>NC_084480.1:297660673-302460673 GCF_030035675.1 Rhineura floridana | reverse complement strand
TTGAGATTTTAAAGTGGATCTCTTACCCTTTTCTTTTGCGTGCTTCCATGGTCCCTCTTCCCTGCCCTTAATCGCAGCTCCTGCCTCACTACCTGGAGTCCCAGCGTGACCCCACGTTGGGTGCCAAACTGATGGAGAAATTTTTATTTTCTCCTGTGGGATCTTTGCTGCGGGTCCTTTAAATAATCTATGACACAGGCTTAAAGCGAAAAGGTAGGCTTTTATTTGGTATACAAGCATATGCAAGGACAGTCCCCCATAAATCTGAGAGGGACTGTAATGAGGTATGGTGTGCAAAGATCTTTTATACCTTAAAATTACAGCATGTGACAGTAATTAACCAATCCCCCAAGTTCTTTTCTATTTAACGTAAGTTTCTTCCCTCTTGAAATATTTCCAACCAACCAGATAACTTTATTAACATAATCAAGTAAATAATCAAGTAAATACCTCCCATCTCCATTGTGTTCATTGATGTCAATCTGTCTCCTTGGCTGATATTACCACTATTCTAATGTCATATATTACTGATGATCTTGTACGGTTCTGAAACCAATATGTACCATTCCATTCCATAATGGCTCCTGATCATTCAAGCTGGTTAAGGAACCATCTCTAACGGCATGTTCCTTGGGTGAAGCCATGATATCAAAGCCAAATCTGGCCCTCCCTAGAGTGACTGGCAATTTCTATATGAAATTCTACTTATAACTACTTTGCTTTAGAGAAAGATTAATTTAAATCACCAATTATAACCAAAAGCCACATAATATAAAGAATATAATATAAAGAATGATTAGGGAACACAGTAAAGAAAAAGGGGTAAATGGCAGCCAGCCACTCTCCATCAAACACAGAGGGAAGCTGAAAGGTGGCCCCACACACTTACTACATTTATGGAATAAAATTATGCACATCATGCTATTTTAAAAAGAATCAATATGAAGCTAAAATTCTATCTCATTTCTACCTTGATCTGTTACAAAGATTTCCTTTAGCTGAAGCTATTTGCTCTATTAGTAAAAGAGATCAGAAGCCCCGTTTCCAAGATCACATAGTAAAAAAATATTAAGAGATTGTACACATTTGTTCAGACAATACCAGATTAATGATCTGTGGTCATGCATTAGCCATTTGGCACCGAAAGATGCTCAGGAATTTTGTAGGAAGGTGAGCTCAACCTTTTTTTTCTGCTTTCTGCACCCGCAGGCCTGCTTTTAATGCCTGCTGTGTGTGACATAGGGAAAGAAATCCATTTCTCCTTTATCAGCTTTCAAAGGCCCAGATTACTAGGGGCCAGGATGCCTGGGGGGAGGATCCTCCATCAGTACTTCTATTGTATTTTTCTGTTCTATTGTTAGCCATTTTAGGGACTTAGTGGAGAAAGGCAGGATAGAACTTTAAATAATAATATAATCATTTGCTACTACACAAACTAAAGATACCTTTTTGATATTAGGACTGAGAATTGACCCCTCTCCATCTGTCAGTCATTTAGTTTTTTGTTTTACAAGGGTTCATGTGTTCTGTATTCCCTAATGATATTCAGCAAACTAGCCAATTGCTCTGGCTTCCAGTTTACAAAACCACCAAGGAATAAGTTGCATATACAAATAAGCATGTTTACGTGTGCATCCAGTTATGGGAAACTGGTTGGTGGAGTCTTGTGTTTCAGGTGTGGGTTTTTTTGGGGTGTGTGTGTGTCCTGATCCTATAATTGACAAATTTGGGAAATGGTATGGGTTAACAGTTTGGATTTTGACGTCTTAATGCACAAACAGTCATGATTTAAGGACATGTGGTCAATGACCCACTGGCTGATCAATATTTGTATTAAAAATTCATGTTTTCACATCCCCCTCCCTGTGGCTAAATTCTTGTAATCTTTTACTAGTTAATATGTGAAGCCAAGAGAACTGCACCAAGTATAATATACATTCCAAATATTCATTTATGGTGGGAAACAATTGGACACACGTTGCAAGCTACATTTACTGCACTGCTACAGAACATTCCATCTTTTGCTCCAGTTTTGCTCCTTGCAACATCAGACGTACATCATACAGCTTTGCCAGATGAGGTACTTGATATTAATGAATTCCTAGGATATCTTTTTAATCCAGACTTTCCCTCTTCTAACTTTTGAAGGATTTAATTTCTTTTCTAGAGAATAAATAAAAATGGATGACTGTTTAATGTTTGCCTAAGATTTCTTCTGTGGCTGTAACCACCCCACCTTGTTCCATTATTACTTAAAGCACCAAAGCATTCCAACACAACTCTATAGTGTGGTGAAAATTTCCAAATAAAATAAAATTGAAATTAGAATTATTCATATCTCCCAAGTTTTATGCTAAAGCCTTTTTTGTTTTTTGGTCAGATCCTTGGTATTAAGTATTAGTAGGTCAGTAGCCTAGGAACTCTGATCTTGTCTGTCACTCGTGACACTCTTGGTTTTGTATATAAGCCTATTATATATTACTTTCTCCTGATAACTTGTACAATTCAAAAGCATTCATTTATCTTAGGTACAAGAATTATTTGCCAAAGGTTATGGAGAAATTTTTGATGTTCACTTGCCTAGTGCTGAAGAGAGAAAAAAGTTTTTTGAGGATTTAATTCTCCACCAAGCTGCTAAACCACCTGCATCAAAAAAGAAAGCAGGTTAGTATGTTCAACAAATGAAACTAGAAAGTCCCATATAGGTGGTGGGACATTGTAGATAACTACAATCAAAAGATGAACCCTTAAACTCCCTAAAAGCTTTTATTTTGGTTCTTAAGTTTTGCAGGCTCTAGAAGTATTACCAGTAGCAGCAGCAGCAGAACCACGACAGCTGACAGAAGAGGAGGTCAAACAACTTGAGGAGCAAGAAGAAGATACTTTACGTGAACTCAGGATTTTCTTAAGGAATGTTACTCACAGGCTTGCCATTGACAAACGTTTCAGAGCCTTTACAAAACCAGTTGACTTGCATGAGGTAACAGGATTTTATATCTGCTTATCAAATAAATAAACTATTACTTTGTTCCAAAGTAACTTTCTCTTTGTGTTCCTTACCACTTCATTTGGAATATATAGGTTTTATGTTGCAATAATTAATGTGTTCTATAATGCAGTAATTGAGTGATCTGTCAAGAAAACATGTTTTCTGACCTACGAAAATGGCAGTGTACTGTAGACTTTACAGGTAAGATCTGGTTGCTGGGAAGAAATCTGTTCTCATTAGAAGATAAATGATCTCATGCTGGAGACACCTGCTAACATGAACTGCTACCAGTTCACACAAGGACTCAATTCCCAAACCCAAGGCAATTGATCCTGGCCAGGCACAACCCATGCCTCCCTTGCAAGGGCTGAGTAAACCAACAACAACCCTGCAAGGTAGGTAGACTGCCACCACCCCTTAAACCTGGTCACCGACCATGGGCCAAGGGGAAACCCAAAGTGCCAGTAATAGACCTGCCAAGGATTCCAGAAAGCAAGAGCCAAGAATGCAATCCTTGTCTTGGAGCCTTAAGGCAAAATACACAAATATACGGTAGTCTGCGGCTAATTGACCAAGGTGCTGGATTCAGAGCCAAGTTCTCCCTGAAATGATCACACACTAATAAATAAGAGATAGCTTTATTAGAATAAAATATAAGTGCAAAAAGTATGGCAGTAAAATAGTTCCTTAAACCAAACACCCCCAAGGGCTAGGTAAAATACAGAGAGAGTTTAAATCACAAATAAAAACAACAGTTGTCTAGCCCAATCTATACTCACGATAGAGGTAAACCAGCAGAGTAACATCATGGTTCTACATCTCCCCAGAGATGTGTAGCCTGGATAGCAGACAGAACCCCAACATCAGGTAGGACCAAGGAACAAGACCTAAAGTCTGGGTCCTATTCTTATGGGAAAATGCCCAGCAACATCCAGGAATTAATTAGCCAATCGGGGCTTCTGATGATGAAATCTTCTGCAGCTTTCGTGCCTAATGGTCACACACTCACCAATGTTCCTAGGCCTGTGGCCTTGAAGTACCAGTCTCGGGCTGATAGGTAGGTGTTGTTGTTTACTGCTTAATTCAGCTGTGAGAACTGTTACCTCCTCGTCTCAGAGGCCCTCATTTCAGGCAAGATGCTTTCCCCCCAATTCCTTGCCACAAAACCATTTTAGAACCAGGCATTCTTGACACCTCCATTATCTGGAGAGAGTAGTGCTTCAAAGCCAAAGCTGGGGCCTACTAATTAGGCTAGTTGATTGTGGGAATGCATAAATGCTATGGCAGAAAAAAAGTGCTGGAAAGTTCTTCCATAGAAATCTGATTGGCTGTTAGGCATAAAGTTAGATGCTATGCTGTATTACTATAAATCTAGCCTTTTTCTTTGTCCTGGTGCTCCACAACCTTCCTGCTATCTTTGCAACACCTGGTGTACTGTGTTTCTTTGTTCCTGGTGGGGCCAGTGTTCCAGTGCTTTGCTGGTATGTGTTAGAGTTGGGTTCAATTAGCTTTTTTTATTTTATCTTGTCTTACAATTCCCAAAGGTACTCTTAATAGCATTTCTAACTACTTCTTACTAGTGCTCTGGCTCTTTTTATGCTGCTATTCTTATTTAATTATTTTTAATAAAGCTACTTCATATTTACCGGTGTTAAACCTTGGTACTAAACCCAGCATCTGGCCAACTTGGTTAATTGCTACTGAGTAACCTGTTACTATAGTTTGGAACTCCAGGAAGCAAAAAGTCTGGTTCTTAGCAGTTACTTTCTTTAGAATCCCAGAGATGTCTGGAGTTTAAGGTTTGGGAGTCTCCTGGCCCAAACTGGTGGACGTCAGGAGTGGTGGCAGCATTTACCTTGCAGGGTTGGTGTTAAACCCTGGTAAGTTGACAACTGCTGTTAGCCTATAAGAGCTGGTTCTCAGGGTTTTGAGACTCGGTGATCTTGACACCTTCCATTTAATTTGAACATCATTTTGTCTAACGTGGACTATAAAATTAAAGTGCAAATAAGAACCCATTCAAAAGCTGATAGTCCTTTTTCTAGGTATTAAATGACAGTGGAAGTCAGATTAAAGCACTTCAAAATTAAAATCAAATTTTGCTGCCTGTGCCTTTTACATGGGTTCAGTGACAGGAAGTTGACAATCTATACCCCAAGAAGTGTGCCACAAAATTAGACTGAAAAGTGTGGGTATGTATAAATCATTATCGGATGCTATCTCAGTTCTTGCTCACCCGCATTGCAAAAGTCCACACACAAACACGCACTTCATAGCTCCATTTAGCTGCTCCTTTTGTTCTCCTCCTTATGCCTGCTCTCTGCCCCTAGCTCCTGAGATCTTGGTTCAGGACTTACCAGTGTAAAAATAGTATTCAGCCCTAGTGTACACAACATGGTTGACTCTTCTTGCCTTTAAACTCTGTGTTGACCTTAAACAATTTCTGGCTAAGTGCTTTAAGTGTGGGAGAGAGAAGAAAAAGGACTGATATGCACAGGTCACAATCCTGTGTCTCCCTTCAAAATGTAAGCAGTAAGGAGCTCTTTAATACTCAAAGGGGAAGGGGTATAGGGAGAGCATTTTCCCTGGGTGGCATGAAGGAGGCATCCAGACAACAATGGGTTAACTCGCACCCACACAATCCTGCCCGAGACAGACAGGGATTCATGTTCTAGATTTATATATGCCTGACGGCACCTGAAGCTCCTCCTCTGCAGTTCCTATCCTGACTCACTTAACCATAGAACAGTTATACCTCTCTTCTTCGGCAGCTCTCCATTTTTCTAATACGTTTGCTTTCCTATTACATTTATACCATGCAGCCCTTTATGGGACTGTCTTGTGTAAATATAGATCCATATGGATAACTATAAGGTACCTCTTAATACCAGAAAATAATGACTTACAACTGGAGGGAGCGAAACAACTGCTGTTGTGCCCTGATTTGTAGGCTTCTTGAAAGTGCATGAACATATGAAGCTGCTTTGTCGTGGGAAACCACTGGTCTATGTAGCCCAACCTTGTTCCCTCTGACTAGCAGCAGCTGTCAACCGTGTACTTTCTAAAACTAACTTAAGTAACATTAGGCCAACATCATGAGGTGTCAAGCATTCTTAAAAACAAAAGGTTATAAGAACTCCTGAGAAGTTTTTTATATTACATTTGTAGGTACCAGACTATGTCACAGTCATCAAGCAGCCAATGGATCTTTCAACAGTTATTTCAAAGATTGATCTTCACCAATACCTCTCTGCCAAAGACTATCTGAAAGATATTGATCTGATTTGTAGCAATGCATTAGAGTATAATCCAGACAGAGACCCTGGAGGTAAGCACAAAATGTAATACTGTATTTGTAACAAATAAATATTACAGACTTACTATGATATCCAAAGTGGAAAGTTAAATGGCAGGTAAGGTTTCTTTTCTTTTTATAGAATACTGTTTTATTATCATTCGCATTTATTTAGCTAAACCACTATAAAACAGGGAATCTAAATGCTACTGTATAATGAAAACTACTGATATAGCTGCTACAAAGAATATTTCTTGTGTTAATTTTTAGATCGCCTTATCAGACACAGAGCCTGTTCCCTCAGAGATACAGCATATGCAATAATAAAGGAAGAAATGGATGAAGACTTTGAACAACTTTGTGAAGAAATTCAAGAGTCTCGCAAAAAAAGAGGTTTGTATTATAATAATACTTAAAAAGCAACTACAGTATAGCTACTCTGTGTAAAAACAGAATGCCAAATTTCCATTTCTAGCTGTGTGCATGTGCAAGCTCAAAGGTCTTGAGGGTGGCTGTAAATGCAGTCCTTTGGATCCCAGACTCCCTCCCCTCATATTCGTACGTACTGTATCAATGTAATTCAGTAATATTTAGTAAAAGATTGTTACAATAATTTTTTACTTTTAAAAGGTTGCAGCTCCTCAAAATATGCTCCGTCTTACTATTATGTAATGCCAAAGCAGAATACCTCCATGGAGTACAAGAAACTGGATTCTGAATGTGGCGAGAAACTGAAAATTTTTCCATTGCCTCTGGATTCTAGCTCTCCTTCTCTTTCTAATGGTAAGTGGTACTTTTAGTATTTCTTATTTGGTCTTTTTTTTTTAATAAGTATACAATTTCTGACCTGGTTTCAAGCCATAATTCTGTATCTTTAAACAAAAGAGATAATGGGTTGTACCCAAGGGATGGTATTCAGTGCTAGTCCTACTTGAAGTAGATCCATTGAAGATAATAGACATTACTGATTTGGGTTCATTATTGAGTCTACTTTGAATAGAACTTAGCTGGATACAACCCAATGTAAGGACAACACACATAATCAGGAATTGTAATTACATAGTGTAATGCTTTATGGTCTTTGTATGAAATCTGGTTTCAAAACGTTGATTCTTTTTGCCACTGTCTCAAGTATCGCATCTTCCCCTCCCAATTTTCCTCAAGAAGCTTTAAGCCCTCTAAACAGCATAAGTCATCCTTGAAATGTCTTTGGGTCCAAATGCCAAGACCAGAAATAACATAGCCTTCAGTGTCTACAACATGTTGTCCTTTTTTCTTCGAAAATCCCAAAATACTCATGGTCTGTTCAAAGATTTTATAGGTTATCCTTGGAGTAAGGGTGGGTAGCAATGCATAGGTAGTATATTTTATGCGAAGTATACCTGCTTTTTATAGAAAAAAATACAAACCACATCTAAATCCTTGTCCCAAGAAAATAGTGGTTTAGATACTGTGATCTGTGAGGTTCTTTCTGCATACGGATCCAAACCGGTCTATTAATGTAAGTATTGATCATACAGTATTTTTATACAGTAGGGCCCTACTCATATGGCAGGTTACGTTCCAGACCCTTGCTGAAAAGCAAAAATCGACGGAAAGTGGGATATTGCCCGAAGTCTGCTGCTGCTCCACCGTGATCAGCTGTACACTACAGCTGATCACTGTCAGCTGTAGCGTGGTGGCTAGAGCTCCCCATGCTTCAGCTATAGTGTGGGGAGCTCCAGCCGCTGTACTCCAGCTGACAGTGCTTGGCCCCTGAAGCTCCCCGCGCTACAGCTGATTGCCCCGCTGGTGCCGTATTAGCGGAACGCTGAAAGGCGGGGCACCAAAAAGCAGGGCCCTACTGTACTATTATGTCAGGGAAGACAAAGCAGTTATTTGAAAAGCAAATATTAGTTTGGATGCAAACTTTCATAACTTGTCAGTTTTCTGAAAGAGCTTGCCATGTTCCCTGTACCATTTTCTATTAATATTTGCTAGATAGGGCCGGAGGACATTCCTGGTTAGGGATGACTCCAGCTGGTCGTGACAGGCAGGGTCTCTAAATTTCTTAGTTTCCTCTTTGGGGGAAGAAGTCCCTCTCTCCATACCGGCCCTGCCTGTGGTCAGTGAAGGTTGGGTCTTCTCTGTGGTCAGAACTCCCTTTTGTTTGTTTTTTGCTACCTTTTTTGTTAGCGGGGTCATGGAGCATACAGGCATGGGTTAATTCCTCCTGTAGACAGAGTCAAACTGAAACAAAGTGTTAGACGATGGCCAGCCGGAAGGGGAGAGAACCACCCTCTAACTGCCAGTCTTGACTGTGCCTCCAGCGAGTTAACAGAGTCAACTATATGCTCCCGTGTCTTTTCAGGGATATGGGGGTAGAAAACTGTTTTTTCTGTAATTTTTTCCTCAGCTTTGGCTTCTCTTCCTCACCTTGAATGTCAGTGATTAGTCAGACGGGGGGAGGGGGAGGGAAGGAGAAAAGTTCTTCATTTTGGAAACTGAGCGGGGCGGTAGCTGGGAATCCTCCAGGGCTCTCCGTTGCTCTGCGATGACCACTTTCATCTGGGAGGAGGAGGTAGCAGGGATTTGTCCCTGGTCCCTCCATTGCTACCCAGAAGCTGCGGACGACAGCTTTTTCGGAGACAGGAGGTAGCCGGAGGCGTCCCAGGCGCCTCTGTTGCCTCAGGGCAGCGGTGAGTACTGTCATGCCAGCCCTCCTTATTTCCTTCCTTGGAGGTGGGAGGTAGCTGGGACGCGTCCCAGGCCCCTCCATTGCCTCAGGGCAGCAGTGGATTGCATCACTCCAGCCCCCTTCATCAGGCAGGAGGTACCCGGGAGTCATTGCCTCAGGGCGACAGACAACTTTGTTCCTGCCAGCCCGTCTCTCCTTCCCTCGGTAAGGGGGGGTAGCAGGAAGCGTCCTAGGCCCTCCTCCATCCCGGCAGCAGCACTCAGTCGCTAGCCGCAGCAACCACGCAGTGCGCGGGGGAAGGCGAGAGGCTTCTTAGGGGGAGTGACCCCATGGCTGAAAGCTCCCTGAACGTTCCGTGAGGTAGGACATTGTGGGGGAGCATTCTTCTGTTTTCCCGCGTTTTCTCCCTTTCCAGAGGGGCAATTACCAGTCCTGTGGGGGAGGGGAGTTTTCCCACCATCGACAGTCTCCCAGAAGTGGGTAAGGCTCTGCACAGGAAAGGAGAGAGCAACAGCAACCAAATTTACCTGGCTCCCCGACTACTTCAGTGCCTAAGGTGTTCTGGTAGGGGCGTTCACGGAGTCCTGACCCCCCCAAAAAAGTTAAATTTAAAATTAACATTAATTATACAAAATGGCTGAGACAATGGAGAATCAGTCTTCCTTGGAGGAGGATGTCTTGTCTCAAAGTGAGGGGGAGCATCAGGAGGATACTCCGCTTGGTACTTTGGCCTCAGTAGCGGGGGCCATGTTGCCTTCCCCTTCAGCCGGGGGGACTCCATCTCAGTTGGTGATGCACCTAGCTCACTCTCACAGGAAGAAGCGGCCCACTCATGGCCGAGTGTGCTCTCCTTCCCCCTCCTCAAGCTCAGTCTCATGGTCCGTCTCTTCTGGCTCTAGTCCAGCTGCGGCGAGCAGCAGGACCAAGCGCAAAGGCCACCACAGGTCTGGGAGGCATGGCAAGGGGCACTCTTCTGGGACCAGGAGTTCCTACAGAAGAGAGAGCCTTAGATTCCTTAGAGGCTGCTAGGCCTTTAGATTCTGGCTCGGAGAAGTCACAGAGAGAGGAGGGAGAATTATCGGGGGATGACGCTCCGCTTCTGACTTTGGTGCACAAGAGGCTTTATTCACCCGATACATATTCGGTGCTGATTACCAAAGCTATGGTGTGCCTGCAGTTAGAATTACCCAAGGAGACCCCTTCCCAGGTAGAGGCTGTGGACGAGGGGCAGCAAGGCTCTTCAGACGTCTTTCCTAGGTCGGGGCAGATGTTTACTGGCATTCCCTTTCCGAAGCTATTCAAAGACATAGTCAAGGAGGAATGGGAACAGCCGGCCAAACCAAAGAAGGCCCACGTTTTGTCAAAAAAAAAAGTTTATAGTCTTCCTTCACCAGGGAGGTCTTTTGTCAGCTGGTGCAGAGATGGGGGAATCCTTGCATAGATCTCTTTGCATCCGAGAAGAACACGCAGTTCGACAGTTTTATGTCGCGTTACTGGGAACCCGTTGCTCAGGATGCAGATGCCCTCTCTGCGCCCGGGCGTCTACTGTACACATTTCCCCCCCCCCGACCTCTCCTGACCAGGTTCTTACGCAGGCTCAGGGCTCTTCAAGTGCAGGTAGTGGTTATAGCTCCCCACTGGCCCAGACGTCCATGGTTCTCAGATCTGATGGATCTCAGCTCAGAACCGCCTTGGAGGCTCCCTCGGAGACGGGACCTTTTCCCTATGAGTCCGGCCATCAAAGCGGGTGTTAGCTCCACCTATCGTGAGAAGGCAAGAATGTCTTTGAAGTCAAGACTAGGGGCGTCAGGCCCCTCCCACTCTCCAGTTCATTCTTGCCTTCGTACGAACGAGATTGGAAAACTTATCATTGAGATCCTATAGCGTAGCATTTAGCTAAGTTGTTTTTGTATTTGTCTATTTGTTTTGACTGGGTGTGAACCCAGCGTCGCTTGTGTGTCTTCCCAGTCCTTCTTTCCCTACTTTCACTTACCTCTGTTGCTTGTTAGAGGTTTTTTCCCTCAAAGACCGCGGCTGCGGTTCTCCCTGATTTGGCTTTAACATTTTATTTTCGTTCTCTCTCCTGCTTGTCTGGCGACCCCCACAGAGACCGCGGCTGCAGTGTTCTGTGTTTTTTGGCCGTTTTGAGCTTCGGGAGATCGCAGCCTTTTCTCTCCCGTAGCGGTTCTGCTTTTCTCAAGTCCCGCTCTGTGGAGCCCTTGAAGAGACAGCGGCTGCCATTTTCTCCGAGGCGGGAGCCTGCGGCTGCGGCTCCCTCCAACCTTTTTTAATCTACCAGGGTTCTGCTTCCCTGGAGCCTGGCGATCCGGCTTTCTCTCCGCTCCTTTATTTCGCCGCGGAGAGCCCTGTTCCCGCCGGCGACAGCAGCTTGCCTCCTGCTGCCTCAGCCCTCACAGGCTTTTCTCGGCACGTTAGTTTCGCCGCGGCTAGCCCTGCTCCCGGCGCCGGCAGCGGCTTGCCTCTGCTGCCTTATCCCTCACAGGCTTCTATCTGCACTTTCTTTTTTGGGGTTTTTTGGAGCCGCTAGTGCGGTTATCGGCCCCGCGGCTCCCCCTGCTAGTCTGTGCTGGGCAACCCTTCCCCCCACTTCGTCCCCAGACGGCCGCCATTGCTCCTTCTCTCTCCGCCTTTTTTGATATTTTTTTCCCGCCCTTTTTTCCGGGCGCCATTTTTTGAATTCAAAATTCCCGCCTTTTTTGTTACTCTTTATTAACCATCGGATACCTTCCCTGCAGGCTATCTATCCGTATGTGTGTTGTATACGTGCTGCAAACAGACTTACACAGGGCTGACTTGCACACAAATTTACTGTGGCTGTAATCCTAGTGGCTGGATTGTATTATCAAGGCTGGAGCTCCAATCCTAGTGGCTGGATTGTATTATCAAGGCTGAAGCTTTAATCCTAGTGGCTGGATTGTATTAAGGCTGGAGCTTTAATCCTAGTGGCTGAATGATGTTATCAAGGCTGGAGCTTTAATCCTAGTGGCTGGATTGTATTATCAAGGCTGGAGCTTTAATCTTAGTGGCTGACTTGTACTAAATCTGATTTATATTGGTATATCCTGCCCCCTCTGGGGCCGTGTACCACGCCTGAAACCCAGCCTACAGCACTAATCTGAGTGTGCTAAGTCTAAATACAGCCTATAACATATTAACGCTAATACCTTAGTGCATCCTGCCCCCTCTGTGGCAGTGCACTCCGCCATCTGCCAGTGTATTCTACCCCCTCTGTGGTCGTACGCTGAGCCAGTTCGGGTCTTTACATCCTGCCCCCTCCATGGCAGTGTACTGTACCCAAGTTAATATAAGATGGCAGAACAGCCAGGCATGCCGCAATCAACCCATATGGTGCCAGATCAGCCAGGCATGCCACAAACAGCCAAGCCACAACATTCTAACACGACTAAGACCAGACACGCCAAAGCCCTAGCTAAGACAAAACATCTTTCCAGCCATAGCAAACCAAAGCGCCCACGTTACGTCTCTGTGCCAACCACCACCATAGCACCTCAGGCACACATAAGCGATATTCTCCATTCCCCTGCTGCTTCCTCTGACGAGGAAGAATTTGTTGGCTTTCCCGCTCAGTATTCGACTAACGAACCTTCCTCCGATTTACCGCCCCAAACATCTGTTCCAATAGCTCCTCGGGCACATACATCTGCCACATCCGGGCTGCAGCTGTCTCCTGATTTCCTCTCCCAACTTCAAGCCATGCTGGCATTTTTTACCCAAATGCAGTCACTACCACAAGTTCCTGCCATACCTCAACTCAACATGGAACATCGTGCGTGTCATGAAACTCACCCTTCCTGTTCACCTAACCCCTTTGATGTAGCTAGAGGCAGATGTATTGATGAAGCCTCGTATGTGGAGGAGTCAACCTTCAATGACCACGTTGAAGGAGATGACTGGAGCGACTATTCAGATCATGAGGAGGATACATCATATCGCTTGTTTAATGCCTCAGACTATCAGCCCCTGGCACGCAGGGTAGTTAATACTCTTGGTCTCCAGACAGCGCCTTCAACTTCGTCCGCCCCAGCTATCAAAGGGGCCAAGGTCCTTAAATCCCCTGCACCTACTGAACACTACATCCCGGTGCCGGACCCAATTGCCAAATTAGCCTCTGAAGAATGGGCCCATCCACTCAAAGCTCGACGCTTCAAGAACCTGGCTGACAGACTTTACGCCCTAGCCCCAGACTTTGCCACCAAGTTAGATGTCCCTGGCATAGATGAACCAATCGCTCGCCTCGTTTCATGATCGCTTTTGCCCCAGGGAAGGGGAATCCCACCTAAAAGACACTACTGAGCGACGAATAGACTTCGCCCTCCGCAAGAATCACGAGGCCACTGCCCTAGCCATGTGTGCCTCCGCTTCAGCCTCCATCTTCTCCAGAGCATCTATGATGTGGCTGGATGACCTTCTAGAGGACGCTAACCCTGATCCTGTCGCCCTCAGAAGAGCACTATTGAAATTGCGTAAGACAGCAGCTTTTGTGGCCGATGCCACTTTGGATGCCACTCAATTAGGGGCACAAGCCATGATGGCTCAAATAGTCGCTTGTCGCACCCTCTGGCTTCGCCACTGGCAAGCTGATTCAGCGGCCAGATTGAATCTGTCCAGGGCTCCTTACTCCGGATCTCTACTCTTCGGCGAGGAAGCTCTAAAGGCAGTGCTGGTTGATCCAAAAGACGCCCACAAACCGGTTCTGGCCACAGTCAAGAACAGCGACCACAGGCCCTTCAGGCGATTTCCTTCCTTCCGTTCTAACCAGCCCTTTCGAGGAACGCGGCCAGGAGGACGAGGCCGCAACTTCAGATCTTATGATCCCAACGCATTCAGGGGCTCCTGGAACCGACACTTCCAGGGCAGAGGTCAGTACCAAGGGCGCAGGGGCAACTCATCGTCCTCATATAAGGGAGGCCCTCGACTACGCAAGTAGTCTTAACGCCCTCCCCATAGGTGGCAGATTACTTAATTTTGGAGATCGATGGCTGCGCCTTACTACGGTCTCCTGGATCAGGGACCTTTTCAGTTATGGCTATGCCACAGAGTTCTGGGCAACCCCATCAGACAGATTCCATCCGTCCCCTTGCCCAAGGGCACCAGCCAGGCACAACATCATACAGACAGCTATCCACCACTTCTTGGACATAGCAGCGATAGAGCCAGTTCCCACAACTGAGAGGTCGGAAGGGGTGTACTCCCTCCTATTTGCTGTCCCAAAACGAGATTTATCATGGAGGGCGGTATTGGACCTCAAGTTTGTCAACCGTTTTGTAACATATCGCAGGTTCAAAATGGAATCACTCCATTCCATTACGGAGAGTCTGCATGAAGGAGACTTCCTGGCTTCTATCGACCTTAAGGAAGCGTATCTCCATGTGCCCATTTGTATAGCTCACAGGAAGTTTCTTCGGTTTGCTTTTGGCCACCAGCACTTTCAATATAGAGCGATGCCATTTGGCCTCTCCTCTGCTCCAAGAGTGTTTACCAAGGTGCTACTTATCCTAGTGGCTTACCTCCGGACCCAAGGGGTTCATATCTACCCATATCTGGATGATCTGTTAATACGGGCCAAGTCTGAGGAGCTGGCTCATCATCACTTAATGATCACCCTCAATGTTTTGCAGGCCTACGGCTGGCTTGTCAACTTTGACAAAAGCCATCTCCAACCAACCCAACGCCTACTACATCTGGGGGCAATGTTGGACACCCTGCAGGCAATGGTCTTCTTGGCTCCAGATCGCATAACTGCCATCACAAACATCGCAAGGTCCCTGATGCAACAAACATCCGCAGACGTCATGCTTCTTGCCAGAACGCTCGGGATGTTCATTTCTACCATCCACATTGTGCCATGGGCTCGAGCACACACTCGACACCTTCAATGGACTCTGTTGCCGTTTCAACAGGACATTGCCAGCACCAACCATCGCAAAGTTCGTTTGAGCCCCGCACTGCGCCTCTCCTTCCGCTGGTGGACCAAGGTTCAACACCTCTCCAAGGGCACGTCGTTCAGAGAACCCCGCAGAACCGTTGTAACCACAGATGCCAGCCTCATCGGTTGGGGAGCCCACTGCAACTCCCAGTACGTTCAGGGGGTTTGGTCCACCGCGGAGCAAACTCAAAGCATCAACTGGCTGGAGCTAAAGGCTGTCCACTTAGCTCTACGTCATTTTCAGTCTCTGTTCCCTTTGGACCATGTGCTCATTCGAACAGACAACACGTGTGTAAAATCACATTTGAACAGACAAGGGGGCACCAGGTCTCGTCCCCTGCAGGACTTAGCCTCCCTCATTTTTGTCTGGGCAGAACAACATCTACAATCCCTGAAAGCAGAACATCTCAGAGGGATTTGGAATGTGACAGCAGACTGGCTCAGCAGACAACAGGTATTTCCGGGAGAATGGAAACTTCAGCCATTTTCCATCGTCTCCAATGTCGGTTCGGCGCCCTCTCAGTCGACCTGTTTGCTTCCAGTCGCAATTGCCAGCTTCCCAGGTACTTTGCCCGATACCTGGACTCAACAGCAGAAGCAGTGGATGCTCTGACAACACCGTGGCCAGACGGTCTATTGTACGCCTTTCCTCCCATACCATTGTTAGCCAAAACCTTGAGGAAGGCGCGAACCGAGAGGGCACAGCTGGTTCTGATAGCACCATTTTGGCCACGCCGACCGTGGTTTTCAGATCTTCTGGCAATGTCAATGATGGATCCTTGGACACTTCCAGTCAGGCCAGACCTTCTATCCCAGGGTCCAGTACTGCATCAGGACCCTACTTGGCTCCATCTAACAGCGTGGCGTTTGAACGGGGACATTTGAGGTCAGCTGGACTGTCTGACGCTGTGATTGATATTATTTTGGCCTCGAGAAGACCATCTACTACTTGTATTTATCAACATACCTGGGTGGCTTTCTCCAAGTGGTGTCAGTCCCACCACCATGATCCATCCCAAGCCACTGTGCATCAGGTGCTGCAATTTCTTCATAGCGGCTTTATGATGGGACTTCGACCCAACACTCTACGTCGACATGCGTCCACTCTGTCGTCCATTCTCTCAGTGTCCTTTCCTGGAGTTCATATTTCCTCACATCCGTTCATCAAACGCTGGAGTCGCCCTACGCTCTCCGCCTGTTGTCCATCGGTTTCCTTCATGGAGTTTGCCGAAGGTTCTGCAGGCTTTGCAACGCCCTCCATTTGAACCCATCAGATCTGTGCCCCTACGTATGCTGTCCTTCAAGGTCTTGTTTCTGATCGCAATCACATCTGCCAGACGCGTTTCGGAGTTGGGCGCATTGTCTTCTGCTCGACACCTCTGCGTCTTCCATAAGGACTCTGTTGTGCTGAAGACTGATCCTTCCTTCCGTCCCAAGGTCGATTCAGTTTTTCATTGCAACCAGGACATTGTTTTACCTTCCTTTTGCCCGAATCCTACCCATCCGCTCGAGAAGGCTTGGCATTCGTTGGATGTTCGGAGGGCTCTCAAGACATACCTGTCTAGGACCCAAGAGATTCGACGAACGGAGTCTCTGTTTGTATCCTTTCATCCAAGGTCTATGGGGCATAAAGTATCTAATTCTACCTTATCTCGTTGGTTAAGGGCATGCATTACTTTAGCATATGAGTCCCTGAAGCTGTCAGTTCCAGCTAGTATAATGGCTCATTCTACCAGGTCAACTGCCACTTCGGCTGCTTTTGCCACTAATGCTCCTGTTGCCGATATTTGTAGGGCTGCAGTCTGGTCTACCCCACACTCGTTTATAAGGCATTATAAAATTGATCGTTATGCCTCTGCTGACGCTTCTTTCGGCAGACGAGTGTTACAACAGGTTCTTAATAAGGATTAACACGTGGGTGGTTCCTCCCTGTATGGGCTGCTGTGGTACATCCCGCTGTGATGGCCGGACTCATAGGGAAAATGGACCATTGGTCTCACCTGAAGGGTGATTTTCCTATGAGTACGGACATCACGACCCTCCCAGTTGGAGGATGACTATATATTTTCTAATGTGTTATATATTACTGTTACGCTATTATATTTAAATTTAAGAGTGAAGTCAAGACTTCTAGTTCTGTTATACCGCTATGTTGCAGTCATGTTACTATGCATGGTACTATTGTGTTATTTTCCTGCTGCCAGGCCGGTTGGCCTTGTTCTTGTATCTTTAGATATTTCTCCTTAGACTCGCTGCGAATGAACTGGAGAGTGGGAGGGGCCTGATGCCCCTAGTCTTGACTTCAAAGACATTCTTGCCTTCGCACGATAGGAGGAGCTAACACCCGCTGTGATGTCCGTACTCATAGGAAAATCACCCTTCAGGTGAGACCAATGGTCCATTCTCTCCCATTTAGTACCTGCTGAGCATTCAGGCAATAGAGCCAGTGGTCCCCTCAGAGAGGAAATCGGGGGTCTATTCAATTTCAAAAAGGATGGTGATACCAGGGCCATCTTAGATGTAAAATGGCTCAACAGGTGGGTGGCCAAAAGACACTTCAAAATGGAGACTCTGATCCATAACAGCGGCTCTAAGAAAAGGGGATCGGTTGACCTCTGTGGACCTCTGTGAGGCGCACCTGCACATTCCAATTCGCAGGCAACAAAGGAGATTTCTCAGATTCTCATATGATGACAGATACTTCCAGTACTGGGCGTTGGCCTTCGGACTCTCCTCAGCACTGAGGGTCTTCACCAACGTGCTGGTAGCCTTGGTGGCCCATCTTCAAACTGTGAGGATCTGTGTACATTCCTACTTGGATGACATATTGGTGAGCACCATCAGAGATCCAGTCCCAGATGGACACCCACCTCACACTAGGCTGGCTCCAAGGGCTGAGTTTTGTGGTAAACACAGAGAAGAACATACTGATCCCATCCCAAGTGATTTCGCACTTGGGGGTACAGCTGGACATGCACCTCTTCTGGATGAGACTCTAAAACTCAATCAACTGCTTCAGGAAACAGCCTCATCTCCCGAAATGGACCTGATGCTCCTAGCTCAACTCCAAGGGCTCATGGTCTCGTCATTCAACGTGGTCCAATGGGCCCAATTCCACTTGAGGATGCTATAACAGCTCCTGCTACCCCACTAGGAAGCCATTCTATTTCGGCACAGATATTCAGTAATGATTCCCCCAGCAGTGAGGACAAGGGGTCCAGGGGTCAGCCTGGAAAACCCGCAAAGAATAATCATGACCTCAGATGCAAGTCTGTATGGATGGGGGGCTCACCTGGATCACAAGGTGGCACAGAGCACCTGGTCAGTGTCTGAATCGGAGCTCAGCATAAACGTACTGGAGTTACAGGCCATCAGGCTAGGCCTGAGGGCTTCCACATCAGAGACCAAAGAGAAACATCTCCTTATACGCACCAACAACTCATCTGCAAAAGCTTATGTCAACAAACAAGGGGGCACTCGATTGACGGGTTTGATGCTCGAAGAGGAGTGCCTGTTCGGATGGGCGGAGAGACAGCTGGCCTCCCTGAAGGCCGAACACCTGGCGGGCACAAACAACTTTGTAGCTGACTGGCTCAGCAGGACATTGATCAAAGAGGCAGAGTGGCAGCTGAACCCAGCAGATTTTCACCACGTGGGGAGACAGTGGGGCAAACCAATAGTGGACCTCTTTGCCTCCCCCAAAAATGCCCAGCTGGGCAGGTTCTTCACTTGAACACCATGTCTTCAGGTCCATGGCATAAACGTTCTCAAGATACAGTGGCTGCAAGGCCTTCTCTATGCTTTTCCCCCTTGAGGGTTGATACAGTGCACAGTTCAGCAGGTTTGGACCTTCAGGGCAGAACTGATCCTTGTGGCTCTTTATTGGCCAAGACACCCTTGGTTTACAGAGCTGTTGAATCTGTCAGTCAGGACCCCATGGCAGCTGCCAACACAACCGGATCTCCTGTTACAGGGTCTATTATGCCATCCTTGGCCAGAACTATTCCAGCTAACAGCTTGGAGGCTGAATAGCTCTGGCTGAGCGACATTGGATTCACCAGGAGAGCGTTAGACACTACTGGCTTACCTTAGACCAGTGTTTCTCCAACTTTCAACATGCGCGTACCCCTTTTGAGACATTGATTTTACCAGCGTACCCAACTTTCACAAAAATAATTGGGAGAGGGGTAAGGTATTATAACACATTCGTAATTCCTATAATTTTATATGAAATGTTTGTAAAAAAATAAATACAAAGTAATAAACATTTTAATAATAGAAATAATATTTATATAACAAAAATATATATTCAAAGATATAGAAACAATTCATATACTAATAATTAAAATAACTATTATTCAAACAAAAAAAACCATTCTGGAAATAAAGAGTAATACCCTACTTACCAGCTTCCCGGTGTGAACATTTTTGTAGTCGAGCATACTCATAAATATCTTTGTGGCGCCATCTGTCTGTTTGTAGAAGCGTTTTTTGGTGGCCAAAGTCATAGCAAGGGAGTCCGAGTCTTATGCGAAACTGGAGGGGTGCATGAAAAGACAAGGAATGCATTGAGAGCGAAAGAGACTACACGTTGAATAACATCGGGATAAACCACTGTTATTATATTGATCTTCCCTCACATGGTTGTGTGAGAAACTGGAGAAATCACAAGAACTGTATTTTCTCTTAAAAGAACACATGCACATGTTTTTTGCCACTAAAACCCAATGATAAAGTACAAAAAAAAACATTCGGCCGCGTACCCCTTGAAACCCTTTCGCATACCACCAGGGGAAACACTGCCTTAGACAATCCAAGAACAGAGTATACTCCACGTGGAAGGTGTTCCTGTACTGGTGTTCCATGAATGAGGCTGAACCATTGTCTGGGGATGTCAGGGTCCTTTTGGGGTTCCTTCAGTCAGGTCTGGATAAGGGACTGAGCACAGCCATCATTAGGCATCAAGTGGCTGCCCTTAGTAGCATTCTATTCAGTCTGGGCAGTCTTTCGCTATTGTCCAACCCCTTAATCAAGCATTTTTTCAAGGGGGTTGCACTCGTTTTCCCCCAGACAGTCCATACGCTCCCAACCTGGAATCTTAACTGGGTGTTGACGGCGTTAACGGGTCTGCCATTTGAACTGATGACTACCTGCCCCTGAACTTGCTGACCTTCATAACAGTTTTTCTGGTATCCTTTACTTCTGCACGCAGAGTTTCCAAATTAGGGGCCTTATCCTCAGACCCCCAATTGTATATATTCCATCAAGACAAGGTGGTCCTTTGACCAGACCCGTCCTTTCTACCCAAGGTCAACTCTGTTTTCCACACATCCCAGGAAGTGGTTCTGCCTTCCTTTTGTCCTGCACCATCCTGCGCTCAGGAGCGTAGATGGCATTCGCTAGATATGAAGAGGGCACTCCATTTCTACTTAGACTGCATACCAGAGTTTAGGAGGTCAGAGACCCTCTTCATGTCTTTCTCTGGAAAATCGAAGAGGGTGTAAGGTGACAACCTCATCTATTTCCCTCTGGTTAAGAACTGCTATAGCACAAGCATATGAGGGGTAAGGAATCCCTGTTGGATACCACAGCACACTCAATTCAGGGGGTGGCATTAGCAGCATGTAAAGGGGGTTTCTCTATTGTGGATATCTGTAGGGCGGCCACTTGGGCCTCCCCATGCACGTTCATCAGGCACTACAAAATAGATTCATTTTCCTGAGTGGATGCTGCATTTGGTAGGAAGGTGCTCCAGAAGGGGTTGCCTCATTAAACAGAAAAATCCCACCCTGTGTACTAGTATACTGCTCTGTTATAACCCTAACCAGGAATGTCCTCCTGTCCTGTCTAGCAAAAAATGGAAATTTCCTTACCGTGAATTTATATTTGTAGATAGGGCTGGAGGACATTCCACCCATCTCTCATTCCTCTGCTATGACTTTCTGGAGCAAGGGCTTTGTCAGGCCCAGGATGTGACTCAGGAACCAGACCAACGGCTGTAGTTAATTCATGTTTTATTAGGGTAATGTCCAAACAAAGACTGCGTTTTCTCATGAAGCAATACAGGGATACAGGTCCTGCGGCATTGGGAGAAAGTTGACAGAGCAAGGGACTTCTTCCCGCCTGTTCTTTAAGAAGGGGCCAAACGGGCGCGCAATCTTTCGCTCCTCCTTAACTGCCCCTCAGGTACTGCCCGCCTTCCCCCCCTTCTCCCCTGTCTTTTCAGCTGTCTGCGTGTGCGCGGTGAGGGGGGAAGCATCACCCCCTCCTCTTCTGAAGTTTCCGATTCCAGGATGGGGGATAGGGGAGGGGCTGATGGTAAACTGCCTCCCCGCTTTTCGGCTGTGAGCAGCCCTCCCTCTTTCCCCTCTTGCTCTGAGCCTGAAAGAGGGGGAGGCGTGAGAATGTCCAGGGAGGGCTCAGGCTCCCCGTTGCTAAGCGACCTTATCACTGGCAGTTCCTCTGTTTCGTCTTCGCTCCAAAGGGGGGAAGTTCCTCCCCCTTCCCTCTGCCATCCATCCGAATACTCTTCTCCCAACTCTCCGGGATCCAGCTCCCCGGGATTGGGACCCCAGCTCTGCCTTCCGACAGGCTTGGGGCTTAGGGCTTCTGTTAGCGCATTACATTCTCACATGATGTTTAGTAATGTCTCTGTTTCCGTGTGACGTTATCTCCAGTTTTCTGTTTCTGTCTATTACTTTTTCTCTAGTTATTTACCTTGTACAGGCTTCTGCTAAAAGAACGTCTACATGTTTGGCGTTGAGGAGTTGTTCTTGCTCTGTCAGCTTGGTCTAGAGAGAGGGACAACTTCTCTCCCTGGAGAGGAGGCTAAGAAGTTTAGAGAGCCTGCCTGTCACGACCAGTAGGAGGAGTCATTTCTAACCAGGAATGTCCTCCAGACCTTGGGTTTTTTTAGGAAACATGAAACTAATTCTAATACCTTGACATGTTTTCAAAGTTTGATTTATACCCTTTCTGTAGCCTTATCAAAGAGAAAACTCAGAAGGAAGAGCCGATGGTGCCTGGGTAACCTAGCGAAGCGGAAGAAGACATCTCATTTCAATAAAGAGAACAAAGCTCCAGGAGAAGAGCAAGATGAAGTGGAAAGTGATGTTGAAGAAGGCCTTGAAAATCATGACTCCAGCATGGAGCAAACTGAAGTGGAAATAACTCAAACTTCACTGGAAGAAGCTGAAATTGTGCTTCCAGACCAGCACACAAATGGCTATGAAAACAAATCTGATACAGAGAATGAGAGTGAGCAAGCTGCCAGTAATAGTGCTAAGTGTAGATCTGAGCAGGGCAACAAGGATACTGAATGTTCAGAACAAAGCAAAGGATGTAATGGAGACGTAACGGAACATTTATTAGATAAGGATACTAATGGTAAGTGGAAAGTCATCTGTTGGCATATTTGAATACCTAATTTTCTTCAGGTGCTTCTGCTCAGCTAAGCTGCTTCAGGGCCAGTCTAGAAATACTTGCAAAACTGAAATATGATGCCAAGCTCATTAGAATAGACACATTTCAAATACATTGCTAGAATTAGTGTCTCCTGTCTACAGCACTAGAATTTTGTGAAAGACAAGATGAATGACACTTCTTGCAATATTTGCAAAATCTTTTCATTAAGTGGCTAGGAATAATCTGGAATTTGGGATGGAACTGCTGGGATTTTAACATCACGTTTGGGAGTTTGACTTTTGTTCAAAACCTTACATTTGAATTACTGTGATTTTTAACTTGCCTCTCTTGTGCCTTTGCACATAGACATCTAGCCTTAGATTTGTACTGCAACCTTTCTTACTTAGCTGAAAATAAATCCCATTGTACTCAGCTGAAATTACATTCCAGTAAATGGGCACAGGTTTGAGACTTTTAAAATAGTACTAATGGGTTTGAAAATTCCTGGCAAAATCTTAGCTATCTTTGTGACCTAATAGAGAAATTAAAGGAAAGCCTGGATGTCGTATGGGTAGAACAAATTTTAAAAGGAAACAGGTGTATTAAAAACCTAGTGTGAATCTGTTTCTGCTACTCTACGGAAAGAATGTACTTTAGTGGCAAACAACCCTTTCTTAATTGTTCTGTAATTGGGGCCATATGCACCCTGATAGCACTGGGCAGCGGGGAAGATAAAACTTTTACACAGGCCTCCCATGTCTCCATGTTACCCACATTCCTCAACTATGATAAGGTCTGAAACCTTTGGGGGTTGATTTTATTACCATTAGAAAGACTCAGAAAACTGAGAAACTAAGGACATAATATAGTATGGGTCAAAGTGAACCTGGAAAATGCCATTTTAACTTTGTAGTTAATCCTCATGTCTGCAGATGTATGGATCTGAACCTGTTTTTTTAAGAAAAGGGGCCGGATAGATGTCCTAAGTGACACCATGACAGAAAATAGGAGCAACAACGTGCTTCATTTAACCATCTTGCCTGCCCAGCTCATGCAGCTGTGAAACATTGTAATCGAGCATACACTGCTGGAGTAGAAAAAAGTATGAGCTTTGAAGAAAGTCATAGCAAAACATAGGAAATGTAACATAGTGTAATAGTACTTAGACAGCAATATGGATTAAGAATGGTATGGAGAATAGCATTATAGTTTGACAAGGAGTGAAAATCTTAGACTTGTGTTTCCTATCCTGAAGATTTAGCTTCTTTTTTTAACTTCCACCTGCTCACCTATATTTAAAAAACAAATTTCTAAGTTTCCTAGCATTTAGGAATAAAGTTCATAGTTATCCAGCTAGTGTTGTAGACCAGGATCCTGTAACCTTCATCTCAGTGAGAGTACATGAAGGAGAGGATCTGTGTAAGAGAGAGTTTAAAAAGAGGAAAGGAAATGAGTCTCTGAACATAGGTTTATATCGATCAAGGACTGGATCAGGTTTTCCATATTTTCCAGCCGTTTCATTATTTATTTAGGTATAAGCTAAGCTGTAGATTATGGATATTCAAAGCTTAACGAGGGGACAATATAGCTGAGACTTTTTTTTTTGCAGTTCTTTACTCAGGTCACACTGACACTTTCCAGCATGTTCATTTTAGTTTCTCTCATGGATGACAGAGGTCTCCAAGTGGGTAGTGTAGGTCCCCCTACAGCTCAGAGACAGGAAACACTTCCGTGTATGTTTTTTGCTCCTCCCCTGTTGCTGAGGCTCAGTTTTGTTTCCTTTCTCAGCTCGGAGCACATCCTAAAGGTAAAGGTGTCCCCGTACTTGTAGTGCGAGTCGTTTCCGACTCTTAGGGTTACGTCTTGCGACGTTTACTAGGCAGACCATATATATGGGGTGGGATTGCCTTTCTTTACCCCCCAGCATATGCCGGGTACTCATTTTACTGACCACGGATGGATGGAAGGCTGAGTGGACCTCGACCCCTTGTACCGGAGATTCAACTTCCTCCTTCCGTTGGAATCGAACTCCGGCCGTGAGCAGAGCTTTCGGCTGCATTAGCACCGCTTACCACTCTGAAGGAGCTTCCTTCCTGTGTTATCACTTTATCTCTTCTCTTGTTTCTTATGCTTCTACTTTGTTGCTAACTCCTGTTTAAAAAAATTAATCTGTCACATTCTTCATCTCCTTCCCTGTCAGTGTCCTCGATTTCTGTCATTTCCCTCGTTTTCTGTCAGCTGCCTTTCTTATCTTCTCCCTGCAAGACATGGATAAAATTAAAGATCAAGCTTCAAGAAAGAAAAAAATATTCTAAAAAGACCAGGCAGCACTCAGCAACGGCCATAGTCAGTTCTCGTCCGCTCCAGATTCCTGCCAATGTTCAGCAAGGGCTGCTTATTGGCGGCGGTGACCCGCTTGAAGGGCCGTCTTCAGGGCTTAGCTTTCACAACCCCCGTATGCCTGTGCGCAACTGCCAAAGCCTCCACTGCAGTGAGTCTATGGAGGGCACTTTATCAGCGGCAGGGTCAAGAGAAGAGGCAGTGTTTGATTGTGGCGGTGCAGTAGCGCCCACCAGTTTGGAGTGCAAAAATGTGGTGGCTGCCACTTGGATCACGGCGGAACGCCCACCATTTTGGAGAGTGCTGGAGTGGCATCGCCTGCAGTAGCAGCATGTGGGGGGGGGCAGCCCCTGCCATTACTGGTCGTAGTGAGGCGATACCATTTCCTCTGCCTGAAGTCAGCACCTATGCCCTGTCGGGGACACGGCAACCGCGCTCTCCAGAACCCCTGCGCCTTATCTCGACTATGCCTAGGGGGCTGTAGCATCTGTCCTCAGAAGAAAAGGACCCAATCAGGGCACAAGGGCAATGCATTCCAGCAGCCATGCGGTATGAATCCCCAGTTCAACTGCAGCGCAGTACCCCCCCCATAGCATCCATACAACACCTGCTACAGCAACAACCGTCATGTCAGATCTGTTGTCACTTGCTGTGCTTCAACAGCTTAAGAATGCCATGATAGGAGATTTGGCTGCCGAGTTGGCAAGGGGTGGGGCATCAAAAAGACCTCCTCCTTTCTCACAGGAGGATGGGGATGTACATCCCCCGGGTTCAAAAAGACTCTTAAGTGGGCAGCAACACCACAATAGAACATCATCCCCCAGTCCACTCTTTGTTGCTAGGGGACATGGCAGGCAGCTGGGGCTTGCAGCTAATGACAGACAGCCCGATGATGATGGGGATGTAGTGTTGGAGGAAGGGGAATGGAGTGACGGATCAGATCTAGAGGAAATGGGATCAGCAAGGCTGTTTTTAGAAGTTCATTTCCTTTCTCTTTTTGGCAAGGTAGTAGCGGCCCTGGAACTAAATGTAGCGCAGCAGCAACAGGGAACTCTACCTAAAAGTGCATTGGTTCTCCCTGTACTGAAAACCTTCACTAGGTGCATGCCATTACCAGCATCATTTAAGATGCTGCCCTGGGCTCCTGCTGGGAGGAAGGGTGGGATATAAATCAAATAATAAATAAATAAGACTATAATGATGTTAGAGTGGGGTTCACCTCTTCAGCGCAGATAGGGTACTAATTACACAAATAAGTTTTATGTCCTAGATGTTGAAGTCATGGGCCAACTGCAGATCCTGGCTGTGAATGGGCCAATCTCTGCTCTACTTTCCTGTGCTCTCTTGTCCCAGGATGGAGATGTGCAACTGAAGGATCCCAACAAACGGGATCTGTAAGTCTGATGCGGCTCTTAAATGCTCTCATGATGCTAACGCACTGTCAATATGTGCTTCTGTTTCAGCTTCAGTATTTGCCAGAGCAGCATTGCTATGGGTGGAGGACTTCTTAGATGACGTTAATCATGACCCAGCTAGAGTTAGAAAGCCTCTACTGAAGGTCTCCAGACCACTAACGTTTATAGCCAATGCTACTATGGGCTCTACCCAGTTTTCTTGTAGAGCCATGGTGGCACGAAGGCATCTGTGGCTCAACCACTGGGATGTGGATGCCTCTTCGCAGGCTAACTTAGTTTCAGTTCCCTTTTCAGGCTCCAAGTTATTCGGGGACGAGGCGCTGAAGGAGGTTTTAGTAGAGTCCAAGGACAAAAAGAAGATGATGCTGTCCCAGAAGCAGGATGACAAAAAAATGTACAAACAACCTTTCGCCTCTTTTCAGCCTTATCAGTCCTTTCACGGCTGTAGGTTTGCGGGACAAGGTCGTGACTTCAGAAGTGGACATTCTTCTTGTTACAGGCAGAGATTCCAACAGAAACCACAACAGGCCTCTTTCTCCCAGACCTCCAATCAAACGCGGCAGGGACATCAGAACCAACAGTGTTTCTGACTCAGCAGGGTTGCTGCCAGTGGGGGGACGTCCGAGTCAGTTCTTCCACCAATGGCAGGACGCTACCCGGGACAAGTGGGTCTTGAAAATTGTCAAAGAGGTTTACAAGATAGAGTTGATGGAGTACCTGCCTGCCCAGTTTCTTCCTTCTCCCGTGGCCAAATCAGTGGAGAAGCAACAAGTGGTCTCGAACAAGATCGTCACCTGTTAGACAACTCTGCAATAGAGGAGGTGCCCTCAGGAGAGTTTTTCTTAGGGATTTACTCTGTCGTCTTCTTGGTCGGGAAGGAGGACGGATCCTCGCGCGCAGTACTCGATCTTAAATTTTTAAATCAGTTTGTTGCCCAGCGGAAGTTCAGGATGGAAACTCTTACATCTATACAGGAAGCTCTTCAGCCCCAGGATTTTCTTGCATCAGTGGACTTGAAGGAAGCCTACCTGCACATCCCTATATTCCCATCGCACTGGTGACTGCTCCGCTTCTACTACAATGAAAGCCACTTCCAATACAAAGCACTGCCATTCGGCCTCACCTCGGTGCCAAGAGTCGGTGACGGGTCTCTGAATAAAAGGTCTGCACATAGACGATCTTCTGATTCGCTCCAGTTCTGTTCAGCGAGCTTGAGATGTCCAGATAACACTGGCACACCTGAAGGATCATGGCTTCTTGGTGAATTCTCAAAATAGTCACCTAAATCCTTCTCAGCAGTTGATACACTTAGGAGCGAGACTGGACATGGCACAACAGTTCATTTCCCTGTCACCATAAAGAATTCAGAAGATCTCCACCTTAGCCCTCACTCTGACACAAGTTCAGTCAGCAGACATAATGATGCTTGCGAAGCTGCTCAGTATGATGGCATCACCAATAGGGTTTACTCCCTGGGCTCGCTTGCACTCCCGGCCACTTCAAGGACTACTCCGTTATCAAGACAACATTGCACACAGCAACAACCGTTATGTCCTTCTCTCCTGACAGATCAAACAGTCCCTCAATTGGTGGACGGCGACAAGGAACCTGGAAAGGGGAGTACCTGTGCAGGATCCACCTCGATCAGTCATTACCACCAATGCAAGTCTCCAGGACTGGGGAGCTCATTGCCAGGGTCACTGGTCGCCATTACAGGCGGACAGAAGCATCAGCTGGTTGGAACTACAGGCAGCACATCTGGCCCTCAGGCACTTTGTGGCCATCCTCAGCTTACCAGACGTTCTCATATGCACCGACAACATAACGACTCAGCCCCATTTGAACAAGCAGGGAAGTACCCGTTCAAGGACTCTGAACTCAGAGTTGATTGCAGTGCTGTTGTGGGTAGAACAGCACATGTCGTCGGTCACATCAGAATACATTCAGGGCCACCTGAATGTCACGGCAGATTGGCTGAGCCAACAGTGGCTCTTCTCAGGCAAATGGGCTTTCAACATAAAGGTGTTCCAGTCCCTTCAAGTAAAGTTCGGCAAATTCATACTGGATCTATTCGCCTCGGACGACAATCATCAGACACAGTGATTCTTTTCTTGATTGCAGTCGTGGAGCGGAGCAGAGGATGTCCTGGCAGTCCCTTGCCCCAAAGGCCTACTCTATGCGTTTCCTCCAACTGCTCTGTTGTCCAGGGTACTGAAAAAGATTCAGGCAGAGGGAGATCGGATGGTCCTCATAGCACCTTATTGGCCAAGGCATCCCTGTCTCTCGGACATCATACAAATGGCACAGGCGCCACTGTTTCACCTACCAGCATGTCCAGACTTGCTCCATCAGGGCCCTCTCTTACATCCAGATCCTCAGTGGCTTGGGTTGACCGCATGGAAATTGAGCACTACGGACTGTTAAGATTGGGAATTTCCCTGGCAGTAGTGAATACCATCTTGGCGGCAAGACACCCTTCCACCATTCGCAGCTACCAGTCAACGTCGAAGGCTTTCTCCATCTGGTGCAACAAGTGTGGCATCAGTCCAGAAGCAGTGGTGGTTGCTGAGGTACTACTGTTCCTGCAAGATAGTCTTCAGATGAGCATGTGGCCGAATACTTTAAAGAAGCAGGTGTCAGCCTTATCTATTTTACGAGCAAAGGGCGCTGTATCCTCTAATCAAAAAATTCCTTTGTGGAGCCACTGCCCTCATCCTCCAGTTCTTCATCATTTTCCATCCTGGAGCCTACACACCATCCTTTCTGCTCTTCAGAAGCCTCCATTTGAGCTGTTGGGGTCCGTTCCTCTGAGAATCCTCTCTTTCAAATCTATCTGGTGGCCATTATGACGGCACGCGGGGTATCTGAGCTGCAGGCTCTTCCAGTCGAGAAACATCTGTGTACTTTCCACAGAGATAGAGTGATGCTGCGAACTGACCCAGCCTTTGTGTCTAAAGTCAACTCAGCTTTCCATAGGCAGCAGGAAGTAATCCTACCTTCTTTCTGTCCCAACCCTTCCCACCCCAGAGAGAAGGTGTGGCACTTGCTAGATGTCAGGCGTGCTCTAAAATTTTATCTTAGCATAACTAGGTCATTTCGAAAATGTAATTCCCTATTTGCGTCTTTCCACCCCGCTAGTTTGGGGAGGGTGTCACGTGCCACCTTTGCTCAGTGGATTAGAGCTTGCATTTCTTTAGCGTATGAAGTCCTACACTTTGCCTTCACTGTTGCATCTTACAGCACATTCCACTAGATCGGCTGCTACTTCAGCGGCTTTTTCCACCAATGCCCTGATGGCAGATATATGTAAGGCGGCCACTTGGTCGTCTTCTACTACCTTCACATGGCACTACAAAATTGTTCTGTACGCCTCAACAGAGGCTTCATTTGGTTGCAGGGTTCTGCAACAGGTCCTGCCTCCATCTGACTCACCCTAGCTTTATAGCTTTAGTACTTCCCACTTGGAGACCTCTGTCATCCATGAGAGAAGGAACAGTTTGTTCTTACCATAAACGGTGTTTCTGCATGGATGACAAGAGGTCTGCAAGGCTCACTCTTGCTATATTTGGCAGGATGGGGCTGCGTCACTGAGTGCCATGACTACTCATATACCTGGGGTCATTGTCCAGTTCACTTGCTTATAACACATTTATTCCTTTCATGTTGATGGATGTTATGTTTGCATGTGTTATGTTTTCATATTTCCCTTTCAAACTGAGGCTGATTGCAGGAGCTTAGCAAGAATGAAACTGAGCCTCAGCAACAGGGGAGCAAAAAACATTCGCTGAAGCGTTTCCTGTCTCTGAGCTGTAGGGGGAGCTACACTACCCACTTGGAGACCTCTTGTCATCCATGAAGAAACACTGTTTATGGTAACAACAAACTATTCCATCTTATTAGTTTAATGATGATTTATTTATTTAACTTCAAGTTTATCATTCACTATGCCAGTGTCTTGCATGACTGTCACTGATTCAGCAAAAAAATCCAAGCACCTTGCACAAATGTGAATTTTTCCATTACTGTCATCCATTTTGGTCCATCATGGCTTCTCCAACATTTGCTGGTGCTGGTGGTTCTTTGGCTCTAGCAGGGCCAAAACTAACATCCTATATCTCTTCATTCTATTCTTGAAAGAGGAGTTTTTCTAAAGCAGGGATGGGGAACTTCCAGTCTATAGACTGGACTTGGCCTGCTAGGCCTTTCCACTTGGCCTGCGAGGCAGTGTAGGGCAAGCCATGCCCACCCATCCTATACCTGATGTCACATAGAATGTTATACCTTTTGGTTCCATAGTAGTAGTTGTACTGCTTATTCTAGCTTCATTTTTGTTACTCTAGATGTGTGTATGCTTCGCATGACCCGTGCAAGGCGCTCTCAAGTAGAACAGCAACATCTCATCAGTGTTGAAAAAGCCATGGAGATTCTCTCAGAGCAAACACAACCATTCATTGTTGACTATGAAAAGCTTAATGTAAGTACACATTCTCTTCATTCTGAATATTGAATTAATAAGAAATAACTGAAATAATTATAGTAATGCAAAGGCATCTTAAAATTAGGATAATATGTGGTTTCTGCTGCCATGGGTGCATACTTTGGCAGGTAATACTGTAAAAACTGACAGAAAATTCAATTATTTTAAATGGTCTTCAAGTAATAGTATATTGCTAATGAGCTCCAATTTCCCACCATCGCAGCAGGAAAATGAAGTAAAACTATAGCCCTTCTATGCACAGATTGTTGCCAGTCTACTGAACTGAAAGTTATGCATGCTCACAACAGTCTTTCACACTTGTAATCTAGACTAATCTATTGCAGTGGGGAGGGGAATAGAGAAATTCAGAACCAACTCTGATGCTTATACTATACAGTTAGGCCTCTGCATTGTACCCCATGTCTCAATGTGTTCTTTACAACATCTTACTCTCTGTGACTAAGAACTCAAAGAAAAATGATTGTTTTTTAAAACTTTTCTTTCCCAGACGTTGCTGAAAACAGTTACTGAAAAAAGTACGAACTACACTATAACTCAGTTGGAAAAACTTTATGCCTTGCTCAGCCAATGTATTTATCAACATCGCAGGGACTATGATAAAACCGAATTGATGCGGGTATGGTATTTTACACAGATGTTGTCTTATGACTTCTAACCGTGCATCCCATTGCATGATTGATATTTCAGAGATACCAAGACTTTAAATTTCTTGCATGTGTGTGTATTTCGGATTAACTTTCCTACAGTTCTAGTAGTCTTTCAAGTGAAATGCCCTTTTCCATGTTGGCAATGGAGGACGTTCTGTCATAAGGATAAAACCTCCCACTGGAATGACAGGCAGGGTCCAAATTCCTTTTGCCTGCTCTCCAGGGGGAGGAGTCATCCCACCATTTCCAGACTGACCCTGCCTGCGGTCAGTGACAGGGTCCTTCGCTTTGGCCGCTTTACTATTTGTTGCTCCCAGTGGCTGTGGCCACCTTTTGCGGTGTTTTATCTGGTCAGTGTACCTAGCAACCTCTTGGAACTGAGTGGGAGCTTGCCTGGTTTTTCTCTCCCTTTAATAAAAAAAAAAAAGTTTGGACAGTTGCATTGATACAAGCGGTTGTGGCCACCTTTAGAGCTGTTTTATTGGCCAGCATGTCCTGCAACGCTTTGGTACCTAGTGGGTTTGCATATCTGCCCTTCCAAGTATAAGTTTTCTTGAGCACTTGGTTAAGAACTGCCTGTTGGCAGTGGGAGGGACGGCAGTTCTCATACTTCTGAGCAGAACGCACTTTGGCAGTTCCCACTATTTTTTTTGCTTAATAGTGGGCAGCCTGAAGTCTCTCATGGCTTCCCCTGTCAATATTGCAGAACGTCAGCAAAGACTTTGTAGGGAGGGAGATGGCTTGGACTCGAGTATCTCCTTACCTAGTGTGTCCTATCAGAGGGCTGCAATTTGTCCCTCACCTAGTGTACATAGCAGGAGGGACACCATGGTTTCTTTTCAGGGTGAAACCCTCCCTTTTCCCCCAGAGGGTGATTTCCCCAAGTTTATGTCCTGGGTATGCACATGTATTTCCTCAGAACTTCAGGTTGCTGACATCTATTTCTGCATCACGCATGGAGCCTCCTTCAAGGAGGTCTAGGGACACTTTTGTATCCAATGTAGAGGCTGCGCTCCTAGTATCTCTTGCAGACACAGGTGAGGGTCAAGCCTTGTCCATATCACTCACAGTGGCAAACATGGTGGGACCTTCTGTTCATGATTCAGTGCTTTTTCCAGTTCAACCTGCTGTTGCGGGTCATTGCACAATGGAATGGGAGGGTGTTTCTGACTCCAAAATTGATGTTTCCCATCCTCGTCAAGAGGAGGGGGAATTATTTAGGGAAGAACTTGACATACTTCCTACTCAGCAGAGACTTTTTGACTCTAAGTTCGACCATTCTCTATTGATTAAGACTTTCAGGGTACTTCGGCTTTCTACTGAGGAGGCAGCACCACAGGATGTTGTAGCATCCACTTCCATTGGTGCAAAGAAGGCCTTTCCATCAATTCAAACTAATGCTTTCTTGGTCCCTTTTCCACAGGTTTGACACTGCTTGGAAAGCTGAATGGGCACATCCCAATACGTAGTGTCTTGTGTGGCTAGGAAGCATTACAGTTTTTCTCAGACCGTTAGGCAACAGCTTCATGTCCCAGCAGTTGATCTCCCTATTGCTGCTCTGGGCTCTTCTGCTGCTATTCCCTCAGAGGGGGAAGGGGGCCCCAAGAGGATGGGTGTGACAAGAGTGGAACATGCTCTTAGGCGAAGTTTCGAGGCAGATGCTGTAGCTTTTAGAGCATCTGCAAGTGCCTCAGTATTTCTTAGGGCAGCTTTCATGTGGGCAGAGGAACTAGTGGTATGAGACATTGTGCCTAAATTTGTAAAAGATGTGTTGAAAAAGATTTCACATTTATTTATTTTTAATAATTCTTGGTTTGGATATAACACTAAGCCAGGGTCCTTGTTTCATATCTCCCACAAGGTAGTCAGAAGAGCGGCCTGGGAAAGACTACGTAATAGGGTGTATTAGGTCTTTTCTGGCCCCTTTGTAATAACTGCAACTGAGCAAAACATATGAAATAGACTTGTATGTTTTGCTCCACAATTTATAACCACGGTTTCTTCTTGGCTTTACATATCACTGCTTCAGGCTAGACATAATATTAAATGAAGGATCATGGTTTGTTTCTTCCACATGCTAGTGGGGAAGAGCAAAGTGGCTCAGATCTGTGCTTCACAGTAAATGATATAACTATGTTTTACTGTGAGGTGTGAATGAGGCCACTGCGTGTGTACAAAATAATGAGGAACTATCCCACAATTGCTGCTCCTCACCTTGAATTGAAATACAAGAGAGCAACTGCTCTTCCCACTGAAACTTTACAGTGTAAATCTGCAAATATCATTTCTAGATAACATAATTAAGTTACAAAGATATTTTAGAAAAATATGTATTGAAATGCTGTTTGATTTTTGTCATTTATGCTTTTCTTTTTCAGGAAATGACAAGAGAAATTGCAACCTTCAATTAAATCTATTAATGAAACCTTCTGATTGAAATGTTATCCACCAATTAATTTGAGACCAAATAACTGCACACAATATATTTAACTAATGTAAACGTTTTTGATTCAACTGAACATGGGTGCAAAAGCCATAGCCATATAACAAATTGGAAGCTAGAACTAAAGAAGGGAAGTGATCTTGCCACTGTGCCTAACATTCTGTATAGTATGCTTTGGTTTTTCCTTCTTTTTAAAAACTTCTGTTGTATAACTTTCTGATGCTAATGTGTGTGTTTTAAAAAACAACTAGTTTGGTGGGTGTTTTTATTAAGGTTTTGAAAATATTTACAGTTTGCACCACTTTTCTCTGTAAATTGAACAAATACACTATTTTATCTCAATATATTTTCAATTAAATCATGTATATATGTTGAACCTCTATTTTTTTAAAATATAATTGGTATCTTAACATCTCACATGGTTTTATTAAACCAAGTGACAGAACATTCTAGTATTCTATTTCCTCAAGTTTTCAACAGCATCTACATTTTTGTCACTACACTAATTCTTCCAGTGTTAATACAATTTGTAATCTCTTCAGTGCTCTAAATGTTGTATAATATATAAATGTGTTCAATTTTAATGGACAAAATAAATTTCTGTACTCTAACAGTTGAATGATAGACTTTTTTCTTTAACTTTTTATTTCCGGTTGAAACATGAACTATCCAGGCGCTCTTGGATGAAACCGATTATCTGGATCCGTTTCAATCCGGTTTTAGGTCCAGTTTTGGCACTGAAACAGCCTTGGTCGCCCTGTATGATGACCTTTGTCGGGAGAGGAACAGGGGGAGTGTGACTCTGTTGATTCTCCTTGATCTCTCAGCGGCGTTTGATACCATCGACCATGGTATCCTTCTGGGGAGGCTCGCGGAGTTCGGGGCACTGCTTGGCTGTGGCTCCGCTCCTACTTAGCGGATCGTCGCCAGAAGGTAGTGCTTGGGGAACATTGCTCGACACCCTGGACTCTCCATTGTGGAGTCCCTCAGGGGTCGGTTTTGCCCCCTATGCTCTTTAACATCTACATGCAGCCTCTGGGTGCGGTCATCAGGAGTTTTGGAGTGCGTTGCCATCAGTACGCTGATGACACGCAGCTCTACTTCTCCTTTTCACCTTCTTCAGGTGAGGCTGTTGATGTGCTGAACCGTTGCCTGAGCACGATAATGGACTGGATGAGAGCTAATAAACTGAAACTCAATCCAGACAAGACTGAGACACTGTTGGTGAGCTCTTTCCCTGCCCAGATGGTGGATGTTTATCCTGTTCTAGATGGGGTTACACTCCCCTTGAAGGAACAGGTTCGTAGTTTGGGGGTCCTTTTTGACCCTTCCTTGTCGCTCGAGTCTCAAGTGGCCTCGGTGGCACGGAATGCGTTCTACCATCTTCGCTTAGTAGCCCAACTACGCCCCTATCTGGACAGTGATGATCTCGCCTCAGTTGTTCACGCTCTGGTAACTTCTAGACTGGATTACTGTAATGCGCTCTACGTAGGGCTGCCCTTGAAGACTCTTCGGAAACTTCAGCTAGTGCAAAATGCGGCAGCCAGGTTGTTGACGAGGACCAATCGGTCCACGCATATAACACCTGTCCTGCCTCGCTTGCACTGGCTACCTATTTGTTTCCGAGCTAGATTCAAGGTGCTGGTTTTGACCTATAAAGCCTTACATGGTGTGGGACTGCAATACCTTGTGGAACACCTCTCCCGCTATGAACCCACCCGTTCACTTCGTTCAGTATCTAAGGCCCTCCTCCGGGTACCAACTCACCAGGATGCCTGGAGGATTGTTACTAGATCTAGGACCTTTTCTGTGGTGGCCCCCGAACTGTGGAACAGCTTACCGGAGGAGATACGCCTGGCGCCTACAGTTCTTTCTTTTAGGCACCAGGTTAAGACCTGGCTATACTCCCAGGCATTTTAATGTTCAATGTTTTATGTTCAATGTTTTTAGTTTAATTTTGTTCTTTGTTACTGATTTTATTCTAATATTGTATTTTAATCTTGTTTTGTACACCGCCCAGAGAGCTATTAGCTATGGGCGGTTTAGAAATGAAAATAAATAAAATAAATAAATAAATAAATAACATTAAGCACCACATTAGAAATACAGTTTCAGATTCAGCTCTCTCAATACATGGCTATTCAGATGAACTCAGCATAGATGCTATGCTACTAGTAGCATTTAATGTTTTATGTACTTTGTAGTTGTGATCCCTAATTAATGTTATTTTCCATAGGAGGACTGCCATCAAGTGGGTTATAGCTCCACCTATCGTCCAAAGGCAAGAATGTTTTGAAGTCAAGACTAGGGGCGTCAGGCCCCTCCCACTCTCCAGTTTATTCTTGCCTTCGTCCGTACAAGTTTGAATTTATTGATAGCGTAGCTTCTAGATAAGTTTTTGTGTATCTGTGTGACAGGGTGGGAGGTTTGTGTGTGTAGTCCTGTGCGTTTCCTTCCTTCTGTCTTGTCTTAAACTGTCTTGTTTAAAACTGTTTGTTTTATTATTCCTGGGGAATTTCTTTGGGGGGGTTCTCCCTTGCCCGTGTTTTTCCCCAGTACCTAGCCTAACGGCGCCTTAGGGAGACCGCGGCTGTGGTTCCCTCTTCCTCAGGCGGCGGACGCAGCCTTAAACCAGGAGCTTGCGGCTGCAGCTTCCTGTTCTGCTCCACCGCTTTTTTCATGCCGTTACGGCTTGCTGCCTACCCCAGGAGCCTGCTGCTGCGGCTCCTTTTGTCTTCAGTCCCTTTGTTCGTTGGGTTGCCGCCTTCCCGGTTACTGCCGCAGCATTTTTCTTCGAGGCGGTTCCTTCAAAACTCCCCCTGCAGGAGCCTGCGGCTGCGGCTCTCCTTCCTTCCCTCTTAGCGGCTCTTATTAGTTGGGCTGCTCTGCCTTCCCCGACTCGTTCCGTGGCTTTAAAAATCTCGCCGCGACGGTCTCTAGGAGTCTGCGGCTGCGGCTTATTCCCAGTTTCCCTGCTACTGTCCCAACGGCTACAGGGATTTCGCTGGCCGTCCTGCCTCCTTGGCAGAGTCTCTCCTACCTGGCTTTTAAAGCCGCAATTGCGTCTCTCAGCCCCAAGGCTGTAGAACGTATTTTAGGCCGTTCTCTCGCATTTATTTTTTCTGGTCAGCCCCATTTCAGCTTGCTGGTACCCCTCAGTGTCCACCATTGCTCCTTCCTCGTCCCTCCGCCATTTTTGATTGAATTTTTTTTCCCGCTCTTTTCACGGGTGCCACTTTGTTTGTCCCTCTTTTCCCGCTCTTTCTGTTTAGCCTATTCAGTACTGAAAAGGGGGTCTAGCTTACAAAGGCTGTGGATGATAGCAGAGCCAAAGGCTTCAAGTCAGCTCCCACAGCACGATGTACCCTTTGTGTGTGTGCTGCAGATAGGATCTTATAGTCCTACACAGGTTCCTCTACTAAATCTGCTACTGCTGCTGCCTCTTGCAACTATTTGATCCTGTACATTCTCTTCTGCTACTGATGTTGCCTACTGCAACTATTTGAACCTGTACATTCTCATCTGTGACTGTTTTAACTGTACATTCTGCCCCATCCGTGGCCGTGTACCAGGCTGTTTGAACTGTACATTCTGCCCCATTCGTGGCCGTGTACTAAGGCTGTTGATACTGTACAAACGCTGTATCAGAAGGACAGGGAAGGATGTATTGGAGGTGGTGTCGCTCTACACGTGAAAGAGTGTTAATTCCAGCAAGCTCGAAACCCTAAAAGAGGCACACTCGTCCACAGAATCATTGTGAGTGGTGACACCAGGCCCCAAGAGTAATTTAGTACTGGGGATGTTCTATTGTCCTCTGATCAAAATATTAAGGGAGATCTTGAGATGAAAAATGAAATCAAACAAGCATCCAAACCAGGAAATGTAGTAATGGGTGACTTCAACTACCCTGACATAGACTGGCTGCCTGTGTGTTCCAGTCACAACAAAGAGGTGATGTTTCTAGACACCCTTAAATGATTGTGCCCTAGAACAGTTGGTCATGGAACTGGCCAGAGAGGCAGCAACCCTGGACTTAATTTTTTTTTTTTATCATTAATTTTTATTCAAATTTTCAAAAACATAACAAAACAAAAATAGACAATAAAATAAAATGTTGACTTCCGATTTGTCGCAAATCAGTTATAGGTCTACAATATATAACAATCCTGTCTCTTAAATTATATTACAAAATCACTTTCCTCCAGTAGTTATCTTAATTAATCATCAAATCTCATAAACATTACTTTATTGCCACAAAAAGTCAAAGAGAGGTTTCACTTCCTTGAGAAATATATCAATTTTTCTCCAAATAAACATATCGATTAATCCATCTCATCAAATTTGTTAGGTCCAATAATTTCAATAGCCATTATTCCATTATCAATGTTAATTCCATCTTCAATAATCCTGTTAATCCAATAATTTCAGTAGCCATTCTTCCATTATCAGTATCCCATAATAATCTTGCTGTCATAGCCATAGTCATATAATAAGAGTCTAATGGGAATTTCCTTTCTCACAAATATTTTCTTGCCATCAATTCTGAATATGTTGCTGAAATATTGTTGTAAAGTCATATCTCTGTTCTTTTTTTTTACATAATGCACTGGCACATCTCTTGAGAGTTTGTCCATTGTCACATGTCTGTAGTTAATTCCATAGATTTTTTCTGTCAAGCTCCATCACATCATTCCAGTCGAAAAATTTATCCAAGACATTAATATCTCTAATATCTTCATTAATTTCTTCAGAGACAACGTTGAATTCCAAACAGTAAACTTTATCTCTAATATCCATAAAATCCAGGTCTTTTTCCGATTCCACATTTGTTCCAATCTCCAGGGCTTGCATCTTCTCTTTAATTTTTCTTTTCTCATCTCTGATCTCATCAATCTCCTCTCTCACAAGATCCCCTATTTCTTTAAGCTCCTGGTTCATTTTGCCAAATTCAATTTTCATCTCCATTCTACCCTGTCTCAGGGTTTGTTTCGTTATCTCAATCTCATCCATTATTTTCTGAAACATAATTACTTCCAGATTCTCAGCCACTTTCTTGATTCCCATTCTTAAAACCACGAAGAAAAAAAAACACCACTTCTTATTTCAGCAACAATTGTGTTAATATTTCAGGCCTGATGACATCACAGTGTAGACAACACAGCCTGCCTTATCTGTAATTCGCTTTACACAGGACTTCCTTTCAAAACACTCCGTCAATTAAAATTAGTCCAAAGAGCAGCCGCCAGGATGCTAACAGGAGCGGGTTGGTGAGTCCACACCACTCCGCTTCTAAAACAGCTACACTGGCTCCCAATCCCTTATCGAGTCCAGTTTAAGATTTTGATGTTAACGTTTAGAGCGTTATCTGGTTTAGGCCCTATCTATCTAATTGTATTTTGTTTTATGAGCCTACTCGTCCTCGTAAGATCTTCATTAGACCCCGGCCTTAATATTCCTCCTTTCTCACAAATTCATCGGATTGGCATTAGGAACAAATCTTTTTCAGTGGTAGCTCCAACCCTTTGGAATTCTCTTCCGCAGGAAATTCGTTTTTCCCCTTCTCTGACTAGTTTTCGCCGCCAAGTTAAGACCTTTTTATTTCGGTTAGCGTTTAATTTATAATGTGAGAGATAATTGATTTTATATATTGTACATTGTATAAGGTGCTTATATCATGTTATTGTTTTTGCCGCTTAGAATTCTTTGGAACTGAAGCGGGATATAAACTTCTTAAATAAAATAATAAATAAATAAATCTCTTGTATGTTCAGGAATGCAAAACAAATTCAGCTCACAGCTTCAGAACAGTTAGTGGCGTCGTGAACAAGCAGATTCGTCAAAATGAAATAGACCAAAAAAAAATAGTCCCAGACATATAATACTCCAAAGTTCATAAATCAAATTTATTTATTTATCTCCTCGGAATAGAAATCCCTCATCCGTTTGTATCTTTAAAATTCACAATTCCAGGTCAGCTTTTTGCAATCAAAACAAAGATAAGCTTTTTCAATTTCTTCCTCCTTAATTTCGTGAATGAAAGAGAAGAGTTATAACTCACCCAGAAATTCTTTATAGCTGATTCATTGACAAATCTCTATTTGCTGCAACAATTTAAACCAGATGAAAAAAATAGAAAGAAGAGTGCTTGCCTGTTAGAGTCCGTTTTTCTTTGAAGAAAAGATAAACGTGTCGCTTAATCAGTTAGAGCTTGTTTGAAAATCCATCCGGCATTGCTGGCTGAACTTTCTCTCATAAATTAATGAAATCCAGTCCTCCCAACTAACACAGGCTTTTGTGGTTAATCTCTACGTTTCTCCCTGCCCGGGAGAAAATCTTTACCAGTCAAAAAGAACGTTCTGACTTATTTTAAAACTGAAAAAGCTTCTGAGACGAGAGCTCGTCTCAAAAGCAGGCACAGGCGAAGTCACCCTTCCCGGAAGTCAACCCTGGACTTAATTTTAAGTGGCACCCAGAACCTGGTGTGAGATGTGTTGTCAAACCAAATGTGAGCAGTGACCATACTGCTGTTAAATTAACATACATATAAATGTCCAATTGCAAAGAAAATCTAACATGGTCACATTTTACTTCACAAGAGGAAACTTCACAAAAATGTGGGGATTGGTAAAAAAAAGTCAAGAAACAGTCAAGAGGGTCAAATAACTCCAAATGCTTGGGAGTTGTTTAACAACACAATAATAGAAGCTCAACTGGAGTGTATACTGCAGATCAGAAAAAGTACCACTAGGGCTAAGAGGATACCAGCCTTTTTAATGAGTGGAGTCAAAGCAGCTATTAGAGGCAAGAAGGCTTCCTTCAAAAAATGGAAGTCTTGTTCGAAGGAGGAAAATAAAAAGGAACACAAACTCTGGCAAAACAAATGCAAGACGACAATAAAGGATACTTAAAAAGAATTTGAGGATTACATTGCTAAAAACAAAAACCACCAACAAAATTTAAATACATTCAAAGCAGGAGACCATCTAGGGAGGCAAATGGACCCTTGGATGACGAGGGAGTCAAAGGTGTGCTAAAGCAGGATGCAGAGAAGCTACATGAATTCTATGCATCTGTCTTCACAGTGGAGGATATAGGGCATATCCCTGTGCCTGAACTTTTGCAGGAAGGGAGTGTGGGAAACAGGCAGTTAGTGGTGATGTGAGATAAAGTTCTAGGCTTAACACAAAACAAAAACTGACAAATCACTGGGTCCAGATGGCCTCCAACAGAGTTCTCAAATAACTCAAATGTGAGATAGTTAATATACTAACAAAAATAAGTGACTTGTCCCTCAGATCTTCCTCCATACCTGAGGACTGGAAAGTGGCCAATGTAACGCTAATATTTAAAGTGGGATCCAGGGGGGATTCCACAAATTACAGGCCGGTTAGCTTAATGTCTTTCCCGGGAAAACTGGTAGAAAGTATTGTACAAGCTAAAATAACCAAATATATAGAAGAACAAGCCTGGCTGAACAGACAACATTGCTTCTGCAAGTCTGGTCTCACCAACCTCCTGGAGTTCTTTGAGAGTATCAACAAGCATATAGATAGAGATGATCCATTTGACATAGTGTATCTACATCAAAAATGATATTCTAGAGCTGGAAAAGGCACAGAAAAGGGCAACCAAAGTAATCAAGGAAAGGTTACAACATTTGGGTCTTTTTGGTTTAGAAAAAAAAATGACAAGGTGAGCCATGAGAGAGGTGTATATTATGCATGGCGCAGGGAAAGTGGACAGAAGTGTTTTTCCCTCTAGCACAATCCTAGAACCTGGAAGAAAAAGAAGTACTTGACACAATGCACACAATAAAGCTACCTCGATGGCTATCTTAGATGGCTTCAAAAGGGATTACACAAATTTGTGGAGAATAAGGCTATCAAGGCAATGGTAAACCACCTCTGAATACCTCTTACCATGAAAACCCTGTGAACAGAGTAGCCAAAATACAATTTAAATAACATCCCAGAAGCATATAAAGATCAAATAAGGAACAGGTTTGAGGCTTTAAACTTAGTTGACAGAGAACCAGAAGAACTATGGAATGAAGTCAGAGACGTTATCAGAGAAGAATGCAAAAAGACAATACCTCTAGTTAAAAAGAGAGAAAGACCTCAATGAATGACTGAAGAAACTCTTCAAATGGTTAAAGAGATAAGGAAAGCAAAAGGAGATAGGAACACAGTCAGAACCCTAAATGCAACAATACAGCGACTAGTATGTAGGGACAAAGAGAACTATTATGATACTGTATAGAAATAGAAGAGGACAACAAAAAGGGTAGAACAAGAGCCCTGTTCCAAAAGATTAGAGAAATGAAAGGGAAATTTAAACCAAGAGTAGGGATGTTGAATAATCAACAGGGGAACACACTGAATGACCGAGATGAAATAAAAGGAAGATGGAAACAATACACTGAAGAACTCTATAAAAGAGATGCAAGGATGACAGATTCATTCACAGAGGAACCATATGATGAAGAACCAGAAATTTTAGAATGCAAGGTGAAAGCTGCTCTTAAAACACTTGGAAGAAACAAATCACCAGGAATAGATGGTATACCAATACAGTTGCTACAAGCTACTGAGACTGAATCTGTCCAAATTTTGACAAAAATCTGTCAAGAAATATGGAAAACTAAACAATGGCCCACAGACTGGAAGCGTTCCATACACATCCCAATTCCAAAGAAAGGGGATCCCAGGGGATACAGTAATTATCAAACTATTGCCTTAATATCCCATGCAAGTAAAGTAATGCTCAAGATTCTACAACAAAGGCTCTTGCCATATATAGAGCGAGAAATGCCAGATGTCCAAGCTGGATTTAGAAAGGGAAGAGGTACCAGAGATCATATCACACAGGCCCGCCCTTAGCATGTGCGGGGCCCGGGGCAAAAGCACAGTTGGGGCTCCCCCACATTCTTTCAATGTAACAGAGACAGCTATGAATAGCTTACAAAACAGTATCATTTCAAGACCATTTCTGGGAAGGAGAAAGCCGACTGTGGTGCAAATTCAGAAGTCTGACCTACAAATTCCCAAGGAGCGCAAAATGGTGGAAGACATTTGCCCCAGTTAGCCCCGGCCGGAGGGGGGGGGGAGGAAGGCAGCAACAACATATGCTATCTATCCTTTGAAGGAATGAAGCTGCCCGGTGGTTTTTTATTTGCTTAAGAACTAGCCACTTTATTCTGCTACATACAAGTCTGGGAGGAAGGAAGAAGTGAGAGAGTCCAAAGCCCACACTTGGGAGAAGATATTTCAAGAAAAAAATAGGCCTTCATGTAACCAAGTCTGATTGGTTACACTGGTGTCATGACCCTTGATTGGCTTGACCATGTAGCCAACTAGAAAAACCTTTTCTTAAGAAAGTACAATCTGTTGAGATGGGCAGTGAACAGATGGGGAGGTGTGAAATGGCAAGGATTCAAGGGGCATCCCCCCCCAAAAAAATCCGTTTACTAGACTGAAAAATTTCACCCTCCAAATTTGTCTAGACCTATTCTTCACAAAATATAGTGATCACAACAGAGACACTCATGGTTGTTAGACAACTAAGGTATATTCAAGATAGAACCAATGGGCCACATGTAGTCATGCTGATTATTTTCAATGAATAGGCTAACAATAGATAAAGCCCACCATAACATCACCCAGATATGAGGAAGAACCACAGAAATAGCTACCAGGTCACTCGAGGTGTAAACTGGCCTAAATTTGCATTGATATTGGCTGGATACTATGATTGTCTACACACCATCAGTCGGTGCACTCTGATGATCCACTATGCTATTCCAAGGGTGTGTGTGTGTGTATGTGTTTTAAATAGACTTTGAGGCCTTTTTAAGTTGGAGAAAGCCTCTTTTAGTTTTGCAGGGTGTAACCTCAATGTGTATTGTTTGTGTATTGTCTTAGAAAGTGTGAATCAGGTAGGTTCGCCTTTAAATGCAAACAGAATCAAATTCCTCCCACATCCCTACTGGCAACCCCATGGTAAGCATCATCCCAACCCCTCCTTGACTCTTCAGCAAATTTCTTCCTTTTGCAAATGAGACAGAAAAAAACCGGCCTTATATTGAGAGAGCAAAGTCATTTATAAAAGTAGGGGTCAGGATTCAGCTCCGCACTATTCCAGGCCATGCCCTGTGACCTTAGTAACATATTGTGGCCCATCTATAAGACAGAAGTAAGATGAGGGATTGTGTCAAAGTAAAGAATACACATACAGTACATACCCCAAAGGAAAACAAACAAAGAATAAATTGAATGCATTCCTTAATAGACTAATAAAAAAGATTTAAAGAGGAGTTTGTTTATTAGGAGTTATATAAAAAGCTAAAGCAACTGCATAATATGTACTTTGTCCATTTAAAAAAAAAGAATATAGCTTTAAAAACCACTCTGTGAATTGGACAGGGAAGTGATAAACCCACATCTGGAGACCAATTGGAGATTTACCATTTTCTTTGGAAGAAATTATGTACTTACTAAACCATTTTGCAATTTTATGACTTTGGGATTTGCAGATATGAATGTCTTCCAATGGTGCTTCTGTGCAGAGCACCTAATAAGAGTTCAGCTTTTTTTTTTTTTTAAATCCAGCTCTCTTATTTTTCACTTTGATTTAAAACAATTGTGATTTTTTTTTGTACATTATCTGCAGGTTGGGTGTCTGTTGGGGGCTGTTTTAGAGACAGGCTTTCGCTTGCCTGCTCTGTCGCTGATTCTTGGGCCTGGCTGTCACGCCACCATCCAATGCTGGGTTCGCTTGGTGCCCGCTGCCAGGAGCCTCCTTGCCCTGCTGGGCTCCATTTGCAGATGAACTACACCCCCTCAGCTTGCCCGCCGGAGGGAGGGCGCCATCTTGCAACCCGCAGCAAGCCGCCTATTCACTTGCAGCCTGCTGCGGTGCGCACGCTCCTTCCCAGGTCACCGATCCCGCCACGCTACAGCAACTGCAGCATAGCACCCCAGACCTCCAGCAGGCGCCTGAGCGTTGGTGCCGCCCGGCCAAGGCTGACCGCAGCGGCAGTGGCAGGAGCGGGACAGGCAGCAGCGATTGGTTCCCCATTGGAAAGGGTGTGAGACGGGTGTGTTTTATCACCCTATTTATTTAATCTATACGCAGAACATATCATACGGAAAGCAGGATTGGACCAAGAAGAAAGTGTGAAAACTGGAGGGAGAAATATCAATAATTTAAGATATGCAGACGATACCATACTACTAGCAGGAACCAGTAATGATTTGAAACGAATGCTGATGAAAGTTAAAGAGGAAAGCACAAAAGCAGGACTACAGCTGAACGTCAAAAAGACTAAAGTAATGACAACAGAAGATTTATGCAACTTTACAGTTGACAATGAGGACATTGAACTTGTCAAGGATTATCAATACCTTGGCACAATCATTAACCAAAATGGAGACAATAGTCAAGAAATCAGAAGAAGGCTAGGACTGGGGAGGGCAGCTGTGAGAGAACTAGAAAAGGTCCTCAAATGTAAAGATGTATCACTGAACACTAAAGTCATGATCATTCAGACCATGGTATTTCCGATCTCTATGTATGGATGTGAAAGTTGGACAGTGAAAAAAGCAGGTAAGAGAAAAATCAACTCCTTTGAAATGTGGTGTTGGAGAAGAGCTTTGCACATACCATGGACTGTGGAAAAGACAAATAATTGGGTGTTAGAACAAATTAAACCAGAACTATCACTAGAAGCTAAAATGATGAAACTGAGGTTATCATACTTTGGACACATAATGGGAAGACGTGATTCATTAGAAAAGATAAAAATGCTTGGAAAAACAGAAGGAAATAGAAAAAGAGGAAGGCCAAACAAGAGATGGATTGATTCCATAAAGGAAGCCACAGACCTGAACTTACAAGATCTGAACAGGGTGGTTCATGACATGCTCTTGGAGGTCACTGATTCGTAGTCGACTTGGAGGCACGTAACAACAACAACAAGGCTATCAATGGCTACTAAAGATGATGGCTCTATGCTACCTTCAGGGCATGCCTCTGACTATCAATAGCTGAAGAACAGCAACAGCAGAGGGCTACTTCTTCACCCCACCTCCTGCTTCTAAGCTTCCCGTATTGCGCTAAATGGGCCTTTGATCAGAGCCAACGGGGCTCTTACGAACGAAACAACGCTACCTCTTCAGACCAACGCTTCTTCCCCGCCTCCCCTCCTTTTTAGCAAAGCGAGTCGATGTTTGCAGCTGCCGAAAGCCAGCCTCTGGTAATGCATACAACCGGGAGAGGTCGAAGAGCCAAGGCCCTGAGAATCTCTCGGTTGAAAGGACAGGCAGGACCGGTTCCGAGAGAGGCTTGAACCGCTGCGCTTCGAAACTTGCACCTGAGCTTGCCTCTCCAAACGCGCGCGCCTAGGGCTGGCGAGGAGAATCGTGCCGCTGCATCAAGAAATCTGAAAATCACTTTTTTAAAAACAAGCAAAAAAAGCCCCTTCCCCTGCTCTCCCTGCCCCCAATTCCCTATGGCCAGCGTAAAACCTTCCCGGGGCCAATCAGAGGGTTGCTTTCTGTTGGGTCCGCTCGCCAACAATGGGGCTGTGACCCCACCCGCTCCCTCGTTTCCCACAGTCGGGAGGCAAGCGAAGCGCCTCGATTGGCTCCGCCCTTTCCCTGTTGTGCCTCCCTGCTTCTGTCGCTGTGTGTTGTGTAGGAGTGAATGCGAGACACAGACAGATACAGTCGCAGTTTTCTCGCTGCGCTTCTCTCGTCCACCCCTTTAAAAAACAAACCAACTCATTGATGTCAGGCGGAGGGAGGCTTGAAATGAATCTCGAGTTTCCAGGCGGAATGGAAAAGGTGAATGGGGGTGGTGGGATTCCCCCCCTCTTCAAGCATTGGCTTCTAGTTCAAAGTTCACCAAGCATCACTATCCCTCCTCCCTCCCCAAAAAAGTGCAGTAGATTTTTTTTTTAAATGCAAGATGGCGGACTAGCACTGAAGGAGCAGAAATGCAGAGAGCTAAAAGCAGCTTGCAAATATTGCAAGGTAGGGGTTTCTTTATTTTTAATAACCTTCCGTGTCGGTGCTGGGGAATGGCGAGGGATGTGTGTGTGTGTGTCTTGGCATAGGTGTGAAATGGCCAGCAGACTTTAAAAAAAATGATGGGCCAAGTTACAAAAGCGTTTTCCCCTTCCATACAGGCAGAGCCAGAGCCACTGCTTCTAAAGCTCCCCTTTAAGAAGATGTGCGTTGTCCTCTCCTGCCCCACGGGTCTTAAAAACACTTTTTGGAGTAGTAGGGTATGGAAAGAAGCTTGTGGAGGAGAGATACCCCGTTTTCTGCTTCATGTCCCCACTTCTGCGTGGGGCACTGTTTTAAGAAGACAGGGTTTCTCCAATAGAAGGGTAAATCATTTGGGGGAAATCTAACTCTCAAAAACAAAACAAAAACCCACATTGAAATGAGAACTCTCATCACAAATTTAAAAGAAATTTTGGAGATGGGAAGGAAGGATGGCAATCCTTAATATTTATTGGTGCTTTGTGGTCAATGCTCCTTGCCTCTATTGTTTGCTGGGTGCACGTCTTGTTCTCTCCTTAGGGTGGTTCAGAGTGAGTTAGGAAACTGGGGAAGTGGACAGGGAGAGGAGCAATCAAAATTTGATCCTTGTGGTAGAAAGAGAGAGCATATATTTTTTAAAAAAACTTATTTTGTAATTATCCTTACTGTTCCTTTTTGCTCCATCTGCCCTGCAAAAACGTAGTGTAATTTTTTTTTTGTCTAGCACAGACTGTGCAGATACCCTGGTGTGTGTGGGTGTGGGTGTGTGTATGTATGTATGTATGTTGAGAATGAGGGCATTTTTTTAATCTTCTGCACATCCCCCTACAACGTACATTAGCTGTTGAGGAGGGAGGGGGTGGGGGGAGCATTTTTGTGGGTGGTATGTGTGTGTGTGATTAGCCAACAGGCTAGAGGGAAATTAAATGAGCTGAATTCAATGTGTCACATTTGCACTGTCCATTCTTTTAGGGGTGGCATAGGTGGGACTGTGTTAGTTGAGTTCCCGCAACGACCCTCCTGAGGTTGGCTAAGCCTGTCTTGCTCAAGGCCAGTTTGCCTTGCAGCTGAGCAAGGATTTGAACCTCTAAATATGACCTTCAAGCACCTAGCAGCTGTACAAAAGTGAACAGGAATCATCGAGTGTTGTAGAATTCGGAGATCCAATATGCACAAACAAGTTACACTGTTTAGTTAACCCACCTGGTGGTTATGGAATCCTGTACAGAACTCTCTTTTCTTTCTCTCAAATTAATCTAAGCTACCAACACAGCTTGTAAGGCAGGTACATCTAATTTTGTTTTTCAGAGTGCCTAATATCTCTGCCCTTCTCATTGTGCTAGACGGATGCACCTCCTTCTGCCCCTGCAGAACAGATGGATGTAGAGCTGGAGTCTCTCCGGAGACTTAAAAGAAGTTTATAATTGCAGAGGATCCCCATGGCCTCTGAAGGAACACCTGAACTCAGCGCTAGGTACTTGGGTGCTGTGCCCAGTTTACCTTTGGGGGCGTGTGAGTTTTCTGGCCAGTCAGCTGAAAACCTCTTGTCATCTCTCAGCTTCAGTCCTGCAGCCTGTTCTCTGCCCTTTCCTTGCTACACATCACTCCCCCACATCTCCTTTCAGAACGCTGCTTCACTCACCTCTTCCACTTTGTGAAAAGCCATACTGCCCCCTTGTCCTATTCTTCAACCAACACAACCCCCTTCTCTTTGAAGCTCTTTGTCTCTTGTCTTATTTCCTACATGCGACCCTCGCTTCTCCAGTACCACCACCCTATGCTTCCTGCTCTCTCAAGTGGTGACTCTTTATGTCAGGTATGGGGAACCTTTGGCCTTCCAGATACAGCTGAACTACAACTTCCATCAGCCCTGGCAAGCATGGCCAATGGCCAGGGATGATGGGAGTTGTCGTTCAGCAACATCTGGAGAGCCAAAGGTTTGTTTGTTTGTTTATTATTTGATTTATATCCCGCCCTTCCTCCCAGCAGGAGCCCACACTTGCTTTATGTCCTCAGTGTCTTTCTTAAATCCAGACATGTTGCTTCATCAAATCCTTCTTCAGAAGCTATGTTTTCTATGAAGGCTTTGCTTCTTGTAAAAAAGGAGAAAAAGCCATGTATGTGACTTACATTTATTCCTTAACCTCTTGCATCCTCCCGTCCCCTCCTCATTACCAAATGTTAGACTGCAAGTGCCTTGGGACAGAGTCCTGACTACTATGCTTATGCTGTAAAGCACCATTCTTGGCACTATATCAAGAGTTGGGCAATGTATTATTTGGTTATGTGCATTTTAAAAAAAAGAACAAGAAATTGAGCTGTTAGATGACCATGTCAAGTAGCAGTGCCACATTGGATACAGATGTTAAACTGAAGAATAGTAATATTTGCTGAAATTTTCTATTGTGGTATATACTTCTCGTATTGGACATGTTCTTGAAAATACCTGTGAGGAAGGTACGAAAAGCAGCTTTTGGTTTTCTCTAAGATAGTAGGTTCCTGCTGGGTATCCAACTTATTGCTAAACATCTCATCAGCTGTTAGTTTTCCCTGTGGGCAGTTTAGGGTGCGGGGTGATGAGTCACTACTGCCTGCTTAAAGTGGCCTGCTTTTAGGTTCTGTTGCTGCAAATGCCATTGTCTTGGAGAGCAGCTGCCAGTCAGTGTAGACAGTACTGAGCTAGATAGACCAATTGTCTGACTTGCAATAAGGCAGTTTCCTGCATTCCAGATTTATGTGTTATCTACATGTACAAAACAGCTGCTTGTTTACCGTTCCTAGGAAGCTTCTGGCATGCAAAATGCTTGCCCTTTCTTATATATACTAGCAAAAACAACCTTGTAAGAGGGTTTAGAATTAACTTGTGTGAGTTGGCTCCAGGAGTGATTTAGGGATTTGAACTTAAGGCAGGCCCGCAGAACCTGTGATCCACAAAGCTGAAGGCAGCCCACTTGCTGTGTATTTTAGCCGAGATACAAAAGAGCTCCTCTGATTCACAGAGGATACTTCCAGAATGGGGGCTTGGTTTGCAAACAGGTTGCTGAGATATGGGAAATTGGTTGTTGGAAACAAGGTTGATTTTCTTTTCTTTTCCTGATTGAATTTTCATCTAGCAGGGTAAATGGGGGGGGGATATGGGCTGGCATTTTGGCAGCAGTGATGACACGTGACCACTGCAAAACAAAAAAAACCGAGCATGCATGGGGAGCACCAACCCTACATTTCATGTCCATCTGAAAGCACCCAGAGAAAACAAACAAGGGAAAACTATTTCTCATGAAAGGAACAGCAAAAATAACTCACTCTTGCTAAAGAGCAAAATGCTCAAAACAAAAACGGTGTGTGTGTGTTAGGCAGGCAGCTGGCATTCTGCAGTGGGCTGGATCACACACATTGTGCAGGCCTGATCTAGATAAAAACACCAGCTTCAATGTGAGTCCATTGCACCATCAAGCATTCAAACCTGCAGTAGAAGAGGGTTTTCAAAGTCATCAGTAAGGTAGAAGGATCAGCCCACAAGTTAGTATGCTTTTAAGCATGTTTCACATAAATTGAGGTGTTTTTTAGTATTAATTTGAGTTTTAGAAGTCACCAATAAAGGCAGGAGGTAATCAGTAGCTCAAGATTTTCTACGAGATTAGTGCTTCTGGACCAGGGATGGGGAATGTAAGGGTCATGGGCCAAAGGCGGCCCTCCCTGCCTGACCCTTGGGACTCTTCCCAAACCACACACTTCCTGTCCCCAGACAATATCCCTCACCCATCCTCCTTTGCATCCTTCTTGAATGTCTTAGCCTGGCTGGAATGTCCTTGAGCTCTGATAATGCCACTTGCGTGCCTGGATGGAGGATAGAGAGGGGTGTGTGAGTATGTGTAGAAACTAGCCTACTGTACAAAGGGAAAATTCACATTTGTTGCTCTGCCCACATTTGCCTTTGGCCCCAAGCAGTTTCACTCTGGGCCTAGATGTTCTAAGCCACCACTGCCACAAACCAGACGAGAATCAAGTCAGATCAAATATCTGGGCCTCCAGTTCCCCAAAAGGATCGCTGCCCCTTTGGCATCATCATTCAGGCAGCAACTTCTTATAAAGCTTCCAAAGGCAGGGAACAGTGTATTTTTGCTGTCAGAGTTGGTAGGTATTTCTAATGGGGCAGGTTTTTGTTTTGAAGTTTGCTACTCGCTGGGTGACCTTGGGCCAGTCACTGCCTCTCAGCCTCGTGAAAACCCTGTTCATAGGGTCGCCATAAGTCGGAACTGACTTGAAGGCAGTACATTCACATTTACGACACACCAAACTCCTTCTGTCCAGTTTTTCTTAGAAGGTGCTTTTTTGTGTCTCTTTCTCATAGGCTGACTTTTTTTAAAAAAAAAAGAAAGAAAGCATAAGGTTGAACATTATTGACACCGGCTTTCATGTGCCTTCTGTGACAGAACTGTGTTGATGTCATGGAATGCTCACAAGCATTCTAACTGCTGAGGCGGAAAGAGTGAGTCATTAAGCTGGCAGTCCGTTCAGCCACTGCAAAGGAAGCACATGTCAGTTTGGCTCAGGGAGAACGCTTCAGATGGCAAGGAGGAGCTGTGTTGCTCTTGGCAAGAAGCAAGGGTAGAGGCAAAAGGAGCGGGAAAAGGAGGCTGAAAGGAGAGGGTCCAGGAGGCAGGATAGCTGAAGGAATCGCTAAGAAGAAGTGGTTGATAATGCAAATGAGCTCAGCGGGCATGGAGTTGACAAAAGGGGGCTGGGGACTGAGGAGATGGGAGGACACCAAAGGCTACACTGATGAGTGGAGAGGGCAGGGGATATGCATCCCCATTGTGACACTGAGCTTGGCAGAGAAGTATTAACCTCTCTGCCCATCCCAGCAGTATGATAGAGGTGCAGATCTCAGCTAGTAGGTTTGTCAGTTGCCTTTCTTTGCTCTCCTTCACTATCTCTGCCAATACAATGGCAAGTATTACCAAGCCTCTGTCAAGGTTGACATGGGAAGCTTGTGCTGGTGGTTTCCAAATCTTCCCAGGTGGAAAAAGTGGCAGCCCTTTCTGCCCAGCCTGGTACCACAATCTCCAGCAGACTTCAGGAAGGCAAAAGGTGCAGGAATAATGGCAATTGTGTAGAGATGTGAAGGCCTGGGAAAAATAGGAGGAAAAAACCACATTTTTTCTTAATTTTCCGAGGTTTTTCCCCGGACCTTCACATCTGAGCAATTGTGGCTCGTCTGCTACTATGGTTCCCAAACATTTTTCCCCCAACAGATCACTTGAAAATTGCTGAGAGACTTGGCCAGCTACTTAATTATTATTTTTTGCCCATTGTAGCAACTGTAATGCACTATGCCAGATGCTATATGATTTTTAATCAAAATTCAGGTTATAATACAATAAAAAACAATGCAAGAAATGAAAGAAGGTTTTAAAATACCCTTAAAAATCAATATGAATGTTTAATGCGATGCATGTGCCATCTTCTGTGACTTCCATGGACCCCAGATCGGGAACCCTGGTCTACTAAGTAGACTTTATTTTTTTTTTCTTTTTGCCACCAATGCCAAAATTGGTGGGGTTTGGGGGAGCCACAAAAAATGCTTCAGGAGCCAGGAGTTCACCAGCCATGGGCTAAAGAATTCAGGTAAGATGGGAGATTGGGGCAGAGGTTCATTTACCAATAGAGCATGAGTGGGTACCTCCTTCTACCTGGTCAGACTTATAGTCCATCCATCCCAGCCATGTCTACTCTGACTGCTTTCCAAGGTCCCTTGCAGAGGTCAATCCCATCACCTGTTACCTGAGGTCCTTTTAAGTTGAGATGCCAGGGATTAGCCTTCTGCTTTTACAGCATCCACTTTGCCCTGAGCTACAGTCTCTTCTCACATAAGGTGAGGGTGCTGTTGATGGAATGGAAGGGGGGCAGCCAACAGGTTTGGAGGGGGAGTTAGGAAGTTGGGAGATATGACAACACCCTCTTCCTGCCTCAAATCTTCATCAGGGTATGCCACTTTGGAAGAGAGCTGAAACGCACAGCATGGGACATCGTGTTTTCCTTTGGGTGTGAAAATAATTCAAGGTTGGTACTCCTGACCAAACAGAGTCTGTGTTGTGTTTGCTTTAAAAGATTTGCAGGCAGCTAATTAACACCAGTGGGCTTAGCAGCTGAAACAGTGTGCTTCAGAGAAAACCCAAGAGTAGGTGATGCAGGCATCTCAGCACACATTAACAAATACTTTAGATTTAGAAGTGGGGAGGAACGCAGGGATAGATCTTCTGCTTTGTTCTGTCACCCCTCTAGCTAAAAAATCTCAAGCTGCTAGTCCTGAGAACAACACCTCCCTGAGACCTTCAAGCAGTCTTCCACAACCTGGAGGCCTCCAGACATTTTGGACTACAACTGCCTGTGTTGGCTGAGGCTGATGGGAGCCCTTCTGGATCAGGCCAAAGGCCCGCTTTGTCCTGCATGCTTTTCTCACAGTGGCTAAGCAGATATCTATCTATTATTATTATTTATTACATTTGTATACCACCCCATAGCCGAAACTCTGTGGGTGGTTTACAACAATTAAAAACATTAAAAACAAATATACAAATTTAAAACCCTTTTTTTAAAAAAACAATTTAAACAAAATTTTAACAATTAAAAAACAACAATTTAAAAACATGGCTATTTGACGGCTATGGGTGCACATCATGCAGGCAATACCTGGATGTATGTGTGTGGCTGTGCACTCTTGACAACCCTGAAGAACCCTATAGGAAGGACCTAGATGCAACAGCGCTCTCCCCACTTGTGTCAAAAACATCCCGAGAGCAAAGGCTGCCCTAGTGAGCTGCTGCCAGTCAGAACACACAACACTGGGCTAGGTGAATAAATAGATTGACCTGGTGTAAGGCCACTTCCAGTGTTTCCGAAATACATTGCCTTTTAGAGGCATGTGGCTAAGTCTCTCCTTGCAAATTAATATTTAAAATAAATCTTTTAAATTAGTCATACATGTGAATCTTTGTTTGGTCCAAGCACAGGCAAGGTTCCAAGGTTGCAGACAAAAATTTATTTTTATGTTTGGAGTAGCTGCTCTGGGAGGCTTCTGTTGGAGAGATTTAAGTAATAACCACAAGATGCAAGCAAGCAGATGCTTTGTGTGCCTGTTTCATTCTGAAATACTTCTTCCCCGTCTCCCCCCCCAAAATCTTCCAGATACTAAAATGGTTTCATGTATACAGCAGTCCAAAAGAGTCTGCTGGTGAACCTAACATCTGTAAATGGCGTCTAGTCGATATGGGCTGCTGCATTTAAAAATATTAGATGTCACTTTCTGCGTAGGTAGAAATTGTGACAACTAAGAGTTTGGTTACACTGTTTGTATATTTACTATTTGGTGACGTGAGGGAGGAAGGCTGCATATTAAGAGCGGGCAATTGATCCTTGCAAGCAAGTCTACAAAAGTTATAAGCCCACAGTTTGTTTACTGTGTTGCTTGCTATACATACCCAGAGAAGAATGAGAAGGTAAAAGGCGGAGTGGCACAGTGGACTGTACCATTTCAAGCAGCAGGTAGGGAGCATTGTTGAATGCTCCTCTGTGTTAAGAGCCACCTGCAGTCTGTACAGACTTTTTGTAAGGATTTGCTTTTGTTCAATTTGTGCCAGAATCAACATGGATCTAATGAAATTGTATTTATAGATATTTTTAATATGAAATGGTAGTGATGTACAGTATATATATAGTTTCAAAACATACCTGCAGATACAAAACCAACACAGCAGACTGGCGATAGGGAGCCTCCAGCTCATGAGCCAAATTTGGCCCATCAAGCCATTTTAGCCAAGCCACACCCACCTGCCCTACGCCTGACCTCATATGGCGGGGGCGGAGCTGTGGCAAGTACTGCACAAGATAGTGGTTTAAAAAAGGGCTTAGCAAGACCTGATAATCAGCTGATAGGTCGTGCAAAGCCCCTTCCAAAGGACTGTGCAAGAAAGCACTCTGCCAGACATGTGCAGGACAAAAAAGGCAGACCCACACGCACACCTGTCAAACTTGGTCCATTAGGGGTGGAGTGTCAAGAACCACTGGCCCCAAAACCTGGAAACCAAGGTTGCCAAAAGACAGAGTAAAAACCAACTCTGCAAAGTAGAAGCTGCTGCCACCCCTCAAATTCAACCAACTTGGGTCAGGAGTCTCCCAAGCTGCACGCCGGGATCACTTAAGATTCAATAAAAGAGCTAAGGATCAGGCTCTCTGGCCCTTCAGCCCCCAGCCCCCAAAAGTTACTCTGCAGTAGTTTGAACAAAGAGGCCAATGAACTGGTTTGATGGCAAAGCTCAGTTCCAAGAAACCACATCAAACTAGAAGAGGGATCAGGGTTCGAATCCCTGCTCAGTCATGAACCTCATTGGATGACCTTGGGCCAGTCACTGTCTCTCTCAGCCAAACCTACCTCACAGGGATGTTCTGAGGATAAAATGGGAAGGGGAGAACCATCTTTGTGCGCCACCTTGAGGCCCTTGGAGGAGAGGTAGGATGTAAATGTAAGAAAATAAATAAAAATTAATGACTATTTAAAAATAGCATAAAGAAGAAGAAAACATATGCCAGTGAGAAATATAATTATAAAAGATTATTAAGAGCACAGAAATACATTTAAAGAATTACAAGACAAGAATAAAAATAACAAAAGCTAACTTGCCTAATTCTAGTACAAACCATTCTAGTACAATATGAAACTGAGGAAGCATCCAAACTAGGAAATGTGGTAGTAATGGGTGACTTCAACTACCCGGACATAGACTGGCTGCATATGTGTTCCAGTCATGACAAAGAAGCAAGGTTTCTAGATATTCTAAATGACTATTCCCTAGACCAGTTGGTCATGGAACCGACCAGAGGGACGGCAACCCTGGACTTAATCCTCAGTGGGGACCGGGACCTGGTGCGAGATGTAAGTGTTGTTGAACCGATTGGGAGCAGTGACCACAGTGCTATTAAATTAAACATACATGTAACTGGCCAATTGCCAAGAAAATCCAACACGGTCACATTTGACTTCAAAAGAGGAAACTTCACAAAAATGAGGGGATTGGTAAAAAGAAAGCTGAAAAACAAAGTCCAGAGGGTCACATCACTGGAAACTGCTTGGAAGTTGTTTAAAAACACTATATTAGAAGCTCAACTGGAGTGCATACCACAGATCAGAAAAGGTACCGCCGGGGCCAAGAAGATGCCAGCATGGTTAACGAGCAAAGTCAAGGAAGCTCTTAGAGGCAAAAAGTCTTCCTTCAGAAAATGGAAGTCTTGTCCAAATGAAGAAAATAAAAAAGAACACAAACTCTGGCAAAAGAAATGCAAGAAGACAATAAGATGCTAAAAAAGAATTTGAGGAGCACATTGCTAAGAACATAAAAACCAACAACAAAAAATTCTATAAATACATTCAAAGCAGGAGACCATCTAGGGAGACGATTGGACCCTTGGATGATAAGGGAGTCAAAGGTGTACTAAAGAACGATAAGGAGATTGCAGAGAAGCTAAATGAATTCTTTGCATCTGTCTTCACAGTGGAAGATATAGGGCAGATCCCTGAACCTGAACTAACATTTTCAGGAAGGGATTCTGAGGAACTGAGACAAATAGTGGTAACGAGAGAGGAAGTTCTAAGCTTAATGGACAATATAAAAACTGACAAATCACCGGGCCCGGATGGCATCCACCCGAAAGTTCTCAAAGAACTCAAATGTGAAATTGCTGATCTGCTAACTAAAATATGTAACTTGTCCCTTGGGTCCTCCTCCGTGCCTGAGGACTGGAAAGTGGCAAATGTAACGCCAATCTTCAAAAAGGGATCCAGAGGGGATCCCGGAAATTACAGGCCAGTTAGCTTAACTTCTGTCCCTGGAAAACTGGTAGAAAGTATGATTAAAGCTAGATTAACTAAGCACATAGAAGAACAAGCCTTGCTGAAGCAGAGCCAGCATGGCTTCTGCAAGGGAAAGTCCTGTCTCAGTAACCTATTAGAATTCTTTGAGAGTGTCAACAAGCATATAGATAGAGGTGATCCAGTGGACATAGTGTACTTAGACTTTCAAAAAGCGTTTGACAAGGTACCTCACCAAAGGCTTCTGAGGAAGCTTAGCAGTCATGGAATAAGAAGAGAGGTCCTCTTGTGGATAAGGAATTGGTTAAGAAGCAGAAAGCAGAGAGTAGGAATAAACGGACAGTTCTCCCAATAGAGGGCTGTAGAAAGTGGAGTCCCTCAAGGATCGGTATTGGGACCTGTACTTTTCAACTTGTTCATTAATGACCTAGAATTAGGAGTGAGCAGTGAAGTGGCCAAGTTTGCTGACGACACTAAATTGTTCAGGGTTGTTAAAACAAAAAGGGATTGCGAACAGCTCCAAAAAGATCTCTCCAAACTGAGTGAATGGGCGGAAAAATGGCAAATGCAATTCAATATAAACAAGTGTAAAATTATGCATATTGGAGCAAAAAATCTGAATTTCACATATACGCTCATGGGGTCTGAACTGGCGCTGACCGACCAGGAGAGAGACCTCGGGGTTGTAGAGGACAGCACGATGAAAATGTCGACCCAGTGTGCGACAGCTGTGAAAAAGGCAAATTCCATGCTAGCGATAATTAGGAAAGGTATTGAAAATAAAACAGCCGATATCACAATGCCGTTGTATAAATCTATGGTGCGGCCGCATTTGGAATACTGTGTACAGTTCCGGTCGCCTCATCTCAAACAGGATATTCTAGAGTTGGAAAAGGTTCAGAAGAGGGCAACCAGAATGATCAAGGGGATGGAGCGACTCCCTTATGAGGAAAGGTTGCAGCATTTGGGGCTTTTTAGTTTAGAGAAAAGGCGGGTCAGAGGAGACATGATAGAAGTGTATAAAATTATGCATGGCATTGAGAAAGTGGATAGAGAAAAGTTCTTCTCCCTCTCTCATAATACTAGATCTCGTGGACATTCAAAGAAGCTGAATGTTGGAAGATTCAGGACAGACAAAAGGAAGTACTTCTTTACTCAGCGCATAGTTAAACTATGGAATTTGCTCCCACAAGATGCAGTAATGGCCACCAGCTTGGATGGCTTTAAAAGAAGATTAGACAAATTCATGGAGGACAGGGCTATCAATGGCTACTAGCCATGATGGCTGTGCTCTGCCACCCTAGTCAGAGGCAGCATGCTTCTGAAAACCAGTTGCCGGAAGCCTCAGGAGGGGAGAGTGTTCTTGCACTCGGGTCCTGCTTGCGGGCTTCCCCCAGGCACCTGGTTGGCCACTGTGAGAACAGGATGCTGGACTAGATGGGCCACTGGCCTGATCCAGCAGGCTCTTCTTATGTTCTTATGTTCAATAGAGTGGTTGACTCCATAGAAACCAGCAAGTAGCACAGGGACATGTATCAGGAACCAGGATTTGAGGGATAGCCTATTGTGAGTCTTACTTTTATAGGAAAATAGGCTAGTAACAGCGAACCAACTCTCCTGGCCAATCAGTGGGCTATTTATTATTATTTTTTAGATTTGTTATTTCTCACCAAAGTCACTCAAAGTAACTTGCATTTAAAAACCGGTTAAAACCAGACATAGTCAATAAAATCTAAATTCTTACATTAAAAGCCAAACAAAGACATACATAACAGTGAATAAAAACTTACTGAACTTACTGAAAGCTTAAAACCTATAAAATACAGAAAGAGTAGCTGGGCCGCCACATATCAAGGACCAAAGGCTGGGCAAAGAGAAAGAAGGGTTTTGCCTGGCACATAAAGATGGTTCCAGGCATGCCTCCCTTGGGAAAGCATTCCACAGCTGGGGGGCCACCACTGAAAAGGCCTGTTCTTGTGTTGCCATCCTCTGATCCTGCTATGGTGGGGGCACATGGCCTCTGATGACAAATGCAGATCCAGGTCAGTTTACATGGGAAGAGGTGGCCCTTGAGATTCTGAGCTGCATAAGGCTTTATAGGTCAAAATCAGCCCTTTGAATTGAGCCTCAAAACTAATTGGTAGCTAGAGCAGTGATGCCAGAATTGATGTTAGGTGTACCAACCAAGTTACCTCGGTCAGCAATCTGGCTGCTGAATTCTGCACCAGCTGCAGTTTCTGAACAGTCTTCAAAGGCAGCCCCACTTATAACAAATTGCAGTAGTCCAACCTAGAGGTTACCAGAACATAGACAACAGAAGTTAGGCTATCCCTATCCAGATTGGGGTACAGCGGGGCTACCAGTCAAAGCTGATGAAAGGCATTCCGTGCCACCGGGGCCAGTTGAGCCTCCAGCAACAGTAATGGATCCAGAAGTACCCCCAGGCTATGTACCTGCACCTTCAGAGGGAATGTAACGCCATCCAGAGCAGACCACAACCCATCCATCTGCTCTAGAGAACCATCCACCAACAATGCCTAAGTCTTGTCTGGATTAAACTTCAGTTTATTAGTTCTCATCCAGCCCATGACCGAGGCAAGACACTGATTTAGCACATCCGCTGCCACACCTGGAGATGTGAAGGAGAAGTAGAGCTGTGTGTCATCAGCATAATGCTGACAATGTACTCCAGATGACCCCACTCAGCAGTTTCATGTCAATATTAAATAGCATGGGGGATAGAATCAAATCCTGCAGGACCCCACACTGAAGGTTCCACTGGGCCGAACTAGCTGGCTATAACTTTCCAGAGAGGCATCTAGTCGCAATTAGCAGAACTGCCATAGTGCCTTTGAAGTGAAGCTTGTACCAGATAACACAGGTGCAAGGATGAGCTCATGTCTAATTAGCAGGAAAGAACCTTTTTCACATAAGCTAATCCAGAAGTTCACTATCCAGAAGTCTGAACAAAGGAACTAAATAAATATTTTCTTGACCTGAGGGAGGTAATGACCTGGTCCACCAGCCAGGCCCAGATCTGTACCCTGCAGCAGGCAAAAATCAGGCTAAAGCTTCCCTTTGCTGCCATACTAGCTTCCTAATTGCAGGGAGATTTTTACCCAGAGAAGCATTCAGGAACAGTATTTATTCATTTATTTATGAGATTTGTTAGACGCCCATCTGACAGAGGTTAATCTGTCACTCTGGGCGACTTACAACCAAACACAAGTACATTCCATATGAACATAATCAGAATCCTAAAAATTAAAAGCTTAAACATTTAAACCCCCCAAGATCTGCAATCTGCCAGTCTAAATTTGAATTTAACCCCCCAAGAACTGCAATCTGCCAGCCTAATCCCCTTCCCACACCTGGGTAAAGAGCCAGGTCTTCAAGGTCTGCCGAAAGCATAACAGGGAGGGGGCCTGACGGAGGTCAGTTGGCAACAAATTCTGAAGTGTAGGAGCCACAATAGAAAAGGCTCTAGACCTTGTCCTCACCAACCTCGCCTCTTTTACTGGAGATATAAGAAGTGAGCCATTCAAGGACGATCTTGTAAGCCAGCGCTCCTGGAGCACAGTACAGTGCTTTCCCCCCTCAGCATTCTGCCACTTTCTGCCACTTCATTCTGCTCAGTATGTAAACCAAGACTTACCATGGCACAGACAGCCTGAAAGAAAAAAATCATCTGTCTTCCCATTTCCTAAAGTGTTGCTGCCTGGAGGTAATTTTTCCTTGCTGAAGAGAATCAGGAAAGCAGCTGTTTACACACCTGTAGAAATTGATTTGCATGACTGATACCTAAAAGATAAACCTACAGGACAGCTTGTGTGGAGGAAGTGGTTAGAGTATCAGACCAGGACCTAGGAGACCAGGGTTCAAATCCAGACTCGGCCACAAAGCTCAGTGGGGTGACCTTGAGCCAGTCACTGTCTCAGCCTAACCTGATGGATGACCTTTATCAGAAGATGGACGGGGGGAGTGCAACCCTGTTACTCTTACTTGATCTCTCAGCATCTTTTGATACCATTGACCATGGTATCCTTCTGGGCTGACTTGGTGAGATGGGTATTGGAGGCACTGTTTTACAGTGGTTCCGATCCTATCTCCAGGGTCATTTTCAGAGAATAGCACTGGGTGATTGTCTTTTGGCCCCCTGGCAGTTGTGCTGTGGGGTGCTGCAGGGTACCATCTTGTCCCCCATGCTGTTTAACATCTATATGAAGCCCTTGGGAGTGGTTATCAGGAGATTTGGGGTGAGGTGTCAGCAGTATGCTGATGATACCCACCTCTATTTCTCTGTAACATCTGAATCGGGAGAGGCCATGCAAGCCCTGGACTGCTGCCTAGACTTGGTGGTGGGCTGGATGGGTGGCCAATGAACTGAGTCTAAATCCTAGCAAGACGGAGGTGCTGTGGGTTGGTGGTTCCTGAATTCAGATAATTGGTCAGTTGCCTGCTTTGGATGGGGTCGTACTCCCTCTGAAAGAGCAGGTCTGTAGTCTGGGGTGCTCCTAGATCCATCTTTGTTGCTAGAGGCCCAGGTGACCTCAGTGACTAGGAGTGCCTTTTACTAGCTTCGGCTGGTAAGACAGCTGCGGTCTTTTCTGGACCAGGATAACCTGACCACTGTTGTCCATGCACTGGTAACCTCTAGGCTTGATTACTGTAATGCACTCTGTGTTGCGCTGCCTTTGAGGTTGGTCTGGAAGCTGCAGTTGGTGCAAAATGCGGCAGTGAGACTGCTGACTGGGGCAGGGTATCGCCAACATGTCATCCTGCTGCTGAAAGAATTGCACTGGCTGCCCATTTGCTACCTGGCCAAGTTCAAGGTTCTACCTAGTCTTGGTGTACAAAGCCCTATACAGCTTGGGACCAGGATACCTGAAAGACCGTCTTATCCCTTATATACCCAGTCGATCAGTGTGCTCTGCAGGTGAGGGCCTCCTGCAGATACCATCTTATCAGGAGGTCTGTTCTGCACAACATAGGAAACGGACCTTTAGTGTGGGGGCACCCACCCTGTAGAATTCCCTCCCCTTAAATGTTAGACAGGCGCCATCTCTGTTATCTTTTCGGCGCCTGTTGAAGACCTTCCTCTTTCAACAAGCCTTTTAAGTTGAGACCCTATCCCAGTCTGTTTCTGTGTTGGAATTGCTTTTTAATATGTTTTTAACCCTTTAAAAATATATATATATGTTTTTAACCTTTTTTTAAAGATTCTTCAAAGCTTTTAAAAAAATGTTTTAAAAGTTGTTTTGTTTTAATGTATTTTAAAGTCTGTTTTTATGATGTTTTAAAGTGTTTGTCGCCCTGGGCTTCTGCTAGGAGGAAGGGCGGAATATAAACAAACAAACGGACTTCACAGGATTGTTGTGAGGATAAAATGGGGAGGAGGAAGAGAACTATGTACGTCACCATGAGCTCCTTGGAGGAAAGGGTGGATATAAATGTAGTAATAAAGGAATAAACAATTGGTGGCAAGGGGAGGGGAATTGCACTGCCTGAATCCACAATATTCCCTAAATCAAATCGGGTGGAGAAACCTTTTGGTCCAGCAGTCTAGTTTTTTATCTCCCCATCACATGGACCAATTTTGGCAGAGGGGCAGGACCACCCACGTTCCAGAGTAGGCCCCATGCGGGGTGGGGAGATAACAGCCAAGCAGGATTGAACTGATGGTGGGAGTTCAGTCCAGCCACATTTATTTGCCCCACACCTGACATCACATGTGATGGCAGGTGGGCGTGGCTTCAGGGAAATGGGTCAAATCTGGAAGTTCCCCACCCATGCCCTAAATGATGGGTGAGAAACTTTTTTTGCCCCAAGGGCTGCATTTTCTTCTTGGCAGCCTTCGGGGTGCCACATGTCAGTGGTGGGTGAGGCCAGAGGGAGAAGTGGGTGGAGCAATTAATGTAAATTTTACCTTTGTACACTAGGCTAGTTCCCCACACCCACCTACCCTTCCATCCTTCACTGAGACAAGCAAGAGGCATGATCAGAATTCAAGGACACATTCCTCGTACATTAGGCTAATTTACACACACACAATCAAAATTCAAGGACACATTCCAGCCAGGCAAAAACAACCAAGAAGGGGTGTGAAGCTAGAGCAGGAGGGGTGTGTGGCCTGGGAAGGATACCGAGGGCCAGACAGAGAGGCTTGGAGGGCCGGTTTTCCACCCCTGCCGTAAATAGGGTTGCCATATTGCCCAGTTAGCCAGGTTTTACCCGGATTCTTTGCATGCCACCCGGTGCCCGTTTAGCCCTTCAGGTGGCCCGGATTCTCAGCTTTAATTAAAAAAAAAGTTGTTTCTAGGTGGTCCGGTTCTTGAGATAATACATAAAAACATCAGCCACCCCCGACTGTTAAATCTTTAAACAGTACTGTATAGCACTTCGTAGTTTTAACCCTGTCCGTTCAGGATTGCAGCCAATCAGTGAAGCCAGGGTTGTGTTTCAGCTTGGTTGACCTCAGGCAGTGTCTAGAAAACCTGATTGCAAGGCCAGAAAATGGTGGATTCCCCCCGTTTATGTGAAAATCTCATAAATTGGGTAGGTATATACATTTCAGGGTTTTTTTCTCTTGTGTGCAGGAATCAGATCCTGGGCAGTGTTTTGAAAACCTTCCCAATACTTGCTTTTGTAAAAGCAATGCTAATCCCATATGCCCAGAGTAAATCCCATTGAATTCAATAGGACTTACTTTTGAGTAGACATGGTTATGAATGTGCTGAAAATCAATGGGACTTTGGAGTGAATGTAAAAAGAATTGTGTTTGTGTTCTAACTCTTTCTTTCTCTCCTCCAGTCCTATTTTAAAGCAAGTAGGCAGGGCTTACTTAGGTATTACAGTTTTTATTCTGTAGGAAACTAATACTGATTTTTTAAAAACTAATACTGATTTTTCTGCAGTGACCAACTGGTTTGACAATAAACTATTATATGGGCTGTATGTATTTATACATCTGCAGTGTGTGCGTCTGTGTGTATGGAGTCTTTCCAACAACCCTGTGAGGTAGGGTTGGAAACCAAGGCAGCTCACTACAAGAAATAAAGCCATTTAAAATCCAATAACCATAAAAACAAGTATAAACAGTTGCAAAACAGGGTAAAGTGGCATGATTTGGAATTTTGAGTTGTGTGAATGAAGTTGCTTATCACTTGAGGTTGCATTTCTGTCCCTGTTTGAGTAAGCCCCACTGAATACACTGGGACTTGCTTCTGAATAAATAAACCTAGGATTGCACTATAAATATCTTTACAGTTTGTGTAAATAATAAATATATTTGATAGTCATGCTTATATAAACATTTCTTCATTTATCGTATTTTTGGTTTTTGGTTAGGAATCCTGACTGGTTGTGAGATGCTTAGTTTTCTGCCTTACTCATAGGAATCTTGTTGTGGTTGGTATGGTATTGCATTTAAGAAATCATGGTACGAAATGGCCTGAATCAGTATAAGGCAGATTCCTTGGTTCCTAAAAGTGGGAAGAGACTCAAGAGCCACAGTGACTCCAACATTTATTTATTTTTTACAACATTTATATACCGCTTTATTGTAAAAAATCTCAAAGCGGTTTACAGAAAGAATTAAAACAATAAAATTATTGGCAAAAGCGTTAAGGACAGATACTTAAAAACATTCAAAATAATAAAACGAACAATGAGTTAAAAACAGATTTAAAAACACAATAGCTTCCACATGCCTGGAGAGGCTTGTCTCAAGAAAACTGATTTTAGCAGGTGCTGAAAAGAGGCATCTGCCTAATGCCAATAGGCAAGGAGTTCCAAAGCGTAGGTGCTGCCACTTTACAGGACTGATTTCTTACAAGAGCAGAACAAGTACTATGTGGCACCCATAACATGGAAAGTACAGCTTGAACTTGGCCTGGTAGCAAATCAGCAACCAGTGCAGATTTCAGAGCAGAGGTATTATGTGCTCATAGGAACTCACGCATGTCAGCAATTGTGCTGCAGCATTCTGCATTAACTGCAGTCCCCAGGTCAGGTTGTGCTGCATGGGGATTTCTGTGACCTTGGCTGACTGGCTGCTAGGATTTTTTTAGTTTGGGTTTTTGGTTATGAATCCTGACTGGTTGTGGGATGCTGAGTTTTCTCCCTTACTCATAGGAATCTTGTTGTGGTTGGTATGGTATTACATTTAGGAAAGTGATACTGCCTTTTGTGTTTTTTTTTTATTTTAATTAAAACAAGAGGCTTATGAGTACTTTGAAGAGGACCAGATATTTATTTTCTTTCTGAGCCCTGGACTAGGTCTTTCATGATGCCCGGGGGGGGGGGGGAGCAGAAGAGTAGTCGATAAGACAGACATCCTGGCATTGGTAATCTAATTAGCAAGATATGTGTGGGGTTGTTGCACACTTCCAGGCCCAGTTTCATTTTGAGTATGGAGGTGGAACCTGTGTAGATGTGGTTGATCAAAGGGAGAAGAAATTTTGAGTTAAGCAAAGCTCTGCTTTTATAAAACCTAAGAAACATACAGATACTTTGAATGTCTGAGTGCCTGCACCAGTGGAATACTGGAGGAACTTGTAAAACTTGCTGCAACAGTATTTAGAACTGAGCATGTGGCGTGAAAGACTCCTTTTCCTAACATTTTGGCTTCTTGTTTTTGTCCACCCATCACATCTTTGAAATATATCGTATATGGTTAACCGTACTGCTGCCCTGACTTACTTTGTTTGTTGCTATTTTGTGTTTTTATTATGTTTTTATATTGATTGTGTATTTTTATTGTTTTTATTATATTTGTAAGCTATGCTGAACTCTGTTTTTAATAGCAGAAGGGCAGGATATAAATCCTGTTAATCAATCAATAAATATTCCATAGTGTTGGAAACTAGAGTCTAGGCATTTAAGGCTGAAAATGTTGCTTTTAAAAAAAAGATTTCTCACATCTTTCCCCAGTTTTTGGTGGCAATTCCTAGGCACAAAAACCAAACAACTGGACAATCCAAGTATTAATATGCAAATAATTAGCATAATATGCAAATTAGCCTGCCCGGATTTGTGGAACTGGAATATGGCAACCCTGGTCATAAATAGTCTGGGGCTGGTTATCTTGAGAACTGCTTTAACTGGTATTACCTTACCCAAGTGCCCAAGTCAAAGTCATTTACAGTGGCCCTGGTCCCTCTTTTCCCTGTGCTGGAAGTGTAGAAGGTGGCGATCACATATTTGGAAGGGGTAACCTTGAAGACTATCTAGTCCATCCTTCGCCAACTTCATGCCCTCAAGATGTTTTTGGACTGTAACTCCCATCAGCCCCAGCACCAACTTGGCAGTAGCTGATCTGGTACAACTTGATTGATTTGGGAATTTTAGAGCTAGAGCATCCTTCAGCAGAGATTGTCCAGGCTCTGACTGACAATCTCCCAACAAGGGACAGTTCATCACCATTGAGGCAAGAAGATTTTTCCAGTGTTCAGCTGAAATCAGCCCCCACCCTGGTAACTTAAATCATTAGATCTCGCCTCCTAACATCTCTTGGGCATCAAGGGGTTCATAGAATCATAGAATAGTAGAGTTGGAAGGGGCCTTTAAGGCCATCAAGTCCAACCCCCTGCTGAATGGGTTGGGAAGAGGAAGGGCCACAGCTCAGCAGTGGAGCATCAGAGTTGCATACAGAAGGTCCCAAGTTCAATCCCCACTAGGGTTGCCACCTCCAAGAGGTCTTCTGTATCTTTAAAAGTTGTGCAGGGGGGAGGGAGAATTTCACCTTGTGGTTTTTCCCATTACAGTGTTGCAAGAAAACTGGCTGAATTTTCTCTCAAAGGTACAGAATAATTCTTAGGCCCTGAGCCTGGCAACCCTAATCCCACCAGTGTGGTGGTGTGGTTAGAGTGCTGGACTAGGGCCTTGGATATCAGGGTTTGAATCCCTAGTCAGCCATGAAGCTCACTGGGTGATCTTGAGCCAGTCACTCTCAGCCTGACCTACCTCACAGGGTTCTTGTGGAAATTAAATGAGGAGGGGGAGAACCATGTATGCTTCCTTGAGCACCTTGGAGAAAAGGGGAGGTGTAAATGCAATAAATAAATAAATCTCCAAGTAGGGCTGGTAGAGACTCCTAGTCTGAAACCCTGGAGAGCTGCTGCCAGTCAGTGTAGACAGTACTGAACTAAATAAACCAGTGGGGTCTGATTCAGTATAAGGCAGCTTTCTATGTTCCTTTTGAGAGAGAATAAGTCTTTGCCCTCTTCTGTGTGATACCCCTTCAGGCATTTGAAGAGAAGAGCTTTCTCCTGGCTAAACATATCTAGTTCTTTTAATTTGTCCTAGGACTTGGTTTTCCATACCCCTGGACAACTTTGTTGCTTTTCTGAGCCCTGCTCCAACTTATCTACAACTCTACATTCAATATTCAGGGATGCTAGGGATTGCAGTGGCTCTCCTCCTTTCCTGTTCTGAATTTGTTTTATTAATCTTGTTGTTTTCTTGTAAGCCACCTTGAGTCGGAAAAGGAAGGCACACATTCCTTAAATGTAAAAGAATCAAGCATAAATTCAAAGTAACGTCCTTGTTTTCCCGACTGTAGAAATTAGTATTTTTGCTGTTGTAACTTCCAAATGTAAAAGGGGGGGGGGAAGAAGAAGGGAAATAAACAAAAACCCTCATTCATACCTCAAACCTCATGATGTGTCAACTGATGTGTCAAACATCAGGTTCGCCAACTATAGTTTGTCAGGTATTGCGTGCATGAAAATGTTCTGCAAAATTATGTGCAGATTGCTTTGAGTGATGCTGCTGCTGCTGGATTTCAGAGAGAGTGTATGCCCCATCCTGGGAGGAAAGTGGCACGTTGGATGCCCCTTAATCCATGGGGGAACAAGTCCAAAAGTGAGCCCCATTTATCAGCAAGATCAACAAGAGTCCAGCAACTTTAGCTTTATTGAAGTTCTGGCCCTTAGAGCAGCCTCATGCTCCCTTCCGCAGGTAATACAGATCCAAATCCCCACAAGCTATTATCAGTGACTCCTGCCTTGCCTTGCTCTGTGCTGGGTCCTCTCCCAAGACAGCTGCTGTAGACTCCCAGAGTTCAGTCCCATCCCAGGGCTCTTGATGGGTTGGTTATAGGGTCTCTCCAGCTTCTGAGCCCCGAGGCATCCCGGTAGCCCCTTTCTCCAGGCTGTGGGACTTCTTAAGACCTACTAGGGTCACACCCAGTGGGTCAGCCTCTCCCAACCCCCAATATCCAGAGAGTTGGGGTGGCAGCGGAAACCTGTTGTCAGGGGGCCCCATTCCTCCCTGCTGGGAGGGGAAGAAGCTTTAGAAGAGCTAATGATGGGAGCTTTTGGTCCTGCACATGTTTGCTGAACTACAGGTTCCATCATCCTTGGCCATCGGCCATGCTGGGCTAGGGCTAATAGGAGTTGTAGTTCAGCAACATCTGGAGAGCCAAATATTCTCCACCCTTCAGTGAAGAGAAAGGTGTCCCTCAGGCCTCTTTTCCAGCAAGTGAGCCTCCCTCCTCACCTCTGACTGCTGCCTCTGGGCTGTTAAGAACGTAAGAAGAGCCTGCTGGATTAGGCCAGTGGCCCATCTAGTCCAGCATCCTGTTCTTACACTGGCCAGCCAAGCAGGACCTGAGCTCAAGAGCACTCTCCCGTCCCGCAGTCTCCAGCAACTGGTATTTGGAAGCGTACTGCTTCTCACTGTGGAGGCTGAGCACAGATGTCATGGCTAGTAACTCTCAGGAGCTCCAAGAGCTCTTCATTAGTCTCCGGTGGTAGCACCTGTTCCTTGACCTGCCCCATTCTCTTGGTGGGACTGATGGAGTTGCGGCCCTGGCTCCTATAGATTGGGATTATCTTAAAGGGGCAGTCAAAGTAGAGGCTGCCTGAGGCATTCCCCTGCAGTTCTTCACAAGAGAGAATGCCAACCCTTTCACTTTGGTGAAGAGATCTTTGAGTTACACTAAACATTTAGTTGCTCATTCAGAGTTATGCTAAACATTTGCTATCACCAACATACTCTGTTAGACCAACGGGAGACCATATTGCTTTAATTCAGCCTTCCTCAGCCTGGTGCCATTGAGATGTTTTGGACTACAGCCCCCATCAGTTGTAGCTTAGGAGAATTGTAGTCCGAAACATCTGGAGGGCATCCAGTCAGTAAGAACATAAGAACAGCCTGCTGGATCAGGCCAGTGGCCCATCTAGTCCAGCATCCTGTTCTCACAGTAGCCAACCAGGTGCCTGGGGGAAGCCCGCAAGCAGGACCCGAGTGCAAGAACACTCTCCCCTCCTGAGGCTTCCGGCAACTGGTTTTCAGAAGCATGCCACCTCTGACTAGGGTGGCAGAGCACAGCCATCATGGCTAGTAGCCATTGATAGCCCTGTCCTCCATGAATTTGTGTAATCTTCTTTTAAAGCCATCCAAGCTGGTGGCCATTACTGCATCTTGTGGGAGCAAATTCCATAGTTTAACTGTGCGCTGAGTAAAGAGGTACTTCCTTTTGTCTGTCCTGAATCTTCCAACATTCAGCTTCTTTGAATGTCCACGAGTTCTAGTATTATGAGAGAGGGAGAAGAACTTTTCTCTATCCACTTTCTCAATGCCATGCATAATTTTATACACTTCTATCATGTCTCCTCTGACCCGCCTTTTCTCTAAACTAAAAAGCCCCAAATCCTGCAACCTTTCCTCGTAAGGGAGTCGCTCCATCCCCTTCATCATTCTGGTTGCCCTCTTCTGAACCTTTTCCAACTCTATAGTATCCTTTTTGAGATGAGGCGACCAGAACTGTACACAGTATTCCAAATGTGGCCGCACCATAGATTTATACAACGGCATTATGATATGGGCTGTTTTATTTTCAATACCTTTCCTAATTATCCCTAGCATGGAATTTGTCTTTTTCACAGCTGCCGCACACTGGGTCGACATTTTCATCGTGCTGTCCACTACAACCCCGAGGTCTCTCTCCTGGTCGGTCAGCGCCAGTTCAGACCCCATGAGCGTATATGTGAAATTCAGATTTTTTGCTCCAATATGCATAATTTTACACTTGTTTATATTGAATTGCATTTGCCATTTTTCTGCCCATTCACTCAGTTTGGAGAGGTCTTTTTGGAGCCCTTCGCAATCCCTTTTTGTTTTAACAACCCTGAACAATTTAGTGTTGTCAGCAAACTTGGCCACTTCACTGCTCACTCCTAATTCTAGGTCATTAATGAACAAGTTGAAAAGTACAGGTCCCAATACTGATCCTTGAGGAACTCCACTTTCTACAGTGAAGGTTGATTTAACGAAACACTCATGATATTAGCCAAAAATTATTTTTTTCATTTTCATTCAAAATCATTTTTTCATGCTCAGTATGGTGTGGCTGTCAAAAGCAAATGTTTGAGAAAGTTAGCATAAGAAAATGAATATGCTCTGTGATCTAATTAAAAGAACTGACTTATCTTTAATGCTTCACCATGGGAAAATATTAGTGAATGATTTTCACTGGAAATGGGAACTGTTTCTTTCATACAGGAAACCAATTAACTTATGTAAAACCTTCCCCGCATTAAATAATTAAAACTATATTTTTTTGTCCAATTAATATCTAAGAAAAGGAAGTATCTCCTTTAAGGCTGCCTTAAAATTCTATTTGCCTGAGGCACATCTTTGTTTAGGAAGCAACTCCATAAAAATATTTTTTCTTTGTTCTAATTTATTTTTTAAAAAGACACCATGCCCTTTAAAGCCATGTCTCCCACAAGGCAGTTGACAAAACTAGGAGAAAACTAATGTATAAAATAAGACAAGCTATTTAAATGCAAAGAACAACAAAATCCAAAAGGAAAGAGTCAGCAAGAACAACAACAAAAGGATGATGCAATTATTTTGAACTTGGACTTAAAAAAAAAAAATGCGTGAAAGCAAGATGAAAAATACACCACCACCCCGGCATCTGATTGCCTGGAGATTTGAGGCTAATACCAAAGAATTTGAAGGCCAGGATCCAAAGAACCAGATTTCTTCTGTATGCCCAAGGTGGGCTGAGGTGAGGTGAGGAATTGGACAAAACTCTCAACAGTCCCCAGTGCTGAATGGAAAAGTACTTTTGAGGTGCAGGGAAGTTTCAAAAGTAGTCTGTTAGTGAACAGGGATTATTTGTTCACATGTGAACTCTCCCTTCCCCCCCCCCCCCCAGCTTGGCAGGCCTAAAGTAATTTTTTGGATTCCGCTTGCAACAGTTAAATGAGCCTTCACTGATCTGGTGACCTCCAGATGTTTGGGACTACAATGCCCATAAGCTACAGTGATGCGACTTGTAGTCCAAAACACCTAGCGAGCACCAGGTTGGGGAAGGCTGCATTAGCAACTTGGTCATTTGCCTCCAATATGCTATGCTTTATCTTTTTAACGCTGTCTGCTGTAACAGGCTTCAGGTTTTGGCTCACATACGGCATCAGCCGTGGAGCAGGTGGATGGGTTTTGTGGGTGGAAACCCTCGCAGACCGGGTTTGGCCCTAGGGGGCAGAGGTTCCCCAATTCTGTTGCAGTGTGTGGAGAATAGCAGTAACAGTAGGCATATTGAGCCCTTGGTGAGCCACCAGGCATGGTTGTGAGTTGCGCTTGGCTCATTCTGTGCCTTTGTTTGTTTGTTTAAAATTGTTTTCACCATTTAAATGCCACTGTTTACCTTATATGGATTTCAGGGGTGTATACAATCAATTTGTACTACAATAATGGATAAAGAGAAAACGATGGATAAAGAGTTGAATCTAGACTTAGTTATACTTAGAGGTAGGCTCATTGAAATCGATGGGACTTGAGTTAGGCACGACTCACTTAAGGCCCACTGATTTCAGTGGATCTGCTCTAAGTATGGCTAAGTCTGGATCCAACCCAAAATCGTTAAAACAAATACTGAGATTTACAACAAATTGTAATAAAAATGGATTAAAATTATCAGAAGGCCTCATCTGCACTATACATTTAAAGCAGTATTATACCACTTTAAACTGTCATGACTTCTCCCAAAGAATCCTGGGAACTGTAGTGTGGTAAAGGTGGTGAAAGCTGTTAAGAGACCCCTATTCCCCTCACAGAGCTACAATTCCCAGAGTGGTTTAACAATCAAGCCCTGTTCCTAGGGAACTCTGGAAATTGTAGCGCTGTGAGGGGAATAGTGGTCTCCTAACAACTCTCAGCATCCTTAACAAACTATAGTTCTTAGGGTTCTTTGGGGGGAAGCCATGACTGTTTAAACTAGCATAGTACTGCTTTAAATATAATTTGCAGATGAGGCTTTACTTCTGATAATTTTAATTTGTTATAAATCTCAGTATTTGTTTTAAGGATTTTGGGTTGGATCCAGACTCAGATACCACTCTGGAGGTACAAAGGCACTTGTATTCATACAACAGAAGCAATTCCTTGAAAAACCTCATTTTTCTTTCTTTTTTAAAATGCAGGTGGCAGACACAGAAGTTAAGAATTTGCTGCTCATTCTCTTATCCTTTGAACTGCAAGCTACTGCCTTGCCTTGTTGCACTATGAAAATGCTGCTGATGGACTAAATGTCGAGAAGTTGCCATGCATTGATGTAACACCCCAAAAGCCATTCTAATAGTACAAGCCTCTGGAAAGCTTGAAAGGAGTGGTGAGAGACACATCAGTCCAATTGTAGCCTCTTCACCACAGCAGAATGGCAAGTAAACGAAAATCTACTACACCCTGCATGGTCTTGGCAAGTGAGCCAGACCCAGACTTAGAAGTGGTGTCTGACGCTGAGGAAGGACCACCTGCGATCACCCCAGCAGGAAGCATGTCAAGTGACGAGGACTCTCGAGAATATGTGGACTCAGACAGTCAGCAAAATAAAAAAGTTGAAGGTGGCTATGAATGCAAATACTGCACATTTCAGACTCCAGATCTCAATATGTTTACTTTCCATGTGGATTCTGAGCACCCCAATGTCGTATTAACTTCCTCTTACATCTGTCTTGAATGCAAGTTTGTTACGAAAAGGTATGATGCGCTTTCGGAACATAATGTAAAATACCACCCAGGAGAGGAGAATTTTAAGCTCACCATGGTGAAGCGCAACAACCAGACAATCTTTGAGCAAACGGTGAACGATCTTACTTTTGATGGGAGTTTTGTCCAAGAGGAGAAAGCTGAGGAACTGGAAACTCCTGAGAGCCACTTGTCAGGCATCTCGATTAGCAAAACCCCAATTATGAAAATGATGAAAAATAAGAATGAAACAAAGCGGATTGTGGTTTTCCATAATGCAACAGAGGATGGTCCTGGGGAAGAAAAGGATGCTGAAACTGACCCAGAGTGTGAGGAAATCATAGAAAAACCAGCAGTTGCAGACTCCAACCCAAGTAATACGCTGGCTGCGGAAACAATTAACACTGTTGTGAACCCTACACCATTGATCCAGCCTGCACAAGTGATTACGACCATAGCATCTCCGCAGAACTCGAACTTAATTTCTAAAGTCTTGATCCCTATAAATAGCATTCCAACCTACAACACTGCTTTGGATAACAATCCTCTCTTGCTTAACACGTACAACAAGTTTCCTTACCCAACAGTGTCGGAAATTACTCTTTTAGCCACGCAAGCTAAATATACCGAAGAACAGATCAAAATCTGGTTCTCTGCCCAACGTCTGAAACATGGGGTCAGCTGGACGCCAGAGGAAGTGGAAGAAGCACGAAGGAAGCAATTCAACGGCACTGTACATACTGTCCCTCAGACAATTACGGTTATTCCGGCACACATTTCGGCAGCTAGCAATGGCTTGCCTTCCATCCTGCAGACATGCCAAATAGTTGGCCAGCCGGGCCTAGTACTTACACAAGTTGCAGGCACCAGCACACTTCCAGTGACGGCCCCAATAGCTTTGACTGTGGCAGGAGTCCCAAATCAAGCCCAGCTGCAGAAAACACAGGTTCAGGCCACTCAACCTGTTACTGAAACCAAGCAGGTAGCCGCCATCCCAGCCCCTCAGCTTACCAAATCGGAGGTGGTGGCGGCGGCTGCAAATGTTGACACAATTGGGGTCCGTACAAAGAAGACAAAGGAACAGCTGACAGAATTAAAGATCAGCTATCTTAAAAGCCACTTTCCTCTTGATTCGGAGATAATTAGACTCATGAAAGCAACGGGCCTGACAAAAGGGGAGATCAAAAAGTGGTTCAGTGATACCAGGTACAACCAGAGGAACTCAAAGCACAACAACTATAATCATCTCAACAACGATTCCTGCACTATCGTTATTGACTCAAGTGACGAGACAAATGAATCCCCTGCACAGATCCAGACGCAGCAGAAACAATCGTGGAACGCCTCTGATCTTAGCCCTCAGAAATTCAAAGAAAAGACTGCAGAGCAGCTGCAAGTCCTCCAAGATAGTTTCCACAACAATCCTGTCCTTACAGATGACGAACTGAATAGGATAAGGTCGGAAACCAAGCTGACCAGACGAGAGATTGATGCTTGGTTTACAGAACAGAAGAAAGCGAATGCTCCACATGAGGAAAGTGAGGAATTGAACGAAAATAACACAGTAAGCTCGAAGGAAGCGTCTGCAGAGACATCTGGAGGGGAAGGAGCTGGAACCCAGAAGACGGGGAAGCTGTCTAAAAAGACACCGGAACAACTACATATGCTCAAAATGTCATTTGTCCGGACTCAGTGGCCATCTGCAGAAGAATATGACAAGTTGGCAGAAGAAACTGGACTTCCTCGACCAGAGATTGTTAGTTGGTTTGGAGACACTCGTTATGCCTGGAAAAATGGTGGCTTGAAATGGTACTATTACTATCAAGGGGCCGATGCAAATAGTATGAATGGCCAAAGCTATTCCAGACGGAGGGGGAGAGGAAGGCCAAGAGGAAGAGGAAGAGGAAGGCCTCGTGGGCGACCAAGAGCCAACAAAAGGATCAGACAGTGGGACAGAACACCAGTCATCAAATTTAAAACTGGAAAAGCTATCCTTAAGGATTATTACCTGAAACATAAATTCCTTAATGAGCAGGACCTTGATGAGCTGGTTGCCAAATCACACATGGGGTATGAACAGGTTAGGGAGTGGTTTGGGGATAAGCAGAGAAGAGCTGACCTAGGCCTTGAGTTGTTTGAGGAGGAGGAAGAGGAGGAGCTGCTGGAGGATCAGGAGGATGAAGATGAAGAGGAGGGTGAAGATGATGAAGAAACAGATGACAGTGACAATTGGGAACCTCCTCGGCATGTTCGGCGTAAACTCTCAAAATCAGACTGACGTGTATGCCTTTGGGTTGCGGGACCGGCATTTTGTTGTGCGGTGCCAAATGATTGGTGCTCGCCCTCCCAAGCCCTAGTGACCACTTGCTTGGGATTGCCTCCACTTTTTGGGCGGGGGGAAATGAGTTGCTGACTCCTGTAGCAAATTTGCTCCTTGGTAGCCGAAATGGACAAGCAATTCCAGGATTTGGGATTTACAAAGCCTCCACACCTTCAGGTTTCCTTCACATCTCTGCTGATGAGGGTGCGCCATATAAGGGACTGTGTGTTTAATTGCCTTATGTTTGATTCCAAAAAAACCTTTTAAGAGTGCAGATACATTTTTAAAAAACAAAAACAAAAAAAATCTTTTTATTGCAGTAGGAAAATAACTGCAAAATGTTTTGGGGTTTGTTTGTTTGTTTTGAAAAATGTGCTTAGTGTTTCCTGTTGCAAAACTGCATGCCAGTTTTCCTCACTCTAAGCATAAAGGACGGCTTTTCAGAGGAAAACAAGATGGGTTGGGGTAGAAGATACCAAAGGGGAGGAAGCAGAGTGGTGAGGATTGCTTGAGGCTTTTGTGTGTTTTCTTAGGACAGCAGAGGAAAGGAATATCTTCGTTACATATGGAGCCTGTGTGCTGGGTTTACAGAAGTCATAATGAATGTGTCTCTCTAGCTGTGTTCAGGGAGTTTGGGTTGGAAGTCTGCTTGGGTGTATATCATATTTAAATACTAGATACAATTAATGCAGCCAATACCAAAACCAATCTTTGATTGTGCGGTTCTTTTAAAATTGTTAATGATAATAGGTTGTTTCCATACAAAAAGATCCCCCAAAAACTGTATAGCTAGTTCCTTTAAAGAAAGGAGCAAAGCTAAAAGACCCCACAAAATGCTTTGTTTAAAACCAGGGCTGTGGAGTCGGAGTCGTGGAGTCAGAGTTGGGAGCAATTTTGGGAGGAGTCGGAGTCGGACAGTAGAAAAATAGAGGAGTTGGAGTCGGAGTTGAAGGTTTGGTGTACTGACTCCACAGCCCTGTTTAAAACAGTGATGGCCAAATCTAGCCTGGGAGAGTCTGACAGTCTCTGGCCTTGGCATCATCTCCTCTCTGTTTCTCTTCCCACCTCCATCAAGCAGCTTGGCTGGAGAGAATCTAGCCTCACGAGCTGTACAACAGGGATGGGGGAACCTGTGACCCTCCAGATGCTTTTGGACATCAGTTTCCATCAGCCGCAGCCAGCAAGGCCAGTGGTCAGGGATGATGGGAGTTGGAGTCCAGCAACATCTGGCAGGATACAGGTTAGCCACCTCTGCGGTAGAACCTAGCTCCTTTCCTTTCATGGGAAAGATGCAAGAAAGCAACCTGCGAGTCACAGCTTCTCATCTGTTCGTTTCCAGGTTGATCTCTCATTTTCTGATGGAAGGCTGCCTGCCAGCTTTGAAGTGATGCCTTAGGCTTTCTACCTGTCACAGAAACAGGAAGGGGTTGAATGGAATGACAAGGGCTCAATGGGGACCACAGAGTGCCAATTAGCCATTTCTGGATTAGAACAGCTCGGCACCCTGGACTCTCCAGTATGGGGCTCCGCAGGGGTCAGTTCTGTCCCCCATGCTGTTCAACATCTACATGAAACCGTTGGGTGCGGTCATCCGGAGCTTTGGTGTGCATTGCCATCAGTATGCTGATGACACGCAGCTCTATTTCTCCTTTTCATCTTCTTCAGGTGAGGCTGTCAGTGTGCTGAACCGGTGCCTGGCTGCGACAATATACTGGATGAGGGCTAATAAATTGAGGCTCAATCCAGACAAGACTGAGATGCTGCTAGTGGGTGGTTCTTCTGACCGGATGGTGGATGTCCAACCTGTCCTGGATGGGGTTGCACTTCCCCTGAAGGAGCAGGTTTGTAGCTTGGTGGCCCAACTATGCCCCTATCTGGACAGGGATAACCTGGCTTCAGTTGTCCATGCTCTGGTAACCTCCAAATTAGATTACTGCAATGCACTCTATGTGGGGCTGCCTTTGAAGACGGTTTGGAAACTGCAGCTTGTGCAAAATGCAGCGGCCAGATTGGTAACAGGGACCAGACGGTCCAAGCATATAAAACCAATTCTGGCCCGCTTGCACTGGCTGCCTGTATGTTTCCAAGCTCGATTCAAGGTGCTGGTTTTGACCTATAAAGCTTTACACGGCTTGGGACCACAATACCTGATGGAACGCCTCCCCCAGTACAAACCCACTCGTCCACTACTTTCAAGATCAAAGGCCCTCCTCCAGGTGCCTACTCCAAGGGAACCTTGGAGGATGGCAACAAGGGAGAGGGCCTTCTCAGTGGTGGCCCCCAATTTATGGAATGATCTTACTGATGAGGTGCGCCTGGCACCAACACTGTTATCTTTTTGGCGCCAGGTCAAGACTTTCCTCTTCTCCCAGGCATTTTAGCATGTGTTTTATACTGTTTAAATTTTTAAATTGTGTTTTAAATTGTTTTTATAAGATGTGTTTTAAATTGTATTTGTTTTAATATTTTTAGTTACTGTAAACCGCCCAGAGAGCTTCGGCTATGGGGCGGTATACAAGTATAATAAAATAAATAAATAAATAAATAAATTCACAAATGTTGTCAGGACAAGACTCCCCATATCAAGGATAGCCAACGTGGAGCCCTCTAGATGTTTCTGGACTACAACTCCAGTATGTCCCTGACCATTGTCAGTGCTGGTGGGGCTGATGGGGGTTGGTCTTAACAACATCCGGAGGGCACCAGGTTGGCAACCCTTGCTGTATATCAAGGAACCCATGGGTTTTAATCTCCCCCCAAGTATAGGGATGGGATCCATTAGATGGATCCGATAGCCAGTTCTGGTTCGAAAGCATTCCGTCGACCTAATACCGAGTCGAGTTCGTTCTTTGTCTGCTAGTTGCTGCTTTTACCAATTCATTTCCCCCCCCTTTTTTTTTCTTTTTTTACTTTCCTTTGAATATTTTGAAAGGAAATATCAATATTTTGAAATAAATGCCGATAAATTAAAGGAAATATTGATTAAAATATCAATATTAATATAAATATTTTAGATGTTGACTTTTTTTAAAGAATCTTTACATAAACATCATCCATAACGATAGTGAATAAGCGAATTCATGGAAAATTAGGTACCAAATCCGAACTGGGCTTAATTCTGGCACATCTCTTTGTTGTTTTGTTGTTATATGCCTTCAAGTCAATTACGACTTATGGCAACCCTATGAATTAGTGACCTCCAGTAGCATCTGTTGTAAACCACCCTGTTCAGATCTTGTAAGTTCAGGTTTGTGACTTCCTTTATGGAATCAATCCATCTCTTATTTGGCCTTCCTCTTTTTCTATTCCCTTCTGTTTTTCCTAGCATTATTGCCTTTTCTAGTACCGTATATTCCGGCGTATAAGACGACTTTTTAACCCAGGAAAATCTTCTCAAAAGTCGGGGGTCGTCTTATACGCCGGGTGCTGAAAAAGAGCAGGAAAATTAAGTCAAAAAATGGGGGACAATAACGAAGCGGCAATGGCGGGCGGGGGTAGAGCCGCTTGTGCTGCAGCCACGGGGCCGATAAGCAAGGTCGCGGCGCAGAAAATCAATAAAGGAACGGCTAGGTAAAAAAGGCAAAAAAGCCGCCGCCGCTAAGGAAGCAGGAGGAGGCAGCCGCAGCCGCCGTATGCAGGGACCGTTGCGGCGCAAAACTGTCAGGCAGTGAGGCTCAAGGCAGTCCAAGATAAAAGCCGCAAAGGGAGAGAGAGAGCCGCAGCCGCAGACTCTCAATGAAATATTCCCGGGATGGGGGAGACTCAAACGGCCAGGAACGGGAGGGAAATAACGATGGGAGCTGCAGCCGCAAGCTCCCGCTGGGAATAGAGAGAACCGCAGCCGCGGTCCCTCTGATGGCCGTTGGATGAAAGGCTGGGAAAATCAATGGCCCGGGCAACAGGGAACCCCCCCAAGGGAACTCCCCAGGAATGGAAAACACGACGTTAGATACAAGACAGAGGGAAGGGAACACTTGGTAAACACACAGTCACAAAACCTCCACACTCTGTCAAACAAATACAGCAACAAAAAACACAGAATACTTAGCTAAGCTACGCTATAGGATCTCAATCTTGTTCGTAGGAAGGCAAGAATGAACTGGAGAGTGGGAGGGGCCTGACGCCCCTAGTCTTGACTTCAAAGACATTCTTGCCTTCGCACGATAGGCTTTGTATACAACAACCAGCCAATCACCGGTAAGGTACATCGCTTGCATGTCATAAGCAGGGGTAGTCTTATACGGCGAGTATATCCCAAACTCTATATTTTAACTGGAAAAGTTGGGGGTCGTCTTATACGCCCAGTCGTCTTATACGCCGGAATATACGGTAAATCATGTGTTTTCATTAAATGTCCAAAGTATGATAACCTCAGTTTCATCATTTTAGCTTCTAATGATAGTTCTGGTTTAATTTGTTCTATGACCCAATTATTTGTCTTTTTCGCAGTCCATGTATACACAAAACTCTTCTCCAACACCATATTTCAAATGAGTTGATTTTTCTCATCCACTTTTTTGACTGTCCAACTTTACATAGAGATCGGGAATACCATGGTCTGAATGATCCTGACTTTCTTGTTTAGTGATACATCTTTGCATTTGAGGACCTTTTCTAGTTCTCTCATAGCTGCCCTCCCCAGTCCTAGCCTTCTTCTGATTTTTTGACTATTGTCTCCATTTTGGTTAATGATTGTGCCAAGGTATTGGTAATCCTTGACAAGTTCAATGTCCTCATTGTCAACTGTAAAGTTGCATAAATCTTCTGTTGTCATTACTTTAGTGTTTTTGACGTTCAGCTGTAGTCCTGCTTTTGTGCTTTCCTCTTTAACTTTCATCAGCATTCTTTTCAAATCATTTCTGGTTTCTGCTAGTAGTATGATATCGTCTGCATATCTTAAATTATTGATATTTCTCCCTCCAGTTTTCACACCTCCATCTTGGTCTAATCCTGCTTTCCATATGATATGTTCTGCATGAAGATTAAACTAATAGGGTGATAAAATACACCCGTCTCACACCCTTTCCGATGGGGAACCAATCGGTTTCTCCATATTCTATCCTTACAGTAGCCTCTTGTCCAGAGTATAGGTTGTGCATCAGGACAATCAGGTGCTGTGGAACACCAATTTCTTTTAATTCATTCCATAGTTTTTCAGGTCAGTTGGCTGAATTTGCTCTGGGTCTGTAGCCTTGCAACAGTGGAATCAAAAGCATTTTGCCCTGTGCTGTGCTTTTTAATTGGCATAAAGCAAAAAGACCACAATGTAGTAACTGGCAATATGTCTCAATTCTACTGGGCTTTCACAAGCCATGTACAGATTGGGAGTCAGTCCTAGCCAATCCAGGCTCTCAGAGATAGGAATGGGTTAACAGGGAGGTCACAGTGTCCTGGCAGATGTCCACCTCCCAGCTTAGATTTGAAACATGTTTGCAAACTGGAGAGAGAGAGAGAGAGGGAGGGAGCAGCAGCAGCTGGAGATTCATACAAGAACACTTCAGATTTATTATTGGAGTATATTTTGCCAGTGACCCAGTGTTTGAATTCATACAAGGTTTAAAATTGTGGCATTTCCTGCCTTTCCGGCATTGGGCGTTGCTAAATAATTTGCTCCGTTCACAGTTGCCTCATTTGTCTTCCTTTGCAGTTGTAGCTCAAGTGAGTTAATTTGCACAGCTAGTTTGACTAGACTTCATGGTAACTAATTCAGACAGGCAGTTACTTCTGCAGCTTTGCAGTGCAGTCAAGCTGCCTTCTTTCTAGTTCAGTTCTTGACCTTATTCATTTACTTTAATCTGGTAGGGAATTTTTTTTTCTGTGTTCAGTATTAGTATCTGGAAACTACCCAAATGTTTGGAAGGCCAATTTACAAACTTTTAATTTGTCAAAAGTAGCCACATTTTCAAAACATGCTTGGAAGTCCTTTTCCCTGATCTAAGGCAGAGGCAGTGCTGATGTTCTGCAAACCACACTTTGCAACTTAAAAGCCAACCTTGGGGATATGTGTTCCTCCTCCCTCCCTCCTTCCCTCGTTGATGTTAACCACACTTGTGCATTCCATTTGCACCAATCTTGGTTAACACATTAGCTGGGTTCTCTTACAATGATAGCTTGCAAGCTCATTCCAAATTATCATTTCAAATTGTGGTTTATGAGAGTAACATTGTTTTTTGTCTGTGCATGTGAACTGTTAAACTGTGGTTAAAAGCAGTAAGGGAGAGGAAAGTTTTCTCCAGAGAGACTGACTCCTGATTTATAGGCCATGGTTTTCAGGGAGCCAGTGTCACATCTGTACTGGCTTCTGACATAACAAGCCCTCCCTTCAACACTGGATATGCAAGGGCTGGTGGTTGTGGTTTTGAACATGCTGAAAGACAGGCCCTGCCTGCACTATACCTTTAAAGCACTATTATACCACTTTAAGCAGTCATGGCTTTCCCAGAAAGAATCCTGAGAAGGGTAGTTTCTTAAGAGTGCTGAGAGTTGTTAGGAGACCCCCTGTTCTCCTCACAGAGCTACAATTCCCAGAATTCCCTGGGAAAAGGAATTAACTGTTAAGCCACTCTGGGAATTTTAGCTCTATAAGGGGAATAGGGAATCTCCTAACAACTGTCAACATCCTTGACAAACTACAGCTCCCAGGATTCTCTGGGGGAAAACATGACTGTTAAAATGGTGTAATAGTGCTTTAAATGTATAGTGCAATGGGGCCGCACAGGGTACTGACTTAAACCATTCTTGTGGAGAGGAGTTAGATAGGCCTGATTCCTGTGTTTTGTGTTTTTAATGTGGGAAAGCCACCACAAAACTATCCCCCCCCCAGTCATTCATCTAACAAATGCTTCCTCACCAGTGGAAACAACTGGTTTGATCTCAGGCCTTTCACCCAGGGTGGGTAAATACCTGCTGCCCCTAGGTCAGGACACATCTGCAAAAAGAGCATTCATTGTGAAAATGACATGGTGTCATATTGTCATGAGGATTTTGCAATCTTCAAAGTGAACATAGTTATTGGCACTTAAGACGAATGGAGTGTATGGCCTGAAGCATATTTGTTTAACCTGTGGCTGCTGGTTAGAATCCAGAGAGTCTGAGGTGTTGTGTTTTTGTTTGCATGTTTTCTTTTAAAGAACACCTCCCCTTCATCTTTGTGGTTTTAATGGGAAACCTGCAAGCGTGTGGATAGTTTCTTTCTGTCAAAAGCTCAAAAACTGAAGCCAAGATCAAAAGAATCCTAAATTCATCTTGGGGAGCAGGGAGAGTTTCTTGTAGTGTAGATTGAAATAGACTTCTATCAAAAGTAGGGCTGCAAAACCTAGTTGGTACATTAGTCTGTTCAAGCAGGGGTGAAGAATCTCAGGACTGGGGGACGAATACAGACCCCTGTATCTGACTCTCAGGACTTTTCCCCAGGCCACCCCTGTCAGCAAGACCACATCTCCTCTCCCCAGGCCACACCACTCACTGGCCCTGCTCAGCACTCTCCTTGAGTGCTTTTGCCTGGCTGGATTGTGTCCTTGAACTGTGATAATGCCTCTTGCTTTCCTGGATAGAGAGGTGGGGGCATAGGGAAACACTGCCTTTTGTGCAGGTGGAATATAGTGTACTGTACAACAGTAAATGCTACATCCATTGCCCCACCCACGCCAGACATCTGTTTTCCCTGTTGTGTGACTTACACCCTCTAGAAAATTGGGGAAGGATGGTAGCTCGGTGGTAGAGCATCTGCTTTGCATGCACAAGGTCCCAGATTCAGCTCCTGGTGGCTCCAGGTGGGGCTGAGGAATGCCCGTCTGGAAACCTGGAGAGCCACTTCCAGTGGGAGTAGACAGTGAACCAATTGCTAGATGAACCAGTGGTCTGACTCTGTATAAGGCAGCTCCCTATGTTCCTGTGTAGTCCCTAAAAGGTTCCCTGTGAGGGAATATGGTCCTTGGGCTGAAAGAAAAGTTTCCCTACCCCTGTACTAAAGCCCTAGGTGTTTGTTGTTATGTGCCTTCAGGTCGATTACAACTTAAGGCGACCCTATGGATTTGTGACCTCCAATAACATCTGTCATGAACCGCCCTGTTCAGATCTTATATGTTGTTGTTGTTATGTGCCTTCAAGTCGATTACGACTTACGGCAACCCTATGAATCGGTGACCTCAGTAAGTATGACTGAAGGCTAATTTTAATCAATGGAGCTGAGAGTGAAGGGTACACTTGTTTATTTTTGAGACTGTTTTGGTTCTGGCACACCACAGGAAACAAATACTCTCTTTTAACGATGACATTTCCTTTTAACTGAGTGGTAGCTTTTTGCTAAATGCCAAGCTATTTCCCACTAAAGTACCTCAAGAAAGGGTTTTAACAATATGCAAATGTGTTTTATATGTAATCAATCGGTTTAAAAGCAGATTGACTCAGAATCCCTTAATTGGTTAACAGCCATGCAACAGACCATCTTTTAAGACGTTTTACATGCTTTTAAAAGCTAGTGTACAATGTATCCCCCCCCCCACTTAAGACCAAGTGGAACAGAATGGCACGTCAATTACAAATGCCAAGTGGAGAAGTATGCACCTCTTTCATCAATCAAGAGGACTAGGAGGCCAATGGAGATCTTGCACACAACTCTCCATTCTGCTTTTCAAGAGGGATACCCCATATTTGAGGTTTATGGCCTGAGGCTGCTCATTAGGATATGAGATCTCTTTGGTTTTTTGTTGTTGCTGCTGTTCAACAAAAATGTGCTGTGGGGTCCAAATTACTTTCCAGTGGAGAAAGAATTTTAGCACTGATTAAACCATGCATTATAGTGATGCTATTTCTGTTTGCATTTCCCTTTTTACATTTTTTTACAAAGCTTTTTTGGCCTGACCATACTGTGCGATGTTGTTTCAACTTGTCTATGTTTACAGCTCAGGTTTCCTAAATCTGCTAAAAATAAAGGGGAAAAGCACATGGTTGCAAGGTGATGACCAGCACTGTGACAAGATGGAACGCAGGACTGCCTGTTACATTATGCTTTTTTGAAGTCGCTTTCTTCCCAACTTCTGGAAAAATACAGTTTGGTCATTTGCTCATTTTCCTAGGAAAGATTTGGGACATAATACAGGGTGAAAGGATTGCACTGAATCCCGTTAAGTCTCCTGATTTCCTTCAGTGAAGCGCTTGCATCTTTTTCAGTATGTACACTAACCATCTTCCTGTCCTAATTATTAACAGCTGCATTACTACATTGTGATTTATTTGAAACATGAGAATGGTGCTTTGGTAATTGCGAGTAAAGGTTTGAGCTCAGCATATAGCAAGGTACTCAAACTGTTTTCCTAGTGCATCGTAATAGCAGGTGATCAATGCTGTTTGAAGAGAAGGTGTTTGTGTTTTTTGGTGGTTGTTTTTTTGCTTGACTGGTGCACAGCAGCTTACAGTTTTCTTCTTTTCCAGCTGCCCTAAGTGGTGAAGGGGAAAGCAAGTTCTAGGGAAGGCTTGCAGTGGGTTGGAGGTGGCGATGCATACAAGTCCAAGAGCTCTGGTTTACTGTGAATGATGGTGGGCAGTGGGGCACGATGTTTGATCTTTTGTGAAACCAAGGAAAGAATTGGACACACATAACCCCTGGATTGTAATATGCTACAAGGACTGGACCATTCACGTTGTGCCAAAGTTGAAAACCACAGCAGCCAGCAGAAGTTCTGTGCTGTAAATATGACTGGTTAAATGACAACTTGTAAAAAGGAAAAACAGACAAACAACTGATTTAATAGAGACCATGTCTATTCTGCTATATCGAGGGGAAGTTTAATGTTTTTTAAAAGAAATTTATTCGAAAGGAGAATTGGCGACTCATTTTTTGTCTGGCTTGTACCAATAATTGTATGTTCCTGGTATATAAAGATAGGCTTCATTGCCTGTGTTCTTTGAAAATGTGATTTAAGCTTATAGCTTTGAGTGACCAAACATTTTACAGAGTAAAAGTTCTTAGAAACAAGTAAACATAATGGATATTTCTGTGTCTTATTTATAAGGATTTGCAGAAAGGTACATGCATTTGTACAACTGTTTAAAAAAACGCAGGTGGAAGCCACAGTGGACTTGCACACGAGCATCTGTGGACGACAAATTCTATCAATACAGCTCGTCTACCACAGCAGATGTCTACAGCTTTAAGCGATTTGTAATATTTCAGAAAGACTGGCTCTCTTCTTAGTCACACAGCTGAAGAAAACATGGTAGGGCTGGCAGCTACAATTGCTGGAAAAAAGTACCCAAAGGAAGTTGCAGGAATAAATAGAAGTCAGTATTAAATACGTTGACAAAGAGAAATAATATCTGCTTGTTGGTTGCATGTTGCCCTCCAACATGGTGGCAGCAACTGGAAAATGTGTTCATACAAACAGATGTCCTTACTTTCCCCCCAGCATGTTCTTGGGATATGTAAACTCGACAAACTTGGCAGCCAACTGATTTTGAACAAGGGCCATATTTTTAATTGAGCAATTGCTGATGGGCCAGTGGCACTGACTGCCCCTGAAGCCGCTGCCTTGCAATCTGGGACATGGGCCAAGGGCTTCCTCCGCCACCTACTCTGGTGCAGCTCCCAACTAAGGCCTCTGAATTTCATGATCATAATTGCCCATTTCTTGACAGAACGTAAGAACATAAAAGGCCCTGCTGGACCAGGCCAATGGCCCATCTAATTCAGCATCCTGTTCTCACAGTGGCCAATCAGATGCCTGGGGAAAGCCTGCAAGTAGAACCTGAGGGCAAGAGCGCTCTCCACACTTGGAATTCCCAAAAACTGGTACTCGGAGGCATTTGCCTCAACAGCTTCTCTCCCTCCCGACCCAAAATCTTTATTACAGAACATTCATATGGCCTGGCAAAACTCTTACATTACATGACACATACAAAGAATTTGGGTATGTTTAGCCTGGAGAAGAGATGATTAACAGGTGGTGATGATGGCCATCTTCAAATATTTGGACAGCTGTCACACAAGTGGAATAAATATGTTTTCTGTTGCTGAGAGGGTAGGACCTGAACCAACCAACTTCAAGTTACAAGAAAGGAGATTTCAACAATGTTGGGGAAAATGTTCTAAGAGTGTGAGCTGTTTCACAGTAGAACAAACTGCTTTGAAAGGTGGCAGACTTCTTCGTTAGGTTTTTAAGGTGAAACTCAACGGCCGTTTACCAGGAATGCCATAGCAATGGATTTCTTGCAGGGTTGGGCTAGATGACCTTTGAAGCCTCTTCCAGCTCCATGCTTTCTGTGTTCATCACTTTGATGGCTTGCGGGTGTGCAAGTGTCATCACAGATCAAACACCACAGACAGGACTTTCGTATCGCTTCATTACTACTCAAACATGGAATTTATTTGCATGTCCAACTACCAGGCATCAAATGTACAATAATCATGATGTACCTGCTTTTAAAGCCTAGAGTTTACTTTACCCTTTTATAGCATTAGGGCAGACATGCTGGTCCTAAGTAGCAGCATAACATGCACTGAAATGCTTTTGGGAGCAGGCTGAACTGTGCTGGTAATGAAATTTAACAGTGAAAATGGGTTATGCTTTGATACAAAAGCAACCAAGTTTCTAGTCCTTAAGGGAGTCCCTGAAGACGGGTGAAAATGTGTGTGAACAATACCTATTAAATGTCAGAAGCTGTTGGGGCAGGTGCAGGGATGACTAATCATGATTTCCAGCGTTTGGGAGAACAAATTGCCTACATTCACACAGGCTGTACAATACAGTCCTCTGTGTATATATATTTGTGTGTACTTCTGATGGTTTTTAAAGTGCCTGCCTCTGGGCATCTAGGAATATGGCTATCCTTGCTGAGGAAACCAATTCCCTGCTTCTGCACTTGTGCTTCACACTGACTCTGGGAGTGCTGAGCATCAACATAAGAAGAGCCCTGCTGGATCAGGCCAGTGGCCCGTCTAGTCCAGCATCCTGTTCTTACAGTGGCCAATGAGTGGTCTATGGTGGGAAGACCACAATCAGGACCAGAGCGCAACAGCATTCTCCTATGGTTCCCAGCAGCTGGTGTTCAGAAGCAGAGCAGAGCCATCATGGCTAGCAGCCATTGATAGCTTTATCCTCCATGGATATCAACAAAGATCCATTAAAACCAGTTACAGGATAAATTGAGCTGGGGGCACATGCATGTTTCCATCATCCCTCTGGTTTCTGGCTCAAAGTATGTGAGGGAAGTGGTGCTTTTGCCTGTACAAACAACTATATCTCTTGTTGCAGTGGCATATGGCAAGTCTGCCTTCTCATGCAACAGAGGAAGCTGCCTTATACTGAGTTAGAGCATTGGTCCACCTAGCTCAGTATTGTCTATACTAGGAGTGGCGGAATGTTTTTGGCTCTGCAGGCCAAATTTGACAGGTCTATCACCCATTGTCACAATGACGACAGAAGACTGGGCGCTTTGTAGTTGGGACTTCAAAGTGCCGCACACAACCCAGGCATTGGGTGTGCGAGGGAGTTCCCCCTGCACCTGATCCAGCTGATGGGCGATAAAGCAGAAATCTGTTTTCCCTTTCCTGATTTACAGTCAGGACCACACTTTATGGTCTCTGCCTGCCCCTCACCCGACATCATATATAACGAGATAAGGAGAACATGGGCATGGGTTGGGGGAAATAGCCTTGCAGGCCAAATTTGAACCCCTAGTGGTCCAAGAGTCGCCCATAGGCTAGAGCAGTATTCTTCAAGGTTGAGTCCCCAGATGTTGCTGGACTACAACTCCTATCATCTCCAACCATTGCCTAATCTGCCTGTGAATGATGGGAATTGTAGTCCAACAAAATCTGGGAACCCAAGGTTGAAGAATAGTGGGCTAGAGATTCCTTGCCCCTGGACTCCTGACAGCGGTTTTCCAAGATTTCAGCTAGGGGACATTCCTAACCCTACTTGGAGATGCGGGGATTGTACATGGGACCTTGTGTGTGCAATGCTCATGCTCTACCCACTGAGCTACGGTCCTCCTTTTGTCATGTTACTGTGTTTTCACTCTCTTCAGAGGTTGTGATCTTAGATCAGCCTGTAATCCTTGGCATATTCACTAGTTCACAATTTTTTTGACACGTTTTCATATAATCCAAAAGCCTTTGAATATATTTATATATTAATACCTATTTTCACTGTTATAACCATAAGCCATTGCAAATAGTTTCTTATCTGTGTGTATTTCTTTTGAGAGGATTGGTGCTGCTGGTGTTTGCTAGCTATGATATTTGGGGAGGGGGATCCCCCCATATTTGATTTGTGTCTTTTCATAATGAAGGTCAGCATTCCATAGTAATTCTCTTCCATTGATTTTCCATTGTCTTTCAAGTGAAAAATCAAACAGAAATACAGAAACGAATGCCTTAACAGATCTGCAAAATTGTGCTGCATATGAAGAAGGGAACATGCTATATGAAAGCTTTTTGGAGGTCATTCTGTGCAAAACGTATTAATGTGGTATATGTGGGTGGGTGGGGGGCTTCATCATATAATGGACATCAAATGAAACCTAAAGTGGCCAGCCTTCAGAAAATACATCACCACCATTCAAATGTGTGGCCTTGGATATTCCTTAGTTTCTGATCCCTGCTGGCATTTTCATTATCAGGAACTGTGTTGACACTTCCGCGCAGGAACATCACAGTATGGAGTCAGTACCTGTGATACTGCTTCAACAGCTAAATGGGTGATAGGTTAGTGCCTATTAAAAAAAAAAAAAGGCCAGCCTTCTAGCTTTTGTGGTCCCCTGGGCAAGAACACCTATAGCAGGCCTGTACCCCTTTCCCCCTGGGAAAGTCAACTTCTCCCCCATTAAGTGTTGACTGCTTCCTCACCTCTGCCATCTTTATTCCAGCTTCCCCTGCTCTGCTGAGAGAGGATCAGGGAAAGTGGAGAACTGGGGTTGCAGAGCTAGATCCCTTCAAATATTCATGGACTCCTGGGCAGCTGCTCCTCTTTACAGAGTGCTAGTGGTGGCGAGAAGGTTGCAGCAGCTAGACAAAGAGAGAAAGGGAAAGAGGGTCAGGCACTGACAAACTAATGCACAGGCATATTCAACTGCCATGCTTGGAAGCCAGCAGTTTGGAGACACACAACTGTGATGTACAGAAACACCACCTGAAAAATCCTCCTTTCTAGCTCACAGCCTGCCTTTAATTGTTCATAGTATCACTTATCCATTAAGAGAGGTGTTTTGCTATTCAGAGGACGTATGTGATTATTACAGCTGCTATAGCCCAGTGAGGAAGAGAGCCTGGCTGGGAGTCCAGAGTCTGTGAGTTCAAATCCCCGCTCATGTCTCCTGGGCGTCAAGGGCCAGCTAAAGATCAACCCCACAGCGAGTGGCTCAGGGGTTACGTGTCCTGCCAGCTGTGCAGCCGTGGGCAAGCTGCATAGTCCCAAGGGGCCCAGTTGCCCCCCAAAAAGGCTGAAGAAAGAAATGACAGCGCAGAAGGGTAACTAAGTGGCTTGTGCTTTTTGTGTTTCATAGCTGATCCTGGTGTTGGCAGGAGCAAAACTGGAATTCGGACAGATCAAGTTGTTATGTCCCAATCAGAACTCAGATACAACTCAGTACATTAGTGCATAAAGAAGCGCCCGCCTCGATCAGACCAAAGGAAAGACCTATCTGGCGACCCAAAGATTGGGAAAGGCTGGTTGGCAAAGTGCAGGATTCATGCTCTTTCAAGTTCCCAACCATTTAAAACTTTGTCCTATCAATGCCAATATAATAATTATCCCCTTATTGGAGTGTGGTTCAGAGCGACCTACAACAGCCCTGCAATGTTTACTGCAGGTTAATAAGAGCGCGGCTGAGAGTGGTTTGGATTTACAGCCACACACACAAATTATCCCATATTGCAATAAAAGGGAGAGTTCCTCCCAGCCTATATCTAGCGCTCAGTTTCATGCACAAGCTTTGTGTGCCATTGGCTTCCATGTAGACACGCTGCGATTTTAACTTGACAAAAATAGGAGGGGAAAATCTTATTTTCACATTCAATAGGACCCGGATTACAAAGAGCTGCTATCTTTCGTTGCGGTGTAGGAGGCGCGGGGGTCTGTGTTGCTGTCCAATCACATCTACTCCGCCAAACCTCTGATTTCTACGCTGTGTTCTGAAAGCTGCAGTTACTTCTTTTTCTGCTCAAATCGACCCGGAAGCCTCAAACTGCGTATGAGTCCGTTGTGAGTCTATAGGCAAGTCTATGGGCAAGTCTATGGGCAGCCATGTGAAGGCGCTTATCGTCACTGAGGCGGTCTAGGTATGGCGCCGTGCTGTCCTCTGTGACCCAAGAGGGGCCGCTCTAGCAACAGAGTCTGCGACATACTCGTTCTCCCCTCCGCCCCCCCTCCCTCAGCCGGCATGGCGCTGCCTTTGGGGTTCGAGTTTGAGGAGTCGGTCTTCGAGGGGGGCTGCCGGGAGCGGAAGGGTCGCCCCTCTCTTCCCCCCGCCTACAGCCCCCGGCGGTGCGAGCCCCAGGTGAGAGAGCGGGGCCAGACAGTTTAAGGAAGCTAGGTGGGATGGAGGAGGAGGACAGCAGGGACCTTCCCGCTGTAGCTCTTAATTTTTTGAGTATAAAAGGTTCCGGGGCTAAAGACAGCCTGGCACTTCTTACCTCGTAAATTTTGGGCTCGTCGATTTTCCCCGGGGGCGGGGGAGAAAAGGCAATCTGTGCGTGCTCAAAGGCAAGCTCCTCTTCAGCGGGGGTGGAGGGAAGATTTATCTATTGATTTAATTACTACGTTATAATACTGCCTTTTCTCCAAAGAGGTCAAAGGGGATACATAGTTCTTTCTCCATCGTCATTTAATACTCAAAGCAACCCTGTTAGGTAGGTTGGGCTGAAAAATTAGCGACTAGCCCAAGGTCGCCTGGTGAATTTCAAGGGAATTTGAACCCAGGTGTCTCCAGCCTTGGTTCACATCTCCACACCGTACATTACATGCAAATTTAAATCATATTTAATGCACATTTAAAGCACATAGCTTTCTCCAAAGAATCATGGGAACTGTAGTTTACCCCTAACAGAGCTACAGTTCCCAGCACCCTTTACAAACTACAACTCCCAATGGAATCAATTACCTAGAGAGGTAGTGGGCTCTCCAACACGAGGCATTCAAAAGGCAGCTGGACAGCCATCTGTTGGGAATGCTTTGATTTGGATTCCTGTATTGTGCAGGGGGTGGGACTTGATGAGCTTATAGTCCCCTTCCAACTCTACTATTCTATGATTCTATGAACTCCCAGGATTCTTGGGGTGGGGGGGAGCCATGTGCTTGAAATGTGTGCCACTCCAACCGCATAGCTAGCCAGGCAGATTTGATTCATTCCTCTGCCTTCCCTGACCTGGTGCCCTCCAGATGCTTTCGACTCTACTTCCCAACAGCAGTACTGCTGGCTGGGGCTGATGGAAGTTGTATGAGGCAGAGGGGAACTGTGGAAGAGAAGTAGCCATGTACATCTGTTGGAGGAAAAATTCCCAAGAGTCGCATAATGTTTTACAGCAGGGATGGGGAACTTGTGGCCACCGTAGATATAGTTGGACTACAACTCCCATCATCCCTAACCATTGACTGTGCTTGCTGGGGCTGATGGAAGTTGGAGTCCCAACATCATCTGGAGGGCACCACATTCCCCGTCGCTGCTTCAAAAACTTAGCCAATTTATTGTTTGGGCATGAGATTTCATAGGTAAGCACCTGCTTGATCAGCCTGATGTATGTATGGATGTATCCAATGGGGAAAGGGGTAAGACAACATGAGTTTTTAGAATGAATGTATGCATACTGAAAACAGCATGCAGGAGTCGATCAATATTAATGGCTGAATTGTTACTCTGTGAGTATTGGGATTGATTTAGAGCAAACACAATCAGTTTTCCCCCTTTTCCCTTCCTGTAGTGGTTTTGTGAGGAAAGAAACTGCGAGGATGCTGCTGAAAGTGTCAATATTAAAAAGTTCAGAGGAGATCTGGCATACAAGCAAAAGGAATTCAAGGTATTTTCATGGTTCTCCTGTATTATACAGCCACGAGAGTATCCTCGAACTGTGATGCTGCCTCTTGCTTGCCTGATGGAAGATGGAGAGAGCTGTGTGTCTGGCCACGCCCACTTTTGCAACATCCACCCCTGGCATGTGAACCCTGGAAGGTTGCCCACGAGGGAATGTGGCCCTCTGCCTGAAAAAGGTTCCCCTCCTCTGTTTTAAATAATCACATTGTTACTCCTCCTAAAACTTGGACCTTGATCTTGATCTGTGTTCAGCGAGTTTACCCAGGTCACAGTCCGTTCAATCTTTCTGAGTTGCGCTACGCTTAAGCTCGGTGTTTGCACATCTCATTTCAGAATGCTGCGTGTGAGTATTCTGGCTGCCTTGCGCTGCTGCCTCTCAGCAATGTTGCCATGAGAAGAGATGTACAGGAGAGCCACGCTCGCTGCTTAGCTCATCTGGGGAGACACAAGGAAGCCTTAGAGATTGCAGAAACGTTGGTTGGTTGTTTTCCAATTTTCTCCCTTTTTATAAGGTCACCACAAGCCCTATAAAGAGTCAGTGTGTGAGTTAGCTTGTTGAAGAATGTCATTTCCCCTCCTTTCCTTCACCCCCATTTCTGCAGTAATGTTTCAAGACAGAATCTCTCCAGTGCCATTATACTGAACATATTTGAAGGAAATTTCACATGATCCATGTCCCTAACACATGGAACAGCTCACCATATGGTGATATCTATCCTCTAGAACCATTTAAGTTGGCCTCAATGGCCACATTTGCATGGAACAGTATGCTAAGATTCTTGGTGTACTGAAACATACTGTGCATGACATGCTGTGTGCTTGCACTTGTAGCCTGACCAATCCCGCTTTGCTCTTTCCTTGGAGCAAACAGGTAAAGAAACATACCTGGAAGGAGATCACTTGCTGTTTAATGTCCAAACCTGGATTCATCGTTTGTTTCTTCCTCACAAACCTCTATTGGTAAGCCAGCAACAAACCATTGTTTCAGGCTGGCTAGCAATTGTGATTTGTTAGGATAAAGCACACTACGATCCCAGTTTTGCTGGGTTTGAACACAATGCCAAGCTCTTCCCTTCCTGGTTTGTTGACTTGCTTGTGCCGGGGGAGGAGCACAGTGGGAGCAATCGGGCTGTGTGTACCAGCAGCTCTTGCTCAGCATGGCTTATAAAGCCAATAAATTTGGCTTACCATTATGTGCTAACACGGCCACTGTGTTGGTTGCATTGCTTCCTCCAACCCTGTTAATTTTGGAAATTATTTTTAAAAGGCTTGAGTGAGCGTTCGCTTATTCAGGAAGAGCTCTTTTATTTCTGCTAGACTGTCTTGTAAAATGTCTATATTGTATTTCCTTCTTTCTAGAGAAATGGAGCAACCAACACTGACCATGTAACAGCAGTACTTGGCCTGCAGCTTGCCATTTACAGCACTCTGGAGCGCATTGAGAAAATAATTGGGTGCTTACAGCAACTGATCTCGTTACACCCTTTCCACCCAGGAGACTGGAAGTCGCTTGCTGAAACTTATGTGAGCTGTTTGCAGTCTCCAGCACCAGTGTCTCTGTCAGAAGCTGATCTCTTGCAATGTGGTGGCTTAGGTTTAGAGAACTGTCTCAAGGTTTCCTCAAATGAATCCGGCTTTCAGTGTTGCAGAAAACACAGCTGGAGAAAGGACTTCTCTTTGCAGTTTTCTCCCAGAACAAACAACGGCTTTGGAACTTGTGAGGAAGGCCAAAGAGAAAACAGACCTACCCGTGCCTTGGGAAAATCAGAGATACGGCACACAACGATGTTTGATTCCATGGGAGAAGAAGGGTCAAGAGATGTTTGGATATATGCATGTGCTTCCTTTGTTAGAGCAAGGTACTGTATGATGGTGCCTATAATGTTATGTGTTCTGTATGATGGTGCCTATAATTCTTATCTAAAGGCTGAAACGGATGTGACACAGGAAATCTATGATCACATCCCCCCCCTTTTTTACTTTAAAGCAGCTGTTTTGATTCTAAAAACCAGTTGCCGGAAGCCTCAGGAGGGGAGAGTGTTCTTGCACTCGGGTCCTGCTTGCGGGCTTCCCCCAGGCACCTGGTTGGCCACTGTGAGAACAGGATGCTGGACTAGATGGGCCACTGGCCTGATCCAGCAGGCTCTTCTTATGTTCTTATGATTGATGAAACAAAAGGATTTATACCTATGCCATTTTCCCAGTCTAAATGCCCCCACTCTGAAGCTGAAAATTGCCTTGCTAAGGGGAAACATACAGGTACTTGAAGTTATGCCATGAAAACTATCACCCTGCACCACCGCTCTAGTCAAAATGCGAGTCCTCCATGACTGTTGTAAAGTCACCCAAGAAGTGTTGGGGGATTTGATCGTGCTTTCCCATGTCTAGTTTGGCCCTTAACGACACCACTCGTGTTGTTTTTAGTTGTGCTGCTTTGTCATCTGAGTTGGAGAGAGATGTTTTCTCTCAAGAGCCCGGTGAAGCAGCATTGCAGATAAGTTGAGAGAAGATACTGGCCCACAAAAAGTTTAATAGCCCACCATCAGCTACATTTATCATTTCTAGTTTGTAAACCCACCTTTTCAGATATTGGTTTGGTGGCCTCCCTCAAACCATGGTTTGTTTGATGATTTTGATATTGCATCAAACCGTGGTTTGGTGCTACATGTGAACAATTTCTGTAAGACTCTTTTCAACTTGTAAATTTATTTTTAAAAGCTCAGTTGCGAAACACTTGCTCTCAAGCTTAGGATTTCACTCATTCTATGAAATCTTTAGGCCAAGGATGTCATGTGTTCATTTTGACCATCAAAACTCTCCTGACTCCACTGTGTATGCAGAGTTTTGTTATCCCCGTTTTTGTTTTCCTTTATTCCCAGGCTCTTGTTTCAGCTCATGCAGTCGAATCAGTCTTCCTTTGCCTTAGAAAGTAACTTGAAGGCTCAGCAGGAAATTGAAGACAAAATTACATCTTTGGGCTTGAAGGGAGATGTTTTGTCCTTGATGACTTCGGTGAGTGGAAGCTCGATGCGAGGGGCAGAGAACCTGTGGCCCTTCAGATATTGCTGGACTACAGCTCCCATCATTGCTGACCATTGGCCATGCTAGTTGGGGCTGATGGGAGTTGGGGTCCATCAACATCTGGAGGGCCACAGGTGCCCCTGCCCTGCCTGAAAATGTCATAAGCTGTGCTGAACATACAGAACAGTGATGGGGAATCCTTTCCAGCCCAAGGGGTACATTCCCTTCTGGGTAACCCTTCTGAGGACCATGTGCCATTGGTTGGCGGGGCCAGAGGCAAAAATGGGTGAAGGAATGAATGTAAATTTCATCTTTGTACAGTTGGCTAGTTTCTACACACGCTCATTTACCCTTCTCTGTCCTATATCCAGACAAACAAGAGGTATTATCAGAGGTGAAGAATACTGTCCAGACAGCCAAAACTATTCTGGGTATGAAGTAGGGTCAGTGAGGTGGTGTGCCCTGGGAAGACTTCTGATAGAGGGTCAGATAGAGAAGCCTGGTGGGCCAAATTTGGCCCCAGGCCTAGCCTAGCCTGAGATTCCACAGCCCTGAATCATAGAATTGTAGAGTTGGAAGTGACCCTAGAGGACATCTAGCCCAACCTCCTGCTCAGGAACTAAATCATCCATGAGAAATGCCTTTCCATCCTTCTGTGTCAGTATGTCTCCAGTGAAGGGGAGCCTGCCACCTCTCAAGGCAATCACTTCCACTGTCAAATTGTTCTTACCATTAAGAGTGTTTCTCCTGATGTGTGGCTGAAATCTGCTTCCTTGCAATTTCCCCCCTTTGTTCTAGGTCTTCCCTCTGGAGTAGCACAGAGTTAATTAGTGCTGTTCTCTGGAGTTTGGCCAGTATTTCATAGGTTTCTGGAAGAAACATAGGCAACTGCCTTCTGCCAGCTTGAGTCATTGTCCATCAAACCCAGTTTAGTCTACTCTGACTGACAGTGACTCTTTAAAACCTTGGACAGAGAGAGGTAATCATATCACCTATTACCTGTCTTTTTCTTTTTTAAACTGGAGCTGCCAGGGATTGAATATTGGATCTTCTGTAGGCTAAGCATGTTTTCTACTACTCAGCTACAATCCCTCAATATTTCAAAATACGAAATCTATACTTTGCTTACCGGTAACCTGTTTTACCCCCTTCCCTGCAGGCTATGGGAGAGGATCTTGTCCCAGAAAAGCTCAAAGAGGACATTCAGGGAGAGGTGAAATGCTTAAGTGCTTCAGCCCTCACATCCCTAATGACTGCATCCACCGTGGCATTTGAACAAAAATGGTTCCAGAAGCTCAGAGGCCGCTTGTCTCACTTGGACTGTTGCACATAACACTATGTGGCTGTACTGTTACTCTTGTTGCATTTTTGTTTTTATCTTGGCTGTTTAAAAGGACTTGTATGGAAATGCCTGAAGGATGTGCTGGCTGGGGAAGAATTCCACACTGGAAGCAAGTTCCATCTGTGATGGCTGACTTGCTCCAGTGTAGCCCTTTCTGCTGACATGAGAGTGCCTTGGCCATAATGAGCTCATTGGTAATGAGCTCATTTCTACCAAGGGCCTGGTGCATGCAACTGCTCTGTTACATGGTAACTGAGCACCCCCATGCTGAGCATGACAAACTTCCGTCTCTGGGGTCTTCTGGCTTGTCTTGATCCTCCAATGAACCACACTGTCCACTTGCAAAGGGGGTGAAATGCTCTTCGTAAAATAAAGATTGCATGTCATTTTTTTTTAAAAAAAACTAGTTTTTCCATAACTAAAATAAAATGTTTTTATAGCATCATAGTGATTATTGTGTTCACCTTGAATATCAAAGGACTGACATTAAACGTGGGCGGCAGCATGCAAAGCAGGGCAGGTTTCACTGACTCAGCTCCGTCTAGAGGTTTTGGACTACAGCTCCCATCAGTCCCAGTCAGCACTAGCAGGACCTGATGGGAGTTGTAGTCCGAAATCTCTGGAGGGGACTGGGTTGGCAAAGGCTGAGCTACAGCCAACTTGTGAAAGTGCAGTCTATGTGCATTATGCAAATACTGAAATAGCAAAACCAATCACGTTGGCGTACATGTGGCTCTACTCAATACACCCATTAATACACCAGTTCTGCTGTCCCAAGAGTGGGGAAATACTTTGTAAATGCAGGAAGGTAATCCTGTGCAATCTTTCAGGCAAGAGTGACTGCCTGTCTTCCATCTTTGTATTGCATGTGCTGCTGTCCTCTTCTTAGGGAATCGTTTGCTTTAAGTATAACCTGCTGTGATCAGCTTCAGGTCTGTCCTAGATTGGGGGGGGGGTTGTTTTGTTTCCATCTGCCCACATTTCAGAAAATCAAGGTGGGTGGCTTTCATGTTTCCCCTTCCAGCAGTTCTCGTGATTTTTTTTTTTATGTGACAACAGTTAATCATGCTCTCTGTGCAATTTAGTACTTGGGGATAGGTGGTATGTTGGCTCTTGTGTTCCCTTCCTTTCCAATATACTCAATATTGCTCTGTTTTCCATATGACCACACTTGTGTGTTTCCAAGAAAATGATAGAAAATGTCCTCCGCCTTCTTGGGTGTATAGTTCATCAAGAAATTTTGAAGACTTAATTAAGGCAATCCAAGTACTATTATTTCTCTTCAGTAAGAATTGATCTTTTGACAAGGAACTGCCTTGAGTCCATTTTGCTTCAATCCTTTGGCTAGAAATCAAAAATCCCCCTCTTTATGCATGCATTATGATCATAGGAAGCTCCCATATACCATCAGACCATTGGTCCATCTAGCTTCATATAGTCTACACTGACTAGCAGCCGCTGTCCAGGGTTCTGGGCAGGAGTCTGTGCTAACCTTACCTGAAAATGCTGGGGACTGAGTCTGCTTTCCAAATGGTTTCCCCATTGTTTTGTATCTTCATTATTCATTGTTAAATCCATTCATTTATGGATTTGTCACCCCTGACAATTACTGACTTCAACTTTGTAATTGTAGATTTAGCAAATAGGCTGCATTATCATTCTGTTTTCAAATTGTATTTATACTTTGCATTTTCTCTGGCTATTCCATTAAAAACATGCTGATGCAAAGAAATATTGCACTTTAACTCTTTACATAAGTTATCCAGAATTTCTTTACGCTTGCAGCTCTTGCCTTGTTCCAATTGCATTGTTTATCTTTTCAGTGACAAGGAATTCTTTATTTTTGCCTGAATATAGAGTGACTTGCTATAGGCCTGGGTGCTCCTGGAACTCCTACAGTTTCTGAAAGGGCCCCTTCCTTTCAGTGGAAGGGGCAGCTTTGAGGGAACATCAGTTTGCTTTGGAATGCACATGATAAGTGGATGAGGCCAACAAAGTATGAACATCGTTGAGATATGTAATCTACAGTGACCAGAAATGTTTCTGCAATGATTTTAATTTTACATATGCTGAATACGATGTATAAATGAATAGCAGTTATACACGCAAATAATACATGAAATAGATCCTGTGGGTGGGTGTTTTGTCTAAATTACTGTCACTTAGAAATACAACCAGATCCCCTCTCCTTCCCCTCCCCATTTTTTCTGTTTAGCCTCAGAATAGATGAAAAGGTAGGGGCATAAAAAAAAATCTTCAGCCTAAGTCACATGAACAAGTTTAAGCCTGAAGTCCCTAAGCATATTTACCTGGGAGTAGGACTTCTGAATAAATCTGCGTAGAATTGTACTGAAAATAATCTGGCCTAGTTCACACAAGCAACTAAGGAGGTGGTGAAAGTGTCTTGTACTGCTATAGAGCTGTGAATGGCTGAGGGATGATTTATTTATTTATTATCATTATTTTTACCCGGCCCTTTTTCCAAAACTGGAACTCACGGCGGCTTCCAGATAACAGCACACATATAATTAAAAACATACAAAAGTCTAGATTAAAATCAAATTAAACCATTTACAGTATTAAAACCATTCATACATACAGTTAAAATAAAATGATGGGACGCTTCCCCATGGGGAAAAGCAATTCGCCATCCAGCACATTCAGGAGAGGTATAGGCTTAGAACTCTTTGCTCTGATAATCTGGTTTTTAACTGCAAGGATTTAAAAAACAAAACTGAGGAGCATCCAGTCATTTGATTTCCCATAGTTTGAATTGATACAGTCCAGGAACAGCTTCAGGATTTCATTGGCTCTGTGCGAGTTAGGATTGTATCCAATGTTAGTCTTATTCTGAATAGACCCATTGAAATTAATGGACACGAGTAATGTAGATCCACTAATTTTAATGGTTCTGCTCTAACGTAATTGGATACAACCTTTCAACTTCAAGATTGTTTTTAAATGCAATCTTAAGGCCCGGTTTTATTTTCCTCATGCACAGTACACATGTATGAATTAGACACATACACTGTTCTGTGGGGTTTGGCAAGAATAAGGTCTATGCAGGGTTTTTTTTAGAAGGATGCATCTATTGGCCATTAATGACATAGAAATGGTTGTTTGCATCTAACTGGATTGAGCTTTGGTATAGCAAACACCTCAAAATCATTAATTGGATTGTCTTCCTGATTAGTTTGCTGCTATACTTTAGGATTATTTTTATTTTTCCCCTGGTTTTCCATTCCTAAGGAGTCAAATATACTGCCATGACGTTTTCTCATGCTGTTTAGCAATCCTGGAGATTAGAAACTTTTCTTTTAAAGGAGAACAAAGATTCTCACCCTATACAAAGAGTGACTGGCTCACTGTCTTGGGCTATTGTCTTACCTCTTCTCTTACCATACTCAAATCATTTATACTTGCTGCAATGAAAGATGACAAATCCCTGGCCCCAGTCATCCAATCAGGTTGGCTTTGTGAAGACACCTCCAGATGGGATCCATTCGTGTCCTGTTGACATCCTCTTGCCGAATTGTCCTAGGCCTGTAAATGTTAATGTTGTTGTAATGGACCGCCGGTGAGTCAGTGACGTACTGTCTCTGGTAGTAGTTGACCTGGATGCCATTTGGTGGTGGGGTTGTCATGTATGTGGTGTAACCGTGGAAAATGTGGATTCTTTTGAGAGGTGATGTCAACATTGGGTGGTTGCTATAAATGGGAGCCTTTGGAAGTTGCCTGCTTGGCGAGCCACTGTTGTTTGACAGGGAGCTGAATGGGTCCGATGGGGTGTGAATGCTGCCCTGGTTGCTGCTGCTGGTGAGGCTGCCTTGGGTCACTGCGGTGCTCTTGTTGTGCCAGAAGAGTGACATGTACGATGGAGGCTTCAAGCCTCCTACGGGCTTGGACATGGCATAGAGGTGCCGGAACTCTTTGTCAAAGAGCTCGACCACTTGGCCTGTGAACTTGGTGAGAATGTTCCGGTGGACTTGGCCACACAACCACGTGAAGCTGGGAGGGGGGAAGGAGGCAGATGGGTTGGGGGCAATGGGACAAAAGATGGAGGAATTATCCATGTTAACAATTTTGTAAGGAAAAACCATTTCTCAGCACAACTTAATGGCCTAGAGTTAATTGTCATGACTTGGGAGCAGGGTACTGTCGGAAGGCAGAGCTGGGGTCCCAATCCCGGGGAGCTGGATCCCGGAGAGTTGGGAGAAGAGTATTCGGATGGATGGCAGAGGGAAGGGGGAGGAACTTCCCCCCTTTGGAGCGAAGACGAAACAGAGGAACTGCCAGTGATAAGGTCGCTTAGCAACGGGGAGCCTGAGCCCTCCCTGGACATTCTCACGCCTCCCCCTCTTTCAGGCTCAGAGCAAGAGGGGAAAGAGGGAGGGCTGCTCACAGCCGAAAAGCGGGGAGGCAGTTTACCATCAGCCCCTCCCCTATCCCCCATCCTGGAATCGGAAACTTCAGAAGAGGAGGGGGTGATGCTTCCCCCCTCACCGCGCACACGCAGACAGCTGAAAAGACAGGAGAGAAGGGGGGAAGGCGGGCAGTACCTGAGGGGCAGTTAAGGAGGAGCAAAAGATTGCGCGCCCGTTTGGCCCCTTCTTAAAGAACAGGCGGGAAGAAGTCCCTTGCTCTGTCAACTTTCTCCCAATGCCGCAGGACCTGTATCCCTGTATTGCTTCATGAGAAAACGCAGTCTTTGTTTGGACATTACCCTAATAAAACACGAATTAACTACAGCCGTTGGTCTGGTTCCTGAGTCACATCCTGGGCCTGACAGCTTGACAGAGCCACCTAAATCACCCTCAACGCTCTCTTCACTTGACTGGGACAAGATGTCAAAGGGAGCAGCGGGGGGGACGAACCCCACTTCTGAGACGGAAGAAGTGGAACTCTTGAGGACTAAGGTAGCTGATTTGCAGACGGATGTTCAAGCCCTGCTAGCAGCAGTCAAGGCGCTGAAGACGGATAATCAAACCTTGAAGGCCACGATAGACCAGATGCGAACAGCCCCTCCAGCTGCCGTAGTAAAGGTTCCCATTGGATTGCCCCCAAAATACGCGGGACAAAGTGATCAGTTGGCAACCTTCGTGGCTCAATGTGAGTTATATCTGGATGTCAGGCACACGGAATTTCCAGACGATGGGGCTAAAGTAGCTTTCGTGATTAGCCTCCTGGAGGAGAAGCTGCAAAATGGGTGACTCTGTATCTCGTGAGAAAGGATACTGTCTTAGGAAGGTACAGAGGATTTATACAGGAGATGACTGAGATGTTTCAAGACCCGCAAAGGGCTGAAACAGTAGCGCGGCAACTAGGCGCTCTGAAGCAAGCTAAAGGGACTGTTTCCGAGTACACTAACGCTTTTAAAATTCTGTCCCAGGAAACTGGTTACAATGACGCCGCCCTGATGTTTATGTACCGGAGTGGATTAAATGCTGAAATCCTGGATGAGTTGGCCAGGACCTCTCCCCCCGCTGACCTACCAGGGCTCATCCGGCTATGCCTACAGATAGATCACCGGATGGAAGGAAGGCGCCTGGAAAGGAAGCAGGAGGTCCCGAGATACTCAGCCTCGGCATCCCGCAACGACCCTTCCCACTGCAGGGATGGCAGGTAATGCTACTGAGGGACAGGGAGGGGCTAGGCCAAGACTGTCGGAAGAAGAAAAGGAAAGACGCCACCGGGAACGTTTATGCTTTTATTGTTCAAAGCCGGGCCATGTGGCCAGAGACTGTGGACTGAAAGGGGGGAAAGCCGAGCCGTCGGGAAACTAGAACACCCTGTCCACGTGCAGGCCGGTGGACTGGGGGCAGCGTTGTATAAAGGCCCCCCAACGATCCAACCTCCCTCAAAGGGGGTGTTGGTCTTGCCTATTCGGATTACAACTTCCAGAGGAGTGGTGTTTAATTCCACTGCCTTAATTGACAGTGGAGCCTCCACAAATTTTATTGATGCAAAGTTAGTCAAGTGTCATGGAATTTCCCGGTGGAAACTGGACGCTCCCCTAGCTGTGGAGACTATCGATGGGAGACCCCTGAAGTCAGGAGGGGTGACACAAGCCACGGAGGAAGTGAAACTTCAAATCCCTGGGCACGAAGAGTTCATTTCGCTATACGTGTCAGATCTCTCGAACTTTGAGGTGATTCTGGGAATGCCCTGGCTAGCAAAGCATGAGCCCAAAATAAGTTGGAAGGAGGCGGTGGTGTGGTTCACCTCACAGTATTGCCAGGAGAAATGTCAACCTGAAGGAATCAAGAACACCTTAGCGGGGGCAGTGCAAGAGATCGAGCAAGTGACCCTGCCGCCGAAGTATGAAGAATTCAAAGATGTGTTTGATGAAAAAGAGGCAGAGACTTTACCCCCCCACCGCCCTTACAACTGTGAGATTGACCTAGTGCCAGGAGCCAGCATCTCATCAGGGAGAATCTACTCTCTCACAGAGAATGAGAGGGAGGCCCTGAAGGAATTCCTGGATAAAAACCTGAGGCGAGGATTCATACGCCCCTCACAATCCCCTGCTGGAGCGCCACTATTGTTTGTGAAAAAGAAGGGGGGGAACTCAGACCCTGTAACGACTATCGCGCATTGAACCAGATCACCATCCCCAACAGCTACCCGCTGCCCCTGATCTCAGAGTTGCTGGACCGACTGCGCTCTGCAAAAATCTTCACGAAGTTGGATTTGAGAGGAGCGTACAATCTGATCAGAATGAAGGAGGGAGATGAATGGAAAACAGGATTCTTGACCGCTTACGGACAGTATGAATACCTGGTCATGCCGTTTGGGCTTTGTGGAAGGCCAGGAATTTTTCAAAAATTCATGAACGACATGTTTAGAGACTTGTTGGACACGTATGTAATCTGTTACTTAGATGATATCCTGGTGTTCTCAAAGAACCAGGAAGACCACGACCAGCATGTGAAGACGGTGTTGAAGAGACTGAGAGAAAATCACCTGTATGCTAAATTAGAGAAATGTGGATTTGACCTCAAGTCTCTAGACTTCCTTGGATATCGAATCTCAGCGGAAGGCGTGGAGATGGACCCAGGGAAAGTAAGCTGCATATTGGACTGGGGCCAACCTGTCACCAAAAAGGATGTACAACGGTTTTTGGGGTTTGCCAATTATTACAGAAAGTTCATTCCAGGGTTTTCCAAATTAACAGCTCCTCTGACTGACTGTTTAAGGGGGAAGAAGAAGTTTCAATGGACAGAGAACGCCACCGAGGCCTTTGAGGAGCTGAAGAGAAGGTTTGCTACTGAGCCCATTCTGCGCTTTGCTGATCCGAACCGCCCTTTCGTAGTGGAAGCAGATGCTTCAGATTTTGCCATCGGGGGGGTCCTGCTACAATTAGACCAAGAAGGGAAGGAGCTGCACCCCTGTGCGTACTTCTCTCGGAAGTTAAAGCCTGCAGAGAAGAACTACACAGTTTGGGAGAAGGAGCTGCTGGCCATTAAGGACTCTTTTGAAAACTGGAGACAATACCTAGAGGGGACCTCTCATCGAATTGAAGTGCGCTCCGACCACAAGAATCTTGAAAGCCTCCAAACAGCCAGAAAGCTGAACCAGAGACAGATAAGATGGTCCCAGTTGTTCACTAGGTTTAACTTCCAGATTACTTACCATGCCCAAGCCAAAAACCCGAGAGCGGATGCCTTATCCAGACAGCCACAATACAAAGAAAGTGAATCCGAGGACCAGCCTCAGTACGTAATCCCGCCAGAGAAATTAACGTTGGGCGTATGCCAGCCTTCATGGGAAGAGGAACTCAAAAAGGCACAACAAGAAGATGCAGACATGCTAAAATATCAGCAGGAGACGGGACAAGGTCAAGACTCAGAAGTAACCTTTCACTGGAGAAATGGACTGTTATGGTTCAAAACTGCCAGATATGTGCCAGAAAGGGAATTAAGGCTCAGAATCCTATGCCAGTGTCATGATTCCATCACAGCGGGACACTTTGGGATTTACAAGACCATTCAGAACGTGGCCAAGGACTTCTGGTGGCCTAAAATGCGTCGGGATATTGAGAGTTATGTAAAGTCCTGCTCTGTCTGTCTGCGGACAAAAACACAAACAGGGACACCAGCAGGACTGTTACAACCATTGCCTGTCCCACACGAACCCTGGAAGGACCTCTCCATGGATTTTATAAGTGATCTACCCAAGTCCCAAGGAATGACAGCCATCTTAGTAGTGGTGGATCTACTTACCAAAATGGCACACTTTCTTCCTTGTGCAGGGGCCTTAGAGGCTAAAGAAACGGCCAAGTTATTCATAAAAGAAGTCTACCGGCTGCATGGATTGCCAAACAGCGTAGTCTCAGACCGAGGAACTCAGTTCACAGCCAAATTTTGGAGAGCAATGTGGAAACAGTTGCAGACGGAATTAAAACTCTCCTCCGCCCATCACCCCCAGACAGATGGGCAGACGGAACGCTTGAACGCCATTTTGGAAAGATATTTACGAAGTTATGTGTCCTATCAACAGACTGACTGGGTATCATATTTGCATTTTGCAGAGTTCGCCTACAACAATTCTCTGCACTCCAGCACTCAACAAACCCCGTTCTTCGCTAATTATGGATTCCATCCTAAAGTCTTTCCAAGCAGCTCAGAAGGAATGCTGGTACCGGCAGCTGAGAACTTCCTTAAGGAATTGCAAGCGGCGCAACAGACACTGAAACAGCAGTTAAACGAAGCCAAAACGGAGTACAAGTGAGTTGCTGACCTGCACAGGAAGGAGGGCCCCCCCTTCAACCGGGAGACCAGGTATGGCTGTCCACCCGCTTCCTCCAGATGCCGGGCAAATGTAGAAAATTACAAGACAAGAGGGTGGGTCCTTTCGAAATAGAAACTCAAATCAATCCCGTGGCGTACCGACTGAAGCTGCCTGACACGTTTAAAATACATCCTGTGTTCCATCGATCCCTCTTAACGAAAGCCGCCCCTCCCAGTGAGTTACGGCCGGAGGAACCTCCCGGAGCTCCACTCCTGGTAAATGAGCAGCTTGAGTTTGAAGTTGAGGAGATCTTAGATTCCAGGATCAGACGCCACAAGCTGCAGTACTTGATTCACTGGAAAGGCTATGGGGTGGCTGACAGATCATGGGAAGATGCAGCTGATGTGCATGCTCCAGAATTGGTAAAACTTTTCCATCAACGTTTTCCCCACCATCCCAAGCCAGACAAGGGGAGGGGGGCACAGCCTGGGAGGGGGGATGGTGTCGGAAGGCAGAGCTGGGGTCCCAATCCCGGGGAGCTGGATCCCGGAGAGTTGGGAGAAGAGTATTCGGATGGATGGCAGAGGGAAGGGGGAGGAACTTCCCCCCTTTGGAGCGAAGACGAAACAGAGGAACTGCCAGTGATAAGGTCGCTTAGCAACGGGGAGCCTGAGCCCTCCCTGGACATTCTCACGCCTCCCCCTCTTTCAGGCTCAGAGCAAGAGGGGAAAGAGGGAGGGCTGCTCACAGCCGAAAAGCGGGGAGGCAGTTTACCATCAGCCCCTCCCCTATCCCCCATCCTGGAATCGGAAACTTCAGAAGAGGAGGGGGTGATGCTTCCCCCCTCACCGCGCACACGCAGACAGCTGAAAAGACAGGAGAGAAGGGGGGGAAGGCGGGCAGTACCTGAGGGGCAGTTAAGGAGGAGCAAAAGATTGCGTGCCCGTTTGGCCCCTTCTTAAAGAACAGGCGGGAAGAAGTCCCTTGCTCTGTCAACTTTCTCCCAATGCCGCAGGACCTGTATCCCTGTATTGCTTAATGAGAAAACGCAGTCTTTGTTTGGACATTACCCTAATAAAACACGAATTAACTACAGCCGTTGGTCTGGTTCCTGAGTCACATCCTGGGCCTGACAGGTACCTAAGGGACATGCTTACTTCCACATCATCCTCTCTGTACACTAAGGTAGCATTCCTCAGCTACTGTTTTATATTTCCCAACTCTCATCAGCCCCAATCTTCATTGCCAATTGTCAGGGATGGTGGGAGTTGTAGGCACCACATTGGAGAATGCTACACTGAAGGTCCTTGCTGCATGAGGAATGACAAGTTGACAACTGGGAAGGAAGGGCCTTCTTGGGAGTGGCTCCCAATCTGTGGTTAGAGTGTCGGACTGGGACCTGGGAGATCAGGGTTCAAATCCCTGCTCAGCCATGAAGCTCACTGGGTCGCCTTGGGCCAGTCAATGTCTTTCCACCTAACCTACCACACAGGGTTGTTGTGAGGATAAAATTGGGAGGGGAAGAACCATGTTTGTATGCCACTTTGAGCTCCTTGGAAGAAAGGTGGGATATAAATGATAATGTGTGTGAATATATGGCTGAATTTATTTATTTTTTACTTGAAGGTCAGGATATAAACCCATCAATAAATGAGCAAGCATACTACCATATGTGCTTGTTTCTCATATTATGGGATTCCAGAGGTAGGGCTCTTTGAAGCAACTGGTCTTAAAGTGGGAAAAGCTCTACAAAATGGCTTATTCCACCCTCTTGCTTCATGTACTAAAAATCTCTGGGGAAAGCCCCCCAAGTGAAAAAATTGAATGGAGTCAACGGGAAACAGCAGCAGCAACAACAAAAACCCATCCCGTATCCTGTATTTAGAATCCCTTTATGAGTAAAAGTTATGAAATCATTTTACTAGTCTTTAAAAAGTGTCCAACAGCCACCAATGTAGAGCAGGTCCTCTTCTTACTGAGCAACTGGACAGAAAGTGGTACGCATGGGCTATTTCTTTTTCTTTTAAAAAAAAACACCTTTAACAACATAAGAACAGCCTGCTGGATCAGGCCAATGGCCCATCTAGTCCAGCATCCTATTCTCACAGTGGCTAACCATGGGAAGCCTGCAAACAGGACCTGAGTGCAAGAGCCCTCTTCCCCCCCCCCCCTGCAGCTTCCAGAAGCTGGTTTCCAAAAGCATACTGCCTCTGACTATGGTGGCAAGGCACAGCAAGCATGGCTAGTAGCCACGGATAGCCACCTCTGCAAGTAAAACGGCTGGCAGCTTAAAGGGGGCAAGATTGGAATATTCCCAAGACCCTGAGGTCTTTTCTGTCTGTCCTTTCTCTGTGTGTCGCTGGTCCTGCTCATGCTGAACCAGAAGTGATTAAAAAAAACCCATTTCAGCCTGTTTTCTCACTGTCACTACCCATTTTCAATGTACATTTCTGGGCTTGGGGTGCGGGATTTCAAGTTTCTGCATAACTTAGCCTTGCACACACTGGAAGGTGTGCCAGATCGTGCTTAATTGCCACCTATTAGTTTCAAGACGAAACACACGCATTTGGATTTTTTTTAACAACAAAAATTGGGCATAAAGATTTCATCCAGCCCAAAGCTAACATAGTTTCATTAAAGTTGGTTTCTGGAGTTGGAGCAAGGGCAGGGCTTTGTTTCAGAGAGTACACCCCAGAGAACTTTTAGTCACGTTCCCCATTCCCAGCACAAAAATCTTGCAAGAGGGGTGGGGAAGCTGTGGCCCCCCACGTGGTGTTGGATTCCAGCGCCCATCAGCCCCAGCCAGCATGGCCAGTAGTCAAGAATGATTGAACTTGTAGTCCAGCAGTAATTGGAGGGCCATATAGGTGCTTGATCCCTTGGCTTACATTCATCACTGGGTTCCTCAAAGGCAGTGTTATTGGTATTAAAAATTCAACTTCAGGGATGAAAACTAGTTAGTAGAGTTTCCAAATCATGTAAGTATTGGTTCCCTTCTATTTGTCAATCGTTTGGCCTCATCTTGAGTATTGTGTCCAGTTCTGGACACCGCACTTTAAGAAGGATGCAGACAAACTGGAACAGGTTCAGAGGAAGGCAACGAAGATGATCACGGATCTGGAAACAAAGCCCTATGAGGAGAGACTGAAAGAACTGGGCATGTTTAGCCTTGAGAAGAGAAGCCTAAGGGGAGATATGATCATACTCTTCAAGTATTTGAAGGGTTGTCACACAGAGGAAGGCTAAGATCTCTTCTCCATCGTCCCAGAGTGTAGGACATGGAATAATGGCCTCAAGTTGCAGGAAGCCGGATTTCGACTGAACATCAGGAAAACTTCCTGTTAAAGCGGTATGACTATGGAACCAATGACCTAGGGAGGTGGTGGGCTCTCCAACCCTGGAGGCATTCGAGAGGCATCTGGACAGCCACCTGTTGGGTATGCTTTAACTTGGACTCCTGCCTTGAACTCTATGGTTGGACTCTATGGCCTTCTAGACTCCTTCCAACTCTGTGATTCTATGATTCTAGTTTGCGGAATCCTCTCTTCCAATGCACACAGCAGTTTTGGTGGAGCAATTTTCACCAAGACTGGAGGAAGAAAGGTTAGCCTCCTCCTGCCTGCCTTCCTGCTGCAATCCTGCCCATTATGGCAGCAGCTCTCCAGGGTTTCAGGCAGGGGACCCTCCCAGCCCTTCCTGAAGATGGGGAGGGGACAGGGAATTGAACCTGGGACCTTCTGCATGCAAAGTATCTGTTAATGTACATAAGGTCTCTATTCTGACAGCTAACCTGAGTTTACTATTTGCCATTTCCTCTCACCTGAAGAACTTTGTCCAACCCAAAATGCTGCAAAGCACAGAAAAAATAGAACAGATTTGGTTATGTATTCCTCAGTCAGAGCATAACTACACCAGAATGCATTGTTCATAAACTCTTAGGTTGCAGTTCTATCATGTGGGAGTAAGCTGCATTTCTGAGCACAGAGACTTACCTGCAGAGGACTGTGCTATTAACAACTATATTCATCGTAAACTCACCTGGCCACCATTCACTCCCAACTATTGGGCCACCCTATGTGAAGGTCAATGTACATCAGATTTAGCTAATGGGAGATCACAAGAAGGCAGGGCCACTGCAAGCCATTCTACTGCCTGAGATCAAGGACAAAATATGGCACACCCCTCCCGTTCCATGTACAGAAACTGACTGGATTGGTGGTGGCTGGATTGGTGGTGATGGGACAGTGTACTCCACTGCATCTGAGGGCATCAGGCTAGCTATGGGGATCCAGGGCAAGCTGTGTGGCGCATACTCTTATCTCCTTTAATGCAGGGCTGAAGAACCTGTGCCCCTCCAGATGCTGTTGGACTCCATTTCCCGACGTGGTTCATTGATGGACTCCATCTCCCTCCATGGTTCATTGATGGACTCCATCTCCCTCCATGGTTCATTGATGGACTCTAGCTCCTATCAATTCACTGTTCACTGCTCATGCTGACTGTGGCTGCAGGGAGTCCAACAGCACCTGGGTGGCCATTGCTGCAGTGTCACCTTGCAGCCAATCCCCATTCCCAGCACCTTTGGCTTGAGGCTACTGCCTCACTCTGCCTAATGGTAGGGCTGTCCCAGATAACCGATGTCTCCTTGTAGTTTTGGTCATTTGGAGGCCACCGGGGTCTGCCACTGCGCTTCGACATGTGGCAGCTCACTAATGCAAGAGTTGAGGGAGGATATAATTTTGACATTATCAATCAGCCATTCCAACACTGTGTACCACGAGAGAGCAGCCAGCGTGCTGTGAGATATTCTTTTGGATACATTGAGACTCTTATGAGGTTAAAGCACCCATCCACAGTATTCTCAGATGACTCCCTGCTGCTCTAGCCTTCCCAGAAGGGGCAAAATCTGCCACATTCCTTTATTGGGTGTGATTGATTCATTCACTGAGGGCAGGGATGGGGGAACTCAGGCCAAGGGGCTAAACATAGCCCTCTAGGCCTCTCTAACTGGCCCTTGGGGTTCTTCCCAGGCCACACCCCTTCTCAGGCCACACCCCTCAGCAGCCCCACTTCATACCCTCCTTTACTGGAATGTGTCTTTGAACTCGGATAATGCCTCTTGGTTGCCTGGATGGAGAGGGGCGTGCAGAAACCAGCTTACTGACACATGTTGCCCTGCGAACGTTTGCTTCTGGCACCACCAACAACCAGCAAGTGGCCCCTGGAAAGTTGGCTATATAGGAGTGCGGCCCTTGGTCTGAAAACAGTTCCCCACCCCTGCCTTAGGGGAAAGGTCCTAGCTCACTGACAGTAAAACTTCTGCATGCAGAAGGTCGCAGGTTCAAATCCTGGGCATCTCAGAATTGGACTGGAAGAGACCCTGCCTGAAATCCTGGGGAGCCGCTGAAAGTTAGCGTAGATGATAGTGAGCTAGTGATCTGACTTGGTACAAGGCAGCTTTCTATGTGCCTATGCCATTACTGTCAATGAGGAGCCGTGGTAGAATGACCCGCTCCTGATAGAGAAGCTGTGTCTCTAGAATGTTCGGGGCACTGTAACTCGTGCAGAGGCACACATGAGGTGGGCTCCTCTGAAGGGGAGTAAGTTTGGTGGAACTAGCCTCTGAGCCCTTTTCGATGCTTGAGGTGGAAAACCCAATTCCCTTCCCCCTCCACCTTGCAAATTTAATAACACGGTGGTTCCCAAACGTTTTCCCCCCATGGGCCACTTGCAAATTTCTGAAGGTCTTGGGGGACTACTGAATGGTTTTTCTGCCTGCTGTAGCAATTGTACTGTGCTGTGCGAGATGCTGCATGATTTTTATTTGTATTTTTATTGCTTCTTTTATTTCTTATATAGCTATAGAATTCAAATTGTACCCCAATGCAAAACAAGGCAAGAGATCAAAGAAGCAATTAAAATGCAATTAAAAATCAATATGAACATCTAATGCAATAGATGTGCCATCTCCTGTCTTCAACCACAAATCTACAGAGATGCCACAGACCACCTGAATGAAGCTCATGGATCACTGGTGGTCCATTGATCACAATTTGGGAAACCTATCATAATAAAACATAAAATACAATTGCAAAGTTGCTGCTCTTCAATGGGACCCAAAAGCTGCTGTTTAAGGCAGCTGCCTGACTCTGCCTAATGCCTGGGCTGGTTAGCTCTATACAACCTTTTCGGAATTAGTCCAGAGAGAGAGGATTAAACTGAAATTAAAAGGGAATTAATAAATGTAACTTTCCATGGGTGGTGCACTAAAGATGCTGGGTAATGTAATTATGCCAACTAATAAACACATTGGAATCCTGGTTCGTACTTGGGAATCTAAATATTCCAGCCTTGCACATGGTGGAAGAAAGCCTGTCCCTCTACCCACCAATTATTTCCCCTTCCCTTCCACCCAACCATGGTATTCCCAATCTCTATGTATGGATGTGAAAGCTGGACAGTGAAAAAAGCGGATACGAGAAAAATCAACTCATTTGAAATGTGGTGTTGGAGGACCACATGGACTGCGAAAAAGACAAATAATTCGGTGTTAGAACAAATTAAACCAGAACTGTCACTAGAAGCTAAAATGATGAAATTGAGATCCATACTTTGGACACATAATGAGAAGACCTAATTCACTAGAAAAGACAATAATGCTGGGGAAAACAGAAAGGAGAAGAAAAAGAGGAAGGCCAAACAAGAGAGGGATTGATTCCACAAAGAAAGCCACAGACCTGAACTTACAAGATCTGAACAGGGTGGCTCATGACAGATGCTCTTGGAGATCGCTGATTCATAGGGTCGCCATAAGTCGTAATTGACTTGAAGGCACATAACAACAACCCTTCCATCCATGGGGAAGGGCTGTAGCTCGACGGTAGAGTAAATGCCTTGCATGCACAAGGTTCCAGTTTCAATCCCCAGCTTCTCCAGGAAAGGCTGGGAGAGATTGCTACCTGAAACTCTGGAAAGCCACTGCCAGCCGGTCTCTAGATAATACTGAGCTGGATGGACCAATGGTCTGCCTCAGTACCAGGCACATTCCTTCCCTGATGCTGGCACCGCTCTGCTGCTGCTCCTTCACTATGTGTCCCCAGCTGCTGACTGCCAGCTGCGAAGAGAACTTCAGGTGCGCTCATTCTTCATTTCTAGCAGAGGGATCAAGCAGTGCAGTGCCGTTCTTTGGCCTTGAAGGAGAAGCACAGAGAAGCCGCCTTGGCTGCCTCTTCCAGATTATAAAGAGGCAAGAGAAGCAGAAGTAGCATTTTGGGGGATTTAGGGCATAGAGAAGCTTGTTATTTATTGTTAATTATTATTTGATTTATATCCCACCCTTCCTCCCTGCAGGAGCCCAGTGGGGCACAAGGGCCACATTTCCTCATGGGCAAGCTGTTGGGGGCCGCAAGGCAGTGGTGGGTGGAGCCACAGGCAAAAAGTGGGTGGAGCAAGGGGCATGAGTTTTGTACTGTAGGCTCCATTCCCAACCACTCAAAATTCAGAAGCTTCTGTGTCCCTATTTCTCCATCCAGACAAGCAAGAGATTTTATCACAGTTGAAGGACACAGGCCAGCCAGGCAAAATCACCTGGGGAGGTGTGGAGCAGGGCCATTGTGGGGTATAGCTTTGGGAGGAGGCTTGAAGAGCCTCATTTGGCCCTCGGGCTTCTCTATCCAGCTCCTGCTACTGTTCATTTGCTTTAATTGCTCCACTCGCCAGGGGAGTAGCACAAATGGATTGTCAAGTTATTCTTTTCTAGAAGCTTCAGTGCAAAGGACACCATAAATGCAAGCCTTTTGCGGGGGGGTGGGGGAGATGTAGCAGGTGATCTTACCTGTACGATCCAGACAGAACGTATCTCCAGTCTGAGATGATGAATTTTTCCTGGATTTGTCCTGAGAATTTCCGGCCTGATTTGGCACAGTAAACCTCCCCAGTAACGCTCCGCACAGAAATATTCTGGCAAGTCATTAAAGAATGCTACATGTCAGTGACAATCTCTCACCCTAACCTACCTCGAGTAGTGTAGTTAATTGTTAGATTTTATCATGATTGTTTTCAGATTTTTAATGTCTATTATATTTGTATGCCTATTTTATACATTGCCCAGAATGGCTGGATAGCCAGCCAGATGGGCGACTAAGAAATTCAATAAATAAATAAATAAATAGTGGCAAATTCAGAAGTGCAGAGTCCTTTCATGTTTGTCATAGCCACACCCCTCTCCGCTTTTTTTGCTGCTGGGATGAGAATGAGATCCTTGTTAATGCCTTCTCCCACAACAGCAGACATTCCCAGGAGCCAATAAGCGTGAAAGGAGAGAGTGTTTGCTACTGAGAAGAGTCTTCTCGGTAGCTGACTCAACTCCTTTCACTCTGATTGGCTCCTATGAGCAGGAAACGACAAAGATTCATGTTAGTAGAATCTTCTCAGTGGCTGACACACTTCCCTTTCATGCTGACTGGCTCGTAGGATGCTGGAGACATAGGAACCTGCTGGGACCCTGCTCCCAAAAAAGTAAGAGGTCTGAGACCCCCCGAGATGCTGGATGACTACACCCGTGCCTACCTCACAGGATTGATATATAGCGATCAGCTCCTTGGAGGAATTGTGGAATAAAAGCATATTAATAGTATTAGTATTTATCAACCCTTCACTCTAAAGTTCCATGTCAGGTTTCAACAATTTGAAATACAACACTAAAAACAAGTTAACAATCACAGTAATAGTGAGGTCCTAAAAATATACATTTTCAATGTCAAGGGCCAGGGTAAGGAGGTATGTCTTCAGCATTTGCCAAAAACCGTGTGGTGAATTGCCAAATGCACCTCTGCAACTTAGTTCTGCAACTTAGGGCTGCTACAGAGAATGCCCTCTCCTGCCCCCTCCCTGCGCTTTGGAGGGTGGCAGAACTACCAAAAGGGTCTTCTCTGCTTATCTGAACACCCAAGAAGGTCTGCAGGGCAGGAAGGGGGTCTTTCAGCTATTTGGGATCTGCTCTGTTTAAGGCTTTAAACACTAACATGATCCCCTTGAACTGGACCCCAGAGATGAACTGGCAGCCAATGCAGCTGTTTTAAAACAGGGGTTACATGAACTATAAATGGAACCCCAGCCAATAATCTGGCTGCTGCATTTTGGACCAGTTGAAGTTTCCAAGTCATCTTCAAGGGCAGACTCATATTACAATAATCCAGTCTGGAAGTTATCAGAGCATGGAGTACAGTGGCCGAGACATTTCTGTTCAAAAGGTGCCACAGCTAGTGAACTAGCCAGAGCTAGAAAAAGGCACTCCTAGCCACTGAGCCCACCTGAGCCTCCTGTGACAGTTGCTGAATCCAAGCTGTGGACCTGCTCCTTCCAGGGGAGTGCAACCCCATCCATAAAGGCCATCTTCCCATCTCCTGGACTGTAAAAGGTGGAACATATAACACTTCTGTCTTTTCAGGATTCAGTTTCAGTTTGTTGGCCTACCACCAGACGTCTGCCAAGCTCCTCAACAACCTCTCCCGATTAGATGGAGCAGAGAGATAGAGCTGGGAGTCATCCACATATTGGTGACACTCCAAAACTCCTGATGACTGCTCCCAGCATCTTCATATACTTCTGATGTTAAATAGCATGGGGGACAAGATGGAACATAAGAACATAAGAAGAGCCTGCTGGATCAGGCCAGTGGCCCATCTAGTCCAGCATCCTGTTCTCACAGTGGCCAACCAGGTGCCTGGGGGAAGCCCGCAAGCAGGACCCGAGTGCAAGAACACTCTCCCCTCCTGAGGCTTCCGGCAACTGGTTTTCAGAAGCATGCTGCCTCTGACTAGGGTGGCACAGCACAGCCATCACAGCTAGTAGCCATAGATAGCCCTGTCCTCCATAAATTTGTTTAATCTTCTTTTAAAGCCGTCTAAGCTGGTGGCCATTACTGCATCTTGTGGGAGCAAATTCCATAGTTTAACTATGCGCTAAGTAAAGAAGTACTTCCTTTTGTCTGTCCTGAATCTTCCAACATTCAGCTTCTTTGAATGTCCACGAGTTCTAGTATTATGAGAGAGGGAGAAGAACTTTTCTCTATCCACTTTTTCAATGCCATGCATAATTTTATACACTTCTATCATGTCTCTGTGATGTTCCTATATTAATGTATATATGGTAAGTGTTGTTGTTTTAGAAGATACATGGTAAGTGGAGTGAAAGAGGGGGAGTGAATGGGCAGTAGAATGCGAGATGATTGGCTGAGTGTTTAAAATGGCTGAATGTATAAAAGGAAGAGTGAGAGTGGAATCTGGGGGGGAGAAGAGAAAGAGGTGGATGTTGATAGGTGGATGTGGTGTGAATTTGAGAGAGTTGTTTGCCAGGAGAGCGTGAAGAAGGAGGGAGGTGGAGTTCGGATTAGTATTGAGTAAAACCATATGCTTATGTGCCTTAAGAAGAAATCTTGTTAATCTTGTTAGCTTTGTTATCTGTAATAAATACTTAATTTGGTTTACCAAAGGCCTGATCCTTGGCTGGGGTTTCACAGACCAGAAGGGAGGGTAAGGTAATGACCAAGGCTGAAGGGGAACTGTAACAAATGGTGGCAGCGGTGAAGAGAATAACAATACCAGTATTCAGAGTCTCTGGGAATACTAGTATTAGGACGTTACTGGTGGTTGCCTAGCAGGGGGATCTGTTGAGATCTGTGCTAGAGCGGGGTGAGAAACAATAAAAGAGGACAGTCCGGACTGGTGGAGTCCCTGGTGGTGCCTAGTGACAGGCAGTAGCCACACGCAGGTAGGAACCTGACAGGGAGAGCCAGGGAAGGATGCGTCACATGTGGTGGCAGTAGCGGTGGGATACGAACAACAGAGAATCCAGATATGAACCAAAGAGAGTCCCAAAGACACGTGGTGACAAAGGAGACTACGTCACAGGTGTTGGCTGTAGCAGTGAGATACGAATACTAGACAATCCCTAATAGTTGTGTGGCAAACAGAAATAACAAAACAAGATTACTTGTGAGAGTGACTGGCAAAGAGTGTGTGGCAAAGAGTGAGTGAACTCAAACACCATGGCTGAATACATAAAAATGAAAAGAGAGGAGCTGGTGGAGAAGTGCATAACATTCAATTTACCTCACGAGGGTAAAGGGGTAGATGAATTGAGGGTAGCACTTATAGGATTTGCAACTGCCCAGCAAAAACAACCTGTCAGGGAAGAGACCCCAGAAGGATATTTAAGCAATCCCGCTTATATAGAGTACTTGAGAGAGAAGTTGAGGAGGGAGGCTGAGGAAAAAGACAAGCAGAGGGTCTTTGAAACGGAAGAAAAAGACAAGCAGAGGGAGTTGGAAGCTGAGAGATTGAGGATGGAAGCTGAGAAGTTGAAGATGGAAACTGAGAGAATGAGAATGGGGTTTGAGGAGAGGGAGAAGCAACGAGCAGTGGATGCCGAATTACAAGTAGAAAAGTTAAAATTTGAAAGAGAGAAGTTTCATTCTGATGAAACAAGAAAGGACAGAGATGGAGCAAAAATAAAAATTACTCCAAAGGACTTTGCTGTCTATGAGCCTGGTCAAGATCCTCAAATTTACCTCAGCACCTTTGAAAAAGCAGCTCAGTTGTGGGGGCTACCTGAAGATAAATACATGCAGTATTTATCAAACCTGATTAAAGGGGAATTGGCTGAGGTATACCAATATTTCCCCTCAGACAGGCCCGTCACCTATGCTGAATTCAAAGAAGCAGTGTTTAAAAGATTCAGACTGGGGCCTGATTATTTTAGAAAGCTTTTCAGAAACTGCCAGATACAGACAGGGAGGTCTTTTGTGGAACTGGGAGCAAAGTTGATGGATATATTTGGAAAGTGGATGAGTAGTGCCAAAGCTCAGTCAGTGGAAGAGGTGAAAAGCCTCATGATACTGGATCAATTATACCATCAGTTACCACCAGAAATAAGGCTCCTGGTCAAAGACCGTTCCCCTACATCGGTGCAGGAGGCCGCAGAGATGGCGGATCACTTCGCCTCCAATAGAACTGGCTGGGTGGGGAAAACATCAAGAGAGTTTAAACCCAGACCATATAGTGCTGGCAGAAGGGATGTGGTACCACAGCGAGTGAGTCCTCCATTAAAATCTGAAGGGCACAGGACACCCCAGAGTGGATCTGTGTACCCTAAAAGTGAGGAGAAATTATGCTACAAATGTGGTAGACCGGGGCACCTACGTTTTCAATGTGAGGTTGCCAACCCCATTAGTAATCCTGCTCAGACAAGGACAGTGAAAACAGAGCCCAAGGCTTTAGAAACAGCGAAAAAGGTTCAGTTCTGCCAGATAAACTGGACAGAAGTAACAGACCTTGATTCAAGTCTGAGAGAGGAAGTGAGTGTACAAGGGGCAAATTATTGGGCATTGCTTGATACTGGTGCCGCTCAGACATTACTGAGGCCAGATTTAATAAAATCTGAAGAAATATTACCTCAGGAAACAATGACTATCCAAGGAGTGAGGGGTCAACCAGAGAGTTTGCCTGTAGCCCTAGTGGATATGACTTGGAGAGGCCGAGAGGGCCGATATAAAGTAGGCATTAATGCCCAGCAACAAGAACCAGTAATACTGGGAAGGGATGTAATGGGCGCCCAAGGAAAGATCTATGTAGTGACCAGACAGCAACTTGGCAGAGAAAAAGAAGCCATATTAAGGGGGGCTGAAACAAACAGGGTGGAATCTGTTAACCAGCCTCAGGTCACCATAGCAACCACTAGCAGGCCTGCTGAAGAAGACAAACTGTATCAAGTGGTCTCTGGGGAAGAAGCAGATCAATTCAGGGAAGAGCTGCATAAAGATATAAGTTTGAAGCAGATAAAGGAACAAGCTCTGACCCAACAGATTCCTTTCACTGACAAACTGAGGAATCAAGTTGTGTGTGAGAATGGGATTTTATATAGACTGTGGATGCCTGCTGAGAGAAAGGATGAATGTGAACCAGTGAAGCAATTAATAGTACCTAGCAAATACAGAACCAGATTGCTAGAGGTAGCCCATGATGTCCCATGTGCAGGACATCTGGGAATAAAAAAGACCAAGAGGAGATTGGCTGCACATTATTATTGGTCAAATATCTCCAGGGATGTAAAACAACATTGTCTATCTTGTGGAATATGCCAAAAGGTGGGAAAGAGTGGAGTAAAGACCAAGGCACCCTTAAAGCCCCTTCCTATAATTGGACAACCCTTTTATAGAGTGGGAATAGATTTGGTGGGCCCTTCTTCCAAACCCACAAGGCATGGCAAGAAATATCTAGTGGTGGTGGTGGATTTTGCCACCAGGTACCCAGACGCAGAAGCACTGAGATCTGTAGAAGCCCCTGTAGTGGCAGAGGCTTTATTAAAAATCTTTATGAGGCTGGGTTTCCCTCATGAAGTGCTGACAGATCAAGGCAGTGTATTCATGGGAGAAGTGATGCAATGTATGTGGAAATGTTGTGGTCTAAAACATCTAAAGACCACTACTTACCATCCCGCCACTAATGGGCTAACTGAGAGATTCAATGGAGTTTTGAAGGGCATGATAAGAAGCTATGTTCAAGATCACCCACAAGACTGGGATGAACGTTTGGGATGCTTCTTATTTGCATACAGAGAAGTCCCTCAGGAGTCAACAGGCTTCTCACCCTTTGAACTAATGTTTACTAGAAAAGTGAGGGGACCTTTGGAACTGCTAAAAAATTTATGGGAAGGAACTCTGGGAGAGTACAAAACTTCTGTAGTAGATTTTGTATTGGAATTCCGCAATAAATTAACATCAATGATGGAAGTAGTGAAAGAGAATTTGAGTCATGCACAGGAGAAGCAAAGTTACTGGTATGACAGAACAGCCAGAGAACGTGTGTATGATGTGGGAGATATGGTTATGGCGTTCATACCCAGGAAACATGACAAATTACAGGCTAACTGGGAAAGACCATATACCATCAGAGAAAGGCTTGACACAGTGACATATGTAATCACCACAGACCAATTAAACAAAAGCAAAGTGGTTCATGTAAATATGTTAAAGCCTTACCATACCAGGGATGCAAAGGTGTTGCAAGTTACCTTATTCCCTGAGGGAAGTGGGCCTGAACTTCCAGATTTGGTACAGGAAAGCAAAGACAAAGGAGGGGTAGATCAAGTGGAATGGTCAGAGGAGGTGAAGGAGGAAGTAAAAGATGAGATTCTGAGAGTTTTGAAAACCTATAGGAATCTCTTTAGCAACAAACCTGGCCGAACCAGTATAGTTATACATTCCATTGATACTGGAGATCATGCCCCAATCAGATCTGTTCCATACCGTGTGAATGGGAAAGTTTTGAATGAGATCAAAAAGGAGGTGGAAGATATGCTGGAATTAGGAGTGATCAGGGAATCCATCAGTCCCTGGGCCTCAAGTATTGTCCTGGTTCCGAAAAAAGATGGAACGACAAGGTTTTGCATTGATTATCGGCTAATCAATAAAATTACTGTCCCAGATGCGTATCCTATGCCTAGGGTAGACGCAATGTTAGAGTTATTGGGGGCAGCAACCATTATCTCTACACTAGATCTCTGTAAAGGATTTTGGCAAATGGAACTAGACGAGCAATCCAGAGCCAAAACTGCCTTCAGTACACCAGATGGGTTATATGAGTTTGTGACCTTACCCATGGGACTAAGGAACTCACCAAGTTCATTTCAGAGGCTAATCAATACTGTGTTGCGAGGCATGTCAGATTTTGCAGTGGCCTATATCGATGACGTGGCCATTTTTAGCAAGTCGGTGCCTGAGCATGTCCAACACCTGACAACAGTATTGGAGGCCTTAAGAAAGCAGGCCTCACAATAAAAGCTAAGAAATGCCAGTTTGGACTAAAGGAAGTAATCTATTTAGGACATAAGGTGGGGAGTGGGAAAATCACCCCCTTATGGAGCAAGGTGGAGGCAATACAAGCGTGGCCGATCCCCTTAACCAAAAAACAAGTAAGGGCATTTCTGGGTGTGGCTGGATTTTATAGGAAGTTTGTGAGAAAGTTTGGGGAAATAGCAACCCCCTTGCATGAATTAACAAAGAAGAAGTGTTCTGAGCGTGTGGTATGGACGGATGAATGTCAGAAGGCTTTTGATCTACTGAAGCAAGCCTTGTGCCAAGGACCCATATTAATAGCACCAGACTATGAGAAACCATTCATCGTGGCTACAGATGCGTCGGACCTCGCGCTGGGAGTCATCTTGCTATAGGAGAGAGAAGGCGCCAGACATCCAGTGGCGTACCTGAGTCGCAAGCTGACGCCGAGGGAGAAAAACTATTCGTCGGTCCAGAAGGAGTGCCTAGCGGTCGTGTGGGGACTGAACAAGTTGCGCCCATACGTGTGGGGACAAAGATTCACAGTGACTACGGATCATCGGGCCTTGTTATGGTTGCAGACTATGAAAAACCATAACACTATGCTGCAGAGGTCCTGGGCCCTACAGGACTATCAAGTGGACTTCCAGTTCATAAAAGGCAAGGACAATGTACTGGCCGATGGACTTTCCAGGCAAGTGGCTGGGACTGCAGTGACGTGACCAGACAGAGGAACAAAGAAAGACATTTTCCCCATAGAGACTTTTATTTGTTAACGCGACGTATAAATCCTGGAACAGGAATAATACTCTGCTGTTGTTTAAGGGGGGGGGGAATGTGATGTTCCTATATTAATGTATATATGGTAAGTGTTGTTGTTTTAGAAGATACATGGTAAGTGGAGTGAAAGAGGGGGAGTGAATGGGCAGTAGAATGCGAGATGATTGGCTGAGTGTTTAAAATGGCTGAATGTATAAAAGGAAGAGTGAGAGTGGAATCTGGGGGGGGAGAAGAGAAAGAGGTGGATGTTGATAGGTGGATGTGGTGTGAATTTGAGAGAGTTGTTTGCCAGGAGAGTGTGAAGAAGGAGGGAGGTGGAGTTCGGATTAGTATTGAGTAAAACCATATGCTTATGTGCCTTAAGAAGAAATCTTGTTAATCTTGTTAGCTTTGTTATCTGTAATAAATACTTAATTTGGTTTACCAAAGGCCTGATCCTTGGCTGGGGTTTCACAGACCGAAGGGAGGGTAAGGTAATGACCAAGGCTGAAGGGGAACTGTAACAAATGGTGGCAGCGGTGAAGAGAATAACAATACCAGTATTCAGAGTCTCTGGGAATACTAGTATTAGGACGTGACTGGTGGTTGCCTAGCAGGGGGATCTGTTGAGATCTGTGCTAGAGCGGGGTGAGAAACAATAAAAGAGGACAGTCCGGACTGGTGGAGTCCCTGGTGGTGCCTAGTGACAGGCAGTAGCCACGCGCAGGTAGGAACCTGACAGGGAGAGCCAGGGAAGGACGCGTCACAGTCTCCTCTGACCCACCTTTTCTCTAAACTAAAAAGCCCCAAATGCTGCAACCTTTCCTCGTAAGGGAGTCGCTCCATCCCCTTGATCATTCTGGTTGCCCTCTTCTGAACCTTTTCCAACTCTAGAATATCCTTTTTGAGATGAGGCGACCAGAACTGTACACAGTATTCCAAATGCGGCCGCACCATAGATTTATACAACGGCATTATGATATCGGCTGTTTTATTTTCAATACCTTTCCTAATTATCGCTAGCACGGAATTTGCCTTTTTCACAGCTGCCGCACACTGGGTCGACATTTTCATCGTGCTGTCCACTACAACCCCGAGGTCTCTCTCCTGGTCGGTCACCGGCAGTTCAGACCCCATGAGCGTATATGTGAAATTCAGATTTTTTGCTCCAATATGCATAATTTTACACTTGTTTATATTGAATTGCATTTGCCATTTTTCCGCCCATTCACTCAGTTTGGAGAGATCTTTTTGGAGCTCTTCACAATCCCTTTTTGTTTTAACAACCCTGAACAATTTAGTGTCGTCAGCAAACTTGGCCACTTCACTGCTCAGTCCTAATACTTGGTCATTAATGAACAAGTTGAAAAGTATAGGTCCCAATACCGATCCTTGAGGGACTCCACTTTCTACAGCCCTCCATTGGGAGAACTGTCCGTTTATTCCTACTCTCTGCTTTCTGCTTCTTAACCAATTCCTTATCCACAAGAGGACCTCTTCTCTTATTCCATGACTGCTAAGCTTCCTCAGAAGTCTTTGGTGAGGTACCTTGTCAAACGCTTTTTGAAAGTCAAGTACACTATGTCCACTGGATCACCTCTATCTACATGCTTGTTGACACTCTCAAAGAATTCAAATAGGTTACTGAGACAGGACTTTCCCTTGCAGAAGCCATGCTGGCTCTGCTTCAGCAAGGCTTGTTCTTCTATGTGCTTAGTTAATCTAGCTTTAATCATACTTTCTACCAGTTTTCCAGGGACAGAAGTTAAGCTAACTAGCCTGTAATTTCCGGGATCCCCTCTGGATCCCTTTTTGAAGATTGGCGTTACATTTGCCACTTTCCAGTCCTCAGGCACGGAGGAGGACCCAAGGGACAAGTTACATATTTTAGTTAGCAGATCAGCAATTTCACCTTTGAGTTCTTTGAGAACTCTCGGATGGATGCCATCCGGGCCCGGTGATTTGTCAGTTTTTATATTGTCCATTAAGCCTAGAACTTCCTCTGTCGTTACCACTATTTGTCTCAGTTCCTCAGAATCCCTTCCTGCAAATGTTAGTTCAGGTTTAGGGATCTGCCCTATATCTTCCACTGTGAAGACAGATGCAAAGAATTCATTTAGCTTCTCTGCAATCTCCTTATCATTACAGGCAGAGCTGGCGCCAGGCATGACTGGACGCGTGGGTGCCAGCCTGCCTGGACCCTCTGTTCCCAGCCCCCCTTCAGACCATGCAGGACTGCTCTACCTACCTCTTCTCTCTTACTGTGAATGCCGTGTGCCGGGCACATAGGTCGCTGCCATCAACCAAGATGATGGCGGAGGTTTCTCCAAGGGGCTGATACCCCCGCTGCCATCTTTGTTGATGGCACACATGCACGCTATGTTGCGTGCGTGCACATGCCTGCCATCAATCAAGATGGCGGTAGGGGCATCAACCCCTTTGAGAAGCCTCTGCTGCCATCTTGGTTGATGGCAGCTGTGCACACAGTGTGCACACAGTGTGCAGGACATTCACAGAAAGGGAGGAGAGGTAGGTGGAGCGGGTAGGTGCTGCAGGCCTGCACAGTCTGGGGGGGAGGCTGGGAGTTCTGTCACTGCGATCTGCGGCAGGGTCGGGAGTTGACCCTGCCGACGATCACGGAAGGAGAGTGCTACCTCCACACCCTAAGGAGGGGCCCATCAGGGGCCCCTCGGCCAGGGCCCGACCTGGCCGATCTTTGGTGCTGGCCCTGACTACAGGACAACTCCCATGGCACCTAACATAACTTCCATAACTATTTTCTGGAAACTTCCTTTGCTAAGTTTTCCTTCTGGGTTGCCATACTAAGGGGAGTGTGTTTGCTGCTGAGAAGAGTCTTCTCAGTAGCTGACTTGCCTCCTTTCACTCTGATTGGCTCCAGTCAGCAGGAAAGGACACTGAAGACATAGGGACCCTGCTGGGACCCTGCTCCCAAAAATGTAAGGGGTCCAAGACCACCTGGGATCCTGGACGACTATGCCCCTGGTGCCATGTGTACTGTATATATGTGTGGCATGTGTATGCAAGAGTGTGAGGCATCCACACCTATTTTGGTCATACCCACTGTTAGCATGTGTTTCTCTCTCCACTCCCCCCCCCCGGTCCTGGACGGGTTGGCCAAGAATGAATGTACTCCTTGGGTCAAAGAAGTTGGGCCACCTTTGCTTTAATGCCATCAAATGTCTGCTGCCTGAATTGGCCACCTCATCCGATCTCGTGGTAGAGCTGACCCTGACTACAACCAGTAGTGTAGTGGCAAATTCAGAAATGCAGGGTCCCTTCATGTTAGTTGTAGCCACACCCCTCCCTGCTTTTTTGTTGCTGGGTTGAGAATGAGATCTTTGTTACTGTTTTCTCCCACAACAAAAGACACTCCTACAAGCCAATCAGCATGAAAGGGCAGAGTGTTAGCTATTGAGAAGAGTTTGCTCAGTGGCTGACTCACACCCTTTCACTCTGATTGGCTCCAATCAGCAGGAAAGGACAAAGAAGCATGTTAGAAGACTCTTCCCAGTGGCTAATACACTCCCCTTTCATGCTGATTGGCTTGTAGGATGCTGGAGATATAGGAACCCTACTGGGACCTTGCTCCCAAAATAGTAAGGGGTGTGAAAAAAAATGAAATGGACTGCCTCCAAGTTGATCCCAACTTATGGTGATCCTATGAATAGGGTTTTCATGATAAGCGGTACTCAGAGGGGGTTTACCATTGCCTTCCTCTGAGGCTGTGAGGCAGTGCCTGGCCCAAGGTCACCCAGTGAGCTTCATGGCTGTGTGGGGATTCAAACCCTGGTCTCCCAGGCCGTAGTCCAACACCTTAACCACTACACCACACTGGCTTTCTAGTAAGGGGTCTAAGACCCCTCAAAATCCCAAATGACTACATTCCTGACTACAACCCAGTACTGGGGGGGGAAAGCTAAGCAAAACAACCCTCTCCCCCCAATAACCTTTGCATTGTTACGTTTTGATTCAAGAGACCCTGCATAAAAGGAAGGCAACCCAGAGAGTCAAGTCCGAGCTGGAGTGAGGAGGGAGACTGTTAAGAGTTAACGGGAGGCCCCTGCAATACCTTGAAATGACCCTCTGCAACATGCAGCTTGTCACACATCTCAGTGAAGAGCTTCAGGTGACTGTGGTCCAGCAGCAGGTAGACAAACACCCTCTGCTTGTTTGCGGCTTCTAAGACATCACAGAATATCTCAGCATCTGTGAACACATCCATCAGTATGGCAAGTACCTGGGCAGACAGATGTCAATCAAGCAGAAATACATTATGAGGATTCTGGAAATATCCCTGTTGAACAGACGGATGATAACATTTATACAGAACTTGCTGAACATTCAAAACAATCCTTATCTCAGCCATCCTTTCAACAACCTTGCGAGGTAGTTCGATCGCATAAGTCCAAGAGTGCCTGCACAGGGATGCTAGTGCTGTGCTTAACCACAGTGCTGGAGATTGCAGCAACTCCCCACCCCTGCACATACAGGTACCACACAGTAAATCAAAGTAGCATATGTAACCAATACCCATGACTTCCATGGGTATCATTTTCTGCAACAACAATCTCCCTGGGATTCCCACTTTCTTTCTAGCCCCAGATAAGGTGATACCAGATATATCCTTGCCAAAAGGAAGCTCTACGTTCACTCAGGTTTGAATGTAAGGATACCTGTAAATCTAAAAGGTATCTCTCAAGGATTCCTTTTTATGCACTAGACAAAGTAGGATGAGGACATTCCCTCTTCTATGTAAGCTGAGCCTGCCATAGCTGAGAGGTAGAGTATCTGAAGGTCCCAGGACCCAGGTTCAGTCCCTAGCATCTCCATGTAGAGCTAGGATTGTCCCCTGCTTGAAAGCCTGGAGAGCCACTGCCAATCAGTGCTGGACAATATGGAGCAGGTGGACCAATGATCTGACTTGGTTTAAGGCAGCTTGCTATGTTCCTAACCACCTGCATCACTGCAGAGGTTTGGGGAATGTATTCTATGCTTATTATGTCGAACTCACTGTGTCAGAAACCACACAGTAGCCCAGGACAGCCTCTGCCTTATTTATGAATTTATTGTTGTCTTTATACCCCACCTTTCCTTCAAGGAGGTCAAGGTAGTGTCCATGGCTCCATATTATCCTCACAACAACTTGATAGGTAGGTTAGGGTTAGAGTTGGTGTCTGGGCTCCAGTGAGCTTCATGGCTGAGTGGGCATTTGAACCCTGGTCTCCCAGGTCCTCGTCTGACACCCTAACCACCACACTACACCACATCACACTCCTTGAGTCTTGCCTCCCCAGGCCTAGCCTGCCTGTATGTTAGAACTGGCTTTGCCCTGCAAATTCCTCTCCCCTCCCCCCCATACCTGACTGGTCTTGCTGATGCAGTGGCGAATGAGGGTCCGGATATTGCTGTTCTTCTCTGTTTGGAAATACACGGTGGCATTTGACTACTCACTTAGGTAGGCCTTCTCTGACGCGCTCCATGTGTGAAGAAGGGCTGGCTTGCTGTCCTCAGAGATGAGAGGGAAGTACGTTCCTGACTGGAGGCACCTGGCATCATTATTCTGACTTGGGCCACCTTCGCCATCAACATGCATGTCGCTAGCGTAGTAAGATTCCTGTGCATTCCTCTTGATGTATTGAGCTTCCTCTGTGGACAGGAAATCCACTTCCCCCTCTTCATCCAAGGCCTTGAGGTAGGACTGGAGCCCGCCATCTAAGAGGGCGTTTGTGGCCAGCCGCACGCTTTTGTTGTTACTGAAATCCAGTTTGGCCAGTCGGAAGGACCAGTTATTGATGTCCTCCAGTCGCCTCCGGATCTTGCCCATGTGTCTTGATCTGTTCATGATTCTTCTCCAGGCCTGTGCACTAGAATGAAGGGTTGGATCTTGGCACTAAGCTTAGGCAAAAATTCTCCGCTTGCAACTCGAGCACCCAGATCAAGCACCTGGAATTGCTATGTTACAAACTTTCTTTTGTCAAGAGCATAATTTGTTAATGAGGACACACACAACCCTCAGAACCTAAGGCAAATTGTCCCAACAATCTCTCTCTCTCTCTCTCTCTCTCTCTCTTGATTCCAAAGTACGGGTGAGTCCCAAAAGAGAAGATGTTAAGCAAGCTTAGCAGCGCCAGCCAGCATGGCCAGTCCCCAGGAATGATGGGAATTGCAGTCCAGCAATACATGGGGCACCTTCAGGCTCTCTACCTCTTCTCTAAGGCCCGAGGAGTGCTCATTCCCAATTAATGTTTCTGCCAGAGCCTTCATAAGTCACCACGGCTTTGGCTTAATAGACAGGATAAGTATTACTTTCACTTATTGGCAGCAGCCTTGGAGGCTCGTTATGGGGCAGAAAAGCAGAATTGTAGTTGCAAATTCTCTCCTGCCCTTCCTCCCAAAGAAGCCCAGGGCAGCAAGCAACAAAGCAGAAAACAATGCAATTTATAAAAATATTTAAAAGGTGTAAAAATATTAAGCACATCTAAAAACATGTAAAAATTAAGCACATCTGAAAACATTTTAAAATTAGGGTGATAATAAGGATGGTGGTGGAGGAGGAGGAATTTTCTCTCTGGTATCTCCTATCAGAACTGGGCTTCATCCACTTAAGCTAAATTGCTGTACATTCAGGAATGGGAAAAGGAAACATTTTACCAGCGCGCAAATAGCATTCCTGAATATGTATAGTTTACTCTACTTTAAAAGGGAATTGGGCAAATTCATGTAAGATCAGGCTGACAGTGACTATTCGCTAAATGGACCCTCCTCACCCAGAGGCAGTCTACCTTTGAATTCCAGTTGCTGGGGCAAACAGTATGAGATCCTGCAGCCTTCACACCCTGCTCGTGGGCTTCTTGGACAGCATCTGGCTGCCCATTGCAATTGCATGCAGGACCAGGTGGACTCGCGGTCTGATCCAGCAAAAGCAATGCTTATGCTGTTATCTAGACAGTGGTAGCCGGTGGCTCCATGTCAGTGGGCAGTGGAATCTGCGCCGGGTTTTAGTCTGAACTTTCAAGAAGCTATTCAAGGCACTGCCATGGAGCCACCAGCCGCCAATGTATCTAGAGGAGCCCTGCGTTCATTTGCTTCCGTCTGGTCCAGGACTATTTTGCTAAAGGGTCTAATCACAGTTTAGAGCAGAAAGAAATCTGCAGGATTTTACATATATATTAATTCCAGGGCTATCCTTTGCTATCAGTGGGAGAGGGTCTTGGGTTTGGAGGGGAGACGGTGAGATCATCTCTGCCTCTGGAGACATTTTCTCAATAGAGTACTGATTTCTTTGCAGTGGAAAAGACGAGCGAAGCAGACCCAAGATTTCCCCATCCTCGAGCACTACTATGTTAAGATCTCAAACTTAAGGAGTAGGCAGTACCAGCCCCAGTTTCGCAGGGGATAGAAATCAGGAGCTCAGTTTCTGTTTCATAAGGACATTTGTTGAAAACCTTTCAATGCGCCTCGTTAGCGCAGTAGGCAGCGCGTCAGTCTCATAATCTGAAGGTCGTGAGTTCGATCCTCACACGGGGCAGCGGAACTTTTTTCCAGTTCCCTTTCATAATCTTGCTTTTAAAGGCTTTAATGACTGCTAGCACTCTGTTCCCCAAAATCTCAGTTTTTAGGGCGGCCTGTGAATCTCCCCGAATGCACCAAAACTGACTTAGATTGAAGACTGCAGTGGATCAAAACTGTAGAGAAAAATACCGGACAAGTCAAGACAGCAAACTGCTTGGATTTATGGGGAGAGAGCGCTCTAATCACGCCTTATTTAATCAACTAAAATGTGTTAGATTCACGCAGCCCCAGCCTATGCACGTTTGCGGAGAAAGTAAATCGCATGGAGTTCAATACGACTTCCAAACAACTAGGCACATTTACCTGGAAATGAGCATGTTTACTCACTATGTGCATGCTCCCTTGGCGAGACTTCCTTCTAAGTAAGTAAACATGAATAGGATCGCGCTGTTAATGTGATTTGCATTCAGTACAATCCTGTATATGTCTACTCAGAAGTGAGCCCCGATTAGTATGACGGAGCGTACACCCTGGATAAAGGATTACAGACTTAATTTTAAATGCATCCTGGCTACATGCTGTCTATGCATCTTTGGAGAGAAACTGGCATTATTTAAAATGCCACACTGCCCATCAATCACCCAACCATCTCCAGTCCTTCAAAGAGACCACTTCTAAAGTGTTTTCATTTGTCCCCACCCAAACCATGGTTGCATTCTATTCCAGGGGTTCCTAAGCGGTGGTCCATGGAGACCAGTGGTCCATGATCTCCATTTAAGTGGTCCACTCCTTGGCATGTATGCATGAAATATTCATATTTATTTTAATTGTATTTTTATTGTTTATTTTCTGTCTTATGTTGCATTTTCTTGTATTACAATTTGAATTCTATGGAATGCAAAATGTAATACAATAGAACAACAAGGTAAGAAAGACAAGGAATAATACAAATTAAAAATTATACAACATGCCACACACCCCTGCAAGACAACATGGCCTGGTTCGTGGGCCTGGTGCTCTTCAACATTTTTATCAATGACTTGGATGAGGAGGTGCAGAGAATGATTATCAGATTTGTACGTGATAAATAATTGGGAGGGATAGCTAATACCCTGGAAGACAGAAACAAAATTCAAAGAGATCTTAATAGGCTGGAGCATTGGGCTGAAAACAGCAGAATGAAATTTAAGTGCAAAGTTCTACACCTAGGAAAAAGAAACCAAATATGTACCTGGCTCAGCAATACTACATGGGAGAAGGATCTTGGAAGTGTTATTCATCACAAGCTGAATATGAGTCAACAATGCAATGTGGCTGCAAAAAAGGCAAATGCTATTTTAGGCTGCATTAACAGGAGTATAGTTTCCAAATCACTTCCCCTCTATTTGGCACTGGTTAGACTTCACCTTGAGTACTGCATCCAGTTCTGGACACCACACTTTTTGAAGAATGCAGACAAACTCGAATAGGTTTAGATGAGGGGACTGGAATCAAAGCCCTATGAGGAGAGACTGAAAGAATTGGGCCTGTGGAGCCTTGAGAAGACTGAGGGGAGATATGATCGCACACTTTAAGTATTTGAAAGGTTGTCACACAGATGAGGGCAAGGATCCCTTCTCGATCATCCCAGAGTGCAGGACATGGAATAGTGGACTCAAGTTACAGGAAGACAGATTTCGTCTGAACATCAGGAAAAACTTCCTGTTAGAGCAGCACAATGAAACCAATGTCCTAGGGAGGTGGTGGGCTCTCCAACTCTGGAGGCATTCAAGAGGCAGTGGTTGGGTATGCTTTAATTTGGATTCCTGCATTGAGCAGGGGGCGGGACTTGATGGCCTTATACATCCCTTCCAAGTGTACTATTCTATGAAAAACCATGAAGTGGTCCTTTCAAGTGATCCATGGGGGGGGGGAACTGGAAACCACTGGTCTAGTCTCTAGCTAACCTCTGTTTTCTTAAACACTTGTTGCATTGCTTGTTTTAAATGGTTAATTTTTTAACATTGGTGTGCTTTTCTGAGACACCTTGGGTGGGCTATTTCCTAAAAGTTGGCATACAAATAGTTCTATAAATGAATACATTTGAATGGCAGCAGCCCAGGCCACAACCCAATAGCATAGGGGTGGGGAACCTTAGCTCTGGGGGCCAAATGTGGCCCTCCAGGACTCTGTCTGGCCCTCACAACTCACCACAGAACCCACTGCCTCTCCCCTTCCAACCCACGCACTTTATTGGTCTAACTTCACACCCCGAATATTTTTGCCAGGTTGGAATGTGCTCCTGAACTCTAATAGTGCTTCTTGCTTGTCTAGACTGAGAACAGAGAGGAGCGTTGTGCAGAAACGTATTGTACAATTTACATTTATTGCTCATGTGGCCCATTTGAATTCATAGCCTGTGAAGAGATTAATAAGAACCTGAGTCTTGTCGTTCTCTTGAAGCAAATGGATTTAAAGCCAAGTGTGTGGCTCTCTGTTCTGCTTGTAGATGTATTTTCTTTTAGGAGCTTCAGTTTCCCCCCCCCTTTTCGGTCAGAGGGATAACAAGCACACATCATATCTAAAACGGAGAACCAGCCTGTGATTCTGTCCAGAACAGGGTTGCCAACCTTTCTGGACCCATTTGCAAACCAGAGTAACTGTTGTGCCCTCCTCACCCCAACCAAGAACACAGCACAACCTATTCTTCTGGCTATAATAAAACACTTATTTCAAGCACAATCTGCTGTCGGTGGAGGTAGAGTCTCAAAGGGATAGAGTCAGATTTAAGAGAGCAAGACAAAGCAGAACACCTTTCAGTTGCTTTTGTTTTGTTAACTACTGTTTTTATTTTATTTTACATATTGTGTCCATGTGTAACCCATCCTCAACCTTTGGGATCAGGCAGGATATCGCGGTTTAGATTGCAGAAGCAGCGCATGTCAAGCATTACAGTGTGGCAATGGTCAAAGTACCAGGCCCCATTTCCAAGGAGCTTATGATCAGATATAGCTAATGAGGAGGACAAGATGAATGTGATCAAATTCAGTTATGTATACTGAAAGTTGGTTGTAGTTGGGAATGGGGGAGATAAGAGTTAAAGAATAAAAATCTTAAACCAAAAAAAGTAACGACCCCATAATGGGAGCAAGTTTCCAAACATTGTAGCAGGGGAGCTTCCTGTGCTGCATGCAACCCTGCTGCTCTGTTGGGGGAAATAGGTGAAATGGCACCTTTGGAAAAAAGGTAGCAAAGGAATTTTATGTACCAACAGGGTCCTACACCTGGGTAGACCCACTTTGAGTGATTAAAAAATTTGAACTGACCGAGCAGTACAGTTCCAGGGGAAGACATTTAGGCCATTAGTACAAACATAAAACAAAGAGTAGGGATTTCTCTCTCTCTCTCTCCCTTGAGTTTGTAATTCAAGCCCACATTGGCAAAAGTGTACATTCAATTACAAAGGTGTTATTTTATGTTTTTAGTCACATTCTGGCCTAAAAGGCATTCTTAGTCATCTTTTATGAAAATAACCTTAGGCTGCAGACAAAGTCTCCCAACATCAACACTATGGTAAATGGCCCGTTACTTATCAGAAAAATAAAATAAGCTCCTGTCTAACAATCTACACATTCAGAAGAAACGTGGTGCAGACTTTCTTTTTTTTTCCCAATTAATTTTTATTCCAATTTTCAGAACCAAAACAATACAAAAAGAAAACAACACAAATCAATAACTAGTACAATACAAAAATAAATATATATATATATATATAAAAAAGAAAGAATATTGACTTCCGATTTGTCATAGTTCAGCTATAAATCTATAATATATAACAAACCTATCTCTTCATAGATTATAAAATCACCTTCCTCCAGCGGTTATCTTAGTTGGTTTCAAATCTCATTAACGTCATATCATTTTAATCTTCCACAAAAAGTCAAAGAGAAGTTTCCAATCCTTGAGATATATATCAATCAATTTTTTTACTAAATAAACATATCAATTAATCCAACTCATCAAATCTACTAAGTCCAGTAATTTTAAATCGCTCTTCTGTCATTATCCATATTGGGTCCATCTTCCATCTTCCATCTTTACGCACCCAAAAATCTTGCTGTCGTAGTCATATAATAAAAGTCTGATAGGAATTTCCTCCATCACAGATATTTTCTTGCCATCAAATCCAAACGTATCACTGAAGTATTGTTGCAAAGCCGCATCTCTGTTCCTCTTTTCCACATGATACACTAGTACATCTCTTGAAGGTTTTTCCATTGACACAAAACAGGGATTAATTCTGTTAACTTTCTCCATTTCAAGTTCCATCAAATCCTTCCAGTCCAGGAATTTTTTTGAACCGATAATATCTTTATCTCCAATCTCTTCAATTCCTTCAGGGACAGCACTGAATTCCAAACTGTAATATTTGTCTCCAGGATCCATCACAGCCAGGAAATCCAAATCTTTTTTCATGTCCATAATTAATCCAATCTCCATAGTTTGAACCTTGCCTTTAATTTCTCTTTCATCCTTTTTTTGTTTTCCAGATCTATCTTTATTCTCCTTTCTCATAGAATCCTGAGTTTCTTTCAGCTCCTGTCTCATTTCATGAAATTCAATTCTCCACGCTTGTCTATTATTTCTCAGTTCTTGTTTTATTGAGTTAATCCCATTCATTATTTTCTGAAACATGTCTAGAGATAAAGTCCCTTCTTGTACATCCATGATCTGCTTAATTGTCATTCTTAAAGCCAAAGGAACAAAACTCCTTCAATTTTCAATGTCCCAAACAAAGAGCAGCTTATTTCTTTAACCAGTTACAAAGGAGTTAATCTTTCCAACCAACTAACGTCACACGCTAGACAGCCCTTATCTCTTATCTGCCCGGAAGTGTAAGAACGGCTTTAGTTCACAGCGTCCAAATAACTAGTAGCAGAGAGAATGAGCAGATTCGTCAAAAAAAAAGTAGATCAGGAAAAATAGTCCCAGCCATATATTACACAAAAGTCTTATAAATCAAAAAGATTTCTTATCTCTCCCAATCAGAAATCTCTCGTCCGTTGTAATCTTTAAAATGCTATTTTCCATGTCAGCTTTTTGCAATAAAAAAAAAGATAAGCTATTTATATTTTCTTCCCACTTAGTTCCGTGAATAAAAAAAGGAAAGTCTTACCTCACCTAGGTTATCTCAATTGCTGTTACTTTGACAAATCTCTTTAGCTGTATAGATAAGAAAATGATGAATGTAGACAGGAGGATGTTTGCCTGTTAATCCGTATAAAAAAAACGGGTCACTTATCCAGCTGAGCTAGCATAAAAATCCTCGCTCTGGCTGAGCTGCTGGAAGACAGACAATTCTGACAAATTCCAGACTCCAACAATCAAAGCAAAGCTGTGTGGGAAATCTCACGTTTCTTCCTTATCCGGAAGAAATTATTCCCAGTCAGAAAAGAGCCTTCTGACTGAATTTAAACTGGATAAGTTTCATCCAAGACGGAGCTCGTCTCAGAGGCTGCACAGGCGTAGGGATCCTCCTGGGAAGTCGTGGTGCAGACTTTCTAGGACTGTACCTCTTCAGGATAAAGGAGAGAAAATGAATGGCTGAATAACAACCCTACAAACAAACTTTTCCCTGGCATGCAAGTTTCCAGAGGAAGGGAGCTTTTGACAGTGGAGAACACTCAATTTCCTGTGTGTTACAGGGCTGTAACAATGTGCCTTCCCATTATGTAATAGGCTTACGTTTGACATCAGTGAACATTACTTTTGTCAGTAGTCACACTTATAAAATATAAGACATAAAAATAAAATACAAGAGATCACACATACAATCCATTAAGGGGGCTACTGGACTTTGTGCAGATCTAGACCCCTTTTTAAAATCAACAGGGCTAAATAAGCTTACTTCCAAGAACTACAATATTGACATTGTGGTAGAATTATAGCTGAAATAAGTCACCAGACTCATTTCTGTTAAACAGATACTGGCTCTTTTTGAGCTACATCAGATGCAGGGAACCTTTAACCCTCCAGATGTTGCAGAACGACAACTTCCATCATCCCTGGCCACTGGCCTTTTGCTAAGGCTGATGGGAATTGTATAGTTCAGCAACATCTGGAGGGGCCAAAGGTTCTCCACACTTGAGCTACATGGTGATTTGATACACCAGTACCGCTGACGCTGATGTTTTCTTTAAAAATACTTGTGCATTTACTTTAAGTATTTGTTACAAAAGAGTCTCAACCTTTGTTTGATATTTTATTTTTATATACAAAAATATCTCTAAAGACATTTAGAATAAAATGGTCTAAAAACAGTCCTTTTGATCTCTTAAATGCAGCTACTTCGTGAAAAAGTCCATTTGCAGCTGGAAAGAGTCCTTTCAGCTGCTCCACTGCGCATCCGGTGGTGGGGTATGCTTTGCTCGAGCCTGAGACATGAGCTTTTGCCTAAGCAGTCTCACTTCCGCCAGCAATTCTCGCTCTCTAGATTCCAGATCTTGCCGTCCTCGATCTAAAGAAACTAAAAAAGGAAAGATGAGAAGTAAAATCCCAAAGGGTTACAAGCTTAACATGTGGAACACTTAACTTTTTCAAGATAAATGCAGTGCTAAGTTGTGATTTAGCCTACCGCCATACTACCCTGAACATGCTGGATCATGTCTAATCTTGGAAGCTAAGCAGGGTCAGGCCTGGTTAGTATTTGGATGGGAGACTGCTTGGGAATACTGAGAAAGGCAATGGTAAACCACCTCCAGTATGATACCTCTTACCATGAAAACCCTATGAATACATCCAAAAATTCATAGGGTTGCCCTAAGTAGTAATCAACTTGAAGGCATATAACAACAACAAAGTTGCGATTTATCTGGAAAATGTAATTGCAAATGTAAGAAGAGCCTTGCTGGATCAGGCCAATGGCCCATCCACTCCGGCATCCTGTTCTCACAGTGGCCAATCCAATGTCTATGGGAAGCCTGCAATGCTTTGATTTGGATTTCTGCATTGAGCAGGGGGTTGGACTTGATGGCCTTATAGGCCCCTTCCAACGCTACTATTCTATGATTCTAAGCAGCACCTGAGCACAAACAGCGCTTGCTCCACTTGTGATTCCCAGAAACTGGCATTCAGAGGCATGCTGCCTGGAAGAGCGGAGGGAGAACATGATCTTTTAATGCAGGGGTGGGAACCAGATGTTATTGGACTCCAGTTCCTATCAGCCCCAGCCAGTATGGCCAATGTACTGGGAGGATGTGAACTGTAGCCCGCAACAACTAGTGGACAAACGGTTCCCCAGCCTGTCTTCAAAGTTTAGATCAGCATGGCTTCTGGAACTAACCTGGAACTCTTTGAGGTTGTCAAGGAGAAGAAATGTTCTACAAATGCATTCTCAGTTTTGTTTTATTTCACCAAGTCCCTTGCCAAAGGCTTCTAATGAAACCTGGCACTTTATGAGAGAAGTTATGGATAAGTGTCCTCTTATAGACACGATAGAGAAGTTTCAGTGTGAGACAGCATAACGTTGCTGGCGTAATTCTAAACGCTTGGACCCCACCTCCCTCCTTTGGCTTCAAGTGTGTGGAGACACGTAAGGAGGACAAAATTCATAACACGGTTTGAGCTACCTGCTGCAAATCAAGCTGGATCACCACATTTGGGCAGTAAGAGCAAGCCATTTGGCCACCAGCCAACCAACCTCATATGCAGGGTGTGGAAGGAGCCATTTGTTTGTTCAGAGGGAACACAGAAGACTTTGTTTAGTCACTTACAATGTGTTGGTGAATCCACTCTCGACGAATCATTTAAGCAGGCGTTGCCAGGCCGCGACTGAGTCTTGTTGGGAGACTGGCGGAATTCCAAACCTTGCAGAGTCTGTGAGGCTCTCAAATCACGTAGTCTCTCTGCAGAAAGTAGACGAGTGGAGTGGTGGATGGTTCTCACTAAGCTACAAGCAGGGCTAGGCACACTTTGGGCGATTATTTTTATCAGTCTTAAATCAAGGTCACCTAAACTTTATATCTTGTACCATGATGAAAATCATGCCATTTTTGGAGTTGGCATATGAAAAGGCTTGATTTTTTTCACAAAAGCTTATGAAAAATTAAAACTTATGATCCACATTCTTCATTTTTTGAGTAATCAGAGCAGCGAACCATCAATTAAAAATTACGTATGGCCAAAAAGGTAGTATCTGTTCAAGTGAGAAAAAGTGACAAGGCTTAAGAGACAGTTGCCTCCTCTCCAAGGTGTGTAGGCCCTAAACTCTTTAAGGCTTTATTAGGTTATATCTTTACCCTGAATTGGGTTGTGAACATTATAAGAACAGAATATGGATTTCACATACTGCCTTGATACATTCCTACACTAGCTGAGACCTTTTAATAGTTTTCAAGAGCAGCTCCACATAGGCACCATAACATCAGTCTAACCTTGAGGCTCACAGAAATAGAGCTAATCTACCTTATCTATTGTCTCATTCTAACTCTTTGCTACAAAGCAGGATGATCCATGAATGGGATTATCCAGCCCCTAGTCTGTACAGAACCAAGCAAAGAACGATGGTGAGATGGATAAAGTGAGCACAACGAACGCAATATACATTAGCATGATTTTCATGTACTACCGTTATTCCTTTATCAAATTAAAGAAAGACTTCCTCCAGTGCACTCAGGGTGCACAGACTTCCTCCAGCGCACTCAGGGTGGTGTGAATGGGGGTTACCTAACTTTATTCACATAATAACCCTTAGAGACAGGTTTGAAAGGCTAAAGCTAGGCTCAGGGTCACTCAGTGAAATTCATGACAGGGAGGATTCCAAATTGGGTGTGCCCGGTCCAAGGTCAAAACTGTATCTCAGGGACGGGGGACTTGTGGCTCTCCAGATGTTGCTGGACTCCAACATCGGCCCCAGCCAGCATGGCCAATGGTCATGTGCTCACCAAAATAGCCATCTTCATCCTGGAGCTTGACAGCCAATTCTATTGCATCGTTCATTTCCCGTTCCAGAAAGCGCTTCCTGTTGGCATCCAAAGCAGCTGTCACAGCCTGCTCTGCTGCCAGCTGCTCTTGCTTTTCTAGGACTTCCTCCCACTGAAACAAGACAGGCACAAAGCAGGACATTTAATTTAAGAAAAAAGAGCAAAGAAAGAGGAAGGAAGTGGCACGGCCAGTATCAGGGGTTGGCACCGTTAGGCAGTTGCTGATGGCCTGAGCATTCAGGAGGACCCACTCTCATCATGCCAGCAATAGCCACCCAGGCCCAATGGTGTTCAGCACTCCTTAGGGCAGCACTGGAGCCCAAGAGGCTGTGGCTAAGCACCTGCCATTTTACTTCCCCCATAATACCTCTGTGATCCTGATGTAGCATCACAAGGCATCGCGGGGAAAGTAAAATGGCAGGTGACAGCAGTAAAGTCTGCCTATCACTGCAAGGTGACAGAAGGAGAGAGCCCACTATGGCAAACCTGGCGCCGGTCCCAAAAGGGGCAAAAGCAGTAGTGTAGCGACAAATTCAGAAGTGCCATGTCCCTTGGCGTCAGTCAAAGCCGTCACCACCCCTTTTTTGCTGGTGGTTGGAGAATGAGATCCTCATTAATGCCTTCTCCCACAACAACAGACTTCCCTAGGAGCCAATCAGCATGAAAGGGGAGAGTATTAGCTGCTAAGAAGAGTCTTCTTAATGGCTGTCTCATCTCCTCTCACCGTGATTGGTTCCAATCAGCAGCAAAAGAACAAGACAGTATGTTGAAAGACTCTTCTCAGTGGCTAATACGCTCCCCTTACATGCTGATTGGCTCAGAGGATGCTGGAGACATAGGGACCCTGCTCCCAAAAAAGTAAGGGCCTAAGACCCCTCCGAGACCCCGGATGACCACACCCCTGGGCAAAAGATTCTAAGGTTAAAACCAGTTAATAATTTAATGACCTACCATCATCAAAAAAGGGAGATAGAGTTCTTTGCCTTCAAGTGTCGTAAACAAATTTCTAGACCAGAGTTGGCTAACTGGTGGCCCAACTCCCATCAGCCTATGCTGGCATGACCAATAGTCAAGGATGATAGGAGCTGGAGTCCAGTAGCATCTCAAGGGCCACAGGTTCCCTATCCTGGCTGTACACTCTACAATTTAGCTGCTCTGAGGTGGCTCTCTGGGTCTTTCCAAGGTTAACTAGCCGAGCTACAGAGAGAGGTCGCGGTCTGCGTCTGTGTTAGAATTGCTTTTAATATGTTTTCTTTAATAATATGTTTTTAACCTTTTTTTTTTTTTAAAAAAGATGTTTTTAAAGCTTTAAAAAATGTTTTTAGTGTTGTTTTGTTTTAATATATTTTGAGGTCTTTTTATGATGTTTTAAAGTGTTTTTAGTGTTTCTGTTCGCCGCCCTGGGCTCCTGCTGGGGGGAGGGGCGGGATATAAATCAAATAATAAAAAAATAATAAATAAAGGGCATTATTCTGTGCCTAGAACAGGACAAACTCAGGGAGAGAGGCACCGAGAACATGGGAGATGACCATCACTCCATATAACTCTCCTCATTCACTAATTCCAGGCAGTACATACTCCAGGCAACAGGCAAATCCACCCTACAGCCTTAAACCAGTTTAACAATCATTCCATGCCCACATGGAACCCTGAGAATGGTCATTATATGACAGAGGTGGTGGGAGGTTATAAGGAGTTTCCGAGTGAGAATTTTATTTTTATTATTTTATTTATTATTACCTTTACACCCCACCTTTCCTTCAAGGAGGTCAAGGTCATGTACGTCGTTCTCCTCATTTTTATCCATACAACAGCCCTGTGAGGTGGGTTAGGCTGAGAGATTTTGACTGGCCCAAGGTCACCCAGTAGAGATTTGAACCATGGACTTCCAGGTCCTAGTCCAGTTCTCAATCCTCAATGACAATGCTCAGGATCCTTTGGGGGAAGCCAGAACAGCTAATGTGGTATATCACTGTGATAGGCTTGTAGCGTAAATAGGGTCAAATTTTGCACCCATCCTAACCAGATGCAGAGAACATCCGCCCCTGAGAAGGAGGATGTGTCTGGTTGTCCAACCCAGGGCCTTGAAATACAGCAGAGTTTTCTACAAGAAGTTGATACAGAGAACTCAAGGCGAGGCATGCCAACAAAGATCATGGTTGGGCTAGACCAAGCAAGCGGGCAGCTGTATTTTGAAGAAACAGCAAGCAACACACCATTAGCAGCCCAAACAAGAAGGAATTACTTAAAAGCTTAGGACCCAAGGTATATTAAAATCCCTGCTGTACTTTTAGGGGCTCCACTGAGAAAAATGAGTGCCTTAGGGATGGGCAAGAATTTTGCTAAAATTGAACTTGGCACCAGACTTCCCAATAGTCCAGGGGTTCACTAACTTTGTAGACCAATCCTGAATACTGCGAACTTCTCTGGCTTTTCCTGGCACTGGATTTAAAACACACAAACAAAAACCATGCATCGAACTTTGCTTTGCTAATGTTAAACTGACCAGCCTGTTCCTTTGCTTTGCTAAGGTGAAATTTATCAGCATGTGAGTTTGCCTTTGTAAGGTGAAATTGATAACTCTGATGTTCCCTTTCCATTAAAGCCATTCCTTGCTTTCTCCCAGGTGTGTGTGGGGAGTGGGGGAGGATCCAATACCATTCAGAAGGAGGAGGGGGAAGAGGAAAAGGAGGGGAATGGGTGGATGGGCACTGGGCAGAGGGAAAGCTGCTTTCCTTTCCGAAAGGAAAACACTGTTAATGATACCGATATTTTTCAGGAGAGGAAAAAACTGGAAAAGTATAAGCAAAGAATAGCGTAAAAATAATTGTCTTGAAATGAAATCGAACAAGCACCGACAAGCAGATTCCATCCCTCCTAGTGGCAATTAGGCACAGATTTAAACTTTCTCTACAGGTCAGAACAGGGAGCCCTCTTTACCAGGAGAGAGTACAATCCTCCACACTGCTAGGTTAGACAGCACAAGGAGGAAGATATAACAGATCTCACGACAGGGCATGTGGCTGGGTATGTGCACATGCGTGGCTGCCTCTGCAGGAGGATTCACACAAACAGTTTGCCCAGTGATCGTGTAGAAAGTACATTATTAGCTGGTGGAATGGCAAGTGAACATCCGATTGCTCTGTCTCACAGACAGATGGCTTTTCAGTGTATCTTTTGCCCTGCACCTGTAACATGCTCCCAGCTAGGACCACACAAGATTCATTTTGAGACACATGGGTTAGATGTGTGTGGTTCATCAGCCAAAGAAGTGGCCCTCCCCATGCCCTTTGATCCAGCCACACACACACACACACACACGTGTCCACACACATACAAGCAGAGGCACGATCAACCTTTAATCAACTTTGGGCAACCTTTAAGCACTCACTTTTCTGGCCTCCTCCTCTTTCATTGTGCCAAGCAGCTCTGCCTCTGCCGCTCTGTTGTTACGGAGGTGCTTTGCCAGCTCTTGATAGCGCATGTCACGAGCCACGTCACTGCATCTTTGCTTGTGCAGAACCTGAGCTCGCCAGTCCGTGTCAACATGCTCTTGATCGGCTTTGGCCAAACATTCTTCAACCAGCTAGAGACACAAATTGTATCAGGGAGAGGCTAATTTTGCACACAGTCCTTTGAGCTTGTAAAGAGTCACTTGCCAGCTCACTGAGGATGGATGAACATTGCCCACAGACAATCAAGAAGGGATGCTTTACAGAAAAACAATCCTTCCCTCCCGCTTTTATTGATAAATGACTAATAAATGGTTATATTTCGATAGGTAAGATAGAAAGCATTTTGCAGGAGTGAGTAAATTGTGTAGATTTTTTTTTGTAAGATTGAGGCATAAGCTGTAATCCACTTGGTAGATGAGATCTACATATGAACAGGAATGACTGGTGCGATAGGTGCACAGAGCTGTCCTCCCAACGGCAGCAGTGCAACTGTTTACCCAGATGGTGTGGGGCAGCAAGGGGGTGACTCCAAGATCGGGACTCTGTCGGGGCACCAGCAAAACCTACCTGCTGCTCTTGCCAGTGTGCCTGCGCAGCCCTAACTCAGAGCTTGGAAAAGTTACTTTTTTGAACTACAACTCCCATCAGCCCAATCCAGTGGCCATGCTGGCTGGGGCTGATGGGAGTTGTAGTTTAAAAAAAGTAACTTTTCCAAGCTCTGCCCTGACATTGCCCCCAGTCTGCTCCTGCACCATCCAGGTAAGAGGTATTGATGCCACTGTCAGGAGGGCGGCTCCACACCCCTGCTCCATCGCTCCTGTATGAAGCTTCATTAGAACAAGACAACCTCACCTAGCCTTGTCTACTCTAGATTGGCATGTGCTGCCCAGGGTCTCCAACAGACATCTTTCCCATCACTTGCTATCCGACCCTTCTAACCAAAGATGCCAAGGATGAAACTGGGGACCAGCTGAGTGGAAAGAATGTGCTCTGTCATCAAGCTGTGGTCTCCTCCCATAAGCAAATGGCTCCTGAGCCTCTTACCACCTTCAAACCCCCTTTTATAAACTGCCCTGACACAGAGAGTTATCCTCAGTGATGTCGGCAGAGGGTTGCATGCCTAATTCTCTCTTGGGAGGAGGTGGCGGCATCAGGGCAACAAAGGAAAGTTGAAGAAGCAAGAGCTAAGTCTAAGTCATTGTCCCTGAACTTTCACTGTTGGTGGTCGAAAGACACATTTCCCCCCAGCAGGTTATTTTCCTTCCAAAACGACAGAACACGAGTAGGGAACTTTTTCCAGAGCGAGGGCCGCATGCCCTTGTAGGCAACCTTCCGGGGGCCGAATGCCAGTAGTGAAATGTACCCGCAGCCGGTAGGGCAACAGATGCGACTCTTACCTCTGTCCACCAGGCTACATTCCAGCTGTATAAAAAAAGCTAGCGGTTTCTCACCCCCCTCCCATCTCTCCATTTGAGCAAGCAAGAGGCATTATCACAGTTCAAGGACACGTTCCAGGCGGACAAAAGGACTCCGGGAGGGCAAGGAGGAGAGCCGGCGACAGGTGCAGCCTGGAAAGAATCTTCAGGGTCAGACAGAGAGCTGCATTCAGCCCTCCGGTTGGAAGTTCCCCACTCCTGCGAAGGAAGGAACTCTTAACCCATTCCAGCACAAGGTTAAGGAACAGGAGCTAAGAAGATTTATGCACTTCTGTTGCTAGAGGCCCAGGCTGTTGGCTCTTACTTGCTGAGCGTTCCGTTCCCCATCCTGCTCAATTTCAATCAGCCTCTGAAGTAGTTGCTCTTCCAGGTCAGCTTTTTGCCGGCTAGTGTCCAGCAACCCTTTCACTTCCTGAGTCGCAGCTTCCTGCTCTTTGAGAAGTTTCTGTCGAGGGAAAGAGAGAGACAGTTGTGGCATGGCTCTGGCTAGAAATGAGCGTGGAACAGAAGGTCGGACCTTGATTTGATTTGTTTGAATTCCCTGTTTTCATATGCTTCTATATCACTGTTTTACTGGTTTGGTGTTATATTTCTGTTTTGATGATATTATTTATTCTTTTTTATGTCGTACACCGCTTAGAGATTTTTTTAAAATATTAAGCAATACACTGAAGAATTATATAAAAGAGATGCCAGGATGACAGATTCATTCACGGAGGAACCAAACGATGAAGAACCAGAAATTTTAGAATGCGAGGTGAAAGCTGCTCTTAAAATACTTGGAAGAAACAAATCACCAGGAACAGATGGCATACCAATAGAATTGCTACAAGCTACTGAGACAGAATCTGTCCAAACTTTGACAAAAATTTGTCAACAAATATGGAAAATTAAACAATTGCCCACAGACTGGAAGCGTTCAATGTATATCACAATTCCAACGAAAGGGGATCCCAGAATGCAGTAATTATTGAACTATTGCCTTAATATTCCATGCAAGTAAAGTAGTGCTCAAGATTCTACAACAAAGGCTCTTACCATATATGGAGTGAGAAATGCCAGATGTCCAAGTTGGACTTAGAAAAGGAAGAGGGACCAGATATCATATTGCAAACATACGTTGGATAATGGAACAGACCAAGGAATTTCAGAAGAAAGTCACCCTGTGCTTTATATATTACAGCAAAGCCTTTGATTGTGTAGATCACGAAAAACTATGGAATGCTTTAAAAGAAATAGGGGTGCCACAGCATCTGATTGTTTGAGCAACCTATACTCTGGACAAGAGGCTACTGTAAGGACAGAATATGGAAAAACCGACTGGTTCCCCATTGGAAAGGGTGTGTATTTTATCACCCTATTTATTTAATCTATATGCAGAACATATCATACAAAAAGCAGGATTGGACCAAGATGAAGGAGGTGTGAAAACTGGAGGGAGAAATATCAATAATTTAAGATATGCAGATGATACCATACTCTTAGCAGAAACCAGTAATGACTTGAAACGAATGCTGATGAAAGTTAAAGAGAAAAGCACAAAAGCAGGACTACAGCTGAACGTCAAAAAGACTAAAGTAATGACAACAGAAGATTTATGCTACTTCAAAGAATGATAATGAGGACATTGAATTTGTCAAGAATTATGAATACCTTGGCACAGTCATTAGCTAAAATGGAAACCATAGTCAAGAAATCAGAAGAAGGTTAGGACTAGGGAGGGCAGCTATGAGACAACTAGAAAAGGTCCTCAAATGCAAAGATACATCACTGAACACTAAAGTCAGGATCATTAATCAAATACCCCCCTCCTCCACGCTTTTGTTGCTACATCAGTGTCGGCCACTGATTTGGCTGCTGAAAGGTTGACTGCTGATTTTTGACCCGGGCAGTTGTTTCCGGCTTCCAACCAGTGAGTATGGTTAATGCATTTTGTGGTTGAACAGATGATGGTGCATGGGGAAGGCTATCTCTCTGTGCCTTCATCTCCATGTAAATCACACTCCCCTGCCAGTCTGCCTTACAGCTGCTTGGCAGGCTGAGGAGAGTGCGCTTCTGATGGGAATGGTAGGCAGGCAGGTCCATCGCTGTGTGCTGATGTCCCCATGTAGACTCATCTTCGTCTCCACATGAGGCCCTGCCCCATACACCACCATCTCTGGCCACACTGTACTTCTAGCCCTTTGCCTTTCTGCAGCTCAGATTAGGCAGGGCAGAATCAAACGTAGCCCTCTCTGACACAGTCCACTTTTCAATGGGCTCAGCACTCCGTCTATGTTGGATCTCTTATTTGTCAGTGGAGAGGATCAAGGTCTGATCCTCTATAGAGATGCATCAAACTGGCACTGAGCCACAGTAGAATAACTAGGGCAAGGCATGCTCCAGGCAAGATGCCTATTTCGCCTCCTTCACAGCATCAGGCAGTGTCCACGTACCTGTTCAAAAAGCTGTCTTTGGGTTTTGAGCTCCATCTGTCGGACTTCTACATCTTGAACTGTAGCAGCCGTTTCTTGATCTCTCATAGATGCCTAGGACAGATAGACATAGTCAGCCGAAAAGAAGGGGTGGAGAAGCCATTTAGTAACCTAGAACAACCTCCCTTAACATCTTCTGCCATCAGCCTCTGCCTCCAGATTGTCTACTGGATCTAGACTAGTGGTGGCTAACTTTTTCAGCCTGGGAGGATGAACTCTCCCACAGTGGCTTTGGGGCTGGATCCACACTCTCACCCAGCCATGGAGACACCAGCTGCCCATCTAACTCTGCCTCAAGAGGCTGGTGGACAGCCCTACTCTCTGGGAAATGAGAGAGTGCTCCAAGAAGCCCTGAAGGAAGTCACGCCTGTTGGTTTTGCCCTCCAGTTTTGGCTTGGTGAACAGCCAAGGAAGAGAAAGAAAGAGGTATTATTATTATTATTATTAATTAGATTTATATCCCGCCCTTTCTCCCAGCAGGAGTCCACGGCAGCAAACAAAAGCACTAAAAACACTTAAACACAACATAAACACAGACTTTAAAATATATTAAAACAAAACAACCGTTAAAAACATATTTAAAAACCTTTAAAAACATATGTTTTTAAACCTTCTTTTTAAAAAAATAGATTACAAAGCAATTCCAACACAGACACAGGCGGTGAGGTAGGATGACAGGTGTTTCAAGGCAGAGGAGTAAAACAGGGCTGGGGAACCTGGGGCCTTCCAGATGCTGCTGGACTCCAACTCCCATCATCCCTGATCATGGGCGATGATGACTGAGACTGATGGGAGTTGGAGTCCAAAGGCATCTAGAGCGTTCCCAACCCTTGAGATAATGCAAGGCACCTCACTGTCATTTCTCCAAAGGGGATCAGGCTACCTTTCTTGCAATTTCATCGTCAAGCCTCTTGAGCTCCATTTCCCGCTGATCTTGCTGGTACTTCAGAAAACGCCTCCTTGCAGCTTCCAATAACTGCAGTTCCTTTATTTTCAGCTCTCTCTTCACAGCAGCTAGCCTTCAAAAACCGATAAACACAACAGGGATTACAGACTGGACGAAATGAACCTTTGGTGATGCAGAAGTGACAAGCGTAGAACAGCAGCCTTCCCTAACCAGGTGCCCTCCACATGTTTAGGGTTCCAAACTCCCATCAGCCCCAGTCCACATGGCCAATGGTCGGGGATGATGGGAGTTGTAGTTCAACAACTTCCGGAGGACACAAGGCTGGAGAAGGGTGATGTACAGTGTGAAATGTCAGCAGGTGTTGTCTGTTACTACTGTAGCAATTCTCACTGTATGCCCAATAATGTAGAAGTCTTTGCAGACGTATTCTGAACAGATAAACTCCATTTTGCAAGATGAAAACCTTTTTTTTTAGCAAGACAAATCTAGTTCAAGTCCATCGGCAAACAGCAGTCCTTTTAGTAAAATTCTCAAAAGTGTCTGCAGTCAAAACCAAGGACACGAAAATGGTATATACCTCCGCCGTTGCTCTGCTAGTTTCTCCTCTTCCTTAAGCAGAATCTTCCTCCTTTGCTCCTCAGCCTCGTGAAGCAGCTCTTGTTTCCGATACCAAGTTTCATCTTCCACTCTGCGCTCGATTGCCTTAGCCTCTATCTCTTGAACCAACTGTCTGCAGAGAACAATTTCATACTCGACAGTCTAATACAGGAAGAGTTCAAGGAAGTCTATTATGTTTTCAGTTCAAAGTAGGAATGGGGGAGAATATCCGCAAAATTGGACTTAATACCGGATTTCAACTCCATCTGACAGTCTACTGTCTTTTCAGACTGGCACTGATTTCTTGCAGTGGGCCGCGGCTGTCATCGACACTTAAAAAAATCCCCCTAATTTTACATAATAATCTTCGTTATTGTATTTCCTCTAAGTTGATGTATTCTTAATGGTTGCCTAGGTGATAACAATCACCATTAACATCCATTAGTCTCCCTCCAAATTTCTAGTTGTTCTGTTAATTCTCAGAAATGGCCATTAACATTAATGTTAGTTGTTTTTCTTAGACCAACTCAGTCTGTTCTCTAATTCTTTTGTTCCTTAAATAATGTTTAGGTTAAGTAAACATTACGTTCATTATTCAGTATCAAGTGAAATCATAGAACAAAATGTTGTTTTACCCAACGATGTTTCAATGCAATGCAATTTTTGTTTTCATCTATAAAACACTATGTAAATTTTTCTTTTAGAAACATTTCACAGATACTGTACACAGCACAGCAGATACTCTGCGTGGGTGTTTTGTGTAGGCTGGGGCCTTAAATAACACCTGGTTGCAGAGAGTGCAGATTGCACTGACTGACTCTGATGCTATTTTACACACGTATGTGAAAAAATTGACTGCCTCTCCTTGCTATATATTAAGTGGTCAGGTCTGCGCATTATGCTAATTACGAAAATAATTACATTTTGCTGCAATGCAGCAGACATAACTTGAGTGCAATAGCAGCTACTACCAGCAAGCAAATTTATTTGGCTTTCTCTTCTAAGTCCATGAGTACTGCTGCTGGGGAAGGGATGACAATGCTTATTTATACTGAAGTGCATGGTACACGTGCATCTGTCTGCCATGGGCACTGCCCATCCTATTGCTATATGGCATAAGCACACGGGCCCACACTGTCATCATCAGAGAGAATCCTCTTGGCTGCGCTACTACCAGTTCAGGAATCCTGTAGGGTACCATTCCACCCTTCCTCTGGCCACTTTTTAATAGCAAATAGCGAAAGGGGGAGGGAATCATCGAACAGCACTACAGTTAGCCCGAGGCAAGAGACAGACTCAAAAGTGATTACAGAAATACCCCGCTATATGGACCTTCACTTTAAGGACACTCATGAGTACGGATATACTTACAGTAGCACCATTCCCGTTTACGTACGCTTGCTTCGCAAGAACGGACACTTAACCTTTGGTTGTGGCCTGTACTTTCAGTGCGTGGGGGGGTGGAAAGAGACCCGATCGCGCAATTGCACGACTGCAAATCAGCTGGGAGGTGCGGCGCTGCAGCAGCAGAGGCACTGCAGAGCCGCAGCAGAGGCTTTAGCGCGGGGCTTTGAGGCTCCGTGTGAAGGAGAGGTGGCACAGTGGCGGCGCAAGTGAAAAAAGGTAGTGCTTCACTTTAAGTACACTTTCAGTTTACGTACTCGCTCTGGACCCATTGCATACGTTAATGCGGGATATTCCTGTATCTGCCTAACTGATATGTAAATAGGAAAAAAACACACAGAACACCGTAAACATTGTCATAAGCATTTTTGTTAAAAATCACATTTTTCCGCAAATAAAAAAAATTAGCGGATCAAATTTGCAAGTGCAAAAGCAAGTGGGAACAAAAAAAGGGCAGATCAGGAATGTACGACGGACTATCGGAACACAAGCGGATCGGAACAAGGCAGAGAACCCCTTCCTTAGTTCAAAGTAGGAAATGGTATTTACTCTAAAATGCCAGACAGCTTTGGCTCCCATCTTGACCAGCGCCTACATACTCTGGCCAAGTGAGCTTAACTGAACCGCTTGAAGTGTGTGAAAACACAATATAAACTGAACATGCTGTTAAGAGTAACGTGTCTTGCATTACATATTTATAAAGTCAGAGATCAGAGGTGGGGAACCTCCAGCCTGCAGGCCTAATCCAGCCCACCAGTCCTCTGCATTTGGCCCACAAGGCTGTTTGGCACAAGCCACAGTCACCTGTCCTACACCTGACATCCTATATGACATCAGGTGCATTGCAGGTAAAGGCAGGGCTTGGCCAGTTAGCAGTGCCTGCAAAGCCCCACTGCGAAACTTTTCCCAGGCTTGGGAACCACTATGCAAAGCACTTTGCTGGCCCTATGCTAGGCACTTGGGAAGCGCTGAGAACAGGATTTACAAAGTACTTTGTCCAGCACCTCCAAATGCCCAACAGCTCACATTTGTCAATCATTTGGGAGGTGGTGCGCAAAGCCTGTTGGAAGCCCTGTGCTCAGCCTTTCCTATGCACCCAACAACTGTTATGATGTCAGATGACTAACAGGTGGTTTGTCCTGCCTATCTGTCAAAGGGGGGGGCAGATAAAGATCTGGCATACTGGGCCAAAATGCTTCTCCATCCCTGGCATAGGTGATAGAGAAATACAGGCTGAAATGGGGGAGGGGGAATGGTTCCTTGTACTATTTTTTCCTAATTATTCTGTCTGCTCCCAAAGGCTATACATTTAATCTACTGGAGATGGGTGGGTGAGCCAAAAAAAAAGAAGACAGTTTTTTCTTCGAATGCTCTGGTGTTGCTTTTGCTTCACACTGAAGGTCGAGAAACAGCCTGCTGTGCAAATCAAGTCACAACGTCACCAGACGAGACAATGATGTCTGGTGACCCATTTACCTTTAGTTGCACCGTTTGAAACTGAACCACGCAGGCAAAGAAACAGTGCTCTGCGTTCCTGTTCAGCTATGTCCGCAAACCCCTCCTCTGGCTGTGCCACATCTTTGCCGCTCTGCACCCACTGTCCCATGGGCATCTCTTGGCTAGAGGTGCCCCACTGTTTTTCTGGTCCCATCCCCTGCTCCATCCAGGATGCAACCACAGCACCCCTGGTAGGTAGCCATCCAACCTTTGCGAAGCAGAACCTGCCATGTCACAAGGCAGACAGTTCCACTGTCAGACAGCTATTGCCATTAGAAAGTTTCTCATAATGTCTAGCCAAAATCTGCTTCCCTGCAATTTCCATCCACTGGCTCTAGTCCTCTGGAGCAACAGAGAAACCAGTCTGCTACATCACCTAACATCTCGATCTCCTTAACTATGATGTTTCTGTGTTCAAGTCCTGCTTCACAAGATTGGGCTAGATCTTCTTGAGGTGTAGTCCAGTTTCCCAATCTACCCCAACGCCTTAACTTCAGTTGCCATTCACCTTTTCAACAGAACCGTGAAACAGGCCACTCTCCTCCCTGATTCCCTGCCGCCATCAATTCAATACCTCTCTCGCAGGTACTCTATTTCATCTTGTCTGATTCGCTCTCGCTCTTGAGACTGGTAATCCACAATGAACTTGGGGTACTTGTTAAATATTGGGTACTGCCCCTTGGTCAGCGGCACAAAGTCATCCAGCATACGGCGGGGATGGATGTCTGCTGGGGTACACTCCATGAGATGGTAGGCCTCTTTAATCACAGCGCTGATGTCAAGGTTGTTCCGATGATGGAAAAAATACTGCAACAAAGGTGAACTTGGGTTAAAGAGAAAAAGAAATAAAGAAATACAGGGCGAATCCTCACTGAGTTGCTCAACTTTCCTAGGATTCATGCAGCTTGACCACCACTTGGGAACATAAAAGGAACATCTGACCCTCCAGATGTTGCTGAACTACACCTCCCATTATCCCTAGCCATCAGCCATGTTGACTGAGGCTGATGGGAGTTCAAGGTCAGCAACATCTGAAGGGCCACAGGTGCCCCAGCCTTGACACTGACAAATCCTGCACTGCACTCATTCACAGGATAGTACCACAACATTACCACCAACTGCTCCAAAAGATTTCACCCTTCTAAGCTCAGAGGCTACTAGCTCTATCCCTGACAAAGGCCTTGTCCCACATTAAGGGGAAATTCAACAGCAGGAGTCACAATGGGAAAAACTGCAATGTCTCTCCCTGTCAAAAAGTCACCCCATGATGCCCTTTCCCTGACATTTGTATTTCTTTTATTCACCAGGTTTGTAGGAAGTCCTTCATCCAAGAAGACCACAGAAGTAGCATACACATGGGGCTACTGCCTCCTGTCAATGATGTGAAGCCCAGTTAGGATGAGAGGTTACACCTTTTTTGCTCTGGATTCGGTGTGTCATGCAACCCGAGTGTTTGTGATCCACATTTGTGACACCCTTCATGCTAAGTGGCACTGGCCTTCGACTACAGCAGTGATCTTCAACCTTGGTCCCCAGTTGTTGTTGGACTACAACTCTAATCATTTGTGACCATTGCTTAAGCTGTCTGGGGATGATGGGTGGTGTAGTCCAACAGCACCTGCTTCCCAAGGTTGAAGAACACTGGTCTAGAGCAAGAAAGGCTAATCTGCAGCTCTCCAGATTAGGAAGGGACAGATTAGGTTCTGTCAATTCTGCATGGGGACAGGATGAAGTCTGTCCCATCCCATTTCAGTGTAGATTTTGAAGGGAAAATCCTTAAAAAATATGCACAGAAACCCAAAGGCACCAACCAACCAACCAACCAACCAACCAACCATGCCCATGTTATGGTCTGAGGGCTGCCCCTGTTCTGGGAAATGTTATTTCTTGCTTGGAGCAGCTGGATTGCCTGTTTTGTTAAAAAAATCTTTTTAAAGGCAAGAAATTGCTTTTATCAGAACAGAAGCAGGGCTGCAGCCCTCGGATTGCCTTGTAAGGGGATCCACAGGACTCCGGATTCTGGAATGGACCTGTGATCCGATACAGATCACGATCCATCCAGATCAGATCCGGCGAGTCTGCTTTGCAGTCCACGTTTGGCAGATTCATCCCCATCCCCATCCCCACTCCAGACGTTGCTGAACTAAAGAGAGAGAGAGAACAGAGTGAATATAGATACCCTTCAGCCAGCAAGGTGCTTACCTCAAAGTCATCTTTCTGATTACAGTGAAGCAATGGAGCTCTGGAAGATATGATGTAAGCGGCAACCACCATCAGAAAGTATGATGGGTGGTTGGAGAAGATGTTATCAAACATCTTCAGCCATTCCTCCCTTGTCAGAACCTCGGAGAACATGGTTTCCAGAAGAGGCCAGGCATAAACCTAGGATCAGGTGGAGAAATCAATGGTTGTTGCAACCTGAACACAACACCAGTAGACAAGTTTGAAAACAAGGACAGTTTTTCCTTCAAAATGCTCTGTCTTACAGAAAACTCCGTCCCCTGCCATCAGTTCCCGGGCTGCCTATTTCAAGTGGGATCAGCTCTTGTAGATCTGTAGTAGAGAAGGGAAGCTGCTCCAGGAAGGAGGACAAATCCTTTATTCCCCAGTACATGTTGAGGAACTGTACTAAATTAACATGCCACTGCAGAAAACAAGTTTCTTCTTCTGAAGAAACAGTGGGTTATCTTTAAGAGTCGTCTCTTCCAAGGAGCTAACACTACAATCTTATGCATGCTTACTTAGAAGTAAGAATGACTGTGTTCATCAGAAGGGCTGTAGCTCAGGGGTAGATCCCAGGTTCAACCCCGGGTGTCTCCAGGTAGGGCTGGGAAAGACCACCACCCCAATCAGAAACCCTGGAGAGCCACTGACAGTCAGTGTTGACAGTACTGAGTTAGATGGATCAATGGCCTGACTCAGTGTCCTGGTTTGCACATCGTGCTAAGCAAAGCATACACAAACAAGCATGCTTTGTTCCTATTGCTGCACCGTGGTTTCGCTTGGTGTGCTGTCGAAACCTCGGCTCGTTGCTTAGTGCTCCCGGAGAACTGCTATGCCTGGAAATTAACAGATTTGTCCAGCCTTACCCCAAACCACACTTAGTTGAGAGCAGGACCCTTGATTTTAATGGGACTTATTTCCAAGTCAGCAGGACAAACCCTGGGTTCTGACAACATGCCAAGCAAAGTTGTGGCGAGGCATGTCGGGGAATGCTGACAAAAATGGAAATGGCAGTGAAGATTGCTGATGTTTGCTTGTTAGTCCTATGTCTGGAATGGAAATCAATCCAGAAATACGATTGGTATTTGCTGTTGTCATTGCTTTCGGTCCGCCAACAATGACTCCCTCGCCCTGCTTTTCATTGCTTGTCCTTTGCACTGAAATGAATGAGGTGGAACAACATAATGACAATCTAATTTACATAATTTATGTAAGTTATGTAATTTCGCCACAACAGCCAAGGATGGAAGACAAGCTGCAGTGGAACAGAAACAGCGCTGCATGTGATGAATACAAGGTGGAATGGAAAATGATGCCCCTCTTACATCCCAGTTGTGCTTATCTCAGGGCAGGGCAGAAGCAGAACAACCGAAGGAGCTTGCAGCATTTGGGGCTTTTCAGATTAGAGAGAAGGCGAGTCTAAGAGGTGACAGAGCCAGTGTGGTGCAGTGGTTAGAGTGCTGAACTAGAACTTGGAGACCAGGGTTCCAATCCCCACTCAGCCATGAAGCTCACTGAGTGACCTTGGGCCAATTACAGTCTCTCAGCTTAACCTACCTCACAGAGTTGTTGTGAGGATAACACTGAGAGGGAGGAGAACCATACATGCCACCTTGAGCTCCCTGGAGGAAAAAGTGGGATATAAATGTAATAATTAATCAGTAAAGGATAGATGGTTATAAAATTATGCATGGCATGGAGAAAGTGGGTAGCGTTTTTCTTCCTCTCTGGTAGCACTAGAACTAGTGGACATCTAATGAAGATTATGTTGGAAGATTCAGGACAAACTAAAGAAAGTGCTTCTTCACACAGAGCACAGTTAAACGATGGGATTCGCTCCCGCAAGCGGCAGTGATGGCCACCAACTCAGATGGCTTTAACAGAAGATTAGACAGATTCGTGGAGGATAAGGCTATCAGTAGCTACCAGCCATGATGGCTATGCTCTGCCTCTATAGCTGGAGGCCGTATGCTTCCAGAAACCACTTGCTGGAAACCGCAGGCGGGGAGAGTGCTCTTGCGCTCAGGTCCTGCTTGCGGGCTTCCCATGGGCACCTGGTTGGCCACTGTGAGAACAGGATGCTGGATTAGGTGGGCCACTGGCCTGATCCAGCAGGTTCTTCTGTGCGTTTGGTCAAAGCAGTTTGGCTTAGCAGGATTTGCAAATCAGGCCACTATAAGGCAGCTTCCTACCCCCAGATAAATGTGCATAAGACTGTCATCTAAGAAAGTGGTCTGAGACTGTCACCTACTTAATAAAATTCAATAACTCTAACAGTGTTATCAAGGCCACCTGCCTGCAAAGACTGAACATGTCACAGGGAAACCTAAGCACCTGGCTAACGCAGAAATACCTGTTACTCACCAAGGGGCAAGGGGGGTAATTTAAGGGCTAGATGCAATGATGGCATCAATGGGGGGGGGGAGAAAACTATAGCTTATATTAAGAAAATTAATCAGGCAGACAACAGCAGAGCAGAAGCAAATAATACACAGCCTTCTTCATAGAATGGTAATATCTGGGCAGTTTGTCCATTGAACAATCTCATCCTATTACTACTCTATGCAGGAACAGCTTATATGATGCTCATTAACCTGTGATGTTATATTGTAATGTATTAAATGCTGAAGCAGTTCTTTGTCGTAATGTGCCAAGATGTTTTCCACCATGCTGAGGATGTTGATTGGAGGATTCGGGAAAAACTCGAACCAGTGTTGACACCAATTAACTAAAAAAGAGAGAGAGAAAACAAAACAAAACAGATCATTTCACTAACAACTTCACTCAAATGAAATTTCACCTGGAGTTTTCATCCCACCAGTGACCAATTCAGGCTCAAAAGGTTGGTGGATTCACCAGGGGGATAGCAATACTGACCCGTCCTTCTCCCATATTCACCTTCCATTCAACGTTCAAGGTCCTGCTTTGCATTCTACACCCCCCCCATTCCTTGACGGATCGAGGCTCAGTAAATGGACAGGAGGAAGACAGCTTTTTCAGGTGTCCTGAAGCTCTGGAACGCCCTCCTTAGAAAGGCCTATAAGGCCCTGTCACTATATGACTTCCAGTGCCTGGGGAAATCCTGGCTTTTGAAAGAGGTCTTGAAGGGAAGTTTGGACTGATAATCTGCTCTGTTTGTGGACTCTTCTTATTACAAGTGGGACCTGCAAGAAAATGTTGCAGCGCAGAGTCCTCCTATTTGGTGTTGCTGCCAGCTGTGCCCTCTTGCAGGATACTCCATTCCAACATCCTCACCTGCCTCCCTGATTTTCTCCCCTCTCCCCACGCGCTATTGTTAGTCATTCCTCATTGGACTGTTTTTTGGGTTTTCACCCCTAAAGATCATTTTTACACTTCTGCAAACCTTGGTCTCTTCCTGAGCACACGGTTGCCACACCTCTTCCGCATGGATGATCCCACTTTGGCTATATAAAGATCCACACTGGGACAATAAGTTTGTGTATAGCAGAACATTTATCATGCTGTTTAATATTGTCTTATTTGTATTTCCACACTTCGAGTTTCCCCGAGTGGAAGAAAAGTGATTTAAGAATGTCTAAAACTAGTTTTTAAATAAATAAAACAAATAGGTTTATTGTAAGAATTAATGAGATAAGGATACGGAAAGTGCTTTGAACACTCAGATGGCACTACTATAAATGCTAGGTATTCTCTTATATATTTTGTAAAATAAAAGACATTTCAAAACATTTTGTCCCACTTTCTTGGGCCCTCCAGACATCTTTTGTTGTTGAGCATTATGACGACTTGTGCTCATCATACATCGCCTTGCTTTCAATATTGTTTGCACCTGCTACATTTCAGGGTGGACATACAGCTTCATTTCCAGTCAGTGCCTGTCCTGTAACTTCCTGCTGAAATCCTGCAACTTTTTATACCACAAATGTTCTGGTTTATTTTTTGGTTACGCTATAGTGCAAGAGTGCTCCTCCAGAAAGCAATAATGCAACAACTTTGGGAAAGCATCACAGAACAACTAATAAAGCAGAATGATGTGTGGATGGTCCAATCTAAATCCACCACTAACGCACTATAGTCTGCATCTGCATTGCGATTGTTTTTAAGGTGTTTTGTCGCTTGTTGTTTGCTGCCCTGGGCTCCTTCTGGAATGACGGGCAGGATATAAAATACTGCTGCTGCTGCTACTACCACTGCATCAATGACGTATTGTACAATATGTTTTTTAAGTCTCTTTTAATATCTCTTTTAAGTTGAGACCTATCCCAGCCTGCGTTAGAATTGCTTTTAATATGTCTTTTAATATCTTTAACCCTTTTTTTTTTTTTAAAAAAGATGTTTTTAAAGTGTTTTTTTTTAATGTTTTTAACGTTGTTTTGTTTTAATGTATTTTAAGGTCTTTTTATGATGTTTTAAAGTGTTTTTAGTGTTTCTGTTTGCCGCCCTGGGCTCCTGCTGGAAGGAAGGGCGGGGTATAAATCAAATAATAAATAAATAATAATAAATACAATGCACTCTGCCCCCCCCCAAAAAAAACCCCCAGTCTAGAGTGGGAGAACCATGTAGATAGGAACAAGATTGAAAGCCTGAGTTCCTAGGGACAGGGAGCAGATTTAGAAGACCCTGCGAATGATGTCCTTGATTGCACCTATTTGGTTTCTCCCATATAATTCCTTCTATTTCCAGCATTCGGGCTGTGAGTCCCATTGCTTATGTATTATTCTTACTCTTATTTATTTAATTTGTATCCTGCTCTTCCTCCCGGCAGGAGCCCAGGGCGGCAAACAAGGCACTAAAAACACTTTAAAGCATCATAAAAACAATTCTTAAAATACATTAAGACAAAACAGCGTTAAAAACATTATTAAAAAACATATTATACAGCCAAAACACCACCACTCATTCCCAAATGGGAGGTAGCAGTAGACTTTGGGAAAGCCAAGGTTTGCAGGAAAAAAAACCTGTAAAGGGAAGAAAAACCTTAGGAGGAAGAAACCTCCCAAAACAGCCCAGTAAGGATTGTGCATGTTTGGTGGTCACGGAGTGCTGGCTGACAGCTGGGGAGAAAAATGGAAAACTGGGATGGGAGAAGGGAGACAGGGAAGGAGGAATGGAATAGCCAGAATCATGTATGTGTGCTGCAAAATGCAGTTCTCGCTAGGATGCGAATGGTTTGCTTCAATGTTATTTGGGAAAAGTGATGTATTGCACTTGGGGACACTGAGGAAAGGAGTGCTAAACCTTTCCCACCCATCTCCAATTCTGGGTAACCCAAGCCTTATTGACAGAGGTCCTCTTGGGGGTGGCATGTGCCTGTGTGCAAGTTGCACAGATATATGGCACATTCCACAGAAGTCCTCGGGGTACCAGCCGTCCTTCCATTGCAACGAGGGGCATTTTGCATTCTAAATGTCTTGTGGAAGACATTTAGAATGCAATGGCTGTGCTCAAATATGGCCAAAGTCAAACCCTCTGTGGAACAAGGAGAGTGCCGTCGTTCCAGAATGCTCCTTCCTTACCAATCACAGTAGCGACCACTTCAAAGCAAACGAGCTGATTGTTCTGGAAGAGTTTGACAAAAGGGAAGGCCAGCAGAGGGACGTAAGGCACCTCGCCAAAGATGGTGGACCAGTGCGCTAGAGTAGATAATGTCCTGTACACAGACAGAAGAAGAAACTGCTTAGAAAAATGTTGGCTAGGAAGAATCTTGCCTAGAAAGGAGTTAAACCAAGCTTTGTCAACCTGGTCCCTGCAAGATGCTTTGGACTACAACTCCCATGACCCCTAGTCAGCACAGCTGTGCTGGCTGCGGCTGCAACCAAACCAACCGGAGGGCACCAGATCAGCCAAGGCTGAGTTTAACAATAAATTATGCAGTGGTTCCTTTAAGATCCTTTTAAAAGAGTGACTGAAAGAAGGTGTTGGTGAGAGAACGACTGAGATTATGCCACTGGCGAGTCTCATCTAGTCAGGTTTATTTTTAACTCTGTCCCAACCAAGCATAGCTTCTCTAGACTAGAAGTTCCGCCTAACCACATGGAGATATATTTGCAGGAGAGTTTCGCCACAGTGGAATGACAGCAGAGCCATCGCGCGGTGCCTTTCGACGGCCGTATAAAATCGTTCTGAACCATTTCACATATTGCACGGACGGAGGGAGTAGAGTGAGATGGCAAATTCCTTTGGCTGTTGGCTTCTGGGCCCCATCCGAGGTGCTTGCTGCTTCCTGCTGAAACCCTCCACAGCCTGGCCAGCTCTCTGGTTCAATCCACAGGCATCTTTAGACTAGGAGGACAGTCTGAAATCGCTGCCCATCAGCGTAGAGACAGTATGAGCTAGACGGGCCAATGGCCCAACCTGGTATTTGATGGATAAACACCCTCCGCGTTCTGCAGGTCTGGCCCTTTCTTGCCTGAAATTAGATGAACTGCAAGGCACAGGTCCTTTACTGTCATGTCCCTGTGGCGGTCCAGAGTAGCTCCCAGGAGCCTGGGATGCTGTCTTCTACCAAGGGTAGACCACTGGAGTCCATTTAGCTCAGTACTATCTACACTAACTGGCAGCAGCTCTCCAGGATTTCAGGCAGAAAACGGTCTTTCCCGGTGCTACCTGGTGATGCGGGGGATTGAACCTGGGACCTTCTGTGCACAAATCATGTGCTCTGCCACAGAGCCACAGCTCTTCTGCATCTCTTCTCACTGCGGACAGGGTGTAAAACCTGTTTATTCCAGAAACCACTTGGGCAGATCTAGCTGCTTCTGATGTTGCTGTTTTTATTATTTTTCCCTTGGGGTGTCTCGATGCAATCAACCTTGAGCTGTGAAAAGGTGGCATATAATGTTGCAAATCAGGGATGGGGAATCTGTGGCCCTCCAGATATTACTGGATTACAGTTCTCTTCACGGGGCTGGTGGGAGATGGAGTCCAACAACATCTGGAAGGCCATAGGTTCCCCACCCGTTGTAAAAGAACTCTCCTCCATTTAAAAACTCACTGCAAGGTAAAAAAAACAACCACTGTACAACAACATATCGGGGAAAGGGGCTCTAATGCAACTCGATCACTGCTGTGTTGCTTTTTCACGTCTCAATTTTTACCAAAGTGAAGCATTCCCCCCACCATGGAGTTGAAAGTGGTACAATCCAGCCTATCCCCTCATTCTGCATATGCAGAACAGGCCCTACACCTAGATCTGGTTTTATCTGCTATTTTACAGTTTTATTATTAACAGTTTATCTTATTTATTGCAAGCCACTGTAAGGATGTTTATGTTGAAGGTCAGCATACGAATCCAATGAACAGACAAGCAAACATAGAACATGTTGCTGGTAGCAAAGATTTTAAAACAAGTCGCATGAGCAATGTGGGCATACCAAATTGTGGACTATAGGACGATTCTCAGAGAAACGCCATTCAAACCTTGGAGAGTTTCCACAAGTTGTAAAGATCTTGTGTGAATGAACAGAATAATACAGGCAGCTGGCCAGCAAACATTAAATTAAATGCAGCAAACTTTCCTCCCCCCCCAAAAAAAAACATTTCCATGTTTACCTCTGTAAGACTCTCAGGAGTTTTCTGCTTTTAATAGGGTATTCATTCTGAAGGCGCGCAAAGGCTGAATGGGTTCCTTTATCTAACAGGCTGCTAAAGGCCAAGTGATTCTCTGGAAGATGAAGCAAGGACCGCCAAACAAACATCCTGTAATTGCAAGGTGGATTTGCAGAGACAGACCAGCTATACTTAATTGGGCAGAAGTGGCTCACCGAGTGGGGCGGAGCGACTATGCTAGTTTCCCAGATGCTGGGTCACTGTTGCTTATATTGGCCGGGGGGGGGGGCAGGGCATCAGGGAGGTTACCATGGTGCAAACGCACTGGCAGGAGTACTGAATTTGCTTGGTCAGTGAATTTGCAGTGTGTCACGGGAGTGCCAGATTTGCTCCACTGGTGCATCTGCACCGCGTCACCCTTCCCACTGCGTTGCCCTCTTGGTAAGCAACAGCAAACCACCTGCTGGAAAACTGCCAGCAAGCCACTTCTGGGAGAAGGGAAGAAATCAGGTTTGGTGCATGCACTCACACACCTGTATTTTGCTGGATACTCCCCAAATCCTTTCAGCAAGGCTTGCAGCCGCTTCTTGTTCAGTCCATCAGGCAGCTCATTCTAGAAGAGGACCAACAAGTGATTTCTTGCTCGCCCTTCCTGCCCCTTTCCTCTATTATGAATGTTCACACCTCGCAGTGTCTTCTGTTCCTCACTAAGATCAAATTGCCCCTCTTTTCTGTCCTTCGCATTTTTGATTCTCATTTCTAAATGTCTTCTCTTCTATCGCCAGGTAGATGCAAGCATCCCCATCTGGGAATCTCAGTCTCTTACCAAATGGCTGTGGTCTGATCATCCTGAAAGTTTGGTTTCAGGAGTGTCTGAGCCCTGCCTGGCAGAGTTGCCACTCTGGGGCAGCGCTGAGCTGCTTTGAAAATCAAGGTGTGTGAGTGCATGCACCAAACCTGATTTCTTCCCTTCTCCCAGAAGTGGCTTGCTGGCTAGAATATGGCCATTTGGTAAGAGACTGAGATTCCCAGATGGGGATGCTTGCATCTACCTGGCTGTAAGGAATCCAACAATCATGTTCTAGCCCAGGGATGGGGAACGTTTTTTTAGCCTGAGGGCCACCATTTCTCATAGGCAACCTTTTGGGGGCCACATACCAGTGGTGGGCGAATTTAGATGCAAAAGTGGGCACAGCAACAGACGTGACTCTTGCAAGTCAGAATTACACATGCACACACACACACCATCCTCCTTCCAGACAAGCAAGAGGCATTATTAGAGTTCAAGGACATATTCTAGCCAGACAAAAGCATTAAAGGAGGGTACGGCCTGGTGAAAGTCATAAGAGAAGACGGGAGGGCCACACTGACCTTTCCCCAGACCCAAGATTCCCTGCTTCTGATCAAGCTCAACTTCCATAATCCTAACAAATAAGCCTGTATCAGTCAAAATATTGTGTGCCATTTTTAATCCTATCCTTCCTCTAAGAAACTCAGGGTGCCATGCATGAATGTTCCGCTTCAAGCGTCCCATCTTGGCCACAGGTTCTTACCTCTTTGTCCTCATGGGACACATCTGGCTGTGGTCTTAACACTTTGGTTTGGATTTTGCCCCCTTTTGATTTCCACGGCCTCTCCGAGATTCTGGATGTCACTCGCACTGTAAGCTTGTTTGCGTCCACCTTGTCTTTGAATGGCTCTTCAATCACTTTAAACAGAGGTGGGGGAGGCTGAGAAGCCCAAAATTGAGACACTTCATTAACAACTTTCTAATGCTGGAACACAGAAAAACTGAGTCAGTCACTGTCTAAATACAAATCATACTGAGTATACTGCAGAGCTGGAGATGTTGAGCTTATTTAATTCTAGAAGCCTGTTACTCTATCTCAATTTTGCTCCATAGCTAACAAGAGGCATTAGTGGAGAAGACAATAAGACTCAAAATTGGGGCTGACTGTTTATAGACCGCATGCTTATTCACAAGAAGTTTGTCCCTCATTCAATTTTTCTCGGTCTAAGTCAAAGTGCAGAATGAGTCAAGCAGTCAGATGGGAGTAGAACAAGAATCTGGACTATAGGGTCAATCTGAAATTTCTGGGCCACACTTCTGTTCGTAATGACCAAGAGGAATTTCCTAAGAGAAACCAGAACAGCTTTTGATCCCAAGCACATTACCTCAGAAAGTTGATGATGGACCAGAGAGGGCTATTTGAGATGACATACCAATAAATTATAGCTTTTTTCAGTTGACAGGCACAGAAAATGAAAATGGCCATTTTAGGGCCTGCCTCTTACAGGCTGCGGCCATTTCCCAAAACTGGGGGTGCGGAACCAATTTCGGCCCAAGGGCCGCATTTCCCCATGGGCAACCTTCAAGGGGCCGGTTGGGGCCAGGGGCAAAAGAGGGTAGACCAATAGATGCGAGTCTCACTTTTGTGCAGTAGCCGTGTTTCCATCCACGCAAAAGTAAAACGCTGACGCTTATCCACATTTCTCTGTCTTCTATGCAGGCAAGCAAAAGGCATTAGCACAGTTCAAGGGCACATGCCAGCCAGGCAAAGGCGCTTCGGGATGGCATGGAGCAGGGTTGGGGAGAGGCGTAGCCCGGGAAGGGGTGTGGCCTGGGGAGAGTTCTGAGGGGCTTCATTTGGGCCCAGGGCCTGTGGTCCCCCACCCGTCTCAAATCATAAATCTGTTCCCAGATGTTATCCTCCAGAGAGAACTCTTAAGCAGGAATGAAGGCAGAGTGATTACCTTAGGAAATTGTGCAGTCGCTAAAATAATGCAAATGCATGGGGTGTTGCTTGCAGGGGGAAATCACTGGGTGGGAGGGAGGGACACTTACCCGCTGGTTCTCCACTGCAACTCCCTCCTCCCCCACCAAGGTCATCATTCTCCCAGCAGAGCACTGGAAGTTAGCCTGGCTGGAGGGAAACATATTGAAAGTCTTTGGGTGGAGGGGGAGGGGATGTGCAGGCAGAAGAAGCAGGAGGCAGGATTTGGAAGGATTAAGCAGCCCCTGCCCCGATTCCCTCCTGTAAGGCCACCACCACAGAACAGCAATTTGATCTATGTGGGAGAAAACAGCCTCCTGTGGTCGTCCATCCTTCATCTCTTTCTGTTCCATGGGAAGAATGTAACAAACTCAATCTTTAATTGAGCATTTACAGAAGCCTCCTGACTACTCAGTCTGCTCTTGGTAAGCATCAGAGCTTTTCAACTGGTGACCATGGAGATACCTTGCTCGGTTTCACCCTTTTGTTATCTTGACTCCCTTTGCTGTCCTCACCCCCAGACTGTAAGCTCCATGGGGCAGACTTGCCTTTTATTTACTTTACTCTGCAAATCGCCTTGACTACGACAATAATAATAGTGACAACAATACCACCATATTTCATTAAAGGCTCTCTTCATTGGAGACTTTCTTCATTGCAAGGAGAACCCAAGAACCATAATTCTCACCAGAATGTAACACCTGAACAGGTTGTGTGAAAATGCTCGGCCCCAATACTTTGAACGCACTTCACTGTACTCCTACAACTCTCATGAGCTAGAGAGTGAGGTTGTGCTCATGTCCTGCTTGTGGGCTTCCCAAAGGCATCTGGTTGGCCACTGTGAGAACAGACTGCTGGCCTAGACAGGCCTTTGGTCTGATCTAACAGGGCTCTTCTTATTTACCTTATTTACTTCTTGTGTCAGAGCCTGGATGCTATATACGTTAAGGCTGCCATTCTCCATTACTGCTGCAATGTATCTCCCATTCGGGCTCATAGTGACGGTGCTGATTCCCTCCTCGTGGCTGCCGACATCAAAGAGAAGCTTACATGTCCGTACATTGATAAATCTCATGATGTTATCTTGACTCAGCACTCCAAGAACCTAGAGGGCAAAGAAAGGGATGCAAAAGAGCATTGAATGCATAGTGGACAAATTTCCCAAAATCATTTAACCAAGACACTTACAGCACTTCTGGGCTGCAGTCATATTTACTTGGAAGCAAGTCAGAGTGAAATAAATGGGACTTGCATCTGAATGAGCATAGCTGGAATTGACCTGGAAGTGTGTAAAGTAATTCTTAGGCTACAATCCTAAATTCATTTGCTGGAGAGAAAGCTCCACAGAATGCAATGGGGCTTTGTAAAAATCCACAGGATCAGCAGTGAAACAAGTCATTACTACTGCCTTGTTACAAATGGACAGCTGAGATTCAAAGAGACTCCCAAGGGCACCCTGTCAACCAAGATCTGTTCTTCTGGTCTGGCTTTCACATTTCATCTGTATCACAATCCCACCATTCACTGTATTTATGCACCCATGCATATTCATATACGCACACAAATCTGAATCTGAGTAAGAATCTTGTTCAGCTGTTGCAGTGGAGGCAAAGAGCATGAGACAAGACCCAATTCTAATATTTAGAAACACATACAATACAGCAGCAAACACAGCGCCCCTGAGAATTTCACTTTATTAGCAGACGTAACAATTTAGCAAGATGAAACAGTGCAAAGAGCTTAAGGCTGCAAACCTATGCCACTTACCTGAGAGAAAGCCCCACTGAATTCAACAGGACTCGTTTCTGGGTAGACATGCATAGCATTGTGCTGTAAGACTTCATAGACTTTATTTTGTAAGTGTTCAAGGGAGGGAGAATGGGCAAACAAAGAAACAGTTCTGTATCTTTGGATCAAGGATCTTTGCTGATCCTGGATTTTCAGATAAATTAATACCTCGGTTAACAAAGTAGATGCGTTCCTGGACATTACTTCTTCAACAGAAACTTTGACACCAGAGGTAAGAATAACATGGAAAGTATAGGGATAGGGGCCTACACCTGCTCATAAATGGTGAGGGCAGTTTCAACAGGGACTTTAAAGGGTGCCTACCCAGCATCCACCTATTTCCCCGCCTCTGAATGGTGTCGGATCTTTTCCTTCCCAGCCCTGGGAGAAAGCCAGAGATCTCTTCTAATGCAAAGCAAACTCATAGGCATGTCAGTTTCAGGCTAGCAAAGGCACAGGCTTATCAGTTTATTGAGAGCCAAGCAAAGACACAGGCTTGAAAGTTTATCCCAAGCAATGGTGGTCTGTTTCACCTTAAAAATAAAAAACACCCTTCATTAAAAGAAGCTTTGTTCCTGGAGGATTTGTTAACTGCGGTATGACTGTACTGTGTGCATATCATGAAATGTGCAAGAAACACAGTAAAGTCTATCATTCTACAACACTTGTCATCCTGACAAAAGAAAGGTGACTAAGGCTGCAATCCTACACTCACTCACCCGGGAATAAGCTTCATTGAACTCCATGGGGCTTAATTCTAAGAAAACATATATAGGGTTGTGCTACAAGGGCCAAATTAGATGTGATGCCAGAGGACATGCGATCAGACTCTCGGGTTTCCCTTTCACCCAAGGGAAGAGCCGTAGAATTCTGCATGCAGAAGGCCTCAAACTCAAACCCCAACATCTCTAGGCTGGGCTGGGCGAGATTCCCTGTCTGAAACCAGCTGCCAGTCAGTGTGGACAGTACTGAGCTAGATAGACCAGTGGTCTGGCCCAATATATGGCAACTGTACATGCTCCTAATGAAGACAGGAGGGGAAAAGTTTGTTTTCTTCAATTGCCCATATCGCCTGCAATTACCTCATTGCCATTTTTAGGTGGCCAATTATTCTGGAAGGTGTGTGAATTGTTGGGAGTCAGTGATGGTTTAACTTCTCCTGTGGTCCTAGTACTCTCTGTAGTTTGCTCTCCGTTTACACTGTTTATTGTATAAAATGACGATCTTTAAATTATTTCTATTAATATTATATTAATATAAGTTGTTATATGTTGGGCGGGGTAGGACGTGTCCTTTTTATGTTAGTGCAGGATGAGCACTTGTCGTTAATGATGTTATTTTATCTTTTGATTTTTTTAAAAAAATTCGGTATTGTTTGCTTTTTGAAAAGATTGTAAGTCACTTTGAGACAAAAAACTTAAAGAGAAGGAGAACAAGAAACACAAATAAAATTTAAACGTAATCAATTAAGCAAGAAATTCAATTCTTTCTTTGTTACCTTTCCATCCCACATTTCCTCCAAGGAGCTCAATGCTAGCAGCCAACTCACACAAAAACCTAAGAGGACGTGGCCTGTGGAGGGCGGGTTATCATACCCTTATATGCTTGGAAACGGAAACCTTTTGATGTGTCTCCAATTTCATCTTAGGAAGAAAAAATCAGGAGCTTAGAGAACGCCGCTCTGCTCCTTTGTTTCAAGTTCTGCCGCCCACCTGATTAGAGCCGCCATCAAAGCTATCCGGAAGGAATTCTAGGTGGCGAATGGCTCGCACTTTGCTTGGCATCTGGATTATTCGGTGCAGCTGCTTAGACTCCAAACACCACAAGTGAAGGTGATTTGATTTGCCGCCTGCTGCAAGGACACGGCCGTCTCTGTGCCCCAAAACAAGACAGAGCTGATGTTAATTCAGGGGAAGGGTTATCGCTCAGTGGTAAAGCACGTTTCCCATATGGAACCCCAGAGAGCTGCTGTTACTCAATGTAAATTATGCTGAGCTAGGTGGCCTGATGAGCCATAAGGCAGCTCCCTCCATTCATCTGGCCATCTCTCTTGACAGATGAATTCCCAACTTCAAAATGAAACCCTTCTATCAACAGCTTATGAGCAGATCATGATGTTTGCCAAATACGGAAATGGTGTTATTTATAAAACCTCCAATTGACTTTCCAGCCCAGACCGGGCCCTCAAAGTGATACAAAATGCAACAAAGCAATCGCACCCAAATTTACAAGGCAAAATGTAGCATCTGCCACTAGTGGTGCAATCTCATGACTGCCTTATTTATTTATTATTTTATTTATTTCTTACGTTTATACCTCACCTTTCTTTCATCACAGAAGCCAAGGTAGCACACACGTGGTTCCTAGATGGTCTCCCATCCTGGTACTGACCAGACCCAGACCTATTTAGCTTCTGCAAGGTGGTGGTCTCATGTGTCTTCAGACCACAGCCAAGGACAAGTCTTCTCAGAAGTCAACCTCAGTAAGTTTAGTGGGATTTTTTACTAAGGTAACTACGTGTATAGCGTTGTAGCCAAGACAGAAAAGGAGCGGTGGGAGAGCAAAATGAGGTACCAGCTCATAAAACAAAAGACTAACTCTGCCCTTGGCAAAAATCCACAGTTCAGGCACAGAGCAAAAGGTCCTAAATTCAGTCCGTGAAATCTCCAAGTAGGGCTGGCAAAGGCCCTTGTCAGAAACCCCTGAAGAGCTGCTGGCAGTCAGTACAGACAATATGGAGCGAGACAAACTAATGGTTTGACTCAGTATAAGGCCAGTGTGGCACAGGGGTTACAGTGTTGGACGAGGACCTGGGAGACCCGGGTTCAAATCCCCCACTTAGCCATGATGGTCACTGGGTGGCCCTGGGCCACACACAGTCTCTCAGCCTAACCTACCTCACAGGGTTGTTGTGAGGATAAAAATGGGGAAGGGGAACCATGTGCATCACCTTCAGCTCCTTGGAGGAAAGGTGGGATATCAATGTAATTTTAAAAAATAAAAATAAAACAGCTTCCTATTCTGTGTCACAGTTCAAAGTACCTACAGGTTTTGAAGTCTCTCTTGAGTTTGTGGATGGGAGTTGGCCTGGTCAGGTGTCTACAAAGAGAAACGTTGTGGCCGCCAGGTGCAGCCCACCCCACCCTTAGCGGCCTGGAGGCAACAGCAAAGGAATCCCCTCCTACCCTAGCGGAAAGGCAGGAGAGGAGCATTGCAGCTTCAGCTGATGCTCAGAGAAGGGCTTCAGAGCTCCATGGACAAACAGCAGCTGCAGGAACCTCCTAGCTTTGCCTCTTCTCTGCGAGAAAGAGAGGCCAGGAGCATGCAGGTTTCAGCCAATCCTTGGCACCGGGACTGAGAGTCTCATGGCCAAGCCAGAGCTACAGGACTATCTCTCCTCATCTCTTGCTCATGCAGGAAAGAGAAGTGGGGAGGGCATGTGGGGTTCAGCTGCTGTTGGGCTATAGGGCTCAAAGTCGCAGCCACAGGAGTCTTCGCCCGCACAGGGGACAAAGACAGAGAGGGAGCATGCTGCTAACCCCCCCCCCCAAAAAAAACCCTTTCCTTTTACCCTTGGATCTGGAGAAGGGGCAGAGATCATCCCGTTTCTACTAGGATGACCCCTGTCCAACTCCACAGATTCAAAGTTGGGAGGAAATCCAGGACTTCAGTTTTGAAACACACAAAAAATTAAGTCCGAGGTGATAAGACACTGCGGTAATAAAAGTAATGTTTTAAACGTAAGCCAGCATTTCCTGCAGGGACTTTTGCAGGGCTGGAGAGCACAATTTACCTTGTCACAGCAAAAACTTTATAGCGCAACGAAGAACCTTCCACTGGCGATGGCAGCTGATACTTGCAGTGAAGGGTATCAAACTCCCAGGCAAAAATTGAGTTATCTTTAAAGCAGCTGAGAATGGTGTTGCTCAGCGGAAGAAAGAAAACCTGAAAGCACAGGGAGGGATACTTGGAAGCAATAGTTGAAATCTGTGGATTTCTACACCGGAACAAAGGCAATATTTGAACTGGAGCATATTTGTTCATCGATGCTCCAGAGGGCAAGACTAGAACCACTAAGGGAAAATGACAGGGAAGCAGATTTCGGCTAAAAGTTAGGAGAAACTTCCCAATGGGAAGACCTGTTCGACAGTGAAGCAGTCTGCCTTGAGTGGTGGTGCTGTCTCCTTCACTGAAGGTATTGTAAACTGCCCAGAGACCTTCAGCTATGGAGCGGTATATAAATGTAATGAATGAATGAATGAATGAATTTCATCAGAGGCTGTATGCCATCTGTCAGAGATGCTCTAGCAGCTCAGTGGCAGAGCATCTGTTTTCCATGAAGGTGGTCCTAGGTTCAACCCCCAGCATCTCTAGGCATCTCTAGTTCAAGGTTCTAGTTTTGGTGTACAAAGTCCTATACAGCTTGGGACCAGGACACCTGAAAGACCGTCTTACTCCGTATATACCCAGTCGATCACTTCGCTCTGCAGGTGAGGGCCTCCTGGAGATACCATCTTATCAGGAGGTTCATTCTGCACAACACAGGAAACGGACCTTTAGTGTGGCGGCACCTACCCTGTGGAATTCCCTCCCCTTGAATATTAGGCAGGCGCCATCTCTGCTATCTTTTCGGCGCCTTTTGAAGACTTTCCTCTTTCAACAAGCCTTTTAAGTTGAGACCTACCACACTCTGCATCTGTGTCAGAATCGTTTAACATTTTTTTTAATAATGTTTTTAACCCTTTTTTAAGGTTGTTTTTTAAATGTTTTTAATGCTGCTTTGTTTTAATGTATTTTAAGATCTGTTTTTATGATGTTTTAAAGTTTTTTAGTGCTCTGTTTGCCACCCTGGGCTCCTGCTGCGAGGAAGGGTGGGATACAAATTAATTAATTAATTAATTAATTAATTAAATAAAAATAATAGGTAGGGCTGGGCACAAAGATTCCTGTCTGATATCCTGGACAGCTTCTGCCAGTCACTGGAGACAATTTGTTGTTGTTATGTGCCTTCAAGTTGATCACGACTTATGGCGACCCTATGAATCAGCGACCACCAACAGCATCTGTCATGAACCACCCTGTTCAGATCTTGTAAGTTCAGGTCTGTGGCTTCCTTTATGGAATCAATCCATCTCTTGTTTGGCCTTCTTTTTTTTCTGAGCAAGAAGGGCCAATGGTCTGAACCAGTATAAGTATAAGCTTCCTTTATTTATTATTTGATTTATATCCCACCCTTCCTCCCAGCAGGAGCCCAGGGAGGCAAACGAAAGCACTAAAACACTTTAAAACCTCATAAAAAGAGACTTTAAAATACATTAAAACAAAAATCTTTTAAAACATTTTTTAAAAAGCTTTCAAGATGTCTTAAAGAAAAGGTTAAAAGCATATTGTTTTTTAAAAAAAGGTAAAACATACAGACGCAGACTGGGATAAGGTCTCAACTTAAAAGGCTTGTTGAAAGAGGATGCCGCCGAAAAGATAACAGAGATGGCCCCTGTCTAATATATAAGGGGAGGGAATTCCGCAGGGTTGATTCCTTTATTCCTGTGTTCATTGCAGATCCTTGCATTGAGCAGGAGCTTGGACCAGATGACCTCCAAGGTCCATTCTAAAACTCAAGCTTCCAAGTTTCAACTATTTAATCTCTTACGTTTCTGCAATGTGACTGGCTCACACGAGCTTCACGCTACATGGGTACTGGGGACTTGAACCTGGATAATGAGGGACGTCAGGCAGAACGCGAGTCTATGCAGCACAATCAAGTTCTAGCCAAAGGGAAGCCATAACTGAAAGCCATCATCCTACGGGGAGCCAGCACTGAAAACAAATTCTTCCAACAGCAGCTGGAACAGGTCGTGATGCACTGCCTAGCCCTGTCGAAAAGCTTCCAAGTGAGCTTTGCTCATTATCTACAGCAGGAATAGGGAACCTCTGGCCTGTGGGCGGCCCCCCCCAGGCATCTCCCCAGGCCACACACCCCTCTCTCCAGGCAGTCCTCCTCCCTGGCTCCACTCTGTGCCCTTCTGCCTGGCCGGGACGTGTCCCTGAACGGTGTCTCCTGCTTGCCTGGATGGAAAGAAATGTGGGTGTCTGTAAAAACGTCTCGGCTTTCGTGTGGCTGGAACAGAGCCTGCAGGGCAAAGGCCAGAGTCAGCTCTGTTGTTGTGCCCACTTGCTTTCTGGCTCCACCCACCACTTTGTGCAGCCTCCAGAAAGAGCGTGATAAAGAACCTTCAACTGGGACAGGAATTTACTGTCGAGGAAATGTGGCTTCTTAATTGTGAAAGATTCCCCAGTCCTGATCTAATCCATTGGTTTTCAACTTGGTGGGGCAGCAGCCGCTACTGGGTTGCTGCCTGACCTCATGTGGGTCATAAGAAGTCAGTTCCTCAGTGCACTTTGGGGATAAATGTGGATTTCGGACCTTGGATGTGGAGTCTAAAGACTCCTGATCTAAATGAGGAGACTCTCCTGTTGTTCACTGTGACAGGGAAAGCTTTGCCTTGACCCTCACTGAATTCTAACAATGATTTTCAAATTCCCAGACTTCTGAATAAAAGCTGACCAACCGGGCAGAAGAAGCGTTTCTTTGAACTGACCTTCTGAATACCGACAGATTGGCGAACGTTCAGCTTTCTTTTCCGCTGAAAGGTGTCCAGATCCCAAAGCTGGGCTGTGTCGGCAGATGACGTGACGGCGTATCGACCAGAACCATGAACCGAGATCGAGGATACTGAAGAATTGTGTCCTCTCATCCAACTAACAAGTTCTTTCGTATCTAAGATAAGAAGAAGCATGAAGACAGGAAAAAGTCAAGATTTAAAGCAACAGTGGGGAACTTCCAGCCCATGGGCCTAATTAGTCCTCCCAGGTCTCTGGATTTGGCCCGCCAGGCCATTTGGGGCAAGACATGGCCACCTGTCAGTCACCTGGTGTGATATGACATCAGGCGAGGAGATTGGTAATCTCCGATCTAAGTACTAAGTGCTAAGATCAAAAATATGGGCTGTCATCTCCAATCTTACCGCTAAGCACCACAGCACTAAGATTCCACCTGTAAACTGTCAAAAGAGCAGACAGCATTTATCTGATCTCTGATCTTATGAGACTACAGTGCTAAGATCAGAGATAAGCCTCTGCAGCTGCTCTTTCACGATCAACGAGCAAGCAGAAACGTATCTCTGATCTTAGCACTGTGGCAACTCCCTGTTAAGCCCCAAATTGAAATCACCTGATGTCATATGAGTGGGTGTCCCCACCCACTGTCAAAAACAGCCAGCAGAGGGTAGGCCAGTTTTGAATCTGGCTCTTGGGTTGAAAAGGGTCCCCCATCCCTGATTTAAACAAAAAGAACACTCTAGTTTTATCATCAGAACACAGATGAGAAATGAAATAAAGAGGCTCTATTATTCCTAATGCCTACGGCCATACTACCCTGAACACGCCCAATCTTGTCTGAGCTTGGACGCTAACCCAGGGTCAGGCCTGGTTAGTACTTGGATGGGAGACCGCCTGGGAATACCGGGTGCTGTAGGCTTAGGGGAAGGCAATGGTAAATTGCCTCTGAATACCTCTTACCATGAAAACCCTATGAATATATCCAAAAAAGATTCACAGGGTTGCCATAAGTCGTAATCGACTTGAAGGCACGTAACAACAAAAATTATTCCTAACGTACATTATACGTTAACTAGAACGTCAAACAACCAATACCCTGGGAAACAGGGCTGTGGAGTCGGTACGCCAAACCTTCAACTCCGACTCTTCTATTTTTCTACAGTCCGACTCCTTCATAAATGGCAAATGTATATTTACTAGTAATAACAAATTAATGTAGTAAAATGGTAGCACAAGGCATTTCATCACCACCACGTGAATCATCAGGCTAGATTGATAGAACATAAAATATATTTATTTGATTAAAATTTCTGAACAAGAAAACTTTCCTAAATTCCTATGAAAGTTTTTATTTTGAAGCTGGAGTTGGTAGATTTCTACCAACTCTGACTCCACCCAAAATTGCTTCCGACTTCATGACTCCGACTCCACAGCCCTGCTGGGAAACAGTGACAAATCCTGCTCTGACAAAAGCCTTGGAGTTCCTAATAATAATCCAGCACAAGAGATGATGAGTGGGCTCCGTGAATGTTCTGGAAGTGTATTGCTGGTCTGGGCTACAGTGTAAAGCTGGAAGTGTAAAGCAGGTCTGGGCTACAGCAGTCACCTTAAGGGAAGACATCTGACAGCCCCATGTAAGCCTGGAGTATAAAGTCTAATAAACAAATGTTTCATAAAAGATTGCACTATTTAAAAATAATTTCCCATTCTTTTATAGACTTGACAGCATGACAGCAAGGTGTGTTAAAGCCGAGGCGGGGAACCTGCGGCCCTCGAGATGTTGCTCCCTATCCCTGATCAACAGACAATGAAGAGCAGCTGCATATAAGGAATGTAAGTTTCTTAAACAGTGCCCATTACCTGTATCAAAGCATTTAATGGAGTAATCAGCCAAAGCCACGAGGAATTCTGTTTTCCTGCGAAGATTAAAAGCCAGGGCGGTGCATGCCTGCATTACTCGCTGAACCAGGGTGAACCTATTTGTACAAATCAAAATTATTCCTGCAAAGCACATGGAAAACTTATTGCAGCTATAAGTCAAATGGAGTGAATGTTGATAAGACAAATGCATCACTTTGGACGCTCTGTGAACATGTCACAGGCTATATCGAGGTGGGTGGGTTCTGGGCTACCAGGCCAGATCTTTATGTCCCACCACCATTGTGGGCCAGCTTTGACAGGTGGGCAGGGCCCCCTCTTGTCAATTATGATGCAATCAGATGAGTGAGAGGTAGGCAGCACCCACCTTTCAAAGTTGAAGGTGTGGAGAGGCGTCTGCTTCACCAGCACTTTCCCCACAGCTGATGAGCCAAGGATTCAACCCTGCTGGCTGCAGGGGTCTGCTTTGCTAATGTGCTCCCTTTCAGGAATGCGCTGGTGAAGCAGACCGCAGAATTGACCCCCCCCTCCCGTCTACCCATCAGCTGATGGGCAGGTGACCGTGGTTTGGGAAAAATGGCTTTGCAGGCCAACCCCCTGGTGGACCAAGATTCCACATACCTTGGCTATATAGTAGCCAAAAGACAATCCTATGAAATGCAGAATAGCTGCATATATCCAAATGGCTCAAAGGATTGCTAGAACATTCAGGATGCACCAAGTACACAAATAAATAGAGTATTATCTTTATATACTATGACCAGTCTTAGCTGGTTTGTGGAAACAAGCCAGCTTCTTAAAACAATTTTTGAAGTTGGCTTGTCTCAACAAACCATAGCTAAGAATAACTAAAGTTTGTTGGGTCTGAATGACACAATAAACCATGATTAATAAAAGGCAGAAGCAAAAGCTTCAAAACTCCTTTTTATGGCTCCACGGGAGTAGGGAAGTGCATCACATCAAGGCTCACCAAGGCTCATTTTGGTTATGATAAACTATATTTTATTACTATATCCAAACCATCTTAGTATTGTGAGGGTACAAAGAAATAGACAGGAACTTACTAGGGCTAGGAGGGGTAATCTAGAAAAAGCTCACCCTTCCACATCATGCTTAAAACTATGGTTCTGCCTGCATCCCTCCATCCCTTTACATAATTTAAACTAGAGCAAACTAAAAGATTTATAGATGAACAAGCAGTACTGACCTGTTGCCCACCAAGTCAAAAACGTAGATATTCCCTTGATGATCTCCAGAAAGGAGTGAATCTCCAGAACTGTCGAAGGCCACATTCAAAAAACGTATTGTCTTGGAATGGTAGCCTGTAGTACTGTGAATAATATTTACGATGACTCTGAAAACAAGGAGATGTTAACAGCATGCTATTGTGAAGGGTTAAGGATGCCTTTGCTCACTAAAATCAACTGACTCAAACAAGGCTAATTCTGGACAGAATCAGGCTGTGTGCAGTCAAATCCTCACTTACAAGGCCAGCTTCAGCTTTTTGATAAATACAAAAATATGCCTTGACTGTGTCCTAACTTCCTTAAAGCCATTACAGGACACCTACTTAGAAGGGGAAAGGTCCAGAACAGAAATATACTGCATGGTTAAAATTACTTTCTCTGATAAACTATTAAAAATTCAAAGAAAAACAAAATAAAAAGAAGCCTAATGTGCCTAATATAATTATATAGCAATTAGGCTGGTTAGAGACTAGCATCAAGGAAGAACCAATCCTCTCTCCCAATTTATTTATTTTTAATATCTAAGGTTCCTTAAAGCACATTTTAGCGTCTCTTTCATAAACCATGATAACAGACAAACAAAAAGATTCCTTTCTAAAATTCTTTCTGCTCTACTTTGATTTCCTGGAGAGTTTTTTTTAAAATGCACTTAACTTTCTGGGGAAAGGCTTAGTTGTTCTGCCACTGATCACCTGTGTGTGTGTGTGTGTGTGTGTGTGTGTGTGTGTATTTGTGAACTTTTAGTAATTATTGCACTGGATGTTAGGAGTTTTTACCCTAATGTAAATACTGCAGGGATGACCTGCAATGATGTCCTCCTGTTTGCACAAGGGGACTTCCCCACCCCCACCCCCACCCTGGAACGCTCCCAACAGTCTGAAGCAGATTTGGGTAGTGTACAGGGGGGCATAGAGAGGAAGGAGAAGGCTCTTTGCACAAGCAGACACCCACTTGCACTACACTGGATCTCACCCAAATTTGTTTAAAATGTCACCGTTTGCACTTTGATTTGATTTGCCCTTTTGTAAAGTAACCAGAATAGGGGCAGCTCAAGTGAAGTGTGTGCTATATGTTGACTTTCTGCCTGGAGATGAATCTAGATGAGGAATCTGTATGGACAGGGTGAACTAATCAACTGCTCCTTCAGATGTATCATTATTTGCTAGTGTATTTAGGCTCAATTAGCAGGAAGTTATTATATTATTGCGAGAGTAACGAAAAGGAAAATGGGAAATACCAAATTAATGACAATGTAAGCCCTCTTCAGGTGTTCTAAAAGTGAGTTTGCTCTATCCACAAGTGGTGGGGGAGGAGAAATTGCAGGGATGAGCACACTAGCTCTGCCTCTGTCCACCCTTCATATCTCTCGTATTTGTTGGAGAATGAATATATGAAGTGCAGAGCCTCCTGCACTCAGAGAAGTACTGAAACGTATGCACCAGACATCTGCCAGAGGCGAGAGGAAGAGAGTAGATAAAGCAGGCTTGTATTTAAGCAGTAGCCCAGTAGCTGTAGACAAGACAGAATTCCATGCAAGTGAGTGAGCGAGCTGTCATATGAGTGACCGAACGCTCCATCCCTCCTCTGCACCTACCATTGAAAGCAAGCTGTTTAGATATGCAGGCTACAAACTTTTACATGGCTGTGTTAAAGAGCTTGAGAAGAGGACAGCCATGACATTTGCCCATCTCAAGAAACAGAAATGTTTTGGGACCTGATGCAGCCTTTTAGAGACATCCTTTCTTAAAAGTGCGAAGATAGTATCCCCTCCTGCAGTTGAATCTCATCTCTCCTGCTCTTGAGGGGAGTTCTCTACCATATGATAAGAGGCAACTCTTCCCAGTCTCTTGGAAAGTGAAATGGTGAGCTTGAATTTGTTTTGCTTTACCCTTTAGAGTCATGGAATACAATCAGGACAGTAAGAGGGGAAAATGTCAACCTGTTCTTTTAACAACATATATATAATTGTTCTTCTAATATCTATTTTTATTAGTACAAAACTAGAAGAAGGGGGATACTTATTCATGATTAATGAATTAATCCAGGGTAAGTTAAAGCAGCTTCAGAAAGAGGCATTCCTAACATTGCCAGGACCTATTGACAGTGATCTATAAACACTCTCTGAGGAAACAGAGGACTAAAAAACTGTATACAAATTCAGAGTCAAATGGTAAGTTGTTATGCAGTTTTTGGAAAAAATGAAATATTTATTAGTTCCCATTTCTATGATCTGAAAAGTCTTCTTACTGGCTTCATTCACATGATTAACTTGACTATCCGACACACAAAAAAGACTACACAGGAATTCTGAGTAATAATTTATTGTGCAACTTGATTTAGAAAAGAACCCCTGGGCTCCTTCTGGGAAGAAGGGTGGGAGATAAATTTAATAAATAAATACACAAACAAACTTTATTGATAAATTGCTGTCCTAGCTATCTGCCACTGATTTGATCGTTAATTTCTCTGAAGGATGGTGACATCCGAAACATCAACAATGTGGTGAAGTGGGCTTTAATCTAGTCCACAAAAGTTTAGGGCATGATAAAAATGCTGCAATTCTAGTCCTGTCTATTCAGAAGTAAGTACCATTGAGTTCAAAGGGACTTACTCCCAGGGAAGAGGGGTGAGGACTGCAACCTTAGTTTTAAGATTTTAGTGTGCCACAAGATTATTTTTGCTGCGACAGATAACATAATTACTCCTCTGGAAATCAACCATCTTGCCAACAGTACTGTTGACTATGACAGGTAGCAAGGCCCTGGGACGGTGTTTTGTCAGTGGCTTTCCAAACCTTCATGAAATTCTGCTTCAGCCTGAAACTCCGAAAAGCCTGCTGGGTCAGGCCAGGCCAATGGCCCCGCTACCCCTGCATCCTGCCCTCACAGTGGCCAACCAGATGCCTACGGGAAGCCTGAAAGCAGGATCGGAGTGCAATAGCGCTCTCCCCACTTGTGATTCCCAGCATACAGAGGCATATTGCCCTCAAAAGCAGAGGTAGAACATAGACTAATAGTCAGTAGCTATTGATAGCCTCCATGAATTTGTCTAATCCGCTTTAAAGTCATCCAAGTTGGTGGCCACCACTGCCCCTTGTGGGAGAGAGTTCCATTGTTTAACTATGCACTGTGTGAAGAAGTACGTTACCCGTCCTTCATAGGGAAGTTGCTCCATCCTCTCGATAATTTTGATTTACCCTCTCCTGAACTCACTGGGGTGGCTTTAAATAAAGTTATTGTCTTGCAGCCCTTCCAATGTAGTACAGGGATGAAAATAATAATAGTAATGCCCAAGCTAGATTTAGAAAAGGAAGAGATTATATTGTACGTTGGATACCAAGGAATTTCAGAAGAAAATCACCCTGTACTTTATAGATTGCAGCAAAACCTTTGATTGTATAGATCATGAAAAACTATGGAACGCTTTAAAAGAAATGGGGGTGCCATAGCATCCGATTGTCCTGATGCGCAACCTATACTCTGGACAAGAGGCTACTGTAACGACAGAATATGCAGAAACCGATTGGTTCCTAATCGGAAAGGATGTGAGACAGGGGTGTATTTTATCACCCTATTTGTTTAATCTATACGCAGAACATATCATACAGAAAGCTGGATTGGACCAAGATGAAGGTGTGAAAATTGGAGGGAGAAATATCAATAATTTAAGATATGCAGACGATACCATACTACTAGCAGAGGCCAGTAACGATTTGAAACGAATGCGGATGAAAGTTAAAGAGGAAAGCACAACAGCAGGACTACAGCTGAACGTCAAGAAGACTAAAGTAATGACAACAGAAGATTTATGCAAATTTAAAGTTGACAATGAGGACACTGAACTTGTCAAGGATTATCAATACCTCGGCACAGTCATTAACCAAAATGGAGACAATAGTCAAGAAATCAGAAGATGGCTAGGACTGGGGAGGGCAGCTGTGAGAGAACTAGAAAAGGTCCTCAAATGTAAAGATGTATCACTGAACACTGAAGTCAGGATCATTCAGACCATGGTATTCCCGATCTCTATGTATGGATGCGAAAGTTGGACAGTGAAAAAAGTGGATAAGAGAAAAATGAACTCATTTGAAATGTGGTGGTGGAGGAGAGCTTTGCAGATACCATGGACCGTGAAAAAGTGGGTGTCAGAACAAATTAAACCAGAACTGTCACTAGAAGCTAAAATGATGAAACTGAGGTTATCATACTTTGGACACATAATGAGACGACATGATTCACTAGAAAAGACAATAATGCTGGGAAAAACAGAAGGGAGTAGAAAAAGAGGAAGGCCAAACAAGAGATGGATTGATTCCATAAAGGAAGCCACAGACCTGAACTTACAAGATCTGAACAGGGTGGTTTATAGCAGATGCTATTGGGGGTCGCTGATTCATTGGGGCGCCATAAATTGTAATCAACTTGAAGGCACATAACAACCACCATTTTACAGGAGTGGTTGTTAAGGACCACAGTTCTAGAAACCTAACACTGCACTCGTATTCATGTTTACTGGAGCTTTTGCTCTAGTTGATGTATTTAGGGTGGCAGCCTAAGAGATCATAAAGAAACATGCACATAGCAGGTGAAATTCTTATTGCAGCAACCTGTAAAGAACTGGCTAGTAAGATTTTAAACTAAATCTAATCTCCCTGCAAACAGATCAGGATGAATGCTCAATAAAGAAGTCTTCTGGAAAGGACCTAAAAGACAGCTTGCTTACTCAGTACTGTGAGGGGCTACAGGAGGAACTTCAACATTTCTCCCACATATTGCATCACAAATAGATTTGTAGGATTGCAAACAAGGTTTATTAGTATGATAAAGGTTATGGCTTTCCATGTGAAGTCTTTGAACACGCAGGAAAGAGTGTAATGCAAAGGCCATGCATTTATAAAAATGTAGATGTACTGCCTTCAAGCCAATTCTGACTTATGATGACTCTATGAATAGGGTTTTCACGAGGCTGAGAGGCAGTGACTGGCCCAAGGTCACCCAGTGAGCTTCATGGCTATGTGGGGATTAGAACCCTGGTCTCCCAGGTCGTAGTCCAACACCTTAACCACTACACCATGTTGCAGCTTATTCCAAACCTCAAACAGCAATTACCACCAACTAATCCGATTTTAATTTGAAAAAGTTTGAAACGGCTGAAAGCTAGATGAATTTCCTTGCTGAATCAGATCACAGCCGTACAGTTGAGCACTCTATTTTTAGGATCACAAGCAGGACATAAAGATGAGAAAAGCCTTCCTTGTCATTTATTCCTAGATACACTGCGTCCAAACGTGGAAGTTCCATTTGATGGGTTGTGTCCAATATTAGACCTAGTCAGAGTAGACCCATTGAAATTACTGGACATTACTAATTTAATTCCATTAATTCCAATGGGTGTACTTGGAGTAGGACTTGCTGGTGTAATCTTATATGTATGTCTACACCAGCCACTCAGAGCCCCGATTTAACTAATCTCTTCTCTCCATCAATAGAGTGTGTAACTGCCTGCTATTTGTCCTCAGCAACTGGTAACTAGGGATATATTTCCTTTGTATGTGGGGAGCCCATAGCAAATAGCCTTTGATACTCCCACTCCCCCCCCGCATTTGTCTAATTCCATTTTCTGAAGCCGTTGACACAAAGTATGACGGAGGTAGTAACCACAACCCACTGGTGCTGCCTGAGTTTGCAGCATCTGGAATCAAAGGATAGACTGCTTTTGGGCATGGGGGCTCCACTGATGATACATAACGAGGGCCCAAAGACTACAGCAAAAGACAATAATAAATAAATAAAAATCCCTGCATGGTTACCCCTGGTGCGCTGCCGGGGAAGGCTTGCGGTGCCAGATCTTGCCCTCTTCCCTGTTGCCCAGGTCCGAACTCTGCATCCTGACAAGCAGCCACTGGCGCCTCTCGCTCGAAAAGGTTCCAACCGGGATAGCCCGCCCCAACCGCCGCTTCTTTTCCCAGGACCCGCCTACTTTGGAATATACCAAAAAGTTTGGGGGTGGGGAATGGAAGTTACTTTCTTCCCTCGTGCGGGCTTATAAACGCCAAAGCCAGAAGACGCTCCCCTCTCAGGGTGGAACAATCCAGCCCTGTGCCTGCTGGGAGTTGTGGTTTATTTTTAACATGGTAGGCGCCTTCCAAGTGAATCTGGAGTGGACTTAGTGGCCAGGCAGGGACGGTCAGGTGTTAGTGGTCCAGGGTGCGGCTGGAGGGTGAGGTTAGATTTAGGACTGTCCTCATCGAGGATAAGGCTATCAATGGCTACTAGCCATAATGGCTATGCTCTGCCTCCACAGTGGGAGGTAGCCTGCTTCTGAATACCAGAAAGCAGGAGGGAAAAGTGCTCTTTCCTCTCAGCTTGTGGGCATCCGATGGGCATCTGGTTGGCCACTCTGAGAACAAGATACTGGACTAGATGGGCCACTAGCCTGATCCAGCAGGGCTCTTCTTATGTTCTTAAGAGATGTGGGTTATTTTTTAAAAAAAAAAAAATCCTTGGGGAGAATTACTTGTAAGGTTGCCTTGCATTCGTTCTTTATTTCCTGGGCTCAGGTCTCCATGGTATTCCCGATCTCTATGTATGGATGTTAACGTTGGACAGTGAAAAAGGCGGATAAGAGAAAAATCAACGCATTTGAAATGTGGTGTTGGAGGAGAGCTTTGCGCATACCATGGACTGCGAAAAAGACAAATAATTGGGCATTACAACAAATTAAACAAGAACTGTCACTAGAAGCTAAAATGATGAAACTGAGGTTATCCTACTTTGGACACATCATGAGAAGACCTGATTCACTAGAAAAGACAATAATGCTGGGAAAAACAGAAGGGAGTAGAAAAAGAATAAATAATAATAATAAACAAGAGATGGATTGATTCCATAAAGGAAGCCACAGACCTGAACTTATAAGATCTGAACAGGGTGGTTCATGACAGATGCTGTTGGAGGTCACTGATTCATAGGGTCGCCATAAGTCGTAATCGACTTGAAGGCACATAACAACAACAACATGCATTGGGGAAGAGGAAAAAATCCCTGTCCCTTTAAGAACTGGAACTTTCAGAGCCGCTCTTTCCGCCTCGCCCCCCTTCGTGTTCTGTTGCTCCTCAAACAGAAGGCGGAAACCGGAAGTGGCCGTTGCTCGGTTGAATTCGGTGCGGCCACGTCGGAGGAAGGCAGGTCCCACCCACCGTCCAACCTCCTCGGCTTCGCTGTACGAGCAGCTTCGGCAGCGGCGGGAAGCAGAAAGCCTAACATCAAAGGCGCCCAGCGCCTGGGCCTCCCGGCAGCAGCAACAGCAGCACCTCGGTGGCGGAGGCGAGATGTCGGACCTCGGGGAGTGGTTCCGGAGCATCCCGCTTATCACTCGCTACTGGTTTGCCGCTTCCATCGCGGTTCCTCTCTTCGGCAAGCTAGGCCTCATCAGCCCTTTCTATCTCTTCCTGTGGCCCGAAGCCTTTATCAACCGCTTCCAGGTAGGGGATACGGACTACAGCTCCCGGCATACATAGCACATCCTAGCGGTAGAATCGCTCGACAGTTACGTGCTCTGCATCCTGGGAATTGTAGTCACTTCGGTTAATATAGTCTCAGTCTAACATGTGGGGAATCGTAGTTCGCCAGGTACTTCATTTGGCAGGATTGATAGTGGACGAGAAGCAACGTTGGAAATGTTAATGTGGGCACACGATGGCGAGGGAACACAACCTGAAACCCTTACTTCTCTTTTTTTCTGTCTTGAATGTCACTGAATGACACCTATGCAAGGAAGCATCACAAAAGGGTTTTTTTTAATTAAAAAAAAACAGGACTCCTGTGTCTGTGTTTTCTGAGAGCAAAGCTCCTGATAGTTTAGTGGTGAAAGTTAAAGACTTCGTTTGAGCCAGGACAGTGTATTGGACAGCATGTTTGACTTCATTGGAGAGACTAGGGATTCAAATGCTGATTTAGTCATAGAATCATAGAGTTGGAAGGGGTTTATAAGGCCTTGCTCAATGCAGGAAGCCCACTTAAAGCATCCCTGACAGGTGGATGTCCAGCTGCCTGTTGAATGCCTCCAGTGTTGGAGAGCTCACCACATCCCTAACTGGTTCCATTGTCGTACTGCTAGGAAGTTAAGGAAGTTTTTCCTGATGTTCAGTTGAAATCTGGCTTTGTGCACCTTGAGCCCATTATTCCGTGTCCTGCACTCTGGAACAATCAAGAACAGATCCTGGCCATCCTCTTGTATGGCAACTTTTCATGTACTTGAACAGTGCTATCATATCTCCCCTCAGTCTTTTCTTCTCAAGGCTAAACATGCCCAGTTCTTTCAGTCTCTCTCATAGGACTTTGTTTCTAGTCCCCTGATCATCCTTGTTGCCCTCCTCTGAACTTGTTCCAGTTTGGCTGTATCCTTCTTAAAGTGTGGTGTCCAGAATTGGACGCAGTACTCAAGATGAGGCGTAACCAGTGCTGAATAGAGGGAAGTCAATACTTCACACGTGATTTGGGAACTATACTTCTGTTAATGCAGTCTAAAATAGCATTTGCCTTTTTTGCAGCCACATCACACTGTTGGCTCATATTCAGTTTGTGATCAATAACAATCCCAAGATCTTTCTTGCATGTAGTATTGCTTAGCCAAGTATCCCCCTTCTTATAACTGTGCATTTGGTTTCTTTTTCCTAGTTGTAGAATTTTGCATGTATCCCTGTTAAATTTCATTCTGTTGTTTTCAGCCCAATGCTCCAGCCTATTAAGATCCCTTCAAATTTTGTTTCTGTCTTCTAAGGTATTAGTTATGCCTCCCAATTTTGTGTCATCTGCAAATTTGATAAGCATTTCCTGCAGCTCCCCATCTAAGTCATTAATACAAATGTTAAAGAGCACTGGGCCCAAGACCGAGCCCTGCGGTATCCTGCTTGTTATCTCCCCCCAGTCTGAGAAGGAACCATTGACAAGCACTCTTTGAGTACGATTCTGTAGCCAACTGTGGATCCACTTGATAGTTGTTCCATCCAGCCCACATTTAGCCAGTTTGGTAATCAGAATATCATGGGGCACTTTGTCAAAAGCTTTACTGAAGTTGAGATATATTACATCCACAGCATTCCCACAGTCTATGAGTGAGGTTACCCGATCAAAAAATGAGATAAGATTAGCCTGGCAGGTTTTGTTCTTCATAAATCCATGTTGGTTTCTAGTAATCACTGCATTGTTTTCAAGGTGTTTACAGATTTACCGTTTTATATTCTGCTCCAGCATTTTCCCAGGGATTAAAGTCAGTCTGAGTAGTCCAGGTTCCTTTTTGCCCTTTTTGAAGATAGGGACAACATTAGCCCTTCTCTAATCATCTGGCACTTCACCAGTTCTCCACAATTTCACAAAGATAATAGACAGTGATTCCGAGAGTTCTTCAGCCAGTTCCTTTAATACTCTAGAATGCAGTTCATTGGGCCCTGGAAATATGAACAAAGTGATTAGATGTTCCTTGACCATTTGTTTATTAGTCTCAAGCGGCAATCCTGCCCCTTCATGTTCACATTCCCATGAAACTCCACTGCCCATGTTGGGAAGATCATGCATCAGCTTCATAACAGAAGAGGCTTCCAAACCTTGTTCCATTGTATGCTGCCACTTTGCTCCTCCTTTTGTGCAAATGAGTGAACAAGCCAGGAAGTCTTCATTTATATTGCTTTCCATTGTGTCTGACTGAGAAACTATGGTTAGTGGCTTCTGAACCAACCAGGATATGAAGTCATGGTTAAATGTCAGTATCTTGGTTTGTTTGGAAGCCATTAACGGTACTTTGTTGGTGTGGATACGGGAAGTAACTATAACTGAAGACTTTCTGAGATTTATGGCTCATGAGAAGGGAGGAGTAAAGCAAGTGCATGATGTTGTTCATATGCGCAGTCCTTCTACAAGCAAGAGGGCATCTGCATGTGACAAAGAACCTCAGCCCTAGTAATGAAGTGTCAAGGTAACAAGTGATTGCGGCAGCAGGGTGGGTAGGCCAGGGCAGACTATGCTGTTCTCTCTCCCCCACTCCCCTTCATGATTTTTCGACAAATCCCAAGCTCCAAAGTGAAGACATTTTAAGAAATAAAAATAACAGACGTGCAGATAGAAAACATAAAATATTCAGTGTATTGCCTAAAATGTCACATTTATGACTAACTGCCTGCTGGGCAGAAGTCATGAGCGTGTGCTCAGTGCTGTTAATCTGGATCCTACCAGGCGTGCCGCACCATCAACTTCAGCAAACATCAGCACGTCCATGATGGACTAGAATGGATGACAAAGATGGAACATTCAAGGATGAAAATTCAGCATTGGTGCATTGCACAAGAATTGGCTGGGCAAGCTCTAACATTAATTGCATTCCCAAATCAACAGGTGCAATGTGGTCCTGGCTCTTGGGGAGCAAGTTCATTTTTTTGAGACGAAGGGAGCTGACTTAGAGAAGCTGAGTGAATCAGACGGAGAGGTTTGTGGACAAGACCTGTATGGATGGGATAGGGTGACAGTTCCTCTGCTGGAAGAGAGTCTCTGGGAAGGTGCCACGTTGAGGGAAAGTAAGCTGATTCCTTAGAAGGAGCCCATTCATTGTGGGACAGACAGATATTCTCTTGCACAGAGGATACTCTGGGCGGCTCCTGGTAGTGGGCAATTCAAGTATTACAGACACAGATAGGCTGTGATGGAGTCAGACCACATAGTGACTGGCTTGCCTGATGCGAAGGTTGTGGATATCACATAGTGCCTGGATAGAGCTGGGGAGGAGTCAGTGACTGTGGGGCATTAATAATGAGGAAATATAATCGTGAGATCCTGGAAGCAAAGTTTAGGTCCTAGAACCTTCAGCTTTCTCTAAAATCCCAGCAAAACATTGTTAACATATGCATGAGATGGTAGTGTCAGGAGGAGGCATTTGACTTGGTTAGGCAATGGGGAATACTTGGGGACAATCCAGGCCTCTACAAAAAGACAGGCTTCATTGAACCAGGATGGAACCAGACTGTTGGCATTTACAATCAAAAGTGTATCAGAGCAGCTTTGAAGTTGGTCATTGGAGGAAAGCAGACAGAATGAGGAGCACAGAGTTTGGGATAAGTGAGGGAGATGATGTGAAGCCAAAGAATCATAGGATATAAAAACTCTGTCAAATGTACCAGGCATGTGCGACAGAGTTACCATGTATAGGTGATTATGTGATAAAGCTAAATGTCACTGAGCCAAGATGGGTGAGCTGGACTGCTTGGTCTAATGAAGAGTATAGATATAGTGGGTATAATGGACAATACTAGGACACAGTTGTCTCTGGATGCAAACTCTATAGGAAAGACAGAGAAGGGCATACGGAAGGTGGTGTCCCTCTGTACTTCAAAAAGGACAGAGTTCAAAAAGCTCGAAATCCCAGAAGGGAAAGATTTTGCAGTAGAATTGCTGTGGATGGGAATAGTGGGCCCCATAAGTAACTTATTTATTTATTAGATTTATGTCCTGCCCTTTCTCCCAGTAGGAGCCCAGGGTGGTAACTTAGCACTGCAGACATACTACCACCAGCTTATCAAAATGCCTAGGGTGAACTTTAGATGGAGAGTGAAGTCAAGGAGGCATCCAAAAAAGAAGATGTTGTAGTAATGCACAACATCAGTTATGCTTCCATAAACTGGATAAATGTGTGTTCTAGTTGCAACAGAGAGGTAAAAATTTCTAGATGCCCTAAATGACTATATCCTAGCACAGTTTGTCATGGGAACTGATCAGAGGGGAGGCGACCCTGAACTTAATCTTAACTGGTGCCCAAGAGTTGGTTCAATATATAAGTGGTATTGAACCAATTGGGAAAGTGATGATAGTGTTATCAAATCCAACATGTTTGTAAGTGGACAATTGCCAGGTAAGTCCAGCACAGTCACATTTGATGTCAAAAGAGCAAATCTCTAAAAAGTGAGGGGATTGATAGAAAGGAATTTGAAAGGGAAAGTCAAGATGGTCAAATCTCTCCAGATTGCTTGGGGATTATTTATTTATTTATTTATTATTTGATTTATATCCTGCCCTTCCTGTCAGCAGGAGCCCAGGGCGGCAAACAAACGTGCTAAAAACACAGCAAAATCATAAAAACAGACCTTAAAATACATTAAATCAACTTTAAAAACTTTTTTAAAAAGCTTTAAAAACATCTTTTAAAAAAGGGTTAAAAAACATATTGTTTTAAAAAATATATATTAAAAAGCAATTCCAACACAGATGCAGACTGGGATAGGTCTCAATTTAAAAGGCTTGTTGAAAGAGGAAAGTCTTCAAAACCACAATAATGGAAGCTCAGCTAGAATGTATACCACAGATCAGGAAAGCTACCATGTAGGACAGAAAGTTGCCATCATGATTAATCAGCAGAGACAAGAAAGGTATTAGAGGCAAGAAGGCTTTCTTCAGAAAATGGAAGTCTTGTCCAAATGAGTACAAAATGAAACTCAAACTCTGGCAAAATAAATGCAAGCAGACAATAAGGCATGTAAAGAAAAGAAAATTGGAGCACACCGCTAAAATATTAAGACCAACAATAAAATTATTTAAGTACATTAGAAGCAGAAAACCAACTAAGCAGGTGGTTAGACCTTCAGATGACGAGGGAGTCAAAGATGTGCTAAAGAAGGATAAGGAGATAGCAGAGAAGCTCAGTTAGTTGTTTACATCTGTCTTCACAGCTGATGATGTAAGGCAGATCCTTGTGCTTGAACTAACTTTCTCAGGAAGGGAAAGCTGAGGCAAATAGTGGTAACAAGAGCAAAGTTCTAGGCCTTATTGACAAATTAAAAGCTGACAGATCACTGGCCCCAGATCCCATCCACCAGAGTTCTGATGTGAAATTGCTTTGAAACAAAAATATGTAACTTGTCCCTGAAATCAGCATTTATACCTCAGCACTGGAAAGCAGGGCTGCGGAGTCGGAGTCGTGCAGTCAGAGTCGGGAGCAATTTTGGGTGGAGTTGGAGTTGGTAGAAATGTACCAACTCTGACTTCAACTCCTTCATAAATGGCAAATGTATATTAACTAGTAATAACAAATTTACTGTAGTAAAATGGTAGCACAAGGCATTTCATCACCACCATGTGAATCCAGAGCTTGGAAAAGTTACTTTTTTGAACTACAACTCCCACAAGCCCAATCCCTGGGGCTGATGGGAATTGTAGTTTAAAAAAGTAACTTTTCCAAGCTCTGGATTCACGTGGTGGTGATGAAATGCCTTGTGCTACCATTTTACTACAGTAAATTTGTTATTACTAGTTAATATACATTTGCCATTTATGAAGGAGTCGGACAGTAGAAAAATAGAGGAGTCGGAGTTGAAGGTCTGGTGTACCGACTCCACAGCCCTGCTGGAAAGTGGCTGCATTGTTTTAAAACACCAGTTTTTAAAAAGGGATCTAGGGAGGATCCAGGAAATTACAGGCCAGTTAGCTTAACATCTGTTCTGGGATAACTAATGGAAAGCATTGTTCAGATAGGATTGCCAAGTATATAGAAGAACAAGTCTTGCTGAACTAGAACCAGCATGGCTTCTGCAAGGATGCATCCTGTCTCACTAATCTTTGAGAGTGTCAATAATCATATAAATGGAGGTGATCCAGTTAACATTGTAGAATTAGACTTTCAATCCTTCACCAAAGACTTGTGAGTAAGCTTAGCAATCATGGGCCAAGAGCAGGGCCGGTTCTAAAGGGTGGCCAGGTGGGGCACTGGCTGAGGGCTCCTGGAGCTACAAGGGGGCCCTCAGGGGCCCCTCTGCCCCCTTTTGTGATCCGCGGCAGCAGCCACAGATCGCAGGGCAGGAGCTTTCGCCTGCCTGCCATTCTCTTGCCCCACCTACCTGTCTCCTGTCTTTTAGTATTACCCTTAATGAAGATGGCAGCTGAGGTTTCCCTAAGGTACTGAAGCCCTTGCCGCCATCTTGGTTGATGGCAGAGATGCACGTGCCATCAACAAAGATGCCGGCGGAGGCTTCATCCCCTTAGGGAAACTGTGGCCACCATCTTGGCTAATGGCAATGCTAAAAGACAGGAGACAGGTAGGTGGGGGGTGGGGGGAGTGCATGCACATGCACATGCCGGGGCCCAGGGCAAGCTGATGCCCCAGGGCCCCGGCATACCTGGGGCCGGCCCTGGCCAAGAGGACAGATTCTCTTATGCAGGTGTGGGGAACCTTTGGCCTTCCACGTGTTGCTGAACTACAACTCCCATCATCTCTGGCCAGCATGGCCAATGACCAGGGATGGTGGGAGTTGTAGTTTGGTAACATCTGGAAGACCAAAGGTTCGCCACACCTACTCTTATGGATCAAAAATTGGTTAAAGAACAGGAAGCAAATAGTCAGTTCTCATAAAGTAGCAGGATCCCCAAAGGAACAGTATTGGGACCTAGAAGCATAGAATCATAGAATAGTGGAGTTGAAAGGGGCCTATAAGATTGAGTCCAGCTCCCTGCTTAATGCAGGAATCCAAGGTAGAGCATACCTGACAGATGGCTGTCCAGCTGCCTCTTGAAGGCCTTCAGTGCTGGAGAGCCCACCACCTCCATAGTTAATTGGTTCCCTTTAACGTTTTCGTGAATGACCTGGATGCCGTCCTGGACTCCTCCTGGGAGGAAGGACAGGATATGATAAATAAATAAATGTGGAACTGGGACAGACATACCTTCTCTTTGGTTGGCACAGGGTTGTGAGGTCATGACCCAGATGGATAATTAACTTACTAGGGGTTTTGTAATCCCTCAGATGTTGTTGGACTCTGTATGGCCAATAGTCAGGGACAATTATGTATTTATTATTTGTTTATTGCATTTATATTCCACCTTTTCTCCAAGGAGCTCAAGGTCGCATACATGGTTCTCCCTCTCCTCATTTTATCCTCACTACAACCCTGTGAGGTAGGCTAGGCTGAGAGGCAGTGACTGGTCCAAGGTTACCCAGTGAGCTTCATGGCTGAGCTTGGTTTTGAACCTGGGTCTCCCAGGTCTCAGTCCAACACTAATTACTACACCACACTGGCTTTCAGGGATGATCAATGTAAATTGCCCATCCCTGAACTATACCATGGTACAATTTGCTTGATCATAGGTATTTCTATGAGTGTATCCTTATCATGCTCAGGCTGCAGACCTTTGCACACTCAGCTGGGAGTAAGTCTCATTATATGTAGTGTGACTTCTGAGTAAATGTGCATATGCTTGTGCTGTCAGAATATTTGCATGATCAGGTAACACTTTACTATTTAAGTTTACTTAGTCTTACAAGTGTAGGTGAAAGTAATTCTTTTTTTCTGTTGGGCAGGATTATGTAGATGACTTTGCTATGGTGTGTCAAAAATATGAACATGGTGAGCCCCTTGTGGCAACACTGTTTACGTGGCTGCTACTTCTCACTCAGCGAGCCAGCCTATTCTTGAAATGTCATAGGCATAAAACAGGTGGAGATGTGCTAAAGTTCACGGGTGAGACGTCTGTGCAAGCCACACAAAATTGTATTGGGAAAAGTAACCATCCTCATAGAAATCTACTTTTTAATTTCTATAGATGGATAAAGCTGAATCCTCAAAGGAGAAGTTGCTTGTGTAATAAAATCCTTTTAGGTAATCGTCACTATTCTGTTTGCTTTACATTTCACTCTAACTGCACTCCCCTTCATCTGTCTCCCGCCCCTGCCCTCGTGCTTGCCAAGTTAGGATTATACTTCATGCACTCAGTGAAGTTGACTGTGGTCCACCAAGCTTACGCCAAAATGAATTTGTCAGTATTTCAGGTGCCACAAGACTCTTTGCTTCTCCCTCTAAAAGGATTCTGAATTCATGTGGTTTCTTGTTTGAACAGATCTGGAGGCCAATAACTGCAACGTTCTATTTTCCTGTCGGCCAAGGCACGGGCTTTCTTTACCTGGTGAACTTATATTTTTTGTACCAGTATTCATCGCGATTAGAAACAGGTAACGTAACATTAAATATCTAGTTATGTGAGCATACTATTTAGTTGTATTCAGTGACACTAGTTGCTTTCCACTTTCCTGTATAATCCTCTGGGTCCATCTTGTGGAGATAGAGACTAATTTGGCTCATGGTCTAAAGTAAAAAGAATAGATCCATGTGAGACAAGAAGCATAACTATATTAGTAGAAACGTAGGAAACTGCCGTATACTGAGTCTGACCATTGGTCCAGCTAGCTCATTATTGTCCACGCTGGCTGGCAGTGGCTCTCCAGGATTTCCGACGGGGTTCTCTCCCAGCCCTGCCTGCAGATTGGATCTGAGACCTTCTGCATGCAAGGCAAGATGCTCTACTGCTGAGCCATGAAAAATTCTCAATTCTGATCTCGCTGAACCCACCCTTCTTTATGTAAGGCACTGCAGAACCCACGGGGTTGAACCCAGATGTCCACCAGTTCCCCTTGCAACGCTCAGCGCCACCTCCCATGCTCTTCTGGAAGGGCCTCCCTGTGGAGCATCTTTTTGAGGGAGATGGGGCTACAGGGGGAATCTGTGAAAATAGCCTCCCCTCCTTGTCCTCCAGTGGGAGACGGCCTTGAACAGGGGACCCATGATAGTTGAATACAACCCCATGGGTCCAGGCTAAGTCCTGCTCAGAGCAGACCCATGGAAATTAATGAACTTAAATTAGTCATGTCTAACTTCAGTGGGTCTGCTCTGAGTTGAACTAGCATTGAATACCACCCACGAGAGATTAATGGCAATTCAGTGTGTATGTGTACACTGTGTTGGATTTGAGGCATGAGGGTGTTGGGACTAAGAAGAAGATGGGGACAGACTTATTTTTTAAAACTGATCATGATATGGGTTCCACTTTGAGGCACTTATTAAGGCTATAATCCTATACTTGTTTACTTTGAATTGACTGGGATGTACATGTGTATAGGATTGCATTGCAAGATTGTTTCCTGTATTTTTGCAGAAAAAATAGCACTAAAGCCAAAGCTGGTACCCATATTTATAGTGTTATAAATAAAATATTATTATAAATTAAAAATATAAATAAAAATAGGCTTTCCATCCTGAAATATGGAGAGAGGATAGTATATTTAGGGTCTATTAAAATAGCAGTTTTTTTTCTGGCATGTCTTCATTGGAAAAATCATCACTGACTCTTCCTGCAGGTTCCTAAAATGGAGCAGTTTCTTGTTTCTTCCTCTGAACAAAAGCTGCAGTTGTGTCATACAATATAATCATAGCCCTTAAGAGCCAACCAACACCTCTTGGGGGAATATAGCAAAACAACTGCCAAGGATTTCAGCTTGCTCTAACACTGCGCTTTGTTCACAGGTGCTTTCGATGGGAGACCTGCAGACTATTTGTTCATGCTTCTGTTTAACTGGATCTGCATAGTTGTATCCTTTTTATTTGCCACCAGAGTCTTGACATGTTTGAGCTCTGGAAGAACAGCTGCAGAGGGGTGTGGTGTGTGTGTCTGCGAGTCTCATCTGTAATCCTCAATGTGTTCAGTTCAAATCTTGTTTCACTCACTAATTCACTGAGTGACCTTAGTCAAGCCACCATCTGCCTTCCTTCCTCATGCTCCCTTTAAGAATAGCCTGACAGATCAAGCCAGTGGCTCATCTAGTCCAGGATCCTGTTCCCACAATGGCCAGCCAGATGCCTATGGGAAGCCCACAACCAGGACCTGAGTGCAACAGCACTCTCCCCTCCTGCGGTTTCCAGCAGCTGGCATTTAGGGCATGCTGCCTCCGACAGTGGAGGTAGAACATAGCCATCATGGCTAGCAGCCATTGAGTTGCACTGTAATGTGATAATACTGGCTCTCCTTCTCTCTCTTGCTGTGTGTGTAGAGCAGTGGTGCTCAATCTTTTTTGGTTCGCACTTCATGTACAAAATTAAAAATATATTAATATATTTTAAACTATGAATAAAGATACCTTAATAATAATATGCTTTCATAATATTCGCGGCACACCTATCCACCCCTTGTGGCACACCAGTGTGCCGCGGCGCACCGTTTGAGAATCACTGGGGTATAGGGATAGCTGTAAGGATTACTGGTGAGAAGCTCAGGAAAATGCTATCTACATATAAAGTTTTATAGTGTGGCACCATTGGCCTAGTTTGCACTTAACGTTAAATCACTGTTTAGCACTATATGGATGACAGTTAATGAGCACAAATGAAGTGTCAGGCTTGCACGTTCTTCCCTCTCCTGTGTGGCTGGGAGGAGGACTTCTGCCAAATTTAGAGTTCAAGGAATTTTTCTTTGCATTATGTACAAACCAGGAATCCTGCTTTAAAATGAACCATGGTTAGTTAATAAACAAACCCACTTCAAGACTGGCTAATGTAGCAACTGTGTTAAACTGGGATCCTTCGTTTGTATCTAATGCTAAGATGAGATTGTTTGAAAGCAAAACTAAACTTGACAGTAGTCTTCCTCCTTCCATGGAGGAGGAAAGATGTGTGTGTTGGTGGGGGATGGACATGCGAGTCCAAACTTCCACAGAGCTCATTACGGCTGGTTCATGTAGTGTTAATGGTAAGGTCTAGTAGTATACACAAGTATAGCTATTCTCAAGTAATCCTCCCCCAGTGTCTAGCTTCCAGAACATTTTCTGCACTGTGCTGTGTTGAATCTGGTTCACTTGCTCGCTCACCCACCGTATTTTCACAAGCCAGACGCACAATCTCAAAGCCATGTAGGAGATTTCGAGACAGGTTCTGCCCTGCTCTTGGTTTCAAACATTAAATATTTCTCACCATAGTATTGCATTTTTTGTATTTGTTATTCCTTAGTGAAACAATGAAAGATTACTGGCTTGGCAATGAATATGCAGGTGAGTGTCTCTCTGTTTTCAAAGTAATCTTGCTTATAAAGGACACACTCTTTCATACAAGTACAGAATTCACATGGATCATGTCAGATAGGAGCGGCATGTATGTAAACCAGTGTGATGGCAGCGGGTGGGGGGAGGATAAGTTTGCGCTTGTTAGTGTTTGACAAGAGAGAGCACCAAACTAAACGGTTATTTGTCTTTCCCGTTTGGCAAGATTGATGTGTATTTGGGTATGTGTACCTTAGTGCAAACCAGTATGAGAAATAGCCCTACGTAAGAGAACATGGCTGCGGTGTGGGGAATCTCAGGCCTGGGGGCCCATTGTAGCCCCCACCTCAAGCATCTCTATCTGGCCCTCAGAACTTTTCTCAATGACACTCTTTGCTGGCCCTGCTTTGCATCCTCCTTGAATGCTTTTGCCTGGCTGGAATGTGCCCTTGACCTCTGATAATGCCTCTTGCTTGCTGGAGGAGGGAACACATAAGCTCAAGGCTCATTCATGTAATGCAGGTTGGAGAACATCTGGGACTCCAGATGTTGGTGGACTACAACCCTCATCATCCGTGACCATTGGTTATGCTGGCTGTGGCTGAGGGAAGTGGAGGGCCACAGGTTCTCTGTCCCTAATGTAATGATGTTAAACCATCACTTAGCACTTGAATGCAATCTGTTGTTAGCCAGGCAGGTAGCTGCATTGCTGATGTCAAAGAGTGAGTATTCCTTTCCAGCTGGGTTTCAAATAGCTGCTCTGAAATCTTTGCCCCACATAGTGGGGAAAATTTAGGAGATATTCCCAGAGTTTCAAACGTAGGCATCCAACTGTACCCTGTTCCCTCTCAACCTCCAAATCACATACTTGGTTTTTATGAGCTGTAGGACTAGCACCTGTTAAACTGTAGGACTAGCACCTTTTTTTCCTTGTAATTTGAGCAGACTTGTGTAATGCTGAGGGTTGCAATCCCAAGTGAGATTTGGGACTTGGTGAGATCTTGGTGAAATCAGTGGGACTTAATTCTAGAATAAGCAAGGTTAGGAATGGAGTGTTTCTCTAATGCATCAAGCTTCCATGGCTTGTGGCCCACCAAACTGAAGGCAACCCAGTCCTTTGCGTTTGCTATCAGCCAGTTAACAAAGCCAGATTTATCAAGCCATGGCACGCTGTCCTACCTGGCTGGTGGTTGGCTGCTTTCTGCTTAGTGGATCACAAAGTATGGACACCTGGTGCAAAGAGAGAAACCCCATTCCTAAATATGTTTGTTCCTCAATTCATTCATAATGATGATGCGTTTGCAGGTGTGGTGTGATTTCTCTGTGATGAGGACAAGCCACAGCAAACCTTGGGCGTCCATGCGCTCCCCCCCCCCCACTCTGGAGGTCAGAAGCTTCTGCATCGGTTTACCTTAACTACGGCTTGGTGTATTGACTGAACTCTAAACTGTGGATCAGCATAACTAAAGTTTGTGAAAACAAGCCAAGATTATAACCAGTTTTCAAATTCAAATAACCCAGCAAGCTGCAGTTAATCAAAAACAGACACCCAAACTCCTCTGTGGAGGACGTACATGAGCCTGAGACTTGTTTTCATAATGCTAAACTATGGTTTAATGTTATGTGTGACTTTCGTATGTCTTGGAGAGAGAACTGAACAACAGGCTTCTTTGCATTTTCTTTTTATTGTGAATTGTCTGCAGTTGCTCAGGTCTCCTGTATCCATTCTCGACAATTCTGTTTCATCATTCTCTTGTAGTTGCTGATGATTCCCTTGATCATGTCAGTGCTTTATGTCTGGGCCCAGCTGAACAGAGACATGATTGTATCGTTTTGGTTTGGGACACGGTTTAAGGTAAGGCCCGAGGGCCGGGCTTCCCTTTTCTGGAGTCTGTTTGCCCATATCAAAGGAACCTCGCCTTCTCATTCAGGAGGAGAGGCAGTTCCTCTGTGGCCAGTCACCTTGTCTAGATTATTGAAGGAATGCTGGCATCAGGTGAGCTCATTTGCTGCCACTAAAGACACTTCGTTGGGGTTGGTATCACGTGCCTTGGCCACAATAGGCATAGACTCCTTGTGAGATGGCTGCACCTTTGTTCCTCAGTTTGTGCTTTAGAAACATCTTGAGATGCAGCAACCAGGCATGGGCTTTTGAAGAATCCTGCAGAGCTCCTTGACCTGTACTCATCTTGCTTGATGCTCCTAGCCACCTCATCCCAAATGGCCATGTCTTCTCTTAGTTGCCAGCTATGTAGGTTTGGGGGTTCATGCTGTTGTGGAAAGTTAGGTTTGGGGAAGGGGATTCAGTGGTTACTGTGGTCCAATACGCAATGAGAAGATGTAAGGGCAAAGAAAATGTTGGTGAAGACAATGCAGAATGGGAGGGTTAGGGTAGAATTGTGGGGGGAGCTTCTGTGTCGGCAGAGGCAAGGGGCTCCCCTGCATGGAGCAAAGAAGCAGAAAGGTATTTAACTGCAACTTTGGGGGCTTTACTGGTGTCTCCTTTGAATGTTGCAACACAGGAAGAGGCAGTTGTACGATGTGAATTACATGTAGCCTGTTGGGTAGAGCACAATCTCTTGACCCATGTTCTTCTGAACACCTTTAACCAGAAGATGTGGAAAAAACATCTATGGTGTGTCATGTAATCATGGGGTTGTGTCCAATGCGGCAAGTGGAGTTCCGCTTGCACAATGGGACTTCCTCTCCCTGCACGCCCCCCAAAATCTGCCCCAACGGGTCCTCAACCCTCTGGAGCAGATTTTGAAGGTGCCCAGGGGATGCAGAAGAGAGGAGGGGGAGGTTCTGTTGCACAAATGGAAGTCTGCTGTATGAGCAGAACAGCAGCATTGGATGCAATCCTTAGAATTTATTTAGTTATGTAAAATTTCCATCAATTAAGGAGATGTATTGGGCAGATTCTGAAGCAGGTGAAGATCAAATCATGCACTTCAATATTCCTGTTGAAAACAAGCTTGTATATACTATTGTTATCCTAGGCATGCTACCTACCGTGGGTTATCCTGGGCTTCAACTATATCATTGGAGGCTCGTATGTATTCCAAAATACTTTTTTTGTATTAGAACAAATCTAGTGGGTGGTTTTCAACTAATTCATCCTGTCATCCCTGCAAGGATTTCCACTTGTGCATCAGGACTTTCCCCCTCGCATGCCCTGTGCCCTCCCCAAATCTGCTCCACAGGTTTAGGGGAATCCCTAGGGTGTGGCATGGGGGTAGGGAGGTGGAGAGGGAGAGAACATTCTGTTGTGCAAGCAGATGTCCTAGTGCTGACGGAAAGTTCACATAGCAGTAGGTTGGACACAACCTAGTGCTCACAGAATAATGTAACTTACTTCCATGTCCTGAAGGACATCCAAAATATTTGGATATCTGAGAGGAATACGTGCAAAGGTGATGGCTTTTTTTTGTTGTGGCGGAAGACGTTCTTTCCCTTGCTCTACCCAGCTGTCCCACTGATCAAACCTGGAGATCTTCACTGGTGGGTTCTCTGAACAGTTTCCATGAAGAGAGGTCCCAGAGGGACCCAGCAGGCATTTGCCATGGTACCAGCCCCATTCAAATTGAGATTGCTCCTGCGTGAGCAGTAGATTCCTGTACCCTGCCCACTCCATAGGAGAAGGTGAGCGCAGGAACAAAGGGAACTATTTTTTAGTATGTGTCCATTGAACATGGCTGCTTGGAGTTGGGGCTTTTGGCACATTTTTTATAAGGAAGCGCACCCAGCAATAGAGGCCCTAAGTCTGCCCCACCCAGCTCCTACTTAGTCTCATTGGTTGTTGTGGGGGCAGCCAAGGTTGCTGACAATACAGATTTGTTTACTAAGCATACTGTGGTATGACAATTGCTTTGACTTTTGCCCATTCCTATTATGGCACTATCAAGTCCTATAATAAAAATATAAAATTACCAACTTCAACTTCATGCTGGCTACCAGGAAGCTAGATAGAAAGTTCTTACAGTGCTTCCCAAAGGTCTTTGCCAAATCCAAGGTTTTTTGGATTTAAGCAGGCGACCCTTGGTTCTTCCTCCTTTTCCCCCCTTGGAACATGCCCCCACGTATGTACGTGTGCGTGCGTGTGTGTGTTGACATCTGGAATCCAAAGGACAGACAATGACCCTTCACCACCATCATCTCCTATATGTTCTGCCTTTCCGCCAAGGAGCTAAAGGTGGCCCTCATGGTTCTCTTTCTCCCCATTTTATCCTCGGACTAGCCCCTATGAGGACACCCAGTGAATATCCTGGGATTACATCCATGAACACACTGGCTCCCTGTGATTAAAGATGATGATTTGATTGACAATGGGTAGTCTGTACCTCAAGGCCTCCAAATGCAGAATACAAATGAGCCGGAGCAGATGATTCTTGAGGACAGCTTTGGTGTTGCGACTTTGTCAGACCTGGGGATTCAGATGTGCTCTTACGCCACTTGCCTCTCAACTCTGTATTAAAGTCCAGTCATTGGGATTCATGCTCCCACAGATCTGTAGAGATTCCAAGATCTACCAGTTTTTAAAAATGACTGTTTTGTTCTTTAACAAATTTGGAACACGTGAGAGGTGTGGCTAGATTATCCCGATTTGAGTCCTACAAATGTGTGACTGTAGTGTTGCAATCCTAGACATTGCTCAGAAGTGAGCCCCATTGAGTTCAATGGCACTTGCTCCCAGAGATGGGCGTACAGGTTTGCAGCCCTAAGATGCCTTCAGGTTGGCTGCAGAAAATGCTTTACTACTCAATGGTAAAAGCTGTAAAATGTTCCCTTTCCCCTGCAGCATCATCAATGAACTGATCGGCAATCTAGTTGGCCATTTGTACTTTTTCTTAATGTTTAAATATCCACTGGACTTGGGGGGAAGAAATTTCCTGTCAACGCCTCAGTTCCTGTAAGTTGTTTATAACTTTATTTATAAGTTTATAAGTTGTTTTCTCCTTTTAAAAAAAACAGTCAGACTTGCTTATTTGAAAACTGAGCTTACTTTAAAACATGGAGTTATCCCAATTGAAAAGGGTTGACAACAGTGATGACTAGAGAATTTAGGTGACAGAAGCACATCTTTCCAGGTTGATGGATCCATGATTGGGTCTGCTGCTACGTTTAGTAGATCATGCATCTCTGACATGAAGATCAATAAGAAAAGATCTTTTAAACTGAAACATTAGAAACCATCAATCAAAGAAGACGAAGGAAAAATATGATAAGAGTTGTCAAATGAAGCTAGAAAACAAGTAATTCATCTTAAACAGAGCTAAGATGGTCTGCCTCAGCCTCTGCATGCCTACTCATAAATGCAGGTCTTAACCCGGCTGCTTTTTTTCTTTCCGAGTTAATGTGTTAACTTTTATAACCGGGGTCACTGAAGTGGCCCTCCAGATGTAGTTGGACACGTATAATCCCTGACCATTGATCATGCTGGCTGGGCTGATTGGGGTAGGAGTCCCACAACATCTAGGTGGCCACTTCAGGTTCAATCCTAGGCATCTCTAGGTAGGGTTGGGAGAGACTCCTGCTTCAAACCCAGGAGACCATCATACTCTCACCGTGGAAGCAGCAAGTATAATTACTGGCATCTCTGTGACCCTTACTGAGCTGGAAAAAATAGATGTGTGAGTATTACTGTGTCAAAGCAGCAATGAGGAAATGGATTTCCACTTTAGACACCATCCAGCACCCTGTGGTGGAAGGAAGGCAACACTCCCCTTTTCACCCTGGGACTTTCCTCTTGGGTGGTGTTGCTTTTTCTCACCTGGTGGGGAGGGAGATTCTGCTTTGTCTATTGTAGCAGGGTCTCTTACAGGGAGGACAGGGAGTGACCTTTGTGGAGCATGATTCTTTGTAGAGTCCTGCAAAGAGACTTAATTTGAAGAGACATCCACAGAGACATGACACGGACATCGAGAGAGCATGCAAGTAGACAGAAAGCTCGAGAGAAAGAGGCAGGCATTTACTTGGAGGGGGCAACGAGGAACAGAGTGCATAGGAGGAAAGCAACCAGACACAGGCCCACAAACATAATAGAGAGAAAAGAGGTTCATGGGCATAGTCAGTCATTTACAATCTCTCTCAAAGCCAAAGGATGACATTTAGCCACACGGGTTACTGTTTACTGAAGGAGAGAAGTAATTGCTGTATCTCCAAGAGAGCTTGCAGCACTTTCTGAAATCTTAGAACCTTCAGCTGACACGTTTGTGACAATTGCCAAATGTGACTTACCACCGATTTTAAATTGGGGAGTTTAACACCTCTTATCGATATGCAGTGGTTTTTCTTCACTGAACTAGGGAGGGCAACATTTTTGCAATGTCCCTGCATTTTTATGGAGAATTTAACCTGGCAGAAAGAAGATCTGCAGGTTTGTTACGGGCGTGCCAAAAAAGTCATAAGTAGATTAAAACTACTTTAGAGGGGGTGGGGGAAGAATTGAACTGTATTTTAGCCATTTGTTACACAATTGTTTTGACATGTGGCCAGCTGATAACACTTATCCTATAGTTTATATGCAAACTTGCGTAAAGCTGGAACCAATTGTCTTTTTTTTTTTTTATGCTTGAAAAGATTAGGCTTTATCATGGTGCACAGGCATATTTCTGACCAGCTCTTTTGTTTGGCCCCCAGGTACCATTGGCTGCCGAACAGGAGAGGAGGAGTCTCTGGATTTGGCGTGCCACCCGCGAGCATGCGCAGACCTGCAGACAACCACCAGGGTGATGGGAGACACAACTGGGGCCAGGGCTTTCGGCTGGGTGACCAGTGAAAAAAAACTTTCTGCTTTTTCTTTTTCCTTGTGCGGGACATCTTCAACCATACATGGGAATGATTCCAACTGGTGGAGTATACTCAAGGACTGGGTTTGCTGTAGTGCAATTGGGTCTGACCTGTTAGGAAATCTTGTTTGTTTTGTTTTGTTCCTGGTGGCAGATGACACAACTTAAAGGACAGAATAGATTTACTCCAGACTGTTCAATAGTGCTCAACTCAGTGCTGCCATTAAAAAAACAACACATTTTTTAAATATTGTCTAGCACATTGCATTTTCTTTTACCAACCTCTCCTCAGGTGAATTAATGCTGTTGCACCTGACTTTGTAGGCCTCTCTTCATGTAAGCGTCCTACAGAGTCCAATAAGTCCAATAAGAATCTACACTGTCCAAAGAACTGTCCAACGCTGCTTTCCTTCCACTGTAATTATTAAAAGGGTGACTTTAAAGTTCGCTTCAATACGAACTAAACATGTTTTGGTGGAGTTGGGAGGTGGGTGTGAGTTGGTGGATTTTTAGTTCAGTGAAGAAAAACCACTGCATATCGATAAGAGGTGTTAAACTCCCCAATCGGTGGTAAGTCACATTTGGCAATTGTCACAAACGTGTCAGCTGAAGGTTCTAAGATTTCAGAAAGTGCTGCAAGCTCTCTTGGAGATACAGCAATTACTTCTCTCCTTCAGTAAACAGTAACCCGTGTGGCTGAATGTCATCCTTTGGCTTTGAGAGAGATTGTAAATGACTGACTATGCCCACGAAGCTCTTCAGATATCAATAACAATGTTAGTCTTTATTATTTAGTAGGAGTAGATGTTGGCATCCCCGCTGCTGAGGGCATCAATTACCTGTTTTGACTGGAGGAGATGCTTACTTGAGCCACTGAGGCAGAGAAGAACGGGGTGAAAGGGAGAATGCTAGCGTTCCTTTGGAAAATCTTGCTGTGGCCACTTAAATGCCTCCTCACCCTCAGCATATGAGATTTGGTGCACTTTAATGCTGCAGTCCTGTGCATGAACACACTCACTTGGAGTAAGTACTGTTGAACCTGGTGGGACTTACTTCTGAGTAATATGCAAAGGATTGAAATGAGAACTGGTTCTGTGGAATCCATAAGGCAGGGGTGGGGAACCTCTGCCCAGTGGACCAAACCTGGCCCACCTGGCCAGGTTCTCATTTGGTCTGCCAGGCCATTTCTCCCAAACCACACTCACATGTCAATCAGCTGACTTCACTGGGTGATGTCAGGGGGTGGGGTTTCAATCCTGCTGGATGCTGCTTCAACAGCATGATGCCTGTGGGGAATGTGCTGGCAAAACAGACTCTTGCAGAGAACAGGATCGAAGTCTGCTCATCACCCTATGGTTTACCTTTAACGGGTGGGATCAGCCACCTATCAGCCACCTGGTCATCATGATGTCAGATTATTGACAGGTGGGGCCCCACCTACCTGTCAAAGTTGGCTTGCGACATTGGGGGAGAAAAAGATCCAGACCATCCAGGCCAAAAAGGTTCCCCACCTCTGCCACAAAGGCTTGTATGTAAAATTAGACAGGAGAATGCAGGGCATGAAAAATGACACAAACTGACTGTTAGATGGTTAGCAAAAATTATTTTGTGTTTAAAAGCAAGGCACACAGCCTAACCACCTTACCCCCACTTCAGCATTTCTCATTCTGGAAAAAACTGTGGTGCCTAAGAATGTTCAGTAGTAATCTTTGTTGCAAGTTAAGATGCTGCAACTGGAATAATATAAGGAATGGATATGATACCATTATACCATGTGTGGAGCTGCTCACAAGTCTTGTGTATGGGTTTTTTTGTACGTTGGAGGTCTTTGGCCGATACAGGACAGTGGGAGGAAGGAGCAAACCTAACCTTGTTCTCTTAAGCTGCTGGTATGTTCCTTCCTCTCCTGATCTCTTCCTCTTTCCTTCCTCCCTTCCCCCTGCCCCACATCAAGTGTGCCTACTTGTGTTCCCATCTGCAAAATGGGGCTGCAAAACTATTCATCCAGCTGTGCTCGCTGGCATTATTTCCATAGCACTACAAACATGGAAAGTGCTATATATAAGTGATTGTGAATGCTTTTGGTTTTAATTACTGCTGCTATTTCTCCATGCATCTTGTGCATCAAGAGTAACCAACGTGATGCCCTCCAGATGTTTGTTGTTGGATCTCCCCATGAGCACCAGGCAGCATTGCCAATGGTTGGGGAATGCTAGAATTGTAGCGCAACAACAAACATCTGGAAGGCACTGCATGGGCCGTCTCTGCTCTGCATATGCTAGCTGCGCTGAACTGGGAGGTGAGAGCAATATGCTCACTGGATTTCACTTTGCCTGTGACTAGCTCCAAAAGGTATGAACGCAAACCTCCTGTGGTAGTCTTTGTTGAGAAAGCAGAAACCTTGCAATTGTGCGTCAGCAATGCAAAAGAGGTGGATTAAGAAATCATTTAGCAGTATTCTCATGGTAATAAACCTTTCAATGGCTCTTGCTTCATTTATAAAAAATATATTTGTAGTAAAATGATGGAATTCCCCAAGGTCAGAATATAATTCTCATTAATTCTGGCTTGTAGCATGTGGGAACCTAAATTCCTATAGTGAATCATGAAATAATATTGATAGTTTCATGGGTTGGCATCTTAAACAAGAGGGCATGTTCCCAGGGACAGAATGGCACATGCATGCTGTTTCTTCACACAGTACTTTCCACTAGCAAAGAGATAAGTCGCTTCTTAAAATTGCACTCAGCTTGACTTCAGCAGTGAGAACTGCTGTACCAAAACCAGAAAGCAAAGTTTGCAGTTCTTTCCCCAAGGCTAAATTTTCTTTTTTTCATATCCAAGGCTAAGTTCGTAACTTGTGACTATTACCCAAACCCAGGTTCTCTATCTAAAAGCAGGATCTCATTGTGAAGCAATGGCCTACTTTTTGGGTCCGGATTTTGCCTCCTGTGCATTTTAGTAGAAATTCATCACGGTATTGGATGAGTTATTTAGGGTAGGTTTGTACGAAGCTGTTTCTCACAAAGACCATTGGTTGTATCCAGTGCTGTACTCAGAGTTAATGGGCATGAGTAACTTGGGTTCATTCATTTAATGGGTCTACTCTGAGTAGAACTTGAATACAACCCTATGTTTATACTGTTCAAAGAGCTGATCAGCACATCTGCTTAAGTCTTCCAGGGACTGTAGCACTTCAGGATATAAGTGGGAGACTGCAAATTTGAATATGTTCCCATGTGGGGGTGGGATTGATTAACTTTCCACAGCTTTAGTCATTGCTCCCTGGAAAGCTAGCTTTCCACAGACAGGAAATTTTTGATGTTTGTGAAGGTGGTAGAATCCAGTCATTCAGTTCCCCATCTCTTATCAGAAACTGTACTGCTACTTGAATGGTGTAGCTTGCTCATTTAAGAGATCTATTATACTGTTTTAGCAGATTAAGTCCATGAAGCTTGAATGGCAGGTGCCCTGCCTTAGTTGAAGATGCCTGTCAATCTTACATAGCCAGTAAGGACCATGATTGAGCCTGCAGGAGTGGTTTCTCACTTGGAGCCTGGAAATCAAAAGGGAAAAGTAATACCTCTCTTCTCTTTACAGCACTTGCCACTACCAAAGGAAACAAGCATCTTTTCAAACTGTGAACCTGACGCTGGTGCACTGTCTAACAAATGATTTGTAGCACTCCTAGGTCAATACCATGTGTCCTTCCTTGGATGTTAAAACTCACTTTTGAATGAGGGCTCCTACTGGGAGGACAGGATATTAATCAAATAAATAAATAAAATGCTCGGCACTACCCTGATTTTGTTCACCTGAAGCACTTCCCTCCCCTAATAGTCAAATAAACACTGCCCCTGGCAGCTTCTGTTGTGAAATGAGTACTTCTTTTCTTTTTGTATAGAGAATGTTCTCTTTTTGTAACCATTTTTTTGTTGTTGGCAGTTTTAAATTAAAGATGTAAAACTCTATACATCTGTCTGATATTAAATTTGTTTCAGCCCGGGGCAAGAGAGCATTGTGGACACTCACCAGCTGTAAAGTGAAAGTTGCTATTCTTACAAACTGGTGAAAGTTTTGACAGGGCTATTGATGATTAGCATGATTGAGTTCTTATGTAGCTCTTCATACATTTTCCCAGGAAACCTTACCATAGTCCTGCAAAGCCGAGTAGATAGTATTAGGTCATTAAATGATGTGTTGTCTAAGGGCAGCTATGAGCAAGTTAGACATTAGTCCATTTGTAGGCTGTGGCAAAACCCTTCCTTTGCTGATTCTGTTGATGGGAGAACGTAAGGTAGTATCCAACGAAATGCTTCTGCTTGCAAAAGCATTTCTGCTTGTGCAGTGGAACTTCCCCTCCCTCTCCTCTTGAGCCCCCCCCCCAGTCTGATCTTCAGAGTTAAGGGGAACTCCCAGAACAGATTTCAAGGGCATGGGGGGAGCGGAGAGGAATGGGAAGTTCCACCATGTAGCCCAAAGCCCTTGCACAAGTGGAAGCACTTTGTTGGGTACTGCCCAGTGTTTAAAAGTCCTATAGTCCATGTACTTCCTCCCTTGTATATCAGGATTATGTGGCAGGCTGTTTCGTTGGATGCTACATGGTATGGGACCTGCATGTGCAGCAAGGAGCCTTTAACCACTATGCTCCTGTGCAGCCTCAATGTTAGTAAGTGCTGTTCCATAGCTTGCCACCGAGGGAACATTCTCGCCCAACGTATTGGGTGCCCGTATATGAAATTAATTTAAATTGGACTCTTCAGCTCATGATACACTAGCTGTGAATCTGACACAGTGGAGTTGGAGAGCAAAATCCTGGAAAACCTTAACCCCATAATGCTCAACCATCAGTTCTTCATTTTCTTTATGTTAAAATTGCCTTTGTGCCCATTCAGGGTTCTGAATGAATAAAAACCATAGTACTTGACTACATAGTAATGATGGGGAAACAGTGTTGCTCCAGATTTTGGAACCAGCCTTCCACCAAACCTCACTGTTAGCTATTCTAGCAGGGTTTAAGGGGAATGGAAGTCCAATGATGGCTGGCGGCCATAGCAAACATTCCCAAGGCATAGTACTTCATACCAGGTCAGAATGCTTGTCCATCTAGTCCAGCCTTTCCCAACTAGTGGGCCACCAGATGTTGTTGGACCACAATTCCCATCTTTCCTGACCAGTGGCAATGCTGGTTGAGGCTGATGAGAGTTGTGGTCCAACAACATCTGGTGGCCCGCTACTTGGGAAAGGCTGATCTAGTCTTACTCCTTTTGGTCTGACTGGCAGCACCTGCCTAGTGTCTCAGGTCTCCTATAACCTAGCTTAATGGTTTTAAATTGGAAATGCCAGGGATCAGTATCAGACCTGTGATGGGGTTTACTTGACATCCGCACAGGTGTGTACAGGTTCATTGCTGCTGCTGCTTACCAGGAGGGAGAGAGGTGAGGCAACGGGGAGGACAGCACAGTGCAAGGACACCAACAGAAGCACTGGGTTGGCCCACCTGCTGCATTTGCATGACACTGACCTCACCACCGCCTCCTAGTAAGTATTAGCAGGGGACTCGCTTGCCGGGAGGTCAGTAAGTGCCTCTGCCCCCCTCATGTCGTCTGCTACTGCCAGGGATGAAACCTGGAACCTATTCCATGCAAAGCACAAAGTCTACAATTGAGCTATGGTCTCTCCCTTAAGGCAGGTGTAAGTTTGCCTATTGTTGACGGGGTCAAAATGCTCAAATATGGTTACAGCAGCTTGGAAGAAACGGGAGTTCTCATCTTGGAGTGGGATTATTGCCGTCGCACCCTACTTCTGGCCATAGTGTGAAACCAGCTGTTGGAGTAGATGGACCGTGGACTTGATTCAGCAAGGGTCTTACTTAATAGCAGCCATAACTGGAAAAGCTGCGTTGATGGGTGCGTGCTGCCTCTTAGATAAACGCTACAGCAACTGGCAAAAGAAAAATGGGAATAAATATCAATGGAGTACAAATGATTCAGTAAAAGATGTTGTGATGGAAACGAACCTATGTGGCCAGAAATCACTGATGGAGGTGAGCCTACGAAGCTGTGCATCTCTCTTTCAGAGATCCGTCAAAGTCAGGGAGTTGCAAGGTTGATGGCACGGGGTCTTTCGCAAAGATGATGGACAAAGTTCTGGTGAGGTAGTATTGGAGGCGTCTAGGGTCAGTACTCTACTGGCCTTTCAGTGCTACTAGAAATGGTAACATGTAGAACAGGAGTGCGGGACCTTCATCAGCCTCCCTTCTGGGCAGTGGCGGGTGAGCCCAGAGGCAAAAGTGAGCGGAGCGATGGCTGTTAATGTTACCTTTTTACAGTAGGCTAGTTTCTATGCACACATCCCTCTCTGGGCAAGCAAGAGGCATCAGTCTCAAAAGGACACATTCGAACCAGGCAAAAACACTCATGGAGGGTGCAAAGGAGGATGGCTAGAGAGGGTGTGTGCCTGGGGGCCAGGTAGAAAAACCTGGAGGGCTGTATTCAGCCCTTGGACCTGAGATCCCCCCATCTATGTTACAGAACATACAGCCAGCCAGCCAGGCCTCTTCATCCACTCTCTTCAAGCCATAGTCCCTCCAATTTTGATCCCCGCTGCTGTATGCTGAGGTTTCACCCTCCCTGCCCAGCACACCACACTAGGGATGAAAATAGTTCCTTGCTCCTCTGCTGATCATGAAGGGGGGAGACTGTGCACACTTAAGGGTTTGTCAGGGTGTATATATGCATTATTAATTCAACTGATTACCTGCCCTTTCCCATCAGGTCCCATAGTGGGTTACAACACTTTAGAATTCAACATTAAAACCGGTCTAAAACAAATTGCAATCACAGGAATACAGTGGGTCCTGAAAACATGTCAAAGGCCAGGATAAAAAGGTATGTCTTCAGCATACGACGGAAACTATACAATGAAGATTCCAGATGCACCTCTATGGGGAGGCAATTCCACAGAGAATGCCCTTTTCTGGACCACTACAATGTTCCATACTGTTTATGAGCTACAGATTCTGGTATTTATGGCAAGAGTTACTATTAGAATGTTTAAGGTAAGCAGTGAGTGTTGGGAGGGGGGAATGAGTGAGTAGAAAGCTAGAATGTGGTGGGTGGTGATTGGCTGCATGATGAATGTTTATATTAGAGTGTTTGACAGCTTGGCAGTTGGGTAGGGCTTGAATAGGTTTTGGATCGGGTTGTGTGGAGTGTGGTAGACAGGATAGGTTCAACATTTGGTTATTATTGTGCATTTAGATTGAGAAGGGATGGACAGATTAGGAATATTATAAAGTGGGTAGGGGAGGTAGGATTTAATAGTTCAATAGAGCTTCCCAGTAACTTAACTTGGATTCCTGAATTAAGCAGGGGGTTGGACTTGATGGCCGCCCCTTCCAACTCCACACTTCTATGATTCTAAGTGAAAGACTAAGAGAAATGTATTGAAACCATATGCTTACGAACACAAAGTGAACTTGCACTTTTTAATAAAATCTGTCCTTTAATAAATATTGTCTCGTTTTCACGCACACCTTGTCACTGGCTATGCCAAGGGTGAATCTGATACATTTATCTGTGGTGGCAGCAAGTACTTGGAAGAGTGATACAGGATCAGATCACAGGGGCTCATTTCAGAGCTGTGGGCTTTAAAGAGAAAAAGTACCCCAGGGGGAGTTGAAGCTTGCCTGGATACCTGAGCTAGTATAGCAACAGGGCTGGCGGAATATGGAAAGGGATCCCTAACATAGCTGTATTTTGGTATGTAAAAGTAGGAAACATGTCTCCCTCTGCTAACAGAAGGGTGCTAGCAAGGTGAGCGCATGACAGCCACCACAACCCTGAACTTCTGCAGGCAATGGAACTACCAAGATGGCCTCCTCTGTCAATCTCAACACCTGAGGGGGTCTGCAAGAAAGAAGGCAATCTTTCAGATATTTGGGGGCTGAGTCATTTAGGGTTTTAAACACCAGCATGAGCACCCTCACCTGAGCCAGGAACTGAACTGGAAACCAATGCAGTTGTTTTGAAACGGGGCTTATATGAGTTCTAGGTTATGATCTATCAGTATGTTAAGGGGGTGGAGGACGGTGTATGTTTGGCCATGGCCTGTTTTGGCCCCTGATCATTTTCCCCCAAGCGAATGTAGCCCTTAAGAGAGAGAGAGAGAAAAAAGTCACCACCACCACCCTGCTATTGAAATGGACAGCACTAGGGCTTTCAGTTCCTCTGAAACTGGGAAAACAGTTGCCATGAACAACATAGGTCTTGCTTCTTCCAAGATAAATTTCTTCCAGGTATCACTCAACATACAAGAGCAGATGGGGAAAGGCTGTAGCTCAATGGCAGCATATCTGCTTTGCATGCGTAGGCTCTAGGGTTGCCAGGCTCATGGCCTGAGACTGATCCTGTATCTTTAGGAGAAGAGAAAGTCAGCCAAGTGCAGGTTTTCTTGCAACACTATAATGAGAAAAAACACAAGGTGGAATTCTTCCTTCCCCCTGCACAACTTTTAAAGATACAAAAGACCTCTTGGAGGCTGGGCCCGGCCACTAAGAGGTCTTCTGTATCTTTAAAAATTGTGGAGGGGGGAGGGAGAATTCCACCTTGTGGTTTTTCCCATTACAATGTTGCAAGAACATCTGCACTTGGCTGACTTTCTCTTCTAAAGATAGAGGATCAGTCTCAGGCCCTGAGCCTGGCAACCCTAGTAGGCTCCCAGCTTCAGTCCTTGGCATCTCTACTAGATTCAATGCTACTTAGCAGAAGATATCACAATTTTTTTAAAAAAAGATGAGTGGAAAACCTTACCAAAAGCATTAAAGCCTTTGGTTTACTGACTTACCACAAACAAGCAAAAAGTTAGAAAAGCTTTTTTTTAATTCAAACACTCTATCATTAGATTTGAGCAGTGTATAATTGTGGGAGGGGGGAACGGATCACACTCTCCAAACCACAGCAAAGTCACCTCCATATATACTTATGACAGTTTAGCTCCTCCTTTTAGCAGTCATTTGGAGAACAAAAGTGCACACTGGGACCCAGGAACAAGCAAAACTGTTGTGCACTACAGCATCTAGGGCCGACAAAAATAAGTCTCTCTCTGTCTTTGCACCAACAAAGAATTATGAACAAGTTCAGTTATAAAGAAGCTTAAGCCCTCTGTTGTAAAGTGTTTTTTTTTTAATTAAAAAGATTGTACTATACGTAGTAGAAAAAAAGGTGCTTGGAACAAGCAAAGGCGTTGTACGGTCAACATCTCCGGCGTTCCATAATCCAGATGTTTTGGCAAACGGTGAAATGCAGGATGTGTTGAAAGAGATCTGTTCTCCCACTGAGACGACGTTTCTTTTCTGCATGCAGAGGAACAAATGGCTGTCAAGAAAGCTGAAGCAAACAGCCAACCCACGATGTAATCAGTAAAAATGTGTTGAGATGGATAAACACTCATTGGGGGAATAGAAACACATCTTTAGAAATGGATGCAGCAGGCCAAAAAGTTTCCAATTATTGTGGAAAGTAGACACGGCGGTTACTGATTTTTTAAGAAAACTGGTAAGCCAAACCATGACATTGAGATGGCAAGGATCTGCAATGTATGTGCCAACCAGAAAAGGCAGCAAAAAAAGTCTCCACGTTGTAAACTGAAGTATGCAAGCAACTAACACATTGCAGAGAAAACCTATATACAAGGGCCCTTGTTGAAAAATCCCCGAGTGGGAATTTGGCACCATGAGACTTGTTGCGACTCTCCACAGGATTGTCTTTTCTTCATTGTGACTGGGCCAACATGCTTCAAATTGGGAGGCAAAACTCATTGGATTATCCTGTTTCTGAAGATCTTGTCTGATCCCAAGGTCAGTGATAGCATACTTCCAAAGAATTGAAAGATAGGCATATTATTCAGCTTTCTAGGTCTATGAAAAAATACATTAAAAATGCATGGAATATGATTATTATTTCACAAAATAGAGGACACTTGCAGATGAACAAACAAAACATTACAGAAATCCTCCCTTGTCCTCCGTTGCTGGAGGCTTGAAAGAAGCATTCCATTGCAACCAATAATAATTTAGCTAAATATCTTCAATTGTGTGTGGTGTGTGCTTAGTTGTGATGTGTGCATGGGTGGTGCCCATGAGCATTTTTCCACTTTGCACATTTACCCACTGGCCCAAAACTGTTGGTGACCCCTACTTTAAGATATCCTGCAATTAAACAAATATTTAACATCAGAATTTACATCTATATCAGCATTCACAAAATACAATATTTTCAAAGAAAAAGAAAAGTCCAGGCAGCTATCAAACACAATGGTAAACCTACTGATTTCAACAAGCTTAAGAGTGCCTTATTTGCTGGATTGTGGCCCAAAAGCATGATTAGATGTTAAGCATGCCAGAGTTTTTATGTTTTCCCCACTAGAGGGTGTCAGCTTGTATTTCCAGCAATGAGGAGTGTTAAAATGTGAAAGAAACATCAGGGATATGCTAAAGCAGGTGTGGGTCTCCTGATGTTGCTGAACTACAACTCCCATCAACCCCAGCAAGCATGGCCAATGGCAAAAGCTGATAGGAGTTATAGTTCAATATCCTCTGGAGGGACAAGGTTTCCCCACACCTGCACTAAAGCAAAGCATATACATACAAGGGAGGAATTGGGGGACTTCTTGGATTATTTTTTTAAAAAACTCAGTTAAGGTGGATCTGAAAAGCACGTGGAGGCCACTATCTCTTAAACGTATGAAACAGGTGAATTTTCTGGATGTTTTTTCCTCACTCTAGCGTCAAATATATGTCTGTGTATACATGCTGAACTTAGATCGCAGAGATGCAAGTTAAAGCTCCACCTCAGCCATTTACTCTTTTGAGTGGTCTTGGGCAAACTGCTCTTAGTCAGTTTCATTGTTAACCTCTGTACGGATAACCTACCCCACAAGGTTGTTGTGAGCAGTAACGCAGTGGCAAGTTCAGAAGTACAGGGTCTCTTCATGACAGTCACACCCATGCCCCTTCTAAGATTATACAACCTTCTAAAATTACCGAACAACCTCTCCAGGCTTGAATACTGCTTACTGCTTTCTGCTTCTCTATCACTGTTACCATTTGACTGTTCTTTCTCAATGTCAAAGACATTGCTTGAATTACTGGATTCAGTGAATCACACATTTATCTCCTTCTGCCACCAAATTGCTTGATGATGTCGATGGGATGCTATCATCAGGATTCCCTGTCTCTTCTTTTGCAATGACAGAATCCTTACTTTCCACAACTAGTCTTGGCTTTTTGAAGTAGGAACAAATAAAGTCTCTATATCTGGCCCTCAAGACTCTCCCCACATCACACCGCTCCCAAGCCCCCACCACCCTTTTCCCAGGCCACACCCCTCACTGGCCTTGCTTTGCACTCATCTTGAGTGTTTTTGCCTGGCTGGAATATGCTTTTAAACTCTGATAATGCCTCTTGATTACCTGGAGGGAGGATAGAGAGGGGTGTGTGAATGTGTGTAGACACTTGCCTACTGTACAAAGGGAAAATTCACATTTGTTGTTCTGCCCTCGTTTGCCTCTGGCCCTACCCACCACTGCATGTGGCCCCCAGAAGGTTTCAAAGATGGGAATGTGGCACTCAGTCTGAAAAAGATTCCCCACCCCTGGTTTAAGTAGGAGCATGCAGATTCGGCACACTGAGCAGCAGCCACAACTCAGTGGCAGAGCAGATACTTTGCCTGCAGAAGATCCCAGGTTCAGTTACTGGCATCTCCAGTTGAAAAGATCACAGGTGACATGAGCGACCTTTGCTTGAGACTCTGGAGAGTTATTGCCAGTCAGAGCAGACAACATTGGGTTACCTGGACAAATACCTTGGCCTGATATAAGGCATCTTTCTGGGTTCCAAACTCTTTTTCTTTGCCGATTTTATGGGCTACTTCCCCTAAAAAAATAGGATACTGCTCAAAATGTTTTGGTAACTGGGGGCTATAGCCAACTTGAAGTCATTATACAAGAAGAACGCTTTCTGCTTGTGCAACAAAGCCTCCTCTCCCTGTGCCCCTCTGCACCACCCTAAATCTGCTTGGGGGGTGTTCCTCAACCTTTCAGAGCAGGTATGGGGAGGAAGGAGAGGGAGGGGAAGTTCTGCTGCGCGAGCGGAAGTCATTCCACTCACACAATGACTTAGCTACATTCAGCCCTAGAATTAGAATGATCAGCAAGACAATTGCAAAAGGAGGACCAGGGGCAAAGTTAGGACCCCCCCCCCAAACAATCAGCATCTTTACCTGTCTAGGTGTGAGAGTTATCGCCGGATATACTTTCTGAATCAAGATCTGCTTTGCTTCCTGGCACTGTTGGATCCCAGCTCTCCATACAGTCTGAAGCATCGTCGTCGTCGTCATCATCATCAATGGTGACTTCTTCCCAACTCACATTGCCTGTGTCCTGGTTCTCATCATTGCCTTGACTGTCTTGGTGATTGCATTTGGATTTCTCCATCCCCTCTACATTCTGCTTCCCCAGCTTCTGATGCTCCTTGTCATCACTGTTCTCCAGAGTCTCAGTGGGCACCGGGCTCTTTATCCCATTATACCCATCGACGGTGCGCTGGTACTGGTCCAACCATTTTAATGTCCCGGTTCTTAGACAGCTCCTGTTCTCTTTGAACCAGCGAACTATTTCAGTCCTAGTGAGCCCTGTTTGAGCTGCCAACTCATCATACTCTTGTGGGGATGGCCACTGAGTTCTCACAAACGTACTCTTCAAGAAATGGACCTGCTCTTGACTACTTGGGGCAAATGCTGTGGAGCACCTAGACAAAGATGACGGTGCCTGCAAGATGTAGAACTGCTCTGTTAGGCTTACTGCACCGTTGGAAGCTCCTTCCTCCTTATTTTTTATACTTGAACCCATTGCATCCAAGATGGCTTGTTCCATGTTATCCCTGAGCTTTCTTCGCTCAGTGAACCAGGATTCAACCTCTCTTCCAGTTATATTGGCTGCTTCCCTAAGTCTTTCCAGCTCACTTTGGGTTGGGAAAGAGCTTTTAAGGAAACTTTCTTCAAGGATCCCAAGCTGTTCTCGGGATTTTCCTTTGAACTTCTGGAAAGTGATGTCTGGGTATGGACTGTATGTCCGCCCCTGCCGTGCAGCAGCAAGGGCAACCTGGTCCTTGGCTATGGACTCGCTTGTGATGTGGACAATTCCCCTTTGACTTCGATATCGGTGGTCACTGAACCACTTCTTGATCTCACTTCTGGACAGGCCCGTGATTTCAATCAGCCTGTACACTTCTGCATTATCAGGAAACTGGCTGACAATAAAACTTGCCTTCAGGGCTGCTATCTGTTCCTTGGTCTTCTTGCGATCATTTGATGATGTCAGCAGCACAGGAGATAACGGCATGGTGGTTGTGCTTATAGGAGTAGCAGGGGTGTTTGGTTTGGACAAGACTTCGGCAGGAACAATGTGTGGACGCTTGGCTTCTGGGACCGCTGGCTGGTTCTGCGTGCTTCGTTTCTGCCCTTGACTGGCTGCAACGGCAAGGGTAATTGGGGAGACATTCGATCCATTCGATACTTGTGTCAAAACCAGGCCAGTCTGACTGAGTATCTGACAAGGCACAGCCGTTTGGATAAGTGGCTGTGGCATTTTTGCAGCGGTGACATGAGCGGGCAGAACAGCAATGGTCTGGGCTGCCGGCTGGATGGTGCCATTGAACATCTTCTTCCTGGCCTCTTCTACCTCTTCTGGAGACCAGCTGATACCGTGCTTCAAACGCTGAGTGGCAAACCAAATTCGGATCTGTTCCTCCGGGTGCTTGGACGCTGCCGTCAGCCATGATAACTCTGCCTGCGTTGGGTACGGAAATTTATTGAAGGAATTGATCATAGTTGCGTTAGTGTCCAGTGCGGAATTGTATTTGGTACTATTCAGTGGTACAGGGACTTTTGGAACAAGACTGATATTTGGCGGGAGCTGTACAGAGGGCATCACATGAGCCAGAATATCCTGGAGAAGCTCTGCTCCGTTAATACATGTAATAGGTTCAGTGGTTTCGGTAACAAGGTGAGGGATCCCATCGAGGTGCTTATCCAGAGAAATTTTCTGGGTTTCACCTTTCGGCTTTCCAACATTAATAACTGGGGATGTTTTGTTTGCACTGCTTGCCCCAACAGGAACCAACTCATATTCAGGGGTTTCTACAACAACAGAGCTGTTCGTTACCTCAATGGACTGCTCTAGGACAGTCTGATTGTTGAGCTTGATTAACTTAAGCTTGAAGTTATTTTCTCCCGGGTGGAGTTTTGTGTTGTGTTCGGATAAGGAATCATACTTTTTGGTTGTAAAGTTACATTCGGCACACACATAGAGGGGGTTGAGGATCACATTGGGGTGCTGCATGTCTATGTGCTCGGTGAATTCATTCAGATTCTGTGTGGAATAGGGGCAGTACTTACATTCATAACCTCCAAGAGGTTTTCTCGTTGGATTGGCTGGGGAAGATTTCCCCTCAATCACTTCACAGTCATTTTCACAGTTCTCCTTACTGGCAACCAAACCGTCTTCAGTGTCCTGGTCTGGAGTGCCAGCTGCCCTTCTTGCATTACAGTCCTTGGGAACCACCTGCTCCATAGACTCAGATGCTCGTACCATACATGGAGTTGTCGACTTCCTTTTGCTAGCCATGGTAAGTGTCCTCAGTAGCAGCAACTTCTTCTCTCGGACAAGCCCCAAAGATGCTCCGTTAGATGGTTTTTAGCTTTCCCAGTAGGGATATTGCCCAGAATATAGCTTAAAGAATTCTAGTGCTAGCCATAGCCTTCAGCTCTGGCCACCAAACGAACGCGGCTGCCTTACATCTACAAAAGAAGATGTGCACTGTTAAAATGCACCATCTAAAAGCAAAAATATGCTTTCTTCCTTCTAACCAGCTGTTTTTCATGCATATGCAAATATATACACATTTAATAAACTAATTAACTATTTATTTATTTTTACATTTATATACCACCTCTCTTCCAAGCAGCTCAGCGCTGTGCACAAACATGGTTCCCCCCCTCCTCATTTAATGCCCACAACAACCCTGTGAGGTAGGTTAGGCTAAGAAGCAGTGACTGGCTCAAGGTCACCCAGTGAGCTTCATGGCCAAACAGGGATTTGAAACCTGGTCTCTCGGATCCTAATCTGACACTAGCCACTATATCCCATTGGCTTTTTTCTCAACTTAGAATGGTATTCAGTGCTGGTCCTTCTAGTCCATTGAAGTTAATGGCTATAACCAGCTTAGGTTCATTAATTTTAATGAGTCTACTCTGAGTAGGACTTAGCTGAATACAACCCTAAGATTTCTTTGAACTGGGTGACAGTAATCTAAAGAAACTGACTATAGTTTGAATACAGTCTAAAAATAGCAATTGATTCAAAACTCCTCCCCAATGGGAAGGTGGTCCAAAACCCTGTCTCATTGCAAACTTTGTTTTAGACAAAGTAGACCAGCTGAAGTTAATGGACCTAAGTTAGGCATTTTTATTAGTTTCAGTGGATTTATTCTGAGTAGTACTAACATTGCATTCAACCCTTCACTATCAAGGATCAATCATTTCATTTAAAAATACATTATTTGAACTTCATTTCTTAAATGTTAACTTATTCATTCCAAAGTTTGCTCATACATTTTATAAACACAAAAAATGGAAAATCCAAAGCATAATAAAAATGAAAAATTACCTACTCGCTTTATTAATCCAGTTAAACAAATACACTTTGCACCTATTATCTTTCTTACAATTATTTTTCTTACAATACCCTGAACAATAAGTATGGTTGTGCTGCCTCCTGGATTCTGTTATTCTAGCACATAATAAAATCCTTTTCATTCATTAGATTTTCTTGCTGCTTCCCTTCTCTTGCCCTACTATGTTAATACACTTATTGATTTAAGTGGCTTTTATGTTAGTATGTTTATTTACTTAAGCGATTTCTGTGCTGCTTTTCAGGATCACGGATCCTTCCAAAGTGGCTTACCATTAAAGAACTGCAATGAAACAATAAAAAGAATTAAAAATCAATACATCATTTAACTGCTTTAAGTATAAATACCGAGAAGGCACAGATAAGAAAACCATTTAAAGCACCAAGGCTAGGCCCCTCATTCCTGTTGCAAATTACCAGACACCTCAGCTTATTTTAGCCTATTGCTACAATATTACAAGCATTGGATCTAAATGGTAGTTTGCATCCTGCGATATTTTGAATTTCAAACTACCCACAGCATGCTCAGCTATGGCTTTCAGGTTCATTACCAATAAATCAATAAGCAAATATGATTATCAGAGGATGTTTTTAAGTCACAGCAAGACAGGAATTTGCTGCATAAGAGAGAAATATCTGTCAAGAAAACTCCCCAACTCCCAGAAAGAATTCTGTAAGGAGATTCTAGGACTTTCTATGTGTGGGTATGCACACATACACACACATAAAGTATAGAAACTGTACCGGGAAAGTTAATTGATCAAAAAGTGTTGCACAAAAGCAGTTTTGGATGAATTAACTGTGCATATTAAAGCACCAAGATATTTACTAAGCCCCTGGAAGGGGATGGAACAGCTCAAAATAACAGTGCCACCTACAGAGGTCTCTTGTGCTAAGGGCTCCTCCGCTCATTCCCAAAGGGGTTTGCCTTGACTGTTGGGAGAAGCAATTCCCCGTAACTGCGTTTATAAGACTTGTGGAAATGGCTGTACATGTAGATGTCTCAAGGCCTGTTCCTACAACCAGTTATACTTGGTTGGGATGGGGACATTTTCAATCAGGCAACTACAAAATATTTTATGCAGGAAATGAGAAATTAAGAAGAAATGGGGTTGCTTTGATAGTGAGAAGTGATGCAGCAAAAGCAATTGGGAGCTACAAAGCAATTAAAATCCATATTAAAACAAACACAATCAATACAAATACAGGACAGGTATACAAATCCCACCCCACTAAAAGAGGCCTTGGTATAGAGGAAAGTCTTTGCTTGGCCCCTACAGATGGATAAAGAAAGTGCCGGGCATGCCTCCCAGAGGAGAGCATTCCACAGCTGGGGGGCCACCAATGAAAAAAGCCTTTCTTCTGTTGCCACCCTCCAAACCTCCCATGGAAGGGACACATGAAGAAGGGACTCCAGTAATGATCACAGGATCCAGGTTGGTTCATATTGGGAAAGGCGATCTATGAGGTGTTGGGGTCCTGAGACAGCAAAAAGATTAAAGTAATGACAACAGAAGATTTATGCAACTTTAAAGTTGACAGTGAGGACATTAAACTTGTCAAGGATTATCAATACCTCGGCACAGTCATTAACCAAAATGGAGACAATAGTCAAGAAATCAGAAGAAGGCTAGGACTGGGGAGGGCCACTATGAGAGAACTAGAAAAGGTCCTCAAATGCAAAGATGTATCACTAAAGTCAGGATCATTCAGACCATGGTATTCCTGATCTCTATGTACGGATGTGAAAGTTGGACAGTGAAAAAAGCGGATAAGAGAAAAATCAGCTCATTTGGAATGTGGTGTTGGAAAAGAGCTTTGCGGATACCGTGGACTGTGAAAAAGACAAATAATTTGGGTGTTAGAACAAATTAAACCAGAACTGTCACTAGAAGCTAAAATGATGAAACGGAGGTTATCATACTTTGGACACATAATAAAAAGACACGATTCACTAGGAAAGACAATAATGCTGGGAAAACCAGAAGGAAGTAGAAAAAGAGGAAGGCCAAACAAGAGATGGATTGATTCCATAAAGGAAGCCACAGACCTGAACTTACCAGATCTGAACAGGGTGGTTCATGACTGATGCTGTTGGAGGTCACTGATTCATAGGGTCGCCATAAGTCGTAGTCGACTTGAAGGCCCATAACGACAACAACATACTTCGACAAACACCCCAGGTTGGAACTCATTTCACCTTCAGAGTTGTTTAGAGCAGGGGTTTTCAATCTTCCTACTTTCAGGCCAACAGAGGCTGGTCCACTGGAGCAAATGAGGCACTACCCTAACAACCTCAGCCTGCCCTCAGCCAGCCCCCACCTGCCAGCTTTCTAACTTACAACCAGTCTTTACGGAGCGGCGCTGGCTGTCAGCTTCCTCCTCCTGTGTCTCAGTGCAGAACTCAGCAGGGAGGAGGACGGGGACAAAAATAGAATTGGCACTGCCTGTCATTGGCCCTGGCTTCACCTACTCTTGGCCTCCCTCCATTCCACCCTAATAGTCCCAGCCCCCAATGCTTTAGGGAATACTTGCCCCATTGCCTCTACTGTCCACATGGAACTCTTGTGCCCTGCAGAAGATTCCAGGGGATGTTTTAAGAGTGCTCAGACATCTTATGTGGAACGCTGGGACTCACTCTTGAGTAAATTGAAAGTACCCCAAGAATACTCCTCATGTTATGTTCCCCTTGGGCTGTGTGCCACAGGAGAAGACCAGAATTAGTGCACCATGCCTGGTCTCCTCATTGAGCAATCCCTGATAAAAACAAGGAACCTCAGTGTTTCTGAGAGCAGACGAAAAGCCGCTGTTTTACAACTTTAAGAAGTAAATTAGAGGAAGTGAGCTCCAAGAAGGCCAGCAATCCCTGGCATAATCAGGGGGTCTTCCTTAACCTCTCTTAGAGTTGACTCAGCGTTTCACTTTTTAAAGATAACAGAACCCACATTTTAATAATGGGCAAAAGAAATGTAGGATGGTCATGGCTCATAAGTTTAAATGTTCAGTTCCTTATCCTAGGAGAGAGTCACAAAACCATATGAAATTAAGAGAGAGCTGTTATTAGTGTAAGAGTGAACCCAGAAGCTTAGCCACCTGTTGCATTTTAGGACACATCCTCCTCTTCCAAAAAAGCATGCGGTACAGCCTTGCTGGGACTATACCACCATACAGTAGAGTTGCCAGGTTCTTGGCCTGAGACTGATCCGGTATCTTTAGGAGAAGAAAAAGTCAGCCAAGTGCAGATGTTGCCAGGCCCGGCCTCCAAGAGGTCTTCGGTATCTTTAAAAGTTGTGGAGGGGGAAGGGAGAATTCCACCTTGCGGTTTTTCCCATTACAGAGTTGCAAAAACACCTGCACTTGGCTGACTTTCTCTTCTCCTAAAGATACAGGATCAGTCTCAGGCCATGGACCTGGCAATCCTACCATACAGGCAGGGTTCAGAGTCTGAAAGCTTCCCCATGAAAAAAAAATTGGCTCATGGAAAACTGGTATGGCAGGAAGGAGAATTCCAGCCAAGTCTTCTTCCCAAGATGCTAGTTTCTACATGTGTAGATATTTCCCCTCAAAACAGTCTCTACCGACATTCTGAAATACTATAGTCCTTTTTTCCAAACATGTAGGTTGGCTCTCATTCATCCTCTGAACAGCCCTATGGTGGGAGTAGGGTTGCCAGGTTCTAGGTTGCACATCAGGACAAGCAGATGCTGTGGCATCCCCATTTCTTTTAAAGCTGTTAAAAAAGAGATCTTGCCATGGGAGGGACCTCCCCTCCTAGGCCTCAATGGGCAGATAATGATGCCAGCTTATTATCATGGGACGCCACATATCACCCGCTGCTTGATTTAATGATTTGCAAAACAAAAGAGAAAAAGGATCGTCTGAGCTCTGCGTGGAGAAATGGGACTTTTGTTTTTCAAGGGCATCCATACCAAGCAGCCTGGCTGAAGCCATCCTATTTCAAGTAAAATAGAGGGCTGATTAAACTGCTACGTCCAGTGGCATAAGAGAGAGACTGACCGGTGGGGCTCCTACCCAAGCCTCACTAGGCCAACAATATATTTCCTTATCAATGAAATCACCCCTCTGAGCTGGGCTCATAGTAAGTCCCATCTACATGGTTTCTGGATTCAAAGGTTACAGGGACAGCGTGGGGAGAATCTTCTTATAGATAACTTTAAAATTAGACACATGAGACTTCCGGGAAGGGTGACTTCGCTTGTGCCTGCTTTTGGGACGGGCTCCCGCCTCAAAAGAAGCTTATTCAGATATAAATCAGTCAGAACATTTTTTTTTTTTGACTGATGAAATTTCTCCCGGGCAGGGAGAAACGTAGAGATCAACCTCAAAGCCTGTTTTTGTTGGGAGGACTGGATTTCATTAATTTATGAGATAAGGTCCAGCCAACAATGCCGGACGGACTTCCTAACAAGCTCTATCTGCTTAAGCGATACGTTTATCTTTTCTTTAAAGAGAGAACGGACTAACAGGCAAGCACCCTTCTTTCTATTATTTTTTTTGCTTGGTTTAAATTGTTGCAGCAAAAGGAGATTTGTCAGATTGATCGGCTTTGGACAACTTCTGGGTGAGATATAGCTCTTCTCTGCTATTCACGAAATTAACAGCTTATCTCTGTTTCTGTCGCAAAAAGCTGTCCTGGAAGTGCATTCTAAAGATAATAAACAGAAGAGGGATTTCTATTCCTGATTTCTATTCCGAGGAATATTATATTGTCTGGGACTATTCTCTTTTTGGTCTATTTTATTTTGACGAATCTGCTTCTTCACGACGCCACTAACTGTTTTGATGCTGGGAACTAAATTTGTTTTGCATTCTTGAACATAGAGAGATAAGGCAGGTTGCTCTGTTTATACTGTGATGTCATCAAGCCTGGAATATTAACCCAATTGTTGCTGAAATAAGAAGTGGTTCTTCTTTATTTTTGTTTTGCTTTGTTTTCGTGGTTTTAAAAATGGCAATCAAGAAAGTGGCTGAGAATCTGGAAGTAATTATGTTTCAGAAAATAATGGATGAGATTGAGATAACGAAACAAACCCTGCGACAGGGTAGTAAGGAGCTGAAAATTGAACTGAGCAAAATGACGCAGGAGCTTAAAGAAATAGGGGATCCTGTGAGAGAGGAGAATGAGATCAGAGATGAGAAAAGAAAAAATAAAGGGAAGATACAAGCCCTGGAGATTGGAACAAATGTGGAATTGGAAAAAGATCTGGAGTTTATGGATTTTAGAAATAAAATCTACTGTTTGGAATTTAACTTTATCTCTGAAGAAATTAATGAAGATATTAGAGATAAAGTTATCAATGGCTTGGATAATCTTCTGGACTAGAATGATGTGATGGAGCTTGATATAGAGAAAATCTATGGAATTAACTGCAGCCATGTGACAATGGAAAAACTCTTAAGAGATGAGCCACTGCATTTTGTAAAAAAGAAGAACACAGATATGACTTTACAACAGTATTTCAGCAACTTATTCAGAATGGATGGCAAGAAAATATTTGGGATAGAGGAAATTCCCATCAGACTCTTATTATATGACTATGGCTACAACAGCAAGATTATTATGGAATACTGATAATGGAACATTGGACACTGAAATTATTGGACTTAACAGGACTATTGAAGATGGAAGATGGAACTAATAGGGATAATGGAATAATGGCTATTGAAATTATTGGACCTAACAGATTCTGATGAGATGGATTAATCGAAATGTTTATTTGGACTATGGTTATGACAATAAGATTATTATAATTATTAACGAGATGGATTAATTGACATGTTTATTTGGAGAAAAATTGATAGATATATTTCTCGAATTGAAACCTCTCTTTGACTTTTTGTGGAAAGAATAAAGTAATGTTTATGAGATTTGATGATTAATTAAGATAACTACTGGAGGAAAGTGATTTTATAATATGATTTAAGAGACAGGATTGTTATATATTGTAGACCTATAACTGATTTGATATGTGACAAATGGGAAGTCAACATTTTATTTTTTTTTGTTTAATCATTTTTGTTTTGTTTTGTTTTTTGTCTTTGAATGTTTTATGATTTTGTTTTCTATGTTTTATGAAAATTTGAATAAAAAGTATTGTAAAAAATAAAATAAAATTAGACACATGAACGGCCATGGCAGCTAAACGTGACAGCCATGACCAGAGGCAGTAAAAGGGCCGGCTCAAAGCATTTTGCTGCCAGAAGCAAAGATAGCACTCCCCTCCCCATTCTCGGTACAGAACCTGACCAGACTGACAGTTGAATCTTATTTCAACATCAATGATGGTACATCATTGTCCCCCACACCTGCCAGGCAACTTAGGGGGTGTGCTGGGCAAGCTGTTTGTCACACACAGCTCTGTCTTCCAACACCTTGTTGCCACTCTTCTCTCCCCACAATTGGCCGCTTCACTCTGCCTAATGATAGGGCTGGTTCTGCTAATGTCCCTGAATACCAAACGCTGAGGACATATAACAAACGTAGCCTGTTGCCTTCTAGCCTTGGGGTTGTATCCAATGCTAGTCCTAATCAGAGTAGACCTGTTGAAATTAATGGACCTAAGTTAGCTCTGTCCATTAATTTAAATGGGTCTACTCCAAGTACATCTAGCACTGGCTACGACCCTTGCTTTCCAGAGGCATCTGGCTGGCCAGAGTTGGATACAGTATGATGGACAAGGTAGACTCCTTTGGTCTGATTCAGCAGGGCTCTTGTTATGTTCTTAGGAAATCACAGTGCTGGTACATTGTGATTCGCTCGGTCTGGGAGACAGAATGGAGGCCACACACAATCTAAAGTAATTTCCCTTCCTCTGATCCCTCTCCAGATAGTGCTCCAAGTTTCCCTCTCCTGTTGCTAGCATAACAAGCCAGAAATTAGTTTATCCTTAAAGAAAAAGAGCTCCGTTAATTTGGAGAGTAAAGCTGAGTATCAGAACTAAGGTTGTAAACACTGGCTCAGTATTCAGTGTTCCCCTTTATCATTTCCACAGCAATAGTAGTTCACAAAGTGCTGTACAATATTTCTGGCGGCTCAACCTTAAAAGCAACCAGCTGATCAAGTCTATTACAGTGGTTCCCAAACTTCCCCCCCCCGGCAAAAGTGGTGCTGGTGGACTGTGATGTTCCTATATTAATGTATATATGGTAAGTGTTGGTTGTTTAGAAGATACATGGTAAGTGGAGTGAAAGAGGAGGGGGAGTGAATGGGCAGTAGAATGCTAGATGATTGGCTGAGTGTTTAAAATGGCTGAACGTATAAAAGGAAGAGTGAGAGTGGAATCTGGGGGGAGAAGAGAAAGAGTGGGTTGCTTGGTGGGGTTTGAGAGAGTTGTTTGCCAGGAGAGAGTGGAGAAGGAGGGGGGTGGAGTTCGGATTAGTATTGAGTAAAACCATATGCTTATGTGCCTTAAGAAGAAATTTTGTTAATCTTGTTAGCTTTGTTATCTTTAATAAATACTTAATTTGGTTTACCAAAGGCCTGATGCTTGGCTGGGGTTTCACAGACCAGAAGGGAGGGTAAGGTAATGACCAAGGCTGAAGGGGAACTGTAACAAATGGTGGCAGCGGTGAAGAGAATAACAACACCAGTATTCAGAGTCTCTGGGAATACTAGTATTAGGACGTGGCTGGTGGTTGCCTAGCAGGGGGATCTGTTGAGATCTGTGCTAGAGCGGGGAGAGAAACAATAATAAAGGACAGTCCGGACTGGTGGAGTCCCTGGTGGTGCCTAGAGACAGGCAGTAACCACGAGCAGGTAGGAACCTGACAGGGAGAGCCAGGGAAGGGCCCCACATGTGGTGGCAGTAGCGGTGGGATACGAACAACAGAGAATCCAGATACGAATACTAGAGAATCCAGAACAGTGGTGTGGCAAACAGAAATAACAAAACAAGATTACTTGTGAGAGTGACTGGCAAAGAGTGTGTGGCAAAGAGTGAGTGAACTCAAACACCATGGCTGAATACATAAAAATGAAAAGAGAGGAGCTGGTGGAGAAGTGCATAACATTCAATTTACCTCATGAGGGCAAAGGGATAGATGAATTGAGGGTAGCACTTATAGGATTTGCAACTGCCCAGCAAAAACAACCTGTCAGGGAAGAGACCCCAGAAGGATATTTAAGCAATCCCGCTTATATAGAGTACTTGAGAGAGAAGTTAAGATGGGAGGCTGAGGAAAAAGACAAGCAGAGGGAGTTGGAAGCTGAGAGATTGAGGATGGAAGCTGATGGGAAAGATAAACAGCGAGAGTTGGAAACTGAGAGATTGCGGATGGAAACTGAGAGAATGAGAGTGGATGCGGAATTACAGGCAGAAAAGTTAAAATTTGAAAGAGAGAAGTTTCATTCTGATGAGACAAGGAAAGACAGAGATGGAGCAAAAATAAAAATTACTCCAAAGGACTTTGCTGTCTATGAGCCTGGTCAAGATCCTCAAATTTACCTCAGCACCTTTGAAAAAGCAGCTCAGTTGTGGGGGCTACCTGAAGATAAATACATGCAGTATTTATCAAACCTGATTAAAGGGGAATTGGCTGAGGTATACCAATATTTCCCCTCAGACAGGCCCGTCACCTATGCTGAATTCAAAGAAGCAGTGTTTAAAAGATTCAGACTGGGGCCTGATTATTTTAGAAAGCTTTTCAGAAACTGCCAGATACAGACAGGGAGGTCTTTCGTGGAGCTGGGGACAAAACTGATGGACATATTTGGGAAATGGCTGACAAGTGCAAAAGCTCAGTCTGTGGAGGAGGTGAAAAACCTCATGATATTGGATCAACTATACCATCAGTTACCACCAGAAATAAGGCTCCTGGTCAAAGACCGTTCCCCTACATCGGTGCAGGAGGCCGCAGAGATGACGGATCACTTCGCCTCCAACAGAACTGGCTGGGTGGGGAAAACAAGAGATTTTAAACCCAGACCATATAATGCTGGCAGAAGGGATGTGGTACCACAGAGAGTGAGTCCTCCAGTAAAATCTGAAGGGCACAGGACACCCCAGAGTGGATCTGTGTACCCTAAAAGTGAGGAGAAATTATGCTACAAATGTGGTAGACCGGGGCACCTACATTTTCAATGTGAGGTTGCCAACCCCATTAGTAATCCTGCTCAGACAAGGACAGTGAAAACAGAGCCCAAGGCTTTAGAAACAGCGAAAAAGGTCCAGTTCTGCCAGATAAACTGGACAGAAGTAACAGACCTTGATTCAAGTCTGAGAGTGGAAGTGAGTGTACAAGGGGCAAATTATTGGGCATTGCTTGATACTGGTGCCGCTCAGACATTACTGAGGCCAGATTTAATAAAATCTGAGGTAATATTACCTCAGGAAACTGTGACTATCCAAGGAGTGAGAGGTCAAACAGAAAGTTTGCCTGTGGCCCTGGTGGAAATGACTTGGAGAGGCCGAGAGAGCTGATATAAAGTAGGTATTAATGCCCAGCAACAAGAACCAGTAAAACTGGGAAGAGATGTAATGGGAGCCCAAGGAAAGATCTATGTAGTGACCAGACAGCAAATTGGCAGAGAAAAAGAAGCCATATTAAGGGGGGCTGAAACAAACAGGGTGGAATCTGTTAACCAGCCTCAGGTCACCATAGCAACCACTAGCAGGCCTGCTGAAGGAGACAAACTGTATCAAGTGGTCGCTGATAAGAAAGAAGCAGAGCAATTCAGGGAAGAGCTGCATAAAGATATAAGTTTGAAGCAGATAAAGGAACAAGCTCTGACCCAACAGATTCCTTTCACTGACAAACTGAGGAATCAAGTTGTGTGTGAGAATGGGATTTTATATAGACTGTGGATGCCCGCTGAGAGAAAGGATGAATGTGAACCAGTGAAACAATTGATAGTACCTAGCAAATACAGAACCAGATTGCTAGAGGTAGCCCACGATGTCTCATGTGCAGGACATCTGGGAATAAAAAAGACCAAGAGGAGATTGGCGGCACACTATTATTGGCCAAACATCTCCAAAGATGTAAAACAACATTGTCTATCTTGTGGAATATGCCAAAAGGTGGGAAAAAGTGGAGTAAAGACTAAGGCACCCTTAAAGCCCCTTCCTATAATTGGACAACCCTTTCATAGAGTGGGAATAGATTTGGTGGGCCCTTTTTCCAAACCCACAAGGCATGGCAAGAAATATCTAGTGGTGGTGGTGGATTTTGCCACCAGGTACCCAGACGCAGAAGCACTAAGATCTGTAGAAGCCCCTGTAGTGGCAGAGGCTTTATTAAAAATCTTTATGAGGCTGGGTTTCCCTCATGAAGTGCTGACGGATCAAGGCAGTGTATTCATGGGAGAAGTGATGCAATGTATGTGGAAATGTTGTGGTCTAAAACATCTAAAGACCACTACTTACCATTCCACCACTAATGGGTTAACAGAGAGATTCAATGGCGTTTTGAAGGGCATGATAAGAAGCTATGTTCAAGATCACCCACAAGACTGGGATGAACGTTGGGGATGCTTCTTATTTGCATATAGAGAAGTCCCTCAAGAGTCAACAGGCTTCTCACCCTTTGAACTCATGTTCACTAGAAAAGTGAGGGGGCCTTTGGAACTATTAAAAAATTCATGGGAAGGAGCCCTGGGAGAGTACAAAACATCTGTAGTAGATTTTGTATTGGAATTCCGCAATAAATTAACATCAATGATGGAGGTGGTGAAAAAGAATTTGAGTCAAGCACAGGAGAAGCAACGTTACTGGTATGACAGAACAGCCAGGGAACGTGTGTATGATGTGGGAGATATGGTTATGGCGTTCATACCCAGGAAACATGACAAATTACAGGCTAACTGGAAAGGACCATATACCATCAGAGAAAGGCTTGACACAGTGACGTATGTAATCACCACAGACCAATTAAACAAAAGCAAAGTGGTTCATGTAAATATGTTGAAGCCTTACCATACCAGGGATGCACAGGTGTTGCAAGTTACCTTATTTCCTGAGGGAAGTGGGCCTGAACTTCCAGATTTGGTACAGGAAAGCAAAGACAAAGGAGGGGTAGATCAAGTGGAATGGTCAGAGGAGGTGAAGGAGGAAGTAAAGGAAGAGATTCTGAGAGTTTTGAAAACCTATAGGAATCTCTTTAGCAACAAACCTGGCCAAACCAGTATAGTTATACATTCCATTGATACTGGAGATCATGCCCCAATCAGATCTGTTCCGTACCGTGTGAATGGGAAAGTTTTGAATGAGATCAAAAAGGAGGTGGAAGATATGCTGGAATTAGGAGTGATCAGGGAATCCATCAGTCCCTGGGCCTCAAGTATTGTCCTGGTTCCGAAAAAAGATGGAACGACAAGGTTTTGCATTGATTATCGGCTAATCAATAAAATTACGGTCCCAGATGCGTATCCTATGCCTAGGGTAGACGCAATGTTAGAGTTATTGGGGGCAGCAACCATTATCTCTACACTAGATCTCTGTAAAGGATTTTGGCAAATGGAACTAGACGAGCAATCCAGAGCCAAAACTGCCTTCAGTACACCAGATGGGTTATATGAGTTTGTGACCTTACCCATGGGACTAAGGAACTCACCAAGTTCATTTCAGAGGCTAATCAATACTGTGTTGCGAGGCATGTCAGATTTTGCAGTGGCCTATATCGATGACGTGGCCATTTTTAGCAAGTCGGTGCCTGAGCATGTCCAACACCTGACAACAGTATTGGAGGCCTTAAGAAAAGCAGGCCTCACAATAAAAGCTAAGAAATGCCAGTTTGGACTAAAGGAAGTAATCTATTTAGGACATAAGGTGGGGAGTGGGAAAATCACCCCCTTATGGAGCAAGGTAGAGGCAGTGCAATTGTGGCCTATCCCCTTGCATGAATTAACAAAGAAGAAGTGTTCTGAGCGTGTGGTATGGACGGATGAATGTCAGAAGGCTTTTGATCTACTGAAGCAAGCCTTGTGCCAAGGACCCATATTAATAGCACCAGACTATGAGAAACCATTCTTCGTGGCTACAGATGCGTCAGACCTGGCGCTGGGAGTCGTCTTGCTACAGGAGAGAGAAGGTACCAGACATCCAGTGGCGTACCTGAGTCGCAAGCTGACGCCGAGGGAGAAAAACTATTCGTCGGTCCAGAAGGAGTGCCTAGCGGTCGTGTGGGGACTGAACAAGTTGCGCCCATACGTGTGGGGACAAAGATTCACAGTGACTACGGATCATCGGGCCTTGTTATGGTTGCAGACTATGAAAAACCATAACGCTATGCTGCAGAGGTGGTCCTGGGCCCTACAGGACTATCAAGTGGACTTCCAGTTCATCAAAGGCAAGGACAATGTACTGGCCAATGGACTTTCCAGGCAAGTGGCTGGAACTGCAGTGACGTGACCAGACGGAGGAACAAAGAAAGACATTTTCCCCATAGAGACTTTTAATTGTTAACGCGACGTATAAATCCTGGAACAGGAATAATACTCTGCCGTTGTTTAAGGGGGGGGGGGAAATGTGATGTTCCTATATTAATGTATATATGGTAAGTGTTGGTTGTTTAGAAGATACATGGTAAGTGGAGTGAAAGAGGAGGGGGAGTGAATGGGCAGTAGAATGCGAGATGATTGGCTGAGTGTTTAAAATGGCTGAACGTATAAAAGGAAGAGTGAGAGTGGAATCTGGGGGGAGAAGAGAAAGAGTGGGTTGTTTGGTGGGGTTTAGAGAGTTGTTTGCCAGGAGAGAGTGAAGAAGGAGGGGGGTGGAGTTCGGATTAGTATTGAGTAAAACCATATGCTAATGTGCCTTAAGAAGAAATCTTGTTAGTCTTGTTAGCTTTGTTATCTTTAATAAATACTTAATTTGGTTTACCAAAGGCCTGATCCTTGGCTGGGGTTTCACAGACCAGAAGGGAGGGTAAGGTAATGACCAAGGCTGAAGGGGAACTGTAACAAATGGTGGCAGCGGTGAAGAGAATAACAATACCAGTATTCAGAGTCTCTGGGAATACTAGTATTGGGACGTTACTGGTGGTTGCCTAGCAAGGGGATCTGTTGAGATCTGTGCTAGAGCGGGGAGAGAAACCCTAAGAGAGAGCGGTAGGGACTGGTGGAGTCCCTGGTGGTGCCTAGAGACAGGCAGTAGCCACGCGCAGGTAGGAACCTGACAGGGAGAGCCAGGGAAGGGCGTCACATGGACCACTTAATGATTTTTCTGCCTGTTGTAGCTGTAGCAGTTCCAAAGAATTCAAAGTGTGATACAATAAAATAAGAAAGAAAAGAAGCAACAAAAATGTGGTAAAAAATTAGTATGAATATTCAGTGTGATGGAAGTGCTCTCTCCCATCTTCAACCACAGACACACCACAAACCCCATCAATGAAGCTCATGAACCACTGGTGATCCACGGATCATACTTTGGAAATCCCTGTAATCATTATCACCTTTTTTTGTAGATGGAACACTTCAGGCCACTTTCCCATCCACTCTGATATTGGGAATTCCTAGAGGGGTTTAACAATCAATCCCTTTTTATGTGGAATTCTAGGAATTGTAGCTCTGTGATGGGAATAGGGGTCTCCTAACATCTCTCTGCATTATTTACAAACTACACTTCCCTGGATTCTTTGAGAGATGCCATGGCTGTTTAAAGTGGTAGAATAGTGCTGTAAAGGTATGGTGCAGATGGGGCCATAGAGTGGCCGGCATACAGGCCTGGTAGCAGTGGGTGAACAGACTGGGCACTTGTCGAGAGCTCCTGCGGTTGAAAGGGGCCCCTACTGCTGGGGCTGGCCGGGTGCTGCTCTGCGATCCACACTAACATTGGATCATGAAGTGTGCACCCTGCGACCCAATGCTAGTGCATATTGCGAAGCAGGAACCACCCTCCCAGGCAACATCCCCGCTGCTGCTGCTGCTGGCTGGCTGGACCATTTCCCACATTGCCACGTCACCATGTCTGCATGCTGCATACGCATGCTTGCCATCACCCAAGATCGTGGTGGGGGCATCAACATCCCAGGTGCACACACACAGCGTGCTAATGCGGCCAGGCCTATTTGCAGCAGTAGTGCTGCCGCATCACAGCCGTTGCTGCCTTCAAATGCTCGCTGAAGTCTGGTCCTGGCCCTGCCAGTGTATCCCAATTTACAGGTGTCAATCCGCTATTTGAAAGGCTGTCAGAGGCCAATCTACTGTTTGAAGGGCTGCCCGGTCCCAGTCCATTTGAAAAAATAAAGAACCCTAAGAAGGGAAAGCATCAGGGGCCTTGAATTTGCCCATCAACAATGAGTCCCTGGACAGCAGACTGAGGAGGCACATAGGGCCCCTGGTCACAGTCTTGTTCCCCACTATGGTGAGGTGTATTGCATTTTGTATTTCCATTTGAATTACGGCAATCCTTTCTAAATCTGCATCTATACATATATATATTAATTCCACCTATGCCAACTGCAGGCAAATCTGTCTCCTCTTTCTTACAGTGATGCATAAGTGGCCAGCCTGCATAATCACAGGTGAAGCAGAGGGAAGTTGAAGATAGTGGCTGAGGACATTTGGCATTTCCCAAATCTGCATCCATATTGGAATTGTTTTTAAGGTAAGATGTATGTATTGTTTTATTGCTTGTTGTTTGCTGCCCTGGGCTCTTTTTGGGAGGAAGGGCTGGAGATAAATTTAAATAATCATAGTAATAGTAATATTTTTCCAGGGGGTAATCTGGAAGTCAACTTCCCACCCAGGACCACTTGAACGACTCTTTCTACCCGTTCCATATAACCCACTTCCTGTAGTGTTGCCTCTTGTCTGCTTCTGATTAGGCTCATTAATTCCCAACTTGCTTCCCTCACAGGCGGCTTCAGGATACCCTTTGCAGCTGCTATGTGCACAGGAGCCCCTTGCATGTACCCGGTCTCTTTCCCTTCCACGTCATTCATATGCAAGGCTGCACACTAAAGAGTTTTTAAAGTCCATCTGGAACTTAGAAAACAAAACAGTTTTGCACCATTAATTTTAAAAAAAATCTCCTCTCCCCAAAGGAGTATCTTCCCTTATGATTTTGACTCACTAATAGGCGTGTCGGAAAAACGACGGGATTTTGCTAAAATGAACTGAGCTTCCTCTGCTTTCTCGCTTGTGATCATGGTAACAAATGATGGAAATATCATGGGGGCTATTGTAGATATTCAGAATTATACTGAAGTTCAGGAATAGATACCACACCATGATATCTCTTCATACCGCTGTTCCCAAGGCACAAAAAGCATTACATGAAGGTGACTTTCCTCTTCTGGGGCAGAACTCTGACAAGCTAAGCAAATCTCACACATCCCACACCCTGCAATTATAGGGAACCAAAAGGGGCAGAGAATGGATTTGCCTTGGTATGATTCAGCCTTCCCCAAAGTGGTGCTGTTCCTGGAATTCCTACTCCGATCAGGGTGTTTTGTTTAAAAAATGCAGATTTTCCAATTGCACAAATTCCCCATCACATACCCCACACAAAAAAAGAAAGCAAAACGAACACAAGGCATGCTTTGCTCTTTGCTTGCACCCTCTATTAGTGGTGGTTTCTCCATAGGAGTCAGTAGTTCTTATCTACTATAACCCAGTGACAATTCATTTCTGTGAGTTGGTGTAGTGTAGTTGTTAGAATGCTGGGCTAGGATCTGGGAGACCAGGGTTCAAATCCCCACTCAGCCAGGAACCTCACTGACTGACCTTGGTCCTCTCAGCCTAGCCTACCTCACAAGGTTCTCGTGAAGATAAAATGGAGAGGGAGGAGAACCATGTATGCCACCTTGAACTCCTTGGAGGAAGGATGGGATGTAATAATAAAATAAAACACGTACACTGATAAATCTGCCTTAGTTCAGTAACTAGCAGACATGCACACACAGAGGAGTACTTGAAGGATATTTGCCAGGATGTGTCAAAGTGTTACCTGCCCAAAGATGAAGGTGAAAAAGAGGAGGCTCTGGCCAAAAAAGCTGGTATAGCACAGTGGGGAGGAGAGCCTGACTGGGAGTCCAGAGTCTGTGAGTTCAAATCCCCGCTTGTGTCTCCTGGGTGTCAGGGGCCAGCTAAAGATTACACCACAGTGAGTGGCTCAGGGGTTACGTGCCCTGCCACCTGTGCAGCCGTGGGCAAGCTGCATAGTCCCAAGAAGCCCAGTTGCCCCCCAGCTGGCAGATGCAGACAAGGAAGGGGCCGGCTTGTGCAGCTGAGCAGGCCCTAGCCAGCTGGGGAAGACTAGCCTGAGAGGGAGGCAATGGTAAACCCCCTCTGAATACCACTACAATGAAATCCCTATTCATAGGGTTGCCATAAGTCGGGATCGACTTGAAGGCAGCCCATTTCAATTTTTCTGGCCAAAAACTCCCTCCGAAATGATCTCCGCCATGCCCCTTCTATGATGAGCTTCCACCGGGCCTTGAAGACATAAGAACATAAGAACATAAGAAGAGCCTGCTGGATCAGGCCAGTGGCCCATCTAGTCCAGCATCCTGTTCTCACAGTGGCCAACCAGGTGCCTGGGGGAAGCCCGCAAGCAGGACCCGAGTGCAAGAACACTCTCCCCTCCTGAGGCTTCCGGCAACTGGTTTTCAGAAGCATGCTGCCTCTGACTAGGGTGGCACAGCACAGCCATCACAGCTAGTAGCCATTGATAGCCCTGTCCTCCATGAATTTGTCTAATCTTCTTTTAAAGCCATCCAGGCTGGTGGCCATTACTGCATCTTGTGGGAAAAGACCTGGCTTTTCAGGCAGGCTTTTGGGGTGGGCTAAATTTTATTATCATTGTTTTTAGATTTTTAATGTCTAATTTATTTGTATGTCTATTTTGTACGTCACCCAGAGTGGCTGGATAACCAACCAGATGGGCGACTAATAAATTCAAGAAACAAACAAACAAATAAATAAAAAATAAGGTGTTTTAATATGGTTTGAACAATTTGTTTTAAGAATGGAAACTGAGTGCATTCTGCTCTTATGTAATTTGCTGTCCCTGCCATTGCCTGCCATTTAAACGCTTATTAAAACACATGTGCCTAATGTGTCTAATTCCCCCCCTGCATTCTTCCAACTGCACATTATCAGCTTTCCAACTGCACAAAGATTTTCCAACTCTACATTTTGTGTTTGTCTGCACACTAAAAAAAGAACCCTCAACTCCCACCAGCCCCAGCCGGCATGGCCAATGGTCAGGAATCATGGGAATTGTAACCCAAAACGTCTAGAAGGTGCCATGCTGTGGATGAAGCACTGAACCATCACCCCTGAGGATATAGGAAGACAGGCCTGATCGCTGGGCTATCAAGGAGATGGGTAAAAACATCCCAACCACCAAGAGAATATTTAGCAGCACTTGATTGTGGAAGGAGAACAAAGGAACAGAAAGCATACTAAGTGTCAAAACATTTACAACACACAGGAAGAAGCTCCATGCAGGTGATTATGTACATGGTGTGTGTGTGTGTGTGGGGGGGCAATTTGCATTTTAAATTAAGGCTTGATCTTCCCAGTCAATGCTTCTTTTATGGAGAAGGGCTGTGACACAGTGGTAGAGCATCTGCTTTGCATGCAGTAAGCCCCGTGTTCAGTCTCCGGCATCTCCAGGTACAGCTGGAAGAGACCCCTTGTTTGAAATCCTGGAGAGCTGCTGCCAGTCAGTGTAGACAATACTGCACTAGATAGGCCAATGGTCTGACTCAGTAAGTGGCAGCTTCCTGTGTTCCTAAAGATGCTCTGGGCCTGTCACTAAAGTTCATCCTATAGTCCAAACCTCATGGATTTATTGTGTGATAGGAATAACATGGAATGAATAAAACACCCATCTGTGCTACCTTTTTTGTGGGGAGCGGGGAGAGGGCAAGATAAAAATAAGATAGGTCACAGGCATGCATTCATCTCCTCTCAAACATACAGTGCAATCAACGTCCAGAATACAACTGTGAGCAAACATGCCATTTCCCCAGTATTTTTGTGGATAATGGAAAAGATGCATATAGATCAGAGGTAGGGCACCTGTGGCCCTCCAGATTGTTTTGGGCTCCCAACTCCCATCAGCCCCAGCCAGCATGGCCCATGGTCAGAGATGGATGGAGTTGTAGTCCAGTAACATCTGGAGGGCCACAGGTGCTTCATCCCCTGCCACAGATGGCCACAGGGGTGTTCACGAATGAGTGTGCATCATTTGATGACTGCAGCATGCATGCAATGAACCTGCAGAGATAAAACGTCGGGCAGAATGTTCGTAAAACCTCTCACCTCAGACACAATACTTCCCTGGGGAGTTCATTCACACATTCAGTGCGGAGTCATCAACTGATGAGTCATCAACTTTAAAAAAAAAACCAATTCTGACTGCGCATGTGTGCATGCACTATTTTTAAAAAATCCAAATGATGTCATTAAGTTTAAAGCTCCTGCATGGTACAATGCAAGAATTTTAATGCCTTTTGAAAATATCAGCACCTTACTTCTGGCTGACAGTTTAGGGGTAGTGAGGGTGGGGATAGGGATGCATAAATGATAACTCTTAAAGCCCTCTCCTGTTCCTATTCATACATATTTAAAGTTGTCTCTTGCATTTGTGTCCGTGATTTTGAATAATTCAAAACTCTTGCAATAGATGCTTTTGAGGGCAGACTGGCATTCATATTTTAAAGCATTTTAAAAATACAAAGACTTGTAGTTTTTATTTTTCACTTTCCACCCTACACGAAATCCCGCGGGGTGAGCTGAACTGCATTAATGAACAGCTCAACTTCCTGTTCAAATCCCCACTCAGTCATCAAGCTCACTGGGTAACCCTGGGCCAGCCACAGTCTCTCAGCCTAACCTACCTCACAGGACTGTTGTGAGGATAAAAATGAAGAGGAGAAGAACCATGTATGCCACTTTAAGCTCGTTGGAGGAAAGGTGGAATATAAATGTAATAATTTACTAATAGGAAAAAAAACCAAACTCTTGTGGTTTAAGAATGTACCTATAGCCAACAGATATTTCTATCAAACTTTTAAAAGCAGGGAAATTGGGCAGCTATAGTGAATGCACCAGGGGAGCAGGAGACCTACCTCCTCTCTGAGATATTGTACTGCCCTACAAATTTGTCAAAATGCGAACACGATTTGGGTTGGTCCTTCACAATCTACTTCCTGGAGAGAGGAGAGGAGGGGAGGGAGGAGGGAGAAGGGGACAGGTTTGATCATTTGCATGCTTATTGAGTTGAGTGGGATTTACCCCTGTGCAATCATGCTTAAGATAGGTGAAATTGATGTGGGGGAGGGGCAGGAGGAGGAGAGGAAGGGAACGGGTAGGGAGGAAGGAGGAGGGGAGAAGAGGTAGGGGTAGGGAGTGGAGACTGGGTGGGTGGGCACTGGGCAAAGGAAAAGCCCCTTTCCTTTCCAAAAGGAAAACATTGCATTTCCCCCACCTTTTTATTCTACAGCAGACACATGTCATCTTCCACTCAAATTTAATCCAAAACTGTCACAGGCCACATCCACACCAGACCTTTATTCAACTTTAGACAGTCCTGGCTTCCTTAAAGCATCCTGGGAAGTGTAGCTTGCGAAGGGTGCTGAGCGTTGTTTAGGAGATTGTTATTCCCTTCACAGAGCTCCAGTTCCCAGGGAGGGGCTGACTGTTAAACCACTCTGGCAATTGGAGCTCTGTCGGGAGGATAGGAGTCTCCTGATTAGCCAAGCCAAACACCTGTTTTTAGAACACTGACAATTGGTTCTACTGAACATGCTTGCACTCATCATTGACTCCAATGTTAATTTTCTTAAATTAATTAAAAATCAACCAGGTATTTTTTTAACTTTTAAACTGAGGAAGATGAAGGTTAGAGTATGGGGCAAATTCCATAATAGGATTACAGGTACTCTGTGAACTCTGAGAAGACTCTTCTCAGTTGCTAACGCTCTCCACTTTCATGCTGATTAGCTCCTAGAGATGTTTGTTGTTGTGAGAGAATGCATTAACAAAGATCTCATTCTTAATCCAGGAGCAAAAAAGGGTGTATGTGGCTGTAACTATCATGAAGAGACTCTGCACTTCTGAATTTTCTACTAAACAACTGATAAATACCTATGTAACTTTGTGTCTGGAGACTTATTATTAAGAATTACTTTCCATAATTGTAAGGAGGTGTGTCCACACACAAGCATCCCAGGCCCATAAATGAGGGGAGAGAGCATCATAGGAACATAAGCTGGTGTCTTATTCCAAGGGTTCCCAAACCTTTCTTCTACGTAGACCACTTGAAAATTGCTGAGGGTCTGAAAGTATCTGAAAATTTACTATGGGCATATGCAAGATAATTAACTCCCATCAGTAATAAGAGCAAGAATTTGAGCTGTGCGTATGATATTGTAATTCAAAGGTGTAATTTTAATTTTGCTAGTTGTTTATGTCACTACTATTGCCATTACATTCAGTGATATATGGGAATTACGATTTACAAGTAACATTAGTACAAAAAACATTACTAAGGATTCTGTATGGTCTGATACGGGAGGAGGTCCATGGGGGTGACACCATGAGTTACCGCACCAGGTGACACCAACCCTAGTGACGCCACTGCTCTCCCTCCTGGGTCTCATGGAACCTGAACTTGGAATTCTGGTTTCAAAATGACAGTCTGCATCAGGTGTACTAGAAAATAGGTTTAGAATGTAAATCCACCGAGGATATGTCTGTAAAAAACAACAACCTCAGTTTCGCAGAGTGTGCTGAAAGAGCTGTCTTGCTTTGAAGAGAATGAGAAATTAATGATCTACCAAAGAGCCCTCGTGAGAATCATAAAATCCAAAAAGTAAATCCAAAGTAGCACTAATGAAGAAGAAAAGCCAGCAACCCTGACAGAATATGCACAGGTTTTGCCTTAAAATGACAACCTGCCCATTCTGCTCCTGAGCCTTTGGGGCTTTTCTCTTGGATTCCGTCTTGGTGCCCTGGGGTCCTTCTGTCCACACTCTCTGGAGCTTCTACCCCTGCCTGCAAATGATAGTCCAGCCCAACTTGTTGACTCAATCCTGCAGTTGCCCACAGAGGTCCTGAACTGCAGAGAGTTATTTATTTACTACATTTATATCCCACCTTTCTTCTAAGGAGCTCAAGAAGGTGTACATGGTTCTCCCCTCCCCATTTCATCCTCACAACAACCCTGTGAAGTAGGTTAGGCTGAGAGACAGTGACTGACCCAAGGTCACTCACTGAGCTTTATGGCTGAGCAGGGATTCAAACCCTGATCTCCCAGGTCCCAGTCCAACACCCTAAACCATTACACCACACAAAAGCTACTGGAAATTATAGCCTCTGGATTCAACAGCTCCTATTGATTTTGTATCGCAAATTAATGGAAAGTTTATTTCAAGACATCTTTCTAGTTGTATCAACACCTATCAATAGTTTTGTGACACTTTAAATGCTAACACAACAACGACAGTTTCAGAGTGGCATCAGCAAAATGTATAGTGATACAAGTGTTCATATTCTTGCCACTATAAATTAGGTTTTTTCCACCTTCAAACCCCAGATTACTTTAGACAATGCCTTACCTTACATACAGGGCTCCACTCTTTGGTCTCTTGTCTAGCTATGGTTAGGATCTGAGCATTTTCCCAGGATGGCCTCAGTCTTCCAGCATTCATTCCCCAGAGAATGAAGCTCAGTTTCAATCAACATTGGCAACATTCAGGAACCTTCATATTTGAGGACAGTCAGTTTACAGAAGCCAGAAACACACGTTAATTTGTGTTTCCAGTACGTGCAAATTAAATGGTCCCATTTCTGGGAATTACTATCCCACAAGATGCTTTGCTGATTTTGCCCCAATAGATTAACGCCAGGATTAGGGAACTTTAGGTCTGGGGGGCAAATGCAGACGTCTGGAACTGGCCTTTGACTCACCTCACCATCCTTATTTCACACATTCCTAAAGTGTCTGGCTAGAATGTGTTCTTGAACTCTGATAATGCTTTTTGCTTGCCTGGACAGAGGGAAGAGAGGGATGGATGTAGAAACTAGCCTATGACACAACGGTGAAATTTACTTTTGTTGCTGGCTCTGCCCAGCACTGGGATGTGGCCCTTGGAAGGTTGCCCAGAAGGAAATGTGGCCCTCTGGATGAAAAAGGTTCCCCACCTCTGAACAGTTTCCTCTCTGAAATTTCCCACTACCTTTGCTGTTTCTTGAATTTTGTTTTCATAAAACACTAGAAACACAAGGCCTTTTCCTCTCTCAGGTGGTCAACTTGTACCAGGTTGTACCACTCTAGACTGCAGGAGCAGTTTCACATGATGGAATGCTCCACCACATGGCTGGCGTAAGGGGTTGAGCATCTGCCCAAGGCCCATACCCCAGCAAGGGTCCACTGCCAACTCTCTGATCCTGCTACTAGTACTCTCCTTTTCTGTTGTTGCCTATTCACGCGTCCCTTTCAGGTGACAGGAGCTGAGGCCAGGCTGGTATAGTGGTTAGAGTGCTGGACTAGGACCTGGGAGACCAGGGTTCAAGTCCCCACTTAGTCAGGAAGCTTGCTGGGTGACTTTGGTCTAGTCACAGTTTCTCTAAGCCTAGCTTACCTCATAGGGCTGTTGTGAGGATAAAAATGGAGAGAAGAAAGAGAACCATCTATTTCTTAGAGGAAGAATAAATAAGTTGCAGCAGTGACTTCACCCATCTCACCTACTTCCTCTGAGCAGAGGTGCATATTTATTAATTAATTAATTTATTATTATATTTATATCCTGCAGTTCCTCCAAGGAGCTCAAAGTAGTGCACAAGCATGGTTCTTCCCCTCCTCATTTTATCCTTACCACAACCCCTGTAAGGTAACCTAGGCTGAGAGACAGTTTGAAATTGTTTTGATTGTTTATTGTTCACATAAGAACATAAGAAGAGCCTGCTGGATCAGGCCAGTGGCCCATCTAGTCCAGCATCCTGTTCTCACAGTGGCCAACCAGGTGCCTGGGGGAAGCCCGCAAGCAGGACGCGAGTGCAAGAACACTCTCCCCTCCTCAGGCTTCCGGCAACTGGTTTTCAGAAGCATGCTGCCTCTGACTAGGGTGGCAGAGCACAGCCATCACAGCTAGTAGCCATTGATAGCCCTGTCCTCCATGAATTTGTCTAATCTTCTTTTAAAGCCGTCCAAGCTGGTGGCCATTACTGCATCTTGTGGGAGCAAATTCCATAGTTTAACTATGCGCTGAGTAAAGAAGTACTTCCTTTTGTCTGTCCTGAATCTTCCAACATTCAGCTTCTTTGAATGTCCATGAGTTCTGGTATTATGAGAGAGGGAGAAGAACTTTTCTCTATCCACTTTCTCAATGCCATGCATAATTTTATACACTTCTATCATGTCTCCTCTGACCCGCATTTTCTCTAAACTAAAAAGCCCGAAATGCTGCAACCTTTCCTCGTAAGGGAGTCGCTCCATCCCCTTGATCATTCTGGTTGCCCTCTTCTGAACCTTTTCCAACTCTTTTTATATCATTAATTGCTTCAAGACGTTTTCATGGGGAAGTGATCCATCCATCCATCCAATAATGGGCTGTGCCCAACAAGAAAGACTGTCTTATCCCTTATATGCCCAGTCGATCACTGCACTCCTGCAGGTGAGGGCCTCCTGCAGATACCATCTTATCAGGAGGTCCATTCTGCACAACACAGGAAACGGACCTTTAGTGTGGCTGCACCTACCCTGTGGAATTCCCTCCCCTTAAATATTAGGCAGGCGCCATCTCTGTTATCTTTTTGGTGCCTTTTGAAGACTTTCCTCTTTCAACAAGCCTTTTAAGTTGAGACCTATCCCAGTCTGTGTTGGAATTGCTTTTAATATGTTTTTAACCTTTTTTTTAAAAAAGATGTTTTTAAAGCTTTTAAAAATGTTTTTAGAGTTGTTTTGTTTTAATGTATTTTAAGGTCTGTTTTTATGATGTTTTGATGCGTTTTTAGCGCTTTTGTTTGCCACCCTGGGCTCCTGCTGGGAGGAAGGGCGGGATATAAATCAAATAATAATAAATAAATAAAATTGCTGTCCACTACTGTGATGGTGAGTTTTAATGTTGCACAACAGAAAAATGCCAACACAACAGCTGTGCTAGCAGAAACTTGTGCCGCAACAGATTGCGCAACATTTTGTGCAACAAAATTACCAGCAGCCTGCTTATGGGTTCCCTTGCACAACAACTTTCTGCTGGCGCAAAAGATTTTGATGGCAGAACTACACTGTTAAATGACTTCAACGTTCTGTTGGATACCACCAAATATGTCTAGATGCGAATTTAAATAAATTATTATAATTTAAATAGAACCACAATGCATCCCAACTGAGTGAGAAACCTGTGCGCCTTGTTAGTCCTCTGTCCTAGTGCTAGCTGTGGGTGGGCAACTTCAGGGTCCCTCCTCACACTCCGTTATTTATTTATTTATTTATTTAGATTTACTCTTGCAAAACATCAGGGTGCTGTGAAGCAACGTAAAAACACTTAAAGCAATACAAAATAATCATTAAAATGACTGACTACTCAAAAAATATTTTAGAAAGCTGATTAGGCTTTTCAGCAAAAAGACTTTTTTTTTGTCAAAGACTGAAAGTCAAAAGCAAGGATGTCTGCCAAATGTCTGTATGGGACTGGCGACACTAAATGCCCGACTTCTGGTTGTGTTCAGTCAGACCTCTGTAACATGAGGGACAACTAACAGCACACTTCCATATGATCTCAGTGATCAGGCCAGGATATAAGGGCTCAAGCAGTCCATAAGGTTATCCTGGACCCAAGTTGTTCAGGCCTTTGTATATCAACATACCTGTAACCTGGCCCAGTAGGATGTAGGCAGCCAGTGCAGATGTTTCAGTAGAGATGTCACTTGCTGTCAGCTGTCTGCCCCCAACAGCAGTCTACCCACTGCATTGTGCACCAGATGCAGCTTCCAAGCCAAGGCCAAGGGCAGCCCCACATAATCCAGTCTCGGGGTTACCAATGCATGGACTACAATGGTTCTTTATATTTGAACACAACTTGGACCGGAAACTATTTCAAATAGAGGACACCTTCAAACAGAGGCCTTTCCTCTGTAAAGTAGGACACTTGGCCATCCAGGTGGGTGGGTGCATGGGTGGAACAAGCACTCAAGCATGTTAATCCTCCTGCCCAATCACACACACACACCTGAAGCCTGAAATGATCCATCTAGATACTGCCTTACCACCACAGAGAGGTAACAGACCCCAGACAAAATGATGTTATAGATCTTTACCATGGCAATACACATTAGGTGTCTTAGTATGCTCCTGTGTCAACTAACAAGAAAATTGAGGGGCAGGAGATGGGCATTCTTATAAAGAATGGATTCCGGGGAGGGCTAACTTTTTTGGGATATTTTATTATCTATTGATCACCCTAACTGATTTCATGCTGCTGTGATTAATGATCGTACTGATTTTATTGTATTTTATCTGTATTGTATTGTAATTTACTGAATTTTAGTTTGTACATCGCCTAGAGTGGCTTCGGCCAGATAGGTGACACAAAAATTAAATTTATTATTATTATTATTATTATTATTATTTATAATCTCCACACCAGACATGAAAGTTATCAGTTACTGTGGGTGTTTTCACATATGTATGCTCATCAGTCATTGAATGATGCAGCAACAAGTGAGGATACACGTTTAAGCAAAATATCACAGACAAATCACCTCCATCACCACTGTTACGCCATTTTGTATAATCAAGACAACAGTTTTATTTTTTTCAAATGAAGAGAGCTCACACATTTGGTTGGGACTCATCAAATGCGAACAAAGACTAATTTCACTGTTTTATTTTTAAAATGCAAGGTCTGATTTGATCATTTTATTTTGTACTATCTCTGCCTCAAAACTCGCATTAGTCTTGCCATGCATTAACTAAAATCAGGTTTACACACACAACAGAATGAAGTGGTTGAATCCTAAGATGGTAAATTAGACTGTACTAGGCTGGAGCTCAATAGCAGAGTATCTGCTTAGCATGAAAAAGGTCCCAGGTTCAATCCTCAGCATCTCCAGGTGGGGCTTGGGAGAGACTGCTGTCAGAAACCTTCGAGTGACGCTGCCAATCAGTGTAGACAATACTGAGCTAGAAGGGCCAATGGTTTGACTTAGTATAAGGCAGCTTCCAATCTTCCTGTGTTGAACAGCAGGTGTGTCTGCCAGAGGACTTGGGAGAAAGAGGGTGTCTGACTTGCCATCTAGCCCAGGATTGTCTACACTGAATGGCAGCAGCTTTCAGGAATGGTCTTTCCTATCACCTAGTAACTGAGCCTTTTAACTGGAGATGCCAAGGATTGAACCTGGGACCGTGTGCAAAGGTAGTGCTCTACCACTGAGCTGTGATTCCCGCACTGAAATTAAGGTTTTTGTGTGCAGTACTGACATTAGGAAGAACATATAGTCAAGAAATCAGAAGATGGCTAGGACTGGGGAGGGCAGCTGTGAGAGAACTAGAAAAGGTCCTCAAATGCAAAGATGTATAGCTGAACACTAAAGTCAGGATAATTCAGACCATGGTATTCCCGATCTCTATGTATGGATGTGAAAGTTGGACAGTGAAAAAAGTGGATAAGAGAAAAATCAACTCATTTGAAATGTGGTGTTGAAGGAGAGCTTTGCGCATACCATGGACTGCGAAAAAGACAAATAATTGGGTGTTAGAACAAATTAAACCAGAACTGTCACTAGATGCTAAAATGATGAAACTGAGGTTATCATACTTTGGACATATAATGAGAAGATATGATTCACTAGAAAAGACAATAATGCTTGGAAAAACAGAAGGGAGTAGAAAAAGAGGAAGGCCAAACAAGAGATGGATTGATTCTATAAAGGAAGCCACAGACCTGAACTTACAAGATCTGAACAGGGTGGTTCATGACAGATGCTCTTGGAGGTCGCTGATTCATAGGGTCGCCATAAGTCGTAATTGACCTGAAGGCATATAACAACTAAAGGAAGCTGCCTTATACTGAGTCAGACCATTGGCCTAATCAAGCTCAGTATTGTCTACACTGGCAGGCAGCAGCTCTCCAGCATTTCAGACCTAGGGTCTCTCCCAGCCCTACCTGGAGATGCCAGGCATTGAACCTGGGGCCTTCTACATGCAAGGCAGATGCTCCGCCACTGAGCTTCGGCCCTTCCCTTATGCCTACAACCAAATGACAACATCATTTATGGGAAAATCTTTGGTATTAAAACTGGAAGGACGTCTGCAAGATATTAAACCCAGTGAAAAATGTGCAATTCTGGCCTCGTCGCAGGACACTTGGAAAAATGTGTTTGAGGTGAAAACAGAGAGGATTTTAAACCAAAGAAAAGGCAGAAGAGGTCACGCTGTTTTCAAGGCCCAAGGTGAGAAATCAAAAGGGTTCTTAACAAAAAAGAATATTGCTGCCCCCTTCTCCCCAAGGTCGTTAAAAATAAATGTGAAAAGACAGCATCTAATAATTGAGCCTGTGATCACAATTTCCAAAAGGTGCAGCTCTCAAACCTGAGGGATTGGGAGGATGGCAAGGGGTGTGAGGAAGGGAATGAAGGGAAAGTCTTTTAACCTTGCCTCCTGCTTTCGTTGCAACTCAACCCCACGGCGCCTCAAAAAGGGTTGCTCTCTGAAGATTCGCCGCAGCAGGTCAATCTTTCTCATTGGGCAAGGCAGCTGAAAATCAATGGCTTGTAATTGGAGCTTGTTAGGAAGAAGGAAAAAGGGGGAAATGCAGGGATGAAAGGGTCTTGGATCTGTATGTAACGCAGTGGCAGGATTTTTCTTACAATAAAAAATAAAATAAAGACAAGCAAAGAAATGGTTTTAAACAGAAGGGAGAAAAATCCTTGCCCCTTTCCTTTTAAAAGGGATGGATACAATTTCTACACTTTTATCTATAGCCTTTTATCATCACCTTATAATACTGCTGACCAGGTGATACTTTTTCTGTGCTTAATAAAACTAAGTCTATGCCCAACAGGAAGCTCAGGCTGTCTCCATCATATGACAGCTGCATTTCTCATCCTGCAAGGCCTACCAAAGGCGGCCTGTGTGCTATATTGCAGAGGACAATTCTCTGTCCTCCACTCCAAGTCCAGTTTAAAGATAAAGGGTTTCATTCATTATTCAGTTAAGTCCAATTCAGCGTAGACGCAGTGAAATCAATGAACCTAAGTTCGTCATGCCTATTAACTTCAGTGGGTCTATTCTGAGTAGGAGTAACACTCAGGAAGGACAGCAGGATCCTTGAAGTTGCCCAATAACCATTAGCACCTGGACAGCAGACTGAGCAGGCACACAGGTCACCTGGTCACAGTTTTCCCCACACTGGGTGAAATGGATAGTATTACCGTGAAGCCCGTCACAGCTTGGGACCATTTTACTTGAGCACCCACTCTGCTGTTTTGATATGCAGAACTGGCACTGCTACAGGTGTCACAGAATATTCATTCCACACCTGTAAGAAATCAGTCTTTTAGTGTGGCAGCACCTACACGTTGGAACTCCCTGCCTATTGACATCAGGCATGGGCCTTTTCTGTACTCTTTTTGGCACCTGCTTGAAACACTTTTACTTAGGTAAACCTATCTAGCTTACTTATTTTTTGAATGTTTTAAAATACCAGTTTTTAACTGTCTTTTATTGATGATGATATTTTACTCCTCCTCCTCCTCCTCCTCCTCCTCCTCTACTTAGAAGTTTTATTACAATGAAGCAGGACATAAATTTTGTTAAATAAACAAACAAGTTAATGATCTCTATATCTGCATTTCTACATATACATTAGGAGATGCAAATCTGTGTCCTCTTTTTTGGGGTGTGTTTGTGATACACTAAACATTTCCTTTTTTGAGTAAATAGCAACCAAACAACCGCTGAACTCTGAGGAAGAGGGACTGCCAAGGCCAGCCAAAAAATACATATGCCCCCAACTGTAGGGTACAGAAAAAGATGCGTCACAGACTCCCTGGTTAAGCTCTGGGTAGAACTAATGTGATAGTGTCAATCAGATGTACCAGTGAAAACATGAGTAGCCTCATAATAATCTTTATTCCTAAAAAGGGCTTTTTATCTACCTGTTCTCACAGGGATGTCAAAAGCTTCATTTATTACAAATTGCCATGAAGGTAGAAAGCAGTTTGTAAGTGCCAAGTAATCTTTGTCATTCGCAACTCAGCAGTTTCTCAATAGGCCCCATTAATTTGCTCTTGAGGAGACACTCTTGAGCAAGTGGCTACATGCCATAAGAATCCCTTTTATGGGTTATACCCAACAACGTTTCACTCAGAGCAGACCCGCTGATATGAATGAACCTAAGTGAGTCAGTCATTAATTTCAGCAGGTCTACTGTGAATAGCAGTCGCATTAAATACAAGCCTATGTATCCAAACAAACAGCATAAAAAAATTGTAATTGGACTGGTGGACAAAAAGGTTCTAGTCGGAAACCATCCAAATCAGAAAAGCCTGGCAGGCAAGTTTCCAGAGCTTCTTGCAAGACGTGCAGTTCTTCTGCTTGACACTATACTGCACAAGAGGAGGGCGAATGAGCTGGTTGTAAATTATGCTTAATACTTGGCTTTGTATTTTTGCAGACCAAACATTTGCTCTTTATTAAATAACTGGGTTGGCTGAGGATTAGTTATCTGTATGGTTGTTGGGAATGCACGGGAGCGAGGCTTGGATGTGGAGGATTGCTAAGGATGTATTTGGGAAAGGTTACTGTGTTTGAGGAGGGAGTACGGGTGGAGCTTCACTGTATTTTTGCATTTGATTTTTAACCATAACTAGGGTCTCTCACCCCTGCACGCCAACCCCAGCACCAAACCCCAGGAACGCCAAACCCACTGCCCTAGGCCTTGTCAAGCTCCCCCTCTGCTTAGACCAAGCCAAGCCTCCTTGCTCCCCCTCTACAGGTCACCAAGCCTCCTCCTCTCCTTCCCCCCACAGGTTGCCAAGGCTTCTACATCCCATTTAGATCTTCTCCCATGAGGAGGGAAGCGGCCACCCGAGGTGAGCCACACAGGAACAGCTTCATAGCCTGTTCTGACTGTTCCTTCATGGCTTGCCAAGCCTTGGCCGCCTCACTCGTTTGCCTACCATGGGCGTGCAGCATCGCCTCCACCTGGCTCGCTCACCCCGACACCTCACTCGCCCCTGCCACCCGCACGCTCGCCCCTCGCTCTCCTCCTGCTGCTGTCACCTCACTCTCCCCCCACCTCACATGTGCCCCTTGCTGCCTCATTTGCTCCTCCTCCCCACTCACCCTCCCCGTCTCCATGGATGGCTGTTGTTTTCCTGTTAATTATGAGAGCCAGTGTGGTGTAGTGGTTAGAGTGTTGGACTACGACCTGGAGAGCAGGGTTCAAATCCCCACACAGCCATGAAGCACACTGGGTGACCTTGGGCCAGTCACTGCCTCTCAGCCTCATGAAAACCCTATTCATAGGGTCGCCAAAAGTCGGAATCGACTTGAAGGCAGTACACACACACACACACACATGCAATTGCAAATGTGAATTTTATATCCTAAACTTCATCTGTAATGTTTTATTTTGATATTTTGCAATGCTTTATTGGATGCTTTATTTTAGGCTGTAAACCATTTTGAGATTTTTTAAAGCAATAATAACATTAATTAATTAATTCATTCATTCTTTGATTTATATCCCGCCCTTCCTCCCAGCAGGAGCCCAGGGCGGCAAACAAAAGCACTAAAAACACTTTAAACGATCATAAAAACAGACTTTAAAATACATTAAAACAAAACATCCTTAAAAACATTTTTTAAAAAGCTTTCAAGACATCTTTAAAAAAGGTAAAAAATATATTGTTTTTTTTTAAAAAGGTTTAAAAACATCTAAAAAAGCAATTCCAACACAGACGCAGACTGGGATAAGGTCTCAACTTAAAAGCCTTAAGAACATAAGAACATAAGAAGAGCCTGCTGGATCAGGCCAGTGGCCCATCTAGTCCAGCATCCTGTTCTCACAGTGGCCAACCAGGTGCCTGGGGGAAGCCCACAAGCAGGACCCGAGTGCAAGAACACTCTCCCCTCCTGAGGCTTCCGGCAACTGGTTTTCAGAAGCATGCTGCCTCTGACTAGGGTGGCAGAGCACAGCCATCACAGCTAGTAGCCATTGATAGCCCTGTCCTCCATGAATTTGTCTAATCTTCTTTTAAAGCCGTCCAAGCTGGTGGACATTACTGCATCTTGTGGGAGCAAATTCCATAGTTTAACTATGCGCTGAGTAAAGAAGTACTTCCTTTTGTCTGTCCTGAATCTTTCAACATTCAGCTTCTTTGAATGTCCACGAGTTCTAGTATTATGAGAGAGGGAGAAGAACTTTTCTCTATCCACTTTCTCAATGCCATGCATAATTTTATACACTTCTATCATGTCTCCTCTGACCCGCATTTTCTCTAAACTAAAAAGCCCCAAATGCTGCAACCTTTCCTCGTAAGGGAGTCGCTCCATCCCCTTGATCATTCTGGTTGCCCTCTTCTGAACCTTTTCCAACTCTATAATATCCTTTTTGAGATGAGGCGACCAGAACTGTAAACAGTATTCCAAATGCGGCCGCACCATAGATTTATACAACGGCATTATGATATCGGCTGTTTTATTTTCAATACCTTTCCTAATTATCGCTAGCATGGAATTTGCCTTTTTCACAGCTGCCGCACACTGGGTCGACATTTTCATCGTGCTGTCCACTACAACCCCGAGGTCTCTCTCCTGGTCGGTCACCGCCAGTTCAGACCCCATGAGCGTATATGTGAAATTAAGATTTTTTGCTCCAATATGCATAATTTTACACTTGTTTATATTGAATTGCATTTGCCATTTTTCTGCCCATTCACTCAGTTTGGAGAGGTCTTTTTGGAGCTCTTCGCAATCCCTTTTTGTTTTAACAACCCTGAACAATTTAGTATCATCAGCAAACTTGGCCACTTCACTGCTCACTCCTAATTCTAGGTCATTAATGAACAAGTTGAAAAGTACAGGTCCCAATACCGATCCTTGAGGGACTCCATTTTCTACAGCCCTCCATTGGGAGAACTGTCCGTTTATTCCTACTCTCTGCTTTCTGCTTCTTAACCAATTTCTTATCCACAAGAGGACCTCTCCTCTTATTCCATGACTGCTAAGCTTCCTCAGAAGCCTTTGGTGAGGTACCTTGTCAAACGCTTTTTGAAAGTCTAAGTACACTATGTCCACTGGATCACCTCTATCTATATGCTTGTTGACACTCTCAAAGAATTCTAATAGGTTACTGAGACAGGACTTTCCCTTGCAGAAGCCATGCTGGCTCTGCTTCAGCAAGGCTTGTTCTTCTATGTGCTTAGTTAATCTAGCTTTAATAATACTTTCTACTAGTTTTCCAGGGACAGAAGTTAAGCTAACTGGCCTGTAATTTCCGGGATCCCCTCTGGATCCCTTTTTGAAGATTGGCGTTACATTTGCCACTTTCCAGTCCTCAGGCACGGAGGAGGACCTGAGCGACAAGTTACATATTTTAGTTAGCAGATCAGCAATTTCACATTTGAGTTCTTTGAGAACTCTCGGGTGGATGCCATCCGGGCCCGGTGATTTGTCAGTTTTTATATTGTCCATTAAGCTTAGAACTTCCTCTCTCGTTACCACTGTTTGTCTCAGTTCCTCAGAATCCCTTCCTGCAAATGTTAGTTCAGGTTCAGGGATCTGCCCTATATCTTCCACTGTGAAGACAGATGCAAAGAATTCATTTAGCTTCTCTGCAATCACAGATGGCACCTGTCTAATTGTTGTTAATAATAAATAATAATAAATAATAATAATAATGCATAGAAATGATTTAAATAATTCCAGTCACGCTCTGTTTTCATGCTGCCAGTAGTGGGCTGGGCCAGAGGCAAAAGTGGGTGGAGCAACAAATGCAGATTTTACCTTTCTACAGTAGGCTAGTTTCTACACACATTCACACACCTCTTCTATCCTTCACCCAAATGAGCAAGAGGTATTATCAGAGTTCAGGGACATGTTCCAGTCAGGCAAAAACACTTGGGGACACTGAGGGGTGAGGCCTGGAGAGAAAGAGAAGCTTGGAGGGCCACATTCAGGGGCGGCATCCGATCCCTGGGCCTGAGCTTTCTGACCCCCATGGCACAACCCACAAAGTCTTTCTTGGAAACTGTCTGTTCCTCCTAACTAGGGCAGTGGCTCAGTGGTACAGCAAACACTTAACATGCAGAAGGTTCCAGGTTTAATAACTGACACCTCCAGGTAGGGCTGGGGAAAAAAATCTCTGTCTGAACCCCTGGGAAGCTAGTATATAGGCCATTGTTCAACAACTTGGGGCCCTTCAGGTGTTTTGGACAACAGCTCCCATCAGCCCCAGCTAGCATGACGGTGCTGGATGGGGCGGATGGGAGCTGCACTCCAAAACATCTGGAGGACACCAAGTTGGTATAGGCTGGTGCTGAGAATACTGAGCCAGGTGGGCGAATGGTCCATCTATAAGGCATCCTCCAAAACTGATAGAACACTGACAACGAGAGATACAAAGACCCAGTTCCAACCACAGTTTATTGGCCTGAGAATTAGCGGTGTGCATTGCTCCTTCCTTTCTGTGTTTCTGTCCTGGCGTGTAAAACGAGATCCTGGTTTGTTTGTTGTTGTTGTTCTGTGCCTCCATGCCGACTACGACTTATGGTGACACTACGAATCAGTGACCTCCAAGAGCATCTGTCATGAACCACCCTGTTCAGATCTTGTAAATTCAGGTCTGTGGCTTTCTTTATGGAATCAATCCCTCTCGTTTGGCCTTCCTCTTTTTCTACTCCCTGCTGTTTTCCCCAGCATTATTATCTTTTCTAATGAATCATGTCTTCTCATGATGTGTCCAAAGTATGATAACCTCACTTTCATCATTTTAGCTTCTAGTGATAGTTCTAGTTTAATTTGTTCTAACACCCAATTATTTGTCTCTTTTGCAGTCCATGGTATACGCAAAGCTCTTCTCCAACACCACATTTCAAATGAGTTGATTTTTGCTTTTTTCATTGTCCAACTTTCACATCCATACATAGACATCGGAAATACCATGGTCTGAATGATCATGACTTTAGTGTTCAGTGATACATCTTTGCATTTGAGGACCTTTTCTAGTTCTCTCACAGCTGCCCTCCCCAGTCCTAGCCTTCTTCTCATTTCTTGACTATTGTCTCCATTTTGCTTAATGATTGATAATCCTTGGCAAGTTCAACATCCTCATTGTCAACTGTAAAGTTGCATAAATCTTCTGTTGTCATTACTTTAGTCTTTTTGACGTTCAGCGGTAGTCCTGCTGTTGTGCTTTCCTCTTTAGCTTTCATCAGCATTAATTTCAAATCATTACTGGTTTCTGCTAGTAGTATGGTATTTTCTGCGTATCTTAAATAATTGATATTTCTCCCTCCAGTTTTCACACCTCCTTCTTCTTGGTCCAATCCTGCTTTCCATATGATATGTTCTGCGTATAGATTAAATAAACAGGGTGATAAAATACACCCCTGTCTCACACCCTTTCCGATGGGGAACCAATGGGTTTCTCCATATTCTGTCCTTACAGTAACATCTTGTCCAGAGTATAGGTTGTGCATCAGGACAATCAGATGCTGTGGCACCCCCATTTCTTTTAAAGCATTCCATAGTTTTCCATGATCTACACAGTCAAAGGCTTTGCTGTGTAATCTGTAAAGCACAGGGTGATTTCCTTCTGAAATTCCTTGATCCATTCCATTATCCAACGTATGTTTGCAATATGATCTCTGGTACCTCTTCCCTTTCTAAATCCAGCTTGGACATCTGGCATTTCTTGCTCCATATATGGCAAGAGCCTTTGTTGTAGAATCTTGAGCATTACTTTACTTGCATGGGATATTAGGGCAATAGTTAGCAGTGATTAAATCACAATTGGGATGTAATGGGAAATTAGAACTTAACCAAGCCTAGAGAGAAGCACTGAAGGCAGGTGAGGACGAAGCACACAGGGACATGGCATGTTCTTGAACTGATAAAACTATGGTTAGAAATTCAGTATATTACGCTCTACAGCTCAATTCAGATATCACACCAAATTACAATTAATGTTGTGAGTTTTGTGTGCCAACTCAGCTGACAAAGCATGGTTTGCAACTGGCTGGCAAACCAGAATCAGCACTCTTGAACAGGGTTTTGAACCATGTTTTGGACTAACGAAAGTTTTCTGTGACGCATGGCTTGAGAAACAGTAGCTATGACCACTGTACTACCTCTAGAGGCTGCTACACCAATGCCATAGAGACAGATGAAGCCAAGTGCTGAGAGATCAGAAACTGAAACCAAAACAAGCAACTCTAACCCATGCCTTTTCTTCTCCTTATACATTTGGAAAAGTGGAGCATGGATACTAAACTATAGGTTAGCACAAACCGTGTGGCTCAGGATGTCTGACTTTGCAGTGTCAGGGAGGAGTCTTTTCAGACCTCTGCTTTTATGGTTAGAATGATTTTTTTCCCTAGTCATCAAAAATGTCAAAAATAAATAAATCTTGACTGCTATGTTCTCGACTGTTTGCTTTTATTATAAGTTGTCTCACTTCCCTCTTAGGCACTGCAAAAATCTTCTGGCTCACCTCCCATTTCTCAATCCCATCAGCCTCTTGGCACAACAACAGCAAGGGAGAACTCTTTTACATGTGCAGTTTCTGCAAACAGATGGAAGAAGGCTCAGGGGTTCAGCCCTAGCACCGCATTGCAATGCATAAATTGTTTTAGTCTGTTAATCGGTCTAATCGAGGATGAGCAGCAGGTAGACAATCCAATCATATTATTCCAGCCTTATTCTACTTTTGTTTGGCTTCCTCGTTGTTTCTGGGCTCAATTTTAAACATCTGGAGGGCTCCAGGTTGAGGAAGACTGCCCTAAATAGTATGCAGGCATGTTACCTTGGGGAATCCCTACTCCAATAAGAATCTTCCTCCAAATTTAAGATCAGATTCAGAGGCTGTTTGCTGTGCCATCAACACATGATATTAGACAAGTATAAAAAGACAGGGCCTTCATAGTGGTGGTGCCAAAGTTATGGAATGCCCTCCTTATGGAGGTTCATCAAACTCCTACACTCTTAACTTTTAGGAATTTATTAATGTCTTCTATTTCAACCAGTTTTTAGTGTATGGTTTTAAATCTGCTTTTGTGAAATTGCATTAAGATGCTATTTCTTACTTTTTTTTGGTTAAGATTGTTTTACTGTAGTTTTATTGGAGAGGGGAAGACCATGAATGCCACCTTCAGCTTTTGGGAAGAAAGATAGGAGGTAAATAAATAAATGGTTTATTTAACAGGTGTCTCCTATTAACATGGCAGCAGACTTTTTAAAGATTTTTAACTATTTTAATGCAAGGAATTACAAAACACATGGATACCTAGCACCATTAGAAGTACTGCTAGTTTAAAAAAAGGAGGTGCTGGTACTTGTACCTTGATAAAAGTAACACCATTATGTCACCTCGAGCTTCTTAGAGGAAAGGCGGACTATAAATGCAATAATAAATAAAATAAAATAAATAAATCTAAACAAGAGTGGGGGATTAGAATCTAAAATTACCAAACTGCACCACTGGTCTCTGGGTGTTCTGATCAACCCATCTTGGAACAATCTGATACACAAGGGAATGTGAGACACAAGGGATACATACATACATACATACATACATACATACATACATACATAGCCCTTCAGATGTCATTGGACTCCAACTCCCTTGGACAGCATAGCCAATGATCAGGGATTTTTTAAAATTGCATTTATATCCCGCCTTTCCTTCAAGGAACTCAAGGCAGAGTGCATGTTTCTCCTCCATTTAATCCTCACAACAACCTTGTGAGGTGGGTTAGGCTGAGAGGCAATGACTGACCCAAGGTCACTCCGTGAGCTTCATTGCTGCATGGGGACTGGAACCTTGGTCTCCCAGGTCCCAGTCGGATACCCTAACCACTTTTCCACACTGGAACACTGCATGATGGGAGTCACAGTCCAGCAGCATCTGGAGGGCCACAGGTTCCCCATCCTTGCACTAAACCCATGAAACAATGGAACCTTTGAGCAACAAGCATGAAGGGAGATCCAAGAAAAATCGCTGCCTTCTGCTATGGCAGCAACTGTTAATGAAGCAGAATAAAATCATCAAACTAGGACACAGTCTGAACTGGTGGACTTGAAGAGTGGCTGATATGACAGGGTGAAAGTGTATCTGCCTCCAATCCTGTTTTCATAAAAATCCTCCTCCCTACCCCCTGCCACTCCTGGCAGATCAGAAGTGCACTGAGCATTGTTTCTGAAAGTGGATCACCTCCAGGGTGCTGCAGGACAGCTCCTTTCTAAACTGCTCCAGTGAAAGTGGAGGAAGAGAGCCCGCTTGGATGGGTGCAGAGGTGCTCACCCAAATGTCAGAAGACGTGCAGTGAAGGTATTAGATATATATTTGAGATTCTACCAGCCCAGTTTCTACCACTACCACCACTACCGAAGACCTTCCTCTTTCAACAAGCCTTTTACGTAGAGACCTTATCCCAGTCTGTGTTGGTGTTGGAATTACCTTTTTAGATGTTTTAACAGATGTTTTATTTTAATATGTTTTAAAGTATTTTTGATTTTAAGATGTTTTAGAGTGCTTTTAGTGTTTTTGTTTGCCGCCCTGGGCTCCTTCTGGGATAAAGTGCAGGATACAAATTTAATAAATAAATAAATACCACCCTCCTCTCAGTCAATTAAAAAAAAAGGTGAGTTCATGAAAGACAGGAATTTCATTGTCAAGGTAAGTTGCTCAGAATACTCTATAATTCAGATACATAATCAACAAAAGCCATTTTTGTGTTGCAAATATTTGCACAATGGCATCACCTGCTTTACACTGATTTAAATGTTACCAATGGGTCCGGCAACTGAAGTACCAGTGGAGAAACTAGAGGATAAGGACAAGAAAGATAGAAAGGTAGTTGTGCAGTGGAAAGAAGCCCCACTCACACCACCTCAAGACCCAAACACCTGCTTTCAAATCCTTGGAACAGAAACAGCAGTCCTCAGTTTTTCCTTAACTGAGGAGGACTAGAAATGGGAATCTTTATTTTAAATAAAAAGCTGAGAATCTCAGGACTTTTCTAGCATTACTTGACCCTAGGCCATCAAAGCTTATGCCATTATGCATTTACATGCCACAAGACTCTCTAATGTTTTTGCTGCAACACAAGCTGAGACAGCTTCCCCTCTGCAAGTTCAGTGGCTTTGTTTCATGCACCCCAGCAAAGCCGTAAAATCCCCAACCACGCAGCAAAACAGTAAAATCCCCAGTCAGCCATGAAGCTCAATGGGTGATCCTGGGCTAGTCATTGTTTCTCAGCCTAACCTACCTCACAGGGTTGTTGTGAAGATAAAATGGAGAGGGCAGAACCATATACACCACTTGAAGGAAAAGTGGCATATAAATGTAAATAATAATAATAATAATAATAATAGATACTAGACATTATTAGTAGTCAACATTCGTTTGGAATGATAAAACTAAGCAACGATAATCACAGCCAGACAGAACAAAACAAACTTTTGGTAACATACCGTCCTATGTTTTAGTGTAAACACTGCAGCAAAACTGCTTCCTTTCCCTTCAACTTCCCCTGCAAGGCTATTCTATGCTGTTCCTTGGACAGTTCAGATGGTGTCCTGTGGTCAGAGCACACCCAAACACACACACACACAGCATTGCTCCAAGCCTATGCCTGCCTGGGGGACAGAGTGTATGTCAGATTCTATGCTCTGTTTAAGAACTGAGATATATACAAAAGGCATCTGCTATGCTGGGCTGACGTCACTATGCTAGAGGTGGTTCTGTCTGACTTATGAAGCATGTGTGCATTTTATTGCCTTTTTTTTTTTTAAAGGGCTTGGAAATGTTGTTCAGCCCTAAAGTAGAACAGTGACCCAAGAACTTGCTTTCTCTAGCTTTTCAGTCATCTCTATCAACCGTGGTTCATTTTGATCCCAGACTCACTCTACTGGACGCAGAAAAAAAGGAAACTCTAAGAACATAAGAATAACCCTGCTGGGTCACATCAAATGCAAGGAAAAGGAATGATCCCTAATCACAAATAACAAAAAATAATATTGTTTAGGAAAGGACAGGTCTCTGCCCCCAAAGGGCTTACAGTTAAAAAACAGAGGAAATACAGTGCTGCATCCAACATGTCCCTCTCCTGACAGAAGGCTCTTTAGGCTTCTGTCAGCAGAACAGAGAATTTTGGATGATTCTCCCCTTGCTACAGGCCACAGTGACCCTCCCACACTGTTCTGAAGAGCCCCCCAATGCTCTGAAAACTCTGCTTTGAACCTCCATCAGTGGAATGACATATATAAGATTAGGGTAAAAAATTACTAAAATATTCCAGTATCAAATATATACAAACTTTGTAAGAATATATCAAAATAAAATAAAAAACTCTGTAAATTATCACAAGACTAACTGGTATAGCACAGTGGGGAGGACAGCCTGGCTGGGAGTCCAGAGTCTGTGAGTTCAAATCCCTGCTCGTGTCTCTTGGGTGTCAGGGGCCAGCTAAAGATTACACCACAGTGAGTGGCTCAGGGGTTACGTGCCCTGCCACCTGCGCAGCCATGGGCTAGCTGCATAGTCCCAAGGAGCCCAGTTGCCCCTCAGCTGGCAGTTGCGGACAAGAAAGGGGCTGGCTTGTGCAGCTGTGGCAAGCTGAGCAGGCCCTGGCCAGCTGGGGAGGACTAGCCTCAGAGGGAGGCAATGGTAAACCCCTCTGAATACCGCTTACCATGAAAACCCTATTCATAGGGTAGCCATAAGTTGGGATCAACTTGAAGGCAGTCCATTTCCATTTTCAACATTTGTTTCCCAATGGGTAATGGTTTGTGTCCAGAATTAGGCTGCAATACTATACACACATAGGCTGTGAGTAAGTTGCTGAACTCGGTGGCTCAGTGCCTGAGTTTGCACCTGTCCCATTGATTTCAATGGGAACTAAATTCAACTAAGATCAACTGGCTTACTATAGATTCAACCCACTATCGACAAGCAACCTTGAAAGTCAGGATAAAGCAGGGGTAGCCAAAGTGGTGCCCTCCAGATATTGTTAGACTCCATCAACACGGCCAATGGTGGGAGATGATGACAGATAGAAGTCCAGTTACATTTGGAGGGTACTTCATTGGCTATCCCGTGACAAAGCCACAGCGGACAATGCAGGAGAGCATGCCCTGAGGCCAGGGTGGAACGCCAGAATCCTCCTGATTCTAAGAATCATGTGACCTCAAAGATCCAATCCCAGGCAACTGCCTGCTTGTAAAGTTCTGAGGTGGCCATCAGGGTCAAGGCTCCAGCCACAGGTCTATGACTGCTCTACCAACGGCTGAGCAACTGGGCTCGGTTCCTGACAGTGAACCCGAGGCGAATGCAGAGGAGCCTGTGGAACCCTTTTCGGCCATTTTGGTTTTTTGTCAGTTTGGAGGCTTTCCGGAGCTTGGAATTTAGTGGTTTTTGGCTATGTTATTCAGTAGGTTATTCTGGGCTGAAAATGGAAATGGACTGCCTTCAAGTTGATCCCGACTTATGGCTTCTCTATGAATAGGGATTTCATGGTAAGAAGTATTCAGAGGGGTTTTCCATTGCCTCCCTCTGAGGCTAGTCCTCCCCAGCTGGCCAGGGCCTGCTCAGCTTGCTACAGCTGTGCAAACCAGCCCCTGCCTTGTCCGCAACTGCCAGCTGGGGGGCAGCTGGGCTCCTTGGGACTATGCAGTTTGCCCACAGATGCACAGGTGGCAGGGCACGTAACCCTTGAGCCACTCACTGTGGGGTTGATATTTAGCTGGCCCTTGACGCCCAGGAGACACGAGCGGGGATTTGAACTCACAGACTCTGGACTCCCAGCCAGGCTCTCCTCCCCACTGTGCTATACCAGCTGTTATTCTGGAGTAGAAACATTGAAAAAGCTTCTGTTGCAATCTTTTACACTCTAAGCCTTATTTTTCCTGGACTGTTGTGCCCAATGGGCTCCTTATCACAACGAGGACAGGACAAATCAGGCTTTCTCTTTGTGCTTTCCGGTTACCTGCCTATCTGACAATCACCGTACCTGCCTGTACCAGGTACTTGCCCAACCCTTGGATGTGAGCATCAAACAACCTAGGTCTGAGCAACCTATGCTTTTGCAGCTTGCTTCACCAAAATGCAATGACTGCCAAGTTCACTGCACGCTGGACTTCTCCCAGCCAAAATGAGTTGCTCTTCAACTGCATTACTCAATGACCCCAACAAACATCACACCTCCCAGAGGGAAGGAAAAAGAACTGTCAGTCTTCAAACCCATTGTCTGGAACATAATGTACAGAGCCCTGTTCTTGCATAAAATATGAAAGCCATGTAAATTATTCAAACTCCACAAAATAAAAATATTTACAAGAACTAGCACAAATTCTTTTCTCTGCTTTTCACGTCTGCCAATAGAGCCTCCACTTCTCTTTCCCTCCCCATCCCCTCTTTCCAACAGACTTCTGTGCAAGCTGCAGAACGAAAATCATCCATAGAAAACGAAGCAAATTAAACCTGAACGAAACCAGCTCAAAGTTTAGAAAACAGGAAGGGAGTGTCAGCAGTGCTTAATAAATGTCATAATAACCACTCTTAGGACAATAATGCATTAGAAGAAGAAAAAATAACAACCTTCCATTCAGTTGTTGTTGCCGAATGTTTTTTTTTTCTTTAAACAGTGAATTTGCATTGCACTTGCTCTCTGGCTCCAGAACAGACGTGCATTTTCACACAGCTAATGAATTACAGTGATTTGTCAAGGGAGCCAAGAGGTCGATGCCAAAAAGTTTGGCTCCGAAACCTTTCTTTGCCACTCTCTTGTAGTAGCAAGACAGCACTTGTGCTCAGTCTTGCCAGGAGCAGGGTTTCCATGAAATATTAAAAGGCTGTTTGTTAAAATAACATCACCCATAGCAACCAGGGAAAGCAACCAGGTGGTGGGGCTACAGCTGCTGACTCATGGCATGTTCAACTCAACTCTCGCTCCCTCTGCCGAACTTGGCATCAACAGGAAGGGCGCTGTGAATGCACGACGTTGCTGAGAAAAGAAGAGGGAGCACAGCAGGACTGAAGGACCTGTGGCCCTCCCGGTGCGATGCACTCCCAACTCCCATCAGCCCCGGCCAGCATGGGGATGATGGGAGTTTTAGTTCAGCAAGATATGAAGAGCCACAGCTGTACAGCAATGCAAGACCCATGGGCTCCAATGTTAACGGGGCAGTGAATCTGCTCCAGGTTTTAGTCCAAACTTTCACGGAGCTTTCAGCACCTTGGACAGCTCCTTGAAAGTTCAGACTAAGACCCGGGGCGGATTCACTACGCCACTGACATCAGAGCCACCAGCCTCCTCTGCCCACTGGGGATTATTCCAGCAACAGACTAACAGAGATACTACTCTTCTACTCATTACAACACTCTTCCTCAACCTGGTGCCTTCTGTGGTTCAACTGCAACGCCCATCAGCCCCAGCCAGCATAGGCAATGGTCAGACATGGTGAGAGTTTTATTCAGCTAATATTTGAAGGGCCCCAAGTCCCCCATTCGTGGAATAGTGGATAATGTGCAGTATTTGACAGCATGTGATGTCCTGCTTGCTATGCTCAAATGACTGCATGTTTGCACAATTATGCTGTTTTTGTTCTAATATAATGTTTCATATTAGTATGCTTTTGTAATTTTTTACATTGTTGCAAGTCACCTGTAGACCATTTGGTATTAGGCAACTAGCAACCAGAATACATAAAAATAATTTATTTTATTTAAACCATTGATAGATTGCCCTTCACCAAAATTGGTCCCAGGGTAGGTTACACAATTAAAATATCAAACCCATAAAAACAGATGGTAAAACAAACAGGTGATAAACCAGGAACCATCTGGAGGACCACAGCTTCCCTGGACTAACAGAAGTAGTAGCGCCTCTTGTATCCTTTCAGAAGCAAACCGCTTCTTATATACTTAATGAGGATCTATTTACCTGTCATGATAGTTAAGCCCTATTTTATTAAATAAAACATTTTAATCACCAGGTGATTATGCTTTGCTATTAAAACCCACATCAGGCCCATGAAATCAAACAAGCGATATGCTGTAAGCCTTTTGAAAAAAATAAAAGACTCACACCGGTGAGTCAGCTCGTCAGTTACAGAATGAGCATCTAGTATTCGGCTGTGCTGCCTGAGGCTGATAAAGTTGTAGTTCAAAATAGCTGGAGGGCACCCGGTTGGGGAAAACTGAGCTATAGTTTCCTGCTGCTTTGGGTATTTCAACTCATGTTGCTATGACAACCACAAGCAACGCCTGCAGATGCAATGCAATGGCATTTTATTCAATCAACAAAATCCTTTAATAAATCTGATTTTGGTTTTATTAACAACACTTAAAACAACAACAACAATAGTGTGTTGTTCCCTTTCCCAAAGTTCACTCAAATTGACTGTCAGCTATAATTAAAGCAATAATCAGAACTGCATTGTCAAAAGTAGCCCTCACTTGGGAGATAACGGAATACAAACATTGAGTCGCAGAACTACTGATCCACAACTGTCCAGTATTGTTTAGGTTGCAGCCAGAGAACCAACTGGGAATTGCAAAGGTTTCGTGAAAAGAACAATTCCTGTAACTTTACTTGACTGATGTGGAAATTCTGTAGTTGCAGTTTAAGTGAGGCCGTACAGATCCAAAGGTTAAACACAGTTAATCCCCATGGGCTAGGGGCAAGACCAATCTCTGGGTCATTTGCAGCAGATCAGCAAGGGTTTTCCAAATGTTTTAACAACAGCAACACCAAAAGGGCTTGTCTTGGTAAAACAAGACTGCAGGAAAAAAGAAAAGCATGTGGCAAACACCAGGAGTGTTTTTTTTTGTATGGAAGGAAAATTCTTGGGTTGAGCATGTGCTGAGACCAAGGCATCACCTCCCCTTCATTCTAAGCCTGCACTTCTGAGCCTGTGTTTGGCATCTAACTGATTGATAGACTCTTACTCAAAACAAACTTATGGCCAGCAGCAGACTTCAGTGAATCCACCACCAGTCAGTCATGATATCTCCTCAACTCTTATTATGGGTGCAGTGGTGCTGCTTGACTCTGTGGTGGGCAGCCATCCTGTTAAGATGATTTTGATGATTGATTTAATTAATTAATTAATTAATTAGTATCCCACCTTTCCTCCCAGCAGGAGCCCAAGATTCCCCAAGATGCTATGCCTGACATTGATGTTGGTGGGCAGTGCACCTTGGGGATCCTCCAACACGGTGGCCACCCACTGAGCAATAGCTCCACATCTATGGCAAGTGCTGTGGTCGGGGTAAACACATCCAGGGAGAGGTGAGTGACTGGTGGTAACAAATAGCAGAAGCAGCCACGCCATGTGGAAGCTTTGATGGTGCTGAGGGTGGCAAGGACAAAAGGCTAGAGTCTGGTGACAGGGGCAGTAGGATTAGCAGCAGGCCCTTCTGAGCTCCTGGGTCCTTGGCAGGTGCCCATCCATACCAACCTCTGGCACTGGCCCTGAACACAGCAGATTGAACAAGCCTGGCCCACCCACCCCTGCCCTAGGAGAACACACCCAACATTCTCCAGAGCTGAACACTGCAGAAGAGGATCAGGAGGAATATAAGGAGGAATACAGCTCAGTGGCAGAGCATCTATCTTGGGTACACAAGACCCAAGATTCTATCCCTGGCATCTCCATAGAACTGAGAAAAATCTCTGTCTGATACCCTGAAGAGCTGCTGCCAGTCAGTGTAGAAAATACTGAGCTAGATGATTCAGAATAAAGGAACTTCCTATGTTCCTTGTAGTGGTGGCTGTCTGTTACGGAAGTTTATCTGCCATTGCTCATCTTCTCATTGAGAAATCCCAGGGCTCACTGGAATGCACTTTGAAAAATGACTCCCCTGCACGAAATATGAAAATAAAAGACCCACATGGGGCACGGAATGTATTTTCCTGCCTTGCACACACTGGCTTACAAAACATTAAGATGATTTTTCATTTGATGGCAGTACGCAATGGAAGTATTACGTGATCCAATTTCCGTATCGATTTATGTATCTATATTTCCAAAGAAAGGCACGGGTTGCCAAAGTGGATGTGAATGACTGGTGCTTCAGCCTCAGAACAGAAGCCCAGAAGTCACCCAGCGCTAATGAAAGTAAACAACTGCACTTGCCAAGAGGAGTATGGAAACAAAAATACCTTTGAGATGCTACCTAGTTATACCTCCTGTTTTTGTGAAAGGAAAGAAAAACGTTAAAAGGAAGGAAAACGATAAAAGGGAAAGGAAAGAGAATAGAGAATCTTACAAACACTGTGTCTGTTTTAAACATTGAAAAAATTAGAACTGTTTTGTGAAAAGGTTATTTTTCTCCAGAAAAAAAATGCCCAAACATGGAAATTTACTGCTACATCACAATGCTGAAAGGAACAGGAAAAAAAGTAACAGATGACAAAACACCTGCTGCTAGCAACACAGCTTTAGGGCGACATAATGGTGGATATAAACATCTTCAGATATTTGTTTGCCATACCGTTTATAGTGTCCCCCCAAAAAAACAAATTAATGGGAAAACTTTTAAGAACTGCTCTTGACATGAAGGGGCATGGAAGAAATAAGATATTAATCACCAGTGACGGCAAGATACTACCCAATAGGTGCCTATGACAGGTCTGTACCAATCCACATAGCTAATGCCACAAAAACGATGCTCTGCAGGGAAAATTCTCTCTGGCTTCGACTGGTGCATCCATTGCGCCCTTTCCTGGACAGGGATAATTTGGACACTGTGACATATGGGTTAGTAACCTCATTTCTAGATTACTGTAAATACACTCTATGTGAGGCTTCCCTTGAAGCAGGTCTGGAGGCTACAGCTGGTTCAGAAGGCCACAGCCTGGGAGGTGAGTGGTGCTCCTTATTGGCTACATATCTACACCGGCTGCCTATTAGCCACAAGGCAACTTTTAAGGTTCTGCTCCTAACGTACAATGTCCTAATTACTCTGGACCAAGCTATCCCACTCCATTGCCCAATAAAGGCATTACATTCAACAAATAGAATCTGCTTAGTTTTGCCATGGCCTGATGTTGTAAGATGGAGGCGGACTGTTTCACTGATGCCACCAGTATTGTGAAATGCGCTCCCTGTTGAAATACCAGAGGTGCCATCAATACTGGCATTCTGCCAGCTCCTGAAGATACATCTATTTAGGTAAGCATTCCCCTGCACCTGAACTTCTGATTTTATTAACTGGTTTCTTTCTTTTTAACTGTTTTAATTGTAATTAAGGGTGTTTTAATGTTCTAAGTGAACTGTAATTTGGTATTTTAACTACGTATGTATTGTAGTTGTAAAGCACTTATAACCCATTTTGGCATAAGCAGTATATAAATCAATCAGTTAATAATAATAATAATAGTATTAATAATAATTTTGTTAAGTCTATAAGGTGCTACAGTGTACACTGTTATCTTTTTCTACAACAGGCTCGTTAGCAAAGTCACTTAAATAATGCAGAGTCCAAAGAGAAAAGTCCTAATAATACTTTACTGAGCAAAGTGAACAAAAAGTGTATAATTTGAAGAAAAAAGGAGATTTTGTCTTTCAGCATAGACCCTATACATAGCCTATACATGCAACCAAACATACAGAGGAAACCCCCCTCAGAATTACACAGCCAGTCACAGCATGTGCCATCTCACTGAAGATCATGCCACTCTGCCTGGTTGATAAGCAACACAGCCACCTGCCCCCCTCTTGGCTGGCTGACTTTAAAACTAACAGAATTAACCCTTAAGTTACAAACTGAATGATCCCTGCTGTTACACTTCCAACAGATGCCACAATAAATTTGTTAAGTCTGTATGGTGCTACAGTACACAACTGTTATTTTTTGCTACAACAGACTAACACAGCTACTCTTTTGCTCCCAGGAATATGGCCACCTTGCTAAACCTAAACTGGTCTAGGCTTAGTCAGTGCCTAGATTGAAGACTACTTAGAAGCCTCATATTACCTTGGAAGAAAGGTGTATATATATATATATACACATATACTCAATAAGGAATCTCCAAAGTTTGCCCTCCTTTTTCCCTACCAATAAGGATGCATCTTTCCTGTGCTGGGTTTGCCTGAGATCAGGTAATGCCTAGAAATTATTTTCTGCAAATACTACTACACAATAAGTGTGGGTGAAAGCGAAAGAATCACCCTCCCCCCTAAAGGCAAATGTGAAAACTTTGTAAAGATGCTTGGGCATGCCTCCTACTTTGTAGGCATTAAAGACCAAGGACTAATTAAGAATTCACTGTATAGTTAACTTATAGTACAATGGTATATTTAATCAGGAGTAAATCTTTTTGTCTTTAATGGGGCTTACTTTCACAAAAGTGTGTACAGGATGGCAGCCTAGGCTTTGGTTTAGAGTTGGCATTGGGGAAAAACAGCCTTTAACAGAGGCAGAAATTCAACAGGTCACACCTTTTCTAGTATGGAAATGCAGTTATGGGGAAACACTTCTCCATGACTATTCTCTAATTTTGGCGCTATGGCCATGCCCCTCCCCCCCACGGCACCATTTTGTGACTGCTGCCTCCAGCACACTCTCAAAATTTAAAATGTGGCCCCAGTCCAAAAAGGTGGTCTCCCCTGTCTTATGAACAGAAAAGCAAGCCAAAACTATTTAAATAAATACAAAGGTTTGCTGAGTACTCCTGGTTCCTCTTCCCAGGCCTCATCAGTATAATGTGTGACCAGAGGGGAGAGTTCAGTGCCTAGTCTGGAGCTGGGTTCAAAGAACATACTACTCCTTTGCTATACCAGCTCCACTGGCTCCCAATCTGTTTCCGGGCACAATTCAAAGTGCTGGTTTTGACCTATAAAGCCTTATACAGCTTAGGTCCAGGCTATCTGTTAGACCGTGTCTCCCTCTATGAACCTGTCCGGATTTTAAGATCATCCGGTGAGGCCCTCCTTACTATTCCGTCTTTCTCGCAAGTTCTTCTTGCTGAGACACAGAATAGGGCCTTTTCGATGGCTGCCCCTAGATTGTGGAATTCCCTCCCTAGCGAGGTTCGGTTGGCTTCCTCGCTATCATCCTTTCGCGCCCAGGTGAAGACTGTTTTATTTAGGCGGGCTTTTAACTGAAAATGTTATAGTTTTAATCTATTTTGATTTAATCTATTTTTAATTGTTTTTAACATGTATATTGGTTGTTCTGGTTGTTTATTGTTTTAATTGTGAGCCGCCCTGAGTTCCTCGGAAGAAGGGAGGGGTATAAGTATTTTAAATAATAATAATAATAGTCTTAGCTATGTAGGGACAGATATTTATTTATTTACAACATTTATAGGATGCTCTATAGCAGGTAAGGAGAACCTTTGGCCCTCCAGATGTTGCTGAACTAGAATTCCCATCATCCCAGGCTATTGGCCGTGCTTGCTGGAGCTGATGGGAGTTGTAGTTCAGCAACATCTGGAGGGTCACAGGCTCCCTATCCTTGCCCTATAGTAACAAAAAAACTCTCAAGATGGCTTACACTATTAAATCAAACAAAGTGTAAAATGCAATAACCAACACATGAAAATAAAATAGGATGCAGCAGAAAACTTGAGAATAAAAAAATGGGACAAACTATTAAGAAACGTCTTTGTCTGCAGTGGTAACAAATGAACCAGACCAGTGCAATCCCTATGCATGTTTTACTCAGAAGTAAAGTCCGTTGTATTCAGCGGGGCTTACTCCCAGGTAACTGTGCAAAACAATTGCAGCCTTACAGCCCAACTCTAGTCCATTCCTCCTCAGAAATAAATCCCTCCTTTGCTCAGCTAATCTTATTCCTTGGTAAGTGTTTAGGATTGCAGCCTTAATCTTCAACAGATGAGTTTGTGCTCCAATTATGCCTGCCTTTTCTATCCCATTAGAAAAAGGATGAGGAATGTATATATACACACACATTCAAAACTCTCGGTAACCCATTTCCTTTATATTCTTCCTCCAGAGTTGTTATTAAAAGCTGCTGAGATGCCACCTTCTACTTTAATTTTGACGGTTTAGCTCTATTGCATTAGAAAGGGAACAGGAAACTTTCGAGAACATGAAATTAATTTTCAGACGCCATCAACAGGATCAGCATTTCTACCAAGCTGACTATTAAGTGGCTCTGTTTTATACACTCACTCTGGTTATCTCAGTGAGAGCAATTAAATTCTCAGAGGTGCCCAACCTGTACGTGGGCTGTACCATTTAGGACTGTGCCACACACAGTGCTAAATCATAGAATAGTAGAGTTGGAAGGGGCCTATAAGGCCATCAATTCCAACCCCCTGCTCAATGCAGGAATCCAAATCAAAGCATTCCCAACACATGGCTGTCCAGCTGCCTCTTGAATGCCTCCAGTGTCGGAGAGCCCACTACCTCTCTAGGTAATTGGTTCCATTGTTGTATGGCTCTAACAGTTAGGACGTTTTTCCTGATGTTCAGTCAATCTGGCTTTCTGCAACTTGAGCCCATTATTCCGTGTCCTGCACTCTGGGATGATCGAGAAGAGATCCCGGCCCTCCTCTGTGTGACAACCTCATCCATAAAAAAAAGCACCCCAAACACAATGAGGTTAGGTTGTCACACTTCTCATTGACACCTCATTGTCTATGTGGAGAAAATGTTTTGTATGAAAGAACAATCCTGTGAGCCCGTAGTTGCAATCTCACAGCTCAGACACAAGTTAACTACCTCACTGAGAACTAGGAACTTCACAAGTCCAAACAAAGGAGACATTTTATTATACTTTATACATTTTTTCCTAAAAAGTATTTTATTTTCTCCAATTTTCAAAAAAAGAGATGCTCTGAACTTTTGCAGGAACAACTCTTGCCCCCCATCCCACCCCAAGAGCTCTCCCAGGAATTTTTTTTTTGGGGGGGATAGCTGAGTAGCAAGAGCACATGCTCTATATGCAGAAGGCTGAAAGTCATGGGTGTCCACAGGAATTTTTCTAGGGGTGGGGGAAAAAGTAAAACACTTTTCTCCCATGGACACCCATGTTCAAGGTTCAATTTCTAGTTAAAAAAAAATATCATGTATAGGCTATAGGAAAGTTCCTGGAATAGAAGGGCAAATACTTTGACCTAGTGTAAAAAATTATATGCCTGTGATTCTTGACTGCTGGGAAACCAGCTCTCTGCTACAAACATTTGAAGTTGTCTTATCTCAAGTCCTTCTAGTCTTACAGGGAGAACACATTTATTTGTTTTTAAAAATCTACCCCCACTTTCAGCCCAAAGCCTCCCCTGCAAATGTTCTTATGAATTAAAGGCACAAAATACACAATAGAAAATAACAATGATACAATCAATACAAATAAGAACAAAAACCAGGACCACAAAACCCACTAAAACAAGGGTAGCCAACATAAGGCCCTCCAGATATTGTTAGACTACAACTCCCATCAGCCCCAGCTACCATGGCTTAGGGTTGGGGATGATGGGAACTGTAGTCCAACAACATCTGGAGGGCACCATGTTGGCTATCCCTACTCTAAAAAAACACCAAGGAGACAGCATAAAAGTGATCAATAGGAGGAAGATAAAAACCCATGGGATCACTTCAGTTGGAGATGCCAGAGACGCAAGCTGAGACCTTCTGCATGCTCTGCCACTTAACTATAAACCCCTTCCTTGCTGGCAATCCTCTACCCATGGCTGGTTCCACATCCTGTGGGCTCAACGTCACCAAAACTGTAATGCCCTTATGAAGTTATCACTGTGAGTTCCTCATTTTATATGTTAATCATATTCACAGATTTGTTTCAGGTAAAATAGGCATTTAACAGAAAAAACGGCATGCCTTAGCATCAGTTGGAAAGTGACTTTTGGGTAAGGCCCTCTAGATGTTGTTGGACCCCAGCTCCTCCATCAGTCTCAGGCAGTATGGCCAACGCTAAGGAACGATGTTTCCCGTTCTTGGTATAAAGCAAATGTAGTTTGGATATCAACAATTATGATGGGATAAGATTTATCAAGGACACTACTGCTATTGAAAGCAGTATCAACTTCCAAATAAAATTAATCGAAAAATGAAGCTGGCAGTTTTCTTTGAGACTGGGGAGGAAAAGAGAGAGCGGTTTTAGGAAAATGAAGCAATCTAATTAACTCACCATGAAAAACAAAGAAGTAACAAACTAGCTCTCCAGTGCTTTTGCAAGCTACCGCTCCTTTCACTTAAAGAGATGTGCTTGCATATTTTTGACAATGCTACAGCACCGAGAGAATTTAAATGCCATCCAGGAATCTCCTTAAGAACTAACAAAATGGAAATGGACTGCCTTCAAGTCGATCCCGACTTATGGCAACCCTATGAATAGGGTTTTCATGGTAAATGGTACTCAGAGGGGGTTTACCATTGCCTTCCTCTGAGGCTGAGAGGCAGTGACTGGCCCAAGGTCACCCAGTGAACTTCATGGCTTTGGGGGGATTTGATCCCTGGTCTCCCAGATCATAGCCCAACACCTTAACTACCATACCACACTGGCTCATGTTTCCCTTTAAAATGAGATTTGCATTTTGGGTTGGAGCTACTTGTAAAGGGAAAGAGACATATCTTTGCAGAGCTGTAGAAGAGGAGGAACAGCAACCTGGGGGCTCCAGGGACAAAACTGCCCCCTTGAGGAATACCAGCTACCCCTCCATCCTGGTGCCAACCTAGATGCACATAAGGTACTTGATGGGAATAGCAGATACAGCAGTGAGGCTTGCTTGAGGAGGGGTGGAGGGCAGATCAGAAAAGGTACCGCCAGGGCCAAGAAGATGCCAGCATGGTTAACGAGCAAAGTCAAGGAAGCTCTTAGAGGCAAAAAGTCTTCCTTCAAAAAATGGAAGTCTTGTCCAAATGAAGAAAATAAAAAAGAACACAAAGTCTGGCAAAAGAAATGCAAGAAGACAATAAGGGATGCTAAAAAAGAATTTGAGGAGCACATTGCTAAGAACATAAAAACCAACAACAACAAATTCTATAAATACATTCAGAGCAGGAGACCATCTAGGGAGACAATTGGACCCTTGGATGATAAGGGAGTCAAAGGTGTACTAAAGAACGATAAGGAGACTGCAGAGAAGCTAAATGAATTCTTTGCATCTGTCTTCACAGTGGAAGATATAGGGCAGATCTCTGAACCTGAACTAACTTTTGCAGGAAGGGATTCTGAGGAACTGAGACAAATAGTGGTAATGAGAGAGGAAGTTCTAAGCTTAATGGACAATATAAAAACTGACAAATCACCGGGCCCGGATGGCATCCACCCAAGAGTTCTCAAAGAACTCAAATGTGAAATTGCTGATCTGCTAACTAAAATATGTAACTTGTCCCTTGGGTCCTCCTCCGTGCCTGAGGACTGGAAAGTGGCAAATGTAACGCCAATCTTCAAAAAGGGATCCAGAGGGGATCCCGGAAATTACAGGCCAGTTAGATTAACTCCTGTCCCTGGAAAACTGGTAGAAAGTATGATTAAAGCTAGATTAACTAAGCACATAGAAGAACAAGCCTTGCTGAAGCAGAGCCAGCATGGCTTCTGCAAGGGAAAGTCCTGTCTCAGTAACCTATTAGAATTCTTTGAGAGTGTCAACAAGCATATAGATAGAGGTGATCCAGTGGACATAGTGTACTTAGACTTTCAAAAAGTGTTTGACAAGGTACCTCACCAAAGGCTTCTGAGGAAGCTTAGCAGTCATGGAATAAGAGGAGAGGTCCTCTTGTGGATAAGAAATTGGTTAAGAAGCAGAAAGCAGAGAGTAGGAATAAACAGACAGTTCTCCCAATGGAGGGCTGTAGAAAGTGGAGTCCCTCAAGGATCGGTATTGGGACCTGTACATTTCAACTTGTTCATTAATGCCCTAGAATTAGGAGTGAGCAGTGAAGTGGCCAAGTTTGCTGATGACACTAAATTGTTCAGGGTTGTTAAAACAAAAAGGGATTGCGAAGAGCTCCAAAAAGACCTCTCCAAACTGAGTGAATGGGCAGAAAAATGGCAAATGCAATTCAATATAAACAAGTGTAAAATTATGCATATTGGAGCAAAAAATCTGAATTTCACATATACGCTCATGGGGTCTGAACTGGCGGTGACCGACCAGGAGTGAGACCTCAGGGTTGTAGTGGACAGCACGATGAAAATGTTGACCCAGTGTGCGGCAGCTGTGAAAAAGGCAAATTCCATGCTAGCGATAATTAGGAAAGGTATTGAAAATAAAACAGCCGATATCATAATGCCGTTGTATAAATCTATGGTGCGGCCGCATTTGGAATACTGTGTACAGTTCTGGTCGCCTCATCTCAAAAAGGATATTCTAGAGTTGGAAAAGGTTCAGAAGAGGGCAACCAGAATGATCAAGGGGATGGAGCGACTCCCTTACGAGGAAAGGTTGCAGCATTTGGGGCTTTTTAGTTTAGAGAAAATGCGGGTCAGAGGAGACATGATAGAAGCGTATAAAATTATGCATGGCATTGAGAAAGTGGATAGAGAAAAGTTCTTCTCCCTCTCTCATAATACTAGAACTTGTGGACATTCAAAGAAGCTGAATGTTGGAAGATTCAGGACAGACAAAAGGAAGTACTTCTTTACTCAGCGCATAGTTAAACTATGGAATTTGCTCCCACAAGATGCAGTAATGGCCACCAGCTTGGACGGCTTTAAAAGTAGATTAGACAAATTCATGGAGGACAGGGCTATCAATGGCTACTAGCCATGATGGCTGTGCTCTGCCACCCTAGTCAGAGGCAGCATGCTTCTGAAAACCAGTTGCCGGAAGTCTCAGGAGGGGAGAGTGTTCTTGCACTCGGGTCCTGCTTGCGGGCTTCCCCCAGGCACCTGGTTGGCCACTGTGAGAACAGGATGCTGGACTAGATGGGCCACTGGCCTGATCCAGCAGGCTCTTCTTATGTTCTTATGAGAATCCTGGGCCACACTTCATCCTCTCCTCAAAACAGCCCTCTTGTAAAAATGTATGAAGAACGAAACTGCCTTAAGTCAGACCATCAGTCTGTCCAGGCTATCATCACTGCCTACTTTGATTGGTGTCACCTCTTTGGGATTTCAGGCAGATGTCTTGCTTTCCAAGATCTTGTAACTGGGGATGTTGTTGATTGAACCAGGCTCTTCTGCATACAAAGCATGTGCTCTACCACTAAGTTAAACTGCACCCCAAAAACAGCAATTACCCTCCAACTGCCCTACATCTGAAAGGATTGTCACCCTTCTCAGAGCCATGCCACTGGGAAAACTGCACCCTGCATATGTCTTGGTTTTCAGGGAGCCATCATCTCTATTCCCTACTGGCTGTAGCTGACCTAAATTGCATTTTACCTCACTCACTTGGTGGTATGTTGCTAATTGATTTCTTGGAGCGTGATTTTTGCAGAAAGGGTTCACGAAAAACAAGGCTGGGTAAAATAAACCTGCAACAGAAGCGGCAATGGATTGCTAATCAGGCAGGAATAAAAAAGTAGCAAACCTATCTAGGCCAGAACTCTGATTACCGGGTCTTCAAATATCACACAATAGAAGAATGCTATAGCCCTTGATAGTATGCACACATTGTGACAGGGCCTGCTGCCTAATGAGAGTTTCATCTGCTGAGTAAATGTGCAGTCCAATCCCCATGACATATGCTTAACTCAGAAGGTCCAACCAATTTCAAAGGGATTTGCCTCCAATTAAGTAAACCGTGCTCTGTTATTTAGGAGTAAATCCCAGTGAACTCAAGAACTTACTTACCCAGGACCAGGCTGTAAAGGCATTAGCATTACATTTTAAAAGCACAGCATTGTTAGATTAAACACAGTTTACTGTGCCATCCAAACTCTATACTGTGGTTAATTTTAACTACAGTTAGACCCTCTGTGGCGCAGAGTGGTAAGCAGCGGTAATGCAGCCGAAGCTCTGCTCACGGCCGGAGTTCGATTCCAATGGAAGGAGGAAGTCGAATCTCCGGTAAAAGGGGTCGAGGTCCACTCAGCCTTCCATCCATCCATGGTCGGTAAAATGAATACCCGGCGTATGCTGGGGGGTAAAGAAAAGGCCAGGGAAGGAACTGGCAATCCCACCCCATATATATGGTCTGCCTAGTAAACGTCACAAGACGTCACCCTAAGAGTCGGAAACGACTCGCACTATAAGTGCAGGGACACCTTTACCTTTAGTGAAAAGAAACCACATTCAGAAACCAGTTTGAAGCTGCCTTCTTTCCACTGACTGTAGTCAGATTTAACGACATGTGTTGGGTTCAGATGACATAGCAAGCTGTGGTTAATCAAAAATGAAAGCAAAAGCTTCTGAGCATCTCATCACAGCTACATTGTGGGAAGAAGGGGGACAGCAAGCCATACGAAACTCTGACTTAGAATGAGATCCTAATCAGCTCATAATTTAACTGAATAAGAACTAGTCTACTCAAAAAGCAGATCATGGGGCAAAACTGGTCCTGGATGGTATCACTTTAGACTGAAGGCCAGAAACACGTATCTGAAAACTTAACTATGTTAAACAAACTGGCCTATTGGCATGTTTCTCCTCTCATTTTTATATTTCTGGTTATAAACAACAAAAACATGGTTTTATAACTTACATTAAAGCTGCTCAATGGCAAGCCAATAAAAATAACAAAATTGAGCCATTATCACTCCCATCACTGTCTATTTCTTTTTGTTGTTGTTATGTGCCTTCAGGTCGATTACGACTTATGGCGACCCTATGAATCAGTGACCTCCAAGAGCATCTGTCATGAACCACCCTGTTCAGATCTTGTAGGCCCAGGTCTGTGGCTTCCTTGATGGAATCAATCCATCTCTTGTTTGCCTTCCTCTTTTTCTACTCCCTTCTCTTTTTCCCAGCATTATCGTCTTTTCTAGTGAATCATGTCTTCTCATTATGTTTCCAAAGTATGATAACCTCAGTTTCATCATTGTAGCTTCTAGTGACACTTCTGGTTTAATCTGTTCTAACACCCAATTATTTGTCTTTTTCGCGATCCATGGCTCTCCTCCAACGCCACATTTCAAATGAGTTGATTTTTCTCTTACCCGCTTTTTTCACTGTCCAGCTTTCACATCCATACATAGAGATCGGGAATACCATGGTCTGAATGATCCTGACTTTAGTGTTCAGTGTTACATCTTTACATTTGAGGACCTTTTCTAGTTCTCTCACAGTTGCCCTCCCCAGTCCTAGCCTTCTTCTCATTTCTTGACTATTGTCTCCATTTTGGTTAATGACTGTGCCGAGGTATTGATAATCCTTGGCAAGTTAAATGTCCTCATTGTCAACTTTAAAGCTACATAAATCTTCTGTTGTCATTACCTTAGTCTTTTTGATGTTCAGCGGTAGTCCTGCTTTTGTGCTTTCCTCTTTAACTTTCATCAGCATACGTTTCAAATCATTACTGGTTTCTGCTAGTAGTATGGTATTGTCTGCATGTCTTAATTATATCTCTCCCTCCAATTTTCACACCTCCTTCATCTTGGTCCAATCCCACTTTCCGTATGATACGTTCTGTGTATAGATTAAACAAATAGGGTGATAAAATACACCCCTGTCTCACATCCTTTCCGATGGGGAACCAATGGGTTTCTCCATATTCTGTCCTTACAGTAACATCTTGTCCAGAGTATAGGTTGTGCATCAGGACAATCAGATGCTGTGGCACCCCCATTTCTTTTAAAGCATTCCATAGTTTTCCATGATCTACACAGTCAAAGGCTTTGCTGTGTAATCTGTAAAGCACAGGGTGATTTCCTTCTGAAATTCCTTGGTCTGTTCGATTATCCAACGTATGTTTGCAATATGATCTCTGATGCCTCTTCCCTTTCTAAATCCAGCTTGGATGTCTGGCATTTCTCACTCCATATATGGTAGAGCCTTTGTTGTAGAATCTTGAGCATTACTTTACTTGCATGGGATATTAAGGCAGTAGTTTGATAATTACTGCATTCCCTGGAATCCCCTGGAATTGGGATGTATATTGAACGCTTCCAGTCTGTGGGCCATTGTTCAGTTTTCCATATTGATTGACAATATTTTGTCAAAATTTGGACAGATTCTGTCTCAGTAACTTGTAGCAACTCTATTGGTATGCCATCTGTTCCTGGTGATTTGTTTCTTCCAAGTGTTTTAAGAGCAGCTTTCACTTCACATTCTAAAATTTCAGGTTCTCCATCATACGGTTCCTCCATGAATGAATCTGTCATCCTGGCTTCTCTTTTATAGAGTTCTTCAGTGTATTGCTTCCATCTTCCTTTTATTTCATCTTGGTCAGTCATTGTGTTCCCCTGTTGATTATTCAGCATACCTACTCTTGGTTTAAATTTCCCTTTCTCTAATCTTTTGGAATAGGACTCTTGTTATTCCCTTTTTGTTGTCTTCTTCTATTTCTGTACAGTAACTATTGTAATAGTTCTTTGTCCCTGCATACTAGTCGCTGTATTGTTGCATTTAGGGTTCTGACTGTGTTCCTATCTCCTTTTGCTTTTGCTTTCCTTCTCTCTAACCATTTTAAGAATTTCTTCAGTCATCCATTGAGGTCTTTCTATCTTTTTAACTAGAGGTATTGTGTTTTTGCATTCTTCCCTGATAATGTCTCTGACTTCACTCCATAGTTCTTCTGGTTCTCTGTAAACTAAGTTTAAAGCCTCAGATCTGTTCCTCATTTGATCTTTATAATCTTCTGGGATGTTATTTAAATTATATTTCGGCATTATAATAATAATAATAATAATAAATAATAAAATTTAATTTATGTGTCGCCTATCTGGCCGATGGCCACTCTAGGCGATGTACATGTAAACAGTTAAAACACAATGTGATAAATACATTAATACAATATATAAACAATACAGCAGCAACAACAATATTAGTGCAGGGTAAGAGGCATTTCAGTCATAAAAGTTAACCCTCCCCGGAAATCCCAAAGGCCTGTTGAAAGAGCCAGGTCTTTAAGGCTTTACGAAATACATTTAGGGAAGAGGCGTGCCGTAGATCTTGTGGGAGCGAGTTCCAAAGGGTGGGGGCCGCCACTGAGAATGCCCTCTCTCTAGTTCCCGCCAATCTAGCTGTTTCTGTTGGCGGGATTGAGAGAAGGCCCTGTGTGGCAAATCTTGTCGGGCAGCATAATTGGTGGTGTTGAAGACGCTCCTTTAGATAAACTGGGCCGAGACCGTATAGGGATTTAAAGGTTAATACCAACACCTTGAATTGGGCCCGGAAGACAACTGGAAGCCAGTGTAGATCGAACAACACTGGTGTGATGTGATCCCGGCGGCGACTGTTCGTAAGTAGTCGAGCCGCCGCGTTTTGTATAAGTTGTAGTTTCCGGACCGTTTTCAAGGGCAACCCCACGTAGAGCGCATTACAGTAATCCAATCGAGAGGTGACCAGGGCGTGTACAACCAGTGGGAGCTGATGAACAGGAAGGTAGGGTTGCAGCCTTCGTATGAGGTGTAGTTGATACCAGGCTGCCCGGCTCACTGCCGAAATCTGAGCCTCCATGGACAGCCTGGAATCAAGCACAACCCCAAGGCTGCAGACCTGGTCCTTCAGGGGTAGACTCACCCCATTGAACTTCAGGTCAACATCTCCCAACCTTCTCTTGTCCCCCACGAGTAGCACCTCGGTCTTATCGGGGTTCAGCTTCAGCTTGTTCCTTCCCATCCATCCACTCACGGATTCCAGGCACTTGGACAAGGTCTCCACAGCCAACTCTGGTGAAGATTTAAACGAGAGATAGAGCTGAGTGTCATCCGCATATTGGTGACACTGCAGCCCAAATCTCCTAATGATTGTCCCCAGCGGCTTCATATAAATGTTAAATAGCATGGGAGAGAGGATAGAGCCCTGTGGCACACCACAATTGAGAGGCCAAGGGTCTGAAACCTCCTCCCCCAATGCTACCTGTTGGTACCTATCGGAGAGAAAGGAACGGAACCACTGTAATACAGTGCCTCCAATTCCCAATCCCTCCAGGCGCTGTAAAAGGATACTGTGGTCGACAGTATCAAAAGCCGCCGAGAGATCGAGGAGGACAAGAAAGGTGAATTCTCCCCTATCTAATGCCCTCCTCATATCATCTACCAGAGCGACCAAGGCTGTTTCAGTTCCGTGCCCAGTCCTGAAACCCGATTGGTATGGATCCAAGTAATCCGTTTCATCCATGATTGCTTTGTTGTTGTTCTTTAGCTTTACTCTGATTTGGCATGTTTCTCCTCTCATTTTAATATTTCTGGTTATAAACAACAAAAACATGGTTTTATAACTTACATTATAGCTGCTCAATGGCAAGCCAATAAAAATAACAAAATTGAGCCATTATCACTCCCATCACTGTCTATTTCTTTTTGTTGTTGTTATATGCCTTCAGGTCGATTACGACTTATGGCGACCCTATGAATCAGTGATCTCCAAGAGCATCTGTCGTGAACCACCCTGTTCAGATCTTGTAGGCTCAGGTCTGTGGCTTCCTTGATGGAATCAATCCATCTCTTGTTTGCCTTCCTCTTTTTCTACTCCCTTCTCTTTTTCCCAGCATTATCGTCTTTTCTAGTGAATCATGTCTTCTCATTATGTGTCCAAAGTATGATAACCTCAGTTTCATCATTGTAGCTTCTAGTGACACTTCTGGTTTAATCTGTTCTAACACCCAATTATTTGTCTTTTTCACAGTCCATGGTATGCACAAAGTTTTCCTCCAACACCACATTTCAAATGAGTTGATTTTTCTCTTATCCACTTTTTTCACTGTCCCACTTTCACATCCATACATAAAGATCGGGAATACCATGGTCTGAACGATCCTGACTTTAGTGTTCAGTGATACATCTTTGCATTTGAGGACCTTTTCTAGTTCTCTCATAGCTGCCCTCCCCAGTCCTAGCCTTCTTTTGATTTCTTGACTATTTCTTAAACATGTACTATTCCAATGTTTTGCACTGAGGAGAGTTGAGAACTCACAGCAAATAGCAATTCAAACTTGTGATTGGAAAGATTAAGAAAAAAGGATCAAATTGCTTAGAAAGTAGCATGTCAGAGAGAAAGAATTGTTCTTAGGATGATCTCTCTGATATTTAGTTTTCTATGTGCTGTCTTGGATTTTGTTTTTTTAAATATAGAGAGTATGAAAAGATGTATCCATGGGAGCCACACCTTCTCACTTAAAATATGTTCTCTATTTTACAGATACAATAAGAGGAATCTGATTCTTGTTCCCAAGTATGTATGTATGTAATCGACTTGAAGGCACATAACAGCAACAAATTCATCATGTTCCTTTTTCACATAATGCATTAGTAAATGATGGTAATCATTGCCACAAAACATAGTGATGACCAGTATCCTATATCAGAGGTCTTCAACGCTTTCAGAACAGGACCAACCTTTAGCCCAAACATTTGGAGGCTATTTAATTTTTCTATACATAATAAAAATGTAGACCATCACGCAATGAGATGGCATCATTCCAGGGGGAAAGATGCAGAGCCTGTGAGGTAAGTGTGGGAAGGGCATGAGGCAAGCGAGGGCAGCAGATGGGTGGGTGAGTGAGGCAGGTGTGAGGTGAACAAGAAAGCAAGATGGCAGAGAGAGGTGGCCGAGGCAAGCCACGGAGGAAAAGTCAGAACCGCCTGGGCACCTCCTTATCAGCCGCCCTGCTCTGTTGTTGCTGTCCTACCCACCTCACTGACAACCTCAGCAGCAGAAGGCAAGGAGGAAGGGGCAGGAGAGCAGGATGTTTCCTGAGGCGACACCCCAGCCACACCCCTCTGTTCCTGTGTTGCTTGACTGGACACATTTCTCCTCCTTGCAGAAGAAGGTCTAAAGGGGAGGAGAAGAGGAACCTTGGTGACCCATTTGGGGGTGGGGGAGAAGAGGATGCTTGGTGAGCTGTTTTGGGGGGGGAGGGCAACCAGTTTGGGAGTACCTAGGTGGGTTGAGAGTCTATGTGCGTGTGTGTGTGTGGGAGTCCCTGTGTGCAGGGCTGTGGAGTCGGTACGTCAAACCTTCGACTCCAACTCTCTATTTTTCTACTGTCCGACTCCGACTCCTTCATAAATGGCAAATGTATATTATTTATTTATTTATTTAATTAATTATTTTATTTATATCCCAACAGAAGCCCAGGGCGGCAAACAGAAACGCTAAAAACACTTTAAGACATCATAAAAAGACCTTAAAATACATTAAAACAAAAAAATTAAATTATTAATTTTATTTTGAAGCCGGAGTTGGAACATTTCTACCGACTCCGACTCTACTACTCCACAGCCCTGCCTGTGTGTTTGGGAGTTCCTCTGTCTTTGTATTTGTTTGTGAGTGCCTGTGGGGTGTATGTGTGTGTGAAGTTTGCAGGAGTGAAGCCCCTTGTTTAACTATATTGCGTGGTAGTAGTGATAAGGTAAATACCCCCTAACATGTTATAACCTCCAAATGTTTTGTCACGAAAATATCACCGCCATCTTGGCACGCATGCATTTGCTGTCTTGCTGTGTCCATGACCTTATAAGGTAATGTTCTTTTGTCCTTTGTTGTACCTTTCTCTGGTCTGAATGTGTCAAATTCCCTTAACATTTGGCGACCCAGATGGGCCGCTGACGAGACACTAATAGGCTGCGGTATTCCGCCCTCCTGTAGTGGACGGACTGGTGTGGAGAGGAAGACCGAGCGTTACCAAAGGGAGCGCGCCGACCGGTAATTTTCACCGATCACCTTGCGGCACGGGGGGTCTGTCTCTCTGTCTCTCTGCCGGAACCCTCCACCGGGAAAGGAGTGAGACAACAAACGGTTCCTGTGAAAGACCGGCCGGCACCGGAATAGGGACCACCCCACCACGTCAGAAAGGCAAGTATAGTGAGTCCCTTAGACAGTTCTGGCCAGTCCTTAAGGACTGAAGGGGGGACAAGGCCAGTCCCTCACCTGGAGCCGTAGGAAACGGGTTGGTGGGTTTCCTGTTGGCATGATTGTTGTGTGAAAGGTGTGGAACGGTTGAAAGCAAAATACCCAGTGACGAAAACCCGGAGTAAAGGTACCTCTGGACCTGGCTAAGCACTAGTGTTTCCTGCTCCTAGTGCCTCTGGCTCCAGGCCAAGTATCACCGAGGGCTAGTAAGCGCTAAAGGTACTCTGCCGGTAAAGCGGAATCCACACGGCCTGTAGAAATTCCTTCTGTGTATCCTCCCCGTAGAGACCCCTTACTCTACGGTGCCTGAAATCCCTCTTTTGTTTGTCTTACTATCCTACTGAGTGAAAAGGACAGGCAGGATGGGGAAAGGACAAAGCACACCCCTAAATATGGCCGTAACCCATTTTAATAAATATTTTGATCAGTCCAAATGTAACCTGACAACTATGAAACAGAAGTGCCAAGAAAAATGGCCCAATATGGCCCCAAGCTTCATCTGGTGGCCAGAAGAAGGAACCTTTTATGTCCCTGCTGTCAGCCGTTTGTTTAACTATGTGATAGTGGACTCTAATCCTGGAGTGGATCTTGTTGACGCTGACTACGCTTTGGGCTGGCTAGAAATTAGTAAACACCCCCCAAAGGACGTTAAAGCCATGCAGAAGAAGTTAGGAGATCGACCTGCCCGTTTGATGCTAAATTATAGTGCCTCTGAGGCTAAGGAAAGGACTAAAAGAACTTTGAAGAAACTAACGCCTGTTTTAAAGGAATCAAGTCAGCTAGAACCAGAACCACCTCCTTATGTGGCCACAACAGTCCTTAGGCCACAACCCCCACCTCTGCCCCAAGATCATGACCAGGAGCCAGATACAACTCAACCATCGCCTCCTGTCCCGGCCCAACGATTATATCCACAGTTGTCAGGGGCCTCTGGGAATGCCGAACCTTCGGCACCCCCAATAGAGGGAAACCAACGTACCCCTATACAAAATCGCCTTCGTCCACGGCAGGTCAGGGAACCTGCCTCAGAAAAGGTCTTCACTGCACCAGTTCGAGTTACGGCTGGCATTGTGCCCCGAACAGACGATAATGGCCAGGTACAAGGCTTGGTGGTGGAGACTCGTTCTTATGTGCCTTTTTCAACATCAGACCTATTAAATTGGAAGAATCATGGCCCATCGTATGAACAGGACACCCGTAAATTTATAGATATGCTTGAGGGCATAGTTCAGGCCCAGAATCCTACTTGGGCCGACATTCAACAGTTGATGGCGTACCTCCTTACCAGTGAACAACGAAGGACAGTTCAGAGTAATATGGAAGAAGTAGTGCGCCAAGCAGCAGTAGCTGCGAATCAGGCAGATCCTACTATCTGGATCAGAGAAAGGGCACCGGTCATAAACCCTAATTGGGCTTTGAATGCCATTGAAGGACAAAACTCTCAGACAATGTACCAGACATTGTTCCTAGATGCAGTCAAAAAGGGAAAGAAGAAGTTGATGAATATGCAAAAAATACATGATGTGGTCCAGAAGAAGGACGAGGCCCCAGGAGAATTTTTAGAGCGTCTACAAGAAGCATATCGAAAACACAGTCCCCTAGACCCTGAAGAGGAAGGGAATAGGTCTATTATTGTGATGAGTTTTGTGGCACAGTCAGCTCCTGACATCCGAAAGAAGCTACAGAAGACTGAGGGATTTGAGGGGATGCCCTTGTCACAGCTGAAGGCAATAGCAGATCGTGTATATAACAACCGTGATGCAGAAGAGGTTAAAGACAAGGAGAGGAGGATGAAGGAAAAAGCATGTTTGTTGGCAGCGGCCCTACAGGGGCCATCGGGACCAGCGGTTCCAGATTGGAGACGTGGCAGAGGAAGAGGAAGAGAAGTGATGGGAAGGAGTTCGTTAGATCGGAACCAGTGTGCCTACTGTAAAGGTTATAATCACTGGAAGAATGAATGTCCAGAGAGAGAAAAGAAGTTCAAAAGACAGATAGAAGGAGAAGCGACTATGAAAGGAGCTAGAGGATTGTTACAGGGAGGACTATATCGTGGAAGACCATCAGAAATCGGAGGCAGGATTCCTTACCCCCAAGAGACAGAACCAGAAGAATCGTATCCCGCACGGCCATAGGGCTGCCTACGGGCGAGCCTCCCTGAGCCCGTAATGGAAATCATTGTGGGGGAAACTACTGTTACAGGTCTAGTAGACACAGGGGCACAACGGTCTGTTTTAAATATTCCAATTGGAACAGCTAGTCAGAATAACACCAGTATAATTGGAGCGTCAGGAAAAGCCACACTTGCAGTGAACTTAAAGAGCCAACCTGTTGCAATTGGATCTCAAGTTATTTACCATGAATTTTTGTACATACCTGAGTGCCCAATCCCCTTAATTGGTAGAGATCTTCTTTGTAAGATGCAAGCAACCTTGGAGTTTGCTCCAAATGGGCAAGTAAAGATGCAATCCCTACACTGCAGGGCTCCTATCTTGTTGTGCCCAGTACAAGAGGCTTGGAGGTGTCAAAAAGCAGTAAAAGCCCTCTCTGTAAAGGAGAAGGGGGTAGGTGAGTGGAAACTAATTAATTTAGTACCTGGAGTATGGGCAGAAAATAACCCAATTAGTCTGGCAATACGGGCGGTACCAGTCCGGATAATCCTGAAACCTCAAGCCAGGCCAGTACAAGTTAGGCAATACCCGATCCCGATAGAAGCAAAAGAACCTATTCAGAACCATTTAGCCCGTCTTTTGAAATTAGGCGTCTTGATCGAAACTGCCTCCGCCTGGAATGCTCCCTTGTTACCTGTGAAAAAACCTGGGACAGAGTGTGACTATAGACCAGTACAGGACTTGCGGGCAGTCAATGAATCTGTACTCCCAATGACACCGATTGTACCAAACCCTTATACTCTATTGGGAAGAATTCCTGGTAACAGTTCAGTTTATACTGTAGTAGATCTGAAGGATGCCTTCTTCAGTATCCCCCTTGACAAAGATTCTATATCTTTGTTTGCCTTTACTTGGGAGGATGTTCGGACAGGAATCACCTCTCAGCTTTCTTGGACGCGGTTGCCTCAAGGGTTCTGTCATTCTCCCTCTATTTTTAGTCAACAATTGAATAAAGATCTGGAACATTGGCAACAAACCAATGGACCCCTCCTTCTGTATGTGGATGATATCTTGCTCCCATGTCCCGACTTGAATAGTTGTAAGGAACATACCCTATCACTACTGAAGGAATTAGAACAATTAGGTTATAGAGCAAGCCAGAAGAAAGCTCAAATATGTCAAGAGGAAGTGGAATATTTGGGCTTTATAATAAGAAAGGATCAGAGACTTTTAAGCCCAGCGCGCACCGAGGCCATTATGACATTGCCCTTGCCCCGCATGAAAAAGGAATTACGAACAATGCTGGGAATGGCGGGTTACTGCAGAATTTGGATCTTGAATTTTGCCTCAGTAACTAAACCCCTGTATGCTATGTTGCAAGGAAATTTACCGGAGGATGTTCCACTTGCATGGGAACCCATCCAGTTGAAAGCTATAGAAACCCTGAAAGCAGCTCTCAAAAGCCCACCAGCTTTAGGAATACCAGACACAACCAGGCCCTTCAAACTGTTTGTAGATGACCGAAAGGGAGTGGCAGTGGGAATGCTAACCCAAATTTTAGGCTCATGGGACCGACCAATTGCATATTTGAGTAAAAAGTTAGACACAGTTAGTCAAGGATGGCCAAGTTGTCTAAGAAGTATAGCCGCCACTTCTTTACTTCTAACTGAAGCATTGAAACTTACCTTTGGACAGACCATTTATGTCACCGCCTCCCATTCAATCAAGAACCTACTAGAAAAACAGGGTCCCAGATGGATGACAAGTTCCAGGCTTGTTAAATATACTGCTCAGCTCTGTGAAAATCCTAATGTAACTATTCAAGACCGATCTACTTTGAACCCTGCCACCTTAATGCCTGTACCAGAGCAGGAACTTGTGCATGATTGTGAGGAGGTAATGACCAAGGTATATTCCAGTCGCCCAGACTTGAAAGATGAACCACTGAAAAAAGGCCGAATTTTATTCTGTGATGGGAGCAGCTACATAAAGGAAGGCTGCAAGGTAGCAGGATATGCTGTGGTGGAGCAAGGACGGATGGTGAGAAATGGGAAATTGCCTGCTGGAACTTCAGCCCATAAAGCTGAAATTATAGCCCTCACCCAGGCCTTACTAGAAGCAACTGGACAAGAAGTCACTATTTTTACTGACAGCAAGAATGCTTTCTTGACTCTACAAGTTCATGGAGCCCTGTATAAAGAAAGAGGATTCCTAACCTCTGAAGGAAGACCAGTAGCTTATGCTAGTGAAATAAGGGCCCTCTTGGATGCGGTGTGGAAACCGTTAAAGGTGGCAGTGGTTCACTGCAAGGCACACACCAAAAAAGGGGGGCCTGTGCCAGAAGGAAATGCCATAGCAGATCAAGAAGCAAAGAAGGCCGCTATTTCTGGGCCTCCAGTGACTCGAAGTTTTGCCCACCTGTACTATGCAGAGATACCTGTTGGAATGAGCAAACCATATTATTCCCCTGAGGAGGAAAAAGAAGCTCAAGACTACGAGTTCAGGGACATAGATGGATGGAAAATCTTGGAGGATGACCGAGTCTGGATACCTCAAAGCTTAGCCTATGAAGTTCTGTCTAAAATCCATAACCAATGTCACCTGGGAAAAATAAATCTGGAAAGATTAGCTAGAAAAACTCTTTATATTGACCATTTATACAAATGGTGTAAATTAATAACAAAAGAATGTCTTACCTGTGCACAAGCAAATCCCCGTCAAGGACCAGGACTAACACTCGGGACTGTCCTTAAGGGTACACGACCGTTTCAAGTCATACAGATAGACTTCACCCACATGCCCCTAGCATATGGATTCAAAGTGTTGCTGGTGTCAGTTTGTACTTACACCGGATGGATAGAGGCTAGACTGGCAACAGGGGAGACAGCAGCAATAGTTGCTAAATTTTTATTAGAAGAAGTTGTGCCTAGATATGGACTGCCTTTACAAATAAATTCTGATAATGGTCCGGGATTTGCAAATGCTCTAGTAGAACATGTTTCTAATGCCCTAGGCTTAACATGGAAATTACATTGTGCTTGGAGACCGCAAAGTAGTGGAATGGTGGAATGAGCAAATCAGACTTTGAAATTACATTTGACAAAATTGTGCATAGAGACTAAGGAAAAATGGATCCGGCTACTGCCTCTAGCCCTGTTGCATCAAAGATGTACACCTCGAAGTTCTGGTTATACTCCATATGAATTGATGTATGGCAGACCACCACCTTTACCAACAGGAGTAGAAATCTTAGGAGAGCAGGGACAAGTAACTTTTCAGAGGCAACTACAAGCCTTAAATCGAGTTATAAGAGATTTGCAGCAATATACTGATCCCAGCCCATTGCAAATCACCACTAGCATGCATAATTATAATCCAGGGGATAAAGTCTGGGTAAAAACGTGGGAAGACAAATTGCTACAACCTAAATGGAAAGGTCCGTTTGCAGTAATTATGGTCACCCCTACAGCCCTGAAAGTTGAAGGACAGATCCCATGGATCCATTGGACCAGAGTAAAGCCAGCTGCCAGTCCAGAATGGGAAATTGTTGCCATGTTACCAGAGACACTACGGATGAAGATCCGGAAAAGGGCCAATGTGGGCCGAAAGGACGCGACAGGAGAAGCCTCCTTGGGACCGGCAACCAAGTGAGCGAAACTCAAGAGGGTGTTGCATCCCTTACCGACCAGGAGAGAGTAGTGGGACACCACCCGAAGATACAGATTTGCCCAGCTTCAATTAAAATGTCCTGTTGCAAATTATCTTATTTAATTATGTTGGTCCAGTTTGGAGTTATACTAATACTGTTATTGTTTTCCCCCATTGCAAAATCGGTTAGCCCTAGATTACCTGTTATCTAAAGAAGGAGGAATTTGTAAGTTATTAAATTTGACAGAATGTTGTTTAAAAATTGATGAAAATGGGGGGATTGAAAGGAATGATCATTACTATTGCTGTACTGATACTGTTATGTTTGCTATTACCATGCACTATGCCTATAATAATCAATGGATTGAGAAGTATAATTTCCGGTGCAGTAGAGACTCAGGTTGCCCGACAGATGGTGTTACAAGCCAACCGATATCAACCAGTACCCCATGAAGAAGAGAATAATTTGTAAAACAGTGTTATTGTTATGTAATACTTTAATCATTATAATAAGAAGTTAAAGTATTAAAGGGGGGAATGATAAGGTAAATACCCCCTAACATGTTATAACCTCCAAATGTTTTGTCATGAAAATATCACCGCCATCTTGGCACGCATGCATTTGCTGTCTTGCTGTGTCCATGACCTTATAAGGTAATGTTCTTTTGTAACAGTTTATAACTGAAATTATGGGATGCCGAGACACGGCCTGCACAAAGTGTATAAATACTTTCTGTTTCTGTATTTTTGGCGCGCTGTTGGCTGAGCTTGACTCCCTAGCGCCTTGCTGCAGCAATAAATCCTTTGTTGTACCTTTCTCTGGTCTGAATGTGTCTTCGTCAAATTCCCTTAACAGTAGTGCCGCTGTAGCAACGTGCCTTAAATCAGGCCAGGGCCCAGTAGCGGGTCCTGAACCACAAAGTTGCAAACCAATGTCGTAGATGTTTTTTTGGGGGGAAAAAGACTGGAGACAAATTCACTGAATATGGGGCCTGCTATTATCTACAGGCATACCCCGCTTTAACATACACAATGGGACCAAAGCGTGTATGTAAAGTGAAAATGTACTTAAAGTGAAGCAATTATCTATGCATGTACTGCACTGCAATCGCCACTAGATGGCAGTGGCGTCATGCCATTAAGTGTCCGTAATTGCGAAGCACGCGTACGTTAAGCGGGGAATAGTGGCGTACGGAGCATGTACGTTATAGCGAGGCGACATTAAGTGAAGCGACGTTAAGCAGGGTATGCCTGTATTTGCCATGACAGCTAGACACCTCTGAATGTGTGGTGCTAGGGAACTCTTGCTTTCACGCTCTACGTTTCGGCTTCCTGGAGGCATCAGACTGGGAACAGTCACTGAGATCATCTGATGGGGCACTGCTTGTGGTCCTCAACACCCCTGAGGTTTGGTTAGCCTGCCCTGTGGAACTCCCTACCAGGAGAGGTTCAGCAGGAACCATCCGTCCCTTCTTTCAGATGTCTTTTGAAAACTATACTGTCTACAATATTAATTTTCTCTTTTTAATCAAGCTGTATTTATTGATGTTTTATGGACGCTTTTTGCCAATTTTTTTATATGTTGTATAACGCCTTGATATATTTTTATGAAAATGCAGATTATAAATACACAAATAAATCAGATGTCAATCTAGATTTTTAACAACAATTTATATTCTGCTTTTCACCTCATCTGTGTTTCAAAGTAGCTTACAGATAAATAACACACTGTTGGCGTGAAAAATATTAGTGCCTTAGAAGCTATTTTACTGGATCTAAAAAGCTTTCCCTTTCTGACTTCTGTCCTAACAAAAGTGTTTCTCCACAAGAAAGAAAAACTTTCCCAGTGTTGTGCAAATTCTTTCGTAAACGTACTGGCAATTAGGATTCATTGAAGTGGCCTTCCTCCCTCTGGAGCAAAGGCAGAGAATGGAATGTGTGACTTTCAGATACACATTTCAAATGAGTATTTGACCCTGGGAAATAACTAAACATGGTCTTCCACTGTAATGATCACAGAAGGGGTGATAACATTAGGATAAGATCTAACAAGAACAGGAAGACAGAAAGGATGAGACTTCACCTCCTGTTTCTTTTCAACACGTATGTTCCCTATATTATGTCTGTTTACATCCTCGTTTGATGACTCTGTCTTTTGCAATGTTTACTCCTTGCCATGCCATGTTGATCTATAAATTGTTGCTGTTTCCTGAATAAAGTTGTCTTTCTGACCAAGGTTGCACTCTCAGTTGGACTGAGCTTCTTTGGGGCAGTTAGAACCTTTGATCAAAGTTCTATTGTGTTTGGATCATGTTTTCCTTCCTCACTTGATTCAGGGTCCAATTCAGAGCTTGGAAAAGTTACTTTTTTGAACTACATCTCCCATCAGCCCCAGCCAGCAATTGCAGCTCATGTCCTACCTGGGGAAGGTGGCACAGCAAGATAGCCATTGAGATCTCACCCAACAACACAACATACAGAATTTAAAACATGAATTAAAACAGTGGAGAATAAAAGATCAGAACAGCATTCACGGTTCAAAGGCCTCCTGGAATAAAACAGTTTTAACCAAGCATCTGAAACTTAGCAGGGCCAGCCTGAGGGAGTTCCACACAGTTGAGCTCACACTATACTGAAGGCACAACCCCTCACTGACATGAGTCGTGCTTCTGGTCCATGGGGGACTACTAATAGTGCTCCCCCAGAGGATCTCAATGATTGGCTTGGGACATACGGGGTAAGGCAGTCCTTAAAGTATCCTGGGCCTAAGTTATTCAGGGCTTTGTGCACTGGTACAAGAACCTTGAATCAGACGCAGCAGCATATGGAAAGCCAGTGCAGGTCTGATGCTCTTAGGATACCTATAGTCTGAGGTACACTCAAAAACCAGTTTTTATTACCTGATCTGCTATTTGTGCAAAGCAGCCCTATCACAGGGATATACGGGAGCCAACTGGGACTTCCATGATGTACAATTTTTTTTTTTAGAAAGACAGTTAATTTTTGCCAACTTACTCCTCCTTATGAGATGAGACTCTGTTTATCCTTACTGATATTCCCTTGTTTTGCAACACCTTCTTAAATAATTTCACATCCTTTCAAAAATTCCCCAGAATGTAAAGAGGACTGAATCTTACAGATTTGGGGGTGGGGGTGGGGTGGAGGAGCAGAGATGCCACAAGAAATCCTGCCTGGACCAAACTCCTGTCCAGACCAAATGTCAGAGAACAACTGGCACAAGTAAGAACACTCCTTCAAGCACTAATTAAATCACCACAATCCTTGAACACAAAAAGTGCAAACCGTTTCATGTCCTACATATCACTGCTTCTAGGCAGTGTTAATTTCTATGTCAACAGAGACCCAGTTAAATATTGATTGCTAGGAAACTCAGAAGGATTAGAGATGCAATTCTGGTAAAGTATACAAAAACTTCTTTACAAGGTTAGATAAACAAATGACTGCAGCCCCCCCCTTCACATTTTATATCAGGGTTTTTAAAAACTTTCTACATTTATGGAACCAACTCCACATGAAACTGTATTTCCTGAATTCTTGGGCACCAAGGGAGACCCACAACAAAATGTTGCAGCATGGACTGCTCTTGTTTAGGGCTCCAGCAATCCAGCTAAACCCTCATCCAAAATGCTGTCTTCCAAAGGCAGCCAACATGGTGGCCTCCAGATGTTTTGGACTAAAAACGCCATCATCCCTGGATATTAGCCATGCACGCTGGGGATGATGGGAGTTGTAGTTCACAGCATCAGAAGGGACCACGTTGGCTACACCTGCTCTATTCCCCCTCCTTTTGTTTTTCCAGTTTCCCTCCCTCCAAAGCTCAGCCAGCACTCCATAGCCAGTGAGCATGCTCAGTCCTTATTAGGTTATTTTTGGGTTCCCCCTCTTCTTAGGAATTTGTGTTGCTGCCGTTGTTAAAAAAAACTGTTTGGGGTTTCAAGCCTCCCAATACCTCCCCCTTGTGCCATGGTGGTTGCCATTTTTGCAATGAGTTTGCTATTACTATAGTGGAAGTTGTACAGCCAGTTCATTAGAAGCTCTCGCCTCACCAAATGGACCTCATTGCAGTCTTACATGAACTGAGGATGAGCTCCTAAGGGCCTTCTGCAAAGAATGTGATCCTAAACGACTTCTGCAAAGAATGGAAGCCCCACATGAGTGCTCAAGAACTGCACACAGTTGCTGAAGCCCTCCTCAGAGTCCAAGGTAGGGAACCTTTTTGCCTCCAGGGGCAAGATCTTTAACTGGCCCCACTCCATGGACCAACACTGACAGGTGGATAGGGCAACCCACCTGTCAGTCTCATGATGTCGTTATGCTGTCACATGAGTGACCGGTGGGTTGTCCTGCCCACCTGTCAAACTTCCCTTGCACAGGGTTTTTAAGCTTGGGAACCACAGCACAGGGGGCAATGCCAGCTCTGTGCTTTGCAAGCTGCCTATGCCACTCCTTTCCACCTCTGCATGGGGCAGCTTCAAAGAGCAATTCTAGGACTGAGAAATGGTTTCCATCAAACGGAAACTCCTTCCCCCTCCTTGAGCAAGGTGCGCTCCTACCTTGAGCAAGGTGCACCTTGCTCCAGCAAAGGAACAATCAGAAACCCACTTTAAGGCACTCTCAACTGCTCCTTTAAAACCCTGTCCTTACACATCCCTCACCTGACGCTATTGGGCTTGGCTCCCCCAAAATAGTTTGGTGGGCCAAATGTGGAGACCCGGCAGGCCAACTTTGGCTTGTGGGCTAGAGGTTCCCCACCCTTCTCATAGTCAAGTGGGAATGCCTTTTCAATCGTGGCATCAACAAACCATGGAATGGCCTCTCAAGGGACGGTTGCCTGGGACCCTCTTTGCTGGCTTTTAAACAGGCTCTAAAGACTGTTCTATTCCAGCAGACATTTTTTTCCACAAAGCCTGTCGACTGGACATCAGGAAAAACTTCCAAACTGTTAGAGCCATACAACAATTGAACCAATTACCTAGAGAGGTAGTGGACTGTCCGACACTGGAGGCATTCAAGAGGCAGCTGGACAGCCATCTGTCGGGAATGCTTTGATTTGGATTCCTGCATTGAGCAGGGGGTTGGACTCTACTATTCTATGATTCTATGACCATTTGGTGACGTCCATGTGTACAGTCGTCTTTTCAGTTGCTCAAAAAATGTGTTTGCGAGAAACAAATTATTGGCTTCACAGAATTCAATAAGTCTTTCTCCTGCTTCATTTCTGTCTCCTAAGCCCCATTTCCGCACAATTCCTAGTTCTTCTGTTTCCTACTTTTGCATTCTAGTCCCTCATGATTACCAGAACATCTTGTTTTTGTGTGTGATCAAAAAAAGAACATTTAAACTTCCCAGGGCACTTGTTACTGCTCTTTATGGGGCCATTCCTGAACAAAGGAACTTCAAAGGGAAACTCCAGCTTGAAACTGCTGAATTTCCACTTATCAGGAAGTTCAGTTCTATCACCTGCGGCCTGAATCAACATCACAGTTCCACTGCAAGAGTTAATTTATTAGGTTACCAACAACAAAATGTTTAAGTTATCATCAACACTGTGTGGCAAATGGTCACTGAAGCTCTCTTTACATTTAAGCTTTAATGCAGTTAACACAGTCTGCATTTCATTCCTCTCACACCTTAGTGCTGATTTTCTCCCTCTCTCACACCCATATGTATTTTATTGATTTATTATTTTAAAAAATTCTATCCCGCCCTTCTACCCTTCAATAGGGCGCTCGGGGTGGCTCACAATGACATCGTACACAGTACATGACATCATACACAGTAAAAAAAAAAAACACAAAAAACATTAACATAGTTAAAAATACATAAAATACAGTTAACAATTCAAGGGGAATATCCCTCCTTTCTCCAAGAGTTCTGTCCATTTATTTATTGTTTTTTAAATTGTTTTACATTTTTTAAATTGTGTTTTAAATTGTTTTTAAAAGATGTGTTTTAAATTTGTATGTTTGTTTTTGATGGTTTTAGTTGCTGTAAACCTCCCAGAGAGCTTCGGGTATGGGGCGGTATACAAATGCAATAAACAAATAAAACAAACAAACAAGTAAATAAGTGGTATTACACACACCTTCCCACCTATGCTAACATTACATGCATCTGGTGAAGTGGACTGTGGCCTATGCAAGCTTAGCCCCCCAAATACATTTATTGTGATTTTTTATTCATTTAAGAATCACCTTTCACAAGATAATCTACAATCATACAACAAAAACAAAAAGCGCTCAAGATCTGCAGTTTCTTAGACTGCAGTCCTAGACATGCCTACCCAAGAGTAAGTCCTGCAAACTCAGTAAAGTTTGCTAGTGAATAGATATGTATAGGAATGCACTGTAAGGGTAGTATTCAATGCTAGTCCTACACATAGTAAACCCATTAAAATTCATAGACATGATTAACTTAGGTTAATTAATTTCAGCAAGTCTACTCTGAGTAAGACTTAGTTAAGTACAACCCTACGTCCTTAAGAGGCCTCAAGACTCTTTGTTGTAGGTTTATTTGTAAGCCATCTTGAGTTTGATTTTAAACACAGAAAAGTGGGGCATAAATGTCAAACCAAATACATTTATGAAAAAACACATTTGGACAAATACATTCATGCTGTTTCCTCATTTCATCCCTTTAGCTCAGAGGCACACAAGCTGTGACCCTCCAAATGTTGTTGGACTCCAACTCCGTGCAGTCCCAGACAGCATGGCCAATGGTCAGGCATGATGGGAGCTGTAGTCCAACCACATCTGGAGGGCCACAGATTCACCAAACCGCTTTATCTACATGCAGTGGACTCTGGTCTGTTAGGGCAAATGGGGCACTGCCCCACCAACCTCAGCCTGCCCTATGCCGGTCCCCACCTGCCTGCCTCCTTACTTAAAACCAGTGCAATGGGATGGTCCTGCTGTCAGCTTCCTCCTCCTTAGTCTCAGTGTTGTCCTTTGTAGAACTCAACAGGGAGAACTAGAACAAATTGGCTCTGCCTGCCATTGGCTCTGGCTCCACCTACTGTTCGCCTCCCTGCCTTCCGCCCTACCGCTCCCAATGGGCACCAGGCACCACTGGCTACCTCCAATGACATGAAGAAAGGGCAGGCGGAAGCAAAGCATGATGACACCTTATTATATATAGATGCTTCTTTGCTTATTTCTAATGAGTATTTTTTTTTCAGTGTTTTGGTGCGAGAAAAGTTTCTTGAAGCAGTTTAAGCAAAGCTCGTTTTGTTTTTCAAAAGAAAATTAAAAACAAAATAATTACTTGAACAGATACTTAGTAAACGTTTATCATAACCAATTTCTGATTTTACACAGCTGTTGGCAGAAATTAAAATGGGAAAGATAGTTTATTCTCTACTGATTCTTTTTTTTTTTTACATAGAATTATAGGAGAGTGGGATGTTGGAAAGCTATTTATGGTTAGGAGGTGGAAAATTCCAGGATGTGATAGCAGTTTCTAAAAGTACTCAAACAACCTCATTCTATGAAATGCAGTTGTTGAAAACTGCTTCAGTCTTGCTGGGGCTTAAAACAAGCCAAAACATAGATGGCGTCCCCTTTTCCTCCATAACTATGGATTGTTTAAAAGGGCAAGAGCATGTGGTGGCTTATGACCCCCCACCCTCACTCCAGTTCAGCTTTGACTTACATGCTTCATGAAACTTAGTTCGTCTGTTCCCTTAAAAAATTTTTTTTATTCTTATTGCCAGAGCAACCATAACTAGGTGCACTGTATTCAAAAAAGGCTGAATCATAGGAAATTGGGAACATATGACCATACAAGAACATCTGAGGGCAACTAGACAAGATGCTGATGACTGGACTTCACATTTCTCTAAAAAGCAGCTCTGTGTTAACGTATGGGGAGTGCTCCTGGTTGGGACCACAGCACGAGCAGGATGGGAGTTATAACCCTTTCCCTCCTGTTATTTTCCCAGTGAAAATTGCCCCCTTCCCCAGCTTTTATTTTTTCCGGTCAGGGAAAATGTACCTGTACATTTCCTTAATTGAGTAAATGTCAACTTCAGAGGGGGTGATCAATTTAATTGAGAAATCACAAGGGTTGGGTTAACTATCCCAGTCGTGATCTGATTCAGGGACCATTCAGGGACCATTCTTGCACTCGGGTCCTGCTTGCGGGCTTCCCCCAGGCACCTGGTTGGCCACTGTAAGAACAGGATGCTGGACTAGATGGGCCACTGGCCTGATCCAGCAGGCTCTTCTTATGTTCTTATGTTCTTATTACAACTATTTTTTTAGGAGTTGTACGACGCACACAATAGTAACATGGAACGTGAGAAGCATAAACCATGGAAAGTTAGAAATTGTCAAGCAAGAAATGGAACGTATCAACATCACAATACTTGGTGTGAGTGAATTAAAATGGACAGGAATGGGACATTTTCAATCAGGCAACTACAAAATATTTTATGCAGGAAATGAGAAATTAAGAAGAAATGGGGTTGGTTTAATAGTGAGAAGTGATGTAGCCAAAGCAATTAGGAGCCACAACGCAAGGTCTCAGTGAGTGATATCAATGAGAGTAAACAGGAAACCTATTAACATAACCATCATCCAAGTCTATGCTCCAACAGCAAATGCAGAAGAGGAATTGAAGAGATTTTACGCAGAAGTACAGGAAGAAATTGATTACACACCAAAACAATATGTGCTGATTATCATGGGGAACTGGAATGCAAAAGGAGGGAACAGAGAAGAACTGGGAAATGGGGCTTAGGAGACAGAAATGAAGCAGGAGACTTATTGAATTCTGTGGCCAATAATTTGTTTCTTCCAAACACATTTTTTGAGCAACCAAAAAGACAACTGTACACGTGGACATCACCAATTGGTCAATACAGTAATCAAATTGATTATATAATTGGTAGCAGAAGATGGAGAAGTTCTATACGTTCTGCGAAAACAAGACCAGGAGCAGACTGCTGTACAGATCATGAACTGGTCGTATCAAAAATCAGAGTAAAGCTAAAGAACAACAACAAAGCAATCATGGATGAAACGGATTACTTGGATCCATACCAATCGGGTTTCAGGACTGGGCACGGAACTGAAACAGCATTGGTCGCTCTGGTAGATGATATGAGGAGGGCATTAGATAGGGGAGAATTCACCTTTCTTGTCCTCCTCGATCTCTCAGCGGCTTTTGATACTGTCGACCACAGTATCCTTTTACAGCGCCTGGAGGGATTGGGAATTGGAGGCACTGTATTACAGTGGTTCCGTTCCTTTCTCTCCGATAGGTACCAACAGGTAGCATTGGGGGAGGAGGTTTCAGACCCTTGGCCTCTCAATTGTGGTGTGCCACAGGGCTCTATCCTCTCTCCCATGCTATTTAACATTTATATGAAGCCGCTGGGGACAATCATTAGGAGATTTGGGCTGCAGTGTCACCAATATGCGGATGACACTCAGCTCTATCTCTCGTTTAAATCTTCACCAGAGTTGGCTGTGGAGACCTTGTCCAAGTGCCTGGAATCCGTGAGTGGATGGATGGGAAGGAACAAGCTGAAGTTGAACCCCGATAAGACCGAGGTGCTACTCGTGGGAGACAAGAGAAGGTTGGGAGATGTTGACCTGAAGTTCAATGGGGTGAGTCTACACCTGAAGGACCAGGTCCGCAGCCTTGGGGTTGTGCTTGATTCCAGGCTGTCCATGGAGGCTCAGATTTCGGCAGTGAGCCGGGCAGCCTGGTATCAACTACACCTCATACGAAGGCTGCAACCCTACCTTCCTGTTCATCAGCTCCCACTGGTTGTACACGCCCTGGTCACCTCTCGATTGGATTACTGTAATGCGCTCTACGTGGGGTTACCCTTGAAAACGGTCCGGAAACTACAACTTATACAAAACGCGGCGGCTCGACTACTTACGAACAGTCGCCGCCGGGATCACATCACACCAGTGTTGTTCGATCTACACTGGCTTCCAGTTGTCTTCCGGGCCCAATTCAAGGTGTTGGTATTAACCTTTAAATCCCTATACGGTCTCGGCCCAGTTTATCTAAAGGAGCGTCTTCAACGCCACCAATTATGCCGCCCGACAAGATCAGCCACACAGGGCCTTCTCTCAATCCCGCCAACAGAAACAGCTAGATTGGCGGGAACTAGAGAGAGGGCATTCTCAGTGGCGGCCCCCACCCTTTGGAACTCCCTCCCACAAGATCTACGGCACGCCTCTTCCCTAAATGTATTTCGTAAAGCCTTAAAGACCTGGCTCTTTCAACAGGCCTTTGGGATTTCCAGGGAGGGTTAACTTTTATGACTGAAATGCCTCTTACTAATATTGTTGTTGCTGCTGTATTGTTTATATATTGTATTAATGTATTTTATCACATTGTGTTTTAACTGTTTACATGTACATCGCCTAGAGTGGCCATCGGCCAGATAGGCGACACATAAATTAAATTTTATTATTTATTATTATTATTATTATAATGCTGAAATATAATTTAAATAACATCCCAGAAGATTATAAAGATCAAATGAGGAACAGATCTGAGGCTTTAAACTTAGTTTACAGAGAACCAGAAGAACTATGGAGTGAAGTCAGAGACATTATCAGGGAAGAATGCAAAAACACAATACCTCTAGTTAAAAAGATAGAAAGACCTCAATGGATGACTGAAGAAATTCTTAAAATGGTTAGAGAGAAGGAAAGCAAAAGCAAAAGGAGATAGGAACACAGTCAGAACCCTAAATGCAACAATACAGCGACTAGTATGCAGGGACAAAGAACTATTACAATAGTTACTGTACAGAAATAGAAGAAGACAACAAAAAGGGAATAACAAGAGTCCTATTCCAAAAGATTAGCGAAAGGGAAATTTAAACCAAGAGTAGGTATGCTGAATAATCAACAGGGGAACACAATGACTGACCAAGATGAAATAAAAGGAAGATGGAAGCAATACACTGAAGAACTCTATAAAAGAGAAGCCAGGATGACAGATTCATTCATGGAGGAACCGTATGATGAAGAACCAGAAATTTTAGAATGTGAAGTGAAAGCTGCTCTTAAAACACTTGGAAGAAACAAATCACCAGGAACAGATGGCATACCAATAGAGTTGCTACAAGTTACTGAGACAGAATCTGTCCAAATTTTGACAAAATATTGTCAATCAATATGGAAAACTGAACAATGGCCCACAGACTGGAAGCGTTCAATATACATCCCAATTCCAGGGGATTCCAGGGAATGCAGTAATTATCAAACTACTGCCTTAATATCCCATGCAAGTAAAGTAATGCTCAAGATTCTACAACAAAGGCTCTACCATATATGGAGTGAGAAATGCCAGACATCCAAGCTGGATTTAGAAAGGGAAGAGGCATCAGAGATCATATTGCAAACATACGTTGGATAATCGAACAGACCAAGGAATTTCAGAAGGAAATCACCCTGTGCTTTACAGATTACACAGCAAAGCCTTTGACAGTGTAGATCATGGAAAACTATGGAATGCTTTAAAAGAAATGGGGGTGCCACAGCATCTGATTGTCCTGATGCACAACCTATACTCTGGACAAGATGTTACTGTAAGGACAGAATATGGAGAAACCCATTGGTTCCCCATCGGAAAGGATGTGAGACAGGGGTGTATTTTATCACCCTATTTGTTTAATCTATACACAGAACGTATCATACGGAAAGTGGGATTGGACCAAGATGAAGGAGGTGTGAAAATTGGAGGGAGAGATATAATTAAGACATGCAGACAATACCATACTACTAGCAGAAACCAGTAATGATTTGAAACGTATGCTGATGAAAGTTAAAGAGGAAAGCACAAAAGCAGGACTACCGCTGAACATCAAAAAGACTAAGGTAATGACAACAGAAGATTTATGTAGCTTTAAAGTTGACAATGAGGACATTTAACTTGCCAAGGATTATCAATACCTCGGCACAGTCATTAACCAAAATGGAGACAATAGTCAAGAAATGAGAAGAAGGCCAGGACTGGGGAGGGCAGCTGTGAGAACTAGAAAAGGTCCTCAAATGTAAAGATGTATCACTGAACACTAAAGTCAGGATCATTCAGACCATGGTATTCCCGATCTCTATGTATGGATGTGAAAGCTGGACAGTGAAAAAAGCGGGTAAGAGAAAAATCAACTCATTTGAAATGTGATGTTGGAGGAGAGCCATGGATCGCGAAAAAGACAAATAATTGGGTGTTAGAACAGATTAAACCAGAAGTGTCACTAGAAGCTACAATGATGAAACTGAGGTTATCATACTTTGGACACATAATGAGAAGACATGATTCACTAGAAAAGACGATAATGCTGGGAAAAACAGAAGGGAGTAGAAAAAGAGGAAGGCAAACAAGAGATGGATTGATTCCATCAAGGAAGCCACAGACCTGAGCCTACAAGATCTGAACAGGGTGGTTCATGACAGATGCTCTTGGAGGTCACTGATTCATAGGGTCGCCATAAGTCGTAATCGACCTGAAGGCACATAACAACAACAAAAAGAAATAGACAGTGATGGGAGTGATAATGGCTCAATTTTGTTATTTTTATTGGCTTGCCATTGAGCAGCTTTAATGTAAGTTATAAAACCATGTTTTTGTTGTTTATAACCAGAAATATAAAAATGAGAGGAGAAACATGCCAATAGGCCAGTTTGTTTAACATAGTTAAGTTTTCAGATACGTGTTTCTGGCCTTCAGTCTAAAGTGATACCATCCAGGACCAGTTTTGCCCCATGATCTGCTTTTTGAGTAGACTAGCTCTTATTCAGTTAAATTATGAGCTGATTAGGATCTCATTCTAAGCCAGAGTTTCGTATGGCTTGCTGTCCCCCTTCTTCCCACAATGTAGCTGTGATGAGATGCTCAGAAGCTTTTGCTTTCATTTTTGATTAACCACAGCTTGCTATGTCATCTGAACCCAACACATGTCGTTAAATCTGACTACAGTCAGTGGAAAGAAGGCAGCTTCAAACTGGTTTCTGAATGTGGTTTCTTTTCACTAAAGGTAAAGGTGTCCCTGCACTTATAGCGCGAGTCGTTTCCGACTCTTAGGGTGACGTCTTGCGACGTTTACTAGGCAGACCATATATATGGGGTGGGATTGCCAGTTCCTTCCCTGGCCTTTTCTTTACCCCCCAGCATACGCCGGGTACTCATTTTACCGACCATGGATGGATGGAAGGCTGAGTGGACCTCGACCCCTTTTACCGGAGATTCGACTTCCTCCTTCCGTTGGAATCGAACTCCGGCCGTGAGCAGAGCTTCGGCTGCATTACCGTCGCTTACCACTCTGCGCCACAGAGGGTCTAACTGTAGTTAAAATTAACCACAGTATAGAGTTTGGATGGCACAGTAAACTGTATTTAATCTAACAATGCTGTGCTTTTAAAATGTAATGCTAATGCCTTTACAGCCTGGTCCTGGGTAAGTAAGTTCTTGAGTTCACTGGGATTTACTCCTAAATAACAGAGCACGGTTTACTTAATTGGAGGCAAATCCCTTTGAAATTGGTTGGAACTTCTGAGTTAAGCATATGTCATGGGGATTGGACTGCACATTTACTCAGCAGATGAAACTCTCATTAGGCAGCAGGCCCTGTCACAATGTGTGCATACTATCAAGGGCTATAGCATTCTTCTATTGTGTGATATTTGAAGACCCGGTAATCAGAGTTCTGGCCTAGATAGGTTTGCTACTTTTTTATTCCTGCCTGATTAGCAATCCATTGCCGCTTCTGTTGCAGGTTTATTTTACCCAGCCTTGTTTTTCGTGAACCCTTTCTGCAAAAATCACGCTCCAAGAAATCAATTAGCAACATACCACCAAGTGAGTGAGGTAAAATGCAATTTAGGTCAGCTACAGCCAGTAGGGAATAGAGATGATGGCATTCTGTGAACACATGGAAGTTACTTTATACTGAGTCAGATCATTGGTCTGTCTAGTTCAGTGCTGTCTGCTCTGACTGACAGTGACTCTCCTGGGTTTCAGAGGGAGGATCTTTCCTAGCACCTGTCACCCAAGATCACTTTAATTGAAAGTGCCAGGGATTTAATCTGGGAACTTCTACATGGCAAAGCATGTCCTCTGCCACTAGCTAACGCTTAAGGAGTGCTGGACAAATTGCTGTTCAGTTTTTAATGCAGGCTTTTAAATATCCATGTACATGGTAATCTATGGTCAGCATGAATTCCCTCCAGGTGACTAGACAAGGACGCTTTACAAAAGTCTGCTTTCCCCCCTATTCAGTTGCAAATAACTAGCTTTGGTATGTATGAGCAGATGCAATGGTCAAAATATTTGTGGATTAGTCACTTTTGTAGATTGATTAGCCGATAAATGGGTGTTGGGCTGAAGTCTGGGTGGGCTTGACTTGCTTTGGCAAGGTGAAAATAGCCTCAGATTTCTCCTTGGGGAGAGAATTCATCCAGGGCCCAGTTTAACCCCCCCCCCCAGTTAAAGGAAAGCGGGAATGAATGCTTATTCTAGAGTCAAAGTAGCCTCTTGAAATGGGCAGAGTTGGTCATGGCAGATCATAGTCATGCCATAGTCATGCATAAAAAAGGAGGGGGAAGAGGAAAGAGAGAGACAAATATTAGTGGCTCCCTGAAAACCAAGACATATGTAGGGTGCAGTTTTCCCAGTGGCATGCCTCTGAGAAGGGTGACAATCCTTTCAGATGTAGGGCAGTTGGAGGGTAATTGCTGTTTTTGGGGTGCAGTTTAACTTAGTGGTAGAGCACATGCTTTGTATGCAGAAGAGCCTGGTTCAATCAACAACATCCCCAGTTACAAGATCTTGGAAAGCAAGACATCTGCCTGAAATCCCAAAGAGGTGACACCAGTCAAAGTAGGCAGTGAGGATAGCCTGGACAGACTGATGGTCTGACTTAAGGCAGTTTCATTCTTCATACATTTTTACAAGAGGGCTGTTTTGAGGAGAGGATGAAGTGTGGCCCAGGATTCTCCCCCACCCCTCCTCAAGCAAGCCTCACTGCTGTATCTGCTATTCCCATCAAGTACCTTATGTGCATCTAGGTTGGCACCAGGATGGAGGGGTAGCTGGTATTCCTCAAGGGGGCAGTTTTGTCCCTGGAGCCCCCAGGTTGCTGTTCCTCCTCTTCTACAGCTCTGCAAAGATATGTCTCTTTCCCTTTACAAGTAGCTCCAACCCAAAATGCAAATCTCATTTTAAAGGGAAACATGAGCCAGTGTGGTATAGTAGTTAAGGTGTTGGGCTATGATCTGGGAGACCAGGGATCAAATCCCCCCAAAGCCATGAAGCTCACTGGGTGACCTTGGGCCAGTCACTGCCTCTCAGCCTCAGAGGAAGGCAATGGTAAACCCCCTCTGAGTACCACTTACCATGAAAACCCTATTCATAGGGTTGCCATAAGTCGGGATCGACTTGAAGGCAGTCCATTTCCATTTTGTCAGTTCTTAAGGAGATTCCTGGATGGCATTTAAATTCTCTCGGTGCTGTAGCATTGTCAAAAATATGCAAGCACATCTCTTTAAGTGAAAGGAGCGGTAGCTTGCAAAAGCACTGGAGAGCTAGTTTGTTACTTCTTTGTTTTTCATGGTGAGTTAATTAGATTGCTTCATTTTCCTAAAACCGCTCTCTGTTTTCCTCCCCAGTCTCAAAGAAAACTGCCAGCTTCATTTTTCGATTAATTTTATTTGGAAGTTGATACTGCTTTCAATAGCAGTAGTGTCCTTGATAAATCTTATCCCATCATAATTGTTGATATCCAAACTACATTTGCTTTATACCAAGAACGGGAAACATCGTTTCTTAGCGTTGGCCATACTGCCTGAGACTGATGGAGGAGCTGGGGTCCAACAACATCTGGAGGGCCTTACCCAAAAGTCACTTTCCAACTGATGCTAAGGCATGCCGTTTTTTCTGTTAAATGCCTATTTTACCTGAAACAAATCTGTGAATATGATTAACATATAAAACGAGGAACTCACAGTGATAACTTCATAAGAGCATTACAGTTTTGGTGACGTTGAGCCCACAGGATGTGGAACCAGCCATGGGTAGAGGATTGCCAGCAAGGAAGGGGTTTATAGTTAAGTGGCAGAGCATGCAGAAGGTCTCAGCTTGCGTCTCTGGCATCTCCAACTGAAGTGATCCCATGGGTTTTTATCTTCCTCCTATTGATCACTTTTATGCTGTCTCCTTGGTGTTGTTTTAGAGTAGGGATAGCCAACATGGTGCCCTCCAGATGTTGTTGGACTACAGTTCCCATCATCCCCAACCCTAAGCCATGGTAGCTGGGGCTGATGGGAGCTGTAGTCTAACAATATCTGGAGGGCCTTATGTTGGCTACCCTTGTTTTAGTGGGTTTTGTGGTCCTGGTTTTTGTTCTTATTTGTATTGATTGTATCATTGTTATTTTCTATTGTGTATTTTGTGCCTTTAATTCATAAGAACATTTGCAGGGGAGGCTTTGGGCTGAAAGTGGGGGTAGATTTTTAAAAACAAATAAATGTGTTCTCCCTGTAAGACTAGAAGGACTTGAGATAAGACAACTTCAAATGTTTGTAGCAGAGAGCTGGTTTCCCAGCAGTCAAGAATCACAGGCATATAATTTTTTACACTAGGTCAAAGTATTTACCCTTCTATTCCAGGAACTTTCCTATAGCCTATACATGATATTTTTTTTAACTAGAAATTGAACCTTGAACATGGGTGTCCATGGGAGAAAAGTGTTTTACTTTTTCCCCCACCCCTGGAAAAATTCCTGTGGACACCCATGACTTTCAGCCTTCTGCATATAGAGCATGTGCTCTTGCCACTCAGCTATCCCCCCCAAAAAAAAATTCCTGGGAGAGCTCTTGGGGTGGGATGGGGGGCAAGAGTTGTTCCTGCAAAAGTTCAGAGCATCTCTTTTTTTGAAAATTGGAGAAAATAAAATACTTTTTAGGAAAAAATGTATAAAGTATAATAAAACGTCTCCTTTGTTTGGACTTGTGAAGTTCCTAGTTCTCAGTGAGGTAGTTAACTTGTGTCTGAGCTGTGAGATTGCAACTACGGGCTCACAGGATTGTTCTTTCATACAAAACATTTTCTCCACATAGACAATGAGGTGTCAATGAGAAGTGTGACAACCTAACCTCATTGTGTTTGGGGCGCTTTTTTTTATGGATGAGGTTGTCACACAGAGGAGGGCCGGGATCTCTTCTCGATCATCCCAGAGTGCAGGACACGGAATAATGGGCTCAAGTTGCAGAAAGCCAGATTGACTGAACATCAGGAAAAAAGGTCCTAACTGTTAGAGCCATACAACAATGGAACCAATTACCTAGAGAGGTAGTGGGCTCTCCGACACTGGAGGCATTCAAGAGACAGCTGAACAGCCATGTGTCGGGAATGCTTTGATTTGGATTCCTGCATTGAGCAGGGGGTTGGAATTGATGGCCTTATAGGCCCCTTCCAACTCTACTATTCTATGATTTAGCACTGTGTGTGGCACAGTCCTAAATGGTACAGCCCACGTACAGGTTGGCCACCTCTGAGAATTTAATCGCTCTCACTGAGATAACCAGAGTGAGTGTATAAAACAGAGCCACTTAATAGTCAGCTTGGTAGAAATGCTGATCCTGTTGATGGTGTCTGAAAATTAATTTCATGTTCTCGAAAGTTTCCTGTTCCCTTTCTAATGCAATAGAGCTAAACCGTCAAAATTAAAGTAGAAGGTGGCATCTCAGCAGCTTTTAATAACAACTCTTAAAGGCACATAACAACAAATAACAAAAAGAAAGTGATCATGGATCTCCACTGTCTGGTCTAGCTTGTTCCCAAGTTGAACCACTGGTTCATCTTGCTCAGTTCTGTCTACTCTGACAGGCAGTGGATCTCCAAGGACTCAGGCAGAGGACTTTCTCAGCACTGTAGTTGGGATTCTTCTAACATGAGGTGCTAGAAATTGAATTTGGAGTTGCAAAGCATGCACTCTGCTGATATATGGGCCCTAATACATACCCACTGACAGGTTTGGAAATTTCTACCATAGGTCTGCAGAACCTGTGCTCCATCAAGCCCAACACATAAGAACATAAGGAGAGCTGTGTTGGATCAGACCAAAGGCCCATCTAGTCCACCACCCTGTTCTCTGAGTGGCCAACAAGATGACCGTGAGAACCCCACAAGCAGGGCCCCTAAGCAGAGCAGCACTCTCTCCTCCTATGATTCCCAGCAACTGGTATTCCAAGGCATATGTCCTCTGACAGTGGAGACCAGAGCTTGGAAGTAACTAGTTACAAGTAACGAATTACTTGTAATTCATTACTTTTTTGAGCAACGAGTGGGTAATTCCAAGAGTTGAATAACTTCCGCCCAGTCTCTAATTTACCATTCTTTGGCAAGGTGATTGAGCGAGTGGTGGCCAAACAGTTACAGACACACTTGGATGAAGCAGATTATCTCGATCCATTCCAATCGGGCTTCAGGACTGGAGATGGAACTGAAACAGCCTTGGTCACCCTGGTGATGATATGAGGAGGGCGTTGGATAGGGGAGAATATACATTCCTCGTCCTCCTGGATCTCTCAGCGGCTTTTGATACCGTCGACCATGGTATCCTTTTGGATCGCCTGGGGGGAATGGGAATAGGGGGCACTGTTTTATGGTGGTTCCGTTCCTATCTCTCAGACAGGCATCAACGGGTAGCATTGGGGGACAAGGTTTCAGACCCTTGGCCTCTCAATTGTGGAGTGCCACAGGGTTCTATCCTCTCCCCCATGCTATTTAACATCTATGTAAAGCCGCTGGGGGCCATCATCAGGAGATTTGGGTTGCAGTGCCACCAATATGCGGATGACACTCAGCTCTATCTCTCGTTTAAGTCCTCACCAGAGTTGGCTGTGGATACCATTTCCAAGTGCCTGAGGTCCGTAAGTGAATGGATGGGAGGAAATAGGCTGAAACTGAACCCCGACAAGACCGAAGTGCTGCTCGTGGGCGATAAGAAAAGGTTAGGAGATATAGACCTGGTGTTTAATGGGGTAAGTTTCGGCCCAGTTTATCTGAAGGAGCGCCTACAGCATCACCAAGTACGCTGCCTGACGAGATCAGCCACACAAGACCTCCTCTCAGTCCCACCAGTTAAAACAGCTAGACTGGTGCGGACCAGAGAGAGGGCTTTTTCGATTGTGGCTCCCACCCTCTGGAATTCCCTGCCATATGATCTTCGCCATGCCCCCTCCCTGGAAGGTTTCCGCTGAGCCTTAAAGACCTGGCTATTCAGGCAGGCCTACAGGATTTCTGGGGACTAGTTTTATCTTGTTATAGTTGGATGGTTTTTTAGATTTATTGACTAAAGTTGGTTATATGTTGTATTCATTCTATTTATGTACATCGCCTAGAGTGGCCGTTGACTCGGCCAGATAGGCGACTCAGAAATAAAATTTATTATTATTATTATTTACATTTTGATTGTAAAAGAACTAGGAGTAATTTTACTACTTTTGTGGAGTAATTGTAACCTTTCCAGAATTATTTTTGGGTATTACTTGGGGGGGAGCAGGGGAAGTCTTCTGCTCCTCTGATTTGTGGATGAAAATCATGTGCCTCAAACTGAGCTTCTGTGCAGTGTCGCTCTTTCCTCATGCTCTGTGGATGGGCAGGAGGCGATGAGGGAGGAGGCAGAGAGTGAGACGGGGTGGAGTGGAGAAAACAGTTATTTTAAAAAACGGATAGTGGTGGTGAAGAATGGAGTGGAGGGGAAAAGGATCCGGAGGTCAAGAACATGGAGGAGAAGGAGGCAGCAGCAGAATGGAGATAAAGAACTGTGGAGGTGAAATATGACAGTGTGTATGTGTGTGTGTGAATACTGTGTTTGCACTTGGCACACAAAGTGGCCTCCACCACCCTCTCTGGCTACTGTGCTGCATTTGCAGTATTTTAACTTTTTTGCATCTTAGGGGAAAATGTTTGTTTGAGTGCCTGTCCCTTAGTTGGTGGCAGGGCAGGGTCTGGGAGGTGGTTAAGTGAGAGAGATTATGCTGGCTGGTTGAGTGGGGGGTACACTTGGTTTGACGTGCAAAGATCTGAATAGTGGCCTCAGCCTACCTCCCCACCACCCTTATCAGCGGAGAGACCACCACTGCTATTTTATGAATAAAAATAATTATTCTACCACCTCTGTATGTGTTTGTTTATTTTTAATGTTGTTTTAGGCTACTTAGATGTGCAGCAGCCAAGGCCAGCACCTTGTAGGCGTTTTTTTTAAAGAAAAGTAACTGAAATGTAATTGGACTGATTACTTTGGAGGAAAAGTAAAGTAATCAGTTACATTCAGAGCAATTGTAATTGTAACGGTAATTACTACTTTTTTGGGCCATGCAACTGTAACTGCAATTTATTACTTTTTAAAAGTAATCTTCCAAGCTCTGGTGGAGACACAGCATAGTCATTGTGGCTTGTAGGTATCTATAGTAACTCATCAGGACAATGATAAACCTCCTAGTTTTGCTATTGCAAAAATATACCGGGGTCTAAATCAACCACCTGCCATAAATGACTGGCAGACTATATATAGCATAGCACATCAGAAGTTGTGGAGGCCTCTGCTGAGGCCTTGGTTCTAAACATATAAGTTATCTTTTGAATGAGCACGAACAGGACTGGCTGTGAATACCAAATCCAATAAAGATCCAAAAGGACTCATATTATGCTTTCAGAACATAAGAAAGGCCCTGCTGGATCAGCATCAAGCATCTTGTTCTCACAGTAGACAATCAGATGCCCATGGGAAGCCCGCAAGCAGGACCCGACCGCAGTTTTCAACTCGGCACTTGATAGCAGCAGGGTTTTCAAACGGTACAGAGCTGTTCTTTAAAGACAAATCCTGAGCAACTCAAAAGCTAGCTTGATATATGTATTGTATTTAATCCAAATGCCTTCCCTTGTTCTCTCCCACTTTTTTCATTATACATTTTAATTTCCCTGTTTTTGTTGGGCTACAAACTGCTCACATCCTGTCCTTCTGTTTTGCTGCAAGTGTTAATTAACATAGCATAACAAGAACGATTGTATTATCACCAATTACCACTGTTGTGAATGGTCATTTGGTCTATTTACACCTATCTGAGCTTTAACTGAATCGTCACAGACCATACTTTTTGAATATCACCACCATCTGACCCTGCTATTTACATTTTCCCACTCTGTACCAATGAATGTGCCAATTGCATGTGGATAACACTTCATATATCTGATTCCTGGAATCTAGGCCAGGAGTTCCCAAATTGCAGTTCACAGACCACCAGCAGCCCGCGAGCCTCATTCAGGTGAAGCCTCATGCAGGTGTCCCACGGCGTGTCTGTTGATTTGTGACTGAAGGCGGGAGATGGCACATGCATCGCATTAAATAGTCATATTGAGTTTTAATTGTGTTTTTGTTGCTTTTATTTCTTAGATTGTATTTTATTGTATTGTAATACAATAAAATGCAATATATAAAAAATAAAAGCAATAGAAATAAAGTAAAAATCATACAGCATCTAGCACTGCGCATTACACTTGCAAACAAAAGACATGGAAAAATCGCTAAGTAGATCCTCAGCCATTTTCAAAAAATTGATTTGGGCCCTACTGTCCTAGGCCATGAAAACACATGCCATAATAAAGGTGGTAATGTTTTAAGGTGCCAAAAAATAAACATAAAATGTTGCTGCTGCAGTAGGCTCACCCCCTATTTCTCTAACTACGGTTTACACAGAAACTCTGCAGCGTCCAGATTAAGAGTATTGGGATCACCCAAGTTCGGTTAGAAATCCGAAACTATTAAAAGTGCAACGTCTCTTTAAGAAGAAGAAGAAAACCAACTGCCCAGCTGTGGAGCAGACTTAATTCCCACACCAAGCTGACAAAAGGCAATCAGGAAACAGTGGAGGGCATTGAGCCTTCTCACGTGGCTTTGAAGTCAAATCAATCAGGTGGAACTTCTCAGCAAATCACAACTTCACTTCCTCGAAAATCGAGTCTCTCTCCCTCCCCCCCAACACCTGCGGGGGCTGGGGGTACCTTTGTGACTTTCTCTCTGTTTCCCCAGTGGGAGAGAGACATGAAAGGAACAAAATAAACCAATATGAAAATAAAACGGGGGGGGGGGAAGGACAGCCTTTTAACCTGGAAGTCTCTCCAAAGGGGATGGAATGATTGACCAGAACACGTTCAGTCCAGGTTTTCCTGATTATGGAGATCTTTGGAACGGGATCAAAACAGAAGTGAAACCAACAACGGTTAGGAGTAACCTTTTTTTTCCTTTTCGGATTTTTCCCCCCTCTTTAAACGGGGCTTTGTAATACATCGAACATTTGGCAGGATTTTTTAAGAGGATTTTAACAAGGATGCGCTAAAGAGACGGTCGCCCCTCCCTACCCTCTGTCAGAATAAGATGGGGTGATGGTGGAAAGATTTGGGGTGGGGGATGGCTAATGCGGGTTTAAAAAAAAACACGATCCAAGGGTGGATTTTCTTGAGCCACTGTTTCCTATTATTGGTAAAATACAACCATGATAGTGGTTCTTCTTCGGCGTGGAGGGCGGCGGGGGTGGGGGGAAGAGAGAGACTGCAATTCAACGCGTCATGGTGCTTGCATGTAGGATTAAGGACAAGTCCGTGGGGGGTGAAATTCGAGCCCAAATCTGTGCTCAGTCGGAGCCTGGAGGGGTTCCCCGCTCCCTTTCCCCCCTAACTGTGGCCCCCGTGTGTTCCATGAGGAGCACCAGGGGCCAGAGGCTTTTAACTGCTGTCACCCTGATGTTGCAGTTATGGGGGGAAATTGTGGGAAGGTGGTGGTGGGGGTCTGTTCTCCAAGCCTGAATTTCCAAGATCGCCTTCCTCGCCTCTACGTAACGCCCTCTCGAAAGCGGACGCCATATTTTGTGTTGCTGATGTCGACATAAGGGAAACGTAGACATATTAAAAAAAACCCACACACATTTTCGCCTTCTCTTCTTTTTGCCCCCACAGGCAGCCCCCTCCCCCCCAAGAAAAAACAAAAAACAAACCCAACCCAACTTAAGATCGATTTGAAGAGGCGTTTCCCTCCGTTCCCTGAAGAGGCACAGATTTTCTTTAGTCCGATTTTATCCCGACCCCTCTGGCTTGCCACCTTCCTCGAAATCTTTCCTCCCTTTAAACGCTCCCCCCCTTTTTTTCGCCGCTCTCAAGTCCTCTTTAACAATCAGGAGCTTTCCCTGGAGAAAGGAAAAGTTAGGACGGAGCGGATTGTCCTGTCGGCAGGCTCTCCGGGCAAAAAACTGAGAGCATCCAAGTCCATGTGGCAAAGGAAGACCCAGCGTTGTTTTGCAAAGAATCCGCACTTCCTTGTTCCGATCAAGGGTGCTGCTACGCTCTTTTTTCCCCCATTTGTTTTTTTTTTTAAAGGGCGGAGGGAGAGAGGGAGGGCGAAGTTTTTTCCCCCCTGTCCTTACCTGCGATCAAAGCTTTGGAACGCGGAGAGACGAACTTTCCCCCGAATGGAACTCTCGGTGCGCGTTCTAGAACGCGGGGAGCCGGTCCGGGACTCTTGCTTGAACACTACCCCCCCCCGCCGAAAAAAAGCACATTAGCAATTTTTTTTAAAAAAAATTAATTAAATTTAAAAAAATCTCTCCGATCGGTGGCGGCGATCTACGCCAAAACCCACATGATCTCTTACGTCAGCTTGCGTATTTGCATACGATACAACCCGCGGCTCTTCTAGCAGGGTCCCTCGATTTGGGAGAAACTTTTTTCTTTCTTTCTTTTGACGTGAAAAAACCCACAGCAAATCTCTTCCGCCGCCCCCTCCGAGCCTAGTGCCTCCCTTAAAAAGTATACCTTTACACTATATTTATTAATTAAATCCTCCATTCTATTCCCATGTTTTTTCTCCCTTCGGTTTGTTAAGTGTGCGTCTTGCGTTTTACTCTAAACTTTAATATAATGTAATAAGAAGGACGTTTAGATAAATTTGCTCGGTGGGTGGGAGAGAAGGTTGTCTGTAAAAATATCAAGTCATGATTTGTATGTCGCTTCTAGTGTATGCACTGGGTTGCAGCCTTTGCCACGGAGCGGAGGGCATATTCCACGGCTGCTGTAACTAAGCGCTTCCTCGGGAGCAAGTCCCATTGTTATGGATGGGGTCGGGCTGCGGTCTCACCCGTGACCCCATTGGAACTCGGTGGGACTGCAGGTGCATGCTTAACTCCGGAATGAAATTCCCACTTACTCCCAAGTAAGCGTGCTTAGGACTGGAGCCTCGAGTCGCAATCCGATCCTGTGCACGTTTGCTGGGAAGAGTCAGGCTGCTTCTGCAGAAATAAAGAGAAATGCTGTTAGATCTCTTTCTCTTAGATGACCTCAATGTAGCCACGTGGTTTATCCCTACCGAAGAGCCCTCCCGATGTGCCCCCCCATGTACTTCCAAAGTACAGCAACAACGTTGGGTTGGGGGGAATCGTAATGGATCCTGACCACTTTTTCACCCGCAACCCCTAACTTTGTTCTAACTGCAACGTAGGTGTTAAATGTTTCTGTATTTATGAGCGCGCACACTCTCTCCCAATCTGTTGGCTGAATCCCCAGAATATAATCACAAATTACCCCGGGTGGCTAGGGTTGGCAATGGAGACTATGCCCCTTCCCCCACAAATGAACAAACTCGATCCTAAATCGGAAGTCCAGAACATTCAGTGGCCCAGCCAAATGAAGTTCAGTTGAAATTAGTGGGATTGCATTTCATTGTGTGCAGGATCTGAGATGGGCTTTGCAGCCGAGTATCTTGATCTCCCGTCACGGATACGGTGTCTGATATTCCTGTTAAATCTTGACCAGAATGGGCCAGGTTCTTTCTTACCCTCAGGCAGACTTCAGAACTGTTGCACCCTGTGGGATAACATGTATCCAGTTACATATAGTTAAGTTTAATTTCGGGTTTGTGGTTGGGGCCCGTTGGTCTGGGGTTAATGGGCAAGTTAACCCTCCCTCCTCCAACCAAAATTCCCTTCCAAAGGCTCTGGTGGGATGTGGATTATTTGGATGGGTGCATGCAGATAGTGAGATCGGGGAGTCCAAGAAAAGAGCCAATCCGAATTTCTGAGCTGCGCGTCCACAGTGGTTTTAGGATAGGTTGAGGATTCGGATTGGTTTGGTGAAAAACCTGCGTGTCCACAGCCTCAGGCCTTATAACGAGGAGGTAGGGTGGGAGTGTGGAGTCTGCTAATGTCTGGTTCCCTCCCTCTTTTGTAAAAAACATAATAAAATAAATTGGAACCCAAGTCATTGGAAGGAATTGCAGAAAGTAATTTTTTTCCCTGTTGCTGTTTCATGTCCGTTGTTTTATTCCCATGCTTCATTTGAAGAACTTTTTTTGGGGGGGGGGAGGCTGTGCCACTGATCGCATTCTCCGTATGTCCTTGCGTGGGAAAGTTCGAAGTGGCGCTGACGACGAGTTCGACAAACTGTTAATCATGGCCACGTGGGAGTTGCCAGAAGCCGCCAAGGATTATGATTGCAGGACAGAGCAACGATGGACTCAGCCTCTGTTCAGCGTTGCTCCTTTAGGTGGTGTTTGTCATTTTTTCACTGCTTCTTTTTCATTAGCCGGCAAGGAAGAATGAAAAACTCCAGCCTGGCTGGAGGAAATAGATGCTGAAGGAAGTCAATCACGTTCATGGGATCGCTACTGCTCATGTCTGAACTATGGTTTGCAGTGCAAGTAGATTGATAGATCTGCCTGATGTACTTCACTGCAAAACAGTGGCCACTTTGTAGGAATAGATTAATTTATTTTATGTAGTAGACCTTTTGTACATATGTTCATATGATAAAATTGTCTCAATTTTATGTTATCTGTTGAAGGCAGTTATTTCCCTTTCTTCTCTCTTTGACCCCCCTCCAAACCAGGACTCCTAAAATTATCAACAGCTACACAAGAGGCAGAAAGTCAACTGGTATAGTTTGTCCCAGCATGGAAATACAGTGACAGAAGACACTTCACCTTTTGCATTTCTCCCTGTCACAGTTCTATACATTACCTTGTTAGCTGCAAACACCTCCACCCACCTGCCATTTGCCATGGAATTCTGCCTGGTTTAAAAGGGTAAATATACAGTAACTGAGATGGCAAGGTAATATTTTCTCATTGTTTGTTTGTTTGTTTATTATTTGATTTATATCCCGCCCTTCCTCCCAGCAGGAGCCCAGGGTGGCAAACAAAAGCACTAAAAACATTAAAACATCATAAAAACAGACCTTAAAATACATTAAAACAAAACAACTTTAAAAACATTTTTTAAGAAAGCTTTAAAAACATATTAAATGAAAATGAGAGCCAGTGTGGCAAAGTGGTTAAGGTGTCGGACTACGGCCTGGGAGACCAGGGTTCGAATCCCCACACAGCCATGAAGCTCACTGGGTGACCTTGGGCCAGTCACTGCCTCTCAGCCTCAGAGGAAGGCAATGGTAAACCCCCTCTGAATACCGCTTACCATGAAAACCCTATTCATAGGGTCACCATAAGTCGGGATCGACTTGAAGGCAGTCCATTAAATGAAAAGGGTTAAAAACATATTGTTTAGGGGGGAAAGTTAAAAGGAAAACATATTAAAAAGCAATTCCAACATAGACGCAGACTGGGATAGGTCTCAACTTAAAAGGCTTGTTGAAAGAGGAAAGTCTTCAATAGGTGCCGAAAAGATTAACAGAGATGGCATCTGCCTAATATTTAAGGGGAGGGAATTCCACAGGGTAGGTGCCACCACACTAAAGGTTTTGTTGTTAAAGGTTTTGTTGTTGTTACTGTAGAATTATAGATTGCTTCAAATTCAGTCTACCACCCCAGATAGTAAGTTCAATCTACTAGCCCAGGGGGTTCCCAAACTGTGGTCCATGGGCCCCCAGTGGTCCATGAGCTTCATTCAGGTGGTCCAAGACATGCCTGCGTTAAATGTAGATATTGATTTTAAATTGTATTTATATTGCTTCACTTCTTTTGTTTCTTAAATTGTATTACAATTTGAGTTCTGTGGAATCCAGCTGTAATAAAATAAAAATACAATATAAGAATTAAAAACAGTAATAAAAATACAATTGAAAATTATGCAGCAGCTAGTACATTGCAATTGCTACAATGGGCAGGAAACCTACTAAGTGGTCTGCCAAGGCCCTCAGCAATTTTCAAGTGGGCCATTGGGGTGGGGGGAAGTTTGGGAACTGCTGTAACTAGACAGTTTGGGTTTTTACCGATGACAAGCAGTGTTTTAATTTCCAAATCATAGCTTTACTGGACAGCCAGCCTTTCTCAAGCTCTCCCTCTTTATAATGGGGAAAATAATGGCTCACCTAGCAGGGTTGTTGTGGAAATGGAAATGGACTGCCCGCAAGTCAATCCCGACTTATGGCGACCCTATGAATAGGGTTTTCATGGTAAGCTGTATTCAGAGGTGGTTTTACCATTGCCTTCCTCTGAGGCTGAGAGGCAGTGACTGGCCCAAGGTCACCCAGTGAGCTTCATGGTCTCCCAGGTTGAAGTCCAACACCTTAACCACTACACCACACTTACTTTCAGGGTTGTTGTGAGGATGTGTTATAAAATCAAACTATTTTGCAGATTTAAAAAGTGCAGTGAAGTAGATATCAACAGATCTAATACTGATAGGAATGAAACATTACCTCTGAGTGCACATGGTGAGGTTTGTACTGCAAAATGTCCACCTTTTTAATTGGTGATGAATGAACTTGGTGATTATTGTGCTTAGCTCTAAATCTCACTTCCTCAATAATGCTTTAATTGCATTTCAATTGCGCTGTGAGTAATGGTGATACTTTTACCGTTTCAAATTGCTGCTCTGGGCAAATGCCCTTTTGACTTCAGCCGACAAGAAAAGGTTAGTTCAGTGGAGTTTATTTCACACTTGCTTGTGTTCATTGAGCTTTACAATTACCCTGCTTACTGTTTTGCATTTAATTTTTCTAAATACCAGCTTGCATGTTGTTATGGCCTGTGAGAAACACAGCAACAGTTTAACATTGGGCAAAAGTAATTATATAGGGCACTTCTTGGCATAGGATAATTAATAGCTTTGTTATATTATGGAGTTCAGACTTATATTTTAACAATACTGTACACTTCTGATTGGTTTCTGGAATGTATTAGGGGAGATCTCCTTCCTTCTCAACCATAATAATATAATCTGCGGAATGTTACTTTGTCTAGACTGAATTATTAGGGCACCTGTCCCAGGTAGATGATATAAAACCCAGCTGAAATCAGTGGGATATTATAAATGTAGTCAGGAGCCCTGTGCATGCAGGATTTTCGTCCATAGAGAAAACATAGCATTTGGGCTTTTTCACAATGTATGTGCTTAGCATTTTCCTTCTCATGGAAAAAGAATAACAGAATGCTCATCCATGTACATTTGGGCTGGCCAGTAGGATGAATGTGCAAGTCAGGTTTGCCTTTATATATCAAGGGGCACCAGAGTTTGATTCCCTACTTGCATTAATGTGAAAGAAGCAAAGGAGGATGGGTTCTGGTAATCTTGTAGAAGAGAGAGTTGTGATGAGCACAGTGTCTTTATCCCTGCAAGGTAAGTTGGTCTTGCCAACATTTTCTATACGACTGTTAAAAGTAGACCCCTGTTTTTCTTTACTTCTAGTCACCATGCACATTAATGCAAGCAGAGATTTAAGCTGTGCTTCATAGCCTCTAAATTATGTTGTTGGAATAAAATATGCAATATAGGTAAATCTTCACAGCATTTTACAACAATCTGGTTTGGCTATCATATCTTGGCCTAACAAACTGAGTGATGCATGAGCCTTTTGCCTATATATGCACCCCCACCCCCTCCCTTCTACTTTCATGGTATGCTGCAGTAAACTAAGATGTCTTCAGTGAACCATAGTTTCCCATTTAAGCCAAGCCTAGAAACGGTAGTTTGAGCAAATCACCGAACAAACCATGCTTTGAAGTTGGTTTAAGATCTTGGCTTGTTCTGAATCTGGGAACCATAGTTTCCCAGTTCAGATGAAACAGGCAACGATGGATAATTGGAGACTTCCTGGGTTATAAGGGAAGGGGTTGCATGAACAGACACAAGGCTTATTCATATCTCTGCTCATTAAGTGTAAGGGTAAGATAACAAACGGGACATTGTGGAATTGACATTGAGTTCTGGACAGGAGATCAAGAGGGGAAACTAGGAGACGATGTGTGGAACTGGAACAGAGACTGGGATAATCTGGTCACTAGATGATACCACAAAAGATACCGGGGAGGGTTAATTACTAGATTGAATTGCCTCCTACCCTGTTTTAATATCATTGTCTGCTGCTGTATTGTTTTTCTACAGTTTTTATATTGTACTATTGTATTTTATCTTATTGTGTTTTAACTGTTTGTATGTCGCCTAGAGTGGCCATTGGCCAGATAGGCGACACAGAAATTAAATTTATTTATTTATTTATTATAGCCCTTCTAAATAAATATAACGCCTTCAGTAGAGTCTGCCCATAGGTTTACACTTTTTTTTTTCAGCAGTGAGAACTAGGAAAATGGTTATGGACGTTGTTGTTGTAAAAGTGAATTTCTCTTTCTATAGCATAACTAGCCTGCTTTCTGACAGTGGATGTTGTCAAGAACGTTGGTGACCAAAAGGTGGGAACCAGTGTCTTGGTGGTATAGTAGGTGCCAAAGAACCAGGCTGAAAATCAACCCTGCAAGGTAGAAGCTGCCATCACTCCTTATGTCCACTTCAACTTGGGCCAGGAGACTCCCAAACTGTACTCCAGACATTCTTTGAGATTCAGTGAGACAAGAGCTTAATGTCAGTCTCTCTGTCCCTTGAGTCCCAAAGCTTCAAAAATTACTTAGTAGAAGTTTGACCAAAATGCAAGGAACTGGTTTAGTACCAAAGTGTTGCTCCAAGAAGCTTCACCAAAATATAAGAGGTAGATTTATTAGCAATTGTTTAAAAATAGCAGCATAAAAGAAGAACCTGTATACCAGTGAGAAATATAATTATAAGAAGCTATTAAGAGACAGAAATACATTTAGGGAATTATAAGGCAAGAATAAAAATAACAAAAGCTAACTTGCTTACTCTAATGCAAACCCAAAGAGCAACTGATGCCACAGGAAATCAAGTAGCTAAGGGATGTTCACAGGTGTCAGGATCCAAGATGTGAGGCATCATACAAAGGGGAAAAATACTTTTAGAATAAAAGGCCTAATAACAGCAAACCAGGCTTCTCGGCCGATCAGAAGACTAGCTGGCTATAACTTTCCAGAACTGTAGTGTATGTGAGATCTCACCAGAGAGGCATCCAGTCCAATTAGTAGGACTGCCATAGCAGCTTTGAAGTGTAGCTTGTATCAGATAACACAGGTGCAAGGATGTGCTCATATTTAATTAGTGAGAAACTTTTTCACATAGACCACAGCTGTACCCAGAAGTCATAGTATAGAATCATAGAATAGTAGAGCTGGAAGGGGCCTATAAGGCCATCAAGTGCAACCCCCTGCTCAATGCAGGAACCCAAATCAAAGCATTCCTGACACATGGCTGTCCAGCTGCCTCTTGCATGCCTCCAGTGTCGGAGAGCCCACTACCTCTCTAAGTAATTGGTTCCATTGTCATATGGCTCTAACAGTTAGGAAGTTTTTCCTGATGTCCAGTCGAAATCTGGCTTCCTGCAACTTGAGCCCATTATTCCGTGTCCTGCACTCTGGGATGATCGAGAAGAGATCCCGGCCCTCCTCTATGTGACAACCTTTCATGTACTTGATGAGTGCTATCATATCTCCGCTCAGTCTTCTCTTCTCAAGGCTAAACATGCCCAGTTCTTTCAGTCTCTCTCCTCATCGGGCTTGGTTTCTAGTCCCTTGATCATCCTTGTTGCCCTCCTCTGAACCTGTTCCAGTTTGTCTGCATCCTGAGAGTCTGAGCAAAGGAACCATTTTCTGAACCAAAGAAATCTTTTCTGTACAGGTTTATCTAACTAGCAACTTCATGCACTGCTATGATGTAGTGCCCATTTGGGTTGCATGGGACATGTCCTAGAAAAAGGAAGGCATGGGCTGCAAATTGTGATAAATTAAAATGGTAGATTAATCTACCAAGGTATTAGCTGATTGACCCTAGAGCCCATTTTAATTGATGAGTCTGATAATTAAGGGCAACCTTGTTTATTTCTTGAAAATGCTTTGGTTCTGGTGTGTTGCTCTGACAGGAAATGAAAAAAGTAGCTTCTTGTTTATTTAATTGTAAGCTATCTCATCATTCTCCAGCCTCTCAACTATGCATCTCACTGCAGTAGGGTTTCCAGGTCAGAAATATCCCAAATCCTGCAATTTCAGGGGCGGGCCCTAGTGATGTCATTGAGCATGATACATTAAGCTCAGTGTATCATGCTCAATGATAATGATACATTATCAACCACAGCTGCTTGGAGCATACCATTCAAACAAAAACATTTCTCTGACTGGAAATTAAGACAGAAATCTTAGCTAAAAGATTGTGTTCCCTTGTCCAGCTGAAGTGATGGAATCATTCTCACCTACTTAGGGAGCCTGGATAAGTAACATATAATCTAGCCCATTTGCTTCTGGCAGTAAGGGTTTAAGTGCCCTCAGGCCAGGCCAGTCACCAGAAGGCCATTGTAGGAAGAAGGGAGCCTAGTGTTCTGGAGATGTTAGACAGGAGCACTCAGGAGTAAAGATGGATGCCCCTGAAGGCTGCAATTCTAAATACACTTATTAAGGGACTAAGCCCCATAGAACTCAAATAACTTCAGAGTAGATTTTATCGTCATTGTTTTCAGATTTTTAATGTCTATTATATTTGTATGCCTATATTGTACATCACCCAGAGTGGCTGGATAGCCAGCCAGATGGGCGACTAAGAATTCAATAAATAAATAAACAAATAAATAAATATATATTCTTAGAATTATGCTGTTGGTAAGGTTTGACTAGGGATCCTCTGCAAAGATATCTAAAACCAAGAAGGGTTGGCAACCCCCTGCCTGGAATGCCCTGCCCCTGCCTTTTATCATGGCTGCTCCAAACGTCTTTACGGATTTGACTCTTCACTGAAAGAAGAGGTGTGAGAAATGAGTAAGAAGATTCTCCACTCTTTTCTGCCTACCCTGTGGGCTGCTATAAACTCACTTTGCCAGCCAGCCCAATTCCAGTGAGTAAAACTTGACACAGAGAAAACATACATGGTTTGATTTGCTTTCACAGGTAGTAGCTTGGGAACAACAAAAATTGCAGCCACCCTTCTCAGTATATGAATTCTCCTTTACCACTAATGGGCAAGTAACAAACCATCATGCAATCAAAACCGTGTGTCATCAGTGGGTTTAGGGAGTTGAGCTGAGTGCATGGGAGCACTGTTGTTGCTTCTATGGATGTAAGGGAGTGAGGTTAAAGGTAAATAAAATGCAAATAGAAAAAGAAAAGACAGTGGTGATTTCCTAAATGCAATACCATACCAACCACAACAAGATTCCTATAACTAAGATAGAAAACTCAGCATCCCACAACCAGTCAGGATTCCTAAATAAAAACAAAAACTAAAAAAATCTTGGTAGCCAGTCAGCCAAGATCACAGAAATCCCCATGCAGCACAACCTGACCCGGGTGCTACAGTTAGTGCAGGATGCTGTGGCATGATTGCTGACATGAGTGAGATCCTGTCAGTACATAATACCTCTGCTCTGAAATCTGCACTGGTTGCCAATTTGCTACCAGGCCAGGTTCAAGATGTTATTTCCATGTTACGGGTTCCACATAGTCCTTGTTCTGCTCTAGTAAGAAATCAGTCCTTTAATGTGGCAGCTGCTATGCTTTGGAACTCCCTGCCTATTAACATTAGTCAGGCACCTTCATTGTACTCTGTTTGGCACCTGCTAAAACATTTTTGTTTAGGCAAGCCTACCCAGGCATGTAGAAGCTATTATGTTTTTTTTATCTGTTTTTAACTCATTGTTTGTTTTATTATTTTGAATATTTTTAAATACTGGTTTTTGTTTTTGCCAATACTTTTATTGTTTTAATTCCATCTGTAAACCGCTTTGAGGTTTTTTTTACAATAAAGCAGTATATAAATGTTGTAAATAAAATACATAAATACATTTTGGAGTTACTGTGGCCTTGGGTCTGTTTCCTCTTTGAGGAACAAAGGAATCTGCCTTATATTGACTCGGACCATTTGGTACCAGCCAGTTCAGGCTAGTGTTGACTAGCAGACATGGACCTGTATTAGCTCTCCAGGATTCCAGGCAATAGTCTTTTTCCAGAAATTGAACTTTGGACCTTTGCATGCAAAGCATATGCCTTACCACTGAGCTACAACTCTTCCCCTGTTTAAAAAAGTATCTTTTAAAATTGTTCTTTTCAATTCAGTAATGAACGCACAGCATACCTAGGGTAGATCCACACCATTCATTTAAAGCACATTCAACACACATTTGAAGCACATGAATCACACCACAGAATCATGGGAACTGTAGTTTGTTAAGGGTGATGGGAACTATAACTGTGTGTGGGGGGAACTACACTTCCCAGGATTCTTTGGGGAAGTCATGTGCTTTAAATGCGAGTTGGATGTGCTTTAAATGTAGTGTGTAGATCTCCTTAATAAAGTTTGCCTGCATGTAAATTGTTTTAATTGATTTTTTAAAATGGAAATCAGCTACAAAGTTTACTGGGTGACCATGGGCTACTTACCATCTCACAGCCTAATCAGCCCCTCAGGGTGAAAACAACAGAGGAGGACCATGACCACCTCAAAGAAGAAAGGCACACCTAAAATGCAGAGCAAATAATAATGTACAACCATAGTGTGAAATCAGATACTTACCAGGTCACAGTATGAAGAAATATTTATATAAGCATGACTGTCAGAGATGTTTATTATTATCTGTAAAGATATTTATAGTGCAATCCTATGCATACTTACTTAGAAGCAAGTTCCAATGTATTCAGTGGGCCTTACTCAAACAGGAAAGTGTGCACAGGACTAAAACCTCAAGCGATAAGGAACATCAGTCACCCAACCCAAAATTCAGAATCATGCCACTTGAAGCTGTTTTGTAACTGTTTTATACTTGTTTTTATGGCTATTGGATTTTAAATGGCTTTATTTCTTGTTTTGAGCTGCCTTGGTTTCCAATTGGAAACCCTACCTCACAGGGTTGTTGGAAAGACTCCATACACACACACACTGGAGATGTAAAAATACATACACCCCATATAATAGTTTATTGTTAAAACCAGTTGGTCATTGCAGAACATTTTATTTAAAAAATAAAATCAGTATTAGTTTCCTATATAATGAAAGCTGTGATATCTATGTAAGCCCTGCCTAACTGTTTTGAAAAATAGGATTGTAGGGGAAGAGAAAGATTTACAACACAAACACAATCCTTTGCTAAGTTCACTCAAAAGTCCCATTTATTTATTTATTTAGACCATTTATATACAGCTTATATTTAAATAAAACTCTCAGCAGTGTACAAGTCAAAACATCTTAAAACAGCAACTACCAAAAAAATCAATAAAATACAATTAATTGAACAAAACATCCTCTTTAGTATCAACACTATATAAACATTGCATATAAAATGAGAGAGAACTTCGGCTATGGGGCGGTATACAAATGCAAATAAATAAATAAATAAAATTAAGTACAAGAAATTTACAGCACAAGCCTAGCCATGTCTACTCAAAAGTAAGTCCTACTGAATTCAATGGGGTTTACTCTTGGTATGTGGGATTAGCATTGCAGCTTTACTCCCAAAAAAGTGAGTATAGGATTAAAGCTTCATATTGGGAAGGTTTTCAAAACAGGCTGTGAATTAGACAAATAAACTGCTCTCTTCATTAGCCCAGTTAAATTGGTTTGACTCCTCATAATTAGAAGAGTATAATACATTGTAATGGCATCATAAGCTTCATGTACACATTTTAAAAAATTATGTTCAAAAATTATTGAAAGATAAAATTTATAATATACTATTTTTGCAATTAATTAAAAAAAACCTGCATGTACACATTTACTATAAGCATAACTGAAATTGTTTACTGTGCATGCCTACCAAGATCCTGCTGTGATCTTTTATTTTAGATCTCCTGCACACACAGAGAAGGGGACTTTTGCTACTGCAGAAAGCTATAAACTTACTCAATTTATGAGATTTTCAGACAAGCAGGAAAAGGCAACAGTTTTCTGGACTTGCAGTGGGTTCTAATTGCCTGGAAGTAAACAAATCTCTTGTCAATCACAACCCTGACTTCACTTATTGACTACAACCTGAAAGGGTGAGGTTAGAGCAGGCAGCTATGAGCTCATTTAACAGAAATTGTGGGTGTGAGGGACAGCTGACGTTTTGGCATATATCTCTTGAATCAGACTATCTAGGAACTGTTTTTTTTTAAAAAAATGAAAGCTGAGAGTCCAGAGATTGGGGTGACCCATCCAGAGACCTGGAGAAGACCCAGAAAATCCAGAGTCTCTGGGTGAAAACCAGAGACCTGGCAAACCTACACTGCATGAACTTGGACCAATCACCTAACCTACCTCACAGGGTTGTTGTGAAATATGCTGTCCAGGCTCTTTGTAGGAAAGGCAAAATAAAAATGAAATAAACATATACATGATCCTATCCCTCCCATGTGGTTCTTTATTCTTACTTTACAGGAGTGGCATGGGGTGCAACTATGGGGGAGCTGGAGCCACGCTACCTGTACAGCATATGAATCTGCCCCCATCTTTGCTATCAGTGTGCATCTTTTGTCAGGAAGAAGAGGATGAGGTATACGTAGCATGTTGCAGCTTTTGGAGCTTTTTTAGTTTAGAGAAAAGGCGAGTAAGAGGTGGCATGATAGAAGTATATAAAATTACACATGGCATGGAGAAAGTGGACAGAGAAAAGTTTTTCTTCCTCTTGGTAACACTAGAGCTCCTGGGCATCTAATGGAGCTAATGTCAGAAGATCCAGGACAGACAAAGTAAGTCCTTATTCACACAGCACTTATACTACAGAATTTGTTCCCACAAGGGTCAGTGATGGCCACCAACTTGGATGGCTTTAAAAGAGGATTAGACAAATTCATGGATGATAAGGCAGTCAATGGCTGCTAGCCATGATGGCTGTGCTCTGCTGCCATAGTCAGAGGCAGTATGCTTCCAAATACCAGTTGCTGGAAAGTGCAGGAGGGAAGAGTGCTCTTTGCACTCAGGTCCTGCTTGTGGGCTCCCCAGGCACAACTGGTTGGCCACTGTGAGAACATCATTGGCCTGATCCAGTAGCCCTTTCTTATGTTCTTATGTTCAGTGAGTGTGCAATTTCATTTAAGTGGCTTGTCAGAGATGAAATGTGAAAAATGTATGTACTGTACTTGTACATTTGGCATCTGACGCAAGCAAAAGTCACACAAGACAGTATACTTGGCATCTGACACAAGCAAAACAGACTGGTCCCTGCCCCAAAGACTCAGACAAAAAAGGGGGAAACCCCAAACAACTGGGAACAGGAGCAAATAGCACAGGGTAGGGAAAAAAGGAAAGCTGTATTGGCTCAAAAATATAGCTCACAGCCCTAAAATGAGATCACCATCCAGTGCTTTTACAGTCTAAAAAACATGTGCAATGTCCAGACTTGTCCCACAATTACAAACTCACCAGGCAATTACAGCTACCTGTTGAGAAGGGCAGGTGATCGTTTTACAAAAACGATGGAAGTATGCCAAAGTTCTGCATGGTTCCTGACGTTTCATCTTAAATCATGGCTTCTGTACTTACAAGAGTGTGATTATAGGCTGCACTTGGGTTTTATACAAGCCAGATTTGAGGGGAAAGTGCGGCCTATATTCAGACCAATATAGTAATTTATTGCCCAACACGTTTTGAACTACTCCTTGATCAGGTAAATCGACAATTTAATAATATTTATCATTGAAATGGAAATGGACTGCCTTCAAGTCGATTCTGACTTATGGCGGCCCTATGAATAGGGTTTTTTATGGTAAGCGGTATTCAGAGGTGGTTTACTATTGCCTTCCTCTGAATATTTATCATTACAAAAATGAATGTCATATAAAGAAATTCTTCATGAACAATATATAGAGATCATGATAGACTGAAAAAGAAGAACCATTCAGAAAACATATTTATAAATTATGTCCATCAAATGAAAGTATAAATATTTTTGAAATATCAGTTCTTATAATGTGTGTGTGTGGGGGTTAGCGGTGAGTGAGGTGCTGCTGGTGCGGTGGACAAGTGAGGTGGTGGGGGTCATGCTGTGCGGGCAATACTAGGGGGCCATGGTGGGCGGCAGGCATGACAGTTAAGCAACTGAAGTGGCAGTAGCTGGAGGAGCAGTCAGGACCAACCAGGGCCACTGTTCCTGTGCAGTTTGCCTCAGCCAGCCGCCTCCCTGCTCTGCTTCCCTTGTCCTAGCAGGAGAAGGTCTAAAGAACAGAAGGAGACTTGGCAACCTGTGGGGAAAGGGAGGCTTGGCCAGGTTTATGGGGAGGGGGAGTTTGGCAAGCTCTGGGGAGGAGCTGGCATTTCTAGGGTTAGGTGCTGGGGTTGGTGCACAAAGTGCGCAGGGGCAGAAGCCCCTAGTATATTAACACAATGAAAACCGAATGCATGCATGTGTATCTAACAGCAGAGATAGGTTGCTTAGATATATAGAAGTTCAAAATTACGTTGTACCCTCTCTTTCCTTGTACCAAAGAACACCAAACTACTGAAGCCAAATTTATCTTTTACACCATCCTGATTTCAAACAGCTGTGTCGGCTATGTACACACCATACATTTAAATCAGGCTTTCCCAACTAGTGGGCCACCAGGTGTTGCTGGACCACAACTCCCATCAGCCTCAGGCAGCATTGCCAATGGTCAGGAAAGATGGGAATTGTGGTCCAACAACATCTGGTGGCCCACTAGTTGGGAAAGCCTGATTTAAAGTATATGGGTTGCCTCCAAGCATCCTGGGAACTATGGTTTGCCCCTCACAGAGCTACAATTCCCTCCACCCTTAACAAACTACAGTTTCCAGGATTCTTTGGGGAAAGTAGTGAGCTTTAAATGTTTTGTGATTGAAGGTCCAGAGTCTCATTCAGACCTACAGGACTCATTGTTCTTAACCTTGGAATCCATCTTGCTTCTCTCCCGCACTCTCGTAACCCCCCTGTCTGTATATGTGCAGCCATTAAGTTATATGAGACAAAGAAAACAGGCAGTTGGGCAGATAGTTCAGATGGAAGCATGGGAGAGAGGCTCCCCCACTCCCCAACACTGTTTCCGAGTGCACCTTTGTTTTCTTCCTGTATAAACAAATGACTGCCATTTACTCCATAGAACTGGTCATTTCACTAGGCCTAGTATATACTACTAGTGTTCTCCTTCAAGTGCTTTATGTAGCCAAAACAGCACCATCCGTGCACAAGAGCAGCTTTGGGGGAACCCAAAGCTTGCAGAAGTAAAAAAAAAAAAACCTTTGGGGGGAAAATCCCTAAGGCATAGGGCACCCCCCCAAAGCAGCTCTAAACTCTCCGAATCTGCTTTTCCTTATGCTTCTCATTTCTTACAGCAAAATATGAGTATGTTTCATGTTCATAAAGTAATGTTATCTCAACTTGATTAAGCTCCCTTGTCAAAGTGTTCCTTGCTCAAAGGCCAAATGCAGAAGAGTTCGTTAGCAAATGATATGCTTATTTTCAAATTAAGGAAAAGCTGCCATAATTGATTCTGAGAGTGTGTGGAAGTATTAAATTCGACATTGGCTAAAATGAGCGACTGTTTGGACAATGTAAGGGATTCAATCCTTTCTCATAAATTAATATTTATAGATCAATCTTACCAGATCAGGGGAGACATCTGGTGGAGTAGAGGGACTCGGAAATTCAAAGCCCAGCTGGGCTGTCAACTGGGTGGAAAATCGGGGAGGAGGGTGGCTTTCTGTGCTTTTCTTTCCTTCTTTTTAGCTTTTTTAAAAAATTAGTTTTCTTTTGGGGGGAGGACCATGGGAAGGAGAATAATTTATTGTATTGTTTCTGAGTTTTGCTTGGTATACTGTTTTCTTTTTGTACTGTGTTCTTTATTCTGAATATGTTTGAGATTTTTTTGTAAGTTGCTTTGAGTTTCATTCTGAAAAAAGTGACTAATAAATATTATTATTATTAACAACAACAACAATCGCCAGTGCCAGCGCCGTCTTATTCCCCCCCTCCCCACCAATTCCAGGGGCCTGTTGGGAAAATGGGAGGGATTTGGTTCCAGTTTCCATGTCACTTTAAAGGGAACAAATAAGAGGAGTTGCAGCAAGCTTTGAACATGCTAGGACTTCCGTAGCTTTTTACTATAACTTTTATTAAACCATGACTTCCCATATACATCAGGTTGTATAACTTCAAAGGAAAGAATCAGGAGTGCACTTCTGATTCTTTCCTTCCTTCCTTTGCAGCCCAGCTTGTGTTCAAGGAGAGCTGCAAAGGAAAAAATGTTCCTTTGCAGGCGCAGCTTAAATCAAGCCCCCGTCTGGAAATTAAGATGGCTATCAGAAGCAGGCTTGCTTTCGCCACTAAATTTAGTACAAAATGCAAGCCCTACTTGCAGGAGGGATCAGCTCCATGCAGAAGCTCCAATGATTTAAATTCAGTGCCGAATGCAAGCCCTGCTTATGGAAAGTATCAGCTCCACTGAGGGGCTCCTGAATGGAATCGATCACAGTAGGACTTGCAATTGGTGCCAAATGTAAAATGTGCTGAATGCAAGCCTTGCTTGCAGAGGAATAGTCAAGAGCCCACTTTAACACTCTTAATTGTTTCCCTGCAGCTGCGGCTTTACTTGCCCCAAGTAGTCAGGTGTGACATCAGGCTTGCAGCAGGTGGGCATGGCTGGAGACCAGAGGTTCCCTGTGTCTGGTATATACCATCAAGCTGCAAGAAAATATATGACATTCCCTGCTGATTGACATATCCTGTTTATTGAACATTCATTCCGATTTGTTTGCAGGGAGGTTATGTGACATTGCATCAAACGATTGCTATCCCACACTTCCGACTGCATTTTCCCATCACCTTCTTTCCGCAAAAAGTCTGATTGTTTTGGAAGCGGTTTTTTTGCACATCCTCGATGTGTTGGTGTGGCACAGTTCTGCTCTCCCCAATCTGTGCCTTTATGAATGTCTCCCCCGTCCTCCATCATCAGTAAATGGAGGAGTCAAGTCCAAGAGCTGAAGAAAGGCTCCTTTTCCCACCTGGATTATCCATCTCCAGCCAGTTTCTATCCCCCGGGCATTCTTTTGATTGCCTTGTGATTGTCTGGACAATGCCAGCTGTCAGTCAAGACCCACTTGGGTCAAAACTCTTACAAGTGGACTGTCACAGCCCTTTGTCCCTCCAAGTCCCTCAGCTGACCATGTACCTCTACACATGAGGATGTCAGAGAGACTAAAGAGCTATGAGGAGCACATTAACCACTGGAAACCTTACTCAGCTGCCCTGTGGGCTTCTGAGATTTACCAGGTACTACCCCTTTGCTTTCAATATTAAATCTGCAGTCATAAGTGTTAGAAACATGAAAGAAAGAAAGAAAGAAAGAAAGAAAGAAAGAAAGAAAGAAAGAAAGAAAGAAAGAAAGAAAGAAAGCGGAGCAACTTGGGAAGCTGAATTTTGCATCCAATACACCATCTACCTGTTTCTCATGCTCCTATGGAATGATGACATCCACACAGATGACTGATCATCTCTCTTGGTCTTGCAATGCAGCCTCAGCTCAGAGTTTGCAACTTCCCATTCTTCTCTGGCACTGCTCAGCGGAGCACAGAGCAGAAATTCACAGGAACTGTTTCTACAGCTGAGTACATTAAATTGGAAAAGAGAGCCATTGCCATAGCAACCACATATGGCAGGTCATATGGTGACACTTCAGGGGTGTTTTTCCCCCTCGCTCCCCATCAATGGTTTTGATCCTGAATTATTTATATATTGAACTTCTTTCCCCCAGTTTTCAGTTTGCTATTTTCACTGCTGGTTGCTTGTTAATATTTGGGGGAGATTGGTTGCATCCAATGGGGTCACTCGGTTGATGGGAAGGCTTGTGTCAGTGGAATGGGGGGGGGAATCCATGCTATACTTGTGCTGAAGGAACTGCACCAGCTGCCAATCAGTTACTGGACCATGTTCAACGTCCTGAGACCAGGTTACCTGAAAGACTGCCTCCCTCTGTATAAACCTGCAAGATCACTTGGATCATCTGGGGATAGTCTGCTTCTGGCACCTCATCCTACAGGACATCATGGGGTGGTGACCTGTATACAGCCATTTTCTGCTGTTGCCCCTGTACCATGGGATGCCCTTCCCTTTGCCATATGTGAAGCAGCAAGCATCGGTGGCTTCAGATGTTTTGCAAATTCTTATCTTTTTGCTCAAGCTTTCTCTGACCCTTAAGACTGGATCCTGCTTTATGTGTTTGAATCCCCTGAATTCCCAATTTATTTGTTTTTTATATCCTTCCATGCTGCTGTTTTACTGGTTTTAGGTTTCCCCCCTCATGTTTTAATGATATATTGTTTGTTTTTTAGACTTTATACCACTTAGAGGTTTTTGAAATAGTAAGCAGTTTAGAAATGCTTTCAAATAAATAAATAAAATGTTCAGCAATTCCTCCTCTCCCCTTCAGTGCCTCCTTTCCCTAAATTTGCACTAGAAGGTTGGAGGACCCACCAGAGTTGATTGAAGGACATGGCAGAGGCCTGCAGAGTGGAGGGAGAATAGTTAAAAATGGCTTCCTTCCCTGTTCCGCTGACAGAAACCTTGCCATTTGCTGAGTGACGCCATTGGCTGCAACCCAATGATATGAACGAAAGGCAAAAGATCCACAGACTGGTTTGCATGAGTATAACATGATACTGTTATATTATTTCATCACAGAAATGCTCAGGCACATGCCAGTTGGTATTCTCATAAAGAAATAACATCTTTTAAGATGTGTTAAGAACCTCTGGCCTGGGGGCCTAGTTAGGTCTGCCAGGCCTCCACATTTGGCTCATGAAGCCATTTTGGCCAAGCCACATCCACCTGTCCTACATCTGATGTCATATATGCATTAGTTGTGGGGCAGGTAAAGACATGGCTGGGCCAAAAAGGGACATCTGCAATGTCCTATGCACAGTGTCCCACATGGATCTCTCCAAGGGGGGAACCAAAAATGATTTGGTTTGGTTTGGTTGAGGTTTCACATCAACAGTAGTGGTTCCAGTTTGGTTATGATTCAAGCCAATAAAGATTTGATTACCAAAATGGCATTCTTGTAGAATAGCTTCAGCTCCATTTCTCACTTGGGACCATAATATTATTCATGTTCAAGTTGTGATTTGCATAGCAGGGTGGAGAAGTAACAGGATTTAATTTACTACAACTGTCTGTCATAACCTAAATACACTATCATGCACTGAAAAACTAACTAGATAAAGTCATGGGGGGAGGAATTCCTGCTGCATTTCACTCTCATGATTTCCATCTAGTATCCTCATTTTACAAATGAGGACAAAGGCCAGGGGCTTTAGGCTTGCCCAATTACCAGTGACGGCTGGTGGCTCCATGTCAGTGGGGCAGTGGAATCTGCTCTCATTGTATCTATGAAAGAAATAACATCTTTTAAGTGAGAAGTTGTTGCTCCCATGGAACATAGTTATCAGAGGGTGAGGAAGCAATGGGAAGAGAATGATGGGATTATAAGACCACATATTTTCCAGGCAGAAGGTCACAGGTTCAGTCCCAGGCACCTTCAGGTGAAGAATGTCAAGCAGCAGCAAGTAGGAAAGGCCCTCTGCTGGAGGCCGTGGAGAACCACTGCCAGTCAGGGTAGACAATACTGGCCTAGATGCACAAAGAGTCTGACCTGATGTTCCTAAAACAGACACAGGATAAGGCCTCATCTGCACCATACGTTTAAAGCAGTATTGTACCACTTTAAACGGTCGTGGTTTCCCCCAAAGAATCCTGGGAACTGTAGTTTGTTAAGGGTGCTGAGAGTTGCTAGGAGACCCCCTATTTCCCTCGCAGACCTGCAATTCCAGACTGGTTTATCTATCAGTCCCTCTTCTCTGGGTACTCTAATAATTGTAATCGGGTGTCAGAACAAATTAAACCAGAACTATCACTAGAAGCTAAAATGATGAAACTGAGGTTATAGTACTTTGGACACATCATGAGAAGACATGATGCACTAGAAAAGACAATAATGCTGGGAGAAACAGAAGGGAGTAGAAAAAGAGGAAGGCCAAACAAGAGATGGATTGATTCCATCAAGGAAGCCACAGACCTGAACTTACAAGATCTGAACAGGGCGGTTCACAACAGATGCTATTGGAGGTCGCTCATTCAGAAGACCAAACAAGAGATGGATTGATTCCATAAAGGAAGCCACAGACCATAGGGTTACCATAAGTAATAATCGACTTGAAGGCACATAACACACACATAACAACTGTCAGGACCCTTAACAACGACATTCACACCATACATTTATTCCACTGTTTAAACAGTCATGGCTTCCTTCAAAGGATCCTGGGAAGTGTGGTTTGTGAAGGATGCTGAGAGTTAGGAGAATCCTATTCCCCGCACAGAGCTACAATTGCCAGAATGGTTTAACAGCCAGTCCCTCTTCCCAGGGAACTCTGGGAATTGCAGGTCTGTGAGGGAAGTAGGGGTCTCCTACCAACTCTCAGCAACCTTCACAAACTACACTTCCCAGGATTCTTTGGAGGAAGCCATGACTGTTTAAAGTGGAAAAATAGTGGAATAAATACAGTATGTGGTGTGAATGTGGTCAGTTTCCAGGATTCTTTGCAGGGAACCGTTACTGTTTCAAGTGGGATGATACACTTCTAACATGGGTAGGTGTTAGTGCAGGGGTGGGGAATCTTTTTCAGCCTGAAGGCTTTATTCCCTCATGCATAACCTTCTGGCAGTGGATGGGGCCAGATGCAAAGGTGAGCAGAGCGATGGATGTGACTCTTAAAGTGACATTCCAGCCACGCAAAAGTCTTACATATAAATATATATATCACACACACACAGAGAAAGAGAGAGAGAGTGAGTTGGGGAGTGGGGGTGTTTCCGTGACTTCCTATCCCTGGTGTCACAGTGGCTTACCAGAAGAGAGAGGGGCGTGGCAATGACGAATTTGGTGTGATGCAAACACACCAGTGCAAACACACTGGATTGGCTCCGCTGGTGCATTTCCACCACGCTGACCTCACCATGGCTTCACCCCTCTCCCTCCACACTGCTGCCCACTACTGATGCATTGTTTCTAAGCAAGAGGTATGATCATATAGCCCAGCCAGGCCAAAGCACTCACAGAGGGTGTGGCCAGGGAAGAAGTGAGGCCTGGGTAGAAGTTCCAAGGTCCAACTTGAAGAGCTGGAAAAGGTCAACCAGAATTATCAAAGGGACGGAGCGACTCCCCTGTGAGGAAAGATTGCAGCGTTTGGGGCTTTTTGGAATTTGCTCCCACAAGAGGGAGTGATGGCCACCAACATGGATAGCTTTAAAAGAGGTTTAGACAAATTCCTGTAGGATAAGGCTATCAGTGGCTGCTGGAAACCACAGGAGGGGAGAGTGCTGCTGCGCTCAAGTCCTGCTTGTGAGTTGCCCATAGGCATTTGGTTGGCTACTTAATGGGCCTTGGGCTGATCCAGCAGGATCTTCTTATCTTAATAAAGAACATTGTCTTTTCCTGTACAGTTTACTAACATCAGATCAGGTATGCTGATTGCCACAAACAGATTAACAAAAAACCTGGGATTACAATCCTGCTACTGATTTCAGTGGGAGATTTTTTCCAAACATACACTTAACTTTCCTGCAGAAATCATTAAAAGTGTTTAACTGTGGCTCCATGTACTTTGAGAAAGTCTTCTGCAAGGGAGAAAATGTGATTGGTCAGAAAGTGTTTTGGTTGGTTGTGTGAAAAAGTATTTGCATGCATAAACAACCCTGTTGGCTTTAGTTTCAAAGACACATGAGGTGAAAGGCACTTGTTTGGGTCGACCTATTCATGATATTAAATGATGATTTAATGTGCAAGGTTTTTTTTTTTTGAGAAAATGAATATATAGAAGCAAAAGAAGAGCTCTTCAGGATCAGGCCAAAGGCCTGTCTATGCTGGTATCCTGTTTCCCAGAGGCTAACCAGATGCCCACAAGTATCTTCTGCTGTTCTTCCCCAGCAATTGGTATTCAGTGGCATCCTACCTTTGATCCTAGATAGCATATAACCAAAATGACCAGTGGTGGCTGGTAGCTCCATGTCAGTGGGGCAGAGGGACTAAAACCTGGGACAGATTCTACTGCCCCATGGAGCCACCTGCTGCCACTGAAAATGACCAACAGCTATTGATAGCTTGATCCTCCCTAAAGTTTTTTGAACCCATTTTAAAGCCACCGTAAGTTAGTGTCCATCATCAAATCCCTCGGAAGGGAATCCCATAGTTTTAACATCAGCCCCTTTCTGCTCAGTGTCCACAGGAAAAAAAATGGACTGTCTTCAAGTTGATCCCAACTTATAGGGTTTTCATGGTAAGCGGTATTCAGAGGGGGTTTACCATTGCCATCCTCTGAGGTTACTCCTCCCCAGCTGGCTCGGGCCTGCTCAGCTTGCCACAGCTGCACAAGCCAGCCCCTTCCTTGTCCGCAACTGCCAGCTGGGGGGCAACTGGGCTACTTGGGACTATGCAGCTTGCCCACGGCTGCACAGGTGGCAGGGCACGTAACCCCTGAGCCACTCACATCACAGGGGGTGATCTTTAGCTGGCCCTTGACACCCAGGAGACACAAGTGGGGATTTGAACTCACAGACTGTGGACTTTCAGCCAGGCTCTCCTCCCCACTGTGCTATACCAGCTCTCACCAGTATATTTTTCCTTCCAGGCTGTATTACTACTGTGCAAATCCTCCTGCTGGGAGGAAGGGCAGGATGGAAATCTAATAAATGAAATCAAATGAATCCAATGCACCATTGAAAGGGGCTGGTGCATGGATCTTTGAAACCAGATGCCAGATTAGGAACATAGGAAGCTGCCTTATACTGAGTCAGAAACTTGGTCCATCTAGCTCAGTTTCTCTATAGGGTAAACACTACACTGACCGGCAACAACTTTCCAAGGTTTCAGGCAGCCCTGCCTGAAGACTGAACCTGAGATCTGCATGCAAAGCATAGGCTGCACTGCTGAGCTATGACTCCCCTCCATTACTTTTTCTTTTTTCTTCTTCTTCCCCAAAGTTCTTACAGGAGCAGATTGGAGGAAAAGAGGTAGACTCAGAATCCATGTGGGTGCAGATGAGGATGCAATTCAAAGGATGCAATCCTTGGCTCACTTCACAGAGTGTAAACCCCACTGAGCTCCGTAGGACTTATTTACTTTACTTCCCTTGGGCCATATAGGGATGCATGGAACTCTACACACATTTGTGCTTTTTGTGACTCATAAGAAGAGCCTTGCTGCTGAATCAGGCCAGTGGCTCATCTAGTCCAGCATCCTGTTCTCATAGTGGCCAACGAGACATCTACAGGAAGTCTGCAAGCAGGACCTGAGTGCAAGAGCACTCTCCCCACCTGTGGTTTCCAGCAACGGGTTTTCAGAAGCAGGTGGCCTCTGATTCACATTAATTAATTCATTAATAAATCCTGAGTCTCTTCTGTTATTTGTTTCTCCTAAAGTTGAACGCCAAGATGAGCCTTGCTGGATCACATCTGGTGTTCTGTTCATAAAAGCAGCCAGCGAGATGCTTTCGGAGGAGCACAAGAAAGTCATACAGGCACCAGTCCCTCCACTTTTGCTACCATGGACCAATCTAGATATTATATGGGCAAACTCATGATTCCAACCCCATGCTTGTTGAGATAATGGAGAATGTGGGGGTAAGGGGGAGGGTGCTTGCAGGGTCAGGATGACAGGAGGAAGGAAGGAGAGCTTAAGGGGATTGGCAGTGACAGCAAGCCTCACTTGCCTCTGCCTAATCGGGACCACATTTTAAGGTGCTCACGTATGATGTCAGGGGTAAGGCAGGTGAGTGTGATTTGAGGGAAATGGCCCCGCGGACCAAATCTGGACCCATGCCATCGCATAGGATGGAGGTTCTCACCCCTGATCTAATGTCTGGTTTGACCAGAAGCTAGTGCCAGTCTCCACATTATGTGGCAGCAGCAATTATGATTAGCCCCAACTGGTACAGTTAATTTTTTTTCAAATAACAATTCATTGCATATTTTTAATATAAAAATTCTCATAACAAGGAAAGTTTGTGCAAATGACTGTAAATGTATTATTACCAATACAATACACGCATTACCAATGTAGGCTTACATTGCCCACTAGATGGCACCAAACTCATTTAAAACCAATGATGCGAAACCTTCCTATGCTCTGCTCTCTGCACCAATTCCGCCTGCGTTTGGAGCTATTGATAGCTCTATTACCAGTCTCAGACCAACACTTTATTCACTGGACAGCATCTCTTCTCCCCTAGCCCTCACTTCACATTGTACTTTTGTGATTTGAGACAACTGGCAGATTGCTGTAATACTATGTGAAAAATGAAATGGACTGCCTTCAAGTCAATCCTGACTTAGGGCGACCCTATGAATAGGGTTTTCATGGTAAGCTGTATTCAGAGGGGGTTGACCATTGCCTCCCTCTGAGGCTGAGAGGCAGTGACTGGCCCAAGGTCACCCAGTGAGCTTCATGGCTGTGTGGGGATTTGAACCAACACTCTAACCACTACACCACACTGGCTCTCTACATACTCTGTACACAGTGCTAATCACATCTCCACTATGGACTGTAAGAGAGATGGAACTCCCTCCCCAGTGAGATGCATCTGGCCATTGCGCTGTACAGTTTTAGGCAAATGCTGAAGAAGCACCTCTTTACCTTGGCCTTTGACACCTGAGATATATATGTTTTTAGGACCCACCCTATTTTGGGATTTTAGATTGTTTTTAAATAGTTTTTAATACTATATTTCAAAATTGTTGTAAACTACCCTGGGACCTTTGGTAGGGTGTGTAATAAATTATGATGATGATGATACTACTACTGCTACTAATTTCCATTCCCTCTCTACCCAATGGGTCTCCTATGCTTTTAAAAACAGGTGAACTTCCCTCAACGCTGGCATAAATTCAATGGATGAGCTTTCACTCCTGATGAATTCCTGTCTGGTAGGCAGTTGTTAAGGCAGAAAGGTTCTGGCAGCAGAAGGGGAATGCAATCCAAGGAAAAGATGAAAAGAAAGCAACAAGAACATTGGCAACATAGCTGGAGCAAGCTGCCCGCTTGCTTGCCTCTGTGTGTGATGGCTGTCAGTCTGTGGGTGGGAAATGGGCAGAGGCAAGCAGGGCCAGCAACAAAGAAAGCCAAGCTCCAGAACAGGCACATCCGGACCCGAGAGACAGGCAGAACCAGGCACGTAGTCACAACCAGTTTGAATGAATCCCTAGTCCAGGGGTGGCCACTCCGTGGCTCTCCAGATGCTGCTGAACTACAGCTCCCATCAGTCTCAGCCAACACTGCTCATGGTCAGGGATGATGGGAGCTGTAGTCCAGCAGCGTCTGGAGAGCCACGGAGTAGCCACCCCTGCGCCTAGTCTGAGCTCCACTTGGAGCTGTCCAAGGTGCTACTTGCAACTTGAACTTTGCCTTGCTGGAAATGGAACTTTGCCTTGCTTTGCATTATTGCAAACTGAACTTTGCTTGGCTTGGACCTGAACTCTTGCCTAGAATTCCCACACTAGGGCTGGAACCCCATTTGACTGAGACAACCACCTGGGACAGAACTGCTGCAGGGGTTTTGGTGCATTTTGGGGCTCTCGCCATTGCCCTGTACTACCAAGAGCAAAGACAACACTCCCCTGGGGCTGAATCCTGCAGGGAGAGATAGGAAGAGGTGGGCAGGCCATCCTTCAGGGATCTCCTTCCTGAGGCAACTCAGGGTTCCCTGGAACACAATATGAGTTCCAGCACTAGTCAAACGCACATGGAGTGGTGGTGCTGACACTGGGGAAGTTTAAGCAGCAGCAGAATTGACCAGCACATATCATATCTGGCTGCAGCTTCTTCTTGGGGCTTGACCTGCTGCTGCTGAGCTGACTGTAAACCACAAATGTCTCATTCATAAGTAATGAAAAGGCTCTGGGCCGCCACTGTCATAGTCAGTAGCACGTGCTGAACGTTGCTTTAAGTTCCTCTTTTCAAATGACTCAGGAATTGTCCCATTGCTTGTTTGCTTGCCTTTTAAAGTGCCTCAAGAGAATGGTTCAAACAGTGCCATATTAATCTCAGTGAAAGTCTCCCACTTCATATGCAAGAGCAAGGTGTAGTTGTCTGAGGTTATAGGGGTGGTTGTTGTTGACCTATTACATTCTGGGGAGCTGGGTCCCAGCCAGGTCCCTATGTATGATCCAATTGGGATGAAAATGGAGTGTGTTAGCCACTGAGAAGAGCCCTTGTCCTTATGTGCTGATTGGAGCCAATCAGAGTGAAAGGAGGTAAGTCAGCCACTGAGAAGACTCTTCTTGGTAGCTAACCCACAGACTCCCCTTTCATGCTGATTGGCTCCTAGGGATGTCTGTTGTAGTGGAGTGTGGCAGGGAGAGCAAGGGAGATGAGGGAAAGTGAAAAGGAGGGGTGGCTGTGAGGTGGTGTGGAGTAACTATCATGAAGGGACCTTGTACTTCTGAATGTGCCACTAAACTGCTGTGCAAGACAGCCAGGAAGTTATGTATCAAAGGAAACCAGCCACAGAGCATTGTTAAGGAAACACAGGTTCTACCAACAGATAAACCAGGGAAATAGGAAGAAAGGCTGGCATTTGGTGGAAATGCATGTTCGACATATGCAAGACCAGCTGCAACTAGGTTTCTACCTAGGGCTAGTCTGTCTTGCTTCCCCATCCCTTCTCAGGGATTATGTAGATCATGGATGTAGAAGCCTTTGACCCTGCAGATGTTGTTGGACTCCAACTCCCATCAGCCCCAGCCATCAAGGCCAATGGTCAGGAATGGCAAGAGCTGCAGTCCAGCAACATCTGGAGGTCCACAGGTTCCCCATCACTGATGTAGATGGCAGTGGTGACTGGGTAGGGTCTCAGGCAGGGAACCAACAAGCTGAGTTATAAACACACCAAGCAAATAAAGAAAGCATCAAATAAAGGTTCACAAAATAACCCATCATACACCTAATCATGTCAGATGATTGTCAGGTGAGTGGTGCGGCCCACCTGTAGATGTTGGCCTGCGGGGATGGGGATAGTGACCGAGGAGAACTGAACCTCCTGCACATCAGCTGATGGGTAGGGGGTTCAATCCTGCTTTGGAGGGTTCGGGAGCAGAGAGAGTTCCTTGCAGGGAATTCTCTCATTCACTTGAAACAAGCAGGATTGAACTCTCAGCGTATAAGCTGATGTGTGGGGAGTTGAGTCCTGATTTCTGCAGGAATTGGGTAGGTGAGCAGCCAATCCAGCTGCATTTATACCTGCCCCACACCTAACATTGCATAGGATATCAGGTGTAGTGGGACAGGCGGATGTGGTTTGGGGGAAATGGTATCATTGCCAAATGGAGAGACCTGCTGGGCCAAATTTGACTCATGGGCCAGAGTTTCCACATCCCTGACCTAGACTCAGCTGCGACTTGTTAGCCCTGCTCTCAAGGATGCCCCTTACTTCAGAGGAACCTGTTTTTTTCCCTATAAGTGCCTGCCCACACCTTCCAATATTCGCATTCCCTTGGACTGGGAGATTGTTCAACTTTCACCTCTGGTTCCATAGGTGAGGAAGATGCTGCAGGTTAGTCAGGAGCCCTGCCCATGGGTTCCTCTGGGTCCTCTGCTGCAGATGGGCCTCATGCCATTTCTCTGGAGATGTCAGAGGTGTCTGGGGTAGTGCTGGCATGAGGAGGCCCCACAAGATCCTTGGACTTGGTGAAAGTGGGGCCTTCATCTGAGAAGTCATCCTGGTTTGATCCTTTACTTCAATTCTGGCAATGGGACAGGGTCCTCCAGTGCCCCGAAGGGCAGCAGGTTAGCTTAGGGGGTGCCGGGCAGGCCACGTGGCACACCACAGCTCTTTCCATTCTCCGTCCCTCAGCATCTGTTGCCCAAGGCAGCTGTTTCACTCTGCCTCATAGTAGGGCTGGCCCTGAATACCATCATGTTGAACCACTTATTTCATTTCATTTCCATTCCTTGTTGACTGCAAATATTGTCGCTTCTTAGGGAAAGAAAATTGGTTGGCTAAAACTACTAGAGGCATTTCACTCCCCCCCCTCCAACTGGGAATGGAAACTACATGATCAGGTTGGGTTAGAGGGAATTTATAGACAATGCAACTGAATTTAAGAATGTGCTGACAAATTCTCTTAGACATCATCTTCTGAAGCTATTTCTGACAGCCACTTCCCTCTTCCTTAGCTGTAATTGATAAGGGCCTTTGTGAAGTGGGTAGATTAGGTAGCTCTTCCTGTCTTATCCCAGGAATCACCATTTATCACCCAGTGAAGGAGAAAAAGGTAGTCTATGGACCAGCTTTTCCGGTAACTGAGGACAACTTGGTGCCAGGGAAAAATTGCAAACTGCCCATGAGTTTCTGTAATTTGCCCTTTAAGAAAGCTTGTCTCCAATTCTAAGAAAAGGATCTCTTATGAACTGGGTTCATATTCCCTTCCTATTCCCATTTAGCTCTTGACTCATTAGGGCAGGGGTGGGAAACTCTGGCATAGGCCAAACCTGGCCCTCCAGCAGACCCAGTTTGGCCCATGAGGTTGTTTTCCACAAATCATGCTCACCCATCTACACTTGAAGTCATATGTGTGATGGGTGCTGACATGGCTTCAAAGGAAGAATATCAATGGTTCCTTTGCTGGAGCAAGATGTGCTCCTGTCACCCATCAGCTGATGGGAAGTGAGGGCACACCTTGCTCCAGGAGGGTGGCTCTATGCTGCTCCTTGAATCTCCAGTTGTTGGAAGTTTAAGGAGCAGTGTGGGGCTGCCTGAATGTCCTTTTGCAAAGAGCCCCATGCTGCTCTAGCATGGGGCTGTTTTCAAAAGGGCTTTCAAACAGCTCTGCACTGCATTTTGAAGTCCCAACAATCAGGGTTCCAAAACACAGCATCTTCTGACATCATAGTGATGTTGAGGAACTGACTGGTGGGCAGCCTGTCACATTTGACCTGCTAGGGACTGGGGAGATTAGGGTCTGGCTGACTGGCCAGCAAAAGTTCTTCACCCCTGCATTAGGGGTTCATGGGCACCAGAGCTTGGAAAAGTTACTTTTTTGAACTACAACTCCCATCTGTCCAATCCAGTGGCCATGCTGGCTGGGGCTGATGGGAGTTGTAGTTTAAAAAAGTAACTTTTCCAAGCTCTGATGGGCACACCCATAGCTGTCAGTCTCTGTAATTAGCTTGTAAAAGGATATAATAATGGTTGTATGGTTTCAGAACATTAATGAGATGGGGAATGCAGATAACTCTAACTAAACATGTTAAGCCAAAATTGACCAATCTTTAGAGCTGGATCTTTTGGGATGTCAATGCCGTGAGCCCTTCCGTTGTGAACCATAGATCACAAAGACATCACTGTTTCCAGTGATTTTCATTCTATGGAAACCAAACCCAAAGTATGTGCTGACAGCCCTGAAATCTCTCACTGCTTGGAGACTGGGGTGCTCGTAACAATGTCCTCCTTGAATTGCAGTGCCCAGAACTGGGCACTCCTCTATGTTAGGCCCAGCCAAAGCAATTTTTTTCTCTCCCAGCCCTACCTGGAGATGCCAGGGATTGAACCTGGGATCTTCTGCATGCAAAGCAGAGGCTCTGCCACTGAGCTATGGCCCTTCCCCTCAACTAGTGGAGAGCCAAGGGGAAAAAAAGCTCTTATCCCGATAGTAGCTTAGCGAGGCTATTGTATTCTTCAGACAATCAGAGACAAATTGGAGTTCCTTCTCTCTTCTTTCATGAGAAAGGAGAGAGAGAAAACTGAGAATGATCCAGCTGGGTGCCCATCTGATTGCTAATTAGCTTCTGCCTCCCCCATTCTCCCCTACAGGAAGAGGGAAAGCTGGCTCTTCAGAGGTTAAGGGTAGAGTCACACTCACTGTTGTGCCAGTTCTAGTGCACCTCCACCTCTCTTTTCTGAAAACATGATGCTAGTCAAACTCTGCCCCTTTATTCTAAAACCCTGGTCCAATCAGCTTGAGTGTGTTTTTAAAAAAATTCAGCTTCAGGCAGATTTTGTAACTGATTGGTGGATCAACCTGTTTGTCTACCAGGTGTGGCCAATGGAAACACTTTGCTGCTGGCTCAGGCAGAGATTGGCCCAATGCTTTGCTGTGGGCAGTCCTGAAAGGTCTGCAGTCAGCAGTGGGGAAGAGAGGTGTGGCCAGCCGAGGGCAGAGTCACTTCAAAACACAGCGAGAAAAACCTTATGGCTTCTTTTCAAGCCACTAGTGTGCCCATAGCCTAAGTTTCCATCCTACTAGGAACATTCACTTGGCAGAATATTTGCCTCTACTTGCTATTAATTGCTATCTTACTATTAGGTGGCTAGCTACACCAAAACCTTGCAGGTATTCTGGAATCCTTGAGAAGGTACCACCAAGAAGATTAAGTGACATGTAACACTGGACAAATTTACATCAAGCCAGCCACAAAATGGCTGTATGTTTCACATCAAATCCTACAAAATGTCTCAAACCGATCATTTTGAAAACCTAGCCTCTGATGGCATTTGATGATTTGTATGTTCCATTGTCTGTCAAAGGAAGAATTTAGTTCCTTGATTTAACATATACATTATTAATTGTTCAATTCCCTATCTGGGAAGGGGGCAAAGAACATTAGCTCTCTTAACCTATTCCCAGAAAAGGCAGGCTTCCAATAAAGACTTCGTTTTCAGTCTGTTGCTGCTGGTTTGAAGAACTGCAGAAAAATTGTTTGCATGGGTAATGAGGTTAAAGAGGCCTTGAGAAAACTGGCTTGTGACTCTTGAAAAAGAATCCCAGAAAATATGTGAAATTAATCAGAAAATTTGTGTGTGAGAGTATATGAGAGCTGGCTTGCTCTGATGTTCTTCCAACAGTTGTGTTTATAAATCCGAGCAAAATGAAATGCTTCAATGATGCAGCATTTGAGTAGACCTACCAGATTATATCAATGACTCATTTAGTGCAGTATCCCCAATAGCTAAGGCTGGTGCTTCTTGACTAAAAAAAATCTAGAAGCTGCACAAGGCCACCCGAGGAAGTAGGTGAAAGAGCAATCTCCGCAATACCTGATGACATCACCCATTCTGTCTTCATCACCCATTCTTCCTTAAGAACGTAAGAGCCTGCTGGATCAGGTCAATGGCCCATCTCGGACAGCATCTTGTTCTCACAGTCGCCAGTCATTAGATACCTATGGGATGTTGGTGTGTGCCTTGTTGCGTGAACAGCATACGTTACTTTGGAGTTAAGTTGAGCAAGAAACGTCACAGAGGCATTAGATCTTGTTAAGAGTCTTTTACTAGACATTAAGGCTTAAGGCTTTAAGATTACAAATAGATCCATTTCCCCCCCTCTAGATAGAACTAGGTAGAACTGCTTGCTTCAAAGACACACACAGAAGAAGGAAGAACTAACAGCAGGCTGCTGTAACTTTCCCAGCGGTTATCTCCCATTACCATGGCAACCTGTCTGGCCTTGGATGTCTGCTCTCTCAGGCCAGCAAAGCAGATAAGGCTGCTACTCCTTTCCCAAACTTCATGAGACATTTCAGACTTGATGAAAAAACACATTGGTAGTACGGCCTAGTAAGCCAACATTTCCCCCTTTCATCATGTCTGTAAATCCATTACAACAATAACAATAACACATTTCTACAATACAAAGGTAATACATTTCAGTACATTTCAACATACAGATTCAGTTTACAGTTCAGTACAGCTTAAACACTTTATTAATCAAACTTTGGTTGAACACAGGTCAAATATAATGTCTCTGGATCCATCTCAACCTCTTTATGCATACCTGGGCTGGTAATTACCCCCACCGTAAATCTTTCAGGCGGTTTGCCAATGTTAGACCTCTGAGATCGTCTTAAAGTTGGAGCTTCTGCTCTCACTGCTCCCCCATCTGAGCTTGTTCCTGGCACTGCTTGCTCAGGATGTTCCATTTCTTCAGCTTTGCGTTTCTTATTTCTACGTTTGCCACAAATCAATTCATTCAATGCATCTCTGAGTGGAATTTGTGTACCCTCCACTTTTATATCTAGGTTTAGTTTGAATGTTTGTGCTTGTGTTTCATCTGATCCTGCAAGTATTACTGTTTTCCTTTGATCCCAAGGCTTTTCTGAGACTTTAATGCTTCTGCTCAGAAGTAACTGCTGTGTTTCCGGTATCCAAACCCTGTAATATGCGTTCTGAAATCCCAGCACAAACCCCTCTTGTGCTCTAGGTACACGTTTGCCACGTCTCTTACCCTGTGGCTTGTAAACTCGGCTGCGATGCACTCTTTCAGGCATCAGCCTGACTGCATTACATGAGGATGGCTCCTTTAATTCCATTGACTGTGTGCTTTTTACAGCTGTCTTTTTACAGCCCTGACCGTCATTCCCTTTCCGCCCCATTAAACTCAAGGCATCAGCACACTTCACACCCATGGTCACTTTAAATTGCCCTTGTGTCATGAAACCCTGGCAGACAACTTTGCCTCCTCTTTGCACATAACATTTGTCCCTGTCAAACAAGACTGAAAAACCAGAATTCACCAGTTTTCTGACAGACAACATATTATTTGACAATTCAGGGACACATAAAACATCTGACAATATTCCAATCTTGTCAAATCTCACCGTTCCACGAGCCTCCACATTTTTCCGTGATCCATCCGCCAATTGAACAAAGTCCTGCTCAGCTTCTGAAGTGTAAAACAAACGCCTGTCTTTGATTAATATATGGCTCGCACCACTGTCAAGAATCCAGTCAACAGGTCCTAAATCTTGAGACTTCTGTTGACAAAGTTCACACTTCCCTGCTTCCAGCCTCCGTCCCTGGAGTTGCGCTTGACTGCACAGTCCCGCTGAAGATGCCCACGAGCTCCGCAGACATAACAAGCCTTTAGCCGCTGCTGCTCCTGCTTGTAATCCTGCTTGCTTCTGGCTGCCTCCTCCAGCACGGCACTTTTCTTCGCCTCTTGTCTCCGCTGCCATTCCTGGCTCAGTTTTTCCTCAATAAATGTGACATTGAGCCCCCCATCGGGCATGGCTTCCATTGCCATGACAAAAGTATTCCAACTCCCATCGAGTGAAGCCAGGATCAAATAGGTCTTCTGAAGTTCACTGTGTTCGACGCCTCGGTCCGTCAGCTCAGCAAACAAGCGTCTGAATTCCGTGAGATGCTCACTCATATCGCACTCACCCGTGAAGCGCATCTGGTACAGCTTCCGTGCCAAACACAATCTAGATCTCGCGGTCTGTTGCACATGAAGGGCCTCCAACACGTCCCACATCTGTTTGGCGTTTGTAACATCTCTCACGTGTAGCAGTTGAGAGTCGGATAGAGCCAGAGTAATAAAAGCCTGCGCCCTCTCATCATTCCGTATCCAGGCCACTGTAAGTGGTGCAGGGGGTGTTCCATCAATAGCTTCCCATAAATCCTCTTTTATTAGGAAAGCACACATTCTTGGCTTCCAACTGCCATAATTCTTTTCCATAAGTCGTTCCATCGGCAAGCCTCCAGACATGTTTATAGCCATCTCAGCTCACCTCTGTCTGGTTCAATCAATCAAGCTACCCTATGGAACTCCGTCTGCCGTTCAGACCAGCCACTTACTCCTGTATAACGCGCTGTGGATCTGGGCCCATAACCCTGTTGGTGTGTGCGTTGTTGCGTGAACAGCATACGTTACTTTGGAGTTAAGTTGAGCAAGAAACGTCACAGAGGCATTAGATCTTGTTACGAGTCTTTTACTAGACATTAAGGCTTAAGGCTTTAAGATTACAAATAGATCCATTTTCCCCCCTCTAGATAGAACTAGGTAGAACTGCTTGCTTCAAAGACACACACAGAAGAAGGAAGAACTAACAGCAGGCTGCTGTAACTTTCCCAGCTGTTATCTCCCATTACCATGGCAACCTGTCTGGCCTTGGATGTCTGCTCTCTCAGGCCAGCAAAGCAGATAAGGCTGCTACTCCTTTCCCAAACTTCATGAGACATTTCAGACTTGATGAAAAAACACATTGGTAGTACGGCCTAGTAAGCCAACATGGGAAGCCCGCAAGCAGGACCTGAGCGCAAGAGCACTCTCTTCACCTGTGGTTTCCAGCAACTGGTTTTCAGAAGTAAGTGGCCTCCGACTCACATTAATTAGTTAATTAATTAATCCTGAGTCTCTTCTGTTATTTATTTCTCCTAAACATGAGCGCCAAGATGAGCCTTGCTGGATCACGTCTGGCGTTCTGTTTGTAAAAGCAGCTAGCGAGATGTCTCTGGTGAAGCACAAGAAAGTCATACAGGCACCACTCCCCCCTAGCCCCGAGCATCAAGTATGCCTTTGATACCTATGGGAAGCCTGAAAGCAGGACCTGGGTGCAAGAGCACTCTCCCTTCCTGCAGTTGCTAGCAACTGGTATCCAGAAGTATATGGCCTCCAACCATAGCCATGAAGGTTAGTAGCCACTGAAAGCCTTATCATCCATGAATTTGTCTAAAGCACTTTTAAAGCCATCCAAGTTGGTGGCCAGCACTCCCTCTTGTGGGAGCAAATTCCATAGTTTAACTATGCACTGTGTGAAGGAGCATTTTCTTTTGTCTGCCCTGAATCTCCCAACATTCAGCTTCATTGGATGTCCCAATGAAGGATGTCCCTAGTGTTATGAATGAGGGAGAAAAACCTTTCTCTATCCACTTCCTCTGCACCATATATACATACCACTATCCTACCTTCCTCAGCTCAATAGAGCCTGTGGGATGGGAACAGGAGTTGACAAGGCACTCCAAATACTTGAAGGGCAATCGCACAAGAAAGGAAACCTGTGGCCCTCCGGATGTTGTTGCATTCCAACTCACATCCAGCTCCAGCCAGCATGGCCAATGTTCAGAAATGATGGGAGTTGCAGTGTGGCAACATCTGGAGGGTCACACAGGAGCAGACTTGTTTCTGTTGCTCCGGATAGCATTTGGTGGAAATAGCCAGGAAACAGATTTCAGCTACAAATTGGGAGAAATGTCCTAGTGGAAATAACTATTAAGGCAGAGGACAATATAACTTCCAAGGTACCCTAACCTCTACAGTTCTGTGATGGACCACATAGGTGCCCTTTGTAGCCTCACATGCAGCAACATATGATGATGATGACGATGATGATGATTTTATATCCCACCTTCCTTCCAAAATGATGGGTCATGTATTGAAATGATGCTTCATGTATTAGTTAATGTATTATTTCATGAAGTGTGAATTAACCAGGTTTGCATTAAGTGCAAACTAAACTGAATCTCCTTGCCCATCCCTGCCTCTGAGTCCCCAGGAATGCAGTATGAAAAAGAATAGGTTGTATTCAACTACAAGATGCTGGTATAGCACAGTGGGGAGAAGAGCCTGGCTGGGAGTCCACAGTATCTGAGTTCAAATCCTGGCTTGCATCTCCTGGGTGAGCTAAGGGCCAGCTAAAGATCACCCCCAGAGTGAGTCGCTCAGGGGTCACATGCCCTGCCACCAGTGCAGCCATGGGCAACCTGCATAGTCCCAAGGAGCCCAGTTGCCCCCCAGCTGGCAGTTGTGGACAAGGAAGGGGCTGGCTTGTGCAGCTGTGGCAAGCTGAGCAGGCCCTAGCCAGCTGGGGCAGACTAGCCTCAGAGGGAGGCAATGGTAAACCCCCTCTGAATACCGCTTACCATGAAAACCCTATTCATAGGGTCAACATAAGTTGGGATCGACTTGAAGGCAGTCCATTTCCATTTTCATTCAACGACAGAGTAGATCCAATGAAATTAATATCTATTAAGTCTAATATCTATTAAGTCTACTCTGCGTAGGACTAGTATTGAATACCACCCAACTTTTTTTTTTAAAAAAACCCTCCCCACCGTCACGAAGGCTTAAATCAATTGTTGGCATGTTTGCCTGGGGAAATTTGGGCTAAGCCAAACAGCTTGGTACTGATCAATGAGCACTTATGCTAATGTATCTGCCTCCAACTCTGACATCCATATGACATCCAAGTCTAACAACACCTTGGGTTGCATACCTTCCAACTAGAACACTGAAGACAGACAGATTAATTGAGGCATAAGCTTTTGTGGACCAAAATCCACGTCTTTTGATGCATGAAGCATTATGCTCACGACCATGAAATGCATAAAGCACAGTGTGTGAAGCGATAAGGAAAGCATCATTCACACCACCAGTAATTGGTAATAAAGCATAACCATTGCAGCTTTGCTATGTTAATTAGCACCTACAGCAGGACAGGAAGCCAATCCTAGCAACTCATTGGTAGCGATTTTTTAACAAGGCAAAACTAAAGGCAAACATTGGGATAAGTTCAGGACAGGGATTTACTAAAGACAAACAGGGACTATTCCTGATAAATGGAACATTTGGAACGTATGGGTTTATGACCTACATCATATGGGAAACTTCCAGCCCCTGGGCCACTCGTGGCCCTCCAGAAGGTCCAATGTGGCCCATGAGGCCATTTTCCCCAAACCACATCCACCCACCCATCAGCTGATAGTGATAGGTGGGAGGGCAGGTTTTAATCCTACATTTGCTGTGCAATCCTGTTCCCAGCAGGGAACAAGATTGTGCAACCAAGGCAGCAAAACCTCACTCATAAATGGAGCGTGGATTAAAGCCCTGTGCACAAGGGCCCTTTGAAGCATCCTTATGTGAATCCACATGAACTTTGAGTCTGCTTCTTTCCTTGCAATCTAGTCCTGCAAGAACTTGGGGAAAGGGCCATAGTTCAGTGGGAGATCACCTTCTTTGCATGCAGAAAGTCTCCGGTTTAATCCCTGGAATCCCCAGGTACAGCTGGGAATGTCCCATTTGAAATCCTGGAGAGCTGCTGCCAGTCAGTGTAGACAATACTGAGCTAGACAGACCAATGGTCTGACTTGTTATAAGGCAGCTTTCTATGTTCCTAGGCAGATGAGGGTGGGAAATATCTGGTAGTGCTTGATGTCAGGTTGTTACGACTGCTTTCCACACAAGTGCAATTCGAGTGCAAATTTGAGCCAAGAAATTGAATGATATTCGGCTCAAACTGATAAAGCCATTGAGTTGTCTCTTTTTTGCGTCTTGGATGAATGAAGTTTAGCCAGTCAAAAATGTTAATGGGAAACACATCCCACGGAACGCTCGCTTTGCCTACAAACGTTGGGCCTGAAGCCAAACAAAATACTGTTTAGGATTTTCTCAGCTTTTTCAGTGTGAGGTATACCTATATATATATCTCCTCCTAGAATACTAGTCTGGGGGCATAAGTCTGCTCCACAGTGGGAGGGGAAAGAGTTTAAATGAAATATTATATTTGGTTCTCCTTTAAATGACAGCCACGTTAAGTACATGGGCTACAGAAGTGCTTTTCAAATGGTGTTTCATAGAACTCTGGGATTCCTCAATGGGATGATAAGTCAAGGCAGAGAAACTTCCCTGAAAGACAGATTGCCTACCGGAACCAGGCTTCTCCTGCAAGGTGCTGCCATGGAGGGTGTTGCTCTGATAGCACGTGGTGAGGCCTAATGGGTCTGGCCATTGCCCAACACGAGGACAGGCCCAGACTAGAACAAATGGATAGAAATGGCAAGGAAGCAGATTTCGGCTAATCATTAGGAGAAACTTCAAAATGACATAAGAGGACCTCTGCTGGATATGATGGGCTGCCAGGGCTTGCTGATCCTAGGCTGGTACCTGGCCCCTTAAGTAGGCCCCAATCCAAACCAGAAGGTAACACCCAGAAGACTTCATTTGGACACTGCCTGGAGACTCCAGCCATGGGAGAAGAAAGGTGGGGCACTCTCTCTCCTAGGGTTGCCAGGTTCAGGGCCTGAGTCTGATCCTGTATCTTTAGGAGAAGAGAAAGTCAGCCAAGCGCAGGTGTTCTTGCAACACTGTAATAGGAAAAACCACAAGGTGGAATCCTCCCTTCCCCCTGCACAACTTTTAAAGATACAGAAGACCTCTTGGTTGCCAGGCCCGGATCAGTCTCAGGCCCTGAGCCTGGCAACCATACAGGCTGTGCCTGAGGTGGAGAAGGAGACCTACACTGTTGGGGCATAGGCAGAAGGAAATGAGGGGAGTCAGGGAGGATCTAAAAGGCCTCAAAGAGAGAGGGAAGGCCATTACTGAGCTCTGCAATAGCCACACTGGGAGACTAAGGAAGAGGCAGCTGACAGCCAGTGCTGTCCCTGGATGTAAGTAAGAAGAGAGAGGCGGGGACTGGTGGAAAGCAGACTGAGGTTGTTGGGGCAGCACCCCATTTGCCCTAATGGACCAGCTTCCACTGGTCCTAAGCACTGTTGGACAATGGAGCTGATGGCCTTGGGAAGTGGTGGGCTCTGCTTTGCTGGAGAATCTAAGAGGCTGGATTGCTACCTGTCGCAATCTGTAGTTGAAAGATCCTTGCGTTGAGTAGCAGGTTGGACTAGATGACCCTCCACCTGTCACTTCCAACTCTAAAACTCTGTGATTCTATGAACTCTCCCCAGAATCTTCCACATTGTGCACCTAGTGGTTTCATAGTCGATACAATTCATATGGAAAGTTCCCTGGAGGCAGAAAAATTGAAATCCACTGAGTTGCAGGACAAGGTGCTTCTGCACATCTCGGTTAAAGTTCCTTTGCTTTGGCTCTTCAGAGGACTGGATTTACCTCCTGAGAACTGAAAAAAAAATAAGCTAGGAAAATTTGATAAGCTAAAAAAAACCTTTTTGCCGATAGCCTGCTAAGCGATATCTGAACAGCCTGTGTATGGTAGCAAGCCTGCATCTGGAGGTATCCTTACAGTATATTAGACTGAACTAGGTGCAAAATAGATATTGGGTTACACTGAGGGACAGTGGAACAAAGAAAGGCTGTTTCTCCATTTTTTGTGTGGTGGAAATCAAAGTAAGTGCTTACTGGCATATTTTCATCATGCCCAGTGCGTGCTCTCTCACTTTTTATTGTTTTATTTAATACTCAGCTGGAAGAATGTGAGAAAGATTGCTCATGAATTGGTGACATTTTCTTTGGTCCTAATAAACATGATTAAATAAAGGTATTCCCCTACTGTGGCTTTTGGGTCCTTTTCATTCTTTTTTTTTTTTCAATTAATTTTTATTCAAATTTTCAAAACCAAAACAATACAAAAAGAAAAAAACACAAATCAATAACTAATACAATAAAAAAAAGAAGAGAAAAAAATATAGAAATATTGACTTCCGATTTGTCATAGTTCAGCTATAAATCTATAATATATAACAAACCTATCTCTTAATAGATTATAAAATCACCTTCCTCCAGCGGTTATCTTAATTGGTTTCAAATCTCATTAACATCATATCATTTTAATCTTCCACAAAAAGTCAAAGAGAAGTTTCCAATCCTTGAGATATATATCAATCAATTCTTTTTTTTTCTAAATAAACATGTCAATTAATCCAACTCATCAAGTCTACTAAGTCCAGTAATTTCAAATCGCTCTTCTGCCTTTATCCGTATTAGGTCCATCTTCCATCTTCCATCTCCACGCATCCAAAAATCTTGCTGTCATAGTCATATAATAAAAGTCTGATAGGAATTTCCTCCATCACAGATATTTTCTTGCCATCAAATCCGAACGTATCACTGAAATATTGCTGCAAAGCCACATCTCTGTTCCTCTTTTCCACATGATACACTAGTACATCTCTTGAAGATTTTTCCATTGACACAAAACAGGGATTAATTCTGTTAACTTTCTCCATTTCAAGTTTCATCAAATCCTTCCAGTCCAGGAATTTTTTTGAACCGATAATATCTTTATCTCCAATCTCTTCAATTCCTTCAGGGACAGCGCTGAGTTCCAAACTGTAATATTTGTCTCCAGGATCCGTCAGAGCCAGGAAATCCAAATCTTTTTTCATGTCCATATTTAATCCAATCTCCAAAGTTTGAACCTTGCCTTTAATTTCTCTTTTATCTTTTTTTGGTTTTCCAGATCTATCTTTATTCTCCTTTCTCATAGAATCCTGAATTTCTTTCAGCTCCTGTCTCATTTCGTGAAATTCAATTTTCCACGCTTGTCTATTATTTCTCAGTTCTTGTTTTATTGACTTAATCTCATTCATTATTTTCTGAAACATGTCTAAAGATAAAGTCCCTTCTTGTACATCCATGATCTTCTTAATTGTCATTCTTAAAGCAAAAGGAAAAAAACTCCTTCAATTTTCTTTTTTTTTTTTTTAATAATTTTTATTCAAATTTTTCAAAAGACAAACAAAAAAAGTCAAAAAAACATAACAATACATCAACAAAAAATGAAAATAAAATAGTTGACTTCCGATTTGTCGCAGATCAGCTATAAGTATATAATATACATCAAACCTGTCCCTTAATGTATACATACAGAGTCCCTTTTCTCCGTAAGCTGTCTTAATTAATCGTCAAATCCCAGTATCATCATTTTATTTTGATCTTTCAACAAAAAGTCTAAGAGAGGCTTCCATTCCTTAAGAAATGTATCTGTCGATTTTTCTCTAAGTAAACATGTCAATTTGTCCATTTCTACTAAATCCATTAATTTCAATAGCCATTCTTCCATTGTTGGTATTGATTCCATTTTCCACTTTTGTGCATATAATAATCTTGCTGCCGTAATCATATATAATATTATTCTTCCATATTTCTTTTCTATTTGTTTATCCATAAAACCCAATAAAAAAAATTCTGGCTTTGACTGAATATTTATCTTTAGAATTTTTTGCATCTTCCTACCTATCTGTGCCCAAAATGATTTTGCCTTTTTACATAACCACCACATATGATAAAATGATCCTTCTTGTTGTTTACATTTCCAACAAACATTAGAAACATTACTATACATTTTTGACAACTTTTCTGGAGTCATGTACCAACGATACATCATTTTATAAAAATTTTCTTTAAGATTATAGCATAGTGTAAATTTCAAACCTTTTTTCCACATATTTTCCCATTGATCCATTTGTATGTTATGACCAAAATTTTTTGCCCACTTTACCATACACTCTTTTACTTGTTCTTCCTCCATATCCATTTTCAATAAGAGTTTATACATTTTTGCAATTATATTTTCATCATTTGTACACAATCCTATTTCAAAATCAGATTTACTTATTTCAAACCCATACATTTTCTTGTCCATTTTATATCTTTCTAACAATTGTAAATAGGCAAACCATTGAAAACTATATCCTTCCTTTGTCAGTTGTTCTCTCTCTTTCATTGTATATTCTCCATGTACATTTTCTAATAGTTCTTGATAAGTTAACCATTTCTCTTTTCCAGTCATTTCTCTTCTATAAAACGCTTCTTGACTTGAGACACATAATGGTATTTTCAAATAAAACCTTGGTTTGTATCTATTCCATATTTTCAACAGAGGACGTCTTATAAAATGATTGTTAAAGTCTACATTTACTTTTACTTTGTCATACCATAGATATCCATGCCATCCCCACTTCAAATTATGGCCCTCCAAATCCAATAGTCTTTTATTCCTCAATAAAATCCATTCCTTTATCCAGACTAAACAGCAGGCAGCAAAATAAAGTCTCAGATTTGGTAATCCCAGTCCTCCTCTTTCTTTGGCATCTTGTAGTAGTTTAAATTTAACTCTTGGTTTTTTTCCTTGCCATACAAATTTAGAGATATCTTTTTGCCATTGTTTAAAAGGTAAATCAGAGGATATTACAGGTATTGTTTGAAACAAAAACATCATTCTCGGTAATACATTCATTTTTATCACAGATATTCTACCCATTAATGACAGTTGTAGTTTATCCCATCTTAGCAAGTCTTTCTTAATCTCTGTCCATAATTTTTCATAATTATTATGAAACAACTTTGAGTTTTTATTTGTCATAATGATACCTAGATATTTCAACTTTTTTTCTATTGTAAAATCTGTCTTGTCCATTAACTCTTTCTGTTCCCTTAAAGTTAAATTTTTCACCAACATCTTTGTTTTTTGATTGTTGATCTTAAATCCTGCTAACGGTCCAAATTCTTTTAATTTGTCCATCAATATATGAATTCCTTCCAAAGGGTTTTCTAGTACAATTATCAAATCATCAGCAAATGCTCTCAATTTATATTCTTCTTTTTTTATCTTTAATCCCAAAATCTTTTTATCTTGCCTTATATCTCTAAGCAGCACTTCTAAGACCAGAATAAATAAAAGGGGAGATAATGGACATCCCTGTCTTGTACCCTTTTGTATTTCACATGAATCCGTTAAATCTCCGTTAACAATTATCTGGGCCTTCTGAGATGTATAAATCGATCTAATCCATTTTATAAAATTGTCTCCAAAATCCATTTGCTCCAAAACCTGAAACATAAATTTCCAATTCAAATTATCAAATGCTTTTTCAGCATCTAAAAAAATCAAAGCTGCTTGTTTATCATTTCGTTGTTCTAAATATTCCAACACATTCAAGACATTCCTGACGTTGTCACGTAATTGTCTTTTAGGTAAAAACCCTGATTGATCTTCCTGAATAAATTGTTGCAATATTATTTTCAATCTTTCTGCCAAGATCATTGTAAAAATTTTATAGTCATTATTCAATAGAGATATTGGCCGATAATTTTTTGTTTCAGTTAAATCTTGCTCCTCTTTAGGTATTAATGTTATATTAGCATTTTTCCAACTATCCGGTATATTTCCCTCTTGCAGAATAAAATTCATTGTAGACTGTAAAGGTAGCAAGAGTTCTTCCTCCAAACATTTATAATACATTGCAGATAACCCATCTGGTCCTGGCGCCTTTCCTAATTTAATTTTGTTTATAGCTTCAGATATCTCTCTTGACGTAATAGGGCCATTAATAGCTTGTCTCTGAAAATCTGTAATTTTAGGCAAATTCTGTTTAGATATATACTCTTCTATTTTTTCAGATGGAATTTCCTGACACTTGTACAATGTTGAATAATATTGATGAAAAATCTTTTTGATTTTTACATTATCTGTCAGCGTCTCATCTCCTTCTTGTATCTTTAAAATAATATTTTTTTGACGTTCTTTTCTTAATTTATATGCTAACCATTTCCCAGGTTTATTTGCAAATTCAAAAGTCCTTTGTTTAGCAAAATTTAGTTTCCTTTCCATTTCTCTAACTGTCAACATTGACACTTGTTTCTGTAACATTTTAATTTGATTTACAATAGAAACTTTAGTTGGATTCTTTTTCAATTCTTCCTCTTTTTGTTTTATTTCTTCCAAAATTAATTGCATTTTCTGTTGTTTCTTTTTTTTTAATTCAGAGTTACATTTAATAAAATATCCCCTCATAAATGCCTTACTTGTATCCCAAACGATATTTTCACTTGTTCCTTTATGTAAATTATGTTCAAAAAACTCTTTTAATTTCTTCTTACATTCTTGTACTACTTTGTCATTCTGTAGTAAAGATTCATTTAGTCTCCATCTAAATCCAAGATTTTTTTTTTTTAAAGTTAATATCACAGGATTGTGGTCCGAAAAAGTTTTTGGTAATATATCCATTTTAAAAATATCCTTCGCTAGAATTTTAGACATCCAAATCATATCAATCCTCGAGAATGTTTTGTGTCTTTCTGAAAAATAAGTAAATTCCTTTGCGTTATCATTTATATATCTCCAGGTATCCACCAATTCTAAATGTTCCATCAGTTCAAAGCAAATCTTCGGTAATTTACCCTGTGTCTCTTTGATATTTTTTTCAGAAAGCCTATCAATTTTTGGTGAGATTACCCCATTCCAATCACCCATGACGCACCAATGATCATATGAAAACTCTGACAATTTTCCCATAAGTCCTGTGTAAAACCTTGTTTTATCTTCATTGGGAGCATAAATACCCACTATCAAAATGTTTGTACCCTGTAAAGTAATTTCAACCCCCACAAATCTACCACTATCATCCAGTAATACCAATTTAGGAAGCAATTGTGGGTTAATGTAAAGAACAACTCCATTTTTTTTTTTTGGTCCAGCCGAAATAAATTCTTCACCCAAATTTTTACAAATCAAATATTTGGAATCTTTCTTCTTAATATGAGTTTCTTGTAAACAAATTATATCCAATTTTAATTTTTTCAAATAATGAAACACTTTCTTTCTCTTCTGCGCCGTGTTGGCTCCATTTATATTCCAAGTTAGATATTTGTAATCCATCTTTAAGCGTGTATTTTAAAATGTGCCTGATGCTCCTTTTAATCCATCATCTTCCTTCCCCTCCTCTGCATATCCTTGTTGACTTTGTTTCCCAGGAATTATATCCATATCTTTGAGTTTATCTTCTTCCATATCTTTTGAAGCTTTTCTCAAGAAGTCCCTTGCTTTTTGAACAGTATTCAATCTATATTTCTGTTGTCTGAATGTAAAGATCACTCCTTCTGGAACATCCCATCTAAATTGAATTTTGCATTGCTTAAGTTTTTCTGTAAGGAAAGCATATTCTTTTCTCTTACGTAGAAGTCTAATAGGAATTTCTTTCATCACCAATATTTCCTTACCATCAATTTTAAAGGTATTTTTAAAGTGTTGCTGTAATACCATATCTCTGGTCGTCTTCTTTATAAAATGAACAAGCACATCTCTTGGAATTTTTTTCATTGTTGCATATCTGGAATTAATTCTATAAACTTTGTCTATTTCAAATTCCATCCGATCTTCATTCAAATCCAGAAATTTTACTAAAGCATTAACAATTTTATCTCTGATGTCTTCACCTGTTTCCTCAGGGATTGCACGGAATCTCAAACAATGCTCTTTATTTCTCATTTCAGTCACAGCCAAATAGTCCAAGTTTTTTTCTAATTCCAGATTTAATATATCTGTTCTATTCTCCAAGATTTGTACCTTTTCTTTAGTATTTTTTGCATCCTCCTTTATTTGCCCAATTGTCCCTTTAATCTCATCCACTTGTGTTTTAATATAGTCTTTTATATCTATCAATTCAGTTTTCATTTCCTGTTTTATATCATTAATCCCTTCCATTATTTTTTGAAACATATCTGGGGGTATAGCCCCTTCCTGTGGGTCAATAGAACCTCTTCGCTCCTGGGCCCTAGTTGCTTTTTTAGTTGTCATTTTCAAAAGAAGCCTTTAATTTCTGATATTAACCACTGTTCCAAAACCTAGAGGCAGTCTATTTCTTTTTTTTTTTCCTCCACCAACAAAAGAGTTAATATTCCAGGCCTGTTATTATAGTCCAGCCAGCACAACACAGTTCTTATCTACGTCCAAGAATGCAAAACAATCCTGGTTCCCAGTACAGCCAACACCAAGCGATTAGTAACATATACGAACAGCAGATTCGTCCAAAAAAAAATAGTCCAAGGAGAAAAATAGTCCAAAATATATTTCCATCAAATAATAATTACCTCTCATCCGTTTTTAAACTTTAAAGCTCCAAATTCAGGCCAGCTTTTTGTCGTAAAAAAAATATATAAGTTGTTTACATTTTCTTTCTTCCTTAATTATATTTAAAAGAGAAAAAGTATGACTCACCCAGGTTTCTCAGTTGCTGATTCGTAAACAAATCCCCTTTATTGTAGTAATTTAAGCCAAATGATAAGATTTAGACAGAAGTAGGCTCGCTGGTTAAGGACGTTTTTTTTAGAAGGAAAAAAAACGCTTCGCTTTATCCCAGTACAGCTTGCATGGAAATCCTGACTCCGTCTTCAGCCGATCGGCATGCCTTCTTATCTCAGGGATTTCCTGATCAATTCCAGCCGCCGACAGCTCAACGAAGTCTTGTGGAAAATCTGATCGGTTCTCCTATACCTTGGAGAACATTTAAGCCAGTCAAAGTTTCCTTTTAACTGGCTTTTAACCTGAAAAAAGCTTCCTCTGAGGCAGAGATCTCTCAGAGACAGTCACCAGCTGAGCACTCACTTCCGGGAAGTCTCAAAACTCCTTCAATTTTCAATGTCCCAAGCAAAGAGCAGTTTATTTCTTTATCCAGTTACAAAGGAGTTAATCTTTCCAACCAACTGACGTCACACGCTAGACAGCCCTTATCTCTTATCTGCCCAGAAGTGCAAAAACAGCTTTAGTTCACAGCGTCCAAATAACTAGTAGCAGAGAGAATGAGCAGATTCGTCAAAAAAAAAAAGTAGATCAGGAAAAATAGTCCCATGCATATATTACACAAAAACCTTATAAATCAAAAAGATTCCAATCAGAAATCCCTCATCCGTTGTAATCTTTAAAATGCTATTTTCCATATCAGCTTTTTGCAATAAAAGAAAGATAGGCTATTTTTATTTTCTTCCCCCTTAGTTCCGTGAGTAAAGAAGGAAAGTGTTAACTCACCTAGGTTATCTTAATTGCTGTTACTTTCACAAATCTCTTTAGCTGTATAGATAAGAAAATGATAAGCATAGACAGGAGGATGCTTGCCTGTTTGTCCGTTGCTCTTTAAAGAAAAAAAAAGGCTCACTTATTCAGCTGAGCTAGCATAGAAATCCTCGCTCCATCTGGGCAGCTGGAAGCCTTTCTTTCGCAGACAATTCTGACGAATTCCAGACTCCAACTATCACGACAAAGCTATGTGGGAAATCTCACGTTTCTTCCTTATCCGGAAGAAATTATCCCCAGTCAGAAAAGACCCTTCTTAGTTTCATCTAAGTTTCATCTAAGTTTCATCTAAGACGGGAGCCCGTCTCAGAGCTGCACAGGCGGAGGGATCCTCCTGGGAAAGTCCTGGGTCCTTTTCATTCTTTTGGGCCAAGCACAAAATTACAAAAAAATATTATGCGTACGGGAAGTCATATGTCTATTGAATAGCCTCTTTCCTTACTAAGAGCAAGAAGCAAACACACAAATAGCTGCATTTCATGAGTTTCATCTCTTTTAGCAGGGGTAGCCAACAAGGTGCCCTCCAGATGTTGTGGACTGCTACTCCCATCAGTCCCAGCCAGCATGAGCAATGGTCAGGAATTATGGGAGGTGCAGCCCAACACGTACGGACCTCTCTCTATATATTTTGAGCCTAACATGAAAATGAAACAGTAGAGGGAGCTCTCATCTCACAAAGCAAGGATCACACCAGTTTCAGAAGCAGATTTTAAAAACCCAACTAGGGACATTTCCACAAGCGATGCTGAAAACTGATGTGCCATTGTGGCTAATGTAAGGCTGTGATTCTAATGTTGTCTGAGCTATACCCCTTACCTCACAGGCTATAATAATAATAATAATAATAATAATAATAATAATAATAATAATAATAATAATTATTATTATTATTATTATTATTATTATTATTATTATTTATATACCACTTTTTGGCCAAAAGGCCCCCAAAGTGTGAACAAAATATTATGAAATATATCACAAAAAAATTACATAAGAAATAACCAGTAAAAAATATACAGTAAAAATACAATGCAACAAAAACAATAAAAATGCAATACAAGAACAATGCAACAAGAACAGAGGAAATTTTTTTCTCCTTTCTCTTCCACAGCGGCGGCAGCTCGGTACTGCTTGAGGGTGGGGAGCTCGGTGTTGCTCAGATAGTAAGACATGGGGTAACGGATGGCCAGTGCTGGATTTACGCACAAGCTACGTAAGCTGCGTCTTAGGGTATCAGATTATCAGGGTCCCTGGCAGCTCGGGAAGAGTAGGGGTCCTTGAAGAGTGCCCACTTTTGCAGCTGGAGCCTCTTCCAGCGGCCGCCCTTGCCATTGAGGGGGGAGCCATTGGCAGCGGAGGAGGAGGAGGCACCAACGGCACCCACAGACTCGATGCCCAGGCCCTTGGTGGCCAGCTCATCATCGTCGTCAGGTTCGGGGGGAGGCTTGCCAGTGATGAGGTCGGGCGCCTCGGATATGTCCAGTGCCCCCTCGGCATCACGGTGCTGCCGGTAGGTCATCCAGCAGCAGGGCTCCACGTCGGTCTCGTCCTTAACTGATGGTTAAGGCAATCATATGCCATAAGAAACAGGACTTTTAGGATAATTAAAGTTCCACAGCTTTCCCCATCTCAGTCATAAGAACAATTTGCAGCTGTTTCTATGGTGCCCTGTAGCAAAAGTCTTAAAAGGACAGAACCTATATCCCTTTGGAACATGGGCAGCCTGCTCCTGGTGTGGAGACTCAGCGCATTTTCTTGAGAGGGCAGTTACTTCCCCGGGTGTAGGGCTAATGCCACAATATTCAATGAAAAGAAAAACTCCAGAGCTTGGCTGCTGAGCCTGAAATGAGGTAGCTTGCACTGTTGGAGTAGACCTTGACGAAACAGTACCTGGAATTGAAGAGGCCTGCTACTTTGCTTTCCCCTCAGCTTAGGAAGAGTAAGGGAGGTTTCTACTAAGTAGGTGTTTGTTCTTGCAGCAGGATGGAGATGGCCCTGGTCTGACCAAAACCCCCAGTGGCTGGTGGCCCCATGTCAGTGGGGCAGTGAAATCCATTCCAGGTTTCAGTCTGAACTTTCAAGGAACTGTCCAAGGTGCTGAAGCCCCCAGGCACTGACCTATGGTGAGCTGAAGTCTTGCCAGCCAATGTCCTGGCAGGGAGAAATATTCCTGCATGGGAGCTCCTTTTGGGTGGGGTTGTCACGTGTCCTGCTTTATAGATGAATGTCCAGTCGGAGTCCAATATAAAGATAAGGAACCTTAAGAAGAGAGAGCAGGTACCCATCAATAGCAGACTGAGCAGGCACACTCTCCATGTCACAAGTCTTTCCTGTTACGGGCTCCTACTGGGAGGAAGGGCGGGATATAAATTTTATTTATTTATTTATTATTATTATTATTAATAATATTGTAGTAATTATTCACTAATAAGCAAAAAACCCTTGCGGTTTAGGAACATACCTATAGCCAACAGATATTTCTATCAAGCTTTAAAATGCAGAGGAATAGGGCATCTCCTAAACAACTCTCAGCACCCTTCACAAACTACACTTCCCAGGATTCTTTGAAGGAAGCCATGACTGTTTAAAGTGGAATAAATGTCTGGCATGGGTGTGGGGCCCTGATTAGCCAAGCCAAACTGTTAGTTTGTCTTTTAGAACACTGACAGTTGGTTCTTACTGATCATGCCTGCGCTATCATAGACTCAAATGTTAAATTTCTTAAATTAATTAAAAATCAGCCAGGCATTTTTTTAACTTTTAAACTGCAGAAGATGAAGGTCAGAGTATAGGGCAAGGTCAGTAATAGGATTACAGGTACTCTGTGAATATGGCTGGTTTTTAATTAATTTCAACAGACTATGAGACCACTGACTGAAAAAAGTCCAACATGGGTCTGGATTTCCCCCCTCTTGTTTTAGACTTTGAACTCTCAATTCTCTCTGAGTGTTTTGTGTATCACCATGAAAACTTAGAGGGTTGTTAAGCAGGCATTTATGAGTTCAGGACTATAAGTTTTGTAAGGTTTTGTTTTGAAATAAGCTTATGAGAAGCAGTAGAATGGCATGGGGTATTTTCAATTTATTATGGCAGAATGTGAAAAATCCATGCTGGCTATAGTATACAGCCAATCTTATGGCTGTATAATTTCTAAATTTGCATCTGTACAGATACATTAGCATGTGCAAATGTTAGACATATCTGTGTCCTATTTTGTCTTCGTTTTGGGTGATGCATTTCCTCTTTTTTGGCAATGTGTGCTTGGGTTTATTCTAATGTGCAGACACATTTTGTGCAGTATGAAGTAAGTTTTTGTGCAGGTGAGCATATAGGATTTAATAAGGAGGTAGATAGATTCTAAAAAAGGAATAGATGAGAAAAGAAAAATAAATAGAAATGAAGATACTGGTTCATTTCAGATATTCATAACTTTGTATTAGTATATTATGGGACTAATTACTTGGTTAGTGTGGGTGGGCAGTGTGCTGGCTGCTTGTGCAGTAAGAAAAAAAAAAGCTTAAAATAAACTCTGTGTGTGGCGACCCTACCTCATCTATGGATAAATCTGTCAATTTTGGTTTCTCTCAGTTTCTCATTTTTCCAGTCTTAAGTTAAATTCTGCACATGTCTGCATTACTGCATTTTTTTTAAAAAAAGTCCTCATGAACATCCATTAGCATCTTAGCTTGCATTTCTCCTAATATACACATTTAAAATGTAATTTTGCCTAACATACACATTTTTGCCACCACTTTCCCCAATGTGATGCATGCTTGTATTTTATTTTCACTTATATATATGCATGTTTATGCACATGTTCCCCTAATATAAGCATTTTTGTACTCATTATTTGGTTGGGTAACTGGTTCACAAAATTCAGAGAAGTACGAATTTGGAAGGATAGGTTTGGTTCGCATCTTGATTTTGGAAGTGCAAAGGAGGCGTGAACTGAATGTCTACCCCATCCCTAGTCACAGGACATGAAGAGTCAATGGAGGAAAACTTGTTCATGTTCTCTCCCTTTTCTCAGTTGATGTGGGTTCCCTGTAGTTCCCTAGTAGTCAGGGCCAGCCTGAGACAGATGAGGCAAAGGACAAGATGGCACCCACTTTTCCACATACCCAAGCCATTTGGGCTGGCAGTTAAATCTTTCTTCAACATCGGGAACAGGATAGTGTCCTCCTCTACCACACTTAAGGGCAGCAGGCTAGTTATGGGGGCACAGGAGAGGGCATGTGGCTCACACAAGTCTGTCCTCCAACAGGATGGTGTGGCCAAGGGGGCTCATAGTACAGCCCTTCAGCTTTTCCCATGTGAGGTGGTTCCCTCATTCTGCCTCATGATAAGGCTGGCCCTGTTAGCCACACCCAACACTTCATCTCTCTTTCTCCACATCTCTCCCTTTGCTTCTTGTCCTCACTCCTTACATGGAGGTTTCTTTTCATGCACGGAGGCTTTGTACAACCCAGAGCAATAAAGACTAGGAGACAGAGTCTCCAACACAACAGGCTGATGTATTTCTCATGACTGGAGACCAGGAGGATCAAGTGAAGCACCTGTTTTCACCTATCCAAATGTCCAATGGTGATTGGAAACAAGGCTAAATGTCTTTCCCCCACCCCCCAAATCTTAATTTAAAGAAAACTCCCCTCTGGTCCTTCAGAAAGGCATGCATAGTGCTGACTTGCTTCTGCAGGGATTGTTGACGATACAATGTTGGGACTGTGATTCAGGTTTGGAACATATGTTCCTGTTTTGGAATGCTGGAGCACAGCTGATCAGCTTGCTAGAAAATATTAAACATAATCCAAAACACTAGATCAATCTGAAAAAAAAGGGGTTTTCTTTGCTTCTATACATTATACATCTAGGTAGCAGCAAACTGGGACGGGGGGCGGGCGGGTAGCTTGCCAGTAGGGGATTGTTTCAGCCGTCTGCATTTGGTGTTTATGAGGAGAGGCATCTGGAAGTTGCTTCTGTAAATCTTGTTCTTGTTTTACGGGGCAAATTTACGCGTTGGGGAAAAGCAAAGTAAGTCCATCGTTTGGCTGGCTTCCATGCTGATTTGGAGCCTGTGGAGAAGAATAGGGGAAGAAGGGGGGCTTGTGGGGTTCTTGTAGTCAAGACGTGGATGGAAACAAGGGTGCATCTCCATTAGTGGATTTCATTTATCTGAAATTCCCTAGTTTTCAGAATTAATTGTATGTTTACTATGGCTAATCATCATTTTACTATCGGGAAATGTACGAAGGGAGGAGAGGAGAAAGAGGGGAAAGTGTGATGAAGATTAAATGTATACAATTGTAATTACATATATGTAGGGTTCCTTGTGTGCATTGTAAGTGTAAACCTATGTAAGGCCCCATCTGCACTATACAGCAGTGTCATGGCACTTTCAACAGTCATGGCTTTCCCCCCAAGAATCCTGGGAACTGTAATTTGGGAAGGGGGTTGAGAGTTGTTAGGAGACCCCTAATCCCCTCATGGAACTACAATTCCCAGAGTTCCCTGAGAAGGGGGATTGATGGTTAAACCATTCTGAGAATTGTAACGATAGAATTGTCACTAGCACTCTGTAAGGGGAATAGGGGTCTTCCAACAACTCTCAGCATCCTGCGAGTTTGCAGATAAGTAAATAGTTAGTTAGTAAACAAAGAAAGTACACTTCCCAGGATTCTTGGGGGGCGGGTAGCCATGACTATTGAAAGTGTTATGATACTGCTTTAGATGTATGCGGGTGCGGATGGAGCCAATGTCGGAATTGGGCCTTTAGTGTGGTGGCACTTAACCCTTTAAAACTCTCTCCCATTGTATATCAGATAGGCATCTTCTCTCTTATCCTTTTGACACCTGCTGAAGATGCGTCTGTTTCAACAAGCCTTCTAAATGGAGACCTTTATCCCAGTAGGTATCTGTATTTGATATGAATTGATTTCATATGTGCTGTGGTTGTTGTAAAGTGTGTGCATGGGGGTAGAAGAGTGGGAAGAGTCCTGTTGCACAAGTGGGAATCCTTGTGCTGATGGGACACATTAGTAGATTACCACCATATGTACACACACATACACATGGGGCTTTGCCCCTGCTTGCTTCACTCGTGAACCCCACCTACTGTTGCCAAATCCCATTCCCCCTTGGGACACCAAAGCCCCCATGGTTTTCTGTAGCTATTTCCTCATTCACCTCAGGTGTCAACAGAGCTCCCCTTCCCTTTCCCCCATTACCACAGCAGGGGTCCCCACAGCTACCCTCCCCCTTCTTCCCCCCAACCCAGGGTCACCAGAAGTCTTCTCCCCACCATCCCCATCCCAGGGGGCACCAGAATTCCCCTCCCCTTCTCCCCCCCACCACTACCACCCCAGGAAGCACCAGAACTCCCCTCCCCCTTCTCCCTACCCCCCAAGGTTCGCTAGAATGCCCCTCTCACTTCTCCCCCCTATTACCCCACAGGGCATCAGAACTCCCCTCCCCCTTCTTCCTACTCCCCAGGGGGTGCCAGAACTCCCCTGCCCTGGCCAGCACCCACCTGGTGAGGCCAAGCTCCAGGTCTGGTTGTGCGGGCCCACCATCACTGTGGGCCTGGTCATGTGGACCTAGTTGCACAGGCCTGCCATTGCTCCCCCCACTCCCAGGCAGCTCCCTAAACTGCCCGCCTCTCCCACTTACCTTCTTGATGCTGCCTCCTTGCTGCAGTGGTTTACCTCACCTTGCCTGCCTCACCTGTGAGTGTCATGCTACCTGTGAACGTTTGCAAAAATATAATATAGGTAGATATCATTTTTATATGTGCAAATGTCTTAACTGTTTTTATCTATGCAGTTGTTCTGTATAAGCTTTTATTGTATTGTAAATTGCTTGGGGATGCCTCATGGGAAGCCATTCATAAATGAAATAAATAATAAATAATAAACAGTGTTTCTATGGGAGTGCACTGATAAGCAAGTAGAATCAGGGCAGAGGAATATCGACCTTTGAATGCTGCCCTGGGCTTCTTCTGGGAGGAAGGGCTGGATATAAATTTAACACATAAATAGGACTGTCCCAGGGAAAGGGGGATTCTCTGAAGACAGGCGTCACTTGCAAGCCATTTAGCAAAGAAGCCAGCAGAAGTCCCTTTCGGTTGGACTGCAGCTAGAACACCTAGGGTGCCTTATATGGGTTTTGGCTGCATGAGCATTCTGTCTGTTCTGTGAATTCTTTGTTAGTTTTTTGAGGAGAATAGCAAATAAATCACCATAGCTGAGAATGTCCGAGACATTTATTCCCACTTCAGCTGTCTCCATTTTATGGAGCTCTTTTCCAAGCTGCCTCCCAGTCAGAAAGGTTTAGTAGTCATGGTATCCAAATGCATCACAATCTTTCTTCTAAATGCATCCTTGATGTGTGAAAATTAGGGATGGAAAGACCTGTCAGTTTTGATTCTCTCGGTTTTTCATTTTTTCTAATCTTAAATTCAGTTCTTCACATTTAAAAAATCCACATGAAAATTCTCCAGTATTTTAGTGTGATTTTCTCCTAATACACATTTTTGTAGGTAATTTTGACTAATGTACATGTCTTTGCAAACAATGTCTCATTATATAATGTACTTGTGCATGTTCTTTTCACTCATATATTGATTTTTATGCACACTCTCCACTACAATACACATTTTTGTAAACACTGGTTGGTGAACTGCATCACAGAATTTGAATATGTGCAGATTTCAAAGGATGGCTGTGTTTCAGTTCTCATATTGTTTCAGAAAGTGCAAATTTAATATTTTTGGCTTCAAATGTGAACTGATTTCTCACCCATTCCTAAGTGAAAATTCATGTCCTGTGGCATATTTTAAAAAAAATAAAAATAAAATAAAATTTAATTTATGTGTCGCCTATCTGGCCAGTGGCCACTCTAGGCGATGTACATACAATAAATTACAACAAAATAGAATACAAAAATACAGTGTAACAGTATAAATTATGCTAACAAACAATATATGGTAGGCAGTATTTAAATCATAAGGACATTAAACCTCCCCAGAAGTCCCAAAAGCCTGTTGGAAAAGCCAGGTCTTTAAGGCCTTGCGGAACATATTCAGGGAAGAGACGTGCCGAAGATCTTGTGGGAGGGAGTTCCAGAGGGTGGGGGCCACCACTGAGAAGGCCCTCTCTCTAGTTCCCACCAATCTAGCTGCTTTGGTTGGCGGGATTGAGAGAAGGCCTTGAGTGGCCGATCTTGTCAGGCGGCATAATTGGTGGCGTTGTAGGCGCTCCTTTAGATAAACTGGGCCGAGACCGTATAGGGATTTATAGGTTAGTACCAACACCTTGAAATGGGCCCGGAAAACAACTGGAAGCCAGTGTAGATCGAACAGCACTGGTGTGATGTGGTCCCGGCGACGACTGTTTGTAAGTAGCCGAGCCGCCGCATGTTGTATAAGTTGTAATTTCCGGACCGTTTTCAAGGGTAACCCCACGTAGAGCGCATTACAGTAATCTAATCGAGAGGTGACCAGGGCATGTACCACCAGTGGGAGCTGATGAACAGGAAGGTAGGGTTGCAGCCTACGTATAAGGTGTAGTTGATACCAAGCTGCCCGGCTCACAGCCGAAATCTGAGCCTCCATGGACAGCTTGGAATCAAGTACAACCCCGAGGCTGCGGACCTGGTCCTTCAGGGGTAGACTCACCCCATTGAACTTCAGGTCAACAAATCCTAGCCTTCTCTTGTCCTCCACGAGTAGTACCTTGGTCTTGTCGGGGTTCAGTTTCAGCCTATTCCTTCCCATCCATCCACTCACGGACTCCAGGCACTTGGACACGGTCTCCACAGCCAACTCTGGTGAAGATTTAAACGAGAGATAGAGCTGAGTGTCATCCGCATATTGGTGACACTGCAGCCCAAATCTCCTGATGATAGCCCCCAGCGGCTTCATATAGATGTTGAATAGCATGGGAGAGAGGATAGAGCCCTGTGGCACGCCACAATTGAGAGGCCAAGGGTCTGAAACCTCCTCCCCCAATGCCACCTGTTGGTATCTGTCAGAGAGAAAGAAACAGAACCACCGTAACACGGTACCTCCTATTCCCAATCCCTCTAGGCGATATAACAGGATACTGTGGTCGACAGTATCAAAAGCCGCTGAGAGATCGAGGAGGACAAGAAAGGTGAATTCTCCCCTATCTAATGCCCTCCTCATATCATCTACCAGAGCGACCAAGGCTGTTTCAGTTCCGTGACCAGTCCTGAAGCCCGATTGGCATGGATCTAAGTAATCTGTTTCATCCAAGTGTGTCGACAACTGATTAGCCACCACTCGCTCAATGACCTTGCCCAAGAATGGTAAGTTCGAAATTGGGCGGAAGTTATTGAAAACTTGGGGATCCATTATTTGCATAGTACCTTTACACCTTAGGGATGTATACAACTAAGTTCTACTTTTGATCGGGTAACCTCCCACGTAGACTGTGGGAATGCTGTTGATCCATTTAAATGCCCATTAATTTGATTGCTTAGATGAAGATCCATTGGCTCCCATGGACATTACTCTTAGATAAATGTGGTTAAGGCCACAGTCTTGTCATGGCTTCAGCAGAGTGCCACAATCAATCACTTTTACACCCTGGCAGCAAGATTCCAGTTTTACATCCCAACTCTGGGATTCATTACCAAGGGTTGTTGTTCTCTAAGGGAATTGCTAAAGAAATTCCAACTTCCAACTGCACTGTTCTTGGTCAGGCTGTGATGTACAAAAAGTGTTGCTGCTGTCCAGTGCTGCATGTCATCGTTTTCTCTCTCTTTTCCCTGTAGCAGTATTTAGTGGCCAAATGCACTGCACTGTGATAGGCTGCAGACAAATGACCAATATCTGGCTTCTTATCTATCACAAGTTCTTTCTCTTTCCTTACTAGCTGAATGTGCTATGCTGTATTAGGGTGGAAGTACAGCAGGACCAGTGAGAAACTGCAATGGTGTCACCATGCCACACCTGGTTCCCCTATGAAGCCTCTGAGCAAGCTTATGGTGTGGTTCTTACATCACTTTAAACTACAGTTTAAATTGAACTATGGTTTAAAGTGAACCATATCTATAGTTTAAAGTGAACCATATCTATAGTTTAAAGTGAACCATATCTATAGTTTAAAGTGAACAAGCAATGAACTAGTGCATATTGCTCAAAAAGTCCCAGTGGCACTCCTTCCTCGCTCCTCCCTTCCTTCCATGCAATGGGAAGGAAGCAAACCAGTGGCTTGCTTCCTATTATATGCAAACCAGCACTCATGCCACAATTGTAAGCCAAGGTTTGTTCTTTGCTTAGCATCATGGTTTGTTAAGAAATAAACAAACTGCGAGTGCTGATTCACATCTAGCAAGTCAGCTTCTGATTTTCTCTTCTGTGTAGGAAAGGAAAGAGCAGGGAAAAAACGATTCATGAACTTTTGAGCAGTGTGCACAAGCACACTATGCATAGCTAAATTTTAAGTATAGTTTAGTATTGTGTAGGGAGCAGGCCTATGAGTTCAATCCTAACTGCCAACAAAACGCCTGGAGGAAGGAACCTAGAGCATGACCCTCGCTAGGATCCTGCAAGCCACAAAAGAGTGTGGGAAGGAATGCTACAACGAGGGATTGCCATTCCAGAATCAGACCTGAAAGCACAACTGGCTCTAGCTCAAAGAAGGAGGAGCCTCAGGGGTCCCTGGAGCAAGGAACGCCCCCATTCTGGAGAGTGAAGCAATTTTATGGTGCTCTCCATGTCTGCATGTTTATTTCCAATCCACTCCTTATTGAAAGCAGAGGCGTCTCTAGCTGGGACTGAAAGGCCACTGCTACTGGAATCCAGGAACATGGGGGTAGGAATTACTTATTACTTAAGAATTTAAGAAGAGCTCCAGTGGATCAGACCAAAGGCACATCCAGTCCAGCATCCTGTTCTCACAGCGGCCAACCGGATGCTTATGGGAAACCCATAAAGCAGTGTCTGAGCGAACGAAGGCCTCATCTGTACCTTACATTTAAAGCAGTATCATACCGCTTTAATAGTCATGGCTTCCCCCAAAGAGTCCTGGGAATAGCGGTTTGTTAATTAGGAGACCCTTATTCCCCTCAAATAAGTTCCCAAAGCGGTTTAGCAATCAGTCCCTCTTCCTAGGGAACTCTGGAACTGTCGCTCTGTGAGGGGAATAGGGGTCTCCTAACAACTCTCAGCACTCTTCACAAACTACAGTTCCCAGGATTCTTTGGAGGAAACTATGACTGTTGGAGTGGCATGATACTGCTTGAAATGTAAGGTGAAGATGTGGCCTTAGGCTCCGAAATGTGAAATATGGGTTCCCTTTGAGAATCTTTCCAGCAAAGTGGACTGAGTCATGGCCACCATGGAACACATTCCAAATGATGTACCGGAGATGTGTGCAGACTTCAAGTGTTCAGGATCTGTTTTGTATTCTTACTAGCACCCTGAGGTACACAAAATGCAGCCAGGTGGATAACAGTGGTGGTAGCCAAGGGAAATTCAAAAGTCTGGCGCAGCAGGGGAGGCCCATTACCCACTGCACCCAAGTCATATGCTGGGACGACCTTCATATACAAACACAAATTCATATCAGAGTAGCTACAGATCAGAGATCAAATAGCCTAATTTGTAGGGGGGTTAAAAAGTTCTGAGTCAGTTTGCCTATCTCCTGCAGATTTTCCAGAGAAATACAGGTCACTCCTGTTGTCACTTCTGCTGACCCCGGAAGTCATGCACAAACAAGCCCAACATACTTGGAGAAGCTGTGCATCATGCAAGTGAAATTATTTATACACACGCACACATGTATGTGTGAAACAGCACCTGTTAGAGATGTGGTTGGGGAGATTTCTGAGGGCCAAATGGAGGACCACATTTAGCCCTCAGGCCTAAGGTTACCCTCCCTTGCTCTACACAACCAGGAACTTTAGTCTTGAGGGTTCTTGATCACATGGAGGACTCTAAGTGCATTTAGCTAAATGTGCAAAGTTTCCCCTTCAGACCTTCCTACGTAATGTGTGAAGTCCTGAGGCTGCTGCTGGCAGTGATGGGGACCTGGGGGCAGCACTGGCATGTGTGGGCCTGCTTCTCTCCCCCACCTCCACGTATTTTCCTGAACAGATCTCTTGAGCTGTGCTAAACTGAAACTCAGGGAGGGAACTGGAGAGGGGCAGGGCAGGAGGAGAGGCAGTGTGTGAGTTGCAATTCACTCATGTAACATCAAACCATGGTTTGTCATTACATTTCAACTGACCCAATGTGTGGAATGGCTTTGCTGGACTCAGGTAGCTGCAAGACAGGGGTAGACAACAAGATACCCTTCAGATGTTTGACTGAATACAACTCCCATCAGCTGCAGCCAATATGGCCAAATGATCTAATGTGATGACAACTGTAGCACAACAACATCTGGAAGTCACCACATGGACCAGCCTTTCCCAACCAGTGTGCCTCCAGATGTTGTTGGACCACAACTCCCATCTTTCCTGACCATTGGCAATGCTGGCTGAGGCTGATGGGAGTTGTGGTCCAACAACATCTGGAGGCACAGTGGATGGGAAAGGCTGACATGGACTATTCCTGCTGTACAAGCTTGACGTGGAAGAATCTGCCGATTTTAATGGTTTTCACCTAATAATCCTGGTGCTGATTATAATGAACTTGTCATGACTGCTCCCAAGTGCTATTTGGATGATACATGCAAGGAAATGTATGGCGCTAATGTGCAATTAAATATGCAAATCTATTCTGATCTAGGGGAGGGAGGGGTTGTTTTTTTAAAAAAATGTGGAGGAGAGGGGTGAGAAGAGAATCTAATTAGCTCCCTAGAAAGTCTGTTGTGGCTGGGCGCAAGAAGCGAGGCACACAGCTCTCAGGTTTCGCTCTGATCCTTTTACCTCCGCAGACTTCAGAAGGCAATCCGGCTGCAAATAAGAGCAACCAAATCAGAAACAGGTTTGTGTTTAAAGAAAGCCTCTCAAGCTGGGAGTTCACCAGCTGAGGTCCTTGGAGGAAGCAAAATGCAAGCCTTTTCAGTTACATACTGTAGATGGTTTCCGTTTTGTACCAGTGCTTGCTTTTCTCTGGTTTCTTTTGGTGGCAGTCGTGTTCTGATTTTACAGAAATGTAACATGTGTTCATGGAACACATAAACACTCAGTGCCAGATACGGGACCAGTTCACGATGATGACTACCTTCCCCTGGGGGCTACCAAGAGTCTATAGCATGAGCCAGGAAAAGCATGCACAGGGCAGTGGGGAGCGGGAAGGGACTTTGGAAAGGCCTCCTAGCCATGGAACACTCCAAATGGACTGTCACAGCCTATTTAGGAAACAGTGAAGCAAGTCAGAAGAATCCTGCAGGGAGCTAAAGTCACAATGGATTTCTATCTCGGGGGATTCTCCATCAGAATCCTGAAGCCAGAAAACAGATGCGTTTGGCTGGGGAAAGGAAAGGGACCCTCCTTAGCATTTGCCCTTTGTGAATCAATTGCAGCCTCTCTTTGTGGAAAGAATAGGCACTCTCAGTTGCCCACATTGTGGGCAACCTTACGGTGGGGGGGGGCGGGGGCGGAGAGATGCCCACTAGTGGTGGGCAGGGCCAGATGCAAAAGTGAACAGAGCAGTGGATCAGACTTTTTTTACCTTTTGGAAAATAGGTTATATTCTAGCCGTGAAAAAGTCAGAGGCTTACACATGCACACACACGCACACCCTACCTACCTCTTCCAAGCAAACAACAGGCATTGTCACAGTTTAAGGACACAGCGTAGTGTAATGGTTAAGGTAATGGACTGTGACCTGGGAGACCAGGGTTCGGATCCCCCACTCAGCCATGAAGCTCACTAGGGGACTTTGGGCCTAACCTACCTCACAGAGTTGTTGTGAGGATGAAATGGAGAGGGAGAGAGCCATGTACACTACTATGAGCTCTTTGGAGGAAAGGTGGGATATACATGTAATCAATCAATCGATCGATCAATTCCAGTCAGGCAGAAGTGGTCTGTGGAGACTCCTGAAAGCCCAACAGAGAGGCCTGGAAGGCCACATTTGTGGGACTGGGAGCAAAGGAGTATTGTGATACACAAGACCTATACAACCTGTGAACTCCAAAGCTAAACACAGGCCACCATTGATTTATGATGGCCCACCAGGAAGTCAGCCACTATCCTCTTCCTGGAGGGGTGGGGAACCTTAGGCCCAGGGGCCAAATGTAGCCCTCCTGGTCTATCCGGTCCTTGGGATGCTCAGTAGACCCCTTCCCAGACCACACCCCTTTCTCCAAGTCACACCTTCCTTGAGTGCTTCTGCCTGGCCAGGATATGTCCTTGGGCTGTGATGATGCCCCTTGTTTGTCTGGAGGGAGAGATGTGTTTTTGTAGGTGTGTGCTGACACCTTGAGCTTTTATGTGGCTAGAATGTAGCTTATTGTGCAAAGGGTAAAAGTCGCACCCATTGATCTTCCCAGTTTTGTCTCTAGCCCTAGCCACCACTGGCATGTGGTCTCCAGTAGGTTCTCCGTGAGGGAATGTGGCCCTCAGGCTAAAAAAGAATCCCCACTGCTGGCTTTTGGGGACTGCATAGATAGGGAGGTTGTCAGGCAACTGGGGGACTAAAACACATGGTGGGTGGGCTGTGTTTAGCTTGGTGAGGAAGATGTTGTTCAGGCCTTGTGGGAATAGGTTGCAGCACCTTTGAACTAAAACCTGGAGTGGATTCCACTGCTCCACTGACATGGAGCCACCAGCCGCCGCTACCTGTGATATAAGAATTGCAGCGGCACACTCAGACAAATTGTTCTAACAAAAACTACAGCAGTAAAGATGAGACCAGCATCAGTCTTGTTGCCTGATCCTAAACTGATTGCTCAGAATAAAGCCCCACTGATGCCAAGCTTGCACAGGATTATACCATTAAGCAGTGCTCTTCTGCACATTTAATTCGGAGCAAGACTTGCTTCCACGTGAACAGGGATAGGATCGGGCTGCATTAAAAAATATCTAATCTCATAGAATAATAAAACTTAAAATGATGCCTGTTTGTATTCTGTGGGAAACAATGGCATATCTTGGGATGCTGTAAGTCATTACATGTACATTAATGTATGCACTGCTTGCTCTCTGTTATCCACTTGGGCAATCCAACCACTTTGTTCTTTCCAGAACCTATTCAGTTATGGCCCCATCTGCAGTACACATTGAAAGCAGTATCATTCCACTTTAAACAGTCATGGCTTCCTCCAAAGAATCCTGGGAAGTGTAGTTTGTGAAGGGTGCTGAGAGTTGTTAGGAGACCCTGTTCCCCTCACAGAGCTACAATTCTCAGAGTGGTTTAACCATTAATCCATCCCTGCAAACTGATTCATTTCAGCATCTCCATATGTCCTTGAGTTAATCTCCATGTCTAACAACTTGGAGCACAGATGAAATCACTAAGAAGGTAGCTGCTCTGAGTGACCATAACAGGACCACTTTGGTGGAGGAGGTAGCAAAATATCTGCATTTTTGTAAACATTGTTTGGTTGGAGAATTGCATTGTATAATTTGAATAAGTGTGACGTTTGAATGGTGGCTGTGTTTCAGTTCTCGTAATTGTTTTGGAAAGTGCGGATTTGAGAGATTTGGCTTTAAATGTGAACTGAATCAAATTTCGTCCCCATTCCCACCTGTGAGCAAATCAGGATGAACATAGGATCACTGTCCATTGTCATAACTTCCTCACAAACAGACAGAACAAATGTTCAACACAGACTGGATATGATCTAACTTCTGCATAGGCCTTGTGCAAACAAGTCAGGATGAATGCTTAATTAATAGGTTGTCTAGAGGAGCCCTAAGTTACAATTTTAATAAGCAAAAGTGCTCATTGTTAGATGGAAGGCTTTTGTGTTTTTTTCATTCCTTATTGTAATAACACATCAGTGTCAAAATAGCCTAAAAAAATAAACCAAGTGTACCCTTAACTTTCACTCCCACCAATTAAAATTTGCCTTGATAAATCAACTACCATTTTAATCTATGAATTAAGGGCTAAAATAGGTAAAAATAGTAGGAGAAAGGGTTTTTTAAAAAATAAAAAAATAAACAGCAGTCACAGGGTAAGGAAAATCTTGATTGGGCTTTAAAAGCTAGAATCATCACACACTTACAAATTACTCAGAATTCTACTGATTCTGTAATTATAGTCACCTCTCTTTTGCCTTAAGATTTTCAGTTCTTTTCTTCCTGGCCTAATTACTGTTGGGTCATCTCATGGAAAAATGAAAGATTATTTGAATAAAGGATATCTAGTGGAGTTTGCATTGCATCTGCTGTTGCCAGGGATTGAGCACACAGTGAGCCTTGAACTGATGACTGGAATGATGTAAGGCTGTGTGTGCCACCTCCCCAATTTTGCCCAAAGGAGGATACCGCAAGGCTTCCAGCTGCATTAGCAAGGAAGTGCTCTAGGTTATTAAGAGGCTTCTGGATCAGGATTGCTCATGGTTCTGAGTAACTAGCAGACTCTGGTGTCACTGCTTCTTGACAGCCATTTTTGACTTGCCCAGTCCTGCTCTCCATCCAACTGAGCTGTGTGTGACATCAGCAGGCACAAACAAAATAAAGGAGTAAAAGTTATCCTTGATAGTTTGCTTCCCCTTCAAACATCTTGGCCCAAAGTTTGTTCCGTTGCCCATACAGACCAACTGCGCAGGCAACACCGTTCAGAAAGAGGAATATAGGAAGTTGCCTTACACCGACTCAGACCATTTGGTCCATCTAACTCAGTAATGTCTATACTGACTGGCAGAAGGTCCCCAGGGTTTCAGGCAGGGGTCTCTCCTAGCCTTACCTGGAGATGCTGGGGATTGAACCTGGGACCTTCTGCATGCAAAGCAGATGCTCTGCCACTGAACTGTGGCCCTTCCCTAAACAGCCCCACAACATGTTCCCTTGCCACATTACATAACCTGCCTCCATGTCTCATTCACTCCATCTTTTCTACACTGGGAGCAATGAACCTCTCCCCAGTCACAGCTAACCTGTTGTGTTCCAGTTTCTTTTCCTGGACAGGGCATTTCAATTTCCAGCAAGCAGAAGAATGGCAGGTGTAACTCTCTTCTCCTGACTTCTCTTGCACATTTACATGTGGACATCTGGTAGGCAAGTAAAAATCCAAAGGAATAATAACTATTCAATGCTGCTTTGTTATGAAGATGCTTGCAATGTTTGATTATTATAACAAAGGTTTTGCTTTCACAGGCAGCAGGCACTGAGCTCATGCCAGATTTCCCCAAGAGCTGATGTCCTCCTAAGTAATGGCTGAGCCGTCACCAGCTGTACTCAGCATTCTACAAGGTCTGTCCAGACTTGGTGAGCCTTGGCTGGTGAAGAATGTCTTGAACATTGCCTGATTTCCTTGTTTATATCTGTGTAAGCTCAGCAAGTCATATCCTCATCAGCTGGCGCTTGTTCTTGTTCCTGAATTTTGCTTTATCTTTTCTTTTTGAGACCCGTTATATATTTTCTACCCTGCTTGTTGTTTCATAGTTGTCCATGTATTTTTTAAAAATATAGGATTAGATCTTAAATCTGAACTATTTAGGTAGCTCAGATTCAGCAAAGCTTATTTTGATTTGCAGAGTAACTGAGGTCTTGCATAGAGATCTAGCAGCTTGAGATCTCCCAGAAATGAAGGTCCTGGAGCTAAACGGAGTTGGAAGTGCTTTGCCACCCAGGTCAGGTTCGTTGCACAAGAGCTGAAGTGTTACAGCGTGTCTTGTTTTGATCCCAAACAACATCAGCCCTTCTTCATTGCATGAAGGTGCAGAGTGTAACTCCCTTCCACCATGTCCCCCAAAGCCACCCCCCCACACAATTCTGCATGAACATCTGCAGTGGGAACCCTGCTTTGCTCATGTAGGCTTGTGCAAAATCGTGCAAATTACAACCTTGCACAGTCATATTAGTGTTCTAAGCCATGTATGAATCGCTACAAGTAAAGCAAGCTCTCCGCTGCAGACATTTGCCTTGTTCTGTATGTGGACCAGGGAACAGTGATACAATGGAGAGGGCGGGGGCCAATGACTGTGTCCTTGCTCTCCCTGTTCATGCTTTTCACATATGATCACTCTGGGACAGGGATGGGAAACCTTTGATCTTCCAGATGTTGTTGGACTCCTGTTGTTGAACAGATGCAGCACCAGGGGACTGGAGAAGACCTATCCTAGGAGTGAGTAGTTGAGCACCTCGTTGCTTGCTGCCCATGGTTACTGTCTCTTGAAACAGCTGATGTCACTGATAAGTGCTGTAAGGACTGGGACCCCCTGCCTGACCCTGACTCCAGAGAGAGGCTGCAGTCAATCTTGTAGCCCCTTGCATCAGCTCCTGGCTGGTCAGAGGGTATAAAAGCCTGGCAGCCCTTGGGCACTGGGTCTGCTGCTGGTGGGGTCACCACCGAAGGGGTGATCCCAAAGGAGTGATCCCATGTGGAGCCCCTTAGGGAATCCCGAGGGTGAGGGTGCTACCCCCTTCTATTTTTTAAAAAAAACAATCTAGAGGAGATTGGTAGTGGGTAAGATGCATGTGTAGTTCCTGTGTAGGGTGAGAGCCTGTGCAGTGAACTGAATGATAGGAGAAATTCGCAAGATGCCTTCAGAGTGAGATGCCTGGGTGGGAGTAGATGTGCCCTGTGTGAAGATATTGAGTGGTTCTGGTTGTTCCCAATTCTGTCAGAGGCATACTGGGATAACTGGTTCTGGTGGGTTTTGTTGTTGGGCTCTTGTCTTGTCCATATCATGTGTTTAGGAGGAGTCTTGGTAAGGAGGGATATGGGTGATGCCGCCCCAATTTCAATGATCATGGGTAGAGGGAGGTATAGCCACGGGGAAGTGATGAGCTACCACAGAAGACGAAGGCAAGGCTATCTACGCCTTGTTCCTTGTTCCCACTCCTCCCATGGATGGGTTCTTGGTTGCTCATTTGCTGTGCCCATTGCCCCATGTGTACTATTGTTTAACACCAGATAGGTACACAATAAGACCACACTCATATATGATTTGATCATGGATGAGGGTGTTGATTTGGTGTGTATTACTGAGGCCTGGGTATGTGAGCTGGGAGGAGTTGATCTGACCCAGCTTTGCCCACTTGGATACTTGGTGCAACAACATCACAAGCTGCAGGGATGGGGGGGGTTGCTGTGGTCTACAGAACATCCATCTCTGTCACTGGGAAACCACTCTGTATTGGAGCTTGCACCTGGTGCTGGGCCCAAGAGACAGTAAACTAGAGTTGCTGCTGGTGTACTGTCCACCTTGCTGCCCAGCATCTTCTCTGACCAAGCTGGCAGAGGCCATCTTGGCTGTGGTATTGGAGGACCACAGAATGATAGTCCTGGATGATTTCAGTGTTCATGCTGAGGCTGCCTCTAGTGTTCCGACTCGGGACTTAATGGACTCCATGAAAACCATGGGGCTGTCACTGTCAAGTTGTCACTGGTCTGACACATAGGGCAGGGCACACCCTCGACTTGGTTTTTGCTCCAGATGGAAGAAAAGGTGTTCTGGAGATGGTGGTGGTGGTGGATGTTACCTCACTGTCATGGTCAGAGCACTTTCCGATGAAGTTTAGACTTACAGCTCTGTTCCTCCCTCAGGGGTGTTGGACAGACTAAGATGGTCCACCCTCAGAGCCTAATGGAATCCACTGGATTCCTGAATACCCTGTGGGAGTTCCCAGTAGATAGAGCAGGTGACCCTGTTGAAATTCTTGTCACACTGTGGAACAACGAGATGTGTCGGGCTCTTAACACGTTGCCCCTAAGCTCCCTCTCCGGCATTGTGGAGCCCGGTTTGCACCTTGGTACACCAGTGAACTAAGGCCAATGAAGCAGGCTGGACAATAGCTAAACACAAGTGGTGAAAGACTTGCTGTGAGGTTGACTGGGCACGAGTAAAACATCATTACCATGCATACTGTGTGGTGGTGAGGACAGCGAATAAGACTCACTCCTCTGCCTCCATTGCATCCTCAAGTAGCCGTCTAGTGGAGCTTTTCCATATTGTCAGGGGTCTGTTGATATCAACTCCAGGTAATAGTGTTCTAGACCTTTCAGAGGCCCACTGGGAATTGTTTGCAAGGCACTTTGAGGGTAAAGTTGCTTGCCTCTGTAGCAATCTTGATGCCCCATCCACATCTACTGTAGTCCCCAGTGAGGTGTCCAGTGCGCCCTCTGCTGCAATGCCTTGGGATCAATATCAGTTGATGCGACTTGATGATGTGGACAAGGTGCTTGTGACAGTGTGACTAGCAATGTGTCCTCTTGACCTTTGCCCTTCTTGGCTTATTAAAGCTTGCTGAGGGGGTATGACTGAGTGGATCCAGGGTGTGGTTAATGTGTATTTGCGGGAGGGAGTGGTCCCAGCGGCCCTGAAAGAGGCAGTGATCCGACTGCTCCTGAAAAGGCCCACCCTGGACTAGGGATGGGGTTTGCATCTTGGTTCCATGCCATTAGTCCCGCCAGCCAACCAGCGGCTCCGTGCCACCATTTTAATTTTTCTGATTCTTTTTGATATTTTAGTGTCGCTTGTTTTCCCCTCTTAGAAAATGACTCTGTTACTAATGACATGGAAGGACATTTAAAGTGTTAATACCATAGACATTAAGTGGGAAACCTGGGGAGTGTTGCCTACTTTTGCTAGGCTTTCATTAACATGGGTGAGACTCACTTTACTTCCCTGTTGATATCTATGGTATTTATCCTTTAAATGCTATATTCCCCCTTCCCCATTAAAAGCAGGAGAAAAAACAAACAATGGTGGCAGCGCTATTGAGGCTTCTCGACAGGGAAAAAGCAGGGGTCAGACCTCCCACTCCAGGAACTTGCTACCAAAACAGAGCTAGGGTGGAGGAGCAGGGACCAGAAGCCAGTGGGGGAAAACACAGGAGGGAAGCAGGCAGAGGCAGACAAACCCTAAGGTTCAGAGTCCCTCGCTAGGGATGGAGCAGGTGGGAGGGGAGGGGAGAAGGAAGTGGTAAAATGGAGGCTGCAAAAGTTGTTATTCTGTAAATAACAGAAAACACTCATCAATACTAAGAGAGACAGAGGGAAGGAGGAAGGAAAAAACACTGAATAAGCACAAAAAAGAAACTGAAAAATGGAGCTAGCAAAAAGGCAACCAGCGTCACAGAAAAGCAAGCTGCTAGAGTTTGTGGCAAGCATGCTCGCTCTGTACTAGGGTTGCCAGGATCAGGGCCAGAGACTGATTCTGTATCTTTAAGAGCAGAGAAAATTCAGCCAAGTGCAGGTGTTCTTGCAACACTGCAATGGGAAAAACCACAAGGTGGAATCCTCTCTTCCCCCTGCACAACTTTTAAAGATACAGAAGACCTCTTGGTTGCCAGACCCAGCCTCTAGGTCTTCTGTATCTTTAAAGGTTGTGCAGGGGGAAGGGAGAATTCCACCTTGTGGTTTTTCCCATTGCAGTGTTGCAAGAACACCTGCACTTGGCCGACTTTCTCTTCTCCTAAAGATACAGGATCAGTCTCAGGCCCTGAACCTGGCAATCCTACTCTGTATACAGAGTAACCATGCGAACTACTAAAATATATGGTTTTAAATCCAAAGTGGGCAGAATTCTTACCCATCTCTACCCTGGACCCATTGGCTTGTGACAACTATCGCCCAGTCACAAATACTCCCCCCCCTTTTTTTTTAGGGAAGGTGATAGAGAGGGTTGTGTCACAGCAATTGCAAGTACTCTTGGATGAAAAGGTTATCATTCTTGACCCATTCCAATCTGGTTTCAGGCCTGGTTATGGGACTGAATTAGCCATGGTCACCCTGATGGATGACCTTTATTGGAAGAAGGCCAGGGGGAGTGCAACCCTGTTACTCTTACTTGATCTCTCAGTGGCTTTTAATACCATTAACCATGGTATCCTTCTGGGCCGACTTGGTAAGATGGGTATTGAGGCACTGTTTTTCAGTGGTTCCGATCTTCTCTCCAGGTTCCTTTTTAGAGAATAGCATTGGCAGATTGCTTTTCAGCTCCCTGAGAGTTGTGCTGTGGGGTGCCGCAGGGTACCATCTTGTCCTCAATGCTGTTTAGCATCTATATGAAGCCTTTGGGAGCGGTCATCAGGAGATTTGGGGAGAGGTGTCAGCAGTACGCTGATGGTTCTCTGCTCTATTTCTATGTAACATCTGAATCAGGAGAGGCTGTGTAAGCCCTGGATTGGTGCCTGGATTTGGTGGTAGGCTGGATTAGGACCAATAAACTGAGTCTGAATCTTAGCAAGGCAGAGGTGCTGTGGGCTGGTGCTTCTCGAGTTCAGATAATTGGTCAGTTGCCTGCTTTGGATGGTGTTCTACTCCCTCTGAAAGAGCAGGTCCATAGTCTGGGGATGCTCCTGGATCCATATTTGTTGCTAGAGGCCCTCAGTGCCTAGGAGTGCCTTGTAAGACAGCTGCAGCCATTTCTGGACCGGGATAGCCTGACCACTGTTGTCTATGCACTGGTAACCTCCAGTCTGGATTTCTGTAATGTGCTCCATTTGGGGCTGCCCTTGATGTTGGTTTGGAAGCTGCAGCTTGTGCAAAATGCAGCAGCACAATTGCTCACTGGTATTGCCAACATGTCACTGAAAGAATTGCACTGGCTACCCATTTGCTACTGGGCGAAGTTCAAGGTTCTGGTTTTGGTGTACAAAGCCCTATACTGCTTGGGACTAGGATACCTGAAAGATCATCTTACCTTTTTTATATCCACTGCACTCTGCAAGTGATCGCTGTGCTCTGCAGATGAGGGCCTCCTACAGATACTATCTTATCCAGAGTTCCATTCTGCACAACTTAGGAAGCGGACCTTTAGTGTAGTGGCACCAATGTTTTGGAATTCCCTCCCCTTAAATATTGGACAGGCACCATCTCTGTTTTCTTTTCAGTGCCTACTGAAGTCCTTCCTCTTTCAACAAGACTTTTAAGTAGAGACCTTATCACAGTCTGTGTCTGTGTTGGAATTGCTTTTTAAGATGTTTTAAAATATGCTTTGTTTTAATATATTTCAAAGTCTGTTTTTAAGATGTTTTAGAATGTTTTTAGGGTTTTGTTTGTCACCCTGGGCTCCTTGTGGGAGGAAGGACAGGATATAAATTTAATAATAATAATAATATTGGCCCCAGTGGCCAGGGATGATGGGAGTTGTAGTACAGCAACATCTGGAGGGCCACAGGTTCCCCATCCCTGCACTAGAGAAGCTACTTGAAGCCTTGGAGATTTATTCTGTTTGTTCCATCAACAACATATGAACAGGAAGATAAGTTATTACTCATTTACCATTATGTAAAAAAACAACATATTAGAGTAGAAGAATGAAGACAAAGATACAATATTCCCCACACCAATGGGATGCCATTTATCAATTAATGGCAAAATAAGTGTCGGAAGGCAGAGCTGGGGTCCCAATCCCGGGGAGCTGGATCCCGGAGAGTTGGGAGAAGAGTATTCGGATGGATGGCAGAGGGAAGGGGGAGGAACTTCCCCCCTTTGGAGCGAAGACGAAACAGAGGAACTGCCAGTGATAAGGTCGCTTAGCAACGGGGAGCCTGAGCCCTCCCTGGACATTCTCACGCCTCCCCCTCTTTGAGGCTCAGAGCAAGAGGGGAAAGAGGGAGGGCTGCTCACAGCCGAAAAGCGGGGAGGCAGTTTACCATCAGCCCCTCCCCTATCCCCCATCCTGGAATCGGAAACTTCAGAAGAGGAGGGGGTGATGCTTCCCCCCTCACCGCGCACACGCAGACAGCTGAAAAGACAGGAGAGAAGGGGGGGAAGGCGGGCAGTACCTGAGGGGCAGTTAAGGAGGAGCGAAAGATTGCGTGCCCGTTTGGCCCCTTCTTAAAGAACAGGCGGGAAGAAGTCCCTTGCTCTGTCAACTTTCTCCCAATGCCGCAGGACCTGTATCCCTGTATTGCTTCATGAGAAAACGCAGTCTTTGTTTGGACATTACCCTAATAAAACACGAATTAACTACAGCCATTGGTCTGGTTCCTGAGTCACATCCTGGGCCTGACAGCTTGACAGAGCCACCTAAATCACCCTCAACGCTCTCTTCACTTGACTGGGACAAGATGTCAAAGGGAGCAGCGGGGGGGACGAACCCCACTTCTGAGACGGAAGAAGTGGAACTCTTGAGGACTAAGGTAGCTGATTTGCAGACGGATGTTCAAGCCCTGCTAGCAGCAGTCAAGGCGCTGAAGACAGATAATCAAACCTTGAAGGCCACGATAGACCAGATGCGAACAGCCCCTCCAGCTGCCGTAGTAAAGGTTCCCATTGGATTGCCCCCAAAATACACGGGACAAAGTGATCAGTTGGCAACCTTCGTGGCTCAATGTGAGTTATATCTGGATGTCAGGCACACGGAATTTCCAGATGATGGGGCTAAAGTAGCTTTCGTGATTAGCCTCCTGGAGGGAGAAGCTGCAAAATGGGTGACTCCGTATCTCGTGAGAAAGGATACTGTCTTAGGAAGGTACAGAGGATTTATACAGGAGATGACCGAGATGTTTCAAGACCCGCAAAGGGCTGAAACAGTAGCGCGGCAACTAGGCGCTCTGAAGCAAGCTAAAGGGACTGTTTCCGAGTACACTAACGCTTTTAAAATTCTGTCCCAGGAAACTGGTTACAATGACGCCGCCCTGATGTTTATGTACCGGAGTGGATTAAATGCTGAAATCCTGGATGAGTTGGCCAGGACCTCCCCCCCGCTAACCTACCAGGGCTCATCCGGCTATGCCTACAGATAGATCACCGGATGGAAGGAAGGCGCCTGGAAAGGAAGCAGGAGGTCCCGAGATACTCAGCCTCGGCGTCCCGCAACAAGACCCTTCCCACTGCAGGGATGGCAGGTAATGCAACTGAGGGACAGGGAGGGGCTAGGCCAAGACTGTCGGAAGAAGAAAAGGAAAGATGACGCCGGGAACGTTTATGCTTTTATTGTTCAAAGCCGGGCCATGTGGCCAGAGACTGTGGACTGAAAGGGGGGAAAGCCGAGCCGTCGGGAAACTAGAACACCCAGTCCACGTACAGGCCGGTGGACTGGGGGCAGCGTTGTATAAAGGCCCCCCAACGATCCAACCTCCCTCGAAGGGGGTGTTGGTCTTGCCTATTCGGATTACAACTTCCAGAGGAGTGGTGTTTAATTCCACTGCCTTAATTGACAGTGGAGCCTCCACAAATTTTATTGATGCAAAGTTAGTCAAGTGTCATGGAATTTCCCAGTGGAAACTGGACGCTCCCCTAGCTGTAGAGACTATCGATGGGAGACCCCTGAAGTCAGGAGGGGTGACACAAGCCACGGAGGAAGTGAAACTTCAAATCCCTGGACACGAAGAGTTCATTTCGCTGTACGTGTCAGATCTCTCGAACTTTGAGGTGATTCTGGGAATGCCCTGGCTAGCAAAGCATGAACCCAAAATAAGTTGGAAGGAGGCGGTGGTGTGGTTCACCTCACAGTATTGCCAGGAGAACTGTCAACCTGAAGGGATCAAGAACACCCTAGCGGGGGCAGTGCAAAAGATCGAGCAAGTGACCCTGCCGCCAAAGTATGAAGAATTCAAAGATGTGTTTGATGAAAAAGAGGCAGAGACTTTAGCCCCCCACCGCCCTTACGAGTGTGCGATTGACCTAGTGCCAGGAGCCAGCATCCCATCAGGGAGAATCTACTCTCTCACAGAGAATGAGAGGGAGGCCCTGAAGGAATTCCTGGATAAAAACCTGAGGCGAGGATTCATACGCCCCTCACAATCCCCTGCTGGAGCGCCACTATTGTTTGTGAAAAAGAAGGGGGGGGAACTCAGACCCTGTAACGACTATCGCGCATTGAACCAGATCACCATCCCCAACAGCTACCCGCTGCCCCTGATCTCAGAGTTGCTGGACCGACTGCGCTCTGCAAAAATCTTCACGAAGTTGGATTTGAGAGGAGCGTACAATCTGATCAGAATGAAGGAGGGAGATGAATGGAAAACAGGATTCTTGACCGCTTACGGACAGTATGAATACCTGGTCATGCCGTTTGGGCTTTGTGGAAGGCCAGGAATTTTTCAAAAATTCATGAACGACGTGTTTAGAGACTTGTTGGACACGTATGTAATCTGTTACTTAGATGATATCCTGGTGTTCTCAAAGAACCAGGAAGACCACGACCAGCATGTGAAGACGGTGTTGAAGAGACTGAGAGAAAATCACCTGTATGCTAAATTAGAGAAATGTGGATTTGACCTCAAGTCTCTAGACTTCCTTGGATATCGAATCTCAGCGGAAGGCGTGGAGATGGACCCAGGGAAAGTAAGCTGCATATTGGACTGGGGCCAACCTGTCACCAAAAAGGATGTACAACGGTTTTTGGGGTTTGCCAATTATTACAGAAAGTTCATTCCAGGGTTTTCCAAATTAACAGCTCCTCTGACTGACTGTTTAAGGGGGAAGAAGAAGTTTCAATGGACAGAGAACGCCACCGAGGCCTTTGAGGAGCTGAAGAGAAGGTTTGCTACTGAGCCCATTCTGCGCTTTGCTGATCCGAACCGCCCTTTCGTAGTGGAAGCAGATATTTCAGATTTTGCCATCGGGGGGGTCCTGCTACAATTAGACCAAGAAGGGAAGGAGCTGCACCCCTGTGCGTACTTCTCTCGGAAGTTAAAGCCTGCAGAGAAGAACTACACAGTTTGGGAGAAGGAGCTGCTGGCCATCAAGGACTCTTTTGAAAACTGGAGACAATACCTAGAGGGGACCTCTCATCGAATTGAAGTGTGCTCTGACCACAAGAATCTTGAAAGCCTCCAAACCGCCAGAAAGCTGAACCAGAGACAGATAAGATGGTCCCAGTTCTTCACTAGGTTTAACTTCCAGATTACTTACCATGCCCAAGCCAAAAACCAGAGAGCGGATGCCTTATCCAGACAGCCACAATACAAAGAAAGTGAATCCGAGGACCAGCCTCAGTACGTAATCCCGCCAGAGAAACTAACGTTGGGAGTATGCCAGCCTTCATGGGAAGAGGAACTCAAAAAGGCACAACAAGAAGATGCAGACATGCTAAAATATCAGCAGGAGACGGGACAAGGTCAAGACTCAGAAGTAACCTTTCACTGGAGAAATGGACTGTTATGGTTCAAAACCACCAGATATGTGCCAGAAGGGGAATTAAGGCTCAGAATCCTATGCCAGTGTCATGATTCCATCACAGCGGGACACTTTGGGATTTACAAGACCATTCAGAACGTGGCCAAGGACTTCTGGTGGCCTAAAATGCGTCGGGATATTGAGAGTTATGTAAAGTCCTGCTCTGTCTGTCTGCGGACAAAAACACAAACAGGGACACCAGCAGGACTGTTACAACCGTTGCCTGTCCCACACGAACCCTGGAAGGACCTCTCCATGGATTTTATAACTGATCTACCCAAGTCCCAAGGAATGACAGCCATCTTAGTAGTGGTGGATCTACTTACCAAAATGGCACACTTTCTTCCTTGTGCAGGGGCCTTAGAGGCTAAAGAAACGGCCAAGTTATTCATAAAAGAAGTCTACCGGCTGCATGGATTGCCAAACAGCGTAGTCTCAGACCGAGGAACTCAGTTCACAGCCAAATTTTGGAGAGCAATGTGGAAACAGTTGCAGACGGAATTAAAACTCTCCTCCGCCCATCACCCCCAGACAGATGGGCAGACGGAACGCTTGAACGCCGTTTTGGAAAGATATTTACGAAGTTATGTGTCCTATCAACAGACTGACTGGGTATCATATTTGCATTTTGCAGAGTTCGCCTACAACAATTCTCTGCACTCCAGCACTCAACAAACCCCGTTCTTCGCTAATTATGGATTTCATCCTAAAGTCTTTCCAAGCAGCTCAGAAGGAATGCTGGTACCGGCAGCTGAGAACTTCCTTAAGGAATTGCAAGTGGCGCAACAGACACTGAAACAGCAGTTAAACGAAGCCAAAATGGAGTACAAGCGAGTTGCTGACCTGCACAGGAAGGAGGCCCCCCCCCTTCAACCGGGAGACCAGGTATGGCTGTCTACCCGCTTCCTCCAGATGCCGGGCAAATGTAGAAAATTACAAGACAAGAGGGTGGGTCCTTTCGAAATAGAAACTCAAATCAATCCCGTGGCGTACCGACTGAAGCTGCCAGACACATTTAAAATACATCCTGTGTTCCATCGATCCCTCTTAACGAAAGCCGCCCCTCCCAGTGAGTTACGGCCGGAGGAACCTCCCGGAGCTCCACTCCTGGTAAATGAGCAGCTTGAGTTTGAAGTTGAGGAGATCTTAGATTCCAGGATCAGACGCCACAAGCTGCAGTACTTGATTCACTGGAAAGGCTATGGGGTGGCTGACAGATCATGGGAAGATGCAGCTGATGTGCATGCTCCAGAATTGGTAAAACTTTTCCATCAACGTTTTCCCCACCGTCCCAAGCCAGACAAGGGGAGGGGGGCACAGCCTGGGAGGGGGGATGGTGTCAGAAGGCAGAGCTGGGGTCCCAATCCCGGGGAGCTGGATCCTGGAGAGTTGGGAGAAGAGTATTTGGATGGATGGCAGAGGGAAGGGGGAGGAACTTCCCCCCTTTGGAGCGAAGACGAAACAGAGGAACTGCCAGTGATAAGGTCGCTTAGCGACGGGGAGCCTGAGCCCTCCCTGGACATTCTCACGCCTCCCCCTCTTTCAGGCTCAGAGCAAGAGGGGAAAGAGGGAGGGCTGCTCACAGCCGAAAAGCGGGGAGGCAGTTTACCATCAGCCTGTCCCCTATCCCCCATCCTGGAATCGGAAACTTCAGAAGAGGAGGGGGTGATGCTTCCCCCCTCACCGCGCACACGCAGACAGCTGAAAAGACAGGAGAGAAGGGGGGGAAGGCGGGCAGTACCTGAGGGGCAGTTAAGGAGGAGCGAAAGATTGCGCGCCCGTTTGGCCCCTTCTTAAAGAACAGGCGGGAAGAAGTCCCTTGCTCTGTCAACTTTCTCCCAATGCCGCAGGACCTGTATCCCTGTATTGCTTCATGAGAAAACGCAGTCTTTGTTTGGACATTACCCTAATAAAACACGAATTAACTACAGCCGTTGGTCTGGTTCCTGAGTCACATCCTGGGCCTGACAATAAGGCTCATATTCAGCCTGTATTCATAAGGCTGAATAAATAAATGCATACAGCTTCAAATATGATATATATTTAATATATCATGCTTTATTTCTTCAATGTTGTAATAATTTAGACTGTAACTAGATACGGGGAAGAAATTCAATTCAGTTTGTATTGAAATTTGCACTTTCTGAAATAACATGTGAACTGAAATCCACATGTTCTCCAACTGAGTAATGTTACACAAATGCATATGCTAGGGAAAAAATGTGCATAAACACACACATATTACTGAAAATGACATGCAAAAATGTGTATATTAAGCAAAATTGCAAACAAACATATATATTAGGAGAAATTCAAACTAAAATGTTGATACATCTCATGAGGGCTTAAAAAATGCACGCTGATGCAGAACTGTAGAGAACTGATTGTAAGACTTTAAAAATGAGAAACGGAAATGGACAGATTTGCCCATCCCTCCCTGAAATTTGCCCATCCCTCCCTACACACTTGGTAGTCCTAGAAGAGGGCTATTTAAACCTGTACAGAACAGGAATATTAATGATTTCATGAACATATACATCTCTCCCATACACCCGGTACATGTCTACATTTTAAGTATAATATCAAGTAATGTTACATAAATTATAACATAGTCTATTAGAGGGAATTATTCAGTCCAGGATTCTCTCTGGAATTCTATCAGTTAACATATAGGTAGTTTTCTTCAGGGTGTGTGTGTGCATTACAACTTTAAACACACACATGTTGCCTAGTAGCCCTGGCTTTCTTTGTTCCTAGTTTTATTTATTTATTTTATTTATTAAATTTATATACCGCCCGACTAGCAATAGCTCTCTGGGCGGTGAACATAAAACAGCATAAAAATACAATAAATAACAAAACAATACTAAAATACAAGCAACAATCCAACACAATAAACATTTTTAAAATTAAATCAGTGTAATTTAAAATGCTTCAGAGAATAGGAAGGTTTTGACCTGGCGCCGGAAGGAGAGCAGAGTCGGCGCCAGGCGTACTTCCTCAGGGAGACTGTTCCATAGTTTGGGGGCCACCACTGAGAAGGCCCTAGATCTTGTCATCACCCTCCGGGCCTCCCTGTGAGTTGGAACCCGGAGGAAGGCCTTCATAGCAGAACGTAGTGCACGGGCCGGTTCATATCGGAAGAGGCGTTCCGCAAGGTATCGTGGTCCCGCACCGTATAAGGCTTTATAGGTTAATACCAACACTTTGAATCTAGCCCGGAAACATATTGGCAACCAGTGCAAGCTGGCCAGAACAGGTGTTATATGCTCGGACCGCTTGGTCCTTGTCAGCAATCTGGCCGCCGCATTTTGCACTAGTTGTAGCTTCTGAACTGTCTTCAAAGGTAGCCCTACGTAAAGCGCATTACAGTAATCCAAACGTGAGGTTACCAGAGCATGTACCACTGATGTAAGGTCCTCTTTACTCAAATAGGGACGTAGCTGGGCTACCAACCGAAGTTGGTAAAACGCATTCCTAACCACCGAGGCTACTTGAGCCTCAAGTGAGAGGGAAGAGTCTAAAAAGACTCCCAGACTACGAACCCGGTCCTTTAGGGGGAGTGTAACCTCGTCCAGGACAGGGTATATATCCACCATCCGATCAGAGAACCCGTCCACCAACAGCATCTCAGTCTTGTCTGGATTGAGCTTCAGTTTGTTAACTCTCATCCAGTCCATTGTCGAGGCCAGGCAACGGTTCAGCAAATCGACAGCCTCACCTGAAGAAGATGAAAAGGAGAAGTAGAGCTGCGTGTCATCAGCATACTGATGACAACGCACTCCAAAACTCCTGATGACCTCTCCCAACGGCTTCATGTAGATATTAAAAAGCAGGGGGGACAAAACTGACCCCTGCGGGACCCCATATTGGAGAGCCCGTGGTGTCGAGCAATGTTCCCCAAGCACTACCTTCTGGAGACGACCCGCCAAGTAGGAGCGGAACCACTGCCAAGCAGTACCTCCAACTCCCAACTCCGTGAGCCTCTCCAGAAGGATACCATGGTCGATGGTATCAAAAGCCGCTGAGAGATCAAGGAGAATCAACAGAGTTACACTCCCTCTGTCTCTTTCCCGACATAGGTCATCGTACAGGGCGACCAAGGCTGTCTCAGTGCCAAAACCGGGCCTAAAACCCGATTGAAATGGATCTAGATAATCAGTTTCATCCAATAGCGCCTGGAGCTGGCCAGCAACCACCCGTTCCAAGACCTTGCCCAGGAATGAAACATTCGCCACTGGCCTGTAGCTGTTAAAATTGTCTGGGTCCAAGGAAGGCTTTTTCAGGAGTGGTCTCACCACTGCCTCTTTCAGACAGCCCGGGACCACTCCCTCTCGTAAAGAGGCATTTATCACTTCCTTGGCCCAGCTACCTGTTCCATTCCTACTAGTTTTTATCACCCAGGAGGGGCAAGGATCCAGTACCGAAGTGGTTGCACGTACCTGTCCAAGCACCTTGTCCACGTCCTCGAGTTGAACCAACTGAAGCTCATCCAACAAAACAGGACAAGACTGTGCTCCGGACATCTCACTAGGATCTACTGCTATAACGTGAGAGTCTAGGTCCCGGCGGATACATGAGATCTTATTCTGGAAGTGATCGGCAAACTGATTACAGCGGGCCTCCGATGATTCCACCGTGTCCGGAGGGTTTGAATGGAGAAGCCCCCGGACAACTCGAAAGAGCTCCGCTGGGCGACAAAGAGATGATTTAATAGTGGCAGCAAAATGATGTTTTTTAGCTGCCTTCACTGCTCCTACATAGAGCTTAGTCGAAGCACTAACCAGCGCATAATTGTATCCGTCGGGAGTTCGTCTCCATTTCCGCTCAAGCCTCCTCCTATCTTGCTTCATCGCTCTCAGCTCCGGAGTATACCATGGAGCTGTATGAGCTCTACACAGGAGAGGGCGTGCAGGAGCGATTGTGTTTACAGCCCGGGTCATCTCCGTATTCCACAGAGCGACCAGGGCTTCAGCAGGAGCGCCAGTCCTATCAGCCGGAAAATCCCCCAGAGCCCTTTGAAAACCTTCAGGATCCATTAGTCTCCGGGGGCGGACCATTTTAATAAGTCCCCCACCCTTGCAGAGGGAAGAGGTTACTGAAAGTCTAAACTTCAGCAAGCAGTGGTCTGTCCATGACAAAGGGAGTGTTGTAAAACTCCCCACATCCAGATCACTTTCTCCATGCTCAGTAGCAAAAACAAGGTCTAGAGTGTGCCCCGATACATGTGTTGGACCACTAACATATTGAGACAGCCCCATGGCTGTCATGGAAGCCATGAAGTCCTGAGCCGCGCCAGACAAAGTGGTCTCGGCATGAATGTTGAAATCCCCCAGTACTATTAGTCTGGGGGACCTCAACAATATATCCGAGACCACTTCCGCCAGCTCAGTTAGGGAAGCCATTGGGCAGCAAGGTGGGCGGTACACCAAAAGGATTCCCAGCCTGTCCCTCTGGCCCAACACAAGGTGCAAACACTCCAGGCCAGTAACTGAATGAACATGGTGCTTGGTGAGTGAGATGGAACTCTTATAGACGACAGCAACCCCACCTCCCCGACCCTCAGATCTACCATGATGCTGAACCAAGTACCCCGGTGGGCAGAGCTGAGAGAGACCAACTCCTCCCTGCTCACCCACCCAGGTCTCGGTTATACATGCCAGATCAGCTGCCTCATCCACAATCAAATCGTGGACGAGGGAGGTTTTATTATATACCGATCTGGCATTTAATAACAGCAACTGGAGATCTGAGAGTTGGCTGATAGGACTACCAATGACCTTGCGGGTGTGGGAAGGACCGGAACAAGGCACAGCCACAACATGTCTGGACTGTGTTCCCCTTACCTGGCACGTCCTTCTCACAGCGCCATACCTTCCTTTGCCCGTCACTACGGCAATTGGGGCCCCCTCAAGTCTCCCCGCCTGATGGATAAAACTCTCTCCGAAGCACATAATACAACTAAAATATACAACAATTAAACGTATAAAAACAGCTATATATACAGCCATATATACAGCATATAAACATACACACTCACTCAGACATACATTCATATAATCAGGCACCCATTCATCTCAAATTGCACACGCACGCACACACACACACACACACACACACACACACACACACACACACACACACACACACACACACACACACACACACACACACACACACACACACACACACACACACACACACACACACACACACACACACACACACACACACACACACACACACACACACACACACACACACACACACACACACACACACACACACACACACACACACACACACACACACACACACACACACACACACACACACACACACACACACACACACACACACACACACACACACACACACACACACACACACACACACACACACACACACACACACACACACACACACACACACACACACACACACACACACACACACACACACACACACACACACACACACACACACACACACACACACACACACACACACACACACACACACACACACACACACACACACACACACACACACACACACACACACACACACACACACACACACACACACACACACACACACACACACACACACACACACACACACACACACACACACACACACACACACACACACACACACACACACACACACACACACACACACACACACACACACACACACACACACACACACACACACACACACACACACACACACACACACACACACACACACACACACACACACACACACACACACACACACACACACACACACACACACACACACACACGAAAAGAAAAGGAAAGGAAAGGAGCAGCACAGCAGCAGCAGCCTCTCCTTCCCTTGGGGCGATGCTTTCTTTCTCCTGCAGGCCCTGGGTCTCCCAGGCCACCTCAGCCAGCCGGCTTATGTATCCCTCCAAAGAGGGACAGGTGGTAAGAATCAGTCCTGGCTGGCTGGGTACCTGGGGCCTGGTCCTGCCAGGCAGAAGTCCCTCAGGGAAGGGTGGTGGAGATGGTGGTCCCACAGTAGCAGCAGCAGCACAGCAGCAGCAGCACAGCAGCAGCAGCAGCAGCACAGCAGCAGCAGCACAGCAGCAGCAGCAGCACAGCAGCAGCAGCAGCACAGCAGCAGCAGCAGCACAGCAGCAGCAGCAGCACAGCAGCAGCAGCAGCACAGCAGCACAGCAGCAGCAGCACAGCAGCACAGCAGCAGCAGCAGCAGCACAGCAGCAGCAGCAGCAGCACAGCAGCAGCACAGCAGCAGCAGCACAGCAGCAGCAGCACAGCAGCAGCAGCACAGCAGCAGCACAGCAGCACAGCAGCACAGCAGCAGCACAGCAGCACAGCAGCACAGCAGCACAGCAGCACAGCAGCACAGCAGCAGCAGCACAGCAGCAGCACAGCAGCACAGCAGCAGCAGCACAGCAGCAGCACAGCAGCAGCAGCACAGCAGCAGCACAGCAGCAGCAGCAGCAGCGCAGCAGCGCAGCAGCGCAGCAGCGCAGCAGCAGCGCAGCAGCAGCGCAGCAGCAGCGCAGCAGCAGCGCAGCAGCAGCGCAGCAGCAGCAGCAGCAGCAGCAGCAGCAGCAGCAGCAGCAGCAGCAGCAGCAGCAGCAGCAGCAGCAGCAGCAGCAGCAGCAGCCTCTCCTTCCCTTGGGGCAATGCTTTCTTTCTCCTGCAGGCCCTGGGTCTCCCAGGCCACCTCAGCCAGCCGGCTTATGTATCCCTCCAAAGAGGGACAGGTGGTAAGAATCAGTCCTGGCTGGCTGGGTACCTGGGGCCTGGTCCTGCCAGGCAGAAGTCCCTCAGGGAAGGGTGGTGGAGATGGTGGTCCCACAGCAGCAGCAGCACAGCAGCAGCACAGCAGCAGCAGCAGCACAGCAGCAGCACAGCAGCAGCAGCAGCACAGCAGCACAGCAGCAGCACAGCAGCACAGCAGCAGCACAGCAGCACAGCAGCAGCACAGCAGCACAGCAGCAGCACAGCAGCACAGCAGCACAGCAGCACAGCAGCACAGCAGCACAGCAGCACAGCAGCACAGCAGCACAGCAGCACAGCAGCACAGCAGCACAGCAGCACAGCAGCACAGCAGCACAGCAGCACAGCAGCACAGCAGCACAGCAGCACAGCAGCACAGCAGCACAGCAGCACAGCAGCACAGCAGCACAGCAGCACAGCAGCACAGCAGCCTCTCCTTCCCTTGGGGCGATGCTTTCTTTCTCCTGCAGGCCCTGGGTCTCCCAGGCCACCTCAGCCAGCCGGCTTATGTATCCCTCCAAAGAGGGACAGGTGGCAAGAATCAGTCCTGACTGGCTGGGTACCTGGGGCCTGGTCCTGCCAGGCAGAAGTCCCTCAGGGAAGGGTGGTGGAGATGGTGGTCCCACAGTAGCAGCAGCAGCACAGCAGCAGCAGCCTCTCCTTCCCTTGGGGTGATGCTTTCTTTCTCCTGCAGGCCCTGGGTCTGGACCATCAAGAGATCTTACCTGGCCATTTAGTCTGCCCTCAGGGATTAACAGTCAGTTTTAACCCTGTGGGGGAGTCATACCCTTCTACTTTTCTGCCCCTCTATCCTGGCTTGATCTTCAGGACTGTGACTTCCCAAGCTGGATTCCTGACATTACTATTCAATTTAGCACGGTCCTGCTGCTGTAAGGCAATATTCTACCCATGCAGGATAAGTCTAAGCCCCAAAAATCTTAAATAACTTAGACCCCAAATATCTGAAAGACTGCCTCCTTCCCTACAGACCCTGTCAGGTGTTGAGATAACAGAGGGGCCCCAAGGACTACTCTTGGTAGCTCCACTGCCCTCAGTAGTTTGGGGTAGTGGTGACCTGGAAGAGGGCATTCTCTATGGCAGCCTCTAAGCTGTGGAATTTCCTCCCCACAAAATTGCACCTGGTACCTTCATTATACAGTTTCTGTTGTATGCTGAAGATGCACCTCCTCGCCCTTGAAACTTGATATATATATATTTAGAACCCTCTATAGTAGTGAATATAATTTGCTTTAATCTGTTTTTAATATTGTATTTTATGTTGTTGTGACCCATCCGGGGACCTTCTGGTAAAGGGTTGGTAGTAACAACAACAACAATAATAAGGCTATTAGTCATGACATTAGATCCAGAGGCAGTATGCCACGGAATACCAATTTCCTGGGAGCGATTCTGAGAGATAGGAAACAAGATTTCTTTATTTTTATTTATTTTCTTACATTTATGTCCTGCTTTCTTCTGTCATGGAACCCAAGACTGCGTACATGTGGTGGTTCCAGGGTAGCACTTATCCAGGCACTGACCAGATGAAGACCTGCTTAGCTTCAGCAAGGCAGTGACCTCATCTGCCTTCAGATCAGAATCTGGGTTATGTAGACATTCGATTATCCAAAAGGGTTCTTTGTATGTTCTTAGGAACAATAACACCATCACATCCCGGCCTAATCTTGTCCTGATTGCAGGCTTTCCATAACTATCTGACTGGCCACTGTGGGAAAAAAATGCTGGATGAGAAGGGTCTTGGGTCTGATCCACCAGAGCTCTTCTTAGGTTCTTAAGTCTCTCCCCGGCAATATCTAACTGAGAGACACATGACATGATGTTCAGTATTCCTCCATCCCCCCTCCACTCTAATTCATTGGCTGATGGTGTGGGGGAGGGTTGGAAAACACTGAGCACAACGATGTCACATCACACATTTCTTTTACTAGGTGCTACCAAGGAGATGCATAGGAGAGATGTACTGCTTGGTGGTGGTTAGCCATCTGTCTGTTCCCCCACCCCCAAATAACATCTCATTAGGTCTTAAGATTGTTCATCGGCTTCTTAGAAGCTATTGCTTGGTTTGGTATCGGGTTCACTGTTTCTAACTCCCGTTAACTTCCTGGAGGCTGTTAAGGGGTTGTCTTAAGGGCAATAAAATTGAAGCATGGAAATTAAAAGTCAAATTCATATTGAGCTGCCTTTATAAATCTGGCCTCCGCTTCCTGCTGTCGCAGAATACCCTATAAATAGAGTCCGCTTGCTCCATATGTATCTCGTTGCAGAGGAGGAAAATGGGGGGGAAGGCTTGTTGACTTGGAGGCGATTTTACAGTAAGGGTGCTTTCACAGAGCTCTTGATGTAGAGCAAGCCCTTGAGGTCAAAAGGCAGCTTTGTAAATTGACTGTTTCTAAAAGTGGTTCTTAAATGCTTCATTGTTGCTGTTTGAAGTGTGATTGCCCATGTGGGGTTGAAAAAAGAACGCCAGAAATGCACAATAACCGTGGAGAATAAGAGGACAAGAAAGAAGCATTTGTGTGTTTCCTTGTGTGTGGAAATGTTCCCTTCCGAAAACCTTAACAGCTAATCTTTTTAGCCTGGGCAGCAATAGGCAGAACTGTAGCCTTAAATCAGGACCTGGGGGACATGATGACTAACAGATTTCATGGCTCTCCCTCCTGCCCACTTCTTATTCAGAGGGGGTACTTAAAGTTTTCAGTTTGGTACCAGCTGTTCCTTTGAACAATGCCATACTTATGATGCAGATCATGGAAGCAGTGATTCTGATTATTTCCCTCCGTACTCTTACTGAAGGAAACATTAGGTGGGCTTGAAAGATAGGAGAGCCTCAAAAGTAGTTGTGAATCAGTTTCCTGGTCTAACTACGGCCACATGTGACTTTTATTGAAAACACATGCCACTTTGATAAAAGATTGCATTTAATAGAAGAGGTTTGGAGCGAGGCTACAGACAACAGGGTAGTGTTTCTTGTCAAATGTTGAGCTCTGCAGTTGCGCATGTTTCAAGTTAATGGGCTCGGGACAGTTTTAAAACAACCTTGCCCTTGGTGACATTGGTTGGCTTGGCCGATGGACGCTTCAGCCATTGCAGTCTTGCTCTACGGAAAGTGTTTCTGTGTAGGACAGAGGTGGGGAACCTTTTCAGCCCAAGGGCCACATTTCCTTCTTGAGTAACCTTCTGGGGGCCACATGCCAGTGGTAGTTGGCCAAAAAGGGCAGTGAAATGAATGTGATTTTTACCTTTGTACAGTAGCTATTTTCTACACACACCAGCACATCCCTCTCTATCATCCATTCATCCACCCACCCACCCATCCAAGCAAGAAGCATTATCAGAGTTCAAGGACCCATTCTAGCCAGGCAAAACAAGGTGTAAAGCAGGTCCAGTGAGGGGTGTGGCTAGTAATGTAGTGGCAAATTCAGAAGTATGGGATCCCTTCATGATAGTCACACCACACCCCTCAGAGCCACACCCCCATTTCCACATTCCCTCATCTCCCTTGATCTCCCTGTCATCTTCCGAGCCCGCACTCCACTGCAACAGATGTCCCTAGGAGTCAATCAGCATGAAAGGGGAGTCTGTGAGTTAGCTACTGAGAAGAGTCTTCTCAGTGGCTGAAGTAGCTCCTTTCACTCTGATTGGCTCCAATCAGCACAAAAGGACAAGGACTCTTCTAAGTGGCTAACATGCTCCCTTTTCATGCTCATTGGCTCATACATAGGGGACCTGGTTGTGACCCAGCTCCCCTCAAAGAAACGGGTCTACGACCCCCCACAACCCTGGACAACTGCCAACCCTGGGAGTGGCCTGGGGAGAGGGGGTGCAGATGGGGAGGGGGTGTGGTCCAGGGAGAGTCCCAAGGGCCAGACTGAGGGGTCTGGAAGGCAGCATTTGGCCCTCCAGGCCTGAGGTTCTCCCACCCCTGATGTGGGGGCAGGAGTGAAAGTTGCTTGTAAGTGCCACATGTGATGATATCACAGGCTTCTTTTTCATGGCAAGTACAAGCCATTTGTCTTGGCTCCCTGGGGACAGCATACCACATACTGCAGCCAACCATCAGTCTTTGTTCGGGTTTGCTTTGCAGCGTGCCTGTGAAGTGTCCCTTTCATGATTTGCTGCAAAAACCCTGGGCAGCAATATGGCGACACTGGGCCAGTGTCTGAATAGCCCTCTTGACCCCACAGGCTGAATCCAAAGGCAGGACAGCCAGCCACCAATACACCTGAGTCTGCCTGCTTGCTGTATTTACCAGAAATGGAGCTTCAGTTCATTATGGTCTGATGAGCTGGGGCCGGTCCTACTATTAGACAAAGTGAGGCAGTCTCATCAGGTGGCAGATGTTTGGGGAAGCTGTTCATGCTGATTCCCCCCTTGCTGCTCCCCCATGCTTCTAAGCCATCCTCCGGCATTGTTGCCCATGTGGTGGTGAAGCTTGCTTGTTGCTGCCATTAATACCTTCCCTGGAGCCCTTAGGCTGCTCTTCTGCCTGCAGGTGCAGTGGAGGACATTGTACCACCACCAGTGTGAAAGTTATGATTCCACTGCCAGTGTGGTCAGCCTTTGTATATGGAATGGGGGGCCATCTTGCCTTTTGCCTCAGCAAGCAAAATATCTTGCACTGGCCTTGGATTGGCTCCCACTTTTGTTGTTGCTGTTAAACTCATAAGAACACAAGAACATAAGAAGAGCCTGCTGGATCAGGCCAGTGGCCCATCTAGTCCAGCATCCTGTTCTCACAGTGGCCAACCAGATGCCTGGGGGAAGCCCGCAAGCAGGACCTGAGTGCAAAGAGCACTCTCCCCTCATGTGGCTACCAGCAACTGGTTTTCAGAAGCATGCTGCCTCTGACTAGGGTGGCAGAGCACAGCCATCATGGCTGGTAGCCATTGATAGCCTTATCCTCCATGAATCTGTCTAATTCTCTTCTAAAGCCATCCCAGTTGGTGGCCATCACTGCCTCTTGTGGGAGCGAATTTGACAGTTTAACTATGTGCTTCATGAAGAACTATTTTCTTTTGTTTGTCCTGAATCTTCCAACATTCAGATTCAATGAATGTCCCCAAGTTCTAGTGTTATCCACGTTTATCTATCTACGTTTTCAATGCCATGAATAATTTTATACCCTTCTGTCATGTCACCTCTGACTTGCCTTTTCTCTAAACTAAAAAGTCCCAAATGCTGCAAGCTTTCCTCATAGGGGAGTCGCTCCATCCCCTCGATCATTCTGGTTTCCCTTTTCTGAACCTTTTCCAGCTCTACAAGGTCCTTTTTGAGGTAAGGTGACCAGTGGGGCCCCCCATGGCTCAGATGCATGGCTCGTAACCACCAGGAGCTGTGCATTCAGAACTGTGGGCCCAATTTTATGGAACTGCCTTCCAGCTGAGGTCGGTTGTTAGGAGACCCTCTGTTCCTCTCACAGAGCTACAGTTCCCCGAGTGGTTTAACAATCAATCCCTATTCCCAGAGAACTCTGAGAATTGTAGGTCCAGGTTAGGGAGGAGAGGGGGGTCTCCTAACAACTCTCAGCACCCTTCACAAACGGCACTTTCCAGGATTCTTGGGGGGAAACCCATGACTGTTGAAAGTGGAATAATAGTGGAATAAATGTACAGTGTGCATGTGGCCTATGCCCATACGTAGGTATGGGCAATGAGCTCCTCCAAGTGATGGAGAAACCTCACTATTCTAAGTAGGGGTATTGTTTTTGTCTTCCAATTGTTGCAAGGGCCACTGATGGTTCTGCAAAAAGGAAATAGCCTTTTAATCAGGTTGATAATGGGCATTTTTACCTGTTGGTTGGTGTGCTATTTTTGAAGAGTTTCATTTTATGATTTTGCAAAGGAAATTTCTCTGAGCACCTGATAACTGAGCCTTTTGCTTTGAAAAGGGTGGAAGTTTGGCCTGCGCTCCTGCAGTTTCCAAATGAACATGTGAGATTGCCTTTTGTTGCATCAGACCCTTGTCCATTTAACCCAATCTTCCCTCACCGTGTGCCCTCAGACACCCTGCTTGTTTAATCTATACGCAGAACATATCATACGGAAAGCAGGATTGGACCAAGATGAAGGAGGGGTGAAAACTGGAGGGAGAAATATCAATAAGTTAAGATATGCAGATTATTATTATTATTGTTGTTGTTGGTTTTTGTTGTTATTGTTGTTATTATTATTTATTCCCCACCTTATGGCCAAAAGGCCCTCAAGGCGGTTTACAAGAAAAACACAGATATAGCAATACATCGATAAAACAATACAATTTACAAAAATTAAATAACAAATAACATTATTAAAAAGACAGCAATTACAACTTCCAGTGAAAAAACAGGGTGATGCAGGTGCCTGGAGCCACAGAAACATCTCAGGTTGCCCCCAACAAAGCTGTGAGTTGGTTCTCTCTCTTTCCTTCTATGCTTGGAAGTCCGACACCTTCATACGAGTAAGCTTTCCCCAGCACCAGCTGATCCCACAGAAGCAGGGTGGGTCATGGCCTGGATGTCGTTCCCCATCCCGCCACCGTAGTTGTAAATGGTGGCGGCGGCAGCTGCCCCCTGCTTGGCAGCCATGTAGATCTTCTCGGAGAAGGTGCACCCGCCGCCCCGCTGGATGAAGGCTAGCCATGGCATACCTGCAACGATGACAGCGGCCGGAATGCTGAAGTTGATGAGAGGGTTGCAGACGTTGACGATGTTGAGCACCTCCAGCAGCACCAGCATGCTGGCCAAACGCTGCAGGTCAAGTCCTGCCCGTAGATGCCATCCTCGCCGGCTCTCCAGCCGCTCTGGTTTACTTCATCAGATGCCTCCTACTGATGTTACTTAGCAGGAATCTTATGGCCTCGCTGCTGCTGATCTGCTGCTGCTGCCTCACTCGCTAGGCCCTTTTTATTCTACAGCCATACTACGATACCATACTACTAGCAGAAACCAGTAATGATTTGAAACGAATGCTGATGAAAGTTAAAGAGGAAGGCACAAAAGCAGGACTACAGCTGAGCATCAAGAAGACTACAGTAATGACAACAGAAGATTTAAAATTGACAATGAGGACGTTGAACTTGTCAAAGATTATCAATACCAATAGTCATTAAACAAAATGGAGACAATAGTCAAGAAATCAGAAGAGGGCTAGGACTGGGGAGGTCAGCTGTGAGAGAACTAGAAATGGTCCTGAAATGCAAAGATGTATCACTGAACACTAAAGTCAGGATCATTCAGACCATGGTATTCCTGATCTCTATGTATGGATGTGAAAGTTGGACAGTGAAAAAAGCATATAAGAGAAAAATCAACTCATTTGAAATGTGGTGTTGGAGGAGAGCCATGGATCGCGAAAAAGACAAATAATTGGGTGTTAGAACAAATTAAACCAGAACTATCACTAGAAGCTAAAATGATGAAAGTGAGGTTATCATACTTTGGACATTTAATGAGAAGACATGATTCACTAGAAAAGACCATAATGCTGGGAAAAACAGAAGGAAGTAGAAAAAGAGGAAGGCCAAACAAGAGATGGATTGATTCCATAAAGAAAGCCACAGACCTGAACTGGATCTGAACAGGGTGATTTATAACAGATGCTATTGGAGGTCGCTGATTCATAGGCTCTCCATAAGTCGTGATCGACTTGAAGGCACATAACAACAACAGTTGTTTCCGAAAGTGTGCATTTGATAGATTCAGTTTTAAATGCAAACTGAATCGAATTTCTCCTCCATCCCTAGAGGTAGTTTAGCCTAAATGACAGTGACTGATTGAATGGTGGAGGTGGAATTTCAACCCTGATCTCCCAGGTCCTAGTCCAACACTCTAACCACTATACCACACCGGCTGTTGCCAAGATCCTCTTAAACCTCCACTCTTTTTAATACAAATCATATTCTTTACCACTGAACTATGGTCCTTTTACACTATATAATAATAACTAAAGGAAGCAACCTTAAATTGAGTCAGACCATTGGTCCATCTAGCGCAGTATTGTCTACACTGACCAGCAGTGGCTCTCTAGGATCTGAGACTAGAGATGTTGGGGACCGGAACTGGGACCTTCTGCGTGCAAAGCAGATGCTCTGCCACTGAGCTGCACCCCTTCTGCTATAATTATTATGAAATGCAACAAAGTAATAATAACCCATGCTCTTAGTATTTGGCCACATCCACACCATACATTTAAAACACTCATATGCCACTTTAACAGTCATGGCGTCCCCCAAACAATCCGGGGAACTGTGGTTTGCTTAAGGGTGCTGGGAATTGTAGATCGATGAGGGGTAAACTACAGCTCCCAGGATTCTTTGGGGGACGCCATGACTGTTAAAGTGGTATATGAGTGCTTTAAACGCATGGTGTGGATGTGACCTTAAACTTTTTTTTTTACTGTTTGAATTTACAATATATCTGGGATGATGTCATTTTTATTTTAGTTATTTATATCCCTCCTTTCCTCCAAGGAGCTCAAGGTGGCATACATCATTCTTCCCTTCCCCATTTTCTTCCCTTCCCCATTTCATCCTCACAACAACCCTGTGAGGCAGGTTAGGCTGAGAGATGCTGACTGATCTAAGGTCACCCAGTGAGTTTTATGGTTGCTTGAGGATTTGAAACCAGGTCTCCCACTTCCTAATCTGACACATTAACCACTACGCCAACTGGCTTATTCTCAAAGGAATATACCCTTAAAAAATTCCTCCCCCCAATACCTTTAAGTGTGCTTAGTTGCACTATCATTTATAAAACTTTTGCTGGCAGCTGTAGAAAAAGGCACTTGCAAACCCATTCTGTAGTGCCTTTGCTACTGGAGAAGCCTGTCTCTGGTCCCTTTTATTCATTGTGTAAAGGCTTTTCCACCATCTGGACCACCTATGAGGAAATGTTTTCTTTTCGGCGGCAAGATTAAGGGATAGGGATTTACACCTCAGCCCCAAAGGTAATTACCAGATGGCAAATGGCTTGTTTTCACTTAATGATTCAGAGCAACTGACTCAGGAATATAGACATGAAGCCTGGATTTAGTTTCCAAGCAACCTTTTCATTTTCCAAACAGCATGGCCTCATCCGTCCTTCCTCTAGAACTGTGGTGTGGAAGGCCACCTTTTCCATGTGATGTACGGAATGATCATTAAATGTTTTAATGCTGCTGAACAGTGTCCTACCCTCATGTGAATAATCCTTGGAGCTTCTGGGGTTCACTGATCTCTTCAGCAGGCGATCTTTTTTGGGAAATGACTATCATACCCTTAGAATCCAGGAAGACAGCAAGCAGAGATTTTGATACAGATTGATGATGTTGCCTTATTGGTCCTAAAGTCACTAAGTGGTGTTGTAAATCCAGTGACTTTTTAAGTGGGTGTAAATGAGTTCAAAACCCCGCTCATGTCTCCTGGGCGTCAAGGGCCAGCTAAAGATCACCCCCACAGTGAGTGGCTCAGGGGTTACGTGCTCTGCCACCTGTGCAGCCGTGGGCAAGCTGCATAGTCCCAAGGAGCCCAGTTGCCCCCAAGCTGGCAATTGTGGACAAGGAAGGGGCTGGCTTGTGCAGCTGTGGCAAGATGAGCAGGCCCTAGCCAGCTGGGGAGGACTAGCCTCAGAGGGAGGCAATGGTAAACCCCCTCTTAATACCACTTACCATGAAATCCGTAGTCATAGGGTTGTCATAAGTCGGGATCGACTTGAAGGCAGTCCATTTCCATTGAAATGAGACTAAAAATGTGACATCACCAGTAGGGGGCCCCAGCCTGGTGCCCGCAGGTGTGGGTGTGCAAAAGTTGCTTGATCAATGCCTGGTGAAATGTTAAAAAGCCAGAGGTATGGCTGAACATGGCTTTAACTAGGGCTGAATCCCCAATTCTGAACTGAACTGAATCTGGATTTGACCAGAGTGGATTGAGGCAGTCCTAGGTCACCCTAGGTTGGATTGGGTCCACCAGGGCAGTCAAAAGGGTGGTGGTGATTGGGTGGTGGTGGTGCGGAAAGCCCCCAATTTGGTATGGGCCCCAGATCCAGGTTGTGCCAGCCCTGGAACATCCCATGTCAGATTGGGGCTGCTCCAGAGCAGTGGATTGGGCCCTGAATTGGAGCGGAGGGGCATGCACAGCCCTAGTTTTAACAGTCAGAACACGGCTAGTATAGTTCCTTGTCTCTCCTCAGAACAAGCAGAAGTGAAAATATTAGGCCAAGTACTGATAAGACCAGAACACATGATTTATTTATTTAAAACATTTATATACCACTGAATCATTTGCATTTCATTATGTAAAATCATGCATGTTTGCATAATTTATGGAGGTTGGGAAATCCATATTTTACTAGTGCAGATTCTAACCTTTTTTTAAAGTGCAAAGCATATGGACACCTCTCATTTTGGGCTTTTGCTTTGTTACCACTTCAGGAACATAGGAAGCTGCTTTATACCAAGTTAGATCAACGGATCATCTAGATCAACTGACTGATAGTAGCTCTCCAGGGTTTCATATATGGGTCTTTTCCTCCCTACCTAGAGACAGGGCCTTGGCAGGGCCTTTTCAGTGGTGGCTCCTCATTTGTGGAATGCCCTACCCAGTGAGTAACTGTATGTCTGTTCCTGTCACTATTGACTTTCAGGAGGAATTTGAAAACATTCCTGTTTACCGAAGCATTTGATAGGCTGAAGGGGATTGTTCCTGGCAACCCAAATATCACTGATGAAAGAATGTTTTTAACTGTAACTGTGTTTTAGAAAGTTTTAACTGTTTTTAGAATGCTTTTCTTGTTAAATTGTTTTGTTGATATGTTTGCTGCCCTGGGTTCCTTCTGGAGGAAGGGTGGGATAGAAATCCAATAAATGAATAAATAAATGTTGGAGATTGAACCTGGTAGCATTTGCACACAAAGCATGTGCTCTGCCACTGCGTGACAGCCCTTCCCTTGTGAATTATCGTTAGCACGCAGATTATGTATGTATGAAGTGAAAACAATGTTTCAAAATCCACATTTTGAAGGACACGTTCTACTCCTTTCTGTTTCCTGCAAAAAGGGATGGCAGGATCTGTTCATTTTGGTTCTCTTGGTTTCTACTTTTTTCCAGTCTGAAATTCAGTTTTTCACATTTCTGCAGCAATTTGTGATTTTTTTTAAAACAAAATCCTCATGAATATCCTTCAGCATTTTAGTGTGAATTTCTCCCGATAAACACATTTTGTATGCATTTTCACAAATGTACACATTTCTCCTAATGTAATGCATCTTTGTATGTTATTTTCACTACATACATTCATTTTATACACATTTCCCCTTAATATTTGCATTTTTGTAAACATTGTTTGGTTGGTTGCAAATCCAGATGAGTGCAAATTTCAAAGAATGGCTGTGATTCAGTTCTCATATTGTTTCGGAAAGTGCAAGTTTGATAATTTGGCTTTAAATGTGAACTGAATCAACTTTCTCCCCCATCCTTAGCTGCAAAACAGTGTTCTGCTTTCCTTATTGATATGTAGAGGCCTTCCCACACCCTCAAATGACATATGCCATCCTTATTGCAGCAGGAGAAAATGCAAAGTATACAAACTAATCTATCCCTTTGGGAGCCGGAGGAGGATATGGAGTCGTATTACACACAAGATGGGTTTCTGAGAATGTGCTGCTCTGTGTTTGTCATGTGGTTTACAGACAATATTTAGTTTTCTTTAAAAAAATAAAAATAAAATTCTTATGCGCACTTATCCCTCTTTCAAAAAGATCAGAGAGTCTGGACCAACAGAAGGGAATATGATATTAACCTAAAGACTTGTTAAATTGCACTGTGGTTATAAATTTGTTTTCCAGATCCTTCTCTCCCCTGCATTGTAATTGACAAAGCAGATTTAATCCAGCGAAACGCTATTTGGTTAAGAGGCCCTTTTTTCCTCTGTACTGGTGGCACAGTATAGTTTCCAACCAGGTTGCTGAGGAAAGAACAAGCATAGGTTAATCTTTTTGTGGTGGTGGAGATGCTGATGTATAATAGGAGTGTGCACCAACCACAAAATTTGGTTCGGACCCCAATTTAGTGGTTTGTAAAACAGCGCGATCCAGTTTGGACCAATTTAGAGGCTGACTGATTCGGGGGGGGGGGAGAGACGGGGTCAGAATTCACTTTGTAATGTAATCTTCAGTTTATTTACAAATCTATAGGTTGAACATAGATGGAGGCACAGCTTAAACACTCTAAAAGACAGGCAATTGTTCTTGTCACCTTGTAGGCGCCAAAGTTACAACATCCTTAGCTGTAAGTGGGAGAAAGCCTGTCCCCATCTTTGATCACTTTGTTCTGTTCAAACATTTCAGAATGGTCCTGTATCAAGAAGCAGGCATCTAACAATTAGTTTCCATGGAAACACATCACCTGTAGTTTTCCTTACAAAAGGATGCATCTGGCAACTTTGCCATGGTATTACTACTAAAAAAAACTTGCAGTCATTCTGTTCTCATTAACCTACCCCTGTCCAAGCTTACAACCTTGCAACACCTTTTAGATTTTAAACATTTGTCCAATGCCCAGCCTTTGGATGCAAACATAAATTGAAAATACATTATAGAATTTTATGGGCTAGTCTGAAATGAATTAATTCATTGAAGTTGCTTTTTTTTAATGAGGGATATTCCCATCAAAAAGCAGCCAACTGGCTCTTCTAAAAAGACTGCAGAATGCATCAAATATGTTGATTTTAAAAAGAGTGAGATTAGGTCCGACATATTCCCTGATGCTCATCCTCCTAAAATGGGAATGATAGTCTCTAGCTAAAAAGTTGAAATCCGGAGCACAGCTTTCCCAAGCTTGGAATTCTTTGCTCACAGTCATGCTCCCTCCACAGTTTTGGTCTATATCCAGGGAATATGGGATGAATCAAGTCTGTTAAGAATCTGAATTAGGCCTTGTATTTGCTAGTTTCTTTACTGTTTTGGTGTTTGTATCCTATAATCTGTCCTGTGAAAATATTACTGCTTGGTCTTAATTCAAGCACTGTGGGTTGTATCTAGGGATGGAAGGATCTGTCAGTTTCGGTTCCCTCCATTTCTTATCTTTTACATCTTAAATTCAGTTCTCCTCATTTCTGCAACAATTAGTGTTTTTTAAAAAGAAAAAGAAACCTCGTGAAAATTCTTCAGCATTTTAGTGTGAATTTCTCTGAATAAACCCATGTTTGTCTGCAGCTTTGACTATAGTGTACACATTTTTGCAAGCAATTTCTCCTAATATATTGGATTTTGGTTATATGTTATTTTCACATATATTCATTTTTATGCACATTTTCCTCTAATATATGCATTTTGTAAACACTGGTTGGTTGGAGAACCGCATTGCAAAGTTTAGATTAGTACGACTTTGAAGAGTGGCCGTGTTTTTGGTTCTTACATTGTTTTGGAAAGTGTGAATTTGATAAATTATGTTTATAATTTAACTGTTTATGGCAGTGCAAACGCACCACAGCGGGTACAATTGCACTGCACCAACCTCCCCGCAACCTCGCCCCTCTCCTTCCCTTGAAGCAATAGTGACCTACCTCCTGAGTAGCAGTTCTGCCCTAGCCAGCAAGCTGCTTCTGGCTGGGATGGTTGTTACCACCACCAGGGCCACCACTGCTCCTATTGTGGGCACCTGTCTGATCACCCTAGCATTCCTCCAGCATTGGTGAAGGCAATTGGGGGTGAGCACTTTTCAGTGAGAGAGCAGCTTGAGAAGCGAAGAATGAAGAATCCCATTTCCCCTCCATGTCGGTCCTCTTCCTCAAACTGAAGCCGTGATCACTGGAGGGCAAAACAGTCCCCCAAAGTAACAGTGGAGCTTTGTGTAATCATCAGTTCAGTCCTTAGCATCTTTTGAGAAAGAGTTGCAAGATAGTTCAATTTAGGATGACCCTTTGAGGCTCAAGATTAAGCAGTTAGTGGGCTGGAGTTTTATGACTGTGTCATTTTAGGTGCTTTTAAGTGGGATTTTACTAAATATTTTATATGAATTTCAAATCTCTTTTTATTAGCTCTCGGCCGGGCAAACACGAATAAATAAATAAATTTGGTTTACAAGCACGTGAAAACAATCAGATACCTTTCAGGGCCAAGGATGATATTTATTTGGCAGGAAGCACACTGTTGGGTTTATTGCTTTGTAGTTATCCAAGCGGGGTGATGACTGTTTTATCCTTACAACGTGTTCAGTCAAATAATTAAGAAAAGGAACACACTGTCCCAAAGTACTTCAGACTGAAAAGCATGTGGTGCTTAAAGAGAATGTCTCATTGTTGCCTTCATTAACACACTACTCCATGCAGTGATCCAATGGGACTCACATGCAGAAAGAGGCTTCTATGTGTGAAGCCCCTTTCTAGAGGGAATCTTGAAGGCACCAAAAGATGCGGCATGGAGGAAATCCTCTGTGCATTAGCTCTTGCATAGCAGTCCTGCTCTGCTGGACTCACAGGGTGAGGCGGCCTGCCAAATGCAGAGGCTGATATTGTACATCCCTGGTACATGTCTTTCAAAAGCTCAGTGGTCTAAGCATACATAGGTCCAGGTGGCTCATATACCTTCACCTCATATAATTTCACAGCTGCAGATAGGGACCCACTTCTTTGCTAATACCACACCTGTTCTCAAACAGCCTGGGTAGTCTGCCTGCCCCCTTGGTAAAATTTGCTACTTGTCATATTCATTTACTCTGCTGTTTGCCCCTGCTTCCATTCCCTACTCCTTCCCCTGTTGTTTCCCCAGTGTTGAATTTTAGATTGCATGTTTCTCGGGGCAGGGACCTGACCTCTTGCACATTGTAAAACATTGTGCATGCCGATGGTATTATAATAATAATAACAAACACCAAGATGATGCATGGAATCAGATTGGTGTTGTACCACCGATGGAAGGCTTCAAGGTCCTCCCAACCCCCCCAGAGCAACTTTTGGGGGTGGGTGGGTGGGAGGCTGCAAGATTGAGGAAGAATCACTGGCAATAGCTGCTATTCCACTGATGGATGCCTTCTATTGCAGGAGAAACATCGGCTGGATTCTACATCATCATCATCACCGATAATCATCATAATTGGGGAAGGTCCGTAACTCAGTGTAGAGCACCTGTTTTGCATGCAGAGAGTCCCAAGTTCAGGCCTAGCACTTCTAAGCAGGGCTGGGATTAGGGACAGAGGAGAAATCTGTTTTGGCTTGCATTTAAAGCCAAATTGATCAAATCCGCATTTTCCAAAACAATATGAGAACCAAAACACAGCCATCCTTTGAAATTCACACTTGCCTGAATTTTGTGATGCGGTGCGCCAACTAAACAATGTTTACAAAAATGCTTACATTTGTATATATTATATATTTGTATACACCAGGGGGAAATGTGCATAAAAATGAAAATATTAGTGAAAGTAACATGCAAAATGCATTATATTAGGATAAATTGCTTGCAAAAATGTGTACGTTAGTCAAATTGCATACGAAATAATGTTTAGTAGGAGAAATTCATACCAAAATGTTGAAGAGTTTTCCTGAGGATTTTTTTTTTTTTTTGCAAACTGTTGCAGAACAAAATTTAAGATTAGAAAAATGAGTAATGGAGAGAACTGAAATGGACAGATTTCTTTCCATCCCCAGCTGGGATGATTCCTGCCTGAAACTCTGAAGAGCCGCTACCTTTCAGTGTGGACATTACTGAGCTAGATGGAACAATGGTCTGACTCAGTATAAGGCAATATCCTACGTTCCTATGTAACGGCTTCTGAAAGTAGGATGTAGCAGGAAAAATGACCGTAATAGGTTTTTTTTTTTTTTTAAATCCCTCAGTATGCTTAATACATTTCTATCACAGCGGTTCTGTTGGTACTACTTATTATATAGCTCAAACATCAATAGCGACACCTACAGGATGGGTGGCAATGGGATGGTGAGAGGGAAGCCCCAGTGCCTTGGCTAGAGTCAAGATGTGTTGACCACTCAATCAGGTGCAAACTTCTAAAGGCCAGGTGGAAGACTCTGAAACTTAGGGAATGCCAACGCATGTGTGTGCACACTACCAACATTTTAGATAAGCATGCTCAGCCAAGGCAAAGTAGGGACAGTGTTTTACTAGGGACAGTGTTTTACTTGGAACAGATACTAAAAATTAGGGGCAATCCTCTGGTAAATAGGGACAGTTGGAGTATATGGGTACCTGCTTAAGATCACGAGGTATCTGGTTCAAGCGTTGTCCATAACACCACCCTGAATTACAAAGAACGATATGAGTCAGAAAGGAGTATTGTGGTCTGTGAAGAAAATAATATATGGTATTCTAATTTGCATCATGTTGACTGTAAAGAATTTGTATAGTATGTTCCTGGAACTGATGCTTCCTTGTGTTGTATTTTATTCAGTTATGCATTAGGGGAAGGGCTGTGTCTCAGTGACAGAGCACATGTGTTGCATACAAAAGGTTCCAGGTTCAACCCCTGGTATCTCCAAGCAGGGGTGGGGAAGCCTCTTACTTAAACCCTGAAAGCTGCTGCCAGTCACTGTGAACTGTACTGAGCTAGGAGGACCAACAATCTGACCTGGGTTTAAGACAGTTTCCAGTTTAATGTTTGGACTTTACAGTGCAGGCCTATACATGTCTACTCAGAAGTAAGCCCTGTTGAGTCTGATAGAGTGGAAGTGAGCTGTGTTGCTGTTTTCTATTTTTGGTAAAAACAGTGTCAGTGGGGCTTTCTTCTGAGGAGGCATGTAAACGATTGCATGGAGACACTTCTGCACTGGTGCATACAACATGGGAGCACAGCCAACTTCTTTAAAAAACAAATAAAATCCTACCTTTTTAAGGTTCACAAAACAGCAGGGTCATTGCACATTTAAGAACATAAGAAGAGCCTTACTGGATCAGACCAAAGGCCCAGCTAGCCCAACATCCTGTTCTCACAGTGGCTAACCAGAAGCATATGGGAACCCTGCAAGCAGGACCACAGTGCATCAGTGCTCTCCCCACCTGTGATTCCCAGCAACTGGCATTTGGAAGTATACTGCCTCCAACTGTGGAGGGAGGACATAGCCATCGTGGCTAGTAGCCACTGATAGCCTTATCCTATATGAATTAGTCTAATCCTCTTTTAAAGCCATTCAATGTTAGCAGCCTCTCGCTGCCCCTATTTGAGCTTCCATGTTTGGGAGCCACAGACTATAGTTTGTATGCTTGGTATTTTCTTCATCTGGCTGTTAAACACAAATAGACTCTTCTTACCCCCCAAGAAGGACTGTAGCTTGTTTGGGAACCACTTCAGTATCTCATGGACAAAGTACTTGTTTTAGAGAAGTTGTGTGGATGTTGCACAACAAATGGAAAAGAAATGTGCATTTGGTTTTTTTTGGGGGGGGGGATGAATGAAAATGGCCTAAATCAGGAGTAATCAACATGGCAGCACTCTCCAGCTGTTATAGATTCCAGCTCCCATCAGTCCCAGCCAGGATGGCCACTGGTCAGAAATGATGAAAGCTGTAGCCCACAACATCTGGACCTGTTGGCTCCCTCTGGCATAAGTGACCTCAGACTGAACATTGGACTAATGGATGTGTGCTGAGTTGGATACACACCTCAACCCAGCTAATGTTGCACACACGTAATCCTGCACGTGGATCGGTGCACATCAGCATTTGTATCTTGATGCTTGCCTAAGATGCACTGAATTCATCTCTGAATGCAAATAGGGTGGCAGATTCCTATTTGTGACCACTAGTTGTTGAGCACAGCTAGTTGCGTGCCACTTAAGTGGGATCAAGGCTACAGAGAGGGAACTGGTTGCTGCTCATGGATTTGATGGTTCTTGCTCTATGGGTTAATGAAGTTGTGAAAATCCTTGGAGCTGCAAAGGTACTGAGTGTTGGGTTTGATTTAAGGCTCAACGTCAACTTGTGTAGGATAGTCTTTGTTTCTTGTTTACATTAGGCTTGATTTTTAAAAGGCTGGATTGCCACTCTTTGGAACTACAATAGACGATTCTATTAATGCAGTAAAATGACATCAATATCTCCACTGAAAAGTAAATATTTGGCTCATTCACTAGAAGTGTCCTTCGATTTGCTATTCTTTTATCATAAGACCCATACAATACGGGGATTTAGAAAAGGGCAAATCTTCCAGTTGATGATTTCCAAAAGAGATCCCTTTTCAACTTTTAGTACTTTTTCCTCCTAAAGTGGTATCTCCAATGACATGCTTTCAGGCCTTACATATTTAGGACACAATGCAAGAGACAAACCCACATTCTAATGCTGCTGGAAGCCTACGTAGAGCTTTAATCTGTGATTGTTCATTGAAATGGACCTATTTGTAGATTGCAGCGTCTGAGAAAGGTCTCCAGGAATGAGTCATGGGTAAACACACCTCTCTATATGATATATGTGGGAAATAAGAACATAAGAACATAAGAAGAGCCTGCTGGATCAGGCCAGTGGCCCATCTAGTCCAGCATCCTGTTCTCACAGTGGCCAACCAGGTGCCTGGGGGAAGCCCGCAAGCAGGACCCGAGTGCAAGAACACTCTCCCCTCCTGAGGCTTCCAGCAACTGGTTTTCAGAAGCATGCTGCCTCTGACTAGGGTGGCACAGCACAGCCATCACAGCTAGTAGCCATTGATAGCCCTGTCCTCCATGAATTTGTCTAATCTTCTTTTAAAGCCATCCAAGCTGGTGGCCATTACTGCATCTTGTGGGAGCAAATTCCATAGTTTAACTATGCGCTGAGTAAAGAAGTACTTCCTTTTGTTTGTCCTGAATCTTCCAACATTCAGCTTCTTTGAATGTCCACGAGATCTAGTATTATGAGAGAGGGAGAAGAACTTTTCTCTATCCACTTTCTCAATGCCATGCATAATTTTATACACTTCTATCATGTCTCCTCTGACCCGCCTTTTCTCTAAACTAAAAAGCCCCAAATGCTGCAACCTTTCCTCATAAGGGAGTCGCTCCATCCCCTTGATCATTCTGGTTGCCCTCTTCTGAACCTTTTCCAACTCTATAATATCCTGTTTGAGATGAGGCGACCAGAACTGTACACAGTATTCCAAATGCAGCCGCACCATAGATTTATACAATGGCATTATGATATCGGCTGTTTTATTTTCAATACCTTTCCTAATTATCGCTAGCATTGGATTTGCCTTTTTCACAGCTGCTGCACACTGGGTCGACATTTTCATCGTGCTGTCCACTACAACCCCGAGGTCTCTCTCCTGGTCGGTCACCGCCAGTTCAGACCCCATGAGCGTATATGTGAAATTCAGATTTTTTGCTCCAATATGCATAATTTTACACTTGTTTATATTGAATTGCATTTGCCATTTTTCTGCCCATTCACTCAGTTTGGAGAGGTCTTTTTGGAGCTCTTCGCAATCCCTTTTTGTTTTAACAACCCTGAACAATTTAGTGTCATCAGCAAACTTGGCCACTTCACTGCTCACTCCTAATTCTAGGTCATTAATGAACAAGTTGAAAAGTACAGGTCCCAATACCGATCCTTGAGGGACTCCACTTTCTACAGCCCTCCATTGGGAGAACTGTCCGTTTATTCCTACTCTCTGCTTTCTGCTTCTTAACCAATTCCTGATCCACAAGAGGACCTCTCCTCTTATTCCATGACTGCTAAGCTTCCTCAGAAGCCTTTGGTGAGGTACCTTGTCAAACGCTTTTTGAAAGTCTAAGTACACTATGTCCACTGGATCACCTCTATCTATATGTTTGTTGACACTCTCAAAGAATTCTAATAGGTTACTGAGACAGGACTTTCCCTTGCAGAAGCCATGCTGGCTCTGCTTCAGCAAGGCTTGTTCTTCTATGTGCTTAGTTAATTTAGCTTTAATAATACTTTCTACCAGTTTTCCAGGGACAGAAGTTAAGCTAACTGGCCTGTAATTTCCGGGATCCCCTCTGGATCCCTTTTTGAAGATTGGCGTTACATTTGCCACTTTCCAGTCCTCAGGCACGGAGGAGGACTCGAGGGACAAGTTACATATTTTAGTTAGCAGATCAGCAATTTCACCTTTGAGTTCTTTGAGAACTCTCGGGTGGATGCCATCCGGGCCCGGTGATTTGTCAGTTTTTATATTGTCCATTAAGCTTAAAACTTCCTCTCTCATTTTCCTCTCTTGTTTTCTGTTAGCCTAGATAATCTCTTTTGTAGGATAGTTGACTTAGTCTCTCACATGACAATCTAATGCAGCCTTCATCAGCCTGGTGCCTTCCAGAGGTTCTGGATTATAACTCCCGTCAGCCCCTTCCAGCAAAATTCAGAGAAGTGTGAATTTCAAAGGATAGCTGCATTTCAGTTTGCATACTGTTTCGGGAGATGCAAATTAGATAGGTCCCCATGAAAATGCAAACTGAACCTAGCAATCTCACAGTTACTTCATCACACACACTAAACCAGCAAGAATTGGCTCAACCAACATTTTGCCATGCTAACATTTTGCCATGTTCCATGAGAAACATACATTGTTTCCAAAGTGTAAGGGAGAAAGTAGGCGCGCTCCATCTTGTCTTATAAATGACTATTAGGTGTTGTTGTTATGTGCCTTCAAGTCGATTACGACTTATGGCCAGAGCTTGGAAAAGTTACTTTTTTGAACTACAATTCCCATCAGCCCTAGCCAGCAAGCGCTGGCTGGGGCTGATGGGAGTTGTAGTCCAAAAAAGTAACTTTTCCGAGCTCTGCTTATGGCGACCCTATGAATCAGTGACCTCCAAAAGCATCTGTCACGAACCACCCTGTTCAGATCTTGTAAGTTCAGGTCTGTGGCTTCCTTTATGGAGTCAATCCATCTCTTGTTTGGCCTTCCTCTTTTTCTACTCCCTTCTGTTTTTCCCAGGATTATTGTATTTTCTATTGAATCATGCCTTCTCATTATGTGTCCAAAGTATGATAACCTCAGTTTCATCATTTTAGCTTCTAGTGACAGTTCTGGTGACTATTAGGAGCTATCTTATATTGAACCAGATCATTGATCCAGGTTACACATGCCCACACTGACTGGCAGCAATTCTTCTACATTCTCCGGCAGAGGTCTTTCCTAAACCTGCTCCTAGGAAGTCAGGATCTTTATTTGATGATGGCAGGGATTGAACCTAATTATTATTATTATTATCTTTATTTATACCCCGCCCTTTTTCCAAACTGGAACTCATGGGCTTATAAATGCAAAACAAGATCTATAACTCTTCCCCAAGCTAGGGATGGGGGAGGAATATGATAGAGTTTGTATTTAAATGCAAATCTATCAAATTTGTATTTTCTGAAATAATATGAGAACCAAAACACAGCCATCCTTTGAAATTTGCACTTATCTGAATTTTGTGATGCAGTTCTCCAATCAGTGTTCACAAAAATAGGGAAAAGTGTGCATAAAATGAATATATTTGTGAAAGTAACATAAAATGTTATATATTAGGTGAAATTGCTTGCACAAATGTGTACATTAGTCAAAACTGCATATAAAAATGTGTTTATATCACCCCCACAATGAGTGGCTCAGGGGTTACATGCCCTGCCACCTGTGCAGCCGTGGGCAAGCTGCATAGTCCCAAGGAGCCCAGTTGCTCCCCAGCTGGCAGTTGCGGACAAGGCAGGGACTGACTTGTGCAGCTGTGGCAAGATGAGCAGGCCCTAGCCAGCTGGGGAGGACTAGCCTCAGAGGGAGGCAATGGTAAACCCCTCTGAATACCGCTTACCATAAGTCGGGATCGACTTGAAGGCAGTCCATTTCCATTTTATAAGGAGAAATTCACACTTAAATGCTGAAGAATGTTCAGAGGGATTAAATTACCCCCCCTTACAAAATGCAGAAACTTGGAGAACTGAATTTAAGATGGGAAAAATGATAAGCTGAGAAAACAGATTCTTCCATCCCTGCCCCAAACGACTTCTTTTAAACATTGATTCAAGAACTGTGAATGTTAACAATTTCTCTTTTATCAAACATTTAGAACAGGTCAATTTACACACATACGGGAAACTTTATATTTGCTCAGGTTTTGCAGAGCAACCCATCGAACCAGAAGAAAACTGCAAGAAGAAAAGGCTGCTTTATTCTGCCCTATGAGATGTGTTGCTATAATAAGCAAGTGCTGATGAAAGCAAACAAGGAAACTGAAATGCAAAGACTTCAATGTCTTGAAAGTTCTGCTCGGTTACGGATCTAGGGAAAGAAAAACAGATGTGGCAAAAACAGATGATCTTTGGTTTTTGATTAAATAACTGCATGTATTGTTAAGGCTCAGTTGTTGGTATGGGAAGAAAGCATTTGCCAATTTGTCAGTCCTCTTTCTATTGTCATTGAATCTTGGGTGCTTTGGTACAAAATGCTGAAGGGAATGCATGTTTGCTTTGAAAGCAGATCTGTCATGAAATGCGATCATTTTCTCTCCAAAGATGAATGAGCAACTCAGAAGTGCAAGCAGACCAAAGAGCATGTCGGCAAAGCATTGCTAGGCCATCATGCACAGGCATGGAATGCCACTGATGACGACAGCCATGAGATCCTGAATTAAGCTTTAGGCAAGGGGGAGGCTGATGCTTTTCTGTCAGGGCCAACTGTTTTCCTCTCTCCAGACATGTCTTATAGCTGGGTATATTTAGCCTGGAGAAAAGAAGGTTAATGGAAGGAATGATCGTGGTCCACGTATCTGAAGGGCTGCCATGAAGAAGATGGAGCAAGCTTGCTCTCTGTTGCTGCTGAGGACAGGGCTGGAAATGATGGGTGGAAATTGCATGGAAGCAGTTTTTGGCTTATCCTACCCTCACCGGTTAATGGAGGAGGGATATTGGGAAGCAGCAATGTGTGGTGGAGGTACGTCGGCGTGATGACACTTACGCCTCCCACCCATGGAAAGCATGGTCGGATAGGTGTTCTGCCAGTGGAGCAGGGAGAAACGGGGCATGCTGGGTGTGTGCTGGAGCCCTGCAAACCCCTTCATTTCCCCAATATGCCCCATGAACTGGTGCACTTTTATGTCAGCCTGGGGCTAGTGTAGTTCATTCAAACTCCTTGCAGTCAATGGGACCCTGCCTCCAACTAGGAATGGAAAGATGTGTCAGTTTCGGTTCTCTCTGTTTTTTATTTTTCCCAATCTTAAATTTAGTTCCCACATTTCTTCAGCAATTTGTGATTATTATTTTTTTAAAAAACATCCTCGTGAAAATTTTCCAGTATTTTAGTGAGATTTTCTCCTAATAAACACATTTTTGTAGGCAGTTCTAACTAATGTACACATTTTTCCAAGACATTTATCCTCATCTAATGCATTTTTGTATGTCATTTTTACTCATGTATTCATTTTTATGCACACTTCCCCCTAATATATGCATTTTTGTAAGCATTGTTTGGTTGGAGAACTGTGCTGCAAAATTTGAACAAGTGCAACTTTCGAAGGATGGCTGTGTTTCGGTTCTCATATTGTTTTGGAAAGTGCAAATTTGATAGATTCAGCTTGAAATGCGAATTGAATCGAATTTCTCACCCCCTCCTTACCTCCTACCCTGCTCATGGTGATGGGACAGGGGCAGGACGTGGTGGTTCCTCCATGGGTGGATCTCCCCACTCTCTTGTCAATATAAGACAGGAGTTCTGTAAACTAAGTTACAGTGGCAGTAACGTTTAAAATTAAGAGGCTATTTTGAAATGCACAGTGTTTTATTTTTATATTCATGATTGGTTTTTGCTCCAGTGTGTCTTCAAGCAACCACATGGCTTCAATTACTCCAAAGTAAGGCTTCCCCAGGTGATAAATATTTCCTAGATAAGGCTGACATCCTGCCCCTGACTTACCACTGGGCCTTCTTTTCTTTTTTTGTTTGAGAGTCAAAGTTGAAGCCTTATCTCCTAATCCCCTGGCTTTTGTCTGAGTGCCTGTGTTGCAACCACTGGGCGGCTTGAACCATATTTCTTCTGTCCGTCCTTGCAAGTGGAGGAAGCTTTAAGGCTTATCCCTCTAGCACTTCCCTCCACTTTGGAATGGAAGATAATGCTGAGTTAAGTAGAACCATGTAGCTCCTATGTACCTGGTATCTCCATCTCTTCCTCCCTTCCTTCTGCTCGATCTCTCGCTATAGATAAAGGGCATGTGTATGGGATGTGATTGACAGATATGTGGACAGAGTCCATTAAGAGGCTGAAGGGAATCCCGCTTGGCCTGCCCCCTAACTGATGTACACTTTCATCTGGAATCTTACTAGCAAAGGAAAGAAGGGCAAGGAGCTGTGCCAGAGCCTTGAATGGCCTGGTTCACACTTCCAGCTAAACCATGGTTATTAAAACACGGCTTAGTTTTCTGTGTGAATCCAGCCCAACAACTTAACTATAGTTTATTAACTAAGGTTAAAGGTCACTCATTAACCAAGGTTTGTATGTTTATGAACCTTAATATTAACCATAGCTCAGTGTTATGCACAAAATTCCTCCTTAACTATGGTTAAGGAGTAGGGTTGCTGGGCCTGGCAACCAAGAGGTCTTCTGTATCGTTAAAAGTTGTGGAGGGGGGAGGGAGAATTCCACCTTGTGTTTTTTCCCATTACAGAGTTGCAAGAACACCTGCACTTGGCTGACTTTCTCTTCTCCTAAAGGTACAGGATCAGTCTCAGGCCAAGAACATGGCAACCCTGTTAAGGAGCTATCACCACCCAAAAGCTACAGAGTGAAGACCAGCGAAAAGTTCAAACTGCTCCCAAGGCTGCTTTCGCTGGTGCCTGTAACTGTACTGTGAAGTGGCCATCTGCCAGACACCCCTGCTTTAACTGTGGTTTATTAAGTATGGTTAACCTATGGTTTAGCATTATATGCAAACCAGGCCAATGTGTGACCTCTAGTGCAGGGGCTCTAAGAGCTGCAGCTGGACCCTGAGGTGCAGCAGATAGGATCCTGCTCTGTTGAACTCCCAAGGGCAGAAGGCTACACTCCTAGTATTTATATCAGACCTGGCCAATCCAGGGGCTTCTTATGGCCTCCCAGTTGCAGGGTTTGATGCTGAACACCCATATTTCCTTTTGCGCATGAAGAAGCTTCTGCCGCCTACCCCCAGAGTCTGAGGATGCTTATTTGTCTAGGTTCCAGCTTCAGAGAGCCCACGCGTGTGGCCAAAAAAGAGAAAATGCCTTTGACTATAAAAAAAGAGTAACCAAAGTGATGCACATCACCCTCAAAAGAGCCCACTGCCAGTAAGCCCTGAGTCTAAAACAGGGTGGCCATTTAGACATCACCAAGAAAAAGAAGAAATACATCATTTAAAAAAGGAACAAAAGAGGATAGTGTTTGCATAAAACGTGTCCATGCTAACTCATATGTATAGATTCAAATTTAGAAATAATTACTGTGATTTAAATCAGGTGTGGAACACCCGGGACCCTCCAGATGTTGCTGAACTGTAACTCCCATCAGTCTGAACAAGCATAGCCAAAGGCCAGGGATGATGAGAGCTGTAGTTCAGCAACATCTGGAAGGCCAAAGGCGCTTCACACCTGGTTTAATTTATTTATTATTTTATTTATATCCTGCCCTTCCTCCCAGTCGGAGCCCAGGGTGGCAAACAAAAGTACTAAAAACACTTTAAAACATCATAAAAACAGACTTTAAAATACATTAAAACAAAACATCTTTAAAAACAATTTTTTAAAATTAGAAATAGAAGCCATCTCAGCATAGTGGGGAAGACTGTAGTCAGGTGAACTGTGAGCCTGTTCAGTCTGCTAGCCAAATGTTATACGCTGATGGGCAACTTCAAGACCTCCAATCCCCCCACTCTCCCTTCTTATGGTTCCTCATCTTTAAACCAGACTTGGATGATCTTCCTAACAGCACTTCAGACTGAAGACTAAACTATAGATATGTGCCTGTATAATAGGACACATGGCCACCATGGCTTCAGGCCAGGAGGTAACTGTGACAAGTTATGAGACTACGAACATAGGAAGCTGCCTTATACAGAGTCAGACCATTGGTCCATCTAGCTCAGTATTGTCTACACTGACTGGCAGTGGCTTCTCCAGGGTTTCAGATAGGGGTCATTCCCAGCCCTATGTGGAGATGCTGGGGATTGAACCTGGGACCTTCTGCATGCAAGGCAGGCACTCTGCCACTCAGCTATGACTTTTCCCCAGGTCATCATGTTTCAGTCCAGCCAATTTAGATAGATGCTGAGGTCTATATAGAAATTAACCTCAAGGCCAGGTCACATGACCACAGGGCTTCCTTGGCTGTGCAGCAAGTTCAAGTTGTGTTGCAACTGGCTGTATGCCATGTGAGTTTGTTCTAGGTTCAAATCCCAGCTCAGCCATGAACCTCAGTGAATGACTGACCTGTGACTAAAACGTTTTATCCTTCCCTACCCAATCTGGTTGCTGTGAGGACACCATCAGTCTTCTTGTTGCTGCTCTTCCTTCCCTTTTTCTGAGATAAGATGTAGTCTTCATAAGATGAGTCCCTTAAGGATGGACACATTAATCTATTTCTGGTCATAAGTGCGGTCTGTACTGATGGAAGCTCTTTTCAAATGAAGAATTGCAAAGATCAGATTTCTCAAGCATACCTAGTTACGACTGGGAGGAGCAGCCAGCCCTAATGAGGTCATATTTGTTAGCAAAGATGGGTGTCCTGTAACTACACTTTTCCTTGGGCAGTATGAAAAGGCCCTAAAACTCCTCCGACCTCTTAACAGGAGTTTAATACCTGCTTTAAGATCATAAAGAATGCAAGTGGGACCTGCAACAAAATGTTGTAGTATGGAGTCCTCCTGTTCAGGATTTCAACCGGCCAGCCATGACCTTTTAAAAGGATATTCCATCACTCCATTGTTAGCATTCCATGGCCTCTGAGCACTTAGGGATGCACCAATATGTCAATTTAGAGTACTCTCATTTTTCCAGTCTTAAGTTTCTCCACATTTCCACACCAGTTTGCAATTAAAACAAAAGTCCCCTGGAAAATTCATCTTATCTCCTGATAGCTGAGTTACTGCTTCTTACTGGAAAGGAGAGGGACAAGGCAGCAGGGAAGTCAGTGTGGTGCACAGTACCAGCAAGAGTGCAGGATTGGCTCTGCCGGCGCATTTACTCTGCACTGCCTCACCCTTCCTTTTTTCCTTCCCAGTAAGCAGCAGCGACTCAGCTGTTGGGAGGTAAGGAGAGTGCTGGTGTTCCACCATGCCATCCACTGCTGGTCAATGGATTGATCTGGACCTAATTTAAATTAGTCTGTCTACCTCTAGCTCATTGGACAGCATTGCTTTCTTTAGTTCTTGTGACCAGGCATTCAAGAACATGGCTTAATTTTATCCTTGCCGTGTTTCTGCATGGTTGTTAATACTTTAGTCAGCAATCAGCGGCACTGAGAGGGAGTTTTATTTCACAATTGTTTTGGCAGCATCCTCAGAGTCTTAATGATCGTTACAATTTATTTGATATTACAAGTGTGTTTTCTAGCCATCAGAAGCAAAGATGTCTAATTTAAAAGCATGTCAGTACAGGCAGAAGTGCACAAGTGACAGAGACTATTGGAGGGAATCAATACATTAATCATTAGGTGGCGCCATCACTGCACTGTTCATAATTTAGGATCTGTTTGGTTACAATAGGTTATCACAGCTGCCTATCATCCCATCAGTTGCCTACCATACCGCTAGCTATATTCATTGTCCATTAAGTCCATGGTATCTGCAAAGCTCTCCTCCAACACCACATTTCAAAGGAGTTGATTTTTCTCCTATCTGCTTTTTTCACTCTCCAACTTTCACATCCATACATAGAGATTGGGAATACCATGGTCTGAATGATCCTGACTTTCGTGTTTAGTGATACATCTTTGCATTTGAGGACCTTTTCTAGTTCTTTCATAGCTGCCCTCCCCAGTCCTAGCCTTCTTCTCATTTCTTGACTATTGTCTCCATTTTTGTTAATGACTGTGCCAAGGTATTCATAATCCTTGACAAGTTCAATGTCCTCATTGTAGTAAAGCATAGCAGGTGGCTATGAGAGAAAGGGCCTTTTCAGGAATGGCCCTTAAGCTGCAGAATGCCCTCTCCCACTGAGGCCTGCCTGGCATCTACTTTAATATCTTGTTGTTGTTGTTGTTATGTGCCTCCAAGTCGACTATGACTTATGGCGACCCTATGAATCAGTGACCTCCAAGAGCATCTGTCATGAACCACCCTGTTCAGATCTTGTAAGTTCAGGTGTGTGGCTTCCTTGATGGAGTCAATCCATCTCTTGTTTGGCCTTCCTCTTTTTCTACTCCCTTCTGTTTTTCCCAGCATTATTGCCTTTCCTAGTGAATCATGTCTTCTCATCATGTGTCCAAAGTATGATAACCTCAGTTTCATCATTTTAGCTTCTAGTTACAGTTCTGGTTTAATTTGTTCTAACACCCAATTATTTGTCTTTTTTGCAGTCCATGGTATCCGCAAAGCTTTTCTCCACCACCACATTTCAGACGAGTTGATTTTTCTCTTATCAGCTTTTTTCACTGTCCAACTTTCACATCCATACATAGAGATCGGGAATACCATTGTCTGAATGATCCTGACTTTAGTATTCAGTGATACATCTTTACATTTGAGGACTTTTTCTAGTTCTCTCACAGCTGCCCTCCCCAGTCCTAGCCTTCTTCTGATTTCTTGACTATTGTCTCCATTTTGGTTAATGACTGTGCCAAGGTATTGATAATCCTTGACAAGTTCAATGTCCTCATTGTCAACTGTAAAGTTGCATAAATCTTCTGTTGTCATTACTTTAGTTTTTTTGATGTTCAGCTGTAGTCCTGCTTTTGTGCTTTCCTCTTTAACTTTCATCAGCATTTGTTTCAAATCATTACTGGTTTCTGCTAGTAGTATGGTATCATCTCCATATCTTAAATTATTGATATTTCTCCCTCCAATTTTCACACCTCCTTCACCTTGGTCCAATCCTGCTTTGCATATGATATGTTCTGGGCACAGATTAAATAAACAGGGTGATAAAATACACCCCTGTCTCACACCCTTTCCAATGGGGAACCAATCAGTTTCTCCATATTCTGTCCTTACAGTAGCCTCTTGTCCAGAGTATTGGTTGCGCATCAGGACAATCAGATGCTGTGGCACCCCCATTTCTTTTAAAGCATTCCATAGTTTTTCATGATCTACACAGTCAAAGGCTTTGCTGTAATCTGTAAAGCACAGGGTGATTTTCTTTTGAAATTCCTTGGTCCGTTCCATTATCCAACGTATGTTTGCGATATGATCTCTGGTACCTCTTCCCTTTCTAAATCCAGCTTGGATGTCTGGCATATCTTGCTCCATATATGGCAAGAGCCTTTGTTGTAGAATCTTGAGCATTACTTTACTTGCATGGGATATTAAGGCAATAGTTCGATAATTACTGCATTCCTGGGATCCCCTTTCTTTGGAATTGGGATGTATATGGAACGCTTATTAATAAGATAAATAAATAATACTTTGGTGCCAGGCAACCTCTTATTTTCCCAGGCGTTTTAAATTATGTAATGTTTTATGCGGTTCTTGCTCTGTGGATTTTATGCCTCTGCTTTTAATTTTCAATTGTTCTGCTGCTGCACAGTTTCTGTTGTTTGTTTCAAAGTGATTTGTGCCTTTGCAATGGTGTTGTATAAAATGGTTGTAACAAAATATAATGGTATTGTATATAATAAAATTTGTTATTTTATTGCAATTTTATTGCAGTTTTTTCATATCTATAAGCTGCCTGGACAGCTTTGGTTCTCAGGTGACCCATAAACTGTATGTAAAAATAAACAATCAAATGACATTTTCCTATATTCAATGTCTCCTTACCATTTGGAAATTTCAAATCTTTTATCAAATCTCTTTTTGTCTGAACTAAAATGCTTTTGTCTTTCCAGATGCTTTGCCCAGCATTCCCCAACCTGACGCCTTCCAAATATTTTAGATCTCCAACAGCCCCAACCAACATGGCTGACTGGGGCTGATGGAAGTTGTAGTCCAAATCATCTGGAGGGCACCAGGTTGTGGAAGGCTGCTTTAGCTTTTCCTTGTGAGAAAGCTGCTTCAAACCCTGATGAGAGCTACAACCCATGTCCTGTGTGGGCTTTCCATAGGCATCTGTTAACCACTGTGGGAACAAAATGCTGGACTAGATAGGTGTCAGTTTGGTCTGATTCAACAGGGCTCCTTTGATACTCTTACGAACATTTTGGTTGCCCTTTTCTGTACTTTTTCCATCTCTATGACATCCTTTCTGAGTTCCTTTCCAAATATACTTGTGCATCATGTTCATGCCCTATTTGCAAGCTTCCAGAACACATTTGAGCTGACCAAAGAAAGTGCCTACTGGAGCTCAGGTCTGATTAAGAGGGCACTTTTATGTACTCTGACTGTTTCTGCGGTCGTCAGAGATGACTACCTCTAGAGGACCCCCAAAGGAAATGACCATACTTAAGTGAGTTTGAACTACTAGGTGATGGGGAAAAACACACCTCCTGAACTATATGCCTGGGGGTGGGGATGACCTTTGGAAATGTGTCCCTTGGTTATGAAAAGCAGAGCTGACGTGGAACAGAGAAACTGCACAACAAGTTGCATTGTCCACTCCTGCATGTTGTCTTAGACTAGTGGTGTTAATGGATGGGAAGGAACAGACTGAAACTAAACCCTGACAAGACTGAGGTGCTACTGGTGGGAGACAAGGCAAGGTTAGGTGATATAGACCTGGTATTCAATGGGGTAAGATTGCCCCTAAAAGACCAGGTTCACAGCCTTGGGGTCATTCTTGACTCCCAGCTGTCCATGGAGGCTCAAATTTCTGCGGTGAGCCGGGCAGCTTGGTATCAATTACATCTTATATGAAGGCTGCGACCTTACCTTCCTGTTCATCTGCTCCCGCTGGTGGTACATGCCTTGGTCTCCTCTCGCTTGGATTATTGTAATGCGCTGTACGTGGGGTTACCCTTGAAAACGGTCCGGAAACTGCAACTAATACAGAATGCGGTGGCACGTTTAATTAAGAACAGCCATCGCTATGATCACATCACCCCAGTGTTGGTAGATCTACACTGGCTGCCAGTTGCTTACCGGGCCCAATTCAAGGTGTTGGTGATGACCTTTAAATCCCTATACGGTCTCGGCCCAGCTTATCTGAAGGAACGCCTCCAGTATCACCAATTATGCCGCCAAACAATATCAGCCACACAGGGCCTTCTCTCAGTTCCATCAGCTAAATCAGCTCGGCTGGTGAGGAATAGAGAGAGAGCATTTTCGGTGGCAGCCCCCACTCTCTGGAACTCCCTCCCGTTCGATCTTCGTCATGCCCCTTCCCTGAATGTTTTCCGCCGGGGCTTAAAGACCTGGCTCTTCAGGCAGGCCTATGGGATTTCTGTGGCGAGTTAGTCTTGCTGCTGCTGTTAATTATAGTTCTTGGTTTTAACCTATTAATTATTGTGTTTAATTATTGTTATATTGTATTTTATTAATGGATTGTACGTCGCCTAGAGTGGCCATTTTTTGGCCAGATAGGAGACTCAGAAATAAAATTTTATTTTTATTATTATTATTATTATTACTTTCATTGCAAGACCACTTTGCCAGTGATGTTCTCCCTTAGAGCTTCACAAGGGACCACATCCAAATATCTGGGAGTCTTTCCATCATCTACAATAAAGTCTGGAAGAGGTCCCTCCTGCAAGGCTATAAAACAGAATTCATTTGGCTCCCTCAGTCTGGTTTTATTCCTTCCTGTTGATTCTTCGAAATATGTCTTCTGGGATGGGACATGTGGGGCAAGATGTTCTTCTGTCTGTTGTTCAGCTGCTGGCTTCTCCAGGAAGAAAGGAATTTTGATCAATGGTGGAGAGGCTCTGCGAAGGCATCAAGCTCACTCAAAATAAGGGAGGGTTAGAACAGTTATGCCAATGATCCAATGGAGGGTCCTTTGTTTCTCCAACTCCTGCAGGAAGTTTTAGCATCTCTCAAACTGGTCTTTAGCTGTGGCTGCAGAGGAGCCCTTGAAAACATTTCAGGTTTCTGTCTCTCAATTCTGTAACAGTCTTACCTAGGACTGTGAGGAATTGTTGTTTTAAAAAAAACAAAAAAAAGCAATCATTTTTTCCCTCTATAGAAATATATTTACTCTTTCCTACAGGAGAAACAATTTTGTACAGTATTCATATTCTTTCCAATACTTGATAGAGGAAAGGTGCCCAGGCTGTCAAATTTCAGACAATTTGCCTAGTCCAGATGATGAGAACTGCCTCCACTCTATAATGTAGTCTCTGTTGACTCTGAAGATATATATTTGTAGGATCCACCCTAATTGCCTTGACTATAATTTGTTTTAAATGGATTTTAATATTGTATTTTAAATTGCTGTAAGCTGCTCTGGGACCTTGTGGTAAAGGGTGGGTAAGAAACTGAAATAGCAGAATAATAGAATCATAGAATAGTAGAGATGGAAGAGGCCTATAAGACCATCAAGTCCAATTCTCTGCTCAATGCAGGAATCCCATTTGAAGCATACCTGACTGGTGGCTGTCCAACTGCCTCTTGAATGCCTCCAGTGTTGGACAGCCCACCACCTCACTAGGTAATTGGTTCCATTGTCATAGTGCTCTAATAGGAAGTTTTTCCTGATGTTTGGTCAAAATCTGGCTTCCTTGAGCCTGTTATTCCGTGTCCTGAACTCTGGAATGATTAAGAAGAGATCATGGCCCTCCTCTGTGTGACAACCTTTCAAGTAGTTGAAGAACACTATCCTGTCTCCCCTCAAGGCTAAATATGCCCAGTTCTTTCAGTCTCTTTTCACAGGCTTTGTTTCCAGTCCCCTGATCATCCTTGTTGCTCTCCTCTGAATCTGTTCCAGTTTGTCTGCATCCTTCTTAAAGTGCTGTGTCCACAATTGGACACAGTACTCAAGATGAGGCCTAACCAGTGCTGAACAGAGGGGAACTAGTACTTCACATGATTTGGAAACTTTAGGCTGTTAATGCAGCCTAAAATAGCATTTGCCTTTTTTGCATCCACATCACACTGTTGGCTCATATTCAGCTTCTGATCAACAACAATTCCAAGATCATCATCATCATCATTTTTTCAACAATTTATATACCACTTAATTACAATAATCTCTAAGTGGTGTTCAAATAACTCACTACAATGAAAATAAAAATGAGTTCAAATTATAAGCATTCAGTTAAAATGCCTGCTGGAATAAAAAAAATGTATTCAGTAGGTGCTAGATATTCAACAGCATGTTGAGGCCTGTCTGACCTCAATTAGAAGGGAGATCCATAAAATTAGGCCCACAATACTGAATGCAAAGCTCCGAGTGGATACAAGCCATGCTTTCAACTTGGATGGCTTTAAAAGAGGATTAGACAAATATGTGGAGGATAAGGCTATCAATGGTGGCTAGCCATTGAGAGGGACAGGGGGAGTGTGACATTGTTGATTCTCCTTGATCTCTCAGTGGCTTTCAATAGCATCGACCATGATATCCTTCTGGGAAGACTGGCTGAGTTGGGAGTGGGAGGGACTGCAAGGTGGTGATTCCACTCCTACTTGGCAGGTTGGCTCCAGAATGTGGTGCTTGGGGAACATTGCTCGGCACCCTGGACTCTCCGGTATGGAGTTACACAGGGGTCAGTTCTGTCCCCCATGCTGTTCAACGTCTACATGAAACCGTTGGGTGTGGTCATCCAGAGCTTTGGAGTGTGTTGCCATCAGTATGTTGATGACACGCAGCTCTATTTCTCCTTTTCATCTTCTTCAGGTGAGGCTGTCAATGTGCTGAACTGGTGCCTGGCTGCGACAATGGACTGGATGAGGGCTAATAAACTGAGGCTCAATCCAGACAAGACTGAGATGCTGCTAGTGGGTGGTTCTTCTGACCAGATGGTGGATGTCCAACTGTTCTGGATGGGGTTGCACTCCCCCTGAAGGAGCAGGTTCTCCTAGAACCATCTCTGTCACTTGAGGCTCAGGTAGTCTCGGTGGCACGGAGTGCCTTCTACCAAATTCGGTTGGTGGCCCAGCTGCGCCTCTATCTGGACAGGGATAACCTGGCTTCAGTTGTCCATGCTCTGGTAACCTCCAAGTTAGATTACTGCAATGCGCTCTACATGGGGCTGCCTTTGAAGATGGTTCAGAAGCTGCAGCTTGTGCAAAATGCAGCGGCCAGATTGGTAACAGGGACCAGATGGTTCAAACATATAAAACCGATTCTGGCCTGCTTGCGTTGGCTGCTTGTATGCTTTTGAGCTTGATTCAAGGTGCTGGTTTTAACCTATAAAGCCTTACACGGCTTAGGACCACAATACCTGATGGAATGCCTCTCCTGACACAAACCCACCCGTACACTACGCTCCACATCCAAGGCCCTCCTCCGGGTGCCTCCTCCGAGGGAAGCTGGGAGTCTGGCAACAAGGGAGAGGGCCTTCTCAGTGGTGGCCCCCAAACTATGCAATGATGTGCCTGATGAGGTGTGCCTGGTGCCAACACTGTTATCTTTTTGGCGCCAGGTCAAGATTTTTCTCCCAGGCATTTTAGCATGTGTTTTTAATTTTTTTTTTTAAAAAAAATTAAATTGTGTTTTTAAATGGCTTTTTGTGTTTTAAAATTTATATATTTGTTTTTAATATTTTTAATTGCTGTAAACCGCCCAGACAGCTTCGGCTATGGGGCGGTATATAAATGTAATAAATAAATAGATAAAGAAATGATGGCTAGGATCTGCCTTCATGGTCAGAGGCAGCATGCTTCCAAATACCAATTGCTGGAAACCAGGTCATCGGGCCGGCCCTGCCAATGAGCAGAGTAAAGCAGGTGTCATGAAAGAGTAGCAAAAATAATTTAAATGAGTCATTTAAATTTACTACTACTACTACTACTACTGTTGTTGTTTCTACTGCATTTTTATTCCTAGGAAGGGCTTTGCATACCATGCACATTACTTTGGGAAGGGGCATACCATTTGCTGCTCTGCCCTGGGAGAGGAACCACAATGTGAGCTTCTCCTGAATGGTCTCAGTGCTCTCATGGGGAAAAAAGTGGTGCAGGAGCAGCTCTCCAGCTGGCAGGGCTGGCCTGACCCTTAGGTAAAATGGGGTGGCCACCTCAGGCAGGAGATGCTGGAGGCTGGACCTGTATGTGCTAGGTGACTAGGGTGGTCAGTTATGCATTGCCAGAAAGATTTGCATCACCAAAACGGAGGGCAAAACTGGAGACCAATTTGCATAAAGTTTGCACATGGTAGTTTGTATGTATTTTGAAATAATCCCTATAGTTTAAATAGAAATACAGTACATCTCACCATAGTGGGGAACACATCAGGTGACATGTGTGCCTGCTCAGTCTGCTGCCCAGGTGCTGTCAACAGTTGATGGGCAACTTCAAGGCTTCCTTCTTAAGGTTCATTATCTTTATGCAGACTCGGACCGTACAGCCATCAGATGGACAACACCTTCAAAGAGAGGACTGTCAGACGGTCAAAATAGAGGACTATCCTCTGTAAAAGAGGACACATGGCCACCCTACTGGTGGTCTCTCCTGCCCCCCTAAGCCACCCTGGCGCAATCAGGTGCTGTCTCATTGCCAGCACTGAAGTAAGATTCAGCTGTCAGTCTGGTCAGCTTAAGACAGTGGTTCCCAAATGTTTTCCCTGGACCACTTGAAAGCCGCCGAGGATGTTGGTGGGTTTTCTGCCTGTTGTAGCAATTGCAATATGCTGTGCTAGATGTTGCATGATTTTTAATTGTATTTTTATTGCTTCTTTTGTTCCTTATGTATTGTGTTTGATTGTATTACAACGTGAATTCCACAGAATCTGAATAGGCTTCTGCAGAAGTCAGATTGCAATGCAATAAAATATAATACAAGAAACAGAAAAGCAATAAAAATACAATTAAAAACCAACATGAGTATTTAATGTGATGGATTTGTCATTTCCCCTCTTCAACCACAAATTCACAGACATGCCGTGGACCACCTGAATGAAGCTTGTGGATCCCTGGGGGTTGCCTGTGGACCACTGTTTGACAATTCCTGGCTTAAGGAACAGGGAGGCACCATATGCTTCAGTCTGCAAAATGTCTTGGGCCAGCCCCACATGCTGGGCCTAATTGCTTTAAACTAAAATGCCCAAAGAAGGCATTTTTAAATAAGGCACCAAATCAAAATTTGTGGGGTTCCGTTCTTGTATCCTGTGGGCCACAGCTAAGACACCGGAATAGAAAACTATGAAACATAGAGCATCTTATTGGGTGTCTTCTACTTCACATTCTGCTGATTGCCCTTCTTCTTCTGGTGGTGTTCAAAGATATACGTTGCTCTTTTCCTCATCCTGCATTCTCAGTGCATGGCTTGCCCACTGATCAAGGATTCTACTTAGGAGGGCAAGGCCATCCTTCTCTCCACGATTCAGACCACATGTGATTATTTTTCAAAAGTGCCTCTATCTCTGGTTTTATTATGAGGCCTGCAAAGGAACCACAACAAATACTCTTAAAATAAAGTTTATTGTGTGTGCAATTCATAATCCCAAAGCAGGCCTTGAATGGTGATTTGAATCTTGCTCCCTCCCATCATAGAATGGTGCTCCTGCCATCGAGGCTATTGACAACTTACATAGCTAGCAACACGTTGGATTTGTAATGGGTCACTGATTGTAAGTGATGCATCTCTGCCAAGTGTGATATTCTGGACCTGAAAGTATATTATGGGTATAGTATGGGTGTCTCCCATTTCCTGTATATTATATTTCCTTTGCCCTTTGATTTAAACACCAGAAAAGCAAAACAGATGGTGAGCTTCGTTTTCAGAGGAGGTCTTAAGTGTTAAGAAAACACAACATATCCTTATCAACCTGTATAAATTTATTCAAAGAATATTGTTGGGGTAATTGCAATTCTTAAGATACAAGTGTGACTTACAACAAAATACTTCTGTTTAGTGTTCCACCCACGCAGCCATGCCTTCTTTCAGGATACTCCATTCCATTTCCCCTTCCCCAGATTCCCATCCCCCTCAGTCGTTTTGTGGCTATTGAGCATGTTCACTCCACATTGAACTGTTATGGGCCTTTTTTTTAAGATTATTTTTCATTTTTGAAACATATAAAACCCAAACAACAAATTTAACCTTTCCTGCATATAACAACAACATTATGAAATATCTACTCTGTTCTAATGTCATCTTTTTTTCAGGTGATGAGTCCTCACCATAATGTTCCATGTGTATTTGGCAATGAATACAACAAATCAGTCCTGTTAATATATGCAAAAAACCAAAACCAGTATTAATTAAAAGTGTCTTTTTTAAAAACCTCTGCTCACCCTCACCTTTTTCCATATGAGCAATATCCCACAATTTCCCATGCCACTCTTCTACTGTATGTGTTCCAGTTTCTTTCCAGTTTTTAGCAATTGTCACATGGGCTGCTGTCATCATGTACTGCCACATTTTTGGCACCTCCACCATATATGAATGTATGTTCCTGTTTTTCCACAGCCCCTAGCTAAGGCTATTTTTCTTTCAGATTTATTTCTACTTCTGCAAAGTTTGGGATTCCTAAGGGCATGCTGATGTTTGTTTTTACTTTTGTTTTTAATGTTGTTTTTGTAAGTTACTTGGAGTTTACTTACCCCCCCAAAGCAACAGTCTCAACAAAAAGATTCTTGAAGCTGTTCTTTGGTGCAAGATGGAATCTGCTACTGATGGTTTCTGTTGGGATCATGACATAGGGTCGACAAGAAACTGCCCTGTGAAACTGCTTTCAGATCATTGGTCCATCTAGCTCAATTCATGCCTGGCATGCATGAACAAAGAGCCCACAATAAACTGCCATGTGACTCAGCATAAGGCAGCATCCTATGTTTCTACCCTACCCCGCTCCCCATTCACAATGATCCTGATCAGGACTAGGGATGGGGGAGAAATTTGATTCATGCACATTTAAAGGCAAGTCTATCTAATTCACACTTCTTGAAACAATATGCAGACCAAAATGCAGCCATCCTTCGAAATTTGCACTTCTCTGAATTTTGCAGTGCAGTTCTCCAACTAAGTAGTGGCTACAAACATGCTTATAGTAGGGGGAAGTGTGCATTAAATTGCATATATTTGTGAAAATGGCATGCAAGAATGCATTATATTAGGAGAAATTGTTTTCCAAAATAGGCACGATTGGCAAAACTGCAGACAAAAATGTGTATGTTAGGAGAAATTTGCACTAAAATGCTGCTGAATTTTCATGAGGACTTAAAACACACAACAAGAATTCACAAACTGATGTTGAAATGTGGCGAACTGAACTTAAGACTGGAAAAACGAGAATGCAAAATTGACAGATTCACTCATTCCTGATCAGGACCCTCCATGGATGACATTTAGCAACAACAAAACAGCCAGACACATTACAACGCAAGTCTGCAATGAATGTCTAATGCAGTTTGGCCCCAAGAAACCCTGAGATAATGGGCCAAATGGTTTCATTCAAATGGTTGACATACAGTGCACTCATAAATTTTAATTCCCTGCTGTGAACATCAACAGTTGACTGCTGAGTACTCCATCTAAATTGACATTTGTCTTCTTGTGTTGAGACATATATATTTGTCCTCTGTGTCCCTAAATGCCCTCAGATTTCATCAGGGTGTTTCACATCCTTTTTAATTTGCCCTGGTAGAGGATTCAGATTTTTCTCACCTCCAAATTTCTTTTCTTTTATTGAACCAATTGCCCACACATGGGGCATTGCTCATCTTGAGGTGTCTCTGTCTGTGTGTGAGTGCTTTAAAAAGACATGATAGAAATGTTTCTTTCTCTAGTGCGAGTGAGGCTTCCTTAGAGATTCTAGAAAAATGATACTTTCCCATATAACTTGGCTTGATTGTATCTTTTAAGAAAACAGAACCATGCTGTAAGCTTCATGATTTACTATGCTCCCATCAAGAAGGCCTATCATGGGGATTTGTTGTGGTAACTGGTAAATAATAATCAGACTGTGCATACACTATAATTTATTTTATGTGCGGCTTACTGGCAAGGCTAAGAACAATGGATTTCTCTCTCACTTTTTGTTTTTTAGGAAGCAGCAAATGGCCTCTTAAAACCAGGATGGTCTCCAAATAAGTTGGGCTGATTAGATTTGCCTTGTAAAATGCTCAAGGAGGAACACTAAAATAAGGGAAAGCACAATATAAATGTCCTCTTATGGCATTTCTAAAGAGACTTAGACCACAGGCCAGGTTTTCTGGTAATGGGACAGAGAACAATGGCATTGTAAGGTGACTACAGAGAAGAAGGGGATCAAGGGTAATGTTTTGGGGGATGCTATCCCATGTTCAAATAACTTTGTTGCGGTATGATACTAGTGGTCATTTTTATGTGGTTTTTATCGGTAGAGGTTGGCAGAGCAGCGCAGGCAAGATGGCGTTGCTCATCTGTCTTCCCAGTGCTAAGCATCACTGCCAGTTCCTGAGAGTGAGAAGGGAGGCACAGGGAGGTCAGTGCAGTGCAGGTGCAGTAGCAGGACCATTTGTTTGGCTCCACTGCTGTGCCCAAGCCGTGCTGAGCTACCAGCACCTCACCCTTCTCCCTTTCAGAAACTGGCAGTGCTGCTTGGCATTGGGAAGATAGGTGAGCAATGCTGCTCTGCCCTGATGACCACTACTGGTTTTTATTGTAGGTCTATTTGTTGTGTTGTACACTGCTTTGATTTTTTTAAAATGAAATTGCGGTATACAAGTATTTTTTATAATTAAGCAAATAACTGTGTGGGTCAACATACACAAAGGATAGGGTCCCAAAATGGCATAAAGATCGTAGATGAAGTCAATGGGCTCTGTAAGGAGTATAAGAGGTAATCAATGTCATTGATATATCTAACGACACTGACTACCTCACACCATTTATGGATCTAATGATCTGAGTAGAACAGGTCACAATGGTGTCGGATTCAGGACTGGCGCAGAGCTTGGAAAAGTTACTTTTTTGAACTACAACTCCCATCAGCCCAATCCAGTGGCCATGCTGGCTGGGGCTGATGGGAGTTGTAGTTTAAAAAAGTAACTTTTCCAAGCTCTGGGCAAAGGACAGGCTGAAGGCCCCACCTCAGGGAGTGAATGTGGAGTGCAATTTAGGGTTGGCAAATTTTAGCTGAAATATGCCATCGATGGACCTTATTGACTCTGGCCTATTAGATGAGGAAACATTTCCAAGATGGTGCCAATCTTTATTACTGGATGGAGTTTTCCTACAATGGTTGCCTATGTACCAATAGGAAGGGTACAGGATGACACTATGTTACAGTAACTCCTCTAGGAAGCCCATACAAATTGGTGTGTTCATGGTGGTGCTTCCAGGGAGAGCAGGAGGAAGAGTAGGAAATTCAACTCCTGTCTTTGGGCTTCCCAGAAGAGGTGTCTGCTTGGCCACTGTGACAACAAGATGCTGGACCAGATGGCCCATTGGCCTGATCCAGCAGAGCTCTTCTTATGTTCTTATGTAAACCCATGAAAGGCTGATGGAAATGCTAAAGCCAGCTCTGGCAGCAAATAGAAGACTGTGGTGGATGAGTGGAGTGATGAATTAATCTGTAGATTTGGGCACATGTGTCCCTGTTGTATTGTAGCGACATTGTTTAGCATTATTTTTCCATCGGGAATTCTAGGGATGATAGTCCCAGTCCCATTTCTGATAGGAAAAGATACTCCACTGGGAGTGCTGGCCACAGCCTTTCTCTGCTTTCCCTCTTACATGATTGCAAAGACAAGTTATTGGTGCTTGGGGTGGGTAAGAAGATGGTGGTGGCAGCAGGTCATTCCATTAAGGTGAGCAGAGCGCTGCTCACCAAAAGGATGCTCACCCTGCTTGGTTCAATTTGGCTCGCACTCAAACACGGGCATTTGCTTTTTGTGAGCACCCTTGCTTGAATGCTCACTGCATTCTTAGTTAAAAAAAATAATAATCCAGGAATTCTATGGAAGGGAAAGCTACTAGAGGATGGTCTAGTAGGGCAAATGGGGAACTGCCCCACCAACCTGATCAGGCCCCACCTTCCAGCCATCTTACTTACAACCAGTCCAGTGGGCAGAGCTTGGAAGTAACTAGTTACAAGTAACGAATTACTTGCAATTCATTACATTTTTGAGTAACGAGTGGGTAATTCCTTTACATTCTGATTGTAATAGAACTAGGAGTAATTTTACTACTTTTGTGGAGTAATTGTAACATTTCCAGAAGTACTTTTGGGCATTACTTTGGGGGGGAGCAGGGGAAGTCTTCTGCTCCTCTGATTTGTGGATGAAAATCATGTGCCTCAAACTGGGCTTCTGTGCAGTGTCGCTCTTTCCTCATGCTCTGTGGATGGGGAGGAGGCGGAGAGTGAGATGGGGTGGAGTGGAGAAAACAATTATTTTAAAAAAATGGATAGTGGTAGTGAAGAATGGAGTGGAGGGAAAAAGGATTCAGAAGTCAAGAACATGGATAAAGGAGGAGAAGGAGGCAGCAGCAGAATGGAGATAAAGAACTGTGGAGGTGAATGATCACAATGTGTGTGTGTGTGAGAGAGAGAATACTGTGTTTGCACTTGGCACACAAAGTGGCCTCCACCACCCTTTCTGGCTACTGTGCTGCATTTACAGTATTTTACCTTTTTTGCATTTCAGGGGAAAATGTTTGCTTGAGTGAGTGTCCCTTAGTTGGTGGCAGGGCAGAGTCTGGAAGGTGGTTAAGTGAGAGAGATTATGTTTGCTGGCTGAGGGGGGGGTTGCACTTGGTTTGATGTGCAAGGATCTGAGTAGTGGCCTCAGCCTCCCTCCCCACCACCCTTACTAGCGGAGAGACCACCATTGCTATCTTATGAATAAAAATAATTATTCTACTACCTCTGTATGTGTGTGTTTATTTTTAATGTTGTTTTAGGCTACTTAGATGTGCAGCAGCCAAGGCCAGCACCTTGTATGCGTTTTTTTTAAAGTAACTGAAATGTAATTGTAGTGATTACTTTGGAGGAAAAATAATCAGTTACTTTCAGAGCAATTGTAATTGTAACGGTAATTACTACTTTTTTGGGCCATGTAACTGTAACTGTAATTTATTACTGTTTAAAAGTAATCTTCCAAGCTCTGCCAGTGGGTGACGCTTGTCAGCTGCCTCATCAGCCACAGACTATTCTCAGCCAGCCCCCACCTTAGTCTCAATGTCCTTGCTCTCATTGTTGCCCTTGTAGAATTCAGCAGGGAGGAGGATGGGGGGAAAACTAGAATTACTTGGCTCTTCCTGCCATTGGCTCCAGCTCCACCTACTGTTGGCCTCCCTTCCACTCTACCAGTCCCAATGGGCCCCAGCCACACTACTGCAGGTCCCCCATGAAAGAGAGGCAGGCCTCCTGACCCTTTTGCAATTATGCAGAAGAGGAACTTTTTGGTAGCTGAAAGTCTCATTATGTCAACAGCCCTGCATGCATGACAAAACTTTTTGCACAACTCCAGGGGAGGAGGATCTGCAAAATGGAATAGTATCCCTCACAGGGTTTTTAAAAGAACGAATCAGACCATGCTCTGCAACATTTCAAAGATGAAAGTAGGTTGATTGGTTCAACAAAAATGGATGTTCCAGGTATATTGGACTGAACAATACCATTATAAAGAGGAATTGGCTAGTTCAAATAGATGTTGATGATGTAATGCTGAAAATGTCCTATGGTATCTTCTTTCTGGTTGGAAATTATTGTTTGTATTAACTTTGTTTTGGAAAAATCCTTGATATTTGGGAATGTTCACACACTCTTAAATTATATTCCTGTGGTGTGGTGGCTTATGGATGGACAACAAAAGAGGACCTTGTGAGTCCTTACAGTTATGCAAAGAGACATACTGCAAGGCTGGAAGGATAAGCAACCACCATCTCCTACTTAATGATCTAAAGATCTCACTGCCATTTCTACATATAATGTTATAGCTTAAGTAGCTTTAACTGTCAACCTTGTTTGGATACTTATTTGGACATATTATTTTATACTCTTTAGTCAGGATTGATGGAATATTTTTATTGTTAATGTCAGCTGATGCTCTCTCACACACACATATATGCAATTTTTCGCACAAAAGATGAAAACCGGGCAATTGTGTGTACTTGCAGCTCCTCTACTCTCAAAACAAGGATCCCCGTCTGAGCAGATGCCCCCGTCCTTTTCTCTGCCTGCAGTACTAATTTCCTCTGCAGTAGCCTGTCCTGTGCTCATTTCAGCAGCAGAGTGATGAGCACATTGAGCATAACTTTATTTTTTTTAAAAAAAAAAGCACATAAAACTGTTGAATGGAATGGTTGCTTGAATCCAGATGCATGTTTACAGGTGTACATAGGTGTGTACAGGATTGCAGTCTTTGCTATTACAGGAGGTATTGTTTAGTCTCTCTTCTATCATCTGCACTCTTTTGCACACTTACTCTGGGGTATGTCCCCTTTGAACTCTATGAACTTGCTTCCCCCGAAAAGACAACTAGGGGGACACACAGGGACCAGAACATGTGAATCGGAGCACGTTACAAGGACTGTAGCAGAGTCCTCTGTATGCATGCTTTTCTGCATACAAAAAGAAGTTATAGCAATGATTAGTAACAGTAGTGTGAGTAACGGGGAATAGCTTGCATGCCTTGCATATTACCAAAGGGATTTCTACTGTGCAGGTTCTAATTTATTGCCCTGATTAGCCCCACCCCCCATTAGTCATCTGTCACTAATCTCTTGACTAGTGGCACATAAATGCATGTAGGGACTTGCTGACACTCCAGCGCAGAATTACAGAGCAGCTCACGCTGACGACTGTTTGCACGTTAAATTTCATGAAGTAAAGCACAATTCCCATTATTTCTCACACAGAAAATATGAATCCATTTCCCCCATTGAAATTCATGTATTCCAATCTTGAGAGGGTGCCAAACCACAAAGCTCATTGCTGGATGATGAACATTGGGCTTTTAACAATATATTATCTTAACAATGGCAGCACAGCAAGCATCATCAGCTTTGTTCCTCAAGAGGTGTGAATGCAAACAGGCATAATTTATAGCAGTGGATTTCAAGCTCTGTACCCTTCGGAAAGCTTTGCTGAGATGAAGCACCACTAACAGCCTACAGGGTGGATGGTTGGGTGGCCAGCCACTGGCCACTTATATATCATCAGAAAAAGAGGAAACACATCACCAAAAAAAGGATACAGATTTGCATACGATTTGCATGTGCTAATTTGCACGCATAAATGCTAATTTAGAATGAATTGGGATACAGTATATCTCACCACAGCGGGGAAGACTGTGACTAGGTGTCTTCTGTGCCTGTTTGGTCTGATGTCCATGTGCTAAGGGCCCTGCTCTCCTTCCGATGGCTGTTTAAACTGGACTTTGACTGGACAGCTCTTCCAAAAGAAACAGAGGACTATTCTCCTTAAAGTAGGACACTTGATTGCCCTAGCTGGTGGGTGCAGAGGCAAGAAGAGCAGAAGGCACAAGATTGGAGTACAGGGAACTAGACCATTGCTCAGGCAAAGCCCAACCCTGACCTCAAACCTTTTATAGACCTATCAAGTTAGGGGAAACCAATGAACTACCAAGGTAGGCAGAGCCACAAGCCCAGAAACTTTTCTCTTGTTGTCTGAATGAGTCACCACAAGGGGCAGCAGAGCACAAATTTGAAAGGTCCCCAGTTTTTGCCACCTAGCATCCCCCTCCAAACCCAATGGTCTTTTATGTGTGTGGTACACATATTACACTCAACACAGATACAAGCTGTCTCTACATATGAACAAGACTTTGCATGAAAGAAGGTACACTGGTTGATTTGTACAGCTTAATTACTGTGTACACAGGTACACAGATTGTAGAATCATTGAATGTAACGTGTGAATGCTCCTATAGAATCCTTGGAAGTTGCAAGTCTCAGGGTATCTAATGACCGTTATGCCACACAACCACACCTGGTGTCTGGCAGATGTCTATTTACCACTTGGCAGTATGATAGAAAGAGAGTCTATTCCAATGACTGGACTAGCCCCAGGAACCTGCCTTACACCAGGTCATTTCTCTGTCTAACACATTATTGTCTGCTCCAGCCTTGCTAACCTGGCGCCCTCCTGATGTCTTGTACTACAACTCCCACCAGCCCCAACTACCATGTGTTGGCAGGGGCTGATGGGATTTGTAGTCCAAAACATCTGGAGGGAACAGGTTGGTGAAGGCTGGTCTAGTCTGACTGGCTGCAGCCCTCTTGGGTCTCAGGTGAAGGACTTTCCCATCACCTGCTACCTGGTCCTTTTAAGTGCAGATGCCAGAGATCGAACCTGCAGCCTTCTCCATGCCAAGCATTCACTCTACCACTCTCTCAGCCAGGAGCAGCTTGATTGCCTGTGTCATCCTGCCAAGTGTTAAGAAGAGTTTGACCACATATCAGGGGATAAAATGACTGCCTATAATCACATGCATGGAACCAGTTTATTAAGCGATTGATTACATCTCCACTGCTGTAAGTTACCGTTTGGTAAATGGCTATGTATTTATCACATTTACACCCCACCCTTTCTCCAAAGAGCTCTGGGGGCTTGGTGCATAGGGTCATCACATCTTATCCCAATTAAAACTTGTGAGATAAATTTGGCTGAGACGTGTTTTTCCACTAATGCTAATTGCTGCATGGGGGGGGGGATTTCATGGTGATTGCAGCTGGGGAGGGAAGACTTAAACCTCCCCTCCCTGCATGTTGTGATCTTGATAACAACCCCTTCCTCTTTGTGCAAGAAATGCACAATATGAATGCTAATCACATAATTAGCATCACACATAGCTGGGCCCCCAGATGGACTGGAGCCTGGATATCTTTTCTGTCTCTTGCTTGGAGGAAGGGCAGGATATAAATCATATCAAATCAAATCAAATATGAACACAAAGAGCGCCCCACTGGATTGGACCAAAAGTCCATCTAATCTGACATTCTCTTTTCAAAAGTGGCAAGCCTGATGTTACTAGGAAGCATATGAGCAGGACAGGATGGGGCTTTCCCTCTTTTGTGTCCTCAATACCTGGTATTCAGAGGTAGGGTTGCTGGAGAATTCTAACAAAAATGAGAATCGCCAATGTTTGCTTATTTGCATTGTGTTTCCTTTTCATTGAAATGCATGGGGTAGAATAAAGTAATGACAAAGTAATAGTGGGGGAGCTTAGGGGGTATAACTTAGGAAATTTACATAATTTCACTACAGCAGACAGTGAGATGAGTATAATAGTCTTTTGATGGAAGACGAACTGCAGCAGAATGGAAACGGTGCTGATTGTGACAAATACAGGACAGAACGGAAAATGATGCTTTCTTACATCCCCGTAGAGGCCTACTGTCTCTGAACATGAAAGCTGAGTTAGCCCAAGACCTGGCCCTCCTCTGTGTGACAACCTTTCAAATACGTGAAGAGTGCAATCGCAGCTCCCCTCATATATTCTTTATTATTTATAAAAGTAAAAATAATAGATATTCTAAAATAAAGAATGCTTACTAAAAGATAGGAATGGCTACAAAACAAAAAAACAATAAAAGTAAAACCTGTGATAGTTCTGCTGTGTTGCATAGTGTGCTGCCACTACTCAGAATGTGACTTTTTGAGCTTTGGCTTGTGCAAACTGTAGCACGGTGGCTGAGAAATCAAGGCTTTTTGAGCAATGCCATTCTAGATGGATAGCAAGTGATGTGAGCCTCTCACATGTCTGGGCAGCAAGCAATAGAGTTAAGACTGGTTAGACAGGCCAAGTGGATTGACCCAGGCCAAGTAGCCCCAGTTAATTAGTTAGTTATAGTTTATTTCTATGACACTTTTGGGTCAAAAAGGCCCCCAAGGTGGCTCACAAAGAATACTCACAAATACAAAATACAAGAAAGAAAAAAAACCCAATACAAATAACAAAAATTTAAGACAGTGAAAACTTAAACTTTTTAAAAAAGAACACCTAAAAGTCAAATACATTCATCTTCCTGGCAAAGGGCAGTCCCCAGAAAGAGAGTTTGTTGTAAGGAGAAAAAGAATGGGGAAAGCTTTAAAAAGAGATTCTTTAGCAGAGCAGGTAGCCTGTTCTTGACACAAAAAGAACTCCAGGCTTGCCGGGGAAATTGTTCAAATGTTGAGGGAGTGAGGGAGTGATTGAACACCACCTAAGTTTTCCAATACAGCTCATGTGCTGCTGTATTGTCCTTTTTATTGGGACTCCCGGCTTGATCTTATCACCCCAATTCTTCAAAAAATCCCAGGGAGATCTGATGCATTTTATTTAGAATATTTACTCTCACACTGGAACCCACAGGTCACATATAGGGTGGCAAGATTTTGTGCATCATCTGTTACCTGTCGGAGAGTGGTGATGTAAAAATAATAATAATAATTGCTAACCTTTTGGGGGCTTTTTGTTCACTGGAGTATTTATGCAACACCATTAGAGTCATATTATCTTATGTTGCAGCTGTTTCTTTCTCTGTATAATGTTCATACATTTTTATAGTTTTTATAGTTTTGATATTTTGTAGTGCTGGTCTTTGACCATAATATATGATTGATTGATTGATTGACTGATTACCAGGCAAGGTGGCACTAGAGAGTAATTTTCGGTGGCAGTTACCACAGGGAAAGGTGTCGGAGTGGTGGGAGGCCAGGCCTTAAGAGAGGAATCCGAAACCATCTGGAGAAGGTCAGCAGTGGGCTACAAACTGAAGACTTGTGAGACTGAGGACCTGGAAACAGAAAGAACGCATATGGAATTTGGAGAAGGTATTTAGGAGACGTGCAACCTGATCTCTATTCCCTTATCCTCACATAAGGAAAACCAGTGAAGCACATCTATCATTCTGCTTGATCGCAGGGCAAGGAGGAGGTGCAGGTGAGAATTCTCACATGTGGTCTGTGCATGCAATAATTCTCACATGTGGCCCCAGCTTTGTACACACATGCATGGGTCATTGTAGGGGGTGGCGGCAGAGTCTCCAACATCACACCTGCACTAACCCCCATAAAATCTCTGGGGGACCATGCAAAACCAACCATGGGGGGGGGCACTGAAGGCAATCCTTGCCCAAGGCGCTACTTATTCTACAGCAAGCCCTGCCTAGTGATAGGACCAGCCCTGCATGGAGGTGCTATTTAGCTATTGTGTTTAATAGTAGTGGTGGCTGGCTCCCATTGAAACTGGTGGGGCGGAAGGCAGGGAGCCTAACAGTAGATGTAACCAGAGCCACTGACAGGTGGAGTCAATTAATTCTGATTTTGCTTCCTTCCTTCTCCCTATCGAGTTCTATATTGGCAATATTGAGTCTAAGAAAGAGGAAGCTGGTAGCCAGCGCCACCATCTGGACTGGTTCTAAGTAAGAAGGCAGGCGAGTAGGTAGGGGCTGGCTAGGGGAGACTGAAGTTGGTGGGGCACTGCTCCATTTGCCCTAATGGACCAGGCTCCACTGTTTAATAAAATGTAATAGCTGAATCCTCCATGAAATACAAATTGTTGGTGAGGAACTAAAGATGGTTGTTGAAGCTCATTTCATTGTGTGCATGCACAGCTTGGGAAGGACCAAAGGAAAAAGAAACATTTTGCAGAAAACTATCAAAATGTGCAGTCACAGTGTTGGCATGACATTAGTGCATATGACGTGTAGTAAATTAGGATATTTAACCAATATGGAGACAATAGTCAAGAAATGAGAAGACGGCTAGGACTGGGGAGGGCAGCTATGAGAAAACTATAAAAGGTCCTCAAATACAAAGATGTATCACTGAACACGAAAGTCAGAATCATTGAGATCATGGTATTCCCGATCTCTATGTATAGATGTGAAAGTTGGACAGTGGAAAAAGTGGATAAGAGAAAAATCAACTCATTTGAAATGTGGTGTTGGAGGAGAGCTTTGCGCATACCATGGACCGCAAAAAAGACAAATAATTGGGTGTCAGAACAAATTAAACCAGAACTGTCGCTAGAAGCTAAAATGATGAAACTGAGGTTATCATACTTTGGACACATAATGAGAAGACCTGATTCATTAGAAAAGACCATAATGCTGGGAAAAACAGAAGGGAGTAGAAAAAGAGGAAGGCCAAACAAGAGATGGATTGATTCCATAAAGGCAGCCACAGACCTGAACTTACAAGATCTGAACAGGGTGGTTCATGACAGATGCTCTTGGAGGTCACTGATTCAGAGGGTCGCCATAAGTCGTAATCGACTTGAAGGCACATAACAACAACAACAACAACAATTTGGAAATATAGAGACGCCTCTTGTGCATTACTATGTATTCCAGCATTGGGGATAATGAAGGGAATATTTTCAATAATTCCGATTTTCCTTTTGCTTAGCCATTGTTAAAAGTGCTCTGGTACATTTTCTACCCCATGCTTTGGAGGACACATTCTGGTGCATACATGCCATTGGCACTTTGTTAGCTATTGATAGTGGGCATACAGGATGGAAGATATTGGGGAAAATCATATAATATCTCCACTGATTCATTTCTTGAAATGTTTATAGAAAACACAAACGTCCATAAATTTGCTGTGCATAAACATTTATGCCTTGCTGCATAAACATTTTGCAGAGACAATGCTATTTTTTCCAGTTAATGGTAAAATATGGACAATTTAATTCAAATACAGGAGGAGTGGGAAACCTCTAAATACTGTTGACTCCAGCTCCTATCACCCATGACCATGCTAGCTGGGGCTGGTGGGAGCTGGAATCCAACAACATCTGGAGGATCAGAGGTTCACAGTATTTTGGCTGCATTTCTGAGCACACTAATAGAGAAACTCAATGGGGTTGGAGTGGACGGGTTGAAGTCCATAGTGGAGGAACTGCCACTTTTAAGTCTTTCTGGGCTCATACCAAACAGGGTGGGCATTGGGGTGGTAAGGTGGGCTTTTCCTCTCCCCTTTTGGATTTGGTTATCCAGCATGGGGAATAATGGTGAAGGGATCAGAAAATACCCCACAAAACAACAACAGTTTTCTGTTGTAATAAATTAACATTGTTTCTGAACAGTTTAGATTTCATGACATTTTAACTTTTTTTACTTTAAAACGTAGTTCTTCTTGTTTGTAATTAAACATAAAAATCACAGCTTTTTAAAGAACCTGAAGGTTTGTTCTTTACTCAATATGCATAAAGAAGGGGCAAGCGCTTACTGTTCAAAAAAATTCTACCTCTGCTAAATAAGTGTTTTCTGGCTCTAGGTGTTTGGGTGTTGTTGAACACACTTGTGCTGACACAAAATCGGTTTCCAGGAGTAAAAACTGACCCCACCTTACAACTGGAATCATATTGGGGCCAAAATATGCCCCCAAACCCGTTAGTGTGATCCCCCCCTCCGAGTCAGGATGAGGGTTATTGATCGCCCCGCTCCCATTGGTTGGTTTTAATGGGAGGTGAAATAACCACACCACTTCCAGAGCCTGGAGCCAGTCCTGGGTGGGAGTCTAATTTTTACAACAGAGGGTGCTCATAGGAGATGGGAGCTGATCTAATTCCCCACAATACTCTGTGATTTCAAGCACTTTTCTTCCAGCCCAGCCCTGACACAGGAAGCGAGGCGACCTGAGAAGTGCCTGGTGGTGGGTTGTGCAGTGAGGTAATGGGGGTGGGTGGGCTGGATGGTTCAGCTCCTCTGACTTGAGCATCCCTTTCTTGTGAAAATGGAGCCAGGGAGCCAGGGAGGTAGGTTACTTAACGTGTCACGGGGCATGCCATGGGGGCTGTAGCTCAGTGGTGGAACATCTGCCTTGCATACAGAAGGTCCCAGGCTCATTCCCTGGCATCTCCAGGTAGAGCTCAGAATGCCCCCCCATCTGAAACCCGGGACAGCTGCTGCCAGTCAGTGCAGACAATACTGAGCTAGATGGACCAAGGGGCCAACATGGTATAAGGACTGGCAGGTTGGTATTTTGCTGCCTGAGACAAAGGACAAGATAGGAAGCCGCCTCATACTGAATCAGAACGTTGTTCCATCTTGCTCAGTATTGTCTACACTGACTGGCAGTGGCTCTCTGGGTTTCTGGAAGGAGTCCTAGTCCTACTTGGAGATGCTGGGGATTGAACCTGGGCACCCCCCCCATTACACATACTAAAGCTGATAGGACTGGTAGGTTGAATCTCATCTCAATACTAGCTGGATGGCTCGTGGAGAGGAACACCACTGCACACCTGGCCTCCCATCTGCAGCACTGCTGCACTTACTAGGAGAGAGAGGTGGCAGTGGCAGGGAGGTTAACACAGTGGTGGCACCATGGCAGAATCAATCCAGCACTTTCTGCCATGTTTGCACTACACCAACTTCTCTGCTGCCTGGCTCCTCCTCTTCTTGGTATGTGCTGCTGATGGGAGGCGAAGTGTGTGGCACCGCTCCTTCCCACCAGCTGCCCCTGAAAAGTGGTGGGAATGGAAGAGCATCTTCTTGCGGGCAGCACTTCAACTTAAGGGATGCAGAGCACTCCTATCCTCCAACAGCTTGCTATTGCTCCCCACCCCCAGGTGTCTGCTGCCTGAGGCAGTTGCCTTACTTTGCCTAAAGTTTGAGCTGGCCCAGGGGACTGGAAAGCAGATGGGAAGCATGCTCTGGCCCCATGCATAAGGCAGGGGACCAAAGGCTGCTGGTGTGAGTTTCAGGATGTGTTTGTGTGTGTATTATGATCTGTTATTTGTAAACCACCATGAAAACTATTAGATTGAAAAGTAGAATGTGAATTGTCTAAATAAATACATTAAACAGCAAATGGAAATGGACTGCCTTCAAGTCGATACCGACTTATGGCGACCCTGTGAATGGGTTTTCATGGTAAGCGGTATTCAGAGATGGTTTACCTTTGCCTTCCTCTGAGGCTGAGAGGCAGTGACTGGCCCAAGGTCACCCAGTGAGCCTCATGGCTGTGTTGGGATTCGAACCCTGGTCTCCCAGGTTGTAGTCTGACACTCTAACCACTACACCACACTGGCTCCACATTAAACAGCAAACCTCCATAAAATGGCAGGTTAAAACTGGCATCGCAGTATTCATAGTTAAAAGGCTGCGAGAATAAAAGCCTGTCCATCAGAGAGGATGCCGTAAACAAGAAAGTCCTTTCCCCATAGGACAGCCTCTGATGATAATCTTATTGACCAGACTGGCTGATATGGAGGTAAGCATACCTAGGTCCCATGCTAAGCAGATCTGATATGGAGGTAAGCAACTTGAATGGAAGCGAAGATGTTCATGAATCTGTGAGATATATTCCCATCAACTGATTCTGGTCAGATGACCTGCAGCTGCATTTTGAACCAGCTGAAACTTCCAAACAGTTTTCAGAGGCATCCCCAGACACAACACACTGCACTAGTCTAGTCTGGAGGTTACCTGCACACTGATAATCTTGACCAAGCTATCTGTATCCAGAAGATGTCACAACTACTACATCAGTCTTGGCAGCAGTCAGTGGCTGGGTCTTCAGTGGCCAGCACATCTCTTTGCACTTCCTATGACTTTCAGTGACATCTGTTCAAGCACTGGCTTTATCTGTGCTTGCCTAGAGGAAAGATCCAAAGATCCACAGTACTCTGCAGTGTTCCTGGCAGTTCTTGGAAGTAATAGTTCCTGGAAGACTGAGATAGTGGAATGTAAGTTGCTGTACACATTCAGGATGGAATTCTCTGTTCCAAATTCAAACACAGGTCAACCTACCCTATTGCTTTTTAAAGGAGTTAGGGAAGTTGTAAAAGATATGATGATCTTCCCTGAAGAGCTTTTTTGGAATAGACTTTGGACTGCCTTGGTGCAAGATTTTGGTCACTTTCAGATGACCTGTTTACTAAGCATTCATCCCGATGTGTTTGCAGGGAGATTACACAATGCTAACTATTTAACAAGCATTCATTCTGAATTGTTCACCAAGAGGTTAGATGATGTTGTGTCAAAGCAAGTCTTATCCCACACTTTTCGGTGCATTTTCATATCACTTTCTTTATCGCAAAATGTCTGATCTTTTGGAGAAGCAGGTTTGTTGTGCAAGATCATCCAATCAATTGTAATTGTTGTTATGTACCTTCAAGTTGATCATAACTTATGGCGACTCTATGAATCAGCAACCTTCAATAGCATCTGTCATGAACCACCCTGTTCAGATCTTGTAAGTTCAGGTCTGTGGCTTCCTTTATGGAATCAATCCATCTCTTGTTTGGCCTTCCTCTTTTTCTACTCCCTTCTATTTTCCCCAGCATTATTGTCTTTTCTGGTGAATCAGGTCTTCTCATTATGTGTCCAAAGTATGATAACCTCAGTTTCATCATTTTAGCTTCTAATGATAGTTCTAGTTTAATTTGTTCTAACACCCAATTATTTGTCTTTTTTGCGGTCCATGGCATGCGCAAAGCTCTCCTCCAACACCACATTTCAAATGAGTTGATTTTTCTCTTATCCACGTTTTCACTGTCCAACTTTCACATCCATACATAGAGATCGGGAGTACCATGGTCTGAATGATCCTGACTTTAGTGTTCAGTTATACATCTTTGCATTTGAAGACTTTTTCTAGTTCTCTCACAGCTGCCCTCCCCAGTCCTAGCCTTCTTCTGATTTCTTGACTATTGTCTCCATTTTGGTTAATGACTGTGCCGAGGTATTGATAATCCTTGACAAGTTCAATGTCCTCGTTGTCAACTTTGAAGTTACATAAATCTTCTGTTGACATTACTTTCGTCTTCTTAAGTTACCAACACAATCCTGATGGTAACGTAAAAACTTGCAGATCGAGGGCTGTGCTTTAGCTCAGTGCCATGTAACTTAATGGGCAAAGAAGAGAACATAAAACTCTTTCCTTTGAGAAAGCAACTTCCACCAGCTTGTAACCAGCTGAAGTGTGGGAAAAAGGCTGATCCAAATCTGCACCAGACATTTCATGATATGTTTTAAATTACTGCAGGGTCAGGAGGGACAGATTGAATTTTCAACAGACGTAATTGGTTCTTCTTGACGTCTTACAAGAAGATGTTCCTTCCCTTCTTGTTTACTGAATCATGTTCAAAATCTCCGCTTGCTCAAGCAACCCTGGAAGTTAATATAGGGAGTGGCTGGGTTTCAGGGTACTTTAATTGACCAGTATAAATCATTCAGATAAGTTTGGTGGGGTTGCTATGGATGCATGCTGCAGCTCTATCTCAAGCTAAGGTTGATCTGTGTTCTCGACGGTTTGGGGTGTGCATGTGTCAGGGGTCAAGTCAGAAGCATCTTCCTCTTTCTGAAATCTGTTCATTTTCTCTAAAGTCAGCTTCATAAGGAAAAGAAGAGCATTTTAAGGAACAGTGGTCTTTTGATTAATATGTTAACCATTTTGCGGGCATAAAAATGTGTCTTCTGTGCTGGTCCTCTTGAGCCCTTGTGCATCCTGAGACTAGCTTACAAAGGCTGCCTTGGGACAGGATTTGACCGGCTGCTTCGGGTTACAGCCAGTGGAGGCTGGTCCATCAGGGCAAATGGGGCACTGCCCCACCACCTTCAGTCTCCTCTCAGCCATCTCCCACCTACCTGCCTTCTTACTTACAACCAGCCTCTAGCTGTCAGTTTCCTCCTGTGTCTCAGTTTTGCCCTTATAGAACCTGGCAGGAGGATGAGGAGAAAACCACAATCAGTTGGGTCCACCTGCTATTGACTTTGGCTCCACCTACTGTTGGTCACCCTGCCTTCCGTCCTACCGCTCCAAATGGGCACCAGCCACCACCGCTTACAGCCTCTTTCTTAGGTTCTTCAGGAGGCGCCGAAACCATGCTTGGCTTGATTAAAAGTTTTGCAATTGGCCCTACTTCTGTGCCCATCAGCCCCCACTCCTGTCCTGAGGCATAGCCAGGTTCTTCCCTCTGACCCACCAGGCTCCACCCCTGCTTGACCACAAGACAGAGTTGAGCTACGCAATCAATATTGTCACACAGTGCACTTCAGAGTGCAGGTGTGGTGTGCATATTTTCACTTTCCAAAGTGACAGTTCATTTCCTGGGAGGACAGGCGCTTGTCAGCTACACTTTTGGGTGGAAGTGGTGCCACAGTTTTCATTTCAAAATTTTCAGGGAGAATTGGAGAGAATAATTTCTTCCCATGCAAGTACCCCTTCTTTAGGAAAATGACAAGTCACCTAGAAATATCTGCACTGATATTTAAGTTATCAAATGACCATTGTGAGCTTTCAGCAGTTTACCAATGTTTAGAAATAGCTACTTGTATTACTCAGAAGTCAAATACTTGAACAAGGGCAAAGACCAGCGAAGTTACTTCTTTCGAGTGTCAACTTGTCCTCGGACAAGAGAAAAGAATTTGTGAATGATGTGGGTACATTTCCATACTTTTGTAACATCATAACAATGACCCAGTGTTAGGCATAACACTATTATTACAATAAAAAATGACTCTTGCATGCACGGGCTGTAAACTATAAGAAGCCAATCCATCTGCTGAAAAAAAAAATAGATCGATAGAGGAAAGAACATGCATATCAGCATGGTCTGATGGGGATGCAGTTCTGATCTGCACCTGTTATCCTCTGTTTGCACATTTAGAATCCCTGCACTTGAAACAACTGCTGGATCTGGGCAAATTTTCCACTGATGAGTGTCTTGTGTCAGAAGTCCCTTAGCCTCCTTTGTCCAGAGGTGGCTGGTGCCCATTGTGACTCATAGGGTGGAAGGCAGGGAGCCCAAACAGTAAGGGGAACCAGTGGACGTGATAGACAGAGCCAGCTAATTCTGATTTTGTCCCCATCCTCTTCCCTCACAATCCACAATCCAGTTTTATTACGGCCAAAGGCCCCATCCTCTTCCCTGCTGAGTTATACAAAGGCAATAATGAGATTATGGAGGAGAAGGAGGCAGAAGCCAGGGCTCCCCCTGGACATCAGGTAGATGTAAGGGCTGTCTGAGAGCAGACTGAGGTTGGTGGGGCACTCCCCCATTCACCCGAATGGATCAGCCTCCATTACCTTTGGCCTCTCCAAATATCGCTGCCTGATTTTGCAATGGGATTTGCATTGTCTCCTGTCCCCACAGCCTCAGGCCCAACATACCGCCTTGGCCAATGCTCTTAAGTTTCCTTGAATTATTATATTTTAAATCCCACCACCCCATTTTCCTCCTTTTGAGATCTGGGGTTCCTCCCCCCCTTTCTTTTAGCATGAGAAGAAACAGGCTGTTGGAGAGCTTGAGCTACTAGCTGCCCGTAAAGCCTGCCCGTAAATTATGCCATCAAGGTTCCCAGTGGGTGGGAGCTCAAAGTCATGCTCACTTTCCATTGCTGACATTCGGAGGCCATTATTTGGACGACTGCAACACGTTCCTTTTGCCTTTATTATTCTTCCACTGTAACCTGACTTAGGTTCAGGAACAGGAAATCCAGAGACTTAATGGAAGCCAATCAGCAAAAGGTCATGGGCTAATATTTAACAGACAGGACTTGAAGGGGCTGCGGGAAGGAAAGACACACAAGAAAGGTAAGAGCCGAAACTGGGTTTCAGAGATGGAATGCACCTGGATGGGAAGTGGACTTGGGCCCCCCAAAATATACAGATCGCAGCGGAGTTATAAAATCAAATAAGAGTTTTGTTTAGATTATTTGCTTCCCGTTTCTCTTGTAACAGCACTCACATCTGCTCAGGGAGGTTACATTGGTTATTGCAGACGTTCAGGTGTTTATTATAGTGGTGCCTGCAAGAGGGATCATAATGGAGAAAGTCCCAGCATTTCAACAATAACCGAAGTATAACTTTTCAAGTTCAGCATTGTTGATACAAAACACAGCAAGATACATTGGCTGGGCTGGCACCAGCTCACTGCAGGGCCCCACCTCTCTCCTGTGTGTGCATGCGTGTGCACATGCACTTAAATACCCATGGTCACACCACCTCATGTGTCAGTGTGTACGTCTGCCATCACCAAAGATGGTGGGGGACATGTTGATGCCCCCCCCCCACCATCTTGGATGATGGCATGTGTGGCCATTGACATGCCAGGTGGCATGCCTCTGCCGCCGTCTTTGGTGATGGCAGACATGCGCACTGACATGCAAAGTGGTGTGACTGGGTGTATTTAAGTGCACACTGGCTGTGCACATGTGCAGGGATGACATTGGCTGGTAGAACGGAGCTCCCACTCAGCAATCCACACCACCGTTCAGTCCCACAACCCGATGATGGCTGGGAATAGTGGAGTGGGAGCCCCACCCTCCCAGCTCCAGCCACATTGGCCCTTGACTAGCTGCAGGGGCCCTTGGCCAGTGCCTGACCTCACTGCCCACTGGCACCAGGCCTGTACATTGGTTTTTAATGGGGACTGCTGCATAAGAGAGCTTCCCTTCCTCACACACAAAAAAAGAAGGGGACCATAGGACAATTCATGATGATACTATGCCAATTACTGACCACATAGACCCACACCTGTATATTCAAATTGGGGAATATGGGGTTGGATCCACACTGAGGCAATTGCAGCTACGTCCCTCTGAAACCAATGGGGCAAATGAGTAATGAAGCCCTATTGACTTCACAGAGGGCAACAAACAGTCTGGATCCAACCCATGGAGAATGGTATATGCAATCAGCAGAAACTAGTGACAAAGCTTTTCCTGGACTGTACCATTTCAGCTTGCAGGTTAGGCAGGTGTGTGCTTGCATGGTTGGGCGGTAGTGATCGATGGGGCGAGGCAGTGGCACTTACCTGACTTCCTGACTGTCATTGCTGTGGAGCCAGTGGGAGGAAGAGGGGTGAGGAGGGGGCAAGGTTGCCAGAGTGAAAACACACTGGTAGGAGCACTGGATTGGCTCTGCTGGAGAATTTGCATTCCTCCAGTACCTTGCCGCTGCCCCTCCCCCCTCTCTCCAGTAAGCCACAGAGAAGCCGGTGATAGGAAGTCAGGTAAGCACTGCTGCCCCACTGGCCACTACTGTGTTTGGGTACATCCCCAGGAAAATAAAAGCCTTTTTGCATATAGAAAAGTAGTACATTGGTGAGAAAGGCTGCAGCCTAACTCTGCTCGATGTACTCCACTTCCATGAGTTCCGGAGAGATTATGCCAAGTTAAAATAAGCAGTGGTGGTTAACTTTTCAACAGTAAAAATGAAAAGTACTGCAAAACAACAAGAATAGGGAAGTGGGGGGGGAGTCATCTTTTAGCAGCACATCTGCTAGCCTGTGGCAAGAGACAGACTCGATGGGCGATTATCTGCCTAATTGATATGTAGATAGAAAAAGAGGTGGAACAAGTGCCTACAGCATAAGCATTTTCATAAGCATTTTCGTTAGAAATCATGCTATTTTTTTTCCAGTTAAAAAACCCAAGCAGATCGGCAATTGCGAAAACAAATGGGAACGAAAAAATGGTGGATTGGCACCGAAAGCCCGACTGTCAGAATTAAAATGGATAGGAACCAGCTAGTGAACCCCATCCCTTGTCTGGATCCATCTCAATATTTTTTTGCACCCCCAGTGCTGTTTAACATAGATAGCTTTCCCATCTCTACATGGCATTCCTGCTCCTTTAAGATTTTTGGGACTTGTTGATCAATTCTTGCAAGTAGACAGTCTGGAAGATCAAACATATTTATTAAAAATGTAATTGATTCATATGAAAAGTGGCTCTATGGGTTGTTTGTGACTCAGATGTTTAGCCCATTTAGAAATAACTTAAGCCTCTTTCTGAATAGTGGTTAATTAGAGTCCCTCCACTCTTTTGCCAAATTTTTACAGTCTCGTTGAACTAACCTGAGCAAACTCAGATACTTGAATCCTACAACTTTAACTTGAAGAGTTGATGAATATTTTCCCAATTCAATTGCAAAAGATAGCAGCATGCCAGAGCTCAGACAACCTGGAATCACCCTACCTCATTTGTGGCCCTTGGGGCCTTCAGCGTGGGCCACATGGTTGCTGAACATACCCCACAACCAAAATCCCATCAAATTTTGCTGCCTGCAAATGGGAAGGACAGAGCATGTAGGAAAGTTATCCCCCCCCATGCCTGCTGTTTGGTGTTCGGGGGAGGGAGGGGCAATGTGATTGTGATGGGGATGATGGTGCACAAGAAAGGGAGTGTTGACCATCCCCCTCCTATGAGGATGCATGTCTCTGTGTGTGCATGAGCACATGCATGAATAATCGAACCGCCCAGGCTCAGGCCCTGCCCATTGCTGGCCGCAGCCATGTCCACCATCAACTCTGCCCACAGTTACTGGCATGCACTGTTGACCACCCACTACCACACATGGCCCTTAGGGGGCAGAAAGGTTGCCCACCACTAGGCTAGGGCTGTTTGACCAACAAGAGGTGACGTGGGTAGGAAACAAGCAAATTCTCAGGCTGCAGCTCTCTGGCTGAAGTGCTCATATTACTGTTAGAGCTTTTCCAGTTGACATTCACAATCTGTTCTCCCCTGTGGATTCTGACAGAGGCTGGTAGTTTTGTATTAATTTTCTAAAACAATAACCTCCAAAGTTCACTGATGCAGGTGTCCATATAAGCCCAGTCTCTTTAACAGTGTGAGATGTTGTGCTGTAAAAAAGAAAGCTGCACATTCTGACTAAGCTCAAAATCTTCTGTCTTTTACTGTCTAAGAAGGTGAGGATAATGGGAAGAAACTGGGTGCCAAGAAGAATGCAGTCTGAATAATAGGGAACAGCATCCAACCATGATTATAACTGTGAAGAGAGTCCATAGGGGTTTGGAGGGCAAGCAGGGGAGTATTGCTTAAGATATCAGTGAAAGAAATGGACAAATGCTGAATAATATATTGTAGTGTAGATGTTTAATAAGTACACTCATTGCAACTTGGGAATTAGTGCTTATTAGTTCAGACAGGGCCATGGCACCATTCAGGGGAACGTGGATAGATTCCAATCATAGGACAGAAGCCAGAGAATCCATCCCTTCTGTTCTCAGGATGAACATCTCCTCTGCGAATACTACAGAGACAATCAATTAACTACTGCCAGATTCCCAATTGGCTATTTCTATCACACGGTGGAGGTCCCTCTTGGCAAGACGATTAATAAGGGCATACTTCTGCAAGGTCTGATACCTTCCCCCTCACTGTCTACATGTGTGGTCATTCCAGTTTCATCTAGTACCCTCTCTTGTCCAGGATAGCAGTATCACTCAAGTATCTGGGCACGTTGGGTTCGGTTTGACTGCGGAGAATCATGCAAGTCTAAAGACATCAACCCCAAAGACACAACAAAGCTGTGTGGTTCCTATTCATTCTACTGGGGAATCTAAAAACATGTATAACTTTCCCCCTTTTAGCCAAAATGGATGAAATTTGCAGGTATAGGAGCCCCTTCAGAGTGCATTAAGGCTAACAAATTGCAGACAAACAAATCCAGGGACTTCTTGTAAAGGAATAAAAAGGGATTTCACTTTCCTTTATTATCTCTTAGAGGGTGGGCGGAGCTCTTTCTTACCTCAAAATAATTAAGATGCAATTGAGTAGTGTATATTCTAGCTTACAATTTTTTTGATACTTTGCATCTTCCTTTTTGGTGCTTGTTTTTGTCCTTTGATAGGGTTTGTAGGCCTATGATAGCCCTTACAACATGAGGCTGTCTAGGACATTGCCTGCAGAGGTCTAAAGAGCTATGTTTTGTTTGTTAAAGCAGAGCAATGTAGGATTTTTTTTAAAAAAATAAAGTTTTTAATTGTAAAAAGCATTAAAAGCCTCTGTTGCTGTTCTTTAACAAAAAAGAATCAGATCTCTTCAGTGTTCCCCAGGCAATATTTTGGACAGCATCACTTCTTGCAAAGCCCATGGACCTAGAGAAACACAAAGATATGAGAAATCATAGAGCTGTAAGGGTTAGAAAATGACAGATACAACAGAGCAGCAGTGTGACAGAAGACTTTGTGGGAGCCCTGATTCTGCTACTGGGGGGAGGGGCATTATTGTTATTATGCTTTGACTTGGAAGAGGGGGAGACATCAAAACAATCCCAATTTGTCTCATGATTCGGCCTCCCCCCCATGCAAACCCCTATGAGTTAGCAGCAAATGGAGTAGGAAAGGGTGAACATATAGGAAGCAAATGATGTTCTTTTAACTATTGCCACTTAATGCGACCTTTTTTTCCAGGTGTGTGAGATGTGTAATGTGTCTGAAGATACAACAGATGTGAGTTAGCTCTCTCAGGCACTTCAGCTGTTTCCTAAAAGGCAATCCATCAGCCTGCTCTCATGAAAATGTTGGGGTCATTTTCAATATATAACACCCACCCTATGATTGGAGAGGTTGTGGTGGTTGCCTCAGTCAGCTGATCTTGTGTGTCATGAAAAAGAAGCAAATAGTTATTTAATTTATTATTGTTGTGTTTTGACTGCCAAGGAGGGGAAGAGGCACCTGGCACCTTGACCAGCTTTGGATACTATTCACCTTGACTGGAGAGTGTGCATATATGTGTGCCCTTAGCTGCTCTGCCTCAGATCACAAAATATCATGGGCTAGCCCTGATATTTGGGACCTCAAAATGTAACAAATGGGGTCTTTCTTCATCACAGTCTTGGGCTCTGAGTGTGATTTAAGGTGTGTCCAACTTTACTGCTGTCCAGAGAAACAGTCAAGTGTTGTGCAATCAATACAAAGTTTCCTCGCGGCAGGGGGTAGATCTGTACTGAGTGGGGGGTGTAGTCGTAAGCATAACATCTGGTATTATTTGATGAAAGCCCATCTGCACTATAATTACGCATCATCTGCAGCTATCCAGAAACCCAGTGTCGTAAAATTCAGCCCTTTTCAAATCTGAGCAGTTGATTTCAATCAAAAGCCCTCAGGAAAAGCGAGAAAGAGGGAGAGGGAGAGTTTCCTGCTGTGCACATGAGATCTCGTCCAAATGTAACAAGCCAGGTTGTTAGTCATGTGATTTGGATCAGGCACTGACATAGAACATTGTAATGTTTCCTGACAGGCACATGTACCCTTGATAGGGAGCCACTTTGCACATATGTCATGAGTGCCAGTGGAGGATTGCTCAAAGCTTACTTGGCTGAAAACAATGTTGTTGTCGGAGGAAAAAAAATCATTCCAGACATAACTCAATCAAATTTTAAGCATTTTCAAGTTTCACTGATTTCAGTGGGGGTATTGCATGTGTGATTAAGTCTACAGCATAGAAAGCTGCCTCATACTAGGTCAAGCAGTTTGTCTTTCTAGCACAACATAGTCTGCTTTGACTGGCAGAGGTTCACCAAGATCTCAGCCAGGGGACTTTCTGATCACCAGTGCCTGGAGATCCTTTAAATTGAGATTCTTTAACTGGACTTCAGAATATGACCTTGGTCTTGCTTTGTGTGGGAAACCACTGACAGTTGTGCGTTGCAACGATACTGACATCAGTGACAATAGTGAAGTAAGAGAGGATCATTTCCCTCTCCGCCCTGTGTATGTTGGATGCAGCACTGTTTCCGTTCCGCTGCAGTTAATCGTCCACCAAAACCTGCATTATTTGTCTCATTGTCCACTGTGGCGAAATGACACAACTTATGTAATTTACATAATTAATTATGTACATTTTGTAAATTACGTAAGTTATGTCATCATTACATTATTCCACCCCATTCATTTCAGTGCAAAGGAAATGCAGTGCAAATACGGGGGTGGAGGTGGAGGAAGGGGAACGTAATCAATTAAGCAACAATAATAACTCCAGGCATGTTTGCTGGATTGATTTCTGTTTCTGGATATGGGATGAATAAGTGAACATCAGCAATTTCTGTTCCTGTTTTTCTCTGACATCCCTAAGTGACAATACATAGAAAGGAATGTTATTTCTTGGATTGTCTCAGAGTGTTTGACCACATGCCCACTGGGTTGATTTGCTTCATTTTGTGTTATGGCTGCCAGATCTATACAGGGCTCTATGCAGGTGGTGTGATTGTTGGATGGCATCCATCTGTACAGGCATCTGGCACTTGCAGTCTGTATCCAGCTGTGGGTTTAAATGTACAGTGCATAATTCAAATGAAAGAAGCTTTGTACTTATTATTGACATTTTATGGAATGTAGACCAATAGCTAGAAGGACAGATTTAAGATCTTATTGCCTGGACAGACAGACGTCTTAATTCCAGAGAAGGTTTGCAGGTATCAGGGAGTGGTTGATATTCAATTTCCATTTCTTTTGTGGTGATTGATCGTAGGATGTTGCCTTATAAGACTACTAGTCCAGCTAACTCAGTATTCTCTATACTGACTGGCAGCAGCTCTCCAGAGTTTCAGGCAGGGGACTTTCCCAATCCTACCTGGAGAAGCCGGGGATTGAACCTGGAACCTTCTGCATGCAAGGCGGACACTCTGCCACTCAGCTACAGCCCTTACCTGGGAGCAGGTAAGCTGTAAAATGCAGAGATGTAGTAGTAAGAGATTTGTCTGCTGCTTAATAGATTGTTTAGGCCCAGCTGGCTCACTGTGGAGTGACCTCCTGCATTTTAGCTTTCAGTGGATCTGCTCAAATCCTCAAATGATTGGCATCTTTTAATTCAGCTTGGAGACACATTCCTTTCACAGAGTGCCAGCAGTGCTAGTGTTTTCCTGGTCGGAGCAGTTCTTTTCAACCTGCTGCCTTTTCAGTTTCAGAACCAGAGAAAGCTAGGGTGGAAGAACACAGGCTTGAAGACTAGGTTTGGGTCCAGCCCAGTGGAGGCTGGTCCATTAGAGCAAATGGGGTACTATCCATCAACCTTAGTCTGCCTCAACCAGCCCCCATCTGCTTGCCTTCTTGCTTACAAACCATTCTAGGAAGTGGCACTTCCTGTCAGCTTCTGCCTCCTCAGTTTCAGTGTTGTGTTTATAGAACTCAGTTGGAAGGAGGAGAACAAAACTAGAACTACTTGGCTCTGCCTATCATTGGCTCTGGCCCCACCTCCTGTTTGGGCTCCCTGCCTTCTGCCCTACCAGTCCCAATGGGCACTAGTCACCACTGGGTCCAGCTGCCCGTGGCCTGGCCACATCCAACGTCTGAGACCTCCTTCCTTTCTTATGATTTTGTAACACCCAGAATCTGACTATATGTGGATGTAAGAAACCCTCTATGCCTATTATGTAGGAACGTTGCATGGGTTGCTCCCAATATCATTAAGAGAATGTTGGCCTCATCGATTGGAGCCATCTGGTGTTACAGGTTGTTCTTGCCACAACTTCTGTGACATGCTGGTCTGTTCCTAAGAAGACAGAAACTTTTCATAAGTTGCTCCTTTCATAAGATGGTTGTACTCAGCTCACACTCCTGCAAGCAAAACTGATGATGGGTGACACAATGCATACCATGTTCATCTGCCAGTTGTCTTATGCTGATGCACTCCCACCTTCTCGTCCACACCCTCATCCAATGCAAACTCCATATCACTCTACCTTTAGCGTTCAGACCATCTACAAGTTCCATTTATAGTCTGAAGGCATCACCTTGCTGTAGCTAAGCAGGTCTGGATCTGGTCAGTGCCTGGATGGGTGCACACTGCCTTGGGTTCCATGATGGGAGAAATGTGAGATAAAAGTGTAATAAATCTACGATGACTTGCAATGATAAAGGAGAACTCTCCTGTGGGTTGTGTGTGTGCAATCAATGACTGGAGACTGTGGGGCTACAGCTCTAGTTTAGAGCATGGGTTCCCAACTCCATTAATCCTCACTTGAGCATATGGAACTACACATGATGGATCATCACAGATCATGGTTTCTTATCATATCAGGCAAATGTCCAAAAAATGGAAGCCAAATGAAACAAAGCTGAGGAGTGATAAGCTTCTTGTGCCTTCGGGATCACCTCTCAAGTGAAGGATCATATTTCAACTCAGTCATAGGCCCAGAGTAACCTCAACTGCTGCTTCCAAGGGGGGGAAAAACCCTCCCATTGCTATTTCTGTTTCACCTTTTTAGAGCACCAAACAAGGTCTTAGGTTCTGCCAATTTTCAAAGAAAAATCACGCAAACATGGCAGAAATCAATGCATGGGGCTGGTTCATACATGCACACCCATTGCTTGCAGCATCTGCTGGAGGCTTGCATGTGTTTACAGGCCTTCACAGGTCAAACACCAAAGATAAAAAAAGTTTTAAAAGGTTTATAGTTTTGTTTCTTGAGTTTTTAAACATAAGATCAATATCTCAACAAACAATAATAAGAAATAAAGAAATATCACCTGATGGTACCTGAGATGCAATTGTTCTCAATGGAGTCAGTCCACATCATCGATGGCCAGCCTTGAAGTGCTAAGGAAGGGACAGAAAACTTTGTGCCCCACAGATAATCTTGGACTACATCTCTCATCAGCCACAGCCAGCATGATCACTAGTCAGGGACAATGTGAGATGGAGTCCAACATCATCTGGATGGCTGTAGGCTTCCTGGCCATATGTTAGTAATGTACATGTATGTGTGGATCAGAAAGCCTGCATATAAATTTGCTCAAATGAAAACAAACAAAAATATTTGCCCTTCAATCATAGTAAGAATTCTTAAAGCCAATGTAAGACCAACCACAACTACTAACCAAATGGTTCTACCTCCGCTGTCGGTGGCAGTATGCATTTGAATACCAGTAGCTGGAAACCTGAGGAGGGGAGAGTGCTGTTGCACTCAGGTCCTGATAGAGGCCTTCCCATTGGCATCTGGCTGGCCACTGTGAGAACAGGATGCTAGACTAGACCAACCATTGGCCTGATCCATCAGACTCTTCTTATGTTTAGTTCTGCATTGTCCAGCAGCAGGCTGCTAGCTGATAGGAACAAGACTAAGAAAGAAAAGGGGCACATGGAACAGCTCTATCATTAGGCCAGGTGTAGCCAATATGGTGCCTTCCAGAAGTTGTTGGACTTCCAGAAGTTGTTGGACTCCAACTCCCATCATCCCTGATGACTGGTGATACTGGCTGGGGCTGATAAGATGTTTTAAAGATTGGTTTTTAAATATGCTTTTAACAATGTTTTGTTTTTAAGATGTTTTTAGTGATTTTGTTTGCTGCCCCAGGCTCCTTCTGGGAGGAAGGGTGGGATATAAATTTAATAAATAATTTAATAATAAATAATATTAGGTGGAGTGTATAAGGCTGCCTCTAGTGTCTGTTACATAGCAACAAATTTGTAGTGGGGAAGTCCAGTACAGTGCTAGATGTTAAAAAATGGGAAGGGGCCACCATTTGGCTTTTCCACTAGAGCCAACAAAATCTCTTGGACAGTTCTGAATGACACATATCTAACATTTGGGGGAAAAAGCCATACTTTGGGAGAGACATAAGTACACTGTGTGATTTTCAGTTTCTGAAGTTGAACAGAGCATATTGAAAGCCAGATGGAATATATTTAACCTTTTTTTAAAAAAAAACCCTTCACTAATAATGTCATTTTGACCGATTAGTCAGCTAAAAAAATTGATTGTTTCAAGATACCCTACTAGAAGCAAACATTTCAGAATATCGTTTCTCTAAGCTATACCTCCCATTCTAGATGTGTAATTAGGGGCTTGTGTGATTTGAAAATGGAGGCTTTTATTGTTTTGTTTTTTGCACAGCTCAAAAACCTCGATTACATCAGAAATCTGGAGCAAAAGGAAGAGCGAAAATTCTGTTTCAGTATGGTTAATCCTTTCCTAACTCTAGTTTGTCTACTTCACTGGATGCTTTGATTTCTTTCGTGTAATGCAAACCAGTCGTCGTTACTCTAGCTTGCCCTCCAAACACAGATGTTAGTGTATATTTTCAATATGCTTATTGTTTTAAAATTCATTTGATATGTTTAATTTAGGGAACAACAAGGACAACAAAAGCTTGGGCTTTCAATTGGGGGATTGTCTGAATAAGCGGTTAAGGGTTAAACATATGTTGGTTGCATGAAGTCACCATTCCAAAAGGTCTGCATAAACTCTCAAGCTAGATCAAACTTCCTCCCCTCGGGGGATCTTCCCCACATTGGCTTTGTCTGCTGAGGAGCCCTCTCACATCTGCTGAAGGTTCCCCATGATTTGCCAGGGATTCTGGCACATAGTCTAAGATCCATTCTCAGTGTGGAGGCATTGTTATTCTCTGTTTGTGAGATCTTTTCTAATGTGATCCCAACACTTTCCAACAGGGATCCTCCCTATCATGCTGCTCAAAGGTGCAGACCTGGAGTTCCCACCATCTGAACCAAGCAGTGATAGACCAGACAAGTTCAGATGACTTCAAAGTTTTATTAAGCTGCAACTATAACAGAAATGGATAGAATAAAGAACAATAAATAATGCAGGGAACAATAAACAACACAAAGGTTCTCGTGTCTCTAAGACCAGGTCCTTCTTGCATCTTTCGCTAGTTTACGTAGTTACCCTCTAGCTAATTCCTCCATTCCAAACCTTGCTGGAAACGATAATGTATATTTGTAAGACCCACCCTATTTTTGTGATTGTAAGTTGTTTTTAAGGATGTATTTTAAATTGTTGGAACCCACCCTGGGACTTCAGGGCGAAGGGCGAGTAATAAATTAATAATATATATGCACTTTATGCACAACAACAATAATCCCTCTCCCGCTCCCTTGTATTTATTTATTTATTTATTAAACTTTTATAGCGCCCCATAGCTGAAGCTCTCTGGGCGGTTTACAATAACTAAAAACAAATACAATTTAAAATACATCTTTTAAAAAACAATTTAAAACAATTAAAAAATTTAAAACAATATATCTATCTAACCATATCCTTCTAACTCCCTTTTCTGTGTCCATCCAACTTGGGGTGTCCCTTTATGTCCGGCTCCGCCAATCTTTCTCTGCTCCTTGGTGATCACCTCTCACAAAGTTCGTTATCTTGCTGTCTGAGGCTGGGCAAGCAAATTCGGTCCCCTCACTAGGAATGGCGGAGAAATGCAATTCAGTTCACACTGAAAGGGAAACCTACCAAATTTGAGCTTTGCAAAACAAGACACAAACCCAAATGCAGCCACCCTTCAGATTTTGCACTGCAGTTCTCCAGCCAAGTCACGTTTACAGAAATGCATATACTAGGGTTAAATGTGCATAAAGTGCATATATTAGTGAAAATAACATACAAAAACACATTATATTAAGGAAATTGTTTTCCAAAAAGTTGTATATTAGGAAAAATGCATATAAAATGTGTGTATTAGGAGAAATCCACACTAAAATGCTAATGAACTTTCATGAGGACTTTTTTTTTTTAAATCACATACATGTGGAAGTGTAGAGAAATGAGATTAAAATTAGAAAAATGAACAAGAGAGACAAACCGAAACTGACAGATTCACCCATCCCTACTCCTAATGCAGGACACCATGACCCACCCCTGGCTTCCTCATTTAGACATTCTCACTGTCCTTAAGAAAAACCTTGTGGTCAGCAACTTTCTATTTAAGACTCTTGCCTAAGCATGCTCTGTATGCCTTGCTTTACTGCTGCTTATGTTGTAACTTCCTAATTGCTTTTAGCTATGATATTGTATTTGTCTTATGATTCCATGTCTCCATAATTTTGGGTCCTCTTGATTAATTAGAAAATGGTTTATCAGCTATATAAATTTATGTAAGTGAATATGTGCATGGTGTTCTAGTCTTACACAGTTGGAGAGCATTGGAGTGAAATTATAGAATGTCTCAAAAACATAAAGTAAAATTCCGACAAGTTTACATGGGGCATTGGCCATGCCTGTTAGACCCACACATATTGTCAGCCAACACTCTCCTGCAGCTATTCACTGGAGAGAAAGATCAGTGTAATAGCAATGATCAGGGATAATGGGAGTTGAAATCCAACAACATTTGGAGAGTAAGATGGGATCAAGCTTTATCAACTCCAAGGCAATGTAGCTTCATCATTCAAGTTCACTGTAGCTGAAGATCTAACAATTCCAAATCCCTTACAATTTCAAAAATACTGTGACTAGACAGGGATGGGAAGCTAGGATCCTCTGTGTCCTGTTCTCACCAGGCTCCCAAAGAGGCAAGAGACTTCCCAGCAAAACTCACATGAGGGCTACACCAAGGCAGTATCCAGAGGCAGTCCAAAGCCAGAGTCCACCACCACAACAAAGGGGTCAGACACAAAGCAGAGTCAGAGCTGTCAAGGGTCAGGAGTCTGTGGGCAACACAGGTCGGGGCAAGGCCAGAGGCAGGTCGAGGGAAGACCAAGATCAGGTCTGGAGTCAACTATCAATCTACAGACAGGTCAGGTACAGCTTCTGTATAGACATTGTTCAGCCAAGCACTGGGGGTTGTATGCTAGAGCTGCTGAACCACACCCCAAACCTCAGCTGACTCCCACTGATCACCTGCCATGAGACCTTTCCTCCCAAAGAGTCCTTTATTCCCAAGGAATCTAAGCCTGTAATCAGGCACACCTCAAGATGGGCCAGATCTCCATCTGGCGTCGGAGGCAACACCTCTCCCTTGGACTCAGGGCCATTCAGCCTCGATGTCAGAGGCTGAACTTGCCCCAGATGCTGATGGCCTGTCCTGGGCCATGTCATAGGACCCTGGCTCCTCGCCCTCAGTTGGAGCCTGAGTCAGGGCTGGGTCCAAGACCGGAGCTTCCTGGTTTTTCTCTGATGAGGACTCCTCTGATGAAGACTCCCCCTGGCTGGGACCTGACATTCTAGATGTTGTTGGACTACAGCTCTCATGACCATTAGCCATGCTGGCGCGGGCTGATAGGAATTGGAGACAACATCAGGACGGCCACAGGCTTACCATCGCTGGACTAGAAGATCCATGAGTCTCTGATTAACCCTGTTGGGAGGCCAATCCAATAAGCCAAGCTTATTTGAGGAAAACTCATTTCAGCAGATGTTAACAGACATTTATTTTTTGTGGCCCTATGTATATAGTACTGAATAGCTTTACAATTTTAATAAATAAATAAATAAATAAATGTCTGCATCAGGGGTGGAGAACCTCTTTTGGCTGATGGGCCAGAATCTTATCTCCCTGATCCTGGTAGACCAGATTGGACAGGTGGGCGGTTTCCACCTCGTGTGGCTTTTAAAGTACCTCTACAGTAAAAAAAGAGGGGGGGAATGGAAGAAGGTTTCTTTTATGAAGGAAAACCCTTGGATGAATGAGTCCAGGGAAAAGTTATTTTTTTTAAAATAACACACACACAACCACATACAGATGTTTTAATATTTGGTACAGATGTTTTGTGATAACAGGTCTTTGATAGTCAGTGCAACAAGGGCTCACTCTAATTGCAAAACACCACAGACTTTTGCTAAAAAGAAAAGTATAATCCAAAATAAATCACAGCAACTTTTGACATTACTGCGTTATGTACATCAGGGCCCAAAAGCACAGTGCTACCTTTGTGCCCTCATTTGTTACATAGATGAGACGGCCATCAGTAATGAAGCTGGGTCCACAGGAAAGAAAGGCTTCCAGGACAGGAAAGGAGGAGCTTGTTGATAGGCAATGAGTGTATGCCTGGAAAATCCAGAGACCTAATGAAATGATGATGTGGGTTATTTATCAGGATGCTAAATGGTGAAATTAATTACATTTACATGGTAGGTTTTAATGATCTCCTATTGTTAATAATGATCAAGTAAAAAGCAAAGTGTGAAAAAGTCAAAGCCTAGTCAAATCAATGGCAAGACCAGTAATTCCCAAAATGGTGCGCCAGGGCACATACACATCTTCTGTGACAGATCTGAATACAGAAAAGCCAGTTAGAACATTCACTTCCTCAATAATCAATAATCCATCACACTAGAGTGACCAAGAAACAGACTAAGGGTGGGGACTCTCTGCACAGGAACCTAGGAAGGTGCCTTCTGTTGGTCCATGTAGCTCAGTATTGTCCACACTGACTGGCAGTGGCTCTCCAAAGTTTCAGATGGGATATTCCCAGCCCTAGGTGGATATTCTGGTTGTTGAACTTGGGACCTTTAGTATGCAAAGCAGATGCTCTGCCACTGAGCTGCGCCCTTCTCTTGCAGAGAGGAGCAGGCTTGGTCTTTAACGGGTGGGGTCATTTGAGGATCAGGGAACAGGATGAACCCCATCCCAATAGTATCTTCAATTGCACCTCCTTATTTTCTCCCATGCAAGTCAATAGCTGCAATTTACTCCTACGGTGAAAAGCAAAGCATGGAATTTGAGGACACTGTTGCAATAAGGGCAACATTTCGGGCTGTCTTCAACATAGTGCTACGGCTAAGGTTCCGTCAGCACAAGGGTTTCACCTTGTGCCAAGGAACGCCCTCCTGCTTTCCTCCCAAATCTGTTGGGCTTTCCCCCAACCCTCTGGAACAGATTTGGGGATGGCGTGGGGTATGTGGAGGGGAGCAGAGTGGGGAAATCCTCTTGCGCTAGCACTAATCCTTGTGCTAGCTAAGGGTGGGGGAGAAGTTAAATCCAGTTTGCATTTAAAGCCAAATCTATGAAATTCACATTTTCTAAAACATTATTAGAACTGAAACGCAGTCATCGTTTGAAATTCACACATCCAGATTTTGTGCTGCCATTCCCCAATCATCCAGTGCTTACAAAATGCATATATTAAGGGAACGTGTGCATGAAAAATAAATATATTAGTGAAAATAAGATGCAAGATTGTGTTATATGCTGCAGAATGAGATGGCAGGGGTCTGAAGCGATCAGACTGTGCAAATTTGTCCTATATGGGATGGCTCTGCACTGTGCCACATTTTTTAAAATGTTCCATGTAAGGAGAAAGCTCCCTGTAAGTAGAAAACTTGCACATGAAGAAGTGAGCCAGAAAGCTTCTCCCTGATTTGCTAGTTTCCTAATTGCAGGGAGTTTCCATACATTAAACCACTTCAGCTTTCTGCCACCTCATTCTGCTGCATCTCTAGGCTAGAGCTGTGAGTGGTGATGTTCCCGATATATGTCTCCCTTCAGCATTGAGATCTTGCTAGGTGGCCTTCAGCAAGTCTCTCCATTTCAGCCTCTGCCCCTCCGTATGAAATACAGGAAACAATAATAGTGGCTGACCTTACAAGGTTATTGTACAGATTATGGAGATAATATATGTGAATCAGTACAGAAATGCTAAATGTCCCTATTACTCTTGAGAAGTGTCAAATCGAGCTAGCTTTTGAACTCCTTCGGGCCGGTATCAGAACAGGGGGGCATTGTTGGGTGAGAAATTAGACACACATTAAAAACTGGAGCCAGAAGACATAATCCCTTTTCTCAGCAAATCTGTTCCCCGTGTAAACGGCTGAAAAAACTTCTTTCCTCTCCACCCCCCCACTTCCCCCCTCACTCTGTCATATTTTCTAATCATTTCCAGGAGTTCTTTGGAAGTCATTGCTGTTTTGGGATTCCTGCTAGTGACTAATCTTTATATGCAGTTGGACCAAGTGCAGGCGAGTCCTGGAGGAAGAAAGAGACTCATTCAAAGCTGTCAGCACTTTCTTCTCTGTGCAATGAATTACTCTTCCCGATCCACCAATTTCTCTCTCTCTTTTATAAAAAGGCTTTTTTTAAAAAAAAAAAGGAAGAAAGCAGGGGCTATTCAGGGGCTGCCACCACAAACATACATGTCCTTATTAATTTGCAAATGATACAAAATGTACTATTTTGCAAACAGTAACTGAGCACAATGGCAAGGGTTGCAGAACAGTGTGCACCTGAGGCTGCAGAAATGTGGCTTATATTAGGATGAGCTAGGGAGATTAAGGAGGGCTAACCTCCAGATGTTGCTGGATTACAAACTCCTATCACCTCTCGACCGTCGTCCATGCTGGCTGGGGCTGATGGGAGCTGCAGTCCAGCAACGTCAGAAGCACACTGAGGTTCAGTAACCTGCCGGCTCATTTTGCTTTTGAATTAGCCAGCTTCTAATTATGACTATATTGTTATGACTATAAATAAAACCATTGGTGCACATGATGTTATACATGTGGCCATTATAGAGTTGTGAGGATAACAGTCTCACACACTCACTAGGAAAATGGAAGGAAGTAAAGCCTGAGAAAAGACGAACAAGTAGTTACTAAAGAAGGAATCAGTGAGGGAAGAATAGGTTGCTCTTCTGTCTACTGCCCCCCATGGGTTCAGGTTACAAGTGTTGGCGCTTTGCTGCTATCAGGTGGAAGACTCTATTCCCCCCACAGAGCTAAAATTTCCAGAGTGGTTTAACAATCAATCTCTCTTCTCAGGGAAGAGTAATGGAGTAAACCTCATTAAATTCAATAGGGCTTATTTCTGAGTAGACATGGTTAGGTTTGTGCAGGTCATCTCACTGGGGCACAGCCGTACCCATAGAAATCTGGCATGTTGCCTATGTGAAGCTCTCCAGTCACCCACCATTGGGGCCTCTGCCAGGCACTGCTGCCTCCTCTGGCACTACCAGAGCCCTCAGCCAGCACTGTTCCTTGCTATCCCTGCCAGTCATCCCCTCCCTCGTATGCATTCACCTGATGGGCCATGGCAGCTTACGTGGGAGCCCAGCTGCTGCTCTGCCCCATTCCATAGTAGGTGGTGACTGCCATCTTGGATTCCTCAAAACGCAGTGCCTGACATTTGTGACTTGGCCCTGTCTCATCCTCTAGCGGTTGCTAGACTTTAAGATGCTTTAAAGGCGCAGCATACGGGGGAAGGAGGATTCCCTCCTATGGCAAGATGGCATTTCTGTTTGTCAGTCTGCACCTGTAATGGAATTGTTTTAATTTTTTTAAAAGATGTTTTGCTTTTGAGATGTTTTTATTGTTTTATCAGTTGTTGTTTGCCATCTCGGGCTTGTTTTGGGAGGAAGGGTAGGATAACCACTACCACCACCAGTATTTATTATTATTATTATTATTATTATTATTATTATTATTATTATTATTGACTGATCATGCTCCCCAGAGTTCTCCCAGTGGAGGGATGTAGAAAGTGGAGTCTCCCAAGGATCGTTTTTTCTCTCTCTCTCATAACACTAGAACTCGTGGACATCCAATGAAGTTAAATGTTGGAAAATTCAGGACAGAGAAAAGAAAGTACTTCTTCATGCAGCACATAGTTTAACTATGGAATTTGCTCAAGAAAAATTAATGGAGGATAAGGCTGTCAAAGGCTACTGGCTATTAGTCTGTGTTCTACCTTTGCTGTTGTAGAGCAGTATGCCTCTGTACGCAAGTTGCTGAGAATCACAAGCGGGGAGAGCGCTATTGCACTTGGGTCCTGCTTTCAGGCTTCCCATAGGCATCTGGCTGGTTATTGTGAGAGCAGCATACTGATCTCGATGAGCCATTGGCCTGATCCAGAAGGGCTCTTCTTGTGCTCTATGTTCTTACATGGTCTCCAGTTGTTCAGAAGAAATCATTTCCCAGTTTTCTTTATTATTTCACTGGGCCATGATGACATTTCTCATCCAACAAGGATCACAGGAAATACACCTCTCTCTCTCTCTCTCTCTCTCTCTCTCTTTCCACGAATGGAAAAACAAGGAGGGGTAGGGTAATATTTACACATTTAATTGAAGGAGGACTATTTAAAAAGAAATAAATGGTGTTTTCCTCTGCTTGTCAGGAAGCTTGGTTAGGCTCTGAAGTAATAAATTCAAGGTATGAATCCACCAAGGGAAATGCCCAACAACTCAGTGCAATAAACAATTTTTGACAGAGGTTATAAAGGTCAGGAGCTCTTTGTGTGACTCCCCAACATTTGGATAGCAGGATTTAATTTTGAAAGAGTCAGCTAGACATGGGCTGAACAGCAGTGAGCATGTACATAAGAATGCATGTCTATTTGTGTCTAGCATCTGCTCTTTATCGCTACAATTCAGAGCAAATTTACCTTCCCCCCTTTTCATTTCTTTTTTTGCCCTCTCTTTCTCTTTAACTAGGAATGTGTGAATCCCCCCTCATCAAACTCAGTGGCCACCTTACTATTGGCCAGGCTGCCTGTGGATGATGGGAGTTGGAGTTCAACAACATCTGGAGGGTCACAGGTTGCCTGTCCCTGGCCTAGATCATCCAATCTGAGTGAGACATACTGGGTTGTATTCAAATGAGTGCTAAGTAGCTCCATATGTGAGCAGAATGACTTCCGCTTGCACAATGGGACTTTTCCCCCTGCCCTCCCCCTATGCTCTCCTAAATCTGGTCTAGTGTTTTCCCCAACCCTCCAGAGCAGATGTGAGTATGCTGTGGGGCTGGCATGGGGTAAGGGGGGGTAAGTCCTGTTGCACAAGTGGAAATAGTTCCACTCACTCCATCATTTAGTTAAATACTGCCCATAGATCTTTGCCACTTCTGCATGCTTCGCTGTGCCACTTACCCTGGTGTGCCCTGTCCAAGGGAGGTACGGAGGTTGGCAACAAGAGATTGTGCTTTTTCAGTGGTGGATCCCCCACTGTGGAATGTTCTCCCCAGAGAGGTCTGCCTGGCACCATCTCTATCCGTCTTTAGGCACCAGATAAAAATATTTTTATTCACCCAGGCATTTTGCTCCTAATTGGTGCTCCTCTTTTAATTGTGTGGAGAAGGGTGAGTCCTTGTTATATTATTGGGGGATGAGCACTTTTAATTAATAATGTGTGTGTGTGTTTCTTTCCCCCCATCTCTGATGTATTTTAAATGTTATACTGTATTAGCTTCTTTTAAATATTGTGAGTAACTTTGAGATGAAATGTTTTGTAGTCACTGACAAATAAATAAATAAGCTGGGGGTGAACTGTGGTAGGGATGGGTGCATCTGTCAATTTCAGCTTCTCTCTGTTTCCCATTTTTCCAGTCTTAGGTTATGTACATAACATGTTGGGGTGCAGGGAATTATAGCTCTATGAGGGGCAAACTACAGTTCCCAGGATTCATTGGGGAAAGCAATGTGCTTTGAATGTATGTTGTATTTGCAGCCCTAAGTTCAATTTCCTACATTTCCTCATCAGTTTGCTTTTTTAAAAAAAACAATCCTTTAGAAAATTCATCAACATTTTAATGCACATTTTTGCTAATATACACAGTTTTGTATGCAGTTTTGACTGTATACATTTTTGTATGTTATTTTCACTAATATATGCATTCTTATGCACAGTTTCTTATGCACACTTTGCTCTAATGCACGCTTTCCCTTAATGCGCACTTTCCTCACATTTTTTTACACATGTTTTGACTGGATAATTGCATACCAAAATTTGGAGAACTGTGAATTTCAAAGGATATTGTTTTGGGAAGTGCATACTCTTTCAGGAAGTGCTAATTAGGAAGATTCACATTGTAATGTGAACCGAACTGAATTTTCCCCCCATCCCTAAACTGTGGTCCCAACAGCCACATTCCAAAACCGTGAACAACCCACCAAACTTTCTTTCCCATCTAGTCACTACAGGGACACTTGGGAATCCACAGTCAGAGGGGTACCATGTTTCAAGTGGTCTGACAGAGTAACAGTCTCAGGGCACCTTAAAGACTCATAAATTCATTTTAGAGACAATAAATCAGTTAGATGCCACAAGTCACTTTTGTTGTTTTGGGGAAATTGAGATATAGAATCTTAATACTGCTTGACCTCAGGCCCCTGCAGCTAAGACTCCACTTGACTCTTGTAGACACTGGAGGTCTTTGAGTAAGTGCCTGAACTTCAGACTTCATGCAGCCCTTTACAAAGATAAGTGGAATTCAGTCATCGGAAGAACCCATGCATCTGCACAATGCTTCTCTGTGGGGTTTCAAAACACTTTTAAATGGTTTTCAAAGATGGATATAGCTCAAATGGTTTTGGTGTTGGGAAGGAACACTTAAACATCTCTTTACCCTGGCCATTGACAGCCAAGATCAGAGATGTAAGAAGGCATCACTTTCCATTTTGCCCTGCATTCGCTGCATGCAGCATTGTTTCTATTCCACTACAGTTCATCTGCCAGCAAAAGCTGTGCCATTTGTTTCATTGTTTGCTCTAGCAAATTATGTAGCTTACATCGTTTACACAATTAATTTCTTAAATTACATAAATTATGTTGTCATTACGTTATTCCACCCCATTTGTTTCAATACAAAGGAAAGGCAATGCAAATGGAGAAAAAAAACATAATAAATTACGTATTGTTTGTGGACAGAAAGCAACAACAGCAAATACCAATATCATTCATGGGATGGACTGTTCTGGACATGGGATGAATACGTGAACTTCAGCAATTTCCACTCACATTTTTGTTTTTTTGTATTCTCTGACATCCCTAGTTAAGATTTTTGTCATTTTTAGTGGGATAACTTTATGGCATATTGGACTGATTTCTTAATTATTGTAGAAAGATCCTATTATTTACACAAAGATAGATGTTTACTGTTTTGTGGTATCAAGGCACTCTGGTAATAATGGGTAGGTAACATAAATGAAATGAAAATTCAGTTTAGGAGAAATGTTTGAAATATTAAAGGATCATAGTTGCTTTACCTGTGGCAGTGGGTTGAACTAGATGACGTTCAAGGCACCTTTCATCTCTATTGTTCTATATGGATGGAATTGTTTCCAGTTGAGTACTTGTGTTATAGAATGGTGGCTTCAGTTACATGACAGCTTCTGTTGCATAAACTCCATGTATCTATGCCACGTGGCCCTTAATGGCTACCATTCCCAATATTTTGGAGCTTGAGTGAACTTGGAAAGCCCTTAACACAACTTGTTAAACTGCAAGATTTTTTGTTAACTGAATTGATCGTTTATATATATATATATATATATATGGTATAAGGAGAGAGATGATCTGATTATAGTGCAATAGCTGCTATTTTGTATGGATATCATTGCAAAATTTTATGATGGATATTAATTTAAAAAAAATCTTAAAATTTGCCTCTGAAGATCAGTACAATTTTTGGGAGCAGTTTTTTGCCCTACTCTGAAAACTTACAAAATCTGCCTAGGTCAAATACTTTCGTCCAGCACTAATTGGATCAAGGCCTTCCCTCCCTGTCTTCTACCTTACTGCCCTAGCTTAACTGTGTTGTATTTTGCCCTAGCCATCTGGAATCAACAAATAGAAGGAGACTTTTGCAAGAAACCTCTCTGTCCTAACTGCTTGTAAAGTTTTTTCCTTGCCACAACATTGTTGGAGAGAAAGCGATCACACAGGATTATTCTAAGAAGTCCTGGGAAGAACCTAATTAATCAGTGTCTGAAGAGGGATGTCTTCCAAGCCAGGAAATTCCTTGGAGATGGCTCTGACTTTGTAGTGAGTGCATGCAAACCAAATAAAGCAGGTAAGAATTCATTTCACTGTAGAAATCAACGGGGGCTATGGGGTCAATGACATTTTCACTACTGGAAAATCACTAGATATTTAAAGGGGTCTTGGTTCATCCACAGTAGTGACACACAGAAGCATCTGATGAGCTGTGTTTCTGAAAACATCTTAAGTAAAAAAGAAAAGAAAAAGCAACTTACTGATATATGTGTGTGTTGAAAGGTCTTTGGATATAAGCGAAAGGTCTTTCCAGCATGTAAAGCAGACCAGAGAAAGAGGAGGAAAGAATTAAGAATGCAACACAAAAAAGCCATCTGAAATCATTTCCTATGTTTCATTTACTCCAGCTAGGGATCCTTGATGTACTAAAGCAGAATTATGGAGTCTAGCTTCCCAGTGCTAAATGTAGTGGACCCTGCAGAAACCTGAACATCTTTGCTTTCATTATTTTCAAACGGCAGCTTTCTAGGCCATGGGAAGGATAATAATAAATAATATGCGGACAGTTTCTGCAAAAACGGCAATAGCCAGCATAGTGCTTTCCAGATGTTGTTGCACTCCAGCTCCCAGCATGTATGGCTGGGTCTACCCAGGATGGCCAGTGGTCATGGATGATGAGACTTGTAGTCCAATGATATCTGGAAGGCATCCTGTTGTCTACCCTGACCCAGAGACTGATTACCTCCAGTCCAGGCATATGTTGTGCTCACAGCTCTTTTTCCATGCTCTTTGCATGGCACAACTGGAGATATAGGAGCAAGGACAGAATGATTAAAAATGTCACAGCAGCACCAATGATTGTTCCTTCTCTAGTACTAGAGCTGGGGTTGGATCCCAGTTGGTCCAAGGGGATCACTTGTATTTTTCTTCTGAAAGTGCGGGGACCTTCCCCATTCAATCCTTTGAGATGTCATCTTCACAGGAATAACAAGATAGGAAAATGCCTTATACCATGTCAAACGGTTGGACCATCTAGTTCACAGTTATCTGTGCTGACTGGTAGGGTCTTAGACAAGAATCTTTTCCAGCCCTACCAGGAGAGGTCAAGGACTGAACCTGGGATCTTTTGCATTTAGACCTATCACTGACCTATGTCCCTTTTCAAACAATCCCTACCTGGAGGATAGAATGGATTGAAGGAGTCAGTTGAGTTTTGTCTTGTACTGGAGTTAACATCATTGCTAACCTGGAGTTCTCCAAGGTCCTGCAAGATCCCGAGTCTGCTAGTTAATACTGTTATAGGATTGGGGTGCTGGAATGGCTTCGGCCTCTGATCTGGAATCTGTACAGGTGGAGTTGTTGCAGAGAAACCTGCTCTACTGGTCAAACAAGTTCCTTTCACAATAATTCTGCCCAAGTAGTTTCTTTGTTCACTTGATGGGCTGATCTCCATATCAAAAAAATGTGGTCTAGAGTAGTTATTGGAACTCTTTCATGAGAAGGCCTTCTTACCCACTCACCTGGCAGGAGGTTCCCCTCATCCTGGAGCCAAGAAGTGGCCTGTGTTAGTCCGATTTGGAGCTGAAATTTGGAATGAGACAGAGAGGCTTGACTGTTCTCTGTGCTATGGCTTGGAAGACTCACCTAGAAACCTGATTGGGAACCAAAATCTGTTGGACTGTTAATGCTGAGAACCCCTCCATCTTATGCTCAGGTTGTTTATATGTGTAAATAAACCATATATCATAAAGACACCACAGTCTCCGCTGACCTTCATTCCAAGGAAATCAAATCATGGGTAAGTGCAGGAGCCCCTGGAAGTCTTGCACTGCTCAGAGATTGGGGTGCGCACAACAATACTATGTAACTTTCTATCAACCACCTGTTCCCACCTACTTGCTACTTCCTCCTGGCTGATGTTCTGATTCTGATTCAGATGTACTTCCATCAGGCCCTTGCTCAATGAGAGAATATAATTGCTGTGTGGGGCAAAATTGCTTTGCTGGTGTTTGCCACTTAAAATTAAGACAAACACTCCTGCTTTAGCAGTACAAGGGATGACCACTAGCCTGGAAACTGGCATGAGCACAGGGGATGAAGGGCGGAATAATGTTGTTCATCCAATTGTTGCACATTTTAAATACTGTATAAGCCCCCCCTCCCTTAAAAAGGCTCTCTAGAGTTCACATAAAAATATGGATCTTGACACAGGATGACATTCATGCGTCTTGATTGACTTCTAACATGGGATAGTGGGCATGCAGAGACACATGTGCATTCAGCAATGACCAGTAGCCATCAGCAAGGTGGTGTGGCAGTGCTTACCTGACCTGTCATCACTGGGGTCACTGCAGATTACCAGGATCACACCTGCCTTACATTTTCCCAGTGGCAGCTGGTAGCTCCATGTCAATGGGCTGGTGGTAACTGCTCTGGGTTTTAGTCTCAACTTTCAAGGAGCTGTCCAAGGTGCTAAAATTAGGTGCCACTAGCCGCCACTGCTTTTTCCCCTGCACATGAAAAAACAACTGGGAAGGGATTTTGATGGGAGGAAAAACCTAGCTTTTGCTCTGCTTGGACTAGCAACCTCCAGTGGTTGTTTTCGACTTTAAAAAACATGAATGAAAGTAACTCAAAACTTTGGGTAAGATTTAAGCCACATTCACACCATTCATTGATTTCACTATTATTCCCTTTAAACAGTCATGGCTTCCCACAAAGAATCCTGGGAAGGGCAGTTTGTGAAGGGTGCTGAGAGTTGGTTGGAGACCCTCTATTCCCCACAGAAAGCTAAACTTACCCAAATAGTCCCTCTTCTGAGAGAACACTGGGAACTTTACCTCTATGAGGGGAACAGAAGTCTCCTAATAAGTCTGAGCACCCTTCACAAACTACACTTCCCAGGATCCTTTGGGGGAAGCCATGACTGTTTAAAGGGAATAATAGTGAAATCAATGCATGGTGTGAATGTGGTCTCAGTTTCCCCCAAAGCAACTTAGCCGATGGATGTAGGCCTCAGGCCCTCTGGTGCCATTTGTTAGGCCTATAGACTTGAAGTTTGCTCCACTGCAAGGGGCAGAGGAGGGTTTTTTTGTTACTGGGGAAATGAGATAACTCTGCAGTGACCTTATTCATTTCCCATGGGACAGATCAGATGCACACAAGGATCAGGCTTAAGCTGGGTTTTGGGGCCAAATAAGACAGGGAAACGAGAAGGGCTTGGGGGCGGGTGGAGACAGGAAATGCAGATTTGTGGCTCTGTCCACTGTTTTTAACCACAACAAATGAGAACTGATTGGAAACAGGATGACATTGGAAGTGCCTGAAGAATCTCGTCATTTTTCAAAGCAGCCAGTGTGGAAATGCTGCTTGCAAATAGGCGGAAGGGGTGTTCCCTTTGATTACCATAAGGCACTTTTCCCAGTGTTGTATTAAAAACAAGTTTGTGTTTGGCTTGGCAAGGGAGAGGACGGCAAGTTTGTCAAATGAATTATTAGGAATAATTGGTGCTTGGCACCGATGCTCGCAAATGACCCTTCAAAAACATCCCTCTGAAGCTGGTAGTCAGTATTATCCTCTGTGCTCAAAGTGAGCGAGAGGAAAAATGAGACAGAAATGAAACCCAGATTGCAGAGGCAAAAGGGTGTAGATAAAAATAGGAGAAGGGTCTCCTTGGCCTTGGGAAAGAACTTTCAGTGTGTACAGTTTTGTCGGGTGGGGTGTGTGGAATGCTTATCGGTACCTCTTGGTGAGAGTAGAGAGCTCCAGGGGCAAGGAGTGCGAGCTTAGATTGGGGAGATGGCAGTAGAAGTGAGAGTCCTGCTGCTCCTACCTATAAAAATGTTAATTCTGGTATATTTGGTGGGTGGGTCTGGCTAACTGCTGTATTTCTGTATTTTGGATTTGCTAGCAGTTGCCATAGCCCCCATCTGTTAGTTGTCTCAGTTTATAGTGAAGTTTAAAAGGACAGTTATTCTAATTTATCTGCTCTAAAATGTGGATTTTTTAAATGTATAATTTATTTATACAAGTATTTCTGTACCACCATCTCATAAAATATCAGGGTGGTGTACAATAATATGTATACAATAAATAATTAAACACTACAAAATATGGATGGAGAAATCCCAGTCTGTGCCTGTGTTTACGTACTTATTAGGAAAAAATTACACTAAAAGGCTGAAGAATTTTCATGAGGATTTTTTTTTAAAAAAAATCACAAATTGTTGCAATGTGGACAGCTGAATTTCACATTAGAAAAATGGAGAACTAAGAGTACCAAAACTGACAGATCATTCCATCCCTAGTACAAAATAACCATTATGGTTTTACTGTATTTTGCTTTTATTTGTGGTATTTTTAGGATGTTGTACACTGCTTAGAGATTTTCTTTAAATATGAAGGAGTATATAAATCGCCTAAATTTAGAGAGGCATGGAGAGTTGCATGTGGCCCTTGAGGCTGATGTTACCTACTCTGGGGAATAGAATCTGGGATGGGTGGTGGGTGAAGAGGTTCCAGGGAAAAGGCAGCAGGCGGGAGAAAGGTAGAAAGACCACCTCCTATAGGCTGCCTCTCCACTTCAAATGGTGTCCTCTCCCCACTGGCTTGTAGCTGTTCAGTGGAGATCTGGGAACCGGGGCCCAGAGTCCCTGCTGAATAGGGATGGGATCCTTTGGCTGGTGCCGGTTCGAAAGCATCCCATTGACAGTCTGGTATCGATTTGAGTTCATTCTTTGTCTGCTATCTGCTACTTTTACCAATCTGTTTTTTCCCTCCCCAAAATTAATATTGATATTTTAAAAGGAAATAATAATTTCAAAGGAAATATCAATATTTTGAAAGGAAATATTGACAAATGAAAGGAAATATTGATAAAATTATAATGCTTATTAATATTTTAGAGGAGGATTTTTTTAAAAGATAGCTGCGGAAAATCATTACATAAAAATCTGATCTGTAACAACAGAGAATGTGAATTAATAGAAAATTTGGTACTAAATCCGGATTGGGAGGAATTCTATCACATCCCTACCGCAGAACATCTTTTTTTTAAAACCTAAAAGCCCCAGTGTTGTCACTCAGTGTGAGAAATTCATTCAAACTCATGCAACAAATTTCATATGGATAAATAGGGATGGGAGGGAAATTTGATTCAGTTCACATTTAAAAGCAAAATTACCTAATTTGAACTTTACAAAACATTACACAAACCCAAACAAAGCCAAAATTTGCATTTCTCCGAGTTTTGCAATGCATTTCTCCAGCACATTACTTTTATCCAAGTAATGTGTACAAAAATGCATATGCTAGGGTAAAAAAAGGCTGCGTAGAAATACATATATGTTAAATTAACATACAAAAATGTGTTCTACTAGAGAAAATAATCTCTGCAAAAATGCCTTTTTAGGCAAGATTGCATAAAAATGGTATATTAGGAGAAATTCACACTAAAATGCTGGTGAATTCTCATGAGGATTTTTTAAAAAAAACATTGCAAATTGATGTGGAAATGTGGAGAGACTGAAGTTAAGATTGGAAAAAAGGAGAACCTGAGAGAACATGAAATTGACAGATTTACTCATCGGGATAAACCTAGAGCAACTAGTTGCCTCATGGCTTCAGCAGCAAAGATGTGTTTTGTTTCCATGCCAAAGCTGATCCATCCATGAGCTGTTTCATTGCCTCTGCTGAGCGACTAGCTGTCCTTGCCCTCCCCAGTAGCCACCATGCTATCAGGCTACCTGCTTCCATTCCAGCTGGTCATGATAAGAACTGTAGTTTAAGAACTGGTGCCTGAGCATGCTTTCTCCTTGTTCTTCCCTGTCCCTTTCCCCTCATGTGTCGTGCATCTTACATTGTTAGCCTAAGAGCAGTTATTTAACTTTTCTAAATTGTATTATTTTATTGATGTATTTTATATTGTATTTTTATATCTGTGTTTTTTGTAAGCCACCTTGAGGGCTTACAAACAAACAAACAACAACAATAATAACAACTAGTTGACCAAATAAAATAAAGCGAACTGCAGAAAAAACAACCCACTATATTTTTTTTGCTAAATTCCATTTTTTTGTCACTAGATGGCAGAAAGAAATGAACAATTTGCTCCATAACTGGCCATATAATAATAAAGCCCAGAGCACTTTTTCAATGGAAGTCAACAAACTCATTCACGCTGCACCTGCACCTTACATTTAATGCAGTATCATACCACTTCAAACAGTCATGGTTTTCCCCAAAGGATCCTGGGAGCTGTAGTTTGTTAAGGGTGCTGAGAGCTGTTAGGAGACCCCTGTTCCCCCTCACAGAGTGACAATTCCCAGAATTCCCTGGCAAAAGGGATTGATTGTTAACCACTCTGTGAATTGTAGCTCTGTGAGGTAAGCAGGGGTGTTCTAACAACTCTCAGCACCCTTAACAAACCACAGTTCCCAGGGTTCTTTGGGCAAAGGCACAACTGTTTCAAGTGGTTTAATATTGTTTTAAATGTATAGTGCAGATGGGGCCTTATTCTAATTCAGCTTGGTATAGTAAGACTCCTCGGAAGGAGGAGGATTGGAGACTTATTTGTACATTATCACAAGTCTGCAAGTGTACGTGGCCAGGCAATAAAGGGTGCAGAAGTAAGCACACAGGCAGGCAGTGCTAGTTCCAATACTATAACAACAATTGACACAGAAGAACTGACCACCCTCTCTGAAAAGATGTCTTTTGATTACAATGTGTTCCTCACTACTGCAGGAAGAAGTGAGAGGATGCGTGAGTAAGCAAGTGGGCAATGGTGTTGGGAGAGGGCTTGAAGGCTACATCAATGGTCAGAACTAATGGATGCTACAGTCACCCAGAGGCTTCTCAGCTTCTGAAGGCTTGTTTGTAGGCTCCTGCAAGTACCACTCAGACCAACTACAGGAATAGTAACATCTGAGTACAACTAAGGATGGGGGAGAAATTCATTTGGTTCATATCATAATGTGAACTTGTCTAATATTTTGTGCTTCCCAGACAATACATGAATCCAGCTGTTCTTTGCACTTCTCTGCATTTTGTGATGCTGTTTTCCAGCTGAAAAATGTGTACAAAAAAAAGAGCACATATTAGAAAAAAGTGCTCACAAAATGAATATATTAACGGAAATAACTTAGAAAAATGCATTACAGTAGGAAAATTGCTTGCTAAAATGAACAAATGAACAAATGGGCATGGAAATGCGTACCAGTTTTCATGTGGGTTTTTTGGTAAACTGATGGGAAAATGGAATAAGAACGTAAGAAGGGCCTGCTGGATCAGGCCAGTGGCCTATTTAGTCCAGAGTTTTCTTCTCACACTAGTCATCCAGATGCCTCTAGAAGCCTGAAAGCAGAACCTGAGTGCATGAACTGAATTTTTTAAATTAGAAAAATGAGAAACTTGGGGAGATGGGAGGCTGAGATAATGCTCATCTTTTTGAAGAGGCAGCCTTGCAAATCCATTGAGAATCCCACCACATTTTCTGGAGACAAGCACTGAAACTGAAGAAAATAGTTTGCAGGGATGTGCCTTGGTGACCTCTGCCCTGATTTTTCCTGCTACAAGTAAAACTAAAGAACATCTCGAGCATCTCTTTTATGTCAGGTACACTGTATGTAACTGGGAGTTGATCACCATATATATTAACAGCAAACTCAGTTGTCTGAATGTAGATCTTGTTGTTACCCAAATGGCACCATCCATACACAAGAGGAGGGCATCAGCAGGCTTGGGTGAACCCCAAGGTTTGCAGTAGGGCTGTGCACAGTCACCCCTACCTGCCCCGTGGCTTTAATCTGGGAGGTCTTTAGACCCCCCGCCCCACCTCAGATTCGCTCCTGAATAAGTTAGGGGACCAAGCTACTTTTAATTAGGGTAGCAGAGAGATGGATGGGGAAAGGAGAACTTGTGTCTCCTCCTCCTCCTCCCCATGACTGAGACAAGGGTCAGTTCTGCAGGCAGCTGCGATGCTTTCTCCGCCCCACCATGATCAATGCCTCAGTGGGGGAGAGGCACTGCAGCACCTTGCAGAATCACCCGCTCTGCTGAACAGCTGATCAGTAGAGGGGATGATCCTGTACTGGTGATGCTCCACAAATGGCTTTCCTAAAGAAAAGCCGCTTGCACAACATCCCTGTAATGAAACCACGTGTTGGGAACTGTTATTAAATGTGTTATAGGTTTGAAGGCGTTAATGGAATGCCTGGGAGTGTGAGTGATGTAAGACTGCCAGCTGGGAGGGTGTGTGTGAGTGGAGAGTTCTAAAGGAGGTGTGGAAAAAAAAGACGGTTGGTTTTGCCAGTTAGGAGTTTTTGTCGGGATTTGGGGTGGAAGGGGAGAGGTGATGTGGGAGTGAGCTGGGTGGAAAAGGGTGGATTACATATTAGTTAGAGGGGGGTAGGATAGGTAGGGAAGATAGGGACTATACAGCAATATACTATTTACCATCTTGTATTTTAATAGTTATTTGGTTCATTTAAATTTGTGCATGTCTGCCTGGTCACGTGTGCTACCATATCAGGCTCCTATTCAGTTCTTGTACCTACATCCTGTTGTGCTAGCAGGGCACATCAGTGGTCACTTGTTGGGTAGGACAAAAGGTGGAAGGGTTGAAGCTTGAGGTGCAGACAGCATATCTGACCCAGGCTGAGGCAAGCATCCTGCTTGTGGGGAGGGGGGATTTCCTGAACCAAGCATGGGGTGTCAGGAGGGATAATCCCTGGCAAAGGGCAGGTTTGTGACAATCCTCCTTACCATGCAGAATCACTGAGGCATTGATCCTGCTGGGGGTGGGGGCGGGAGAGATGGCAGGCCGCAGGCAGGCAGGCAGGTAGATCTTGGCCTTGTTTTCCTGCTCTGCCTGTGTCTTCTTCCTGTCCTATGCCCTGCCCCCTGATAGCCATGGGTTGTTCTGGGTCATCCAACTCAACCCATAGTGATCCATGGCTATCTGAACGTGACTCGGTCAAGACCTAAATGCTTATGAAGAGGCCTGATTCAGCTTATGCCTTGGCCAAATACAGAGCACAGCTCTAGTTTACAGATATCTATCTATCTATCTATCTATCTATCTATCTATCTATCTATCTATCTATCTATCTATCTATCTATCTATCTATCTATCTATCTATCTATCTATCTATCTATCTATTTAAATGTCTGTATATGCACACATGCACACACACTAAGGGGTAAGAACTCCCCCCCAACATTTGAATGAGGACTGAGCATTCTCAGTGCCCAGAGACACTGGCTATTAGAAAGGAGGTGGCAGAAAATCAGGAGAGAGGGGGAACTGGAATGGAGTATTTTGGAACATTTTATTGCAGTTCTCACTAGTGTAATTTTAATTTGAAATTTTGATCCTTACTGTACAATAGCACCAGTCATTTCATGTTGCAATGTCTGATGTGGCTTGGCTTGAGACTCACTTTCACTCACACACACACATCATGTGTCACTAGAAGAGGTCTGAAAAAGCAGTTCCTTCCTGAGAAGCTGTCAGGAGGTTTTAAGATTGCTTGTGACGATGCCGCCAGTGACATGTCCTCTCGACCCTTGCCCTTCTTGGCTTATTAAAGCTTGCCAAGGGGGGTTGACCAAGTGGATTCAGGGTGTGGTCAATGCATCATTGTGGGAAGGAGTGGTTCCAGCCAACGTGAAGGAGGCGGTGATCTGACTGCTCCTGAAAAAGCCCACCCTGGACCCATTGGTTTGTGACAACTACTGCCCTGATCCCTAATGATCCCTATCATGGAGTTTGCCTTTTTAACATCCGCTGCACTCTGGGTCAACATCTTCATCAAGCTATCCACCATGACCCCAGAGTCTCGTTCCTGGACAGTCACCGCCAGTTCAGACCCCATGAGTGTATATATGAAATTAAGATGTTTTGCCCCAACATGTATCACTTCACATTTGTTTATATTGAATTGCATTTGCCATTTTACCGCCCATTCACTCCGTTTGGAAAGGTCCTTTTGGAGCTCTTCACAATCAACTTTTGTTTTAATGACCCTGAACAATATACTATCATCAGCAAGCTTGGCCACCTCACTGCTTACTCCTAACTGTAGATAGTTTATGAATAAGTAAAAAAGCACAGGTCCCAATACCGATCCTTGGGGGACTACACTTTCTACATCCCTCCATTGGGAGAACTGTACATTTATTCCTAATCTTTGCTTTCTGTTTCCTAGCCAGTTCCTGATTTGCAAAAGGACTTCACTTATTCCACGATTGCTAAATTTACTCAGAAGTCTTTGGTGAGGTACCTTTTTGAAAGTTTTTGAAAGTCCAAGTACATGATGCCAAATTAGGGTTGCCATATTGCCCGGATAGCTGGGTTTTACCCAGATTCTATGCATGCCACCTGGCGCCCGGCTAGCCCCCTACGTGGCCTGGATTCTCAGCTTTAATTTTTTTAAAAAATTAAGTTTCTAGGTGGTCGGGTTCTCGAGATATACATAAAAACGTCAGCCAACCCCCTTGACTGTTAAATCTTTCTTTAAACAGTACTGTACTATACCACTTTGTAGCTTTAACCCCGCCCGTTCAGCATTGCAGCCAATCAGGGATTGTGTTTCAGTTTCATTGACCTGAGGCAGTGTCTAGAAAACAAAATGGTGGTTTCACCCCACCCACCCCCCCCGTTTATCTGAAAATCTCATAAATTCGGTAAGTATATACATTTCAGTTTTTTTCCCTCTTGTGTGCAGGAGTCAGAGCTTGGGCAGTGTTTTGAAAACCTTCCCAATACTTGCTTTTTGTAAAAGCAATGCTAATCCCATATGCCCAAAGTAAATCCCATTTAATTCAATAGGACTTACTTTGAGTAGACATGGTTATGAATGTGCTGAAAATCAATGGGACTTTGGAGTGAATGTAAAAAAGAATTATGTTTGTGTTCTAACTCTTTCTGTCTCCAGTCCAATTTTAAAGCAAGTAGGCAGGGCTTACTTAGGTATTACAGTTTTTATTCTGTAGGAAAGTAATACTGATTTTTTAAAAACTAATACTGATTTTTCTGCAATGACCAACTGGTTTGACAATAAACTATTATATGGGCTGTATGTATTTATACATCTGCTGTGTGTGCGTGTGCGTGTATGGAGTCTTTCCAACACCCCTGTGAGGTAGGGTTGGAAACCAATGCTGCTCACAACAAGAAATAAAGCCATTTAAAATCCAATGACCATAAAACAAGTATAAACAGTTGCAAAACAGCGTAAAGTGGCATGATTCAGAATTTTGGGTTGTGTGAATGAAGTTGCTTATCACTTGAGGTTACAGTTCTGTCCCTGTTTGAGTAAGCCCCACTGAATACGCTGGGACTTGCTTCTGAATAAATAAACTTAGGATTGCACTATAAATATCTTTACAGTTTGTGTAAATAATAAATATATTTGATAGTCATGCTTATATACATATTTCTTCATTTATCATATTTTTGGTTAGGAATCCTGACTGGTTGTGAGATGCTTAGTTTTTTGCCTTACTCATAGGAATCTTGTTGTGGTTGGTATGGTATTACATTTAGGAAAGTGTTACTGCCTTCTGTTTTTTTTTTCCTATTTGCATTTCACTTATCTTTAACCTCACTCTGTTACAGCCATAGAAGCATCAGCAGCATATGCAAGATAATTAACTCCCATTAGTGATAAGAACAAGAATTTATAATTATTATTTAAATTAAAACAAGAGGCTTATCAATACTTTGAAGAGGACCAGATATTTATTTTCTTTCTGAGCCCAGGACTGGGTCTTTCATGATGCCCGGTGTGTGTGGGGGAGCAGGAGAGTAGTCGATAAGACAGACATCCTGGCATTGGTAATCTAATTAGCAAGGTATGTGTGGGGTTGTTGCACACTTCCAGGCCCAGTTTCATTTTGAGTATGGAGGTGGAACCTGTGTAGATGTGGTTGATCAAAGGGAGAATAAATTTTGAGTTAAGCAAAGCTCTGCTTTTATAAAACCTAAGAAACATACAGATACTTTGAATGTCTGAGTGCCTGCACCAGTGGAATACTGAAGGAACTTGTAAAGCTTGCTGCAACAGTATTTACAACTGAGCATGTGGTGTGAAAGACTCCTTTTCCTAACAATTAGGCTTCTTGTTTTTCTCCACCCACCACATCTTTGAAATATATCGTATATGGTTAACCGTACTGTTGCCCTGACTTACTTTATGTTTGTTGCTATTTTGTGTTTTTATTATGTTTTTATATTGATTGTGTATTTTTATTGTTTTTATTATATTTGTAAGCTGTGCTGAGCTCTGTTTTTAACAGCAAAAGGCAGGATATAAATTCTCTTAATCAATCAATCAATACTCCATAGTGTTGGAAACTAGAGTGTAGGCATTTAAGGCTAAAAATGTTGCTTTTAAAAAAAAGATTTCTCACATCTTTCCCCAGTTTTTGGTGGTAATTCCTAGGCACAAAAACAAAACAACTGGACAATCCAAGTATTAATATGCAAATAATTTGCATAATATGCAAATAATATGCAAATATTTTGCATAATATGCAAATTAACCTGCCCGGATTTGTGGAACTGGAATATGGCAACCCTATGTCAAATGGGTCATGCTTGTTGACACTCTCAAAGAACTCTAATAGATAAGTGAGACAGGATTTACCCTTGCAGAAGCCATGCTGGTACTGCGTTAGCTCCACACTGAGAAAGAGAGAAAATCTTTCTGTTTCTCTTTGTTATCTTACAAACCACAAGTGCGCCCCATCCCTTTCCCATTGCCATTTTCTAAGTTTAAGCTTCTTCTTTTTTGGATAGGTAACACCATATTCACATGGATTACATTAGTCACCAAGATTTTAACAATTTGTTTCTGTTTCTTTTGGGACACATAGATTTTATGGTCCAATTATGATCTGATTGCCACTGATGCAAATCAGAAGCAAGCAGAACAAAGTTGGAGAGGAGATTATTATTCAGGGTGAAGGAAGAATAAACTGGAGCATGAACTTGCCTACTAAACCATAGGCTCATAGTGGACAAGGTGCTCTTGACTGTGAAGCCTACCACCTGTCTAACTGATCCTTGCCCATCGTGGCTCCTTGTGAGCTGCAAAGAGAAATTGGGCAAGGGGATTAAGGCGGTGGTCAATGCATCCTTGGAGGAGGGTGTAATGCCATTAGCACTCAAGGAGGCAATTGTAAAGCCCATCTTAAAGAAGTCCTCCTTGGATCCTCAAGTTTTGAATAACTTTCGCCCAATTTCGAATCTACCATTCCTGGGCAAGATCATTGAGCGAGTGGTGGCTAATCAGTTGTCGACACACTTGGATGAAACGGATTATTTGGATCCATACCAATCGGGTTTCAGGACTGGACATGGAACTGAAACAGCATTGGTCGCTCTGGTTGATGATATGAGGAGGGCATTAGATAGGGGAGAATTCACCTTTCTTGTCCTTCTCGATCTCTCAGCGGCTTTTGATACTGTCGACCACAGTATCCTTTTACATCGCCTGGAGGAATCGGGAATAGGAGGTACTGTACTACGGTGGTTCCATTCCTTTCTTTCCGACAGGCATCAACAGGTAGCATTGGGGGAGGAGGTTTCAGACCCTTGGCCTCTCAATTGTGGTGTGCCACAGGGCTCTATCCTCTCTCCCATGCTATTTAATATCTATATGAAGCCGCTGGGGACAATCATTAGGAGATTTGGGCTGCAGTGTCACCAATATGCGGATGACACTCAGCTCTATCTCTCGTTTAAATCTTCACCAGAGTCTGCTGTGGAGACCATGTCCAAATGCCTGGAATCCGTGAGTGGATGGATGGGAAGGAACAGGCTGAAGTTGAATCCTGATAAGACTGAGGTGCTACTCGTGGGAGACAAGGGAAGGCTGGGAGATGTTGACCTGGTGTTCGACGGGGTGAAATTGCCCCTGAAGGACCAGGTCCGCAGCCTTGGGGTTGTTCTTGATTCCAAGCTGTCCATGGAGGCTCAGATTTCGACAGTGAGCCGGGCAGCTTGGTATCAATTACACCTCATTCGTAGACTGCAGCCCTACCTTCCTGCTCATCAGCTCCCACTGGTGGTACATGCCCTGGTCACCTCTCGATTGGATTACTGTAATGCGCTCTACGTGGGGTTACCCTTGAAAACAGTCCGGAAATTACAACTTATACAAAATGCTGCGGCTCGACTACTTACAAACTGTCGCCGCCGGGAACACATCACCCCAGTGTTGTTCGACCTACACTGGCTTCCAGTTATTTTCCGGGCCCAATTCAAGGTGTTGGTATTAACCTTTAAATCCCTATACGGTCTTGGCCCAGTTTATCTGATGGAGCGCCTCCAGCGCCACCAACCATGCCGCCCAACAAGATCAGCCACACAGGACCTTCTCTCAATCCCGCCAACTAAAACAGCTAGGTTGGCGGGGACAAGAGAGAGGGCATTTTCAGTGGCGGCCCCCACTCTCTGGAACTCCCTCCCGTATGACCTTCGACATGCCCCTTCCCTGAATGTATTCCGCCAAGCTTTGAAGACCTGGCTCTTCAGACAGGCCTTTGGGACTTACGGGGAGGGTTAAATTTTTACGACGAATAGCCTACTACTCTGTACTGGAACTGTTTTATTGTTTTATTGTTATATTGTATTTTATGATGTATTTTATTATGATGTAATGTATTGTTGTTAAATTGTACGTCGCCTAGAGTGGCCATTGGCCAGATAGGCGACCCACAAATTAAATTATTATTATTATTATTATTAGGGTAGGGAATGTGGTTTTTTTAGCCTTTTCCTGGGATCATTCCAGTGCATCACCAGGTCATTGGATGGTTGTGGGTTGTCTTTGCAGGCAGTGACCTTTAACATCTGTAAGGAAAAACACAAGCTGTAGGATCCCTTTCGAGTCCATGACCATCCCTGGTGGTGTAACCACAGGGAATAAAAATTGAGATCCCATTTTATATGTATCTTGAGTGAGGATGTTTGGGGTCCCCGGTGCAGCTCCCAAAATAGGGCCTCCTTCCCACTAAAAGGAACACATGAAATGAGATACCACAAAATAAGTCTTGTGCTAACTTGGATGCGTGAGATGGTGAAGAAAAAAACTAAGATGGGCTGTTCCCCTGAACTGCTGGGTAATTATGAACTTAAGAAGGCCCAGGTCTCTGTTGTCCAAAGACTAATAGATCTAGATTTGCAGCATTTGAGAGCTGCTGCTAATAAATCTTGTTCTCCACTAATCTATAATAACTCTTAACAAGGATGGAATTACTGCAGCTTCATAGTTGTATTCACTGACCATTCGAAAGTACAGGAGAGCATTTACTCTTGCCCACTTTAATGTGTTGCCATCAGCACTGTTGAAAGGCCGATTTAATAAGATCCCAGTCAGTGAATGGACACATCTTTGTGGAACTGGTGTAATGGAATCTGTTGAACATGTTCTACTGTCTTGTAATTTGTACAGTGAATGCAGAAAGAAGCTAATTTCCCCTCTATTAACTGCTTTACCTAGGAGTATTTCTGCAAATTTGGTATTCATCTGTTTAAGGGATGTGGCATCTTCTGTTACCAAAAGTGTTGCAAAGTTTTATTTTATCACAATGCAAATTAGGAAAAAATGCTGCAGTCTTCTAAGGAACTACTTAATTTGTATTTATCTGGTTTGTAGTAATTTTCAGCAGTTGTGTTTTAACAAACTGAGGCTCAATCCTGACAAGACTGAGATGCTGTTGGTGGATGGTTTCTCTGATCGGATGGTGGATACATACCCTGTCCTGGATGGGGTTACACTCCCCCTAAAGGAGCAGGTTCATAGTTTGGGAGTCTTTTTAGACTCTTCCCTTTCACTTGAGGCTCAAGTAGCCTCGGTGGCACGGAATGCGTTCTATCAACTTCGGTTGGTAGCCCAGCTACGTCCCTATCTGAGTAAAGAGGACCTTACATCAGTTGTTCATGCTCTGGTAACCTCGCGTTTGGACTACTGCAATGCGCTCTACGTAGGGCTGCCTTTGAAGACAGTTCGGAAGCTACAGCTAGTGCAAAATGCAGCGGCCAGATTGTTAACAAGGACCAAGCGGTCCGAGCACATAACACCTGTTCTGGCTCGCCTGCACTGGCTACCAATATGCTTCCGGGCCAGATTCAAAGTGTTGGTATTAACCTATAAAGCCTTATACGGCGAGGGACCACGTTACTTGTTGGAATACGAACCGGCCCGTACTGTACGTTCTACTACGAAGGCCCTCCTCCGAGTTCCGACTCATAGGGAAGCCCGGAGGGTGGTGACAAGATCTAGGGCCTTCTCAGCGGTGGCCCCCGAACTGTGGAATAGTCTCCCCGAGGAGGTGCACTTGGCGGCGACATTGTTATCCTTTCGGCACCAAGTTAAAACGTTCCTCTTTTCCGAGGCGTATTAATTTAAGTTAACGTAATTTTAAAATCTGCTGTGATTGATTTTAGATTGTTTTATTTTTATATGTTTTTGCTGTATTATACTATGTGATTTTATTGTATTTTCTGTGTTCACCGCCCAGAGAGCTATTGCTAGTCGGGTGGTATACAAGTCTAATAAATAATAATAATAATAATAATAATAATAATAATATATGTATTTTAATTTTTGTGGCTTTTTACACTGGTTTTAATCTTTTGGTCTGTGACCGTAATAAATTATTCATTCATTCATTTAAGACTAACAGTTACTGTTATTGTATTATTGTGATTGTGATTGTTATAATGATGCTTGTTAGTTGCTTGTTACCTAAAGGTCTCCAAGCACTTTACACCACTGTTAAAAATGCAAATGAATAACTATGGCTTTTGTAGACTTCTGTGAGAAATTCCCTGTAGATGAGTATGCTGGTCTGCTACTGGACCTGGACTCTGGACTGTATTCTTTGGTTCATGCTTGGGAGTGTCCAACTGAGATGTCTCTGGCATCTCAGTCTTGGAGACCCCTGGCAAGGTGGCGCTTGAGTTCAGTGCCTCCTCCATTGGCACCACTGGTCCTTTAGCCTCTGAGTTTATGTTAAGGTCACTGTGGGACTCTGGGTTATGATAGCATTCTGGACTACCTGAAGTCTCTGAACCGCCTTCAAGGGCAGTCCTGCATACCATACATAGGAGCAGACCAAGTGGAACAAATTAAGCTTTTATTATTCAGAGCTATAGGCCACCACAGTTCAATACAAATAGAAATACACACTATTTTAACATATTTAATCAAACACATATAGAAAAAAGAGTGAAAGATAACTTTCCCAAAATCAAAACACAAACTGACTCTCTATATAAACTGTATGGGTGCTAGGGATGTGCTAGAATTCCATCTAATTCTCATTTGGTACCTAATTTTCCATTAATTTACTTATTCTTGATAGTTGAGGATTGGATTTTAATGTAGTAAATTCCATGGCTATTTTTGAAAATGGACTCTTTTTTTAATACAAAAATCTGCCTCTAAAACACCAATTTTAAGAATTATAATTTATCTATATATATTTTTAAAAAAGTTATTTCCTTTAAAAATATCAATTATTTTTTTTAGCAACCCTCGCCCCCCGATTGGTAAAAGCAGCGGCTAGCAGATAAAGAACAAATTTGAATCAATGCCAGCCTGTTAGGTCAATGGAATATTTTCAAACTTACGGCAGCCAATGGATCCCATCCCTAATGGGTGCTACAAACACAAGGGAACAGAAGCACTTTACCCCATTAGGATTTTTTGATGCCTGGCAGAGCCAAATTCTAGCATTGTCCTCATCCTCTTCCTGTCTAAGTTCTACAAGGGCAACAGTGAGACTAAGAAGGGGGCTGATAGCCGGGGCCATCTCCTGGGCTGGCTGAAAGGCAGGCAGACAGGGTCTGGCTGAGAGCAGACCTAGTTTGGTGGAGCAGTCCCCCATGTGCCCCATGGACCAGCTTCATCTGAAGATGACATACGTGTAGTCAGAGCAAATGTATATGCCCCAGTTGCGGAAGATGTTAATTTTTTCCACATGTTGTCCTGGCAAGTACAAGTTTGGAGTGCCAATAATGTCATCAACGGGGAAATTTTTTAATCTGACTGTGGTTTTGATATTCTAGAGATCAGAAAAGGTGTATCCAGGAAACAGAGTCATGGGTGAAACTTATAGAGCTTAAAAAAGTTGATGAAAGATTTAGGACTGCAAACGTCTAGAGCTTTTTTAAAAAAAATTTACCTTCCCACCTCCTTCCCCACTTTTGTACTTACTGGCGATCGCTTGCTACTCTTAAGCCTCCGTTTCAGTGCAATGTGTTAATGTAAGGTAGGGGCCATTCTAAATTCAGATACTGCTTCTTCCTATTTAAGTGTCAGCAAGGAAGGCCATTAAAGGAAAGGGGAAGAAATGGTGGTGACATTATGCAACATTGCTTTAGAATGCTCACTTGAAAATAATCTCTTTTTGGAGGCAACTGTGTGAAATTTGATATATGTGTCAGTGCTAATTCTGCAACCATGAGGGCTAAGTGAAAAGGACATGTATATTCAGTTTAAGCAGCAATCTTTAGGGAGTTTAAATGATGGAAAGTCATAATTCAGACTGCAACATCTAGAGAGTTGAGTCTAGGGCTGCACCAAATATTCTCTAATTTCGACATGTGCTTTGAAAGTTAGCATGTTAAAGGCAGCCAAAAAAATGTCTGGTGGAAAAATAATACTCATATTGCTTCATTGTTTTTCTCTGCAGTGCCATTTCCCCCCTTTTTTCTTTCCCCTCACTGTCTATCATTTGCCCCCTCCTCGCCATTGAATGCCACACAACCTACATGATTTTGTTTACAGGCATTCATTTCATTCATTGGTGATCACTCGTGGCCGAGTAAGATTCTCTTCCAGGGTAAGGTCTTTAACAGTGGCTCCGTAAGTGACTGTGGGGGCTAATTCTGGATCCACACAGCCCCCACAGTGAGGACATTGGTTTCCAAATGGAAGATGGTCACGATGAGGATTTGCTTGACATGCCTTCCGCTTAGCTTGTTTGTCCCTTTCGCCCTGTACTCGTGCTTCTTCAAAGTCCATAGCACCTTTGATAATGGCCGACCTCCAATTGGGACACACATGGGCCAAGACTTCCCAGTTCTCGATGCTCATGTTACATTTTTTAAGATTAGCTTTGAGAACATCTTTAAACCTCTTTTGCTGTCCACTGATATTTCATTTTCCATCCTTAAGTTGGGAGTAAAGTAGCTGCTTTGGAAGACGGTGATCAGGCATTCGAACAACATGGCCGGTCCAGCGAAGTTGATGTTGGAGGATCATTGTTTCAACACTGGTGGTCTTTGCTTCTTCCAATATGCTAACATTAGTCTACTTGTCTTCCCAAGTAATTTGCAGAATTTTCCGGAGGCAGCGTTGGTGGAATCTTTCAAGAAGTTGGGAGTGGTGTTTATAAATGGTCCATGTTTCACAGGCGTACAGTAAGGTCGGTAGTACAATGGCTTTGTAAATAAGCATTTTGTCTCCCTGCAAATATTTCGATCTTCAAACACTCTACGCTTCATTCAGGAGAATGCGGCACTCGCAGAGCTCAGTCGATGCTGAATTTCAGTGTCGATGTCAACTTTTACAGAGAGATGGCTGCCAAGATAAGAAAAGTGATCGACATTCTCCAGCATCACACCATTAAGCTGGATTGATGATGCTACAGAGGGATTGGTTCGCACTTGCTGATGAAGCACTTTGGTTTTTTTGATGTTAAGCGAGAGGCCAAGCTTTTCATATGCTTCTGCAAAGACATTTAGGATAGTTTGAAGATCTTCCTCTGAATGTGCGGAGACTACATTATCATCAGCATACTGAAGTTCTATGACAGAGGTTGTAATTTCCTTACTTTTTGTTTTCAGTCTACTGAGATTAAAAAGCTTTCCATCTGTTCGATATGTGATTTCCATGCCAGTGGGAAGTTTCCCCTCAACAAGGTGTAGAATCATGGCAATGAAAATAGCAAATAAGGTCGGAGCAATGACGCATCCCTGTTTGACGCCTGATCCCACTTTTTATCCAAAATTGTTGCCATCATGTTGTCATGGAGGAGTTGCAAAATATTCACAAATTTATCAGGGCATCCAATTTTCAGAAGGATAGTCCAGAGAGCAGTTCGATTTACAGTATTTTATCCTCCTTAGGTGTCTCTGATAAGATGGTGTCCAGCTGGGTATAAAAATTTTCCTTGATGTCTTCATTAGCATCTAATGCTGGTGCATAAGCACTTAGAAAAGTTGCCTACTGGTTTTTGGCAAGTTTTAATTGGAGAGTTGAGAGTCGTTCATTAATGCCAGTAGGAACTTCTGACAAGAGCTTCACAAGATCATTTTTAATAGCAAAGCCTACTCCATGTATTCTTGTTCAGGCAGTCCTTTCCAGGAGAAGGTGTAACCTCCTTTTTCTTCCTTCAGTTGTCCCTCTCCTGCTCTTCAAGTTTCTTGGAGTGCTGCTATGTCAATATTAAAATGTCTTAACTCCCTCGTGATGATGGCAGTCCTGCGTTCAGGACATTCACTATCTGTATTGTCCAGCAATGTCTGTATATTCCATGTTCCATGTTTACAGGCATTGTGACATCAGACGTAGCAACAGAGGTCCTCAGCAAACTCAACATGATCATCCTAGCCAATTAAGATGAAATGGTGGTGAGGACAAATGAAGCTGTGAGGAAAGAAGGAAGAAGAAAATAAAGCTAAAAAAGGCAGCACAAAAATAGCATAAACAGCAGATCACGCCTTGGTGAGGTCTGGACCAGCTGTGGTTGATCCCTCCCCCCCGCAGGGGGGAGGACCAGTTATATCAGTCCACCCCCTGAAGAATGATGAAATCTGAGGGATTTCTGAATGCTCTGGAGGATTTTCCAGATAGTATGGCTGGTACTACTGTCGTGGCCCTGGTTTCACCATGGAATGGTGAGATGGAAAGGGCCACTGTCATAAGGAGCCACGGGGAGCCCAAGAGGTTTATTGAGGAGCTTCAGGTGGTGATGCAGGCCTTATTTATGTTGGCTAGAGTGCAACTGGTGCAAGTCCTGATGCGAATCTGACCAAAGAGGTAAGATTACATAGCTGTTCCTACCATGTGGCAGTGATGGCAGTGAAAAGAGTGTCTCTCTCGGCCTCTGTTGCATCTTCAGTGAATCACTCAGCAGAACTGTTTAGAGTGGTAAACCAGCTAGAGCAGTATCATCAGCAAAAGATCACACAGTAGCCTGTTGTGAGAGATTTGTGAATCACTTTGAGGGCAAAATTCTTGGATTTGTGCTGAACTTCATGCCAAGATTGGTTCAGGCTTGTTGGAGGGCCCTAGATTACCATTGAATTATAGTTTGTGGGTTCAGTTGTCACAGCCTGAGAATGTGGGCAGTGAGGCCAACTATGTGCCCTCTTGATCCCTGCCCATCATCGTTGGTAAAATCTAGTAGGAGGGGATTGACTAGATGGGTCCAGGGAGTGGTCAGTGCTTCACTACTATGCTCACTGCTTGAAAGAGGCGGTAGTGTAACCCCTCTTGAAGAGGTTGTGATGTTCCTATATTAATGTATATATGGTAAGTGTTGTTGTTTTAGAAGATACATGGTAAGTGGAGTGAAAGAGGGGGAGTGAATGGGCAGTAGAATGCGAGATGATTGGCTGAGTGTTTAAAATGGCTGAATGTAAAAAAGGAAGAGTGAGAGTGGAATCTGGGAGGGAGAAGAGAAAGAGGTGGATGTTGATAGGTGGATGTGGTGGGGTTGAGAGAGTTGTTTGCCAGGAGAGCGTGAAGAAGGAGGGAGGTGGAGTTCGGATTAGTATTGAGTAAAACCATATGCTTATGTGCCTTAAGAAGAAATCTTGTTAATCTTGTTAGCTTTGTTATCTGTAATAAATACTTAATTTGGTTTACCAAAGGCCTGATGCTTGGCTGGGGTTTCACAGACCAGAAGGGAGGGTAAGGTAATGACCAAGGCTGAAGGGGAACTGTAACAAATGGTGGCAGCGGTGAAGAGAATAACAATACCAGTATTCAGAGTCTCTGGGAATACTAGTATTGGGACGTTACTGGTGGTTGCCTAGCAGGGGGATCTGTTGGGATCTGTGCTAGAGCGGATAGGTAAATCATAAGAGAGTGCGGTCTGGACTGGTGGAGTCCCTGGTGGTGCCTAGAGACAGGCAGTAACCACGAGCAGGTAGGAACCTGACAGGGAGAGCCAGGGAAGGACGCATCACATGTGGTGGCAGTGGTGGGATACGAACAACAGAGAATCCAGATACGAACCAAAGAGAGTCCCAAAGACACGTGGTGACAAAGGAGACTACGTCACAGGTGTTGGCTGTAGCAGTGAGATACGAATACTAGACAATCCCTAATAGTTGTGTGGCAAACAGAAATAACAAAACAAGATTACTTGTGAGAGTGACTGGCAAAGAGTGTGTGGCAAAGAGTGAGTGAACTCAAACACCATGGCTGAATACATAAAAATGAAAAGAGAGGAGCTGGTGGAGAAGTGCATAACATTCAATTTACCTCACGAGGGTAAAGGGGTAGATGAATTGAGGGTAGCACTTATAGGATTTGCTACTGCTACTGCCCAGCAAAAACAACCTGTCAGAGAAGAGACCCCAGAAGGATACTTAAGCAATCCCGCTTATATAGAGTACCTGAGAGAGAAGTTGAGGAGGGAGGCTGATGAGAAAGATAAGCAGCGGGTCTTCGAGGCTGAGGAAAAAGATAAACAGCGAGAGTTGGAAGCTGAGAGATTGCGGATGGAAGCTGAGAAAATGAGATTGGGGTTTGAGGAGAGGGAGAAGCAATGAGCAGTGGATGCTGAATTACAAGTAGAAAAGTTAAAATTTGATAGAGAGAAATTTCACTCTGAGGAGACAAGGAAAGACAGAGATGGAGCAAAAATAAAAATTACTCCAGAGGACTTTGCTGTCTATGAGCCTGGTCAAGATCCTCAAATTTACCTCAGCACCTTTGAAAAAGCAGCTCAGTTGTGGGGGCTACCTGAAGATAAATACATGCAGTATTTATCAAACCTGATTAAAGGGGAATTGGCTGAGGTATACCAATATTTCCCCTCAGACAGGCCCGTCACCTATGCTGAATTCAAAGAAGCAGTGTTTAAAAGATTCAGACTGGGGCCTGATTATTTTAGAAAGCTTTTCAGAAACTGCCAGATACAGACAGGGAGGTCTTTTGTGGAACTGGGAGCAAAGTTGATGGATATATTTGGAAAGTGGATGAGTAGTGCCAAAGCTCAGTCAGTAGAAGAGGTGAAAAGCCTCATGATACTGGATCAATTATTCCATCAGTTACCACCAGAAATAAGGCTCCTGGTCAAAGACCGTTCCCCTACATCTGTGCAGGACGCCGCAGAGATGGCGGATCACTTCGCCTCCAATAGAACTGGCTGGGTGGGGAAAACATCAAGAGAGTTTAAACCCAGGCCATATAGTGCTGGCAGAAGGGATGTGGTACCACAGCGAGTGAGTCCTCCAGTAAAATCTGAAGGGCACAGGACACCCCAGAGTGGATCTGTGTACCCTAAAAGTGAGGAGAAATTATGCTACAAATGTGGTAGACCGGGGCACCTACGTTTTCAATGTGAGGTTGCCAACCCCATTAGTAATCCTGCTCAGACAAGGGCAGTGAAAACAGAGCCCAAGGCTTTAGAAACAGCGAAAAAGGTTCAGTTCTGCCAGATAAACTGGACAGAAGTAACAGACCTTGATTCAAGTCTGAGAGAGGAAGTGAGTGTACAAGGGGCAAATTATTGGGCATTGCTTGATACTGGTGCCGCTCAGACATTACTGAGGCCAGATTTAATAAAATCTGAAGAAATATTACCTCAGGAAACAGTGACTATCCAAGGAGTGAGGGGTCAACCAGAGAGTTTGCCTGTAGCCCTAGTGGATATGACTTGGAGAGGCCGAGAGGGCCAATATAAAGTAGGCATTAATGCCCAGCAACAAGAACCAGTAATACTGGGAAGGGATGTAATGGGCGCCCAAGGAAAGATCTATGTAGTGACCAGACAGCAAATTGGCAGAGAAAAAGAAGCCATATTAAGGGGGGCTGAAACAAACAGGGTGGAATCTGTTAACCAGCCTCAGGTCACCATAGCAACCACTAGCAGGCCTGCTGAAGAAGACAAACTGTATCAAGTGGTCTCTGGGGAAGAAGCAGATCAATTCAGGGAAGAGCTGCATAAAGATATAAGTTTGAAGCAGATAAAGGAACAAGCCCTGACCCAACAGATTCCTTTCACTGACAAACTGAGGAATCAAGTTGTGTGTGAGAATGGGATTTTATATAGACTGTGGTTGCCTGCTGAGAGAAAGGATGAATATGAACCAGTGAAGCAATTGATAGTACCTAGCAAATACAGAACCAGATTTAATGGAGTTTTGAAGGGCATGATGGGATGCTTCTTATTTGCATACAGAGAAGTCCCTCAGGAGTCAACAGGCTTCTCACCCTTTGAACTAATGTTTACTAGAAAAGTGAGGGGACCTTTGGAACTGCTAAAAAATTCATGGGAAGGAACTCTGGGAGAGTACAAAACTTCTGTAGTAGATTTTGTATTGGAATTCCACAATAAATTAACATCAATGATGGAAGTAGTGAAAGAGAATTTGAGTCATGCACAGGAGAAGCAAAGTTACTGGTATGACAGAACAGCCAGAGAACGTGTGTATGATGTGGGATATATGGTTATGGCGTTCATACCCAGGAAACATGACAAATTACAGGCTAAATGGGAAGGACCATATACCATCAGAGAAAGGCTTGACACAGTGACGTATGTAATTACCACAGACCAATTAAACAAAAGCAAAGTGGTTCATGTAAATATGTTGAAGCCTTACCATACCAGGGATGCACAGGTGTTGCAAGTTACCTTATTCCCTGAGGGAAGTGGGCCTGAACTTCCAGATTTGGTATAGGAAAGCAAAGACAAAGGAGGGGTAGATCAAGTGGAATGGTCAGAGGAGGTGAAGGAGGAAGTAAAAGAGGAGATTCTGAGAGTTTTGAAAACCTATAGGAATCTCTTTAGCAACAAACCTGGCCGAACCAGTATAGTTATACATTCCATTGATACTGGAGATCATGCCCCAATCAGATCTGTTCCGTACCGTGTGAATGGGAAAGTTTTGAATGAGATCAAAAAGGAGGTGGAAGATATGCTGGAATTAGGAGTGATCAGGGAATCCATCAGTCCCTGGGCCTCAAGTATTGTCCTGGTTCCGAAAAAAGATGGAACGACAAGGTTTTGCATTGATTATCGGCTAATCAATAAAATTACTGTCCCAGATGCGTATCCTATGCCTAGGGTAGACGCAATGTTAGAGTTATTGGGGGCAGCAACCATTATCTCTACACTAGATCTCTGTAAAGGATTTTGGCAAATGGAACTAGACGAGCAATCCAGAGCCAAAACTGCCTTCAGTACACCAGATGGGTTATATGAGTTTGTGACCTTACCCATGGGACTAAGGAACTCACCAAGTTCATTTCAGAGGCTAATCAGTACTGTGTTGCGAGGCATGTCAGATTTTGCAGTGGCCTATATCGATGACGTGGCCATTTTTAGCAAGTCGGTGCTTGAGCATGTCCAACACCTGACAACAGTATTGGAGGCCTTAAGAAAAGCAGGCCTCACAATAAAAGCTAAGAAATGCCAGTTTGGACTAAAGGAAGTAATCTATTTAGGACATAAGGTGGGGAGTGGGAAAATCACCCCCTTATGGAGCAAGGTGGAGGCAATACAAGCGTGGCCGATCCCCTTAACCAAAAAACAAGTAAGGGCATTTCTGGGTGTAGCTGGATTTTATAGGAAGTTTGTGAGAAATTTTGGGGAAATAGCAACCCCCTTGCATGAATTAACAAAGAAGAAGTGTTCTGAGCGTGTGGTATGGACGGATGAATGTCAGAAGGCTTTTGATCTACTGAAGCAAGCCTTGTGCCAAGGACCCATATTAATAGCACCAGACTATGAGAAACCATTCATCGTGGCTACAGATGCGTCGGACCTGGCGCTGGGAGTCGTCTTGCTACAGGAGAGAGAAGGCACCAGACATCCAGTGGCGTACCTGAGTCGCAAGCTGACGCCGAGGGAGAAAAACTATTCGTTGGTCCAGAAGGAGTGCCTAGCGGTCATGTGGGGACTGAACAAGTTGCACCCATACGTGTGGGGACGAAGATTCACAGTGACTACGGATCATCGGGCCTTGTTATGGTTGCAGACTATGAAAAACCATAACACTATGCTGCAGAGGTGGTCCTGGGCCCTACAGGACTATCAAGTGGACTTCCAGTTCATAAAAGGCAAGGACAATGTACTGGCCGATGGACTTTCCAGGCAAGTGGCTGGGACTGCAGTGACGTGACCAGATGAAGGAACAAAAAAGACATTTTCCCTATAGAGACTTTTATTTGTTAACGCGATGTATAAATCCTGGAACAGGAATAATACTCTGCTGTTGTTTAAGGGGGGGGAAATGTGATGTTCCTATATTAATGTATATATGTTAAGTGTTGTTGTTTTAGAAGATACATGGTAAGTGGAGTGAAAGAGGGGGAGTGAATGGGCAGTAGAATGCGAGATGATTGGCTGAGTGTTTAAAATGGCTGAATGTATAAAAGGAAGAGTGAGAGTGGAATCTGGGAGGGAGAAGAGAAAGAGGTGGATGTTGATAGGTGGATGTGGTGGGGTTGAGAGAGTTGTTTGCCAGGAGAGCGTGAAGAAGGAGGGAGGTGGAGTTCGGATTAGTATTGAGTAAAACCATATGCTAATGTGCCTTAAGAAGAAATCTTGTTAATTGTGTTAGCTTTGTTATCTGTAATAAATACTTAATTTGGTTTACCAAAGGCCTGATGCTTGGCTGGGGTTTCACAGACCAGAAGGGAGGGTAAGGTAATGACCAAGGCTGAAGGGGAACTGTAACAAATGGTGGCAGTGGTGAAGAGAATAACAATACCAGTATTCAGAGTCTCTGGGAATACTAGTATTGGGACGTTACTGGTAGTTGCCTAGCAGGGGGATCTGTTGAGATCTGTGCTAGAGCGGATAGGTAAATCATAAGAGAGTGCGGTCCGGACTGGTGGAGTCCCTGGTGGTGCCTAGAGACAGGCAGTAACCACGAGCAGGTAGGAACCTGACAGGGAGAGCCAGGGAAGGACGCATCACAGAGGTCCTCCCTGGATCCAGAAGTTTTAAAAAACTACCATCCAGTCTCTAATATGTCTTTCTTGTGCAAGGTAAGAGGGTGGTGGCCAGCCAACTGCAGGCATACCTGGAGGAAACAGATTGTCTAGATCCATTCCAGTCTGGTTTAGGCACAGAAACAGCCTGGGTGGACCTGATTGGCTTTTATCAGAAGAGAGAGGCAATGTGACCCTGTTGGTTCTCCTTGATCTCTCAGTGGCTTTTGACACCATTGACCATGATGTCCTTCTGGAGCAACTGAAGGAGGTGGAGATACTGTATTGCAGTATTCCACTCCTACCTGCAGGACTGCTACCACAAAGTAGTACTAAGATATTGTTGCTTGGCTCCATGGCTTTTGGGCTGTGGGGTTCCACAAGGGAACGATCTGTCTCCTATGCCATTAAACATTTATGTGAAAGCATTGGGAACTGTAATCTGGGGATCTGTAGCACGGTGTCATCAGTATGCTGATGACACACAGCTCTATCTGTCCATTCCATCTGAATCAGGAGAGGCTGTGAAGGTGTTTGGAGGCAGTGATGGGCTGGATGAGGGGGCCAACAAAGTGAAGCAGAATCCTGATAAGATAGAAGTGCTGTGGGTGGATGGTTCCCATGTCCAAGAATTAGGTGTACAACCTGTTCTGGAAGGGGTGTACTCCCCCTGAAGGAACAGGTTTGTAGTGTGGGAGTACTCCTGGTTTCCAACTTGTCACTAAAACCCCATGTGGCTACTGTGGCTAGAAGTGCTTATGACTGGGATAGCCTGGCCTCAGTTGTCCATGCTGTGGTGATTTCCCGTCTGGACTACTGCAATGTGCTATATGTGGGGCAGCCCTTGAAGAAGGTCTGGAGGCTATGGCTAGTGTAGAATGTGGCTGCTAGGCTGGTAAGTGGGGCAGCCTGATGGGACTATGTGTCAACAGTCCTAAAAGCACTGCACCAGCTGCCGGTGAGCTAACAGTCCCAATTCAAGGTGTTAGTACTAGCACATAAAGCCCTAAATGACTTGGGACCTAAATATTTAAAAGAGTGCCTTCCCTACTAGCAACCATCATGGAAACTACGATCGGAAGGGGAGATGTTGTTGGTGCCATCATCAAGCACTGCCTGGTTGGTGCTGACCCGTGATAGGGCCTTTTCAGTGGTGGCTCCCCATTTGTGGAATGTCCTTGTCAGGCCCCTTCCTGTGGTTATGATGTCCCTGTATACATATTACTGTAAATATGGTAAGTGCAGGTTTATTAGAGTATATGTGGTAAGTAGACTGAGTGAGAGGGGGGAGTACATGGGCTGGAAGACTGGAGAATGTTGTATTATGATTGGCTGAGCGTTTGAGTGTCTGAAGGTATAAATGAGAGGATGACAGAGCTGGTGGGGAGAGTTCTGTTGGTGGGAGTTATGAGGGAGGTTGGAGTTGGTTTTGTGGGTTGGATTGGATTAGGCGGGTAGTGAGGCAGGTTACTGATGGCTAGAAACATAAAGAGTAATGCAACTTATGAAACCACACACTTGTTGACAATACCTTTAAGTAATCTTGTTATTCCCTGTGTATATAAATAAATATTTCTTGGTTTACCACAACGCCTGATCCTTGGCTGGGTTACACAGACCAGAAGGGTAGGCAGGGCATTTACCAAGGTTGGGAAACAGTATCAATGGTGGCAGCGGTGAAGAGATAGTGTAACATCATCAGGTATCCAGAGCAACCCAGTGCTGTATTCTTTATAGGCACAAAGATACAGGGGGGTTGTGGCCTGCAGGTGCACCCAGACACAAAGTAGCAGTAAGCCAGAAGGAGACTAAGACACAGTCTCAAGGCAATATTGTTTTACAAGGAGTGTCTGGTGGTGCTGCCTAGCAGTGGGCTCTTCCTCAAGTTCACCAGGAACCTGTGCTATGTCAGGCAATCGATCATTATAGTGACATCCTTGACCCACTTCTGAAAGGAAGACTTGATCAGTAGGTCCTCAAGATATGGGAATATGTGTACAGCAGATGTGGGGAATCTTTGGCCCTCCAGATGTTGCTGAACATGCTTGCTGGTGCTGATGGGAGTTGTAAGTCAGCAATATCTGGAGGGCCAAAGGTTCCTTGTACCTGGAATACATACTTCAGCCAAAGGTGTTCCATTTCTCACAACCCAGTGTTTGTCAAGTTCCTTTGTTTTATTTATTTATATTTACAAAAGTGTTTACATACCACTCTTGCAAAACATCAGGGTGGTGTATAGCAACATAAAAAACATTTAAAAGCAACACAGAGCAATCATTGAAATGATTGGCTACTCAAGAAAATGTTCAACAATTGTTTAGGTAGGCCTGTCGGCATAGAAAGGTCTTCTAGAGACACCTGAAAGTCAAAAGCAAGGACGTCTGATGAATCTGTGCTGGAAGAGTGTTTCACAGCATGAAACAGCCAACACTGACTTCTGATTGAGGCCATTCAGGCCTCTGTAAAACAGACAACTAACAGTACTCCTTCGGATGATCTCTCTCCGGCTGACCTGGGATATAAGGGATCAGGTGGTTGTTCAGGAATTCTGGACCCAAGTTGTTCAGGGCATTGTATAACAACACAAGAATCCTGAACCTGGTATGGTTGCATATGATATATGGGCAGCCAGTGCAGATGTTTTAGCAGCAGTGTCACATGCTATTGGCCATCTGCTCCCATCAGCAGTTTAGCTATTGCATTCTGCAGCAGCTGGATCTTCTGGACCAGGCCCAAGGGCAGCGCCATAGAGAAAGCATTGCAGTAATCAAATCTCGAGGGTACCAGTGCATGGTCTACAGTGGCCAAGTTATCCTGATCCAGATACATCCATGGTGTACATCCATGGTGTACCAGACAAAACTAGTAAAAGGTGCTCCTAGCCACAGAGGTCACTTGGGTCTATGTTATACACAGTTCTCCTGTCTGCATTGTTTATGATGCTGGCAACAGCGAATATTGCATTCATGGTTTTAAAGCATGACTGAGGCCCGAGAGTACAAGATTCACTCATTCCCATTTAATTCTCAGGCAAAAATAAGGAAACTTGGACACAACCTGAGCAACACTCCTCCCACTCCCTCCACCCTGTCCATCAGATTCTCATAACTCACCATTGGCAAACACTGATCTGTATCATTATATAGCCTGTCTCCTTCTGAGCATAGTTGTGAGTTTTCTAATGAACTTCTGAAGTGCACTTGGCAATGAATCAACAGAGATTCTTGAGTTAATACTTCACTTCCTCAGATCGCTGACTCGGTTAATGGACCGAATCAGTCTGCAACCTTCTCCAGAGCTTCAAAGATTGCACCATGCCAGCTAATAACGAATAATTAATTTCCTGTGCTAAATGTGCATATAAATAACCTTGGCTATTAACAGTCGAAAGAACATACAATAGAGGGATTCTCCGAAGACCTATAAATGCCTATCTCTCTTAGGGCCAAGTTATAGATGAGTTCTACACCTGTGAGTTGAGAAGCAAGCAAGAAATTGCGTCAGGCCACCTGTGAGTGCACACAGCTGTAGAAAGTGCTTCATGAAGAGTATTTTTCTTGCTGCAGTGTCACCTGAGACCTCTAAGACCACACTATGCAGAGGTGCTTAGGCATATAGGAACAGTCCAGTTCAGTCATATAATTCCTGTATAGTTCAGCATTCTATTGCCAGTGGTGGCCCATTAAATGCTTCTGAGAAGGCAGGCATGGAGGCAAGCTGACATCGTCCTCAGCAGTTGGCATTCAGGGATATACTGCCTCTGAACATGGAGGCTCAGAGTTGAAATGCTACTGATGGGACATATCCTCCAATGATAGTGCATCTGCTTTGCATGCAGAAGGTCCCAGGTTCAATTCCCAGCATCTGCAGGTAGGATTAGAAGAGACCCCTGTCTGAAACCCTGAAGAGCCACTACCAGTGGAGACAATACTGAGTTAGATGGACCAGTGGTCTGACTCGGTATAAAACAGCTTGCTGTGTTCCTTGTCTGTCTAGGCTAGTAGCCGCTATGACATATCATGCCTGTGCATTCCATAGGTTAATTATAAACTATGTGGGAAAGGATATGGCTTAAACCTACGACCAATAAATTTCATTGAATGATCCTGAACTCTAGTGTTTTTACATCCTGTCTCTACACCAGAGCTTGGAAAAGTTACTTTTTTGAACTACAACTCCCATCAGCCCAATCCAGTGGCCATGCTGGCTGGGGCTGATGGGAGTTGTAGTTCAAAAAAGTAACTTTTCCAAGCTCTGCTCTACACCAGGGGAGGGGAGTCTGTGGTCCTCCAAACGTTGTTGGAGTCCAATTCCCCTCAGTACCACTCAAGATAGCCAAGGGTTAGGGGTGATGGGGTTGTAGTCCAGCAACTTCTGGATGGTCACAGGCCACCCATTCCTGGTCTAGAGCACAATGGCACCATTCAAAGGTAAGGAGAGAATCTAAGCTATTCTTCTCATTTGAGGCAGAACTAGTCCTGCTACTCAGAAGTCCAGCCAACACATAGCTCTATTCCATGGTTGCCAGTTGCCATGATAGGTTCTCCAGATGCAATGTCTGATGTCAACATCAGTGGTGAGTGATTGGTGCCCAGTAAGACTGGTAGGGCAGAAGGCAGAGAGACCAGCCAGAAGGTAGAGCCACAACCATTGGCAGGTGGAGCCAGCTAGTTCTAGTTTTGTCCCCATCCTCCAACCTGCTGAGCACTACAAGGTGAACACTGAGACAAAGGAGGAGGAAGCTGACAGCCAGTGCCATTCCCTGAATGGGTTGTAAAAAGGCAGGCAGGTGGGGGCTGGCTGAGGGCAAGCTGAGGTGTGTGGGGTAGATCCACCTTTGCCCTGATGGACAGCTGGAGCAACACAGATAGGTTTAGAGTCCATGAGCAGCCCTTCCTTCCCCTCGCTGTGAGAGAGTGGGTCAGTGAGCCAGCGCTTGCCCTTTCCCGAGGAGGGATGGACATAGCCTGGTGAAGATAAATCAGCTCAGCAGAAAATGAGCTGAAGGTCTTGTTTTTTCGGTGAGCAATATTTGTTGGAATTCTATTGAGTTGCGTAGTAGAGCAGAGAGTTTTGAGCAAGCTTGTGTGTGTGTGTTTGAATCTTTGCTAAGATTCTACCTTCCCTGCAAATTAGTCAGACAGAGGCTTTAAGCTTTAAAATAAGAAACAACTACTTTATTCTGGAAGTACATGCTTGATAGGAAAGAGTTCTATATCTAGCTAACTAGCTATGTTGGAGCAGCCTGCACTGGTCCCAGTGCAGCTCTCATGCTGGTTGAGAGGGAGAGACAAAGGAAAGATGTCAGCTCCTCTCTCGAGAGAAGAAGAAGAAACTGGGAAGGCGGGAAGGAACTGGGATCAACATCCTTTGCATATCAGTCTAGCAGGAAGGGGAGAGACGGCAAGGATCAAAGGACAGGTATAGCCTGACAACGAAGAGGTCTCCTCCCTAGCTACCCTTTTTAACCCCATGCAGCCTTAACCCACCAAGTTGGAGTTGAACCTCATACATTCCAACAATATTTGCCTAGCATACACATTTTTGCAAGCAGTTTTCACCGTTATAATGCATTTTTGAATAGCTGTGTTTTGTTTTCTGTATTATTTCATGAAGTGGGTATTTGGCATCTTCACCTTGAAACGCAAATTGGACCGGATTTCTCCCCATCGCTACCTGCAAGTGGAAATAGACGTTGCATACTCCTCAGGCACGCCACTGAAAAGTAGCATCCCCATTGCAAGTCCTCCCAGTCCTCGCCCTGTAACACTGAGGGAGGCTTCACTCTGAGAGTTTCCCCACCATTGTCCATGCCATTGGCGAAGGCTAGCAGGGACAGGGAAACTCAATGTGAAAATGCCATGTCGTTGTGGTGAGAGGAAGAACTCAGAGTCATTGCCAGAATGCTCTCCTCAGTGGCATTGTCATAGTGGGCATAACATCTGTGCTCACCAGGGATGCAACAAAGATGCAAGAGTATAGTACCCTCCCTGAATAGTCATGTGGGGCCGTCACCTGCCGAGGATCACATTCCCAGAGGCAGGCTGTTAGCAAAGTCATTTAAATAGGAGCCAACAGTCATGAGAATATGAGCTAACAGTGCGATGGGGCTGCAAAAAAGACAAATGCTATATTAGGCTGCATTAACAGAAGTATAGTTTCCAAATCGCATGAAGTATTAGTTCCCCTCTATTCAGCACTGGTTTGGCCTCATCTTGAGTACTGCGTCCAGTTCTGGTCTTTGCACTTCAAGAAGGATGCAGACAAACTGGAACAGGTTCAGAGGAGGGCAACAAAGATGATCAGGGGACTGGAAACAAAGTCCTATGAGGAGGGACTGAAAGAACTGGGCATGTTTAGCCTGGAGAAGACTAGGGGGAGATATGATAGCACTCTTTAAGTACATGACAGGTTGTCACATAGAGGAGGGCCGGGATCTCTTCATCCCAGAGTGCAGGATACGGAATAATGGGCTCAAGTTCCAGGAAGCCAGATTTCAACTGAACATCAAGAAAAACTTCCTAACTGTTAGAGCCATACAACAATGGAACCAATTACCTCGACAGGTAGTGGGGTCTCCGACACTGGAGGCATTCAAGAGGCAGCTGGACAGCCATCTGTCGGGAATGCTTTGATTTGGATTCCTGTATTGATCAGGGGGTCGGACTCGATGGTTTTATAGGCCCCTTCCAACTCTACTATTCTATGATTCTATGAAATAACACAGAACACAGAGTCCAGAAAGAAAGGCTGCTTACACACCTTACATTTAATGCACATTTCCCCACCCCAAAGAATCCTGGGAGCTGCAGGTTACCCCTCCTCCAGAGCTACAATTCCTAGTTTCCTTAATGACAGTTCCTCGGATTCTTTTTTTGGGGGGTGCTTTAAATGTGCTTTAAGTGTACGGCGTGTATGTAGCCCTAAGTCTTGATCACACTTTGCTGAACAAATTGAAAAAAAACACAGTGCATAATTTGAGGAGAAAGGAACAGGGAGGTTTTGTCTTTCAGTTCAGGCCTTGTATCATACAGCAGGAAGACATACAACTAAATATACAGGTTAAAATTCCCTCAGAACTACACAGCTAATGAGAGCATTTGTTACCTCTGCAGAGATCATGCCACTCTGCCTGGTTGCGAAGCAATACCTTCACCCAATCCTCTGCTGGCTATTTGACTTTAACACTAACAGAGTTAAGTTACAAACTGTATGATCCCTGCTGTTGCACTTCCAGCACAAACAGCCTACTGAGCTCAGAAAGGCACAGCCAGTCGCAGATCTCTGTGACCTGCCCTTCTTGGAATGTCCACAGCAGAGCTTCAGCTCACTGCTCTGGTTCTAGCTTTGCATTTCTTAGATGCTCCTGTCAAAGGGGAGATGGAGATTCCACAGTCAATGCATCACTCCCGCCCTTTCCCCCTTGACTCAATAAATGAAGCGAATCAGACTGGAAATGATAGACTGTTATTTGACTGTGACAGTCCATCAGATGGGGAGGGGCCAGGGGTAGAGAGAGAGAATACATTTGCAGGCTCTCTTTTTAAACTATTCTTCTTGCAAAATGTGCAGTCTGAAAACTTTCTCATTCCTCCAGATTGGCCTCATTTGCACCCAAGGCCAACATCAATGGTCAGAGGAGCAGGAGATACCACTGTATGCTTGCTCATTGATAGTAGCATTAATAAGGAAGTAGAGCAGAATATGTTGATAATGACAGTGAGAAGGTAGACTCATTGATGAAGTGGGGCATGGAGTGTGTCTTGACCAAAAGCCCCCCCCAAAACACTGTTCATACCACAGTGAGCTTCAAGCTCACTGCATTCCCACTCTCCTCACTTCTTCGCTCCTCCATGTCTTTAAGGAGGCATTCAGAATAGGGTTGCCAGGTTCATGGCCTGATGCTGATCCTGTATCTTTAGGAGAAGAGAAAGTCAGCCAAGTGCGGGTGTTCTTGCAACCCTGTAATGAGAAAAACCACAAGGTGGAATTCTCCCTTCCCCCTGCACAACTTTTAAAGATACAGAAGACCTTTTGGAGGCTGGGCCTGGCTTCCATTTTAGATTAGCCACTGTTTGTTGTGGCATCTGAACTCAGACAGACCATGGTTAATCTTAATTATGGTTCATTGAAACAAGCCAACTTCAAGCCATGGACTGTGAAGCAGACTTGTCTCAATAAACTATAGTTATACTTAAGCACAGTTTAGGGTTCAGATGAAAGGCTAAGGTTCAGATGAGGTAAGTCTAAAGCAGAAGCACAAGCCTCTGATCTCCCTGAGGCCATGCCAGAGGAGAAGAGGGAAGGGGAAGCATGCAGACCTGAGGCGTGCTGTGGTGGGTCCTTAAAATGCTAACTAAACTACAGTCTAGCATTACATGTCGACAAAGTCAGTTAGGAATAAGGCCAATTAGGAATTAGGATGGTTGAAAACTGAACAATTTTGAATGGTTTAACATTAAGTGCAGGGCCAGCCCAAGATATTTTTCTGCCCGAGGTGAGAACAGTCCCTCCCTTTCCCACATCACTTAAAGGAAGCTGTCTCAACAGGCAGTATCTTCTGCAACTAAGGGTGATGTGCTAGCTTAAGGGGTTCATGGCAGGATGGGGAGCACACGTAATGTTGTCCTTCAGCACTGCAACATTGCTCCCTGTACCCTAACACCATTCTTGTCTAATGGTAGGACTGGCGATTGCAATTCCTGCCACTAAGTTTTATGATATTGACATATCTGATATATTATTAGAATGGCAAGCTTGTCTGACCTATTAAAGGAAAGCTTGGAGCGCTCCCATGCCTGAGGTCCCCAATTCAGAACAGACCTATCTTGACACGTGAGCACCAGGCAACTATTTACTGAGCAAAAACTGAGCAAACTAGCTAGCTAAATTAAATGCACAAAGAATATAGGAAGCTGCTTTATACTGAGTCAGACCATTGGTCTATCTAGCTCAGTATTGTCTACACTGACGGGCAACAGCTCTCCAGGGTTTCAGACGGGACATTCCCAGCCCTACCTGCAGATGCCGGGAATTGAACTTCAGACCTTCTGCATGCAAGGCAGATATGTGTTACTGAACTACTGTATGACCCTTCCGCCTACACTCATCATAAACAGACCTCTGATGTTCACCATGTGAAACTGCAGCCTTGGTCATTTCCCATTGGGCATACAGGGGTTGAAAATGCCCTGTGGTGGCCCATCAAAGTTCAGCTTAGGTTCTTCTTAGCAAACGTTGCAAAATCTTCCCATCTAAGCACACTTCCAGTGATTTAACTAAATGGATTGTTTTATCTAATATGTGTATGGAAGACTAGTTTTATTGTGGATTATTACAAACACTTTATGTGCAACTGAAACCAAGGGTTGAAACAGATGTGACTCAGGAGATCCATGATCGGACTGCAGGTCTCCTCTTTCTCTACTTCAAAGCAGCTTCAGCAGCCTCTGATTTTGATTGGAACAGCGATACTGGGGGAAATTAATGTTTTCAACCCTGTTTCTGCAATTGAAATCCCATCACCCTCTGAAGCTGCAAGTAGACTTGCATTGCACCTGACTTCTTTCCTATTGCATATAGGGAGAGGGTGATTTAAGTGATGGAAACAGTGTTGTGTAAGGGAGTGTGTGATTTAAATTGTGGAAATGGTCCCAGGGGGAAGATTAACCCCTGTCCAATGTCACTGCTCCAATCAAATGGGAGTCCCACCGCAACCCACAAGGCTTCTACATATGAAGCTACCTTATACTAAGTCAGGCCATTGGTCCATCTAGCTCAGTATTGCCTACACCGACCAGCAGTGGCCCCCAAGGTTTCAGGGAGGAGCATTTCTCCAGTCCTACCTGAGAATAAGGATTGAAAGATCTGTCAGTTTCGGTTCTCTTAGTTTCTCATTTTTCCAGTGTAAAATTCAGTTCTCCACATTTCTGCAGCGATCACTGACATTTTTTAAAAAAAATCCTCATGAAAATTCTCCACCATTTTAGTGTGAATTTCTCCAAATCAACACATTTTTGTAGGCAGTTTTGACAAAGGTACACATTTTTGTAAGCTATGTCTCGAGGTGCGCCTGGCGCCAACACTGTTATCTTTTCAGCACCAGGTCAAGACTTTCCTCTTCTCCCAGGCATTTTAGCATGTGTTTTTAAATTGTTAAATTGTGTTTTAAGTTGTTTTTAAAGGATGTGTTTTTAAATTTGTATATTTGTTTTAATGTTTTTAGTTACTGTAAACCACCCAGAGAGCTTTGGCTATGGGGCGGTATATAAGTACAATAAATAAATAAATAAATAAAATTATCATATCATATGCCTTCTTGCACGTTATTTTCAGTCATGTATTCATTTTTATGCACACTTTCCCCTCATATATGCATTATTATAAATGTTGTTTAGTTGGCGAACTGCATCCCAGAATTCTAATAAATGCGAATTTCGAAGCATGGCTGTGTTTCGGTTCTCATATTGTTTCGGAAAGGGTGACTTTGATAAATTCTGCTTGAAATACGAACTGAATCAAAATTCTCACCCATCCCTACTTAAGGACCCCAGGAATTTAACCTAGGACCTCCCAAATGCAAGGCAGAGGCTCTACAACTGAGCTGCAGTCCTTCCCCAGGACCATAGCTATGAAGTAAAGTAAGGTGTGTGTGTGTGTGTTAGAGATCTTGTGTCATATCCATTTTGGCCCTAACCTTAAGAAAGTTCTGAGGTGAATATGTATGAGATGAAGGAGAACTGAGTATGTATGAACCTTATGTTCATTCCTTTTTACCCATGACCCTGCCTTTCAGCCTCTCCCACTGTCTCCTCATTTTATAAAAAGTACACTTTTTTCTGAGAAGGAAGTTTCACTGAGTTCAGTGGGACTTACTCCCTGGTTAATGTGTTTAGAATTGCAGTTGTGGTCTAAATTGTATATTGCATGAGACAGAGAACTGCCTTTTTTATGTCACTCTGTAAAAAACCATGTAGATCAGGGGTTGCCAGTATGGTGCCAGTGTGCCTGTCAGTACCTCCTATGGTGGCTGTAAAAGGTCTAAGTAAATACTTACTCAAAAATCCACAATACACAAGAAATTGTTTGCCCCTCCTGCTCATTCCTGTTCACACTGGCTAGGCCTCTCCTCCATAGAACCCCCACCCCCTTAAACATGCCCACATTCACAGGATGCCAGGATTGTTCTGAACAGAGGATAGGTGTAAAGAGCTTCTTTTTGTGAGCGGGCACAGTGGTGGCTGAGGTAGGTGTCTTTTTCCACAGTGATGGGGTGGTTGACAGGATGGTATGCTCACACCATTTTGTGGTCCTGTCTCTTTTTCTGTTCTTTTAGATGTGGCAGCCATTATGCCATGTCCCCATGGCAGCCATTTTGTGTTATGTCATGCCCCACTGCATCCATTTTGTTATATGCTATGCCTCCATGGCTGCCATTTTATGACTGGGGCCCACAACACTGTCTCAAAATTCCATATGTACTCACTGTCCCAAAAAGGTTGGTGACCCCTGATGATGCCATAGTACTATTGTTAGGAGTCTCCTTTAAGATTTCTGTGAGTAGACTATCAGTGTATGTTGCCCTGAGGCAATATCAGGTGAGAACCTCTAATCTGACAAAAGAGTATCAGTAGCCTGGCAATATGTATCTAGATTTATTTATTTATTTATTGCGTTTGTATACTGCCCCATAGCCAAAGTTTTCTGGGCGGTTTACAACAATTAAAAATATTAAAAACAAATATACAAATTTAAAAACACATTTTTAAAAATAATTTTTTAAAAATCAATTCAAAGATCATTCTATAGGAATGAACATTTAGACCATTATTCTTGTTTTCTGAAGGGCTAGGAAATACCTGAAAAGGCAGACCTTCTCCCTGCTCCCAGGCAAGGATGTTGTACTCTAAGGCCACATTCATACCATACATTTATTCCATTATTATTCCACTTTAAACAGTCATGGCTTCCCCCAAAGAATCCTGGGAAGTAGAGTTTGTGAAGGGTACTGAGAGTTGTTAGGAGCAGAGTTTGGAAAAGTAACTATTCCAAGCTCTGGTTAGGAGACCCCTCTTCCCCTCACAAAGCTACAGTTGTCAGAATTCTCTGGGCAGAGGGACTAACTGTTAAACCACTCTGACAACTGTAGCTCTGTGAGGGGAACAGGGCTTCTCCTAACAACTGTCATCACCCTTCACAAACAACACTTCCCAGGATGCTTTGGGGGAAAGCGACGACTGTTCAGATTGGAATAATAGTGCAATAAATAGCATGAGGTGTATGTGAAGGAAACAATGGACAAATTGCAGTGAGACTGAGAGAGACAAAGAGCTGAGTTTAGGTGCTGACCAATAGTGGCCAGTGGGGCACACGAGGGTGTGTGTGTTGCTTACCTGACTTCCCAATGGCAAGTGTTTCTGCCAGTTATGGAGGTGGGAGGGCCAAAGAGGAAGGGAGTTCAATGTAGTGCAGGTGTAGGGGCAAGAGCACAGGATTGGCTCTGCCACCACTCCCACACTGTGTCGGGCTCCCCACCACCTCTTTCCTCCTCCTCTAGGTAACCGGCAGCGATGCTTGCCATTGGAAAACCAGGTGAGCAATGTTGCCCTGTCTGTGCAGCAGCGCTGACTGCTAATGGTGCTGACTGCATCTGTGGAGATGTGATGTGGGAACAGTGGACTTTGACTCTCTGTTGGAATGCTGAAGATGTGTGCCTCCATCTACGTCCAACCTATATATATCTATAAATATACTCATATTTTACAAAATGCCCCAGAGCCTCCCGTAATATCTTCCCAAAGGGGACCAAGCCTTGTCCCCTTTTAATGCCCCACTGTTAAATGGGGTGAGCATAACTAGGAATGGGCGAGAAATTCAATTCAGTTTGCATTTCAAGCCAAATCTATCAATTTTGTGCTTTCCAAAACAATATAAGAACTGAAGCACAGCCATCCTTTGAAATGTGCACTTATTTGAATTTTGCAATGCAGCTTGTCAAGCAAACAGAAACGTTTACAAAAAATGCATCTGTGAGGAGAAAGTGTGTATTAAAATGAATATATGAGTGAAAATAACATACAAAAATGCATTATTATTATGAGAAATTGCTTGCAAAAATGTATACATCAGTAAATACTGCCTACAAACATATGCTTACTAGGAGAAAATCACACTAAAATGCTGGAAAATTTTCATGAGGATATTTTTTTTTAGAAGAATTGCAAACGGCTGCAGAAATGCAGAGAACTGAATTAAGACTGGAATAATGAGGAACTGGGAGAACCGAAACTGACAGATCTTTCCATCCCTAGGCATCACAGTGACATTTTCCTAATTGTGAGCCTTTTTTAACATCTGTAAGAAAACAGGGAGATTCTTTCTCACTTTCTTTCTGAGTTGTATCCAGTGCTCGTCCTATGCAGAGTTGATCCATTGAAATTAATGGACATGAATCATTTGGGCCCATTAATTCCAATGGGCCTACTCTGAGTATAACTTACCTAGCTATAACCCTCTGATTTTTTCTCTCTAATGAAGAATTAATGAATGCATTTTTAACTATGGAAGAAAGACACCAAATCAAACTCCATCCTGTAAATTCAATATGTCTGCTGATTTCCTTTCTCCCTGACCCCCCTTAAAAAGGGCAAATGTAAGGCTTCCCATTCTCGAACAAGGGGAAAAAACCCACAAACAAACCTCCTTTGTGATTGATTGGCTGGGAGGAGAGGAGTTCTCAATTAACTGGCACAGCTATAATTACTATATAAACAGTCTCGGGGCTTAGTCGAGACCAAGTGTGCCCGAGACCCTGATAAACCAAGGTCAACTTGGAAGCCTAATCTGCTCGTGACAAATGATAAGGTAATAACATGAGAGTGCCCCTTGCTGTGGGGTCTGTGGTTTGTGTTAAGACAGTAGGAAGCCGAAAGGTCAGTTGGGTTCTAATGTGTCAAAAGCAACGTGAAAAGAAAACAGCAAGGATCTGTTGCTCAGTGCATGAATTACTACACACTGACTACTCCAGCCACGACCAAAAGGTTTAACCAGAGTCAGCTAACTGGGCCTCTTTCAGAAGGAAAAAAAGGCATTGCAATGCAGATGTTTCCATTTTCAGATGTTTCTTAAAGCAGTGGCTGAGGCATTTCAGTTCCCACCATGTAAATCAGGCGACAGCAGACTTCAGGCTTGGAGGATCTACTTTGTGTTTTACTAGAACCCCAAGATCCACCATCTGGTGTCAGGTGCAGGAGATATACCCTTACAATGAAATAACATGGTGCTCTGCTCTGAACAGCTGTTGTGGAGAAGGAATGGCCTGAGGAGAATTTTGAGGACCAGAAGAAGAGGCCTGGAAGGTTGCATTGGGGCCCTGGGCCTGAGGTTCCCCATCCCCCTTGTAACATGGCACACCCATCCCCCTGAAACTGCTTCCCACACTTCTGGTTTAGCGCTAAAGCACTGAGCATCCAGGACAAGAAGGTCACATGCAGGCACGCCCCTAACAAAGACCTGTTTGCACCATCGGCCTTCAGAAGACGATGTGACTGCAACATTCTTCTGGATTTGAGCAAGAATGAAGGTGACATTCATTTGGCTATTCATTCCACACATTTATTTCACTATTATTCTACTTTAAACAGTCATGGCTTCCCCCAAGAATCTTGGGATGTGCAGTTTGTGAAGGGTGCTGAACATTGTTAGAGGACTCCTAATCTCCTCACAGAGCTACAATTTCCAGAGGTCTTTGGGAAGAGGGACTGACTGACTGACTGTTAAACCACTCTGACAATTGTAGTTCTGTAAGGGAAATAGGAGTCTCCTAACAACTCTCAGCACCCTTCATAAACCACCCTTCCCAGGATTCTTTGGGGGAAGCTACAACTGTTTAAAGTGGACTAATAGTGGAATAAATGTCTGGTGTGAATGTGGCCAAAGTCTCCTAGCCGTGGCCTACTGGAAAAAAACCTGAACAGTGATATAGAGACTCAGACTTGCCTAGCATATGGGTCCTCATCTTGAACTCATCTTGCTGTAAACCGCCCAGAGAGCTTCGGCTATGGGGCGGTATATAAATGTAATAAAATAAATAAACTCATCGGGTCAATGGAAAATCAGCGACCAATGCATCAACACCTATGTACGTGCCAAATGAGACATTCCCCTAGCTGTGTATCTGCCACTGCAATCACATGTACAGTTCACCTTCAGTGTTGGGCCCAGTTATAGAGGGCTGTTTGGCAAGACATCTTTCATGGGCCCCCCTCCCTCAGCAAGTCTACCTCCTCACTGGAGCAGGTCTATGGTGCAAATCTGTGGTGCGGCCACATTGGGAATACTGTGTGCAGTTCTGATCGCCTCACCTCAAAAAGGATATTGTAGAGTTGGAAAAGGTCCAGAAAAGGGCAACCAGAATGATCAAGGCGTTGGAGTGACACCCCTATGAGGAAAGGTTGCATTTGGGGCTTTTTAGTTTAGAGAAGAGGCGAGTCAGAGGAGACATGATAGAAGTGTATAAAATTATGTATGGCATTGAAAAAGTAGATAGAGAAAAGTTTTTTCTCCCTCTTTCACGACACTAAAACTCATGGACATTCAATGAATCTGAATGTTGGAAGGTTCAGGACAGACAAAAGAAAGTACTTCTTCACACAAAAGAAAGTACTTCTGTTAAACTATGGAATTCTCTCCCACAAGTGTTAGTGTTGGCCACCAACATGGATGGCTTCAAAAGAGTATTAGACAAATTCATGGATAATAAGGCTATCAATGGCTACACATGATGGCTGTGCTCTGCCTCCATTGTCAGAGGCAGTATGCTTCTGAAAACCAGTTGCTGGTAGCCGCAGGAGGGTAGAGTGCTCGTGTACTCAGGCCCTGCTTGTGGGCTTCCCATGGGCAACTGGTTGGACACTGTGAGAACCAGATGCTGGACTAGTTCACTGGCCTGATCCAGCAGGCACTTCTTATGTTCTGAGGTCCAGGGGGCTCTTGACATTGGGCCCCTTGCTGGGGAGTGGGTCCTTGGTAGATGCCTGAATATGCCGGCCCCTGACTCTGGCACTGCTCCCCTTTCCAGCCATAACATTTAGTAGAACTCATCCGTGACTTGATGTTACCCCACTGCTCCACTAGTAGTGATGTGGTGTGCAGGACTGGAAACAGAACATTATGTCAGGATAAAGCTGCAGTGGCGACTGGTGGCTCCATGTCAGTGAGAAGTGGAATCCGCTCCAAGGTTTAGTCTGAACTTTGAAGGAGCTGTCCAAGGTGCTTCATCTTGAAAATTCAGAGTAAAATTTGCAGTGGATTCCACTGTCCCACGGACATTGAGCCACCAGCCACCACTGCAAAGTTGAGGTCTTCTAGAAGGGGAGGAACTAGATGAGTGAGTGCCATTTTCAAGAACACCCTGTAGCTTAGTGTTGGGGTGAATTCAAAGAGAGGTCATCTCTCATACAAGCCTTCACCTCTTCACAAGGCAATGAGGTCAGCTGATGTATACTAAAGACTGTGCTAGCTTATGAATGTATACATCAAGTCTTCAGGACACAAACAGATGCTTTGAAAAACACAACAAGGATGTTGCTCCAGATAAGTTCAAATCCATGATATATAAGGTGAATGAACAATATAATTTTATAGCATCACATGCTAGATGCCATAATGTGGAGGTCCTGTTGTAAAAAGCATTTATCTGAACCCAACTCAAACATGGCCATTAAAAAAGTCCAACAACATTTTAGTCCTCGCTCAGAATGGGGTGTTCCAAAGACAAGCATGTTTTAGGATTTCTTAAAAGCAGACATGAGCCAGGTAAAGTTAATTTTACATAAATAATCAGAAAGAGGAACACTGTGTGGCTTTATGACCACAGCAGGGAAGTCTCATTGGTTTCTCCATTTGGGCTAATGCCTATTTTGTTTGGTCTAGCAGGTGTCCTTGACCTTAGGTGGCTTCAGTTTGTAAACATCCTTTCTGCAGCTGTGTGTGAGCTTTGAAGTGCCCATCTTCTCATCACTCTCCAAACCTTTATCTCAAAGCTCTTCCGTTGGCTTATGGAGCGGGTTTGGAACTTCCTGTTACCTTTGTATAGAGACAGGTTTGCTGGTCAGGCAGATCACATTTTGAGAGGCAGATGGTGGCATCTGAAACAGGTAGGATTTGAACTAGGAGCCTCTGGAGATGTGTACACATGGCCCTTGTCACAAGCCATTTGAAGCTTCATTGTAGAGGAAGAAAGTTTTTATTTATTTAAATTGATCCATAAATTGATGTGGTGCTATAAAAATGTAAGTCCTGGATTGCTGCTCTAATGCTGTTCAGGTTGTCCTTTTTGCTGAGAAAATAGCTACGTTTCTTTTTATCTGCATGTTTTACTCTTTTAGTTTTATATCTTGGCTTTCTTCCATCTTGGAACCCAAGGTGGCATATATCTTCCCAGGCAATCTCCCATACATGCACTCACCAGACCAAGACCTGCTTACCTTCAGCAAAGTGGTGGCCTCATGTCCCTTCAGACCATACTCCAAGACCCATTCTGGGATCCATTGCTAAACTGACTTTTCTAAATATATGTAGGTGAACAGGGGGAAAAAGCTAATTAAAAATGTTCTGGATTTTAAAAAAGAAAGAAATCTGGATGTTAGAATCTTGTTAATGAGTTTTCAAAAGAAAAGTTCAGTGGACAAAATGGCTTGAAAAAAATAACATAAGGAAATTAATATTATTCAACAGATGTGTTCCATATTCCATTTTTATGTACATGTAGGTTGTTTTCTAAGCCACTGTATTGAAATTCACCTGGCCTTCAAATGAGGTCATAAATCCACATTATTAATTCTGAGAGTTGTAAACGTTCTTGAGTCTATCAACAGTTTCATGCTTCCACAGTGGATTTTTGAACAATGATTTTACTTTAAGTGTCTTTTCTCCAACATCTGTGTGACATGTGCAAAAGTGAAACGGGTGATCCATGCTTTCTACCACAGGATGTAATAACTTTGTCAAGATGTGGTAACCACATTGCTAACATTAATCAACACTGTTGCACCATCCAAGCAATGTAGTCTTCCCACCTCACTCACTGGAAACAAACATGTTTTCTATAATGTGCTAAATTTCATCAGCACACATGATTGGCAAATGGGCTAGGCAGGTGTTCATTAGCAGTACTCAGATCAACAAATAATGTGGTTTATTTTTGCTTATAGTGTAGCTTTTCCACGGTTCTGTTCATATCCTGGGATTTTAAGCTTCTGTTTGCATAATGGAAATAAAAAGTTATATTTATTATAGATATTTTAATACTGCCCTTCATTAGAAATCCCCAGGACAGTTTGCTAGAAGACAGGATAAAATCAATTAAAGTACAAAAAATGAAAATCTGAACATAAGAACTAAAAACAACAATAGCAAAATCTGAAAAATCAGATACAAAAGAATCAACAGGGCTGAAATCATATCTAAAAGGCCTAGGGAAAGAAAAGGCCTTTGCCTGGTGCCAAAGGGACAACAGTGTTGTGCAGTGGTTGGAGTGTTGTACCAGGACCTAGGAGACCAGGGTTCAAATCCCCACTTAGCCAGGAATCTCACTGGCCAGTCATAAGTCTCTCAGCCTACCTTACAAGGTTGCTATAAGGATAAAATTGGGAGGAGGAGACCCATATATGCCACTTAGAGCTCCTTAGATGAAAGATGAAGTATAAATGTAACAGATATAAGTACCAGTTCAGTGTACTGGTTTTGACCTGTGGGAGCTCATCACGACAACCCTCATAAGAAATTCCCCCAGGAAAGCCTCAAAATGCAAGCAGTTGTGTTGATCCATTAGTATATATAATATACCACAAAGACCATACATAGCATATATGCATTTCTTTAGGATCTGCTGACTGTCATAGAAGAGTGTGAATGTTAGACTTTGGGCTGAGGCTGCCTGGGTTCAAAACTCTCATCTGAACTTAGCCTACCTATCAAAGACATCATGTGCCAGAGCAGACCTATCCTCCATCTCTCACCCAGCTTACAACATTGGGAAATAATGCTCTAGCAAATAAGGTAATCACACCTGGAGCTGCATTCTCCCCACATTGAGGCTCTACTATACTACTGCAGGCAGCACTCTCTGGGGAGAGCATTCTATAACTGACATGCCGCAACAGAGAAGGCCCTTTCAGTGGGGTGCTGGATGGACCTTGCCTCCCTAGGCAACCAGTTTCATTGCTTTTGAACAATGATTTTGCTTTAAGTGCACTTTCTGCGACATCTGAGTGATGAGTTCTGCCTTCCCCAAGATAGCAGAAGGATGTGTTATGGGGACATGCAGGGATGCCCACTGAAAATAGTAGCTCCATGTTGAGTCCCCCCATCCCAGTAATGCAGCCGTACAAATTTACCCCTGGTCCTGACACCATTAAATTTACATTTTTCCTGCTACTCTTTTATATCATTGGCTTCCACCAGGAGTGGCCAGTGCAGGAAGGCTGCATTGAGGAGCCACTCTCCCAACAGTGGCACCATTGCCACGTTCCTGGAAGATGCGGGGTTGGGGCAGTGAAACAGTGAGGTTGGGGCTGTTGTGGTCCATTGGCTGGTGCCGGTTCAAAAGCATCTATGAACCTAACAGGCTGGTATCAGTTCGAGTGCATTCTTTGTCTGCTAGCCTCTGCTTTTCCTGATCCGGATTTTTCCCCTCGCAAAAATTATTGATATTAATATTTTGAAAGGAAATATCAAGAAATGAAACAAAATACTGATAAAATTATCATACTTAATATTGATATTTTAGAGGCAGATTTTTTTAAAAATCCATTTTTGAAAATAGCTGCGGAAAATTGCTACATAAAAATCCAACCCGCAACTATAGTGAATAAGCAAATTAATGGAAAAATCAGTAACAATCTGAATTGGGTGGAATTTTAGCACATTCCTAGTGGGCACATTGGTGGGAGTCCTGGCTTGTCACCACCCCATACTGATTCCTCCCTATCCAGTTAAGTGGCAGCAATGCCGCTGTTGGGAGTGCAACTGTTCAGCTCTGCCCTACCCTACTGGCCACTGCTGGTACCACTAAAGGGGATGATCAGAGCTTGGAAAAGTTACTTTTTTGAACTACAACTCCCATCAACCCCAGCCAGCATGGCCACTGGATTGGGCTGATAGTTCAAAAAAGTAACTTTTCCAAGCTCTGGGGATGATGATGATAATGAGCATATCATGATAATAAGCTGCACTGCGTAGGCCTGGAGGGGGTGAGTGAATGTGACATGGGGCTGCCTCTTTCAGTGTGGTTCTACCTTGAACAATGATGCTTGCTTGGACCAAACATTACTTCTCACTCACCCAGAGGTGCCGCACTGCATTGTCTGAAGCAATACATTGAAGACTGTTGTGAGAATAACAAGAAGCTAACACCATGTGGGGAAATTGTCTTTTGGGTGCGACTTGCCAGTCCCGCAAACTGTGCATGCAAAACAGAGAACGGAAGAACGGAAACTCAAGTGAGAGGACTGGTTGTTGCAATCAACCTATCTCTTGAAATCACAGAGGTGGGGGGAGTCTTGTAGGCTATCTAGCCCAACTTCCTGCTGGATGCAGGAAATCAAGAGCTAGAACAACCCCAACAGAGGGCTGTCCAGCCTTTTCTTGAAGCCCACCAATGTGGGGAAGCCCTCCTTCCAGGCTCTTAGTGCCACTGTTGAACTGTCCTTACCATTAAGCTATTCAGCTGAAATCTACCCTTTTATGACTTATAGCCATTAGGTCCCATCTTGTCCTCTGGCTAAGGAGAGCACAAGTCTTTGCCCCCTTTGGTGGACCCCATCACATACAGTGTTAGTACCTGCATCAGATTGGTGTGTATTTTCTAGCACATACATCTGCACATTCTCTTCACACGCAATCCAATTTCCCTGCAACACATGCACTTTAAAAACCTCAAGTGGAAGAACAAATTAATTTTATTCTTTAGTACTGGAGTAGGAGAGAACCTCTTCCAGTTATCCATGCTGAATCCTCCTTGCCTTCACATCTGAAACACATTAAAGAATTATTTATTCTAATGTGGTCTGCCCAATGCAACAGAAGATTTAAGCCTCCACATTTTGATCCACACGGTTTCACAATCTATCATCACTATAGAGCTACATACCAGACTGCCCAAGGGGAGGATGTTTCCGCTTCCATGGGATTGGAAGCTTCATGCCAAGGTTTTGTTCCACAGTTTATATTCACACTTGATTTGCTAGTTAGAAAATTTACATTTATGTGGTTTTGTCTGCTTCTGTTAGCTTGAGATGGAAGTTAAGGGGCGTCTGCAAATACTGAACAAACTTTTCATAGACCCGTGAGGTACCTGTTGTTTTTCTGGCATTGAGTTCTCCTGTTTTAGCACAGCTAGTTTTACATGCAATTTTGCCTGGGAATTTCCTGTAAGGACACATCCCCATGGAGGTTTAAAATGTACTCTTTGAGTAGAGTTACACCTTGGAAGCCGCACAGTTCATATAGCAAAGAATTGTTAGCTCTAGGAAGCTTCCTTATTCTGAGCCATCTAGCTCAGAATTGTCTATGCTGACTGAAGGTGGATTTCCAGGATTTCAGACAGCAGTCTCTTCCAGCTCTACTTGGAGATGCTGGGGACTGAACCTGGGACATTTTGCATGTAAAGCAGATGCTCTGCCATTAAGCCACAGTCCTACTGGATCTGGCTGTGCACAGATTCATTGTGTGGTCCACTGAGGGTGTTGATCACATGATCTTGCTAAAATATCAAGACTCCAGAGTGACTGACTATATTACTTTCCCAGAAGCCACTTTCCCATAGGGCTGGTCTTTGGAAAGTGGAATATACCTTATGTAAATCTCACTGATGTCCTGGTCTCAGCTGGGCTGGGACCCTGTGGGATGCTGGGCAAGATCTAAGGGGAACTGACCTGGAACAGAGGGCAGTGAGCAACAACAGTATGATTTGGTGGCAAAGAGCAGGGTCAGATAGGAGGCAGAGCGCTGGTGTACAGCCAGCCAGTCAGATCTTAGCACTACAGGACCACGGAGAGCTCCCAATGTGAGCATGAATTGCTCCAAAGAAACTCAAAGCCCCAGGTAATTGTTTATACGCCTAAGCAGGGCCTCATGATCATTGGACGTCTGCCACTCAAGCTAAGTTGCAAAGAGTTTCAAAGGATGGTGTTACAACTTGCAGTTGTGCACTGTAGTGCTTGGGTAGCAAGCTGATTCAAGCTCCTTACCAGAAAGGTCAGAGCTGCTCGTCTATGGTTTTGAGTGACACATTTTCCTCCTTCTCAGAGAAGTCTATGGAGGCTGTTCCCTATTCTAGGACCCATGAGATCTCTTTGACAGATAATTCTGGCTGAGAAAGGGGAGTGACTATTGGAGAAGGCTAAGTCAGTTCCAAGTCATGTGAATTTAGTTGTGTATCAGCCTGCACTGAACAATGACACACTGAAGGTGGACAACACAGGGCAACGGTAGCCAGTATGGTGCTATCCAATGTTGGACTACAGTTCCTACCATCCCTGAGCATTGGCCATGCTGGCTGCTGGGAGCTGGAGTCCTACAACAGAAGAAGGGCACCATGTTGGCTATCCTTGACACAACAGAATGAAATTCTTACAAAGAGTTAGACATGTTGAAATTCTGCCCTCCATTCATGTTTAATCCTTGTCCATATTGCTGCAAATTTTTCATTAATGATCCCATACAGTTTTAGTTCATATCAATAACAGAGCAGACTGCCCCCCCATTTGATCTTGGAATAATGTAGATAAACAAAACTGCCTTGATACATTTTGATGCTAACACCATTTCTTAGCATAAATGCAGAAGATAAATGTGTCATATGTTGTTGGGTGAACAGAAGTCATCTGTTCTACATTAATGTCTTCCTTTCTTCATCAAAGGAAACACAAGCGGAGGTCAGGAGCTCTGGGAGGGCATCATTCCACCCAAGATTGGGTCCCAGGCTCATGAACTGTCCTGGTTAGGGAAAGGACACAGGTCAGTGGCAGAGTATCCCCAGGTTCCAGGTTCAATCCTTGGCATCTCCAGGCAGGATTGGGAATGTTCTCTGCATGAAATCCTGGAGAGCCACTGCAAGTCATTGTAGATCAGGGATGGAGAGCCTTTCTCAGCCCAAGGGTCACATTCCCTCCTAGGCGGTTTACCTAGGTACATGCCAGTGGTGGCTGATGCTAGAGGCAAAAGTGGGCAAAATAATGAATGTGAATTTATCTTTGTTCAGTGGGTTCATTTCCAAACACTTGCACACCCCTTTCTATCCTCCATCCAGGCAAGCAAGAAGCATTATTCGAGTTGAAGGACACAGGACAATAAGACTCAAGAAGAGTGCAAAGCTGGGCTTGTGTGGCATGTGGCTGGGGAGGGTAGGTGGCCTGGGGAGAGGGTTAGACAGAAAGGCCTGCAGGGCCCAGGACTGAGATTCCCCACTCCTGGTGTAGGCAATACTGCACTAGATGGACCAATGGTGTGACTCAGTATGCTCTTATGTTTGAGCAGGCTGTCTCTGCATAGAACCTGAGTGGTAACGGAGATCAAGTTACATATGGTGACGATGACAGCCACATTGATGGCATGAAACAAAAGTCCCACTCGGGTGCTCATCTTCTGTGTTAAATCAACATGGGAAAAAGGAGAGCTGGGGTGAGTGTACTTCAGCGTTGGATCCCCAGATGTTCTTAGACTACAACTCCCATCATCCCTAGCCAGCTTAGCCACTGGTCAAGGGATCATGGGGGTTGTAGTCCAACAACATCTGGGGACTCAAAGTTGAAGAACGCTGCCACCCATCACCATCCTGGAGGGCGCTTACATGCAGTGGAGGCTGATTCATTAGGGTGAATGGGGTCCTGCTCCACTAACCTTAAGATGTTTTAAAGATGTTTTATCACTTGCTGTTTGCCGCCCTGGGCTGCTTTAGGAGGAAGGGCAGGATATTACTCTCTGCCAACTATTCTAAATGGTCTGCCAACTTTGGTCTGGTTTAAATAGCTCCCTGCACTAAGTGCACACAGAAGATGTGGGATGCACTGTGTTAATTTCCATCTGCCATAACTGTCAGGGTCTGTCATTTTATAAAACCAAATAGACAGATTCCAAACTCAAATGAATTTCTGCCACAGAGCTCAGTTAAATATACTGTGGAGATATTGCAGACAAAAGAAATACAATACTGCTAACTAGTTGCTGGTGAGAATATTTTGAGGTTCATAAATAAATCCTGAAAAGCAGGGCCGGCGCCAGGTGTGACTGGGCCCTTGGGTGGCAGCCTGCCCCGGGGCCTGGGCCCCGGGCCCCCTGCTCTCAGCCTCCCTACAGACCATGTGTGACTGCTCAACCCACCTCTTCTCTCTTTCTGTGAATGCCCTGTGCGCTCGGTGTGCAGGTCGCTGCCATCAACCAAGATGGTGGAGGAGGCTTCTAAGGGGCTGATACCCGCCCGCCATCTTTGTTGATGGCATGCATGTGCGCTATGCTGTGTACGTGCACATGCCTGCCATCAATCGAGATAGTGGTAGGGGCATCAGACCCTTAGAGAAGCCTCTGCTGCCACCTTGGTTGATGGCAGCTGTGCACGCAGTGTGCAGGGCATTCACACAAAGGGAGGAGTGGGTGCTGTGGGCCCACACAGTCTAGGAGGGTTGGGAGGTCCATCTCTACGATCTGTGGCAGGGTCAGGAGTCGACCCTGCCGAGGATTGTGGAAGGGGAGCTCTATCCCCACACCTTAAGCACCCGGTCTGGGGGGGGGGGCGACTGGGAGGTCCATCTCTGTGATCTGTGGCAGGGTCAGGAGTCAACCCTGCTGAGGATTGTGGAAGGGGAGTGCTACCCCCACACCCTAAGGAGGGGCCCTTCAGCCAGGGGCCAGCCTGGCCGCCCTTTGGCACCAGCCCTGCTGAAATGGTACAGTGAGCTCCACCACCTCAGAATTCTTAGTAACCTCATTTTGCTGCTTTTCTTTTAATGATTTAAAGCATCTCTGCTACATTCTTTGGCTGAAAAGGTTCCCAAAGTGGCTTTCATAAGATCAATAAGTAGCAAGACAGTCCTTGACTGCAGGCTTAATGATCTAAAAATTATGACACAAAAAGAAAAGGGGATGGGAAGGAACAAGGAAAACAAGCAAACTTAGAGCCAAGGCACGCCATCCACACAACCAACAGTTCTGTCAATGGCTTTTAAAATAAATTTTGCATGCATGCATCCCCATTCTGGACTGGGACTATGGAACGAGGGTGAGGTCGGATGGCTTTAGCCCTATGCCACTTACCGTTGTCCCAAAATGGATTGGACCTTCCCCCCCCCCAGTTTTTGCAATGGAAAAAGTTCCCATTCACACCAGTGAGAGCTTCCCCCCATGGCATGCAAGTAATAGTAGGTGAGTGCCATGGGAATCAAAGGTTTCGAGCCCACTCCCTGCACTTCTCGTTCCAGGGTGTAATTTACTTTTATAAAGCTATTCACATATGGCATTCTATCTCGTTTGGCCCTCAGGCACCAATTTCTAAAGTTTTGTTTTTTAATGACTAGCTTGAATAGAACAGTTCAGGGAATGATGACGATGGACTGCCTTCAAGTCGATTCCGGCTTATGGCGACCCTATGCATAGGGTTTTCAGGGTAAGTGGTATTCAGAGGGGATTTACCATTGCCTTAGAGGCAGTGACTGGCCCAAGGTCACCCAGTGAGCTTCATGGCTTTGGGGGGATTCGAACCCTGGTCTCCCAGGTTGTAATCCAACACCTTAACCACTACACCACACTGGCTCTCAATTCAGGGAAAGGAGGAGCTAAATGGAGCTGGTCTATCTGGAGAACCAACGGAGTAGCTCTGCTTCCCTTCCCTCCGCTGCAGCCTGATGGAATGGCTGCTAGATGCTGACAGCTGAGGGAGAGAAGGAGGAGCCAAAGGCAGCTCATATATGCCAATGAAGCAGTTGTGGTGAGCCAGGTAGGGCAGGGATGTGATGTTCACCTGACTTCCAGTTGCTGGTGTGGCCGCAGTTTACTGCAATGGGAAATGTTTCCATTCACTGAGCAGGAGGGAAGAGGTGGCCATGAGGATGGTATGATGGAATTGCAATGGTGGAGCCAATAGGTGGTCCCAGTGACAGAAGGTCAGGCCAGGACTGCTGCCCACCAACTGCTGCTGCAATTAGGCCTCAATGAGGTTGGTGCATGGGTTAATGTGGCTGTGGGTCCTACTTCGCAGAGGATAGTCATCTATCTGAAGGGCTTTAAGCTCATCACCTTTAGGGGAGGGGATGTAGCTCAGTGGTAGAGTATCTGCTTTGCATGCAGAAGGTCCCACTTTCAACCCCTGGCTTCTCCAAGGAGAGAACCCTGCCTGAAATCCTGGAGAGCTGCTGCCAGTCAGTGTAGACAATACTGAGGTAGATGGACCAGTGGTCTCTCAGTATAAGGCAGCTTCCTAAGGTCTGTTTGAGAGAGCCCTCTCTTTGAAGGGCAGTTCCAAGGCCTCATCTGCACCTTACATTTAAAGCACTATTACGCCGCTTTAACAGTCATGGCTTCCCTCCCAAACCTTTGAGAGCTGTATTTGGTTACGAGTACTGAAAGTTGTTGCAGGGGACCCTATTCCACTCGTGGAGCTACAGTCCTTACAGTAGTTGAACAAGCAATCCCTCTTCCTAGGGAATTCTCGTTCCATGGAGAGAACAGGGGTCTCCTAACAACTCTCAGCACCCTTAACAAACTACAGTTCCCAGGGTTCTTTGGGGGAAACCATGACTGTTCAAAGTAGTGTAATACTGCTTGAAATGTATGGAGCAGATGGGGCTCATGTTTGGCTTAAAGAAGCTACAGAAGGGAGCGTTGGGGCGTCCAAGCTGCCAGGTCAAGAACCCTTTCAATGAGATGACAGATGCCCATGTGGAACCTCGCACAAGTCACTGCCACTGAGACAACCTGCATCTCTTATAAATTGGGTTGAAATGATATGGGATTTCGGCAAAGAACAATATGATCTCTGGCCAGTATGATCTTTACAAAGGACCCCTGCCCAAAGCCAGCTTGACAAGCTACAGCCAAGCATCCCCACCCCAGCTCCAAGCGGCATAGCCCTCTTTACAAGGTTAAGTTGACATGGACAGAGTCTCATGGATTGTAACAAGCAAAATATTCAAACCCAAGAGATGCACCCAAAATGGCAGGCATCCCAAGGCTTCCCTGACCCAATTTCACCCAATTTTCTTCCATCAGGGCTCTCCCTTCTCCCTGGTGGGGGGAGGGGGAGCAAACTCTTCTGATTGAAGAGGTTTGTACTCTAATTAATTTAGGACTCTTGCACGGCAAAACATGATAGCTTTTGTACGAGAGTTGTATAATGCCAATCTCTTGCACCAGCTGTGGATGGTAATTGAATTGATGTACAGTAGAGGAAGGAGAAGCACTGTGTACAAGTTTGGTTCCAGGTTAGATGTGAAACAAATGTTTAGAGACTCTCCTCTTTCCCTCTCTCCTCCCTACCAACTGCAGGAAAGAAATAATTTCCAGTACGTATTCAAGTTCCAGGGGATGGATTGGGGTGGAAGGGAAGTGATGGCAAGATTGTTTTGGCATTTCTAACTAGGGATGGCCGAAAAATTCAAATCAGTTCACATTTCAAGCCAAATCTATCAAATCCACACTTTCCGAAACATGAGTAGGGGCAGCACCAGGCATGACTGGGCCCTTAGGCACCAGCCTGCCCTAGGCCTGTGGAGCCATAGCTCAGCATTCCCCCAATACAGATGGCGTGGGGCTAATAAGCCCATGTGCGCACTCCACCCACCTCTTGTGTCATACGAATTCTGTGTGTGCATAGCGCACATCCCTGCTATCCACCAAGATAGTGGCGAGGACATCAGCCCCTTAGGGAATCCGTCACCAGTATCTTAGGTGATGGCAAGCATGTGCAGAGCTTGGAAAAGTTACTTTTTTGAACTACAACTCCCATCAGCCCCAGCCAGCATGGCCACTGGATTGGGCTGATAGGAGTTGTAGTTCAAAGAAGTAACTTTTCCAAGCTCTGAATGCATGCACAGTGCGCATGGCAGTCACACTGATGGGAAAAGTAGGTGGGGGTATGTAAGTGCTTATAGAAGCCCACATTGTCTGTATTGGGGAGTGCCTGAGAGCACCCTGTCCATGACCTGCAGCAAGGTCGAGTTGCAGGACCCAATGCTACCATGGATTACAGAACAGGAACATCACCCTCCCACCCTAAGCAGAGGCCCTTCAGGGGCCCCTCTGGGCTGCAGGTGCCCTTGGCCAGGGCCCAACCTGGCTACCTTCTGGTGCCAGCCCTCAATACGAGAACTGAAAAACAGCCACTTTTTGAAACTCACACTTATTTGGATTTTGCAATGCATTTTACTAACCAAACAGTGTTTACAAAAATGCATATGTTAGGGGAAAGTGTGCATGAAATGACTATATGGGTGAAAATGGCATATGAAAATGCACATGATGAGAAATTGCTTTAAAAAATGTGTACATTAGTCAAAGCTGCCTCCAAAACTGTGTATATTAGTTGAACTTTGCACTAACATCCTGGAAATTTTTCATGAATATTTTTTTTTAAAAAAAAAAACATAATTGCAGACTGCTGCTGAAATGTGGAGAGCTGAATTTAAGATTGGAAAAATGAGAAACAAAGAGAACCAAAATGGACAGATCTTTTCATCCCTACAATCCTAAGGATATAGGAAAGTAAGTTACATGGAAATCAGTGAGGCTACAGGACGATTCAGAGGGCCCTTTCTAACCCCAGAGGCAGCACTCTTATCCAAGGCCTTGCAGCCTAGCGCTTTGCATGCAAAACGTTTCAGGTGTAATCCCCAGTATCTTTAGGCAGGGCCAGGGAAGACCCTTGTCTGAAAAATCAGTCAGTGCTGACAACATTAAGCTAGATGGACTTGGCAGATTCCTATGTTCCGGTGCGCTGTTCGAGAGTGGGACAGACTACCTTGGAAGGTAGTAGACTCTCTTTTGTTCCAGGTTTGTAAGTCAATTATCAGCGATGCTGTTGTAGTGGATTTCTCACGTCGGCAGGAGGTTAGACTAGATCTGCTGTTTTAATTTATGTTGTACGCCGCTTAAGATTTTTATTTAAATATAAGCAGTATATAAATGGTCTAAATAAATAAATAGGTGACTTTTGAGGTCTCTTCCAACTTTCTGATTCTCATCTGTTGTAGGAAACACTCACAAAAAAGAGCATCTAGTGGCACCTTAACTAGATTTGTGGCATCTGATGATATGTGCTCTAGAACCCAAAAGCCGTTGCCATGAATAAATCTGCAATATTTGACAGAAATATTTTTATTTCAGTTAAAAAATAACAGTCATGATATTATGCTGCAGCACAGTAATCTGGATTAAATACTAGCCTAGATTCTTGGGAACCACTAACTAGAATCTCTATTTCACCTGTAGGCATGCACAGAAAAAGCAGATAAATCAACTCTTTTGTCATTCCTTTAACCATCCTGATTGCATGTATAGATTACCTGACAAATATATTGAGCGCGAAAATTAAAATGGGTAACCTGACTTTGATTAAATATATGAGGATGGGCAGATGCAGAAGCATTTACAACGCAGGACATGTCATCCAGCCAGTGGGCTTCTCAGGTTGCAATCCTATGCATGCTTATTTGTGGGGAAGCCCTATTGAACTCAAAGGGGCATCCTTCCAAGGAAACATGCATAAGATTACATTGCCTGGCTATTGCACATCTCCTCTCAGAGTTCAGATGGTGGCTTTTCTCTCTCAGATTTTAAGCATCCCTGGAAAGCTGTCACTCTAAGCAGTGACTTCTGTTGTTGTACTGGTGCTAGTTATTAGACCTGAGAACTACTGGGTTTTTATAAGGCAGCCCTATTTTCAGGGTGTCTCCCACTCTCCTTTTCTCCTCCCTGCTCTAAATTCTGATCTGATATCCCCTTTACTTCTTATAATTTTCACCCCCAAACAACTTCCTAAACAATGTAATTGACAATAAATATTTCCAAGACCTAAGTGTGCCAGATCAAAGCAAAGGAGTTTGCAAGACAGTTTCTGTGCAAGCTAATTAAAGTAAGCCTTGCAAAACTGTGTTGCAAGATCAAAGCAGTGTTTCTTGCAAGGTCTCTGCTTCTTTGCAAATGATTTGAGATAAACTGCTAAACCTAAAAGATAGTTCAGCTTGGGTTTAGGGACTTGCAAGATGACCTTGCAAGATCTTAGCTCCTTCTCCCGCCATCTAAGGTGGGAAGCCTATAATCTACAGCAGGGATGGGGAACCTGTGTCTGCAGTTCCCAGCATCCCTGACCATTGGCCATGCTGGCAGAGGCTAATTGGAGTTGCAGTCATAAGAACATAAGAAGAGCCTGCTGGATCAGGCCAGTGGCCCATCTAGTCCAGCATCCTGTTCTCACAGTGGCCAACCAGGTGCCTGGGGAAAGCCCGCAAGCAGGACCCGAGTGCAAGAACACTCTCCCCTCCTGAGGCTTCCGGCAACTGGTTTTCAGAAGCATGCTGCCTCTGACTAGGGTGGCACAGCACAGCCATCATGGCTAGTAGCCATTGATAGCCCTGTCCTCCATGAATTTGTCTAATCTTCTTTTAAAGCCATCCAAGCTGGTGGCCATTACTGCATCTTGTGGGAGCAAATTCCATAGTTTAACTATGCGCTGAGTAAAGAAGTACTTCCTTTTGTCTGTCCTGAATCTTCCAACGTTCAGCTTCTTTGAATGTCCACGAGTTCTAGTATTATGAGAGAGGGAGAAGAACTTTTCTCTATCCACTTTCTCAATGCCATGCATAATTTTATACACTTCTATCATGTCTCCTCTGACCCGCCTTTTCTCTAAACTAAAAAGCCCCAAATGCTGCAACCTTTCCTCGTAAGGGAGTCGCTCCATCCCCTTGATCATTCTGGTTGCCCTCTTCTGAACCTTTTCCAACTCTAGAATATCCTTTTTGAGATGAGGCAACCAGAACTGTACACAGTATTCCAAATGCAGCCGCACCATAGATTTATACAACGGCATTATGATATCGGCTGTTTTATTTTCAATACCTTTCCTAATTATCGCTAGCATGGAATTTGCCTTTTTCACAGCTGCCGCACACTGGGTCGACATTTTCATCATGCTGTCCACTACAACCCCGAGGTCTCTCTCCTGGTCGGTCACCGCCAGTTCAGACTCCATGAGCGTATATGTGAAATGAAGATTTTTTGCTCCAATATGCATAATTTTACACTTGTTTATATTGAATTGCATTTGCCATTTTTCCGCCCATTCACTCAGTTTGGAGAGGTCTTTTTGGAGCTCTTCGCAATCCCTTTTTGTTTTAACAACCCTGAACAATTTAGTGTCGTCAGCAAACTTGGCCACTTCACTGCTCACTCCTAATTCTAGGTCATTAATGAACAAGTTGAAAAGTACAGGTCCCAATACCGATCCTTGAGGGACTCCACTTTCTACAGCCCTCCATTGGGAGAACTGTCCGTTTATTCCTACTCTCTGCTTTCTGCTTCTTAACCAATTCCTTATCCACAAGAGGACCTCTCCTCTTATTCCATGACTGCTAAGCTTCCTCAGAAGCCTTTGGTGAGGTACCTTGTCAAACGCTTTTTGAAAGTCTAAGTACACTATGTCCACTGGATCACCTCTATCTATATGCTTGTTGACACTCTCAAAGAATTCTAATAGGTTACTGAGACAGGACTTTCCCTTGCAGAAGCCATGCTGGCTCTGCTTCAGCAAGGCTTGTTCTTCTATGTGCTTAGTTAATTTAGCTTTAATTATACTTTCTACCAGTTTTCCAGGGACAGAAGTTAAGCTAACTGGCCTGTAATTTCCGGGATCCCCTCTGGATCCCTTTTTGAAGATTGGCGTTACATTTGCCACTTTCCAGTCCTCAGGCACGGAGGAGGACCCAAGGGACAAGTTACATATTTTAGTTAGCAGATTAGCAATTTCACCTTTGAGTTCTTTGAGAACTCTCGGGTGGATGCCATCCGGGCCCGGTGATTTGTCAGTTTTTATATTGTCTATTAAGCTTAGAACTTCCTCTCTCGTTACCACTATTTGTCTCAGTTCCTCAGAATCCCTTCCTGCAAATGTTAGTTCAGGTTCAGGGATCTGCCCTATATCTTCCACTGTGAAGACAGATGCAAAGAATTCATTTAGCTTCTCTGCAACCTCCTTATCGTTCTTTAGTACACCTTTGACTCCCTTATCATCCAAGGGTCCAATTGTTTCCCTAGATGGTCTCCTGCTTTGAATGTATTTATAGAATTTTTTGTTGTTGGTTTTTATGTTCTTAACAATGTGCTCCTCAAAATCTTTTTTAGCATCCCTTATTGTCTTCTTGCATTTCTTTTGCCAGAGTTTATGTTCTTTTTTATTTTCTTCATTCGGACAAGACTTCCATTTTCTGAAGGAAGACTTTTTGCCTCTAAGAGCTTCCTTGACTTTGCTCGTTAACCATGCTGGCATCTTCTTGGCCCTGGCGGTACCTTTTCTGATCTGCGGTATGCACTCCAGTTGAGCTTCTAATATAGTGTTTTTAAACAACTTCCAAGCATTTTCGAGTGATGTGACCCTCTGGACTTTGTTTTTCAGCTTTCTTTTTACCAATCCCCTCATTTTTGTGAAGTTTCCTCTTTTGAAGTCAAATGTGACCGTGTTGGATTTTCTTGGCAATTGGCCAGTTACATGTATGTTTAATTTAATAGCACTGTGGTCACTGCTCCCAATCGGTTCAACAACACTTACATCTTGCACCAGGTCCCGGTCCCCACTGAGGATTAAGTCCAGGGTTGCCGTCCCTCTGGTCGGTTCCATGACCAACTGATCTAGGGAATAGTCATTTAGAATATCTAGAAATTTTGCTTCTTTGTCATGACTGGAACACATATGCAGCCAGTCTATGTCCGGGTAGTTGAAGTCACCCCTTACTACCACATTTCCTAGTTTGGATGCTTCCTCAATTTCATATCTCATCTCAAGGTCTCCCTGAGCATTTTGATCAGGGGGACGATAGATCGTTCCCAGTATTAAGTCCCTCCTGGGGCACGGTATCACCACCCACAACGATTCTGTGGAGGAGTCTGCCTCTTTTGGGGTTTCGAGCTTGCTGGATTCAATGCCTTCTTTCACGTATAGAGCGACTCCGCCACCAATACGTCCTTCCCTGTCCTTCCGATATAGTTTATATCAAGGGATAACCGTATCCCACTGGTTTTCTCCATTCCACCAGGTCTCCGTTATGCTCACTATATCAATGCTCTTCTCTAAGACCAAGCACTCCAGTTCTCCCATCTTGGTTCGGAGGCTCCTAGCATTAGCGTACAGGCACTTGTAAGCAGTGTCTCTCTTCAAGTGTCTTTGGCACTTGTGGTTAGGCCTGTGGTAATTTTGCTCTTCTGAATTTATATGCTGTGCCCCTGCTCTCACAATGCCTACTTCTAGGCCTACCCCTTTTAAAATTTCATCATTTCTTTGGTTTTTATCCCAGGGGGGAGGTTTATTCCGAACCGGACCTTTCTCAGCTCCTGTCGGGTTTCCCCCCTCAGTCAGTTTAATAGCTGCTCTGCTACCTTTTTGATTTTAAGTGCCAGCAGTCTGGTTCCATTCTGGTTCAAGTGGAGCCCGTCCCTTTTGTACAGGCCCGGCTTGTCCCAAAATGTTCCCCAGTGTCTAACAAATCCGAACCCTTCCACCCAACACCATCGTCTCATCCACGCATTGAGACTGCGAAGCTGGGCCTGTCTGGCTGGTCCTGCGCGTGGAACCGGTAGCATTTCAGAGAAAGCCACCTTGGAGGTCCTGGCTTTCAGCATCCTACCTAGCAACCTAAATTTTGCTTCCAGGACCTCATGGCTGCATTTCCCCATTTCGTTGGTGCCAACGTGCACCACGACCACTGACTCCTTCCCAGCACTGTCTACCAAACTATCTAAACGACGGGCGATATCCGCAACCTTCGCTCCAGGCAGGCAAAACACCTTGCGGTCTACACGCCCATCACACACCCCACTGTCTATGTTCCTAATGATCGAATCACCCACTACAAGGATCCCTCCACCCCCTGGAGATATATCCTCGGCACGAGAGGATAGCTGCTCATCCCCCAAGGAATGGGTCTCTTCTAAGGGATCGTTTCCCTCTTCCTCAGCTGGATGCTCTCCTTCCCTGAGACCATCGTTGTCCATGATAGCAGGAGAGCTATCATCGTTGGAGTGGGACACAGCTATAACGTCCCTGAAGGCCTCCTCCACACACCTCTCTGCCTCTCTCAGCTTTTCCAGGTCCGCCACCTTGGCCTCAAGGAAATGAAGTCGTTCCCGGAGAGCCAGGAGCTCATTGCACCGAGAGCACACCCACGACTTCTGTCCAACAGGCAGATAGTCGTACATGCTGCAGGCGGTGCAAAACACTGGAAAGCCCCCACACCCCTGCTGGCTTCTTACCTGCATAGTTTTGTTTAAGGTTTATTACGTCAATGGGTTGGAGACTGCGGTTTAGTTGAGCTCAGGGAACAGACGGGCAGAGTGGGGGGCCCTGGCCTCCTCGCCCTGCTGCCGAACTCGCTCTGCTGCTTAACTCACCTTGACGCTTCGTCAGCTGGGGCTCCCTCTAGCTCATGGAGCAGGCTCCCTCGCTAGGGTGCTCTGACTTTATATGTGTGGCTGGTTCCTCCCAGCTACTGCTGCCAGCCAATGATGTGTTACTTGAGGCTGATGGCTATCAGCTGGGGCTTAACTCTTTAGTATTCTCTCAGGCTTCCTTCCTTTGAAGGCAGGAAGGCAGGCTTCCTTCCTTCCTGAGCGAGGGGCGGGGCTGTTTAAGCTTTTGGCTGCTTTTAATCTAATCAAGGGGCTGCGCCTTCCAGGCAAGTCTTTTGTGTTTGTTGTTTTCCCACCTAGAACAGCCTGACCTTTCTTTAACCTAGGGAAACAGAGCTTGTGGTTGTGTTTCAGGAAGGCTGAAGCTGCCCTTTTTAGCAAGGACTGAGCTGACTCTCTCCCTGTATGTGTCGGTGGAGTTTCCTTTTCCCCCTTCTCTCCGACTGGAATTTAGCCTTGTTTACAGTGTCCCCTGAAGCTTTCGTGCTAGGGTGGTGTTGAAAACTAGCTTTCTATGGGCTTCCTTCTCCTAGGATCTGTCTCCTAAGACATAGTCCAACAACATCTGGTGGTCCACAGGTCCCCCACCCCCAGCTTTACAGAGTAGAAATGCCCTGATTTTCCATCATTGGCCAAATGGTACATGCAGGAGAATTCAAAGCTTAGGTGGAATAACCAAAGGCTGTTCCTGGATCCACTATGGACATTTCCAAATCGTAGATACAAAGCTCTCTATGCAAAGGCAAGCAGTGAATTCTGTTCAAAGAGTGTTAGGCATTAGCTGCACAAACAGATCTGATACGCACCAGCAGCCTGGAAAGCAGAGTTCATAAGCACCCATGAAATGTAATATATCCAGTCCCACACCAAACGAATGGATTATTCTCCCCAGTATCTGAATGGAAATGAAACACATCTGGAATTTACTGAGCAGCTTCAGAAAGCTCACAAGGCATTCTGTTGCAGATGGGGTAAAAGGTCTGCAGAGTCAGTCACGTTTCCTATAAGCATTGAGGCTGAAGTCCCTGTAAACTGGCTGCTTCCCATTCGGTTCATCAGAGTTTCAGCCAACTCAAGTGTCCCTAAAATACATCTATGAAGCCTTTGGGGTTCTTGGGGAATATGAAAGCAATTTTAGAGCTTTTATTTTTTCCTTTAGAAGACTTATCTCCATTGCTTCCTTTAAAAGATGAGGTTTGCACACAGATGATTTTGGGTTAGGGACTTCCCTTCCACCCATACATTTTCCAAGGCTGCTGCTTGTTTTTCTCTCTGCGCTGAACTTTCTGAAGAACAAGGTTTCCCAAACTGGGGGCCACAACCTTCATTCAGGATGTCCATGGCGTACCTGTGGATTTGTGGTTGAAGTTGGGAGATGGCACATCCATTGCACTAAACGTTCATATTGATCTTTAATTGTATTTTTATTGCTTCTATTATTCCTTGTGTTGTGTTTTACTATATTACAATTTGCATTCTATGTAGATCATATAGCATCCAGCAACAACACATTACAATTGCTGCAACAGGCGGAGAAATAAACGGTCTGCCAAGATCCTCAGCAATTTTCAAGTGGTCCATGGGGAAAAGAATTTGGGAACCACTGCTTTAGAAGATCATTGTGTACCTATACTGACTTTACTTCTTTAAACAAGAACAGAATCTCTTTCTGTTATGCTGGGTATTGATGCTGGGTATACTGAATTTGTACCAAATATTGGATTTCACCTGTCACTAGTACCCATTTAGCTTGTACAGTCTAGTCTTGTTTGAAGTGGATTCGTTGGTCTCCAAATGTTGGAGATATACCAGGTGCAGGATCTTATTCCTGCAGTACAGTGTTTAGAAGATTAGAGTTTAAAGAGCTATGCAAATCAGAGGAAGGATAGCTTGGCCTCTATTCCTATGCTGATTAAATCCCCGAATGACTAAAATCCACTCAGTGGGTCCTGCCCATGGCCTATGCTAATGTGCAGCTGGACATATTTTGTGCAGTGTCAAAAAAAATTGTGGTGTGTGAAGTATGTTTTTGTTCTGTTGGACATATTGGATTTAATAAGGACCTAGGTAGTTTTTTTAAAAAAAGAAACAGATGAGAAAAGAAAAAAAAGAAATAGAAAATGAAGATAAATATTGGTTCCTTTAACATCTTCGGAGCCTTATATTAATAGTATATTATAGGACTAATTTCTTGACTAGTTTGAGGGTGGGCAGTGTGCTGGCTGCTTGTGCTGTAGGAAAAAAAGCTTAGAATAAACCCTGTCCTGACAGGCTTACTGATAGGGGGCAGGAACAGCAGCACTCTGGGTAACTAGGAGCTGTCACCTAAACTTTCCCACAATGGGTTAGTGTTCTGGAGCGTTGTCGGAAATTAAAATGGCAGGTCCCAGACTTCCAGGGAGGGGGGCTCAGGGCTTTGGATCCTATGAGTAGGGATAGGCAAATCTGTCAATTTAACTTTCTCATTTTTCCAATCTTAAATTCAGTTTTCCACATTTCCACACCAGTTTGCAATTTTTTGTAAAAAAAAGTCCTAATGAAAATTAATCAGCATTTTAATTTCAGCATGTGAATGTTTACTAATATACACATTTTTGTATGCACTTCTGCCTAATATACATTTTTTTCAGAACAATTTTCGTTGTATTTTTTCAATATATACATTTTTATGCATCCCTAAGAGAACTGCATTGCAAAGTTCAGAAAAGTGGAAATCTCAAAGGATGGCTGTGTTTCAGCTGATATATTGTTTTGAAAAGTGCAGCTTAGGTAGGCTTGTCTGTAAATGCTAATTGAACACAATTTCTCTCCCAACTCTACCCATGCAGAAGCTGGGGCCTAAGAATGCAGCATGCTGACTCTGGGCCTTTCAGGGTGCCAAAACAGGACATGATGATGATATTTTGAAAGGCAATATTGATATTTTGAAGGAAATATTGATATTTTAGAAGCAAATATCGATAAATTACCATTCTTAACAGTTGATGTTTTAGGGGCAGCTTTTTTTTTAAAGTCCATTTTCAAAAATAGCCATGGAAATTTGCTACATTAAAATCTGATCCTCAGTGATTGAGAATAACCGAATTAATGGAAATTTGGTACCAAATCTGAATTGGGCGGAGTTCTAGCACATCATTAGTGGAGACTGGTAGCTCTGATGTCAGCGGGCCAGGGAATCTGTTCCAGGTTTTAGCCTGAACTTTCAAGGAACTGTCCAAGCTGAAACCTATGTAACTCTGAGCCCCAGGTGATTCTCTTCTATTGGAGAAAAGAGCTGCATGTGCCACATGGTTTGTCTTGTGCCCCCTAAACTAGCACCCCCTTATGTGTACTGGAGGATGTGGAGAAAGGAAGGGGGCCATCAACTTGTCGTTCACCTCAGACAGCAAAATGTCTGGGGCTAGCCATGCAACAAAACCTGCCATCTGATGCAGCTACCTCTTGATAGTATAGGCTCTGCTCTTTAATTTAGAAACCGTGCTTTCATATAAAGTATCACAAGGTGGTATAAAACCTTTAAAAACACAGGAAAAATAATTTTAAAATGTCAAACACATCAGTAAAAGCTGGTTGGCAAAAAATCTCAGGTTTAATAGGCCTGTCTACATAATCCAGTTTTTAGATGACGTCTAAAAACATGCAGGAATGACTCCTGCCAAACCTCTATTGGCAAGCAGTTCCACAGGGCAGGGCCTGTCACACAAAATGCTCAGCCTGTTAAATTTCAGAAGCTGAACTTCAGCAGCATGAGGGACCACCAAAAGTGCCCCTTCAGAAGACCTAAGCAAATGAGGCAAAGGATAAGGAATTAGGCATTCTTTGAGGTACTTTGGGCCCAAATTATTTAGGGCTTTGTGAATTAATACAAGAACCTTGTTGGATCCCAGATAAGATTTTCTTCTTCACCACTGCTGCCCATTCAAGAGAAGGCTACATACGCTACACATTTGAGACATGTCACAACTTACACAGAAGGGCAGTGCCTCACCAATATGCATGGGAAAGGCTTATTTCTTCCAATCACCTGGACACTAAATAGTGTGCAGCAAATTTCATGCAAGCTTTCAGCACAACTTGATTGCTGTGTTTCACTTTCGGCCAAAACCAGGGTGTGTGTGTGGGGAGAGAGCCATGAACGACAACAAGCTCTCATGTAACCTAGACAATCTGTTGCTAAGCATCTGTTTCTAATTACCCATTTGATTCCATGAGACTCAATAATGGCATGGTGAAATGGTAGGGAATACTGCCTCAGAGAAACCAATCTGCCTGCAATGAATGAAAAAGTGTCTGAGTCTTAAAGGGACAAGGTACATTTTTCTCCATTTAGCTGCATGGCAGTGGGCTTTGAAGACAATGTCAGATTCTGAGCACTTGAATGCTGCTAGTAGGATCAAGTTCCAATGAGAAGAAATAAGCAGCTGGAAGAAGAGGAAGGGCAGCCTGAGGGTGAGGTGGGGGAACATCATAGCTCAGTCTGGACAAAGGTAGGGATGAAAGGATCTGTCCATTTCGGTTCTCTCAGTTTCTCATTTTCCCAATCTTAAAATCAGTTCTCTGCATTTCTTCAGCAATCTGTGATTTATTTGTTTAAAAAAATCCTCTTGAAAATTCATCGGCATTGCAGTGTGAAATTCTCCTGCTAGCCACATTTTTGTATGCAGTTTTGACTAATGTACATATTTTTGCAATCAATTTCCCCTAATATAATGCATTTTGCACGTCCTCCCTTAAATCTTCATTTTTGTGCACACTATACCCTTATATGCATTTTTGGAAACATTGATTGGACAACTGGATCACAAAATTCAGATATGAATTCAGAACAGCTCTGTTCAGTTTGCCAACTGTTTGGGAAAGTATGAACTTGCTAGATTCGCCTTCAAATGTGAACTGAATCCAAATTTGCCCCATCCCTAGACTGAGGTCCCAGATTCAGTCCCTGGCATTTCCACTTAAAACAGTTAGGTAGCATATGCATGATGGGATAGACATGTGATTCAGACACTGGAGGGCCACTGCCAATCAGAGTCGAGTAGGGGGTCACCAACCTTTTTGGGCCAGTGGGCACATTCGGAATTTTGAGAAAGTACTGTGGATGCCAGTCACAAAATAGCTATCACAGGGGCGTGGCATAGCACCAAACGGATGCAGTGGGGCATGGCATAGCATCAAATGACTGCTACAGGGAAATGTCATTGTAATGGCTGCCACACGTACAAGAGCAGAAAAAGAGGCAGGACCACAAAAGGATGGTTGCCCCATCAATGGGAAAAGGCACCTGCATCAGTCAATGGTGTGCTGTTTTGCAGAGAGACGTTCTTTGCACCTCTCCTCTGTTCAGAACAGATGGGAGGGTTGGGGTCCAATCCTGGCATTCAGTGAAATGTGGATGTGTTTAAGGGGGCGTGTTCGATGCAGGAGAGGCTGAGCCAGCGCGAGCAGGAACTGAGCAGGAAGCACAAACAGCTTCTTGTCCATTTATTGTCATTTATTATTTATTTTTTTAAATTTATATACCGCCCTTTGTCAAAAGACCACAGGGCTATATACAAAACAGAGCAGAATAAAAATGTCGGTACATAACTTAATATCCATACAGTACAAAAAAATTAGAACTTATATAAATGCAATTCATAATAATAAGCAATACAAGAGTAAATAATGCATAATAGTGCGTCATACGTAATGAATACATACTAGGCAGCAATACTAAATTATACACAATATTATCACAATTGAGGCGATTGTTAGCAAGACTCCTCTGTAGACACTTTCTAGGAGTCTTGTGAATTAGGATCTTTAGACATTGGCAATAGTGCATCTTGGCAGATTTACCCAGTAACTTACACTCACACAGGATATTTATTGAGCATACACACAGAGAATCAGAATATACAACTTTAACACTTCTGAAGCGGCTTCAGCAAGCAGGGACCTCTGTTACAGCAGGTAGAGGTCTAGAGATAGTGAAAGAAAAGCAGGGGAGTGAGACCAGGACCCAGAACAGAAAATGGCTCTAGGAGTCCAGTTTTTATACTTTTCTGGACAAAAGCCTCAAAGGAAAATGCAGAATTGATTGGATCAGGCAGGTGTTCTTCCTCAATTTCCATACCTATTATGAGTCATATGGTCAGGGTAATGGGCTTTTCTTTTGTGAAGACAGCTTGGTGGCATTAAGTTTTTAGCTAGCTTGATAAGATACAGATTTGGGCTCCTTTCCTGAGGGCCAAGTTTTTACAGTTGCTTTTGGGATTACATTGATTGGATTGCCAAAGGCCATGTCCCATGCATACGACTGGCAGCATCCTCTCAGTTAAGATGACAAACTTATTAAGCTACTTTTTCCACCAGGTCTCAAGCAGCCTCTTTGCAAAATGAACCAAACTTGAAGCCATTTTAAAAATTGTATAGGGGCGGGGTGTCTCTCAGGTTTATAGGCTCGCAGCCAGCCTGCCAACAGGATATTCACTTAGGCCTTTAGTGGGCGCCATATGAGGTACTGGCAGGCACACTGGTGCAGAGCTTGGAAGATTACTTTTAAAAAGGAATGAGTTACAATTACTGTAATTGTAATCACTACAATTACAGTTAACTTACTTTTTTAAAAAAAGAAATAGGGTGCCTACAAGGTGCTGGCCTTGGCTACTGAACACCTAAGTTTCCTAAAACAACATTAAAAATAAACACAGAGAGAGAGAGAGAGAGGAGAATAATTCTTTTTATCCATAAGATAGCTGTGGTGGTCTCTCTGCTTGTGAAGGAGACGGGGAGGGAGGCAGAAGCCACTACTCAGATGCTTGAGCATCAAACCAAGTACAACCCCCCCACACACACACACAGCCAGCAAGCGTCATCTCTCTCACTTAACCACCTCCCAGACCCTGTTCTGCTACCAACTCTGGCACACCCACTCATGCAAACATTTTCCCTGGAGTGCAAAAAAGTTAAAACACTGCAATTGCAGCAAAGTAGCCAGGGAGGGCAGCGGAGGCGGCTTCCCCCGCCAAGTGCAAACAAAGTATTAACACACAGACAGATGTCACCATCTCTTTCTCCTCCACAGTTTGTTTTCTCCATTCCGCTGCTGTCTCCTTCTTCTCCTTCATCCATGTCCTTGCCCTCCGGCTCCTATCTCCCTCCACTCTATTCTTCACCACCATCCACGACTTTAACAATTGTTTTCTCCACTCCATCCCATCTCGGTCTCCACCTCCTCTCTCGTCACCTCCTAAACACCCACAGAACACAAAGGAAGAGCGCTGCTGCACAGAAGCCCAGTTTGAGGCACTATTTTCATCCACGAATCAGAGGAGCAGAAGACTTCCCCTGCTCCCCCCCCAGTAATGCCCAAAAGTAATGCTGGAAACATTACAATTAGTTCTCAAAAGTAATAAAATTACTCCTCATTCTATTACAATCACAATGTAAAGAAATTACCCACTCATTCCTCAAAAAGTAATAAATTACAAGTAATTCAGTTTTGGTAACTAATTATTTCCAAGCTCTGCACTGGCACCACATTGACAACCCCTGAAGCAGAGAATACTATTAGATGGACTAATGGTCTGATCTGGCTCAAGTAAGCTTTCCATGTATCTAACTAGCTGTGTGAAACTTGCTTCTGGAGGCAACTTGATCTTCATGAGAGATTCATGTGAGGACAATAGTTTCTCATTATGGGAAAGCTGGTTTCCATATGTAGATCAAGCAAGTCAGACAACAGATCATAATCAACATATGCTATATGTTGAGCTCCTTGGAGGAAAGGTGGGATATAAATGTAATGTAATAATAATATAGGAAAAATAGGTATATGAATAAAAGGAAATGATTTCAAGGTCCTACAGCTGAAAAGACATCAGGAAGTGTCACCTGAAAGAAGAATTTATGAATTGCTTCAAGGCTGCTTTCATATGCAGATGCTTTAGTTCAGGTTAAGTTGATTTTGGCAGCCACTGAAGGATGAGTTCATAAAGCATGTGCCTTACTCCATTACTACAACATTCAGGTATAATGGCTTGCATGTGTAAAGCTCCTCATCAAAAATTATGCAGCATAGACAGATTTCTCTGTGTAGCTATCTAGCAAGCAAAACAGTACACTCCGCAACAACAAACTAGAGACGAGCTTGCAGTATCCCCTTTGGATGAAGTCCGTAAAGACATCAATCAAATGAAGAACAACAAAGCTAGTGGACCTGATGGGATTCCTGCTGAAGTCTTTAAAGAAGGTGGGCTTGAATTTACACAACTTCATAAGCTCATCGAAAAAATCTGGATGAGGGAGGAGATCCTGGAAGACTTTAGGGACGCCATAATGATCACCTTTTTAAAGAAGGGTGATAGAACAGATTGTGGGAACTATCAAGGTATCTCTTTTCTTGCTACCGCAGGTAAAATCCTTGCAAGGATCCTCGCAAATCACCTCCTCCCGATCTCAGAGGATGTTCTCCCCGAATCTAAAAATGGTTTCTGCCCTTCGAGGGGGACAACGGACATGATCTTCACTGCACGACAGCTTCAAGAAAAATGCCGGAGCAGAATCGACCTTTATATATGGTGTTTATTGATCTGATTAAGGCCTTTGACACTGTGAATCGAACCGCTCTCTGGACCATCCTTCTGAAAACTGGATGCCCTGATAAATTTGTGAATATTTTGCGACTCCTTCATGACAACATGACAGTGACAATTTTGGATAACAATGGCTTTCAGAGAGATCCATTCAGAGTCGGATTAGGCGTAAAACAGGGATGTGTCATTGCTCCTACCTTATTTGCTATCTTCATTGATTCTGCACCTTATTGAGGGGGAACTCCTACTGGTGTGGAAATCATACATCGAACAGATGGAAAGCTTTTTAATCTCAGTAGGCTGAAAGCAAAAAGTAATCTAATGTCAACCTCTGTCGTAGAACTTCAATATGCCTATGACAATGTAGTCTCCGCACATTCAGAGAAAAATCTTCAAACTATCCTAAATGTCTTCGCAGAAGCATATGGAAAGCTTGGGCTCTCACTTAATATTAAAAAAACCAAAGTGCTTCATCAACAGGTGCGAACTAGTCCCTCTGTAACACCATCAATCCAGCTTAATGGTGTGACGCTGGAGAACGTTGATCACTTCCCTTATCTTGGCAGCCAACTCTCTGTTGACATCGATGCTGAAATTCAACATTGTCTGAGTTCTGCGAGTGCTGCATTCTCTCAAATGAAGTGTAGAGTGTTCGAGGATCTGGATATTCGCAGGGAGACCAAAATGCTTATTTACAAAGCCATTGTACTACTGACCTTATTGCATGCCTGTGAAACATGGACCATTTATAAACACCACTCCCAACTTCTTGAAAGATTCCACCAATGCTGCCTCCAGAAAATTCTGCAAATTACTTGGGAAGACAGATGGACTAATGTTAGCGTTTTGGAAGAAGCAAAGACTACAAGTGTTGAAACAATGATCCTTCAACATCAACTTCGCTGTACCGGCCATGTTGTTCAAATGTCTGATCACCGTCTTCCAAGGCAGCTACTTTACTCCCAACTTAAGGATGGAAAGTGGAATATCGGTGGACAGCAAAAGAGGTTTAAAGATGTTCTTAAAGTGAATCTAAAAAAATGTAACATGAACATCAAGAACTGGGAAGTCTTGGCCCATGAATGTCCCAAAATGGAGGTTGGCTAATATCAAAGGTGCTGTGGACTTTGAAGAAGCACGAATACAGGGCAAACGGGTCAAACGAGCTAAGCAGAAGGCACGTCAAACAATTCCTCATCACGACCATCTTCCATCTGGAAACCTAAGTCCTCACTGTGGGAGGCTGTGTGGATCCAGAATTGGCCTCCACAGTCACTTACGGACCCATTGTTAAAGACCTTATCTTGGAAGACAATCTTACTTGGCCACGAGTGATCGCCAATGAATGACACTGTTCTCCATGTTCCATCATTTGGAGAATATAAGAAGTGCCCTGTTGGATCAAGCTAGAGGTCTATCTAGTTCAGCATCCTGTTTTCATAATGGTGAACCAGATGCCCAGGTGCACAAGCGGCAGGACCTAAGTGCAACAGTGCTTTCCACACTTGCGATTGCCAGCGACTGGTATTCAGAGGCATGCTGCTTCAGACAGTGGAGGGTGAACACTGCAATCATGGCTAGTAGCTACTGATAGCCTTATCTTGCATAAATTTGTATAATCCTCTTTTAAAGCCATTGAAGATAGTGGTCATCACTGTCCTTTATGGGAGTGAATTCCACAGTTTGTGCTGTGTGAAGAAATATTTTCTTTTGTCTGTCCTAAATCTGCCAACATTTAGTTTCATTGGATGACTCAAAGTTCTAGCATTATGAGACAGGGATAAAAACTTCTGTCTATTCACTTTCTCCACATCATGAATCTTACATACTTTTATCATGTCCCCCTCCTGCCTTTATTTCAAAAGCAAAAAGCCCCAAATTGTATTGTATTGTTGTTTCATGATGTGAACCACTTTGATAGGTCTTCACATGGAAGTGAAAAGCAATACATTATTTTTCTTAGAAGCAATTCATAAAATGAAGAAGCACATCTTCAGTTTCTCTAGATTGCTGCTAGCGTTTCCACATGTTTGTACTCATAAGAGCACGCTGCCTTCCTGAGTGCCCTCTAAGTACCAAATGATGCCCCAGAAACAGACCCAACATCTGGGATCTGCAACTAAAATCACAATTACACATAAAAGTAGTTATTTCATGCAAGGCATTCAAGCCCCATCTGTGGTTCTCAGTGCTTAAATTATAAGTTTGATTAGTTGTTATACACAAGGCACCAACTGCTTGCTGCAGATGGAAAACGTCAGCTTCTGTTCTTGCACTCATACTTGAAATCTTTTCTATCACAGTTAGTTTGATGGCTCATCTCATATTTGTATGTATATTTGCAGCATGAAGGAGTCTTTAGCAATGAAGTCATGCTTCAGTAGAAGTTCTAAGTGTCTATAATCATTTTAATTGCAGATTAAAATTTCCCATTAAATTCTGACAAACATTTAGCAGACACCAAAACTAGCTTCTTTATCCTGTTTGCCAGTTTCAAAATGTAGACCGCATCCAGAATACTTTGTCCAGTTCTGAACACTTTAAGAAGGACATAGTTAACTTGGAATGGGTTCAGAGGAAGGCAACAAAGATGATGCGGCGAATGGAAAATTCTACACTGATAGCCATTGTTGGGTAGTGGTTGGAGTGTTAGACCAGCCTTTCCCAACCAGTGTGCCTCCAGATGTTGATGGACCACAACTCCCATCAGCCTCAGCCAGCATTGCCAATGGTTAGGAAAGATGGGAGTTGTGGTCCAACAACATCTGGAGGCACACTGGTTGGGAAAGGCTGTGTTAGACTGTAACCTGGGAGACCAGAGCAGTGGTGTCACTAGGGTTGGTGTCACCCGGTGTGGTAACTCATGGTGTCACCCCCCATGGACCTCCTCCTGTACCAGACCTAGGGTGCCTAGGGGCAGGGCGGCTCTGGGTTAGGTTGCCATATTCCAGTTCCACAAATCCGGGCAGGCTAATTTGCATATTATGCAAATTATTTACATATTATGCAAATATTTGCATATTAATATTTGGATTGTCCAGTTGTTTTGTTTTTGTGCCTAGGAATTACCATCAAAAACTGGGGAAAGATGTGAGAAATCTTTTTTTTAAAAAAACAACATTTTCAGCCTTCAATGCCTAGACTCTAGTTTCCAACACTATGGAATGTTGATTGATTGATTAAAAGGATTTATATCCTGCCCTTCTGCTGTTAAAAACAGAGCTCAGGATAGCTTACAAATATAATAAAAACAAAAAAAATGCACAATCAATATAAAAACATAATAAAAACACAAAATAGCAACAAACATAAAGTAAGTCAGGGCAGCAGTACGGTTAACCATTACATATATGATATATTTCAGAGATGTGGTGGGTGGAGAAAAACAAGCCAAAATGTTAGGAAAAGGAGTCTTTCACGCCACATGCTCAGTTCTAAATACTGTTGCAGCAAGTTTTACAAGTTCCTCCAGTATTCCACTGGTGGAGGCACTCAGACATTTAAAGTATCTGTATGTTTCTTAGGTTTTATAAAAGCAGAGCTTTGCTTAACTCAAAATTTCTTCTCCCTTTGATCAACCACATCTACACAGGTTCCACCTCCATACTCAAAATGAAACTGGGCCTGGAAGTGTGCAACAACCCCACACATACCTTGCTAATTAGATTACCAATGCCAGGATGTCTGTCTTATCGACTACTCTCCTGCTCCCCCCCCCACCGGGCATCATGAAAGACCCAGTCCTGGGCTCAGAAAGAAAATAAATATCTGGTCCTCTTCAAAGTGCTGATAAGCCTCTTGTTTTAATTAAAAAAATAATTATAAGTTCTTGCTCTTATCACTAATGGGAGTTAATTATCTTGCATATACTGCTGTTGCTTCTATGGCTGTAACGGAGTGAGGTTAAAGATAAGTGAAATGCAAATAGGAAAACAACAACACAAAAGGCAGTAACACTTTCCTAAATGTAATACCATACCAACCACAACAAGATTCCTATGAGTAAGGCAGAAAACTAAGCATCTCACAACCAGTCAGGATTCCTAACCAAAAACCAAAAATAGGATAAATGAAGAAATATTTATATAAGCATGACTTATCAAATATATTTATTATTTACACAAACTGTAAAGATATTTATAGTGCAATCCTAGCTTCATTTATTCAGAAGCAAGTCCCAGCGTATTCAGTGGGGCTTACTCAAACAGGGACAGAACTGCAACCTCAAGTGATAAGCAACTTCATTCACACAACCCAAAATTCTGAATCATGCCTCTTTAGGCTGTTTTGCAACTGTTTATACTTGTTTTTATGGTTATTGGATTTTAAATGGCTTTATTTCTTGTTGTGAGCTGCCTTGGTGTTCAACCCTACCTCACAGGGTTGTTGGAAAGACTACACACACACACACACACACACTGCAGATGTATAAATACATACAGCCCATATAATAGTTTATTGTCAAACCAGCTGGTCATTGCAGAAAAATCAGTATTAGTTTTAAAAACATCAGTATTAGTTTCCTGCAGAATAAAAACTGTAATACCTAAGTAAGCCCTGTCTACTTGCTTTAAAATAGGACTGGAGGGGGGGGGACAGAAAGAGAACACAAACACAATTCTTTCTTACATTCACTCCAAAGTCCCATTGATTTTCAGCACATTCAAAACCATGTCTACTCAAAAGTAAATCCTATTTAATTCAATGGGATTTACTCTGGACATATGGGATTAGCAATGCTTTTACCCCCACAAAAGCAAGTATTGGGAAGGTTTTCAAAACACTGCCCAGGATCTGACTCCTACACACAAGAGGGGAAAAAACTGAAATGTATATACTTACCCAATTTATGAGATTTTCAGATAAACAGGGAGGGGGCGAAACCACCATTTTCTGGCCTTGCAATAAGGTTTACAAGACACTGCCACAGGTCAACCAAACACTTCACTGATTGGCTGCAATCCTGGATGGGCGGGGTTAAAGCTACGAAGTGCTATACAGTAGTTTAAAAAAAGATTTAACAGGGGGTGGGCCTTACGTTTTTATGTATATCTCGAGAACCGGACCACCTAGAAACTTAATTTTTTAAAAAATTAAAGCTGAGAATCCGGGCCAGCTAAGAGGCTAAACGGGCGCTGGGTGGCATGCAAAGAATCTGGGTAAAACCCGGCTAACTGGGCAATATGGCAACCCTACTCTGGGTGATACCCCCCTCTCATGGTGTCACCCTGTTGCAGTCCACACTCCCCGCACCCGGCTAGTGACACCGCTGCCATGAAATATGCTCAGTGCAGGCTTCCCACATGCATCTGGTTGGTCACTGTGAGAAGAGGATGCAGGACTAGATGGGCCACTAGCCTGATCAAGCAAGCTACCTACACCAGGAGATGCTCAAGATAAAAGCTATGCAATTCTAAAACTGGAGAATGAGAATTAAGCAGGAATCCCCCAAAGCTACAGAATAAAGAATTATTCAAGTAAAATCACACAATATTTTTTGAAAAAAGGTTTAAGTTATGTGTGTAAGCTCTGTTGTCCTTTCGTAGCTGGCTGAAGACATTCCTTTTTCAACAAAGTTTCTAAGAAGAGACTTCTATCCTAGTTAGTATCTGTATTAGATTTGAATTGACTTTCTATATTTGTGGTGTTGTTTTCAATTAGGTATGTATATATATCATTTTTATATATGCAAGTGTTTTAGCTCTTTTTCTATGCAGTTGTTCTGTGTAGGTTTTTATTGCATTGTAAATTGCTTCAGGATGCCTTGTGGGAAGTGATTTATAAATGAAATGTAACAACAACAACAGAGCTTGCTTGGGCAATTACATGTGCAAATCTGCATTAGACTATCTGTCCTGAAATGTGTTTGTTGAATAAGGACATACAATTGTGAAAATTTTTGGTTTCCCTCTGTTTCTCATTTTTCTGATCTTAAATCCAGATCACTCCTTTTCCAAAACAGTCTATGGTTTTTTAAAGTCTGCACAAAAATTGATACACAATTTTGTACACAGGGACATTTTGGCATGCAGTTTTACCTAATATATGCCTTTTTGCAAGCCATTTTTCCTAATATAATAATTTTGTGTATGTGATTTCCACTGATGTACACATTTTGTGTGCACTTTCCACTAATCACTTGGGGTGGTGGTGGTGGAGAACCACACCCCAAAGTCCTGGGAATTGCAGATTTCAAAGGATAGCTACATTTCGTTTCACATATTGGGTTAGAAGTGTGAATTAGGTGAAGCTGTATTAAAAATGCAAGCTGAGTGAATTTCTTTCCCATTCCTAGCACTGAACCTTCCACCCACCCACCAGGGCATACAAACCATTCCTGTATCAAGTAGTGATTTATCTTGGATTTTATGTTGATACCCACCTTGGAATCAGCACTGTGGTTAGAATAATCTGTGCATAGTCCCCGATTTCAATAAATGGAAAAGCTGAGTCAAATCAGCAGCACTGTGATCCAAGGGCGGTATTTGGTGCTAGTAGACCCATTCCCTTAAATATTAGACAGGTGCCATTTATACTGAAGACCTTCCTCTTTCAATGAGCCTTTTAAGTAGAAGCCTTATCCCAGTCTGCATCTGTGCTGGAATTGCTTTTTAAGATATTTTTTAAATTGTTTTAAAATATGTTTTTAAGATGTTTTGTTTTGATATGTTTTAAATCTGTTTTTAATATGTTTTAATATGTTGTAAGTCTTTTGTTTTCAGGATGTTTGAAAATGCTTTTAATGTTTTTGTTTGCTGCCCTGGGCTCCTTCTGAGAGGAAGAGGAGGATATAAATTTAATTAATAAAACTAATGATAATGCTAATACTAATGCTAATAATAATAATAATTTAAGTAAATAGATATGACTAACAGGTTCATTAATTTCAGTGTGTCTTCTCTGAGCAGAATGTAGTTGAATACAACACCAAGAAGCTGACAGCCAGTTCTTGCATCATTAAAACCATATCCCAAGGCTAGTTTTGTGAATCATTAGAAAACCGCCTTTGGATGGAAAATACAAATGAGGGGAGATGTTACCAAAAAAAAAAAAAAAAACCAAGCCACCAGGGCCATTCTGAATTATTGACAAAGGGACTGTTTAAAGTTTATTGCTAATCTTAAGCAAGACATATGCACTTCCATTGCTTCTTGAGGTTTTCTAACACTTTGTGTGACTGGATTGTATAGAAACAGAAACAAATCCAAAAAAGCAGAATTAATTGCTTTTGTGTGGACATAAAATGGAAAATCAGCAACTAACGCCGAGTAATGGAGTCCAGATGAAATGCTGTTAGTTTCAATTGCTTTTTTGTTACAACCTTTGGTTGTAAATATTGCATGTAAGTGGGTGTCAGACCATGTCAACAAGACCTCCACCCACCCCCATATGCATCATCACCACACATGTTCACTGTTCACAACTGGGTGGGAAAGAAAAAAGAAGAATCACCATTTACTGAGGCAACTGGTTTGATCTAGTCAAGTACAGTTGACTAGTTGAGGGTCAAGTGTGGATGGAAACAATGCACATCCCAAAGTGTAATGCACTAGGGAGGTTCACACAAGCTCCACCCCCACTTCAAATGTTGAAAGAATGCAAGAGGGGGATTGTGGGATTATGCTAGCTAGCTCTGATCCCCCCCACTCGTGATGTGTACCACGGCCACCCATCCCACCATCTGCACATTCAGCAAGCATGGGAAAGGACAGCCTATTTGGAAAAGATTGATATAATAATCTGATGAGATATTATATAATAATTGTGGGAAGTACCTAACTGTACAGTTTCTCTAGCGCAGGAGCTGTTGGCCGTGCAACATAACTTCCCCTCTGTCTCCTCTCCCCACAACTGCTGGGGGAAGACCAAAACTGCTCTGGATTTTCCTCCAAACCTCCACAGCAGATTTGGGGGTGGTACAAGGAGAGCGAGGGGAAGTTCCAGACCTTGGAAGATTACTTTTAAAAAGTAATAAATTACAGTTACAGTTATGCAGCCCAAAAAGTAGTAATTACTGTTACAATTACAATTGCTCTGAATGTAACTGATTACTTTTCCTCCAAAGTAATCACTACAATTACATTTCAGTTACTTTAAAAAGGTGCTGTTCTTGGCTGCTGCACATCTAAGTAGCCTAAAACAACATTAAAAATAAACACATACAGAGGTAGTAGAATAATTATTTTTATCCATAAGATAGCAATGGTGGTCTCTCCACTGGTAATGGTGGTGGGGAGGGAGGCTGAGGCCACTACTCAGATGTTTGCACGTCAAACCAAGTGCAACCCCTTCCCTCAGCCATAATCTCTCTCACTTAACCACCTCCCAGACTCTGCTCTGCCACCAATTAAGGGACACTCACTCAAGCAAACATTTTCCCCTGAGATGCAAAAAAGTTAAAATACTGCAAATGCAACACAGTAGCCAGAAAGGGTGGTGGAGGCCACTTTGTGTGCCAAGTGCAAACACAGTATTCACACACACACACACACACACGGTGGGTTATGTTCCAGACCCTCGCTGTAAAGCGGAACTCATTCAATAGAATGGCACACGATGTCCAAAAACGGCTGTAAAAGCGGAACAAGAGCCATATGAGTGGGGCTTTAGTCTAATTGCATCTAACTGAGACGCTGAGCGAATTGCTGTAAAGCGAAGCGCTGTAAAGCGGGGCCCTACTGTATTCACACACACATACACACACATGTCATCTTTCACCTCCACAGTTCTTTATCTCCATTCTGCTGCTGCCTGCTTCTCCTCCTTTATCGATCTTCTTGACCTCCGGATCCTTTTTCCCTCCACTCCATTCTTCACCACCACTATCTGTTTTTTAAAATAATTGTTTTCTCCACTCCACCCCATCTCACTCTCCGCCTCCTCCCTCATCGCCTCCTATCCATCCACAGAGCATGAGGAAAGAGCGACACTGCACAGAAGCCCAGTTTGAGGCACATGATTGTCATCCACAAATCAGAGGTGCAGAAGACTTCCCCTGCTCCCCCCCCAAGTAATGCCCAAAAGTAATTCTGGAAACGTTACAATTACTCAACAAAAGTAGTAAAATTACTCCTAGTTCTGTTACAATCAAAATGTAAAGGAATTACCCACTCGTTACTCAAAAAAGTAATGAATTACAAGTAATTCATTACTTGTAACTAGTTACTTCCAAGCTCTGGGAAGTTCTGTTACACAGCCAAAAGTGTTTGTGCTAATGGAACTGCTGAGTTGGAGTCCACCCTATATTTCCATTTCAGCATAATCTCTTCCGTTTGTGATGTTATAGCTGATTTTAAGAAAGAAATTACCCAGGTCAGGGTATTGCCAGGCCAAGTTGTAGTGCCCATGCGTAAGTTTCTTTGTGAATTTGGTTGCAATAACAACACAGATGAAGTGGAAAGTTTATTAACTACTAAGCAACATATAAAGATACGGAAAGCAAAGCAGTCAATCTTATGTTCATTTTGCTGTCAGGGAACTCTTCAGGACGACAATGAACAGACCCTTGTAGGAACTTTGGTATGCAGCACACCATCCCATGATCTTGGGTTTATGCTGAGTTTCACTATGGGATGGTTTTGCAGGGCTTTTTATGTGCTTAGATGCTAATAAGCCACAACTGCTCTTTGGATTATTGTGACCATATTTATGTTAATTTGTGGGAAGCAGCTAAAATCTGTAGCTGACTAGTGATTCTCTCCACTTCCAAACAACAGGTGCAGAGCATAAGAACATAAGAACATAAGAAAAGCCTGCTGGATCAGGCCAGTGGCCCATCTAGTCCAGCATCCTGTTCTCACAGTGGCCAACCAGGTGCCTGGGGGAAGCCCGCAAGCACGACCCGGGTGCAAGAACACTCTCCCCTCCTGAGGCTTCCGGCAACTGGTTTTCAGAAGCATGCTGCCTCTGACTAGGGTGGCACAGCACAGCCATCATGGCTAGTAGCCATTGATAGCCCTGTCCTCCATGAATTTGTCTAATCTTCTTTTAAAGCCATCCAAGCTGGTGGCCATTACTCATAGATGAGCTTATCTCTGAAACAGTCAAGTAGTCTACATCAAAGGGAGATACCTTATTCTCCCAGCTCTCATGCTGGTGTAGTCATAACATGGCTGATGAGACACCTGCTATCCAGTACAGTTTCTCACACTGAGTGCTGAGCTTGCAGCTCACAGTGCAGCACTGTGAAGAGCTTCAGGAAAGCTAATTTAGCTCCTGAAGAAAGGCATTCTACTTATTAGCTCTGGTTAACAATATAAGCTTCATATAATGGCTTCTAATAACCACGGGTTCAAGCCCCTAAATACACTAAACTAGGCATGCTATAGGGAACATTGCATACATCACTTATATGGCAATACAACTAGTCAGATAATTTTAGGCATTAACCAGTTATATGCCTTCTGGCCCAAAAAGGATCTCCAGGCATGAAAAGGCCAAGTGTGGTGCACCAACCTAAACCTCCTTGAAACACAATGAAGTTCTGGATTTATGGCAGTACACCATCTCCTTCAATTGAAGATACTATCATAGGGCCAAACTACACATTACATTAAATGTGTAGTTTGATATTATGTGATTTTTTTCCCAATTGTGAATAGCAACCAGGACAGGATGGGCAGTTATCATGATGCTTTCATGCACAGGGAAGAGGTGTTAACCTTTTTCTTCCATGTAAGCATCCCATTGAGTTCTTCCCCCTCCAAAATGGTGCTCATATCAGTTTTCTTCCTATGCCAGATACTACTGTTGGGGTGCAATTGTCATTGGGATTGTGTTGCAAAAGGAAAGGACTAAATCCCTCCCCTTCATAGACCTCCATCCTGATTAGGGATGGGCAGGAAATTCAATTCAATTCATATTTCAAGCTGAATCTATTAAATTCTCACTTTCCAAAACAATGTGAGAACTGAAACAAAGCCATCCTTTGAAATTGGCACTTCTTTGAATTTTGTGATGCACTTCTCCAACCAATGTTTACAAAAATGCATACGTTAGAGGAAAATGAATGCATAAAAATGAATATATGAGTGAAAAGAGTGTGCAAAAATGCATCACATGCTTGCAAAAATGTGTCCATCAGTCAAAACTGCCTACAAAAATGAGTTTATTAGGGAAAATTCACACTAAATCGTTGGAGAATTTTCATGAGGTTTTTGTTTTTTAAAAATCGCAAATTGCTGCAGAATTGTGGAGAACTGAATTTAATATTGGAAAAATGAGAAACTGAGAGAAGCAAAATGGACAAATCTTCCCAACCCTAGTCTTGATTCTGATCAAGGCGCCTTCCTGATTGTGCAGACAGGTCCTGCACACATACAACTGACTAAAGCATGAGTGGGGAGCTCCAGGGGACCAAATGCCCTATACCGCTCGGGACCAGGATACCTGAAAGACCATCTTACCCCTGATATACCCAGTTGATCACTGCACTCTGCAGGTGAGGGCCTCCTGCAGATACAATCTTATCAGGAGGTTCATTCTGCACAATATAGGAAGCGGACCTTTAGTGTGGCGGCACCTACCCTGTGGAATTCCCTCCCCTTAAATATTAGGCAGGCGCCATCTCTGTTACCTTTTCGGCGCCTTTTGAAGACTTTCCTCTTTCAACAAGCCTTTTAAGTTGAGACATATCCCAGTCTGCGTCTGTGTTGGAATTGCTTGTTAATATGGTTTTTTAAAATGTTTTTAACCCTTTTTAAAAGATGTTTTTAAACCTTTTAAAAATGTTTTTAATGTTTTGTTTTAATGTATTTTAAGGTCTGTTTTTATGATGTTTTAAAGTGTTTTTAGCGCTTCTGTTTGCCACCCTGGGCTCCTGCTGGGAGGAAGGGCTGGATATAAATCAAATAATAAAATAAATAAATAAATAAAAAGCAGGCCTCCAGGCCTCTCTGTTTGGCTCTTGGGACTCTCCGTAGGCCACACCCCCTCCTGAGCCTCTCCCCAGGCCATATTCCTCCCTGGCCCTGCTTTGCACCTTCATTGAGTCTTTTTACCTGGCTGGAATGTGTCCTGATCATATCTCTTCATCATCCTCTTCCCCCAAAGATTGCACAGAAGGGAATGCAGCCCTTAGGCTGAAAACGGTTCCTTGTCCTCATAGTAAACCAACACATCTGCACATGAGAAGATACGCCCATCCTTTCATTCATTTTCTTCCCCAACTCCGTTCCCACTGCTCTGGCACAGAGAATGAAAATTCTTGGTCTCCATCAAAGAGCTTCTGGTATTAACATTCTGCAGAAGCCCAAGGGAAGCCAACCCCAGAACCACTGAGCGCTAGGCTTTGCATATCCCTTCCCCACCGGCTTTGTTAATACCCCAGAGAGCAATTAAGCAGTCTGAACCATCGCCAGGGCAGATCTTCTCACAGTATTTCCACTACTCAACAATGCAAGTAGCAGAAGGGAAGATGTTCTATCCGTGCAGAAATCTCCAGAGGACTGAGAAAGTCTGTGGAAAATATGTTGATATACATAACTACCTTTAACTTAAAATCCTAGATGCCTCATTCACACCCTTTTCATATTTCAGTAAAATAAAATGGTTCCAACGTTGGACATATCTGCAAGCCTGTCTTTGCTACAACCATCTGCCTTAGAGAGAGTCCGCCATATAGACTTTCCCTCAGGAGAGTAATGCTGCATTTAGGGAGCCATTAGAGTTTTTGTGGTATCCGCAGCCAATGCACCAATCTCCACCTTCATCTTAAGCCTATTTGCATTCCCAGCACTGTACATATCTTGCACAAGGAAGGGGGCAAAGACAGCAGTGTTTAGCAGAAACAAAGTCTTAAGACTGAATGTGGACACACAGAGGTCAGTCACATCAGTGCATTTGCTCCATAGTTCCTATCTTTCAGTGGGCTCACTAGTAACATAAAGAGACTGATGGTCAAATCCAGCAATGGAAGTCCATGTGTGCAAAGCAGATGCACATTCAAGAGTAGGAATGGAAGGATCTGTCAATGTCAGTTTTCTCAGTTTCTCATTTTTCCAATCCTATAGGCAGTTCTCCATGTTTCCCCATCCGCTTGTGAATTTTGAGGGTTTATTTTTACGTCTCCCTGAAAATTCATCAGTGTTTTAGTGCAGATTTCTCCTAACAAAACACATTTTTGTTTGCAGTTTTGATTATTGGACACATTTTTTGCAAGCAGCGTTTCCTAATATTGCACACTTTTGTAATATGTAGATTTTTATGCACAACTTTTCTGATTATATGCATTTTTATAATTGTTCATTGTTTGGTGGTAGAACTGCTTCGCAAAATTTGGATAAGTGAAAATTCTGATGGATAGCAAATTTTGGTTCATGTGCTCATTCAAGAAGAGTGGATTAGATAGTTTCTCACTGAAATGCAACAAACTTGAATTTCTCCCCCCATCCCTATTCAAGAGCAGGGTTGTTCATGCCACTTCCTTGCCACTAAATGTCTGCAGCCATTAAAAGGTTCCTCACCGTCTGTCATCATCTATACCTGTTTTGAGCTTTCTTTGTTTGATTTTATGGAGAGATTACGTTGGATTACTAGTTCGGCAGCCTTGCATTATGCTCAGCTGTGCTGGCTGTGGCTGACTGGAGTTGTAGTCCAAAACATCTGGAGGGCAGCAGGTTGGGGAAGGCTGGTCACTCTACCTACTGACCGTGGTTTGCCAAGATTTCAGACACAAGTCTCTCTCATCCCTACTTAGAGATGCTGGGGATCTTAGACCTTTTGGACTTTAGACTTGAGGCCTTTTGCATACAAAATATGTGCTCTTACCACTGAGCCACATTTCACAACAGTTTACAGATTAGAAACAATACAAAAGGAGCATAAAAAATGGAAATGGACTGCCTTCAAGTCGATCCCGACTTATGGTGACCCTATGAATAGGGTTTTCATGGTAAGCGGTATTCAGAGGGGGTTTACCATTGCCTCCCTCTGAGGCTAGTCCTCCCTAGCTGGCCAGGGCCTGCTCAGCTTGCCACAGCTGCACAAGCCAGCCCCTTCCTTGTCTGCAACTGCCAGCTGGGGTGCAGCTGGGCTCCTTGGGACTATGCAGGTTGCCCATGGCTGGCAGAGCTTGGAAAAGTTACTTTTTTGAACTACAACTCCCATCAGCCCAATCCAGTGGCCATGCTGGCTGGGGCTGATGGGAGTTGTAGTTCAAAAAAGTAACTTTTCCAAGCTCTGATGGCTGCACAGGTGGCAGGGCATGTAACCCCTGAGCCACTCACTGTGGGGTGATCTTTAGCTGGCCCTTGACACCCAGGAGACATGAGCGGGGATTTGAACTCAGAGACCCTTGACTCCCAGCCAGGCTCTCCGCCCCACTGTGCTATACCAGCTGTTTGCTATTTTAGAAAACACCTCATTCCATCCTTGGTCAGCTAGAGGATTCTGAATGTGCCCGAGGCAACAAAAAGTATAACCACTGTTAATGTTAATGGAGGAATAACAAGAAGGACCTCTCCAGAATATCTTAACCCATGGGCAGGCTGATATCAGCAGAAGTGCTCAGGGCTTTCTAAGTTAACTAGCTCCTTGAATGAAGCTTGGTAGTACATAGGTAACCAATACAGGTTCTCAAGAATCTCAAGATTCTCAAGGATTCCAATAGGCTGGGAGGAGTCTGTCAAGATTCTGGCAGCTGCCACTAGTTGAAACTCCTGAACTGTCTTCAAGCGTAGCCCCACATAGAGCACATTACAGTAATCTAATCAGGAGCTTATCAGAGGATAGATTATCTCTGTCCAAGAACGGCTGTAGCTGGCAAACCGGTTGTAGCTGATAATAGGCACTCCATGGCATTGAGGCCATCCTGAACCTCCAGTGACAAAGATGGATTAAAGGAGTATCCCCAAGCTATACACCTGTTCCTTCAAAGGGAAGCAACCTTGTTCACTGCAGAACATCTACCCAGTTCCTATACTCAGGAACAACCAATCCACAGCATCTTCATCTCATTCATTTGTCCCTCATCCTATAAGCAATAAATACCTAGACATTCCTCTCTTTACTGGACATAACATGAAAGGTAATTTAAGCTAAAACTGGAAGTTCAAGCTTAGAAGCATTACTGCACCCACCAGTGCTAGAAAATTAATTATAACCAGCTTCAAGTGATTAGACTTTCTTGATTGCTATATTCAGTTCCTATAATTAGAGAGTTATAGGCAATACAACTAATCACAGCTTTAGGAGAGCTTTAATTGCATCTACTTTCATCCATGGGAGTGGTTGGAATATATAAAGACACACAATGAATATTTTTTTCTGTGGTGTGGATGTGAAAGCTAGAATACCAAGATAATTATTGTCAAGATTTTCCTTTTGTATTATATTTTTTAAAAAAATGTTTCATATATTCTGCAAAGCTGAGGCTACGGTTTCTTTTAATAGCCCCTAGAGTGCCTCAGTGTTTGTAACTTTTTCAAATTATTATTATTTAATTACACAAAGTTCTTCAAAATCCAGACATCAACACAGACAAGTTTAAAAATAGTTTGTAACAGAGATACTCCAAAACTATACCTAAAATATAAGTGAGAAAGCAGTAAGTGAAGCTAATTATGAACCAAAAATAAAGATATGACATAGTAAACACGAGATAACAAAATCAGACTTTAAAGCTGGTTATGCATCTGTCATCACAAGCAAATACTGTTTTGCATTTTTCACGTTGGGATGCCATCTATCAAGATATCTGACATATTCAGGAAATAGACTCCAGGTTAAATAAAAAAAAAAAAAGCACCCCCGGTTGAAAATGGAAATGGACTGCCTTCAAGTCGATCCTGACTTATGGCGACCCTATGAGTCAGGCTATGAATAGGGTGTTCATGGTAAGTGTAACCATTGCCTCCCTCTGAGGCTAGTCCTCCCCATCTGGCTCGGGCCTGCTCAGCTTGCCACAGCTGCACAAGCCAGCCCCTTCCTTGTCCGCAACTGCCAGCTGGGGGGCAACTGGGCTCCTTGGGACTATGCAGCTTGCCCACGGCTGCACAGGTGGCAGGGCATGTAACCCCTTAGCCACTCACTGTGGGGGTGACCTTGACAGCCAGGAGACATGAGCGGGGATTTGAACTCACAGACTCTGGACTCCCAGCCAGGCTCTCCTCCCTACTGTGCTATACCAGCTTTATATAGAAGGAGTAACAAGGGGCTAATTGCCTCATCTTGTTTCTCTCTGCACTGCTGTGCTCTTCTGAGATTGTAACTGTGCCCTTCACATCGTCCAGCCTTTACCAACCTGGCCCGCTCCATGTATTTTAGACTGTAGCTTCTATCAGCCCCAGCTAGCACAGCCATGCTGTCTGGGGCTGATGGGATTGGCAATCTAAATGTCTGAGGATGCCAGGTTGACAAAGACTGTTCTGGAAGCACAGGCAGTGCTAGGAAACACATCCAGGTTCAGAAATGGCTCGCTCTTGCTCTGAACTTTTTTTTCCTATATGCATATGTATTCTCATGTATCCTCTGGTGTCATACGAAATCCAGCTGAATTTAGTTACCAGATACATGCAATCAAGTACCTTTCTAGTTCTGGCATATATCAATGTCCAATCTCCTTACTACTTATATTATCTTCACTAGATGCTGGTTGGGAAACAGAATATTCTTTTCAATGCATCAAAAAGGAAATACTGTAATCTTCATTTAGAGCATGAATTCAAAGATCCAAGCTATCTGATTGGCTGGCGCTCAACCTTTGGGGAGTACATTTGTTGGAGTAGCTACATTTTCTTTTTGGCAGAGAACAGGCATTTTCTGAATCTATCAGAGTTTGGAAACATTTGTCTGCCTGGAGTAATTCACTGGGAACTGATTATATTGGCACCGATCGCAGGATTTCTGGAATCCTCCTATTCTACAGAACATGGGTTTTTAAAAAAATGTTTTTAAAAAGTCAATAAATGTAATCCAAATTTTGAAAATGAAACACACACACAAAGTAAGATCAAAAATCTGATCTCAAGTGTGTTTTGGTTAGAAATGTGTTGTTATTATGATAGAATCATAAAACATCTAGTAAACATTGTAATTTTTGTGTGGAAACACCCATGCAGTTTTAAGCAGCTGGAATGGAAGTGTCAACTTGTCTGGCCCGTTGCATTCACAGGGATTCCTTTTCTCTTTTCTGGCACGCCGCAATTCTTCCTACAAGATGCTTCCCACATGATGTGTGAAACAAGTGACAATTCCAGCAAGTCTGAGTCTACATTCTCTGCATGCCTTGGATTCCCACCTGCTTTCCTAATATCTTGCAAATGGGTATACCCACGTGGATCTTGATACCAGACTCCTATGAGTATCCATAGCATCAAATGGGGATACTCACGATAAACGCATACATACACTCACAGTCTGAGGTATCAGAAATTACCACAACTGAAAAATGGGATACTGACCAACATGGACAGGTGCATTTTTTTCCCAAAAAGAGAATGTGGAGAAAGCAAAAAAAAAAAAAAAGTCTTTTCAGGGTCTGACTGCCATAACAGGAGGCAATTTGCAAATGTCCTTGCTCATCACTTTGGGTGGTAACTACAGACATTTTTCATTTACCCATTTATGTGATTATATATGCTTGTTTGCTTCCCTGAATTAACTAGGTTTTATTTTATAGGCAGCCTGACCCTGTCGATCACTTTACTGCAGTTTTGGAACATAAGAAGAGTCCCTGCAAGACCATACCAAGCATCCATCTAGTCTAGATTCCTGTTTCCAGCAGTGGTCAGCAGGTGCTTCTAGAGAATTTCCACAAGCAGAGCATGAAGGCTACAGCTCTCTCTCCTTGTTTGTTCCCAGCATCTGGTATTTGCAGGTATGGAGTATGGAGGCTTCATGCAATCCAGGCAGGGCCTTGCACACCCTTGGTAGCTAAAGTGAGATCCTCTTGTCTAATGTTAACTTACTTACTGGAGGTGGGGGGATAATAATATGCCTTGCCTACAGTAGTTTGCCAATACTAAGGCCAGATTACACGTGGATATTCATCACTTCATGAACAGAACTATCTCAGATAAAACATCACTAATAGAACTTTCACAGGTGGGACCTGCAACAAAATGTTGCAGTGTGGAGTGCTTCTCTTCCAAATTCCACACACATCATTCTATTTCTTCTTCCACTCACCTCAGTTGTCCATTCTCGCCCCTCTCAATAGCCAGTCAGTTTTCCATCCACAAAGAATATGCTCACTCCTCCTTGAGATCTTTTGGGGTCCACTCCCGCTTTAGGGTTTTTTGCTAAAGATGTTTTTATACATATATACTTCTCCAGATCTTATCAATCCATGCACTGGTAACCTCCAGATTAGATTATTGTAATTCGCTTTATGTAGGGCTGTCCTTATGGCTTGTTCAGAAGTTGCAACTGTATTGACAGCATGGCCACGATTTTACATCCTCCACAACACCCCCAGATCTTGTATCGTTCCAATGCATTGTGGGAGGGAAATGGTGGGTGTTACGCACACATGCATGCACAAAAACTCTGTCTCTCTCTCATACACATACATGCACACACACACAAACAAACAAATGATGGAGAATATTCAGCAAAAATTCTGCAAAATGCCCTTTTTGTGGAGGGTGAGAAAAAGAAAAATCACAGAAACTTTCTCAGAAATACGGCTTCTGAAAAAAGCTGGCTCGGCTCTCATTCATACAGTGTTTCTATCAGTATCAAGTGTTTGCCTGTAAAAATATCAATGTAAGCATCAAGCTGAGTGTTGTGTGGCATGTTCTTTAATAGCAAAACCAACCTCCTCTTTTGTGGCATAAAATTATTACATCTGCATGGCAAATTCCCGTCATCCTGGGGTGAACTTTCTCCACAAAATTTCCATACCCCCCAAAAGAATGTCTTGTTCTTATAAAGAAAACAGTGAAAAATAGACATTCTATCCTACCATTTTTTCTTTGATATCAGTGGTCATTTTCTGACATTATGCGCCAGTAAACTCAGGTTGACTGTTGAATGCACACTCAGGAGAGATTATCCCTGACCATTGGCTGGGACTGATGGGACCTGTAATCCAAAATATCTGGAGGGCACCTGGTTGGCTACCCCTGCACTGAACCTTAGTTCAACATTACATGGACAAGCAGAAAGGAGCCACAGCAACCCTTGTGTTCATATACTACTGTGTAGCCAACAGGAGGAGTTTGGAAGCTTTTCACTCTGCTTTTGCTTAACCACTGTTTATTGTATCACCCAGACTGTGATTAATATTAACAAGGAGATCATGCATAGTCCTCCCCCTCCCCATTTTATCCTCATAACAACTCTGCAGACTAGGGTAAAGAGATTGTGACTGGCCCAAGATCAACCAGTGAGCTTCATGGCTGAGTCAGGATTTGAACTCTCCTGCATTGGGCAGGGGGTTAGACTTGATGGCCTTCTAGGCCCCTTCCAACTCTATGATTCTATGTTCTATCATTCTAATCTAGCAGGTGAATTTCAGGAATCGTTTAGCTGTCAATTTAACACCACTGATTCTGAACACCACTGAGCCCATAAAGTTGGCCTTACAGCTAAAGCTTGGAGGCAAACTTTAGAGCAGCGGCATTGTCAAAAATTATCCTGAGATCTTTCTTCAACTTCTCAAATTCTTTCTTCCCATTGACAAAACCCGGATTAAATAAGAAAGAAAAAATAAGAAAAAAATTAGAAAAAAAATTGGGAACCTGTCAGATTTGTATTATTGTATTGGCAATTTTATTGTGTCCAATTCATCAGACGTTGCTTCTTGACTAGCCCTCTTCTGTGGAATTTCCATCCTTGGTTCACTCAGTTATTACAGTGTCCAGACAATTCTTATTTATTTAGTATTTACATTTATATCCCATTTTTCCTTCAAGAAGCTCAAGATGGTGTACATGATTCTTCCCCTCCCTACTTTATCCTCACAACAATCTTTTGAGGTAGGTTAGGCTGAGGGGCAGTGACTGGCTCCAAAGTCACCCAGTGAGCTTCATGGCTACAGTTCAACTTCAGATAAAAACTTATGCACTTTGCTGTGGCAAATTTTACATATATATGTATTTTCTGAATCTTTATTTTTTATTTATTTCCAATTTGAGCCAGACTTATTATACAATCATAAACAAAACTAAATACAGCAAATCAGAATAGAGAAAAAACACAAGTATTATTTGGGAGTATCCTGTATATATGACAATAATCTATTTTTTGCCACTTAACCATAAACACACTTTCTGTATAATTACATTCTCTAAATCTTACACAATCGGTTAATTTTGCCTTCAGTGCATACACTCAAATTTTATCATGCCATTCTTTCGTTGTGGGAATTGTGGCCATTCTCCATTTGGGTGCATATAATATTCTAGCTGCAGCAAACACAGAAGAAACCAATTCTACATGGTCCTTCCATGTTGAATCTTCTAAGTAATTTAATAAAAATATTACCAGATGAAGTGGAATCTCAATATCCCAAAATTCTTCTTATATGAGATTTTATTTTCTTCCAAATGTGGAAGAAATTTCCTCTCTCTTTCTGACATTTCCAACAAATAGGCGGGTAGTTTTTGCTTATTCTGTTTATTTTCACCAAGGTCATGTACCATGTATCAAGGGCATGATTTAATAACACTTTTCTTTTATCCCCGAGTTCAATGAGAATTTATGCCCCGTTATCCATAACTTCTTTCACACCTCCATTGGTATATTTCCCCCCATGTTCTGAGCCCATTTCACTATGTACTCTTTTACTTGCTTATGTTCTGTATCATACTTCAGTAATAAGTGAAATATCTTTCCCAGTCTATGTTTGCTTGTATTTAATATGGCTGTCTCAAATTCTGTTGATTCTTTGATTTGATTAATTGTTCTTATATAGCCTTGAACTTTAGATCTAACTTGAAAATGTTCAAACCAAGGAGCGTTGTTGCCTTGCATCTGTCACTTAATTAGTAGATATGAAACCATTTGTCCTTGATTTACTAAATCTTGAAAACTAAACAGTTTAAATCATTTCCACATTCTGAAACTCAAAATATTGCATCTCATTTATTCCAAAATTGACTCTATGTGGGATAGTCTCAGACAGGCAGAGCAATCCAACTTGCCAGAGGCCAGTGGGAGCGAAGCCGATGGAGGCGGAGCTGGTGGAAGGGGTCACCACATTCCCGTTCCGTGCCCGGTACCTGCCGGGCAAAGGGGCGTGTTTGCGGCTGCTGCCGAAGCCAGGCCGCCATCAAGGGTGTGTCCGTGCGCACGTGGCGCGCCAGCGCGCCGTCGTGACGCACAGTAAGGAGGCGGGGCAGCTGAAGGCCATTTAAGGCCACTCCACCAGCCTCCCGCCCTCCTTTGAATTTTGGCGGCGGAGGCCTTGTGGCGGCGGCTGCTGCGCGCCGCGGGGAGCCTTCCGGCCGCGGCGGGCCCTTTGGCCTCCTGCCCTCCTTTGAATTTTGGCGGCGGAGGCCTTGTGGCGGCGGCTGCTGCGCGCCGCGGGGAGCCTTCCGGCCGCGGCGGGCCCTTTGGCCTCCCGCCCTCCTTTGAATTTTGGCGGCGGAGGCCTTGTGGCGGCGGCTGCTGCGCGCCGCGGGGAGCCTTCCGGCCGCGGCGGGCCCTTTGGTGCGCTGGCCTAGCGGGGGCAGCGGCGGCAGCGGGCCGCGAGGGGCCTTCGGGCCGCGGCGAGGCTCGGGAGGCCTTCCGGCCACGGCGAGGCCTTTGATGGGCCGGCCTCGCGGCTGCGACGAGGCACATGGGGACTTCCAGCGGCGGCGAGGCACGGGAGGACTTTCAGCCGCGGTGAGGCCTCTGATGGGCCGGCCTTGCGGCTGCGACGAGACGCGTGAGGACTTTCAGCCGCAGCGGGGCACGGGTGGCTTTCCAGTTACAGTTTCAGTTTCAGTTACCCCTGAGGAAGAATCTTTAATTCAGAACATGTCAGGCCTAAACAAACTGCGCTGCTATGGGGCCACCTTTGATGCTCTTCTGCTCTCTCCTGTTTCTTTCCTTCAAACTATCACCTTCTGATTCCATCATTTATCATAGAAATAATGTTTGGGATTAAGGGAAACACAACAACCTACTTCTAGTTAAATAGTACCCTAGACTTTCTATCATAAACCTGGAATATGTGGAGTAGGGGGAGAGACAATGTTTAAAATTTAATTCTATGCTGATAGTAAAAGAGAGATTGAAAGGCCAAATATGTCTTGCAACCCAGGGCATGTGTGTCTGTGTTTTAAGTATGCAGAGAGAAATGTTTACTTTAGCTGAAGGTGAATCACAGTCAGCATTTTTATGGATTAAATATAATTTGAAAAGAACAGTAGGGGAAAAGGTTATTTTAAGGATTTTCTATTTAAACTAAACAACATATTTATGCAGGCAGGCTTCTGTGCAGAACATAGAGGCAAGTATTCAGGGAGAGCTCCTGTCTGTTTCTCTAAGCATAGTAATGCAGCAGGTAAAGGGATGATGCATAGACGAAGAGCTGTCTCTCTACTCTTCTATGTATTTAGGTCCAGTTCCACACTTTATGTGGCAATTGACATTGCCGCTTGCTCACTACATGTCTCTCACAATGCTGTAATGGGTGGCAAACCTCCAGTTAGGGCCAGGAGATACTTCTATTGGGGTCCCCTTCCCATTACAGAAAGCAAAATAGGAATAGACTCCTTTTCTTGATACTGAAGTGTATTTTTAGTTTAAACTAAATGTTACTTTTCAGTTACCAATTACCTAGAGAGGTAGTGGGCTATCTGACACTGGGGGCATTCCAGGGGCAGCTGGAGAGGGGATGCTTTTATTAAGGGATGTACTGAGAAGGCCATCCCACTTCCTCACTGTTTTGCAAACCAGGAAAGTTCAGAGAAGGGGTTAGTCAATTAGGGAGAACTTGAGATGAGAGGGCCCCCCCAAAAATTGCCTGCACTCCCACACCCTCCTGCTGCCTGTGGCCGCCACTTCTTTTGCAGAATAACCTAGAAAGATGCTCTGTCATAACGTAGCGGCCATTTGGATTGGAGCAATGCAATGTAATTACAAAGAGCAGAGGCTTTTTGATGAGGGTGGGGGGCAGCTGGAGACAGAAAGGAGGCTGCAGGAGCCAGTAGGGACCCCCAGTTAGTGCTGCAACCTCACCTCCAAAACTACTTCAACTCCAAATGCAAGGGGAACTCATCCCCCCCTTTTTTCACTGTCAAGCTTCTCCCCCCCCCAAATACGTTCTTCAAAACCCAGGTAAAAATATATGAACCTTTCCATCAGTTAAGTCCCATAAACCTCTGTCCTAAGACCCATTTAATCTGTGGTATTCTGAGTAAACACACATAGGATTCTGCTGTATGTGTGCAATCACATGCCCCCTTCCGGGGGAAGAAGTAACGATACACTCGGGGATTTTCTCATAAGTAAGTATGCATAGAATTGGTCCAATTCATATTTCTCTGAGTAAATTATTTAAACATAATGGAATTAATCACGTGCAGGCTGCACATTTGCTTGCATCTTCTCTTTAGCTAGTTTACAAACTGGTCTGTAGATAAGGTGCCCACCTTTTTTACAGGCCTCTAGTCCTGTGCTTTTAAGAGTCATTTGATCTGCAGACATTAGAAGATGGCATTGCTTAACTCCATGCCATCTAATAACTGCTGAATACGAACCTGCTATTAAAGGCACAACAACAAGCCAGAAGGATATGTGGGGCCAGGGCCCCCCAAAGGAGTGGGAAGCAGCCCCCAGCAGAGGCTGCTTGAGAAAAGTGTCCCTTCCCAGCTACGCTCGAGGGCTATGGACCTTGCTTGCAGACTATTATTTGGGAGTATCCTGTATATATGACAATAATCTATTTTTTGCCACTTAACCATAAACACACTTTCTGTATAATTACATTCTCTAAATCTTACACAATCGGTTAATTTTGCCTTCAGTGCATACACTCAAATTTTATCATGCCATTCTTTCGTTGTGGGAATTGTGGCCATTCTCCATTTGGGTGCATATAATATTCTAGCTGCAGCAAACACAGAAGAAACCAATTCTACATGGTCCTTCCATGTTGAATCTTCTAAGTAATTTAATAAAAATATTACCAGATGAAGTGGAATCTCAATATCCCAAAATTCTTCTTATATGAGATTTTATTTTCTTCCAAATGTGGAAGAAATTTCCTCTCTCTTTCTGACATTTCCAACAAATAGGCGGGTAGTTTTTGCTTATTCTGTTTATTTTCACCAAGGTCATGTACCATGTATCAAGGGCATGATTTAATAACACTTTTCTTTTATCCCCGAGTTCAATGAGAATTTATGCCCCGTTATCCATAACTTCTTTCACACCTCCATTGGTATATTTCCCCCCATGTTCTGAGCCCATTTCACTATGTACTCTTTTACTTGCTTATGTTCTGTATCATACTTCAGTAATAAGTGAAATATCTTTCCCAGTCTATGTTTGCTTGTATTTAATATGGCTGTCTCAAATTCTGTTGATTCTTTGATTTGATTAATTGTTCTTATATAGCCTTGAACTTTAGATCTAACTTGAAAATGTTCAAACCAAGGAGCGTTGTTGCCTTGCATCTGTCACTTAATTAGTAGATATGAAACCATTTGTCCTTGATTTACTAAATCTTGAAAACTAAACAGTTTAAATCATTTCCACATTCTGAAACTCAAAATATTGCATCTCATTTATTCCAAAATTGACTCTATGTGGGATAGTCTCAGACAGGCAGAGCAATCCAACTTGCCAGAGGCCAGTGGGAGCGAAGCCGATGGAGGCGGAGCTGGTGGAAGGGGTCACCACATTCAGATGCCGCTTAAAGGAGAGGAAGGAAACAAAAAGGGAAGACACTGGCTGCGTCGGCAGGATGCAATCGAAGGCAACAAAAGACATGTTTCCTTCTGCCACACCTTTTCCTGGCATTCCGGCTGCCAGGATGGAGGGCCACGGGAGGGAGCCGAACAGACCCAGGATATCGCATAAGTGTCCCCTGGCCCCTCCTCTGACACGCCTCCAGAAAATGCCCCTTTTCCCGGCCTTCCACCAGCCGGGTCCAAGCCAGCAACTGGTATTCAGAAGCATACTGCCTCTGATCATGGAGGCAGAGCATAGCCATCATGACTAGTAGCCACTGATGCTTCAGCTGCACTACATGGCCCTTAACCAGGCCTTGCTTTGTGTCACTTGGTGAATACACAAAATGCTGAAGGGGAAAGGGGCATTGCTGTTATAACTGTTGTGATTCTTGCTATAGATAGAGCTTGGAAAAGTTAATGTTTTAAACTACAACTCCCATCAGCCCCAGCCAGCATGGCCACTGGAGTGGGCTGATGGTAGTTGTAGTCCAAAAAAAGTAACTTTTCCAAGCTCTGGCTATAGGACTGACTGTCACTTATCCCTTCCTACTTCTTATCTTATCCTCCTTCCTTCCTTTGTTGCCTTCAAAATGCACTGGAAATGCACTGGAATTGACTGAAGAGCACTGAAGTGTAATTCTGCTATAAGGAACTCTCTGGTTAATAGGGACCACCAGGGCTGGATTAAGCTGAGGAGGGCCCCTAGGCTGATTCTGAGCTGCCTGCCATCCCGTCCCATCCCATCCCCCCGCTTCACCTACCTTTCTGCTTTTTTTGCGGCTGCGTGCACTGCGCGCGCAGGTTTGCCATCAATCAAGATGGCGGCCGAGGTTTCCCTAAGGGTTTCCCTTAGGGAAACCTCGGCCACCATCTTGATTGATGGCAAACTGCAAAAAACAGCGAAGAAAAAGGTAAGTGAAGCGGGGGGATGGTGGGTGGTTCGGAAGCTCTTGTCCCGCGATTCTCGGCTCCTCTCCTGCTTCTGCGGTTCACGGGCCCCCAAGAGCTCCAGGCCCCTAGGCTTCACCCTACTAAGTCTAATGGATAATCCGGCCCTGGGGACCACAAATTTATGGCAAAGCATGAAATAAGGAGTATGCAGGTCAGTCCCCTCTTTTGATTCATCTATCCCTTTACATGCTCCAGTCCAACACCTACTCATCCCTGCTTTCAGATTCTTAAGCTTCTTCTCTCTCTTTCCTTAGACAGGTACACATAGTTTATGATACACAGAAAGGAACATAAAAAGCTGTATTTGGTCTTCCATGGGTTCCTCTAACTCAGCATTGTCTTTACACTGACTGGCAGAGGCTCTCCAGAGCTTCAGTCCCACTTGAAGATGCTGGGGATTGAACCTGGGACATTCTGCATGCAAAGCAGATGTCCTACCACTGAGCTACAGCCCTTCCCTCTTTGGGGATGGACTGCTTCTGAAGCCACTGATTGTGGTGGTAGCAGTAGAAAGCTGTTGCAGAGTTGCTTCCTCTCGGGGTCCCCACCCAACCACCACCCTGGGAGAGAGCTGGCAAACAATATGCCATGAACATTGGAATCCAGGACAGTCCTTCTCTGGGAGAGCTGTTGACTGTATCCCTGAACGGTTATAGGGCAGAGTGGGGAGTGAGCAAGCAAGATAGGCAGCAAGAGGCCAATATATGAGGAAGGAAGTGAGATGAGTAGCCATTCCCTGTTGGAAGTGGGGCAAGAGCAATTCCTGTTTTGTTCTTTTGTTTATGCTCCAGAAGGGAGATAGAGCTAGGGTCCTCTGATGGATAGGCTTGTTTACCTTTACCTGTGATGCTCTGACTGACTTCCTTCTGTCGCTAGACTGTGATGTCCTTAGGGAAGCTTACCTGCCCCTCCTCCTTCCGCCCTTTCCACTCCTGACTGTCCGGGAGAGAGGAGACATCCCTTTGTCTCCGCTCTCTCCAAGCCATGAGGCTAACCCCTACACCTGGGCATTATGCCTCCAACTTAGCTAGTTAGTTAGAACTAGGTATGCTTTTCTATCTACTATGTATTTCTATAAATAAAGTAGCTTTTCTTATTTTACTAAGTCTCAGTGATGTTGATGCAGGGTAAAAGCCTGCTTTCTTAGGTAAACGCACACACACACTGGCAAACTCGCATTTCAACATCTGCTGCTACTCTGCTGCTGTGGTGTTGCTTTAAACGAAATTAAGCACACAAATTACACACAGCGCAACATTCCCTACCTTTAAAAATGATTCCATTATCATGCCATGCCCCTGTATCTGCTCTGTCTGGTCGGTTAACAGGGGTAGCCAATGTGGTGCCCTCCAAAAGTTGTTAGACTACAGCTTCCATCATCCTTGACCTTGGCCATGCAGAAGAGTGCTGATGGGAGCTATAATCCAACAACATCTGGAGGGCTACATCTGCTACCCCAGGGTTCACCTGTCACTTTGCAGGACCAAGGTAATACAGCAGTAAAGAAAGTAGACAGAGTCCCCTCATTCTGCCGAGCTTCCCCACCGATGTTGCTCGGTGGCAGCAAAGACAGGCAAGTCTGGAGTATGGCTGTGAAGATGCGCAGCTGTTGAATGGCCAGCACCAAGGGATGGATGGATCTGTCAGTTTTGGTTTCTCTCACTTTCTCATTTCCCCCCAACTTAAATTCAGTTCTCCATATTTCTGCAACAATTTGTGATTTTTTTTTAAAAAAAATCCTCATGAAAATCCATCAGCTTTTTAGTGTAAGTTACTCCTAATTAATGAATCTTTATACGCAGTTTGGACTAATGTACACATTTTTCAGCTAATTTTCTCAACTATGATGCATTTTTAATCTTTTTTCAACCATATATTCATGTTTGCACACTGTTTGCCTAATATATGCATTTGTGTAAACATTGTTTGGTTGGGGAACTGCATCGCAAAATTCAGAGAAGTACAAATTTTGACAGCTATGCTTCAGTTATTGGTTCGAGAAGTGTCATTTCTCATTAATGTAAAGAAAATCAAATTTCTTTCCCATTCCTGTCACAACACCAGAACCAGAATAGGCTGATGACTTCATCAGACACAGATACAAGTAAATCGAATTGTCCCTTATCAACAGAGACATTTGAAATGTCTGAATCTTTCCGCTTGGGAGCCCAAGGTTGATGTGTCTTAACATCAGTGCTTAGTGTTCTGAAACATTTCATTGCTTGGATGTTGATTATATTAAATGCTAGGATAGGGCCAGTTTTGGGCAAGAAAATTCACCCAAGGAACTGTGTTTATTCTGACTGCCTAGAATGAATGAAGACATCCCCCTCCTCCACCAAACCATCTCCACCAATCACAAAGTGCTCATTTATTAAGGAACTCAAGTTTACATTCCTTTCCATTCATCATTGGCTTAAATGTGTGAAACTGCAACTGTTTCTACCACATCCTGGCAAGACAGTCAGCATCAGCTCTTTGTCAGCCTTTGCAGGGATGCCGGTGGCTTGACAGTGACTGACATGCTGGAACAAGGGCCGGAATGTCTAGACGAGAAGGAAAGTGGGCTTCTCCTAATAATGGGCTTCCTGAAAATAAGCAGAGCCCTTTTTCATCAAGGGGGTCTGTTTCCGTCAATGGAACAATGGGTGACTATTTGGATCAGCAAAGGCGGCCGTAGCTTTCTGAAGTCTTCTGAAACTGCCAGTATCACTATGGGCACCATAAGATACAGCTTAAATGATAAGGCTTGGGATTACTGAAGGGGAGGGGGAGCTGAAGGAAAGGGAAAAAGAGAGATATTTAAATTGCTGGGAGAGTTAATTAAAAATGACGTAAGGGTTCCTTCCATCTCTCACACAAGCACACTTCACCAGCCTGTATCTGAATCATTGATACTAATCCTCTGGGGTGTGTGTATGAAGCCATAGGTTTCAGACAAACTGAGGCTGCTTCATCTGACTTCACAATGGGACCCAAACATTTTCAGCCATTGTGATGCAGGGGCTGTCTCCTGCATATGCAATAGGAGACAGATGGGACGTCGCACTGTGAAAACAAGAAAATAGGAAGCCCCTCTTGACTATAAACCACAATTTAAATTCTCATTGTTGCATCCTTATTGAAATGGGACTTTCAATAATTGAATTCAATAATTCAATATATATAATTGTTCTAACTTTTTTGTGTATTCAGTTGTTGAAACTGCCTTTAAAATTATTTTTTAACTGTTTTGATAGGCAATTGTTGTATATATGTTTTATTGTATTGTGAAATCACTTTGAGATGCTTCATAGGAAGCGCTTCATAAAGGAAGTAATTACGATCATCTGATATAATAATATAACAAATGGAAAGCAATTTTTTTCAAACTCAGTTTACAAATATTGTGAATGCCAAAAGGCCAAATACTTACTAGCTTATTAGACAGAGCAAACTGTCCAAACCTCTCTTCAGCCAGGGCATATTGTGGAAACCCCACTACAACATATGCTCTATTCTGAAGATGTGATGAAGGCATGGAGGACTGGAGAGGAGCCTGCCATCTAGGGATGGAGAAAACAGTCATTTCCTATCAATATCCTTTGAGCTCCATTCTCTCCATGGCCCATTCCATCCTGTTTCATTTAGAAATGCACTAAAATTTATAAATGGACCCCATTACCTGCAGGTTTATGAGGTGTTCTGAAGGGTAACTCTAAAGCGGGAGTGGCTAGTCTGTATGCCACTGAGATGTTTTTGGATTCCAACTCCCATCAGCCCCAGTCAGCATATCAATGGCCTGAGATTATGTGAGCTGTAGTTCAACAACAACTAGAGGGCCACAGGTTAGCCACCCCTGCTTGAAAGTGTGGAGCCTTTCTTTCCACAGGTAGCAGCTGCTCCCAGTGACTAGAAAGCCTGGCTGGTGCTGTGACCTGCACATGGGCATTTAAAGCATGTCCACAGAAGGTGCAAGAATAAGGGTGGTTAACCTATGGGCTCTCAGATTGTAAGGGACCCTGTGGAGGAGGAGGTAGACTGGGATCCTGGGGAGGGGCCCAGTGGGCTGCAGCAGATAAGGCTTCAGCATTTTAGACAGTGACAGCTCTGGCCACTTAGTTCTAGTTACAACTAAAGAAATGCTGTTTGACAATGATCCGGCCTGTCCTCCTTTCAGCCTTTTTTCTTGTTGCCCAAGCTGCCACTTGCACCTCCTCTTGAGGAGGAGGAATCAAAGGCTCAACCAGAGATGGTGTTTGAGGAGGATCTGGATGAAGTGCCGCTGCCACCACCAAGGATGCTGTGGCAGATGCGTCAATGTTCACAGACAGCACCAGCTTTTCAACCTGTTTGTAGGAGTGGTCACTTGCTCACGCAATCCTGTTCAGAGAAACCTTCCCCACACAAATACAGCCTGCCCCGAACCTTCTTAAAGGGTCTCAAGGGATGTCTCTAATTGCTGCAATAATGTTTTATCTTGGGTAGTCATGCTTAATTATACCTGTGTAGAGATACAGAGTGCTGTATAACCTGTAAGCTGATCTACAAAACTCTTTAAGCTGAGATTCCACATTAAACATAACAGAGAAAAATATTTCAGTGAGACTGAGTCTGAATCCAACAGGGTTGGCCAGGACACAGATGTTGCTGGACTCCACCTCCCATCAGTCCTGACCATTGGACATGCTGTCTGAGCTGATGGGAGATGTAGTCCAGCAATATCTGGAAGGTACAGGTTCCCCATCCCTGCCCTAGAACACAGGAGCACTGGAACCTGCCTTATACTGAGGCAGCCCATTGGCCAGACTGACTTTGGAACTTCCAAGTGCCCAGTCAGCTGACCTCATTTTGATGTCAGCTGATTGACAGGTGGAGCCAAAAAGTTCCCCATCCATGATTTAAATCAAGAATGGAGAACCTGCAGCTCTCCAGACGTTGTTGAGCTTCAGTTCCAGCCAGCCCCAGCCAGTATGGCCAATGGAATGATGGGAGTTGTAGTCCAACAAATTCTGGAGAGCCACGGGTTCCCTGTGCCTGATTTAAATGGATGACCATGAGGGATTTTTCTTCTTTTTAATGTTCTGCAGCAAACATGCATATAGAACCATGACTGGGGGGAAATGATTGTGAATGAGGCAAATGGGAAAAGCAACCTTTTTCTTTGAAACATTCTTCTTCTAGCCCATTGTTTCTCTCCTGCAAACTGCTTTCTCCCTGCCACAACACTGGAAGCTGCCTTATACTGAGTCAGACCAGCTCTATATTGTCTACACTGACTGGCAGCGGCTCTCCAGGATTTAAGACAGAGCTCTCCCAGACCTGTCTGGAGATGCTGGGAATTGAACCTGGGATCTTTGGCATCTAAAGCATGTGCTCTACTACTGGGCTATGGCTTTTCCTTATCCTCCAGGGACGTATAGAAAAAAGAAGGCTACTCTATGACTTCTGGGGGTTTCCCCACTGACATTTTGGTTTGGTGGGTCACAAAGTATTTTTGTGTTGGCATTGTGCAGGCCTGCTGTTCCAGCCACTATACTGCATTTCCCCTTATGATTCTGATTTCATGGCCTGATGTAAATAAGGTCTAAGCAAAACCTCCCAAATTATTATCTGCTACCAAGACTACTTTGATAAATCAGTGGATTGCAAATTATGGAATGAATCAATTAGATCATGGGCAGACTCTAACACATAGCAACAGGTTCCTATATTGTAACACCCACATTGATCTTAGGATCCAGGTGCATTATAAGTGTGGGAGCCCACCTACAGCCAATGTTTGTTGTAGGGCTCTTTTGCACTAATATCACAGGCTGCAAATGGGCTTTCCTGCTGATGAGAGTAAGGAGAGCATTTCTTTCACAGCCAATGTGATTTTAGAAACGTAATTTCCCCTTGTCAACCCATGGTAAAAATCCATCAGGCTTAAAGTGAGCATTTAGGGAGGTGCTTGGAAAATGAATCCTCTTAAGCTTATGAGCAATCCTATTAAATTTGACAGATGAATCACTTTCCTAAACAGGCATTCAATAAAATGGGATTATAGCAAATAACTGTTTTCTGTGGTTTCTTGTTTGCTTTTTCCAGGATATTTGCTAGGCACTCTGGGGAGATGGGGGAGGGGCTTTGGATATGCATTTGCAACATCAGATGCTGCTTCTCTCTCTCTCTCTGCATGTGTGTGTGTGGTTCTGCTTAGCATTTGTAAGAGAAGAAGCCAATCTTTTTAGGATCAGACCAAAGTTCTGTGTAGCCCAGCATTCTGTTTCCAACAGTGTTTAGCCACATACATCTGGCATAAAGTGTAAAGCAGGCATTAAGGTAACAAACCTTCCTTGCTGTTTGTCTCCAGCATCTGAGATATACTACCATTGAACATGGAGGTTCCATCAAGCTATCATAGCTAATAGCAACTGATAGACATCATTCATAAATTGTCACCCCCTTCTCTATATTAGTGGCCATCAATGAAAACATGTAAAGACAAGTTCAGCACCAGTGCTTTCATTATTACAATAGCCGACTTGAGATTCGACTGAATCCATCACAGTTGGCTTTTCAGTTTGCCCTGTTTGCTGCTGCTTTTCTGTAATTTAAGAATGCCTTAATTTTGAATGTTGTTTCATCTTTGGTTGTAGACTTGGAGACAGGTCCACAGACTGTACACTCACTGAATGTAACATGTGAACACCACCTCTTATGATTTTATGGTTTTACTAGGCATACTGCCATCTTAATGTTATCACTGACTACTGCTATTTCTTTTTACTGCTTTTCTGCATTTTCTAGTCGTAAGCTAAAATGTTTTATACATTGTTGTTCTAAACTTGATTAATTTTTATATTATTGTGAGCCATTTTGTAAGAACCCCCCCCAAAAAAGCTGAGATATAAATCCAACAAACAGACAAACCCACGCATCTTGGCGAATGCGTGTCCAAAAGCACCCTTTGCACCCAATATATTTTTGTGTCACAGCTGCTTACTCCAGAGGAATTTTGAAAGGCATGCTGTTGTGTCTCCAGATCTTTTCATCATGTTTACTTTAATGGGCAGATTAATCAGGAACATTCTTTCCCCATTAACCTTTATTGCCTTTATCATAGTTACGACCGATTCATTTGCCATTCTAACCACTGTATTCTCATGAGGCTTATTGGTTGCTGAGTGAAGGAACAATCACACTATTAAACGGAGCTCCAAGCTGGAGGAAATGCACAGACAAACTAGCCCAGGCTCTCTTCGCTTTTGATAGCTGAACCGGAAAGTTTTGACCGCACAATCAATAATATTGCTATTCATCATGAAACAATCTGTAGATTTGTGACTTTCCTTTTTTGGAACGTGGACTGCTGAAGTTAGTTGTGCTCAAGTCCCAATCAAGCAGACAACTTAAATCGAAAGTCCATCGCTTAGTGGTGAGACATCTGCTTTGCATGCAGAACGCCTCAAGTTCAATCTCTAACACAGCCTTCACCAACCTGGTGCCTTCCAGATGTTTTTGACTACAGACCGAAGCAGCCAGCTGGTGGGGTTGATGGGAGTTGTAGTCTAAAACATCTGGAGGGCACTAGGTTGGAGACGTCTGCTCTAAAATCTCCAGGCAGAGCTGGGAAAGACTCCTGTCTGAAACCCTGGAGAGAACCTGGGAATCACCGGCAACTAAGTGTGTCCTAAAGAACCAACATTCTGACTTAGTATAAGACAGATTCCTATATTTCTTCCTAGCAGAGGAAATATGTTGAGAAAATTATGCTGAGAGCAGTCATGTAGTGTCATGTATCTGGCATTAAGTGTAAAGCAGGCATTAAGGTAACAAACCTTCCTTGCTGTTTGTCTCCAGCATCTGAGATATACTACCATTGAACATGGAGTGCCCAGTATTTCAGAGCTTGCTGCTGCTTGGGTGCGACCATAAAAATTTGGCTCACTTGTGCTTTGATTATTCAGTTTAACAACCCTATCAGCACAACAGTTCCACCTCTTTGACATGTGGGGCGTGGAACTGCAAGTGACTAGCAGACCCATTGTGTAAAAGTCTTTGATTTCTAAGATTCCTGGAAGTCTTCTCAATTTTGTGAGGCGTTAAACGATTGCACCATATGTGCAGGAGGAGCCACACCCTATGTGTGCTGGAAAGCGAGAATTGTGATGTCAACACAGTGCTCTGTGTTTGAAAATCCATCTCTGTTCTTGAGTTGAAGGGAATAGGCTTGGGATGGTGGCCAGGCACCAAGCCAGAGCAGCACGCCAAGTGACACAGTTAAGCGTCTAGTTTATTGCTATCTGTTTATTTGCACTTCAGCGGTGCTTGAAAGACCTCCTGGCACCCATTATGTTTTCCTGCATTAATGATACAGTGAGTCTCGTGTATTCTCCAGTATTGTCCAGTACGGATCCAGAAATCTTGGGGTTATATCCATTTTGGTATATTTCTTGAGCTGAGAATTGTATTGAAAAATCCAGACCATGTTGAAATGCAAAGGATAATTACATTCCAATCTATGTATATGTCTGGAAGGTGCAAATTATATCAGTTAATTTAAAAATGCAGACCAAATGAAATTCTCCTCCATTCCTAATCCAAAGCCAACTGGTGCATGACAGTGGATAGAGAACTAGCCTTAGATCTGGAGAATATGGATTATACCTCCATCTCCGCTCTGAATTTATGAGGCTCAATGCAGAAATGTGTGCACAAAGAAAAATTGTGCAGATGATCACTGCTGCCTGGGAGGAACCATGTGCAGCAGCATAGATATTGGGTTGTAGTCAACTAAGTTTTACTCAGAGTTTGTTGTTATGTGTCTTCAAGTCGATTTTGACTTATGGCAACCCTATGAGTCAGGCTATCCCAGTCCAGAAATCACCAAATCTGGTAAAAGGCACTCCTAGCCACTGAGGTCACTAAGGCAACTAGTGACAGAGATGGATCCAGGATCACCCCCAGATGACGGACCTGCTCTTTCAGAGGGAGTACGACCTCATGAACAGCAGGCAATTGACCAATCATCTGAACTTGAGAACCATCAACCCATGTGTATATTAGGAGAAATTTGCATTAAAATACTGATAAATTTCATGAGGACTTAAAAAATTGCAAACCTATCTTGAAATGTGAATTAGAAAAATGAGAAACTGATTTTTTCCCTAATATAATGCATTTGTGTGTGTTATTTTCATCAACATATGCATTTTTAGACATACGTTGCCCCAGTATTTCCAGTTTTGCCCATATTACTTGACTGGGGAACTGCATGGCAAAATTTTGAGAAGTGCAAATTTTGAAGGATGGCTGTGTTTCAGTTTGTCTTTTGTTTCAGGAAGTGTGGATTAGGTAGAGTTGCCTTTAAATGTGAACTGAATCAAATTCTCCCCCATCCCTAGTCCTGATACAACTAAAACTGGCTGTGACTTGGATTTCAGTGAAACCGACAAAGCAAGTCAGTTCAATCCTGTGCATGTCTACTTGGAAGCAAGTCCCACTGAAACCAACGGAAGATACTGTTAGGTTAGTGTATGTAGGATTTTAGCCTTAGCCTGCATTCTTACACACACTTGCATCAGAGAGAGTTCTGTTGAACTAGGGATGATGGAGAACTTTGTCCCACATTTTTAAGCAAACTGACCTAACTCACCTCTCTTATACTAATACACAGATCAGAACATAGCTATAGGTTGTTATTGTATTTTATCATGTTACTGTAAGTCGCCTAGAGTGTCTGTTAATTCGGACAGATAGGCGACTAACAAATAAAATTTTATTATTATTATTATCCTTCGGATCTCACACTTCTCCAAATTTTGCAATACAGTTCTCCGCTAAAAAACAAACAAACCCCAAAAGTGTAAAAATAACATATTTTAGGATAAAATAAGTTTAGAAATGCATAAATTGAAATCAATGCATTTCAAAACATAGGGTGATACTTGGTGCTAGGCCTATTCAGAGTAGACCCTTTGAAATTACTGTCCATTAATTCCAATAGGTCTACTCTGAGTAAAACTTGGTTGGATACAACCTACATATTATGTTAAATTACCCAGGTTGCACTCAAGTAAGTCAGACTAGACCCATTGAAATTAATGAACCCAAGTTAGTCATATCTGTTAACTTCATCCCACATTTTTATCTGAATACATATTTTATCTTAACATTTTGTGATAAAATACATATTTAAGTATGCATATCTAAATATGAATTTTCATGTTTTTTCAAATCACAAATTAATGCAGAAACTGAGTGCAAATAGAGTGATCCATCATTCTTTATGGGACTTACTTGTGAGGATACATTCATAGGATCAATCTATGATTAATCTTTGCTGGATTGAGGCCGTGTCTATTTTATAGGCTACTTTCTTGAGGTAAGAACTATACATACCTTGACCCCATCTCCACTTCCATGTGGTTCCATTCAAAGAGAGCGTCCTAAGAAATAAATATTTACTTGGCTGCCATTTAAATATCTCGCCCCAGTGTATATTCTAAATATATGCATGGAGGAAATGCCATCTCCACACTAAGATGTATATCCATAAAAGCACATACTTTTCATCTAAACCCTTACAGCTGCCAAACACCCACAGGCTAATAATGTCATCTGAAAACTGGAAACTAATAACTGAATAATGCTATACCACAGTGTTTCTGGTGAAGATATTTTAAGATGTACTAAAACTAAGTAGGGCTCAGTTTGTTTTTTCATTGATAAATAAAATTAAGAGGTTTGCATGCTCAGAGGGAACATATTGATTTCAACTTATTCATACAGCCTTCAGGTGGGAAAATCATCCAGTTCAACAATTTGAAACCTGGGTCATTGAACTTGTCAAGGATTATCAATATCATTACCCAAAATGGAGAAAATAGTCAAGGAATCAGAAGATGGCTAGGAATGGGGAGGGCAGCTATGAAATAACTATAAAAGGTTCTCAAATGCAAAGATGTATCACTGAACATTAAAGTCAGGATCATTCAGACCATGGTATTCCAGATCTCTATTCAGGGACGTGAAAGTTGGACAGTGAAAAAAGCGGATAAGAGAAAAATCAACTCATTTGAAATGTGGTGTTGGAGGAGAGCTTTGCCATACCATTGACTGCGAAAAAGACAAATAATTGGGTGTTAGAACAAATTAAACCAGAACTGTCACTAGAAGCTAAAATGATGAAACGGAGGTTATCATACTTTGGACACATCATGAGAAGACATGATTCACTAGAAAAGACAATAATGCTGGAAAAAACAGAAGGGAGTCGAAAAAGAGGAAGGCCAAACAAGAGATGGATTGATTCCATAAAGGAAGCCACAGACCTGAACTTACAAGATCTGATCAGGGTGGTTCATGACAGATGCTCTTGGAGATCACTGATTCATAGGGTCGCCATAAGTCGTAATCAACTTGAAGGCACATAACAACAACAAACAAATAAGAACAGTCCTGCTGGATCGGGCCAATGGCCGACGTAATCCAGCACCCTGTTCTCAGAGTGGCCAATCAGGTGCCTACAGGAAGCCCACAAGCAGGACCTGAGCACAACAGCACTCTCCCCTCCTCTGTTTCCAGCAACTGGAATTCAGCAGCATACTCTCTGTGACTGTGGAAGCGGAGCATAGCCATCGTGGCCAGTAGCCATTGATAGCCTTATCCTCCATGTATTTGTCTAATCCTCTTTTAAAGTCATCCAAGTTGGTGGCTGTCAGGACCCTTCCTGTCAGGATCCCACCTCAGGCCACCACCTGCTAGGATCCCGCCTGTGGCTACTGCCTTGTCACGGTCCCACCTCAGGGTTCTGGTTTTTAAATGGTTCTCTCACTGCCTCTAGCACAGATCTCGCAAGATCCTACTGCTAGGCAGCACCACCAGCCACTCCCTGTCTCACAATATTGCCTTGAGACTTTGCCTTAGTCTCCTTCTGGTTTATTGTTACTTTGTGTCTGGGTGCACTTACGGGCCACAACCCCCCTGTATCTTTGTGCCAATAAAGCATACAGCCTTGGGTTGCTCTGGATATTTGATGATACACTATCTGTTCAACGCTGCCACCATTTGATACTGTTTCTCCACCTTGGTAAATACCCTGCCCACCCTTCTGGTCTGTGAAAGCCCCAGCCAAGGATCAGGCTTTTGGTAAACCAAGAAAAATATTTATTTATAAACACCACGAAATAACAAGATTACTTAAGGTATATTTAACAAGCATATGGTTTCATATATTGCGTTACTCTTTATGTTTCTAGTCATATATAATCTGCCTCAATACCAGCCTAACACAATCCAGCCCACAACCAACAGAACTGCCAACCAACTCCTCACTCTCCCACCCCCTCACAACCAACCACCACCTCTCAACTGTCATCCTCTTATTTATACCTTCAGCCACTCAAACGCTCAGCCAATCATCATACAGCATTCTCCAGCAATCTAGCCCATGTACTCCCCCCTCTCACTCAGTCCACTTACCATATATACTTTAATAAACCTGCACTTACCATATTTACAGTAATATCTATATACAGGGACATCACAGTGGCCACCACTGCCTCCCATGGGAGAAAATTCCATAGCTTAACAATAGCTGGATGTACGTATTCTAGGGAGACAACTCTGACATTTACAAGGAGGATCTGCAACAAAATGTTGCAGTGTAGAATGCTCCTATTTAGGGTTTCAGCCAGCGATTCCCTCTAACGGGGTATTCATTCTGTTCCCCACTGCCCAGGTTTTCCATCTTTCCCCCCCAACAGTCAGTTATCATTCCATCCCTACTGAACATGCTCAGTTTTAATTGTTCTGCCCTCCCCCAAAGCTTTCTTTTGTACTTCCAGAAACCTTTGGGTTTCTCCAAGCCTGCTAATAACTCCCTCTTGTGTATGAATGGTTTGCTATTAGTATGAAGAATTCAAATTCCTCCTGTTGCTGCTGGGTCTTTGGCAATACTCTTATTATTATGGGGAAAACAGGTTTGCAACATAGATGATTTGCAAAATAGCTACCATTTGAATAAATATCAGTCTTTGCAAGCAGTGGAGCAAGTCTTTCATCAAGTGCTAACAGGTATCAGGAAAGAAACCTAAGGAGATGCTTAGCTACAGGTGAAAAAGTTGCATGTTCAGCCAAGAGATATCTCTGCTGGACACATCCATTTCTAACAATTCTCGGAGAGAAAAAACACTTGAGAAGCGAGGAGGAAAACTGGAAGTCACAATGAGATGACTCTCCTTCCGATCCACTCTACTTCAGACCCTCTGCACCATTTCTTTTGCTTGCAGCGACATCGGTGTTGCGCCAGAGTTCCACTGCTGCAAATGCGTAAAGTCTGAAGCAAGCAAGCACATGTCTAGAAATACACAGTGGACGTCCGGCAGGGAGTGGGCTGGTGTCAAGCAGCTCTCCTGTGCTCAATCCAACATGAGCCCAACCACAGATGACTTAACTGGACCCTGATCTGCATGATTAAATTGAATGATCTAAACCAAGCCCATTCTGAATTAAGTCCAAGCTTGCCCACGTCTGGTTGCTCCTTGGAGTTTGTTCGGGCTCTTCACCGCTTGAATCTGAGCATGTTCTTTGCTCCCTCTTTCCTCTTCCTGGCTCCTTGCTGCCAGCCGCTGATCACCCCCTGGTCCAGGTCAGCTCTCTTCAATCAAACCTTGCCCAGTACTCCAAGGAATTTCAGCCCACTGATTCCAACAGCCCAAATGGAATGCCTGCATGGCAAACTTCATGTGCTGAAATATCTTCTTCTGCTCGTTAAAGGCACTGCAGCCCTATCTTCCTTTGCATCTTACCCACCCCACTTTTGTTGTTTTGGCTCATGGTATATAATTAATGCTTAATCACTGCCGAGTGCCATGGGCATCATTGCACAAAGAGTGGCCAATATGTTGCAGAGTAGGCCATAAGGAAGACAGACACAGCTGTAAGGGTTAACCAGGTTCATTTACTTAAGAACATAAGCCACTACTAGTTATGGTAAAAGGGGGAAAGGGGAAAGAGAAACTAAACACAACTCAGGAAGGCCACTGAACAAATACATGAACCCTTTGGTGGATTTTTCTCTCAGTATGGTGGGTATTCATTAAATAATTGTTGCTTATTCCAATGCAGCGGATAATAACAAAATCAAACAAATAAGAACAACTTGAGAAACAATATAACTCAACAGATTACAACAGGGATATTCCAGAAGTTGTTGGACTATAACGTCCATCACCTCTGACCACTGGCCATGCTGGTTAGGCTTGATGGGAACTGGAGTCCAATAACATCTAGAGAGCCATAAGCTCCTCATGTCAGAAATGATACGATATGATGCGCTCAAACACATGATACCTCTGTTGCTTTTCTATGTTGTTTCAGAAAAGCGCTGGAGATGATCACTTATTTGAAAGCTCCTGCATGGAAAAATCTCCCTGACTATGCAAAGTTGGCGTGCCCCATAAAGAAAGATATAACACAGCAATACAATAACATGTCTGCTCTGTTGTAAACAACACAGAACGTAATGAGATTTATTCCAAAGTAAGTGTGTATAGGAATTGGGGATGGAAGGATCTGTCAAGTTTGATTCTCTCTGTTTATCATTTGTCCAATCTTAAATGCAGTTCTCCAGGTTTCTGCAAAGTTTGCAAAAAAAATTTACTTTAAAGAAGTCCTCATAAAAATTCTTCAGCATGTCAATGGGAATTTCTCTGCGTAAGCACATTTTTGTCTGCAGTTTTGACTAATGTACACATTTTTGCAAGCAATTTCTCCTAATATAATGCATTTTTGTATGTTATTTTTAGTAATGTGTTCCTTTTTACGCACATTTTCCCCAATACATGCATTTTTGTAAACACTAGTTGGAGAACTGCATCTTAAATTTGGATAAGTGCAAATTCTGAAGTATGTTTGTGTTTGTGTTGTTTTGGAAAATGCAAATTTGATAAATTTGGTTTTAATTGTGAACTGAGTCAAATTTCTCCCCCATCCCTAGCAGGAGTGCACTGTTTTCTCCAACACAGATGTTTTGTATTCACAAAGAGTAGGTTTATTTTTAATATAAAATGTTTTCAAGCATGTGATTAGGCCCAGGACCAGCTGGCAGCAAAGCTGAGTCCTGGCCGAGGGCCCTTGAGGAGCCCCTCCTTAGGGTGGGAGGGTGAAGTTCCCACTCAGGATCTGCAGCAGTATCAGGTTGTGGGACTCAGTGACCTGATGCTGCTGCAGATCACAAAACAGGAGTTTTCTAGCACCCCAGGCACCTCCCCCCAATAAAGGCGGCGTGGGGCTTAAATGAGCCCTCCTGCCCCACCTACCAATTGCATCAGTACAGTGCACACACCCCACACACTGTGTGCACATGCCTGTCATCACCCAAGATGGTGGTGGGGGCATCCCTAAGGTGAACACCCCCACCACCATTTTGCGAGTGCACACCGATAAAACAGGTAGGTGGGGCAGGAGGGGTTATTTAAGCCCTGCACAGCCTGTATTGGGCAGGGGTGTTTGGCCTTATGGTGCTGTGGGCCTGGGACAGGCTGGTGCCCAAGGGCCTAGTCATGGCTGGCACCAGCCCTGTATATAATTCTGTAGTACAGTCCAGCAACAGAGATGTCACAGAAGCCTCCTGATTATTCATTTCAGTTCTAACTAAGAATACAGTTTGTGAAATAAACTTGCTTTTTAAACACACACACACACACACACACAATATTAATTGTGGACTAGAGCTGAGGATTGTGTCTAGGAAGAACATGTGAGTTTCCTTGGCTGTTGTTCCAAAGCTCTTAGTTTGGTTTTCAGGGAACAGCGTTATCTCAAATTACCACTTGGTTCCGGCCTAAGCTAGACTCCTCTGATGACTCTGTTAGCCTGCCTGCTCCAATGCTCTGCGTTATTCTCAGGCTCCATATCTACTCCTTCTGCAGCTTTGTTTGTACCAGCTTAGAGATATGAGCAACATGTTTCCACTAGTTATTCCTTCCGCTGATGCCGGAGACACTGCTGGCCACTTTTGCTCCTGTACTTATGGACGCACATGTAGGTTTTTTTAAAAAAAAACATAGGCTGAGAGAAATGCGTTATAAGATCATAGCAAATAAAGAAGGGAAACAATCTTACATATGCCAAATATTAAGTAGGACATGACTGTTCGATTTATTTAGTGGCCCTGATCAAAGAAAATTAAACCAGTATTCGCATCATGCTTTGCTCTTTGTGGCACTTACCTCTATGCTACTGATGGGCTAGTACTGGGTGCAGATAACCAAGATATTTTCTTAAACAGTTTGGAAATAACTCCATTTTTTCTGAGCCCTTTTGGACCCTGTTGTGCTCCTGATGACATTATTTGGAGCATGATGGGATTGGAACCCTTTCCCCCAATTCCTTTCACAAGCCCTTCACCAGCTCCCCAAGCCTCTTTGGCTGTTGTGGCAGGAGCAGATCTCTCCATTCTTCCCTAATGTCAGCAGCCGTAACAGGTGCAGGGAGGTACTGTAGCTCAGTGGTAGAGCATGTGTTTTGCATGCAGAAGGTTCAAGGTTTAATTCCCACCATCTCCAGATTGGCTTGGGAAAGACTGTCAGTGTCTGTAGACTGGGGGTGGGGAAGGTTTGGCCTTCCAGATGTTGCTGGACTCCAACACCCTTCAGCCTCAGGCATCACAGCAATGGTCAGGGGTGATGGAGTCCAGCAGCATCTGAAGGGCCACAGGTTCCCCATCCTTGCTGTAGGCAATACTGAGCTAGATGAATTAATGGCCTGATTTAGTAGATGACATCTTCCTAGGTTCTCTTCCAAGGTCCTTCCTTTCTTTCCATGAGTGGTTTGCTGCTATGACAGTGCACCAGGAGCCCTGAGAAATGTAGCTGTCTCTTGCAGAAAAATACCTATCTCATAAAAGGAATTATGAGATCTTGTCACTAAAACAGGGATGGGAAGAACCTGTCACCTTCCATAAATTGTTGGATTATAATTCCCATCATCCCTGGCCATTGGCCATGCTAGCTGGGGCTGAGTGGGAGTTGGTGTCCAACAACATCTGGAGGGCAACAGATTCCCCACCCCTACACTATATGGAGAAAATCAGCTTGACTCCATCCTATGTCCCCTGGCATGGAGGGGATGCTCTTCCAAGCTCTTGGTGGCACTCTTTGTCCTCAGTATGCAATATCCAAAACGGAACAAGACAAGACATTACAAATCTGTTCAAAACAAGGTGATCTGAGTCTTAGAACTGACAGCTTAGATGGCAAAAGCAGGGATTCAGTCAGCAGCACATCACCACACCTGGTCTGGTTGAAAATAGAACTTCAAGAAAACCACCAGGAAAACTGTTTACAACAAAAGCCAGAGTGGATTAGGTGGTACTTTCTGAATTTCTGAAGGATTCTGGGTCAGGTCTGCTGCTCTAAGCCCTAGGAGAGAGATAAGGAACCTGTAGCCATCAAGCTATATACATGTTATACCAGTTGATGGAAACTGCAGGAAGGGAGAGTGCTCTTGCTTGTGGGCTTCCTGCTTACAGGCTTCCCCTAGGCATCTGGCTGGCCATTGTGAGAACAGGATGCTGGATTAGATGGGCCACTGGCCTGATCCAGCAAGGTCTTCTTATATTCTTAGACATTGTTTTCTGGGTCTTATTAGTGCAATCAGCATGGCCAATGGTCAGGAATGATCAGATCTATAGTCCAACAACAACATAGGGCCGCTATGTCTCCATCCTTGAACTAGGAGACGCTGCCTCTACCCAGTTTTCCACAACTTGACAGAAGCCAGAACTGTCAAAAGCATTTCTTGGTTTTAGTATGGCACCTCCTCCCACACTTTGCTTCCCAGCCTTGCATCTTCTGGTTGTGAAAGAACGTAGGATGTATTCTTTGGCATCAAGGAAACAGCCGGATGGATGAGATACAAGCAGAACATTATTTTTGTAATGCAAAAAGCCATCATTCATGCTGATGCAGGATTTAAGAGGTTTCAGTAAGATTATTTTTTATGGAACATGCCTTAAATCTTTCATGTTAGTTATGACACCAGAATAGATTTAGACAGGAAGCTAAACTGACTAGGAAACCTCTTAAATGCAGTTTGTTGCTCAAGTAAGAATTTTGCCTACTAGGGAAAGGTAAAAGGAACTAGTATGGCAAATTAACCAAAACAAGGAACAAGTGAGAGAATAGCATTGATCCAGTCTTAGGGCCAAATCACACATTATGTTACATGCTTTATAGCTAGGGTCAGGAACCTCTTTTAAGATGAGGCCTGCATTTTCCCACTGGCATATTCCAGTAGTGGATAAGGGCAGACTCAAAAGTGAATGGGGCTAATCAACACACAATTGCATACCCTTTACACACAGACACACCACAATTTTCCATAGAAGCAGTGGCATATATTTAATTCTTAGTAACTCCACTCAAATTTTACCTTCCTGATTCTTTTTTACAAAACTTCGTAAAAATAAAAGCTCTCCAACAGCCTTTGTCTGTCTGTATGTACGTATACATGTATTAAATTTATATCCCACTCTTCCTTCCAAAGGAGCCCAGGGTGGCAGACACACAAACGATAAAACATCTAAAACAAATTCAAATACAGATGCAGACTGGGAAAAGGCTTATTGGAAGAGGAAGGTCTTCTGTAGTCATAGAAAAGACACCAGAGATGGTGCCTGCCCCGATAATGTGAAAGACAAAAGAATTCAATAATCCCAGCAAAAGAATGCAAATAATGTCAATGCATAGCTGAAATTCAAACCCTGTCTTACAGCACTTCAAACCATCACACTTCAAAACGCAATTGCATCCTGAAAATTGTAAATGTGCAATTGCAAAATGCATGGTTTGTTTTGTATACTTGCAAGGAACACAAGTCTACCTCTCAGCTGAGACATTTCCCCCTTTGCTTTGATCTTTCAGTAGATTTTCTTACAGAGGAAGGAGCTGTAATTGCACCCTTTGCAGAATATCAAAGCCCTCTCACCACTGAACAGCTGATGGACAGGAGAGGGTCCCAGCAGAGATCAGGAAGACATCACCTGGGGAGGGGGTTTAATATTTAGTGAGGATCTGCATCAGGACTATGGCACGTAGAAAGGGGGGTTAAACTTTCCTTCCCTGCTTCAGTCTTGACAAAAGTAGACTACCCAACAGCTACAATTGGCAGCAATGAGAGCTTTCCTCCTAAAATTATTGAGGGCTGGGCATTTTTGTCAGGGCTGTTTCAGGAAAGGGAAGATTACCTCTCCATCTTCCCACATGCCATGGTCCTGATTCAAATCCTCCCTGTAATGGCTGTTGTTTCAAACAGCACTTTGATTAAATGCTTTAACTCAACCTTGTAAATAACCCCACAAACTTACTAGCCCTCACAATTTTACTAGCCTGCTGGGAACTGGCAGATGTAGGATGGAGAGCTATATCCTTCTGAAGCAGCCTGCTTTTTTGCATCAGGTATAGAGGAGGATGCTTTCCTCCTTGGGCAGCTCATTTTGTTTCCACGCTAAGCAAAGAGGAGAGATAGAGCACTCTACCAGGCAACTCACTCACCTGCATGCCATTCCTTTTCACCTAAGGCAAACAGGTGAGTGCTTAAATACATCTGATGAAGGGAGTTCTGGCTTGCAAAACCCTAATGTTATAAACAATACGCCCTAGCCCCTTTTGGGGGTCCTAGTGGCTGTGGATTCGCTCCCAAATACTCACCCAATAGAGCTCAAGAACGAACGAAACAAGATGGAGAATGGAGAATATTTATTGCTAACACATGCACATGGAGAAGTAGCAAGCTAGTTCTGGCAAACTATGCCTTGCTGGCCTTTTTATTAGCTTCGTTTTACTAATTATGCATGCATCAATATCATCATAACTACATCATAACTGCATCATTAATCCATGCCCATTTCCTTCTAGTAACCATATTAGGAGATTGTTTTTCACACTTGTTATCTTGTTATGTTCATTTTAGCCTTGTATATCTGCAACATAGTTTGATACTTTCTATAGTACAGCTGCACATTGCAACTAAAAGCCTGAGAACACAATTATCTATTTTGCAGACACAGCTTTAAACAAACAATGATTCTGCAATTCAGCAAATTAGCATTTCTCTTTACACACACACAAGTAAATTAACTGTCAGCAAATTAACACAAGCAAGGTCAGTTCACTGTACCATGATTCTAAACAGACCTAACACTTTTACTTTAACCAAGCAAGGGTAATTAAACAAAATATATTTGTTTAATTCAAACAAATAAAGTTCAGTGTCACACTAATGTCACAGTATATTTGTTAGTCTTTAAAGTGCCACATGATTCTTTCTTATATGTCAAGACAGTTTAGCAATTTTGGGGAGAAGAAAAAACAAAATTGAAAATGTGAGACCAGTTTTGGCTCAGTCGTTGGTCACTGAAACCCTTGTAAACATCATCAGCTTTGAGCGCTTTGAGTAGCATTCCAGAGTCCCATTTCCCAATCCTTAGTTACAAGCTTGTGTACATGGACACTTAATGAAACACAACTCTGCACATAGATAAAAAGGCTTTTTAAAGCTCTTCACTTCCTGAGCCTGGGTCTCTTGGAATGGATGAGGAAGTTCTACTAGGGCAATTTTCCTCTGCCAAATATAACCATTTGCTATCAACAGATGGTGCATGTCTTCTTGCAGTAACCATAGAAATAGATATGGTTAGAACCAAACATGGACATGTATTATTCAGAGTTGTGGAACTCAATATATATCTTCTAGAATGACTCATTTCTATAGCACAATGAGTGAATGAAACACATTATGATTAATTTCTCTTCCTTGAGTCAGAGCAACCTCATATGTAAGATCCCCCTCATTAAGGACCCCCTCATTTTACAGTTGGATAAAGATTAAGAGGTAAAACCCCTAATATCAAGTAATGGTTTTTTATCAACTTACTCAACTCACCCTCATTTGATTTCCTTTAAATAATAATAGCAGCTAACGGGAAAATGTGCTAATTATCCAAGAAAGGCTTTCCTTTAGCCTTCTAGGCATTTGGGAATGCCTCCATTTCTCGTTAAGAAAAAAAATGTCCAAGTGTTCCATGACAAAACCTTTAAGCTTAGATAGGTGCAAATCATTTAATTTCAGAGACAGATTAGGGTAATAGACAAAATTAAATCTATTAATTAGGAATGAGAACCACTGGGCATGTAAACATAAAATAAGGGAAGCTATTTGTAAGATGGACTAAAAACGAAAAGTTACAGGATTCTATGAGTTAAAAATCCATTTAAGCTGAAACCAGAAGCCTAGGAGCTAAGCAGATCTCAGCTCATGCTAGCTAGAGAACATGGAACCAACGAATAGGGAAGTTTATCCATTGTTAAAAATCCCCACCCCCCAAAAGAAAGAAAGAAAGAAAGAAAGATGAAAACTGGATTTGAATCTGAAATCTGACTCTGCTTGGCCCTAGAATCCTAAGCTTTAATACAGAAACCCCATCAGTATTGACAAAATAATATTCATCTCCCTGGCAACCACTAGAAAATAAGAGGCAGAGGTCTGTAAGGAGCCAGGCAGAACTGGGTAGGAATGGGTGAGAAGTTTGATTTGCATTTCAAGCCAAATCGATCAAATTTGCACTTTTCAAAACAATATGAGAACTGAAACATATCCATTCTTTGAAATTCGCACTTAGTCAAATTTTGCAGTGCAGTTTGCCAACAAATGTTTACAAAAATGTATTTGTTAAGGGAAAGTGTGCATAAAAATGAACACATGAGTGAAAAATAACATACAAACATGCATCATCAGTTAAAGTGCTTTCAAAAATGTGTGCATTAGTCAAAACTGCCTACAAAAATGTGTTTATTAGGGGAAATTTGTACTGAAATGCTGGAGAATTTTCATGAGGATTTTTTAGTTCACAAATTGCTGCAGAAATGTGGAGAACTGAATTTGAGACTGGAAAAATGAGAAACTGAGAGACCCGAAATTGACAGATCTATCCATTCCTACAGCTAGGCAAAGCATGAAGGACACCATGCAGTATGAGCTAAGCAACTGCATCTCTGTCTGGCAACAATACAAATTAGAAGTTTAACTGGGGGATTCCAAGAGGACAGGGTTTTGGGTTACCTGGGTGATAAACAGGAATATTACATAAAACCACTTCCTAGAAAGACCCATTCTGTGTGGTACCAACCCACCGGCCTATACAAAGGAAATGAGGCTCATATGCAGTATATATATTGGCACATAAGATATCATGCCAAATATAGGCCTGGTTCACTCAGTGAGATGGCCACCTGGCCCTAAAACTGTCCACTGAGTTAATTCATGGGAGAACTGATTCAGATTTTAAAGATCCATCTGCTCCCTTGGACCATACTGACAAATAGCTTTCAATTGCTACCAGGAGTTTTTCATTTTCATTTTTAACAGGACCCTCTCATTTTAAAATGAGAACTTTCACTGTTTCCTAACATAATTCCTCTAATTTAGTCTTCGCCAACCTGGTGCCCTCCAGATTTTGGACTCCAACTCCCATCAGCCCCTGTTAGCATGGCCAATGACGTGAGATTATGAGAGTTGTAGTCCAGCAACATTCACAGGTTCCCCAACAGAGCTGTTTAAAGATAAAGAACCATGAGAAGGGAGAGGAGGAGCCATGAAGGTGCCCATCAGCAGTTTAGCACAACTATCATGGGATTAGTTGTATTCAGGGCCGCTGAGAGCTGGAAGTGAGCCTGAGGCAAGATGCATGATCGGGGCCCTCTCACTAACTTGTCCTGGAAACCAAATATTACTACTTTCTTTAAACAATTTTTTTAAGCGACTTAGATTTAACTTAGAGTGGGAAAGATCGAAAAGAAATGAAAAACATTTATCAGAAAGGGATAGTTAATATGTTTATTAAAAATAACACTGTTCAAAAGAACCCTTGAAATTTTTATACAATATATATATAGTGAGACAGATACTCTATATCAGTTTAGGTTATTTTATGCTGTTTCCAATGATTTAAATAGTTTTTTTAAAATTTAGTATAGGATCTACAAAGAAGGTCCAGAAAATTCATGTTGGTCCTAAATGTCCTGCAAGAATGATACACTAGTATTGTACACTGATATTAACTTAATGTTTGAACAGCATATTTCATATTTGGTTTTAATCACAAAAATGAAAGAAAAGGTAAAAATATGCAAATTTCTTCTGGGGTGCTAAGTGTACAGGCAAATTAATTCACAATGAGGTATTCAGTAATGAGATATAAGACCAATCTATTCTTACCCTGAATAGTGCTAGTGCATCTCTGTTCTTCTTCAACAGGATCCTCATTTGTTTTTTTCTTCTAATAATGTTAGGGCATCTAATCACTGGCTTTCACTCTCTCTCTCATCGCCACTACATGATGATTTTGAAACAAAGCCCAGGCTGTATAAACTTGCCTGACCTTTTTCTTGCTTTTTCACATTTTCCCTCTTTTCTTTTTCCTTCTGTGCTCTAGACTTGCATTTGTACTCCACAATGTTAATTTCACATTAAAACAATGCCAAAACACATGTAGACTTGTTCCAACATGTTCTAGTCACAGACCAAATAACAGGAAGGGGTGACACACACTCCCATGTATTAGTTTTCTCTTTACCTGCCACTGTGGTGTACTGTTCCTTTAAGAGAACTATAAGAAATGCTTGTTGAGTGAATGAGAATTGGGGCCTCCTACTGGGCCTAATAGTTCTGTAAATTGAGCTGGGGTCTACTGCTGGGCCAAGTAGTTCTGTGAACTGGGGCCTAGTAATTCTGGACTACGCATGAGACTCAGGACCGGCATCAGAGGGCAGCCAGGTTGAGCCCTGGCTGAGGGCCCCTCCTTAGGGTGGGAGGGTGGCACTCCTGTTCCGCAATCCACGGCAGCATCAGGTCTTGCAACCCAACCCTGCCACGGATCACAGAGAGGGAGCTCCCAGGTACCTCCTCAATACAGATAGAGTGGGCTTTAATAAGCCCACACGTATACCCCACTACCACTCCTGTCAGTGTGAATGCCGTGTACGCTGTGCTTGCATGCCTGCCATCACCCAATATGGCAGCGGGGGCTTCCCTAAGGGGCTGCCTGTCTCTGCTACCATCTTGGTTGATGGCAGGAATGTGCCCTATGCACGCACATCATTCACACAACACGAGAGGTAGATGTGGCATGTGGGCGGGCTTATTAGCCCTGCGCTGCCTGTACTGGGTGGGTGTTGGGCTATAGTGCCACGGGTCTGGGGCAGGCTAGTGCCCAAGGGCCGAGTCATGTTTGGCACTGGCCTGTTGAGACCCTCAAGCTGTATGTTGTGCTTTGCCATGTCTGAATCATATTAATAAATGTTGGTGCTTATAGAAGACTTGGGTATGTTGAGATTTACTAACAGACATTAAATCTGTGATCTGCTGAGATACCAAAACTTATTTTGTAAAGTACTGTTCCTTTTTTCACAGTCCAGGCCCCCAGAGGCTCAGGCCCTGGGGATTTTGCCCCGCCCACTTCCTCTCTCCTCAGCCCTGGTTGTATTTCTATTTAAATTATAGTAGTTAATTCTAAAATTACATATATACATATAAATGCCAGTTTTATGCAAATCTGTGTACCCTTTGGTCCTCTTTTCTGGTGATGTGTAAGTAGGCATCTTATACATACATGCTATTACTAAGAGAGAGAAAAAGTGCACTCTTCCTAACAGTGGAGACAGCCTTAAATATGCATATTAAAGAGAGAGACTGTATACACACCATACCTTTAAGGCACATTTGAAGCACAGGGTTCCCCCCAAAGAAGCCTGGGAGCTTTAGTTCGTTAAAGGTGCTGGGAATAGTACCTCTGTGAGGGGTAAACTACAGTTCACAGGATTCTTTAGCAGAAGCCATGTGCTTTAAATGTGTGGTGTATACACAGAGTCCCATTGATTTTTGGTGGAACTCACTTCCAAGAAAGCTTGCTTGGGTCACATCTTACCACTTGTTACATCTTAACAATGGGTCGGAAATGCTGGGAGGTTGCATTCCAAAACACATCCTTCCCAGCAATTCATTCACAAGGCCAAAGTACACAAATGCTAAATAAACTGATGAGAGAAAATGCTTCTATTGAGATCCAAGTGCTCCTAAGAAAATCCATTATGCCTGAAGCCAAATCAAAGGTTGGGATATTTTGGCTCGTAGGTCTGTTTAACAATAATCCAGCGTGTTTCATTTCTACGAGAGAAGATGCATTTCAGCCAAGTATATACTGAAAGCAAGTTAGAGAGAACCTTGGCTGAGCTTCAGCAGAAAAAAATGATTTGGCAGAACCTTTAATGAAGCAGACAATTTAAATCCATTGGCTTCGTCATTCAATAAGCCAGCTGCTATACAACCAAACACAGTGGCTTACTTTAACCTGATTCGTAACACTGTGTAACAGCTCTCCATCTCATTCTGATTTAATAAGCAAGTTAATGATCTATTCAATGCTGGTTTAGACCAGAGTTAGGCAACATGGTGCCCTCCAGAATTACAACTCCCATCAGCCTCAGCCAGAATGGCCAGTGATCAGGGATGATGGGAGTAGTGGTCAACATCTGGAGGGCATCATGTTGGCTACACCTGAGTCAGACCATCCATAAAGAAAACCAGATCAAACTGAATGAAATTTTGGAATCAGCATCAAAGCTAATATGATTGTGAACTGAACAATGTTGTAGAAATGCAGATACCAGAGCTTCTGGATTCTTCTCTCAAAGCCATGAAAGTCGCCACAGAAAAATTATGGGAGTGAATTCCTAACATGGAATAGTTTACTCATTCCCCCCCCCATTTAATTTTTGTATATTACATTTATCCCCCACCCATCCTCCAAGGAGGAACATGGTTCTTCAGGACCACCTCAAGGCATGAAGTGAAGAACACTGAGGTGAAGAACAAAATGGCTCCTTCCCCCCACATACCCAATTCTCTATACAGAAGATGGCTGGACTGGCAGTTCAATTTTACTTAACACTACTAATGGGACAAAGTCCTCCATGACACCTGAATATAGGAATATAGGAAGCTGCCTTATACAGAGCCAGACCATTGGTCCATCTAGCTCAGAATTGTCTAAATTTACAGCATCTTCCGTTGTTTCAGACAGGGGACATTCCCAACTCTACCCAGAGATGCCAGAGATTGAACTTGGGACCTTCCCAATTCAAGGCAGAGCTATGTCCCTTCCCCAAAGGGGCACAGGGCAGGCTGCATGGCACCTAGAGCACTATCACTCCCCTCCCCTTACTGTACCCCACAGTTTTGGCCACTGTGCCTAATGCCCCCCTTGTTTTACCCTGTGGGGTAAGATAGGGTGAGAGACAACAACTGTCCCTAGGCCCCATTGAACTGAACATAATGCCTGAATGGGGATTTGAATCTCACTCTTCCTTGTCCTCAGTTTTCACACAGAAAAAGGATGGCTTGAATATGTTCCTGGGTTAAAACTTTCTGTATTTTGCTTGAGCCAAATGGCTGTGTTTTCCTTGATTTTTACTGTAGGTATAATTATGTGACAAATCAAGAGCTGATGAACAAGTTCTGAGAAGCATGTGCTGCAGTTGTCCTAGGATGATACAAGTTCAGATGTCTTGGGGATTAAATCTTTGGTGTCCTTCCATGAAAACAATTTCCCACACAGAAAAAAAGCATATCAGGAAGAAGGCTGCATTAGAATCCTTCTTTTTTTAATACCGTCTTACCATGCGCAGGGAACACAGGAAGCAGCAAGTGGAGACTGGTGGCTCCTATGTTAGTGGGGCAGTGAATCCACTCCGGGTTTTAGTCTGAACTTCCAAGGAGCTGTCCACCAGCTTCCACTAGAAGCTGCCTCATATAGAATCAGACCATTGGTCCATCTACTTCATGCTCCATCTACCAAATGTCTACACAGCTATCAAAGGGTATGGGAACATTGTCCTCTTTTGCATTTAACTGTGCTCATTCATCATCAAGAATATATTATATACATGCATTTCCCAGTCTTTACTGATGTTCATAAAAGTGCAGCAAATCGGAAAAGTTACTTTTTTAAACTACAACTCCCATCAGTCCCAGCTAGCACGGCCACTGGATTGGGCTGGTGGGAGTTGTAGTTCAAAAAAGTAACTTTTCCAAGCTCAAATGTCTAGGGTTTCAGACCGTGGTCTTTTCCAGCCCTACCTAGAGATGCTGGGGATTGAACCTTGGAACTTCTGCACACAAACCACATGCTCTACCACTGAGCTATGGCCCTTTTCTCTGGCATAAGCGAACATTCAGTCAGGAGGACTGTAGCATGTGTTTCCCCCCCTGAACATGTAGATGACCTTTAATCCTTTAACAGGCTAGTGGTTTCGTAAGCAACACATGTTTTGCTCATGGCTGGTTTAGTGCATGCATGTTCTGTCTAATGAGGGTTGGAATTAATGTACCCCACAAATTGTTGTCAGCTGGCTGTTAACTGTGGAGCAGATGTAGACTAATACCTGATAAGCAGTGTGGCACATTCTAATGGATGAGTGTTCCCTGTTCAACATCAATGTGCTTTAATGCATTCCAGATCACTTGAGCTGCACAACCTGTTTAATGAATGCAGTTTTATTGCAGGCAATGTTGCTTGAGGTGCTGCCAGTGGGGATATTCTTTGGACCGTGTCTTGATGACCCTAGACATGCTCTCATCCATGCTGGCTGTTCTGCAATGAGGTGTGAATATACACTGGAAGGAGCTGTGGCTACAACAGGGATGAGGTGTTTAAGACTTGTATATTTTGTCAGTTCATAACTTGGCTTCTGTGCAAGCTCAATGAAGAACAGTTCCTTTTGTTGCTAGCCTGTCAGTACACTGCGACTTCTAGTAAATGTCATTTGTGGAGTTCCTTTACTGTCTAAAGCAAAAGTCCTCTAGAATGCTTCCAGCCAGCTTGTGTATTTTTTGCTATCATCCCTTGAATAGCAAGATCAGGTAGCTGAGGGCTGACAGGATTGGAGACAAAATAGGATCACTGAAGTGCAAAAAGGATTTATCACCATGCTTGGGTGAACACCAAAATATGCAGAATTACAAAACGTATTTTATACCTAAACGTTATTTTATACCTAAAAAAAAGAAAGAAAGACACAAGACATCATTGGACACAAGTCCAATGATAACTGAGCAAGCTCATTGGCCTCCAAAAGCATTGGAATATTGTGTGTCAACTGGAGAAGAACAATGAAAAACGGCTACTGTGGACGCACCCTAGTACATATATATATATATATATATATATATATATATATATATATATATATATATATATATGTCTCCTCATGAAGATTCTTCAGCATTTTAGGTTGAATTTATCCTACTAAACACGTTTTTGTACGTAGTTTTGACACGTGTACACATTTCTACAAGCAGTTTCTCCTAATATAATGCATTTTATGCTATTTTCACTGATATATTCATTTTTATGCATATTTCACTCCAGTATATTTATTTGTATAAATATTAATTGGCTGGAGAACTGCATCGCAAAATTCAGTAAGTGCTTTGATGAAAGGCTGTCTGTCTTTTGGCTCTCGTTTTGGAAAGTGTGCATTTGATAGATTCGGCTTTCAGTGCAATCTAAATTGAATGTCTTCCCCGTGCCTAGCTGCATTCCATTAGTATTCTCATGAGCAAAACACACATATGTGAGAGCGAAACCATCCTATTCTTGAACTACTTGAATTTGTCCTCATGAAACTCACTTGGGCATTACTCTCTCCCCTGATCGCTCTACAGCAGCAGCTTCCAATTCTCAACCATGATCACCAGCTCCCACTACCCACATGCATAGAAAGATAGTGATCCACAGTGAAAGTTTTGTAAACTTCATTGCTTTGGGGAAAGTGTTGCTTTTGTAGTAGGCTGGACTAGGATCCCTCATCAGTATGAGGGAGATTAATAATCAATATGTGTATATTTGTCAAAGAAGCTAAAAGGCTTTTCTTAAGCTCATAAATCAAGGTGCATTTTGTTAAGCTACAGAGGAAATGGGAAAATGTCAAGCTGTGCCAGCTAGCTCCTGAAAAAGGGAAATTGTGGTTAGAGAAAGATTTCACATCTGTTGAAGAACATTTTGAACTGGTATGAACTAGAATTAGTAAGAATGTGTACATGCACTCATCACATGCTCTGAAAACCCCTCCTCACTCCTATGTTGCTTATCATATAAGGAAACTGTTTGCTTTCTGCTGTGACTGTATAATGCTGTGTATCCATGGTTCGTGAGGGAGACTTTCTTACTTTCTCTCCTGATGTACATCAGTATTTGCTTTATTGCAATAAACTTGTCCAGTTAACTGTTTCTCCTAAATTTGATTATTTGAAGGTATTTTCCTTCCACACTTTCCTCTTTTGGCGTGAAACTGACACAAATAATAACCTGCCCCATCAGGTCTATATCAGCAGAGGATTAAATAATGGAGCCTGATTTGAGCCAGGAGGCTGGTATCGTGATACCTCCTCTTAATTCCTTTTTGGACAATGAGATGTTCCTTTGTTTTTAGGACGGAAACCCAGTTGCTTGAATAATCCACAGGGGTTATGATAACAGACAGTTAAACAAGCGGAAAATACTGTTTCATCATTGCACACAGAGGTTTTATTATACTTATCACAGATAGGCATAATTTTTTGGAATGAGTCACACAATGAGTTGTTCAGCATCTTATCCTTATTTCAGTCTCAAAGCATACAACCAGCAGCAACAACAAAAACCCTCTCCAAACACTTGGCTACAAAAAAACAAACTGAGATATAATATTGGGAAGTGAATATGGTTATGTCCATTTAGAGATGTGGTGGCAAATCTCTTTGGCAAATATACCCCATCTCAAACTATGCACATATTCAGTGCATACATAGCTCCCTCCCCCCAATGCCTGGGGCTGGGTTTGTCTCTAAAATACAGAGCCAGAGAGCAAGCCATAACAAAACACTGGAATGATGTAATGGTAGGCTTAGAGGGTATACTAATTAGGAAGCTAGACAAGAACTCTATGATCTCCCTTCAACAAGAACAAAACAGGAACAGAAAATTCCAGAAAATACTCAGATACAACTAAGTCCAGTGCCACCTAGTGACTAAACTGTGTAATGGCATTATTCACGCCATTCCCTTATTTTTTTTTAAAAAAAAACTCTAATGAAATAAATCAGCACCAACATTTGGTAGGTCATGTAATTAGATTCCTCATCTCTACATCTTGAAGGCTTCTGAGGAAATCGACTGGAGCATGTGACCGTCTGAGAAGTAACCTTGCTGCCGGCCTTACATGATTTTATTTATTTATTTGTTTATTTATATACCGCCCCATAGCCGAAGCTCTCTGGGCAGTTTACAGCAATTAAAAACCTTAAAAACAAGTATACAAAATTTAAACCATACCAAATTAAAACCCATAAAAACCGATAGGCAAGTTAAAAAACATGCTATTCAAATGCTGTTAAAAATGCTTGGGAGAAGAGGAAAGTCTTGACCTGGCATCGAAAAGATAACAGTATTGCCGCAAGGCATACCTGGGGGAGTCTCAGTAGATGAATTTGGTTTTTGGATGCTACTTATACATTTGACAATTGTACCTTGTCAGGAATAACAAGATGTTACCAGTTTATGTTAACTGTGTCACATTCAGTCTCTCAAGAGAATATGATCTAGGTGTTCCATTTCTCCCCTTGTATAATAGTTGGTGTCTGCCATGTTTTTTCTCTATCAAGAACAGAACAGGCACAGGAAACTCCTGACTTCAGCCTGATATCACTAAGTTCAGTGCCACCTAGCAACTAACATGTATAAAGACACATTTGTCTTATCAAAGCATGCCACAGATTTTTATGGCTTATGTTACTTGTGGCACCCATGGCCCACTGGCCACATATAATTTAAGCAGCAGTCTGAAATAGCTGTACTACAGATGTGCACCTCCCCTGCAAGATACATTTGTATGTGTGCCTGTGCATTTTTAAACACACCAATCCATTTCTGAGCTGTCCTGTGCTCTCTGTCTGGTTCAGCGTTTGGGGCTTCAAGCCACGCTTTCTAAAACAAAGCTGTGTCCTCCCCATTCACCAGAACGGTGAATATAAAAATGGCTATAACTTTCCCATCTTTTGGCCAAAGTGGATTACATTTGCATGCACAGGAGCCCTCCAGAGTGGATCAAGTCTGCCCAAGTTAGAAATGTCAGAGGAATCCATTGGAAATGGATTACCAAGCAGATTTCCTTCCATCCGCCCATTCGACCCACATCACAGCATGGACTCTTGCTATGAATGCTATTTGCCTAGTTCTATAAACTAATTCAAATTTTGCCTGAAGGCCATTTTCCCCAAACCATGCCCATCTGCCCCACACCTAATGTCATATGTGATGCCAGCTGTGGAGCAATTAGAGATGCACCTTAAAGTGCACTCCCAATTGTGAATTGGAAGTGGAGCCAAAGCCTGCTGAAATAAGTGAGCAAGAGAGTTCCCCACAGGGAACTCCCTTATGCAACTGATGCCTGCAGAAAGCAGGCTTTTGTTCTGCTGCCCGTCAGTTGCGTTTCAGGCCACGCACACATGGCCATTTTCTGTATAAAATAAACATTTATGAAATAAAATATTGCAATAAAAAGGGACTAACAGAGCTTGGAAAAGTTATTTTTTTGAACTACAACTCTCATCAGCCCAATCCAGTGGCCATGCTGGCTGGGGCTGATGGGAGTTGTAGTTCAAAAAAGGAACTTTTCCAAGCTCTGGACTGGACTATGATTAAGTGGGAGAGATAGACTGAAATCCTAAGTGGATAAGTTAGCAAGATACTCTGCAATCCTACTGCCACTTACCAGGGAGCAAGTCCCATTGAACCCAATGGAGCTTACTTTTGAGGAGACATGTGTTGGATTGCAGCCTAAGAAGGCTACTCCTCTGGAAGTCAATTACCTTTAAAAAGGAGCACAGGGAAAGTAATGGATTTGCAAATATCTGTTGATGGCAGAGAGATATACATGTGTATTATGGATTAAGTTGTACGTTAAAAACTATGTATATTTCTGTAGCAGCAGGTGACAAAATGGAAGAAAGGCCTATGTAAAATAAACTAATTGCAGTGGAAGAAGTGCATTTAAAAGTGTGAATGAATGCTGGTACATCCTTAGCCCAAGTACATGGAGGTACCTCGAGGGATTGTTGTGTGTGTTCCTTTAAACAAGGAGTGGGGAAATTTTTTTGGCCTGGCAGGCCAGAACTTTTTCTCTGCCTCACCCTCATGGGCCAATTATGTCAGGTGGGTGGAGTACCTTCCTGTCCATCATCTGGCATCATTATGACAGCAAGTGTCTGATGGGTGGGCAGTCCCACTCATCTGGCAAGGTTGACCTGTAATGTGTGGGTGTGGGTGAAGCACCACCTGGCAGGAATGAACCCTCCAATGAGCTGATGAGCAGAGGGTTCTTGCTACCTGCAGGGATCTGCTTCACCAGCGTGTTCCCTATCCAGCCGGATTGTACTCACTGTTCACCAGCTGGTGAGTGGAGTGCGCAATGCTGGTGGCTGCAGAGATAAGCTTCGCCATGGCATTTCGTCAGGGGACCTGCTGGCGAAGCGGTACCCAGGTGCAATGAATCCTCTGCTCACCAGGAGATGAGCAGAGGGTTCAGTCTTGCTGGCTGCAGAGGTCTGCTTCACCAGCATGTTTCCCACATGTAAGATGCTGGCACAGCAGACCCAAGCAAGATTCAACCCTGCCCTCGCCCATCAGCTAATTCCACCCAGCAATGTCAGACTGGTGGATGTGGTTTTGGGGGAAATGGCCTAGCACCATGGGACTGGGTGCAGATGTTATGTCTGCTGGAGGAGTTGTACAGAGCTGCTTGTTTAGCCTGGTGGCCTTCCCTACCCCTTTACTTCAGTCGGTATCTGAGCAGCACCAACTCGCCCTCCCTTTGGTTCAGTGTGGGTTTCCCTGGTTGCCAGATTTTGGAGCCATGCAGGATTTTTTCGCCCTTTCATCATCCTGATTGGCCTTGGACTTTACTGGGAGGCTTTTTGCCTATGTCACACTGATTGTGGCTTGGCTGGGCTTTAAGAAATAAGCTTAACCGTTGCTTTGCAGGACAACTTCAGGGGTAGGGGAAAAGGGGGTGGGAGAAAAACTGGTGAGTACCTCGAGGCACCTCTTAGATCAGCCTTTCTTGACTTTTGGGTCCACAGATGTTGCTGAACCACCAGTTCCCATCATTCCTGACCATTGACCGTGTGGGCTGGGGCTGATAAGAACATAAGAACATAAGAAGAGCCTGCTGGATCAGGCCAGTGGCCCATCTAGTCCAGCATCCTGTTCTCACAGTGGCCAACCAGGTGCCTGGGGGAATCCCGCAAGCAGGACCCGAGTGCAAGAACACTCTCCCCTCCTGAGGCTTCCAGCAACTGGTTTTCAGAAGCATGCTGCCTCTGACTAGGGTGGCAGAGCACAGCCATCACAGCTAGTAGCCATTGATAGCCCTGTCCTCCATGAATTTGTCTAATCTTCTTTTAAAGCCGTCCAAGCTGGTGGCCATTACTGCATCTTGTGGGAGCAAATTCCATAGTTTAACTATGCGCTGAGTAAAGAAGTACTTCCTTGTGTCTGTCCTGAATCTTCCAACATTCAGCTTCTTTGAATGTCCACGAGTTCTAGTATTATGAGAGAGGGAGAAGAACTTTTCTCTATCCACTTTCTCAATGCCATGCATAATTTTATACACTTCTATCATGTCTCCTCTGACCCGCCTTTTCTCTAAACTAAAAAGCCCCAAATGCTGCAACCTTTCCTCGTAAGGGAGTCGCTCCATCCCCTTGATCATTCTGGTTGCCCTCTTCTGAACCTTTTCCAACTCTATAATATCCTTTTTGAGATGAGGCGACCAGAACTGTACACAGTATTCCAAATGCGGCGCACCATGATGGGAGTTGTAGTCTCCAATAACATCTGGGGTCCAAAGGTTGGGAAAGGCTGTTCTGGAAGATGTTTTCCCTTTTGTCCTCCTGAGCAGAAATAGTTGAGTGAGTATCATTCATGCTCCTCAGTGGAATGCAAGGAACTATGGGATAGCTGGTACTCTGCCTCAGAAATAAAGCACAACAACTGTTTATTCCCTACTCAAGTAGAATATGAACAGTCCTAAAATGAAGTAAATAGAATAAACCCCCACTAAGGTGTTTTTTTTTATTTGTATTTATATTGCAACTTTTACTTCTTATATTGTTTTGGATTGTATTACAATTTGAATTCTGTGGAATGTGAATTGCAATACAATATAAGAAATAAAAGAAGTAATGAAATGACAATTAAAAATCATACAGCATTGAGTCCAGCACACTATAAGTACTACAACAAGCTGAAAAATCATTAAGTGGTCCACTAAGACCATCAGGAATTTTCAAGTGGTCCATGAGAAAAAAAGTTGGGGAATCACTGCCCTAAACTCCTTGAGAAGAAGGTTGAAATGGAAATGGACTGCCTTCACGTCGATCCCGACTTATGGCGACCCTACGAATAGGGTTTTCATGGTAAGCAGTATTCAGAGGGGGTTTACTATTGCCTTCCTCTGAGGCTGAGAGGCAGTGACTGGCCCAAGGTCACCCAGTGAGCTTCATGGCTGTGTGGGGATTCGAATCCTGGTCTCCCAGGTCGCAGTCCAACACTCTCACCACTATACAAATATTAGGTGGAAGCACCTTGGACAGCTCCTTGAAAGTTCAGACTAAAATCCAGAGCAGATTTCACTGCCCCACTGACATGGAGCCATCAGCCACCACTGATGCTGAGAGACGGTGACTGGCCCAAGGCCACCCAGTGATCTCCATGGCTAAGCAGGGATTTGAACCCTGCTCTCTAGGCTTCTAGTCTGACATTCTAACCATTACAGCATACTGGCTAGATAGAAAGACATGCAAGATGGGAGTGGAGTCCTACCAAGTAGTTCAGTCCTCCTGATACAATCTGAAACCCTGTGCAGTTGGTTCCAGATTCCATGGAAGCCTGCATGTGTGAAGACTCCCTCCCTTCAGATGTTTGTAGCGCATTTGCAGATTCCGGGGTGGGGCGTGGGGTGTCTACTCGGAGCCAGCCCTAGGATAAATAGCACTCTGGGAGGAAAGTGCCTTCAGCACCCCACTCCCATGGCCAGCTTTGCAGGACCACCCAGAAGATTTATGGGGCCTGGGGCAAGTGTGATGTTGAGGGCCCTGCTACTGCCCCCTACAAGGACCTATGCATGTATGTACAAAGCTAGGGACCACATGCAAGAATTATTGCATGCATGTGAGAATTCTCACCTGCATCTCCTCCTTGCCTTGGGATCAAGCAGAATGATAGATGTGCTTCACTTCTTCTTGCATGGGGATAAGGGGACAGCTGCGTTCCACTGATTTTTACCTAAGGCAAATGATATCAAAGTGGAAATGGAAAGAGAAACATGTTTTAAAGCTAACTGAAGAAAGATCATTTCTTTAGTTAGTAACCGAACAACCTGTAGAACCTTGGGGAAGAAAACGTTACATATATTTGCTTTTTGCCACCCTAGTTCACTGCAGACAGTACATTCAAAAAACACAGCCACCGAGCTCAGCTTGGTGCCCCCTTCAGCCCAGCTTGGTGCCCCCTTCAGCCCAGTGTCCCGGGTGTCCGCCCAGCTCATCCCCCTTAAGGCTGGCCCTGTGGGTACTTGATGCAGCCCCATTCCCTCCTCATGTGTTTTGAGAACAGCACCTGAAGAAGGATGAGTGGATAGACAGATATCTTGAAATAAAACCTTATGGGGTTTGAGTTGAGCTGTCAGAGCTCAGAGAGGATCTGGAGCTGGGGCAAAAGCCAGTGGTTTGGCAGGCCCTCGGAGATGGCCAGCCCAAAAGCTATCTGTTCACCTAAAACAGGTGTGGGGAATCTTTGGCTCACTAGCTGTTGGACTACAACTCCCATCAGCCCCAGCAAGCATGGCCCATGGCCAAGGATGATGGGAATTGTAGTTCATCCACATTTGGAGGGCCAAAGGTTCCCCACGCCTGATGTAGAGTAAACAGATGCCTTTTCAATGAATCCATCCAAGTTGACTGAACACATGCAGAAAGGGCTCAGAATTGCAGCAACAGGGCCCACTGTATTCCCATATGCATCAGCAGCCTGTATATACATTCTTATTGTTTGCACTGGGCTCTAATGAATGCAACAGCCCCAGAAAGCACGGCCAGTGGCCAGGAATGGTGGGAGTTGTACTTCAGCAACATCTGGAGGGTCAAAGGTTCCCCACACCTGATCTAAAATATTCAGATAAAACCAACTGGGGAGGAGGAAAAAAATGTTCCGTGTTTTTCTGGCACCTGCAAGTGATAGTCACTGGTTTAGTGGGCTTCAAAGGGGGATTTGAAGGCTTCGGTGGCACCACTGGGGAATCTCTTCCCAATGCAAATAGCAGCATTGGAGAAGAGTTTTTCCTCAGGACTACAGCTGGAAGTAAAAGGATATATTCCCCACTCCATGCTTGCTACATTCCTGATTATTATCAGCCCTTCCGATGGACACTATTTGCCTATGGGTGGGGAACTTGGCTTGTTAAATGCAAATATGTATTGCACATACAAATGGGGAGAAATTATATTCAGTTTCAGTTTAAAGGTGAACTGACCTAACTTGCACTTTCCAAAGAATATGAGAAGTGACACACTGCCATCCTTCCAAATTTGTACTTCGACTTTAGCAAAGCCAAGTGATATACTATTGTTAAGTATGCATGACAATGCATATATTCATGAAAATAACATATAGACATGTGTTATGTTAGGGGAAATTGCTTTGCAAAAATGTGCATATTAGGCAAAATTGCACACAAATGTATATATTAAGAGATTTCCACATTAAAGCGCTGATGAATTTTCACAGACATGGAAATGTGGAGAACTGAATTTAAGTTTGGAAAAATGAGAAACTGAAATTGACAGATTTGTCCATCCCTAACTGAATGTCACATCAGTTTGGCCCTGACTAGCCACTGCACCAGATGGATATTTGGTCAGATCCAGAAGGGCTGTACATTTACTCCCACACAATCTAGTTCTGCCCATTGTCAGGTTGTGCAGGCTTTTACTGGTAAACATGTTAGGAGATTTGTAACAAACATTTTATGCTGTATATTTTATTTATTTATTTATTATTTGATTTATGTCCCGCCCTTCCTCCCAGCAGGAGCCACAAGCATGTAAAGTCAGCATGATCTTCCGCTTCTCTGGATGACAGGAAGCCGTGTGCCTTCAGTGAAACCATATACCTCTGGGAAGAACACAAAGGCCACCAGTGAGGTGCTTAACAGTTTTGCCCATTACCCGGGAGATACAGCCAGTCACACTGGACTGGAGCCGACTTTGGTGGTATTGTGACCCTGACAGTTTTACTGTGAGTTATGGATTGCGACAAAATAACCCAAAGATTATCACTTTGTGCCTGCTGCTTTTGATTCTAATAATTCTAGTAGTGGAGAAAAGGGAGAAAAGCTAGGCGAAAGGGGGACTTTGTTGTAGAGATGGACAAATCAACTTCTGTTTCTCTGTTTCTCATTTTTCCAGTGTTAAATTGAGTTTCTGCATCAGTTTCTGAGTTTTAAATTTTTTTTTTACATTTTTGTGCACTTTTACCATATCCATATACATGTTTTTGCACACAATTTTGCCTAATGTGTGCATTTTTTCAAACAATGTTTCTCAGGACGTGAGGTTCTTGTTTTGATTGCTGTGTTGCTTGAATGGAATTCTTTTATTGTACATTTAATTATGGATGGTTTTACTTTGTAAACCGCTTAGAAGCCTAGCACTCTGACATCAAGCCGTATATATATTACTACTACTACTACTACTACTACTACTACTACTACTACTACTACTACTACTACTAATTTCATCCTGATTTTCTTGTGGGGTGTACTATTCCAATTAATCATTCATTCATGTCACACTTTTGAGTGCATTTCTCCATCACCTTCATAACCGCAAAAAGCCACTTACTGTTTTTTAAGACAGAGCGCTTCAATCCATTTTAATTGCAGAAACCTACATTTCCAGTATGTGATTGAATGCCTTCTGCAAAATACTTTCAGTCTGGAGGCTATTAGAGGGAGACTAATGTTAGGATTTCCCATCCATCAATTTGATAAATGTCTCCTCGTCCTTTCTAACATTATTTTTATTGGGCCCTAACTTGTTTATACCCCCAGCTATTGTCTCCAATAAAATGGAATATCTATGGCTTGTATTAGCTCACTACATGAGCCAGTAAGAGCAAGGTTTTTGGCTTCACTGCTATTAATGCCTAATAGTTAGCTATCAGCAGTGGAGACTGGTGGCTCTGATGTCAGCGGAGCAGTGACTCCATTACAGGGTTTAGTCTGAACTTTCAAGGAGCTGTCCAAAGTTCTGAAAGCTCGGATCAAAACACAGAGCAAATTCACAGCCCCACTGACATCAGAGCCACCAGTTCTCCATGGGTTATCAGTTTTAAACACCTAACAGTTTTAGCACATGTATTTTGGGACACCTGTACACTACTTTCCTTCACAGTGGGAAAATGTCTGATGACCTTTATAGTAGTTGAGATTAGGATGAGATTCTTGTGGGAAACAGCCTTCTTTTATTGGGTTCACTGGCTGATGAAGACAGATGTAACTCTCTTGATGAAAGAGTTATGGGCAATAAATCATGGATATTATATGCTCCCCACCCATGTTGAGTGCCAAAGAGGGTACAGACTCATAGCCAACACAAACTGTAGAGCAATTTCATGCTGTTGCAGTGTTCCAAATGGCAACCTTTGAATTTATCAAATAAAAATCATGGCTGGGGGTGGGGGGAATGGTACACACTGTGAGATATTGGATACATTCATGAGAAGCCCTCAGCCTTTCACTTTATGTGTGGGAATCATAGTATAGAAGGCAAGAGAAGGCTCAAGGGGCATGAATTTCAGTGTGCAGAACTAGAGGTTGCTCCCTTAGCTATCACATGGGTACAGAATCACAGATACATGCCTCCTCTGTTTTATTTTCTGAATCCTTTTTTAAAAGCCAGTTATACCAGTGGCCACTGCAACATCTTACCAAAAGGAGTTCCAAACAGGCTAATTCTGTGAATACTTCTCTTGGTTTTAAATCTTCTGGAAATCAGCTTCACTTGACAACGCTGGATTTTTATAACTTGGGACTTCCTTTATTTGAAAGCATTTACACACCACTTAGTATTTAAAAAATCTGCAAGGGGTGCACAGCACAAAAACAATAAGCAATATTACTGAAACAAAAATGTAACACAAAACCAGCAAAACAGTAGTATAAAAGCATATAGAAACAAAAACAGGGTCCATTCTTATGCGTCAAGGAAAGCCTGGGCAAAAGGATACATTTTTACAAGACATCTGAAGCAACTGATAGTGGCTGCTTCATGTATGACAGACCGAAGAGCAGTCCATGGTGCAGAGGCAAAACCGGAAACTGCCTGTTTTCAGATCTAAGTGATCCTACAGATCTAAACAAGGGAGAGCGGTCTTTCCAGTAACCTGGTCCAGAATTGTTCAAGGCTTTATACGTTAACAAGACCCTGAACGTGGCCCTTGAATGTCAAATTATAAACCCTTATCATTTCCCCCGCTTTGTCATTTCCCTGTAAGTGGAAAGCCCCAGTTTCAAGGATAATGAACCAACTCTTCTGACCTTAGCTGATCCTAGAACTGTGACTCCGTTTATGTCCACCCCATTTAAAATTTACAATATAAGCCCCTGAGGTTATCATACTTTGGACACATAATGAGAAGACATGATTCACTAGAAAAGACAATAATGCTGGGAAAAACAGAAGGGAGTAGAGAAAGAGGAAGGCCAAACAAGAGGATGGATTGATTCCATAAAGGAAGTCTCAGACCTGAACTTACAAGATCTGAACAGGGTGGTTTATGCTATTGGAGGTCGCTGATTCATAGGGTTGCCATAAGTTGTAATTGACTTGAAGGCACATAACAACAAAAGAACAAGATGTCAGGGACCATTTCTTTCGGTTTGATCTTTGGCTTACATTAATTACTATGTAGGTTGATGGTGCGACGATGAGGGTGATGGTGAGGATAATAAGGAATTTTCTGGTTTTAATATATCTTTTTAATACTGACTGTCTGGTGCTACAAAGAGATCCATTAAGTTAATACGTTTAATATCAGCAGTGTGATTTCTTTTTAATATTAAAATACTTTAATATGAAGTAAGAAAATGACTGTTGATGTGTTCCATATTTCCAGTCACCTCAAAGGCATTTCTGGGCTACATTTATCTGTCTCGGCCACATCAGTGTTTTGTTCGTTTAGTCTTTAATCACTATTCTTTTGTCCCTGTTATCTTTTCATTGTATGCATAGAAAATCCACTCTGGGAATCTTGTGGCTGTGGAAACATGAAACTTCCACAGAACTGACTTCCATAATGCTTCCCACCCTAGACCACTGTTTTCAGGCTATAGCGAGTTACAATGTGCCCCACTTCGTCGCTTACTTGGCAAATCAACATTGTGAACAGATGCTGGCCCGATGTTATATATTGTGTGATGGTTCTAAGATCAAAAGAATTAGAAAGCTGTTTTTCCCTTTCATTGAAATAACAAGGCGCAAATCCAAAAGGGTTCAGAATTGGGAGGTAGGTCTGCATCTTGGCTATTCCAAATGCTGAACCCCCAGTCCTTTCTGTTTGCAAACCAGCTGGGGATTAGTGATGATGCCTTTTATGATTAGACTTAACTTTTTTCAGCACAACCCATCCACTGGTTTTATTCCATCAAAACCAGCCTTCTGACATTTCTTCTTTGACTATTGCTTTCTTAAGCTGTCATTCCTAATAATTTTATTTGAGAAAGAAACAATAATTCCCTCTGAATTTCTATGGAGGGACAAAGAGGCCAGTTGTGCCCCACTTCTGAATCCATACGTACAGGGGGAGTGGGGAGGGGTAAGAAGGGCATGAATCCATTCCTCCAGAACTTTTACGAGCAAGAGTGCAGATCAGAGCCATGAGGAATGGCTCAGTCTTTTGGCAAGAAAAACAGTTTTCCTCCTTTTGCTTATTCTTCTTATTGCATCCCTGATATGCTTTACACAGGGATCTATAATAAAGAGCTTACAATTAGAAGAGGAAGGAGAGAGTGATAGAGAGAAGGCTAACAAGGAAAGAAAATGCACAAATCCACTCATACATACTTACGCATTCTTTAAAGAAAGAAAGAGAATTAAGAAAAGACTGAGTCACAAAAAGATGACTTGTCCCCTAGGAAGCAACTCAGCTATAAATCTGGAGACAAATGCATGCCCTAATCCAGGATTTGTTTGTAGGGCATGGGAGCACAACTAAGGCTGCTCCATTAATTTTAGTGGATGTATACATAGGAATATAGGAAGCTGTCTTATAATAGTCAGAGCCTTGGTGCATCCAGCTCAGTATGCATGCTCGGCACCAGTGGGTGGCCATGTCAGGCACTGGCTGAGGGTCCTGTAGTTGGCCGAGGGCCCCTGCTGCTAACAAGGGCCCCTGAAGCTGGGAGGGTGGAGTTCCCACTCTGCAATCCCCACCAGCGTCGGGTCATGCCGCAACTGGATGATGGCATGGATTGCAAAGCAGGAGCTCCACTCTCCCAGACAACATCACCCCCCACACACACAGCTGATGGGTACTTAAATATGCCTGGTTGCTTCAACACGCCCCTGACACCATCTTGGGTGACGGCAGGCATGCATGCTGATGGGTGACGTGGCACAATTGAGATGGCACAAACACGTATGGGAGATGGCACAAACACACAGTGGGCTGCTGCCCGAGGGCCTGCAGCAGGCTGGTGCTGGCCCTGTCAGTATATCTGCACTGACAATACTGAGCTCTCCAGGATTCTCTCCTAGCCTTACCTGGAGATACTGGGGATTGAACTTGCAACCTTCTCCCATTGAGCTTTGGTCCTATTCATTCATTTGTTCTCATGGATAATCTCTCAGTTGATATGAGGTTTACAGCCTTTACATACAAGAACTATGGATGTGAACATCATGGTATGGACAGGGCTCCTTCTGGGAGTAAGGGGAGGATATAAATTTAATAAATAAAATAATAAATACATGATAAATAGTGGATACAAGGATATGGAATGGGGCAACCTCAAGTTATAACAGTGTGGTCTTTGCGGCTGTTTCACCATTTATTCACTATGCTCTGAATATAAGAGAACAACTGAAATTGTGATGGTTTTTTTAAAAAATAAGAAAAACCACAATAACATCTTTAATAGTGATACCTGATTTAAATAGTGATACCTGAACTAAACTGGAAGCTCATTTCAAAATCTCATGAAATGTCAAAGGCTAGGAAATCACCTCTTTCTCCAACAACTGATGTCATCACCTTCTGTGTACTGTGTAATGAATTTGATACTGAATATATCAACATATACATTATGCCATATACAGTAGGGCCCTGCTCATACGGCAGGTCCCATTCTGGACCGCCACTGTAAAGTGAAATCCACCATAAAGCGGAACGCATTGACTAATATTGTCTAAAATGGTGCCCGACGCCCGAGAAACGCCGTAAAAGTAGAACAAGCGGGGCCTTTCTGTAATTGACAACCACTGTATTAGTTGATCCTGCAAAGTGGAGCGCCGCAAAGCAGGGCCCTACTGTACAGCTCAGGACTCGATTGCTTGAGAGAGCACCTTACCCCTTACACATACTGAACAGCAGGTTCTGCAGAACAGTTTTTCCTAGAAGCTCCTGAAACATCAGAAGCCCATTCCACAGCAACTCAGAGCAGGACTTTCAGTGTGGTTGTCCATGTTTTATGGAATAGCATTCTTGTTGACATATGAGAGATGCCTGCTATTTGTACTTTCTCGAAACCATTGAAGACATTTTTTTTACAAGCTTTTCCAGCTGAATCATTATAAAAAATTTTAGGTCTCTTCCTTGGGTATTTATATGTAGGGCTGTGCACCAGATTTAGCTGAAGCCCAAATTGAATTGGGCTGATTCAGGGATTTCTTAGCTTCACCTGGGTTGGGTGGAGACAGCCCCAGATCACCATGGCTCTGGTTGGGCCACCCAGAGTGGACCAGGGCTGTCAGGGGGCAGGGCATTAGATAGGAAGGAGAAGCAGGCATCAGGACAGAAAAAGGAGATGTTGAAAAGAAAGGAAGCAGTGGAAGAAAAGGCCTAGGACAGTAGATACATTTTCCTAGGAGAAGGTAGGGGTCCGGGCTGGTCCCAGACCACCATGGGCCCTTGAGCACCAGATGGCTGTGGTGCACTTTAATACACTTGGTCACACTACCTTTTGCGTCACTGTGTCAGCATGCATGCCTGCCATCACCCAAGATGTGGGTTGACACCACATTGCTGACCTGGCAATGCCTGTGCTGCCATCTTAGTTGATGGCAGGTATGCGATGATGCAACAGGAGGTGCAGCCAGGCATATTGAAACATGCACTGGCAGTGTCACCTGGGAGAATGGAGCTCCCACTCCACGATCCATGCCACCATCTGGTCATGTGCAACCTGATGATGGTGGGGATCATGGAGTGGAAGCACCACCCTCTCAACCACAGAGGTCCTCAGCCAGCCACAGGGGCCCTTGGCCAGTGCCTGACCTGACCACCCGCTGGTGCCGGGCCTGGTAGGAGTAGTGGTGGTAGATGCTTTTGGGTGCAGGGTGCTACTTTCCTACCCAACTTCTCATTTTCCCCGCCCAATGCTGCCTGACTCTCCTTTCTGCCCAACACCTTGCCCCCTGAAGCAGCACCTCAGAGGATCGATGCCTCTGCTCAACAGCTTTTGCATGGAGGATTTGATCCTGCTGGGTGCATGGTACTCCTCAATTGGCTTCCACACAGGGAAGTCACTTGTGAAGGAGCACCCCACAAGATTGATGCCTCTACTCTACAACTGTTGCATGGTGGATTCAGTCCAGCAGGTGCTCCTCTGCAAGTGCATCTTCCCTATAGGGAAGTCAATTGCGAAGGAGCATTCCAAAGAATTGAACCCCCCTGCTCTTGGTGGGGGGAGGAAATGCAATGTCTCTGTCCCTTGCTTCCTCCTAATCATATGTTTAATTAGGCTTTTAAAAAAAACTAATTAAACATTAGCCCTATCCCTGTACTCATTTGGGACCAGATATGGAGCAAGGCACAGTCCTATTTATTTGTTTTGATTGTAAATCTATCCTTAGTTTTTTGTTTCTATTGTTTTTAACCGGTGTGGGGAACCTTTGGCCCTCCAGATGTTGTCGAACTACAGCTCCCATAATCCCTAGCCATTGGCCACGCTTGCTGGAGCTGATGGGAGTTGGAGTTCAGCAACATCTGGAACACCAGGTTCCCTACACCTGTTTTAAAGTCTATTTTAGTTGTTCTATATTGGGTGATTGTAAATTGCCTTGAGACTTATTTTAAAGGTGATTCATAAATTAATAATGATAAATGAAGAGTAAAACAGATAATATTGTACCAGGGTTTTATGGGCACAGAAGATGTTTTGGACACAGTAAAGCTTTTGTGTTCACATTTCCTGGGGAGGGGGGGTAGTGATCCTGGCAGAGCTTGGAAAAGTTACTTTTTTGAACTACAACTCCCATCAGCCCTAGGCAACATGGCCACTGGATTAGGCTGATGGGAGCTGTAGTTCAAAAAAGTAACTTTTCCAAGCTCTGGATCCTGGCTATGCAAAAGCTCGTCTGAGCCCTCTTCAACTGGGTGATCAATATCCCCTGTTCCACTGGGCATGGGTAGCCATAGGTTTATGTCCTCTGTTTCATACATCTGCATCCCCATCTCATTTGCTGCAGCCCGATTTCATGTTGCATTAAATAAGTTCTTAAAATAGTGCCTTCAGCTATTGGAATCTAGAAGTTCATGAAAGGGAAAACCTCCCTTACTATAATTAATGGGTCTTCAAGGCTTTCAAAATTTTCCAGTGATACAGTCAAAAAGGAAAGAGAACCAGTCTGTTTCACCAATAATCAACTTGCACTCAAATGTATAAATGTTTAGTTAGTTTGTTGTTAATGTGCCTTCAAGTCGATTTCGACTTATGGTGACCCTATGGATCAGCGACCTCCAATAGCATCTGTTATAAACACAAACACATTTCGGATACTCTGTTTATAGGGTGTTCATGGTAAGAGGTAGTCAGAGGTGGTTTACCATTGCCTTCCACTGAGTCTGGATGCATCTCAGTCCTGGTGTTTCAGCTTTGACTGTTCCTCCTTGGGTGACCCTGCTAGGAGTTTAGCCTCTTGGTCTAGATTCCTGACGGCATTGCTCTCAGCTTCTTTGACACTCTCAGACCCCCTCACCACGTTAAGGTATGCATCCTTCTGGAGGGTTTGCTTAGTACCTCCATATTAATTGAAGTTCTAGTCCAGTATATGGAACAGGGGTGGAGAATCTTTTTCAGCCTGAGGGGCCCATTCCCTTCTGGGGACCACATGCCAGTAGTGAATGGGTCCAGAGGTGAAAGTGGACAGAGCAACAAATGTAACTTTTACCTACACACACTTACACACCCTTCTCTAACCTCCATGCAGATGAGCAAGAAGCATGATGGAGTTCAAAGACTCCTTTCTGCCAGGCAACGAAACTTGGGGTACGAAGCCGGGCCAGAGAGGGGTCTGGCCTTGGAAGAGTCCTGAGGGCCAGAGGGAGAGAGGGCTGGAGGCTCTCCAGTTGTTCCTGGCCTACGGTTCCCTCATCCCTGACTATTGGTCATGCTGTCTGGAGACTGATGTGAGTTAGAGTCCAATATCTGTTGGTGGGCCATAGGTTCCTGACCTGCTTTCCCAGGGTCTATGGATGGGGAAATTGTATTCCCCCTTAGTTATGCTGGCCCTAATAAGATAGGGAAATGGAAACGATGAGTGCAGCTCAGTGGTAGAGCATCTGCCTTGCATAGTTCAGTCCCCAGCATGTTCAGGTAGGGCTGGGAATGTCCTGTGTCTGAAACTCTGGAGAGACGCTTGCCAGTCAGTGTAGACAGTAGTGAACTAGATGGACTAATGGTTTGACTCAGTATCAGGTAGTTTCCTATGTTCCTAGATTAGGGATGGGTGAACTTGTCAGTTTTGGTTCCTCTCAGTTTCTCATTTTTCCAGTCTTCACATTTCAGTTCAGGTCTCCACTTTTCCACATCAGTTTGCTATTTTTTATTTTGTTTTTTAAAAAAACTCATTGTGAATATTCATCTGAACTTAATGCAATTTTCTCCATATACATACATGAGTGTATGCAACTTTGCCTAATGTACACATTTTTTCCAAGGCGATTTCCCCTAATACACACATTTTCCCCCAAAGCAATTTGCCCTAAAGTCATGCATTTTTATATGCTATTTTTACCAATGTGGACATGTGTATGGACACTTCACCCCAGCATATGCACTGTGTACACTGTTCTACTTGGCTGTAGAACTTCACTGCAACAAGTATGAATTTCAAAGGATTGCTGTGTTTCAGTCCTCATACTGTTTTAGAAAAAGCAAATTAGGAAGGTTCTCCTTGAAATGCAAACTGAATCGAAGCTCTCCTCCATCCTTAGTAGAGATCTCTGATCATCAGAAAACAAAATGCTTTTGATGGAAACTAACAGGGAAGCAATGGGTTAACAATTCTTTTGGCCCTAAGGCACATGCTCCAATCCAATCCAGGCTAAGAGGTGCCTTGTGGTGGTTCCCAACAGCAGCTGTTAATTGACCTACTGTGTGTCAAAATGTGTTGGTGGTCTACGTTTGTTTCCTAACGGGGAAAAGGCGCAAAACTGTACAAACTGCATGTGGAGGGGCCTGCGGTTCTTGGTATCCCTGCAGAGAGAATACCCCCAGGTAGCATCCCTCGAGGGGAAAGTGATTCTGAAAATATTGGCAATAAAAATGAACCAGATCTCACAAGCTCAGAGGGAAGGAAGATGTGATTATGTCAAAATGTCAGCCATCCCGGTTTCTCTCGCTTTGCATTTGATTCCATCCTGAAGAACTCTAATTGTTTATTAAGTGACCTTGGTGTTCCTTGTAACCCTGTCTGGCAGGGTGCTGCACACATTTATTATGCTCTGAATGAAAGTGTGCTTCCCAACATCTGTTCTGCATTTGTTTTCCTTTAATTTCCTTTAAGCCCTTCCACCCCATCTCCCAGTTCTGTCATCTAAGCTGGCCTGAACGCAGTTAATATGGGTCGATGTTAATACAATGCTATTTATCTTGGGATTTATACACTCAGACTGGCTTGTATTGTGGCTTGGTGTGTGCGTGTGAAAGGGAGGAGAGGGCAGGGCACGGCTGAACTGGGTCCTCTCCTTGTTTCCTCTGTTCTTGGAATCCCTTCTTCAGAACGCCTACATGGTACTACTTCTCTGTCTTCGTTCAAAGCTCTCTTCAAAACCCATCCGTTGTTACCTGTTGTTATCTCACATTTAAAGCATTATTATACCACTTCAAACAGTCCTGACATCCCCCAAAGACTCCTGGGATCTGTAATTCATTAGGGGTGCTGAGAGTCCCTATTCCCTTCACAGAGCTATAATTCCCAGCGGGGTTTAACAATCCATTCTTCTTCCTGGGGAACTCTGGGAATTGTAGGTCTGTGAGAGGAATAGGGGCCTCCTCACAACTCTCAGCACTCTTATTAGGGATGTGATAGAATTCAGCCCAATTTGGATTTGGTACTGCATTTTCCATTAATTAGCTTATTAATTGGTGGGGATCGGATTTCAGTGCAGCGAATGTACACGCCTATTTTTGAAAATGGATTTTAAAAATCGGCTTCTAAAACATTGATTTAAGAATGATAATTGATATTTCCTTTAAAATATTGATATTTCCTTTAAAGTATTGACATTAATATCCATATTTTTAATGTCGATATTAATATTGATATTTTTCCAAGCCTCCCCCCAAAAAAGCCACAGATTGGTAAAAGCAGCGGCTAGCAGATACTGAACGAATACAAATCGATGCCAGCCTGTTAGGTTGATGGAATGCTTGCGAACCGTACCAGCCAACAGATCCCATCACTCACCCTTACCAAACCACAATTTCTAGCTTCCTTTGGGGGAAGCCATTACTGTTAGTTATAATAGCGCTGTAAATGTATGTTGTATATGTGACCTTAGTGTCTTCACCTAAATCTCTTCAGGCTCTTCAACAACTGCAATAAAGGCTAAGTACATAAAGCACCATTTGTACTTAGTTTGTACACCGCCCAGAGAGCTTTGGCTATGGGGCGGTATAGAAATTTAATAAAATAAATAAAATAAATAAGTACATAAAGCAACATTTTCTAGCATCAACCTCATATTGCTCATGACCCTTCCAATGTCTAACTAGACAGTATAAGGCCTTGGAGGAGGGAGCTGTTTTTTTTAAAATATATATATATATATCATCTGGTAACAGCTGAAGGGCTGCAACTCAGTGGTAGAGCATCTGTTTTTCATGCAGAAGGTCCGAGTTTCAATCGCTGGTAGGACTGGGAATATCCCCTGCCTGAAACCCTGGAGAGATGCTAACAGCCAGTGTAGACTTGGGGTCATCTACCTTTGTTGGGCCCATGGGCACATTTGCAAACCAGACAAACTGTTGTGGGCACCACACTACACCTCCCCTTCACACAACCAAGTACACACCAAAATGCATTATATTGGCTATGGTCGAATGCTTCTGGCATTCATGGGGGAGGGAACCCTGTGGGTGCCCGGGAAAAACTCTCTGTGAGCATGTGGGCACCGCATTGGCAACCACATTGGCAACCCCTGGTGTAGACAATCTTTAGATGGAACAATGATCTGACTAGGAACAAGAGAGCTTCCCGTGTACCTACAGATTATATATATGTGTGTTGTCTGTAAAAAAAGGGGGGTTATCAACCACTGCATGTTTCTTCTTCCCAGCAGCCCTAGGTGCAACCTAAAAAGCACTTGGGAGAGCCTCATTTGTTGTTGGACTGCAACTCCCATCATCCCTGACCATTGGTTATGGTGGCTGGCTGGCACTTATGGGAGTTATGCTCTAATAACATCTGGAGGATCACAGATTGGGCTGTGTGAAACTTGTCAATTTTGATTTCTCTCCGTTTCACATTTTTCCATTCTTAAGCTCAATTCTTCACATTTCCACATCAACTTTGCACTTTTTAAAAAAGTCCTCATGAAAATTCATCAGCATCTTACTGCAAATTTCTCCTAATATACACGTTTTGCCTGACATACACATTCTTTTCAAAGCCATTTCCCTTAATATAATGCATGTTTGTATATTTTCAGGAGTATATGCATGTATATGTACACTTTACCCTAAAGGTTCCCCTTCTCTGCAGCAAAAGATGAGAAAGGTTGATGAAGGAAGTTTAAAATAAGAAACTGACCCTACAAAGATAATCCTGACAGAATGTGAGAGGGAAACAATAATACTTTTAAAAAAAAAGTTCTTCCAGTAAGCTATATCGCAATAAATTTAACAATAAATTTAAAGGTCAGTCTCATGCAGGAGGTATCTTGGTAGTTGGCAAAACTATCACCTTGAGTCCAGAAACCCCAAATCCAATGGGAGGAGGTCAGTTTCACCATTAAAACTCCACTTTAGAAAAGGGTGGAAAGGAAAATGTATTGGCTGGGAAATGTTTTACGAGTTTCTTCCTGGTTATTCCTCTGAGATCTAGAGCTGGTTTTCTGAGAAGTCCATGAGACAGAGGGCCTGCCCACAATCCCCACAGATAGAAGAAAGCTGTTGTAATCATGGAGAGTGGGGGTTGGTGGGAAATGCCAAGACAACCAGGGGGGCAATGTTTGCAATCATTTTTTTTCCATCCAGCAAAGCCTTCCCTTTGACAATTCTTTGGGGTGGAGTAAGGGCTCAAAAGTGAATCAGGACAGAAAAACAGACAGCATCAACACAATTGCTTTCACCACAAATACATCTTCCTTCTCCCTCCCTTGACAATCTGAGTGAGGAGCAACGATTGGCTGGTAGCCCTCAAGGACATCATTGTATATCTGACTCTGATTAGATAAATGCAAGTGTAATTTCATCTTGCTGACTGCATGATCTCTGATTGTGTTGGATCACATAGGTCATATCTACAGCATATCGTTAAAGCACATGGCTTCTCCCAGAGAATCCTGGGAACTATAGTTTACCCCCTCACAGAGCTACAATTGCCAGCAACCTTAACAAACTATAGTTCCCAGAGTTTTTTTGGGGGAGAGGGGAAGCCATGTGCTTTGAATGTGCTTTAAACTATAGTTTCTGAAGGGTGCTGAGAGTTGTTAGGAGACTCCTGTTCCCCTCATAGTTTCCACAGTGTGGTTTAACAACCAATCTCTCTTCTTAGGGAACTCTAGGAACTATAGCTCTGTGAGAAGAATAGGGATCTCCTCACAACTCTCAGCACCCTTCACAAACTACAGAATTCTTCACATGAAAGCCATGACTGTGAAAGTGGTATAACAGTGTTTTAAATGTGTGGATGTAGCCTAAGAGGCATGTCTCAGCTTTCAGCCACTTGGGTTTCAATTATATATGAGCACATGAACTGGACCAAATCAGGCCGTTGGTCTACCTAGCCCAGCACTGCAAACTCTGGTTAGCAATCTCTCTCTCTAGGGCGTGATCTGCGCTTAAATCATGTGCTCTGTTACTGGCTATGACCCCTCCTCCTATATCATTTTGTCCAAATGATATGTGGCCTTAGTGGTTTCCAGCTCCTGAAAACCACTCCCAGATGGGCAGGGCTTTATGTGGACAGCCTCTCAATTATGAACAGTAAACTACGTGTAGCGCAGAACTATACTCCCAGACTACTAACCTACCCGTACACTACATTCAACATCAAAGGCTGTCCTTCGGGGACCCACCCAGAGAGAAGCCCGGAAGGTGACAACAAGGAAACGGGCTTTCTCTGTGGTGGCCCCCGAATTATGGAACTCTCTCCCTGATGAGGTACGCCTGGCGCCAACATTGTTATCCTTTTGGCGCCAGGTAAAACCCTTTTTATTCTCCCAGGCGTTTTAACATTTTAACATCTACTTTTAACACCTACATCTATCACTCACAATCTTAATATTTTAGTAATTTTAACATTAACATCTTAAACAGCTTAATATTCTAACTGATTTAATACGTTTTTATACTTAACATTTTAGGATTGTGTCTGTAGTTGTCTATGTGTTTAACTATGTTTAGTTATTTTGATACATTGTTTTAAGTGTTTGATATATGTTTTTAATTGTATACTGGATGTTTTTATGCTGTGAACCGCCCAGAGAGCTTCGGCTATTGGGCGGTATAAAAATATAAAAATATAAATAAATAAATAATAAATATTGTTAGGAGAGTTCTGCTCACAGGCTTCCCATAGACATCTGGGTGGCCACTGTGAGAAAAGGATGCTGGACTAGATAGGCCACTGGCTTGATCCGGCAGAGCTCATCTTATGTTCTTAAGTATAAGGTAGGTGAGGGTGCATATGATCTTTGCCACCTGCATGGGTCGCCATCCATGTGGAAGCAGCTTTCAGTGGTTTCCATGCTACTATCATAATCAGTATTGGCTCCATGTTTTGATAGAGATGTAAAGAGGCATTGTTTTCTGTTCCACCCAGTATCCATCACATGCAGCACTGTTTCTGTTCTGCTGCAGTTTGTCTCCCGCTAAAAACTATATTATTTGTCTCCCTGTCCACCGTGGTGAAATTACATAATTTACATTAGACTGGACAGTGGGATGAATAACATGAATTATGAATTAATTTGATTATGTTTGTCATGTTATTCCACCCCATTCATTTCCATGGAAAGGAAACACAATGCAAATGAGGGGGGGAATGCAATCAATTAAATATCGTTTATGAACTGAAAGCAGCAGCAGCAGCAAATACTGATTGTATTTGTTGGATTGATTTCTGTTCTGGACATGGGATGAATAAACTATCTTTGGCAATTTCCACTGCCATTCCCATTGGAATTCTCCAATACCCCTAGTTTTTGGAGGAGTTTGAACAAGACAACATCCATGGCTGCCCCTCCCTCAGTGAACCTCCCTCCTCACTGTCAACATCACTAGCTGATGCTCTTCTTCTTCATCATTGCTACCACCTGCTGGCTTGCTAGGCAGAGAGCCAATGGCAAGCAGGCAGTGACATCTATTGCTGTTCCTTCTCACTACCACCATTGTGCGGGCCAAAGCTCAAGTGAAGGAAAACTAACAAGCTGGTTGCAATGATGAAGAGGAGGAGCAGGCCCAAGGACACTTCTCCTGGGTTAGCTGTTGCCCAGCTATTCCAAACTTTGATGCTGTCTGTCCCTGAACATAATGTTTGAATTGAGCCTCTATATTATTGGAGGTTAAAATGTATACAGCCACCATGCCAACCAAAATCATAGAAGACAGTATCAGGTAGAATGACCCAACTCTGATCATTTGGCATGATGGTAGACTACAATAAAGGAAAGATTGACCGAAGAATGGACATGCGCTGGTGACCTCCACTGTGTGCATTTTGGATTTATGAACAAGTTGTGAATCTCTCATGTTTTAATGTTGTCAATACTAGATGTAATATAAAACAGGTCCCCATACTGCAAAGATACTTTTGAGCAAAGGCTTATTATTTCGATAAGGTCCCTATTTGAGATCATTCTGCTTTCATTTGTGTTCATTCATTTCCCACTTTTCATTTGTTAGTGTTCAGTCCAATGGCTCTTCAAGGTCCATTTTTATTTGCAGCAGGTCAGATGCAAAGCAGGGCAAAGACTTCTTTGTACTCTCTCCTTTTGTGCAAACAGTCGCAATAACCAGAGTATAGTTTCCCATCTGTCTCTTTCATTTATACTGTGTATATTAAAAACAGGACAAAGGTCCAAGGGAGGGCACCTTGCAAGAAGAAATGCTCGCAGTGTAGTAGCTTGTTTGACAAAGGCTCAGTTTCTCACTTGGATGCTTTATTTCTAGTGTCAGGTGCTATTTCCATGTGTGTATTGAGCTGATTTGTATAACCAACCATGTTTATGTGATAAAATGGCTAGGGCTTCAAGTCAGTGGTGGCTGGTGCCCATTGGGATTGGTGAGGCGGAAGGTGAGGAGGCCAACAATGGGTGGAGCCAGAGCCAATGACAGGCGGAGCCAGAGCCAATTAGTTTTGCTTCTATCCTTCTCTCTTCTGAGTTCTACAAGGATGATGCTGAGACTAAGGGGGAGGCAGCTGGTAGCCAGGGCCACCCTCTGGACTGGTTGTAAATATGAAGGCAAACAGGTGTAGGATGGCTGAGGACATAGGGGTTGATAGGGCAGTGCCCTAACGAGATCATAGGGATTGAGGTTGGTAGAGCAGTGCCTTAATGGACTGCATTCTGCACTGGCTGCAGTCCTACGCTCCTGGGGGAGTTAGCCCATTGATCTCACTGCTGGGACTTTATTTCTGAGAACACACACTTAGGAACATAGGAAGCTGCCTTATACTAAGTCAGATCATTGGTCCACCTAGTTCAGTATTGTCTACACTGACCGGCAGCAGCTCTCCAAGATTTCAGGCAAGGATCTTTCACAGCCTTTTCTGGAGATGCTGGGATTGGACCTGGGACCTTCTGCATGCAAAGGAGATGCTCTACCACTGAACTATGAACCTTCCCAATGCTGATGATTGCACCCTGAACATCTGCTACAATCAGCCTTCAGTGTACTATTTGTTATTTTAATTCTGTTTGCACTGAAGCACCAGAAGATTGATTCATTTGTTTCTTCCATTTATGGACTGCCTTCATCAATTAAGATGGCAGGGCAGTTCGTGATTAATCATAAAGATAAGTTAATACCACATCATCACGGGAACATGAAAATAAGGTAAAACCTAAAAATGTAAACTCCTCATATAACAGGAGAGTGGCAGATGATTTGAGAAAATACTCCTGGTCAGCATCAAGAAGCTCCCCCAAAGCTTTGGTGAATAAGATATCCTCTGGAAACAAAGGATTCAGAAAACAGTAGGGTGCATTGCCCCATGTATCCTGAGATCATCAAGGGAAGGCCCTTGTACAAGTTCTTCCACCTTCTAAAGATGGGCAGGTGACTAAGGGGCAGGGAATCTACAGCACTGGTGCCCTAGTTGTGGATCTCTTTAAGGTGTTCCATCTTAAATGCCATTCCTCTTAAATGCCACCTTCCCCACCCTGGACCTTTCCAATTTTTGGTTAAATGTCACATGTGGCTTTATCTTGGCTGCTTGACAGTTGTGTTCCTTTATAAATAGCAGTATTTTAAATAGTGTATTTTCATTGTACTTAAGTACAACTGTTGAAATGAACTGCAGTGAAAAAGGAACTAGCTGAGATAGCCTCAAGGAAGACATAGCCCTGTCCTGGAAGGCTTGGAGGGCAGACTAACCAGGAAGTGAGACAAGAACTTTGTGTAGCTCTTGAACAAGAGCAGAACAGCAACAGGAAACTCTGGACTCCACCCAGATACAATTAAGTCCAGTGCCACCTAGTGACGAAATTTGAATGAATGAATGAAACTTTATTTTTACCCTGCCCTTTTTCCAAACTGGAACTCAGGGCGGCTTACAAATTTGTCAGTGACACTAGCCATATAAGCCTTAACCATAACAACATGGCAAGGACTGAAGCTGTGAAATCCTTATATTATCTTGTGCATGCTCCTTATATGGTACAGGTGGAGAACCTGCCACACTGGAGGCATTCAAGAGGCAGCTGGACAGGCACCTGTCAGGTATGTTTTAATTTGGATTCTGGAACTGAGCAGGGGGTTGGACTCGATGGCCTTATAGGCCCCTTTCAACTCTACCATTCTCTGATTCCCTCGGCTTAATCAGGCCTCCAAGAAGTCCAGTTTTGGATTGCAAGTTCATTTCTCCCAAGCGCCTCTCATATTCCCCACACCTGCGGCTGAAAAGGAATAGTCAGGAGCATTCCAGTGTGTTCCCAATTGTTCCTCTGCAAGAAGGGCTTGCATTCAGCACCTTTTAAATTTAGCAAGACAAACCAGTCACACCAGGATTGATTGTACTCGAGAGCTCCTGATCAGAGATCGAGTACAGCTGATCCCTGCTACGAGCGGGGCTTGCTTTTGGTGCTCAATTTGAATTCAGTGCTGAATGCAAGCTCCGCTAGGACTGCCTGCCTTCAGGAGCTCCCAGTCAGTGTTCCTGAGTGCAGCCGATCCCTCCTGCAGCAGAGCTTTCTTGCAGTGCTGAATGCTAAAGTCTTGCACAGGAAGAAAGTGAAGAATTGGGAGCGCCCTTTGAGGATGCTCCCAGTTCTTTCCTTACTGTCGACCACGGTATCCTTTTAGATCGCCTGAAGGGAATGGGAATAGGGGGCACCGTTTTACGGTGGTTCCGTTCCTATCTCTCAGACAGGCATCAGCGGGTGGCATTGGGGGATGAGGTTTCAGACCCTTGGCCTCTCAATTGTGGTGTGCCACAGGGTTCTATCCTCTCCCCCATGCTATTTAACATCTATGTAAAGCCGCTGGGGGCCATCATCAGGAGATTTGGGCTGCGGTGCCACCAATATGCGGATGACACTCAGCTCTATCTCTCGTTCAAGTCCTCACCAGAGTTGGCTGTGGATACCATTTCCAATTGCCTGAGGTCAGTAAGTGAATGGATGGGAGGAAATAGGCTGAAACTAAACCCTGACAAGACCGAGGTGCTGCTCGTGGGAGACAGGAGAAGGCTGGGAGATATAGACCTGGTGCTCAATGGGGTAAAATTGCCCCTGAAGAACCAGGTCCACAGCCTTGGGGTCATTTTGGACTCCCAGCTGTCCATGGAGGCTCAGGTTTTAGCAGTGAGCCGGGCAGCTTGGTATCAATTACGTCTGATACAGAGGCTGCGACCCTACCTTCCTGTCCATCTTCTCCCACGGGTGGTGCATGCCCTGGTGTCCTCTCGCTTAGACTATTGTAATGCGCTCTACGTTGGGTTACCCTTGAAAACGGTCCGGAAATTACAGCTGGTACAGAACGCGGCGGCGCGTCTAATTAAGAACAGTCGTCGCCGTGATCACATCACTCCGGTGTTAGAAGATCTACACTGGTTACCAGTTGTTTACCGGGCCCAATTCAAGGTTTTGTCATTAACCTTTAAAGCCCTATACGGTCTCGGCCCAGTTTATCTGAAGGAGCACCTCCAGCATCAACAAATATGCTGCCTGACGAGATCAGCCACTCAAGACCTTCTCTCGGTCCCACCAGTTAAAACAGCTAGGCTGGTGCGGACCAGAGAGAGGGCATTCTCAATTGTGGCCCCCACCCTCTGGAACTCTCTCCCTTACGATCTTCGCCATACCCCCTCCTTGCCAAGTTTTCGCCAAGCCTTGAAAACGTGGCTATTCAGGCAGGCCTACAAGATCCCTGGGGTAGCCTAATTTTATTGGCGATAGTTGTGGATGGTTTTAGCTTAATTTTATATCAAAGTTTTGGTTATATGTTTATTTGATATGTTGTATTTATTTGATTTTGTACGCCACCTAGAGTGGCTGCTGATGTGGCCAGATAGAAATAAAATTTTATTATTATTATTTATTTAAAGTTAGGGTCCCCTGACATCATGGTGGCATCAGGTGACTGACAGATGGTTGGCCTCACCCCCCTTTTAAAATGGCCTGCAGGAGGTGGGGAAGCCTGTTCTCCACCCTGCCTTGGAAGAAGATCACGCATGCCGTCATCTTCTCTCTTGGCAGAATTTCTGCCTTCAGCTCCACACACTTCATGGGGCTGCCTTCACTTTGCCCCCACCATGCGCAAGCACCAGAGGTCTTTCCAGGGGAGCTTTCCTTCCTCTTCTTTCACTGTCACCCAGTAGTTGACATTATGTAAACACACCACACCCTCTGTAAAGCCTTTTTTCCTTATTGGGGAGGGATGGAGGGGCAATAGAGTGTTCTGTGCGTACCCCATCATGTGCATATTAAGAACAAGAAATTTTGCATGGCCGAAGGTTAGCGGGGCAAATGATGGTCACATGGATTGTATTTGATCTAATGATGCAGCCGGATGTTAGTAATGAAAACCAAAAGCAAACATTCACCAACTTCAAAGCCTTCCCAAACAAACCATATTAGTCAGATATTACTCTTCCTGTTTTATATATATAACTTGTTAATGTCAACAGCATGCTTTAAAAAAATCAGCTGCAAATGGTCCATCAACTTTTCATTAAGTAGGCTTATACATATTTTGATAGATCCAGTGTCCCTGATCTAGCAACAGGGTGTCTTTGGGTGGGCTTTCTTGACTATTAGGAACTCCCATTTTGTATTGCACGTGCAAATATCCCAATGAAGTTGACTTACTGAAATAAGCCAGGTGGGTTACAAGGACTGGGCCTTCTCAGTGTTGTCTTCTAGAGCTGTCCACGTCCCCCAACCTGACCCAGGCTAACCCAGAGTTCATCTGCCCCAATTCTGGCCCCAAATCAATTTGAGGGTGGGGCTAATGTTTAATTAAAATGAATTTAAATTAATTAATTTTATTATTAATTAAGCATACAGTCGGGAGGGAGGCTGGGGAAGGAGATGCAGCATCCCCTTCCTCCCTGCTGACTGAGAGAAGGGGGGTTCAGTCCTGCCGGGTATAGGTTCAATCCTGCAGAGTTCCATCTGGTGAGTGGAGAATTCAGTTCTGCTGTGGTCTGCCTCTCCAGAGCATTCCCTGTGGAGTACATGCTGGTGAAGCAGGCCCCTCTGACCTTCCTGCCCACTGTTTTCCCCCTTGATAGCCCTGTTCAGATCTTGTAAGATCTGGTCTGTGGCTTCCTTTATGGAATCAATCCATTGCTTGTTTTGTCTTCCTCTTTTTCTACTCTCTTCTGTTTTCCCCAGCATTATTGTGTTTTCTAGTGAATCATGTCTTCTCATTATGTGTCCAAAGTATGATAAATTCAGTTTCATCATTTTAGCTTCTAATGATAGTTCTGGTTTAATTTGTTCTAACACCCAATTATTTGTCTTTTTTGCAGTCCATTGTATACGCAAAGTTCTCCTCCAACACCACATTTCAAAGGAGTTGATTTTTCTCCTATCCACTTTTTTCACTGTCCAACTTTCACATACATACATAGAGATCGGGAATACCATGGTCTGAATGATCCTGACTTTAGTGTTCAGTGATCCATCTTTGCATTTGAGGACCTTTTCTAGTTCTCTCACAGCTGCCCTCCCCAGTCCTAGCCTTCTTCTCATTTCTTGACTATTGTCTCCATTTTGGTTAATGACTGTGCCAAGGTCCTTGACAAGTTCAATGTCCTCGTTGTCAACTTTAAAATTACATAAATCTTCTGTTGTCATTACCTTAGACTTCTTGACGTTCAGCTGTAGTCCGGCTTTTGTGCTTTCCTCTTTAACTTTAAACACTGGGGGCTTTCCAGTGTTTTGCACCGCCTGCAGCATGTACGACTATCTGCCTGTTGGACAGAAGTTGTGGGTGTGCTCTCGGTGCAATGAGCTCCTGGCTCTCCGGGAACGACTTCATTTCCTTGAGGCCAAGGTGGCGGACCTGGAAAAGCTGAGAGAGGCAGAGAGGTGTGTGGAGGAGGCCTTTAGGGACGTTATAGCTGTGTTTCACTCCAACGATGATAGCTCTCCTGCTGTCATGGAGAACGATGGTCTCTGGGAAGGACAGCATCCAGCTGAGGAAGAGGGAAACGATCCCCTAGAAGGGACCCATTCCTTGGGGGATGAGCAGCTATCCTCTCGTGCCGAGGATATATCTCCAGGGGGTGGAGGGATCCTTGTAGTGGGTGATTCGATCATTAGGAACATAGACAGTGGGGTGTCTGATGGGCGTGTAGACCGCAAGGTGTTTTGCCTGCCTGATGCAAAGGTTGCGGATATCGCCCGTCGTTTAGATAGTTTGGTAGACAGTGCTGGGAAGGAGTCAGTGGTCGTGGTGCACGTTGGCACCAACGACATGGGGAAATGCAGCCATGAGGTCCTGGAAGCAAAATTTAGGTTGCTAGGTAGGATGCTGAAAGCCAGGACCTCCAAGGTGGCTTTCTCTGAAATGCTACCGGTTCCACGCGCAGGACCAGCCAGACAGGCCCAGCTTTGCAGTCTCAATGCGTGGATGAGACAATGGTGTCGGGTGGAAGGGTTTGGATTTGTTAGGCACTGGGGAACATTTTGGGACAAGCCGGGCCTGTAGAAAAGGGACGGGCTCCACTTGAACCAGAATGGAACCAGACTGCTGGCACTTAAAATTAAAAAGGTAGCAGAGCAGCTTTTAAACTGACTGAGGGGGGAAACCCGACAGGAGCTGAGAAAGGTCCGGTTTGGAATAAACCTCCCCCTTGGGATAAAAACCAAAGAAATGATGAAATTTTAAAAGGGGTAGGCCTAGAAGTAGGCATTGTGAGAGCAGGGGCACAGGATATAAATTCAGAAGAGCAAAATTACCACAGGCCTAACCACAAGTGCCAAAGACACTTGAAGAGAGACACTGCTTACAAGTGCCTGTACGCTAATGCTAGGAGCCTCCGAACCAAGATGGGAGAACTGGAGTGCTTGGTCTTAGAGGAGAGCATTGATATAGTGAGCATAACGGAGACCTGGTGGAATGGAGAAAACCAGTGGGATACGGTTATCCCTGGATATAAACTATATCGGAAGGACAGGGAAGGACGTATTGGTGGCGGAGTCGCTCTATACGTGAAAGAAGGCATTGAATCCAGCAAGCTCGAAACCCCCAAAGAGGCAGACTCCTCCACAGAATCGTTGTGGGTGGTGATACCATGCCCCAGGAGGGACTTAATACTGGGAACGATCTATCGTCCCCCTGATCAAAATGCTCAGGGAGACCTTGAGATGAGATATGAAATTGAGGAAGCATCCAAACTAGGAAATGTGGTAGTAATGGGTGACTTCAACTACCCGGACATAGACTGGCTGCATATGTGTTCCAGTCATGACAAAGAAGCAAAGTTTCTAGATATTCTAAATGACTATTCCCTAGACCAGTTGGTCATGGAACTGACCAGAGGGATGGCAACCCTGGACTTAATCCTCAGTGGGGACCGGGACCTGGTGCAAGATGTAGGTGTTGTTGAACCGATTGGGAGCAGTGACCACAGTGCTATTAAATTAAACATACATGTAACTGGCCAATTGCCAAGAAAATCCAACACGGTCACATTTGACTTCAAAAGAGGAAACTTCACAAAAATGAGGGGATTGGTAAAAAGAAAGCTGAAAAACAAACTCCAGAGGGTCACATCACTCGAAACTGCTTGGAAGTTGTTTAAAAACACTATATTAGAAGCTCAACTGGAGTACATACCGCAGATCAGAAAAGGTACCGCCAGGGCCAAGAAGATGCCAGCATGGTTAACAAGCAAAGTCAAGGAAGTTCTTAGAGGCAAAAAGTCTTCCTTCAGAAAATGGAAGTCTTGTCCGAATGAAGAAAATAAAAAAGAACACAAACTCTGGCAAAAGAAATGCAAGAAGACAATAAGGGATGCTAAAAAAGAATTTGAGGAGCACATTGCTAAGAACATAAAAACCAACAACAAAAAATTCTATAAATACATTCAAAGCAGGAGACCATCTAGGGAGACAATTGGACCCTTGGATGATAAGGGAGTCAAAGGTGTACTAAAGAACGATAAGGAGGTTGCAGAGAAGCTAAATGAATTCTTTGCATCTGTCTTCACAGTGGAAGATATAGGGCAGATCCCTGAACCTGAACTAACATTTGCAGGAAGGGATTCTGAGGAACTGAGACAAATAGTGGTAACGAGAGAGGAAGTTCTAAGCTTAATGGACAATATAAAAACTGACAAATCACCGGGCCCGGATGGCATCCACCCGAGAGTTCTCAAAGAACTCAAATGTGAAATTGCTGATCTGCTAACTAAAATATGTAATTTGTGCCTTGGGTCCTCCTCCGTGCCTGAGGACTGGAAAATGGCAAATGTAACGCCAATCTTCAAAAAGGGATCCAGGGGGGATCCCGGAAATTACAGGCCAGTTAGCTTAACTTCTGTCCCTGGAAAACTGGTAGAAAGTATTATTAAAGCTAGATTAACTAAGCACATAGAAGAACAAGCCTTGCTGAAGCAGAGCCAGCATGGCTTCTGCAAGGGAAAGTCCTGTCTCAGTAACCTATTAGAATTCTTTGAGAGTGTCAACAAGCATATAGATAGAGGTGATCCAGTGGACATAGTGTACTTAGACTTTCAAAAAGCGTTTGACAAGGTACCTCACCAAAGGCTTCTGAGGAAGCTTAGCAGTCATGGAATAAGAGGAGAGGTCCTCTTGTGGATAAGGAATTGGTTAAGAAGCAGAAAGCAGAGAGTAGGAATAAACGGACAGTTCTCCCAATGGAGGGCTATAGAAAGTGGAGTCCCTCAAGGATCGGTATTGGGACCTGTACTTTTCAACTTGTTCATTAATGACCTAGAATTAGGAGTGAGCAGTGAAGTGGCCAAGTTTGCTGACGACACTAAATTGTTCAGGGTTGTTAAAACAAGAAGGGATTGCGAAGAGCTCCAAAAAGACCTCTCCAAACTGAGTGAATGGGCGGAAAAATGGCAAATGCAATTCAATATAAACAAGTGTAAAATTATGCATATTGGAGCAAAAAATCTGAATTTCACATATACGCTCATGGGGTCTGAACTGGCGGTGACCGACCAGGAGAGAGACCTCGGGGTTGTAGTGGACAGCATGATGAAAATGTCGACCCAGCGTGCGGCAGCTGTGAAAAAGGCAAATTCCATGCTAGCAATAATTAGGAAAGGTATTGAAAATAAAACAGCCGATATCATAATGCCATTGTATAAATCTATGGTGCGGCCACATTTGGAATACTGTGTACCGTTCTGGTCGCCTCATCTCAAACAGGATATTATAGAGTTGGAAAAGGTTCAGAAGAGGGCAACCAGAATGATCAAGGGGATGGAGCGACTCCCTTACGAGGATAGGTTGCAGCATTTGGGGCTTTTTAGTTTAGAGAAAAGGCGGGTCAGAGGAGACATGATAGAAGTGTATAAAATTATGCATGGCATTGAGAAAGTGGATAGAGAAAAGTTCTTCTCCCTCTCTCATAATACTAGAACTCGTGGACATTCAAAGAAGCTGAATGTTGGAAGATTCAGGACAGACAAAAGGAAGTACTTCTTTACTCAGTGCATAGTTAAACTATGGAATTTGCTCCCACAAGATGCAGTAATGGCCACCAGCTTGGATGGCTTTAAAAGAAGATTAGACAAATTCATGGAGGACAGGGCTATCAATGGCTACTAGCCATGATGGCTGTGCTCTGCCACCCTAGTCAGAGGCAGCATGCTTCTGAAAACCAGTTGCTGGAAGCCTCAGGAGGGGAGAGTGTTTTTGCACTCGGGTCCTGCTTGCGGGCTTCCCCCAGGCACCTGGTTGGCCACTGTGAGAACAGGATGCTGGACTAGATGGGCCACTGGCCTGATCCAGCAGGCTCTTCTTATGTTCTTATGTTCTTAACTTTCATCAGCATTTGTTTCAAATCATTACTGGTTTCTGCTAGTAGTATGATATCATCTGCATATCTTAAATTATTGATACTTCTCTCTCCAATTTTCACACCTCCTTCATCTTGGTCCAATCCCGCTTTCTGTATGATATGTTCTGTGTACAGATTAAATAAATAGGGTGACAAAATACAGCCCTGTCTAACAGCCTTTCTGATGGGGAACCAATCGGTTTCTCCATATTCTGTCCTTACAGTAGCCTCTTGTGCAGAGTATAGGTTGAGCATCAGGACAATCAGATGCTGTGGCACCCACATTTCTTTTAATTTTCTGCTTATCCTTATTTTTTTATGTATTTATTTATATTGTCATTCACTGCTTTGATATTGTCTTTATGATTAAGTGGTATAGAAATGTACACAAATAAATAAAATCCCTAGGAAGGCCACATTAGGTCACTAATCAGACCAATATCTGCTAGGAATCTGTTGAGCCGTGCTGCTGTTCTGCAGTGGCACTCTGGAGGCAAGGCAAGCTTTGAACAAGGAGCAGTCAAGCTGGTTGATAAGGACGGGCAATCTGAAAGCAGCCCAGATTTTAACTCAAGCAATCAGTTGCCCAGACTAATGAATAGGGTAAAAGTCAGAGGCTTTATAAGGCCATGTAGAATCCCATTGGCTCTTCTTGTCACATGATCTCTGCTGAGCTTGTAGATGCAATACTCTCTTGGGCTATTTGTAGTAGAGAGGTGGCAATGCAGTCTAGCAGAGAACAGTCCAGTAGTGCCCTCTTCTGGTAGAGTGTCACAGTAGCATGGTAAGGTGCCCAGGTCCACGTAGCAGAGGCCCCACCTTGAGGCCCCTAAACGCTTTACACTTATATAAATTTAAGATGACGTTGTTTGGAATACACAGAAAGAACACGTACTGTAATCTTATTTATTGCATCATTCTGTTGAGAAAGGGAGGGGGCGCGTGTATTAAAGGATCATTCTCTTCTTAAAAATAATTATACAGGCTTTTCAGATCTGTGTTTATGAGCAATCACCAGTTAATAATCTCCATTCTCTCCTTGAAGCATTTATAGAAATAACTAACAAGTACAGCATGAGCTGGGAGAGGTTGTACAGCCCCAAAGACAGGGTGGTCTGTGCTGTGTAGAAGACATGAACTGTCACAATGGGACCTGCTGAAGTTCCAGGTCGTTTCCCAGGAGCAGATTTTCTCTGTGCCTTCAACTTGCATACACTCCTATTTAAAGTTGAGACTGTGCTGATTTCCTGTCCACTGTCCCTGGTAAGTTTCTGTGGCTGTTTTGTCCATACTTGTGCCTTTGAGGACAAGCCAAAATGTTAATGTTTTGTTAGTGAAAGTAGCTAGAGTTATCATCCTGCAGGATTTAGCTCTTTCCCCATCTCCCTTGAAACTGAATAGCCAAGAGGGGAGTGGTTGATGCATCTCTTTCCCATCGCATTATCCACTAGAATTATGCATTCTTTTAAAACTACCTTTTGTAGTGCTGCCCTTGGAACTTCTCACCACTTGGGAAAGTGGGGTGTTTGTAATGATGCAACTGGGGATGGATGAGAAATTTGATTCTGTTTGCAAATCCAAATCTATCAAATTTGCACTTTCCGAAACAACATGAGAACCGAAACACAGCCATCCCTTGAAGTTTGCACTTAAGAGAATTTGGCAATGCAGTTTGCCAGTGAAACAATGTTTACAAGAAATGCATCTGTCATGTGCATAAAAATGAATATGTGAGTGAAAATACCATACAAAAATGCATTGTATGATGAGAAAGTACTTGCAAAAATGGGTACATTAGTCAAACTGCCTACAAAAATGTGTTTATTAGGAGAAATATTTGACTAATATGAAGGAGAATTTTCATGATAATTTTTTTTAAAAAAATTGCCGATTGCTGCCAAAATGTGGAGAACTGAATTTAAGAGTGGAAAAATGAGAAACTGAGAGAACCAAAACTGACAGATCTTTCCATCCCTAGATATGATTAAATGACATGAGTTATTTATTTTGATATTTATAAACTGCACTTTCATAGAAAACACAGCCAGGTGGTATATCATATAAAAATATGAAATAAAAAGACAGTGCTACAACTGTAACAGTCAGAATGTCAATAACATATCAATGAAAACTGATTGGTAAGGTAAAGAAAAAAATCACATTCCAAAGGCTTGTTTGAACAATACAGTTTTTAAAAGATCTGCAAGAAAGGTGGGATGACTTTTGCCAAACTTCTGTTGGCAAGGAGTACTACAGGGCAGGGCCTGCCACATTAAAGGCTCAGTCCCTGGTAAAGGCAAATGAACCTCAGGGAAATGGGGAAAAGTGCCCCATCAGAAGATCTCAGTGACCAAGGTGGCGGATAAGGAATCAGACAGTCCTTAAGGTACTTTATGCCCAAGTTGTTTAGAACTTTGTGCGCAGTTAGCATGAACGACTTGCTGGGTGCTGTGTACAATGCTAAGATGGCATGATCCTGGACAGTGGACTTACATTATCTCCCTCACCCCCTTTCAGGCCATATTTGACAGGTAGGTGGGGTCACCCAACTATCAAACACCTGACATCAAGTGACCTGTTTTTCCCCCCATGTAGACAATCAGCTGATTGCCGATGCTGCAGAGCGGTGTGCACAGAGGTTTATCAGCTGATCAGCACTGCCTGCAAACCCCTTTTGGCTCAGCTGCATCTTTACCTGGCCCACATCTGATGCCATGTGTAGGGTAAGTGGATATGGTGTGGCCAAAATGGCCTTGCGGATAGGGAGATCTGGCAGGCCTCATTAGGCCCACAGGTTGGAGATTCCTAATCCCTGGGCTAAACTGAAGGGAGGACATAAAGCTTGATTAGGTGAACTAATGCAGCCTTGTGTTTAAGCACTAGCCTGGTACCCATTGGTAACAAGGAACTGTGCACAGGCGAGTGAGCAGGATGGTGGAGAAGGGGCAGAGTGCTCCACTCCTCTGCAACCAGCATAGGATCCAAGTGGATTGCCAGAGGAGGGACACACACACACCCTGCCCATTCCCAGCATAGGAATTCAGTGAGGCACTGCAAGATGAATGGAGTGTTCTACCAGCCTCTTGCCAGCTAGCCAACATTTTTTTGCAGGCCAGTAACTTTTGTAAGGTTGTTTACAAGGCTGACTTAGAGAGTAGCAAAGATGCCTTAGGAGACAGCACAGAACCGAGGTGCAGTGGAATTTAACCACTCAGTGGCATCCTACAAAATGCATATGACAGCATTACTCCAGAATTCATATGTGTGGGGGAAGAATGTTAAGTGGTTAAATGCTTCCCCATGAGAAAAAAAAATCCCCGCACATACAAAATTAGCACATCAGGGAGGAGGTTAGGCTTACACTGTACTCCCTGACATCTACTTTTTTATATGCAGGAGGTTTGCTTTCTTGTTTGGTCCAAGCTTCCAATAGCTATAATAGGGGGTGGGGTGAGTTTTTTTGCTTTTTGTAGGTTCTATGAAAATATTAGTGTTTTATATGAATTTTTCTCCTCCCCCTTGGTATAATTTAGTTATGTTTATGTTTCTAACTATAAGTCACTTCGAGACCTTTTAGGTAACAAGCAAGTAATAAGTATCATTATCAATAATAGATTTCATTATTGCAATATATATACAGTGGAGTCTCGTCATACACACATTTAACTTAACGCAAGTTCAACTTTTTTTTAAAGTGTTTTTAAATTTGTATATTTGTGTATTTGTTTTTAATGTTTTTAATTGTTGTAAACTGCCCAGGGAGCTTCAGCTAGGGGGTGGTATACAAATGTAATAAATAATAATAATAATAAATAACTATATGCACTCAGCAAAAAATAATAATTTAATTCTTCGTCTCAGTTTTTCACAGCTAGCCATCAATAGCAACAAATTCCAACTCTTTATCTCCTCTCCAAGTAAGACACAAATTTTCCTTCGCCCCCTTTATCGCCCTTGTTGACTGTGCACAAAGTTTCCTTCCACCAAAACAGTCCTCTCATCCATGCCGCCTGCACCCATAAATCCCTCTCAGCGCATTGGAGAGAGACGTTTGTCAGTGCCATGGAACCAAAGCTCCAGGGATGTTAGATTCTGGCTGCCTCCAAGGTGAAACAAGAAGTAGAACAGAGATTCCTTGTGTGAACCCAGAATTTACTCTTGCACTTTCTGGCCAGCTCAGTTTAGTCTGTAGCGAGTGGGTAAGATCCTAGAGCAATAGTTATAGGTCTTCTTTGGCAACATGGTGATTCTCACTATATGAGGGAAATTCTGACTCTACGCGATTTTCGCCTTACGCACTGACTTTATAATGTAACCCCTGTGTAAGATGCGACTCCACTGTATCCCTTCAATCATGCAACCCAGGAACAGTTTTACCGCCTTATCTACTGTTTGTGGGAATTAGCTAGGGCTGTTTGTGAACCCCCATTTGTTTCTGAAATCTCCTCATCACACTGCAGCGCAATCTTTCATTGGATGCACACAGCCCAAAGAGATCCCGGGCAAAGCTTGTTGGATCAGTTTGCATAAATAAATTCATGTGCTTCAGTTGCTTATTTCTAAAAAGAAAGATGAAATCCCAACATCACCAAGTAATTATGGTGCCAGAAAGGGTTATTAGCTTACAAGCAACCTATCAACAGGATGAGGACAAGGAGAATCACTTACATATAGACAAAGCTTTACTAATAAAGTATTATGGGAAAGTAACCAAAAACTATATGATCCATGCAAGGCTTGCTTATTTTGTCTAGTTTTTCTTTATTTATGGCAGCGTTTCAAATTGTGCTTTTAATTTAGAAAGAAAAATCAAAATTAAAGTTAAGTTCATATCAGGTCAAACTGGAAGGTTTTATTATACCAAAATAAAGGGGGATTTGCTGGAAATGACCTGTTCTGGTTTGGTGCCATAATCAGCAAACCAGCAGCAGGAATTTCCAAGGGAAAGCAAGCTCTTACTCTGCCTCCTCTGCTCTTACTGGAGACTTGCCTGTGCTTGCTTCCATAGAAGAGCCCTTTAAGATTTGTGAGGCACTGCTTTTTCATAACTGGGTGGAAGTAGGTTTAAAATGGGGGTTACACTGAGCATTTACTAGAGTGCTCCATGTGCAGCAGTGCTGGACAAGATCCTGATATAAAGCTTACTCATAAGTAGGTCTGGTTCAGCCAATGTGCTTTCCAATGTTAATGCAATGCTTCCTGTTTGCATGCCGTTTGTTAATTGAAGGTTTTCTGTTTGTGGGCCCTGCCCATTTTATTGCTTCATGCTGATCTCTGCTGGGAGATAGATAATAGTTTAAGAAAGAAGTAGCTTGAGGCAGGCATTACTTCCCATGTTGTAAACACAGGCCCTTTTCAGGCAAACAGGGGTTACTAAACAGGAAATCAAGCAGGGGAGTAGATTGCAGTAGCAGGTCCTGGCCTGCCCCTGACTTGCATTCTTCTGTTCTTTGAAGAAGAGCCTATGATCACATGTTCAGTATCCCCCATTTAGTCAAGCGCATAGGGCTACACATTTCTTTTGTCCAAATCTGCCATTTCTGAACAAACAGGATTTGCAGGTTTTACAACAATTAAGAAAAACCCTGTCTACTAGAATAAAAAGATGGACCAATGAATTTATCATGAGTAGTGGTTCTTCTTTCCACACTTAGAAACAAACCTAAGGTAGAGACACACTGCTGGTTCCAGTGTGTCTCCATCTCCCTTTTCTGACAACAGAGGCACATGGTGTTAGTCAAGCCCCATCCCTTTTTACTGTAAAACCTGACAGGATCAGCTTGGGTGCATTTTTTAAAAAAAGCTTCAAAGAGATTTCGCAACTGATTGGCAGATCAACCTGCTCCCCCTCCATGTGTGGCCAATGGAAATGCTTTGCTGTAGGTGACTCGTGTGTTCACATCCCTATGATCTGCTTCCATCCTGAAACATTCTAGACAAGTCAGTACCCACAAAGTAAGGAGAGAGGCCATAGTGCAAAGAATCAGTGCAGAACAGAATTTAAACACAGGTAGCCTAACATGTGTGAAGTGATAATATTATATTTAATTCTTTATTTTGGGTTGTATCCAATGTATTATTGTTGTTGTTGTTGTTGTTTTATATCCTGCCCCTCCTCCCAGCAGGAGCCCAGGGCGGCAAACAAAAGCATTAAAAACATTAAAACACCATAAAAACAAACTTTAAAACACATTAAAACAAAACATCTTCAAAAATGTTACTTAAAAAAGCTATGAAAACATCTTCTAAGATTAAAAACATTTTAAAAATGAAAGTTTAAGAACATATTAAAAAGCAATTCCAACACAGATGCAGACTGGGATAGGTCTCAATTTAAAAGGCTTGTTGAAAGAGGAAAGTCTTCAATAGGTGCCAAAAAGATAACAGAGATGGCACCTGTCTAATATTTAAGGGGAGGGAATTCCACAGGGTAGGTGCCACCAAAATAAAGGTCTGTGTCCTATATTGTGCGGAACGGACCTCCTGATAAGATGGTATCTGCAGGAGGCCCTCACCTGCAGAGTGCAGTGATCGACTGGGTATATAAGGGATAAGACAGTCTTTCAAATATCCTTGACCCAAGTTGTATAGGGCTTTGTACATCAACACTAGAACCTTGAACCTGGTCCGGTAGCAAATGAGCAGCCAATAGAATTCATGCAGCAATGGGGTGACATGTTGGCGATACCCTGCCCCGGTGAGCAGTCTTGCCGCTGCATTTTGCACCAGCTGCAGCTTCTGGATCAACCTCAAGGGCAGCCCCACATAGAGCACATTACAGTGATCCAGCTTGGAGGTTACCAGTGCATGGACAACAGTGGTCAGGCTATCCCAGTCGAGAAACAGCTGCAGCTGTCTTACCAGCCAAAGCTGGTAAAAGGCACTCCTAGCCACAGAGGTCACCTGGGCCTCTAGCAACAAAGATGAATCCAGGAGCACCCCCAGACTACGAACCTGCTCTTCCAGAGGTCCGCCCCAGATGCATGATGGAGCCCACTGGATTCCTGAATGCGCTGGGTGATTTGGAGCTAACTGAAGGCCATCCGGTCGAAACCCTGGTGATGGAGTGGAACAGGGAGATCGCTAGGGCAATAGACCGGGTGGCACCGAAACGTCCTCTCCACCTGAATAGAACTCAGACTGCACCCTGGTATACACCACGGTTACGCAGCCTGAGACAGGAAGTGAGACAACTAGAGCGCCGATGGCAGAAATCGTGCGCTGAAGGTGATCGGACACTGGTTAGAGTGGCAATAGCGGCCTACCAGTGAGCAACAAAGGCAGCAAAGAGGCAATTCTTTGCTGCCTCTATTGCGTCGGCAGAGTGCTGTCCCAGGAGGTTGTTCCAGGTGGTCCGAAGCCCGGTCGGTCCAGTTGAGCAGGAACCTATGGAACAATCAAAAGCCTCCTGTGACATATTTGTTAAACACTTTGCCGATAAAATCGAGTGCCTAAAGGGCAAGATTCCGTGCATCGTGGTTACAAGTACTGGTCCAGAGACGACCAGTTGCAGTCCGGTCTGCTGGGATCGGTTTCAGCCTCTTCTCTCTGATGAAGTGGACAAGGTGCTCTCTACTGTGAAACCAACCACTTGCTTGCTTGATCCTTGCCCTTCATGGCTCGTTATGAGCTGTAAAGAGAGACTGGGCAAAGGGATCAAGGCAATGGTAAATGCATCCTTGGAGGAGGGTGCAATGCCATTAGCCCTCAAGGAGGCAGTGATAAGACCTATCTTGAAAAAGCCCTCCTTGGATCCCCAAGATTTAAACAACTTTCGCCCAGACTCTAATTTACCGTTCTTGGGCAAGGTGATTGAGCGTGTGGTGGCAAAGCAGTTACAGACACACTTGGAGGAAGCAGATTATTTAGATCCTTTCCAGTCGGGCTTCAGGACTGGACACGGAACTGAAACAGCCTTGGTCGCTCTGGTGGATGATATGAGGAGGGCATTGGATAGGGGAGAACATACCTTCCTCGTCCTCCTGGACCTCTCAGCGGCTTTTGATACCGTCGACCACGGTATCCTGTTGAGTCGCCTGGAGGGATTGGGAATAGGAGGCACTGTTTTACGGTGGTTCCGTTCCTATCTCTCCGGTAGATATCAACGGGTAGTGTTGGGGGATGAGGTTTCAGACCCTTGGCCCCTAAACTGTGGTGTGCCACAGGGTTCTATCCTCTCCCCCATGCTATTTAACATTTATATGAAACCTCTGGGAGCCATCATCAGGAGTTTTGGGCTGCAGTGTCACCAATATGCGGATGACACGCAGCTCTATCTCTCATTTAAATCCTCACCAGAGTTGGCTGTGGATACCTTGTCCAAGTGCCTGGAGTCCGTAAGTGGATGGATGGGAGAGAACAGGCTGAAGCTGAACCCCGACAAGACCGAGGTGTTGCTGGTGGGGGACAAGAGAAGGTTGGGTGATTTTGACCTGATACTTAATGGGGTGAGTTTGCCCCTGAAGGACCAGGTCTGCAGTCTTGGGGTTATCCTGGACTCCCAGCTGACTATGGAGGCTCAGGTTTCTGCAGTGAGCCGGGCAGCCTGGTACCAACTTCATCTAGTACAGAGGCTGCGACCCTATCTTCCCATACATCTGCTCCCACGAGTAATACATGCCCTGATCTCCTCTCGATTAGACTACTGTAATGTGCTGTACGTGGGGTTACCCTTGAAGACGGTCCGGAAACTCCAGCTGGTACAAAATGCGGCGGCGCGCTTAATAAAGCAGACCCGCCGCCGCGATCATATCACCCCAGTGCTAATTGAATTACACTGGTTGCCAGTTGTATAGCGGGCCCAATTCAAGGTGTTGGTATTAACCTTTAAAACCCTATACGGTTCCAGCCCAGTGTATCTGAAAGAACGCCTCCAGTATCACCAAATATGCTGCCAAACAAGATCAGCCTCACAGGACCTTCTCTCGGTCCCACCGGCGAAGACAGCTAGGCTGGTGCGGACCAGGGAGAGGGCTTTTTCGATCGTGGCCCCCACCCTCTGGAACTTACTTCCCTTTGACCTTCGGCATGCCCCCTCCCTGTTGACTTTTCGCCGAGCCTTGAAGACCTGGCTCTTCAGGCAGGCCTATGGGATCTCTGGGGTGGGTTAGGTTTTATACTATGTTAGCGTAGGATGGTTCTGTTAGACGAGATGTTATGATATTAATACTGTGATGATTATGTATATGTTGAGATTGTATTTTATATTGTACTTCGCCCAGAGTGTCCATTCAGTCGGACAGATGGGCGTCTGATAAATAAAATTTATTATTATTATTATTATTATTATAGTACGACCCCATCCAAAGCAGGCAACTGACCAGTTATCTGAACTCAGGAACCACCAACCCACAGCGCCTCTGTCTTGCTAGGATTCAGACTCAGTTTATTGGCCCTCATCCAGCCCACCACTGAGTCCAGGCAGCGGTCAAGGGCTTGCATGGCCTCTCCTGATTCAGTTGTTACGGAGAAATAGAGCTGGGTATCATCAGCATACTTCTGACACCTCACCCCAAATTTCCTGATGACTGCTCCCAAGGACTTCATATAGATGTTATAACAGCATGGGGGACAAGATGGTACCCTGCGGCACACCACAGCGCAACTGCCAGGGGGCCGAAAGACAGTCACCCAATGCTATTCTTTGAGAACGACCTTGGAGATGGGATCAGAACCATTGTAAAACAGTGCCTCCAATACCCATCTCACCAAGTTGGCCCAGAAGGATACCATGGTGAATGGTATCAAAAGCCACTGAGAGATCAATTAAGAATAACAGGGTTGCACTCCCCCTGTCCTCCCGATAAAGGCCATCTATCAGGGCGACCAAGGCTGATTCAGTCCCGCTACATAAAATGTAGTACTAAATCAGTGTCTAATCAGCACAAGGATATCTGCTTGCACAATGGGACTTCCCCCCATACACCCCTAAATCTGTTATAGGGGTCCTCCTCTGAAGTAGATTTTGGGAGGGTGCAGGTCTCATGCTGGGGGAGTGGGGGGAGAAAGTCCCCTTGTGCAAGTGGAAATCCTCGTGCTGATGGTGGGATGAGTAAGTTGAATACCACCCTTCATTTATTTAGAAAGAGTTATAAACAGCTTAATCAAAGAGCTGCATACATAGTCAAAAACGTATAAAATGTTAATGGAACCATTTTTATTTTATAAAATGATAATATATTAATGTTTAATTTATAAAATGTAAAAATAAGGAGCTAGCTCTTGTTTACTATCCGTGTGCATTTGTACTTTTTGGCCAGAATAATGGAAGCTAGATGCTGAGGAGTTGGATAGAATATTGACTGTATGCCTTTTTTTCTTGGATCACCAGTTCATCGGAAATAAAAATGCTAGAGATGTACCTTTTACTTTTAAATGAAGCTAAAAATTCAGGGAAGGGCCCAGAATATCCCAACCCTCAATAGCGGCAGCCCTGATTATAGGGTTCCCAGCCCAAGGATTGATTTGGCAGGCCAATCCTGGGTTAACAAAAACAGCCTGAAGACCCCTGATGGCATCAACAAAAGGCAGGAGAATAGGACCAGAGGCAGTACAAGTCTGCTTCCTTCCTCACTTGGCTTTGACTGTGACTCTCCAGCCTTTCAGAGGCCGTATCTTGCCAACATAAACAAACCTTCGCCTGAGCACCGGCGGGGTCTAGTGGCAGACAGCCCAGCATTTGCCAGGATATTCCTAGAAAAAGGCCAAGCATTAAAACTCAGCAGAGGACTGATTTATGATACCACGTGCAGAACGAGTGAGCTTGTGCTGCTTCAAGTGAATGAGCATAACCTCACATAATGGGTGCAATTTGATGTCGAGTCTTTTAAAAGGCACTTCTCGACAAAAGCCCCTTTGTTGATACATTTGACCATGGGGGTGTTGCAGGCAGAAAGTTCATGGCAAACTGCAGCAGGGATTGTACTTAATATAGCAACTTTGTGGCTGGCAGTTGTTTTAGCTATTTGGAGTGGATCTCTTTGTTTTCAATCTCCAGTCGGAGACCTTGGCAGGGAGCCAGATTGGTTTTAGATTTTTCTGGGCTTTTTTGTTGGCAATTTGGGTGAGATCTGCGAATTCTGCGAGGAAACAGAAATTCATTATTGATCACTCATCCTGCAGCAGTTTCAGATATATATGTAGAGTGTCTTGGGGTTACTCTTCATTCTGTTTTGATTCCCAGCAAATGCAGGTGGCACCATGAAAATTTGATTTTTGGATCTCTTGCTCAACCAATCCACTTCACCCCAAAACTGGACTTTTTGCAACAAGGAAAATGGCAGGAAAATCCATTGGAAAGTGTGGGGTAACATTTGCTTGATGCAACCTCATCTAGCCTCCCCACAAACAAATCAGAATGAATGCTCGATAAATAGTAGACATTGCCTAACCTCCCTGCAAATTTGTGTAAGCAAATCAGGATGAATGCTCGATAAATAGTAGACATCGTCTAACCTCCCTGCAAATTTGTGTAAGCAAATCAGGATGAATGCTCGATAAATACTAGACATTGTCTAACCTCCCTGCAAATTTGTGTAAGCAAATCAGGATGAATGCTCGATAAATAGTAGACATCGTCTAACCTCCCTGCAAATTTGTGTAAGCAAATCAGGATGAATCTCGATAAATACTAGACATCATCTAACCTCCCTGAAAATTAGTGTAAGCAAATCAAGATGAATGCTCAATAAATAGTAGACATTGTCTAACCTCCCTGCAAATTTGTGTAAGCAAATCAGGATGAATCTCGATAAATACTAGACATCATCTAACCTCCCTGCAAATTTGTGTAAGCAAATCAGGATGAATGCTCGATAAATAGTAGACATCGTCTAACCTCCCTGCAAATTTGTGTAAGCAAATTAGGATGAATGCTCGATAAATACTCGATATTGTCTAACCTCCCTGCAAATTTGTGTAAGCAAATCAGGATGAATCTCGATAAATACTAGACATCATCTAACCTCCCTGCAAATTTGTGTAAGCAAATCGGGATGAATGCTTAATAAATAGGTCATCTGGGAGTGTTAAGGGAAGCCTGGAGACAGTGGGCCAGCTGACTGAGTGATGTCCAGGCCTTGTAGGGGACCCCTAAAATATCACAGAGGCATTTGTAAGACTCTCACTAGAAATGGAAGGGAAGACGTTATCCAACTTATCCTCAAATGATTAAAGTACTTCCAAGACACTTAGAAAGCTGAAACTTTGTCCACAGGTAGTTCAAAATGCACCTTGTGGTCAAAACTTAGGGCTTGATGTTTACCTTGCAACAGAAGCCACCATTTCAGAGCAGGGCAAGCTAAACTTCAAGTCCTAAGTGAGGGAGTAGTCCCTAGTAGCCTCAAGGAGGCAGTAGTAAGACCTCTCTTAAAGAAACCTTCCTTAGACCCAGATGACCTGAACAACTATAGACCAGTGGCGAATGTCCCCTTTTTGGGCAAGGTTCTGGAGCGGGTGGTTGCCGGTCAGCTCCAGGGGCTCTTGGATGACACTGATTATCTTGATCCATTTCAATCCGGTTTTAGGCCTGGTTTTGGCACTGAAACAGCCTTGGTCGCCCTGTATGATGACCTTTGTCGGGAGAGGGACAGAGGGAGTGTGACTCTGTTGATTCTCCTTGATCTCTCAGCGGTGTTTGATACCATCAACCATGGTATCCTTCTGGGGAGACTCGCGGAGTTGGGAGTTGGAGGCACTGCTTGGCAGTGGTTCCGCTTCTACTTGGCGGATCGTCACCAGAAGGTAGTACTTGGGGAACATTGCTCGACTCCTTGGACTCTCCATTGTGGAGTCCCTCAGGGGTCGGTTTTGTCCCCCATGCTTTTTAACATCTACATGCAGCCTCTGGGTGCCGTCATCAGGAGTTTTGGAGTGCGTTGCCACCAGTACGCTGATGACACGCAGCTCTATTTCTCCTTTTCATCTTCTACAGGTGAGTCTGTGGATGTGCTGAATCACTGCCTGACCGCGATAATGGACTGGATGAGAGCTAATAAACTGAGACTCAATCCAGACAAGACTGAGACACTGTTGGTGAATGCCTTCCCTGCCCAGATGGTGGATGCTTACCCTGTTCTAGATGGGGTTACACTCCCCTTGAAGGAACAGGTTCGTAGTCTTGGGGTTCTTTTCGATCCTTCCTTGTCTCTTGAGGCGCAAGTGGCCACGGTGGCAAGGAATGCATTCTACCACCTTCGGCGCCCCTATCTGGACAGGGATGACCTCGCCTCAGTTGTTCATGCTCTGGTAACTTCTAGGTTGGATTACTGTAATGCGCTCTACGTAGGGCTGCCCTTGAAGACAGTTCGGAAGCTTCAGCTAGTGCAAAACACAGCAGCCAGACTGCTGACGAGGACCAGCCGGTCAGCGCATATAACACCTGTTCTGGCCCGTTTGCACTGGCTACCTATTTGCTTCCGAGCCAGATTCAAGGTGCTGGTTTTGACCTATAAAGCCTTACACGGCGTGGGACCGCAGTATCTTGTGGAACGCTTCTCCCGCTATGAACCGACCCGGTCACTTCGCTCAGCGTCTAAGGCCCTCCTCCGGGTACCAACCCATCGGGAAGCCCGGAGGACAGTTACTCGATCTAGGGCCTTTTCTGTAGTGGCCCCCGAATTGTGGAATAGCCTCCCCAAAGAAATACGCCTGGCGCCGACGCTTCTATCTTTTCGGCGCCTGGTTAAGACCTGGCTATGCTCCCAGGCATTTTAATGCATTTAATGTTACAATTTTAAATCTCTTTGTTTCAGTTTATTTATTGTGATATTTTGTATTTCTGTACTTTTAATCTTTTGTACACCGCCCAGAGAGCTATTCGCTATGGGCGGTTTAAAAATGAAATAAAATAAATTAATTAAATAAATAAATAAATAAGACAAAACACCACGATGTGGGCATTCTGTGGTCTCCTCACACACAAGTCAGACTTGGATTTGTGGGAGAGAGCACTTCTATCTGCCAGGAAGTTGGCTATATGCTTGCAGAATCAAGCTCCATTTGTGGGGCAGCAAAGCTCCAGGTTATGGTCTGGAGCTAAACAGGTCTGCATATGTCAAAGCTTGGATGGGTGACCACCTGGAATTGAGTTTCATGATGAAAGAAAAGCAGGATAGAAATATCACAAATAAATAATATTAAGAAGCCTGGCTCTACTGATTCATTCAGAAAGGGATGCCTAACTGGTTAAGGTGCGTCCACAACAGATAGAAATCTGAAATTTAGTGCTATTCACCTATTAAAAGATGCCCTGATTACTACCCAAGTATGAAGAAGCCAAAAGTGGAATGCATGATGCAAACCTCCCTCATAACAGCAGTTAACACTCCATTAGGGAGCAAATCAAGCCACTCATGCAATGGAACAGAGGGCTGTGGACATTTCCCCATCTCACACTTGAATCATCACTGGTTTGCAGAAGGAGCACTTCTAGAAACAGGAATGCTTGAGGAACTTGTTGGCTATGCAGTTTGGAGCAAACTAACCTGATAATGGCAATGGAATTTGTTGGTCCTGCATTTCAGAGCAAATTGACTTGGTTCTCACCTCCTGAATCAATGCGTGAACTGAGATATAGTTATGTGGCCTAGTCCACATTTTGTGAAATTTAAATTCACTTACATTTTTGCAGAGTGGGTGGAGGTTTGCCTTTAAACCTTAAATGTACACACACACACACACACACACACACAATGTGTGTGGGTTGTTGGTAAAAAAGTAGATATTCATACTGGGATAAAAGTGCACAGAATGGCTGCCATGGGCAGCAAAAAAAAAGAGGTGATGGTACTCCAGACCAGTGAGTACCATCACAAAAAAGCACCATATTATAGTGAGAGCTTCCACCACCACCACCCCACTCTGAATCTTAAGAGCCCCAAGGGTTCTCTTGCCTTCAGGAAAAATCCTGGTGAGCTCTTCACTCAGATGGATTTTGAGCTCTTCTCATCCCCAGAGCCCTTCTGAGCTCTGTTTATTTAAGCAGCCTTGCTTCCCCTGTCAACCCTTCTGTTCTCAGGTGTGTAAATAGTCTCTTCCTTCCTTCAGGTGAAGTTTCCCCTCCTTGATCCACCACTGGGGTAGCTAGCCCCAGAAATGCTGCCTTTTCCTTCCTCCCACGCTGTGTCCTAAGAGGTTGCTGTGGCAAGGCTTGCCCATAGCCTAGCCCAGCTTTTCGCAACTAGTGGGGCACCAGATGTTGTTGGACCACAACTCCCATCTTTCCTGACCATTGGCAATGCTGGCTGAGGCTGATGGGAGTTGTGGTCCAACAACATCTGGTGGCCCACTAGTTGGGAAAGGCTGGCCTAGCCCTTTACTCTTTCCTTTTTTGGTAACTTGTCCCCTGTCCTTGCTCCCTCCCTGCTTGGAACCCTCTCCAAACGTGCAACCCACTAGGCCCTTATTGTTGAGCTAGTGGAGCACCTCTCCATCTCTAGTTGGGCCACGCTGTCCAGTCTCTTCTGGTCTGTTTGATTCACCTCTGCGGCTGACTGTGGGGCTAACAGCATGAGCTTGGGAGCTCCTGCACCAGTCGCTCTCGGTATATGTCTATGGGCAGAAACATAGATTGCACCATATTCTTGATTTAGGTATCTAGAATCACTTCCTGATAATAGGAACTTCTAGACAATGAAACAAGATACCCAAAGGACGCTGTATAAGGCCTTCTCTCTCATGTTTTTCAAAGTATGGATTGTGCGTTCATTGCAATCAAATAGTTTAAAACTAGATAATCTTTTAAACTGAGTTGTTGATGTTGCTGAATGTTATTATTTCTAGATGGCTTCCCTTCCCTCTATTAGCTATATTGTAAGCTCATTAGTGAAGATTTCTGCTTTGAAAAGCAGGATATATTTGAATAAATAAAATAAGCTTAATGATTTTTTTAAAAAATAACTCCTTGAATTGTTATTCTTTTTTTAAAAAATGTATCCACATTCTCTTCAGCTTAAAAGCAGATCAAGGAAAATCTGTGTCTTACGCAGACATTCCAATTTGGCGGAAGTAAGCCTAAGACTGGCTAATAAAATAACCGCAAGGATGGCAGAATTGCTACACACCCCACAGAATTGCTACATTCTGCCAACGGGTTTCTAGACTTTTGCGGAGCAGAGCAAGTCATTGTGTGTGTGCAATGGAGGGTCTCATGTATTGTTTGGAATGCAGTGGTTAGAGAACCCCAGTCTCTGCCAGCAGCTGCGTCGCATGGTTGAGTAGAGACCTGACAAGATGTAATTGAGTCAGTGTAAGGTAAACAACTTCAATGTGCATTGAAACGCCTCACACAAATAGCTGCAGGTGGGTTTTCAGTTCATTTCAGCGGGGATGCACAATGAACATGCAGTATTAATGGGCAAAACCATGGATTAAACAATGACTAGATTAAAGAGCTTCCTGCTCCTCTCCAGTTTCAAATATTTTTCACCCTATCTGCCCAGCTGACAGTGGAATTCAGAGCAGTCTCCTTGGGAGCCCCCAGCAGACATGAGCTCCCCTCTCCCCTGAGTACGCATGGTTAGCAACCATGGTTAGAAGTACATTTGCCAATTGGGGTTCAGGGAAACTATGGCTTGTAAAAACACAGGTGCAGATGGAATTTACCTTCAAAACTGAAAGGAAGAAGGAAAGTCTTCACGAGAAAAGAGGAGAGGAGCATGTGAGTCCTTGGGGTGCTCCTGATCTCCTAACCATGGCTAAGGGATTTAAAAAATGTTAGATCTGAAAGAGAACCTACTGACACAGAAACCCTCTTTGTGCTGTTCCAGCTGGGATGGTGTGTTCACATATGCAAGTCATCATTGTCAGCAAATGTGTAACTCGATGAACTGATGCTCTTTTGATTTGTGTGGAGCTGCCCTGGGTGATGAGCCACTGAATCCTCCAGAATAGGAAAGAATTCAAGAGGGTTTCCTTTTCTGTCTGAGCCTTGCCTGAGCAACATGGTCTTCATGAGCTTCAGTGTACTCCTGATACTTTTGGTTATTTCTCAGTCCTGCCTTCTTTCCTGCTCTTTGGTCCTGCCTCCTGGTTTGTCTTTAGAATCTGATGTGCTCTCCAGTCCTAACTTCAGGCTTCGTGCCTCCATTCTAATCCCCTGGTGCACCTCCTTGCTCTTGGTGCCCAGCTTATCTAAGGCTGCCTGTGGCTCAGTCCTGACAATTGCTTAATATTGCAGTCATGAGATGACAGCCATGCACTCATGAATCTGCACTAGAAATCCTACACCACAATAACCCAAATTCTCTGGTAAGTTATCCTGCTCTGTGAAAAGAGGTAATGTCTAGTGAAGGCAAGGCAAGTCCTGACAAGGAGGACAAGGTTAAGGAAAGGTCACTAAGGTCAGATCAAACAGGCAAAGTTCAGTCAAGAAAGGCTAAGTCAAGTTATGGCAGACCAAGTCTGGTAGAGGTAGGCAAAGTCATCAAAAGCTCTTATGCAGAGGGTAGAGAAAAGCAAGGACCATGGACAGTTCCAAGTGGGCCCTGCTGGATGAAGCTCCTATAGAAAGATGTTGTCTCAGCGGGGAGTGAAAGTCAATTGAAGCCTTCAATAAGCTCGCAAGATCTGTAGTGTGGTTAGACCCACCCCCTATAGGACATGGCTTATTGGCTTAAAAGTTCTCACCTTTTGCAGTTTTTGACTTCTGAAAGGCAGGAGAAATGGAAGTACTGCAAGGGACTCATCCTCTCAGTCCAAGGATGGTGGTTGAGCTTATCATCCAGCCAAGAGGTCTCCAAATAAGCTACCAATAGCTCCCCCACTAAGGAAACAGCCTTAGCCTTGTTCTCATTAGGGCCATCCATTGCACACTGCAGATCCCAAGGCTGGGGTCATAACACATAAAAAGCCAATATTTTCTTATATTTCATAATTTAGTTGGCTTCTCATAGTCATAGGAAGGATAAATGATCTATGTCTGGTTGACTAACCAGTTCAGTCCATCTTTTCCTTCTGAAGTCTAACTGGATATTGCACATGCACCTTCAAGTTTATCTACAGAACAATGTTGAAAATGGAGATTTCCTGGACATTGAATTCTTTGTTCAAGGCTGGATTTTCCAAGAAACATATTTCATTTTGCTGCATTTTTCAGCAGCAGTGGCACTTTACGATAGACTTAGAATCATAGACTCATAGAATAGTAGATTTGGAAGGGGCCTATAAGGCCATCAAGTACAACCCCCTGCTCAGTGCAGGAATCAAAATCAAAGCATTCCTAACAGATGGCTGTCCAGCTGCCTCTTGAATGCCTCCAGTGTTGGAGAGCACACTACCTCTCTAGGTAATTGGTTCTATTGTCGTATGGCTCTAACAGGTAGGATGTTTTTCCTGATGTTCAGTCGAAATTTGGCTTGCTGCAACTTGAGCCCATTATTCTGTGTCCTGCAGTCTGGGACGATCGAGAAGAGATCCCGGCCCTCCTCTGTGTGACAACCTTTCATGTACTTGAAGAGTGCTATCATATCTCCCCTCAGTCTTCTCTTCTCCAGGCTAAACATGCCCAGTTCTTTCAGTCTCTCCTCATAGTGCTTTGTTTCCAGTCCCCTGATCTTTGTTGCCCTCCTCTGAACCTGTTCCAGTTTGTCTGCATTCTCCTTGAAGTGCGGAGACCAGAATTGGACGCAGTACTCAAGATGAGGCCTACCCAGTGCTGAATAGAGGGGAACTAGTACTTAACTTGATTTGGAAACTATACTTCTGTTAATGCAGCCTAATATAGCATTTGCCTTTCTTGTAGCCACATTGCACTGTTGGCTCATATTCAGCTTGTGATCAACGACAATTCCAAGATCCTTCTCACATGTCATATTGTTGAGCCAAGTATCCCCCATCTTATAACTGTGCATTTGGTTTCTTTTCCCTAAGTGTAGAACTTTGCACTTGTCCCTGTTAAATTTCATTCTGTTGTTTTCAGCCCAATGCTCCAGCCTATCAAGGTCCCTTTGAATTTTGTTTCTGCCTTCCAGGGTATTAGCTAGGTCCCCCAATTTTGTATCATCTGCAAATTTGATAAGCATGCTCTGTACCTCCTCATCCAAGTCATTAATAAAAATGTTGAAGAGCACTGGGCCCAGAACCGAGCCCTGTGGTACCCCACTCGTTATGTCCGCCCAGTTTGAGAAGGAACCATTGATAAGCACTCTTTGAGTACGATTCTGGAGCCAACTGTGGATCCACCCAATAGTTGTTCCATCCAGCCCACGTTTAGCTACCTTGCTAATCAGAATATCATGGGGCACTTTGTCAAAAGCTTTGCTGAAGTCGAGATATATTATGTCCACAGCGTTCCCACAGTCTACAAGGGTGGTTACCCAATCAAAAAACAAGATAAGATTAGTTTGGAGGGTTTGTTCTTCATAAATCCATGTTGGCACCTAGTAATCACTGAATTGTTTTCAAGGTGCTTACAGACTGACTGCTTTATAATCTGCTCCAGAGTTTTTCCAGGGATTGATGTTAGGCTGACTGGTCTGTAGTTCCCTGGTTCCTCCTTTTTGCCCTTTTTGAAGTTAGGGACAACATTAGCTCTTCTCCAGTTATCTGGCACTTCACCAGTCCTCCATGATTTCGCAAAGATAATAGACAGCAGTTCTGAGAGTTCCTCAGCCAGTTCCTTCAATACTCTAGGATGCAGTTTATCGGGCCCTGGCAATTTGAACTCGTTCAAAGTGATTAGATATTCCTTGATCAATCTATCAATCTCAAGCTCCAATTCTGCCCCTTCTACTTCATGCTTCCCAGGAGGGCCATGGACCCTTTTTTGGGAGAAGACTGAGCCAAAGTAGAAATTGAGCACTTCTGCCTTTTCTTTGTCATCTGTTGTCATTTTGCCATCCTCATTGAGTAGCTGTGCCACCATTTCCTTTCTCTTTCACTGTGGACGTACCTGAAGAAAGCTTTTTTGTTGCTTTTCGTGTCCCTCGCTAGCCTCAGCTCATTCTCAGCTTTAGCCTTCCTGACACCATCCTGGCAATTCTGTGATACCTGTCTGTACTCTTCCTTTGTGGCCTGGCCTTCTTTCCATTTCCTGTATGTGTCCTTTTTTGTTTTCAGGTCATCTCTAAGCTTTTTCCACATTGGCTTCTTCTGCTGTTTCCCCCCTTTTTCCTTTTTTGGAATTGCTTGCCATTGCACTTTTAGAATTTCATTTTTTAGAAACTCCCACCCATCTTGGACTCCTTTTCTCATTAGGGTCGCTTGCCATGGAACCGTACTTACAATTGTTCTGAGTTTATTAAAATCTGCTTTCCTGAAGTCCAGGGTGCGTGTATGGCTACTCTCACCTTTTGCTTCTGTTAAGATCAAGAATTCAAGTATGGTGTGGTCACTTTCCCCCAGAGTTCCCGTAACTGCCACTTCATCCGCCAAGTCATCTCTATTGGTTAGAATCAAGTCCAGGATAGCTGATCCTCTGGTTGCTTCCTCCACTTTCTGTAGGAGAAAATTATCTCCAACACAAATCAGAAATTTCTTGGAGGGGCCGTGTTTGGCAGAGTTTGTCTCCCAATAGTTATCAGGATAATTGAAGTCCCCCATTACTACTACATCATGCCTCCTCAAAACATTGGCATTGAAATTAGCTTTTCAAAAGTTACATTCTCATCTTCTCCTTGATTGGGTGGTCGGTAGTAGACTCCAAGCACCACATTCCTTTTATTACTTGCCCCATTAATTTTAATCCAGATACTCTCGGTGGAGTCACCAAGCTCATCCTCCTGTATTCTGTGCAGGGATATATATTTTTTACATATAGCACGACTCCACCTCCCTTTTTATTCCTTCTGTTCTTTTTGAACAAGTTATATTCTTCAATTGATGTATTCCAGTCATGGGAGTCATCCCATCAAGTTTCAGTTATACCTATCAAGTCGTAATTACCCTCCTGTATTAAGAGTTCAAGTTCGTCCTGCTTGTTTCCCATGCTCTGTGCATTAGTATACAGACATCGAAGACCACATGATTTATGGCTTGGCTTCCTTACTACATTTTTCTGAGGACTGTTACTGGGCTCTATTAGAGCTAATCTCTCTATTCCCATTTCTATGCACAAGCCTTCATCAGTTATTATGACCAAGTTTACGTCTTCCTTCCCCTTAGGATTCAGTTTAAAGCCCTCCTGATGAACTTCTCCATGCTGTGGCCAAACACATTCTTCCCAGTCCTTGTGAGATGCAACCCATCACTTGCCAGCAGTCCATCTTCTAGGAAGCATAGCCCGTGGTCCCAGAATTCAAATCTCTCATGTTGACACCACCTTCGTAGCCATTCATTCACATGGAGTATTTTTCTTTCCCTTTCTATTCCTCTTCTAAGTACTGGAAGGATGGATGAAAAAACTATCTGGGCCCCAAAGTGCTTGAGTTTCCTTCCCAGAACTTCAAAGTCTGTTCTGATTTCTTCATAGCTCCATTTGGCAGTATCATTTGTTCCCACATGGATGAGGAGAAAGGGATACCTGTTGGTGAGCTTGATGAGTGATGGCAACCCTTCCATCACATCTCTAATTTGTCCTCCTGGCAGACAGCATACCTGGTGAGTCCATGGATCTTCTTGGCATACTTGGGTTTTGATCCCACACAGTAGGGAGTCTCCCACTACTAGTACTCTTCTCTTCTTGTTGTGGGGCGTGGTTCTTCTTGCTGACATCACTGCATGCAGGCAGTTTGGGAATTTTGTGGTGTAGTAATATACTCACTGCTTTCAGGCAGTTAGTCAGTGATCTCATGATGTGAGGGACATGGTGAGTAAGCTAGAATAAAGCAAGTGTTTTGTGGCTGTGCTGTTATGTTGCCCTTGATTTCTCAGAGAGCTTGGGATAAATAAATAGTTCTAGTTAATCACTGGAGCGACTCACATCATTCGGCTGTTCTTTCAGCACAACAGAATGCACATAGCAATGCACAACAGAATGCACAAAGCAATGCACAACAGAATGCACAACAGAATGCACCAAGCCACAAGAATTGAAGAGGAAGATTGGTATATTACCAAATGCATAGTAACATAGGCATGATTCCCATTAAGCAAGCCCAGGATGTATAACTGTGCTCTTTCCTGCTTATCACTCAGTGCAAAAATGAAGGTGTCTGTGTGTTCAGCTGCCACACACAGTTGCTCCCATGCGGCAGTGATCACTTGCAGAATTTGTGCATACACATCTCTGCATGGAGCTCCATGAATTCAGAACAGAAATGGAGGTGCAATCTAGATTCTAAGGCCAGTTCTTTATCCACTGTCATGCACTGTTCATCTGGTCTAGGGACGCAGGAGAATTTTGTTTGGTCTGCATTTTAAAGCATCCTGGTCTAATTTATAATAAATAATAAAATAATAAATTTAATTTATGTGTCACCTATCTGGCCAGTGGCCACTCTAGGCGACGTACATACAATAAATATGGCAGAATACAATACAAAAATACAGTGAAATATATATATTATAAGAGCAAACAATACATAGTAGGAGGCATTTAAAACAGAAGAATATTAAGCCTCCCCAGAAGTCCCGAAAGCCTGCTGAAAAAGCCAGGTCTTTAAGGCCTTGCGGAACATATTCAGGGAAGAGATGTGCCAAAGATCTTGTGGGAGGGAGTTCCAGAGGGTGGGGGCCGCCACTGAAAAGGCCTTCTCTCTAGTGCCCGCCAACCTAGCTGCTTTGGTTGGCGGGACTGAGAGAAGGCCTTGTGTGGCTGATCTTGTCAGGCGGCATGATTGGGGGCGTTGTAGGCGCTCCTTTAGATAAACTGGGCCGAGACCGTGTAGGGATTTAAAGGTTAAAACCAACACCTTGAATTGGGCCCGGAAAACAACTGGAAGCCAGTGTAGGTCGAACAACACTGGCGTGATGTGGTCCCGGCGACGACTGTTTGTGAGTAATCGAGCCGCCGCATTTTGAATAAGTTGTAGTTTCCGGACCGTTTTCAAGGGTAACCCCATGTAGAGCGCATTACAGTAATCTAATCGAGAGGTGACCAGGGCATGTACTACCAGTGGGAGCTGATGAACAGGAAGGTAGGGTTGCAGCCTACGTATAAGGTGTAGTTGGTACCAAGCTGCCCGGCTCACAGACGAAATCTGAGCCTCCATGGACAGCTTGGAATCAAGTACAACCCCGAGGCTGCGGACCTGGTCCTTTAGGGGTAAACTCACCCCATTGAACTTCAGGTCAATGGTTCCCAACCTTCTCTTGTCCCCCATGAGCAGTACCTCGGTCTTGTCGGGGTTCAGTTTCAGCCTATTCCTTCCCATCCATCCACTCACGGACTCCAGGCACTTGGACACGGTCTCCACAGCCAACTCTGGTGAAGATTTAAATGAGAGATAGAGCTGAGTGTCATCCGCATATTGGTGACACTGCAGCCCAAATCTCCTGATGATTGCCCCCAGCGGCTTCATATAGATGTTAAATAGCATGGGAGAGAGGATAGAACCCTGTGGCACACCACAATTGAGAGGCCAAGGGTCTGAAACCTCCTCCCCCAATGCCACCTGTTGGTACCTATCAGAGAGAAAGGAGCAGAACCACCGTAATACAGTGCCTCCTATTCCCAATCCCTCTAGGCGATATAAAAGGATACTGTGGTCGACAGTATCAAAAGCCGCTGAGAGATCGAGGAGGACAAGGAAGGTAAATTCTCCCCTATCTAATGCCCTCCTCATATCATCTACCAGAGCGACCAAGCCTGTTTCAGTTCCATGACCAGTCCTGAAGCCCGATTGGCATGGATCTAAGTAATCCGTTTCATCCAAGTGTGTCGACAACTGATTGGCCACCACTCGCTCAATGACCTTGCCCAAGAATGGTAAATTCGAAATTGGGCGAAAGTTATTAAAAACTTGGGGATCCAAGGAGGGCTTCTTTAAGATGGGCTTTACAATTGCCTCCTTGAGGGCTGATGGCATCACACCCTCTTTCAAGGATGTGTTTACCACCGCCTTGATCCCCTCACCCAACTTCTCTCTGCATCTCATGATGAGCCACGATGGGCAAGGGTCAGTTAGACAGGTGGTAGGCCTTACAGTCGAAAGCACCTTGTCCACATCCTCAGAAGAGAGAGGCTGAAAATGATCCCAGCATACCGGCATGCAACCGGTCAACTCCGATTCATTCACTGTATCCACGGCACACGGGATCGAGCTCCGTATGTGTTCGATTTTATCAGCAAAGTGCTTAGCCAAAGTGTCACAGGAGGCTTTTGACTGTTCCAAGGGTTCCTGAGCAACTGGACCGACCAGGCTTCAGACCACTTGGAACAACCTCCTGGGACAGCACTCTGCAGACGCAATAGAGGCAGTAAAGTAAGCCTTCTTTTCTGTCCTTATTGCCACTTGGTAGGCAGTTACTGCTGCTCTAACTTGTGTCCGGACACCTTCGGAGCGGGATTTCCGCCACCGGCGTTCTAGTCGTCTCACCTCCTGTCTCAGAATACACAGCCGTGGTGTATACCACGGTGCTAACTTTCCAGACTAATATATAGATTGGAACATAATTATCCTTTGGATTACATATATCTCTGAATTTTGTGATACAATTCTTGGCTCAAGAAACATATCAAAATGCATTTAGAAGTGCATATTTGGAGATAAAATACATTTGGAAATGTGTACATTGTGATAAAATACATATTTAAAATGTATTTGGTGATAATAATGAAGATTTAAGGTATGTAAACACACATGTTCATATGTATGTTTTTATAAGAATAATGATTCACTAATCACTCGCAGAGTGGTAATCGGCAGTAACGCAGCCGAAAGTTCTGCTCACGGCCAGAGTTCGATTCCAACGGAAGGATCTCCCGTAAAAGGGGTCGAGGTCCACTCAGCCTTCCATCCATCTGTGGTCGGTAAAATGAGTACCCGGCATATACTGGGGGGTAAAGAAAGGCTGGAGAAGGAACTGGCAACCCCACCCCATATATACGGTCTGCCTAGTAAACATCGCAAGACGTCACCCTAAGAGTCGGAAACGACTCGCAGTACAAGTGTGGGGACACCTTTACCTTTTTAATAGGCAAAAAACCTTGTGGTTTAAGAATGTACCTATAGCCCACAGATATTTCTATCAAACTTTAAAAAGCAGGGAAATTGGGCAGCTATAGTGTGGTGTATTGGTTAAGGTGTTGGACTATGACCTGGGAGACCAGGGTTTGAATCCCCACATAGCCATGAAGCTCACTGGGTGACCTTGGGCCAGTCACTGCCTCTCAGCCTCATGAAAACCCTATTCATAGGGTCGCCATAAGTCGGAATTGACTTGAAGGCAATACATTTACATTTTTTATAGTCAATGCACCAGGGGAGACCTGACCTCCTCTCTGAGATACTGGACTGCCCTACAAATGTGTCAAAATGCAAACACAATTTGGGTTGGTCTTCCACAGCCCAGTCTACTTTCTGTGTAGCTTGGAAGAATTTGGTAACATGTGCCTCTGACCATATGGTGAGTGGTGGTAACACCTGCCATCTCCAGAGAATTATATTTTTGTATGTTTGTTGGTGTTCTTCTTACTTTGCTTCATTCCTGTGTTACTAAATAGATTCAGCTTGAAATGTAAACTGTATTGAATTTCTCACCCATCCCTAATCAGGTGTGAGGCAGGGAAAGGCATGGCTGCCATCACCTTGAAGTCAGTTTGCCAGTGGCATGTATTGAATCCACTTGCAAAGGGTCTTCTAAGGCAATGTCTCTTAGTGCTCCACAGCTGATCAGTGCCAAGAGACAGCACCTTCGAACTCCATTTCCAAGCAGTCTGAAATGAAGCCTCTTGCAAAGAGACTTCCACGGCAAGCCCCTTCCAAGTTGTTGCCTGATGTCACAATGATGTCAAGTGACTGACAGGTGGATGAACTCACCCAATTGTGTCAAAGTTGGCCTGTGAGGAAAAGGATCCAGCCTACTAGGCAAATCCAGTTTCTCACCCTTGGGAATGATGTACATTTGCCATCAGGTTAGCATCTGCCCTGCAGCTGGGTTGCATTTAATAATTCCACTTGGTGAGCAAGAGAGTCGTCACACCATTTGCTTTCCAACCTGCAGTCCATATCAATGGAGTTTGCCTACGAAAGCAAAGAAAATGTCATGATGATGTGATGGCCCGGAATCCTCCAGTGAGTTGTTCTAAAGAATACAGCTGGGAGGGCCACTGGTGTAAGAAACTTGGCACAGGATACCAGTCCATGTAATGGGTGCAGCATTCATGCGAGCTCTTGGCTGATCAGATTTGTGCACTGGAATTAAGAAATGAAGCCATATTTGAACAATCAAGTCTCTTTCTTCTGTTTTGGGACAGAAAGAGAGATTGAGAGATTGAGATTGAGATATATATATATTTATTTGGGACTATTTCCCCTCTTCTTCCAGCCAATGGCTAGGGTTTCAGAATCCATACCCTTTTGTTTTGTTTGCTAAAAGCATATCGTTCCGATTTTGATTGATCATAAAATGTGCTTTTTTGCATCTCTCTCTGGGGGATTATGCAGACAAATAAAAACCATCTGAGGAGGCCCAATTATTGTTTCACTTTGGTTTTTATCTCAAAGAAAAGGCCTCCAAATCCTGAAATCCTTTCCAGCTCTCCCTTCCAAAGGCAGCCTTGCTTCCAACTTTTTTATTGATGCCAGCTTCCAGTGTACTTGTTTTGCTGGTTCATTTTTTAAAAGTAAATGTAGCACCATGGTCAGTGACTAATTTTTAACATGGGGGTCATATTTTTAATTGAAGAAATACTGCAGGGTCTGCAACATTGGAGATTGCATGGTGGGATGCTTCTCTATGAAAAATATTTTCTGCATGGAGCATATCAGGGAGATGTCTATGCTTGAACTCTTCTCCCTAACATGCAAGCTCTTTTTGGAGGTTCAGAACATCTGCAGACTCAGCATAGAGTGTATATGGGATGGAGGTCACACCTGTTTTTCTGCCCTCATTAGTCGGTGTTATGTTCACAGAGGTCTATGTGCATATTTACATACATAAACCATCACAGTGTGTGTGTGTCATAGACCCATTACTTTTTTGGGAGCAGGGTCCCAGGTATGTTCCTATGTATGAGCCAGTCAGTGAAAGAGAGTGTGTTAGCCACTGAAAACAGTTCTTGTCCACTTGTGCTGATTGGAGCCAATCAGAGTAGAAGGAGGTGAGCCAGTCACAGAGAAGTCTCTTCTTGGTGGCTAAAACACAGCCTCCCTTTTCATGCTGATTGGCTCCTAGGGACATCTGTTGTAGTGGAGGGTGGACTTGCGAGATGGTAGGGACAGCATGGGAGATGAGGGAACATGGAAAAGGGGTTGTGGCTGTGAGGGGATGTGCCATGACTCTTGTGAAGGGACCCTGCACTTCTGAATTTGCCACTACGCTCCTGGTGAACACATGAAGAAGCAATCAGGATAATGCCAGCTAGCCACACCCCTGATGTCCATGCATCTTTGTGGCCATGCTGTTGACATCTGCACATTCAGCTGAAATGTGTGAAAGGGGCTCCTACATGTACAGCTGTACCTTCAACTGAACACTGAGGCCTTCATGGGAGTGGCCAGAGGGGGGAGATGGATTTGAGAGCATGTATAGCAGGTATTGTGCACACCAAATGTTCAGAGAATGCATGAAGGAGAATGAATTAAGGGGCCAGTGGAGGCTGGTCCATTAGGGCAAGTGAGGCAATGCCCCACCAAGCTCAATCTGCCCTCAGCACACAAACCCAGCTGCCTGCCTTCTTATTTACATCCCGTCCAAAGGATTGCCCTGGCTGCCAGCCTCCTCCTCCTTAGTTTCAGGGTTGCCCCTTGTACAACTCATCAGGGAGGAGGATGGGGACACAACTAGAATGAGTCAGTTCTGTTTGTCACTGACTCTGGCTTCACCTCCTGTGAGCCCCACTCATTTCCCCTCTATAAGTTCCAGTGAGCAACAGCCTCCGCTGAACTGGGCCATGGGCCCCATACAGATGTGCCACTCAATGTGTACAAGTCAGAGGAAGGAATGGGGATACAATCCCACCTCCGGTTTGACACAGTGAATCTGTGTAGACTGCAAACTTCTGAAAAGGACACGGGTTTCCTGTATGTGTGGAGTTGCTTTTTATAAAATGAAGTATGTGTCTAGTTGTGTGGACCACATTTGTATTTGTATGCTTTACAGTTTAGAAACATTTCTGTTGCCTCTCCTCCATCATCATCATCATCATCATCATCATCATCATCATCATCATCATCATCATCATCATTATTATTATTATTATTATTATTATTATTATTATTATTCAATTTCTATCCCGTCCTTCCTCCCAGCAGGAGCCCAGGGCTGTTTGTGTGAACTGCATTTACGCTGCAGAAGGTAACCCATGAGAGGATGGATGAAGATGTGTGTTTGTGTGAATGGATGTGGGGTGTAGGAAGGACAAGGAAAATACTAATATTTCACCTGATCTAATGTGCCTAAATCCAGCCCCATGATTTAAGTTGCAGACTGAAACAGGAGGGTCCCTGTTTACATCAGATTTTCCCACATTGTTTTAATGTAAAGGGCCTTCCTGCACCCCTCCCTTCTCCACCCTTTGGATTTAGTTATGTTCAAAGGCAATCACAGAATGCTGAACAGATGGATTGCCTGCTGCAAGAACATATAGATGGTTGGGAGGCCCAATTAAGTTGGCCTGTTATTACGTAGGGGGCTCTGCCAAACAAATGTTGAACGGTCTTGTCAGCCTTGATTGTGTGAAAAGAAAAAGGGAAAGGGGAAAGAAAGATAGCTCAGGCTAAGCAAACATGTTGCTTGTCTTTCCTAGGCTGAAACGCGCCACAGTCTTCTACATTAACCAAGCTGGTTGTGCATATTTATGAGCAAAGGATTTCTGATCCAAAGACAGAATGTCATTTATGGTTACTTGATATAAAAATAGAATGGAGACCAAATGTACCTCCCCTCAGTTTACACTCAGCCCTATTTGCAGGCAGCAAGCATGAGGGGACATGTCTCTGATTCCCCCCCCCCCCAGTGGGTTGCTAAAGTCAGGGGCAAGCTCATCTTTAGTGACCATTGAGTGTCTTTCTTGCTTTTTCCCCTTCTGGTAGTTGCCATCTTTTTATGTTGGCCGTTCCCCTTTCCCACAATGCCTAGGAATGATGCTGTGGAGGGTTTCTGAGGGTTTCTGAGGGTGGGTGTTCTACACAATCTGGACCCATTGAAATGAATGGCTCTAAGCTAAACATGTCCATTATTTCCATTATGTCCCTCAACAGGCCTACTCTGGTAGAACTTAGGTGGATATAATCTAAAGTGGTTCCCCCCCCTTTGCTGCTGCCACCAAGGCAAAAACAGAGAAAGACTTGTAGCCACTGTGAAAGGTAAGTAGCCACCCTGAATTTTGTCCCTTGCCTTGTTTGGGGTGGGGAGAATTTTGCCTTGACCACCACTACCACCATGATGATTATCAAAATTATTATTTCAAAGATCCTTATCTCAGCCCTAATATAAAATAAAGAATATTCCAACCCTCTGCAAGGTTGGCCCAAGACATGTTGCTGCCTGAAAATGAAAATGGACTGCCTTCAAGTCGATCCCGACTTATGGTGACCCTATGAATAGGTTGTTCATGGTAAGTGGTATTCAGAGGGGGGTTACCATTGCCTCCCTCTCAGGCTAGTCCTCCCCAGCTGGCTAGGGCCTGCTTAGCTTGCCACAGCTGCACAAGCCAGCCCCTGCCTTGTCTGCAACTGCCAGCTGGGGGGCAACTGGGCTCCTTGGGACTATGCAGCTTGCCCATGGCTGCACAGGTGGCAGGATACATAACCCCTGAGCCACTCACTGTGGGGGTGATCTTTAGCTGGCACTTTACATCCAGGAGACACAAGTGGGGATTTGAACTCACAGACTCTGGACTCCCAGCCAGGCTCTTATTCCCACTGTGCTATACCAGCTATAGGCGAAGGGAAAATTGTAGGAGGTATTTGAAAACCTTCCTGTTTACCCAGGCATTGGATGGCTGAAGGGGACCGTTTCTGCTAACCCGGACATCACTGGATGAAAGAATGTTTTTAACTATAACTGTGATTTAGAGTGTTTTTAATTGTAATTGTGTTTTAGAGTGTTTTTAATTGTAATTGTGTTTTAGAATGTTTTTAATTGTAATTGTGTTTTAGAATCTTTTCAACTGTTTTTAGAATGCTTTCCTTTTTGCTGTTAAATTGTTTTACTCAAGTCACCCTGCTAACATAAGTTGTGCCAAAGGCCTTGTGCTTTGATGAAAACCTAGGAACCATTTCTAAGCTGTTCAAACTTTCTCAGCAGAACAGCCAAGTAAAACAGACTTTGCATAAGAATTGTGCAGGTAGATGACCTTGCAGTGCAGTGTACCGATATCTGAGGTGAACAGCAGCACAGACTGTCATCAGCATGGACTGTCATCAGCACTAACATTTTCCATTATGGTTACCGTGGGGCTGCATAGCTGTTGTACAGTACACTCTGGCCTCTACCATCAGCCAGGAGACTAGAGGCCGCTGAGAAGATGTTCCTTAGCTTTGCAGGAAGAACATCATGGGAATGGAGAGACCAACTTGGCCCCATCCCTCAACCAAAGAAGGAGCAGCTGCAGGGGACTTGCTTCACCTCTCCCTGCTAGCAAGAACACTTCTAAGGACTTCATAGCTAAGAAGTAGTGCCTGTTGACTCTTTTTTTTTGCTCCTCCCTCCCAGTCTCTTTATCTTGCATCTGACTCCTTTTAGAATGTAAACCTAAGAAAAGAGACCATCTGATTGATTGTTATAAGCTGCTCTAGGAGCCTTTCAGGTGAAGAATGGGATAAAAATGCTTCAGATAAAATAAAATAAATAAAAGCATGCCACCCCCTGCTGCACCCATGGCATATCTCAAAGTGCATAGTGCATGAGGCTGCTGTTTGAGAAAGACAAGTTTAATGCTCCCTTGGGCATGTGGAACTACTGCCACAGCCATTTGGATTCCAGTGTCTTGTTACCAAGAGTGACCAACCAGAAGTTCTGGGAAGTTCATGAGTTGAGGATGATGGCGATGATGACATAAGTCTCCAGTTTCTCACAGATTAAAATAGGGGAATGCTTGTAATATGTCACATCTAAGTATTCTGCAAACATATGAAAAGCTTTCTAATCCAGCATTCTGTTCCCACAGTGGCTACTTAGACCCTTAAGAGAAGCCCACAAACAGGGCCTGAGTGCAATATTTTTATTTATTTTTATTTTTATTTATTTATTTCATTTGTTGGTCACCTCATACTCAATGGTCTGAAGGCGACTTAAAAAAGATTTAAAAATGTACAATATAAATCAGATTTTAAAACATACGATATAAAAACTTTAAACCCAAACAAAAGAAACTAAGGCAGCACACCTCAAGGGCCAAATGAGTGAAAAGGAAGGTCTTTGTCTGGTGCCTAAAGATGGATAAAGAAGGTGCCAGGTGTGCCTTCCTGGGGAGAGCATTCCACAGCCGGGGGGGACACCACTGAAAAGGCCCGTTCTTGTGTTGCTACCCTCCGAGCCTCCCATGGAGGGGGTATATGAAGAAAGACCTCTGATGACGAGTACAAGGTCCAGGTCAGTTCATACAGGAAGAGATGGTCCTTCATATATTGAGGTCCTAAGCTCCATAAGTCTTTATAGGTCAAAACCTGCACTTTGAATTGAGCCCGGAAACTAATTAGTAGCCAATGCAGCCATGCCAAAATTGGTGTTACATGTACCAACCGACTTATCCCAGTCAGCAATCCGGCCACCGAATTCTGCATTAGCTGGAGTTTCCAAACCGTCTTCAAAGGCAGCCCCACATATAATACCTGGCGGAACGCCTCTTCCGCTATGTACCTACCCGGTCGCTGCGCTCGACGTCGAAGGCCCTTCTCCGTGTCCCAACGCATAGGGAGGCACGGAGAACGATAACTAGAGCTAGGGCCTTCTCAGTGGTGGCCCCCGAACTATGGAACGCCCTCCCTGATGAGATACGCCTGGCGCCTTCTTTGCTATCTTTTCGGCGCCAGGTAAAGACCTACCTCTTCGCCCAGGCATTTTAAAAATTTTAAAAATTTAAAAATCTGAATTGAAAATTGAAAATTTTTAATTATGTTTTATTGTGTTTTTGTATTTTAACCTGTTTTATTATGCTGTACACCGCCCTGGGAGCTTATTGCTATAGGGCGGTCTAAAAATGTAATAAAATAAAAATAAAAATAAAATAATGCATTGCAGTAGTCTAACCTAGAGGTTACCAGAGTGTAGATAACAGAAGTTAGGCTATCCCTGTCCAGATAAGGGCGCAGCTGAGCCACGAGTCAAAGCTGATGGAAAGCACTCTGCACCACCGAGGCCACTTGAGCGTTAAGCAACAGTAATATATCCAGGAGTACTCACAAGTTACATACCTGCTCTGTCAGAGGGAGTGTAACCCCATCCAGAGCAGGCCACAACCCATCCATCTGGTCTAGGGACCCACCCCCTAACAATAGCACCCGGCCACTTGTGTCTTCTTGCAACTGGTATTAAGAGGCCAGAGCTTGGAAGATTACTTTTAAAAAGTAATAAATTACAGTTACAGTTACATGGCCCCCCAAAAGTAGTAATTACTGTAACAATCACAATTGCTCTGAAAGTAACTGATTACTTTACTTTTACTCAAAAGTAATTGCTACGATTACATTTTAGTTACTTTTTTAAAAAAAAATGCCTACAAGGTGCTGGCCTTGGCTGCTGCACATATAAGTAGCCTAAAACATTAAAAATAAGCACACACAGAGGGTAGTAGAATATTTTTTTATCCATAAGATTAACAGAATAGCATAACAAAATCTCACATCCCTTCACCCCACCCCCAGCAATGATGATACCCCAACACACACATTTTTTGTATATTTATATTGCCTCCAGCTCTTTTCTCCTTCCACTCCTGTTCATTTTTAAACAACTGTTTTCTCCACGCCGTCTCGCTCTCCACCTCCTCCCTCGTTGCCTCCTAAGCACCCATAGAGCATGAAGGAAGAACAACGTTGCACAGAAGCCCAATTTGAAGCACATGATTTTTATTCACAAATCAGAGGAGCAGAAGACTTCCCTTGCTCCCCCCCCAAGAAATGCACAAAAGTAATGCTGGAAACATTACAATTACTCCTCAAAAGTAATGAAGTTACTACACGTTCTACTAGCAAAATGTAATGAAGTTACCCACTCGTTACTCAAAAAAGTAATAAATTACAAGTAATTCATTACTTGCGACTAGTTACTTCCAAGCTCTGTAAGAGGCATGCTCCCTCTGGTACTAGAGGGATTATACAGCCATTATAACTGGTAGCCATTGATTGCCTAAGCCCTTCTCAAGTGTTCATTTCACTTACATGATTGTCATCACATGAGGGAGAGTAGGGGTGCAGTGGCTAGCCCTGTCCCTTCTGGCACATCACTTTGCCTGTCTTTACAGCTGAAGGGCAGTCTGGAGACACCCCCCGGCCCAATCTATTTGGAACCCTGATTGGCTGTGCACCACATGGCTCTTGAGTGTCCATCTGCATGAATTTGTGCACCAGAGATGCACTAGAGACGATATGCATCCACTCCCTTTCTTAGAGTTCCTTATCTTTAAGGCAGACTTAGACACTTCAGACACAGGAAGGGGAGCCTTTGTTGGTGCCCTTCAGATGTTTTGGACTCTAACTCCCATCAGCCCCAGTCAGTATGGCCAATGGTCAGGGATGATGGGAGGTGTCGTTTGACAACATCTGAAAGGCTACCCCTGAAATAGAGGGCTGTCCTTTGTAAAATGGGACATAAAGAGGTAGTCTGAACCTACCAAGATATTTCACAATTGACTAACCAGATCTAGCCTTTGGAGGAGCTAAGCTTTAAGTAAAGCCTAGATTAAGGTATACTAAAACTAGTAAAAAGCATGGACTAGCAATTCTTGTATTCTTATGAGCATCAGTGTGATTCATCTAAATTATCTAGGATGTGATTTATTTAGGTTGTTGGTAAACCAGAATTCCATAGCATTTTATTCAAACCTACATAATTTCAGATAAAAGGGGAAAGATTCATTCTGTAGGTTATAAAAACACGGAGAAGTTCTGTGGCATCTTAAATACTAACAAATTTATTGTGGCCTGAGCGTTCATGGTCCAGAGCCTGCGCCGGCAGATATGGGCTTCAGCCCACATAAAAAGTAAAAAAATCTTATGCCATAAGATTAACATTTGTTAATCTCTAAGGTGCCCCAGGACTTTGCGCTGATTTTGCTGCAACAGAATCTGTAGGATCTAGAGGTGTGTTTGTGTGCCCCCACCTCTGAGATGATCATTTTGGGCGTGACAGAAAACACAGTTGGTGTTTTTTTTTAAGAATGTGAGAAATTCTCTGGGTATGATGATTACTGGCTGTGGGCAACTTGATGATGGGTTGTGAAATCCAGACCAAGCACTCATTACAAGGAAAAGGTTTTCTTCAGCGGTAACATCTTGGAAGCCATAACTTTTAATATTTTTATGCATGCAGGGGCTGGTAGCAGTGGTATCAATTTCTTTGAAATGTGTTGATGCTTTGAAAAGCTTTGGCACACGGCACTCACCACAATATTGTCATATTTTTGTTATGACAAATATGCTGCCAACAGTGTGACCACCGTTTTACTGGAGGGAGCTGAGTGAGAGGGAAGTGAGTCAACATAGCAGAGTCTCAGCTGCATGAGGACAAGTAAACAGTGCAAATCTCTTCAGGTCCTTTATTCCAACGATGAGAAAAGTGTCTGTGTGTGTCACATACTCCCACTAGGAGTGGGGAAGAAATTCAATTCAGTGTCATTTAAAGCCAGATCTATCAAATTAGCACTTTCCAAAACAGTATGAGAACCAAAACAAGCAATTTTCCCTAACAGAATGCATGCTTTCCCCTAATATATGCATTTTTGTACGCATTGTTTGCTTGGAGAAACTGCATAGCAAAATTTGGATAATTGTGAATTGCAAAGGAGCGCTGTGTTTTGGTTTTCACATTGTTTTGGAAAGTGCAAATTTTATAGGTTCACCTTGAAAGGCAAACTGCATCAAATTTCTCCCCCATCCCTAGCTGAAGTAAGATTCGATTGTCAGTGCAGTTGTCTTTTGTACCTGGAATGAATGGGAGGTGCCACCTTGTCCTTTGCTTCAAGTTGTAAAAGGTCTTGGGCTGGCTCTGGATAGAAACGCCCTGCAATTTCAGCTCTCTCCTCCTTCCACCTGATAGCATGGCTGCAGATATATGGCAGCTGAGGGAAGGACGTGTTGCAACTGGAAGGACGTGTTGCAACCAAGAGGTCCTGCAGTTCCATCTTTTTCTCTCTCCTATACTCTGATGGGATGGTTGCTCAACCATCCAGTCAACCCTGTGGGAGGATTTCCAGAGGGACATCCATCTGAGATTTCTGTGGCAAAAAGGAAAAAAGTCTTGCTGCGCCTTAAAGGCTAACGTGCATGATGGCATCCTTCTCTCTCTCTCATACACACACACACTCACACACACACACACACACACACACACACACTCACACACACTCACACTCACACACACTCACACACACACGGGCCATAGCTCAGTGGTACCACATCTGCTTTTCATGCAAGAGAGAACAGATTCAATTCTCAGCATCTCCAGGTAGGTGTGGGTGAGACTCCTGTCCAAAACTCTGGACAGCTGCTGCCAATCAGTGGTGACAATACTAAGCAGATGGACCACTGGTCTAACTCAGTATAAGGAATGTTTCACACACACACAATTTGTCAGTGTTGACAATGAAACGGAATGTTGGAAGATTCCGGACAGACAAAAGAAAGTACAATTAAACAATGGAATTTGCTCCCACAAAAGGTAATGGTGGGCACCAACTTGGATGGCTTTATTAAAGGACTAGACAAATTCATGGAGGATAAGGCTATCAGTGACAACTAGCCACAATGGCTATGTTCTACCCCCACTGCCAGAAAGGCAATATGCCTCTGAATAGTAGTTGCTGGGAATTGCAGGTGGGGAGATTGCTATTGCGCTCAGGTTCTGATTCCCCAAAAGGTAGCTGAAGTCTGGGGTGATCAGCTGCCCATAGCTGACCATAATCTGCTTGGTTAGCCAAGGCTGAAGTCTCTCCCCTCCCCACCCCACCCCAAATGGTCCTTCCGTAGCACTTTTGTCATACTCTTTCAGCCCCATCCAACAAGGCTGTGTAAAGCATCAGACATCCGCTCTTGCTATTCTGTTATTTGGCTCACCTTTCTTAGTCCATATATGTACTGTGCCCTGCAAGCCACAACTGCCTCTGGATTAATTTGTTACGCAATTTGACTCACTTTTCAGTGGGGCTGTTCTAAGTATGACCAAGACTGGATCCAACCAATAGAATTCATGGAAGAAATTGCACGAGGGCCTAATGTAATTTTTCCCCCAAGCCGGCAGTGTGGCAGAACTCCTTACTGGCCTTAAAGATCTTCACATTAGGAAATCATTCATCCTCTAATGAAGCCTTCTCCAGCCTAGTGGAGATTGTGTTGGCCTCCAACTCCCAGCAGCCCTAGCCAGCATTGCCAATAATTAGAGACTGTGACGGCTCCCCAGGGCTTCCCCGGCTCCTGTGCTGTGCAAGAGAAGGGGCTCTCCAGCCAAAGCAGAGTGTGTCCCCTTGCTTGCTCGCCTTTCGCTTTAGATCTTTTATCACTGCCATCAGGTGAAAGAGTTATTTTACCTTGCCTGTTCACCACACAGCCTAAATCATCCCTTGTGTCTCCTCAAGAACAACTCAAAGTACCATGTGACTTGGCCTGTAGATGTGGGTGGTGTATAAACAGAGACCACATGGTTTTAATGAAGCAAAGTTTTAAAAAATTACTAAAAAGATTCAAAGAGGAAAGAAATCCAGCAAATCCCACCAATGGAACAAAAAGAACAAACAAGCAAAGGATTAAATGCAAATCCAGTTGTCCCTCAAACTTACAGTCCTTACCAATTTATGACACTTGCAGATCTTCTGACACATTTGCCTGCCATAAGATCCTTTGTCTCTGAGATTCTGCCTTGAATCCTCATCTCAAAGCCAGTACCTGGCAGATAAAACCTGGGACTACATGGCTCTTGTGTTTCTCAATTCACAAAACCTCCAAGAAGTATTGGGGTCTTTTCCCCAACAGCAGACGTGTCTACGTGCAAACCTTCACATCATCAATGAATTACCCACTTTCCAATTTGAGCCCCAGTTATAACAAGTTAACCCCATAATCCCCAGATAAACCTATACACCAGATTTATTTTTCTAGATAATACAAAACAGTGTATTATAATACCAAACAGTCAATTTCCTTCACAGAGATGATGGGAGTTGTAGTGCAAAACATCTGGAGGGCATCACACTGGCAAAGATGCTCCAACAGGATTGTTTCTCAACCACCCTCCACGTCTTGAGGCCGAGGCAAAAACACAGACTAGCAAACCCTAATTGTTTTAAGGACCAACATGAACATTCTCTCTCAGCAGTATCCAGCATAATAATTTCCTTTTCCTCCCAACTCCTGTTTGCAATTACGATAGTCATTGTGAAATGCCTAATTAGTCTGTTTCCCTACACAACAATAAAAAAGATATTGAAACATAGATTTTGAAATGAAGCTGCTTTAAATTAAGAGAAAGAGTGGGAGGGGGAATTAATCCCTTCATATATCTTTGTTTCTGACATGCATGTCCTCAGGACAAGTTTGCAGTCGGAGCAATCTGTGCATTGACAAAAAAGAACAAAATGGAAAGCCTTGCTACTTTAAGAGTCTCGTTGGACCTCTAATGTGTTTAATGAGGCTCAGTAGGCTAACAGTGAACATGTGTGTCCTTTCCTACTCTATCACTCCCCACGTGGCATCAGTGCTGTATAGGCCAATGTATGACTCTCATTAAGGTGCAGCTTATGCAACACAACATCACTGCCAATATGAGCACTTGGAAAACAATTGGGGAAAGGTCCTTCCTCAGTGATAGAGCAGCTGCCTTGAACGTAGAAGGTCCCAGGTTCAGTCTCTGGCATCTCCAGATAGGGCTGAGAGAGACTCTGCCTGAAACCCTGGAGAGAACCTGCCAGTCAGTGTTGACAGTACTGAGCTAGATGCACCAATGGGCTGACTCAGTATAAGGCAGCTTCCTAGCTTCCTAATTGCATACCTGGATAGCTGGGAGCAGCAACTACTGTAGGTAACTTGTCTGGATTATTAAGACTGTAAAGTGAGACTGAAGTTGATAAACAAGTCCAGATTAATTTCCATCAGATGATGATGATAATGATGACTTTTCACTTTTTGGAAAGCCATAGCATTCTATTGTAAGATCTAATATGTCATATTTCAACCACTGGCTGCAATTTTGTGAGCAGAATAGAATGACCTGTTAAGTTCTCTTGAGTAAGGACTGGGGGTCACGCAGACATGGGCAGTCCAAGAACAAGTTGCTCAGACATAGGAGCCAGGGCAGTTTTACAGAGCCAACTGGAACCTTTTTAGCCCTTTTTGTCACCCATGAGGTTGGTAGGTATTGTATCAACTTCTGGCCATTTGCACTGGTGGGGTTGCGGCATAGGAGATAGCAGGTTTGTGGCTCTTTCCTTCAGCAAACTGTCATGTTAGTGCCAAAAGGCAGCTGGAACTCACTGCTAGACTCCACAGATCGAAGCTGTGCAATACAGTCAGTCAACATGTTATGTAAGCACAGCTATAGTATTCAAAAACTGCTGGTAAAAGTGAATTCAGCTACAAAGCTGCTAGAGACAAATTTGTCAACTACAGTTTCTGTTTCTCATTTTTCCACTTAAGTTCTTCACATTTCTGCAATCATTTGAGATTTTTTTTGAAGTCCTCATAAAAAGTCATCAGCATTTCCATGCAATTTTTCCCTAATATGCACATTTTTTGTATGCAAGTTTGGCTGACATACACATTTTTGCAAGCCATCTGTCCTAATATAATGCCCTTTTAATGTTATTTTTCACTAGCATACACATTTTTATGCGCACTTTCTCCTATTTATACACTTTATTGTTTGGAGAACTGCAGCACAAAATTTGGAGGAGCGGAAATCTACTTTGCATATTGTTTCAGAAAGTATCACTTACGTAAATTTGCATCAAAATCTGAACCAATCCCAATTTTGCTCTCAGTCCTAGGAGCTACAGTAGTGTTTTCACAACTGTTCCATGTAAGGCCTTGTCATGCTTACAGGAGGATAGAGAAAGGGTGCTGGAGAGATGAAGGGCACCCAGTGTTAACACTGGCCTCCCAAATAAGATTTTGAGGATAGATTATACACTTTGGAAAAAGAAATGAATGGGGGCAGGAAAGAAGAAGGGCAGGATTCTTTTCAGTTTGAGTTTCAAGGCGAACCTTCCTAATTCACCCTTTCTGAAACAATCTGTGAACAAATACACAGCCATCTTTCAAAATGTGCACTTCTCCAAATTTGGCAATGCAGTTCTTCATGTCATGTTCTGGAACAACGCTGGACCCCAGGAAGAAAGTGGCAAGGCTGGTCAAAGTGAGCAATTTGCTCCAACGAAGACTGAGGCCTTTTATGCCTTAAACGGCCAATCCTCTGGTCTGAGGATGGGCATTCCTCTTTCATTCCATAGCCTACTTCCTGGTGCACTCCCTGCACTGCTAGACTGGTGATGTGCATTGGGAAGCATCCGGTTCTTCATGGGAAGGTGCCAGTGAGAGTCCAAAGCTCTGGCCTTGTGGGCCTTGGTGGTATGGGAGATTCCTTTGGAGGGTTCCTGTCCAACAACCTCAGTTGCAATGGTCTGCCTATCTTCAGCAGTCAGCTCTGAGAATTGAGTGTGACCTCTGCTCCCCATCTGGTGCCCCTGCAGCACTGAGTGTCCAGATTGCTGCTGGATACAGGGGCCCTGCCCTGCCCAGAGCTGAAGGACTCAGACTGAGATGGTGGTGTCTTTTTCTCTTTTTATTAGTGTTATTGTTACATCCAAAGCTGTGTGCCTCATATACCTGTCTACTCTGGCTTACTACTTTGCTACCTAACCTAACTAAGCAATATCTGCAACGTTTGGGGAAAGTTGACTCAGCACATCTGCCTCAAAAGACACCTGCTTAAGTAGGGAAGGTTTTCACGCATAGGCGACAGCTCCGCCTCAGTTCTAGTTTTTGAAAGTCTCTCTTCTTGCACGTCCTTGCATGGGGTGAGGGTGAGTGAATCTCAGCTGATACATCAGTAAGGGAGCTTTTGCTAGGTAACAACACAGGGTCTGGCTTCTGAATGCTGATTGGCTGAGAAGCGTTTGAAGTGTCTGGTGAAGATTCTTGTGTGGGCATGGATGGAGCATCTGGGGAAGCATCTCTCAACTGGTCCGGCGGTGGACTGGTGGGAGGGGCAGGAGCTGCCTCCCCTGATGTGCTGGGCTTGGGGGATTGAGATCTGTCAGGACCCTCCTGACTAAACTCTCCTTCCCCAACGTCCCAAGTAATGTCATCCTCATCCAACTCCTCTCCCTGATCTAGCCCCCTCCCCGTCTGGGTCACAACAGGCCCTGACACCTTGGTCAAATAATGTGTGCAAAAATGCATATGCTAAGGTAGAGTATGCATAACAATTCTCATAACAGTGAAAATAACATACAGAAATGCATGATATCAGGAGAAATTCCTTTTCCAAAATATGTATGTTAGGGGAAATTGCATACAGAAATGTACATATTAGGATAAATAAACTTTATTTAAACTTTAAAAAATCATCATCATCATCATCATCATCATGGTTTATTTGTGTGTCACCTTTCCATAGTAATCTATGCTCAGGGTGGCTCACAATGTGAAAAAAAGTTACATGGTTCAAGTAGAGGTGGTCTCTGGCACTGTCAAGATGGCTTTGAAAAAATAATCATGAACTGGCGTGGAAATGTGGAGAACTGAACTTAAAAGAGTGGAAAAATGAGAAACAGAGAGAAACCAAATTTGGCAGAGTAACCCACCCATGCTACTATATAAGCCATTGGAAGTATGGCAATCCTGTCACTAGCTGCACCAATGAGACAAAAATGAGAAGGAGAGCAAAATCCTTTTTGTGGCCACAGTATAGTCACGGGGAGTAGTCATCCCTGAGCAATCCTTTCTTTGCAAGTTTTCATGTGGGCTAACTTGATCCATACTTCCTGGACTAATGTACAGATCAGAAAGTAGTTATCCTTTGGATTTTGCAACTTATCTGACTTTGGCAGTGCAGCTCTTGGCTCTAACTATGCATTTAAAAGTGTGTATGGTGGGCAAAAGTACGTTTTTAAAAGTGTGCACTTGGAGAAAATAATGTGAAAGCGCTATTTCAGGCAAATTATGTTCAAAAACATGTTTTAAGTACATATTTAAATATTTTTTTCATGCAGATTGCTTTGTTTAAAAACCAGAGATTAAATCAGAAATAGGACAGAATAGGAAGTGTTCCAGGTTAGAAACACACTTCTCAGTCCACCCCTAGTCATGCTTACCCAGGCACGCCATTTTTATTCATTAAATATAGAAACGGAAACCAAGTCGCTAATGTGGAACCATTGCTGACTGTGAATAGATGAACTATTTATTTATTATTTATTTTATTTATTTATTAGATTTATATCCCACCCTTCCTCCCAGTAATTACCACGTGATTAATTGAATAACTTACCTGTGTCTCATAAATAATGTGAAATTAACTTTTCCATTTCTTCAGAGACTTTCCTATAACGATCACACTTAGCATTCATATAGCACTTCACAGTGTTCAAAGTGTTTTCCGTACATCATCTCAGTAACATTTACAATAGCTTTGTAAGGCAGGGGTCAGTATTATTTCCATATTGTGAAATTGGGAATTGGGTTGGAAAAGTGTGGTTTGCCTAAAATTACTTACCAAGATCATTGCAAAGGTGAATTCCAAAGGGCAACATTGCAGCTTAGTCTTGTACAGTGCAAACAGACGTATTAACTTATACACCAAAAGTAGTTCCAAACTATCCTGTGCAAGTCAGGCTGCATTTGGAATACCGTGTCCGGTTCTGAGCATCACCTTTTAAGACAGATGTTGACAAACTGGAACATGTCCAGAAAAGGGTTACCAGAATGTTGAGGGGTATGGAAGAGGGACATTTGGAAGAACTGGCATGACATACTAGCTGTCTTCAGACAGGATCACTGGTTGTGTTGCCTGCTGTAAGAGTCTGTTGCTTTCAGTATGCTCTGCTTGGATACTTGTAAAAGTTCATTGTCAGCATTAGCATTTAGTACTAGGAAACTAAACCTTGCAGCGCTATGTTGGGACCTCTCACAGTTTGGTGAAATGGGGAGCCCTTAAAAATATTTTGAGGTCATACTTTTATTGCAGGCTGTTTTACTTCCTCTTCAGAAGGCTTTCTTGCATTGTATTATATTGCTTTTGCTAGTGGCTAGCCACCCAATCTCAGAGTTTTCAGTAATTGTTCAGATCTCTCACAGCCTTTTCTGAAACATTTGCTTAATTATTCTCAGGCCAATGGGGTGCCCCAGAACTGTATATTATTATTAATTTTTATCATTATGTTTTATTTCTAGGCTGCCTTTTGGCCAAAAAAGGGCCCCCAAGGTGGCTTACACACAAATAAAAAACACAAATACAAACACTACAATTTACAAAAAATCAAACTAACAAAATTATAGAATTTCTAAAAAGCATCAACAGCTATCCAAAAGCATTCATCTTCCTGATAAAGGACAGTCCCCAGAAAAATGTCACTGAGAGAAGGAGTGAGGGGGCAAAGCAGGTGGAAAAGAGTGCCCCTTGATGGTCCCAGCACAGTCTCACCCCTGCAGCAGTACCTCTCAGTCTGCAGCTCCTCCTGATATGGTCCAGGCCGAGGGATGGGGAAGGCAGGTGGAAAAACTTGCCCCTTGATGGTCCCAGCAGTCTCACCCCCATAGACCTTTCTGAGCCTTGTAGGTCCAATGTAGGATATTTTAACAGCTTGATTTGTTTATCATAAATTATAAACTAGTATTTGTTTACCAGCTTACAGTGAAGTCAGTCAGTGGTTAAGTTACACACTGTAGTGATGACCTTTTGTTCTACAGACACCAGCAGCCAAACTGGTAGTGTTTGCAGAAAGTTATTTTGGGATAAGGCTCACATGCAGTCATTCAAATGCTTGTGGGCTTCCCATAGGCCTCAACTTGGCCACTCTAAGAACAGGATGCTGGACTAGAGCCACATTCACACCAGATGTTTATTCTATTTTAAACAGCCATGGCTCCCCCCAAAGAATCCTGGGAAGTGAAGTTTGTGAAGGGTACTGAGAGTTGTTAGGAGACCCCTGTTCCCTTTACAGAGCAACAATTCTCAGAGTCAGTCCCTTTTCCTAGAGAACTCTGAGAATTGTAGCTCTGTGCGGGAGAATAGGGTCTCCAACAACTCTTAGCACCCTTCACACGTCCAAGGATTCTTTCAGGGAAGCCATGTCTGTTTAAAGTGGAATAATAATGGAATAAATGTCTAGTGTGAATGTGGTCTAGATGGACCTTTGACCTGATCCAGCAGGGCTCATATATTCCTATTCCCCACCAGTTTGCCACAAGATGAGAGAAGAGTGCCCAAGACTTTCAAGAGTGCTCCAAGAAAGAAGTCAATTAATAATTAAAGGCTCCTTTGAGCCTTTAAACTGCCCATATACAGAGAAAGATGCCCACTGTCAGGACTCGACTGGGCTTTGGACAGCAATCTAAGGTGAGCCAGGAATGAGAAGCCATGGAACAACTGGTACTCAGAAGTCAGACCAAAGAACAAATCAGGACTAATGGCAAGCCAGACTTTAGGGCCAAAGATTAACTAAAAAGGCCAGAACACCTCAGCACTCTGGAACATCATGTTGCTCAAGCAACTGGAACAGGAAGTCCTTTACACTCCTTCCTGTTCAGTGGCCATCCTGGGTGGATGGAGCCAGTCCAGGACCTCAACTGAACTTTTCAAGCTAGCTTTTCATCTGCCATCTCAGAAAAAAAGCGTAACATTACACAATTTAACATCATTGTCATAGATGCCAATATATTACATGACCCTTGATGTCTCATTTGGAACCCTTGTTGAGGTTGCTTCAAGAACAAGTACTTCTATCAGCCCAGCCTTGTTATACTTCTGATAGAGCTGGCTATTCCCAGCCTCGTTTCTTGCATAAGCTCAGAGCTGAACGACTATCCTTCTGCAGGTCTCCATGTGTAAAATTGGAGCACATTGTGTAAGTTCCTCTTATGATCACGTCAAGGCTTAATGAACAAATGCACACAAAGTACCTTGGATGATGCCAACACAGAATGAAAACTACTGTAAACTCTAAGCTCTAGTTGGCAAAATAAAATTAGCTGGGTAAGTTGCTGAAGCAGGACAGAAAGCACATCCCTTTACCGGTACACCTATGAGGAAGGGCAGTAGATCAGTGGTAGAGCATCTGCTTTGCATGCAGAAACCCTCTCGTTCATTCCCCAGCATCCCCAGGTCGGGCTTGGACAAAACCCTATCTGAAACACTGGACAGCTACTGCCAGTCAGTGTAGACCTGGCCTAACCAACATGGTGCCCTCCAGATGTTGCATGCCTACAGTTCCCATGATTCTTGACCATTGTCCGTGCTGGAGACAGAGTTGATGGAAGTTGTAGTTCAACATTATCTGGAGGACACCATGTTGGGTACACCTGGTGCAGACAATACTAAGCTAGATGGACCAATGGTATGACTCAGTATTAGGCAACGTCCAGGTTCCTATGTTACTATGACTTGAACCTAGTATATGCATTTTGGTACACATTATTGGACTGGAGAACTGCATTGAAAAATTCAGAGAAACGTGAATTTCAAAGGATGTTCATGTTTCAGTTGGCATAAGTGCATTTCAGATTAATTCTACTACATTTGCTCAGATTCCTTGGAAAAGCAAACGGAGCGTGTGTGTGGTCTATCTCTTTCTGTCTCTTTACAGAAGGTGGGGGATGGTCTTGGGGAGGCCAGGAGTGAAGTGACCAGAGGGGGGGGGAATATCTCTGGCACTTGCTCAAAAATCCAAATGTACCCACAGGCCTAAAAAGGTTGGCCACCCCTGCTGCATTTGCTTCTGTGAAATCCCAGGTTTTCCTTGGAACACACTTTCAAAATCAACCATGTCAAGGAAGTGGATGAACACAATGGCAGGCATTTTTTACTTTAGCTTTGAGCTGCAACAGGACCTACAGGCTGTTTGAGGACTTTGCCCCATTCCACTGATCCTATCAGTCAGTCTCCCGGTAAAGAAGCACATCATGGAAGGCTGAAGATTTACAATTGTTTTTCAAGGGGACGTGTTCCAGCACCCCTACAAGGTCAAATGAAAATAGCCGTCTTTTCTTCTTGCAACCCCGAGAGGATTTTTATAAGGTGCCCCCCCCAAACTAGCAGGAAAGAAAATAAAATTTGAAAGTCAAACCACATGGCTCATCCTAATATTTCTCTCTCTCTCTCTTAAATGAAAAACAAATATAAAATATCCTACTGTTTCTCTGTGACAGGGCAGCTGCACTGTTGGGACTTAACCAGAAAGTGCTTTCGGCTGCATACTGCTAGGCGTGACTGCAAGCACCAATAAACGGATTTCTATAACTTTTCTCTTTTCCTAAAGAGAATTCTCTGTGGAGGAGATACTTCCCCACCCCTCCACACACACACACTTTTGTTTTGCTTTCATCTTTATTATCAACAAAACAAAACAGCCATTCAGTGTTTAGCCCTAGAGTATGGTTGTGACTTGGTAGTAAATACCATGAGCCTCCAAACAGTAATCCAAGTTCAGGCATCTCTAGGAGGAGGTTGACCAGAGGAGTTTCTTCTTCAGAGAGGCCACTTGGTGCCAAAGATCCCACCCTTCTTGGCACTTGTTACTGGTTACTTGTCCAATTGGAACAAGAGGTCACTGGCAGCAGTGAATGGGAAAGGGAGAAGAGGAGAAGGGAGAACGAATCAAGAGCAAGAGGTGTTTTTTTTAAGGCAGAATAAGACGATGAGCATGTTAACTAGTTGCACAAGCCCAGATTATGAAGAACCTAAAGCCAGTAGGTGGGAAGGGCCTGTGTCGTATGAACTAACTGCAAATAAATAAATAAATAAATAAATAAATAAATAAATAAAGAAAGAAAGAAAGAAAGAAAGAAAGAAAGAAAGAAAGAAAGAAAGAAAGAAAGAAAGAAAGAAAGAAAGAAAGAAAGAAAGAAAGAAAAATGCTAGACATCAAACACATTATCTAAAATCACCCAGGGTATTCAAGAGAATAAAGAGAAATTCCTATTTGTTTGTTAAATTGTATCCTGCCTTTCCAAGTTTCCTATTAGTAGGAGCCAGCATGGGTTTGTCAAGAAAAAATCCTGTCAAACTAATCTCATCTCTTTTTTTGATCAGGTCACTAGCTTAGTAGATGGTGGAAATGCTGTAGATGTCATCTATCTAGATTTCAGCAAAGCGTTTGACAAAGTCCCCCATGACCTTTTGATTAGCAAACTGGTCAAATGCGGACTAGATGGAAATACTGTCAGGTGGATTCACAACTGGTTGGAAAACCGTACTCAAAGAGTGGTCGTCGGTGGCTCTGCTTCGGACTGGAAGGAGGTTTCGAGTGGAGTGCTACAGGGTTCTGTCCTGGGGCCGATACTCTTCAACATTTTTATCAATGACTTAGATGATGGGGTGGAGGAAGCCTTATGAAGTTTGCGGATGATACGAAACTGGGAGGGATAGCTAACACAATGGAAGACAGGAATAAAATCCAAAGGGACCTGGATAGACTAGAAAATTGGGCTGAAATTAATAAAATGAAATTCAATAAAGACAAATGGAAGATTCTGCATTTAGGCCACAAAAACAAAATGCATGGGTACAGGATGGGAAATACCCGGCTTAGCAGTAGTGCGTGTGAGAAGGACCTTGGAATTGTAGTGGATCGCAAGATGAACATGACCCAGCAGTGTGATGCTGCGGCAAAAAAGGCAAATGCGGTTTTGGGCTGCATAAACAGAGCTATAGTTTCCAGGTCGAGGGAAGTAATAGTCCCACTATATTCTGCATTAGTCAGGCCTCATCTGGAATACTGCGTTCAGTTCTGGGCGCCTCATTTTAAGAAAGATATAGACAAATTGGAGCGGGTTCAGAAGAGGGCGACGAGGATGATAGCCGGTATGGAGAACAAGTCTTATGAGGAAAGGTTGAAGGAACTTAGCATGTTCAGTCTGGTGAAGAGAAGGCTGAGGGGTGACATGATTGCACTCTTTAAGTACCTGAAGGGCTGTCACATAGAGGAGGGTACAGATTTGTTCTCTGCTGCCCCAGAGGGTAGGACTAGGTCTAATGGTTTTAAGTTACAGGAGCGTAGATTCAGATTGGACATTAGAAGGAACTTCTTGACAGTAAGGGCAGTTCGGCAATGGAACCGACTGCCTAGGGAGGTGGTAGGATCCCCTTCGCTGGATGTCTTCAAGCAGAGGCTGGACAGCTATCTGCGGGAGATGCTCTAGCTGTGGATTTCCTGCTGTGAGCAGGGGGTTGGACTCGATGGCCTACAAGGCCCCTTCCAACTCTATGATTCTATGATTCTATGATTCAACAAATGGTGCTCAAGGCAGCTTGAAATGTAAATCTTCAGACATAAATTGAACGCTACACTCATTGCTTCAAACATGTTTCCCTTTTTCCTGGCTTGGCCTGTGATGTTATACCATGAGGAAAGAAGAACTGCAGGTGATGCAGACATGAATTACAGATCTTGCTTTTGACTAGGAGGCAAAAATCCATCAGGTTTACACAGAGCGTATAGCAGGGCATTTTGGAAGCTGCCATATAGTGAGTCAGATCCACTAGTCCATTTAGCTCAAACCTACACTAAATGGAAAAAAGCTCTCTAGGGTTTCAGGCAGAAGACTCTCCCATCCTTACCTAGAGATGCCAGGGGTTTCACTTGAAACCTTCTGCATACAAGACACATGCTCTACTACCACAGAGCTATGGCCCTTCCCTATGAAGGTCTTTTGAGGCTCACTTGAGAGTCTTTCCATGGTAAAACTAACTGGGCTAGATGCAAAGGAGTTCAGAGGGGTTCCTTTGTCCACCGCATATGGGCAGAGGCATTTTGTGAAGGCATCTATCTGCACATTTGCAATGTAACCTACAAAGTCAGTGAAGCCTCCAGATCTACATGAACTTGCTGGATTCTTCTAGTGCCTCAAATCTGAGATGGATTCTGGAAGGCAGTCCCAAAATTGGACAAGAAGCTAAAAGAAAAACCCAGTTCTGCTCACCTTTTCCTAGAGATTAACGTTGTGGCCATACCTTTCTCTACATTCTTGAAGACATTCTTGATAGAGGACTATGCATGACACCTTCACGTGTCTCTGTATGTACATGATCAATGCAGTGTTTCAGCACATCTGACAATAGTCCATGTGTGTTGCTGGGTGGCTCAGTCCAACTTGTTCACATGACTATTTAACAACTGAAGATGCCCTCTACCAGAAGTTCAACTGTGAGGAGATCAGCTAAAATTTGCAATGTTTGAGGGGTACCTTTTCCCCTCCTCCCAAGCACTGGAAAACACAGAGGCTGAAACCTCTGCAAACAGCCACCTTTGCTTCAAATTAACAGGTTTTTCTCCCAATACACTAGATCAGATGTGGGGAATCTTTGGCCCTTCAGATGTTGCTGAACTACAACTCCCATCAGCCCCAGTGATCATGGCCAATGTGAGAGATCATGGGAGCTGTAGTTCAGCAACAAGTGGAGGACCAAAGGTTCCCCACACCTGCCCTAGATAATAAATAGCCTTTGCATTTTTCTTACTCTCTCTGCTTTATCCATTGAGGTGCTAATGTGTGTGACAAAAACATAATGTTTTTATTAACATGTTCAGGTGGGTTAGGGTTCATGGAATATGGAGTGTGATTGGCTGGAGTGTTCACAAGGGAGGGGGTGTGAGTGAGTGAAAGGTTTAAAATGAGAAAGAAGTGACAGTTGAGGGAGAGTTATTGGAGTGAGATGCAGGAAGATAGCTTGGGGTTTGGGTCTTATTGTGGGTTGGGTTTAGCAAGGGTAGGTAGGCAGGTTAGGTTTGGGACTATATTATTATTTCTTAAATTTATATCCCGCCCTTCCTCCCAGTAGGAGGCCAGGATGGCAAAAACAAACAAACACTTAAAACACTCTAAAACATCATAAAAACAGACATTAAACTATATTATAACAAAACATCTTTAAAAACATATTTTTAAAAATAATGATTCCCAAAACTAGTCTTGGGGTATGGTTTTAATGATGCAAGAATGGGCTGTCAACATCTTGGAGTTGTATTCAACTAAGTTCTACTCAGAGTAAGACCCACTGAAATTAATGAACCTGTTAGTCATGTCTATTCACTTAGAAAAGTAAAGGTAAAGGTGTCTCCGCACTTATAGTGCGAGTCGTTTCCGACTCTTAGGGTGACGTCTTGCGACGTTTACGAGGCAGACCGTATATATGGGGTGGGATTGCCAGTTCCTTCCCTGGCCTTTCTTTACTCCCCAGCGTATGCCGGGTACTCATTTTACCGACCAGGGATGGATCGAAGACTGAGTGGACCTCGACCCCTTTTACCGGCGATTCGACTTCCTCCTTCCGTTGGAATCGAACTTTAAGTCTATTCACTTAAATTATTGTTATTTATCCTGCCCTTCCTCCCCGAAGTAGCCCAGAGTGGCAAATAAAAACACTAAAAAGGATTTTAAAGCATCTTAAAAACAAAAGACTTTAAAACATCTTAAAACATCTTAAAACAAAACATCTTTAAAAACATATTGAAATAAAACAACTTTAAAAACATCAAAAAGCAATTCCAACACAAACGCAGACCGGGATAAGATCTCTACTTAAAAGGCTTGTTGAAAGTGAAGGTCTTCAGTAGACACTGAAAAGATAACAGTGATCTATAATTTATACTGTAAATATAATAAACATTTGTTTGTCTATTTATTTAAAATTCCATGTGCATGCATAGTCTTCACTATGCTACTAAACAGGGTTCTAAATGCTATTAAGTACATATAAACCCACAGGTCTAAACCGCATTCAACTCATTAGCCACTTCAGGGAGGAGGTGGGGTTGCTGAGGCTTCTGGTGCAGTAGGTCAAAGCTGAGGCAGGCATCTTTGGGATCACCTGTGTCAGGTGTGAAGGAGCAGGAAGGATTGTAGGTCCGGAACCTGAGATGCGACACTGTGCCATTTAGCAACATAAGAAGATCTCCCCTAGATCAGCCAAAAGGTAGCTCTTGATCAGCATCTTACACAGCCAAATGATTCTGAGAAGCTTAAAAGTAGAATCATAGACTCATAGGCCCATCAAGTCTAACCTCCTGCTCAGTGCAGGAGACCCAAACCTAGAGCATCCTCAACACATGGCAGTCCAGACTCTGAAGATCTCTAGCAAGGGAAAGCCCACCATCCATGTAGGTCTTTAGTTCCATTGTGAAACTGCTATTACCATTAAGACATTTCTCCTAACATTCAACTACAATTGGTTCTGCCCTTTGGGGCAGCAGAGGACAAGTCGTTGCCTTCTTCTTTGTGATTGTCCTTTAGATTTAGGCCATGAAGGCAATACTCTCTGAAGTTGTTTGTCCCTTACATATGGGGTTCAGAGCCATATCACCTGTTCAATTTAGCTACCATGAAGTTCAATTTAGCTATCACGAGTTAATAAGTATTGATAGATAATAGTATTGGATAAATAGTATTGGATACTAGTATTGGATAGATTGGATAGATAAATATTGGATAGATGGGCACTGTCCAATGCACTCATTCTGTTAGTGCAAGGATGTTCATTTGCACAATCAAACTCCCCCCCTTCTCTGCCACGTGTGCCTTGCATGTTCTCATATCTGCTCCAGAAGGCTGGGGAAAACCTCAGAACAGATTTAGGGGGAATATGGGAGCTCTGTCGCACATCCAAATGTCCTTGAGCTCATGGAATGAGTGTGTTGATTACTGCTTCAAGAATTTGTCCAGTCCTTTAAAAAAGTTTTCTACGGTAGTGGTCATCATTATATCTTGTCATTTTGAATTCCAAGAGTCAATGATACTTTGTATATCTTTCCCCCTCCCCCCTTCATGTTACTTTCTATTTTGTACAGCCTCTTAAATTTTCTTTTTAAATATCGTGTCACATGAAAAGACTGGACTGGTTTAGGTTTGATTATACTTCTTGGCAGGGCTGGCTCCAAAGGGCAGCTGGGTGGGGCCCTGGCTGAGGGCCCCATGGCTCACAGGGGCCCCTGAAGGGCCCCTCATTATGATGATGGAATAGCTCTCCCCTTCCACAGCAGGCTCCCTGCCATGGATTGCGAGCTCCCCCCCCCACTTGCTGGCCTGTCCATGCCCTCTCATTCGCTCTCCCTTTGCCCACCCGCCCACACTCCCCCACCTGTTCTCTCACTCCCCCTCCCCCTCCCCCCACCCCCTCCCCCTGCCTACTCGCTTGCTCACCCCCACTTGCTCACCCTCCCCCTGCCCCCTGCTCACTCGCTCACCCACAATCCCACCTCTCCGCTCACTTGCTCGCTCACCATCCTGCCCCCTGCTTGCTTGCTCACCTGCTCTCTGGCCCCCACCTGCTCCCTCACCCACCCTCCCCAGCTCCCCCTCCTGCCTGATCCCCCTCCCCCACCTGCTTGCTTGCCCTCATTCCCCCACCCTGCTCGCTCACTCACTTGCTCGCCCGCCCACCATCCGGCCCCCTCACCCGCCCACCTGTCTTTCTGCTCCTTCGCCCACCTGGTAGGTAGGTGGGGCGTACAGGTGTGCAGGTGCCAGGGCCCAGGACAGGCTGGTGCCCAAGGGCCCTGGCATGCCTGGGGCCAGCCCTGCTTCTTTGTATCATCTCAGATAACATCTCAGCTACCCATGATCTAATTTGAAATGAGCCTTCTACTCAATAAAACCATGGCTTTACAGTCAAGGGCTCATGCTCATCTTTCTTCCAAAAACTTCAGAATCATCCTTGGAAGGTCATCAAGAAAACAGGATGGAACTTAGGTGATCCAATGATTTCCATCTGTTTTAACAAGTGAAATGAACTTTCATTCATCCATTATTCTCGTATGCAAAGCAGCATTAATACATTTATTTCCATGGATCTTGGTGTATTTCCCAAGTATTTACATGATTTATGTAGTGTGTGCTTATATATATGTCTGGGTGGGAGCTGTACTAAAGATTTAAGACTGCATCTTGGGAGATGTTAATGAACCTTTTAAAATGCATATTCCTTTTTGTGCCTTTATTTAGGAGCATGCTCTAATCAACATTGCATCAGTGAGAAAACATACGTTTTGTCTAAATATTCATATGATTTACATTTAATAACATATGTATATTTGTTCTTCTCCTGTAGAGCTATTACTTCTCTCATAGACATAAATATTTCCTAAAAGGTTTTCTAGCCAGCCATGCTTTGAAATAAATGTCTTATTCAATCTTTTGTTTTTAGTCATATAGTAGCAAAATGCCCAGCACTATGATCGGTGAGATGGTGGTGGTGATGGTGAGAGAACCTGAACTTCTGAGTGGGTGGGGTGGGGGACCCAATGTGTCTGTTCTCTGGGCGCACAGAGACACATTGTGAGATTCTTGTCTGGGGCGGGGGGACGGAGACACCCATTGTCAGAGATAAAAGACAGGACAATCCCACAACCTGTAGCCCTCCAGAGGTTGTTGGACTCCCAACTTCCATCAGCCTCAGCCAGCATGGCCATGGTCTGGGTCATATCTTCTTCATTCAGTATGTTCCTTTGGTGGTAACCAGTGGTATGACCTAGTGCCACCCAGTTACAGGGTAATGTCAAGTCAACCTGAATCCACTTTGCTACACATTTGAAAACAGATTGCTTTGGTCTGCATGCAAATCTCGTGAATTTCTGTACCGCAATGGATGTCTGTTGCTCTGTAGAACAAAGAGCAAGCTATGATAAACCAGTTAGAAATCATTAAGCCATGTCCAGAGCACGCCTAGAGCATTGGTTGGGAAACAAGGTTGCCTAAGCCATTTACTCAGGTACTGCTGGGAAGAGGACAAAAATAATTTGAAATCAAGGAGACAATGACCTCAGCCCTTATCACTCTCTGAGTCTGAGTTGTGCCTTGGCTGATACAGATCCGGGGTGCCAAAAGAAGATGATGACTTAGAAGACTACTTTTGACCTTAGAATCAGAAGTACATTGTGTTCCTAGTGAAGCTATGGACTAAACATTTAAAGTACTGTTTTACTGATAATATTCAGATCAGATGTTTGCAATGCGTTACACTTGGGTCTGTCTTTGAAGATATCCCCAAAACATCCATCCACTGTTTCTTTGCAATGGAGGAGGATAGGGAAAGAGCCAGAACAGGTGGAGGCCACACAACTTTTCTCCCAGCAGAGAAGCAACTGTGACAACAGAAGGGCTCCTTCTGAACCAAAGTTAGACTTTTTTTCAGTTTAGTTTGGTGCTAAGTATTTGTACAGTTTCAGTGCTTAAGTATCTTTGTAAGGGGAGGATGAGGAGGAAAACAGAACAACTTAGCCATGTCTCCATGACCTCATTGGCTATACCTCTTAAGTACGTTAAGTGTCCCCTGTTTCTTTGTAAGAAAAGAGAACACCATAGAACCGGAACAAGTAGGCTCCACCTCTATGTCCCCCCCCTTGGTTCTGCCTCTGTGACTCCCCCTCTCCCGGCCTTGCCTTCACTTGTTTGCCAAGCTACCCCATCAGGTCCAATGGTGGTCACCAGCCATTACTGGCTAGTTCAGAATTCTGCTGTGTTACTTCACTGTTAACTGGGACCATCTTCAGAGAACGTTTCTCACTAGTACTGAAACAGCTGCATCAGTTGCCAGTCCATTTCCAGGCACAATTCAAAGTGTCAAGGCTTACCTTTAAAGCAGGGATGGAAAAGCTATGGCCCTTCATATATTGTTAGATGACATCTCCCATCATTCCTAACTAATGGCGACTGGTGGCTCCCTGTCAGTGGGGCACTGGCATCTGCTCCAGGTTTTAGTCTCAACTTTCAAGGAGCTGTCCTTACCAGCCACCATTGTCCCTAACAATTGGTCATGCTGGCTGAGGTTAATGGGAGTTGGAGTCCAGCAACACGTAGGCCACTGAGGTTCTATCCCAGCTGTAAATCCCAATTTGGCTCTAGATTTGAGCACCTCAAAGACCGCCTCCTGCTGTCTCCATATTGTATCCTTGATTTTGACTTTCAAGCATCTTTAGAAGACTTTCTTGTGCTAACAGGCCTATGTAGCTGTGTAATTTTTTTTCCAGCCAGCTGCGTCATTAGTCACAGCGTTACTCGTACTTGTCCTTTGTTCTTCCCCAGTAGCTCGGTCAGTGCCGTCTGACCTGCGGGTCTCATCTTCCAGCACTATCTTGTGTTGCATTTTGGATACTCTGTTCATAGGGTTTTCGTGGTAAGAGGTATTCAGAGGATGTTTACCATTGCCTTCCTCTGAGTTTGAATGCATCTTAGTCTGGTGTCTCAGCTTTGACCATTCTGCCTTGGGTGAAACTGAGGTTATCATACTTTGGACACATCATGAGAAGACATGATTCACTAGAAAAGACAATAATGCTGGGAAAAACAGAAGGGAGTAGAAAAAGAGGAAGGCCAAACAAGAGATGGATTGATTCCATAAAGGAAGCCACAGACCTGAACTTACAAGATCTGAACAGGGTGGTTCACGGCAGATGCTCTTGGAGGTTGCTGATTCATAGGCTCACCATAAGTCGTGATCAACTTGAAGGCACATAACAACAACAAAGTCATTTTAATGATTGTTTTGTATTGTTTTTACATGTTTTTATGTTGCTGTGCACCGTCCTGATGTTTTGCGAGAGGGAGATATGTAAATACTTTCATAAATAAATGAATAAATAAAATAACATCATCGTCAGACACGATTCTCAGGATGCTCCCACAACCAGCATTTAAATGGGTTGCAACTGGAGCAAGGGACTTTATGGCTGTATATACCCCCTCCATTTATGGAATATTGTTCCTTGGGAGGTTCCCCATGTGCTGACCAGTATGTGTTTTCTGCATCAGGCAAATATATCTCACAGTTTTCTTGTGTCTTTCCATGCCTTTCTTCATGTTAGCTGCAACCAATTTTATCTGAAGCTCTGTTTTAAATCTGCTATGTCTAATTGCTGTTGTACTGTGGATTGATTTTATTTTTATTTTATTATTAGCTGCTCTGATAGTATTTATACGTAAAGGTGAGGTATATATTGCTAAACAAACTGACAAATCCCTACCCCCTGTACTCTAGCCTGACTTACAGGGTGGTTTCCCCCAACACACCCAGTCTAGCAACTTAAAACCACTGGATTCTTCAGCTTGATGACTGTACATAACTATCTCCTTCACAGCCAGTTTTTAAAGCCAAGGTGGGTCAGACAGAAGGCTACTCATCTGGGTCAGTGTACTGAGCACTTTTCTAGCAAGAATTCCAATCCATATAATTACTGTGAGTCACATTATACTTGTCTTAAACCTAAGTACACTTGTGATAAGGAAGCGCATATAATCTTCTTGCAGGGATTTGTATGAGTAACATGAGAAGAGCCCTGCTGGAACAGACCAAGGCCCATATAGTCCAGCATCCTGTTCTCACAGTGGCCAACTAGATGTCTATGGGAAGGCCCCCCCAAGCAGGACTTGAGTGCAATAGACCTCTCCCCATTTGCAGTTCCCAGTGACTGGTATTCAGAGACTTACTGCCTCTGACAGTGGAAGTAGAATGTAGCCATTGTGGCTCATAGCCACTGACAGCCTAATCCTCCATGAATTGGTCCAGTCCTCTTTCAAAGTCATCCAAATTGGTGGCCATCATTTCTTCTCATTCCATAGTATAACTATTCAGCTCTCCCTATTACATTAATGAAAGGGTGGCCAGTTTCCAACCAGATTGCTGTTGATGGGTGTTATGGGGGAGATGATGATATTCACATGATACATATCACTATACATGTGTTTCGAGAGAAACGTAACTGGAGATGCAGCCATGGAGATTCTTTGGATTTAGATGCAGAAGTGAAGGACTTCACCCAAGGCCACCAGCATGGAGGTGGGAGCATGCTTGTGTTCCTTCCTCCACGGCACATGGAAGTTTTAATAGGGGCCAGGGCCTATGTGTGCAAATGGGGGCTCTCCTGCTCAGTGCTCACACAAGCCACCCATCAAGAAAATGGGGCTGATGGTTAATATGATTTATCAGTCTGTCAATCAATCAAATGTTTATTATGGTCAACCGGCCATTGAACAAAGTACAAAATACAATACAAAATTCATAGCCTCAGCAAAACCAGTTATTAATAATTAACAGTGGCAAGGGTTGCATCCAATTAAGTTTTACTCAGAGAAGACCCATTGAAATTAATGGACCTGAGTCAGTCATGTTCATTAATTCATTAATTTATGTATTGATTTATTGAATGTACATCCCACCCTTCCTCCCAAAGGAGCTCAGGACAGCAAATACATCAACGAAACAATTTAAAACATTCTAGAAGAGTTACAGTCAAAAACATTCTTTCATCCAATGTTTTTGGGGTTGTTGGGAACAGCCTCTTTCAGCCATCAAATCCCTGGGTAAACAGGGATGTTTTCAAATTCCTCATGAAGATCAATAATGGCCTTCTACTCTGAGCAGGACTGAGTGTTGGATACAACCCCAAGCTAGGAATTAACAATCATGCTAGGTCTAAGTGATATGATGACATCCAGATATTTTGCCATCTGTTTGGAAATAGATTTATTAGACTCTCCCCTCTCAAGGAAGATACTCAAAAGAGTGTCTAAGGATGGACTAGGAAACCACCTCATAAGGAGATAAACCCCTTGATAAAATTTATGGTAGAAGAAGACGTGAGTGACTGTTTCAAACTCTAAATTATTGTAAGGATGATAGCATCTTATCCTTGAAGGGAACTTTGGCAAATCTGCCATCTAGGATCTTGGAGAGTAAAATGTTAAAATGTGCAAACAAAAGGTATTGTTAGAAAATTTAGATATGGCATATATTTGTTAGAGGTCAGGCCTAGTGACTGGTGTACATGGCCTCTTAGCTGATACATCTAACTTTTCCACAAGATGTTTCATATAAGCAGCATCCAATCATGATGCCCAATGTCACCTGAGGCTGTATGCATGAAGCAGGAGGAGGATGGCTTGTTGCCAGAGCTTGGAAAAGTTACTTTTTTAAACTACAACTCTCACCAGCCCCAGCCATCATGGCCACTGGATTGGGCTGATGGGAGTTGTAGTTCAAAAAAGTAACTTTTCCAAGCTCTGCTTGTTGCATGTAGAATTAGCCTACAGAAGTATGAGCTGGCCATAATGCCTATCCAAAGATTAAGCCAAGAGCAAGGAGAGAATGAGCCTGTGACTGCAACCTAGTATCCAATTGTGATGAGCCCGAGGACTAGTCTGGCCTCAACCAGAGAAGGTGAAGCTGTCGGAAACTTGCTTCTCCCACCTCCTTGATTAGATGGGATCATAAAGGTAAAGGTAAAGGTGTCCCCGCACTTATAGTGCGAGTCGTTTCCAACTCTTAGGGTGACGTCTTGCAACGTTTACTAGGCAGACCATATATATGGGGTGGGATTGCCAGTTCCTTCCCCGGCCTTTCTTTACCCCCCAGCATATGCCGGGTACTCATTTTACCGACCACGGATGGATGGAAGGCTGAGTGGACCTCAACCCCTTTTACCAGAGATTCAACTTCCTCATACACGTCTCTAATTTGGGAAGGAGGAAACTTACCTAAAACTAAAGTGTGTGTCAAGGAATAATGGAAGTTCAAACCAAACTTTTTTTGGTGTTTTCCTTTAAATAAGGCAGCTTTTGTTACTTTCCCAACTTGAGCCTGGGACATAGTGACTAACAGACCTGGTGAACCAGGAGTGTCTGAATTCATTAAGCACACAAACCCTTATTGCTTAGTCAAATGGCAACAAAAACAATAAAGTTGGATGATTCAGTTGTCAGCTTTCAAGTACCAGTTTCCCAAAGGTTTATGCTTATTTGAAAAATAACTACTTCAGAACAATGTTATCTTCAGAACATTGTTCAATGAAGAACATTTGCTATGGATGTAGAGGGGTGGACATTTGGACCTGTTGCATCCTGTTGCCTTAAGTGCCCCTTGGTTAATGTTGGGGGAGGGGTTCATCTGGAAATCAAGGCAGATTTCTTAGAAGAGCAATCTTCATAGGTAGGGAACAGCTTGTCCTGGTAGCTATTGGTTTTTGCTTACAAATTGAGGCCATCCGTATAATAGTTCATTTAAAAAGTTTGGCTCCTATTTCATGTTCTTCTAGGACTATATTGGCTAAGATTATTCTCCTTTGGCCTTCCTTATTTTATTTACATATCATTATTTCATCAGCTATATGCATCAAATATGTTGCCAGGATTCCCCCCCTTCTCTTGTTTATTGGACCATTGAACCTGGGTAAATGGAGGCACACGGCCAACTCATCTGGTAATGAGAAACAGAATGCTACAGTAGAGGAAGATCAAGAAGTCATATGGATATACAGTAATATGGAGCGTATGTACATATCCCACCACTGTCTCAGAATATTAGTGTTTTTGTTTCTTTTCTGACATCTAGGGGGATGACAGAATAGTATCATGTGCATGAAGACAGATCATGTTCAATATAATAGTTTAAAAAAGAACAACCTGGCTTCCACCTGCTCCAAGTGTTGACATCCTTTAGAACCTTCTAAAGATTAGAGTAAATTGGTCATAATGAGTGTTTGCCTGATTATGTGCAGCGCTTTGTATAAAACCACAAAATTGGAACATGAGTGAATTAGAGGTAAGCCTATGCTGCTCACAGTTCTTCACAAAGATGTATGGCATTGATGAAAAACACTTCCCCTTTGGGGCAAGTTCTTTTTAGCACTCCTTGCAAAAATGTATACTTAGTCATATTGCCCCTAACTTCCCCTCATTCTCATTCGCCCTCCATGACATCATCATATAGTCATATTAGACTGGCTATTTAGAGATGTCACCATATTTATGGATAATCCCTGATTGGGCAGGATCATGCATATGACGAATCTAGGAGGAAAGGGGGACAAGCAACAACAACATATTTATTTCTTCTAAAATTCCATCACTGGAATCCAAACACTCCATTCAGATGGAAAATCAATGTTCTAAGTAGGGATGTCAATTGTGGTTTCTCTCAGTTTCTCATTTTTCCAATCTGAAGTTCAGTTCTCTACATTTTCATATCCTCATGAAAATTCATCAGCATTATAGTGCATATTTCTCCTAATATACACATTTTTGCAAAGTATGTCTTCTCTAATACAATGACTTTTTGCATGTTATGTTCACTAATATAATGCATTAATATGCACACTTTATCCTAGTATGTGCATTTTTGTACACATTACTTGGCTAAAAAACAATTCAGAGAAGTGCGAATTTTGACGGATGGTCATGTTTCAGTTGCATCTTGCATCTTGCTTCTTAATGAGAGAATTAGATAAGTTCACCTTTAAATATGAACTGAATCAAAGTTCTCCTGCGTCCCTAGCTCTAAGGCTATGTGAAGATGACCTGCTGAGAGAAGAACCCAGAAAGTGAAGCTCTGCTTTGGGGGGAAAAGGGGGGGTTAGATACCAAAAAACCCCACCAAAAACACGGGGTATTTCCAGACTATCACTGTTTTCAGGCAGGATTCAATCACATATCCACAAATTCAGGTTCCCCCCAAAACACTGATTTGGCTCTCTTGTGCAACAAATCCATTCCCTGGACTTTTCGCAATTTGTAAGGTGAGAAGATGCACTGGAAATTGTGGGATAACACTTGCTTGATGCAATGCTATAAAACCTCCATCCAAAAAATTCAGAATGAATACAAAGTAAATTGTTGTTGTTTATTAAATTTATATCCCGCCCTTCCTCCCAATAGGAGCCCAGGGCGGCATGGTCTAACCTCCCCACAAACTTTGTGCAAACAAATCAGAATGGATGCTCAATAAAGAGGATGTGTGGAAGCAACCACTGTGAACTCCCAAATTCAGGACTAGTTCAAGGGTTTTTGCTTCACTGGGCAGGGTTAGGTAAGACAAGACCAGCTGAAGACATTTTGGTGCCTGTGGCAGAAATGCCAAATTGTCAGAAGGGCCAATTAGGCAGACTTGCCTCTAAATGTGAGCTGCATCAAATATATCCCCCATCCCTATCCTAGTGCTGAAAGGATAACAAAAATCAGAGCCAAACTGTCCTTCTCCACAGAGGGTGTTCCACAGTTGGGGCACCATTACGAAGAAATCTCTCTCCCTTGTTGACACATAATGTGTAGAAGGTATTTTAAGAAGAGCACCCCCCTGACAGATCTTAAGACACAGGAAGGCTGAAACAGGAAGAAGCAGTCCATCAGGTATTTGGCTATCTTTAAAGTCATAATTTAAAACCAGCACCTTGAATTGGGCCTAGAATTCAAGAACTACTTTTGAATTTTTCCACTTGTATTTATTTATTTTCTTACATTTATATCTCACCTTTCTTCCACCATGGAACTAATGTCATGTACCAGGGGCTACCAATTGGCCCCAGTCCAGGCACTGACCAGACTTAGGCCACATTCACACCACACATTTATTCCACACTTATTCCACTTTAAAAAGTAGTTTGTGAAGGGTGCTGAGAATTGTTAGGGCATTATTTTTCAATGTTGGGTCCCAACTCCCCTGATGTTGTTGGACTACAACTCCCATCAACCCCTAGCTAATGTCCAAGGATAATGGGAGATGTGGTCCAGTAGCATCTGAGGACCCAAGGTTGAAGAGCAGTATGTTAGGAGACTTATCCCATGAAAGTAAAGTGCTCAAGATTCTACAACAAAGGCTTTTACCATATATGGAGCGAGAAGTGCCAGATGTCGAAGCTGGATTTAGAAAGGGAAGAGGTACCGGAGATCATATTGCAAACATATATTGGATAATGGAACGGACCAAGGAATTTCAGAAAGAAATCACCCTGGGCTTTAGAGATTACAACAAAGCCCTTGACTGTGGAGATCAGTGATTCTCAAACGGTGCGCCCAGGCACACTGGTGCTCCCTAAGAGGTGGCTAGTTGTGCCTCAAATATTATGAAAGTATATTTTAAAAATGAGAAGAAACCCATTTGTATAGGGTAAGTAATAGTTTTCTATAGTTTAAGTTATTTTTATTCATATTTTAAAATATATTAATATATTTTTAATTTTGTACATGAAGTGCACCAGAAAATTTTTATATGTTTTACAGTGCGCTGCGAACCAAAACAGTTTGAGAACCACTGGTGTAGATCATGAAAAACTATGGAATGCTTTAAAAGAAATGGGGGTGCCATAGCATCTGATTATCCTGATGCGCAACCTATACTCTGCACAAGAGGCTACTGTAAGGACAGAATATGGAGAAATCGATTGGTTCCCAGTCGGAAAGGGTGTGAGACAGGGGTCTATTTTATCACCCTATTTGTTTAATCTATACACAGAACATATCAGAAAGTGGGATTGGACCAATATGATGGAGGTGTGAAAACTGGAGGGAGAAATATCAATAATTTAAGATATACAGGTGATACCATACTACTAGCAGAAACCAGTAATGATTTGAAACGAATGCTGTTGAAAGTTAAAGAGGAAAGCACAACAGCAGGACTACACCTGAACGTCAAGAAGACTGTAGTATTAACAACAGAACATTTATGTAACTTTAAAGTTGACAATGAGGATATTGAATTTGTCAAGGATTATCAATACCTTGGCAAAGTCATTAACCAAAATGGAGACAATAGTCAAGAAATCAGAAGAAGGCTAGGATCGGGGAGGGAAGCTATGAGAGAACTAGAAAAGGTCCTCAAATACAAAGATGTATCACTGAACACTAAACTCAGGATCATTCAGACCATGGTATTCCCAATCTCTATGTATGGAAGTGAAAGCTGGACAGTGAAAAAAGCGGATAAGAGAAAAATAAACTGATTTGAAATGTGGTGTTGGAGGAGAGCTTTGCGCATACCATGGACTGTGAAAAAGACAAATAATTGGGTGTTAGAAGACATTAAACCAGAACTATCACTAGAAACTAAAATGATGAAACTGAAGTTATCATATTTTGGACACATCATGAGAAGATATGTTTCACTAGAAAAGACAATAATGCTGGGAAAAACAGAAGGGAGTAGAAAAAGAGGAAGACCAAACAAGAGATGGATTGATTCCATAAAGGAAGCCGCAGAGCTGAACTTACAAGATCTGAACAGGGTGGTTTATAACAGATGCTACTGGAGGTTGCTGATTCATAGGGTCGCCATTACGACTTGAAGGCATATAACAATTCCCCTCACAGAGCTACAGTTGTCAGAGTGGTTTAACAGTCAGTCCTTCTTCCCAGAGAACTCTGGGAAGCGTAGCTTTATGATCTTTATGAGGGGAATGGGGGTCCCCTAACAACCCTCAGCAACCTTCACAAAATACACTTCCCAGAATTCTTTGGGGGAAGCCATGACTGTTTAAAGTTGAATAAGAGTGGAAAAAATGTATGGTGTGAATGTGGTCCTAGACATGCATAGCCTCAGCACAGTGGAGGCCTCATGTGCCTTCAAACTATGGGATTTCCACTCCTGCTCTCTGCTAAACATTTTCTTCTTCCTACATCCTTCTAAATACTTGCAGACTGCTGTCATGTCCACACCGTGAATGTCAGCAAGCCAAAAGCCAATTCCCTTCAGCCTCACAGATCAGGATTTAACGTGCTCCTGTGAACCATCTCCACTCCAGTTCAATGTTATATTTCTGCTGTTGAGAATTCAGGCTGAGTATTCCAGGTGCAGCTGCAGCTCAGCTGTGCAGGGAAAGAATGAAAGAGGTCCCGGGAAAGACTGAGGGGGAGATGGTAGTCCATGTCCAGAAAGAAAGAAAGAAAAATCAATGTGGAGGTGGACACTCCTAGGTGAATTTCATAACCCATTGCTCTGAAGCTATTATACCGAGTGAAGAAAACAATGTTATCAACTGTCATGAGTATATGAAAAGATCCAGCTTTCGAACATGCTCAAACTAGAGCCATGCTGAAATGTTCTAACTTTGTTATGTTTTATTTATATACTGCTTTTTGGCCCAAACGTCCCCAAAAGCAATAAATAACATATTAAATGAAAATATGCACTAAAAGTGCAATAAATATAATCAATCAATCAATCAAAACAAGGTAAAAAAGCACAATCACCAGGTGCCCAGCAATCACATTTGTGAGTTACATTCATGCTCTCGCCACAGACACAGCTCCCTAGCACTACACTTTGCACTTGGATTTGAGGGTGGCTTGAGGAGAAAAGTGGGGGGTGAAACCACATGCCCATTTTGCATTGTGTGGGAGCCCTGCAAATTGTAATGCAAACTTACCTAATTTTCACTTCCTGCAATAGTACATATGCCACAGCTCAGCCATCCTTCAAAATCTGTACTTCTCTTTGTTTTGTCATGCAGTCTGCCAACCAGAACCTGCTGTGGAAAGTGTGTATAAAAATGCATATTCGAGTGAAGTTGACATACAAAAATGCATTATATTAGAGAAAACTGCTTGCAAAAATGTGTGTATTAGGTATTATTGTATACAAAAATGTGTATCATAGGAGAATTGCACATTAGTATGCTGGTGAATTTTCACAAGGATTTTTTAAAAATTGCGAACTGATGCAAAAAGTGGTGAACTGAATTTAAGATCAGAAAAATGAGAACTGAAAGAAATTGCAGGTATTCCTGGATGAGACCGATAGATCCATCACAATCTGGATTCAGACCTGATTTCGGAACAGAATCAGCCTTGGTTGCCCTGATGGATGACCTTTATTGTGAGATAGTTGGGGGAGTGTGACCCTGTTACTTTTGTTTGATCTCTCAGTGGCATTTGATAACATTGACCATGGTATCCTTCTGGACCAACTTAGAGGGGTGGGTATTGGAGGCACTGTATTATGGTGGTTCCGCTATTGGATGAAACAGAATCGCTTAGGTAGGTAATATTCCCTAAGGGAACACATTTTTAATGGGGATAAATACTCTCAATAACAAGAAAGAGGTATGGTCCAAATTTAATAAGATTACTTGGAAATATCTACTCCAGCCTTTTGCTGCCCTGCTGCCCTCCACATGTTGTTGGACTACAACTCCCATCAGCCCCAGTGAGCACACTGTCTTGTAGTTCAACCAGAGCTTGGAAAAGTTACTTTTTTAAACTACAACTCCCATCAGCCCCAGCCAGCATGGCCACTGGATTGGGCTGATGGGAGCTGCAGTTCAAAAAAGTAACTTTTCCAAGCTCTGCATTCAACAACATATTGTTGCATGCCACCCCAATCTCCAAGTGGTGAGAGATTTCCAGGGATCCATGTGCTTGCCCAGGGTTGGTTTCCTTGGAAAGAAGGTCAGCAGAGTCTGTGGTGTCTTTATGAAATATGGTTTGTTTATTTACACACATTCCAATCTGATCTTAGGATGGAGGGGTTCAAGGCATCAGCCTTCCCATCAGGGTTACAGGAGGCACCCCAAAGCCATGGTGCAGAGAGCCAGTCTCTCTGCCTGCCTCCAGTTCCCAGCCTTTTCTCAGACACACTAAAAACACAAGCCTCTCCTAGGCCCCAGGAGGGGGTGGAGGCTCTCCTGAATAGTTTCAATGGCAAAAGGATTTCCCTGGCCCATTCACCAGGTGATGGGCACCTGATAGACCCATTAACCCACCTGGTCACTCTATTAGATTAACAAAAGAAACTCATCTGACCAGCAGAGCGGATTTCTCACCCCTAGGTGCAAGTCTCCAAATCAGAGGTTAGAAGGGGACACAGAGAAATTATCCATTTCAACTCCAAATCCATAACACTATGGAGGACACCAAAGTTTGGCAAAGGTTGACTTACTCAAGTATGAACAGTTCCAACTTTGGCTTTTGAAATTTGACTTTGAAGGATATGCTTCAAATTCTGATATTTTATGACTAGGTAAATGTAAGGTAGTGGGATTCATGGGGTGACTTCAAATTGTGTCAAAGAACTGAAGGACACTGAGCTTCTCCTGTTACGTTGTTGCCAGTGCTCATTTCCTGCAGCTCGGTAATATATGTACACTCTACAAGGTTCCCGTTATACCATTCGTGCGCCTTGATCCATCATTCGGGAATTACAAACAGTTCCTCAATATGTCAAAAATTATCCAGAGTACTATATACCAGTTCTTAGCTTGTTACGGATAAAAACAAAACAAAAATAAGAATGCATGCAAATAAAGCAGACAGTTGTATAACTTAATTTCCCAATGTATAAAATGTGACAATAATTGTATCAGATTACTGCATTACTGTTATACTGACGTGACTGCTGCCAGCTTCAGCAAAGGTGAAATCCCTTGCAAAGCCATTATCCTACCAGATGCTTGGAAAGGATCACAAGTGAAAAAGAAGAATAATGATCCATTGTCAGATGGAAGCAATAAATATTGGAGCCTCTCTGTGGATATGCCGATATGCAAATTGGGAATTCAGGTGGGCGGGAGAGATGATGGAATCACTTATATGGTAATATTACATATATGAACACATTTTAGTAGGGAAATATATTTTCAATGATGAGAGAGCAACAGGGTCTCTTGGCTTCTCCCAGTTCAAATTTAGTAAGTATCTAATTTTGTTGCTTTTGAATACACAGCCAAGGTCATTTAATATAGATTATTTTCACAGGGTAGCATTCAACCAAATAATTGTGCTACCATGGGTTCAAATTTTGATTCAGGTCAAATTTCAAGCCAAATCTGTCAAATGTGACCTTTCTGAAACAGTATGAGAATTGAAACACAGCCGTCCTTCAAAATGTGCATTTATTTGAATTGTGGAATGCTGTTCGCCCACCAAACCATGTTTACAAAAATGCATAAAAATGAATATATGAGTGAAATTAACATTGAAAATGCATCATGTGATTACAAATTGTTTGAAAAGGTGTACATTAGTCAAAACTGCCTACAAAAATGTGTTTATTAGGAGAAATTTACACTAAAATGCTGGAGAAATTTCATGAGAATTTTTTTTAAAAAAAATCACAAATTGCTGCAGAAATTTGGAGAACAGAACTTAGTATTTGAAAAATGAGAAACTAAGAGAACTGAAATGGACAGATTTTTCCATTCTTAGTGACCACACCATTTAATATTAGTGCAGTGGGAATCCCCCCTCTCCCCTCCCTGGACATGCACTGTGTCATCCCCAAATCTACTCTAGAAGGGTAGAGGAACCCCCAGAACAGATTTAGGGGGTTCATGAGTGGGGGGAACATTCCATTGCATAAACAGAAATCCTTGCATTGATGGAACATTCTCCTTTGCACTGTGTTGAATACAACCACTGGGTTTTCATCTATAAAGTAGGTCATAGGACAGAAAAACATCCCACATGCCATTTACCATCTTTTGCCTTATTTTTAAAGTCAGTACCCAACCTCTCCTTTGTACAGTTGGGAAGAATGTTTCAGTGTGTTTCACACCTCATCCAAGATGATAGCCTAGGCATCAAAAATAGCACCCTGTTGCAAATTGATGTCTGTGTTTCCAGGTAGAAGGTCTGAGAGGTATCAGTTTTTGACAGCCTGGTCATAAAACAAAAAACACATGACCCCATCAGATTTTATGCCTGTCTCTACAAACAAGCTGGAGATTCCAGTTGGGCTGAGTATTTGATCACCCACGTAGTTAATTTTTTTGACAGGTTGGCATTTTTGATAGTCTTGTTGGTAATAAAAACAAAATCCTAAGAAGTGTGAAATCTGACAAGGTAGGTTTTAAGTTGCCACGCTGGGCAGACCGTGCATCAGGGGGGACCTTGGCATTTTTTTAAAGGCAACATTATGAAAGAGGATGGAGGAAATCAATGAAGGCAGGACTCGGTATCTGAATGGTGAAGCAAAGCAGTCCGTGACATTTGGGTTCCTGTGTTTTTCAGGCAGCAGATTCTGATAGCTGCCTTATTTATGTCCAGACTGTAAAAACAAGCAAGCAAGCAAACAAACAAAAACTTACCACCCTCCGGCCAGCCATTTTGCTGCCTGAGGCAAAGGACAAGATGATGATGATGGTGATGATGATGATGATGATCTTTATTTATACCCCACCCTTTTTCCAAACTGGAACTCAAGGCGGCTTCCAGATAAAAAGTACACATAATTAAGAACATACAAAAATCTGCATTAAAATATAATTAAACTATTGAAATATTAAAACCATTTAACAACATTTTAAATACTGAAAATTCAGTTTAAATAGCCATGCAGATAAAACAATGACAGTACAGCACCCACTTCAAGATAGTTCCCCCATTCCACCTGCAGGTGCTGATTGGACAAGCACTTGAATCTTCCTTCAATATGGGTGACCGGATAGTGTCATCTGCTGCCTCTGAGAGCAGTAAGCAAACTTAGGGAAAACAAAGCATGTGGCATACACAGCTCTGTCCACACTGCATCTTTCAGGATGTGCCGCCTGAGGCATCTGCTTTACTCTACCATCACCTCCCAGCATTTACAGGCCACATCTGCACCATACATGTAAAGCATGATCATACCACTTTAAATAGTCATGGCTTCCCCGCCCCTAAAGAATCCTGGGAAGTGTAATTTGTGAAGGGTGCTGAGAGTTGTTAGGAACCCCCTCTTTCCCTCAGAGTGCTACAATTCCCAGAGTCCCCTGAGAAGAGGGATGGATTGTTCAATCACTCTGAGTGCTTTAAAATGTGTGATGTGGATGTGGGCACAGATGAGGGAACAAATTAATCTCCTGTTTTGCTTTCCTTCCAGAAGCGGCTGGGGATTCTGACTAATTCAGTGGCGGCTGGTGGCTCCATGTCAGTGGGACAGTGGAATCCGCACCAGGTTTTAGTCTGAACTTTCAAGGAGCTATCCAAGGTAGCTTGCAGTGTTGAAACGGCTTGCAGTGCTGCTCTGAGACAAAAAAGAAGGGGCATAAGAGGACACTAAAGGTCGCATTGCATCACTTACCTGCACAGGAGCTCTAAGCCAAGGATGGGGAACCTTTCCCAGCCCGGGTGTCATATTCCCTTCTGGGCAACATTCCAAAGGCCATGTGCCGGGGTGGATGGGGCCAGAGGTAAAAGTGGGTGGAGCAAGAAATGCAAAGTTTCCCTTTGTACAATAGACTAATTTCTACACCCACTCAAACATCCCTCAGGGAAGTAAAAGGCATTTGGTGGTATTCAGTGCAAGTCCTACTCAGAGTTAATTCATTTAAGTTAATAGACAGCACTAAGTTAGGTTCATTCATTTCAGTGGGTCTACTCTGAGTAGGACTTAGTTGAATACAACCCATGATCAGACTTCAAGGAGATGTTTCAACTCAGGCAAAAACATTTGGAGGGTGAAGGGATGTGGCCTGAGGAGAATGCTGAGGGCCAGGTTGAGGGAACTTGAGGGCCACGTTTGGTCCTGTAGCTGTGGTTCTCCCCCCCGCCCGCATTCTAAGCAAAACCTGGAAACGCTGAGCTCTGGCATAAGGATTCCAACACTGGCAAAGCTACTTTAATCTTGTTGTTGTTATGTGCCTTCAAGTCGATTACGACTTATGGCAATCCTATGAACCAGTGACCTCCAGAAGCATCTGTCATGAACCACCCTGTTCAGATCTTGTACGTTCAGGTCTGTGGCTTCCTTTATGGAATCAATCCATCTCTTGTTTGGCCTTCCTCTTTTTCTACTCCCTTCTGTTTTTCCCGGCATTATTGTCTTCTCTAGTGAACCATGTCTTCTCATGATGTGTCCAAAGTATGATAACCTCAGTTTCATCATTTTAGCTTCTAGTGACAGTTCTGGTTTAATTTGTTCTAACACCCAGTTATTTGTCTTTTCCGCAGTCCATGGTATGCACAAAGCTCTCCTCCAACACCACATTTCAAAGGAGTTGATTTTTTTTATCTGCTTTTTTCACTGTCCAACTTTCACATCCATACATAGAGATCGGGAATACCATGGTCTGAATGATCCTGACTTTAGTGTTCAGTGATACATCTTTGTATTTGAGGACCTTTTCTAGTTCTCTCATGGTGGCCTTCCCCAGTCCTAGCCTTCTTCTGATTTGTTGGCTATTGTCTCCATTTTGGTCTTTAATCTTAACAATAAATAAAAAATGTCTCAGGCTTTTCTGCAACTTCTGCTACTACCTCTATGAAACTGTTCCACTTTAGCGTTTGGTTTTTACAATTGATTTGATGTAGGAAACTTTTTTGTTTTTTGTAAAAAGTGCACTTCAAAAGCACGGAACATTTTTAACCAAAGAAAGGAGGGTTTTGTTTTGTTGTGTTTGCTCTTTGCTCATAATTCTGTATTCAGCTGAAATGCTGCTTCATGTCAGCTGCAAATGTTATTAAGGGGAGGGAAAGCTACATATAATGTGGTTTCTTATTTAGAAAATTACATCCCTGGTGCTTGATGTTCCAGATAAGGAAACAGCCTGATTTTATATGCAACTGGAAATTTCTTTCTTTTAAAAAGTCTGGGTCTGAAAATGTGTTCCGCGTCTCTCGTCAGTATCTGCAGTGGTATCTGAGACACATTTGAACTTCTAAGGGGCTTTTAAAGTTAATAAGAATTCAGATTAAAGGCTCGAGTTTGCAATATTACCCGGCCTACTGTCTGATTCCAGCAGGCAACAAGCCATGCAGTTGGAAAACATGAAAGAGGCATACAATATTTGAGTCTCCATGTTGCAAGGAAGCTTCCTGTGCGGTGGGGTGCTTGAAGCACTTGGAAACTTAAGGCGACAAGCATGAAGAGTGCAGGCCTTTCTGCCAGCTCTTAGCTGCATCAGCAACAGCAACAACAAATGCTTGCTGAAGACAAATGACCTAATCCAGATGCCATCTTTTGGGAGCCTCCAAGTGTCCTGTGTGTAAAGAATTGACTAGCTCAGCAGCAGTTCACAGAAACAACTGCAGCAGGTGAGTTAACCGATGCTTACTCTGAGGAAGAAGGGTGAAGCAGCAGGGAGGTCAGTGCCGTCCAAACACACTGGCGGAGCCAATCCGGTGCTCCTGCCGGTGCATTTGGACCACGCTGATCTCCCTGCTGCCTCCCCCATTTCCTCCCAGTAAGTGACCCACCTGCTGGCAAGCTAGCATAGCAGTTCTGGGTGTTCTGCATCCCAAAGGTCTCAAGTTCCATTCCTGGCCTTTTTAGTCAATGCAAGCACAAGGAATTTTTGTCAGCCCAAGGGGAACCTTCTGGTGCTGTGAGGTGGTGGTAGAGGCAAGGGGGACCTTAGTCAGAACCAGACAGTTGCTGAAGACACAGTCACTATTGGCCCGGCCCTGCCTAGTGGTGGGCAGCAGGACCAGAGAGAAAAGTGGGTGGGGCTAGAGGAAAATGTGGGTGGGGCAACTGACTCTTTCCTTTATATGGCAGACAACATTCCAACCATGCAAAAGTTGAAGATTTCCAAACTTTCTACACACACACACCTCTCTCATCCTCCACCCAAGCGGCACCATCGTAGATCAAAGACACTTTCCAGCCAGACAAAAGCTCTCAAGGAGGGGGTGGAGCAGAACCAGTGAGGGGTATGTCTTGGGGAGGGGGTGTGGCCTAGGGAGGTTAGGAAGTGATAGATGGGCAGGCCTGCCTTCAGCTCCCATACCTGGGCTTCTCCATCCCTCAGTTAAAGGATCTCTCACAGGAGATGTGATAAGAATCTCTGCCTCAGGCACAGGCTATTGAAGAAAAAAATACATGGCTAGATGATGGACCAATGATCTGACTTGGTATAAGATGTGGATGGCACTGTCTGTCACCAGTATGTGAATGATACCTAACTCTACCTCTCTTTTCCACCTGACTCCAGGAACAGAGGAAGGTGCCTTACTCTGAGTCAGACCTTTAGTCTATCTAGATCAGTATTGTCTACACTGACAGGCAGTGGCTTGCCAGGGCTTCAGGCAGGGTTCTCTCCCAGTCCTACCTGGAGATGCCAGGGATTGAACGGGGGACCTTCTGCATGCAAGGCAGATGCTCTACTTACTGAGCTATGTCCCTTCTGCTTCCAGGAAGAAATGGAGGATCTGAATCTGTGTTAGGGGACTGTGGTGGGCTGGATGTAAGCAAACAAATGGAGACTTGGTCCAGACAAGATGGGAGTCTCGTTAGTCAATAGCAATTGCGGTTTTGGATGGAATGGTGCTACTCCTTCTGAAGAACCAGGTTTGCATCTTGCCAGTTGCTTTTGGACTCAGCTGTGCTCCTGGGTGGCCAGGGGTGGTTTTACTCACCAGCGGCACCCATTCCCAGAGAAAGCAGACCTGACCCCCTTTGTACGTAGTTTGGTCACATCCTGTTTGGACTACTGCAGTGTGATAAGAAAAAAAGAACAACATGGTTGGATCAGGCCAATGGCCCATCTAGTCCAGCATCCTGTACTCACAGTGGCCAACCAGATGCCTGTGAGCAGATGCCAATGAGGTGAGATCTCCATGAAGGTGTCTTTGGAAAGAGTTTGAAAATTGAACCTGGTGTAGAATGCTGCCATCAGGTTGTTGATGGAGGTCTGTTATCAGAGCATGTGGCTCTGCTGTAGTTTTTTGCTTCTTTGTTTATAAGAACATTTATAAACTGCCAGATCATAAAAAATATAATGGTGGTGTACAATAAACAAAAATCATGACATTATAAGACAATAAAATACAGACCAACAGATCAAATACAGATAATGTACAGATCAAATTACTTCTCTCAAAATGTTTGGCAAAACAGCGATTTTCAGCAGGCGGCCAAATATTAGAATTGTAAACTAAAAAGCATACCAAACTATGTTGACCCTGCTTGGGATCACTCGCTACGTTTTGACAGTGAAGAGATACATCAGTGGGAATGAAGTGAATAGGGTGGCCATGTAGCCTCCTTTATGAGGACAGTCCTCTATTTGAAGGGCTGTCCATTAGTCCAAACCCAGTATAAAGATAAAGTGTGGTATTCAATGAAAGCAGTGTGGTGCAGTGTTTAGAGACCAGAGTTCAAATCGCTGCTTAGACCTGGGAGACCAGGTTCAAATCCCTGCTTGCACATGAAGCTAACTGGGTTACCATGGGTCTCTCAGCCTAACCTACCTCTCAGGGTGGTTGTGAAAATAAAATAGGGAGGGGAAGAACCATGTTTCTACGCCATCTGAGCTCCTTGGAGGAAAATTGTGATATAATACTAATACTAATACTCAGAGAGTAGACCCACTAAAGTTAATAAACGTGACCAGCTTAGGTTCATTAACTTTAATGGGTCTACTACTACTCTGAGTAGGATTTAATTGAATGGAACCCAAAGGTCCCTAAGAAAGGAGAGCAAAGCCTTCTCATTGCTCCTTAATAGTTAGCACCTGAACATCAGCCTGAGCAGACACCCAGGTCACTTGGTCACAGTCTTCCCTGCAACGGTGAAAATTATTTCTCATTTTGCATTCTTGCATATAAACTGGCATGTGCAAATTATTTGGCAACATTTCTATTGTCTTGCATTTCCTCTCCTTGGGCAGTGCACGAGTTACCATCCCAGCATGAAGACAGAGGCAAAAGTAACAAGGGATGAACGTGAGCAAGTGCTGTTGCACACACATGGATTTTTGTCATGGTTGAGAAGACAACCATGGGGCAGCGGAGTGGGGAGTTGCTCAGCCCAGAGTTCAGTCTGAAAGCTCTTACAGCTGTAATCTGAAGCTAGAATGGAAAACATACCTCGAATGTTTCGATCATTGGTCCAAACCTCTTCTTCGTGCTTTCGCGGTGGGTGAATAGAATGAAAGTCTCGCTGATGAAGGGCCGTGATTCATTTGCTTCATTCAGACCAGCCGCTCCGGTGGCCCTGTTGCTTCCTCTGCTACAGAAACCAGGTGTCGCCAGCAGACTCCCTGAAGAGTCTGCACGCATTTACTGACACTGAGTACAATTGACATTGTGAGTTTGGCGATTGCTCCCCCCCCACGGATGGGGAGGGGGAAGACGGAGGCTCAAGGGTTGCACTCCCATTGGGAGGGGGGGAGGGAAGGAATCCAAACTCTTCTTCCAGAGTCATAACCACAGAGGTTGAAGCATCTACTCTGCATGTAGAAGCGTCCTGGGTTCAATCCCCAGCCGCTCCAGGTAGGGCTGGGAATGTCCCCTCTCTGAAACCCTGGAGAGCTGCTGCTAGTCAGTGCAGACAATAGTGAGCTAGGTGGACCAATGGTCTGGCTCAGCATAAGGCAGCTTACTATGTTCCTGATATGAAGTTTGGTGATTTTCCCTCCCAGCGATAACAAAATTTGTGGGACAGACTCCCCATCTGCAACCCTATCTCCTTCAAAAAAAAAAATGTAATCAGGGATTTGGGATTTTTGCTATTGCTACATAGAATCCTGTGGCATATTTAAGACCTATAAACTTATTGTGGCATAAACATTTGTGGACCAAACTCCACTTCATGAGATGCAGTTCATGAAGGCTTATGCCAATATCATAATGCCATTTTATCAATCTATGGGGGGCCACATTTGGAATACTGTGTACAGTTCTGGTCGCCTCACCTCAAAATGGATATTGTAGAGATGGAAAAAGTCCAGAAAAGGGCAACCAGACTGATCAAGGGGATGGAGAGACTCCCCTATGAAGAAGGGTTGCAGCATTTGGGGCTGTTTGGTTTAGAGAAAAGGTAAGTAAGAGGAGACATGATAGAAGTGTATAAAATTATGCATGGCATGGAGAAAGTGGATAGAAAGAAGTTTTTCTCCCTTTCTCAGAACACTAGAAGTCATGGACATCCAATGAAGCTGAATGTTGGAAGATTCAGGACGAACAAAAGAAACTACATCTTCATCACATAGTTGAACTATGCTGCCGCAAGAGGTGGTGATGGCCACCAACTTGGACAATTGTAAAAGAACTTTAGACACATTTATGGAGGAGAAGGCTATCAATGGCTACTAACTATGATGACATCCTTTGCCTACACAGTTGGTGATAGTATGTTTCTGAATACCAGTTTATTTATTATTTTGTCAGTCAGTCAATCCTTTATTTGCATTTAGCCATAGGCCATTGCACAATACGAAATGTACATTTAAAACCGTAATACCTATAACGTTAAAACAGATCCGGCTGAGGATGATGAAACGTTTACATGATTTGCTCTGAGCTTTTTGGCAGCTAGAGCATAATTTGCTACTGCAATTGTGACCTGCTTGTAATTATAGGCCAGAAGCACGATCACCCAGTCTCCGCACGATGTCCCCCCCCTACGACTAATCAGAGGGGCTAAGAATTTCTGTCTAGGATTCCTGTACAGCGGGCACTGGAACATATAATGAACTAGATCTTCGGGTACCTTACAACCAAAGATACAGTGTCGCTCCTGTGTAGGGATTCCCAAGTACCTACCTTTAAGGTAAGCTGTGGGCATTACTTGAAATCTGAGCTCTGTGAATGCTCTTCGTAAGGGGGCACATGACGAAGTGTCAAAGTAGTGGGGTTTGGCATGATTGAATTTAATGTGGGGGAACCAAGATGAAAAAGGGGCCGCAATAATTGTTGCCCTGTCTTGGTTCGCATCGTAATCGAATACCCAGTTTCTAAGTTGAGTGGGGTTAAGGCCAAAAAGCTTGCTTAGAGAAAGATCATAAGTGTCTAGTGTTGCTGTCATTCATGATGGAGATCTTTCTCCAAAACCTAAGGTAGGCCAGATCTAATTTTGCTGCCAGGGATGGAAGTCCAAGTTCTGCTCTTAAATGTGCTGACGGGGTTCCGTGAGGTAACCCCAAAATTTGTCTCATGAAAGTATTTTGGAGTACTGCAAGCCTAGATTTAACTGGATTTGATTTATATCCCACCCTTCCTCCCAGCAAGAGCCCAGGGCGGCAAAGTTGCTGGAAACTGCAAGAGGGGAGAGTGCTATTGCACTCAGGTCCTGCTTGTGGGCTTCCTGTGGGCATCTGGTTGGCCACTGTGAGAACAGGATGATGGACCAGATGGGCCACTAGCCGGATTTAGCAGCAGGGCTCTTCTTATGTTCTTGTGCTGTCCCATGATCCACTGGAATCAGAACTTCCTGATCCAGCAGGCTCTTCCTACATTCTTAGGTTGTTATGATATACAGTATGTTTGTTCATCTTTAAGATACCAAAAGACTGTTTGACGGTTTTTGCTGTGACACAGACTACTCTGGTGACCACTCTGGAAACTGCTATTACTGCATGTAAATGAAACTGACAGAGCACCAAGAATTGTTGAGCCTCCGCTTCCCCATGAGGGCCAGGGAGGGGGGAGGCACGAGTTCCAGGTTTCCCAGCTGTCAAAGGGCACGGAAGACCAAGGAATTGTTGAGTCTGAGCAAGACCTTGGGAGGGGAGGGGAGTTTGACTCCGGACCAGTTCCCACGGATGGCGCGGCCTCGGAAGCGGAGAGCGCGCTGCCCCCGACAGGTTGGAGGAGCCGTTGGAAGATGTTCCAGAGAGGGCAGTGACTCCCCCTTTGCCAAGCGGTTCCTGGGATACCTTGAGCGCGTCACTGCCCCCTGACCTCGAGCTGGTTGCTAAGGAGATGTTCTTTCGGACTAGCCATTGGAAGCACACACCCCATCACCCCGCTCTCGACACCGCGAGAAGTGGACAGGACAGAGGCAGGACTTGCGAAGGAGCCAGAGATTACAATCTAAAACTTTCCTTACTTAAGACTGTCACGCTCTGGATTAAGCTGCTGAGTCAACTTTCTTCACGCGTTGCAGAGCATGTCTAGAGTGCAGTTAGGGACTTCTAGTGAGCTAGCTTAGAGATTTCTATGAAGCGTTCTGCTTTTGATGTATCCATTACTTTAATAAAACAAGATTTGATCGCACCTACGTCTCAGCCTCGTGAATCCCGCTCTGAACAGGACAAAAATGGACCTTCAATGATATGCACATTTTTTGTGCTGAAGCCTGCCTTAGGACTTTGTTCTTCTGAGCAGCAGTAGATGACATGGTGGGGCGGTGGCACTCACCTGATCTCTGGTCAGTTGCACTCAGGGCTGGCACCAGGTGTGACTGGGCCCTTGGGTACCAGCCTGCCCTGGATCCTCAGCGACAGTCTTCATGCAATCTACCTCTCCTGCTGCAGTGAATGCTGGATGTGCTGCATGTGCACACCTTCCATCAGCCACGATCGGGGCTTCCCTAAGGGGCTGATGTCTCCATCACCATCTTGACTGATGGCACGCATGTGTGCTATGAGCATGCACATGCCTGCCATCAACCAAGATGGCAGCAGGAGCATTAGCCCCTTAGGGAAACCTTGGACGCCATCTTGGTTGATGGTAGGTATACACGCGCAGTGTGCACAGCACTCACTGCGACGGGAGAGGTAGGTGGGGCATCCGTACAGTACAGTTGTATAGGGGCCCCCTGGGAGCTCCCTCTCTGTGATTCATGGCAAGGTCAGGATCCAATGCTGCCACAGATTGCGGAATAGGAGCATTACCTTCCCACTCTAAGGGCCCCTCTGGGTGGCATGGGCCCTTGGCCAGGGCCCAACCTGGCTGCCCTGTGGTGCCAGCCCTGGTTGCACTATTACTGCTTACTTACTAGGAGGTAGAGGGGGAGGCAGTGCTGAGATTGGCACATTGCCCTTACTGCCTCCTGGCAAGCAACAGCAATGCAAGTGACCAGAGGCCAGGAGGGTGCCACCACCCACACGATGCCATCTGCTACTGCTTCTGAGGCTTTGCTTCACTCCCCCTCCCATGAAAACAAAGCAGGTGAGTACCCAGGGCATGACCTTTTCAGTTATGGCACCCAAGCTCTGAGACTCGTTCTTTGGTTGCATGATTGCAATTGCGATTGTTTTAGGTGTCTTATATTTTGCTAACTTTTATTAACATGCCACCTGAAGCAGGTTGTGCATTGGACTTTGTGTATGCTGCTATTCAGTAGGAGCACAGAAGCAGCATGTAGTGAAATCTTCACTTTCATTGTACAGAATGCAAATTTCTAGCCCTTATCGTCACAAAAATGTGTTTGGAAGTATGTGAGCAATGCCTACTGGAACCTCAGAAGCCAAAGAGGCATCCGAGTGATATTTTTAGTGGTGCTGAGATCAGTAGTGTAGTGGCAAATTCAGAAGTGCAGGATCCCTTCAGGATAATCACAGCCACACCCCCTTCTAAAATTATAGAATAATCGGGCCAGCCTTGAATACTGCTGTCTGCTTCTCTATCACTGTCACTATTTGACTATCCTTTCTTGCTGTCAGAGATGGTGCTTGAGTTGCTGAATTCAGTGTCTACACATTTATCTCCTGGTGGTACCAAACTGCTTGATGATGTAGTTGGGATGCTACCATCAGGATCACGGTCTCTTCTTCTGCAATGACAGAATTCTTACTATCCACAGCTAGTGTTGGCTTTTTGAAGTAAAAACTAATAAAGGCTTGCTTGCAAATGACACTCATTAGGACTCTTCTTAGTGGCTAACACACTCCCCTTTCATCTGATTGGCTTGTAGCATGCTGGAGACATAGGGACCCTGCTGGGACCTGGCTCCCCAAAAAGTAAGGAATCTAAGACCCCATGGGACCCTGAACAGCTACCCACCTGGTTGAGGTGAGACATTAATGTCCTTGCCCCTTATCTGATCAGCAAAGCTAGAATAAATGATACAAAATACCAAAAATAGCAGTACAGTGCATAGTTAAACGATGGAATTCACTCCCACAAGAGGCAGTGATGGCCACCAACATAGGGGGCTTCACAAGAGGATTAGACAAATATATGGATGATAAGGCTATCAGCTGCTACCAGCCATGATAGCTATGCTCTGTCTCCATTGACGGAGGTGGCATGGTTCTGAATACCAGTTGCTGGAAACTGCAGGGGGAGGGGAGTGTTCTATGCTCAGGTTCTGCTTGTGGGCTTCCCATGGGCATCTGGTTGGCCACTGTGAGAACCTGATGCTGACTAGATGAGCTATTGGCCTGATCCAGCAGGTTCCTCTTGTGTTGCTAAGCTGAACTGGTCTTCATTAGCCAATGCTGGAGGGGGAACAGCATGTCCACTTCTTGCTCAGTGTTATATTAGTGAAAGAGACATGCTTGCTGAAAGAGGACAAGTTCCTCATATTCTTATTGCTCAAGCATTGCTCTCCCTGCCTTATCTCCCATACTCCCTGCTTCTCTCTTGATAGACAAGCCTAACACACCAAAAAATAATCACATAAACCTACGACACAGTGATCTGCTTGGGAATGTTCTCTGATGGTTTCAGCAATACTCTTGCATCCCAGGCTTCCAGCAATTTGAAAACTGGCAGCTGGACGGTCCAGTGGCTCAGTTTCTGACTCACTCTTTGTTGGGGCTGTAACCATCTCCATATGTCCAGCAGCATGGAAGGGACAGCACAAAAGAACTTCCCAGTGGTTTATGTCCTTAGCTCTCTGCTTCAAGGTCTGGCAAACAGCTATCTCCAGCTTCGTGATCTCCATTAGATATTATTTTACTGGTGTCATTGTCATAGCTTCTGCAGCTGCTCCTACACTAATCAGTCAACATCTAAAGACTGTTTCCCATATTATTATTGTTATTGGCTCCTACTGGGGGGAAGGGCAGGTTATATTATTATTATCATTACTATTACTATTGCTATTGCTATTACTGTTATTACTATCCCTCCCTTTCTCCCAGAAGGAGCCCAAGGCGGCAAACAAAACACTAAAAATAGTCTAAAACATCTTAAAAACAGACTTTAAAATATCTTAAAACAAAACATATTAAAACAAAACGTCTTTTAAAAGATCTTTTAAAAAAGCTTTAAAAACATCTTTAAAAGCAATTCCAATACAGCTGCAGATTGGGATAAGGTCTCTACTTAAAAGGCTTGTTGAAAGAGGAAGCTCTTTAGCAGGCACTGAAAAGATAACAGAGATGGTGCCTGTCTAATATGCCTGTCTCTGATGTCATCATCAGCATCCCTGCAGGTGATGTTCATCCCAGGGTATGGGCATCACATGCATTAGGTATGGGGAACCTGTGGCCCTCCAGACTACAACTGGACTACAAGTCCCATTATCCCTGGACTACAGTTGCTGGACTACAACTCCCATAATCCCTGACCAGCCTGACTGGGACAGATGGGAGTTAGAATGCAGCAATATCTAGTGATGGAGCATTTCTTTTTTTAAAAAAAATGGGGGCTCAGAATATGAACTTCCCAGTTTGGAAATTCATATCCCCTTATGGGCTGAACTCAAACATCTCCTCATTTGGGAGCTCATAATGGGGTTTGCCACTGCCAACCAGCACTCCCTGCTGCTCTCTCCCTTTTCCAAGCAAACTTTGCAAAGGGGTTGGGACTAGCAGCAGGGAGGATTCACTGGGAACACGGATGACATTATAGCTTCTTCTGAACTGGCTGGCATATGCAGGAGCATCATGTTTTGCAGAGATATGCAATGCTTTAGTGAGCTTTCTGTCTCTTCTGGTTTAATGAATTGAATCAGGAGACATGGGAAACTCCAAGCCACATGGACCCCAGCAACAAAGAATCCCTTTAGCAGTATTGTTTCCTGCCAGGCTGCATGGGATGTAGTCAAGGCCGGTTCCAGGTTTCTGGCCAGCCCTAGCGCCAGGCCTGCCTCACCTCCTCCTGCCGCCCATCTTGGTTGCTGCAGGGGCCCACTGGCACCACTACCTCCTTCTCCTCAGCACTCTCCAATTCCTTCAGCAGCTGGAGGCTCCGGGTGCTCCGTCGCAAGCTCTTCCACAGCCACTGCTGCCAGAAGCATGTTGGGCCTCCATGGCATGGCAAAATTCACCTCATGGACACTGTAGGTACAAGGGTATCTGCAAGGCAAAGTTTCCCATGCCATGGCGCTCCTGGCAGTGGTGGCTGCGGAAGAGCTTGCAGCAGAGGAGCACTTGGACCTTCTAGCTGCCAAAGCGATGGGCGAGTGCTGAGGAGGAGGAGGAGGAAGGAGCAGCACCGGCAGGGCCCCCCAGCAACAGAGATGGGAAGAGGTGACCAAGCCTGGTGGCGAGGGGCTCCTGTGAGCTCTTGGGCCCTCAGGCCTGTGTCTAACCTGGCCGCCTGCTGGTGCTAGGCCTGCATGTAGTAGTTTCCTGTGCCTCCCAACTAAATTCATTGACATTCCTAAGCATGCTCCTGAGCGTGTAGCCAGCGAGGCCTATCCCTGGGGTTGCCTATCTTTAACCAGGGGTCCCACTCACTAGTCTACCCTCTCCCCCAAGGTTTAGTTAAGATATGGAGGAAAAGGTTGGGAGGGTTGACTGCGAAGTCCCCTACGCTGGTTTCTCTAGGCCAGCCTTTCCCAACTAGTGGGCCACCAGATGTTGTTGGACCACAACTCCCATCAGCCTCAGCCAGCATTGCCAATGGTCAGGAAAGATGGGAATTGTGGTCCAACAACATCTGGAGGCACACTGGTTGGGAAAGGCTGCTCTAGGCTTTCGCCCACAGCTTTGACTGACAAAATTCCCAGTGAGCTCAGAAAAAGCCCTGGACGCAATATGAGATCAGCAAAGACACTCGGTGAACTCTTCACATACACACGCTAGAGGCTCTTCTCGTCCTCAGACATATGAGGCGAGCCAGAGGTGGAGGGAGCAGAGCTTATCGATTTCTATTCTGCATGCATGAAAAAGTCCTCCATCAAAGTGAATAGGGGCTTCCATACCCCAAAGGAGGAACTGGATCAGGTCCGTTTGATGATGGTCATACCTTTTAGATTCTACATGGGAACTCCATTATATCCCTTCTCCAATCTCACAGCGTAGTCGACATTCGACCATGAGAGGTTGAGAGCAATGAATTGTTTCCCCTTAACATCTGTTATGGCATAGAGTATGATTCTGTTGCAAGGAACAAAACAGAGTAATACAAACAGTTTCTAAGGGGAAGGACAAAGCTGTAAAGCAATATTTATTCCAAACAATTGGAGCCAAATGTTGCTGGCTGGAATTCAAGGGAAATGAAACTTGACTATATTTTCCCCAACTTGGTACTTATAAAACGTATATCTTTAATATTGGCAACGAAATCTACCACAGGGGGAATATTAAATACTTAAAGTTTATTTTATTTATGTAGTAGAAAAATGTCCGTCACTCTGGTGGGTGGAATAGGTGTTGTAGGGAGGGTCTGTACATTTCAGGGTCTCCTGTTCAAATGGTCTCCAGCCCCTGATCTGGTATGAGAAGCAGGTTTTGTTCCCTCTTAGTTGGATCCCAAACTGCAGCCAGTTTTCTTTGTCTTCCATAGCATGGTAGGATCAATTGAGATCCAAGCTATCCATGTTTGCATAACCCTGCTCTTGCTGTTTCCTAGCCACATGAATAGGTGACAAAATGTTGGAAGTAGAATGGAACAGGAACACAGAAACATAGGAAGTTGTCTTATACCAGGTCAGACTATTGGTCCATCTAGCTCCGTGTTGTCTACACTGATTGGCAGCAGCTCTCCAATGTATCTGGTGGGATTATCTCCCAGCTCTACCTGGAGATGCTGGGGATTTGAACCTGGGGCCTTTTGCAGATGCTCTACCACTGAGCTATGGCCCTTCTATAGTTGATAACTGGATTGTAGAAAACTAGCATCTGTGAGGGTGGGCTATTTAGACAATGCCACCTACACTTTGAACAAACATGCACAGAGCTCCTCCATGTGAGAAGGTCATCATTCATTCATTGGCAATCATTCATGGCCGAGTAGGATTGTCTTCCAGGGTAAGGTCTTTAACAGTGCATCTGTAAGTGACTGTGGAGGCCAATTCTGGATCCACACAGCCTCCCACAGTGAGGACATAGGTTTCCAGATGGAAGATGGTCACGATGAGGATTTGCTTGACGTGCCTTCTGTTTAGTTCATTTGTCCCTTTTGCCCTGTACTTGTGCTTCTTCAAAGTCCATAGCACCATTGATAATGGCCGACCTCCAATTGGGACGCTTATGGGCCAAGGCTTCCCAGTTCTCGATGTTCATGTTACATTTTTTTTTATTAGCTTTGAGAACATCTTTAAATCTCTTTTGCTGTCCACCGATATTCTGTTTTCCATCCTTAAGTTGGGAGTAAAGTAGCTGCTTTGGAAGACGGTGATCAGGCATTCGAACAACATGGCCGGTCCAGCGAAGTTGATGTTGGAGGATCATTGTTTCAACACTGGTGGTCTTTGCTTCTTCCAATACGCTAACGTTAGTCCGTCTGTCTTCCCAAGTAATTTGCAGAATTTTCCGGAGGCAGTGTTGGTGGAATCTTTCAAGAAGTTGGGAGTGGAGTTTATAGATGGTCTATGTTTCACAGGCGTACAGTAAGGTCGGTAGTACAATGGCTTTGTAAATAAGCATTTTGGTCTCCCTGCGAATGTCCCGATCCTCGAACACTTTACGCTTCATTCAGGAGAATGTGGCACTTGCAGAGCTCAGACGATGCTGAATTTCAGCGTCGATGTCAGCTTTTACAGAGAGATGGCTGCCAAGATAAGGAAAGTGATCGACATTCTCCAGCTTTGCACCATTAAGCTGGATTGATGGCACTACAAAGGGATTGGTTCACAGTTGCTGACAAAGCACTTTGGTTTTTTTGATGTTAAGCGAGAGGCCAAGCTTTTCATATGCTTCTGCAAAGACATTTAGGATAGTTTGAAGATCTTCCTCTGAATGTGCGGAGACTACATTATCATCGGCATATTGAAGTTCTACAACAGAGGTTGTAATTACCTTACTTTTTGCTTTCAGCCTACTGAGATTAAAAAGCTTTCCTTCTGTTCAATATGCAATTTCCATGCCAGTGGGAAGTTTCCGTGAGAAGGTACCCTGATTGGGACTGGATCCTGCCTCACATAGAAGAGCTTTACTCATGTACATTGGTACATGTGTAGACCCCCTTCACATGCTGGCTGCAAGTGTGGATGGGAAGAGGGAGTCAGGGCCGGCGCCAGGCATGGCTGGGTCCTTGGGCACCAGCATCAGCTGGTTTCTAAATAGTTAATCAAAATGATCAATGCATACAGAATACGCCACAGTCCAGCATGGGGGTTTATGAGAGCATGGATAGCAGCTGCCAGTGAATACACCAGGCATGGAGTCTTCTTGCCAAACAGAGTAGGATCAAACATTTGGAAGCTGCCTAATACTGAGCCAGACCTTGAACCATCTGGCTCAATCCAGTCTGCGCTGGCGGACTCTTCAAGGTTTTGGAGAGGAGTCTCTCTCAGCCTTACCTGGAGATGCCACAGAGTGTGTGCAAAGCAGACGCTCTCCTAAGGCCCTTCCCATTGCCTGCCAATGCTGCAAAGGGGACTTTCAGATCCAGGAACATATCTAAAATGCTGGGAGGCTATGTGTATGCCAAGTAATTTACACAATCAGTATGAAATTAGAGCTTTGCGTTAAGTGCCTGTTCAAAATCCTGCACCCTGATTGTGGGCAAAGGAACTGGTGAAACCATTTCACCCATTTTCTCCAGCAGGAGGAGACACTTTCCAGCCATGTCTTGAAGGCTGCTCTCACTGTTAGCAGGAGAAATAGAACCCTAAGGGGTTCTGTATTGTAAACAGCAGCAACTGTGCTGCCGCTGCAAGTGTGCTGGCAGCCTGGATACCATTTTGCAGCCTTTGTGATGCCCCAGAACTAGTGTCATTCCATGGAATTAGAAGGGGGTAGAATGGAAACCACCACAGACAAATAGTGGAGAATATATTTGGGGTGTGTGTGCTGGTGAGTAACATACTAAATTTCACCTCAGATCTAGCCGCTGCAAGTTCTTTGCTTCCCTCTAGGAAGATATTTATTGATTCAGACTGCAGGTACCTCAAGTATGTATGTATGTATGTATGTATATATGTATGTATGTATGTATGTATGTATGTTTGGATGGGTGGGTGGATGGATGGATGGATGGATGGATGGATGGATGGATGGATGGATGGATGGACAGGCAGATGGTCCCTATACAAAGAAACAAGATGGGTTCTAGCTAATCTTCCTGACAATCTAGTTTGATTAGGGAACAGATGGGTCAATGTGTCTACCCTGAGCAGCACTACCATTGGATACAACCCTCAGTTGTTTTTCTCATATCCAATTCCCAACAATCTTTAGAATCAGAAATCAGAATGAGGTCTACATTTTTAAGATTTAAAATGATATGGCTAATATACATACTAATAAAAACTAAACCAAACAAACATAATCCCTAAAAACAACAAGACCCAATATGCATTCAAATTAATAAGTAGAAAATATCCAACCTATATAATAAATTCCAGCAGCATGAAAGTAACTATGCATATATATGTACTACATAATATTTTTATAAGCTCTGAAACGTCACACAGGCAGATTGGCCACAGACAGGTGGCACTGCGAACTACGGCATAACAATGGAGCAACAGACCAGGGCAGCTCTGGGAAGATTGGTGCCGGGGGGGCAGGAGAGTGGGAGAGCGAGCAAGTGGCCAGTGGCAGGTGGTGGCCTGGCCGAGCCGCACAGCCACGAACTGGGGCAGCTCCAGGAGGCTTTGGCATCACTACCACAAGGCCTGGACAGGAGGAAGCTTGGCTACCCATGGGGAGGAAGGAGGAGAAGGATCTTGGTGACCCATGGGGGAGGGAGCAGGAGGGGAGGCTTGGTGACCCATCACTGAGCAACTCACAAGTGCCAGCCCCTCCCCCAGATTAAATAATAGTTTGGCTATTCACTCATCCAAACATCTGTTTCTCCACGCGATGCAGCACAATAGTACACCCATTAAATGATGATGCTTGGAGATTTTTGTAGCGCAAAAGTAGGACTACAGCTGAACATGAAGAATACTAAAGTAATGACAACAGAAGATTTATGTAACTTTAAAGTTGACAAGGAGGAGATTGAACTTGTCAAGGATACCTTGGCACAGTCATTAACCAAAATGGAGACAATAGTCAAGAAATCAGAAGAAGGCTAGGACTGGGGAAGGCAGCTGTGAGAGAACTAGAAAAGGTCCTCAAATGCAAAGATGTATCACTGAACACTAAAGTCAGGATCATTCAGACCATGGTACTCCTGATCTCTATGTATGGATGTGGAAGTTGGACAGTGAAAAAAGCGGATAAGAGAAAAATCAACTCCTTCGAAATGTGATGTTGGAGGACAGCTGTGCAGATACCATGGACTGTGAAAAAGACAAATAATTGGGTGTTAGAATAAATTAAAGCAGAACTGTCACTAGAAGCTAAAATGATGAAACTGAGGTTATCATACTTTGGACACATAATTCATATCACAGAAGACATGATTCACTAGAAAAGACAATAATGCTGGGAAAAACAGAAGGAAGTAGAAAAACAGGAAGGCCAAACAAGCCACAGACCTAAACTTACAAGATCTGAACAGGGTGGTTCATGACAGATGCTGTTGAAGGTCACTGATTTATAGGGTCGCCATAAGTCGTGATTGACTTGAAGGCACATAAGAACAACAAAATTTCTGATGAATGGCTATTTATACAACAAGATCATTGGAAATGAAGAGACAAAGCCATTTTGAGACCGAGAAAAGTGTTTTTAAAATAATTTCTGAAAAGCATTTAGGCATTACAGCAGGGAGTTTGGAAATATAAGTAATCAGAAAGACAGCGGTTAGGGTGGGGGATGGGGAGAGATATGAGGGAAACAGCATGTCAGAGTTCTCTGTCTGCTAAAGAAGCATTTCAATTTACATCTGTTTCCTGTGCCAGGAAATGCACAAGTCGCAATGAAATCACAAGAAATAACCAGGCAAGTGATTTTTGCTTTTGTTACTTTATTTTTTTTGAAAAAGAAGAATAAATCTCAACTAAATGTACAGTTTTAATCCAGTAAGTGCATTAAAAAAATTGGGAAAGAAGGTTAGAGCTTCTGAAGTTTGGCAGCTTCGCCTGTTAAATGGGCAGGCTTTTAAATCATCCCTTTCATTGGCTGAAGGAATAAAACGATCAAGCATTTCCCAGAAAGTTAGTGCTGTAGGTCGCATCTCCCATGGAATCCATACACATGCACACACAGAGACCACAAGCCTAATGTGGCGGCATCTTTTTCAGAAGCTGATCCTTTGCCAGATGGAGAAGGGAGGAGTGGGGGTTAGGGAACAGCCATTACAGAGCAATCACCAACTCCCTTCTTCTCCCACAACTTTCAAGCACTTGTTAATACCACCCGACACAGAAATAATTTGGGCATTTATGACTTTGGCATTAGCTCAGGTCAATAAGAGAGGCAGTCTTTTTAAAAAAAATACAGCAGGGGAAAGCGGGAAGCAGCAATGGAGGCCACAAGAAGGCTTCACAGGCCATCTTTGATGTGACGAAACGAGAAAATGATGGTCTTTGCTTCATTTTGGCTTGTTAAAATATAAATCGCAAGCATAGATATAAATGGAGTGAAGGATCTTTTTTATTTTATCACCCCACTCCCACAAAGTCCCATATTTAGCCAAAATCCTTGCTCAAGAGCTATGTTCCGTGTCACATGGCTCATATTCTTCTGTCTTCTGACTTTGTCAGGCTCCACCCATCATGGAAGGGCAAACGGTGAAGCTCATGGACAGGGATGGGTCAATCTGTCCGTTTTGGTTTCCCTCTGTTTCTCATTTTTCCAATCTTAAGTTCAGGTCTCCACATTTCCACATCAGATCTGCTTTTTCAGTTCTCATGAAAATTCATCAGCATTTTCATGCAAATTTCTCCTGATATACACATCTTTGGATGCAATTTTGCCTGAGATACACAGTTTTGCAAAGCACCTTTGCTTGATATAATCCATGTGTATATGTTGTTCTCATTAATATATGCATTTTTATGCATACTTTACCCTAGTATATGCACTGCAAAATTCTGGGAAGAGCAAATTTTGAAGAATGGCTGGGTTTCGGTTCACATATTGTTTTAGAACATGTGATCTGAGTCAAATTTAAATGTAAATTGAGTCAAATTTCTCCTCCATCCCTACTCACAGAGCCCAGAGGGCCCATTGCTGCTGACATTGGCTTTTGTGTGTTTCTGTTTTTTAAAAAATAAACTTTTAAAAATATATATTTAGGGCCAGCACTCTGAAGAGAAGCAATGGGCAAGGCAGCATTCAGCCATCACTGGGATGGGTAAGAAATTCAATTCGGTTCACATTTAAAGCCAAATTGATCAAATACCGCACTTTCTGAAACAACATGAGACCTGAAACATAGTCACCCTTCAAAATTCACACTTATCTGAATTTTGTGATACAGTTCTCCAACTAAGCAGTGTTTGCAAAAATGATTATATTAGGGGAAAGTGTGCATAAAAATGAATATATTCATGAAAATAACATAAAACGCATACATTAGAAGAAATGGCTTGCAAAAATGTGTACATTAGTTAAAACTGCATAGTACAAAATGTGTTTAGTAGAAGAAATTCTCACTAAAATACTGGAGAATTTTCATGAGGATTTTTTTTTAAAAAAATGCAAATTGCTGCAGAAGTGGGAAGAACTGAATTTAAGATTGGAAAAATGAGAAACTGAGAGAACAGAAATGGACAGATCCTTCCATCCATAGATAACCACCTGAATTTCCTCAGAAAATGCCCCTGAACCACAATACAGGGTGCAGAGGCATTCTGGGGAAATGAAGATAGCAGTAGTGGCCACAGGCAACAGCTGGCACTTTTCAGAGCTGGGCTGCTACTGCCCATCCAATTATAAATTAATGAATGAAATTTCTATTCCATCCTTCCCGCCAAAGGGCCGCCAACGGTGGCAAACAAGAAAGCCACCAAATAATGCAACTACAAAATAAAAACAAAACACTTTAAAACATTAAAAACATCTAACAACATTTTTAAACAATCACATTACATAGTTTTGAATATAATTTGTTGTTTTAAACTCTTTTAATAATGTATTTTATATTGTTGTGACCCACCCTGGGGTCTACTGGTGAACTGCAGGTAAAAAAATTAATAACAACAATAAGAACAATAATATTAATATCCTCACAGCTAATAATTTCAAGGTTGCCAGGAACAGGACTATGTGTGGGCCAAATACATGTGACCTCCACTGTGTAGTTCTGCACTTTAGGATTTTTTTCTCTTTACTAATTGCCAGTGTGGATGGCATGATCTGGAGATGTACAGGGACTTTAATCCTTTGTCCCCACTGTGGTCCCAGCCCAGATTTGGGGGGGGGCATGCCTACAATTTGCATTGCAAAAAAAGATCCCATGAAATGTATGACAACTTTTTACATGATGCAAATGGAAGGCTCAGGACTGCGGGGTAGACCTAAAGCACCCTGCATCCCATAGGAGGACCCAAATCTGGGTCAGGGACCTGAAAGTCCTGTGCTCAAGGGTAGAACTATGCACTTAACATTATGTGTAGTTGGCATGCATGTGTGGACTCATCCTCAAAGGGAGGAGGGAATGAAGGAAGAACACCAACAATGCAAGAGAGAGAGAGAGAGAGAGACCTGAAAGCTGCGCTGAAAATAATCTATCTGGCCCAAAGCATTTCAAGTTTTGCAACTCTTTTTCAGGAGCAACTGTTTTCATTCAATAAGAACATAAGAAGAGCCCTTCTGAATCATTGAATCAGTGCATCTGCCTTGCATGCAGAAGGTCCCAGGTTCAATCCCCAGCATCTCCAGGTAGGGCTGGGAATGTCCCCTGCCTGAAACCCTTGAGAGTTGCTGCCAGTCAGAATAGACAGTATTGAGCTAGATGAAACATTGTTCTAACTCAGTATAAGGCAGCTTTCTGTGTTCCTATGTTCCAATTTGAAGGCCTATCTAGTGTAGCGTCCTGTTCTCACAGTGGCCAGTCAGATGCCTATGGGAAGCCCACAAGCAGGACCTGAGTGCAACAACACTCTCCCCACTTGTGATTGCCAGCAACTGATATCCAAAGGCATACTGCCTCTGATCCTGGAGGTAGTATATAGCCATCATGACCAGTGACCATGATAGCCTTATCATCCATGAATTTGTCTAATCCCCGTTTAAAGCTATCCAAGACAGTGGACATCAGACATAGGCCAGGAAATGAAGCTTACTTGAGGGGGAAATGTACCTGGAGAGTTTTGCCTGGGTCAATGAAATATTTATAAAATATTCGTGATACTGTCTGTGTTTGTTGAGTGGACACATTCTTCCAAGTGTTTGTGTTATAAAAATTTTTTCATGGATAGTTACTGCAGGAAACACGACCTGCTCTTGATATTGAAAGAGGACGAGTAATTGAGTCTTGGAACTTCTTAATGTTTTAGTCATATCCACGCCACACATATAAAGCACATTTGAAGTGCATTGCTTCCCCCAAAGAATCCTGGGAACTATAGTTCACCCCCACAGAGCTACCTTTCTCAGCACCCTTAACAAACTTCCCAGGATTCTTTGGGGGAAGCCATGTATGGGGACTTTGTTTTAAAAAAAACACCTTATTTTTATTTAGTTTTCAGGTAAAAAACAATAAAACAGTATCCTGGGTCTCACAACCGGTGGGTCCAGGAAAATTAAAATCAACAATAGAGTACAAAACAGTGCAAGTATAAACATGTATATCACATGCATCACAGCTCTACATGGAAGTCATGTGCTTTACACATATGGCGAGGAGGTGACCTTTCTCAAATAATACCGTGTAATTTCCATTGTGTTATTCCCATTGGGTGCCCCTACATTAGGCCATCTAACAAACTGCTATATTGATGGATAATTAAGTGATTGATTTAATTGTCCTTGCATTCATATTAGTCCTTGTACTTTGAATCCTGAGGAAAGTAAGGGAAAATTACAGCAACATCCCTCCTCCCCCCACATGTACATGACCCCAACTCTCAATTCCCACACTTCATGTTTGATTGATCAGCTTCTTGTATCTCTTCCACTTTCTTCCCATTGTAGCTTCTTTGCTGTTAAGTCTAAAAACAAAATGTAGCAGGGAGTGAGTCAAATGCACATACTCTTCTATCAGATCAGCAGCTGGGCTGGGATTGCCATTGATGTCATGTCATTAGAATGCTGAGGCTGTTGGCGGCAATCCCTGAAAGCATCCGTACCTTTGACTCACCTTTGTTTCTCCAGAACGCTTGCATTCACTCCAAGCCCAGTTCCTGGACCACTTCCTCCCATCACTATAGGCAGACCTTTCTCTTGTCATCTGGCTTAGTGAATGCACTGCTTTTAGGAGGTGGATGCTTGCCTATCCTGTTACAAGGGTCATTTCGTTCCCCAAATGCCTCTTTCTCAGCAGTGAACTCCGCAGCTTCTGTGGATACAAAAATAGTGAGCAGCGTTTCTCTGCCCCCCATGGCCCCCCCAACGTGCTACATGGGAAATTTCTCAGAACAAAGGGGCAGAGACGCACGGGTTGTTTAGTGTCTTGTGTGACTTAGATTAGACACTTTGTTTTCCCCTCTCTGAAGTTGCCTTTAACCTGCTTTGAAGAAGGCTCATTATTCTGCTACTTTTCCCAGAACCACTCCCTCCCCCCCACTTCTGTCTATTTAAGTTGCTGGTGACAGCCCTTCTTCATTTCACTTAAAAGGAGACGGAGACTTTTCCCATCTTATCTAGCTCATTTCCCAGCTAGACATAAAAAAGCCAAGAATAGCATTGAAGGACTCTGTCCCCAGTTAAGAGATTCTCGTGTACTGTAGCAGACAAAGTCTTGTTTCAGGAGAAACAACAGTGCCCATGCCTTAGCACAAGGGCAGCCCTCCAGATGTTGGTAGACTATAGTCCCCATCATCCCTGACCATTGGCCATGGTGGCTGGGGTTGATGGGAGTAGGAGCCCAACATGGGTTAACCCCGTCTTTGGAGCATGCTGGGCGGCCATCATGTGGTGGCATGGCAGCAATACCAATCCAGGTGGTATCAAGTGAACACCTTCACGATCTAACATAGGGCCCGTCCATATGACTGTATAATCTGCAATGTTACAGCTTTGTGTCCTCATTAATTCACCATCGTCCATATGACGTTGCAAGCTAGGACTGATTTTCTCATTCACAAATCAGCATTAGAAATGCCAATGAAAAAACAATATGCTTTCCTAAACCGATAATCAATCGCATTAACGTCCGTGTGCTCAGACTCAATGCCGTGGACTTTCCTGCAATAGGAGGTCCATGGGTGTTCCTCTGTCATATGCCAAGCCCCTTGTCTCCTTCCCACCCAATAGCACATCCACAAACCTGCACATGTGTGGGAATTTTAGAAAAAGATATACATTTCTGCTCTCTTCTGAAAAAGCGCACGAAAAGCAAACCACCGTTATGGACCAATCACTGAAAAGGGGTGGACTTAGAGGAGTGGCCGATGCTAAAGCAATTTAGACCAAAAAAAGCCCACACATATGGATGCTTGATAATTGGGTTTTCACAATAATCAGACCACAAACAGGACATGTATGGATCTCGAGGCCACCAACCAAATATGGAAAATGTGGATTTTGTGGTTAGGTATGGATGGGCCCATAGAGTGGTGCCAAAATTCTGGAACTTTCTGTCAGGTTAAATATGTTCCTCTTCTTTGCAGTTTGTGTTCCAAATAAGTATTGTTTCTGCTAGAATTTGGGTCTCACTTGGTGTGGAGTAAAGTTGGAGAAGAAATTCAATTAGTTTTTTTTAAAGGCAAGCCTACATAGTTTGCACTTTCCAAAACAATATGCGAACTGAAACACAGTCGTCCGTCAAAATTCACACTTCTCTGAATTTTGCAATGTAGTTCTCCAGCCAAGCAATATCTACAAAAATGCATATTTTGGGGGTAAAGTGTGCATAGAAATGCATGTATTAGTGAAAATAGCATGCCAAAATGCATTATCACTGGGGAAGCATACAAAAATGTGTTCTATTCGGAGAAATTGCTTTGCAAAAAATGTGCAAATTAAAACTGTGCAGACGGAAATGTGTTTATTAGGAGAAATTCACGCTAAAAGGCTAAACAATTTTCAGGAGGATTTTTCTTTTTTTAAAAAATAACAAATTGCTGAAGAAACCTGGAGAACTGAATGTAAGATTGGAAAAATGAGAAACTGAGAGAACCGAAGTTGACAGATCCTTCCGTCCCCAGTGAGGACTGTAGCAGCTGCAGGAACAGGCGCTGTACGGGGGTGCTGGAGCTCACAAAGGATGCCTCTGTGTGAATGCAGTCAGTCCATGAGCCCAGTGAGACATATACATGGAGGCCGTTGTTTTCACTGAGTGGTGATGTGAACAATGGGATGATTGGAGACAGACTCTGACATGAGTGCCCTTAATCTTATCTCAAGCCACAATAAGGGAGACTTTGTCCTCTGATTTCAGCCACCACGGTATATATGCTCAGAGGGATATGTGCATGCTACACACACACACACACACACACACACACACACAGAGAGAGAGAGAGAGAGAGAGAGAGAGAGAGAGAGAGAGAGAGAGAGAGAGAGCACAATCAGGCGGTTTTGTTACAGGGCATCAGCAGGTAGCTTCCTAAAACAACATGTGGGAGATGGAAAAATTGCAGAAACAATGCCTGACCTTTCCTTTTAAGTGGCAGGGAAGGAATGGCCCTGGAAAACAAAGCAGGCTAAATCCTTGACAAGAGTGACACAATGTGCTCGGGGTTCAGGGTAAATATTGGGGTTATCAGTAAAGGGGGATTAAAGGAGATCATTCCATTTCATCTCCTAGCAAATGAAGATAATGTCGAAAGGAGTTGAATGGGACAGTAGAGTACAGAAGAATCAAAAGGAAGGGGGGTGGTTAGATTCTAATCGGAAACATACTCCAAGCACAGGAAATGAGCATATTACTGCAAAAAGAAACTCAAGAAGAGCAAATAAGATTATTCTGACCCACAAAGGAAGCTGTAAAAGACTATGGAAGGTGCAATTAATACAAAAGGAAAACTCCCAAAGAAATGCAAACTTAAGATGACTCTTGATGAAACTGGCTTGATTTAGCTGCAGTTGATAGCAATTTTTTTTTTTTTACTGGCTCATATGTTTTGCAAAGTGATGGAGACCTGAATTTAGCTGTTCTGGTCTCTCCTCCATGTTCAGGTCTCCAACCTTTCAGGTCTGATAAAGGGATTTGGAAAAGACTTAAAGACTTTTAAAGTTGGGAGCAGGAAGTAGAGGGGGGCATGTTGAATGGAAATCAGGATGTAAGATGAACAGAGGGAGAAAGAGAGGTTTTGGTTTAAGACAGATGTGTACAGCAAAAAAAAGTTATGCAGAAAGAAAGATAAATGTAGGCAAAAAGCACAGTGATAACAAGGGGGAGAGCTGCATGGGGAATAGGAAGGAAAGATGTAAGGGGAGGTGGCAGCCAGGTGCTATGCACAGAACAGGTGGGCAGCCAGGTCCTACACATAACAATACCTGGTGGTGGAACAGAAACACATTTTCTGCCCTCTTTTTGAAGGGCATTCCCAGTTTTCAAGTTACCAGTGACACTTGCACATGTTTCCACACTTCTGGTACATCTTCTCAGCTATCCTTGCGTATTTTTAAAATCACACTTTGCATCCCTCTTCCCCCAAAATTGTGGCAGTGCCTTTATAACCATCCTTTCTTCATTCATTCATTCATTCATTCATTTAGGACTATATGTTTCAGAGGCGGAGTGTGGTCTAGTAAATTTATCTTAGAGAAAAAACGAGTAAGAGGTGACATGATAAGTGTATAAAATTACGTGTGGCATGGAGAAAGTGGATAGAGAAAAGTTTTTCCTCCTCTCTTATAACACTAGAACTTGTGGACATCCAATGAAGCTGAATGTTGGAAGATTCAGGACAGAAAAAATAAAGTATTTCTTCACACAGCACATAGTTAAACTATGGGAATTCGTTCCCACAAGAGGCAATGATGGCCACCAACTTGTATGGCTGTAAAAGAGGTTTAGATAAATTCATGGAGGATAAGGCTATTGATGGCTACCACAGTAACAAAATAAGGGGGGGCCCTCAGAGTGCCAAGCCAGTGAAAAAGCCAGTAGTAGAAACAGGAATGTTTTAAATAAATGTCCGACGTGTTTCGAGTATATGTCACCCTTTGTCAAGGGCAATCTGTCAGAAAAAACAAATATACAACATTAAAAACAGTTTTCAATCATACCAAACATAAGACAAGCCTCGAGCCTCCACACGGGGAGCTATCTGAGGGGTGAAGTGCGCCCCAGGCAGCGACGTGAGGGAGGAGTTAGAATCCTCCTATCTATGACCCAGGTCTTGTGAGATCACCCACAATCCTGGGCAGTCTTGCAAGAGCAGCCAAGGGGTGGAGCCAGACCCAGGCCTTTAAAGGCCCCAGTCTCCTGTGAACCAGCCTCTTTCTTTGTGTGCTGGCTTTCCCACACACCCTCCCTTGGTCTTAGGGTGTCACTGAGCTGTGTTTAACTGGGTTGCTGGTTGACAGGGCCGGATAGAAATCTTTCCTGTCAATCTGGCCCCATGGTTGAGCAGGTTTTTTCGCCTGTCCCTCAGTGGTTCACTGTGCAATTGTTAGGCGTTCACTCACTTCTGTCACAACTTTAAGCGGAAATGGCATTGGGCAGGATCAATCATAATGGGGACTCCCATAAGGAGTCCAGTGGGGGTACACGATGGCCATGGCCCTAGCTTGGGAGGGGTGCCACCTCATCCAGCTCACAACCCCTCCCACTGGTTGGTCAGCGGGACCACAGGTGCCTTGGGTTCACACCCCACTTGGGTCTAAAGTGGGCCAACTCCCAAGGGTAGTTCCCAACTGCTTGTTGGTTGATTCAGCATTCCTCCAGCATGGGCTGCCGGAATGAAGAGGATCCTTGCCCTACTACCATGCCAACCCTGCTTTACTTGCTCTTATCAATAAAGTTGTGGCCTTACTTCACCCATAAACCTGTGTCTGGCTGTGTTATTCCTGTTGCTAAAGGGGGCACAACATGCTCCTACCACACAATAACCTATTTAAAAGATTAATCAATTAAATATAAATGGTTCCACAATGTACTGGACACTGGCTACAAAATTATAATAAATAGGAAAAAGAGGGGAGGGACAACTGAGGTGGAATATATTACAAAGTAAAACAAAAACCGCACATAGAGATGCATACCGCAAAAATGAAATAAGAATGAATATACGAGATACTAGCACATCTTTTCCAAAATATAAAAAATATAAAAGGAAAAATAAATGCAAAGATAAAATATCTATTCCACAATACACATGAATGCAAAAACCATGTCAAACACTTGATATGTAAAAAATAAAACTAGCTTAGAAAAAGAACAATTTTTGAATAATATTGATGAAAAATACTTTGAAATAGACCAGCAGCCAACAGAATTTTTTACTTGGCTACCACTATTGCAAATGCACCAAAGAATAAAAAAAATGAAAAACTACTTAGCAAAAATGGTGCTCACAGGTGTATGAAAATACGAAAAGAAGAGAGACAAATGGCTCTGGAATATGGGCGAAAGAACCTTTAATACCCAACAATATCAAATATAAAATTAAAAAAGGCTCAGCAAAATTGGTGCAAATGCCATACAACTGTCTCACAGGTGTGTGAAAATATTATTATTTAATAAAGATTAATAATAATGATAATAATAATAATAATAATAATAATAATAATAATAATAAAAGTCATTGCTTACCCAAAGGTCTCAAGCAGCTTACAACATTGTTGAAAACGAAAGTAAATATACCATACAATAAAAACAAATAATTAAACAATAACCACCACAGAAAACTTTGGCAGCATACTAATACAAAACAACAACCTTTCAGTCTATCAAATGCCTGGGAAAAAACAAGCTTTTACCTGGTGCTCAAAAGATGTCAATGAAGGTGCCAGGTGAGCCTCATTGGGGAGCACATTCCACAGATGGGGAGCCACAACTGAAAAGGCCCTTTCCCTTGTTGCCACCCCCCGAGACTCCCTCAGAGGTGAGACCCAGAGAAGGGACTCAGTAGATCTAAGGTTCATATTGGGAGAGGCATTCCAGAAGATATTGGGGTCCTGAGCCATAAAGAGCTTTGTAGGTCAAAGCCATCACTTGGGCTTAGAAGCATACAGGCAGCCAGTGTAAACTGGAACAGAATTGGTGTTACATGTTTTGGTAGTCTTGAACCTGACAACAATGGGGCAGCCGCATACTGCACTAATTGAAGCTTTTGAACCATTTTCAAAGGCAGCCCCACATAAAGCGCATTGCTAGAATCCAACCTTGAGGTTACCAGAACATAGATTACTGTAGTCAGACAGGGTCGCAGCTGGGCCACCAGCCTAAGCTGATGGAAGGCACTCTGTCCCATTGAGGCCACCTGTGCCTCAAGTGACCCAAATTACAAACCTGCTTCTTCGAAGGGAGTGTGACCTCATATTGATCAGGCTGCACACCACTCATCCAGTCAGAGGAACCACCCACCAACAGCATCTCAGTCTTGTCTGGATTAAGTTTCAGTTTATTGGCCCTCATCCAGTCCATTATTGCAACCAAGCACTGATTTGGCACAGCCTCACGGCCTTCACGGCCTCACCGGCAGAAGGGGAACAAGGGAAACAAATTCAAATGAAATTGAATTTCTGTCCCATCCTTACTGTCAGTCAACCTCCTACAAGACTCTCATTCCTTCCCTTTTGTTACTTGGCAAGTTGTGGTGGCATGGGGAGTAAGAGAAGAGTTTCTCCCTTCCCTCCCTCCATCTTCATTGCCCTGATGTGCTGGGTAGCAGCACTCCAGGGTACAAGGGCCATGGGCTTCCAACTCTCCTCTCCTCTCTCTCTATCAGTGGCAGCTGGGGACTGCATGTCAGTGGGAGTGGAATCCTCTCTGAGTTTTAGTCTGAACTTTCAGACTAAAACCCAGAGTGGATTCCACTGCCTCACTGACATGGAGCCACCAGTTGCCACTGGTCTATATGCATCTAATAAATGCTTGTGAGGTTTCTGCCCCTGATTGTAGATCATCATGCACTTAATTACTTTTCATGATGGGGATTCACTGGGGCCTCTTCCTCTCCCAATAGGGAGCTGCTCTATGTAGAGGCTGGCCCTGGTGTAAATTCAGAAGAGTGAAGGTGATTCACCTGCTTTCAGAAGATCAAAAAGCTGGAAACTGAATCCCCACAAAGTGGGTTTATTAGCGAGCCAAGATCAATCTCCAGTGGAGATCATCTTACATAAGTAATATGTGCACATTTATGTAGGAATGTATAGGTTGTATTGATTGTTCCAGCTTCCCTTCTGAAGAAGGACTAGACCAAAGATCCATTTTATCTGGCCTTCTTTCTCCCACCAGCACTGGCCAGCCAGCTGTTTCCAAGAAGTTCACAAGTAAGGCAGGCAGGAAACAAACCTTATTCTTTGTCTCCGGCATCTACTATTCCGAGTTTGTTTGTTTGTTTATTCAGAGTTACACCTGGGACCTGCAATAAAATGGTGCCGGGTGAAGTGCTCCTCTTCAGGGTGCCGGTCAGTCAGCCATCTTTCCAGGATACTCTATTCCATTCTCGTTTGATTCCCCTCTCCCCAAACAGTGAGCATTCTGAGGCCATTCTGTATGCTCAGTCCTCCCTGGGCTGCAATTGGGTGTTAGGAAGGAATTTCAGAATTAAGGATTTTAGGCTTTGGCATAAATATATACAAATGTCTGATTATTGTATGATTGCTTTAGGGGCTTATAGCACTTGCAAAGAATTTCACAATGTGCTGCTTAAATGTGCTGAATTAGAAAAAAAAAAGAAACAAATCAGGAGAAGGAAAGGGTAAGTGAAAGAAGACCAGGTCTGGGGCTCAAACCTTCACCTTTTGGCATCCTGTTGCTGCTTGGAATAGGTGGGAGATTGGGAAAAAAAATGAAACTAAGAGTTGATGGGGTAGTAGTTCCAGATGGTCTTAAGGAAAAGAGAAACTCTTTAGTATCGAGGCTGCTAAGATGAAGAAAAAACTCTGTGTAGGTGCAGAAGGCATTCAGACATGATCTACGTGTGGTTTGGGGTCAGAATTACTTCTGGGCCCAAAAACTGGAAGTGTGTCAAAGTGACACAGTGGCAGCTTCATTCAGGTAGTCCACAGTGTAAAAATGCAATTAAAAATCACGCAGCATTTAGCACAGTGCATTGCAATTGCTACAAAGAAGCAGAAAATTCATTGAGTGGTATGCCAAGACCCTCAGTGATTTTCTTTTTTTTTTTTTTCAATAATTTTTATTCAGATTTTCATAAAACATACAAGACAAAATCATAAAACATTCAAAGACAAAAAACAAAATCAAAAATAGTTAAACAAAAAGAAAAAAAGAAAAGAAGAAAAAAAAAAAACAAAAATAAAAAATAAAGAGTAAAATATTGACTTCCCATTTGTCAAAGATCAAATCAGTTATAAGTCTATAATATATAGCAATCCTGTCTCTTAAGTCATATTATAAAATCACTTTCCTCCAGTAGTTATCTTACTTAATCATCAAATCTCATAAACATTACTTTATTCTTTCCACAAAAAGTCAAAGAGAGGTTTCAATTCTTTAAGAAATATATCTATCAATTTTTTTTTCCAGATAAGCATATCGATTAATCCATCTCATTACTAATTATGATAATCTTATTGTCATAACCATAGTCAAAATAAACATTTCAATTAATCCATCACATCAGAATCTGTTAGGTTCAGTAATTTCAGTAGCCATTGTTCTATTATCTCTATTAGTTCCATTTTCCATCTTCCATCTTCAGTAGTCTTGTTAAGTCCAGTAATTTCAATATCCAATCTTCCATTATCAGTATTCCATAATAATCTTGCTGTCAAAGCCATAGTCATATAATAAGAGTCTGATGGGAATTACCTCTATCCCAAATATTTTCTTGCCATCCATTCTGAATAAGTTGCTGAAATACTGCTGTAAAATCATATCTCTGTTCTTTTTTTCAAAATACACTGGGTCATCTCTTAAAAGTTTTTCCATTGTCACATGGCTGCAGTTAATTCCATAGATTTTCTCTATATTGGGCTCCATCACATCATTCCAGTCCAGAAGATAATCCATGCCATTGATAACTTTATCTCTAGAATCTTCATTAATTTCTTCAGAGATAACATTAAGTTCCAAACAATAGATTTTATTTCTAAAGTCCATAGACTCCAAATCTTGTTCCTGTTCCACGTTTGTTCCAATCTCCGGGATCTCCTCTCTCACAGGGACCCCTATTCCAGTCTCCAGGGTCTCCTCTCTCACAGGGACCCCTATTCCAATCTCCGGGATCTCCTCTCTCACAGGGACCCCTTCCAGGGTCACCTCTCTCACAGGGACCCTTATATCTTTAATCTCCTGCTTCATTTTACTCAATTCAATTTTCGTTATCTCAATCTCATTCATTATTCTCTGAAACATAGTTATTTCCAGATTCTCAGCCACTTTCTTAATTGCCATTTTAAAAGAAAAATATAGGAAAACCACTTCTTATTTCAGCAACAATTGGGTTAATACTCCAAACTTGGTGACATCACAGTATAAACAGAGCAGACAGCCTTATCTCTCCAATAGTTAAGTAAACAAAATGCAGTTCCCAGGATCGAAGCAATTAATGGCAATCGTCAAGAAACAGATTCGTCAAAATAAAATAGACCAAAAAGAGAGTAGTCTCAAAACAGTATAATATTTTTCAAAATAAAAATCTGGAATAGAAATCCCTCTTCTGTGTGTATCTTTAGAATGCAAATCCAGGACAGCTTTTTGCAACAAAAACAGAGATAAGCTATTAATTAGTGCGTAGCAGAGAGAAGTTACGGCTCCCCAGTGAGATGTCAAAAACCGATCAATCTGGCAAATCTCTTTTAAACAGCAACAATTTAAGTCAAGTAAAAGAAAAATATAGAAAGAAGGGTGCTTGCCTGTTAGTGCGTTCTCTCTTAGAAGATAAGATGAACTTTCGCTTTAACAGATAGAGCTTGCTGTTGAAAATCCGTCCCACCTTCGTCGGCTGGACCTCGTCCCATAAATTAATGAGATCTGGTCGTCCCAACAAAAATAGGCTTTGAGGTTAATCTCTTCGTTTCTCCCTACCCGGGAGAAGTTTAATCAGTCAAAAAAAAAAGAAAAAACTGACTGATATATCTGAATAAGCTTCTTTTGAGGCAGGAGCCCGTCTCAAAAGCAGGCACAGGCTAAGTCACCCTTCCCGGAAGTCGACCCTCAGTGATTTTCAAGTGGTCCATGGGGGAAAAGGTAGAACTTACCCTTTGCTGGGAAGTCACAACATCCCACATTTCCTCATCCTCGACGGTAACAAAAGTGATCAAAGCAGTGCAGCTAAGACTCCCCCATTCATGTTGTTTTCCCAATCCCCCTCCTGAAGCTGTTGTTAGCCTCTATCGTGGTTGCGGTGGTGGTGGTAATTTATTTTATTTATTTATTTATTTAATTACATTTCTAGACCGCCCTATAGCAGAAAGCTCTCAGGGCGGTGTACAACAAATAAAATCACAATTAAAATATGAGCAAGTGTGGAAAAATATATATATATATAGTACAATTATAAAACATTAATAAAATTGCCATTGAGATTTATAAATTAAGATCATATTAAGTTTAGAATGTTAAATTAAAATATTTAAAAATTTACAAAATTTAAAAAGCCTGGGCGAAAAGGTAAGGTTTTACCTGGCGCCGAAAAGATAACAGAGAAGGCGCCAGGCGTATCTCGTCTGGGAGGGCATTCCATAGTTCGGGGGCCCTAGATCTAGTTGTTGGTAACACACATGCACGTCTGGATTTTTACCATTGTTAGTTTGTGGGGGGAGAAAGGAGCACAGGAGGAAAGGGTTAGATGCTCCTTTCCCAACAGCACTGCTCCGATCAAATTTGGAGTCCTCCACAGCCTAAATTAAAAGGAAACCTATTGGGAGATGTAATCAGTGCTGCAATTGGGTCATTTTAGGCTCTGGTCTTAGACTGCAATCCTAACCCCACTTGAAAGTGAATTAAACGGGACTTACTTCTGAGGAGACATTGTTAATTTTGCAGCCTTAATGGTATTACAGAGCCCATCTCTTGAGATGGTCATCTGTACTACTTCATTGACTTCAAAATGCTGTCAGCCGTAGTTTGATGGTCATTTCTTCATTCTGCTGAGCAGCGCCCTGGATCTCCATCGCAAAGTCCCGTGTTGGAGACACCAGTTGATATACTCATAGATCTCCCATATAACCTATAGTTTGGTCCTGTTTCTGTGAGCAGGGAACAGGAAAGGTATTGTAAAGAGGGGGGAGGACTATGAATTTTTGAAGGTCTCCCGTCAGTCCACTTTATTTCCACCGTAAAGACGCAGGGGCCGCAAATAACTCTGTGGGTTACCGAAGGTAAGAACTTGAGTTTCATGATTGTTTTCAGCTACGTTTCCTACACACTTGTTCCTTTTTGAAACTGAGAATTGGTGAGGGGGTTTAACAACAGACAATGGCATGGGGTTGCCCGTGATCCAGCCTTGTCAACCCCAGGATCGACAAGAAGGAAATGCTAAATTGGAGAGTCACGCTGTTCGTTTCAGTTGCTCTCTCAGAAGAGGCATTTAGGGGAAGTATCTGTGAATGGGTCTTTTTATGTAGCTTTAAACCATCCTAGCAGGGGTTCTTGTAATGAGCTGGTGAAATAGGAAATATGGAAGGGGAATGTAGGCAGACATGTGCAAAGAGATGGGAATTTGAGGGTCAGATTTGTGAGAGGGGAGGGGAGGAGGAAGGAAGGAAGATAGGGGAGCCTAAAATTGGGAGCTTTAAGAAACACCAACCAAAAGGTAGGGTCACATCCACAGCTAAGCTCTGTAAAATGCCAGAGAAAATTATCTGAACCAGTGATGTGGGGTGGAACATTTTTCAGCATGCTATTTTTCTGCATAAACTTTTCCGTTTCATGAGTTCATTTGTAACAATGAATGGATGCCAGTTGCAAATAGATATGTGGCAAGCTTCGGGGATCCACAGTAGAGCAGTACACAGCCCTTCTGGCCTTGATCTGTGGGCCCTTAGGAGGGCCAATCCACCCTGCTCCGGATCCATCCCCAAAGTTATTCAGGGGGCTGGGCTAACAGTTGTTTGAATTAAAAATATGGTTGGGAGGACGGTAAAAGGAGACACTACATCTCCCTCTCCCCCCCCCCACCCGAGAGCAGCTTGGTGCAAACAGCACCACGCAAGAACTGCTTCAAGCCTGGCCCATGGCACATTTGTGGGGAGGCATATGGCCCCAGGGTGATGGGACAGAGGTTCCTCCCCCCACCCGTGCTTGCTCTCATGGGATCACTAGCAATCTTGGGTGATCCCATGACAGCCTCAGTAGGGTGGAGTAAAGGCCAGGCCTTTCCTAGGCCTGCCTGACACTGGCCCCTTCCTTTGTGCACCAGCTTTGAAGGGAGGACGTTGCTGGAGCAGACTGTTGAAGAGCCGCTAAGAGGCCTGTATCAGTTAGGGGGCTCTCCGACAGCTTCTCTGAGACCTCCTCCCTCCAGAGGCTGGTGCCTGGCATTGGATGTTGTCATTCACCCCCCATGCCATGCCACCCGATAGCCCCAGATCACTCTGAGATGCCATGCATGACCTGCAGCTATCTGAATCCACCTCAGCCAATGCCTCTGAAGAGTAGGGTTGCTAGGCTCAGGGCCTGAGAATGATTCTGTATCTTTAAGAGAAGAGACAATTCAGCCAAGTGCAGGTGTTCTTGCAATACTGTAATGGGAAAAACCACAAGGTGGAATCCTCCCTTTCCCCTGCATAACGTTTAAAGATACAGAAGACCTCTTGGAGGCTGGGCCTGGCAACCAAGAGGTCTTCTGTGTCTTTAAAAGTTGTGCAGGGGGAAGGGAGAATTTCCCCTTGTGTTTTTTTTTTCTTACAGTATTGCAAGAAAACCTGCACTTGGCTGAATTTTCTCTTCTCTTAAAGATACAGAATCATTCTCAGGCCCTGAGCCTGGCAACCCTACTGAAGAGGCTGGATTCATCTCAGGGCCTTGGGCCTTGGATGAATACAGAGCACAGCCCTAACACCCACATTGTGGATTTTTGAGGGCACCACAGGAGATACTGGAAGGCACCCTGGCACACTGGTATCTGCAAGTGCCATGCTGGCAGCCCATGGAGTGCATCCATCTCATTTTCTGCCTCTTCTCAAACCACAAGCAATGCATCCACTGGAAAATGGCAATCACTCCAATGCCTCAAGTTGAAGGTTGGGCCTCTGCCTACTCCTGGGTCTCCGAAGGTGCCTCACCATTCCGGCTGCTGATGCCTGGCCTGATAGCCTTGTCCAGTACAGATATAGTTCATTATGGGCTGGCTGCTGATCTACCTGAAAAAGGAACCTGAAGCTTACTTCACCAGACAGCCAAGAGTGATATTGAGCACCCCACCATTCACATAAAGGGGCCATGTGAACGGATCCTCCTGACATTGATTAGCAATGTTGGGTTATATGCAGACTCAACTGCCTTTTGATCCCCCATTGTACTTAGACTGATTTGCTTATTTTCTCGGGCAGGGTATTTGCTTTAACCACACATGGAGTGTGATTGTTTTGACTTCCGAAGGCAATGGTGTCCCTGTTCTGGCTGAGTTTGTAGTTTTGCTTTTGAAATGTTTCTGTTGTGATGATTTCCTTTGACTCAGAGGAGAGGCCAACATTCCAAGGACTTTTAGAGAGCACAAGAAACTGTCAGCAGTAACATCTAAATAATGAAAGCACATGTCAGATTAGAAGTTGATTAGTATACAGATGAACACTCTTCAGGAGAAGTGATGGGGTGGATCCAGGCTGGATCTGCTTATGATTTGGGTATTCCCATTTTCTTTGTCCTGGTTTGGAGTCCGTTCTGGCCAAACTAATCATTAAAAACAAATAAACAGATCAGTTCCAAATTGGTCCACCAGTCACTACTTAGTGGAACTTTATCAATGTAGATGCAGCATGAGTTGCGTGTTGTATGATTATATTCATGATATTGCCCCATTTATTATAGGCATACTAACTATCATGATCAATGTCAACTTTAGGTTTCTAGTCCTTAGGATTAAAGCCTGTAGCTTCCACCTGCGCTTTCCCCCAATAAACCACAACCCCCCAGATTCCCAGCTTTCTTTTTAAAAAAGAGTAAGTTTCTAGTATCACTAGAACCTGAGATATGAGACAAAATGTACAGGCGTGATTCTTCTCATTTGAAGTGAGAAGCTAGCCTGCCCTTTCAGTGTTTTACTCTCTGCCCACACCCTTAATCACAACCTTTAACAATAGGACAAACCTCAGCTACAGATCACGATTAAGGGGGAGGAATCCTGGATTCAGACAACATGGTAAGCCTGATCTTATTATTTATTTATTTATTACATTTATATACCGCCCTATAGCTGAAGCTCTCTGGGAGGTTTACAGCAATTAAAAACAATAAAAACAAATACACAAATTTTAAAACACAAAAAACAATTTAAAAACACAATGTAAAAAAAATTAAAAACAATTTAAAAACACATGCTAAAATGCCTGGGAGAACAGGAAAGTCTTGAACAGGTGCCAAAAAGAGAATAGTGTTGGCGCCAGGTGCACCTCGTCAAACAGATCATTCCATAATTTGGGGGCCACCACTGAGAAGGCCCTCTCCCTTGTTGCCAGCTTCCCAGCTTCCCTTGGAGTAGGCACCCGGAGGAGGGCCTTAGATGTTGAGCGTAGTGTACAGGTAGGTTCATATTGGGAGAGGCGTTCCATCAGGTATTGTGGTCCTAAGCCATGTAAGGCTTTATAGGTTATAACCAGCACCTTGAATCGAGCTTAGAAACAAACATACATAATCTTGGTTTAGCTGTGGTCCTGAACTGACCTAAAAAGACCAGGAAGGAGCAAAGAGGATACAACCTCCTCTTTGGGAGTCAGCACATTCACACATTTCTGCTAAGCCATGGTTTGGCGTAGTGTGCTGTGTTAACGTGGCCATTGGATTGCCTCAGAGTGAACTGTTGTGAATGATGAACACAAATGCTCACATGTACTGATAGTGAGTGATAAAAGTAAGACACTCTAGTAGCAATTTAATTTTCCCTAATGCAGTTATCGGCCCAGGAACAGAGAGGAGAAGAACAGCGTCATGCACTGTTATCTTAGGGTGTGAGCACCAATGAATCATTGGGAAGTTTTTGGCTCCGTCTCGCACCATTTTCCATGAGGACGTGTCAATGCTACAAACTTTTTGGGCCAAACTACATGTGCTATCTCCCAACATTTTAAAAAGCATTTTAAAGCTGCGTGAGATTTGGTTTGGGGCCACAGTGTGGAGAAAGGGGAGTTGAACTATTTGATCATATTCCACTTGCCCATATCCGATGGAGGACATGTTTCAAGTAGGGGGATTGCTTCAAGGAGTTTAATTTCTGTTGGGTGAAACCACCTTATGTGACTCTTTTGAGTGGGTATAAATTATCCAAATCATAAATTGATACATGATCACAACCGCCACCATTCCAACCAGCTTTTACCTCCAATGGGGAAATTGTCTTTCACCCCTCTGTGGTTAAAGGCAGCATTGTGAGTGAGTGCATGTGCAAGAACAAGCAGACCAGGGACGGATCCTAAGATGGGAGTCTCTGATAGGGACTGCTCCAATGTGCAGCGATGAAGAAGAAATCTGGATCTGCTTGCTCTCTTGCTGCACGCTCAACGAAAGCAAGCAGACCCCCCTTTTACTAGCGTTACTTTTTTTTTTTTTTTTTACTAATAGTTCCAGCAAACACTGGATCTTGGAGCAGGGTATTTTAACGATTTCTAGTCACTTGCCCAGAAAGAAACAAAACTGGAAATGTATTTTAAAAATACAAGATGTCCTGGGTGTAGGAAGCCTCCTGCAATGTGTGCTTTGCAGTCTGCTGCAAGTCTGCGAAGCCTTTGTTTGATTATGGAAGTAATTCAATTTAAGAATCGTATTAAAATTTGCTAATGAACGACGCAAAATGCACAGCCACATCAGCTGTTTTGATTTCTTGTGAGCTTTTGCAGAATCCACAGTTTCCTGGCATGGCCTTTTTCAGGCTGCTTGGGTCTAACCACGTCAATTCAACATCGGTGGCATTGCTTCAAAGGCAAGGAGGAAAGAAAAGGAACCCAGTTTGCATCAAAAAGGCCTTTTTTAAAAGGAAACACGCAGAGTCTTAAACCAGGCTAGGTTATAAGCTCAGAAGTCAGAGGCTATAGGCACTGATCAGATATACTACTAAAGAACCAATGCTTTAGGAGTTTTTGAAGGTGGGTATTGTTGTGAACTCTTTTAGAAGCCTTTCAGGGTAATTACTAGAAACAGACAGTTTTTCTATTTGTTTTTTTGTTAGTAATTAAGCACTCCTTTCAGGGTAACCATGAGTCTTACTTTGCAGGGGACAGTCCCCTGTTTCAAAGTTCTTCCACCTTGGATTTCCAGATATTGTTGGACCATAATTCCCATCTTCCCCAGCCAGTTTAGCCAAAGGGCAGGGATGATGGGAGGTGTAGTCCAACAACATCTGGGGACTCCAGGTTAAGGAAGGGTGTTCTGTTTGAAGGGCTGCAGGAGGCAGTCTTCTGTTTGGCATAGTCCTGCATTATGAAGGTCCAGTTTAAAGATGAAGAACCGTATGAAGGGAGAGCAGGAGTCTCTAAGTTGCTCATCAAGAGTTACCGCCTGGATGGCAGACTGAGCAGGCACCTGCTCACAGTCTTCCCCACTATGGTGAGATGCACTGCATTTCTGTTTAAATGATGGTAAATCTTTCTAAATGCACATCTATTTAAATTAGCATGTGCAATCTTGTGCAAATCTGCACCCCCTCTTATCATCTTCTTTGATTATTGCATTTCCTCTGTTTCTTCAGCAGTATGTCTGTGGACACCCTAATTTCTTTCCGCTGCCTTGCATGGCATATGATGGACAGGAACTGGTGCAACAGCAGCAGTTTTTTCCCCAACTCCCATCCCCAAATCTGCTCCAGAGGGTTGGGTAGGGAAACCCAGGACAGATTTAAAGTGATGCATGTGGGAAGGGGGGGGGACATTCTATTGTGCGAAGAAGAGACTTTCTTGTGTTGATGGAATGTTGGCCTTAGAGCTGTGTTGAATATAACTCTGTATGTGCAAATGTGTTTGCAAATGTGCAAATTCTGATAATTCATTGAAGTGTGTATGTGGGATGTGGGTGTGTATTTACCCTCACATTTGTGAGTGCCTCTGCTGTAAATGATCACTTCAATCATAATATATCCCTCTCCCAAATGTTGATATCAGCAAGGCAGATGCTGCTCTGGATTCCACCATCATCCAAAGGAAAATTTAATCTGCTATTGATTTTTTTTAACATGGTGGTACATGGGTTATGAAACTCCATCACTATACAGTTTCCTTCCCCACCTGATGCCCTCCAGATAGATATTTTGAAGTAAAACTCCCATCATTCCCACCAAACGTGGCTGTGCTGGCTGGGGCTGATGGGAGATGTAGTGCAAAACATCTGGAAGGTATTTGTTTGGGGAAGGCTGCTATACAGGCATGATCCATCAAGACATTATGGCAACTAATGAACACACATGTGTTCCTCCTGGCTTTTTGTATGATCTTATCCTTTCAGCAATTGTTTTAATTGTTGGGGGGGGGGTAAGTTAGTAATGTAATATTTTTATTGAAACCTTGTATATGTTGCTTTGTTATGTTTTATTGTGTTGTAAACAGCTTGGAGCATCTGGTGATGGAGAAACAGTATTTCACTGTCAATAAATAAGGTTCCCACGGCTGAGTAGGAGTTTGGACTCAGATCTTCCTAATTCCAATGCAGCCCCTCCGTCCACGAGATAAGTTTTCATCTTTCACAACTATCTTGCCACATATACATTGAAATTTGCACAGTAAAAGCCGCATGGTGATTCCAGGCCACTTTTTTGTGAATCAAATCACCAATTTAGAATACAAGTGGTTTGAAAACTACCAGCATTGTTTTGGCACAAACATTTCAATTGCATCACAGAATGGTTTTTTGTTTTTTTAAACTTATCTGTATCTTTTTTCCTGTTGGTTTACAAAGGGAAATCCAATGATGAGTGAGTTAAAATTGCTGGTTTAAAAGGGTGGGAGGGCAGGCTAGCACCATGATTTATAAAGTCTGACCAAAGCAACTGCCTTTCTTCACACATCTGGAAGAGTTCTCAGCTTTTTTTTTTTATCTGCTGCAGTTTTACAAGGGAAGTTGGCTACACAAATAAACAAAAAAATCGATGCGGTCATAGAAAGTCTGCATTCGAGATAATCTTAGAAAAACAAACCCAGCCTCAATACACTTTTGTTTATTGCCTTTAAGCCAATATTATTGACCTTTTCATGTATATTGTAGAGTCGTTGCTGCACCACTGGCAATTGCTTTTTTGTGTCTGTAATTTGAAATGCTCTCCTGTCTCTCACTCTCTCTATGCAGCCCACCTGCCAAAGTTACATCCCAGCACTCTGGGTCAGCTTAAGTTGCAGCTGCACAAGTAGTGACGTGCGTGTTCCGGCAGCTGAAGCTAAAGTTGCTGCTTTAGTTCAGGGAAGGAAACAGAATTGGTAGGGAATGTTATGGCTCCATTTGCTCCCAAATCCTGCTCCACATAATGATGGCGCCTGTTTTGAAATCTTCTTTTGATGATTCCTCTTATGTAGGAATGGAAGGATCTGTTGGTTCTCTCCATTTCTCATGTTTCCAATCTTAAATTCAGTTCTCTACATTTCTTCAGCAATTTGAGATTTTTGATTTTTAAAAAATCCTCATGAAAATTCTCCATCATTTTAGTGAGAATTTCTCCTCCTAAACATATTTTTGTATGCATTTTTGACAAATGTACACATTTTTGCAATCAATTTCTGCTAATGTAATGCATTTTTGTATCTTATTGTCACTAATATATTCGTTTTTTGTGCACACTTTCCCCTAATATAGGCATTTTTGCAAACATTGGAAAACTGCATTGCAAAATTTGGGTAAGTGCAAATTTCGAAGGATGGCTGTGTTTCAGTTCTCATAATTGTTTGGAAAATGCAAATTTGATGGATTCGGTTTTAAATGCAAACTGAACTGCATTTTTCTCCCTTCCCTACACTTATCTCACGCTGACGTAAAGAAATATTATGTGATCATTCAGACCATGGTATTCCCAATCTCTATATAGGGATGTGGAAGTTGGACATTGAAAAAAAGGTGGATAATGAGAAAAATCAACTCATTGAAATGTGATGTTAGAGGAGAGCCTTGGATACCATGGACTGCGAAAAAAGACAAATAATTGGGTGTTAGAACACATTAAACCAGAACGATCACTAGAAGCTAAAATGATGAAACTGAAGTGTTATCATATTTGGACACATCATGAGAAGATATGTTTCTCTAGAAAAGACAATAATGCTGGAAAAACAAGCAGGTGCAAGCTGGTTTAGGAGCTTACCGCTCTATGCTGTCCAATTTAGGCATGCCTTTACAGTGTTAAGGTTCCAGACGATGCCCAGTGCGACCCTCTCTGGCCGCTATGTCAACATGAGACCCTGGAGCAACGATTATGCATCTGTGGGTCCGGGGAGGTGGAAGACCTCCCCCACTACCTACTGGTCTGCCTTCTCTATAAACCAGGCCGCAGGTCAAATTCTTAGCTGATTTGATTCATTGTCTTATGTTGAGTTTTATCAGGCTTGGTTAGGTTGAATGTTAGACCTTTTCTGCTAGACATGACTATGAGAACGTATAGTACAGTTGCCAGCTAAAAAGAGAGCCAGATTTGCTGAGGCTGAATTATGGAAGAGCAGTCTCGATGGTCTGGGTCAGATAGATAGGGCTAAGTGCCTACCCAGGGGATCCTGGTAGGAACGTGTTTATAATTATTTGATGTGGTGTCAATTGTTGGCCTGTAGCATGCTGGGTTTAATATGAGATTGTTTTGTATGTGCGTGTCTATGGCTGCTAATTGGCTATTGAATTATTAGTATTGTCTTTGACGTGGAGGCCTATTGGCTTACTTGCAATAAAATTACTTTACTTACCTTGCTAGCCTACTACAAACTGAGAAGACATGATTCATAGAAGGAAAGAAGAATGAGGAAAGACAAAGAAGAAAGGATTGATTCCAAAAGGAAGCCACAGACTGAACGTATTGAATGGATCTGAGCAGGGTGGTTTATAAACAGAATGCTATTTGGAGGTCGCTGATGCATAGGGTCAATAAGTCTGCATTCTTGCGTTATGTATTCTTACAAATTCTCAATCTGGAGCAAACATTTTGTGCCAAAACACCTGTAATATGTCAAGGGGTTTTTTTTTTTTTGTCAAACTTACTTCGAGCCATCATTGCCAGACTCCTACCATTCTTCCGCTGCAAAAAAATGCACATGCTTGAGAGAACAAATAGTCAGGCAACTGTCCCCCCTCTTCAGGCATCCTTCTTCGCAGTTGACAGGTGAGAGGAAAGGAGCAGGGATTACTGCACTGGCCTCTGTTCTCCCTCCACACACAACCAACTCTTCTCTTCTGTATTGTGGAGGCTCTCCTTGGGGCTTTCAGAGGGTTCTAAAATGCACAGGGAGTATCCACAAGCAGAGGAGGTTCTAGGTTCTCCATTTCAGAAGTTCACCCTCCAGCTTTTTAAGAGTAACTTGAACAGCAATGGAGACACAGAGTTAGTACACTTAACCCCACATTCCCCTATCAACACTGAAGCACGCCTGAAGAGGACTTCAGAATCCATAACGCAGTGCAAAAACAACAAACATGTATATAACTTTATTTATTTATTTGTAGATCACCCTCCCTCAGGATGAGCCCAGGTCAATGTACATCGTAGGTATAAGCCAAACACAATACACATGGCAAAAACATACATACATTAATTTTTTTGTTAACAATCCATTACATGTTCATCGCTGCTGAACTTCACGATGTCCAAAAATATATTGTGTCTCTATTTAATGTGAAATATAAACATGATCGGGTAGATAAATACACACTTGCTGGAGTCTGAATGGACACATATCCAATGCTCAAAATCAAGCTAACGAAATTAAGACTGAATTCGCCTATCAGGTTTCACACGTACTTAGGTGACATGCTGTAGGGCACATGTGCAGAAACGTTGGCCCTCTGGATGTTGCTGAACTACAATTCCCATCACCCCTGGCCATGCTTGATGGGGCTGATGGGAGTTGTAGTTCAGCAACATCTGGAGAGCCAAAGGTTACCCACCCTTGCTGTAGGACATGATGACATGGTGGTGATTTTGTTATGTCCCAGCCAGCAATTGGTACACTGCCTCTGAACATGGCCGTCATGGATAAACATTCTTGCCTTATTCTATGCATAAGAAATCAATTAGATATGGCTGGTGTATATCTGATCTCTCCTAAGATCTTTTGGGTGCTTGCCCCTCCTTCAGGCATAGTAAGGAATACCCCAACCAGAGACAGGATGTCTTGTGCATTGGACTTACACTCCACTAAACTTTCCTTTGGCACATATCAGTGGATACATTTGGCTCAAGTCTGATCAACTATCATGGCTTAAATCCAGCACAGAGTTAGGCAAGCTTAAACCCATTGGAGTTAAGTGTGCCTAACTCTGCTGGATTTAAGCCATGTTATTTGGCATCAAGAATGAATTTCTCAGAGGCCAAAATATTTACAATTTAGATTTCATGTCAAAACTCCCCCCCGTGGTTCTAAAATAAGTTTTAAACTCATTGAAATGTAATATTTTGTTGTACAAAGATCTGAAATTTAAGACTTGGATACTTACCTTATCAGCCAAAACACTGGTTATGAATTTCAGACATAGTTCATACGCATTTGTAGTTCTCCTCGATTCAGATCCAAATCTGAGTTGAAATTATAGTGTTCTGGTTCAAAGTTGTTTGACCTTGATCCACATCCCATTTTTCTCTTTGTCTGGATCTTGTGTAGTAAACAGTCTCCACTTCTTTACAAAATGCTCCAAATCAATCCTGTCATTACAATTTGTCACACACTTCCTTAGATACTCCACATTGTGGTGGAGTCTCAGACTTCCCACCCATTGCTTTAGGCGACTCCTCTGGATCAAGGCTCGTGACACTTTTAAGAAGTGGAAGGTTAAAAGAGAAATGTAATGACTACAGACACTAGCATACGCTGCACTCCTCCCAAAAGTTTGGCTGGTTTTCATTCATAGCAAAAAATCAAAGTCTCAGAGTAATTAGTGTGTTCAGGCTGAATGATCATAAAACATATATAAGTGGTTCTTCTTGTTTTTTAATTTTCTTTCTTTCTTGTTGACTAAAAGCCAAACCTATATCAACAGTACTCCATCTTATGTATTTAGCTGAATGGCAGCCCAATCCTGAGTGTTTACTTGGAAGTAAATCCCACTGGGTTGCAGTCAACTAAGCTTTACTCGGAGTAGACCCACTGAAATTAATGGAGCTAAGTTCATTTCAGGGGTCTACTCTGAGTGGGGCTAGCACTGGATGCAACATGCTGAATTGATTTCCGTTCTGGACATGGGACAAATAAGCAAATATCTGCAATTTCCATTCCTGTTTCCATTTTCGTCAGAATTCTCTGACATCTCTAACTATAAGGGGGTGTCTTTTTCACAACGTGCAACTATTGGACAATTTCTAAAATTCCATTTTCTGAGCAAACTGTTGATAAAGTTATAGAAGTTATTCAATGTAAATGCAATCTATTAACAAAAGCTTTTCTAGCAGTGGTCTTACCACTGCCTCCTTTGGCATTGCTGAAATCATGCCTTTGTATACAGAAGCATTTACTGCCTCCTCCACCCATTTAGCCATTCAACCTCCGGCCAATTTAATCCATCCGGATGGGCAAGGAGCTTCTTCATCAGTCTCAGGCCTTAAATGATGTTGCCCACATAAGTTGAACAAACTGGAAGTTCTCCCACATACAGAACTCTCAGGCTCGTTCACAGATTCTGCAGTGGACCTGGAATTTAAGTCCAAATTAATATGAGCAATTTTGTCTGCAAAGTGTTCAGCAAACTGGACACAGTGGTCCTCTGGGAGAACCTCCCCATGGTCACCAGGGCCAAGATGTAGCAAACTCCTCTGAAAAACACCACTGGGCAAATCTAATGGAGGCAGGGAAGTAGGGCCAACTTGTATCGGGTGGTTTCCCTCATCTGACAGAAGGTGCTTTGACCCAGCAGAAGCTTATATCTACAGAACAGAGAAGGAGATGACTTTCACTGATAGGAACAGCTATAGGAGCATAGGAAGTTTGACTTGCAGAGCTTGGAAAAGTTACTTTTTTGAACTACAACTCCCATCAGCCCAATCCAGTGGCCATGCCAGCTGGGGCTGATTGGAGTTGTAGTTTAAAAAAGTAACTTTTCCAAGTTCTGCTTGTACCACGTCAGACTGCTGGTCCATCTTAGCTCCATATTGTCTACACTGACTGGCAGCAACTCTCCAGGATTTCAGATGTGACATTCCCAGCCCTACCTGGAGATATTGGGGATTGAACCCAGGACCTTCTGCATGCAAAGCAGAGGCTCTATCCCCCTGAGAACCCCTAATGTCACCTCCCATGCTATTCTGAGGGCCCCCCAGCACTCTGGAGCAGATTGGGGGAGCACAAGAGGCTGCAGGAGGAGAGAAAATGCAAATTTATTTCCTCTCTCCCCATTATGCTGTTGGAATCCTCCTCTGGATCAAAGTGCCTTTCACCAGTGGAGGGAAGGTAACAATTACATATAACTGTGGTGGCCACTTAGTACTTACACATCACCAGAAAAGAAAATGTATCACCCAAAAAAGAGAACAAAAGTGGGCATAGATATGCACAAATATTACATATGCTTATGTATTTATTTACATATTTTAAAGCCAGTCTTCATCAACTAGGTGGTGTGCAAAACAAGGCCAAAATGGTCATTCCACCGTAGATACAACTATAAAACAGATAATTAGTATGTATGGATGTATATTTAAATAGAAATACATCTCATCATAGTGGGTTAGGCTGTGACCCAGGTAACCCATGTGCCAGTTCAGTTTGCTGTTCAGGTAGTGTTGATGCGACACGTCAAGGCCTCTCTGCCTTCACTCCTGATGGCTTTTTATCTTCAAATCAGACTAGGCTGCCCTTCAGATAGAGAAAGAGAAGAGCATCCTCTATAAAATAGGACACCTAGCCACCCAGATATCATTAGTATTATTGTTATTAGTTTTAGGACAGTAAAGGATTTCAGTGCTAGTCTCTAAGATTCTACAATTAATTGTTTTTTGCCATAACAGACTAATATAGGTACTATTCTGGAATTTGGAGACAAAGATCATTCTTAGTTTAGTTATTGAACAATGTACAACAAAATGGGGCCCACAAATGGAAAGAGGGTGGTGGTCCTTGCCAGGAGAGCCATAAATAACAAATAAGATGGTGGACAGAGTCTTGACAGACTCTCCAAGCAACAGTATCTATTCAGAGGTTTATGACCGTGTCTGCATGGAAGCATAGACAGCAATAGCACTGGGCTGAATAACAACAGATGTTCTCCCTTGTAGTCAAAACATCTACAAAAGACTCCCTAGGTTGTAGGGAGTCCACCTAAAACAACTTATTTTAACCCATTACATATGTCATTCCTGCTTTTTTTACTCCCTTTCCCCTACAGGCCTGTATATCACAGAGGCATCATTCAGTCATAATTAAAGTTGGGTGTTTTAGCAACATGTATTCCTTTGGGTGAGGGAATTTCAGTCAATTCTTCCTTCCATATGTCTAAGTTAAGTACTCAGAGATGTATAGAGAACATAGATTAGACTCTTAAAAATTCTATTTTGTCAGCCATCCACTCCTCTAATATGCCAGTTTACACACATCCATGGTCATGGCTCGTTTATAGCATCAAGTGACAACTTCCATGAGTGATGTGAATGAGCTATCACTAGGGATAGAAGAATCAGTCAATTCTGGTTTCTCAGTTTTCCAATTTTACATTCATTTCACCCCATTTCTTTAAAAAAAATCTTGCATGCATTTCCATGCCCATTTCTAATGCACATATTTTTGTACAGTTTTCCCTCACATGCACATTAATATACACATTTTTGTGTGCATTCTCCCTTAAAATGCACATCTTTTTAGTTGACAAGCTGCATCCTTCAAAATTCAGAGAAGCACAAACTTTGAAGGATAGCCTGGTTTTCATTGGTGTGTTGGTTCAGGAAGTGTGAATTAGGTGGGTGGGTTCACCTTAAAATATGAACTACAATGAATTTCTTCCACATCGCTAATCATCACAGAGAGAAGAATCATATTACCTGATGTCAGCTTAGATATAATGCTTTGCAGTGGAGACAGTTCACACATTCAGCCGAGAGTTGTCAATTATTATGTAAGGATGGACAGGTCAGTCTATTCCCAGCCTAAGTCACATGTGTGCATTCATAAATCTTTTCTATCCTGTTGCAGCATAAATCTGCACTAAATATAATGTACAAAATCATATTTAAATATGCATTATTTTTATGACAAAATATACATTTAAATATGAATTTTATCTTAGTGCCAATAAACACATTTCGAAATGCATTCTATCCTAAAATACACATTTTAATGCATTTTGTCCTAAAATATACAGTTTAATGCATTTTGGTACTTTTTTTTCAGCTGAGAAATGTACCATACAATTCAGGGTATTGCAAAATCTGAAGGACGATTATTCCACACAGTTTTCTGGATGGTGTGATTCAGGTCAGCTCAAATTGGAATTAATATAAACAGAGTTACCATAGCATTGAGTAATCAACTGGTTTATGTGCATGTATGAAGCATCTATAGGTTCAGCTCTTTATTTAGACAGATGAATACTCACATAAGCCCCATGGAAAGGTCTTAGAGAGATGAGGGATGAGGAGGAAGAGACAGACTTGGACTTGGAGGATGGCCCTGAATGGTGCATTCAGACGTGGCTGAGCTTGAAGGCTCCCGTGCCACTGATAGAGACAGCTGCACCCCCGTAGATCCAATTACTACTGATGAGGTGCTGGCTGATCAGGAAGTTGCCTCTTCACCTTCCCTTCAGCCCCCTTTCTCACTCGACCTTCTGCCACTGCTGCGTAGCCGTCCTCCTGAGGAGGAGGACCTTGCTGAAGTGATCCAGCTGCCCTCACATCAGACCCATAGGCTGTGGCGCCGGCAGGCTCAAAGAATTCCCACACTCCCCCTGAGAAGCAGTTCACACATGTGTGTGCACGCCTGACCATGACACTTTTCTCACACAAGTAGGGAGCCTGCGCATCCTTACTTAAGGCTGGTAAGGGAGCATGTTCTAATTGCTGCGATGATGTCTTAGTGCAGTGTAGTCATGCCTAATTATACCTAGTAAAGATGCTGAAACTTGTGTAACCTGTAAGCCGATTCATGAAACACTCTGAACTGAAATTTCCCATTAAACCTATGAAATAAAAGTACTGTATACCTTTGTGTCTGCATCTGACTTAGACTAGTTCGGGCAGGACAAATGCCAAGTAAGACCTTTAGTCTATCTAGTCTAGAATTGCCTGGTTCCAACTGGCAGCTGCTTTCTAGAGTCTCCACGAGAGATCTTTTTTCATCACCTGACTTTTTAGCATGTGTGAGAGGTGGAATGTCACATTCCCGTTCACAACCTGGGAAAAGAGTCTGAAAGCCCGCACAAGACACCTTGGTTAAATAGGGTTTATGATAAATGGGGGGATATCTTTACCAGCTTATAAACCTCTTACACGGCGGTATTCTTTTCTGGAGTGATGAGCCAGGACTGTAGTCTCTTTATCCTTGTCAAGTCCCCTTTATCCTTGTCAAGTCCCCTTTGCTGCCATGGCGCTGCCTGGGTGGTCTAAGGCAACACTCCCATGCTGTTCCTTGGTGTGGCAGGCATGGGATCCCTTGCTCCTAACAGCTGTTCTGCCTCACATCACTGCCCGGTTCATTCTGCACCACAGCCACCTCAAGACTTTGAGCCCAGCATACTGTTGTCAGAGGTTCTCCCCAAACTCACCACAGCAGTATCTTTCTCTCTGTCGTTCCATGTTAACCTTCTTCTCTTCTCCCCTGCTGGCTTAACTATCCTCCAACTGTCACTCTCCCAAAGACAGATGGAAGGATCTGCCTGTTCTCTCCGTTTCTCCTTTTCCCAATCTTAAATTTGGCAACAGCTGCCCTGAGTGCCCAGAACCCTCAGTCCTCAATCGGGTAACAGTTCTACTTATTCTCTGTTTTCACCTGGCAACTGGCCTCATGAAACACAACAAAACAACAGCAAGAACATTAACTATGTTAACTATGAAGCAAAACCACACAAATTGATATATTTGGCGGTATTCAACTAACATGCCCTGTCAGTGCAAGGATTACCGTGAGGGCAACAGACTTCTTCCCCTTTCCTCCTCCCGTGCATGCCTCACACCCTGTTCAGATCTGCTGCAGGGGGTTGGGGGGAACCCCAGAACAGATTTAGGGGGTGCACAGGGCGACGAGAGAGGGGAACTTCCCACTGCGCTACCGGTAATCCTTGTGCTGACAGGGGCTTGGGTTAGCCCTGCAGAGCTGGCCGCACTAGTAATGCCAGGAATTGACCGTGGGGCCTTTTGCATGTGTAAGCATGTGCTCTGCCACTGAGCTATGGCCATTTCTCAAGGTGTAGCTGTTCCAGTGAACATTTGTATTGGACACCTAAGCAATCTGTTGCCTTCTTTTGGCTGTTTGAATGGCGGATGATTTCTGATATGGTACAATGAAAGCACCAGGTCATGTTCTTTGTTATCACTTTTTAAATAAAAAATAGATAAATGTAAACAACAAAACAACAATGTTCCTCTTTCAACAAGCCTTTTAAGTAGAATTTTTGGAATTGTTTTTAAAGATTTTTTAAAAATATTTCTTTTTGTTAAAAAAGTTTTTTTTTGATGATTTGTTTTTGAGATCTTTTAAAGATGTTTTAGTGTTTTTGTCTTTTGTTTGCCACCCTGGGCTCCTTCTGGAAGGAAAGGCAGGATAGAAATGTTAATTTATTGTTGTTGTTGTTGTTGTTGTTATTAACAACAACAACAACAACAACAACTGAATGTACAACAACAACAACTGAATGTACAACAACAACAACTGAATGTGCCAGAATAGGAAACTGGCTATCTCAATTACTTTTGTTTTTGTTTATGTAGCACATGAAATAACTGCTGGATACATCCATCCTGTCATTCTTATCTTTTAAGAAAAAAATTACAAGGGGAGAAAAGTAAGGCAAAAATGATACGTAGCAGGAGGCGATACTTTATCAGAAAACTGTCAGGATTATGAGATGATGGCTATTTTTATCTCCTTTTTTATTAGACTTTTATTGACAAGCTGTCACGAGTATTTGTTTTACAGCCAGAATGGTGGGATCATAAATGTGAAAAATGAAATTAAACATAATAATATAAAATAAGAGAGGAATCCTCTGTTTCCTGGGAGGGCTGTTGAGGGTGTGGGTGCACAGAATGGTGTGGCTTTCCTTCCCTCTCTCCTCCATAGGGCTGGCCTGTAAATATGGCAAATCATTGCATAACAATCAACAAAGCTGGATTTGAACCAAAGAGGGCTGCATAGAGGAGGAGGATGTGTATATTGCAAAATATATAAATAAATAAAAACTTTTGGGTCACATTTGCCAGAATTTTGTGTCACAAAAAACTGAATTCTGAGACCTGTGAATTATGCAGCTATTATTTGCTTATGCATAATATATTCAGCTGCTCACAGGACAGGAGAGCAATGTACCCCCTGGGAAAGTTCTAGAACCATCCTTATACCCAGTGCTGCTTTTGGAGATTCCACTCTTTCCAGCCTATCTTTGCAGCCATAAGGGCTAGAAGCTTGCGTTTTTAAAAACAAAATAAATCAAATGATGATTCTCTGAATGCTGAATTCCATGCTTAATATCAACAGCCACTTTCCATGAGTTCTGTATGGTTGCACAGAATTATAAAATATATATAGCCCCAGAGGTTTAAGTTACATCCTGAAAACAACTCAACGTAGCCTGGTGCTTTCTGCATGATTTTGATTATAAATCTTATCTTGTATTGAATCTTAAAAGATATGAAATATAAGATGCTGACCATGTGTGATGTGCCATACCATGAACTGTGGTGCTTTGGCAAGAATAAACCAGTTGTGGGAAAGTAATTATTGCCCCAGGATTCTTCAGATTATTGAATATGAAGCCCTGTCGTCCAGTTGTAACATCTTGCACCACTCACATAATCAGTTCAGGGTTGCTATGGGGATGAGTCACAACATTTTCCCCTCCTAGAATTTCTTCTCCGCAAAGGGAGGACTCCTCTGCTTTTTCTGACCCAGAAAGAAGGAGTTTCAGAAGGTAAAATTGATGGCGATGTTGAGATGTTAATGCTTCTCAGGCAGGGAAATGCTCCTTCAATACCTTTGGGTGGGGCCAATAGGCTTCTGAATGCTTCCAGAAAGGGCAATCTGTGTGGAAACAGCCCTGACTTGAGAGATCTCCATGCTGTGGTTTCTAGGGACAGGCGTCTGCGAGCAAAACTTCCATACTTATCTCTACAAGGAACCAAACCCATGAAACCCAGGGGGGAAAGCCCTTGCTGACATGCCGCTTGAGCCTTTTCATCTGCTTTCTCCACCGCAGTGCAGACCAATTCACAGCTAAAGCAGCCCTTCGTACAGAGATGGGGAACCTGTTGGACTCCAGCTCCCATCAGCCCCAGCCACCGTGGCCAGTGAACAAGGATGATGGGAGTTGAAATCCAACAGCACCTGGAGGGCCACAGGTTCCGCCATCCCTGGACTAGTCAGTGGGGCAGAGCTCTGCAGGGGCAATTCCTCAGGGCAGTTTATTGTGGACTCAGTGCTGCTCATACATAAAAGTGTTGTCCAGCCGCCTCCGCCGCCTCAAAATACAATCCCGTATCCCCTCCCCCTCCATTTAATCTGGATGTATTGTTTCTGCAGGGTAGGTTTTTTTTAAAAATGGATTTTCCGCAGAAACTGCAAATACAGATTAAAATGCAAAAATAATACCAGATGGCATTTTGACGTCATTTGGATGCTGCACAAAATTTGCATGTGTGAGCATCATCAAGTCTATAATACAGGACCCTGTGGAAGAAGCCCAGGTTCCTCTCTGTAGCAAAAAGCAAAGACAAAGGTCCTCGGATCAGATCCTGGTATGTACAAGTAGACATTTCAGGCAGGAGGCAGAGCTTGGCAAAGTTACTTTTTTGAACTACAACTCCCATCAGCTCCAGCCAGCATTGCCACTGGATTGGGCTGATGGGAGTGTAGTTCAAAAAAGTAACTTTGCCAAGCTCTGGAGGTGATGGCAAAGGCCTGAGCTTGAGATCTGGAGGGCCTCTGCCAGTCATGGTAGCCAATCCTGGGCTTGGTAGACAAACAGTAGCAGGCAGCTTCCTATATTTGGTTCCTTGTCTGCTGAAAAGTGTCACAGCTGGAGTCTCTCTGCTCCTTCTATTTAGACTGTTATGGCTTCCCCTGAAGAGCCCTGGGAGTTGTAGTTTTTTTAAAAGAAAGAGTGCAGAGTTTAGAGAGACATCTCTTCCTCCTCACAAACTACAATTCCCAGTGGTCCCTCAGGATGACAGAAAGCCTATTAAGCTTTATTTAAGGCTCCGCTAGAGGTGACAGAAGCACCCGGGTTTGTCATTTATTGGCTTATTATGACATTTCTATCCCACCTTTACTCTCAGGAGCTCAAGGTGGTGTTCATGGTTCTCCCCTCCACACTTTGTCCTCACAACAACCCTGTGAGGTCAATTAGGCTGAGAGACAGCTGTCCACAATGGAGTAAGGCCCTTGGGCTGAAAAAGTTTCCCCAGCCCAGCCTCAGTGCATAGGGGGAGTGACACTAGATTCTAGGGAAAGGGGGCAGTATCTAAAGGGCTTTTGTCACTCGTGTGTGGGCTTATCCACATAGGATCATCACTTCCTTTTCTATTTATACTGTCCACAGCAAAGGCTCAATATCAGCTGCAAACATGGTGTTTTCTATTCACACTGAGGGCAGAGCTTGGAAGATTACTTTTAAAAAGTAGTAAATTACAGTTATAATTACATGGCCCAAAAAGTAGTAATTACCGTTACACTTACAATTGCTCTAAAAGTAACTGATTACTTTACTTTTTCTCAAAAGTAATCACTACAATTACAGTTCAGTTACTTTTTTAAAAAATGCCTGCAAGGTGGTGGCCTTGGCTGCTGCACATCTAAGTAGCCTAAAACAACATTAACAATAAACACACACATACAGAGGTAGTAGAATAATTCTTTTTATCCATCAATGGTGGTCTCTCCACTGGTGAGGGAGGTGGGGAGCGATCTGGTGCTATCTGGGCTGGCTTGCTAGGTAGCACACTTCCAGGGGAGAAATGTGCAGTTACCACAATAACACACGGAACCTTCAAAGAGCAGAACTTTGTGTTCTCCTGTGTGGTTGCCGCAGAAACTTTGAACAGCCACAGGAGTCTCAGCTGCACATAAAAGGGCTGGGCTTCGGAGCGGTCATTTCGTGTCACAGTCCCTGCAGTGCCTTCTTTTTCAACTTTGCCTTTACACACAGGTCATGCATTGTGCATTAATTTCAACATTCCCAACTGGGGCAAACGACCTCATCGACTGCCAACTGCAATATGGCAATTATTACATCACCAGTGATGTCTCTTCTGTGAGGTGCTATCCTTCCCTGGCCCATTAGTCAGGATCATCGGGCATGGAGGAGGAAGGAGCAGGCAGGCTTGAAAGGATCACCTGCTCAGGAAGAAGAGATTGTTGCAGAAAGAGGATGGATCTCTCTTTTCAGGGAATGGATGGATTTTCTTCTCCTGACCCAGTAGCCTTCTGACCATCGACCAGCGGGAGGTCATTTGCTTCCATGCCTGCTGGCTCCCTCAAACTGCACACTGGGATGGGGATCTCTTATTTGCTGGCCCACTGCCTTCCTTCACCTTAACTCTCTTGTGTGTGTGTGTGTGGTTTTTTTTTAAGCCCTGGCCCGGTGCCTCCTTCATTGCAACTCTGGGGGTGGTGTTATATTTTGTATCTCATCTTCCTTCGAGGCCTGCTGGCCATGTTCAGCCCAACCCTAAGAGTCATCCCTTCTCTTACTTCCTGGTCAACGGGCTTCCTTTACCCTCACCCTTGAGGAGGTCTCTTCTCTTAATTCTTGGGCTCCTTCTATCTGATCCCCTGGCGGTTCTCTTCCCTTGCTTCCTGGCCCGCTGGCCTACTTTACCCCAACCTCGGGGCTGTCTTTTCTCTTACCTTCTGACCCACTGGCCTTCTTTACCCCAACCTCAGGGCTGTCTCTTCTCTTGCTTCCTGGCCCGTTGGCCTCCTTTACCCCAACCTCGGGGCTGTCTCTTCTCTTACCTTCTGACCCACTGGCCTCCTTTACCCCAACCTCAGGGCTGTCTCTTCTCTTACCTTCTGACCCACTGGCCTTCTTTACCCCAACCTCGGGGCTGTCTCTTCTCTTACCTTCTGACCCACTGGCCTTCTTTACCCCAACCTCGGGGCTGTCTCTTCTCTTACCTTCTGACCCACTGGCCTTCTTTACCCCAACCTCGGGGCTGTCTCTTCTCTTACCTTCTGACCCAGTGGCCTTCTTTACCCTAACCTTGGGGAGGTCTCTTCTCTTACTTCCTGGCCCGCTGGCATCCTTTACCCCAATCCTCCTTAGAGGTCTATTCTTTTAATGCATGCTGGCTGCTCTCCTCTTCCCCTGGTCACTTAATTTCAACTCCACTGGCCTCCTTTCCTGACTCCCTGAGGTCTCTTCTCTTAGGGGATGGCATGACTCTTTATTTATTTATTTATTTATTTATTAAATTTATATACCGCCCGACTAGCGATAGCTCTCTGGGCGGTGAACATAAAATAGTATAAAAATACAATGAATAACAAAATAATATTAAAATACAATCAACAATACAATAAACATTTTTAAAATTAGATCAATGTAACTTAAAATGCTTCAGAGAATAGGAAGGTTTTGACCTGGCGCCGGAAGGAAAGCAGAGTCGGCGCCAGGCGTACTTCCTCAGGGAGACTGTTCCATAGTTCGGGGGCCACCACTGAGAAGGCCCTAGATCTTGTCATCACCCTCCGGGCCTCCCTGTGAGTTGGAACCCGGAGGAGGGCCTTCGTAGCAGAACGTAGTGCACGGGCCGGTTCATATCGGAAGAGGCGTTCCGCAAGGTATCGTGGTCCCGCACCGTATAAGGCTTTATAGGTTAATACCAACACTTTGAATCTAGCCCGGAAACATATTGGCAACCAGTGCAAGCTGGCCAGAACAGGTGTTATATGCTCGGACCGCTTGGTCCTTGTCAGCAATCTGGCCGCCGCATTTTGCACTAGTTGTAGCTTCCGAACTGTCTTCAAAGGTAGCCCTACGTAAAGCGCATTACAGTAATCCAAACGTGAGGTTACCAGAGCATGTACCACTGATGTAAGGTCCTCTTTACTCAAATAGGGACGTAGCTGGGCTACCAACCGAAGTTGGTAAAACGCATTCCTAACCACCGAGGCTACTTGAGCCTCAAGTGAGAGGGAAGAGTCTAAAAAGACTCCCAGACTACGAACCCGGTCCTTTAGGGGGAGTGTAACCCCGTCCAGGACAGGGTATATATCCACCATCCGATCAGAGAACCCGTCCACCAACAGCATCTCAGTCTTGTCTGGATTGAGCTTCAGTTTGTTAACTCTCATCCACTCCATTGTCGAGGCCAGGCAACGGTTCAGCAAATCGATAGCCTCACCTGAAGAAGATGAAAAGGAGAAGTAGAGCTGCGTGTCATCAGCATACTGATGACAACGCACTCCAAAACTCCTGATGACCTCTCCCAACGGCTTCATGTAGATATTAAAAAGCAGGGGGGACAAAACTGACCCCTGCGGGACCCCATATTGGAGAGCCCGCGGTGTCGAGCAATGTTCCCCAAGCACTACCTTCTGGAGACGACCCGCCAAGTAGGAGCGGAACCACTGCCAAGCAGTACCTCCAACTCCCAACTCCGCGAGCCTCTCCAGAAGGATACCATGGTCGATGGTATCAAAAGCCGCTGAGAGATCAAGGAGAATCAACAGAGTTACACTCCCTCTGTCTCTTTCCCGACATAGGTCATCGTACAGGGCGACCAAGGCTGTCTCAGTGCCAAAACCGGGCCTAAAACCCGATTGAAATGGATCTAGATAATCAGTTTCATCCAATAGCGCCTGGAGCTGGCCAGCAACCACCCGTTCCAAGACCTTGCCCAGGAATGGAACATTCGCCACTGGCCTGTAGCTGTTAAAATTGTCTGGGTCCAAGGAAGGCTTTTTCAGGAGTGGTCTCACCACTGCCTCTTTCAGACAGCCCGGGACCACTCCCTCTCGTAAAGAGGCATTTATCACTTCCTTGGCCCAGCTACCTGTTCCATTCCTGCTAGTTTTTATCAGCCAGGAGGGGCAAGGATCCAGTACCGAAGTGGTTGCACGTACCTGTCCAAGCACCTTGTCCACGTCCTCGAGTTGAACCAACTGAAGCTCATCCAACAAAACAGGACAAGACTGTGCTCCGGACACCTCACTAGGATCTACTGCTATAACTTGAGAGTCTAGGTCCCGGCGGATACATGAGATCTTATTCTGGAAGTGATCGGCAAACTGATTACAGCGGGCCTCCGATGATTCCACCGTGTCCGGAGGGTTTGAATGGAGAAGCCCCCGGACAACTCGAAAGAGCTCCGCTGGGCGGCAAAGAGATGATTTAATAGTGGCAGCAAAATGATGTTTTTTAGCTGCCTTCACTGCTCCTACATAGAGCTTAGTCGAAGCACTAACCAGCGCATAATTGTATCCGTCGGGAGTTCGTCTCCATTTCCGCTCAAGCCTCCTCCTATCTTGCTTCATCGCTCTCAGCTCCGGAGTATACCATGGAGCTGTATGAGCTCTACACAGGAGAGGGCGTGCAGGAGCGATCGTGTTTACAGCCCGGGTCATCTCCGTATTCCACAGAGCGACCAGGGCTTCAGCAGGAGCGCCAGTCCTATCAGCCGGAAAATCCCCCAGAGCCCTTTGAAAACCTTCAGGATCCATTAGTCTCCGGGGGCGGACCATTTTAATAAGTCCCCCACCCTTGCAGAGGGAAGAGGTTACTGAAAGTCTAAACTTCAGCAAGCAGTGGTCTGTCCATGACAAAGGGAGTGTTGTAAAACTCCCCACATCCAGATCACTTTCCCCATGCTCAGTAGCAAAAACAAGGTCTAGAGTGTGCCCCGATACATGTGTTGGACCACTAACATATTGAGACAGCCCCATGGCTGTCATGGAAGCCATGAAGTCCTGAGCCGCGCCAGACAAAGTGGTCTCGGCATGAATGTTGAAATCCCCCAGTACTATTAGTCTATTACGGTTGGGCCAGCAGGCCTCGAAGGAAGAGGAGAGATACCATGCCCAGAGTTGCAGTGAACGAGGCGCCAGGCCAGCGCATCAAACCACACACACACATACAACAGAGTTTAGGTGAAAGAAGGCAGTGGGCCAGGAAATAAAAGAATAGATCCCCATCCCAGTGTGCGGTTAAAGGAATGGCACGGAAGCAAATGACCTCCGCAAGTGTGGGGTCAAAGCGGAGAAAGAAATGAGGTGCCAGGAGTCATCTCTTGAGAAAAGTGCCATGGGTGCCAGCATAAAATGGTGTCCTTGGGCAGCAACAAAAGAGGTGACGGGACTCTGCACCGGTAAGTAGCATTTCAAAGAAAGCAGTGTAGGAATGACAATATTGTTGCGCGCCTCCCCCAATCTCCGAGCGGTGAGATTTCAGGGGGGTCCCTGCGCCCATCCAGGGTTTGGTTTCCTTTGGGAAGAAGGCCAGCGGAGACTGCGGTGTCTTTATGAAATATGGTTTATTTATGTACACACATTCCAACCTGAGCTTAGGATGGAGGAGTTCAAGGCATCAGCAGTCTAATATCCAGCTTTTCCATCTAGGTGCAGGGGCATCCTATCGCCATGATGCAGGGAGCCAGCCTCTGCGCATGCCTGCCGCCCTAGTTCTCTAGAACACACACTTCCAGTTCCAAACACACTTCTCTCCACCCAGGAGTGGGAGGGAGACTCTCCTCCAGTAGAGTTTAAAATGACAAAAAGGATCTTCCTAGCCCCTTTCACCAGTTGCTGGGGCAACTAAATAGGACCATTAACTACCTAGCCACTCTATTTGGTTAACAAAGGAGATTCATCTGGCTAGCAGAGCCAGCCTCCCAGGCATAGGATTCCAAATCAGAGGCTGGAAAGGTGACCCACAGAAATCATCCATTCCAGCCCCCCCCCAATGCTCATAACAATATATTCATCCCACATATCTCCTTCCTGGCCTACTGGCCTACTTCATCCCCACCTTCGGGTAAGTCTCTTCTCTTGCTTCCAGGCCCACTTGCTTCCTTTCACCCATACCTTTGTGTCTCTTCCCTTACCTTGAGACCCAATGGCTTCCTTTACCCCTACTGTGGGCTCTCTTCTCTTCTTCTGGTCTCCTCCTCACCTGTCCTGGGGTTGCTTATCTTGCTTCCAGGCACTCCGGCCTCCTTCATTCTGCCCTGTGGTCTCTTCCTGTACTTGCTATCTCTATTCCATAGAATAAGGTCTCACACCACTGTCCTCTACCATAGATTCCAAAGAACAGCCATGGATTCTGCAGCAGTGAAGACATCTCTGTCAGAGTCTGGGGATTCCACTGATATTGTGAGAGAGTCCATTTGAAGCTTGTTTGCTGAATTACCTTTGGAATCTCACCTTCCCTGAAACAAATCAAAGGTGATCCTGCAATTGCGTGGCATCGGAAACCTGTGATATCATCATCATACATGCCAATGAACAATTTGTATTCACCAGTCATCTTTCAAGTTCATCACTGATACAGGGGACTTTGATTCCAACACACAGCCAAAGATTTCCACAGCAGGCATTTATTGCTGGAGAAAGATTGGTTGAAGACAGAGCTCTTCCTCCTACAACAGACAACAGAACTGTACAAATGTAGGGATGTTTCCATGCTCCTATACCTTCTTTTGGAGAACAATCTGGAGCCAGCATTGGAGCAAACGTTACTGAGAATCCTCATGACTATACCTATGACAACAGCAGAAGCAGAAGAGGATGAAGCTCTGAAGAGGATGAAGACGATGAAGCTCTGAAGAGGATGAAGATGATGAAGCTCTGAAGAGGATGAAGCTCTGAAGAGGATGAAGACGATGAAGCTCTGAAGAGGATGAAGCTCTGAAGAGGATGAAGACGATGAAGCTCCGAAGAGGATGAAGCTCTGAAGAGGATGAAGCTCTGAAGATGAAGACATTCTCGAGGAACGCTGTTTCAGATGACAGCCTTGGTAATGCTGTCAGTTGAGAAATGACTGAGCAAACTTTGTATATATGACATCATGAGAAATCTTCTGAAGAATTGGAGGATAGGGGTGGCTGTAAGGGGTGGTGGAGACCACAAACCAATAAATAAATAGCCAAGTGCGACAGCATGGAAACCTTCTAAACCAATGCTCCAAATAGTGGAAAACTTGGAGGAAAGGGGTGGCTGTAAGGGGAGGTGGAGGCCACACACAGTTTCTCCCAGCGGAGAAGCAGCTGTGACAGGAGGGACCCCTTCTGAACCAAGGCAAGACCCTTTAAGGAACCTTGAAAAGAAATGCTAAGCAATTGTACTATTGCACTACTTGTCTACTGTTTCTTGAGAAGGGAGAAGGAGGATAGAGAGAGAACCAGAAGAGGTAGAAGCCACACACACTTTCTCCTCAAATATCTCCTCAAAAAATGTTAATAAAAATAACCAGGATTAAATTAACCTGAAAAGGAAATAAATGTATTGATAAATACTTTTTGACTCCTTTGCCTTTTTCATTATATGATCTGTACAAAGTCTGGGTTTATTTATTTATTGCATTTATATACCGCCTCATAGCCGAAGCTCTCTGGGCGATTTACAGTTAAAAACATTAAAAATAAGTATACAAATTTAAAACCATACCAAATTACAACCCATAAAAACCGATAGGCAAGTTAAAAATGTGCTATTTAAATGCTGTTAAAAATGCCTGGGAGAAGAGAACAGTCTTAACCTGGCGCCAACACTGTTATCTTTTCGGCGCCAGGAACACCTCATCAAAAAGATCATTCCATAATTTGGGGGCCACCACTGAGAAGGCCCTCTCCCTTGTTGCCAGACTCCCAGCTTCCCTCAGAGTAGGCACCCGGAGGAGGACATTTCATGCTGAGCGTAGTGTACGGGTGGGTTCGTGTCAGGAGAGGTGTTCCATCAGGTATTGTGGTCCCAAGCCGTGTAAGGCTTTATTGGTTAAAACCAGCACCTTGAATTGGGCTGGGAAACATACAGGCAGCCAATGCAAGTGGGCCAGAATCGGTTTTATATGTTCCAACTGTCTGGTCCCTGTTATCAATCTGGCCACTGCATTTTGCACAAGCTGCAGTTTCCAAACTGTCTTCAAAGGCAGCCCCACGTAAAGTGCACTGCAGTAATCTAACTTGCAGGTTACCAGAGCATGGATTACTGAAGCCAGGTTATCCCTGTCCAGATAGGGGCATAGCTGGGCCACCAACCGGAGTTGGTAGAAGGCACCATTCTCCCGATGAAGGAATGTAGAAAGCACCTCCCCCCCCCAAGAATTAGCATTTGCACCTGCACTTTTAAACTTGTTCATAAACCACCTGGAGTTTGGAGGCAAGCAGTGAAGTTTCTTTCTTTGCTGGTGACAGCAAATTGGTCAAGGTGTTTAAAACAAAATTGGAATGCGAAAAGTCACAAAAGGATTCTTCACCAAACTGGGTGAATGGGAAGTAAAATAGAAAAGGCCATTCAATGTAAGCAAGTGTAAAATGATGTATATCAGGGCAAACCCCCCAATTTCCAGTATGAGCTTATGGCAACTGAACTGGAGGCAACTGACTAGGAACTAGACTTCGGGATCATAGTGGATAACTTGATGAAAATGCCCACCCAGTGTGTGACAGGTGTGAAAAGGACAAATGCCACATGAGGGAACATTAGCAATAGGACTGAAAAGAAAACTGCCAGTATCATAATACCATTATTCGAATCTATAGTGAGCCCTCACAAAGGATGGAAAGATCGGTCATTTTTGGTTCTCTCCATTTCTCATTTTCCCAATCTTAAATTCAGTTCTCCACATTTCTGCAGCAATTTGCAGGGTTGTTTTTTCTAAATCTTCAGGAAAATTCTCCAGCAGTTTAGTGAGAATTTCTCCTACTAAATATATTTTTGTAGGCATTTTTCACCAATGTACACATTTCTGCAACCAGTTTCTTGTCATATAATGCATATTTGCATGTTATTTTCACTCCTGTGTTCATGTTAATGCACACTTTCACCTAACATATGCCCTTTGGTAAACATTGTTTGGTTAGTGAACTGTGATGCAAAATTTGAATAAGTATGAACTTGGAAGGATGGCTGTATTTCAGTCCTCATATTGTTTCAGAAAGTGTGAATTTGTTAGAAATGCAATCTGAATTGAATTTCTCACCCATCCCTAGCCCTCCCTTGGAATACTGTACACAGTCCTGGCTGCCTCACCTCAAAAAAGATATTGCATTGTTGGAAAGGGATCGGAAAAGGATAACCATGTTGGTCAAGCGGTTGGAGCAATTTGCTTATCAGAAAAGGCTATAGCATTTGAGGCTTTTCAGTTTAGAAAAAAGGCAACTGAGAGGGGACATGATAAAAATGTATAAGATTATGCATGGAAAAGCAGGTAGGGAGAACTTCTCTCTTTCTTACAAGACTAAAACTCATGGACATCCAATGAAGCTGAATGTCAGAAGATTCAGGACAGACAAAAGGAAGTTCTTTTTCATGCACAGCCCAGTCGAATTATGGAAGTCACTCCTACAGGAGACAGTCATGGACACCAACTTGGCTTCAAAAGAGGATTAGACAAATTCCTGGGGGATACAACTACTATGAGCCACAATGGCTATGTTCTGCCTCCATTGTGAGAGGCACTTTGTCTCTGAATACCAGTTGCTGGGAATCACAAGCAAGGAGAGTGTTGTTTCACTCAGGTCCTGCTTGTGGGCTTCCTATTGGCTTCTGGTTGGCCACTCTGATAACAGGATGCTGGACTAGTTGGGCTATTGGCCTGATTCTTATGCTCTTATTAGCCTATGCAAATTCTATGCAGACCTGTGTCTCCTTTTGGCCTCTTTATGCGCAAGTGACCACACTATCTACAGCAGGGATGGGAAGCCAGTGTCCCCAGTAGTGTAGTGGCAAATTCAGAAGTGCAGGGTCCCTTCATGATAGGCACAGCCACACCCTCTTTTCAGATTATCCATCCTAAATTTATAGAATAATCTGGCTAGGCTTGACTGTTGCTTTCTGCTTCTCTACCACTGTCACCATTTGACTGTCCTTTCTCACTGTCAAAGATATTGCTTACTGAATGTACTGGTAGCTGAGATTTACTTCCACACTGACAATGGGCAGTATCCTCCAGTTCACTTGAGGGCAGCAGATTAGCCTTCTCCCACAACAGCAGACATCCCTAAGAGCCAATCAGCATGAAAGGGAGAATGTTAGCTACTACAAAGAGTCTTCTCAGTGGATATCTCATCTTCTTTTACTCTGATTGGCTCCAATCAGCAAAAAAGGACAAGGAAGCTTGTTAGAAGACTATTCTCGGTGTCTAATTGACTCCCCTTTCATGCTGATTGGCTCGTAGGGTGCTGGAGATGTAGGAACCCTGCTGGGACCTGCTCCCAAAAAAGTAAAGGGTCTAAGACACCCCTCAAAGACCCTGAATGACTACACCCCTGCTTAGGGGGTACAGGACAGACCATGTGACAAAAATAAATGTACTCACAAGAGAGAGGAATGGTTGCTGATCTCAGGAGGAATGACCAGAGCCTGGGGAGTCAACATGATGGTTCCCCCAGATGATGTTGAATTACAGCTCTCATTACCCCTGAAAACTGGCCAAGCTGGCTGAGGCTGATGAGAGCTGGAGTCCAACAACACCTACAGGGCACCACACTGGCTACCCCTGGGCTAGAAGGTGGCTGCCAACACTACCCCAACATCTGCCACTTGAGATGGTTGCCTCACTTTGGCTAAGGGCAGGGCCAGCCCTGGAGATAGGAAAGCCCATGATTGGATCTTCTAGATTTCCCCCCACTTAAAAGCAACCATAGAGAATGGAGTTCCCATTTAATTGGAGCAGCAGCACTAGGAGGGGAAGGGAGACTAAATGCATCTCCCATGGACCTTTGCACCCTGCATGCTAATTTATTTTATTTTATTTATTAATTAAATTTATTTATACCCCGCCTTTTGGCCAAAGGCCCTCAAGGCGGCTTACAAATACATATAAGGTGTTATATCCAATACGTAGGAAAGACCACAACTGACCTACGCACGCGCTTCAGGAACCACAAGTCGGCAATCTTGACAAAAAAAGTGGAGCAACCAGTTGCAAAGCATATTAACATCGAGGGTCACAGCCTGTTGGACTTTTCCATTACAGCGATAGAGATGCCAGCAGATCCAGCAGTATTGATCCAAAGGGAGAACTTTTGGATTTACTCTCTGGACACATTGGCCCCACATGGCCTGAACCTGGAGGACAGTACCACCACTACTTAGCTTCTGCAAATGAAGCCCCTCTGAGCATTCCATCCTCAAAGCTCTATAACTGCCACCTTGGGAACAGCATTTGTATGTTGGCAGCTGATGAAGGCGGAAGCTGAGACGTTTTGTTAACACAATAAACACCTCTCTTTGGTTAATCACAATTACGTTTATATATATATATATATATATATATACACACACACACACACACACACAAATATAAAAATACATCAGTGAAAGCAATACACTTTACAAAAATTAAACTAAATAGCAAATAACATTATTAAGAAAATTATACAAATATACAAATGTATACAAATTCACATAAACATTTGTTGGTATACTCATGGTCAAACCAGATCAGTTCATTAATGGTCTCCAGCTTGGGTGATGTGGGCCCCAGAGTGGAAAAGGAGGAGGCTGGTACGGAATCTGCTTCTCCTCCACACCCTTTCTGGTGCAACTTCTCCAGGCAGGCTGGTCCTGGGCCACCATAGTGCAGGCACATGTCTGGATCCAGACTGTCCAGAATGCCCAAGAGGAGATTGGACTCAGGAGCTGAAGAGTCAAGGCTGTCTGAATCCAGGTGGAGGCAGAGGCTGCCACTACCGAGGCAGGCGGCTGCTGGGCCTGTCCCTGCTTCAGCACCCCCACTGCCGGTGTCGCTTCGCTGCCACCGGTTCCTTCCAGCGCGGGGAGTCCGAGGGCATCAGACTGGTAATTACCCAGGGCATCAGACTGGTGAAGAGGACAGAGGAAAGGGAGGCAGGAAAATCCCTTAGGACTCTGTGAAAGTGACTTCCCATGTTATTTTAGTGAGCATTTCTTCTAATGTACACAATTTGCAAGATTTTGTTTTCCTGATGCAACGCAATTACTTCTGCTATTTTCACTGATCTGTGACTTTTTAGGCACACTTTCCCCTAGTGTGCATGTTTGTGCACATAATTTGCTTTGCAGAGAATTGCAGTGTAAAATGTGAAGAACCATGAATTTCAAGGGATACCTACTTTTCAGCCCACGTAGTGCTTTGCAAAGTGTGAATTAGATAGGTTTGCATTTGAACCAAACTGAATTTCTGTCTGATCCCCAATCATTGTGTGCTTCTGCTGCAACTTATACCACCTATTTGAAAAGTTTTGGGGGTTCCATGGTCCTCCGAATTGCCAGGCCCGGCCTCCAAGAGGTCTTCTGTATCTTTAAAAGTTGTGCACAGGGAAGGGAGAATTCCACCTTGTGGTTTTTCCCATTACAGGGTTGCAAGAACAGCTGCACTTGGCTGACTTTCTCTTCTCCTAAAGATACAGGATCATTCTCAGGCCATGTACCTGGCAACCTAGCAGTGACATAAGGAATCAAGTGGTCCTTAAGATATATCACATATATGAGTCTCCCCCTCCCATCTTACTTTCACAACAACCCTGTGAGGTAGGTTAGAGCAAGAGATGGGGACAGCTACATTGCCGGGGAATTTGCCCCTGGGTCTAATTACTGCACCATACCAGATGTCTCCCCAACGTCCTCTGCTGGGTGCAAGGGTTCCTTAAATTGCTGTGCCCAACTTCCATATAGCTTTAGCTTTGTGTTTTTTGGCCCATTTATGTTTATTCCCTTGTTCTTTTTCTGGCTTGCCTCCTGTGTCTTGGAAAACAGGCCCTGGTTCTGATTTTCAGGAATCTCCCAAATGGGGGGGGGATAAATTAAAATAACCATTGTGACAGATCAATTCTATGTGCGCTATATAACTATCCTGCCCCCAGCTCTGTCTTTTATGTATCATGGTTTTATCACCCTGCAATATATTAGAAGATGTACTTATAACAAGATGTGTTGTGTATATAATAGATCTGTCAGATGGTTGATTGATTGCTTTTCTCTGCTGGGGTGATTATTCAACATCGGGACTATTTTTATTTCACTTCTTGCAGCACTGGGAATTGCCATTTCCTTCTCTGTGTCTTCTGTTTTGCGTGGCATGCAAAAATTCAAGTGGTGTCGCTTAACCATACTGACAGTCTGGCCACATTTGCACCATGCATTCATCCCATTATTATTTCACTTCAAACCGACAGGGCATATCCCAAAGAATCCTTGGAAGTGTAATGGGTGAAGGGGGCTGAGAGTTGTTAGGAGACCCCATTCCCCTCATAGAGCGACAAGTCCCAGAGTTCTTGGGGAAGAGGGATTGACTGTTAAACTACTGGGGGAATTTTTTCCACCCAACACGGAAAGGTCGCGGACTGAGTGGCAGAGATGGGGATGTTGCGGGCGGGGCCCTCTCTTTGCTACTGATGTTAATATTTCTTGTTCAGGCATCATGAATAATCAGAGTCCAGTCCCGGCATCCCAATAAGGCAGATCACCCACTTCTCCCTCACTCCTATGGTCAGGTGCGTCTGTCCATCATTCTTGGCTTTTAGTAGGGATTGGAAAACATCCCTGTTTACCCAGGCACTTGATGGCTGAAGGAGACTGTTCCTGACAACCCGGAGATCGCTGCAACTGTTTTTAGAATGTTTTAACAGTAACTATTTTTAGAATGTTTTAAAAGGTCTTTAGCATGTTTTTGCTGCCGTTGTTAAAATGTTTTGTTGTAAATGTGTTTGCTGCTCTGGGATCCTTTGGGAGGAAAAGTGGGATATAAATTTAATTCATAAATTAATAATACCTGACAGTTATTGTTGTTGTTATGTGCCTCCAAGTCGACTATGGCCTATGGTGATCCTATGAATCAGTGAGCTCCAAGAGCATCTGTCATGAACCACCCTGTTCAGATCTTGGAAGTTTAGGTCTGTGGCTTCCTTTATGGAATCAATCCATCTCTTGTTTGGCCTTCCTCTTTTTCTACTCCCTGCTGTTTTTCCCAGCATTATTGTCTTTTCTAGTGAATCATGTATTCTCATGATGTGTCCAAAGTATGATAACCTCAGTTTCATCATTTTAGCTTCTAGTGATAGCTCTGGTTTAATTTGTTCTAACACCCAAATATTTGTCTTTTTGGCAGTCCATGATATGTGCAAAGATCTTCTCCAACACCACATTTCAAATGCGTTGATTTTTCTCTTATCAGCTTTTTTCACTATACCTGACAGAGGTGGTGACAAAAAGTAGCAATACAGGACTCTTTTGAATCTAATGAGTGTATCTGGAGGAAACACAAGTGAAACCCTGGAATGAGCATCCATTGGAGTGCATGACTGGGGCCAACAGATAAAGGAGCTCTACCATTTGAATTTTGGCTGATAAAGGCAGCGGAACCCGTTCTAGAAAAATGGGGTGGCTATCCTAGTCCTTTCCCCCATGCCCAGTGGCTGCACATGGACTTTTAATGAAAGGGCCAAGCAAAAAATGGCAAAAGATTGATCTGTGATGCTCAGGAGTGAGAGAGCTGTCACCTGTGCAATGAAATCATGCATTTTGTTAGGGTGAGCCCATCTCTAAAAGGGCCTTGGATGTTTCCCAACAATTCATGAGCATTTAAGCAGTGCTGGAACAGAGGTAGCCAGAGGTGAGATCAGAGCTTGGAAGTAACTCGTTATTTTTAACGAGTTACTTGTAATTAGTTACAATTTTAAATAACGAGTGGGTAATTCCATTACATTTGGCAAGTAAAGGAACGACTAGTAATTTCCCTACTTTTCAGCTGCAACTTTAACGTTTCCACGTTAGGTTGGACGTTACTTGGGGGCGGGAACAAGGGGAAGTCAGCTCCTGGCTGTGATTGGTTAACACAAGACACGTGCCTCACACTGATTGGACCTCTGCGCAGACTCTCTCTTCCCTCGTGATCTGTGTTAGGAGGTATGAGGGAAGAGGTGAATAGGCAGGGCCTGCTACCGTCTGACTCTGAGAGGAAAAAATGGACGCCGGAGAAAAAAGCCAGGGCAAGGAAGGCAGCAGCAGAACGGCGAAGAGCTGTGGAGGTGAGTGACGATGATTTGTGTGTGTGTGTGTGTGTGTGTGTGTGTGTGTGTGTGTGTGTGTGTGTGCCCCGGTGTGTGTGCCCCGGTGTGTGTGTTTTCGGCTGGAGTCTCTGGTTTTGGGGGGGCCTCTGGCTCTCTGGCTACCACCCCTTACTCTCCGGACTCTCAGCTTCAATTTTAAAAAAAATGTAAGTTTCTAGGTGGTCTAATTCCCGAGATATACACCAAAACGTAACCCCCCCTGCACAACTTTTTTTAAAACAGATCCATGCTCTAGCTACAACTCCCATCAGCCAAATCCAGTGGCCATGCTGGCTGGGGCTGATGGGAGTTGTAGTTTAAAAAAGTAACTTTTCAAAGCTCTGGCTGTAACCCCGCCCTTTCATGATTGTAGCCAATGACACCAGAGTTGTGACTTGTTGATCCAGGCATGCCTAGGCTGAACGTCAGAATATGGTGGCTTTGAGTTTTTTGCAGTTTGCGTAAGTAATATGGCTTAATGTTTTTTTTCCTCTTCTGTCCAAGAGTCAGACCCTGGGCTATGAAATATGAAAGTATTTAATCCAATATCTGCTTTCCTGGGAGTAAAGCCATTTCTGGGAGTAAAGCATGTACCTGGAGTAAACCCCATTGAACTCCATTAGGACTTGCTTTTGAGTAGACATGGTTAGGATTGTGCTGTAAATTAATGGGACTTGTGAGTAAACATAGTGCAGACTTGTGTTTGTGTTGTAAATCTCTCTCCCTCCAACCCTATTTTTAAAGAAATTAGGCAGGGTTTATCACAGTTTTTATTATGTAGGAAACTAATACTCATTTTTTTAAAAAATGAATGAAGTTTATTTATTTATTTATTTTTATTATTTGATTTATATCCCACCCTTCCTCCCAGTAGGAGCCCAGGGCAGCAAACAAAAGCACTAAAAACACTTTAAAAATCATAAAAACAGACTTTAAAATATATTAAAACAAAACATCTTTAAAAACATTTTTAAAAGCTTTAAAAACATTTTTTTAAGAAAAAGTTTAAAAACATATTAAAAGCAATTTCAACACAGACGCAGACTGGGATAAGGTCTCAACTTAAAGGACTTGTTAAAAGAACAAGTTCCTTATCACTTGAGGCTGCAGTTTTCCCTGGTTGAGTAAGCCCCATTGAATACATTGGGACTTGCTTCTGAGTAAACAAACATAGGATTGCACTATAAATATCTTTACAGGTTATATAAATAAACATATTTGATAGTCATGCTTATATAAATATTTTCATAGAAACATAGAATAGTAGAGTTAGAAGGGGCCTATAAGGCCATCAAGTCCAACCCCCTGCTCAATGCAGGAATCCAAATCAAAGCATTCCCGACAGATGGCTGTCCAGCTGCCTCTTGAATGCCTCCAGTGTCGGAGATCCCACTACCTCTCTAGTAATTAGTTCCATTGTTGTATGGCTCTAACAGTTAGGAAGCTTTTCCTGATGTCCAGTCGAAATCTGGCTTCTTGCAACTTGAGCCCATTATTCTGTGTCCTGCACTCTGGGATCATCGAGAAGAGATCCCGGCCCTCCTCTGTATGGCAACCTTTCAAGTACTTGAAGAGTGCTATCATATCTCCCCTCAGTCTTCTCTTCTCCAGGTTAAATATGCCCAGTTCCTTCAGTCTCTCCTCATAGGGCGTTGTTTCCAGTCCCCTGATCATCCTTGTTGCCCTCTTTTGAACCTGTTCCAGTTTGTCTGCATCCTTCTTGAAGTGCAGAGACCAGAACTGGACACAGCACTCAAGATGAGGCCTAACCAGTGCTGAATAGAGGGGAACTAATACTTCACATGATTTGGAAACTATACTTCTGTTAATGCAGCCTGATATAGCATTTGCCTTTTTTGCAGCCACATCACACTGTTGGCTCATATTCAGCTTGTGAACAACAACAATTCCAAGATCCTTCTTGCATGTCGTACTGCTGAGCCAAGTATCCCCCATCTTATAACTGTGCATTTGGTTTCTTTTTCCTAAGTGTAGAACTTTGCATTTATCCCTGTTGAATTTCATTCTGTTGTTTTCAGCCCAATGCTCCAGCCTATCAAGGTCCCTTTGAATTTTCTTTCTGTCTTCCACGGTATTAGCTATGCCCCCCAATTTTGTATCATCTGCAAATTTGATAAGCATGCTCTGTACCTCCTCATCCAAGTAGTTAATAAAAATGTTGAAGAGCACTGGGCCCAAGACCGAGCCCTGTGGTACCCCACTCATTACTTCCACCCAGTTTTGTCATGCTGTGTCCCTATAAGTATCCAATTGCATACTATGGTTGTACAATACTTCCTTTACATTTTAAGTATGCCTTGGGGTAGTCATGGTTCTCCATTGTTTTCATCCTGAGGGGCAGATAGGCTGAGAAATGGTGAGTAGCCCATGGTCACCCACTACACTTTATAGCTTATTTCCATTTTGAAAAATTAATTAAAACAATTTACATGCAGGCAAAATTTATTAAGCGGATTCACACAATATGTGTAAAGCACATCCAACTCGCATTTAAAGCGCATGACTTCCCCTAAAGAATTCTGGGAAGTGTCATTTCCCCCTCACAGTTATAGTTCTCACCACGCTTAACAAAGTGCAGTTCCCATGATTCTGTGGTGGGATTCATGTGCTTCAAATGGGTGTTGAATGTGCTTTAAAGGAATGGTGTGGATCTGCCCTAGGTATGATGTTCATTCAAGAGTGAATTGAAAAGAACAATTTTAAAAGATACTTCTTACTCTTACTCATTTTCAGACCTCTTTCTGAAGTAAAGGGTCAAATCTTGGGCTGATTTTGACTGTGGGGATGTATGGATGTGTGGATGTGTGGTTGTGGGGAATTGTAATGATTTTTAATTTTAATTTAATTTAGCAGTATCAGAGTGTTAGAGGCGGGTCTCCGGCTCATTATTGTTTTAGGGTGGGTGGCCTGTCTGATTGGCGAACAGGGACATGGGCATGTGCAAGTCAGGGGGGGATGTGACAGGGAGGGTGAGGGGCCAAACTATAGAAAGAGTGGGCGGCAGACGCTGGAATGGTACTGTTGGCAGACCATGCCAGATGAGGGGAACACGGGATAGATGTGTAATACCCATCCCATGTTCCAGGTCTGTTCAGAACCAGACGACAACTGGGGGATGCAGGATTCCTACCGACCTTCAATTGTTGTTGTGTAATGCCAGGTCTGTAGTACAAAAAACATCGCATATCCATGATATAATCTTGGATGGGCAAGCAGACCTGGCATGTATTACAGAGACCTGGCTGGATGAGGCCTCAGCTCCCATTCTTGAGGCCATGTGTCCGCCGGGTTTCCGTTATGCACAACAACTGAGGGTGGGAAGGCGGGGAGGGGGTGTGGCAGTCATCTATCGGGAGTCTCTAGTTTTTACCAGACCTCCTCTTCATAGGACTAAGTTTGTTGACTGCATGTACTGGAGGTTGGGCCCGAAGGGCAGTTTGGGGATCCTGCTTGTGTACCGCCCACTGCACAGCAGACTCCCTGGCCGAGGTGCTAGAGATGGTCTTGGCTGTACGTGCGTTGTCCCCAGAGCTGTTAATTCTCAGGGACTTCAATGTACATGCTGAGGCCACTCTCGTAGGACCCCCTCGGGATTTCCTGGAAACCATGGCTTCCTGGGAACTGCACCTTAGTAATATTGGGCCCACCCATGTAGCTGGTCATGCTCTCGACCTTATATTTGTCCTGGGAGGGGAGGGAAGTGTTCTGAAGTTGGGGGTGGCTTCTTCCACCCCTGTGTCATGGTCAGACCACTATCTGGTAAATATAGACTTCTCGATACCACACACCCTCCGTAGGGGAAAAGGACCTATTAGAATGGTCCGCCCCAGACGCCTAATGGATCCAGAAGGATTCCTGACTGCGCTTGGGGAATTGGAACCTGCTGAAGGCCGCACGGTCGATACCCTGGTGATGGAGTGGAATGAGGGGATCACCAGGGCTCTGGACCGCGTGGCGCCGAAACGTCCTCTCCCCCTGAACAGAACTCAGTTAGCACCTTGGTATACTCCACGGTTGCGAAATCTGAGACAGGAGGTGAGACGACTAGAACGCCGGTGGCGGAAATCCCATTCCGAACATGTCCGGACACAGGTTAGAGCAGCAGTAACTGCCTACCAAGTGGCAATAAAGGCAGAAAAGAAGAGGTTCTTTGCTGCCTCTATTGCGTCCGCAGAGTGCTGTCCCAGGAGGTTGTTCCAAGTGGTCCGAAGCCTGGTCGGTCCAGTTGCTCAGGAACCCTTGGAACAGTCTAAGGCCTCCTGTGACAAATTAGCAAAGCACTTTGCCGACAAAATCGAACATTTACGGAGCTCAATTCCGTACGCCGTGGACACAGTAAATGAAACAGAGTTGGCCAGTTGCAATCCGGTCAAATGGGATCGGTTTCGACCTCTTCCTTCTGAGGATGTGGACAAGGTGCTCTCGACTGTGAAGCCTACCACCTGTCTAACTGATCCTTGCCCATCGTGGCTCCTTGTGAGCTGCAAAGAGAAATTGGGCGAGGGGATTAAGGCGGTGGTCAATGCATCCTTGGAGGAGGGTGTAATGCCATTAGCACTCAAGGAGGCAATTGTAAAGCCCATCTTAAAGAAGTCCTCCTTGGATCCCCAAGTTTTGAATAACTTTCGCCCAATTTCGAACCTACCATTCCTGGGCAAGATCATTGAGCGAGTGGTGGCTAATCAGTTGTCGACACACTTGGATGAAACGGATTATTTGGATCCATACCAATCGGGTTTCAGGACTGGACATGGAACTGAAACAGCATTGGTCGCTCTAGTTGATGATATGAGGAGAGCATTACATAGGGGAGAATTCACCTTTCTTGTCCTCCTCGATCGCTCAGCGGCTTTTGATACTGTCGACCACAGTATCCTTTTACATCGCCTGGAGGAATCGGGAATAGGAGGCACTGTACTACGGTGGTTCCATTCCTTTCTTTCCGACAGGCATCAACAGGTAGCATTGGGGGAGGAGGTTTCAGACCCTTGGCCTCTCAATTGTGGTGTGCCACAGGGCTCTATCCTCTCTCCCATGCTATTTAATATCTATATGAAGCCGCTGGGGACAATCATCAGGAGATTTGGGCTGCAGTGTCACCAATATGCAGATGACACTCAGCTCTATCTCTCGTTTAAATCTTCACCAGAGTCTGCTGTGGAGACCATGTCCAAGTGCCTGGAATCCGTGAGTGGATGGATGGGAAGGAACAGGCTGAAGTTGAATCCTGATAAGACTGAGGTGCTACTCGTGGGAGACAAGGGAAGGCTGGGAGATGTTGACCTGGTGTTCGACGGGGTGAAATTGTCCCTGAAGGACCAGGTCCGCAGCCTTGGGGTTGTTCTTGATTCCAAGCTGTCCATGGAGGCTCAGATTTCGGCAGTGAGCCGGGCAGCTTGGTATCAATTACACCTCATTCGTAGACTGCAGCCCTACCTTCCTGCTCATCAGCTCCCACTGGTGGTACATGCCCTGGTCACCTCTCGGTTGGATTACTGTAATGCGCTCTACGTGGGGTTACCCTTGAAAACGGTCCGGAAATTACAACTTATACAAAATGCTGCGGCTCGACTACTTACAAACTGTCGCCGCCGGGAACACATCACCCCAGTGTTGTTCGACCTACACTGGCTCCCAGTTATTTTCCGGGCCCAATTCAAGGTGTTGGTATTAACCTTTAAATCCCTATACGGTCTCGGCCCAGTTTATCTGATGGAGCACCTCCAGCGCCACCAACCATGCCGCCCAACAAGATCAGCCACACAGGACCTTCTCTCAATCCCGCCAACTAAAACAGCTAGGTTGGCGGGGACAAGAGAGAGGGCATTTTCAGTGGCGGCCCCCACTCTCTGGAACTCCCTCCCGTATGACCTTCGACATGCCCCTTCCCTGAATGTATTCCGCCAAGCTTTGAAGACCTGGCTCTTCAGACAGTCCTTTGGGACTTACGGGGAGGGTTAAATTTTTACGACCAATAGCCTACTACTCTGTACTGGAACTGTTTTATTGTTTTATTGTTATATTGTATTTTATGATATATTTTATTATGATGTAATGTATTGTTGTTAAATTGTACGTCGCCTAGAGTGGCCATTGGCCAGATAGGTGACCCACAAATTAAATTATTATTATTATTATTATTATCATTATTATTATTATCTGTAAAAACATTTGGAGCAGCCACATTAAAAGATAAGGGCAGGGTATTCCAGGCAGGGGGTTGCCAACCCTGCTTGGATATGGATGTCTTTGCAGAAGAACCCTAGTCAAGGTTTACCAACAGCACAGTCCAAACTATATCTACTTAGAAGTCAGTCCTGTTGAGTTCTATGGGGCTTAATCCCTTAGTAAGTGTGTTTAGAATTGCAGCCTTCAGGAGCCTCCATCTTTACTCCCCAAAGCTCCCATCTAACATCTCCACAACACTAGGCTCCTTTGTCTCTGCTGTGGCCTTCTGGTGACTGCCCTAGCCTGAAGGCACTTAACCCTTCTTGCTGAAAGCAAGTAGGCTAGATTAAATGTTCCCTACCCAGGCTCATATATATAAAATATAAAAGATAAAAGATAAACGGCATTTTGTCAAAAGTAGTTTTGTCTACATTTTATACCTCATCCTTGGTTTTCCAAGCTTGGCATGGAATGCTTCTCATACAGAATTAATTTGAAATGCTGCATATTTATTATCATAATCATCATATTCAAAATAAAAAATATATGTACCGCCTTCAAGTTGATTCCAACTTATGGTGACCCTATGAATAGGGTTTTCATGAGGCTGAGAGGCAGTGACTGGCCCAAGGTCACTCAGTGAGCTTCATGGCTATGTGGGGATTTGAACCCTAGTCTCATTTTGTTCTCACAACAACCCTGTGAGATAGTAGCTTAGACTGGCCCAGGCAGGGTTATTCAGTGAGCAAAAATGATGCAAATAGGATCTCTTTTAATTGTGCTATCGACCTGCTTACTTCCACTCTGACTGGGGGATCTTGCAGCATGGGGAAGAGATGGGGGCACATCACAGCTGAAGTTCACCCACATAGGAGCATTATCTCTTGTTTATTACAGAGACACCTGTTGCAGGTTTTGCTGCTGAGAGCAGCAGTCAGTTAGTGCGGCCACTTGAGTCACAGCTTGTTGATCCTGAGGAGGCAAAACTAGAAAGTGAGGTTCAGAAAGGAGGCCCTGTGCACGAGGAGGAGGAGGGCATGAAGCAGTGCCAGTTGCCCACAGCCACATCTGCAGAACAGCAAGTACCATGGTTTGGCTTTGAGAAAGCTTGTACATTTGTGAGCCAGAGTGGGAAAAATGTTGTTGTACGATGCAATTACTGCCTTCCAAGGATCCAAAATCTGAGATCAGCTGTTTCCTCCTCATCCAAGGTGAAGAAACATTTTGAGGTAAGCCTTTGTCATGCTGGTCCTCAAAGAGTGTCCATTGTCTATTTATGTTTAAATTGTGAAGTTCCTCTTCCATTTTTTCTTGGATTCATGCTTTGTTCTTCTTCCTCAGAGGGCACACCCTGAGAAGCTGAGAGCAATTGAAGAAGCAATAAAGGCAAGGAGACGTGGCCTTCCTGAACCAATGCATGACACCCCTCCTCCCAAAATGCTGAAGCAGCAGCAGACAACCCTTGAGAGGTGGGCATCTGGCAGGGAGCCTGTCACCCAGAGCAATCTCGACAGGAGAATTATTGATTTCATTGTAGAGGAGACATTACCACTTCAGACTGTGGACAAACCATCATTCATTAATCTGGTTCGCATTGGACTCCCCAAAGATCTCACCATCATATGTGCCAAGACTCTGAGAGACAAAATTGAGAAGAGAGCATGCCACATGAGATAAACTCTTGCAAACCGAATGGGTGCTGTGGCATATATAGCAACCACTGCAGATTGTTGGACTAATGGCAAGAAGAGTTACTTTGGGGTAACAGCCCACTGGATCAACCCAACTACCCTGAAACGTGAGGTCGGGGCCTTGGCTTGTAAGCGTCTGAAGGGGCGCCATACATACGATGTCCTTTCAAAAGCACTGCATGATGTACATGTGCAGTACAGGATCCACAACAAAGTTATGTGCACTACTACAGACAATGGCTCCAACTTTGTGAAAGCGTTCAGAGTTTTCATGGCCAAAGAACCAGTGGAAGCTGCAGGCACCAGTGACGATGATGGTGATAACCAGGAGGAGGAGGAGGCTGAGGTGGAGTTTGTGCCTATCTGTGAGATCCTGGACACAGGACCTGAGGCAGAGGAAGAAGCTGCAGACTCAGGAGAGGATTTTGTTTTACCACCACATCAGAGATGTGCTAGCCACACCCTCAACCTTGTGGCAACACAAGACATAGAGGCCATGCTTTCTGACTCCTCCAAAAGTAGTCTTCTTGGCCCTTTCAAGAAACAGTTTCGTTCCTTGATGGGAAAGTGCAGCAAGTTGTGGTCCAAGCAGAACCAGTCAGCACAGATTGCTGAGTATATCCGTGCGCAATGTGGTGTGTATCTGAAGGTACCGAATAAGACCAGGTGGAATTCCACCTTTGATGCGTTGAAGCAACTACATGAGCTCCTGTCAACTGTGCCACTAAAAATGCATGCCATAGTGGACCGCTGCTCCTTGTCCAGGATCACAGCTGCTGAGATTGAAATGGTACAGGAATACACAGAGATTATGGAGCCACTAGCCCAGTCCCTAGATATCCTGCAACGGGAGAACGGCATGTTCATGGGGTATTTGCTACCAACGCTCTGCAATCTGGACCGCAAGTTAGAAGGACTGGAAAACAAACCTGAGAGGTACACACACTGTTTTCAGCTGCTGAGAGGTGTGCACGAAGCCCTAAGAAAGCAGTTCGCAGCTATCTGGGAGGACAAGAGGCTTCTTCTGGCAGCCTGCCTACACCTTCGCTTCAAACTAGATCGGCTGGAATCGTGTCAGGCCACCACCCATACCAACAAGTAAGAACATTAGGGAAGCCCTTTGGGTGGATTACTCCAAGGGAAATGTTGTCTCAAGGGAGGCATCAGAGGGCTTAAGGTGGTAGGCAGGGGCTGGTCCTTTTCTTCCTGGGGCTCCTCATCACAACCTTGGGTTGCTGCAGGTAATCCTTAAGGGTCTGCTGTGCTGCCCCATGAGTGTGGTGACTTGGTCACCTTCCTACCTTCCATGTCATCATCCACAGGCTCAGGCTGGACCCTGAACCAGGGGACATGACAAGCATCAGGAAATGAAGAGCAGATGATGGTTTCCTAACATATATGTGTTAACATATCCTCTCTCTTTCTTAGATACACAATGGAAGCCTTGCTGAAAGCTGAAATAAAGATGGGTGTACTTAATGAGGACAGTGATCAGCCTTCAGATAAAGACCAGGAAGGAGATGACTTAGAAGATGACTTCTTTAACTTTCTGCCCCAGGGCCAGAAGTCAGCAGTGGACACTGCTGAGGAGGAACTGGTGAGGTACCTGAGGTCTCCCAGCAGGGAAGTGTCATCACTCCATGGCTTTCCACGTGTGCTGCGGTGTTTTTTGCAGCACAACACAGGCATGCCTTCAAGCGCCGCAGTAGAACGCCTGTTCAGTACTGGTGGCAACGTAATGACTGTAAAAAGACATTCCTTGTCTGACATGCTCTTTGAGCATCTTGTTCTTTTGAGACATAACAGAAACATATTATAAAAGCATTTCAAGTGTAAAATTTGATTTCAAGAGTTGGGGTATCTTCATTGCTTGGGGGGATGTGAGATTCTGTTATGCCATTATGTTAATCTTATGGATAATTTTTTTATTCTACTACCCCCTGTGTGTGTGTGTTGATTTTTAATATTGTTTTAGGCTTCTTAGATGTGCAGCAGCCAAGGCCAGCACCTTGTAGGAGTTTTTTTTTAAAAGTAACTGAAATGTAATTGTAGTGATTACTTTTGAGAAAAAGTAAAGTAATCAGTTACTTTCAGAGCAATTGTAATTGTAATGGTAATTACTACTTTTTTGGGCCAAGTAATTGTAACTGTAATTTATTACTTTTTAAAAGTAATCTTTCAAGCTCTGAGCGAGGCAGAGGCCACTACTCAGATCTTTGCACGTCAAACCAAGTGCAACCCAACCTCCGCCCCCACTCAGCCAGCAAGCATAAGCTCTCTCACTTAACCACCTCCTGGACCCTGCCCTGCCACCGACTAAGGGACACTCACCCAAGCAAACATTTTCCCCTGAGATGCAAAAAAGTTAAAATACTGCAAATACAGCACAGTAGCCAGAGAGGGTGGTGGAGGCCACTTTGTGTGCCAAGTGCAAACACAGTATTCACACACACACACACACACACACACACACACACACACACACACACGCACAGAGTCATCTTTCACCTCCACAGTTCTTTATCTCCATTCTGCTGCTGCCTCCTTCTCCTTCATCCATGTTTTTGCCCTCCGGCTCCTTTTCCCCTTCACTCCATTCTTCACCACCACCATCCATTTTTTAAAACAATTGTTTTCTAAACTCCACCCCATCTCACTCTCCATCTCCTCCCTTGTAGCCTCCTACCCACCCACAGAGCATGATGGAAGAGCGACACTGCACAGAAGCCCAGTTTGAGGCACATGATTTTCATCCACAAATCAGAGGAGCAGAAGACTTCCCCTGCTTCCCCCCCCCAAGTAATGCCCAAACGTAATGCTGGAAACATTATAATTACTCCACAAAAGTAATAAAATTGTTCCTCGTTCTATTACAATCAAAGTGTAAAGGAATTACCCACTCGTTCCTCAAAAAAGTAATGAAATAGAAGTAAATAAAGTAAAACCTATATATCTTCAGTTCATAGGGTTTTCGTGGTAAGAGATATTCAGAGGTGGTTTACCATTGCCTTCCTCTGAGTTTGGATGCACCTTAGTCTGGTGCCTCAGCTTTGACCATTCTGCCTTGGGTGCCCCGATCATTCAGACCATGGTATTCCCAATCTCGATGTATGGATGTGGAAACTTGCAAGCTTCTGGTATTATTTATCATTAAAATTACCGCTAAACTTGCACTATATTCCACTAGAATTCCAGAACTAGCTTGCACGTCATGTGAAAGATAAAATATAATGTGCAAATTACCAGATAAGAAATCATCAGAATAACAGAATAAACTGCAGTGCGAAGGCAGCTCAAAGAGCACCAAGGCTGTAGATTCTGCATAGGGAAAATGACAAAATGTCTTCACGCAATGCATGATTAACCTAACGAAATCCGCTACCAACATGTGGTTGTGATGGCCACTAATTTAGATGGCTTTCAGACACTGTTATATTGCTCAGGATAAGACCGAGGATAAAATAGAGCTTCTTTATTTCTTAAACAGTAAAACATCTGAACTAACTCTAGTAACTAAATCAGTCTAGCTCCCCCTAGGGTGTGTAATATCCTCTAGAGAAAGTTAACTCTTTCTTTGCTATGCATCTACCTTAAAGACACATTTCACTACAGACATGACTGAAATGCCACACTCTGGAAACACATAACAGGAGAAGACTATTGGCTTCATGACTTGTGAGCTTTCTGGATGTGTTGGCTTAGCCACAGGCCACCAGACTAGATGGACCTGTGGGCTGATCTAGGCCATTTTTTTTTAATTTCAGGGGGTGGAATGGGGTGAAATGACTGTCTCAAGAATGAATGGGTTAAACATTGGGGTGGACAAATTCTTAAGAATTTTCAGGTGGCGGCGGTCTTATTTTTCAATGCAAGCTGGTCACACGCTTCTTTCGTTCTTTCTTTCACCAGTAGGGATGTGCATCTTTCTCTGCCTCCCCCAAGCAAGAATGTCTCCGGGAATTACATTACAGAAACAGGGCTGGCCCCTGCTTAAAATTTAAGCCGCCTCAGCCACCATATATTCTTAGAATGCCACTCTTCTCCTACCATCACCACCAGTTGCCAAATAGCCCATGCGCCCACTTTTGCAGGGGACAAGTGGACTTGCAAAAGTGGGGGCATTGATATTTGGCCAAGCTTTAGTCTGGCATGCCAGGATTCCTGCTATGTTCTTTCTCTGCTCTTGTCAAGGCTACCTGGTACTATTTGGGTGATGCATCGGATGCAGAACTTTGATGTGCAGATACGTGATGGGCCTGTACCTGAGGCTTTGCTTTTGACTGAATGTGCACTGAGGCCTCTGAACTCCAGATGACTTCTGGAGTCCTTGCTTTTTGTATGTGATTATCAGAGGCAAGGGGATCAAAAACGTCTGTCACTTGTGTTTCTGTGAACCCTCTTCCATTTGGACGTCTCAGTAAAAGCCTTGTCAACTCATTGCAAGATTCCTGATGTTGGCAGAGAGATGCTTCTGTCTTATAATGTGTAAAAAGTTGGGATGCTGGGCTCTAAAGTTTCATCATCATCTTCTTTTAATGTAACACAATGAAGTAGAAACATCTCTGATCCCTTCCAAGAAGAACCCTCCATTCACGCAAGCAACACATGATTCCCCCAGAAGGACAGCGGCATCTGGACAATTTGGGAGCCTCCCAAGCATTGCCTTTAATATAGACTTTTTTTTAAAAAAGGCAATGAAAACTGGTGGTGACTATATTTCTCTCCAGACCACTTTGAAAGCAAGTTGGCAGGCCGAAGCGGCAGATGGCTGCTTTTGACCATTATGATGTCACATTCAGGATGCTCCCGGGCCTGACATAACAGTATCCACATGGTTTTGCATTAAACCACGTGGCATTTGCTACATAAAAAGCAACCTTTGCCCTCTACACATACAGCATAGCAAGGCAGCCGTGTAAATCAGGCAAGTTCGCTACTAATGTCAAGAAGGAAGAAAGGAACCCACTGCTCATCTCCTGGGCTTCAAAATAGACCATGCAAAGGATCTTCCACCTTCCTCGTGCCTTGTGGTGGCTTGCAGACAAATCACATTGTGGGAGCTGAGCCACAAATAGCAAGCTGGCACAGACACAAAATGCCTGGGAGTATGGATAAGAGTTGTCAAATGAGGTAGCATGGAGTGGAGGCAATGTTGGACCCAATTTATGCATAAAGCAGAATCAGGTGATAAAGCTTTTGCCTGGGCTGTACTACTTTAAGCTGCAGGCGATGAGGAGTTGCATGGGAATGCTTGCCTATAAAAGCAAACCTCCATTAATGTAGGAAAAAAGTGTGCTCTGGAGAAGGGATCAGCCTAGTCTACTGCTTCGCATATTATTATCTATATGAGAAGGGATGAGTGAATCTATCAATTTCAGTTCCTCATTTTTCCACTCGTAAGCTCTTCTTCACATTCCCACATCAGTTTGCGATTTTTTCTAAAGTCCTCATAAAGATTCATCAGCTTTTTTGTGCAAATTTCTAATATACACATTGTTGTATGCAGTTGTAACTAATATGCACATTTGTGCCAAGCAATTTTCCCCAATATAATGCTTTTTTGTATGTTTTTCTCATTAATATATGCATTTTTATGCACTCTTTACCTAGTATATGCATTTTTTTTGCACATTACTTGGCTGAGGATAGGCACTGCAAAATTCAGAGAAGTGCAACTTTTGAAGGATGGTTGTATTTCACTTGATATACTCTTTCAGAAAGTGCAACTTAGATAGGTTCTCCTTAAAATGCAAACTGGATTAATTTCTCCCCCAACCCTAGTAAAAAGTTTTTCCCTGCCCCTGCCGCCAAGGTGTAGTTGTATTCAGATTTATTTATTTATTTATTAAACTTGTATACTGCCCCATAGCTGAAGCTCTCTGGGTGGTTTACAATAACTGAAAACAAATACAATTTAAAATACATCTTTTAAAAAACAATTTAAAATACAATTTAAAAATTTAAAACAATATAGAACACATGCTAAAATGCCTGGGAGAAGAGGAAAGTCTTGACCTGGCGCCGAAAAGATAACAGTGTTGGCGCCAGGCACACCTCGTCAGACTGATCATTCCATAATTTGGGGGCCACCACTGAGAAGGCTCTCCCCCTTGTTGCCATTCTACGAGCTTCCCTCAGAGTAGGCACCCAGAGGAGGGCCTTTGATCTTGAATGTAGTGTACGGGTGGGTTCGTATCGGGAGAGGTGTTTGTGACAGCCTTTCCTGGCTCTCCCTGTCAGGTTCCTACCTGCGCGTGGCTACTGCCTGTCACTAGGCACCACCAGGGACTCCACCAGTCCGGACCGCACTCTCTTATGGTTTCTCTCCCCGCTCTAGCACAGATCTCAACAAATCCCCCTGCTAGGCAACCACCAGTAATGTCCCAATACTAGTATTCCCAGAGACTCTGAATACTGGTATTGTTATTCTCTTCACCGCTGCCACCATTTGTTACAGTTCCCCTTCAGCCTTGGTCATTACCTTACCCTCCCTTCTGGTCTGTGAAACCCCAGCCAAGGATCAGGCCTTTGGTAAACCAAATTAAGTATTTATTACAGATAACAAAGCTAACAAGATTAACAAGATTTCTTCTTAAGGCACATAAGCATATGGTTTTACTCAATACTAATCCGAACTCCACCTCCCTCCTTCTTCACTCTCTCCTGGCAAACAACTCTCTCAAACCCCACCAAGCAATCCACTCTTTCTCTTCTCCCCCCCAGATTCCACTCTCACTCTTCCTTTTATACATTCAGCCATTTTAAACACTCAGCCAATCATCTCGCATTCTACTGCCCATTCACTCCCCCTCTTTCACTCCACTTACCATGTATCTTCTAAAACAACAACACTTACCATATATACATTAATATAGGAACATCACATTTCCCCCCCCTTAAACAACAGCAGAGTATTATTCCTGTTCCAGGATTTATACGTCGCGTTAACAAATAAAAGTCTCTATGGAGAAAATGTCTTTCTTTGTTCCTCCGTCTGGTCATGTCACTGCAGTCCCAGCCACTTGCCTGGAAAGTCCATCGGCCAGTACATTGTGCTTGCCTTTTATGAACTGGAAGTCCACTTGATAGTCCTGTAGGGCCCAGGACCACCTCTGCAGCATAGTGTTATGGTTTTTCATAGTCTGCAACCATAACAAGGCCCGATGATCCGTAGTCACTGTGAATCTTCGTCCCCACATGTATGGGCGCAACTTGTTCAGTCCCCACACGACCGCTAGGCACTCCTTCTGGACCGATGAATAGTTTTTCTCCCTCAGCGTCAGCTTGCGACTCAGGTACGCCACTGGATGTCTGGTGCCTTCTCTCTCCTGTAGCAAGACGACTCCCAGCACCAGGTCCGACGCATCTGTAGCCACGATGAATGGTTTCTCATAGTCTGGTGCTATTAATATGGGTCCTTGGCACAAGGCTTGCTTCAGTAGATCAAAAGCCTTCTGACATTCATCCGTCCATACCACACGCTCAGAACACTTCTTCTTTGTTAATTCATGCAAGGGGGTTGCTATTTCCCCAAAATTTCTCACAAACTTCCTATAAAATCCAGCCACACCCAGAAATGCCCTTACTTGTTTTTTGGTTAAGGGGATCGGCCACGCTTGTATTGCCTCCACCTTGCTCCATAAGGGGGTGATTTTCCCACTCCCCACCTTATGTCCTAAATAGATTACTTCCTTTAGTCCAAACTGGCATTTCTTAGCTTTTATTGTGAGGCCTGCTTTTCTTAAGGCCTCCAATACTGTTGTCAGGTGTTGGACATGCTCAGGCACCGACTTGCTAAAAATGGCCACGTCATCGATATAGGCCACTGCAAAATTTGACATGCCTCGCAACACAGTATTGATTAGCCTCTGAAATGAACTTGGTGAGTTCCTTAGTCCCATGGGTAAGGTCACAAACTCATATAACCCATCTGGTGTACTGAAGGCAGTTTTGGCTCTGGATTGCTCATCTAGTTCCATTTGCCAAAATCCTTTACAGAGATCTAGTGTAGAGATAATGGTTGCTGCCCCCAATAACTCTAACATAGCGTCTACCCTAGGCATAGGATACGCATCTGGGACAGTAATTTTATTGATTAGCCAATAATCAATGCAAAACCTTGTCGTTCCATCTTTTTTTGGAACCAGGACAATACTTGAGGCCCAGGGACTGATGGATTCCCTGATCACTCCTAATTCCAGCATATCTTCCACCTCCTTTTTGATCTCATTCAAAACTTTCCCGTTCACACGGTACGGAACAGATCTGATTGGGGCATGATCTCCAGTATCAATGGAATGTATAACTATACTGGTTCGGCCAGGTTTGTTGCTAAAGAGATTCCTATAGGTTTTCAAAACTCTCAGAATCTCCTCTTTTACTTCCTCCTTCACCTCCTCTGACCATTCCACTTGATCTACCCCTCCTTTGTCTTTGCTTTCCTGTACCAAATCTGGAAGTTCAGGCCCACTTCCCTCAGGGAATAAGGTAACTTGCAACACCTGTGCATCCCTGGTATGGTAAGGCTTCAACATATTTACATGAACCACTTTGCTTTTGTTTAATTGGTCTGTGGTGATTACATACGTCACTGTGTCAAGCCTTTCTCTGATGGTATATGGTCCTTCCCAGTTAGCCTGTAATTTGTCATGTTTCCTGGGTATGAACGCCATAACCATATCTCCCACATTATACACACGTTGTCTGGCTGTTCTGTCATACCAGTAACTTTGCTTCTCCTGTGCATGACTCAAATTCTCTTTCACTACTTCCATCATTGATGTTAATTTATTGCGGAATTCCAATACAAAATCTACTACAGAAGTTTTGTACTCTCCCAGAGTTCCTTCCCATGTATTTTTTAGCAGTTCCAAAGGTCCCCTCACTTTTCTAGTAAACATTAGTTCAAAGGGTGAGAAGCCTGTTGACTCCTGAGGGACTTCTCTGTATGCAAATAAGAAGCATCCCAAACGTTCATCCCAGTCTTGTGGGTGATCTTGAACATAGCTTCTGATCATGCCCTTCAAAACTCCATTGAATCTCTCAGTTAGCCCATTAGTGGCGGGATGGTAAGTAGTGGTCTTTAGATGTTTTAGACCACAACATTTCCACATACATTGCATCACTTCTCCCATGAATACACTGCCTTGATCTGTCAGCACTTCATGAGGGAAACCCAGCCTCATAAAGATTTTTAATAAAGCCTCTGCCACTACAGGGGCTTCTACAGATCTCAGTGCTTCTGCGTCTGGGTACCTGGTGGCAAAATCCACCACCACCACTAGATATTTCTTGCCATGCCTTGTGGGTTTGGAAAAAGGGCCCATCAAATCTATTCCCACTCTATAAAAGGGTTGTCCAATTATAGGAAGGGGCTTTAAGGGTGCCTTGGTCTTTACTCCACTTTTTCCCACCTTTTGGCATATTCCACAAGATAGACAATGTTGTTTTACATCCTTGGAGATATTTGGCCAATAATAATGTGTAGCCAATCTCCTCTTGGTCTTTTTTATTCCCAGATGTCCTGCACATGGGACATCATGGGCTACCTCTAGCAATCTGGTTCTGTATTTGCTAGGTACTATCAATTGCTTCACTGGTTCACATTCATCCTTTCTCTCAGCAGGCAACCACAGTCTATATAAAATCCCATTCTCACACACAACTTGATTCCTCAGTTTGTCAGTGAAAGGAATCTGTTGGATCAGGGCTTGTTCCTTTATCTGCTTCAAACTTATATCTTTATGCAGCTCTTTCCTGAATTGATCTGCTTCTTCCCCAGAGACCACTTGATACAGTTTGTCTTCTTCAGCAGGCCTGCTAGTGGTTGCTATGGTGACCTGAGGCTGGTTAACAGATTCCACCCTGTTTGTTTCAGCCCCCCTTAATATGGCTTCTTTTTCTCTGCCAATTTGCTGTCTGGTCACTACATAGATCTTTCCTTGGGCGCCCATTACATCCCCAGTATTACTGGTTCTTGTTGCTGGGCATTAATGCCTACTTTATATCGGCCCTCTCGGCCTCTCCAAGTCATATCCACCAGGGCCACAGGCAAACTTTCTGTTTGACCCCTCACTCCTTGGATAGTCACAGTTTCCTGAGGTAATATTACCTCAGATTTTATTAAATCTGGCCTCAGTAATGTCTGAGCGGCACCAGTATCAAGCAATGCCCAATAATTTGCCCCTTGTACACTCACTTCCTCTCTCAGACTTGAATCAAGGTCTGTTACTTCTGTCCAGTTTATCTGGCAGAACTGAACCTTTTTCGCTGTTTCTAAAGCCTTGGGCTCTGTTTTCACTGCCCTTGTCTGAGCAGGATTACTAATGGGGTTGGCAACCTCACATTGAAAACGTAGGTGCCCTGGTCTACCACATTTGTAGCATAATTTCTCCTCACTTTTAGGGTACACAGATCCACTCTGGGGTGTCCTGTGCCCTTCAGATTTTAATGGAGGACTCACTCGCTGTGGTACCACATCCCCTCTGCCACCACTATATGGTCTGGGTTTAAAATCTCTTGATGTTTTCCCCACCCAGCCAGTTCTATTGGAGGCGAAGTGATCCACCATCTCTGCGGCCTCCTGCACCGATGTAGGGGAACGGTCTTTGACCAGGAGCCTTATTTCTGGTGGTAACTGATGGAATAATTGATCCAGTATCATGAGGCTTTTCACCTCTTCCACTGACTGAGCTTTGGCACTACTCATCCACTTTCCAAATATATCCATCAACTTTGCTCCCAGTTCCACAAAAGACCTCCCTGTCTGTATCTGGCAGTTTCTGAAAAGCTTTCTAAAATAATCAGGCCCCAGTCTGAATCTTTTAAACACTGCTTCTTTGAATTCAGCATAGGTGACGGGCCTGTCTGAGGGGAAATATTAGTATACCTCAGCCAATTCCCCTTTAATCAGATTTGATAAATACTGCATGTATTTATCTTCAGGTAGCCCCCACAACTGAGCTGCTCTTTCAAAGGTGCTGAGGTAAATTTGAGGATCTTGACCAGGCTCATAGAAAGCAAAGTCCTTTGGAGTAATTTTTATTTTTGCTCCATCTCTGTCCTTTCTTGTTTCATCAGAATGAAACTTCTCTCTTTCAAATTTTAACTTTTCTACTTGTAATTCCGCATCCACTCTCATTCTCTCAAATTCCAACTCCCTCTGTTTTTCCTTCCCATCAGCTTCCATCCTCAATCTCTCAGCTTCCAACTCTCGCTGTTTATCTTTTTCCTCAGCCTCAAAGACCCGCTGCTTATCTTTCTCATCAGCCTCCCTCCTCAACTTCTCTCTCAGGTACTCTATATAAGCGGGATTGCTTAAGTATCCTTCTGGGGTCTCTTCTCTGACAGGTTGTTTTTGCTGGGCAGTAGCAAATCCTATAAGTGCTACCCTCAATTCATCTACCCCTTTACCCTCGTGAGGTAAATTGAATGTTATGCACTTCTCCACCAGCTCCTCTCTTTTCATTTTTATATATTCAGCCATGGTGTTTGAGTTCACTCATTCTTTGCCACACACTCTTTGTCAGTCACTCTCACAAGTAATCTTGTTTTGTTATTTCTGTTTGTCACACCACTGTTAGGGATTCTCTAGTATTCGTATTTCACTGCTACAGCCAACACCTGTGACGTAGTCTCCTTTGTCACCACGTGTCTTTGGGACTGTCTTTGGTTCGTATCTGGATTCTCTGTTGTTCGTATCCCACCGCTACTGCCACCACATGTGACAGCCTTTCCTGGCTCTCCCTGTCAGGTTCCTACCTGCGCGTGGCTACTGCCTGTCACTAGGCACCACCAGGGACTCCACCAGTCCGGACCGCACTCTCTTATGGTTTCTCTCCCCGCTCTAGCACAGATCTCAACAGATCCCCCTGCTAGGCAACCACCAGTAACGTCCCAATACTAGTATTCCCAGAGACTCTGAATACTGGTATTGTTATTCTCTTTACCGCTGCCACCATTTGTTACAGTTCCCCTTCAGCCTTGGTCATTACCTTACCCTCCCTTCTGGTCTGTGAAACCCCAGCCAAGGATCAGGCCTTTGGTAAACCAAATTAAGTATTTATTACAGATAACAAAGCTAACAAGATTAACAAGATTTCTTCTTAAGGCACATAAGCATATGATTTTACTCAATACTAATCCGAACTCCACCTCCCTCCTTCTTCACTCTCTCCTGGCAAACAACTCTCTCAAACCCCACCAAGCAATCCACTCTTTCTCTTCTCCCCCCCAGATTCCACTCTCACTCTTCCTTTTATACATTCAGCCATTTTAAACACTCAGCCAATCATCTCGCATTCTACTGCCCATTCACTCCCCCTCTTTCACTCCACTTACCATGTATCTTCTAAAACAACAACACTTACCATATATACATTAATATAGGAACATCACAGTGTTCCATCGGGTATTGTGGTCCCAAGCTGTGTAAGGCTTTATAGGTCAATACCAGCACCTTGAATCGAGCTCGGAAACATACAGGCAGCCAGTGCAAGCAGGCCAGAATTGGTTTTATATGTTCAGACCGTCTGGTCCCTGTTACCAATCTGGCCGCTGCATTCTGCACAAGCTGCAGTTTCTGAACCATCTTCAAAGGCAGCCCCACGTAGAGTGCATTGCAGTAATCTAATTTACAGGTTACCAGAGCATGGACAACTGAAGCCAGGTTATCCCTGTCCAGATAGGGACGTAGGTGGGCCACCAACCAAAGTTGGTAGAAGGTACTCCATGCCACTGAGGCTACCTGAGCCTCAAATGACAGAGATGATTCTAGGAGAACCCCCAAGCTACGAACCTGCTCCTTCAGGGGGAGTGCAACCCCATCCAGGACAGATTGGACATCCACCATCCGGTCAGAAGAACCACCCACTAGCAGCATCTCAGTCTTGTCTGGATTGAGCCTCAGTTTATTAGCCCTCATCCAATCCATTGTCGCAGCCAGGCACTGGTTCATCACATTGACAGCCTCACCTGAAGAAGATGAAAAGGAGAAATAGAGCTGCGTGTCATCAGCATACTGATGGCAATGCACACCAAAGCTCCGGATGACCGCACCCAATGGTTTCATGTAGATGTTGAACAGCATGGGGGACAGAACTGACCCCTGTGGAACCCCATACTGGAGAGTCCAAATATCTTAACCTTCCTCTTATATCCTGATGCTTGATCATGCTGCATGTATCTACTGTACCACAGAGGGAGATAGCGTAGACGTAGCCAATATGGTTCAATCAAGAGGCATTATCAGAAGAGCAAGAGGCACTGACAGGCACATTCCAGCCATGCAAAAAGAGCAGGGCAAGTGAGGTGTGTAGAGGGGATGGAAAGATTAGTCAATTTCCATTTTCTCAGTTTCTCATTTTTCCAATCTTAAATTCAGTTCTCCACATTTCTGCAGCAATTTGTGATTTTTTTTTAAAAGTCCTCATAAAAACTCTTCAGCATTTGAGAGCAAATTTCTCTTACTAGACACATTTTTGTCTGCAGTTTTGACTAGTGTACACATTTTTGTAAGCTATTTCTCCAAATGTAATCCATTTTTGTATGCTATTTTCACTAATGCATTTTATTTTTTTTATGCACGCTTCCCCCTGCTATATGCATTTTTGTAAACATTCTTCGGTTGTAGAACTGAATTTAAAAATTTTGAAGGATAGCTGTGTTTCAATTCTTTTATTGTTTTAGAAAGTGCAAAATTGATGGATTCATCTTTGAATGCAAACTTAATCAAATTTCTCTCCCATCCCTAGTGTACAGCCTGCAGAGAGCTCCAAGGGCCAGATAGATAGACCTTGGGGGCCACATTCATTGCCAGGGCCTGAGATTTTTACAGTCCTAAGGGTTTTACAACTAGATGATGCATGTGAAGCACTTTGACCACTTAAAAGCACTACACAAAGGTTATGAATTATTATTATTATTAGTATTAACATTATGTCATAGAATAGTGGAGTTGGAAGGGGCCTATAAGGCCGTCGAGTCCAACCCCCGCTCGATGCAGAAATCCAATTTAAAGCTAACTTAAAGCATGTCCTCATGCCGAGTGTTTTGCATTACTAGCCAGCTGAATAGAAATATTTTAAAATACGTAATGGATATTTTAATGGTGTAAACTGCTTCACGCTCTTTTTTGTTTTTGTTCTTTAATAGAAAGCAGTCTAGAGATTTTTTTAAAAATTAAGTAAGTGAAACTGGGGAAGAGTGGAGGAAAAGATTAGGAGCTGCTGCTTTGGGCAGGAGCCAGATGTTGATCCTAATATCTAGTTAAAGCCTTAGCGAGCACACTTTGAAAGTACCATTGATTTCATGGATAAGTTCAGCAAGCATTTAAGCTTGCAAACCTATGTGCACCCAATGGGAAGCAAGTCCTACTGCATCGGTGGGACATCCTTTCAAGTACATCTGCCCAGTATCAGGCCATGCATCTCTCTCCCTGGAATCCATGGGACTTAAAAACAACAACATTTGTTGAATGTTGCTGTTGATTAAGAGCATGCTATTTTTACATGGGCCTGGTGCAGAAATCATGAACCTCCTCTTGAGCATCAGCTGTTGGCTGTTGTAAGAAACCAGATACTGTGCTACATGAATTGAATACAAGGTGCATTAGCTGATAAAATCTATTGTTTAGCACAGCAAGTGCACTGTGATATGTAATATCTTCCTGAGACATCTTCCATGGGAGCATATTATCTGGGAAACAACATTGGCAGGGGCCTTCTAAGGTTGCTTTAGGAGACCTGATCACAACCTTCATTATGTCAGAACTTTTGTTGCGTAAAATTCCATTTTGTTACAGCTCTCAGCCAGTAAAATGCAATCTGGGCTGAGACTTGGCACAGAAAGACTGCAGTACACATTCCCCCAAAGGACTGGAACAGCTGTGACCTCTTGGAAACAGAATGCAGTTTTTATAATCTTCTGCAGATGGATCTTTTGCTGCACTTATTGCTATTTTTTAATTGCAATGCTGAAACAACAGTTGCAAGTAAGACCCCAATATGGAAGCAAAATGGGCTTGGGTGGAAAAAAAAACAGAATGAACACCCTCAATGGCTAACTTTCTTTTGAAAGTTTGCTCATCCAGTTAGGATTAGATAGGCGTGAACTCCTCCCAGTTTGATCCATCATTCATATAGAGGGAAACAGATTCATAACCCTTTATCCACTAGACATAGATTAATTTAGATCTTCTACAGATGGGGAACCTTAAACACAGAGGCCTTTAGGCCCCAGTACAGCACAATGACATAACCAGGGTGGGGCCTAGCTGAGACCTTTGAACCTGCCACATTCCTCCTGATGTGAATCAGGGCCTTCCTCACCATCATCTTCAATATACAGGTATCATGAGGACGGAGAGGGCTTGATCCACAGCAGCAGCTGAAGCAGCTTGGGCAGCTCCTTGAAAGTTCAGGCTAAAACCTGGAGCTGATTCCACTGCCCCACTGACATGCAGCCACCAGAAGCCACTGCACAGCAGGATGGTCACAGTCTTCTGAGATTTTTTTCCTACTGATTTCAATTGTACATCCCAAATGGGTTCAAAATGCTCAATTCCCCAATTGTGAAGTCTGATATAACCAGAGCTCACACTGTCAACTCTGCTTATGAACGTGGCTCCACACAGAAGCAGGGAGCAAAACTAGTTGTGTCATCACAAGAGTTAAGCCACTGAAGCACTGGTTTGGTGTCCCTGCTGAACTGTCTAGGGGGCGACTGCTGACTTTGCCTTTTCTTACTTGTGCTCTGCAGGTACACAGAGGGGAACAACCATAACTCTGACAGGCAAACATTTACCATGGGAATGCTCAGGCATGAATTTGAAGACCTGTTTCACAGGTTACAAGAAAATGTAGTTCCCTACTTTTCCATGGAATGTTGACAAATTATTTTCATTTGTTATAATTTTTGCAATGTCTGAAAAGGCCCTTCTCCAAGTCCCCCCTCTGAGGGAGGCTCAGAGCATCGTGACAAGAGGGAGGGCCTTTTCAGTTGTGGCTCCCATTTGTGGAATGCTCTCCCCCAGTGAGGTCCACCTGTTACCTTCATTAACATCATTTCAGTGCTGGGTAAAGGCTTTTCTTTCCCCCCAGGATTTTTGATAGATTCTGTTGGTTGTTCATGTGCTGTCACAGCTTCCTGTGTCTGTGTAGGGGTTGCTGTTGTTTTGTTGCTTTGTTTTTATGGTATGATATATTTATTAGTGTTTTTAATAATGTTGTAAGTTGCTTGGAGACCTTTGAGTTATCATCATCATCATCATCATCATCTATACCCCAAGTCAGCAACTACTGCCATGTCAAAAAAGAAGCAAGGAATGGTAGGCCATCCTCTTGATCTGTACCCCTCAAAGTGAGCTACTGGCAAGTTCTGCTATAATAGACACCACTTTTATGTCATCTCTAAGCACAAGCCTGCATAAACCAGATTGAAGCACGGTTGAGACATTAAGATGGATGCACAGGGCTGCTAGAAGACTTTTGGCCATGCACAGAACATGAGGACCCTTCCACCAGTTTTGAAACTGACCATTCTTAGCATTCTTTTCAGGGTTCTGGTCAATCCCCTGCAGCCAGGATCCTTCCTATCTACGAGCTTTTCCCAAGCCCTGTTATTCGTCACCCTTTATGTCCTTTGATACTTGGCATCAGATCTGTCAAGCATGCCCTGTACCACTGAGTGAGACCTCTTCCTTTTCCTGGGTTGGTTTGATGTAAACCTGATCAGTCCAAATCACCCTAAATCCAAATAGTTTCTGGCTTCAATGAAACTAAAGCAGGAACAACATGTTTAGCAGCAAACAGGAGATTTCCCAGCACACTTTTTTTTGTCACTGATCTGCAAAATGGTGGCAATGGGAACATTTGCTGGAGAGTAACAGCAGTAAGGAAGGGGGTTACTTAACCCTCTCCATCCCTCATGCCTTCCCTCTGCAATGAGTCCCCCCACCTGTTTTTACTGCATGGCCAGAAAATATGGAACCCCAGCTTGGGAGGTGAGGGTGGCTAGGCAGAAGGACTTCAGAGGAAAACCAGCAGGCATCAGAAGGATTAAAGAATTCTCCTCCTCCTCCATGGGTGGGGAGCCTTTTTCAGCCCAAGGGTCACATTCCCTATCCTTCCAGAGCCATCATGCCAGGAGTGAACAGGTGCCAGGTCTCCACCGGGGGAGTCCACCTCAGAGGATGACCAGGAGGCTCTAGCCTTATCCCCCAGCCTTGGGTCAGGCTCCATCTGACTGCGAGGAGCTAGGATCCTGTGGTGGGGCTGAGGAATGGCCACCAGCACCCCAGGTGAGGTCAGCCTCTGAGACCGAGGCTAGATGTGTTCCAAGCCCAAGAGAGAGGTGTCACCACAAACACCAGTTGGAAACCTGGCCCATCTGGACTTCCGGGAAGGATGACTTTGCTTGTGCCTGCTTTTTGAGACGAGCTGTCGTCTCAGAAGAAACTTTTTCAGTATAAATCAGTCAGAACGTTCTTTTTTGACTGGTGATGATTTTTTCCCGGGCAGGGAAAAACGTAGAGATTAACCATTAAAGCCTGTTTTTGTTTGGGAGGACTGGATCTCATTAATTTATGAGAGAAGGTTCAGCCAGCAATGCCGGAGGACGTCCATCAAGCTCTAACTGACTAAGTGGCACGTTTATCTTTTCTTCAAAGAAAACGAACTTAAACAAGCAAGCATCCTTCTTTCTATATTTTTTTTTTCATTTGGTTTAAATCGTTGCAGCAAAAAAGAGATTTGTCAATGAATCGGCTATATAAGAACTGCTGGGTGAGTTAAAATTTTTCTCTGTTATTCACGAAACTAAGGAGGAAAGAAACTGAAAAAGCCTATCTTAGTTTTTATTGCAAAAAGCTGGCCGGGAAGTGCATTCTAAAGATATAAACTGAAGAGGGATTTCTATTTCGAGGAGGGAAAATAAATAAATAAATTTGATTTATGAACTTTGGAGCATTATACGTCTGGGACTATTTTTTTTTGGTCTATTTCATTTTGACGAATCTGCTTGTTCACGACGCTACTAACTCTTTTGAAGCTGGGAACTAAATTTGTTTTGTATTCCTGAATATAAGAGATAAGGCAGGCTGTACTGTCTACACTGTGACTTCATCAAGCCTGGAATATTAACCCAATTGTGACTGAAATAATTTTTGTTTTTGTGGTTTTAAGAATGGCAATCAGGAAAGTGGCTGAGACCATGGAAGAAATTATGTTTCAGAAAATAATGGATGAGATTGAGATAACGAAACAAACCCTGAGACAGGGTAGACAGGAGATGAAAAATGAATTTAGTAAAATGACGCAGGAGTTTAAAGAAATAGTTGATGAGATTAGAGATGAAAAAAGAAAAACTAAAGGGAAGATGCAAGCTCTGGAGATTGGAACAAATGTGAAATTGGAAAAAGATCTGGAGTTTATGGATACTAGAAATAAAGTTTACTGTTTGGAAATCAACGTTGTCTCTGTAGAAATTAATGAAGATAATAGAGATAAAGTTATTAATGTCTTGGATAATTTTTTGGACTGGAATGATGTGATGGAGCTTGACACAGAAAAAATCTATGGAATGGACTACAGATATGTGACAATGGAAAAATTCTTAAGAGATGAGCCAGTGCATCTTGTAAAAAAGAAGAACAGAGATATGACTTTACAACAATATTTTAGCAACATATTCAGAATTGATGGCAAGAAAATATTTGTGATAAAGGAAATTCCCATCAGACTCTTACTATATGACTATGGCTATGACAGCAAGATTAATATGGGATACTGATAATGGAAGAATGGATACTGAAATTACTGGACTGAACAGGACTATTGAAGACGGAAGATGGAATTAATATTGATAATGGAAGAATGGCTATTGAAATTATTGGCTCAAACAGGTTTGGCGAGATGGATTAATCTATATATTTATTTGGATTATGACTATGACAACAAGATTATTATGGGATAATGATAATGGAAGAATGGCTACTGAAATTATTGGATTCAATAGGATTATTGATAATGGAAGAATGGTTACTGAAATTATTGGACTTAATAGGATTATTGAAGATAGAAGATGGAATTAACATTGATAATGAGAATGGCTATTGAAATTATTGGACCTAACAGATTTGAATGAGATGGATTAATCGACATGTTTATTTGGAGAAAAATTGAAAGATATATCTCTCAAGGAACTGAAACCTCTCTTTGACTTTTTGTGGGAAGAATAAAGTAATGTTTATGAGATTTGATGATTAATTAAGATAACTACTGGAGAAAAGTGATTTTATAATATAATTTAGGAGACAGGATTGTTATATATTGTAGACTTATAACTGATCTGCGACAAATCGGAAGTCAACATTTTATTTTATTGTTTAATTATTTTTGTTTTGTGTTTTTTTTTGTCTTTGAAAATTTGAATAAAAATTAATAATAATAGGAAACCTGGCCCATCTGGAGAACTGCCCAACCAAAGCAACAACAACAACCAGAACCAACAAAGAGAAACTCAATATCAGCTGTCAGAAAACCCAGGGAAACAAAAAGGTCTGCTAACTAAAATATGTAACTTGTCCCTCAGGTCCTCCTCCATGCCTGAGGACTGGAAAGTGGCAAATGTAACGCCAATCTTCAAAAAGGGATCCAGAGGGGATCCCGGAAATTACAGGCTAGTTAGCTTAACTACTGTCCCTGGAAAACTGGTAGAAAGTATTATTAAAGCTAGATTAACTAAGCATATAGAAGAACAAGCTTTGCTGAAGCAGAGCCAGCATGGCTTCTGCAAGGGAAAGTCCTGTCTCAGTAACCTATTAGAATTCTTTGAGAGTGTCAACAAGCATATAGATAGAGGTGATCCAGTGGACATAGGGTACTTAGACTTTCAAAAAGCGTTTGACAAGGTACCTCACCAAAGGCTTCTGAGGAAGCTTAGTAGTCATGGAATAAGAGGAGAGGTCCTCTTGTGGATAAGGAATTGGTTAAGAAGCAGAAAGCAGAGAGTAGGAATAAATGGACAGTTCTCCCAATGGAGGGCTGTAGAAAGTGGAGTCCCTCAAGGATCGGTATTGGGACCTGTACTTTTCAACTTGTTCATTAATGACCTAGAATTAGGAGTGAGCAGTGAAGTGGCCAAGTTTGCTGACGACACTAAATTGTTCAGGGTTGTTAAAACAAGAAGGGATTGCGAAGAACTCCAAAAAGACCTCTCCAAACTGAGTGAATGGGCGGAAAAATGGCAAATGCAATTCAACATAAAGAAGTGTAAAATTATGCATATTGGAGCAAAAAATCTTAATTTCACATATATGCTCATGGGGTCTGAACTGGCAATGACCGACCAGGAGAGAGACCTCGGGGTTGTAGTGGACAGCACGATGAAAATGTCAACCCAGTGTGCAGCAGCTGTGAAAAAGGCAAATTCCATGCTAGTGATAATTAGGAAAGGTATTGAAAATAAAACAGCTGATATCATAATGCCGTTGTATAAATCTATGGTGCGGCCGCATTTGGAATACTGTGTACAGTTCTGGTCGCCTCATCTCAAAAAGGATATTATAGAGTTGGAAAAGGTTCAGAAGAGGGCAACCAGAATGATCAAGGGGATGGAGCGACTCCCTTATGAGGAAAGGTTGCAGCATTTGGGGCTTTTTAGTTTAGAGAAAAGGCGGGTCAGAGGAGACATGATAGAAGTGTATAAAATTATGCATGGCATTGAGAAAGTGGATAGAGAAAAGTTCTTCTCCCTCTCTCATAATACTAGAACTCGTGGACATTCAAAGAAGCTGAATGTTGGAAGATTCAGGACAGACAAAAGGAAGTACTTCTTTACTCAGTGCATAGTTAAACTATGGAATTTGCTCCCACAAGATGCAGTAATGGCCACCAGCTTGGATGGCTTTAAATTCATGGAGGACAGGGCTATCAATGGCTACTAGCCATGATGGCTGTGCTGTGCCACCCTAGTCAGAGTCAGCATGCTTCTGAAAACCAGTTGCCAGAAGCCTCAGGAGGGAAGAGTGTTCTTGCACTCGAGTCCTGCTTGCGGGCTTCCCCCAGGCACCTGGTTGGCCACTGTGAGAACAGGATGCTTGACTTGATGGGCCACTGGCCTGATCCATCAGGCTCTTCTTATGTTCTTATGTTCAACAGTGGAGGCTGGTCCATTAGGGTACATGGGCCACTGGCCAACCAACTTATCCTCCCTCAGCCAACCTCCGCCTGCCTGCCTTCTTACTTACAACCAGTTAGGAGGTGGCTCTGCCTGTCATTGGCTCTGGCTCCACCTATTTTTGGTTTCCCTTCCTTCCACTCTACCGGTCCCAATGGATGCTAGCAACCACTGTTCTTTAACTGTCTACTAAAGTGCCCTGTCTTCAGTGGTCTCCTAATCTCCATAAGGAACTCATTCCACAAAGTAGGTGCCACAACGGAAAAGGCCCTCCTCTAAATCCCAGCAGACTGAACTTCAGTAGGCCACAGTACATCAGAAGTATTTCCATTAAGCAATGTCAGAGAATTCTGATGAAAACAGAAACAGGACTGGAAATTGCTGGTGTTTGCTTACTTGACCCATGCCTAGGATGGACATCAAACCAGCGAACATGATCAGTATTTGCTGTTGCAGCTCTCACTCTGCCAACGATGCGTAACTGGTGACTTCCCCCCCCCATTTTCATTGTGTTTGCATAGGAACGAATGGGATGGAATAATAATGACAATGAAACTTACATAACTTGCGTACTTTACATAAGGAATTACGTTTGCCACAGCAGACAGCGAGATGAATAACTGCATTTTTGGTGGGAAATGAACGGCAGCAGAAAGAAAACAGTACTACATGCTATAAATAAATAATCATGGAATAAAACATGATGCCTTCTAACATCCCTCCTTCCAAGACATGCAACCCAGTATCTTTGACAGCCAGGAGTGGATGGGCCATAGCCTCGCCTCTTAGCCTCAAATACCCATTTGAGGGGAAATGTGAGGAATGGCCCAGTCAAGTACTTTAAACATCCTTGTTGCTTTTGAATGCTCCAGAATGACCTCCCTCCGCTACATTTTTTTGTTTTGTTTTCTTTACCTGACAAGCCCACCGCTCAGTGTCTAAACAAGAGACCTGCCAACCGGTTCTAGTGGAACAATTTCCTGTGACATTCATCATGGTGTTTTTCATCTGTCTCTTGTCTTTTGTGATTCTGACAGTTGTTTGAGCTCAATTTTTCACGGGCGAGCCTGGACGGGACCCTTAATCTGCCAAGCACAGTGGCTGGGTGGGCCCCATGGGATGTCCGGTTCCTCCTTCACATGTTTCTACTCAACAGCCTCCACGGAGCCGTCCCTAAGCAGGGACTTCTGAACGGAAGAGAAAAACAGGGTCTCATGCACACATCCCACTTCAGCTGCTGGGTATGGAAAAAGAGCAACAGCAATTTGTGCATGAGCCAAACAGCAGCGTCGTCGCCTTGCTCTGACCTTGGTAATGTTTGGCCATAAATATTTAAGGTGTGATTTAATTATAAAAAAATTAAAATATGTGTGTGAGAGAGAGAAAGAGAGAGAGGGTAGGGAACACATGTAAAATGTAGACTGTTAGAGGTTTCTTGCTTAGAGGTTTTATTTACAATTAAGCAGTATACAAATTCTGTTAGTTAAATAAAATGAAGGCGGGGATAACAAGCAATGGGGTAAACCTTTACTGAAGAGTGCAGAATGGATAGCGTTGAATGAATTGGCATGCAGCTAAAAGTTGCTGGAAATGTAACTGGCAGGTAAATTGGATTGCTGTCATTAGTTGTATGGGTCCATGGTACTTTTACAGAATAACAACAGATAGATCCTTGCCCTAAGGAGCTTGCAATTTATCCCTTGTTTTCCCCCAACATTTATATCCAGATGTACTGGTGGGATCTGCAACCAAGTATTGCAGTACAGAGTGTTTCAGTCAGTTGGTCCTGCTGTGTTCTAGGACACTCCATTCCATTCCATTCCCACTTATTAGGAGGACCAGAAGTAGGGCCCCCTCTCCCATATATATATATATATATATATATATATAGAGAGAGAGAGAGAGAGAGAGAGAGAGAGAGAGAGAGAGAGAGAGAGAGCGAGCAGGTGTTCTTGCAACACTGTAATGAGAAAAACCACAAGGTAGAATTCTCCCTGCCCCCTGCACAACTTTTAAAGATACAGAAGTCCTCTTGGATATGTATGTATATATATATCATTGGTGTATTCTGGGATGAACTTCACATCTAACTCATAGCAGTTCACTGTGATCAGAGTGCCCTGTTAAGAGACCACACATGAAGGATAAAGCCATCAGTGGCTCCTAGCATGATGGCTGTGTTCTGTCTCAATTGTCACAAGTAGAATGGCTCTGAACACCAGTTGCCGGGAATCACAAGTGGAGGGTGTGGTGCTGCATTCATGTCCTGCTTGGAAGCTTCCCATAGGCATCTGGTTGGCCATTGCGAGGACAGGATGATGGACTAGATGGGCCACTGGCCTGACCCGACTGGGCTTTTCTTATGCTCTTATCGGTGCCCTCCCTTTCCTACCCTGGTTTTGGTCTTGCTTTGCCAGATGTGTGTGTGAATGCTGCCCCCTTCCCTTCTATGTACTGCCACTATGGATGTACAAAATGCAGTCCCCAAGCACCTTTCAGTGTTTCAGGGGCCTTCTCGGACAATTAAATGTTGTGGTTGCCTGGCAACCCCAAGAAGCATATTTGTTTCTTTTCTGACAAATGGGAGTGGAGAGTTGTAGGGTTAATGGGAACCTGTCCACCTGTCCACCAAGAGTGTACAGTGGCCAGGATAACGCAGTGAGATTCTCAAAACTGTGACTGGCCCTAAACTTTCTCGAGGGGAAAAATTCTGTTTTATTATCTCGAAATCAGATTGGATTCTGATATGGGGGACAGTGGCAGACATATCATGAGGAATCTGTTTATGTAGTTAAGAAGGGAGATGACATAGCTCTTTATCATCGTATGCTTTACACATGTGAGGTCCCTGAGTGAATGCATGACATGATTCGCTTGACCTGGAGAGCTACTGCCAGCCAGTGTAGACAATACTACCATTAGAACGGTCTTTATATGGGTGGGGAACCTGTGATTTTCCAGATGTTGTTAGACTCTTATCCGCAGTAATGTAGTGGCAAATTCAGAAGTGCAGGGTCCCTTCATGATCGGCACAGCCACACCCCTCCCCCCCTTTTTTGCTGTTGGGTTGAGAATGAGAGCTTTCTTAATGCCTTCTCCCACAATAACAGATGTTTCTAGGAGCCAATAAGCATGAAAAGAGAGAGCGTTAGCTACTGAGAAGAGTATTCTCAATGGCTGACTTGCCTCCTGTCACTCTAATTGGCTCCAATCAGCAGGAAAGGACAAGGAAGCAAGTTAGAAGACTCTTCTCAGTGGCAACACACTCCCCTTTCATGCTGATTGGCTAGTAGGATGCTGGAGACCCTGCTGGGACCCTGCTCCCAAAAAGGTAAGGTGTCTAACCCCAAGACCCTGGATGACTACACCCCTGCCCATTGGCCCCAGCCAGCATGGCCAATTATCAGGGCTGATGGGAGTTGTAGTCCAGCAACATCCAGAGGGCCACAGGTTCCCCTTCTCAGATTCCAAGGTATAACAGCTGCTTTCTATAAACATGGTTCCAGGATTCAACCTCTGATTAAAGGGATTTCAGGAATCATGGACAGATGTTGTTTAGAATCAGTTGTTACTATTATAGATGGGTGGATCTGCCAGTTTTTGATTCTTTACATTTCTTCTATTTCCAACCTCAAGTTCAGTTCTTCACATTTCCATTTTTTTTTAAAGCCCTCTTGAAAATTCATCAGCATTTTCGTGCAAATGTCTCTCGGTATACACACTTTTGTATTCAGTTTTGCTTAACATCCATATTTTAGCAAAGCAATTTTCCTTTATATAATGCATTTTTGTATGCTGTTTTCATTAATATATGCATGTTTATGTACACTTTGCCCTAACGTATGGACACATGACTTGGCTGGATTGCTGCACTGCAAAATTCAGAGAAATGCAAATTTTGAAGGATGGCTGGGTTTCCCTTCTTGTCCTGTTTTGGAAAATACAAATTCGGTAGGTTCATCTTTAAATGCAAACGGAATCAGTTTTCCCCCCATCCCTAGTTACTACCACAACTATCTGTGTACTGCAGTTCTGAGCAATAAAAAAAGTGAAAGAGGATTTTTTTTGGGGGGGGGAATCTAGTTAGAAGTTCAGACTCCACTAATTAATCCCAGATTCTATTCAGCTGGAGCTCTTCGTTGGTGGCAGGCAAACCGAGCTGTTCTCTGTAGGCATAAATAATCTGCTAACAATGACTTCATTTACCCGTTTAACTTACTTTGCAATAGAACCTTGTCCAATTAATAAATCCTGCTAGTCTTCTTCAACAAGAGTCAGATATTGTGATAAGAAATCTCATTATAAAGGCTTTCTCACAAATGTGTTTTGCAAGCACAACTAAAACAAGCATTTCCAATATTTTGTTTGTAAACCTATAGAGATCTGAGGGGGAGGGCAGTTATACCTGTTGAAATTCTATATTGTTGTTGGTTGCTGTTGTTGTTATTTAGATTTATATCCTGCCCTTCCTCCTGAAGGAGCCCAGGCAACAGACACATCAAGGATATTGTTTTAAAAAAATCTAAAAACAGTTAAAACATTTGAAAAACAGTTAAAACATTATCTCTATAAGTGATCTCAAGGTTGCCAGGATCAGCGTCTTTCAGCTATCAAATACCTGGGTCAGCAGGAATGTTTTCACATTTCTCCTGAAGGTCAGTAATGAAAGCGACGGATACACCTCTCCAGGGAGGGCATTCTACAATCAGGGAACCACCACTGAAAAGGCCCTGTCATGGATCAACAACACCAACCAGGCCACCGCAGTGGTGGCACCACAAATAAGTTCTCGCCTGCCAAACCTAGGGTCTGATAGGTTGTTATTGGGGAAGGCTCTCTTTAAGTTACTTGGGTCCCAAACCATTTAGGGCTTTACATGCCAGTACTAACACCTTGAATTTGGCCAGGTAGCTCAGTGGCAGCCATTGCAGCGCTTTCAGTACCGGTGATACATGGGCCCATCGGGCTGCCCCCCTTATCAGCCTAGTAGCTGTATTCTGCACCAGCTGCAGTCCCTGAACTATTTTCAAGGGCAGCCCCACATGCAACGTGTTACAGTAGTCGAGGTGGAAGGTCACCAAAGCAATGGTCTAATAAAACAGGGCAGGCCTTTCATAGTTTTGTTCATCTTCCCCATATAATAAACACTTTAGAACAAATAACAGCAGACAGTTCACCAAAAAAGGGTATAATGGCTTTTGAGGAGGTGATGCAGAATATGTATCTTACTCTCCAAACTTCAAATGGCACTACAAAACATCCTATAGACAGAACAAATAAGTGGTTTGACAGAGAATGTGTTAATCTCAGAAAAAGAATTCACTCTGCCCACTGCAGTTACCGAGCAAATAATGAGCGCCAACTCCTGCACTCATATTATGCGTTAAGGAAAGAATATAAGAAGCTTCTATATCGGAAAAAAGTGAGGCAATTAGAGACTCATGGCAAATGTTGATTGCAGCATCTATTACACGTAGCACTAAATCTTTCTGGAAGCTTGTCTCTGGAGCTTTGACTGACAACAATGGAAGTCCAGATTGTCATATCCCAGCAAATATCTGGGAAGATTATTTTCGTGCAGTTTTCCATTTTCAAGGGCAGCCCCATATGCAACGTGTTACAGTAGTCGAGGTGGAAGGTCACCAGAGCATGAATAACTGAGGCTAGTCTATCCCAATTTAGTACAGCTGTCGCTGGCAAATCAGCTTTAGCAGGGCATAAGCACTCCTAAAGTGCAGGAGCCCTCTGCTCTCTTGGATATGGCTCTAGTAAAGCCCTAAACAAGAACATTCCTTTTGAGGGGTAGGGATACTGCAACATATTGCTGGAACCTAAAGGTAGGGATGGAAGGGAAATTTGATGTGGTTTGCATTTAAGGGTAATCCTCTGTAATTCTCGCTCTCCAAAACAATACGATAATTGAAACAGCTGTCCTTTGAAATTCACACTTTTCTGAATTTTGCAATGTAGGTCTCCAGCCAAGTAATGTGTACAAAAATGGATATACTAGGCTAAAGCATGCATAAATATGCATATGTTTGTGATAATAACACACAAAAATGCATTATACTGGCTACCAATTAGCTACCAGGCTAAGTTCATATATAAAGCCCTATACAGCTTGGGACCAAGATACCTGAACAATTGTCTCACCCCTTATATATCCAGTCAATCACTGTGCTCTGCAGTTGAGGGCGTCCTGCAGATACCATCTTATCAGGAGGTCCATTCCGCACAACATAGGAAATGGACCTTTAGTGCAGTGACACCTCCTACCCTTTGGAATTCCCTCCCCTTAAATATTAAACAGGCACCATCTCTGTTGTCTTTTTGATGCCTGCTGAAGACCTTCCTCTTCCAACAAGCCTTTTAAACAGATATCTTTCTGGATATGCATCTGTACTGGAATTGGTTTTAAGAGGTTTTTATTGTTTTATCAGTTGTTTGTGGTCCTGGGCTCCTTTTGGGACAAAGGGTGGAATATAAGTGTTGTTGTTGTAGGAAGGTGGTGAGATCTACTTTCTCTAGGAATGGGTGCAGTTGGTGCACTACCTGAAGCTGAGCAAAGCCACCTGGACATCCAGAACAGCCAAGTCCAAAGGCAACTGGAAAGATGCAAACCTGGTTCTTCAGAAGAAGTGCCTCCCTCCATCCAAAAGATGTTTTTAATAAATTTTTATTATTTTATTCTTTGTTGTTTGTTGCCCTGGGCTCTTTTGGGAAGAAGTGTGGGAAACAATATTATTTATTTATATTATTATTATTATCATTATTAGAGAAATTGCTTTGTGAACGTGCCGATTAGGAGAAATTCACACTAAAATCCTGATGAATTTTCATGAGGGCTTTGTAGAAAATCCAGAAGTGATGTGGAAATTGGGGAACTGAATTTAAGACTGGAAAAATCAGAAATTGAGGGAAACCAAAATGGACAAGATTTGTACATGGTTTGGACACATCCTGTTTGGACTACTGCAATGTGATAAGAAGATAAGAAGAGCCTGCTGGATCCAGCCAGTGGCCCATCTAGTCCAGCATCCCATTATCACAGTGGCCAACCAGCCCATACTTTCCTGCAGGTCCCACTTATGTGACTGTGTACACATGCAGACACAGGCAGATGTGTGCACGCATGCAAGACTTTGAGGGGGGAAATAATGTGAGTAGGAGTCACTTAAGAGGAAGAAGCAGTGTTGTTGCATACAATCCAACCTTATGGGGGCTCCAGGTGGGACTGTATATAGTCAGTCCCACAGAGTTCACGGCGAAGAAACATTTGCAAAAGAACAGCCAGCCAGAACAGGAGACATTTAATCCACCAAATATTCTTAGGTGGTATTTTAGAAATACTGGTGTATTTTTATGTTAAATTAATTGAAACAAATGTTGCATTTTGAATGTATTTGATAAAGTTTAGAAGAATAATGCCCAGTGTTAGCAGAACTGTTGTTCTGTCTTAATCTCTCAGTGACTTCTGATGCCACCTTCCGTTATATACTTCTGGACAAGCAATGAGGGTTGGGAACTGGATGCTAGTGGTAAGATGTGTGTGTGTAATTTATTTATTACATGTATACCCTGCCTTTCTTTTCATGATAGAAACCCAAGGCAGCTTACATATGGTTCCCAGGTGGTCTCCCATCCAGGCACTGACCAGACCTGGCCCTGCTTAGCTTCAGCAGGGTGCTGGCCTCATGTGCCTTCAGTCCATAGCCTGGGACCAACAGCTAATGATGGCCACCAGCTTTAAAAGAGGATTAGAAAAATTAATGGAGAATAAGGCTATCAGTGACTACTAGCCATCATGGCTCTGTTCTACCATCACTGCATCTGAGTATCAGTTGCTAGAAACCACAGGTGGGGAGAGTTTTCTTGCACCCAGGTCTTGCTTCTGGGCTTCCCACGGGCATCTGGTTGGCCCCTATGAAAACAGGATGTCGAACTAAATGGGCATTTGGCCTGATCCAGCATGGTTTTTATGTTCTTAAGACTGAGGCTAGGCCCCCAAGGCAATTATGCTGTGCCCCCCTGAAGGGCTGCCCTTGAAGATGGTTTAGAGACTGCAGCTAGTGCAAAATACAGCTGTCAGTCTTGATGGAGCTGAGCGATCAGTTTGCATCAGTTTGTGGATTTTGTTTTAAAAAATCCTCATGAAAATATACATATTTTTGCAAGCAATTTCCCCTAATATAATGCACTATTTTCACTGATGTATACATTTTAATGCACACTTTCCCCTAATATGTTCATTTTTATATACATTATTTGGTTGGAGAACTGCATCACAAAATTCGAAGAAATGCAACTTCAGAAGGATAGCTGCACTTTGGTTTGCATATTTTTTTTGGAAAGGGAGAATTAGGCAGGTTCACATTAAAATCCTAATCAAGCTGAATTTTTCTTCCATCCCTACTCAGAACCATATGACATCAGTCGTGAAAGATTTTCACTGGCTGCCTATTTGCTACCAAAACCAATTCAAGGTTTTGGATTTGGCATCTAATCCTGAAGAGCTTGGGGCCCAGCTATCTGAGAGCCCACCCCCATTGTCCATCCTTTGAGTTGAGCAGGCATGAGGGCCTCTGGGGCTCAGAAGGGCCCCTGAGAGAGTGGAGCTCTTGCCCCTTGATCTGTGCCAGCATCGGATCACGAGGCATGATTTGCGGTAAAAGTAAACCCCTCACCCCACGCTGCAAGACATGCCCTGTGACCCTATGATGGCACAGATCACAGAGCTCCACCCTCACAGACAACATCCCCCCAATGCAGCCTACGCAGGCTTAAGGAGGCCTGGCCACCCCACATCCCATGTGCAAAGACGTGCACGTACAGCATGCTAGAGCATTGACATGATGATGCAGGAGGCGGGGCAGGCCTATTTAAGCCTGTGCCAGCTGAATGGGTGGTTGTTGGTGCCTGAAGGCCCTCTCATGCTTGGCACCAGCCCGTGAGTCGAGTTCCAGTGGGGAGGCACTCATAATAGTTCTATTGGTAAGTGATGCCCGGGAATTTGTGACTCAGCAGAGGGACCTCTTACAAACAGCATTCCAGTTATGGAATCTACTCACAGATATTTGGCTGGTGCCAATGTTTGTTTGCTTGTTTGTAGTTATTACTTATGCTTTATTTTAATCTTCATCTTTTTGTCTTTTTCTTATCACTTCCCCATACATGTATGCATATATATACATGTCTGTCTGTCTGTCTGTCTATATATGCATATTGTTATTTATGTATTTTAATTGTACTTTGTGTATATTAATTTACTCTAATGTCTTATGTTTTTATTGTGTATAATTTTATTATGTATGTGTGTGATTTTATTGTAAGCCGCCCTGAGTGCCCTATTGTAGGGTAGAAGGGCGGGATAGAAATATTTTAAGTAATAATAATAAATAATATAGTTATTAAACAGAACTAGTTTACCATTTTGACTGGTTATGTATACTCTAAGCGGTTTACATAAAATAGACATTAAAATTATCTATAAATGTCAGTAGTAATGTGTTTTAATTGTTTTTAATACTGTGTTTTAAATCTCTGTAACCCACCCTGGGACCTATAGGTGAAGGGTAGGAAATAAATATTATGATGATGATGATTTTAAGAACAAGTTAACCTAAAAAACCACCACACAAGATAAATAAAATCAGCAACTAAAAATATACATTGTCATTAAAATATACATTATAGATGTTGCCAATCTTTAGGCTGAGGAATGCGCACTTTTCTTTTTGATAGTTAAGAAATTGGCCTGTCCAGGGATATATTGCAGATGGCTGGGGTTTTATCTAACTGTATTGCCCAAAGGACTTTTAATTGATTGCTCTCTATATTTGTAGCCTGCTGCATTTGTAACTTCCCCTGGGTTACCCACCCAAGACGAAGGGTGGGATATGCATTTTAAAAATGAATAAAAAATAATTACAACATTTGGCCTGGTGTGCTGCTGATTTTCAAAAATTCTGCTGTATGGGATGGCTAAGGTGACCTACTGCATCCCTGCTAAAACCCTGGCCCGTCCTGTCCCATCTGTGCCCCTTGTTCCCATAGGGGTCTGTACAATGCAACTGATAAACCCAGGGGCAAGGGTTGTGTCACTCCTAGCACGGTCTCTGCAGCACCTATCTCAGTGCTGGTACTATACAAACATTATATCACTCTGTAATAGATCATCATTAGTCGTTTTATGGAAGCAAAACAAAAGATAAGGCAAACGCCAGGCTTTATCCTGTCGTCTTTTTCATATTAGAAAAAGCTCAAGGCATGAACTGTTCCCAGGATATCTCTGTCTCTTTTATAGTCTTTTGCATGCTGTATCCAACTGTTTTGGAATCTGATCTTACTGTTTCTTGTTGCAACCGATTTCTATGATATTACTGTTCATTATAATTTTTGTTTTGTTGTATTAATACAAAACATAACAGCCACAGCAACACCACACTCATTGCCCTTTTATTTTTCAACAGTGACCTGCAGATTTGCTTACATGATGGATCCATATTTTCTGTGAATGAAGTTTTCTGTGATTCATGTTGCATTCAAAGTCTTTTTTTAGAAAAAAGCAAGGGGGGGAAGAAATCAACCTTCCCCCCCCCAAAAAAAACCCAAAGCCCATCCTTAACCAAATACAGAGATACAAATTAAAAACATCAAGGACACCGAGACAGGGTGGGATTTTGGAAAAAGAGATGAAAGTAATAAGAAAGACAAACATACATAGCAAAGGGCAGAGTGGACGCCCTTTCAAGTCCTCATAAACTGCAAAGCAGTGAAGATTTCTGGAGGACACTTTGACAGTTCATTGATGCTGCTTTTTTTCAAAGATTTTCTTAAAAAATCAGCTATAAAGCATGTCTGACTCTGTAGCCATCATAAAGTACATATGTGAAAGAAACAGGAGTGTAGTCATCTGGGGTCTCAGGGGGGTCTTAGACCCCTAACTTTTTTGGGAGCAAGGTCCCAGCAGTATCCTATGAGCCAATCAGCATGAAAGAGGAGTGTGTTAGCCACTAAGAAGAGTATTCTGACATGCTTCCTTGTGTTATCCTGCTGACTGGAGCCAATCAGAGTGAAAGGAGTGAGTCGGCCACTGAGAATTTATTTATTTATTTTTATTTTTAAAACTTATATACCGCCCGACTAGCAATAGCTCTCTGGGCGGTGAACATAGGTACAATAAAATACAATATAATACAAAAACATCAGTCTAAAATCAAATTTCACAATCTAAAAACAGCAAAGGCTAAAATCAAATTACAAACATTACAATCATTAACAAAAAATTAAAATGCCTCGGAGTAGAGAAAGGTTTTAACCTGGCACCGAAAGGATGATAGTGTCGGTGCCAGGCGAACCTCCTCGGGGAGACTATTCCATAGTTCGGGGGCCACCACTGAGAAGGCCCTTGATCTTGTCACTGCCCTCCGGGCCTCCCTATGAGTCGGGACCCGGAGGAGGGCCTTCGTAGCAGACCGTAGTGTACGAGCCGGTTCATAGCGGGAGAGGCGTTCCGACAGATATCGAGGTCCCGCGCCGTATAAGGCTTTATAGGTTAATACCAACACTTTGAATTTGGCCCGGAAGCGTATTGGAAGCCAGTGCAAGTGGGCCAAAACAGGTGTTATATGGTCAGACCGCTTCGTTCTTGTTAGCAGTCTGGCCGCCGCATTTTGCACCAGCTGTAGCTTCCGAACCGTCTTCAGAGGTAGCCCTACGTAGAGCGCATTACAGTAATCCAAACGTGAGGTTACCAGAGCATGTACTACTGATGTAAGATCCTCCTTACACAGGTAGGGACGTAGCTGGGCTACCAATCGAAGTTGGTAGAACGCATTCCGTGCCACCGAGGCTACATGAGCCTCAAGTGACAGGGAAGAGTCTAGAACGACTCCCAGACTACGAACCTGTTCCTTTAGGGGGAGTGTAACCCCATCCAGGACAGGATATGTATCCACCATCTGATTGGAAAAACCATCCACCAACAGCATCTCAGTCTTATCAGGATTGAGTCTCAGTTTGTTAGTTCTCATCCAGTCCATTGTCGCGTCCAGGCAACGGTTCAGCACATTGACTGCCTCACCTGAGGAAGATGAAAAGGAGAAGTAGAGCTGCATGTCATCAGCGTACTGGTGACAACGCACTCCAAAACTCCTGATGACCGCACCCAACGGCTTCATATAGATGTTAAAAAGCATGGGAGACAAAACCGAACCCTGCGGGACCCCACATTGGAGTACCCACGGTGTCGAGCAATGTTCCCCAAGCACTATCTTCTGGAGACAGCCTGCCAAGTAGGAGCGGAACCACTGCCACGCAGTGCCTCCAACTCCCAACTCCGCAAGCCTCTCCAGAAGGATACCATGGTCGATGGTATCAAAAGCCGCTGAGAGATCAAGGAGAATCAACAGAGTTACACTCCCTCTATCTCTCTCCCAACATAGATAAACAGGGCGACCAAGGCCGTCTCAGTGCCGAAACCGGGCCTGAAACCCGATTGAAATGGATCTAGATAATTGGTTTCATCCAATAGCGCCTGGAGCTGGTCAGCAACCACTCGTTCCAAGATCTTGCCAAGATATGGAACATTTGCCACTGGTCTGTAGCTGCTGAAATCCTCTGGGTCCAGGGAAGGCTTTTTCAGGAGTGGTCTCACTGCTGCCTCCTTCAGACAGCCAGGGACCACTCCCTCTCGCAAGGAGGCATTTATCACTTCCCTGGCCCAGCCAACTGTTCCCTCCTAGCCAGTTTTTATTAGCCAAGAGGGGCAAGGATCTAGTACCGAGGTGGTTGCACGTACCTGTCCAAGCACCTTGTCCACATCCTCGAACTGAACCGACTGAAACTCATCCAACAAAACATGATAAGACTGTGCACCAGACACCTCACTAGGGTTAACTGCTATAAAATGAGAGTCTAGGTCCCGACGAATGCATAAGATCTTATGCTGGAAGCGCTCAGCAAACTCATTGCAGCGGGCCACCGAAGTATCTACAGTGTCCTGAAGGCCTAGATGGAGTAGCCCTCGGACAACTCTAAAAAGCTCCGCTGGGCGGGAGAGAGATGCCTTAATAGTGGCGGCGAAATATTGTTTTTTCGCTGCCCTCACCGCTCCTATATACCGCTTGGTGAAAGCACAAACCAGCGTATAGTTGCATTCATCAGGAGTTTGTCTCCATCTCCGCTCAAGCCCCCTCCTATCTTGCTTCATCGCCCTCAACTCTGGAGTATACCAAGGAGCTGAATGAGCTCTGCAAAGGAGAGGGCGCGCAGGAGCAATCGTGTCAACAGCCCGGGCCATCTCCGCATTCCACAGATTAACCAGGGCTTCAACAGGAGCGCCGGTCCTATCAGCCGGAAAATCCCCCAGAGCCCTTTGAAAACCTTCAGGATTCATTAGTCTCTGGGGGCGGACCAATTTAATAGGTCCCCCACCCTTGCGGAGGGAAAAGGTCGCTGAAAGTCTAAACTTCAGCAAGCAGTGATCTGTCCATGACAAAGGGATAGATGTAAAACTCCCCACATCCAGATCACTATCCCCATGTCCAGTAACAAAAATAAGGTCGAGTGTATGCCCCGATATATGTGTTGGGCCACTAACATATTGGGACAGCCCCATGGTTGTCATGGAGTCCATGAAGTCCTGAGCCGCCCCAGACAAAGTAGCCTCGGCATGAATGTTGACATCCCCCAGTACTAATAGTCTAGGGGATCTCAACAATACCTCCGAGACCACTTCCGTCAACTCAGTTAAGGAAGCCACTGGGCAGCAAGGTGGGCGGTACACCAGAAGGATTCCTAGTCTGTCCCTCTGGCCCAACACAAGGTGCAAACATTCCAGACCAGTAGTTGTATGGACATGGTGCTTGGTGAGTGAGATGGAACTCTTATAGACCACAGCAACCCCACCTCCCCGACCCTCAGATCTACCATGATGCTGAACCAAATACCCCGGTGGGCAGATCTGGGAGAGACTAACTCCTCCCTGTTCGCCCACCCAGGTCTCGGTTATGCATGCCAGATCGGCTGCCTCATCCATAATCAAATCATGGACGAGGGGTTTTTTATTATGAACCGATCTGGCATTAAAAAGCAGCAGCTCTGAGAGTTGGCTGAGAGGACAACCAACAACCCTGCGGGTATGAGAAGGACCGGAACAAGGCACAGCCACAACATGTCTGGGCCGTGTTCCCCTTACCTGGCACGTCCTTCTCATAACACCATACCTCCCTCTGCCCGTCACTACGGCAATTGGGGCCCCCTCATGTCTCCCCGCTAGATGGAAAGATCTCTTCCCCAGGCACATTATAAACTATAAATACAAAAAGAAAAATACAAAAAACTCAAATACATAAAATACACACTCTCACAACATGCATTCATATAAGCACCCAGAAAGAAAGCAGCAAGAGCAGCAACCTCTCCTTCCCTTGGGGCGATGGTCTCTTCCTCCTGCAGGCACTGGGTCTCCCAGGCCACCTCAGCCAGCTGGCTTATGTATCCCTCCAGAGAGGGACAGATGGTAAGAATCAGTCCTGGCTGGCTGGGTACCTGGGGCCTGGTTCTGCCAGGCAGAAGTCCCTCAGGGAAGGGTGGTGGAGGTGGTGGTCCCACAGCAGTGCAGTGCAGCGCAGCGCAGCGCAGCACAGCACAGCACAGCACAGCACAGCACAGCACAGCACAGCACAGCACAGCACAGCACAGCACAGCACAGCACAGCACAGCACAGCACAGCACAGCACAGCACAGCACAGCACAGCACAGCACAGCACAGCACAGCACAGCACAGCACAGCACAGCACAGCACAGCACAGCACAGCACAGCACAGCACAGCACAGCACAGCAGCCTCTCCTTCCCTTGGGCGATGGTCTCTTCCTCCTGCAGGCCCTGGGTCTCCCAGGCCACCTCATCCAGCCGGCTTATGTATCCCTCCAGAGAGGGACAGGTGGTAAGAATCAGTCCTGGCTGGGTACCTGGGGCCTGGTCCTGCCAGGCAGAAGTCCCTCAGAGAAGGGTGGTGGAGGTGGAGGTGGTGGTCCCACAGCAGCAGCAGCAGCAGCAGCACAGCAGCAGCAGCCTCTCCCTCCCTTGGGCGAGACTCTTCTCAGTAGCTAACACTCTCCCCTTTCATGCTGATTGGCTCCTAGAGATGTATGTTGTTGTGGGAGAAGGAATTAACAAGGATCTCATTCTCAACCTAGCAGCAAAAAAAAGGGGGGGATGTGGCTGTGACTATCACGAAGGGACACTTCTGAATTTGCCACTATGCTACTGGAAAGAAAGTAGTCAACTCACCCACCAAACCTAAATATGCACACTTCAAACATTTCTACATGGATGCACTTGTGTGCAGGACTTAATGATACTGGAATTAGCAATGGACATATATTCTATACTCACACCTTGGGAAGCACAATTTCCCAGTACATGACCACAGAGCACAAAACTGTGAAAGTCTCACATGTGATGATGCCTTATATGCAGGCTACACATTCATTCAAACACAGAAATGTTTTTATGTACCATAATCCCCACTGATTTCAGCAGAACCTTGCTCCTACATAAGAACACGTACAGTTTAATCTGCACACTGCAGAGTATAATATATCCAGAGATTCCTAGTACTCAGCTACTGAAAGAATGGCTTTAAAAATAGGAAGCTTGCATGATTTTTAATTTTACAGACATGGATAATCATATTATTTGTCTCACGCGTCAGCCAAACAAGTATCTCAGAATTGCTTACAGATCAATACACAGACGACAGTCCCTTCCCTCAGGTTTGCAATCTAAAAAGACAAGGCACAAAAGGAAAATGGACAGAGAGAGAAGAGGAAATAAACAATCTCAGGTATAAGTTTGTGGTTAACAAGCTCCTCTAATGTCCTGCTGGGATGGAAAAGTTCAGGGAGAGGGAGAGCCGAAAGTTGCTGGACATTCAGTTGTGACAGTAGAGTGACTCCGCAACCCTCAGTGCAGAGCATCTGCTTTGCATGCCGAAGTTTCAATCCCCAGTATCTCCAGGTAGGGCTGGGATAGACCCCGTCTGAAACCTTGGAGAGCTGCTGCCAGTCAGAATAGACAGTACTGAGCTAGATGGACCAATGGACCTTACTCAGTATCCTGCATTCCTCTTCCATCTTCTGCTGCAGCTTGATGTAATGGATGCTGCCAGGTGACAGCTGACGAAAGGAAGAACTGAGTTTCTTCATCAGTGCTGGTGATGGCTCCACATCTCTTCTCTCCCCTCCTGTATTACAGCCTGGATATTAAGCACATTTTAGGACCCAGATTTTACCTGCCACCTTATTTTCTTTCAAAAAAAATCAGTAGATCAAGGTGTTTGAAAGACTTCCAGACATCACAGGAAGAACATGATTCTGAATCAGGTCATTGGTCCATCTAGCTCAGTAATGTCTACTCTGACTGGCAGCATCTCTCCATGGTTTCAGACAGGGGACATTCCCAGCACTACCTGGAGATTTATTTATTTATTTTATTTATTATTGGATTTATACCCCGCCCTTCCTCCCAGTAGGAGCCCAGGGTGGAGATGCTGCAGATTGAACCTGGGACCTTCTACATGCGAAGCAGGTACTCTGCCGCTGAGCTACAGACCTTCCCCGTGGGGAAAGTGTCTTGACCAAGGATCTTCCATAATACAGAGCTGACACTGAATGGAAGCAATACAATGTAAATGTACTCCCTTCAAGTCGATTCTGACTTATGGCGACCCTATGAATAGGGTTTTCATGAGGCTGAGAGGCAGTGACTGGCCCAAGGTCACCCAGTGGGCTCCATGGCTATGTGGGGATTTGAATCCTGGTCTCTCAGGTCATAGTCCAACACCTTAACCCAGCGATTTTCAACCACTGTGCTGCAGCGCATTGGTGTGCCGCGAATGGTCCTCAGGTGTGCCGCAGGAGTTTGGGGGAGGGTCATATATTAGTAGGGCCATTGGGGGAGTTTGAGGGAGGACAGAATCAGTGTCATTCTTCAGTCAGCTGTTGTTCGGATTGGATGTGTTACTCCGTGTAAGCTTGTAAGTTCCATGTTATTCCGTGTGTTATTCCGTGTAGCTGCTACAGGGTTAGAACTGAAATACACTGAACACTGCTTAGTCAAGCACTAATGACGCACCTGCAAACACACACCAAGATACTCAGGGAAACACTTCCAATGTATTTAAATGCTAATGGGGCACTACTGCAACACAATCACTGCAGGGTCAAGCTACAGAGGGCGAGGAAGCGGCGCAAACATGAGTGACACTCGGCGAGTCCAATAGGTAACAGTTTCTCCGCCTTCTTTGGGTGATTCCAATCTTAATAGATGACGAACGCGGGTCAGAAGTGAAAGCGGCTTTTGGGGAGCATGCTACCTACAGGGGCTGGTGGCAGACCAGAAGCAGAAGGGGCGATGCTGCTCCAGCTGAGCGCCCAATTTGATCTTCAGAGAGATGTGGTGCCCTGGCTTTAGAAGCAAAGTGCGAGAGCTCCGCTGGAAGACTCCAACGATGGTGAGCATTGTTGTTATTGTTTGGTAGAGTTGCGTTTGGCTCAAAAAACTCATCCCCAGTCACCTCCCAAAGCGCTTTTGCCCCAGGGACAAAAATGTCAAGGTAAATAGTTTGTTATTTCTATTTTATGTTTATTTTGTTATTTCTGAATTTAATTCCTAATTATGTTTATTTTTTTTCCAGGGCTTATTAGACATGGATAGACTTTTAATTAAAAAACATAAGTTAGATGATGACAATGAATCAGGTGTGGCTGGCACTAGTTCAGGTAGTAATGCACATAGTACCGTCAGTGTTAGTTCTAAAACCGTCGTGCACCAGTATAATGAAGACTATTTGTCCTTTGGATTCATTTCATCTGGAGAAGAAGTGCCACATCCTAAGTGTGTTGTTTGTGGTGAGAAACTGACAAACCAAGCTATGGTTCCAAGTAAGCTGAAAAGACACCTTCACACAAAGCGCTCACATTTTTGCAAGAAACCAATTGATTATTTTAAAAGGGTTATAGCTGATCAAACACGTCAGGCTGAAAAAATTACCAAAATCACAACTATTTCTGACAAAGCTCAAGAAGCAAGCTATGCCATTGCCAAAATCGTGGCAAAAAAGATGAAATCACATACAATTGCTGAGTCAGTAATTTTACCAGCATGCTGTAAAATTGTAAATATTATGTTTGGCGAAACATATGAAAAAGAGATCTTGAAAATCCCGATGTCAGATAACACTATTAGTCGGTGTAAACATGACATGTCTCAAGATGTTGAGTCACAAGTGATAGCTAACATTAAAGAAGCTGATTTCTTTGCCATCCAGTTGGACGAGTCAACTGACATCACTGGAAAAGCTCAACTCCTAGCATTCAGCAGGTTTGTTTGTAATGGAGACATCATTGAACAATTGTTATTTTGCAAATCACTTCCAGAAACAACAAGAGGCCAAGACATTTTTGATGTTGTCGACATGTATTTCAAGTCTCGCAATTTGTCATGGAAATCATACATCAGCATCTGCACGGACGGTGCTCCCTCTATGTCGGGAAGCCTAAGAGGATTCGTTGCACTGGCTAAACAAAAGAACCCTGGCATTGTTTTTACACACTGTTTCCTGCATAGAGAGGCCCTCATTTCAAAATCAGTATCAGTACTACCTGAACTCCAAAAAGTACTAGCTGAGACTATCAAAATGGTTAACTACATCAAGAGTAGGCCATTAAAATAGAGGTTGTTTTCAGCACTGTGTTCTGCCATGGAAGCTGCCCACACACAACTTCTACTGCACACGAAAGTGAGATGGCTATCTCGAGGGCAGGTGCTTTCAAGGTTGTATGAACTGAGGGAAGAGCTTCTAATTTTTTTTACATCAGAAGAGTCTGAGCTGACTGACCTGCTTAGCGATGAGACCTGGTGCAAAAAAGTTGCATTCCTAGCTTACGTTTTCCAAGCCTTGAACACTCTTAACAAGAGTATGCAGGGAAAGAATGAAAATGTTCTTACTTGTACTGGCAAAGTTATCTCCTTTAAGGAAACACTAACACTGTGGGAAGCCAGAATCAAAAAAGAGAACAAAGTTGAAATGTTTGAACTCACAAAAAGTTGCAGACTGGACAAAAATCTTGTCAATTCAATTCTACAACATTTGTCACTGCTGAGTAAAAACATTGAAAAGTATTTCCTGTCACTTGATGTATCTTCCTTGGGCTGGGTGAGAGATCCGTTTGTGTTAAGCGTGTGCAAGTCAGCAGAATTAAATGTTGCAGAAGAAGATGAGCTGATGGAAATCAGAAATAATAGAGGACTGAAACTGACACACTCATCAACAGATATGGCCTCATTCTGGTGGTCTCTCCGAGAGGAATACCCCATCATCACAAAGATGGCGATTAAAGCACTTCTTCCTTTCTCAGCTTCTTATCTGTGTGAGGCTGGTTTCTCTGCTATGAACACAATGAAGAGCAAGAACAGGTCGCGGCTTCAAACACTGGAGGAGGACTTGAGGGTATGCTTGTCAACCATCCGCCCACGGACAAGGGACATCATGAAATATCACCAAGCACAGATTTCCCACTGATTTATTTTTTTTAAATAACACAATGATGAAAATTTTAGTTATTGAACTTTAAACACAATCTTAATACTCTTTTTTTAAATGATAAAATACATCCTTAAAAAACTGATGGTGTGCCTTGACAATTGTAGCATCTTGTCAATGTGCTGTGAGATGAAAAAGGTTGAAAATCACTGCCTTAACCACTACACCACACTGGCTCTTCGAATGGAAGCAAGGGCCTTGCATTTTTAAAAGTTCCTTTCCCAAGTAGCAAAGAGGTTGTGCATATCAGTACAAATTGCATTTCGTTGACAAATGTGAACTGTGCATCACCTTGTCACCTAAGTGGCCCTATCTGACAGAAAGAGGACACAGCCCACGGTGAGATTTACAAGAGAATGTCATGGGAATTCACTGGGAGTTTTGATTTAGTTTTATGTTCCAGTCCCTTGGCAGTAGCTTTCAGTCTGCTGGAAGAAAGCGATATTTTTTGCAACTGTAATAGGGAAAGGGCCACAGAAGTCTCTGCCTCTACAGCCAACGGTTTGAACAGAATAAATGCTACCCTCGCCTGAGCTGTGGCACAACATGTCAGAAGAATGACATCAGTATTTGCCTTTTCCTCCACCCAACAATTATAAGAAATCATATCAGCAGCCTCAAATGGAAAAAAAGGGGGTGGGGGAACCAAAGAGCTTTCCAAAAGGGGGGGGCGAATAATGATCTGACAATATTTCACTCATCCAGCACTTCACAGAAGACTCTTGGCTGCTGTTTGATGAATCTTGAGTGATTCAGATGGAATTTAGAAGACAGGTTGTGATTTTTAGGAGAGGACAGGACTAGCACTGACACCCAGGCAATCTAGGAAGATGTTCAGAGTTCATCAAGGTCCAAAAAAGCTACCAATGTGCTTGAAAAACAATTCTCTGCAGCAAGTCTTCTTTCAAAGATTAGATGGCTACCTCGTCACCCCGACACCATCACAATCGTTACTGTTGTTGACATTGTTAATTAGATTATTACCCACCCATGAGGTCCCAGGGTGGGTTACAGCAATTTAAAAATACAATAAAAATGCAAAATACAATACAACAGATTACAATTGCATGGTGTAGAGAAAGTGGCCAGAGAGTAGTTTCTCTCTCTCTGACATAACACTAGAAACCCAAGGTCACCCAGTGAAAATTAACTGGTGAGAAACCCAGGACAGGCAAAAAGAAGTACTTCTTCATCGAGAGCATAGTTAACCTATGGCAGGGGTTCCCCAGACGTGATCTGTGGACCGCCAGTGGTCCACAAGCTTCATTCTGGAGGTCCGTGGCATGCCTGCATTAAATATTCACAGTGATATGTAATTGTATTTTTATAGCTTTTTTTATTTCTTACATTGTATTTTATTATATTATCGTTTGCATTTCATGGAATAAAATAAAAGAAGCAGTAAAACTGCAATTAATAATCATACAGTATCTAGCACAGCTCATTACAGTTGCTACAACAGGTCAGAAAATGATCAAGTGGTCCACCCAGACTCTCAGCGATTTTCAAGTGGTCTATGAGGAAAAAGGTTTTGGACCACTGACCTATGGAATTTCCTGCCACGAGATGTAGTGATGGACCAACCTGGACATCTTTAAAAGGGGGTTAGACAAACTCATGGAAGATACAGCTATCACTGGCTGCGGATACCTCTGGTATCAGGGGTGATATGCCTGAATACTAATTGGTGGGCTACACAAGCAGAAGAGTGCTGTTGTGCTCCTGTTCTGCTCGGCATCTGATTGGTTGCTGTGGGAACATGATGCTCTTCTTATGTTCTTAGGCTCCTTTGAAAGTTAGCTCCATCAAAATCAATGGAATTTACATCGAAATATTTTGAGGGTGAGAGGGTAATTTGTGTGAAATATACCATTATTTCTCTTTCAGAAATCTAAAATGTGAGACAAAGCTCATCATCCCATCTTTGCCATTTCTTTGTTCCTCCATCTAGCACAAGGATGAGGGATCTGAGGCCCTTTAGATCTTGCTGGACGACAACTACCATCATGCCTGATGGTAGTTGTTCCGGCCATAGTGGCCGGAACAGATGGGAGCTGGAATTCAACAACATCTGGAGACTCCACAGGTTCCCCCCCCGATCTACCAAAAGACCATTTGCTGGAAACCACAAGGGGGGGAGTGTCCTTGTGCTTAGGTCCTGTTGCAGGCTTCCCATGGGCATCTGATATGCCACTGTGAAAGCAGGATGCTGGACTAAATGGGCTACTGGCCTGATCCAGCAGGGCTTTTCTCATGTTCATATGTTCTTAAGATTACTGGATGGCGGATGCTGCCATGTGAAATGTACTTTGATGGTGGCAGCTTCAGTAATGGAGACAAAAGTGAGGAACAAGAGGGTTGTGTATTAACAAGATTGTTGTGTCAGTGTCAACAGTGGATGGGGAAGAGAGGTAGGCCTTCAGAAAACCAACCACAGCTCCTGTTCGGGAGCCAAATCTAGTAAACTGTGCCAAAATGAAGAGGTGGGATAGAAAAACAGTTCCAAAGTTTCACACATGTAATCAAGCCTGCTTTCTTCATTGGCAATTACCCAAGCATGCAGTCATACAGGTCAGCGGCAGTGTACATACAAGAGGCTCCAGGTTCATTTCCTGCTGCCTTCCATTAAAAAGATAATTTAACAGGTGGCAGGAAAGACCTGCTGGAGAGTCACTGCCAGACAGAGTAGCCAAATACTGAGCTAGGTGGACGGTAGTCTGCCCTGGTGTTAATAATTTTTCCTGTGTTCCTCTCTGTGTTCTTAATCAAGAACAACCTCCAAAAGATTGTTGAATTACTAATGCCAACTGTTTTATCCACCATGGAATCCTGGCAATGAATGTTCATGGAGTGCCCGCCAATTGTCTCTAAAAGCATCCTGAGCAACCCCACCCAGAGGTTGTATGAGTCCCTTGGAGAGCTTAAGCAGGGCTCATCTGATATTCAGACATTCTCAGTGTCGGCTGGTGGCTCCATGTCAATGAGGCAGTGAGATCTGCTCCAGGTTTTAATCTGAACTTTCAAGAAGCTGTCCAAGGGGCAAGTTCAGACTACAACCCGGAGCGAATTCCACTGCCCTACTGACGTGGAGCCACCAGCCGACACTGGAAGTTCCACAGCAGAAGCTCAGTGACTTCTCTGTTGACAGCTGGAAGAGGAAAGGCTTGAAAACAATGGATGCAGCTCAGCCAAGGAGCATTGGTTATGGACTCCGCCATATGCCAACCACTTTCAGTCAAGCTGGTTTCACTTGATTTGCAATGCATTGTGACGTTATTGCGTCATGTTGGAAGACAAATTTCTCAGAATGAACCCTATGGAAAGAGAAGAAAGATGTCTCCTCTCACATGTTTCTCCCCAGCTTCACAGGTACATTTACATACCTGGAAAGACAACACTGTTGTCACCGCAGAAGCATTTTGAGAGGTAGTTCTAGGCATAAGGGACAGGAAGGGAGAACAAGTAGAACTGTTTAAGGGGGCAGGAGGTCTCTGATGACTGAAGGTAATGGATGAGCCAAGGGCACAGGCAGGGAGGTGATATCATAGAAGGTAGATAACAGGGCAAGGCCATGGAGCATTTTAAAGGTAAGGATGAGAAGCTTATGCTGAACCAAGGACCAGACATCACTGAGAAGTATTGACACAAGCCTTGCGGGGCATACAACAGTCAAGAAGGAGGCCACTGATAAGAATGGCTTGTTTTGTTTGGCTTCACCTGCCCTATACATTTAAAGCAGTATTATACCACTTGAAACTGTTGTGGCTTCTCCAAAAGAACCCTGGGAATGGGCTTTTGCTAAGGGTGCTGACAGAAAACCCTGATTCCCCTCCCAGAGCTGCAATCCTCAGAGTTGTTGAACAATCAATCCCTCTTTCCATCAGCCACAGCAAGCATGGCAAGTGATGATGATGGGAGCTGAACATCTGGAGGGCACCATGTTCCCTACCCTGGCTGTAAAGAAACAAATCAAAGGGAGTTATTGAGAAAAGGCTACTCCACTGGAATAGCAGAAGGAAATAGTGAATGGAGACCGTATAATGCTTTGAAGAATACTGATCAAGGAAAGCCCTCCGTTGTTGTTGTTGTTTTTAACAGCCAGGGAAAGCAAAAGCAACGAGACTGTGGAAGTGGAAGCAGATGTGTTCGCCAAAGAAAAGTGATGTAATCTGCAGAAGAAACTTGGCTGCTTCCAAAATACCAAAGTGCACAAGTGCCTGAGCCAGGAGAGAAAGCTTCGTAAAGAGAAAAAATGAAAGGGGTGTGGCAGCAATTTGGCTGAGGAAGATCACCATGTTCATAATCAAATTGGAGCATGGGCGTTCTGAGCGCTTCAGTCACTAATGTGAAGGAGATTCAAAATGACAGGTCATAAAGTCAAAGGAAATCTCTCTGGAAACACTGAGGGCTGTTCCACGCACATGACCACCCCTGCACATGGCAAGTGCAGTTGCCAAATGATGTTGTTAGCCTTGTCTGACCAGTAAAATCATGTTGTGACCGGAGGTGGTCAGTACAGGGGTCTGAAAAGGCAGGAACCTTTAGAGCTGGACTAAAAAACAAAACATAGGAAGCTGCCTTATACTGAATCAGACAATTGGTCCATTTAGCTCAGTATTGCCTACTCTGACAGGCAGCAGCTCTCCATGGTTTCAGGCAGGCTTCTCTTCCAGCCCTGTCCATCCCAGTTCCAGACACCACCTGCCTGCCTACCCACAAAAGAAAAAAGCTTCCCTTGGAGGCCAGGACAGGGTAGCAAATGGATCTGGTGTAGAGGTTGCCAACCGTTTGAGGCCCGTGGGCATATTTGGATTTTGGTGCGAGTGCAGCGGGTGCTACCCCTTTTGGTCACTTCTCTCCCCACCTCCTGGAGAGACAGAAAGAGAGAAAGCATGGCTGCGTGCACTTTTTGCTTTTCCAAGAAATCCGGGTAAAAGTCAGATCCCGCAGAATTAACCTGAGCCTTGACAAGCACATAGAGCTGAAAGAAGTGGGAAAGAGGGTCACTCTTCCACCTTCCTCCTTCAGCTCTATCTACTTGTCAAAGGAGAAAAAGGTAACCACCCTCACAACCTCATGACCAAGGGAGCAGTGATTGGGAGGGCTGAGGCTTTGTGGGTGACAGGGAAAGACCTTGATGGTGATATAGTGGTCACAGGCACAACATTGGCAGCCCTTGGCCTGGTGACTCCTTCCTGGATGGGAGAAGCCGTTCCCTGGGCCCTTTCCTCCTTCCCCTTCCACATCATTGAAAATGGAAGGAGACACTTCAAGCATACAGATGCTGCAGTGACATCTTCTGCTTGGAATCATGGGAACCAAACTACAGGGTTGCTACCTTGTCTCCTTCCCCAAGGTCAGCTTTCTCTCCTTGGGGACCAAAACAGAGCGGAAAGTGAATGGGGAATCAGGTCTCCACAACTGGCCCCATCAAACCCCATAGTGAGGGTTAAATGACATCAGGAATGGGGTGGAAATAAGAAGTTTAAAATTACATTTCAAAATGGTGTTAAGTCGGGATGGGCAAGCAGAAGGCTGCTTGCTCCCCATACAAACTGAAACTCTTTCTTATTTGTTCACTACAATTCTCTCGTGCCTTACCTATAAGGAATTCAACATTGTGTATATCAGAAATGCACTACAGAAGTTGTTGATTGATTGATTGTCACTCCCTCTGCTAGTAAAGGGGATGTTCTGGATGTGAATATGCTGGGTGCTAATATGAGACAATCAACAGGATAGGGATGGCAAGTCCTGTGAGAAGTGGGACCACTACAACTTGGTCCCAGGCTATGGTGTAAAGGCACATGAGGCCAGCAAGCAGGGTCAGGTCTGGTCAGTTCCTGGATGGGAGACTGCCTGGGAACCATATGTAAGCCGTCTTGGGTTTCTACGACAAAAAAGAAAGGTAGGCTATAAATGAAATAAATAAATAAACACAGTGAAAAATGCTTTTTTTCTTCCAAAGAAAAGTCCTGCCCCCTTAAATAATTTGCAAACCCACTAGGAGCCAAAGACTATACATTTGTGTCCATTATTCCCAAAGCTATTATAGAACTCTGGCAGCAGAGAGAACTGCACAGGCACAAGCCCTTGGAAAGCTGGGGGTGGCAGATGGCCTAGCTGGGTGACCATGTGTCCTACTTGACAGAGCATAGTCCTCTATATAAGGGGCTGTCCGGCCCAAGTCTAGTTTAAAGATCGGGAAAGCAAGGAGGGGGCCTTAAAGTTGCCCATTAACCATTCTCACCTGGGCAGCAGACTGAGCAGGACACAGGTCACCTGGCCACAGCCTTCTCCACATCACAAGATGTGCTGTATTTCTATGTACGTTCTAGTCATTATTTCTAAATTTGCATCTATACATATACATCTACATATGAAAATTGTCTGCAAATTGGTACCATCTTTTGTCTGCCCCCTTTTCATATTTTTATGATGCATAAGTGAGTGCCCTAAAGACAACAAATGGCCCTGGAACATGGAGGGGTTGGGGAAATTGGCCTCAGGGGAGCTTCATGCCCACATTGTTCTTCAGCCTTGGAGCCCCCAGATGTTGTTGGACTACAGTTCCCATCATCCTTGGCCATTGGCTAAGCTGGCTGGGGTTGATGGGAGTTGTAGTCTGGGGACCCAAGGCTGAAGAACACTGCTTTAGAGGATGTGTACTATGAGAAAGACAAAGTGGGGCCACAAGATCTCACATCACATCCTCAGAGCCCCTGAAGCTCTAGCCCTGATCCTCACCACAAGGTCTTGCCAGCTCAAGAAGAGGAGCAGCTGAAGCTGAAGCTGCACTCAAGGATCGATTTAGGGACAGGCGGCGGTGGCCGGTGGCTCCCTGTTAATGGGGCAGTGGAATCCGCTCTGGGTTTTAGTCTGAACTTTCAAGCCTTTTAGCACTTGGGACAGCTCCTTGAAAGTTCAGGCTAAAATCTGGAGCGGATTCCACTGCCCCACTGACATGGAGCCATTGGCTGCCACTGGATACAGGCAACTCAGCTCTCAGGTGCCAGGCTCTGGAGGCAGCTGTCACAGAGTTTCTTCTTTACAAGTGAAGACAAACTGTTCAATCTATTTATTTTCAGGATTTCATGGCCAATGTTGCCATGGGGAGATGTAAAATCTTTTAATCTGGGAATAGCCAATGTGGTGCCCTCCACATCATCAACATTTAGTTGTATGCCACTTTTCTAGGGTAGACCATGCTCAAAGCGGCTTACCACATCAAAAGGTTGACATAAGGTAATGCAATAATTATAACATTTAAATAGTCATCTAAACAACAGACTAGTGAAAAGATCTCAGCTTAACAAATGTACAATACAAGTACAGAATCTACTGATTATTCATAATAAGGTCTAACAAGAACAATACATTAACATAATCCAGATAATGCCAAAAAATAATGCACCTCCAGAACTAAAACTTGATTCCATCAACATCCCCTAAACAAGACCCCACCCTGGTGGTCTCTAGGTGCTTTGAGCAGCGCAAGCATCTGGAAGCAGCCAGGGCCCTGCCCTTCCAGTCCAGGTGGAAATGGCCAGATTGACAGCAGGGACCAGATCTCACAGGACTCACAGCAAGATGGTCTCTGACACCTTCAGCCTTTGTAGTTGGAGTGCATCTGATGTTTTGAGCTCCAACTCCAGTAATCTTATACCATTGTCCATGGTGGCTAGGGCTGGTGGGAGTTGTAGTCTACAATACCTGGAGGGCACCATGTTGGCTATCCCTACTTTAATCCATGGGAAAATGTACAATATTTTATATGAGGGGGACCAATCATGCATAAAAAGGTGCTTAGAAATAGGCTACATAGCCAATAAAAAGGAGTATTCCAAAGTTGAAGTAATGAATGCTTTCTGACGGGGTGCCATTTAGGTCAAGTATTGGCCCTGGCTGAACTTGGGTATAGTTCCAGGAAGAATGAGACAGGGAAGGAGACGGAAGATAAAAGAGGAAAGCATTCTCCTTTGATCTGCTCTCTGCTGCCGCCTCCACAACATTTTTTTCATGGATCCACACATATTGTTTTCAACTGAGATCTCACATGGGAGCAGTAACATGTATCTCATTCTGAGTCTGTAATGGCCTCCATCTGCTTCTTAACAATCTCCCAGAAAGCTCACTTCCCAGGTGTGATCCTGAAAAGGCCTGCTTGGAAGTCTGACAAGTAAATGTGTTCAGGAATGGGGTGTGATGACCTGAAACTGGACGTATGATGAAATGACAGGTTGTCTGTTTCTCCGCTTACTATAACAATGTGAAGTTCCCAGCCCTCTTACTTATCTCATAAGGAAATACGAGGTGGCTGGGGTTTACAAGAGAGATTTTCTGGGCAGAAGAGGGTGCTCAACCCTTCCTTGCTTTATCCCATCCCTTCATTGCCCCTTTATCCCCTATTTCAACCCTTTTCCTTCTGTGCTCCCATCCGCACTGGACAGTTAAAGCAGTATCAAACCACTTTAAACAGCCAAGGCTTTCCCAAAGACTCCTGGAAAATTTCATTGGTTAAGGATACTGAGAGTTGTTAGGAGATCCATGTTCACCTCACAGAGGTAACTGCAATTGTCAGAGTGGTTCAACAATTAACCCCCTTCCCAGGAAACTCTGGGAACTGCAGCTCTGAAAGGGGAATAGGGGTCTCCTAACAACTCTCAGTATCCTTAACCAATGACAGCTCCCAGGAGTCTTTGGGGGAAGCCATGGCTGTTTAAAGTAGTAAGATATTGCTTAACTGTCCTGTGCAGATGGGTCCTGTGTGTTGAGGAGAGGAGGGAAGTGGTGGCAAAGGTCCCTTGAGCAGATGATTCTACTGTGTATTGGTGGTATCTGCAGTGAAATGTGTCTTTAAGGTAGATGCACAGCAAAGAAAGAGTTAACTTTCTCTAGAGGGTATTACACACCCTAGGGCAGCCTTTCCCAACCAGTGTGCCCCCAGATATTGTTGGACCACAACTCCCATCTTTCCTGACCATTGGCAATGCTGGCTGAGGCTGATGGGAGTTGTGGTCCAACAACATCTGGAGGCACACTGGTTGGGAAAGGCTGCCCTAGAGGGAGCTAGACTGATTTAGTGTGTTTATTTATTATTTGATTTATATCCCACCCTTCCTTCCAGCAGCCCAGGGTGGCAAACAGAAGCGCTAAAAACACTTTAAAACATCATAAAAACAGACCTTAAAATACATTAAAACAAAACATTAAAAACATTTTTTAAAAAGCTTTAAAAACATCTTTTAAAAAGGGTTAAAAACATTATTGAAAAAAATATTAACAAGCAATTATAACACAGACGTTACTGGAGTTAGTTAGTGTTGTGTGTGCTGGGTGAGGCCTAGCACAGAACAAGCTTGGATGTTTTACTGTTTAAAAAATTATTAAATAAAGAAGCTCCTATTTATCCTCGGTCTCATCCTGATCAATATAACATAGTGTCAGAAGTTAAAAAATCCTCATAGTGTCTCCAGAGTAGCAGAGCTCCTGGGACAACTGGGGGGGGGGGAGGAAAGCAATGGCAAAGTTTTCCCCACCAGGCCTGCAGCAGAGGTTTTTCCAGATACCACATTGCTACAAAACTGAATGAAGAGAAGGAAGAAAATCAGGTATGCTCCTTGATTTATGCCATGGGCCAGCAAGCAGAGCAGATATTTAAATCATTTGAGTTTGCTGCTGCAGAGGACCAGGATGACTATGTCCTAGTCCTGGGGAAATTTGATGAATATTTTGTGCCAAAGAAAGGTCTAATTCATGAGAGGGCATGCTTTCACCAGAGACATCAGATACCAGGGGAATCTGCAGAAGCCTACATAAGATGACTGCATGAGAAAGCTGATGAATGTGCTTTTGGGGACACCAGGAGTGAAATGTTCAGAGACCAATTGGTAGTGGGAATTTTGGATAAAGACCTGTCCCAGAAGCTGCAGATGGAATCCAATCTCACTTTGGAGAGGGCTGTGGAGATGATAAGAAACTCAGAGCTTATAAAAGGCCAGGTCCAAGACCAGAGTGCTTTAAAAGGGCTGCAATAAATAGCCAAGAAATCCCTGCAGAAATGGAAACCCCAAACTCCAAAATACCAGAAACAAATATACAGCCAAACATCTATTGCTCAAGAACGCTAACAGAAGCTGAGACCTGATATACTCAGATAGAAAAGGAATGTCTAGCTGCTGTTTGGGCTTGTGAAAAATTCTCAAAATATCTCTATGGGCTAGAATCATTTACACTCTGTACAGACCATAAACCCTTGGTACTGCTGATAAATTGCAAAGACCTGGATCAATACAATGTCAGCGACTCCTTTTACTCATGATGAGGTACAATCCTCAAGCAGAATACAGACAAGGCAAGACTCTTGTTGTAGCAGACACACTGTCAAGAAATCCACTGAAAACTCCAGACCCTGAAACAACCTAGTTAGTTGAGGAAATCAAAGTCTATGTAAATCTTCTACAAGCTTCTAAACCAATGTCTACCACACTCCTTCAACACATTCAAGAAGCTACCAGCACTGACGCAGACCTTTCAACGGTGCTGAAATTTGTCAGAACTGGTTAGCCATTATACATGTCTGAAGTGACAACTAACCTTAAACCTTTCTTTGCAGAAAAGGGAAGCCTTACAGAGTTGGAAGAAACAGTTCTATTTGGTGATAGAATTGTCATTCCTGCTGCAAAGCAACAGGAAATGTTGGAAAAACTCCATGAAGGTCATCAAGGAATCACTAAGTGCAGAGAACATGCAAGAATGGCTGTTTGGTGGCCACGAATAGGGCAAGGAAATAATAGCAAATTGTGAGTTTTGCCAGACAAATAAACCTTCACAAAGGAAGGAACCACTCATTACCATTCCATTGCTAGATAGACCATGGAAGAGAGTGGGAGCAGACATCTGTGAGTTATGAGGGCAAAAGTACTTAGTCGCAATAGACTATTTCTCCAGATACATAGAGATTGCATACATGCATGATTCAACAAGCTCTACTGTTATCAATTGTCTAAAGAATATCTTTGTCAGATGGGGATGCCCAAATGAACTGAAACAGATAATGGACTGCAGTTTGCAGGGAAATAATTTACTTTGTTCTCAAAGAAATATGATTTTTGTCACATTACAGCCAGTCCCCATTACCCACAAGCAAACAGGGAAGCAGAGGGAGCAGTACAAACAGCAAAGCAAATCTTATATCAGGAAGATCCCTTTCTAGCACTGCTAAGCTACAGAGCAACACCTATCAATGCAACGAAGTGCAGTCCTGCACAACTGATAATGGGAAGACAATTAAGAACACCAATTCCAACCTTAGAAGCAAATTTGTATCCTAAGTGGCCTGATTTGGGAAAAGTCCATGCCATAGACAACATGGCTAAAAGAAACTACAAATATTACTACAACAGACATTATGGAGTGAAGACAATTCCAAAATTACATCCTGGTTCACAAGTAAGACTGAAACTGGACAACCAGAAAGGATGGTCTGAACCAGCAACAGTCCAGAGCCAAAGTCAAACTCCAAGATCGTATGTTGTCATTACCAACAATGGAACATTCCGAAGGAACAGGAGACATCTACAGTTGGTTCCCAAACCACAATCAATTTCACAGCAAAGTGAGAATTCAGAGGCAGAAATTAAAGAAGAGCAGACTGAGAACAAAGAACTGACAAATGCTTGTGAGCAAGCATCATCTGCCAAAGACAGCCTATCTCTTGAGAGTACAAAGAGAATGACATCCAGAGGAAGAGTAATTTGAAAACCAATACATTATAGAGACTAAATGTTATTCTACACAATGTTTGCTGGTAGAAAAAACACACAAAATAAGTTAGAAGTCAAATAAAGGGAAACATAGTGAAATGTGTCTTTGCACAGCAAATAATGGGTTAACTTTCTCTAGAGGATATTACACACCCTAGGGGAAGCTAGACTGATTTAGTTACTGGAGTTGTTAGTCAGTGTTGTGTATGCTGGGTGAGGCCTAGCACAGAACAAGCTCAGATGTTTTACCGTTTAAGAATTATTAAATAAAGAAGCTCTTATTTATCCTTGGCCTCATCCGGACCAATATAATAGTATCTTTTTGCTCCTGATGTTTTTGCTGCTTTGGGGGGGAGTCTGTGTTATGGGTTATTGTTATGGGTGATTTCTCATCTAATGCATTTTGCATGTTATTTTCACATATATTCAATTTTATGCCCACTTTACCCTAATTTATGCATTTTTGTAAATATTGGTTGGTTGTTGAACTGCATCGTAAAATCTGAATAAGTGCAAATTTCAAAGAATGGCTGTGTTTTGATTCTCATATTGTTTCAGAAAGTGAGAATTTGATAGGTTCGGCTTTAAGTGCGAAGTGCATTGAAATTCTCACACATCCTTAGTGGCAGGCAACCAATAAATTGAAGAAATCGTATTAATCATCATCATCTCCTCCTCCCTCTATTGAATGGCATGGGAACTGGAAAAAAATCATGAATTTAAAAGTGCTTCACAGATGTTTAAAAACTGAACACACAAGGGACAGATATTTACATTTATTTTTCTCTAATCAGTAAAAAACATTTAAAAGTGCAATAACTCGGTTGTCTTCCATTCATTTTTTTCTGAAAATTTGGACAGAAAGCACCCCTCACCCAAGAGATCATCCACATCATTTTTCATACTGAACCAATGAAGAGCTTTGTGACACCAACACATTTTATTGCAGTATAATACGTTTTTGTGGCACATTTCATTGTGCCATAAGAAGCTTTCAGATGCATGACATGTAATCCTTAGTTGCAGATATATGTTCATGGTGGTAAAAATGGGGGAGTTATAAAGCAGTGGAGTCAAGAGGGAAATGAAATGCAAAACCAGTGGCCAAAACAAGATTGAGTCAATTCTATTAGAGCTTAAATGTATGCAAGATAACGACAGTGACAGATAGATGATAAAACAATCAACTTGTCAGTGCTGTTAATTAACATCTATAGTGGGAAAGGAAACCATTGTTTCTATTCAGACCCAAATGAACAGAGCTGAACTTTGTGATGACTTGTGGACTCTAAATTGTGAGCTCTGGTATCCACAAAAATGCATACCTTATAAAATTCTATTAGTCTTTGAGGTGCCACAAGATGTGAAATAATTAAGTATTGTGTGCTTTCTCTGTATCTTTTTAATGCAATCTCTAAACCTCTTACAAACAGCCACACAGAAGACTTGAGCTACAAGCCCCCTTTTCTTGCAGTAGAGATTATTCGTAAGAATTTAAGAAGAGCCCTGCTGGATGTGGCCAATGGCACATCTAGTCCAGCAACCTGTTTTCCAGTGGCCAGCCAGTTGCCCCTGGGAAACCCACGAGCAGGATCAAAGCAACAGCACACTCCCCACCTGGGATTCCCAGCAGAAGCGTTTTCATGCAAAATGCCATACCCATTTTGTACCATGCATGAATAATCTTTTTGGAGCCTTTTCCCAGCTGAGAACTCTCTTAATGAGGCAGAGAACATGTGTGCTCCCCCCTGTGTGCATAAGGTGGCATGTCATCTAAGTGCTCCACATGTAAGTCCAAACACATGCATAGATTTCGTTTCTATATCAACCTATCATTTTTTCAACCACAGTACTACCCCCCTGGCAATACGGCTGTACTAATAATGAATGTTATCTGCATTTGCAGTAGGAGATGGTATGTATGTAAACATTAAAAAAAACATTTTTGCATGAAATTAAACCTATGTTAGAAAGAGCATGAACTTCTGTCTTTGCTGCTACCTTTTGCCTTTGGATGGATGTGCTGATGCTAAGCCTCAGGTAGAAAATCCTGGATTTCTCATATATTTTTTCTGGGCAACAATCACTTCTCTGCCAGGGATTTTTTTTAAAAAAAAACAGCTTCAAAATGAGCCCGGAAGTCCCTTCCACATTCTCTGGAGAAGAGATTTCTGGGGTCATTCTGAAGCTGCTTTTGGGTCTTCTCTTGTGTGCCAGCCTAGGATCAATTGATGAAAGATCTACAGTAAGTGGGCTGGTTTGCAACTCATGAAAATTGAAGGGTTTTTTTTGCATAGTTTAGGGTTGGAGTTTGCACCCTCTTTTGTGAGTGTGTGGGGGCAATCTACATGCATAAGAAGAGCCTGCTGGATCAGGCCAGTGGCCCATCTAATCCAGCATCCTGTTTTCACAGTGGTCAACCAGATGCCCATGGGAAGCCTGCAAGGAGGACCTGAGTGCAAGAACACTCTCCCCTCCTGCGGTTTCCAGCCACTGATATTTGGAAGCATACCACCTCTACCTATGGAGGCAGAGCATAGCCATCATGGCTAGTAGCCATCATGGCATGTCAAATTCTCTTTTAAAGCCATCCAAGCAGGTGGCCATCAACCCCTCTTGTGGGAGCGAATTCCATCGGTTAACTATGTACCTGCATACTACTGGGCCCAGAAAATGTTGGCGCCCTTGGGGGTACCTTTTTCACAAAACTGAACAAAATTTCTTCCCCCCACCCAATCTGATGCACTTAGCTATTGGGCAATGTGAACATATATACCTGCAATACACTGAATCAGACCATTGATCCATTTATTTATTTATTTATTACATTTATACCCCACCTTTCTTTTCATGATAGAAACCCAAGGCGGCTTGCATATGGTTCCCAGGTGGTCTCCCATCCAGGCACTGACCAGACCTGACCCTGAGCTGGCCATATGTGCCTTCAGACCATAGCCTGGGACTATCTAGTTCCATCTAGATCCATCTAGTTCAATATTGCCTATTCTGTCTGGCAGCAAATTTCCAGGGCCCAGCAGAGGTTTTCTCATCACCTATTACCTGATCCTTTTAATTGGAGATGCCAAGAGTTGAATCAGGAACCTCAGGAGCACAGGAACTGCCTTATACTGAATCAGACCACTGGTCCTTCTAGCTCAATACTGTCTACACTGACTGGCAGTGGATCTCCAGGGATGCAGGCATGAGTCTCTCCCAGCCCTATTTGGAGATGCCAAGGATCGAATCCTCTGCATGCAAGGCAGATGCTTTACCACTGAGCTATGGCCCTTCCCCCATTGCCTTCTGCAGGCAATGTGTGTGCTTGGCCACCAAGCAATGGCCTTCCTCTACAGCCTGCTTTTTTTTTCTCAGCAGGAAGAGGAATCAGCAATGGCAGTCTGAGCAAGGAGGCAGGCAGATGAACAAACAAGGGAAGAAAATATCCTGCCCCCCTGAGCGCCTAAGATGAAAGCCAGACTCCTGCAGGGCAACTGGTTCCCCACAATGAGGAGGAGATGTTGGCGGCGCCTAGGTCAGGAACAAAGATGAAATGCCAGCATTCGACTTGCTGGAGAGTTCTAAACCAGCCTTTCCCAACTAGTGGGCCACCAGGTGTTGCTGGACCACAACTCCCATCAGCCTCAGCCAGCATTGCTGATGGTCAGGAAAGATGGGAATTGTGGTCCAACAACATCTGGTGGCCCACTAGTTGGGAAAGGCTGTTCTAGACAGACAGACATACCAAGAGATGACAGCAAGAGTGTGAACATGATTCAGGGCCTCTTTTCAGAATTCTGTTTCAACGCACTCCAACTGAACCGACCAATCCTTAGGTACAGATTAGTTAGCTGTTTATACAGTGAAGGCATGAAAACCACAACATGACTTTGCTGAAGGGACAGTTGCTATTTCCTTTGCATTCTTTGATCTATTATTACTTAAAGCTGCAGGCTTGTACATCACATGCACATCTGCTGCTTAAGTTGGCCTTCACTAGCACAGATGGCCCCTTCAGCCAGATCCCATATACACACTTCTAATGTAGGAGATAATAGGAGCGGATCTTTTCCAAGATAGGGCGTTTAGCAAAAGAGACAGATCACGGGAATGATTTCAGCTGGAGTAATAAAATCTGAGCAAATCTGTTGGCCTTGATGGTTTCTTCTAACCCTTACAGTAATCTTGGAAAGGATGTACGTTCCTAGTATTTATTGAACTGCAGATCTGGATGCATCAGCAGTCTTAAATGTTTGTGATTTCCCCCCACCCTGCTAAGTGCACAACCTTCACTTGGGCGGGTGGGAAAGGATGGGTGTGATTATTCACTGGGAAGTGGAAGAAGGGCATGTTCAAAACTTGTGCACACACAGTGGACAGGTCTATAGCATGCGCTATGTGCCTGAATAGGGAGCACACACTTAGAATGTATACACAGCCCATGGCAGTCCTACCACCTCCAAATTGCATCACCTGCCAAACTGTGCAGTTCCACATTGTCCTAAGGAAGATCGTCTGGTCCAAAGAGATATAGGCCAGGTAGGGAGGTATGTCCTTCCCGAAGTCGAGGAAACCAGGCTCAGTCAGCTGTGGCTTTTCCTCTTTTTATTAAAGCAATAGAGACATCCAAAGCAGTTCACCTCATTAATCTAACTACTCTTTCTAGGAACTTGGAACTGCTCTAACTCTGACTAAGCACGACCTCGTGACTCTAAGACATTGACTCAGCAACCAGGTTTCCCTCCTGAGTCCCCTTAAATAGGCTTGGATCTCATGCGCGCATGCAGGCTCCTCCTCAGGTTAATCTGTTGAACTTCCTGCCTCAAACGCCTCCGAGCACGGGGTGAAGGTGGTTTGATCTCAGCTTCTGTCTCTGACAGAGGGGGGCTGCCAGCTAACAGTTCGGGTGGGGGAAGGTGGGCAGCACTTGGCTGGGAAAAGTCTGATGTGCAAGGTTGACTCTCTGGCAGTGGCGGTGGTGGCAGCGGTGGCAGTGACGGTGGTGGCAGCAGCACTTCCACAGAGGGGTCAGGAGCTGAGGGTGCTGAGCTGTCCAAGGTGGGGACTGGGGCACCTTGTGAGTCCATCCCGCTATCTGCCCCCTCCCCAGGTTCCCAGTCCAAGTCCTCATCCTCTGTGTTGCCCTTGCCTATCCTCCCCCTTCCTGCTTGGCTCACAACAATGTGCTACAATTCCACCCAATTAGGATTTGGTACCAAATTTTCCATTAATCCGCTTATTCTCTAACGTTGCAGATCGGATTGTTATGTATCGATTTTCCACCTCTAGAATATCAATATTAAGAGCTAGAGTTTTAGCAATATTTCCTTGAATTTATTGATATTTCCTTTTGAAATATCAATATTTCCTTTTAAATTATTGATCAAACATCGATCCTTTGAAAACATCGATATTAATGAAAATATTTTTTTGTGAGGGGAAAAAAAGGATTGGTAAAAGCAGCAGCTAGTGGCCAAAAAATGAACTCAACTTGATACCGGCCTAGTAGGTCGGCAGAATACTTTTGAACCAGCACTGGCAAACAGATCCTATCCTAAGGGGCAGGTAGGGCGTTCCCCCACTTCATTTCTAATCACATCACCATGATAATGCCTCTGCTTTGCCCTGTCACTGAAACCATATTTTAATTTCATCTGTTTTTCTATAGCAATGGCAATGTCTAACAGGCGGCCAGGGAGAAGGTTTTCTGCTTCACATTTCCTGGTCAGCAGCACAAGGGCTGGTTATTCTCCAGCATACATTGACAGCAAAGGGAGCCATCAAACTGGCTTCGATATGTTGTTGGACTCCATCTCCCATCAGCTCCAGCCAGCAATGGTCATTGGGCAGGGATGATGGGCGTTGTAGCTCAGCAACACAGGGAAGGCATCACATTGACTACCCTTGAATACAGCATAGAATGAAAGAGCCTTTTAGTGGGGTCCAAAATAGTCCTCAAAGCTCCTCCACAAAAAGAGGGTGAAAAAGAGCTTACTTTTGGAGCAGTGATTGGTTGCTGCTCACAGCCATAGCCTTATCTTCAACAGTTTTGGGGCAACAATTTTTGTGTAAAGGAAAAAAAAATACCAGTTTGAATTAGGGATGGATGAATCTGTCAGTTTTTTCCCTCCCAATTTGTCATTTTCCTGATCTTAATCTCAGTTCACCACACTTCTACATCAGTTTGCAATTTTTTTAAAAGAACTCACAAAAATTTGTCAGCATTTTAGTGTACATTTTCTTTAATATACACATTTTAATGCAATATTCACATTTTTAAGCATTTTGGAAAATGTGAATTAAGGTAAAAACTGCAAAGTAAAGCAAATTTCTCCCCATCCCTACTTTGAATTAGCAACAGTGCTGCCGTTCAGCCAATCAGCGATGCCTTCAGTGTAAGCTAGTTTAATTTGCCCTTTGTGACATCATCATGAGGCCAATTCTGACTTGCTACCTGATGATGACATCATAGCTACCATGATGAAGGGCTATTTTTGAACAGGAACAGAAAAAGCACTAAAGTTGTAGCTACACAAACATTATATAGAGCAGGTGGAGCCAACATGGCACCCTCCAGATGTTTTAGGACTATAACTTCTATAATTCCTGACCATGCTGGCAGGGCTGATGGGAGTTGTAGTCCGACAGCATGTGGAGGGCACTACATTGGCTACCCTTGGTATAGGGACTCATAGTGAAGCACTGATGCCTGAATGCTGCACTCAGGAGGAGAGAGGAACACAGGCTGCCTGACTGTGTGTTTTGTGGCTGCAGGACTCCCTGTGAGGATAGAAATCACTGAAATACTTCCCCCCCAAAAAAGATTCGCAACTGCTCATAAACTGCACAAACATACACATTTCACTTCAGCTCTAGCTGAAGACAGTTTATTTTTTTCCTGGATCCTGTTGTCTCCTGATTTCCATCAGCTATGCCACAATCACAGACTGTGTTCAGTCCAGACTTAGTCATGCTTAGGGTAGTCCCACTGAAATCCATTGTGTGAGTCTGGATTAGGGGTGGAAAGATCTGTCCATTTCGGTTCTCTCAGTTTCTCATTTTCCCAATCTTAAATTCAGTTCTCCGTATTTCTGCAGCAATTTGCAATTTTTTCTTTAAAACCTCATGAAAATTCTCCGGCATTTTAGTGAAAATTTCTCCTACTAAACACATTTTTGTAGGTAGTTTTGACCAATGGATACATTTTTGCAAGCAATTTCTCCTCACATCATGCATCTTTGTATGTTACTTTCACTGGTACATTTATATTTATGCACACTTTCCCCTAACATACGCATTTATGTAAACATTGGTTGGCGAACTTCAAATAAGTGCGAATTTTGAAGGATGTTTGCGTATTGGTTCTAATATTGTTTTGGAAAATGCGAATTTGGCAGATTCAGCTTGAAATGCGAGCGAAACTGAATTTCTCACCCACCCCTAATCTGTATCATACTTGCACAACCAAATTCCTCAGAGCAACCACAATAGCAATGACTGCACCATCCAGAAGTATCACAGAAAATGTTGCATTTTCCTAGGTCTTTCTCACAACACGTCAGGGCTTCCTAGAAAATAGCTGCATGAGTGTGTTTTTTTTATCATTTATTTTTAATGTCCTTTATTTATCATTACATTTCTGCCCCACTTATTCTTCAAGGAGCTCATGGTTCTCCTCCTCCCTATTTCATCCTCACAACAACTCTACAAGGTAGGTTAGGCTGAGAGACTGTGAATGCCCCAACGTCGCCAAGTGAGCTTCACGGCGAAGTGGGGTTTTGAACCCTGATCTCCCAGGTGATAGTCGAACACTCTAGCCACCACTACAGGCTCTCATAAGTCCCTACTAGTAAGATACAGCTGAATCCATCCCTTCCAGCTTCTAGCAAGGCTTCACCTCAATTCACTGCATTTTGATTCAGTTGCTGTTGTGTCTTGGGACCTATTTTCCAGACAATTGGGATCTGTCCTTTTGCACATCTGATGTCTTACAAAGGCACACATATGCTATCAGCAGGGAGTGGCAAACAGAAGGAAACAGTCAGGGAGTACAGGAAACAATAAAAATCCCAATGCAACACAATTGCCTTTTATAATTGACTTTTGGTGAAGAACTGCCTGGAATGCTATTCAACTACTGTTAAGCACTATTTGTTGAGATGAGGGATCCTGCCTAGTCAACCACAATGATGATGAAAGAGAGAGATGTCTGCCAAAGATCAAGGCCACCACCACAGCCAGAACAGCAACTGGTCCCTGCTATTGGTGCTCTGAGCAATTGGTGCATGATACCACTCCTCATCTCTTGATGGGTGTTGGGAGACCTGCATTATACAACCTGTGCTGCAGAAACTGCACCAGTTACCCACTTGTTTCCAGCCTTGCTCAAAGCGCTTATCTTGATGCATTAAATCCTATATGGACTGGGCTTGCATGCATTGCTTGGGACTTGCTTTTAGACTCTGTAGCTGATCCCATAGGAAACTCTCTCACGCAAGCCCAGCAGAAAGCAGGATTGACTTTCCCATGTATCACTTGATGTGCGAGGAGTTCAATCCTGCTTGATATGGGTGTGTGAGAGAGTCCCTGTGCACCTGTATGGCAGAATGTTTCTCCTCTGGCTCCCTTTGCTTAGAGAAGTGAAATTTGCAGAGGGTAGGAGCAGTGTAGTAGTTCCACTCTATACTGCACCGTTCAGAGAAAGTGTTTTCAGTACGTGTGGGATGAAGGAGTGGCAATCACATTTGGTTATTACAGTACATAAGACCAGTGGGACCTGCAACAGAATGTTGCAGTGCACAGTGCTCCTGTTCAGGTTTCCAACCAGCCAGCCTGGCCCTTTCCAGAATATTCTAGTGCATTCCCCTTCCCAGCAATATTGCATTTGCTCACATACACCCCAGCAGGCACTCAGAATTTTGTGGCCACTGAGCATGCTCAGTCCTCGCTGGGCTGTTTTTCTGTACTTAAGCTGGTCTGTTTGTTTGCAGTTCTGCAAACTTTGAAGTTACCTGAAACCTGCGGGTACCTCCCTCTTGTGCATGGATGGTGGGATGATAGGTGGTACCAGCTGAAGGATACCTATTTGCACCTGACAGTGGGATGGTTACTTATTGTAAAGCCTCTAAAGGGGAAAGAAACAAACGGAAATATTTTTTTCCCTTTATTCTTAGACAAGGATGGAGGCTTTCAGAAGGTCTGGCTTTTTTCAGAGACTATATCAGTTCCAAGAGGAGCAGATAGCAAGAGTAGAAGAATAACTTGTCTCCCCAACCATGTTCCATTATGCAGCACAATCTCTCTTCCTCATTAGGGCATCTGATACATCCTCTAGGGCTCTATATAGCACTGAGTAACAGGAGAAGGATCAGGTTGGACGAGGAGAGTGACTGATGTTGTGAAAAGGCTACGTAACTTTGTTCATTTTTGTGGCTTTTTTCCTTTTAAATAGTGGACATTGTTTAATTTTAGAGAAGGCAGCAGACTTCACATGAGCAGAAAGGCAGGAATTTCTGCGTATCAGAAAAGGTTTATATTCCTGATAGAGACAATTTTTCTGCAGTGGCTATCTTTCTCCCGCTCGCTCCAGTTTTGGTGTTATTTCTTCAAGGCCAGATTTCCTCCTTTTTCAAGAACCAGACAGGAAGGGAAATGGACAGAAATCTGTGGCCACAGTGAAAAGGGGCTTCCTTAGCAGGGAAGGACGTGTGAAGACGATCAGAACGTCTTTCTCCTTCTCATTGGTTCAGAGAATGCCAGCAGCAAAGGCTGACTTCATTCATGTCATAGATGCTTTTGTCAATTACACATTGATCCCCTCGGTCCAACGTGGCACTTTAATGTTGCTCTTGCCTGGCTTCAGTTTGCCTGACTTCAGCTGCTGTGGCACTTGGCCGTGATTTTTCTCAAACGTGGACGTTTCCTGCATGCTGGCACACAGTCTACAAATCTGGTGAAGGCTTCATTTCAGGCTGTGATTATGACTCTGACTCATCGCTTTTCAATGATTTCCCCCCTCTCAGGATGTGCTGAGTTGTGTTTTTGGACACATGTTGATGTGTTTGCAAGCTCAGTGGATATTTCAGTATTCCAAAGTGTGGCACATTTAAAAGGAGTTCAGTATAACTGGTAGGAAAAGGCAAACCCTGTCCATATTGCTAGCTTTCCAAATAACCATGGCAATGCCTGAGTGGGGCCTTCTGTTATGGACTGATGATGATGATGATGATATCTATATATCACTTAATTACTGAAGTTTCTGAGCAGTGTACATAAAAATGAAAAAGCATACAATACATAAGATCAATTTAAACATATCATAAAAACTGAAAACTTCCTTAAAACGCCTGCTGAAATAGAAAGGCCTTTGTCAAGCACCTGAGGTTGAACAAAGAGGGGACCTATCTAATCTTGGCCAGGAGGGAGTTCAACAGAATCAGGCCCGCAATACTGAATGTGTGGCTTCTGGTGGAAACATGACGTGCATCTGAGCCACGGGAAACCACTAACAGAGACGCCCTCAAAGAACACAGTGACTGGGCAGGGATCTAAGGGACGCAACAATGTGAGCAAGAGCCTAGTCCCCAGGATTGCTAGTTGTCCATCCTTTCTACTGCAGTGGCCGTGGTTCTGAGCATTCCCAGATGCTGTGGGGACCATATGCTATGCAGCAGCATCTAGGGCAGGGATGGGGAAGGTGTGGCTTTCCAGATGCTGTTGGACTCCAAACCTCATCAGTCCCGGCCAGCATGGCTAATGGTCAGGGATGAAGGGAGCTGTAGTCCAACATCTGGAGGGGCCAAGGTTCATTATCCATGAATACCAGTGGCTGGGGGGAAACAGCAGGAGAGGGCTATTGCCCTCATGTCCTCCTTGTCAGCTTCCCAAAAGCATCTAGCTGGCCACTGTGGGAAACTGGATGCTGGACTAGCAGTAGCATGGTGGCAAATTCAGAAGTGCAGAGTTCCTTCATGACAGTCACAGCCGTGCAACCCTTTTTTGCTGTGGGGTTCAGAATGAGATCCTTGTTAATGCCTTCTCCCACAACAGATGTCCCTAAGAGCCAATGAACATGAAAGGGGAGAATGAGAGGAGTCTTTTCTGTGGCTGACTCATCTCCTTTTACTCAGATTAGTTCCAATTCAAAATTTGGAGAGAGAAATATCAATAATTTAAGATATGGAGACGATACCATACTACTAGCAGAAACCAGTAACGATTTGAAATGAATGCTGATGAAAGTTAAAGAGGAAAGCACAAAAGCAGGACTACACCTGAACATCAAAAAGACTAAAGTAATGACAACAGAATATATATGCAACTTTAAAGTTGACAATGAGGACATTGAACTTGTCAAGGATTATCAATACCTTGGCACAATCATTAACCAAAATGGAGACAATAGTCAAGAAATCAGAAGAAGGCTAGGACTGGGGAGGGCCACCATGAGAGAACTATAAAAGCTCCTCAAATGCAAAGATGTATCATTGAACACTAAAGTGAGGATCATTTAGACCATGATATTCCCGATCTCTATGTATGGATGTGAAAGTTGGACAGTGAAAAAAGCAGATAAGAGAAAAATCAACTCATTTGAAATGTGGTGTTGGAGAAGAGCTTTGCGGATACCATGGACTGCGAAAAAGACAAATAATTGGGTGTTAGAACAAATTCAACCAGAACTACCACTAGAAGCTAAAATGATCAAACTGAGGTTACCATACTTTGGACACATAATGAGAAGACCTGATTCACTAAAAAAGACAATAATGCTTAGAAAAACAGAAGGGACTAGAAAAAGAGGAAGGCCAAACAAGAGATGGATTGATTCCATAAAGGAAGCCACAGACCTGAACTTACAAGATCTGAACAGGATGGTTTATAACAGATGCTCTTGAAGGTAGATGATCCATAGGGTTGCCATAAATGGCTTGAAGGCACAAAACAACAAGAAGTTCCAATCAGCAGGAAAGGACAAGGAAGCTTGTTAGAAGACTCTTATCAGTGACTAACCCTTCCTGCTGGACTGCTGCTATTAACAGCTGCCACGCCCTGCAGGACCAGGTCCCAGGTACTCAGCCAGCTGTGGCTAACCTTTTCCACCTGTCCCTCCTTGAAGGGATATATAGGCTGGCTGGCTGAGAGTCCTGGGAGACCTTCTGCCTGCAGGAAGAGGAACATTGCGCTGCCAGGGAGGAAGAGCCCCTCGTCTGCTGCTGCTGCTGCTGCTGCTGCTGCTGCTGCTGCTGCTGCTGCTGCTGCTGCTGCTGCTGCTGCTGCTGCTGCTGCTGCTGCTGCTGCTGCTGCTGCTGCTGCTGCTGCTGCTGCTGCTGCTGCTGCTGCTGCTGCTGCTGCTGCTGCTGCTGCTGCTGCTGCTGCTGCTGCTGCCGCCGCTGCCGCCGCTGCCGCTGCTGCTGCCGCTGCCGCCGCTGCTGCCGCCGCCGCCGCCGCCGCCGCAGCCGCCGCAAATGAATGAAGTGATAATGAGGCTTTCAGGTTTGCTTGTGACAGATTAATGTAGAGTACTTCAGAGAAAAAAGGAAATGATGAAGCAGAGGCTAGATATTTCCTTTCTTTTCTTTGATGGGATTCCTGTTTCAATGCTAGCAGTTTAGATGGTCCTTTGCAATAAGGTTTGCATTTCTAATTAAAAGCTAAAGCTTTTAATTAAAGCTCCATGTATTTTTACAAGTTGCACCTATGCAGTCAGAAGCACGCACCCCTGAGTTCGTTAATGCTTCTTCCCAGGAAATTTTGTATAGCAGGTGTGGGGAACCTTTGACCATCCAGATGTTGCTAAACTACAAATCCCATCATCCTTGGCCATTGGCCATGCATGCTGGGGCTGATGGGAGTTGTAGTTCAGCAACATCTGGTGGGCCAAAGGTTCCCCATGCCCAATGTATAGGATTGCAGTCATGCTAATCCTAATAAATTGGGTATTTTGCTATGTATGTACTGCTGCTCTTTGTGATATCCTATATATAATAATGGTTCGACACAACTGCCAGCATTTGGGGGCTCTTGTGAGAGGGGCTATTGGGGCTGTTACAATGAGTACATCAACATTTACCACTGAACCACTGTATATTAAGACCACGTAATAAATCAGTAAAAAGAGGGGGGGGAAAGAGGGGGAGCGAAAATTAAATCTTACAATTTTTCTATGTTATCTGGAAGTTTGCTGCAATTCTTTCCAGTAAACAGGGCAGGAGAAGGGGGAGGGGAGAGAAGGGAAGCCAGGAGAAATATTGTGCATCATTTAACAACTGTCATTCTCTAGTCATCAAGGACCTCCTGATGCATTAACAAAATCAGAGATTCTTCTTTAGGGAGTGGGAGTGTACACATTAAGGCTCCCAGTTTGGGCTCATCCATCACTCGCCTTATGATACAGCCTTCCTCATCCTTGCTACAGAGTTCAGCATTTCCTTGGGCTTCTTTTAAAATCGACACGCTGGCAGATAACGTATAGAATCAGGTGTCCGAAGAATGGAAAGACTCTGCAATTGTATCTCCTCTGTTACGTTAACAACAGCTGGGTCACTATGGAAACAGCTTGGGATCTCCAGCAGCATATACATACCTGGCCAGGGGTTCCTATGACAAATCAATATTGTTTTGCCAACCACAATTCCCCCTGGTGGTGCAGTCGTTCTCTTCATTCTGTCGCTGTCAGGAGGAGTTGCTGGAATCTGTGTGTGGCTGCTCCATGCAGCAAATCACTGAACTTCTTGGAGAAGAACTTTCCAGACTGCCTCTGCCCACTCAGGCTGTCCTTTGCTTCGTTCTAGGCAGGAAGGAGGATAAGAGGCTTCCTTTCCCAGCTGAGCCTTGCTTGAGCAACAAACTCTTCCTCTGTCCTGCTGTAGGCCAGCATCCCTTGCTTATGTCTTGGGCAGAACTTGGAAAAGTTACTTTTTTGAACTAAAACTCCCATTAGCCCCAGCCAGCATGGCCACTAGATTGGGCTGGTGGGAGTTGTAGTTCAAAAAAGTAACTTTTCCAAGCTCTGGTCTTGGGCCTCCTTCTTGGATTGTTTCATAGTGCATGATCCTGCCTCCTAGCTTGTCCTAGGAAGCTGCCATATATACTGAGTCGGGTCACTGGACGATAAACAAATTCAAAGAGGGTCATAGGTTCATCTAATTCAGTATGGTCTATAGTGACTAATAGTGGCTCTCCAGGATTTTAGACAGTGTTCTCTTCACAGTCGGGAGGAGAGCCTGGCTGGGAGTCCAGAGTCTGAGAGTTCAAATCCCCGCTCGTGTCTCCTGGGTGTCAAGGGCCAGCTAAAGATCACCCCACAGGGAGTGGCTCGTGGGTAACATGCCCTGCCACCTGTGCAGCTGTGGGCAACCTGCATAGTCCCAAGGAGCCCAGTTGCCCCCCAGCTGGCAGTTGTGGACAAGGAAGGGGCTGGCTTGTGCAGCTGTGGCAAGCTGAGCAGGCCCTAGCCAGCTGGGGAGGAGTAGCCTCAGAGGGAGGCAATTGTAAACCCCCTCTGAATACAGCTTACCATGAAATTCCTATTCATAGGGTCGCCATAAGTCAGGATCAACTTGGAGGCAGTCCATTTTCATTTTTTTTTTCTAGCCTTGCCTGGAGATGTTGGGGATTGAACCAGGGACCTTCTGCGTGCAACGTAGATGCTCTGTCACTGAGCTACAGCCCCTTCCCCTGCTTTGCTCATTGGTTCCAACCTGTCTCACAGCTCCTGACTGTTGCTCGGTACACAGAGGCTATTCCTGGATTCTGCTGCCTCTTTAGTCCTTCAGCCAACATTACATCTCCTTTACCCTGGCGAATGTGATAGCAGCAGGAGGCATTCAATAGATCTCTGCCTTATGTTTCAGAGCACATTGACTAATGCATAAGGAGCATCTCTATCTTATGGCTTTAAAATTAACCAGTGTACAGAGCTGGCACAAGACATTTCACTGCCTGAGGTGAAGGACAAGATGGCACCCTATTTTAGAGCAGAAGGGTGGGATAGAAATATTTAAAATCAATAAAAATCAATAAAATGAAGAAATCCTTTCTTTTGTCTGTCATTAATCTTCCAATGTTCAGCTTCGTTGGATGTCCATGAGTACTAGCATTATGACAGGGGTAACAAACTTTTCTCTATCCACTTTCTGCACACCATGTGTAATTTTATACAGTTCTACTATGTTGCTGGTTTCTTGCCTTTTCTGTAAACTAAAAAGCCCCCAAATGCTGCGACCTTTCCTCAGTGAGGAGATACTCCATTCTCTGTTCATTCTACCAGCGCTTTCTGAACCTTTTCCAACTATACAATATTATTTTTGAGGTAAGATGTGGGAGGGGAATGTCTGCTAGGGCTGCCTGTACACCAGATCCAGCAAACTCCTTGATCCCAAATTGAATCAAACTGATCTGGGTCAACCCAGGATTCAGCTGAATTGGGTTGAGGCAGCCCCAGATTACCCTGGGTTGAATCAGGTGCAGTTGGAGTGATTCGGGGCTGTCGAAAGGGGGGGGGCAGTTGGGTCGTGAGGAGAGCGGAGGAGAAGAAGACATGCAGACAGCCTGCATGCATCTCCTCTCCCCTCCCTGACTGCATGTTTAATAATTAAAACCCTGATTAAACATACTGCTGGAGTGGGGGGAGAGGGAGATCTCCTTCTGTGCTAGATGCAAGAATCGGTTCAGGGCCCAGATCCAGTTCAGGCCAATCCCAGATCTTCCTGGGGTGGATGGTGGCTACTCTGAAGCACTGGATTGGGCCCCAAATCAAATCAGGGCCCCCATGCACCACTCTAATGTGTACACCTTAGGTGAGAGACAGAGGTGGCTTGACTGATGGGTTTCCTGTTTCGTTGCTGCCAGGTTAACACATATCCAGTGGTATGCATGGGTATTTTGCAATTTTGCTACTTTATATCTTTTATTGATTTACTGTACTTTCATTATAGTGTTGTTGTTCTGTTGTTGACTCAATTTGTTGCTCATTGCTTTGGGGACCTTTGGGTCCCAAAGTGGTACATAAATAAACCCTAACATAACATAAGCTGGTCTGAGTATGGTCAGTGTCTGGATGGAAATCCACCTGAAAATGCCATGTATACCAGCTTGAGTTCCTTAACAGAAGACAGGCAGGATAAAAATGTAATAAACACATAAATTGTTAGCCGTGCCCACCAACAGAATATTTAGGACCTGATCCAGAAGCTTCCCAGCCCAGGATATCCTGACCAGAGCTCCCCCCCCCGAGTCATTGCTAGCTCAGTTCTTAGGATAGGAAGAATAATTGTTTCCAGATGTGCAAACCCTAGACTCCAGTCCTGTGGGAATCAGCACCTTGCATGAAGGTTTCAGGAGCTATCATGTTTGAAATTAAAAAGATCTGAAGTTTTTCCTGACTCCTCAGATAGTTCATTTTGACCCTACTAAAAAATACGAAGACAACTAAGCTCGCTCATTGCTCCTAGTCTTTCTCTGCAAACGAGTACCACAGCCAAAATGCTAGCAGTGTGTTCAGTGAGTTCTTCATTGCTGTATCTGTTCACACATGGCAATGAGTAAACAACAGGCTACAATACAAGAACATAAAGAAGAGCCCTGCTGGATGAGACCAGAGGCCTATATTATTTTCCCCACAGTGGCCAGGGAAATGCCTATGGGAAGCCCACAAACTGGACTTGAGTGCAACAGCAGTCTCCCTACTTGTAATTCCCAGCAACTGATACTCAGAGGCAGAGCTTGGAATTAATTCATTACAAGTATTTTAACTTTTTTGCATGTCAGGGGAAAATGTTTGCTTGGGTGAGTGTCCCTTAGTCGGTGGCAGGGCAGGGTCTGGGAGGTGGTTAAGTGAGAGAGCTTATGCTTGCTGGCTGAGTGGGGTCGGAGGTTGGGTTGCACTTGGTTTGACGTGCAAAGATCTGAGTAGTGGCCTCTGCCTCGCTCCCCACCTCCCTTACCAGCGGAGAGACCACCATTGCTATCTTATGGATAAAAAGAATTATTCTACTACCTCTGTATGTGTGTGTTTATTGTTAATGTTGTTTTAGGCTACTTAGATGTGCAGTAGCCAAGGCCACCACCTTGCAGGCATTTTTTAGAAAAAGTAACTGAAATGCAATTGTAGTGATTACTTCTGAGAAAAAGTAATCAGTTACTTTCAGACCAATTATAATTGTAACGGTAATTACTACCTTTTTGGGCCATGTAATTATAACTGTAATTCATTACTTTTTAAAAGTAATCTTCCAAGCTCTGCTCAAAGGCATATCCATGATAGTGGAGGTAATATATAGCGATCTTGACTAGTAGCCACAGATAGCCTGATCGTCCATAACTTTGTCTAATTCCCCTTTAAAGCTGTCCAAGATGATGGCCATCACTACAGCGCAGAAAATTTGGTGGTTCAATTATGCACCTTGTGAAGAAGTGCTTCCTTCTGCCCCAGAATCCTTTGCAATGCACACGGTTTCTAAGCTAGAGGCACGGTTGTTTCTTGTGAGACAAGTCAGCATCAACAGGGTTCCCTCATAGAAGACCATCTGGAAATCTCTGGCTTAACTTAAAAGCCGTACCCAATGGCAGCTGGTGCCGCTGAAACTGGTGGGACGGAAGGCACGGAGTGCAACAATAGGTGATGCCAGAGCCAATGAGAGACAGAACCAACTAATTCTAGTTTTGTCCTCCTCCTCCTCCTCCTCCCTGCAGCCCTGAGAATGAGAAGGAGGAGGAAACTGAAGTGCTTATAAGTAAGGCTGCTGGTAAAGGCTGGCTGAGGGCAGACTGAGGTTGTTGGGGCAGCGCCCCATTTGCCCAAATGGACCAGCCTCCACTGGCCGTACCTATCGTCCTCTATCAAATGTTGGAGGATTTGCCATCTTATATGCATTTTCTTTTCTCCACTCCACCGAAGCCACCCCACTCCTCTCCAAAGAATCCAAATTTTTTCAAAAGGCTGAAACTTGGAAAGCGGAATGAGGTAGGCCCCAAAAGTAAACTGACAATGCAGACACACATTGCTTTGTTCTGGTCAGCTAATGTTGGTCTTTGGAGCAAACTTTGGAGAGCCTCACAAGGGGTCAGAATGGTCTCTGTGGCACAATCATTCTAAGGCATGCCACGATGAGATGGATCTCAGACTTGAAAGGCATTAAGGGAGTGGCAATAAAATGACCGAGGTCTTTTCAGACCCTGGTTAGAAATGGTTCAATCAACTGATTAGATCCCATTTTAATCGGCTAATACCATCAAGGTTGTTAAGGAGATAAAGCTAAGAGCAACAGGATTACTGTAAGGATTTGTAAGATGCTAATATTTAAATCCTGAAGTGAGAATGTCTTCACCCTATCTAAACATTGGGTGTTTTCCTCTGGATTATCCTTTCTATGGCCAAACGCTGAAAGAAACCACTTTGTTATAGACAAAAAAATGTTAGCATGATTAGATCTAATGGACTGCTTAGCCAAGAGATAACAGCATCTTAACTCCATCAGTGGTCAGTTGAAGATGAATGCTGCAAAATTCATTTTACTGGTAAACCATGTGGTAACTGGCTAACTGGCTAGAGGGAGTTCAGGAACATCTTGGTTCTGTTCCAAAAAGGTGGATAGTGGAATGAATGCACTCTACTTCATCAAAACTCTGGAGTGGATCAAAGAATCCATTGAAATCTACTCTAGAAATTTGCAGAGAGGCTTATAGTATCTCTAGGCTTCTCGATGCAAGTCAGTGCCAAGGGATCTGATCCAATGAGGGGAGAGTGATGTCAGCTACCCCCTCCCATACCCTGGAGACCTAGAGGCCTATGGTGAACGGTGGGCTTATACCATTGAGTTCCCGTGAGGTTCAAGGACATCTCTTGTATGCTTTGGTGACTCACCTTGTATGCTCCAAGGCTTCCTGAACACAAGAGGGTGGCAGTAGCATTATCCTCGCATTGCACCACATGTGTCAGGGCGAAGGATAGAAAGATCTGTCACTTTTGGTTCTCTCAGTTTCTCACTTTTCTAATGTTAAATTCAGTCCTCTATATTTCTGCAGCAATCTGCTATTTATTTATTTTTTAAAAAATCCTCATGAAAATTTTCCACCGTTTTAGTGCAAATTTCTCCAAATAAATACATTTTTGTAGGCAGTTTTGACCAACATACACATTTTTGCAAGCCGTTTCTCATTACAACATGCCTTTTTGCATGTTATTTTCACTCATGTATTCATTTTTATGCACACTTTCCCCAAATATATGCATTTTTATAAATGTTGTTTAGTTGGTGAACTGCATCCCAAAATTCTAATAAATGCAAATTTCGAAGGATGTCTGTGTTTTGGTTCTCATATTTTTTCAAAAATTGCAAATTTGATAAAGTCTGCTTGAAATGCGAACTGAATCGAAATTCTCACCCATCTGTAGTCAGGGCAACACAAAGAGACTTTGATCTGCTTCAGCTCTCTTTGTTTATCAGAAACAGCTCCTTTTTTAGATATATAATTGTCCCGGAAAAGATTTGGGGACTGCATTTGGGGGGGGGGAAAGGGTTTGCCCACACACTTTCCTCAGATTTCAATTCCCACTGCCCATCTCTAGAATCACATCTGAGTGGACAGTGGGAGCTGTTACTTTATGAATGTCTGCTCCTGGAATAGCCAACATGGTGCTTTACAAATGTTGTCAGACTAGAACTCCCTTCAACTCCAGCCAGTCTGACGGGATGCCCAGGGGTTGTATCCCAACAGCATCCAGAGGGTACCACATTAGCTATCCTTAAAGTATAGCCAATAGCAGCTGCCGTCTGTGCTTTTGATGAGGCTATCACTTCCTGTAATAACAATCTCAGGTGCTGATGGTTATATAGCTGTAATGGAGCCACTGAAAAACAAGAGGGTGGCGTCAGCATGCTCAGAGAACCCCAGGTTTTGCAGAAACACAAAACTTTAAGGGGGGAAATCCTAAGGTACAGCCTTCCTCCCCCCCCCAAAAAAATAAATAAACAGCCCAACAAGGAGGACTAAGCAAGCTCAGTGGCCATGGAATTCTAAATGCTCTTTGGGACAGCAAATAGAAAACTAGAGGGCATGGAGAATCCTGAAATGATTCCTGAAAGAAGGCAGGCTGAAACGATGGAGCACCCCACATGGCAACATTTCTTGTCTTACAAGTTTATTATCTTGTTACACCAGGGTAGCCAATGTGGTGCCCTCCAGAATGTGGTTACTGTGGAGGGCCGGCGCCAGGCATGCCGGGGCCTTTGGGCACCAGCCTGGCCTCGGCCCCAGCACATGCACTCATGCACACGCTCCCGTCCCACCTACCTCTCCCTGAAGGGCCCCTCCTTAGGGTGGGTGGGTAGAGGTAGGCAGAGCATGCTGCAGGTGGCTGTCACGGGTCTGTGCAGCAGTGGGGGGTGCCTCAGAACTCCCTCCCGCGATCCGCGGTGTAGATCGTGGAAGCTACTGCTACCCATCCACCCTAAGGAGGGGCCCTTCAGGGGCCCCTTGGGACCCAGGGGCCATTGGCCAGAGCTCGACCTGGCTGCCCTCTGGTGCCAGCCCTGTTTCTATGTATTTAATAATTTCTTTCAGATATTTATAAACTGCTTAATATTCAGAATTTCTAAGCAGTGTCCATAATTTTTTTTAAGTGCAGAGAACAATTTAGCAAAAGAACAACTGAAAATCATCATACCAAACAGAAAACTACCTTTAAATGCCTGCTGAAATGAGAAAGTTCAGCAAGGAAGGTACCTGTTTGGGAGGGCGTTCCACAGCCTTGGCCCTACATCACTGAATGCACAGCTTCGAGTCATTCGGAGTTGTTCATCTGAGCCATGGGGTTCCACCAACAGGGAGTCCCCAAATGACTCAGTTAGTGCACAGGGGTATAAAAGATCAGGCAGTCCTTAAAATAACCTGGACCCAGGTTGTTAAGGGCCTTGTAAAATAATACAAGAACCTTGAATCTGCCCTGATAACATATTGGATACCAGGACAATCTTTTATTTATGTTATTATTTTTTATTATTATTTGATTTATATCCTGCCCTTCCTCCTAGCAGGAGCCCAGGGCGGCAATTAAGCACCATTGTGATGTGCCGGTGCAGTAGTTTGTTCCCATTAGCTATCTAACTGCAGCTAAGTTGGCTAGTCCTGTATTGCACTCTTTTTTAAAAAAAGGATGTTATGAACATTTTACTAATTATCCTGCTGCAGAAGCCAGTGCAGCACAGTCTGATTGAGAGTAAATGAACACATACAGCAACTTCACTCAGTACCGGCTCCAAATTTGGGAGAGGCCTTGGAGGACCCCCTTCCCTGAGCGGGCCCCCTCCTTGCCACTATCATCGCAGTCCTTTGACTTGTTCTCGCTCACTAGGCCCAGTCTGTACTACTGTGTCTGGAAACAGAGGGCAAAGCCCAGATGGACATCGGAAGGTGCCTTATATACCAAGTCAGGCTACCTAACTCAGTATTGTCTATACTGACTGGCAGAGGCTCTCCAGAGTTTCAGGCAGGATTTCCCCCCCTAGCCCTACCTGGAGGTGGTAGGGATTGAACCTGGGACCTTCTGCAGGGAAAGCAGATGCTCTTCCGCTGAGCTATGGCCCTTCCCTATAGCCGTTCCCCAGAGCAAAGGAGGCTGATGCAAGCCCTGCCTGCCTATCCATCAAGGACGCCATTGCCATAGGCAGAGCAAAGGGTGAGATCACACCTGCCGTCCAAACCACACATGGCCTTCAAACCCTAAGGAGAGAGTAAGGAATTCTTCTCCTACCCTGGCCATAAAGTGCCTTAGGGACATGGCTTTCCTATTTCTCCTCTGAGGACAAACCTTTACAGAGGACAGTCCCCCATTTGAAGGAGTCCTCTCTTAGAAGGGCTGCCCAGTCCAAGGCCAGTTTAATGATGAAGAACCATAGGAGATCAGGGCCTCCAAGTTGCCCTTCAACAGTTAGCACCTGAGCAGCAGCCTGAGCAAGAATGTAGTAGACGCAGTCCTAAGGTAGAAACACACTCACTGTTCTGCCGGTTCCAGCTCTTCTGAAAATGGGGGCACACAATGATAATTCTTACTGGAACAAGTGGTGGGAGCAGCTTGAGCATATTCTAACAAAAATGCCGCTTCAAACAGATTTTACAATTGATCGGCAGATCAACCCGTTTCCCCCTCCAGGTGTGGCTAATGGAAACGCTTTGATCTGGCGACTAGTGTGTTTACAGAGTCAATTTATTTATATACCTCGTTTCCCACAAATACATCTTCGCTCAAAGCGGTTCACATAAACAAGTGACAGTCTAAATACAGTAGTTTGGTAACAAGGCATAATAAAAAAAGTGCAATATCACTACAACATAGGGCACCTGGTCACAGTTTTCCCCACTATGGTGAGATGTACTACACTAGGGCCCAACTCATATGGCAGGTTACATTCCAGACCCCTGTCTAAAAGGGAAACACACCGAAAAGCGGAACTCCTTCAATAAAATGGTGCCCAATGCCCCGAAAAACACCGTAAAAGTGGAACAAGCACCATATGAGTGTAATTTTAGCTGCCATGTTAGTGGAACGCCAAAAAGTAGGCTGCTAAAAAGCGGGGACCTACTGTATATTTCTATTTGAACTATGCAATTATTTCAATGGTTACTAGCCATGATGGCTGTGCTCTGCCACTCTAGTCAGAGGCAGCACGCTTCTGAAAACCAGTTGCCGGAAGCCTCAGGAGGGGAGAGTGTTCTTGCACTCGGGTCCTGCTTGCGGGCTTCCCCCAGGCACCTGGTTGGCCACTGTGGGAACAGGATGCTGGACTAGATGGGCCACTGGCCTGATCCAGCAGGCTCTTCTTATGTTCTTATGTTCTAAATATGCACATGTTCAGCATATGCATATTTAATGCAAGTCTTTTTGGTGAGGTATGTCCTCTTTTTGGGTGATTTATTATTATTATTATTATTATTATTTAGAATTAGAATTAGAATTAGAATTATTAGAGAGACTCCCTGCCTGAAACCAGTCAGTGTAGACATACTTAGCTAGATGGACCCATGGTCTGACTGAGTAGAAGACAGCTTCCTATGTTCCTATAGAACCTTAGGGAGACCAATAGGATGTGGAGGAAATCTCTTTCCTGTCTCTGGTATCCTACCAATTAGAAATAAAGCCTATTACCATCTGGATCTACCCATCCTTTGGTATCTTGGTCATGCTAGAATATGGTAAACAGACATACATCGATAGCTCGTTTATCTTTTCTTTATCCCACTCTCCAGCCAAAAACAAACAACCCTCTCAGGGCAGCTTACAAATCACTAAAAAAAAAGAGAGAGACAGGCTTATAGACACAACACAAAAGGAAAATGGACTGGGGTGGAGGAGGAAACGAGCAAATTCAGGTTCTTACTTACAAGTTGTCCTGATGAGCAGCTGGGATGGAAAAGTTTGAGGAGAGGAGGAAGCAGCAAAGGTTGCTGCAGGTCTCTGGTGGAGTCCCTCTGCATCCCTGCACTTCTCTTCGCTCCTCTGTGATAGACAGAATGTGCCACAATCAGAGACCTGTGCGATTAGACTTGCACCCAGCAGGAATCTTGATAATTTGTTCAAACATCACACACTCCTTGAGGAATGCCAACTAAGCGGGGGAAAAAATAGCCTGACGCTCTGATGGGCTGAGGTTTTTTTTATGAGGGCTACTACATGCTTGCTTGATCCTTGCCCATCTTGGCAAGATTGGGAGTAGCTGGTTGGTTGACATATCTGATTAACACCTCCCTAAGGGAAGGCTCTATGCCAACATTGCTGAAGGAGGCTGTGATTAGACCTCTGTTAAAAAAGCCTTCATTAGATCCTGCGGATCTTAATAACTTCCGGCCAGTCTCTAATCCCCCCTTTCTTGGCAAGGTGAGGCAAGGCGGCTCAACTCTAAGTTTTCCTGGAATCAGATTATCTAGACGCTTTTCAATCAGGCTTCAAGCCTGGACATGGGACAGAGACTGCCCTGGTTGCCCTGCTTGATGACCTATGCCAGGCAGCGGACAGGGGGAGTGCATCCCTTTTAGTGCTGCTGGACCTCTCTGCGGCCTTTGATACCATCGATCATGGTATCCTTCTGAGCTGTCTTGCTGGGATGGGTCTTGGAGGCACTGTTTTACAGTGGCTCCATTCCTACCTCATGGACAGGACCCAGAAGGTGGTGCTGGGAGACTACTGCTCAACCCCCTGGCCGTTGGCCTACCGTGTACCTCAGGGTTCCATTTTGTCTCCCATGCTCTTTAACATTTATATGAAACCACTGGGAGAAGTCATCCGGAGATTTGGAGTGCAATGTCATCAATACGCTGATGACACTCAACTCTATCTCTCCCTTCCATGTGATGGCAAGATGGGACTGTTTACCCTGAAATGAGCCACATGCAAAATAGTGGCTGAGGTGGGAGCAAAGGCAAAATAGTAGCTCAAAGGGCAGGACATTATGAAGCTGCCTTATAACCAAGTCAGACCGTTGGTCTATCTAGCTCAATAGTGTCTACTCTGACTGGCAGCAACTGTCCAGGATTTCAGATAAGGGTCCCTCCCGGCTCTACCTAGAGATACCAGGAACTGAACCCAGGACTTTCTGCATATGAGGGTAATACTTTACCACTGAGCTATAGCCTCCCTCCAGTTACTGACTGTACTAGGATGCGTATGCAAGTGCAAATCTACATCTGGGTTACAACAAATTTAAGTTTTTAATAGCATAACTGGGGGGGAGGTGAAACCTGTTGCTACTGTTATAGAATTAGGAATCGAGACACCCTTGCTAATCTGCTGCAAATCACACAGAGATCCCAGGCTACTTTCTGTCCATCCCTGATATATGGGGCATAATATGTTCTGCCACTAAGCTATGGGCCTTTCCTGCAGTACTTGGTTGTTTACATGCCATTTGGCCATATTAAAGTCAGGATCATTCAGACCATGGTATTCCTGATCTCTATGTATGGATGTGAAAGTTGGACAGTGAAAAAAGCAGATAGGAGAAAAATAAACTCATTTCATATGTGGTGTTGGAGGAGAGCTTTGCGCATACCATGGACTGCGAAAAAGACAAATAATTGGGTGTTAGAACAAATTCAACCAGAACTATCACTAGAAGCTAAAATGATCAAACTGAGGTTATCATACTTTGGACACATAACGAGAAGACATGATTCACTAGAAAAGACCATAATGCCGGGAAAAACAGAAGGGACTAGAAAAAGAGGAAGGCCAAACAAGAGATGGATTGATTCCATAAAGGAAGCCACAGACCTGAACTTACAAGATCTGAACAGGGTGGTTCATGACAGATGCTGTTGGAGGTTGCTGATTCATAGGGTCGCCATAAGTTGTAATTGACTTGAAGGCGCATAACAACAACATGGGCCCATAAGATGCTCTTTGCATTTTCCCTCCCAACTACCTTATACAATGGTGGCTAGTGGGATTGGTGGGGCGGAAGGCAGAGAGGCCAACGGTAGGTGGAGCCAGAGCCAATGACAGACAGAGTAAGAGACAATGACAGGCAAAGCCAACTCATTCTACTTTTGTTCCCGTCCTCCTCCCTGTGGAGTTGTACAAGGACCCACCCTGAGACTAAGGACAGCCAGTGCCACCCTCTGAACTGGATGTAAGCAAGAAGGCAGGCAAGTGAGGGCTGGTTGAGGGCAGACTGAGGTTGGTGGGACAGTGCCCCATGTTCCCTAATGAATCAGCCTCCACTGATTATAGAACCCTAAAGACATGATGGCAAAACAAATTAAACCCCACAAGGGAGACAGCAGAGCTCTGAAAGCTTACTTCCTCTGGTCCTCCCCCGCCCCACTTCTTTGAGTCCTAGGCTGCTAATTCACTTTCAAAGACATTTCCATCCTAGCCCTTTCCCAGACTGGAGGATGGTTCATTCATATCAATGAGCCTGATCTAAACCACAGTTACAATAAATCAGACAACCTCGGTTTTTTGATATCATTAGCCTTTAACCTCAGAGGGACTTCTTCAGAAGTGAACTGCAGTTTATTACTAGATGTCAAAAAGAAGGTTGTATGGAATGGGGGGACATTTGCCATCAAAGCTTCAAGTGACAACTCAGGGCCAAGGAGCGTCAGTTTTCTATCAATGCACTTCGGCTAATGACCGAAACTGTCCTCAGTACAACACTGACTGCTGTTCTCAGGTGGGGTCAGCTGCAATAAAAAAGGGGCGTAGGATAGGAAATTTCTTAAACAATCTTTCTTTTCTTTTTCTTGAAGCTGACTCTTAGGTTGAGTCACACACAAACCATTTTACTTTAGCTAAACCACTGGATTTCATCATCAGCACAGAAATTCCTTGAAGTTGAGGTTATATCTGTGGTTTTCCTCATCGAAGATATGCAAATGTGCATTCTGTGCCAAGAACAGTTGGATTTGACAGTCTGCATCCTTTCTAATGTTCATCCCACCCACCCTCTTCCACGAAGCTCAAGACAGCAGCATGCATGGTTATTTCCCCTTCCCATTTCATTCTCACAATAACCCTGTGAGGTAGAATAAGTTGAGAGTGTGTGTGACTGGCCCAAAGTCACAACATCCAAGGTCATCCAGTGAGCTTCACAGCCCAGTTGATAATTTAAATCTAGGTCACCCAGTTCTCATCCAGAACTCCAACCACTACACCATGCTGCCTTGTTCTATCTGCACATTTTGCATAATTTATCCTGGTTTTGCCAGACACAAGAATGGGACAGCAGCCATCCATGGTACTGATGCTACATCCTCAACCATCAGAAATCAAATTCACTTCCCCCTCTAGCCTCTGAAATCTCAGCAAGCAGTGCTCACATAGGCCCCATCTGCATTCCAGGGAACTGTAGTTTGTTAAGGCTACTGAGAGTTGTTAGGAGACCCCTATTCCCCTCATAGAGCCACAGCTCTGAGTTCCCTGGGAAGAGAGATTGATTGTTAAACCACTCCAGAAATTGTATTGAGGGTTATAGGGGGTCTCTCAACAACTTTCAGCGCTCTTAACAAACTTCAGTTCCCAAGTTTTGTAGAAGCCAGGACTGTTAAAGTGGTATCATAGTGCTTTCAATGCATAGTGCAGATAGGGGTATATTTTCTTCAAACATATCTCAACAGCCATAAGGACCAGAAATGTGTGTGTATGTATGTATGTGCATGGATGAATACATATATCAGAAAAAGCACAGATCGTGATGATACAAGACACAGAATCCAGCTTTCTGAGAGCCCTGCCTTTCCTTTCTTTGAACACTTGGGGAGTGGGGTGGTGTCTGAACTCTGACATCTGTTGTAGATCAAATGGGCTGCTAGCCAGGTGGGTCAAAAGATTGGCAAGGTCATTTGTTCGCCTCTTGTTGGGGAGGTCTAATGGGGATAGGGTGGCCATGCCTCTTACTTTACTGAGGACAGTGCTCTGTTTGAAGGGCCGCCTTGTCCAAGGCCAGTTTAACATAAACATAAGCAGAGGAAGCCTTGAAGCTGCCTGTCAATGGTGAAGGCCTGGACAGCAGACTGAACAGGCACTCAGCAGGTCACCTGAGCACAGCCTTCCCTGCTATGGAGAGATGTATTGCATTTAGAGTAAATATTTCTAATAGGAAGCATCTATCCTCTGTACCTCCCTGCCTATTAATATTAGGCAGGTGCCTTCGTTGTACTGTTTTCAACCCCTGCTATGTCTTTTTTGGTTTTGCAGCTTTTCTCAGGACCACTCTTGCATTAATAAGTGTGTGTACTTTCCTTCACACTTTGTCATGAGGAGAGCCTGACAGCAGCTTTCAGTAAGTGTAGATCAGGTGTGGGGAACCTCTGGCCCTCCAGATTTTGCTGACCTACAACTCCCATCATCCCTGGCCACTGGCCATGCTAGATGAGTCTGAAGGGAGCAATAATTCATCAACACATGGAGGCATGTACTTTTATTATGTTTATTTGTTTTTAAAAGTGTTGACTCTTTCCATATTTGGATAACACTTTATTATGATTTTAAAGTCTGCTGTTTTTATTATTTTGTACCATTTTATGTACACAGAGATCCTTTTTTTATTAAGCGGTATATAAATCTTGCTAAATAAAATAAATGTGCTTCTATACCTATAAATGAGCAAATGCAAGTGTTATGCAAATCTGTGTCCTATTTTTTGGCATTGTACTTCCTCTTCTTTTGGCAATGGCTATGTGGCCATCCTAGATAAGCTGGGTCTGAACATTTGAAGGCTAGGACCTCTTCAACACAGATTAGCTGCCTTGTGAAAAAGATTTCTTCTGTGAAAAGAAACATTTTTCTCTCGCTCTTTGCACAGGCATATAATTATTCCTTTGTTTCTCTTAGGAGAAAGCCAGATTTTTCAGACTGAAGTATAGCCCAATGACACCTTATTAAGTAAGAGACAGGCTGGCTGTGATGGATCCTGGAGATAAATATTACGGTTTGGAACTCAGCGCTGTCCCTGAAGGAATTGAAGAGATTGGAGATAAAGATATTATCGGTTCAAAAGAATTCCTGGACTGGAAGGATTTGATGGAACTTGAAATGGAGAAAGTTAACAGATTTAATCCCTGTTTTGTGTCAATGGAAAAATCTTCAAGAGATGTGCTAGTGTATCATGTAAAAAAGAGGAACAGAGATGCGGCTTTGCAACAATACTTCAGTGATACGTTCGGAATTGATGGCAAGAAAATATCTGTGATAAAGGAAATTCCTATCAGACTCTTATTATATGACTATGACAGCAAGATTATTGGGTGCGTAAAGATGGAAGATGGAAGATGGAACCAATATGGATAATGGAAGAAGAGCGATTTGAAATTATTGGACTTAGTAGACTTGATGAGTTGGATTAATTGACATGTTTATCTAGAAAAAAAAATTGATGGACATATATCTCAAGGATTGGAAACTTCTCTTTGACTTTTTGTGGAAGAATAAAATGATATGATGTTAATGAGATTTGAAACCAATTAAGATAACCGCTGGAGGAAGGTGATTTTATAATCTATTAAGAGACAGGCTTGTTATATATTATAGATTTATAGCTGAACTATGACAAATCGGAAGTCAATATTTTTATATTTTGTTGTTGTTGTGTTAGTTATTGATTTGTGTTTTTTCTTTTTGTATTGTTTTGGTTTTGAAAATTTGAATAAAAATTAATTGAAAAAAAAAAGTAAGAGACAGGCTGGAGAAGATAGTTAACCACTCCTCGTGTTTTTTCGCAGCCACCAAAAAGAAAGAAAAAAGTCAGGTCAGCTGTTGTTCACCACCCACGTTCACTGTCCAGAGCAGATGAACCAGCATTGGATCCAAACTAGTGTCCCACCAGCCTCCCGTATCCCTGCCATCACACAGAGGGAAAGAGAAACCTGAGAAGAGGAGAGAACACGAGAGCGGTGGGAAGACAAACAGTCCCATCGTTGTGCAAAGGGTTGTGTCTCTCTAATGAATCCCCTTTGAAACCCACACTTCGTAATAAGTGAGGCCATAATACAATGCAGATGGATCAACAGGGGCACGTATGCAGCTCGGCAGATCTGAGCTGGTGCTGGGCTGCAGGTCAGGAGTCATGGCAGTAGGTAAGTCAGGCCTGGCTGCTTACTGTAAGATGCCACAGTGAAGTGCGGCACCATGACAAATGCTGGCCCTTGGCTCCTTTTTTTGGCCACTTTTCTGAGCTGAATAAGCCAGGACCATTTTCTATCCCTCCTGCAGTAATAGGGGCATATGCTTTTCTTTACACCAGAGGGGAACCTTTGGCCTTCCAGATGTTGCTGAGTTACAGCTCCCAACAGACCCAGCAAGCATAGCCAATGGCCAGGGACGATGGGAGTTGTAGTTCCCCATCCTGCTTTACAGTTTGTCATGGGGAGAGCTGCTGCCAGTCAGTGTAGACAATACTGAGCTGGATGGACCATTAGTCTGACTCAGCATAAGGCTGTCCATGCTCCTGCCATGAAGCCTTACACCACAAGAGGAAGTCCCGTTGCACAGGTGGAAGGCCTTGCACTAGTGGGATGCCTTAGATGGATACCACCCACCCTCTCCAGTAGGCTTGCCTTCGTTAGCACATCTGAACTACCAAGCCTAAGAGAGCAAACCAAACCCCTCTTTGCAGCAGTCTGGATTGGGCGGGAGTATCGCTCCACTTGGCGCTGCTGGCCTCCACTGGCCGCTGCCTGTAGAGTGACACCAGCATCCCTCTGCCAGCTTAGAGCATCCTCTTCCACCAGCCAAATGTGCAGGCGGGTGGAAGTGTTGCTGGTGAGTTCCCCACTGGCAGTAGTCAGCAGCAAGGCCCAACATGGGGCTTTCAGGAGGCAGGGACGACCTGAGCCAGTCTGCAATCCATTGGATCCCAAGCCAGCCCCACTGCTGCTAAAACATGGCATCGGTGCCAGTAGCTGTGCCAGCTCCAGGGTGGCACAGTAATGTGCCTGCCCTCCCCATCTTCTGTCCTGGCCAGGGCTGTGATTGTGGCAAAGGCTCTGTTGGTCCATTAAGTCGTGGCACCCAGCAGCCAAGATTAAGATTGATGGGTAGTGCATCAAAGCCTTGATAAATCTCCTAATTTTACCGCCCGCCCCCCCGAAGATTGGAGGTATTGGGGGTGGGTTTAAACACCCGCCAGGCCACAATTGTGTATGCCTCATGCATCTCTTGACCAGTAGTGAAGTGGTAAATTCAGAAGTGGAGGGTCCCTTGATGATAGTCACAGCCACACCCCATCCCATCGACCTTTTCCTTCCTTTTTTTTCCCCTGCTCGGTTGAGAATGAGATCCTTGTTAAAGCCTTCTCCCACAGCAGTGAGCATCTCTAGGAGCCAATAAGGATGCAAGGGCAGAGTGTTGGCTACTGAGAAAAGTCTTCTCAGTTTCTGACTCACCTCCTTTCACTCTGATTGGCTCCAATCAACCGGAAAAGACAAGGATGCATGTTAGAAGACACTTCTCAGTGGCTAACACACTCTCCTTTCATGCTGATTGGCTCATTGGCTGCTGAAGACATAGAGTCCCTGCTGGGGTCCTCCTCCCAAAAGAGTAAGGGGTCTAAGGCCCTCCGGAACACTGGATGACTACACCCCTGCTCTTGACCTTTGTGAGATGGGTGTGCTAGGAGAGTTCTAGAAGCTTGAGGGGTTGTGCAAGTCATAACTTGCTGAAAGAGCATCTTGTTTGCATGCAAAAAAGTCCGAGGCTCAATCCCTGGCAACTCCAATTCTCAAATCTTGCTTCAAGGACTCCTGTCTCAAATCCTATGAGTGTAGCCAGACAGTGTAGACAATCTGAGCTAGATGATCCGATGGTCTAAGGCAGCTTCCTGTGTGTGTGTAGTTTTGTTTTGTTTTTTGTTTTTTAAACAAGACCTGTGGTCCAATTCTGAATGACAGGTCTGTTTTGTAATCTGAGGTTGATAAGTACGATTCCCCTGTTTTCAGACTGGATCACTGACCTGGTTAGCAGACAGCACTAAGCCACGGTTTATTTAACTAACTGCAAGTTAACTATGAATTGTCCTACAGATGATCAAACAAACTATGACTTGTTTCCCAAAGTTTGGTTACTTTTCCAGCTGCTCTTCCCTCATGCCTTTGTACTTTGATGAGTGCCTGGGATGGAGTGGTCAAACAGCACATGGAAGACTGATGGGCTCACACATAATGCCAAGCCACTGTTAAAACAAACTAAGGTCTGTAAGTTAAAAACAGACCACAGCTTCAGATCATGGTTTGCTGGCAGCAAACAAATCATAGTTAACTAGGCCACAGTCTTGTCTATGGAATAATCTGACTGGCTCAGCTGCTGGAAAAGAAACAGCATAAAAATATGTGGTTTCCCCAATCACCCTGGGCACAGAGTTAAACTCTGTGTTTGTTGAGAGGACTATCTTCAGTGTGCTAGGGTGAAAAAAGAAGCGAGTGTTTTTACAGCAGGTAAGATGTTGTTAGACTACAGCTCCCATCATCTCTATCAATTAGGCATGCTGGCTGGGACTGATGAGAGATGGAATCTGGCAACATCCTTCCTCTTTCAGTATAACAGTCTTTAGCTGGTTTAATATAGGGAGTTTTGTTTTTATATATGCAATTGTTTTATTGTATTGTGAAACCACTTCAAGATGCTTCATAGGAAGCAATTCAGAAATGAAATAAATAACAGCAACAAAAACATATTGAGGGTCAAAGGTTGCCCACCCCTGTTAGATAGGTTGCTTGGGTACTGACTACAAAAAGAATTTTGATTGGTCTGCTTTAAATAATGTTTCTTTTTTCAGTTTCCAATTTGGCATCCTTTGTTCCAGATAAAAATCAGCAGGACACAGTTACTTTTGAGGCAAAATGACCAAGCATTATAAAACACTACAAATGCACAAAACACTATATGCATTACAAATAAGTGAAAGTTGGAAGAGGTCCGTTACATAGTTGGATAACTTTTTTAAAAAACCCTTTCCTTTGTTATTTTCGAAGACAAACAATCAAGTATCTTGTCCAGAACTGGAGCAGAATCGCACTGGCAGCAAAGTGACAAATTATTAAGAACACAAGAAGAGCCTTTCTGGATCTGTTCTAAGGCCCATTTAATCTGGTATCCTGTTCTCACAGTGGCCAAACGGGTGCTTATGGCAAGCCCACAAGCAGGACCTGAAAGCAACAGCGCTCTCTCTGCTTGTGATTCCCAGCAACTGGTACTCAGAGATAACTCTGGATCCCTTTCATGGGCACTGCTGTGAAAGCCTGGGAGCAATAGGACTTGCTATACTGCTAGGTTTTGCAGTTCTGCAGAAATCCCAATCCTAATACAATGCTTCTGCTACCACACATCATTAGGAATGAGATCTGCTTGTTGGTGCCTATTCGATTGCATTCCATCAAACTAGCAGGTGGTTCTGTTTCTGGTTAGTGATTTTTCCTCTATCCTTTGTTTTTACCATTCCTATTTTTCCCCTCCTGAAAAACAATATTGTTATCAATGTTTTCTTTTTGGAAAGGAAAGCAGCTTTCCCTCTGCCCAGTGCCCACCCACCCAATCCCCTCACTTCTCCTCTTGAATGATATTGGATCCTTCCCCCCCCCCAGTCCAGGGAGAGATTCCTGTAATGCAAAGCAAAGACACAGGCTGGTCAATTTCATGTTAGCCAAGCAAAGAAACAGGCTTGTCAGTTTATTCTTAGCAAAGCAAACACACATTTCTGGTCAGTTTCACCTTAGCAAAGCAAAGTTCAATGAATTGCTTTTTTTAAAAATCCAGTATGGGGAAAAGCCAGGGAAACTCACAGCATTCAGCATAGATAGGCCCACAAAGATAGCAAACCTGCGGACTATCAGGAAGTCCAGTGCCAAGTTCAATTTTAGTGAAATTCTCCCCCATCTATGCACAACATACCCCACTGAGCTCCCCATGCCTCTCTCCTCCCCCTCTCCCTCTCAGTCAGTGGCAGTGACCCAATGTGCTGGGAAGCCAGGAGATAACTCAGCCCCACCTACGCTGCCCCATTGGCTGCTACTGGCTATAAAAAGAGTATGTGTCAGGCTAATAACTCAAAACTTGACATACATGATCTACCTGATCAGGTCTATGAAAGCGCCAAATTTCAGACCAATCTACTAAAAATTGCCACAGTTACAGCAAGTTAAAATGTGCTCAAAATTGATACTCAGCTGCTTCCCTTTCTACCTTGTGGTGCCTATTCCATTCCAAGCCTTAAAAATGTGTCCAGCATGTATTTGTTACATCAGAGCAACATCTCTACAGAGACGGGGAAGAAATTCAATTCAGGTTAAATTTAAATTTAAAGCAGACTTTACCTGATTTGCACTTTTTAAAAGAATATGTGAATCAAAACAACCCTCCTTCAGAATTCACATTTCTTCGAATTTTGCCGTGCAGTTCTCTCGCCAAGTAAGGTGTACGAAAATGAGATAAAGTGTGTATAGAAATGTGCATAAATTCATGAAAATGGCATACAAAAATGCATTATACTGGAGGAAATTGCTTTGCAAAAATGTGTAATTAAGCAAGATTGCATACTCAAATGTGCATATATTAGAAATTTGCACAAAAAATCTGATGAATTTTCAAGCGGATTTTGTTTTTAAAAAATTACACATTGATGTGGAAATGTGGAGAGCTGAACCTGAAACTGGAAAAATGAGAAACCAAGAAGCCAAAATTGTCAGATTCGCCCATCTCACTACATCTCACTCCCACTAAAATCAAGGGTGAGAAAAAGTGGCCTCTTGTCTTGTGGCATCCCTCCAATCCTGCTTTACTGTCTCTGCTGTTTTTTGTTTTGCATTTCCAAGTGATACTGCTTCTTTGTTCCTTTATCCCCTTACCTACCCTCCCATCATTTTGGAAATCACATTGCTTTTCTTCAATGGACAGCAAGTGTGTCTGCGTTTCATTACCCCCAACTATAGAGGGGCATTTTGTCAGAACAGCATTTCTCTCCCCCTCCCCCCTTTGGATATTAGTGGCTGGATTGGAAGTGAGTATATGGGGGGGAATTCTAAATTGAAAACACATTTCAATAGAAATGAGACACTAAGCAATCTGCCTGATTTTATACAGAGCTAGGAGGAAACTTATATTAGTGGAACTGTTTCAAGGCAGGCATTAATTTCGCTGCATGGCTCTGTCGGTGCTTCTGGAGAGTAACCTGTAGTGACCCCCTAGTTTCACATAAGAGACATTTTTAACAATCTCCTTCTTTGCCCTTCAGTACCAAGTGGCAGGATGTCAATGGGCTCCTTTTTTTTTTTTGGTAAGCTTAAATTCTGTTAAGATTAGAATGGAAACTATTAGGGCTGTCAACTGATGTGAGGGATGGGTGGTGTAGTGTTTTTTAAGGTTTTTTGGGGGGGGATTAAGACTGTAATCCTATACAGATTTACCTGGGAATAAGACCCATTGAATTTAGTGGGGCTTACTTCTGAGTAGATCTGTTTAGGATTACACTGTTTCAATTCACTGGTTATGTTCAAAAAAATGGGCATATTACAGAAACCTCAATCTAGGTGCCTCTTTGAAATCTTGAAGTACAAGAGAGTGTAAAATCTAATTACAAAACCATAAACTGGCACAAAGACAAGTACAAATGAGCTTGCTAATTTCAATAAGCACCTGTAACAGTAGACTTCTGTACATAGCTACTCTGAAACAAATCCAATTGAGTTCAATGGGATTTTCTCCCAGGTACATAGGTAGAAGATTGCAGCCTACCTCTGAGATGGATTGTGGCCTTTATCATTAAAAATAACTCTTACCTTTACTCTTCCTCCCTCCTCCATTTCAATATCACTTCAGAAGAAAAATAAAATAAAATAAAATACTTTGTTAAGTATTTGTTAAGACTCTGCTCCACCAATATATCAAATAAACTTTAGCTGATTGATTGCCAGTGTCAGGCCTTGTTTCTAAGGTTGTCTGGGGCTGTACCACTTTAGATTGCATATGGGAGGGGGGATTCCCATGGGTAATAGGGCCAACCCTATCAATTGGCAGAGTAAGGCATCTGCCTCAGGTGACACATGCTAGGGTGGCAGTAGTTCCCCCCTCCAGACATTCCTCCTGAACCCCCACCCAACCCAGCTGCTTCCATCCTTCTGAGCCAACGCCCTGGTAACAGCAATGTTTGCCTGTTGCTGGCTTCAGCTGTCTGTCTCATCTAGTCACTTTCTCCCAACACGTCTCAAACAGCACCACTGGGAAAGGCCCCTGCCCAAGCGAGCAGAAAGAGAGGCAATTAATCTAGGCCCAGGGCCAGATTATCCATTAGGCTTAGTAGGCTGAAGCCTAGGGGCCCGGAGCTCTTGGGGGCCCGCTATCCATGGAAGCAGGACAGGAGCTGCAGAATCCGGGACAAGAGCTTCCAAACCTCCTGCCATCCCCCCACTTCACTTACCTTTTTCTCCGCTTTTTTTTGCGGTTTGCCATCAATCAAGATGGCGGCCAAGGTTTCCCTAAGGGGCTGAAGCCTCTGCCACCATCTTGGTTGATGGCATGCATGCGTGCTACACGCGCGCATTGCTGCCATCAACCAAGATGGTGGCAGAGGCTTCAGCCCCTTAGGGAAATGTCGGCCGCCATCTTGATTGATGGCAAACCTGTGTGCTCAGTGCGCGCAGCCGCAAAAAAGCAGAAAGGTAGGTGAAGTGGGGGGATGGGACGGGATGGGACGGGACGGCGGGTGGCTCAGAATCAGCCTAGGGGCCCTCAGCTTAATCCGGCCCTGCCTAGGCCATGCACTCCCCTGCTGCACTTCCCTCAACTTCATTTGTTGCTTCCCACTTTTATATTGAAAGCCTAGAGGAGCAAGAAACTGCCCTCTTCAGAGTCACGCACAATGATGGAGCTACGTTATCAGTCAATCAATTGCATAGAATGTCTTGTTATCTTCTATCCTTCCATTCTCTTGGCCTTGCGTGTTTGAGCAAAGGATCATGGCAACTTTCCCTGGCCTGGTGCCTTCCAGATGTTTTGCACTCCACTTTCCATCATCCCTGGCCATTGACCATGCCGGTGGGGGCTGATGGGAGTCAGAGTCCAAAACCATCTGGAGGTCACCAGGCTGCGGAAGGGTGACTTATGGAATATCCCTACATGACAGGAGCATAGGGCGTTAGTGTCACAACTCTGTAGCACAACTCCGGTTGCCAGATCTCAACCTGGAGACCCTCTCTACATCTTTATAGCTGCAATCCTATACTTAAATCTGATACTTAAATCTTGTTAATTGAAGTCAGACTTTCCTTGATCTTTCTTTTAGTGTTTAACAAGTTTCCATTTTTAACAACCAAAAGCATTACAGACGGTAAGGCAAACATGTCACGCAGACTAACAGCACAGTCCAAATCAAAATCCGCCTCAGCCAACAGTAGCCCCTCGTAGAGGATCCTGAATGGAGTTTGGAACAGGGATAACTTACACTAACCTAAGTTACACCAGCTTCCTTTGGTTAGGATTGCTTTGCAAGAGTGCTTCCGTACAGATGTTTCTTGTGGGACTGGCACTCCTCATGCAAGAGTTGTTGTGTGTGTGTTTTTGCAGTATCCAAATGAAAGCATTGTCATCCAAACGCCAGCCTGCATTTCCCATCCATTTAATCTGGATTTACCCTTTCTGAGAAAAATCCCCTAAATTAAGAAAAATTGGTGTCAGTTACCTGTTTGCGATATCTCAATAACTCATTCACAATATTAAGTTCCCACCTGAAAGCGCCCTCAGTCCACAGTGGAATTGGGATGGGTGAGAATTTCGATTCAGTTCGCATTTCAAGCAGCATTTATCAAATTTGCAATTTCCGAAACAATATGAGAACCGAAACACAGCTATCCTTTGAAATTCACATTTATTAAAATTTTGGGATGCAGTTTGCCAACTAAACAACATTTACAAAAATGCATATATTAGGGGAAAGTGTGCATAAAAATGAATACATGGGTGAAAATAACATGCAAAAAGGCATGATGTGATGAGAGATGGCTTGCAAAAATGTGTACCTTTGTCAAAACTGCCTACAAAAATGTGTTTATTTGGAGAAATTTGCACTAAAATGGTGGAGAATTTTGATGAGGATATTTAAAAAAAACAATCGCAGATCACTGTAGAAAGGTAGAGAACCGAATATAACATTGGAAAAATGAGAAACTAGGAGAAACAGAACAGACAGATCTTTCCATCCCTACAATGGAAGGGGCAATGGATGGACAGAGAAGGAAAAGAAGTGGGGCAGGAGAAGGGGAGACAAGGGGGAAGTTAAGGAAAGGAGGGGAAATTATAGGAGCAGTGTTTTATAACAATAGTGATTAACCCAATGCTTTCTGTTATATGTCCTGATGATGAGATCTACAAAGGCAGTCTACTCAGAGTTTTCTGAGTATCTAGGGATGGGTGGTTTTGTTGGCATTTTAAACGAGAATCTACCTAATTTGCATTTCCCAAACCAATATGAGAACTGAAACACAACTATCCTTTGAAATCCGCACATCTCCAAATTTTGAATTGCAAAACCAAACAATGTGCACAAAAATCCATATATTAGGGGAAAGTGTCCATAAAATGCATATATTAGGAAGCATACAGAAATGCATTATATTAGGGAGTACTACTTCCTCTTCTTGGAGCTGGGTTTTAAATGCAACATTTTCCCAGCTGGAGAATGTTGATAGGTCCTCAGTACACTGGATGATGGAGGAGGACGTTTTGACCTTTTAGCTTTTCAGGGTAAGTCACTTGATAGTCAATGGTGCATGGAACATTGCCTCAGGATTATGCCCCATATAAATGGCATGTATCCCAAGAGCAGGATCATAGCAGACCAGGAAGGGAGGACTTCATCATGAAGTAGGACTAACTTCTGGGTAGACGTGCAGAAGATCTGATGCAGTGGGACAGTCACTGCCCCCTCATTCTATTACTTCATCAGAGTCTTTGCTCACGTTACTCCTCTCTCCACTGTAGGGTAAAACTATACTCTTGCTTGCTACAGGACACAAATGCAAGAGGATGTGCAAAGGAACAAGGAGAGGTGCAGCAGCTGTGCACTGCATTAGAACTTTTAAAGGTATAGGAATGGCCTTCAGATTGAGATCTAGCAAGAAAGGGAACTGAAGAGAGAGAAAATGCCAACATACGTACCGCCATGGTTAGATGGGGGAAATAGGGCCAGCCATTCATACTAAATGTCCCTAGGGAGCCACAAGATAGCACTCCTGATTCAACAGCTGTCATGCTCTAGTTCTAGCATGATGGGACATGAGCTTCTGTTTCTCAGGAGAGAAAGATCTTGTTCAAGCCAAGGAAGGATCAAGGATTCCTGCACTATAGAAAGGCGAGGAGACACGAAATAAGGTTGAGTCTACAGCAGGAATGTCTCTGGGCCCCTCCAGACTGGTAGTCTTCGCAGGGGTATCCTGCAACATGTTATTGACACAATAATAATGAGGCATTAGTGGTAGATTTATACTGGCCTGTCCACACAGCATTCTGCCTTGTTAGTTGTTCTGCGATGCTTCCCCAAGGTTGTTGCTTTGTTGCCATCTGGACCGGCGTTCTTGCGCTACAGTGCAACGAGTGGGACAAATATATAAACAAATTGACACATTTGGGCTCCTGCTGGGAGGAACAGAAATCACATAATAAATAAATAAGTAAATTTACAGCATAAAAAGTTACAAGAAATCAACAGGAAGTGAGAGGACATGCACTGATTGGAAACAAAGCTGTGCAATCCCTTCCCCACACAGGTGCGCCTGGCACCTGCGCTGTACAGGTTTTGGGAGATGCTAAAGACATACCCTGGCCTTCTCCTCCTGAAGTGTACATTTTCAGGACCCACCCTATTCTGGTGACCGTACTTGGTTTTAAGTGTTGAATTTTAAACTATTGTAACCCACCCTGGGACCTGCTGGTGAAGGGCAGGTGATGAAGAAGATGGTGTTGACCTCAGTGCCATAAACGTTTTGCAGGTGCAAACAGTATTGAAAGCGAGATCATGTATAACTGCCCTGATACCACCATGAGCACAAATAATCATGAATACCCAATAATAATAAAAAAGGATGTCTGGAGGGGGGCATGTGTTGTGGGGAGAATTGCACTGGGGATATGTCAGAGGCTACATGCCAGGAGAAGCCAGGGCAGAAGTCAGAGGGTGGTGGCAGAGCCATAACTGGGCTGGTTGATTTCTCTCTTCATTCTTCCACCCCTTCTGTCTTTTGTTCCATCCCTGCCCAGTGGGCTGGCAGGGGAAAGACTGGTTGCTTTTGCTACAGATCTGAACTGACTGCTTGCAGAGGACGTTTGAAATTAGGTTGAGTCCTGAGGGTTGCCCACCCCTTGTCTAGAGCCAGGTCTGGTGAGATTTCTTACTGTGAGCTGCAGTGGGAAGGGAGCAATGATGTGTGGGTTGTACACATGTGCAAGTGAGAAGTGAAAGACACCCTTTAGGAACCATCAAGCTCCAACGGGCAGGCAACGGGTACAAGGATCTTTTGAAAGGCAGTGCCATTTTGATATTTCAGCTAGGATGTTGCAGGGAAAGCAAACAGGAATGAGAAGAGGATGAGACCCTGGCTGAGGATGATGTCCCCTCCCCTTCCAGCCCACCAGCAGAGGCTGGTGACTGCAATGTCCGTGGGGCAATGAATCCGCTCCCTGTTTTAGTACGGAATTCCAAGGAGCTGTCACATTGGATGCAGCTCACTCTGTTCCATAGTGCTTGTGCTTGGCAATCACTCATGACCAAGTAAGATTGTCTTCCAAAATAAAGTCTTTAACAAAGGATCTGTCTGAATCTGTATCCACCGCCGATGTACCAGTTCATGACTAGGGGCTTCTGGGTTTCACAGTCCTGCCCTGTCGTCATTCACTGATCGCCATGGGACTTTTGTTATGGAAGACGCCTGTGCGTGAATTTGTTTTATGTGGGGAGACTGGTGCACCATGATCAACACACAATCTTGACAGAAAAAGGCTTTGATCCAATGGCATGAGTACCACGACGATTGGAAGTCCTTTATGTGCTGCAGCCTTCATCCGCCTTCACAGCCGTTGAAACATACACATTGTTATCTGCCGCCTGTTCTGCCGTTGAGGACTTTCTTGGATCGTTCTTTGTCTGGTTCCTCTCCCTTGACCTTACCACCATGGGTGACCCTGCTGGGAGTACATGACTCCCGACGGCATCGCTCATAGGGTTCATTGGAACATGCAAGCCCACTCACCATTACAAGGTGACGATCCAGCGAGGGGGTTCCATAGTAACTTGCTCTGGTAAACTGCATAGTTTTTATTCTCACAGTTCTGCAAGAGGCCTCTGAGCATTAATCAACGTGGCAGCAGTGGTTTGCTGATTGAGAAGCCCAAAGCAGGCACACCATACATTCCCTAATTTTTGCTTCAAAAAAATCCATTTTTCCTTTCCAGCTGAAATTTCATCAGAACTGGGGTGGGCAGAGCTAATTCCTGGAATAACAACAGTTAATATGTGTGCATAAAGTCTGGGCGCTTCCAGACTGTTGTTATTCCATGCTAGGGATCATTAGGAAAGGTACTGAAAATAAAACTGCTGATATCATAATGTCGTTGTATAAACCTATGGTGCAGCCGCATTTGGGATACTGTGTACAGTTCTGGTTTTCTCACCTCACAAAGGATATTCTAGAGTTGGAAAAGGTTCAGACAAGGGCAATCAAAATGGTCAAGGGGATGGAGCGACTCCCCATTGAGGAAAGGTTGCAGCTTTGGGGGCTTTTTGTTTAAGAGAAAAGGCAAGTCTGAGGCGACATGATAGAAGCGTATAACATTATGCATGGCATGAAGAAAGTGGACAGAGAAAAGTTTTTCTCCCTCTCTCATCAATAAAGATTAAAGTTGGAAATTTCAGGGTTGACAAAAGAAGTTTCCACAAAAGGCAGTCATGGCCACTAACTTGGATGGCTTTAAAAGAGGATTCATGGAAGATAAGGCTATCATTGGCTACTAGCCATGATGTCTGTGCTCTACCTCCATAGTCAGAGGCTGTACGCTTCTAAAAAATGGATTCCTGCATTGAGCAGGGGGTTGGACTCAATGGCCTTGTAGGCCCCTTCCAACTCTACTGTTCTATGATTCTATGAAAACCAATTGCTGGAAGCCACAGGAGGGCAGAGCCCTCTTGCATTCAGATCCTGCCTGTGGGCTTCCCATGGGCATCTGGTTGGCCACCGTGAGAATAGGATGTTGGACTAGATGCGCCATTGGCTTGATCCAGCAAGCTCTCCTCATGTTCTTATGTTCTCATTTTCCATCAGATACTGGTAAATTCAGGTTGCACAATTATAGTTGATTGGGGAGGAGGCTGTACAAAAAACAAACCTGCTTCTCCAAATGGCTGAAGTTTCGGCTGTAAGGAAAGTGATGGGGAAAGTGTGGGATAATACTGAGCTTTGATGCAATGGCACGTAACCTTTAGTGCTTTATTATTTCTTTGCTGCCTTGGGCTACCTTTGGGAGAAAGGATGGGATATTATTGTAAATAAATAAATAAATAATAACCTCCCTCCAAATAAATCAGAGTGAATGCCCATTAAACAGCCAGGGTCATCAAATCTCCATGCACGATAAACAGGTTGTCTAGAAGCTCCCTCTGTATACCAACTGCATCATGTGTGTGCACGTGTGTAAGTGTGTGTGTGTGTGTGTATGTATAATATTAAAACCAGTGGTGTTTTGGTAATAATTTTATTCTTATTTTAAAAAACCGAGAAAGAGAGGGAGTTGGGGAGTATCCTCCATGTGAATAATTCATCAAGACCATGTCTGAGTTTCTTGGCACTGTCCAACACAAGACAGCTGGCTTTTAATGGCACTTTAATGGTGTTGTAAGACAGGGCTTCTTTTAGGTGTGTCAAGTAGTAATGCTTCATCACGCTCATGTTTTTGGCAGGCACAGGCCTAGCACGGCCTACAGGGGTTTTATTTAAGCAACCATATCTGCATCCAAGTAGACTTTCAAAGTCTATATTACCAAAGATCTCCGGAGGCCACAAAAAAGAAAACAAAGGAACATATATTTGTGTGCCACCCCCCTCCAGTGTGTTCTCTTCTAACTTTATGCAATTTAGACAGCTGCATAAAGCAGTTTATTGCAAGAAGTTATCTTAAACTGACCTTGGGCTGTTTTGGCCCAATGTAGTTTAACCTAAACTGTAAACTGATTATCTGTTTCTGTTGCAAGGAAAGTGGGGGTTGGGGGGACTGTCTTTTGTCATCTGTTTTAATGATAACAGCCAGTGTGGTATAGTGGTTAGGGTGTTGACATAGGATCTGGGGGGCCAGGGTTCAAATCCCCACTCAGCAATGAAGCTTGCAGGGTAACCTTGGGCCAGCCACAGTCTCTCAGCCTAATCTACCTCACAAGGTTGTTGTGAGAATAAAATGGAGAAGAAGAAGAACCATCTACATCTCCTTGAGCTCCCTGGAGGAAAGGTAGGATATAATAATAATAATAATAAATGTATTTTTGATATTGTCTGATTTGTAAGCCACCCAGGGAATATTTACTGATGGGTGGCTAATATAAACACAGTAAACAATGATATTAATCCTCAGAATGGCATGCACAATCTCTTCTTTCTTGCCCCCCACCCTTGTATCGTCACAACTGTCCTGTGAGGTAGGTTAGGCTGAGAAACAGTCATTAGCCTGAGGTTACCCAGTGAGATGTGAGCACAGATCACACCAATCTAAATTATGGCATATGCATATTTGCATTTCTGTTTTATTAAGGATGTTGATCTTAAGTGTATTGTTTGGATTTTTATGCCTTATGCCAGTGGTGGGCAACCTCTGGCCCACAGACCTAATTCGGCCCATCACCCCTCTCCATTTGGCCTGCGAGGCTTTCAGCTAAGCCATGCCCACCTGTCCTACACCTGATGTCATATCAGACAGGTGTGGGGCTGGTAAAGATGCAGCTGGGCCAACAGGGTGTTTGATCATCTGATCAGCAGTGCCTATAAAGCCCCGTGCCCATCATGTGAGCTTTCCTTAGGCATCTGATTGGCTGGGAACAGGATGCTGAGCCTTTAACAGTCAAACCCTTTCCCCAGGGAATTCTAGGAATTGTAGCTCTGTGAGGGGAACTGGGGTCTCCTAACCATTGTCAGAACCTTTGACAAACCACAATTCCCAGGATCCTTTGGGGAAGCCATGGCTGAAGTGGTATGATACTGCACCATAACTGCAAGGTGTCGTTGGGGCCAGAGTAAATACTAGGGAACTGTCGGCACTGCAATACTACAAGCAATTTCAGGAGTAATTAATTATACACCTTGACTAGAATGCCCATAGATGGCCCTGTGCTAGCCATAGGGAATGTGTGTAGTACCGATAATTAGGCTCCAAGGGACAAGCACCCTCACATCTGCAGTGCTAATATGGAATATGTCTGCCTCGGCATTCTTCCAGTTGCTAACTAGAGTCAAGGTCATTTCATGTGGTTTCAGCTGCGCCATAGCAGGCAACCTTCATCACCTGCATGGAAGGAAGGACTCTGATTGGCACCTCATTGATCACCATAACTCAGCCCCTTAATTCATAAAAATACTTCTCCTCAATTGCAGCCCATTAAGCCCTACTAGGAAATAATTGAGCCTCCTTTCTGTTTTTGTCTGGAATGAATTTGCTTTGATCAGTAACCCAGCTCTGTGGCATACTTGATTTAAGCTTTTTTCACGGATATGAGGGATGGATAATGTGAGCTTCCTTGTTGCTGTCAGGAACATTTTCCAGTCAGTGAGTTGTGTCTGCAAGTTGTTACCCACTGGTGATAGCTCTTGATTTGCTGCAGGGAGAAACAGAGCTATTGGCAAGTTGCCCTAAAATATAAGAACGATTGCCATTTGGAGAGTGCGTGGAACAGCAAAAGAGAGGGAATTCATTTGTTGGATCTATGCTGCCCTTCTCCTGAAAAACTTTGAGTGGCATTTTAGCCTAACAACCTTGTTAGGTAGGTTAGGGCTGAGTCAGACACTCATCCTCCAGGGCTGTACTCATAGCAAGTCTGGATTGAGGCCTCAGGCATCTGTGCTCCTCCTGTGTCCTTCCCCTATTCTTCTCACCATCAACACATTATCATGAAGACTGAACTGGAATGATACTGTGTATCTCTTGTGGGGCAGAGTCCCCACCCAAGTGAGCCATCACAGGATCAGGAAGATCTATTTTATATTATTTATTTATAAGATTTCTCACCCAGTCTTCACCATAAGGTCTCAAGGTGGGTTACAACAACAAAATCATGTAATTATGAAAACAATTCCCAACAAAAGCAGCACAGTGTAAGTGTAGCAGGACCTTAACTGTTAAGGGCCAGGTAACAATGAGCATCTTCAACATGTGGTGGAAGCTATACAACAGAAGATGCTAGACATACCTCTCTGAGGAGGGAGTTCCACAATTTAGGGGCTGCCACAGAGAAGGCCCTCTCCTGGACTGCCATGCCACCACACTTGAGGGTGGCAGAACTACCGAGAGAGCCCCTTCTGCCCAAGAGGGTATGTAGGGTCTTTAGATATTTGGGGCCTAACTAGTTTAAACATACCAATGTGAGCACCTCGAATTACATCCAGAAACAAACTGGCAACAGATGCAGCTGTTTTTAAAACAGGGATTATATAAGCTCTAAATGGGACCCCAGTCAATAACCTGGCTGCTGCATTTTGGACTAGTTGACTTTTCCAAATCATCTTCAAGGGCAGCCCCAATCGCATTGCAAGAGTCCAGTCTGGAAGCTACCAGAGTGCAGAGTCCCAAGCCATTTCTGCCTAAGAGGGGCTATCACAGAGCTGGAAATAGCCACTCCTAGCCACCCAGGCTGCCTGAGCTTCCAATGGCAATGCTGGACCGAAGAGCATCCCCACACTATGGATTTGCTCCTTCCAGAGAGTGCAAATTAATCTAAAACAGGCCATCTCCCCACCTCCAAGACTCAAGCATTTGGAACACATAACACCTCTGTCTTTTCAAGACATTCATTGGCCCACCTCTAATCCTGGAAGCTCAAGGTGGCATATATGGTTCCACCCCAGTCAGCTCATATTTTATCCTCATAACAAACCTATGGTGTATATATTAGGCTGAGAGAGAGTGACTTGCCCAGGTCTAGCCTGTGACCTTTAAAGCTGAATGTAGGGTTTCTCTATCAGAGCCTGGCGTTTGAGTCACTGCACCACTCAGGCAGGATCCGCTGGAACCAGATCCCTCCCAATCCTTCAACATTCCTCAGAATGGGAAGGGGGGCAGTACACCAGCCCTGGAGCGGGGACACTGACTTTCCCATTCATTGTGACTCATGGGAGGGAAAATCCACTGGAGAAAGTGGGCATCAGTGGGGAGCGTTGGTGTAGATTGGCTCCACTAGTATGTTCACATCATGCTGCTCTCCTGGCCATCTCAAAATGTGGGGAAGGGCCATAGCTCAGTGGCAGAGCCTCTGCTTTGCATGCCGAAGGTCCCAGGTTCAATCCCTGGCATCTCCAGCTAAGGTGGGGAGAGAACTCGGAGTGACACCCTGGAGAGCTGCTGCCAGTCAGTGTTGACAGTACTGAGCTGGATGGACCAAATGGCCTGATGCAGTATATGACAGCTTTCCTATGCTCCTGTCCCTCCTCCTCTCGGTAAGTAACAGCAACCTACCTGTTAGGAGCATAGCATAGCGGCTCTGCCCCACCTAGCAGCCGTTTCTGGTGGCCACACAAGGGGAGGTGGCGAGGAGGAAGGAGAGACAAGGAAAATGTTGCCAGACCACCTTCCACTCTACCATTGTGAGCCCAACACCCTCCACCTTGGGTTCCCCAGCACCTTTCCCCACAGGACTGTCCTGCCCCTCTTTAACTACCCATGAAGATGAACCAACCTCATTTGTCTGCACCGAAGGCCAGTGAAAGTGAGCATCTCTTTGTTGCCTTGCTCTGTGTCAGACAGATGTGAGCACAACTGTGGTGCTGAAGTTGTCCAGACATCCGATTTTCATGGAAACAGCATGGAGTTTGAATAAACATTCTGTGCGTTTACCCCAGGATGCAATCCGGATTTGAAATTTAATACAATAACAGAACAATTATATATTTTGTTAAAGTGTAATTCCCCCAAAACCTTAAATGTATTGCTCTTTATCCAGGATTAAAGCATCAAGTGTGAAGTTAGCCCACAGTCCACCATCCAGAACATCAAGTTTATATTTTTATTTATTTACAGTATTTTTACCCTGCTTTTCAACCACATGGTCCCCAAGGCAGCATACAACTCATCCAATTACTGGTTACAGGGACCATATCTCAGCGAAAAGCAAAGGTAACCATGTTGGCGCATACAAAAAAACTCCAAGAAAAACTCCAAAATTCACAGCTGAGCAACCTCCACTAGGACCAACCAAAATGTCACAAAATCATGGTAGGATTTCAAGTTCACCAGAACTCTTCGTCAGGGTGAGGAAAAACAAAAACAAAAGTACAAAAATTAGGACCAAAAAAAAGTACAAAAATTACCCTGGATGTTGTAGCCGTAAAGTCAGCTTGTAGAGTAGAAACAACTCCAAGACAAGAGACTGCAAACCAAACAAGGCTGCATACACACCATACGTCTAAAGCTCATGGCTTCCCCCAAAGCATCCTGGGAACTGTCATTTTTAAGGGTATTAAAAAGTTTAGCTCTGTGAGGGGTAAGCCACAGTTCCCAGGATGCTTTGGGTGGGGGGGGTGCTTTAAATGTGTGGTGTGTACGCAGCCTAAGTCTCTGCTAGGTGTTGACAGTATCAGTTTACACACCTAGAATTCTGGGATGAAGAAGCAATGGCTTCTCCCCCTCCACACACACACCATTTTTTAAAACATAAAGGCAGGTTTGTGTAACCCAGAACTGTCACACACTTCACATGAAAGACTCAGGTTCCTGGTTAGGCAGAGAGCAGAAGTAAAGAGAAACATGGCAATATTTATATTAGCAAAGCCAAGGATTGATTTTGCCTGGTGTATTAGGTAAACAGTTGACTGAAGTGACCTAGTGGTTGGAGGGGATGCAACCTTCAAAATGTAAAATCCATCTTCAGGTTACAGAAAATCATTTTTCTCTGGTGGTAAATTCCCCCCTGAGTGACTAGGATCTATATTTGTCAATACATTCTCAGCAGCACAGCTTAAACAACTACAATTATTGTGATAGCCACCAACTTGGATGTTGCGGTATATAAAGGCTTTTATAAATAAATAAAATAAATTATAAAATAAGGCTATCAATGGCATCTAGTCACGACAGCTATGTTCTACCTCCACTGACAGAGACGGTGTGTCGATGAATACCAGTTGCGAGGAATCACACCTTGGGAGAGTGCTCTTTGCATTCAGGTTCTGCTTGTGGGCTGCCTACATGTGGCCACTATGAGAACAGGACGCTGGCCTAATCTAGCAGAGCTCTTCTTATGTCCTTACTGTGTGATGGTTTGTTTCTGAATGCAATTCAAAATGCTGGCGGCACCTTGAAAATCCTAAACTGCTTGGAACCTGGGTACCTAAAGGACTTCCTTAGAAACATGGGAAATTGCTTTAAACCAAGTCAGATCATTGGTTCATATAGTTCAGTACTGTCTACCCTGACTGGCAGTCAGTCTCCAGGATTTCAGATGGGACATTCCCAACCCTACCTGGAGATTTCAGGGATTTCTGGGACCTTCTGCATGCAAAGCAGGATCTCTCCCACTGAGCTATGGACCTTTCCCAACAGGTGTTGCTTTGGGAAACTTCAAGTCTCCTGCTGGTCTTCTATTCTTATGATTCTTGATGTTTAACCCAGACTTCGACCAGACAGCATATCTAGGAGAACAGGAAGCTGCCCTATACCGTGTCATTTATGCAATAGCATTATGGGACTTGTTTTATTGTAATTCCATTCCTAATGGTTCCTAGGCTTGTGAGTCAGAAAGAGCTTTCTACAGATTTATCTGCGCCGGCTCAGAATCACTGGGTATTACGATGGACTTAATCATTCCTTCTTCCCAGGGGACCCTGGGAAATATGGAGGCTTGGGGTCTCACTAACAGATCATTCTTAGCATCCTCATGGAATTGCAATTCCTATCATTTTTGTTGGGGGGGTTGAATATGGGAACACAGGAAGCTGCCTGATGTTGAATCAGACAATTGGGCCATCTAGCTCAGTACTGTCTACACTGACTAGTAGCAGTTCTCTAGGGTTTCAGACAGGAAGCCTTCCCCAGTCCTACCTGGAGGTGTCAGAGATTGAACCTGGGACCTTCTGCATCCGAGGCAGATGCTCTACCACCAAGCTATAACCCTTCCCCATGAAACTATTATACACTGATCTAAGTTCCCAGGGTAGGTTTTGCCCCATGCCCCACTCCTTACTTCTTGCCCTCCCTGATTTTCGGAAGGCTCTTATATCTTTAACAAGGATGCTGCCACATTTTTAAAAGCTTACAGAGCATTCACTGGGGTTGGGACTGGCAACTTGCCTCTCCGTTGTGCCCAAACCTGCCTTGACCGCAGCACAGCCAGGGCTCCTGCTGGGAGGAAGGTTGGGATATAAATCAAATCAAATCAAATAAATAAATAAATAAATTAGATTGTATTAAAATTCCAAGACCTTGTAAGCCTATGGCATAATTTCATTATCCCACCCGCCTTTTCTCACTTCACATAGTCTGGTTTGACTTATCCCACACCAGATCTAATTCTCAGAATACTGCTCCAGTTGTAAAACAGTGCTAGACTTTCCCTCTTGGCTGCATGCACTGTGTCAATGCCATGGCCTCTTTCTCTGTGTGTCACTGTCGCTATAATTCCCAGAGTGGTTTAACAATCAGTCACTCTTCCCAGGGAACTCTGGGAACTGGAGCACTGTGAGGGAAAGAGGACTCTCAGCACCCTTCACAAACTACACTTCCCAGGATTCTTTGGGGGAAGCCATGTGTTCTGCTGGTTCCAATGCATCTCTACCTCTCTCTTCTGAAAATGCTAATCAAACCCCACTCCTTTTTACTGTAAAACCTAATGGGATCAGCTTCGAGTTTGTTTGTTTGTTTAAATTGCTTCAAAGAGATTTAACAAATGATGGGCAGATCAACCCGTTGCCCCTCCAGGTGTGGCTAATGGAAACGCTTTGATCTGGCGACTAGTGAGTTCACAGCCCATGAGTGTCTAAAGTGGTATGATATGGCTTTAAATATATAATGCAGATGGGGTCCTGGGCCACAGTCGCACCATACATTTATTCCACTATGATTCCACTTTAAACAGTCATAGCTTCTGCCAGAGCATGCTAGATAGGGTACTTTGTGAAGAGTCCCGAGAGTCGTTAGGAGACTCCTGTTCTCCTCACAGAGCTACAATTCCCAGAGTGGTTTAACTATCAGTCCCTTTTCCCAGGGAACTCTGAGAATTGTAGCAGAATAGGGGGGTCTCCTAACAACTCTCAGCACCCTTAACAAACTGCTCTTCCCAGGATTCTTTGGGGGAAGCCATGACTGTTTAAAGTGAAACAGTCATGAAATAAATATATGATGCAAATGTGGTTCTGGTCTTTCCTCCCCACAGAGGTGTGTCTGGCATTATGTAGTGTTCATCATATGCTGAAGATGTACCTCTTTATCTTGGTCTTTGATTCCTGAGATTTATATGAGAACTCACCTCCTTCTTCTGACTGCAAATTGATTTAACTGATTTTAATATTGTTGTAACTGCCCTAGGACCTTATGGAGAAGGATGGGTAAGAAATCAAACTAATAACATCAACTCAGAACATTTCAATTCAGAACATTTTGAAAAACAATTCAAAACGGAAACGAACGAGTGACGCAAAGCTAGTCACACTTCGTCAACCGAGAACATTTTAAGTAAGCATCTAAAATAAGGGCAGGGATCCTGTGTTCCTCCAGTAGTTGCTGCACTCTGATTCGCATTAGCCCTGAGAACGGCCAGTGATCAGGGATGATAGGAGCTGTAGTCCAGAAACATCTGGAGAGTTAAAAGTTCCCCACCTGTGGCCTAAAAGGTTGTACAGAAGGAGCTTGCTTATAAAGATGGGGGGTAGACTTCCCTAGCTATTGCTGCCGTCACACAAAATGTGATGCTCCTGATGGCTGTAGAGTTGACATCCTGTGGCAGCATTAGTAGTGCCTTCACTGACAAGTGCAGTGACCAGGCAACGTATTGCTTCTTTAAAAGCAGCTTCCTGATGGTCAGAAACTCTATTGCTGACATTTAAAGGACAGCACAAACCAATTTTATTTAATTTATATTTTTAGATAATTTCTTGGACTGTGCTCCTCTTGCACTGTTGGTTTTGTGCAACTTGCATGTGTGCAAAAGTGAAATTAATATCCTCAGTTTAGTCTGTGTTCAGCTGGTCCAAAACAGCTACTCGCCACCAGGAACGACAGGCCGTATAACAGAGTTTACAGACACATGGACTAGCCCCTGTGGCAGCCACAGATGCCAACTCTGTCCCACATCTCCTCTCTGGAACGACTGTTATAGGGCCTAATAATGTGATCCATAACATCAGCGGTCCATTCACCTGCTCATCTTCCAATGTGATGTCATCATCTCCCAGCCTATATTCTACATAGGATAAAACAAGGCCACTGGCTTACCAATGCCTGGATGACTGTGTGAATTACCACTGTCAGTAGTGCAGTGGCAAATTCAGAAGTGCAGGATCCCTTAATGATAGTCTTGTCCCACCCCATCCCCATTTTTGCTGCTGGGTTGAGAATAAGATCTTTGGTTCCACAAGGATGCCTTCCTCCACAACAAAAACGTTCCTAGGACCCAAAAAGCATGAAAGGGAGGAGTGTTTGCTACTGAAAAGAGTCTTCTCACTGGTCGAATCATCCTCTTTCACTCTGATTGGCTCCAATCAGCAGGAAAGAACAAGGAAGCATGTTAGAATTTATTGTTGTTGTTGTTGTTGTTATAGTAAAAAATGCACCCTTCAGCCAGAGATCCCAGGGCGGGTTATAACAATTTTAAAACACATAATTAAGTTTAGGTTAAAAACAACATCACAGAAAATAGGGTGGATCCTAAAAATATACATTTCAGGTGTCGAAGGCCAGAGTAAAGAGGCATGACTTCAGCATTCACCGAAAGTTACACAGTGAAGTTGCCAGACGTACTTCTGTGGGGAGGGAGTTCCACAGCTTAGGGGCTACCACAGAGAATGGTTTCTCCTGGGCCACCCCCCAGAGCTTCCAAACGTGGCGGACCTCAAGAGGGTCTGTAGGAAAGGAGGTGGTCTTTCAGATATTTGGGACCTATGCCATTTAGGGCTTTAAACACTAATGTGAGCACCTTGAACTGGGCTGGAAATGAACTGGGAACCAATGCAGCTGTTTTAAAACAGAGGTTATATGGATTCTAAATGGAACCCCCGTCAGTAATCTGGCTGCTGCATTTTGGACCAGTTGAAGTTTCTGAGTCATCTTCAAGGGCAGCCCCATGTAGAGCTCATTGCAATAATCCCGTCTGGAAGTTACTGTGGCCAAGTCTTCTCTGTCCAAAAGGGGCTGAAGCTGGTGAACCAGCCAGAGCTGGAAAAAGGCACTCCTAGCCACTGAGGGCACCTGAACCTCCAGTGTCAGTGTTGGATCAAGGAGTACCCCCAGGCTGCGGACCTGCTCCTCCAAGGAAAGAGTAACCCCATCCAGAACAGGCCATTTTCCAACCTCCTGGACATGAGAACTCCAGACACATAACACTTCTGTCTTTTCAGGATTCAGCCTCAATTTATTGGACCACTTCCAGTCCATCACTGCCTCCAAGCACCGGTTCAACACCTCAATTGCCTCTCCTGATTCAGGCGGAATAGAGAGGTAGAGCTGGGCGTCATCTGCTTATTGATGGCACCTCACTCCAAATCTCCTGATGACAGCTCCCAGCGGCTTCACTGCAGACAAGATGGAACTCCACAGGATAATTCCCATAGTGCTGAACAGTGGCCTCTCATAGCTACTTTTTGGAAGCGGCTCTGAGGTATGAGTGGAACCCCTGAAGCACAGTGCCCCCAACCCTCACCTCCTTGAGATGTTCCAGAAGGATACTATGGTCAACAATATCAAAAGCCATTGAAGATCAAGGAGAACAAGCAGGGTGGCATTCCCTCTATCTCTCTCCCAACAGGTGTCATCAACCAGGGTGACCAAGGCAGTTTCAGTAATCAGTTTCCTCCAAGCATGTTTGAAGCTGGACCACCACCACCTTCTCAAGCACCTTGCCCAAAAAGGGAAGGTCTTCTTAAGGAAAGGAGGCACCACTGTCTCCTTCAAGGCAGATAGTACCTCTGCCTCTTCTAGCAAAGCATTAATCACTCCCTGGACCCACCCAGTCAGTCCCCTATGGCTAGTTCTCAGCAGCCAGGATGGGCAAGCAGCAAGGGGGCAGGTGGGTGGGCCACATTTCTTCAAGCAGCTTGTCCACATTTTCAGGCCTCAATAATTGAAACTGATCCAATACAGATGGAACACAGTGCTTTGGATGCCTCCATTGGACTTGCTCTGTGGCATCCAACTCTGTCCGAATCTGATTGATTTTGTCCCTATAGTGCCTTGCAAAGTTGTTACAACAGGCATCCAAGGGTGTCAGAGCTGCACTCTTTTGGCAAAAGCCTATTCACCAATTGGAAGAGCTCTGCTGGCCGGCTACTTGCTGACGCAATGGTGGCAAACGAATAGGCTTTCTTTGCTGCCAACACTGCCACGTGATAGGCATAATAGTACACCCTTTACCTATGTTCCGTTAGGCTCGGACCAAGATTTGTACTACCTGTGCTCCAGCCACCACCCCTCCTGTTCCATCACACGTAGATCACTGGAATACCAAGGTGACCTACGTGCGCCACAGCGACAGCAGGGGAGCTCAGGAGCAATCATGTCGATGGCTCTATGAATCTTTCCATTTCACAGTGAGACAAGAGTCCCAACAGGAGCACCAGCCATGCCAACCGGAGAATCCCCCAGAGCATTCAGGAATTCATCAGATTCCCTAAGTCTCTGAGGGCAGACCATCTCAACGGGTGGCCCACCCTTGCAGAGTGGAGTAACTACCAACCCAAACCTTACCAGGGAATGGTCCATCCGTGACGACGGGCTCACAGTGAGTCACCCAATCAACGGAGTAGTATCAATCCGTTAAATGACAAATACCAGGTCGAGGGCATGTCCAGTCAAATGTGTTGGGCCACTGACGTATGGGGACAGCCCCATGGTTGTCATGGAGGCTATTAAGTCCTGAACTGCCCATCTGAGGCAGCCTCAGCGTGGATATTGAAGTCCCCCAACACCACTGTGAAAGGGTTTTCCAACACCACATCCACAATCAGGGCAGCAGGGTGGATGGACAGTACACTAGCAACATGCTTGTTCTGTCTCTTTGACCCTATACCACAAACAATCCCTCAAACCCAGACACAGTGCGGATTGGTCTCCTAGCAAGGGAGATGGAATTTTTATGAATGATTGCAACTCCCTCTCCCCGTCCCTCTGACCTGGAATGGTGCTACACCAAGTACTCAGGTGGGCACAGCTGGGTTAGCAAAGGGCCACCAAGTGCACCAGCCCAGGTCTCAGTTGTACATGCCAAGTCTGCCCCCTCACCCACTATCAAACCATGGATGATGGACTCTTCTCAGAAGACTCTTCTCCGTGGCTAGCACACTCCCCTTTCATGGTAATTGGCTTGTAGGATGCTGGAACCACAGGGCCCTTGCTGCCCCTGCTCCCAAAAAAGTAAGGGGTCTAAGACCTCCCCCTGGACGACTACACCCCTGACCACAGCTAAATACATAATTGTCACTCTCTGTACTGTTCTGCATTTCATTTTGCTCTGACCTCGCTTTATAATTCTCCCACCTCAATATGCGTGTGTGTGCGCGCGCCTGCAACTCAGCACAACAACTTCATGCATCTGATGATGTGGACTATCCCCATGAAAGTCCCTTATGCAGTAATAAATTTGTTACCAGCCTCGAAGGTGCCACAAGCCTCTCTGTTGCTTTTAGCGAGAAGATGCTGGGAGCAGGCAAGCTGTGTTTGGACTCTGGGGTGGGCCTACTTTGGCTTTTGAAGCTATCTTGGTCTCCATGAAGTGTGTTTACCCTCTGCTTTCCTCTCCTCTCCTCTCCTCTCCTTTATTTAAGAAGACAGCACACAGCAAAAACAAACAGTAATTACATTCAGGTATCATTAGGGGCCTGCTTTGAATCCACAACCACAAAAGCGTCTCCCTCTCTCTCTCTAGCTAAAGCTGGAAACTCCATCCTTGAGGCATTTGTGTAAGGACTGTGACAAATGTAGTGTGCCTGAAGACCCCCGCCCCCCTTTGGCAAACAACTGCATGTTAAAAAAAAAACACAGTAAAGGATACAGTTTGAACTTTAACTCTCTTTCCTGACTTGTGTTGCTTTCAGAGCAAATTGCTCCTCCTCCTGGGCTTCAGTTAATCCGATGCCTTGAGAGCCTGCTAAGAAGGAGATAATGATGAGTATCTTCTCAACAAACAGACCCTTAATTCCCCAGCTTTAAGGTCTACAAGGATCCGCTCTCCCAGGTGCTAGCAGTTCAAAGCACAGGCTTAGGTGAGTTTATGCTGACCAAATAAGCGTCATTTGCATAGCTACAATGAAGAGAGCAGGGGTCCTTTGGTTCTGTTTTGGTTTTTGGTGTGGCAGGAAGCAAAGGGCTCACATCAAAGGGCGCTAAGAGGTGCCTTGTGAGTTCACAAACTGAGAGGGGGGCTCTGGTTGAGCTATCTGGGCAAGAGATCTCCTGGGAAAAGGCTTTCTCAGAACTCTTCCAGCCACTCCTAATCTCTCTAGGATCAGAAACATGCATTGACCATGTTTTTTCAGTTCTCCTGGTTTTGGTCAAGCTCGGGGTGCAACTGCATGGCCATTTTAATCCAAGATGACTTTTTCAAACTGAATCTGGAGATCCACATGGAATTCCAGTTCAGTGCACAGCAACGTAACTTGATGAGCTTTTGTTTTTAGAATTCATGGTGGATCGGCAACCAAATGTTTGTCAGAGAACAAGATGATTGACTTGATTAATACTAGGCAGGCACCTTTGCCGTATTTCTTTTCGGCACTTGCTAATAACATTTTTGTCTAAGCAATCCTACCCAGACATGTGATTTTAATATGTATATTTGTTTTAATCTGCTGATTTCATATTATATATATGTATTTATATGTACACACACACACTTTTATGTCAATTTGTTTTTAACATTTGATTTTGTCGGTATTTCTAATGAATATTTTATAATTCTTTTGACAACCGCTTAGAGGGTTTTCCCCCCCAACAAGTGGCATATGCATCTTGACAAATGAACAAAGAAATAAAATAGATGGCTCTTTGGCCGGTTCCAGCAGGGCTCTCCTTATGTTCTTACGTAGCATTAAAAACACCCGCATCTAAGAAGAAGGTTACCTCTTCTCAGGCATCAGATAATGACTCTAGTAGTAATGGAAGCCTTGACCAGAGGGAGGAAATAAAAAATCCCCTCCCTAAGGCAGCCATTTATGCATTACCAAAATGCATCGCCAAAAATGAGGACTAGAGAGGTTACAGATTTGTATAAAATTTGTGTATGCTGAAATAGGGGGGAGGGGAGAGATTGTGACCAGGTGACCACCTGTTCTTTTATCTTTAAATTGGACTTAAGACTAGTTGTTGTTTGTTGTTATGTGCCTTCAATTCAATTACGACTTATGGCGACCTTATGAATCAGCAACCTCCAAGAGCATCTGTCGTGAACCACCCTGTTCAGATCTTGTAAGTTCAGGTCTGTGGCTTCCTTTATGGAATCAATCCATCTCTTGTTTGGTCTTCCTCTTTTTCTACTCCCTTCTGTTTTTCCAGCATTATGGTCTTTTCTAGTGAATCATGTCTTCTCATGATGTGTCCAAAGTATGATAATCTCAGTTTCATCATTTTAGCTTCCAATGATGATTCTGGTTTAATTTGTTCTAACACCCAATTATTTGACTTTTTCACAGTCCATGGTATCTGCAAGGCTCTCCTCCAACACTACATTTCAAATGGACTTAGACCAGAGAATCCTTCAAACAGAGAGGACTGTTCTCTGTAAAGTAGGACATGGACACCTTCTCCTCCTCTGCATCTCTTCGATTTTTCCACTTATAAAACAGCAGTCATTTAGCTCATCTATTCACTGGAGCTAATTTCTGGCCCAGAAAGTGAATCATTTGGGTGCAATTAGAATCAAAACACAAAGGTAAGCTCTTTTGCAGTCGCTAGGCCAAAATCATTCCAAAAATATTTAGATTTGTGTCAATCGGCGCAATTCTTCTTGCTATAAGAAACCGTGTGAACAATGAAAATTATTTTATTGCTTATGATTTTGGCTGGAAACTTTGAGATGCTTGTCAGACAAACTGGGTGCCACCTTGTTATTTAAACTGAAGATAGGATCCTGACCTTTGGTCTGTCTAACTCAGTGATGTCTGCTGTGGCTGGTTGTGGCTCTTCACGTCCTCAGGTTTGGCCCACCCATGTGCCGTACTTTCAGGGGAAGCTGGTCCATTTGGGCACAAGGGGCACTGCCTTGCCAACCTCAGTTGGCCTCAGCGAGCCCCACCGGCCTGCCTTCTTACCACCAGCTCAGGAGGTGGCACTACCTGTGAGCTTCTTCCTCCTTAGTCTCAATGTTGCCCTTGTTTAAAGCATGTGGTTTCCCCCAAAGAATCCGAGGAACTGTAGCTATTTAAGGGAGCTGGGAATTGTAGGTCTGTAAGGGCTAGCCTACAGTTCCCAGAATGCTTTGGGGGAAACCATGTGCTTTAAGTGTGCTTTAAATGTATGGTGTGGGCCCTTCTGAATAAAGTATGTTCACCATCAAGCCATTGCCCTAGGAAGACTTTGCCATGTTGCTAGAGAACTGTTTGAAATTTGATTCCAACAGAGACCTTCAAATCCAAAATCTAATTAATTTTTTCCCCTTTACAGGTAACGGTCCACCCACACAGGAACCAGTTACTTCAACACGCAGGTGACTTCATTTCTGCTCCAGCAATAACTGCATCAGCACCAGGAGCAGACAGCAGAGCTGAACAGTAGGACTGAAAGGGAGCGATATGATATCGCCTGCACTGGTGCCTGAAGCATTGCGCTTAATCCCACGTTCCTTTCATTGTACAGCCAAGCATAGATCAAGCCATTAAGCCAGTTGTGCCATCAGAGCAGGACTTGTGGGGCAGAGGTCTAGGGCTCCCCTCAGCAGAATGAGCAGGAGGGTCCCCAAATTCAGTAAGGATTGGGCTTGCTGTGTTTTGAAGTCAGTGAAGTAATGTGCATTACTATTTAAAGAGGATAGTCTTTATGAGAGCATTAATTTCAGAGTCTAAAATGACTTAACTGTATCACCACTGCATGAAACTGAGAGCTGACAGATTTGCATCATTCATGTGGATGTCATCCCCGATGGTGGATTTGATTTAGTGCGTCCCAGACCTCCCCTCTCCAATGACCTGGAGATGATTAGGCAAGGTGAGGTGACTCATCTGAGGCTTCTGTCTGGTTACCGTTAATCAGCACCAAATTGCCAGAGGTTTAGTTTATTACTACACTTTTACATGAAGGATTGAGATCTGGATTTTCTAGGTCAGGGTTTTCTCTGCCTCCTCTCCATCCCCAAATCCTAGAAAGATAAAGAGCAATACATTGTGTGCCTTTTTCTATTGAACGGTCATTGCGAGCTCAGGCTGAGAAAAGCCTTCTGTTTGCCATCATTACCCAACAGTATACATAATGAAACCGTACCTGTAAGAAAGACAAAAGCAAGGGCATAGGTCTAGGGGTATTACAAAACCATGGGACTTCTGAAACAAATCACAAAGGGAGCACTTAAAAAGAATGGCCCAGGTGCCTGATGTGAACAAGCCACAGCAAGTATTCAGCTCGCATGCTTCCTCCTCTCCACTCTTCCTCCAGTGCAGCTACACAGAGTTCAGAAGCTTTTGCTTGGTACCACAGCTTGTCTTTCCATTGGACAAACTGTGGTTGACGTTAACCATGATTTGGTTCAAACAAACTGACTTTATACCATGGTTTACGCTGGCAAGTTTAAGCAAACCCTAGTTAGCACACAGTTTAGGCTTGGGACAGAACATTAAACCAGGGATGCCATCTTCCAGATGTTGCTGGACAGCAAGTCCCAGTGCAGCTCACATGAGAGCAAAGCAAAGATGTCCCCTCCTGCAAGCTTAAAATCAAAAAGACACAACACAAAAGAAAAAGGAGATGAGGAGGGAAGAGGGGGAAAGATAAATATGGTCACCAGATGGAATGGCTGTTCAATTTCCTGACTAGGAATGGCTAGAGCTGATGGGAGTTGATGCCCAACAACATCTGGAGGACCGCAGGTTCCCCAGCCCTGCACTAAGATGAATGGAAGTCAATTCCTCCTGGCAGCTACACCAGAGAGGGGGAGGGGAAGCACACCAACCTGAGACTTGCACAGGCTCATCCTCATAATGCAGCCAATGTACCTGCATGGAAATTAAAAAGTGTTGCAAGATAAGTAGAACCAAAGAGGCAGCAGAGAAGGAGACAGTTTAGGAAGCCTAGGAGCCTCAACTGACACATGCTTGGGATCAAGCCAAATGAGAAGTTGATGACAGTGGCTGGATCTCCCCATCCCATTTTTAAAAGCAGCTGAGGAGGGGATGATTTGAATGAGGACTGTGGCTCTTGACGGGAGTTTCAACCCTTTCTCCATGTGCCATTTCCCCAGTGTAAATGCTGTCCCCAAACTTGCTAGCAAGCTTCTACCAGCTTTCCCAAATGGGATTAATAGCCACTTTTGGGAAATGACACAGGGGAAAGGGTTAAACCTTGCCTTTTCATTGTTGATCTGACAGATCTCCAGTGTCTCTTCCAGCTATGTTTGCTGCAGAAAGAGATGGGAAAGAGGGGGCAGAATGAAGTGTATCTTTTCAGGCTGCAGATGGGGGAATCCCATGTTTGTATTCTCCTTTGCATTCAGAAAAAATCCCTGCAAATGGAAAACTAGCAGAGCAAGGAATGGTCTAGGCAGAACCTGTCTCCCTGATATGCTACTTTTCACTTGCAGAATACATTTTTATGTGGGAAGGACCATTACAAAATGGTATCCTCCACCAGCATCCTGAAGCAATACAGTCCACTCTTCTTGCTCAGGATTTCACCGTATCATTCTACCGTATGTGTAGACCAGGCCTTAAAAGAGCTGTGTAGGGCATAGAGCTTAGTTAACCTGCACTGACTTCATTCAGATATTTCATTGTCCCATAGGCTGCAACGTGGCTGCCATCTCATTGCCTCAAGGCCTTTGCATTTTACAGAATCCTATCCCTGTCTCTTTTGCCTCATTCACAACCACTATAACGTCTTTAAAATACAAGAAGCCATTATATCTTGATTTGTTTGGTTGAGGTATTTGTATACCAGCTAGTATGCTACTTAACTCGCTCAGGGACCCACCTAGCTCTCACCTGGGAGACTCAATGTTGCTGCAAATAGCAGTGGATCACCACTGCTGTGTCACCGCTATGTCAGGGAAGAGGCATCACTCTGTGGCAGAGCACATGGTTTTCACACAGAAGGTCCAGCTTCAATTCCTGGCATCTCCAGACAGGACTGAAAGAGATGCCTGGGTTGGGAGAGACTCCTGCCTGAAATCCTAGAGAGGCGCTGCCAGTTGGTGTTGACAGCAGAGCTTGGAAAAGTTACTTTTTTGAACTACAACTCCCATCAGCAGAATCCAGTGGCCATGCTGGCTGGGGCTGATGGGAGTTGTAACTCAAAAAAGTAACTTTTCCAAGCTCTGGTTGACAGTACTGAGCTAGCTGGACCAACAGTCTGACTGAGTGTAGGGCTACTTCCTATATTCTTTCTATGTCCTGTGACTGCTTTGCTATGCAATCCATTGATTATTTTACGACACATCTGCACCTGATGGAAAATCATTCTCCTTACCATCTGAAAGAATGGACCTGGGCTTACCCTGTCATTTGGTCTACATTAGCCAAGCAACTCATATTTAATTGAAGAAGGAAGCATTTCCTCAGATTTTTATTTTTTAATATTTTAATTCTGGGCCTGATAAGAGCCAGGTTCCCAGATCAGAAATGCAGATACTACCCTCTTATCAGAAAAGCAGATATTACTCTCTTATGGAGGTCCTGGCTGGGTCAGAGGGTGGTTCTTTGGAAGGTGAAACTGTCTGCCCTCATCCTAGACCAACCTTTCCCAACTAGTGGGCCACCAGATGTTGTTGGACCACAATTCCCATCTTTCCTGACTATTGGCAATGCTGACTGAGGCTGATGGGAGTTGTGGTCCAACAACATCTGGTGGCCCTCTAGTTGGGAAAGGCTGTCCTAGAGCATTATTCCATTCCTGTTGACAGAGCTAGGCCCCGGAGAAAGTCTAGCTGTTTATTTTTCAATTCTCTGCTCTGCTTATAATAATTATGCTTTTGAGCGCAGACCACTGGCCATCGCCATCTCTCATCTTGTTGCTTTTGGATTTGCTGGGCTTTAGGCTTGGGCTGAGTCAGTTGGTATTTACGCAGTCAGTCAAAGGCAGTGCAGCTGGGCATTTTGCCAGGGCCCCAAGCTGGCAGAGAGTCCGCCACCCCTACCGCATTACCATTCTCACATTTGCAAAGAGTACCCAAGAAGATCAGACGCGGCATAACAGAATCAATTCTCACTTTTCATGCCCTGCCTCTTTGCAAGATGATGATGATGATGATGATGATTACATTTCTCTCCCACCATCCCTCCCAAAGGGTCAGCAAACAACAAGGCAGCAAACAATACAAGTAAAAATAAAATAAACATTGCAAACATTTTTAAATATTAAGAACATCGAAAAACACTGTAAAACAGTCACAGATCTTCACAGCTAATCATTTCAAGGTTGCTGGGAACAATATCTTTCAGTCATCAAATGTCTGGGTGAACAAGAATGTTTTTAAATTCCTCCTGAATGTTAATAGTGGGGGAGACAGACAAGCCTTACCAGGGTGGGGAATTCCATGATCAAGGAACTACCACCAAGAAGGCCCTGTCACATGTCAGCATCAACAGGACAGCATCCAGTTAAAGGGGTTTCTGAGGTTACCATGCCAAAGAACCCTCAAAATCCTGAAACCAGCATGGTACACAATCCACAGCTTCTTTCTTTATTAACCTGGTAAGCAGCAGCTGCCAATCACTGGCAAATTACATGCCTCAAACTAAACGGTGGTGTAGTAGTTACAGTGTTGGGTTAGGACCTGGGAGACCAGGTCAAACTCTCATGCAGGCATGAAGCTCTCTACGTGACCTTGGCCAGTCATCAACTCTCAGTCTAACCTACTTCATAGGGTTGTTGTGAGGATAAATTGATGAGGGAGAGAATCATGTACCCCACCACCTTGAGCTTCTTGGATAGAGGTGGGATAGGAAATATCATAATTGATAAATAATAAAATAAATTAGAGCACTGTAATGTCAGCCTACCTTAAAGAGCTGTTGTAAGGACTGCTGAGATAGTCTAGCCAGTTGTAAGCACGGCTGAGGTGGTCTGACTACTGAGATATTCTAAATGCACAAAAGTATGAAAAAACACAGTGAAGATTAAGGTCTCATAAGCAATAGCATTGCTTCCAGGTGACCAGTTTATTGGCTATACATTCTGAGTACTTTGCAGGGAGGTTAGATGACATTGTGTCAAGCAAGAGTTATCCCGTACTTTCCAAGTCATTTTTTCCATCACTTTCATTTTTGCCAAAATTCTAGTTTTAGGAGGAAACACATTTGTTGTGCAAGACCTCCCAACCAACTTTCATTGTGCAATGTGCATTTGCTGGTATGTGATTGAATCCCACCTGAAAATACAACAGTCTGGAATTGCCTGAGGTCTATTGGTCAGCTTGTGCCCCTGGACTGTACCATGTCTGAACGCAGAGTGGGTCACTTGATTAAATGTTTCTCACTACAAAATCATCATCGTCATCCTTTCACCTAGAAAACTAGATGCCCTGGGAAAGGATTGTAATCTTTTATGCGGAAGATGGAACAGGCTTGTTCTCTATTGCTCCAAAGGACAGGGCAGGACTGGAATCAACCAAGGCTGTGTGTGTGTGTTTAGTGTGCAGCAGCACACAAAATGGGGAGTTGGAAGAAAAGATGTGCAGTTGGAAAGCTGACAATGTGCAATTTGAAAAATGGGGAAAGGGGGGAGAAAGGAATTAGACATGTTAGGCGTTTGTGTTTATTAAGCACTTAAATGAGAGGCAATGTCAGGGACAGCATGTACACAACTTATATAAGAATAGAATGTGCTCAGTTTGCATGCTTAAAACAACCTGCCTAAACTGTATTAAACATACCTTTTTCTTCTGGGTGAGGTGGCAGCAACATTGTGGGAGCTCCTTGGTGGTGGCAGCAGCTTTGCAGGCAGAGGGATGTCAGAATTGATGCCTTCAGCTGATGCCTTCAATTTCCTTCCCCCCCATGTTCGTCACATGCAGCGCTGTTACCATTCCACTGCAGTTCGGCTTCCAACAAAAATTACATCATTCATCTCATTGTCTGCTATGGCAATTTTTAATCTAATTAATTATGTTATCATTATTTTATTCCACACCATTCATTTCACTGCAAAGGAAACACAATGCAAATTGGAAAGCAAAAGTCTATTACCATTGCCATTATATGACAGTGGAACCAATTACCTAGGGAGATGGTGGGCTCTCCAACCCCAGAGGCACTCAAGAAGCAGCTGGACAGACACCTGTTGGGTATGCTTGAAGTTGGATTCCTGCATCGAGGAGGGGATTGGACTCGATGGCCTTAAAATTCTACTATTCTGTGATTATCATTATTAATATTTATTAGTCACTTGTCATCAAGGTCTCCAATCGACTTACATTTTAAAACATATTTTATAGTATTAGAAATCCATATAAAGCATTCATATTATCATATAAACACCTACAATTACTTATTGTTGTGTTTGTGGGATCGATTTCCATTCTGGGGATGGAACAAATCAGCACACATTGGCAATTTCTGTTCCCCTTTCTGGTTTTGGCTACATTCTCTGACATCTCTATAGGCTGGTGCATGCACACCTACAGGACTCTGATGCTACCAACCCAGTGCTCTCCTGACCCTGCCTCCTCCGCATCTTGCTGGCTGCCGCATCCCCATTCTGGCAAACACTGCACCATTTCAGCAGCGTGTGAAGCAGCGCCTCTGTTGCTACAGAATCTCTCAACATTCAGATTCACTGGATGGCCTCGAGTTCTACTGTTGAGGGTAAACCTTCTCTTCCTCCAACCATACATATTTTTTGCACTTCTACCAGGTCCCCCCTTCTTTGTAAAAATATATTGCAAGTCATTGTACCCACACAGGTATCACTTCCCGTCAGTAGCTTCAGTGACACTCCCTTGCCCTTCTCGGCAACCAAGGATGACTCTCTGACACCTTTAAATAGGTCCTAGATCCCTTCAGGGCCCTTTGAGGTTATCTGCAGTCAGTGCCTTCTCCCTTGTCTCGGCAACATTGATGGTGACGTCTCCTTAGTGAATCTGGTTACTGGAAAGAGCAGCATACAGATAAGAAAATATATGTTCAAGAGTCAAAATAGACTAATTGGCACAGACGATGATTAAGCGTTAGATGCAGCTTTCTTGCCCAAACCTGTAAACGCATCACTAGAGATCTACCTGACCGCCAAAAAGAAACATGTATCTTAGAGCAGACTATCGCGAATTTCAGTTCAGCACTATTATCACCAAGCTGGAAATTGAAGAGTCTCCTTCCCCCAAGCCTCACAAAAAGAGCTGCAATACACAGCCGTAGAATCTATTTCAGTCAGTGTCAGGATCTTCCCATCCTTAGTAACACAGGAACCTGGCTTATATCGAGTCAGACTATCACCCCATCTAGCTCAGTTGTTGTTGTTGTTATGTGTCTTCAAGGTGATTACGACTTATGGCGACCCTATGAATCAGTGACCTCCAAGAGCATCTGTCATGAACCGCCCTGTTCAGATCTTGTAAGTTCAGGTCTGTGGCTTCCTTGATGGAGTCAATCCATCTCTTGTTTGGCCTTCCTCTTTTTCTACTCCCTTCTGTTTTTCCCAGCATTATTGTCTTTTCTAGTGAATCAGGTCTTCTCATGATGTATCCAAAGTATGATAACCTCAGTTTCTAGCTCAGTACTGTCTATCAATGTGTATACTCAAACGTGGCTGGACTCCAACTCCACCCACCCACCCCCAGCACCAACATAGCCCATGGTAAGGGCTGGTGGAGTTGTAATCCAGCAATGTTTGGAGGCCAAAAGTTTGTCACCCCTGTTCTACACTAACCAGCAGCACCTTTCCAGGGTTTCAGTCCGGGGTCTTACTCAGTCTTACCTGGAGATGCCAGGATTGAACCGGAGATCTTTTCCACATTGCTCGTACTCTGCCACTGAGTTATGGCTTTTCCCTCAAGAATTCTGATCCTCCTGGATATTACAGAAGAGAGTGGGAAAGAACGCAGGACACTGCCTCATACTAACAGATCAATAGTCCCTCTTACTCAGTAATGTCTGCACTGGCTGGCAGCATCTCCCCAGAGCTTCAGACAGGAGCTCTGCCTTCCTATCTCTTCCTGGAGTTTCCAGGGATTGAACCTGGGACCTTTAGATGCAAAGTGTGTGCTCTGACACTGAGCTACAGCCCGTGAACTGGTAGAGTGGGAGATGAATGGGTTTACATTGGTATATATAATACACACCACCGAGATCCCAAGGGGGGGGCTCCTTGCCCTCATCTGCTACCACATGAGCTTCTGAAGAGCCACATTACCCTGAGGGGATCAGATGAGAAAGAGAAACATCTTGGGAACTGCCATCATTGAGATATAAGACTTTGGTGCCTGAGTTTGCTTTCTTCCTTATCCGTCCCTGTCCCTTTCTCCTTGTGTCGTGCTTTTTAGATTGAAAGTCTGCAGGCAGGGACTGTCTTGTATTAATTGATTGCATGTAAGCCACTCTGGGAGCCTTTTTGGCTGAAGACTGGGGTACAAATGCAACAAATAAACAAACATGCTAAAGAAGGACTAGAGATTAGAAAGGTGCAGAAAAGGGGAACTACCAGGGATGAATCCCCTGACCTCTGGCTGGTTGCACCACTGCTGCTTTCAGGGAGGTAGAGGGGTAGGGGAAAGGCAGGGGTGGGGTTGGCATAGTGCAAACATGGGCAGAATCAATCTGGTGCTCCCACTGGTGCATTTGCACAGTGACGCAACTGACTGGAGGTTGCACAGTGAGGCAACTGAATGGTGGCAATCTACCATGCTGCTCACTACTGGGAATTATGAAAAATATCAAGGGATTGGGGCACCTTCTCAAAGAGGAACACCATGAGGACCTTTCGCTCAATCATATGCTTTGCACACAGAAAGTCCAGATTTGACCACTGGTATCTCTAGTGAAAAGGCCCAAGGTGAAAAGGTAGGGATACAGCTGTCCTAAAAATTCACTTTTTGACCATTTGTGGCCTAGGTGGAACAAAATGCTACGGGAAGGGAGAAATTTCTCCAAAAATGTCAGGCGCGGGTTGCCATGTATGAAGTCCCCAGGATTTTTTACGCCTCCCCCCTTGCTTTCTAATTTTAAAAAAAATAAACTTCCCACCAGCCACACATTGCATTGTGTTGCTCACAGGCCAATTCCAAGGAGTGTGGCTTGCAGAAACTGGCACAAGAAAGGCTCTCAGCATAGCTCTCTCTCCTGTCTCCCACACTTCCTACCAAGGCCCCCTCCTGGAAATATTTGACAGTGCATAAGTGGCCACACTTTCTGCTGCCCAAGACAATTCCTAAATGCTGCCTCTCAAAGATGCAATCACAAGGACCAAACCGTAGAATCCCTTCTGCATTTTTATTCAAAATTCCAGCATTTCCATCTGCCATAATCGTTAGAACAGTGGTGGGCAACCTCGGTCCTGGGGTACAAATGCAGCCCTCAGGACTCTCTGCAGTCTACACCTTCTCCTCAGCTACACCCTACACCAGCCCTGCTTTGCATCTACCTTGAGTGCTTTTACCTGACTCCTTGAACTCTGATAATGCCCCTCATATGCCTGGATGGAGGTCGAAAGGGGTGTCTGTAAAGCTAGACTACCATACAAAGGTAACATTCATATGTGTTACTCTGCCCACTTTTATATCTGGCCCAGCCCTTCATTGTCATGTGGCCCCTGGAAGGTTTCCCAGAGTACAACACAGCCCTCAGTCTGCAAAAAGTTCCCCACCCCTGCTCTAGAACATAAAGGTTGTATATCATGAGCAATTGCTTTGTTAAGCCACAAAGTGATTACCTTTCCTTCAGATTTGATTTTCCATACAAGGAATATTTCTGCGGACCAATTAGTGTATTACACAACGGTATTTTTGGTAAATGAATCCCCATTTCCAGACAGAAGAAGAATCGCATGAGAAGTGTTTCGTCTACCGCTGGGCGACAATCTAAAGCTTGCCTGGAGCAGTTTATGAATTAGCAGTTCTTTCCTGTGAGTTACAGCTGCAGCTCACAAGATGGTCTTTCACTATGTTAATTAGTTATGAAACTAGTCGTTAATCTTGCCGACGGCTTGCTTTTTTATGACCGGCTTCATTGAGACTCCAGAAGGAGCCTACTCTCCATCAATGGACAACAGGGTCAGACTGTGTAAATCTCACTGTCATGGATGAACCCCGCATCATGCAAGCTACCTCTTTGAAGTCGGTGGGAATGTGGGGGAGTTTGGGTGCACGGAGATGACTAAAGCATTTGGCAATGGACAGTCCATAAAGAAAGGAAGAGCCTTCCAAGCAAGAAGGATGATGCAAAGTTGGGAAAGGGGAGGAAGGGAAACCTGACTTCCGAACTCCCAGACAGTGAAGCGATGTGGCAATTATTATCAGCACCATCTATGACAAACTCCAGCAGCTGGGATTAAGATAATAATATAATGAAGGGGGAAAGCCTGCAACTTCCTGCAGAGATTCTTTCAGGGTGTGCATCCAAGGAAAAATGTACACTGACTTGGCAGTTGTCAATTATTCTGTTGCCTAATTGGCTGAATTCCCACAGGCCAGATTTTTTAAGACACTAGAGCAGCAGTCTTCAGCCTTTTCAGACCCAACCCTCCTTTAGCCCACACATACATTTGGTGGTCGCAACCCACCTTAAGGTAGAAACACATTTACTGTTCTGCTGGTTCCAGTGCATTTCCACCTCTTTTTTTCAGAAAGCGGGCACATGATGCTAGTCAAACCCCGCCCCTTTCACTCTGAAACCTGATGGGATCAGCTTGAGTGCATTCTTTAAACAAAATTCAGCTTCAAACAGATTTTGCAGCTGATAAGTAGATCAGCCCATTGCCCCTCCAGATGTGGCCAATGGAAATGCTTTGCTGTAGGTGACTAGTGTGCTTGCAGCCTCAGATCAGATTACAAACCTGGCAGTGGTTCCCAGCCCACCAGTCGAAGACTAAGGCACTAGAGGAGACCACCTACAATTCATCCCCAGCTTTGCTCATGTAAGGAGTATGTGCATGTTTTCCTTTCGGAGGATAAGGCTATCTTATCAATGGCTATTAGCACAACTATTTCCTACCTCCACCGCCTCTGAGAATTCCCAGTCTGTGGGAATTGCAGGTGGGGAGAGCGCTGTTGCACTCAGGTTCTGCTTCCCAGCTTTCCATGAGCTTCTGGTTGACCATTATGAGAGCAGGATGCTGGACTAGATGGAGCTTGGGCCCGATCCAGCAGGGCTCTCCATGTATTCTTCACTTCTGCTCTCTCTTCTGCTGTTCTCAGTTCTGCTGTATTAAACAAAAACGTTATTTAGCAAGCATCAAAAACAGTACAGTGAAGGTACCTGCCTAATTTTAATAGGCAGGGATTTCCAGAGAATAGATGCTGCAGCGCTAAAAGATTCATTTCTCACAAGTGTGGAACAGACATTGTGGCACTTCTAAAAGTGCCAGTTGTGAAGATCAAAGCGGTCGAGTGGACCAATATGGGGGTCAAGCAATCCTTCAAGGAAACTGGTCCCAAGTCATTGAGGGCTTTATATACTTAGAATCACAGCTTGAATGTGGCCTTTTATGCAGGATTCATCCTGATTTGCCTGCACAAAGCTTATGTGGTAGTTAGATTATGTTACTGAGCATTCATTCTGATTTGTTGCTTGTTGTTGATATATGCCTTCAAGTCAGTTATGACTTATGATGTCCCTATGAATCTTTTGGATATATTCATAGGGTTTCCATGGTAAGAGGTATTCAGAGGTGGTTTACCATTGCCTTCCTCTAAGCCTACGGCACCTGGTATTCCCAGGCGGTCTCCCATCCAAGTACTGTACTAATCAGGCCTGACCCTGCTTAGCTTCTGAGATAAGACAAGATTGGGCGTGTTCAGGGTAGTATGGCTTTAGACTCTGATTTGTTTAAGGGGTGGTTATATGAACAATGGGGATTCGCCCTTCATTCATCCTGATTTGCCTGCAGGGTGTTGGCAAATCTTCCCCTTAATAATTTGTTCATCCCATACTTTTCAATGCATTTCTTCATAACTTTCAAAACTGCAACGAATCCTTTTTTTAAAAAAGTGGATGTGTTGTGCCGGGCTAAGAGACCTTTAATTCACTTAAAATGTGTTGAAGCTAAAGTTCTGGGATGCACTTGAATCCCTCCTGTAAAATAGGAATCTAAAGGCACCCAGAATCTCACTCCTATCAGCAATTATGCTGCAGCATTCTGTACTAAGGGGAGATCATGAAGTAGGGAAGCCCCACATAATTCCTTCCAGAAGTGGATCCTAACAGCTGCTAGCTAGAATTAAGCCCCATTGAGTCCAATGGAGGTTTTTCCTCAGGTAAGTGTATATATAGAATTGCAGCCAGGCAGAGCAGTCCAAACTACAGGAAGTCCTGCCTAATTTACACCAGTGTAACCCCATGAAACTGAGGTTATCATACTTTGGACACATAATGAAAAGACATGATTCACTAGAAAAGACAATAATGCTGGGAAAAACAGAAGGGAGTAGAAAAAGAGGAAGGCCAAACAAGAGATGGATTGATTTCATAAAGGAAGCCACAGACCTGAACTTACAAGATCTGAACAGGGTGGTTCATGACAGATGCTCTTGGAGGTCGCTGATTCATAGGGTCACCATAAGTTGTAATCGATTTGAAGGCACATAACAACAACAACAACAAACCCCAGCCCAACCGTTGTAGGGATTTACATCAGCATAGCCCTGGTTCAGCTGTGACATCTCAACGTCTGCTGGTTCCAAACCTCTCCATCTCAACGTCTGCTGGTTCCAAACCTCTCCATCCTGATGGACCTGTGGTTTGGATTGCACAGTAAGACTTCATAGTATCACCTGCCCTTCAGGTCATGTCGGTCACAAATTGCAGACTTTGGGGTAAATCGAAAACTTCAGGGCTTTTCCTCTATGACCTGAAAATCCTCTTCCTCTCCATGCAGGCTATGTACACAGTTTGGGACCCCATTATCTCATGGAGTGTCTTTCCTATATACATCTATCCGGACCCTGAGATCAACCTCTTGAGGGTCTTCTCTGTGTGCCCCCTTTGAGAAATGTGGCAAAGGTTATGAGAGAACTTTTCTGTGTAGCCCCTCCATTGTGGAATACTCTTCCCAGGAAAGCTTGCCTGGCATTGACTGTGATCTTGCTAGCACCAGGTGAAGATGTATTTATTCTCCCAGGCATTTGGAAGAGCATTGGCCCCTGAGCTTTTGGCAGTTACTGGTGTCATCCTGTGTGGATGGAGAACTCAAAAAGCTTGTTTACATGGTCACTTTGAGGTCACCTGTTTATAGAGTATTCATCCTGATTTGTTTTCAGGGAGGTTAGGCAATGTTGGCTTATTCAATGAGCCCATGTTAAAACACATAGCTTCCTCCAGAGAATCCTGGAACTGTAATCTGTTTAGGGTGCTAGGAATTATAGCTCTGTGGGGGGAAACTACAGTTCCCAGGATTCTTGGGAGGGAACCATGTGCTTTAAATGTATGGTGTGGATGTGACTGGCTCTTGTTTAGCAGACTTTAAGATGTTATGCAAACACATGAAACTTTTTTAAAAAATTAAAAGTTGCTTCTGTTAAACTTTGTCAAAGTCATGGCCCTGTAGACAGACAAATCCAAGGTTTATATACACTCTTACAGTTACCAGAACTGAATATGCAAAAACCTAGATAAGTTTCCAAAAACCAAGCCAGACTGGGGGCTTGTCCACGTCGGAGTTTGCTGTGTGTCTGTATTCCCATTTAATTTGTGTAGTCCACATTATGGGTCTTGATGACATTATCCTCAAACAACACCAATCTCGATGCTTTTCCCCTGTAAATTCAGGTTTGCCTGATAACAGTGGTGGATGGTGGCTCCGTGTCAGTGGGGCAGGGGAATCCACTCCAAGCTTTAGTCCAAACTTTCAAGGAGGTGTTCAAGGTGTTGTCGTGTCTAAGGCTAAGCAGAGTCAGGTGTGGTCAGTGCCTGGATGGGAGACCACCTGGGAACCATATGTAAGCTGCCTTGGGTTTCAATCATGATAAGAAAGGCGGGGTAGAAATGTAATACATAAATATATAAATAAGGTGCTTGGGCATAGCACCCAAGCTATTTTGGCACCTGAAAATTCCAAAAGCTCCTTCCTTTGGTCCTCCCTGGCAATCAGAATAAAATTATAAACAAAGGTAGCAATCCTAACCCCACTTAACTGGGAGCTTGTACCATTCAATTCAGTGAGTGTTACTTCTGAGTAGATGTAGTTAGGACTGCATCCTAAATAACGTGACTCTTTCATGTCACCTAAAATCTGCTGCCTGAGGCACCCGCCTCCCTCTGCCTAATGGTAGAGTCCACACTGTTGGGAAATACTGTTTCGGGCAAATCTCAGCATTTTGTTTCCTGGTTATTGACTCAGAATAATGAAGACATGAGGCCAGGTGTTGTCTCCTTCCTAGTTCTTGTGTACCCATTCCTTGCTTTGCATGGGGAATGTGCCACTATTTACTCCAGGTTCACCACTGTGAAATGAGCTTAGCTCTTTGTTATATAAATTCTCACAACCTGAAAGGAGAAAAGAAAAAGAATGTAAGATATATTACCCCTATCTATACAGAAAAAAATAACATTTTCTCTTTTTAAAATAACAATTTAGATTAAAATATTATGCTGGCAAATAAAAAAAGCTAAAGTTGTAATTTTCTTTGACCACCAGCCACAGTTGCAACCCACATTAAACATTTCAGAATGAATGTTTAAGAGCTGGAATTGCTGATCACAGTTTTGTTAAGTCATTTTAGATGATACAACCCACAGATTTGGATGTGGTGTCCACCAGCCCAACCCACAACCCAGTTTAACCTGAAATGCTTGAGTCTAAGCTAATTCCATTTCATTGAAGCCAACAAAGATACATAAACTTAAACACACATCCACCAGCATAAATGGGTCACGGGTCAGGCTATTAGTATTGACCCAAATTCACATCCTGGAAAACTGAGAGCATCATTTTGTGAGGCTATCTCAGATGTGGCCTTCCTATTGCTTTTATAACTCAACTCCATTTATTTATTAGACTGGTGTGAATGGAAATAAGATGTTTGATGAATAGATTGCCATCATTTGAGGTTATAAAATTAGTCATCTAATCTGGAATTATTCTTTAGAATATCCCAGACACAGAGGGAGTTGAGATCGCATTCTGATTCCTTCCTCATGTTGTTTAACGTGATCAGCAATTATGCAAATTATAAATTTCTACTTTACCAGAAGCAGCAGCAATTACTGTAAAAACCTGGGCATGTTTTATGTCCTGACACAATGTTACCTGCATCGTCTAAAACACAGTAGTATAATTTGAGGGTCTTGGTGCCAATGGAACAAGCTGGACTGCCATGTTTTAAGGGCCAGATTAAGCACTATGCTAAGCACACCACAGAATAGGGACCACTGCCAAATAGTTTCTGTTATTCCAGTGTAGGATTAATTCCTGTTTTGTTTCCAGCTCCTCTAAAATTGCCTGCAGTACAGCAAATAGTGGCTGCTCCAGTGTAGATGACTAAAAAGCACTGACCAGGTTCTCAGCTGCTGGAAATAAATATGCTAGTGAGATGTATACCATTTATTAATTTATTTATTAGATTTATATCCCACCCTTCCTCCCAGTAGGAGCCTACCTTTCCTCCAAGGATCTTAAGATGGTATACAAACCTCATTTTTCCCTTCCCAGATTTCTCCTTACAACAATCCTATGAGATAGGTTAGACTGAGAGACAGTGATTGGCCCAAGGTCACCCAATGAGCTTCATGGCTGAGTGGGGATTTTAACCCTGGTCTCCCAGGTCCCAATCTGACACTCTAAACCACTACCCTACACTGGTTATAAACCTAGGAGCATGTGTCCACATTTAGAATAGTATGGGCAACTCCAATTGTCTCATCTGGGCTCCTGCTGGGAGAAAGGACAGGATATATTTATTTTATTTATTGATTATTTATTGAATTTATTAGTCGCCCATCTGGCTGGTTATCCAGCCACTCTGGGAGACATACAAAATAAAATATCCAATACATTAAAACATTTAAAATCTCAAACCAGACAGGCAACGGGGACAAGATGAAAGAGAGAGAGTAAAAACACCAGGCCACTGGGGTTGCCCAGAGCGTTGTTCTTCAACCTTGGGTCCCCAGATACTTTGGAACTACAACTCCCATCATCCCTGACCACTGGCTGAGGAGAACGCGAGTTGCCATCCAACAGCATCTGGAGACCCAAGGTTGAGGGACACTGGCCCTCGGGTAATGGAGACTACAAGGTTGCCTTGGTCCTGGGTGAACAAGAGGCCTCGGCGATGGGGACAAGATGAAAGAGAGACACCTGGCTGCTAGTGTCGCCTTGGCAACAGGCCTCAGTGAACAAGTAATAATAAATAATAAATAAATAAATAAAATATGAGGGACAATACAGAAAATAGCTGTTAAAATAATCAGAGGAATGGTGCATCAAGCATGGCCCAGCCAAAGTTAAATGCTTTCAAGTTCCATTTATTTCACTGGGAATTATTTCAGCCTTAAGGGTTCTCAATCACTTGTAAAAAATATATAGAGCAAAAAAGAGCATCATGCAAAGCTCTACAATAAATACATAAGAACAAGCCGCACAAACCATCATTAAGTTTCACACAGATTGCAAACTGAGTGCAAAAAAGGGGAATAAGCATTTTAAGGGTGTGATATGCAGGGGAACGGCTCTTACTATGTAAGTTGGAAGCAATAGCCATGAAGCCTAAAAACGTAGGACATCATGCAGACAAGGTTAAATGCATTTAAGTCGCATGAGAAATGGAAATGGACTGCGTTCAGGTCAATTTCGACTTATGGTGACCCTGTGAATAGGTTTTCATCCTAAGTGGTATTCAGAGGTGGTTTTACCATTGCCTTCCTCTGAGGCTGAGAGGCAGTGACTGGCCCAAGGTCACCCAGTGAGCTTCATGGCTGTGTGGGGATTTGAACCCTGGTCTCCCGGGTCATAGTCCAACACTCTAACACTACACCAGATGGCTGTCAAGAGAGAAGTAAACCCAGGCTTAAATCTCTCTTGTATGAACCAATCAGATATTAAAGTGTTTGACTTTAGGTAGATGGTGCCCTTGACTTGGTTTGATTTTAAAGCTCAGAGCTCCTCAAGTGTGGTCATCAGGCCAATGCTAGTGACCAGGAATCTGTTCCTGATTACTGCATTTTGTAGGTGAGCATAAAGTAAGTGATCCTTCTCTACCCCCAACTTTTTGAGGACTAGACAGAGCAAGGAGACATCTCTTGTGTCGGGCTGGGAGGAACCACTTGAATCTCTCTCACCCCTTCCAAGTGCCTCCTGGGCCCCCTGGCCATTTCTTTTTGCTGGAGGATAGAGCATAGAGTTGTGTGTGTCCTGCACACCCTAAACCCACTTGCTACTCTCAGGTGTGGTGGAAGATATTATCACACAGCCAGTCGAGTTATTTTATTTATTAATCGCCTTCTACAGACACGTCTCAAGCAACTTTAAAAAAACAGTTAAAAGCAAAAACGACAGCAGATATATTTAAAACAAAACTAAATTGACAAACATGGCAGAGATCCATTCATCCAAAGCCCATCAGAATGAGAAGGTCTTCAATTGTTTCCAGAAAGTGCAGATAGTGGGTGCCTGTCATATCTCACTAGAGATGCTGTTTCACAGAACAGGGGCAACCACACTAAAAGCCCGGCTCCAAGTTACCGAGAAGAGGGCTTCTAAGATCTTTGGGATTTGCAGGAGAACCTATCCCACAGACAGCAGTGACCATACATTTAAACCAGTTGAACAGTCATGGCTTCTCCCAAAGAATCCTGGGAACTATAGTTTGTTAAGGGTGCTGGAGGTTGTTAGGTAACCCCTCACACGGCTACAATTTCCATCACCCTTAACAAACTACAGTTCCCAGGATTCTTTGGGGGAAGCCATGAACTATTAAAGTGCTTTAGATGGAGGGTATGGTTGTGAGCCCTAGCTAATACTATGAATATAACACAAATTCAACACTTAGGAGGGACAACATATGATGAGTTACTAAATGATATATTTTCTGAGAGAAGAAGAGTCCAGAGAACAAGCATCTAGTTTGGAACTTTTCTTTTAGACATAGCATTATGCTAGGATTTAATTGCACCACCACCCATTTATCTAGTGAAGCACTGTAGAGATGCACATTCAGACATAATAGTGAGATGTTCATTGTACAGATTTTATGTATCGGGTACTACAACTCCCATCATCTCTGATCATTGGCCAGGCTGGCTGGAGTTGATGGGAGTTGGAGTCCAAAAACATTTGGAAGGTACCAGGTTGAGGAAGGATAGTGTGGATCAGGTGTAGGGAACCTTTGGCCCTCCAGATATTGCTGAACTTCAACTCCCACCATCCCTGGCCATTGGCCATGCTTGATGAGGCTGATGAGAGTTGCAGTTCAGCAACAACATCCGCTGCAACTTCTTGGGATCAGTTTCAGTTGATGTGGCCTGACAAGGTACTTGCAAAGATGTGGCAGCAACATGTCCTCTCGACCCTTGCCCTTCTTGGCTTATTAAAGCTTGCCAAGGGGGTTTGACCGAGTGGATCCAGGGTGTGGTCAATGCATCATTGAGGGAGAGAGTGGCTCCAGCCGCCCTGAAAAAGGAAGTGATCCGACCGCTCCTGAAAAAGCTCATCCTTGACCCCTTGGTTTGTGACAACTACCGCCTGGTTGCAAATGCCTTCTTTTTAGGGAAGGTGATTGAGAGGGTTGTGGTGTAGCAATTGCAAGTACTCTTGGATGAAACAGATTATCTTGACCCATTGCAATCTGGGTTCAGGCCTGGTTATGGGACTGAATCAGTCTTGGTCGCCTTGATTGATGGCCTTTATCGGGAGAAGGACAGGAGGAGTGTGACCCTGTTATTCTTACTTGATCTCTCAGTGGCTTTTGATACTATTGACTATAGTATCCTTCTGAGCTGACTTGGTGAGATGGGTATTGGAGGCACTGTTTTACAGTGGTTCCGATCCTATCTCCAAGGTCGTTTTCAGAGAATAGCATTGGGTGATTGTCTTTCGCCCCCCTAGCAGTTGTGCTGTGGTGTGCTGTAGGGTACCATCTTGTCCCCGATGCTGTTTAACATCTATATAAAGCCCTTGGGAACTGTCATCAGGAGATTTGGGGTGAGGTGTCAGCAGTACGCTGATGATACCCAGCTCTATTTCTCTGTAACATCTGAATTGTGAGAGGCCATGCAAGCCCTAGACCAGTGTCTGGACTTGGTGGTGGGCTGGTTGAGGGCCAATAAATTGAGTCTGAATCCTGTTTATTGACCCGAATTCCCGAGTTCAGATAATTGGTCAGTTGCCTGTTTTGGATGGGGTCGTACTCCCTCTGAAAGAGCAAATCCATAGTCTGGGGGTTCTCCTAGATCCATCTTTGTTGCTAGAGGCCCAAGTGACCTCAGTGGCTAGCAGTGCCTTTCACCAGCTTTGGCTGGTAAGACAGCTGCGGCCATTTCTGAACCAGGATAGCCTGACTGCTGTTGTCCATGCCCTGGTAACCTCCAGGCTGGATTACTGTAATGTGCTCCATGTGGGGCTGCCATTGAGGTTGGTCTGGAAGCTGCAGCCGATGCAAAAGTGTGGTGGCACGACTGCTCAATGGGGCAGGGTATCACCAACATGTCATCCCTGAAACAAACCCCTGACTGCTGAAAGAATTGCACTGGCTGCCCATTTGCTACCTGGCTAAGTTCAAGGTTCTGGTGTACAAAGCCCTATACAGCTTGAGACCAGGATACCTGAAAGATCATTTTACCCCTTACATACCCAGTCGATCACTGCACTCTGCAGGTTAGGGCCTCTTGCAGATACCATCATATGAGGAGGTCCATTCCACATAACACAGGAAGTGGACCTTTAGTGTAGTGGCACCAACCTTTTGGAATTCCCTCCCTTTAAATACTAGACAGACACCATCTTTGTTATCTTTTCAGCGCCTACTGAAGACCTTCCTCTTTCAACAAGCCTTGAAAGTAGAGACCTTATCCCAGTCTGTGTCTGTGCTGAATCTGCTTTTAAGATGTTTTTACAGCTTTTTAAAAATGTTTTTAATCATGTTTTGTTGTAATAAGTCTGTTTTTAAGATGTTTTAGAGTATTTTTAGTGTTTTAGTTTGCCGCCCTGGGCTGCTACTGGGAGGAAGGGAGGGATATAAATTTAATAAATAAATAAAACAACTGGACGGCCAAGGCTCCCCACAGCTGGTGCAAATGAAAGACTTCTATGGGTCTCAGCCTTGACAAACCATGCTTACTCTATTACTTAAAGCAATATTGCAGAGTGTGTCTCTCAATGCAGTGGGAGAACATCATGATTTTTCCCCCTGGGGCCAATTATATAGCATGCTGTGGTGTGTTCTCAGTTAATTCTCCCAAGGATGCAATCCTACGCAGGCTTACTTTAGAGAAATTCCCGATGAGCATAGTGAGATTTCCTTTGCATAAACTTGTATAAGGTTGTACTACAAATAAGCAAATAAGTATTCTATTGCAGGGGTGCACAGGAAATAGATTGGGATCTACTGCTAGAGCTCTGGGCATTTGCAGCCAGACTCCTAATCATTTCACAATTGCAACAACAAAAAGGCTCCAGGGGTGGTGGTGCGTGATATAAATCAGGCTGCTGAAACAAAGATAGCTGTAGATGGAGGAAGAGATCAGGAGTGGATTCCCCCCACCCCCGTGAGCTCAGTTCTGGTTCAAAACACAATTTCCTGGGCTGAATATGTGCTCAGTTGGGATGGGTGAGAATTTCGATTCAGTTTGCATTTCCAGCAGAATTTATCAAATGAAACAATATGAGAACCAAAACACAGCCATCCTTCAAAATTTACATTTGTTCGAATTTTGGGATGACGTTTGCCAGCTAAGCAACATTTATAAAAATGCATATATTTGGGGAAAGTGTGCATAAAAATGAATACATGAGTGAAAATAACATGCAAAAAGGCATGAATTGATGAGAGATGGCTTGCAAAAATGTGTTCCTTTGCCAAAAACTGCCCACAAAAGAGCCAGTGTGGTGTAGTGGTTAAGGTGTTGGACTACGACCTGGGAGACCAGGGTTTGAATCCCCGCATAGCCATGAAGCTCACTGGGTGACCTTGGGCCAGTCACTGCCTCTCAGCCTCATGAAAACCCTATTCATAGGGTCGCCATAAGTCGGGATCGACTTGAAGGCAGTACATTTGGAGAAATTCACACTAAAATGGTGGAGAATTTTCATGAGGATTTTTTTTTAAAAAAATGCAGATTGCTGCATAAATGTAGAGAATTGAATTTAACATTAGAAAAGTGAGAAACTGAGAGAACTGAAATTGACAGATCTTTCCATCCCTAGTGCTCAGACACCCTATTCCTTCATTGTAGGTCTGCCCTACTTACCACGCTGCTGATTGGCATGTGTCTTTGGTTGGACCTTGGGGTTCTAGCAAAAAAAAAAAAAGTTGATCCCACGGGTTTCTGCCTACCCATGTTCTGTTGGGTTGAGCAAGAAAGACAGTGGTTATGTGGGAACAAGCAGAAATAAATTAAATCGCCATCTTTCAGATCTTTCAGAGGCTCCATCTTTCAGAGGCTCCAGAGAGGTATTCACTACCTCCCAAGTGGACTTCTAAATCAAAGGGGACATTGTGATTAGATTAAGGCCCCAGAGTGACACCAGCTCTCCTTCAGTCTTGCTTTGAACTTTGGAAAGCTCCCAGGCTGAAGTAGTGTTCAAAGACGCTTCCTTCAGATGAATAAATATGGGGGAGGGTCACATTACCACCTCATCTTGCCTTTGTCCTCTTCTCTATCCAGTCACACGGCTCAGATTTCAGCAATTTCATCTTTCTCCTTGAAAACTCACAACAACAAAGGCAAAGGGTGCTCCTGTGTTGAGAAAATGCCAATGCCCAATGACCCACAGCAAGCAAGAGAGAGCATTTTTTAAAAAACCCAATAAACATTGGCCAGCAACACATTTGGAAGAGAAATTCAAATCAATTCATATTTAAAGGCAAACTTGCCTAATTCTCACTTTAAGGAACAAGATGCAAACAGAAATACAGGTATCCTTTGAAATTTGCCTTCCCCAAATTCCCCAAATTTTGCAGTGCTGCTCTCCAGCCATGAAATGTGGACAAAAATGCATATGCTAGGGTAAAGTATAAAACATATAAAAATCTATTATATTAGGGGAAATGCTTGCAAAAATCTATATATTAGCCAAAACTGCATACCAGCAATTTTGTAATTAAGAGAAATTTGCACTAAGATGCTGATGAATTTTCATGAGGATTTTTTCATGAGGATTTTTTCATGAGGATTTTTTCTTCAAATTGCTGCAGAAAATGGGGGACTGGACAAATGAGAAACTTAGAGCACCAAATCTGACAGATTTTATAATTTAATAATCCAATGAGTGAGTTCCACTAAAACCAGTAACATAAGTGAGTCACTACTAACTAAACTCCTATTGGTTTCAATCAGTGGTACAGATTAGGTAATTTTAATGGTGTTACATGGCAGGGAGGGACATGGCTGTTTAAGTGGGAATGCGTACTACATCACTTACTTCAAAATGTGGTAAGCCAGCCCTGCTGTGTTTGGGGACCCTTCTGCTCATTCTGCTGAGTGGGGCCCTGGGAGAGGTGCCGGAGGATTGGAGACGGCCAAACGTCGTCCTGCTCTTTAAAAAGGGTAAAAAAGAAGATCTGGGGAATTACAGGCCGGTCAGTCTGACTTCAGTACCGGGAAAGATATTAGAACGGATAATAAAAGAGTCCATTGGCAACTATCTAGATGACAATGCTGTGATTAGTAGGAGCCAGCATGGGTTTGTCAAGAAAAAATCCTGTCAAACTAATCTCATCTCTTTTTTTGATCGGGTCACTAGCTTAGTAGATGGTGGAAATGCTGTAGATGTCATCTATCTAGATTTCAGCAAAGCGTTTGACAAAGTTCCCCACGAACTTTTGATTAGCAAACTGGTCAAATGCGGACTAGACGGAAATACTGTCAGGTGGATTCACAACTGGTTGGAAAACCGTACTCAAAGAGTGGTTGTCGGTGGCTCTGCTTCGGACTGGAAGGAGGTTTCGAGTGGAGTGCCACAGGGTTCTGTCCTGGGGCCGATACTCTTCAACATTTTTATCAATGACTTAGATGATGGGGTGGAGGGAAGCCTTATGAAGTTTGCGGATGATACGAAACTGGGAGGGATAGCTAACACAATGGAAGACAGGAATAAAATCCAAAGGGACCTGGATAGACTAGAAAATTGGGCTGAAATTAATAAAATGACATTCAATAAAGACAAATGCAGGATTCTGCATTTAGGCCACAAAAACAAAATGCATGGGTACAGGATGGGAAATACCCGGCTTAGCAGTAGTGCGTGTGAGAAGGACCTTGGAATTGTAGTGGATCGCAAGTTGAACATGACCCAGCAGTGTGATGCTGCGGCAAAAAAGGCAAACGCAGTTTTGGGCTGCATAAACAGAGCTATAGTTTCCAGGTCGAGGGAAGTAATAGTCCCACTATATTCTGCATTGGTCAGGCCTCATCTGGAATACTGCGTTCAGTTCTGGGCGCCTCATTTTAAGAAAGATATAGACAAGTAAGAGAGGGTTCAGAAGAGGGCGACGAGGATGATAGCCGGTATGGAGAACAAGTCTTATGAGGAAAGGTTGAAGGAACTTGGCATGTTCAGTCTGGTGAAGAGAAGGCTGAGGGGCAACATGATTACACTCTTTAAGTACCTGAAGGGCTGTCACATAGAGGAGGGTACAGATTTGTTCATTGCCGCCTCAGAGGGTAGGATTAGGTCTAATGGTTTTAAGTTGCAGGAGCGTAGATTCAGATTGGACATTAGAAGGAACTTCTTGACAGTAAGGGCAGTTCAGCAATGGAACCAACTGCCTAGGGAGGTGGTGGGATCCCCTTCGCTGGATGTCTTCAAGCAGAGGCTGGACAGCTATCTGCGGGAGATGCTCTAGCTGTGGATTTCCTGCTGTGAGCAAGGGGTTGGACTCGATGGCCTACAAGGCCCCTTCCAACTCTATGATTCTATGATTCTATTCTATATGCCCCAAAGTCCTGCCCTGATGCTTCCTCTGCTTTCGCTGGGTCACCATAGCTGGACCAGGATCTCTGTTTTTAAAATCCAGTGTGAAGAAGCTGGGCCCCTGCTAAAGACTGCAACTGATGGATGAGTAAGCTTCACCTACTGAAAGTTTATTTTGATTGACTAAATTTGATCAGATGGCTGAAAAAACATTTTAAATTAATACCAAGTGGTACAAAAACTGCAGATAGCAAGCAGCTTATTCAAAGAAGCATTTCCACCTCTGCGTGAGAGAACAGGGCAGAGCTGGGAAACCTGTGGCCCTCCAGATGTTGCTGGACCCCAACTCCCATTAGTTCAAGCCAGCACGGCCAATTGTCAGGGATAGCGGGAGATGGAGTTCAATAACATCTGGAGGGCCACAGATTCCCCATCCCTAGATGCCACTTCTAGGGCATTTGTGTGCCAGGATGTCCACAGGGTGTGGATCCAGAGTAGTCATCCAGGATCTCAGGGGTCTTAGACTCCTTACTTTTTTGGCAGCCAGGTTCCAGCATGGTCCCCATCTCTCCAGCATCCTATAAGCCAATCAGCATGAAAAGGGAGTGTATTGGCCACTGAGAAGAGGCTGCTAGCATGCTTGTCCTTTCCTGCTGATTGGCTCCTAGGGAAATAATCACATGTAGCCTGAATTTAGTAATTCAAGCAGTATCTCTGACAGTGAGTAAGGACTGTCAAATGGTGACAGTGACAGAAAAGCAGAAAGCAGTATTCAAATCTGGCTAGGTTATTCTATAATCTTAGAAGGTTGTATAATCGTAAAAGGGGGTGTGGCTGTGACTATCATGAAGGGACCCTGCACTTGTGAATTTGCCACTACACTGCAGAACATCCATGAATATAATCTAAAACCATTTCAGAACCTTGGGTTTAATGATATGCAGATTTATGCAGATTTAATGTGTAATTCTAAACACTCTTAGTAAGGAGTAAACCCCATTGAAGATAGTGGGACTTGCCTCTGAACGAACATATTTAGGATTGATCTGTTAATTGACTAAGGCTGAGTTCAGATGTGGGGAGTTTACGTTATTTTTCCTGATTATAATGCTACCACTTCTGTCCCAATTTCTAACGTTCCTATCACACTGCAGTACCTGTTGCATTATGGAACTGTGTTTTTTTCATCAATATACTGTCATGTCATGCTAAATTTCATTCACACCAGTGGGTGTAGTGTGACACAACAGTGGAATTCATTGGACATATCAAACCCCCCCTTTATGCACATGTACATTTCTGCATGCCTGAATACCACCCCAAATTTTGTTACGTGAGCAGTGTTGGCATGAACCAAAATGCATGGAAGCAAAATGGAAATGAGCACCAAACATGCATATGACTCCGGTAGATTTCCAGAAGTGTCTTTTGCATCATGTGAAAGGTCACATAAAATATAAAAATTAACAGGGGAGGAAGGAAATTGTTGGGAAACTGGAATAATGAATGCAGCCTAAAACTCACACAGTGAATGGAGCTATAGCTGATGCTTACTGGAAGTAAAGCATGTTGTGTTTAATAGGGCATACTCCCATATAAGTGTGCAGAAGATTCTTTAATCTCTTGTCCATCTATGTTCTGTCATTTTTGCGAAAGCAACCCCAGGATGCCAAATTTTAACTTCTGTCGTCAGATGGTGGATTCAGACAATGGTTTGTACTGAGAAGTCAGTTCACACATCAACCACTTTGTCTGTCTGCCCATTGCCAGCTATCTTCCTGTGTCATTCATTCGTGGTTGTCATTCCTTTGTGAATGCTGCATGTTGTTCCAAGTGGACCTTGGTGTATGTTGAATGAGTGGTTCGCTTTGGGTTCTCAGGGCAAACCATTCAGACAGTCTGAAAAGAAAAGTGACCAGTCATGGACTGAGCGGCTCTTCATCCCCCTTGTGAAAAAAAAAATCGCTTCCTGATTATCTAATTATCAAGCATTCATCCTGATTTCTTTGCACAACTTTTCCAGGGTGGTTATATGACATCCGCTGTTTATCGATCATTCGTTCTGATTTGTGGGCGTGGGTGTTCTAAGAGATTGCTTGAAGCAGTTGTCATCCAATATTTTCCAGTGCATTTCCCCATCGTTTTCCTCATTGCAACAACTACACCTGGGGAGGGGGCAGGTCTACTGCACAAAAGCACCAGATCCTGTAATTGAATCCACCCACAAAATAGTGACAATCTGGAAGCAGACAGGGATTGTACGGTTCAAAGATGATGAGAACATAGCAAAACTGCCTTATATCAAAGTCCAGATTGATTTTGATTGGTCTGTCTACCTGAGTACAGTACACGGACTGGCAGCTGCTCTCCAGGGGTTCAGACAGGGAGTCTTTCCTAGTCCCACTGGGACCTTCTGCATACAAAGCAGATGCTCTACCACTGAGCTAGTCAGCAAAGGGAGCCTTGCATTGAATGCAAGATGTGGGAGGTGATTATGGATGAAAATTAGTGCTCCCAACAGGATTCCTGCAGGCTATGTTTTTGTGTGAGCAGCTGGTATAGCACAGTGGGGAGGAGAGCCTGGCTGGGAGTCCAGAGTCTGTGAGTTCAAATCCTTCTTGTGTCTCCTGGGTGTCAAGGGCCAGCTAAAGATCACCCCCACAGGGAGTGGCTCAGTGGTTACGTGCCCTGCCACCTGTGCAGCTGTGGACAAGCTGCATAGTCCCAAGGAGCTGGCAGTTGCGGACAAGGAAGGGGCTGGCTTGCGCATCTGTGGCAAGCTGAGCAGGCCCTGGCCAGCTGGGGAGGTCTAGCCTCAGAGGGAGGCAATGGTAAACCCCCTCTGAATACCACTCACCATGAAAACCCTATTCAAAGGGTCATCCATAAGTCGGGATCGACTTGAAGGCAGTCCATTTTCATGTTTTCGTGCAAGGCAGCCTTTCCTCTTCAGGCTCCAAGACATCTTGAAACGGGACTTGGAGCTGAATGATCCTGACACTCCTGTGAAGCATCACCAGACAGTGTTAAAAGGTGTTTCTTCCCCCCCTCCCAGTTAATTCTTTTTTTTTTACATTTTATTTCTTCTTTGCCATACAAATATCAGAACAGCATAAAACAATACATAACACACACAACAAAAGAAAGGAAAAAAGTAGCATTTGTCACATTGTTGCATATAAAGAAGTCAATTTTTAAAAGGTGTTTCTAAATAATTTTGCATTTCCTTTCTTCTCTTTATATGTGTTCTTGGTGCTCTTTATATATGGATTTGAGTGCTGTAAAAAGTTTTGCTTTCATTCAATTTAAAAAACAAAACTCTAGAAAGTTAGTACCTGAGCAGGCATACAAAAATATTATCCAGATCTGTATCCTCTTTTGTCCTCATTTTGGGGTGATGACTTTTCTCTTTTTTGGTCACCATAAGTCGGAATCGACTTGAAGGCAGTACACACACACACACAAGTGGCCACTCTGGAAGTCACCCTGTAAACACACACACACACACACACACACACACACAGAGAGAGAGAGAGAGAGAGAGAGAGAGAGAGATGAACGTCTTGCTCCTTTCATTCTCCAGTCATAATTGATCGGTGTTTACTAAGCAATTAGCAACACTTTTACAGTTTGATCTCTCCCATTGAATGGAGGGACAACTGACAATGAGTCTGAAGATTCCCCAAAGAGGCCCCAGAAGATATGAAGGAAAGAATCCTTTTGCAAAGATGAGCTTTCCTTACTGTGGCCAGCTCAAGAGGCCCACATAGAAACCCAGGGAAGAAGACTGACTTTCCTGGGAAAGAGGACAAGCAGGACATTCACATCCAAGCGGGTATGGCTGGTCAGGAAGAAGCCACACACGATCAGAGTGTGCAGAAATAAAAAGGGGTCACAACACTGATTCGCTGGAACTGAAGAAAAACTTCTGTTGTCAAATCGGTTGCGAAATCCAGTCCCTTTCGTTTCTGGCAAATGGGATCCTTCCAGGCACGGTTGTTTTCTTTGCATTGCTGAGCAGGCGTGGCTTGAAACAGTCAACTGCCTCTGCTCTCATAAGCAGTGTAGAAGTCGTGGCTTGACAGCAATCACACTGTTGCCCAGAACTGATGCTAAACAGCCAATCCTGCTCCCCAGCTAGTATGCCTGTGGCAGGTATTTTAGGGCTATTCCACACATTGCACTGATGGAGGCATGCTCAGGGTTACCATTCAGTGTACACTGAAATGGATGCTGCAGCAAATTACAGCTCTGTCATGAGTGTACCTGAACAAAACCTGAATTCAACACCATCCTTTTTTTTTTCATTGTACCCTTGCAATTTAGGTCAGTGCCCCACAGATATTTTGGACTCCAACTCCCATCAGCCATAGCCAGCATGGCCAGTGGTCAGGGATGGTGGGAGTTGTAGTCCACATCATCTGGATCTGGATCATCTGGAGGGCACCATGTCAGCTACACCTGCTTTAGGTATGCATCTAAAGGATGTAATGTGTGATATGGCCATCATTTTCTATGGTTCTTAATGACACTTCCACCTATTGAGGCTATCCATGCAAAAATACTCCCTTCCAAACATCTCCAAGCCATTTTGAAAGGCCAGCGGTTAAAAGGTCTCCTAAAATAGCCAATGGATCAGAAGCATCACATCAGTAGGATTCCCTCTTTCACTCTCCTTCCCTCCTCTGGGCACATGTTGGTATGTTTGTTGGTGTTCTTCTTACTTTGCTTCTTTTCTGTGTTACTACTGTTTCTGCAGAGAATCTAACCTGGAAAATTATACTTCTCTCATTATTCATCATAGAAATCTGTGTCAAATTTATTTTTATTAATTTTTATTAATTCCAAAGCCTTTTTATTGGTCAGTGTCATATGATGGTGAAGACAGCCTTTTGTGTTTCAAACTGGAGGTTAAGCTCTATTTCTAGTTTGGGTGCATTAACAGTTGAATCTGAAATTGCAGTTTGATGTAAATTGATGTAAAATCAGACGGATTACAATATGCTGCTACTTAAGCAATGACTTTAGCTGTTGGAAAAAACAAACTTGCCCTGCCCAAGATGCATGTTTTCAGCCCGCTATGCTTAAACTACTCCACTTAAGGAAAGGTGGGCATGGTCAATTAAAAACGTAGAGCACACCTAGAATTTTTCTAGAATATATTTTATCTTCCCCTTTTTTATCTTGTGCAAACTGAGACATGTCCTCGTGTCCATTGGAAACTATTCTGCAGAACAGTCAGTGCCATTATTCCACAATTGTTTTTGGAGCTTTTTTTTTTAATGTTGCAAAGTGTTGCTGTATTTCACATATTCACAGAAATGGACTGCCTTCAAGTTGATTCCTACTTATGGTGACCCTATGAATAGGGTTTTCATGGTAAGCAGTATTAAGATGTGGTTTACCATTGTCTTCCTCTGAGGCTAAGAGGCAGTGACTGGCCCAAGGTCACCCAGTGAGCTTCATGAGTGTGGGGATTTGAACCCTGGTCTCCCAGGTTGTAGTCCAACACTCTAACCACTACGCCACACTGGCTCTCATTCACATAAACAGAAACAGAAGAAAATGATTTATTATAGGAAACTTCACTAAAATTGCAAAGTAAATCAAACATATTTAAAGTGACAATCTGAACTATATATATGTATTGTTGCTTCCTCCCTGCTAAAACAAGATCAGCACAGCACGTCTTGTTTGTTATTTGGGCTGACTGCAGGTGTTGCCACCACTCACCATATGCTCAGAGGCACATGTTACCAAATTCTTCCAAGCTATACAGGAAGTGAATTGGACTGTAAAAGACCAACTCAAATTGTGTTTGCATTTTGACAAATTTGTAGGGCAGTACAATATTGAGGAGGTCAGGTCTCCTGCTCCCCTGGTACATTCACTATAGCTTCCCAATTTCCCTGCTTTTTAAAGTTTGATAGAAATATCTGTTGGCTATAGGTACGTTCTTAAACCACAAGGTTTTTTGCCTATTAGTGAATTTATCTGCTTTTTAATCTGGAAGGTAAGAATGGGATTCTGTGCAAGTTTGCTGAGAATGGATTGATCATTTGCGTGCTCATTGAGTTCAGTGGGATTTACTCCCTTGCAATCATTCTTAGGATAGGTAAAACTGACCATGGGGAGGGAGGCCTGGAGTGGGCAGAGGAGGAGGAAGAAGCAAGAGAGGAGGAGAAGAGGAAGGGAGAAGGAAGGGAGAGGAGAGGGGAAGGAGGGGAAAGGCAGGTCTGATCATTTGCATGCTTATTGAGTTCAGTGGTATTTGCTCCCTTGCAATCATGGCTACGATAGGTAAAACTATGGGGGAAGAGAAGGTGGAGGGCAGAAGGAAAGAGGAAGGGGGAGAGGGGAGCAGAAGGAGGGGGAGGAGATTGGAAAGGGAGGAGGGGGAAGAGGCAACAAGCAGGTGATGAGAGGGAGGAGGGGCTTGATTATTTGCATGCTTATTGAGTTCAATGGGATTTACTCCCCTGCAATCATGTTTAGAACAGGTAAAACTGACCATGGGGGAGGAGAAGGGGGAGGGCAGAGGGCAGAGGGGAGGGGGAGGATGAGGGGATTGGAAGGGGATGCAGGAGGGGAAGGGAGGGGTGAAGGAAGGGAGTGGAAAGGGACAAGAGGCAGGGTATAGGAGGGAGGAGGAGGGGAGGGCAAGTTTGATCACTTGCATGCTTTTTGAGTTCAGTGGGATTTACTCCTGTGCAATCATGCTTAGGATAGGTGAAACTGACCTGAGGGAGGGGCAGAGAGGGGAGGAGAAGGGCAGGAAGGGGAGGAGGAGGGCAGGAAGGGGGAGGGGAGGAGATTAGATGGGTGGGCACTGGGTAGAGGGGAAGCCCCTTTCCTTTCCAAAAGGAAAACATTGTGAACAGTATCATTCTTTTTCAGTTTCCCCTACCTTTTTATTCTACAGCAGGCACATGTAGCCTCCTGCCAAAATTTAAACCAAAGCTGTCACTGGCCACATCCACACCAGACCTTTATTTCACTTTGGACAGTCATGGCTTCTCCCAAAGAATCATGGGAAGTATACTTAGTGAAAGGTGCTGAGAGTTGCTAGGAGAAGCCCTGTTCCCCTCACAGAGCTTCAGTCAGATTGGCTGACTGTTAAACCACTCTGGCCACTGGAGCTCTGTCAGGGGAACAGGAATCTCCTCTCAGGACCCTTCACAAACTACACTTCCCAGGATTCTTTAGGGCAAGCCATGACTGTCTAAAGTGAAATAAAGGTCTGGTGTGTGTGTGGCCCCCTGATTAGGCAAGCCCACCAACTGTGAGTCTGGCTTTTAGAACTCTGACAGTTCGTTCTTACTGGCCATGCCAGACCTTATCAGTGTTCAATGCTAATTTTAAAAAAATAATTAAAAATCAGCCAGGCATTTTTTAAACGTTTATTTATTTATTTATTACATTTATATACCGCTCCATAGACGAAGCTCTCTGGGCAGTTCACAGCAATTACATTGAAACTGCAGAAGATGAAGGTCAGAGTATGAGACAAGGTCAGTAATAGGATTATAGGTACTCTGTGAATATGGCTGATTTTTAATTAATTTCAAATATTTATGAGAACTCTGACAGAAAAGAAGTCCAAAAGGAGTCTGGTTTCTCTCTCTCTCTTTTTACACTTTGAACTCTCGATTCTCTCTGTTTTGTGTATTGCCATGAAAATTTGGAGGGTTGTTAAGCAAGCATTTCTAAGTTCAGGACTATACGTTTTGTAAGGTTTTGTTTTGAAATGAGCTTATGGGAAGCATAAGAATGGCATGGGGGTATTTTCAATTTAACATTGCGGAATGCGAAAAATTCATGCTGACTACAGTATAGTGGCTGTATAATTAAGAGATGCCCTGTGGATATATAAATCAACTGTAAGTCTTTACACATGTTTAAGACTTTACAACCTCACCACTGAAGTCCATGCGTTGGTCACCTAAAAGCTGGATTACTGCAGCCAAGGGTGTCCGTGGGGGGACACTCCCCCCCGTAACTCTAAATTTAATCTTGGGTGGAGTGGGTTGCCAATGACCTGTAGTAACAATTCATAGACCTCCTCCCCCCCGAAATATTTCAATCTTGACTGCAGCGTTTTCTATGTGGAGCTGGCCTCAGGCCTGGTTTGCAATCTCCAGCTGGCGCAGAATGTGATGGCTGGACTGCTGAGGGGGGCACATAGCCACCAACACATGACACCATCTACTCCTGAGCCAGGTTCAACATCCTTGTATTAATTTACCAAGCCCTGTACAACTTAAGTCCAGGGTACCTTTAGGGCCACCTAAACTCTTACATTCCAGCTTGATTCCTGAGATCATTTGTAGGAGCTTTGCTGGTTGTCCCCTGAGTCAGTGACACTCATTTGACATCAACATAAAACTGAGCCTTCAGTGTTATTGGTCCACTCCTGTGGAACGCTCATCCAATAGGAATTCAGCAGGCGCCTTCTGTATTACTTTTCAAATGCTTGCTGAAAACCTTTGTTTGCTGCCAGGCTAATGCAGACAATTAAGGAAATTTTCCCATCATATTCAGCAGGTGATCTGTTTTAATATTGTTTGTATGTGTAAGTGTACGTGTTTTAATGTATAACTGTTGTAATTGTTGTGCGGTTCTTATAACTGTTGCAAACCACTTTGATATGATTTATGAAACTGCAATATTGAAATATTTTTACAAATAAATAAATAATGCTTCAGCTGAAAAAAAAGAGTGAAGCTGGGGGGTGTCTTGTCATCAATAACTTCAGGAAGATTCCAGCATTTACCAGACAAACTCACCTTCAGTCTCTTCAGGTGATAAATGAGACAGGCTCCCCTGTTGTCGCTTTGGGTAACAGGTCCAATCCTGCCCTATTTGATGCTGGTGCCATCTTGGCCATCCAAGGGGGAGCAACCTGTCCAAATGGGGCCAGGTCTTCTAAGTATGGCCAAGGGCCAGAGATGATGGGAGATGCAGTTCAGCAATATCTGGAGAGCCAAAGGTTCCCCACTCCAGGTACATAACAATCCTGCATGCATAGGTCAAAACTGCATGGGTGACTCCCTGCTTTTATGTGGGGAATTTCGATTTGGGGCCAGTCACATAGGACTGGGTGTGCAGAGGCTTCATTTCGAAGGGCTGTCTCCATCTGGAAAGCAGAAACAAGCCAGCCCTACTCGCGGGGTCAGATCAGAGCTTTAAACTGTCATTTGCAGTGTAACTGCTTCTTTGTGAGTAAAGCACTCTTTCCCTCAGGGCATGTTTGGAGGGAGCACCTGCTTTAGCTGAGCCAAAACTATAAATGCTGCTGATTTAAGCTTTTAGATTCCTAAATGGTCCAGGGCTAAGAAATGGAAGGAATGAATATCTCAATATATATTCCCCCATGTGATGTGAGATGTTCAGAGGAGAGTCTACTGGCAGTCCCTTCATACATCAGAGCACAACCAAAGGCAATAAGATCTTGAACCTCCTGTTTGGAATTCTCTCCCTAGGGAGGGTGCGTTTGGCTGACTCCCAGACAAGCTTTTGCCAACTAGCAAAAGCCTTCATTTTTAGGAAGGCTTTTGGTGGGATTGCAAAGTACTTTGTTTTCCCAGAACTCTTAACAGCAATATTTTAGACTTGCTGTTCAGTTGTTGTTGCCATTGTTTTTAGATATTCCAGTTATTTTTCCCAATTTGTTTTTAGGATAACAGCTGGTATAGCACAGTGGGGAGGAGAGCCTGGCTGGGAGTCCAGAGTCTGTGAGTTCAAATCTCCGCTCCTGTCTCCTGGGTGTCAAGGGCCAGCTAAAGATCACCCCCACAGGGAGTGGCTCAGGGGTTACGTGCCCTGCCATCTGTGCAGCTGTGGGCAAGCTGCATAGTCCCAAGGAGCCCAGTTGCCCCCCAGTTGGCAGTTGCGGACAAGGAAGGGGCTGGCTTGTGCAGCTGTGGCAAACTGAGCAGGCCCTAGCCAGCTGGAGAGGATTAGCCTCAGAGGGAGGCAATGGTAAACCCCCTCTGAATACCTCTTACCATGAAAACCCTATTCATAGGGTCACTATAACTCGGGATCAACTTGAAGGCAGTCCATTTCCTTTTTTTTTTTTAGGATGTTTTTATTGACTGTTTAACTTGTTGTATGTATATTGCTTTTTCTGTGAACTGTTCCAAGCCCCTTCTGTGGGCTGAACACAACAAGGTAATAAAGGAGGAGGGGAATGTAAACCATAAACTCCCAAAATGCAACAGTCCAATAGGCATGGGTGATTGACTATGTCCGCATCTACACTATACATTTAAAGCAGTATTGTACCACTTTAAACAATCATGGCTTCTGGAGTGGTTTAGCAACCAATCCTACTTTCCAGAGAACTCTGGGAATTGGAGCTCTGTGAGGGGAATGGGGTCTCCTGACAACTCTCAGCACCCTTCACAAACTACAGTTCCCAAAATTCTTTGGGGCAATAATCACTGTTTAAAGTGGCATGAAACTGCTTTAAATGTATAGTGCAGATGGCGCCTATGGCTTCATGTTTCTGGTGTGTTATGTAATATTTTCATTCTGTTGCTATTTTAATATAGCTAGTGATGTGGGGAGTTTTGTTCAAAGGTGTTCAGTGGTTTTGGATTTTAATGTTTTAGGAAAGTTTACTGTTTTTGCACATACCATGGATTGCGAAAAAGACAAATACATGGGTGTTAGAACAAATTAAACCAGAACTGTCACTGGAAGCTAAAATGATGAAACTGAGGCTATCATACTTTGGACATTTAATGAGAAGACCTGATTCACTAGAAAAGACAATAATGCTGGGAAAAACAGAAGGGGGTAGAAAAAAATGAAGGCCAAACAAGAGGTGGATTGATTCCATAAAGAAAGCCACAGACCTGTACTTACAAGATCTGAACAGGGTGGTTCACGACTGATACTGTTGGAGGTCACTGCTTCATAGGGTTGCCATAAGTCATAATCTACTTGAAGGCACATAACAACAACAACAATTTTATTCACTTCCGGGAAGGGTGACTTCGCTTGTGCCTGCTTTTGGGACGGGCTCCCGCCTCAAAAGAAGCTTATTCAGATATAAATCAGTCAGAACATTTTTTTTTTGACTGATGAAATTTCTCCCGGGCAGGGAGAAACGTAGAGATCAACCTCAAAAGCCTGTTTTTGTTGGGAGGACTGGATTTCATTAATTTATGAGATAAGGTCCAGCCAACAATGCCGGACGGACTTCCGAACAAGCTCTATCTGTTTAAGCGATACGTTTATCTTTTCTTTAAAGAGAGAACGGACTAACAGGCAAGCACCCTTCTTTCTATTATTTTTTTTACTTGGTTTAAATTGTTGCAGCAAAAGGAGATTTGTCAGATTGATCGGCTTTGGACAACTTCTGGGTGAGCTATAACTCTTCTCTGTTATTCACGAAATTAACAGCTTATCTCTGTTTCTGTCGCAAAAAGCTGTCCTGGAAGTGCATTCTAAAGATAATAAACAGAAGAGGGATTTCTATTCCTGATTTCTATTCCGAGGAATATTATATTGTCTGGGACTATTCTCTTTTTGGTCTATTTTATTTTGACGAATCTGCTTCTTCACGACGCCACTAACTGTTTTGATGCTGGGAACTAAATTTGTTTTGCATTCTTGAACATAGAGAGATAAGGCAGGTTGCTCTGTTTATACTGTGATGTCATCAAGCCTGGAATATTAACCCAATTGTTGCTGAAATAAGAAGTGGTTCTTCTTTATTTTTGTTTTGCTTTGTTTTCGTGGTTTTAAAAATGGCAATCAAGAAAGTGGCTGAGAATCTGGAAGTAACTATGTTTCAGAAAATAATGGATGAGATTGAGATAACGAAACAAACCCTGCGACAGGGTAGTAAGGAGCTGAAAATTGAACTGAGCAAAATGACGCAGGAGCTTAAAGAAATAGGGGATCCTGTGAGAGAGGAGAATGAGATCAGAGATGAGAAAAGAAAAAATAAAGGGAAGATACAAGCCCTGGAGATTGGAACAAATGTGGAATTGGAAAAAGATCTGGAGTTTATGGATTTTAGAAATAAAATCTACTGTTTGGAATTTAACGTTATCTCTGAAGAAATTAATGAAGATATTAGAGATAAAGTTATCAATGGCTTGGATAATCTTCTGGACTGGAATGATGTGATGGAGCTTGATATAGAGAAAATCTATGGAATTAACTGCAGCCATGTGACAATGGAAAAACTCTTAAGAGATGAGCCAGTGCATTTTGTAAAAAAGAAGAACACAGATATGACTTTACAACAGTATTTCAGCAACTTATTCAGAATGGATGGCAAGAAAATATTTGGGATAGAGGAAATTCCCATCAGACTCTTATTATATGACTATGGCTACAACAGCAAGATTATTATGGAATACTGATAATGGAAGATTGGACACTGAAATTACTGGACTTAACAGGACTATTGAAGATGGAAGATGGAACTAATAGGGATAATGGAATAATGGCTATTGAAATTATTGGACCTAACAGATTCTGATGAGATGGATTAATCGAAATGTTTATTTGGACTATGGTTATGACAATAAGATTATTATAATTATTAACGAGATGGATTAATTGACATGTTTATTTGGAGAAAAATTGATAGATATATTTCTTAAAGAATTGAAACCTCTCTTTGACTTTTTGTGGAAAGAATAAAGTAATGTTTATGAGATTTGATGATTAATTAAGATAACTACTGGAGGAAAGTGATTTTATAATATGATTTAAGAGACAGGATTGTTATATATTGTAGACCTATAACTGATTTGATATGTGACAAATGGGAAGTCAACATTTTATTTTTTTTTTGTTTAATCATTTTTGTTTTGTTTTGTTTTTTGTCTTTGAATGTTTTATGATTTTGTTTTCTATGTTTTATGAAAATTTGAATAAAAATTATTGTAAAAACAACAACAACAACAACAATTTTATTGTGTGCTACTTCAAGTGCCATTTCACAGAGAAGGGGGTTTATAAGGGCTAGAAATAAATAAGCATGTGAGGAAGCTTTAAAACTAGAAACCCCAAGATGCATTGCAGTCATATGAAAAATACATGTGCAAAAATATCCAGTGAATGACTGCAAAAAAGAAAAAAGGGGGGCTAGGATACATCCAAATTTCAGTGTATATTTCCACAGAAATCCATTGCAGGAGAACCCACAATAAAATTCCTTCAGAAAGTTCTCAGTCTCCATATTTTATTGTGCACAAACTCTTGTAAGCAACAGATGGTATTAAGGAGTCTGGGATGGTTGCAGGAACATACCCCCAAAGGCTGAAGTGAAGTGTTAAGCAGGCTTATCCTAGAATATATTCTTATTTCATACCTGGATTTTCCAGATGTGTAAATTTGACCAAAGCCTTGCTAATTTGTCTTTCTGCTAGGATGACTCTGAAATCTTGGGATCTAATGAAGTCATCAACACTGTTTCTTGGCATCCCATTCTATTGCCTGTCCTTCAAACATCCATCATGACATATCTGTGCTGTGGGTACAATATATTGGTCTGGAAAAACTGTTCTCTGATACAGCAACACAATTTTTACGTTTTCAGCATGCATTTAATTCTTGCTATGGGTAAAATATTTAAATTGACACATAAACCAAGGCTGATTCCATTTTCAAACAAATGTATGATGGAAAAGATAAGCCCCAGGTCTGGCTCCATGCTAGAAATGCAATCAATACCTGCAAATTAGGGTGTGTGCTTTTGCCTGTCAACCTTGAGGATACTACAAGCTGAATACAGGCAAATCCTTTAGGCTGTAAAGACTGTGATAATGCCAAACTTAAATGAGATACTTTACCTGCAAATGAGTTTTGATAAAAGTTAACTGATTGCCTGGAATGGGCAGATTTTCCACAAAGAAATAAGGTCATCGTCAGAAGTAGCCCTGTTGGTACTTTAGATGTGCTATGCATGCATCTCTCAGTCTATCTGTCTTGCTACTTAAAGTAAATACATGTGTTTAAATCTGTAGTTTACTGTTGATTTTAATTAGATTTTTAATGTTTTTAAATACCCGTTTATCTTTTACTGATAATTTTAATGTTTCAATTTTTTTTGGGCAAACCACTTTGAGGTGTTTTTTTTTTACAATCCAGCGGTATATAAATTTTGTTAGCTAAATAAATAAAATATGTCAAGTTATGTGAGCATAACACACAAATATCACAAGGACTCAAAATGATCTTTAGATCCAACTCTTGGTTTTCATTCCCCAAAGCCACAAAGCTCAAGCATATGCAAGTTTATTTCTTAAAACACTTGTAGCTCTTATTTTGCACCACATTTATTTGTTTATTTGTGTGTGTGTGTGTGTGTACTTTTCACTTTTCAGGCAAAAGCAGTTTACACAGAAATAGTCAATAAGCATTAATTAAAACAATGTCATAAAACTGCAAAACAAGCTGCTTTTACAATTTGAAAAGCTGTTTTTATTTTTTTGAAAGTTTTCTTCTCTCCCCTCTCCGGGATGAAATAATAATAATAATAATAAACTTTATTTCTACCCCGCCCTTTTTCCAATAGGACTCAGAGCGGCTTACAACTAAAAACAACACCATTAAAACATACAGAAATATACAATTAAAATAGAATTAAACTATGAGAAAAATTAAAAACCATAAAACATACGTTAAAAATAGCGGACAATTTAAAATAATAAAATCATATACTGTAGACACCAATTCTATGACATTTAATCTTGGTCGTTCTCTATCCCAAATGCCCGTTGAAATAAAACAGTCTTTACTTGTTGCCGGAAAGACGGCAAGGAGGGAGCTAATCGCACCTCACTCGGAAGGGAGTTCCATAGCCTAGGGGCGGCCACCGAAAAGGCCCTATCTCGTGTCCGTGTCATATGTACTTGCAAAGGTGTAGGGAGCACAAGAAGGGCCTCACCTGAAGATCTCAAATCCCGGACAGGTTCATGTAGGGAGATACGATCTGTCAAATAGCCTGGACCTGAGCCGTATAGGGCTTTGTAGGTCAAAACCAGCACTTTGAATTGTGACCGGAAACAAATTGGCAGCCAGTGGAGTTGTTGTAACAGGGGAGTTGTATGGTCCCTGTAACCAGCCCCGGTTAGCACTCTGGCTGCAGCTCTTTGTACCAATTTAAGTTTCCGAACAGTCTTCAAAGGCAGCCCCATGTAGAGCGCATTACAGTAGTCTAAGCGGGATGTAACCAAGGCATGCATCACCCTAGTCAGATCAGGCAGCTCCAGGAACAGGCGCAGCTGGCGCACCACTTTTAATTGGGCAAAGGCGCTCCTGGATACAGCAGTAATCTGGGCCTCCAAATTCAAAGCTGAGTCCAAGAGTACACCCAAACTGCGAACCTGAGACTTCAGGGAGAGTGCAACCCCATCCAGCACCAGTTGAATCCCTATTCCCTGATCTGCCCTCCGACTGACCAGGAGTACCTCTGTTTTATCAGGATTTAATCTCAACTTGTTTGCCCTCATCCAGTCCATCACTGATGCCAGACACTGATTTAGGACCTGTACGGCTTCCTTGGCTTCAGGTGGAAAAGAGAAATAGAGTTGAGTGTCATCGGCATACTGATGGCACCGAACCCCAAAACCCCGGACAGCCTCTCCCAGCGGTTTCATGTAGATGTTAAATAACATGGGGGACAAAACAGAACCCTGAGGGACCCCATAGGTCAATGGCCAGGGGGTCGAGCAGGAGTCCCCCAGTACCACCTTCTGGGTTCGTCCCTCCAGGAAGGAGCCGAGCCACTGCAATACAGTGCCCCCAAGTCCCATCTCAGCAAGGCGGCCCAGAAGGATACCATGATCGATGGTATTGAAAGCCGCTGAGAGGTCCAGTAGAACCAACAGAGACACACTCCCCCTGTCCAGTTCTCTGTGTAGGTTATCCACCAAGGTGACCAAAGCCGTCTCTGTCCCGTAGCCAGGCCTGAAACCAGAAATAGTCTTTAGGTAGCCTTGTAGTGGTGGTTAGGGGAGGGAAAGGTCATCTCAACCCATCAAGGCAGTGAACAGTGGAAGAGCAACTGCTTTGCATACAGAAGTTCTCAGGTTCAAAACTCGGCATCTCCAAGTAGTGCTGGGACTAGGAGATATCCTGTCTGAAGTCCTGGGGAGCAGCTGCCAGCCAGTGTTGATAATATGGAGCAAGATGGACCAGTGGTCTGACTCAGTATAAGGCAGCTTCCTTGCCCAGGTAGGGTATGGTCTGAAGGTACGAGAGGCTACCAGCTTGCTGAAGCTAAGCCGGTCTGGGTCTGGGCAGTGCTTGGATGGGAGACTGCCTGGGAACCACATGAATGCCTCCTTGAGTTCCTTGATGAAAGAAAGGTGGGATATAAATGTAAGATAGATAGATAGATAGATAGTTATGTTAAAGAGAGAGTTAACAATTTAAAAACTCAAAAACTAATACAATCAGTTCAGCAGCAAAACTGAGAGATCGCTCCCCCCCCCATATTGAAGATGGCTTGGAAACTCCAACTGGTCCAAATGCTGCTGCCAGGTTACTGGCTGGGGTTCCATTTAAAACCCATGTAGCCCCTCTTCTAAAACACCTGCACTGGTTGCCAGTCCATTTCTGGGCCCAATTCAAGGTGTTCACATTAATGTTGAAAGCCCTAACAACCCTAATAAATAATAATGCCCAGGCAGCTGAATTAAATTGAATGTCTGAAGGGTTATTTACTTGGTCTATCAGAATCAGCCTGACTTGTATCAATCTCTTTTTGTATCTCTTCTTTCCTCTTGGCAGCTTAGATTGGATCCTCTTCATTGATTTAACAGCATCTTAAATAGGTTAGCTCCACAGGACCTGAGCAAGTTAACTAAACTGTTCCTGGAGGTGTCAGACCAGGCCAATACACAGGAGCATTTCTCCAAGTGACAGATCACATCAGATCACTGTAGATAGGAAAGAGGTTTTCCAGCTTTTATCAACTTGGGCTGGTCATTCACAACTCAGACAAGGAGTTCAGTTTGGCTTAATCCCAAGATTCTGCTCTGTAGAAGACAGCAAAAGTGTGACATTGTGAGTTCTCAATAGAGAAGGAATTCATTGGGACACAATACAGCCAAAGTGGAGCATTTTTTAAGTCTGGTTGATTTCAGAAGGAGGGATTTAAACATGCACCAAAGTCTCCCACTGAAATAAATGGGAATCAAAAGTGCCAGTCGTTGAGTCAATTTCAGTGCAGATTTGAAACTAATTGGAATTCCTCAGGATCACGAATTTCAGTGTGGTGCACACAGCCTCACAAGTTAAGTTACCAGAATTTGTTCACCTGTGATATGTTCTTTTTGGTCTGAAGTTGTTGTCCGTATAAATTTTGTACTGGGAAAATATTTGATATTTGCAGATATTCATGTACTTTTAAATTATATTCCTGTAGGGTTATGGTGTTGGACTACGACCTGGGAGACCAGGGTTCGAATCCCCACACAGCCATGAAACTCGCTGGGTGACGTGGGGCCAGCCACTGCCTCTCAGCCTCAGAGGAAGGCAATAGTAAACCCCCTCTGAATATTGCTTAACATGAAAACCCTATTCATAGGGTCGCCATAAGTCGGGATCGAATTGAAGGCAGTCCAGTATGAGAATTAAGGACATTACAACGAAAATTGATTTTGCAAGCTGTTATGGTCACTAAAGCTGCAATCCAATATGTGTCTACTCAGAAGTAAGCTCCATTGGGTTCAGTGGGACATACTTCTATGTAAGTGTGTATTGGATTGCAGCCTAAGTGACTTATGTTCAAGTCTGGAAGGATAAACTCCCACTGTCTATTATACAATGGTCTGAGGACTTCACCGCCCTTGCTAAATTTGAATATATTTCTATAAATGCCAATCTCATGTGAAGGGCCAGCGCCAAAGGGTGGCGAGGCTGGGCCCTAGCCAAGGGCCCCTGGGGGCCCTGGATAGGATGGGGGATGGGTAGCGCTCCCCTTCCGCAATCTGCACAGGGAAGGAGAATCCAAGCTGCCTGCCAGTTTGCTGGCTCCACCTACCTGTATTTCCTGTGTTTTGCAGCTGCACATGCTGCGCACACAGGGTTACCATTAACCAAGATGGCGGCTGAGGTTTCCCTAAGGTGCTGGTGCCCCTGCTGCCATCTTGGTTGATGGCAGGGATGCACACACGTAGCACGCATGCGTGCCATCAACCAAGATGGCAGCAGAGGCTTCAGCCCCTTAGGGAAACCTCGGCCGCCATCTTGGTTAATGGTAGCCCTGGGTGCACAGCGCACGCAGCGGCAAAATACAGGAGAGACAGGTAGGTGGGACATGCATGTGTGTGCATGCGCACATGTGTGCTGGTGCCCAGGGCAGGCTGGTGCCCAAGGGCCCCAACATGCCTGCCGCTGGCCCTGCTCATGTGGATACCTATCAATTTATATGGTTAATTTTAGATGGAAGTCCTGGTGGTGGTTGTATTCTTAATGTGAGCTGACACAGTGGTTTTTGTCATTGTGTTTTTTTCTTCCCCCCTTTTAAATCTTTCTTTGTTTTTGTTTTTTCTTCTTTGTTAAATTTGATTTTTTTTTACATCGTAAAAAGAAAGAAAGCATTTGTTCACCTACATGTGAAAGGAAAACTTCAGGTGTCATTTACTTACATTATAAAACAACAATATAATACAAATATTAGCAAGTATAAAGCTTTTGCCTTTTTTGCAGCCACAGTACACTGTTGGCTCATATTCAGCTTATGATCAACAACAATTCCAAGATCCTTCTCACATGTAATATTGCTGAGCCAAGTATCCCCCATCTTATAGCTGTGCATTTGGTTTCTTTTTTCTAGATATAGAACCTTGCACTTGTCCCTGTTAAATTTCATTCTGTTGTTTTTAGCCCAATGCTCTAGCCCAGCCTTTCCCAACTAGTGGGCCACCAGATGTTGTTGGACCACAATTCCAATCTTTCCTGACCATTGGCAATGCTGGCTGAGGCTGGTGGGAGTTGTGGTCCAACAACATCTCGTGGCCCACTAGTTGGGAATGGCTGCTAGCCTATCCAACTCACTTTTAATTTTGTTCCTGTCCTCCAGGGTATTAATTTTGTATCATCTGCAAATTTGATAAGCATTCTGTGCACCTCCTCATCTAAGTCATTAATAAAAATGTTGAAGAGCACTGGGCCCAGGATCGAGCTTTGTGGTACCCCACTCATTACCTCCCCCCACTTTGAGAAGGAACTATTGATAAGCACTCTTTGAGTACGATTCTGTAGCCAACTGTGGATCAGCCTGATAGATGTTCCATCCAGCCCACATTTAGCTAGCTTGCCAATCAGAAAATCATGGGTCACTTTGACAAAAGCTTTGCTGAAGTCAAGATATATTATGTCCACAGCATTCCCACATTCTACCAGGGAGGTTACCCAAGCAAAAAATGAGATAATATTAGTGTGGCAGGATTTGTTTCTGATAAAACCATATTGGCTCCTAGTAATTGCTCCATTGTTTACAAGGTGCTTTCAGACTGACCGCTTTATAATCTGCTGCAGAATTTTCTCAGGGGTTGATGTCAGGCTATTGAACACAGGGGCAGAAAGTAGCCAAGCATGGGAGAGGTTAGTGGGCAGGGAACAGTGCAGAGTCAGAGAAACTGTTAAGCTAATAAACAGTGGCAGCTGGTGGCTGTGTGTCAGTGGAGTACTGGAATCCGCTCCTGGTTTTAGTCTGAACTTTCAAGGAGCATGAATAGTGAGGAGAGAAAGTTGTGATAATGAGGAGAGCAAGTTGGTAAGACTAGAGCAGGAATGGGGAACCTTTTTTAGCTGGAGAGCCAGATTCCCTTCTAGGCAACCTTCTGGGGGCCACAGGCCAGTGGCAGGGCGGGCCAGAGGCAAAAGAGGGTGGAGCAACAATGTTCATTTACCCGCGTATCCCTCTCCATTCTCCATCCAGGTGAGCAAGAAGCATTATCGGAGTTCAAGAATACATCCTGGTCAGGCAAAAACAGGCAGGCAGGGTGTGAAGCAGGGAAGGGGTGTGGCCTGAGGAGAGTTCTTAGGGGCAGACAGAGAGGTCAGGAGGGCCTGCATTTGACCCCTAGGCCTGCGGTTCCCCATCCCTGGTGTGGACTAGACCCTGCCAGGCCTGCAGAACCTTTCTTAAGAGTTGCATAGAAGGGGGATTTTGCCAGATCTGGCTTCTGCTGTCACAGCAGCATCATGTCCAGGAAGGAAGGAGTGATTTGATTGTTTGGCTGGCTTCACGTAGCCTTCATTAGGGTGAACTTTGTGGACACCCAGCAGATGTCCAGGAAGTAAATTGTTTACCCCGGATTCTATTTGGAGCAGATTCGGCAGAGTTTGCCCACTTACTAATAAGGGGAAATGTCAGGGAAGACAAGACGCATGGCTATTTAATAGAAGCAGATGCTAAATGAATGGGAACAACTGTTAAGAGAGGTAATCCTGATGCATTGCAGCTAGTTGGCGTTTTTGGCACTGACTTGAACTGGAACCCTCTCAAAGGAGGCAGACTGCTACATGCTTTCCACTTGGGTCCATGTGCGTATATCTGCAAAAATATTGGCAACTGTATAACCTTTGGCTAGACAGGAGGAACTTGAAGGCTTATAATTTTCTAAACAGTGCCACCTGGTGGTAAATTCTCTTGAAAAATTTGATGAAGTGGGGAAAATACTGAGTGATTCTCTCCCCCCCACTCACCCCCAAAATGAACAAAGTACCATGAGTGGATAGTAATTCAGTAATCTTATTTACACCAATAAGGCATGACTGATCATAGCAGTTTGCTGATTTCTCACAACTGATAATACCTATGTAAGCTAGCAGAAGGCAGTAGCAAAGTTTGCAACAGGATGGGTGTCATTTCCCACCCAGTTTATAAATTTTTCATTGGCTGGAAAGGTATGATACAAATTTAAGTATTAATAAATAATAACAAGTGGGACCTGCAAACATATCTTGCAGTGCAATTGCTCCCTGTTTAGAATTCTAGGCACTCCATTCCATTTCCCCTTTCTCTTCCATCTCTCTCCACCCCCTCAACTGTCAGCGTTCTGTGACCACTGAGCATGCTGCATTTCCAAGGGGCTGGTTTGGGTGGGCTTGGCCCTCTTAGGGTGTTTTTTCCCCTAAAGATTTTTTTTGTACTTCTACAAATCTCAGGATGTGCCCAAATCTGCAGATATCTCTCTATTGTGTGTACGGGTAGTGCCATTTTGGCTACACAAGCAATGGCCCTCACAGCCTGGACATCAGAGATAGAGGGAATGAAATTATCTGTATCAGAAGTGGGGACCCTGTGGCCCTCCAGATCTCGTTGGACTCTAATTCCCATCAGCCCCAGCATGGCCAGTGGTGAGGGCTGATGGGAGTTGGAGTCCAACAATATCTGAAGGGCCACAGGTTCCCCAGCCCTGATCTATTAGAATCAACCACTGGGTTTTCAAACATGTTTTACCTCTAACAGGGTTTTAGAATATTTTTAACTGGTTTTTGGAATACTTTTCTTTTTGTTGCTGTTAAATTGTTATGTTATGTTTGCTGCCCTGGGCTCCTTTGGTAGGAAGGGCAGGATAGACATTTAATAAATAAATAAAGAAACAAATGGAGACATTCTGGTCCGGATCTGCTTGTGCAGAATTGGTCATGAGCCACAACTCATGGCTAACAGGATGGGGGTGTACACTCCCCTCTCTCCATCAAAGGTACAGTCAGTTCAGTGGGCCTTGAATGTGCACGGAGCTGGCAATGTGGATGGGCATCAAGGTGGGTATTTGTATGCTCAAGGGCAGCATGCGCAGAGAAGCCGCCTTTGGAACATGGATCTCCCTTGCTGGACTGGGACCAGAGCTGCTTCCGCAAAACTGCAAAGGGGATTCAAAGCTCACTACTGAGATCTTTCTTTCTGTTTCATCCAAGGCTTCCTATCCAAAGTCAGGCTTGCAGGCTGCAGAACCACGAATAAGTGCATTTCTCCTTTCCAAGTGCCTGAAGTCCCTTCCAGCCGTATCCCTTATTATCTTGCAAAGCTGGGCTGGATCAAGGAAGCAAAGCCAGCTTGTGTAAAGCAATTCCAATGAATTAAGAAATCATCAGAAAGCAATCTCTCCCCCACCCCAACTCACCACTTCCTTAGAATAGAGGGGGAAAATATGAGACCTAGACTTTTTTACCCAATGTGGACCAGAAATCCTTTACCACGCCCCAAAACATACAATATAATTCGGGGAGGGAGGAGGGGGTGGCAGTGTGGACGGATTTCAAAAGCCTAACTTTTCTCTCCCCCCCCCCTTTCGTCTGCATGAAGAGGAAATCAGGTGGTGGTAACATGTGCATATTGCATTTCTCTTTTTTGCAATTTCTGTTTGCAATTAATTTAATTGAATTCACTCGAGTTTAAACTGGTCCTATTGAATGGACAGCTCTCTCGCTCGCTCCCCCCCCCTTACAGGAGTTCCCTCCCTCCTTCCTCCACCCCCCCTATCCTCTCCACCCTATTAAAACAACCTCCAAGCCTCACTTGTTAAAAAGACCCCTTAACTTGGAGGAGGCAGAATCGCAACAGCCAAGGAAGAGAGGAGGCAAGGAGGAGGAGAAGACGGAAGAGAGAGAGAGGGGAAGAAAAAAAAAGAGAGAGAGAGAGACGTCTGGAAAATATTATCCACCCGCTACCCGCAACTGCTGAGGCTGCCGCCGCCGCGCTTGAGATAGAACTTCCATTCAGCCCGGACCAAAGAGAGACTTTTGCCTATTGATGCTGCGCCGCCTTCAAATTTCTTAACAACTTCTGGGGCGGGTGCTCGGATTCCATCGCCAGGAACTTTTAATATATCTGGAAGGCAGCTTTAAAAATAAAAAGGGGGGGATTTTTTTTTAAAAAAAACCAAGAAACTTGAACTTTAAGGAACTGGGATCCAGGAGGGGAGAAAGGATCCCCCCCTCCTCCCTGCCTACCCTTTCCCATGGTTTGGAGGCCGTTTGGATCCAGCCCCCCCAAGCACCCTCCCGAAAGCGTCAGTTGATCTATTACCTCAACCTGGCGGGGGGGGGACAAATCTCAGCACCCTGCACCGCCAGCCTCTTGTTAGATCTTGAATGAGCAAAAAGACAGAAGACAGGCAAGGTGAGTTTTGTTCTTAATGCAATTTTTAAGCAATGTAATTTTTGTTTCTATTTGTTTTTAAGTTATTCACGCAGAGTCGGGTTTGGGAATGATGGGGGGGGGCTTTTTGACAAGAGACGGAGATGTGAATAGGACTTTTGTTTCAGAGGACGTGGAACAGGAATGCTAATATTTCTGGAGCGCCATCAAGGCAACCTGGATTTGCTGGATTTGTTTTTTTAACCAGATGAAAAGGCAGGTCTCTGCCCCGAGGAACAGTCTATTTTAATTGTTGCCGCCATTGATCTCCGGAAGCTTATCTCAGATAATATACTGCGCCGATCTTTTTTGCATCCTGGGGGAGGGGTCGCGTGGAGCTTTTAACACCCGTCTTGCCTTGGGTACGTCTTCTGCCCAAGGACTTGACGATATCAATCTTGGATTGATAGACGATTGTTCAGGATCCTGCCTAAAGGCAACTGCGTTTGAAGGCTACAGTCCTAGGCGTGCTTACCTGTAAGTCCCATGTAACTCAAGGGGATTTACTGCTGAGTAAAGCATGGATAGGCGATGGGGTTGCACTTCTACTGGGAAAAAATCGTACTGAAAGGTGCTCACCTTTGGCCGGATCCTGCCCATTTTCTCTGTCTTGATATACAAACTTACCACCTCCCACCTCCCCCCCCCAAAAGAGAATTATGTTAATGCATTGACTTTGCGGTCCTCGAGTATCTTCCAAAACGGTCGAGGATCGGGCCCCAGGGATTTGTCTCGAAAGAGACCTTTCTCGCGAGTAATCCCCATTGAAATCACAGGGGCTGGTGCAAGAGTAAGTGCCTCTAGGTCAAAGGAGTTCGTCTCGTCCCCCGCCTCCACTCTTATTACTCTGATCCTTTGGGGAACATCCTGGAAATCAATAGGGTTACTCGCGAGCAAGTGTCGTACGTGGGGGGTCTTGTAGCCCTATGTATGTATCACGCACATGTGAACACGCCTCTATAAGTTATAAAGATTCTTTGGAAATTTGAAGACCTTGATCCGGTTCCAAATATCAGGGAGGTTGTATCCCGGAAGGCGGGTCTGCCTTTTTTTTTTGACTGTATACACTATAGCTATTTAGACACTTGTAAAAACACGAAACGTGACTTTGCCACGCCCTCTTCCCATTCCAAATGGCTGGGAATGGGGAGACGGAAGCTGGGAAGCAGCAAGAGGCGAGGGGGAGGGGCGTGGGTGTCAGGTTCCCAGTGATTTTTTCTAAGGGAGGGGTAAAGAACGGGTCACCCACAAAACGGGCCAGAATCGGCCAACAAAACTGCCTCGCAGAAGAAGAGAACTACTTGGCAACGCTTCCATGACATGCGCCTGTGGAACTCACTGTGGCATGGCTGTTAGCTTCAATAGCTTTTTTTAAAAAATGGGCAAATTGATGGGAGATGTAGATCTACCAACGGCTGTTCAGTGGACCTTCCATGTTCCGAAGTAGTATACCTCTGAATATTCAGATACTGGGAGGTGGGTGGGAACACCGGGCTGTTGACTCCGTGCCATTCTTATGAGCATCCTAAAAAGGGTGTGTGTGTGTGTGTGTTGTGGCTTTTCAGATGTTGTGGGGGACTCCCCAGTTCCCGTCAGCCCCAGCGACTATAGCCAATGGTCAGGAATGCTGGGAGATAGAGTTCGGCAACCTCTGCTCTAGAAGACTCGGCGGTCTGCTCGGGGTTGGGGGCGGGTGGACCCTTTGAGTTTGAGTTTGCAAATGTTTATGGGGGCCGGGGGGGGGGAGAGAAAGGTGCCCGCACTATCTTAACACACACCCCCAACAGACCTATACCCCTTGAATGTTGGCTGTTCTGGTATCGCCTTAAAGCGTCCGCCCTGACAGAGGCGCCGAGAGCTAACCAACGACGTGGCACCCGCTGGGGCACATCCGCACATCCGCACTCCCTGCCTCCCTCCACCATCCCTGGGGCAGGGCAAAGGGAGCGAGGCTGTGGAGAGGCTGGGTGGGGCCCCGCTTGGCAACTGCCTGCCGGGCTCCAAGATGACTATCTCCATCCCCTGGACAGCAGCCACTTCATTGTTCCGATTCCCGCCCGCTTTTGCTCCGAATCCAGCCATTCTCCTCCTCTCCTAAGAAGGCAGGATGGGGCTCGCCTGGTCCTTTGGCGGAGGCGCGGCGAGAGGGAAGGGTCTCTTCTCCCGGTGGAAAAGGCTCGTTACAAAATGCTTTTCGACGGTTCGCAGCGGCGGAAGGGGGCAGAGAGGCGGCTGTGGTGCGCCGAAGGCCCCTGAAGTGCAGCATCCATCACCAGTTGGAGCATCCAACAAGCCCCAGCCCGCAGATCCACGTACCTGCAGGCTGGGAAAAGGGTGCGACGAGCCGCGCCTGCCTCTCCCACCCACCTACCCACCCGCCGGTCGCTTCTCAATCCCCGCCCAAAAAGAGAGTGGCGCTCAAAGTCAGGGAGAATTTCATTACGGGCTGGGAACCCACGTGGCAGGCCAGAGCCGAAAGCAGGGAATGCCGATGATGAGGTCACTGCCTGCGAGGGTCCGCCTCCCCTGCGTGACGCGACGCCGCACCCGCTCCTGATTGGTTCTGGTCATCTGGAAGGGGTTCCCCGGCCGACGCAGCACTGTGAGCCTGGAAGAGGAACTTTTCAGTGGGGGAATTGTTCTTTCTTTTTCAATAGTTGGCGCTTGCAAGGGAGAAGTGGGAGAAATATCAAGGGAGCTGTAACCGGAGGCGTTGCAATAGCGGGTGGGGGAATCCCTACAGTGGAAGCTCTCTTATACTGAGAACTCTGCGGTGTCCACACTGGCTGGCAGTTGCTTCACTCTTTCCCAGCCCTGGAGATGCCAGGGATTGAACCTGGGATCTTCTGCATGCAAATTAAGTATTTTTAAATCCCACTATTTTTTTTTTTTTTAGGGGGAGGTGAGATTTAAACCAGGCTATTGAAGCCGCACTCTTACTAAGGAGCGAGTCCTATTGATCTGGGCAAACATTCTTAGGCTTGCCTTTGGCTGACCCCTGCCTACAAATTCCACGGGGGAGATTTATATCCTTAGATTTCAATCTAAGTGCATGCACACTTTTTCTATTATAAATACACAAGGTATTGCACAATAAAATCATATGAAAGCAACACAAGAAAAGAAACGCAGCCATCCAAATACAAGAGAGGTTTTCATTGGCGCAGGCTGGAGTGGAGAACATTTTAAGTTGGTCAAAAGCCAATTATGTTCCCCTTCAGAAATATATGCATTTTGTTGCCATTTTAATAGCATTATTAAAACTTTCATGTGCAAAGAAGAGGAAACAGATACTTTGTGATTTTGCTTTCAGTAAACAAATTATTTTAAATTTTAATCATGAAAAAGAGGGGTGGGGAACTTGTGACCCTCCAGATGCTGTGGGACTCCAGCTCACATCAGCCCTAGTCAGCATAGTCAGGGGTAATGGGAAGTTGAAGGTCAGCAACATCTGGAGGGCCAAACATTCTCCCGAAGAGATTCGGACCCTGGTTTCCTCAGGGTTTGGAGCAGTAGGGAGGGTGAGGTATCCTCCCACCATGTACACAATGATTGGACTCTCTTCCCTTGTCCCTGAGAAACCAACAAAGCCCAAGCACAGGACAATGGAAGGAAATAATTAGCTGCATCAAAAGGCCTTGGTGGTCACATCCAGTACGTGTGCTCAGATCCTTTGAGAAATGAAGATCTGAGCACACACATACTGGAAGTAAGCTTCATTCAAATCAATGCGACTTCATACTGAGCAAAGATGCTTAGGATCTCAGAATATTAGAGAGAAATAGTTTCCCAAGGCCACATCGAATCCATAAGTAGGTTAGTCTTCAGTCTTGAAGGCCCAATGCTGTTCTGCCCACTGGACCTCACTGGCTCTCCCTTGAATGCTCTTTGAAAGCACATGTAACTGACAACATGCATATACTCCCAATGGTTTCTATGCTTCCATACATCTTTTAAGTAATAGTTCTCAGCAGAAGCAGAAAGTGAAGTATTGCCACCCACCAGTGTGCACATGAAAGAGGCCAACGTGCAGTGGAGACAGCTTTGAAATATGAGACTTGGACTTTTTAGTTCTGTTTCACTCCACTGAGATGGTATGAATCAGTTTCCAAACTGTCCAAGGCTGTGAGCATCCTAGTCATCTACAGCAAATCATTTCTATGAGCTGCACCTAGAGGGGCAATAGGTTGATCTGCCAATCATCTGCAAAATCCATCTGAAGCAAATTAAAGCACACACACGCACGCACACACTTAAACTGATCCCACCAGGTTTTACAGTAAAAAGGGGACTAGTGTCATGTGCTCTCATTTTTAGAAAAAAGAGGTGGTGGTGGAGACGCACTGGAACCAGCAGAACAGTGCGTGTCTCTGTTCCCCAAGACTTCAGTCTAGTGCATGCTTGCTAGGGTGTTGAATTGAATTCAGCGGGACTTGCTTCTGAGTAAACATACATAGACTTGAGCTGTTAATAGGATGTAAGTCGCACTGAAGTAGGGGACTGACCACTAAGTAACATAAAACCCAGCTGCAAAATTCACAGTTAAGTGGTTTGAGAATGTAAACTTGAGGCTAGTTTGGCTTCTGATATTTTAAAATACGATTGCATTGTCATTGATTAATCCAAGGTTAGCAGTGTCTCTTTTGCTTTGCAGTGTATCAAGACCTGCAGGATGTGATTGTAAATAATCATTTTCAGCGATACATTGTCATTCCCATGATTCACACAGCAAGTGTGTTGCTTTATGTAGCCAAAGTGGCACCAGCCATGCACAAGAGGGAGATATCAGCAGGCTTGAAGGAACACCAAAGTTGTCAGAAGTACAACAAAACTATAGAAAAACTGTTTAAAGGGAAACTCCAAAGACAGCTCAATATGTGCTCAATGGCCACAGAATGTTGACTGTCTTGGGAGGTAGGGAATGGAAAACTTGGGGGAATGGGACAGAGTGGCTAGAATCCTAAACAGGATCATTCCACATTGCTACATTTTGTTGCAGGTCTCATTGGTAGGCCACACTGTATATACCATTATTAAAGATCTATTGACATTGGTGGGTGTTTAAGCCATTCTCACAATCAGTGGTTCTGTTGCATGTACATTTAGTCCCTTCTGTGGAAATGGTTGCTTGAGGTTTTGCTAATTTTAGGCTGTTAGGTTCACCTTTGGCCAATCCAATATTACAGAGACTCTTTTGCCATTTTACAGTACTTCCTTGCACATCTTTTCACAGAGGAGCTCGTGCATGCATGCTCATCACTCAGTGGCAGCATCGGCATGTGTACAAATGATTATTGTGTGGTCTGGTGCGGAGACTGAACTATCATTTGAAAGACTGCTGGGTCAAATTGCCCGTCTGACGAGGTTGTCTTGGGCAACTCATCTCAGCCTCACTGGGGAAGAGCTATTGCTCAGTGGTAGATCATCTGTCTTGCATGCAGAAGGTCATAGGTCCAATCCTTGGCATCTCCAGGTAGGGCTGGGAAAGAACTCTGAAATTTGGAGAGCCACTGCTGGTCAGTACAGACAATACTGAGCTAGATGGACTAATAGTCTGACTCTATAAGGCACCTTCCTATGTTTCTATATTATGAAGGTTAAGGCTGTCAATCACTGCTAGTTGTAATGGCTAGGTATTCCTTGGGAGGCAGTACACCTCTGAATGTGAGTTGCTGGGAATCACAAGTGAGGAGAGTGCACTCCGTCCTGCTTTTGGGCTTCTTATGGAGTTGGCCACTGTGAGCACAGAATGCTGGACTAGACAGGCCTTTGGTCCGATCCAGCAGGGCTATGATTTTGTTCTTATGGGGATAATAACTCTTGACTTCCTTTCTTGACCCATGGTAAGGACAATCCTTACCATAAATGTGCTTTGAACACTGAAGCTGCAATCATATGCACACTTACATGGGAGTAAGCATAACTGGGCAGAGCGGGAGTGACTTCTGAGTAAGCTTGCATATGTTTGCAGGGCATGAATGCTAAGTATAATTTATTATTGCTTATCAAACACAAAGGGTGGTATTCAGCTAGATAATTGTGTGAATAGAAGAATTACTGCTAGCACAATGGGACTCCCCTCCCCTCCATGTGCGCCACGTGCCATCCCCTGATCTGCTCCAGAGGGTTGGTGGAAACCCCAGACCAGATTTAGGGGGCATGTGGGGGGGGAGGAGAGGGGGAGGACATTCCTTACATGTTTGCCTTAGCACTATGCTGAATACAACCGAAAGTTTTCACTTCCAACACAACATTTTTCAATGGAGGCAATTCACATGCTTAGTTATGAGTCACTGGGGACTTCCAGGTCCCAGCCACACAATAGTCTTTTTTCTCTTTCTCTCAGTATGGATACAATTCTCTCACTCATCTATTGCTGAGAACGCAGACAACATTCCTTCCGAAATGGTTGCATTCCCATGCTTTCCGCGTTGCCATCCTATTTTCTTTCAAATGCTATTCTGTGTTGATGTTTGCTTGCTTGTTCCTCCAAGGATCCAAATGCAACACAGCATGAAACAGTTCAGATGGAAACAGGCTAACATTATTGTCTCACCTGGTGTGGAGGAGGAGGAGTTCGTGAGGGTTGGTGATTGTGCTTTCCCGTGTTACCTGCCAACGCACCTTGCCATTTTATTTATTTATTTATTACATTTACACCCCACCTTTCCTCCAAGGTGGCATACACACTTCTCCCATTCTCCACTTTGTCCTTGCAACAACCCTGTGAGGCCGGTTAGGTTGAGACAGTCACTGGCCTAAGGTCACCCAGTGGGCATCATGCCTGACTGGGGATTTGAACCCTGGTCTCCCATGTCCTAGTCCAACACTCTAACTGCTACTCCATACTGGGTACATGGTGTAGTGATTTTTCACACTATTTTTCCTCGAACAGGGTGGTATCCAACTAACTTGTTCCATCAGTGCAAGAACTTCCAACTTCCGTTTACACAATGGTGCTTCCCTCCTCCTCCCCCCACATCCCTAAAGATTTGTTCTGGGGATCCCCCCAACCCTCCAGAGCAGATCTGGGGAGGGCATGAGATGCATGCATGGAAAGGAGAGGGGGGAAACTCCATTGTGCATGCAGAACTCCTTGCGCTGAAGGAACAAGTTACTTGAATGCTATTTATGCTGCTGTCTGGATAAAGAAACTGACAATGTAGGGGGAAATCTGTTGTCGGTTTCATCATTGCTCTGTCAGTTTCTGCTTTATTTATTTAAAGCATGCCCTTTATCAAGGGGGTGGGGAATGCACAACTCAGGACAAACACCCCCTTCCCTCTTTCACCACAAACATCTGAGTAGCTACTATCAGCAAGTCAGCTTCATCCTCACAACCTCTAATCTGCATTTGCTAGCAATCAATATTTTGCCTACCAACACACAAGGCAGGGGTGGTGGCAACTGACTGGGCAGATCTCCCTTTTAACTCAGCTTGTCCTTAGCTAAAAGGTATGACAGTGAGAGCAATGGTGGTGGGGCAGGCAAAATGACAGTTCAGAATAGGGCCCCACATCCTTTAATCCAATTCTACTCAGAGACCCCATACTGGGCTTGTCCCAGGACATGAGAATGTACAGCTGGTTTCATGTTTATAATGGTCTGATTTTTTTTTTAGTATATATTTTTTTTCATTATTGAAAGCTGGGCTCTCCTGTTCTTTAATTTGCACTTAAAACAGAGACCTGACGTCGGCTTTGTCTGATCCCTGCAGCGAAGATCAATGACATGTAAAATCTGGAAGTGATAAATGAGCGGGAGACGAAGGCAACTGTGCTGCAGCAGTAAAGCCATGCAGATGTAACATAACTGTTCAGTTTTCCCTCCCATTGGCTGTTAAAATGGAAAGGGAGGAAATGCTGACAGCTATTTTATGTCCGTAATGAATGAACACTGGGAATCATTTGTACTTCAAAGATGGATTTACTTATTTAGCTGCCAAAATAAGTCTGAGCCAGCTTCCCAGAAATGAGGATGCCACTTCATAGCAATCAGCTTATGTTTTAATCTACATGTGTCTGTGTACAGTCTGAACGTAAATACAGTAAGTGTGAACTTAGATACCCACCCTCTGAAACTCTCTCTATCACTTTTGGAAGTTGTCATTATGGTTATTATTGACTGAATTTGTATCCTGCCTTTCCTCCTGGAGGAAACCAGGGCGACAGACACAAACAAAACCAATGAACAAAAAGAAGAGAAACCTATTAAAAACATTCCAAAGCACAATTACAATGAACAGCATTCTAAAACACAGTTAAAAATATTCTGAAACACTCTAAAAGCATTCTTCCATCAGTGATTGACCGGCACTGAAACTATTTCCAGGATCAAAGTGAGGAAACTGGGTTGTAGAAAGGGTAAACACCCTGTGCATCTTCTTGCCCTGTATGTTTGTATTCGGTGAGTGTGGATCCCTATGTCGCTAAAACAGCGCAAAGTTTGCAAAGGCATGCACACACACAAATCTCTAGGAATCTCAGGGGTGGGGTAAATCTAGCATAATGAGGACTAAGCATGCTCAGTGAGCACAGAATACTGACTGGTTGTTCAGGGGAGGGGAGCACAAAAGGGAGGGGAGGGGGAAAGGGCGTGTGTGGCTGGAATCCTGAACAGGAGAACTCCACACTGCAACATTTTGTTGCAGGGTCCACTTGTAATAACAGTTTAGCAGCATTGAGGTGCATAATGCTTTATCGGTTAACAAGGAGCCCATGGTGTGGTGCGCTGGCCCTTACCTGACCTTCTGACTGCAGAGTCTGCTGCTTACCAGGATGGAGAGTGGGAGGGGCAAGGCAGGGGAGAGGCTGGCTCTGTGCAAATCCACTGGAGTTGGCTCCACCAGTGTGTTTGCACAGAACCGACCTCCCTGCCGCCTCACCTCCCACTTTCCCCTCTGGAAAGTGGCAGTAGGGGTCAGATAAGTGCCGGTTGCCCCACCATGTCACCTGCTCCTGGAGTAACTTAATCAAGAGAGGAGGAGCCAAGGGGAAAACAAAGAAGGCATGGCTGGTGTGTGGGTGTGGGGAATATAAGCAAATAAAGTTACACCACATTAAGGTTCATTTTTCAGTATGGAATGAGGACTAAGAGATGGGGTTTGGTTATGGTCTGGAAAGAAGGGAGTAGCAGAACCACATCAGAGGAGACTGCTCTAGGAAAAAGAGGCAGCATACAAGAAGAATGAGTCAAGTCATGTGAGGGAGATGGAGACCTTTAAGTAGATACGGAGAAGCAGACAATAGGAATAGAAGAGTAAAGGAAAGCCTCAAGGGATCATGCAGCTCATGTATACTGGGCCGGGCATTAAAACTTATTCCCTTACAGAATCATAGAGTTGGAAGGGGCATGAAAGGTCATCTAGTCCAAACCCCAGCCGATGCAGGAAATCCACCATTACAGCAAATATACTCATACCTTTGGACTGCAGAGGGTGGTCCCTTCTATTTCCTTGATTTCTGTGAAATCAATAGGACTGCTCCAGTCTGAGTGGGTTGAGAGTTACAGTTGTAACCCTGATCCTCCCCTTTCAGCAAGTGCAACAGCCTGCATCTGCTCAAGGGGGTTGTCACTTGTCCCTGCTTTCAGCTTTTGCTCTTTTTCTGAGATCCCTTTTGAAAGCTCCTGAGTTTGTGCCCAAATTTGAAACAAATCTGGGCTTAAAAACCAAACCAACCCTTTATTATTATTTTTTCCTGAAGTGGAATAGAGCAGGAGCGACATTCATTACTTGAACCTGAACCAGAACAGCATACTTAAGTTTCCATTTGTTTGGGGGCTTACAGCCTGGATTGGCTAGACTAGGGCGCAAAGTGGTTGTGGCTTGTTTTTGACCTCAAGTGGGATTTTCTGGCTATTTGGAAGTTTTCCAGCCCTCAGTGCCTTTCCTTTTGCAGGCTTATCATATTTGAAACAAGCAGACTGGGGACTGGAACACCGCCAAGTAGCAGCAATAGCAGCCGCAGTTCGGTACTGGGTGTTAACTGTCACATAGTGAATGTCATATAGCAAATGCTCAGTTTCAATGTCCCGTATAAGATGTCCGTGTTTGGATATTGGCTGCAATCCTACCCATGGGGAGGTTGCTTAATTCTCATTCTCCTTAACAAGACTTCAGCTCTGTTCAGGATTCTACCCTCGGCAACTTGAAACCAGAATCTTAACAGTGGAACAGATTGGGGAAGTACTTGTGGATATTCATAGAATAGTATAGTTGGAAGGGGCCTATAAGGCCATCCAGGCTCAATTGTTTAGCATGGGTGCTGATTGCTTGCATTATTGCACATACCTGGGGGTAGAGCATCTGCTTTGCATGCAGAAGGTCCCAGGTTTAGGCCCTGGCATCTTCAGATAGGGCTGGGAGAGATCCCTACCTGAAACCTTAGAGAGCTGCTTATGGTCAGTGCAGGCAATACTGAGCTAGATAGACCATCGGTTTGACTTCATAAAAGGCAGCTCCCCATGTTCCTCATCCAATGCAATCACACAAAGCAGATTGAGTTACAGCTTCGCAGCTGTAAGGGAGGCAGGGATGCTCAACTGATCTCGCTTGGACATGGGTGGAACACACACTTCCTTGAAAACTGCTCCGGTACCTTTTTGAGGGGGGCGTGGTTTTTAAAATGCATTTTTGTATGTTATTTTGCACTGGTATTTTCATTGTTATGTACACTTTCCCTAATACATGCATTTTTGTAAACATTCTTTGGCTGGAGAACTTCATCACAGAATTTGCCGACATGTCAGTTTCAAAGGATGGCTGTGTTTCGGTTCTCATATTGTTCCAGAAAGCACAAACTGTATCAAATTTCTCCCCCATCCCTATCCACAACTCACTTCTTATGTTCCTGTGAATATCCGACATTTGGTGAAATTAAATGCAGGAACTTGAGGATGTTTCCAACATGTATTTTGTATAAATGAATTCTATGTACTATGTCTGCGAGGGGGGTAGGTAGGTAGATATTGCTGTAAATCTTACAGGATGCTTATTATAAAACAGCCACAAGCAGCAGGAGTCGTTTAATTATCAAATTGTTGCAAAGTCTACACTCTTTGGCTAAACTCACATGTATCAAGTCCTGATGCTTTGAGTGCTTCATGAAAAAAATGACTAAAGCCAGAAAATTTCCCACAGACTCTGCTGTGCTTTTAAGTAAGTGGCAAAGCTCCCACTGAGTTCAAGGCAGCCAAAATTACATCTGTCAGGTTGGTTTGATTCATTTGAAACTATGGACTTAATCAGCTCCACCAAGGGCTTTTTTTCACATGACCATTTGGCTCAAGCACAGATCTTGGACGCCCAATTCATTGCTGTTATATCTGCTTTCCATCTAAAGCGAATGGGGAAAGGGCCAGACTTAAGGAAGGTGTGTGTCTGTGTGTGGTTGTTCTTCTTGTATAGTATTCATCCCAAGTACATCTCACCACTGGGGAAACCCGTGTGAGCTGGGCTGGCTTCTGGAGAAAGAACTGTCACTGGGGGGGAAGACACCTGAGTTCCAGTTTCAGATGTTGCACCAGGAAACACCAAAAGAGGAAGAAGAAATGACCCAAGTGGTGCAGTCCTATATGTGCTTGTACTCCAGAAGCACAAGCAGCTTGCACTGGTGCTCACCTGGAGGGAAAAGGGGAGTGGAGAGGCAGCAGAGAAGTCCCCATGGTGCAAATGCACCAGCAGAGCCAATCCGGCACTCCTGATGGTCAGACCTCCCTGCCACCTTACCCTTCCTCTTCCTGGTAAGCAACAGTGACCCACCTGCCAGGAAGCTAGCATAGCAGCTCTGCCTCACCTGGCAAGCCACTTCTCTTCTGAGTAAAACCTAATGCAGGGATGCAGAACCTGTCACCCTCCATATGTTGATGGACTGCAAATGCCATCAGCCCCGATCATTGGCCCCGCTGGCTGGGGCTGATAGAGCCCTGGCTTACAGAGTTCAGTGGGGTTTATTTCAACTTCTTCTCTCTGTGCTGCTCTATAGATCTGAAGCCTTTCTATGGTGCTGTCTGAGTTTGAAATGATGCTCCTGTCTCTGGTGCCACTTCACTCCTCTGCTGAATCCTTGGCCCTTATCCAGACCTCTTCATCCCGTTCATCTTCTGTGGTGTCTTAGCACTGGCTCACACATGAATGTGTATCACTGGGTTACCCAACCCCTGGTGCAGGTAGCTAAACATGTGAGCTGACTGCATTGTTGTGTTTGGGATGACCCACAGGTGATGATAATTAAAGTTATGTCTGTAGTGTTAGATCTTGGATGGCTCACTTGCATCTGCAAATGATATCTTGATGTTGCATTCATCCAGTAGTGACAACAAAAAGTGGCTAGCATCCAAACCAGGAAAAAAGAAGGGCAGAAACCAAGATGCTAGAAAAGTAGGAATTTTTTGTTTGTAAAAACCCAACGCATTTCAGCCTGTTGATTTTCAGGCCTTCGTCAGGGGATTATAGGCTGGTGAGAAATTCAAATGAGCAAGCATCCAGGAGGCGTTTATAGTGTAATATTGTTGTAAGCGGTCTGCTCATTTGAATTTCTCACCAGCCTATAATCCCCTGACAAAGGCCTGAAAATCAACAAGCTGAAACGCGTTGGGTTTTTACAGACAATAAATTTCTACTTTTCTAGCATCCATCCAGTAGCAAGCATATTATTTATTTTTTTACATTTATATCTCACCTTTCTTCCAAGCAGAGTGAGTGTACAACCCGAGAGAGTGTACAACCACGGTTTTCCTCGTCCCAATTTTATCCTCACAACAACCCTGTGAGTTAGGTTAGTCTAAGAGACAGTGACTGGCCCAAGGTCACCTGGAAAGCTTTATAGCCAAGCAGGGATTTGAACCCTGGTCTCCCAAGTCCCAGTCTGCAATGCTAAGGCAAACCATGGTTTAGCATGACCATGCAGGTCCCCAGAGAGGAGACTGCAGCCACTTTCCTCCTCAGGTCCTGATGCTGCTTTGTGTCATTCAAACTTGGGCTCATGATTTGTCTTGCTCCAGACAAACCACAAGCTGTAACCAAGGTTTATCCTTGTCAGACAACACACTAAGCCAAACAATGATTTAACTCACACCAGTAGTGGGACTGGAGGAGGAGCAAAGCAACCATTATCTCCTCTCTGGAAGCCTGCACACTCACACGTTTACACTAAGCCATGGTTTAGCTTAGCATTACATGCAAAACTAGGTCAGTGTGAACCAGCTCTTTGCATGTCTCTACATGGTGCTTGTTTCCTCAGGCTGAATATTGGCCTCCATGGGATCTCTCCTGACTATCTTTGGGTGCAGGGATGGCATAGAGAGGAGTATTGCTTGAACTAGCACTCAAAGGATACACAACAGCTTATGACTTCAGCTCCAAAAGGTGCCTTCACAATTCTGGAAATGGCAGAAGGAATATATCCAGGAAGTGCCTGCCCATATATATTCTTTGCTACACAATCCTATTTGCTCACGTGTAGATGTATTTTAATAAATGAAGCTAAAGATCTAAGACAACCCATCTAAGCCACCTTCCCTAAATCTCAGACAGCTGCCTTTCCCTGCCCTAATACATCAGATCCCTTTTTGCTATGGATACATGGGAGATGGAACCTTCTACATGAAGGAACAATAACTTGGGCTTTGCCACTGAGAAATGACCTTCTTTTGTTTCATGGCCTGTTCAAGGAGATACAAGGCAGATTCTCTGAGCCAAACATTAGATAGTAAAATCTGAGGACATAGTGACTTTCCCCCGATTATCATTTATGCAACCAAGCATCCTCACTTATGTGGCAATAACACTGCAGTAGTATATTCTCTTGCAGAGCAGTTAAGACAACCACACCACCACCAGCACCTAAGCTTGCCCTCATTGTCCCCCTGCAGTAGCCTTCCCCAGTCTATAGTACTCCAGACATTGTTGGACTACAACTCCCATCATTCCTGACCCATTGGCCATGTTGGCTGGGGCTGATGGGAATTGTGGTCCAAACAATCGGGGGACAACAAATTTGAGAAAGCTGTCCTTGAACCTTCATAAGTCATCACTGCCTTTGAAAATAATCACTGTGTTATTATGTATCAGTTTTCACTTATTGCCAGCCACCGTACACACATACCGTAGGGCCTAGGGCCACACTAGATATAATGGGGGATGCATCTATGCAAAATCAGGTCTGCTGCCAAATCCCCATAAAACACTGGGAGAAGGGGGTGATTTAAGCACAGCATGGTCAGGCAACAATTGCTGTGTGTGTGCAATCCATCATCTGACTATATTCCTCCAGCAGCAGTTTTAACTGTTTTTTTCCCAGCAGAGCATCATGACTAGAAGAAATTCCTGCCAAGGCGTGGGGGGTGAGGAGGCTTTTAAAAAACTGCAGGGTAGGAAAGCATGTGCCTTGGTTATGAGCTGCCCCCTCCAGACTTCCCCTGCTGTGCTTTAAATGGCTTCCTCAGTTCCTTCATAGAGAAGGAATTGGGAGGTGCTGGGTGGATTTTCCTTTCCTGGAAATATTTAAGCAGAAGCTGGACGTCCCTCTGTCAGAGATGCTGTAGTTGCCTTCTGCATTGTAGATCCTGAAGTGAGCAAGAGGTCAGACTATAACTCCTATGATGCTACGAATTGGTAGGACCCAAGTTGGCTCCTGCTACTATCCCATTTGCTCTGGCATGTTTGCAAAGCACTTTGGAGACAAAGTCACTTGTATCTCTGATACATACCAGACATACATATATGAATTAGAAACTTGTAGTTGATGCAGGTCCTGTAAAAGACGCCTAGAGCATCGTCTAGTCAGACTTTGTGGGATGTATTTCAATTATTATGGCCTGTGAATGTGGACAGGACACTTGGATGGGTTCAGCCAACCATGTGCTCTCTCGACCCTTGCCCATCATGGCTTATAAAGATCTAGCCAAGAGGAACTGACTGATTCCAGGGGGTGGATAATGCCTCACTAGAGGAGGATGTGATGCATATTGCCTTGAAAGAGCCAGTTGTTCAATGCCTTCTTAAGATGCTCTGCCTGGACCAGGAGATCCTTGACAACTACCACCCAATCACCAATATCCCTGTGCCAATATCCTAGTCTTGTGACTGGGAATGTAGGCTCGGCTGGCCAGCTGCATACATGCTTGGAGGAGCAAGATTATCTAGACCCATTGCATTCCATCTTCAGGTCTGGGTTTGCCACCAAAACAACTGTGGTTGCCCTGATTGATGATCTATATCAAAAGAGAGACAGTGGATGTGCAACTCTGTAGGTTCTCCTAGACCTCTGCAACTTTTGATACCATTGATCACAGTATCTTCCTGGGACAGCTCTGCTAGATAAGAAACAGTTCTTCTTTTATCTGTTGCTGTATGGAAACTGCTCACAATTGTAATGTGTTTGGAAAGAAGCCCTTTAATTCCAGAATGGAATTAAACTTCTGAATAGATTGAGTTGGGTTGAGTTTTTGTTTTGTTCTTTTATAGACCTGAAGGATTGCAGCATCAAGGGATGTGCTAATGAACCATCACAGCCATGTAACACCATAAGATTGATCTTCTATTATCCCATTGCCCAAATCTTAATGGTTTTCAGTGGAGTCAGTTCACACATTCAGTTCCTTGTCATCTGACACTGAGAAATCAAGTGACAGACATGGACATGCAAGAAATAGCCTTTAAATTTTAAGCGGTTGCCACAAATTTAGGGTGTGACTATGTAGAGCCTGCCAGATCTACAGAGGTTTAGATCTTTAAGAATGTCTTCAGGCTCATTCACATGGGAGCTGAACTTTGCAGTAAAGATGCAGCTTTTGCTATTGTGATAGATTTGCAAGGTTCACACTTCCTACCTTCCAATCTGCTGTTTTCCTTTCACACAAGCAGGCGTTCCTCTGGAAAGGTTTAGTATTGCTGTTTCCTTGTGGCCCCACCCCTAATTTTACGTGCTTACTCCCTCTGGAGTACGATATTGCTAATGAAGAAGGGAGGGTTTTTTTGCCAGTTTCATTGTTTCTTGTCAATTGCATGCCTCCCCAGCTGCAGAGTGTGGGAGTGCAATTGACACAAAACAGTATGAAACTGAATAGGGGGAGTGAATGAAAGGCAGCTTTTGTGGGTGGCAGAGAGAGAGAGGGAGCTGGTGATGGGGCATAAAAGAGCCCGCCCACTAAAAAAAAATCTGAGGAAAAGCACCTACACAGAGGAGCGCAGTGAACCTGAGACTGTTTTTCCTTTTCTTTTCACATTAAAATTAGATTGGTTTGATATGGGAAAACTGTGATAGCTGCTGATTGCCTGCAATGTCATGTGAAGCATGTAAATTAAACGGGGATGCAAGTAGTACCAATCTCACAGTAAGTCGCTGTGTGAACCAGCTCTTCATTACAGAATCTGGAATAAGCTCGCTCTCACTCCTTCCATGCATGAAAGCAGCTTACTGCTTTTTTTCAAACATCCACACGCTCTCTCTTAACTTCAAGATCTTTGAAAGAAACCCTGTCCCAGTACGATTCCTGTCCTTATGATCTGCTAGGGATGATTGTTTTTCTACATGGGTGAGCAGCTAGCTGTTTCTTCATTTCTAGCTTAAAAGGATGCATTCCCTCCAAGGCTGTAAGTTTCTGTAAGACAGAAATGTAAACAAGTGATGAGTGTTGTATGGCTATAGTTAAGTAGTAACTCTTTCCCAGCCTTTCAAAGGGATGGTCCTCAAGCATATATGATGTCAAGAGGGTGTAGTTCCAAGTCAGATGTAGCCAACAGATGGTGTGCAGAATATTATCAGCATACATGCAGAAACTGGTAACTATAAGGATAATGCAAAAAGGAGAGAAAGTATGAAGATCCAACTGGCTACACTACCAGAGTCTTTGGTTCAGGGATACATTTCAGGCTATGCAATTGTGTGCACAGCTTCAAGTGAAAAGGTCTCATCATAATATGTGTAAATATGTTATCTTAACTAAAGAAGCAATCCTAAATTCTGGCATTAGAGAGAAAGTCTATCAACCTCAATCTGACCTCAGCTAGCCCCTACCTGCTTGCCTTCCTGTAACCAGTCTAGCAGGTGGCGCTGGCTATCATCTTCCTCTTCCTTAGTCTCAGTGTGCTACCCTTGAAGAACTCAGCAGGGAGGAGGATAAAGGGAAAACTAGAACTAGTTGGCTCTGTCTATCACTGGCTGTGTCTTTCCCTGTCATTGGCTCTGGCTCCACCTACTGTTGGTCTCCCTGCCTTCTACCCCACCAATCCCAATGGGCATCAGCCACCACTGGCTGTGATCAAACAAATGGCCACATGGAGCTGAAGAGCTGAACCCTGTGTGCTCTTTGACACAGCAAAGGATCCTGGGGAGCGCCTCTCAGATTGCACGCAGCTTACAATATTGCTTTTCCAAGCGATGGCTTCAGTTGCTTGCACAGCTTGGCTGCTGTGGAGGTGCAATCACGTGTATGAAATAATATTTGAGGCTGCTGGGGAATCTTAATCCAAATGAAAAAATTATGGTGACGTGTCCAAGCTCCTAGCCTTTGCCCCATTTGATGTTTTCTCAAAGCTGATAAAAATTATACACAATTCTGGATGCACCTGAACTGGTACATATGGTACCTTCCCCCCTCACTGTATGAAGTCTTGTTTTCCTTGATTGCTGTATGTGAGATCTGAAGATACAAACCATCTCAAAATGTTTGAAATGAGGTTCTTTGAGGGAGGCATCCTACCTAGGGATTGGGGGACCGAACTGATTCAGTTCAATTTCCAAAACAATACAAGAACTGACACACAGCCATCCTTTGAAATTCACAGATTCCGCAGTGCAGTCCTCTTGCCAAGTAATGTATGCAAAAATGCATATGCTGTGGTAACGGGTGCATAAAAATGCATACATTAGTTAAGATAACATTAAAAATGCATTGCGTTAGACAAAACTGTATACTGCTGTGAGTTTATTAGGAGAAATAAACGCTATTGAATTTTCATGAGGACTTTTTGTAAAAAAATATATCACAAACTGATGGGGAAATATGGGAAACTGAATTTAAGATTGGAAAAATGAGAAACAGAGAGATTCATCCATCCCTAACTACCTTCCTCTTCCTCCTTCCTGCTGTTTTTCACAACTCTAGCTATTATTACTGAGACTGAGGCGACACTATCTTTGACCACCAAACTGGCTTCATATCCTGAGTGACAATTGCTATGAACAACTAAGGTTGCAGTCAACTGCACACTTATCTTAGGATAACCCCCATTACTTCTAATAAACAGGCCTAGGATTATACTGTATGACTGTTCCAGAGCAAAACAAAATGTGTTTCTTTAAAAAGGATCTTGTCCAATTGAAGGATTTTGCTGAAACTTGCCCTACTGAAATACAACTCAGGTTTGAAATAGAGCTTTCTGAGGTTTTGTCCTCTGTGCAGAGCAAACCTATGCATCTTTACTCAGAAGGCCTAATGAATTTACTCCCAGCTTTAGGAAATCCTGTGCTCACTTACCTGGGAGTAAGCCCCATTGAACATAGTGCAACAGACCTCTGAGTAAAGATGCATAGGACTGAGCTGCAGTTCCTGGAAAGGTTTATATATATACACTTGGCTCATTACTGTGATGCCTTAGCATCTTATTCACTTGTTAGATCTTGCATTCTTGTTAGATCATGCATAACACAGAGTTTAGCATTACGGAGATTCCAGAGACAGACAAACTAAGAATACCAAAAGTTGCCAGATTCTATTTCAAGCTCTGAAAGGACTCCAACTATATATAGTCTGTCACCTCCTCTCTTTTTTTAAAAAAGAAGGCCTTCTAATATTAGTGTAAGCAACATGGAAGAATAACACGGCTGATGAAGTCACTTTGCACTTCAAGTTTTATCTAGCAAGTTAAGACTCGAAGCTGGAAGATGTTGTACAGCTTTTTCGAGACTGTTACAAGTGTGTGAATTTTTAGAAGTCTTGCTCGCGCTTTTGATACCTTGGGGAAATTTTCAATTTGGGTTGTTTGTGTTTTTAAAGGCAGCATATAATTTTTTTATTTTTTTCTAAAGTTTAAGAAATATGGAATCACTATTGGTAGTTTATATTTAAAATCCATAAAAGCATAATGCACATAAAGGATGGTTTTCATCTCAAATATTGTTTTGCTGGTTTCTAATATAATACAGACATGGTACATTTTGAATGCCTGAAGCATTGCCTATAAATTATATCCGCCTTTATTACAGTCCTGTAAGGCATGCAGATATCCTCATATTGTGGAGGGAAAGCTGGAAACCAAGAAAATTGTGGGTTTTTATGAAAGCAGCATGTGAGTTCATTGCTATGATGTGCTTTGAACGATGGCACTGTACACACTTAGCTGCCACATTTATCAGCTCACCAATGCATCCCTTTCTCTGTATATGCAATTTACATACATTTTGGAAAAGCTGTAAAATAGTGGTGATGCATGTGTTGGGATTCAACACTTCTGACACAAGGGTCTTAACACAGGTGTGGGGAACCTTTGGCCCTCCAGATGTTGCTAAACTACAACTCCAAGAGTTGTAAACTACAAGACTTTCCACTTCTCCCAGGCATTTTAGCATGTGTTTTTAAATTGCTTTTTAAAAATGTGCTCTTGAATTTGTATATTTGTTTTTTAATGTTTTAAATTGTTGTAAACCGCCCAGAGAGCTTCGGCTATGGGACGGTATACAAAAGCAATAAATAAATAAATAAATAAACTCCCATCATCCCTGGCCATTTACCATGCTTGATGGGGATGATGGGAGTTATAGTCCAGCAACATCTGGAGGGCCACAGGTTCACCATCCCTGGTCTAACAACTGGCCCCAACAGAAATATAGTGTCTATATCATGAAAAGTAATGGTACCTCTGGAGTACTCTGTCCAGTTCTGGGCACAACCATTCAAGGTGCATATCAATAAACCGAAATATGTCCAGAGGAGGGCAACAAAAATAATAGGAAAGGTCTGGAGACCAAGTCTTATGGGAGAAATGTTTAAGGAATTGCATGTGCTTAACCTAGAGATGAGATTATTAAGAAGCCATATGACAGTCACATTCAAATATCTGAAGGACTGTCATGTAAATCGGCCAAATATGTTTTCTGTTGTTCTAGAGAGTGGGACCCAAGTCAATGGGTTCAAAGTACAAGAAAAGGGATTTAAGTTAAACATTAGGAAGCGCTGTTCCTATGTTATTATTGTAGTTTATTTCTATCCCGCCTTTTGGCCAAAAGGCCCTCAAGGTGGCTTACAAAAAATAACCACAAATATAGAAATACATATCAATAAAACCAATACAATTTACAAAAGTTAAATAACAAGGTAATAACATTATTAAAAAGCAACAACAACTTCCAATGAAAACACAGTAACAAATCACACTTTCATAACTCTTTCCTAATCAATTCCTAACAATTAGACAATGTCCACTAGTTCTCACATCAATATGTTGACATCACAACATGATACCACTGGGGTGTCCTGCTGGTCCTGCATCTGCCAGTCCTAATACAGGAAAAGGAGCAGGAGCAGTCCAGCTTTTTGCCAGCATAGACAATGTCCACGGTAAGCAGTACTTCAACTTGATCACAGGGATGAAGTGGTCGAAGTTACGGCAGTCGTAGGTCGATGCAAAGGTGGAAACAAAAAGAGAGGAAAGAAAAGACAGGAAAGAAGTAGAAGCCTGCTCAGCGTGGGTGGGTCTGCCCACGGGAGAGATGGAAAGATGAAACGATGGGCTCTTGAGAGGAAAGGAGAGGAAAGGGGTAGAGGACTGCTTGGCGTAGATGGATCTGTCCACAGGGAAGGCCCCGGTGCCAGAGAGGAAAGTTGGTGTGGCTCCGCCATCACGGCCAGGTTGGAAGACGACAAGAGTTCAAATTCATCAGCTGTTTGGCTTGGCTAATCAGGGGACCACCCCTGAATATGAACTGTTCAACAGTGGTCCAGATTACTCTCTCCTTCATTAGAGGCTGAATGGCCATTGATCAAAGATGCTGTAGCAGCAGAGTTCTTGCATCAGCAGGGGCTGGACTAGAAGGCCTTTGAGTTTATTTCCAGCTCAAAGCTAGTTAGAAGCAGTTGGCTGAACGTAGATACTGCAGGACTGAGGACAGCTCCTGTTGTGCCCCAGACTGAGGGAGAGCTAGATTGGGGAGAGGAGTCAGGTGAGGATGAGATCCCTTGGGAAGTTGGGGGAAGGGAGAATATTGGCGAGAGTTCTGGCAGACCCCAGACTCCCATGCCCAGCATGTCCGTTGATGCAGTTCCTGCCCCTTCTGCAAGTCCAACATCTGAGCAGTTGCGACAAGACTCCCTGGTCACACCCTCCACGCCTCCGCAGAAATCCCCACCAGACACTTCGAGCACTTTCCAGCCAATCAGCGTCCAGCTTCCAGAGCCTGCGCTGTCACCTAGTGAAGCCCCCCTTACTGATGTGCCATTTGAGACTCACCCCCCCTCACCCCATGCGAGGAGGCGTGAGAAGAGTGGAACTCAGGCAGAGCCGTTGTTTACATGCGAAAACCTTCTCTACTTAAGGTGCAAGTGCTGAGTCAACTTTCCCCAAATGCTGCAGAGACTGCTTAGTTAGGATAGTTAGGAAAAGTAGTGAGTCAGAATAGTCAGGTGTGTGAAGTGCACGGCTTTGGATGTAACCATAACCTTCATAAAAAGAGAAAAAGACATTGCCTCAGTCTGAATCCTTTGACTCTGGGCAGGACAGCTTGACTCAGCCACCACCTCCCTTCACCTTCACTGGCATTCCCATGATAGACGGCATGGAGAAGAGCACCACCATGGAAGAGGATCTCCAGAGAACAGTTGAAGCTCTGTATGCAGAAGTCCAGAACCTCTGCACAGAAACCCAGAATCTCTGACTCGAGAATCAGAATCTCGGTCTCTTGTTTAACCAAGCTACTCAAGGGGGAATGGCTCAAGCGGCCGTGCCAGCAGCCCGTGTCAAAGCACCCGTGGGAATGCCTCCACACTATGGCAGTAGGTGTGACCAGTTTGCCACATTCCTTGCCCAGCGTGAACTGTATATGCGAGTGCGTCAAGCTGAGTTTCCGAATGTGAAGGTGGCTTTTCTTATCGGCCTCTTCGAAGAGGAAGCTGCCACATGGGCTACTCCGTTCCTGGTGAGGAATGATCCTGTTTTGACCCAGCATACAGCATTTGTTGACTTGATGAAGGAGATGTTTAGAGATCCTCAACGGAAAGAGACTGTGTCCCGTCAGTTGGGAACCCTGAAGCAGGGGGAAGGCTCTGTGGGGCTGTACACCAACACTTTTTGTGCCCTAGCCCAGGAGGTGGATTACAATGACTCTGCCTTGATGTATTTCTACCGGAATGGATTCAGTGCAGAGAAATCCTGGACTAGTTGGCATGCGCCTCCCCACCTGGCAACCTTGCGGAATTGATCCAGCTATGCCTGCAAATAGACAGTCAGCTTGAAGGTCACCAGATGGAGCGCAAGGCTGAAGCCCCACGTTCCCAGGCTCCCATACCACTTCCTCACGCCCTTTTCACCCCCAGTGTGGGAACTTCAACATCATTGGGCATGGAACCCATGCAAATTGGAGGGGCGAGGCCACGCCTGTCGGAGGAGGAGGTGGAGAAGTGCAGGAGGGAGGGGTGGTGTTGGTACTGTGGGAAGGCTGGGCATCTAGCTCAGGGGTGCCCCTCCAAAGGAGAAAGGGCTCCGGTGCAGGAAAACTCCAAATCCCAGCTCTCATAGAGGCCAAAGAGTTGGGAACGAAGCAAGAACAGTGGTCTCATTGCCAGCCCCTTCCATCAAAGCCAGCCCTGCACCTGCCAGTCCAGTTGGTTCTGCCTTCGGGACAAGTCCTCCAGGTCCATGCCATGATAGATTCGGGTGCTTCCTCTGGTTTTATGGACTGGGGTTTTGCTCAGGAGCATGGAGTGCCAACCCAGACATTAGAGAAGCCCTTGTCTGTTGAGACCATTGATGGGTGGTCCTTTAAGTCAGGAACTGTTACTAAGGCTACGGAGACGCTAAGAGTGGAAATTCCAGGACATGTGGAAAGCCTGTCATTCTACGTAGCCACCCTGCCTCGCTTCCCAGTGGTATTGGGGATGCCCTGGTTGTTCAGCACAACCCTCTATTTTCTGGGATGAAACGGTGGTAGTGCATCCTTCGGACTATTGCCATCAACACTGCCAGCCACAGAAGGAGACTCCACCCGCTGTCTTGGCTGGCACTAAGCTGCAGGAGGGAGTCATTCTGCCTAAGAAATATGAGGAGTACCAGGTCGTCTTTGACAAGAAGGAAGCTGACCAGTTACCCACACACACACACCGTCCCTATGACTGTGCCATCGATCTGCTGCTGGGTGCGCGTGACCCTTCGGGATGGATTTACTCCTTGTCGGAGCCGGAGTTGGCAGCACTAAGGGAATTTCTAGACACCAATCTAAAAGGGGGATTTATCTGACCATCTCAGTCACCTGCTGGGGCACCTTTGCTTTTTGTTAAGAAGAATGGGGAGTTACAGCCACATAATGACTACAGACAGTTAAATAAGATCACCATTCCCAGCCACTACTCCTTGCCGCTCATCACCAAGATGCTGGAACGACTGCGTTCAGCTAAAATTTATACTAAGTTGGATTTGAGAGGGGTGTACAACCTTGTGCGAATCAAGGAGGGGGATGAATGGAAGACTGCTTTCAAGACCCAATATGGACAGTTCGAGTACTTGGTCATGCCGTTTGGGCTGTCTCAATAGCCCTGGGGTCTTCCAGTGTTTTATGAATGACACCTTTTAGAGACTATCTAGACCAGCTCATGATTCTGTGTTTAGATGATATCCTCATTTACTCAGACTCCCCAGCTCAACATGAGGAGCATGTGTGGGCAGTGTTGCATCTTAAGTGGTTCCTGGGGGTTCACTTACTACTATCATAGGTTCATCACAGTTTACTCAAACAAAACTGTGTTGCTCATGGACTGCCTGAAGGGCTCAGGTCCCTTCTGTTGGACAGAAGCCACGCAAACAGACTTTGAGGAGTTAAAAGTCCTGTTCGCCTCTGAGCCCATACTTCAGCATGCAGATCCTACACGCCCTTTCGTGGTGGAGTTGGATGCTTCGGATTTGGCCATCAGAGCTGTGCTTTTACAACCAGCCAAGAAAGGAGAGGGTCTGAGGCTGTGTGCATACTTTTCATGTAAGCTATCAAGTTCCAAACAAAATTATACCATGTGGGAAAAGGAGCTACTGGCCATCTGCAATGCCTTTGAAACGTGGTGACATCACTTGGAAGGGGCACAGCACGAGATAGAAGTTCACACAGATCATCTGAATTTGGAGAATCTCCACACCGCACACAAACTGAACCAGAGACGAGTGCATTGGGCTCAATTCTTTGCTCGTCTTCACTTCAAGATTCATTACATTCCACAGGTGCAGAATAAGTGTGCAGACGCAGTGTCCCAAAAGCCGAAGTATTTGGAGAATCAGACCCAGAAACTGCTGTGACTCATTATACCCCTCGAGAAGATGGTGGCGGCAGCGTGCCAGGACTCTTGGTTCAAGGAGTTACAAATGGCACAGGAGCAAGATCCTTTTGTTAAGGAAAGGTGGTTGGAGTTGGAGTGGCAGCCTCGCGCAAGCGCAGTGGACTTCACACTGAAGGGTGGGTGCTGTATCATTACTCAGCTATGTATGTGACCCCAGGAGACTTGAGAGCCAAGGTTCTGCAATAGTTCCATGACTATCCTACCGCTGGACATTTCAGAGTTTTTAAAACCCTGCAGGCAATCACAAGGGAGTTCTGGTGGCCAAGGATAAAACATGATATGAGAGCTTCAGCTATGGGGCGGTATATAAATGTAATAAATAAATAAATAAATATGGAGTGTTGCGTCCAGTCCTACCCCACCTGTGCAAGAGCCAAACACACCATGGGACGACCAGCAGGTCTTTTGGAGCGGCTCCCTACACTCGAGGGACCCTGGCAAATGGTTTCCTTGGACTTTATTACTGACCTCCCTTCCTCTCAGGGGAAAATGACAGTCTTGGTTGTCTTGGATGCCTTACCAAACTGGTTAATTTCATTCCATGCTCAGGGCTTCCAAATGCACAGGAGACAGCTCAACTATATGTTCAGAACATTTATTGCCTACACGGACTTCCAGACAGTCTGGTTTTGGATTGGGGCCCGCAATTTATGGCTTGGTTTTGGCACACTATGTGGCAACTCCTGCAGAGTGAGTTGAGGCAGCCTTTGTCTCATCACCCACAAACAGATGGACAGACTAAGGTTTAATGCCACCTTAGAGCAGTACCTCTGCTATTATGTCAATTACCTGCAAGAAAACTGGGTGTCCTTCCTGCCTCTAGCAGAATTCATTTACAACAATGCAGTGCACACTACCACCCAGCAGAAACCCCTTTTCACTAACATGGGGTATCACCCTCGAGCCTTCGCCACTCCCAATGCCAGCCCAGCTGTACTGGCAGCCGAGGAGTTTGTATAGGAACTTCGGGCTATGCAGCAGTTGCTAAAATAACAGTTGGAGAGAGACCAACTATAAGACAGTAGCTGATCAACATTGACAGGTGGGGCCAGAAATTCATGTGGGAGGCAAGGTATGGCTATCCACTTGCTATCTGCTGACCTGGGCACAATGTCATAAATTGGAAGCCAGAAGATTGGGACCCTTTGAAGTCGAAGCTCAGATCAACCCAGTAGCCTACCGTTTGCGACTGCCCTCCTCCCTCAAGATTCACCTGGTGTTCCATTGCTCCTTGCTTATGCTGGAGCAGCCCCCAGATCCCCATAGGGTGCAGGAGGTGCCGCCACCCCCTATAGATGTGGATGGGCAAGAGGAGTATGAGGTGGAGCAGATTTTGGACTTGTGGGAGCACCGAGGGCGTCTACAGTACTTGATTCATTGGAAGGGGTATGACCAGGCAGAGCATTCTTGGGAAGCAGCTACCAACGTCCATGCGCCGGATCTAGTGAGAGAGTTTCATGAAGTCTATCTGGATAAGCCCAAGCCTGTGGGGTGGGGGGAATTTGAGCATGGAGGGAGAGATGATGTTGTGCCCCAGACTGAGGGAAAGCTAGATTGGGGAGAGGAGTCAGATGAGGATGAGATCCCTTGGGACATTGAGGGAAGGGAGAATATCGGGGAGGGTTCTGACAGACCCCAGACTCCCATGCCCAGCATGTCTGTTGATGCAGTTCCTTCCCCTTCTGCAAGTCCGATGTCTGAGCAGTTGGGGTGAGACTCCCCAGTCACGCCCTCCACAGGAATCCCCGCCAGACACTTCGAGGACTTCCTAGCCAATCAGCATCCAGCTTTGAGAGCTTGCATTGTCACCTAGCGAAGCCCCCCTTACTGATGTGCCATTTGAGACTCACCCCCCCTCACCCCGTGTGAGGAGGCGTGAGAAGAGAACTCAGGCAGAGCCGCCGTTTACATGCGAAAACCTTCCCTACTTAAGCCAGTGTCATCCACGGTACAAGTGCTGAGTTAACTTTCCCCAAATGCTGCAGAGACTGCTTAGTTAGGATAGTTAGGAAAAGTAGTGAGTCAGAATAGTCAGGTGTGTGAAGTGCACGGCTTTGGATGTAACCATAACCTTCATAAAAAGAGAAAAAGACATTGCCTCAGTCTGAATCCTTTGACTCTGGGCAGGACAGCTCCCAGAGACAGCAGGCTTTGAGTTCTTGCATCCTCAGGTGGAAAATATAAAGAGATAGCACCCTAGAATGGAGCCAGTCCATACAGTACCACCAAATGGCTTTTGACTGTGCCCTCTGCCAATTTCAATTCAACAGCCAAAATGTTTGAGCTGCCAGTCCCTAGTTCGATCTGATGACTCATAATTGAGGGGCTCTGAGATCTCCTTGGCTCCCAATCCTGGCTCAAGATCATCAACAGAGAGGTCATCATGTGGGGAGAAGGAGAAGAGCAGGATACAACACAGTTTGCAGGAATAGGCAATTTCATACTATCTACTTTTGTTATGTTTTGTTTCTTTTTGCTGTTTTGCATTTTGGTTTGTGCAACATAAAAATACATCCATAAAAAGAACCTTATGGCACATCTGTCTAAAAAGGAGATAACCAGAATTGCATCCAAAACTTTAGTTTGTCTGAGTCTTCTCTGCAGCTGCTTTCAATTGTCCACCAATTGTCCCCTCCATGACCCAGCCTATCCTGACCCAGGAAAAACAATGCAATGCAGGGCACTATGGTGCTGATCCAGAAATAAACCAAGATCATGTGGAGCCCTTGCATTTGCAGGTGAACAGCACGTCAGGTGGAAAATCAAGGGTGAGCGACGGCGACTAGTATTTTTTTCCTCTTTTGCTGTTACTTGCAAGGGATTTTAGGTACATGTGTTGGAATCTCTGACACAAGTGGTTGCAAACACACATTTGCCACTGCCCATCATATGGCGTGGCCACCTCATTCCATCTTTGGAGCCCATACTTAACCAATGATTGATTTGGTCACTGTTGCCTGGGCCTATAGCACAGGATATAATCAACAGATACTGTATCAGACAGGACTAAATACTAAAAGCAAAGGTTTGTTGAGAAAACCTGATACAGTACATTTCAAGATAGAATAGAAAGTCTTTAGGAGTTGCTTTTAAACTATTTTTAGAGCTAGACTTTTTTTTAAGCTCAGAACGTGATGAATTTGGCCCATTTGCTAATCTCCAAGATAGATACATAGGTGACAGCATATTATGTAAATTGAGTAGAAGTGTGATCAGATTACAAAATGAGTTCTGCAATGATTCTACCATATTGCTCCATGTTTTTCAACATTATATTGTTTTCCCCCCTATCAAAAATGAGAAGGTGCAACTTACATAGCTGTGTCTCAGGTGCAGCATTATAAATCAGTTCCCCTTCCTCTAGCAGTGGGAAACTGGCCCCAACTCCCAGCTCCCAACCATTGGCCATGTTGACTGGGGCTAATGGGAGTTGGAGTCCCAACAACATCTGGAGGGCCACAGTTCTCTCCCTGCCTGTGTTAAACTAACCTGATGACTACTTTTATCCAGGATATGCTTTAAAAACAATGATCTGTCTTGATCTTTTGCAGATGCATTGCGAGCGGTTTATATGTATCTTGAGAATACTTGGAACCACACTCTTTGGGGTGTCCCTCCTGCTTGGAATCTCTGCTGCTTACATTGTCGGTTACCAGTTTATCCAAACGGACAACTATTACTTCTCCTTTGGACTCTACGGTGCCATTCTGGCATCGCACCTCATCATCCAAAGCCTGTTTGCCTTCCTCGAACATAGGAAAATGAAACGGTCTCTTGAGACGCCCATCAAGCTGAACAAAACTGTCGCCCTTTGCGTTGCTGCCTACCAAGAAGATCCCAGCTACTTAAGGAAATGTTTACTTTCAGTGAAAAGGCTCACCTACCCCGGAATTAAGGTGATTATGGTCATCGATGGGAATTCTGAAGATGACGTTTACATGATGGACATTTTTAGTGAAATTATGGGCAGGGATAAGTCTGCTACTTACGTCTGGAGGAACAACTTTCACCAGAGAGGCCCCGAGGAGACGGAAGAGTCCCATAAAGAGAGCATACAATACGTCACTCAGCTGGTCCTGTCCAACAAAAGTGTCTGCATCATGCAAAAATGGGGTGGGAAAAGAGAAGTCATGTACACAGCATTCAAAGCACTGGGGAGAAGTGTGGATTATGTGCAGGTAGGTATGAAAAGCCCTCCGTTCGCTGCCAAGTAAAACAAGCCTCCAAAGAAAGCAGGTCTTGTACATTTTGTGCTGGACGCTGTAGTGCATCGCCCATCCTAGTCCCTCGGTGAACAGAGCATCCCTTTCACTCTCCGCTTGGAAAAACAGCAGGGCTGTTGAAAAGCTTTGACTTCTGAAATAGTTAAGACTTGTCAGATGGTATACAGGGACAGGTCACACTTTTCGAGGGACAGTTTAAGGAGGAATGGGCAGAATCTGCCGTTGCTGCTCCATAATGACTATTATTTCACTAGCAAGGATTCCCAAACCATAACACATTCAGATACCAATTCAGCAATAACAGTCAGCAGGGTGGGGGCACTGTCTTGACCTCCCACCAATGGTGTTGCTGTGGCTTATAGGGAGGGGGAAGGGGGAAGCGACAGCATGATCTGGGTGGTGCAAATACTCTGGCAGAGCCAATCCAGCGCTCCCACTAGTGCATGTGCACCATGTTGCTTTGCTCTTCCCCCTGCCTGTAAGCTGCATCAATGCCTATGATGGGAGGTCAGGTAAGCGCCAGTGCAGTGCAGTGCAATATCCCAATTCAATACAGCTTTGATGCATCAGTGATAGTATTACCATGCCTTCTCCACAACCACGGTTGCCTCCGAATGCCTCTTCGAAGGCACCAGAGATGGCAGGGCTTGTTTGGAATTCATGGGCAGCTGACCTATACCAAATCAGACCCATTTGTCCATCTAGCTCAGAACTGTCTATGCCATGGATGGGGAAGCTGCAGCCCTCCAGATGTTGTTGGATTCCAACTCCCAGCATGGCCAATAAGGGATAGTGGGTGTTGGAGCCCAGCAAGATCTGGCCACAGGTTCCTCAAGCCTGGTCTACAATGACCGGCAGCAGGCTCTGCAGGGTTTCAGACAAGTCTACACAGACACACACTAGGGGATTTAACCTGAGACCCTCTCCACTGTTCTGCCACTGAGCTACACCCATTCCTCACTCCCTAGGCCACTGATAGGGAACTGTGGTCATCCAGATGTTGTTGGACTGTAACTGCCATCTTCCCTTTCCATGGGCTGTGCTGCCTGGGGATGATGCCAGCTGGAATCTTAACAAAATCTGGAGGACCACAAGTTCGCTATCCATGCACGATGTAATTTTGATTGCATAATTATCACATGCTAGGGGCTACAGATTCCAAAGAAGGTTTGGACTCCAATGGATTGTTAAACTCATGGGCCAGTATGCAATGAATTATGGTATGGGGACCCCCAAACCTGTAGTTGACCAAAACAATTATCTGGATTCCAGTATATCCCTAGCCTTAAACTGGCCTAAGAGATTGGTCGCCATATAACATCATGGACCAAGCAAGACTGGCTCTCTGCACCGCCTCATTCCTTCACCAAGTGATCCTCTCCCCCAACCATCTTTTGAGGGAGGGAGGGAAGCGGGTGCTCTTTGTAAATGCTTCCACATTTGTAGTACCATATTTGTCTACAGGCAGTTGTTTCGAAATCTGTACATTGACCGCTTATACAGGTTACATTACATGCAGAAGAAACCTGAGAATGAATTCAGAGATATAATACTGTAAAGACTGTTGTTGCAGCCTTTTGGTGAGCTATTGCTCAGAAGGAAGGAAGTGAGGGCTGGCTGTGGGTTACCAAACAATATTTGCCTTCCCTAACCATTTCAGCGGGGACCGGCCACCCGTCAAACATGGGGAGGAAAATGCTGAGTTTGGAAGATGTGCTTTGAATCAGCAGGCACCTTCTGTTTTGACTTTTAAACGCCTGCTGAAAACTTCTGTGCCCCCAGGGTTCTGCAGGCAATTGAGAAGATATCTTTCTGCAATAGTTAGTCAATGATTTCTGATCTTAAATTTTTACATGGATTCATTGTATGCATAGATATGCTTGTTGTAGATCACTTTGATGCTTTTTATGAATAGCGATAGATAAAAACATTTTTATAAATAAATGATAAATAGTCCAAAGTGCTTTCTCTGCAGAGGGAAAACTGAGCATTCGCCCCTCTGCAGAGGTTGCAGTTTAAACACTTGCAGAGGAGGAAATGTGCCATTTGAAGGAAGCGCTTTGAATCCAAACTGTTTCCTCCATATGGAGAAAGCAAGCCCCCTTAGCTGCACTAGGGAGCTCCTGACAGGGAACCCCGTAGTGCAGCTGATCCCAGCGGTGCTGATCAGCTGATAGGTGCTGACAGAGTGTCCCACTTCCAAAGGAACTCCCCGTTGTTCCTTTAAAGCTGAATCTATACCAGCTCCACAGCTGACATTGCATATGACATCAGGTGTAGGGCAGGTGGACATGGTTCGTGGGAAACAGTTTAGCAAGCCAAAGTGGAACCCATGACAGGCCTAATGAGGCCCAAGGGCCAGAGGTTCCCCCCACCAGAAGACTGCAAGTTTGGGTGGGGGAACAGAAGGGAAGGAAGGCTATAGCTCAGTGGTGGAGCTCATGCTTTGCATGCACAAGATCCCAGGTTCAACTCCAGCATCTCTAGGTATTAGACTCCTGTATGAAATACAGTGCCAGCCAGTGTAGACAGTTCTGAATCAGATGGACTGATAGCAAGACTCAATACAAGGTAGCTTCCTAAGATGCTCAGTACACTTACTGTACCTCTGGCCATTTTTTCCTGCCCCAGTTGCTTTTCCATTATATTATTATTATTTTATTATTTATTACACTTATATTTAAGCTGCCTAACTTGTATTCAGGGTAGGGACTGAACGATCTGTCAGTTTAGGTATTCTCTGTTTCTCATTTTTCAAATCTTTAATTTGGTTCTCCACATTTCTTGCAGCAATTTGCAGGTTGTTGTTTTTTTAACAAAGTCCTCATGAAGATGCTTCAGCGCTTTTGTGCAAATGTCTCCCAATTAATACATGTTTTCATGCAGTTTTGACTCATGACCACACTTTTGCAAGTAAATTATCCTAATATAGTGCATTTTTGTTTGTTATTTTCACCAATATATGCTCTTTACACTGAGTTATGGCCCTTCCATTGGGCAACTGCTGGGTCCTGAGTGTCCCTCCGTGGCCTCTACCAGGAGTGGCTGATGCCCACTAGGACTGGTAGGGTGGAAGGCAGGGAGGCCAACAGTATTTACTTACTTACTTAATTATACATCCCACCCTTCCTCCCAGAAGGAGCCCAGGGTGGCAAACAAAAACAGTAGGTGAAGCCAGAGCCAATGGCATGCAGAGACACCCCCTGAGTGGTTGTAAGTTAGATGGCAGGTGGGTGAGTTCAGGCTGAGGTTAGTGGGGCACTGTCTCAATTGCCCTAACAAGCCAGCCTTCAATGGCCTCTGCCATAGGCATCAGGGTCTGGTAGTCGCCTGTCTAGAGCTTGGAAATGTTACTTTTTTGAACTACAGCTCCCATCAGCCCAATCCAGTGGCTATGCTGGCTGGGGCTGATGGGAGTTGTAGTTCAAAAAAGTAAGTTTTCCAAGCTCTGCGCCTGTCATACAAAATTTCCCTTGAGTGCCCAGCACAGCATCACTCCGGGACAGTGTCTTTGTGGCCCGATGTAAGAGATTGGGATTTACCAAACAGTATTGCTTTGCAAGCCAAAGCAGCATCATAGTTAAGGAGTGTTGAACTTTGGCAGCAGAGATCTGCATTCCAGTCCCCACTTAGCCCTGAAGCTCACTAGGTACCCTTGGGCCAGGCTCTCTCTCGCTCTCTGTCAGCCCGGCCTACCTCACCGGGTTACTGGAAGGATAAAATGGAGTAACCCAGATCCATGTATTCCTCCTCCCTAAGCTCAAAGGTAACTATTAACACAAGTGGCTTTTGCATGAGTGAGAAGCAGCTCTTTGTGTAAGCTTTCTTTTTTCGTTTTTCAGGCCCAGTAAACGTGGAGGGGGGGGATGTCTGTCAGATACAGCACAGCTGGTGAATAATCCCCGCCCTGCAGCTTGCGCTTTGCAAAGGGAGGCGTGGGCCCCGCCTAATTCATTTTTAAGTGAACGGTGTCATTGAGGCTTTAAAGGCCCAGCTTTTGCCTTGAGTGAGGTAATGCAAGCTATAAATGATGAAGCCAACACTATTTGGCTGAGGGATCTTTCTTGTTTGTATTTCTAAGCTCCACCCCCCCTCCCGGCTTCTTAACAAGTTTTCATAGGGTTTAAAATCTCTCCATTTTCGTGGACTCTGCCAATCCTTTTAGAGACTCTTTTTGAGCAGCAAATCCATATGTTTGCAGGCAAGAGCCTCCGAGTTTCTCACAGAATGAATCACAGCCTCAGATCCTGGCATATAACTGGCAAAGCAGAGAAGTTCTTTTTAAAAAGCAACAACAGAAATCTATTAGTAGTATTGCTATTGATATCATTAGTCTCCTTTGCATTTATATCCCTCCTTTCCTCTAAGGAGCATAAGGCGGCACACATGGCTCTTCTCTCCATGTTAACCTCACAGCGACCCTGTGAGGTAGGTTGATGACTAGCTCAAGGTCACTCCATGAACTTCATGGCCAAGTGCAAATGTGAAACCTGGTCTCCTAGGTCAAAATCCAACTGTCATAATGGGTCATGACAGAGTTAAACACTGTCTCCAGTTATTATGGGTTGGAGCTAAGACTTACCCTTTAGCTTTTTCTTGTATTACTTTCAGTTTCCTAGTGAGTTATGTGATAGCATGTTCAGCAGTAACTGGCCTTTTGTTATGGGTCTACCAAGTGTTTATATTACATAAGAACAACACCAACATTTTAACCACTACACCACACTCAGGGCTGGCGCCAGGCAGGCCGGGGCCCTTGCACACCAGCTTGCACTGGGCCCTGGCGTGTGCACGCATGCGCACACCTACCTGTCTCTTGCAGAGAGGGAGCTTTGTCCACCTGCCCATTTGCTGGCTCCGTCTCTCCTGTTTTTTGCGGCTGCGCAGGCTGCTACACATGCGCATCGCTGCCATCAACCAAGATGGCGGCAGAGGCTTCAGCCCCTTAGGGTAACCTCGACCACCATCTTGATTAATGGCAGTCCTGCATGCGCAGCCCGCACAGCCGCAAAAGACAGGAGAGATGGGTAGGTGGAGCCAGCAAACATGAGGAATCTCTACTTTGTGATGCTCTAACCCAGGCTGTTGCTGGTCTTTCCTGTTAGCAGGGCTGGCTCCAAAGGGAAGCCAGGTGGGGCCCTGGCTGAGGGCCCTGGGGCTACAGGGGCCCATGAGGGGCCCCTCCATTCCCCTTCCATGATTTACGGCAGGATTGCTGCCACGACTGCAGAGCGGGAGCTTCGGAGCCCCCACCATTTCCTTGTTCAATCTCCCTTTCTTGGCTGTGTTTTGTGGCTGCACTTGCACTGCACACAGGGCTGCCCTTAACCAAGATGGTGGCTGAGGTTTCCCTAAGGGGCTGAAGCCTCTGCCACCATCTTGGTTGATGGCATGCATGTGTGCTACGCGCGTGCATCCCTGCCATCAGCCAAGTTGGCGGCAGAGGCTTCAGCCCCTTAGGGAAACTTCGGCCGCCATCTTGGTTAAGGGCAGCCCTGTGTGCGCAGCCGCAAAACACAGCCGAGAAAGGGAGGTTGAACAAATCACGAATCACAGAAGGGGAGCACCAGGGCCCAGGGCAGGGTGCTGGCCAAGGGCCCCGGCATGCCTGGGGCTGGCCCTACCCATTAGCAGTTTCCCCATTGTGAAAACAAAAAGGACATAAAAAACACCTTGTGATCACTAAGCTCGCATGCAATTTTTGTTTCTAAATAAGCAGGAAACAAAACTGTAAATCTAGTGAATGGGAAGGTGTATTTGCATACATATTACAATCTTCATGCACTTTTCATATCAACTTTAAATAGAACTGCTAGCCAACCCAGTAATCTACTGGTCCAAGCAGGTAACCAGTGCTGGCAGTCTGAAATGACAGTAAACACCAGATGGTGCAAGCCTCCACTGGCCCCCACTTAGCCCCTCAGCATCACCCCTGGCCTACCAGATTTCACCCTGGTTTGCTCCCAGGCCTATGAGGTTCTGCTTCTGATCTCTCCTAGGGGGCAAGACTTTTTTTTTTAAAAAAAGGTTGGCAATTCTAACAGTAATCAAAAGACCCTACCCACTGCCTGTCATCTATCACTATTGCCATACAGATGTATGTTTTGCAGGGCCAATATTTCAACTGGTGAAGCTGGTGGTAAGACGTTTGGGGTTAAATTCCTGCTTGAGCTATGAAGCTCACTGTATGAGCTTGCGCCAGTCACTAGCGGTTGGCCTAAAAAGGTTGTTTGGAGGAAAACTGGGGGGAAGGATATTCCCAAGTGGATGCCACCCTGAGCTCACTGGAAGAAGGCTGGGGTTGAAATGTGTGTCGCAATTACTGCAGATCACACTGCTCTCCGGTTATCATCATAACTGGGAACATAAGATGCCTTATTTCGAGCCAGACCATTGGTCCATCTAGCTCAGTATTGTCTACACTGACTGGCAGTGGCTCACTAGAGTGTCAGCCATGTGTCCTGCCACTGATCTATAGTCCTTCCTTCCGGGAGCTCAAATTGGGTTGGCACATGTACACACTACGAATGGGAGATAATATTTGCTAAATCAGATTTATTACCAGATTTTGACATAATCCCACAATCCACATTGGTTTTGGACTGGCATTGCTGGCACAGTTGTTGTTTTTTTTAAAATCCACATTTTACATTATTGTCTTCGTAATCAGCTTTCTTCTAAGCTGGTGCATTCTGAACTTAACCCAGTGAAAAAGTGCCTACAGCATAAGCATTTTCATTAGCAATTACTTTTTTCCACTGGAAAAAAACCCTGCAAATCAGCAATTGCACAATCAGGAACCCCCCCCCCCCAAAAAAGGCAGATAGGTACTGAAAGCCAAACTGTCGGAATGCAAACAGATAGGAACCAGCTACCGAACCCCGTCCCTAATAAACATGCACTCCTTACGATAACCCTGTGAGGTAGGTTAGATAGCGACTGATCCAAGGCCACGCACTAAGCTTTCGGTTTGAGGAGGGCTTTGAACCTTGACCCAACTTCAACACTCTACACTTTTACACCCAGCTGGCTTTTACAGGAACTATTTCAGGGACTGTTTGGCTCATAACAGGAGCAGTGCACACACTAAACTATCTGAAACATAGCAAAGACTGGGGGTAGCCACCGCTCATGCCACCTCCCACAATATAGCTCCAGTGTAGCTGCTATGGAGGGCCTTAGATTATAGTCAAGCTTGCAGTCACTCATGCAGTGGAAGCTGGCCCACTGGGGCAAGTGGGGCACTGCCCCACCAACCTTAGCCTGTCCTCAGCCAGCCCCTGCCTGCCTGCCATCTGACTTCCATCCACTCCAGGTGATGGCTCTGGCTATCAATGTCCTCCTCCTCCTTAGTCTTAGTAATGCCTCTGTAGAACTTAACAGGAAGGATGGGGGCAAAACTAGAACTACTTGGCTCTGCCTGTCATCGGCTCTGGCTCCACCTGCTGTTTGGGCTTCCCTGCCTTCCACCCCACCAGTCTCCATGAGCACCAGCCACCGCTGCGCTCATGCTGGCTTCACTCATGCTTGCAACTGCTCTTTCCAAAGGAGAAGAGAATACATTTTAAACGTGCTATCAGTGAGATCAGCAAACCCTTTAAAACAACATGGAGAGTATAATAGTAACAAACAGAGCAATATTATACCCGACAAAACAGGAGTAAATGGTGTTTGAGAAACAGTCCTTTAGGGGTGTTTTGAATGGTAGAGCTCCATGAATGCAAGTCTGAAGAGATGTGGATGGCAGAATCAGCTTCTGGAATCCAATAGATGCATACATATATAGCTCACATGAATGGCTAAACCTTCTGTGAGCAGAAAAAAAGGGTTATCATATTTCTTCCCAGATCCTCTGCCAATTTTTCATAAGCATCTGTAGGTTCACTCATCATTCATTCCCCCCTTAGGACAGCGGGAAATGTTTGAACTGGGGGCACCAAATGCATCCTGTTTCCTTCTGTCAAATGGGATCAGGAAAAGTGCAGAACACCCGCAAAGCTGTCTCCCCCCCCCAACACACACACTTTTCAGTGCCCCATCTGAAAAATGCTTTCCTTGTTCAAATAAGTACAAATAAAATAAATACATCTGATTCTGGGAACAGACCCTTCTTTATAGCTACAGTACTGACACGGCTGTTGTTTCCTTTAAATGATATGCCTGGTAGTCTGATACAAATACTGTTTTAAAAAGAGAAAGACAATGAGCTGAGGTGGATGCGAGAAGGGGTGGATTCAAATCCTACGCTGAAAATGATATTTGAAATTTGCAGTTAAAAATTCAAACTTTGCAATAAATACCTTCCTCTTATTTGAATGTGGGTCCCTTTGGGCGGTTTTAAATCAGGCATTGCTAAGCCTTGCCAATCTGGTTCCAAGATTTGCTGCCTACAACCTGCGATTCACTGGTAATGAAGGCAACGTCACTCGAGTGGATGTGTTTCAAAAGTCAGCATTTGTGAAGCTCATAGTTTTACTTTTCAGCAATTCCGACTCCGATATCCTGGTAATTCCATATTTTTTTCTTACGGACAGGTGTGTGATTCTGATACAATGCTTGATCCAGCTTCATCAGTGGAAATGGTAAAGGTTTTAGAAGAAGATCCAATGGTTGGAGGCGTTGGGGGAGATGTACAGGTGAATATAGCAACCACTTCTATGTATTCCCTTATGATTTTGCAAGCAAAGATTGCCATCCATGTAAGAAATAGCACATATATTTTAAGTGCAGTGTGAGCATTTTTCCTACTGTGAATGCATAGATCAAAAAGCCACTGGATATCTAGGCTGAATTCAGGCATATTGATCCATGAACTGTCCACAAGAGACACTCATATGTGATGCCACAGTTAATGCATTACAGTATGTCTGCTATTCCTTTCTGAGTAGGCTGTGGTAATACGTGAACCAGCCCTTTTGCTAATCTGAAAAACCTACATGAGGCCTATATGTGTAAAATGGACCCAAATGTATTGTAAAGGATCTTGGACATGAAATGCTGACAGATGGATAGCAGATGCCGGAGAATGTGCTAATCACAGCCCAATTCTTATGCAATATATTCCACATGGATTTTCACCTTTTAAAAAGTTGGAATCAACAGGTGGGTTTTAGGCAGCTACCTGCTCATTGGGCAAGGTTCATATTTTAATTATATAGGGGTAAAATTACATCATTGGGAAAGAACATAACATAGATATGGCAATGTGGGTGATCAGGACAAAGTGCTCTCCTTTGCTGTCTGTGCTTAGTGGCAGCCAGGAGTGCTTAAGAGAACGTAGAATGGATCCATGCCAATGCCATCATCGGTCCGTGCTGGGTCCTGATAACTGCTGCCCAGAACAAACTGGAAAATTCAGGTTGTACAATTAAAGTGGATTGGGCAGTGTTGTACAACAACCGACCCACAAAACCCACCCATAGACTTTTTGATTTGTTTTCCAGGAGGTTATAACCACCCATTGAACAAATCGGAATGTATTTATTAACAGTGGACATCTTATAACTTCTGTGCAAACTTTGTGCAAAGAAATCATGTTGAATGCTCAATAAACAGGTCATCTGGAACCAACCAGAGCCATCTGATAGGAAAGCAAAATTGAGGGAGTCAATAATTAATGATAATTTACAGTGCAATTCTATGCATATTTACTTAGAAGTAGTCCTATTAAGTTCAATGGGACTTACCCACAGGTACATCTATATCAGCTTTCAACTTAAAGCTTTAAATACTTGGCTATTATTTGACAATATTTGACCAACCAATTAACTACGTTAAGGGAGTAGGGTTAACTGGCAAAATGCATTTTAAATAAATGTTTTTAAAGTTGTTTTGTTTTAATGTATTTTAATGTCTGTTTTTATGATGTTTTAAAGTGTTTTTAGTGGTTTTCTTTGCTGCCCTGGGCTCCTGCTGGGAGGAAGGGTGGGATATAAATCAAATAATTAATAAATAAAATAAATAGATGCCAGTGTTTCAAATTCATCAGCTGTTCTTCATTTTTTTTTAAAAAAAATGGGAGCGCAGCATATCCAGTCTGATGATAATGGAGTGGGAATAGGAAGATTTGAACAGGAACTACATTAACTGGATTACAAATCTCATTGTTTAAGAACATAAGAAACATAGTGAGATGAGCCTTGCTGGATCATGCTAGTGGCCCATCTAGTCCATCATCCTCTTCTCACAGTAACCAACCAGATGCATATGGGAAGCCTGCACTGAGCATATTTCCTGCATTGAGCAGGGGGTTGGACTTGATGGCCTTATAGGCCCCTTCCAACTGTATGATTCTATGATTCTAAGCCCGCGAGTAGGTTTTGTTGGAGGTAGGGATGGGAGAGAAATTCAGTTCAGTTTGCATTTAAAGGTGAACCTACCTAATATGTACTTCCTGAAACAATATACGAACTGAGACACAGCCATCCTTCAAAATTCACACTTCTCTGAATTTTTCAGTGCAGTTCTCCAGCCAAGTAATGTATACAAAAATGCATGTAAAGTGTACAAAAATCCATGTATTTGTGAAAAAAAAACATTAAAAATGCATTACATTAGCGAAGACTGCTTGCAAAAAGTTTTATACATTGGGTAAAATCGCATACAAAAATGTGCATTAGGAGAAATTCACACTAAAATGCTAATGAATTTTCATGAGGACTTTAAAAAAAATAAATAAATCACAAACTGATGTAGAAGTGTGGAGAACTGAACTTAAGACTGGAAAAATGAGAAACCAAGAAGCCGAAATTGACAGATTCACCCATCCCTAGCTGAAGGGCTCAAATTATACACCTCCTGAACCAATAGACAATAACAAAATCACCCAGACGCTGGGAAAGATTACAGTCTAGAAATAAATAGAAAGTGAAATACGTTGGTCCGGGGTACTTATTTGACTGTGAAGACTGCGAACAAGGAAATGATATGCATGTTTAGTGTTCATTCTCTCATTTGAGATCTCCTGCAAATATTCCATTGTATGTTCAGTACTTTATTCAAAAAATTGGGTCCCAAAGAGAGGAGAGAATGCTGAAAATAGCATGAGAGACCCCTGAAAAGCCACTGAGCAATCCTAGATTTTCTCCCACAGTATAGTTTGAAAACCACTGCCACAAAAGATTAACTTTGCAAATCTGTGTAACATTGGTATTATGTTATGAGAGCTGAAGAAAAGTGCATGAAAACATGGGGGCTGGGGGAAATGAGAAATAACATCTCAGAATATTAAAAAGAATGTGGATGGCATTATTTTATGACATATGCTTTATGGCTTTTTAAAAAACCCTTAATATGTTCTTTTCCTTAGGAACTAATTTTAAAACTTCCTTTTCATTCTCGCCGCTTGTAGATTTTGAACAAGTATGACTCGTGGATCTCCTTTCTTAGCAGTGTTAGATATTGGATGGCGTTTAACATTGAAAGAGCCTGCCAGTCCTACTTTGGCTGTGTACAATGTATCAGCGGACCTTTGGGGATGTACAGGAACTCTTTACTCCACGAATTTGTGGAAGATTGGTACAATCAAGAATTCATGGGATCTCAGTGTAGCTTTGGAGATGACAGACATCTCACAAATCGAGTCTTGAGCCTTGGCTATGCAACAAAATATACGGCTCGATCAAAGTGCCTTACTGAAACACCCATAGAATATCTCAGGTGGTTGAACCAACAGACTCGTTGGAGCAAGTCCTACTTCCGAGAGTGGCTGTACAATGCAATGTGGTTCCACAAGCATCATTTGTGGATGACCTATGAGGCTGTCATCACTGGGTTCTTCCCATTTTTTCTTATTGCCACCGTCATTCAGCTTTTCTACCGGGGGAAGCTATGGAACATTCTCCTTTTCTTGTTGACAGTCCAGCTTGTGGGTCTTATCAAGTCTTCCTTTGCCAGCTGCCTTAGAGGGAACATTGTCATGGTGTTTATGTCTCTTTACTCAGTGTTGTACATGTCAAGTTTACTTCCGGCCAAGATGTTTGCAATAGCCACGATAAACAAAGCAGGGTGGGGTACATCGGGCAGAAAAACCATTGTGGTCAACTTCATCGGGCTCATCCCAGTCTCCATTTGGTTTACAATCCTTTTGGGTGGTGTTATTTTCACAATATACAAGGAATCCAAAAAGCCATTTTCTGAATCGAAACAGACAGTGCTGATCATCGGGACGCTACTTTACGCATGCTACTGGGTAATGCTTTTGACTTTGTACTTAGTTCTCATCACCAAATGTGGAAGGCGGAAGAAAGAACAACAGTATGATATGGTGCTTGATGTATGATTCGACCACTGTGTGTCTTTTCTTTTTTGCTGCCCATAGAAATTTTTTTCAATGACAAACCTTCTAGCGTTTGTGGCACTGAGTTAGATCTCATCAAGGGAAAAGTATCACTGCTGCTGGGACTTGAAGAATAACAAATTCACGACCATGCCAAAGCAAAATAATAATAATAATAATTAAAAAATGTGATTGTGCCTTTTATCGAGGGGGGAAAGGAGAACAAAATCACATGGATTCAACCCATTCCTGTGGGTAGTCTCTGATGATGCACTTTCCTCTGTTGTGCGTACGCCCCAAAGTGTTAATGTCCTATATACCTCATTGGTCATGCTCACATGGACGGCCATGGAAGAAAGAGAGTTTTGGAGACACAAGCAAAGGATCTGGTAACTAATTGCAACCTAATTTATGAACCTTCTTGTCATTCTGTGATTTTTTTTTCCTGGGAAGGGGTGTGTGTGTGTGCGTTGACTGTGTGTGTGTGTGTGTGTGTCTGCCAAATGTAATTCCAAAGTCAATTTTTATAAGGTTTGATGACCAAGTTGTATTTTTATATAATTGTAATTATTTGTCTTTGTTTACTTTTTACACCATTTTTTCTTTAAGTCTTGTATTTTATACTTCTGCCCAAAAATACACTATTTCAACCCCATTCCATCCCTGCTGCTGCCACAGTCTCTCTTCTTTTCTAAATAGGCTTTGAAGAATTCTCCCTTTACAAACAAACAAAAAACCCTTGCCCACAATGTGAAAATGGATGATGATTTGATTTTTTTTTTCACAATGGAAAGAATAAAAGGTCTCTCTGTACTTTTAAACTGATGAATGGTTATTTCTGTGAAAGTATTTAAATGTGTGCTTTTGACTTTATTTGGAGGGGGAGGAAACCCCCACCAATATCATTGTCAATATCTGGAGACAAAATCTTTGGGCACAACGGAAGAGCACAATGCCCCAGTAAGTTCTCCAGCATAGATGCCATTGAAATGAATGGGAGCTGCTTAAGTGGCCATGCAGGAGAGCCAGTGTGGTGTAGTGGTTAAGGTGCTGGACTACGACCTGGGAGACCAGAGTTCTAATCCCCACATAGCCGTGAAGCTCACTGGGTAACCTTGGGCCAGTCAGTGCCTCTCAGCCTCATGAAAACCCTATTCATAGGGTCGCCATAAGTCGGAATCGACTTGAAGGCGGTGCATTTACATTTACAAGCGGCCATACTGGTGGCGCTTTGAGGATAGGACTCCAGGGCAGACATCCAAGGTCCCATTCAGCAGAGTGAACAGGGCAAGGCAACACATTGGGGCTGGCTTACCGTAAAAGGAATGGTAAGGCCAGAGGCCAAAATTAGCTAATTGCAGCTCTGCACAGCTCCTGCTAATTTCAGCGTGGATTGAAGAGGAGAACTTTCTGCGGGATTGGGCCCATAAAGGCCAAAGGGATAGATATGTGCAATCTTTTCCTCCTCCTCAGCAATTCAGTAAGTGGGAACGTATAACTTCCGGCAGATGGTGCACATCCAAGGATTTAAAAACATGCCTTAATAGCTGTCCACCCCTCCCCAACCCCCCCCGAACCGGGGGCCTGATGCAATATCCTCTCTTTCTCTCTCTCTCCTTTTAATGAAGAGTCTCTCAGTATTGATTTTTTTCTTAACTACCCCTATTACTTGAACAGTGTTCCTAGAGTGAAGCTCGTGGTTTCCAGTTTGGAAATCCTGTGAACATGGGTGAAATCCTAGATTCATATCTTAGTGAGCAGGGATGAGGCAACCTGTGGCCTTCCAGTTATTGTGGGACTTCCAACTCGCATCAGCCCCAGCCAGCATGGCCAATGGTCAGGGATGCCAGGAGTTGTAGTCATGTATGCAGAGGAGCTCCTGCACCAGCAATATTGATGGCCCAGGTTGACTAAGCTACAAATGAGCTTGTAGCAACATCTGGAGGGCCACAGCTTCCCCATCCCTATCTTAAGAGTCTCTGAGCAACTGGAGCGCGCTTCATTTGGTGCAGGATAAGCACTGTTTCTCCAGCACCGGTGGTAGAATAGAAGTGGGAGAGTCCTGAGTTGGTAGAATGGATTGTACCGTTTCAGAGTGCAGGTGTGTAATCCATTGTTGATGTTTTTAAAGTCTCCCCTATACAGAAAGCTCCCTCTATATAGTAACTTTGTCATGGGTACAAAGTTTTAGCATATTCTTCTTAGTGATTTTTTTTAAAAAAACACCTGTTCAGAGAGTTTTTCTACATTGGGAGCATTCAAAAGTGGTATTTTCTCTCCTGAAGTGGTACGGTCCAGAATTCTGTCACTTCAGTCTACCCTCTCATTCTGCCACATAGATCAGGCCTCACTTTGTAGTTTTTGAGATGAATCTTGCAATTATAAAAACCAGTGCTTGCTTTCTAAAATGAGGGTTTACATTCATCAGAAATTTAGATTCCCCTGTGCTGGAAGCTTTAATTCTACTTATAGTGAGTGGTGAGGAAAAGCACTGCAGGCTCAGAGTGCTTCACATGTTCCACCACAAGTGGGCTTCCCCATTAATTTCAATGAGCAGGGTGGCTCCTGGGGTTCATTCCACTGAAATGAATGGTGAAAACGTTGCAGTTGGCAGAGCCCCATGTATGCATAGGAGCTCCTGCACCAGCAAGATTGATGGCCCAGGATGACTAAGCTACAAATGAGCTTGTAGCAAATTGGCAACCTACAGGTCTACCTATGAACGTTACATCGTATATGATTTATTCATGCAAGGTGTTTGCCCATCTTTTCAAATATAGAATTGTATTTGTACAGGTCCTCCTGTGTTTTTCAGTCATAAGGCAAAAAAAAAAAATTGCCCTAAGTTAACTTGCTTTCCAAGTTGCAAAGAAATGTAGTTTAGGGATGCTGAAACAGTTTAAAAAATAGATATGGAATTAGACGATTCAAAAGTAAATCACAGCATGTTCACATCCAACCAATGCTTCGTTGAAAGTGAGACACTTTCTGAATGTGCAAAATTGGCAACACAATTTAACACTGTGTTGAATAACTTGGTTGTTCAAACTGAATTACACCAAGCCAGTGAAGAAATCCTTCCCAGCCTAGAACAAGGGGCTGGATTTATGAGGGGAAAATGAGCTTTATGGCAATCCCTTAGCTTCTAGAGGTTTATTGGGTTGGATCCAGACCAGTAGTGTAGTGGCAAATTCAGAAGTGCAGGGTCCCTTCATATTAATCACAGCCATGCCCCCTCCCTGCTTTGTTGCTTTGCTGTGGGGTTGAGAATGAGATCCGTGTTAATGCCTAGGAACCAATAAGAATGAAAGAGGAGAGTGTTAGCTACTGAGAAGAGTCTTCTCAGTGTTTGACTCACCACCTTTCACTCTGACTGGCTCCAGTCAGCAGGAAAGGACAAGGAAACATGTTAGAAGACTCTTCTCAGTTGCTAACACAATCCCCTTTCATGCTGATTGGCGCATAGGATGCTGGAGACATAGGGACTCTGCTGGTGCCCTGCTCCCAAAAAGGTAAACGGTCTAAGACTCCCTGAGACCCTGCACAACTACACTCTTGATCCAGACTGAAGACACACTTCAGTCCCATTAAAATAATGGGACTTACCTTACTTCAATTGATTTCAGTGAGCAAAAGCATGAGTAACTTATTTTTTATTTTTACAGAGTCTACATACAATTCTGGTTTTTAAAAAAGGAAAATGTGGGGCCCATTACCCTAAGAATAGTCACTAATGAGTGAAAAAGTATCAGCACCATATTAATTACACTTTTTTGCATTATTGCATGGACAAGCACTGTGGTAAAATGGAAATCCTTCTGGTTATTTTTTGGGGGATACATATTTGTCTTCTTTTTAATGCAGACATGACTTTGATTTTTCTGCTGTGGAATGTGTAACACACATACTACCTTTTACTTGTCTGATGGTATAGAGATCACGTTTGCTTGCAAATTCGCCTTAATATATGCTTGCAACTGGGGGAGAAAATAGATCCTTTTTGGTGACCAAATGGATCAGTATTAAAACTTTTTTTTATTTTTGAAAAAACAAACAAATGACACAAATGAGAAAAAGAAACTTGACTTTGCCTTTTTAACTATTTATATTGTATAAGTTAAAGCTTTTGGGTAATAACTTTCTCAAGTGTCAAATAAAATCTCTCATTCTATAAAAGATTGAATTAATTGCCTGTATTTATTCCAGCAATTATTCAATGCATTTCAAGTATAGGTTGTTTAGTACAATTGTTACTTTAATAAATAAAATATTTTTGATACGATTGTGAGCATTTTGTGTTCTTTCCTGGGCTTTGTGTGTGCTTTTACAGAGACCCAATCTAGCAAGGAAGACCTGCATTCAGAAGTAGGTTTTGTGTATCGACTTGAAGGCACATAACAACAACAACATCTGAATGCACATATTATCTATATCACAATGCTCACCTGGTCCCATTGTTGGCTAGATGCATCTTTTTCTAGGTGGAGCACAACATGTGACCATATTCACTGCCTTATCTGGATAGAAGTAAGACTATTGGACCATCTAGCCCAGTATTGTCTAGGGGTAGCCAATGTGATGACAATTCCCATCTTCCCTGACCAGGGATGGACAAATCTGTCCGTTTTGGTTTTTCTCAGTTGGTCATTTTTCCCATTCTTAAATTCGGTTTCCCACATTTCAGCAGCAATTTGCAATAAAAAAACTATGTACATTTTCCAGCATTTTAGTGCTGACAAATAATAAACTCTCCGAATAAATTCATTTTTATATGCAGTTTTGACTAATATGTGCATACATACACACACACATATCAAGGAAAATCACCTTTCAGGTGAGACCAATGGTCCGTTCCCATCAATATAGTCATATTAAAACACTCACACATTAGTAAACAAACACAAACAATGCAATAAATTAATGCAGTGCAAAAGAAACCCAGAATAATTCAAAAATAAATTCTCAGAAATAGCTGCTGAGCGCCAGCCCAATGCCTGTTGACATAATCCCTCTGGGGGCAAGCCAGAGCTCAGTGGTTGAGCATCTGCTTTGCATGCAGAAGGTTCCAGGTTCACTCCCTGCCTCAAAGTCTGGAGAGCTGCTGCCAGTCAGTGTAGGTGATGCTGAGCTAGATGGACCATTGGTTTGACTCCGTATAAGGCAGCTTCCCACATTCCTCACCCAGTGCAGCAGTGCACGGGTCATCGCTTCACAGCCGTAAGAGAGGCAGGGCTGCTCATTTGGTCTCACTCAGACATGCATGGAACACACACTTCCTTGCACACTACAACAAAGTGCATAATTGCTACAAACCCAGGGTATATTTTGAAGGCACAACTTTGCTGAAGCTATTCAGGCTTGGGTCTGTGTGTGAGGAGGGTTGGGAGCCCTATGTATGTTGTGAACTCCCCTGTAGGAAAGATGGGATAGAAGTATAATGAAACGGGACACTTTATGGTGGTGAGTCTAGACTAGGTGTCAAAAAGAATGCGTGTGCATGGCCCTGTTTTGGAATTGGGAAAACAACATATGTAACAGACCTGGGGGGGGGGAGTTATTTCACACCTGACCGCAGCGAGCCTTCATTTAGCTGCAGATCAGGATGATGCAAAAGGGCCCTCGAAAAAGAGAGTGTCTCTTTTAGCAAGCATTTTTAATAGGAGGGCAAAGAAGCCGTCATTCATTGACTGCCAAAACTGTTCCAGTGTGGAATTATGAGCCTCTGTGTGTGTGTTTAGAATCACTATCCTTTTCAACAGCAGGCAAGAATGTAGGCAGTGCATGCAAATCAGGATTATGTAAAAGGGTCCATAAAAGAGAGAAAATGAGAGAGAGCGCACGTTTAATTTTTATACATCCTCCTTCTAAATAAAATAGACATAGTTTGGTAGACAAAATTCTTCCAGAGTGCATATAATTAGTAAGAGGTTTCTGGTTTTTTTAAAGGTCCCTTGAGGGGAATTTACCCATAGCTTTCTATAAAAATTGCTATATCTCTAATTATACAGTAGCTTATGATATGCACTTATAAGGCTGAATTTTTTTGTTGAAGCGAAGTCTAATAACAACAAACAATAACAATATCAATATCAATTTATTCATTGATTTATTATTTGATTTATATCTCGCCCTTCCTCCCAACAGGAGCCCAGGGCAGCAGCAATAACAATAATAACATCATCATCAACAATAATAATAATTTGCTTTCCATTCCTAGGTTTTTTTTAAGGGCTTGCTACTCCAACCTCCTGGCAACCAATACTGCTACTTTAAACATGTGGTTATGAATGTTCTATATTGAACCCCAGCCATTAATCCAGGTGCTGCATTCTGGACCAGCTGACATTTCCACGTTGTCTTCAAGGGCAGCCCCACGTAGAGCACATTACAATAATCCAATGTGGAAGTTACCAGAGCATGGAATAGAGTGGCCAAGTTATTTCTGTCCGAAAGGGGCTGTAGCTGGCAAATCAGCCAGAGCTGGAAAAAGGCAGTCCAAGCCACTTCGCGCATGTGTGTGTGTGTGTGTGTAAACTTGACTTCTGCTAAATCAAACCATTGGTCCGTCTAGCCCAGTATTGCTTGCCCTGACTGGCAGCAGTTCTCCAGGATTTCAGACGGGTCTCTCCCAGCCCTACCTAGAGATGCTAGAGATTGAACCAGGAACCTTCTGCGTGCAAAGCAGATGCTCTGCCACTGATCAACATCTTCCATGTACACACACACACTATAAAAACTCTGTTTTGTTTATCACAATTACGCACGCATGCACGCGTGCACACACGCAGAAACTTGGAGTAAAGTCCCACTGTGACAACAGTCTCCTCCTTTCAATGCCCACCTAAAACATTCCAGATCAATGTGAGCTTTCCTCTGCAAAGCAAGAAGACTTCAAGTCCAATTCTCCAGGCCTCCATGTGCAGCAAAAACACATTACAGAACAGAACATACCAGAGCATATCTGAAAAGGTTTATTTGAACACTTCCTTTGCTTTGTTTACCAACCTGAGCCAAGCTATCCAGGGACTAATTATCCCCAAGGGAAGTGAGCTCCTTTCCGGGGCCTCAGAAGAAAAGGAAGACTTAGCTCCTCCTTCATTTTGTCATCACAGAGAAGGATGGGAGAGCCTCAGATGGGGGGGGGGTCACTTATGCATCCCCCCCAAAAAAGAGTAAAGGCATCCCCAAGAAAGAGGGCAAAAAAACCCACTGATTTGCAAAATACTTGTATGTGCCAATTTATATGTATAAATGCAAACATAGAAGTAATTGCTACAATTCAAATAGAAATCTCAACATTGTATTTATTTATTTTCTCATTGTGTTGAAATTGTCTTTCTTGAACGTTGGACATCATGTCCTGTTACTTCATGTACTTGAAAAACTTTACAATAAACAATTAAAAAAATAGAAATCTCAGCAATACATCTTGGGAAGGGCTGCAGCTCAGTGTCATATCTTGCATGCAGAAAGTGTCCAGTGCAATCCCCAGCATCACCAGGTAAGGCTGGAAAGACTGCCTGAACTCTTGGAGTGCTGCTGCCAGTCAGTGTAGACAATACTGAGGTAGATGGGCCAATGGTCTGACTCGGTATGAGGCAGCTTCCTGTGTCCCCATCTCAACACAGTGGGGAAGGCTGCGACTGGGTGTCCTGTGTGCCTGCTAAGTCAGCTGTCAGGGTGCTGCTGCCTGCTGGTGGGCAACTTCAAGCCCCTTCCTGCACTTCTCTTTTGGGGTTCCTTATTTTTAAACTGGTCTTGAACTGGGCAGCCCTTCAAATCCGCACTATACATTTAAAGCAGTATCATACCACTTTAACCGTCATGACTTCCCCCAACTGTCATTTGTTCAGGGTGCTGAGCGATGTTAAGAGACCCCCTATTCCCCTAGAGTTGTTTAACAATCTCTCCCTCTTCCCAGGAACTCTGGGAATTGTAGCTCTGTGAGGGGAGTAGGGGTCTTCTAACAACTCTCTGCTCTCTTAGTAAACTATAGTTCCCAGGATTTTTGGGGGGAAGCCATGGCTATTAAAAATGTATCATAGTGCTTTAACTGAATGGTGCAGATGTGGCCGAAGGTTCCTTCAAACAGACTATCCTCTGATAGCTCTTCAAATAGAGGTCTGTCTTCTGTAAAGCAGAACACATGGCCACCTGAATCATCTAGCAAAATTTCACTTGCAGCTGCTACCCTCTCAGTATTGGTTCAGCGATGTGCTATGATTTGGGCACATTTTGAAGTGGCTTGTATGGACCTTTTGGAACCACTTAGGAAGCAACGGCAAAGGGCAAACTTGCCCCTTTGCTACAGCTTGCAATCTCATGCAAGCCCCCCCCCATTATATTTCCAACACAAGCAGACCACCCTGGATGTACAGATTTGGAGAGCATGTCACTGGTGCAAATGACCTCTTCAAGGAGGCCTAAACTTGTTCCAGCAAATTCAGCAGACCTCTAGGAATAGTAAAACTGTGCACTGCAGACTCTATTATACTGGTCACTCTCCACCCACACCTGCATATTCTCTGACAAGATCAGGCTGGTTAAATAAACAGGGTTTGACCATGGTTATGTAGAATTAAGTACCATAAATTTAAACAGGGTTTTGAGTATCTTTCACTGGGCAATGATTGCAGCCACTTCCCTGACTCTGGTGCAAATGCTATGCAGGGCAAGCTCTTCTGATGCAAATGGTTTATCCTTAACGCCTGATACTGATATGTATCATTCTAGAAGTCTCTCCAGCCGTTCTCTATCTGTGCTAACCTTTTGGTGGCATGACAGATCACTTCTGGCAGGAATTCCCAAACTGTGGACTAGGAATGGAAAGATCTGTCAATTCTCTCTCTCTCTCTCTCTCTCTCTCTCTCTCTCTCTCTCTCTCTCTCATCTTAAATTCAGTTCTCCACATTCTGCAGCAATTTGCAAATTTTTATTTTAAAAAATCCTCATGAAAATTCTCCAGCATTTTAATGTGAATTTCTTCTAACAAACACATTTTGTAGGCAGTTTTGACTACTGTGCACATTTTTTGCAAACAATTTCTTGTCATATAATGCATTTCTGTATGGTATTTTCGGTCATGTATTCATTTTTATGCACTCTTTCCCCTAACATATGTATTTTTGTCAACACTGTTTGGCTGACAAACTGTATCACAGAATTCAAATAAGTGCAAAGTTTGAAGGGTGGCTGTGTTTTGGTTCTCATGCTGTTTCAGAAAGTGCAAATTTAATATATTCGACTTCAAATGCGAACTGATTCAAAATTCTTTCCCAACCCTACTGTGGACCATGGACCAGCAGCAGTCCACAAGCTTCACTCAGGCGGTCCGTGGCATGCCCACATTAAACATTCATATTGTTTTTTAATTGCATTTCTTTGCTTCTTTTATTTCTTATGTCATATGTTATGGTGTTACACTCTGAAGTCTATGGAATGCAAAATGTCATACAACAAAATGCAATATAAGAAATAAAAGAGGCAATTACAAATCATACAACAGCTAGCATTGTACTTTACAATTGCTACAACCGGCAGAAAAATCATTATTATTATTATTATTATTATTTATTAAATTTATATACCGCCCGACTAGCAATAGCTCTCTGGGCTATTAAGTAGTCCTCCAAGATGATCAACAATTTTCAAGTAGTCCGTGAGAAAATAAGTTTGGGAACCACTGACTTCTGGTGCATTCCTGGACCTTCAGCACGACTTACTTCCAGGTGGGTATAGGATTGCAGTGAATCTGCTTCGGGTTTCAGTCTGAGCTTCCAAGGAGCTATCCAAGGTGCTGAAAGTTCCATGAAAGTTTGGACTAAAACCCGGAGTGGATTCACTGCCCCACTGCACATCAGAGGCACCATCTCCACTGATCCCATTATGTTCCAAAGGGCTCTGGCCTTGCCCCGTAGGGCATAGTAAAGCTTCAGAACAGCATGGGGATCAGCCAGCCCTCCCTGTGTGTGCTGCGCAAACAAATACATATAGGGCTGATGGTGAGTGGATCCCTTCCGCTGCAGCATAAAATAGCGTCATAGGGTGGATGGATCTGTGAATGAGTGACAGAGGAAGGGAGCAGCTTCTGGGGTGATCACCTTCAATATGTATACAGAGTTGTCCCCAAAATTGAGTTTTAATAGCTGGAGAAAGAGAATACGTTTCTTCTAGTGCTTCAGGACAGTGGTTCTGTTCACTGTAGTGATCACAGGGGTGATGTCCTGCAGATATTGCGGACTACAACTCCCATCCTTCCTGATTATTGGCCATACTGGCTGGAGCTGATGGGACTTGTAGTCCAAAACATCTGAAGGGGATCACATGGACTACCCCTGCTCTAGAAAAATTACTGTGGGAATATTACTGAGCAATGAGCACAACCTATCAAAACGCCTTCTCAGTCCACAGCAGCACTTTTCACTTACAAAGCAAAAGCCTGTCTGTTGTATGAGACATTCACTCACATTTAAGTCCCAAAATCTGGGTTCTCCCTTGACAATCCTCCTGCCCAATTTCTCTTCATTAAGAAAGCAAAAGCAAAACAAAAACAAAAACCCTAAGGAAGTTTCCACAACTTTGCCCAGTGTGGAACACCCCCCCCCAAAAATAAACAAGGCAAGCTGTTTTGTTAAGCAAATGGTTTCACCAGATTCTTTTCTGCCACAATTAGACAATCTAACCTATAAATCAGTCGACTGACTAGACTGCCTATGTTTAAACCTTCCTTTTAAATGACAGCCGTTCGGGCTGCTCCAAAGTGATGTCACTCAGATCAAGAAGCCAGCCCAGAGTTTTATAAGACCAGATCGGATCCTATTACTTTCTCACCTCCCCAGATTTCTGCTGGGTTGGTAACCTCAGGCTTGGGGGCCAAATGTGGCTCTCCAGGACTCTCCATCTGCCCCTCAGAACTCTACCCAGGCCACACCCCTGTTCCCTAGGCCACACCTCCCACCAGCCCTGCTTTGCACCCCAAATGTTTTCACTTGTCTGGAAGTGTCCTTGAACTCCAATAATAAGTCTTGCTTGGATGGAGAATAGAGAGAGATGTGTCAGAATGTGTAGAAAGTACCCTAGGGCACTGGTCGGCTGACTTTTGCCTCTGGCCCTGCCAACCCCTGGCATGTGGCCCCCAGAAGGTTGCCCAGAAGGGAATGCAGCTCATGAGCTGAAAAAGTTCCCCATCTCTGGTGTAGTATCACTCTAACCTAGCACAAAGGGTTGGCATTGTCAGGCATCCACCAAAGCCCGGTTGTCTCCCCAGGGCCCCCACTGCCAGTCACCAAAGCCCCCCCCCAGTCCTGTTGTTTCTCCTCCTCACCATTAAGGTGCACTCACTTGCTGTTTCCCTCTGGCCTAGAGGAGAGTGCAAGCAGGGAAAGGACTGTAGCTCAGTGGCAGAGCATCTGCTTTCCACACAGAAGGTCCCAGGTTCAGTCCCCAGCATCTCCAGGGAGAGCCGAGAGAGACTCCTTTCTGACATCTGGGAGAGTGGCTGCCAGTCAGTGTGGACAGTACTGAGCTAAATGGTCTGATTCAGTATGAGGCAGCTTCCTATGTTCAAGCAACAGAAGCTATAAGAAGACGAACCTGCTGTCACCCAGTAGTGTCGTGGCAAATTCAGAAGTGCAGGGTCCCTTCATGATAGTCACACCACACCCCCTGACAGCCCCAGCCCCAGGACTCACAGTCTCTTCTGCAGTTGCAGAATTATATTATGGACCATAGGGACTAGGATTTGGGAGACCAAGGTACTTTGCCATGAAGCTCACTTACTTACCCTAGGAGCCAATCAGTATGAAAGGGGAGATGTGTTAGCTACTGAGAAGAGTCTTCTCAGTGACTGACTCACTTCCTTTCACTCTGATTGGCTCCAATCAGGAAAAACAGACAAGGAAGGATGTTGTTAGCCAAGTGAGAAGACTCTTCTCAGTGACTAACGTGCTCCCCTTGCGTGCTGATTGGCTTGTACATAGGGACCCTGCTTCCAAAAAAGTAAGGGAACTACGACCCCTCACAATCCTAAACAACTACACCCCTGCTGCCACCTGCTCACTCAGCCCAAGGGGAGCATGAATGGCCAATGGCAAGGAGGAGCAGGCCCACTAAGAGTATCTGGCCTCAGGGCTCCTCTTCCCCAAAAAGCCCTGTTACTAGCACTGGGATCACTCTCTGTTCACCTGCACTGGTGGTGCCCGGGCATAGCTGAGGCCAGGGATCAGCAATACCCGCTATTACCAAGCTTTGTTGTGGTTATGTGCCTTCAGGTCAATTACGACTTGTGGCGACACTATGAATCAGCGACCTCCAGTAGCATCTGTTACAAACCTCCCTGTCCAGATCTTGTAACTTCAGGTCTGTGGCTTCCTTTATGGAATCAATCCATCTTTTGTTTGGCCTTCCTCTTTTTCTAATGTTGATACGTTCCATTTCTTGCTTGACCATTTCTAACTTTCCCTGGTTCATGCTTCTCAAATTCCATGTTTCTATTGTGTGTGTCGTACAACTCCGGACTTTCCTTTTACATCTGTGCACATCAGCCTCCAGGCTTCCTTTCGGCTTTGACCCAGCGGCGTCATTAGCCACAGCGCTACTCATACTTGTCCATTGTTCTTCCCCAGTAGCTCAAGGTATGGTGAGATACAGGGAACAAGATATATGTGAATGATGCTGCCTGAACGCACACACACATCCCATTTAAGCCCCATGCTGCTTTAGAGTTTATCTGTCTCTTATCTTTCCCGCTCTTCAAACCTCAATGGTAAGCTGTGCGGTTCAGTGATGCACCACATGGAGCAGCATCACAGTTTGAGCCCTGTCAGCTCCTGACATGAGTCGACTGTAATATTTAGGCTGTTGCTCAGTGGCAGCGCATCTGCTTTGCATACCAAAGGTCCCAGGTTCAACCCACAGTATGGCTGGGAAAGACCTTTGCCTGAAATCCTAGAGAGCTGCTGCCAGTCAGTGTAGGCAATACTGAGCTAGATGGCCCACCAGCCTGACTCAATATAAGACAGCTTCCTACACTCCTTGATCACAAGGACCTTGTATTTTGTTGCTCCAATCATGTCCAACTTGCCTGTAGATGGTACTGTATAAATCTCAAATCTAAATTATCAACTTGACTTTCTGAATCCCCTTCTGGATCTCTCTCTCTCCCCCCCTCTCTCACACACATATTTATCTGTCACCTTTATCAGATTTCCATCTCCAAGTAAATTTCCTACCCTAAGACTGGAAGAAAAAATGGGTAACTTCAAGAGCCCTGATGACCGCCATTTCCACCCCTGAGACTGAACACATCTATTTCCTCCTTTGATGTGGCTGACCCCTGTTGAACCAGAGATGGCTGCTGTTTCTGAACTCAAGATTTTCCCCAGGGGCAATGAATTTATTTTGACAATAGATGACTTACAAAGTATCCTGGCCTACCTGGCATCAGGCAGTGAGGGGGAGGAGGGAAGAGGAAGATAAGCACTTCAGCAGAGGTCTTTAAAAAGAAAAGTTCACTCTCGCAGTTAATTTAAAGGCAACTTGAAACCTGAGCCTGAGGCAAAATTCAAATTTCCCCCCACATTTTTCGCAGGTTGCCTTTGCAATTTTGAGTCAAATAGTCTTATCTGATATTTTGCTGCCATACTCATGGACAGACCAACCTGTAAATCTCTGTTCACCCCACCCCACGCTCAAGAAGAACATAAAAGGTGCAGTCAACAGCTAGCTTTATTTCAAGCCTTAAACTCTTTTTCAAGAATACATATAATGAAGTTATTCTGACTGCTATTTTACACAATAATTATGTGAATTATGTTAACTCCATATATACCCACTTGGCCCCTTCCATCTTTTGCAAGTGCCATGTAATGTTCCTTTTGTGCTTCCGAGGAATCTATTCTTCAGTGTGGCAGCACCTACTCTTTGGAGTAGGCAGGCACCTTCAATATATTGTTTTCAGTACCTGCTAAAAACTTTTTTCTTTCAGTGAGTCTACCCAGCAGTTCATTGTAATATGAAATCTATATTTAACTTATATTTTAAAAGTACTGTTAACTGGTTTTTAATGTTTGCATTTATTGATATTTTTAATGAATGTTTTAGATTGTCTTTTATAAACCACTCAGAGGTCTTCTATAAAGTACGCAATATATACATTTTGTTAAATAAACAAATTAGGGTTGCAAAAGATTTGCAATGATATTCTTTTCTTATGAAGCAATAAAAAGGTTTAGGTCACTTCCAGATGGCCTATTTATTAAGCAATAATCCTGATTCATGTGCACAAAGTTTGCAAGAAGGTTGTAAGATATCAGCTGTTTACTGAGTATTCATGCTGATTGTTTGTGGGGAGGTACAGTGCATACAGGTGGTGTAGGGCTAACCCTGCCACGGATCTCAGAGAGGGAGCTCCCAGCCACCCCCCCAATACAAACAGCACAGGCTTCAATAAGCTCACCTGCACAACCCATCTCATGTTGTGTGAATGACAGCTCCTTAGGGAAACCCCCACTGCTATCTTGGGTGATGGCAGGCATGCACACACAGGCGTACGGCAATCACACTGACTGGAGAGGTAGGTGGGGTGTGTATGCAGGTTTATTGAAGCCCACACTCTATTGGAGGTGTGTGCCTGGGAGCTCACTCTCCGTGATCTGCAGCATGATCAGGTTGCAGGAACCGACTCTGCTGCAGACTGTGGAACGGGAGTGCCACCCTTCCACCCTAAATAGAAGACCTTCAGAGGCCCTTCTGGGCCACAGGGCTCCTCAGCTAGGGACCAACTTAGTTGCCCTCTGGCACCAGCCATGGGGAGGTTCTATAATGTTTCATCAAAGTTATCCCACATTTTTCAGTGAATTCTCCCTTTACATTCCTTAGCAGAATCCATTTTTAGAGGAAGTGAGTTTGCTGTGCAAAAGCCCGAATTCACTTTAACTGCATGACCTGGCATTGCCAGTATGCAGTTGAATACCACCCCCAAAATAGCCAGTGGTGGCATATAGGTTAGAGTGTTGAACTATGACCTGGGCAATCAGGGTTCAAATCCCCACTCAGCCATGAAGCTCACTGGGTGACCTTGGGCCAGTCACTGCCTCTCAGCCTAACCTACCTCATAGCATTGTTGTGAATATCAAATGGAAAGGGAGGAGAACCATGTAGACCACCTTGAGCTCTTTGGAGGAATGGTGGGATATAAATGTAACAACAACAACAACAATAGATGAGGCAGCGTGGTTGGGGCTCTGTAGCTATCCCAGCTTCCCAAAACTGTGGATCGGCAGTGGAGCCAGTCAAGGGGAGCTCAGGGCAGTGTGGGATCCAGCGCTGGACTCCTGCCATCACGTTCCGCACTGTGCCAAACTCCCTGCACCTCATCCCTCCCCCCTCTTTCTTGGTCAATGGCAGTGACCCACGGGAAGCCAGAATTGCAAATGAGTCCAACCAGTTATTACAAGCATCTATCTGTTCACTGTGCAAATGGGGTGATGGACTCGATGAGCCTTTGGACTGAGCCTGCGGGGCTTTTCTGATGTTCATCTTTTGTTATCATTTGGTTTATTAAAATACTTGATGTGGTTAATGACAAGAAAGAAAAGAAAAATATATACGGAGGATGGGGGGACACAAGAGCATGATAAAAACACAGGAGCAGAAAATATCACCGCAGACACACCCCTCCAATAGCTGTTAGCCTCCAAAAGCCTTCTGGAAGAATAATCTGGCTTGGCACCTCTTTGGTTTATCTTTACTTCTCTGGTTTTCTGGAGCTTGATTGATGTGTCTCTTTCTGACATTTAGTTAACACTGGGAAAAGGAACCTTTGCAGCAATGTTTGGCAATGCAAATAGCTACCAGGATCTTTTATGAAAGAGGAGATGCATGGCTCATTGTTCTTGATTCACTTCTTTTGAAAGCTATTATAAGCATTGATTAGCACTTCAAGGATCTTCCATTTGGTGGGAAGATAATCAACACCTATTTCTTTGAGGGCTAATCGGCTTTTTTAAACAGATATGCCTGCTTTCAATCAACACCGTCTTCCAAGAGTGCTCTCTCTCTCTCTCCTCACAACAGTTAGGGTGCAATTTTTTACTTGAGGAGTATAGGATAGGGTAGCAGCTCCCCTATGCTAGCAAAGCATGAAATTGCCTGCCACAGACGATGCATTGGCACAATTACTCTCACACACTGTGATGGGACTTTTCATCAGTGATGATGGAGCTGGTGGAAAGAACATTTTTACCACTGAACTCAACTGAGAGGAACATTGAAAATACCGAACAGTCCCCCATCACAGCCAACAGCCCGTTCCCACAATACTTGATCAGAGCACACCACCACCTGTTTATAAACCCAAGACAGGAAGTCCATTATTCAGATGATAGGGTGTGCAGCATGGGGTGCTATATCACTGTAGCTTCATGCCCTATGCACTCAAAGCAGGTAAGAACATAAGAAGAGCTTGCTGGATCAGGCCAAAGGCCCATCTAGTCCAGCATCCTGTTCTTACAGTGACCAAATAGATGCCTATGGAAAGGAGCACTCTGCCCTCCCGTGGTTTCCAGCAAATGGCATTCAGAGTATTTCAACAGTGGAGGCAGAGCACTGTCATTGTGACTAGTGGCCTTTGATAGCCTAATCTGCTATGAATTCGTCTAATCCTTTTTTAAACCCATCCAAGTTGATGGCCATCACTACGTCCTGGAGAAACAAATTCCACACTATAACTATGCACTCAATGGTGGCTGGTGGCTCCATGTCAGTGGGGCAGTGGAATCGGCTCCGGGTTTTAGTTGGAACTTTCAAGGAGCTGTCCAAGGTGCTTCTGACGCCAGAGCTGATTCCCCTGCTCCACTGACATGGAGCCACCAGCTGCCACTGTATGCCCTTTGTGAAGAAATACTTTCTGTTCATTGCCCTGAATTCTCCAATGTTCAGCTTCATTGGATAGTCCCAAGTTCTAATATTTAAGAATATTAGCATAATTAGAATAATATTTAAGGAGGATGCAGACAAACTGGAACAGATTCAGAGGAGGGCAACGAGAATGATCAGAGGATTGGAAACAAAGCCCTATGAAGAGAGACTGAAAGAACTGGGCATGTTTAGCCTTGAGATGAGAAGACTGAGGGGAGATATGATAGCACTCGTCAAGGACTTGAAGGGTTGTCACGCAGAGGAGGGCCACGATTGTCCCAGAGTGCAGGACATGGAATAATGGGCTCAAGTTACAGGAAGCCAGATTTTGGCTGAACGTGAGGACAAGCTACCTAACTTAGAACAGTACGGCAATGGAACCAATGACCTACGGAGGTGGTGGGCTCTCCAGGCCTGGAGGCATTCAAGAGCCACCTCTGGACAGCCACCTGTTGGGGACGCTTTAAGTTGGATTCCTGCCCTGAGCAAGGGGTTGGACTTGATGGCCTTATAGGCCTCTTCCAACTCTACTACTCTATGATTCTATGGAGGGAGAAAAAACATTCTATCCACTTTCTCTGTGCCGTGCATGAATTATCGACATCTCTCATGTTCCTTCTTACTCACCTTTTCTCTCAACTAAAAAGCCCCAGCCCATGATGCTTTCCGGGACACACACATCCATCCCCAGGCTGTGATCCTCAACAGTCCTGCTCTGCACCTTCCTCAAATGCTTTTGCCTGGCTGAAGTGTGTCCTTGAACCATGATAAGGCTTACCTGGATGGAGGCTGGAGAGGTGTAGGTGGGATCTGGACTCATGTAGAAAGCTCTGACTTTTATTGTACAAACAGTCAGAGGGATACCTGTTGCCCCACCTACGTTTGCCTCTGGCCACACCCACCACTGGCATGCGGCCCCCAGAAGGTTCCCCATGAGGGAAGGTGGCCCTTGGGGTGGGTTTCTCATCCCTGCTGTATTTTTTTTTAAAAAAAACAAACACTTGCAGCATTTATAGTCTTCTCCCTACCTTCCCTGAGGTCAGTGGCTGGATCTGGATCGATGACCAGGAGGCAGAGCAGAGATAGCCAGTGCGGTGCCCTCTAGACATTCTGGACTACAACTCCCATCAGCGCCAGCCAGCATGGCCGATGATCAGGGATGATGGGAGTTGTGGTCCAAAGCATCTGGAGGGCAACCCACCATAGAGTGAGCAATGTCTTGAGCGGGTGCCAAAGTCCAGCAGACAAAAAGTGCTGCTTGATTAACAAGGTAAGGACAAAAGACTTCCTAGTATTTACAGCCAGCCTGGCCAATCCAGAAGCTTTAAACTGTGTGCAAATTGTAGGGGCTGATGTTGTACTCCCTTATTCTCTTCTTTGTTAGAAGATGCCTTGCTTGAAGGGTTGAGCTAATAGCCAGTCTCTAAGAAGCTTGCCATCTGGATCCTAGATCCAAACCATGAGTTTCTGGTTCAACATGCTGACAGATTCCTTCTTGACTAGCATTAGGTAAAAGCAGTTGTTCTTTGTGCCAGAACATGTTTTCTTCTAATTCAGGTAACACAAGGCACGGATAGTTCTCCTCTTCTCTTCTTGGACCTCAGGGCTCTCCCTCCATTGAAACAAGGCAAATGAGACCTGCAACAAAATGTTGCAGAATGCAGTGCTGCTATTCAGCATCCTAGCCACTCTGTTCCATCTCCACCCCCAACTTTCCATCCCCCTCCAACAGTCAGTCGACATTCCATGGTCACTGGGCATACTCAGGCTGTGTACACCCCATACATTTAAAGCACATCTAAAGCACATTACTCCCCCCAAAGATTCCTGGGACCTGTACTCTATTAAGGTGCTGGAAATAGCTGTCTGTGAGGGCTGGGTAAAATACAGCTCACAGGATCCTTTGGAGGAATCAAAGTGCTTCAAATTTGCTTTAAATGTATGGGGTGTCCACATTAGGCTGTTTTGCAGATTTCCACTCCCACAAAAATAGAAGATTTTCCCCCACCACCAAATACTATTTGTACTTTTGAAAACCTCAGGATTCCCTCGAGCCTGGCAATACCTCTTGTGCATGGATGGTGCTGTTTTGGGTAAATAAGCAACAGCACTCACACCTTGAACATCGGAAATGGAGGGACTGACCCCGCCCAACCTGCCTTTGCAAACTATTTCCAGTTGGGAGGCACAAAGTTAGCGTTCCAAAAATATACCTGTGGGTAAGCAGTGTGAAAATTCAGAAAACATTGTGGAGCAAGCCATCAGAACAATTAAGCCCTTGTATGTCCAGAGCTTCATACCACACTTCTTTTTTTTTTGGTGTGGGTTCAGACTCTGGAAAAGTAAGGCCCCTTTTCTAACTACCATCTGTCAGTGTTTTAGAAACATCTATCCGAGAATAACATGTCAATGTTTGCCTGTCCAGAGGTACAGAAAGGAGGGAGGAAATCTTACTGGAAATATAAACAAATACATCTTTTCTGTGCATTTTGTGATGTCATGAGAACATTTGCCCTCTATTGCACAGGAATTGTGTGCATATGTGTGCATGCATGTGTTTAATATTGTACTTATTTGTACCATCTGCTGTAAAAAACAAAACAAAACCATTTCCTGTTTAGAATAGCCAATAAACACCAACCTCTCTGAGGCACAAGCGCTGTGGAATGGCTGGATAAGGCCAACTGCAGCCTGTAGCCAGACTTGCAATGTTTATAGTCTTTTTCCTACTGACATGTCCCTGAATGAACTATGAAGCAAACATTTCACAAATCAGTACAGTGTTAAACTTTACCATAATGGCACCCTGATTTCAGGCTGCAATGTTTGGTCCTGTTTACAATTTCATGTAGGTTCTCAAGTTGTTCTGCCATTACTAGTTGAAGGCTGCAATCCCATACACAAATACCTGGAAGTAAATCCCATTGAACTCACTGGGGCTAACTGCTGAGTATTTATTTGTTTAGATCAGGGGTGGGCAACCTCAAGCCCAGGGGCCAAATGTGCCCCTCTAAGCCTCTCTATCTGGCTCTCAGGGATCTCCCCAGGCTACACCCCTCACTGTTCCAGTGTTCCACCCAACTTGAGTATTTTTGATATTCTGATAATGCCTCTTGTTCGCATGGATGGAGGGAAAAGGTGTGAGTGTATGTAGAAACCAGCTGAATGCACAAAGGTAAAATTTGCATTTGTTGCTCTGCCCACTTTTGCTTCTGGCCTCTCTCATCATTGGCATGTGGCTGTTGCCCAGAAAGGAACATGGATTTCAGGCTGAAAAAAGTTCCCCACCCCAATTTAGATCAATCCTATATTACTTTATGTCTTCTTTTTTGTAAATTATGTTTATTAACTTTTAAAAAGCAGATCTAACTATCATAGATGTCAAACAATCAACTAGTGTGTACACGACAACAGTATCAAAAGGAAGAAAAAAGCATTGAGGGAGAGAAAGAAAAGGGGGGGGGAATTGTCCAGCACTGTAGCAGTAAAAAGAGTACCTGCATTTACTGTTTTCAACCTAGAACGGGAAAGCATTATACATACCATTGAGACAGTGAGAAGAAGGCTACACTCATGAACAGGGCCGGTTCTAAAGGGCAGCCAGGTGGGGTACTGGCTAAGGGCCCCTGGGGCTACAGAGGCTCCTGCAGGGCCCCTGTGCTCCCCTTCCGCAATCCGCAGCAGGAATCCTGCCGTGGATAGCAGGGCAGGACCTTCAGAGCTGCCCGTCATTCCACCGCTTCACCTACCTTTCTCTCTGCTGTTTTTTGAGGCTGCACGCAGCAATGTGAGCGTGTAGCACGCATGCATGCCATCAACCAAGATGGCGGCAGAGGCTTCAGCCCCTTAGGGAAACCTCGGTCACCATCTGGATTGATGGCAAACCTGTGTGTGCAGCAAGAAACAGCAGAGAGAAAGGTAAGTAGAGCAGGGGAATAGCGGGCGGCTTGGGATCTCCCGCCCTGCGATCCGTGGTACCAATCCTGCCGCGAATTGCAGAAGGAGAGTGCTGGGGCCGGGGCAGGCTGGTGCCCAAGGGCCCCGGCATGCCTGGACCCGGCCCTGCTCATGAACATCCACAAATTTACATACAAAACAAAGTACCACTTCCAGAGAAATGTCACCAACGTATCTGATCAACCCAAAATTGCATCTGAAGGGCTGGGAGACATTGAGTACAGTTATTACGAGTAAGAAAAAACAGGAAAGGCCACCATGTAAACTTGAACTTATCAGGTTTCACTGCTCCCCTACACAGCCTATGTTGCTGCATCAGTCTTTCTAGCAAATCCAAATTCCATACTTTAGCCCACCATCTGCTAATTGTGAAGGGGGACTTGAGCTTCCAGTGATGTGCTATTTCTAATTTGGCTGCAGCAAGTAAAACCATGACCAGGTGTTTATATTGCAACTGCTGCATGCCTTCAGGGGAAATAGACAACAAAGCTAGTTGTGGATCCAGTGGCACAATCTGCTCCACCATGTTTGAAAACTCTGGAAAAATTCTTTGCCAAAATATGTTCACCACAGAACAGGCCCACCACATGTGGTAAAGTGTGCCCAATCTAACCTGGGTACAATGCCAATATAAAACTACTGTCCTTGAGCATGGACACCAGATTCGAACCGAGACAGAATGGAGAGGAGGTTTTCTCCATAACGCAGCCCAAGCCTCTTTGTCTATGCTTACCCTGAAGTCCACCACCCAAATCATTCTCAAGCCATCTGCTGACTGTTGGAAGTGGGGCAAGAGCAACTCCTGTTTTGTTCTTTTGTTTATGCTCCAGAAGGGAGATAGAGCTAGGATCCTCCAGATGGATAGGCTTGTTTACCTTTACCTGTGATGCTCTGACTGACTTCCTTCTGTCGCTAGACTGTGACGTCCTTAGGGAAGCTTACCTGCCCCTCCTGCTTCCGCTCTTTCCACTCCTGACTGTCCGGGAGAGAGGAGACATCCCTTTGTCTCTGCTCTCTCCAAGCCATGAGGCTAACCCCTACACCTGGGCGTTATGCCTCCAACTTAGTTAGTTAGTTAGAACTAGGTATGCTTTTCTATCTACTATGTATTTCTATAAATAAAGTAGCTTTTCTTATTTTACTAAGTCTCCAGTCTCAGTGATGCTGATGCAGGGTAAAAGCCTGCTTTCTTAGGCAAACGCACGCACACGCTGGCACACTCGCATTTCAACATCTACTGTTACTCTACTGCTGTGGTGTTGCTTTAAACAAAATTAAGCACACAAATTACACACAGCGCAACACTGACCCCATCATGCCCAATAACCGGCCTTTGTAAATCAGTGATATGAACCTTTTTAGATATCCATTAGAGCTCCCTTTCATATATCACGAGTGCCCTCAGGGGACACCAATTCTAAGCAAATGTTTACTGAAAGTTTGAATTGGTGCCATTTGAAACCAGTTCATCTTACCAGAGTTCAACTTTGCCCACAATTTGTCCTCCTTTAGGGGTTTATCACACTTAAAAAGAACTTGTAACCCATATTTCCCTTGGCTTCTCCACTTGAAAAACTGAGTGTATTTGTTGGAGTCTTTGAACTGAGGGTGGTCCAGAAAAGGGAGAATGGGTGCAGTTTGCAGTGCCACTGGCGGCTTCCACTTCTTCCAGATTCTCAGAGACATCCTCAGGAAAGTTCTCAATATCCTGTAACTGCTTGGCAGAAAGTTTAACAAAAGGGAGTGCCCTTCCAAGAGGTGTGAGAGGACTGACCTTCATTGCAACCACTTTAGTATCACAAATTACATGAATCAGAATTCACACATCAAAATAAAATTGCAAGTTGGGGTCTCCTAACCCCCTCCCACCTCTGATGCTGATGGCATACATTCTTATTCGCCTGAGATCTCTTGCCTACATTAACAAAAGCATTGAGAAATTTTGCCAGCGATATGGTTCCTTCAGATTCAGCCACAGGGGATGTGTCTGAAACAAGTATAAGAACTTAGGCGACAGCATCATTTTCGTGGCCCAACCAGAGAAGGTGCAGTTTTTTCCAGCTCATCAGTTTTTGTTTCACTTCCTTTACAAATGGGTAAAAATTTCTTTTCTTGAGTTGGAGACAGTCCAACTCTCAATCAAGGTATTTAATACTACTAGGATGCAGTTCCAGACCAGCAGACCAGATATTTTCAGGAGGAAAAAAAACCCTCTAAACAGTTTACTTTACAGCATCCTACCTTAAAACATTGGAAACACATTTAGAAAGTATCAAAACAGAATATTACACATGAAAATCAAATACACAAAAATGCAGTAAAAATCCACATTTAAAGCCAATTAAGTAGCAGTGAAAGAAAATAGCCTCTTAAACATAAAAAACTAGAAGCAAAAATCAAATAGAAAATATAACAAAAATAAACATGTATAGACTTGCACAAAAGATAGTAGCACAAAACATATGAGTGTAAGACAACCCTACATCAAATAACAAGGAACAGAGAACAATGAAGAGGGCCGGCTCTATCAGTAGGCAGAGTGAACATGGCTGCTTCAGGCAGCAGCAAATGATAATGATAATAATGATGATGATGATAATTGTTGTTGTTAATTACCTGCCCTTCACCCAAAGGTCCCAGGATGGGTTACAATAATTTTAAACACATAATTAAAAACAGTTTTAAACAACCTAAAGAGATGCTGAGGGACAGGGAGTTGGAGGTCAGAGTTGTGTGTGCCACACACAGCTTACCCCTTCACCCCCTAAACTAGCCTGATGCCCTCAGGTGGAGTGGAGGGCACTGCCAGGTCAACACTGAAATAAGATTCAGTGCCAGTCCAGTTGGTTCAGTACATGGACTTGGAGTGGGGAGGAATCTAGTCCTTCATTGCAGGCTGAAAAACACCAGTTCCGGCAATAAAGCATAATTGAAGCAAGCATTTAATTAGGCATGATTAGGGCTGAACCACATTTTTGGGATAAATCTTGGGTTTTATGCTAGCATTTGTATTTTTGACCATGCATCGTGACCAGTGGAACTATGTGAGATTCTCAGGTTGCAGACGGGGGAAGCACTTGACCAAGGCACAAGGAAGCCTTCCATGGGAAGTCCCATAGAGCAGTCCCTCCATTCTGCCACACACTTGAATACAATGGAAAAACCATCCTCTAGCCTGATGTCTACAAACACGTTATGTTCATGGAGCTGGCAATGGGAAGATTTTTTTTTAAACAGTTATGCAAATTATGTTTACAAAGCAAAACTGTTTCATTCTTTTTCATCCAAGCTCTGCTCACAGGAAACCCCAAAGGGCTATTTTTAAAAGGCAGTGGAGAACCGTGTGGTTCCAAAGAGCTATCCCACAAAGAACAAGCCCCGGGAAGTGCCTGAGCCTTGGGAACAAGGGAACTGCATACCATCCAACTTTTCATAAATGCAAATAGGGGGCACTTCTGGTGGAGTGGGCGGAGTCTAGTGGCCCTACAGCATGGCCTGGTGGACAAAGGGGGAACAACACAAAATGTAAATGTACTGCCTTCAAGTCGATTCCGACTTATGGCAACCCTATAACTAGGGTTTTCATGAGGCTGAGAGGCAGTGACTGGCCCAGTGAGCTTCGTGGCTATGTGGGGATTCGAACCCTGGTCTCCCAGGTCGTAGTCCAAATATGCCACATTTAGAAAGCAGGAATGTAGGTCACGTCCACACATTTAAAGCACATGACTTCCCCCAAAGAATCCTAGCAACTGCAGTTTACCCTCACAGAGCTACATTTCGCAGTGCCCTTAACAAATTACAGTTCCTTGCATTCTTTGGGGAAACATGTGTTTTAAATGTATGGGGTGGATGTGGCTATATGCAAACCATTGACTGTGATAAAAGCAGTGAGACAAACCACACATCATGCAGCAAGTTAAATACATAGAAAATATGCATACATGCGCAGTATATATACATGCACTATTTTAGAGGATATTGATCCCATTTTGCAACTGAAGAACACTGAGGCACAGCAGTGAGTGGCCTAAGATCAGCCAATGAACCCATGTTCCAGACTTCTTAAGCACAAGACACAGTTAAGTAATAAAGAGTGTCTCTGAGCATATCCTGAGTACTTTCCTCTCACCCTTGAGGAACCCTTGAGCAGTCTGCCAAATCTCCACATGCTTAGAATTAAGAAACAGGGCTTGTGGAGTGGGGCCATATCTTCCACATAGATTAAAGCCCCAACATCTGAGTCATGTGAAATTCTGTTGTGCCTCTAGTTCCAGCACCAGCAAACTACAACCAGATACTACATTCATACTGTTCCCCTCCAGATAAGAATCGGTTCCTTTTTCTTTCCCCCTGTGGGGATTTTTCACTAAAGCAGGCTTTCTACCCTCTCCCTCTTGGTGGTTGTTGTTGTTATAGACCTTCAAGTCAATTACGACTTATGGCAACCCTATGAATCAGTGACCTCCAATAGCATCTGTCCTGAACCACCCTGTTCAGATCTTGTAAGTTCAGGTCTGTGGCTTCCTTTATGGAATCAATCCATCTCTTGTTTGGCCTTCCTCTTTTTCTACTCCCTTCTGTTTTTCCCAGCATTACTGACTTTTCAAGTAAATCATGTCTTCTCATTATGTGTCCAAAGAATAACCTCAGTTTCATAATTTTAGCTTCTAGTGACAGTTCTGGTTTAATTAGTTCTAACACCCATTTATTTGTCTTTTTTGCAGTCCATGGTATGTGCAAAGCTCTCCTCCAACACCACATTTCAAATGAGTTGATTTTTCTCTTACCCGCTTTTTTCACTGTCCAACTTTCACATCCATACATAGAGATCGGGAATACCATGGTCTGAATGATCCTGACTTTAGTGTTCAGTGATACATCTTTGCATTTGAGGACCTTTTCTAGTTCTCTCACAGCTGCCCTCCCCAGTCCTAGCCTTCTTCTGATTTCTTGCCTATTGTTTTCATTTTGGTTAATGACTGTGCCGAGGTATTGATAATCCTTGACAAGTTCAATGTCCTCATTGTCAACTTTAAAGTTGCATAAATCTTCTGTTGTCAATAAATAATAATAATAATAATAATATATTTTTTAAAAAAAGAAGATTTGAAAACATATTAAAAAGCAATTCCAACACAGATGCAGACTGGGATAACTTGCGGGACTCAGTGACCCGACGCTGCTGTGGATTGAAAAGCAGGAGCTCCCAGGCACCCCCACCCCCCAATACAGGCAGTGTGGGACATAAATAAGCCTGCCTGCCCCACCTATCTGTTGTGTCAGTGCACACACCCCTGCCTCCTGTATCAGGCCCAGAGCAGGCTGGTGGTGGTGCCCAGGGGGCTAGTCATGCCTGGCACTGGTCCTGTGTGTAAACTAATACACTTAGGGCTGCTGACCTCATTTCCTACTCCTCCCTCCTCCTTCCTCCCACTTTGGGAGAGGAGACATCAGTAGTGTAGTGGCAAATTCAGAGGTGCAGAGTCCCTTCATGATAGTTACAGCTACCACCCCCCTTTTTTATGCTGGGTTGAGATGAGATCCTGGTTAATGCCTTCTCCCACAATAACAGACTTCCCTAGGTGCCGCCAATAAGTATGAAAGAGCAGAGTGTTAGCTACTGAGAAGAGTCTTCACAGTGGCTGACTCACCTCCTTTCACTCTGATTGGCTTCAATCAGCAGGAAAGGACAAGGAATCGTGTTAGAAGACTCTTCTCAGTGGCTAACACTGTCCCCTTTCATGCTGATTGGCTTGTAGTATGCTGGAGAAGATGGGACTCTGCTGGGACCTTGCTCCCCAAAAAGTACCCCAGACAACTGCACCCCTTAGAGACATCTTTCCTTTGTATCTCTCTCCAGCAGAGGTGACAGAGCAAGCATGGCTCTATGCATCTCCAACAGTAGTCAGCTAGAACTAGGATCTTTCCTATCCAATATGTATTTCCTACAATAAATATAAGCTTTCTTGTTTTCCTAAAACTAGGATCTCAGTGTGATTATATCCAGGGTAACGTGTGCTCCTTCAGCAGGGATCCTGTTACAGTTCAGCTTCTGCCAGCATCCAGCTCAAATGCTAGCACATTCAATGCTAAAGTTTTTAGGCGGAAAGTTTTCTCCGAGGAGGAAAACATTAGCAAATGCATTTTGAAGAACAGATTTTATGTCAGCTTTCTTCCTAGTTAATATAGGTTAGAGCAGGGATGTGGAACCTCAAACTCGGAGTCTGCAATGTGGCTCTCCAGGACTCTTCCCATGCCACACCCCTCACCAGCCCTACTTTGCACCCTCCGTGAGTTTTTTGGCCTGGCTATAATTAGTTAATTAATCAATTAAATTTATATCCTGCCCTAAATCCCAAAGAGGCCCAAGATGGCAATGTGTCCTTAAACTGTTGGAATTGCTTTTTAATATGTTTTTTTAAAACCTTTCCCCCACTAAACAATATGTTTTTAACCCTTTTTATTGTTTTTAAAGCTTTTTAAAAAATGTTTTTAAAGTTGTTTTGTTTTAATGTATTTTAAGGTCTGTTTTTATGATGTTTTAAAGTGTTTTTAGTGCTTTTGTTTGCCACCCTGGGTTTCTGCTGGGAGGAAGGGGGGGGTTAGAAATCAAATAATAAATTAATAAATAAACTCTGACAATGCTTCTTGCTTACCTGGATGGATGATAGAGAGAAATGTGCAAGTAAATGAGCATGTGTAGGTCTGACCACTTTTCGCCTGGCCCCATCCACCAGTGGCATGTGGGTCCCTGGAAGGCTGCCCAGAAGGGAATGTGGCCCTTGAGCTGAAAAAGATTCCCTACCTCAACTGAGCGTTATGTGGTCAAGAATTACAGCTTTTGGACATCAACATAGTGAACAAGTGCCAAAACTGCAGCACGCACATGCATACTTTTGGTATTTCATGATGACTGTGCTACACTTCAGCTGCCATGGATGTTCTTTGTGTGTGTGTGTGTGTGTGTATGTAGTATATGTATATATATATATATATATATATATATATATATAGCAATGTCATGACGTCATACAGTATGACGGCACGAAGTGGGTTATCCAACGGTGGCAGTGGAGGCCCGTGGTGGCCATGTAGGCCATGAGGCTGTGGCAACAGCAGAGGTCTGCAGTGGCTGCGCACACCATACGAGCAGAGGCTGTGATGGGGCTGCAGTGCAGAGGCCCGTGGCAGATGGGAGGGCTGTGGCCTGAGCTTGGGTTTCAGCATGGGCGAGTAGAAGGCCAGTGGTGGTGACCACAGCGGCGGCAGCAGCCAAACAGTTGAGGCAAGTGGGGTGGGGAGTGCTGGTGCCTGAGGAGTAGGGTTGCCAGGTTCAATCCCAGAGACTGATCCTGTATCTTTAGGAAAACAGAAAGTCAGCCAAGTGCAGGTGTTCTTGCAACTCTGTAATGGGAAAAACCACAAGGTGGAATTCTCCCTCCCCCCTGCCCAAGTTTCAAAGATACAGAAGACCTCTTGGAGGCCGGACCTGGCAACCAGGACTGGCCCAAGGTCACCCAGTGAGCTTCATGGCTATGTGGGTATTGGAACCCTGGTCTCCCAGGTCGTAGTCCAACACCTAACCACTACACCACACTGGCAGCCTGCCTCAAAAGTGGCCTCTTAGACTAGCCCTTGGACCTTTCCGGCGCACCCATCTCTGCAGCTGTCCTGTCTCCTTCACACATACTGACCGTGGAGAGAGCATGCCACCATAATGACTAGTAGCCACAAAGTCTTACCCTCCATGAATTTGCCTCATTCCCTATCTATAAGGATCTTCATCATTATTACAATCGGCTCAGAGGCTTCCAAAGCGGTGAACGACATAGTCAAACAAGCAGCATACAGTAAAATGCCACAATCAGTCAGCAAGCAAAACAATTCAAGACAGCAAAATCATAACATAGGAGGGACCAGAGGGAAGCCTTCCCTAGCATGTAGCCCCTGAAAGATTACCCAGAAAGGAATGCGGCCCTCAGGCTGAAACAGGTTCCTCACCCTTGGCTTAGAGTGGCCAGATAAAAGTCAGTCAGTGAGTGTTGTGGCTGAGCTAAGATTTGAAAGCAAGCCTTCCAGTTATACTTGGACACTCTGCACCACTGCTCTTCAACCTCGGGTCCCCAGATGTTGTTGGACTACAACTCCCATCAACCCCAGACAGCTTAGCCAGTGGCCAAGGATGAGTTGTAGTCCAACATCACCTGGGAACCCAAGGCTGATGAACAGAGCTCTACACCATAGAACTATAGAATCAGAGAGGATGTTGTCATCCATGTAGTCCAACTAGGGTTGCCAGGTTTAATCCCTGAGACTGATCCTGTATCTTTAGGAGAAGAGAAAGTCAGCCAAGTGCAGGTGTTCTTGCAGCTCTGTAATGGGAAAAACCACAAGGTGGAATTCTCCCTCCCACCTCCACAACTTTTAAAGATACAGAAGACCTCTTGGAGGCCGGACCTGGCAACCAAGAGGTCTTTTGTATCTTTAAAAGTTGTGCAGGGGGAAGGGAGGATTCCACCTTGTGGTTTTTCCCATTACAATGTTGCAAGAACACCTGCACTTGGCTGACTTTCTCTTCTCCTAAAGATACAGGATCAGTCTCAGGCCCTGAACCTGGCAACCCTACTGAGGAGGTGGGGGTGGTGAGATAGAACGGTAGCAAAGGGGAGAGGGTGGCAGCAAGGGGAAGAGGGTGGCAGCAAGGGGAAGAGGGTGGCAGCAAGGGGAAGAGGGCAGTGGTAAGATGGAATGTGTTTCTGTGTCTCTGTGTATGTTTGGGGGTGCCTGGAATGTGTGTGTGTCAGGGACATTGATGACCTGTGGGGGTTGTTGGAAACCTGTGGGTGGGGGGTGTTGGCAATTCATGGGGAAAAAGAGGATTTGGTAACCTGTGAGGGTTAAGGGGGAGGTTTGGCAATGGAAGGTTGGCAAGCGAAGTGAACAGGGGCAGAGCCCCTAATATCTTTATATATGTATATAGATATTAGGGATGTATATATTAGGAATGTGCTACAATTCCCCCCAAATCAGATTTGGTACCAAATTTCCCATTAATTTGCTTATTCACTATCATTGCCAATCAGATTTTATGTCGTGATTTTCTGTGGCTATTTTTGGAAATGGATTTTGTTTTTTAAAAAATCTACTTCTAAAATATTGATATTAATCTGTACTGGTATTTCCTTCAATTTTTTTTTTTTTGCAATTAATTTTTATTCCAATTTTCAATATTTCCTTCAATTTATCAATATTTCCGTTAATTTATCAACATTTCCTTTCAAAATGTCAACATTTCCTTTAAGAATGTCAACATTTCCTTTCAAAATATCAATATTAATACCAGTATTTTTTCTGAGAGAAAAAATGGATTGGTAAAAGCATCAGTTTGTGGACAAAGAATGGACTCAAACTGATCCCCTCCTGTTAGGTCGACAGAATGCTTTTGAACCTGCACTAGCCAATGGATCCTCCCAAAATATATGCCTGTCTTTAACTTTGTAAGCAGCTGTGAAGGCCTCCTGGAGAAAAGCAACCTATAAATATTACTATAAACAAATAGACCTCTACTTAACAAAAAAAGAGAAATGTGCTATTGCCCTGTCTGAACAGACAGTAGGAGGACATGTTACTCTGCTCTACGAATGCCAAGCACAGGAAAGTTCCCCAATACTGTGGAACAAAAATATGGGCAATTTCCCTTTAGGGTGGAGGTGGAGCACATTTTTCAGTCCGAGGGCCACATTCCATTCTGGGCAACTTTCTTAGTATACACATATAGATCAACAGATGCCATCCAAATGTCCAAATAACTATCCAAGCAAAGTTGGTGTTTATAGAAAGTACACTCAAATGTAGCGATGGTGTTTCGGTCATCAGACCATCACATAATAGAGGGCGGACCATTGTCCTTCTAAGCTTGAAGTAGGAGTCTCGCAGCGACTATTAGGTCAATTCTTGTTGCCCTGCTGTTAATTAATACAGTGTAATTTAAAAGTACATGAACATCTGCACATTTCAAGGATTTTGCCAATACAAAGTTGATACAGACGACGACTGCAGACCAAAAAGAAAACATCACTGGACGTGTCTCCACCAGGCCAGCCTCTACCACCAGCCAGGCAAAAATACTCAAGGAGAGTGTGTAGTGGGACTGTTGAGGGGTATGGCCTGGGGACAGTCCCAAGGGCCAGATAGGAAGGCCTGAAGGGCTGTGTTTGGTCTTTGAGCTGAAGGTTCCCACCGCTGCTTTACATTATGGAGATTGGCCATAACCCCTGTATTATGTGGACAAGCCAGCACCTGGCCCAGGGCTCTCGATAGGCATCCATCCATCTTTTTTTCTTAAAAGGAGAAAAGCATGCTCACTCACCTCTGTGGTTTCTAAGGTCAACAGAGCACATGGACGATCATTGTCCAAGGAGTGAACAATGAGTTATAACAGAAGGGGCTGCCCAGTTGAAATCCCCCCTTGAAACACCTGCTTGCAGTTGTTTCTTCCTTTGCAGTTTGGGGAGATGTTCATTCCCTTGCAGCTGAAACCACTCTCTATCCCAGGATAACTCAAGAGGTCCTCCTTTTTTTTTTTTTTTTTTAAACAGGACCTGTTTCATCATATATTTGTCTTTTATAGATGTGTCTATGCTTGCCCACTTTGGCTGATTTAAACATCTGCACTTTCTCAGTAGCATGATTTGTTGTGCTACTACTGTCTATTGGGTTTTTTTTAAAGCCCATGTATTATAAATCTACATTTGCTTCTGGTTTCTTCATTTGCACTGAGGAGGAGGATTCCCCCTCACATTTCATTCTCTAGCCCATAATATTCCATCTCAATCCTGCCTGATCTGCTCATGTTTGTCTAAATGGGACACTTGGCTTGTCTTCATAATTGCAGCAGGCACTGATTAAGATTTCACAATGGGAAGTTTTAATAGATGCATGGGATTATTATCCACATGAATAAATACATGCTGAAATTGCTCTCAAGATAGTTTAAGGCTACAATGATTAATCAAGCATCCGGGAGAGACGACATTAATCATTTGTCAGAGCAAACAGCTGGGATGTTCTGAAAATGTCTGGATTTGGCTTCCATTGCTCTGTCAGTGTCAAGAAAATGGCAATGTTGAAAATGATAATGACATCATTACACCTGCTAGGGGCAACCCTCCAGCGGGATTCCTGCTATGCCAAAAAGAAGCAATGATTCAAATACAAGTCAAACCAGTAGTCTGTGGATCCCTGGCCAAATGGGTTGTCAGTTTAATAACTGGTCCTGTTCATTCCACTCCAAAGTACTCAAGTGCTCTGTTCCACAACAGGTGCTCAAAAGCTATAGGACAAGGGCAGCAATACAGTGCCCTTCAGATGGTGCTGGAGTTTCAACTGACATGAGCCCCAGTCAACATGGCCAACAATAAGGGGTGATGTCAGTTGTTGTCCAACAACATCTGGAGGGCACCAGGTTGGCTATCGTTGCTATAGGTTCAAGTCCCACTAGTGTCACCCTTTATCTGTTGTTGTTATATGCCTTCAAGCTGATTACGACTTATGAATCAGCAACCTCCAATAGCATCTCTTATAAACCACCCTGTTCAGATCTTGTAAATTCAGGTCTGTGGCTTCCTTTATGGAATCAATCCTTCTCTTGTTTGGCCTTCCTCTTTTTCTACTCCCTTCTGTTTTTCCCAGCATTATTGTCTTTTCTAGTGAATCATGTCTTCTCATTATGTGTCCAAAGTATGATAACCTCAGTTTCATCATTTTAGCTTCTAATGATAGTTCTGGTTTAATTTGTTCTAACACCTAATTATTTGTCTTTTTCACAGTCCATGGTATGTGCAAAGCTCTCCTCCAACACCACATTTCTAATCAGTTGATTTTTCTCCTGTCCAATATTTCACTGTCCAACTTTCACATCCATACATAGAGATTGGGAATACCATGGTCTGAATGATCTTGACTTTAGTGTCCAGAGATACATCTTTGCATTTGAGAACCTTTTCTAGTTCTCTCATAGCTGACCTCCCCAGTCCTAGCCTTCTTCTGATTTCTTGACTATTGTCTCCATTTTGGTTAATGACTGTACCAAGGTATTGATAATCCTTGACAAGTTCAATGTCCTCATTGTCAACTTTAAAGTTACATAAATCTTCTGTTGTCATTACTTTAGTCTTTTTGACGTTAAGCAGCAGTCCTGCTTTTGGGCTTTCCTCTTTACCTTTCATCAGCATTCGTTTCAAATAGTTACTGGTTTCTGCTAAGAGTATGGTATCGTCGGCATATCTTAAATTATTAATATTTCTCCCTCCAATTTTCGCACCTCCTTCATCTTGGTCCATTCCCGCTTTCCATATGATATGTTCTGCATATAGATTAAACAAATAGGGTGATAAAATACAACCCTGTCTCACACCCTTTCTGATGGGGAACCAATAGTTTTCTTTACATTCTGTCCTTACAGTAGCGTCTTGTCCAGAGTATAGGTTGCGCATCAGGACAGATGCATCAGATGCTGTTGAACCTCCATTTCTTTTAAAGCATTCCATAGTTTTTCATGATCTACACAGTCAAAGGGATATTAAGGCAATAGTTAGATATTACTGCATTCCCTGGGATCCCCTTTTTTTGGAATTGGGATATATATTGAATGCTTCCAGTCTGTTGGCCATTGTTTAGTTTTCCATATTTGGTTTAAATTTCTCTAATCTTTTGGAATAGGAGTCTGGTTCTACCTTTTTTGTTGTCCTCTTCTATTTCTTTACAATAACTGTTGTCCCTACGTACTAGTCGCTGTATTTTTGCATTTACGGTTCTCACCGTGTTTGTCTCCTTTTGCTTTTGCTTTCCTTAACCATATTAAGAGTTTTGTCAGTCATCCATTGAGCTCTTTCTCTCTTTTTAACTAGACGTATTGTCTTTTTGCATTCTTCCTTGATAATGCCTCTGACTTCAGTCCATAGATCTTCTGCTTCTCTGTCAACTAATCTTAAAGCCTCAAATTCATCTCTTATTTGATCTTTATATTCTTCTGGGATGTTATTCAAATTGTATTTTGGCATTATGATTGTGTTGATGTTCTTTAGCGTTACTCTGATTTTTGATATTACCAGTTCATGATCTGTACCGCAGTCTGCTCCTGGTCTTGTTTTCGCATAAAGTATGGAACTTCTCCATCTACTGCTACCAATTACATAATCAATTTGATTCCTATATTGACCATTTGGTGATGTCTGCATGTACAGTCTTCTTTTCAATTGCTCAAAAAATGTGTTCACAAGAAACAAATTATTGGCTTCACAGAATTCAATAAGTCTTTCTCCTGCTTCATTTCTATCTCCTAAGCCCCATTTCCCCACAATTTCTAGTTCTTCCCTTTTCCCTGCTTTTGCATTCCAGTCCCCCATGATTATCAGAACATCTTTCGTTTTGGTGTGTGATCAATTTATTCCTGTGCTTCTGCATAAAATCTCTCTAGTTCCTCTTCTTCTGCGTTTGCTGTTGGAGTGTAGACTTGGCTAATGGTTATGTTAATAGGTTTCCCATTTAATCTCATTGATATCACTCTCTCAGACCTTGCGTTATAGCTCCTAATTGCTTTTGCTACATTACTTCTCACTATTAAAGGAACCCCGTTTCTTCTTAATTTCTCATTTCCTGCATAAAGTATTTTGTAGCCTGATTGAAAATGTCCCATTCCCGTCCATTTTAATTAACTCACACCAAGTATTGTAATGTTGATGTGTTCCATTTCTTGATTAACAATTTCTAACTTTCTCTGGTTCATGCTTCTCACATTCTGTGTTCCTATTGTGTGGGTCGTACAACTCTGGACTCTTGCTAGGTGCCATCTGACCTGGGGGTCTCATCTTCCAGCACTATCTCGTGTTGCATTTTGGATACTCTGTTCATAGTAAATTTTCGTGGTGAGAGGTATTCAGTGGTGGTTTACCATTGCCTTCCTCTGAGTCTGGATGCATCTTAGTCTGGTGTCTCAGCTTAGACCATTCCGCCTTGGGTGATCCTGCTAGGAGTCTAGCCTCTTGGTCTAGACTCCTGATGGCATTGCTGTCACCTTCTTTGACAATCTCAGACCCTCTCGCCACGTTAAGGTGTGCATCCTAAAGGAGGCATTTTTTTCCTAGGGACAGACAAATCTGCCAGTTTCAGTTTCTCTCTCTCTTAAGTTCAGTTTGCCACAGTTCCGCATCACTTTGCAACTTCTATCTTTGAAATCCTCACAAAAATTCATCAAGACTGCAGGTTCAATTCCTGCCTGGCTCATCTCTTGCTTTTAGAACAGTGGAGAACCTTTGGGGATTGTTGGCCCCTGCAAAGAAGCTGTTTTGCTCAGCAATACTCACATTGTTCACAGAGCCGACGGGTCCTCATGAATAGCATTTTGTGGCACAACAAAGTGTGTTGAGCTTATCCATGTCAAAATCAGCTCCTTTAGGGGGTTGCAGGGCATGTGCACCCACCATCTGTGTCCCTATCTCTGCCAACTTCACTTCTAATGCATGTGAAGATCTGAAGAGGTGTGTTCAGTTGAATGTGCTTAGAAGCCCCCCTGGAATTGGGAATCCTGTGTTGTCTGGGTTCCCAATTGTGCAAAGGGTTCTAACAAGGCATGTTTCCACCGGACACAATTAGAAGCCCCTTTGAGACCTGTTAGTAGTAAAGTCACTGTGGGCAGGGACATTGGAGACAGCCAGCATGAGCATCTCTATGCCACCCTAGTGAGGGGTGTGGCCTGGGAAGAAGGGGTATGCCTGGGAAGGGGGTGTGGTTCAGGGGCCAGGCAGAGAGGCTTGGAGGGCCAAATTTGGCTCCAGGGCCTACTAGTCTGGGGAGAAGGGACATTTTCTGACTGAAACTTGCTTTTCATTATAAATGTTTTTTTAACTGTTCTTTGATTATTTTGAGGTGCTAAGTCCAAATCTGAAGATCAGCCCAAATAACAGAAACAAGACATGTGCTGTGCTGATCTTGTTTTAGCAGAGAGAAACCAACATTATGAAGACAGTTGATATAGTTCAGATGGTCACTTTGAATATGTCTGATTTCCTTTGCAATTTTAGTGAAGTTTCCTATAGGAAATTATTTTCTTTTGTTTCTATTTCTGTGAATATGTGAAGTACAGCAACACTTTGCAAAATTTACACTAAAAAAACTCCAAACATAATAATGGCACTGACTTCTGCAGAATAGTCTCCAGTGGACCTCAGGAGTGTCTCAATTTGCACATGATAAAACAGTGGGAGGTGAAATATATTCTACCAAAATGGTAGATGTGCTCTATGTTTTAATTGACTGTGAACACCTTGCCTTAAATAAAGTGGTTTAAACATAGCAGGCTGAAAACATGCATCCTCTTTTTTCTAACAGCTAGAGTCATTGCTGAAGTAGCAACATATTGGAATCAGTCTGATTTTACATCAAACTGCAGTTTCAGATTCAACTGTTAATGCACCCAAAATAGAAATAGAACATAACCTCCAATATAAAACACAAAAGGCTGTCTTCACCATCACATGACAATGACTAATAAAAAGGCTTTGAAATTAATAAAAATACATTTGACACAGATTTCTAGGATGAATAAGGAGGGGGAAAGTTTTCTGGTTTAGATTCTCTGTAGATCACCATCACATGACAAAGGCTTTGAAATTAATAAAAATACATTTGACACAGATTTCTAGGATGAATAAGGAGGGGCAAAAAATTTCTGGTTTAGATTCTCTGTAGAAACATTAGTAACACAGGAAAGAAGCAAAGTAAGAAGAACACCAACAAACATACAAAAATATAATTCTCCATCTTTGGAAACGACAGATGTTGCCACCACTCACCATATGCTCAGAGGCACGTTACCAAATTCTTCCAAGCTACACAGCAAGTGGATTGGACTGTGAAAGACCAACCCAAATGGTGTTTGCATTTTGACAACTTTGTAGGGCAGTACAATATCTCAGAGAGGAGCTCGGGTCTCCTGCTCCCCTGGTGCATTCACTATACCTGCCCAATTTCCCTGCTTTTTAAAGTTTGATAGAAATAGCTGTGGGCTATAGGTACATTCTTAAACCACAAGGTTTTTTTTGCCTATTAGTGAATTTCCCTGCTTTTTAATCTGGGAGGTAAGAAATGGGATCTGGTCCTGTGCAAGTTTGCTGAGAATGGATTGATCATTTGCATGCTTATTGAGTTCAATGGGATTTACTCCCCTGCAATCTTGCTTAGGATAGGTGAAACTGACCACAGAGGATGGGGAGGGAAGGAGGAGGGAGGGGAGGAAACGCAGAGGGGAGGAGGGGGATGGGAGCAGGAAGGAGGGGGAGGGGTGGAGGACAGGTTTGATCATTTGCATGTTTATTGAATTCAGTGCGATTTACTCCCGTGCAATCATGCTTAGGATAGGTAAAAATGACCAGGGGGGGAGGGAGGGAGGGCTGGACTGGGCAGGGGAGGGGAGGAAGAAGAAGGAGGGGAGGGGAGGGGAGGGGAGGAGGAAGGGAGAGGAGAGGGGAAGGAGAGGCAAAGCAGGTCTGATCATTTGCATGCTTATTGAGTTCAATTGATTGATTGATTGATTGATTGATTGATTGATTGCACTTGTATACCGCCCCATAGCCGAAGCTCTCTGGGCAGTTTACAGCAATCAAAAACATTAAAACAAATATACAATTTAAAACACATATTTTAAAAACAATTTAAAACACAATTTTAAAATTCAAAACAATATAAAAACAATTTAAAAACACATGCTAAAATGCCTCGGAGAAGAGGAAAGTCTTGACCTGGCGCCGAAAAGATAATAATGGTGGCGCCAGGCACACCTTGTCAACAAGATCATTCCATAATTTGGGGGCGACCACTGAGAAGGCCCTCTCCCTTGTTGCCAGACTCCCAGCTTCCCTTGGAGTAGGCACCCGGAGGAGGGCCTTTGATCTTGAACGTAGTGTACAGGTGGGTTCGTATTGAGAGAGGCATTCCATCAGGTATCGTGGTCCCAAGCCATGTAAGGCTTTATAGGTCAAAACCAGCACCTTGAATTGAGCTCGGAAACATACAGGCAGCCAATGCAAATTGGCCAGAATCTGTTTTATATGTTCAGACCGTCTGGTCCCTGTTACCAATCTGGACGCTGCATTTTGCACAAGCTGCAGTTTCCGAACCGTCTTCAAAGGCAACCCCACATAGAGTGCATTGCAGTACTCTAATTTGGAGGTTACCAGAGCATGGAAAACTGAAGCGAGGTTATCCCTGTCCAGATAGGGGCATAGCTGGGCCACCAACCGAAGTTGGTAGAAGGCACTCCGTGCCACCGAGGCTACCTGAGCCTCAAGTGACAGAGATGATTCTAGGAGAATCCCCAAGCTACGAACCTGCTCCTTCAGGGGGAGTGCAACCCCATCCAGAACAGGTTGGACATCCACCATCTGGTCAGAGGAACCACCCACTAAGAGCATCTCACTCTTGTCTGGATTGAGCCTCAGTTTATTAGCCCTCATCCAATCCAAAGTCACAGCTAGGCACCGGTTCAGCACATTGACAGCCTCACCTGAAGAAGATGAAAAGGAGAAATAGAGCTGCATGTCATCAGCATACTGATGGCAACGTACTCCAAAGCTCCGGATGACCGCACCCAACGGTTTCATGTAGATGTTGAACAGCATGGGGTACAGAACTGACCCCTGTGGAACCCCATACTAGAGAGTCCAGGGTGCCGAGCAATGTTCCCCAAGCACCACCTTCTGGAGCCGACCCGCCAAGTAGGAGCGGAACCACTGGCATGCAGTCCCTCCCACTCCCAACTCAGCCAGTCTCCCCAGAAGGATACCATGGTCGGTGGTATCGAAAGCCACTGAGAGATCAAGGAGAATCAACAGAGTCACACTCCCCCTGTCTCTCTCCCGACAAAGGTCATCATACAGGGCGACCAAGGCTGTTTCCGTGCCAAAACCAGGCCTGAAACCCAACTGAAATAGATCCAGATAATCGGTCTCATCCAAGAGTGTCTGGAGCTGGCCCGCAACCACTCGTTCAAGCACTTTGCCCAGGAATGGAACATTTGTTTCGATCCTGGGAACTGCATTTTGTTTACTTAACTATTGGAGAGATAAGGCTGTCTGCTCTGTTTATACTGTGATGTCACCAAGTTTGGAGTATTAACCCAATTGTTGCTGAAATAAGAAGTGGTTTTCCTATATTTTTCTTTTAAAATGGCAATTAAGAAAGTGGCTGAAAATCTGGAAATAACTATGTTTCAGAAAATAATGGATGAGATTGAGATAATGAAAATTGAATTGAGTAAAATGAAGCAGGAGATTAAAGATATAAGGGTCCCTGTGAGAGAGGTGACCCTGGAAGGGGTCCCTGTGAGAGAGGAGACCCCGGAGATTGGAACAGGGGTCCCTGTGAGAGAGGTGACCCTGGAGACTGGAATAGGGGTCCCTGTGAGAGAGGAGATCCCGGAGATTGGAACCAACGTGGAACAGGAACAAGATTTGGAGTCTATGGACTTTAGAAATAAAATCTATTGTTTGGAACTCAATGTTATCTCTGAAGAAATGAATGAAGATTCTAGAGATAAAGTTATCAATGGCATGGATAATCTTCTGGACTGGAATGATGTGATGGAGCCCAATATAGAGAAAATCTATGGAATTAACTGCAGCCATGTGACAATGGAAAAACTTTTAAGAGATGACCCAGTGTATTTTGAAAAAAAGAACAGAGATATGATTTTACAGCAGTATTTCAGCAACCTATTCAGAATGGATGGCAAGAAAATATTTGGGATAGAGGTAATCCCCATCAGACTCTTACTATATGACTATGGCTTTGACAGCAAGATTATTATGGAATACTGATAATGGAAGATTGGATATTGAAATTACTGGACTTAACAAGACTACTGAAGATGGAAGATGGAAAATGGAACTAATAGAGATAATAGAACAATGGCTACTGAAATTATTGAACCTAACAGATTCTGATGTGATGGATTAATTGAAATGTTTATTTTGACTATGGTTATGACAATAAGATTATCATAATTAGTAATGAGATGGATTAATCGATATGCTTATCTGGAAAAAAAAATTGATAGATATATTTCTTAAAGAATTGAAACCTCTCTTTGACTTTTTGTGGAAAGAATAAAGTAATGTTTATGAGATTTGATGATTAAGTAAGATAACTACTGGAGGAAAGTGATTTTATAATATGACTTAAGGGACAGGATTGTTATGTATTATAGACTTATGACTGATTTGATCTTTGACAAATGGGAAGTCAATATTTTACTCTTTATTTTTTATTTTTTTTTTTGTTTTTTTTTTTTCTTTTTTTCTTTTTGTTTAACTATTTTTGATTTTGTTTTTTGTCTTTGAATGTTTTATGATTTTGTCTTGTATGTTTTATGAAAATCTGAATAAAAATTATTGAAAAAAAAAAAAAGATTTTCTGGGTCCAGGGAGGGTCTCTTCAGGAGTGGTCTCACTACTGCCTCTTTCACGCAGCCAGGGACCACCCCCTCTCGCAGAGAGGCATTAATCACCTCCCTGGCCCAGCCGGCTGTTCCATCCCTGCTAGCTTTTATTAGCCAAGAAGGGCAAGGATCCAGCACAGAAGTGGTTGCACGAACCTGTCCAAGCACCTTGTCAACATCCTCAAGCTGCACCAACTGAAACTCATCCAAGAAATTGGGACAAGGCTGTGCTCTGGATACCTCACTTGATTCACCTGCTATAACACTGGAGTCTGAGTCCTGGCGGATGCTAAAGATTTTATCCTGGAAGTGCCTAGGAAATTCATTACAGTGGGCCTCAGATGGTTCTACCATGTCCCTGGGGCCAGAGTGTAATAGCCCCCAGACAATTCTGAAGAGCTCCACTGGGCGGCAGATTGATGATTTGATAGTGGCAGCAAAATATTGTTTTTTGCTGCCCTCACTGCCCCTAAATACAGCTTACCATAGGCACTTACCAGTGTACAATTGCATCCACTAGGAGTTCGTCTCCATCTGCACTCAAGCCGTCTCCTATATTGTTTCATCGCTCTCAGCTCTGGGGTATACCATGGAGCCGTACGAGCTCTACACAGGAAAGGGCACTCAGGAGCAATCATGTCAACCGCCCGGGTCATTTCTGTATTCCACAGTTCAACCAGGGTTTTGACAGGAGCGCCAGCCCTATCAGCCGGAAAACTCCCCAGAGCCCTTTGGAAACCATCTAGATCTATTAGTCTCTGGGGGCAGACCAACTTAATAGGTCCCCCACCCTTGCAGAGGGGAAAAGCCGCTGTAAGTCTAAACTTCAGCAAACAGTGATCTGTCCATGACAGAGGGACTGATGTAAGGCCCCCCACATTCAGATGACCAACTTCATGTCCCAATGCAAAAACCAAATCTAGAGTATGTCCTGCTACATGTGTTGGGCCAATGGCATATTGGGACAGTCCCATGGTTGTCATGGAGACCATGAAGTCCTGAGCCACCCCGGATAAGGTGGCCTCGGCATGGATGTTGACATCCCACAGAACCAACAATCTGGGGGATCTCAACGGTACACCCGAGACCACCTCTGTCAGCTCAGCTAGGGAGTCTGTTGGGCAGCGGGGTGGGCGGTACACCAACAGAATCCCCAGTCTGTCCCGCTGACCCAACATAAGGTGCAAACACTCCAGACCAGTAGTCACATGGACAGGGTGCCTGCAGAGGAAGATGGAGCTCCTATAGACCACAGCAACCCCCCCTCCCCAACCCTCAGGTCTACCCTGATGCTGGACCAGGTACCCTGGTGGACATAGCTGGGAGAGACTGACTCCCTCCTGCTCACCCACCCAGGTCTCAGTTATACATGCCAGATCAGCTGCCTCATCCACAATTAAATCGTGAATGAGGGAGATCTTATTATGCACTGATGAGGCCTGAGAGCTGGCTGATAGGGCAACCAACAAACCTGCGGATGTGGGGAGGACCGGAACAAGGCACAGCCATTAACTAAAGCCTCTGGGGGATGGAGATGATAGCTTAAATACTGATCCAAAGACAGCGGGTTGTAAACGCAAGGATTTGAAGGGTACAGGAGACACTGGGAGAGAGAAAGGGATGCAAGGCAAAGCTCACGGTATGTTAACGGAGGAATCCAATCAGGACAAAAGAGACTTCTGGTGTCTATATACCTACGCGCGGAGCTTGGGAAACAAGCAAGAGGAGCTTGAAGTCTTAGTGCATCAAGGCAAATATGACTTCATAGGGATAACAGACTTGGTGGGATGACTCCCATGATTGGAATATAGCCATTCAAGTATATAAACTCTACAGAAAGAATAGAAGCAACAGAAAAGGAGGGGGAGTAGCATTATACGTCAAAGACAAATACACCTCTATGGAAATCCAAGAGAACGAACAAAGTGGTCCGGTAGAGACCATTTGGGTAAAAATAAATGGAGAAACAAATAAATCCAACATGGTAGTAGGTGTCTACGACAGACCCCCTGGCCAAGAAGAGGTGGTAGATGAGGCCTTTCTCAAACAAATCTCTGAAATCTCAAGGAGGCAAGAAGTAGTAGTGATGGGGGAATTCAACTACCCAGATATCTGCTGGGAGACAAACTCTGCGAAGCACAAAACCTCCAACAAATTCCTGATGGGCTTTGCTGATAATTTCCTCTTTCAAAAAGAAGAAGGAACAAGGGGATTGGCAATCCTGGACCTGATCTTAACTAACAGGGACGAATTGGTCACGGGAATTAAAGCGGTCGGTACCTTGGGGGAAAGTGACCACGTAATGCTAGAATTCGTGATTCTGGGGAAAGCCAAAGAAGAATATAGTCAAATATGGACCTTGGATTTCAGGAAAGCCAGTTTTAGCAAGCTCAGGGAAATGATGGGTAGGATCCCGTGGCTAGATAGACTAAAGAAAAAAGGAGCCCAAGAAGCGTGGGAGTTCATGAAGAAGGTATTACAAAAAGCGCAATCGCAAACAATTCCAAAGAGGAATAAAAACGGAAGACATTGGAAAAAGCCAATGTGGCTACACGGAAGACTGGTGGAGGAGGTAAAAATAAAAAAGAGCATGTATAAAGAATGGAAGGAAGGATGAATCACCAAGGAAGAGTACCGACAAGCAGCTCGGGCTTGCAGGAATACCGTAAGGAAAGCTAAAACCCACAATGAGCTGAGGCTGGCGAGGGAAGTGAGGAACAACAAAAAGGGGTTTTTCAGATATGTTCAAAGCAAGAGAAAGACCAAGCAAACGGTGGGACTGCTGCTCAATGAGGATGGCAAAATGTTGACAGATAACAAGGAAAAGGCAGAACTGCTCAACGCCTATTTTGCCTCCGTTTTCTCCCAAAAAGGGAACAGTGTGCAACCTTGCATCGGTAGCAATCTCAGGAAGGGGTCGGGATTGCAGTTCAAGATTGATAAGGAGATAGTCAGGAAATACCTAGTTAACCTAAATGAGTTCAAATCTCCAGGGCCTGATGAACTGCATCCCAGAGTATTGAAGGAACTTGCTGATGTACTCTCAGAACCTCTTGCCATCATCTTTGAGAAATCCTGGAGAATGGGAGAGGTGCCGGAGGATTGGAGACGGGCAAACGTCGTCCCGCTCTTTAAAAAGGGTAAAAAAGAAGATCCGGGGAATTACAGGCCGGTCAGTCTGACTTCAATACTGGGAAAGATATTAGAACAGATAATAAAAGAGTCCATTGGCAACTATCTAGATGACAATGCTGTGATTAGTAGGAGCCAGCATGGGTTTGTCAAGAAAAAATCCTGTCAAACTAATCTCATCTCTTTTTTTGATCGGGTCACTAGCTTAGTAGATAGCGGAAATGCTGTAGATGTCATCTATCTAGATTTCAGCAAAGCGTTTGACAAAGTCCCCATGAACTTTTGATTAGCAAACTGGTCAAATGCGGACTAGATGGAAATACTGTCAGGTGGATTCACAACTTGTTGGAAAACCGTACTCAAAGAGTGGTCGTCGGTGGCTCTGCTTCAGACTGAAAGGAGGTTTCGAGTGGAGTGCCACAGGGTTCTGTCCTGGGGCCGATACTCTTCAACATTTTTATCAATGACTTAGATGACAGGGTGGAGGGAAGCCTGTGATGTTCCTATATTAGTGTAAATAGGGTAAGTGCTGTTTGTTTAGAAGATACATGGTAAGTGGAGTGAAAGAGGAAGGGGGAGTGAATGGGCAGTAGAATGCTGGATGATTGGCTGAATGTTTAAAATGGCTGACAGTATAAAAGGAAGAATGTCAGGTAAATCTAGGTGGATGTGGTGTGGACATGTGTGGACGTTGGTGGACTTGAGAGGGTTGTTTTGGTGGGTTTTGAGAGGAGAGGGTGGAGTTCGGATTAATACTAAGACCAGTACCTCAGGAATAGATGTAACCATATGCTTAAGTGCCTTTTAAAGAAATCTTGTTATCTCTGTTATATAATAAAATACTTATTTGGTTTACCAAAGGCCTGATCCTTGGCTGGGGTTTCACAGACCAGAAGGGAGGGTAAGGTAAATACCAAGGCTGAAGGGAAACAAATGGTAGCAGCGGTGAAGAGAATAACACCACAAGCAGTCTGAGTAAATCAAAGGGATTGGGACAGCTTTAGCACTCAGTCACAGAGGTAACCAGATAGAGAGACTCAGGCAGAGTCTCTGGGACTACTGGTTATAGGACGTGACTGGTGGTGCTGCCTAGCAGGGGGATCTGTTGAGATCTATGCTAGAGCGGAGAGGGAAACCATAAAAAAGGACAGTCCGGACTGGTGGAGTCCCTGGTGGTGCCTAGAGACAGGCAGTAACCACGCACAGGTAGGAACCTGACAGGGAGAGCCAGGGAAGGGCACCACAAAGCCTTATGAAGTTTGCGGATGATACAAAACTGGGAGGGATAGCTAACACAATGGAAGACAGGAATAAAATCCAAAGGGACCTGGATAGACTAGAAAATTGGACTAAAATTAATAAAATGAAATTCAATAAAGACAAATGCAAGATTCTGCATTTAAGCCACAAAAACAAAATGCACGGGTACAGGATGGGAAATACCCGGCTTAGCAGTAGTGCGTGTGAGAAGGACCTTGGAATTGTAGTGGATCGCAAGTTGAACATGACCCAGCAGTGTGATGCTGCGGCAAAAAAGGCAAACGCGGTTTGGGGCTGCATAAACAGAGCTATAGTTTCCAGGTCGAGGGAAGTAATAGTCCCACTATATTCTGCATTAGTCAGGCCTCATCTGGAATACTGCGTTCAGTTCTGGGCGCCTCATTTAAAGAAAGATATAGACAAGTTGGAGCGGGTTCAGAAGAGGGCGACGAGGATGATAGCTGGTATGGAGAACAAGTCTTATGAGGAAAGGTTGAAGGAACTTGGCATGTTCAGTCTGGTGAAGAGAAGGCTGAGGGGTGACATGATTGCACTCTTTAAGTATCTGAAGGGCTGTCACATAGAGGAGGGTACAGATTTGTTCTCTGCTGCCCCAGAGGGTAGGACTAGGTCTAATGGTTTTAAGTTGCAGGAGCGTAGATTCAGATTGGACATTAGAAGGAACTTCTTGACAGTAAGGGCAGTTCAGCAATGGAACCAACTGCCTAGGGAGGTGGTGGGATCCCCTTCGCTGGATGTCTTCAAGCAGAGGCTGGACAGCTATCTGCGGAAGATGCTCTAGCTGTAGATTTCCTGCTGTGAGCAGGGGGTTGGACTCGATGGCCTACAAGGCCCCTTCCAACTCTATGATTCTATTAACTGCCTGGGCTGCGTTCCCCTTAACTAGCAAGTCCTCCTCACAACACCATATCTCCCTCGACCTGTTACTACACTGATTGGGGGATTTACTCCTATGCAATCATGGTTATGATAGGAAAAACTGACCATGGGGAAAAAGGGGGGGGAGGAGTATATTGGAGGGGGGCAAAGGAACGGGGAGAGAAGGGCAGGTTTGATCATTCACATGCTTATAGAGTTCAATGGTATTTACTTCCATGCAATCATGCTTAAGATAGGTAAAACTGACCATGGGGAGGAGGAAGGGGAGGGGGAGGAGGGGATTGGAAGGGGATGGGAATGGGGAGGGAGGGGCAAAGGAAGGGGGAGCAAAGGGGCAAGTGGGAGACGATAGGAGGGAGAAGAGAGGTTGGGTTTGATCATTTGCATACTTCTTGAGTTCAGTGGGATTTATTTCTATGCAATCATATTTGAAAATGAAAATGGACTGCCTTCAAGTCAACCAGACTTATGGTGACCCTATGAATAGGGTTTTCATGGTAAATGTTATTCAGAGGTGGTTTTACCATTGCCTTCCTCTGACACTGAGAGGCAGTGACTGGCCCAAGGTCACCCAGTCAGCTTCATGGCTGTGTGGGGATTCAAACCCCGGTCTCCCAGGTCATAGTCCAACACTGACCCAGGGGAGGGGCAAGGAGGGGAAGAGGAGGGGGAGGGGAGGATATTAGGTGGGTGGGCACTGGGCAGAGGGGAAGCTCCTTTCCTTTCCAAATGGAAAACCTTGGGAAAACCTTGTGAATACCATGGAAGACAAACAAAATTCAAAGGGACCTTGATAGGTTGGAGCATTGGGCTGAAAACGACAGAATGAAATTCAACCAGGATAAATGCAAAGTTCTACACTTGGGGAAAAGAAATCAAATGCACAGTTATAAGATGGGGATACTTGCAAGAAGAATCTTGGAATTGTCATTGATCACAAGCTGAATATGAGCCAATAATGTGATGTGGCTGCAAAAAACACAAATGCAATTTTAGGCTGCATTAACAGAAGTATAGTTTCCAAATCGTGTGAAGTATTAGTTCCCCTCTATTCAGCACTGGTTAGGCCTCATCTTGAATACTGCATCCAGTTCTGGTCTCCACACTTCAAGAAGGATGCAGACAAAGTGGAACATTCATTACATTCATTACATGCCACAGGGGGTTTGGAGCAAGTTTAAAGCAGACTTTTTGGAATCTATTTGTGGCACTATCCTGAAGAGCAGGTGTTTAACAAGCAACAATAAGAGTGACATGATGACACACTGAACATTTAACAGACATAAATTTTATAATATTTATTGATAAATCACCTAGTATTTAAAGGAATGGACTGAATTTAGAAGTTAAAGGCTGTAATTCTATGTTCACTTTCACTTCAGGAGTAAGCCGCAATAAACTCAGTGGAACTTATTTCTGATTAAACATGGTTAGGACTGCACTGTAACTTCAGATTCCTTTCTCCCCATGTCCTTTACTAGATTACTGGTACATTCTCCCACCTTCTCTCAAGATAGCAATTTTCACTTCTCTCAGCCCACAGGGGCCACACAAGTTCTGCTTCAATCTTAGGATCCCCCCACCCTGCAAGCCTTTTCTCTCTTCATTACCTCTCTGTTTTTCTTTCACCTCTTCCTACATTCCCCTCAAAATGATGCTGCAATCCTATCCCAACCCCACTTACCTGGGAGTAAGTTCCACTGAGCTCAGTGGGACTCACTTCTGACCCTGGGACACCAGGGTTCGAATCCCCACACAGCCATGAAGCTCACTGGGTGACCTTGGGCCAGTCACTGCCTCTCAGCCTCAGAGGAAGGCAATGGTAAACCCCCTCTGAATACTGCTTACCATGAAAACCCTATTCATAGGGTTGCCATAAATCGGGATCAACTTGAAGGCAGTCTAACACAACAACATGAGCAGACACATAGGCAAACTCCCCTCCTTTTCTCTGCCCCCCCAACTGTTTCTTCTAAGGGGCTGGAATCCTAATCCTTCTTACCTGGGACTAAGTCCCACTGAACTGAATCAGATTTACTTTAGACTAGGTTTGGGGTTAGGATTGTACTATGAATGTAATCAAATTTAATTTTGTAAAAATTAATTGGGTGTTAGAACAAATTAAACTAGAACTGTCACTAGAAGCTAAAATAATGAAACTGGACACATAATAAGAAGACATGTTTCACTAAAAAAGACAATAATGCTGGGAAAAACAGAAGGGAGTAGAAAAAGAGGAAGGCCAAACAAGAGATAGATTGATTCCATAAAGGAAGCCACAGACCTGAACTTACAAGATCTGAACAGGGTGGTTCATGACAGATGCTGTTGGAGGTCGCTGACTTGAAGGCACATAACAACAACAACAAGCCCCATTGAATAAGTGAGATTTACTTCTGAGTAGACATTTTTAGAATTACAGTGCGAGCCCTCAGAATCTTTCCCCCTTCTCTCTCTTCTGCCCTTCTCTCAAAATATCACTCCACTTACCTGGGAGTAAGCCCCACTGAACTCAGTGTGATTTACTTCTCAGTAGACATTTTCCTCCTTCCCTTCAAAATCATTGCAAGCATACAGAAGCTCTGCTCCACTTACCGGGGAGTAAGCCCCACTGAACTCAATGGGATTTACTTCTGAGTAGACAATTTTCCTCCTTCCTTCCCTGAAGCTCATTGCTAGCACACACATGCTCCACTCCACTTACCTGGGAGTAAGCCCCACTGAACTCAGTGAGATTTACTTTTGAGTAGACATTTTACCGCCTTCCTTCCCTCAAGCTCACTGCTAGCACACAGAAGCACCGCTCCACTCACCTGGGAGTAAGCCCCACTGCACTCAATGGGACTTACTTCTGAGTAGACTTTTAAAAAATTGCAGAGTCCTTCAAAGCTCCCCCCCCTTTTTTTGACTCTTTCCTTCCCTCAAGCTTGATTGAGCGAGTGGGGAAGGCAGGCAGTGGGAGAGAGCACGGGTGGGGGCAGGGCGATTGAGCCAATGGAAAGGGCAGGCTGCAGGAGACAGTGGGGGTGGGAACACACACACACACACACACACACACACACATCACCGTCACTCACCTCCATTCTGCTGCTACTTTCTTCCTCCATCGGCCATTTTCTCTCTCTCTCACGTGCTTCCTCACACAGAGCATGAGGGAAGAGCAAGCTCAGCAGAAGGCCAGTGTGAGTCACATGTCTGTTGCCCACCAATCACAGGAGCAGACTTCCCCTGCTTCCTCCAAGTAACTGGAAGGGGAAGGGGAGGGGGAGGGGGAGTGAAACAAAGAACTCTTTCTACTGCGCATGCGGTACGTTATCACCCACGGTAAAGCATTTTTTAATAAATTAATTAAAAATAAATCATGCTGTTTTTTAATTTAAACCTACTACAGATGAAGTACTGTATTTGGGGCAAGCTCAGGGATTTGATTAGGGATACCTTACAGTCATCTCTGAGTTGTAATCAACGACAACAGATTATGACAATTTCTCAAGAAAAAAGTCCAAACGGCTTCTTGTTTCTCTCTCCCCCGTTTTCCACTTTAACCTGTGGATTCTCTGTGGGGGGGTTGTGTATCACCAAGAAAACTTCCAGAGTTGTAGAGCAAGCGATTCTGAATCCAACAGTATAAGACTTGTAAGTTTTTGTTTTGAATTGGGACTATACAAAGCACCAGAAAGGGGTGGGGTGGGGTATTTTCATTTAACATGGTAGAACGCAAAAAATCCCTACTGACTATAGTATACAGCCATTCTCGTGGCTGTATAATTAATAATAATAATAATAAAGTCTTCACTCCCTGGATGCTACCTGCTCCCCACTGCCACTACATATGACATCTCCCCCTTGTTCCAAACGAGAGGGGAGGACTTTGCTGAAGCGCCAGAGCATCTTTCAGGCATGCCAAGGGCAGGTGTCTGCCTATAAAACAGACGCCAAAGGAGGCTGAGGGTGGAGCTACCAGGAAGAATAGGGAATTACTATCACAGACTCTTCTTTCCTCACACTCCCGTCTCCTCGCTGCTGCTGACGTCCTTGCTCAGAATGAGAGAAGAGTAGAGGGCTTTTCGTGAAGCAAAAAGAAGCAAGGCTGCAAGGAAAGGCTGCTTTCCCCCTTCCTTTCTGGCAGCCAGCCCACCTGCCTTTCTTGGCTCCTGTTTTGCTGCCACCTCCTTTTAAAAATTATTCTTATTTGCAAAGCCATCCAGATCTCCCATTTGGCCCAGACGGAGCCAAGGAGCAGTGAGGAAGCTCACCCCCCATCTCTGAGGCTAAATGTATGTGCCAGCATCCCCCCTTTTTTCCACCTATCCTCCGCCCGCCCAATGTCTCTCTCCAAGATGCTGTGGCAGTTGAGGGCTTTCCCCGTCCTATGTGCCTGAATGCATGCACACCTGCAGATGCTTGCAGGAGGGACAGGTGTGTTCATGTGTGTGCATGTCCTGATCTGTCTTCTGCTCTACTTTTGTTCCCCAAGTGCACGCTAACCAAGTCATCAGTTCTGATGATCATCCCAAGGCCCAAAAGCACTAACTCCCCTCCTCAATCTATCCACCCTTTTGTCTTCACAATTTAGCATTTCTTCTTCTTCTTCTTCTTCTTCTTCTTCTTCTTCTTATGATTATGATTATGATTATGATTGATTATGATTATTAAAAAGCTCAGCAGGTTGGCTGAGGCTGGGGTCCACATACAGGAGCTGAAATGTGTTTATTTATTTCTTTATTATTTATATTCCACCTTTCCTCCAAGTTGCCCAAGATGGTGCATATGGTTCCCCCACCTTTCCATTTTATTCTTACACCAACCCTGTGAGATAGGTCAGGCTGAGAGGCTATGTCTGGCCCAAGGTCACCCAGTGGGCTTCGTGGCTGGCTGGGGATCTGAACCTGGATCTTAGTCCAACACTGTCACCCACTGGTGTTGGGAGACAGGACTATACATCTTCAGACTGTCAGGGGGTGGAAGGGGATCCCAATTTGATTGGACCTTTACATTAAGAAAAGCAAGCAACACCTTTCTGTCTGCAGGGAACTTTTAATGGAAAGGGATATTTGCAGATGTGATTTTGCCATGCACCATTTTTTTCAATTAACAGAGACTAAAATTATAATTACCATGGGGTGTGTGTGTCACAAATTCTTTTGAGCTTACAACGGGGGTCCTGTACTCATAAAGGTTGGGAAGCACTGCTTTAGAATGTCTTGTAGTTCACTACCACTCATTAGTGTACCAATACATCTGACAAAGGGCATACACATGTGCAGGCCTCCTAGCCTCAGTAAGACATTATTAAGCAATGGCCACTCTACCCAAGTCAAATTGACAGCCACTTTATAGGGTTGTTGATCAGATGCAGTAGTGTAGTGGCAAATTCAGAAGTGCGGGGTCCCTTCATGATAGCCACACCCCCTCCCATCCTCTTTTTTTTTCCTGCTGGATTGAGGATGAAATCCTTGTTAATGCTTTCTCCCACAGCAAAGACATCCCTAGGAGCCAATAAGCATGAAAGGGCAGAGTATTAGCTACTGAGAAGAGTCTTCTCAGTGGCTGACTCACCTCCTTTCACTCTGATTCACTCTAATTGGCAAGACAGAACAAGGAAGTATGTTAGAAGACTCTTCTCAGTGGCTAACACACTCTACTTTCATGCTGATTGGCTCATAGGATGCTGGAGACGTGGGGACCCTGCTGAGACCCAGCTCCCAAAATGTAAGGGGTCTAAGACCCCCGAATCCCTGGACAACTACACACCTGAGTCAGTTGTGAAGGTAGTCCAGTTCTGACCTGCTGTTTCAGTTATTCACATTGCCTCATCCCCAAGATTTAGAGAGTGGCAATCTTCGGATTCAAATTCAGCACCTCAAAATCATATAAGTCTAGAAACATTATATATGATGAAAAGCAAGGTTCAGGTTGCTCTATCCCAGACTACCCCCATCCCTGCCTGATGCTATGGAGATTTGCTGATGGTTGCCTGTATCAGTAGCCAGCAAATATCTGAATGGACCAGAAGGCGGGAAGATGACTCATCCTTTGTTCTTTGCCTGGCCAGAGGGAGGGGGTGAGCTTAAGCCTGAAGTTTTGGAACCAGACTGAGAGAAGGACACAGAGAGCTGAGTTGCTCTCTGCAGGAAATCTGATGAGGAGCAGCAAACTCTAGCAATCCTGTCGTGGTGTTGAATGCTGTGAATCTCCATCTACGCTCAACCAGTATATATGTGTAAATAAATTCTATATCACAAAACACCAGTCGTTGTCTTGCAATCACATTCTAAAGATACCAAAGCCTGGGTAAACCCTGGAGACTCATGAAACCTTGGATCTGGTGGTTGTGAATTTCTGGATGGGGTAGGTCGGGCTTTCTTGTGGTTCAGGTGATCAAAGAAGCCTCACCTAGAGACCCTTTGAGAGGTCTAGCAGTTTCACCTGTCTGGCTCTGGGCTGGCTGTGTAATGCCTCAGGGCCCTAATGCAGAACCAAGCATGATCAAAGATATATGGCCTGCCCAAGTGGTGTGATGAAAAGTATATTTTTTAAAAAATCAAAGGAGGTAGGTGGGGAACGTTGAAGGTGTTGTTTGTAACAGTTTTACTTAGAAAGTTACACAATTTCATTATGTGCTTCAGCACGGGGAGAACATGTGTACCATAGAGATAACATTTTATTTCCGTCAGGGTTTCTGCACTGAATTTGTTGTCAGGAAAATTGTTTGCTTTGCTTATAAGACAGATTTTTAACTATTTGGGTAACAAACCCTTTTGGAAGTGAATCTATTAGATTTGGGTAATAGCGCTCTCCGCCTTCTGATTTCACAGAGTTCCCTTTCTCTGGCAAGGATGAGATTGTCAATTCCCAGAGACAAGAATCAGCCAGACAATGGGTTTCCTTGACCTGAAAAAACATCTGGTTCCATTAATTAGCCAACAATATGTTCACACTTAACCAAAAAGCCTGAGCAAAACTTTTCCCAGGACTGATGTCTCTAATCCAGCCCTTAAATGCTCTTTCAAGAGAGTTGGCCAATTCCATTTTATTCCGACAAACCTTCACATTAATGGCGTGGGGACCCAGTGGATTATACGGATTGCCCCCTTGAGGGGTGGTTTTTATTTCATTCGTTGGAGTAACCACCCAGTTCTCAAAACCAGCAGGGCTGAATGTTGGCAGAGCACAAATCCGCAACTGAGGGGCAGGCCAAACAATGAGGTCAATGAATCTGCTGCGTCAATGAAACCTCAGGCGCCTGATGTGCACAAGGCAGGAAACTGTTGTGCGAAAACAAATCTTCACTGGCTTCCTATTTGTTTCCAGGAATAATTCAAGCTGCTGGTTTTGACTTTTATGTCTTGGGATAACTAGGGTATCCAGATGCTCCCATATGAAGTTGTCCACTCTTTTAACAACTTTTTCAAGGCTCTTCTCAGGGGTGCCCCAGTCCTTCTCTGTAATCAGGCAGCTAGCAATAGGGCCTTTTTGATGGTGGCACCTCAGTTATGGAACAGCCCAAGGATAGTCAATTGATGCCTGCTATTAAGATCCATGTCACTGGAGGCTTGTCCATTAGGATTAATGGGCACCACCCCAGCAGTGTCAGCAGCCCTCAATCGCCTGCCTGCCTTGCTTACATCCAGTCCAGGGGATGGCACTGACTGTCAGCTTCCTCCCCCTTAGTCTCAGTGTTGCCCCTTGTAGAATTCAGCAGGGAGGAAGAGAATGGGGACAAAACTAGAATTAGTTGGCTCCTCCTATCATTGGCGGTGCCTCCACCTACTGTTGTCTTCTCTATCTTCTGCTCTACCAGTCTGAATGGGCACCAGCCACCACTGATCTGCGTGCAGCTGCCCAGTGAATGGCAGGTGGCAGCCTTCTCAGTGAAGTACCACCAGGCCGTGGACTGATCTGTTCATCCAGGTAGGATGTTAGATCCTCCTAAGCAGGAAAGGGTATAAAAGGGCTTCCTGTTGCAACTGAGGCTTGCTTCAGCATCACGGTCTTCCTGAGCACTGGTGTGTTGCTGTATCCTGAATTATACTTTGATCCTGCCTCCTGGTTTGACCTTTGGTCCCAACTATTGGTTTGCTGCATGGCTCCTGGCTCATATCAGACCCAGCCCTACCACCTACTTTGGGCGAATGCAAATTACTAGCTTACCATGTGGGAAATGTAGGGAGATCCAAGGTTCAACCCCCAAGATCTCCAGGTAGGGATGGGAGAGCCCCCCTGTCTGAACCCTGGAAAGCCACTGCTAGTTAGGGTAGACAATACTAAGTGAGATGGATGACTCAGTATTAGGCAGCTTCCTATGACCATGGCTGGTTGTGAACTGTTCTGTGATTTCTATTACTCCACCCCTAGTTACAGGCCAGTTCTGTTGCTATGGCATGAAGCCACTACTTCTACATGCCCTGCCATACATTTCTCCACCCCTTTATCATCACTATTTCATCTTGGTTCTTTATTTACCGAAATAGATGGTCCATTCTGTTCTCACTGTCTTATCAACCAACTTGGACCTTGCGTGTCATGAGCCCCATGGAGAACTCTTAGCAGAACTGGTCTGAAGAAGGGGAGGACTGGGATACAGGGGAGGGGCCCAGTGGGTTGAACTGGGCAGCCAGCAAAGTTGGGGAGAAGCTGAGTGATCTGCTGGCTGACAGCCCCTCCCTGATGTGCCAGCTGCCACAGATGTGGGAAAGTCAATAGTAGTCCATCCCCTTACTCCGCTTCTGGAGGGTCTTCAGACCCCTGATCTGCCTCCTGTAGTTGACACCCACTCAGAGCAAGAGGATCAGTTGAAGGCAAGGAAGCACGAGAGTGAACTGGCCAAGGTGTCTCCATCTCTATCGCCAAGAACACACCATCTTCTACACAGGTGCAAGCAAACTGTTCACAAGCCTACCTGTAGGAATGCCTCCCAGGCTGGAATATAGTTTTCGCACAAGTAATGTGCCCACCACAACCCTACATAAGGGGGATCTTTGGGGGCATTTCAAATGTTGTGACAACATCTTTGCTTGAGTAGCCATGCTTAGTGGTGCCTTGTAAAGACCTACAGACCTGTGAGATCTGTAGTCTGATCTATGTACCAGTCATGTGCTAAGTTCTGGATTAAAGCTTTAAGCAATAACCAAGGCGATGGTCCCAAATCTGATTGTGCGAGAGGTAGCCAGGACACTGCAATTGACAGGGGAGGTCCTGTTGGTGATACCACCTTTAGCTGATGCCTGGTTGGCATTGACCTATAACAGGGATTTTCCATTTGTAGAATGCCCTCCTTAGTGAGGTGCATCTGTCCCCTTTTTTATTGACTTTCAGGAGAAATTGAAAGACATTTCTGTTTACCCAGATATTTGAGGGCTGTTCAATACTGGTCATGGCAACCTTGCAATTAGCATCTGTGAGGGTATGTGATTGCTTTTAAATGTTTTTAGATGTTCCAAATGTTTTTAGGTATTTATAGATGGTTTTTAATAGTTTATATATATATATATATATACACACACATTTCCATTACAGTGATAGAGATGCCAGCAGATCCAGCAGTATTCACTAAAAGGGAGAACTTTTGGATTTACTCTCTGGACACATTGGCACCACGTGGCCTGAACCTGGAGGACAGTACCACCACTACTTAGCTTCTGCAAATGAAGCCCCTCTGAGCATTCCATCCTCAAAGCTCTATAACTGCCACCTTGGTAACAGCATTTGTATGTTAGCAGCTGATGAAGGCGGAAGCTGAAACGTTTTGTTAATACAATAAAAACCTCTGTTTGGTTAAACACAATTACGTTCATATATATATATATATATATATATATATATCATTATATTAATTGGCCTGTTATTTATTACTCAAAGAACATTAACAGGAATCCAGTCCTAGAAACCTTTCTCTTATCAATAAACAGAGTCATCAACAACCACACACCAACTCCTACTCACGACAACCTTTCAAAAGAAGAAAGAATAGCCCTAAGGAACCTTCAGATGAGAAGGGATATTGTCATCAAGCCTGCAGATAAGGGTGGTGCTGTTGTGGTACTTATCACTACAGACTATATAGCAGAAGGTCAAAGACAACTAAAGGTTGAAACAACATATAGATTTCTTGACAAAGACATCACCACAGATCTCAATACTCATATCATTACATCTATACAAAACCTTACAAGTAGGAAATTTCTTAAAGAGGAAACTGCTGATCTCCTTGTTAATCCAAATCCCACCCCTGGAAGGTTTTACATGTTGCCTAAAATCCACAAAGCCAACAATCCTGGTCACCCAATTGTCTCAGGTAACAACACAGCTACTGAAAGGGTTTCTCTGTACATTGACTTAAATTTACAAAACATGGTGCAAAACCTCCCATCGTATATCAAAGACACCAAGGACTTCTTGCTTGAAATTGAGTCTTTAAACAAGCAGTATCAATTCCACAACAATACTATACTAGCTGCTTTAGATGTCACATCTCTTTACACCAATATACCACATAATGATGGGATTCAGGCTTTAAATGAGTTCCTTAACACCAGAGATATGAACAATCCTCCAACAGAGGTTCTCACAACTTTAGCTACACTAGTCCTGACTTGTAACAACTTTACATTCAATGGAGAACACTACCTGCAACTACAAGGCACAGCTATGGGGACTCGCATGGGTCCATCATATGCAAATCTCTTTATGGGTAAACTTGAACAGAAGATCCTCAAAAAGGCCATCAACAAACCACTTATATGGTGGTGATACACTGATGACATCTTTATGGTCTGGACAAATGGTAAAGAGAGTTTGGAACAATTTAAAAATTACATCAACTCTATCCATCTCTCTATTAAGTTTACATTTAATAGTACAAATGACAATCTGCACATCCCTTTTCTGGATGTCCTTCTTACCATTGAAAACAACAAAATAGCCACTGATCTCTACAGCAAACCCACTGATGCCCACACCTATTTAAACTGGAAATCCTGCCATCCTAGGCATATAAAGAAGAACATTGTGTATAGCTTAGCTCTGAGAATCAAACTTATTTGCAACACTGAAGATAAATACCAGAGAAGGATCAGTGAACTTAAAGAACACCTTCTTCGAAGAGGATATTCTCCACATATTATGAATTGCAACATCCACCGAGCTTCCATTCTGTCCAGAGAAAACCTTCTCCATCATACTGAGGTGTCAAAGAGCAGAGAGCAACGGATTCCATTTGTGGTAGATTTCCATCCAGCATCTCCTAACTATCACTGAGCAATCAAGGAGAGCTATCCATTGCTGGCAAACTCTGAACATCTTACCAGAGCCATCAGCAGGCCTCCTGTTATAGCATTTTGCCAACCTCCTAATTTGCACAGACTGTTGGTGAGAGCTGTGCTTAAGCCACCTATCACCAATCCAGGGTCTCATCCTTGTCACTCCAAACCTTGTATCACCTGTGTGTACCTCAGGGAGACAGCCACTTTTACAAGCACTAGGACAGGCAGGACATATTACATCAAACAGAACATCACCTGCAGGTCCTACAATATAGTTTACATCATCAAGTGCAAAAGACCAGGATGTCATATCCAATACATAGGAAAGACCACAGCTGACCTATGCACGCGCTTCAGGAACCACAAGTCAGTATTCTTGACAAAAAAAGTGGAGCAACCAGTTGCAAAGCATTTTAACATCAAGGGTCACAGCCTGTTGGACTTTCCGTTACAGCGATAGAGATGCCAGCAGATCCAGCAGCATTGACCAAAAGGGAGAACTTTTGGATTTACTCTCTGGACACATTGGCACCACATGGCCTGAACCTGGAGGACAGTACCACCACTACTTAGCTTCTGCAAATGAAACCCCTCTGAGCATTCCATCCTCAAAGCTCTATAACTGCCACCTTGGTAACAGCATTTGTATGTTAGCAGCTGATGAAGGTGGAAGCTGAAACGTTTTGTTAATATAATAAAAACCTGTGTTTGGTTAATCACAATTACGTTCATATATATATATATTAGGTGATTAACGGAATCCTTATAGGGATCCAGAGCAAGCTTGAGTGAAGTTCTGTTTGTTGCTTTCAAAACTGTCTTCTCTCTCTCTCTCTCTCTCTCTCTCTCTCTCTCTGTCAGTCTCTCTCTCTCTCTAAGTCTCTCTCTAAATCTAAATCTCTCTCTAAATCTAAATCTCAATCGCATTGTGTTTAGACATTTTGATGTTTGCTACCCTGATCTCCTTTGTGGAGAAGGGTGAGATAGAAATTTAATAAAAAAAGTTTATTCATACTGATAATGATGTTTCAATGAGGTCACTAAAACATCCCCCCTCTCTTTTGGGTTGTTCGCTTTCTCTCAGGAGCAGGGATGGAAAGGTCTGTCAGTTTCCGTTCTCTGAGTTTCTCATTTTTCCAATCTTAAATTCAGTTCTCCACAATTATGCAGCAATTTTCCTCATGAAAACTCTCCAGCGTCTCTTAGTGTGAATTTCTTCTAATAAACACATGTTTGTTTATTAGCAGTTTTGACTAATGTACACATTTCTGCAAGCAATTTCTCATCATATAATCAGGTGCGTATTGGAGGGGGGATAGTCCGGGACAAAGACCCGTTACATTTTTGCAGGCAGTCGCCTCCCAGTCCCCTCCAGGCATCCCTCTGTTTGTCTCTACAACCAGTCAAGCCACCACGTGCTTGCTTTTAAAAGCTACACCCTTTCCTCTTGCCTTAGGAGAGACAGGGAGAATCCAGCAAGGTCAACAGCCATTACTGCCAATTAGCAGTCAGTATGAATCTCCTTGTTGTTGTGGGGAGGAGAGAAACAGGAGGGAGAGAGCCAGCTGGAGTTTAGACAGGGGAGTTTAGAGAGACAAGGAGGGACAGTCTAGCCCATTTGAGGGGGTTTGCATCAGAATCTTATTAAAATGAATGGCTTTCAAACAGTCCCATGAAGACTAATAGCAGCCAAAGTGGAGGGTGGGTGAAGAGAGGCACAATGAGGGGAGGAGCATAGGGCTAAGAGTGAGACAAAGCAGCGTTTTTTCTCAGAGAAGGGGCACAAAGGAAGGAAGGCTGAAAGAAGGAAGGCAGCTTGTAAAACACAAGGTGCATTGCTTGTAAAGCATTTCTCCCTCATTGGTGCTTTTTGCATATTGTCTGTGAAAAAGCAGATGTGGGGGGGAGGCAAAGGGCTAAGAAGAGTGGAGGTATTTTACAGACATCACTGCATGTGAGAGAACTCTTTCTCATAGTTGATCTACAAAAAGCAAATTTCTTCCCCTTGTAAAATGCAGGCAGCCTCGCTCTTTGCCCACTTCTTAGCCCTTTGCTCTTTCTGTCTTCCCCCACCCTTTGTGAGGCTCTCTCTCTCCCCACAACTTTCTCACAGACAATCTGCAAAAAGCACAACTGAGGGGAGAAGAACCACTTTACAAGCAATTCCCCTTGTATTTTACAGGCAGCCTTCCTTCTTCCTTTCCTCAGGCTTCCTTCATTTGCCCCCTTCTTTGTGAAGAAATGCCACCTCATCTCACTCTCCCTTCACTCTTTTTAGCCCTTTTCTCTTTCCCTCTCTCCCCGTGCACCCTCTGTGATGGTTGCAGTGAGTCTGTGCAAGGAGAAAGAATTTCTTGTCAAGCAATGCCCCTTGTATTTTGCAGGCATCTTGTGCAAGGAAACAAAATCCTCTCTGCTAATATGCAAACAGCAGGGGGAAGAAATGGGTTTTTTTTTTGCAAATTAGCTGTGTGAGGGACCTCTCTTGCACACAGCAATACCTGTAAAATACTGTACCAGCTTCTTTGTCTCCACCCCCCATGAGGAGGAAGAAAGGACCACTTTACTAGCCCTGTGTTTGGTGCTTTCAGAAGCACTGAGCACAGGGCTAGCAAAGCCCCGTGTGCAGCAATATCCAGGCACCTGATTGCCAGTAGGCTGTTGTGGCTTAGAATTTTGCATTGCAAAATTCAAATAAGTGTGAATTTTGAAAGATGGCTGTGTTTCAGTTCTCATATTGTTTTGGAAAGTACGAATTTGATAGATTCAGCTTAAAATGCAAACTGAATCAAATTTCTCATCCATCGCTACTCAGGAGAGATATCTGGTTATTTTATCAATATTGCTTTGCTTTGGGTTGGATCCAAGCTAAGTTAGTAATAGTTGTTGATATTGGCCATACTTTCTAAGGCTGATGGGAGTTGTATTCCACAACATCTGCAGGGCACCAAATTGACTATCCCTGGATTAGCCATCATGGTCACAAATTTGAATTTCACGAGGAAGTAATGAGCAAGAATTTTCATATATTCAGAGATAGTACCATCCATTTTTCTTGCCAAAGCTGAAATTTCCACCATGTCAGCTGCAGAAACTTTGAAGGCAAAATAATAATGATAATATGCTGAAATTATGAAAGTTGGCAACCCTGAATATTTTTCTTGATGGTCTTGCCAAATACTGATAGGCATATTCCATAATAATGGTGATGTTCTTTTTCAGATGATATGCATGTTGACAGTTAGAGTAATGCGATCTAAATTTTGAGCCAATATGGGAATGAGAAGCTGTGCTTTTGTTTAACTTCCTAGTTACAAATGATCAGATAGAAAATATGGAAGAAAGACCACAGTTAATAGCTTATGCCCACATCCTATGAGAAGGTTTATGTCATCAAGTGAGTGATGGATGGGAAGGAACAGGCTGAAGTTGAATCCTGATAAGACTGAGGTGCTACTCGTGGGAGACAAGGGAAGGCTGGGAGATGTTGACCTGGTGTTCGACGGGGTGAAATTGCCCCTGAATGACCAGGTCCGCAGCCTTGGGGTTGTTCTTGATTCCAAGCTGTCCATGGAGGCTCAGATTTCAGCTCATTTGTAGACTGCAGCCCTACCTTTCTGCTCATCAGTTCCCACTGGTGGTACATGCCCTGGTCACCTCTCGGTTGGATTACTGTAATGCGCTGTACGTGGGGTTACCCTTGAAAACGGTCCGGAAATTACAACTTATACAAAATGCTGCGGCTCGACTACTTACAAACTGTCGCCGCCGGGAACACATCACCCCAGTGTTGTTCGACCTACACTGGCTCCCAGTTATTTTCCGGGCCCAATTCAAGGTGTTGGTATTAACCTTTAAATCCCTATACGGTCTCGGCCCAGTTTATCTGATGGAGCACCTCCAGCGCCACCAACCATGCCGCCCAACAAGATCTGCCACACAGGACCTTCTCTCAATCCCGCCAACTAAAACAGCTAGGTTGGCGGGGACAAGAGAGAGGGCATTTTCAGTGGCGGCCCCCACTCTCTGGAACTCCCTCCCGTATGACCTTCGACATGCCCCTTCCCTGAATGTATTCCGCCAAGCTTTGAAGACCTGGCTCTTCAGACAGGCCTTTGGGACTTACAGGGAGGGTTAAATTTTTACGACCAATAGCCTACTACTCTGTACTGGAACTGTTTTATTGTTTTATTGTTATATTGTATTTTATGATGTATTTTATTATGATGTAATGTATTGTTGTTAAATTGTACGTCGCCTAGAGTGGCCATTGGCCAGATAGGCGACCCACAAATTAAATTATTATTATTATTATTATCAAGAGACTCTCTCTGTCTCTGTCTCTCTTTCTGTCTCTCTCTCTCTAAGCTGCAAAACAGGATACACCCTTACCTGAAATGCCAATGAAATCTATATGATTTATTTCTAAGTAGTTGTTTATAAGATTTCACAGTCAATGACCTTTGATGTCTGTTGGTTATTACTAGCTATGGCCAGCTAGCTGGATATGATAGCTAGCAGGTCCAAGGAGAAGATTATTCCACTAGATTCTTTGTGATGGAGAGAGTTTGACCATCACATTCTTGTTATTCATGGGCAAATAAATTTTGTTTTGTAGTTCTTCCAGCCCGGGGGGGGACACACACAGTGGTCTGGGGCTTGCTTTCCACAGCTTTTGTTTCCTCCAGAACATGATCCCACTTTTCCAAACAGGCTATAATATTATTTTCTAAGCACACTTGAGCAACTTAATATTTGGCTTTTTCCTTGATGGAGGAAACTTTAATATTTGTGAGGTCCTGAAGGCACAGGCCCCGTCTTGTCCTACTAAAACAGTGTTCCTGATGAAACATATGGATTCAAAGCAGCCTTGTATTTAAGCATTCACTTTGTAGTTATGCACCATCAAAAAAGAAGAGATTTGTATAAGAATATAAGAACATAAGAAGACCCTGCTGGATCAGGCCAATGACCCATCAAGTCCAGCATCCTGTTCTTACAGTGGCCAACCAATTGCCCATGGGCAACCCACAAGCAGGACCTGAGTGCAAGAGCAACTGGTATATAGAAGCATTCTGCCTCCACCTATGGAGACAAAGCATAGCCATCATGGCTAGTAGCCATTGATAGCCTTATCCCCCATAGTTTACATGCATAAATGCACATTCACAAGGAATTATTATAACTGAGACAGAAATGCAATACATCTCACCATAGCAGGGACCAGGTAACCTATGTGTCTGCTCAGTTTGATACTCAGCTTGCAACCACTGATGGGCAACTTCAAGCCCTTCCCTGCTCTCACTTCTGTTCTCTGTAAAGTAAAACACATGTCCACCTTACACTCACTTAGTAGCCATAATTGACAAGGAATTCTGTCCAGGTGAGGATTTTGCTTTGTGCAAGATGCTAGAATCTGGATTGGCAACCAGGCTCCCCCTCCTTCCCTTCTCTCAGGAGTGAGGCACCTTTGGCCCTCTGGATGTTCCTGAACTACAACTACAACTCCAATCAGCCTTAGTAAGCACAGCCAATGGCCAAAGGTTCCCCGCATCTGCTCTAGTGCCTGGCCATGGTGATGAGGGGCTGATAATTCCCCGCTACATGGGAATTAGTCTAAACAGACAGGGATGCAGTACCTTTGGCCCTCTAGATGATGTTTGGCACCATCTCCCATCAGCCACAGCCAGCATGGATGATCAGAGTTGTAATGTAGCAACATCTGGAGGACCACAAGTAAGAATGAAGTAGAAATTAAATTAAATTCAGCCCACATTGAAAGGCAATCTTACTGAATTAGCACTATTTAAACATTCTGCAAGCTGAAACACAGCCATCCTTCAAAATTTTCACCCCTCTGGTTTTTGCACTGTGGGTCTCTAGCCAAGTAATATGTACAAAAATGCATATACTAGGGTAAAGTGTGCATATAAATGCTTATATTAGTGAAAATAACGTTAAAATGCATTATATTAGGGATACTTGCTTTGCAAACATATGTATATTAAGCAAAATTGCATAAAATGTATATATTAGGACAATGCACACTGAAATGTTGATGAATTTTAATGAGGGCTTTTGCAAAGAAAAATCACAAACTGATGTGGAAATGTGGAAAATCAAACTTAAGACTGGAAAAAGGAAAAATGGAGAGAAACCAAAACTGATAGATTTGCCACATGCCACAAGTTCCCCTTACTTGAAATAAAGTGAGGCTTACCATGCATAAAATTAGTCCTAGTGAATAAAGTTGGGCATACTTCTATGTAAACCATCTGCAATTATGTTTGCCCATAACTGAGCAAGCTAGAAAAAGAATTGCAGGTTAGTATATTTTGTGGACATATTTACAAGGCTGCTGCAGAATAAATAGTTATTTATTTAGTTATTTAGTTAGTTACTTATTTAGTTAGTTAATTTACAATATCTATATGCCATCCAATAATGTAAGTTCTTTGGAGAGCTTCCAATAAAAATTAAAATAAATTCAAAACAAGGTCTTATAACCATTAAAAATACTATAGCATAAATTTGATGGCGTCATACTATGAAGTGGGCTTTTAAAATATTAGTAGTAGTAGTAGTAGTAGTAGTAGTACTATTATTATTATTTTGCTGATTATTATTATTATTATTAACAACAACAACAACAACAACAATAAAACAAAAATAGCAAAAAAACAACAACCCAGCAACAGAAAATAAAATCTGTGTACCAAAGCTCAGGGCAGCATCAAAACGGCATGGATCTGAAAAAACCCAAGAATATGCAAAATATCTAAAAACCACTGAAAGATTTTACGAATGACAATAGGAACACAGGAAGCTGCTTATACTGAATCATTGGTCCATCTAGCTTGTCTTCATTGTCTGGCAGCAACTCTCTAGGCTTTCAGACAGGGGACATTCCCAGCCTCATCTAGAGATTCTGGGGACTGAACCTGGGACCTTCTGCATGCAAAGCAGATCCTCTACCACTGAGCTAAGGCCATATGCCATAAAGGCCTTCACCTGGCCGCAAACGGATCACATTGGCTGACTGGCTGCTGTGTGGAAGACCAGCTGGTCTTTCCCCCAGGAAGTGACATAACAAGGGGAGACATTTCAGGCCCAACATCAGCTCATAGCTGCCTCAGATAGCTGCCTATGTTCCAGCACCCTGGGAGCACCCACCCACTGATGTTTGCCCTGAGCCTCCTATAAACAATTCTATTCCTCTCCGATTACAATGTTGAGTGGCTGGGTCTGAGGGTTGCCATTTTGATTTCTGACACAGCCTCCGAATAGGGTTGCCAGGTTCAGGGCCTGAGACTGATCCTGTATCTTTAGGAGAAGAGAAAGTCAGCCAAGTGCAGGTGTTCTTGCAAACATGTAATGGGAAAAACCACAAGGTGGAATTCTCCCTTCCCCCTGTGCAACTTTTAATGATACAAAAGACCCCTTGGTTGCCAGGCCCAGCCTCCAAGAGGTCTTCTGTATCTTTAAAAGTTGCGCAGGGGGAATTCTACCTTGTGGCTTTTCCCATTACATGTTTGCAAGAACGCCTGCAATTGGCTGACTTTCTCTTCTCCTAAAGATACAGGATCAGTCTCAGGCCCTGAACCTGGCAACCCTACCTCCGATATATAGCATAATTCCGGGCCATTGTGGGAAATGCAAATAATAGCTCCTAGACCCAGCCAGCTCATCAGAGCACTGCTGCTGTTCACTGCTATTGCCAGGTAACCACCAGAAGGGCCCACCGAAGTAGGGGGGGGGAAGCTCCAGAAGGCATTTTACCAAGCTCTTTCCTTGTCCTCAGACCTGGACCTGGCTGTGAGCCATGTATATTATATCCTGGAAAACTGCCACAGAAAGGAGTCAGAGTGAGGAATGGGAATGAGCACTCTGTTAAAATTCTCAGTTAAAGTGGGATTTTGGGAGGGGAGGCACAATGGCAATGCCTAATATGGCTGCCACTGGGATATGTGGTGAGATAAGGACACCGGGGAGCAGAAGAACAGGGGCCAGGTGTCTATTTATGCTTCCGCGGCATGAACCCTGTAAGCTCCCTGTCAACACTTCTGCTTCTGCTTTCGGAATTAGTTTGGCTCCTCGTCACTCATGCCTTAATCTCTCCATATCTTTTGTAGACCTGTTGCCTTTTGTGTCGTACACATAGCCTCCTGCCCCAGCTCCGGCCCTTATCCCTTGCAATTTTTTTTTGTAAAGGGTTGTCATTGCTTCCCACCTCTGGCTTCCCACTAACAAAAAGAACCAGCCCAAATTCTGCAAGGAAGTCCATTGTTCATATGCCAGCCCAGGCCCAACATGGTGGCTATTGCCAAGCCAGCTGGGTCCTTGCTGGCACAGTTGCTACAAAGGTTGCCAGGCAGAGGCCAAGTCAAGAATCTGCAAGCATTGGCAGAAGAGAGGGGATATAATCAATTCCATGTGCATCTTTCTTTTTGTTTATTGCCTAGCAGAAAGTAATTTATTCAGAGATTCCAAATCATATTTTAGAAACACAACAAAAAGTCCATTGTACAGCTCTGTGTTGGCCCAGGCTGGGAAATGTTCATTGTGTGAAATATTATAAAGGTCTCTTCTTGTTATTTCCAAATATTGTGACTGATTTATCTCCTTCCATGTCATGCTGAGAGCTACTCTGTGCAGTCCTGCTCCAGCAGACAAGTGAAGCAATGTTGTTTTCCATGAATACCACAAACAAGGAAGCCCATCGACACCTCTGTTCCTGCCAAGTGGAAGAAGCACATCATGTATGCGTCACTTGATAGGCTACTTTTGGAATGCTGCATCCACACTGATCATTATCTTCCTAACTCGTGTGGCTTGGACAGAGTTACCTCAATGGAGAATAAAAGATGACCCCTTATGCATCAATAAGATATTGATGACCCATTCTGGACTTGGAATAAAAGCTGGAGAGAGGAATCATGGTCTTCAGACTGAGAAGATGGCTTTATTGTGTGAGATTAATGACCAGTCCCATTCTGTTAGTGCCTCTTGTAGCTGGAGTGTTGTCTGTGAACATTGATTATTGAAATCAGACCTCACATGGGGATTGATAAAACAAAACTGATGAATTTACAGCAGGGACAGCCAACATCTTCCCAGTGCTTTGGACTACAGCTCCCAGCCAGCAAGGCCAATGATCAGATATGAAGGGAGCTATAGTCATCATCATCATCATCATCATCATCATCATCTTATTTGTATGCCGCCTTTCCACACAAAAATGTGCTGAAGGTGGCTTACAACAGGTAAACAGAAATACATCTCAAAAACAATTGCAAAAACAATTTCCTAATAAGAAAAAATAATAAAACCATAGCATAAGAGCAAGCAAAAACAAATTTTTATTATGAATATAACAACCTTTCAACATAACTTTTCAATATTATGAACAGTCTTTGGGTTCCCAGATGTTCCTGGGCTACAATTCCCATCATTTCTGACCATTGGCCATGCTGGCTGGGGCTGATGGGAGTTGTAGTCTAGCAACATCTGGGACCTCAAGGTTGGAAAAGGCTGAAACAGAGGATTCTTCTCTGACAGCCTTTCTACCTGAGGATTGGCCTCTGTATTAGCAGGAAAACATGGCTGCCTTAGCTTTTGATTTTCCACATTGCCCACTTAAAGTGAGAGATCCCATTTTCCCTAGAAAGCTGTTTCTGCTTATAGGTTTCCTAACCTGGGTTGGTTCTGCCACTTGTAACTTCTTCCCAATGATACCTGAGTCTCTAGACTGAGTGTGAGACCTGCCAGCCCTAACTGGCAGGCATTATAGCCCTCTTCATGCATTCAGACTGGACACCACAAGGGCAAAACTGTGTAAAAGAAGGGGGACATGCACCTCAACCCTATTCCTAACATTGTGGGGGATGTCCCTTCCACTGGGCCATGGCCCAGTGGTAGAGCACATTGTGACGTTCCCTCCTTTGGCTCCCCCTGCCAGGTTCCCACCTGCTTGTGGCTACCGCCTTTCACTAGGCACCACCTCAGGACACCACCAGTCAGGTTCATCATTTTTATTTTTTCTCACTCTGCTCTAGCACAGATCTCACAAGATCCCACTGCTAGGCAGCACCACCAGTCACTCCCTGTAAACAATACTGCTAGAGACTTTGCCTCAGTCTCTCTATAGCTTGTTACTTTGTGTCTGGGTGCCCTTGCTGTCCACAATCCCCTTGTATCTTTGTCTATAAAGCATACAATCCTGGGTTGCTCTGGATACTTGACGTTGTTACAATATCTCCCTTCACTGCTGCCACCATATGATACATTTTTCCTTCAGCCTTGGTAATTACCCTGCCCTCCCTTCTGGTCTGTGTATTCCCAGCCAAGGATCAGGCTTTTGGTAAACCAATAAAAGTATTATAACACCAGGAAATAACAAGATTACTTTAGGAATATTTAACAAGTGTATGGTTCCATATAGTGTCACTCTTTATGTTTCTGGTCATATATATACTGTCTAAATATCAGCCAAATATAATCCAACCCTCCCTCAGAACTCTGCCAACCAACCCATCCAAATAACTCTCCACTAACGACTCTCCAACAACTCTCACCAACCGACCCCCTCCCAACTGTCGTCCTCCCATTTATACCTTCAGCCATTCAAACACTCAGCCAATCATCATCCAGCATTCTCCACCTTCCAACCCATGCTGTCCCCCTCACATTCAATTCACTTACCATATATCCCTTAATAAACCCGCACTTACCATATTTACAGGTTTTAACATATAAGGACATCACACACATGCTTTGCATGCAGGAGGTCCCAGATTCAATCCCAGTGGTATTTCCAGGTAGGAATGGGAGAGATCCCTGTCTGAAACCCTGGAGAGCCACTATCAGAGAGGGTAGACAGTACTGAGCTAGATGGATCAATGGTGTGACTCGGTAAAAGGCAGCTTCCTATGTTCACAACCTTCATGTGTTTAGCACAACAAACCCCAAAGGGGGCTTGTAAGCGCATTTGCCTGAATGCACTTACAAGCCTCCTGGCAATTGGGAACCCTAAAGAGGAGTCATGTAGGAGACTGGATTGATCAGGAGGCAGGACTAATATAAATACTGGCAGCCTGATTTTCTGCTCTTCTCCAGTTAACAAAGCAGTATCTTCAGCCTGCTGTGCTCTCCAGGTTTCAGCTTTAGCAACTGATTCAGGGACCCTGGGAAAACACACTTGTGATCTGGAGTTGGGTACTAACACCCAGTGCTCCACCTCACCTCCAACATTTGTCATTTGCCTGTGTAACTCTATCCTACTGGCACATTTTATTATTATTATTATTATTATTATTATTATTATTATTATTATTATTATTATTATTATTATTATTAGATTTATATCCCACCCTTCCTCCCAGCAGGAGCCCAGGGAGGAAAATGGAATTTTATTTCCATAGCAAACAAAGGAAACATGACGAAGGTCTTGGCCAGTTTCTCCAGTAACGTATCAAGTTACGTCATCGTTTGCAATTCCTCGTGTCAAATCCATCTCATTAGCACCTATAATCTAAACACATGAGCAATTGCAAATAACCCATTTCACAGGGGAGACAGAGAGGACATTTTGCTTTTCTTGATCTTCATACCCAAGCATAATAGCACACCCACGCTTAATTGTTTTTGCCAAAGGACATTCAACATCTTTCCATTTTTATTTTATTTTATTTGACCTGGAGAGAGTTTTTCACAGTTTTCATGCTGATATCAACCTGCTTCTGCCCAGTGATACTCTTGACTGCCAGCAGCAAGAACTTAGCAAAATACCTGTTTACAGCACAAAATATCCTTGGGATGAAAGTCAGAGTATGAGCTCACCCTCCATTGGCAAAACAACAGGGCTGCTCCCCTTGCTACCTCGCATCATTCTATAAACTGTTTTGCTCTTCAGCTGCTGTAATTGAGGACCTTCAAACTCAAACCCTGTTTTCAGCAGGGGAGAGTATATCACATTGGATATTTAGGGCTCCAGCCATTACTTAAACTAAAGGAGTGTTTACAGCTATCCCTTAAATGAAGGAGTGTTTACATTGTGTTGGTGCTGGTTCCATTACTGGATCTTCTCAGAGGAAGGAAGGGCAAGGGGCCATCCAAGCTGCTGGCAAGCGCAACCATCAGGTGTTCACCCACACCTCCCCAATCCCAGAAGGATCCACCCAGAGCTAGGCTTCCATCACTGGGAGAGGTTGTTCTCAAGCAATCAAGAGCAAAGGGGAGAGAGTAGTCAAGAGCCACAGCTCAGTGGTTGATATGAATGGGGGATGAAATTTAATTCAGTTCATGTTTAAAGGCAAGCGAACCTAATTCACGCTTTCCAAAACAGGAACTGAAACATTCTCTGAAATTTGCACTTCACTGAATTTTGCAAGGCAGTTCTCCAACTGAGTAGTACGTACATAAGAGTACATATTGAAGAAAAGTGTGGATAAAAAAGCATGCATTAGTGAAAATAACATAAAATGCAGATTAGGGAAACTGATTTGCAAAAACTGCATATTAAGTAAATGTGCATAGAAAAATGTGTATATTAGAAGAAATTTGTGATAAAAGTCAAATTCTCTTGAGGACTTTTTTAAAAAAATGGCAAACTGATGTGGAAATGTTGAGAAATGAACTTAAGACTGGAAAAAATGAGAAACCAAAAGAAATCAAAATGGACAAATTCGCCCATCCCTAGAGCACATGCTTTGCATGCTGAAAGTCACCAGTTCAGTCCCTTGCAGTGGAGACTGGTGGCTCCAATGTCAGCAGGGCAGTGAATCTGCCCCGGATTTTAGTCTGAACTTTCAAGGAGCTGTCCATTTTCAGGCAAAAATGTGTTTATTAGTAGAAATTGCCATTAAAATGCTGAAGAATTTTCATGAGGATGTGGAGAACTGAATTTAAAAATAGAAAAATGAAAAGCTGAGACCCAAAATCGACAAATTCTTCCATCCCTACTGGAGTCTTTAAAAAAACACCCCAAAACTCTGAAACGCAAAATCCAGATTAAATGCAGCTGGAAGGGGGGGCTTGGGATGGCAGTTTGATAAGATCAACATTGTGCAGACACCGTGAAAAACCTGCATGCATCAGCCCATGATAAACTGCCATGTGGAAGCGCCCTCGGGCAGTGATTGAACAGAAAAAGGAGTGGACTGTATGAAAGAGGGGGGGAAATAATGAGGTAGAAAAGGAACCAACAGATTTATTGTGAAGTAAATTTTGTGGCTTAAATGAACAAAATATTGTTACAATTAATCTGTGCTGTTATCCCCACACTGCTGTTTGGGGAGGGAGGGAGCGGACTGAACTGAGGCAGAGAAACAATGCGCAACAACTCTCGCAACAACTTTGTAATGTTGTCCTGAGAGGGTGGATGCTATTTTGAGCATCAGATATTGGGGGCAGGACCTGGTTTTGGTTTTGCTATTTTCAGAACATAGGACCTGCTGGTGAAGCTGTAATATACAGCTGGGGTGAGGAGTCTTTTTTCAGCTGCATTCCTTTGCGGACAACCTTTCAAGGGCCACGTGCCGGTGGTGGGCAGGGCCAGGAAGAAAAGTGGGTGGAGCAAAAAATGTAAAGTTTACTTTGTCCAGTAGGTTTTGAACAGCACATACTAGAGCAGATCTACACCATTCATTTAAAGCACAGTCAACACACATTTAAAGCACATGAATCCCACCACAGAATCATGGGAGCTGTAGTTTGTTAAGGGTGGTAGGAACTATAACTGTGAGGGGGAAACTACACTTCCTAGGATTCTTTGGGGGAGTCATATGCTTTAAATGCGAGTTGGATATGCTTGTGGATTTACTTTGCCTGCATGTAAATCATTTTAATTAATTTTTTAAAATGGAAATCAGCCCTGGGTTCCTACTGGGACAAAGGGTGGAATAATAATAATAATAATAATAATAATAATAATAATAATAATAATAATAGTTTACTGGGTGACCATGGGCTACTCAGCCTAATCTGCCCCTCAGAATGAAAATAAGAGAGGGAGACCATGACCACCTCAAGGAGGAAGGGCACATTTAAAATGTAGAGGAAATAATAATGTACCACCATAGTGTGAAATCAGATACTTATCGGGACATAGTATGAAGAAATATTTATAAAAGCATGACTGTCAGAAGTGTTTATATTTACACAACCTGTAAATATATTTATAGTGCAATCCTGTGCATGTTTACTCAGAAACAAGTCCCAATGTATTCAATGGGGCTTATGCAAACAGGGAAGTGTACATAGGACTGCAACCTCAAGTGATAAGGAACTTCACTAACCCAATTCAAAATTCAGAATCATGTCACTTTAAGCTGTTTTGCAACTGTTTCATACTTGTTTTATGATTATTGGATTTTAAATTGATTTATTTCTTTTTGTGAGCTGCCTTGGTTTCCAACTCTACCTCACAGCGTTGTAGGAAAGATTCCATATATACACACACTAGAAATATAAAAATACATACAACCCATATAATAGTTGACCCTTAAAATGTCAAAACCAGTTGGTCATTGCAGAACATTTATCTTAAAAAAAAATAAAATCAGTATTAGTTTCCTACAAAATAAAAGCAGTGACACCTAGGTAAGCCCTGCCTAATTGCTTTAAAAATAGGATTGGCAGGAGAGATAAAGATTTACAACACAAGCACAATCCTTTGCTATGTTCACTTAAAAGTCCCATTGATTTACAGCACAATCCTAACCATGTCTACTCAAAAGTAAGTCCTGTTGAATTCATTGGGGTTTACTGCTGGTGTGTGGGTTTAGCACTGCAACTTTATTCCCTGAAAAGCGAGTATAGGATTAAAGCTTCATATCAATAAGGTTTTCAAACCAGGCTATGAATTAGACAAATAAATTTGCATGTACACTTCTTTTACATTTCTGTTCAAAAATTATTTCAAAGATAAAATGTATTAAATGCTATTTTTGCAAGTAATTTTAAAAAACCTGCATGTACACTTTTATTATAATCGTAACCGAAATTGTTTACAGTAAATAATTGCCTACCAAGATCCTGCTGTGATATTTTTTTGTTCTACGTCTCCTGACCTGCACAAGAGAGAAAGGGACTTTTGCTGCTCCTGAAAGCTACAAACCAGGAAAAGACAACAGTTGTCTGGCCTTGCAAAGGGTTCTAGTTATTGCCTGGAAAACAACAAATCCCTTGTCAATCACAACCCTGACTTCACTTATTGGCTACAACCTGAAAGGATGGGGTTAGAGTCGCCATCTACGAACTCATTTAGCAGAGGTTAGGGGGGCTGACATTTCAGTGTATATCTGTTGAAACAGACCACCTAGAAACTCTCATTTTTAAAAAAATGAAAGCTGAGAGTCCAGAGATTGGGGTGACTCATCCGGAGATTTGGAGAGGTCCCTAAAAATCCAGAGTTTCCAGGCAAAAAAACAGAGACCCTACTGCCACTGGTAACGGTGAGCCCCACCTGTGAGAAACTGTTGAATTTCTCCTTCTTCTGGAGAAATTGGATGAACGGGTCCCCCCAGGCCCCTCCCCAATTTCTCTGCTCACTAACAGGGTGGGCAATTCTGAGATGCCATTTGTGCACAACTCTACTGCCATGAGGTATGCTTTGGGCCTCAGAGAGACTTCTGAGGAATGAGAAGCTGCTGTTTTTCTTGCTGCAATAAACAATTTGTCCCAGGACTAGAACCAGCAGAGCAATCTTGTAAGGGTTATAGCTGAGTGGCAGAGCAATTGTTTTGCACGTGATCCTAGATTCAATCCCTGGCATCTCCAGTAGGGCTGGGAATGCCGCCTGCCTGAAACCCTGGAGACCTGCTGCCAGTCAGTGTGCAGTACTGAGCTGGATGGACCAATGGTCTGACTCAATAGAAGGCAGCTTTCTAGATTCCTATCTTTTCTTCTTTTCTTATTAAATAAAGTTAGTTTCCTGTACTTTAGCTTATTAGTGCGTCCACGTACGCATACTAATAATGTGCTCCTGGGGATTTCTATCAAAGGGTTGTATATGTATTCTTATTACAGACAAATAATAATAAAACTCCTGAATTAAATCTGTGCATCTGCTTTCTGCAGAAGGCTGTATGACTGAAAAATATATGTGGTGAGGAGCTCTTAGATTTTAGACCACAGCATGGATGGATACTAAGGTGACCAGCTTATTGGCAACCTCCCTTTAAAGGCCATATATGTTTAAATTTACCATCTGTGTGACAGCCTGTCAGATATTTGGAGATGATTGCTGTCTTTCAAATATCTGAAGAGCTGTCAAACAGCAGATGGAGCAGACTTATCCTCTCTTCCTCCAGAGGGTGGGACTAGAAGGAATGGGTGGAAACTGTAGGGATGCAGATTTCAGCTAAAGATTAGGAGAAATGTTCTAGCGGTGTGGTCTGACAGTGGAAAAACCACCTCAGGAGATGGTGAGCTTCCCTTTGCTGGAGGAATTACTGTTTCTCCCTGGCTTAGTTTTAAATTGACCTGCAAATTGGTACAGAACTGGAGCCCTCCTCACATTCACATTTCTATGCTGTGACTGACTTTTATTAAATGATGCTACGTGACATTCTAGTTTCAGTGCAGAGCAACCCAATGAACACCCAAGCAGATTTCATGTTGCTTGATGGATACGTAAGCGTGAAGAGAAGGATTTATTAAAAGCTTTCCTGTTTATGTGCTGTAGCCTTCTTCAATTAGTCTTGGCATTACTTCACGCACTCTGAATATTTATGAAGATGTTTGACTTGCACACTGACAGGAGGCTTTCTCTGAATAGATTTGCAGTGGCTAGAGAGTTTTAATAGTCTCAGCAAAGAGGTGGATTCTAATAACAGAGTCAAAATCATCCTGCAAATCTGACCTGGAAAAAGCATATCCTTAAAGTAGGAATGGAAGGATCTGTTAATTTCAATTTCTTAATTCTCTCAATTTCATTTTTCCAATCTTAAATTCAGTTTTCCACATTTCTGCTATTTTTTTAAAAAAAACTTCAAGAAAATTCTTCAGCATTTTAGTATGACTTTCTTCTAATAAATTCATTTGTATGTAGTTTTGACTATTGTACCCATTTTTGAAGGTGATTTCTCCTAATAGAACACATTTTATGTTATTTTCACAAATATATTCATTTTTAGGCACACTTGCCCCAGTAGATATGTTAAGGGGAATGTCGGTTGAGAGGTTAATGTGCATAATGACTGGTCCGGGCAACCTGCCTTCCACCCAATAGTACCAATGGGGCAGCAGTCTCCACTGTCCAGAGGCTCTCAGAGAAGCAGCTTCCATGTCCAGAGGCACTCTGTGATGGAAGAATGGGCCAACTGCTACTGTTGCTGCCATTCAGCTGAACCCTGCAGTTTTCAGAAGACAGGTTGCCCAGACAGTAATTCGACAGAGAGCCAATGGAAGGCAGAGCCAACTATGTCTAGTTTTGTCCTCTCCTCCTCCCTGCTACTTTTTAGCAGAGCTTGGAAAAGTTACTTTTTGGAACTACAACTCCCATCAGCCCAATCTAGTGGCCATGCTGGCTGGGGTTGATGGGGGTTGTAGTTTTAAAAAGTAACTTTTCCAAGCTCTGCTTTTCAGAAGGGGTAGCGGTGCTGAGAATAAGAAGGAGGAAGCTGATGGGCAGAATCACCCCCTGGACTGGCTGTAAGAAAGAAGGCAGGCAGGTGGCGACTGGTTTTTCAATCAGGAGAGGAGAGGGCACTGCAGAGACAGAGGAGGGGCTTCAGGTGTCAGCAGCTCAAACTTTCACTTGGAACCAGTTTTCAGTCTGTCTTTAAAATATTTTAGCAGTTGAAGAAGTTGCTCCTGTTGAAAGAGGTTGCGAGAAACAGTAAAGCTACAGTCATGGTCTGGTCGCCAGGAAATTCAGCGATGCCACTGTATTTTATTTATTTATTTATTAGATTTATTAGTCGCCCATCTGGCTGGTTGTCCAGCCACTCTGGGCAACGTACAGAATAAAAACATACAAATACATTAAAACATTAAAATCTCAACAGTAGTAATAAACCTAACCCAGGTTTTGTAAAGCAAAATGCAGAAACAAATGTAAGTGCAATAATGTGAATGTACTCTGCACCTCAAAATTTCATGGTGGCTAACTCTGTTATAACTTTCAGAAGAGGAAGAAAAAAGGAGGCAAGGAAAAGAGAGGTAAGACCCCCTCCTCCAACAACTGTAAGCACCCGCCCCTAAAATGGAACCTAAATTGCCACCACCACCCCAAATTAACCACCCAAAATGGCATGTGAATTGGGGGGGGTCGCAGTTTCAGCCCCTCTGCCTTCCTATTTTGCCTATTTCGGATGTGGTTTTTAGTTCAAAGTCAAGCCATTCCAGGGATGTGCATGGGGTGACTGAAGAAACATGGCCATGGCCAGAGGTCTTGCTTTGGCTGCATAGGCTTTAACTTGAACCAGTGGGTGGGAGCATAGAGGAAGAAGAGACCCAGCCAGCATACCTGGCTCAGAAACTGTTGGATTTGTGTGCAGCTCCCCTCTCATGTGCCCCCCCATGCGGTTGAACATTTGAACTGCAAGTGGTAGCCTTCTCAGTGAAGTAGCTTGAGGTCCTGGACAGATTCCTCTTACCCAGGTCACCCAATGGATCCTCTTCGACAGGAAAGACCATAGGAGAGCTGCCGGTTCCAGTTGAACCTTACGTGATCTCAGCAAGATCTTCCTGGGCTCTGTTCTGCTATTTTTTTACTTTTTCTTTGGTTGTACCTCCTGGTACTGCCGTCAGGAGTCCAGACCAAGAGGCTAGACTCCTAGCAGGGGCACCCAAGGCGGAATGGTCAAAGCTGAGACACCAGACTAAGATGCATCCAAACTCAGAGGAAGGCAATGGTAAACCACCTCTGAGTACCTCTTACCATGAAAACCCTATGAACAGAGTATCTAAAATTAACACGTGATAGTGCTGGAAGGTGAGACCCCCAGGTCAGAAGACACTCACCAAGCTACTGGGGAAGAACAAAGGACAAGTACGAGTAGTGCTGTGACTCAAGATGCAGCTGGGACAAAGCCAAAAGGAAGCCCAGAGGCTTATGTGCACAGATGTGAAAGGAGAGTCTGGAGTTGTACAACGCACACAATAGGAACATGGAATGTGGGAAGCATGTTACAGGGAAAGTCAGAAATTGTCATGAAAGAAATGGAACGTATCAACATTACAATACTTGGCATGAGTGAATTAAAATGGGCGGGAATGGGACATTTTCAATCAGGTAACTACAAAATATTTTATGCAGGAAATGAGAAATCAAGAAGAAACGGGATTGCTTTAATAGTGAGAAGTGATGTAGCAAAAGCAATTAGGATCTACAACGCAAGGTCTGAGAGAGTGATATCAATGAGATTAAACGGTAAACCTATTAACATAACCATCATCCAAGTCTATGCTGCAACGGCACACACAGAAGAAGAAGAATTGGAGAGATTTTACTCAGAAGTACAGGAGGAAATTGATCACACACCAAAACAAGATATGATGATAATCATGGGGGACTGGAATGCAAAAGTAGGGAACAGAGAAGAACTAGGAATGGTGGGGAAATGGGCTTAGGAGACAGAAACGAAGCAGGAGAAAGACTTATTGAATTCTGTGATGCCAATAATTTGTTTCTTGCGAACACTTTTTTTGAGCAACCGAAAAGATGACTGTACATGTGGACATCACCAAATGGTCAATATAGGAATCTGATTATATAACTGGTAACAGAAGATGGAGAAGTTCTATACTTTCTGCGAAAACAAGACCAGAAGCAGACTGTGGTACAGATCATGACCTGGTCGTATCAAAAATCAGAGTAAAGCTAAAGAAGAAGAACAACACAATCATACAGCCAAAATACAGTTTAAATAACATCCCAGAAGAATATAAAGATCAAATAAGGAACAGATTTGAGGCTTTAAACTTAGTTGACAGAGAACCAGAAGAACTATGGAGTGAGGTCAGAGACATTATCAGGAAACAATGCAAAAAGACAATACCTTTAGTTAAAAAGAGAGAAAGACCTCAATGGTTGACTGACAAAACTCTTAAAATGGTTAAAGAGAGAAGGAAAGCAAAAGCAAAAGGAGATAGAAACACGATCAGAACCCTAAATGCAACAATACAGCGACTAATATGTAGGGACAAAGAGAACTATTACAATAGTTATTGTATAGAAATTGAAGAGGACAACAAAAAGGGAAGAACAAGAGCCCTGTTCCAAAAGATTAGAGAAATGAAAGGGAAATTTAAACCAAGAGTAGGGATGTTGCATAATCAACAGGGGAACACGTTGACCGACCAAGATGAAATAAAAGGAAGATGGAAGCAATACACTGAAGAACTCTATAAAAGAGATGCAAGGATGACAGATTCATTCATGGAGGAAACATATGATGAAGAACCAGAAATTTTAGAATGTTAGGTCAAAGCTGCTCTTACAATACTTGGAAGAAACAAATCACCAGGAACAGATGGCATACCAATAGAGTTGCTGCAAGCTACTGAGACTGAATCAAAAAGTTGTCAAGAAAAGTTGTCAAGAAATATGGAAAACTAAACAATGGCCCACAGACTGGAAGCATTCCATATACATTCCAATTCCAAAGAAAGGGGATCCCAGGGAATGCAGTAACTATCGAACTATTGCCTTAATATCCCATACAAGTAAAGTAATGCTCAAGATTCTACAACAAAGGCTCTTACCATATATGGAGCGAGAAATGCCAGATGTCCAAGCTGGATTTAGAAAGGGAAAAGGCACCAGAGATCATATCGCAAACATACGTTGGATAATGGAACAGACCAAGGAATTTCAGAAGAAAATCACCCTGTGCTTTATAGATTACAGCAAAGCCTTTGACTGTGTAGATCATGAAAAACTATGGAATGCTTTAAAAGAAATGGGGGTGCCACAGCATCTGATTGTCCTGATGCGCAACCTATACTCTGGACAAGAGTCTACTGCAAGGACAGAATACGGAGAAACCGATTGGTTCCCAATAGGAAAGGGTGTGTTTAATCTATTTGTTTAATCTATATGCAGAACATATCATACGGAAAGAGGGTTTGGACCAAGATGAAGGAGGTGTGAAAGTTAAAGAGGAAAGCACAAAAGCAGGACTACTGCTGAACATCACAAAGACTAAAGTAATGACAACAGACGATTTTTGTAACTTTAAAGTTGACAATGAGGACATTGAACTTGTCAAGGATTATCAATACCTCGGCACAATCATTAACCAATATGGCGACAATAGTCAAGAAATCAGAAGAAGGCTAGGACTGGCAAGGGCAGCTATGAGAGAACTAGAAAAGCTCCTCAAATGCAAAGATGTTTCACTGAACACTAAAGTCAGGATCATTCAGACCATGGTATTCCCAATCTCTATGTATGGATGTGAAAGCTGGACAGTGAAAAAAGCGGATAAGAGAAAAATCAACTCATTTGAAATGTGATATTGGAGGAAAGCTTTGCGCATACAATGGACTGTGAAAAAGACAAATAATTGAGTGTTAGAACACATTAAACCAGAACTGTCACTAGAAGCTAAAATGATGAAACTGAGGTTATTATATTTTGGACACATAATGAGAAGACATGATTCACTAGAAAAAAACCATAATGCTGGGAAAAACAGAAGGGAGTAGAAAAAGAGGAAGGCCAAACAAGAGATGGATTGATTCCGTAAGGGAAGCCACAGACCTGAATGTACAAGATCTGAACAGGGTGGTTCATGACAGATGCTCTTGGAGGTCACTGATTCACTGCTTTTGCTTTCCTTCTCTCTTTAACCGTGTTAAGGGTTTCATCAGTCAACCATTGTGGTCTTTCTCTCTTTTTAACTAAAGGTATTGTCTTTTGCATTGTTCCCTGATAATGTCTCTGACTTCACTCCATAGTTCTTCTGGTTCTCTGTCAATTAAGTTTAAAGCCTTAAATCTGTTCCTTATTTGATCTTTATATTCTTCTGGGATGTTATTTAAACTGTATTTTGGCTTTATGATTGTGTTGTTCTTCTTCTTTAGCTTTACTCTGATTTTTGATACGACCAGGTCATGATCTGTACCACAGTCTGCTCCTAGTCTTGTTTTTGCATAAAGGGGTCATCTCACACTGCTGCCCTTATCTCAGCCCTTTAGCAACATACTCCCAGCCAATGCCATCCGAATCAGATTTTAAATTAAAAAAAAGTGGAGGGGTGGAGAGAAGCTGCTGGTGATATATATCCCACCACCAGAAACAGCTTTCAGACTTCCATACACACCTCTGAAAAATAAGTTAAATGCCCCCACAATCACCACCTGCAAATTTGGGTAGTGAACTAGGACAGGGTGCTAAAGTTCACATTAACATCATTTTCATGAAGCATCAAGACCAAAATAGGGTGCAATGTTGTATGAGGGACCCATAACAAAAAAATCAAGTATTGTCCCTGATAAATAGGAGACAGTTGATGTGCATGAGAAAACAACTTGAGATGCATGCCGTTCATTTCAGTGCAGCTGATTTCTCACAGACTAAACCAAAGTGCTAATTAGAATGTACCAATGAGGTTAACATGAATTCACAAGTGAAAATTATACTGGAGACCATACTTAGACACGCTGTCAGCTTTAGAAGGGAGGCTTGAAATTGGCCAAAAATAACCTCAAATGTCATGATAGATGTCTAGTGTTCCATAACAGGAAAGAAGGCCACCTTTCCCATTTTACTGCTTATGGCTCACAGGATGTACTGCTGTATTTTTTATTTATTGATATGATGTATTAAATCCTACTTCTCTTTTGAAAACATGGGAAGGCTCACACAGGGATTCCTTTGATCAAGTCTGTACCATCATCATTTCAACATTACACTAGGACATTGCCACATCATTCTGCTCCTGCATAGCCCAGTCCTATGCAAATCAATTCAAAAGCAAGCCCCATCGATTTCCATGGGACAACCCCGAGTATACATGCATAGGATTGCACCCAATTATGGTCAACCCTCTATGCCCAGGACAGGGTTTGACTTAATTATTTATGTATTTAATATATATTTTTAAAAGAATTTTCTGTGAGCAAGTACAGGAACTATGCTTTTATCTTGTATTGACAAAGAAATGGAAATCAAACCAAATAGTTGCAGATGGTCCCCTTACTAACATAAAAACCCGTTGAATTATGATTGTTTTCACACTAACAAGTTTAGTCTGAAATCACAATTTTTTGTTCACTCACTTTTTATGGATAACCAAGACAACATTGCCAACCCATTTTATTTTCATGTTTTCGATGTTGTTCTCTCACTTTGTTTCATGCAGAGCTTGGAAAAGTTACTTTTTTTAAACTACAATTCCCATCAGCCCCAGCCAGCATGGCCACTGGATTGGGCTGATGGGAGTTGTAGTTCAAAAAAGTAACTTTTCCAAGCTCTGGTTTCATGCCTTTTTATTTATTTATTTAAAATGCAGTCACAGTGCAAATTGGTCCAGTCTGTATTGGAAAAATGTAACTGAAGCTTTTTCAGAACTACTGTGCCTTAAATTAGTAGCTTCTGCCACTTCCATTGCTTTCTGTTCAGCATGGTAGCATTATTATTGAGGAATAGCCTCTTAATTGCCCCTTCACTGATCATTTCCTGTTTCTTGGGGGGGGGCATGTTGTTTCTCCTATCTCTTTGTTCTCCCTGGTCCCTTTGTCCACCTTCTCCCTTAGCTGTTGTTGCACACGAGTCTCTAGGTATGCTGTATGTGATGAAGAGAGACAAATGACAAGACCAGAGATCTTGGGTGGGAGGAGTTACAGCTTTCTTGTCTCTTGCTGCATCAGTTGATTTAAAAGTGTGCAGTTGGTATAAGAGGTGGCAGTCCTAAACTTGACCCAGTCATCTCAACTAATGCCTACAAAGAACATGTTTTCTGCAAAGAGAAATCCTTACCTGTGTGCGTACATTTGTGTGTGTGGAGAGACTTTAATGGAGAAAATGTGCAAATACAAATTCCATCTTATCATTTTGTGTTTGTGACTGTAGATCTGCACAGTATAAGATGTTTTTCATAAATAAATGCCCTGATCGAACAAATTACCCTGGTCTGGAGAGCAAGAGATGCAGAAGTGATCCCAAAGCACAGGTTTCTTGGCTAGCTGCAAATATGGAAAGTTTTAGCAATGAAAAATGAAGAGATCCCAAAACAATGAATTTGGACGCTTTCATGGGATGGGATGATTGTCCTTCCACACACTTGTGAAAAGGAAAAGCCAACCCCTAATTACAATAATTTAAATACCGCCTGCATGTTATATTTGAGAAAGGCAAAGGAAGCAAGCTTTGGTACCAGGCAACAACGCAACTTTAAGAATCTGTATGGGTTATTCAGGTTTTGGGAGCTCTTCCCATCACAAATGGAAAGCTTATTCCTTTTGGACCATGAGTATGCTAATTAGACTATGAATGCAAAGCAAAACTCATGCACCAAATTGTCCCAAAGGGACATTTCTTGGGGTGCAAATCTATCCACATAGTATCCTCCAGAGCGATAGTGCTCTTTTCCTTCCTAACTTAGCCACATGGACCTAACTTGTTTGCAAATGCAGGTGCTTGAACTGAAACAAGAGCAGAGGGTTCAAAATAAAAGCATTGCAAACACCCAGGTTCTTCTCTGGCTTGGATTTTCATCCCCTGCCTATCTGCTCCTTCACTTTACTGCTACTGCTCATGCTGCTCCAGCTCGGGAAGGCAACTGTCTCCCACTCACACCTTATCCCTGGTCCCTAGTGTTGGTGCTGCTACAGCAGGGGTGGGGAACATTTTTTAGCCTGCAGGCCACATTCCCTTATGGGCAACCTTCCAGGGGCCACATGCCAGTGGTGGGTTGAGACAGAGGGAAATGTGGGGAAAGCAACAAATGTAAATCTGACCTTTGGACAGTAGGCTAGTTTCAATCTACACGCAACTCTGTCCTCCATCCAGGCGAGCGAAAGGCATGATCAGAATTCAAGGGCACATTCTAGCCAGACAAAAATACTCATGGAGGGTGCAAATCAGGACCAGTGCAACCATTAGGAAGTGGGCGAGGGAGGGGGGAGTTACAGGCTGGTGGATGCAAAACATGCCCTTGAGTGGGAGAGAGCTTAGAGACCTACGGGGGCAGAAGAGAGGCGGGGAACCTGTGGCCCTCCACATGCTGTTAGACTACAACTCCCATCAGCCCCAGTCAGCATGGCCAATAGTCAGGGATAATGGGAGTTGTAGCCCTGCAACATCTGGAGGGCCACAGGTTCCCTATCCCTGGAGTACATGGAGGGATTAGACCACAGCACACCCACACCTGAGAGCAGGATAAGATCTGATTTAACTCAGACCAGAATAAATGAAGCTGTTTCCTGATGTTTGGGGAAAATGGCTTGGCTTATTCTGAGCCAATCTGGGGAGAAACACAGGAAGAGTTGCCCATCACTGTGTGTTTATCCTATGTTTTAAAATATTGAACCCTCTGGATCAGAGAAACTAGAAACTGCAGCCAGAGGGTAGGATAAACCTTCTTTAACAAAATGCTGAAGGTCATTTCATTATAATATTCCTGATCCTTTTTACAAGGACAGCTGTCTCTCCCCCTCCCTCCCCACAAACTCACACAATACCACAGTTACTGCAAAGACATGCAATTTTTCTCCCTCTTTGAGAAGTGGGAAAGTTTTTTGTTTTGTTTTTGCTGTAGGCTGCAATGTGTCCAGATGGTTGGAATCTCAAGCCAACTTCCTCTGACTGCAAGTGGCAGCTATTAGCGCAGCTGTATACAAACTGTTGTTTTGACTCAAAAAATGTCTGTGGGATATTGAAAACTGCTGAGCAAACGAGGCTATTGATACCGGCTTAAATGAATGCACTTCCATGTTGCACCTGGACAAATTCTGTGCACAGTCTCGGAATTTTGAGCCTTGCTCACTTCTCTATTCAAGGCGATGACATCAAGTTCCCTGAACCAGTGGTTTGCAAACTGTGTTCTTGGGAAACCCTGGCGTTCCTTGGAAGCTTGCCAGGGGTGGCTTAACAAGAAGACTAGCAATGGCAGAGAAATGTCCAAGAAAGACAGCTTCCTCCCATAGCTTGCTGATCATCTCCAGTGAAGTATTAACACAGGGGACGAATGGTGTATCTGCTGTCAGGGCTGCTGCAACAGAGAGACGTCCAACATCCCTAGCCAGTGCCCTCCATGAACGAGAATGTGCACCCTACTATATATCCCAGAATCCTTTCTAATGCACTGGCATCCCACAGCAGAGCAGTCAGGGGGTCCCTTGCAGATATGTTGGCTTGGAAGGTGTTGTTTAAATGTAGAATATGTGAAATTTTGTGACCCAACACTGGTGTTGTGAACTGCAATGCAGAGCTTAGAATCTACATGTATCTCTGTAGTTAAATGCTACTTTATTTCCCAGTAGTCATAAACCTTAAGTTTCTTTATCCTTTCAACCGCCAGTCTTATCAGACTAGTTATTTCTGCATTCTGTTGCGATATATACTAAACACCAACAGAATAAAAGTTACTAACCTAAACTACAGGTCACAATAGTTTAGTGAGGGATACTTTTTACTTTTTTGAGCTAGGCTATCATTTAGTGCAGCCTTCCTCAACCTTGTCCATCCAGATGTTTTGGTCTACAGCCACAGCCAGCAGAGCCAGTGGTTAGGGATGTTGGGAGTCATAGCCCAACAACATCTGAAGGGCACCAGCTCAGGGGAGACTGGTCCAATGTGTCCCTAGGCCATGAAGTAGGATGAAACTACAGATTGTCTTGCTTTCCCTACCTACCACCACCCTTGTCTTGCTGCCACTTGCTAAGTAAGGGATGAAGCAAGAAAAAAACACCTGCATGAGAGCACCTTAGGAGAATGTAGCGGTGGACTCACAAGCTGAGCAGCACTCATGCAGAGATGGTATTTGTGACAGCTGTTAGTTCACAATTCCTTCGTTAGGAAGCATTATAGCTTAGTTGCTCTGCAAGCCACACATGGCACTTTCGCAAGCACTGACAATCAACTGATCGTCAGTGTTTGCAAAGCACTGTGACATGCTTTGTGAGTGCCACTGATCAGCTGACTGGCTCTGTCTGCAAAACGTCTTTGGCCCAGTTGCATGTCTTTATCTGCCAGACACCTGACCTCATATATGACATCAGGTGCAGGGCAGGTGGATATGGCTTGGCCAAAACAAACTGGTGGGCTAAATGAGGAACTCTGGAGGGTCTAATTAGACCTGTGGGCCAGAGGTTCTCCACTGCTGGCTTAGTGGAGGAGCACATGCTTGCATACAAAGGGTTCAAGTTGCCTTGAGTCTGAAATCCTAGACAGTTGCTGTCAGTCACTGTGTAGACAATTCTGAGCAAGCTAGCTTGACCAATGGTCTGACACAGCATAAGGCAACTTCCTATGGTGCAAATGACCACAGCTCAGATAAGGGTGCAATTGTGGGAGATCAGCAATGGCTGTCAGAATTATGCTGTTAAAGTAGCTGTACAGATACTTCCCACATGGCCACATCAGTTCTCATTTTTAAAAAAGGGAGAAGGGAAGGCTAATTAATTACTCCTTTTATCAACAGAATGTTTACTTTGAGGATACAGCACAGTCCAATTAAAATGTACTCTACCATTGCACATGTCTTGCCAGTGATATCCGCCTGTGCTCTCCCACGTCGGAGCCTTGTAAATATTACAGCCAGAGCTGATGTTTAAGGGTGGAGCCTGATCTATGGCACATAAATCAGCCTCTCTGGACTTTGAAAGTGTGTCCACCCCTTGCTTAAAGCAGTATTTTTTGCTTATCAAGGGCCAAATGTAATCTCATAGGAGTCCATGGGAGGCCTGCCATAGGAGGCCATGGGAGGCCTGCCATTGGTTTTAAATGAACTGGGATTTCACACTAAGTGGTAAACAAATTTGACCTTTCCAGCCAAATACCCAAAGATGTCTGCCAGGATTTTGTCCTTCTAAAAGCTAGATCTTACAAACTACAAACACTTCTAGTGCTCCAGCATTTTCCTGCAATTCCAGTAATTCCTTCAACCTAAATAATACTGTGTAAAAACATGCAAATGGAATTTTATATTTCAGCTATATTTTTACCACCACACACTGTGGGTCTCCATGGAAAATCCGTCTGCCTCTCTGCATGTTAACTGATTCTGGTTGTGCTGACATTTTTTCAGTGGTTCCTCGTGTCACTTCAAAGAGCCAAATGTTTTCATGAATGCAGTTTCACTCACAGTTACACTACATCATGGGTTATTAAGTCTTAAGACTACTTAAGCAGTTAATCTTTTTGTGCACTGCATGTGTTGCAGTGTATTTTTTTGGTACTGTAAGTTACCTTGAGGCTTTTTCTGTAGAAGGTATTTAAGATATAAATTATGAAATAATGATAATCTGATTGGCCCCCACTAAAACAGAAAGCCCAACTAGATAGGCTTTTGGTCAGATCTAGCAGGGCTCTCCTTAATGTAGCCTATTGAAGCTTTTCAACCAAAGGTCATCTAGTCCAATCCCTTGCCAATCCAAGAAGCCCACTACTATATCACCTGTGACAGGTGACCATCCAGGCTCTCCTTGAAAACCTCTCATGAAAGAGAGACCACTGCCTTCTGTTGCACTGTCAAAATAGCTCTCAGGAAGTTCTCTATAACATTAAGTTTAAGACATTTTTCTTGTTATTTGAACCCACTAGATAAATTTTGGTCCATCATCTATGGGACAGCCCTTCAAATATTTGAAGATGGCTATCATGTCACCTCTTAATTGTCTCTTACCCAACCTTCAACCTCCTTCAACCTTTCTCCATCAGTCTTGATCTCCAGACCCCTCATCAATCTAATAATAGAGAATAAATTTCAGGATATGTTTGTCTTGCAAGCCAAAAAGTATATCCTGTATTTTAGTCAGTGGCTCTGCTGTTTTGTTCTTAAAATCAAAGTAGAGGCCTACACACAAAAATGTGACTCACTGCTTATTTCAAATTAAGCAAAATAAACTTCAGCTTTCGTTATCTCTGTAGGTAGGTGCGGATAATCTCCACAGACACTGCCCATTCCCTCATCAGTTTCATTTCCAGACTCCTCCATTTGGCCTTCTCATTTCTTCATCTCTCTCTCTCTCTATTTTTCTCTCATTCCTCTTTTCATAGGCCACTGCTTCTTCCACCCCTCATTTTCTATGTCATTATGTTTACCCCAGCCCTATAAAGGATCAAACAGAGCTTGGAAAAGTTACTTTTTTGAACTACAACTCCCATCAGCCCAATCCAGTGGCCATGCTGGCTGGGGCTGATGGGAGTTGTAGTTCAAAAAGTATCTTTTCCAAGCTCTGGGATCAAAGTAGTTCAGCCAATGGCAGCGAGTTACTGCCTGAACTGCCCTTCTGTGACATATGAACACCTCAGCCAATCATTGGTGAAGCTTCATCACCACTACCACTCCAAAAAGCCTTAGTGCAATATAATATAGACAGATAAATTCCCTGATCAAAAAGCACAAATCTAAACATCATTTCTCATTTTATTGCACAGAAAATGTTACTGTCCCAGTCGAGAAGATTCAAGTACTTGTCAGGGCTCGGGGTGTGACAGGAAACAGGAACTAAAGAATATCTTGTCTCATGTCATCTTAGATAATATTTAACTCCTGTTCTGCAGTTTCTCTTCCATGCAACAGTCCTTATAGGCCTTGACATTTCAAGAACTGCAAAGCCAAAAAGAAATTATCTGGGGCTGAATCATCATATCCAGACATGCAGCCTTGTCCAATTTTACAAGGATTGTGCTTATAAATGGGAATTGTATACTGCGCAAGGGGTGGGTTCTTCCATGTCCTGTTGCCTTGGACACGGTTGAGGTACTGGGCATTGAGCCTGGGACCTTCTGTATTTGGGATGTGCATGGTCTGCCATCCAGCTTTGCCCAGAAGATACTTTAACATTGATTTCAACACAACATTTATTGAATTATGACATTGATATACCACTTTCAAGGTGGACCTCACAAATCAGTTTACATGTTTTTATTTGTAAAATTATTTACATATCACTGTTCCTTTTTTAAAAACCACACAGCAGTTTACAATATATATACATAAGAACAGAACAAAGCCATATAAAAATTTAAAATCAGAAATCTAACTATTGTAGAAAGATATTGTCTCAATTGCCTTCGTGGTGTACAGAACTTTTCAGCAGGTCTTTAAAAATCAGAATAGAAGGTGCCTGCACAGCATTCCACACGGCTGAGCCAATGACACTAAATGCTCATGTTCTTGTTGCTGTCAGATAGGCCTCGGCAACTCAGGGGATGACCAATGATGTGTTGGTTCAAGCCAAGCCTGTCTTTTACTGTAGCCATGGAAAAGGTTGTTGAGTAAAACTGCTTATTATATATTTTACTAAGAAGACTCTGTTTCTTTTGTTTAAGCTAGTTTGTGTGAGGGGAGGTGGTGGGCTGGTTAATTCTCAATTCTGTTTTGCCAGTTATGCTGCCCTGGGCTCCTGCTGAGGGGAAGGGCGGGATATCAATCAATCAATCAATCAATTAATAATACTGTGCTAGAAATAGAACTATAACTGTTTTACCTCATCAAACCCAACATGATGTTCTGGCATATGATCTGAATGATCGAGCTGGGATATAAGTGTTCAGGTGCATGATGGTATTTGAGAAACCATCTGTCTCCATCTGTGAGTGAATTCAATGTATAAAATGCTTTGGCCATTATCCAACACACAGTTAAACATGCTTAAGAATCTCAGGCATAACCCTCATCTCAAACCTAAAAGACACAAAACATCTTTCCAATGGAAACCTGGTCAAGGAGAATGAATTTGCTAGGCACTTCCAGGATAAAATCTTTAGCATCTGCCAGGACTCAGACTCCAGTGTTATAGCAGGTGAATCAAGTGAGGTATCCAGAGCACAGCCTTGTCCCAATTTCTTGGATGAGTTTCAGTTGGTGCAGCTTGAGGACGTTGACAAGGTGCTTGGACAGGTTCGTGCAACCACTTCTGTGCTGGATCCTTGCCCTTCTTGGCTAATAAAAGCTAGCAGAGATGGAACAGCCGGCTGGGCCAGGGAAGTGATTAATGTCTCTCTGCGAGAGGGGGTGGTCCCTGGCTGCCTGAAAGAGGCGGTAGTGAGACCACTCCTGAAGAGACCCTCCCTGGACCCAGAAAATCTTAATAACTATAGGCCGGTAGCAAATGTTCCATTCCTGGGCAAAGTGCTAGAACGAGTGGTTGTGGGCCAGCTCCAGACACTCTTGGATGAGACTGATTATCTGGATCCATTTCAGTTGGGTTTCAGGCCTTGTTCTGGCATGGAAACAGCCTTGGTCGCCCTGTATGATGACCTCTGTCGGGAGAGAGACAGGGGGAGTGTGACTCTGTTGATTCTCCTTGATCTCTCAGTGGCTTTCGATACCACCGACCATGGTATCCTTCTGGGGAGACTGGCTGAGTTGGGAGTGGGAGGGACTGCATGCCAGTGGTTCCGCTCCTACTTGGCGGGTCGGCTCCAGAAGGTGGTGCTTGGGGAACATTGCTCGGCACCCTGGACTCTCCAGTATGGGGTTCCGCAGGGGTCAGTTCTGTACCCCATGCTGTTCAACATCTACATGAAACCGTTGGGTGCGGTCATCCGGAGCTTTGGAGTGTGCTGCCATGAGTATGCTGATGACATGCAGCTCTATTTCTCCTTTTCATCTTCTTCAGGTGAGGCTGTCAATGTGCTGAACCGGTGCCTGGCTGCGACAATGGACTGGATGAGGGCTAATAAACTGAGGCTCAATCCAGACAAGACTGAGATGCTGCTAGTGGGTGGTTCTTCTGACTGGATGGTGGATGTCCAACCTGTCCTGGATGGGGTTGCACTCCCCCTGAAGGAGCAGGTTCATAGCTTGGGGGTTCTCCTAGAACCATCTCTGTCACTTGAGGCTCAGGTAGCCTCAGTGGCATGGAGTGCCTTCTACCAACTTCGGTTGGTGGCCCAGCTATGCCCCTATCTGGACAGGGATAACCTGGCTTCAGTTGTCCATGCTCTGGTAACCTCCAAATTAGATTACTGCAATGCACTCTACGTGGGGCTGCCTCTGAAGATGGTTCGGAAACTGCAGCTTGTGCAAAATGTAGCGGCCAGATTGGTGACAGGGACCAGACAGTCTGAACATATATAACCAATTCTGGCCCACTTGCATTGGCTGCCTGTATGTTTCCGAGCTCGATTCAAGGTGCTGGTTTTGACCTATAAAGCCTTACATGGCTTGGGACCACAATACCTGATGGAACGCCTCTCCCGATACGAACCCACCCATACACTACATTCAAGATCAAAGGCCCCCCTCCGGGTGCCTACTCTGAGGGAAGCTGGGAGTCTGGCAACAAGGGAGAGGGCCTTCTCAGTGGTGGCCCCAAAATTATGGAATGATGTTGCTGATGAGGTGCGCCTGGCACCAACACTGTTATCTTTTCAGCATCAGGTCAAGACTTTCCTCTTCTCCCAGGCATTTTAGCATGCATTTTAAATTGTTTTAAATTTTTACATTGTGTTTTAAATTGTTTTTAAAAGATGTGTTTTTAAATTTGTATATTTGTTTTAATGTTTTTAGTTACTGTAAACCGCCCAGAGAGCTTTGGCTATGGGGCGGTATATAAGTACAATAAATAAATAAATAATAAACACACAATTGCCTCCCTGCTCCAACTTTCCTAGGAAGCTCAATTCCATACCTAATACTCAGCTAGGCCAAAGCTAGTCCTCCTGGTATCATCCAGACAGGTTTTGGTAACACGTGAAACAGGATGCTGTCACCATGTCCCTTAATGCAGCCCTGGATCAGCAACAGATGGACATATAGTACCCCGTATCCAATGGGCTTCAAAAGTCAATGAAAAATGAGAGGCTGGCCTATGAGGTCCATCTATGTGCCTGCAAAAGGTCTCTGGAAATATCCATTCAAAAATCTACCACTCATAACAGACTGCTTGTTCTTTCTGTTTAGCTCCTGTTTGCATTGACTTGGCCTCTCCTACATGCCCCCTGGAAGCCATTTTGTATTGTGCCACACCCCAATAGAAGCCATTTTGTGACTGGAACCCATGGCACTTTCTCAAAAATTCAAATGTCACGGCTGGCCCAAAGACATTAGTGACCCCTGGCATATAAGCTCTCAGCACTGTCCAAACACTGAACAAATGGATGGGCAAGTAGTCTCCACAACTGCTCATGTTGCACTGACTGACTGACTGACTAAGACGGGAAAAACCACCTTGTTTTCTATATCCTACACTGGTAGCCATGTACCCAGCATTACTCAGTGTTACTCAGTGCTCTCAAACACTGGAGGCATTCAAGAGGCAGCTAGACAGCCACCTGTTGGATGTGCTTTAATTTGGATTCCTGCATTGAGCAGGGGGTTGGATTCAATGGTTTTATAGGCCCCTTCCAAATCTACTATTCTATGATTCTTTGAAAATTTGGTTATGATATCATAAGAGGTGTCCAAACACACAGCAAACAGGCAAACAACTTTCTAAAATATATAGCAGATACATAAGTTAACACAGCCACACAAGTGGCTATCTCTTGTATAACCAAGTGGAGCATCAAGGAGCTACAGCCAGAACTGACACAAAGATGAGGTCAGCATCTAGCCTGCAGAGACTAGAAGTAGTCTTACAGAAACTACCATTTTATGAGAGCTTGGACCAATCAGATGTTGAAGGGAGTCACAAGATCATGACTCAGCATATCCCTCAACAGAAGCACTATGGGGAGGTGGGTTAAGTGTGTGTTTTCGAAGCATTGCTCTTCCTGACCTTAGCCAAAGAACCTCCTTAAAGGTACAAGGAACAAATGACACTATCTGATAACCTTATGACCCTCCCAGGGTGTTTGTCTGGTCCTTCCACAGCAAAGCCCATACACCCTCTTTACTTTGAGAGCTCTGGAAAGGAAGCCATTTGTATTATCTACTTACCATTTCTTCCAGTCATGTCAAGGCAACTGATGTGGGGGTTTCCCAAGGCAGTCTTCCCAGGGATGCCTTTTTATAAAACCATAAATAACAAAATTAGTCTCCAGATTGTTGCTAAGAATGTTCTTATTTCCTCAAAATGTCTTTTGATTTCCTCTCAAAATGATTTACGTTGCTTCTCCTGCTGACTTTGGCAGCCTGCTCTGCATCTGAATGTTCCTTTTGTGCAAAATTGTTGCCCTTCTCTTTATGAATAGGTCATTAGTGGTTAGAAAGGGGTGGTGGTGAAATGCTTCGTTTTCAGGGACCAGATCTGCCCACTTGAGCATTGCTGAGGTGAACAGCGATAAGTGGTCTCTTGTGGAAAAAATAGCTTAGGCAGCCATCTCTGGAAGGGGAAATGCATTCTTATGGCCCTATTTGCTGGTAGACAGAGAAGAACAATACATATTTTCTACTGCTTTGTGTTTTGTTTTTAAACGAAAGAAATAAAAGAAGTATATTTGAACAATATTTCTGTAGTGGAGGTTGGCCCATTAGTGCAAGTGGGACACTGCCCCACCAACCTGTCTGCCCTTAGCCAACCCCATTGCCTGCCTTCTCCCTTATATCCAGTCCAGGGGTTGCCCTTGTAGATCTCAACAGGGAGGTGGATGGGGGCAAAACTAAAATTAGTTGCCTCTAGGTCTCATTGGCTCCAGTGCTTCCTACGGTTGATCCCTCTGCCTTCCGCCCTGCCAGTCCCACATGGGCCCCAGCTACCACTGTGTATGACCAAAGCAGTAGAGAAATTGGGAACCTAGTCAGAATTTTCAAATGTACTAGACCTAACAAAAAAGTTCCTTCCTCCCCCCACCCGTTTCAGACAGAAGGCCCGTTGAAAAGAGAAATACTTGTGGGACATGAGGAATGAAAAATGTCAGCACACACACTGCCCAAACTTGCACAGTTTGCTGCTCCCACCTCATGGCAGGCCCTAACACTGATGTAAAAGGGGCTCTTTGTCTCAGGAGAAAGTATAGCTTTCAAGGACAAGAAAAATCCACATTGAGCCTCTCACTTTGACATAAAGGTCATGACATTAAAAGAATTATGGAAAGAACCATAAAGCCACCAGCTTAGTTTAGAGAAACCAGTCGCTTCATGTAAGGAGGGAAGAAGAGACTGGCGGCCTGACACTTTCATTCTTCTTTGATGTGGCTGACTCCTCCTTGGAAAATGTACAGCTTTCAAACAGGTCAGCCTCATTAGATAAGGACTGTACTTATATCTCCAGTAGTTAATGCCTCTTTAGCATTCACTTTTCAAACTTGCCCCAAACTCCTTTCTAAACTTACTGGGTCTTTTGAGGACTGTCCCTCACCCAACTCTGCACCAACCATCTGTTTGGGGGATGCGTGTTTGAAGGATCACATACCACAGCATGCTTCACGCCAATACATCCTGCTGAGAATCTCTGGATCAGGATTTAAGGATGGGGGAGAAATTCGATTGAGTTCACCTTTAAAGGTGAACAGACCTGATTTGTACTTTCTGAATCACACAACCCAAAACACAGCCATCCTTTGAAATTCACCCTTCTCTAAATTTTGCAGTGCAGTTCTCCAGCCAAGTAATATGTGCAAAAATGCATATACCGGGGCAAAGTGTGAATAAAAATGTATATATTAGTGAAAACAACATACAAAATTGCATCATATTACTGAAAATTGCTTTGTAAAAGTGTGTATATTAGGGGAAATTGTATATTAGGGGAAATTGCACACAAAAATGTGTATGTTAGCAGAAATGTGCACTAATGAATTTTCATGAGGGCATTTTAAAACACGGAAGTGAAAACGTGGAAAACTGAACATAAGACTAATCACGATGAGTGATATTAAGGGCTTTTAAAGCAAAACTCAGGACAGAAATGTTCCTTAAGATCATCACCTTTAATCCACTTTCAAAGCCTTTCTCCCCGGCGCAGTATTTAATCTCCCTCCACACTTCTAGGCTCAGAAAGGCATTCACATTGGCCAAATATAGTGTTCTGCCATCTGCTCTTTTAGAGGGAAGGTTCCGCAAAATTCCCTTTGCTGAACGATATTGCCCATGTGATATTGGTGCTATTGAGACCGCAAATCATGTCCTATTAGAATGTATATTTTATAATGATCTCCGCAGACGGTTTATCACCCCTTTTCTCCAGAATTTGCCGGGCAGGGATGTAACTTTTTATATGCATTACTTCTTTGCAGACGCAGACCCCCGTATTACATATAAGGTTGCAAACTTTTTTGCTGCAGCAATTGATTTACGTAAAGTGCTTATAACCCAGGGACTGCTGCACTTTGCAACATCTGTCTAAATAGTTTGTATATACATACTTTTAGGGGATACTGCATTGTTAACCCTGTTTTGTACTGTCTATGCTTGTATGATATATCTTTCTGGTCACCGACCGTAATAAACTATTCGTTCATAAGATCACCACCTACTGGTACTACTTAGCCCTCTGTAAGGATGTGTGTTAGTACTGAAGGGAGAGTGACTATGAGGGCTAAATTTGATTATATATTCACCAATAGGCAAAAAAACCTTGGTTTAAGAATGTACCTATAGTCCACAGATATTTATGTCACACTTTAAAAAGCAGGGAAATTGGGGAGCTATAGTGAATGCACCAGGGGAGCAGGAGATCTGACCTCCTCTCTGAGATATTGGACTGCCCTACAAATTTGCCAAAATTCAAAGACAATTTGGGTTGATCTTTCACAGTCCAATCCACTTCCTGTGGAGCTGGGAAGAATTTTGTAACATGTGCCTCTGAGCTGGCTGTATAATTAGCTCTGGATATGCTGCCTCAAGTGCAGGACATTTGTACTCAAAATGCCAGTATGGGATGCTGATCAGGACCCTGGTGTGGGGAGATGGGGAGGCTTTAATCCTTTGCCCTTCACAGTAGTCTGGATTTGGACTGGGTACCCCACTCTGGTAATTTGCATAGGGACTAAAGTTTCCATAGAGTGAGTAGAAGGTGTTCCTCCCTATGTCCATTGTTGGCACCAAAGGGCTCGATCCAAATTGTGTCGATAGCAGCTGGCAATGGGTACAGCCTCCTTTCCCTCCATCTATCCACACCAGGGATAGAAAGATCTGTCATTTTCAATTCTCAGTTTCTCATTTTTCCAGTCTTAAATTCAGTTCCCCACATTTCTGCAGCAATTTGCAAATTTTAGTTTAAAAAATCCTCATGAAAATTCTCCAGCATTTTAGTGCCAATTTCTCCTTAAAAACACATTTTTGTATCCAGTTTTGACAAATGTACAGATCTTTACAAGCAATTCCTCATCGTATAATGCATTGTTGTATGTTATATTCACATATATATTCATTTTTATGCACACTTTCCCCTAACATAAGCATTTTTGTAAACATTGGTTGGTTGGCAAACTACATTGCAAAATTTGAATAATCGTTATAATTATCATTAATAATAATTACATACCGTTTAATATGCAATATCCCTCAGAGGTTTACATAAAATATCACATTGTCATAAAAATGAATATACACACGAAATTATAAAGGGGAATATGTCAGTAAAAACAGAGAATCCATCAAGAATATACATATAACATTATACAAAGAAATAGGTCAGAGAATCCATCAATAAAACATTGTTAGATATCAATAAATAATAAAACAGCAGTGTGATTAATCATAGGAGCCAAGGAAAGCCTGTTTAAATAGATGGGTCTTCAGGAGGTAAGTAAAACGTGCCATTGTTTCTGCCTTGCAAACAGCGCATGGCAGGGTATTCCAGAGAATGGATGCACCCTGACCATTGGCCATGTTGAATAAGTGCACATTTCAAAGGATGGCTGTGTTTCAGTTCTCATATTGTGTCAGAAAGTGCAAATTTGATAGATTCAGCTTGAAATATGAACTAGACCAAATTTCTCACCCATTCCTACCCCACACTATGGTCCCAGTCTGGATCAGTCACTCTGTGCTCCTAATCTGAATAAAAGCCATGCACGTGATCACAGATATGGAACTAATTTGTCCTTGCGACAGTTCTTAGGCTACGGCTGTTTCCTGGAAAGCTATTCATCAGCCAGCTTGCATGAAAATCATGGGGCCAGTTTTGAATCTATAAATAGCTCAGGTCTAGGCAAAAACCATTTCTTTATCATAGCTAGCATACACAGTTCTGAAATTGTGAAAATTATAATATTTGGAAGCCGGATTTGTAGAATATCCTATAAATGACTAGATTTGTGGTATCTAAGATGTATGTTTTCTAGCTCAGTGGTAGAGCATTTGCCTTGCACACAGAAGGTCCTAGGCTCAAGCCTGGCATCTTCAAGTAGGGCTGGGAAAGAACCCTGCCAGGAACCCTGGACAACTGCTGCAAGTCAGTGTGGACAATGCTGAGTTAGATGGACAAATGGTTTGGTTCAGTATAAGGCAGTTAGGGTTGCCAGGCTTAGGGCCTGAGAATGATTCTGTATCTTTAAGAGAAAAGAAAATTCAGCCAAGTGCAGGTTTTCTTGCAACATTGTAATGGGAAAAACCACAAGGTGGAATTCTCCCTTCCTGCTGCACAACTTTTAAAGATACAGAAGACCTCTTGGTTGCCAGGCCAGGCGGAGCTCTTCAGAATTGTCCAGGAGCCATTACACGCGGGCTCCAAGGACATGGTAAAACCATCTGAGGCCCGTTATAATGAATTTGCTAGGCACTTCCAGGATAAAATCTTTAGCATCTGCCAGGACTCAGACTCCAGTGTTATAGCAGGTGAATCAAGTGAGGTATCCAGAGCACAGCTTTGTCCCAATTTCTTGGATGAGTTTCAGTTGGTACAGCCTGAGGACGTTGACAAGGTGCTTGAACAGGTTCGTGCAACCACTTCTGTGCTGGATCCTTGCCCTTCTTGGCTAATAAAAGCTAGCAGGGATGGAACAGCCGGCTGGGCCAGGGAGGTGATTAATGCCTCTCTGCGAGAGGGGGTGGTCCCTGGCTGCGTGAAAGAGGCAGTAGTGAGACCACTCCTGAAGAGACCCTCCCTGGACCCAGAAAATCTTAATAACTATAGGCCGGTAGCAAATGTTCCATTCCTGGGCAAAGTGCTTGAACGAGTGGTTGCGGGCCAGCTCCAGACACTCTTGGATGAGACCGATTATCTGGATCCATTTCAGTTGGGTTTCAGGCCTTGTTCTGGCATGGAAACAGCCTTGGTTGCCCTGTATGATGACCTCTGTCGGGAGAGAGACAGGGGGAGTGTGACTCTGTTGATTCTCCTTGATCTCTCAGTGGCTTTCGATACCACCGACCATGGTATCCTTCTGGGGAGACTGGCTGAGTTGGGAGTGGGAGGGACTGCATGGCGGTGGTTCCTCTCCTACTTGGCGGGTCGGCTCCAGAAGGTGGTGCTTGGGGAACATTGCTCGGCACCCTGGACTCTCCAGTATGGGGTTCCACAGGGGTCAGTCCCCCATGCTGTTCAACATCTACATGAAACCGTTGGGTGCGGTCATCCGGAGCTTTGGAGTGCGTTGCCATCAGTATGCTGATGACACGCAGCTGTATTTCTCCTTTTCATCTTCTTCAGGCGAGGCTATCAATGTGCTGAACCAGTGACTGGCTGCGACAATGGACTGGATGAGGGCTAATAAACTGAGGCTCAATCCAGACAAGACTGAGATGCTGCTAGTGGGTGGTTCTTCTGACTGGATGGTGGATGTCCAACCTGTCCTGGATGGGGTTGCACTCCCCCTGAAGGAGCAGGTTTGTAGCTTGGGGGTTCTCCTAGAACCATCTCTGTCACTTGAGGCTCAGGTAGCCTCGGTGGCATGGAGTGCCTTCTACCAACTTCGGTTGGTAGCCCAGCTATGCCCCTATCTGGACAGGGATAACCTGGCTTCAGTTGTCCATGCTCTGGTAACCTCCAAGCTAGATTACTGCAATGCACTCTACGTGGGGCTGCCTTTGAAGATGGTTTGGAAACTGCAGCTTGTGCAAAATGTAGCAGCCAGATTGGTGACAGGGACCAGACGGTCTGAACATATATAACCAATTCTGGCCCACTTGCATTGGCTGCCTGTATGTTTCCGAGCTCGATTCAAGGTGCTGGTTTTGACCTATAAAGCCTTACATGGCTTGGGACCACAATACCTGATGGACCACCTCTCCCGACATGAAACCACCCGTACGCTACGCTCAGCATCTAAGTCCCTCCTCCAGGTGCCTCCTCTGAGGGAAGCTGGGAGTCTGGCACCAAGGGAGAGGGCCTTCTCAGTGGTCTCCCCCAAATTATGGAATGATCTCCCTGATGAGGTGCGTCTGGCACCAACACTGTTATCTTTTCGGTGCCAGATCAAGAGTTTCCTCTTCTCCCAGGTATTTTAGCATGTGTTTTTAAATTGTTTTTAATTTTTTAAATTGTGTTTTAAATTGTTTTTTGTGTTTTAAAATTTGTATATTTGTTTTTATTGTTTTAACTGCTGTAAACTGCCCAGAGAGCTTCAGCTCTGGGGTGGTATATCAATGTAATAAATAATAATAATAATTATTATTATTATTATTATTACACCTAAGTAAAGAAAGAAAACTCGTTGCGTACAGGTGATGCCAGCATCATATATCTCAAAAATGAAATTATTCAGACATCAGAATGAGCACATTTCCTGATGACTGTTATAGTCTCCTGGAGACTGAGTAGCAGTCTCTGAAATAGGAGGAGGGCGGTGGGGTGGGATGAGCTAGAGCAACTGGAAGGTTGGCGCACGCTCCTGTTTTGACCATGTTGGAAAAAACTGACAGGTTTACATAGTTGGCCACTTTGCCAGAATCATCCTTTCCTAGTAACTTTTTCAGCTTGAATCCCTGGCTGGGAAAAGTTGACTCTGGCAAAACGATAACATGCTCTATTCTCTTACTAAGCTTTGGCCAAAGGGAGAAGACTCTGCTTTTATCTAGATGGGCTGCCAAGTTTCGTTCAAACTGGAATTTGGGTAGAATATTTATTTATGAAATTTATAACTTATTTCCCCCTCCTACAACTGAAGCTCAAAGTAGCTTACAATTAAAATTGCACATAAAATACATGTCCATGCAGTCAAATCAGTAAAACTGCCTTTTCTGATTGTAATAGAAATCTTCTGTCTTGCAATGGTGCACTGAGGGCTTAGGCTACCAGAGGAGCCTGTCTCTTCCTACACACGTTGGGACCATAGGTCAGTGGTAAGCTCCTGCCTTGCAAATATAAGGTTCAATCCCTGGCTTCTCCAGGTAACAAGAAATGCAGACGACCTCTTACTGAGTCTGTGGGGTGCTGCTGCTAATCAGAGATTGGCATATAAAGCCCTCAACAACTTGGGATCAGGCTACCACTCAGGATGCCTTACCTTGTATGCAGAACTTGGAAAAGTTACTTTTTTGAACTACAACTCCCATCAGCCCAATCCAGTGGCCATGCTGGCAGGGGCTGATGGGAGCTGTAGTTTAAAAAAGTAACTTTTCCAAGCTCTGCTTGTATGTCCCTGCCCGATCAGTTCAGTCCTTGGAAGAGGCACTCTTAGTTGTGCCATGTGCTCTCATCTTGCATCCACTAAGACTAGGTCCTTAAGTGTGGTGGCCTCTGCCCTTTGGAATGCACTCCGAAAGAACATCAGACAGGAGCCAGCAGGCATTTAGGCGCCTGTTTAAAACCCTTCTATTCAACCAGGGCTTCCCTGAGAGGTGATTCAGCTATGTTTGATGTAGTAAGCTAATCTAATGATATGTATTCATTTTATAAATGTAATTTTATTGTTGAGCTTATGCTATTCACCGCCATGATAGTTTGTCTTAACATTGGCAGCATAGTTTTTTTTAAATAAATAGATAAATAAATAGACGGACAAATGGTCTGAAGTGGTACAAGATTGCTTCCTAGGATTTTGCACAGCATTAAGAGCAAGGGTTCAAGTTGTTGTAAATATTGCAGTTCTGGTCACTCTGAAAATTTTGGCCACCGATAATTTCTTATGTCCAGTACCTGTTGAAACCAGGAGGGGAGGGGGAAAAAGGTAATGTTTTCACTCTCTCTCTCTCTCCCATAATACTAGAAGTCAGAAACAACCAATGAAGCCGAAAGTTGGAAGATTCCGGGCAGACAAAAGAAAGTCCTTCCTCACGCAGCACACAGTTCAACTCTGGCACTCACTCCCAGAGGAGGCAGCAATGGCCACCAACTCAGATGGCTTTAAAAGAGGATTAGACAAATTCAGGGAGGATAAGACTATCGACGGTCACCGGGGATGGAATGATCTGTCAGTTTGGCTCTCTTAGCTTCTCATGTCTCTAATCTTAAGTTCAGCTGTCCGCATTGCTGCAGCAATTTGCAATTTTTTTTAAAAAAAAAGAATCCTCGTGAAAATTCTTCAGCTTCCCGAAGATTTAAAACCCTGAACAATCAAGGTTCTAGACTGCATGGGGATCCTTCAGGATGCAGACCTTTGCCCTTAAAATTGTAGAGGGCTCCACATGGAATAAAGATGATGTGTCAAAAGGGGTGGGGGCACTCCCCCTCGTGTGATTGCTTGCATTCAAGTGCAGTGAATCCCCAAATATGACTTAGATTTAGTTAAAAATGTCTTCCTATGTGTCTTTAGTTTGCCCTTCTGGTTAACTGTTCAAACTGTTTGAAAATTAGTGTTGCTGTTTTTCTAAGAATATCTTCACAATCAGTGTGTTAAATTACTGTCTTACATATAGGGAAGCTACCCTATACTGAATTGAACCATTGGTCTATGTAGCTCAATATTGTCTACACTGACTGGCAGTGGTTTTCCAGGGTTTCAGTCAGGATTCTTGTCCAGCCCTACCTGGAGATGCCAGGAATTCAGCAGCCATCATTGTAACAATGTACTTGGCCAGGTAATTTTTCTTGGACTTGGTTTCTCATCTATAAAATGGGAATCACTGAGGTGGTGATCAGGAAAAAGCTGGGTACAGTTAATTTTATTTTATTCACAGCGGTTTTCATTTTATTCCTCAGCTCGACATATACAGATGATTTTTTTTGCAACAATATTATTTTGCAACTTTGATTAAAGTACCTCTCTTTTTAAAAAAATAATTATTTAAATGTATGTATATGAATATATGTGAGAGCCAGTGTGATGTAGTGGTTAAGGTGCTGGACTACGACCTGGGAAACCAGAATATGAATCCCCACACAGCCATGAAGCTCACTGGGTGACCTTGGGCCAGTCACTGCCTCTCAGCCTCAGAGGAAGGCAATGGTAAACCCCTTCTGAATACCACTTACCATGAAAACCCTATTCATAGGGTCACCATAAGTCGGGATCAGCTTGAAGGCAGTCCAGTTCCATTTTTCATATGAATAACAGAGCTTGGAAAAGTTACTTTTTTGAACTACAACTCCCATCAGCCCCAGCCAGCATGGCCACTGGATTGGGCTGATGGGCGTTGTAGTTCAAAAAAGTAACTTTTCCAAGCTCTGAATATATATATGAAATTACATTTACTTTCCATCCAAATTTGTAATCAAGGAGAATCATCAAGGGAACATAGGTAGCTGCCTTATGCTGAGTCAGACCACTGGTCCATTGAGCCCAGTATTGTCCAGCAGTTGTCCATGGTTTCAGGCAGGAGTCTTCCAGCCTTATCGGGAGATTCTGGAGATTGAACGTGGGACCTTCTTCATACAAGAAAGATGCTCCACCACAGCTATGGTCCTGAACTTGCTTTGGTTTAATCTTGGATGTCTCCAGACTGTCAGTGTTTTATGGAACAGATTCAAGCACATACCAGTACTTCAGGTTTGTGCAGTTAAAGTGCTCTGTCTCCCTAGCACAACAAAATCAGTTTTATGGTTTGTTGTTTTTTTTTAAAAAAACCCAACCTTTTGTGGTTTGGAAAGCAACAGGGAAATGCACTGAAAAATGTGAAATGAATGAATTATTAACAGGAAGATGTGTAAACACCCCAGAACCAAATCAGGATGAATGTAGAATGAATGCTCATTGTCATATATCCTTCCTGCAAACAAATCAAAACACATGCTCAATACAGACTGGATATAGTCTACTCACAACCTTTGTGAAAACAGATCAGGATGAATGCTGAATAAGCAGGTGGTCTGGAGGAGCACCTTATCTGAGGTCACATCCGCACCATCATTTTAAGCACAAGGCTTCCCCCCAAGCATCCTTCTTTACTTTTCCCAGAGCTACAATTCCCAGCACAGTTTTTAAAAAAGTAAAGTTTCCAGAATACCTTTTCAGGGGTGGGGGGATGTGCTTTAAATGTGTGATGTGACTGGGACCTGTTTGGGGGGGGAGGGGGAAGGGAGCAGGATGATTACAAATATGCCTGAAAAGAAATGAGATTATATCCCAATCCCATCCTACTTTAATCACTCCTTACTAGCAAACTACCTGTTCAATCATTCCTACCAGCAAACAGTTCAGGCTGTAGCCATTGGCTGGTATTCAGTGCTAATCCTACTCAGAGTAGACCCATTGAAGCTGATGGACATGACTAACTTAGGTTCATTAATTTTTATGGGTCTCCTCTGAGTAACACTTGGCTCCAATAGACCAAGCACTAAACCTGGTTTCATGCACTGAGCATCAACTGGTGAGTAACTTGCAACCCACAAGTAGTTTACATCCAATCTAAGGTCTGTTAGACCACTATTTTTTATTTTATTTTCTTTACTTTTCTTTTTGTTTGGCTTTCTTTCTGAAGAGAAGGAGAAGGTTAGAGAAAGAGTGATTAAAGGCAAAGGAGGACTTGAAATCCATTAATAATTGTGTAGTTCTTACTTGCCACAAGCTATTAGGCAGGTGGCTATTGACAAGCCTGACCTAGAGGCCAGTGGACAATGAAGACCAGCTCATGAGCAATGATTAGATTTTCTGTGTTAAAATACTGCACTATATACTGTGTATATAAATGTTACTATATGGAACACAGGCAAAATAGCAAATGCGTTTGTCTTCCTGCCACAGAAAGAATAAAAGTCAGAAATGCAAAATATTAACATTCAACAATGGCAACAGACATCTTTACATTATTGGATATATTCTGCTAGTGCAGCTGTTGGCCTAGACATGCTTGTAGAATCATAGAATAGAATAATAGAATCATAGAGTTGGAAGGGGCCTTGTAGGCCATCAAGTCCAACCCCCTGCTCACAGCAGGAAATCCACAGCTAGAGCATCTCCCGCAGATAGCTGTCCAGCCTCTGCTTGAAGACATCCAGCGAAGGGGATCCCACCACCTCCCTAGGCAGTCGGTTCCATTGCCGAACTGCCCTTACTGTCAAGAAGTTCCTTCTAATGTCCAATCTGAATCTACGCTCCTGCAACTTAAAACCATTAGACCTAGTCCTACCCTCTGGGGCAGCAGAGAACAAATCTGTACCCTCCTCTATGTGACAGCCCTTCAGGTACTTAAAGAGTGCAATCGTGTCACCCCTCAGCCTTCTCTTCACCAGACTGAACATGCCAAGTTCCTTCAACCTTTCCTCATAAGACTTGTTCTCCATACCGGCTATCATCCTCGTCGCCCTCTTCTGAACCCGCTCCAACTTGTCTATATCTTTCTTTAAATGAGGCGCCCAGAACTGAACGCAGTATTCCAGATGAGGCCTGACTAATGCAGAATATAGTGGGACTATTACTTCCCTCGACCTGGAAACTATAGCTCTGTTTATGCAGCCCAAAACCGTGTTCGCCTTTTTTGCCGCAGCATCACACTGCTGGGTCATGTTCAACTTACGATCCACTACAATTCCAAGGTCCTTCTCACACGCACTACTGCTAAGCCGGGTATTTCCCATCCTGTACCCGTGCATTTTGTTTTTGTGGCCTAAATGCAGAATCCTGCATTTGTCTTTATTGAATGTCATTTTATTAATTTCAGCCCAATTTTCTAGTCTATCCAGGTCCCTTTGGATTTTATTCCTGTCTTCCATTGTGTTAGCTATCCCTCCCAGTTTCGTATCATCTGCAAACTTCATAAGGCTTCCCTCCACCCCATCATCTAAGTCATTGATAAAAATGTTGAAGAGTATCGGCCCCAGGACAGAACCCTGTGGCACTCCACTCGAGACCTCCTTCCAGTCCGAAGCAGAGCCACCGACGACCACTCTTTGAGTACGGTTTTCCAACCAGTTGTGAATCCACCTGACAGTATTTCCATGTAGTCCGCATTTGACTAGTTTGCTAATCAAAAGGTCGTGGGGAACTTTGTCAAACGCCTTGCTGAAATCTAGATAGATGACATCTACAGCATTTCCACCATCTACTAAGCTAGTGACCCAATCAAAAAAAGAGATGAGAGACACTTGTAAGCTAACTGGAAATGTTACATTTCTTGAAAGGTTTAACAGGCTTATGTAGTTTTCTCAGCTGTAAGAAATCTAATCTTTTATTCTGTCCCAATGTTTATTAAAAATGGTCAGTGATTATCTTTGGCCCAACTACACAATGTCTGAGCTCGCCTTTTTTAAAATCCAAAATTTTACATACAGATTTATTTATTTTTAAGTTTGCCATCATGAATGATGCATTAAAATATGATTAGATGTCTGGTATTTCACCCTCTTGTTTCTTTTTGCTATCATTTTGCATGGCCTGCCCACACACACACCCCAAAACATAAAATAACACAGGCACTCTAAATGCTGATAAGATGTATTGGTGGGGAGCGTAAATGCAGATTGCATTCTGTAAAGCAGGGATGGGGCGTCTGTGGCCCTGCAGATGTTGTTGGACTCCGACTCCCATCTGCCCCAGGGAGCATGGCTAATGGTCAGGGATGGTAGAAACTGTAGCCCAACGACATATGAAGGGCAACTGGTTCCCCATCCCTGCTGTAAAGCTATAGATAATTGTTGACAGCCCCTGGGAATCCCTTCTAACTGAAGGTTGTTACATTGGCTCGGAGGATTGGAGTAACCCCCAGAACAGAATTAGAGGGAGGAGTGGGGGGAAAGTCCTGTTGCACAAGAGTAAATCTTTGTGCTGACTGGATGGTTACTTGGTGCTACACTGAACACAACCCATTGTGTATGAGGGGAACCTTCAACACATCACCATTTAGGGTTGTGTCGGAAGGCAGAGCTGGGGTCCCAATCCCGGGGAGCTGGATCCCGGAGAGTTGGGAGAAGAGTATTCGGATGGATGGCAGAGGGAAGGGGGAGGAACTTCCCCCCTTTGAAGCGAAGACGAAACAGAGGAACTGCCAGTGATAAGGTCGCTTAGCAACGGGGAGCCTGAGCCCTCCCTGGACATTCTCACGCCTCCCCCTCTTTCAGGCTCAGAGCAAGAGGGGGAAGAGGGAGGGCTGCTCACAGCCGAAAAGCGGGGAGGCAGTTTACCATCAGCCCCTCCCTTATCCCCCATCCTGGAATCGGAAACTTCAGAAGAGGAGGGGGTGATGCTTCCCCCCTCACCGCGCACACGCAGACAGCTGAAAAGACAGGAGAGAAGGGGGGGAAGGCGGGCAGTACCTGAGGGGCAGTTAAGGAGGAGCGAAAGATTGCGCGCCCGTTTGGCCCCTTCTTAAAGAACAGGCGGGAAGAAGTCCCTTGCTCTGTCAACTTTCTCCCAATGCCGCAGGACCTGTATCCCTGTATTGCTTCATGAGAAAACGCAGTCTTTGTTTGGACATTACCCTAATAAAACACGAATTAACTACAACCGCTGGTCTGGTTCCTGAGTCACATCCTGGGCCTGACAGCTTGACAGAGCCACCTAAATCACCCTCAACGCTCTCTTCACTTGACTGGGACAAGATGTCAAAGGGAGCAGCGGGGGGGATGAACCCCACTTCTGAGACGGAAGAAGTGAAACTCTTGAGGACTAAGGTAGCTGATTTGCAGACGGATGTTCAAGCCCTGCTAGCAGCAGTCAAGGTGCTGAAGACGGATAATCAAACCTTGAAGGCCACGATAGACCAGATGCGAACAGCCCCTCCAGCTGCCGTAGTAAAAGTTCCCATTGGATTGCTCCCAAAATATGCGGGACAAAGTGATCAGTTGGCAACTTTCGTGGCTCAATGTGAGTTATATCTGGATGTCAGGCACACGGAATTTCCAGATGATGGGGCTAAAGTGGCCTTCGTGATTAGCCTCCTGGAGGGAGAAGCTGCAAAATGGGTGACTCCGTATCTCGTGAGAAAGGATACTGTCTTAAGAAGGTACAGAGGATTTATACAGGAGATGACCGAGATGTTCCAAGACCCGCAAAGAGCTGAAACAGTAGCGCGGCAACTAGGCGCTCTGAAGCAAGCTAAAGAGACTGTTTCCGAGTACACTAATGCTTTTAAAATTCTGTCCCAGGAAACTGGTTACAATGACGCCGCCCTGATGTTTATGTACCGGAGTGGATTAAATGCTGAAATCCTGGATGAGTTGGCCAGGACCTCCCCCCCCCCGCTGACCTACCAGGGCTCATCCGGCTATGCCTACAGATAGATCACCGGATGGAAGGAAGGCGCCTGGAAAGGAAGCAGGAGGTCCCGAGATACTCGGCATCCCGCAGCAAGATCCTTCCCTCTGCAGGGATGGCAGGTAATGCAACTGAGGGACAGGGAGGGGCTAGGCCAAGACTGTCGGAAGAAAAAAAGGAAAGACGCCGTCGGGAACGTTTATGCTTTTATTGTTCAAAGCCGGGCCACGTGGCCAGAGACTGTGGACTGAAAGGGGGGAAAGCTGAGCCGTCGGGAAACTAGAACACCCAGTCCACGTGCAGGCCGGTGGACTGGGGGCAGCGTTGTATAAAGGCCCCCCAATGATCCAACCTCCCTCAAAGGGGGTGTTGGTCTTGCCTATTCGGATTACAACTTCCAGAGGAGTGGTGTTTAATTCCACGGCCTTAATTGACAGTGGAGCCTCCACAAATTTTATTGATGCAAAGTTAGTCAAGCGTCATGGAATTTCCTGGTGGAAACTGGACGCTCCCCTAGCTGTGGAGACTATCGATAGGAGACCCCTGAAGTCAGGAGGGGTGACACAAGCCACGGAGGAAGTGAAACTTCAAATCCCTGGGCACGAAGAGTTCATTTCGCTATACGTGTCAGATCTCTCAAACTTTGAGGTGATTCTGGGAATGCCCTGGCTAGCAAAGCATGAACCCAAAATAAGTTGGAAGGAGGCGGTGGTGTGGTTCACCTCACAGTATTGCCAGGAGAACTGTCAACCTGAAGGAATCAAGAACACCTTAGCGGGGGCAGTGCAAGCAATCGAGCAAGTGACCCTGCCGCCAAAGTATGAAGAATTCAAAGATGTGTTTGATGAAAAAGAGGCAGAGACTTTACCCCCCCCACCGCCCTTACGACTGTGCGATTGATCTAGTGCCAGGAGCCAGCATCCCATCAGGGAGAATCTACTCTCTCACAGAGAATGAGAGGGAGGCCCTGAAGGAATTCCTGGATAAAAACCTGAGGTGAGGATTCATACGCCCCTCACAATCCCCTGCTGGAGCGCCACTATTGTTTGTGAAAAAGAAGGGGGGGGACTCAGACCCTGTAACGACTATCGCGCATTGAACCAGATCACCATCTCCAACAGCTACCCGCTGCCCCTGATCTCAGAGTTGCTGGACCAACTGCGCTCTGCAAAAATCTTCACGAAGTTGGATTTGAGAGGAGCGTACAATCTGATCAGAATGAAGGAGGGAGATGAATGGAAAACAGGATTCTTGACCGCTTACGGACAGTATGAATACCTGGTCATGCCGTTCGGGCTTTGTGGAAGGCCAGGAATTTTTCAAAAATTCATGAACGACGTGTTTAGAGACTTGTTGGACACGTATGTAATCTGTTACTTAGATGATATCCTGGTGTTCTCAAAGAACCAGGAAGACCACGACCAGCATGTGAAGACGGTGTTGAAGAGACTGAGAGAAAATCACCTGTATGCTAAATTAGAGAAATGTGGATTTGACCTCAAGTCTCTAGACTTCCTTGGATATCGAATCTCAGTGGAAGGCGTGGAGATGGACCCAGGGAAAGTAAGCTGCATATTGGACTGGGGCCAACCTGTCACCAAAAAGGATGTACAACGGTTTTTGGGGTTTGCCAATTATTACAGAAAGTTCATTCCAGGGTTTTCCAAATTAACAGCTCCTCTAACTGACTGTTTAAGGGGGAAGAAGAAGTTTCAATGGACAGAGAACGCCACTGAGGCCTTTGAGGAGCTGAAGAGAAGGTTTGCTACTGAGCCCATTCTGCGCTTTGCTGATCCGAACCGCCCTTTCGTAGTGGAAGCAGATGCTTCAGATTTTGCCATCGGGGGGGTCCTGCTACAATTAGACCAAGAAGGGAAGGAGCTGCACCCCTGTGCGTACTTCTCTCGGAAGTTAAAGCCTGCAGAGAAGAACTACACAGTTTGGGAGAAGGAGCTGCTGGCCATCAAGGACTCTTTTGAAAACTGGAGACAATACCTAGAGGGGGCCTCTCATCAAATTGAAGTGCGCTCCGACCACAAGAATCTTGAAAGCCTCCAAACAGCCAGAAAGCTGAACCAGAGACAGATAAGATGGTCCCAGTTCTTCACTAGGTTTAACTTCCAGATTACTTACCATGCCCAAGCCAAAAACCAGAGAGCGGATGCCTTATCCAGACAGCCACAATACAAAGAAAGTGAATCCGAGGACCAGCCTCAGTACGTAATCCCGCCAGAGAAATTAACGTTGGGAGTATGCCAGCCTTCATGGGAAGAGGAACTCAAAAAGGCACAACAAGAAGATGCAGACATGCTAAAATATCAGCCGGAGACGGGACAAGGTCAAGACTCAGAAGTAACCTTTCACTGGAGAAATGGACTGTTATGGTTCAAAACTGCCAGATATGTGCCAGAAGCGGAATTAAGGCTCAGAATCCTACGCCAGTGTCATGATTCCATCACAGCGGGACACTTTGGGATTTACAAGACCATTCAGAAAGTGGCCAAGGACTTCTGGTGGCCTAAAATGCGTCGGGATATTGAGAGTTATGTAAAGTCCTGCTCTGTCTGTCTGCGGACAAAAACACAAACAGGGACACCAGCAGGACTGTTACAACCGTTGCCTGTCCCACACGAACCCTGGAAGGACCTCTCCATGGATTTTATAACTGATCTACCCAAGTCCCAAGGAATGACAGCCATCTTAGTAATGGTGGATCTACTTACCAAAATGGCACACTTTCTTCCTTGTGCAGGGGCCTTAGAGGCTAAAGAAACGGCCAAGTTATTCATAAAAGAAGTCTACCGGCTGCATGGATTGCCAAACAGCGTAGTCTCAGACCGAGGAACTCAGTTCACAGCCAAATTTTGGAGAGCAATGTGGAAACAGTTGCAGACGGAATTAAAACTCTCCTCCGCCCATCACCCCCAGACAGTTGGGCAGACGGAACGCTTGAACGCCGTTTTGGAAAGATATTTACGAAGTTATGTGTCCTATCAACAGACTGACTGGGTATCATATTTGCATTTTGCAGAGTTCGCCTACAACAATTCTCTGCACTCCAGCACTCAACAAACCCCGTTCTTCGCTAATTATGGATTCCATCCTAAAGTCTTTCCAAGCAGCTCAGAAGGAATGCTGGTACCGGCAGCTGAGAACTTCCTTAAGGAATTGCAAGCGGCGCAACAGACACTGAAACAGCAGTTAAACGAAGCCAAAACGGAGTACAAGCGAGTTGCTGACCTGCACAGGAAGGAGGGCCCCCCTTCAACCGGGAGACCAGGTATGGCTGTCCACCCGCTTCCTCCAGATGCTGGGCAAATGTAGAAAATTACAAGACAAGAGGGTGGGTCCTTTCGAAATAGAAACTCAAATCAATCCCGTGGCGTACCGACTGAAGCTGCCTGACACGTTTAAAATACATCCTGTGTTCCATCGATCCCTCTTAACGAAAGCCGCCCCTCCCAGTGAGTTACGGCCGGAGGAACCTCCCGGAGCTCCACTCCTGGTAAATGAGCAGCTTGAGTTTGAAGTTGAGGAGATCTTAGATTCCAGGATCAGACGCCACAAGCTGCAGTACTTGATTCACTGGAAAGGCTATGGGGTGGCTGACAGATCATGGGAAGATGCAGCTGATGTGCATGCTCCAGAATTGGTAAAACTTTTCCATCAACGTTTTCCCCACCGTCCCAAGCCAGACAAGGGGAGGGGGGCACAGCCTGGGAGGGGGGATGGTGTCAGAAGGCAGAGCTGGGGTCCCAATCCCGGGGAGCTGGATCCTGGAGAGTTGGGAGAAGAGTATTTGGATGGATGGCAGAGGGAAGGGGGAGGAACTTCCCCCCTTTGGAGCGAAGACGAAACAGAGGAACTGCCAGTGATAAGGTCGCTTAGCAACGGGGAGCCTGAGCCCTCCCTGGACATTCTCACGCCTCCCCCTCTTTCAGGCTCAGAGCAAGAGGGGGAAGAGGGAGGGCTGCTCACAGCCGAAAAGCGGGGAGGCAGTTTACCATCAGCCCCTCCCCTATCCCCATCCTGGAATCGGAAACTTCAGAAGAGGAGGGGGTGATGCTTCCCCCCTCACCGCGCACACGCAGACAGCTGAAAAGACAGGAGAGAAGGGGGGAAGGCGGGCAGTACCTGAGGGGCAGTTAAGGAGGAGCGAAAGATTGCGCGCCCGTTTGGCCCCTTCTTAAAGAACAGGCGGGAAGAAGTCCCTTGCTCTGTCAACTTTCTCCCAATGCCGCAGGACCTGTATCCCTGTATTGCTTCATGAGAAAACGCAGTCTTTGTTTGGACATTACCCTAATAAAACACGAATTAACTACAACCGCTGGTCTGGTTCCTGAGTCACATCCTGGGCCTGACAGGGTTGCCAGGTTCCGGGCCTGAAACTGATCCTGTAGCTTTGCAACTCTGGGCCTGGCAACCAAGAGGTCTTCTGTATCTTTAAAAGTTGTGCAGGGGGAAGGGAGAATTCCACCTTGTGGTTTTTCCCATTACAGAGTTGCAAGAACACATGCACTTGGCTGACGTTCTCTTCTCCTAAGGTACAGGATCATTCTCAGGCCCTGAACCTGGCAAACCTATTACCATTCCATGTGGCTTGGCTTGCTCTCTGCTGCTGAAGCACTCCCTGCAGTTCAGAATTTTGAATGAGAGGAGCTTCTGTTGTTATTGACAGAAGGGTAATACTATTTTCCATTTTCAGATATATCTAGTAAGCTGAAGCCTTCTTCAGGCATTCCTTTCTCCACATGCTCACCCCCTCCATCACTCTCTGGGAGTGGTAGGGTGACTGCCTGACAGTCTGCTGCAGAAGCAAGCTCCATGTGCATTTTAGAACCCTGAAAAATCAGGGTTCCAAAATTTGCAGGGCACCTACAGGAGTTTACCAGGCTTTTTGTTGCAGTCACCCTCTGAACTGTGGATGGCTAATAGGGGGCGGAGGGATGAGTGCTCATCCCTGTTTCCTCCTCCACACAATGCTCATTGCATGGAGAAATGAACTCCTGAAGAGGGGTTCTGCCTCCCTAAAACTAATGCAACTCAAATAAGGCCTGTATGTCTTCCCAGCTGTTAATACCTGGATATCTTTGCACAGTCTCTTTATTAACACGCAGGAGTTAATAAAGGGATAATCTGGTCCACACATTGGTAACCTCAAGTCTTGATTACTGCCATGCATTCTACATGGGACTGCCCTTGAGGATGGTCCAGAACCTGCTGTTAGCAGAAAATGTTGCTGCAAGGTTGTGCTCTAAAGCTAACCATCATCAGCATATTACTCTTTTGCTGAAGCAGTTGCGCTCAGCTGTCTATATGCAATCGGGCCAGGTTCAAAGTGTTGTTACTTGCTTACAAAGCAGTAAACAATTTGGACCAGGCTGCTTCACAGACTACCTCTTCCCTTACACCACTGGGTTCCAGAGGACCTCCTGGTGGTACAGAGTTCCTTTTATTTGCCTTGCATCCACCAGGGCTTTCAGTGTTCTGGCCCCTTTAATGTGGAATTCAACGCCATCTGAAATAGGGCCTGTTCCAACAATCTACGCTTTCAGTTGCGTGCTGAAGACTTTTTAAGAAACAATTACCTAAACTTCCCCTGACTGAATGTTTTAATTATCAGTGGATCATCTTCTGGTATGGTACTGTTATTTTAACTGTATTATTTCTGGTGCATATTTTATAATTATTTTGGGGGGTGGAGTGGGGGCTGTACACCACTCTGATATTTTATAATGTGCTTTACAAATCATTTGTTTATTTGTTTCATTTATAAATCACTTCCCATGAAACATCCCAAAGTGATGGACAATAACGACTTGGCATGCTTATCAAATTTGCAGATGATACAAAGTTGGGGGGCATAGCTAATACCGTGGAAGACAGAAACAAAATTCAAAGGGACCTTGATAGGCTGGAGCATTGGGCTGAAAACAACAGAATGCAATTCAACAGGGATAAATGCAAAGTTCTACACTTAGGAAAAAGAAACCAAATGCACAGTTATAAGATGGGGGATATTTGACTCAGCAATACGACATGTGAGAAGGATCTTGGAATTGTTGTTGATCACAAGCTGAATATGAGCCAACAGTGTGATGTGGCTGCAAAAAAGGCAAATGCTATATTAGGCTGTATTAACAGAAGTATCATTTCCAAATCACGTGAAGTACTAGTTCCCCTCTATTCAGCACTGGTTAGGCCTCATCTTGAATACTGCATCCAGTTCTGGTCTCCGCACTTCAAGGAGGATGCAGACAAACTGGAACAGGTTCAGAGGAGGGCAACAAAGATGATCAGGGGATTGGAAACAAAGCCCTATGAGGAGAGACTGAAAGAACTGGGCATGTTTAGCCTGAAGAAGAGAAGACTGAGGGGAAATATGATAGCACTCTTCAAGTACATGAAAGGTTGCCACACAGAGGAGGGCCAGGATCTCTTCTCGATCGTCCCAGAGTGCAGGACACGGAATAATGGGCTTGAGTTGCAGGAAGCCAGATTTCAACTCAGAGAGGTAGTGGGCTCTCCGACACTGGAGGCATTCAAGGGGCAACTGGACAACCATCTGTCGGGAATGCTTTGATAAGGATTCCTGCATTGAGCAGGGGGTTGGACTTGATGGCCTTATAGGCCTGTTCCAACTCTACTATTCTATGATTCTATAAAACCATCATAAACAAAAACATATATAAAAACCATTTCACATCTAATAAATACAGGTACATACTGGCAGAACAATCCTAAGTATAAGAAGCTGGTGGAACTTACATCAGTTTAGGTTGTCCCTCTTCCAGACTCTGTTCAGAGCAGGGCTATTCCTGGCTGAACTGGCCCAAGTCTGGCGGATGAAAACCAAGCCTTTGAAAAATAGAGTTTGACTTACAACACCGTTTTTGCAAGTGTATGTTGCCAGGTCAGGTCACTGAGCTGAAAGAGGTTTTGAAAACAGATGTAAGGTCACAATCACAGCATACATTTAAAGCACTATTATTCCATTTTAAACTGTCATGGCTTCCCCCAAAGAGTGCTGGGAAGTGTAAAGGATGCTGAGAGCTGTTAGGAGAACCCTATTCCCCTTGTAAAGCTAAAAGTTCTCAGAGTTCCTTGAGAAGAGGGATTGACTGGAAAAACCACTCAGGGGCAACATTCACATCATGCATTTATTCAACTTTAAACAGTCATGGCTTCCCCCAAAGAATGTTGGGAAGTGTAGTTTGTTAAGGGTGCTGAGAGTTGTTAGGCGACACCTATTCTCCTCACAGAGCTACAGTTCTCAGAGGGATTTAACAATCCCATTTCCCAGGGAACTTTGAGGGAAGCCATCACTATTTAAAGTGGACTAATAGTGCTTTAAGTATATAGTGTGAATGTGGCTTAAGTCTCTCTTTGCTCCACCCTGTCCCGGGAACGCCGCCTTTTTTAGATTTACCTCAGTGTAGGTTCCGCCAGCTTAAGTTCTGCTGGCTGAGCCTGGGCTGAGCCGGCATAGCCCAGCTCATCCAGGCTGAGAGACCTGTGCTAGCAAATCCCTGGCTGGGGGAGTCACATCAGCATAGCCCTGGCTGAGCTCTGGACTCTAGCTCAGCTGGAACAGCCAAGATCCACCTATTCTCATCCAAGTGGATCTTGGGTTGGGATTGTGTGATGGGATAAGAATTGCCACTTAAAAGGCATGTTGAAAAAAGAAGGTCTTCAACAGGCACCAAAAAGACAACAGAGGTGGCACTTGTCTGAGATTTAGGAAATCTTTTAAAATAAAAAATCAATATGTCATACATCGTTTCAAGAAAGCAAACAAATTTTAAAATAAAATGAGAAAATTCTGAACATTTGACTAAAAATGTAAATATACTGCCTTCAAGTCGATTCCGACTTATGGCGACCCTATGAACGGGGTTTTCATGAGGCTGAGAGGCAGTGACTGGCCCAAGGTCACCCAGTGAGCTTCATGGCTATGTGGGGATTCAAACCCTGGTCTCCCAGGTCGTAGTGTAACACCTTAACCACTACACCACACTGACCCTCACATTTGACTAAAAGGTTATCTAAATTCATTTCTACATTTAACAGAGTACTAACATAGGCCACTGGGGCAGCAGAAGGCAAGGAATAACCAAAAGCCCACCCAAAAAAGTGTACTGCCAATTTTCCCATCACCACTACTGCCCCCCAGCTGGCAGAGGTTAACGGCAGACTGAAATTCCCAGACACACTGCTTATATTGGCTGCTAGCTTGAACTCAGGACTGTGGAAGAATCGCCTTCTTTCCAGATTGTTCTGCCTCAGTTCCAGCCAGGCGACTCAAGATGGCTTCCTCCAGGCAGTGCTCAGGCAGAATGGACTCGATGAATCAGCAAAGGAGCCAAACCACTTCCTCCCTGAGCAGTTTGATACATTCTGCCTGAGCAGAGGAAAAAGTGTGGATGTGTTTGAGGCAACAGAGGTGGAGAGAGAAAGTTTCACCTTCTGCCAAGGCAACAATATTCCAAGCTAAGATTCCAGGGTCTGTCTTCTTCCCCTATTCTAGCTGTGACTTTCTGAGGTAGGACGTTTGAGAGCCCTTAACTCTCCCAGGAAATTCAAAGGTACAAATGCAGAAGAACCAAGATATGGATGTGTCCCTTACAGGACAATTTAACCTTACAGGTGAAAATATATGATGTTGTGTGTGTATTTCAGCTTTTGCCAATCTGGTGCCCTGCAGATGTTTTGGACTTGCAACTCCCATCAGCCCCGTGCTAGCACAGACGTGGATCAAATCCAGCACCTTACCACGGTCCTTCCCCAACATGCCTCTACACCTTGTCCGACACACATCCTTCTGGCCCTACCACTGTTGGAGCTCTGACATCAGTAAAGCCAGGGCTGTGGACGCTGATGGGGAGGGAAAGCTAATATTGAATCTCCATCTTCCCCCACCTCAGAGAGTGAGACCTGGCTCTAATTCTATGGATGCAGGGATCCCCTGCCAAAGGCCATTGGATTGCAGCCTGTGTGGTATGTGTGTGAAAATGAATTTTTGAACTCTGGTAAGCTAAAAGCATCTTTTGGGATGCGTCTCTGGGGGACCTGACATGGGTTGGGAGATGCTGGTAGAGATGTTTAAGCTACTTATCTCCGACTATGCTCAACAGGTATGTTTGTAAATAAATGCAAATATGGCAAAAACACCATAAGCCTCGAGGGATCTCTTAATCCAAAGGAAACCAAACCCTCCCCAGCACATTAAAAGTTTAGTTAGGGCCTCAATACTCCTAAACATTCTCAAATGCAACATACTTAGGACTGGTGTGTTGATGAGAAATATAAAGATGCTTCTGGTTGGGAAGGTTCAGTGTGAGCTCTTCTGGTTTAATATGTCCTCTTCAGAATCTACACACTCCATTTTTTCCCCTTCCAGCACCACTGACTGCTAATTATTCCAATTTATATGAATGGTTGTTTGAATTATTTTTTTCTTTCACACTCTTGAACAGAAAGAAGCAAAATGGATAATTCATTTCCTCTCCTTTTCTCAGAGGTTCGATTTCCTGCTGCCATTGTTTTGTTTTGTTTTGTTTTATTTCTTTAATGGAGCAATTTTCTCTTTGTTCCCTCTGGACCACTGCACAGATTATACTGTATATGTATATAACGAATCCACTGCAGCTGCTGGAGATATCCAGTAAAAATCAGTGCCGACTATTTCTCTGTGCTTCTCTAAATACAATATCCTTTTAGCTTCCTTTTGGCTTATTTTGATAGATTTCCCAAAGTGCCTCCTTACTGAATTGTTTACATTATCTTAAACCTCTCTTACTCTTTACATCTGTACCTAAACCACATTGGCCATTGTTGGGTTCCTCCTGTTTAGAATTGAATAGAAACGGGGTAGACATTTCCCAAACATTCTTATTTTAAAATGTGTTCGGTTCCCTCTGCTCATTAGAGAAATCTAGTCAAAACAATTCTTGCTATTTTATATTACCTCAGTGGGATCTTTGCTAATGTCAAAATGTTTGTGTTGGTCTGGGCCTGCCCAAACTCTTAAATCTAATTGCACTGAAGAACACCAGATGTTCTATAGGAGGCAAAGGCATCGTGCTCCACAGTAAGGGGTGCTTTGGAACTATACCACAAACTGCAAGACCACAACTAAGGGAGAAGCCCTGAGGATATTTACTTGGAAAGCAACATCTTCCAACCACTAGGTATCACTACCCAATTTGGCTTCTGTTGACTTTATACCAGGTGGCCCTTAAAATTAATCTCTAATTTTGCTTATCTAAGCAAACTACCTTGCTGTTATTTTAAAAATATGTATGTATTTATTTAAAATATTATATCCCACCTTTTAGCAAAAGTTTCCAAGTAGGCTAGCCATACAAATGTAATATATAATAAAATATTTTTAAAAATCACAAAATAAAACAACAGTTAAAAGAAGAAGCAAAAAGCAAGCAGGAATAAAATCAGTGATGCATTGGAATAGCCAGCCTGGTGCCATTCAAAATACTGTTGTACTACAACTCCCATCATCCCTGAACATTGGCCATGCTGACTGGGGCTGATGGGAGTTGTAGTCCAACAACATGTGGATGGCAACAGGTTGGCTACCCCTGATCTGCTAGTAAAAGGTAGCAAAGCAGGCACTAGCCAAGTGTTTCTGGGTCTTAACTTCAGTCACCACCTGCTCCATCTGTGAAGGTGGCCTCTGATGAATATCTTAGGGAGTGGGTAGCTTCAAAAAATTCTATCCCAGCTTTCACCAAAGGTTTCCATGGCAGCTAAAAATACAAATGCATGTTCCCTTATACTACGGCTCTCTGCTTTAAACTGCAATCCTAATCCCACTTACCTGGGAGTAAGCCCCATTGAATTCAATAGAATTTGTCAACAGACATGATTATTTATTTTTATTGATTTATTTAGACAATTTATATATCGCTTATATTTAAATGAAATTCTAAGTGGTGTACAACATAAATTAACACATCTGAAAGAGCAAATACAAAAAACAACACAATCTATAAAATACAATTATTAACTGAACAGAACGTCCTCTTTAGTATTGATGTTTAGGATTGTGCATAGAAATGAACTACAAGAAATACAAGAAAAAGTCAAAACATATCAGACTGAACAAAATATCCCCTAGCCTTAATTTTTAAAAAATAAAAATCAAGTTAAAAAAGAAAATCAACTCATTTCTTAATCACTATATAATAAAAAGCAAAACAATTAAAACAGCCAGCCCCTTTATAATAGTAAACAGAAGTTCGTCTAACTACAGCTGGAAATAGATACCATTCAGTTTACTCAAGCACACCCTTACAAGATCAACACACTCACGTTCATCAAAAATATCAACAGTCTAAACCAATGCACTTAAGCTTACTATTTTAGCACACCTCAAATCACACTCTGTAAGCACTCACATAATTCAGTCTCACATCCCAAACACAACAGAACACTTACATGTCCACACCATTACATTACATGCTCAAATCTAAATACATAAAAATAAGCAACAATGTGTGCACACGCACACACACACTACATAAAGCATTCATACCAAGCACTCCCTCTTGTCTCTCACTCAACGGGGCAGAAACGATATCTACCAAACTCTTATCCTGGGGGTATCGAAACCACTTTTTCCAATTAGGATTGTGCTCTTCATCAGCTAAGTGATTACATTTTTGTTTACAAAGATATTGCAGCTAGGGATGCCAGCAAAGTTCTCCAACTGCAGAAATGAACTTCAGGGGCTCATAAAAACCCATCTTAAAGGAGAGAGACACTTGACATAATGCCAGAACTCATGGACATCCACTGAAGCTGAATGTTTGAAGATTCAGGACAGACAAAAGAAAGTATTTCTTCATACAGCACATAGTTAAACTATGGAATTCACTCTCACGGGAAGCATTGATGGCCATCAACTTGGATGGCTTTGAAAGGGGATTGGACAAATTTGTGGAGGGTGAGGCCATCAATGGCTACTAGCCACAATGGCTATGCTGTACCTCCACAGTTGGAGGCAATATGCTTCCAAATACCAGTTGCAGGAAACTGTAGGAGGGGAGAGTGCTCTTTGTACTCAGGTCCTGCTTGCAGGCTTCCCATAGGCATCTGGTTGGCCACTATAGGAACAGGATGTTTGACTAAATGGGCCACTGGCCTGATCCACCAGGATTTTCTTATGTTCTTGTGTTTACAATCCTTGAAATTCTTCTCTGGATCAGGAAGTTACTTAAATCAATGCAGCTTATCCCAAATAAGGGAGCATAGAATGGGTACTTTAGATAATTTGGAGTGGAAACTTAGATAAAACAAAATTACACATGTCATGGGTTTTTGTTTTTGTTTAGGTTGTGTTCATAATTTGTTCACAAAGAGTACTTACACAGCAGTTCATAGAGAGTACTTAATAATCTGTGAAATGACATGTAGTGCATCTAAGCTAGGAATATAGAAATAACACTATAAAAACTCATAAGATCCAAAACCTCTCCATAATATATTTTATATGCCCCACTGTTACCGTATGGCTGTTGAAAACAGCATCAAGAAACATCCCATGAATCCAGGGATGGGGAACCTGTGGCCCTGTAGATGTTGTTGAACTACAGCTCCCATCATCCCTTACCATTGGCCATACTGGCTGGGGCTGATGGGAGCTGGTGTCCCACCAGATTAGGTGGGCAGAGGTTTGCCATCCCCTGCACTAATCCAAGCAACTGTCAAAGGTTAAAGTAATTTTTTAAAAATCAGTATTGAGGAAATGGAGTGGGAAGGGAGGAAAGATGAGAAGTTAAATGTTACCTACAAAGTATTAAAGGGGAAAAGTCCATGTGTCAAAATGCAGACTTCATGTTTACTACTTTATTGTCTTTTTAAGAATGAATAAAGGGGTGATATAAACTTTTGTAGCACCTTAAAGGTGGAAATGCTAGCCATGTCTAATCAAGAGTAAATATCAATGAATTCAGTGGGACTTTCTCCTAGGTTAGGATTGCAGCCAAAGTCTGATAAACTTATTATGGACTCATGCCACAAATAGAAAAGCTGATTATTCTTTATAATAATGCATCACATTTGTAGACAGCACCTTCATTTCTAGTTTTGGTCCTATGACAACCCTGCAAGGTAAGCCAGTATTACTGTCCCCATACTGCTTACGTGGTGGAGGCTGAAACTAAGAGAGAATAGATTGCCTAAGGCCACCTATGAGTTCAAAACACAGATGAAATTTGAGCTGGGGTCTTCCTGATTTGTAGTTCAATCTCTTGGCCACTAAGCTACATGACCTCTTAAGGTGTCACGGGACTCTTTCTTGCTTTGCTGCAGCCACGGGCTGTGGCACAGTGGCAGAGCATCTGCTTTGCATGTAGAAGGTCCCAGGTTCATTCCTTAACATCTCCAGGTATGGCTAGGACAGACTCCTGCTTGAAAACTTGGAAATCCACTAGCAGACAATACTGACCTGGATGGACTAATACTGGGACTCAATGTAAGGCTGCTTACTATGTTCCTAACACAGCTACCCCCCTGAAATTTCGTATAAGGTGTATAGCTGAATCCTATGCATGTTTACTCAGAAGTCAGTCCTACTGGGATTTTTATGTTTCAATTTTACTGAAATAATACAACCTTAACAAAACAAAATAAAACTCAATCTTCAAATCAGTCACAGAGTGCCAGTTCTAAAGAGTGCTTCCCATCTAACGTTTTCTTCTGTCTTAACTCATTCCCACTGCGTAATAAAGAGTGCCATTGTTCTAGAAGGGGATCTCCAGAACAAGTCCTGCCTTCCCAGAGGCATTAAACTGCTCAAGCTTGTTCACTAACACAATCTATCATAGTTTGTTAATCCATGCCTCTGTATAGTTGTCTCTGTTTCCCAGTATTATGCAAGCAAGATAGCTAGCAGTTAATAAATTCCCAACAGGATTTCCCCCCCCCCTCTCTCTCTCTGTGTGTGTGTGTGTTTCCCCTAAACCAGCCTTTCCCAACCGGTGTTTCTCCAGATGTTGTTGGACCACAACTCCCATCAGCCTCAGCCAGCATTGCCAATGGCTGAGGCTGATGGGAGTTGTGGTCCAACAACATCTGGAGGCACACCGGTTGGGAAAGGCTGCCCTAAACAGTATTCTTGAGGAACCCCAGAAGAACAAATAGGATTTTGTTTCTAATCATCTTGGTTGTGTTTTCAAATAATATTTTCCCAGAAGAATTCTGCATATTTTTACACTTCCACCAACTATGTCTGAAATCACCTCCCATATCATTACAGTACCTGTATCCAGATGTACTACTACCAAATTGTTGAGCTAGTCCTACTCAGAAGAGACCCATTGCAACTGATGAACATAAGTGGGTTTACACTGACTAGCATCAGATACAACCCACTGTGTGAGTGTGTTACAAACAAAACACCCCAGTTCCTTTTAGGGATCCTGGTGGCTTGAGTTCGCTCCCAATACTCACCCAATAGAGTTCAGAAAACGACAAAACAATGATGGAGAAGGAGTATATTTATTACTAACACGTGCACGTGGAGAAACAGCCAAGCCAGTTCTGATTTAAGCTGAGCACAGTCAGCCTTCTTATTAACTTTGATATGTTAATTACATTAGCATCATTATCATCATAACTACATCACTTTCATTTTCCTTACATCACTTTAATCCATGCCCATCTTCTTCCTAACTCCATATTTGGAAGTTGTTATTCACACTTGTTTTTCTCATTTCAACCTTGGATGTTTCACTCATATCTGATACCTTTTCCTACAAACACAGCTGCATATTGCAACTAAATCTAATATCTCATTTTGCAAGCACAGCTTTAAACAAACAAGGCCAGTCAGCAAATTAGCATTTCTTTTAAACACATACACAAGTAAATTAACTGTAAATTAACTGTGCTACAATTCCCAAAATGAGCAATCTTTATGTTTAACTTAAATAAACAAAATTCAGTGTCACAAGTGGGGATTGGTTGGTTGTCAGTTTGTTTTCAGACCCAATTCAAGCTGCTAATGCTAGTGTTTAAAGCCCTGAACAACTTAGGCCCCAAACATCTATGAGACCGCCCCCTTCCCTACAGATCATTTCAAGTGTGAAGATCATCAGAGGGGGCATTCTTTGTAATTCCGCCACTTTCAGAAGTTTGGGAGATGGTGGCCTGAGAGAGGGCATTCCCTGTGACAGCCCCTAAATTATAGAATTTCCTTCTTACAGAGTTGTGTCTGGCACCTCCACTATACAGTTTTCAGTGAATGCTAAAGACACACCATTTTATCCTGGCATTCGGCTCCTGAGATATATGCTTTCAGGACCCGCCCTATTCCTTTGCAGTCTGTTTTAATGGTTTTTAACATTGAATTTTAAACTGTTGTAACCCAACCTGGGGCCTGCCGGTGAAGGGCAGGTAATAAATTTCATCATAATAATGCTCTGGTAAATTCCTGTTTAGATTACTGGGATGTGTTGTACATGGGTTTGCCTTTGAAAACAGTCTAGAAACAGCAATGATTATTTCTAAATGTGCATCTATACTAGGGTTGCCAGGTTCATGGCCTGAGACTGATCCTGTATCTTTAGGAGATGAGAAAGTCAGCCAAGTGCAGGTGTTCTTGCAACCCTGTAATGGGAAAAACCACAAGGTGGAATTCTCCCTTTCCCCTGCACAACTTTTAAAGATACAATAGACCTCTTGGTTGCCAGGCCCAGCCTCCAAGAAATCTTCTGTATCTTTAAAAGTTGTACAGGGGGAAGGGAGAATTCCACCTTGTGGTTTTTCCCATTACAGGGTTGCAAGAACACCTGCACTTGGCTGACTTTCTCGTCTCCTAAAGATACAGGATTAGCCTCAGGCCATGAACCTGGCAACCCTAATCTATACAGATAAATTACTATATGCAAATTTTACGCAAATCTGTGCCCTTCTCTGACTTCCCTTTTTGGTGATATGTAAGTGGCGACCCTCTTTGCTTTGGGCAAGATGCCCCCAGTGGGTCTCTTCCTGAGGGACACTGCACCTCACCACCACCACTGCCCTTTTAAAATGTAAATCTTCTTTATAGAGCTATGACCAAGCTCTGTTAACAAGGCCTATGAAGATCTTAAACTTAAGGTTTCTGTCAGTTTTTCTTCATGTGTTTTCACAGAACATTTATTTGTGCAGGCTAGAAACATATGCCCAGCTAATAAATGTGTTAGCTCTTAATGTCTTTATTCTTTTTCCTAACACATGCACATCCTGCACTTTTAGGCTGGATACACAAAATACATTTGAAGGACATGACCTTGCCCAAAGAGTCCTGGGAGCTGTAATTTACCCCTTACAGAGCAACAATTCCCAGCATCCTTGACAAACTATAGTTCCCAGGATTCTTTGGGGGAAGCAGTGCTTTTTTTAAAAAAAAATGAGGTGCAGGTAGTCATATCAAGATGAAAGTACCATGCACAAAATGGCTGGCATGGGCAGCAAAAAAAAAAAAAAAGTGTTGGTACTCCATACCAGTGCGTACTGTCACAAAAATGTCTGAGGGAAGGGGAGTCATGTGCTTCAAATCTGCTTTATGGTGTAGTGCACTGTTATGGTAGTGCAACTCCCATCATCCTTGGCCACTGGCAAAGCTGGCTGGGGTTGATGGGAGTTGTAATCCGACAACATCTGGGGACGCAAGGTTGAAGAACACAGTGTAGTATACACACACTTATATCAGTTTTCCTTTTACACCATCCCTTTGGGGAAGAACAGTAGCTCAATGGTAGACCACATGCTTTGCATGCAGAAGATGCCAGGTTCAATCCCTGATGTTACCAAGTAGGGCTTGGGATGACTCCTGCCTGAAATGCTGGAGGGATGTGGCCACTTAGGGTCAACAGTACTGAGTCAAATGGGCCAATCATCTGACTTGTTATGAGGCAGCTGCCTGCTTTCTACTAGACACAGATGTACCATAACCATGAGAAATGGTTTCTGTACTTCTTTATTTCTGTTGTGCTGATGCTTGCAAATGTTGTAGCCTACTATGCAAACAAGTTGATCCTGTTCCTTAATCGGTTGCCATTTTTCTCCTACCACCATAGCAAAATCCTAATTAGGGAAGGGGGGGGGATTCCTTCAGTTCAGATTTTAACATGAAGTTGCCAAATTCACATTTCCTGAAACAAAACGTGAACTGAAGCACAGCTCTCCTTTGAAATTCACATTTCCCCAAATCTTGTGATGTGGTTCTAAAGCCAAAGAATGCATTCAAACCTGTGCACTGCATGTTAAAGAAAAGGGCATGCAAAACGGTGTAGATAATAGTGGAAATAACACACAAAGATGCATTCTGTTAGGGGGGAATTGCTTGGAAAATGTGTATGTGAGGCATAGAAAATGCATATCTTATGAGAAATGCACATTTTTTTTTCAAGTGGACTCCTACACCCCACCAATTGGAAATATGGGAAGAACTGAAATTAAGAGTGGTAAAATGAGAAAGGGGCAAAAACTGAAATTGACTGATGCATCCATTCTTCCTCCTCCTAACCACATTTTGTTGAGAGTAGGAGCCTTGATTCTGATAAGATTTATTTCCAAATAAATTGTTAAGTTTTGTAGATGAATTTCAAACTTTACTAACTTGTTAATCAAGCACTCATGCTCTTTGCCGCTCTGTAGAAGCCTCTCTCTTTCTTTCACTTTCCCATCTTGAAATGTAAGACGATTTTAAAAAGAAAAGAAAAGATGGACTTCCTCCTAACTGTATTGGCTTAACAGTAATCTAGCACAGCTGCATGGAAATGGAGAGAGCCAAAATCAAGAAATCCATGTAAGCACAGTTCTGGCTAAAACATAAGCAAGGAAGATCTTGCAGTGGTTTTCCTCTCAGGATGGGAAACGGGAAAGTCATTCCTTTGTGCTGCATTTTGTTTCTCCCTCTAGTGCAAGGGTTTTCATCCAAATCTCTCCCTTCTGGGGCTCTTTTTTGACATTAGCATTTCTGCAGAGGGACTCCTGCACATCTGCTGCAGAATCTCAGTGTGTTGCAGAGGATTTGGGCCATGGGGAAATGTTCTCAGGTGTGCACACATTGTGCTGGCCAAACCTGTTGGATGTCAACATTGCCCTGCATAAACCACATATGCCCAAGAACAATGGCCTCCAATCATTCTAGACCCAGGATATTTAACCACATTTAATCTTAACCTGCAATGTAGGCCCTACTTTGATTGTTTGCTTTAACACCGTTTCTCTCTTCTTTTTTCCTCCTTTCTCTCCACCACTGGTAAGAGCCACCCACTACAACTGGTCAGGTTGCAACACACTAACAATGCATGCCCACACCCAACCATTTGAAGGCCAGGGCCTTAGAAGTGCACAACAGCCCTGCAAAATGACTGCGTCCCTCTTGGAAGAATTCCCAATTCCCAATGACCTTTTCTGATTCTTTGTGGACACATCTAAGCCCCACCCAAGCCCATCAATACTGGGATGGAGGAAGGCCTATGTCCCTATATCTGCATTGTTCCCCTTGTTCCTGGTTTTGGAGGTGGGTAATGGGGACGCCACTAGTTTTTCCAGCCATTTGTGACCAGAAGCTAAACTAAACAACTCCCTTGTATCTGAGATGGCCTGTGTATGAATGAGAATGAAAGCCTAGAATGCTGTTACCACCAAAACCAGAATGACCAAGCTGCACATTACATTAAACGAGAGGTGGCCTAAGGGCCACATTCACCCTTTGGCCACCCCACACACTTTCACACACACTCTTGCATGGACACAAACATGCACACAGTCCCTTCCTCCTCAGCTGATGCATGCAGATCAGCAGAGGAGGGAGTTATTCTGACCCCCTTGGCTCATCAAATGATTGATCTGATGGCCAGGAAGGGGGCGACTTGCATCCCCATCAGGACACTAGGCTCTGCCCACCCAAGCACTGTGTTTACTTCAATTTTTCTTCCTTTGGCAGTTGTTGCTAAAATGGGGGAGGTTTTTTGGGGGGAGAAAAAATGCTTCAGGGTCCTGATGGGATTAAATACCACTTTGTACTGGTTTCTTTATTTAAAAAAAAACCCTATTACATTAAATACTGGTTTGCATTAGTAAAAAAGAATTGTGGGCAGGAATCATCCAGATCAGAACTGTGGGAACAGCGTGTGGGGTTACCCTTCCCCCACCCTGCCCTTCCATGGTCCTGAAAATTGCCCCCACTTCCAAAACTGCTATTTGGATTTGTGGGAAGCTCCTATTGGGTCTCAAGGTGGTGCTAAGGGGGCACCACCAATATATATCTATTTTGCTGGGTTATACTTATGATCTGTCTCATTCTGTGTGCCAAATTAGTCCCCTGTCAGATTTCAATGGAACTGCTCCAAAGTAAGCATGAGAGGCCTGCTGACCTAATGCGACCTCACACAAAGCGGCAGAGCCTCACTAATCTCTTTGTCCTTTCTTTAACTTCCTAACCTCTCTTCCTCCATGTCCCCTTTTGTGACAGGTCTCCTGGCCTGAACAAAGCACTGATGACTTAAAAGGAGACAATTAAGGAAGGGACCCTTTCCTTCCAGGATGGATTACTCTCCCTCTGCTTTTAAACACCAAATGCGCCTCCGTGATTATCTTGAATGCAAGGCCGGCGTTGAAGAGTGTTTCAGATAAGCAACTTTCAGGTTAATTAACACAATTTTAAACATCTTCAGTAGATAGCAAAGGGCATGACCCTGCTTTGAATAAAAGGAAGCAGAGAGCTGCTGGGAATGGAAGCTGCATTTGAACGACCCAAGCGCTTGCAGAGTTCTTCAGTAGCTAACCATGTGCCTACCAATGCTGTGGGTGCAAACTTGAGAGGCAACGGGGCAACCGGCATCAAAATCACTCCAGTAAAACTGCCCGAGTTCTCCTATAAAACTGTGCATTTGTGGTTTCACTTCATTTATTTCTATTTAACAAAATGTACATACTACTTGCTCAGTCAAAAAAAACAAAACACTCTAAGCATTTTACATGGGACAATTTATTTATTTAACAAAATTTATACTCCTCTTGATTGTAATAAAACCTCAAAACAGTTTACAGTTGTTTTTTAAAATGGTATTTGATAATATTCAAAAACAAATTAAAATCAACAATAACGTAAAACCAGATTAAAACTCATGTAACTTCTACATGTCTGGATAGGCTTGCCTAAACAAAAATGTTCTGAGCAGGTGCTGGAAAGAATACAGGTAGGTACCTGCCTGATGTCAATAGGCAGGGAATTCCAAAGTGTAGGTGCTGCCACACTAAAAGATTGATTCCTTACAACTGTGGAACAAGTTATAACAGTTCTAGTTCCTTGGATTGAAGCAGTCAAGTAGACATATATGGGGTAAGGGGATCTCACAAGTAAGCTGGCCCCAATTAAGTCATATCCCAAAAGGTTAAAGTTGGGCTCAGATATCTTTCATTGGACTTCCTCTTAGTCTAGATTAAAGATTGTCAATAAGGTACTCTCCATATGTTGTGGGACTACAACCCTATCATCCCTGACCATTGGCCATGCTGGCTGAGGCTCATGGGACTTGGAATCCAACAACATGTAGAGGGCACCATGCTGGCTACCCCTTGTCAAGTTACTCAACCCTGTGTGTGGAATTGTAATAGTCAGAATTGATCCTAGCTACGCTGGTATCAACCTGCCATATTTTAAATTATTCATTTATTTATTTCACTCTCTTCCAAGGACACCAGGATGGCCATCACAGTTCTTACACAAATGTGTGTACACACACACACACACACACACACACACACACACTTACTTTATTACAGGGATAGGCAGCCTGTTGTTTGGATTTGGAGTCCAACCAGCAGTGTAGTGGCAAATTCAGAAGTTCAGGTCCCTTCATAATAGTAACAGCCAAACACCTTCACAGCCATTCCCCTTCTAATATTATACAGCCTTCTAAAATTATAGGAAAACCTGACCAGGCTTTCTGCTTCTCTATCACCACTATTATTTGATTGTCCTTTCTCACTGTCAGAGATACTGCTTGAATTACTGAATTCTGTGTCTACACATTTATCTTCTGCTGCTGCCAAAGTGCTTGATGATGTAGCTGGAATGCTATCATCAGCATTCCCTGTCTTTTCTTCTGCAGTTACAGAATTCTCACTCTCCACAACTTGGCTTTTTGAAGTTGGAACTACTAGGGACTCCTTTCACTCTGATTGGCTCCTATCAGCAGAAAATGACAAGGAAGCAAGTTAGAAGACTCTTTTCAGTAGGTAACACACTCCCCTTTCATGCTGATTGGCTCATAGGGTCCCTGCTGGGACCTGGCTTCCCCTAAAATAAGGGGCCTAAGACCCCCTGAGGCCCTGGATGACTACACCCCTGAGACCAATAACATCTAGAGGGCCACAGGTTTCCCATCCCTGCTTTATTATATAGATTGCTAGCTGCCTTATTTCCAATCAGACTCTTTGTCTGTCTAGTCATTATTGTCTGCTCTGACTGGCAGCAGCTCTCTGGTGTCTCTGGTAGATGTTTCTATCAAACTTCCAGCATTTGCTGGTGAAATTTGGAAAATGCCATTGTTTTTGGCTGAAACATTCCATGCTTTATGGTTGTACCAGACCAGTAACTGATCTTGCAATAGTTTGATGGAGAGGAGTGGTCAAGAAGTGCATGTAACATTTCACCATGTGGTGAAGGATAACTTCAAGTGCAAAGGGATGTAAAGCTGCATTGTAGTGGGGACAGGGTGAGATAGTTGGTTTTGATAGTAGCTGGGTAGGTAATCTCTGCATTTGTTCCCACATTAACGTGACTGCCCAACAAGCCTGAGGTGTCAAACCTAAGGACACTTAAGAGATGGGGGAGAAATTCAACTCAGTTCACATTTAAAGGTGAAACTACACAACTTACACTTTCTGAAAGTATTCCAAACTGAGACACAGCCATCCTTCGAAATTCACACTTCTTTGAATTTTGCAATGCAGTTCTCCAGCCAAGTTATGTGTACAAAAATGGATATACTAGGGTAAAGTGTGCATGCGAATGATATATTAGTGCAAATAACATGCAAAAATACATTATATTAGGGGGAAAAGCTTTGTAAAAATGCTTATTAGGCAAATCTGTGTAGAAAAATATATTAATGAGAAACTTGCACTAAAATGTTGATTTTCATGATGGCTTTTCAAAAAAAATGGCAAACTAATGTGAAAATGTGGAGAGCTGAATTTAAATTAAACAAACTGGAAAACCGAAATTGACAGATTTGCCCATCTCTAAGGGCTCACAGACGTTAATGTGATTGATTATCAGTTTAGGGCCTGTTCATATGACTGTATAATCTGCAATGTTATAGCTTTGTGTGCTCATTAATTCACCATCATCCATATGACATTGCAAGATATATGGATTTTTCACGTTCACAAATCCACATTAGAAATACCACCTAAAAACTGATATGCTTTCCTTAACCGATAATCACATGAATGTCTGTGCACTTGGACACAATGCTGCAGACTTTCCTGCAATAGGCTGTCCATGGGAGTTCCTCCATCATATGCCAAGCCCCTTGTCTCCTTCCCACCCAATAGCACATCTACAAATCTCTGCATGCATGGGAATTAAAAAAAATATATATGTTTCTGCACTCTTCTGAAAAAGCTTGGGAAAGGCAAACGATCATTATGGGCAGGGCCGGTTCTAAAGGGCGGCCAGGTGGGGCACTGGTCCGACGGCCCCTAGAGCTACAGGGGCCCCTCAGCCACACCTCCGCTCCCCTTCTGTGATCCGCGGGGGCCCCCACACCCCACCAACCTGTCTGCTGTCTTTTACCATTGCCCTTAACGAAGATGGCGGCCACGGTTTCCCTAAGGTACTGAAGCCCCTGCCGCCATCTTAGTTGATGGCAGAGATGTGCACTCGTAGCACGCACTTGTGCCATCAACAAAGATGGTGATGGAGGCATCATCCCCTTAGGGAAACCGCGGCCGCCATCTTCATTAAGGGCAATGGTAAAAGACAGCAGACAGGTAGGTGGGGGCGTGGGGGGCTGTGTGTGCACGCACACACACACACACACGCCGGGGCCCAGGACAAACTGATGCCCAAGGCCCTCGGCATTCCTGGAGACGGCCCTGATTATGGGACAATCACTGAAAAGAGGTGGACTTAGGGGAGTGGCCAATGCTAAAGGAGTTTAGACCAAAAAAAGCCCACACAGATGGATGCTTGATAATCGGGTTTCTACAATAACCTGACCACAAACAGGACGTGTATGTATCTCGAGGCCACCAACTGAATATGAAAAATGCAGATTTTGTGGTTATGTATGTATAGGCCCTTAGGAAAGCATATTGTTTTTTTGGTGGTGTTCCTAACGTGGATTTGTGAACTTACTAGCTTGTATCATCATACTGCAGATTATACAGTCATATGGATGGGCCCTAAGTGCTCTTACTTTAAAGATAGGAACATCAACAAAATCTAATGTTCTGTAGCTCCCCATTTCCCCAAGTATTCAGATATTCTAGGGGGGCCTGGCTGCCGACTCTGAACTTTCTTTTCTTTCTAAGTGAGTCTCTACCCCTCCTGGAATCCAAGTTATGAAGCAAAACATGCAGGTACCCTCCTACGCGATTTCTGTGAAATGAAACAGCCTGGCACCTCCTGCCAGTCAGCATTATTAACCAGTGAGTGAAGTCAGAGCTGTGCTTAATAAGTGAGTTATTTGGACACCAGGCAATTGGAATCCTCCTGGGGCCCTGAAGGGGTGATATTTTCCCTTCCCTTTAAGTGCACTTTTCCTGCTTCTGTCTTTTTCTTCTTCTAGCCCTTAGAATCTCCATAGTTGGTTTTTTTCCCCTAGCTCCTTGTCTACTGGATTGCAGCTACTGCAGGCAGCTTTCCTGTGATGGGTTCACCTGAGATCAGGTAGTGCCTAGAAATTATTTTCTGGAAATACTACTGCATAATAAGTGTGGGTGAATGATAAAGAATCTCCCTTCTTCCAACAGGCAACTCAAAACTTTGCAAAGAAGCTTAGTCATGTCTCTTGCTTTGCAGGGATTAATTAAGAATTCACTGTAAAGTTATCTTACACAGTATAATGGTATACATATCTATTCAGAAGTTAGCCTCTTTGTGTTTAATGGGGCTTACTTTCAGGTAAGTGGGTATAGGATGGCAACCTAGACTTGGTTCTTGTGCCTTTTGCAGCTGTATGGCAGGCAGAAATTCAACAGGAAAGCCTTTTCTAGTGTGGAAATACAATTATGGAAAAAGCTTCACCATGGCTACTCTGTAATTTTGTGTTATGCCGCACCCCCTTTCCAGCCATTTTGTGACTGGTGCCCCCGGTTCTCAAATTTTGAAATGTGCCCTCTGGTCCAAAAAGGTGGCATCCCCTGGTCTAGGGGCAGCTGCTATAATAAGCTTCCTTGTGAGGTGACACTGCCGGAGACTTCAGGCCAATCAGAGAAGCAACTCCTCACATCCATGGGTCCTGCCCTTCCCTGCCCCTCCCTTTACCCCTCCCCTCCAATCCTCTCCTTCCCCATCCCCCTCCTTCTGCTCCCCTCTCCCCTCCCTTTCTCCTTCCCTCTCCTTTCCCCTCCCTCTTCTCCTCTCCCATGGACAGTTTTACCTATCCTAACCATGATTACACAGGAGTAAATCCCATTGAACTCAATAAGCATGCAAGTGCTCAGACCTGGCTTTCCCCTCCTTCCCCCTCCTCTCCCTTCCTCCTCCCCTCCCCTCTTCCTTCTTCCTCATGATTGCACAGGAGTAAATCCCACTGAACTCAATAAACATGCAAATGATCAAACCTGTCCTTCTCCTTCCCCCTCCTTACTCCCATTCCCCTCCTCCCCTCTGCCTTCCCTCCCCTCCCCTCCCCCCTCCTCCTCCCCTCCTCCACATCCCCTGTGGTCAGTTTCACCTATCCTAAGCATGATTGCATGGGAGTAAATCCCACTGAACTCAATAAGCATGCAAATGATCAATCCATTCTCAGCAAACTTGCACAGGATCCCATTTCTTACCTCCCAAATTAAAACAGAGAAATTCACTAATAGGCAAAAAACCTTGTGATTTAAGAGCATACCTATAGCCCACATATATTTCTATCAAACTTTAAAAAGCAGGGAAATTGGGCAGCTACAGTGAATGCACCAGGGGAGCAGGAGAGCTGATCTCCTCTCTGAGATATTGGACTGCCCTACAAATTTGTAAAAATGCAAACACAATTTGGGTTCATCTTTCACAGTCCAATCCACTTCCAGTGTAGCTGGAAGAATTTGGTAACATGTGCCTCTGAGCATATGGTGAGTGGTGGCAACACCTGCAATCTGCCTAAATAATAGAAACAAGACGTGCTGTGCTGATCTTGTTTTAGCAGGGAAGAAGCAACATTATTAAGACAGTTGACATAGTTCAGATAGTCACTTTAAATATGTCTGATTTACTTTGCAATTTCAGTGAAGTTTCCTATAGCAAAATCATTTTCTTTTGCTTCTATTTCTGTGAATATGTGAAGTACAGCAACACTTTGCAAAATTTACACTAAAAAAAAGTCCAAAAACAATTATGGAATAATGGCACTGATTATTCTGCAGAATAGTCTCCAGTGGACATCAGGAGTGTCTCAGTTTGCACAAGATAAAACAGTGGGAGGTGCAATATATTCTAGGTGTGCTCTGTGTTTTTAATTGACCATGCCCACCTTGTCTTAAATGAAGTGGTTTAGACATAGCAGCCTGCAAACATGCATCTTGGGCAGGCTAAGTTTGTTTTTTCCAACAGCTAGAGTCATTCCTGAAGGAGCAACATATTGTAATCAGTCTGATTTTACATAAAACTTCAGTTTCAGATTCAACTGTTAATGCACGCAAAATAGAAATAGAATATAAGCTCCAATTTGAAACACAAAAGGCTGTCTTCACCATCATATGACACTGACCAATAAAAAGGCTTTGAAATTAATAAAAATAAATTTGACACAGGTTTCTAGGATGAATAATGAGAGAAATAAAATTTTCTAGATTAGATTCTCTGTAGAAACAATAGTAACACAGGAATGAAGCAAAGTAAGAACACCAACCAACATACAAAAATGTAGTTCTCCATCTTTGGAGATGGCAGGTATTGCCACCACTCACCATATGCTCAGAGGCATATGTTATCAAATTCTTCCAAGCTACACTGGAAGTGGATTGGACTGTGACAGACCAACCCAAATTGTGTTTGCATGTTGACAAATTTGTAGGGCAGTCCAGTATCTCAGAGAGAAGGTCAGGTCTCCTGCTCCCCTGGTGCATTCTCTATAGCTGCCCAGTTTCCCTGCTTTTTAAAGTTGGATAGAAATAGCTGTGGGCTATAGATATGTTCTTAAACCTCAAGGTTTTTTGCCTATTAGTGAATTACTGTATCTTGGGCTACTTAAAGCAGCACCAGCAGTTTGCCCAAAGCAACCATTTCTTGCTAGTCAGCTGCAAAGCTCAGGTTTGTCTTTCCTTTGCTGACTACATTCAAAACTGTCAAATAGTTGTTGTTTTCCTCAGTCAAGCGCATCAGATGTTTTCAGTAGCTTGTAGCTGCCGGCCTTCATAAGCACACATCCAAAGCTCAGGGATTTCTAATGCAGCACCTTCAGGCTCATATGTACGGAGAGAGGCCTTTCCTGGCAACCAACATGTGCCCACAGGCCCAAAAAGAATGGCAACTTCCCCCCATTAGCTATGCAGAGACGCACAGAGGCACTTAACCATTGGTCTGGCTCAGTATAAGGCAGCCTCCTGGGTTCCTAACACTCTGGACGGTGGTGAAAAAAAATAGCATAGTGATGTAGCTTTGCTTACCCATTCAGAGGAACATGTCGCTTATAGATTCAACTTTGTTTCAGCCATAACTCCTGCAAGACATATCTTGGACCAAAACATGATGTCTTAGGATGGGGAAAGTGAAGGGATGTCTGTGAAATGCATGTTGGCATTTCCATGGCCTTTTAGCACTGTTGGAGCGTTGTACCACAGACAGGCCAGGACCAGGGTCTGAGACTGAAGTTCCATTCTTGCCAACTCAAGGTCATTCATGCTGATATGGCTGCGAGCCCTATGATAGCATACAAACGTAAGAATCTGCCTTATATTGAGTCAGACCATTGGTCCATATAGCTCAGTATTGCCAGGCTTTCAGGTAGGGGAGATTGTCAGCCAAACCTGGAGATGCCAGAGACTGGATTTGGGATCTTCTGCATGCAAAGCAGACTCTCTACCACTGAGCTACAGCCCTTCCCCAATGCTGACACTGGCAAATTTCAGGGCATGATGCTGACCGATGACTAATCTACACAACTCAGAGACCTGTATTCTCATATCTGACGTAAGCGTATAAGCATTTACAAAGGGTGACAGTGGCCAAAGCTACTGTTTATGCATGTGCTTAATGCACTAGACAAAAATGTGTTGCTAGTAGCTACCAGTGCCCTTGGCAATACAAGAAGAACATGCTACATCCAATATATATCCGAGCATGTCCACAAATCGGAAAATGCTGATATATATAATTATAAAATATTTTAAGACATGCAGAACTAAACCAGCATAGTGTGAAATAATGCAGGAAACATCCGAGTGTCAGGTTCTTGGCTTCAACTCAGCAGGCTTCGGTTTCCAAATGTTGATGACCAGCCCAATCCGTATGTGCTGTCCAATCTAGGTCCCAGGCTAGTAATTGCACTCGAGTAATATGGGAGGGACCCCATTGAGCTTCGTGGATTTACTCCCAACATACGACATTATAACTGAAGATGCATTCTGGCTTTTAAACTTGTAACTACTCATGACTGAAGGGAAACAAGCAAGATCTTTCGTTGTTAAATGCAATCCAGCTGTGGCAATCTCTCACATCTGTCTATCAGCATGTTCCTCCCCCTTCTTCCTCTGTAGATATCAAAGCAGAAAAAGCCATGATTTGTCTTTCTGGATCTGCCCAACTCACAAGGCAACAATTTGACTTTCCGCCCCAGTCTGCCTGGAGGTATTGGAAAGTACAGGAGGTTTTTCTTTTTCTCCCAAAATCTGGAGGGACCCCTAAGTCTTATTAAAACTTTTTGTGCTTCCTCAAGGAAAGCTTCCCCAGGCTTACCTAAATTAACCTTTCCCATTATTTATGTCACAAAATGAAACTCCACAAATGCAAATTTGGCTTTGATTCCTATATATATCTTTTTTAAAGTCCATTTGCCAGACAGCAATGGAGGAACAAAGATATTTTTCATAGTGGGCGCACAGTGGTATTTTCTTTCATAGGAAATAGATTCCTCTGTCATCTTAGAAAGCATCTGAATACATATTAATGCTTTGATTCAGAAATGAGACACTTTGAGGCATTCTTTTTTAATTTATAGATTTATAGAGAATGACAGTGTCTGTGGATCACATGAAATGGCACTTTGTTGCACTGCAGAAGCTAGCTTGAGTGTGAATGCTGCGATGGTGTCTTCTTGGCTTAGATGCATTAGTTGCAGACCAGACAAGTAGGTTGAAGAAAGAAGCTGGTGTCCTCCATATTAAAAGCCTGGTTTATTAAGCATGCAGCAATGAACTAGTTTGCTCTGTTTATACGTTCAGTAGCTAACACTTGCTGTTGTACCTGATGGAGCTGGGAGGATTCCACTAAGCAGGAGGGATTAATTTCTGAAAGGAAAAGTGTTAATATGTCTTCAAAAACACACATTTTATAAAGAATGCCTGGTTCAGATTCATTGATATTCTAAATAACCAGCAGAACAGGGACCTGATTTGTTGTTGTGTATTCTAACTAGATCCTCCTGCTCCAACTTGCAGCAAATCTGTTCCACCAGGCTTATGCAGGCAATTAAGATGTCCTTTTACAATAGTTGACCTTTGTTTTTATTGTATTTTTAATGTTTTTATTATATCATTGTTGTTTGTTTAGTTTTGTTTTTAACTTGTTTTAAACCACTTTTGATGTTTTAACGAAATAGCAGTATATAAATATATTTATAAATAAAAATAATAAATAATACTCTAATCTGGAAATATCTGGTTTTCAGGCTTTGAAAATTGATCTCTTAGCTTGGTTTTTGTTCCACTACAGCAGTTTCACTTTCACTTCTAAACAATGCCATTAGCAATTAATTCATTTGAGATCTGAGCTTGCTAGTTCAGGGGTGGTGGGTGAATCTAGTGCACAATCCATCTCTTTCTAAACTAAGGGCTCATCTACATGGTAGATGTGTGTTTGCTGCTACTCACATCTCCTTTGAACTTGCATGGTTCACATGACATTACCGGCAAACAGAAGCTATCATGCAGTTTTCCCTCTGTAAATCCATTCTAATCCAATCTGGTGATAATATGAAAAGGGAATAAAAAACCATCTTCACTCCCTTTCTCTGGTGCTTGCATACTCTTTGCTCCGATGCTTTTTGGTGACTTTGTCAATCGTTCCCCTCACCACACCCACTCCTTCCTCCTCTCTTCGTTCATTTTATTTCATGTAGGCTGACAAGCAACCTCTGTTTGCTCACCTCCATTCTGCTGGCCTTTTTTATGTTGTTACAACTGGTACCATTATGTTCTTTTTCCCCTAACTTGTGTGCAAAAGCATAACACCGCTCAAACAAAGATTTGTATTTCAATTGTATCCTACCAAGGAAAACACAGATAGTCACACTTCTGTGTTTTTTTTAAAGGAACCTACTGCAGCTGTAGAATAGAGTGAGCATGCTTGCTTGTATGAATGGGGAAACGTGATTGGTGGCTGAGCAGTAACTACAGATGATGCAAATAAAAAGTGAAGATAAAAGAAGTGTATTTTCTATGAAGAAAAGCTCCCATGTGGATTAGCCCTAAATGGCCTGTATTTTTAAAAATACAGTTTTACTGGGCAAACCAGCATGACAAAAACAGTGGAGCTGTTGCAAAGTGCTCTGATTGAGCAAGTTCAACTCTTGAAAATTAATATTCATTCATTCATTCACTCTGGTTGCAATCCTAAACCCATGTACCTGGATAAGTGTAAGCCCCCATTGAACCCACTGGGGCTTACATCTGAGTAACTATGTATAGGATTGGACTGCCATTTATGTTACTTCCAAAGAACTCAAGGCAGCTCATAGTTTAAAAATATTACATTGCATTTGAGAGAAATGCATATGTGTTGCTTTTTCAGAATATGTTAAGGATAAATAAAATGTGTGATTTTTATTGTTAAGAATAAATGGTTAATAGGTTAATAGACTGTTTGCAGTAGATAATTCTATAGAAGCTGGAGTTAACGTAGATAGAAAAAAAGGGGCTTTTTCTTAGAATAGGACATCTGTCTGAAGTTCAAACAAAGCAGCCAGAACAGACAGTTTGTGGTCAGGTTCCACTTTAAAATAGACAGGGGATTTACACTTGACTAATTCAGCTGATGTTTTTAGCCCTTCATTGCTTTGCTTGATGTAAAGGGAGTTTTTATGCTTAGTTAATGAGGAGGGGAGGGGAGTAAAATACCATATATGGGAAATAATAAATAAGGGTATAAGGTAGCCTAAAACTGAGGAGTGGGAGATGAAAACAGGGGAGGAGTTTCATGTGGGGACAGGCGGATCTGATAGGCTGTGAACCCTGGAAGTACCTGACCAATGGGGAAAACAGGGGAGGGCATGAAGCGTCGGGCTAGGGGATAAAAGATTTGTACCAATGTCATTTGGGTGTGTCTGCCTTCTGGTAGGACACCCGTCCTTGCAAGAACGAAAATAAAAGCTTTTAAAACTGATTCACACTTGTCTCTGTCGTGGGTCTTCCACAGGAGACCATTTTTGGGGTCTCATAGGGGGGTTTTCCCTTAAGGAAAACCACGTTTCTTACACATTCTATCGTTGCTCCCAGACTGTCAGTATTTTGCAGAAGAGTCAAGTACATACCAGAAATTTAAGTGTTTGCAATTAAAATGGATTAAAGTGTTTTGTTGCCCTGGTGAAACAAATCCACCTTTTTTAAAAAAAACAAAACATTTTTTGTTGTTAGGAAAGTGATTCCACTAAAAAGTGTGGAAAAACAAATGATGAACATGAAGACGTATGAACACCTTGCAAGCAGGATGAATGCAGGACAAATGTTTGCCATCCTATAACTGCCCCTCAGGCAAATCAGAATGAATGCTCAAGAAAGCCCGGACATAGTCAGAAGTCTATGTAAGCTTTGTGCAAGCAAATCAGAATGAATGCTCAAGAAAGCCCGGACATAGTCAGAAGTCTATGTAAGCTTTGTGCAAGCAAATCGGAATGAATGCTCAAGAAAGCCCAGACATAGTCAGAAGTCTATGTAAGCTTTGTGCAAGCAAATCAGAATGAATGCTCAAGAAAGCCCGGACATAGTCAGAAGTCTATGTAAGCTTTGTGCAAGCAAATCAGAATGAATGCTCAAGAAAGCCCGGACATAGTCAGAAGTCTATGTAAGCTTTGTGCAAGCAAATCAGAATGAATCCTCAATAAACAGGTCATCTGAAAGCGCTTGCTAAGATACGATGCAAAAGCATAAAGGAATGGGCAGAGGGAAGAGGAACAGAAGGAATATTCAGGTACCAACTCTTTTGTACTGATACATGCTGATGTTTTATCATGAGCAAGTACAGAGGCAATTATAGGAGATAGTTCTGAGGGGGAAAAGCCAAAACTGCAGTAGCCACCAGACTGATGGGCTTTGTTGCCTCACCTGTCCCTTCAATGCAGCCAGGTAGAATGGGTGCTGAAGGAGGCACTTCTGGGACAGGAAGAATGAAATGAACAGACCGATGGAAAGGGTCTCACTGACTCACCTCTCCCTCTGATGCCACCAAATGGAATGGCTGCAGATTTAAGGAGATTTAAGATGTCACTATTTTGGGGTAGGATTCAATCATATATAGGCAAATTCAGGTTGCACAGTTACAGTTGATTGGGAGGTTTTTTGCAACGAACCCTGAAATATCAGACTTTTTGCAATAAGGAGTGACTGGAAAATGCACCGGAAAATGTGGGATACCATTTGCTTTGATGCAATGTCATCTAGCCTCCTTACAAACAAGTCAGAGTGGATGCTCATTAAACGGTCAACATCATGTAACCTCCCCGCAAACAAATCAGATGAATGCTTAATAAACAGGTCAACTGGAAGTGCCATGAGACAGTTCACCATCATAATAAGCAATGAAGGCTTGTTTTACTCGGTGCATTTTGGCCTTTTCTGATCTGCAAAATATTTATTTATTTATTTATTTATTTATTATTTGATTTATATCCCGCCGTTCCTCCCAGCTAGTCTACTGTGGATAGGTGGATAAGATCCTGCTTTGCTCTGCTCCATATCTTTTCACACAGTAATGCTCTGATCCTAAAATCCATTAGCAAGCCAGCATTATTTTACAAAGCCACCTATTCAGCAGCCATCATTGTAGCAATGTACTTGGCCAAATATTTTTTCCTGGACTTGATTTCTGATCTATAAAATGGAAATCACTGAGGTGGTGATCAGGAAAAAGGTGGGCACAGTTAATTTTATTTTGTTCACCGCAGTTTTCATTTTATTCCTCAGCTCCACATACAGAAGATTTTTCCCCAGCAATATTACTTTTGCAACTTTGATTAAAGTATCTCTCTTTTTCCAATTTTTATTTAAATGTATGTATATGAATATATATATGAAATTACATTTATTTTCCATCCAAATTTGTAATCAAGGAGAATCATCAAGGGAACATAGGTAGCTGCCTTATGCTGAGTCAGACCACTTGGTCCATTGAGCCCAGTATTGTCCACACTGACTGGCAGCAGTTCTCCATGTTTTCAGGCAGGAGTCTCCCAGCCCTATGGGGAGATTCTTGAGATTGAATCTGGGACCACCTGCATGCAAGGAAGGTGCTCCACCACTGAGCTACAGCCCTTCCCAATAAGGGACTGATAATATTTATATAATCAACTCAATATTCAAAAACCTAGTCATACCTATCAGTTTCCCAACATATTTGCATCTTCATATTTCCTTATTCAAATTAATTCTAGGTTAATACCAATCAATAGCACCAAATACAATCAAGTACACTATAGTGATAATGTTAATATTGTTGCGTGCCTCCCCAATCTCAGAGCGGTGAGATTTCAGGGGTCCCTGCGCTCACCCAGGGTTTGGTTTCCTTTGGGAAGAAGGTCAGCAGAGACTGCAGTGTCTTTATGAAATATGGTTTATTTATTTATTTATACACATTCCAACCTGAGCTTAAGATGGAGGGGTTCAAGGCATCAGCAGTCCAATATCCAGCTTTTCCATCTGTATTACAGGAGGCACCCCAAATGCCATGGTGCAGAGAGCCAGTCTCTCTGCCTGTCTCCAGTTACCAGCCTTTCTCTAGACACAACTAAAAACACAAACCTCTCCTAGGCTCCAGGAGGGGGGGGAGGCTCTCCTGAAGAGTTTCGATGACAAAAGGATCTTCCTGGCTCATTCATCCGGCTAGTAGAGCCAGCCCCAAGGCACAGTATTCCAAATCAGAGGCTGGAAAGGGGACCCACAGGAATCACCCATTCCAACCCCCATCCTCATAACAATATAATAAAATGTAATGCAAGCCAATATTATAAACACAATAATGAACAGTAGTGTAGTGGCAAATCCAGAAGTGCAGGGTCCCTTCATGACAGTCATGCAATGCCCCCTCACAGCCATGTCCCCTCGCTTTCTTTCTCTTCATCATCACCTCCACACTCGTCAGTCCTTCCCTAGAAGCCAATCAGCATGAAAGGGGAATGTGTTAGCTACTGAGTCTTCTCAGTGGCTCTCAAACCTCCTTTCACTCTGATTGGCACCAATCAGCAGGAAAGGACAAGGAAGCATGTTAGAAGGTTCTTCTCAGTGGCTAACAGACACCCCTTTCATGCTGATTGGCTTGTATGATGTTGGAGACATAGGGACCTTGCTCCCAAAAAGTAGGGGGACTAAGACCCCCCGAGACCCTAGACAACTACACCCCTGATCATTAACTATAATAACTCACTACCATTTTATGATAAGTTGTGGTATTTGGGCATTCTTTATAAACTTTATGAGGAACAGTTATGCTAGGCACATTTGAATAACAAAAGGCCTTTTTCAAGCACATAAAAGCCAGCAGCTAGAACAAAAGCCTATAAATGCACATGTAAAGAATGAAAAAGAACCAGAAAGGAGGGAGAGAAAAATCCCACATCAGGAAAACCAAGGGTATGTACAAGCCTTTGGAGAAGAACAGTAATTCTCTCCTCTCTCCTTCCAATTTCAACTATTTCATATAAAAACTGGGTAACAACCACATGCCCTTTTGTCCCAAAGGTACCATGATGGCCCAAGGTAAAAGCTTACAACAGGAAACCCAAGGATCCTGAGGTTCAGGGTGCCACAACCCCCAACTGTTTAACAGCTACAAGTCTTTCAAAACCACAGGGTAGTAAATACTGTCGATAAGCCTTCCCAGTAATCAACACATAAGCCAGCAGATGTTAACATGTGCAGCCTGCTGACAACGCTGCACTTTTGTCCACACAGATGGATGAATAAACCCCGAGTTTTGCAGTTGTTAATTAACAAGGAAAATAAATCTGGATGCCATCTTGGTTTAAACAACTGGATGAGAACTAATCCTCCCCCAAGCTGTGTGTGTGATCTTAACATGGGAATCTGTCGGTAAGAGAAACACAGACAATGCTGTAGTTGCTACACATGGTTTCTCAAGCCAGGTTCAAAGTGAAACTTTTCTTCTCTCATGTCAAAATCTAATTAAATGACGACAATTAGATCTATGCTTCCCTTCCTAGCCGCAAGCACTTAATTACTCTCTAATAACAACTGGAAATGGCGCAAGGTTGAGATTTTTTCCAGGAAACTCCATCACAAAGCTCAGCTGTTCTCTTAATGGGCTCCTTTCATTCTTTGCCTGGGACTCCATCCCTGAACACCTATAGCTCTTTTCAGGGGTTCAGATGAATGCATGAAGGTGTGCTTTTGGACCAGTGAGCTAGCTCCATCCGCAGACACCAACACATCAGTCGTGCCCTGGCTAGAAATGGGGAAGAAATTCAGTTTTGTTCAGATTTTAATGTGAACCTACCCGTTTCGCTCTTCTCCAAATTGTGTGGTGCATTTCTCCAACCAAATGTGTACAACAATGTGTATGCATATACTAGAGGAAAGCGTGCATAAAAGTGCATATATTCGTGAAAATGACATACAAAAATCTGTTAGATTAGGGGAAATTGCTTTGCAAAAATGTGCACATATCGGCAAAATTGCATGCAAAAATGTGGGTATTAGAAGAAATACACACTAAAATGCTGATGAATTTTCATGAAGACATCTTTTGTTTTAAAAATGTAACCTGGTACAGAAATGTGGCGATCTGGATTTTAAGATTGGAAAAATCAGCATCCCTAACCATGGCTGATGTGGGATTGGCACCAGTCTGAAGGGGGCCGTACATGTGAAGATACAAATGTAGTATTCCTGATTGGCCAAGGTTAGCATCTCAGTGGAGGGAATCCTATATGCATATATCCATAAGTGTATAGGGACCCCTCCAGACTGACACAGATTATGTGCTAGCCAGGGTGTGTGGCCAATGTGTCTTGAAGATAGAGGTTCCCATTCATACATGAGACCCCTTTCATGTATTCATACTGAAAGCTTGATGAGAGCTTTTGTGGTGCTAACACCTATCTCTCTGTGTTCCTCCCTTCAGATATCTCCTAAAAATAAAATAAAAGTAAAAACATGTTTCCCATGAAACTATTGACATAGCCCAGAGGTATGGCCCTACAACTTCCATCATCCCTGACCATTGACCATGCTGGCTGCCGCTGATGGGAATTGGGAGTCCAACACATCTGGAGAGCCACGTATTCCTGACCCCTGACTTAGCTTCTTAGTTCTCACTCCAGCTGAAACAAAACACAGGCTTTTCCTGCAGCTATCACATGCGGGTAGCCATATGAATACCAGCTCCAGAAGCTGATTATCAGACAGAGTTTTGTTTGTTTGTTTTCATTTTCCAAGTGTTGATGTTTGCAATTGCAAAGTCTGGTGTACACATTCAGATGAATCACAGGGTAAAGTTTTTCTTGGAGGAGAAGACGTCAGAGTGCAGATGGGGAATTACAGTTTTGAGTGTTTCCCTTTGTACAAAAATATTCCCTGCTTGGATTAAATCAGCCTTCCCCACCCTAGTGCCCCCCAGTTGTCTTGGACTACAACTCTCATCATTCCTGACCATTGGCCATGCTGGCTGGGGCTGATGGGAGTTGAAGTCCAAAACATCTGGAGGGCACTGGGTTGGAGAAGGTGGTAGACTGGAAGGCAAAGTATTCCTCACTGATAAGCATGAGCTAGTGTAGTTAGGCTGGAGTTTTGGGTTTAAAGAAAGTGGAGACTCAAATTGAAATACCTGCTCAATCCTTAAACTCACTGGGTGACTTCTCTCTTTCTCTCTAATCCTAGGGCCCATCCATACCTAACTGCAAAATCCATGATTTCCATATTCGGTTGGTGGCCTTGAGATCCATACATGTCCTGTTTGTGGTCTGATTATTGTGAAAACTCAATTTTCAAGCATCCATACATGTGGCCTTTTTTGTTGTTGTCTAAATTGCTTTAGCATTGTCTACCACCCTAAGTCCACCCCTTTTCAGTGATTGGTGCATAATGGTTGTTTGCTTTTCACGTGCTTTTTCAGAAGAGTGCAGGTTTGTGGATGTGCTGTTGGGTGGGAAGGAGACAGGAGGTTTGGCATATGATGGAGGAATGTCCATGGACCAGCTATTGCAAGAAAGTCTGCGGCATTGCATCTGAGCGCATGGATGTTAATGCGATTGTCGGTTTAGTAAAGCATATCGGGTTTTTGGTGGTATTTCTAATGCAGATTTGTGAACGCAAAAATCTGTACTAGCTTGCAACATCATATGGATGATGGTGAATTAATGAGGACACAAAGCAATAACACTGCAGATTATACAGTCATATAGGCGGGCCCCTGGTTGAGGTTATTGTTAGGTTAAAAGGGTGGACGATGTATGCTGCCCTGAACATCTTGGGAAAAAGGTGTGATAAAAGTGCTATAAATGATCTTTTGAAAAAAAACTGTTATTGACATATTACAGCATGTATTTCATGATTCTGCATTGTATATCATGATTCTGTATTGGCACATAAAGGTCAGAGAGTTTGATATTGGCCATGAAATTCAACATTTCAACATGTTGTTGTTGATGTTCCTTTTCATTTTTTACAATAGCAAGTTCATAATCCTTATGGTTTGGGCTGAAAATGTATAGTCATAGAATCATAGAGTTGGAAGGGGCCTATAAGGCCATCAAGTCCAACCCCCTGCTCAGTGCAGGAATCCATTGAGCTGGTCAATAGCTGGTGAAATCTCAGAAGCCAGAGGATTTACTGGGCTCGATTTCCAAGGGTCCACGCAGTAAGGCATCAGTGCCCTGCCTTTCCCTTGGCCAAGATGAACCCTTCTCCATAAAAGCAAAATATATTATATTAAAAGGCAAACTATCTTACACATAATTAGAGAAATCATGTTAATTTGCATAAGTAACACCGTTTTTGTTGTTATGTTTTTACCCCCACACACACACCCAACCTACAGAAAGCTTAACATGGTTACTCCCTCCCTCCACATTTTATCCTCACAACAACCCTGTGACAGTAGAGGTCAGGCCTGAGAGAGAAGAACTGGCCCAAGGTTACCCAGCATACAGGATCTGAAACTGAGTCTTCCTGGAACTAGTCTGACAGCCACAGCCATCCTTCCTGGGAGCTATCTGGGAGCTCAACTGCCACAGGAGTTAAATGGCAAAAGAGCAGACGCCGCCAGCATTGATATCCGGGTTGTTGTGACCCGGCCTACAGCTGGTAGAAGATGCAGTGACTGAAAACAAAAGGCATTGTTTTTTTTATTTTTAAGTGTTATCTTTAAGCCCAGAAGGCACAGAAAGCTGCATAATCTTGGATTTGTTTGGGGATCAGGGGCCCCTGTTCCTCTCACCACCCACACCCCAAATCTCCATTCTATATCGATCGGGTGGCTGTCATTGTCTCTCTAAGGTGCACCAGGATTGATCACACAAGAGGTTCAAGGCACTTCTCTCCCCTTCCAAAAGGATGCATTTATTGTCTTTGTTTCTCCGACAACACATTCTCTCTAATTGTTTTAGCTGCACAGCTGGGAGCCACAATTAGATTTTAAAGACTTTGGGACTGTGTGTGTGCGTGCGTGCGCATGTGCATGTGTGTGTGAGTGTTACATATCAATATTTCCAGCTGTGTTAACAAACTGAAGTAAAACAGATGGTGGGGGGTGGACTGACAGAAAGCTCAAAGGGGCTCCAACACTTGGGCAATCATTAACACCTTCCAACCTTATGGCTGCCTTCATAAAGTAAACCTTCACCTTTTGATAAGGTCAGCAGAAGTTCTTTGGGACATTTTTCACATCATACAGGAACAGAGACTGTCCTTTTCGCAGGGAAAGGGTCCATATCCTATCTCAACCAAATCTATCATGCATACTGCTCAGGGGCAGGCAGCCGTGTTCATCTCTTGCAAAGCAGTATTATTCCACTCTAAGCAGTCACAGCTTCCCCAAAAGAATCCTGGGAACTATCGTTTGTGAAGGGTGCTGAGAGTTGTTAGGAGACCCCTATTCCCCTCACAGAACTATAATTCCCAGAATTCCCTGGGAAGAGGAATTGATTGTTAAACCACTCTGGGAATTGTAGTTCTTTGAGGGGAATAGGAGTCTCCTAACAACTCTCAGCACCTTAACCAATGACAGTTCCCAGGATTCTTTTGGGGAAGCCATGTGGCATGATACTGCTGTTAAGTGTCCATTGCAGATGGGGCCCAACATGGAGTCTTGTGGCCCCTTTAAGACAGACAAGGCTTATTGTGGCTTATGCCTCATTAATCCATCATGTGTTTCAGGTGCCACAAGATTCCCTTTTGTTTTTATTACTTAGATGGAATTTACATTGTTCCCACAGAAACAGAAGCAGAGAATTGGCACAAAGATTTATTAGACCAACCTGTACCTGTTTGTCAGGGGTGGAAAGCCTCTGGCCTTCCAGACACTGTTGGATCTCAAATTCTCATCATCCCCGACCTTTGGCCCATGGTAGTTGCAGCTGATGGCCTCCCAACAACATCTGGAGGGCCACAGGTTCCCCGTTCTCCACTGTAGATTAAAGATGGGCAAACTTTTTGATTGCATCAAGTCCTTCATTGGACAACAGTAGTGTAGCGGCAAATGCAGAAGTACAGGGTCCCTTCATGATAGTCACACCACAACCCCTTTTCACTTTCCGTCATCTCCCTTGCTTTCCGTATCGTCTCCGAGTCCACACTCTGCTACAACAGACATCCCTAGGAGCCAATCAACATGAAAGGGGAGCCTGTGAGTTAGCTACTGAGAAGAGTCTTCTCAGTGGCTAACTCATCTCCTTTCACTCTGATTGGATCCAATCAGAATGAAAGGACAAGGACTCTTCGCAGTGGCTAATATGCTTCCTTTCATGATGATTGGCTTGTACTTCCAAAAAAGTAATGGGTCTGAGCCCCCATGACCCTGGATGACTACACCCCTGTTGGACAAAAGTATTATTCAGTTCATAGGAAGATCCCTCTGGTATTCAAAAGTTTACAGCCTCTGAATATGGAGGTTCCATCCAAAGAAATAGTGCCATAAGTTCTTGTTAGGGTTGCCAGCTATTTTTTTACTGACCCTGTGGCTTTAACTGTAGTCCAGCATGCAAAATTTAACCCAAGGATGTTGTTCCTGGCATGAATATAAATGGTGGGAAACACTTCCACTGTCGGAGGCAGTATGTCTCTGATACGGATGGAAAAATCGGGCCATTTTGGTTCTCTCAGTGTCTCATTGTTTCAATCTTAAATTCAGTTCTCTGCATTTCTGCAACTATTTGCAATTTTTTTAAAAAAATCCTCATGAAAATTCTTAAGCATTTTAGTGTGAATTTCTCCTAATAAACACAGTTTTGCAAGCAATTTCTCCTAACATAACATTATTTTCATGGATATATTCTTTTTTATGTGCACTTTCCTCAAATAAATGCATTTCCGTAAATATTGTGTGGTTGGAGAACTGTACCGCAAAATTCAGATAAGTGCTGTGTGCCAGTTCTCATACTGTTCTGGAAAGTGCGAATTTGATAAATTCAGCTTTAAATGTGAACTGAATCAAATTTCTCCCCCATCCCTAGCCTCTGAATACCAGTTACTGGGAATCACGAATATGGAGAGTGCTCCTGTTGATGGTGGCGGTTCTTGCGTGAAACAGCATACGTTACGTTGGAGTTAAGTTGAGCAAGAAACTTCTCAGATGCATTAGATCAGGTTAAGAGTCTTTATTAAGACATTAAGGCCAACAGGCTTAAGAGTAAATACATGTAGAGATTCTTCAGTCATCCCCCCTCTTCTGGTACATCTCTCTCCAAAGGTAAACACAGAAGACAACCTCTCAGTTCAGAGGCAATATACAGAAGAACTAACTCACAGACTCTGTTAGAACTTTCCCAGTTGCTATCTCATGTTACCATGACAATGGCTGGCCTTGGAGTGTCTGCTCTCAAGCCAGCAAAGACATAACAGTGTTGCTTCTACAAACATGCAGGCTTTATGGAAAACAACTAGAAGCAGTATTGCCCATTAGTCACAGCAGCCCAACATATTCCCCCTTTTCCATTAAGACTGCAAAGCTTTCCATTGCATCTATAACATTTCCATTTCAGCAATACATTTCTACAATACAAAGGTAATACATTTCAATACAGTGCATCATAGAGATCCAAATTACATCTCAGTACATTGCAGTACATTTCAAAACATCTCTGTACATTTAGCTAGAACTTTATTCAATCAAACTTTGGTTGTACACAAGTCAAATACAGTGTATCAGGATCCATCTCAACCACCTTGTGCATCCCTGGACTGGCCACTAATCCCACAGTAAATCTTTCAGGCGGTTTCCCTATGTTTGATCTTGTAGAACGTCTTAAAGGCACTAGAGTTTCTGCTCTTCCATCCCCCCCACTTGAGCTGGTACTTGGCACAGCCTGTGCAGAAGATTCCATTTCCTCAGCCTTGCGTTTCTTTGATCTACGTTTCCCACAAATGAGATCATTTAACGCATCCCTGAGTGGAATATGTGTGCCCTCCACCTTAATGTCTAGATTTGGCTTAAATGATTGTGCTTGTGTGTCATCTGACCCTGTAAGAATGACTGTTTCCCTTTGATCCCAAGGCTTTTCTGAGACTTTAATGCTTCTGCTCAGAACTAATTGCTGTGTTTCTGGACACCAAACTCTGAAATATGCATTTTGAAATCCCAAAACAAAACCTTGCAGTGCTCTGGGCGCAAGCTTGCCTCTTCTTTTTCCCTGTGAAATGTGGACCCAGCATCTTGCCCCGAATTTTTGAATGTGTTGTATTTTAGGCTTTCTACCAGTGATTTTCTCATAAGGAGACATTCCAAGAGCACTATGAAACACCCTGTTGTGAATATAATTCGCATAAAGAATTGCCTCTGCCCAGAAAGAATTCCCTAAACTGCAATCCATTAACATGGCTCTCATTGCTTCCTGCAGCACCCTGTTTTTTCTCTCTGCAGTTCCATTGGAAAACGGGCTGTATGGAGCAGTGAAATTCTGTTTTATTCCCTTACTCTCAAGGAAGTCACTCAATGCTTTATTCGTGAATTCCCCCCCTGGTCCGAGCGTATAGCCCCCACTGTGGTGCCATGTTGAGTTTCGATTCTCTTAATGAACAGTTTCAGCTTTTGCTCAGCTTCACTTTTCTGCTTCAGCAAATAAACATTAGTGTATCTTGAAAAATCATCCACCAGTACCATGAAGAATCTCGCACCTCCTCGTGAAGCATTTATTGGCCCTGATAAATCAACATGAACTAGCTGGTAGGGAGCTGTTGTGGTTCTTTCAGCCTCCCAGTTAATTGGTGCAATAGTCATTTTAGCTTTATGACAAGAATCACAATCCATTAACTGTCCACAATCCTTCAACTTCATGTTTTCACTATGCATTGGGGTTTTCTTAATCGTGTCAAGGTTTGCATGCCCCAGCCTTTGATGCCATTCATGGACGCAGCCCTGATGTACCTGTGCCTCAGCATTTAACACAGCACACCCTGCTTGACTGCTCTGTATTACAAACTGTGAATCATTAAGGCTTCCCTGCAAACACACTTGATCTCCCCTCATTACATAACATTTGTCTTTGTGGAACAATACAGAAAAATCACAACTCACCAGTTTTCTCACAGACAACATGTTATGATTCAGTTCTGGTACAAACAAACAATCTGACAGTATTCCCAACTTGTCAAATCTCACCAGCCCTCGAGCCTCCACATTCTTCTGCGATCCATCCGCTAGTTGCACAAAGTACTGCACGTCTTCTGAAGTATAAAACAAACTTCTGTCTGTGATTAATATATGGCTCGCCCCGCTGTCAACAATCCAGTCAACAGGTCCTAAATCTTGAGACTTCTGTTTACAAACAAAGTTCACACTGCCCTGCTTCAAGCCTCCGTCCCTGGAGGTTCGCTTGACTGCACAGTCTCTTGAAGATGTCCACGAGCCCCACAGGCATAACAAGCCTTCAGCCATTGCTGTTCTCGCTTATTTTCCTGTCTGCTGCTTTCTTCTTTCAGCGTGGCTCTTTGCTTTTCCTCAGCACTTTTCGCCTCTTGTCTCCGCTGCCATTCCTGGGAGTTTTTCCTCAATAAACGCAACGTTCAAACCTCCATCAGGCATGGCTTCGAAAGCCATGACCATATTATTCCAAGTCCCATCGAGCGAAGCCAGGATCAAATAAGTCTTCTGAAGCTCACTGTGTTCGACGCCACGATCCGTCAACTCAGCAAACAGGCGTCTGAATTCCGTGAGATGCTCACTCATGTCGCACTCACCCGTGAAGCGCATTTGATACAGCTTCCGTGCCAAACACAATCTAGATCCCGCAGTCTGTTGCACATGTAGAGCCTCCAACACGTCCCACATCTGTTTGGCGTTTGTAACATCTCTCACGTGTAGCAGTTGAGAGTCAGATAGAGCCAGAAGTATAAAAGCCTGCGCCTTCTGATCTCTACGCATCCAGGCCGCAGTCAATACCGCCGGAGGGGGTCCATCTATAATGTCCCATAAATCCTCTTTAATCAGCAAAGCCCGCATCCTCGGCTTCCAGCTGGCGTAATTCTTTTCCGTCAATCTTTCCATTGGCAAGCCTCCCCCAGACAGGTTTACAGCCATGTTGCTTACCTCTGTCTGGCTCAATCAATCATGCTGCCCTCTGGATCTCCGTCTGCCGTTCAGACCAGCCACTTACTCCTGTGTAACGCGCTGTGGATCTGGGCCCATAACTCTGTTGATGGTGGCGGTTCTTGCGTGAAACAGCATACGTTACGTTAGAGTTAAGTTGAGCAAGAAACTTCTCAGATGCATTAGATCAGGTTAAGAGTCTTTATTAAGACATTAAGGCCAACAGGCTTAAGAGTAAATACATGTAGAGATTCTTCAGTCATCCCCCCTCTTCTGGTACATCTCTCTCCAAAGGTAAACACAGAAGACAACCTCTCAGTTCAGAGGCAATATACAGAAGAACTAACTCACAGACTCTGTTAGAACTTTCCCAGTTGCTATCTCACGTTACCATGACAACGGCTGGCCTTGGAGTGTCTGCTCTCAAGCCAGCAAAGACATAACAGTGTTGCTTCTCCAAACTTGCAGGCTTTATGGAAAACAACTAGAAGCAGTATTGCCTATTAGTCACAGCAGCCCAACAGCTCCTTCTTTGGGGATTCCCATAGGCATCTGGTCGCCTACTGTGAGAACAGGATGCTGGACTAGATGGGCAGGGCCGGAGCCAGGCATGACTGGGCCCTTGGACACCAGTGTGCCCCAGGTTCCCTGCTCCCAGCTCCCCCTACAGACCATCCAGAACCACTCTAACCACCTCTTCTCTTTTTCTGTGAATCAACCAAGATGGCGGTGGAGGCTTCTCTAAGGAGCTGATACCCCCACCGCCATCTTTGTTGATGGCACATATGCTCACTATGCGGCGTGTGCTCATATGCCTGTCATCAATCAAGATGGCGGTGGGGCATCAGCCCCTTATTGAAGTCTCTGCTGCCATCTTGGTTGATGGCAGCTGCATGTGCAGGGCATTCCCAAAAGGGAGGAGGGGTAGGTGGAGTGGGCGGGTGCCGCAGGCCCACATAGTCTGTAGGGGGGGGCTGGGAGCTTTGTCTCTGTGATCTGTGGCAGGGTCAGGAGTCAACCATGCCAGTGATCGCAGAAGGGGAGAGCTACGTCCACACCCTAAGGAGAGGCCCTTCAGGGATCCCTCTGGGCCTCAGGAGCCCTCGGCCAGGGCATGACCTGGCCACCCTTTGGCACTGGCCCTGTCAATGGGCCTTCAGCCTGATCCAGCTGGGCTGTTCTTATGTCTTTTACCTGCTTAATTTCTGCACGTCAAGCTGTTCTTCAAAGCACAGAAGCAGGGTTTGTGGTTTTGTTTGTTTGTTTTACACCTGGCAACCATGATTCTAGACTTACACACCTAATTTTAGGTTTTCAGTTAGGTAGTTTTTCAACAGGCAGCAACTCTGGCTGACTAAGACCTAGATTTCCTCTTGGCCAAGGGCTGTTTGGTTCTCTGCAAGTGATGACACCACTTTCTAAGCCCCTGAAATCCTGTTTCGATTCTTGCATTGTTGGTTGTTCATGATCCTGCAGAGGTTTTTCTATCTTTACTGCAATCTTTTCCAAATGTTCTTTTGTCTGGGTGGAAGTGAGCATGCAAACATACAAAAGGTGTACAGCTGCAGCAGCCACAGCCAGGGCATTGTTTTGCTTTGTTTTTCACAAATGTAAAAAAAGGTCTTATGCATGTTTATGTTTTTTAAAACATATGTGTAAAACATCTGGGGTGGAATCTAGAGTGCCCTTCGCACAAGTGGAAAAGTGGATTTCTACCTATTTCTTCCATGCTGCAGCCCCCCCCCCATGTGGCCGCTGGTCCTCACAGGGACAGGTAGAGCAGAAGGCAGAGGAACCAATAGTAGGTGGATCCAGAGCCAGAACCAATGGCAAATAGGCAGTGGTGGCTGGTGTCCATTGGGACTGGTAGGGCGGAAGGCAGAGAAGTCCACAGTAGATGGAGCAGAGCCAAATAATTCCAGTATTGTCCCCATCCTCCTCTCTGTTGAATTCTACAAGGGCAAAACGGAGCCCGGGAAGGATGAAGCTGACAGGCAGTGCCACCCCTGGACTGGCTGTAAGAAGGCAGGCAGGTGAGGACTGACTTAAGGGCAAACTGAGGTTGGTGGGGCAGTTTCCCATTTGCCCCAATGGACCAGCTTACATTACCCCCCCCATGTGCTACATTTCATGCCATTACAGAGTGGAGCAATCCTTAAAGGTAGATTTCAACAAGGGGGGGGACTACAGAGGAAAAGGGAGACCACAAAATTCAATTCTGCAAGTGGCACTCCCACTTTTCATTTGCTGGATTCCATCCACATAGATTCCACTTGCATAAACTATTTTATTATGCACATAAAATAACATCACTTATTCATATTCCAAATGCATATATCTCTTAATTTTAAAAAAACCTCAACATTTTTACATAAGATGGTATATGTTATTCATTAGAAATAGCAATAAAACAGATTTTAAAAACAGCAGACATAATATAATCAAAAGATAGATAAAATCAAGAATTTAAAAAAGCAAATGTAATAAAATTTTATGTCTGGGTAGGCTGTGGCATCAGAAACAGTACAATAAAGGCACCAGCCTATTATTGTTATTTATTTGTTAATCACCTTCCACATAGATGGCCACATTCACACCATACATTTATTCTGCTATTATTCCACTTTAAACAGTCGTGGCTTCCCACAAAGAATCATGGGAAGTAGTTTGTGAAAGGTGCTGAGATTTGTTGAGGGAATACTATTCTCCTCACAGAGCGACAATTGCTGGAGTGGTTTAACTCCAGCAAAAGACCTCTTGGAGGCCAGTATCTTTAAAAGTTGTGCAGGGGGAAAGGAGAATTGCACCTTGTGGTTTTTCCCATTACAGAGTTACAAAAACATCTGCACTTGGCTGACTTTCTCTTCTCCTAAAGATACAGGATCAGTCTCAGGCCATGAACCTGGCAACCCTATGTGGTACCTTAAAGACTAACGGTGAAATCCAATACACACTTACCCCAGAAGTAAACCCACTGAATCCAATTGAGCTTACTTCTGAGTAGGTATGTATTGGATTGCACCCTTAGGCTGCAATCCTATACCCACTTACCTGGGAGCAAGCCCCATTCAACTCAGTGGGACTTAGTTGCTGAGCAGACATGCATAGGGTTATTGTGCCGTAAATCTGCAGGGCCACACACACTTAGCTGGAAACAAGGCTCACTGAACACAGTGGAACTTACTTCCAAGTAAACGTGTTTAGGGTTGTACTGCAAGACAGCAATCCCACACACAATTAAATTTACTTTTGATATAATTCAGGAGGACTTACTTCCAAATAAACATGCATAGGATTGAACTGTGTCAGATGTATTGTGGCATTGGCTTCCACTTTGTTGAATGCATAAAGTGTTATGTTCGCTTGGCAGCTATACAGACACATGAGCACAGACAGAAAAATGTCAATAGTGGAGCCAAAGAGACTATGAAATGTACGAGTCAGTATTAGGTCTGTGAGCCAGATTTCTTGAAAAAGGAAGAATGCATTGCCGTGTTCAGCTTGTTTTGATATTCAGTGATTTATCATTTAGCTTTAACTCTATTACCATTCAGATATCAGTGGAAAACCTCTGTGTATTGCTGGACTTGTAGTAGCATTTAAAGTGGAGGCTGCTATCGATGATCTGCTGTTCTCTTGTTATGATTTCCTTTTATATGTGGCTGTAAGGTTTTCTGATTGTTTGTATATTGAACTGGTCTAAGTAGTTGTTAAGCCTTCCTGAAGACCAACTTATGGAAAGGCAAGATATATTCTTCATGAAATTAATTGTATTTGTACCTAAATATATAAGGTACGTATGTTCTTCCTGAAATTTCAACAAAGCATAAGAACATAAGCAGAAAGATTAATTTTACTTAGTTTGGCTTGACTTTATTAAATATGTTAATGAAGAAGCTAAGGCCCCAGAAATGCCAAGAAGATAGGAAGCTTGCGTCACTCTTCATAAGTAATTTGTATAGCTTTTAAATTTCAAAATCGTAATGACTTTGAAACTACCGGATGCTTCAGAACAAATTCTGTGGGGAAATAAAATGTAATGGAAAGATTGGGTTTTTACAAGACAAAATTTAAAAATATTATATTTTCAATTTTCATATTTCTGAGCATTATTATTTCTCTCTCTCTCTCATTTCATTATTTCATTAACATGTTTGTTTGATCCTGGATCTTATTAGGAGGTGACAAGTAGTTTTTGTTTATATTTGTTTATTTGTTTTATTATCGTTATTGTAAACTCAATAAAATTATCTTTTCAATGCAAAATACAAACACACACATAAGCAGAGCCCTGCTGGATCAGGCCAATTGGCCCATCTAGTCCAGCATCCTGTTCTCATAGTGGCCAAGCAAATGCTTTGGGGAAGCCCACAAATGGGATCTAAGCACAACGATGCTATCTCCTCCTGCATTTTCCAGCAACTATTGTACCCAGACATGTAAGGTTACTAGCCATTGACAGCCTTATTCTCCATGAGTTCGTCTGATCCTCTTTAATACCATCCAAGTTGGTGGCCATCTCTGCATCTTAGAATCATAGAACAGTAGAGTTGGAAGGGGCCTATAAGGCCATTGAGTCCAACTCCCTGCTTAATGCAGGAATCCAAGTGAAAGCATACCCAACAGGTGACTGTCCAGCTGCCTCTTGAATGGCTCCAGTGTTGGAGAGCCTACCACCTCCCTTGGTAAGGATTTTTTTCTCTTGTTTTACACTTTGAACTCTCAGTTCTCTCTGAATGTTTTGTGTATCGCCATGAAAACTTAGAGAGTTGTTAAGGAAGCATTTCTGAGTTTAGGACTATAAATTTTGTAAGATTTTGTTTTGAAATGAGCTTATGGGAAGCAGCAGAATGGCATGGGGATATTTTTAATTTAGCATTGTGGAATGCCAAACATCGATGCTGGCTATAGTATACAGCCACTCTTGTGGCTGTATAATTACTACTGGAAATAAAGCCCTTCTGCGTACAGGCATTCATGTGGCCATTACAGAGTCATCACTCACACTCTTGACACTATCTAGATGAAGGAGGAAGGATATAAATCCTGAGAAGAGCAATCTATGTATCAACAAATGGTTTACTAAGGGAAGAAAACGTGGCCTTTCTGTCTACCTCCTCCCACTGGTTCAGGTTTCAGGATTTCAAGATTCAGGACAGACAAAAGGAAGTACTTCTTTACTCAGCGCATAGTTAAACTATGGAATTTGCTCCCACAAGATGCAGTAATGGCCACCAGCTTGGATGGCTTTAAAAGAAGATTAGACAAATTCATGGAGGACAGGGCTATCAATGGCTACTAGCCATGATGGCTGTGCTCTGCCACCCTAGTCAGAGGCAGCATGCTTCTGAAAACCAGTTGCCGGAAGCCTCAGGAGGGGAGAGTGTTCTTGCACTCGGGTCCTGCTTGCGGGCTTCCCCCAGGCACCTGGTTGGCCACTGTGAGAACAGGATGCTGGACTAGATGGACTAAATGTGTTCATCCTTAAGATGCCACAAGACTCTTTGTTGGTATGGCCGTAGCAGACTAACATGGACATTTTTAAAGGTTGTGTAGAGAAGGGGATTTCAGCAGGTGAAGCTTCTAATGTTAAGGGTGCAAAGCCCTGTCTTCTTTTGCATCTGGCCATCCTATAAGCAGAGACAGATGCTGGCATCCTTATGCAGAAATACAGTCAGTATTTGGCAGGAGGGATTCTACAACTAAGGATGGAAATATATGTCAGTTTCAGTTCTCTCTGTTTCTCATTTTTCCAATCTTAAATTCAGTTCTCCACATTTCTGCACCAATCTGAAGATTTTTTTTAATCCTCATGAAAATCTCCAGCACTTTAGTGTAAATTTCTTCTTAAAAACTCATTTTTGTCAGTAGTTTTGATTAATGTAACATTTTTGCAAGCAATTTTTCATCATATAATGCATTTTTATATGTTATTTTCACTCATATATTCATTTCTATGGACATTTTCCTCTTACATATACATTTTTTTAAACATTGTTTGGTTGGCAAACTGCTTGCAAATTTAAATCAGGGCTCATCTACACAGTGGTTTACTGTGTGTTTGGTGCTACTCACATCTTTTAATTCACATGGTTTATATGACATTACCAGCAAATAGAAGCTATCACACAGTTTCCTCCCTGTAAATCCATGCTAATCTAATCCACTGATAATATGAAAAGGGAGAAAAATGTCTTCACTCCATATCTCTAGTGCTTGCAGACACTTTGCTCCAATGCGTTTAGGTGGGTATATCAGTCGTTCCTCTCTCCAGGCCCACTATCACCTCCTCCCTTCTTTCACTTTGTTTCCTGTAGGCTGACAAACAACTTCTGGCTGCTCTCCTCTGTTATGCTGGCCTTTTTTATGTTGCTACAAACAGTGCCTTATTTTTCTTTTCCCTCCAACTTATTTTATTTATATTTATTTATTTAGTTTCATTTATAGACCGCCCATAACCAATGGCTCCCTGGGCGGTGTACAACATATAAAAGTACAATATAAAATACAAGTGCATTAAACAATATCAAAAACAACTAAAGCAATTAACACATCAAAATACTTAAAAATATATTAAATATATTTAAAATGTATTTAAAATGCATTTAAAATGCCTGGGAGAATAGGAAGGTTTTAGCCTGGCGCCGAAAAGATAACAACGTAGGCGCCAGGCATACCTCCTCGGGGAGACTGTTCCACAATTCGGGGGCCACCACAGAAAAGGCCCTGGATCTTGTCATTACCCTCCGAGCTTCTCGATGACTCGGTACTCGGAGGAGGGCCTTAGATGTCGAACGAAGTGCACAGGTAGTTTCATAGCGGGAGAGGCGTTCCATCAGGTATTGCGGGCCCACACCGTGTAGGGCTTTATAGGTCAGTACCAGCACCTTGAATCTGGCCTGGAAACAAATTGGCAGCCAGTGCAAACGGGCCAGAACAGGTGTAATATGTGAGGACCGACTGGTCCTTGTCAATAATCTGGCTGCTGCGTTTTGCACTAGCTGCAGCTTCCGAACCGTCTTCAAGGGCAGCCCCACGTAGAGTGCATTACAGTAGTCCAATCTAGAGGTCACTAGAGCATGAACAACTGAGGCGAGGTCATCACCACCAAGATAGAGGTGTAGTTGGGCTACCAGACGAAGATGGTAGAACGCATTCTGAGCCACCGAGGCTACCTGAGCCTCGAGTGACAAGGAAGGATCGAAAAGAACCCCCAAACTACGAACCTGTTCCTTCAGGGGGAGTGTAACCCCATCTAGAACAGGATGAACATCCTCCATATGTGCGGAAAAGGCACTCACCAACAGCGTCTCAGTCTTATCTGGATCGAGTTTCAGTTTATTAGCTCCCATCCAGTCCATTATCGCGGCTAGGCAACGGTTCAGCACATCAACAGCCTCACCTGAGGAAGATGAAAAGGAGTAGTAGAGCTGCGTGTCATCAGCGTACTGGTGGCAGCGCACTCCAAAACTCCAGATGACCGTACCCAGAGGCTTCATGTAGATGTTGAAAAGCATGGGGGACAGAACCGATCCCTGTGGGACTCCACAATGGAGAGTCCAGGGTATCGAGCAATGTTCCCCAAGCACTACCTTCTGGAGACGATCCGCCAAGTAGGAGCGAAGCCACTGCCAAGCAGTACCCCCAACTCCCAACTCCGCGAGTCTCTCCAGAAGGATACCATGGTCGATGGTATCAAAAGCCGCTGAGAGATCAAGGAGAATCAACAGAGTTACACTTCCCCTGACCCTCTCCCGACAGAGGTCATCATACAGGGCGACCAAGGCTGTTTCTGTGCCAAAACCGGGCCTAAAACCGGATTGAAACGGATCTAGATAATCGGTTTCATCCAAGAGCGCCTGGAGCTGGCTGGCAACCACCCGTTCCAAGACCTTGCCCAGAAATGGAACATTCGCTACCGGTCGATAGTTGTTCAAATTATCTGGGTCCAAGGACAACCTCTTCAAGAGAGGTCTCACTACAGCCTCCTTAAGACAGCGAGGGACAACTCCCTCACTTAAGGAGGCATTGATCACCTCCTTGGCCCAGCCGGCAGTTCCAGCCCGGCTAGCTTTAACTAGCCAAAAGGGGCAAGGGTCTAGTACCGATATGGTTGCATGCACCAGTCCAAGCATCTTGTCAACTTCCTCAAGCTGCACCGACTGAAACTCATCCAATAAATGCGGACAAGACCGTGATCTAGGTACCTCAATGGATCCAACTGTCCTAACATTAGAGTCGAGGTCCCTACGGATGCATGCGATTTTATTTTGGAAGTGCCCCGCAAACTCGTTGCAGCGGGCTTCAGATGACTCTGTGATATCCTGAGGGCCAGAATGTAAAAGCCCACGTACTATCTTAAAAAGCTCCGCTGAGCGGCATAAAGATGATCTAATAGTGGCAGCAAAATAACACTTTTTTGCTGCTCTTACCGCTTTTATGTACAGCTTAGTGGAGGCACTTACCAAAGCATAATTGCATCCGTCAGGAGTTCGCCTCCATCTACACTCAAGCCTCCTCCTCTCTTGTTTCATCACTCTCAGCTCTGGGGTATACAACGGAGCTGTATGAGCTCTACATCGAAGGGGGCGCACTGGAGCGATCGTGTCAACAGCCCGGGTCATTTCCGTATTCCACAGTTCGACCAGGGCCTCGACAGGAGCACTAGTCTTATCAGCCAGAAAATCTCCCAGAGCCTTCTGAAAACCCAAAGGATCCATAAGTCTCCGGGAGCGGACCAACTTAATAGGTCCCCCACCTTTGCAGAGGGAAAGGGACGCTGTAAGCCTAAATCTCAGCAGGCGGTGATCTGTCCATGACAATGGGGTAGATGAAAAACACCCCACCTGCAGATCACTATCTCCATGTCCAGTGGCGAAGATCAGATCAAGAGTGTGTCCCGACACATGCGTTGGTCCAGTAGAAAATTGAGACAGCCCCATTGTTGTCATGGCGGCAATGAAGTCCTGAGCTGCTCCAGATAAGACAGCCTCGGCATGGACGTTGAAATCCCCCAGTACCAAAAGTCTAGGGGATCCCAACAACACCTCCGAGACTATCTCAGTCAGCTCAGTTAGGGAAGCTGTTGGACAGCAAGGTGGGCGGTACACCAACAGAATTCCCAATCTGTCTCACTGGCCCAGCACAAGGTGGAGGCACTCCAATCCAGTCACCGTCTGGACAGGGTGCCTGGTGAGAAGAAAAGAACTTTTATAGACCACAGCGACCCCCCCTCCCCGGCCCTCGGATCTACCACAGTGCTGAACCTCATACCCGGGTGGGCAAAGCTGGGAGAGAGCAACTCCTCCCTGCTCCCCCACCCAGGTCTCGGTTATACATGCCAGGTCAGCACCCTCATCCACAATTATATCATGGACTAGGGAGGTTTTATTATATACCGACCTGGCATTTAAAAGCAGCACTTGGAGATCCGAGAGCTGGCTGATAGGACAACCCGAAATCCTGTGGATATGAGGAGAACCAGAACATGGCACAGACACGACTTGTCTGGGACGAGTTCCCCTTACCTGGCCTGTTCTCCTCCTAACACCATACCTCCCATTACCCGTCACTACGTTAATCGGGGGCCCCGACAGTCCCCCCGCTTCACATAAAATCCTCTCTCCCAGGCACATATTAAAAACACGGAAATTTCATACACACCCACACACTAACATACACACAACACACTCCTCACTCATACAACACAACAACATAAAACAACAAATAACAACAATAATAATAATGACGACGTCCAGGCTCGGGTCGATGATAGAACAAACAGGCTGTAATAGCAGCAGCACCCACGACCCAACACTGACAGCAGTTCAAATTCCAGGCAAGTGACAGATGATAGCAAATGGCAGTAGCAGGTAGTAATAGTGAACAGCAGATGGCAGCAGCAGCTGATACTAGCAACAGATGGTAGCAAAAGATGAAATTAGTAGCAGCAATGATGATATCAGCATCCGTGCCTGAGCAAATGGCAATGTTAATAAGGCCCAAGCAAGGGCGCCCGCGCCCCAAGCAGGTCGCAACAACAGCGACAAAGACCTAGCCCAGGTGCAACAGCGAGCAGGGAACAAAGCCAGGACAGGAGCCGCCGCGCCGATGACTACGATGACGCCGACTCTACCCGCAGTAATGACGACAGCAACAGTGACGACGCCCAAACACCCAAGCGACAGCGACGGCGACAACCCCAGAAGCAACCCTGAGGCGCCGCACGCCCCGCAAGCCGCTTAGGCAATTGGAAACTGCTCAAAGTTTTGTATTTCAGCTGTATTGTACCAGTAAAAATACAAATAATTGCACTTCCAGGTTGTTGTTTTTTAAAATGGAACCTACTGCAACTGGTAGAACAAATTGACCATGCTTGGTTGCCAAACGGAATGGTAATGTTAAATTAGACGATGTGGTCAGTAGGAAACTGAATGATTGATCCTTTTCTTTCAGTGTGAATAGAAAATACCTTGTTTGCAGCTGCATTGTGCCCTTACTGTGGACGGTGCAAATAGAAAATGGAGGTAAAAACAGCGTCTTTAATGCTCCCATGTGGATAAGCCCTAAGTGCACATTTCAAAGGATGGCTGTGTTCCGGTTCTCATACTATTCCTAAAAGTGCACATTTGATAGATGTGGCTTGAAATGCAAACTGAATCAAATTTCTTGCCCACCCCTATCTAGTGCATACTGGAAATCTTGGTTTGCAGAATTAAAATGGATTAATGTGCTCTGTCACCCTAATGCCTCACATCTATTTTTTTGCAAAGGCTTTTTGCAGTTAGGAAAGTGATGGGGAAGCGATTAGGAGAGACAAGTGTTGGATGAACCAATGTTTAACAGGAAGACATATAAACACCGTGCAAGCAAATCAGGATGAATGCTAATCATTCCACCAAACAAATCAGGATGAATGCTCAATTAAGAGTAGACAAAGGCTCACCTCCATGTGCTTTATGGAAGCAAATCCTCATGAATGGTCAATAAACAGGTCTTCTAGATGAACCTTGTATTACCTGTATGAAACAGAATATTTGTGGTTACAGCTTATCTCACAACTGTAGAAGGTCTCATTTGGAAGCCACGCTAAATGCTGGAAGTGATGAGAACAGCACTTTCCGCTTTCTATGACCATCTCAGGAGCAAATAAAAAGCCAGAGGTCTTTGAAGCTGCTCTTTTATTGCATGTACTTGAAGATGAGGCCCTAAAGGTATTCAATACACTCTTGCAACAAACTGAAGACGTTCCTACTCTAGGTGGGGCTTTGGCTTTATTCAAGTCCTTCTGCAATCACAAAAGAAAAGTTCTGCTGCCAATTCTGGGCTCACCCACCAGTTGGGGACCACCAAGCAGGATGAACAAACAGGCTCAAATGTCACAGAGCTGTGGAGGGGAAAGCAATGCTAGTATATACTTTGACATTGTTGCAACAAACTGCTTACTTGTGATTATGGGAGGAAGAAAGGGGCCATGAGGAAGATATGCCTGTACTCAAATTACAGGGAGATTGGGAGAGAACAGTCTCCTTAACTTTTGTAACACTCCCTTTAGCTACTATTTTTAGAATGTTATTGAGAACCAGTGTTGCGTAGCGGTCAGAGTGTCAAACTAGGACCTGGGAAGCCAGGGTTCAAATCCCCAGCCAGCCATGAAGCTTCTCTCTTTCAGACCGAGCTACCTCACAAGGTTGTTGTGAGGATAAAATGGAGATGGGAAAACCACGTACACCGTCTTGAACTCCTTAGAGGAAAGGTGCAGAGCTTGGAAAAGTTACTTTTTTAAACTACAACTCCCATCAGCCCCAGCCAGCATGGCCACTGGATTGGGCTGATAGGAGTTGTAGTTCAAAAATGTAACTTTTCCAAGCTCTGGAAAGGTGGGATATAAATGTCATAAATAAATCTGGCTTCCTACTCCCAAGTGCTACCTAATTCAAGTATTGGGATGTACAAACTCCCAAGGGTGGATCAGTCACAATCAAATTTATTTGCTAAAATCCACTGCTCATAATAAAAAACAATACAGAAAGACAAAAAAGCATTGAGGTACATTTAAATATAGGTGGTCTCCAGCACGTGGACCCCGTGTTGTACATTGACATTTTGACAAGGCTGGCTCCTGAGTTGTTTACTCCAGTTAAGAACACAAGAAAAGCCCTGCTGGGCCTGACTAAAGGCCCATCTAGGCCAGTTCTCACAGTTGCCAACCAGATGCCTATGCCCATGGGAGGCCCGCAAGCAGGACCTGAGTGCAACAGCACTCTCCCCATCTGCGACTCCCACCCACCGATATCCAGAGGCATACTGCCTCCAACAGGGGAGGGAGAGAGTAGCCAATGCGGATCAGTAGCCGTTGATAGCCTTTTTAAAAAAATTATTCTTACATTTATTCCCACCTTTCCTCCAAGGAGCTCAAGATGGCATACCAACGTGGTTCTCCCTCTCCCGATTTTATCCTCACGGCAATCCTGTGAGGTAGGTAAGGCTGTGAGAGACAGTGACTGGCCCAAGGTCACCCAGTGAGTGCTATGGCCAAGCGGGGATTTGAACCCTAGTCTCCCAGGTCCCAGTCCAACACTCTAACCAGTACACCACACTGCCCTTGATGGAACTAGCATAAACCAACATTCTCGCTCAAAGCCGGCAGCAGACACACCTAAAGTATCATCTCAAGGGGAGGGGGCTGTGAATGGGATTCAGCATCTCACTTTTGTGCCCAGTATGACCTCTTGTTCGCAGATGTTAAGTTAGTAGGTAACTTCTCCTTTTCTTGGCCTTGTTCCAAAACTAATAGTAGCTTGGGGAACAGACATGCCTGTTCCTGCACACACTTCTGCTTTTCTTTTACACCCCACTGCTCTTCCACCCTCCCCACAATCCCTGTTGTAAAAACATCCCTGATTTCTTTTGACAGAATTCTAAACAAGTAGACTGTAAGGCCCAAGGGATCTGTAATAGGATATAGGGCCTTTCACCGCTAGGTAGTGAACAAACATTGTTACCATATGATCCATATGCAGCGGCTTAGGATACAAAGGAGAGTTGGTGGTCTGAATCTCCTCTTGGGTATCCACATTGGGAAACAATCCGAACCGGGCCCCAACTGGCCCCAAAGACAATGCTTTAACATCACATGTTAGGTTCAGACATTTGTAGGAAAACCTTATGTAAGAATGGAATATATGTAATGGCTGTACGCGTGGATTCCCCCCCCTCACTGTGTTTACACATGCTGGGAAGCCAGGGTTGAAAGGCATGCCTGCCATTCCAAAGTAATGGCATGCAACTAGTAGAGCAGCCAGCTCCTAATATCCTTTTTGCACATACATTTCATGACAGGTGAGAACACAAATCTCCATCCCTTCCCTGCAGTAAATATGGGGAACATGGTTATAGGTATTTTACATCCACATGTGTATTGCAATGCAGGTGTCAGTCCAGATGCTTCTAATCTACTCACCAGGTCCCCAAGCCAGCAAAGAAATTCAGACGCAGAGTATGCTGCCATATGGGGATCCTGGACTGAGGTGCGTGTGTACACTTGGAAGAGGTCATACTATCTCTCCTCCCTCCTCGTGTGTCATGCCTTTCTAGACTGCAAGCCTCAGGGCACAGATGGTCTTGTTACCAATTTTTGAAAGGCACTCTGGGAGTCTTTTTTTACTAAAGGGCAGGGTATAAATGTCATAAATACATAAAATGTACAGGCTACACCATGGGTTGCCAATGTGGTGCCTGGAAGCAGCCACGAGCCCACAGAGACCTGGCCTGCATTTTTTTGAGACCTGTTTGGTGTGTGTGTTGGGGGATGATCATCCTGGAGATTGCAGCTGGGGAGGGAAGATAAATTCTTGCCTCCCGAGAGGCACTGCCACCCCATCCATTAGGCTTGGGAAAAAGCAGGAACATTTTTTCCCCCAAGCTTAATAGCTGAGAGGTGGTGGTGATGGCTGCAGAACATAGACATGTGAGGTTGCAGCGCATGCACGTGTGCCTATGAGGTGTGCCCAAGACAGCTTCTCTGGCTGCAAATATAACCACGGACCCAAAAAGCTAGGCAACCCCTTTAACGTTGCCCTGAGCTCCTTCTGGGAGGAAGGGTGAGATAGATAGATAGACATACAAACAGACAGACAGACAGACAGACAGACAGACAGACAGAAAGAAAGAAAGAAAGAAAGAAAGAAAGAAAGAAAGAAAGAAAGAAAGAAAGAAAGAAAGAAAGAAAGAAAGAAAGAAAGAAAGAAAGAAAGAAAGAAAGAAAGAAAGGGCAGAGCTGGCCCTACCATAAGAGAAAGTGAGGCAGCCAACTCAGGCAGCAGATTTTGGATATGAAGAAAGAGCAGGAAATTAATTATTGAATTCATTGTTGTCTTTTTACTACCAGGGATGGAGAGAGACGCTTGTGGGATTTTCATCCTGAGTAGGGAAGGGGGGGAAATTCAATTCAGTTCACGTATAAAGGTGAACCTACCTAATTTGGACTTTCCAAAACAATATATATGAACCAAAACGCAGCCATCCTTTAAAATTCATACTTCTCTAAATTTTGCAATGCAATTCTCCAGCTATGTAATGTGTACAAAAATGCATATATTAGGGTAAACTGTGCATATAAATGCATACATAAGTGCAAGTAGCATACAACAATGCATAATATTATGCAATATATATAGGGTTGGAGATCCTGTGGCCCTTCAGATGTTGGATTACAACTCCCAACACCACTGCCATTGGCCATGCTGGCTGGAGATAATGGGAGCTGGAGTCCAGCAATACCTGGAGGGCCACAGGTTCCCCAGCCCTGTATCCTATTAAGCGAGCCTGCTTTCAAACAACTCTCAGAAAACATCTACCGACGGAACTCCCTGAAAATGTCAAGAAACATTGGATTAAACTGAAGACATCCATTATTGCAGCATGTGAACAAACTATTGGATACCAAACTAAGAAACATCAGGATTGGTTTGATGAGAATGATAGTGAGATTGAACATATCACTGACAAGAAAAGGAAAGCCTTCCAGATATGGCAGAAAGACTGTGCTGCTAAGAAAAAAAATCTATGCCATTGCAAAGGCTGAGGTCCAAAGAAGAACTAGAGAACTTAAGAACGCCTGGTGGATAAAGAAAACTCAAGAAATCCAGCACTTTGCAGATGCTCACAATGCACGGGGCTTTTTTAATGCCACAAAGGCCATCTATGGACCAACAAATTATGGTACAAATCCCTTACGTTCAGTGGATGGTACCAAACCTCTTAAGGATAAAGAGTCTATTGCACTGCCGCTGGACAGAGCATTACCACGACTTCCTTAATCGTAACTATTGTGGCTGGTGAGGTCTTCTTGCAAATTCCACAACTAGATATGAGTTTGCAGTATCTCCTAATTTGGATGAAGTCAGTAAAGCCATCAATCAAATGAAGAACAACAAAGCTAATGGACCTGATGGGATTCCTGCTGAAGTTTTTAAAGAAGGTGGGCCTGAACTTACACAACTTCATAAGCTCATCAAAAAAATCTGGATGAGGGAGGATATCCCAAAAGACTTTAGGGACACCATAATTATCACCTTTTAAAAGAAGGGTACTAGAACAGATTGTGGGAACTACCAAGGTATCTCTCTTCTAGCTACCACAGGTAAAATCCTTGCAAGGATCCTCGCAAATCACCTCCTACCAATCTCAGAGGATGTCCTCCCCGAATCTCAAAATGGTTTCCGCCCTTCCAGGGGGACAGTGGACATGATCTTCACTGCACGACAGCTTCAAGAAAAATGCCGGGAGCAGAATCAACCTTTATATATGATGTTTATTGATCTGACTGATGCCTTCGATACTGTGAATTGGACTGCTCGCTGGACTATCCTTCTGAAAACTGGATGCCCTGATAAATTTGTGAATATTTTATGACTCCTTCATGACAACATGACAGTGACAATTTTGGATAACAATGGCTTTCAGAGCGATCCATTCAGAGTCGGATCAGGCATAAAACAGGGATGTGTCATTGCTCCTACCTTATTTGCTATCTTCATTGCTATGATTCTACACCTTATTGAGGGGAAACTTCCTACTGGTGTGGAAATCATATATCGAACAGATGGAAAGCTTTTTAATCTCAGTAGGCTGAAAGCAAAAAGTAAGGTAATGTCAACCTCTGTCATAGAACTTCAATATGTCGATGATAATTTATTCTCCGCACATTCAGAGAAAGATCTTTAAACTTTCTAAATCCTAAATGTCTTTGCAGAAGCATATGGAAAGCTTGGGCTCTCACTTAATATTAAAAAAACCAAAGTGCTTCATCAACAGGTGCAAACTAGTCCCTTTGTAGCACCATCAATCCAGCTTAATGATGTGATGCTGGAGAACGCTGATCCCCAATCTTGGCAGCCATCTCTCTGTAAAAGATGCTGAAATTCAACATCATCTGAGCTCTGCGAGTGCCGCATTCTCCTGAATGAAAAGTAGAGTGTTCGAGGATCAGGATATTCGCAGGGAGACCAAAATGCTTATTTACAAAGCCATTGTACTACCAACCTTACTGTACACCTGTGAAACATGGACGATTTATAAACGCCACTCCCATCTTCTTGAAAGATTCCACCAACACTGCCTTCGGAAAATTCTGCAAATTACTTGGGAAGACAGATGGACTAATATTAGCATTCTGGAAGAAGCAAAGACTACCAGTGTTGAAACAATGATCCTTCAACATCAACTTCATTGGACTGGCCATGTTGTTTGAATGCCTGATCACAGTCTTCCAAAGCAGCTACTTTTACTTTACTCCCAACTTAAGGATGGAAAACGGAATATCAGTGGACAGCAAAAGAGGTTTAAAGATGTTCTTAAAGCAAATCTAAAAAAATGTAACATGAACATCGAGAACTGGGAAGTCTTGGCCCATGAATGTCCCAAATCGAGGTCAGCTATTATCAAAGGTGCTATGGACTTCAAAGAAGCACGAATATAGGGCAAACAAGACAAACAAGCTAAGCAGAAGGCACATTAAACAAATCGTCATCGCGACCATCTTTCATCTGGAAACCTATGTCCTCACTGTGGGAGGCTGTGTGGATCCAGAATTGGCCTCCACAGTCACTTATGGACCCACTGCTAAAGACCTTATCTTGGAAGACAATCTTACTCAGTCACGAGTGATCGCCAATGAATTAGGAGAAAGTGCTTTGCAAAAATGTTCGTATGAGTTAAAATTGCATACAAAAATGTGTATATAATGAGAAATTTGCACTACAAAGCAAATTTTCATGAAGATGTAAAAAAAATCACAAACTGCAATGGAAATGTGGACACCTGAATTTAATACTGGAAAAATGAGAAACTGAGGGAGACAGAAATTGTCAGATTCACCTATCCCTATTCCTCAGATACCAAAATAACCTGACTAGCCTTAGATATTATGCATTTTGACCTGGGCAAGTGGTGCCATTGGCTGCTCCACCACAGGCATCAAAATGTCTTGGGTAGACCCTGGGCTTACCATCCATGCACAATCAACCATCTACAGATTTCATGTTAATCCCTACACAGAAGGAATTTTTCAACATGGGAAAAGGCCCTAAAGCTGCATTTGGATGTCACATGTACTTCACAGCTGAGGAAAGAATACATTTCTCTGCACAGTCAATCAGTCAATCCGTTTGTGCTTATTTCTTCAGACAACAGATCATCACAAAAGAAATAAAAAACACAAAACTGCAGAATTAAATCTAAACAGAGGTCCATGCAAGTTGATGGGATGAAAGGTCCAGCAGGCGAAGGATTCTCCATCCCAAAAGCACAAAGGTGGGGGACCTGTTTCCCATTCCCATCAGCCCCACCCACCATGGCCAGTGGCCAGCAAGGATAGAAACTGTAGCACAGCAACATCTGGAGGGCCACAGGTTCCCTACCACTGTAGTGACATTACCTGTCCATCTGTTGGCTGTCATTTGGTTGCTCTTCTAATCTTGTGGCCACAAACAAATTTGCTGTCACAGTTTTTTCAGCATTTTTAGAAATGTAGGGATGATCACAACATGCATAGTTCAGTAGAGAGAAAGCAGAATTAGAGCTAATGGGTAGAAACTGGCTAAGTATTAGGAGAGACGTCCTCATGGTAACAGTGGCTTGACAGAGGAACTGACTGCTATGGCGAGGGGATGGACCTCTCTTTCAGCAGAGGCTGGACTGCCATGTCCGTGATGCTGTAATTGCATCCTGCGCTGTAGTTCCTGCATCGAGCTAGACCATGGTCCCTTCCATCTCTAAAATCCAGTGCTCCTGCTGGTGCATTTGCACTACACCGACCTCCCTGCCGCCTTGCCTCTCCCCCTCTCTTTCCCAGTAAGCAACAGCAACTCAGCTGTTGGGAGGTCAGGTGAGCCCCACTGCCTCACCATGCCATCTGCTACCGCTGAATCACAGTTGCTAGGGGGCGCAAGTGGGGACACTGCTGTCATGCTCATGTTATGCCTGTGGGCTTCCCATTGGGACCCTGGGCTGGGCCACATGAGAACAGAATGCTAGACTAAATAGGCCATTGCTCAAATCCAGCAGGGTTCTTCTGTTCTTATGCCTTCTGCAACATGTGAAGGTTCCAGACTAGATGCTCAGGGGCTCTTCAGCAGGCATGTCAATGGGCAAGTTCTGAGTCATGACATTCATATATTCTAATAAATGATGGTTTGTTGTAGAAGGAATGAGCAGTGAGCTCAAATGCTCTCTCATGCACCAAGCTGCAGACAAAAGTTCTGCTTTATTAAATCATGGCTCTCCCCTACCCCCAATGTCCAAACTAGGAAACTACTGGTATTGGTTTGAAATCCTGGTTTTGAGGAGCACTTAAACCACAGTTGAAGTTCAGCACTTGCTCCTGCTCCAACAAAGCATAGCTTCTTGGATGGGGGGACATTTACATCTGAATCTGGCCAGTGAGGAGAACATTCCACTACTTGCAGTTGCTGGGAATCAAAAGTAGGAAGAGGTCCTGCTCGAGGAGTTCCCACCGGCATCTGGTTGGCTACTGTGAGAACATGATGCTGCTCTAGAGGGGCCATTGGTCTGATCCAGCAGCCAGGCTCTTCTTGCGTTCTTACTCAGAAAGTTTAAAGAGCAATTGGTAGGAAAAGTAACTTATATCCCATGAGGCACGTACATACAAGAGTCTTATAAGAATTTCCTTCTCAAATTGAGAACCACCACACTACTCTTTAAACCCCCCCAAAGAATGGTACAGAGTGCATACTGTTTTTAAAAAAATCCATATAATGCTCTTTCTTTCAGCTTTGGCCATGATTTGGTTCATATGTGTGAAACAGTTTGCTGAATATAGGCTGGCCCTTCAAGTCTAGTTTACTTAATTGATCCTCTGTGTAAACAGAATTAATATTATCCAGGAAACAGCTACTAAAACTGACATATGCAATCTGCTGCCTTGGGCTATCCTTTATATGTGGTGGGTCACCCAAGATACTGCTTGTTCTATACAGAGGTCCATTTATTCAGTTTATAAACACGGGAAGCATACAGGTCTGTACACAGATTAGGACATTTGCATTAGAGCTGCCACTTGTTTAAAGAAGTCTCAGTGGATCTGTCATGTTAGTTTGAGTCCATTAACTGATTTAATCTGCATATATTTGCATATGAGACAAAAGCAAATAGTTCTATTTGGCAGGCACCTCATTTAAGCAGGTGCCTGCCATCTCTGTTTCCCCCCTTTTTCTACATATGTTTTTAATTCTTTTTTTTTTTGCTATTAATTGTTCAGATACATATGTAGAACATTTACCAATATTTTGTGTTCTCTAGACAAGTAGAAGAACATCAGATAAATATTAAAAAGTTTGAATCGAGCTTCCTGGCAGATGTGTTGCTGTTAGGGATGGAATGATCCATTTTGATTCTCCCTCTGTTTCTTATTTTTCCAAACATAATTATTTTCTCCACATTTCTACAGCAGTTTGCAATAAAAAAAAAAACCCTCTTGAAAATTCTTCAACATTTTTGTGCAAATTTCTCCTAATACATAAACTTGGGTATGCAGTTTTGATTAATGTACACATTTTTGCAAGCAATTTATCTTAATGTTATGCATTTTTACATGTTATTTTCACCAATGTATTCATTTTGCATGCATGCATTTTTGTAAACATTTCTTAGTTAGCGAACTGCATCGCAAAATTCGGATAAGAGCAAAATTTCAAAGGATAGCTGCATTTCGGTTCTCATATTGTTTTGGAAAGTGCGAATTTGATAGATTCAACTTTAAATGCTAACTGGCTGGATTTCCCGCCGATTCCTAGCCTCGCTGTACTGATTGGGAGGGAGAGGGAAGCAGAGAGGTTGCTGCGATGCGGGCACAATGGCAGGAGCACTGGATAGAAGGAAGGATTTGGCACCAACACTACTTTTAATGATGCTTTTAAAGGTGTTTACACATTTAATCTTTTCCTGTGCTTATTTCGCCCACTGATAAGGGTTTTGTTGTCCTCTAATCAAGCTGTGGATAGATAAGGGCTACTAAAGCTTCCTGTCCGGCTCATCTTTTGAACCTTGTCCCTTGAGCTCCCTAAGAGGAAACTCTAAGAGTTACTAAAGCTTAGACTGCACCCAATTAGAGAATCAGAGGAATATTTGGTTCAATGAAGAGGTTAATGAATAGGAAAACTTCAAACCTGAACTCTATAGGAGCTTCAAAGTTGAATGAAAGCAATAGTGAGCCTGGTCATCAGAGACTCAAGGGCCTTTCTGCTCACTTTGAAATGCTCAAAAGGGGCACAGCCGGCAGCCCTTTAATCTTGGCAGGAAAGACAAATGCAAGGGGAGTTGCCAAATTGTATATATTTGTGTTTGGATATCAAGGCATTTCAATGGGGGGGTGAGGAAGGTTCAGCGCAATGTTATATGAGAAGTGGAGACAGGAATTAACTCTTCACCAAACAGAGAGGAAAAGACAAAAAGAAAAGAGGACATTGAAGCAAAATGGTCACATTCTTCTGTCCCCTTTTTAATTGTTATTTTCATTCCGATTTAAGGGTAGAATTTAAGCGCATTCCATCCCCCCCAAGGTGACATGTCCCCCCCTTTATTTCAGTAAGAGATGAACTAATTACACCCAATTAAAAGTCTGCTGGAAATTTGTTCTGACACTGCCAAACCACTAGGGCTGCAAGCTTTAATTGGTTTAATCAGTAGCTTAATCAGGGGCGGCATTTTATGTTTGGTAGCAGGGGAGAACCCAAAGAGACTGGGGCATACATGCTGGGGGAGCCAGATTTACAGCATAGGTGAAATAAAAACATAAGAAGATCCTGCTGGATCAGGCCAGTGGCCCGTCTAATCCAGCACTTTGTTCTCACAGTGACCAACTAGACGCCCATGGAAAATCCACAAACTGGACCATAGTGCATCATCACTCTCTCCTCTTGTGATTCACAGCATCTGGTATTCAGGGGCACATTGTTTCTGACAGCGGTGGTAAAACATAGCCATCATGGTTAGTAGCGACTGACAGCATTATCCTCCATGAATTTGTCTATTCTTCTTTTAAAGCCATCCAGGCTGGTGGCCAACACTACTTCTTGTTCAAATAAATTCCATAGTTGCACTCTGTGAAGAAATCCTTGTGTTTGTCTGTCCTGAATCTTCCAACATTCTGCTTCATTGAATGTCCATGAGTTCTATCGTTATGAGAGAGGAAGAAAAACTTTTCTCTACCCATTTTTGCCATGCCATGCATAATTTTATACATTTCTATCTTGTTGCCTCTGACTCGCCTTTTCTCTAAACTAAAAAGCCCAAAAGCTGAAACCTTTTCTTCATAGGAGAGTTGCTCTATCCCCTTGATCATTTTGTTTAACTTTTTTTTAACATTTCCCAGCTCCATAATATCCTTTTTGAGGTGAGGTGACTAGAAGTGTACACAGTATTCCAAGTGCGGTAGCACCATAATTGTAAATGGGATTATGAAACTGACCATTTTATTTTCAATTCCTTTCCTAATGATTCCTAGCATGGTATTCACCATTTTCACAGGCCTGCTCTTGGATATACTTAAAATTCAAAGTAGTGTATTTAAGAGCATTTGTTATGGTCATTTTTATGTACTTTATAACTTTATAATAACAAAGAGAGCCAGGGTGGTGTAGTGGTTAGAGTGTTGGACTACGACCTGGGAGACCAGGGTTCGAATCCCCACACAGCCATGCAGCCCACTGGGTGACCTTGGGCCAGTCACTGCCTTCTCAGCCTCAGAGGAAGGCAATGGTAAACCCCCTCTGAATACTGCTTACCAGGAAAACCCTATTCAAGGGGTCGCCCATAAGTCGGAATCGACTTGAAGGCAGTCCATTTCATTTTCATTTTCATAATAACAAAAGGCATAAATGCTCCTGAGGGAAAACCTCAGCGATCTGAAAAGTAGGGCGGTGACTAAAAATGGCCTCACAACTTTGTTTATACAAATGACTTGTGGACACCCAGAAACCATTACGCCAGGTGTGGGGAACCTTTGGCCCTTCAGATGTTGCTGAACTGCAACTTTCTTCAGCCCCAGCAAGCAACTCCCAGGGATGATGGCAGCTGTAGTTCAGCAGCCGCTGAAAAGCCAAAGGTTCCTCACCACTGCATTACGCCATTAGAAGTTCTCATTCAGACACCCAGAACCTTTTCCATACGATTAACCTACATAATTCCCAGGGACACATTCTTGTAGAGGACAGAATGTGTATTCTAAACTGGTACTGGTAACTGATACAACTCAGCTACCCACTCTTGAAAAAGTTGCCAGAGCTGCAGTCATAGAGATCTGTTGCAAGAAGCTATGTCTGTGGGCATTAAGGTCTGGAAGGAGTTTGGGGAACAGGTCCCATCCTACAGCAGCTGTGCTGGCCCTGTCTCCAGTCCTCTCTCCCTGGTCATGCCTGATTCTTGGATTGCATCTTTCCCCAACCTTTGGGTCCACAGATTTGCTGGATTACAATTCCCACCAGCCCCAGCCAGCATGGCCAATGGTCAGGGATCATGGGAATTGTAGTCCAGCAACATCTGGGAACCCAAAGGTTGGGAAAGGCTGTCCTAGAGGATCCAGTCCACCGTACAAGCTTAAACCTCTATCTCTTCCTGCCTGCCACTGTCTCTTCTAATCTCCCCCTGGTGCCATATACTGGTAGATAATAGTCAATGGGCACACTTCCTTACCTGGTGAGATGGAAAGCTAAGCTGTGCTAGAATTGGCTTCTGGTTCCATGGCATCTAGGATGGCTACATATCCTATTTTTACAGATTGCAGCCCTCTATTTGAAGGGATATCCAGGTCTGAAGTCTAGTTTAAAGATAAATGTCACATCCCATACTGTACATTTAAAGCACTGTAAGGGTCATGTATTCCCCAAAATACATGACCAAATACATCCTGGGAACTGTAGTTTGTTAAGGGTGCTGAGATTTGTTAGGAGACCCCTCACAGAACTGCAATTCCCAGCACCCTTAACTCATAAATGACATTTCTTTTTCAACAACTGCCCTAATGTAAGTTGCCTTGTCAGTTGCATTAAGAGCTATCATCAAAATCAAGCCAAGTTCACTAAAATATGGTTCAAGCTCATGCTTGTAATGGACGTAGCCTCCTGCAGGGCAAATCTGGTGTAAGACACTCGGTATAGCAAGATCACAGCCATGTTTTAAACTCCACTTTGCAGTGATAGGATTCCGAGCATTTCCCACACAAATGGCTGGGATGCATTACATGGGATATATATATTGTGGAGGGATGACATTTTGGTGACCTGAAAATACTTTGGTAGAATTCAGTCACAATATATTTCTCTAACTCCAAAAGATCAAGTGACATTCAAGAGCTGAAACTTGAACTTGCCTTGGCTGAATAATAGTTGCTGATTACAACTATTAAAATAAAATAAAAGCCAATTGTTTCTGAAAAATGGGGTAACTGTTACATACTGAAAATAAAAGAATGTATTACAGGGCACTGCTAAGAGGAAAAACATGTTTCATTATATATTTATGACAATCCAAGCCACCCACCCATGTAAGTGATCTTTGGCTACAGGCCAAAAATTGCCATGTCTGTACACTATGGTGCTTGGCCTAAGAGCAAATTTAGTTCATTTTCCTTCATTATTTCTTGGGAAAGATCCTTAACATCATTTGGAAGGTGGGAGCGCAATGCATTGTTACACCTCCACACCATTCTTTGGGGAAGTCATGTTCTTTAAATGTGCATTGGATGTGCTTTAAATTTATGGTGTGCATCTCCCCATCTTCCCCAGCAAAGGAAGATGTACCCTTATTCCCAAATGGTCGTCTCCTTCCAAAATAATCTCCAACTGTTAATTTCCATGGCAACCTCTTGCCTGTACCTGGTTAGCCATTTAGTTCCCATGGCAACATATCTCCTGAATCTGCCTAACAAAGGTATGTACCTAGCCATACCTGGCCACCCAATTTGACCACATTAACAGTCCTCCTCTCATCCAGACCCTTCATATCATTAGAAGTGACCTTGAGGTCATCCACACCGATAAAATATGAGTAGGAATGAGGATTACCTTCTGTGGAGCATCTAGTTTAGAATGACTTATTCCTTGAGGATGATACTGCAAATATCAAATCATCAAAGTGGGGTGCTTGGTACTCAACATTGATACAGTGGGCGTATCAAGAAACTGATGGAATAGTGAAAATCAATGGGATACAGTTATCATTGGATATCACATCTAAACTAGGAAGGACAGAGAAGAAAATGTTTAAGGGGGGATATTGCTCTAAATGTCAAAAGCAGCACAAAGTCCAATAAACTGAACATCTTAATATAAATGAACTCCTCAACAGATACACTGTGTCCCAAAAAGTAATTTAGTACTGAGAACAAAGTCAGCCCCTCTCTGATAAAAGCTCTCAGGGTGATCTTGAGGTGGTGACTGAAATCAGAAAAACAGCTAAAGGTGAAATTATTGGACGAACAGGTGATTTCACCTCCCTTCACATTGACTGTAAAACAAGTGTGGGGAACCTTTGGCCCTCCAGATGTTGCTGAACCACAACTCCCATCATTCATGATTACTGGCTATGCCAACTGGGGCTGATAGGAGCTGGAGTCCAGCAACATCTGGAGGGCCACAGGTTAGCCCCTGCCCCAAGTGTAAAAGCAATTTAGGGTTACAAGAAAGAGACAACATTTCTATGATGTATCACTTTGAATTAGAAATGTCATAGGATGATCTTATCCCTGTTTTGCCCATTTGGTTATGAGGATAGGATATATCCTAAATCCTCCTGCAGCAGTGGAACATGATGATGCTTCAGCATAGTGAATCAACAGTAGCATAGCAACTCCCTTGCAGCAGCAGGAGCTATTGCCAGCTCAGTGAGTCTTCCCACTTCTCCGTTTTAGCCTTACAACAACCCTGTGAGGTAGGTGAGGCTGAGAGATAGTGGCTGCATACATACTATACATGTAAAGCACATTGTTTTCCGCAAAGAATTGTGGGAACCATAGGGTACCCCTCCCTCACAGAGCTACAATTCCTAGTATCCTTAACAAAGTACACTTCCCAGGATTCTTTGGGGACAATAATGTGCTTTAAATACACGGTATGTACGCTGGCCTAAGATCACTCAGTGGGCTTCATGCCTGAGTGGGGATTTGAGCCCTGGCATCCCAGATCTTGTTCCAGCACTCTAGCCACTACACCACACAGGTATGCCTTGAATGTCTGCACAGCACATAGCCAGAATTTGTATGTTCCAAATGTGCATCCATAGCTTTCAGTGATCTTGCAATAAATATACATCTGGACTTGCATTTTGCATAAACACAGATGTTACACATGATTAAATCATCTTGTTCATAGACCCTCCCAAACAGGAACAGCTCCTGTCGAATACTTGCATTTACTACCATTGTTCCCCCCCCCTTTGCTTAAAAAGCTTGTGCGTACCCTAGCAGGCTGTGAAAAATCTCACCAAAGAAGCTAATTTGATTACTTGATAGATTCATATGATTACTTGATGCTCAATATGTTCTTTTAATAATGTTTTTAACATTTTTTAAAGTTGTTTTTTTAAATGTTTTTCACGTTTTGTTTTAATGTATTTTGAGATCTGTTTTTATGATGTTTTAAAGTGTTTTTAGTGTTTTGTTTGCCATCCTGGGCTCCTGCTGGAAGGAAGGGCAGGATACAAATTAAATAATAGATAATAGATTGTGTAAATTTCAAAACCACCAACTGGGAGTATTATTTTTTCCTTCTTTCTATTTTCTTCGAACTATCCAGAAAAGCAGGGGTTTGGGAGGGGGGGTGATGGGGAGAGAACTGCTTTCCAAGTAAGTTCTCACAATGTGTCAAGTTTCTTCCTGGAATAAATTTTAATGCCTGAGGCTCTAGTTGGTGCTGGAGAGAAAAACACCCCACTGGCCTCCGAGCTAACATGTGCTCATTGGGGAGGGGAGAGTACTTTTTAAACAATCCAATAGCACTGTGACTCACAAAGTGACTCAAAGGTAAAGCCTCAAGGGCCTGCTTAGCAAAGGTCACCTCCTGGCTCCAGCTGCAAGAGAAACTCAGCCATGTTTCAGGGTGGGTTTATATGCTCCTATCGTAAAGTTCCCCTTTAGCTTTGGGAAAAGTTGACCCCTTGAAACGCAGAGCATGCCTGCAACAACTCTGTTTCATGTTTACATCTGAAAGCAGTAGCGGCTGGTCCATTAAGGCAAACGGGGCGCTGTCCTGACAACCTCGGTCTGATCTGGGCCAGGCCCCATTTGCCTGCCTTCTTGTAATTGGTCCAACGGGTGGCCTTGGCTCCTCTTCCTCCTTTGTTTCAATGTTGCTGCCGTTGTAGAACTCAGCAGGGAAGAGGATGAGGGCAAAACTAGAATGAGTTGGCTCCGCCTGTCATTGGCTCTGCCTCCACCTACTGTTGGTCTCCCTTTCTTCTGCACCACCATCCGTCCCAATGGGCACCACTGCCTGAAAGTACCACAAGTTGCTTGTGGCATCAACAGCGCCTGCCGCAGCCAAAACCATCTCCCAGGTTTCACCACAGCAAGTTTGTGCTCCGTCAAATATCTTGCAATGTCCTCCGTCCAGGGTACCCTGCCTTTCAGGGGCGATGAAGCTGAAATTGCCTGAACAACCTCTTTCTTGTGAACACACAGGATGTATATGCCATGCATATACCTACAAAAACTCTGAAGGGGAGTAATCTATATAAATCCATAGAGAAATACATGAAATGCGTAGGGATGGCCCACGATAAAGCCATTTTCAACCCAAGGGCTACATTCTCTTCTAGGCAACCTACCAGTTGTGGGCAGGGCCAGAGGCAAGATTGGGTAGAGCATCCTTTGTTCAGTAGGCTAGTTTCCCGCACACACTCTGCTGGATCAGGCCAGTGGCCCATCTAGTCCAGCATCCTGTTCTCACAGTGGCCAACCAGATGCCAATGGGAAGCCCACAAGCAGGACCTGAGCACAAGAGCAGTCTTCCCTCCTGCGGTTTCCAGCAACTGGTATTCGGAAGCATACCGTCTCCAAGTAAGGAGGCAGAGCGCAGCCATCATGGCTAGCAGCCACTGATAGCCTTTTCCTCCATGAATGTCTAACCCTCTGTTAAAGCCATCCAAGTTGGTGGCCATCACAGCCTCTTGTGGGAGCAAATTCCATAGCTCCCCCCCATTATTTATTTATTGCATTTATCAATTGCTGATAAGTCTCAGAGCAACTTGAGAAGGTAAAACAGAATGCATAAAAAACAATTTAAAGCCATAACAAATTTAAAACCATGAACAATACAAAATCCATAAATTTTTCACCCAGCAACATATAATAAGAACATAAGAACATAAGAAGAGCCTGCTGGATCAGGCCAGTGGCCCATCTAGTCCAGCATCCTGTTCTCACAGTGGCCAACCAGGTGCCTGGGGGAAGCCCGCAAGCAGGACCCGAGTGCAAGAACACTCTCCCCTCCTGAGGCTTCCGGCAACTGGTTTTCAGAAGCATGCTGCCTCTGACTAGGGTGGCACAGCACAGCCATCACAGCTAGTAGCCATTGATAGCCCTGTCCTCCATGAATTTGTCTAATCTTCTTTTAAAGCCATCCAAGCTGGTGGCCATTACTGCATCTTGTGGGAGCAAATTCCATAGTTTAACTATGCGCTGAGTAAAGAAGTACTTCCTTTTGTCTGTCCTGAATCTTCCAACATTCAGCTTCTTTGAATGTCCACGAGTTCTAGTATTATGAGAGAGGGAGAAGAACTTTTCTCTATCCACTTTCTCAATGCCATGCATAATTTTATACACTTCTATCATGTCTCCTCTGACCCGCCTTTTCTCTAAACTAAAAAGCCCCAAATGCTGCAACCTTTCCTCATAAGGGAGTCGCTCCATCCCCTTGATCATTCTGGTTGCCCTCTTCTGAACCTACCCCCACCCCACTCAAAAGATGAGCATCACCATAGGGGGCAATGTTAATTAACTGAAGGCCTGGGTAAATGAAAAGATCTTAGCCTAGCACCTAAAAACTGACAAGGATGGTTCCAGGTGTGCTTCCCTGAGGAGAGCATTTCACAGATGGGGGCCACCACTGAAAGGATGCATTCTCATGTTGCCACCCTTTGCACCTCCCTCCCTGATGAAGATCACAGAGTCCAGGCTGGTTCATATTGGAAGAGGTGGTCCTTGAGGTATTTATTTGTTTGTTTATTATTTGATTTATACCCCGCCCTTCCTCCCAGCCCAGGGCGGCAAACAAAAACACTACAAACACATTAAAACATCATGAAAACAGACTTTGGAATACATTAAAACAAAACATCTTTAAAGACATTTTAAACAAAGCTTTCAAGGCATCTTTAAAAATAAAGTTCAAAACATATTGTTTTTTTTAAAGGTTTAAAAACATATTAAAAGTAATTTCAACACAGACACAGACAGGGATAAAGTCTCAACTTAAAAGGCTTGTTGAAAGAGGAAAGTCTTCAGTAGGCACCTGTCAGAGACGGTGCCTGTCTAATATTTAAGGGGAGGGAACTCCACAGGGTAGGTGCCACCACACTAAAGGTCTGTTTCCTACATTGTGCAGAACGGACCTCCTGATAAGATGGTATCTGCTGGAGGGCCTCACCTGCAGAGCGCAATGATTGACTGGATATATAAGGAATAAGACGGTCTTTCAGGTATTCTGGTCCCAAGCTGTATAGGGCTTTGTACACCAAGATTAGAACCTTGAACTTGGCCCAGTAGCAAATGGGCAGCCAGGCACTGCAGTCCTGAGCTATACAGGGCTTTAAAGGTCAATGCCAGCACTTTGAATTGAGCCCCATTTGCTTTAGTGGTTTGGGGGATAGATTTTTTTTTGGGGGGGTGAGGTTTTAGGGAGAGGAAGAATAACTACAGATTGCCTTCTATCACTCGCATGTGTGGATTCCATTCATTATTTTTGCTGCTGGGAGAAAGGGTGGGATATAAATCAAATAATAAATAAATAAAATGGTGAAATAGCATTATAAATAGTGAGGTGTGTGTGTGTGTGTGTGTGTGTGTGTGTGTGTGTGAGTGAGTGAGTGAGTGAGTGAGTGAGAGAGAGAGAGAGAGAGAGAGAGAAATCAGTAATTAAAATCTGCAACAGACTAACCCTCTGGAACTTCCAGAGTGGAAATTGTTGCTATGGAAGGCATGAAAACAGGAACAAGCCCATGTATATGGGGTCCATTAGATCATAGGTGCATATGACAGCCAGTGTGGTATAGTGGTTAGACTGTTGGACTGGGACCTGGGAGACCAGGGTTCAAATCCCCATTCAGCCATGAAGCACACTGGGTGATCTTTGGCCAGTCACTGTCTCTCTGCCTTACCTATGTCACAGGGTTGTTGTGAGTATAAAATAGGCAGAGGGAGAGCCATGTATATACACCCCCTTGGGCAATGATGGCTGGGGCTCATGGGAGCTGGAGTCCACCAATCTGGAGGGCAACACAATTGCTACATCTGCTCTATAGGGATTCTAAGCACTGTATAAATAGTCCCATTCATGTGCATCCTGTCCTGGATGGGGTTACACTCCCCCTGAAAGAACAGGTTCGTAGTTTGGGGGTTCTTTTTGACCCTTCCTTGTCTCTTGAGGCTCAAGTGGCCTCGGCGGCACGGAATGCGTTTTACCATCTTCGTCTGGAAGCCCAGCTACGCCCCTATCTGGATGATGACGACTTCGCCTCAGTTGTCCATGCTCTGGTAACTTCAAGATTGGATTACTGTAATGCGCTCTACATAGGGCTGCCCTTGAAGACAGTTCGGAAGCTTCAGCTAGTGCAGAATGCAGCAGCCAGACTATTGACGAGGACCAGTCGGTCTTCGCATATAACTCCTGTTCTGGCTCGCCTGCACTGGCTACCTATTCGCTTCCGGGCAAGATTCAAGGTGCTGGTTATGACCTATAAAGCCTTACATGGCGTAGGACCGCAATACCTGTTGGAACGCCTCTCCCACTATGAACCTACCCGTTCACTTCGTTCGTCATCTAAGGTCCTCCTCCGGGTACCAACTCATGGTGAAGCCCGGAGGGTGAGTACTAGATCTAGGGCCTTTTCTGTGGTGGCCCCCGAGCTGTGGAATAGCCTCCCCGAAGAGGTACGCCTGGTGCCTACATTATTATCCTTTCGGCGCCAGGTAAAGACCTTTTTATGCTCCCAGGCATTTTAATCAGTCTGATCCTTTCAGTTTTAATTTTGCATATTAATCTTTTATATTTTGATATTCTGTTTAATTGTATTTTTTTTTGTTTTTTCTGTAGGTTATATATGTTTTGTGATTTTATTATTATGATGTATGTATTTTATTCTATGCTGTTTACCGCCCTGAGAGCTATTTGCCGTGGGCGGGATATAAATGCAACAAAATAAAAAATAAAATAAAAAAATAAATTCATGGTAACAAGACTTACTTTTGTCACCTTGTTTCAGGTGCATGTGTGTTTGTTGTGGGTGACTGTATTGAATATCTGATCCCTCAAGGATGGTCAGACCTGTCCAGTTAATGTACATCCTCCTTAAATCTTCCCACTGCTTTGATTTCCCAGAATGCTGAGCTTTGCCAGCTTGGGCAGGAGCCATTGTTCCTTGTCCATTATTTATTTATTAAGATCTTTATTTCATTTCATTTCTATCCCACCCTTCCTCCCAAAGGAGCCCATGGCAGCAAGCAACCAAACAGTCGCACATCTATTTGCTTGGCCATAAACTAGAACATTTTTAATTTTTTTTGGTTATTATTATTTGTTGGAGCCAACAGAAGACTTTTTCCAAGCCGATTTGTGGGTACATGAACACCCGTGTGTGCTGCTGGGTGGGCGACCCATGGCTTAATTAAGTGAATTAACTCCTTCAAAAAGTATTGGGTTTGGAGCAGATGTAAGAGGACAGGAAATTTCCGCCAGTTCTGCATTCTTTTATGTTCACTCACGGATGCTGCAGTCATCGAGCAACGAATATGAATGTGTGAACAAGACCTTTGAAACAAAGTAAAATAAAATACATTTAGGGTGCAATCCTATGATGCCTGGGAGGATGTCCTGGGATCATAAGATGTTTCAAATTAGTAGCAATGGAAGGAAGGATTGAAAAGACAAATGCCCATAGAAAGATGAATGAAAAAGGGAGATTGTATGTTTCCTCACTACCACCTTCCACTCTGCGGACAGGACATAGTAAAAGGTAGTGGGGAAGGGCCGTAGCTCAGTGGAAGAGCATCTACTTTGCATGCTTTGTGGAATTCCCTCCCAAATGATCTCCGCCATGCCCCCACTATGATGAACTTCCGCCGGGCCTTGAAGACCTGGCTCTTCAGACAGGCTTTTGGGGTGGGTTAGGTTTTATTACTACTGTTCGAGATTTTAATGTTTTGATGTATTTGTATGTTTTTATTCTGTACGTCATCCAGAGTGGCTGGACAACCAGCCAGATGGGCAACTAATAAATCTAATAAATAAATGCAAATGTCAGGTTCAATCCCCAGCATCTCCAGGTAGGAGAGATCCCAGTCTGAAACTCTGGAGGGCTGCTGCCTGTCAGTGTAGACAATACGGAGCTAGATGGACCAATGGTCTCACTCTGTATAAGGGAGCGTCTTATGTTCCTATGCGCTGCCTCTGCCTCGGTTTACCCATTTGCCACCTAAGTAGGATTGCTCTGGCCATACATTTAAACACATGAGACTTGGATTTAGCTTTTTTATTGTTTGACAACAACTTACAATGGACCCGTTCCCTGTGTACCCTTCACGACGACCCCCTTCACGATGAAACGTTTGGCTTTCTGCTTGCAAAGCTATCCTATTTCCAGGTCCGGGCTAGACTGACTTTTAAGGATCCCTGCAGATGTCCTTTTACTGTGCATTCATGATTATTTGTGCTCATGATGTTATCAGGGCGATCATACGCAATCCTGCTTTTGATACTGTTCCCTAGGGATGGGCGAATAATTCAATTCAGTTCGCATTTCAAGGCGAATCTATCGAATTTGGACTTTCTGAAGCAATATGAAACTGAAACACAGTCATTCTTTGAAATTTGCCCTTATTTGAATTGTGCAATGTGTTCGCCAACCCAACAATGTGTACAAACATTATACGTTACGACAAAGTGTGCATAAAAATGAACATACCAAATATGAAAATAACATACCAAAATACATTATATTAAGAGAAAGTGTTTGCAAAAATATTTACATGACTAAAAATGGCCTTTAAAATTTGTTTATTAGGAGAAATTTGCATTAAAATGCTGGAGAATTTTCATAACTATTTTTTTTAAAAAAATACAAATTGCTGCAGAAATGTGGAGAACTGATTTTACGATTGGAAAAATGAGAAATTGAGAGAACCAAAATTGACAGATCTTCCCATCCCTACAGCCTTTGCACTTGCAACCATTTTGGGGTGGCCACACTGCTTCATCTCCCATCAGTGCATATCCCTACTGAAATCCTGTAACTTTTTACATCACAAAACATTTTGTCCCACTTTTGTTGCCCTATAGCTCCTCCAGACAGCAATTATTGGATAGCATTGGGGAAGCACTGCAGATTGAACAAACTAAGGCACAATATATGCACCACTAATGCACTATTATTGTGTCAAGAACATGTTGCAGAATATGCCCGCAATAAAACACCCGTCTGGAGGGGCCCTTCGTATATATTTTTTTGCATTTTTCTGAAAGGCATTCAAACAAACTTAGCTATGTGTGCCTAGCTATTCATATGTCCCATCTAAGAACCCAAACAGGATCTAATTTATTTATATCGCCGGTCTGATGCTTTGACCTTGCTTTACAACAGGTATAATTGGCCACTTTTCAGCTAAGAAGTGAGGCAGTGATGCAATCAAAGCCTGACCTTGTTCTTCTGTGTCACAGCCTCGGTTTCACTTCCAAAATGCATTGAGAGGATAATTATTGACTAATTAGTGGGCTAAAATGTAGAACTCGGTAGGTGTGTTTATACTGTAAAACTTTCCTGGAGCTACCAGAGAAGTTGCTTAGATCTCTCAGCAACTTGAAAGTAAAGGATTTCTTAGAAAACTGATTCTTGTGTTTGTTCAAGACATCATACATACAAACACAAGTAAGGAAAATACCCCTAGGCCAATTTTTTCCTACTTGTGTTGATTTATTTCTTTTCCTGGCACTTGGAGAAGGGCTATCGCTTAGTTAGCAGAGCATCTACTTCGCATGCAGAAGATTCTAGGTTCAATTCCTGACATCTCCAGGTAGGACTGGGGAAAAAACCAATCTGAAATCTTGGAGAGCCATTGCCAATCAGTGCAGACAATACTGAACTGGATGGACCAATGGCGTGACTCGGTATAAAGGATGCTTCCTATAAACCGCAATTTTGCTGCCGGGAAAGGAGAATTCATTTTTGCCTGGCGAGCACTTTCATTTCTATGTGTCATGTGGAACATTGTTGTGCAAGTGTCAGACCCTATTGGATAGAGCCTGTGGCATCACTAGTGATGAATGGCAAACCTCTATCTTCCCAGGCTTGTCCCCATTTTTCTTATTACTTATTTATTTAAAGGCCCCAACTTGACTCTTGCCCCACAATGCCAGACACGTGACTACTGCCCTGTCTACATTAGCAGACATGTGCATCAAATTCATTGGAGCCTGGGTGGATGAACATTACATGCACATTAGCGGCATGCGCCTCTGTGGCCAGGAGTGTCTTTGGTCTACCATGGTCATGTGTCTTACTTTACAGAGGACAAGCCTCTCTTTGAAGGCTGTTAAAGTCCACTCTTTGCAGGTATTGTCTATTTGAAGGGCTCCCTGGTCCAAGTTTGGTTGACAGATAAAGAAATCTTAAGAAGGGAGAACAGGGCCCTTGATGTTGCCCTTTACAAGCTAGGTCTGAACTAGAGGAGGAATGTAGAGGATTTTGGTTCTGTCTGCAGCTTACTGAGAATCATTCCCCCTGCATTTCACACCATTGAACCAGACCTCAGAATGGAACATCAATCTGTTGTTCAGTCGATAGATGTATTAAATTTTCTGAGGGGTGGTTCAACTTACTCAAAGGACTATTCTATCTTCTTCCTTTTAACAGTGTAAAGCTGTTTGGAGCAGCTTCAGAGTGTGGCATGTCTAGCATGCTGGGCAAAACAAATGTTTTAAAGATGGTGCAGGAAGTGATTGCATGCTGCCTCCTGTGTAATGCTATGCACAAAATGGCTGCCCCAGTGTTGTACTGATAAGAGGCCTCCTGGCAAGGGAGATGGAAGTTTTATCAAACACTGTCTCCACCCTCCTACTGCCACAACACTCGAGCTTTGGTTCTATTTCATTGCTTTAAGCCTCCCTGAAAAGCAGGATTTATTGAATAAATACCTGAAGAAAATAAACCCTCCCTTTGCTGAATCAGCATGCCTAAAGGACACATGGAGCGTGTGCTAGTGGCTAATGTGGATGAACTCCAAAAAAAAAAAAGAGATGGGCACACAGTCCACAAAACGTTGCAGCGGTGCCACCCCAGGGGCTTTGAGGGGCCTCAGCAAGCATGACAATTAAAGGAAGATGTCCAGTCGTGCATTGCACATGGTACCTGGAGAATCCCCAAGGTTTCCCAGAGACCGGAACAGCTGAACATTCTTTGGATTACTACATCAGCCTTTGCAGAAAGAGTTGGTGTAAGTGGGAGAGCAGTGTTGGTTATTGCCCATTTGGACTGGTGGGGCGGAAGGCAAGGAGACTTACAGCAGGTGGAGCCTGAACCAATGACAGGGAGAGCCAACTCATGCTAGTTTTCTCCTCATCCTCCCTGCTGAGTTCTGCAAGGGCAACCCTGAGACTGAGGAGGAGAAAGAGGAAGCTGACAGGCAGTTGTAAGTAAGAAGGGAGGCAGACAAGGGCTGGCCAAGGGCAGACTGAGATTGGTGAAGCAGCGCTCCTTGTGCCCTAAGAGGCCAGTCTCCATTGGAAGCGAGAGAACTTTTGGATCCTTTCTCAAAAGAGGGCCATTTAACACAGGCAATGAAGAGGTGACCAGAATCCCTCCCTGCCAGCCCAAGAAACTGTTCCCCTCTGGCCCAAAGGCAGCAAAGGTTTTTGTCAGCTTCTAAATTTCAGTTCCCCCATATTGATGAACCGAACTTTGTGACAGGGGAGGGGGTTCATACATTTGACTTCTGAGGAAAAAGTAGTCAGTAGATGTGAAGGGCACAGCAGCTCTTTTTGACTGTGAGGTAGGGAGAATTAAGGAGGAGAGGCTTTTTATGGCTGTTCCCACAGTCAGGCCTTTTAGAATGCATCACCCACAGTGTCCAAACAGACCTATGTGCTGTGATCCTATTTGGCAATAAGGAGGATCTTGGGTTCCTCAGACTTCTTCTCATACAGCAGCTCTCAGATTCGGCAACAAATGAAGTATCCAGTTACAGCCGGGCAAACAGAGAATGTGAAAATCAAGGTGACCTAAAACTAAAAAACCCACAGCCTTAAAAAGTGGGAAGAAAATTAAAATTGTCTCTTGTTATTGTCAAATTATTTACCCTCTGCTTTGGTCTGTTCCCATAGCAACAAGAGGGACATTGCGTGCACTCCACATTGAAAGATTTAGATTTTGGAACCTACAGCTTTTCCTTCAGACCAAAACTTAATTCAGAACACAATTTTGCCCTCTAGTGGAATTCTGTTGAACACCACTCAGAAGTGTCTTTTCTAGTTCTCCCATATACATCGCAAAGTCCTATTTTGTCCTTTTCTTTTACATTTACAGAAGTATTTCTTCAAAGTCATGTCATGTTATCTTAACATATAGATTCTTCACCAATTATATTAGCAGTAGAAGATTTAGAGAAAGGTTATCCAAATATGAATATTCCAAGCAATGTTTTTCAAGTAGTAGCTAAGCTCTCCTCTGAGAGATTTTAGCGGCTGGGATTGTGCAGAGGCTTTTATTAGCTTTTCCAGTGTTTGATTCTTGATAAATCAGCTTGTGTCCCAATTGAAGTTGGGCAAGAACAAGGTTTCCCAGACTCACGTTGGACTCACCTTATTCAAGAGCCATCTTCAGCTCCCTCGCCCCAGCCTTAGTAACAAAAGGGCATAGGCTGATCACAGCAACAGAGAGAGATCAAGCTGAAAATAGCAATAATAACCCGCAGTGAGCCTCCCCGAAAGGCATCCCCTAAAAGCCATGTCATCTTGACCTAGGGCTGGGGAAAGCACCTAACAACAGAACCAGGTGAACTTCTTTAGGGAGGGCTGTTCTACAGAGGTGACACCAAAGCTAAACAGGCCCTGCCCCTCGTCACTTCAGCACTTCAGTTAACAGAGGAACAGAGAGTGGGACCTCAGTTGTGAATTGGAACATGTGAGGAGGGGACATACAAGTGGAGGTGGTTTCAATCATTTATTACTTTTAAAGCACCTTGAATTGAGTCTGGAAATGAACAAATGACCACTGAAGACTGAACAGCACCGAGAAGCCGTGCCACATCCAGGAGTATCTTTTTGGCCCCTTTGTCTCACCTGTGTGCGGAAAACAACACCACAAGGAAAGATTGGAGGAGCTGAACAGGCTCAGCTTGGAGCAGAAAAGACAGAAAAGACATGAAAAGTTGTCACATAGAAGGGGGCAGAAATGTGTCCTCTGTTGGTCCTGAACACAGGACTAGCTCTAGTGATTTTACAGAAGAGTCCATTTTGGTTAAATATTTGGAGAACTTGTTTGTTCGTTATTAAATTATTTATAGTTAATTTATTTATTATTAAGTTTATATCCCAACCTTCCTCCCAAAGGGAGTAAACACAGTTCAACAATGGAACCAGTTACCTAAAGAGTAAAGGGAGGCACAGACTGAGCAACTTCGCACAACACCATTCCACATACCTATTTCCAGTGGATGGTTTCACCAGCCCTGGCACAGAGGGAGTGATGGGGGAGAAATGTGATTATTTACTTTTAAAAGCAAACCTACCCAATTCCCACTTTCTGAAACTATACGTGAACTGAGACATAGCCATCCTTTAAAATCCTCTGCTCCGAATTGTGTAGTGCAATTCTCCAGCCGAGTAATGTGGACAAAAATGCATATATTCTGATAAAATACATATAAAAATACATATATTGGTGAAAATAACATATAATAATGAACTACATTAGGATAAATGCTTTGAAAAATATGTTTATCAGGCAAAACTGCATGCAAAAAATGTGTTTCCTAGGAGAAAGTTTCACTAAAATTTTCATAAGGATGAAAAAAATAGCAAATTGCTGCAGAAATGTGGAGACCTGTATTTAAGATTGGAAGAATGAGAAACAACTGAGAAACCCGAAACTGACAGATCCCTGCACAGAGGGGAAAAACACAAGGAGCAAGAATACCAGGAAAGTCGACTCGGAATATCATGATTAAGCCATGTACAATGATGTCTCCTGATGTTGTTCCTCCTCCTTGCTATCTCTACATCTTCACTGGACACCCCACCCCACCGGAATGGATCCTTCCCTGCAAGTGGTTTAAAGCCATGTTAAAAATACAATGCAAGACAACTAACAGGATATGCAGGATGTTTTTTTAATTCCTGATCTGCATTATTAGATGTGAGAATACATTTTTGTAATATTCATGTGAATTTTTAGATATATTTTATAATGGTCATACTTTTTTTGTTTTGTAAATGATTCACTTTGTTTTTATTTTATGTACATTGTTTAGAGATTTATTGCTCAATTATGTTACTTAAAATGTGGATTGTTGTTGTTCTTATTATTAGCAACTGTATTGAATGTAGAATTTAGATTGATTTTTGTTGAAATTTAAACCACTTTGAGATTTTTTGAAATATAAAGTGGTATACAAATTAAATACATACATACATACAAATATGTTTAATTGCATGGTAGCTATTGTTAAAGCCCTCAGCAAGCAATCAGTTCCTCCCCAAATATCCCAGTGTTCAGGAAGTGGGGACAAGAAGGGGTGTCTCACCCACTTCTAGCTCTGAGACCACCCCCTGCTAACTTCAGGCCCACCCATCACCATCAAGCAGTCCCCAACTGATGAACCTCAGAGGGAATGTGCCCTTCAACAGGAAATGAAAAGGCTTCCATCCCTGGGCTGCACTAACTGGTTGTGGCTCTCCAAGGTCACAGAGGCGGGTCTTTCCAGCACTACCTCGAGATGTCAGGGATTGAAGCTGGAACATTCTGCACACAAAGGATATGCTCTAGCAACAACCTACTCGTTTTAAAGAAGATGAGAGAGCATGCTAGGTTATAAGTGAGCTGAAAGTTCCTTTGAAAACTTTGTTGAGTCACGAAGATCAGATCTTGAAAAAGCTGAAGAAGAGCCAATCTGTGTCCTTTCAAATTGAGACTGTCTTACCTCTGGAGCAGAGCATATCTAGTATAAAAAACCTGGCTGAATGCGGTTCTCTTATCGTGACACATTTAAACGTTTTTTTCTTTTCTTTTAATAATGTTATTTGTTATTTAATTTTGAGAATTGCATTATTGTATTGATGTATTATGATGTGTTGTTATATTCGTGTTTTTGTAAGCTGCCTTGAGGGCCTTTTGACCATAAGGTGGGGTATAAATTTAATGAATGAATAAATGAATGAATGAAATGGGGAGGAGGTCGGGGAGACAGTTTCACAAAATTGTACATTGATCTAAAAACATCTTAAAAGATGCAGATGTACCAATTTTAACTTCTTTTATTGTTCAAGCAAATATACACACTGCTGCAAGGATATGGGGAAGCCAAAGGGGGGGGGAATGAGAGTGAAAGGGAATTCTTGTTGCTGCTGTTGCTTTGATATTATCATTCTCTCGGTTATTTACTTATGCAGTCTTAAATGGATTTGCTTGCAAATGAAAAAGAAAATGACTATGTTCCAGTCCAACAGTGTAGAAGCACAGCCATAAAAAGTTGAGAGAAACTACCAGCAATTTTGCATGGAAGAGGGAGGGGGTGACTTAATCCAGATACCACCTCCTCCCCCTCCCAAACAGCTGAATGGTAGAAATCCAGCTTTCTCTAAAAAGGGTCTATGAACACAGCCTTTGTTTAAACTTCCCCCGAATCACCAAAAATGCCTCCCAATCTCACCCGTGAACAGGGTAACAAAGCTGGGTAGTACATTTTAGCTCATGTTTAGCAGGAATTAGTGTGGATGTGTGTGTTTTCCTAGCTGGATGTGCAAAGCTAAGTTGTGCACATGATTCCCCAGTCAGATCAATAAATGCATAAGTAAAAGGAATATACATATGCATTTTTGGATCAGACTAGGGGTTCAGGTATGCAGCCTAACTTTGTACATCCCATTCTCCATCCTGCTAGGGACATGCAAGAGGAAGTCTTTCCCTAGCTGGATTAGGGCAAACACATTTCTGGCACTTGCCATATGCAAAAGACACTAACCACATCTATCATATGTGTAGTATGGAGTTTCTGTAAATATACAATAACCAATCCAGTATAATTAATCTTGGAACCTTTTCATGCAACAAACATGTTCTGAGCTCTTTGCAATGTGGAGAGTTGGGTCTTTAAAAAAAAAAAAAAACCACACCAGTTTGTTTATATTAGCCACCCCAAGTCAAAGATTTCAGTCTTGGCCTGACATTCTGGGCAGCTTTCATCTGTGCATTATCTGTTTATCCTCCTTTGATTTGCAGCCTGGGACCACAGCCAGCCAATGCTTAAATGAATCGACCCTACTTGGACCACAGCTTTCTTTCATTGATTGATTACAAGCCTAGATATGAGCAGGCTGGTGGTTGAAATGATAAATTATATCCTGCCACAGAAAGTCTTCCTCCTCGAAACATTTTTTTCTACATTATATCAACATCCTCAGTTCTAAAAGTGTCTACTTTTTCATAAGTATGCTACAGGTTAGCTTGTTTCTATCTGGTAAGATACCAATATGTATCTGTATTAAAGAGACACTATAATCCAGGGATGGAGAACCTGTGGTCCACTACATGTTGTTGTACCCAAATTCCCATCAATCCCAGCCGACAGGGCCAATGGTAAAGGATGATGGGAGCTGTAATGCAACAACATCTAGAAGGTCACAGGTTCCCTAGTCCTTCATTTTGGGATGTAAAGCCCTATGTGGCTTGGGGCCTGGGTACCTGAAGGAGGACACCTCCCCAACCCATGCTCTAAGACTGGGTTCACCAACCCGTCACCCGAGAACATCAGGGTGCCCACAAAGGCCTTCAGTGATGGTCCCAGCAGGTAGCCTAGCATCTGAGCTTTCATTGTAAAAAAGAAGAAGTAAGCCTCCAGCCCTCCTAGAAAGAAAGTTATCGAACAAAATGTGCAGGTACCCCTCTAAACTATTCTTATGAGATTGTGGTTTTATGGTTTTATTGTTGATGTTTTATTCTGTGTTTTATTGTCAAGATCCGGCCAGCTGCACTTCCACTCGCAAGCACATTCACCGGGTGGAAGGAGGAGTTCTGACTCACTCCACAAGCAGCAGCTGGCAGGAGGATAACAGAGGATGGCAGGGCTAAGTGGAAGGACGCCTGTGCCCAATCCATCCCGCCCCTGTCCCAGCCCTGCACAAAGGGGGTTAAGATTGCTCTGCCAAAATTATATATATTATTGTATTTTTACTGCCAAATATTTGAAAACACGCTTGTGGGGATTTTCAGCTTCAAGTGCCAAAATAGCTTGGCTGCTATGTACCTTGACTAGGGATGTGCTAGAATTCTCCCCAATTTGGATTTGGTAGAAAATTTTCCATTCATTTGTTTCTTCTCTATCATTGTGGATTGGATTTTTACGTAGCAATTCTCCACAGCCATTTTGAAAAGATTTTCTTTAAAAATATCACCTCTAAAATATCAATGTCGAGAATGATAATTTTATTGATTTTATCAATATTTCCTTTAAAAAATTCAATAGTTTTTGCTAGGAAAAAAACTGATCAAATTGATTCTGGACTGTTAAGTCAACAGAATCCTTGCAAACCAGCACCAGTGAACGGATCCCATCCCTAACCTTATCACCAAACTTGTGTTGTACACAGCTGAGCCCAAATTTTGGTCAAGAGGGCATGTTCTCTACTGCAGTGTCCTTGAGGTCCTAACAAGCCATGATGTAGGTTGCCCTTGTGTAATTGATTTTTCTTAAATAAATAGCCGGAAGAGGAGGAACATAAGCAGAGGCCAAAGGCCCACCTAATCCAGCATCCTTCCTGTTCTCACAGTGGTAAACCAGATGCCTACAGGAAGCCAGCAAGCAGGAGCAGAATGCAACAACACTCTCCAGCAGCTGGTGTTCAGAGGCATATCACCTCTGACAGTGGAGACAGAACATCACTATGACAGGTAATAGCCATTGACAATCTTATATTCCATGAAAGATTGGGGCCATGGTGCAGGAGTGGAGGGATTTAACCCATCACTGTCCTGATCAGAATTTCTCTCTCTCTCTCTCTCTCTCTCTCTCTCTCACACACACACACACACACACACACACACACACACACACAAACACCTCCTTTTCACAATGGGAAATTTCCTCCATTTCCAAAGAGCAGATGCAGTGTACAATTTTGATCAGGACCACAGTAGAGGGAAAGAATTAAGGCCACCCTTTCCCATGACATGCTTCTGATGTAGCTCGCCCTTTCATATACCAGGTATTTAGTTAAGAAAAATCAATTAGCGAGGGCCAACAACAAATGTCTCATCTAATTTGGGCCAAGAATCAGTTTCTTAAATTGGCACAGAGTGGGGAGGGACGGTGAAGCTGGAGTCTAAAGAACAGTGCACAGAAGGGACAGGGGTCACTTCCTGGTTAGCAAACAAGGATTAAACCACAGTTATCCAGTTTGGACATAACAGGAAACTGGTTTAACGAACAGTGATATCAGCAGCAAAGCTGGACAGGCAAGAGGAGCAAGGGAGGGGCATGGAGTGAGCACACAGTTCATTCTTGTGTGAATACACTATTGAATGCTTTATTGTCAGTATGGTTTATTAGCTAAGGATCATTATGTTTGAACTGGACTTTTACTAGGGAAAATCAAAAGAGAGAAATTGTGGCAATCAAGAATTTGACTGTATCTCAGGGCCAAACTAGTTTTTAAACATATTTTAAAATGTTACTAACAAGCACAGGGATGGGGTGGGGGGGAGGATAAGGATATAACTCGATCCCCGTGCCATTTTCCCCTATTAAAACTTCATGTTCCCCAAACTGCTATTTGTTAAACAGGGGGATGGGGACTTATAAGTATTGTATGTAAGTTTTCTTCCGCAGAGCCAATACAGTAGCTGTCAGAGAAGGATCTTTATAAGGAAAATTGTGCAGGGTGGAATGGGCTAACTCCTCCCCTAGTGGAGAGGTCCTGATTGGTGTCACCCCTCCCACATCTACAGCTAACATGTTAAAAAGAGTGCGGCTGCATATCCTAGCTTTCCACACCAAAAATAAAAGCACCAAATTTACTCCATTTGTAGACATAATGTCCATTTCCAGATATTTGGGCATGTGATATTGAAATATCAGCAGCATATGCAATATCACATGCCCAATATCTGAAAATGATCACTATGCATTAAAAATAGTGTAAGTTAGCAACATAGGGTTGTTGCCAACTAAGTTTTACTTGGAGTAGACTCGCTGAAATTAATGAACCTAAGTTAGTCATGTTCATTCATTTCAACAGGTCTACTCTGAGTGGGACTAGCATTAGATACACCCTGTAGGAAGCTGCCTTACACTGCGTCAGAGCTATTGGTCCAGGTACCCAGGGTTTCAGACAGGGGGCATTCCCAGCCCTACATGGAGATGCCAGGGATTGGCCGTGCAATCTTGTGCATGCAAAGTATGTGGCCTACCACTGAGTCATAGTTGAGTTAGATGCTGTTATGAAAAAATGCATGAATGGCTGGCTATGCCACTTCTCTACAACCAATGGGCAAACCTCAAATCATGCCTACTTTGGCTTCAGATGCCACACCTTCCCTGGCTGCAAGATGTAAGAAATCTGACAAACAGGCATATTGTGAAAAGGAAAGACAAGCATCCATTTCAGGCTAAACTGTTCACTGTCAGCTTCTGCTGATTCCAATCCACAGCGTGGCAAATGAGACAATTATGCATAGCAAGTTCCCACTCCAAGTCCAGGCACAGGGGAAGCTCACTGTCAAAAATGATTAACATCTCAAAAGAGATTCTGTTTTTCAGGAAAGATGTTGGACAATAGCACCATTATATATAAAAAACTCCTCAGTGATTTATATATGAGCCAGTGTGGTGTAGTGGTTAAGGTGTTGGACTGCGACCTGGGAGACCAGGGTTTGAGTCCCCACACAGCCATGAAGCTCACTGGGTGACCTTGGGCCAGTCACTGCCTCTCAGCCTCCTGAAAACCCTATTCATAGGGTTGCCATAAGTCGGAATTGACTTGAAGGCAGTACATTTACATTTTTTATACACAGATATACTGGTACAGATGCAATTTCCTTCCTCATCCTCCAGATTTGAAAGGTTGGGGAAGGGCCATAACTCAGCAGAGCATCTTTTTTGCATGTAGAAAGTCCCATATTCAACCCCTGACATCCCCAGTTAGGACTGGGAGAGACTCCCTGCCTGAAACCCTAGAGAGCTGCTGCCAGTCAGTGTAGACAATAATGACCTAGATGGGCCAATGGTCAGATTCTGTTGTTCCAAATTTTTCCCTTCCTTGGGTCAGAATAGAAAACTTGAACTGCTTCCTTTCATGTATTTCCTCAAAGACAGTCTCCTCCTGTCTCTATCTCCATGTGCTTTAAAAATGTCCAAAAAAAGAAAAAAGCCCTCATCCAAGCACCTCCACCTTCTGAGCATAGGAACACCATAAGAGGCCTGCTGGATCAGACCAAAGGTCCATCTAGTCCAACATCTTGTTCTCAAAGTGGCCAGCAAAATGCCTCTGGGACGCCCACATGGAGGACAGGACATGAATGCAACAGCATTTCCCCCAGCAACTGGTAGTCAGAGGCCTCTTATACTGGTGGTAGTACATAGCCATCATGGCTAGTGGCCATTGACAGCATTGTCCTCTATTATGATAAAGCTGGAGAGGCTGCTGAGACCGCTTGCATTCCCACCCATACTAGCTCTGTGGAATTAATTAAGCCGAGGTGTAATGAAGGAAGATGGAACTGGAAAAAACAGAAGCAGGAAAGCAATTGTTTCTGCTTCATACAACACACTGGCTGCATTCACACTGTACATTTATTCCACTATTATTCCACTTTAAACAATCATGGCTTCCCCCAAGGAATCCTGGGAAGTGTTGTTTGTGAAGGGTGCTGAGAGTTGTTAAGAGACCTCTATTCCCCTCACAGAGCTACAATTCCCGGAGTTCCCTAGAAAAAGGATTGACTGTTAAGCCACTCTGGAAATTGTAGCTCTCTTAGAAGAACTGGAGCCTCCTATCAACTCTCAGTGCTCTTCGCAAACTACACTTCTTAAGGTTCTTTGGGAGAAGCCAAGACTGTTTCAAGTGGAATAAAAGTGGAATAAATTTTTGATGTGAATGTGGTCTAAGAAGCAAAAAAAAAAAAGCAGCATGGTTTTGAAAACAGTGGTTAAAATCAGTGCCGTTTGGAAAAGTTCAGGCCACCATCCTGATTCAAAATGGTGTCCAAACATAGACTAAAATCTGCTCCTTGTTCTCAGGAACCATCACACAAAATTTGGTTACGAGATATTAAGTGGTGTCCCAATGCATAGCAAACAAACAACTCCAAAATATACAGTAGCTAGAGGAAGGGAGGAGGAAGAAGGGAAGAGAGATGATTCTAAGCCCTGTCCTCTGGTGTAAGAGGGGCTGTGAATGCTCTAATGGTTTGGGGAAGCATGCCACACCCATTTGCAAGCTGTTCAGGTTTCTGGTTATCACTACCTCCTGTAGTAGCAAATTCCATAGTTTAACTAGGTGCCATGTAAAGAAGTACTTCCTTTTGTATGCCCTAAATCTTTAACATTCAGCTTCAATGGATGATCCCAGGTTCTGATATTTTGAGAGAGGGGAAAAAAACACTTTTCTCTATCCACTTTCTCCAGACCATGCAAAATTTGTATACACCTCTATCATGTCTCCCCTTGCTTGCCTGTTTCCCCCTAAACGACAAAGTCCAAAATGTTATAAAATTTCCTTCTAGCACAGTGGTTCCAGCATCTCGGCCATTTTCATCGCCCTTTTCTGAAACTTTTCCAGCTCTGCATTCTTTTTGGGGTGCAAGACCCAGAATGATACATAGTATTCCAAGAGTGGCCACACCACAGCTTTACATAACGGCATTACGAGAGTGGCAGTTTTATTTCCAGTTCCTTTTCTAATTATCCTGAACATGGAACCCAAGCCAAAGTGTGCACACATTTACAATTTAAAAGAATTTGGTTTTGTTTTTAATTTTGAAAAGTTTAATTATTTATTTATCTATTTATTAGACCCACTGAAGTTAATAGACAATAGAACCTAGGTTCATTGATTTCATTGGGCCTACTCTGAGTAGGACTTGTATATTGGGAGAAATATGCACTAAAATGTTAATGAAAATTCATGAGGACTTTGTTAAAAAAATTGTAAGCTGTTGCAGAAACACTGAGAACAGAACTTAAGGTTGGAAAAATGAGAAACTGAGAGAAACCAAAATTGACCGATCCATTCATCTCTAGTCAGTTGAAAAGACTGTATCTGGACCAACAATGGGGGCCAGGATGGATAACACAGTAGATGTGATTTCATTTCATCATTGTAAGCCTTTACAAGATCCATTCTGGAAATTATTAGAACAGAGGAAGCTGCCTTTTACCAAGTCAGACCATTGGCCAATCCAGCTCAACGTTGTCTACACTGACTGGTAGCAACTCTCCACAGTTTTCAGACAGTGACTCTTTCCCAGCCCTACCTGGAGATGTTGGGGGTTGAACCTGGGACCTTCTGCATGGAAAGCCGATGCTCTACCACCAAGCTATGGCTCTTCCCTGATGAAGGTAATTGCTTTTTTTACTAGCTGTGTTAGATACCTTCTTAGAAAGGGCAACTGCTCTGCAGCATGGACCGCAAGGGACACTTCCCACAACAATGGCATGATTCAGTTCCTTCCACATTATCAAATCCTGCTGTGCGTGCAGCGATGTGCATGTGGAGAGGACCTCCATAGGCATTTCCAGAAGTCCAGGGCCCCACTCAAGCAGAATGAGCAGGAAGGCCCCTAAATATAGCAGGACTTGCTAAACACATTTTGAAGTGTAGTAATATCCAACACCATCTAAAGAGCTCCTTCCGTAAGACCATTAAATCCAGAGTCTAAAGTTGCCTGCACCACTGTGGCATTGTACTCTGCCCTGCCCTCCCAATCACCAGATAGGGTGCTGCTGTGTACTGCAATGCCCCAGGCATTACTGATAAGGTGGGATCTTCCTGTGCCTTGCAAACCATTACTTCTTCAGGCTACCCCTGTTGCAAATATCCCCTTCTTAGGGAAGGTGATTGAGAGGGTTGTGGCGCAGCAACTGTAAGTACTCTTGGATGAAACAGATTATCTTGATCCATTCCAGTCTGGGTTCAGGCCTGGTTATGGGAATGAATGAGCCTTCATCACCCTGATCGATGACCTTCATCAGGAGGACAGGGGGAGTGCGACCCTGTTACTCTTACTTGATCTCTTGGCAGCTTTTGATACCATTGACCATGGTATCATTCTGGGCCGACTTGGTGAGATGGGTATTGGAGGCACTGCTTTACCGTGGTTCCAATTCTGTATCCAGGGTTGTTTTCAGAGAATAGCATTGGGTGATTGTCTTTCGACCCCCTGGCAGTTGTGCTATGGGGTGCCGCAGGGTACCATCTTGTCCTCCATGCCATTTAACATCTATATGAAGCCCTTGGGAGTGGTCATCAGGAGATATGCAATGAGGTGTCAGCAGTGTATTGATGATACCCAGCTCTATTTCTCTGTAACATCTGAATCAGAACAGGTCGTGCAAGCCCTGGACCTCTGTCTGGATTTGGTGATGGGCTGGATGAGGGCCAATAAGCTGAGTCTGAATCCTAGCAAGACGGAGATGCTATGTTCAGATAATTTTGATATAGTTCAGATAATTGGTCAGTTGCCTGCTTTAGATGGGGTCATACTTCCTCTGAAAGAGCAGGTCCATAGTCTGGGGGTGCTCCTGGATCCATCTTTGTTGCTAGAGGCCCAGGTGACGTCAGTGGCTAGGAGTGCCTTTTTCCAGCTTCGACTGGTAAGACAGCTGCAGCTGTTTCTGGATTGGGATAGCCTAATCACTGTTGTCAATGCACTGGTAACCTCCAGGCTGAATTACTGTAATGAGCTCCATGTGGGGCTACCCTTGAGGTTGGTCCGGAAGCTGCAGCTGATGCAAAATGCGGCAGTGAGACTGCTTACTAGGGCAGGGTATCACCAACATGTCTGTTTTGATGATGTGTTAAAGAGTTTTAGTGCTTTTGTTTGCCGCCCTGGGCTCCTGATGGGAGGAAGGGTGAGATATAAACATCTAATAAATCAATAATTCACTGTGCGCTACGAACAGGAGCTGGCTGCAACCTCAGGTCTCTAAGAGACCAGGTAGACCATTCAGTTGCCCCTCATGTTCATCACACATATGAACATAAAAAGACAGGCTTGGGCATGCCCCCCCCCTGAAAGTACACACCTGTGTTTGTTGCAGAAAATGGAGGCTTTAATTTCTGCTGTTTCTGATAGGTTGGGGTGGGTGGGGCATATGGAATCACTACTTGGCAGGACTGCCTGGAAGCACTAGCTTTGTAGAAGAAATATTAGTTAATCCATGCCTATGATGTAATAAGGTTTCCCTGTTAGTTTACCATGAGCCAAGGTAACACATCTGGTCCTTTTGAATGCTTGCTCAAGACAGCTGTTGTGAAGATAACACGGAAGAGACGGAAGTGGCAACTGAAGTTATGAAGATATGGGTGTGATTGGCTAGTTGTTTCCCTAAAAAAACCACTCCTTCCTAGAAAAGTAATCCCCTTCCTACTTCATAGTGGAGTAGAAAACATGCTCTCGCTACTTCCTCTTTCCTTGCCTTCACTGCTTCTTAGGTAGAAAGCACAAGAAAAGCCCTGCTGGACCAGGGCAATGGCCCATACAGTCCAGCATCCTGTTCTCACAGTGGCCAACCAGATGCCTATGGGAAGCCACCAAGGAGGACCTGAGCACAACAGCCATCTCCTCACCTGCCGTTTCTAGCAATCAGCCTGACAGTGGTGGTCTTGGAGAACTTAAGGACTGTTGTCCTTGAGGACTTTAACATTCACACCAAGGCTGCCTTAGTGGGACCAGTCTGGCATGACAACTATGGGGTTATCTCAATTAGGGATGTGCTAGAATTCCACCCAATTTGGATTTGGTACTGAATTTTCCATTAATTTGCTTATTCTCCATCATTGTGGATTAGATTTTTTGTAGCAATTTTCCACCACTATTTTCCACCTCTAAAATATTGATATTAAGAACTATAATTTTATTGATACATCCTTTCATATATCAATATTTCCTTTCAAACTATCAATATTTCATTCAAATTTATCAATTTCCTTTCAAAATATCGATATTAATGTCAATTTTTTTTGCAGTGGGAAAAACATAGATCAGTAAAAGCAATAGCTAGTGGACAAAGAATGAACTCGAATCAATACTGTCCTGTTAGGTCAACGGAATGCTTTTGAACCGGCACCAGCCAACAGATCTCATCCCTAGTCTCGATAGATCACTAACCCAGCACAAAGTGGTCTGAAATGGGAAAGTTTCACCTTTCCTTGTTGTCATAGTCAGATGGCTTGGATTAATGTTTCACGGAACCCTTGCTCTTCACATCTCATTAGAACAGCCAGAGGGGATTGACTGGGTGGGTCCAATGTGGGTGCTAAATGCATCCCTGCATGAGGGCCAAGTTCACCCACTCCTCAAGAAATGCACATTGGACCTAGAAGTGTTTGACAGTCACAAATACCCCCGTTTTAGGGAAGATACTCAAGGGAGTGGCAGCAGTCCAGCTTCAGGTGCTCTTGGATTAAACTGATTATCTAGACCCATTCCAATTTGCATTCAGGCCAATTATGGAACTGAATCAGCCTTGCTTATTCTGATGGATGACGTTAATGGGGTGAGGGAGAGAGGAAGGGCCATAGCTTAGTGGTAGAGCATCTGCTTTGCATGCAGAAAGTCCCAAATTCAATCCCCAACATCTCCAGGTAGGGCTAGGAGAGATCTTTGCCTGAAATCCAGGAAAGCCATTGCCAGAATCAGATGGACCAAAGGTCTGACTTGGTATATTTCTATGTAAGTATGACCCTGTTGATTCTCTTTGATCTCTTATCAATTTTTCAGTCCAGGAACAGAAATAACTGGTAAGCCTGGACAAGACAGTGCTCCAGTCACCTCCCCAAGATTTGCTCCAGCAGTGGCTTCAAATTCAGAGAAGATAGAAGCAACGAGTTACATTCAAAGTAACATTACAGTGAACATTACATTCATGCAAGAATGTCTGCTTGTGCAAAGGAATGTTCTCCCCCTCTCCTTCCCCCTGCATCCCCTAAATCTGCTCTGGGGTTCCCTCCAACCGTCCAGAGCAGATTTGGGGATGCCATAAGGAACACGGGGGGAGGGGAAGAGGGGGGAAATTTCCTTGCACCAGTGCTAATCCTTGTGCTACTGTAAGGATTTAGTTGTATTCTGCCCTTTGCTTCATAAAACTAATAACCCTGTTGTTGAGGGTTAAGAACCTAAAAAGAGCCTGGTGGATCAGGCCAATGGCCCATCTAATCGAGCATCCTGTTCTCACAGTGGCCAACCAGAAGCCTGCGGGAAGCCCACAAGCATGACCTGAGCACAACAGCACTCTCCCGTCCTGCTGTTTCCAGCAGCTGGTATTCACCAACTGCTTTACAGTTCTGCTGGGCAGTTCCCTGAGAATGCAGAGGTGGTAGACCTCAGAAACAAATGCCTGCCCCTGGCCTAGGCTATTCGGTAAGACGGCTAAACAGAACCATCATATTTAGCCACCTGTCTCTCAGTAAGATGTGCAGTATGCTATCCCTTGCATTCTGCCAACATCTCAACTGTGGATGAGATGCAGAAGAGAGCCTTCTCTGTAGGCACATCTAGAGTGTGAAGCTTCTTTCTAAAGGAACTAGACTGTCTGCCTTACAAACCCCCTGATGGCTTTCTGCCAGCTCACAGAGCTTTTTCTGTTTTTGGCCAGCATCCTACTTGCTTAAACGCTGCCTATTGACATTAGGCAGGCACCTTCGTTATACTGTTTTAGATGCCTGCTGAAAACATTTCTGTTTCAACAGGCCTATCTAGACACATGATTTGGTTATATCTGTTTTTAAATTTGTTTCATGTTTATTGTTACCATGTTTATTGTTTTTAAGTGTTTTTATATGCTTTTAATTCTTTTTAAATGTTTCAAATACATTTTTTATTTTTAACTGTATGGTTTTAACACAGAAGTGTTTGCCACCATGGACTCCTTTGGTATGAACAGTGGGATATAAATTTAATCAATAAAAAATTAACAAACAAACAACTGTCGATGCTTTAAACCCCCTGCTATCTTTTTCAAAGTGTAGGCTTTTTATATATACATTAACTCTTGTGGCAAGCCATTTAAAGCATTGTAATGGAAACGTAGGGTACATATGTTTTAAATAAGTAAATATTCAAAGGCAGTATGCTACTGGCTGCTTTCAGATGTAACCCTAAACCATGGTTTAGCAGTATATGAATGAGTATAACCTCCTCCTGAGCTTGCACACTTGCACCCCCCAACTTCTTCTCCTACACAGCCAGGAGGAGGAACCAGGAACTTTTTGCTTTTGTTTCCTCTGAACCAGGGATCATGACTTGACCTAAATATGGCTACTTTCAACAAGCCAGCATCATAATCCATGGTTTGAAGGTGGCTTGTTTTGATATTAATGATCATTAGCATTAAACCACAATGCATAATTCAGATGCAACAATGTCTAAGGGGGGGAAAAAGCTTCTGAACCTGGTCATGCAGGAGGAGAAGGAGAAGACAGAGGGAGTGCATGACTTTAGGAGGAGGCAAGCCTCATTCATAAAGCACTAAACCATGGTTTACACAGGAATAACCAATGTGGTACCATCCAGATGTTGCTGGACTACATCAGCCCCAGCCAGCCTGGAGAATGGTCAGGAAAGACATAAGGATGTGCTAGAATTCCACCCAATTTGGATTTGGTACTGAATTTTTCATGAATTTGTTTATTCTCTATCATTGCAGATTAGATGTTTATGTAGCAATTTTCTATGACTACTTTCAAAAAGAGTTTTTTTTAAAAAAAAAGACCACCTCTAAAATATCAATATTAAGAATAATAATTTTATCAATATTTGCTTTCATTTATCAACATTCCCTTTCAAAATATCGATATTTCCTTTAAAATTATCAATATTTCCTTTGAAAATATTTGGGGGAAGGGAAAAAAGCAGATTGGTTAAAGCAGTGGAGAATTGACAAAGAATGAACTCTAATAGATACCAGCTTGTTAGGTTGATGGAATGCTTTCAAACCAGCACCAGCCAACGGATCCGATCCCTAGGGTGTTGGGAGTTGCAGTCCAACATTTGGATTTAGGACATAACCCTGGTTTAGCATTAAATCGAAGTGCATGCAAGGAATACCAGTTGCTGGGATGCAATAGCACAATAGAGTTTTACCATCATGCCCTACTTCTGGGCCTTCCTGGAGTGTTTTGGCTGGCTTTTGTAGGGAACGGGTGCTGGACTAAATGGGACATTGGTCTGACCCATCAGGGCTCTTCTGATGTTGCTATTAACATTTATCCACCTTTACTGATCTTCTCATTGAGGAAAAAACAAGGTTCTCTCAAAATATAGCTTGAACGCCTCTGACATAGACTGACTGAATGAATGAGTTTGGGAGGGGAACATTGGATTTCACACATCTCTAAAAAAAGAAGAAAAAGGCCTCAACAATTGATGAAATCATCTGTGTTCCATTATGAACAGACAGCTCAGCTGAGAAAGGATGTTTGACTGTGCAATGTGGTAAATATTAGCAAACACTTAACAGAAACCACAAACCCACATGCATTTGCCTTGAGTAAGCCAGAGACATCTGCTCAAGCCCTTCTGGGTCTCTCAACTGTTAAGAGCAAAAGTCAGCCTCTTAGTTGTTCCTCCTCATTCTTCTAAACTCAAAAGCCAGATGAGAAAAAATCACAACCACTTTATAGTACAGACACTCAAACTGTGTCAGGGTGTTATTAGTGTTTTGCCATAAGCTTCAGAAATTTTGGTAAGTCCATGAGCTTCAATCAGAATTAGGCACTGTTGTGTGACAGTTTGGTCAATCATGCTGGCTGTGAGCTATCCCCTCCCAGTCCCCCCCACACACACACACTTTCCCCACTTCCTGTCATAAACTGACAGATTCAAGATAAGATTTATTCTGGGAGAATACCTCCATGTTAAAATTAACCAACATCGTTAGAGTGAGGTAAGGTCGGTAAGTAGATGATCATTTTATCGAAAGGTGGGCAACCTTTTGTTATGTATTGGGCTAGTAAGATACAGGAACAGGTAGAGCCACAAAGTGTACCTGGAATACTGTGACAATATTTTTCACCCTTTAATCTAAAGATGATTTAATGGAGAAAAAGTATATAAATATTTATTTGTTTAAAGTTATCAAGCTGTATGACAAAACATGTATTTTTATTTTACTTGCTTGCTTGTGTTTCATCATCATCATCATAAAACCATTAAACTTTATTTTCATTTTGAATGCTTTGTATGTTTGGCATTTATTGTTGTATAAGTTATATCGTGTGATTTTGTATTTAATAAAACTTGTAATTAAAAGAAAAGTAAAGATAGCTTTATTCTGTACATAGCACCATTGATATATATGGGACTTTACAGCATAAACATAATTTGCACTCAGCTGCCTCATCTCCCAACCTGCTGGCTTTCTTCCAGCCCAAGGGGTGGGCACTGACTGTTAGCTTCCTTAGTGTCCATGTTGCTGCTTTTGTAGAACTCAGCAAAGAGGAGGACAGGGGCAAAACTAGAATTAGTTTGCTCTGCTTGTCATCGGCTCTGTCTGGCCACCTACTGTTTGGGCTCCCTGCCTTCAACCCTAAGATTCTTAAAGGGCATTAGCCACCACTGAGTTTACAATGTACTTACTTTTTGACCAGGGCTGTAGGGAAAGTAGAGGATGTAGACAAGAGGAGAGAGAAGAGAGATGGAAGGACAGCAAAACAGCTTGATAGGGAAAGCCTGGTGTAAAAGAACAGAGAAAGGTGGTCAACACATGGGAGTTCTAGAATGAAGTTCCAGGCACACTTTTTAAAATTATTAGTTCTGTGCTTCTGACACTGAGCAATCATCATCATAGTAGTAGTGGTAGTTAGGTAAATGTAGACTCTTAGATTGATCTTTCAAGGGAGCCCTACTTTAAGTGGTCACATGTATTATATGTAAAGATCAAACAAGGAACAGATCTGAGGCTTTAAACTTAGTTGACAGAGAACCAGAAGAACTATGGAATGAAGTCAGAGAGATTATAAGGGAAGAATGCAAAAAGACAATACCTCTGGTTTTAAAAAGAGAAAGACCTCAATGGATGACTGAAGAAACTCTTAAATGGTTAAGAGAGAAGGAAAGCAAAAGCAAAAGGAGATAGAAACACAGTTAGAACCCTAAATGGAACAATACAGCAATTAGTATGTAGGGACAAAGAGCACTATTACAATAGTTACTGTATAGAAATAGAAGAGGACAACAAAAAGGGTAGAACAAGAGCCCTATTCCAAAAGATTAGAGAAATTAAAGGGAAATTAATCAACAGGGGAACACACTGACCGAGATGAAATAAAAGGAAGATGGAAGCAATAGACTGAAGAACTCTACAAAAGAGATGCAAGGATGACAGATTCATTCATGGAGGAACTGTATGATGAAGAACCAGAAATCTTAGAATGTGAGGTGAAAGTTACTCTTAAAATACTTGGAAGAAACAAATCACCAGGAACAGATGACATACCAATAGAGTTGCTACAAGCTACTGAATCTGTCCAAATTTTGACAAAAATTTGTCAACAAATATGGAAAACTAATCAATGGCCCACAGACTGGAAGCGTTCCATATACATCCCAATTCCAAAGAAAGGGGATCCCAGGAAATGCAGTAATTATTGAAGTATTGCCTTAATATCCCATGCAAGTAAAGTAATGCTCAAGATTCTACAGCAAACGCTCTTACCATACATGGAGCAAGAAATGCCAGACGTCCAACCTGGATTAAAAAGGGAAAAGGCACCAGAGATCATATTGCAAACATACGCTGGATAATGGAACAGACCAAGGAATTTCAGAAGAAAATCACCCTGTGCTTTATAGATTACAGCATAAGCCTTTGATTGTGTAGATCATGAAAAACTATGGAATGCCTTAAAAGAAATGGGGGTGCCACAACATCTGATTGTCCTGATGAGCAACCTATAATCTGGACAAGATGCTACTGTAAGGACGGAATATGGAGAAACCGATTGGTTCCCAATCGGAAAGGATGTGAGACAGGGGTGTATTTTATCACCCTACTTGTTTAATCTATATGCATAACATATATGGAAAGCAGGATTGGACCAAGATGAAGGAGGTGTGAAAATTGGAGGGAGAAACATCAATAAGATATGCAGACGATACCATACTACTAGCAGAAAACAGTAATGATTTGAAACAAATGCTAATGAAAGTTATAGAGGAAAGCACAAAAGCAGGACTACAGCTGAACGTCAAAAAGACTAAAGTAATGACAACAGAAGATTTATGTAACTTTACGGTTGACCATGAGGACATTGAACTTGTCAAGGATTATCAATACCTTAGCACAGTCTTTAATCAAAATGGAGACAATAGTCAAGAAATCAGAAGAAGGCTAGGACTGGGTAGGGCAGTTGTGACAGAACTAGAAAAGCTCCTCAAATGCAAAGGTGTATCACTGAACACTAAAGTCAGGATCATTCAGACCATGGTATTTCTGATGTCTATGTATGGATGTGAAAGTTGGACAGTGAAAAAAGTGGATAAGAGAAAAATATCTCATTTGAAATGTGGTGTTGGAGGAGAGCTTTGTGCATACCATGGACTGCAAAAAAGACCAATAATTGGGTATTAGAACAAATTAAACCAGAACTATCACTAGAAGCTAAAATGGTGAAACTGAGGTTATCATACTTTGTACATACAACGAGAAGACCTGATTCACTAGAAAAGAAAATAATGCTGGGAAAAACAGAAGGGAGTAGAAAAAGGGGAAGGCCAAACAAGAGATGCATTGATTCCATAAAGGAAGCCACAGATGAACTTACAAGATCTGAACAGGTGGTTCACAACAGATGCTATTGGAGATCGCTGATTCATAGGGCCGCCATAAGTCATAATCGACTTGAAGGCAAATAACAACTACTCATTTTGCTGTGTGGAGCCCTTGGCATTTGCCGCAAAGTCCTGTCCTTACAGTACTCTTCCAAGGTCTGCTGTCTTACAGCTGATTCACATGACTAAAATGGGATGACAGTTATGAGTTGTTGGATTAACACACAGCATTTAGAAACCCAGTTCTATGGACGAGCGCCTCCCATATAGATTTTTTTTTAAAAAAATGAGAACGGGTACGCTGAATAGGGCAGTAAACATCACCCCTCCCTCAAGACTTTGAAGGAAGCTGAACCTCCGAAGGAAGACTTAACATAAGTAGTCTGGAAACCTCTTGCCCTAGACAGAAAGCAGAGCTTGCTGGTCCCTTCCCTTGACCCTCTTCCTCCTTAGCTCGTCCATCTCTCTCTGAACCCTAGATTTTCTCTCTGATGCTGCTGCAATTATGAAATGTAAGTTCACAGTTTTCACAGGACCATATTTATATGACATCATGGAGACAGATGGCACTTTGCAAGTTACTTGGCAATGATGTATCCCAGATCCAAACAGCTTACAGCACAAGACAGACAGGACAGGACAAGCAATGACGGAAGGCAGAGGTAGAGGACAGGAAGGGAAGGGCAGCAGCTGTAACAAATAACAAACATAAGATATGTTTTGCAAAACTGTCGAAGTCTTAGGGAGTTCTAGCTTTTCCTACCCCATCCTCCTTCCTCTCTCTCTTTCCCCCATACCCATCTTTCAACATCTTAATGCCATTGCAGGGCAAGGGAAGGGGAAAGAGTGAGGTCAGGTCATCATATCAATGTAACAGAGTGACAGAGAGGCACATTTCATCATGCACAAAGAGCCAAAAGCTTATATGATATAGGATGTTTTTTTTAAAAAATGATATAAAATAAAATCCAGCTTTTGTCATTTGTCAGATGAACTTTCCTATTTCTGCCCTGTTGCACTTAGCTATGAACTTTCCTATTTCTGCCCTGTTGCACTTAGCTATGAACTTTCCTATTTCTGCCCTGTTGCACTTAGCTGTTTTTCCGAAGCTATATAAATTAAACAGTCTTCTCTTTTGGAAGAATCAGTTCTAAAAGCATTATTTAGATGTTACTCCCCATACAGCTTTCCCCATGTCAGTGATCCACATGGGACTTGATTCACACATTTGCCCAGTTTCCTTGCATGGTGTTGATGGAGCAGACACGAAGCATGATGTGCAAGCCAGGCAATGTAAGTGGAAGCTGGTACCTAATCTGCATGATTCTTCCCCCCTCAGCAAAGGAAGGGAAGATTGCGGCAATCAGCTTTATATACAAATTGTCAAGTGCCCTGCATCCACATCCCAGCATCACCCCGAGGAGCACTTGAATTAAGATGCATTTCAAGCCATCCCATTCAAGAAGGAGCCCTTAGTGTCCCTACCCTCTCAGCCTGAGCATGTGGCTCTCCCATCATCCTCCAACTCCATTGATAACTCCCTTGTAGGTTCTCCTGCTCTACAGCCATGCAGGAGCATGCAGCCGCACAATCCGTTGCAGGTCCTTTAATGACTGCAAGCAGCTCTCACAGGGGCGTGCAGCCACTCGCAGGAAAGGCCTTGCCAGCCTTCAGATGCTCCATTCCTTTGCTAAGACAACATATTCCAAAGCTCAGCCCACAGGGCCCTCTGGGAGCTGCTGCAGGCTGCTGGTGCTTTTGTGAGACTCTGATAATTGTTATCACTTTGCCAGGGAGATCCAAACCCCAGCAGAACAGGATATGCATAGGCCTCGCCATATGGAGCACCTGTATCAGCCATCTTCAGTCTTGGCCTCTAAAAAGGCTTTGAAGACTGTATGTTTTGATAGCCTTTAACAGATGTGACTTAACTGGCCATGCTGCTGATTTAGTTGCTGCAGTCTGAAAATTGTTTTGGGCTGGCTGAATCTGATTTTTAAGCTGTCTATTTTTATTACTATTATTGGAATTAATTGGGAATTGTATAAATAAAATTATGTTAACGTTAATTCCAAATTAATTCCCAAAATAATAAAAAGTAGACAGAAAAACGGTAAAATATGGTTCAGCCAGCCCAAAACAATGTATTTGTTTATTATTACATTTATATCCCACCTTTCCTCGATGTGTTGTACATGGTTCTTCCCCTCTTCATTTTATCCTCACAACAACTCTGTGAGGTAGGTCAGGCTGAAAAAGATTGTGACTGGCCCAAGGTCACCCAGCAGGTTCGTGCGTGAATGGGGATTTGAACCCTGGTCACCCAGGCCCAGTCCAACATTCTAACCACTATACTATACTATGCTATGCTATACTATACTATACTATACTATACTATACTATACTATACTAATAAATACTTCCCTCTCTGCCTCATGACCCCGATCTGTGGGTCGTGGGGAGAGCCAAGCCACCCTGCCCCAAAGAGGGGATCACTCGCCCTGCCCCAGATCCATCCCTGAAGCTATTCAGAGGGTGAGACTAAAGGTTTTTTAAAAAACAAAAATAGGGTCAGATGGGAACATCTCCTTCCCCATCCTGAATGAGAGCAGATGGGTACAACCAGCACCGTCCTAGATGGAATCATCCTGCTGACCAGCTGATAAATGGGAGGATTCCATCCTGCCCCTTGCTTGTTGCTGCTCCTTCTTGAGCAGCTTCTCTGCATGCAGAGCAGCCGCCTGTGAATGAGCAGTGTCCAGCGTGACACAGGGTGAATCCTCCCATTTATCAGCTGGTAAGCAAGAGGGTACCCTACTGCTGGGTTAGGCCTCATCTTGAATACTGCATCCAGTTCTGGTCTCCGCACTTCAAGAAGGATGCAGACAAACTGGAACGGGTTCAGAGGAGGGCAACAAAGATGATCAGGGGACTGGAAAGAAAGCCCTATCAGGAGAGACTGAAAGAACTGGGCATGTTTGGCCTGGAGAAGAGAAGACTGAGGGGAGATAGGATAGCACTCTTCAAGTACATGAAAGGTTGTCACATAGAGGAGGGCCGGAATCTCTTATCGATCGTCCCAAAGTGCAAGACATGGAATAATGGGCTCAAGTTGCAGGAAACCAGATTTTGACTGGACATCAGGAAAACTTCCTAACTGTTAGAGCCATATGACAATGGAACCAATTATCTAGAGAGGTAGTGGGCTCTCCGACACTGGAGGCATTCAAGAGGCAGCTGGACAGCCATCTGTTGGGAATGCTTTGATTTGGATTCCTGCATTGAGCAGGGGGTTGGACTTGATGGGTTTATAGGCCCCTTATATGATTCTATGATTCCTTTGTAAGTGGCTTCCCTGCATGCAGGCAAGTTGCTCGCAAAGAGGATTTGGGAGCTTGCAGCTGTCAGGAGGAGGATCTCCATGAAGTGCCACCACCCCCATCACCCCAGACCTGTAGGCAACTGCAGTGGCAGGCTCAGATGGCTCCCATTTTTCAAATTCAGAGGAGCCCTCATGCACTCATGTATTCTCATTCTGTGACACCTTCCTCAAGCAAGTAGAAACAACCCGCCCAAATTTACTTAAGGACTGCAAGGGGATGTGTCTAATTGCTGCGACAACGTAGTCATACTATGTTGAGCAGACATGCCTAGTTATGCCATGTAGAGCTGCAGAATCTCGTGTGACCTGTAAGCTATTCCATGAAGTGCTCTAAACTGGAGTTTTTCATTAAACGTATTGGAGAAAGATACACCAGCGAGTCTGAGTCTGATTCCAACGGGTTGGGCCAGGACATCACCTTTCAGGAAAAGAAGTTCACAAAGTGGCATAATACAATGTCATTATGTTGTTGCAACTGTACTTATATTGTTGTTTGCTGTCTTGAGAGGACTTTGTCCAGAAAGGCTATCTATAAATAAAAAGGCTATCTATTACACATAAACCCTGATAGCTTCTTTTGTCAAAGAAAAAATATATATCATGGGTTCATTTTGGAACAAAGAAACAGCAAGTGTGTGTGTTTTAATATGTTTAAAATAACAAAGGCAAAGGCTGATATACAACATTAGTCATAGCGCAGACATGTTAAAATCAATAGCCATAAGTTAACCTACGTCCATTGATTTCAATGGATCGACTCTGAGTATGACTAACACTGGCTATCACCCAAAGAAAATGCCAAACACAGTGGGAAAAGTGACATTGGGGGAGTCGATTATTATGCAGCATTAGTCCATATCAAGGAATCACATCAGAATTGGTACTATTTGTCTTGCCATTTCCAGAAGACACTCCAGTACTAGGCTCCATTGCACCAATTACATTTCCCCTGAAATATTTATTTATTTATATCCCGCCCTTCATCCTAAAGGAGCCCAGGGCGGCAAAGAAAAGCACTCTAAAACATCTTAAAAACAAAAGATGTTAAAATATATTAAAACAAAACATCTTTAAAAACGTATTAAAATAAAGCATTTTTAAAAGCATATTAAAACAAAATATTTTTTTAAAAAAACTTTAAAAACATCTAAAAAAGTAATTCCATGACAGGCACAGACTTTCCTTTTCCAACAATAGTTGAAGTTAAATCAGATGGTTTTGTTATTGCATTTATTCATTTATATCCCGCCTTTTTTCCAAAACTGGGACTCAAGGTAGCTTAAAAAAATTAGAACAAACACAGTTAAAAACATATAAGTAAAACATACAGAAAGTTATAAATAAAATGTAATTAAACTATCTGTAGAATTACAACCATTTAAAACATAGCAATTAAAAAACAAAATAAAGTCCGTAAAATAGCATCCTATTAATAGCCCTTGCAGTCTGTTGCTAAAAGTCTGTTCTGTTGAACAGAAAGGTTTTCACCTAATGACAGAAGGACAGCAGGGAGAGAGCCAGTCTAACCTTCCCTAGGAAGTGAGTTCCAGAGCCTGGGGGCAGCCACCAAGAAGGCCCTCTCTCGTGTTCCCACCAGACATGCCTGTGAGGGTGATGGGGCCGAGAAACAGACCTCCCCCAATGATCTCAGAGCTCAGAGACACTCATATGGAAAGATATATCCCTTCAGGTTTGTAAATCAACATAATATACCATGTATTGTGTTTCCAAAAACTCGACTTCTGGCAATTGATTTTGCTTTATCTTGCCAATGAAGTCCTGCCATAGCCAACAAATTTACAACCAGGTATCTCTGCTTAGTTTTTATATATGTTTCTACATAGGGTACATACAAGTACCCTATGAGAATAATAATGGTTCTCCATGGGATCTCACACCCAACAATGTTTTTAATAGATGGCAATATATTTCCTCAATCCCTCTGTGCAACCACACCAAGAGTCTTACCGAGTATGAGAAAATGTCAGAATAGGTTGTTTGCATCTCTAAGACAGACAGGAAGTTTGCTACATCTGATAATGTTGTTTCTATTTAATTTAATTTTCGTATATTGTATTGTTTAGATTGTATATTATTGTATTTTTATACCTGTTTTTATTTTTCTTGTAAGCTGCCTTGAGGGCCTTTGGCCGAAAGGTGGGGTATAAATAAAATTTAATAATAATAATAATAATAATACATCTTCTGAAGCCTTGGATTTTTTGTGCTTAGCCTTTCTGCGCTTATTTATTATTTATTTATTTTATTATTTGATTTATATCCTGCCCTTCCTCCCAGCAGCAGCCCAGGGCAGCAAACTGAAATGCTAAAAACACTTTAAAACATCATAAAAAGACCTTAAAGTACATTAAAACAAAACAACGTTAAAAACATTTTTTTAAAGCTTTAAAAAAATCTATTTTTTTTTTAAAAAGAGTTAAAAACATATTATTAAAGAAAACATATTAAAAGCAATTCTAACACAGATGCAGGCTGGGATTGTCACTTTTCAACTGCAGTTTTCAAAAGTACGTCTGGAACCCAATCTGTGCAACGGGGAAGCAGCTTGGGGCAGGAGAGCTCCAGTTTAACAAGGTCAATAAAATGCTCAAGTAAACACCACACACAAATAATGCACAAGCATCATTCCCTGATTACCAAAACTCACTCCAAATCAAAATGCTGGGCTATCCTATAGGAACAGAATACCTACTTTCACAGGCATGGACTTGGCAAGAGGTCCCCAGTGTTGTGCCCATGGGCACATGTGCCCACAGAGGCCTTCCCTGGTGTCCACAGGGTCACATCTCCCAGCCCTCCTCCTGCTGAAATTAAGCTTGAAAGAAATGTTTGTATAGTAGAACAAGTTGCAGGGTGTACTTGGGGGGGGGCATGACAGTTTCTCCCATTGCAAATGTGCCCATGGCCCAAAAAAGTTAACAGCTCCTGGACTAGGCTTTCAGACTGCCAGATGCAAAGGACAAATAAGTTATTGATTGACAGGATCGTTTATATCTTGCATGCAGAGATGTAAAAAGGGCGCAGGTGGCAGGCCACGCCAGGTTAGGGGAACAAGGGATAGATGTATTGTACCCATCCCTTGTAAAATCGAGCGCCTAAAGGGCAAGATTCCGTACGTCGTGACTACAAGTAGTGGTCCAGAGGTGGCCAGTTGCAGGCCGGTTTGCTGGGATTGGTTTCAGCTTCTTCTTTCTGATGAAGTGGACAAGGTGCTCTCTACTGTGAAACCAACCACTTGTTTACTTGATCCTTGCCCTTCATGGCTCATTATGAGCTGTAAAGAGAGACTGGGCAAAGGGATTAAGGCAATGGTAAATGCGTCCTTGGAGGAGGGTGCAATGCCATTAGCCTTCAAGGAGGCAGTGATAAGACCTATTCTGAAAAAACCCTCCTTGGATCCCCAAGACTTAAACAACTTTTGCCCAGTCTCCAATTTACCATTCTTGGGCAAGGTGATTGAACGTGTGGTGGCTAAACAGCTACAGACACACTTGGAGGAAGCAGATTATTTAGATCCTTTCCAGTCGGGCTTCAGGACTGGACACGGAACTGAAACAGCCTTGGTCGCTCTGGTGGATGATATGAGGAGGGCGTTGGATAGGGGAGAACATACTTTCCTCATCCTCCTGGACCTCTCAGCGGCTTTCGATACCGTCGACCACGGTATCTTGTTGAGTCGCCTGGAGGGACTGGGAATAGGAGGCACTGTTTTACGGTGGTTCCGTTCCTATCTCTCCAGTAGATATCAACGGGTAGCATTGGGGGATGAGGTTTCAGACCCTTGGCCCCTCAACTGTGGTGTGCCACAGGGTTCTATCCTCTCCCCCATGCTATTCAACATTTATATGAAACCGCTGGGAGCTATCATCAGGAGTTTTGGGCTGCAGTGTCACCAATATGCGGATGACACGCAGCTCTATCTCTCATTTAAATCCTCACCAGAGTTCGCTGTGGATACCTTGTCCAATTGCCTGGAGTCCGTAAGTGGATGGATGGGAGAGAACAGGCTGAAGCTGAACCCCGACAAAACCGAGGTGTTGCTGGTGGGGGATAAGAGAAGGTTGGGAAATTTAGACCTGGTGCTTAATGGGGTGAGATTGCCCCTGAAGGACCAGGTCCGCAGTCTCGGGGTCATTTTGGACTCCCAGCTGTCTATGGAGGCGCAGATTTCTGCAGTGAGCCGGGCAGCCTGGTACCAACTTCATCTGGTACAGAGGCTGTGACCCTATATTCCTATACGTCTGCTCCCACGAGTAATACATGCCCTGGTCTCCTCTCGATTAGACTACTGTAATGCGCTCTACGTGGAGTTACGCTTGAAGACGGTCCGGCAACTCCAGCTGGTACAAAATGTGGCGGCACGCTTAATAAAGCAGACCCGTCGCCGGGACCATATTACCCCAATGCTGATTGAGTTGCACTGGTTGCCAGTTGTATACCGGGCCCAATTCAAGGTGTTGGTATTAACCTTTAAAACCCTATACGGTTCCGGCCCAGTTTATCTGAAGGAACGCCTCCAGTATCACCAAATATGCCGCCAAACGAGATCAGCCTCACAAGACCTTCTCTCGGTCCCACCGGTGAAAACAGCTAGGCTGGTGCGGACCAGGGAGAGGGCTTTTTCGATCGTGGCCCCCACCCTCTGGAACTTGCTTCCCTTTGACCTTCGGCATGCCCCCTCCCTGATGATCTTTCACCGCGCCTTAAAAACCTGGCTTTTCAGGCAGGCCTATGGGATCTCTGGGGTGGGTTAGGTTTTATACTGTATCAGTGTAGGATGGTTTTTTAGATGATATGATATTAATACTGCAATTGTTATGAATATGTTGATATTGTATTTTATATTGTGTACGTCGCCCAGAGTGTCCATTAAGTTGGACAGATGGGCGACTAATAAATAAAATTTTATTATTATTATTATTATTATTATAAAGCAGCAAGAAACAAAGGAAATAATCGAATGCACATAGGGCCAGGCAAGACTTTTTGATGCCTCCAATGAAGACAAGATCAGAGAGGGGGGGGGGTTGCCAGGCTCATGGCCTGAGGCTGATCCTGTATCTTTAGGAGAAGAGAAAGTCAGCCAAGTGCAGGTGTTCTTGCAACCCTGTAATGGGAAAAACCACAAGGTGGAATTGTCCCTCCCCTCTGCACAACTTTTAAAGATACAGAAGACCTCTTGGTTGCCAGGACCAGCCTCCAAGACAGCCTTTCCCAACTAGTGTGCCTCCAGATGTTGTTGGACCACAACTCCCATCTTTCCTGACCATTGGCAATACTGGCTGAGGCTGATGGGAGTTGTGGTCCAACAACATCTGGAGGTACACTGGTTGGGAAAGGCTGCTCCAAGAGGTCTTCTGTATCTTTAAAAGTTGTGGAGGGGGAAGGGAGAATTCCACCTTGTGGTTTTTCCCATTACAGGGTTGCAAGAAAACCTGCACTTGGCTGACTTTCTCTTCTAAAGATACAGGATCAGTCTCAGGCCATGGACCTGGCAACCATAAGAGAGAGTGGGAGAGCAGTTGATTCCTACTTCAGCACCGGTAGAAAGTCAGACACAGCATACAGAGGAGGCCCAGGACAGATTGTATGGCATGATCGCTAGTGTCCTCAAATGCTTCACTGCCATTTCTCACCCCCAGTATCCATCCCAGAGGTGGCCATCTCATCCTCCTTAAAGGTAGGGCCCACCCTGCAGAAACAATACTTGCAATAGCAGTTAACACAAATTTCTGAACATGCATTCTTTAATTGACTGAACTGAATTGGATAGCAAATTTGACTGGTGTGGATTCTTCATTATGATAAAAATTCAGAAAATCATGATTTTTTTTAAAAAAAAGATCATCCACATATTATAATGCTTCATCTTTTTTTGTTTTTACTACAATGTTTAGACTGAAAGGTTCCAAAGATGGCTGTATGTGGCATAGCCGCTGTATCTAAACAAAACAAAACACAAGACAAAGACATTTTAACTTGGTGCTTAAGCATACTAAGTGAGGGAGCTTTTCAGACTTCCCAAGGCAGTGAGACCCATCATCTAGGTCAGCCTCCACCAACCCAGTACCCTCCAGATGGTGTGGCACTACAACTCCCTTCAGCCCCAGCCAGCACAGTTGTATGTATCATGCTGGGGCTGATGGGAACATGGGCCTTGCTGACTGGACCTGGAGGAAGTTGTAATCCAAAAATATCTGGAGAATTGCAAAGGCTATTCTAGGTCTTACAGAGGACCTGGCCCCACATTCCTGTTCTCCATACCTCATACGGAGGAATAACATCCAGTAGAATCTCCCCTGTTGACCATGTAGGTAGGAAGCAGCTCTTCAGATAATTTGGTCCCAAGCTATCTAGGGCAGGGATAGCCAGGATAGTGCCCTCCAGATCTTGTTAGCAGAGGCACTTGGATAGAGCAGATGGCATCCAGAGAGAAGAATCCTGATAAAACATGACATAACTTAAGGAGAAAGAAAACAGACATTTATGCCTTTTTGACAGGCTCTATTAAAAGCAGAGAGACCTTCAACTAAACATCTACAAGAACTCCCTCAGAGCATATGCTACCTCAGGAAAGATCAGAGCACCTTTTCCATTTGCTATGCAACACCTCTACCCATTCCCTGGATATTCTTGACTTACTGACAACAGAATTAACCCTTAAGTTATACAATGAATGATCTCTGCTGTTGCACTTCCAACAGCTGTACTACCCCTGACCTTAGCCATCCTGGCTGTGGCTTATGGGAGTTGGAGTCCAACAACATCTGAAGGGGAGCATGTTGGCTACCCCTGATCAAGGCTTCTGCAGAAGATACTGAGGGGAGCAATGTTTCAGTTTCGCTTATAATTATTTCTAGGTGGATGCAGATGTTAAGCTTTCAGAAGAAACTTAGACTGGCAACTCTGAAGAAAGGCATTTCCATGTCTTTCAGTTGACCATTGGAGACTTCACTCTGCATGCCCAGCTGACCAAATTTGGTCCACCAGTGGGGTGACCAATACAGGAATTTCAGGAGATCTAAGTGCTGAGAAACAGGAGTCAGAATCTTGTACCATTACCCAGTCAGGCAGTGGAATTTGCTTTGGGTTATAGTCCAAACTTCCAAGGAGCTGTCCAAGGTGCTCAGGCTCTGCCATTACCCTAGCGGTAGAAGCAGCTAAGGACACAACAGTTAACCCACACCTCCCTTGGTACATTGAAAAGTGGGAGCCTGAATAAATAATAAATGCATTCCAAACACTGTTTGGGTGAACTGAAGCATTATTCACTACATGGGGGTTGGACAAGATGAACCTTGAGGTTCCTTTTAACCTTATTAACAGATGCTTAGCTATCATCTTACAAGATAAATAAGTTTTTCCATGTCTGAAATCTAAGTCCAGCAGTTCAGCAGAAACAGCATGAGCGGGGATTCTCCCCCCATTTGCTTGAACACTAGGGATAACTCTACACATTCATCCTTATTACATTATCCTGGCATTAAAGCAAACAGGCCCCTGTTAGCCTGTGTCTGAGCAACACAGCTTCAGACTGGCGCATGGGACTCCAAGCACCTCTGCTTTCTCTCTTTCCCCTTTAATTTGAATAAATCCATAATTATAGCACATGTTAACAATTGAAGCCCCGTAAATTCATTTCCTGCCAAGCTAAGATGTCCTGCTTCTGCTGCTGAACCCGGGACATTGGAGCTTAATTAGGAATGAAAAGCCAAGGTTCCATGCTGTCAGCGCCAACCATGTGAAGTTTATTATCAGTCTATTTTCACATTAGGAGATGCCTTCTTGATTCTAAATGTCATGTTTTCAGGGAGGCAATGTAACGTCCTGTACATAAACATTGGCTATAGCTACACTATGATCAGTACACGCTGTTCACATGCAGGAAGGAAATTTAACTCTATAAATATCCAAATTGCAAGAACAGACTTCTTCTTCAAAAAAAATAATAAACCCTACAGGAGTGGGTAGGAAATGAACACCTGGACTGAAATTGTGTTTCTGTGTGGATATCTCACATAGCAGGACCAAACTAGGGCCCCATCTGCACTATACATTTCAAGCAGTATTACACCACTTTAAACAGTCATGGCTTCCCCCAAAGAATCCTGGGAAGTGTAGTTTGTCAAGTGTGCTGAGAATTGTTAGGAGACCCCTGTTCCCCTCACAGAGCAACAATTCTCAGAGCTCCCTGGGAAGAAGGACTGAGTGTAAAACCACTCTGGGAATTGTAGCTCTATGAGGAGAATAAGGATCTCCTGAAAACTATCAGCACCCTTCACAAATGACAGCTACCGGAATTCTTGGGTGGGGGAACAGCCATGACTGTTTAAAGTAAACTGCTTTAAATGTATGGTACAGATGGGACATAGATGGGACCACAGCAAATCCAGCTCTGCCCCACTCATGTATAAAGAAGGGCGTAGGGTTCAATTCTTCGAGCAAAAGTGGCATGTAGATCAGGGAAGATAAACCCTTCCCATGGCTGTCTTTCTCCCTTAGCACTTTTGAGGGGGATTTATTGTTATTATATTATTCATTTGTTACCTGAAGGTCTCCAAGCAACTTACCACTCATTCAAAACATAAATATAAATACACAGCTCAGTGGTACAGCACATGCTTAGCACGCTGAAGGTTCCATGTTCAATCCCTGGCATTTCCAGGTAAGGCTGGCAAAGACCCTTCTCTGAAGCCCTGGAGAGCTGCCGCCAGTCAGTGTAGTCAACACTGAGCCAGATGGGCGAATGGTCTACTTTGGTCTAAGGCAGCTTCTGATGTTCCAATGTTCTGCCATCTAAGCCACGTCAGGTAGAGCCCGATGAGAAAAGGCTTGTGTGAGTGTATGTGTGCACATGTGCACACACACACATGGCAGTGTGTGTGTGTGTGTGTAATAGCCACAGCTGGAGGGAGAGTTTGTCAGCTCCCATCCTCACAACCCTTGTGCTCTAAAACTTAGATTCCCCATTTCCCTACTTTATACATGGTTGCAGAAGACTGGGTTTGAACTTCAAACAAACTGGTCTACCACTATCATATCTCAGTCTAAAATTATTTCAGTCAGCAGAATTTTTGCCTTTGATTTCAGCTAGTTGCAAATTACAACTGGGGTAGGATTTCTTTTTAATTTGCTCTTCCATTGATGTTATCACTATGGGACTTCAGTGTTCTGTTCTGTGCAAGGCCTAATTCTCACTAAATCAGTAAAAGTATCTGGGCTGTGCCGCAGGCTGAGCCACAGACTACAGATGGGGGCTCACACTACAACCCTGCTCCCCAGATAGAGAGAGAGAGAGAGAGAGAGAGAGAGAGAGAGAGAGAGAGAGAGAGAGAACTAATTTGTCAGGAAGAAGGATTCTAGGCTAGCTATCTGATATGCGCTAGCTATCTCTACAGTGGGTACTTTTTTTGTTAGGGGAAGCATTCAGTCATGTGAACTCCTATTGGCATTATGAAGTGGTACTATCCAGTCATTGACACATAGATCTAAGTATTTACACCTGGTATAGCACAGTGGGGAGGACAGCCTGGCTGGGAGTCCAGAGTCTGTGAGTTCAAATCCCCGTTCATGTTTCCCGGGTGTCAAGGGCCAGCTAAAGATCACCCCACAGTGAGTGGCTTAGGGGTTACGTGCCATGCCACCTGTGCAGCCATGGGCAAGCTGCATAGTCCCAAGGAGCCCAGTTGCCCCCCAGCTGGCAGTTGCAGACAAGGAAGGGGCTGGCTTATGCAGCTGTGGCAAGCTGAGCAGGTCCTAGCCAGCTGGGGAGGACTAGCCTCAGAGGGAGGCAATGGTAAACCCCCTCTGAGTACCACTTACCATGAAAACCCTATTCATAGGGTAGCCATAAGTCGGGATCGACTTGAAGGCAGTCCATTTCCATTTACACCTGTCAGGGCTGGGCTGTAGACAGCAGTCTGAGGTAGGTCAGGAGCTGTGAACCAGGACCTGTGGGGCAAGACCAAAGATCTAGGCCCCATCTGCACTACACATTTAAAGCAGTATCATAGCCACTTTCAACAGTCATGGCTTCTCCCAAAGAATCCTAGGAACTGTAGTTTGTGAAGAGTGCTGAGACTTGTTAGGAGACCCCTCTTCCCTATCCCTCGGACCTACAATTCCCAGAGTTCCCTGGGAAATGGACTGATTGTTAAATTGCTCTGAGAATTGTTGCTCTGAGAGGGGAACAGGGTCTCTTAACAACTCTCAACACCCTTAACATGACTGTTTCAAGTTGTATAATCAAGCTTGAAATGTATCCTAATGATGGGGTCCTAGTCAGAACCAGAGGACAACCAAGAGGCATGGTCAAGCAGCAAGGCAGAAGTCAGGACTGAAGAATAACCAAGGATGCAAAGAGTCACTTTCAGGAAGACCTTACTATTCAAGCAAGATACAATAGGAACAGGATGTCCTCTTTATTCCTTCCTGTCCAGGAGGATTCAATGGCCATCCTGGGTGGGTGGAGTCAGTCAGAAGGTACCTCCCTGAAGAAGGTTGTCTCCTGAAGACTTTTCTGATGTTGACAAGCCTTTGCAGTTGCTTAACATTTTCTTGAGCAGCCAGTTACATTAATGACGGTTCTATACTGCTTTAAAATATTTTCTTTCACGTTCCTGTACATCGCCCTGATGTTTTGTGAAAGGGTGGTATATAGATACTTTTATAAATAAATATTGAAATATAAAAGATAACTAAATATCAAAATATGAAATATTAATAAATAATAAATAAGGCCACCAGCTGCAGTTGAGCGGTTCACCACACAGGCCAGCTCTTTACAAATCTGACAGCTCCTGACAACACCACAGATACAGTGAGACTTGCCAAGTTGCTGAGGGTCAATGTGCATTACCACATTTTTCCAACTTAAAGGGAATCCATGTGCGATTTTGCATGTAACAGGAGTGGCTGGTGCAATGGGGAGGGCAAAGGGCCATAGCTCAGTGGAAGAGTATCCGCCTTGCTTGCAGAAGGTCCCAGGGAGAGGTGGGAGAGACTCCTGCCTGAAACCCTGGAGAGCAGCTGCCAGTTAGTGTAGACAATACTGAGCTAGATGGACCAGTGGTCTGATCTGGTATAAGACAGCTTCCTATGTACTGTGGAGCCACCCTCCCAATGCCGGCATCGCTGATGCTTACCGGGATGGTTGGGGATGGTGTCAAGATCAAGGCTATGTGGACACATCAGTGGGAACAATGCTGGCTATGCTGGCGTGCCCCCACAGCCCCAACTTTGCTGTCATCCTCCTAAGGAACAAGAATGAAATTTACCCAGATGATCTGGTGAGAACCTGGGTGCTGGATGACAGAAAAGAGGTGAGGGGAAACAGATGGATTGTGGTTCATATTAAAAAGCAACCTGATCAGCCTGATCTGGTGCTTTGAGGGGAGCCTGACATTTGCAGCAGCAATGGGTAATGAATGTCCTTTTCCAAAAAATCTGTGAGCCTGCTAGACTCAGAGCCAGAGGGTGGGTACTGACTTCAGCTGGAATCATTCAATAGCAGGAAAGGTTCCAGAAAATAGATACAGAGGACAGCTTCCTAAGAAGATAGCTCCCCAAGGAGATTATGTTGATCCAGCAGAGTCCAGAGCTTAACTGAGTGTGTATACTCTTGCCTCCAATGAGTGCCAGGGTTCTACCCTTCTAGCAGAGTTGCAGGGAATTTAAGGGGGCAGTGATTTGGCATGAAGCCTCCTCATATTAAAGTGCTCTGCATTAGAGACTACACCAAAGTTCACAACTCTGGAATATGAGTTTATCCAGCTTGTAATGTTGGCACACACTAAGAACTAAGCAACAGTTTCCCCCAAAGGGTTCCTCTCTGGCTCAGAATGTAAACTGAGGTCCTAGCTGTGCGTGGTCAGGTTTCTCAGGGTGATTGGGTTGCTTTTTAATATTAGCACCTTACTCTTGACAAAGTTCTCATTGAAAATCATAATCATTCTGAAGCTAACTGTATGAACAGCCAGCTTTGTAAGCAAAAATGCAAAAGTCCTTACTTACAATGAAGCTATCATGGATGGCTATGAACTACATGACTGGTCAGATCATCCAAATAAGCAGCCTTTTGTTTGGTTTAGTATCTTTTTTCTGTTTGGGTCAGTTCTGTTAATTGTCTCTTGCAAAGGTTTTGTGTCATAAGCTGGATATTCTCCCTACTCCTCGGTAGATCCTTTCTCCCAGGCAGACCTTTCTTTCCAAGCAGACCTCTGGTGGTAGAGCTGTCTGGCAACCAAACAGGTCCTCCTTCTGAGACTTTGGACTTCCCATCAGGTTTGCTGCCATCTTTGCCCCTGAAGCCTGGGAGTTTGGCAGTAGGGGAGAATTGGGGACCAAGGCAGGACTTGGAATGGGGTCCTTGAGAGGTTCAGGTGGGTATGGCATCTGTGGGATGGGGCTCTTCAAGCTGCCTTTGGATGACTGCAGGTTCTTCCAAGTCTACAGTTAGAGTGGGGTTCTTTGTGAAGCCCCAAGTCTCTTCTTCCAGAGAGGTCTCCCCAGAGTCTGAACTGATCCTAGTTTGTCTATATCCTTCTCAAAGTGTGGTGCCCAGTGCTAGAAACTTTTTTTTTGCAGCTGCTCTGGGGAAGCAAAATCACAAACTGTGAATCTGAGTGACATCTCCACACACATTGCCATGACTAAATCACAAGACACCAGTAGCCCTTTTAGAAATTCCTGATCAGATTTGGGAAGGGGTGGCATGCACCATCCCTGATCAATGCACATTCATCCAAAGTGAAAGTGGAAGTGGGGTAAGGAAATGGTGACCCTCCAGATGTTGTTGGACTGCAAGTCCCTTCAGCCTCAACCACCATGGTCAATGGGCAGGGATGATGGAAGTTGGAGTCCAACAACATCTGGAGGTCTCCCCATCCCTGATATAGGACATCTGGAGGTCCTCCTTGGGAATTCTGTGAGAGTGCAGAGAAATATCTGTAGCCATGATGTCACATTCACTGAATGCATGGAGGAGGTATGAAAAGGGCTTATCAACCTCTGATTAAACCAGCTTGTAGTCTCATCCTTCAGACTTGGCTGTTGAAGTGATGGAACATTTCATGTCAGCACCAGCAAGACGTTTACTGGAAATGTGTAAATCCAGAAGGATGCAAACATTAACTATGCATGTGCCAAGAGAAGAGAAATGTTATGAGAAGTGTTCACATAAACATACATCTACTCCTTTTAAGTTATACAGTATTTGTTGAGGTTCAGTGACTTCATCTACTACTAGAGCTGTTCTTTTGGTCCGTTGTGCCAAGTATAGCTAATTGTTTGTACCATTGCAATACATTCCCCCACTGCATGCCTGGGCTATAATATGGTAGAAAATGTTATTCAAGGGCAATAATGGTCTGGTGTTAGATGATGGTTACCTTGTTTTGGTTTTCTGACCCTTATGAAAATGTCATATTCATCTTCAGAGCAATTAGACACTGGATTGGGAACCATGAGATACAGGTTGTAAATTTGCCTTGTCTCCAAACTAAGTTAATCCTTCATTTTTTGTTACAGCTGCTAGATATCAAAGGAGTGATCAAAAGTGTGATCATGAGCTCACTCAAAAACCTTACCCAATCTGAAATAAAATGGTACCTTGTGGAATCGAATCAAAGTGGTTCAGCCAGGAAAAAATTCCAGGGTCTCATTTCTTTCCAGCCTCTTGGGTATAGGACAATAAGAAATTTAAATCACTTACACCTCCAAATTACCAGTTGCTGGGGGAGAGAGTAATTGCACTCACACCCTGCTTATGATCACCCCAGAATAGATGAATCTGGTTGGCCACACTAGGAAACAGGATGGTAGACTAGATAGGCCTTTGGTCTGACCTAGCAGGATTTTTCTTATATGCAGTTTAGCTTTAGCTTTCCAACCAGCCATTCGGCAACAGGGGCTCCAAAGCATGCTTTGGGATTGCTCTGTTACTTCCAGATTTTAAAAAAGGCCACTTTGAATTGACCACAGTAGCCAGTGCAGTCATGCCAGAATTGGTGTTATATGTTGAGACTGACTTAACCCGGTCAACAACCTGGCCACCAAAGTTGCAACAGCTGCAGTGTCTGAACTGTCTTCCAAGATAGCCCCATGTATAACACATTGCAGTAGTCTAACTTAGAGGTTAGGCTATCTCTATTGTATTTCAGCCACATCTTGAGGGCCATAGATTCCCCACCCATGTTCTACTCATTGGCTGCTGATGGTGGGAGCAAAAAAATGCAAACATGATGATGTCAGGACAAAGGTAACTTCTACTAGATATCATAGAAGGAACTAGAGGCACATCTGTAATTTTGGGTGGCAGCTGCATTTAAGTTAATAGGTAATTTGGTCTTCAACGAATATGCCATATTATTAAACAAGAAGATTTATCTGCAATTGTTGAATATTCACTTGCCTACATTTTCAATGTTTATGTTACACAGGTAGCTGAGAAATCAGAATTGGATGGTTCATATGCAAGTATTAAGCCTGCTAAGTGGGTGAAATCCAAACTTCTTTATTTCATTCATTTTTTATGGATGTTCACTGACATCCACATGATAGGGTCAATTTCATTGAATGCAAATCTCAAGTATTACAGTCTTCCCAAAATACAGAGAGGGTAGCACTCCCATCATAATTTTCTTTTCAATTTTTTTTTTAAATCTTACTGCAGATTTGTGTTCAGTGAGATGCAAAAATTCCAAACATTAAATAGTTAACTCTTTTCTCCACTGCAATTAAAAATTACCATGATAGACCGCCACATGCCAAGCAGTTTATTGGAGATGAGGCCAACTGATCTTTTAGAAATTACAAAAGCATATTTTATTGGAAGTTGTGCACTCTGTATGTTAATTATTTATTTATTTATTGTTGTTAATGTTAACATCAAGCATGTAATCTATGGACAGAAGTAACTGTTGATTTAAGGAGTCATTCAAAAGACTAAAGAAGCAGATCTAAGTACGGTGTTTTGGATATGTAAGAAAGCTTTAGTGAAGTTGCACTGAAATCTAGTGGGACACCCTGATAAGCAGGCTTGGCGACAACAGCCATTGACAATGCACATTGATGTGTCAGCAAACAGCAGTACCTTCTGGCTGTAGAGTTGATATAGAAGCACCAATTGTGGTAATATGGGAAAGCTCTTCTTTAAACATTTATGATCCTAGCTTTCTCAGGAGATATAAGAGACAGATGTTCCAATTAACTCTAAAGTATACAGACACAGCTGCTTTAACTTAGAGATTAGCAAACAACATGCAGAGTCTTTACATTGCATCTTGTTCAAGAGCCCAGAAGGACAGCCTCTCTGGAAGCATCATTATCCCCTATGTTTCCCCATACAACCAAAAAAAGCGCATCTGATCATAGTCTTTCAGACTGAATTCAGGCCATGATTTCTGAGAATGAGAGTCCTTGAAGGTAAAATGACTAGAGGCATCATTGCCCCCCCCATGCATGCAGTCATATATGTCACCTCTAGTCACACAGGTTTTGCATGTTTCTGAACCATTACTAAAATTTGTTGGACTGGAAGTGATGATGGAATGAATGGAACCACAGCCAACAATGTTTCTTTCAAGTCACCTTGAGCTCTCTAGAAAAAAAGTTAAGGTGTTTCTTTAGCATCAGACAATTTTCAGTTACTTGGGATAACGTCTTAGGAATAGATGAATATATCAGTTTTGGTTTCTCTTAGTTTCTAATTTTTCCACTCTTAAGTTCAGTTCTCCACATTTTCCCACCAGTTTGCATTTTTTTAGAAAAAGTCCTAATGAAAATTCATTAGCATTTTAGTGCAAATTTCTTCTAATATATATTTGCACTAAATATTGTCACACTTCCATTCACTTGGGCACAGACAGGTGGTGCTACAAACAATAGTGTGGATGGGCGCCCCAGGTGAGCTGTGGAGGGACAGCCAGAACAAGCTACAGCAGCCCCCCCACTCCACTAGCTTCTCCACCTTCCAGTCTTGGGGTCCCAGCTCCAAGGACCCAGATCCCCAGGCTGGTTGCCTGGCCACCTTCCTACTCCTCAGCCAGCTTGGGGATCCACTGCTGCTACTGGCACTAGTGATTAGCATGAAGACTCAGCCGAGGCACCAGGATGAGTAGAGAGGGGAGAAGGAAGGTACCTAGAAGTGATGGCCAGGTGGTCTGGTAATCTGCCACTTCTGATTATGGTAAAGAATTGGCCTGGCAGGAGGAACAGAATGGGAAGGAGGAAGGTGGCCAGAAGCAATGGCCAGCCAGCCTGGTAATCTGCTGGTGCTGGTGCTGGTGCTGGTTAGGGTGAAGTGTTGGCCCGATAAGGTGGTGGCGGCAGCAGCAGCAGCAGCAGCAGGAGAAGAAGAAGATCCCCAGGCCAGCCAGCCACTGCTTCTAGCCTCCTTTCTGTGTTATTCCTCCTACAGAGCCAACTCTTCATCCCATGTGGCTCCATCAGCATCATGAGCTGGAAAGGGGAAGGTCTAAGGGTTATGGGGAAAGTTAGAGGGTGCTGGTGAGGTCTAGAGGACTGGGTGAGTGGAGTGGAAGTTTGGCAAGTTCTAAGGAGAGTGGGGAGCAGGAGGTGGCAAGGTCTGGGGAGAGGTTTGGCAAGAGGGTGGAGATGGCAAGGGAGTGGGGGATAGGTGGGGGTGGTGAGTGAAGCAAGCAAGGGCACAGTCCCTAGTTTCCTAATATATAAATTTCTGCAATACAATTTTCCCAAAGATAAGGCATTTTAATGTTATTTTCCCTAACATATGCATTTATATCCACACTTTATCCTAGTATATGCACAACATGCATTTTTGCACACATTACTTGGCTGGAGAACTGCACTGCAAAATTCAGAGAAGTGCAAATTTCAAAGGATGGCTGTGATTTGATTTGCATGTTGTTTTGGAAAATGCAAATTTGGTAGGTTTACCCTTAAATGTGAACTGAATCAAATTTCTCCACCATCCCTAGAAGGAACACATGCTTCCATACCTAATTTCCGGCTTGCTAAACCATGATTGAGCAAGGCAGAATATCTGAACTGGGTTGTTGTTTTATGCACAATCATTTTCTTGGATAACAGAGTGGTGGTTCTGTTTGTTTTAAATTATGCCCAACTATAATTAGGAATGTTCTGAGTAAGGATGGACGAATCCATCCGTTATAGTTTCTCTCACTTTCTCATTTTTCCAATCTTAAATTCAGCTTTCCCCATTTCTGCATTTCTTTGCAATTGGGGGGGGGGTTGCATTTATCTTAATATACACACTTTCCTATGCAATTTTTCTAGTACAGATTTTTGCAAGCAACTTCCCACTGTCAGAATACATTATTTTCACTAGTCCATGTGGCTTTTTTAAATGCATTCTTTGTTTGGAGAACTATATCACAAAATTTGGAAGTGTGTGAACTTCAAAGGACAGCTGCTTTTCAGTTCATGTATTGGTGTAAATATGGTAGGTTTGCAATTAAAATCTGAACTGAATGGACTTCTCCCTCATCCCTAGTTGTGAGAACAATAGGTGAATTAACAATATGAATTTTACTGTTTTGCATGCAAAATAACTGTGAAGGTTCTGTTGTATTCTGACTTTTTGCAACTCTGGTTTCATTTCCTCAGCTGCTGTCTTATTTCCCCTATTAGAGCAAAGGCCAAGCAGGGAAACTTTCTTGGTTTTGAATACAGTGGGAGGCATAAACATGTCACTGAATGTAAATGGCTTTGATCATCTGTTTTGCACTACGATACTAAACCTAGAATTAATATATTGGTAACTCTCCATTTATCAATAACTCACCATCTCAAGAGCAGCACAGAGGTCTCCAAATCAGCTTTGTTTTCTTTGCGCTAAAGAAAGAATGCTGGCATGTATACATAATTAGGAATACAAAGTTAGCACTGTTTAGATGATCCTAAATGTGAACAGTGAACACAGAGTGACTTAAAAGTAATCATAGTCAGTGAGGATGTTCTGGGATTCTCTACATATGCTTGTTTGTTTTTGAGTCGTTAAGCCAAGATACCCCCCTCCAAATCACCTTTAGTAATGTTCAGAAAACCCTATGCACATACAAGAAATGTGTATACAACGCATGCACATAGATGGGGGTGGGATCATGGTGAACATGCCAACCCCACTGCACCCACATACATTTCCACATCTGCAATGTGCCTACATGTATACAAATTGTACACATGTACAATACATGTGGCTGAAGACCCTGTAAAAAACACAGTCTCAAACTGTAAGAAAATAAGAACATGAGAAGATCCTGCTGGATCAAGCCAGTGGCCCATCTTGTCCAGCATCCTGTTCTCACAGTGGCCAACCAGATGTCCATGGGAAGTCCACAAGCAGGACCTGAGGGCAAGAGCACTCTCCCTTCCTGCAGCTTCCAGCAACTGGTTTTCAGAAGCATACTGCCTCTGACTATGGTGGCAGAGGCACAGTTATCATGGCCAGTAGCCACTGATAGCCTTTTCCTCCATGAATTTGTCTAATCCTCTTTTAAAGCCAGCCAAGTTGGTGGCCATCACTGCCTCTTGCGGGAGTAAATTCCATAGTCTAACTGTGTGCTGTGTGAAGTACTTGCTTTTGTCTGTCCTGAATCTTCTAAAACTCAGCTTAATTGAATGTCCACAAGTTCTAGTGTTATGAGAGAGGGAGAAAAACTTTTCTTTATCTACTTTTTCCATGCCATGCATAATTTATCATATTATGCATAATTTATCTAGCATGTCATCTCTGACTCACCTTTTCTCTAAACTAAAAAGCCCCCAAAGCTGCAACCTTTGCTCCATCCCCTTGATCAGTCTGGTTGCCCTTTTCTGAACCTTTTCTTTTTTTTTTTTCAATAATTTTTATTCAGATTTTCATAAAACATACAAGACAAAATCATAAAACATTCAAAGACAAAAAACAAAATCAAAAATAGTTAAACAAAAAGAAAAAAAGAAAACAAAAAACAAAAATAAAAAATAAAGAGTAAAATATTGACTTCCCATTTGTCAAAGATCAAATCAGTTATAAGTCTATAATATATAACAATCCTGTCTCTTAAGTCATATTATAAAATCACTTTCCTCCAGTAGTTATCTTACTTAATCATCAAATCTCATAAACATTACTTTATTCTTTCCACAAAAAGTCAAAGAGAGGTTTCAATTCTTTAAGAAATATATCTATCAATTTTTTTTTCCAGATAAGCATATCGATTAATCCATCTCATTACTAATTATGATAATCTTATTGTCATAACCATAGTCAAAATAAACATTTCAATTAATCCATCACATCAGAATCTGTTAGGTTCAATAATTTCAGTAGCCATTGTTCTATTATCTCTATTAGTTCCATTTTCCATCTTCCATCTTCAGTAGTCTTGTTAAGTCCAGTAATTTCAATATCCAATCTTCCATTATCAGTATTCCATAATAATCTTGCTGTCAAAGCCATAGTCATATAGTAAGAGTCTGATGGGGATTACCTCTATCCCAAATATTTTCTTGCCATCCATTCTGAATAGGTTGCTGAAATACTGCTGTAAAATCATAAATCAAAGCCCCAAATGCTGCAACCTTTCCTCGTAAGGGAGTCGCTCCATCCCCTTGATCATTCTGGTTGCCCTCTTCTGAACCTTTTCCAACACTACAATATCCTTTTTGAGGTGAGGCAACCAGAACTGTACAGAGTATTCCAAATGCAGCCGCACCATAGATTTATACAACAGCATTATGATATCACCAGTTTTGTTTTCAATACCTTTCCTAATGATTCCTAGCATGGAATTTGCCTTTTTCACAGCTGTCGCATACTGGGTAAACATCTTCATCGAGCTGTGCCTACAAGGCTCCATACATTCAGTGTGTACACATGCAGGCATGTTGCAGATGTGCATACACATGGTCATCTGAAAAGTGCTAAAGTTGTTTTGGACGTGGTTGCTGTGACTCGACAACCACTTTTCACATATGTAAGGAATTGCATGATGAGTTTCCTATACTAATTCCCTGGCTATGATTATTCTCAACTCACTGTGTTCTTACAAAGGATGTTAAATCAATGCACAACAGCATACCCAAGAAACTGACCATGTTTATTATTTACATTGTGATTCACCAGAAGAAGAAGCAGAAGAAGCACAGAACCCCCTGATTATTCTGGGCCTTTTTTGCAATATGCTTCAGCCTCAGCTAACCCTGTGAGTATTTTTCCACTGTTCCCCAATTCAGTGCCATCTAGACCCAATTTTCCATCCTTGACCATTGGCCATGATATGGGCGAGATGGGAACTGTAGTCCAAAACATCTGGAGGGTACCACACAGGAAAGCCATAAGAGACTAGGGCAAGTTGTGGGGTTTCTATACCAAGATAATGTGAACAAGTTCTAAGTGAATACATATGTAGCCTACTTTTCTAGTGACTGATCTCTGACAATGACAAGGATAAATGTTGTTCTGATTAAGTCCAAAAAAGTATCTATTTAAGGGCTTTTAAAAAGCAAATTTCCTCTTTCCTATGTTATATTTTTGTATGGGTCTTCAAGTTTCAGCTATGGCTTTGCAAACCTTTAGCATAATCACCTCCAGGAAGCTTCTCCAAAAGCTAAGAAAAAGCTCCTATGACCGAAAGCCACCAACTTTGACATATGAAATATCCACGTCTGGCAAAATATTTCTTGTGCCTTTATAATTGTTAATTCAGAAACCTAAGCAGAAAATGATACTTATCCAAAATACACAGTGATTCTATTCTGTGTGAATATTTTTCTTGTAATATTACACACTGAGAGTAGGCCAGTTTTTTTAAAAGCAATTCTATATTCTATTAGAGAGCCAGTGTGGTGTAGCAGTTAAGGTGCTAGACTACAACCTGGGAGACCAGGGTTTGAATCCCCACACAGCAATGAAGCTCACTGGGTGACCTTGGGCTAGTCACTGCCTCTCAGCCTCAGAGGAAGGCAATGATAAACCCCCTATGAATACTGCTTACCATGAAAACCCTATTCATAGGGTTGCCATAAGTCGGGATCAACTTGACGGCAGTCCATTTCCATTTTCTATATCCTATTTCTATTCCTTCAGTATATACTGTTTAAAAAATTCTTTGCCTGCCTGTTTAAGGGCTGGTCTGCACACTCAGAAAAATCTCATGGTACGCCCTTCCTAGGACTGTACCATGTCAGAAAGCAGATAGAGGATTTGCTTGTTTGAATGCTCCCCCAAATATGTGTGTGTGTGTGTGTTCATGTGTGTAAATAATATATATATTTAAAACATCTTCTAGCCCTAACCTAGTCTTCTGTCTGATATGCTAGCTTTCTGTCTGAAGTGAGGTTTTCATTTAGATATGGAAATGTTTAAATACGTAATAGCCTGACTGTGTTCTGTAATAGTACAAACCCAGACAGGCTGGATGTCTAGACTGGTTCTCATTCATCAGATAGATCCCTTTATTTGTATTGTGGTGTAGTGGTTATGGTGTTGGACTACAACCTGGGAGACCAGGGTTCGAATCCCCACACAGCCATGAAGCTGACTGGGTGACGTTGGGCCAGCCACTGCCTCTCAGCCACAAAGGAACGCAATGGTAACCACCCTCTGAATACCGCTTACCATGAAAACCCTATTCATAGGGTCGCCATAAGTCGGAATCGACTTGAAGGCAGTCCATTTCCTTTTCCTTTTCCATTTGTATTGATGCCACTGGATCTGTATTTCTAATGCATAGGCAGCTGCACATAAGGCGAAGAGGCCACATCTCCAGTGGCAGAGCATCTGCTTTGCATGCAGAAGGTCCCAAGTTCAATCCCCGGCACCTCTACGTTGGGCTGGAAGAGGCCCCTGACTGAAACTCTGGAAAGCTGCTGCCAAGCAGTGTAGATCAGAGGTTCCCAAACTTTTTCCCCCACGGAGAACCTGAAAATTGTTGATAGTCTTTGCAGACCATGTAATGATTTTTCTGCCTCTTGTAGCCATTGTAAGACGCTGTGCTAGATGCTGCGTGGTTTTCAGCTGATTTTTATTGCTCCTTTTATTTCTTACATTGTATTTTTTTGTATTACAATTTGCATTTTTTAGAATTCAGATAATACAATAATGCAAACTATTGCTACTGACGTTCCGCTGGCTCGAATCAGACACACTTCTTTAAATAAACATTCCGCTCATCTCCTGACCTGAACCTCCTGTTCTAATTGTTTATCTGTTGTGCTGTTTGAATGGGTTTATTTTACTGCACATTTAAATTGAGGGTGTTCATTTTAATGTTTTGATGGGATTATTGTTGCTGTTGTTGGTGTTAAATACACCAATAAAAAATAATTATGAAAAGGAGGCTGCTGATGCCCTTCCTTGAGGTTTATTCTAATCAGAAAAAAATGGTATTATGCTTGAAGAATAATTATTGATTTAATACTTCCAACATTTCCTTTGCTATACATAGGAAAAGTAAATATTAAAGGGGATGTCTGTGTTGGACTTTGTAACTTTAATTCTGGCCTCATGGATTTGGCAAAATTTCTAAGGCAGAGAAGAAATCTTCCCTTCAGCCATATGTTACCAAATTCTTCCAAGCTACACAGGAAGTGGATTGGACTGTGAAAGACCAACCCAAATTGTGTTTGCATTTTGACAAATTTGTAGGGCAGTACAATATCTCAGAGAGGAGGTCAGGTCTCCTGCTCCCCTGGTGTATTCACTATAGCTGCCCAATTTCACTGCTTTTTAAAATTTGATAGAAATATCTGTTGGCTATAGGTATGTTCTTAAACCGCAAGGGGTTTTCTTTGCCTATTAGTGAATTTCTCTGCTTTTTAATCTGGGAGGTAGGAAATGGGATCCTATGCAAGTTTGCTGAGAATGGATTGATCATTTGCATGCTTATTGAGTTCAGTGGGATTTACCCCCTGCAATCATGCTAGGATAGGTGAAACTGACCATGGGGGAGAAGAGGGAGGAGGAGAGCTGAAGTGGGCAGGGGAGGAGAAAGAAGGAAGAGGGGAGGGGAGGAAGAAGGGAGGAGGAAGGGACAGGAGAGGGGAGGGGAGAAGAGGGAAGACAGGGGAGGGCAGGTTTGATCCTTTGCATGCTTTTTGAGTTCAATGGGATTTACTCCTGTACAATCATGCTTAGGATAGGTGAAACTGACCTGGGGGATGGACAGGGAGGGGGAGGGGAGGAAGGAGGAGAGGAGAGGGAGGGAAGGAGGAGGAAATTGGGGGGGTGGGCACTGGGCAGAGGGAAAGCCCCTTTCATTTCCAAAAGGAAAACATTTAACATTGCGGAATGTGAAAAATCCATGCTGGTTATAGTATACAGCCACTCTGGTTCCTGTATAATAAGTAACCATCCTGGCAAACTACCAATTTCCATGCCATCCATCACAACAGGTACAATTTGTGGATATATGTTCCAGGTAATCGAACATATCCCAGCTTCTACATATCATGAATTCCAAATCTGTAAAGAGACTGTGGCAAAGACTTGCTTTCTGCCCATAGTTTGTGCATAATCTTCTCAGAAATGGCCAAATGCCATGTTGTTGTACCACAAGTCAATATCCAGACCCTGCAGGGCCTTCCATTGTTTGCGCAATTGAGAGCCGTGCTGCTGCCAAAGGAAAAGTCCGTCGTTCTTTGATGTTAAGGTTCTCACCAGTGTGTATACAATCAGTTCAGTCATCGTACCAGAAATTTCCTGAAACAATGTCTCCCAAAACCCTCTAACTAGTAGACACTCCCACTAAAAGTGGTAGTATGTGCCCCAATTGCCACAGTTATGCCAGCAGTCCAGTACAAAAATCCAAATTATTGAAGGAAGAAGTAGCAGATAAAACATTTACTATACAGCACTATAACATTATCTAAAAGTGGACTGGAATAAATAAGTATGGGCGTTCACACATTATAGTCAACAAGTGTATAATCTGTGTGCACAAACAGGCTGTACACTCACAGTTATTCACATGTGACATTCAATGAATGTACAGTCTGTGTACTCAATAGTTAAGCCCTACAAATCAACAATTGCACAGTCTTTCTTACACAGACTTGTACATATGTAGAGACAGCTTATACCTGTGTCCAGTGTAATTGTGAACAAGCCTACCAAAGCTCTCCTAAAGAACAAAAAAGAAGGGGCCTTACACATTTCCCAGTGGAGTGTCATGACCCTGAGTCGAATGCTAAAGTGACACACTAGCTGAGGAGCTGGACCAGGGCTTTGGCTCTGAACCTGAGGCTGGCAAGCAGAACCCCACAGAGTTAGTTCCCACAGCATCAGAACCCATAGAATCAGAGCTAGAACCCTGTTTGATACCCAAGGAGTCTAGGGGCTGACGTTTAAGAGACTCTAGTTCTCCATTAAAGAGGGACAGAGAATAAGAGAGGTGGAATGGAGGCAGAGACTCAATAGGCCTCTGTTCACCTCTAGCCCTCTTTGGAGCAAGTTGCTCAGTAGGAGCTCTCCTTGGTCCTGCAACAACCAACCAACCTGCTTTGTCTTGTGGACTCAGGACCAGAGCAGGACAGGCAGGGTATTCCAGAGAGACAGAGCCACCACAGAGGAGGCCCTCCTTAACCTAATAAATTGCACGGTGGACTAGAGAGAGGGCTTAAGATGCCAATTTTGGCCAGGTTTGTACAGGTGCAGTGGTCCTTCAGATAACCTTGTCCCAAACTATTTAGGGCATTAAAGGTTAATACTAGCACCTAAAATTGGCCCTGGAAATGAACTGGCAGCCAATGTACCAGACACAAAACAGATACAGTAGATTACAATGGTTTCTGACTCCCAATTGTCTAACAATAGCAGAAACTAAAAACCTCGCCCCCACGCACACCAAAAAAGGGTTGTTGGAAAGGAATGTGTAACAGAAAAAACAGTAGTAGGATCTTTGGTGACAGGTATTTTAGTTTGGCTCTGGTACTGATCCCAAATTTCTACACTGAGCGTATGGTTGGAGTAGGGATGGAAGGATCTGTAAATTTTGGTTCTCCCAGTTTCTGGGTTTTTTCAATCTTAAATACAGTTCTGCAGCAATTTGCAATTTTTTTTAAAAAAAAACCCTAATGAAAATTCTTCAGCATTTTAGTGTGAATTTCTTCTAATAAACACATTTTTGTATGTAGTTTTGACTACAGTACACATTTCTGCAAGCAATTTCTCATAATATAATGCATTTTTGTATGATATTTTCACTAATATATTCATTTTTATGTGCATTTCCCCTAATATATATATATTTGTAAACATTGGTTGCAGAACTGCATTGCAAAATTCAGATTAGTGCAAATTTTGAAGGATGGCTGTGTTTCAGTCCTCCTATTGTTTTGGAAAGTGCCAATCTGATGGATTTGGCTTGAAATGAGAACTGAATCAAATGCCCTTGTTCCAGAAACATCAAAAGATACCAGAAATTTCCTGAAACAATGCCCCCAAGCCCTCTAACTAGTAGACACTGCCACCAAAGGTGGTAGTATGTGCCCCAATTGCCACAGTTATGCCAGCAGTCTAGTGCAAAAATCCAAATTATTGAAGGAAGATACCCTTGCCCAGAGACACCTTGTTATGCATGTCCACCTGCTTCAGCCTCATAAGCTATGCCTTTTTGTAATAGATGCAATAGATGTTTCACTGTATTTTTTGTTATTTAATGTACTTATTTTTTATTTGTTGTAAACTGCTTTGATGTTTTTAAATGAAATAGTGGTATAGATCTATCTATCTATCTATCTATCTATCTATCTATCTATCTATCTATCTATCTATCTATCTATCTATCTATCTATCTATACAAATAAATAAATAAATAAATTGCACCTGGCTCAGGTTGGTGGACCTCAAGCTTCCAGTCAAAAACAAAGCAGATCCCACAACTCTGATTTTTGTAAACAGCCCAGACAGCTTTGGCTATGGGGCGGTATATAAATGCAATAAATAAATAAATAAATAAACTCTGACTTCTGCCCACCCTCCACTCTAGAATATGGTGGGAGTTAATTAACACCTGATGTCTCTTTAGTGGCGTCAGGTGGGATGATGGACTGTTAAAACAGTCAGAGAGATTACATTCTGCTGATTTCTTTAGAACATGGTACTTCCTTAAGGCACATCACTCCTGGAGTCTATGTTAATAAATAAAAGAGCATTGACATAGACAAAACAATGGTATCTTTTGATGTTTTTGGAGAAGTTCCAGATGCTTTAAACTCAGACCACACACTGTCTTGAGCTCCGTGGTAAGTCTTGGAGCAATGAGGACAAGGGGGAAACAGACTTGGACTTGGGGGAAGGTCCTAGTGACATGCATTCAGATGCAGTTGAGCTTGAAGGCTCCCACGCTGCTGAGTGTGACAGCTCTGTCCCCATAGATCCAATTACTGCTGATGAAACACTGCCCAATCAGGAAGTTGCCTCTTCACCTTCCCTTTACCCCTCTTCATTGCTCACCTTGCCACCTTCCTCCTGAGGAGGAAGACCTTTCTGAAGTGGTCCAGCCAACCTCACCTCGGACCCATAGGCTATGGTGCTGGCAGGCTCAAAGGGTTCCCACTGTCCCACTGAGAAGAAGCAAATGCATGAGTGCATGCTCCTCCGACCGTGACTTTTTTTCACACAAGTAGGGAGCCCACCCAACCTTATTTAAGGCTCATAAGGGGGCATGTCTAATTGCTGCAACATCTTAGTGGCATATGGTCGTGCCTAGTTATACCGGGTAAAGATGCTGAATTCTGTGTAACCTGTAAGCTGATTTATGAAGCACTCTGAACTGAAATTTTCCATTAAATCTATTAAAGAAAAGCACACCTTCATGTCTGTGTCTGACTTCGACCGGTTTGAGCAGAACACACGCTAAAAATATGGAGTTTTAATTCAGAAGAGAGATTGCATCCTTTATCCTATAAAATCTACACAGAAAAGATATAACATGCCAAACATGTTATACAGCAGAGATCACCAATTGTTTTGGACCAGAGGGCACATTTCAAATTTTGAGAGAGTGCTGGGGCTGACAGGCACAAAATGGCTGTCATGGGAGCATGGCGTGGACATAATACAAAATTAGAGAATAGTCATGCTGAAGCTTTCCTATAATTGTATTTCTATACTAGAAAAGGCTTGTCCTGTTGAATCTCTGCCTGTCATACAACTGTTAAAGGCACAAGAACTCTGATTTTCCTCAATGTCAACCCTAAGCCAAAGCCTAGGCTCCATCCTGTACCCATATAGCTGAAAGTAAGCTCCATTAAAGACAAAGAGAATATTTCTGAGTTGACGTATTCCACTGTACTGTAAGTTAACTATACAGTGACTTCTTAATGAGTCCCTGATCTTTTACTCCTGCAGAGCAGGAGACATGCCTAAGCCTCTTTACAAAGCTTTCACATTTGCCTTGCGGGGGAAGGGGATTCTTTAACATTCACCCACACGTATTGTGAAGTAGTATTTGCAGGAAACAATTTCTAGGCACTACCTGATCTCAGGAGAACCCAGCACAGGAAAGATGCATCTTGGTTGCTAGGGGAAAAGGAAGGGCAAACTATGGAGATTCCAAGGACTAGAAAAAAAGATCCAAGTAGCAAAAGTGCACTAAAAAGGAGGGCAAAACAGCAGCTCTATAGGATCCCAGTGATCCCTATTGCCTGGTGTCCAAACAACACACATATCAATCACAGCTCTGACTTCACTCTTTGGCTAATAGCACTGACAAGCAGGAGCTGCCAGGCTGACTCATTTCAACTAAAACACTTAGAAGGGTGCCTGCGCATTTTGCTCCATAAAGTTCTTTCTAGAAGGACTGAGACTTACTTTAAAGAAAAGAAAGCTCAGATTCTAAGCTACCTGCTAGGAGCACCACAGAAGGTCTTCATGGGAGCCACAGCTCCCACGGATGAAGGATTGGTGATTCTATAGCACTCATTGCCGCTACTGGGGCGAGAAATCCTTCTGTACAAGCAGCACTGGAATGAATCCTATTTCTGATTTTTGAGTTTCAAACATTTTCAGTTGTTTTTAATTTTGAAATTCAACTTTGAAGGATTTGCTAAAAAAGGAAAAAATGAAGGATTAATCTTGAGTCCTCTGGATGAATTTTAAGGCAATAACATTAACGTTATCGGGAATTGGGGGGGGTTGGGGGAGGGTCATATTAAAGAATGCTACTCCAGCTACACATACTACTTGTATGGAAGGAGGCTTCCATGAACATATCCACAGATGGATGAGGGAATCACATACACAAGTTGCTGATCCAAGGCTACTTATGCACTTTTGGAGTGTGGACCGCCTTTGATTCCGACTTATGGCCACTGTATGAATAGGGTTTTCATGGTAAGCACTATTCAGAGGGGGGTTACCATTGCCTTCCTCTGAGGCTGAGAGGCAGTGACTGGCCCAAGGTCACCCAGTGAGCTTCATAGCTGTGTGGGGATTCGAACCCTGGTCTCCCAGGTCATAGTCCAACACCTTAACCACTACACCACGCTGGCTCCCACTTATACACAGTCCCACTTGAATATTCTGAATACTGCTGTTGTAAGATTGGAAGATGGATGGGAGGATTACTGGATCCAGCAATACTGCTGGAAACTACCCAAATACTCCTAGCAATGTTGACAAGTACCTTCCTTTCAGCTCCACTAGTGCATTTGTACCACACTGTTCTTGATGCCTCCTCCTCCTCTACCTCCCAGTCAGCAGCAGCAACACAGTCGACCAGGGGTCAGGCAAACACCACCACCCCACCATGCCATCTGCTACTTTAGCACAGTTATTATGGCATAGGCTTCTGTGGACTCAAGCCCCCATTGTCAGATTGCCATTCAATTCCTATCTTACAATTTTTGCCTTGATATACCTGCCAACCTGCATTTCAGTAATTAGGTTTGCCACTGCTTGGGGGACAATGGATTTACAAGACCTGAGGACCCCAGAGGTTTATTATTTAATTAATTACATTCATTCATGGCTTTTTGAAAACAAAAAAAGGGGAGGGTCTCAAAGCGAATCACACAGATTTAAATACAAAAATGTCAAAAATATAACCACAGAACAATGAAAACATATACAATACTACAAGTGGTCATGCACCAACAGCATAACAAGGAATGTGTCCTTCCTCACACTACTCAAAGATGAACACAAAGAAAGGCTAAAAATCACATCCGTCCAAGAACCAAAAGCCTGGATTTGGCCCTCCTCTGATCCTCATCTCCATCCTGTGACTGTAGAGCATAAATTTGCACTGGCTTACACATGTTTTCAATCATCCTATTACTTATTTCTAATTTGTTGTTAGCATATTGTTTATATAAAGGGGCAGCATTTTTTTCCCCTTTTGGCTTTATTTAGGATGACTAAATGTTTAATGCACACAATGTTTCTAAAAACAAAACCTAGTTTGCGCTGAAGGGAGTGAGAGGAGAGGGGCATTTATGGATTAAAATTCACTAGGTGTGGGATTCCAGTAGTACGGTAAATGGCTATAGGGAAACCCTGGTCTTAAAGGATCTCCAGAGATATAGCTCACTGATATACATACTTTACATCAGGGGCATTAGTCCTCACAGAACTACAATTCCCAGAGTAGTTTAACAGTCAGTCCCTCTACCCAGAGAACTCTGGAACTGTAACTCTGTGAGGGGAATTGAGATCTCTTAACAACTCTCAGCCACCTTAACCAACTACACTTCCCAGGATTCTTTGGGGGAAGCCATGACTGTTTAAAGTGGAATAATAGCAGAATGAATCTACAGTGTGAATGTGGCCTATGTATAAATCAAATGTGAAAATGTGAAGTGGGTCCCTTGTTGCAGATTGGGAGGCAGAGGTGGATCTCAGGTCAGACCCAGTTGAAGACCACCGTCTAACACTATGGAAGGATAACAGTTTCATCAATAAAACAAAGGAAGTTGTGCCTTCCAATCCTTTGTGCGTGTGACCAGGGGAACACTGAAAAACACCCCTCATCTTCTAGGGTTGTTAAATGAGGCTCCTGCTAAACAATGAGGCAAGAACAGCTGGAAAAAATAGGAAAGAGGCAAGACCCCACTGAAATCCAGATGCTCCGTGTGCTTTTTTCCCTCTCTGATAAGAAAAATAAATAACTGTGACAAAGACACCACAGCTTTTTATGTTCAAATAAAAGAAAGATGGTAGAAGAGGGACACAAGCCAAAGGGGGCTTTTCAAGTGGCTGAAAAACACCCTTGAAAATTCATATCCTGTGGCTGACGTTTAATTGTGTGAGCGAGGCATTACAAGATATCAGCCTTTCAATGAACTGAATCTGATTTTGAATCACTCACTTTGGTTCACCTTCAACTCGAGCCATTTGGAATTCACTAAGAGGAGAGCTCTGTATATCCCTCTAGGCTAAGGCTGCACAGCTTCTGACACACCAAGCCAAACACAGACCACCAGCCAAGTATGATCGGTGGCCCACTAGGGGCTCCATGAAAAATGTGGTTTACAAAAGCAAAAAACAGGAGGCGAGAAGGATTGGGGCTATGAAGCACCTGGTAAACAATGACACATGGCTAGGATTCCCCCCTCCCTTTGTATGGTGCTCTTAGCCTGCATTTTTCATGGTCCTGTAAAATTAAGAACATAATGTAAGAGTATAAGGCTTGATCTGCTGGAATAGACCAAAGATTCCATCTAACTCCAGAACTGCTTTTTTTCAACAGCAGCCAGCCGGTAGCAAGGCACAAAGATTTCCACTGTTTATCCTCTACTTCTGGGGATGCCTTCCAAGATATATTGCCTCTAAGTGTGGAAGTTCCATTTAGCTAGCACATCTAACAGCTTTTAATGTGATCCATCCTCTTGTGTCATGTTTCTCTAATCCTTTATTTAGAGACATCTAAACTAAGCGAAAACTGAAGCTTTTTTGTACATATGTTTCAGTGTGTGATACAGACAGAGAACCCGACATTGAACTTAGTTCCAGAGCTATCAGCAGGTTTCCTACAAACACATGCATGGCATGCTTCATGTCAAAGATAGCATGCCCTGGTAAAATAGCGATGGATGAATCTGTCAATTTCAGTTTCTCTGTTTCTCATTTTTTTCCTAGTATTAAGTTCATTTCACCACATTTCCCATCAGTTTGCAATTTATTTAATTTTTACAGTTTGAGCATCCTCACAAAAACATATCAGTTTTTAGTGCACATTTCTTCTCATATGTACCCTTTTGCAAGCAATTTTCTGCAATATAATGCATATTTGTATGTTATTTTCATTAATATATGCATCTTTATACAAATTTCCCCCAACACACTAGTTTTTGTACACTTTTTTGGATGGAAGATTTGCATTGCAAAATTCAGAGAAGTGCAAATTTTGAAGAATAGCTGCCTTTTGGCTTCTGTATTCCTTTGGGAATGCAAATTAGATAGGATCGTATTAAAATGTGAACCAAACCAAATTTCTCCCCCATATATCCTATACTATAGCTCTTTAGCAATTACCTGAAGTGCAGACAATTGCATAAGAAGCCAAACTGCTTACCGTAGCTCAGTGGCAAAGCAGATGCTTTGCATGCACATGGTCCCAGGTTCAGTTCTTGGCATGCCCAGTTAAAGAGTTCTCGGGTGGCAGGTGATGGGAAAGACCTCTGCCTGAGGCCCTGGGGTGCTACTGCTGGTCAGAATAGATCATTCTGGGCTGGATGGGTCAATGGTCTGGTTTAATATAGGGTAGCTTGATTAGCCTGGTTAGATGATGATGCTGCACCCACTTTAACAGCTATGTGCCCTTCTGATTTTTCTTTTATTTTTCAATCAAGAACTGGAGGGAGAGGTGGAGGAGTGGCACTTATCTTCCGGCGGTCTCTATGTCTAACCAGATACCCTCTACAAAAGACTAAAATAATTGACTGCTTGTTTTGTAAAAGTAGTCGGGACAATAAATTGGGTTTTCTTCTGGTTTATCGTACTCCTAGATGTGCCTTGGAGTCTTTATTGGAGGTGTTGGATGTAGTCTTGGAAGCCCGCTCTCATTCCCCGAACTTAATAGTTCTTGGGGATTTCAATGTGCACGCCGAAGCCCCCTCCTCTGGAGTGGAAAAGGATTTTTTGACTACAATGGTGGACTGGGAGCTTTTCCCATTACAGAAGGGGTCTACGCATGTGGCGGGTCATGTCTTGGATCTGATTTTTGTTTCTGCAGCAGACGGCTCCAATATATCTTTGCAAAATGTACAATTGACACCGATCTCTTGGACGGATAATTACCTCATAAAAGTGGATATTGGGGTTCTCTTGCCTCCTTTTGAAACCAATGGTCTGTTACGGCTTTCCCGCCCCAGACGACTGATGACTTCGGAGGGGCTTGTTCGTGTACTTGGAAACTCATTATCTGATAGGACTGAATCCTCTGTGGGGTCATTAGTGGAGGGTTGGAATACCGAGATTGTGAAAGCTTTGGATCGTTTAGCTCCAAGACGCCCACTTCCTTTACCTCGAACCAGATCTTCTCCTTGGTTCAACGCACATCTGAGGGGACTTCGCCAATTGGTAAGACAACTGGAGTGATCCTGGCGAAAATTGCACGCTCCCCTATTGCGCTTAAAATTGAAGGCGGCATTGGAGACTTATCGCAAGGAGTTAATTAAAGCAAAAAGGACCTTTTTTACGACCTCAATTTTGGCGGCCAAAGACTGCTCTCGCAGATTGTTTCAAGCGGTTCGAAATCTTGCGGGTGCTGAAGTCACCCGCCCAGTGACATCAATAAAGGCAAACTGTAATGAACTGGCGAACTTCTTTGCGGATAAGATCAGCAAGATAAAGGACTCTATCCCCACCTTTTCATCATCCGCTGCCGACTCAGAGTTCCATCAGTATGCGGCCGTTACTTGGGATCACTTTCAACCTCTAACCCTTGTTGAAATTCATAATATTCTTGGTTCTCTCAACCCTTCCTCTTGTTTATTAGACCCTTGTCCATCTTGGTTGGTGAGGGATGCTCAAAATGATCATTAAGGATATAGTTAATGCCTCTTTGGAAGAGGGCTTGCTGCCCATGGCACTTAAAGAAGCTGTGGTGTCTCCAATTCTAAAAAAACCGGCCCTGGACCCTCTGGTTCTGAATAATTATCGACCGATCTCTAACCTACCCTTTCTGAGGAAGGTGATTGAGTGCGCAGTGGCAATTCAACTGCAAACCTATTTGGATGAAGGTAGACATATTTTTCAGTCAGGCTTCAGGCCAAATCATGGGGTTGAAGTTGCCCTGGCCGCATTGGTCGATGACTTGAGAAGAGCTTTAGATAGAGGAGAATATACCTTCCTCACTCTTCTCGATTTGTCTGCAGCCTTTGATACGGTCGATCATGACATCCTTTTGGATCGTTTAATGACCTTAGGCATTCAAGGAAATGTCCTAAGCTGGTTTCGCTCCTACCTCAGCGGGAGAACTCAGAGAGTAGCACTAGGGGATGAGGTTTCAGAGCTTTGGCCGCTGGACTGTGGCGTGCCACAGGGCTCGATTCTTGCCCCAATGCTTTTTAATGTCTATTTGAGACCGCTGGGTGATTTCATTCGGAGTACTGGCCTAAAATTCCATCAATATGCAGATGACACCCAGATCTACTTGTCTTTTAAATCCTCTCCACATGCTGCTGTAACTCAATTGTCCAAAGGGCTAGAGTTAGTAGGGGAATGGATGTCTAGGAATAAATTGAGATTAAATCCTGAAAAAACTGAAATCCTCCTGGTAGGCAATCAGACGAATTTAGGGATAACTCATGTGACTTTTAATCAAGTCTCTATACCCTTGAGTAACCAAGTCCGTAGTCTAGGTGTTATTTTGGACTCTCAGTTGACGATGGAGGCTCAGATAGCAGCCGTAAGTCGGAACGCTCTTTATCATCTGTCCCTTATTCGTAAAATCTGTCCATTCCTCCCTAGGCATCTTCTACCAACGGTTGTTAGTGCCTTGGTTCTTTCACGCCTGGACTATTGCAATGCTTTGTACGTAGGTTTACCTTTGAGATCAGTGTGTAAACTTCAACTTGTCCAGAATGCGGCAGCACGACTCATTAAGGGTTGCCATTGGAGAGAACATATCACTCCAATCCTTCGGGAACTACATTGGCTCCCGATAGTGTCAAGGGTGAAGTTCAAAATACTGGTTATAACCTTTAAGTCTTTTTCTGATGCTGGTCCGATTTACTTGAAGAATAAACTTTCTCTTCTCGGAGAAGGTGGTCGTACCAGAACTTCAGCAGCTAGATATCTCCTGGTTCCCTCAATTAGAGTGGCTAAACTAGCCGGCACTAGGTCTAAAGCTTTTTCTATTGCGGCTCCCCTACTTTGGAATACCCTGCCAGTGGCCATTCGCCTAGCTCCATCACTTTTGTGTTTTCGGAAGCAGCTGAAAACCTGGCGTTTTGATTAAGTTGGTGGGGATATTCTGTTATAGCCATTCAGTGTAGGCTGTGGACTGGCTGTCATAATTTCATTCTGATTTTTATGTTTTTGTTTTACTTATATGCTGTAATTTGTTTTAGTATGCTGTAATTTGTATTTTGATATGTATTTTATTGTACGTTGCCTTGAGTGACAGGTCTTACCTGCCAGATAGGCGTCTAATACATTTTAGACAATAATAATAATAATAATAATAATAATAATAATAATAATAGCTTCCTTTATTATAATGCACCTAGAAATAGTTACATGCAAAACAGAATCATTCCTGCCCTCAGTAACTGTTGCAAAAGCGACAGCCAAAGTGGTGCCCTCCAGATGTTGTTGGACTCCACCTGCAAATAGCCCAGGTCACTATGGCCAATGGTAATGGATGATGGGAGTTAAGTCCAGCAACATCTGAAGGGCACCATGTTGTGCTGGGGCATGACATAGCAAAAAGCATTGCAATCTCTACAAAAGAGCTGCTGCCTAATCAGAAATTATGAAAATATGCTGTACAGACTTGTTCAATGATACCATTGATTCAGTTCATGCAATTCCACTGCTTTGTTTATTTAAAGCATTTAAAGACTGCCTTTCTCAACAGGAGACTGTTCCATATGCTGCAACCATCCCTAATTACCAGGAGCAGTTCCAGTTTTCTGCAACCTGTCCCTACTCCAATTGTTGCCTTTCGGGGGGGTGCCTGATTAACCAATTTTTATTTATTTATTGCATTTATATCCCACCTTCCAAGGAGATCAAGGTGGCATACACTGTTCTCTCCCTCCAGATTTAAGCCTCACAACCCTGTGAGGTAGGTTAGGCTGAGAGGCAGTGACTAGCGCAAGGTCACTCAGTGAGCTTCATGGCTGAGTGGGGATTTGAGGTCCTAGGTCTCCCAGGTCCTAGTCCAACACTCCAACCACTACACACTGGCTCTCCAATTTATAATGAGCTTTTTAATGGTTCAGTCCCACCCAATCTCTTGCAGTATAAATTTCCAAGAGTGTGCGTTGGGGGGAGGATACATTTTGTCTCTAATGCACATGAATGTAAATTCACATACACCAACCATAGAGCATCATATACAGTATGCACAGCCTGCTAATTCATATTCTGTAGGTCCTGACATATACTGTAAAACATTGATACTTTATTGGAGAACAAAGACCTTTTTCTAGTACATCCTTTACCTCAGGTGTGGGGAACCTTTGGCCTTCTAGGTGTTCATAGAATCATAGAATGATAGAGTTGGAAGGAGCCTATAATTATTATTATTATTATTATTGTCTTTATTTATACCCCACCATTTTTCCAAAACTGGAACTCATGGCGGCTTCCAGATAAAAAATACATATAATTAAAAACATACAGTCTACATTAAAATAAGATTAAACTATTTCCAGTATTAAAACCATACACACATATAGCTAAAAGAGTTCAAACTAGTTTAAAAATAATTTAATAGACATTAGCAATGCAGCACCCTTCACTCCCTATCCTTAGCCTTCAATTCCAAAGGCTTGTTGGAATAGGAAGGTCTTTGCTTGTCAGCGGAAGCACTGCAAAGAGGGGGTCATTCTTACCTCCCTAGGAAGGGAATTCCAAAGCCTAGGGGCAGCCACCGAGAAGGCCTTCTCACACGTCCCCACTAGTCGTACTTGAGAAGATGTGGTTATTGAGAGAAGGGCCTCTCCTGAGGATCTCAGGGCCCGGGCAGGCTCATACAGGGAGATACGGTCTGATAAATAGCCTGGACCTAAGCCGTATAGGGCTTTATAGGTCAACACCAGCACTTTGAATTGTGTCCGGAAACAGACTGGCAACTGGTGGAGCTTTTTTAACAGGGGGGGTAGTACGGTCCCTGTAACCAGCCCCAGTTAGCATTCTGGCTGCAGCACGTTGTACCAATTGAAGTTTCCGAACAGTCTTCAGAGGCAGCCCCACGTAGAGCACAATACAGTAATCTAAACGGGATGTAACTAAGGCATGTGTCACCGTGGCCACATGGCCACTGAGTCCAACCCCCTGCCCCATGCAGGAATTACAGCTCCCATCATCCCTAGCCATTGGCCATGCTTGCTAGGGCTGATGGGAACTGTAGTTCAACAACATTTGGAGGGCCACTCCTACTTCACCTGAAGGGGAGAGGGAAAATCTCTCTGGGTGTCTAAATTACTGAAGGGCAGATTCTTGCATAGTAAATCTGTCATTGTACTATTTACAGATAGACAAATCTGTCAATTTCAGTTTCTCATTTTTCCGGTCTTAAATTCAGTTCTCCACATTTCTGCATCAATTTGTGATTTTTTTTAAAAAAGTCTTCCTGAAAATTCATCTGCATTTTAGTGCACATTTCTCTTGAAATACACAATTTTGTATGCAATTTTGACTAATATAACTTTTTTTTGCAAGCAATGTCCCCTAATATAATGCATTTTAATGTTATTTTCACTAACCTATACATTTTTATGCACACATTTTTGTACACACTGGTTGGTTGGGAAACTGCATCACAACATTCAGAGGTGCTAATTTTGAAGGATAATTGAAGGATCATATATTGATTCAAGGAGTGTGAATCAGGTAGTTTCTCATTAAAATGCAAACAAAATTGAATTTTTCTCCCCCCCTCCCTAATCGTAAATAAATATACTATGGGCCAGAGTTCAACTTTCAGAACTGTGCAAAGGTGGTTGGTGGAAACCTTGGCCTGTGATCCTTGGGATGACAAGCAAGAGAATTAGAAATGTATCCAGTTTTCCTCGGTGCAATGGTGGAGAGAGTGTGCTGGTTCAAAAGGTGGTTAGCGATAAAATCAACAGAAGCTCTGCAATTACAGGTCATGATCATATCTAATCATCTATAAATCATTTGTGATCAGTTAGTGACTGTTTTTATGGGCCTATGGAGACCTCTGTCCCTTTTTTTAATCACATATCACTTGTTAACACAGCACATGCTGGCTGATATGAACCATCATGACTCAATTGTGAATTTACTTGCTTTAAATTGCCCTTGCCTTAATGTACATCGGGAGATCTTACACTATTACACAGCAGCAAACCCATGTTTGCCACCAAGCACATACTCAAGAGTGAATGGCATGGATTTTAGCTGCGATTTATCTCCAGTTTTACTTGTACACTGCTTGGAGAACTTTTTGGTCAGGCGGTTTATGTATTTTGTAAATCATAAAATAATAATAAACTCATCAGCAAGCAGATCTGCACAATACACATTCTTAAGCACCATCCCATTCACACTTTACATTAGTGAAGTTTTCCCCAGAGATCACCTTCTTTGTAAGCTTCACTTCCTTCCTAGGTAACTATATTTTATATTGATTATTTTATATTTTTATATTATATTTATGAAGGCATTTGTGAGGTGTGGCATGGACACTACAAAAATGGCAGCATAGAGTGAGCGCTCTCGGGCCCATAGTCTTATTAATGCCCTAAAATGAGAAATAAACTTATTAACTGGACCTCTGGTAAGTCCAGAGCTTGGAAAAGTGACTTTTTTGAACTACAACTCCCATCAGCCCAATCCAGTGGCCATGCTGGCTGGGGCTGATGGGAGTTGTAGTTCAAAAAAGTCACTTTTCCAAGCTCTGGGTAAGTCTCCCCTGACGGGTTATGCTTTCAAGCATGCAACGGGATAAAGATTTGGACCTCACTTAATACTTTAAACCAACAGGAAGAACCTTGATCTTGAGGCTGGCTCAATAGAGGGAGCCTGCAAAATCCAACATGACTTTGAGTATAAGTAAGGCTTCTATACAGAGTCAGCGTGGTGTAGTGGTTAAGGTGTTGGACTACAACCTAGGAGACCAGGGTTCAAATCCCCGCATAGCCATGAAGCTCACTGGTTGACCTTGGGCCAGTCAATGCCTCTCAGCCTCATGAAAGCCCTAGTCATAGGGTCGGCATAAGTTGGAATTGACTTGAAGGCAGTACATTCACATTTAAGGCTTCTATAGAGGCACAAATGGAAGAAGCGGTGGGCATACCCAAAACGATCGTGGGAGTAGTTAAGGATAAAATTTGGAAGCATTTTCAGTCCCTTAAACAGGATCTGATGTCTAGTTGGATGTTGACATGAAAAGCTGGGGAACTCAGCCAAATGGATAGAAGCTGTGAAAGGGAAAATAACGCAAACAGAGGAGAAATTAATGGCTCAAGATGTTAAATTCAAAATATTTTTTAAAACTTCCACACTATCATTAAACTTCAACTGGAAGACCTGGAAAATAGGAATAGAAGATCCAACCTTTGTTTTCCAGGGGGGATGAATATGCAGAGCAGGACAATGTAAAAGGCTTCTCACAAAATGGCTGGCATCGCAGTTGCCTGAATTCCCGATAGAAGAGGTGGACTTTGAAAGGGCTCACAGAGCATTAGGGCCAAAATACAAAGATGGTCCATGGGACATAATAGTCTTCTTTGCAAAATATTCCAAAAAGGAAGCACTATTTAAGAGGGTCAGGAAAAAGGAGATTTGAAACACGACTCAAACATAATGGTGCTGCAGGATGTAGCCCCAGAGATGCTTCAGAAGCAGCAAAACCTGTGATCCTTTGCTCTTAACTTGCAGAAGGTGGGCTTAAAATATTACTGGGGGTTCCCATTTAAACTTACAGTTCCTTACAAAGGGGCTGCACATGTGGCATCAACAGAGAAAGAGGTGGCACAGATTCTGAAAACACTACGACTAGAACAACCAGAAAGGGATATGGAAACAGAGAGAGGAGAAAAGGACAGAGAGATGGAACTGGAGGAGGATGGTGAGTATCTAGAACTACTGAGGAAGAGGAGGCAAAACAGAGGGAGAATGGAAAACAGGGAAGAGGGGACCAGTTCCTTTTTTGATAACCCCATCCCTCAACGCAATCTTACTGCTGTAAGATTAAGGGCTTTTGGAATGAGATACAGGAAGAAATACAGAAACTGACAAATCAGTCAACACAGTTTACTCCAGAATTAGCTTTACTGAACATTTTTACAGGACAAAACTTGGACTTGCCGTATAAAAAGCTGGTTGGTTTCATGCTGGCAGCAGCCAGATTAGTGATTGCTAGATTTTGGAAAACACTGGATGGTTTGACATCTTATAAATGGCATCAGAAATAGCCTTCTTAGAGAGAAACTGCCACATAAAATAAAATTGGCTGAAGGGGGAAAGAAGAACAAAGACTCTTTTGAAGCAGAATGGTGGCATTTTATTTTAGCATCAACATCAGACTCTGGAATTGGCCAGGTGCCTTCTCCTTTTAAAACACTGTGGATAACTTAACATCTGAAGATCTAATTTGTAGTATCTATAAAAGAAAGCACAAATATTAATAGTCTTATTGGTTAGAGCAAGTAGGGGAATATGGAGGGGAGGTGGGAAGATTGGGATTGGGGAAACTAGATAAGAACATAAGAACATAAGAAGAGCCTGCTGGATCAGGCCAGTGGCCCATCTAGTCCAGCATCCTGTTCTCACAGTGGCCAACCAGGTGCCTGGGGGAAGCCCGCAAGCAGGACCCGAGTGCAAGAACACTCTCCCCTCCTGAGGCTTCCGGCAACTGGTTTTCAGAAGCATGCTGCCTCTGACTAGGGTGGCACAGCACAGCCATCACGGCTAGTAGCCACTGATAGCCCCGTTCTCCATGAATTTGTCTAATCTTCTTTTAAAGCCATCCAAGCTGGTGGCCATTACTGCATCTTGTGGGAGCAAATTCCATAGTTTAACTATGCGCTGAGTAAAGAAGTACTTCCTTTTGTCTGTCCTGAATCTTCCAACATTCAGCTTCTCTGAATGTCCATGAGTTCTAGTATTATGAGAGAGGGAGAAGAACTTTTCTCTATCCACTTTCTCAATGCCATGCATAATTTTATACACTTCTATCATGTCTCCTCTGACCTGCCTTTTCTCTAAACTAAAAAGCCCCAAATGCTGCAACCTTTCCTCGTAAGGGAGTCGCTCCATCCCCTTGATCATTCTGGTTGCCCTCTTCTGAACCTTTTCCAACTCTAGAATATCCTTTTTGAGATGAGGCGACCAGAACTGTACACAGTATTCCAAATGCGGCCGCACCATAGTTTATATAATGGCATTATGATATCGGCTGTTTTATTTTCAATACCTTTCCTAATTATCCCTAGCATAGAATTTGCCTTTTTCACAGCTGCCGCACACTGGGTCAACATTTTCATCGTGCTGTCCACTACAACCCCGAGGTCTCTCTCCTGGTCGGTCACCGCCAGTTCAGACCCCATGAGCATATATGTGAAATGAAGATTTTTTGCTCCAATATGCATAATTTTACACTTGTTTATATTGAATTGCATTTGCCATTTTTCCGCCCATTCACTCAGTTTGGAGAGGTCTTTTTGGAGCTCTTCGCAATCCCTTTTTGTTTTAACAACCCTGAACAATTTAGTGTCGTCAGCAAACTTGGCCACTTCACTGCTCACTCCTAATTCTAGGTCATTAATGAACAAGTTGAAAAGTACACGTCCCAATACCGATCCTTGAGGGACTCCACTTTCTACAGCCCTCCATTGGGAGAACTGTCCATTTATTCCTACTCTCTGCTTTCTCCTTCTTAACCAATTCCTTATCCACAAGAGGACCTCTCCTCTTATTCCATGACTGCTAAGCTTCCTCAGAAGCCTTTGGTGAGGTACCTTGTCAAACGCTTTTTGAAAGTCTAAGTATACTATGTCCACTGGATCACCTCTATCTATATGCTTGTTGACACTCTCAAAGAATTCTAATAGGTTACTGAGACAGGACTTTCCCTTGCAGAAGCCATGCTGGCTCTGCTTCAGCAAGGCTTGTTTTTCTATGTGCTTAGTTAATCTAGCTTTAATAATACTTTCTACCAGTTTTCCAGGGACAGAAGTTAAGCTAACTGGCCTGTAATTTCCAGGATCCCCTCTGGATCCCTTTTTGAAGATTGGCGTTACATTTGCCATTTTCCAGTCCTCAGGCACGGAGGAGGACCCAAGGGACAAGTTACATATTTTAGTTAGCAGATCAGCAATTTCACATTTGAGTTCTTTGAGAACTCTCGGGTGGATGCCATCCGGGCCCGGTGATTTGTCAGTTTTTATATTGTCCATTAAGCCTAGAACTTCCTAGCCTAGATCTATCTGATTGTTTGCGGTTTTCTATTTGCAAAAGTGCAATAAGAATAAAATTTAAAAAATGAAGGCATTTGTATGTCACTTTTCATCCCTAACCCCCCCACACCAGCAAATCACATACCATAAACAGTTTAAATACAGTATGGTGTTGTTTAAAATACAATAAACTAGAAGCAGGATAAAACATATTAAGTGGCAACAGCCCTCAGAATGGAAGTCCAATCACGGCACTACTAGCATCCTCCTCCTAGGTTGAGCAGAAGCTTAAGCCCAGGAGCAACAGTTGCAATGCTTCCTGGGCCCTCGACAGTTTTCACACATACATTCCCTGTTTTTTAAATATCTCTAATTGAGCCCTTAATCTAGACTAGGATGTCTATGGACACATCTCCCCACTCCCCCCAAAAGAGGAAATGCATCACCAACAAAGAGAAAAGAGGACATAGATTTGCATAAAATTTGCATGTGCTAATTTATATGTGTACATGCAAATGTAGAAATAATTACTACAGTCAAAATAGAACTACAGTACATCTTACCATAATGGGGAAGGCAATGACAAGGTGATATGCGTGCCTGCTCCGTCTGCTGTCCAGGTGCTAAGTGTTGATGGTCAACTTCAAGATCCTTCCTGCTCTCCCTTCTTTATCTTCTTTATCCCTCCTTCATCTTTAAAACAAGACTTAGATGGGACAAACTTTCATCCCCACAGACCATTTGAAAATTGTTTGGTTAACCACTCGTGATTTTTCTGCCTGTTGTAGCACTTGCAATGTGCTGTGCTAAGTGCTGGGTGATTTTTAATTGTATTTTTATTTCTTATATATTGTATTTTATTGAACTGAATTCAAATTGAATTCAAAGCTTTTAAAAAAAAGATGTTTCCTTTTAACATGTTTTTAAAGATGTTTTGTTTTAATATATTTTAAAGTCTGTTTTTATGATGTTGTAGAGTGTTTTTAGTGTTTTTGTTTGCCACCCTGGGCTCCTACTGGGAGGAAGGGCAGGATATAAACCAACAGTTATACAATAAAACATAATATAATAAATAAAAGCAATACAAATACAATTAGAAATCAATCTGAATACTGAATGCGTTGGACGTGCCATCTCCCATCTGAAACCACAAATCCACAGACCCACAGTGGACCACCAGTGAAAGAAGCTCGTGGACCACCAGTGGTCTATGGACCACATTTTGGGAACCCCTGCCTAAACTAAAGTCTACCCATTTGAGACTTCTGTAAATCAGTTGACTGGCATGTTTGAGTCTCCTGTAGGTCAGCCATCAGGTGATTTGTATGGTGTACACTTCTGAAATGAAATGTATAAAGCTAAGTGGCCCTAAGGCCTACAGCCAGCCTGAGGAAAGGACAAGATTCCCATCCCCATTTCACATTCAGAAGCCAACCAGACTGGCAGTTGAATCTTACTTCAACAATGGCATCAGGACTGAGTCTCCCACCAAACATGAGGACAGCAGGCTAACTTAGGGAACATAGGCAGGCAACATAACACAATAAATCTATTATACGGGGAGCAGGAGGACTAGCCAAGGGAGCTGATGCCATCTTCTCACAACAAGCACAGCATTCAGTGATGTAGAGTTGCTGCTGTCTTTGAAGCAGAACATTTTCTGATGAGGATGTTTGGATTATGTGTACTTTTGTTTTTAATTTATCCTTCTCTTTACAAATAACTAAGGCTAGAATTAGTATGTGCAATATTTAGTATACATGTTTCCTGGGATAGTTACCCACCCACCCAAAAGTTACTATAAATTTGAAACTTTCCCATTTGATTGGTATTGTATACAATCATCATGTTACTAATTAATTTGATGAAGTGACATTTTTAGAAATGGATTTTTTTCCAACAGAATTATATAGCAGTGGGAAGTTTTCCGTCCCACATCACTGGCAGAGAAATTGTTCAAAAGTCATATTTTGGTCTGTGCTAATCCTGCTGTTCCCCAGTCTTTAATTTGCATCAACACAAATCACCTAGAACAGGGCTGTAGGAGTAGCCAAGGTGGTTACCCTCAGATGCTGTAGGACTACAGCTCTCAATCCCTGGACCAGTTCTGTGGAATGGGTATTGGGAGCACTATTTTACAGTGATTCCACTCCTATCTCAAAAGTCAGTTCTAGAGAATGGTAGCAAAAGTAATGGTAGCAAAGCCCTGGTTTACTGCTAAGGATGTGCTAGAATTCTATCCAATTCGGATTTGGTACTGAATTTTCCATTAATTCTCTTATTCGCTATTGTTGTGGATGAGATTTTTATGTAGTGATTTTCCATGGTTAAAAAAAAAATCCACATCTAAAATATTGATATTAATATCAGTATCAATGTTTTATTGATATTTCCTTTCAAAATTTTGATATTAATATCAATATTTGGGGGGAATGAATTGGTAAAAGCAGCAGCTCGCAGACAAAATAATTTTTATTTATTTATTTATTTATTTATTAGATTTATATCCGTCCTTCCCAGTAGGAGCCCAGCCTGTGAGATCAATGGAAAGCTCTCAAATTGGTACTGGCCAGTGGATCCCATCCTTAGTTTACACATGCAGCAGAATAACTTAATAGAATCTTGAACCACTGCACCAGTTTAGACTGCAAGTGGGAGATACCATTTTTGAAAGTTCACCCATGTAAAACAAATAACAAAAATAACTCAGTACAAGCAGAAACTAGCATATCAGGGATAATGGTTATAAGCCAGCCTTCTCCTTGCTGGGCTGGTTTTCTACTTGCATGGAGTGTTGATGTTTGATTAATGAAAGGAATATTTTTTAAAAAGGGACCACCCACCTGCCATCTGAAATGGCACAACTGTCTCCGGATTCTCTCACCTCGTTCTGCTACATAATGTATGTAGATCAGGGTCTGAACTCTACACTGTAAAGAGGCATGGGGAAAAAACAAACCATTGAATACTTAACATAACAGTGAATCCAGCCAGCCCCATTTTACATTTGGCGTGATTGCACAAATGTGTACGAGCACTGCTACAAACATGCTGAAGTGGAAAATGAGAAACCCACCACTGTGAAAACATTGCATTTCTACTTCCCCCCCCCCAGCAAACATCCATTGTTGATGCAAGCCACCCTAACAGCAAATTTTACTCAACAGCTGTGGTCCCCAGGGGGTGCAAATGGACATTTCCGACTTTCCTGCAATGTGCAATCCAGGCCTCTCTCTTTTTTTTCCCTGCAAACTCATTAACAATAAGGAGACACATTTGCTGTCTTTGGCAGAAGAACACACAGCAGGGAAGGCCCCATCATTTGTATAAACTGCAGAAAACGAGAAGCCGTCTTCTACCCAGTGTCTGCAACAACAGCATCTTGAAAATAACATTTTTGATTACTGCTGTAGTTTAACATTTGGTTATAACAACAGACAGCAAGCAGGACAGCTGCAGGCTGCTTTCCATGCCTTTAGAGGCAATAAGGAAGCCGCAGGAAGAGGAACTGCCTCAGCAGTCAACTGATCCTTCCTCCAGAGTCCAGCAAAAGCTGCAGTTTGTCTCACAGAAGTGGGATCTTCCCAATGCACCTACTTGTTCTGCCACGACTTCCAAACTTTCTTCCTTCAAGGAACCTTCCACATCAATTCATCTGATGATGGAGCCCAGAATGCTGCAGAGGATTCTGGAACATGTTCTAGGGGAGGGGGTTGTCAGCATGGTTCCCATAGGCACCAGTATGCTTGCCAGTTCCTCCTGTGTCTCCATAAATATCGCCCCCAAAATCCACAATGCACAGGAGATTGTTTGCGCTTCCTGCTCATGTCCAGTCTGCACTGACTCGGCCTTTCCTACATTGAACATTCACCCGTAAACATGCCCACATTTGATTGGATGCCAAGCATGGACACACCCATCCTCTCTTCCATTCTGAGCAGCAGAGAGGTGTAAAGAACATCTCTCTGTGAGCAAGCAGGATGGTGGTTGACTTAGGTGCCCTTTTTTCCAATGATGGGGGTGGCTGATGGGGTGCATGCCTGCAACATCCCATTCAGTCAACCCAGGAGGATTGCACGGTTAAAGGTATCAAAAGCTGCTGAGATATCAAGTAAGAGTGGCAGAGTCACACTTCCCCTGTCCTTCTCCCGATACCGGTCATCCATAAGGCAGAATTGGTGGCAAACACACTCACCTTCTGTCACCTCCCACATGTTGGAGGGTGATTCAGTTTAAGGCGTGGCTGAAGAGAAGTTGTCATATACTGCTATCATAATTAGGGAAAGCTGTTTGGCTTTGCCTAAAAAAGCTGAGTGCAACCCCCCCCCCCCAGGAAAAAAAACAGGAATGGACTTTTTGGATGAAGTGGGGGATGAATTGGTTTTGGGGGGAGGGGTCCTGTAGTTGTGGGGTTTTCTTTTCTTTTAAAAACTTCTTCAAAGTTGCTGCTTGGGAAGGCAGTGATGCGCTTCTTCTTCTCTCCCCTGTGACCCCTCCTGCATTTAAAATTAAAGCCATGGCAGCCACAACAAGAGTGCCACCATGTTTTCCCAGAGGCATGCTGGTAGTGGGAAACATTATGGTAGCCAGAACTCTTGCTCCAGCCTCTGCAGCTTTAATTTGGAGTGCAGGAGGGGATGCAGTTGAGGGGAGAGAGGACAGGAGAGCTGGCCCAGCTCTGCCCTCGCAGGAGGCAGTTTAGGAATCTCTCCAACATCTTAAAAAGATGAGAAATAGCCAAAAGATCTTTTTAAAAAACTGCAAAGACGGCATGCATATCAGTGTGCTTGTAAGGACCAACCAACTAGGGATGTGCAGCAGACTTGGAGGATTCAGTCTTGTGTGGTGCTGTTCATTCGGGAGGGGCTTCCCTGAAGGAAGGATTGAACCCTCCTGCTCTTGGTAGGGAGTGGGGGAGGAGACACAAAGTCTTCTCCTTTGCCTCCCCTCTCCTGACCATATATTTAATTAAAAACCCTAATTAAACATTAGCACTGCCCCCAAGTTGATCTCAGGCAGAGCTTGGAAAAGTTACTTTTTTTGAACTACAACTCCCATCAGCCCCAGCCAGCATGGCCACTGGATTGGGCTGATGGGAGTTGTAGTTCAAAAAAGTAACTTTTTCAAGCTCTGATCAGGTCAGATATGGGGAGGGCAGCCCCTGAGGCTGCACAGAGCCGGTCCGCCTGATTGTGGGGCCTCTGCACAGCCCTATAGCTAACACTTCAGTTACATGTAGGGATGGGGGAGGAATCTGGGTCAGTTCGCACTTCAATGCAACTCTATCTGATTCACACTTCCCAAAACAATACGAAAACGTATCACTGTTCCAGATTTGGGGATGCCGTTCTCCCACCAAAAAATATGTATTGAAATGGATATATTAAGGAACAGTGGGAATAAAGATGCATACAAGAATGCATTAGGGGAAATTGATTGCAAAAAAAGTATATATTCAGCAAGGAGAAATGCCCGCTATAATGCTAATGTACAAGAGTTTTTTTAAAAAAAATAAAAAATCACAAACTGATGTGGAATTGTGGCAAACTGAGTGTAAGACTGGAAAAACAAGAAACAAAGAGAAACCAAAACTGACATATTCATCCATCTGTACTTACATGGAAAATTTGCAAGACCATTTGCGCTTCTCTACACCAAGGCATCATTAGAAGAGTTTTTTGGAACATGGATGTGGCAGGGAGGGAAAGGAAACCTAACCCTTAGCTTCCCTCCCACCATTTTCCCCACAAAACTCTTCCCCTCCCTAAAAAGCCCCAGGAAATATGGGTCTAACATCCCCACAGGTCTAGAGGCAGGTAAGGAGGCTGGAGTTTTATGGAGAAAATGGTGGGAGCATAAAGGGTCAAGCATCTGCACCCCACCATCCCTTCTCCATTGCAAATTAGTGCTGCATTGGATTTTTGCAGAATTAGATTTTTTGTTATGGTCCCCTGAATGCATGGGCAAAGGGGTGGGGGCAGCAGAGGCACAAAGTAAGGGGCAGGGCCATCAGGGATGGTCCCACTCCCCTCCCTTGTTCCTACCATAGGCAAAAAGGGCTGAATTGTCTTTATATCAGCTCTCACATGACTGACTTGACACAAGTCTTAAAGGGGCGAGCAGAAAATTCAGAAAATGTAAATGGAACGAATTACCTTTCAGACAAGATGCTACTATAGCCTATGGCATTGATGCCATTAATTTCACCGGGGCTCCAAGTTTCATTTAAAAACAAGTACAATTGGGAGGAACCAACATCTTGCAACATCTATCTTGCAACATCTTGCAACCAGCTTCTTGCAACATGAGGAATTTTTCTAGACATCCAGCCCAATCCTGCACATATCCACTCTAAAAAATGCCCCATTGACTTCAATGGGAATTTCTCCTGGGTAAGTAGGATTGCAACCTGTGTCTTCCCCAGACTCCTGGAACCAAAACATTCCAGCTTAAATGTAGGCTCCGCAAGACTCCGTTGCATCTAGTGTGTCTTCATTTTCAAGCTTATCAGCAGGGTATTCTCTTCCCACATTCAGGGGAAGAAAATAGTCCAGGCAATGTCCTCACAAAACATCTCCTCACCTTGAAGTGAAAAGTAAATGCTGGTTCAGCAGAACTCTGCATATCACATATGAACACAGGAAGCTGCCTTATATTGAGTCAGACCATTGGTCCATCTAGCTCAGTATTGTCTACACTGACGGGCAGTAGCTCTCCAGCATTTCAGATAGCACAGTGAGGAGGAGAGCCTGGCTGGGAGTCCAGAGTCTGTGAGTTCAAATCCCCACTCGTGTCTCCTGGGTGTCAAGGGCCAGCTAACGATCACCCCCACAGTGAGTGGCTCAGGGGTTACATGCCCTGCCACCTGTGCAGCCGTGGGCAAGCTGCATAGTCCCAAGGAGCCCAGTTGCCCCCCAGCTGGCAGTTGCGGACAAGGAAGGGGCTGGCTTGTGCAGCTATGGGAAGCTGAGCAGGCTCTAGCCAGCTGGGGAGGACTAGCCTCAGAGGGAGGCAATGGTAAACCCCCTCTGAATACCGCTTACCATGAACACCCTATTCATAGGGTAGCCATAAGTCAGGATCAACTTGAAGGCAGTCCATTTCCATTTCTCTCCCAGAACTACCTGGAGATGCCAGGGATTGAACCTGGATCCTTCTGCACAAAAGGCAGATGTTCTATCACTGAGCTACAGCCCTTCCCTTAAATCACATTGGAAGCCTCATAGAATCATAAAAAGTTGGAAGGGGCCATCGAGTTCAGCACCCTGCTTAATGCAGGAATCAAACTTAAAGCATACCCGACAGGTAGGTGTCCAGCTCCCTTTCAAATGCCTCCAGGGTTGGAAAGCCCACCACCTCCCTAGGTCATTGGTTCCATTGTTGTAACAGTTTGGACGTTTTTCCTGATGTTCAGCCAAAATCTGGCCTTCTGTAAGTGGAGCCCATTATTCTGTGACCTGCACTCTGGGATGATCGAGAAGAGATCATGGCCCTCCTCTATGTGACAACCTTTCAAGTACTTGAAGAATGCAATCATAAATCCCCTGGACCCAGGACCAAGTCCTTTGGTTCCCCGCTTGATATCTACCCCCAGTTGGAGAAGGAACCACTAATAAGCACTCTTTGGGTATGATTCTGTAGCCAACTGTGGATCCACCTGATAGTTATTCCATCCAGCCCACATGTAGCTAGCTTGCTAATCAGTACATCATGGCAGAGCTTAGAAAAGTTACTTTTTTGAACTACAAGTCCCATCAGCCCAATCCACTGGCCATGCTGGCTGGGGCTGATGGGAGTTGTAGTTCAAAAAAGTAACTTTTCCAAGCTCTGATCATGGGTCACTTTGTCAAAAGCTTTACTGAATTCGAGATATATTATATCCACAGCATTCCCACAGTCTACCAGGGAGGTTACCTGATCCAAAAAATTAGAAAATATGTCTGGCAGGATTTGTTCTTGATAAATCCATGTTGGCTTCTAATAATCACTGCATTGTTTTCAAGGTGCTTACAGAGAGATTGCATTATAATCTGCTCCAGAATTTTCCCAGGAATCAATGTCAGGCTGACTCCTTTTTGCCCTTTTTGAAGCTAGGGTTAACTTTAGCCCTCCTCCAGTCATCTGGCACTTCACCCATCCACCACAATTTCGCATATAATAGACAGTGGTTGCAAGAGTTCTTCAGCCAGTTTCTTCAACACTCTAGGATGCAATTCATCAGGCCCTGCAGATTTGAGCTTATTCAAAGTAATTAGGCGTTTGTCTATCAAACACAAGCTGCAATCCTGCCCCTTCAACTTCATGTTTGCCAGGAGGGTCTTAGATCTCCTTTTGGGAGAAGACTGAGCCAAAGTAGGCCTCATGTGTGCCTTGGAGACAGTGAATAGGGGCAAACATTTCAACTGAGAAATGCACTATTATTGTGGTGTTAGCCATTTGACAAGGAAAAAGAGAGCAGAAGGGGGCTTCTTGTAGCATTTTACTTAGAGAACGCAGCACTGAACCCTTTGAGGGAGGCTGTGACCGGCTCCACCGAGATGAAGTACCACAACTTGCTTTCAGAACAGATTCACTTTATGCCAAGTTACTTGCAGTGCTGGTGAAACATTTTATTGGCAGGAACTGCAGAAGGAAGCAGGTGGAAGGAGGTAGGGGCCAAGCTGGGATGTAGGAAACATCTGTGCCTCAAGAGGGGGGGGGAGGAAATCAGAGAGACACATGAGGAGAAAATGAAAAACATGTTTCTAAGTAATGTCTTGTTTATTTATTTTTTAAAAGTTGTATTTATGTTTATTTAGGAACTCAGGAGGCTGCCTTATAGCTCTTCAGATTATTTGTCTTGCATTTTTCTCTTTGGACATACAGTGTAGGACTTGTTTTAGGCATATTACTAATACTAATGATTGCCAACTGTCCCAGTAATGTCTATTCTGACTGGAAGCAGCTCCCCAACAGAGGTCTTTCCCATCTTTTCACTGATCCTTTTAAATAGTGATGCCAGAGGATTGCATCTGGGATTGCAAAGCATGGACACCCCCAAGCTGTGGTCCCTCGCCTCAAAGATACAGCCCTGAGCTTTCCTCCTGCATCAGGTTTTGAACTGACTGCTATCTGTAGAAGGTGACACAAAGCTGGAAAGATAAAATCACACACTTCTTAACACAGTGCTTTTTTTGGTTAAAAAAAATATAAGGTGCCAATATTCCAATCTTGATCAAAGTGCTATGGGTTCCAGGAGAAAATGGCTGCTACTGGCAGCAAAAAAAGAGGTGCTGGGAACTCCATACTGGTGAGTACCATCACACACAAAAAAGCCCTGTCTCCCTCTTCTGTCATCCCTCTTCTGTAAATTCTTCAGTTTTGGACCAGAGTATTTGGAGTTACAACCTTCTTGCCCAGGTGCTGGTAGCAGAATTTCACCAGGATTTACAGGAATGATACATTCCTGAAAGGAAGAAAAATCAAGAAAGAAAAAATGAGGTGATAAAGGGTTCAAGGCTGCTATCCATGCATATTCTCCAATCCTTATCTGAAAAAGTACTAAATGAGTGCAGTCTTGGAGATCTGGTAACCTGTATCATTTGGAGAACTTTCTTGTTTCTACAGTGGCCTCATCTTTTGTTTAATTAGTGGCCTCAGCTTACCTAATTTGTATTTGTAAACTGCATGTTCCTGCATTTTTGTATATGTTTACATCCATAGTCACCTCTATTTTTTTTAATTGGGTTCCTGTGACTTGTTCTCTTTGTTACCAATATTTGGGGTCCCCCTCCTCTGTTCTCCTCTAGCTATTTTCCCAACAGAGATATAAAGAAAAACATGTGGGCAGCATTCTACCCAATTGTGAAATACAAACTGAGCGTGCTCCAGAGTTCCCATGGCTTTGGGATGACTGACGAGTGATTGGCACATTCTATTTAGTAATATTATTACGATTTAATTTAATTTTGCTCACATTACATAACAAATAACAAAGCTAATTTAAGCATGATTATGGCCTTCTTCCAATGCACCCTCAAACCTCCCCCCACCCAAAGCTTCTGGCTAGGAGCCTGCAAGGCTGCCAGTGGCCAGTAGCATTAAACGCCAAGAACCACCTGTTTTGGCGGTACCTTGATTATTTAGGAAAACATGGAGGCCTTGTTACAAGGGTTTGTATTAACGTGCTACAGATGATGTTTATGGGACTGCTACTCTGACTCCTCCCTCATGACCATTGAGTTGAAGCTTCATATCCAGGTTCTTTATTACATACCAGATTAGATATTTGCTACAGCTCTCGCTATTGGATGGGAGAAATACATCAGTGTGTGCCCAATGGAGGTTTGTCCATGAGGGTGAATAGGGCAGTGCCCCACCAACCTCAGTCTGCCCACAGCCACCCCACCTGTCTGCCTTCTTACAACCAGCCCAGAGGGTAGCACTGGTTGTCATCTTCTGCCTCCTCAGTCTCAATCTTGCTGCTGTGGAGGAAGAGGAGGATAAAACTACAATTAGTTTCCACTACCTGTCATTGGCTGTGGTTGCACCTGTCATTTGCTCTGGCTCCACATACTGTTGGCCTCCTGCCTTACACCCCACCAGTCCCAATGGTCACCAGACACCATCATGTGTGCCCCTGGAGATATACTGTAACAAAACAGGAAAAGGGCAGCTGTGAACAATTCTGTACCAGTCACCTATGGACAGGATGCTACTATAGTCCACCACAGCAGTATCCTTCAACCTTGGGTCCCCAGATGTTGTTGAACTACAAATCTCTTCATCCTTGGACATTATCCAAGCAGGCTGGGGATGTTGGGAGTAGTCCAAAAACATCTGGGGACCTAAGGTTGAAGAACACCACACTACAGCATCACTTGAAACATGGGTACAAGGCCAGCATCAGACTGCAGTGAGCCCCTGCTCCCCCCTGGATGCACCCACCTCTTACGTTGCCACATCAGTGTGCATGCCTGCCATCACCCAAGATGATGTGGTGATGCAAGAGGTGGCACAACCAGGTGTATTTAAGCACGCCCGCTGCGCACACCGGCAGGGGTGGCGCTGTCTGGGAGAGTGGAGCTCCTGCTCCACAATCCGCGCCACTGTTCTGTTGCAATTTGTGATCATGTCTCCCCCAGCCACAGGGGCCCTCGGTCAGTGCCCAACCCGGCCGCCTGCTGGCACTGGGAGGTGCCTTTTTAAACATAGGAACAAAGGAAGCTACCTTATACTGAATCAGACCTTTGGTCCATCTAGCTCAGTGACTGGCAGTCAGAAGGGAGACAGTCCCAGCCAGGGAGATGCCAGGGATTGAACTTGGCACTTTCTGCATGCAAAGCAGATGTTCTATCACTAAGCTACAACACTACAACAAGCTACAACAAGGCCATCCCGATCAAACATTTTCAAACAGCAGCTACTTCTCAAGCCAGCCAGATGCTCAGAGAAGTTAAGTGATGCTCTGGCAAAGACCTCTGGCTAATCTCCACGTTCACACATTTCTTACCGTGGTCCATGGGATGCAGTTAACATGTACAACATTCACCAAGACCAGGGGATAAAGTTTAATCCTGCTAGTCCTTTGTGAGCTGAACTTCTCGTGACTTCCCACTGAATCCTGTGCTTGTGGGGTTTGCGGGACCAAATCCAGAAAGCGTCTGTGTTCCAACTTCAGCTTTACACTTCCTGAGGAAAACTTATTGGACAAATCTACCTTCAAATACACAGAGGATTCCAGATGATGCTATTCCCTCTTTCCAGGAATAACAGATGTACAACAATGGGATTCACTGTGGAGAATGGCAGGCAATTCTTGTTGAGAGATGGGACTCTCACACTTTTGGTCAAGCCCACATATGCGACCCCAATCTACTTCAAATATGGACAAGTACCACTGCATGTTGCAGTTGTCCACTGAGGCCCAGTTAATAATTCCTTCTCTCAGAGCTTGGAAAAGTTACTTTTTTGAACTACAAGTCCCATCAGCCCAATCCAGTCGCCATGCTGGCTGGGGCTGATGGGAGTTGTAGTTCAAAAAAGTAACTTTTCCAAGCTCTGCCTTCTCTGAAGAGTCATAGCTCAGGGGTAGAGCATGTGCATTGCATGCAGATAATTCCAGGTATCTCCAGTTAGAAGGATCAGATATCAGGTGATGTGAAAGACCTCTGCCTGGACCCTGCCACTCCGATCAGACAACACTAGGGGAGATGGGCAAATAGCTGACCTGGTATATGGTAGCTTCCTATCTTACCATGTTAACAATGTTGATTGTTGCTTATTGCATAGAACAGCCTTCCACAACCTGGGGACCTCCAGATGTTTGGGAGGTTGCCTGGTAGGAGAAGGCTACTATGGGGAAATGACTTCTTCTGTACAATCTTCCCAACCCTTTCAGATCTTGCTCTATATTTTTCTCCTTGGGGAAGTAGCTTTGTATGATGAAGGCCCCAGGTTCAGTTCCCCAGCATCTGCAGTCAGTACTGACCTAGGTGGACCGAAGAGCCTGCAGGATCAGGCCAGTGGCCCATCTAGTCCAGCATCCTGTTCTCACAGTGGCCAACCAGGTGCCTGAGGGAAGCCCACAAGCAGGACCCGAGTGCAAGAACACTCTACCCTCCTGAGGCTTCCGGCAACTGGTTTTCAGAAGCATGCTGCCTCTGACTAGGGTGGCAGAGCACAGCCATCACGGCTAGTAGCCACTGATAGCCCTGTCCTCCATGAATTTGTCTAATCTTCTTTTAAAGCCATCCAAGCTGGTGGCCGTTACTGCATCTTGTGGGAGCAAATTCCATAGTTTAACTATGCGCTGAGTAAAGAAGTACTTCCTTTTGTCTGTCCTGAATCTTCCAACATTCAGCTTCTTTGAATGTCCACGAGTTCTAGTATTATGAGAGAGGGAGAAAAACTTTTCTCTATCCACTTTCTCAGTGCCATGCATAATTTTATACACTTCTATCATGTCTCCTCTGACCTGCCTTTTCTCTAAACTAAAAAGCCCCAAATGCTGCAACCTTTCCTCATAAGGGAGTCGCTCCATCCCCTTGATCATTCTGGTTGCCCTCTTCTGAACCTTTTCCAACTCTATAATATCCTTTTTGAGATGAGGCGACCAGAACTGTACACAGTATTCCAAATGCAGCCGCACCATAGATTTATACAACAGCATTACGATATCAGCTGTTTTATTTTCAATACCTTTCCTAATTATCGCTAGCATGGAATTTGCCTTTTTTTACAGCTGCTGCACACTGGGTCGACATTTTCATCGTGCTGTCCACTACAACCCCGAGGTCTCTCTCCTGGTCAGTCACCGCCAGTTCAGACCCCATGAGCATATATGTGAAACGAAGATTTTTTGCTCCAATATGCATAATTTTACACTTGTTTATATTGAATTGCACTTGCCATTTTTCCGCCCATTCACTCAGTTTGGAGAGGTCTTTCTGGAGCTCTTTGCAATCCCTTTTTGTTTTAACAACCCTGAACAATTTAGTATCATCAGCAAACTTGGCCACTTCACTGCTCACTCCTAATTCTAGGTCATTAATGAACAAGTTGAAAAGTACAGGTCCCAATACCGATCCTTGAGGGACTCCACTTTCTACAGCCCTCCAATGGGAGAACTGTCCATTTACTCCCACTCTCTGCTTTCTCCTTCTTAACCAATTCCTTATCCACAAGAGAACCTCTCCTCTTATTCCATGACTGCTAAGCTTCCTCAGAAGTCTTTGGTGAGGTACCTTGTCAAAAGCTTTTTGAAAGTCTCAGTACACTATGTCCACTGGATCACCTCTATCTATATGCTTGTTGACACTCTCAAAGAATTCTAATAGGTTACTGAGACAGGACTTTCCCTTGCAGAAGCCATGCTGGCTCTGCTTCAGCAAGGCTTGTTCTTCTATGTGCTTAGTTAATCTAGCTTTAATCATACTTTCTACCAGTTTTCCAGGGACAGAAGTTAAGCTAACTGGCCTGTAATTTCCGGGATCCCCCCTGGATCCCTTTTTGAAGATTGGCGTTACATTTGCCACTTTCCAGTCCTCAGGCACGGAGGAGGACCCGAGGGACAAGTTACATATTTTAGTTAGCAGATCAGCAATTTCACATTTGAGTTCTTTGAGAACTCTCAGGTGGATGCCATCCGGGCCCAGTGATTTGTCAGTTTTTATATTGTCCATTAAGCCTAGAACGTCCTCTCTCATTACCACTATTTGTCTCAGTTCCTCAGAATCCCTTCCTGCAAATGTTAGTTCAGGTTCAGGGATCTGCCCTATATCTTCCACTGTGAAGACAGATGCAAAGAATTAATTTAGCTTCTCTGCAATCTCCTTATCGTTCTTTAGTACACCTTTGACTCCCTTATCATCCAAGGGTCCAATCGCCTCCCTAGATGGTCTCCTGCTTTGAATGTATTTATAGAATTTTTTGTTGTTGGTTTTTATGTTCTTAGCAATGTGCTCCTCAAATTCTTTTTTAACATCCCTTATTGTCTTCTTGCATTTCTTTTGCCAGAGTTTGTGTTCCTTTTTATTTTCTTCATTCGGACAAGACTTCCATTTTCTGAAGGAAGACTTTTTGCCTCTAAGAGCTTCCTTGACTTTGCTCGTTAACCATGCTGGCATCTTCTTGGCCCTGGCGGTACCTTTTCTGATCTGCGGTATGCACTCCAGTTGAGCTTCTAATAGAGTGTTTTTAAACAACTTCCAAGCATTTTCGAGTGATGTGACCCTCTGGACTTTGTTTTTCAGCTTTCTTTTTACCAACCCCTCATTTTTGTGAAGTTTCCTCTTTTGAAGTCAAATGTGACTGTGTTGGATTTTCTTGGCAATTGGCCAGTTACATGTATGTTTAATTTAATAGCACTGTGGTCACTGCTCCCAATCGGTTCAACAACACTTACATCTCGCACCAGGTCCCGGTCCCCACTGAGGATTAAGTCCAGGGTTGCTGTCCCTCTGGTCGGTTCCATGACCAACTGATCTAGGGAATAGTCATTTAGAATATCTAGAAACTTTGCTTCTTTGTCATGACTGGAACACATATGCAGCCAGTCTATGTCCGGGTAGTTGAAGTCACCCATTACTACCACATTTCCTAGTTTGGATGCTTCCTCAATTTCATATCTCATCTCAAGGTCTCCCTGAGCATTTTGATCAGGGGGACGATAGATTGTTCCCAGTATTAAGTCCCTCCTGGGGCACGGTATCACCACCCACAACGATTCTGTGGAGGAGTCCACCTGTTTTGGGGTTTTGAGCTTGCTGGATTCAATGCCTTCTTTCACGTATAGAGCGACTCCTCCACCAATACGTCCTTCCCTGTCCTTCCGATATAGTTTATATCCAGGGATAACCGTATCCCACTTTTTTTCTCCATTCCACCAGGTCTCGGTTATGCTCACTATATCAATGCTCTTCTCTAAGACCAAGCACTCCAGTTCTCCCATCTTGGTTCGGAGGCTCCTAGCATTAGCGTACAGGCACTTGTAAGCAGTGTCTCTCTTCAAGTGTCTTTGGCACTTGTGGTTAGGCCTGTGGTAATTTTGCTCTTCTGAATTTATATCCTGTGCCCCTGCTCTCACAATGCCTACTTCTAGGCCTACCCTTTTAAAATTTAATCATTTCTTTGGTCTTTATCCCAGGGGGGAGGTTTATTCTGAACCGGACCTTCCTCAGCTCCTGTCAGGTTTCCCCCCTCAGTCAGTTTAAAAGCTGCTCTGCCACCTTTTTAATTTTAAGTGCCAGCAGTCTGGTTCCATTCTGGTTCAAGTGGAGTCCGTCCCTTTTGTACAGGCCCAGCTTGTCCCAAAATGTTCCCCAGTGCCTTTTCTCCAAATAAACACATTTTTGTAGGCAGTTTTGACAAATGTACACATTTTTGCAAGCCATTTCTCATCATTTCATGCCTTTTGGCATGTTATTTTCACTCATTCATTTTTATGCACACTTTCCCCTCATATATGCATGTTTATAAATGTTGTTTAGCTGGAGAACTGCACCCCAAAATTCTAATAAATGCAAAATTCGAAGGATGTCTGTGTTTCAGTTCTCATATTGTTTCGGAAATTGTGAATTTGATAAATTCTGCTTGAAATGTGAACTGAATCGAAATTCTCACCCATCCCTAGTCCCTAATAAGGTTGCTTGGGACATGTAGTAAGGCCTCTTCCTTTTTATACCCATTTTTGTAATGTTTCAATTTTACTGTTTCCAGTTTGTATAAGTATTTGGATGATGGAATGAGGCGCAGTCATATTACATGAGGTATTGATGATATGCTATTAGAAAACAAACTGAAATGTTTATATTCTCTCTCTCTGAAATACTGGGGTATGGTGAATTAAGTTTCCCTGGCCCCAACTGTAAGTGTCTGTGTGTGTTTTTACACTTCCACTGAAACTGATGAGCACTACAGTAAAGAGGATGAGATTAATGGAAGAGGTGATGACCAACAGAAATTTTTAAGAAGGAATATCTCAAGACTCCCTCTACTTACCGAGGCTCTCAATAGCTGCTAACCCAAATCAATATGTTCTACCTCCACTGTTGGAGGCAGTATACTTCTGAAAGCCAGTTGCTGGAATCTACAGAAGGGGAGAGTGTTGTTGTGCTGAGATCCTGCTTGTGGGCTTCCTGTAGACATCTGGTTGGCCACTGGGAGAACACGATGGTGGACTAGATGGACCACTGTCCAGATCCAACAGGGCTCTTCTTATGTTATGTTCTTATTGTGGTCCGAAGCAGAATGGAACAGAGTAAGCATATGTCTGACTCTATCCTGCTTTTTGAACAGCTGCTCATCTCAAAGACCCCTAGCCATCAGGTTCAGAGTGTTCTGCCAAGCATTTTCCAAAAGTGAAGGAACAAAGGAAAAATTCTGCTAATTTTCTCTTCCTAGCTCCCTTTGATGTCCATTGAAACATCTGTGTATCAAAACAAAAAGTCCTCTTTTTATACCAAGCTTCTGTGTGGCATCCCACTCCCTTGTTTTTGTTACTTTGGCACAAATAAGACTCTTGTACTGCTAAAGGTAACTGTTCTGGCCACCCCATCAGAATCAGGATCATTGATGTGCTTTTAACTCTAGAGCAATACATAGATCAGACTACAGATTTTACACAGGTCTCTGAGACTATACAAGACATTTCTAGGCAAGGATGCTCAAGCAAAGACATTGCAATGATTTGATACACAACCTAAAACCACTCAAGTAGATTCAGGGTGGGCTCATAGATAGCCTTATCCTCCATGTTGCTTGACAGCATCCCATGCCAGGAACCTGATCGTACACCAAGCAGGTGATGAAGAACCATTCAGCTGCCCATTTTCCATTTGAAAAGGCTAAATACTCTTATCAGTCCCTTACCACAGATTTTCACTGGTGGTGAAAATGGAAGGATCTGTCAGTTTCAGTTCTCTCCCTGTCTCATTGTTCCCATCTTAAATTCAGTTCTCCACATTTCTGCAGCCGTTTGCAGTTAAAAAAAATCCTCATGAAAGTTCTTCAGCATTTTAGAGTGAATTTCTCCTGATAAACACATTTGTGTGTGCAGTTTTGACTAAGGTGCACCTTTTTGCATACAGTTTCCCCTAATATAATGCATTTTTGTATGTTCTTTGCTGATACTGTATGTTCATTTTTATGCACTCTTTTTCATGTCTATATATTTGTAAACATTGTTTGGTTGGAGAAGTACATCGCAAAATTGAAATAAGTGTGAATTTCGGAGGGTGGCTATGCTTTGATTCTTATATTGTTTCAGAAAGTCCAAATTTGATAGATTTCAGCTTTAAATGTGAACTGAATTGAATTTCTCCCTCATCACTAGAAGCAACCTTGCCATGGTACTAGAGGAACACAGCCACTCTGTGGTATCTTAGCATGTGAAGACCTCTGGTCTTCTGTAGCTTTAAAAGTTGTGCAGGGGGAAGGGAGAATTCCACCTTGTGGTTTTTCCCGTTACAGGGTTGCAAGGACACCTGCACTTGGCTGACTTTCTCTTCTCCTAAAGATACAGGATCAGTCTCAGGACTGAACCTGGCAACCCTAGACGTGTTCAGGGAATGTTCCAATCCCCCACTTTAAAAATACACAGAACTTTTGTCCTTTTTCAGGACCCTTGAACATAGCTCTTTGTGGGATTGGGCCTTGCTGAGTCAGGTTGCAACAAGAACAGAGAAGGAAAGTCAGCAGCAAAGAAAAAGAATGAAGCAGATTTATCAATCCCACAAAGCGGGATTGGCATACCTAAGCCTATAGAAATGAATAGGCTTTGCTTTGGCACACCTAACTTAGCATAGGATCAGGCTGGAGGCAGGGCCGGATTAAGCTGAGGAGGGTCCCTAGACTGATTGGTGTTTGGGGGGCCCTATCCCCATGCTTCACCTACCTTTCCGTTGTTTTTTGTGGCGCATGCAGGTTTGCCATCAATCAACATGGCAGCCGAGGTTTCCCTAAGGAGCTGAAGCCTCTGCCGCCATCTTGGTTGATGGCAGCAATGCGCACGTGTAGCACGATCAGCCAAGATGGCAGCAGAGGCTTCAGCCCCTTAAGGAAACCTTGGCCACCATCTTTATTGATGGCAAATCTGCGCGCCACAAAAAACAACTGAAAGATAAGTAAAGGAGGCGGATAGCGGGGGGATGGCAGTCCACGGATGCTTCCACGAATTGCGGAAGGAGAGCGGAGAGCCTCCTGTAGCTCCAGGGGCCCTCGGGCCAGAGCCCCATGGGCCCCCAAGTGCTCTGGGCCCCTAGGCTTCAGCGTACTAAGCCTAATGGATAATCCGGCCCTGGCTGGAGGTTTATAATACAGAATCAGAGCCAGGAGGTCAGCTGAAAATTCCCCAGCCAGGATGAAAGTAATCTGAATAGGGTGTGGTCTTAGGTGATTGTCAGGAGTATGTCACATCATCAGGCCAACAGATCTTAGTTACTGTGACCATGGTTGCTTCCATCCCATAGCCCCATAACACTGCTTTTCCACTCTTCGCTGAAACAGAATTAAAATTATGCTTCACATGACACTCTAGCAATATTCTTCCTCGTGGCCACATCATTATTATTAATTAGTTGCTTGTCACATAAAAAGTTCTCCAAGAGACTTACAACACATTTAAGAGGATAAGCATGTGTAAAAACACATTACTCGCAAGTAAGTCACATTTTATAAAGGCCCACTGCAACATTAATTAATCACTTCGACCTTGCAGCTTCTTCCCCTTATAATCAAGTGCAGCTGAGGAATTCATGATGAATTGCCCCCTCAATTGCCTCTGAGTTAGTCAGCTTCTGTCCTGGAGGGAAGGTTCAAAATGCCACTTTCCTTTCAATGTTTTTCTTTTCTCTTCTTTCTTGAGAAACAGCACTATAAAAAGAAAGAAAATGGAGTGGGGGAGAGAGAGAAACCAGTCATTAACCTTGCCCCAGAACCGAAGTAAACTAATTAGGGGGCAATTCATCAATGACCCCCTGCCACATTTAGTAGGATACAATTATAGGAGTAGAAGTTGCAAGGAGGACACTGTTAATGAAAGGCACAGCAACCCTTAAAAGCCTCAATAGGAGTTTGCCTGTTAATGGTGGACAGATTGGCATTGCAACTGCATTTTAGCAGACATATATATCATGAATTAAGCCGGGGGGAAACTTGGTTATTCCATGAATTTGAATGTTTGGGTGATCCCTTTAATTAATCGTTCATAATGGGAAAAACTATAATCTAGGGGTTCCCAAACTTGGACGTCCGCAGCATGTGTGTGAAGAACACTTACAATCTGAATTCGATGGAATTCAAGCTGCAATGCAATAAAATGCAATCACAGAATAAAAGAAGCAATAAAATACCATTCAAAATGGTACAGCATCTACCATGTTGCATCACAACTGCTGAACAGGCAGAAAAAATCAGCAATTTTCAAATGGTCCATGGGAGGGGGGGGGGAAGGCTGAGAACCACTGCTCAAAATGATTGTGTGTATGTGTGCTTTTGAAAACATGCCCAAATTTATCAAATGTTATTTCAAATTTCCCATATACATATAGCTGCAGACAGGATTCAGAGAAGTCATACATTTAAATTTATTAATTAAGCAGTGTATCAAGATCTGAAAAAAACAACACTTGTGCATCAAGTCTGAAAAGTGTTGGAAATACTGCCCTACACTAATGTGTGTCCCCCCCCAAAAAACACAAACACAATATTATACAGTAGTTTGCATGTATTTTCCATTTAATATGTAGTGTATTGGCCCTCCATGCTTACCATACCAGAAACTGCTGAGCCAGGCTGTGGCAGTTTCATTCCAGGCCTGCCTTACAAGCAGCACCATGCTGTGGGCCTTGTTCTCTGTATATAATTAGTTATAGTAAAGTTCTTGTTATTGTTTAGATCCTCTGTGTGGCCTCTTCCTTCATGATACTTTTCACTAGTAATGAGGATGGGATTCTGTGAGGCACACAGAGTGTTTTCTTCATGCATTAGATGATGAAAGGGAGAGAACATTTCTCCTTAGACTGGACTAGGACATCAGCTGGGCCTTGTGGAAACCACTGCAAAGCACTCCAGGTCAGTGTGTATCTTGTGGAATATGGCCACCCAAGGGCATCTTGAAGAATTTAACCCTGCACATCCCAGCAAGTAGGAAAGTTATGCAGCCAGGCTGGAGTTGCACTTGGCAGCAAATGGCATTACAGAGTCAGAGAAGAAGCGTGCTGTGTTACTCAGTGTCTGTGGGCTGGACACTTTTGACCTAGCCCAGGCCCTCCTAGCACCAGCAAAACTTGCTAATACATCTTATGAGGATTTCTGAATGCTTTACAAGGACATTTCTCTCCAAAACTGTCTGAAATAGTACAACGTAATTCTTTCTACAAACAAAATCAGGGCCCAAGGGAGAGTGTGTCACTGTATGTTGCTGAACTTAGATGCATGGCAAAACACTGCAATTTCCCAAACCTTGAGGGGATGCTGCGTGATCGCCTGGTCTGTGGGTTGCATGATGAGGGCCTGCAAAAGCGTCTGCAAAAGGACAGCTCACATTCAAGACTGCATTAAAGGAAGCTCTAGCTACAGAAGCAGCAGCAGCAAGCGCCCGAGAAGTGTGTATGGCAAGAAACTCACCCTGTTCAGAAACCCAGTTGGCTAAAGATTCAAATCAACAACTTCTAGAGATCCACAGGCTGCAGTGCAAATGCTCATCAACCAGAGTAGGTGCTGCAGGACCTCTGAGATCAAGACAAGTTTCTCCAGTGAAATGTAAGAGCTGTGGCGGATCCCATGAACAGCGTGTGCTGTTTCAGAGGTGCACAGTGTCGGTATTGTCAAAAAGTTGGGCATATTGAGCGAATATGTCAAGCCAAAGTGGAAGCAGCTGCCCCCAGAAGTGTGGTGGAAGGGAAAACACCATCACACAAAGCAGTACCACACGCATTGTACAGAGGTTTTCCACATATGACAACACAGAGGATGTGATTAACCACATCAGGCAAGGGTTGCAGTACCCTGCCAATGTGAGGAAGGTGAAGGTGACAGTCACCATCCAGGACACTCCATGCACCATGGAAGTTGATTCAGGCTCAGGTTATACTATCATCTCATTGGAAACCTACCAGCAAATATTTCCTTGTGGGGGCCCACAAATTGTCCCTTTCCACTCCAAGCTTACTGATTACCAGGAAAATCAGGTTCCAGTAAAGGGCGTCTGTGAAGTTGAGGTGCATTACCAAACTTTCCATGGAACTTTACAGTTATTGGTTGCTCAAGGGCATCACACAAGTCTCCTTGGCTTAGACTGGTTTGAGCCATTGGGCACTGCTCTCATCCGCATTTGTGGTGACTACAAGTGCACTATCAATAAAGCCCTGCATCAGCATCCATATCCAATCCCAGTGGTGAGTAATCTTTTGGCATCACTTTCACAAGGAAAAGTTTTTGCAAAGTTTGACCTGGCCCAGGCCTATCAGCAACTGTCTGTGGATGATGCTACTTCCAGTGCTCAGACTATCACCACTCATTGTGTAGCATTCAGAGTAAAACGCCTCCAGTTTGGTATTTATGTGGCCCCTGGAATTTTTCATAGCTTAATGGAGGACATTCTCAAAGGAGTAACAGGTGCCATACCGTATTTTGATGCTGTCTTGGTTGCTGGCAGCTCCATTGCTGAACTTGCCTCTGGGGTGCTAGATGTACTGCACCGTTTTGCTGTTGCTGGTCTCCAGGTCAAGCATGAGAAATGTGTATCTGGTGTTTCTCAAATTGAATTTCTTGGCTACAGTATTGATGCCACTGGCATTCAGCCTACCCTGAAAAAATTTAAAGCAATTCATGAAGCTCCAGTGCCCCATAATAAACAGGAACTCCAATCCTTCTTGGGATTCTTGAATTTCTATCATGCCTTCTTGAAACATAGGTCTACAGTGGCAGCACCATTGCATCACCTTCTTGACAAGCATGCTGCATGGCAGTGGACAGCCCGGCATGATAAGGCTTTCCGTGATATAAAACATCTGTTATCGTCTGACAGTGTCTTGGTGCACTATGATGAATGGAAGCCCTTGATTCTCACGTGCGATGCATCTCCATATGGTATTGGAGCTGTCCTGAGCCACCAACTTGAGGACTCTCGTGAGGTGCCTATCACTTTCTACTCCAGAACAATGTCTTCAACAGAACGGAATTATGCCCAAATTGATAAGGAGGCCCTGGCTATTGTAAAAAATTTCATGACTATGTCTATGGTAGACCATTCACTGTTGCTACTGACCACAAGCGATTATTGGGATTGCTTGCCCCTAACCAGCAGACACCACAAATATTATCTCCACGCATGTTGCGGTGGGCAATTTTCCTGAATGCGTACAATTATAAATTGCAACATAGGCCTGGCAGGAGCATTGCCCATGCTGATGCTTTGAGCTGCCTTCCTCTCCCTTCTGCTGGGGTTGATGAAACCCCTGCTGATGAAACCCCTGTGCTGTTGTTAGAGTAATTACCAGAACCACCCCTCCATGCTGGGAATATTGCCACTGCATCATCCAAGGACTCAGTTCTTGCCTGTGTTCTCAACTGGGTGTGGAGGGGATGGCCATTAGGGAAGCTTGAGGAGAAATTCAAACCATTTGTATCCAAACAACATGAACTATCAGTGCACAAGGGATGCCTCCTGTGGGGAAATAGAGTTGTCATTCCTACTGTGTTGAGACATCGGGTGTTGGAGGCCCTACATGTCAGACACCCTGGTATAGTGCGAATGAAGGCTCTGGGGTGCAGCTATGTATGGTGGCCCAAGATGGACAGTGAGATTGAAGAATGCGTCAAGAGATGTGAGAAGTGTCAGGTTTCAAGACCAGCTCCACCACATGCCCCAGTGCACCCATGGGAATCTACAAAAACGCCATGGTCATGGCTTCATATCGACTTTGCAGGCCCCTTCCAGGGACAAACTTTCTTGATTGTTGTTGATTCATACTCCAAATGGTTAGAAGTGGTTCCATTATCATCAATGACATCTTGTATTGTTATCAAGACTTTACGCAGGCTTTTCAAAACACATGGGTTGCCAAACACCATTGTCTGAGACAACGGGGCCCAGTTCACATCTGTGGAATTCCGCACATTCCTGGATAATGGACTGATTCGGCATGTCACTTCAGCCCCTTTTCATCCAGCAACCAATGGCCAGGCTGAGAGGATGGTCAGGACAACAAAGGATGCATTGAAACGGATTGTAGAAGGCGACTGGGACAGACGCCTTGCAAGTTTTCTCCTGACACAACACATCACACTTTGTGCCTCAACTGGAAAGAGCTCAGCCGAGCTATTAATGAACAGATAACTAATGACTCTACTTGATAGGTTGTATCCTGACTTGACCAAGGATCAACCAAGGAAGTCTGTTGCACTTCAAAAACCTGCACAGGTGTTCACCCCAGGTGACCCTGTGTATGTCAGGAATAGGGTTGCCAGGTCTCCGGTTTTCTGCCGGAGTCTCAGGGAAAAGGGGGCCGTCTCCGGCCTCCGGCAATACTTTATTTAAAAAGGTGGATCTCCGGTTTTTCATTGGCCCCCTCAGCCACGCATGCGTGATTGATGCACGCATACGTTGGGCTGTGGAGGGCCACCTTCCCAGCGTTCTCGCCCTTTGTCAGTCACACACAGGCAGGCTGCCGCCGCAGGGACTGCACGAGGAGGACTTCCGACTTGAGCAGCCGCCACCCCAGGGACCCCCCCAGCAGCAGCCCCTGCCCGCGAGCGAGCGGTACACAGGCAGCTGCAGCTGCAGCAGCAGCCACACTGCCCACCACCAGCCAGCACCCACACACAACTACAGGTGAGGGGGGTGCTGGACATGGAGCCCCCGCCCGCAGCCACCTGGCTGAGCATCCCGACGTGGGATCCGTCCAGCCGCTGCCCCTGGGACCCCCCCAGCAGCAGCCCCCGTGGGAGTCGGGAGTCTCGGGAGTCGGGATGGAGCGATTGCTAGAAGATGGCGAGCTGGCTGGCCTGGCAGCCCCTGAGCCATGAAGAGGCAGTGGCACCGAGGCTGGGCCAGCTCCTTCTTAGGCGCCCGGCCCCGGAGCCAGTTCCTCTGCTCCGGAAAGGGCGGCCGGCGTCTTCACCCCTCCTGCTGTGGGCGCCGCGGCTGGCCGGCAGCGGCCGCGAATCGGGCCCCCAGCCTGAGCCCCATCACGGCCGCTGCTGCCCAGTGGCACCCACAGCAGGAGGGGTGAAGACGCCGGCCGCCCTTTCCAGAGCAGGGGAACCGGCTCCGGCGGGCCTAAGAAGGAGCCGGCCCTGGCCGGCCTGAGGCTGGCAGGCGCACGCCATCTCCTAGCAACCGCTGCCTGGCCCTGAGCAGGAGAGAAAGAGAGAGAGGCTGGCTGGAGAGAAAGACAGAGGCTGGCTGGAGAGAGAGAGAAAGAGAGGCTGGACTCTGGAGGGAGGGAGAGGAAGAGAGAGGCTAGAGAGAGAGGGGGGGATGCTATACAGTGAAGAATTAAAAATTTTAAAATAAATTATTTTAAAGACTGGCTGCATCTGTGGTGGTTAAGATTTTCAAGGTCCCACACAGAGCAGAGTGCAGAAGTTTCAGACTTTACAGAGAAGGAATCTGAGAGAACTTAATTTTCTTGAAAGTTAAAGAAAAAGCCTATTTTAACATCTACTATCAGTGTGATAACTCAAGGAGTTTATTATGGAAGCAAAACCAAGACTGTTTATTTTATTCATTCATTCATTCAATTTATTTACAGTTTTGTGTATAAACTGTCCTGAATTCATTCATGATGAAGTTTATACACAAAACCTTTCCTTGAAACAATAAAGCACAGCACAGCAAAGTAAAACCAAAACTAGAATCCAGGCCAAACTTATAGCAGAAGGCAGTACTCAATTACAAACAGGTGGCACTAGTCAACCATTCCCTTGGTGAAGACATGTATCTTCAGCTGACATTGACATCCATACAATGTAGGCACTGCTGTATTTTTAGTAGATGGGAGTTCCATAGCTGGAGTGTCACAACAGAAAAGGCCCTACCCTAAGTCACCATCTCATGTACCAGTCACTTGCAGGACCTCCAGAAGAGCCTTTCCTGCAGGTCACAGGGAGTGGGCAGACTGTTAAAGTCTTTACATGTCAACAATACCTTGAATGGGGCTCGTGTTATAAGGCTACAATAAGTCATATTGCTCAGCATTCTGGCAGCTACATTCACTCTGGCAGACCTTCTTCAAGGGTAGCCCCACTACATTACAATTGGGAGGCTACCAGTGCATGTGTTACTGTCTGTGACCAAGTTACTGAGGTCCAGGAACAGCTATAGCTGAAACCCATGTGGCCCTCCAAATGTTGTTGGACTCTAACTCCCATCAGCCTCAGCCAGCATGGTGGGAGCTGTAGTACAGCATTATATGGATGACCACCAAACATTAGTCACACCTGTACTAATTGCATCAGTATTATTACTTTATTGTCATGACTATTGATAATACACAAAGCAGTTCTTGCAAGTTTGATATGTGTTAAGGATTCTCAGAACACTTGCATCATTTGGGGAGATTTCAGCTGCAATAAGCCATAGTTGTTATTTGCAACTTACTGCTTGTTTTGTAAGCCTTCTAATGTGTATGTTAGAAATGTAACATTGCTTTTTGAAACAATAGGCTTTAAGTGTGTTGCATTAAGCCAGCTTCCACAACCTGATACTACAAGTACAACTCCCATTATTGCTGACCATTGGCTATGCTGGCTGGAGCTGATGGAATTGCAGTCTAAAACATATGGAGGGCATCAAGCTGGGGAAGCCTGCACTAAGAACTGTGTCTGAAATTTTAGATCACAACAGCAATACTGCTCCAGACTCAGAGGAAGGCAATAGTAAACCACCTCTGTCTGACTACTGCTTACCATGAAGACCCTATCTGGGATCAACTTGAAGGCAGTCCATTTCCATTTTGCATCACCCTCAGCTTGTGAGAAAGAATGACCTTCTCACTTCAGATGGACCTAGGAACACCCTATTTTAGGAAAGATTTCTATTTTAATCTCCAATCAGAGAATTTTTTTTGAATGGTATGCTCCAAGCAACTGTGGTTGATACAATGTATCATGTTTAATGACATCACTAGGGCCCGCCCCATGATGTCACTAGGGCCTGCCCCGTGACGTCACTAGGGCCCACCCCCATTTTCTCAGGTTTTTGGATGGTTCCGACCTGGCAACCCTAGTCAGGAACTACGGTGCTGGTGAAACGTGGATTCCTGCCACTGTGACCCAAGCCACGGGCCCATTGTCCTACAGGGCTCAAACACCACACGGTAATCTGTTACGTCGACATGTGGACCAGATGAGAAGACGAAGCTCAGCTCCATCAGTTCTCTCTGAGGATGCTGGAAATACTCAAGTGGGAAGAGAAAATGAGCCAGTGGCTGCTCCTGATGCTGAAAAAGAGCAGTTGCACCTGGATCCTGAAGTGGACCAGCATCAACCAGAGCCAAATGGGGAACTAGGGGATGCACTATCAACTTCACTGCAAAATTGTCTTTGATCAACCTGCACCAGGGCTCGTCCCAAGTATCTTCAGGACTATGAGATCTAGGGGGGAGGGGTGTAGTGTATTGGCCCTCCAGGCTTGCCATACCAGGAACTGCTGAGTCAGCCCCAAGCTTTGGCAGTTTCAGTTCCAGACCTGCCTTACGAACAGCACCATGCTGTGGGCCTTGTTCTCTGTATATAATTAGTTATAGTAAAGTTATTGTTATTGTTTAGATCCTCTGTGTGGCCTCTTCCTTCATGATACTTTTCATAATAGATCGGAGTATTAAAGTGTTTAGTCACTAGGGTGTGGTCTAACACAGGCTTAACAGTGCCTAATGTTTAGATATATTGTATGGAAACACTTGCAAACAGCATAGTGGGGAGAAATGCATTAGCATAGGATAGTGCTTCAAAATAAAAATCATGTCTGGATCACGGAATTGCTTTTTTCTGTAGTAAAATTGGGAGCACACTTCATTCTTAGGCTCTAAATGATAGTTTCTTGATCAGCTCCTAAAACAAGGGATGGGAACCCACCTCGTAACTATGAGACAGCCTGGTTCTGATTGGCTCCCTGTATCTCACCCTCCCCTTTGCCCAGTCAGGGTCAGGGATGGGATTATGCTTTGCAGGCAATGATGGTTGCAGTTATGGGTAATGGCAGAGTTAAACACTCTTTCCAGTTATTATGGGTTGGAGCTAAGACTCCACCCTTTAGTTTGTTCTTGTGGGTGCTCATTTGTCTATGCAGTTGTGTGTCAGCCTGTTAATCAATATACAGCCTCTTGTTCTGAGGCTACAAAAGTAAGTAACCCTGCCTTATATTAAATATGAACTTCACAGTGGTGATTCTAGGATCCATCCCTGTCAGCTAAAGAGTAGGCTATAGCAGATAATTCTTTTTGGTGCATCTTACTCCCACAAGATGATGTTGCTACTCATATATCTGATCTATATATAGAGAGAGGAGAGATTAATGCTATGCAGGACTTTCCCACTCCACAGAGCCTGGATGCATAATTTTTAAGGTGCGATTCAGCTACTGTTGTTGCAGCACATTAGTGTGCTCTGGCACAGAGTTGGGGATCAATGCCTTATGCGCTCCTTGGCATCACCTTAAAAGATATGTAGAAGGGGTGTGGTTCCGACAAAAAAAAGTAATAATCTCTTTCATATATCCCAACTATACCTTAAGTGGTTTGACACCAGTTTAGCCCTACCGACTTCAGAGAGCTCTTCCTGATTTATACCAGGCTGAGAATAGACAGAGGCTTGTTGCCAAGAAAAACAACGTTCCCAGTTGTAATTTCTGAAGGTTCTCATTGTTCCTCCAGGCTTCAGCTCCATGCTACAATGTGCAACTTATTAGCTATGTTTGTCAACAGAGCCAATTTCCAGAGAAACGTGGGGAGAAGACGAAAGAGAAAAGGCAGAGACCTTCATGCAATCCATTTGGCACAGCCAACCATCAACGATGGGGTTCTTTTCTGCAAAGAGCAGCCTCTGCCCTGATGAAGATGCCACTTGACACAACTGCTGGTGCATCTGAGCAAAGCGAGGCGGCCATTTGTTACAAACATGGAAGAAGCTTTGTTAGCAGCAGATCTATTGATACTCAAAGAGGAAGAGGTTTGAGGCTGTCTCTTTCAATGCTCTCATGTCTATGAACCGTATAGAAAGTTTGCCTGTAATGAGGAGATGATTTGACAATCATCTGGGCAGGACACTAGGAAAAAGCAGTATCTGGGTGGGCTTTTCTCTCTCTTAAGTTTTAGACTGTGGTACAAATTCCTTATACAGGAGGTTGCCAGCAAGGATGGGAGAGGCCAGTTCTTCACTTGGTTCTTATTTATGAATGTCAGAAATTGTTGTATAAAGGATGCAGCTTTTGTGGGTGTTGCCAAACTGACTCAGTGTTGAATGACAAATCCAGAACAGATGCAAGCAAGGCCATTGGCAAGGTCAGATGTTCCTCCATATATACCAAATGCGGCCAAAGCTGATGTCACAAACATAACAGATCAAGCAATAACTTGGGCTGCAACTCTGTATCCACTTACCTGGGAGTAAGCCCATTGAACTGAATGATGTTGTGTACTGCTGCTGACTCATAGCTTTTATTAAATTAAATAAATAAAGGCTGTTTTGCTGGATTGCTTCCACACTAGTCCTTTTGTCCAAAATTACCTTCCTTCATTCACTGGAATCTAATATTATATTATATTATATTATATTATATTATATTATATTATATTATATTATATTATATTATATTATATTATATGAGAGCCAGTGTGGTGTAGTGGTTAAGGTGTTGAACTACAACCTTGGAGACCAGTGTTCAAATCCCCACACAGCCGTGAAGCCCACTGGGTGACCTTGGGCCAGTCACTGCCTCTCAGCCTCAGAGGAAGGCAGTGGTAAACCAACTCTGAATATTGCTTACCATGAGAAAACCCTATTCATAGGGTGGACATAAGTCAGAATCGACTTTCCTTCCATATTATATTATATTATATTATATTATATTATATTATATTATATTATATTATATTATATTATATTATATTATATTATATTATATTTAACAAGAACTATATATCATTTAATCAAAAATCTCTCAATGTGATTTACATAGTAAGCCACATCCATTCAGTGTTTTCTAAGTTATCCTCCTGTGGGGGTTTTTTCCAGACCATGTTGGTGCCTATATATATATTCAACTGGCAATGCAATTGCATCTCCAGCAACTTTTTCCCCCCACTGGCAATGCAATTGCAACTCCAACCAGAGCATTGTGGTTAGGCAACGCAATGTTTATTTGCCTCGATGGGAAAGGTTGTCTGTGAAGCAGTCGGTGAGAGCGCTGAGTTCCCTTCAATACCTTGCCCAGTGACTTTATAACTAAAAGTATAATGTTGTAAAAATAAAAAAGCAATAGAGTGGATGGGTGCTCAAGAGGAGAAGAGCTGCTGCTGTCTCATCTTCCCTCCTTCCCAACTAGCTTAGCGGCAGGACCATACCACCTACCATTGTAGTTGTCCACCCTTGGCCATGCAGCATTAACGCCTGCTTTCCTTCCCTCCTGCTATCAAATATAAAAGGGAAGTTTGATTAAAGCCCATCAGAACAGAATACCCAATGATGTGAGTAACTGAGAATATATGCATGAGGTGGAAATCAAATCACTTCCGTGGAGTCATCAGATGAACACTGAAAAATCCTTCTTTTATTCCTCTGAACAACATTATAACGTGCTAGTTATGTTGTATCGAGGAAGCTCTCAATGTAGCCTGGTGCTAAGGGTATTTTTGCCCTTTGCAATATGAAAAAAAGTTTGGCTCAAGTCAGTACCACTCCAAGAGTCTTCTGCTGATGAAAGAAACATCCTGGATTGAATAACTGACAGTGTACTCTGTGTGATAGGTGGGTCGGTCCGTTTTTATGGCAGCTAGGCCAAGAGATAGCCAACATGATGTCCTCCAGATGCTGCAGGGCTACAGCTCCCATCATCCCTGACAATTGGTCATGTTGCCTACGGTTGATGGAAGTCAGAGTCCAATAATATCAGGAGGTCATCACATTGGCCACCCTTGGATTACAGTGTTATTTAAGGTGCCCTTTAAACAGTGCCCAAGTTGCTTGGGAGTTATTTTTCTTTGAGTCACTACTGCTTAGATGATACAGGTTAATAATTCATCTATACTCTATACCATGTTATCCGGAGATCCATTCCACATAACGTAGGGAATAGATCTTCAGTGTAGTGGCACCAACACTTTGGAATTCCCTCCCCTTAAATATTAGACAGGCACCATTTCTGTTATCTTTTCACCACCTACTGAAGACCATCCTCTTCCAACCAGCCTTTTAGGTACAGACCTTATCCCAGTCTGTGTCTGTGTTGGAATTGCCTTTTAAGATATTTTTAAAGATGCTTTCAAGATATTTTGTTTTAATATGTTTTTAAAGATGCAGATACCATCTTGTCAGGAGGTCCGTTCTGCACAACATAGGAAACAGAACTTTAGTATGGCGGCACCTACCCTGTGGAATTCCCTCCCCTTAAATATTAGGCAGGCACCATCTCTGTTATATTTTCAGCACCTTTTGAAGACTTTCCTCTTTCAACAAGCCTTTTGAGACCTATCCCAGTCTGCGTCTGTGTTGGAATTACTTTTCAATACATATATATTTTAAAACAATATGTTTTTTAATCCTTTTTTAAATATGTTTTTTAAAGCTTTTTAAAAAAATGTTTTTAAAGTTGTTCTGTTTTGGTGTATTTTAAGGTCTGTTTTTATGATGTTTTGATGTGTTTGTAGCACTTTTGTTTGCCGCCCTGGGCTCCTGCTGGGAGGAAGGGCGGAATACAAATCAAATAATAAATAAATAAATAAATAAAATAATGAATGAATGGAATGAATAAATAAATAAATGGGCAGGGGCTAACTGTAAGTTCCGACCATAGAATTGGCACCTTGTTGGAAGGAAAGCACCAATTTTCTGGGAGAGTCCATGTGATCAGTCACTGTGGTGGGGTCACAGAAAAACAGCTCCCATGCATCTACAGTAACATTTAAAGGGATCCTAATTTTCTATTACATTTGAGAATCACTTTCTTCTGTCAGCCAAGAATCATCTCCCATTGATTCTAAAGGGTTTTTTTTGTTTTGTTTCATTAATAAAGGGCAAGTCAGCCAATTTTTGTTTAATGTGAAAATGGCATATAGATTAAAGTGATCACCAAGCAACCATTCAGCGTGCTTGATGTCCTTTGTATTTAACCACTTCACAATTATTTCCTTGGGGTGTACCCAGGGTTCAGCCCTTCCCCCTCATTCAATACATGTCAGGGACATTTGAAACCAGAAACATGGTATTGGCTAAGAGCACCGTTCCACCTCAATTCTGAATCCCTACAACGTGGGTGGCTAACCAGTGGCCCTCCAGATGTTGCTAGGCAACAACTCTCATCATCCCTGCTATTGGCCAGGCTGGCTGGGGTTGATTTATTTATAAAAATATTTGTATACTGCTGTTTCGTTAAAAACGTCAAAGTGGTTCACAACACATTAAAAAAGCCAACAACCATAGAATAAAAACATTAAAAATACAATAAAAACAAAGGTCAACTGTTGTGAGAAAAGCATCTTCTTAATTGCCTGGTGCAACAGAAAGGTTTTCAGCAGGCGCTTAAAAGTTAAAACAGAAGGCGCTTGTTGATGGGAGTGTAGGGCCACGGCTTGGCTACTCCTGCCCTGGGCTATCACCTTGGCTCAAAATTCTCTATATTGTCTGGAAATGTTAGCTGGCAAGGTCTAATGAGTTAAGTCAAAATGTAGGTCTTGCTGAAACCCTCTACTGAAAAAAGGGGGGGAATGCCACAGCCTCTATACACTGGCCTGGATATTGTTGGACCTGCTAATGACTAAGCTTCTTCCGCTTCCTAATTCAATCAAGACAACACTGCATAACTTATCAAGTGTATGTTGAGAGTTTTGAGGTCTTGTGTGATCTTCCACTTACTATTAAACATACCCACTAAGAGTCAAGCCCCCCCCTGATTTTGTCAAGGAGAGTCATTATTCCTTCCATATTGTGCACACAGGAAACCTCTTTCCAGTGGTCACCCTCCTGTCTTATTAATACTGTTTTTCTTCAGATTATAATTCAGATTTGGAATCTCACTGAGTTCCAGGGTCTAAGAGATTCCACGAGAACCCACAAACAGTGTAGTCCTCCTCAGGTGTTATCCAGACAGGGTCGTTTTTACATGAGCGGGTAGTGGGGATGAGCATGCTAGTCCAGCCCCCTTTGTGCCCATTTTTGTCCCACTGTACTGTCTTTCCCACCGCCTTGCCCCCTTCCTCCCAGATAGCCACAGTGATGCTGGTTCTGGGAGGCCAGGTAAGTGCTGCTGCCCCTTCCCACAGGCCAGTCCTTTTGTTTTATGGCATCCTGGAAACTGTCCTGGAATCACTATAAGTGATGAAGAGCAGTATACAAATCTAGATAATAAATAAATATTTTAAGCCTTCCCTCTTCTCCCATTGGAACAGAAACTAACATTAAAGTGTAATTATGAGAGGTTAGTCAAGGAGAAATTAACAGGCTATTCCTCAGTAATCCCATGCTCAATAGGAAGCAATCAAGAGCAGAGCCAAGAGCAGAAACCTTTTAATTAACATTGGAAAAGACCCTTCACTGAATAGGACTTATTTCTGAATAAACATTATAGAATGATCTTGGCCGCAGAGGAGAGCTTTGCTACATAATCTTTTTGTTTGTGTGTGTGGCAATACCTATGTTTTGGAACTTTCCTGCTTATTAAAATTAGCCAGGAACCCTCGTTATACCATTATACCTCATTATGCCTGCTAAAACCCTTTTTTTATTTAAACAAGCCTATCCAGATATTAGAATTTAGCATTTGCTTTTAAATTTAGCTGATTTAATCTTTGTATTATTATCATTTTGTATTGTTCAATGTACACTGCTTAGATATTGTTCTTATTAAGCAGTCCATAAACTTTTCTAAATAAAAAATAACATATTGCTATATTTAGTGCTGTGCAGACCCTCCATTTTAATTCTGCTTCCAGCTGATTGTGGGACAGCAATGGATCGGTGGTGAATAGCTACTGTATTCAAATGGAGTTGTTACCCTATGTTATATATCTGTGCCATATCTTTTACCCTGTTTAACTTGGTAAAGAGCTTAAAGACATATATCATCTGATACAAAGCATGTAAAAGTTTCAAGATACGTGAGGTGATTTATCTTTTCCAAATGTTGTGAAGTACTTGTGATTTAACAAAGAGGATTGGGCTGATAAGAAAATTATTTTTTATTGCCCATGTCATTGTGGAGCTATCATTTGGAATTAACTCTTTTTTTATTCACAGTTTTTAAAATGTGAAATATAACACTACAATAAAAGAACTTGTATTCCAAAACCTTTGGTGCATAATCAGTTCAATCTTTCTCTTTCCACAGCCAACTCCAACTCTTTCTCATAAAACTGGAATTAACTTGTTAAATGTGTAGAGAACTAGAGACCAATCATCTGGATTTTGGAGAGCTGTATCCTGAAAGAAATTTCAGCTCCTTTAGAATTTGAAAGGCTACACTGGTTAGGAATCCTAGTACAGGATATTAGGAGAGTGATCCCTGAGGAAAATTTTAGTCCCCCTAGGTCACCGCTTCCCAACTAGTGGGCCACCAGATGTTGTTGGACCACAATTCCCATCTTTCCTGACCATTGGCAATGCTGGCTGAGGCTGATGGGAGTTGTGGTCCAACAACATCTGGTGGCCCAATAGCTGGGAAAGGCTGCCCTAGGTTGTGTATTGCTCCAGGAGGAAGGGCAATGAGAGAATATCCTGTGAGGTAAAGATCAGTCCCCTTGGGGCTTGTGTTGCACCAGTCTAATATTAACAGAATAATGGCCTCATCTTGAGTACTGTGTCCACTTCTGGACACCACACTTTAAGAAGGATGCAGACAAACTGGAACAGGTTGAGAGGAGGGCAACAAGGATGATCAGGGGGCTGGAAACCAAGTCCTACGAGGAGAGACTGAAAGAACTGGGCATGTTTCGCCTTGAGAAGAGAAGACTGAGGAGAGATATGATAGCACTCTTCAAGTACTTGAAAGGTTGTCACACAGAGGAGGGCCAGAATCTCTTCTTGATCATCCCAGAGTGTAGGACATGGAAAAATGAGTTCAAGTTGCAGGAAGCCAGATTACAGCTGAATATGAGGAAAACTACTTAACTGTTAGAATGGTACAACAATGTCCTGGGGAGGTGGTGGGTTCTCCAACCCTGGAGACATTCAAGGGGCAACTGAACAGCCACCTATTGGGTATGCTTTAAGTGGTATTCCTGCATTGAGCAGGGGGTTGGACTCGATGGCCTTATAGGCCCCTTCCAACTTTAGTATTCTGTGATTCTATCTGAACCATGTGTATTGCTTCAACACTTCCAGAATTTAAAATTGCCTAACTGCACCATTGCCTATTAGGCATTATGTAGAGCTCATGTACATAACCAGTCTGTTTCATCATCCAGATTGGCTTCTCTGGATCAGGGCAATATCTCCTTCCCCCACACACACACCACCACCACCTTCCCTCCCACCTCCTTCCCCACCACCTCCTTCCCCCACCACCCTTGCTGGATCACAGTGAAGTATCTCAAGAAAAGTCAGCCATGATGGGAATTTCAGTTTTTGCAGTGAACCCTCAAGCAAAGAGAAGACAGATCTGAGATTTCATCATAGTGAATGTTATAGGATGAAGTAGTGTGGACAGATCACAATGAAATAGTTAAACTATGGGCATAGTTATTTGATGGAATTCACAACCATATGATCTCGTAAAGGGCACCAACTTGAATAGTTCAAAAGAAGGTTAGACAAATGGAGAGTAAGGCTATCAAGGGGAGAGTGCTCTTGTGCTCAGGTGCTATTTGTGGACTTCCCGTAGACATCCAGTTGGACACTGTGAGAACAGGATAACACTGGCCTGGTCCAGCAGGCTTTTCTTTTTTTTTTTTTCAATAATTTTTATTCAGATTTTCATAAAACATACAAGACAAAATCATAAAACATTCAAAGACAAAAAACAAAATCAAAAATAGTTAAACAAAAAGAAAAAAAGAAAAAAAAAACAAAAATAAAAAATAAAGAGTAAAATATTGACTTCCCATTTGTCAAAGATCAAATCAGTTATAAGTCTATAATATATAACAATCCTGTCTCTTAAGTCATATTATAAAATCACTTTCCTCCAGTAGTTATCTTACTTAATCATCAAATCTCATAAACATTACTTTATTCTTTCCACAAAAAGTCAAAGAGAGGTTTCAATTCTTTAAGAAATATATCTATCAATTTTTTTTCCAGATAAGCATATCGATTAATCCATCTCATTACTAATTATGATAATCTTATTGTCATAACCATAGTCAAAATAAACATTTCAATTAATCCATCACATCAGAATCTGTTAGGTTCAATAATTTCAGTAGCCATTGTTCTATTATCTCTATTAGTTCCATTTTCCATCTTCCATCTTCAGTAGTCTTGTTAAGTCCAGTAATTTCAATATCCAATCTTCCATTATCAGTATTCCATAATAATCTTGCTGTCAAAGCCATAGTCATATAGTAAGAGTCTGATGGGAATTACCTCTATCCCAAATATTTTCTTGCCATCCATTCTGAATAGGTTGCTGAAATACTGCTGTAAAATCATATCTCTGTTCTTTTTTTCAAAATGCACTGGGTCATCTCTTAAAAGTTTTTCCATTGTCACATGGCTGCAGTTAATTCCATAGATTTTCTCTATATTGGGCTCCATCACATCATTCCAGTCCAGAAGATTATCCATGCCATTGATAACTTTATCTCTAGAATCTTCATTCATTTCTTCAGAGATAACATTGAGTTCCAAACAATAGATTTTATTTCTAAAGTCCATAGTCTCCAAATCTTGTTCCTGTTCCACGTTGGTTCCAATCTCCGGGATCTCCTCTCTCACAGGGACCCCTATTCCAGTCTCCAGGGTCTCCTCTCTCACAGGAACCCCTGTTCCAATCTCCGGGGTCTCCTCTCTCACAGGGACCCCTTCCAGGGTCACCTCTCTCACAGGGACCCTTATATCTTTAATCTCCTGCTTCATTTTACTCAATTCAATTTTCGTTATCTCAATCTCATCCATTATTTTCTGAAACATAGTTATTTCCAGATTTTCAGCCACTTTCTTAATTGCCATTTTAAAAGAAAAATATAGGAAAACCACTTCTTATTTCAGCAACAATTGGGTTAATACTCCAAACTTGGTGACATCACAGTATAAACAGTGCAGACAGCCTTATCTCTCCAATAGTTAAGTAAACAAAATGCAGTTCCCAGGATCGAAACAATTAATGGCAATCGTCAAGAAACAGATTCGTCAAAATAAAATAGACCAAAAAGAGAGTAGTCTCAAAACAGTATAATATTTTTCAAAATAAAAATCTGGAATAGAAATCCCTCTTCTGTGTATATCTTTAGAATGCAAATCCAGGACAGCTTTTTGCAACAAAAACAGAGATAAGCTATTAATTAGTGCGTAGCAGAGAGAAGTTATGGCTCCCCAGTGAGATGTCAAAAACTGATCAATCTGGCAAATCTCTTTTAAACAGCAACAATTTAAGTCAAGTAAAAGAAAAATATAGAAAGAAGGGTGCTTGCCTGTTAGTGCGTTCTCTCTTAGAAGATAAGATGAACGTTCGCTTTAACAGATAGAGCTTGCTGTTGAAAATCCGTCCCACCTTCGTCGGCTGGACCTCGTCCCATAAATTAATGAGATCTGGTCGTCCCAACAAAAATAGGCTTTGAGGTTAATCTCTTCGTTTCTCCCTACCCGGGAGAAGTTTAATCAGTCAAAAAAAAAAGAAAAAACTGACTGATATATCTGAAAAAGCTTCTTTTGAGGCAGGAGCCCGTCTCAAAAGCAGGCACAGGCTAAGTCACCCTTCCCGGAAGTCGGTCCAGCAGGCTTTTCTTATGTTCTTCTGGCTGTGTACTACCTCCAGAATCATAAGTGGTAAGCCTCTGAATACCAATTGCTGGGAATCACAAATGGGGAGAGTGCTATTGCACCCAGGGCTCATCTGCATGGGAGCATTTCTTCGTAGCACATACACTGCATTTACCTTCATTATAGATTTGCACCATCTGCAGATCATGCTCAATGTTAGCTTCTAATCAGTTTTTCCCATTCACACAAGTAAGCATTCCTCTGGGAAGGATTAGTCTCACTGTTTGCTTGTGGCTCTGCCCTCTCATTATATATTTCCACTCCCTCTGGTTGTTAGGTGACCAAGCATGCTCAGTCTGTTCTACCAGCTGAAGTAGGTTCCTTTAAAAAAAGCAGAAGCACAAATATCTGTGTTTTCACTGCCTATTGTTGGTAGGATACAGCTGAAATACAAATCTTTGTTTGAGAAGTGTTATGCTTTTGCACACAAGTTAGGAGGAAAAGGAAACAAAGGCACCATTTGCAGCAACATAGAAAAGGCCAGCAGTACAGAGGAGAGCAGCCAGGAGTTGCTTGTCAGCCCACAGGAAACAAAATTAGAGAAGGGAGGAGGAGATAGTGGGCGTGGAAAGGAGAACTGACACACCCACCTAAAAGCATCAGAGAAAGGCATCTGCAAGCACTAGAGAAACAGAGTGGAGACTTCCCCCTCCCCCATTTTTCATATTATCAGCAGATTGGATTAGTATGGATTTACAGGGGGGAAACTGTGATAACTTCTGCTTGCCGGTAACATCTTGCGAACCATGCAAATTTAAAGGAGATGTGAGTAGCACCAAGCACATAGTAAACCACCATGTAGATGAGCCCTCAGATTCTGCTTATGGGCTTCCCATATGCATCTTGTTGGCCACTGTGTGAACAGGATGCTGGACTAGATGGGCTTTTGGGTGGATCTAACAGGGCTCTTCTTGTGTTCTAGTTTTCTGTAATTACCAAAACACAGAAAAACTCTGCAATAGGGGGAGGTATGCACATCAACTATTTTTAATTTTTGCTCTGCAAATGCAAGTGACAAGTAAAAAAAAAAAGACTTTAATGACCTGGCCCAGAAATAAATTTTAATTTTCCAGCATGACTTCAGCAAGGTTGTGGCCTTTTTACTCCTCAAGAACGATGGGATGCATAATCTTAAAAAGAAGAATGAAATAAACATTGTCCTTCCTTCTCTGCTACCACCCAGAATTCAAATCTACAGCTGCTTCTCGCCAAAGAAGACTGACCTGGCAACACTCAAACAAAAAGACTATACACAGCAGGCAACTGAAAGGAGGATATTGATAGAGCTGTTATCACCGTAGTGAAGTGTTTAAGAGGAAATGAATGCAATGGAACAGCTGTTCTGCTTTCCCTTTCCACTTTGGACTGAGTGCCCATAACTTTTTCACAAGCTAAACCAGTTGCCTTCCTCTATCCAGAGTGTCAGTAAGAATGGAAAGTGTGATTTCAGCAGCCTGACTTTCATTTACCAGGTCTTCCTAAATTGTGGCCTACCAGACCAAAACCAGCTCATGTCCACCAGCCATATATGGTTGGTAGCCAGCCAAAGGCTTGATAAACCTCCCGTTTTAACTCAAGCTGAGCTCAGTATTCCTCCCGTACTCTTTTCCCAGGACCATGCATCCCCCACAAATAGGGTGAGGAATATCAGTGACTCCTAAGGGCAGGCAAAAATCAGTGAACATTCAGATGGATGGTGGGCTTATATTTAGAGATGAGGTGGCTCACCCCCTTCTTTTTTTTTTAATGAAAAAAGAAGCGTTACTGTCACTTCAGCCAGCAGCGTTCTCCTTGGAATTTGGGACAGAATGTCCTATGGTGGAGGTGGGGAACTTCAGATCCACAAACCAAATGCATCCCTCCAAGGCTCTCTGCATGGCCCATAGGACTCTCCTCAGACCACACCCTCACTAGAGATGGAGGAGAAATTCTATTCATTTTGCATTTAAAGGCAAACCTAGCTAATCCATACTTTCCAAAGACATTATGCAAACTAAAACACAGCCATTCTTCAGAATCCATGCTGCTCCAAATTTTGCAGTGCAGGTCTTCAGCTAAGTGATGTGTACAAATATGCATATACTAGGGGCTTCCAATGCCCCCCACACACACACAGGGACTCCCAACCCCCTGGCCTAGGCACCCCCAAACACATACACAGATATACCAGGAACCCCCAAACACACACACACACACAACTCCCAAAAGGCAACTCCCCAAATGGCCCCCCAAGCACCTGGTGCGGCCCTGTGTAGGCTGCTTACCACTACCCTGCCTCAACTGCTTACCTGCCTCCCACATTGTCGCTGCCTGCTCACTTGCCTGTCCCGACACCTGCCCACCTGTCCGCTCACTTGCTCACCCACCTGACACTTGCCCATCTGCTTGCTTGCTTGCCTGCTTCCAACACCCGATTGCTGCCTGCTTCCCTCCCCCCCCAATGCGCTCTCACTCACACTCTCGCTTTCTCACCTGCTGGCCATCTTTGCTTCCCCCACTTCCTTGCCTTGGTTGCCTGCTCTCCTGCCACTGCACCCCACCCTCACGAGTAACAGCATGATGGCTTACAAAAATATTGTATAATTAGATTAGGATCAAATATGTACATATCAAGATCAAATGCATGTGTTTGTGAAAACATACAAACTTCATATTAAGGAAAACTGATTTGCAAAAATGTGTATATTTAGACAAAAGTGTATGCAAAAATGTGTATATTAGAATAAATTTACACTGAAATGTTCGTTTTCATGAGGGTTTTTTTTTTTAAAGTAAATTGCTGCAGAAATGTGAAGAACTGAAAACAGGAAAGATGTGAAATTGAGAGAAACCAAAACCATCCCTAATCTTCACCACCCTGCTCTGCGATCTTCTCAAGTGTTTTTGCCTAGGTGTGATAATGTCTCTTGTTTGTCTGAATGGAGAGGAGGTGGGTGCATGGGTGTATGTGTGTGTATTAGGGAGAGAGAGAGTTTGAACAGCTGGAAGTGTAGCTTACTGATGAAAGGTAAAAATTGCATCCATTGCTCTGCCCACTTTTTTGGCTCTGTTCCCGCCCACCACTGACATGCAGCTCCCAGAAGTTTGTCCATGAGGTAATGCAGCCCTTGGGCTGAAAAACATTTGCCCTGGGAACAATTCTGTGTCATGTTATAGCATCATTCTCCAGGTGCACTATTGATGGTGGGGAGATGGCTGCCCCCATTATTTTCTCTCTAAAATGCTCCTAGGAATGACACTATGTCATATCATAACATTCTGTCCCAAATTTTAAAGCAGATGCTGTTAGGCTGCTGATGGCAGCCAAGCCACCACCTGAAATAGTGGCAAAACCTTTCTTCTTCTCCTTCTTTAAAAAAAAGGGGTGGGGAGAGAAACCTCTGCTGTCTCATCTTTAAAGATAAAGCTGCCCCTGCCCCCAGAAAGTTATATGGATTTTATCCTCATTGAATCTTCAGGAACATTTCCAGCCCACTGAAAAAGTACCAAAAGTCACTAGACCAAATACTGTCTGCCTGCAAAAACAGGCCACAAAAATGCTTGGCGTGTTGTATGCAGACACAGTGAATTAAATCTGCATGGTTCACCTAATTATAACCCAGAATCCAGTCTTCCTCCCTCTCATCCTTTGACCTAGAATGGGGGGACTAACCTGTGACCCTCTAGATGTTGTTGAACCACAACTCCCTCCAACCCCCGCCAGCATGTCCAATGACAAGGGATGGTGGGAGTCATAGTTCAACAACATCTGGAGACCTGTCTCATCCTTTTATAGTCTTAAGCGGCCTCTCATCAGGATGACTACAGAGCTGCCTTTCCTAGTCCACTAAGATAATCAAAGAGGCACTTTTACATGACCTACCTTCATCCATGGTGCAACTGGTGGAACACACAAGAGGGATTTGTCAGTTGCAGCATCTACTTTTTGGTGTTCCCTGCCTCAGGAGGGCCAATCTCTGACAGCATTCCAGTATTACCTAAAACTTTGTTTCCACATATATTTGACTGGAATGCCAGTTGCTTTTGCTGGTTGTTTCATCTTCTACTTTATTGTTTCATATTTGTATCTGCAGCTTTATATATTTTACTTTTTAATGCTGGCCAACCTGAGGAATTCAGGTATTGAATTAGAAATATTATCAATAGTAAATTTAAAAAATAACCTTGTTTAGTAAACCAAGTTGCGAACACCACCAAGGATCCTGAACAGGGCCGGCTCCAAAGGGTGGCCAAGTGGGGCCCTGGCTCAGGGCTCTGCGGCCCACAGGGGCCCATGAAAGGGCCCTTCATTATGGTGGGGGAGTAGTGCTCCCTTTCCATGGCAGGCTCACTGCCATGGATCGCAGGAAGAGAGTTGCCTGCCTGCTCACCGGCCCACCTGTACCCGCTCGCTCTCCCTCCTCCCACTGGCCTGCCTGCCGGCACACTTGCTCACTCACCCTCCCCCCAGCCTGCTCACCCTCCCCCCTGCCCACTCACTCGCTCGCTCGCCTGCCTGCTCCTCTGCCCACCTGGTAGGTAGGTAGGTAGGTGGGGTGTGCGTGCAGGTGCCAGGGCCCAGGGCAGGCTGGTGCCCAAGGGCCCCGGTATGCCTGGGGACGGCCCTGATCCTGAATTCCATACTCAAGGTTTAACAGTCAATACAGTATGCATGTGGCTTGATGACTCACCAGCTACACACACCTCATTTAATTTTTCAAAAAAATATGTTTATTAAAGTAAAAAGGCCTGATAAATGGATTAATCAACTGTTATCCCACATTCTTTTTCAAGAAGATTAGTATAAACCACAATCTTCAGCACAGCATATATTCATTAACCATATTGACTGCAATTGAATTGGGGAATTAATCTGAATGGTTTTATGTCTCTAAAACAAAAAATGCTGAAGAGGTACAACCAGTCTCTTTGCTAAGTTAATGGCTGCAGCCAAGTCTGTTAAGTGTATCTTTGCGTGAGTACAGGTGATTGGTTGCCACAGAAAAAATAAACTAGTCAGACTTCCAGAAGGTGGGCTAAAGAGGGAAAAGTTCCCCATCCCTCCCCTGGTTGGAGGTGATGTCAGTGTGTGTGTGTGTGTCTGTGTGTGTCTGTGTGTGTCTGTGTGTGTGTGATGTGCCTTCAGTTCAATTACAACTTATGGCGACCCTATGAATCAGCGACCTCCAGTAGCATCTGTTGTAACCCACGCTGTTCAGATCTTGTAAGTTCAGGTCTGTGGCTGCAATCAATCCATCTCTTGTTTGGTCTTCCTCTTTTTCTACTCCCTTCTGTTTTCCCCAGCATTATTGTCTTATCATTGTGACTGTAAGAGAACAAAATCTGTTAGAGTGTTAATGCTGAAAACTTCAGTTTATCTATATATGTAAATTAAACCATATATCACAAAGATATCACAGTCCTTCATTCTAAAAAAGCCAAACCTAAGATGGTACCCCTGAAATCTCTCACCACTCAGAGACTGGAGTGTACATAACAACAAAAATATATAAAGTCTATGAAATGTTTATTGAAGATTTTGTAGCTTTACAAAACTCAAACATATTATAACTGGGCCCCAGTGAGTTTGAGCGTAATGTTCTTTTTCAAATACACTGTAAACCAAACCTGGACAATGTGTGGCCTACTAACTCTGCTAGGTTTTGATTGATTGATTGTGTTTGTTTTAAACTAATGTTAACGTTTTGATGTGTTTTTTTAGCTTTTCATTGATAGTATATGTTTTAACTGATTTTAATGTAAGTTATTTTGGGTCACTTATGTGAGAAAAGTGACCAACACATATAATATTTTTTTTTTAAAAAAACTGAATGCAGCCCACCAGCCAGGTATTGTAGCCAGCTAGGTATGTGTCAACCTCCATTTTTTGCAGCCCAAGGCAGCAAGTACAGGAAAATTATCAGTTCCTGGTGGACCATCTAGTGGGTCTAGAGCAGCCTTTCCCAACCAGTGGGCCTCCAGATGTTGTTGGACCACAATTCCCATCTTTCCTGACCATTGGCAATGCTGGCTGAGGCTGATGGGAGTTGTGGTCCAACAACATCTGGAGACACACTGGTTGGGAAAGGCTGCTCTAGAGTTGATGTTTGGCTTGGTGGGCTGCAAACAGTCCATGCCAGTAGTAAACACTGCATATAGACTCGTGGTGGGGGACCTTTTTCAGCCCAAGGGCCACATTCCCTTCTGAACAACCTTCCAAGAGCCAGTGGTGGCTGGAGGCTCCATGTCAGTGAGGCAGTGGAATCCACTCTGGGTTTTAGTCTGAATTTTCAAGGTGCTTCAGCACCTTCAATAGCTCCTTGGAAGTTCAGATTAAAACCCAGAGTGGATTCCACTGCCCCACTGACATGGAACCACCAGCCACCCCTGCCAAGGGCTATATGCCAATGATGGGCAAGGCCAGATAACAACCAATATGAAATTTATCTTTGTACAGTAGGCTTGTTTCTACACACACTCACACCTCCCTCTGTATCATCCATGCAGTCAAGCAAGAGGCGTTATCAGAGCTCAAGGATACTTTCCAGGAAGGCAAAAATATTTGGGGTGTAAAGCAGGGGCCGGGAGAGGTATGGCCTGAGAAGAGTGCCAAGGGCCAGACAGGGAGGTCTGGAGGGGCACATTTGGCTCCCACCCTGAGGTGCCCAACTCCTGGCATCTATAAACCACAAAACGGATATTTTCCATTTCTGTGTAATAGAAAGATCAATACTAGTGGAAATAAAAATCACACATCTTGGATAGCAGCTATTCCTGGTTTCCAATCCTAATCCCACCCAATCAGTGTAATGCAGATGTTTGTGTGAGGAGTCTTTTGTGACAATCGTCTTACTCCATCCATGTGTGGTCTGTACAGAACAAGCTGTGGAGTAGAGCTTGGAAACGTTACTTTTTTAAACTACAACTCCCATCAGCCCCAGCCAGCATGGCCACTGGATTAGGCTGATGGGAGTTGTAGTTCAAAAAAGTAACTTTTCCAAGCTCTGCTGTGGAGGTGAACCAAGAAAAAATGTTTATCTCACTGACTTTACCACTGTCAATCGGTGGTGGAGGCTGGTTCATCAGAGCAAATGGGGCAGTGCCCCCCACCAACCTCAGACTGATCCCAACCAACCCCCACCTGCTTGCCTTCTTACTTACCAACCAGTCACCAAGGGATGTCACTGGCTGTCAGCTTCCTCCTTCTGAGTCTCAATGTTGGCCCTTGTAGAACTCAGCAGGGAGGAGGATGTGGGCAAAAAGTCAGATTAGTTGGATCTGCCTGTCATTGGCTCTGTTGGTCTCCTTGCCTTCCCCACCACCACCATCAGTCCCAATGGGCACCAGCTGTCAAGGACTCCAAGGCTTGAACTGGGAAACTCATAACCTGATGCTAGGACCTAGCCTGTAAACAACCAGAGATTGTTCTCAGACCTTCAATACCTCTTTGAGTATGGAAGGAAACAAGGATGTATAACATTGGCCCCCACAATTTGCAGGCATTATGCAACCTCTGGATTAGCCAGGACTGGTATCCATTCTAGGAGCCTGGCCCAACAGAGCACTATCTTTTGTCTGTTGCACATCAGCAGCCCCAAAAACTAATCTCAGGGAGCCTGGTTTGAAGAACACTCTTGATTTACATGTCATATTGGCCATGTCTCAGATCTGTCCCAGACACCCAGTGTAGACTCAGGGGACAAAAAGTACTATTCTGCTGGGCTACGCTCATGCTATGTCAGTTTCACAGAGTGCATTCAAATGTTCACTATGTAAGGTGGTACACTCAGGTCAGGTCAGCTCTAACAGTGCCCTGATTATTGCAATGTCTCAGGTTTTTAATAGATATGCTACAGGGTTAGTTTGCTGGGCTGCTGTGCTGATTGTTCCCTTAGCTGTCTTACTACCTGTAGCTGCAAACCTAGTTTCTTGTTGCACATGTGAAATGGATCCTTTGCTACAGCTCCCCCTGTTGGATTGGAGGGCTGTCTGTCATAATAGGAAAGGTACCATCTCAGTTTTGATATATCTATATGAAAAAAAACCCATTACAATATAATTACTCTGGGAAGGCTAGTTTTATTAGGCTTGCCTTGAAAGAAGGGACATCTGGAAACCCTAAGTGCTTGGGAATTTTTATCCTATCCTTAACTTTCCTTTAGCAAGATTTAAGGGTATCTCTCAAGAAAGATTGTTTCTTCAAAATGAGGGCTTATTTTTGGTGAGAGTTTCATTCCAGATATATGTATTTAGATATACAGTATATGGGAAACTATGTATAGTCATAAAGCAGCCTGAAAAATAAAAAAGGCATGCTATATCCCTTCAATCCTTAAACGGGGTTAATGTAGGACATAAGTGGTCTGCTGGTCTGGTGCCAATTCCATTCCCATCAACTTCAAAGGGAACATTTCCATTAGTTTAAGTAGGATTTGGATAAGACTTTGAGGGCACACAACCCTCATGGTTTGCCTCCATCTCAGGGTTAAGTATGGTGCTTAAATTGTAGCCATGCAACAAAGGGCTGAGTACAACTATTCAGAACTAGGCAATCCTATTGAAACTCCAAGCAGACAAGGAATCATCTTCATTCAAACTAAATGATGACCTCCTCAGTGCAATACCCCCTGCTGAAATCCCTTTCTTCCATCACCTTCCCTTTGATTTCATCCTAGCCCCCATGAAACACTGATACTTAAAGCAATGAGCAACTGGGAAGATAATTTTGGCTTCCTGATTGCAGGTTTCTTTGGTCCAATCACTTTCCCCCATCCCCACCCCACCGTTCCATGAAATTGCTCTCTCATTTTGTCTACTTACAAAAGACTCCATGTATTCTTAATCATGTTGATTGTATAATGAATATCATGTGGAATTCAATTCCAGACAGATGCGAAATAATGTTTGAAATAATGGATGATTTTAATGGAAGGTAGGTTTCACTGTTGCTACTTGAGAAGCATAAAAAAGGCTTATGGGTGGTGAGCATTAGATATACTGCCATAAGATAAGTTAATTGGCTGTAAGTGCATGAGAACTTTTGTCGCTAGTTCTCTCATAGGAAAATATGCTAATAATTCCTTCAGTAAGATTCATCCCCACTAATTTACCTTGGCAGTGTATGATATTTTTCCCCCAGTTTCAGTTCAGGTTTGCCGTATGGATTCCCAATCCAATGTCTGTCTCGGACAAATTGGTAGTGGGGGGGAGGGCATCTGAAGGGGGAAAGTTGCAAGCCAGAGGGATCTGCTGAACCTTTTCCCCATCCATCATTTTTCCTACCATCTAGTTGCTTTTCCCCACTTAACAGCTGAGGGAATGAGCAGGGGAGGCATAATAGAAAAAAAATCAGCTGGTAGGAAAGGCTAAGCACCCCCTCACTGCTCCCATAGTTTGTTGGAGACAAACAAGAGATTGGGCATATCTCATTCTACCTTCTGTAAAGGTCAGTAGCAGTATTTTAGCTGTACACAACTTGGAGATTTTTTCATCAAGTGGTGTATAACTTTTCAAAAGAAATAAAAATAAAATAACTAATAGTTATATAATTCACATAAAAGTTTGAGTCCTCAAAATGCTTCACACTCTTTTTTGGCTTAGGGAAGCTGCGGCCAGATCTACCCACTGCGGCCTATAAGTGGGACAACATTCCCATTCAAGTGATCCTTGCAACAACCCTGTAAGATAGGTAAGTTGCCTCTTCATAGAAAAATAAGCTGGCAACAGAAATCAGGCATGCACTGTAGAAAAATAGGCATAATTCAGGATGACCTACAGGAAGCAATGAAATAACATTGACTTGTCATCTCACTTGTTATAAAAAATTCATGTCCCTACAGATATACTGAAGATCTCTACCAATTGGTATACATGGATGAGATTAGAGACCTGGAAACCTCTACAAAGATGTCATCATTCAGTGAGTTTTATAGAGAGCAAAATAGTGCACTTGTGAGTGGTATGGATGAGTTTCCATGTTATTCCACAATAAAATGCTTTGTAGCCTACAGAGTTAAGAATCTTTTACAATGCACAGAGCAAGATAGACCCTACTGGCCAAGCACCTGCAAGAGTGCATGTCACATAAATTATTCCCATAAAACACATCCTTAAGTATTCACATGTGTCCAGTGTGGATCCAAAGGTAACCATACTCAAAAAAAATAGAGCTACCATGCATGTAATTAGACAAAATGGTTATATGAAGAGATGTCATTGAGACATTGTAAACATTAGAATTAAAATAAGTTTTCTCCAAATAGCATGTTAATCCAGTGCAGCACACCAAGTAACATGCAAGGGATCCAGCATTCAGATGGAAGTCTACACATGCAGAGACTACCAACACACAATATCAATATGCAGAAATATAGTTCCTTGCCATTGAAAAGGTACGTTGAGTTCCTTATATGTACACCGCCCAGAGAGCCTTTTTGGCTTAGGGCGGTATATAAATTAAATTAAATAAATAAATAAATAAATTATATTCAGTGAAGCTTTCTAGAGTTTTGAACCATAGTCTGAATGCTAAACCTATAACTTATGGGCAAACTCAGGCAAAAACATTTTAATGGATTCATGGAGCATCACATTGATTAACCAATAGATCTGGCTACATAATCACCTAATGCATCAAAGAAGTTCACCATGTCATAAAACCAGCAGGAATGAGTGAGAGAGATGCTTCGCAGAACCAAATAAATAATCACAGATCTGAACTCATCAACCACTGGCAGTGGGGATATGATAGCTTTAACCTACAGCAAAGAACTCAAGAGGGATTTGCCAAAGGTCCACCCAGTCATCTACCACCACCATCACCACCATCTTCTATACCACACAATCTATATGCATGGTGCTTTACAAAGAACAGACACACTAGGTCTCTACCCTAAAAGGCTTACAATTTAATTTTTTTGTAAACCACTTAGAGGTTTTGCTACAATCAAGCGGTATATACATTTTGATAATTAAAAATAAAACAAATAATATAGGCACAAGGAAATAAAAAAGGAAGGGGAAATAGAGGCACTGGTAGACAGGGGGAAACTATTATTTCAATTACAAATTTAGGGACTGTGTATGATTCATAGGATTCTTCTAAAAGTTCTGAGGCATGGTTTCAAACTATCTTCTTTTCTACCAGTTGAGTCTAAGCCAATGAGTTACTCAACATAATATATCTTCTCATAATATACCTTTCATGTATGTTGTGGGAAGGATGTCAAGGATAGAAGTCTTGCAGGATTTTCATTTCTTAGATTGCAGGTTTTCAAACTATGTTTCTGGAGATTATACAGTTCCTCTAAAATCTCTCAGATACTCCTCAGTAAGAAGATCTGAATTTTTCTGGTAAGACAGGTTGTCCTCCACAGCCTCCCACCTGCCATGCAGAGTATTTTCTCTCTCCTGTAGAACCTCTCTGTTTTGCAGAGAAGTCTGCAAAATGTTCTAGGGAATACTTTCAGATTCCCCAAGCCCATAGTGAGTAGAGGATAGGCAAATCTGCAAACTCCATTTTTCTTGGGCTGCATACTGTACATTTAAAACACATTTTGCCCCAAAGAACCCTTGAACTGTAGTTTGTTAAGGGTGCTGGAAACTGTAGCTCAGTGAGGGGTAAATTACAGTTTCCTGGATTCTTGGGGAGGGGAATGTGCTTTAAATATTTGGTGTGTATGTAGCTTCAGTTTCTCATTTTTCCATTCTTAAATCAGCTCTACACCTTTCCACTTCAGTATGTGATTTTCTTTTCTTTTCTTTTAAATTCATCAGCATTTTAACGCAAATGTCTATTAATATATTTTTCTCTGTGTAATTTTGCCTAATGTACACATTTTTGCAAAGGAATTTCCCCTAATATTAGGCATTTTTGCATATTATTTTCATGAATATATGCATTTTTATGAACATTTTATCCTCGTATATACAGTCTTGTGCACATTACTTGGCTTGAAAACTGCACTGCAAATTTCGGAGATATGTGAATTGAGAAGGAGGTTGTGTTTCAGTTTGGTATTGTTTCAGAAAGGGTGAATATGAAGGTTTACCTTTAAATGTAAAGTGAATCAAATTTCTCACCCATCCCTAACAGTGACATGAGCCATATCATACTGCATTTCCCAGAATTCTCTACATATAACACATAGGGGTTCCTCAGCGGTAAGGTTAATGTGAAAAGGAGTCTTAAGAGGTATAAACTTTGAAAACCACCATGTTAGATCAGTTGGATGTCTTCGCTCTCGTACTGGCACAGTTTACACCACTCAGCTGAACAAAAACCCACTAGGAGGTCCATGGCAGGAATCAACCAGTTGCAACCATGCACACCTCTACTACATTGCAGTCAGGATTGATCCATGTAGTTTAAAAATACATTGATCTGCCCTCTCTTTAGTGATTAAAACAATTGTTCTCTCTCTCCTTTCTGAAATCCTTGTAAATGTTGAAAGCTGTCAACATATTCCCCCTAGCCTGAACCTTCATTTCATACTATGCAGGTTTGCCATACATCACAAAAGTACCGCACAGCAGCCAATAACAATTCTGAAAAAGGGAGCTTTCTGCAATGGAGATAGTAGACAAATATCATAACACCACATAGAGGAAAACAAGCAAACAGTGTATTGATTTCCTGTGAGGTCCCAAGAGGCTGACTGAGGGAGCAGACTATTTTGGAAGCATATGTGGTCAATGATAAAATGTTTGTAGGAAAATGGAGACACCTACAGGCTGTAGAGTGCTCTATCATCTCTTCACCTCATAGCCATAATGTGATAATATTGGGGAAGCATCACATATCAACTAATAAAGTGGAATGAGGTGTGAATGGTCCAGTATAAATCCACCACTAATGCACCATTATTGTGTCAATGACATGTTGCAGAATACCTCCACAAAAAATAATTTTAAAAAATCTAGAAGGGCCCTTATCTAGTCAACTCTATAATCCTTTCCTTTCCAAATAACATTGTCTTTATATCAATTTCCCCCTCTTTTTTCTTCCTTTTAAATTGCAGCTCAGGAAGGGATCATAATCAGGAATGCAGTGAAAGGGGAGGGAGTTCCCCTACCCAATAAACACCCTCCTTCCTTCTTTTTGGGGCTGGGGAAAGTGGGTCTGCCCACTTGGCTACACAGAGATAAGTAGTCTAGAAAGAGAGTTGCTATTCCTCTTCCAGCACAAAGTGAATAATTGGGCACTGCTAAATTGTTCTTATCTGGAAGCAACCTTGGTTTTCAGGTAAACGATAGGACAAGATTTTGGGATTCTCTGTTGCAGCTCAGAAACTCCAATCTTTCATAGTGCTTCTCTGAGCTTTAGTGCTAATGGTTCCCTAAAACCTTTCCCCCTATTCAATCTATAGGACAGCCTTTCCCAACTAGTGGGCCACCAGATGTTGTTGGACCACAATTCCCATATTTCCTGACCATTGGCAATGCTGGCTGAGGCTGATGGGAGTTGTGGTCCAACAACATCTGGTGGCCCACTAGTTGGGAAAGGCTGCTATAGGGTGATATCAGGTGTAACCAATACGTCACTTGTTTGAACTACAACTACAGGCTGATGGGAGTTGTATACCAAAACATCTGGAGGGCACCACGTTGACTACTCCTGATATAATCCTACAGCCTGTATTGCGGGCCACTTCTGACTTAACCAATTTCATTCAACGAGAAAGCAGAATGAGAGTGAAACTTCCATCACACTTTTTGGTTCTTCAGCTTGCCCTCATCAGGACTGACCTGCTTCAGCGAAACCTGTAGTATATAAAAAGTGAAAGTGGTGACATGGAAGAGGTCCACTCCCATTATTCACAGATGTGTCCAGACATGGCCGTTGACTATGTATCATGTGGCAATGAACTTAGGCTCTGAGCTGTCCTCAGCAACTAGCTGGAGTCATTGCTTTGATGCAAACAGAATCATCCAGTGGGCTATGAAGCAACAGCCCTCTGTTTCCATTTGGCAATGCCAACTACCAGTAATAAAAGGCAGTTCAATATAGCCTCAGATGGTTTATTATTCCATTAAGACAGTTCAGTGAGGTTTGCACAGCCCCAAAATCATTTCAATGTTATTAACAGTCTTAACAACACTCATGCACTTTCTGCAGATTGCAGTGTCATTTGTTTGCTATTATTTGGGTTCCTTTCCAGAATGTTATTGGCTGAATGGGATGTGACCTGCTCAGCTACAAAGGTCCCATTATAAAACTGGACACGGTTGGAAAAGATGTGCTCACCATTTTGAATTTTTGCAACACCCATAAATGAGCCCTTGGGTGCCTTGAGGAACTCTAAACAAAACAATAACAACGGAAAAAATAAGACAACGTGGTCTTTAAAGAAGTTGCTGTAATGATGGCATCCCAAGCTCCACTGCAATCTGAAGTTTATGGAAATTGAGGCAATTAACAGTTTCAGCCACATGGTTTCAAGTCCCTTCCTAACACAGACTTGTGTCAGAGAAATTCAGTTTTCTGGGCATCAAAGCTCTGTATATTGTTTTTTCTGCTGTTATGACAAGGATGCAATTTATGGGGTGGCAATGCCTATACTGGCTGATATACATGCATACATACATACATACATATATATGCATACACACACACTTGTCTGTTGTTTTACTATGCCTGAGTTGTTTTAAACTACTTGGTGGATGTAAAGGGCAAGATACAACTATTTAAAACAATCATAATGTGCTCTCATTGTCTTGTTTTGTTTCCAGTTTTGGACTGTAATAACTAAATCAGGGCCTATACCTGCCAAAAGCTTTCCATCTAAAGGCTAGACAAAACAAAAATAATGAAAGAAAACAGAGAAAATACAGTAGAAGGCAAAATTAGATGGTTCCAAAAATGTATGGAGCACTCAGCAAAACTGAGTAAAATGGTGATTGGTTAGTTTTCTCTGCATTATGCTATGGAGTGAAAGCAAATATTCTCACTAGTTTTGAAACACCCACAAAAAGCTTTCTGTGAAGCAGTTGATTGCATTCACCAGACAAGGGGAATAATTTTATTTTCTGATATTTCTTTACCAGAGATTTTGGTTCAAATTAAACTAAAAACCATAGGCCCTAATTTTGCTAAGATGTTTTCATTGCAAGTAGTCAACATCTGTTCCAAATATTGTGACTCACTAGGACTGGCACAATTAAAGCACATTAGATTCTATAGTCTATACAACAGCATGTCCAAACCACCTGTGATTTTTGCAGAGGTAAGGTAGCATCTGTTTTTGTAATAAAGGGGATTTGAATTAACTGTAAGCCAGAAAGCTATAGCTTATTTGCTCAAATTAAGCACCTTGAAGTTCTACGGATTTCAATGGGAGAAATTAAAGTACATGTTTAACTCACTCCCATTGAAATTAATGGGACATATTTATATAGAGAGTGGCAATATGTGCATAAAATATAGATAGACATAAAGTATTTGAGTTTATGGTTGGTCTACATCTTACTGCTATATTCTACACCATCTAAACTAGTCCCATTGTGTGCTTTTTAAATAATATCTGCCAACTGTGAAGAAGACTAGAATCCTTGCTCCTTCACAAAATGAAAGTCGTAGTATCTGATACAAAATGTATAGAATGATCTATGCTCAAAACAGTGAAGTCACACATCGACACATGCTCTATATGTACTTCACTGGCACTATTTTGTTCTCATTGCTACATATGGATATATGGATACATTTTCTCTCATACTCAGACAAAAGAGATGATATTCCTTCCCTTGTCTTTCTAAGAAATCCATCTGTGTTCAGAAATCTATCTCCATTCCATGGTTGAAAAGAGACCCAAGTCAGATCTGAAACATCCTCCTCGGAACTCCTTGGGATGCTTTCCTCCTGTCCGGCAAAGACGGAGGGAGGTGCCTCAAGTACACACGTTAAAGTTATTTCTATTAACTTACTAAACAATGACCCAGTTAGCATGTAACATCGAGCCAAACATTGCATTGATAAGAAAGTGAGCGGGTTCCAGGAGAGAAGATCATGGCTACTGCGCTCCTCCCCAGGTCCTGCTGCTGTCACAATACCAAAACCTAAACTATGGTTTGGCTTAGTGCTACATCTGAACTAGGAATGGGGAGAAATTTTCCTATTTTGCATTTGAATGTGAGCCTACCTAATTCTCACTTCTCAAAACAATATGAAATGTGAAATTCAGACCGCAGCTATTCTTTGACATGTGTGCTTCTTTTGGATTTTGCAATGCAGTTCTCCAATCAAAATGTACAAAATGCATACATAAGGGGAAAGTGTGCATAAAAATGGTATACATCAGTGAAAATAACATACAAAAATGAATTACGTTAGGGAAAATTGCTTGTAAAACTGTGCATATTTTGCACCCCCTTGAGTGTTTTTTGTCCTGGCTGGCAGGTGTCCTTGAATTCTGATGATGCTTCTTGCTTGTCCAGATGGAGGATGGAGAGGGGTGCATGGGAGTGAAGAAACTAGCCAACTGTATAAAAGGCAACATTCACATTGCTGTGGCCACTTTTGCCTTTGGTCTCACTCACCATTGGCATGTGGCCCCTAGAAGATTGCCCAGAAGCAAAAATAGCCCTCAGCCTATAAAAGGTTCCCCATACCTGTTGAAAATGGAAACCGAACTTGAAACTTTTTACAAGCTTTGTGTTCATTTCTACCGCTAAACTACAGATCCTTCTATATGTGAAGCCTCATCCTTGGTGGTGAAAACAGGTTCAGAGCTTTATTCACGGCTCAAAGGGAGCCTTGGATATGTGGCATTTCTTCTTCACTTAAGCAATGAGACTTAAAAAGTTTCCAGGTGCAACAGAAAGAATGGTGCATTCAATCTTGGTCATTTAATATTACATTTTGGAGCATCTCACATATTCCATTGTCTCAGAACAAAGGTAAAAACCAGAAAGGGGGGAAAGCCCACATGTTCACCTCTTAGGCTGTTAAAGAACAACAAAATTAATGTTGAGCTGCCTGTGATTATTTATCCTTGGGCTGCTAAAAACTACATTCAGCAGCCTGTCAAGACCAACAAGCCATCGATTTTCACTTCACTAAGGTCAATGATACAGAGTTCAATTGCACGCCCGAGAAATGATTGACATGTGAAAGATCAGGGTGACTGAAGATGCTGTGATTATCCAGCCTGTTTCAAAAAATGCTTTGTGATCTGTGAAAAGTATGTAATTAATGTGCCTTCATGACACCCTCATGTTTTTCCAAACTGTTATTAAAAGCTTTCCAAAGCCTTTTAAAAATAAACACACAAAAGCTTTCGAATGGGCCCTTCTTACAAGATGCTGGCAAAGAAGTTATGAAGTCAGGAGAAATTTCCTCCCAGGTCAGAGAAGCTGATGACTCTGTTGTTTGGGGGGGGAGGATTACATTCCCTTGTAATCTGTCTAATTCATGTGTGGCCCCTGCCTATTGGAAGATGTGGCCCTTAGATTCCAGTCTGGTCCAGCAGGACTGCTCACCCTTTCAATTCATCCTGAAAATAAATCAGGATGTTCAAGTGTTCACATCAACCATTTGAAAAGGGGCTTAATGGGTGTTCATTCTGAACACTCTAATGGTCTCAAATTAGGCACTGCAACCGCCTTCTCTTATCATAAAAACGGCAGCAACAACAACCTTGGTGAATAAGGAGGGCAGCAAGTAAAGTGTGGGGACTCTTTTGCATACTGCAGATTGTATTTGGTCGTGGGGGGTCATAGAGTCCTTTTTTGGGGAGCAGGATCCCAACCAGGACCCTATGCAGTGGTGTAGTCACCCGGGGTCTTTGGGGGTTGTAGACCCCTCACTTTTTTGGAAACAGAGTCCCAGCAGAGTCCCTATGTCTCCAGCATCCGACAAGCCAAATAGTATGACAGGGAAGTAAGCCACTGAGCAGAGTGGTTTCTCCTTGTCCTTTCCTGCTGATTAGAGCCAATCAGAGTGAAAGGAGGTGAATCAGCCACTGAGAAGACTCTTTTCAGTAGTTAACACTCCCCCATCATGCTTATTGGCTCCTAGGAATGTCTCTTGTTGTGAGAGAAGGCATTAACAACAATCTCATTCTCAATCCAGCAACAATAAAAAGGGGTTTGTGTGGCTGAGGCTATCATGAAGGGACCCTGCACTTCTGAATTTGCCACTACACTACGAACCCTATGTAGAAGCCAATCAATATTAAAGGGAAGTATGTTATCTACTGAGAAGTGTCCTTGTCCTTTCATGCTGCTTGGAGCCAGACAGAGTGAAAGGAGGTGAGTCAGCCACTGAGGAGACTCTTCTCAGTAGCTAACTCACATACGCCCTTTTCATGCTGACTGGCTCCTCAGGATGTCTGTTGTAGTGGAGTGTGGGCTCAGAAGATGACAGGGAGAACATAAGAACATAAGAACATAAGAAGAGCCTGCTGGATCAGGCCAGTGGCCCATCTAGTCCAGCATCCTGTTCTCACAGTGGCCAACCAGGTGCCTGGGGGAAGCCCGCAAGCAGGACCCGAGTGCAAGAACACTCTCCCCTCCTCAGGCTTCCAGCAACTGGTTTTCAGAAGCATGCTGCCTCTGACTAGGGTGGCAGAGCACAGCCATCACAGCTAGTAGCCATTGATAGCCCTGTCCTCCATGAATTGGTCTAATCTTCTTTTAAAGCCATCCAAGCTGGTGGCCATTACTGCATCTTGTGGGAGCAAATTCCATAGTTTAACTATGCGCTGAGTAAAGAAGTACTTCCTTTTGTCTGTCCTGAATCTTCCAACATTCAGCTTCTTTGAATGTCCACGAGTTCTAGTATTATGAGAGAGGGAGAAGAACTTTTCTCTATCCACTTTCTCAATGCCATGCATAATTTTATACACTTCTATCATGTCTCCTCTGACCCGCCTTTTCTCTAAACTAAAAAGCCCCAAATGCTGCAACCTTTCCTCATAAGGGAGTCGCTCCATCCCCTTGATCATTCTGGTTGCCCTCTTCTGAACCTTTTCCAACTCTATAATATCCTTTTTGAGATGAGGCGACCAGAACTGTACACAGTATTCCAAATGCGGCCGCACCATAGATTTATACAACGGCATTATGATATCGGCTGTTTTATTTTCAATACCTTTCCTAATTATCGTTAGCATGGAATTTGCCTTTTTCACAGCTGCCACACACTGGGTCGACATTTTCATCGTGCTGTCCACTACAACCCCGAGGTCTCTCTCCTGGTCGGTCACCGCCAGTTCGGACCCCATGAGCGTATATGTGAAATTCAGATTTTTTGCTCCAATATGCATAATTTTACACTTGTTTATATTGAATTGCATTTGCCATTTTTCCGCCCATTCACTCAGTTTGGAGAGGTCTTTTTGGAGCTCTTCGCAATCCCTTTTTGTTTTAACAACCCTGAACAATTTAGTGTCATCAGCAAACTTGGCCACTTCACTGCTCACTCCTAATTCTAGGTCATTAATGAACAAGTTGAAAAGTACAGGTCCCAATACCGATCCTTGAGGGACTCCACTTTCTACAGCCCTCCATTGGGAGAACTGTCCGTTTATTCCTACTCTCTGCTTTCTGCTTCTTAACCAATTCCTTATCCACAAGAGGACCTCTCCTCTTATTCCATGACTGCTAAGCTTCCTCAGAAGCCTTTGGTGAGGTACCTTGTCAAACGCTTTTTGAAAGTCTAAGTACACTATGTCCACTGGATCACCTCTATCTATATGCTTGTTGACACTCTCAAAGAATTCTAATAGGTTACTGAGACAGGACTTTCCCTTGCAGAAGCCATGCTGGCTCTGCTTCAGCAAGGCTTGTTCTTCTATGTGCTTAGTTAGTCTAGCTTTAATAATACTTTCTACCAGTTTTCCAGGGACAGAAGTTAAGCTAACTGGCCTGTAATTTCCGGGATCCCCTCTGGATCCCTTTTTGAAGATTGGCGTTACATTTGCCACTTTCCAGTCCTCAGGCACGGAGGAGGACCCGAGGGACAAGTTACATATTTTAGTTAGCAGATCAGCAATTTCACATTTGAGTTCTTTGAGAACTCTCGGGTGGATGCCATCCGGGCCCGGTGATTTGTCAGTTTTTATATTGTCCATTAAGCTTAGAACTTCCTCTCTCGTTACCACTATTTGTCTCAGTTCCTCAGAATCCCTTCCTGCAAATGTTAGTTCAGGTTCAGGGATCTGCCCTATATCTTCCACTGTGAAGACAGATGCAAAGAATTCATTTAGCTTCTCTGCAATCTCCTTATCGTTCTTTAGTACACCTTTGACTCCCTTCTCATCCAAGGGTCCAATCGTCTCCCTAGATGGTCTCCTGCTTTGAATGTATTTATAGAATTTTTTGTTGTTGGTTTTTATGTTCTTAGCAATGTGCTCCTCAAATTCTTTTTTAGCATCCCTTATTGTCTTCTTGCATTTCTTTTGCCAGAGTTTGTGTTCTTTTTTATTTTCTTCATTCGGACAAGACTTCCATTTTTTGAAGGAAGACTTTTTGCCTCTAAGAGCTTCCTTGACTTTGCTCGTTAACCATGCTGGCATCTTCTTGGCCCTGGCGGTACCTTTTCTGATCTGCGGTATGCACTCCAGTTGAGCTTCTAATATAGTGTTTTTAAACAACTTCCAAGCATTTTCGAGTGATGTGACCCTCTGGACTTTGTTTTTCAGCTTTCTTTTTACCAATCCTCTCATTTTTGTGAAGTTTCCTCTTTTGAAGTCAAATGTGACCGAGAGCAAGGGAGATGAGGGAAAGTGGAAAGGGGACATGGCTGTGAGGATACGTGGCATGAAAATCATGAAGGGACCCTGCACTTCTGAATTTGCCACTACACTTCTGACCAAGTAGCCACTAGACAAAAGGTGGTTCTTACTCCTTAGATAATGTTCTGTATGTTGCCTGTTCTAGGAGTGTGCAGGGATTTAAAAAAAAAATTCATTTCAAAATGACTACACTACTGCTACCAGAGACAAGTAAGGCTCCACCACCTTAAATGGTACAAGTGGGCATACATTTGTTTCAGAATGAATGGAAATTTAACTGAATGGGCTCCATTTGAGTGAATGTTTAATTTCTTCAGAAATGAATGCCCTAATATGTTCTAGAGCAGTAGCTTTCAAACTATGTCCAGGGAAACCTTACAGTTCCCAGCAGTTTAACTGGGATTCCTCAGGGAGAAGACTAGCAATGACAGACAACCTTCCTAGAAGCCTACTTTATTTATACATATAGATTGGGGGGTTACTCTCGATGTCCCCTCCAAGATTGTCATTTTATATCTGTAAAATGGGATTATGTATGTATGTATTCATTAATTCCTGCATGCATTCATTTATTATTTGATTTATATCCCGCCCTTCCTCCCAGCAGAAGCCCAGGGTGGCAAACAAAAGCACTAAAACACTTTAAAACATCATAAAAACAGACTTTAAAATATATTAAAACAAAACATATTTAAAAACATTTTTAAAAAGCTTTCAAGACATCTTTTAAAAAAAGGTTTAAAACATACTGAAAAGCAATTCCAACACTGATGCAGACTGGGATAAGGTCTCAACTTAAAAGGCTTGTTGAAAGAGGAAGGTCTTCAATAAGTGCCAAAAAGATAACAGAGATGGTGCCTGTCTAATATTTAAGGGGAGGGAATTCCACAGGGTAGGTACCACTACACTTAAGGCCTGTTTCCTATGTTGTGCGGAACAGACCTCCTGATAAGGTGGTATCTTCAGGAGGCCCTCACCTGCAGAGTGCAGTGATTGACAGGGTATATAAGGGATAAGACGGTCTTTCAGATATCCTGGTCCCAAGCTGTATAGGGCTTTGTACACCAAAACTAGAACCTTGAACTTGGCCCAATAGAAAATGGGCAGACAGTGCAATTCTTTCAGCAGCGGAGTGACATGTTGGCAATACCCTGCCTCAGTGAGCAGTCTCGCCGTTGCATTTTTCACCAGCTGCAGCTTCCGGACCAACTTCAACAGCAGCCCCACATAGAGCGCATTACAGTAATCAAGCCTAGAGGTTACCAGTGCGTAGACAACAATGGTCAGGCTATCCCGGTCGAGAAACAGCTGCAGCCCCATCAAAAGCAGGCAACTGACCAATTATCTGAACTCAGGAACCACCAACCCACAGCACCTCCATCTTGCTAGGATTCAGGCTCAGTTTATTTGCCCAGTTTATTTATTTCTGTTATGTATTATTATTATTATTATTATTATTATTATTATTATTATTATTATTATTATGGTTTATTTCTATCCTGCCTTTTGGCCAAAAGGTCCTCAAGGCGGCTTACAAAAAATAAGCACAAATATAGAAATACATATCAATAAAAACAGTACAATTTACAAAAATTAAATAACAAGGTAATAACATTATTAAAAAAAAATTCAAAGAAAATACAATAACAAATCACACTTTCCTAACCCTTTCCTAATAAATTCCTAACAATTAGACAATGTCTACTAGTTCTCACATCAATATGTTGACATCACAACATGATGCCACTGGGGTGTCCTGCTGGTCCTGCATCTGCCAGTCCTAATACAGGAAAAGGAGCAGGAGCAGTCCAGCTTTTTGCCAGCATACACAATGTCCACGGTAAGCAGTACTTCAACTTGATCACGGGGATGAAGCGGTCAACATTCCAGCTGTCGAAAAAGAAAATGTAGAAAGAGACCGCTGGGGTGGTCAAATCAGTCTCTTTTCTAAGCCAGGTCTGTTAAGTATCTTGTTGTATGACTAAAGAGTACAGGTGGCTGATTGCTACAGAAATAGCTAGCCGGAGAGACTTCTAGAAGGTGGGCTAAAGAGGGAAGAGTTGCCCACCCCTCCCCTGGCTGGAGGTGATGAAATTGGTGAGTGTAAGAGAACGAAAGACTTGGGACCGGTCTTGTCTTTACTGGGCTGGGAACAGACACAGAAGCTTGGCTTGTTCTCTCGTGCTGAATTCAAAACTATGGCTTTTTGGGTTGGGGCCAAAAACCTAACAGGGGAGCCAGACTTGTTGGTGTGTTAGTGCTGCAAACTCCTCTACTTTAAACTCAGTCTCTCTCTCTCTTTCTCTCTGTGTAAATACCTAGAGAGAGAGAGACTGTCTCTATAGTTTAAATAAGCCATGTATCACAAAGACAGTGCAGTCTCCAGTGACCTTCGGTCTAAGAAAACCAAACCCAAGCTATATGGTGCGGGACTCCTGAGATCTTGTACCACTTGGAGATTGGGGTGCACATAACAATATATTTATTTGTATAAGGTTTCAGGGCCTACTTGAAAACATGCAGGGATGGAGCATGCCTGACCTCATTTGGAGTCCCACAAGTGGGGGGGGGGGCTGCCCGAAAAGCCCTTAATTTGCATTGACTGCAAAATAGCTCATGCATATGCAAGAGCTTTAGTAAGAACTTTAGCTGGCCGACACAGTCAACAAGTGTTGTCACAGTTGCAGCTCATTGTGAATAAGATTCACTTAACCCACTTCTGAAGTGTGTACAGTATCATGTTGGTTTAGTTTTTCTAAAACTTCGGCCGCACCATGTTTTTTTTTTTTTTAAAAATCCTGCAAGTTTGCCATGAGAGTTGCTTGCGATGAAGGCCCCCCCAGCCACATATTTTTTTCTGAGAAGATTTATCATGTACATTAGACATTGCGTTCAGCCATAAAATCAAGGGAACTCTGCAACTTTGACAAGCTTCCCTTGCACCAGTAAAATTAAAATATGTACTCTCTGAATGTTGTCATAGAAACACGTGGGAAATATTAAAATAAGTGATTGTGATGAACAGGGATAATTTATATATCTCCCCTTCCTTGCCTCACACATTGCTAATATAAATCATCCAGTTCATGAATGCAATGGGGAGATTTGTCTGTCTCCGGTTTTGAGATGTTAGAACAGTCAGAATAATAGTGTTTGGGCTGCAGTTTATTCCAGAGCAGTCCCATGGACATTAGTTCACCGTCAATGAAATTAGGCTAAACTAAATTATTTGTTGATTGTTTCATTTTTTCTTCAGAATGGAAAATAAATGGCTTTTACCCAAGTACTCTCATATACAGGTTTCATTGCACTGATTCATTCACTGGTCAGCACTCTTTAAGTGTTTGTTAAGTTAACATAGTGTTTGGGTTTTTTTTACATGAATAGCCTGCCTGCATGAATATCCTACCTTTCTTCCAAGTGACAGGCATGAGTGACATAGGGAGTTGCCTTATATGGAGGTAGGTCATTAGTCTGTCTGGCTCAGGATTGTGTTCACTGACCAGCAGCAACTCTCCAGGATTTCAGATGGGCAGAGCTTGGAAGATTATTTTAAAAAGTAATAAATTACAGTTACAATTACATGGCCCAAAAAAGTAGTAATTACTGTTACAATTGCAATTGCTCTGAAAGTAACTGATTACTTTACTTTTCCTCAAAAGTAATCACTACAATTACAGTTCAGTTACTTTTTTAAAAAAGACACCTACAAGGTGCTGGCCTTGGCTGCTGCACATCTAAGTGCTGCACATCTAACGTTAAAAATAAACACACACATACAGAGGTAGTAGAATAATTATTTTTATCCATTAGATAGCTATGGTGGTCTCTCCGCTGGTAAGGGTGGTGGGGAGGGAGGCTGAGACCACTACTCAGATCTTTGCATGTCAAACCAAGTGCAACCCCCCCACTCAGCCAGCCAGCATAATCTCTCTCACTTAACCACCTCCCAGACCCTGCCCTACCATCAACTAAGGGACACTCACCCAAGCAAACATTTTCCCCTGAGATGCAAAAAAAGTTAAAATACTGCAAATGCAGCACAGTAGCCAGAGAGGGTGGTGGAGGCCACTTTGTGTGCCAAGTGCAAACACAGTATTCACACACACACACTGTCATATTTCACCTCCACAGTCCTTTATCTCCATTCTGCTGCTGCCTCCTTCTCCTCCTTTATCCATGTTCTTGCCCTCTGGCTCCTTTTCCCTCCACTCCATTCTTCACCACCACCATCCATTTTTTAAAACAATTGTTTTCTCCACTCCACCCTGTCTCACTCTCCATCTCCTCCCTCGTTGACTCCTACCCACCCACAGAGCATGAGGAAAGAGCAACGCAGCACAGAAGCCCGGTTCGAGGCACTGTTTTCATCCATGAATCAGAGGAGCAGAAGACTTCCCCTGTTTCCCCCCCCCCAAGTAATGCCCTAAAGTAATGCTGGAAACATTATAATTACTCTACAAAAGTAATAAAATTACTCCTAGTTCTATTACAATCAAAATGTAAAGGAATTACCCACTCATTCCTCAAAAAAGTAATGAATTACAAGTAATTAGAATCATAGAATAGTATAGTTGGAAGGGGCCTATAAGGCCATCAAGTCCAACCTCCTGCGCAATGCAGGAATCCAAATCAAAGCATTCCCGACAGATAGCTGTCCAGCTGCCTCTTGAATGCCTCCAGTGTCAGAGAGCCCACTACCTCTCTAGGTAATTGATTCCATTGTCATATGGCTCAAACAGTTAGAAAGTTACTTGTAACGAATTACTTCCAAGCTCTGCAGATGGGACATTCCCAGCCCTATCTGGAGATGCCCAAAATTGAATCCACTGACCAAGTCTAACTCCGTGCACCCTCAGAAAAGTTACCGCAGCATATACCTCTCAACCAGACCAGACACTGAGCCCCTATTGAGGGTTTTACTGGGGGCAGGGAGAGGTAGAGCGTTGGAGCTGGATAGCTAAATTTTTATCTTTTGAAAAAATGTATGATTGTGTATATCAGCTGATTTCTCTTTGCTTTGATCACTCAACACTTGGTTATTGGCACTGAATGTATGAACTGATTCAAAGCATTTGCACTTGGAGAGATATAAAAGTTCTGAGGATGTTTGATCTCCGATGGCAAGTCACCACGCGATGCTTCACTCATCACGCGATGATGAATATGCCTTTGCAAATTACCTAATCTCTAAGCACATTTTACTCAGAAGTATATCCAACACTGATTACAGTTGAACCTACTCTGAAGTAAATATGCAGCCTTAGATGTGTTCAAACCTGTAAGCTGCCTTCTACCAGGCCAGACTGTTTATCCATCTGTCTGTCAGTCTGTCTATTTAGTGTTTGTTTATTTATTTAAGATTTCAATTGTGAAACTGCAGCTGATAGTGAGCAGAACCATAGCCACGTAGGGTTGCCAGGTTTATGGCCTGAGACTGATCCTGTATCTTTAGGAGAAGAGAAAGTCAGCCAAGTGCAGGTGTTCTTGCAACACTGTAATGAGAAAAACCACAAGGTGGAATTCTCCCTTCCCCCTGCACAAGTTTTAAAGATACAGAAGACCTCTTGGAGGCTGGGCCTGGCAACCAAGATGTCTTCTGTATCTTTAAAAGTTTTGCAGGGGTAAGGAAGAATTCCACCTTGTGGTTTTTCTCACTACTGTGTTGCAAGAACACCTGCACTTGGCTGACTTTCTCTTCTCCTAAAGATACAGGATCAGTCTCAGGCCATGAACCTGGCAACCCTAATAGCCAGTGGTGGAAGGAGCCTGCAACACTGCAAGACCATACAATTCCTTCTCTCTCTGTCCTACACCATCCCTTCCTCTCTTTCTTACACAGTGGAAGCAATTCCCAGGGGGGTGCTCTGCAAGGTAAGAGTGTGCCCACCACTGGTGGCCACATAAATTAGGCCAAGGGCCACAGCCATCCCTTGGGCTGCTGGGTTCCTCACCCCAGATCTACATGCTTTTTGAACTACAGATGTTGATTCTCCAGTGTTTTTAGTAAAACAGATGTGTAGTTTCAACACTTAACTTTTTCTAAAGTAGTATTTTTGCGATTGTTGGCTTTTCTCCTTTGTTGACTGATATATATTTTAAAGAATATTAAGGCATTTCCGCAGCAGCCTGTTTTATAGTGTTTTTAAACGGGGCGTGCTTAACGAAGAGATTTGCTAAGGTCTTCTGGCATCCTAGTTCTAAAGGGATCGTAATTTACCAGCAATCATTACAGGAATAAAATGATTTGTTGAAAAGAAGGGCACAATTAAGTTGAAAGCTATTTGGCTGTGCAGTGTTTATATATGTGTGATTAAGATGCAAGCCATTAAGCTACATTTCTTTCTGGGCATTGCTGTCTCTGTACTGTAATTTAAGCTTCAGCTCTCAGCGGCCTTAAATTATTGTTCACTTTGGAACTGAAGGATTTAAACTTGTGGCTTTTCAATCTTGTGATTAGGAAAGTAAAAGTAAAATGCAAGGCAGAAGATATTGTAAAGGCAAACTAAGCACGATGCAAGAGGCATGGTACTTAGTTTTACTTTAATGCAGCCATGGATGACTCAACTTGCTGTGGGCTATTCCCCCCCCCCCAGCTACTTTTCTTCCTGAGAAGATACCTGTGGTATATTGAATGTACCTTTAAGGGGACTGTGATGTAACAGTCTGGTTTCCCCTCCAATATTTACCTAGATCACATCCAGACCATCCATTTAAAGCACTCTTATACCACTTTAACAGTCTTGGCTTCCCCCAAGGAATCCTGGGAACTGTAGTTTGTTAAGGATGCTGAGAACTGTAGCTCTGTGAGGGGTTTCCTAGAACTCTCAGCACCCTTAACAAACTACAGTTCCCAGGATTATTTGGGGGGGGTAATTGTTTAAATGGATGGTCTGGATGTGATCCTGGTATGGTTTAGTTCCACTGGGTGTGGCTGTTGTTTGTTTTGTTTCTGTGTGTGTACAGGGTGGAGTGAGTGAAAGGCTGTATGACCTGCTCTGCCTTGCTGCAAGAAAACTGTGTTTCACTGTGTTCCTAATAAAAAGAAGCTTTTATGAATTTTTCTGTCTCTGCTGGGTGCTGACCTGAGAACAGAATTTATTGGGTCATGGAAACTTGAATGAGTCTTTTACCCCTGCAATCCACAGGCAACAAGGAAAAAGTGTGATATTTGGATCCTGTACATTTTTATGTGGTTAGGAAAGCAGTTGTGTGTTTGTTTGTGTGTGTGTGAGTGAGTGAGTGAGTGAGTGACAGAGAGAGAGAGAGAGAGAGAGAGAGAGAGAGATTTTTACTGGGAAAATACCACAGGAAAATGGTTAACCCCCCTTCTTCTCCACATCACTGCTGCAAGTGAATTGGGAACATCTCACAGTTACATTAAACTGAAAATAAAAACAATTGGAAGACATTTCTACATGTCTCTTACATCACGTCTAGTTTGGCTCCAACATTTTTTATGTCAAATTAATGAATGAGCCAGATGCTCAAAGAAAAAAGACATTTAACCACAGTGTGGTTAACTAAGAGCACTTTTGTACATGATATTTTCCCGGATAATCTCTGCGTAGGCAAAAGCACAGAACGCTGAAACTGTGAGATGACACTTTTATTACTTCTGAATAGATTGAGCCATGGCACATGCTGGGTTGCAAGAGCAACAAGAGAGCTAATGCCTGCATGACTTGCTTGCGAACCTCCTGAAAGCACATGGTTGCATGCTGTAGAACAGGAGTAGGGATCCGGATCTGGCCCACTCCCCATTGACCACTTTTGACAGGTGGCCAGGCTCCAAAGATTACTGCCAAAAGCAGGGCTTGCAGTCATAGCTGAATTTAAATTCAGCACCTACTGCAAGCTCCACTTTTTGCAGGGATCTCCTCTGCTTGGGGGCTAAGTTGGAGGTCACAATGTGTCAACATTTTCATCCAGCTATCCACCATGACCTCAGTATCTCTTCCCTGGTCAGTTACTACCAGTTCAAACCCCATAAGCAAGTATCCTAATAAGTATAAGGATTTTTTTGTGACAGTGTGCATCATTTTACATTTGCTCACATTGAATCACATTTGCCATTTTAATGCCCTTTCACCTAGTTTTAGAGGCTCTCTCAGTCTCTTTTTGTTCTTACCATCCTGAACAATTTGGTGTCATCGGCAAACTTGGCCATCTCATTGCTTACCCCTCTCTCCGAGTTATTTATGGACATGTTAAAAAGCACAGGTCTCAATACTGATTCAGTGGGGAGGGGATTCTCTCATCCCTCCATTGTGAGAACTGTCCATTCATTTTTACTCTCAGCATTCTGTTCTTTAATGAGTTATCAATCCATAAGAAGACCAGTCCCGTGACTGGTGAAGGACTTTAGCAAAAGCTTTTGGTCTTTGATGTGGAACTTAGGCCTTAAATACATAATGTTGACTAGATCAATAAGCATATCTATATAGAATAATAGGATCATAGAATAGTAGGGTTGGAAGGGGCCTGTAAGGCCATCGAGTCCAACCCCCTGCTCAATGCAGGAATCCAACTTAAAGCATACCCAACAGGTGGCTGTCCAGCTGCCTCTTGAATGTTTGTTGGACGGAAGTCACGGTATGTTTGGTGCAATGAGCTCCTGGTCCCCTTGAGGTTCAGGCAGTTGACCTAGAGAATCCGGGCCCATCCATACATAACCACAAAATCCATGTTTTCCAAATTCAGTTGGTAGCCTCGAGATCCATACGTGTCCTGTTTGTGGTTGAATTACTGTGAAAACCCAATTTTCAAGCATCCATACGTGTGGGTTTTTTTTCTAAATTGCTTTACCATTGGCCACTCCCCTAAGTCTACCCCTTTTCAGTGATTGGTCCATAATGGTTGTTTGCTTTTTGCACACTTTTTTGGAAGAGCGCAGAAACATGTATCTTTTCTTAATTGCCACACATGTGCAGGTTTGCAGATGTGCTATTGGGTGGGAAGGACACAAGGGGCTTGGTGTATGATGGAGGAACGCCCACGGACCGCTTATTGCAGGAAAGTCTCAAGATCAGCCTGAACATTTTGTGTCAGACGCATTATGTCCAAGCGCACGGACATTAATGCGATTGATTATTGGTTTAGGAAAGCATATTACTTTTTTGGTGGTATTTCTAATGCGGATTTGTAAACGTCAAAATCCATACTAGCTTGCAACGTCGTGTGGATGACAGTGAATTAATGAGGACACAAAAGACCTCTTTCAACAAGCCTTTTAAGTTGAGACCTATCCCAGTCTGCGTCTGTGTTGGAATTGCTTTTTAATATTTTTTTTAAAAAAACTTTTTTTCTAAACAATATGTTTTAACCCTTTATTTAAGACGTTTTTAAAGCTTTTTTAAAAAATTTTTTAAAGTTCTGTTTTAATGTACTTTAATGTCTGTTTTTATGATGGTTTAAAGTGTTTTTAGTGCTTTTGTTTGCTGCCCTGGGCTCCTGCTGGGAGGAAGGGTGGGATATAAATCAAATAATAAATAAATAAAGTTATAACACTGCAGGTTATACAGTCATATGAACGGGCCCTCTGAGACTCAAAGAGGGGGATCATCCAGGCTTTTGGGGATTTGGTAGTGGCATTCCACAAGACAAGGTGTGGACTGGTTTATATTTTCACTCTGCTGCTTGCATTTTTATATCTCTGCTAAGAAACAGGACCACAAAACTTAGTTCCTATTTCATTTTATATTTTTAAAATACCAAACAGGTCCCAGGTGCAGTCCCTAATATCCCCAGGGTTTTTTTTTTTTTTAAAAGATAGGAATACAGGTAGATACCTTATACCAAGTCAGATGATCAGTCCATCTAGTTCAGTATTGTCTACACTTACTGGAGGTTGCTTTCCGGGGTTTCAGCCTGGGGTTTCTCCCACCCCCACTTGGAGATGCAGAAGATCTGGACAGCCATCGGTCGGGAATGCTTTGATTTGGATTCCTGCATTGAGTGGGGAGTTGGACTTGATGGCCTTATATGCCCCTACCAACTCTACTATTCTATGAAGTTTTTGAAGCCTCAACCATATTGTTCAGTTTGTCATTGGACTCAATGGCCTCTTAGGCCCCTTCCAGCTCTACGATTCCATGATCCCACCAGCGTGTCCTTGTCCTGGGAGGTGCTCTCTTCATTAACTATAACACATGCAGACTCAAACAATGGACCTTGTAGGAGCTGATCAGCCTCTTTCCCTACAAACCCTATCAGGTGTTAAGATAAGCAGAGATGGCCTTCTTGGTCATTCTACCACCCTCAGACATCCAGGGGGTGGTGGCTTGGGAGAGGACATTCTCTGTGGCAACTCCTTAAGTGGGCTCTCCAACACTGGAGGCATTTAAGAAGCAGCTGGACAGCCGCCTGTTGGGTATACTTTAAGTTGGATTCTTGCATTGAGCAGGGGGTTGGACTTGATGGCCTTATATGCCCCTACCAACTCTACTATTCTATGAAGTTTTTGAAGCCTCAACCATATTGTTCAGTTTGTCATTGGACTCGATGGCCTTGTAGGCCCCTTCCAACTCTACTATTCTATTATTCTAAGATGGAACCTGGGATCTTCCTGCATGCAAGTCAGATGCTCTACCACTGAGCTATTTCTTCGAGCTGGAAGCAGGGAAGACCCTGGGGAACCACTGCCATGTTCTCCCATCTTCAGAAAGAGTTCCATCATAGCAGAGCTAAGGTCATTCAAAATAATGTCTAGAACTGCACCTGGACTCAGACCAACAACTTGATCCTGACTGTGGTATTTAATCAGTGGCCATTGCTATGATCACTATCCCAGCACATGGGAGGCACAGTTTGCAGTCAGCCAGTATTTTAGTTGCACTGAATTTGAGGTCAGTTTGTGCAAAGTGTTAGTTGTTTCTGCTCACAACAGAAATATTGGAAGGGTGAATTACACAGAGCTGATAAAACTTCTTAAGTCACCTCCAGACCGTCAGTATTTTGCAGGCTGGATTCAAGCACATACTGGGAAAGGTAGGCTTGTACAATTAAAGTGGATTAATGTGCTCCGGCACAAAAAGCACACTTTTTAAAAAATGGACTTTTTTCCAGTTTGGAAAGTGACCGTGAAATATATTGAAAAGTGTGGGAAGAAAGAATGATTAACAAGAAGAGGTATACCACTGCACAAGCAAATCAGGATGAATGTTCATTGTCGTATAACCTCCCTGCAATCAAATCAGAACGAATGCTCAGTAAAGACTGGACATAGCCTAACCTCATGTAAACTTTGTGCAAGCAAATCAGGATGAATGCTTTATTCATTGGCGATCACTCATGGCCAAGTAAGATTGTCTTCCAAGATAAAGATGTTCACTATCTGTATTGTCCAGCAATGTCCATATATTCCATGTTCCAAAGTTCAATTGTCTTTTGCAACCGCTAAGTAGTGACCCCACTGGATGCGGTAATCACATTGTTTACCATTGTTTAACATACACATTGTTATCCTCCGCCTGTTCTGCCGTTGATAACATTCTTGGATAATTCTTTGTCTGGTTCCTCTCCCTTGACCTTACTGCCATGGGTGACCCTGCTGGGAGTACATGACTCCCAACGGCATCGCTCATAGAGTTCATTGGAACACATAAGCCCACTCACCACTACAAGGTGACGATCCAGCAAGGGGGGATGAAAGTTTAATAAGCAGGTTGTCTGAAGGAGCCCTTAATTCACTAGATGGCAGCATTTACTTCTTCCTAAAAAGCTGTACAATACTCATACACTGGGCTGGTGAGGGAAAGTAATCCTAGACTGAGAGAGTTGCAGATTTTATGCAGATGGTGGATCCTATAAAAAAGTGCTAAGGAACTGACAATAATGGCAAAGCTATCTCTACTGTTTTGAGCTGTAGCCAAAGATGTTCCGAGGCCCAGCTTAAAACATTTGAAGGCACAATTGCATGCACAGTTCAATAACTTGAAAGTAAAGTCTCATAAATTTGATAGGACTTACTTCCAAGTTATGCCTGTGCTCAAGCTAAGCCTGCATTAACAACGTTCACACATATACCGGAGGCTACGTTTTCTTTTCAGCGGTCAGTCACACAAATAATTTTGGATCCCTGTTCTCCCTGAAATGGTAAATCTGTGCTGCACTCTTCCTCTTCAGAATACAGGTGGTGGGTGGCTCACATAAAGGAATGCATTCCTCGTATGTAGAAACGTGGCATGACATGGAGAACACAAGGCTGGAACCCTTTTAGGTAATTTTATATGTGGATGAGGGTTTTTTTTTTCTTTATACACCAGGGATAGGGCACTTGTGGCGCTCCAGATCTATGTTAATTTTACCTATATGTGATGAATCTAAGCTCCTAAATTATTACCTATGATGATTCATCCAAAAATATATTCTTTTTCAACAGGGTTAGCAGCAGTTCTGACAACTGCGGCTTTCTTTTCCCACCAAGTTTATCCACAAGGTCATCCACAAGGTGCTTCTTCTCTCAGAACCTCACAGTATCACAGTATCACAAAATAATATGCAAATACAACTGAATATAGATGCAGGTAGAGGAGCAAGGGTAGTATTGCCACTTCCTTCTTGGAGCAAGTGCTTTCTGTAATCCATTCAGCAAGCTGGTTGGAAGGCATATCTGAGTTTTTCCATGCTCAGAATTCTTCTGGGACGTTACAACTGATCATCCTGACTTGGTTCTTTCAACCAGTCCTACTCCATCCAATCACTGCACAGATGCCATTGAATCAACAAGCAAATGTGCAGAGGGGATACCCCTCCTCAGCTGCAGCAGTTATCTTCCAGCACCACCTAAATTTGGAAGAGATGGCAAGAGGGGTCATGGCTATCACCATCGCTAATGGGGATATTCTGTGATCCCCATTCCACTTTTGCATTACAAATGGTAGGCTGTATTGATTTGGAGAAGATGCCTTCGTACGTAAAGAATGTATGCTTATTCCTCTTGTGCAATCTGATCTTATAGATAATTACATTAAATCACACTGCGTTCAGTGAAACTGATTTCCCAATACGTGTGCACAGAATGGCATGATGCAGTCACCTGGCTGAAGCTAAGCAAGTCTCAGTCAGGCTGGTCAGTGCCTAGGAATGCCAGTAGCCTTGACTACTACAGTGGAAAAAAGGTAGGATATAAATGTATGAAATAAATCACTGTAATAGTGCCAGCCCTGAGGCCAGCCTTCCTTGTTAGGTGGGGCATTTTTGGGGAGAGATGCATAGCACCAGACAATTCTGCCCCCTACTCCCTGGTGGAAAAGATGTGAGGGCCAGGCCAGGGGAATATAATGGATTATATAAAGGTCAAATTAACAGAAAATTTAGTGTGAACACCAAGAATTAAATGACTGGCATATTTTTTGTTTCATAAGAAAAAAGGGTATTAAGGATACAATGAACAATGAGATACCAAAAGGTAATAACTCCTCCTTGTAGATCTCTCCTATTCTTGTTCCTGACCTTTAGGTTTTCCTTTCTGTTAATCAAGGAAAAACGTTTTAAATGGTTGCTGTATAAAGCAATTACTAAGCAATTGGAAAGTAATTGTGGAAAGCTGTTGGATTTTTTTTTACTGGTTGCTGGGTTGATTTTTATGCCTAGAAACCCTGAAAAGGCCTCAAGCTGGGCTGCACACATTGGGAAAATCAGAAACTAGGCTTGAGTGACAGCCTAGATGACCAGCTAGCCAGATAACTGTATAGTGCACAACAGCATTTCCATTCTTCTAGGGCCATTTTCATCCTTTGCCATCAAATACTCAAAAAAAAGAAAGGAAAGGAAAAATTGCCACTATGATTGTAAGTACAGCAAGTACTTTAAAAGATAAAAGGGCAAGTTAGGATAGAATTTTTTGTAGATCACTCTTAAATTATCTGTTCATTTCACTCTTTAACAATAAGCACCCAATCCTGCTCTACTCATCATAATAACTGTCAAATCAACAAACTCTTACTTCTTACTGTAGGCAAACAAACATGCTTTTTTATTTCTGGCTGGATAGAGAACACAACTGAAGCTGAAACTGAAAAGCAGAGCAAAGGAAAGCCCAAGCGGTGCAGTCTAACTCTAATCCGTAATACAAAGAGCTAATATTTAACTCTTCAAGGGTCATGTTATTATACAGACTGGTCTTTTTTCAGGATCATGTAAGTCATTATAGGGTGATTGCAATTGTGAAAAATCCACCCTCAGTGAGAGAAAGTCCTGAATGAGCAAATTTGGGGGGCTGTTCCAGCTGAGGCTTTTTTGTGCACTAGCAGAAACCAGTAATGATTTGAAATGAATGCTGATGAAAGTTAAAGAGGAAAGCACAAAAGCAGGACTACAGCTGAATGTCAAAAAGACTAAATTAATGACAACAGAAGATTTATGTAACTTGACAATGAGGACTTTGAACTTGTCAAGGATTATCAATACCTCGGCACAGTCATTAACCAAAATGGAGACAATAGTCAAGAAATCAGAAGAAGGCTAGGACTGGGGAGGGCAGCTATGAGAGAACTAGAAAAGGTCCTCAAATGCAAAGATGGATCACTGAACACTAAAGTCAGGATCATTCAGACCATGTCGAGCCCCAGCTCTCTCTGGAACGGCAGGGAGGGGAAAGGCATGAGTTGCAGACGCCTCAACTGCCAGAAGGCGCGGAAGATCCAGCTGTTGTTGTGTCTATTCCAGACATTAGGGAAAGGAGTGTGTTAGATGCTCCGCCAATTCCCACGGGTGACCCAGCCCCCCTTGGGAACAGCGCTCAGCCTTCAACCATCCCAACGGATCAGTTAGGGGAGGATTCCAAAAGAGCAGTAACTCCTCCTTCACCAAGCCGTGAATTAGCAGTAACACCCCCTTCGTCCCGCAGTAACTTAGAGACACCTGACGCTTCTCAGCCCTCTACTTCCTGGACTGTTGATAAGGACCCTGTTTCGTCTGATGAGCCCATGGAGGCTCGCCCCCCCGCACCTCGCTCTCGGCGGCGGGAAAAGCAAAGCGGGCAGAGGGCAGGTGTGTGAAGGAGTGAGAGATTGTGCTCAAAAACTTTCCCTATGTAAGTCTGCTGAGTATTGAGTGGGTGTTGAGTCAACTTTCTTCTTACATCGCAGAGCATGTCAAGAGTGTAGTTAGGGATTCCTAGTGAGTTAATGTAGGGTTTTCTATGAAGCGCACTGCTTTTGATGTATCCATTACTCTAATAAAATGAGATTTACTTGCACCAGCATCTCGGTCTCCTGGTATCGACTCTGGACGGGACAGACCATGGTATTCCTGATCTCTATGTATGGATGTGAAAGTTGGACAGTGAAAAAAGTGGGTAAGAGAAAAATCAACTCGTTTCAAATGTGGCGTTGGAGGAGAGCTTTGCGCATACCATAGATCGCGAAAAAGACAAATAATTGGGTGTTAGAACAAATTAAACTAGAACTAGCACTAGAAGCTAAAATGATTAAATTCAGGTTATCATACCTTGGATACATCATGAGAAGACATGATTCACTAGAAAGGACAATAATGATGGGAAAAACAGAAGGGAAGAAAAAGAGTAAGACCAAACAAGAGATGGATTGATTCCATAAAGGAAGCCACAGACCTGAACTTACAAGATCTGAACAGGGCAGTTCACGACAGATGCTATTGGAGGTCACTGATTCATAGGGTCACCATAAGTCATAATCAACTTGAAGGCACATAACAACAACAACAGCCCTGCCTTATTTGCTAAATTTTTCAGAGGGTCCTATTCTTAAATTGCTCGTGTTCTTAAAACAAACTGTCATTCTTTACGTGGAGGCTGTCACTGTCTGTCATGTCACAAATTAAAAAGACAATTTTTAGAATTCCTGGGGGGGCGACAAAGCACAGCTCTAGCAGGGCTGGATAGTGTATGGAGTGCTAGCAGTGAGGGGAAAAAAGATATGCTTGATATATTTGATTGTATACTCAGCATTTATAGCAGGGATGGGATATCTCTGGCCCTCCAGTTGTTGTTGGACTCCCAATCTCATCAGCCCCAGACACCAGGGCCATTGGTCAGGGATGATGGGAGATGGAGTCCAACAATATCTGGAAGGCCACAGCTTCCCTAGCCCTGATTTATAGGACTGCCAATTTCTTTTTCTATTATGGCTCCAGTGCCAACCAGTTTTTACTGTCTTGACATGAATAAATGGAACGGGCATCACTTAGAGGTGCTATGAATTCCCCCCATTTAAAAAAAAATTAATTACACTTTTTTATTTTCAAATAAGTTTGATGTTTTGATATTACAAATGTTATATTAGGTGCCTTTGGGCAGAAAGAGTGGCTCATAAATGCTTCAGTTATGAGCCAGAAAGGGTTGCTCATAAATGCTTTAGTTAAATGGACATTTCCAATTTAATTTTGGAATTCTATTTAAGGAATACTTTAAAATTATAAAACTAGTGGTGAACGTTAAGTTCATATAATGTTAAGTATAAATACAAAATTTCATTCCTCTATTATGACTCAGTTTCCCTACCGCCTTAAAAATCAATTCATTCATAACACCATTCATACTGGACAACAGTGGAAATGCTTTGGGTTATATTCAACTAAGTCTTACTCAAAATAGACCCTTTGGTCATGTCTGTTAACTTCAGTGGGTCTACTATGAGTAGGACTAGCACTGAATACCACCATTTGAATTGAGCAAATAGATATTTGAATTTTTGCAAGCAAATGTTATAATATTCTCTCTTTCCAAGGGCTCCCAAGGTTGAATCCTTACCCGGGCTTCCATATCTCAGGAGGTTCTATTCTGTGGTCATCACTCAGAGACAAGTGAGTTGATTAAACAGCTTCCTTTTATGAGGAACAACAGTCCAAAAGAACTGTTCTTCTATAAGGCAGAGCAGCTCGTTTAGCCTGCCACGCACTCGTATGTGCACAGAGATGGAACAATTCAGAACCACACCCAGCGGGACTGTAACACACCAGACACGTATCAAAGGAGAAACTGGTCTGACCTTACAAGATCAGGGTGGTTTATGGTCTTGGAGGTCACTGATTCATAGGGTCGCCATAAGTCAAAGTCGATTTCAAGGCACATAACAACAACAACCAGGGAATCCTGGAAGCTGTCATTCCGCAAAGAGGGTTAGACAGTAGAAGCTGGATCATTAGGGGGAAATGGGGCACTGTCCCACCAACCTTGATCAGTCCTCAGCCAGCTCCCACCTGCAGACCAAGTTTCTCATAACCAGTCAGGGGGTGGTTCTGCCTCTCACTGGCTCTGGTGCCACCTACTGGCTCCCTGCCAGTCCCAATGGGCACTGGCCACCGCTGATGTCAGAGAGGATCCTCACCAATTTACTATTCCTAAGATCCTTCCTTGCATATGGAAACCATGACAGTTTTTGAGTTCCATCTAAGAAAGGCAGGATTAATTATGCAAAGGCCTGGGGGGGACACCCAGTTTAAAAAAAAAAAAAAACCTTCGCCCCCTTTTTTCCCCAAAGCCTTTTTTGGTTTTTTCTTCAAAAAATGGGGAAAGGGGGAGAAATGGGGAAAAATAGGGTTCCCCCCCTTTTTATCCTGGGCTTTCACATCTCTAGACAGGATGTAAATGTAATAAATTCATAAATAAGATATATAGCTATAGCTATAGATATATCAGGGTATCTGATCAAAAATTCCCACTCTTTCTCTCTTTGAGCCCTAAAATCATACTTTCTGTTCCTAATACTTGAACTTGCTACCCGTTATTGCAGTAAAGTTTGTCACTCAAGTTGATAGAGCTACTAGGGACAAGAGAGAAATTTGATTAATTTTGCATTTAAAGGTGAATCTATCATGTTTGCATTTTCTGAAATGATATGCAAACCAAAACATAACTATCTGTCAAAATTCACTTATCCAAATTTTGCGATGCAGTTCTCCAACCAATGTCTACAAAAATGCATATATTAGGGGAAAGTGTGCATAAAGATGCGTACATTAGTGAAAATAACATACAAGAATGCATTATATTATGGGAATTGCTTGCAAAAGTGTGTTTGTTGAGAGAAATTCACACTAAAATGCTGCTGAATTTTCATGAGGATTTTTTTTTAAATCACAAATTGCTGCAGAAATGTGGAGAACTGAATTTTGTTGTTATGTGCCTTGAAGTCGACTACGACTTATGGCGACCCTGTGAATCAGCGACCTCCAAGAGCGACTGTCATGAACCACCCTGTTCAGATCTTGTAAGTTCAGGTCTGTGGCTTCCTTTAGGGAATCAATCCATCTCTTGTTTGGCCTTCCTCTTTTTCTACTCCTTTCTACTTGTCCTTTGTTCTTCCCCAGTAGCTCGGGGAGTGCCTTCTGACCTGGGGGTCTCATCTTCCAGCACTATCTGGGGTTGCATTTTGGATCCTCTGTTCATAGGGTTTTTGTGGTAAGAGGTATTCAGAGGTGGTTGATCATTGCCTTTCTCTGAGTTTGGATGCATCTTAGTCTGGTGTCTCAGCTTTGACCATTCCACCATGGGTGCCCCTGCTAGGAGTCTAGCCTCTTGGTCTAGACTCCTGACAGCATTGCTCTCAGCTTCTTCAACACTCTCAAACCCCACCACCACATTAAGGTGTGCATCCGAAGAGGAGGGAACTGAATTTAAGAATGGATAAATGAGATACAGAGAACCAAAACTGACAGATCCTTCCATTCCTACTTTTTTCAAGTAAGCAATTCATGGTTTGCCAGCCACAGTTCTTTTGCACTCTCACGCACCTTAACATTCTTTACTTGAGCCAAATATTATTTCAAGAGCTGTTAAATAGTTTCTGCCTTTTAAAAATATGAGAAAAATTCTCGACAGGCTTCCTCCAGAACACACGAGGGTCAAACAGCAAAAGAACCAAGAAGGAAATTATTAACTTTATCTGTTCTACAAGTCATAGGAAATGAAGCAGAAAAATTCTGGAGTTTACCTCTTCAGTTGGAGGATTGCATTTCTGAGTGCTTTCCTTGTATTTTTTTTTTAAAAAACTCCCGTGTTGAAAATTAGCGCATCAGTGAGAAAAGTTGAGTGCAGCCACTTGTCCTGCATATGTGAGTTTTACTTATGTGCAGGCAGTTCAGTGAAGGTTGCTGTCCTGACACCACTGTTGAAATAAGATTCAGCTGCCAATCCAGTCAGCTTCAGAACTCAAAATGGAAAGGGCATTATCTTGTGCTCCTTTGACAGCAAAATATCACAATATATAGTGATGGCCATCAACCTGGATGGCTTTAAAAGAGAATTAGACAAATCCATGGAGGATAAGGCTAACAACAGCTACCAGCCATGATGGCTACTTCCACGGTCAGAAGCAGTGTGCCTCTGAATGCCACTTGCTCAGAATTGCAAGTGGAGAGAGTGATATTTTATTTACAGGGCCAGTTCTAAAGGGCTGCCAGGTGGGGCACTGGCCCAACGGCCCCTGGAGCTACAGGGGGCCCCTCAGCCACCCCTCCGCTCCCCTTCTGTGATTTGCAGCCCCCCATGCCCCCCCACCTACCTGTCTGCTGTCTTTTACCATTGCCCTTAACGAAGATGACGGCCGCAGTTTCCCTAAGGTACTAAAGCCCCTGCCGCCATCTTAGTTGATGGCAGAGATGTGCGCACGTAGCACACACGCGTGCCATCAACAAAGATGGCAGCGGAGGCATCATCCCCTTAGGGAAACCGCAGCTGCCATCTTCATTAAGGGCAATGGTAAAAGACAGCAGACAGGTAGGTGGGGGGCGTGGGGGGGCTGCGTGTGCTGATACCCAAGGGCCATGGCATGCCTGGAGCCGGCCCTGTTTATTTATTTATTTATTTAAAATATTTCTATCCCGCCTTTCTATCCTGTAACACACACACACATATATACATATATAGAGGGAGTGGTACTAAAGGAGACTACAAGGCTAAAATTTAACGTAGAAGGCATAAAATCAGTGTCAGGATATTGTGCACATGTCCTGATTGTGGGCTTCCCATAGGCATCTGGTTGGTTGCTGTGGAAACAGGATGCAGGACTAGACGGACCTTTGCCCTGATTCAGCAGAGTTCTTCTAATGCCATGTCTTAGACCAACCCTGGTGGTAGGGGCAAGTGCCAGAGAATGTAGTTAGAGAGAAGTGCAAAATTACTGAAGCCCCCATCGAATTCTATGAAACTAGCCTGAACAAGTTTCCCATACACCTACAACCACAGGGCAACTGAGCCTCCAGCAACCAGTCTCCAAGTCTTGTCAAACAGATTAGACTGTGGATCAAGCACACAGTTGTGGTATACTGAAGCGCCTTTAAAGGGGCTGGAATGGAACAGTCAGAGTTCCCCTCGCTTAGTATGGATTAGGGTTGCCAGGCTCAGGGCCTGAGACTGATCCTGTATCTTTAGAAGAGAAAGTCAGCCAAGTGGCGGTGTTCTTTCAAACCACAAGGTGGAATTCTCCCTTCCCCCTGCACAACTTTTAAAGATATAAAAGACCTCTTGGTTGCCAGGCCCAGCCTCCAAGCGGTCTTCTGAATCTTTAAAAGTTGTGCAGGGGGAAGGGAGAATTCCACCTTGTGGTTTTTCCCATTACAGTGTTGCAAGAACACCTGTACTTGGCTGACTTTCTCTTCTCCTTAAGATACAGGATCAGTCTCAGACCCTGAACCTGGCAACCCTAGTACAGGCGGGCCCCGCTTATACGGCAGGTTCCGTTCCGGACTGCCGCCGTAAAGCAGAAATCACCATAAAGCAAAACCCATTGAAAATAATGGGGCGCGTCGTGCAAGAATGACGCAAAAATGTTGCAAAATGTCACAAAAGCGCAAAAACAGCTTTAAAACGGGGAATTTCCCCTCATTGAAAGCCGCCTCATCAGCGGAACACTGGAAAATGGAACACCGGTAAGCGGGGCCCTACTGTATGGATTAGTCCCACTGGGTGTGGCTCTGGGTTGTTCTTTTCCTGTATCTGGGGTGTGTTAGTCTGCAAACCTAATCTCACTTATCTGGAAGCAAGTCCTACTGAAGTCAATGGAATTTGCTTCTGAGTAGACATGGTTAGGCTTGCACCCTTAGCTACTTTTACTTGGCTTCTGGTCAGCTGTGTTTTTGTACTGTTGTTTCCTAATTTATTTATTATTTGATTTATATCCCGCCCTTCCTCTCAGCAGGAGCCCAGGGCAGCAAACAAAAGCCCCGAAAACACTTTAAAACTTCATAAAAACAGACTTTAAAATACATTAAAACAAAACATCTTTAAAAACATTTTTAAAGCTTCCAGGACATCTTTTAAAAAAGGTTAAAAACATATTGGGTTTTTTTAAAGAAGGTTTAAAAACACATTGAAAAGCAATTCCAACACAGATGCAGACTGGGATAAGGTCTCAACTTAAAAGGCTTATTGAAAGAGGAAGGTCTTTAATAAGCGCCGAAAAGATAACAGAGATGGCTAAGAGTGGAAGTATTATCCCATTATGGTCCCAGAGCTGCTCCAGGAGGGTACCTTGGTTGATGGCATCAAAAGCCTCTGAGAGATCAAGGAGAACCAACAGGGTCGCACTCCCCGATTGTCTCTCCCCAAACTTATCAACCAGAGTGACCAAAGCTATTTCAGTGCCAGAATCAGCCCTGAAGCCAGATAGCAGAGCCAGCTGAGTCAGAGTGAGATAGTTGTCTCAGTCACTGGGTGGGGAAGCCGCAAGCTGGGGAGGAAGGTAGCTCCATTGTAGAGGAGTGTCTGCTATGCATGCAGAAGGTCCCAGGTTCAATCCCCAAACATGTCCAGGTAGGGCTCAGAATATACCCAGTTTGGAGTCCTGGAGAGCCACTGCCAGTCAGTGTAGATAATACTGAGCCAGATGGTAAGGCAGCGTCCTCTTATGTTTGTAAACTGGCAGCTCCTTGCCCATCCACCCACCCTCCGCCCACTTGCCTCACTGCCAGCCCTGCTGCCCCCAGTTGCCACACAAGGCTTCTGCAGGGGCCAGCGCTCTCCACCTCTCCTTCCTTCTCCGCACAGCCTCACTCTGAGAAAATGACAAGGAGAGGCGTCATTCCTCAGAGCAGCCTTTCCCAACCACTGTGCCTCCAGAGGTTGTTGGACCACAATTCCCATCTTTCCTGACCATTGGCAATGCTGGCTGAGGCTGATGGGAGTTGTGGTCCAACAACATCTGGAGGCACACTGGTTGGGAAAGGTGCCTCAGAGCAAGGCATTCTGGGTGGTGGCTAGGAGAGTCCCACCACTTTGCTGCAGTGGCTACAAGCTCCTTTTACAATAAGTTCACATTTCAAGTGGGAAATGGGAGTCTGTCCCAGAGCCATCTGCAATGATGTCTTGGGAGCAAGCTCCCATGGCCCCATAGCAGAGGCCCCTGGATGAATTGTGACTCTTCTGCTCTGTTCCTTTTGCTGCCATCAGGGCCTTATCTCACTGTGAAGTGAAAAATATTTGTATATTTAGAGAATTTGTACTCTGCTCTTCAGTGAAAAAGGTTCCCAGAGAGGCTTATATGCAATCAATTGAAACGAGGCAGTCCCTGCCTGCAGGCTTACAGTCTAAAAAGCATGACACGCAAGGGAAAAAAGACAGAGAGGGAAGAGGGAAAAGAAAGAAATTCTGGCTTCTTAAGTAGTAGTTCTTATAATGACCAACTGTCATAGAAAAAGTTCAGGGGAAGGAGGTGCCTAATGGAGGTGCTCTTGCTGCAAAGTTGATGGAATGATCCTTGCGTCTTATCTCTCCCTGAGGAATGGCCACTGCCAGGTGATAGTTGAGAGAGAGGAGGCCTGATGGAGCCGTTCTTGAGGCAACCATGGCAAGTGCCTGACCATGCTGACCTTAGATGCCAGTCCTTTCAGGTACAGAGTTGGGATTGGCGGCCTTTAGCCCCAGCAGATGTCACACTGTTACCACTCACCTGGTAACATTATGCCCTGACTTTGCACTGAAGACTTGGCCAGGTTGGAAGACGACAGATCATTAGCCATGTTACCTCTACCATCAGCACAGATTTTTCTCCCATCATGTGCAAATATTTTGCTAAGTAATTACAGAGCACAGCTGGCACCTACGAAGGCACTCAATAGCACATCTAAAAACGCAGAACATTTTCTATTCAGTGCAAAGTGGAATTGGGGGGAGGGGGAAGGAGGTCAAGGAATTTTCTGTTTGATTGCTGCGGCTTGCTTCCTCTTTTACTGACATCTCAGCAGAATTAAACTGAAAACTAGGCTTCGTGGCAGAAGGTGCTTTAACTTGACCACAAGGCAATCCGACGTGAGTTGCTCTTCCTTATCACAAATAATGTCTGCACAGTATCCTTATACACTGGAAAAACCTGACGAGGAAGAAAAGGGATATGTGAATTCAGCGCTTCCTTTCATTACCACAACCCATGTTGGGTGTGCGGCCATAAAGGAAATGTAGCTCTTTTATAGTAAGGAAGTATTTCAGCCCTGTGTGGGAGTTTTTGTTAACATTTTGAGTCTCCCGTCTTCAAGGCTCTAGACTTTTTACAAATTTAGTTTGCTCCTGAAGTGCTATGAGGATTAAATGTGCTTCAAATTACCGATTTTAAATCCAGTTTGTTTCACATTCATCTATATGTAGTGTAATTATTGTTATTTTTTGTTGTTCTCGCATACTTCACTTGCTACTCTGAGTAAGGCTGCGATCCAAGCCCTGGCAAGGCAGGGGGGGGGGCTTAACTTGAGAAGTGGAGTCACCACTGGAGCAGAAGGTGGGGGCAGGCAAATCACAGCACCAGCCTGGAGCTAGTGCACCAATCAGGCCTATATCAGGCCTGATCCTGTCATGTGATTATGACACAGCCCCTCTTCCTTCCTGTCCCGGAACACCCCATTTCTTTAGCTAGCTTTAGAAACAGTGGTGGTTGGTACCATTTGGACTGGGAGGGCAGAAGACAGGAAAGCCAAACAGTGGGTGGAGCCACTGACATGCAGAGCTCACGAACTCTGATTCTGTCCCCATCCTCCTCCCTGTTGAGATTTACAAAGATACCACTGAGACTGTGGAGGAGGAGGAGGAAGCGGACAGCCAGGGCTAGGGATGTGCTCAAATGTTGCCAAATTTGAATCTGACACCAGATTTCATATTTATTCACCTCTTTTTGGCCCCACAAATCCGTTTTTTTCCTAGCAGTTTTCCACAGCTAAAGCAGATTTTTTTAAAAAAAATTGCCTTTCCTCAGACTATTGCTGTTAATACTGATATTTTCCTCAAAATATATTTCATTTAAGACACTGATATTTTTTTTAAATCTATGAAAAAACTGATATTAAAATAGTGATATATCAATATTTTTGTGGGGGGAAACCAAACAGCTATTTATAGCAAATAGCAAACACTGATACCTGATGAAGTGGTACCAGAAGGAAATTTGATGGAGTGAAAATCGAACCAGCCCCAAAATGCAGATCCCATCCCTAGCCAGGGCCATCAGCTAAACTGCTTGAAAGAAAGAAGTCAGGCAAGTGAGGGCTGACTAAGGGCTGACTAAGGTTGGTGGGGCAGTGTCCCATTCCCCCTAATGCACCAGCCTCCTCTGTTAGAAACATCAGCTGACCATCAATGTGCACTGGCAATCCCTCAAGTCAACAATAACAACAAAAGACGGGCATCCACGAACGTAATTAGAACTGTATTACTGGCTTTCTTTTGTATATTTGTTTTTAATTGGTTTGTGTACTTTAGTCATGTTTTATATATAATAGGACTTACACACTGCTTGGAGATTTTTTTTTGAACACGCAGTTCATAAATTTTCTACATAAAACACAAGAAGAGCCCTGTTTGATTAGACCGAAGGCCCATCTAATCCAGCATCTTGTTCTCGCAGTGGCCAGCCAGATGCCTACCAGAAGCAGGACACTTGACTGTGTTGTAGCAAGCAGGCCAAATGATCAAGATCCTCTTATACCAGCCTTGTGTTTTCCGGCAATGCTGTTGTGCCTTTTAAGAACCATGTGCTGGATGGATATTTAAAAGTCAAAACTTTCTCCAATCACTGTATCCTATGCTGAAAAAAAGCCTCTGTGGAAGTTCTCTCCACCACACAACTGTTAGAAGCACAAAAAGCCCAGCCAGAAAACACATTTTGGCATGCATTTCTCCTAATAAACACGTTTGCAAAGCAATTTTCCCTAATGTAATGCAGTTTTGTCTGTTATCTTCATGCATATTCGTGCATATTACTTGGCTGGAGAACTGCGCTGCAAAATTTGGAGAAGTGTGCATTTTGAAGGATGGCTGTGCTTTGGTTCTCACATTGTTTCAGACAGTGCAAATTTGGTAGTTTCACCTTAATATGCAAAGCAAAATGAATTTCTTCCCATTCCTACTATTTATGCGTGAGGGTTTGCTGCAGAGTGTGGTATGTGGCTTGGTAGAAGGTTGCCCTTCATGTGTGTGTGGTTGCTGCAGTGTGGAAGCATGTTTATGGTTATTTTGTTGTGCTTTTTAGGGGGCAGCTAGTGGTTTGCAATTTGGAGCCCAGAGTCAGCCTCTGACTTGTACTCAGCTTACTGTCAAACTACTTTCCTCTGAGACTAATTACGCTCTCACAGCAGCCATCTTATAGTGGTGACTTGGGTTGCCAGGTTCAATCCCTGAGACTGATGCTGTATCTTTAGGAGAAGAGAAAGTCAGCCAAGTGCAGGTGTTCTTGCAACTCTGTAATGAGAAAAACCACAAGGTGGAATCCTCCCTCCTCCCTGCAAAACTTTGAAAGATACAGAAGACCTCTTGGAGGCTGGGCCTGGCAACCAAGAGGTCTTCTGTATCTTTAAAAGTTGTGCAGAGGAAAGGGAGAATTCCACCTTGTGGTTTTTCTCATTACAGGGTTGCAAGAACACCTGCACTTGGCTGACTTTCTCTTCTTCTAAAGATACAGCATCAGTCTCAGGCCCTGAGCCTGGCAACCCTAGGTGGTGACCCTAGGCATTTTTAAGTAATAGTTGTGTGTTCAAATGGACACCCAGTCCTGGCTTTTGGACACCCAGAGGACACAAATGGACACATAAAATTTAATCAATGAACTAAGAACACAAATTCAGATTGGATTCTAAATAGATGTTAAGGGCCGGGGGGGGGAGAGAAAACCTCATTTGCAGAAAGAAATAGTATTGCTCTTGTACTGAAAAATATAAAAATGAAATAACAAAACTTTTCTTTCAGTCCTGTCTAATCCTAGAATGATTCTTCTGTGATCTGAAAGTTCTGGCATTAGAAGATTCAGTGTTTCTAGTTTTTATTGTGTGCTATGCAGGTTTTTTTAATACCTCCTTTAAGTTACTGCAAAACAAAAATATAAATAATACCCAGATCAGAACAGTTGTGTTTAACCATTTTTTCTACATTCTAAGAGTTTTAGAGATTATTTTATATTATTATTATTATGTTTTTTAATTCATGTATGTACTGACAGGTAGCCAGGCTAGTAAGAATTTTGCTAGGCTAGTAACTCATGTATATGCATTTACAAGGCTGTATTCACTCCCTTTTTTTTAGTCTGAACCACTTTCCCCTCACTCCAAATGTCAGGCGTTGTGCAGAGTAGAGAGGCTTCCACGGAGAAGCCATTTGAATGAACGGGGGACACATTGTAACAATTCCTTTCAAAATGCACTGCAGTTGTCACAAGAGTTTCTGAGATTTCCAAATGCACTCATGGGCTCACAAAATTTGGTGACCCCGGGTACAATTCAGTGGAAAAGACTTTTGATTTCTGTCTGATCTAATGACAGATAGCACAAGGGGAAACTAAAAATGCAAATTTGTGTGCATTTAAAGAGACAGTGGTACTGTTCAACAGCCCAGTCCTGAAACTGAATCCCATCCAGAAAAGCACTTAAGCATTCTGTTGAATTGAAATTACCATTTTTGTTTTGCTGAGATTAGACTGCTAAACAGGTGAATGCTAGGAGGTATTTTTAATATGTCGCTGACTGGAAAAAGATATCCTTTTAATTCAGATGTGAAGGTGACATGCCACTAGATCCTTTGCACATGGAGCTTTGGATCATGCTGAATTTCATCCCCCCTTTACTAAAATCTCTCCTCAGCCACTAAAAAAATGACATCCTTGTTGACACTGGCCAGCCCTTTCCCTTCCTATCAGGAAGACAACCATGTTTTTAAGGGCACCAGGAAGCTGGATAATCTCTCCTATTCCTATTGCCATGAATGGAGACTACACAAAATAAATTGCTTGGTGAATCACACTGTAACTAAACACTACCCTAAAAGCAGAGCTTGGAAAAGTTACTTTTTTTAACTACAACTGCCATCAGCCCCAGCCAGCATGGCCACTGGATTGGGCTGATGGGAGTTGTAGTTCAAAAAAGTAACTTTTCCAAGCTCTGCATGGGGCAGGGAGGTCCCGTCTCCTTTCCCACACAAGACTAGGGCTGTGGGCACACTAGTCACTTCAAAAGTAGCCAGAATGGTTTTTCTGGCTGCGTTTTGAAGCAACACTGCCCTCTGCTGGCCACACCTCCCTACCCCACTACTGCCTTCAGACCTTTCTCATGGCAGCCAAGAGAGGACAGTCTTCAGTTAGCAAGAAATAAGCTTTGCAAGTGATTCAATGCACCCTCTTTGTTATTATTTTGTATGTTGCTGAGCCCTAGCAAAGGAAACACGTTTCAGTCTGAGAAATTGGAATGTAAACTGACGGTCATGATGAGCAAATATTCAGACAACCAAAGGAAGAGACTGAATATAATGCGGAGGTCAACAATACCCCTGAGGTGTCCTGTCAGGGAGTGTGGGGTGTTCTGCAGAAAGCATTTAATTGGTGCGACTTCGTACAATAGGGAGAGGGACAGGCAAGGCGTCCTAGCAGGAACAGCTAGGCTGCAAGCCAGACATAGACACAAGCCATGCAATCAGATTTACAAGCAATTGCCACTTGAAACAAAGTATCTTTAACGGACACAGCCAAATCTGGGAAGGCTTTAATTTACGCAGAGCTTGGAAAAGTTACTTTTTTGAACTACAACTCCCATCAGCCCCATCCAGCACCATGCTGGCTGGGGCTGATGGGAATTGTAGTTCAAAAAAGTAACTTTTCCAAGCTCTGAATTTACCTGAACCAAAAGCATTATGAAAAGGGCCTTCTGCCATGGCAACTAAATTACTAACAAAGGAAATCCAACAATGCATGTTGCACCTGCAGAACTAATAACTAAGTTTAAAGACCTTATTTCATATTTTAAAACATCGTATTTTAATTTGTACTCAGCTGAAAACTTGGATTTAGATGAGAGCCAGTGTGGCGTAATGGTTGGAGTCGGGACTGACTTGAAGGCAGTCCATTTCCATTTTACTCCATTTATTCATGTTCTCTTCAAATGATTTCGGCAGAGGCAGATATTTATTTCTGTATTATTCCCTCCAGCCAGAAATAATAAGCCTTCAGAAATATCTCCAACATATGACTGTTTTAAATGTTTAAATTGTGTTTTAAATTGTTTTTTAAAGATGTGTTTTACATTTTATATGTGTTTTTAGTGTTTTTAGGTACTGTAAACCACCCAGAGAGCTTCGGCTATGGGGCGGTATATAAATACAATAAATAAATAACTTTGGCAGTGGGTTGTGTTGTATTCTAGAGCAATGGGTCAACTGCACACTGTCCCCATAAATACAACTAGACTCCTGTTGCTCATGTCTTTCTCCTTTCTCTTGTGTTTAGAGCTTTGCCAGGAATTGGATACAACTCCATTAAGAAACCAGTTAAGTCATTATAACCTATGTGGCATTTGAAATAATTAAGGTACTGGAATGAATGGCAGTAAAACACAGATGCAAAATTTCAAATGGATTAAGCAAACAGCTTTTCTGAGGTGCAAAAATTAAATGCAGATAACATATGTCTCTATTCAGTTTTCCTATGTCTTATAGATTTTTGTAAAAAACCACCATATAAACTTCCAAAAGCTGAGCCAAAAACTGTTTTGTCAACTAATTGGTCAACTAATTCCCACTCCAGACCATCAAAGGCCTTTTGGGCATTTAGGAGGCCACTGATGCAGCTGGAAATTTGTTGTGTTTACCATGCTGAAAAATATTTAGGGGCTTATGGACACTGTCTGCTAGCTGTCTTGTGGACATGAATCATGCCTAGTCTTTGTGGATATAGCATGAAATAAACATATAGCCCCTTTTAGTCAAGATAGGAGGAGAAATATTATATTCCGCTGAAGAAGAGACATTGGTCGATATTATTCACTTTTAAAATAATTTTAACCTGCTTTTGATACATCTACTTTTTTCACATATCCCAGTAATCCACTATCTTAATGATAGTTGCCATTGCTGTTTTTAACCATTTGTGTCTTACTTCATAATCTGTACGATTTTTGTCATAAGAAAGCTTCTCTTCTCCTAAATTTGACCTGTGCCCAGTTCAGATAGTAGTTGAAATGGAAATGAACTGTCTTCAAATCGATTCCGACTTAGGGCAACCCAATGAATAGGGTTTTCATGGTAAGCGGTATTCAGAGGTGGTTTACCATTGCCTTCATCTGAGGCTGAGAGGCAGTAATTGGCCCAAGTAATTGGCAGTAATTGGCCCAGTGAGCTTCATGGCTGTGTGGGGATTCAAACACTGGTCTCCCAGGTCGTAGCCCAGCACTCTAACCACGACACCACACTGGCTCTCATAAATAGAGTAGACAGCTATTATAACAATCAGGGGCCATCCAGGCCATTTTGCTGCCTGAGGTGGAGCAGCCAATGACACTCCCCTCACCTCCAAATCATTAGTGGCTCGTGAGGTGCAAAATCCCATAAATGCCTCTCCTTGGGACTAAGCTTACTATTAAACTAGAATAATTAGCAAATTTGCTGGCATTTCATGATAGCCAAAACCAGCTGCCTGAGGCAGCCGCATTGTTCTGCCTAATGGTCAGTAGCAGCTGAGAGCCACTCTCCCAACACTGGAATTTCTTCGGCTTCCTCGGATGGGGAGGGTGTGAGACAGGGCCGTGTGGACACACTGAAAGGAATGCTAGATGGTCTGCACCAGTGTGTTGGTGCAGTCCTCATCTTGCTGCCACCACTCTGCCCCCCCCCACATCCAGTCAAGATCCAGCAACGTTGGTGTTGGGAGGGCAGCTCTGCAACTCTGCCCCCCCCTGCTGCTGCTAATGGTAGGGCAACTGTTTGCCCAGCCTTTCCTTGTCTTTTCAAGTCTTTTCAATCTACATCATAGCCTCCAACAGGGCTGGCCCTACTGTTAGAGTGAGGCAGTTACCTGAAGTGGAAGAAGTGTGGAATGGTAGCAAGCTTTTGGAGGACAGATCAAGTTTGGACTAAAATAAAGATTGGATTCACTGCCCCACTGACATCAGAGCCACCAGGCTCCACTGGCTGCATGTGATGTTCAGCCTGGTCCCCACCCACTAAATTGCTTTCAGGTGTGGTGGAGGCTGCTGTCCTGTCACCAATGCTAACGTAAGATTCATCTGCCAGGCCAACTGGCTTCTGGACACGCAATGGAGGAAGGTGCCATCTTGTCCTTCACCTTCGACCAGAGGTTCCCAAACTGTGGTCTGTGGACAGAGCTTGGAAAAGTTACTTTTTTGAACTACAACTCCCATGAGCCCCAGCCAGTATGAACACTGGATCGGGCTGATGGGAGCTGTAGTTCAAAAAAGTAACTTTTACAAGCTCTGTCTGTGGCCCACCACTGGTCCATGAGCTTCATTCAGAGGGTCCGCTGCATGGCCATATTATATTAATTTTTAATTGTATTTTTATTGCTTCCTTTACTTCTTATATTATATGTATTACCATGTGAATTGTACGGAATGCAACTTGCAAGACAATAAAATGCAATATAAGAAATAAAAGAAGCAGTAAAAAGAATTCAAAATTGTACAGTACCTAGCACAGTGCATTATAATTGCTACAGCAGACAGAAGAATAATTAACCGGTGCAGAATAATTAACTGGTGCGCCGAGACCACCAGCAATTTTTGAGTGGTCCATGTTAATTAGCTACTAAATGTTAATTAATGGATCCATTCAGGGCCAATGCACAACATGCAAAAATTCTGGCCTGTGCATCAACCCTAACCGGAGCCTTTAATCCTGGTTCCATTTGCCCAGTAGCATCCCATGGGACAGGAAGGAAAAGGCAATCCATGACTCAAAACCACAAACTCAAAATTCTAACTGAAACAAATATAGTGGTTTATTGCTGTACAAAGCTTAATGGTATTATGGGATTGACAGAAAATAAAACACAGATAATACCTTGACATTACAGCAACTTGAGAAGTATCTTAAAGCAATGTGATATATTTGCATAAGTTAATTAATTAAAACAATACAAATATGAACTAACAGAATAAATCATATTGTCCAGGCTGAAGAATACAATGAAAGTTGAAGCGTAGGCCACAATTTTGGCAGGTTGCACATAGGCCCTGACTGGATCCACTAATTAACATTTAGTAGCTAATTAACAGCCCATAGGGGGAAGGTTTCGGAACCAGTGCCTTAGAGTCTCTTTGGCTAGCCCTGGTCTCCAAACTGACAGGATGGCAGTTAACTAATTGACAAGTTCATATAGATTCATTTCTGAAAGGGTAGAAGAACATAAGAAATAAGAAGAGCCTGCTGGATCAGGCCAGTGGCCCATCTAGTCCAGCATCCTGTTCTCACAGTGGCCAACCAGGTGCCTGGGGGAAGCCCGCAAGCAGGACCCGAGTGCAAGAACACTCTCCCCTCCTGAGGCTTCCGGCAACTGGTTTTCAGAAGCATGCTGCCTCTGACTAGGGTGGCACAGCACAGCCATCATGGCTAGTAGCCATTGATAGCCCTGTCCTCCATGAATTTGTCTAAGGCATTACATTGTGCATGACTGTTTGTACAGTAGACATGGCATGTCCCAGTTTGTCGCTACATTATCATGGATAACTCTTTTTTTTAAAGTATGTGCTTTTTATTAATTTTCATATAAAACCAAACAATCAGAACAACAATACAAACAGGGCAAGCTCTTTGCCACTAGAAGGCAAAACAAGTTAAAGTAAAATGAAATGTCCCTGCCAAACTAAAATAAAATATCCCCAACAAAATGATCAGCAGAATACTTCAAGCAATCAGGACAGAAATCAGGGCAGAAAAGCGCTAGCTCATACCAACATCATGCAATAATGTTGAGGCAAATACAAGTTCAAATATATATATATATTTTTAATCTTTCCTAGCTTAAGAACTAACTACAAAGACCAAAGGTGGATGTATGCCTCCAGGGGAGCTTGCCCAAGCTCAGCAATATTAACAAAATCAATAACATCAGGCCAAACCTTTGTAAAAGCATCTTTTTTCTTTTGCCTTCTAACCACTTTAAAGTTCTGGACTTGTTTCTCCAAGAGAGCCAGCTACCAAACTTTTTGGTATCGCTCATCAATAGTGAGATCTTTATATTTATTTATTTATTTATTTATTGAATTTATATCCCGCCCCATAGCCGAAGCTCTCTGGGCGGTTCACAACAGATAAACATCCAATATACAATTAAAACATATATAAACAAGTTAAAAACTAAACCTAATCAAACACATAAACAACTATAAAACTCAATACTAAATGTTAAATGTTAAAAAAGTATTAAATTGATTGAAATATTAAGATGTTAAGTTAAGATATCAATATCAAAATGTTAAAAATATTAAATATTAAAATGTTAAAATGCCTGAGAGAAGAGGAAGGTTTTTACCTGGCGCCGAGAAGATAACAATGTTGGCGCCAGGCGTACCTCATCAGGGAGAGAATTCCATAATTCGGGGGCCACCACTGAGAAAGCCCGTTTTCTCGTTGTCACCTTCCGGGCTTCTCTCTGAGTAGGCCCCCGTAGGAGGCCTTCCAGTGTCTGGCTATGATGTTCCTCATAGCTACTAGCAAGTGGCAAATTAAATCTTTACACAGCAGATTCAGGTCTGAACCAAGGAATACATTTAAAAGTGCAAAGCGTGGAGGAGCATGAACCCACTGTTTAGTAATGGAACTGATTTCCTGGAATACCCGAGTCCAAAATAGTTAAATTTTACGATAGTACCACCACATAAATAAATATGTTCTGGTAAACTGGCATCCCCTCTAACAGAATGGAGATGACCAGTGTAATGAAACCCCTGCCTGGTTTTCCCGGTGACCATGCCTCCCTACCTCTGGGAGAAGAAGCCACTCACTGGCTAAGCACCAGCAAAACTATACGGAGGTTAAAACCCTCTTATCTCGGTGTGCTGCCACCACTCCTTTACCACTCCACCCAGTCTGGGCTAGGAGACTTGCAAACAGTTACAGGATCCCTCAAGTTCTTTGTGACCAAGGATACCGGCCCTCCCTCTGTCCACAGAGATTTTAAACCAAAAAGAAAACTTTACACGGTAGCTAACGGGCTTTGTGGTCAAGACACTGGAAAAAGTACTCTGGAAGGCTTTGCCATACAACACACTCAGTAACGGTAGGAAAAAAATTATTCAAAAAAATATGAAGCAATGCAAGTAAGAGAACCATACAAAAACACTAAGCAAAATAGGTGGAAGGGATTAAAACAAATGGTAAGGGGAAATGTTGGGGGGGGGGAGGAAACAGACAAAAGGGTAAGGCAGGATAAGGTACATGTTAATCAAAACAACAAAAACTATCGCTAATGGTTACAAACCATTGGAACATGACTAAGATACTTGCCAATGCTGGTAACCATAGATCAGCATTCCCTGCAAAACAAGAAACCTGGCATACACATCCAGCATGGCATGAGTGTCAACCTTCAGGCAAGGATCTGAGGCATCATGCCCTGATTATAACAGGGTAGTTGTTAGCATTCACCCCATCAACATCTGGCAAACTGGGAACTCCCAGTCAGGTACACCTCATGATGGTACAGCCAAACCTGATCTTCTCATTAACCATGAGGCCTAGCCTGAGCTAACCCGGAGGGTACTCCTTTTCCTTATTATGACGGCTTAAGGTCCTACAAAACTTACTACTCTGATCAAGGGCAGAGCGTAGCCTTGGCATTACACCCAGAAGAGACACAGGATAGCCTCCTGGGGATTAAACACTCCCTCTGTAATAATTTCAGAGTAGATGCCCTGATTACAGTTGATACTAACTGAAATGAAGGTTTATGCCAAATTTTATTCAGCATTGTCATGGGAAACTAATGAAGAAGCAAACGGGCAGAGCAATCCAAATGCTGGGAAGCCGGCAGAGGAGGAGCTGGTGGAACCGTTGGCCCGGCTGAACAATGGCTCCTTTGGGAGCTGTGCACACGACTGGGAAGGAAGAAGCTAGCTCCCACAAACAGGCCTCCCAGGGAGTAAGCGCTCCCTATAGACAGCCATTACCATTTTTTACTGTGCCAGCCTTTTGGCAGGCAAAGTTTCCAGGCAGTTTGGGACCTGGGGAAGGGCTCCGAATGTAAGCAGGAACTTGTGTTAAGTCTCCCCTGTGGTTCTGCCTCCACCGTACTCCCAGAATGCCTCACTTTAGGGGCTTTCCCAGCATCTGCTGGCACTCCATCTGCTAGGCTGGCTGTCCCTGGTAGGGTTGCCAGGTTCAGGGCCTGAGACTGATCCTGTATCTTTAGGAGAATAGAAAGACAGCCAAGCGCAGGTGTTCTTGCAACCCTGTAATGGTAAAAACCACAAGGTGGAAGACCTCTTAGAGGCTGGGCCTGGCAACCAAGAGTTAAAAGTTGTGCAGGGGGAAGGGAGAATTCCACCTTGTGGTTTTTCTCATTATGGTGTTGCAAGAACACCTGCATTTGGCTGACTTTCTCTTCTCCTAAAGATACAGGATCAGTCTCAGGCCCTGAACCTGGCAACCCTAGTCCCTGGCGGTCCCCAGCAATGCCAGCAGGCTCATGGAAGCGGTGCGGCTCAGAGGGCTGCTGCCAGCAGAGGCTGGTGGTGCCCAGCAGTGCCTGGAGCCTGCTGGCACAGCCGGAGGTCCACAGCATCCAACTCCCCCCAGCCCAGTGGAAAGGTCAGTTGGATTGCGCCGTAATATGCTATGTAATTAAGACATGACAACAGTATTCAATTAAGTTGGAAAACAGCACACTACTAGAAGGAAGTTTGCAGAATCCAATTTGGTCACTGTTTAGCTATGCAATATTTCATACGTTAGCCATTCCCTTTACAGAGACCACTTTACAAGCTTGGAAGGTAGGACTGAAAGGCTTGACCCTTATGTTTCCAAGGTAAGCTCCTCCCCCCAGCATGAACTGACTTTTCAGATATCTTAGGCAAGTGTTTTTTTCCTACTGCTGCCTTAAGAAAAAGATAGCTCTGCAGGTGTAGAATTTGGTTGTAGGCTTTTGCATATTTCAATATTTTAGAGGTAAACAGAGATTCACATGGATTCAGCACTTCCAGCTAAGAACGTTTTAAGTGTTGTTGTTTTATCTGCTCTCTAGCTTAATGTTCTGTATTTCATTTTATTAATATTGTTCTAAGTTTTGTAGACCACCCTAGAATTCTTCCTGATGAAGGGTTTAAAGATTTAAAATAAATTAATTACTAAAAAGAGTTGGTGAAGAGGTGAACAAGTCCATTTGGCTTCTCCTTCCTCAGAACTGTTTCCTCAGTGACCAATACCATAAAAGGCCTCAGACTGCTCCCAACCTTTGCTGGCGTGAGTTGCTCACTTAGAAATGTCTATGGTCTTTTAGCCTAGCCTTGCCTCTTTCTTGTTGGGATCTGGCATTGGACCAAAACATGACACCAATATGGGCAGAGCTAACCAGGAGGTAGACAGCTGGTATAGCACAGTGGGGAGGACAGCCTGGCTGAAAGTCCAGAGTCTGTGAGTTCAAATCCCCACTTGTGTCTCCTGGGTGTCAAGGGCCAGCTAAAGATCACCCCCACAGGGAGTAGCTCAGGGGTTACGTGCCCTGCCACCTGCGCAGCCGTGGGCAAGCTGCATAGTCCCAAGGAGCCCAGTTGCCCCCCAGCTGGCAGTTGCAGACAAGGCAGGGGCTGACTTGTGCGGCTGTGGCAAGCTGAGCAGGCCCGAGCCAGCTGGGGAAGACTATCCTCAGAGGGAGGCAATGGTTACACTTACCATGAACGCCCTATTCATAGGGTCGACTTGAAGGCAGTCCATTTCCATTTTCAACCAGGAGGTGCTTTTTTTTTTTTAACCTGGAGTCTATTTCCTGAATATGTCAGATATCTTGATAGATGGCATCCCAACGTGAAGAATGCAAAACAATATATGCTTGTGATGACAGGTGCATAACCAGCTTTAAAGTCTGATTTTGTTATCTCATGTGTTTACTATGTCATATCTTTATTTTTGGTTCATAATTAGCTTCACTTACTGCTTTCTCACTTATATTTTAGGTATAGTTTTGGAGTACCTCTGTTACAAACTATTTTTAAACTTGTCTGTGTTGATGTCTGGATTTTGAAAAACTTTGTGTAATTAAATAATAATAATTTGAAAAAATTACAAACATTGAGGCACTCTAAGGGCTATTAAAAGAAACTGTAGCCTCAGCTTTGCAGAGGATATGAAACATTTTTTAAAAAATGTAATACAAAAGGAAAATCTTGACAATAATTATCTTGGTATTCCAGCTTTCATCCACACCACAGAAAAAAATATTCATTGTGTGTCTTTATACATTCCAACCACTCCCATGGATGAAAGTAGATGCAATTAAAGCTCTCCTAAAGCCGTGATTAGTTGTATTGCCTATAACTCTCTAATTATAGGAACTGAATATAGCAATCAAGAAAGTCTAATCACTTGAAGCTGGTTATAATTAATTTGCTAGCACTGGTGGGTGCAGTAATGCTTCTAAGCTTGAACTTCCAGTTTTAGCTTAAATTACCTTTCTTGTTATGTCCAGTAAAGAGAGGTATGTCCAGGTATTTATTGCTTATAGGATGAGGGACAAATGAATAAGATGAAGACAGTGGCATCACTAGCGGGGTGTGGGGGTGCGGACCGCACCAGGTGACACCATCAGAGGGGGGTGATTCTCAGCTTTAATTTTTAAAAAAATTAAGTTTCTAGGTGGTCTGGTTCTCGAGATATACATAAAAACATCAGCTGCCCCGTTAAATCTTTTTTTAAACTACTGTATAGCACTTCGTAGCTTTAACCCCGCCCATTCAGGATTGCAGCCAATCAGTGAAGTGTTTGTTTGACCTGTGGCAGTGTCTAGTAAACCTCATTGCAAGGCCAGAAAATGGTGCCCCCCCCCCGTTTATCTGAAAATCTCATAAATTGGGTAAGTATATACATTTCAGTTTTTCCCCCTCTTGTGTGTAGGAGTCAGATCCTGGGCAGTGTTTTCAAAACCTTCCCAATACCTGCTTTTGTGGGGGTAAAAGCATTGCTAATCCCATATGTCCAGAGTAAATCCCATTGAATTCAATAGGATTTACTTTTGAGTAGACATGGTTATGAATGTGCTGAAAATCAATGGGACTTTGGAGTGAATGTAAAAAAGAATTGTGTTTGTGTTCTCTTTCTGTTCCCCCCCCCTCCAGTCCTAAAGCAAGTAGGCAGGGCTTACTTAGGTATTTCAGTTTTTATTCTGTAGGAAACAAATACTGATTTTTTAAAAAACTAATACTGATTTTTCTGCAATGACCAACTGGCTTGACAATAAACTATTATATGGGCTGTATGTATTTATACATCTGCAGTGTGTGTGTGTAGTCTTTCCAACACCCCTGTGAGGTAGGGTTGGAAACCAAGGCAGCTCACAACAAGAAATAAAGCCATTTAAAATCCAATAACCATAAAGCAAGAATAAACAGTTGGACAACAGCCTAAAGAGGCATGATTCTGAATTTTGGGTTGGGTGAATGAAGTTTATTTATTTATTATTTGATTTATATCCCGCCCTTCCTCCCAGTAGGAGCCCAGGGCGGCAAACAAAAGCACTAAAAGCACTTTAAAACATCATAAAAACTGACTTTAAAATATATTAAAACATCTTTGAAAATATTTTTAAAAGCTTTTTTAAAAAGAAAAGGCTTAAAAACATATTAAAAAGCAATTCCAACACAGACTCAGACTGGGATAAGGTCTCAACTTAAAAGAACAAGTTGAAAGAACAAGTTCCTTATCACTTGAGGCTGTAGTTCTCTGCACACTTCCCAGTTTGAGTAAGCCCCATTGAATACATTGGGACTTGCTTCTGAGTAAACAAACATCGGATTGCACTATAAATATATTTACAGATTGTGTAATTCACAAACATATTTGAGAGTCATGTTTATATAAATATTTCTTCATACTGTGTCCCAATAAGTATTTGATTTCATACTATGGTTGTAGATGATTTTTTCCTGTACATTTTAAGTGTGCCCTTCTTCCTGGAGGTGGTCATGGTTCTCCATTGTTTTCATCCTGATGGGAGGATAGGCTGAGAGATGGTGAGTAGCAGATTTAAGGTCTCTTCACCTCCCCCCCTTTTTAATTTGTATTTATTTTATATTTCTCCAATATCTTCCCCTGGCTGTTTTTATGTATTTTAAATATTTTTAGATTAAATAAATAGGAAATCATAATTGTGAACCTCCCTAAAAGCAATTTACCTATCCTTATGTTTGGGCAAAGTGATGGTGTGAAGGCATGCTGGTAGAACAAGAGACCATGTTTGAGGCATGTTATAAGGTGTTTGAGGACTTTGTCACACATTACTTTTTGAGACCTGTAGATTCATGTTGGAAAGAACACGTGCACGTATTGAATGGTGGCTTGGGTGCTGTTTTTTCAGTCTACGCTGCATGCGTAGGAAAGGTGATACATCATCTGGCAGCTAGCTTCATAACGTGAGAATGAAAAACATTTGGATCACCATTCACTTGTTTACTTTTCTCACTATTGAGACCACTTCATATATTACTTTTTCATACACAGAAATTTATTCTTTATATAGGAAAAAGTATTTTGTAAAATGTGAAGGACAGTGGCTGCCCGGTCAGTATAACCAGTGTACAAGATCTACTCAGCCACTGTAATTACCTTTTTGTTTTGAGTGCCCTTTTGTCTGGGTCTTGGTTCAGGTGTGTATCCAACTTTGATGTGCTTATGGAAGGGGTGTGCAAGTAGTGCCCCCCCAGTGTGGAGGCTTGGACAAACATTGTGTTATGGAAAACCAAAGTCTGTGTGAAAGTACATATTTGGGAATGCCATCAGTGTAATCCTAAACACACTTAATAAATAATATCGAACTTCCACGTCACAAAATATATTACGGTCATGTCCATAAGCACCAGGAGGGTAGTCGCCCAGGGGATCTTAGTCCCTCTGCTTTTTTGGGAGCAGGGTCCCTATGTCTCCAAGCATCCTACAGTCAGCATGAAAAGGGAGTGTGTTAGTCAATGAGAAGAGTCTTCTAATATGCTTCCTTGCCTTTTCTGCAGATTGGAGCCAATCAGAGTGAAAGGAGGTGAGTCAGCCACTGAGAAGACTCTTCTCAGTTGCTAACGCTCTCCACTTTCGTGCTGATTGGCTCCTAGAGATGTTTGTTGTTGTGAGAGAATGCATTAACAAAGATCTCATTCTTAATCCAGGAGCAAAAAAGGGTGTACGTGGCTGTAACTATCATGAAGGGACCCTGTGTGAGGCGTCCTTCCCTGGCTCTCCCTGTCAGGTTCCTACCTGCTCGTGGTTACTGCCTGTCTCTAGGAACCACCAGGGACTCCACCAGTCCAGACCCCACTCTCTTATGGTTTACCTATCCGCTGTAGCACAGATCTCAACAGATCCCCCTGCTAGGCAACCACCAGTAACGTCCCAATACTAGTATTCCCAGAGACTCTGAATACTGGTATTGTTATTCTCTTCACCGCTGCCACCATTTGTTACAGTTCCCCTTCAGCCTTGGTCATTACCTTACCCTCCCTTCTGGTCTGTGAAACCCCAGCCAAGGATCAGGCCTTTGGTAAACCAAATTAAGTATTTATTACAGATAACAAAGCTAACAAGATTAACAAGATTTCTTCTTAAGGCACATAAGCATATGGTTTTACTCAATACTAATCCGAACTCCACCTCCCTCCTGGCAAACAACTCTCTAAACCCCACCAAGCAACCCACTCAGTTCTCTTCTCCCCCCAGATTCCACTCTCACTCTTCCTTTTATACATTCAGCCATTTTAAACACTCAGCCAATCATCTCGCATTCTACTGCCCATTCACTCCCCCTCCTCTTTCACTCCACTTACCATGTATCTTCTAAAACAACAACACTTACCATATATACATTAATATAGGAACATCACATTTCCCCCCCCTTAAACAACAGCAGAGTATTATTCCTGTTCCAGGATTTATACGTCGCGTTAACAAATAAAAGTCTCTATGGGGAAAATGTCTTTCTTTGTTCCTCTGTCTGGTCACGTCACTGCAGTCCCAGCCACTTGCCTGGAAAGTCCATCGACCAGTACATTGTCCTTGCCTTTGATGAACTGGAAGTCCACTTGATAGTCCTGTAGGGCCCAGGACCACCTCTGCAGCATAGTGTTATGGTTTTTCATAGTCTGCAACCATAACAAGGCCCGATGGTCCGTAGTCACTGTGAATCTTCGTCCCCACACGTATGGGCGCAACTTGTTCAGTCCCCACACGACCGCTAGGCACTCCTTCTGGACCGACGAATAGTTTTTCTCCCTCGGCGTCAGCTTGCGACTCAGGTACGCCACTGGATGTCTGGTGCCTTCTCTCTCCTGCAGCAAGACGACTCCCAGCGCCAGGTCCGACGCATCTGTAGCCACGATGAATGGTTTCTCATAGTCTGGTGCTATTAATATGGGTCCTTGGCACAAGGCTTGCTTCAGTAGATCAAAAGCCTTCTGACATTCATCCGTCCATACCACACGCTCAGAACACTTCTTCTTTGTTAATTCATGCAAGGGGGTTGCTATTTCCCCAAAATTTCTCACAAACTTCCTATAAAATCCAGCCACACCCAGAAATGCCCTTACTTGTTTTTTGGTTAAGGGGATCGGCCACGCTTGTATTGCCTCCACCTTGCTCCATAAGGGGGTGATTTTCCCACTCCCCACCTTATGTCCTAAATAGATTACTTCCTTTAGTCCAAACTGGCATTTCTTAGCTTTTATTGTGAGGCCTGCTTTTCTTAAGGCCTCCAATACTGTTGTCAGGTGTTGGACATGCTCAGGCACCGACTTGCTAAAAATGGCCACGTCATCGATATAGGCCACTGCAAAATCTGACATGCCTCGCAACACAGTATTGATTAGCCTCTGAAATGAACTTGGTGAGTTCCTTAGTCCCATGGGTAAGGTCACAAACTCATATAACCCATCTGGTGTACTGAAGGCAGTTTTGGCTCTGGATTGCTCGTCTAGTTCCATTTGCCAAAATCCTTTACAGAGATCTAGTGTAGAGATAATGGTTGCTGCCCCCAATAACTCTAACATGGCATCTACCCTAGGCATAGGATACGCATCTGGGACAGTAATTTTATTGATTAGCCGATAATCAATGCAAAACCTTGTCGCTCCATCTTTTTTCGGAACCAGGACAATACTTGAGGCCCAGGGACTGATGGATTCCCTGATCACTCCTAATTCCAGCATATCTTCCACCTCCTTTTTGATCTCATTCAAAACTTTCCCATTCACACGGTACGGAACAGATCTGATTGGGGCATGATCTCCAGTATCAATGGAATGTATAACTATACTGGTTCGGCCAGGTTTGTTGCTAAAGAGATTCCTATAGGTTTTCAAAACTCTCAGAATCTCCTCTTTTACTTCCTCCTTCACCTCCTCTGACCATTCCACTTGATCTACCCCTCCTTTGTCTTTGCTTTCCTGTACCAAATCTGGAAGTTCAGGCCCACTTCCCTCAGGGAATAAGGTAACTTGCAACACCTGTGCATCCCTGGTATGGTAAGGCTTCAACATATTTACATGAACCACTTTGCTTTTGTTTAATTGGTCTGTGGTGATTACATACGTCACTGTGTCAAGCCTTTCTCTGATGGTATATGGTCCTTCCCAGTTAGCCTGTAATTTGTCATGTTTCCTGGGTATGAACGCCATAACCATATCTCCCACATCATACACACGTTCCCTGGCTGTTCTGTCATACCAGTAACGTTGCTTCTCCTGTGCTTGACTCAAATTCTTTTTCACCATCTCCATCATTGATGTTAATTTATTGCGGAATTCCAATACAAAATCTACTACAGATGTTTTGTACTCTCCCAGGGTTCCTTCCCATGAATTTTTTAATAGTTCCAAAGGTCCCCTCACTTTTCTAGTGAACATGAGTTCAAAGGGTGAGAAGCCTATTGACTCCTGAGGGACTTCTCTGTATGCAAATAAGAAGCATCCCAACCGTTCATCCCAGTCTTGTGGGTGATCTTGAACATAGCTTCTGATCATGCCCTTCAAAACGCCATTGAATCTCTCTGTTAACCCATTAGTGGTGGGATGGTAAGTAGTGGTCTTTAGATGTTTTAGACCACAACATTTCCACATACATTGCATCACTTCTCCCATGAATACACTGCCTTGATCTGTCAGCACTTCATGAGGGAAACCCAGCCTCATAAAGATTTTTAATAAAGCCTCTGCCACTACAGGGGCTTCCACGGATCTTAGTGCTTCTGCGTCTGGGTACCTGGTGGCAAAATCCACCACCACCAATAGATATTTCTTGCCATGCCTTGTGGGTTTGGAAAAAGGGCCCACCAAATCTATTCCCACTCTATAAAAGGGTTGTCCAATTATAGGAAGGGGCTTTAAGGGTGCCTTAGTCTTTACTCCACTTTTTCCCACCTTTTGGCATATTCCACAAGATAGACAATGTTGTTTTACATCTTTGGAGATGTTTGGCCAATAATAGTGTGCAGCCAATCTCCTCTTGGTCTTTTTTATTCCCAGATGTCCTGCACATGGGACATCGTGGGCTACCTCTAGCAATCTGGTTCTGTATTTGCTAGGTACTATTAATTGCTTCACTGGTTCACATTCATCCTTTCTCTCAGCAGGCATCCACAGTCTATATAAAATCCCATTCTCACACACAACTTGATTCCTCAGTTTGTCAGTGAAAGGAATCTGTTGGGTCAGAGCTTGTTCCTTTATCTGATTCAAACTGGTATCTTTATTCAGCTCTTCTCTGAAATGCTCTGTCTCTTCCCCAGAGACCAGCTGATACAGTTTGTCTCCTTCAGCAGGCCTGCTAGTGGTTGCTATGGTGACCTGAGGCTGGTTAACAGATTCCACCCTGTTTGTTTCAGCCCCCCTTAATATGGCTTCTTTTTCTCTGCCAATTTGCTATCTGGTCACCACATATATTTTCCCTTGGGCTCCCATAACATCCCTTCCCAGTATTACTGGTTCTTGTTGCTGGGCATTAATGCCTACTTTATATCGGCCCTCTCGGCCTCTCCAAGTCATTTCCACCGGGGCCACAGGCAAACTTTCTGGTTGACCCCTCACTCCTTGGATAGTCACAGTTTCCTGAGGTAATATTACCTCAGATTTTATTAAATCTGGCCTCAGTAATGTCTGAGCGGCACCAGTATCAAGCAATGCCCAATAATTTGCCCCATGTACACTCACTTCCTCTCTCAGACTTGAATCAAGGTCTGTTACTTCTGTCCAGTTTATCTGGCAGAACTGAACCTTTTTCGCTGTTTCTAAAGCCTTGGGCTCTGTTTTCACTGCCCTTGTCTGAGCAGGATTACTAATGGGGTTGGCAACCTCACATTGAAAACGTAGGTGCCCCGGTCTACCACATTTGTAGCATAATTTCTCCTCACTTTTAGGGTACACAGATCCACTCTGGGGTGTCCTGTGCCCTTCAGATTTTACTGGAGGACTCACTCGCTGTGGTACCACATCCCTTCTGCCAGCGTTATATGGTCTGGGTTTAAAATCTCTTGATGTTTTCCCCACCCAGCCAGTTCTGTTGGAGGCGAAGTGATCCGCCATCTCTGCGGCCTCCTGCACCGATGTAGGGGAACGGTCTTTGACCAGGAGCCTTATTTCTGGTGGTAACTGATGGTATAATTGATCCAATATCATGAGGTTTTTCACCTCCTCCACAGACTGAGCTTTTGCACCTGTCAGCCATTTCCCAAATATGTCCATCAGTTTTGCCCCCAGCTCCACAAAAGACCTCCCTGTCTGTATCTGGCAATTTTTGAAAAGCTTTCTAAAATAATCAGGCCCCAGTCTGAATCTTTTAAACACTGCTTCTTTGAATTCAGCATAGGTGACGGGCCTGTCTGAGGGGAAATATTGGTATACCTCAGCCAATTCCCCTTTAATCAGGTTTGATAAATACTGCATGTATTTATCTTCAGGTAGCCCCCACAACTGAGCTGCTTTTTCAAAGGTGCTGAGGTAAATTTGAGGATCTTGACCAGGCTCATAGACAGCAAAGTCCTTTGGAGTAATTTTTATTTTTGCTCCATCTCTGTCCTTTCTTGTTTCATCAGAATGAAACCTCTCTCTTTCAAATTTTAACTTTTCTACTTGTAATTCGGCATCCACTGCTTGTTGCTTCTCCCTCTCCTCAAACCCCATTCTCAACTTCTCAGTTTCCAACTCCCTCTGTTTGTCTTTTTCCTCAGCCTCAAAGACCCGCTGTTTGTCTTTTTCCTCAGCCTCCATCCTCATTCTCTCAGTTTCCATCCTCAACTTCTCTCTCAAGTACTCTATATAAGCGGGATTGCTTAAATATCCTTCTGGGATCTCTTCTCTGACAGGTTGTTTTTGCTGGGTAGTTGCAAATCCTATAAGTGCTACCCTCAATTCATCTACCCCTTTACCCTCATGAGGTAAATTGAATGTTATGCACTTCTCCACCAGCTCCTCTTTTTTCATTTTTATGTATTCAGCCATGGTGTTTGAGTTCACTCACTCTTTGCCACACACTCTTTGCCAGTCACTCTCACAAGAAATCTTGTTTTGTTATTTCTGTTTGCCACACCACTGTATCTGGATTCTCTGTTGTTCGTATCCCACCGCTACCACCACGTGTGAGGCATCCTTCCCTGGCTCTCCCTGTCAGGTTCCTACCTGCTCGTGGTTACTGCCTGTCTCTAGGCACCACCAGGGACTCCACCAGTCCGGACCGCACTCTCTTATGGTTTACCTATCCGCTCTAGCACAGATCTCAACAGATCCCCCTGCTAGGCAACCATCAGTAACGTCCTAATACTAGTATTCCCAGAGACTCTGAATACTGGTATTGTTATTCTCTTCACCGCTGCCACCATTTGTTACAGTTCCCCTTCAGCCTTGGTCATTACCTTACCCTCCCTTCTGGTCTGTGAAACCCCAGCCAAGGATCAGGCCTTTGGTAAACCAAATTAAGTATTTATTACAGATAACAAAGCTAACAAGATTAACAAGATTTCTTCTTAAGGCACATAAGCATATGGTTTTACTCAATACTAATCTGAACCGCACCTCCCTCCTGGCAAACAACTCTCTAAACCCCACCAAGCAACCCACTCAGTTCTCTTCTCCCCCCCCGATTCCACTCTCACTCTTCCTTTTATACATTCAGCCATTTTAAACACTCAGCCAATCATCTCGCATTCTACTGCCCATTCACTCCCCCTCCTCTTTCACTCCACTTACCATGTATCTTCTAAAACAACAACACTTACCATATATACATTAATATAGGAACATCACACCCTGCAGCTCTGAATTTTCTACTAAACAACTGATAAATACCTATGTAACTTTGTGTCTAGAGACGTATTATTAAGAATCACTTTCCATAATTGTAAGGAGGTGTGTCCACTGTGATGTTCCTATATTAATGTATATATGGTAAGTGTTGGTTGTTTAGAAGATACATGGTAAGTGGAGTGAAAGAGGAGGGGGAGTGAATGGGCAGTAGAATGCTAGATGATTGGCTGAGTGTTTAAAATGGCTGAATGTATAAAAGGAAGAGAGAGAGTGGAATCTGAGAGGTGGTGGTGGTGGATGAGGTGAACTGAGTGGGTTGCTTGGTGGGGTTTAGAGAGTTGTTTGCCAGGAGAGAGTGGAGAAGGAGGGGGGTGGAGTTCGGATTAGTATTGAGTAAAACCATATGCTTATGTGCCTTAAGAAGAAATCTTGTTAATCTTGTTAGCTTTGTTATCTGTAATAAATACTTAATTTGGTTTACCAAAGGCCTGATCCTTGGCTGGGGTTTCACAGACCAGAAGGGAGGGTAAGGTAATGACCAAGGCTGAAGGGAAACTGTAACAAATGGTGGCAGCGGTGAAGAGAATAACAATACCAGTATTCAGAGTCTCTGGGAATACTAGTATTAGGACGTGACTGGTGGTTGCCTAGCAGGGGGATCTGTTGAGATCTGTGCTAGAGCGGGGAGAGAAACAATAAAAAAGGACAGTCCGGACTGGTGGAGTCCCTGGTGGTGCCTAGTGACAGGCAGTAGCCACGCGCAGGTAGGAACCTGACAGGGAGAGCCAGGGAAGGGCGTCACATCCACACGCATGCATCCCAGGCACCTAAATGAGGGGTGAGAGCAGCATAGGGACATAAGCAGATGTCTTATTCCAGGGGTTCCCAAACCTTTCTTCTACATAGACCACTTGAAAATTGCTGAGGGTCTGAAAGTATCTGAAAATTTACTATGGGCATATGCAAGATAATTAACTCCCATTAGTGATGAGCAAGAATTTGGGCTGTGCGTATATTGTAATTTAAAGGTGTAATTTTAATTTTGCTAGTTGTTTATGTCACTACTATTGCCATTACATTCAGTGATATACGGGAATTACGATTTACGAGTAACATTAGTACAAAAAACATTACTAAGAATTCTGTATGGTCTGATACGGGAGGAGGTCCATGGGGGTGACACCATGAGTTACCACACCGGGTGACACCAACCCTAGTGACGCCACTGGATGAAGATGCTGTGGACTGGTTGTTCCTGAGTATGGGAACTGGGTAGATGTCCTGCAGTGAACAAGGTTGCTTTCTTTTGAAGGAACAGGTGTATAGCTTGGGGATACTCCTTTAATCCATCTTTGTCAGTGGAGGTTCTGGATGGCCTCAATGCCATGGAGTGCCTATTATCAGCTACAACCGGTTCGCCAGCTACAGCCATTCTTGGAAAGAGATAATCTGTGCTCTGATAGGCTCCTGATTAGATTACTGTAATGTGCTCTATGTGGGGCTACGCTTGAAGACAGTTCAGGAGTTTCAACTAGTGGCAGCTGCCAGAATCTTGACAGACTCCTTCTAGCCTCTTGGAATCCTTGAGAATCTTGAGATTCTTGAGAAGCTGTTGTCAGCTTCAGGGCTGGGAGCTGGGCAGTAACGAAGCAGCCGGCAGTTAGCTGGGCAATAAAACAGTCAAGGCCAGGCAGATAACGGAGGCCGGCTGGCAGAAGGAAGGCTTGACAAACTAACCAGTAGCAGTGTCCAAGAGCGTTGTGCAGGTAGGGAAGCAGAGTTCAGAAAGCCAGGGGTCCAGTCCAAAGGTCTAGAGGCTAGCAATGGTGTTACACACGAGGGGTCACAACTGACGTTGTAGTCAGCAGTCTGCTGCAGCCATGAACTGCCTTTTGTAAGAGACTCCCTAAGCCAGGTGCCCTTTGATTAGTCTCCCAGCTGCTCAGAGCTGCTTGTTCTTAAACGACCCGACCTCTTCCTTCGTTGCTGTACTACTCGCTGGTGTCTCCTTTCTGTAGGGGGGGAGGGGAGCCTCCTGTTCATACCCAGAGTCCGACTGAGGGGCTTCAGCCAGGTCCTGGACATTCTCCAGCTGGCAGTTGTGAGTTGTGTCCTCAGGGGTTCCACTAGTTCCTTCTCCTGGGTCTGCCAACTCTGCCTCTTCCTCTTCCTCCGAGTCCTCTGAAGAGGCCATGACAGCTGTATTGGTGGCCTATGTACTACCAAGCCTCATTCAAGGAGCTAGTTAACTTAGAAAGCCCTGAGCACCTCTGCTGATATCAGCCTGCCCATGGGTTAAGATCTTCTGGAGAGATCCTTCTTGTTATTCCTCCATTAGGGGAAAAACACTATGCAGGAAAACAACATAGGGTCTTTACTTATGGGTTTTTTAAATGTGCTATGTAATTATATTGTTGCTGTGTTTTATATTGTAGGCTGTCTGAGAGAAAGGGTGAGCTAGAAATCAAAATTAGGGTATGGTCTGAAGGCACACGAGGCTACCACCTCGCTGAAGCTAAGCAGGTTTGAGTCTGGTCAGTGTCTGGATGCGGACCACATGCATGCTGTTTTGAGTTCCTTGATGAAAGAAAGGCAGGAGATAAATGTAAGAAAATAAAATAATAAATAAATAATCCCCTCCTGCTTTAAAGGGCTGTGATAAACATTCCAGCCAGGCAGAAACAACCGAGGAGGTACCAGTGAAGGGGGCAGCTGGGGAGAGGATGTGACATTGGGAGATGGCCAGAGAGAGAGGCTTGGAGGGCCACATTTGGCCCCTGGGCCTGAGGTTGCACACCCCTTTTTTAGTTATATAGTAGCTCTGACATTTCTCACTTGTAAATAAACCACTGGCTGTTATATGGTGCAATCAGGATCATGGAAGTTGGTTTTTTGTAAAAGCAGAGATTTGCTACAGAGGAGGCATAAACAATACACTGACATGCAATCTGTGCACCGTTGCCAAACAGCAGAAAAAACGCTCTCTTTTTTTAGGTTTCTGAGGCAGGGAGTGGCATAACAAATGTTTAGAAATGTCAGGAAGTAGGCGCACCATCTTTTGGCAGGTGGCACAAGGACGTGTAGAGAAGAGGGAAACATGGGCACACAGCTGTTCATTTTAAAAGGCAAAGAGTAGTTTGAGCCGCATGTCAAAACCAGAAGGTCAGCCAGCAAGATGTCTTGTAACTTTGCAGAGAACTCATTTCATGAAACATGGCATCCACAGCTGCCAAATGTCATAGGACATGTGACTGGGGGCTGGTAGGTTTGAGTGTCCTGCTGAAAGGGTTTGTGCAACATCAGAAGCAACCACAGAGCTTAGAGGTGGTGGGGCGCCACTATTTGATCGTCACTAGTTGCTTGAACGTTTCATTCATATTTTAATGATTGTAATGCATCTGACAAAGGGGGCAGGGAGAAAGAGTTGCTTTCTAATAGTGAATCTGTAGACTTTTATAATCTGTCTTTCTCCAGAGGCTTCTGCCAGAGGGCATCTCCAAACTGTATTTTGTGGGAGGGATTCAAGTGCATCCTGGGAACTTTAGGCTGGAACAATTAAAATGGATTACAGTGCTCTGTCACTCTAGTGCAATAAATCCACTCTAAAAAAAGAAACTGATTTTAGCATAGTGTTGGAGAAATGCATTGAAAAGTGTGGAATGAGCAAATGATAAACAGGATGATGTGTAAACACCCCACAAGCAAGTCAGGATGACTGCTCAGTGTCATATAACTACCCCACAGACAAATTAGAATGAATGCTCAATAAAGACCCCAGACAATCTGTCCTCAGCATGTTTTGTACAACCCCATCAGGAGGAATGCTCAATAAACAGATTGTTTGGCATCTCTTGCTTTTTTCATGCATATGCCTGGCACTGTACCTCAGGTTCCCCTAAACACCCTAGCTGTTTCCATTGGCCACCTGGAATTTGGCCGGCCACAGCTTATGAAGGCTGGTTGTGGGGCTGCCAATGTCGGTGATGACGTGTGAACCAACAGTTGCATCCCAGCATTCTTTGCATTGTTTCAGGGGATACCACTCGTTGATTCACTCTTGCAGCTGCTTCCTTTAGCCATTTCATCCTGGAGTTTGATGAGTACTTTACTTAGCCACTTCTTTCAGCCACAAGCTATATAGTGAGGGGGCTCAGGGATGCACATACATACACATACCTCTACCTACCTAGTGCGCTTGCAAAATGCAACCAAATTGAGCATTATTTTGGAGTTCTTTTTTGCCAACAGGCCACTACTTTGTATCGTCCAAGCCTAGTGTGACAGAAAGGTGATAAATGCACTTTTATCTTCCTTACCATTAAGATCAAACGAACTCAGAGCAGGGCTTTTAGCAGGGCTGCCCATGTTCTGTGGAACAACATTCCTGTCAGGATACAATGGGTGCCTGCTATCTGTACTTTCCACAGACAAATGAAGACATATTTGCTCTGACAAGCTTTCCCCGCTGGGTGAAGAGGACTGTGCCATGGGTGCCTCTTTTCATTGTTTTTCAATTCATTTGCTTTTATTTTCTGTGAGGAAATATGAACCGAGCCCAGACTTCTGCCTGACCGTGGAATAAGTTTTAATTGGGAGGAAGGATTTTCTGCCAAGTCTGAAACCTTTTCAGGAACCAGAATGTGTTTTAAAGACTGGTCTGCAAAACATTTTTTTTAAATCCATGGATAAAATACATAAACCGGATGGTATGCAAGGAAATCGTTGAACAAGTGCAAGGATTAGCACTAACACAAAAGGGTTTCTCCTGCTCTCCCCACCCCATGCACATCCCATAATGTCCCTAAATCTGCCCCTTGAGTGTACCCAATGCACCCATTCTGCTCATGCGGCAGACTTCTACCTACACAATGGAACTTCCCCCCTCCTCTCTATGCAGCTTCCCGGACACTCTCAGAATGTGTTCCAGAGGGTTGGGGAACCCTCCAGTGCAGATTTTTCAGGGTCCACAAGGAGAGGAGAGGAAGAGGAAGTACTGTTGTGCAAATGGAACTTCACTTGCACGGTGTTGGATACAACCCACTTTTTCAAATACACAAATATAAGTCTCATTCATACATCCAGTGTTGGCATTTTTACATACCATCCAATTAGCCAGGTCTTCTGGGTGGTTCACAAAGCACAGTTATTGTTTTATATTTATTTATTTATTATTAAAATAATTTATATACCACCTTTCATATTGAGAAGCAATACTAAATATGATCAATTAACAATGAAAACAATTGGCACACAAGCAGTATGCATACAAAACTTGCATAAAACGTGCACAAAACCAAACAACACTAAAAGCCAACAAAGGAGGGAAACACACCAGTTCTAAGTAGAAAAATAAAGTTCAAAAGGCCTGGGAGAACAAGATGGTCTTCACCCGGTGAGCCTCTATGACGAGAACATTCAATAAACAGGGTGCCATCACCAGAAAGACATTCTCCTGAGTTAACCTCATAGGCAAGGCAACCCAGAGAAGAGTCTCAAATGAAAAAGTCCAGGTAGGTGTATACAGGAGGAGGTGATCCTTCAAGTATTGTGAATGTGAACCCAAGCTGTTTAGGGTCTTAGAATGCAACCTGTATTTAAAAAAAAATAAAAATCACCCACCACCATCATAGTGATGCTAACCAAGAAAAAAGAACAGGGGTAATTGAATTAGTTCTGCTCCCAACGTGATTTTCAGCACTGTGATAAGAGTCCCTTTTATTAGTTTGGGAGCCTTTTCTTTTCCAATTAGAGCACGCAGCTGCTCAAAAGAAAGTAATGCCTGTTTGATGGGTAACAGACACAATGAAGGCACTCATGGCCTCAATGGGGGCCATTGTTTGGGGCGGGGGGGGGGGGATCTTGCTATTCGAAATGCCCAGATGCTAATGGAACTTGTTTCTCATTCATCTTTCAGTGTCACACTTTTGCCTATCTAGCGGAGCTCTTTGAATGGAACAGACAGGTCTTAAGCACTCTGTAGATGAAGCATATTCAGGTCTTAGCTTCAGGAGTGTCAACAGCTATGCTCCTTTGAAATTTAGCCCCTCCAACAAAGGCCTTAGCTCAATGGTCAAGCATCGGCTTTGCATGCAGAAGGTCCCATGTTCAATCTGTGGTATCTCCAGGTCGCGCTAGGAGTGTTGCAAGCCAGAAACCCTGGAGAGTCACTGCCAGGCATTGTGTTGACAATACTGAGCTAGATGGATCTGTGGCCTGACTTGGAATAAGCAGTGCTTTTTTCTGGTTAATGAGGTGCGAGTACTCATACCCTGATTAACATGTGATGAATGCTAGCACAAAATGGTTACCACGGGCAGAAAAAAAAAGGTGTGTGTAGTCTGGTGAGTTCCATCATAAAAAAAGCATAAGGCCGCTTCCATTGTTCCTTGGGATTCCTGCAGTCTTGCTTTGAGCCAGCAGATTAACTATGTGTACCGGGCCAAGTTCAAGGTTCTGGTTTTGGTAGACAAAGCCCTATACAGCTTGGGATACATGAAAGATCGTCTTACCCCTTATATACCCAGTTGATCACTGCACTCTGCAAGTGAGGGCCTCCCACAGGTACCATCTTTATTCATTATTCATTCATTGGCAATCATTCGTGGCCAAGTAAGATTGTCTTCCAAGATAAAGTCTTTAACAGTGAGTTCATAAGTGACTGTGGAGGCCAATCCTGGATCCACACAGCCTCCCACAGTGAGGACATAGGTTTCCAGATGGAAGATGGTCACAATGAGGACTTGTTTGATGTGCCTTCCGCTTACCTCGTTTGTCCCTTTCGCCCTGTACTCGTGCTTCTTCAAAGTCCACAGCACATTTGATAATATTGGCATTTGACCTGGCTCTTCAAGGAGGCTTTTGGGGTGGGCTAGATTTTATGATTATTGTTTTCAGATTTTTAATGTGTATTATTTTTGTATGCCTATTTTGTACGTCGCCCAGAGTGGCTGGATAGCCAGTCAGATGGGTGACTAAGAAATTCAATAAATAAATAAATAAAATCCGACCTCCATTTGGGACATTCATGGGCCAAGACTTCCCAGTTCTCGATGCTCATGTTACATTTTTTAAAATTTGCTTTAAGTGTTGGAATAGGCAAATGTTGCATGTTCCCTTTAAGGGATATTTGGGAAATATCCCATCTACCTGTTTTACCATGATGTAACTTCCTAATGGGCTGGGTTACTTACCTGACTTCCTCCTGCTTTGTCCTGGGGGATTTTTGAATATTCTCATTGCTGATCTTCCTACCTTTGAGAAAGGCCGCATGGTATGATGCTCTCTGCTAAGAGCATCAATGCAAACACCAAGATGGACTGAGACTTCTATATTTTCTTTCATCTAAGCTACAGCCTATGTTTCTAACATGTGAAGAGGTCGTGAGTAAATGTTTTATTTTTTACCTAAGAAGGTTGTGTCTGTTGTTATTTATATAGAGAAAGGTGGGCCTGGTTTACATTCTCATTCTGCTGCTTGTATTTTTATATCTCTGCTGAGAAATAGGACCAACCAAATTAGTTCCTATTTCTCTCTGGTATTTTTATAATACCGAACATTAAGAACATCTTTAAACCACTTTCGCTGTCCACTCATATTCCGTTTTCCATCCTTAAGTTGGGAGTAAAGTAGCTGCTTTGGAAGACGGTGATCAGGCATTTGAACAACATGGCCAGTCCAGTGAAGCTGATGTTGAAGGATCATTGTTTCAACACTGGTAGTCTTTGCTTCTTCCAAAATGCTAGCTTTAGTTTGTCTGTCTTCCCAAGTAATTTGCAGAATTTTCCAGAGGCAGCTTTGGTGGAATCTTTCAAGAAGTTGGGAGTGGCTTTTATAAATGGTCCATGTTTCACAGTAAAGTCAGTAGTACAAAGGCTTTGTAAATAAGCATTTTGGTCTCCCTGCGAATATCCCGATCCTTGAACACTCTACACTGCATTCGGGAGAATGCAGCACTCGCAGAGCTCAGACGATGTTCAATTTCAGCATCAATGTCAGCTTTTACAGAGAGATGGTTGCCAAGATAGGGGAAGTGATCAACGTTCTCCAGCGTCACACCATTAAGCTGGATTGATGGTGCTACAGAGGGACTAGTTTACACCTGTTGATGATGGGTTTTTTTAATATTAAGCGAGAGCCCAAGCTTTCCATTTGCTTCTGCAAAGACATTTAGGATAGTTTGAAGTTCTTTCTCTGAATATGTGGAGACTACATTATTACCAGCATATTGAAGTTCTATGACAGAGGTTGACATTACCTTACTTTTTGCTTTCAGCCTACTGAGATTAAAAAACTTTCCATCTATTCGATATATGATTTCCACACAGTAGGAAGTTTCCCCTCAATAAGGTGTAGAATCATAGCAATGAAGATAGGAAATAAGGTAGGAGCAATGACACATCCCTGTTTTACACCTAATCTAACTCTGAATGGATCACTCTGAAAGCCATTGCTATCCAAAATTGTAGCTGTCATGTCATCATGAAGGAGTCACAAAACATACCATCTTATCAGGAGGTCTGTTCCGTACAGCACAGGAAGCAGATCTTTAGTGTTGTGGCACCTACCCTTTGGAATTCCCTCCCCTTAATTGTTAGACAGGCGCCATCTCTGTTATCTTTTTGGTGCCTACTGAAGACCTTCCATTTTCAACAAGCTTTTTAAGTAGAGACCTTAGCCCAGTCTGCATCTGTGTTGGAATTATTTTTTAAGATGTTTTTGAAGCTTTTTTTAAAAAGATGTTGTAAAGATGTTTTGTTTTAACATGTTTTGTTTTAATATATTTTAAAGTCTGTCTTTCAGATGTTTTAGAGTGTTTTTAGTGTTTTTGTTTGCCGCCTGGGCTCCTGCTGAAAGGGCGGGATATAAATCTAATAAATAATAAATGAATAAATAAGAAAACTGTGTACCACACTGAAACAAGTCCCAGAGAATGTAATCTTTAGAACCCAGCTATCCTTCTGAACATAAGAAGAGCCCTGCTGGATCAGGGCAACGGCCTACCTAGCCCAGCATCCAGTTATCACAGTGGCCAACCCGATGCTGATGGGAAGCCCACAAGCAGGACCTGAGTGCAACAGTACTTTCCCCACTTGCGATTCCCAGCAACTGGTATTCAAAGGCGCACTGCCTCTGACAGTAACTAGATAATAAAGCCATCGTAGCTAGTAGCTATTGTTAGCCGTACCCCCATGAATTTTCTAATTCTCTTTAAAAGTACTTTAGTCTGTCCTGGATCTTCCAACATTTCGCTTCACTGGATGGCCCCTGGTTTTAATATTATGAGAAAGGGAGTGCCTATCCATTTTCTCCACACCATGCATAATTTTATACACCTCTGTCATGTACCTCCTTATTCACCATTATTTTTCTATACTAAAAAGCTCCAGTTGGTGGAGTTGATCCAATTCCTTGACCGTGTTTGTTGCCTTTTTCTTATCCTGCTTTGCACAGAATCAGCCATATCTGGGAATCCTGCAGGCAGGACAAAAGAGCCATAGACTTCTCCTGCTGGTGTGCCCCAGCAAATGGCATGCACTGGCATGCTGCCTCATCTAAACATGGAGGTTCAAACGGCTGGCCCAAGCTGGCCCTGGCCCCTGGCTTTAAGGAAACTGATTATCATTAGTTAGCAGCTGCTGTCAAACATTATTTTGAAAACTGTTTTAAAGAGACAGGGGAAATATGATCTGCTAAACCAATGAGGTATATTTGTTGTTGTTATATGCCTTCAAGTCGATTACAACTTATGACAACCCTATGACTCAGCCACCTCCAAGAGCATCTGTCGTGAACCGCCCTGTTCAAATCTTGTAAGTTCAGGTCTGTGGCTTCCTGTATGGAATCAATCCATCTCTTGTTTGGCCTTCCTCTTCTTCTACTCCCTTCTATTTTTCCCAGCATTATTGTATTCTCTAGTGAATCATGTCTTCTCATGATGTATTCAAAGTACAATAACCTCAGTTTCACCATTTTAGCTTCTAGTGATAGTTCTGGTTTAATTTGTTCTAACACCCAATTATTTGTCTTTTTCGCAGTCCATGGTATGCGCAAAGCTCTCCTCCAACACCACATTTCAAATGAGTTGGTTTATCTGCTTTTTTCACTGTTCAACTTTCACATCGATACATAGAGATCGGGAATACCATGGTCTGAATGATCCTGACCTTAGTGTTATGCAACCAAATGTCTTCACCCATTCTGAACGCAGACAGGCGACTGTGTAGGTAGACAGAGATAACTAGCCTTACAGAGGTGGTATACCTTTCTGATGGCACAGGTGGTAGCCTGTACTATGAAAAGGAGGGAAGGTGGGTGGATCCGCTAACCTAGCCCCTCTTTGGTCCTCAGTGCTGCTATCCAGTGGATATCTTTATTCCCAGGCTGCCTCTTGGAATATATTTCCAACTTTTCCCGACTATTTCCAGCCAACTTTTTAAATAAGGCAATGTGTGGTAATAAGGCTATTAGGTTTTGGATGAATAACAAAGCTTCAAACAAAATTAAACCAAAGCAAATTTAGCTTTTACTAAAAGTAAAGGCAGCAATTTAAAACAGCTGTTGAGAAAATGTTTGTAGAGAAAAGCCTAATTTAGAAAATAAAGTGAACTTTTAATCATAACAGCAAATGAAAACACAGGAAAATTGAAATGGAACTGGACTGCCTTCAGCTGATCCTGACTTATGGCGACCCTATGAATAGGGATTTCATGGTAAGTGGTATTCAGAGGGGGTTTACCATTGCCTCCCTCTGAGGCTACTCCTCCCCAGCTGGCTCGGGCCTGCTCAGCTTGCCACAGCTGCACAAGCCAGCCCCTTCCTTGTCCGCAACTGCTAGCTGGGGGGCAACTGGGCTCCTTGGGACTATGCAGCTTGCCCGTGGCTGCACAGGTGGCAGGGCACGTAACCCCTGAGCCACTCCCTGTGGGGTGATCTTTAGCTGGCCCTTGACACCCAGGAGACACGAGTGGGGATTTGAACTCGCAGACTGTGGACTCCCAGTGGTTAGAGTGTTGGACTACAACCTGGGAGACCAGGGTTCAAATCCCCACACAGCCATGAAACTCACTGGGTGACCTTGGGCCAGTCACTACCTCTCAGCCTCAGAGGAAGGCAATGGTAAACCACCTTTGAATACCACTTACACTGAAAACCCTATTCATAGGGGCGCCATAAGTCGGGATCGACTTGAAGGCAGTCCATTTTCAAGTCAGGGCCTCTCCAGACATCCTTTTTATTGTGCATTCATTCCTGATTATTTATGCCCATGATGCTATTCGAGCAGTTATGCACAATCCTGCTTTCAATACTGTTTACACCTGCAAAAGGTTCAGGGAGGACACACTGCTTCATTTCCAATCAGTGTAACTTCCTGCTGAAATCCTGTAACTGTGTATACCACAAGTTTATTTTATTGTCCTGCTTTTGTTGCATTATGTGCTCCTCCAGATGGCGATAATGCAGTAACATTGGGGAAACATCACAGAACAGTGAGTAAATGGTATGATGTGTGGATGGTCCAGTATAAATTCACCACTAATGCACTAATGTGTCAATGACATTTTGCAAAATACCCCTGAAAAGAACTGCAGTCTGGAGGGGCCCCTAGTATAGGCAATTTACTTTCCCCAAGCCAATACTAAACAATAAAGCAGTGTCCAGTTCTCTCAGTGTTCAGCTTCTTCTGTTCCTGAAGTCTGGATCCACTGCAGCCCTCTGGCTTTTCTCCAGCAGAACTCAAGCTCTAAATAAATTGTATTTGCCAACATTACCTACATTATGTTTCCTCCCACTACCAACCTATTGGCCATTCAGACAGGCAGTAGAGTTCTGTTTGAGTTTCTCTTTTTCATATATCATTGAGTTGCAGCCCATCCCTATTGCCTTCAAGGGAAGGACTGTAGCTCAGTGTTAGAGCATCTGTTTTGCATGGAGAAAGTTCCAGGGTTGATCGCCAGCATCTCCAGGTAGGGTTGGAAATGTCCCCTGCCTGAACCTTGGAGAGCTGCCAGTCCCAGGAGATAATCCTGAGCTAGATGGACCAGTAGTCTGGTTCAGTATATGGCAGCCTCCTGCGTTCATACCGTTTATTTATTTTATTATTTATTTATTTGATTTATATCCCATCCTTCCTCCCAGCAGGAGCCCAGGGCGGCAATTGTTTGTTTGTTGGCTTCCTTGAGGTACCTGCACTGTTGAAAATGTCTAGATGGACACTTGTACTAATCTAGCAAGGCTCTTCTTATATTCTTATTTGGACGGGCAGATGCAAAACAGGACAGGGCTTCTGCACCTTTGGTAGGTATGTAGAAGAGGGAATTTCAGACAGCTATTGACAATACAGAGGAAGGCAATGGTAAACCACCTCTGAATACTGCTTACCATGAAAACCCTATTCATAGGGTCGCCATAAGTCGGAATCGACTTGAAGGCAGTGCATTCCATTGACAATACAGGAGTCCTGCCCTTTTTTTGCATCTGGCCTCTCTTGTTCTGATAGATACACTTACCTTTGCCGCACTGAAAAACTACTAATGAAACTCTTGATTTTCCTCAACATTCCTTGACTGATTTGCTCCACCAGGCACCTTCAAATTTGTTCTGAACGTCGCTTTAGGTGACATTCAGGTGGACAATTCTGCTCTTGCAAACAGCAATAGGCAAGTATGAGTAAGTAGTATGTTGTGTTCTAAACAGGCCTTCTGTCCAACCTGCAGACAAAGGAAGCTATGACATGTGGAATCATTTCTCATATTCTGTTACTATTCTAAAAATTCCAGTTTGTTCAACAACTGGTGCAACCCCAAACTTTGATCTGAATATTTTAAGCAATTTGCCTCTTCATGCAACAACAGATGTCATAGCTGATTAAAATATAGAAAAACGCAATGAATCAAAGACCGCCTCAGAAACACAAATGCTTGCCGCCTTGGTAAGCAATCAGTGCTGAAATAGACTAGCAGAGAATATCGGGACAATGTGGAAGGGATAGAATGTCACTGTAACTCAGGATATGTCAGCATTTAATTACAGCCCTTTATTTGGGGGTTGCTTCTTTTGCCTTCAACCACCAAATTCACCAAAGCTGAAGTTACTTTGGGCTGGATATTAATTCTCACTGAAACAATAGGAAATACCTTCTTTCCTCTTCAGTGCTGTACAACCACAATCCAGCCTCTCTTTTTTTAACAGAACAATGTTTGCTTATGTTCACACTCACATGCACACGCACGCACACGTGCGCACACACACATATCCCAGCAGGGCTAGCTCCAGATTTTAGGAAGCCTGTTCAAATTGCCATCTGGTGAGCTCCTTCTCTACCAGTGGCCCCTGGTGGGCTTATCTTGTAGCAATGGTGCCATTTGGCTGGGGTTTGCTATGTTAATTTCCCACAATGCCCGGGAGCAACACTATATTGGGGGAAATGTACATGGCAGCTGGACCCTGATGTCAGGTGCTGCTTGGATCATCAAGATTTTTTTGGTTTAAGGGACAGTCCAGAGCTGGGTTCTAGGGCTGCAACAGTTGTCCACGGATGCTGGGTGCTAAGGCTGACCCTGTACACCTGTTCTACAAGCGCAGACTAGGAGAATGCTCAAGCAGCTGCTGTACACCCAGAAACGCAAGAATTGCCCTAGGGAAAGGAAAGGGCAAACCAGGGCATACAAGCTTCTTAATGCCTGCGACATAGTGACAACTTGTCATAAGTGGGAGCTTCTGGCCAGTCCTCTGCTGCGCTTGAGTGACATCAACAAGGCCGGCTCTGCCAGTAGGCAAGTGTGGCCGTGACCTCAGGCAGTGGATGTCAAGCGGCCTGCAGTGAACAGAGCTGTGTGTGCCACATGACCTGCTTTGTGCCTGCTAAGCTACCCTGCTGCCTTCAGCTGTTGCTGTGGAGGATGCTATCCCGTTACCAGTGCTGAAGTAAGATTCAGCTGCCAGGCTGCTCAGCTTCTGTATGTGGAAACGGGGAGGCGCCATCTTGTCCTTTGCCTCTGGCAGCAAAGTATCTTGGGCTGGTCCTGGATACCAAGGCCAGAAGGTAGTATTGTGACTAACTCAGCATTGTCAGGCAACGTCTTGGCTCCGTTTACACCATCTTCCGCACCGTGGCCTGTGGCTTCTTCGATCCCTTGCTGCCCGACGATGAAAACGAGCCAATGACAACTGGCCGACCAAGGTCTACATCTACCCGGTCTATTCGCTCCATCCGCAGACGCCGCCGGGGAGTCATGCGGCCAGCCCGACAGGAACTTACGGTGGCACCCACCGCCCTGGAACAGCTGCAAGACTACGAGACCTGGGAGCTACCACTGCAGCATCAGAAGGCCTGCGGGCCAGACCAGTTGCCACCACCCTGTTTTCACTTTACCAGTGGCGCCGGCGGTGGCAGCAGCTTCTTCCTGAGCCAGGGCATGCAGACGGAGACCCCCAGCATTAACCTGCACTACTCCTGGCCTGAACTGCAGGCCACCGCCATTTCAGACTGGTATACAGCCCCTGGACATAGCTGTAAGTTCAGGCGAGATGGAATGCCTTTCCTAGATATTTTTTCTTAATTAATGTTATTTGCTATTTAATTTCATTTGTTGTACAATGTATTGCTTTATTGATGTATTGCCTTGTTGATGTATTTTTATATTTGTGTTTACTTTTCTGTAAGCCGCCTTGAGGGCCGTTTGGCCAAAAGGCGGGGTATAACGTAATGTAACGTAACATAATGCAGGTGGGCACCTTCAGACTTCGGCGTAGCCTCTCAGTCTGAGGAACATTCAAGGGGAGACCAAACTGCTCTCAGCAGACAATACCTGCCTGCATTCTTCTGCACTTGCTCAGAACTTGCTGTGCCTCAAGACTCCCACCACAGAAATGCCTTTCTTCCGACTACATGGGCTCGGAGGGCTCCAGTGAGATAAATAAAATATTAGCAGTCTTCTTCAGGGAACCACCTCAAGTTCCATGAAGAAGATCTCTGGTTGTCTAGGATTCTGATAAAATGCCTACTTCGATTTGATATCAAAAGCCACTCCTAGCTGTGGTATGCCTGGAGTTTGCCTCCTTTTCTCATTATAAGCCATGTGATTTCAAGTTGCCAGACTTCAGGTTCCTCCAAACAGGGAGAGTCACGATGTTCAAAACATATGTGCTGACACCTTTGCATGTGCATTTTACTAATTTGCACACTAGTCTGTTATGAATCTGGTCTGACATGCAAAATAAGTTTCTTGCATATTCTAAAAGGTCTTACACTTTTAAAACTGGTAGCATGCAACAGCAGAAAAAATGGTATTGATTTATATTATAATAATTGGTGTAAAAAAGCCCAAGGCCTTTTGAAACTACAAAGTGAAATATCAAGGTTTTGCTGGATACAGAAACAAAGCACAGCACTACAGCTTCAATTAGGTTTCTAGAAACCTTTGAAGCCTTAAAGATTTTTTTTTTAAAAGTTGGACAGTATTTGTGCCCATGATTTTTACTTCAAAATGAGATGATTTGCATTGTCTGTTCTCGTGATATTTTGGAGCTTGCTAAAGAGGTCCCGTTGGTACCAAATCTTCTTTTGACAATTTATATATCACTTAATGACAGTTGTCTCTAAGTGGTGTACAAGAAACTTGATGCAATGAAAATAAAAATAAGTTAAAACTATAAAATCAGAATTCAGTTAAAATGCCTGCTGGGATTAAAAAGTGCCTTGGATGCCGCTGCTGAGGCAATTCCAGCTGAGGTTTCCAGTGCAGAACCTTCCCATGCTCTGTAGGAACAATGTCAGTTTACGCGACCTGATGATGTGGATAGGACTCTTGCAATGATGTGATTGGCTTCTTGCCCTCTTGACCCCTGCCCATCCTGGCTGGTGACAGCCAGTTAGGGGTGTTGGTCTTGGTGTTAACCAGATAGGTCCAGGGTGTGGTGAATGCCAATTATATTTTTGCTGATGTACAAGCCTGCAAAGACATGGGGAAACCATACCTTCTGAAGCAGACTGTAACCAGGAGCATTGCTAGAGACTTAAAGGACTCAGAGCACATGCATGTGACACAAATGTGCATATGCTAATTGTATATGTATAGATGCCAATTTATGTATAGATGCCAACTTTCAGAGCAAAAAAACAAACTAACACTAGCTGTTGCAGTCACGGCTTCCTATAAGCCCTTGACAAATTCATGGAGGATAAGGCTACTACCCACGATGGCTCTGCTCCGCCTCCATGGTTGCGTGTAGTATGCTTCTGAGTACCAGTTTCTGGAAACCGCAGGAGGGGAGAGCACTCTTCTCCTTAGGCCCTGTTTACAGGCTTGCCCTAAGCATCTGCCTGGCCACTACAAGAACAGGATGGTGAACTAGATGGGCTTTTGGCCTGATCCAGCAGGGCTCTTTTTACATTCTGAAGAGTAGGAAAAGCTCCCCACTTTAGAAGTGCCATGTGGAGGACTGCAGTACTGGGCACAGTGATGCAAGAGAACTCATGCAACTCTCCACTGCCTATCTTTAAATGCCTGAATAGGGCTCAAGTCAGAGTAGAATTCAGGGGTCTTACGGCCTGCTTCACATCTGAGGCAAGCACAATTCCTTGAAGACTCCACGATTGGAAAAAATGAATCTGGGCAATACCCCTACGCCCAAGCATGAATGAATAGGGCTGCACCTGCACAGGGTGGCTTCCAATGCTCTTGATTTATTGCTGCCCTGCACTCCTACTGGGAGGAAGGGCAGGATATAAATCGAATAAATAAATAAATAAATAAATAAATATTGCTATTGTACGCAACTGGGAATACTTCCTGGATTCAAGAAAGGCAAACCCCTTTCACCAGGGACATCACTTCCCATAGGGAGCAATAATCTAGCAGTGCGGGCCCTGTGCTGGCCAGCCAGTAGCCAATTTTCAGACAGTGCTCAGCATGCAAGAGGCAGGAGCGTGTTTGCTTCAGACAGTAGGGTCTGCTAAGCTATGGGTTGAGCCTGGCAAACTCTGGAGTTTACTGGGTTTTCAGAAGATGGTGCCAGTCACCTGATGATGATGATGATGAAATATACTAATCCCAGAGTGCAGGACAAGGAAAAATGGGCTGAAGTTACAGGAAGCCAGATTTTGGCTGAACATGAGGAAAAACAATTTAACTGTTAGAGCGGGACGATAATGGAACCAATGGCCTAGGGAGGTGGTGGGCTCTCCAACCTTGGAGGCATTCAACAGGCAGCTGGACAGCCAACTGTCGGGGATGCTTTAACTTGCAGAGGGTTGGACTCGATGGCCTTATAGGTCCCTTCCAACTCTACGATTCGATGATTCGACAACACTAATAACATAAGTAGCCATGTTGGTGGAACAGGAAAAAAACACCCAAAAATAACAGTCGGAAAGGGAAATGCATGAATTAGGAGCCACTAAAACATTTCGAAGTAATGTAGAAACAGTGGAGTTCCCTGGAACTATAATAACGATAACCCTAATTTAAATAAATAAATAAAATGAGTCCTGGATCATGCCAAAGGCATCTTGTTTTCACAGTGGCCAACCAGATGCCCATGAGAAGACCGCAAACAGGACATAAGCGCAACAGCACTGTCCCAGCACAGAGGAGGCAGAACATATCCTTGTAGCCACTGAGAGCTTTATCTTCCATGAATTTGCCTTTAAGAACATTAACACGGTGACATCCCACCCTTTCTTCAAGGAGCTCAGAGCAACATCGTGGTGGTGGTGGTGACGATCCCCTCCTCGTTCCTCGCAACCACCCCATGCAGCCTGAAGCCGATTGAGGCAGCTATCCTACACGCCACTCACCGGGGAGTAAGCCCCATTGAATTAAACGCGACTTACTTCCGAATAGACAAGGCGAGGTCGCAGCCTAAATTAAGCGGAGGCACAGTAACAACCCCAAGGTCACCTAGAGTTTGCTTGCCTAGCTCGGACCAATGAAAATCTGCCTCCGGTTTTCGAGGACATAGTTGGGTTGTTGGAGCCGCCCATCGGGGAACCCTCCGGAATTCTATTGCCAAAGCGCCCGTCTGGAAACTCTGGGTCCTACGACCTTGGGCCGGAGTTCCTACTTTCTTTCTCTCTGTCTTTCTCTCCTGCCCTCTTTTCCCCGCTCCTCCCCTTTGCTCGCCACGCTGCAAGGCTGGGAGGGCACAGGGGCTCACCCATGGCCCTCCTCTTCCCTAATACCAGAGGAGTTTCTCCAGATCCGACGAGAAAAAGTCTCGCGCTTCTCCGCTCTCTCTTTTACTCCCCTCCCCTCCAATTTTGTTTTTGGAGGGGGCGTGCGCGCGAGAGTGTGTCTCTGTGTGCTCTAAATCACATGGTGTTTTAAGAAATGCTCCAAAGATGGCGGTAGCGGCGGCCGGAGGGGGAGGCGTTGGCGGCCGGGCGCAGCGGAGTGGCGCGCTGGAAGTTTTGGTGCGCGACCGGTGGCACCGGGTGCTGGTGCACCTGAGCTCCGAGGCGCTGGTGCTGAGCTCCGAGGAGGGAGGCGCGGTCGCCGCCGCTTACAACGGCATCGGGACAGTGGCTGCGGGCAGTAACGGCAATGGGAGTTTCTACAGCAGAGGGGCAGCTGTTAGTCCTGCGGCGGCGTCCGGCGACGCCGCCGCCGCCTGCAACCTTTCCGGAGTAGGATCTCCTGAATCCCCGTCGGGGGACGCGGGCGGTGGCGGCATCGGCGGCAGTCCCACGTCGGGTTTGATGAGCGGGGTGCGCACGGCTTTCACCGACCTGCCCGAGCAAGTTCCCGAAGCCATCTCCAACAAGAAGCGGTGCGTGAAGGTGTTGAAGCAGGAGATGGGGGGCCTGGGCATTAGCATCAAGGGGGGCAAAGAGAACAAGATGCCCATCCTGATCAGCAAAATCTTCAAAGGGTTGGCGGCCGACCAGACCCAGGGACTGTACGTCGGGGATGCCATCCTGGCCGTCAACGGCACGGACCTGCGGGACGCCACCCACGACGAAGCCGTGCAAGCCCTGAAGAGGGCGGGCAAGGAGGTGGTGCTGGAAGGTAAGGAGTTAACGGGGCCAAGTCCTGCAAAGTTTCGTTACGAAAAGTGAGCCGGTGGAGCTCGGACCTCTAACTTGTGTGCGTGAGAAAGAGTGCGAGTTTCGTTTTTGGTTTAACTCGGGGCTGGGAGCCAGAGGCACTCTGCACAATCTCAGAGTCACTCTTGCCTGGTTTCTACCAGGCATTAAGCTGGGGCGCTTTTAATCTCTTGGAGAGGGGGTACCTGGGCTGGACCTCGGGAGCCTCTGGTTCCCCTGCTGGGGTGTGAGGGGGTGAGTGTTCGCTCCCAGGCACTGCTCTGACTCAAGAAGCGTTTCACATGTTGGGGAAACCGCATGGCCGGGTTGTTGGCTGCTTGTTTGCAATGCGTTTTCAGCACATGAAGGTGCTGGCTGGCCTGTGGGAGCTCTTCCCTTCCCATGAAGCAGAGGTAGCCAAGGTGGTGCTCTCCAGATGTTGCTGGACTCTCAGCCAGCATGGCCCGTGGTCAGGGATGATAGGAATAGCAACATCTGGAGGGCACCGTATTGGTTAACCCTGCTATAAAGCGGGGTGCCCCCCCCCGGAGAAGAGGCAGGTTGTTGCCATATATGTTTACTCGCATTCACAAGTTTGGTGGGATTTACTCAAGTCCGTGTGATCGTAGCCTAAGAGTGTTTGCTTTAAAGAAGGGGGTTGGATTTTGCCGTGCTTGGAGTTCTGTGGGATTTGTGGGAGGGGGGAACAGGGTGTTGAAGTGATGCCACTGCCTAGCGCTTTCTGCCAAAGCTTGCGGAGGATCTCTTACCACTAACTTTCCAGTGTTGAGCCTTAGTCCTGAAAACACATTCTGGGAATGTTGAAGGTGCCTGCCAAGAAGTGTAGAGCGACTGTGTCCTCTGCTCTGTTTCCCTAACCAGAGATGTAGCTTGTTGTTATTGCACAGGTGAGGGGCAGGCGTGCTGTATTCTGGGGTTGAAGCAAAACAACAAGAACGAGTTCTGGGGCTAATCCTTAATTGGAGGCTGCAATCCTAAACACACTTATTTGGGAACACTAAACTGACACAACACACATAGGATTATTGCGAGGATTGTGCTGCAAATCAAGCTCTGAAAAGATCTCTCCATTTCTGTTCCTCTGAGCAACCTTTCCTTGCTCATAAATCTTAACCCATATGTTTTCCTCCAAAAAAAAATGTGCATATGTATTGCTTTGTTTGTGGAACCTTATTTTGAGCAGAGAGAACAGGCAGTAGGGAAAGAGTTAAGAGCCTCCTTCTTCTTTACCTCCCTCCCTTCCCAAACTGCTCACTCCACAATCTGGTTTTGGATTTTTAAAAAGGAGAGAGAGAGAAAAAATTAGGGGGAAGTTGTATGTATTTTTAGTATTATTATTATTATTTATTAAATTTATATCCTACCCTTCCTTCCAGAAGGAGCCCAGGGTGGCAAACAAAAACTCTAAAAGCACTCTAAAACATCTTACAAACAAAAGACTTTAAAACATATTAAAACAAAACATCTTAAAGACATCTTTTAAAAACAACTTTAAAAAAATCTTAACGCAATATTTTTATCTGATATTTTTGTACAATACCGTCTAGTTTGACTCTAAAAGAGCCAGAGTAGCACTGGACTAGGACCTGGGAAACCAGGATTGCTCACTGGGTTACCTTGGGCCAAATCACTGTCTCTCTGCCTAAGCTAATTTACAGGTATGTATGCCACCTTGAGGAAAGGTGGGATATAAATGCAGTGAGTTAATAAATAGTAAAAGGAAATGAGGGGCAGTCAAGAGGTAAAATCTGCCAGAACAAGAGACAGCAGTGGAGGGGAACGTTTGAGGGTTTTAAAAAAAATTCTGTGAATGTTGAAACTGCAGAGGGATACTTGCAAAATATCATCTTGGTATGTGAGACTGGATGTGTCAGCATGGAGACCTAACGCAGATGGAGATGGGCTGTAGCTCAGTGGCAGCTCATCTGCCTTGTAGGCAGAAGGTCCCAGGTTCAGTCCGTGGCATCTCCAGGTAGGGCTGGGAGAGACTCAAGCCTGGAACCCTGGAAGGCCACTGCCGGTCAGTGTAGACAATACTGAGCTCAATGGACCAGTAGTCTGATTCAGTGTAAGGTGGCTTCCTATGTTCCTAAGGTACCTTCAACATTAGTTTGACAGTCTCTAGCAGCCATTTGCAAGTAGATCCAGCAAAGCAGGATCAGGGGCTTTGCAAAGGTAAAGTGAAATGAAAATATTTATCTAAGAAAGAAAAAGTTGGGGAATACTTTTGAGACATTCCTCCATTTCCTTCCCTGCTCCCACCCCAGCCTGTACGACATCTTGCAGGTTATAAGGGCTTTGCCATGTTATCTGATCTGTCAGAGAACAGCGGGTCAGGTCAGGTCATTCTGGCAAGGTGTGTCGACAAAGCAAAGTTGCGTGGTTACTCTCCTCCTTCTCTCAGGGGCGCTGTTTCTTTAATCTACGCTAAGATTAAGCTCTTTTTTGCCAGTCTCTTTCTGTGTCTCCCTGCCCCCGCATCTCAAAATGTGAATGCAAATGTCAAAACTGCATTGGCTAGAACTTCTGTATACTGCATGTAAAATTGCCTGCTTTCCATTCTGCATCAATGAGCTCTGCACGTAAGGCCTCCTACATTTAAAAGGATCCTCTTACAGCCCAGCGATTCTAGCCGTGTTTACTCATAAGCAAGCCCCACTGCGTTTGACGAGACTTGCTTTCAAATAAGAGCATGTACGATTTCAGTTTTAGTGACACTTGTGAAAAGTTCCTTAAAGGTGGAGAGCATTCAGATCACAAACTTCGGTTCTTCGTGTGTGAGTGCAGAAAATAAAAGTTTAACCAATGCAAAGGAGTACCCATCGCTGTCCAAAGTCACGAGGATTAAGGATTGTGCAACTCTGGATTCAAAGCTTGATTGGGGATGAGTGACAAGGTTGTCTAGCATATTCTGTTTAAGCTGGAGCCATCTGTGCGGTAAGCAAAGGTTAACAGTGCCCTCTTGCTTTTTCCACCCTGTCCTACAGGCCTAAAGCTAAAAATAATCACAACCTCAACATAGTGCCCTCCAGATGTTTTGGACTACAGCTCCCATCAGGCCAAGCCAACATGGCCAATGGTCAGGGAGATGGGAGTTGGAGTCCATCAAAAAAAACAACCAACACACCATCTGGAGGCCACCAGGTTGGAGGAAGGCTGGGATGAAAGAATGGCACATTCTTATGCAGTGATGAGAGTGCTGCCAACCCACTAGGGAGATTGTGGAAATCATTGTCATAATTGCTCCTCCTATCTCAATTTTGAAAACTGAAATCAGATTTTAAAAGTTCTTGAAATGGAGTTTGTGAAGAAAGGTGACACCTAAAAGTTGTGGCTGCTCTTTTCAGTTTATGTCAAAAGTTAGTTACAAATGCAGACTTCTAGGAAGTGAACAGCAGAAAGTTATAGAAACAAAACATCCAATTTGTGTTTGCAGAGAACATGAATGCCCTTGGTGATAATGCTTGCGCGCACAAGTTCATTGTCCCAGAGGTTCCTGACCTCTAGTTTATTGGCATTTGTGAAGAAGGTTGACAGCATAATACCACTCACAATCTCCTGTCTTTGTCATTTGTAGCAGGACATCTTAAAAATGACTGGAGAAGAATGACGGACTGACAATGCTTCACAAAGTTATAAAGTACATAAAATTTCATCTCGTGCTGGATCAACAGAGTTTAGGGTAGAGTTTGAAAGCATTTGCGTTTCATAGAACACTTCATGAGGCAGAGCCGTATGCCTTGAGAGGCTAATTTGGCAATCACTGAGAGCTAATTCTCTGTTGAAACTTTAGTGATGTTATGAAAGCCCCATGGAGGGTTGCCAGTTGACTAGAACAACGTTAGCCTATGCCTGTTGTTTTTAACAGACGTTTGATATGTAGAAGTAAACAGATGAAACTTTTTCACCTGCCAGATCAAGCTGATGTTAAATGCACAGGAGTAGAGGGCAGCAAAAATTAGGCAACCCTAATGATGGACTGGCCAGCATGACAGTGCTGACTGGAGCTGATAGGAGTTGTAGTCTAAACCATTTGAAGGACACAAGGTTTGCAAAGTCTGAGATAGGGTATGGCAGTAAGAAGAAAAAATTAATAGTTATGTTGGTGACCCTGTTAAAGACACATTAGGAATTGAAGAACAGTAGCTAACTTGAGGACTTCATTCACAAAAGAATCAACATGATCTGCATAAATGTGAATGTATGTGGAAGAACAAGAACCATAGCCAGTGGATACAATATATTTATTTTATTTTATTTATTTTATTTTATTTATATACCGCCCTAAGCCAAAAAGGCTCTCTGGGCGGTGTACATAAAAGATACTTCTTTTGTATTACCATATGAATACTTCCCAATATACTTGTTTTAAGTATATTGGCCCTGATCCAGAGAAAGTTGGTTGAACTTCAGTTGAATTGAAATAATGTGGTTTTGTAGCTGTAGTTCATCCCAATGATTATAATTTGGTTATTACCTTTGCACCCCACCTTTCCTCCAAGGAGCTTGGAATGCCATACATTCATGATGAATCCTTCCCCACCTCTGCGTGTTTTTTTCCGTGCAAAAACCCTGTGAGGTAGACTTGGCTGAATGATAGTGAATGACCCAAGGTGACTCAGTGAGTTTTGAGGTTGATCAGGAATTTGAACTTGGTTCGCTGTCTTCACTGCACTGCGCTGGGACTTGTGCAACATGCATCACATCCTTGAGCATGTTTACTTGCAAGTAAGTCCAATTTAATGAGATGCATTTTCTAGTATGTGTGTTTAGGACTGCATCTGGAGGCTACAATCCCATGCATGTGTTTTTGGGAGTAAGCCCAGTTGAACTCAGTGGGACTTACTTCTGAGTAAACATGAATTGGACTATAACTTTCTCTAGATTGGGGGCATTGTTCATAGAATCATAGAATAGTAGAGTTGGAAAGGGCCTGTAAGGCCATCAAGTCCAAACCCCTGCTCAGTGCAGGAATCCAAATTTAACCATACCCGACAAGTGGCTGTCCAGCTCCTTCTTGAATGCCTCCAGGGTTGGAGAGCCAACCACCTCCCTAGGTCATTGGTTCCATTGTTGTACCACACTAACAGTGAGGAAGTTTTTCCTGATGTTCAGTTGAAATCTGGCTTCCTCTACCTGGAGCCCATTATTCCATATCCTGCACTGTGGGACGACTGTGAAGAGATCCTGGCCCTGTGTGACAACCTTGCAAGTACTTGAAGAGTGTTGAGATTATTCACTGGGAATCATCTCAAGGGCTATCCATGGCTACTCGCTACGCTGGCTATTTTCTTCCTTCACTGTCTCAGGCAATGGGTCTCTGAATACCACTTGCTCAGAACTGCAGCTGGGGAGAGTGCTGTTGTGCTCATGTCCTCCTTGCAAGCTGCTCACAGGCATCTAGCTGGCTGCTGTAAGAACAGGGTGTTGGACAAGATTGGCCTGATCCAGCACGTCACTTCTTATGTTCCTAGTGGGATTTCAGTTTAGAGTTGCTGTTTAAAGGCTTTTGAAGAACTAGTTCTATGTGAAGAAAATTATGGAAGACACCCCCCCCCAGCACTCTCCGCAAACCCCATTGTTGTGGCTCTGCTACCTTCACAGCCCCTCTATGGTGCTAAACTGGAGATTTTCTTCTCAGGAGTCTTAATCTGGTCCTGGGTTGCTGATCCTTAGTTGGAAGCCTGGCAGTGGACATGTTTGCTAAACAGATGCAGGTAGAGCCAGAGCGAGGTTTGCATTGGACTGTGCGGTGTTACGTTTTCAGGGAACAATTCCTGGTCGAAAAGCATGGGACATCTGCTTTTCTTTGGCTAAGCCTCTCATCTGGTTGGCATATCCCAGAGGCCTGTTACTGGTAACTTGGCAGGGTTTAGAATCACAAATCAGGCTGTCATAGTTATGAGACTGGCTTAAAGAGAACACTATACATTTGAGAGTGTTTTTTTTTTTTAATCCCTCTTGATCCGTTAGCCTTCTGAGGACATAATTGCCATCATTTTGGCTAAGTCTTCTCCAAAATATTGAGGAATTGAAACTCCTGGTTTTGTTTTTGTTTTTAAAGTTGAGTTTCAACATTCTTAAAATATCAAGCTGTGTGTGTATATATCTGTCTATCCCATATGCCTGCTACAATTCCAAGATGTTTGCTTACATTCCATTAAAGTCTTAGGGATTTAGGCACTTAACTTTCCCTAGATAAAGTGGCCTACCCTACTTATGTTATACACAAGGCCAGATGATGTTATTTCCATGGCCTTTTCTCATCTGACAAATTGGTATACGCATGATTTTTGCACACCATGCATTTTTCGAGTGCCTGCCACAGGAGAGAGTGTTAGTTAATTAAAATCATTTGTTGCAGGCAACTGATTTTGGATACTGGAGGCATTTACAATGTATTTTGGTGTGGAAAATTCTTGATTTCAGTTCATATGAGGTCCTGGAGTAAACTCAAAACAAAGCATGAGCATTTTAGCTGAGACATTGACAGCCAAGGGTGATGAACTTTGCTTGGTGTGAGAACGGAAAGTGATAATGCCACCCTGAAAACCTCTGAATATGGGTTCAGCTGACTCTTTTTTAATTCATTCATCTGGTCATTGCCTTATGGTACACTTCATTTGTGTCTGCTGCTGCTACTTCCCTCTGGCGAGTCAGGCAGTTCTTGGAAATATCTGCTATGGCAGAGAGCACTTAGAGAGAGGAGGTGGGAGGGGAGAGAGAGAGAATGACACAGAGAGAGAGAGGTGATCCTGTGACCAAATTCTGACACAACCCCATGAGGATGAATGGGTATGTGGGCACAGCCTTGGAGAGAATTTGGCCTTTGCTGTTAGTTGATGATTGATGTGAGCAAACTCTATTTTATTAAATACTTTCCCACCGCAATAGTTACACACCAGCCTAGACATGTTGTAGCTTTCACCTTTCTAAAAGGCAGTTTTGTTTTCTAAATGAGCAAAATATTAAGGTATCTCGAGAGCAGATTGTTTCTCCTCAATGCAATGCAGTGCTCTGCAGCTCACTTCAAGAGGCCAAAAGGTAACTAAGGCAAAGCAGAGTAAAGACACTTCATGATCACTGCTTTGCTAAATGATGGTTGTGCCATCAAGCAGAGTGGGGGCGGAGAGGAATCCTGTGGCCTTCCAAGTGCTGTTGGACGATCCTAGCGTTGCCACTAAGCCCACGAAAGTGACTAGTCCACTCGGAAAATTTGTTGGAACAGCTGTAAAGTGTGGCATGGGTAACTGGGAAGAAACCAACTATTTTTTCCCCAGTTTATAAACATTTCCTTTCCTGTGCTGCAAGAGTTACAGGCCTAAACTATTCCAGTGTCTGCAGGAGTTGGGCAAGTTTTTGAGCTAGTTTCTGAACATTGACTGTACAATGTGTCTCCAGGAGAAAGAAAGAAAGAAAGAGCTTCCTTGAACGTTTACCTTTATTTTAAAACAAACACGCTTCTATTACTTTTTACCTGTAGAGATATATAGGGAAAAAACATGCAGGCAGTATTCTGCCCAACAGCTTATCAAGAAGCAGTCTAGCATCTGTCTTTCAGTATTCTGGCTGATGAGTTTAAAGGCTCCAGGAAAACTGGGAAGCACCAGGTCAGGAGTAAGACATTGGTGGTCTTCCAACTCTTATCAGCCCCAACCAGGATGGCCAATGGTCAGGAATGATGGGAGTTGTAGTCCACAGCATCTGGAGAGCCTCACATTGGCTATTTCCTGTGTTGCATATTTCCCCTTAAATCACTTTATGCACATATTAGACTATGTTCAGGTTCTGGCGCTTCTGCATTGATTAAGTCTCTCTGTCTCTCCTCCCCCCCAATCTATCATTAGATCCCCTTTACTATAAAATATCTGGCTATACGTTTGGCCAAAGCCTCTTGGTACCAGTCCTGTGTGCTCTCCATTCTCGGCCACAAGGTTTGCACAGGGTACAAAGCTTGAGAGGGAGGGTAGGTTGGATGCTGAGTGAGGGGCTGGGCATTGTGTTCATTTCATCAGAGAAACTGGCCCTCTGTGAATAGTCTTGTGCAAACCAGGAAGCTTCCTCAAAACAATATTTGATGAGATCTGAAATCTTTTTGCCAAGGTTGTTTTGAAATGCTCTTTTGTTACTGCAGAGAGGGCAATTAAAAGTTACAGTTACTGTGTTTTTCTAAAAGTACAGACAAAAGAGGAGATGGTTCAGATCTCACACTGAGAACGATCTAACTCCCATTTCAGTAGAAGGCAATTTAGTCCCTATGCCCTATACCTTCCCTCCCCTAAAAGTGGCCTCCTGGGGAGATGCATATTAAAAACACTCGGCACGGCAGAAAAATTTGTACATGGATATGGGCAGAAGTCAAATAATCCTCCAGAAAGTCTTCCTTGACTTCTTTTTTAAAAAATTGGCAGGACAAAGGGATACCACCAACCGCTGTGCCAACAAAGTACTTGTTTCCGTGAGAGCTTGCGGTGTTGCAATGGAGTGTGTTATGTCTGCTGTACAGCAAGGATCAAAGGCGTAAGATCTGGTGCAAGGTGATGTTTTAACACTTGGTCTCCTCTAAAAGATCCTAGTAGTAATAACAGCCTATTAATCCCCAGGGAAATTGGTGAAGAGTTGGAGACCCTCACGCGTTGTTTCCTGGAATCTTAAAGTCATAGTTCTTTTTACTGTGGCACTAGTTCTTTTGTGATCTGGAATAGATCCCAGTGTGTCAGATGCAGGCTCTAGCTCACTTGTGGGGAATTTGTGGCCCTCCAAATGTCGTTGGGCAACAATTCCAAGCAACCCCAGCGAATAGACAGGGATATTGAGAGTTGTAGTTCAGCAACAAATGGAAGGTCCCAGGTCTTATATCCCTGCTCTAGCTTGTCTAAGTGTATACCACAGTAAACTTCCTAGTTAGCTTTGCAGCAAAGTCGAGAGCTTTGTGGCTCTGATAAGGCTCCATCCTCCTGAATTTGTCACTGTGCCCAACAGTGATATTACAGCTGGCCACCAGCCTCAGTAAGGCTTGATCGGCTTGACAAGTTGTACTGGGGTAGGGGAACCCTTTTTACCCTCAGGGCCACATTCCCTTTCTGTGCGACCTTCTGAGGGCCACATGTCAGTGTGGGTAGAGCCAGAGGCATAAGTGGGAGGAGTAATGGATGCAAATTTTACCTTTCTGTTCTAGGCTACCTTCTACACACATCCCTCTCTTCCCTTTATCCAGATAAGCAACAGGCATAATCAAAGTTCAAGGAAATAATTCCCGCTAGACAAACACACTTGGGGTGTGAAACAGGTTCACTGGGCATGTGTGACTGGGGAGAGTTCTGGTGGCCAGAGAGGCAGGCTTGGGGGCTGCCTTTGGCCTCCAGGCCTGAGGTTCTTCACCCCTGATGGAGACCATTGTGCGGTGTCAGCTGATAATAATGGTTTTATGGGTGTTGCCTACAAGAAATGTATGGGGGCAGGGGTGGGTGGGAAACACCTTGAGAGAAGTTAGTGGGCTGTGGAGTAGAGAAATAAATCAGAAGTTAGACTTGCTGATTACATAAAAATGCAAAACTGTAGAGAGCTCTCTCTCAAACAACTTGAAATTTATCATAGTGATAATATACTAGGCATAAGAGTGTGATACACGCCTTATGCATACATTTCATAAAACATGATTTGGGATTGTGCCAGCTCACCTGCCTATCTCCAGTGCATGAGCCTGACTAGTGTCTGTACAACAGGGGCCATGTTTGCAAATTGGTATGTGTATAGAGGCCATTGTCTGTATGCCTGAACCATATTATCTGTATCCAACAGTTTGGACTCAAAATAGTAAATATATGATAACTGAGTGGTGATCATTGATTGCTGGATACTGTATTAGCAGTCTTGGTCCATCCACATGGAAGCTGAGGAAACTGATGCCACTTCTGCCTGCCATACATTTAAAGCAATATTATGCCACTTGAAACAGTAATGGCTTCCCTCAGAGAATCCAGGGAACTGTAGTTTGTTAAGGGTGCTGAGAGCTACATTTCCCAGAGTTCTCCGGGAAGAGGGATTGACTGTTAAACCACTCTGGCAACCCTGAAATTATTACCTGTGAAAATAGGCAATTGTTCTTTATTTTTTTTTACTGCTTTTAGAAGATTGCTCTTAAACTGTATTTAGCATTTAGTATAAAATGTCAACATTTATTTTTTAAAATAAATTTTTTATCTTCCTTTTGGGAAGAATGGAGGGAAATAAAATTTAAATCCCATCAGGTTTCTCTCCAAAACTTTATGAAGGTTGGAGATTTGAGGGAGTTGGGAGGAAACCCTTTAGGGGGGGAAAATCAAATAGAACTAAAAAGCTGATGAAAAGTTTCAAAATCTGGCAATGTCGATAGCAAAAAGGAATTGCAAAAGGAAAAAAGTGAGAAGGTATGTGGGGAGGAATGGAATGGAATGTAGATCACCACTCAGAACAGCATTTGGCCGGCTTAGAGGACTATGCAGTGAGAAGCCTGTACAGCAAAGAATGCACAGCTGTAGTGTTTACATGGCTGAAGGATTTCCTTATAAGTCAGTTATATACACCCACAAAGGACAGGAACATGTCCTGAATTATTCTCCAGGCCTTTGCTGCTTGCCAAGTAATGGCACATCTGACCCATACAGCAAATATTTAACAGATATCCCCTGGTGGCCTGTCCTTGCTCAGTTTTAGGCATTTAAGAAAAGCAGATGTGTGTGGCTGCCTCCAGACTGTCACGGCTTTGCAGGAGCAATTCGGCTATACACCGGAAATTTAAATGCGCGCAATTAAAGCACTCTGTCACGACAAATGCACTGCCCCCACCCCTTTTATAAAAGGACTTCAGTGGTTTGGAAAGTGACAGGGGAATGTGCTAGGAAGTGTGGGATAACAATTGATTCACAGGAGGACATGCAACCTTTGTGCAAACAAATCATGATGAATCGCATTGTTGCATAACCTCCGTGCAAACAAATCGGAACACATCTCTAAGAGCAGACATTGTATAAATGTTGTGTAAGCTTTGTGCAAGCAGATTGGGATGAATGTTCAATAAACAGCTTTTCTGAAGGAGCCGTTTGTGTGTGTGTGTGTGTGATTGTTCTTTTTCTGCTGCTGTGGTTCCAGTCTGGATCGGCAGGCCTGGTGTCTGCTGTTTGCATAGAAAGAAATCTTCCATAGGTGTGAATGAGATTTTTTTCCCAATGCAGGTACAAGACATAGTGCCCCCCCCCCGATCCTGATAGGGTCTGCAGCATCTGGGAGCAAAGATGTCTCATTTACTTCAAGCCTATGAGATCTGTTTTGTGTTTTTTCCTACAATTCCAAGATCCAGCAGTTGGACTCAAGTGCAAATTAATGGCTTAGCAGGGGTGGGTGGGTTCAACTTCCTGTTTCTTTTGCAGGAAAGTTGTTGCTACTGTTTCACAACTGGATGTCAGAAATCCTGGGTGATCTATTGCAAATCACCTAGAGATCTGACGGTAGATCCCAATCTACCTTCCAGCCATCCCTGCTGTACTTAATTTTCCTCTTCATGCTACATCTATTGCAGAAGGTCCTGGCATTTTATGTTTCCATCAAGCTAGGTTACCTTCAAAGAGTAGATCCATACAACCAGGAGATTGTGTACCTCAACTGCATCCTTCACACTACAGATGTGTGTTCTCATGTCTGTAAAAGTATCAAGGAGGAAACTAAACCCTCCCTGATGTGTTGGTGTTCTATGTGCAGGGAGTCTTTAAAAAAAAACAGAGGAGAACATTCAAACATATAGTTCCTGACCTTTTGTTTTAAAGTGACAAAAGAAAGTAATTTGCATCCTGTGGTCTCTGTTGCTATGGTCATCCTATGTGCCTGTGGTCATCCTATGTGCCTTGACAGTTGGCATTCATGTCAGGAAGGGGAGCGGCAGCAGACATTTATACTCATATCAAGGCTCTCAGATCAGCTTACAAAAATTGATACTAAGATGGTCCCTGCTCTCAGGCTCTTATACTTTGGCTCACAATCTAAAAAGACATGACGCACAAGGAAAAAGGAATGGGAGGGATGAGGAAAAAAACTTCAAGTTCTTAAAATTACAATTCTTATAATATAGTTATATAGTTCTTTCTATGCAGATTCTGGCTGTCAAGAAGAGCAGCAACTCCTCGCCAGTCAGTGGTGGTTCTGGCTACCATCATCATTAATATTATTTCAATTGATTACCCACCCTTCACCATCAGGTCCCAGGACAGGTTACAACAATTTAAAATTCAACATTTTGTTGTTATTATGGGCCTTCAAGTTGATTATGACTTATGTCAACCCTATGAATAAGTGACCTCTAATAGCATCTGTCATGAACCATCCTGTTCAGATCTTGTAAGTTCAGGTCTGTGGCTTCCTTTATGGAATCAATCCATCTCTTGTTTGGTCTTCCTCTTTTTCTACTCCCATCTGTTTTTCTCAGCAGTATTGTCTTGTCTAGTGAATCATGTCTTCTCATTATGTGTCCAAAGTATGATAACCTCAGTTTCATCATTTTAGCTTCTAGTGATAGTTCTGGTTTAATTTGTTCTAACACCCAATTATTTGTCTTTTTCACAGTCCATTGTATGCTCAAAGCTCTCCTCCAATACCACATTTCAAATGAGTTGATTTTTCTCTTATCTGCTTTTTTCACTGTCCAACTTTCACATCCATACATAGAGATTGGGAATACCATGGTCTGAATGATCCTGACTTTAGTGTTCAGTGATACACCTTTGCATTTGAGGACCTTTTCTAGTTCTCGCATAGCTGCCCTCCCCAGTCTTAGCCTTCTTCTGATTTCTTGGCTATTCTCTCTATTTTGATTAATGACTGTGCCAAGGTATTGATAATCCTTGCCAAATTCAATGTCCTCATTGTCAACTTTAAAGTTACATAAATCTTCTGTTGTCAATACTTTAATCTTCTTGACGTTCAGCTATAGTCCTGCTTTTGTGCTTTCCTCTTTAACTTTCATCAGCATTCATTTCAAATTATTACTCGTTTCTGCTAAGAATATGGTATCGTCTGCATATCTCAAATTAGTGATATTTCTTCCTCCAATTTTCACACCTCCTTCATCTTGGTCCAATCCTGCTTTCTTTATGATCTGCGTATATATTAAACAAATAGGTTGATAAAATATATCACTGTCTCACACCCTTTCCGATTGGGAACCAGTCGATTTCTCCATATTCTGTCCTTACAGTAGCCTCTTGTCCAGAGTCTAGGTTGTGCATCAGGACAATCAGATGCTGTGGCACCCCCATTTCTTTTAAAGCATTCCATAGTTTTTCATGATCTACACAATCAAAGGTGTTGCTGTAATCTATAAAGCACAGGGTGATTTTCTTCTGAAATTCCTTGGTCCGTTCCATTATCCAACGTATGTTTATGATATGATCTGTGGTGCCTCTTCCCTTTCTGGCATTTCTCGTTTCATATATGGTAAGAGTCTTTGTTGTAGAATCTTGAGCATTACTTTACTTGCATGGGATATTAAGGCAATAGTTTGATAATTACTGCATTCCCTAGGATCCCCTTTCTTTGGAATTGGGATGTATATGGAATGCTTCCAGTCAGTGGGCCACTGTTTAGTTTTCCATATTTGTTGACAAATATTTGTCAAAATTTGGACAGATTCAGTCTCAGTAGCTTGTAGCAACTCTATTGGTATGCTATCTGTTCCTGGTGATTTGTTTCTTCCAAGTATTTTAAGAGCACCTTTCACCTCGTGTTCTAAAATTTCTGGTTATTCATCATACGGTTCCTCCATGAATGAATCTGTCATCCTTGCATCTCTTTTGTAGAGTTCTTCAGTGTATTGCTTCCATCTTCCTTTTATTTCATCTCGGTCAGTCAGTGTGTTCCCCTCTTGATTATTCAACCTCCCTACTCTTGGTTTAAATTTCCCTTTCATTTCTCCAATCTTTTGGAATAGGTCTCTTGTTCTACCCTTTTTGTTGTCCTCTTCTATTTCTATACAATAATTATTGTAGTAGTTCTCTTTGTCCCTATGAACCAATCACTGTATTGTTGCATTTAGGGTTCTAACCGTTTTTCTATCTCCTTTTGCTTTTGCTTTCCTTCTCTCTTTAACCATTTTAAGAGTTTCTTCAGTCATCCATTGAGGTCTTTCTCTCTTTTTCACTAGGCATATTGTCTTTTTGCATTCTTCCCAGATAATGTCTCTGACTTCACTGCATAGTTCTTCTGGTTCTCTGTCAACTAATTTTAAAGCTTCAAATCTGTTCCTTATTTAATCTTTATATTCTTCTGGGAAGTTATTTAAATTGTATTTTGGCATTATGATTGCTTTGTTGTCCTTTAGCTTTACTCTGATTTTCGATACGACCAGTTCATTTTCTGTACCGCAGTCTGCTCCTGGTCTTGTTTTCGCAGAAAGTATGGAACTTCTCCATCTTCTGTTACCAATTATATAATCAATTTGATTCCTATATTGACCATTTGGTGATGTCCACATGTACAGTTGTCTTTTCGGTTGCTCAAAAAATGTGTTTGCAAGAGCCAAAGTATTGGCTTCACGGAATTCAATAAGTCTTTCTCCTGCTTCATTTCTGTCTCCTAAGCCCCATTTCCCCACCATTCCTACTTCTTCTCTGTTCCCTACTTTTGCATTCCAGTCCCCCATGATTATCATCATATCTTGTTTTGGTGTGTGATCAATTTCCTCCTGTACTTCTGCGTAAAATCTCTCCAGTTCCTCTTCTGCATTTGCTGTTGGAGCGTAGACTTGGATGATGGTTATGTTAATAGGTTTACCATTTAATCTCATTGATATAACTAACTCAAACCTTGCGTTATAGCTCCTAATTACTTTTGCTACATAGTTTTCTCTATTAAGCAACCCCGTTTCTTCTTAATTTCTCATTTCCTTCATAAAATATTTTGTAGTTGCCTGTTTGAAAATGTCCCATTCCCGTCCATTTTAATTCACTCACACCAAGTATTGTAATGTTGATACATTCCATTTCTTCCTTGACAATTTCTAACTTTCCCTGGTTCATGCTTCTCACATTCCATGTTCCTATTGTGTGCATTGTACAACTCTGGACTCTCCTTTCGCATCTGTGCGCATCAGCCTCTGGGCCTCCTTTCGGCTTTGACCCAGCTGCGTCATTAGTCACAGCGCTACTCATACTTGTCCTTTGTTCTTCCCCAGTAGCTCGGTGAGTGCCTTCTGACCTCGGGCTCTCATCTTCCAGCACTATCTTGTGTTGCATTTTGAATACTCTGTTCATAGGGTTTTCATGGTAAGAGGTATTCAGAGGTGGATTACTGTTGCCTTCCTCTGAGTTTGGATGCATCTTAGTCTGGTGCTGGAGCTTTGACCATTCCGCCTTGGGTGCCCCTGCCAGGAGTGTAGCCTCTTGATCTAGACTCCTGATGACATGGCTCTCAGCTTCTTCAACACTCTCAAACCCCCTCACCACATTGAGGTGTGCATCCTAGAGAGGGAAAACTGTTAAATTACAATCACAGGAAGAAATACACATCCCAGGTGTTAAAGGCCAGGGCAAAGTCTTGCCTCTCCAGCATGTGGTGGAAGCTATAGAATGGCCTTGATAAAGTGTAGTTCCTCCCCTGAAGCACACTCTTCTCCCCGCAGATCAGATCCAGGACCAGAGCTGATGACAATGTCCAGGCTAGAAGGACAGGGCAGTTTCTGCCACACCAACCTTAATGGCGATGAAGAGGCAGATTCACTGAGGGAAGGGGGGGCATGGAGAGGGTCTTCCCCAAGGACCGTCCAAAACCTGGAGCCGACACTGCTATGGGATGTGTATTTGGGGACTAGTCTTGGTATGCTGCAGTGAGGCTAGATAAAGGAAGAGGTGTACAATGATACGGTTGTGGAAGCTGGCCTGTTAGGGCAGATGGGGCACTGCCCACCAACCTCAGTCAACCCTCAGCCAGCCCACACCTGGCTGTCTTCCTCATAAAAAGCTCAGGGGGGTGGCCCTGGCTGCTAGCTGTCTCCTTATCTTCAGTGTTGCCCTTGTAGAACTCAGCAAAGAGAGGGATGGGGGCAAAGCTAGAATGAGTTGGCTGTGGCTCCCTCTACTGTTGGACTCCCTCTTTTGTACCCTATCTGTCCCAGTAGGCCCCAGACACCACTGAGGGGTAGGGGTAGGCCACATGGCCTCCTGTGGTGGGTTAGAGCTGCTATGAGACACTTAAAAAAAAACCAACCACATATTTATTTAATCAATTAATTAATCAATCAATTAATTAATTAATTTCTTAGTCGCCCATCTGGCTGGCTATCAAGCCACTCTGGGCAACGTACAAAATAAGCATACAGATAAACATTAAAAATCTGGAAACAAGAATAATAAAGCCTAGCCCACCCCAAAAGCCTGCCTGAAGAGCCAGGTCTTCACGGCTTGGCGGAAACTCATTAAGGAGGGGGCATGGCGGAGATCATTTGGGAGGGAGTTCCACAGGGTGGGGGCCACAATTGAAAAAGCCCTCTCTCTAGTCCTCACCAGTCTGGCTGTTTTGACTGATGGGATAGAGAGAAGGTCTTTTGAGGCTGATCTTGTTGGATGGCATAGCTGATGATGCTGGAGTCGCTCCTTCAGATAGACTGGGCCGAAAACGTATAGGGATTTAAAGGTCAAAACCAACACCTTGAATTGGGCCCGGCAAGCAACTGGTAGCCAGTACAACTCTTTATATCCCTTGGCCACCCCATTTAACACTAAGGTATGCCCCTTCCCCGAGATCTGAATCATTTCTCCTTCTGAGCCAAGGATGGAGAAACGTTTGTCTGCCCAAGGGCCCTATTCCCTTACAGGCAGCCTTCCAGTGGCAGGTGGAGCCAGAGGCAAAAGTAGGTGGAGCCACAGGCGTGACTTTTGTTTGTACGGTAGGTTTGTTTCTGGCCACATGGAAGTCAGCTGTTTCTGCACCCGCACACCACTCTCTTTCCTCCATCCAGGCGAGCAAGAGGCAATATCACAGTCGAAGGGGATGCATTCCAGCTAGGAAAAATGGCTTGAGGAGTGCGCAGAGCTGTGGAGGGGTATGGCCTGTGAAGAGTGTCGAGGGCCAAATAGATAGCTGTTTGGCCTCCGAGCTTGAGGTTCCTCACCCTTGTCCTAGCCCCAAAGCTGTTGACTCCCTCCTTCCCCCCCCCCAAATTGCAAATAGTCCTGTGTAGAGGGTGGATTTTCATCACTGCTTTTAGCTTGTTGCTCATTTTGCACTGGATTTTGGACCCAGAGAAACGTAAAGGCGCTTAAGCCCCAATGAAATCTGTACAGACGGAATCCGTAATGCGAACCCATAGGTTGTGGCCCTGAGTGTACTTACCAGCAGGCCCAATGGAAGTAAATGAGATTTAACTTCTTGGTAGATGTGTTTAGGTTTGGATCGCAAGTCTCGTTGTCTACAGGCATGCACCTTGGAATTGCTTCAGTGGCGTGAGGGTTTCTGACTGTGATTCTAACCAGCTGTAATTGTGTCACATAAAAGTCCCTTATGGACTGTCTGTGGTTTGTGGGCTGTATGTTGGCCACTCCTGTAATTAGACATCTGTTTTCTGCTGCATGAGGCAACTGGTGGAGTGCAGTTGACCAGCAAGTAACAGAAGTTTGTGAAAACTGCTGTCAAGCCAGGTTTCTAACAGTGTTTGCAACAGAGAAAGTTCATATTTCCTTTGGTGTTTATGGTGTTAGCAGAAGTTCCAGGGCTCAGAATCTAAAACAATAAGTTGAAGAAGGGGAAATTCAAGCCCAAACAGGCATATGTGCTTTTAGGACACAGATGAAGGAAACTAGGCAAATAAAAGGCCCATTCAAAATATGAGCTTCCTTGTGGTTCATCTGCATCGTCATAAAAAGTAATTGGGAGGGAGATGGCTACACTCGGCATCAGCCACATGTAGCAAAACTGCAAGTTCTGCCCTTGAGCATTTTGGGAGGTGCTTCTGCAAGTTTTTACCATATGAATCGTGAGGCTTGAATATTAGCTTTTGACTGTGGCTCACCATAAAGGGCGTTGAGACACTCTTGAGGATTTGATATCTGTATTTTCTCTTATAAAAGGACCTCTGATCACAGGACTGTGGAAGAGCTTGGCCTGAGAACTTGCAGACCAAACCTGCGTAAGCATAATGGCTTTAAAGCACATGGCTTCCCCCAGAGAATCCCGGGAACTGTAGTTCACTCTTCATAGAGCTACAACTCCCAGTGCTATTAACAAGCTACAGTTCCCAGGAATCTTTGGGGGAAATCATGGGCTTTAAATGTATGGAGTGTGTGCAGCTTTGCTACATCATTTTAAGCAAATGTTGCAGTGTAGAGTGTATCACCTTATGGTTCCAGCCAGCCATGCCCTCTTCCAGTGTACTCCGTTCCATTCCCAGATAGAAAAGCTGCTCACCAAACAAAAGAGTTCTTGGTCAGGTGGGCTGGCCATGCCATTTCACTGTGGTTAAAAAGAATTTCACGAGAGTTGCATTTACAGTAACATTAACTAACATTTAGCACATGCCCACACTTAAGCAATCTGAAAGTTAACTGTGTATATGCAGAATTGCGTTCGGAGCTGGAGAAGAACTCTGAAGAACAGAAATGACTATTTTTCTTTTTTGTACAGTCTGGGCCGGGAACTGTGGGAAGATGGTTGGAGAGTGGGGGAAGTCAGGGTGAACTGGTCTGTGGGCCAGGTGGAAGCAGCTGAATGGATATCTCTTGTTGAGTTTAAGCAAGTGTGGTTTTTTAGGATCTTTTATTCCCCTGAACCCCATGCTACTTCTTCCTCCAAGTGAGCTGAGACTGCAGTGAGCCTGAGGAGATTTCTGGATTCCGCAATCCACGGTTTGGAGTTCCACAAGCAGTCCATGGTTTAGAGTTCTGCAATCCAGTCTCAGCCTTATCCACATGCAGCTTCGGCTAACTAAACACGTTCAAGAGCATTTTGGACTCGGAAGGGCTTCATATAGCTAGCAGGGATGGGGTGCATTTTCCCTGTTGCTGCTGCTTGGTTTACTATATTTTCTTCCCTTTTTTAATTTATCTCATAGGAAGACCAAAATGTTACAGTACTTCTGGATGTTAGGGGCTTCCAACTCCCATCAATTCCAGCCAGCGTGGCCAATGGTCAAGGATGATTTGAGCTGTACTCGAACAACAACTGGAGGGCACCACAGTATACCGTACTGGCTACCTCTGGTGTACACTGAAATGGGTGAAAGATCCCAGTCCTTTCAGAGATTTCTCCTTCTCTGTGCCTTATCATGGCTGAAATGAGTCATTATAATTTTTTACTTGTTTAGATTTATAGTTCAACCTATCTACAAGGGCTCTTGGCAATTTGCAATCTTTATAAAGTAATCATATTGTTTTACTAGGAGATTAATCCTGTATACTAAGGGCTGAGCATGTTTGGTAGCTATGGAATGCTGATAGGGAGGAAAAAAATGGAAAACAGGTGGGGAGGAGACATGTAATGGAGTATCCTGGAACATGGCACAGCTGGTTGGCTAGAACCCTGAACGAGAGCACTTCATGCTGCAACATTTTGCTGCAAGTCCCACTTACTATGAATAATAGCTGTTTAAGAATATATATGTGAAATAAAGTAATGTATACCTTTAAACTATACTCTTCCTTATCCTTAGAAGGCACTGTTAACTCCAGTGTCTCTAGTGTACATGTATGGTCTTGGTGTTGACATGACACTCTGCTCAAGGAATGGCTTCTGGGTCAGAAAGGCAGGGGGAATGTGGACCCTTCTGTCTTTAGCCCTGAGCTTACCTGACCACGACGCCTCTGCTTGCGAGGAAATATTTATGAACTCAAGCTGTGTAGAGCTTTGGGCCTAATACTAACCCTTTTCTCCTTTTAATAAGGCAGCTTTTTAAAGCACTTGTCTATCCAAATACTGCAGAATATTCAAGTGTGTGGTTCAGAAATGCAATTCGGGAGTCTGCTATGTATATTACTCCTTCAACGTGGTGGTAAGGCCTTTGTCAGACACAGCTACCAATTCTTCTTGCTTTTCACTTGCTTTGCATTCCTCCATCTTTGGTGTCAAGTGAAACTGAGGCCACATCCATACCAGACGTTTATTCCACTTTAAACAGTCATGGCTTCCCCCAAAGAATCCTGGGAAATATAGTTTGTGAAGGACGTTGAGAGTTGTTAGGAGACTGTTATTCCCCTCACAGAGCTCCAGTTCCCAGAATTCTCTGGGAAGAGGGGCTGATATTAAACCATGCTGGCCATTGGAACTCTGTCAGGGGAATAAGAGTCTCTTAATAACACTCAGCACCCTTCACAAACTATACTTCCCAGGATTCTTTGGGGGAAGCTGTGACTGTTTAAAGTGGAACAAATGTCTGGTGTGGATGTGGCCACAATAATGATTTGGATAAACACCCAATCAAGGAATAAACTGGCATGTGAGTTTAGAAGTGATCTTTTCTATATGAAAGCCTTCTATTTTTTTAATTCCATGAAGCTCAACGTTCAGATTGGAAGCCACTGGGTCTTACAGTTTCTAATTCTGATGAGAGAAGTAAACTTGGGCTGTGTTGCTGTTTTCAGAGATGTGTTATTTATTGGAAGGCAGCAGGGTGTTCAGTGAAATAAATCAAGATGGATTCTGGATAGCTTATTTTCCTCTCCATTTACTATGTCACCTGCAGCCTTTCTGTATGCATGTTGACTTGGAAACAGGTCCCCAAAGGAAAACAGTTTGAAATCCACTTGGTTATTAGGGCCCTCATGTTGTGCAGAGAAATTTGGAATGGTGGATTTGGGAGGGTGGCTGAGAGAAGGCACGAGAAGCAAAGAGGCACAGACAGTAACTAAGATACAGAGCTAGCCAAGAGGAGAGATGGAACAGGACTGGTGGCGGTTAAGTCAAATGCAAGGTTGTATGAAAAAGGATGTGTGAAAAGAAATATACCTGTTGACACTTCTTGTATGATGGTGCTGGTGGCATCTGGCATAACTTTTCAACTTTCCTCCCTTATCTCAACTTTTATTATATCTGCCTCCCTCTCTGTCAAATTGTGACATACTTTACAAATGAATGCTACGCGTGTGCACAAGTGCACACACACAGAGTTTGTGTGCTGTTTGGTACTGCTGATATGAAAATAGATCACTCTTTCACCCCAACTCATCCCATCCCTTGCAAATCTTAAGACAGCCCCAGGCTTATTCTCTTCCATTTCGCCTGTCTTCCTCGCTTGTGGTCCTATACTATGGAGATCTTGAAGGTTTAGAAAACTAATGACACATGAGGAGGACTTAGTTAAATGGTGGTGGTTGTCTCCATGTCAGTGGGGCAGTGGAATCTGCTACGGGTTTTAGGCTGAACTTTCAAAGAGCTACCCATGGTGCTGAAACCTTAGACAGCTGCTCGAAAGTTTGGACTAAAATTGGAGCAGATTCCACCACCTTGCTGGCCTGGAGCCACCAGCCGCCGCTGCTGTTAGGAGTACATAAAAAGAGGCTCAGAGCAGTGGTGGGGAACCTCAGGCCTGGGGGCCGAATGCAACCCTTCAGTCCTCTGTCAGGCCCTTGGAGCTCTTCCCAGGCACATCCCATTTCCCCAGGCTATACCTCTCACTGGCCCTACTTCGCACTCTCCTTGAGAGTTTTTGCAGGGCTAGAATGCGTCCTTGAACTCTCATAACGCCTCTTGCTTCTCTGGATGGAGAACAGAGTGGTGCAAGTGTATTTAAAAAAATCTGCTGTACAAAGGTAAAACTTGCATTTGTTCTGCCCTCTTGCACCTCTGGTCCTGGCAGGGAATGGGGCCCTCCAGCTGATTAAAAAAAAACCCAAAAAAACATTCCTCATCCCTTCCTTTAGAAATTTGCTTAAAAATGTGGAGCAACCGAAATTCCCCTCCATTCCTAAGTCAAGTTATCACTGCAAGTGTTGAGTGTACAATCCTTGTCTTAACATGCCCAACCTGTTTTAATGATTTCTGTCAAGCCATGGCCAGAATAGAGAAATATCAATTTACAGCACTGGGGACCTAGTGGATCATTATTATTTTTTTAGTCCCCATGACTGCTTGGAAACCCAATAGCAAATAGTGTTTTGTTCTTGGGGTAGGGTAGACCTCACTCCCTTCCAGAAACTAACAAAAGGCACCTCTTTGTTTTTTAAGTGCCTAATCCTGCCAGGACAATGTGGCTTAATTGTTCCTAGTCTTTTGTCTCTGGAGCCTTGATCTCAAGCCCAGATTTGAGGTCATTACGTCCATTCTGCACCCCAGTAGCTTTGCAGAGGTGGAAGGCATTTTTAAGCATTGGGCTTCTGAAGTCTCTGTCTTTTTAGTCCAAGCACATTATCTGGTGGCAGAATTTTGGCCTGCCTTACGAAACCACCACATATTTTCGGTGCTAGATTGATGTGACTTGCAAGAGAAGGAAACATTTGGAAGGAAATGATGGACTCGCAATTCTTTGACAGTGTGGGTTTGTAAGCTCACCATTTGCAGTGATAGCCTGACTTAGGGATGAAGGAGAATTCTGTTTGTACTATTTTTTTTTTTGTAGGGAACAGATATCCTCTGCATCTCCCAAACTAATATATGACAGCAAAATAATTATCCTTCGCATTTTGTACTTCTTCCCATATTTGCAGTCCAGTTCTCTGCTCAAAAATGTGTCGCAATGCGTAAAAAGTATAGAAATATGTACTTGGAGAGATAAAACGTGCATTTAAATACATATTTTGTGATGGGATACATATATAAATGTGACTTTTTGTAAAGGCATTTTTTCATCCATGGATGAATACAGAAACGGGATTTTTGAATGTCCACATGAGAAACTGATACAGAACAGAAATAGACTAATCAGTCCATCCCCTCAGCTGACTCTTACTATTAATGTCTTGCCTTTTCCCCTGAGGATTTCTATGAACTGAGGCCTTGAAACTGAATAGAGAAAAGAACCCAACCAGTCATAACAAAATTAGTTTGGCTGATGTGGAATCCCAGGCGAAATCACAGGTATTGATCAATCCTGGCCGTCATTGCCCTGACAATTCCTAGAGGTCTAATTGGGCAGGAAACCAGAGGGAGAGGTCTGTAACTGAGTGGTAGAGGTGGTTTGCATGCAAAAGGCCTCTGGTTCATTTTCTGGCATCTCCAGGTATGGCTGGAAGAGTCTCCTATCAGAAACCCTGAAGAGCCACTGTCAGTAGGCAGTTCTAAGGTATGTGGACCAGTGGCTTCCTATGTTTTTTTTTAGATATATATTCTTCAACCTTTTATAGGCCCAGGAGCAAGCTTTAACCCCAGCCTACATTCCTGAACTACTTATAACCTTCTGTTGGTCACTTTTGTCAGTGTGTGCATAAACCATGGTTTGTGATGCTGAGCACCATAGCCATGTGCTCCTCCCTTGCTCTTTTCAACCTTCAGAGGCTTAAGGAGAAGCATGGGACAGCTTGCAAAGGGCTTTCAAACAGTGCTGCTCTTTGAAGTCCCAACCATGAGGGCTTCAAAGCGCAGCATCACCTGATATCACTATAACGCCAGGTGACTGGCAGTTGAGTGGCCAGTTGAGTGTCCACCTCTCAAATTTGGCCTTCCTGAGGTGGGACGATTAAGAACTGGCCAGCCTGCCAGAAGAGGTTCCCCACCGCTGCTGCAGATCCTCTAGGTGTGGATAAGGGAATAAAAGCCATTGAGTTTACTTTGAATTACACGTTAATAAGACTGGAGTGCATAGCCATTAAGGAAGTGTCCAAAACCAGCCCTGCACATGAACCATGCATTTTATTTATTTGTTAAATGTATATCCCACCCTTCCTCCCAAAAGAGTCCAGGGTGGCAAATGCACAAGTGATACAACATCTTTTAAAAATAAAATCCTATGGTTTATTTCTTGTGCGGATTTGTTCAGCTTTATCATAAGATCATGCAGGGCCTTCTAATTGGTAAGGTTTTTGTTCTCAATTGAGTGACCCAGAACAACCTGTCTGAATCTGAATTACCCTGGCTTTCTTGTTTGGGTTATGGAACACTGTATTACACCTGTGTTATACATTGTACTACTTCACAAAGCTGCCTTTGCTTCTTCAAATACTCCCCCTGACTCTTTTTGCGGGGGGGAGGGGGATATAATGGGCCTTCCAGGGAGTTGCCTTGCCCTCAGTTATTAGCATGGTCCTCCTGTATGCTGGGTGGATTAAACAAGTAAATTTAAAAATCTGTGCCAAGGTAACTCAAATTCAGTTACTGAGTATAATTCATGCTAGATAGCCAAATTGGTGTGTTTATTTTTCTTCTGCTAGCAGGTCAGGGTTTAACTGGCTCTCAATGTCCAGTTAAATTTTAGTGTGGGATCCAGTGTTAGTATAGTGAACAGAGTATTCACCTTGGTCCAACCTTGGCTCACATCCTGCTCAACTATGGAGGCTCACTGGATTACTTGAGGGCCAGTCACAATCCTGGTTTCTAAACAAAACACAGAACAAACCACGGTTCCCTAAGTTTGGACATCATGGGGAAACTGTGGTTAATTCAAAAGCAGATGCTTTCGGCCTCCTTGTACATGAAGAATGAGAGGGGATGGAGAAGCATGTGGACTTGAGGCTTGTGTAGCCCTTTTCCAGTTAGTCACGGCTTCTTACATCTGAACTGTGCCACAGACTGAAATATGTATATGGAGATTGAGTCATATGTAACTAAATAAAATTCTGTGTTAGAATTGCTTTTAATATGTTTTCTTTAATAATATATGTTTAACCCCTTTTAAAAAAGATGTTTTTAAAGCTTTTTAAAAAAATGTTTTTAATGTTGTTTTGTTTTAATGTATTTTAAGGTCTTTTTATGATGTTTTGAAGTGTTTTTAGCATTTCTGTTTGCTGACCTGGGCTCCTGCTTGGGAGGAAGGGTGGGATATAAATCAAATAATAAATAAATAAAATAATAATAATAATAAAAACTATGCCTCTCCACTCCCACTGGTGAGTTTCTTGCAAATTGCAAATGTGCCCTACTATTGGCAGAAGCTGGGGGAAACTTCAGACTTGTGTTTATCAGCCTTGTTCTTCTGGGCTTTCTGTCCTTATAGAATTTCTGGAATCCTCTTTATAGGGCCATAGCTCTTGGAACATCCTGCTTATCAAATGGGGAGTCGGTGAGAATGAATAAGCATAAGCTAGTTGTAATAAACTGTGGAATGTTTGCATTGTGAGGGCCAAAAGATGCCTGATCTAATGCAGTATTTCCTGTTGATGACACAGTGTTCCTCTGTTGGATCTTTAACTCCAAGCAAAGGACACAGCACATACTAGCTCATGGTGGCAAAATCCATTGCTGAAAAGCTACTAAGTCACTCATGCTAGGTGGAGAGAAATTAGTGAGACGTTAGCAGGGGTTTGATAACTAATCATAACAGAGCTGGGAGTGGGGAGAACAGGGAAGAAATTATTTACTCTTGCCAGACTTGGCCAGATAGATCTATGTTAGCTATTTGTTTGTATTAATTGCCTAAAAAGGGATCGGGACAGACCCAAACTGTTCTCCTAGAGGTGACTGGGCAAGTGGGTATTCATAAACTAGATCATGGTGCTCTCTAGATATTGGTGGTCTTCAGTCCCAACATCCCTGACCTTTGACCATGCATGCTGGCTGGTCGTGACAGGTATTGGAGCCCCTAATATCTGGAGGGCACCATGATGTCCACTTCTCCTGGATTAAGGCCTAGTTGTTGCAGAATTGTTGCCTGTGCTATACCAGTGCAGATGGCAGCTGATGCAACATTAAGTTCTTCCATTTAAAAAGTAAAAATCACCACGCATAGAAGTCTAGCATGGCATGGTATGTTATGGGCAACTTAAGCTGAAGTACTCAACTAAGTAACAGAGCCAAATAAAATGTTCCAAAGAAGAATGTAGTAGACTGCACTAGGGGTGTAGTCATCCAGGGTTGTGGGGGGTTGTAGACCCATTACTTTTTTTGGGAGCAAGGTCCCAGCCAGGTCCTGATGTTTGAGCCAATCAGCATGAAAAGGGAGCCGCTGAGAAGAGACCTTGTCCTTTCATGCTTTCAAGCCAACCACTTGCTCACTCGATCCCTGCCTGTCGTGGCTCATTATGAGCTGCAAGGATAGACTGGGCGAGGGGATCAAGGCGGTGGTAAATACGTCCCTGGAAGGGGGAGTAATGCCTTCAGCCCTCAAGGAGGCAGTAATTAAACCAATTTTAAAGAAGCCCTCCTTGGATTCCCTAGATCTGAATAACTTTCGCCCGGTCTCAGATCTGCCATTCTTGGGCAAGGCGGTTGAGCGAAGCAGTTACATGCGCATTTGGAGGAAGCGACTTACCTGGATCCATTTCAATCAGGCTTCAGGCCTGGACATGGGACCAAAACAGCCTTGGTCTCCTTGGTGGATGATATGAAGAGGGCGTTGGATAGGGGCGAGTGCACCTTCCTTGTCCTCCTTGATCTCTCAGCGGCTTTTGATACAGTTGACCATGGTATTCTTCTGGGCTGCCTGGAGAGGTTAGCCATAGAGGGCACTGTGTTGCAGTGGTTCCGTTCCTTCCTCTCTGGCAGGCACCAGAGAGTGGCACCAGGGGATGAGATTTCAGACCCTTGGCCTCTCACTTGCGGGGTGCTACAGGGTTCTATTCTCTCCCCGATGCTGTTTAACATCTATTTAAAGCCCCTGGGGGCTATCATCAGAAGATTTGGGCTGCAGTGTCACCAATATGTGGATGACACGCAGCTCTATCTTTCATTTAAATCTTCACTGTGGTTGGCTGTAGAAACCCAGTCCAATTGCCTGAAGTCGGTGAGTGACTGGATGGGAAGGAATGGGCTGAAGCTGAACCAGAACCATTACAAAACCAAGATACTGCTCGTGGGAGACAAAGGAAGGTTGGGGGATGTTGACCTGGTTCTCAGTGGGGTGCGAGTGCCCCTGAAAGACCAGGTCCACAGCCTGGGGGTCATTCTTGACTCTCAGCTGTCCATGGAGGCTCAGGTCTCGGTGGTGAGCTGGGCGGCGCTGTATCAACTCCATCTGATACGGAGGCTGTGCCCATACCTTCCTAACCATTTGCTCCCATCGGTAGTACATGTGCTTGTCTCCTCTCACCTAGACTACTGTAATGTGCTTTACGTGGGGTTGCCCTTGAAAACGGTCCGGAAGTTGCAACTGGTACAGAATGTGGCGGCTCGCCTAATTAAAGGCAGCCGCCGGTGAGATCACATCACTCCAGTGCTGAAGGAGTTGCACTGGTTACCGGTTGTCTTCCAGGCCCAATTCAAGGTATTGGTTCTGACTTTTAAAACCCTACACGGTTTCGGCCCAGCCTATCTGAAGGAGTGCCTCCAGCTTCATCAGGGATGCCGCTCAACAAGATCAGCCTCAAAAGGCCTTCTCTCTGTCCCACCAGTTAAAACAGCCAGACTGGTGAGGACTAGGGAGAGAGTCTTTTCAATTGTGGCCCCCACTCTGTGGAATTCCCTCCCAGACGATCTCCGCCATGCCCCCGCTATGATGAGCTTCTGCCGGGCCTTGAAGACCTGGCTTTTCAGGCAGGCTTTTCGGGAGGGTTAGGTTTTATTATTATCAGTTGAGATTTTACTGTTTTAATGTATTTGTATGCTTTCCTTCTGTACGTCGCCCAGAGTGACTGGACAACCAGCCAGATGGGCGACTAATAAATTTAATAAATAAATAAATTGGAGCCAATCAGAGTGAAAGGAGGTGAGTCGGCCACTGAGAAGACTCTTCTCAGTAGCTAACACACAGTCTGCCCTTTCATGCTGATAGGTTCCTAGGGATGTCTGTTGTAATGGAATGTGGGCTTGCAAGAAGACAGGGAGAGCAAGGGAGCTGAGGAAGATAAGGGAAATTGGAAAAGGGGGTGTGGCTGTGAGGGGGTGTGGGTGTGACTGTCATGAAGGGACCCTGCAGTTCTGAATATGCCACTTCAGAATGCAGATTACAGTGGCGGATAGCATGTTTGTGTGCTGCTTCAGATCAGAAGCTCCTTGCGTATAGAAAGCTGACACCTTAGAAGAAGATTCTAACATAGCCTTGTCCCTGATGAGCTATCTATTGTAAGTGCAGGGAGATTTTGACACAGAGCGGCATTTCTGTATTGGAAATTGTTTTAGACGTTTTGCTTGTTTTACTGCTTGTGTGGTTGCTCCTTTGGAAGAAAGGGCAGGATATAAATGTAATAAATGACAAGAAATAACGTTGTATATCCCACTTGAATTCTAAAGTTACATAGTCCTGGAAGGACTTTATCGCTTTAGTTTAGCAGGCTTTTGGTCTGCTTAAGTATGGCAGTTCCTCATCCTCGCCTCCCCCAAAGAGGGCATGATCTGTCATAAGTTCAAGCCAATTCCTTGTTTAGAATGCTGACTGATTGGAACACATCTGTCTCGCTCTCTCCATTCCTACCAAGAATTCCAAAAAACCAGAAGAGGATTCCCATCCATGTTTTAGCAAGCATGCATGATCTTTGTAATAGTTTGTCCAATATATGTATTTGCAGCAAACTATCCAACCATGCAAAGCTGTGTAACTCATTGTTTAGAGCAGGAGCAGGGAACCTTTCCAGCTTGGCAGGCCAAGATCCTTATATGGGCAAACCCCACGGGCCAAGTTTGACAGGTGGGGGGGCTACCCATCTGTCAATCACCTGACATTATTATGGCATCAGGTGATGACAACACCTTTGAAGTGGGAAATGAAAACTGTTTCTTTGCCTGCTTTATCACATATGATGTCAGGTGGGCATGGTATTGGGGAAAATAGCCTCATGGGTCAAATTAGGACCCCTGCCCTGGGTTGGAGGTTCCCCATCCCGATTCAAAGTGAAGACAGACATAGCATAATAGAAACGTTTTGAATAGATTTCTCAGCTATGGTATGAACCTTTTCCCCTCTCAGCTTGGCCTCCCTGTGAATTATATGCTGGCTTAGGCATTAGTCTTGCCCTGCCTTTCTGTGCTTCAGGTGGGCTGCCCATGTTTTGCTGTTTAAAGCTATTTTTAAAACACCATGTACATGTTTACCTGTTTATATGTTCATCCTTGGCCTTTTTTGTTTTTTGAAGATACCTCTTCTAAAAGCGCGTAACTATTTATAGAGGAGTGCAGAGTGGGAGATCTGGTGGCAACACAGGTGCCAACCAGTCAGTGCCTTCCACAGTACCTTTTGCAAACTTGCAGCACTGTTTCTTTCCTCCAGAGGTTGATTTTAGAGAAGAAAATATATTTGTATTGAATACAGTGGTCTTGCTTGGACATAACTCTTAAGTGATGGCTTAACATTGCATGCGCCTTTACAGTCAAGAGGAGAAGACTGGAACCTTTTGCTTCCCTTTCCATTTAACTGCAGTTTAGTGTTACATAACCCTCAGCTTTGGGTTGGTTTGTTGACTACATAAGCCACAGCTTAAAATTGGCTTACACTATAGTTTACAGTTTGTCTAGTCAGTTACTGTTACTGTTACAGTTACTCTGGTTAGTTAAAAACAGAAGTGGATATTTCTAAACTTCTCACAACCATGACAGAAGGGTAGGGGGGAGTGTATGAGGCTCCTCCGTGGACTGCTAAACCATAGTTTAGCACTGCTTCCAGACGAAGCTAGTGTGAACACTTTCAAATCAGCCACATAACTCTATAAATATTGCATCTGTGTTTGCCATTTGAGCTGTTCTGTTACTAATGTGAACATAATATTTCAGTTAGCAGAGAAAATAGACCGGCGTAGAAATAGCAAAGTACAAGTTTTAAGCTGGTGACCTTCTACTCTACTATTGGTAGAATTTGTTATTTGATGCTGCGTTTTAAAATTGCATCCTTCATTTCTCAGGAAAAACAAGCAGACCAGCTTTCACAACTCTCCTTGGTTCATAATATTAAAAAGCAGATAAAAGGAAAATGTTGCCAACTAGAGAGACTTCAAAGGTGGTGACTATATTAAGTTAATTGGTTTCCTGTTTAAATATCTGCAACTCATCCGGTGTTATCTTATAGATTTAGTAAAGAATCCATTAAGAAACAGAAGGGAGCCTGGAGCAAGGAGAAGTAATTCAGCTTTGCCAACCTTAAAAGGGGATTGAAATTACACGGGCTTTTAAAATATCACTCGTGTTCAAATGTAAGCCTAAACTGTCCTTTTCATTGTATTTTCTGCCAGTCTAGAAGCTGATCTTAGTTAAAACCTCCTAAGCTAAAAGCAAATGTTAAAGAGTTGGAACAAAAATGAATCTAGAGAAAACTTTGGTTAGATATATTCAAAGATGCATGTACTGCAAGACTAAATCCCAAAGGGAGCGAAATGCATAGTGTAAAATACCTTTCCTTTCCATTTGATCTAGCCAAATTGATCAGACTTTGATATAAGTTGAGAATTCTTGTTGGCTACTTTCGAGGAGAGAATGGTTCCATTGTTCTAGCCATGTCTTTGTTTCTACACACACACCCAGCCCTGTTAGTTTGCTGGGGACAGATCCCTTAATGCTACGTTTTTATTTCCCCAATCTTGTTCTTTGTAGTCAACCCTAACCTTAATTCTTCTGCCTTCTTACCCGCTGTTTTCTGTCAGCAGTCAGAAAACGGGGCACAAGTATATATCAAGGGTATATCAAGTTATCCCCTAAACAGTCTGCATCAGACTACAGTAAGGATTCCAGTTACAGCATTGGGGGAAGAGACGAAGCTCAGTGGCAGAGCATCTGCTTTGCATTCAGAAGGCCCCAGGTTCAATCCCTGGTATCTCCAGGTAGGGCTGGAAGATAACCCTGCCTGAAGTCCTGGAGAGCCGCTGCCTGCCCTTGTAGACAGCGCTGAGCGATGTGGACGAGCGGACTGTCTCAGTAGAAGGCAGTTTCCTCTATTCCATTTTAAAATGACAGGGTAATTGGGTGATAGGTATTTATTTTAGAATCATTATTTTAAAATATTTATACAGCACCTTTTAGGATCTAGCCCACCCAAGGCGGCTTCTGGCAATATGTCACAATACATAATCCACAATAGAAATAAAATTAATAAATAACCATTGGCCACGCTGGTTGGGGCTGATGAAGACTGGACTCCAACAATACTCTAAAGGGCCACCAATTTCCCCCTCCTTGCCTTAATGTCTGGCAATGGAACACGATCACTTCACCTTTAACTTAGCAGCAGCTGCTTGAGGGGATACCTTAATACTCAGTCTGTTGGATTGACTACATTTTAGTCTGTTCAGATGAGCTGCAGCAGAAATTTTTATATATGTATTGCAACAATAACACCGCCTTTTTGCCAAGGCACTCAAGGCAGTTTAAATGTTTAACTTGTTCCAAGCAGTATGATTTATTAAGAAGCATTAAGTAAATGTTAACATTTCCAACCAATAGATCCAAATATGGTTACAAGAAAGAAAAAGGGGGGGGGTTTCTGTGCTTTTTTCTAAGTAATAATTTTCATACTGTTGTGAGTCCAAAGGGTTTTTATTTTTGTATGTAGTGCATTTTAGTACGTGTTCAATATTGTACGGATATTGAGTATTTAAGCTGTATGCATTGTGTATGTTATGATCAGATACTGTAGTATTTAAGATAGTTCTAACTACATTGGGTGTTGTCATTTTTCAGTATGTGGTTTTGTATATTTTTAGGGTATATTGTTTCGTACGATGGATAACTTTTCTGGATCACAAGCATCACAGTATGTATGATTTTGTGCTTGGGTCTGATCTTCTTTCCCATCACCTCTGTAGCTTATTAGACTCTGCTGTCAAGTGATATCATGTGCAAGTTGACATACTTTCTTTAGTACTTACAGAAGAAAGACTTGGCAGGAAACAGCAGACGATCTAAAGTAGTTATTGCAAAAACTAGGATTATCAACCCAGTGGAGTTGAGGTTTTTAATGGATTGCCTGCCTTTTTAATGGATTGCCTGATTTCTAAGCAGTTATTTTTATTTTATTTATTTATTTTTATTTATTATTTAATTTATATCCTGTTCTTCCTCCCAGCAGGAGTTAATTGGTTTAGCTAACTGATTAAATAAACTGTGCATGTTGTAAATTGGCAATCCTGTTAGTGGGCCGGTGTTGAGTTTTGATATTCATCTTAGTTTACTTCCCTGCAAAAGTACAGTTTCTCTGCTTTGGCTGAGGTCTTTCCACTCCAAACTTACATAGTATTCAGTTCATTTGAAGAATGGCCTTGAAGAAGAAGAAAAGAAGAAGCCAAGGAAGAGTCATCGCTCCAGTGAATATATTATAAGAAGGAAGTACTTTTTTAAACAGATGAAAGGGTGCATTAAACAGAGATGCTAAAGTACGTAGAGGAAGAACCACCATTAATTATAACAGCGAAGAACCATCTTCAAGCAAATTTATGTACAGGGAGAGAATTTCCAATTGAAGCTACAATCACATTTGCTGTACTATGATAGACACCTGGGAACATCCTTATGTGATATTCAAAGGCACAGTCATTGCTGGGCAACTTGCACATGCTGATTTATGTGTACAGACGCAAATATAGGCCTCTCAGCAAATTAAGGTCACATCTGCATGCATTTTGCATTTATAGCAGTATTATGCTACTTGAAACAGTCATGGCTTCCCCCAAAGAATTCTGGGAACTGTAGTATGTTAAGGGTGCTGAGAATTGTTAGGAGACCCCCTATTCCTGTCACAGAGTCTACAATTCTCAGAATGGTTTAACAATCAATCTTTTCCCCAGGGAACTCTGGGAATTGTAGCTCTGTGAAGGGAATATGGGTCTCCCAAAAACTCTTAGCACCCTTAACAAACTACTGTTAAAGTGGTACTACTTAAATGTGGCCTAAATGTAGTGTGGATGTGGCTTAAAATGCTCCAGTGGTCTCACTGAATCAGTGCTTTGTAGCTGCCTTGTTAGCAAAATAGAACATAAGGGGGCAAGAGATTTGAGGCCCAACACACACACAAAATCAACAACCTACGATCAGGTTCCCTGGGCCTGTCCCCTGCTCCAAAACAGACTGACCAGGAAGGAGCAGGCCACAGTTTTTGTACATGCTTAAATTTTAGGAAGATATTTTTCTCTCCCCCTCCCTTGCACTCTCACAGATTGCAAAATCATATGCCTATTATCCCAATTTATATAATACTTAAACTAGGATTTTGCTGAATATTTTTGTTATTTTCCTTAGTTTATATCCCACCTGTCTTTCATCATGGAACCTAACGCAATCTATATAGGATTGCCAGTTGGTCTCCCATCCAGGCACTGACCAGACCTGGACCTCCTTAGGTTCAGCAAGTTGGTGGCTGCTGTGCTTTTAGACCAGGATATCTCTCTGAAGAAGTTGTTTCTTCTGTGTCCTATTTAATCAATTAATTTACCTATTTCTATCCCGCTTTTTAAGCCAAGCCATCACAAAGCATTTCACAGTAACTTCATGAATACAAATAGCCACCATCTTTATCACACTGTTGGTATTCTGTGTGTTAAATTTCTGAGAGGAAGCTCAGCTATCTTGTGCAGTGCATCTCTACAGCCAGTTTTATAGTTCTTTGTAACTCTTTGTAACTCCTCCTGGAGTGTCACTAGTTGCTGCAGTTCTTACTAATTTTGTGTATAACAGCTGGTAGCTCGATTGCAACAAATTTGATTGACTGACTATAACTCTACCAAGTCAGGGAAAGTAATGCCCTGACTGGTTTGGTAGAGTTGCTCTACAGAGAACACACAAGGATCCCGGAAATCTTCTCACCTGAAGTTCTGCATGAGGCAGCAGAGCAAAGAGATGGAAGGTTCTCAGTTCATGTCTGAGCCATTCTCTGCACCTCCCCATAGCGAAGCAAGGCTGCTGCTGAGGACGAGTGGCTTGAGGCCTCCAATTTCCTGCTCGTACTCATACACCAGATTTGTTCTGGAAACTTCAGCATCTATAATTACTTTAGTGTCACTGTTTCCTAGATCCTCAAAGTGCTGCATCAGCTTTTAAGAATGTGTAATTAGTTGGCATTTTCTTAGGTTTTTTTCCCCTAAATGAAATGTCTTTCAAGTTGAAATCAAACACATTCTGGTCCAGTGGAATCTGCTGAGCCTTTCATGTCTGCTTTGTCCATTGTTCCTCTCCATGTATAGCACAGCAGTTGTTATATTTTATGTTAGCAGATATTTTCCATGAGTCATCACTTCAACTGGTAATTGATTATGCTGGTCCTGGTATTAAACAGCAACATTAATATGTCAACAAAATACTTAAGAAGGAACTGCTCCAAAGCACAGAATCATATTAACATTGTCTCCTGGAGTTGGAGAAAGAGAGAAGTAATTTTCATTTCTCTGGGAGGCTGCTATTATTATTATTATTATTATTATTATTATTATTATTATTATTATTATTATTATTATATGCACACATTATGCTTAATCATAGTTTCCCTCAATCATGGTTAAGTGTTACATCTGCATCAAGGAAGCTGATTGTGGTCATGTCTCCCTAGATACACCATTCCAGGGAAAGCTAGATAAGCTAAACCATGGTTCTACCATATCTTTTGAATCCTAACCAGTGTTAAGGTAGGCAACTATGCTTAACATTAACCATGGTTAAGCATTATGTTCAAACTGGGCCTTAGTAGAATGGCTATGTAGTACTTTGGCAGAAAGATAGTGGTAGTAACCACTGTCATTTATTTTTTTTCATTGTATTCTTGCATTGAACAAATACATTTGAGAGCTGTGCAGGGTTTCCCTACCAGAATGGGAAGGTCTTCACTAGCTGGGAGAAAACAGCAGGAGAGGAGCCAACTGAAGCTCATGGGACAAGGTGTTCCACAACCTGGGTTCTGCCTCAGAGAAAGTCCTCTCTCTGATCACCCTGACTGCTCTTCCAACATAGATGGGATGGAGAGAAAGCCTTCTCCAACAGATCTTTAGGCAGCAAGCCTGCGGGTGCAGGAGGAAGTTGTCCTTTGCCTGTTGCCTTCTCTGAGTTTGGTGCTGCATATTCTGATGCTTTCCTGCTCCCTCCTTGGCTCAGCGCCATTCCTCACCTTGCCCTACCTAAGCTTTTGTCTCATTGATTCTGTTGCCCAGACATTTCATTGCGCTGCTCATTTTCCCAGTTCTGACATCATCCCCAGACTTCAGCGCTTACTACGGATGGAAGGAAAGTTTGATTTAGTTTGCATCTGAATGGGAAACTACCTAATTTGCACTTCTCAAACCAATATGCAAATTGAAATGCAACTAATCCTTCAAAATTTGCACTTCTCTGAATTTTGTGATGTAATTCTCCAACCAATGTGTCAAAAAATATACGTTAAGGGAAAATGTGTATAAAAATGTATGTATTCATGAAAATAACATACACAAATGCGTTATATTAGGGGGAATTGCTTTTAGAAGGTGTATATATTTCTTCTTATATATATACACACGTAATTGTGATTAACCAAACAGAGGTATTTATTGTATTAACAAAACGTTTCAGCTTCCGCCTTCATCAGCTGCCAACATACAAATGCTGTTACCAAGGTGGCAGTTATAGAGCTTTGAGGATGGAATGCTCAGAGGGGCTTCATTTGCAGAAGCTAAGTAGTGGTGGTACTGTCCTCCAGGTTCAGGCCATGTGGTGCCAATTGTCCAGAGAGTATATCCAAAAGCTCTCCCTTTTAGTCAATGCTGCTGGATCAGTTGGCATCTCTATAACTGTTATAGAAAAGTCCAACAGGCTGTGACCCTCAATGTTGAAATGTTTTGCAACTGGTTGCTCCACTTTTTTTGTTAAGATTGCCGATTTGTGGTTTCTGAAGCGTGTGCATAGGTCAGTTGTAGTTTTACCTACATATTGGATATGACATCCTGGTCTTTTGCATTTGATGGCATAAATTATATTGCAGGACCTGCAGGTGATGTTCTGTTTGATGTAATAAGACCTGCCTGTCCTAGTGCTTGTAAAAGTAGCTGTCTCCCTGAGGTACACACAGGTGATACAGCGTTTGGAGTGACAAGGATGAGACCCAGGATTTGTGACAGGTGGCTTAAGCACAACTCTCACTAACAGTCTGCGCAAATTAGGAGGCTGGCAAAATGCTACAATGGGAGGCCTGCTGATGGCTCTAGCAAGATGTTCAGAGTTGGCCAGCAATGGGTAGCTCTCCCTAGTTGCTCGGTGAGAGTTAGTAGATGCTGGATGGAAATCTACCACAAATGGTTGAAGATGGAGATGGGACATCCATCGCCTTAAATGTCTTCAATCATCACGCCTACAACAGAGGGAGCTTTGGTGACCTATGAGGGGATGGGGGACTCTGGCGACCCCTATGGGGGGAGAAGGCAGCTCTGGTGACCTATGGGGGAGATGGGGGACTTTTGATGACAGTAGGCAGGGTTGGTGAGCGAACCGAGCAGAGGCGGCAGCCCCTAGTTAGTCAAACCTGCATATAAAATGTGTTTATTGGGAGAAATTCACTCCAAAATACTGATGAATTTTCATGAGGATTTTTTTTTAAATGGAAATTGCTGTGGACATGTGGAGAACTGAATTTAAGATTGGAGGCATGAGAAACCGAAATAAAGTGAAACTGACAGATTTGCCTACTCCTACAGAGTTGCCAAATGATTCTGCAGTGGATATCGTTTTGCACCTGGTTCATGCCATCAACCACTCCAGCCCCATTTCTGGTTGGTCAGGTTCCTCCTGTTCTAGACGTTGTTCATGCTGATTCCTTGTGCAGGGGGTAAGAACATAAGAAAAGCCCTACTGGAAAAGGCCAGAGGTCTATCTTGGTCCAGCACCCTTTTTTTCACAGTGACCAACCAGATACCTATGCGAAATCTGAAAGCAGGACCTGAGTGCAACAGTCCCCATAGTTGTGATTCTGGGCAGAGAGGCATATGGTCATCTTCAGTGGAGTTGTGTGTATTACCTTAGCAACAGTGAGAAGCCCTGTTGGTCTTTTAAAAGTCATTTTGATGATTCTACAGGATTTACTAGTCTATAATTGCCAGGCTGAGGGTGGGTAATAAAGGATTTAGAAGTAAGCATTAGTCTCCCACAGCCTTTTGCTTTGGCTTATCACTGTGTGTCCCATAACTCTTTTTGTCCTTTAATTCAGATGATGTTCCAGCTAAGTACCCAGTGTTTGTTATAAACAAGGCCACAAGGTCGCCAGTGTCTGCTGTTACAACAGCTTAGACCCAGTGCTGTAAGTACACAGTGCCAAAAGGGGGGGAGGAAACTATGATCCTAACCTAACTTGAATTCCTCCCCACACCTGAAAAAAGCTGATTTCTGTGTCCTGTATATGTTATGAACTAAACAGGATTTGTATAGATCAGGGGTTCTCAAACTGATCCAGTGGTCCACAAACTTCATTCAGGTGGTCTGTGGCATGTCTGTGGATTTGTGCTTGAAGATGGAGACGGCACATCCATCGTCTTAAATGTTTTTATTGATTTATAATTGTATTCATATTGGGTCTTTGATTTCTTATGCATTGTATGTTGTTGTGTTACACTTTGAATTCCATGGAATTTGAATTGTAATCCAATAAAATGCAATATATAAGAAATCAAAGAAGCAATAAAAATACAATTTTCAGAATCATACAGCACCTAGCACAGCCCATTACAATTGCTACAATAGGCAGAAAAATCAATAAGTGGGCTGCCAAGACCCTCAGCAATTTTCAGGTGGTCCTTGGGGGAAATTTCTTTTGGGAACTACTGGTATAGATTACATAAGAACAGGAGGCAGAGTAACTGTGCAGGCAAAGGCATCATGCTGTGGGAGCCCCAGCGATCAGCTGATTGTTGGGGCTTGCAAAATGCTGTGCACACGGCATGGCAGGTGCTGCCAATCTGCTGATGAGCAGTGTCTGCAAATCCCCATTCAGCTTAGTTCCTGTTCTACCTATCGCTCACCTGATGTCAGGTGTAGGGGAGGTGGGTGTAGCTTGGCCAGAACAGCTTTGCAGGCCAAATGGGGAGGCTTAGCATGTCTAATCAGGTCTGCAGGGTGGAGGTTCCCCACTCCTGTGCTATGTGAACGAGCGTCTTGCTTGGGCACCCCCCTTCCCTCTCCTTCTCTGGCACAGCTGGAAGGAGGAAGATGGAAGCATTTGCTTCTGTTTTCACCTAACTGGAATCTGTCATTTTGTCCAAACAGGAACAAATTGCACTTAGTTTTAACTATGGTTTGTCCAAACAAGCCACCTTCAAACTCTGGTTTATGATCTCTAGTTTAGATAAACTATGGTTAACTAAACCCAGTTCCTAGTTTGGATGAAATGGCAAATTGCGGTTAGTTGGAAATGGAAGCAGGCGCTCTTAGTTTCCTCATCATGGCCATGCTGGAGGAGGAGAAGAATATATTGCACATAATGCTAAACTTATGATTTAGTGTTAATATCCAAACCAGGTCACTGCCAAGCCTGTCTTAGCCACAGGGGCTAGACACTTGGTTCCTTCCTTCCTTCCTTCCTTCCTTCCTTCCTTCCTTCCTTCCTTCCTTCCTTCCTTCCTTCCTTCCTTCCTTCCTTCCTTCCTCTCTTCCTTTCTTCCTTCCTTTCTTTCTTTCCAGAGAGTAGATTCTCAGTGGCAGTTTGCTTTTTGTGTGTGTCAAATGGTGGAATATGCACTATATTCTAAGTATTTATTTTGAGCATGTGGGCTCAGAACGGAGTGGGAAATGAGGAGAGAGACCCCATAAACTTCTCCGTTCGGCAGTTCATTGATTCCAGACTCCTTCGGGCCAAACTGCCTCTGTGCCTTTCTCTAAATGAATCTGTAAGTGGTAAGATCTCTCGAAAGGAAAGCAAAAGTGAGACTTGTCTGGGTGCCTGGGTTTGTTCTTTCTTTTTCTTTTAAATGACTCTGGTGAGATTTTGACTTTATTTTTCATATGTCACTTCCTGTGAAGGGAAAGATGAATGCACTGATGAGATACGGCATGCCGGGTGGGGGGAGAACCAAGATAAGACCGTTGGCTTTTATGATTTAGATAGTGTCATAAATGCAACATTTTCTGGGAGAATGAAGAAGCCTGTTCCTTCCTGAACAGGGCACAGCCTTAACAAGCACTCCTGCCCAGTTCAACGAACTGTTTTTGTTCCAAAATGGGACCTGAGCAGAACACATGGTAAAACGTTAGCTTGAATACCACGGATGCTTCCCACCCGCTTTCACAGTCATCAAGACCATGCCGTGCAACTAGGGAATAGATAGTATGTTAGGAAAAAGCAGGATCACCTCTCTGGCTTCACATTTCCCTTTGGAAGATGCAGGGAGTGATTGCTTAAGTGCAAATTGGTTGGGGGTCGGAGTGGTGTGGGGGCAAATGCGCTTTTCTCTAGTGGTGTGCCTTGGCCAGAGGTAATCAAATCCTGCCTTGCCTTGGTAGCCAGCTACAATTGGCTTGTCTGTTTCCATGGCCCTTCCCACTCTTCTGAGCGAGGGGACAGAGTCTTCTGACATTACGCAGAGCTTGAGTCCTGGCAGAACCCTGGGTGATTGGGAGACCCTGCCTTCCCCAAGAGCTGAGAGGGACACATGATGGTCTCCATTGCACTAAATCTCAGCTACTCTCCAAGTGTCTCTCAGGCTGCATGTAGAGTCATGAACAGCCTCTCCCCACTGTTGTCCTTGCCTTCTGAAATAAGCTGGGATTATGGAATATAAGAAACTGCCTTTATATCGAGTCAGACCACGGGGAACCTGATCCTGCAGCTGAGCCAGCAAGACTGAACTCATTGCTCATCAGCTGTTGGGAGCTGAGCTCAAGCCTGCTCTCTGCAGGGGTGGGCTGTGTGACTTGAGGTTCTGCGTGGGGAATTTGGTTGTGCAGCCGATCCAGACGCATCCTTACCTACCCCTACGCTTGATGTCACATATGATGTCAAGTGCAGGACAGATGGGCATGATTTGGGGAAAGCTGCCTCCTGGGCAAGTTGGGACCTGGGCTAGGCCAAATTTGGCATGCGGGCTGGAGGTTCCCCACCCCTGGCCTACACTGACTGGAAGCGGCACTCCAGAGTTTCAGAGTGGGCCTATTCCAACGCCTACCTGGAGAAGCCAGGGATTGATTCTCAAAACAGGTGCTCTGCCATTGAGTTGTGGCCCTTTCAATCACAGAAAGTCCACACGCTTCTCCTGCCTCAGAAAGTCAGGGACTCCCCTTGAGTGGCAAGTGCATTTGTTGATCATTGCACTCGGCTATCTTGCTTGCAGGAAGCGTTTGGCCTACAGTCATCTGCTCTGATTGTGGCATAGCCTAGACTCAGTTGCATGTAATCCATTGATAATTTATGGGGAAGGGATGCAGCTCAGTGGCAGAGCATCTGCCTTGCATGGAGAACATTCCAGGTTCAATCCATGGCATCTCCAGGTAGGGTTGAGAGGGACTCCTGTTTGAAACCCTGGGAGCTGCTGCCAGTTATTGGAAACACTGAGCTAGATGGACTACTGGTCTGACTTGGTATAAGGCAGCTTTCTATGTTCCTGTGTTCTATGTCCCTATTCAAAACGTTCATTCTGGAAAGTGTATGGGTCACTCATCACTACCACCTAGTAGTGGAGAGTAAGGGCAAACTAGATATGGCCAGCGGGGGCAGCCACATCAGTTTAGTTACATAGCTGCACCATTTGCCTATAAAGCAAGGGATGTTGTGTCTGTTTTTAACGATATGAGCATGTCTCTAGAAATGAAATACTCAACTTGCTGATTTTTGACACTTTGGGCCGCCTTGTCCTCGCACTTCACAGTTACTGGCTTCTGGTGACCGCAGTCACCCATGAGAGGACAGGAGTGAGGTCAAACTTGGACATGCTTGTTTTAATTGCCAGGAAGAGAATCATTAGGAGGAGTGTGAGATGCCGCTTGAGAACCTTCATGTGGGAACAAAAATAGCATTGGCCCAATGCTAGACATGTGCATCTCTGTCAACAGTGATGGGGCACTCAGAGTATTGGAAATTGTACAAATGGATAAACTGATGGGCTTGGTTTTGCTGACGGAACAGAAAAACAATATCAATAGACTTTTTTGGGATGGGGAGGAATGGCATCTGTTTGTCAGTGATTGAAGCCAATATGACATTGCTATCAAAGCTGCTATTCCCTGAAGGTGCCAGAGACCGCCTTGTGTTGTTTACGGGCTTTTCTTTTGGGGGGTGGGCAAATTTAATTCTGGAGGTCAGTTATCTTTGCTGTTATTGGGATTTTATTTTGTTTTTGTTTTGTTTTTTTGGTTGTTGGGCTTTGTTATGAATTGTTTCATTTTATAGTATATCTAATGAAATGTTTTCATTAATTTTAGTGCATTTCCCACCTCCTTTCTAACCACTAAAAGTTTGCAACTTTTGCAAAAGTTTGCAAGAGTGCTTTAATCCACTAACAGTGCAAACGCAAATGTCTGCTATGTGCTTGAATCACAGGCTGTCAGCAAAATACTGACAGTTAAGAGTCACCCTTTGTCTCTACCAATAGGAGAGATCCTCTTCTGTCTTATAGGCATCCCTTGATTTCTGCCTTAGCTGCCCATGTTTCTCAGGCAGGGCTTTCCCCATTGTCTATTACCTAATCCTTTTAACAAAAGATGCTGGGGATTAAACCTAGGACCTTCTGCATGCCAAGGATGACCCTACCACTGTCCCTCCCATTTTACCACCTGGCACTTATATCACTTCTGGTACAGTCATACCTTCCCTAACAAATCCTCTGGGAACAAAGCTCCTTTTAAAGCAGGCTTTCTTTAAGGTGAAACTGACCAGCTTTGCTTTACTGTGGATAAATCTGCAAGCCTGTGCCTTTGATTTAAGGTGAAACTGACCAGTCTGTGTGTTTGCTGTGCTGTGGATAAACTTTCAAGCCACTGCCTTTGCTTTAAGGTGAAACCAACTGGTATACTGTATGTCTTTGCTTTGCTATCAATAAACTGATAGGCTTCTGCTTTTGCTTTGCTAAGGTGAAACTGACATGCCTGTGTATTTGCTTTGCATTAAAGAGATCTCTTGCTTTCTCTCAGGGCTGGGGAGGAAGGATCCAATACGATTCAGAGGGGAAGGGGGGGGAGTGGTCCCTGTTGAAGCTACCCTCACCATCTATCCCTATTCTTTCCATGTTATTCCTATCTCCGGTAACAAAGTTTCTGTTAAAGAAGTAATGTCCAGGAACTCATCCACTTTGTTAACTGAGGTATTACTGTACTTTACCCAGTTCTTTCTCTCGCCCACCCCAGTATGCTGCTTCTGATGTTAAAATCATCCCTGCTTTATGTGTGAACAGGATAGACGTATGAACCAACAAGTGCAATTTCTCCACCATCACAGCTAATTTAAGAACATGAGAAGAGCCTGCTGGATCAAGCCAACAGCCCGTCTAGTCCAGCATCCTGTTCTCACACTGGCTATCCAGATGCCCATGGGAAACCCGCAAGCAGGACCTGAGTGCAAAGAGCACTCTCCCCTCCTGCGGTTTCCAGCAACTGATATTTGGAAGCATACCGCCTCCGCCTACGGAGGCAGAGCATAGCCATCATGGCTAGTAGCCATCGACAGCCACTAGCCAAATTCTCATGGAGCAAAAGGCTAACTGGTCTGGCTTTATGTAGGAATTTAGAGTGCTCAATGCCATTTTTCTCCTTCCTAGCTCTGACTCTTGATCCACTAGTGCAATCAGCAATATAAAGAGGAAAAACTTTTCATGGACTGTAACACCTTGGGCTGCATGTGTGTGTGTGTGTGTGTGTGTGTGTGTGTGTGTGTGTGTGTGAGGTTACACAGAGTCACAGAATAGTAGAGTTGGAAGAGGCCTATAAGGCCATCAAGTCCATCCACCCCTGCTCAGTGATGGACTCCGTGTTAGTTCTCCCCCGTGCAAAAACACTCAAAGAAATCTCTCTTTGTACATAGAAGAGTGGCATGTCAAGGTGGTGGATGTGTTAGTTTCCTGTATGCAGGGAGGTTGTTCTTAGAAAGGAACCTGGCATTCAAGCAGGCAGTCCTTCTGCCTGGAGCCCGAAGCACAGCCTAGGAAAATGTTACCATTTGGTTCTTATTGTTATTGATCCTGGACTTCTGTATCCTTTTGGGGGGAAATGCATGAAGGCTTCTCACACAGAATGCAAGAAGGAGATCTATCAGTTGAACCTGACAATAATAGCAAGGTAAAAGCACCGATTTGGGAAGGACATGTGTTAAAGGACTGCAGCACAATGATTTTCTGATAAGAGTCAGTGACTCAGGAAGCTGGATTGTGCGGAAATTGCAGTCTCATTTTTTTTAAGAACTCAGTGGAAGCATATAAAACGATTTCTGAACGGTGAGAGTCAACAACCCTTGGACAGAGCAACACGGCCTGGCTGAATCAGGGAAATTTTAAATGTGAGGCATAATCTCTTTAATCTGACATACAGAGTTTGTCTCCAACATATAAACCATTGTTTTAATGCTGATATCAATATGTGTAACAATGCCCACGTGGCTGGTGTGTTAAGATAACACACAAGGATCACATCTCCCATATGAAGAGGGTGAGACTGGGAGGCTGGCTACATGGTACATTTCTTTTACCTGCCAGCTGTTAGGAACATAGGAAGCTGCCTTATAGTCAGATCCATTGGTCTACCTAGCTCATTATTACCAACACTGACTGGCAGTGGCTCTCATGATTCCAGATGGGACATTCCTGGAGATGCTGGGGGACTTGAACTTGGGTCCTTTTGCATGCAAAACAGATGCTCTACTGCTGAGCTACACCCCTCCCCCAATTGTTTTGAAACCTATAACTCAACTAAAAAGCATGTTTCTAGTACTCATTGAGTGCAAATATTCAGCAGCTTCAATTTTAGATCCCATTCATATGACCACATGCCCCTCTTGATTTAAACCATGATTTGAGGAATGTGGTCGTATCTTCAATGACAGCTGGTTCACACGTGGAAGTCATCACTGGATCAGATCCCATTGAAATCAGAGTTAAGCATACAAGTTGAGCCTGCAAATACTAGCGCAGAGTTGAGCATGCATGTTTCATTTATTTCAGTGGGAGTCATGCATGCCTCACTTTCTCTGCATGGCAACGATTTGCCAATAAGAGCCATAAAACCATACTTAATCACTCTCTCACACACTTTATACGAAGCACCATTTAATCTGTGGTGGAGTGGTCCTCCAGATGTTGTTGGACTCCAACACCTGTCAGCCTCAGCCAGCAGAGCCAATGGTCAGAGACAGTGGGATTTTTAATTCAGCAACATCTGGAGGGCCAGAGGTTTCCCATCCCTAATCAATGGTGATATATGGGAAGTAGAAGACAGGCTGCAATCCTATATACACTTACCTGTGAGTCACTCCCAAGGAAGTCAGTGGATCTTGCTTCTGAGTAGACATAGATAGGATCGCATTGTTACAGTATCAATCGAGGCCACAAGTGAGTTTTTGCAGCTTTTTCTATATAAGAGCACAGTCGGATTATAATTCTATACCACCCATTGCTGTTCACTCTGACTAGTAGTGACGCTGTCTGAGTTAGAGACCCTGTAACTTCAACATGCAGCATGGACACTTTGTTACAGCCTGAGTTACAGCCTATTAGTGTATTGCAGGGATGGGGAACCTGTGGCCCAAGTTCCCCATCCTTGGTTTATTAGTAGTGGGCTAGGCATGTCTGTTTTGTTTGCCCTGGTCTTGTTCTGAGAGAAAACATCCTGGGAATTTAAGTATGTGCGTGTGTGTTTGCATGCAGGCGAGTGAGATGTGAAATATTGGAGACGAGCAACATTATAAATGTTAAATTGTTTATCTCATTGTGACATTTGCTGAAAGCTAGAATTTCATCCTCGTCCTTTCAAAACATTGGACTCAAATTTACCGTGGCAAAGACCCTAAGGGTCAGCTTGCTGTTGACAACCAGTGGAGTGTTTGTTCATTCCAATGTCCTTTCTAGTTGACAAGGATGCAGAAAGGATTGGGAGTGATATGAGACATGATACAGCCAGGTAGGTATTTTAACTAACACCGGGCGCTATACTATTCCTTAGAAGTCGAATGGGAGCCATGCCATCTGTTGCACTCTTTCTCTTTCCCTTGGATTCATACTCAACTGGCAAGTGCACTGGTAGCTTTCTTACAGTGTCAGTGACCTTGGGTTCAAATCCTTGCTCATTGGGAGTGCTTGCAGAAATCACTGTACTTCAGGCCAGCCTGCCTCAGTGGGGCTGATGGAAACACAGATGAGATGAGAATTTTAGAGTGCTGCGTACACAGTAAAGTGGTTTTTGGAAATGATCTTGCAAAGGACCTCACACCACCCAGGGAGTAGGGAGCTGCAATGGGGAAGGTTCACATGTTCAGCCACAACCGTGCCATGCTACAAAGGAGAGACTCTGCCAACAGGGGGTGCCTGTTTCAACCTGCCTTGCCCCGCCCTCCAGCTCTGAGAGCCTTCATAAGAGAGCTACTTCCAGAAGAACTCTGGGGGTACTTTCTGACCTTTAGGACTGATTCATTATTTTTATTTTATTTTAAATCACAGAACTGTTTGCCAGTCTGGACTCCTTTGGAAGGGCAGGATAGAAATTTAATAAAGAAACAAGGTGTTATAGCACAATGAGGACATAATTTAAATGAATGGGGAATTTTCTGATAGGACAGGTATGGTCTGAAGGCACATGAGGCCACCATCTTGCTGAAGCTAAGCAGGTCTGGGTCTGGTCAGTGCCTGGATGGGAGACCGCCTGGGAACCACATGTATACTTAAAGCAGTTACAGTTACAAACATTCTTTCATCCATCCAGTGATCTCAGGATTGCCAGGAACATCCTCCTTCAGCCATCAAATGCCTGGGTAAACAGGAAGGTTTTCAGATTCCTCCTAAAAGTCAGGTATGAGGCAGACAGATGCACTTTACCAGGAAGGACATTCCACAAATGGGAGCCACCACTGAAAATAACCTTCTTGTTGTTGTTATGTGCCTTCAAGTCAACTATGACTTATGGCGACCCTATGAATCAGTGACCTCCAAGAGCATCTGTCATGAACCACCCTGTTCAGATCTTGTAAGTTCACGCCTGTGACTTCCTTTATGGAATCAATCTATCTCTTTTTTGGCCTTCCTCTTTTTCTACTCCCTTCTATTTTTCCCAGCATTATTGTCTTTTCTAGTGAATCAGGTCTTCTCATGATGTGTCCAAAGTATGATAACCTCAATTTCATCATTTTAGCTTCTAGTGACAGTTCTGGTTTAATTTGTTCTAACACCCAAGTATTTGTCTTTTTTGCAGTCCATGGTATGCGCAAAGCTCTCCTCCAACACCACATTTCAAACGAGTTGATTTTTCTCTTATCCATTTTTTTCACTGTCCAACTCTCACATCCATACATAGAGATCAGGAATACTATGGTCTGAATGATCCTGACTTTAGTGTTCAGTGATACATCTTTGCATTTGAGGACCTTTTCTCGTTCTCTCATAGCTGCCCTCCCCAGACCTAGCCACAGAGAAAGCCCTGTCCTGGGTCCCCATCCCCAAACTTCTTAGGGAACCTGGGTGCAAAACAAAAACAAAAACCCACTTCAGATTAAAGAACGATGAGTCCGATAATTTGTTTTGTTGTGCGTACCAGAACTGAATAGAACACACAGTCTTTCCACACAAAAACCATTCCTGCCAACTCCCAAACTACAGAAATGGGAATCAGAACTCTTTGCTGATCTAGTACAGATCACACAGGAATCTGCCAGGAGATCCCACCTGCCCACCTGCGTTAATGGATTAAATTTCCTTCCAGTAATCTGATTACAGGCATTAGTCTGAAGGTTTTTTTATGAGTGGGCAGTACTCTATAAGCCTTTGTTCCTAGTCCTCAGTATGTTCAAGCAAGACATTTCAAATGAATAATGAACTTTGCTAACAAATACTATACAGATGTAGTGATAATGGTTTATCTGCAAAGTATTCCTGACATCAAGACTAATTGAGATAAATGGTGATTGCTAGAGGGTAAGATAAATACTGACTTCTTGCCAAGAACAATTCTTGATATGGCATGGCAGGCGCCTCCATGCTCAAACTTGTTAGCTCATATCATCCAGATAAATGACAAAGAAAGAGCTGGAGGAAGAACCAAGGGTTATGCTGTAACAGAAAAAATGAACTTCAGTAAAACACCCAAATTACATAATGTGTTTCCATAGTATGAAAAAGCTGCCTAGACTTACTAAGCAAATTTTTTTCGGGGAAAAGTCATCACAGTCCCAAATGTGGCAATTGGAAAGATCCTGTTGAGTAAGCATGCAAATGCCCATAAAAGGTACACCAACAGGAAACTTATCACAGTCCAAGTTTGAATGATGAAAATGGTCTCCATCAGGGGTTGCCAACCTTTTTAGGCCTGTGTGCACATTTTGATTTTTGACCAAGTGTCGTGGGCATCATCCCCTCTGGTCACTTCTCTCCCCCACTCCCCTGGATTAGCCCACCCAAGAAATAGAAAGCTCACACACACACATTTTGCTTTTCTAAGTCAGATAAAAAGTTGGATCCCGTACATTTAATGTGAGCCTTGAAAAGCACATAGAGCTGAAAGAGGAAGTGGGAAAGAGTGTCACTCTTCGAAGTTCCTCCTTCAGCTCTATGTCCTTTTTAAGGGAGAAAAAAGTAACCATCCTCACCACCTCATTACTAAGGGGACAGTGGGGGTGGGGGGGCTGAGATGCTTTTTGGGTGCGGGGAGGAGATTTCAAGGATTGATGACCACCCTGGTCTCTATTTTCTGGGCAGCATTAGAAAACGGAGTCTGAGAAAAGAGACACATTTCAAGCAAAAAGATGGGTATAATTCTTGCCATATGTAAATAACTGCTAAGACTTCAGCTGTCCCTTAATCTACCCTATATTTTGGAAAGTTGCTTGTTTGTTGTGCATTTGGATACTTCTTAAGGTATCGTAACCAAATTTTGCATGATGGTTCCTGAGGTCAAGGAACAGGTTTTTGTCTTTTGAATCAAGATGGTGGACTGGACCTTTTGAAACTGCACTGATTTTAACCACTGATTTCCAATGAATGTGAATGAAATGTTGAAAGGTGGGGGTGCAAACTCTCAAAATAATAATAAAAAAATCATTGCAACCACCAGAAAAATAAATTGCCTTGCAACCAAGAGAGATTCTGATTTTACTGCTGGGTATCCATGAATAGAAAAATGCTGCTCTTCATTTTTTTTGTAACTCCTGGCATTCTGTCATGCTGCTCTGCAAATATTTGAGATTCACTCAAACATACTGAAACTGCTGTCCCTGAACTCCTGGTATGTGGCATTTCTGTTAGGTAAAGGGCAAGCCTCTGGTGAGTTATCAAGTTGCTCATCTGACCGGATAAAACAGAAATAGGTTTTATGTAGTGAAGAAAAGGAGAGCACCAGAGGTCTCTTAAATACCCAGCATTGGGGCCTCTCTCACTCTTAACAGTTTTGCAAAGGTGCCAACTTTGCCTTCTGTATCAGTTGATGCTTCACAAGCCTCTACACATTCCCGTTGTGTACCAGAGAGTCTATTGGAGTGGAGGCACACATGTATAGGCATTTAAACTGTGTATTTAACAAAATGTGTTTCCCCATAAGAACATAAAAACATCCTGTTGGATCAGGCCAGTGGCCCCTCTAATCCAGCATCCTGTCCTCACAAGCAGGACCTGAGTGCAAGAGCACTCTCCCCTCCTGCGGTTTGCAGCAACTGGTATTTAGAAGCATACTGCTTTGGACAGTGGAAGTTTTGGCTCATCTATATGACATTATGAAGCCTCAATGTTCAAAGGTAGTATACCCTGATACTGGCTGATAAACTATCAGACAGGGTTGGCTAACCTTTTTCGGCCCGAGGGTTGCATTGAGGGTGCATATGCCACTGGATGGTGTGGCCAACACACATGCTCAGAACATACATAGGCCACACGTACATGCATACAGGTCACATGCACTCTCACCACAGCACACATGCAGGCACACACATACATACTCAGCAGAGGGGATGGGGCACGCAGGTATGCAGTCACGCCGGTCCTCATCGTCACGCCTTGCTGATGGCTTCCGAGAGGCATCTGGTTGGCTGCTAGGAGAAACCTGATGCTTGATGAAATTGACTTTTGGACTGATCCAGCTCAGCTTTTATTTTATGCTCTGATGATATTCTGGGGGTTCTATAAACTTGAGATGATCCATATCAAGTTTTGGACTCTACAGAGAGGTCTTTTTTTTTTCATTTTCTGTCTGATGAAAGTATGTCAGCCATCATCCATGTCTCTGTTATCTCAAGACGATAACCCCAAATTATGACTCCTTTATGCTAGGCTGTTTATCTGTTAATCAGATATTTAGACAGTCCACATTCTGGTTATGTATACAGCCAAATTGGAGTGTGTGTGTGTGAGGGAGGCAGGGGGCATGGTATACAGTTGGGGGGAAATATTATGATATTGGCTAGAATGCATGTATTATTGTTGCTGTTGTTGTTGTTAGTTTATATCCCACCTTTCATCCAAGGAGCTCAAGGTTCTCCCCCTTCTTTTATCTTCATAACAACCCCTGTAAGGTTGGTTAGGCTAAAAGATAAATGTCTGGCCCAAGGTCACCCAGGAAGCTTCATGGCAGAGTAGAGATGTGAACCCTTGTCTCCTAGGTCGTAGCCTAACATTCTAACCTCTTTACCACACTGTGGGTGGTATTTAACGCTAGGCCTAGTCAGAGTAGACCCATTGAAGTTAATAAACATGACTAACGTAGGTTCATTAATTTTAGTGGTTCTACTCTGATTGATGATGATGAACTGCCTTCAAGTCGATTCCGACTTATGGCGACCCTACAAATAGGGTTTTCATGGTAAGCAGTATTCAGAGGGGATTTACCATTGCCTTCCTCTGAGGCTGAGGGGCAGTGACTGGCCCAAGGCCACCCAGTGAGCTTCATGGCTGTGTGGGGATTTGAACCCTGGTCTCCCAGGTCCTAGTCCATCACTATAACCACTACACCACACTGTGAATGGTGTAGGAAAGGGAGGGTTGTTTGGTTTGGTTTTCTAATATTTCTGCAAAGAAACATTTTTCTTGATAAAAAGTGTTTTGTTTTGGTTTTTTTTAAAAAAGTCTGTTTCCGTGTGGTCTCTCTTCATAATCGATGCAGTATGTGCCAGGTCTGATTCTCGTCTTGCTGAAGTTCAATGTCAGAAATTCAAAGTCAGTGGCTTGCTGCTGCTGCTAAATGTATTACCTGCCCCTCACCAGCAGGTCCCAGAGTGGGTAACAACAATATATGCAGGGGCTCCAGTGAAGTTCAAGATTTGTGATAGTGTCCTGACCAACCCAGTTCAATTCAGACTTGGACACGCTGGTGTGTTTTTCTCCATTACATTTAATGAAAAAAATTAAGCTTAGAGCGTTTAATTGAATAGCTTGTGGAACACACAGGTCTCTGCAATTCTATACAGCATTGCTAGGCAGAACACACAGGTCTCTGTGTCTCTACACAGCATTGCTAGGCATGGCTACTCAAGCTAAGACGGTATTGCAGCAGCTTGACACGTCCCCTGAGACCACTTAAGTAGATTTGGGGTGAGCTCTACTTGTGCAGGAACTGTCTCCTGCATCGGGACTGGGTAAGCAAACGGGCACTCCGCAGTCTGTTCGTGTTTGCGCAACCGCCAAAGTGTACATAGCGATGGGGGTGGAGATAGCTTCTTCAGATCCTCCTCCCTCACCTTTGGTCCTGCCCCCGACTCCTTCCTTCTGGTAGACGGAGAGGGCTGCGACTCAGGAGGTGGCTCAGGGGGTTGGATGGAGTCTGAAGATGTGGTGAGCAGATGCTCTTCATCCAGCTCTGTCTCTTTTGCAGTGACTGGAGCCTCGGAGGCAGGACTGTTACTAACCAGACTGCCACTGTCTTCCCCAGTCGCCTCCCCTTCCCTGGACAACCCAGTGTTCTCTTCCCCTGGTTCCCAATCCTCTTCCTGCCCGCTTTGCTAGGAGTTCTTGATGGGACTCATAAGAGTGCATAGCATCGTGCCTAAAATGTTCCACTCAGATTAGGGGAATCGGGCGTTCGGATTCCTGTCTTGACATTCCCTGGATGACCTTGGATCAGAGCTTGGAAAAGTTACTTTTTTGAACTACAACTCCCATCAGCCCAATCCAGTGGCCATGCTGGCTGGGGCTGATGGGAGTTGTAGTTCAAAAAAAGTAACTTTTCCAAGCTCTGCCTTGGATATAGCTATCGCTCAAGCCTAATCTACCCTATAGAATTGCTGTGGAGATGAAAGGGAAGGAGGAGCTTAAGTATATTATCCTGAGCTCCTGGGAGGAACAGCTATAGCTCAGTGGCAGAGCACATGCTCTGCATGCAAAGGTCCCAGGCTCTTGTCTGAATCCCTGGAGAGCTGCTGCCAGTCAGTGTCAGCATTACTGGGCTAGATGGACCAACTGTCTGACTCAGTATAAGGCAGCTTCCTTTGTACCAATGTTCCTAAGGTGGAATACAAATCTGAGAAATAAAATTTAAAAGTACTTTACTCAGGTATTGGCTCATCCATTTATCTGCTTATAAATGCACATAAATAAACTGTGTGTGAGAGAGGGGGGGGTGTCTTCCAGTTCTGATTATCGAATCCTCCCCAATTTAAGAAACATAAATTCTGTGTGAGTGTGTAACTGTTGGTCAGTGAAGCGTGCTGTGAGACTCACAGACAGGGTTTTTAGCAGAGAGAGTGAAACCTGAAGCAGAAGGGTTAAGCTGGAAGAACAGAGTGCCAGACTGCCAAGGTCAGCAGCTGGCTGGGAAGCATGATAAGCATGATAATCGTCTGTGAAGAGAACTGTGTCTAATGTCTTTGCCTAGTAAAGACTCTTACAAGAAACTTGCCTGGCCTGGCTTATTTACTGTTCTATACAACTCTTGGATTCCATCCTTGTATGATCTATACACGCACACGCAACAGGGGTTATGGGCCCAGCTTATCATACAAGGTAGCGGGTTCGAGACGTGACGTGGCGTTGTTGCAGAGAGAAACAAAGTGCAAGAAAGAGGCAAGTAAGAGTGGGCAACATGGCTGTAAACCTGTCATCCGGGATGCCGATGGAGAGACTGAATGCTGTAAACTACTCCAGCTGGAAATGGAGAATGAGAGCAGTTCTGATTAAAGAAGATTTGAATGATGTCGTAGAAAACCCCCCTCCGGCAGCTCCTTCAGCAGCGTGGTTGAAGAAAGATGAGAAAGCGAAGGCTTTTATTACTCTGGGGCTGTCTGATTCTCAACTGTTGCTGGTGAGTAATGAGCCGACAGCTAATCAGATGTGGGAGAAGCTAAGAGCTGCTCATGTGCAGCAAACTGCGGGGAGCAGGCTGTGTTTAGCACGGAAACTTTATCAGATGTGTTTTACAGATGAAGTGACTATGACAGAGCATCTGGCTGAATTTCGTAGATTAAATGCTGAGCTGCAAGACAGAGGAGTGCATCATAGTGACATTCAGATGGTCTATATACTGTTATCTTCATTTGATCAAAAATGGGATGTCACGGTCTCTAGCCTGGAAACTTTACCCAACGGACATCTGAATTTGGACTTTGTAGAACAGAAACTTCAACAAGAGTGGAATAGAAGACAAGAGAATAAGAAAACTGAGTTAAAAGAGACTGTGGCTGTACAACAACAACAACATCAAAGAAGCAGGCAAGAGAATAAGATATGTTATTTTTGTGGGTCCTGTGGACATATACAGAGACATTGTTTAAAGAAGAGAAATAACAGGGACTTTGGAAGTCAGAGAACAAGTGTGAACTTTGTTACTAAGGAGGACAATAAACTCATTAACTCTAAGTGGCTTCTCAGCGGAGCGTCTAATTGCCTAATCACAGACTCTAGTTTATTTTACACTTCAAAGCCGGCGCAGGAGAAGCTTTATCTGGCTGACGGATCGACTCAGGACGCGATCGCAACAGGCACGCTCAAGTTGGGTAATTTGGGAACTATATTAACAGATGTATTATTGGTTTCTGGTTTAAAATATAACATTCTATCAGTGAGAAAGTTGGCTCAAATAGGTTGTAAAATTACATTTGAAGGGGATAGATGTTTTGTGAAAAAGGATGGTGAAATATGCATGCAAGGGGAATTACAGAACCAAATGTTTATGGTTGAGTGCAATCTTGATAAACCCACGTGTGCCTGGATAGGAGTTAATAAAAATAAACATGATAATTGTTTACATGAATGGCATAGAAAATTGGCACACGCACATTTCGAAAAGGTAAAAAACACCCCAAAGCATAGTCAAGATTTGAAATTAACACATTGTGAGCATGTGGATGAGTGTGAGGTATGCTATAAAACAAAAATGACTGTGACTCCTGTCAATAAGAGCTGTGAAAGCACGACCACTGAACCTATCAGCTCATACATGTGGATTTGGCTGGACCTTTCCAGTGCTCAAAAGGTGGAGCAAGGTTTTATTTAGTGATTGTGGATGATTTCTCCAGATTTACACATGTGTTCTTATTGAAAAAGAAAAGTGAAGCAGAAGAGAAATTAAAGGCATTTATACAGGACAGAGACACAATATGGGGTTGTTATCAAAAATATCAAATCAGATCAAGGTGGGGAATTTACCAGTAATTCATTTAAAACATACTTGGAAAAGAAGGGAATAATACAGAGTCTCACTGCTCCCTTCAGCCCATCCTCCAACGGAACTGCAGAGAGGAGGAACCGGTCATTGCAGGATTCAATGAGAGCCATGCTAGCAGATGCAGATATGAATAACACTTATTGGGGTGAATGTATTCTGTACACTGTTTATATTCAGAACCGCCTTATGCACAGAACAATAGGCATGTCTCCCTATGATAAATTGACTGGAAGAAAGCCCAGTGTGAAACACATAGAACGTTTTGGGGCAAAATGCTGGGTACATGTTGCAAAACAGAAAAGACATGGTAAATTAGGCTCAAGAGCTCAGGCAGGACGCGTTTTGGGATTTCAGAATTCATACTATAGAGTTTGGTTGCCTGAGAAACAACAAGTGGTGTTAAGCAGAAGCATAAAGGTGATAGATAAACCTTGGAGAGACAGTCAAACAGTTATCCTAGATAGTGCAAGCAAGCAGGAAGCAGCAGATGTTCCTTTTGGGCAGCAAATTCCATTAAAAACTGCATTGACTGATCTAATACACGGTGGCAAACGTACTGTAAAAAGACTGAGAGGTGAAGACATGGCAATGCAAGATACAGAAATGCCAAGTACAAGTGCAGACACAGGTGCAGGTCCAAGTAAAATTGAAAGTGAGGAAGAAATGGAAATAGATAATGTTAGGAGATCAGAAAGAAAAACGAAAGGTCAACCACCTCAGAGATTCACATTTAATGTTACACATAAAAATAATGAGACAGATGAATATCCAGTAGAATGGGAAAAAGAAGGACCAATAGATAAAGAAACAATGGATCTCATGTGGAAGTTTTGTGTTGAGGAATGAAATATAAATGTATTATCAAATAAAAGTGAACAAAAATGACTCTGTAAAACCTGTGTGAATAAAGAAATAAAGAAACAAAAACTGAACTGAACTGAAAATGTAAATAGAAACTGTAAGAAAACAAACCATGTACTGATATGTATTGTAATGAAAAGTTAATATTGTAGAAATGTAATGATGAACAATGAAGTTTTGTAATCTGTGAGTCTCAGGTGGGGGCTGTTGGTCAGTGAAGCGTGCTGTGAGACTCACAGACAGGGTTTTTAGCAGAGAGAGTGAAACCTGAAGCAGAAGGGTTAAGCTGGAAGAACAGAGTGCCAGACTGCCAAGGTCAGCAGCTGGCTGGGAAGCATGATAAGGTGGGATTCTTGCAAAATCTCAGTGTGGGGGAATAATCGTCTGTGAAGAGAACTGTGTCTAATGTCTTTGCCTAGTAAAGACTCTTACAAGAAACTTGCCTGGCCTGGCTTATTTACTGTTCTATACGACTCTTGGATTCCATCCTTGTATGATCTATACACGCACACGCAACAGTAACTCCCTGTGCATGGCAGAGTCCCACAGTGATCTGGCTTCAGATGTAACTTTTGGCATTAATAGAAGAAAGATTTTGCCGTAAAACGATGTTATGGGCCTGTTGAAGAGTATGATGGATGATGATGCCAGGTTTAAATATGCTTTTGTGTTATAAAAAGCCTTTACCAGCAGAAGGGAATTGCTTGAGTGGCTGTGTTTGGTGAAGATCTTTGTTTGGGCAGGTTTTTCCTTAGTTTGCACAGTCCTTGGAATGGCAGTCTTCCGTGCATGTCTGCGTGCGCGTTTGCTGTTAATCTCAACCACTTAAACAAAGCTGGCGATGAAGTGGGGCTTCTGTGCGGAAGAATGCGCTTCTCTTCCCACTTGACCTGCAAAACTTGGAAGTCCTCGACCCTCTCTCTTTGATCAAGCGAGGACACCTCGTTCCTTTTGCTTCCATATCAGAAGCCAACACTTCCCAGGCATGATCTTCTCAGAACAAAGATAGGCACCTAGGAAGCTGCGGCCATTGGACCATCTAGCTTAGTACTGTCTACACTGACTCGCAGCGGCTTTCCAGGGTTTCAAGCAGGGGATATTCACAGCCCTAACTGGAGATGTTGGGGATTGAACCTGGGACCTTGTGCATGCAAGGCAGACGCTCTGCCACATTACCAGATGATGAACTATAGTCCTTTACCAGATGATGAACTATAGTCCTTTACCAAATGATAAACTATAGTCTTCTGTTGCTGTTTTGGCTAACCTGCCTGGATCAGGTTCCAGAAATCTCTTAGTCTGATGGAAACGGCAATGGACTGCCTTCACGTCGACCAGACTTATGGCAACCCTTTGAATAGGGTTTTCATGGTAAGCTGTATTCAGAGGGGGTTACCGTTGCCTTCCTCTGGGGCTGAGAGGCAGTGACTAGCCCAAGGTCACCCGGTGAGCTTCATGGCTGCGTGGGGATTCGAACCCTGGTCTCCTAGGTCGTAGTCCAACACCTTAACCACTACACCACACTGGCTCCCCTTAGTCTGATAGATGGGATCAATTTTGCCAGTTTGACTTCCCTTCATTTGAGGCGTCCTTTCCTTCTTCATCTTTTCCCCCTCTCTCAAAATGTCATGCGTGAAAAGTAACAAAGGATTAATTGTGGTAATGTTTGGGGGCTTGGCAGAATTGTGCACAAATGAAGTCCTCTTTCGAACAGTGCGCTGGCTGCCTCACAAATCAAGCAACAAATACAAAGCCCTCATCGTCTGCCAGCAGATTAATTCGTTCAACTGGCACTTCCTTCTTTCCTGTAACTTTCAGAGTGGAAGGTGAAAGTACAGGGTGTGGGGCGGGGGAGAGGGAGGAACTGAGCATTGGAATTTTAATTGCTTGACCGCAATTTTTTAACATTTCCCATACACAAAGACACCATGGGTCATTAATTAGTACATAGTGATTAGAGCCTCCACCTGGAAGAGGGTGTGGGACCAGCTATGTGAGTTTGAGTTTTAAGCTGCGTACATGCCATACATTGAAAGGGCATGCCTTCCCCCAAAGAGTCCTAGGAATTCTTTGTTACAGTTTCTGGCACCCTTAATAAACTACAGTTCCCAGGATTCTTGGGAGGGGGAGTCATATGCTTTAAATGTGCTTTAAGTGTGTGGTTAGAACAATTTTACTTTACTTGTCCATGTAAGCACCAGATCAGGTTAGGTTTAAGTAAATGGTAGATCAGCCCCTTTGCCAACCTAGTGCTCTCCAGATGTTTTGGACTACAACTCCCACATGCTGGCCAGAGGCTGATGGGAGTTGTAGTCTGAAATATCTGGAGGGCACCAAGGTTGGCAAAGGCTGTCTGGGTCATAGTTTAGTACAAATGACATGCTAAGGGTAGATGATCCAGTGTTTGTTCATTCAGAGACACGCCAAAGGCTCAGGAGGGGTGAGCATTTTCCTAATAATAAGGTTGGTTGTCAAACACTTGGTGTAAGATGGAGGATAACAGAATAGCTCCTGTCTGCTTGATAAACTTTACTGAACTTCTTTAAAACCTTGAAAGCCACAATGCATCACTTCCTGACGGTACAAGAAGCCCCCTAATACGAAACTGAAACTCAGTCATCAATACGTGTCAGCATGTGGAATTTGTAATATAGAGTTTTAGCTTTTAAAGGGGGGGATCAGGACTTTTCTGTCCAAGTTCCTAGTTATGCGCCTTCAGATGTGCCCTAAAAATGCAAAGACAACAGCAAATGTCATCAACATTTGCTGCTGTTCCAAATCGGCTTTTATACTTTTGACCCCTTTGCAGTGGTCACGGGTGGCTCCATGTCAGTGGGCCAATGGAATCCACTCTGGGTTTTAGTCTAAATCTTCAAGGTGCTATCCTTGAAAGTTTGGACTAAAACCCGGAGCGGATTCTACTGCCCCACTGACATGGAGCCACCAGTGACCACTGCCCCTTTAGCATTTGAAGCTGCCAGCATCCACTCTTAGGAGATATATCAGGCTTCTTACGTGATACCAAAATGTCCTTTTACCAGGAGTGTGTGGCACGGAGCCCTTAGAGCCATAAGTAGACAAGGAAGCTTCAAGTCCAGAGACGGCCAGAGTACAGTGAATAAAAATAGTTCTACTGGAAATCAGTTCACTTGAATTTCAAAAGAAAAGGGGATGTATTTCTGAAAAATTCTAGACCTCTTGGGAAGATAGGATCATTTGCCACTGGCTGCACGGTCTTAATCTATGGCCATACTACCCAGAACACTCCCTGATCTCATCTGATCTCAGAAGCTAAGCAGGATCAGGCCTGGTTAGTACTTGAATGGGAGACCGCCTGGGAATACCGGCTGCTGTAGGCTTAGAGGAAGGCAATGGTAAACCACCTCTGAATACCTCTTACCTTGAAAACCCTTTGAAAATGTCCAAAAAAGATTCATAGGGTCGCCATAAGTCATAATTGACTTGAAGGCATATAACAACAACAACACGGTCTTAAGAGTCTGAATTTCAGTGCCGAAGCCAGATCCAAGGAGTTGAGAGAGGGAAAGCCCCCATGGCTGCCCATCATGCTTAAAGTAAACAACATTTGTTAATCCCAGGACAAAAGAAAAAGATACGCAGGGACCTGTATTATAGCAGGGGGATGTTGAAGCCTTCTCAGACTGGGGGCTCCATCCCCCCTATGGAGAACAGTCCAGACAGAGGGTTTATTGCAGGTATATTCTGCAGTGTGTTCTTGAAACAATAATAGTGTGTTAGTAGTGGATTTATCCTGCTTTATTAGTTGTTCTGCTTCCCCGGTGTTACCACATTTATTGCTGTCCAGGGGGGCTATAGCACAATGAAATCAGGACAACAACAATAACAACAAAAGAACCTCCCAGAACATCTGTGGTATAAAAAGTTACAGGATGTGCACTGATTGGAAATGAAGTGGTGTGACCACCTGAGAACTTTCGCAGGCGCGAATAGTATTGAACGCCAGATCAAGTATGGCTGCCTCGTAGCATTGTGAGCACATCATAACTGTGCATCATGAATGAGGTGCAGAATTTAAGATTTGAAAAATGAGAAACTGAGATTAACTGAAACTGCCAGATTCATCTACCCCATATTGCAAAATATACTCTGCTAAGAGATAGAACTCCTAAACTGTTTCTGTCTCTTTTAAACTCAACAGACCAATGAGGGGTGTGGCTTGGGAAGAGTTCTGAGGGCCAGATGAAGAGGCCTGGAGGGCCACTTTCAGTTAGCCACCCCTGCTTCAAAGGAATACCATTGTTGAGAGGACATGAACAGAGGGCCTTGCCCTAGAATAGTTTTTGGCTTGTGTTTAGTTCAAAGGGTTTCCTTTCTACCTCTCCAGCCCATGCCGGTAAAAGTGTCTTTACAGCCTTTTCGTGAGGCCTCCTTGAAATCGCTCAGCCGCTTGTAGGGATGTCACTCCTGGATTGTATGGAAACCAGCATCTTGGCAGAGTGAAATGGAACAATTTTTACTCTTGTTCACAATGTCCTGAGAATTGCATTCACATCTGAATGTTCCAGCCTGTTGTTTAGATTTCCATCTAAGTTGCTCTCTTTGGATTCAGTCTCCCATCTCCCCCCCTTTTTTTCTCTGCCTTTCACTTTCTGCATTTTAAAAAGCCTAATCCAAGTTGTTGCATGAAGCATTGAGCTTTGTGATGCTAGATTTATGTCTACGTTGCGTTTGTCTGGTGGTTGCTTTTAAAAATGTAAAAGTATGTTCTGACTACCGGCTTGATTGGCTTGTACAAAACGTGATTCTTGCCTCTTAGAACTGTTGCTGAGTTGCCACTAGGCAAAAACAATTAATGAGCCCAGTTTAATACATGTGTGCACAGGGGCACAGACCTTCCAATTTCCAGGGTTTGTGTGTCGGGCTCACTTGATGTCTATGCAAATTTAAGACCGGAGTCCCCATAGTGCAGTGGCTGACGTTGGTGTGGCTGGGGAGTAGGCCGAGAAATTTGAAGAAAACTACAGCTCCTTTCACTTTCTCGTACAATCACAAACTATGGTGAAAATGCTTGATTATGGCATATAGCTGCTGTGAACCACCCAGAGAGCTTCGGCTATGGGGTGGTATATAAATGTAATAAATAAATAAATATAGCAGCAGCAGTATTAGAAGACTGGGAAGAAGTGAGCCCTTTGATATATTACCACTGGAAGATTACGGTGTGTGTGCTTTCAGCTTTGTAAGAAAAGCAATATAGAAATAAAGTGATAATAGCCAGCTTGATAACTGAGCCAGAGTGGTGTAGTGGTTAAGGGTATCAGACTGGGACCTGGGAGACCAGGGTTCAAATTCCCTCTGGGCCATGAGGCTTACTGAGTGACCTTGGCCAGTCGCTATCTCTCAGCCCAACTTACCTCACAGGGTTGTTGTGAGGATAAAATGTGGATGGGGGAGAACCATGAAGCCTTGTAGGAAAGATGGGAGATAAATGTAACAAATAATTAAATAAAAATCTAGTAACCTGGATTTGCAAACTAGTGGCAAATTAAGACTCAGCATACCCTTGCTTTCCTCCAGGTCTGAATAGCAATCCTGTTTTCAAAGTTTTATATATTTTATAACACTACTTTACACATATGTTAATTTAGGAATTATTACAACAGTCTTTTAAGGTAGTCCAATGTTGTTATCCCTTCAACACAGAACATATGTGCACACTGAGGCTTAAATATAGGGAATTATTCATGTCTGCATAGAGTTTGGAAGGAGGAATTTCCAATATATGATTTATAGCCACTACAGTGATGGAATCCTACATCAGCTCCACCCTACAACAAAATCCCTTAAAAACATTGCATTTCAGTATTGCTTCTAGGAAGATTTTAGCAGAAAAGAAAGCAGGTTGAATAAGGTATCTGTGATCTGTGTAGAGGACGGATGTGGAGACATTTTTAACCCTAGGGCCACATTCCCCATAGGCAACCTTCCAGGGGCTGCATGCCAGTGGTGGATCAGATGCAAAAGTGGGTGTGGCCAGATGCAAAAGTGGGAGTGGCCAGAAGAGATGTGACCTGGGCAAAATACTGAGGGCCAGATGGAGAGGGCCACATTTGGCCCCTGGACCTGAGGTTCACCACCTCTGGTGTAGACTTTCCACAATTAAAACTGTGGGTCATTATAGATCCTGGTACTGTCTATGAATAGTTGTATCCCTTTACTATTAAAAGTAAATCCTTATTGTTACATACTCTTGCATTTAACTGCACTCCTTGCACCTTAATGTTGGTCTCCCTTGTTGGGGTCCATTTCATCCCAGTATTTGGTGAGGGAAGTGACTTGAGGGCAAAAGAAGGAGGCTCATTCAGGCAAATAGGGACAGCATAGCACAGCTTTACCTATCTTAAGCAATAACTGATCTAATGGAGAGGTCATCAACGTTGATCTAATGCAGAGGTCATCAACTAGGTACGGGCTAAGTTTAAGGTGCTGGTTTGGGTGTATATAGCCCTATACAGCTTGGGACCAGGGCACTCGAAAGATGGTCTCACCCCTTACATATCCAGTTGGTCACTGCGCTCTGCAGGTGAGGGCCTCCTGCAGATACCACCTCACCAGGAGGTCTGTTCCGCACAATACAGGAAGCAGACCTTGAGTATTGTAGCACCTGCCCTTTGGGATCCCCTCCCATTGCATATTAGACAAGCACCATCTCTGTTGGGCTTCTTGACACCAACTGAAGTCCTTCCTCTTCCAAACAGGCCTTTTAAGTAGATACCTTTATCCCAGTCTGCATCTCTACTGGAACTGTGTTGAAGATGTTTTGTTTTTAAAATCTTTTATAATTTTATTTTATTGTTTTATCCCTTGTTGTTTGCTGTCCTGGGCTCCTTTCGGGAGGAAGGGCGGATCTGCATTTAATAAAACAAACAAACAAACATGGTGCCCTCTAGATATTGTTGGGCTCCAGCTCCTATCAGCCTCAGCCAGCATGGCAAATTGTTAGGCATAATGGGAATTGTAGTCCAGCAACATCCGGAAGGCACCATAGTAGCTACCCCTGGTCTAGTGCTTCAATGAAGTAGTGCTTAGCTTGTGGAGCATTTCTTTGCTTGCTTATTATTTCTTTTCATTTTTTTTAACAGTGAAGTACATGAGAGAAGCCACCCCCTATGTGAAGAAAGGGTCTCCAGTTTCCGAAATTGGATGGGAAACTCCCCCACCTGAGTCACCCCGGTTGGGAAACACCTCCATTGATCCCCTGTCTCAGCTGTCTCTCTCCATTCACCGAGACAAGAAAACCATCCCACTCAAAATGTGCTACGTTACATGGAACATGGCTGTGTCGGACCCAGAACGGTAGGGTGGAAGGCGAAAGTTATTTGGCCTTTTTGGAGGAGGGAGGGGAAATATTATGCAACTGTGCAAAAGTAACAAAGAGATTGTTATTGTTGTTGTTAGCTACACAGACCCAAAAGCAATAAAGTTAATTATACAGATACAATAACAAGTCATTAAATCAGGGTGTATCTGTAATTCACTAAATATAGAAACTTGAGGTACACCTAAATCAACCTTACGAAATATATTTGCAGTTTTAGAAATGTTTTAGTTTGAACATTCATATTCTTCATTCATCATAAGGCACAAGCGTGTGCTTGCCTTTAATGCATTGTGTCTTCACATTTTAATTATGCCCTTTAACATTCTTCTGCGTGACTTTTTTTGATTGTAGTGTACATACCCTGTAATAAAGCTGGTTATGGGGTGCATCCACCTCCAACATGAATTCCCCCACCCCTGCACTTTCCCCATCTCGGTTGAGGAGGGGTTACCTGGCAGAGACCCCCGATGGGACAGCAGCTTCCAGGTTCCTTGTTCTGGGGTGCTGGGCTTTCCCCTGTCAGGCTGCTGGAGAGGTGGTGGTGAGAGAGCCGTGGAATGATATTCTCCCTCAGATGCACATCTGGCAGTTCTGCGGTTGCTTTTAGGAAAGGTTTCTGGCATCCTTTGCTACAGCTAGGAAAGACACCTGTCTGAAGCCACAGAGAGCCGCTGCCAGTTAGAGTAGAAGTTGGACTGCTGGTCTGAGTTGCATCATAAAGCAGCTTCCAATATTCCACTTTTCCTTGTTTGAAAATTTAGAAATATGCTAATTTGTCATGTGGATTTTAGACAGATCAGTATATTCTCATTGCTAGCACCGAAAAACTGTTCAGGTTTTTATTTCTTATCATCTATGGACTATGTGGGAATCTGCACATCTGTAGCATCATACCTGTGCCCTACCTTTTTAGTGTTTGAAATATATAAGAATTCACACACTTCTAGTGTCTTAACCCTTAAAACTGGTAAGGAGCTGATGTGATTTCTGCTGGTTTACGTGAATCAGATGAACGCAATTTACCAGATTAATTTAATTGGGTGCAAATTGCCATGCTTTAACAACCCGCTGTTCGAGAATCTCTTGGTGTCTTTCAAAAACTTTGCATCGCAGCAGGTTTGGCAAGTTTTTGACTCAGATCGAAAAGAATATAAGCAAATACACCTCTTAAAAAAATACACATTGCTTTATCACAGCCAAGCAACTTTCTTATGACTCACTAAGGGATGCTTCCAATATGCCATTTTTCTTACACAGATAGTATTTCTAAGTAGGAAAAAAGCATGCAGGCCACAGCTAGATCCTCATGCGATTTATGTACACACATTGGTTTTACTACATATACATAAAAAGAGCCCTGCTGGATCAGACCAAAGGCCCTTATAGTCCAGCATTCTGTTCTCACAGTAGCCAGCCAGATGCCTATGGGAAGTCCGCAGAGAACATTTATTTATTTAAGACATTAATATACTGCTTAATCATTTGCATGTCTCAGTGGCAAGCCTGAGCACATCTGGTACATGCACAGAAAATACCTCTTATCCAGGCTTGCTCCTCAACCACATCTAAAGCCTACTTATATCCACGATGCTTCTATAGATCACCTGACAGGGTCATGGGAAGCTCTTCTAGATCAGCTGGCTCAAATTGCTTAATATTACTGTAGATTAACAACATACCAGAGAATTCTATAGGATATTCTAGGGGTACTCTCTGTTCACCCAAGATGCCTGGCCAGTTCTGTCTAGGTTTCTTCTTGCCCTGTACAAACTGAGGTTGTTTTCCGGGCCCAATTCAAGGTGTTGGTTCTGACCTTTAAAACCCTATACGGTTTCAGCCCAGTCTATCTGAAGGAGCGCCTCCAACATCATCAGGGGTGCCGCTCAACAAGATCAGCCTCAAAAGGCCTTCTCTCTATCCCACCAGTTAAAACAGCTGGACTGGTGAGAACTAGGGAGAGGGCTTTTTCAATTGTGGCCCCCACTTTGTGGAATTCCCTCCCAAATGAACTCTGTCATGCCCCCTCTATGATGAGCTTCCACTGGGCCTTGAAGACCTGGCTCTTCAGGCAGGCTTTTGGGGTGGGTTAGCTTTTATTATTATTGTTGAGAGTTTTAATGTATTTGTATGTTTTTATTTTGTGCGTCGCCCAGAGTGGCTGGACAGCCAGCCAGATGGGTGACTAATAAATTAAATAAATAAATAAATAAATAAATAAATAAAAGACTGTGCTTGGATGCATCCCTGTAATTTTACATTGCAGGGTAAGGTCAGCAGCAATGGACAAATTGCCTTTCATTGAGTCAGTCTGTTGCTGCTCATCATATCAAGGAGCCCCTAGTAACCTTCTGAGGAACCCCTCCATTCAGATGTTTCGCCTAGGCCATGCTTCTTGATAGGTGGTCATAAATAAGTTATTATTCTGTGTATGTTGCCTTATATATGCCTCAGTTCCTTACTTATGGTGATTCTCTATGATGGGATATCACACGGAACACCGTATGTTACATGGGAACTCACTGATGATGTGGGCGTTTGTATACCACTGTTGGGTTTCTTCCCTATTAGTGAGCATTACAGTATAACTGGTGATGCTACATTTCTGGCATGGAAAGTCACCATGTAGAAGAAGTGTGGATGGGTGCCGTTAAGGGCGTGCACTGTCCCTAAGTCACCTTTCCTAACTTGAATGGTAGTTCTAAATCATTATTTAATTGAATTTATATCCCATCCTTCCTCTTGAAGTAGCCCAGAGCAGCAAGCTTGGCAACAAATCAATTTAACGAAACAAAACAAAAACAGTATTCTAAGAACAGTTACAGTTAAAACATTATAAAAGCAGTTACAGTTACAGACATTCTTTCATCCGTCCAGTGATCTCAGGATTGCCAGGAACATCCTCCTTCAGCCATCAAATGCCTGGGTAAACAGGAAGGTTTTCAGATTCCTCCTAAAAGTCAGGTATGATGGAGACAGATGCACTTTACCAGGAAGGACATTCCACAAACGGGAGCCACCACTGAAAATAACCTTGTTGTTGTTGTTGTTGTTACGTGCCTTCAAGTCAACTACGACTTATGGCGACCCTATGAATCAGTGACCTCCAAGAGCATCTGTCATGAACCACCCTGTTCAGATCTTGTAAGTTCAGGTCTCTGGCTTCCTTTATGGAATCAATCCTTCTCTTGTTTGGCCTTCCTCTTTTTCTACTCCCTTCTGTTTTTCCCAGCATTATTGTCTTTTCTAGTGAATCAGGTCTTCTCATGATGTGTCCAAAACATGATAACCTCAGTTTCATCATTTTAGCTTCTAATGGTAGTTCTGGTTTAATTTGTTCTAACACCCAATTATTTTTCTTTTTCGCAGTCCATGGTATGCACAAAGCTCTCCTCCAACACCACATTTCAAAGGAGTTGATTTTTCTCTTACCCACATTTTTCACTGTCCAACTTTCACATCGATACATAGAGATCAGAAATACCATGGTCTGAATGATCCTGACTTTAGTGTTCAGTGCATTTGAACACTCTTTGTATTTGAGGACCTTCTCTAGTTCTCTCACAGCTGCCCTCCCCAGTCCTAGCCTTCTTCTGATTTCTTGACTATTGTCTCCATTTTGGTTAATGACTGTGCCAAATGACTGTGCTGAGGTACAAGTTCAATGTCCTCATTGTCAACTTCAAAGTTGCGTAAATCTTCTGTTGTCATTACTTTAGTCTTTTTGACGTTCAGCTGTAGTCCTGCTTTTGTGCTTTCCTCTTTAACTGTTTAATCAGCATTTGTTTCAAATCATTACTGGTTTCTGCTAGTAGTATGGTATCATCTTCATATCTTAAATTATTTCTCCCTCCAATTTTCACACCTCCTTCATCTTGGTCCAATCCCACTTTCCGTATGATATGTTCTGTGTATAGATTAAATAGATAGGGTGATGAAATACACCCGTCTCACACCCTTTCCGATGGGGAACCAATCGGTTTCTCCATATTCTGTCCTTACAGTAGCCTCTTGTCCAGAGTATAGGTTGCACATCAGGGCAATCAGATGCTATGGCACCTCCATCTAATTTTATTGCCGAAAATAACCTATCATGTGTCAGTGCCAAGTGTGTAGCCCCCGGTGGCGGCACCAACAACAAGGCCTCATTTGCGAAAAGTAAACAAATTATTCATCAAAGAAGGGCACCTGGAAATTTAAAAAAACATACCTTTTAGACAATTCTACTTCTAAACAGCAAGTCTAGCTGTTTATGTAGTGTATGGTAATTGTGGCAATGAAGCCTATTCAACACACTGGATGAGCTGGGGTACTGGCACAGGATGATAATAAGCATTCCAACTGCTCCTGGAAGAAAGCTGCCAATGTTATGTTTTGGTGGAGGATCTTGTGCTATGGTGTGAGTGGGGGGGGTGAGGTAGGAGCACAGTGGCTAAAGGAAATGGGGCCAACAAGGCAGTGGGCTGGAAAGCAAGAATCTGTAGGAGCAACGGGTGGTGCAGAAAACAGGGAGGTAAAATAACACCATTTTGCACCAAAATCTCATAGAGGGCTTTGGAACAGGAAAAGAGTATGTGCTGTTGATCAAAAACAGACAGCCCAAGGGAGAGGGTTAAAGATGCAGACTCCAGACCAGTGGCGGCTGGTGGCTCCATGTCAATGGGGCAGTGGAATCCGCTCCAGGCTTTAGGCTGAACTTTCAAGGAGCTGTCCTTGGACGTGTGTACCTTGGACAGCTCCTTGAGAGTTCGGATTAAAACCCGGAGCGGATTCCCCTGCCTCACTGACATGGAGCCACCAGCCACCACTGCTCCAGATCTTGATAGGGCCAGGAGCTAAAGTTCACCAATTAATTTGAATAGCCTTTGCCAGTGTGGTGTAGTGGTTAAGGTGTTGGGCTACGACCTGGGAGACCCGGGTTCAAATCCCCACATAGCCATGAAGCTCAGTGGGTGACTTTGGGCGTCACTGCCTCTCAGCCTCAGAGGGAGGCAATGGTCAACCCCCTCTGAATACCGCTTACCATGAAAACCCTCTTCATAGGGTCGCTATAAGTCGGGATCGACTTGAAGGCAGTCCATTTCCATTTTTTTTTGCCTAGAGGCCTTCCACTTGCAAGGGAAGTGAGAAAGACAAGCCAGGGAAACGGGCTGTGCGTGAGCCTTCGATGGCTCTTTGCATTTGCTCCCTCGTGCTAAAAATAGGGTGAGCTTATTGACCCTTATTGAAAAAATGTGTGGGACCAGCTGCATCAACACCACATGGCTGCTCAAGCAGGATTGTCTCTTTCACAGTTGCTAACCAAAAACCAATGAGGTCAGGGAAAGGGGGGAGAGAGAGAGACAGAGAGTAAAAGGAGACCTCCCCCCCCTTTTCACATCAATGGGCCTTTTGTTCCTATCCGGTACAGAGGCTTTTAAAGAAATTGGCTGAAACTGCTGTGGCTTTCAACACTTCTCTGTCTGAAGGGGCTCAAAAGCTGAAGTTTTTCCATTTGGGGAAGAGGGTACGGGAGGAAAAAAGCAGCCACTTTCCAGTCTTTGCCAGCGGCACAGCTAGATCTCACAAGTCCTTGTGGCAATCCTTGGCTCGTGCCCATTTTTAATTTGCAGTCCTTTCCCCAACATTCCTCACTCCCATGCCCACACCCCCTTAACACCGTGTCCTCCCCAAGCAGAGACTTCTGTCCTAGACGGATGCCAAGGAGGTAGAGGTGGAGCCTTCTTCCTCCAATCCATGGCCCCATCTGTACTATATATCTCAAGCAGTATCATACCACTTTAAATAGTTGTGGCTACCCCCAAAGAATCCTGGGAACTGTAGTTTGTGATGTATGTTGAGAGTTGGTAGGAGACCCCTATTCCCCTTACAGAGCTAGCTGCAATTCTCAGAGTGGTTGAACGATCAGGTCACGTTCACATTGTACATTTATTCCACTATTATTCCACCTTAAACACTCATGGCTTCCCTAAAAGAATCCTGGGAAGTGTAGTTTGAGAAGGGTGCTGACAGTTGATAGGTGACCCCTGTTCCCCTCACACGGCTACAATTCCCAGTGTGGTTTAACAGTCAGTCCGTCTTCCCAGAGCACTCGGGAATTGTAGCTCTGTGAGAGGGATAGGGGTGTCCTAACAACTCTCAGCACTCTTCACAAACTACAGTTCACAGGATTCTTTGTGGGAAGCCATGACTGTTTAAAGTAGAATAACAGTGGAATAAATGTATGGTGTGAATGTGGCCTCAGTTCCTCTTCCCAGGGAATTCTGGGAATGGTAGCTCTGTGAGGAGAATAGGAACCTCCTATAGGAACAAACAAGCTGCCTTATACTGAGTCAGACCATTGGTGCATCTAGCTCAGTTCTGTCTATGCTGACTAGTAGTGCCTCTCCAGGCTTTCAGAGAGGGGAGCCCTATCTGGAGATGTTGGGGATTGAACCTGGGGCCTTCTTCGTGCAAAGCAGATGCTCTACCATTGGGCTACTGCCCTTTCCCAACTCTCCCATCTTTAACAACTCTCATCATCCTTTAACAAATGACGGGATTCTTTGGAGGAAGCCATGACTGCTTAAAAATGTACAATAGTGCTTTAAAAGTATAATGCAGATAGGGCCCATCATTGAGGCGATTGCCATGGATAGAGCCAGGCCTGTTTTCCTCAAATCATGGCACTGTCCTACTCTCCTGCTCTTCAGAACTGACCATGACTCCCAAGACTTGGAAAAGGATGTAAGTAGAGACTCCCTCCCAAGTGTGAGGTGGTGCTCTGAGGGGATGATCTGTCCTCGCATGCAATGCACGCTGTCATGAACAGCCTTCCCTATTAGCAGGAAACAAGTTGTTTTGAGTCTCCCACGCATTAAGGTGGGTTATCAGTTCTTCTGGTGTTTTATTTCCTGTGGAAACTGAGTTTTCAATTGATGTTCTCTGGTCAACATCAGACATCATGGAAAACCTTGCTCGATCCTGTATTTCCTCCCCAGCCCTACTTTCCCCCCCCAAATGCTGAAGCTAAGCAGGGTCAGGTCTGGTCAGTGCCTGGATGGGAGACCGCCTGGGAACCATATGTAAGCCACCTTAGATTTCTATCATGAAAAGAAAGGCGTGGTATAAATGTAATAAATAAATAATAAATAAATCAGCACAAGGTCTTGCCAAAATCCTTTAAGAGACTCCTGTAGTTTATGTAGCTATTCCAATCCAGATCAGAATATAACTGCAGCCGTGTGATGGTGATGATGGTTAAAATACTGGCAGCTCCAGCGTTTACAAGATTTACAAGCTTCAGCTGTGATCCCCTTTGGGTAGGGAATACTCCCTGATCCGTATGTTCTCTACTTTCTTCCGTCTGGAAACATATGTCCTCACTGTGGGACGCTGTGTGGATCTAGAATTGGCCTCCACAGTCACGTAAGGACTCACCATTAAAAGACCATATTTTGGAAGACAATCTTACTCAGTCACGAGTGACCGCCAAGAAGAAGCCTTTTACCTTTCCTTGGGGGCATGAGGAATCATCACAGTAAAGTATAGGACAGAGGTGGGGAAGCTTTGGCCCTCCAGGTGTTGCTGAACTACAACTCTCATGAGCTTCAGCGAGCATGGCCAATGGCTAGGGTTAATGGGAGTTGTAGCTCAGTAACATCTCGAGGGCCAAAGCTTCCCCACATCTGGTATGGGAAGTTGAATTGTGTAGAATTGCGATCACACCCATTCCATACACTTAAAACAATTTCATTCCACTTTTAACAGTCATGACTCCCCCCCCCCCAAATCCTGGGACCTCTGAACATCAGTTGCTGAGAATCACAAGTGTGGAGAGCAAAGTTGCACTCAGGTCCTGCTTATGTGCTTCCCATAGGTATCTGGTTGGCCACTGTGAGGACAGGATGCTGGACTAGATGAGCCTTTGGCCTGATCCAGCAGGGCTTGTATGTTTTTAAGGAACCGGCCATCCTGATGCGCGAACTCCTTATACCAGGCTCTGATTACAATATTTGGAGCTGAGAAGGGTTTTTCTCTCAAGCTTAGCTGCTCCACGTTTGGTTTGGTTTTTAGACCATATCCTCGCTTCCCCTTGCAGAATGTGGCTTATCTCCAAAGTACCTTCAGTATGATCCCTTGTGCTCTGCATCAGAGATCCTCTGATGGGGCACTTCTGATGGTTTCCCACACCCCTGTGGTTTGGTTGGCCTCCACCAGGGACTGAGCCTTAGGCGTGGTGGGCCCTGCTGTGTGGAACACCCTACCAGCAGAGGTTCGGCAGGAACCCTCCCTCCCTTGACTATTAGATCTTGTCTGAAAATGGTATTATTTAGACAGGCCTTCACAATATGGTTTTTCTTTTTAACCAGCCAGGATCTACTAAAGCTTTATTGATGTTTTTAACTATGTTTTTAAATTTATGGATACTTCGACTTAGTGGAGGCAGTGGGGCAGTGGAATCTGCTCTGGGTTTTAGTCTTAACTATCAAGGAGCTGTCCAAAGCGCCTTGGACAGCTTCTTGAAAGACTGGACTAAAACCCAGAGTGGATTCCACTGCCCCACTGACATGGACCCATCAGCCACTGCTGCTGCTTTTACTGATTTATGTTGCATACCGCCTTGATATATTTTATGAAAGTGTGGGTTATAAATATTTCAATAAATAAATTGCCTTTGTTCAGTTATCCAAGAGCACCTTTGGGCATTGCGGAAGAAGGAGGGGAGGTAGAAGCACTGGGAAGATATGCAAGTTTCTGCTTCAGATGTTCTGCGCAGGGAGTACTTAGAAGGGGGACCCATCCAGGGAAATCTCATACATTGGAATCAAAATAAATGATTTGTGCAACCGATGCAAATCTCTTGCTTAATCTGCATAATGTTCTTGGCACAGAGCTTAAGTTTTTGTCTTGCGTCAATGCCCTGAAGCATACCATGCTGTTCCTATGAGAAGAGCACTGCTATTTTTGAACACAGTCCATAACATCCTCATACTCTTTCTAGTAATATAACTTGGTCATGTCCATAAAAGCAAAATCAGCTGGTAGACAGAGCCTACAGCTAAGCTATGTGCATAGTAATATATCTGGAAATTGTCTTTGATACAACTTTGAAGTACAGTTGTATCCATGTATGGGTATTAAAAAAATTTAGTTACCCCATCTGAAGTGGATCATGGTACAGTCACAGCGTGAAATAATATTTTAAAACCTGGTGAGAGAAAGAGAGAGTTGGGAAGAGGTTGTGGGGTTGCAGGGAGTGAGTCTGGAGCTCACATTGGTGGATCTCTATACATGGAACTTTTGCCTGTCAGAACCAGGTGTTCATTTGATGTGGGCAGGAGAACAGAAACTAAAGGTGTCATACCAATGGGCACTTTAGAAAATAATAACAGGGAGCCAGGATGGTTCTGCCTTGGACAAGAGAGTCTAATTGTAGTCATGTCTCCACTATGGGCTCAGGGTGGATGCCTGTATCTGCTAAGGGCTGAAGGTGTGCAGGCTGAGCTTGCATGCAAGGATGCAGTCACATGACTACTCTGTCATATGCTCAAGTTCCAATGTTTTTTTCAGTCTGCTTGGATATTTCTACTCTGTTACATGCCTGCTGACAGAAGCCTTTGTACTAATGTGAGAAACTCCTGTACCAGAATCCAGACTGTGCAACACCAACTCACATTTTAAAGTTGTGTAAATTGGCCCTTGTTATATGATAGAGAAGAAACCATGGCCAGACCCAACTTTTTAAAGTGTATGCTTTTTTTTTTAATTTGGACCCTTCTTGAATATCTGTAAACAAGCAAAAAGAAAACAACTTTAATTTCTGACAAATATCTATTGTCCCCCTGATGAGTGTGATGTGTAGGGTAGTATTCAGTGCTAGTCTTCCTCAAAGTAGACCCACTGAAGTTAATAGACATAACTAACTTAGGTTGGTTAGAGAGCCAGTGTGATGTAGTGGTTAGAGTGTCGGACAGAAACCCAGGAGACCAAGGTTCAAATGCTGGCTTGGCCATGAAGCTGGTTGACCTTGGGCCAGTCACTGTTTCTCAGCCTAACCAACCTCACAGGGTTGTTGTGAGGATAGAATTCGGAGGAGGAGAACCATATTTGTACACCATTCTGAGCTCCTTGGAGGAAAGGCGGGATATAAATGTAATAATAAATAATAAATGTAATAATAATTAAAAATAATTATTAATTTCAGTGGGTGTATTCTGAGTAGGACTTAGTTGGCTGCAACCCATAATGTTCTTTCTTGTTAATATTTTCTTTTTTGATTGCAAGGTTATATCAAAAAATCAGTTTTAAAAGAATTTAAAATAAAATAATTTCTATCACCTTTGATATAGGGCAGATCCCTGAACCTGAACTAACATTTGCAGGAAGGGATTCTGAGGAAGTGAGACAAATAGTGGTAACGAGAGAGGGAGTTCTAAGCTTAATGGACAATATAAAAACTGACAAATCAACGGGCCCGGATGGCATCCACCCGAGAGTTCTCAAAGAACTCAAATGTGAAATTGCTGATCTGCTAACTAAAATATGTAACTTGTCCCTTGGGTCCTCCTCCGTGCCTGAGGACTGGAAAGTGGCAAATGTAACGCCAATCTTCAAAAAGGGATCCAGAGGGGATCCTGGAAATTACAGGCCAGTTAGCTTAACTTCTGTCCCTGGAAAACTGGTAGAAAGTATGATTAAAGCTAGATTAACTAAGCACATAGAAGAACAAGCCTTGCTGAAGCAGAGCCAGCATGGCTTCTGCAAGGGAAAGTCCTGTCTCAGTAACCTATTAGAATTCTTTGAGAGTGTCAACAAGCATATAGATAGAGGTGATCCAGTGGACATAGTGTACTTAGACTTTCAAAAAGCGTTTGACAAGGTACCTCACCAAAGGCTTCTGAGGAAGCTTAGCAGTCATGGAATAAGAGGAGAGGTCCTCTTGTGGATAAGAAATTGGTTAAGAAGCAGAAAGCAGAGAGTAGGAATAAATGGACAGTTCTCCCAATGGAGGGCTCTAGAAAGTGGAGTCCCTCAAGGATTGGTATTGGGACCTGTACTTTTCAACTTGTTCATTAATGACCTAGAATTAGGAGTGAGCAGTGAAGTGGCCAAGTTTGCTGACGACACTAAATTGTTCAGGGTTGTTAAAACAAAAGGGATTGCGAAGAGCTCCAAAAAGACCTCTCCAAACTGAGTGAATGGGCGGAAAAATGGCAAATACAATTCAATATAAACAAGTGTAAAATTATGCATATTGGAGCAAAAAATCTTAATTTCACATATACGCTCATGGGGTCCGAACTGGCGGTGACCGACCAGGAGAGAGACCTCGGGGTTGTAGTGGACAGCACGATGAAAATGTCGACCCAGTGTGCGGCAGCTGTGAAAAAGGCAAATTCCATGCTAGCGATAATTAGGAAAGGTATTGAAAATAAAACAGCCGATATCATAATGCCATTGTATAAATCTATGGTGCGGCCGCATTTGGAATACTGTGTACAGTTCTGGTCGCCTCATCTCAAAAAGGATATTATGGAGTTGGAAAAGGTTCAGAAGAGGGCAACCAGAATGATCAAGGGGATGGAGCGACTCCCTTACGAGGAAAGGTTGCAGCATTTGGGGCTTTTTAGTTTAGAGAAAAGGCGGGTCAGAGGAGACATGATAGAAGTGTATAAAATTATGCATGGCATTGAGAATGTGGATAGAGAAAAGTTCTTCTCCCTCTCTCATAATACTAGAACTCGTGGACATTCAAAGAAGCTGAATGTTGGAAGATTCAGGACAGACAAAAGGAAGTACTTCTTTACTCAGCGCATAGTTAAACTATGGAATTTGCTCCCACAAGATGCAGTAATGGCCACCAGCTTGGACGGCTTTAAAAGAAGATTAGACAAATTCATGGAGGACAGGGCTATCAATGGCTACTAGCTATAATGGCTGTGCTCTGCCACCCTAGTCAGAGGCAGCATGCTTCTGAAAACCAGTTGCCGGAAGCCTGAGGAGGGGAGAGTGTTCTTGCACTCGGGTCCTGCTTGCGGGCTTCCCCCAGGCACCTGGTTGGCCACTGTGAGAACAGGATGCTGGACTAGATGGGCCACTGGCCTGATCCAGCAGGCTCTTCTTATGTTCTTATGTTCTTACCTGATAATCAGGCAACCTTTGAATATTGCCCATTGTACGTCAGGAGTTGGGGGCAGCTGCCCCATGTGGTGAGACAATGAATTGCAGGTGGCAGTTCCTCTGCCCCTGGACTGACTCTCCACGCCAAGCTGGTCATTGGTTCTTTCTGGGCAGGAAGAAGCATAAGAGGGCTTCCTGTTCCAGTTGAGCCTTTCTTGAGCAAACAGTGTTTATGAGCTCTGGTGTGTGGTTGTATGCTGGATTATTCTTTGGCCCTGACTTCTAGTTTGGTCCTGTCCTTTTGCCCTGTTTTCCTCTTCGGCCCTGGTTTTGCTCTTCGGCCCTGGTTTTGGGCTTCCTCCTCTCCCCTGCTTCCTGCTGTGCTCTTCAGTCTTGACTACTGGCTTGTCCTATGGCTTCTACTTTCCAGCTGTTGGTTCACCTCAGGCTGCTTGCTGCCTGTGGCCCAGCCTTGACATTTGAGTTCTCATGGCTAATAGCCATCTGAGAAACCAACCTTGAGAGCCCCTAGTCCTTGGGCAAGGTCCACAGCTGATTGGTAGAGCACAAGAAGGTCCTCGGTTCAGTCCCTGGTATTTTTAGCTAAAGGCAGCAGATGATGGGAAGGTCTCCGCCTGTGTTCCTGGAGAGCCACTGCTGGCCAGAGTAGACTATTGAGGACTAGATGAACCAATACTCTGACTTGGTATATAAGGCAGCTTCGTAAGAAAAGTCAGCTACAATTTACAAATAAATAGATTAGTGGATATACTCTACAGTCATCCAAGCTAGTGGTCATCACCCTTTCTTGTGGCAATCAGTTCCAGAAATTATATGTATCATGAAGTAATGCTCTCATAAGATATATCCCAGAAGGAGCACAGGGCAGCAAACAAAAACACTCTAAAATATCTTAAAAACAAAAGACTTTGAAACATATTAAAACAAAGCATATTTAAAAACATCTTTTAATGAAACAGCTTTAAAAACATCTTACAAAATAATTCCAATGTAGACACAGACTGGGATAAGGGCTCTGTTTAAAAGGCTTTCAGTAGGCGCCGAAAAGATAACAGAGATGGTGCCTGTCTAATATTTAAGTGAAGGGAATTTCAAAGTGTTGGTGCTACAGCACTAGAGGTCCACTTCCTATGTTGTGCAGAATGGACCTTCTGATAAGTTGTTTTCTGCAAGAGGCCCTCACCTGCAGAGTGCAGTGATCGACTGGGTATATAAGGGATAAGATGGTCTTTCAGGTATCCTGGTCCCAAGCTGTATAGGGCTTTGTACACCAAAACTAGAACCTTGAACTGGCCCAGTAGCAAATGGGCAGCCAGTGCAATTCTTTCAGCAGCAGGGTGACATGTTGGCGATACCCTGCCCCAGTGAGTAGTTTCGCCACTGCATTTTGCACCAGTTGCAGCTTCTGGACCAACCTCAAGGGCAGCCCCACATAGAGCACATTACAGTAATCCAGCTTGGAGGTTACCAGTGCATGGACAACAATGGTCAGGCTATCCCGGTCCAGAAACGGCCGCAGCTGTCTTACCAGCCAAAGCTGGTAAAAGGCACTCCTAGCTATGGAGGTCACCTGGGCCTCTAGCGACAAAGATGGATCCAAGAGCACCCCCAGACTATGGGCCTGCTTCTTTCAGAGGGAGTACAACCCCATCCAAAGCAGGCAACTGACTAATTATCCGAACTCAGGAACCACCAACCCAAAGTGCCTCCGTCTTGCTAGGATTCAGGCTCAGTTTATTGGCCCTCATCCAGCCCACCACTGTGTCCAGGCAGCAGTCCAGGGCTTGCATGGCCTCTCCTGATTGAGATGTTACAGAGAAATAGAGCTGGGTATCATCAACATATTGCTGACACCTCACCCCAAATCTCCTAATGACCGCTCCCAAGGACTTCATATAGATGTCAAACAGCATGGGGAACAAGATGGTACCCTGCGGCACCCCACAGCACAACTGCCAGGGGGCCGAAAGACTATCACCCAATGCTATTCTCTAAAAACAACCTTGGAGATAGGATCCAACCCACTGTAAAACAGTTCCTCCAATACCCATCTCACCAAGTCGGCCCAGAAGGATACCATAGTCAATGGTATCAAAAGCCGCTGAGAGATCAAGTAAGAATAACAGGGTCGCATTCCCCCTGTCCTAAGGCCAATTCAGTCTCATAACCAGGCCTGAACCCAGATTGAAATGGGTCAAGATAATCTGTTTCATCCAAGAGTACTTGCAGTTGCTGCGCCACAACTCTCTCAATTACCTTCCCTAAAAGGAGGGTATTTGCAACCAGGCAGTAGTGGTCACAAACCAATGAGTTCAGGGTGGGCTTTTTCAGGAGTGGTTAGATCACTCCCTTCCGTAAAGATGCGTTGGCCACACCCTGGATCCACTTGGTCATACCCCCTCAGCAAGCATTAATAAGCCAAGAAGGGCAAGGGCTGAGAGGACATGTTGCTGGCCGCATCATCACATGCACTTTGTCCACATCATCAGGCTGCATCTGCTGAAACTGATCCCAAGATGTTGCAGCAGATGTTGCACTGGACATCTCAGTTTTGCAGTTACTTATGTTGAATCTCATCTGCCATTCTGTTTTCTATTTAACCAGCCTTATTCAGATGTTTGGCCTGATTATGGAGAAGGGATGCTAAATAATGATAATACATTATTTATATTATATTTCATTTATGAATAGCTTCCCACAAGGCATCCCAAAGTGATTTTAAATATAATAACATAAAACCGAACAATTGCATAAACAAAAATAATTAAAACATATATAAACATAAAAACAGTTTAAAAACAACATCACATACGTAAAATCAATTCCAATCCAACTCCGATACCAACTGAGATAAAGATTTTAGCAGGTTCATTGAAAGAAGAGTATTTTTAGCAGGAGCCGAAAAGACAGTAGAGAAGGTGCCTCTCTGAAATGCAGTGGGAGGGAGTTCCAAAGAGTAGGTGCCACCACACTAAAGGCCCAGTTCCAACATCGTACGGAATGGACCTGCTGGTAGGATGGTTTCTGCAGGATGCCCTGGCCTGAAGAATGGAGTGCCTATAGGAAACCAGAGTATTTTGGAAGCAAAAGAAGGAATGCTGGGAAATTTCCTCTGGCAAATGGGACTGTACAGAAACAGGAATTTTTTTCTTGTGAGATTAGCCAAACAGTCTCTGAGAAAATGTGATATCATTCATGTGCATGGCCAAATTAGAGCAGAGCGTACATCATGGCAGCCATCTGATGCTTAAACATATCATTCCTTTGGGTTGGCATGGGCTTTATCAAAAGCCATTCCGGACGCAATGTTTGCATAACTGTGGTGGAGTATGTGAATAAACACAGCTGTGGCACTGCCTTAAATACTTCCAGGCAAGGGGGAATTAAAAAGGAAACTTTTATCACCAAATTACAGATAAACATAATGTTGCGTTTCAGGAGCCAGATGAGATGAGGAGCCAATTAGCCTTACGAAAGAGTGTGTCACATTTGAAGCAGTTTTGAATTGTCCTGTCAATTGGCACATGCTCGCTATATACAAAGCACAGCACATCAGTGACCACGGCTAGTATATCAGTGCAGTTTATATTGCCGAGTTAGGTCAGAAAATCTGTAAGGATACATCCACAACTAGAGGTTTGTTGAGGCTCAGATGGACTGATCTTCAAAATCTACAGAACAGCACAAAATGTCCTCTCATTACCTGTAGGAACTTAGGAAGCTCCCTTATACTGAGTCAGACCATCGGACCATCTAGCTCATTGCCTGCACTGACTGGCAGTGGGTCTCCAGGGTTTCAGGCAGGGTTTGCCCCCAGCCCTACCTGGAGATGCCGGGGATTGAACCTGGGACCTTCTGCATGCAAGGCGGATGCTCTGCCACTGAGCTATTTGTTGTCTCCCTCACTGTCAAAATTCCCATGGCAGCATTTGGGGCTTTGTAGTTTAAAGAAAAGGGGAGTAAGAGGCAACATGATAGAGGTGTATAAAATTATGTATGGTATGGAAAAAGTGGGCAGAGAAAAGTTTTTCTTCCTCCCTTTATAAGCTAGAACTCGTGGGCATCCAGTGAAGCTGAATGTTGGAAGATTCAGGACAGATAAAAGAAAGTACTTCTTCACACAGTGCACATGGAATTTGCCCCCACAGGAGACAGTGGTGGCCACCGACTTGGATGGATTAAACTAATCCATGAAGGTGAAGGCTATCAATGGCTACTCACCCTGATGGATATCTTCTACCTCCAGGATCAGAGGCAGTATGCTTCTGAATACCAGTTGCTGGAAACCGCAGGACGGGAGAGCGCTTTTGCGCTCAGGTCCTGCTTGTGGGCTTCCCATGGGCACTAAAATGACAGGATGCTAGACTAGATGGGCCACTGGCCTGATCCATCGGGCTCTTTTTTTGTAGTGAATATCTTAGGGCAGCAGCCTCTTTTTTTCTTTTTTTGTGCGTGATTATGCTGATTGTAGCACAAAATCATGTATGTTGATTGTAGCACAAAAATTAATATACTGATCTCGAGAAAAAACAATGCTTTTCTTTGAGTGCTCAAAGTGTTTTATGCACATTTGGACAGTTTCCATGTTTTCCTATCATTTATTTATTTGATTTATATCCCGCCCTTTCTCCCAGCAGGAGCCCAGGGCGGCAAACAGAAGCTCTAAAAACATCATAAATTTAAAACATCATAAAAACAGAACTTAAAATACATTAAAACAAAACATTAAAAACATTTTTTTTAAAAAAGCTTTAAAAACTATAATGCAAATGAGCTGCAGTGAGCATTGGTGTTGTAGACTGTCCTCTTCCCTCTCCTTTTATGCACAAGATTTGGAGATAAAAGACTTTCATTTTCACTTTTAAACAAACCACAACCAAATTTGGGAAACTTTTTGTGGTTCATTTAAATGCTAGTTCAGTGGTTCCCAACCTAGGGGCCGTGACCCCCATGGGGGCCACGAAGTAATCCAGAGGGGGCCACAAAGAGTAAAGAAATGAATTATTTATTAATTTTTTTAAAAAAATTCTTCACTCCCTGGACGTTGTCTGCTCCCCACTACCACTGCAGATGACACCTCCCCCTTACTCCAAACAAGAGGAATCGTAGAATCATAAAATAGTAGAATTGGAGGGGACCTATAAGGCCATCCAGTCCAACCCCCTGCTCAATGCAGGGATCCAGATCAAAGCATTCCCGACGGATGGCTGTCCAGCTGCCTCTTGAATGTCTCCAGTGTTGGAGAGCCCACTACCTCTCTAGGTAATTGATTCCATTGTCATATGGCTCTAACAGTTAGGAAGTTAGGAGAGGACTTTTGCTAAAGTGCCAGACCTTCTTTCAGGTGCACAGAGGGCAGGCATCTGCCTTTAAAACATGTGGCAGATACCAAAGGAGGCTGAGGGTGGAGCTTCCAGGAAGAAGAGGGGGTTACATCTCCTTGCACTGCCGCTGCTGACGATGCCCTTGCTCAGAATAAGAGGAGAGGGCTATTCGTGAAGCAAAAAGAAGCAAGGCTGCAAGGAAAGGCTGCTTTCCCCCTTCCTTTCTGGCAGCCAGCCTGCCTGCATTTCTCGGCTCCTGCTTTGCTGTCACCTCCTTTTAAAAATCATTCTTATTTGCGAGGCTACCCAGATCTTGCCTTCAGCCCAGACAGAGCCAAGGAGCAGTGAGGAAGCGCAGGACTTGCTCGCCCCCCATCTCTGAGGCTGTGTGTGTGCCAGCATCCCCACTTTCTTCCATCTACACTCTGCCCCTCCCAGTCTCTGTCTCCAAGATGCTGCGGCAGTTGAGGGCTTCCCCCGTCCCACATGCATGCACGCCTGCAGATCCTTGCAGGAGGGGCAGGTGTGTTTGTGTTTGTGTGTATATGCGCTGATCTGTCTTCTGCTCCACTTTCATTCCCCAAGTGCACGCTAACCAAGTCATCAGTTCTGATGATCATCTCAAGGCCTAAAAACACTAACCCCCTCTCCTCAACCTGTCTGTCCTTTTGTCTTCACAATCTAACATCTCCACCACTGCTACGTTGCTGCTTCTTGATGATGATGATGATGATTTTAAAAAAGGTCAGCAGGTTGGCTGAAGCTGGGGTCCACATACTTCAGCTGAAATGTATTTATTTAATTATTATTGCATTTATATTCCACCTTTCCTCCAAGTTGCTCAAGATGGTCACATGGTTTCTCCCCTTTCCATTTTATCTTTACACCAACCCAGTGAGAAAGGTCAGGCTGGGAGACTGTGTCTGGTCCAAGGTCACCCAGTGGGCTTCCTGGCTGGGTGGGAATTTGAACTTGGATCTTAGTCCAACACTGTAACCTACTGGTGTTGGAAGACAGGACTGTACAGACTGGGGGGGGATACCAGTTTGATTGGACCTTTGCATTAAGAAAAGAAAGCAACACCTCCCTGTCTTCAGGGAGCTTTTTATGGAAAGGGATATTTGGAGAGATGATTTTGCCACGCACCATTTTTTCAATTAACAGAGACTAACATTACAATTAGTGTGGGGGGCGTCACAAAATTTTTGGAGCTTACAAAGGGGGGCCCATACTCATAAAGGTTGGGAACCACTGTGCTAGCTCAATCACACAAGCCACGATCCTGGCTTGTTCACTAACTAAGTTTAAATAATTGTTAGTGAAGGGCAGAACAATTCAGACCTTATGTATTAAAACTCTGACGGCTTTGTCTTCTCTGCAAAGCACTGCTGGGGGTGACGAGCTCATTGTGTTGCACTTGCGATTCCTGCCCAAGCACATTTCTAACATAATTGAGACTCTCTTGCGTGAACACCCCTCCTCCCACCTCCTACTTTACCATCGCATCAAACATACACGCATGCATGCATGCACGTGGGCACACACACACACACACACACACACAGTCTTACTTTTCAGGGAAGAATTGGACAAGTTTCAAGTTGGTAGTGGAACCTAATATTCCAGATTCAGATAACAGAAAACCTGGTTCACAGGCCTTGCTATACACTATAAGTGATAGAATTATGAGGCCGGGGGTAACTTCCCTGGCTGCAGAGATTCTATGGAGTTTTTGGATCCTGTATAACTCCACATTTTTACCTCTCTTTAATAAGATTTTTTTTAAAAAAACACACAAAGAATCTACAGAAATTCAGAAGAAAAGAGCCCAAATAATTATAATTGGGAAGCTTGACTTTATAGAACAAGCACTCTTTGCTTCAAAACATGTGGGATTGTATCTAACTAAGCCCTACTCAGAGCAGGCCCATTGAAATTAATTGAACCTAAGTTAGTCATGTCTGTTAACTTCAGCAAGTCTACCCTGAGGTGGACTAGCACTGAATACCACCGATTAAACTGCAATCCTATACTTACTTCCCTGGGAATAATAGTCAGGTCTATAGGAATGAGATGTTATGGTGCCTTATTCCAGGGCATGTACCCACCATTGCATGTTCTTATTAGCAGTGCTTCTCCAGAGTCTCAGGATAAGGGTGTTCCCAGCACCTGCTACCTGATTCTTTGTAACTGGAGATGTCAGGAGCTGAACATGTGGACCTCTGCATGCAAAGCATGTGCTCTTTCACTGAGCTATGGTACCTTCCCAACTTTTTTGGTTTTGTTGATTTACCAGAATGTTTTAAGTGCCACCACTGGCATCAGTGGGAGGATGGCAGCTCCATCAAGCCCCCTCCTGTTGAGAATCCTACCTGCCATCAAGTCAGCTGTCTGAGAGAAGAACTGTGTGGCACAAGCTTCCCCGTCCCCCTAGTCTGGACAGTTGTCACCAGCTCTGCTCCTGCACCTGATCTCGGGAGGGAAGATTCAGGACAGACAAAAGAAAGTACTTTTACATGCCGCACATAGTTAAAGTATGGAACTCACACCTATTGGAGGCAACGATGGTCACCAGCTTGGATGGCTTTAAAAGAAGATTGGACAAATTCATGGAGGATAAGGCTATCAGTTACTACTAGATTTTTAATTTTTTAAAAATTAATTAATTGTTTTTAATGCCATATTTTCAATTTGTTGTAACCCACCGTGGGACCTTTGGGTGAAGGGCAGGTAATCAATGATGATGATGATGATGATGATGATGATGATATAATGGCCATGTTGGCTATATTCTAACCCTACAGTCAGAGGCAGCATGTTTCTGAATATCAGTTGCTGGAAACTGCAAGAGGGGAGAGTGCTCTTGTGTTCAGGTCCAGCTGTCCATAGGCTATCTGGTTGGCTGCCGTTAGCACAGGATGTTGGACTAAATGTGTCACTGGTCTGATCCAGCAGGTTCTTCATATTTTCCTATGGGGGGGAGGGACTGCTTTTTATGACATTGGCTGCAACTTTAAGAATTGGAACTTCACGTCCTTATGCCTGAGGTTGCTTTTCCCTCCTCCTTCCGATTCCTTCTTCCTTATGTATTACTTTTTTTAAGATTGTGAGCCTGAGGTTAGGGGCCGTCTTTGGAACTGAACAGACAGGCATTTTCTGCTATTGGCCCTGTACTATGGAATGACCTCGTCTCTTCCACACATGAAGCAGCAACCGTCAGTGGCTTCTGATGCTTTGGGGAAATTTTTGTCCAGGCTTTTCCTGACCCGGATAATTGGACCTTGTTTCCTGTCCCTGAATTCCTGTTTCATTTGTTTTTATTTGCCTTCATTCTACTGTTTTATTAGTTTTATGTTTTGTTTTTGTTTTAATGATAATTGTTTTTATATATATTGTACACCAGACTTTTAAGCTAATAAGCAGTTCATAAATGTTTTTAAATAAATCATTTTTTGACAGCCGCTCTGAGAGTTTTTTGGGGCGTAAGGGCAGAGTATAAATGCCTCAACGAACTAAAATAAATGAGACTGAGGATGAGAGTGGATGGCAGCCCTGAAAGGCCAATCTCTAGATCAGTGATTCTCATACTCTTTCAGTTTGCAGCACACTGTAAAACATAAAAAAAAAGTTTCTGGTGCACTTCGTGTACAAAATTAAAAAAATATATTAATATATTTTAAACTATGAATAAAAATAACTTAATAATATACTTTCATAATATTCGCGGCACGCCTAGCCACCTCTTGCGGCGCACTGTTTGAGAATCACTGCTCTAGGTTGTGTCCTTAGATTTACAATGTTGCAATTTGTATGGAACATGCCCTGCAGTGATTGTTTTTGCATTTATATGCCAGCAAAGCAGCTCATTGGATTGGGCTGCTTTGCAGTAATAAGTATTTTGGGAATAAATCTTAGTCTAGCCATTATCCTGATTCTGCCATTTTTCTTCTTCTTCTGCTCCACATTCTCCAGGCTTATTGAAGTTCATTCACCAGATGCCAAGCACACTCTGGTTCTAAGGAGTAAGGATTCAGCCACTGCTCAAGCCTGGTTCCACGCTATCCACTCTTGTGTCAGCGATCTCATTCCTAAGGTCATTTCGGAGGTCAAAGATCAACTGGGTAAAGCAGGAATTGCTGGAGGTCGAGAGTTGAGGCACCTGGGCTGGCTCGCAGAAAAGGTAATGGCAACATGTTCCTCATTTCATCTCTTCTGCACGTGCTTGAAACTGTTCAGAGGTGAATGTTGAGTCAGCTTTCTTTCAATTAAGTCCGTTTTCTTTCCACTTCTGCTTTCGCCGCCAGAGGCAGTATGCTTCTGGATTCCAGTTGCTGGGAATGAGGTGTGAGGAGAGTCCTGTTGCACTCAGGTTTTGCTTGCATATTTCCCATAAACCTCGTTTGCCACTGTGAGAACAGGAACCAGGACTAGAAGGTCTGATCCAGCAGGGCTCTTCTTATATTCTTAGGTAATCTTCATATACGTTCCATTTGTATTCCTTTTTTTCTTTGTGTTGGGGTAAGGAACCTCCAGCCCATGGGCCAAATGTGGCCTTCCAGACCTCTCTGTCCGGCCCTTGGAGCCATGCTCGGTCGCTCCAGGCCTCATCCCGCTCAAGTGCTTTTGCCTGGCTGGAATGTGTCCTTGTGTGTGTGTGTTCATTCGCACAAGGGCCTTTCACACAATTTTCATGTGTATACTATGTGAGGAGGAGGCTGTGACTGCACCCTCTGACCTCACCTATGTTGCTACACATTGAAGTGGAGCAGCTGAGTGCATACCACTGTATGTGTGTAAGTATTGCTCTTCAGACATCCCCCTGAACCTTATCCCAGCCCACATCTGTGTTGGTGTGTTTTAAGGTGTTTTTTTTTTTTTAAAAAAAAGATTTTTTAAAAAGCTGTTTCGTTTTTAATTTTTTAATTATTTTTTTAAAAGATGTTTTGTTTTTAATATATTTTATAGATGTTTTAGTGTCTTGTCGTTAATTTGCCTTCCTAGGCTCATTCTGGGAGGAAGGATATATATTTAATAAATAATAATAATAACCTGCTGCTGTTGAGGACACCGGCAGAATCAGTAGGGTGCTGCCCAACCCTCTGAACGCATTTACTGCACACATAGAAGGATGCATAAAGGGGCTATACTCAGAGCTTTATCTGGCATATCAAGAGACTGGGTGACATTTGTGTAGGAAGTTCAGAACTTGGAAAAGTTACTTTTTTAAAACTACAACTCCCATCAGCCCCAGCAAGCACGGCCACTGGATTGGGCTGGTGGGAGTTGTAGTTCAAAAAAGTAACTTTTCCAAGCTCTGAAGTTGCCATGTAATTGGCCCTGCCCAGGGCCCTCTTGGTTCCTTCAGATATTTATTGCCTGTACAAATGAATTTGCATACTGCTATTTCATTTAAAAACATCAAAGTAGTTTACAACAGCGACGACAAACACCACTGTACAGTAAAAGCCATTAAAAACACAGTGAAAACAAAGGTCAGTTATTGCAAGAAGACATCTTCTTCATTGTCTGCATAATCCTGGTGGAACAGAAAGGTTTTCAGCAGGCATTTAAAGGTTAAAACAGAAGGCGCCTGCTGAATCTCTGCTGGCAGACCATTTCAGAGAACTGAGCCGATGACACTGAAGGTTCGATTTCATGTCGATGTTAAATGAGCCTGGCCAACTTGGGGGATGACCAAGACTGCTCCTGCAGATGATCTCAGTGATCGAGCTGGGATATGAGAGTTCAAGTAGTCCTTAAGGTACTCTGGACCGAAGTTGTTCAGGGGTTTGTAAATTAATAGAAGGACCTTGAACCTGACACAGTAGTGGATGGGCAGCCAGTGCATTCTGAAGAGTTCTTTTTAGTGACTCCAAATCACCCTCACATCTGAGCATATTTTCGGAAGAGTTGCAGACTTTTTGTTTGGTACTGCTCTGTGTTTTTCTTTCAGCTTCCTGCCAAGTACTGAACTCTTCATAGCAGCCTTCACCACACTGGTGCCCGCCAGCTGCTGGCTGGGGCTGACGGGAGTTGTCGTCCAAAACAGCTGGAGAGCACAAGGCTGGCGAAGGCTGCCTGATACTCAAGCAGTATCCCATTCTTTACTAACATTTTGCAAAACGGATCTGTGGATCTCTAAAACGTGACGTTGTGCAGGGCAGCAGTTATTTTATTATTTGGGGTTTGCAGTTGGAGGTGGTGGTGGTATATGTAGTAAGATGATCCCATTGACACTTCAAGGTACCTCAGCTGTTGCTACTGCCTTGGGCCTCTGGACTCACCATCCTTGATTAGAAGCTTAGTCCCTGTGGCCATTGAGCTCTTTGCCCATGTAGGGCTCTCGGAGGCAGAGAACTTGGATAATACCCAGAACTGAAAGCTGATGCCAAAGTTTGATGCTTTCATAACACTTGGTAATGCTTGGGGGGGGGGAGAGTGCCCTTTGTGTGGTATGCATCTCGTGTTTGTAGTTCAGCTTCAAACAACCTGTGCCATTCTCCTTTTCTTGGAAGTCATTGCTGCTTATCTTAAAACGAAGCACCAAAAGTTACTACAAATAAACTAGGGTGTTGGTTTTGTTTGTTATTGTTGCAAGTGTACTCTGGGACTCCTGTGTGAAACTGTACAGCCCTTTGATCCTTAGCAAGTTGATGATTTTGTGCATTATTACTTTTTTTTAAAATCAAGTTTCTAGTTCTCATGACATCAAAGAAAATTTAGGCAGTTTTTGCTGTAAAGAGATCCAGCCATGCTGGATTGCTATGGTCTGTTCCTTTTAAACCCACATCTAGTCCTTCCCACTTACTCTTTTGTTTATGCAGAGTGGTTGTATACATGTGGCTACCATTTGTAACCTTAATATGGAGTGCTTATGATGCAAAAAACAGGCTGTACATGCAGCCATGCACAGGGGGAGTTTTCACCATGCCTCAGCTTCCCTAGATTTCTGATTAGTTGCATGTTTGTGATAACACAGGACACTGTGTATACATGGCTCCTCATGTGGTTGCATGTGCCTTCAGGAACAATGACAAATCACTACCCAAATGGTAAATGAAAAGTTGCTGGCCATAGATCACAGTTGCATTTGTAGGGTTTTTAAAAAATATATAAATGTTGCATGCACAGCGAGCTTTCATTTGGTAGTGGTCCTATGTAGTCACTGGTGTTATAATGCATGCCGCACTGGAAATGGAGGCAACTGACAGCTAGTAAAAAACATTGTATCTTATTTACAAATTGCTTGCTAAGTTACTTTTCAGTATTCCAAGTTAGACCTTGCATCAATATAGCCTAGTTGTGGCAGAAAAATTCTTTTTAATTAAGAATTATGTTGATGTTAATTTATTGGCTTATATTAACTATGGTTTGGCATTAGGATGGAAACTGATAGCTTTGCTTAACTATGGTTTGTTAGACCACCCCACTCCAGATGCTCACCAAGCTACAGAGGCACAAGGGAAGAGCAACTGGAAAACAAACCAAGCTTGGTAGAAATAAGCGGTGGCTTGTTTACTTGTTGAACAAACCATGGTTGAAACAAACCATGGCTTAGCATTATGTGTGAACACAGCATCTCTCTCTCTCTCTCGATCAATAACGTAGTCTAATTTTATAATCATAAAATGGAACAATTTTTCAATAGTTGCACAAGCATTGCTTCACTTCTCTCCCCTCCGTCCCCCAAAAAGCATAGAACATAACAAATCATCATAAATTCATTCAAATTATAGTTCATATGATTGCGCTGTGAGGCTCTCAACATGTGGAATGAAAAAAGGACTTGAATTTGTATCAACCATGTTAATTTTCAGATTTCTGGATGCTGAACTGGAGCTTGCTGCCCTCCCGCTAATAATCTTTATTCAACAGAAGCCTGTAGCTCAGTGGCGGAACACCTACTTTGCCTGCAAAAGAACCCTGCTTTAATCCCTGGCATCTCCAGTTGAAAGATAACTAGGGCATAGATACATAGGAAGCGGCCGTATATTGAGTCAGACCGTTAGTCCATCTAGTTCAGTATTGCCCACACTGACTGGCAGCTGCTCTCCAGGATTTTAGACAGGGGACATTCCCAGCCCTGCCTTGAGATGTTGTGGATTGGACCTGGGACCTACTGCACGCAAGGCAGGTGCTCTGCCACTGAGCTGTGGACCTTCTCTTGAATGGAATTACCTCCTGCCTGAGACCCTGAAGAGCGACTGCCACTCAGGATATACAATACTGGGTCAGATGGACAAGCCATCCCACATGGTGTAAGGTAGCTTCTTATGTTTATATTAGCCTAGAATGCTCTCAAGCAAAGAGAAGAAGAAGAAGAAAGGAACTGGTAGGAACAAACCTTCTTTCCCTCCCATCCCCCTCCTTTCTCAATTTTTAATGAGGCTCGGTATTAGTTGCCATTCTTACCTTCCCCAACGATTAGTCTGAAAAGTAAAAGCTTGCAACATGAACAAGGAAAACACTCTGCTAAGGTGCTGACCTTTTCTTTTTTGATAAGCTCTCATTTGAGAACGAGTCCCAGGACTAAACATGATTGATCCAACATCATGTTAGGGGTGGGTGGGGAAGAATTGGCTTGGACAGTAATGCGCAGCTAATGAGTTGTATGGTGTGAACATTAACCTCAGACCTCAGGTGATTTAGATGCAAAGCACACTGCAAGATCACCTTAGGGCTTTAAAAAGAAAAAAGAAAGACGTACCATGCTGGCACGTTAATTGAAGTGGGCCATTGAAACAGTGGTGCAGAATGCAGGTTTACTGCTTGTACAATGTAATCAACGAAGGGAAAACGAGCCATTTTCTGCCCATCCCTTGTTCTTTTGTAACTTTTTTTTTTTTTAGATGATTACATCGTGGAGAAAATTAATGGGCTGTGAAATAGGAAGGAGCACCAGAATGTTAGAAATAATTCGACAGTGGCTATGTTCAGCTGCAACAGTAAGCCATAGTTTAGCTATTTGAGAACAAGCCTGGCTGTCATGCTCCCCATCCAACTTCTTCAAGCTACAAGAAGATTGGAAGCAGTGCTTCCTTGTTTAAAAACTAATTTGTCACTACAGTAGGGCCCCGCTTTACGGCATTCCGTTTTCCGGCATTCCGCTGATGCGGCAGCTTTCAATTAGGGGAAATTCCCCGTTTTAAAGCCGCTTTTGCGGCATTTTCGTGCGACGCAACCCATTATAGTCAATGGGTTCCGCTTTATGGCGATTTCCACTTTACGGCAGGGGCCTGGTCCCTAACCCGCCGTATAAGCGGGGCCCTACTGTATGTTCTAACTAGGCCAGGTTGTGATTAGTTTAAGCTAGGATTTATTGAAACAAACTTACATTAGAAACTAGTAGTTTGAAGTTGACTTGTTTCCATAAATCATAACAGTAATCACAGTTGTCCACATTTGGACATAAGAAGTAACCACACTCAAAAATGGAAACGAAACCCTCTGATCTCCTCACAGCCACACTGGAGGGGGGGGTGAGGAATGCACATGTCCTGATGCTTTTGTACATCATACTAAACCATAGTTTAGTGTTACTGGCCAATGGCTCTGCTGCTAAAGGAGAGAGGTAGGGGAGTTTGTATGTGGATTTTCCATTGGCTAATGTTTGACTTAAGCTGCCAATCACAAGTGGAGAGAGTATAGCTTACAGCTATAGAATTCTTGGGTATTTTGAAGTCCTTCACCTCTCCAACAATGACTGAAAGTTTTGTGTATAATAACAACAGCCCCCAGGAGACAGGGTGGCTACAAATAACAGGGCCTTCTCAGTGATGACATCTTTTCACAGAACTCACTTTCCAGGCAGTGTTGTCAAATTCTTTTGTATCATGAATCTATTTGTTTTCTGGTTCATCTCATTATTTAGGCAGGCATTTACAGCCTAGAGCAGCCTTTCCCAACCAGTGTGCCTCCAGATGTTGTTGGACCACAACTCCCATCTTCCTGACCATTGGCAATGCTGGCTGAGGCTGATGGGAGTTGTGGTCCAACAACATCTGGAGGCACACTGGTTGGGAAAGGCTGGCCTAGAGACTACCCTTAAATCTGTTTCATACAGCTGCTATTTTTGGATTTGCAGTGCTCAGATTACGTACATGTGTGCACATCCACATACACATTATTTGCATACTTTATCTGTTTGTAAGCCACCTTGAGAGTCCCATTTTTGGACTATAAAGAAGGGTACAAATGTTAAAATAAAATAAAGGTGATGCCTTGCATATATGATTGAGCTAGACAAAAGCAAAATAATACATTTTTCCCTACATTTACAACAACCTCTTCCCCTCTCCTGAAGATGGATGCCCACACTCCAGGAAGGTCAGCTTGTTACACCCAGAATCTATTTTCAATGGCAAGAGTTCAGACTAAGAAAAGCAGTAGAGTGCATGTGCTTGTGCAAAATGCCACATATACCTAGGATTTTAAAGATCTGGAATCTTTAAAACCCTGGAGGAAAACTGCACACGAAAGTAGTTTCCAGCTAGTCCCATTCCTCTCCCCTTGTTTAAACAGACAGTCCAAAATTAGTAACCTTCAGCATTCCCTTTGCATCTAATGACAGCTCAGAACCAGTTTTCATGTTTCCTTTCACCATCCCATTGGTAACATGTTAAAAAGGTGTGGCTGGGGATGTGGGAGAAATTCTGTTTTGTTTGCATTTTAATGAGAATCTATCTAATTTGCACATCTTGAACCAATATGCAAACACAGCCATCTTCCCAAATTTGCATTTCTCCGAATTTTGCAATGCAGTTCTCTGTACAAAAATGCATATATTAGGGGGAAATGTCCATAAAATGTATAAATTGGTGAAAATAACATATAAAAATGCATTATATTAAGGGAAATTGCTTGCAAACATGTGTAATTTGTCAAAACTCCATACAAAAATGTATTTATTAGGAGAAATTCACACTAAAATCCTGTAAGATTTTTAAGATTCTTTTTTTTTTTAAAGCAAATTGCTGCGGAAGTGTGGAAAACTGAATTTGAGGCTGGAAGAATCCAAAACTAACAGATGCCCCCATGTTGGTTCTGTCAGTGATCCCAGTGTGAGATGATGTTTGGGGGCAGGAATCCTTTGTGTGATTTCTTGCAGCCTATATGATACAGGACTTTTATGCGTACTGATGGAGAGCAATGCAAATGTAATGCTAAATGACGGTTTAAACTCTAGTTTAGCATTCTGTCTAAAATGGGCCAATTGTTCTATGCCTGAAAGCAGAGGAAGAAAAACTCCTTGTGAGAAAGTTGCAGAATCTGGTTTGGCTTACTCATTTCCCCCGTGTAGACCCGGTCAGGGATCAGTGGGCTCACCACAGCACAGCAAGCCCTGGGCTCAAATCCCAGCACACACAATGTTCTCTCCGCCATTTACCTCCATTTAGGGATTAGGAAAGAAAAACAAACATTGCACACGAGGAAGGAGCAGCTCGCCTGAGCAAAAACCATCCGAAATCCACAGGATGTTGGGCACATGAAAAGGTTAGGATAAGCACAGGGCCGGCCTGCCAAATGCTGTCCCAGGCCTCTGTGCCTGTGCTGCTGATAAGGACCAAAAGAATGTCGCTTCTTGAAACAGGACCTCAAACTGAAACCCAATGCAAGGAATGAATATAATGGGATGCTCGGCTTCCTGTTTTCAGAGCCTAACTTTTGCACAAAGCCAGAAAACGGGATGCATGAACTCGGGAGGCAAGCAGAGCAGGCAGCATCGAAGCAGCCGTTGGTAAGAGAGGAAAAGCTTTTTGTATGCCGGGGTCAGAATATAACTTCAGCAAAGGTCTCCAGGGTGTTATCCCAGGGGCTTTTACCAGCCTGCCTCGCCACCCGAACGTTTGACCAGAGATGATGCAGAGGCTTCAATCCAAGACTTTTGACATAGCTCAGCTACAGCCTCTCCCCTTGAAGGAAGAAGAAGAGCTTGCATGGGGCCTCTGAGCTGCCAAGCATAACGTGGAGGGATGAAGGCAAAGGTGTCCTATAGAGTGGCCCAGGGGTATTTTAGGATCAGCGAAGCAAGGAGCAGGGATAGAAGCCTTTGGAGGAGCCTGCCAAGCAATCCTGAAGAAAAAGGGTGGGAACTTGAAAATGAGTAGGGGGGATGCAGAGGAACTAGCAAGAAAACTACAGAGGCCAGTTGTCAGCACTGGCCTTAAACATTTCACGCCCAAAGCAAAAAGCCAAGAAGCTGCTCCCTCCTTCCCCCAGCTCCCGCTCTCCACCCCCAGCTCTGGATTGGAGCATGTTTTCTAATGAGACCAGGAGAGAGGTTGGGGAAAGGAAGAATTCCTAGAATTTTCTGCATGGAATAAGCCATGCCAGTTGCGAATGAGGCCGGAAATGAACTTGTTTGACAGAAATCCTGGCCATATTTGCACATGTATGGCTTACCGTGCATGAGCGATTTACATCCAGTCGCTTCTCGCAGCTTGGTCCGGGAAGAAACAAACTATGATCCATGGCTTAGCGTTACATCCAAACCAGGGATCAGAGTTTGTTTCATACCCAACAAACCAAAAGACAAGGTTTGTTCAGGACTTACAGATCTTGGTTTTTTGGGAGCAAAACAAACCACGGTGCCTGGTTTGGACATAATGCTAAGCCAGGTATTGTGGTTTGTTTCCTCCCAGCTTGAACAGAGAGGAGTCAAATAGCCCAATATACGTCAAACCATGAACTATGGTTTACCATGGTGTGCAAACTGGGCCATTTTGAGAAGGTCAAAGCAAACCGTGATACCAGGTTTGGACGTAACACGTGTGGATTGTTTCAAAACAACCCAATAGACATGTTGATGGTAATCTATTAACTATGGTTTGCCATCGTGTGCAAACTGAGCCACTTTGAGAACAGGGATGTGATACCTGCCAGTAGAAGGTTAAACATGATCTAAGGCTGAAGATTTACCCAGGATTGTTATTTATTAAGAGTAACTATAAACACCTTTGTGACAAGAGTGGCTGTTGAAAAATTTCGTAGTTCAATAAAGTGGTGTTGTTGGTTTTGAACCAATTCATCCTCATTGATCTCAAAGGGATTAAACTGAGCTTAGATTGTTTAGCTACATTTGTTTTAAACATTGTGGCCTTGTCTTGTCTTTGCTTTTAATGATGGTTTTATGTGTATTTGTTTTGAATTGGTTTATGGATTTCAGTCATGTCTTATTACATATAATGGCACACTGCTTGGAGAATTTTTTCAAGCAAGCAGTTTATAAATTTTCAAAATAAATAAATATAAATAGATCCAAGTGCAGGGCCGTAAATAGTTTGTTGATCAGGCGTCAGTCTGGAATTCTTCTGTCACTGACTTCCAGCATAGACCAGTCAGCTTTGAGGCAAGTTTTTCTATCATCATCATCATCCCCCCAGGGTGGTTATACCAAGAATAACATGCTTCGACTATCGCAGCCAAAATCTGCAATTGTTGTCACAGGCTTATCTTCAGAAGGGAAAGTGCTTTCTGCATTTGCTCCTCACCCCCAGCTGTGTTGTATTTGGTTACACACAGTCTTTCCCCATTAGCCTAAAGTAGCATCCAGCATGAGTTCCTCTTTACATGGTTCAAAAGCGCTAGTCACAGCTGCCTGAATATTTTACTAGAATAACCAAGAGTTCTGGGATGTGGTTTGGGATCCTGTCCAGAGGAATGAGAAAGTCCCCCACATATTTAAAACAAGAACCAAATGTCATCTGATAATAATTGTTATGCACCTGTTACCTCAAATGATTCGTGACCAGCAAGTTGGTTTGGGGGAAAAAAATCTGACTCGGAGATTTCAGCACAAGTAAAGGAAAAGGAAAAAAACCTTCTAATCCCAGCAGTTTTTAAAAAGTGTGTGTGTGTGTGCGTGTGAAACCTTGCACATGTGCAAATTAGGACTGTTCTGTTGAATTGGTTGTTTAACCAACTAAAGCTTTAGAGACAAATTTTAATTGGCATTATTATTATTATTATTATTGTTGTTGTTGTTGTTGTTGTTGGGAATGAAAAAGAAAAAAACTGAAGATTGTATCAGTTGATCTGCATGCAGACATTTCTGGGTTCAGTCCCCAACATCTCCAGGTTGAACTCTTGTCTGAAATCCTGTAGAGCTGCTGCCAGTCAGTGTAGGCAGTACTGAGATAGATGGAGTAATGGTATGACTTGGTATAATGCAGTTTCCTGTGTTCCTAAGATTATCAGCATGTAACAGAGACATGCTGGTCATGGAATACTGCAACAGCGTGTAGCAAAAATATGGAAAACACCCAGACAGCTGGAAATGCAAGTTAAAAGCATTCAATTTTGAGTCTCCATTGCAGATAGCATGTAATTTCTTAATAAGATTCCATTTTAAAGATTGACAGCCTTAGCAATCTTCCATCGTTCAGTAATCTGGAGGAAATAATACGATATTGCACTCCACCTGTTTGTGATGTGCATATCTAATTTAAAACTCCACATAGCTGTCAGGTAGGAGACTTCCCCCCCCCCCCCCAGAAAAAAAAACACTTCCTGCTGCCTTACATAGACTTGTGCTGAACACTGAGAGTGTCTGACATTTACTTTGCAAGCAATGGAAATATGGTTGTTTGTCTCAGATAATTGATTGAATTTAACAGGAATGTAGATGTCACTTTTCGGGTGGTGATCTTGTCATCTCTCATAAGCTGAGCAGTAGAGGGAACCTGGCTCTGAGAGGTTTCCTCCCAAAGCCAGGAGTTTTGCAGGAGGAAAAAATAGCAATACAATTTGCTGATGCAGAAGATGCCATGCTTTATTATGGCTGTGAAATGAGGTGGGGCCCTAAATAGAGCAAAAGAGAATACCATTTTAAAATTGTTTATTGATTATTATTTATTTAAGACATTTATATACCGCTTAGGGCACAATCCAACTCACCTTTCCACTGGGCTCGGTTGAGTTGGATGCCACGGAGCGCCAGCTGCACCAGGGCTCCCGGCTCCACCAGGCACCAGCAGCAGCGCTCCACCGTGGCCTGCTGGCACTGCCAGGGATAGCCAGCCTGGTGGAGGGAGGGCCGGCGGAAGCCAGTGGAAGCTGTAAAAATGGGGCATTCCGGAGGCATGGTGGGGATGGAACCATGGTGTTGGAGCTTCCATGAAATCCTCCTCGCATCCAGACCCCTCCCCCGGGTCCCAATCCCCCCCCGAATATTCCGTCAGCCAAAAGGTCAGTGCAGTAAAATATTTTTATTTGTTTTCTATTGTGGCCTACAGGGAGCGCTTACTCCCCGGGAGGCCTGTTTGCCAGAGCTGGCACTTCCACCAGCTCATGCGTGTGGCTCTCAGCGGAGCCCACATTCAGCCAGGCTGGCAGCTCCCTGAGCAGTAGGAGGATCCCGGGGAGCTTTCCACTGGCTCCTCCTCTTCCAACCCCCTTACGCTGGCTTCCCAGCAGTTGAATTGCTCTGTGAATCATTCACATTTCTAAGTGATGTACAGTAGGGCCCCGCTTTGCGGTGCTCCGCTTTGCAGTGTTCCACTGATACAGCGGTTGTCAATTGCAGAAAGGCCCCGCTCCTACGGCGCTTGTTCCACTTTTACGGTGTTTTTCGGGCATCGGGCACCATTTTAGACAAGGTTAGTCAATGCGTTCCGCTTTACGGCAGATTTAGCTTTAAAGCGGCAGTCAGGAACGGAACCTGCCGTATGAGTGGGGCCCTACTGTAGATAAAAACTAATTGTACAAAATATGAAACAATAAATGATCAAAATGATAATAAAACTGAACACTACCTTAAAATGCCTGCTGGAACAAGAAAGTCTTAGTCACGCACCTGAAGTTCAGCAAGGAGGGTGCCTTTGTAAGCTCAATTGGGAGGGAGTTCCATAGGCTTGGGTCCACTATACTGAATGCACAGCTTCTAGCAGTTACAACCTGTGCATCTGAGCCATGGGGGACCACCAACAGAGACTCCTCCAAAGATCTCAGTGACCTGGCCGGGATATAAAGGATCAAGCAGTCCATAAGATATTCTGGACCCAAGTTGTTAAGGGCCTTGTAAATTAAAACAAGAACCTTGAATTTGGCCCGGTAACATATGGGCAGCCAGCATAAGCTTTTAAGCACTGGAGTTAAGTGCTGGCTAATAAACTGTCACCATCCACAGTCTAGCTGCAGCATTTTGCACCAGCTAAAGCTTCAGGACCTGGTGCAGGGGTAGCCCCACATAGAGTGCATTGCAGTAATCAAGTCTTGAGGTTACCAATGCATCAATCACCACAGCTAGGCTATCCCTATCCCAGAATGGTCATAGATGGTGCACCAGCTGTAGCTGCTAAAAGCACTCCCATCCATAGGATGCTACCTGAGCCTCAAGTGACAAAGTTGGATCTAGAAGCATCCCTGAACTGTGCACCCATTCTTTTAGAAGGAGAATAACCCCATCCAGGACAGACAAATGGCAGTTCCCACCCACAGTACCTCCATCTTCCCAGGATTCAAGCTGTTTATTAGCCCTCACCCATTCCACAACTCCATCTTTACAATGTTCCAGACCATGCTCAGCCTCTCCTGACTCAGATGTTATGGAGAAACAGAGCTGCGTACCATCAGCGCACTGATGACACTTTGCTCCCAAACTCTTCATGATCACTCTGAATGGCTTCATATAGAATTGGTGACAGGATTGCAGCACACCATGACCCAAAGACCATGGGGCTGAGACACAATCTCCCAATGCTGATCTCTGGACATGGCCCTGCAGGTAGGAACAGAACCACTGTAATAGAGTACCCCCAATACCCATTCCACAGAGCTGGTCCAAGAGGATACTATGGGCAGTGCCACAGACCAATTGAGAAGCATGCACAGAGATGCATTCCACCCATCCCATTCTTGATATAGGTCATCCATCAGGGCAACCAAGGCTGATTCAGTCCCAAAACTGCACCTTAATCCAGATTGAAACAGATTGAGATAGTCCATATCTACCAGGAACTCTGGCAGCTGCTCCATCACCTTACTCAAGATGGGGGTATTTGTGACTGGGTGTTAGTTACTGTAAACTGCAGGGTGCACGTCTTCAGGAGTAGATATATCACTGGTTGTTTAAGGGCAGAAGGTACTACTCCATCATGTAGAGATGCATTCGCCACACCTTGGACCCACCTGGTCAGCCCCTCCTGACTGGCTTTCACCAGCCACGATGGACAATCCTGTTTGCCGTCATTGGGTTCCTCAACTTGTTGCTGCTGCTTCATGATTTCCACACCCCGCCCTTGCTTGAGTTTCTTTTCTAGAGTGAGCCCAGCCAATCAGGAATCACTTAGTGATGTCTGGATGCTTTGTAGCCAGACAGGCTTGGCTATATGGTGATGCCACTGCAGTTAATTGATGCCAATAGGTGATAAAAACAAATTGGGAGCATGTATTATTATTATTTGCTGAGGTACGACAATTAGGGTTGCCAGGTTCCTGGCCTGAGACTGATCCTGTATCTTTAGGAGAAGAGAAAGTCAGCCAAGTGCAGGTGTTGCACTTGCAATTGCAACATTGTAATGGGAAAAACCACAAGATGGAATTCTCCCTTCCCCCTGCACAACTTTTAAAAATACAGAAGACCTCTTGGAGGCCGGGCCTGGGAGACCACCATAGAGAAAGTCCTCTCTGTCATTGCCCCCCTCCAAATTTGTGCAGGATGAGGGGGCACTGAGGAGGACCTCCGTAGATGACCTCAGTGCCCCAGTAGTGAATATGATGACATCTAATGAAATGGGAGTTGTTGCCCAGCAACATTTGGATGGCCCTAGGTTCCCCATCTCTGATATATAGCAATCTGCTAACTTACTGGAATGCTGTTGTTACCTTGGTCCCTCTTCCCATACAAATGCAACACACACACCCCTTTGCACCTCAAGATTGAGATAGGGTCCTATTTTACAAAAGACAGACCTCTTGTTGAACTACTCCTCTTTTTGAAGGGCTGTCTGGTCCAATTCTGGTTTAAAGAACCTTAAGAAGGGGAGAGAGACAAGGAGCCATGAAGTTGCCCATCAACAATTATCACCCAGACGGCAGACTGAGCAGGCACGCAGGTCACAGTCTTCCTCATTATGATGAGCTGTCTTGTGTGTGTTTTAATTAATTCTAGCAGTTACATCTAAATTTGCCTCTGCACATGAAATTAGCATATGCAAATTGTTTGCAAATCCGCATCCTCTTTTTTGGCTGTGCGTAAGTGGCCACCCTGGGGTGGAGACCTTCTCCCCAAAGCGTCTGGTTCAGTCTCCCCAAAGCTTCTGGTTCAGTCTTCCTCCCGTTGGCCTGGTTGATCTTTTATGGTCCAGTCAGCACAAGGGCAACAAGGGAGGGGTGTTCCTTTTTGTCCTCCTGCCCCACTGGCATTCCCAGGCCTGTGATGGTTGATCCTCTCTCCGGTGGGTGTCTCGAGGGCTTTTAGTGCCGCTTCCCCCACACCACCATGAAAGAACGTCACGCTTTATCTCCTCTTCCTTCTGACGCCTTCCGTGAGCTTTCAGGCTCCTAGCACAGAAACTGCCGAGGCTGTATAATCTTTCTCCTCACCCCCCCCCCAAATCCACTTGCATCACTTGTTTTTGTTAGGTACTTACAGCAGTTCGTATTGTGCCCTGTGGGGAATTTTGTATGCCTTGGCTAATGCCCAGATCTGATAGTGACACAAGCCTGCATTGTAGTGCATATTGGGATCAGGAAGAGATTAGAAAGCAAAACGTAGGCCCTCGTTTCTTTTCGCTTTCCTCTTCAAATAATTCTCTGAATATTGCCTCCTTCATTGCGACCAGGGTCAAAGGTATAGTGCAGCCCGGTTTCCTGCTGCGTGGGAAGCGTCAACATCCTGTGCTTATAACTGTCTATGCTAATCAACTCCACCATTGGGAATTACCTTGATTTCAATGAGTTTATAAATGCAGCCTGGAAGGAGACAGAGCACTGTAGATTTTTGCATGATGTATGTCTGCACTGCAGTTTCTTTTGCTTCAGCCAATGAAATGCCGTTATTTTTGTATACAGAATCACCTCCTGCATGTAAATCAAGATTTTAAAATGTGGACACAGTCATTCATCAAATGATAAAAGAAAGAAAGAAAAATTCATAACCAGTATATATCTTACCATCTGTCAAAATGGGGCCAGAGGGTGGCTAAGCTGGGCATTTGTCAGGGCCCCTTGAGCAGCAGAAGGCCCACCACCCTGAAAATGCTATCACTCCCACATTGTATAGAGTATTGAAAGAGATCAGATGGAGGTCTAAGAGAATTCTGCTTGTTATTTCCAAGTCTTCCAGACTAGGAGGACCCCAGAACCCTGGAGCTGGCACTGTGCCAAAAGCTGTTTTTTTCTTCAATCAAGAAGACAAACAAATTTTATTTTTTAAGGTTTCTCTTTGTAGTTGGTCTGTAAATATAGTGAAACATGATTTTTTATGCCTCTCTATATCCTGAAAAACAACTATCCATTTGTTTACTAAATAGGGATTATAATTTGCTTACTTTAATTTTAATTTGCTTACTTTAATTTTAATTTGTTTACTAAAAGGGGATTATAACTGGGATGGCCCTTTTCAGTTATTGTCGAATATAAAATGGTTTCCTAAAATAGAACAAGGACTCTAGTTTAATTATCGGTTAGCCTCACAGATTGAAAATATGTTTGCAAACCGTTTGGCAAATACTAGATTGAAGAAGTTACTCTGTTTGAGAAGAAAAAGTCCCCCCATGCACCCACCCAAGAGACCTGAACTTTATATCAGAAAGAACAGCATGACTCAGCACAGGCTGGAGTAAAATAGAATCAGTGTTAGGGAAAAGGTAAATCACCTTTCCTTGCCTTCCAGCTTCTGCCTGCATTTTCATTAAGAGGGCAAAACAAGACAGGGACCCTTGTGTTTCCTTTGTAACTTCTAGTTTGACTCCAACTGTGACTTCATACTGTGTTTGATCCTCTGCTGTCTTTCTGTCTTTTTCTTAAAAGCATGAATGCTTGGATGTCAAAATAGGAACTAATCTTCTGCTGAGCTTCTCCCTTAGTGCTTTTTTAGTGCTGGAACTCCTCTCCTTGGGAGCTTTGATTACTTATTTTATGTTTTTAAGGTATTTATGTACCACTTACTTACCTAAGTATCTGCTAGTATCTAAGGCCCCATCTGCATTACACATTTGAAGCCTGAACTTACAAAATCCGAACAGGGTGGTTCATGAAAGATAATATTGGAGGTCACTGATTCATAGGGTCGCCGTAAGTCGTAATGGACTTGAAGGCACATAACAACAACGTACCACTTTAAACAAGTTTCATGGCTTCCCCCAAGGAATCCTGGGAAGTGTTGTTTATGAAGGGTGCTGAGAGTTGTTGGGAGACCTCTATTCCCCTCACAGAGCTACAATTCCTAAAGTTACCTGGGAAGGGGGACTGGCTGTTAAAACACTCTAGGAACTGTAGCTTAGCGAAGGGAATGGGGTCTTCATACAACTCTCAGCAACTGCAGCAAACCACCGTTCTCAGGATTCTGTGGGGGAAGCCATGATTGTTTAAAGTGGTACGATACTGCTTTAAATGTACAGTGCAACTCACCTGTGCTCCACCTGGACAGATGACAGCTCACCTGGTCACATTGTTCCCTCCTTCAGTGAGATGTGCTGTACTTCTATTAAAAGTTACAGTAATTATGTCTAAATGTGAGTTTGTACATATGCAAACCAGTGCCCTCTTTTGGGAAGTGAGGCCATCCTACTTGCCCTTCTAAAGAAATAATAAAATAAACGAACTTGTTGCCTTCCCAACAGCATGCGGGTTTTCCCCCCAGCTGGTAGCAACTCTTTGTTTCTTCTCTTGCCGCCATTTCACCCGTACTCTCTTCTTTTTTCCAGGTGTTGGGAGAGAATGAGAAGCACTGGAAAGCCGTGCTTGTTGTCCTGACTGAGAAGGATCTCCTTATGTATGAGAGTATGCCACGGATCAAGGAGGCTTGGTTTAGTCCTCTCCATTCCTATCCTCTGCTGGCCACCAGGTACCTTCTTGTGACTCTGTCGCTAATGACAGTGGGCTGAGCTCAGAGGCGCTGATTCATGTTCGCTGCCCGCTAGCTGTGAAAGTCACCCGGCAGTGAGTGGCTGATGAACTCTGATGTCACAGAGGGTAAGCTAAGGTGCCAAATCTCATTGGCACAGAGGACCTGAGTAGCATTGGACTACACTGAGGGTTGTCAACGTGATGCCATCCCGATGTTGTTGGCCTACGACTCCCATGGCCAATGGTCAGGGATGATGGGAGTTGTAGTGCAGCAACATCTGAAGGGCACCATGGTGACTACCCTTGGATGAGGCAGATGAATGTTGACAGGACTTGGGAAGAACTGTGTGCTCCAGAGTCTAAGGTGAATGCATGACATTGCTAAACTGAAGTCCTCTTCAAGTACTCTTAATTTGTATCCGTGGAGGGGGCGGACGTTTATATGGCAGGGGACAGTGGACCCCACCTCCCTTTGTACATGCATTCAAACGCGCATCTTCAGTGTGCTGCTTGTGCATACATACACAGTACTCCATGCAAACAGGAACCCTGATTACATGGAGTATTGCATATGCGCATACATGACCTACGTACGCAGGCATGGATTTGAACACTCGAAAGGGGCTTACCCTGCTGCCTTCTGTTGCATGTATGTCTTTTATCTATGCAGAGGGCTTGGCCTCTTGTGTCAAAATGGTTTTTTTGTAGCTCATTGGTCCACTCTTAGGAGGGAGGGAGAAGCAAAATGCTCTCCAGTCACTGTCTCTATGTACTTTGTAATCCTATAAGCTTTGCTTCCTTTGGGTTCCACGTCACTGGCGTGTTGCTTTCGGAACCAGAATTTTGCTGTTTGATTCTGTAACATTGCTTCAGTCTGTCAGTGTGGCTGCTTGGGAGCATTATGTACTTACTATTGTTGCTCATTTTCTGGAATGAATATTGCTGGCACCTAAGAGGCAGCTGGGCCGTGGATGTCACCAAGCTCTCCAGAAACATTTCTGGCACTGGATCTTCCTGTTTGACTCCCTCTCCATGCTTCTTCCCCCTGCCAGCTGTTTCCTCTAGAGAAGCATGCTTGTGATAAGGGAGACATTTTCCATTGGGATAGGAGAGGAACAGCTGGTGACTGTATTGAACAGGGTAGATGGGCTGGGTGGGAATAGTTAAGTACCACAGACACACTGTACAGGGCACACTGTCAAGCAGCTTTCCCCTAACTGGTGTCCTCTAGATATTTTGGACCACAGCCCTAGCCAGCATGGCCAATAGCCGTGCCAGCTGGTGGCTCCAAATCAGTGGGGCAGTGGAATCCACTCTGGGTTTTAGTCCAAACTTTCAGGGAGCTGTCCAAGGGACTTCAGAAAAGAAAATATATTTAAAATGCTTAATCCATGAAACAACATAAAAGTGCAATAAATAAATAAATAAATAAATGGTTGCAGAAGGTAAAAACAACTTAAAGCCAAGATGGTTAAAAGGCTTCGGAAAAGAAAAAGGCCTTTGCCTGGCACCAAAATGACACCAAATATGCAGATGCCGGGGGAACATCTCTGGGAAGGGCATTGCATAGCTGGGACTGGGCGCCACCACAGAAAAGGCCCTCCTCTCCACTACATAAGAACATAAGAAGAGCCTGCTAGATCAGGCCAGTGGTCCATCTAGTCCAGTATCCTGTTCACACAGTGGCCATCCAGATGCCCATGGGAAGCCCACAAGCAGGACCTGAGTGCAAGAGCACTCTCCTCTCCTGCGGTTTCCAACAACTGGTATTCAGAAGCATACCACCTCCAGTTATGGAGGCGGAGAATATCCATCATGGCTAGTAGCCATGAATTTGTCTAATCCTATTTTAAAGCCACCCACCCCACCTCACTTGCAAGGAGCACTTGGAGAAAAGGCTGCAAGGAAGATCTCAAGGTCCAGGTAGATACAAGCGGAGAGCGGTGCCCCTTCACCTACCCTGGTCCCTAGCTATGAAGGGTCAAAACCGGCACCTTCTTGATAAAGATGGTGATGATTGCATTTATACTTAGTATTTCAAACATCTCTTAAACATTGTTGTTGTTGTTGTTATCAGTCCCCTTTTGTCACAAAAAGCAACCCAAATTGACTTACAAAAGTAGTACAAAGATTAAAACCAAAACAAAATGAAAACCTAAAATCATATCCATATATCTACAAAGGCTTGGAAATAGATTGGGTGCTAGTGAAGAAAGTGAAGCGCCAGTGTGATGTGCTTATAGAGGGCTGTGGGGAGAAAGACACACTACCTCGAGGACCCTGGATGGAGGAAGGCTAGGATAAGAATATATTAATAAGTAAGGGACAAACTTAAGAGCTGGTATAGCACAGTGGGGAGGAGAGCCTGGCTGGGAGTCCAGAGTCTGTGAGTTCAAATCCCTGCTCGTGTCTCCTGAGCGTCAAGGGCCAGCTAAAGATCACCCCCACAGTGAGTGGCTCAGGGGTTATGTGCCCTGCCACCTGCGCAGCCGTGGGCAAGCTGCATAGTCCCAAGGAGCCCAGTTGCCCCCCAGCTGGCAGTTGTGGGCAAGGAAGGGGCTGGCTTGTGCAGCTGTGGCAACCTGAGCAGGCCCTAGCCAGCTGCGGAGGACTAGCCTCAGAGGGAGGCAATGGTAACCCCTCTCTGAATACCGCTTACCATGAAATCCCTATTCATAGGGTCGCCATAAGTCAGGATCGACTTGAAGGCAGTCCAAAGGACAAACAATGTCTTGTGCCAGGCCACCCAGCAAGAGACACTTCACATTTTCTGTGGTACCAGAGGGTACATTGGGGCATTAGACTCTTGAAACGCAAACGGAACACAACATGACTCCAAAGACATGCAGAAAAATTCAAGTGGGAGCTTCAGCCAGTTGCTGGTTATTGGCATGGCTGCCATTTGTGCCCCGAGTGTTTGTGGTTGAGCATCTCCCCTGCAAATCACACAAGCCCCAGCCAGGGATGATCGGAGTCGTAGTCCCAATTACATCTTTCCATAATAGTTGATGATTTCTGATTTTAAATGCTTACATTTTTTATGGTATATATGTATAGCGGTTGTAAACCATTTTGATATTTCTAACAATAAAGCGGTATACAAATATTTTTGTAAATAAAATAAATCTGGCATAAAGTAGCTCTTTCCAAGCTTATATACTATACCGGTATCTTTATATAGATCAGTATTGTTGTGGTTACTATTACTACTACAATTAAATGTATAGGCTATTGACTAGCTGAAGCTCTGTGACCCCATTAAAACATTATTCACATTATCTTGCATCAGTTCATGAAGGATCAGTAAAACACTGTTGACAAGAGGCTCAAGCAGACTGCCAAGCTTCTACCAAGGTACTCGCCATCTGAGCACTCCGTGGCTTAGGGTGTGCTGTCATGTTACTAGCTAAAGCTGACCGCACGTAGTGATAACTTCCAGGCTGTCACTAGGTGAAGCATTTCTCACATTTTGGAGGAGGACAAATTGAGATGAATGTGGAGGGAGTGTTGGCATTAACTTGCCGAATACTAGCTTCCCAACATGCACGGGATTCCTGTGCTGTGAGAAAATGGCTCAAAAGAGGAGTGTTCTTATGTTACCAGGCTGGTGCGTCTGTGTGTACAAGGCCGATAGCGACAAGAGGGATTCTGTTGATGAGGCAAGCGAGTTAGTGTGTGTGTGTGTGGGGGGGGAACACCCAATGCCTTCTTTGTATTGAGAGGAGGGTTATCTTGGAGAGCCGCTCAGGGAGTAAAGCCTCAGTTGCCACAAATGTGCATCTGTTTGTGTTGTGTCGCAGAGAAGCTGCACCATCACCCACAGTCAAAGTACTTCCCTCACCCCAAAGTGAAACGCCCCGCCCAAAAGCCTCGGAGAAATGCCATAGCTCAGTGGTAGAGCATGTGCCTTACATACAGAAGGTTCCAGATTCAATCCTCAGCATCTCCAGGTAGGGCTAGGGAGAGAATCCTGTCTGAAATCCCGGAGAGCCGCTGCCGGTCAGTGCAGACAATACTGAGCTAGATGGACCAACGGACTGACTCTGTATAAGGCAGCTTCCTATGTACTGATTTTCTTCAGGAGTACTGTAGGGGAGGAAATAGTTACATTCTTCCTCCATGCCTGTTGCGATCCTGCTCATTATCAGCCTCCCCACCCCAATGCTATTTGTATTTTTTAAAACCTGGCAAGACTAGTTTAGTACACTGGAAAATCCAGGCTGCAGGGAAGGTTAAAAAAAAAAAAAAAGAATAGAGAGCAAGCCAGTTTCATAATCATGTTGCATATCCTTTGCTAGTAGGGGTGCTTGAAGAATTGGGGCACCCTTGCAAATTCCAAGGTGAACTGATCTGATCTACAGCTCCCAGACGTATGTGTGAATTGCAACTTAGTTATCCATTAGATCATTTTCCCAGTCCCAAGCCAAAGTACGTGTAACTGAGGTAACCATTCCCATATCCCCTGCTCATTCCTGTCTCCATTTCTTCCTCCTCCTGCTGTTTCCTTGTGGCTGTTTAATTTGTATACTGCTTCATATCCCAACAGAAATCTCTAAGCAGTATACAAAACCCAACCGAAAGGAATCAACATAACTTTCATTTTTTTAAAAAAAAAAACAGTCTCTTTTAGATTGTAAGCCCCTTGCACTAGGGTCCTATTATGCCTGTTTTTTTGCACACCCACAGGGATGCTGCCATCAGTCGCGGTGTATGAGCCGTGGGGCGCCACGACTGCGACACCCTTCTGGCTGGGGTGGAGATGCTGCTGCCACTCACCAGGAACAAAATAGGGCAGGGCAGGGTGCCAGCGAGGGCAAGGCAGCACCAGATCTGCTTTGGGAGTGGGTGCAGAAGGGCACCTGCCGCCAGCCTGCTGCTTTCGCTGCCCTCATCCCTGCCCCACCCCATCCCCGTCCCTAGAAGCTGGGAGGGCAGAGCAGTGGCAGCAGCCCACCTCCCTCGCTGCACCTAATTGATATATAACCAAACAAATAAATAACACCTCCCTTCTTGAGCATTCTGTCAATGTTCCCAGCTCAAAACCCATATCAAAATACATTTTTAGAAAGCATTTTTAGAAACACAGAGTTTGGGAGCAAATGCTGGAAATAGACTAATTTGCCCATCGTTACCAAGTGTTAAGAATGAGCATCAAGTCTCTACAGGATTCTTTACAACATGCTGAACATGTGAAGTTTGGTTTGGATGTCCAGCTCTCCTGTGCCCTCTGCTGGCAAGTACTGGTCCTGGAATGCACATACCAGTCTATTTTTGGGTGGGACCCTTTTAATCTGGGAAAGCCGTTCCAGCTGGATAAACTTCAGGTGAACTCTCTCAATAAGAACAGAAAGTCTCTGCACAACCATCAGTTTCTTTCAACCCCTACAATTCCTAGCACTATACCAACTGTTCAGTAATCTTCAAATGGCCTTGTTCTGTTGAAGGGTTAAAACACACAGAGACCTCTGCATGGTGTTCAGGGTTTCTCCAATTCTGTCAAACTCGTGCAAATTCTTGTAGCTATTTTCCATATCCTTAATACAAAAACAAGTTTTTTAAATTGAATTGGCTAGCTTGAGCCGCTACAGAAAAATGATCCCAGATGCTCCTTTGGCCCTCTCTTCTCCTCTCTCTCTCTCTCTTTACATCAACATGTGAGAAAAGATGTAAAGGAGTTTGAGTCTCGTTTCTGGAAAGTAACAGGAACAGTATCATCAGCTACAAAGCTTTATTGGAAACGTCATTTTTATCATTCACCTTCTTTTGCAGTGGGATTAAAACTACCTGGGTGGAGGGAGGGGAAAGATTTAGGCTGAACAAGAAGAAAAGCTTCCTAAAAAATGTGGCAACATTAAAGGCGAGGTACTCAGGAGCAAGTCTGAGGTTTGATCATTGCATTCACACTTTTTACATTTTTTTAATCTGTACCTCTAAAAAATTATAATGGCCTGGTTCAGATATCACATTAAACTGTAATTTAGTGGTGCACACTGCTCCTCTACTCCTGCTGCCGCCACCGCACCATTGCCAAAATAAGACAAAGTTGGTAGGAAACAGGATGCTCGATTAGACAGGCCTTCCATCATATGCCAAAGGGCTCAAGGGTGAATCCAACGTAACTGCAGGACAATTATTGCAATTACATTCCATAATGAATGTAGCCACTCTCAGTTCCGTGGAGCTGAAGTCTGATAGTGTCAAATTTGCAAATGAATTCCAACTCGGGAGAGGTTGTGGACTCTTTCCTTGGAGGGTTTCAAGAAAAGGTTACGCACAAAGGAACAGAAGGTGTGTGGCCTGAAAAGCAGAGCTGGTCCTTGGAGCATTTTTGCCTGTCTTCTGTCAAGTCTGAATCAAGGTTTGCCCGCAGCTTCACTTAAATAAATAGTAACAAATGCTTTTCAAGTTACCAGATAAAGAAGCAACACTTGAATGTTCCATCTCCCTTTGCATTTTTTGTATGCAACTCCCTGGCTAGGCCTGCACGCATGTGCTCCGTAGCAATGACGCCCATGCTGTTTCAGGGAGCCCTTCCCACATTGATTTGCCTACCACAGAACACCAGTGTGCAGCTGAAGACTCTGTGGCATATTCTGTTGGCAAAGGCTTAGGGGTATATCTCTTACAGTGTAGGATCCGTCAGGCCGTCTGATTCGCAGCCACGGGGCTCCCTTCCTTATGCAAGGGAGGCAGTCAATGGCTGAGGCTGATGAGAGTTGTGGTCCAACATCTGGAGGCACACCAGTTGGGAAAGGCTGAGTCAGAGGCTTCTGTTGGTTCAGATAAAACTTGTTTATTCAGAGGATGGTGCAAAGGAGACAATGCACACTTCTCCCCGGTTCTGGCCTTGGGAGTATGTGGTTTGGATTATGTGGGTCAGCCTTTAAGGTTACTTATTAAAATTACATACGTGAGTTTGCTGGACACAACTAGTCAACTGCCAGAACAATGATTAGTAAACACTTTTGATTAGTTAACATATTCTTCAGGAAAAAACTACATGTACCTGTTCTGGTTTGACAAAATCATCTTTAAATTAAACCAAAAGTTGAGACAAGCATCTTTCCTAACAGTCCTGTTAGTACGGGCTGCAAAGTTCAATGATGCTCCAGGAAATGCGAGTTTTGCATCTCATTGTTTTGTCACCTCTAGATAGGACAGCAGCTTTTGCAAGAATCACTAGAATAGTGTTTCTTTAGCTGATAGGCAGATCTTGTCTGCTCGGTGCAACCTCCAGTTTATGTAAAATTGAATTATAACAGACAGCAAATCTCGTGTTTGACAGAGCAGAGATGAGGAGATTGTGGTCCTCCAGATATCATTGGACTTCAACTCCCACAAGCCCTAGCCTTGCCTATAGTCAGGGTGATGGGAGTTGTAGTTCAACAGCATCAGACAGGCCACAGGTTCCCCATCTCTGCTGTAGGGTTTTTAGTAAGCAAGGCCAGAAGGTCACAGACATTTAACATCAAATATAATATGAATATTTGGCAAAGGGATATTAATCCAGATCTATACTTGGGCATATTATCAAACACAAACTCTGTCACCCCTTAAATGTATCCAATATCCTCTGTAGCCATACATTGCACAGGAAGATTGATAGGAGATGGATGAGATGTCTTTTGAGGAAACTTGTCCTTATCAATCTTCTCAATAAATAACCCCAGTAACCTTCCAAGAAACTCCATGCTTCCCCAGATCTGTTGGAAAACCACCGGCCAAATGCTACATTGTGTTCCTATTCGTTCTACAATTTAAATATGGGAGAGACACAACTTTTTCTAACCAATTAGAGCAGGGGTAGCCAACATGGTGCCCTCCAAATGTTTTGGATTAACCTCCCATCAGCCTCAGCCAGCATGGCCAATGACTGTGGATGATGGGAGTTGTAGTCCATGACACCACATTGGCTACCCCTCCATTAGAGAGGTAGTACCTTGGAACATGTTACCCAGTGGGAAGACATGTCATAAACTGGAGATTTGTCCCAAGCAGCCAGATTTAGCCTAGGGAGCAACCAGCTTTGTGCAAGGGCTGTTTTGAAAAGGAGACAGAAGGAAGTCCCGTTGCCATGGTTATTATGTCTCTGGCATACCCCTTCTGAGCTACAAGGGCCCAGTTGGCTTCTCTCAGGGAGCTGGATTTGGCCCAAGAACTGCTATTTGCTGCCCCTTGATAAAAATAGACTCAACAGAGTGTATACTTCAGTTACTGCATGTCCCACCTGTCTTGAGGTATGGTGGGTGGGTAGGATAAGGTCTTCTCAGTGGGGGCATCCAGACTGGGATTCCCCTGCTTTGAAGGCTCAGCTGATGTCTTGGAACATTAAGGCAGGCATTTGACTGGGGTGCTTCTTGAAATACAAAATGGTTTGGACTCGTCTTCTTATTCCTCCCCTGGATTACGGTATTTTAATGTTTTATGTGGCTTTATTTGGTTATGATGCTTGTTAGCTGCTCTGAAAATCCCATTCGGAACGGAGGGGTGGGCTATAAATACTTTCACTGACGAATGCATGCAGTGAGCCACATCTGCCACCTCCTCCACATAGGATCACTGGAAGCTGCCTTATACCAGGTGAAAGCCCAGTTTTGGTTGTTTTGACCAATGGAAGCTCTTCACGGCCTCAGGCGGAGATCTTTCCTATCATCTGTCACATGTTTCTTTTCACTGGACATGCCAGGAATTGAAACTGGGACCTTTGGCTGCCAAACAGCGTGATCTACTGCTAAGTTATGGTCCCTCCCCCTAATGGCAACTTCTTGTTTCATCGATTTTCTTTCAGGTTGGTGCATTCAGGGCCTGGGAAGGGCTCCCCACAAGCTGGGATGGATTTATCCTTTGCGACTCGTACAGGCACACGGCAAGGAATTGAAAGCCATCTCTTCAGGACAGAGACTAGCAGAGACCTCTCACTGTGGACACGGAGCATAGTCCAGGGTTGCCATAATGCTGCCGAACTCTCCACAGAAATCACAACCGGTGAGTCACATCCGTAGAACCTTAGCTGGTCACCAGCCAGTGCAACAAGGGCACGGAACCTGGGGCCTTCCAGCTGTTGTTGGACTCCGTCTCCTTCCAACCCCAGGCAGCGTGGCCAGGACTGATGGGGATGAAAGGACACTTTGGCTACCCCTGGTCTTTTGCTTGCCACATGGACAAGGGGTGTTGATGGTTCCCTTTGCTTGTTATATCTTGGAGTGACTGTCCGACGAGCAAAAAGGAGGGTTCTGTCAAAACATCTTTTGTTGTTCACACTGGGAGTGAGCGAGTTAAAGAGCCTTTTTTCCATGACATGGCTCGTACTGGGCTGAATTCTAAAATAAAGATGAGCCTTTGAGTTCAGGAACTATGCAGCAATGCCCAGAGGATGGGCTTATGGGGTAGACAGAGCTCCCAGGCCACCATAAGGATGACTAGTGCAGACCAGGAGATTCCTGGTTTGAGTCCTACCTATTGTGACAGGTGCCTTGCCCCATAGACGTTTTTGCATGGCTAGGATCAATTTGCAACCGACAGACTCAAACCTCTGCCAGAGTCACTTCACATGCACCCCCCCACACACACAGCCTTTGAAACTAACAGGGTTCTTTGTTGAAGTTTTTTCTGTTTGCCCATATAAACTAGATTCAGTGAGCCTCTTATCACCCCCTTTTTTGGGGTAAAATACAAGTGCAGTCAGTGTTACTTCCTGTCTTCCAGGTATCTTCTTAGCTATTGGTAGTGCTTATTCAAGTATGCTGAAATATTAGCACCATGCTACACTGAAGCCTTTTTTCAATTAGCATGGGACCAATCAGTTCCCTGTCCGCAAGCTACTCTGGGCAGCATAGTGCATGTTAGGGCAAAAATGTTCAAAAACCTTATAAGGAGCTCATAATTTTCTTTTGTTACTGTGGTTGTTGTTTCTAAAGTCCCCAATTCCACTGTGTCCCCCCCAACCTCACCTTGTTCAGTTTGCACCTACAAAAGCCAGGAGTGCCGTTTGACCCTTCATTATGACCGTGGATTCTCTCTCGCAACTGAACCCCAGGATGGTGCCTTTCCCAAAACAATTCTACAGTTTCCCTATGAGAAGCTAAAAATGTCCTCAGACGATGGGATCCAGATGCTTTACTTAGACTTTGGAGGAAAGGAAGGCGAAATTGTAAGACCTTTTTATTATTTATTTTTCCACCTAGCTCTGGATATGGATTGTTATCATTTGCAGCATCCGACCTCTTGAGAAAGCTAATGTCATGCTATAATTCCTAGCCCTCAGGAAATGGCTCCTTGCAGGCCTGAAGGTAATATTCAGGGCTGTATATGTTACAAGGACCCTCTGTGGCGCAGAGTGGTAAGCAGCGGTAACGCAGCCGAAGCTCTGCTCACGGCCGGAGTTCGATTCCAACGGAAGGAGGAAGTCGAATCTCTGGGAAAAGGGGTCGAGGTCCACTCAGCCTTCCATCCATCCGTGGTCAGTAAAATGAGTACCCGGCCTATGCTGGGGGGTAAAGAAAGGCAATCCCACCCCATATATACGGTCTGCCTAGTAAACGTCACAAGACATCACCCTAAGAGTCAGAAACGACTCGCACTACAAGTGCGGGGACACCTTTACCTTTATATGTTACAGGTGTTGTTTTTAAGATAAAATTTTTGATCCTGGCCAGTCCACATTCTGCACTAGAAAACCTGTATAAATTATACAGATGAAACAAATATGCACGACTTGATCTTTATTAATTTAAAGTATTTATAGGCTACTTTGTAACCAAGTTCTTTAATTAGCTGGTTTAATGTGGGGTTTGCACCCAGAAACCTAGAGGGAGAAATGATGGAGCTTGATTGCAAAGATCTCTGTCTTTTTCTGGGAAGGGATGGGAGTGTTTGGCCAAAGGAATCCCACTTCCAAGCATACATCCATTTTCAGCTAAGGACAGTTATCACCTCTTTATCACTAGCTCATGTGTAACTGCTCCCACAAACAGGTAGGAGTCCATGATATGTTCCTTAAAAAAAAAAAAGCTACTTGCGCTGCATCTGAGGTTATATTCTCCCTTCCTCCCCATCCCTGGCAAAAGATCAGCAAGGACAAGATCAACTATGTGATTGGAGGTAAAACGAGCTACATTGGGCCTCCCCAACAGCTGCTTGGCACAATCACCTTTTTATATCACAGCTCCAATTATGTACTCCGACAGCCGCATTACTGGCAAAGCTGTAGGGTTACCTGATTTAGCCCACTGCATATTCTACAGCTATTTCAAAATTATACTGCCATGCTGGATTTGAGTTTACTGATGTGATACTGATAAATGTGTAAAAAAAAAAAACGATTGAAAAGAAATTGTGGGTTGCATCTAAAGGGTCAGTTCCTGCAAGGCCCCTTTGGATTCAACCCAGTGTTTTTTCAATGGACGTTCTTCATTTAGTCAACCCACAACTCATACTCTCGTCTCTTTTAATTTCAGCAATTGGACCTTCACTCTTGTCCAAAGCCAATTGTGTTCATCATTCATTCATTCCTTTCAGCCAAGATTGCAAGACTTGGGTTGGTAGCATGAGCGCCATCTGTCAATTTTGCAAAGAAGGAAAATGGAGCTGTCTGCCCAATCTAAATGGCAAGTGACTTCTTGGCAACACCTGACGTTGCTCGGGACATAACTACTCTGCACAGAAGCTATGCTAATGTTTGGAACAGCTACAAAAATGAGGCACAGAAGAGTAAGAGTTGTCAAGAAACCTGAGAGCAGGAGCATTTGCTTTGACTAACATGTTCCAGGGGAAACAACATTAATCGCTGTAAATAAAGGGGGGGGGAAATGAATATTGAAGGAATCAATAGCTTACTACATTGTGGCATTTCAGATACATAGCTGTGCCTATGGCAGTGGTACCAGGCAGTGGTTTTCAAACTGGGTTCTGAGAAACTCTGAAGTGCTTTTCAGACTATCAGGAATGGCAGACCAGCTTCCCAGAACACAAAGCATGCCCATCATTTTCTTGACATCGCATAGCCACGGTGGAGCAATTGTCCATTTTAGGGTGCAGTCTCTCTGTTCAGTGTGGCATGACACCTGCTCCCAACAGATCTGGCTGACGGTCTTTGTAAACCGATAGTGTGCCCTAGAATGCCCCAGAATCTGTACAACATGCAGGGGGCTGTGCGGCAGACAAACTGATGTGGGTGGGGTTTTGAGAGCGGGAAGTTTTAAAACCACTGACAGAGTGAAAATCAGGCCTATACTAATAGCAGAGTACAAAAAGCATTTAATCCACATAGGATTTGACAAGAAGTTGGGCAATAACTTCTTTTGAAAAGATTGCATTTCTGAAATTACATGATTCATTTTAAAACATTGTAGTCAAAAGACACTGAAGGCAGCAAAAATCCCTGTTGGGTTTTTTTTTGTGGGGGAACGGACATTTTGAATTGAGCAATAGTAGGCTAAATGCAACAGTGGTTCACTCCAGTCACAGGTTCTTACATGAAAAAAAGACACAAGGGAAGGGCTCTTTAATCCCTTCCACATCGGTCTAAGCAGCACCTCCCTTGTATTATGCATTAGTTGCTGGGGTTTTTTGCTCCAATTATAGATCTGCACAGCTGAGGTATAAGAGCACCAACAGCACCTGGGAGCTGCCTATTCTTGTAACAAAGTACCATTTTATGGGGATGTAGCCAACCAGGTCTTACTCACAGTAGTCTCATTGAAATCAATGGACAGAAACCAGGCCTGACATCCATTGATTTCAATGGGTCTCCTCTATGACTTGGCCAGATACAGCCCATTGTTTCCATGTGGTACACAAACACTATTGCTTGAAAGATGACTTCCACATGCAGCAACACTAAAACCCTATTTTGTATGCCCAAAAGGCAAAAAAATATGATTGGGAGGCCTGGAACTAGCGCCTTTCAGTGTTATTATCCTTATTTAAACTTTTTGGAACACCACACATTTTTTTCAATATTGATTCCCTCTGATTGACCGAGAAAAGAAAGCTCAGTTGTGTTCCATTTTAATGGTGTTCCCTGGAAGTGGGACACAACAAATCAAATCCGTGTTTAGGGTTATTTTGGTTATGTGCTAAATTGGAAAAATACTTTATTTTACATACAGGAAGTACCAAACTAAATCCATATTGCAGATGTAGATCTAACACTCCTGTTCTCTAACCATGGTTAAATGATCAAAAGTTCTCTGTACATTTAACTTTACCCAGGACTGAGCATTAGCCAAGAGTTTACTCTCAAGGTTTGAAGATGATTATTAATGCTGGTTAAGAGCACATATGGTTGGCATTTATAATGGCTAAACTTGGTGCTGGTGTAATTTTTAATGATGGTGAATACATGTCAGTAGAGAGAGGAATAGGAAGATAAAGTACTGAAGGCTGATCTCTTAACCATAATTAAGAAATCAGGAGTAATACATGTGCACCAGCCCTTAGAGAGGGAGATATGGATAAGAGCTGTCTTCCACAAAAACATGCAATCAGTTTCTTGCAATATAGTATTGCCCTGATCTAGGGTCCCATGGGCCACTCCAGTGTATGGGCTTCCACATTTCACTTGAATGGAGTTAAGAGTGCCATGCATCTAGGGGCAGATCTCTCTACATTTAAAGGGAATAGGAACACTTTTGTAGGTAGGGGATCTCCATAAGTGCATTAAAGTGCCTGCGCTAGCCAACTGAAGGGTGCAGGGATATGTGGGTTTTGGCTTAAAAACTTCCTTTTGTGAAACACTGAGGAACATGCAGACATACAAATACAGGGACGTACTAGCCCATGCCCTTACCAACACTGCATGAATTGCATGAATTACAAGTTCTTTGCTCAAGACATCTTCAGTCACAAACGGAGACCTTTTATGGATTAGAATGACAGAAAGTCAGAGAATAACCCAGAATTATTGTGTATTGTAGGGAAAGTCAATGCATATGTAAATTATACTGCACTACTTCCTTAAACACTTTAAAAAAATCACTGGAATATTATAGTTATACCTTCATTGTAAATAATCAGAATTCATCTATTAGTTATCAAGTATTAAATGACACAGTATGTCTCATAATTTACGGTGCTCAGATTACAATATAAAGAATAACTAATTTGCAAAGAGAAAAATTGTTATATATTTATAGACAAATTAAATACAGATTTTGGACAGGCTCATATTTGGTTGAGGTTGATAGAATGAATTATATGGCGCTACTCCAGATTTATAAGAATTTAGTTTAAAATATTTATATTTTAGAGGAAAAAAGACTATATTTAATAAAAATTTCATTTATTGGAGCTTTTGTGAGGTTATAATGTATATGGCGAGAACAGAGTGTTCTGTTTGGGAAAGCAATATACTTCTATTCAGACAACCTGCATTTGTTTAATTCCACTGAAATTTGTAAAACTGAGTGAGGGACTAATTTCCTTGGATAGCAGCAGTTATTCTAGTTAAGCCCCCTTGACTAAACAATAGTCAGATGGTTTACTTGCTTTCATGAAGTAACGTTCACCCAACTACATTCCACATGATAACCACAATACCAGTGCACAAGCTATCAAGTAGAATAGCATCTCTCATCTCAGAAGTGAAATCTGAAGGAAGATATCTAGCCAATAGAACAAGTGTACATTTATTGTGCTAAAAGCTGATTCTGCAAGGCCAAGAGTAATACAAATAGGGGAAATTATTTCTGGCTTATGTAGATACTAGATTTATTAGCAGACTAGCAAAATGCAAGTCATTGGCCCAGTTTGGACAACCCACTAGGCTATGGTTTAGTGATGTGTGCCTGAGCCTTAGGCTCCCTTCTCCTTTGGAATAGGCAATGGTCTGAAGGCACGAGATCAATACCTTACTGAAGCTAAGCAAGTCTGGGTTTGGATCTGAGCCAGTGCTGGAAGGAAGATAGCCTGGGAACCATTTGCTATCCTAGTTCTATGAAGGAAAAAAGGTGGAATATAAATGTAAGAAATTAAAAAGATAGCCAATGGAGGTTGGCCCATTAGGGCAAATGGGACAGTACCCCATCAACCTTAGTCTGTCTTCAGCCAGCTCACATCTGCCTGCTTTCTTTCTTACAGCTGAGCTCATGGGGTGACGCTGGCTGTCAGTTTCTTCCTCCTCAGTTTCACTGTTGCCTTTATAGAACTAATTAGGGACAAGGCTGGGAACAAAACTAGAATTAGTTGACTCCATCTCTTATTCACTCTGGCTCCACCTACTGTTGGGTTCCCTGACTTCTGCCCTTCCAGTCTCAATGGGTGGCAGCCCCCACTGTAAATAACTGCTTCAAGTTGTAAGCTAACCAGAGTTCCCTTGAGTTTGGATATAATGAGGAACTCTGGTTAGCTTTTAAAAAAGAAGCAAAAGCTTCCATTCTCCTCAAGTTACACACCACTGGAGCAGAGAGGTATGGCACGATCCTGAACTGCAAGTATGTAATGCTAAACTATGGATTAATGTTACACCCAAAAGGTTCATTAGGCCAATAACAAAAATCACTTTACCATACATGGTCCCCATTGTGCAGTACAAGTTCTCTTTACCACTCGGGAAGATAATGCAGTCTATCCCAGAATGAGACTGTTGATGCTTGTATAACTTGGTTGTTGATATGGGCTCACCACAGGCAGGGATGGGGAGGAAAGTAGACATTTCATCAGATTCTAGTGTACTGTAGCAAATTGTAACATCCTGTCCTCATTCACAAACATATGCTTGCACAGTTGCCTCCCCGGTAGAGGCTAACACACCTGGTCCCAGAGGGATGGGTTGTGCTATGGTGCTGATGGGATATGTGACACGAGCTGAACAAAATTGATCTTTATGACATGAAGCAGAATTGATAAGCTATTGTGACCATCTACAGAACCCTCTTGCTTGAATCTTTTACAGCCAGTTGCAACTTAATGGGCATCTTTGCTTTGATTGTGGCATTCTGCAGATTGGATCATATGGGTAGATCTATGGGTGCTGTGGGGGAGGGGGTTGCTTCTAGCTTTTAAAAGGAGGAGTGTTCCTTCTGATGGCCTTTTGCTTCCTTTCAGGTTTAGGGTTCTTCAACCAAAGTTGACTGCTCTTGACAGTATAATTTGCTACCAAGTACACAAGGATTGTGTTATCTTGTAAACCTTTTATGGCTCATTGGTTCACCACAAAGAAGGTATTTACAGAGTTAACCATAAATTGACTCTGCAAGCAGGAGAAAAAGATAACACTGTCAACTGTTTAGAAACCTGGCTTTTATTGTTTTAAATAAAAAAGGGGTACAAGCCACACACAAAAAAAGCAAAAAAGGTTCAATCATGTGCTTTTATACATTATGACATAAGTGGTGTGTATATCTACATATATACATATGGTTTAATTCAAAGCAATTTTCATTTCAACAGACCTTTGAGCATACCACACTGCAGTTTTTGTTGGTTTTCGGCACTTCAGCTACATCACAAGGCACTCCAAGCTCTTAACTTAATGTGCTGTGCTTACTCAAAAATGATTCATCATGGAACGGCAAGGGCTCTTGACACGTGTCATTTCTCCTTGGTCTTTTCTAAAACCCATTCAATGACCTGCAAATACACCCCAAGAAATGTACTTAGAACTAGAAATAAGCATACCAATGAAATAAAGCTTAGAGATGTAAAATGATGCCATGCATAATACTGAATCTAATCAATGCTAAGATAGTTCTTGATGATTCAAGGACTCTCAAAGAAGGTATAGTAACAACAATAGTGTTATTAGCACTATTTAACACCCTAAACAATGGCAGATTCTATGCTAGCAAAACAAACAAGCAAAGTACTCAAAATTATACAGTACCAACAATCAGTTCACATTCCACAAATTAATACTAAGGAAATAATTTGGTCTCACAGGTTGATCTATTCATTCTATTCTGACAGGCTTTTGGGGACTGACTGCAAGGGCTATTAATAGGGTGCCCTTTTACTGATTTTTACTTTGTGTGTTTTAAATTGCTGTGTTTTAAATGGTTTTTATTTTATAGATAATTTAATTACATTTTAATTACAACTTTCCATATGTTTTACTTATATGTTTTTAACTGTATTTGTTTTAATTTTTGTAAGCCACCTTGAGTCCCAGTTCTGGGGAAAAGGCAGGATGTAAATGAATAACAAAAATAAAATAAACAGCAGCCCACTGAAGACATACTTGGGGTAACTTAACAATTCAGTCTAAATAGCATTAAGAACCACAAAGCCAATGCTGCCTTAATAAGCAAGTGAAACCTAGTCTCAGCAGCAGCTATTTGTAACATTGTCCAGTACAGAAAACATAATTTAGACATATGCACAAGTAAGAGTGTGTCACCTGTTTGACATTGCTGGTAGCGGCTTTCTTCATTTCATCAAACAGACCCCTAGATGTTTTCAGATCCTAAATGGGAAACATATTACTTCACAAACACAGTACTTTATTGATCTCAGTGTTTAGATTTAAGGCCAGCAAGAGGGAGGAAATAAATATGACAATGTTCTTATAAAATGTAAAATAATGCCATAAGCTTTTTTGGACTATAACTTGGGTAGTGTCCATAAAAACTGATGCCATAATAAATGTGTTAATCTTGAAGGTGCCACAAGCCTCTGTTGTTTTTGCTCCAAACAAGCTAACACACCTAGCGTGGTGGAAATAGCAAAACAATGGTAGTAAAAGCTGTACTGAACATTTCTTAATTTTGATATTCCACAGCCAAACAAATTACAAAAAAAACCCAAAATGAAATTATAAAAAACAACACTCGCTTGGCATTTTTCTTATTTTACTCCCCTGGCTACGGAGTCTTCTCTGCTATTGCAACCCCCATATTTTGCCTGTGAGCATTCATGAAATCAGTGTGCCACATGTGGTGTTGTGATGTAACAGACAAAATCATGTGGGTCACCTATAGGGTTAAATAATAGCATGAGCAAATGGGGCAGACTATAAGGTCAGACGGAGGAAAACGGCACAGGACAGCAGCACTGAAACAACATGAATGTGCTTGCAAGGAGTGCCAAGAAATCACAAAATTGAATGAAAAAGGACACTAAACAAGGTAAGTTGCTTTGACTGAGACTTAGCCAAATAATACAGTTTAGACACTGCCTTTTTTGTGTCTACCCAAGGCAGGTCTCATCACATGCCAGTGCAAGAGTTTAATGCACTACTGAATCAGCACTTTTCTACTGAGCTGTAAAGTGTGAATACCTTAAAAAATAGAAATTGATTGCACCATCCACAACTGACCCCGTAATTTACTTAATGTGCCACATAGACTAACAGGGACCATCATGGAGGCACAGCTACCATATCTATTATAAGGCTGAGATGTGCTAAATCAGTGCACCCAAGCTGTACCCCAAATTCTACCTGGAGGATTACTTTCTGGGATCAAAATTCCCTGCTAGCCCACTACAGCCATGGTGTTCTCAGCTGGTCTGTATCTACCATACTTTTTGACTGCTAGTTTTCAAAGCTGCTTAAACACATCAAAAAGCTCTTAAACCCTCCAAATGTAACACTTTGATAGTGCTTTGTTTGCAAATACATAGCAACAGGCCACAACAGGATGGAGGGCAGAGTCATCATACCCCAAGGTAAGTTCTGCAAGGAAGATTTTTTATCTAATATCTGAAATTGTCAAAGCCCCTGCTTCACACATTTCAATTTATCTCACGGGTACAATTTATATCCCAAACAATTTAGAATGTCCGTAAATGTGATATACTAGTGAGTGAAAATACATGTATCCGACACTTGCCAGAAGACTGGCTGTGGTATAATGGCCACTGATATTCAGCAGTAATTTGTACTTTAAAAAGTACAAGGACGACACACACCCACATATCATACCATGTTGGGCTACCTCTTGCAGCCCCCCCCCAAACTCAGGCTTTGACAGGTTTGTGATACGAGAATAACAACAGCTTTTTCCTTATGTTAAGGGGTGAGTGGGACCATGGTGTGGAGTAGCTCTGCATCAAGTAGGTCCCCACTTTGCATCCTTCACATCTCCAGTTAAAAGGACCTCTGCTTGAGACCCTGAAGAGCTACTGCCAGCCAGAGCTATATGGACAAATACTCTGACCTTGTATATGGCAGTTTCCTATGGTCCACCACAAGGAGAGAGTGTGCAAGGACTATGAAGCTCTAAAACTGGAGGACCTGATGGATTTGCACATTGCTAACTCAGGGAGACAAAAAGAATGCTATACATGCTACAGGAAGCATGCTTTGCTAAATATATCATACATCCCGCACTTCCCCTTGTCAGTTTTCAACCATCAACCAACAACATATTAAACCATAACACAATCATGCACTATTCTGGGTGTGGGAAAGCAAGAAAAAAGTACCTTTAAATAACACTTGGATATCTCAAACAGACGCTGGCTGCATGTTGCAAAGCACTTGTGATCATCAGCAATGCCATGCTGCTCAAGGGTTTTCATCACCACCTCCTTCAGCATCTTGATGAAATCATAAGCGTATTTTACAGTTTTGAGGCCCAATACTCCATATACTCTGCTTCTAAATCCACATTTTCATTTGAACAAAACAATGCTACTAATAAAGGAGCCTGAACACCAGCAATACTCAGCCCTGCTGGATAGTCGGTGCCTGGGCCATGTACACAAACAGCAGGAAGCTACAAGAAGTCACAGCTCCCTGATGAGAATATCTGTATGTTGCATGTGGTCATATAAGCATATTTTGCTACAATCACACTTTGTAGTTTTAGGCATCAGGCTAAAATGTTTTAGATATCCCAATAAAAGATGTAATGTATGAAGTGACCCTCTCATGCTACAGCAAGAAATATAACAACTTATTTTGACTTATTTGAAGAAGCAGACAGATCACTTGGTTACCTACTTTACAGGAATATGAATAAAATATTCACATTGTCCTTTGAAGATGAAACACTAGCTGCTAGGCTTTTTTTTTTTAACACCATCGCAAACACACAACACCCTTGCTTGGATTTTTCTTTAATTGTTGTTCAGCCTCCTTTAATGTCTTTCCCCTTTTGTCTAATTACTAAAGCTGATAGCTTCCTGTGCTGAGACTACTCTCCATCTAGAGAAAAGATGAATACTGCATAATGTAGCATAAGTGCATAAGTAAGCATTTCCCGAAGCTGCTTCAGAACGTGTACTAGCTCTGTAATCTATACATTTTACTGTGGTGTTCTTCAACTACAGTTTGGGGTACACCAGCTCATTCCTTGACCTGTCAACCTTATGAGGGCTACTAGCAGTGCATCCAGCCCACAAATTTCCTTTGGGGAACACAATGGCAAAAAGAAACATGGGAGGGACTAGACTTCTCACAAAGCATGCATAAACGAATGATACCAGATCTACTTGTGTGTCTATACACACACACGGGCCAGCATCTTATGCACTATCTACACACGTTCAAGGAGGTACTATTAAGGCAAGTGTGGGGAACCACTGGCCCTCTGGATGTTGCTGAACTACAGCTCCCATCAGCCCCAGCAATCTTGGCCAATGGTCAGGGATGATGGGAGTTGTAGTTCAACATCTGGAGGACCAAATGCTCACCACACCTGATTTAGGAGTTCTTCAATGGAGACAATTTTGCACCACAGACTTCATTGCTCTGTAAATACCAATACTGTCTTACTAATTCGGGGGAAACTGTCAAAAACCACACAATTATCAAAGTAGTTATTTGCACTAAATGGTGGACAATGAGTAAAGCAGATTTGTGGCTTGAAACAAGCACCAGGGGGGAAAGCCTGAATGCAAGTGCTAAGGGTTTGAGCTAACACAAGGGTTAGATTAAGCGAGATTAAGGAATGGGAAAGACAGAGTAAGAAGGAAGGAGCAAGACACTAAGAATTACCTCCCCTAAGGAAGGGAGAGTAAAGAGGCTTCCCAAGTGTCACCATGATCTGGAGGTGCATGGTCACAGCTAAGTCTGGGGGTCCTAGCAAAGGTTAGGCATGAATTCTATGGTGGGAAACCCACACGTGTGTAAGGTATCTTCCTGTTTTCAACAAACAAAAGGTTTCCAGGCTCACACAATTATGGCCGAGGTTAGGCTAGCCTTTGTAGACTGCCCTTGAGCTAAGTTCCCTCACCACTCTGGGTTGCTCAAAACACTCCTAATAAAGTTCAAATATAGACAGAGTTTCCTTTTTGGGTAACACTGGCTTGTCCTTCCCACAAGGATCCTGACCAAACCAAGATAAAAAAGGCACATCGAAGAGCAGGGGGACAAGAAGAAGAGGTAAAGGTATGGGATCTAGCTGGGCTGAAGATGAGGCCTGGCTCCTACAGATATCCGTAGGCTTGGAACAGATCTGAAGAGCAGCAATGTGGAGCAGTACAAGTGCAATACTCAAACGAGGGGATGAAGTGGAGGATCTCCTGGGCAGAAGACCAAACGCAGGGACTGAGGGTTGTTTGGAAAGAGTTATAAGGAAAGGTGCTAGTCCTGGCACAAAAGATTATCTCATTCAGGACATGGCTGGACAGAAAGAACAATGAATCACAATTAGTTTAAGTACTGAATTGTTACAGACATAACAGTACAAGGTTCCCCCCGTATAATGGAAGAATGGTAACAAGGGGCCTCTGGCCAATTACAACTCTCAGCCTGATGTTCCTTATGAGGAAAAGTGGAGAGCTTTCCCAGGAAAAATAAATTTTGACTTAATCTAATTACCAGTGGAAGGTGCTTACTGGAGGTAGCCTCCTTTACGGTCCAGAGATAATTAATACTTAATAAGGGTGTCTACTTGCATTCAATATGGCAGAGGTTCTAGAGACTAATCAGGCTTTCATTTATGTCTTTACTCATGCACAAGTTAAATCCTTTGCCCTAGCTTACCACTCTAGTGAAATATGCTTTATCTTAGACCATAGTCACTTTCTCTAACTAACCACAATAGCACCACACTCTCTGCTTACAGCAAAGCTAAAACACACATATTCTTGGGGCACATGCAGAGTTCCAACAGAATGGAGCTTCTTGGCAACAATTAGAAAGTTTCAAGCAGAGGCTTAAAAGCCTGACTGAAGAGGCTGTGAAGAGACTGGCAAGCCTTTGGGATCTCCACTGAGGAGGAGAGATTTATTGTGTTTATGGCTCTAATACACAAATCTCAAGCTTTGCCCTGCCTTACTTAAACTTAGAATGGCAAAGGAAAAACAAAACTTCATTTTTAGCTATCCTGAAAAGTTATTTACCCGTGTATGTTTCTGAGACCTTGATTCCTTTGTGGGCTTCAGTATTTCTGGCTGTTTTCCACCCCTCTGGCTTGCTGAGCTGCTCTTCGGGGTTACCTTATGCACTCGGTTATGAGACATTTTCACCAGTGCAGAAGGCAGGGAGACTGACATTTCCTGGCACTGCCTTGTAACAACTCCTGAATGGCGACTTCCACTGCTTCCATTTGCCTGGGACAAGAGAGAATCTGTACTTTCAGATTTCAGTAACCTAAAAAGAAGAGTTGAGGAAACAAAACAAAAACAGATTTTAAGGTATGTCATTCCACACTATGCTTGATTTGTTGGTAAAAATACTTCAATAATCATTAATTAAAAAATATCAATCTGAAATAATAGATAAAACATACATATTTCTATATCTGAGCATTCATTCTGTCTGGCATTGACATCTAAATGGAACCAATATGGTGGTGATGTGATCCTATGGGGCTTAAGTGAAAATGCCTTCAAGTCTGGTTTCAACATATTCACACCTAACAAAAGGTTATCACATGTGCAAAATACGGCAGGCAGGAGGAACTGGAAGGTTGAGATTATTTGAACGTTTAGTGAGCTTTGCCAAAGAAAATTCTCTAGAATGCAAAAAGAACTAAATTTACACACACACAGATATCTCACACTTCTTTTTTAAAAATGTAGAATTTTACCTCTTGTTGAGATAAAAGCTATCCAGGTCTTTTGATCTGCGTTTTAGCCTGGAAGCCTCTGTTTGGAGCTCCCTTTGTAATGACTCCCCATCCGGGACACTTCCGGGCTCTGACAAAACTGCAGGAGATGGCAGAGGGCTCAAGACACATGGCACAGGGCAGTACTCCTTTGTGCAGGTAGTCTGAGTTTCACAACGAATAAGACGAGTCTGAAGTTCAGCAAATCCCACATCTCTTTCCAAAGCTCTTCGGTTGTCTAGACAGTATCTAAGGTGAAATATAAAATAATGTCAGAAGCAATGAAGAATTGCTACTTTGAAAGAAAGTGTAGGCCATGGGCAACCATATAACCACTGTAACGCATATGTATAGCTGCTTTTAGAAATGGAGATTTGTAAACAGAAGCTTGTAATGCTTCCTTCTCAGTTTTGAGCACTTGCAATAAATTCAGCACTTTAGCATCTTTCTGGCAGCTTGAAGAGATAGGTCAAGGAACGGTCAATGTGTAACTCCGCTCATATAATAATAATAATAATAATAATAATAACAATAATAATAATAACAACAATAACAATAACAACAACAACAACAATAATAATAAAATTTTATTTCTAAGTCGCCTATCTGGCCATATGAACGGCCACTCTAGGCGACGTACAAAAGAATAAAATAACATATAAATACAAATGAACACCAACTCTACATAATCAAAACCCACCCATATCTTTACAGAATAAAACGAGATTACCCAAAAGTCCCATAGGCCCGCCGAAACAGCCAGGTTTTCAATTCTTGGCGGAAACCTGCCAGGGAGGAGGCATGGCGGATGTTATAGGGCAGAGAATTCCAGAGGGTGGGGGCCACAATCAAAAATGCCCTCTCTCTGGTCCGCACCAGCCTAGCTGTTTTAACTGGCGGGACCAAGAGAAGGTCTTGTGAGGCTGATCTCGTCAGGCGGCATATTTGATGATGCTGGAGGTGCTCCTTTAGATAAACTGGACCGAAACCGTGTAGGGCTTTAAAGGTTAATACCAACACCTTGAATTGGGCCCAGTAAACAACTGGTAACCAGTGCAGATCTTCTAGCACTGGAGTGATATGATCACGGCGGCGGCTGTTCTTAATCAAACGTGCCGCCGCATTCTGAACCAGCTGTAGTTTCCGGACTTCCGGTAACCCAACGTAGAGCGCATTACAGTAGTCTAAGCGAGAGGAGACCAGGGCATGTACCACCCGTGGGAGCAGATGGACAGGAAGGTAGGGTCGCAGCCTCTTTATCAGATGTAATTGATACCAAGCTGCCCGGCTCACTGCCAAAACCTGAGACTCCATGGACAGCTGGGAGTCAAGAATGACCCCGAGGCTGCGAACCTGGTCCTTCAGGGGCAATCTTACCCCATTCAACACCAGGTCAATATCTCCCAACCTTCTCTTGTCTCCCACAAGCAGTACCTCGGTCTTGTCGGGGTTCAGTTTCAGCCTATTGCCTCCCATCCATTCACTTACGGACTCCAGGCACTTGGAAATGGTATCCACAGCCAACTCTGGTGAGGACTTAAATGAGAGATAGAGCTGAGTGTCATCCGCATATTGGTGGCACTGCAACCCAAATCTCCTGATGATGGCCCCCAGCGGCTTTACATAGATGTTAAATAGCATGGGAGAGAGGATAGAACCCTGTGGCACACCACAATTGAGAGGCCAAGGGTCTGAAACCTCATCTCCCAATGCCACCCGTTGGTGCCTGTCCGAGAGATAGGAACGGAACCATCGTAAAACAGTGCCCCCTATTCCCATTCCCTCCAGGCGATCCAAGAGGATACCGTGGTCAACAGTATCGAAAGCCGCTGAGAGATCCAGGAGGACGAGGAATGCATGTTCTCCCCTATCCAACGCCCTCCTCAAATCATCCACCAGAGCGACCAAGGCTGTTTCAGTTCCATGTCCAGTTCTGAAGCCCGATTGGAATTCCAAGGAAGCATTTACCACTGCCTTGATCCCTTCGCTCAGTCTCTCTTTGCAGCCCATAATGAGCCACGTAGGGCAAGGGTCAAACAGACAGGTGGTCAGCCTCACAGTAGAGAGCACCTTGTCCACTTCCTCAGAGGGAAGAGGCTGAAACCGATCCCACCAGACCGGGATGCAACTGGCCGACTCTGGCCCACTTCCTGTATCCACGGCGTATGGAATCGTGTTCTTCAGGCGCTCGATTTTATCAGCAAAGTGTTTGGCAAGTGAGTCACAGGAGGCTTTAGAATGTTCCAAGGGTTCCTGCGCAACTGGACCGACCAGGCTTCGGACCACTTGGAACAACCTCCTGGGACAACGCTCTGCGGATGCAATAGAGGCAGCAAAGAAATCCCTCTTTGTTGCCTTTGTTGCCACTTGATAGGCAGCAATTGCTGCTCTAACCAGTGTCCAATCGTCTTTGGAGCGAGATTTCCGCCACCGGCGCTCTAGTCGTCTCACCTCCTGCCTCAGACCCCGTAAGCGTGGTGTATACCAGGGTGCAATATGAGTTCTATTCAGGGGGAGAGGACGTTTCGGAGCCACCCGGTCTATTGCCCTGGTGATCTCCCTATTCCACTCTGTCACCAGGGTTTTGATTGGGCGACCTTCTGACGGCTCCAAATCTCCCAGCGCATTCAGGAATCCCTTTGGCTCCATCAGGCGTCTGGGACGGACCATCCTAATAGGTCCCTTTCCCCTGCGGAGGGTGTCCATGTTCACCAGATAGTGATCTGACCATGACACGGGGTTCGAAGAAACAGCCTCCATTTTCAGAGCACTTTCTCCCCCTCCCGAGACAAACACAAGGTCAAGAGCATGACCGGCTACATGGGTGGGCCCAAAATTACTAAGTCCACCTGGTCCTTATCTGAGAAGCTAACAAGCTGGCCTTGCTAGGGAGTGGTGTGACTATCTGATGTGCAGCCAAGGATAGCAGCTCTAAGTCTTATCTAGGAAGGTAAGGCTTCCAAGAGAGGAGCTTTCAGAGTTCAAGATGATCTGCCTGCTAGTAGTCTTAATTAGTACAATGTCTTTTCACTTTGAATGTATAATCAATCAAGTACTATGATGCTTCAGATCAAATGATGTGATTCTTCAAAGATAGTAGTTATAACCTCTTATCCATAGAATTGCTTTGATGCCTAGCCTGATATAGGACAATTAATCATGTATTATGTAGAAGCAATGATTTGATGTAAGATAGCAACTAATCATGTATTTGTCACCATTGTGCCTTGCCAAGGATTTTGCTATATAAGTCCCTCTTGATGCCCAGTGAGGCGTTCAGACCGGTCAAGCGCTCGTGCAGAGCCTTGCAGCCTGTTCCATTTATTGGGTACGCCTGTGTGCTGTAAGTTACTCAGTAAAATCTCAACGTAAGTAGACCTAGATTATCTGTCTTATTGACTCCTTGGTATCTTTCAAACCTGAGTGCCCACAGCCAGGGCAATACAGAAAGCTACTTTGACTTGACCTAAATCTGTGTCATAACACCAATAAGAGACAGACAATATGGTGTAGCGGATAATGTATTAGACAAGTTCCAAGTTCAACTCTTTCCTCAGCCATAAAGCTGACTGGATGACCCTTAAACTAGCAATATTCTCGCAGCCTAAACTCACTGATTGGGACTGTGGGTCTCCACAAGGGGTGTCATATATGCCACCCTGAGTGTCCTGGAGGGAGGGCAGGATAAAAATATAAGTACATGTTCACAATGCATGTTCAGTCAGAAGTCAGTCCCTCTAAGATCAATGGGGCTTGCTCCCCAGTAAGTGGGTTTAAGACTGCATCCTAAAATATGCCAGATATATTTCAACCAGTCTTCCTCTGCTGTCTTTAGGAGCAAAAATCCATAGTAAAATAATTCCATTCTGGTTAGAGCAGGGCAAGTGTGTAGAATGAGGATGGGGAACTTGTAGCCCTCCAGATGTCATTAGGAACACAGGAAGCTGCCTTATACTGAGTCAGACCATTGCTCCATCTAGCTCAGTATTGTCTACACTGACTGGCAAGCAGGGCCCTCTCCCAGCTCTACATGGAGATGCTGGAGATTGAACCCGGGTCCTTCTGCATGCAAAGGAGATGCTCCACCTATGAACTACAGCCCTTCTCCCACTACAGCTCCGTACCCCTGATCACTGGCCATGCTCATGGGAGTCCAGCAACAGCTGCAGGCTCCCCATCTCTGATGTAGTATATGGATACAATATGAGATTTCTCAAGAACATATCTCATATCTGCCATAAACTCATTAGAGGGCCTTAGGCAAGCCACCATCTCTCAGCCTCAGTTGTCTCCATCTGTAAAATGGGCAATAATGACGCCTTATGGAGTTACTGTAACGATTACAACTAGATATTCGTAAGTGCTTCAAATGCATTATGTGAAAGCATTATACAAAAATATGATTAAGCATTATCAGGTTGCAGCATTTGGGGCTTTTTAGTTTAGAGAAAAGGCGGGTCAGAGGAGACATGATAGAAGTGTATAAAATTATGCATGGCATTGAGAAAGTGGATAGAGAAAAGTTCTTCTCCCTCTCTCATAATACTAGAACTCGTGGACATTCAAAGAAGCTGAATGTTGGAAGATTCAGGACAGACAAAAGGAAGTACTTCTTTACTCAGCGCATAGTTAAACTATGGAATTTGCTCCCACAAGATGCAGTAATGGCCACCAGCTTGGATGGCTTTAAAAGAAGATTAGACAAATTCATGGAGGACAGGGCTATCAATGGCTACTAGCCATGATGGCTGTGCTCTGCCACCCTAGTCAGAGGCAGCATGCTTCTGAAAACCAGTTGCCGGAAGCCTCAGGAGGGGAGAGTGTTCTTGCACTTGGGTCCTGCTTGCAGGCTTCCCCCAGGCACCTGGTTGGCCACTGTGAGAACAGGATGCTGGACTAGATGGGCCACTGGCCTGATCCAGCAGGCTCTTCTTATGTTCTTATGATGTGTATATTGATTGATATTGTGGAGTCACATACTGACGCAAAAGAAAGTCCTTAGTATTACCTCTTGTTGAGAAAAAAACTATCTTTGCTCCTTCTTGCATTTGCACTGGTCTCCTTTTATTACTCAAAGGGTTCAACAGAACAGCATGAGCAGGTTCCAGAGCACAAATTAATCTCAGATATAGCAATCAGTGAAGCACATCCTCAGTTACGTATGGATAAGGAAAAAAAATACAAGAGCAACCCTGCTGGATTAGACAAATAGCTGTCAAATCCAGCATCCCAGTTCCAAAAGTGGTCAACCAGATGACTCCAGAAGGTGCACAAAGAGGGCATGAAGACCGCAATCACCCTCCAGTGTTTGTTCTCTCAACATGGAGGTTCCATTTAGCCTAACAACATGATTTTCCATTTTAGCAAGTAAGATGGGTGAGATTGACTTGCCTGGCAATTCACTAAACACTGTGTTGCATAGCCCATAACTCCAGAACATGGGATTCTGATTCTGCTATAATTATCTGAGCATTGGTACATTGTGCTTCTACCAGACTGTCAGGGCAAATAAACTCATTTTCTACTAGCAAGATAATACTGTCATACATAGCCTATTTTCTCCCTAGAAAGAGACGTTTTAATCAACTTAAGTAATAAATTCACTTTTACCACTAGAAACAAGTTCATTATCTGATAAGACAAAATACTTCTTGTTTATCCATTTGATGGTATTTGAGTTTCTTTATTTATGTTCTCAGTATGCATTTGATGGTATTTGAGTTTCTTTATTTATGTTCTCAGTATGCATTGCTGCCCATTTTAGAAAGCAGAAAGATTAATCTCTCCAGAGTAAAACTGTCATCTTGCTCACTCTTTTTTATAGTAACATATTTCACTATGTATACAATCTAGCTGCATCTGATAATTCACAATGGGAAAAGGTTATATAAATTGATTTTCATCAGGAACAGCACCAAACAAATTTAAAAACAAGAAATTCCAAACAGTTTTTTCTTTTTTTGGACAGCTCCACTAAAATGTTTATAGACTAATAAACAATCTAATGATCAACTGAAGATGGGGTCCCTCTCTCCTGCCCCATGTCTGCCACAATGTACTTTGCTCCCCTGGTTCTCATCACTAAATAGAACTGCCATTACTGAACTCAAACTATTTAAAATTAAATATATTTCATAAAGAAATGGAAAAACAGCTGCAATTACTTTCCAAACACACACACAATGCTATCAATCCCAAATGCCTAAAGGATTGCAAGCTCTGTCGGGACTTAATTCTGTGTATACAGGAGTAGGGATGAAACACCAAAAGCTAAATATTTGACCAACAATAGCCATTGTTATGCCCTTCAGATGCTATGGACTACAACTTCCATCAGTCCCAGTGTCCAGTGGTTGGGGAAGATGGGAATAGAAGTTAGAATTGCTTAATATGTTTTTTAATAATGTTTTAAACCTTTTTAAAAGTTGTTTTTTTTAAAAAAAAATGTTTTCAACGCTGTTTTGTTTTAATGTATTTTAAGATCTGTTTTTATGATGTTTTAAAGTGTTTTTAGTGCTTTGTTTGCCGCCCTGGGCTCCTGCTGGGAGGAAGGGCGGGATACAAATTAAATAATAAATAAATAAGTCCATAACATCTGGAAGGCAACACATTTGCTTCACCTGCACTCGACTTTAGTCCTCATATAAAATAAACAAATAAAATAGGAGGGCAAATTAGCACCCAACACCAGGGACTTGACCAAGCTACATTGCTGTGGAAGTCTAACTGAAATTAAGGATAATGTACTTTGTGCTTACCCCAATCTCCTTTTTGTTTGTATTCAGCTATTGAGAGCATCTATAAGAAATGAACGCTGCTTCTCAGCATGCACATTGCGCTTCCAAGCACTTCAAAGTGTTTAACCATCAATGAAAGTGTTTAACCATCAATGAAACCACCAACTCAGCCCATGAAAGCTTGGAAAAGTCCTCTGAAGTAGAGACTAAACTGTCTGAAGCAGACTGTTCTACTTAATTCTTCCTATATATCATAGTTCAATACAAGGGTGCTAAGGCAGACAATCACCACTAATCACTTACAAAACTTCTCAAGGGATGCTGTAGCCAGGACAAGGGGGAAGGACTGAACTTCACCCACTTATACTATGACTGCCTGAGAGCCTATAAGGCTATTTTTCAGGAAGAAGACTAGAAATATACTGCTTTTCATGAAAGATTCTTGACAGTTCCAGCACTACTTCTATGTGTTCGGCAGTATTAGTCTATAGGGTTACCTTCCTTTTCACAGTGGAGACTCAAACAAGCACAGGGCATCTTGACAGTTCCAGAAAGGAATCCATCTTGAACATGTCTCACATCATATGGGATGAGAAGAGAGCAGTCCGATACATTCAGAGCACTCTACACTAGTAGGCTAGAGCTGCCTTCATTTCAAGTAGGGTACAAAATAGGACTCTGGCCTATGGCACCTGCTGTTGTAGAACTATCTGAAGTTTTTCCCGGTGTGGAGAAAATGATTATTGTGCTACTTCTAAAATTTCTCAGAGAACAGAAAATGTTGGCCGCTTCTCTGTTCTGTGACAGGGGCCATGTTTCCAAGTGTGAAAAGATTTAGAATGCCAGAAGCCCAGGATGGCTCTGCTTTCCACTGTAGAATCCAACTGAAACATGAATGCAGAGCAGCCTCTATGAGTATGCATAGCTGCTGTTAAAGAAGATGTACATGGAGCCTCAGTTCAACACTGAATTCAACATCCTTTATTGTGGATATTGAAACATATCTTCTCCATCCCAACACCTCCTCCCCTGCCTTTCCCCATCTTGCCATAATAGAATTGTCAGCAATTTTCATTTATTGCTTTTATGTGAAAGTAAAAGCTACTGTCAGCACATTGCATACTTACCATAGAAATGTATAACTATTCAAATCAAGGCGTTACATTTTCATTTTAGACAATTATTGCAAGATGTCAGTAAATTAAAAATAAAGCTCTTCCAGTCATGTAATAAGACAAAATGTAAAACATGCATTGGATTTACACTGAATTAGAGGACTGGGAAAATAGCTCATATCACTTACTATAAAGGAACTTACTCAAGACCATGATAATGGCAGCCAGCAGCTTTTTCAAAAGGCAAACTTCTCAGTTTTCGAGGTGTCAGCTCTGGTGTCAGAAGGAAACTATTTTCACTGAACGGGGTGGGGGACAAAGAATCCATTTTAATTTGCAGCTATTCTTTATTTATAGAAATCAGAATAAGTTTGTACAGGAAGAACAGTCTGTCACATTGGCACAATTAAAACTCAATTCATGTTATATAGGGTTGTATCCAATCCTAGTTATACTCAGAGAAGACCCACTGAAACTGATAGATGTGGCTAACTTAGATCCATTAACTACAATAGGCCTACTCTAAAAGTAGGTCGGAGACAAAGTCATAATGTCCCTAAAAATAATCACACACTTTCAAAGCTAACGCCTCACATAGCCTCAAGAGCCAACTGAGTTACATGAGCAGAATTCCAGGCTGCAGTGCCTTCCAGGGCTCCTTGTGTCTTTCTGTTATCAGGGCAAGCAGCATAAATTGTTCCAAATAATCAAATATCTGTTTGATTTGCATAATTGATACAGGCTGTAGAAATTACCTTCTCTCGATGAATTCGGATCTTTTCTAAAAAAAATCACAGTGAATACAAAAACAAGAGCTTATGATTCTGAAAGGATCTTCATTATCTAACAATGAAGATTTTGGAAAAATCTAACATTATCAAAGATTTTGCCTCAGCTCAGACAGTATGAAGGGCTGGAAATGAGTGCAGGTTCCCTCTTGAACACAGCTTCCATTTCCTGATTAGCACTTATCATAGCTTGCTATGACATCTGAATCAGGAAAGTATAGTTAGTGCTTGCTCTCCAAGCCAGAATCAGTGGTCCAGAATTTGGCTTGGAGGGCAAGTGCCAACTATAATTTGCTAATTTAGAAGTTGCAGAAAACCACAGCTAGCACAGAGCAGAAAAATGGAAGGGAAGCTGTGCATGGGGGGCGGGGAAGGAAGGAATATGTACCCCCCCATCACATTTCCCATCCTTCAAACCATGGTTTCAAGGATATTCTGAACTAAGGATCTTCGATATCCTTAGTCAGTTAGCTAACTAGTGCGGTCACCAAAAATGAAATTTTTACAGTGTGGTGTGCACATAACAAGAACTTACCCTTTTTGAATATGCAAAGGCTGCAGATCCCCAATGGGCAGGCCTTCTGGGGTGAAATACTTCAACAGCTCTTTAGCATCAAGTGATGCTGTAGACCCCTTGAGGTCATCTTTATGGACAAGTAGTTGTTCAGAAACTCTGACAAGAAAAATAAAATGGGTGAATGAAAACCACAAACCACATTGATAGCTGATGCTGAACAGGTATGAGCATGGGAGTAATGCAATTTATAAAGTTTATCAACGTTCAATGCATGTTACCTTGCTTTTTGTTTAATTTTTTCACAATTTTCTAAGTTCTGAAGGACATTTCTTTCTGGCCACTTCAAAGGATTTGACTCTTTTAATTGTAAATCTGAGACGGGGGGGGAGGAGAAAAGAAAAAAGTCAAAACATTACCTTAATCTCCTGCAAAATCTATGTGCAATGACAAGCAGTTTTGATCCATATACAACAGAGAATGTGCCAGCTTCCCATTATGCCTGATGGAGTTCTATGTAACTCAAAAGTATGCATTATTCTAAGCGTGTTCCATAAAATACATTTCTTATAAATCGCTTGCTTTCCGCAGCTCCTCTGGCAACTATTGTCTACATCAGTATATTCTTACATTGGATCTTATTAGCTCTGACTGTACTTTGTAACAGCTAGAATGTTGAACAAAGAACATAGCAGGAGGCCTTCTGAATCAGATGAGCATCTTAACACAATAACAGCTTTTGTCTAGTAAAATGTGTACTATGTACTGGGAGTAATTACAGTTGCTGTCTACATTTTGTACTTGAAGGTTTATTGTAAGCTTCATTCAACAAATTTGAAATTGTAATCCCACTTTTTCAAACAAATCAAGCCTCACTTTTTTGATGCCTCATTAAAAGGGCACACGTTTTTTGAATGACTGGTCTTTCTTCCTACTCACTGGCTTCAATCATCTCCCTCACTATCCACACTACAATTCTACTTTATTTTTGTTGGGAGGGGGGAGAAGAATTAACACCATCGCATTTGTACACCCAACTCACTGATACCTTGATAATTTTATCTTGCTAGCAAAAGTTTAAAAACTCAGCAACCCCGCTCCTTAGCCTTTGCACAAAAAGTGCAACCATCTAGCAACAGACCCTTTGCATGTACAGCTGTACGCATGAATGCTTCCTCACAACCCGGAGTCATAATTGCACAGGGTTGTGGGCTGCAAGATAGTTTTTGTGCGTACAGCTACAGATACGGGCACTCTTTGTGTAAAGACTAGGAAGCAGAGCTACTTGGCACATGTCCGCTTCTGTGGTGACAAGCACAGGAGCAATAGGGCTACAGTCTAGGTAGGGGTATAGGTGGGGGAAGGCCATGGCTCTGGTCACAACTTCTTGTGATCCCTGAAACATCCTAACAATTTGGCTTCTTTTTAAAAAAACATGTTTTTCTCCCCAAGCAGGTAGTGTTGTTGAGACCTGCCATCATCCCATTGAAAGCAGAGAGGCTTCAACCTCTCCGCCAAACTTATGAACAAAAGGGCCCTACTCTCTCTGATGCAGTGCCATTGCTAGTATGTCTGAGATAAGATTAGCAAGCAGGAAGAAGCACTCCTTCCTCTCCCAGACCTTCCAACAATGGCTCTGGACCAGAGGGAGAAGGGACCCTTTTGCAAAGGTGAAAAGAGGGTTTTGCTCCTTAGAGCAATACTGAGACCCTCCTACATTACTGCTGCCCTAGGGGGCAAGCGCACTGCTGAGTGCTACTGCACACACCCCTCTGCTGTGGTGTGTAGATGTGATTGGCTCCCCCCCTCTACTGAGAGTGTGCAAGCTGTTTACCTCCTCCACCCACACTGCGTATGTGTACTGTGAGTGGTTCGTGAGAAAGTGCATGTGACTGGGCATGGGCTGGATTGTGGTCCTTAGAGGGATGGAGAACCCTCAGTGTAGCTCTTGAGTGGAGAAAAGTTAGCAACCCCTGCCCTATGCTATGGGGTTTCCATCACCAGATTAAGACACTTGTTCACCCAGGCTTCTGGAAGAATGTGGTTTGATTGCTTAAAGCCTGTTGTTTTAGTGCTGCTGGGATTGCATAGGGGGTAATGAGCGCTCACTTTAACATTTTTGGGTGTTTTAGTGGTAGCTTTTATACTGTATAATCTGTGTTTTATTGCTGTTAGATTGTTTTATATGATGCATTGTGAAAGGCCCTGGGAACTTGATTTGCTGGAGGGCGATTCCAAAGTTGAACAAATAAATGAAAGAATAAGCGAGGATATAAACGAGCCTCTTATACCTGCTTCGCTCCAGTCTTCACACAAGCAAGCAAGGAAACCTACATTTTACTATTGCTTCCTGTTACATCTGAGCAGAGAAACTGTGTTGAGCGGCTTCTAAACAAGCTAGGATATTAATTCAACTTTAAATCATGGGTTCACATCCTGGATTGTTAGGAAAGCTATGAAACAGTTTTCCAGTTTCTGTAGCTTTCTGGCCTGCTTCCCTGCTCACAGGAAGGGAGAAGTGAAGCAGCTGCATGTGGGTGCGCAAGGCTCATGTCTGTCTCGGTTTATTAAGCTGAGGTATGATGATTCAAAAGGGTATAAGAGGCTCACAAAGATAATCTCTTGTACAGCGATGGGATAAAGTGAAATGAAAATGAAATGCAACAATGCTAAGGTGGGCACACATGATGTTCCTAAGGGAAAATAATGTCATGGCTTAGAGATACACATATAAACATGCATTTTCCAAAATTGTAAGAACTTTATAACCAAATTACACCTACCACACACTGTGCCCTGGCCTTTGGTTTTGACAGCTATCACTGGACAAACACTATTTGAATGGCTGGTATTCCACAACTCTAAAAAATGTTCTCTGGTACATGTCAGCAGGGTTTTCAGTTCATCAGCTGAAATCATCGGCAGTTGTCTGGCAGACACTTGGCTTTCTGTGAGAAACAGAAAGCTCGCTTTCTTTTTTCCATTGACATGGTACTCTTAACATAGGATACATAGTGATGTTGCTTTAGTAAATTGTTATTGATTTATGACATCACCAGACTGAATGTTGCTATGAAGAAAAAGCAATCTGGAAGCAAATGTGAATTACCTTTACAAGCTATCTAAAAAAAGCCATTACTCTAGTAATATCCTGTTAATTGCAAGTGATAATGATTTATGTCTGTCATTTCTAGCAGACAATTAATAATGCACTTTCTCCAAGGTATACTTTTAATTAAATAAAGTCTTCATGATTCACTGAACTAGATGAAGAGAGACAAGCAAATATTCCTGTACAGCCTGGAAACCGGAAGGAAACAAACAAGAACAAATTGTCAAGGCAACATGGATAGGATTGCCTTCTCAGTTGTCACAAACCACAGCAGTGTAATGTGCAAACTATGGGTATTATCCACTAATTCTGCAAATGAGGCTGAATTGATTTGTGAATTTTGTGGCAGTTGTTGGGAATAGATATAACAGTTTGGGAATGAATGGTGGAAAGTGTTGGTTTTTTTTAACCTGGCAATTTGCTCAGGCCAGGAAGGAGCCTAGCTTTTTTCTAACTACACACCAAAGCATGCCAGTAGATAGAGCAGGTTGCCTTATTCTTCCCTGCTTCTGCTACTCCAACAGTTCATGCCTCTGCAGCGGCTCCACAATTATTATTTTTAAAAAGAGGTTCTTGGTGTCAGGACTTTTTCCAAGTCCAAATCTGAAACTTTTGTCAAGTATATACAAATACAATATATCCTCCCTCAGCCTGTAGAGTTTAGCTTGCTTAGAAGAAAATGAAAGTTGCTTGAGATCAGCAGTAGTAAGATTCAGGCTACAAACCCAGGCATTCACTACTTGGGAGTAACCCACATTTATTTTAGCGGAGTTTCAATGGAACTTACTCCCAAGTAACATGTAGAGGATTACAGCCTTAAAGACATGCTTAACAAAGTTTACACAAACTGAGAAGGTCAATTGTTTCAATGGGATTTACTTTTAAGTAAAGCCATATTCAGGCATTTGTCTGCATTAAATCAATCCACCCCCTCTAGGATGCACACCTTAACGTGGTGAGGGGGTTTGAGAGTGTTGAAGAAGCTGAGAGCAATGCCGTCAGGAGACTAGACCAAGAGGCTAGACTCCTAGCAGGGGCACCCACGGCACAATGGTCAAAGCTGAGACACCAGACTAAGATGCATCCAAACTCAGAGGAAGGCAATGGTAAACCACCTCTGAGTATCTCTTACCATGAAAACCCTATGAACAGAGTATCCAAAATGCAACATGAGATAGTGCTGGAAGATGAGACCCCCTGGTCAGAAGGCACTCACTGAGCTACTAGGGATTCCATAAAGGAAGCCACAAACTTGAACTTACAAGATCTGAACAGGGTGGTTCATGACAGATGCTTTTGGAGGTCACTGATTCATAGGGTCGCCATAAGTCATGATCGACTTGAAGGCACATAACAACAAATCAATCCACAATAATGGGACAGCAGGGAAAGGCATGCTAACTTTGCCTCCCCTATTCCCCTACACAAGTTGGAAGTGACAGCCTGCAGAGGACAGCCTGCTCTACATTGTGAGGGGAGCCTACATGAGTACATAAGAACATAAGGAGAGCCTACTGGATCAGGCCAGTGACCCATCTAGTCCAGCATATTGCTCTCACAGGGGCCAACCAGATGCCCATGGGAAGCCCACAAGCAGGACCTGAATGCAAGAGCACTCCCCTCCTGCAGTTTCCAGAAACTTGTATTCAGAGTTATACCGCCTCCAACTATGAAGACAGAGTATAGCCATCGACACCCTTAAACTCCATGAATTTCTCTAATTCTCTTTTAAAGCCATCCAAGTTGGTGGCCATCACTGCCTCCTGTGGGAGCAAATTCCATAGTACTTTTGTTTGTCCTCAATCTTCCATTCAGTTTCATTGGATGTCCACAAGTTCTGGTGTTGAGAGAAGGGAAAAAACGCTTCTCTATCCACTTTCTTCATGCCATGCATAATTTTATACATTTCTCTCATGTCACCTCTTACTCACCGTTTCTCTAAACTAAAAAGCCCCAAATGCTGCAACCTCCACCCCCTTGATCATTTTGGCTGCCCTTTCCTGAACCTTTTCCAGCTCTACAATATCCTTTTTGAGGTGAGGCCACCAGAACTGTACACAGTATTCCAAATGCAGCTGCACTATAGATTATGATATCAGCAGTTTTATTTTCAGTGCCTTTCCTAATGTTCCCTAGCATGGAATTTGCCTTTTTCACAGCTGCCGCACACTGATGTTGACATCTTCATTGAGCTATCCACTATGACCCAAAGGTCTCGTTTCTGATCAGTCACTGCCAGTTCAGACCCCATAAGCATATATGTGAAATTAAGATTTTTTGCTCTAATACACATACTTGTTTACACTGAGTTGCATTTCCCATTTTACTGCCCATTCACTCAGGATGGAGAGGTCCTTTTGGAGCTCTTCGCAATCCCTTTTGGTTTTAACAACCATGAACAATTTAGTATCATCACCAAACTTGGCAACCTCACTGCTCATCCCTAACACTAGACTATTTATTAACAAGTTAAAAAGCACAGGTCACAATACTAATCCTTGGGGGACTCCACTTTCTACATCTCTCCACTGGGAGAAGTGTCCATTTATTCCTATTCTCTGATTCCTGTTTCCTAACCAGGTCCTGATACACAAGAGGACCTCTCTTCTTATTCCATGACTGCTAAGCTTACACAAGTCTGAGGCGAGGTACCCTGTCAAGCTTTTTGAAAATCCAAGTACACTATGTCAACTGTATCACCTCTATCTATGTGCTTGTTGACACTCTCAAAGAACTCCAGTATGTTTATGATCATTTAGCTTCTTTGCAATCTCATTATTCTGCTTTAGCCCACCTTTGACTCTCTTGTCATCCAAGGGTCCAACTGCCTCTGTAGCCTGTCTCCTACTTTCAATGGATTTAAAGATTTTTTGTTGTTGGTCTTTATGCTTTTAGGAATGTGCTCCTCAAATTCTTTTTTTAGCATCCCTTATTGGCTGCTTAGCTTGCATGTATTTTGCCAAAGAGTGTTCCTTTTCTAGGTTTTATTTGATTTTGTTTTAAACTTTCCCTGTACCTTGTGACTTAGTTCCAGGTTACTCGAACAAAATGCTCTCTGCTCTGCAAGCAAGTAAAAGTTTCCCACCTCTCAAAAAATGAAACAGAATTCAACATCTGATTTGAAGTGGTTTAGAAAATCCTCATTGTCCTGTTCTGGCATGAGCTACCTTTTGTGCAAATCTATTTTTTCTTAATGACAACATTTTTAAACATTATTTAAACTTACTAGCTTATCCAGAGTTTCTAAACGTAAATACTGTCAAATTAAACCCCAAATTAAGACAAATTTGGTTTATATCAGTTCATTGGCTGTTTGTTCTCCCCATTACTCACTCAGGCAGTGATTCAAAGCCAATGTTTGGACACAAGCCAGTTTCTTCTCTCTGTGTAAAATCTGTTCTCCACACAAATGTGGGAGAGATCTGACGAATTCTTCAAACAAACCTGTGTTGATGGGAAGGGAGAGGCAAGACAGGATCTTGAAAATGCTTATCAAATTATATTCTGAAATCTATCAACGTGAATAACTTTTAACAGGGAATATCTTGGCTCAACACCTAGCAGGAAAACATCAAAGGAGCTTTATAACTAGCATTCAGAGATATCAGCTGAGTATATCCTGCATGTCTGAAGGTCCAATCTGGCATCCAGAGAACTTCAGTTTTTCCACAGAACTGGGGCTGGAAACCATCTGTTTCCTACTCCTCCAATGGCTGGGCTATCCACATACAACACACCCCGCAAAGGATCAATAGAGCAATTCAGAATAAAAACATGCCACAAGCAGAGAGCAGATGCACTACAAAAGAGGTACTTGCAAAGCTAATAGCTTAAATAAGCAAGCCAAGTTACGTGCTACAACAGTAGACAAAGAAAAAGGGAAGCCAGTCAGCATGAAGAGAAAATACATCACTTCCACACTCTCAGAATCAACAAGCCAGCCCACGAAGGTGATCAAAATCACCCAATGGAAAATTAACTAGGGAGCACACCATATTGCTTGGTTATTCAGAAGCTGAAAATTAAAAAATTAAACAAACTAATGTGCTAACTCAGGTATTAAAATATATCTACATATGTATTGTTTAATAATTATCACCATTAAACATACTTAAAACACAATAAAAGCAAATGTCTTCAGCAATAACATATGTCATAGTGTGCGAAGATGAAAGGTTTACATATCAATCACAATTATTTGTGTTAACTGTTTAACTCCCAGACTTGATTCGTTTCAGAAGTTACAAGTGATGAAAACAATCAATATCCGTATCATTTTGGATCAAAAACTCCAATTCTTGAATATATTAGAACTATATTAAAAAAACAAAATTGGTCTATCAACAAATTGCTCTACTTCAAATGAAGGTAACACATTCCATAGATTTACCTGCTTCTATTTTTTCTGTCTTTGTGGTCAATTTTCCAATTGTTTCTGCAAGGGTGACTGAGCCATTGATCTGACTAGCTGAATAGATCAACGTTGCTTTACATCCTCCACAGCCATTGCCTTGTACCAAGAAATAACAGTTGCAAGTTTCTCCTTTCAGTTCAACTTCTGGAACTAATGAGAACACAAGAAGTTGTGGGCCTAAAGACTTCAGGCCTTACTAACATGAACAGCAATTTGTTCAACATACACATACAGACAATCAAGACTGAATCTTAATAATATCTAATTAGGATAGCCATGATTCCTGTGTTTTAACAGGGATGTAAGTGCACTCAAGCTTTCATTCATTTTTTTAAAAAACAACTTTTCTTCAGAGCAAACCTCATCTATTATTCAGATAAATATAGGCTGCAATACTATATTCACTGATGTGGAAGTAAGCCGCATTGAACTCACTGGGACTTGCTTCGGAGGAGATAGCGGCCTTATCTTTAACTAACCAAACTCTTAGATGAGTTGCTGCTTTATAATATCAATAAATACAAGGAAATGCTATACCCGCTTCTCAGTTGATTGACACGTCTTTATAGTAATTCTCATTTTCTTTCCAGCCCACAAAAAATCCAAGACTAATTTCTGCAATTTACTGACAACTGAAGGATTTGCTTTTAGTGGATATGTAGAAATAGGGAAAAAAACCCAGTCTTTAGATCATGCTCATTTTATTATGCTTACTAATCCAATAATGTTTTATTTGAGACCATCTGCCAAAATCTAATTTAATTTCTAAACATAGGATTATGACTATAATTAACAAGATCCTCCAAATGTTGAGTTACCCACATTTTCAAATATCTGATTGGAACATTTCTCCCTGAGAATGAAATAAAGCTTACCAATGGTGTCTTTCCCCACACACCACACCCCATCCAAGCCCATTCACTCCAATTTGTTTAAAATAACTGTATAACTTGAAACTGGCCCACACTGGCCCACACTGCACAAGTAACTGTGTCAAACTTCCAAAAGCTTTTGATGACTCTTTTAATGTTATTACTATATTGTCTGCATTTTGCATTCTTCCTTTCAGAGTTTTACCTCTTCTAATTCTGAACTTGCTTGAACAGCTTCAGCTAAAGGGTCTGTCGTCAACTCATGGAGGCTGGTCCGTTTGAGCAAATGGAACACTGCCCTCCGTTAGCCCCCACTGCCTATAAACTTCCTCCTCCTTAATCTCAGTGTTGCCCCTTGTAGTACTTAGCATGGAGAAGAGAGACAAAACTTAGAATTTGATGGCTATCTGTCATTGGCTCTGGCTCCACCTACTGTTGGCCTCCCTGTATTCCACCCCACCCGTCCCAATGGGCAACAGCCACCACTGGTCAATTCATATAGTATTTGAGACAGGTGGCATGCCTGGCAGATGCCTCTGCAAATATGAAAAAATGGTACTAGAAGTTAGGAAAACTTGGAACGTACATGCAACTTTACTCACCATTAATGACTCTGGGTTTCTGGGCTATATATTCCTTCCATTTTTTGGTGCTCAGCTGAGTAGGTAAAGGAATCAACATGCCACTTACACTGCAAGGCAATACAAATAAAGCTCCTACCTGCAGGAAAAGCACATATATACACTTTTCCATTACAAATCAACATCCCAAAAGATAAATTTATAAAAGGTCAGATATTAGGTTGATCTATCAAGGAGACAATTGCAATGATGCCACAGATGCAGCATGTTTCTTCTCATAATGAAAGAGTGGCCTTGCTAGTCCCTTCCTCTTGCATTATGGGGATTATGTAAATAGATCACTTGCATGAACATTTGCACACATAAGCTGGCTACGATAATGTCTTACCTATGCTGAATCAAGTGAAATGTTTATAAGAATATCCAAGTCCAGCAAATCTACCTGATTTCTGCTGCAAACTGCAATCACATCTGCCATAACTTTAGGGCACATATTCCCCTGAAGTTTGGATATGAAACATACTAACTTCTCTACCATTTTTTTCCTTTTTCCATACGTTTACAATCCCAGTCACATCTGTAATTTGGAAATAACATATATTTCCAGATGTAATGCTAAACTATGGTTTAGTGGAATTTGAACAGGCCTTCATGAGCCTCAGGTTCGTGCACTGTCCCCTCCCATTTGACATAGCTGTGAGGAGTGTGGAAGCTTTCACTTCCATCTTTAAAGTAAACCATAGCACCCTGTTCCATCTGAATTAAAGGGAATAATGGTTAAGCTAGGGTTAGTTTAACCATGTGATGATCAAATCATATTTTATGAACCTGGCTTGTTGACAGTAGTTTAGAGTTACATCTGAACCAGTCCATTAAATATGTCATTCAGACCTAGAAAGCTGATAAATATTTCTCACATACACTGTCTTGCAAAGCAAACCACTTGTTTTCTTTCCAAGAGACTCCCTACTCAAAACTGAAACTATGCTAATTATTTGCTTTTAAGCAATTGCGCTCATTTACCCTAGAAATGGGATGACACACCAGAGATTGGTTCTTCAGCATACATATAAAATTTACATTATGCTTCATTTTCTTGAGACAATATACCTTTCCACGCAGAGAAGAAATCTGATCCCAAAATAACAAGGATTTCTCCTCAATATCAATTCTTGCCAAGCTCCTACACAGAGAGTTAAAGAACCATTTCTTCAACAAATAGCCATTTAAATTTATTCAAGTTACAATAACATCTTTTTGACATGTGTTTATGCACTGGAAGTCAATACCTAGCCAATGTATCTTGTTACGTGATTACAATAGGAGGTTCTCATTGCAGGCTTCCCCAACCTTGGGTCCCCAGATGTTGTTGGACCATAATTTCCATCAGCTTCGGCCAGCATGGCCAATGGTGAGGAATGATGGGAATTGTAGTCCAGCAACATCCGGGGATCCAAGGTTGGAAAAAGCTGGCCCACCACAGGATTCACCTGGTAGGTCTCTAATGGCCATCAGGAGTGCAAACCAGTATCATCGGGTTGGATTTACAAAAACACACAAAGCCCAACAAATTATTAGCTTGCAGTTCCATTGGTCAATCCGCCTCACACTCACACACGCACTCATGCACGCACTCACACTCTCTCTCTCTAGACACACACACACTCTTTTGTTATATCTCACTCTTGGTCATTCTTCCCTTCCACTTTCAATCTATCCTGCCCCATCTCTCTGTTATTCTCATGCTTTGTCTTTAGCTCAGTCCCATTAGTATGCATAGGTAGTGCTCTAAGCCACCTTCTCCCTGCAATGCCCACCTGCCAGCCTTTGTCCTGGCTCCTTGCATCTCCAAATCCAGCTATTGCCACAGGGATCTCCTTTTGGACCATCTGCTGGGTGGTCTGCAAGGAGAACACACCACTGGCAGGCAACATACATCCCAGGCACTTTCTGCTCCTCATTAGCCTGTGAGAGCCAGCCTGTGAGAGTTGAGGCCTTCTAGTCTGTCCACAGCTCCCTCTTCACAGTATTCTTACACAGATTTATGGATTCACTGTGATTTTACAAGAATACTACCCAAGCATACATGGCAACAAATATAAAGAAGTGCAGGAATTATATATTCAATGTGTTTCACAGCACACAGTTCTAATCAACAACTAAAAATATGACTATTTCACCATCATAAACTTTAGTTGCTTTGTTGTTTCTATGCCCACAACTGCTTTTACATAGCAACTGTAGACCTATTTGTACCTATTTCATGCACGCTCTTATGTTCTGTATCATAAATTATTATAGTTTTACTACCATATTTGTAGAATATATAATAAAGTCTGACCACTCAGTGAAGATTAGATATTGCGATAGAAAAATTACTTGATGTAGGAGAATGTATTTTAAAACAGGCACCAGGGCTTCCAAACCATTCCAAGATTGCATAATTTATCTTTTGCCAACACACACACACACACACACACACACACACAAAAGACCCAGCTCTTTTTTCTTGTCAGCTCTAGTGTTCTAGAAGATTGCTTTATTAAAGCTGCAATTCCATGTATGCTTACTTCAGAATAAAGCCACTTCAATAGAATGTACTTCCAAGTAAAGATTAGGCTGAACTTGTGGAACCAGTGGCTGCTTCCAAGGCGATTAAAATAATTAATTAAAGTGTCCATGACAAAGCTGTATGAATTAGGTTAGTTACAACCTCCCCAAACATTTCCAGCCTCTGAAATGTCACCAGAACATGCACTCAAAACATCTAAATCAAGCAATACGAGTCTGACAACAAAAGGATACAGCTCAAACTGAAGGCCCGACACTAAATACGAAGGTAGATGAGATAGCAGCACTAGTTGAACAAATTTTAATGCAGAACAATAATAATGGAAAACCTGGGAATAAATTTAGAAAAGGTTATTTTGATATTATTTTGTTTCATCAAACATACCACCAATACTTCTCAATGAGGTACAGAAGAATGCCTCTATAAATTACAGCTGGGATCCAAAAAACTGCCCACAAATAGGGGCTTTTCATGCCCTCTTTTTCCTTGCACACATCAAAATGCTACATAGTCAGAGGGCCCTCTGAAATGGCATGTCATGAAGTAATGGAAGGTGCTATTGGAAAGGAAAATAACCACAATGAGCACAATCTACAATGAACTGGGTTTTTTTTAAGCTAAAATCAAACCTCATTCCTTATTCCCAACAGTAGCCAAGCTTCAAACATGTTACTGAATATACTTGCATTTTTCCTTCCCTGCTTTTATTTATTTATTTATTTAATCTTTCCCTCCTGCCCTTTGTTGTTTTCATGCGACTGTGCAAGTTTGATTCTTTCTCCTTTTTACCATTGTGATCCTTGTGGCCAGATTTCAAATATTTTCTTTCATTTTGGTGTGTGAAAGTTTTCCAATTCCCTTAAAAAAATTGTCATCAATTTTATTGCAAGACTGTGCCTAGATTTAGCCACTACTGATTTCTAAAATGTAAGAAGTAAAGATCAACGACAGATAAAACATAGACTTTACCTCTGGCAAACAAACATTTGTATTCTGTCTAAGTTCAGTTTCATCAGCAGGCAAGCAAGAATTTAAATGCAAGGTACTGAGTTGCCTTCCTGGTGCAATGCCTTTTATACAAAAGTCTGGAAAAGTAATTTCAGATCCACACTAAAGAAAACAAAGAATTAGAAAAGAGTAAGTGCAAATATCAACAGCAGGAGTTACATTTAATTTTTTAAGAAGTCAGAAGCATTAAAAATTATATGTGCAACAAATGAAGTTAATACCTTGGTGCTAACGGATGCTGTAGCACTGTCCCCAACAGTCTGATGATTCTACTGCTGAATGCCAGGTCCATCCATAATACAACCATGCTGATCCATGATTTGATCATGGATGAACAGGCTGACATGGCTTTTATCACCAAGATCTGGGTGGGGATGCTGGTTAGCCCATATCTGATACAGATCTGCCCACCTGGGTACCTGGTACAACATCAGCCCAGACTGGAGGGGCAGGGGGGAGCTGTTGCTGTAGTCCAGAGGAGTTCACTGGAGGGCCTGCACCTGGAGTTGGCCAAAGGGATTAGGAATGCTATCGGTGTACTGCCCACCCTGCTGCTCAACAGCCTCCATGCCTGAGCTGGCTGAGGTTGTCTTGGGTGTGGTGTGGGAGGAACCCAGAATAGTGGTTTTGGGTAACTTCAATATCCATGCTGAGGCTGCCTCAGGTCTGGCTTGGGAGTTCATGGCCTCTGTGGCAACTATGTGCCTGTCTCAAATGGTCATCAGTCCAACACACAGAGCAAGGCATACCATCAATCTAGTCTTTGCTCCATGAGAAGAGGGTTGTGGTGTGGAAATTGGTGGGAAGGATATCACATCATTGTCATGGTCAGACCACTTTCTGGTGAGGTTTGTTCTTCAAGTGACAATTCTCCCCTGCATGGGTGGGGAACCATTTAGGATGTTCTGCTCCTGGAGACTGATGGAATGTGATAGATTCCTGACTGCTCTGGAGGATTTTCCAGAGGATACAGCATGTGATCCTGTTGAGGCTCTAGTCTCACTATGGAATGATGAGACTCATAGGACCATTAACACAATCGCTCCTGAGGGCCCTCTCCGGTGCCATTGGAGACCACTTTGCTCCTTGATATACTGAGGAACTGAGGTCGATAAATGGACTGGGTGAGGGCTAGAGTGTATGTGGTGTAGATGTCACTCCAGAGGCAACCAAGCATGGTTCAGGCTCATAATCAGGCCTACCACATGGCAGTGGGGGCAGCAAAGAGATCCTGCTATTATGGCAGTTCCAACCAAGGTGTCCAATGCAATATTGAACCCAGTGTTGTGGGATCAGTTCCAGTTAATGTGGCCTGATGTGGACAAGATGCTTGCAGTGATGTGCCCAATCCCTCCCCATGAGATTCTTGTCCACCCTGGCTTATCAAAGCTAGCCGAAGTAAGGTGACTGTATGGCTCACAGGTATAATGAATGCATCTTTGCGTGATGCCCACTTCCCTTAAAGTGGAAGTGGTATGCCCAAATCTTAAAAAGTCCACAATGGACCCAATGGAGTGTAACAACTATAAAGTAGTTGCCAACACTCCTATCTTGGCAAAGATGGTTAAGGTGGTTGAAGAGCAACTGCAGGTATTCCTGGATGAAACTGATTATCTAGATCAATCACAATCTGGATTCAGATCTGGTTTTGGAACAGAATGAGCCTTGATCACCCTGACGGATTATGTTTATCATGAGAGAGACAGGGAGAGCACAACCTTGTTACTTCTGCTCGAACTCTCAGCAGCATTGACCATGTGTCCTTCGGGACAAACTCAGTGGGATGAGCATTGGAGGCACTGTATTACGGTGGTTCCACTTATCTTCAGGGTCACGTCCAGAGAGTAACACTGGGTGAGTGTTCCTCGCCCCTGGCACTTGTGCTATGGGGTTCTGCAGGCTACTATTCTCTTCCCAGTGTTATTTAACATCTATATGAAGCTGTTGGGAGCAGTCATTAGGCATTTTGGAGGAAGGTGTCAGCAGTATGCTGATGACATGCAGCTCTATTTTTTCATAATATCTGAATCAGGAGAGACTGTGAATGCTCTGGATCAGTGTCTGAGTTGTACAGTGGACTGGATGAGGGCCAATAAACTGTGTTTGAATCCTGGGAAGATAGAGGTGGTTCCCATGTCCGGAAGATAGGAAAGTTACCTGTTCTGGATGGGGTCACACTCTCTCTGAAGGACCAGGTCCGTAGCCTCCTGGATTCATCTTTGTCACTAGAGGCCCAAGTATTCTGTGGCTAGGAGTGCATTTTACTAGCTTTGTCTGGTTTGTCAGCTACGGCCATACCTGGACAGGGATAGCCTCACCTCTGTAGTCCATGCATTGGTAATCTCGAGGTTGGATTACTGCAATGTGTTCTATGTGGGGCTGCCCTTGGCCCTGGTTCGGAAGCTCCAGCTGCTGCAAAATGCTGCAGCCAGACTACTGATGGGATCACATGGCCGACAACATGCGACATCACTCTTAAAACAGCTGCACTGGCTGCCCATCCACTACCAAGCCAGGTTCAAGGTCATTGTATTAAATTTACAAAGCCCTGGACAACTTAGATCCAGGGTATCTAAGGGACTGCCTGAATCCTTGTATTCCAGCTCTATCACTGAGATCATCTGCAGGAGTGGCTTTGGTCATCCCTGAATTGGCAAGGCTCATTTAACATCAAGCCTTCAGTGTCATCGGCCCAGTTCTCTGGAATGCTCCGCCAGCAGAGATTCAGCAGGTACCTTCAGTTTTAACTTTTAAATGTCTACTGAAAACCTTTCTGTTCCACCAGGCCTATGCAGGCAATTAAGAAAATGCCTTTTTGCAATAGTTGTCCTTGGTTTTATTGTATTCTTAAAGTTTGTATCGTATGGTTGTTTTAGCTTGTTGTAAACCACTTTGACGTTTAATGAAATAGTGGTATACAATTATATAAATAAATAACAAAGCATTACAGGATTAAAAAGTACTGAAATATATTACATTTTTGAAGGCATCATAAGCTTTTTCTTTTGTGTGTGCTAAAGTAAACTGGCCCCTTATGCATCACTGCCCCCATCCCCTTCCTGGAGAAAGAAGAGGATAGTTTAGATTAGAATGATGCCATCTAAACCTGCTTCCCTTCTCTATGCACAGTTACTCTTCATTACACCCTCCTGCTGTGGTAAGAAGGAAGCACATACACAAGAGGAGATGGGAGAACTGTCTCCTTCATATGCATCATGACTCTTTACTGTTTAACTGGCCTTCCTACCTCCTTCACTTGTCTGTCCTTCTGATGGATTCAACCAAATTTACCTGATCTAGAATTCATAATTTACATGCAGATTTGGGATAGATGCACTGTGCTTGTATTGACTGATGGTGCTTAAATGAAGTTCCTCTTGCAGGTAACTTGAAGCATGCCATCATATAGTCCTATCTCCTTATTGTTGTGCCCCAGTCAGAGGGAGAGCTAGATCAGGGAGGAGAGTCAGATGAGGATGAGGTTCCTTGGGGCACTGGAGGAAGGGAGATGAGCGGGGAGGGTTCTGGCAGACCTCAAATTCCTATGCCCAGTACTGCCACAGAGGCAGTTCCTGCCCCTCCTGCGAGTCCAACACCAGAGCAGTTGGGAAGCAACTCCCCAATCACGCCATCCACGCCCTTGCAAGAATCCCCGCCAGACATTTCAAACGCTTCCCAGCCAATCAGCATCCATCTTCCAGAAGCCCCGCTGTCACCTAGCAAAGCCCCGCTGTTGGACGTGCCGTCTGAGACTCACCCCCCCACGCCCCACACAAAGAGGCGCGAGAAAAGATACTTTCAAAGGGTAGAACTCAGGTAGAGCCACCACTTACGGGCGAAAACCTTCCCTACTTAAGCCAGTGTCTGCCGAAGCACAAGTGCTGAGTCAACTCTTCCCAAACGCTGCAGAGACTGCTTATTTAGGTTAGGGAAAGTAGCGAGTCAGAGTAGACAGGTATATGAAGCACACCGCTTTGGATGTAACCATAATCTTAACAAAAAGAGAAAAAGACATCATCTCGCCTCAGTCTGAATCCTTCGACTCTGGGCAGGACACTTATTCCTGTGACCCAACTGGCCCTGGGCTCCATGGCTCTCCCAGTGACTCTTTGACAACTGGGGAGAACATTTTTTGGGCTTACTGCTTATTTGCATGACCCAGGATATCCAAGGTTGGTTGGGGGGTGTACTCAATGGCCTTATAGGCACTTTCCAGTTCCACTATTCTATGATTCTCTGCCCTTCCAAACAGGAATACTAGCCTGTTTCAGCCACGCACACACCTGGTCACTATGTTTACATCAACAGAAATTTTCTCTAATTCCAAAATTCAATCAAAAGTTTTGATGTCTTTCCATGTATAAACCCAGTGTGTATTTTTCAGAAATTTGATACAGGATGTAACAAGTGTATCCAAAGAGGTTTTACACAGATACCTTTCGCTCCCAGATCTGAATCTTTCCTCTCCATAATTCTCTTGAATCAATGCTATTTTTTAGGTTTTCAGGAACCACAATATCTGCAGAAAGATAGTCTGCAACTTTTTGCCAACTGCTGTAGAAAAAAAAATGAACTGTGCATTTTTACTCATATCTTCATAGGTTTACATCTTCAATGTTTAAGACAACTGTTACAATGCTAAATATCAGCTCTGCGCTGCTTTATGTTTTCTAAAGTCTTAGTACCTGTAGGCATTATATATGTGCCTTCACTTAACCAAAGTTAATCAATGTTCTTATAATTAAAATTCTATGGTCTCCCAGTCTCCCTTAGTATTCAAGACTCCCTAACCCTTCTCTATCAAAAGGCAACTAGATGGGCACCTCTCAGGCCCACTGCAAAATTTTAGGACACTATGCATTACTGCCTGACAATACTCAAAGCACGCATCATTTCATTTATATATAATTTAAATATAAATCTGGGCAGAGAAGATATCTACCAGAAACATACAACATAAGCATTCTAAGGGGAAAGTTAGCCAACATTTCGGAGGTATGCTACTTTTGTTTTCTCTTTTGGTGTAAACTTGCATTTTAAGATCGCCTGCCAAAATATGACACTTTATAAACTTAGGTGTAAAAATAATACTTAAAGTGACGTAACTCCAAAATAAACTCTTATTTAAATTATTTAGATAACACTACTCACATTTTGCTTTCATTTGCTACAATTGTGATTTTTGCTGCATGCCATTCTCTCAGGTGTTTCAAAGCACCAATGACAGGTAAGCAATCTTTTAATTTAGGGACATCTCTTTCTGAAGATTGCAATATTACATCAACCATTGCTCTTCCTGTAGAATCAATTGTGATAGATATATCACTAACATATAGGCACTCAGGCACTTGCTGTTACCAACAACATAAAGTAACTCAGTATTTAGCAAAAGATAGGACAATGCAGTTTTATTTAAAAAAATATATCACAGAACAATTTAAATACAAGATTTATCCAAATGTATAGGCACATATGTCGGATCTCTCAAACATTTGGTTGTAGAACATTCTTATTTAACAAGGTGTTTTAAGACATGCACTCTAATTTTGAAATCGAATCTTCACCATTATTCTGTCTTCCAATCCCTTCAAACAAAAATTTGTGCTCCTTAATTCCTGTGTAAACTATAGCATTAAGTGAACGTGCACATATACATTTTTACACCACCTCATATACCTCTAAATGTTATTCTTCCTTATTGAGGCAACACCAAAGCGTACCCTTTTCAGAGCTCTTATTATAATCCATTTCATTCGGCTACCACAAATAACTTGCAGCCTGACGTAAACCAGAGCTTAAAGTTTGAACTAGCCATTGTTTCACCCAGTTTGCACATAATGACAAACTTCATTTAATTCTTAATATAAGAAAATTGATGCTTCTATCTCTTTCTCTCAGCCACACCAGAGGAGGGGGACTGTGCAAGTCCAAGGCTCACCCAGGCTCATTTGCACAACACAAAACCATGGTTTAGTGTTGCAAGTGGTATTACACAAGTAGTGTTAAACTACAGCTTAGTGTTACATCCAAACTGAGCCACTGTCTATATTACAAACTGTCTGGCTGTCATAATTTTCCTCTCGAAGGTCCTGAAAATTGTAATTTAGTATAAGTAATAAGAATACTATAAAAGAGCTATGATTTCCTATGAAAAAACTAGTAGGTTTGCAGTGTAAGTATGCCCTAAGGACAAAATTAGGGCACAAGATGGGAGAGAAAGAGGGGTATATACAATATAAAGTTAAACAGGTCACATTGCAGCTTGGATCCCAGATCTGAGAACATTAAATAATACTGGGTTTAAGCTTCTTGACATTTTTTGCAACTCCAGACTTCCTTCCACTGTATATCAAGCTTCTTACTTCATGGCCCTTCTTCCATCCTCTAGGAGGTTAACTGCCTGCTTTGGATTGGGTAGTACTCCCTCTGAAACAGCAGGTTCATAACCTGGACCCATCTTTGTCGGTACAGGCCTGGGTGACCTCAGTGGCTAGGAGTGCCTTCTACTAGCTTTGGCTGGTAAGACAGCTGTGGCGATTTCTAGACTGGGATAGAATGACCACTGTTGTCCATGCACTGGTAACCTCCAGGCTGGTTTTTAGCAGAGAGAGAGAAACCTGAAGCAGAAGGGTTAAGCTGTGAGAACAGAGTGCCAGACTATCAAGGTCAGTGGCTGGCTGGGAGTGTGATAAGGTGGGAAACTTGCAGGAACTCAGTGTGGGGGAAGAAATGTCAATGGAGAGAGCTGTGTCTAATGTCTTTGCCTAGTAAAGACTCTTACAAGAAACTTGCCTGGCCTGTCTTATTCCTGTTCTATACGGCGCTTGAATTCAAACCACGTTTGATCTATACACGCAATCGCCAACAGGATTACTGTAATGCACTCTATGTAGGGCTGCCTTTGAGGTTGGTCCAAAAGCTAAAGCTGGTGCAAAATGCAGTGGCACGATTGCTCACTGGGGCAGGATCAGAGCTTGGAAAAGTTACTTTTTTGGACTACAACTCCCATCAACCCATTCCAGTGGCCATGTTGGCTGGGGCTGATGGGAGTTGTAGTTTAAAAAAGTAACTTTTCCAAGCTCTGGGCAGGATATTGCCAACATGTTACCCTGCTGCTGAAAGAATTAGGCTGGCTGCCCATTAGCTACTGGATCAAGCTCAAGGTTCTAGTTTTGGTTTATAAAGCCCTAGACAGCTTGGGATCAGGGTACCTGAAAGACCTTCTTACCCCTTATATACCCACTTGATCACTGCACTCTGCAGGTGAGGCCTCCTGCAGACACCATCTTATCAGGAGGGCCACTCCGCACAACACAGGACCTTAAGTATTGTGGCACTTATCCTTTGGAATTCACTCCCCTTAAATATTAGACAGGTGCCATCTCTGTTACCTTTTTGGAGCCTACTGAAGACCTTCGTCTTTCAGCAAGCCTTTTAAGTAGAGACATCATCCCAGTCTGCCCCTGTGAAGGAATTGCTTTTACAAAAATCTTCAAACAATATTTAAAAAGATGTTTTTAGAGTTTTATCCCTTGTTTGCCACCCTGGGTTCCTTCTGGGACAAAGGGCAGGATAGACATTTTAATAATAATAATAATAATAATAATAATAATAATAATAATAATAGCAGCTATCTGTAAATATCTACCTCCAACAAGACAATATAAAAATGCCTAAATAAATATTCTTCAGTTCAACTCAGTTCACAACAGAATCACCCTCCAAGTTCATTTGCAAGTCTAACACAAGAGTCACAGATAGTCACCTTATTATAATACTTGATTTTTTCAGATCTTTTTGAAACACATGACACAAATACTTTGTAACAAAGTATTAACACCTTTGCATTTCCCCCCTATTTTCTGTTGTTTGCCAGACCATTGTTTTGATGTGAAAACCTACTGCCACTGTGATCCCAAAATACAAATACATAAAAGCCCAACACTGACGGGTGACAGCATCAAACTTTCTAGTAACACAGAACTTGCCAGATAAGGGTGGATTATATAGAGAGACAATATGCATGGTTACCTGCGTAAGGTTCACCATACAAAAAGATCTGGAATCAACATGTTAGACCCAAAATGACTAAAAATACTTTTTTTGTAAATATTATAGGGAAAGTGACTTTTGATTGCCAAAAAGATTACCAGGAGCAGGAAGTCTATCTGCTAACAGATGTATGCTGTCTGCAGATTCCTCATAGAGACTGAAATACAAACATTAAAAATGAAGAAGTTACTATCTCTCAAGAATCAAGTGCTTTAAAATATTCCAGGCATTATGCAATTCAAATATCAGAATGCAATGTATCATCATGTTTTCAAACTGGGAAACAGACAATTAGATTCATTTCTAATTAGATGTCTGCAGCCAATGTTTTGGCTAAATTCCAACACTCACAACTCTTGTCCCAAATCAACAACTGGTCTATGGGTGAATCACTCCTGCCCCCCTCTCCCTTTCCTCCATTTTTGGCAGCACAGTCACAACTTTCTTTCACAATGCATTTCAGAGATCATCATGAGCCAAGCACTCCACAACAATGCTATATACTGTGTTTATGTATATGTTTATGGATATGGATATTGTTTGTGTATTTTGCTTTGTAAATTAATTTGATGTTTTTTATTGTACCTTGTGTATTCTATTGTAAACCACTTTGAGATCTTTTAGATAGTAAGCGGTCTATAAAGGGAAATTAATAATAATAATAATGCCTGATTATGTGAGATTGCACACCCATGATTTTTCGCTTTCAAAAGGAGAAATGTTGTAGAAGTAGAGCCTCTGAGGAACCAGAGCATCATCTTTTGGGAGGAGAAGGAGGATAGTATGAGTCCTAGGCCCCTTGCACTCTCCTTCATTATAGATTTTTAAGCAAAGGTTGGATGACAACGCATAGCACCTATCAGAGATGCTATTGCATATTTCCAGCATTAGCAGGAGGTTGGACCAGATGACCTTTGAGGTCTCTTCCAACTCTATGATTCTCTTTCTGATGTATGTGCTCACCAACACAGCACAATACAAAATATAGCAGTGTCAACAGCATAAATGTAGCAGGAACACAACAGCATGTACATTGCAGTAATGCAATGTACTTGGAGGAATAAACTGTAAAAGCCATTTTTTCATTTTAATAAAGTACTAGCACTGGTTAAACAACAGTCATTTGCTAGGGCAGCTTTGAACTGAAGGGGAAAAATGTGTACATGTTAACTCAACAATAATAGGATTGCCAGATCCCATCCTCAAACAGGGTGTGTTCAGTAACGGTGTGGGTCTGCATAGCCTCTTCCCAGCACCAGCAGCATCATTTCTTACCTGGATAGTGTTGGGGCTGGGCACAAACAAGATCAGGGCTACATGATGCACCAGTGGGAGCACCCAATTGACTCTACTGATGCATCTGCACAGCCCCAAACTCAGGGCCACTCTGTCTGAATACCATCCAGATAAGCTTCAGTGATACCAGTGTTGGGAGGGGGGGCTCTGCCCCAACACACTGGCCACTACTGGCTCTGTTACCCCACTGGTATGGGAAGAGAGAAGGAAAGACTGTGTTACTTCTAATGAACTGATAGGTGCCTGTTACTCCCTCCCAGTAGGAACAGGTACATTCAATACTGCATGACCAGGTTTTTTTGATATTATAGCACTGACATGGCTCTGCTCTGGCTGGCTCTCAGCCCTGTCTGTAGAGGCCAATAGATGGGCTGGCCAGGAAGAAAGGAGGCTGAGCAATCAGAGGATTAACACAGGGACATGAAGGGAGACACTGCCTTTAACATTCCCAGGAACTCCAGGGGATGGAAAAAATCATGTACTTGCTGAGCTCAGCCCTCCCTTACAAGGAGGGCTGCTATGAAAAATCTTCCAGGCGAATGGAATAGGGAGCCCATAAAAGATCTAATGAAAACAACCATGCAAGGATGATTTAAAATTTACTTTCTAAAAATGATTCTCTGGTTATTACAGCTGTCACAAACAAGTTATTGCTCCAATAACAAGTAGCTCAACTGAGTTCAATGGGGCTTATTCATAAGTATGTATGTTTAGAATTTAGAAGAAATAACTCAACTTCTGTTTGGGATATTTCAGTGATCACCTAACTGGCTCCCCCTTGTGTTGGAATTTATAGTTTTCTCATTAAAGTACCACCACTTACCATGCACAGTTAAAGATTTATACACTTCAAATATCAACAGTGAACTAGTCAAAACTTCTAGCAAAAATTGTCAAGTCTTATAGGGCCAAGACCTATTCATAATTACTAGCGCACACACCCTCATTACAGCCCAATGGTATCATATCAAGCTAGTTTAGAATATCAGGGGAAGGGCAATAGATCCGTGGTAGAACATAAGCTATGCATGTAAAAACTTGCAGGTTTGATCTCCAGGAAAGATGGAAACCCTAGAGATCTGACTCTTTTTCTCAGCTGTCACAGAGGGGAGGGATATAGAGAAGATCTATACACTAGCTGAAACATTTCTGGGCAGAGAAAGCATAAATCAGCAGAATGTCAAGGATCAGAAAGAGGAGATATTCATGCCTCCGTGATAGGTATCCATAATTTGACAGGCCGTAAACACATATCACGTGTTTTGAAAATCGAAGCTATATAAGTTGTCAAAAGGTGTCTCCCTTTTAAAAATCACTTTCATATTATCACTTTACTGCAAAATTAGTATTGTCTCATTGCATATGGTTGCTGTGAATTATCTTGAGGGACTTATTTAGTTGAAAAGCAAGTTAGTATTGTCTCATTGCATATGGTTGCTGTGAATTATCTTGAGGGACTTATTTGGTTGAAAAGCAAGTTATAAAATAACACACATACCCCATTTGGGTAATCCGCCTTGGTTCTTCACAATACAGTAGGGCCCCACTTTACGGTGCTTCGCTTTACGGCGCTCTCAGTTAGATGCAATTAGACTAAAGCCCCACTCATACGGCGCTTGTTCTGCTTTTACGGCGGTTTTCAGGCCTCGCACACCATTCTATTCAATGAGTTCCGCTTTTCAGCGTTCACTTTTCAGCAGCGGTCCAGAACGTAACCCACTGTCTGAGTGGGGCCCTACTGTACTTGGTAATAGTAGACTGATTAATGGCCTCATATGGGAAGCTCTCACGGTTCTTTAATAACCACTGTTTTAGCTTTGAGAGAGAAGGAATGTAGCTCATTACAGACAGTCTTCTCTTTGATAAACTCAGCCCAGTCAGTTCTCTGTTTTCAGCTCAGCTAACAGCATTCCATAGCAAGCTGTCTGGGCCTTACTGTTCCCCAGTAAACATCCCAACCCCATTTTTGTAGTGTGGTAATACATTTACTTCCCCACCTATGCACTGCCTGCTGCCTAAAATACTGTGCTTTACTGGGGACCCTCTGGTGAAGAATGAGCAACTGCACTAAAGCCAATTATTTCCATGGTTCTGGTTTGCAGCCTAGATTTCTACTTAAATAGTACGAGTATCAAAACATTAATTTAAAAAAATAGATCGACTTACTCAATCAGTGACAGGGATTCCTGGCTATTACTGTCATCTTCCTCAAACCTTTGAAAATCACCCAGGCATTCTTCAATATTTCTTCGAATAGTGTTTTTGCTTTGATCTGTCTCTAGGTCAAAATTGATGTGCTCCCAGTCAGAACTACCGAACTATTCAATGAAAAGAAAACTCCATGAGGGTTGGCCAGGTTATATCAACACTGCAGATAATTATGCAACTTTACTAACTACTCACCTGAGAAAATCCACATATTGACTGAATTGCAAAATACCATTCCTTCACACCTGGAATCCCACCAAGTGAACATGCTAAAAAATGAAGGGATATTTATATTACCATGCAGAAAATAAAAAAGTATTAGTAGTATCCAAACCCTATTTCCTCCTTCAAAGATGCTTAGGAGACTGCAATGGCTGAGCATAAAACTCAAGAACTGCAATAATATGCAAGCTAGATATGGCAAATTTCACTCTCCCCTCCTTACACTAAATAACAAAATCAAAATATTATTTCAAACAAGTCTCTTCTTGTTGCATTTTTAACTATGTCCTATTTCCTCCTCATCACTCTTGCATGAAACAGGCTTGTGGACTGCAGTTTTTGTTTTCTCCTGGTCAGATTCAGTAATCTGAATCTGAAAGGTCCTCAACCAACAACTGTTTTGACTCTATAAATTGCAACAACATTTGTGTTTCTCAATAACCTGTATCGCAAGCACAGTTCTAAAAACATTTAAAATCCGTAAGATACCTCTGTTTCCAACATTAGCAAGTTGGATGATTATGGGAGACCCACAAGCTACACAGGCTGCATCTACCCATCCTTTGTGTGCCCCTAATGTCTGATAATATGACATGGGATAATATTCGGTGCTTCACTTACCTGGAAAGTCTTCACCTTTTGCATTTAGAGAGGTATTACAGTTGGTTTCCAATAAATTATAAATACTTTCAGCTGTCAAACCTGCAGAACACAAGTTTTAGTTTACATGCAGTGAAGCATCGTATGAACCCAAGAATGCAAGGCCCAATCTTACATTTACAGTACACTGAGTGCCGCAACATCTGTAAAACAGTTATGAACAGCTATGACCCTGTTCAGACTGGATGTTTTCCATCTAGATCTGGAACATGTTGCAGGTTTGTACATATCCTGCACCTACCTTCTCACATGAAAATCACACACACAAACCCACCAGTGAAGGGGGAAAATGTAAACGCTGGTGTTAAATACTAACAAAATGCAAACGTTGCAGTCTGTGGCAATTCAGCGAGAGGTGAAATGCACAGAAACTCTTCACACTAGGGTCAGAGACACTGACAATCTCTTGCTGGTGGGATTGGGGACCTATAAAGGAAGGAGATTCTTGCCTTCCTGTCTCATTTTCGATGGTGCAGCTAGCTAAATTTAAAGCAGGGCGGGCGTGTGTCCTCTTATTTGAAGATCTGGGCTGTGTGCAATCAGAGGGGGGGGGATCTGTGGCCCTCCGGGAGTTGTTGGACTCCAGCTTCCATCAGCCCTAGCCAGCGTAGTTAATGGCCAAAGGTGACAGGCATTATAAACCACATACAAGTCGGAGAACAACAGGTTTCCCACCCCTACTGTAAACAGACGCTGTGACTAAATAACATGTGAATGAGAGGGAGGACTTCATCCACTCCTTTCCCGAAATCACACCTGAGAGGCCTTCGGGTCCCGCCTCGCCTCGTCGGACGCGCCAGCTCATGAAGAGAAGGTACCGGTCCATGAGTCCGATACGGCACACCGATTTCCCTCAGCCGCCGCCCTTCGAATCTCCCGCGCCGCTAACGGGGCCTCACAGCCCCTGCCCAGCGAGCCCGCCTCGGCCGAAGCGTCGCTTCCGCTTCCCGAGGAGGAGTTAGTTGCTGCGGCTGCAGGCTGTCCTCCTTCCGCTCGGGACCGGGAGAAGAGTCCCCCTCAGCAACGCGGCCTTGGAGCGGGTGGGCGCCGCCATGGCCAGCTTTACCAAGTCGGCGCAGGTGAGGGCGTCTTTCCTCCCCTGAGGAATTTACCTCGCCGTTACACTCTCCGCCAGCCACGGTTACAGTCCTCCGTGCTCGTGCTTGAGAGTAAGACCGATGGAATTTGGCGGGGCTTACTTCGGAGTAAACATGGGGAGGGCTGCGCGCCTCCTGCGTTGATTAATCCAGAATAAATTCGCATTATCTTTACGCACTGAAAAGGGCGGGAGGGAAAGGCTGTCGCCCTCTGCATGCTTACCCGGGAGTAAGCCCTGTTGAACGTGGCGGGATTTACTTCTGGAGGACCACAGGTGCCCCGCACCTCTGCTTTAAAGGATAACAGCCTTGGAGCCTTTTTACACGTATTTGCATTTAACGTATGTTTCTCTCTCTCACGCTGCTCAACTCACTGTATGCTTCAGCTATGCGCCGGGGGGATGTCTTTTTGATTTTATTTATGACAATTCCAAAATAAAAGCATATTACAAAAAAATTAATGGGGTTTATTTTATAAAAACTTGTTATGACACATCTCTGTTAAGGTATTGCAGAACTTTGTTTTTAATTATACTGTTGTTGTTATATCCAACATTGAATATCAGTGTTTCTGGATTACCTTAAAAAAACAAAAAAAACTAGTCTGATCCTATGCATGTTTACTCCAAAGTCATTCCCACTGATTTTAAGTGGGCTTCCTCCCAAGTCAGTGTGCATAGGGACATAGCCTTACAGCCTGGTTGTATGTAGAGTTAGGTGCACTTAAGCCTATTATTTTCCATTTTCTAGGTGCCCCTAAGCCACATAGAATCAGGCTGTTAGTTAAGATGTGGCACATTTTGAGGAGTGAAAAATATGATTGCTGCTATCATTTTCCAAGTTTTTAGTAACCATGTGTTGGATTGACAACTCTCAATTCTTACAGTCTTCTGTGTCTATGAGCCCCAGGGCAGCAACTATTTATCTTTAGGCACTTTGGTGTTGTGTTTTATTTTAAAACACCCAGTTCTGATTTGTACACCACAGTTCATAATGTCCCAAATGTTGAGTCAAGTGTGATGGGAGTGGCTTATTGAGTTAAATATCTCTATTTCAATATATTAACTACAGATCTGTTATTTCTTTAAAGCAATGGGCCACATTTGCTCGAGTCTGGTACCTTTTAGATGCGAAGATGCAACCGCCAGGAAAAATTGCAGCCATCAGTGCTCTCAGACTTCAGGGGAAGCATAAACCTGTATATCATGCACTAAGTGAGTTCCGCTCTGGATTGAAACAAGTTTGCTATACCTGCACTGTTTTATTTTCATGGTTTAAAACAGGGGTTGCCAAACTTTTTGCTCATGGCACATTTTTAAATTGGAGAAATTGTTGTTGGCGCTACACACACACGCATCCCACAACAACTTAGCTAAAATAGAATACTTCTTTCAAGCTTAATTTGGGAGGGGACCCTGCATCCACCAAGGAAGGTCTCTGTGGGCATATATGTGCCTGTTGGCTCCATAATGGTGACCCTTAGTTTAAAGTAGAAGTGGAATGACTTCAGTTTTGCATGATGTTTTCATTGTTTAACTGGAATCCTGTCATTTACCAGTCTGCATATAAATTTTCAGAGCAAGAGAATGTACTTGGGATCTCCTTACTGTTAGGCATAATTAATCTGTGTTGAATGATCTTAAATGTAAACTCTTAAGACGTGCTTTTCGGGATTGGATGAAGGTTTGTCTAATTTAATGTTCTTTGCTAGAATCCCAGCCATTCATCCGTGAATTGCACACATTTTGATGTAGGCTAAAGAACTGCTTATGAATAAAATACATTTTGAATATAGCCGAGAAAGGCAATGGTAAACCCCCTCTGAATACAGCTTACCATGAAAACCCTATTCATAGGGTCACCATAAGTTGGAATCGACTTGTACAACAAGTGCTAGCAGAATAAAGGACAAATGCAGACTACCTCTAATTTTCTTTTCTTGCCGAAAAAGGAGTTAAAATGCTTTTTTAAAATTAAGAACCCCGAGCCAAATGGGTGCTTCACAGGTTGTGTAGCTTGCTGACTGACTGCACATTGCACACCCTGTTGCAGCTTTGCTTATAAGCAGCTTTACTAGTAATGGATGCCATTAAAAGTAATGCTTTGGGAGTATTACATAGAAATCATTTTATGTTTGGACCTCAAACGTTGCATAGGAACATAGTAAGATGTCTTATACTGGCTCAGTTCACCCCCAGTGGTAAGCCAAACCATATGATTGTGCAAGTGTGCCGGCTCTGGGAAAGGAGATCACTGCTGCTTTGTTCCTTCTCGGGTCCTGCTGCTGCAATGGTTTGGCTTAGCATGTTGTCCTCCAGATAAACCAAGAGTTGTAAACCGGGAACGAACCTTGGTTACAGCTTGTGGTTTATCTGGAGAAAATCATTCTATACATCTAGAGTTGTTTGGTTGCTGATGATCTTATTAACTGAGATCCTTTTTTTAGGTGACCTTGGAGATCATGTTGTTGTAATAAACACAAGACACATTGCTTTTTCTGGCAACAAATGGGAGCAGAAGGTATATTCATCACATTCTGGGTAAGCTTTCCACAATCTTAAGAATAAAAACATTGAACGATCAGTATTGTTCACAAAACACAAATATATTGTAAGTGGCTGTTAATGTTACTTTTATAAAGTCAGAAAAGGAAGCTTCCTATATTTAAATAAGACATACTAATAATTATTGGAAATACTTATGCAACTTCCATAGTGTTTTTCAGACAGTAGTCTGAAAATATTCTGAAAATATTTTCTGAAAATAGTGTTTTTCAGACAATAGTCCTGTGACAGGGCTGCACATGTTTGCTCACTATGACACGGAGATTGCTGTCCAGATCCCAGTCTTCCTTCTAACCTTGGAGCTGCAGTTGTATGATGATTGCCTTTCCTTCTCCAGCTCCAAAGTGAGCACAAATGCTAGGGACTATCTGTCTGCTGCATTGCTGAGGCACACAGGGCACCTAGACTACACAAGTCCAAGCCAGCAAACTCTGACACCCTTTCCAGCTCCATACTTCGAGCTAAGAAGAGGAGCAGGGAATTGTTCCTGACCTCATACAGTGGGTACAGCAAGTCAATGATATGGGAGAGTAAGGGATTGGTGACATAATTTTTGGCTTAGCTGCAAGCATCAGCCAAAAATTGTGCTGCCCTGTGATGTGTCACTGTGAGGGGAGAAGACCCATCTCTCACTGTGTAATTAGCATTGACAAGTCTTTAGGAGTCAGGGCATGGCTGCTGCAGCTCTCATTGAAAAAGTACATAGAGAGATTATTTCAACCTTCAGGGGAAAGAGGTGATGATGCATGAAGTTGGTCATGTGCTGGGAAAGGAAAGGAAGCATGGAGAGTGGCCCCTGGTAAGCCAAAGAGGGTTGGGAAAAAATCAAGAGAAAGCTGAGGGTTTTGTGCTCTTAACAAGGAGACAAATTAAAAGAGACTCCTTGCCTTGACGAGAGGCTTGGGCAGTTCAGTCCTGAAGATAGTGAGGAAGCCACAGAGAAAGCTTGGAATGGGCTTTGTCAAAGAATCATAAATCAGTTAACTGCTTCTTAAGTCTCTCTCTTTCTTTAAGGATGGCTTCTCTAGATACCAGTTGCCGTCCCTTCTTACCACTGCCCCAACTAGGAGCAATAAATGCTTAGCATTGCTCCTCCCACAACCAGTACCACATGGCACAGTGATATCACATGGTGTAAAAGCAACGTGGCTTCCCACTAGCTTCTGGGCTAAGTTCACAGTGCTGGTTTTGGTGTATAACGCTCTATACAGCTTGGGACCAGGATACCTGAAAGATTCTTACCCCTTATATACCCAGTTGATCACTGAACTCTGTGGGTGATGGCCTCCTGCAGGTTCCATCTCATCAGGAGGTCCATTCTGCACAACGTAGGAAAAGGACATTTAGTACCTAGCCTTTGGAATTCCCTCCCCTTAAATATTAGACAGGTGCCATCTCTTTTGGGCACCTATTGAAGACCTTTCTTCTTTCAACAAACCTTTTTAAGTAGAGACCTTATTCCAGTCTGTGTCTGTGTTGGAATTGTTTTTAGAGTTTTTTAAAAGATGTTTTAAACATGCTCTTAAATATGTTTTGTTTTTAGGATATTTGTAGTGTTTTTGTTTGCCACCATGGGCTTCTTCTGGGAGGAAGGGTGGGACATGATTTTTTATTGTTGTTGTTGTTATTATTACATCAATAATAATAACCTGCAAACCTTGCTGAAAAATTCCTTAGATCCCCCTGTTGCTCAACAACTCATCAATTTGTGCTTAAGTTCAATTTTCCTACTTGAAACTTACTATTGAATAGATACTTGAATCCAAGAGGTGGAACTATTATCAAAATGGTATACTAAAATTGTCATCCTCTGGGGAGCACAGAAGTCAGCTGGAATTATGCTGTTAGGCTAAAAGGTAAATAGCAAAATTATGCACTGAGTACCTTAACAGGTGACAAGTGGCACTTTCAAAATAAGCAGGATATGACAATCGTCCTCTGAAAAGTGGTGTGTGGGAGGGTCTTTTAATATTGTTCTGAGCTTTGAAACAAAATTGCCATCGTATCGGAAAAGGGGAGGAGGGGTGACTCATGTTGCACTGGCCTTTGGAGCAAGACAAAGCAAGTATGGAGCTCCTATAAAGCTCAATATGACAAACCCCTAATTATACTTGTGCTGTGCTTTGGAATAAGCAAAAGCAACACAGGAGTCTCACAGTGGTTTCTGCTTCTTCCAAAGCTCAGCATACTGTAAGACCCCCTTCTCTCCTCCTCTGAATCGCATTTCCGGCATAGGTGGCTTTCTCACTAATCCTATATAATCATTTTTAATTTTTATTTTATTTTGTGTTTTTAATACCCCACCAAGAGTGGCTTAACATAAACAGAAAACTCCAACAGTCTTACCATCTAAATAAAATATCAGTAAAATCACAAGATTACATTAAGCAGGAGCAGTAAATACCTGTAACACCAGAAACAATCCAGTCCAATGGTGAACAAACTTGCATTAAGCATATGCATGGTTTTGTTTGCTGCAAGATGGCAAGCTCTTTATGCTATTATTGTAAATATGCTTCTAAATTTGCTCAATTCTGTCATTTTGTATTGTAGATATCCTGGTGGCTTCAAACAAGTGACAGCAGCTCAGCTTCATCAAAAGGACCCAACAGCAGTAAGTAAGCATTCTTTCCCTCACCACCTCTTCAGCCCACCTCTCTAACTAATTTGTTTCCCTTCCCTCTGGGATGTTTATGTGTGTCGGTGTGACAGTTGCAACTGCTGTCATCTCAGAGATATACACTCTTGGGTCGTTTTTTACTCGTCCCTATCATTTGCCTTTCCGCAACAAGCAATTGCCAGGCCCTGCCACTGAGAGCCTTTCCACGTGATCAGTAAGAGCCTGCCATATCTTTGCCATGGAAGAGTATTCCTGCATAAGATTTCTGCCATGCTGATCCTTATGCTTGGACGACTTCCATATCTCTGTCGAATGCTTTTCCTTTGTTCATTATTCATATTATTTAATATTAGCCAGATTATTTAAAAGTGACATTTCATATTCAGGTTTTTTAAAATCAGTTTTAAAAAATCTTAAATCCAACTTTTAAAATCATTTTTACTTATCGCACTGTCAGGGACTGTCTGTGCTGCAGAGTGTGTAATATATTGTTGAGTTTGTGTGCTCCTAATGGTGTTGCGTTTAGTGTGCTAGTAATTAAGTCATCTAATAATATTGAATGCAGTTCAAAATGAAGATTTGCAGAAACAAACTCTGAGCGAACAAATTAAAGATATAGGTGTGTTGACTAAATTTGCCTTGCATGACAAACTGGTTTTCAGTTTGTTTGGTTTATTTTAGTAGTGTGTGTTGGCCAATGAACACTGGAGGGCAGCATAACCTAACATGCCTCAAATATAAATAGTGCACAGTTTCCCTGCTGGCATTCATTTTGGAGTACATCTAAATGGACAAGCTCTCATAAGATGAATTTCACAGTGAACAAAATAGCATCAAAAGTATCAAATAGCATCAAAAACATGTGATAGTGAAGCATTAAAAGGTGGAATGGTTTCAGATTGATTGAGGAAATTCCTTGTGCTTTAGCCGAAGCCTGGCAACTCTTAAAAAAAAATATCATTGTGAAGCATGTGTAAATACAGATAAAACAATCAAAATGGATACATTGTATTAGCTCCTCTACAGCAGGTGACCCCAGCACTGTCTGTGTGAGCAGAACAGACTTTTACAGTAGGGCCCCGCTCATACTGCGGGTTCCGTTCTGGACCGCCGCTGTAAAGCGAAATCCGCTGTAAAGCAGAATGCATTGACTAACATTGACAAAAATGGCACCCGACGCCCGAAAAGCAACGTAAAACTGGATGGAACAAGCGCCATAGGAGCAGGGCCTTTCTGCAATTGACAACCGCTGTATCGGTGGAACGCTGCAAAGCGGAGCACCGCAAAGCGGGACCCTACTGTACTTGTGCAATGGGATTTACCCTTTCTTTCCTCTCTCCTGCAGGTTGGGGGGCCCTTTAAAATACATTGTAGGGTCCAGCTGGGGGAAGAGAGGAAGGGAAGTCCCATTGTATGAGCATAAATCTCCTCATGTGAGATTGGATGTCACCCAGTATTTAGAGGACAAATTAATAAACTGCAGAATTGGTTACAGCTGTGTTGCATCACATAGTGTATTTGTCATACCATATGAAAATGTTTAAAATAAAAGTTGAGCAGGATAAGCATGCATACACACAGGGCATATTAGATGATACAATGTAATATGTGCTTAGAAGTTACTGCATAGCATAGTCTAGATCAGACACTATCAAATGCATTATATATACTAGAAATGTAACTTTTTTAAGTACTACTCATCTCTCTGATGAATTATTATGATAGGGTAAATTAAAACAAGGAACAGGAAATACACCTCTATGTAATCCAGACAATGCTAGGTAAATAACCATAGTTGCATTATACTAACTTGTATCACACACCAAAAGATGAGGTCTTGCAGCAGCAAATGATAATGGCCAAGGGTGAAAATTGGTAGAAGGAAAAGTAAGGCTCACTTGTGCTGGAGCAACTCTGTCAGATGTCCATGCCAGAAGCTGATGAAGGAGCAGCTTACAAGAGACTAGAGCACCCTTGCCCAAGGAACCTAGGTTTCTTGGAACACTCACTTGGTTTTTGAGGGGCAAAGGTTACTTATAGAAGAAAGGAGGGTGTTCAATGCCCGCACCACTTTCTTTTTAATAGGCCAGTAGTCTTCAGCCTCTTCAGATCTCAGACCCACCTTAAACCCAAACTTCCATTCAGGGATCCATTTCTTAATGTTTGTATGGTCATAGTGCTGTTGCTGACATCCAACTTGCATCAGGCTGTGACTCAGTAGTTGAAGACCAGCATAATAGACTACCCCAGCTACGGGCACAATCCAGTTCACCTTTCTGTTGGGCTGGGGTGAGCTGCATGCTGTGGATCCTGGGCAGCGCCGGCCTCCGTCACAGCTGAGCTGCGGCACTGCCAGGAGCCTGCCGGTGGAGCAGAGGATCTGCCAGAGACAGACAGCCCACTGGACAGAAAGCTGGCAGAAGCCCAAAAAACAGGGCATTCAGGGAGCGTGGTGGGGGAGGAGCCATGGAGGGAGGACTTGCGTGAGATCCTCCTTGCATTCAGAGCCCTCCCTCAGGTCCTGCTCCAGCTGGAAACTCTGCCAGCCAAAAGGCCAGCACAGTAAAATTTCCATTATGGCCTACAGGAAGTGCTTACTCCACAGGAGACCTGTTTGTGGAAGCCGGTGCTTCCCACCCGGCTTGTGCACATGGCTGCCAATGGAGCCAGTGTTCAGCCAGGCTGGCAGCTCCCGAGCTGGAGGAGGATCCTGCAGTGCTTTCTGCCAGCCTCCCTTCCGCCGGCTCCCTGGCATTTGGATTGCTCTATAAGTGCTTCAAGGAGAAACTTGCCTAGGTTAATGGAGGTACAAGTGGGAAAAATCTTGTTCCAAAATTCAGTAAAAGATGTATTATTATTATTTATCCTGAAGCAATCCACAACATAACATACAGAAAACAGTTAGAAATATAAACAGTCAAAACAGTTGCATATATAAAAACTATGTTAAAAATAATTATAAATATAAAAACAGTTTAAAACAACAAAACACTCTCGTAAAATCAATTCAAATCCAAGATAGATACAAACTATGAGAAGGCTTGTTGAAAGAGGAATGTCTTTAGCAGGTGCCAAAAAGACAACAGAGAAAGGGCCTGTCTGATTGGAGGGAGCTGCAAAGAGAAGGGGCTGCCCCATTAAAGGCCCAATTCTGCCATCATGCAGAATGGACCTCCTGATAGGATGGTACCTGTAGGATGCCCTTGCCTTGAGGAACACAGTGATTGACTGAGTATGTAAGGGATGAGGCAATATTTTAGGTGTCATGGTCCCAAGCTGTATAGGACTTTGTAAACTAAAACCATCATCTTGAACCTAGCCTGGTAGCTAATTGACAGCAGTGCTAATATCAAATAGACTTGCTGAAGGGAGGCAAAACTAGAACCTATCTCAGTAGACAGGACTCAGTGCATGCAGTTAGCAGCTAGTAGATCAATCTCTATCCACTGGCAAGTTGATTTAAAAAGAAAAAAAGGTTGACTGGCAACTGACAGCCTGCAACTAAGGTCATTCAGGGAAACCATTTGCCATAAAATATTGACATTAGGAGAGGGGTTTAAGCACATCATTTAAAAAAATGCAGTTGAAATCTAGTATACCCAGCAAATGCACACCACATTGATTAGGTACAGCATTTGGAAGGGAGAGAGCAGGGCCAATAGAAAGTGGGAGCAAGATCAGCTTAGGGACTGGTAGAAGAAAATAAAGCAGGGAGATAGAGGCAACGGAAACTTCAGAGAAAGGGACTTTGGATGGGGAGATGAGCTACTTTGCATACTGCAATTGTCTAACAATGCAGAATAGAGCCTGAATTTTCAAAGCAGAATTTGGACTAATTTAGGTATGGATTAGAGCAATAGTCAACTATGTTATTTTAAGAAGTTTGTCATGGAGTCAACTATGTTATTTTAAGAAGTTTGTCATGGAAAGGACTCCATTCATTTGGTGATGAATGTATACTTCACTTTCACTTGTCATTCTCTCATGATTGCAATTTCCCTCTTGAAAATATAGGGCTGTGCAACTCTGTTTTAGAAATCAAACAGTTTTGTGGAAGAAATCCAGAAAGAAGGCAGTTGGAACAAAATTATATCAGACAGCATGCAAGTCCATTGAACTTAAAACAGTGTAGTTTTTACTAGTGGAAAACTAGCCTAATCCTCCATCATGTTTTCCCTCTTTACTTGTAATTCTATATATTTCAGTAAAAGTGTGCACGGTTCCTACATTATACTCCTTACTGTATAAAGTTTTTCTCTTTAATTTCTCCTCTTCTAAGATTAATCTCTGCTCACGTAAGACAATCTCTGTATAATTTGCATGCATTTTCTTCTTCCATTCCCTTCTGTCCATTCTATTCCTATGGCTCTTCTGAGAAGTTGAGGCTTCCCATGTGTAAGGTTTCTAGTCTGAGACTGCCTTTAACTACTGCCACACAACCACAGACCCAGGGATCTCTGAAAATATATGCGGAAGGGCTGTAGCACAGTAGAAGGGTACGCTTTGCTTCCAGAAGATCCCCAATCCAATCTCTGGCATTTCTAGGTAGGACTGGAAAAGATTACTCTGCAGCAGTGACTCTTCATGATTTCATTCAGTGAAGATACTGAACTAGATGGGCCAATGGCCTCCCAGTTCCTTTTCATTCCTCTGCAGCGCATTCCAGGCACTTTATTTTATTTAGGGCTAATACTGACATATTTTCAATCCTAGTGCTTCCTATGTGGCTCAGTCAACTAGCCAGTATGCTGTACCAACTCTCACCAGCATATCTAGAGTCTGTCTTTTGGTTGCAGTATTCTTCATACTTTTTAAAGAAGAGTGGCATTTTATCCAAAGACTTCAGTGACTGGGTTTTCTTTCCACCTCCCTCCCCCCAATACCATGCACTATCTCTGTTAAAAGACTTTATAATATTTCCAGTGGTATCTTTGTGCTAGAATCAAACACCATTATTCAATTTTTGAACCAGATTTCTATTCTTGTATATACCTCATTATAACAATGTATTCTCACATAATGAGTCAGGCAGATGTCCTTGGAAAATTTACTTCTTCCAGATCTCGGACTTTCCAACTATAGCATATAAATTATTATTTGGGTGTATTTATATATCTGTATTTTAAAATCCCACTATATTTTTTTCTTCACAGCTGTCTGGGAGTTTTATTAGTTCCTTACTAGAGAGCTTGTCCAAACTGTTCAGGAACTGTTTATTATTAGTGTTTTGCATTTTTTGCTGTTAAGTTTTTACATTAGTGTATGTTTCAGGAGAGGGATAAGCAACTGGCAGCCCTAGGACTCAGCATACTTTCCTGTGTTTTCTCTTTTGACAACCCCTGATTTCAAGGAGTTGGACTTCCTCACCCCATAATACTTCTCAGCTGCTAATTCCTATGTACAGGCCAAAACACAAGCCAATAAAAGTGTGAATCTGAAGTGTACAGCTCTTAGCAATAAAAGACCACAAAACTACATTTTTTTAGCATCAGAAATCTTAATCTCAGCTCATGATGTTGAACCACCAGCTCGTTGTTTTGAACAAATAAGATGAGGGTTGTTTGTTGACTCAGCTGATGAAATTGAGGCTTGGTTCTGACATACCTCCATACCAAAGTCTGGAGAATTGAGAGGGATTCTACCCCACCCCACCCTGCTCACTTGTGTGTGGCTTCCATTTCCTATTAATTGTGATGTCTGAATTGGCAAACTGTGGTTAGTGCTGGCCTTCCAGACCTGGGCCAGTGAACTATGGTTAGCACTAAAGAGGAGATAGAGAAAAAAGCCATGCAGGGGGTGAGGAGGGAATGCATAAGTCCACATCTCATTCTTTATTTAAATTTCTTGACTCCTTGCTTGGAAATCTTTCCCCTCTTCAGTTAATGCTTGTAACTCCTATTCACAAGTTGTGTCAAGATTCTGTAGAGAAGAAATTCCAGTGGAAGTTCTACTTGGGTTACCTGAAAGAAGCAGTGATTTGTTGACAAAGAACTTGAAAACAAATAAATAATTAAGCATAAAATAAGTGTTGTCTTGTTTACCAATAGTCCCAATAAGATCTTAATAGTAACTAACAGTGAGGCCTGAGGATATAAACAACTGAAAATCTATCTTACTATGTTATCCTTTTTTCTCTATAAGCAGGAGTTTTTGAATCTCTAGTGGTGGTTTTACTGTGTTCTATTGATTGACTTTTTGTAAGTTGTGTGTTTAGCTGTATTATAGTTTCCATTATGCTTATAAAGTCACCCTGGAAATATTTGTGATGAGCCGGGGTATATATTTGTAAAATAAATGTGATCTTCCAAACCATGCCAATGGTTATGTGATCTTACATAACCATGCATGTTATGTAAGAGATCTGTGTGACTTGATCTCCTGGTGTATTTGGAGGTGGCATGGCTTGGATCAGGAGAGGGCAATTAACCCAGGTCCCTGGAGCAGCTATTAACTTTAGAAGGGAAAATATGAAGACAGAATATAAGAGTGCAATTTGAACAGTATTGGGGATTATTGCAACATGGGGGGAAGGTTGAAGCCCTTTTCCCCCGATTGAAAGTGGTGCCCCATGGGCCTGCTTTCAACAAAAGAAAAAACCTCAGATCTCCCATACTCGAGCCAAGATGTTTTGAAGCCAACTGTAATATGTGCAACTGTGTAAAACACCTCTGCCTGCATATGTGGAAATATATAGAGCTCTATCAGTTGTATTTGAAGAAGAGCACATGACTGCTTAAGGCTTGGAAGTGAATGTTTTTGGCTTTTGACCTGTGGCTTTTATGTTTCTTTAACATTTTATTACTGTATCGGATTTGTAAGCTGTCTATTGAAAATGAACGTTCATGGCATCTTTTTGTGGCTTGCATTCAGGATTTTACATACACACACAAAAGCATCTGAAAAAGGTTGTCGTTTTCTACTTGAAACACATTGTAGACTTAAAAACAGTTGAAACTGCTGGCAAAAAAGAAATTCCAGGTGCAAAAGACAACGGTTCTTGTAATAAACTCCAAGAGTTTTACATAAGAAAAGCAGGAGTTTTAGAACAAAATGGAAAAAATATTTTTCAGTGTGTTTTTCATCAGTGTAGTCCTCTGGAAAGGGGCTGAAGGATCTCAAGGACTTCAGCTCTGGGGTGTTCATTAGAGAAGCTGGAGAACTAACTTCTGTTCAAAGTGGAAATACCAGCAATTAAATTAGATTTCTTATGTTTGTTCTTTTATTCACACCTACTATTTCCAATGGAGCTTTATTCCCATATAACTTTTGAGAAAAAGGAAAAGGATTGTGTTCAAAAGATCGGACAAGTATAATAGAACTTACACTCATCGTGCTTTGAGAACTGAAGTATGGCACTGCCATGCACTGCAAAATTATTTAAGCAAAGGATTCTCTCTTCTTTTTTAAGACAGAGAAATAGGTCCTTGAAACATACTAAGTTTTATTTAATTTCAGGAAATCTGCATTCAACCCCAGTGTAACTACAGCTACTTAGTTGTGTTTCTTGCTCTTCCCCATTCCATTATTGTTGTTCTTTCATTATTTATTTATTTTATTTATTTATTTCATTTTTAAACCGCCCATAGCTAGTAGCTCTCTGGGCGGTGTACAAAAACGGAGTTAAAATACAATGTTACAATAAAATCCATTTCCAACAACAGGAGAATTTAAAACATTCACTTAAACATTAACATTAAACATTAAAATGCCTGGGAGTATAGCCATGTCTTAACCTGGTGCCTGAAAGAAAATACCGAAGGCGCCAGGCGTATCTCCTCTGGTAAGCTGTTCCACAATTCGGGGGCCACCACAGAAAAGGCCCTAGATCTAGTAGTAATCCTCCGGGCATCTTGATGAGTTGGTACCCGGAGGAGGGCCTTAGATACTGAACGAAGTGGACGGGTAGGTTCATAGCAGGAGAGGCGTTCCACAAGGTACTGCGGTCCCACACCGTAATAATAATAATAATAATGTTGTTGTTGTTGTTGTTAATTGCCTTTCATGTGTGAAAAGGATTTTTCCTTTTACTTTAGCAGACCATATTCCAGAATTTCACAGTGAATATTGATTGCAGAGGAAGTTACTTTAGATTATGTCTTATATTAAATAGTTTACAGGAAATTAAATTACACATCTCTAAGCATTTTGCAGTGACGAATGAGCCTGTGGTGATTTTCACAATCCCAAGTACTTATGTAGTAGTGGTTTTTTTTCTTCCTTCACTATATTTTACTCTCTGCAACCTAAGCCAGAGACACATATATTGATCATGTAAACTGACCTTGATTTGCTAATTGTATTTTTTTTGAAGTGCATCATCTGATCACTTCCTCTGTTTTGTAATTTGCTTTTGTGTAACAGTTTCTTTTTGGATAAAATCTGTATGGTTTTCTAGTTTTTACATAAAGGAGCATATTGGCATACTCAGATCTTTAGCACTGAGCTGTGGAGGGTTTTTTTTGCATAAGTTAACCTGGGTCCATAGATCTTATTCATTCCTAGCCTTATGAATGCAGCTGTTCATCTAGAACAAATAGCTAGCAAATCATTTTCACAGCTTAAATGCCTGCAGATAAAGGTAAAGCTACACATTACTCAAACTAGCAGGCCAGTGTTGCTGCCCTCCAGTAATATGTAATACAGTTTGCTTTGTATTCTGGTGGTAGTATGCTGTACTGTTGATAGAGATATGCTCAACTCCATATAGTGACAGTAGGACACAATGTCAACCCTTAAACCAAAGCCTAGGCTGCCATCCTGTATCCACTTTCCTAGAAGTAAGCCCAATTAAACACAAAGAGATTTACTTCTGAGTAGACATGAATACCATTGTACTGTAAGTTAACCATACAGTGAATTGAGTCCCTGGTCTTTAGCTCCTGCAAAGGAAGAGACATGTCTGACCCTCTTTGCAGAGTTTTCATATTTGCCTTTTGGAGGGAGGGGGATTCTTTACCATTTACCTATGTTTGTTGTATAGTTGTATTTGCAGAAGATAGACACTACCTAATCTCAGGTGGACCCAGCACAGGAAAGATGCATCCTGGTTGCTAGGAGAAGAGGGCAAACAACTGACTCAATTCACTGTATCAATAGTATTCATGTCTACTCAGAAGTAAATCTATTTGTGTTTAATTGGGCTTACTTCTAGGAACGTGGATAAAAGATAGCAGCCTAGGCTTTGGTTTTGGGTTGACATTGGGGAAAAACAGGGTTCTTGTGTCTTTTACAGCTTATGGCAAGCAGAAATTCAACAGGTCACACCTTTTCTAGTATGGAAACACAATTATGGAAAAAGCTTCACCATGACTCCTCTAATTTTTGTGTGTGTTATACTATGTCCCCATGGCAGCCATTTTATGACTGGTGCCCCCAGCACTCTCAAAATTTGAAATGTGCCCTCTGGTCCAAAAAGATTGGCAACCCCTGGTCTAGTTCATCACACAAACCATGGGCATGAGAAGGACTAAAACAAAAAAAGGCAGAAGCAGGAAAAGTGCTCTAAAAGGGAGGGGAAAACAGCAGCTCTTTAGGACCCCAGGGCTTCCTATTGCCTGATGTCCAAACAACTCACTTATGTGGATCATAGTTCTGATCTTACTCATTGGTTAATAACACTGACAGGCAGGAACAGCCAGGCTGGCTCATTTCCTGCATGTTTTGCTCCATATGTTTGCTCTAGGAGGGCTAGAGACTTTGGCAGCCCCTGAGCCAGGGACTACTCTGGGGCAAAGGCAGTCATGCCCACCCTTGGTGTTGCATAATATGTAGCCCTGGCTAAGGCTAGAATCCTAACCCCACTTGCTGGGAATAAGCCTCCTTGAATTCAGTGGGACTTACTTCTGAGTACACATGGTTCTGTTCCTTCTGCCACTCGTATGCAATATTGTCTTTCTAGAAACACATCAATACTTGAAACTATTCTAGTACGATCTTACATTCAAGTAACAGAAGAAGACAGGTGACATTGCATGTGCTATCAATACAATTTAAAAATATTATTGAGATCAGGATACAACACATCTTATATTTTGGAAGGGGATTTATGGGTGTGCTAGTGCACGGGAGTGCAGGCTCTGTTTCTACAACTGAAGCCAAACCCATTCACACATTTGGAAGGAATTATTTGGATAAACGTATCTGATTTTAACCTCTAAACATTTGCAGTATAGTCAGCATTTTTATGATGGACAAATAGGATTAGTCAAATATAGCCATTAACTATCCAAGCCTCAGTCTGTTGTACCAACAGAACTGGAAGACAAAGAAGAATTGCAAGTGGGGTGTGGCCCAGACAGTTAAGGCAGAAGAGGCACATTCAACTAAAGCTGCTAGTGCCATAGGAGTGATCACATACATGGCTCTTAATAATAAATGCTTACCCCACCTTTTCAACATAAAAATATAATTCAGTGGGGTGCTCCCATCTCTAAACACATAGCATTGCTATTCACCTCCCTTCCCCAACTTTCAGTTTTTCATTAGTGTATTGTGGCTATTCCCCTTTGATTTTTTTTTCTGTCTCTTGGATGATGGATTCTGCACAAAATGCTTGTCTGGACTGTCTGCTGAAGATTTCTGACACCTTGGGTCAGGCTATATTATGTATTTCTTTTTCAGGTTGTGAAACTGGCTATCTATGGCATGCTCCCTAAAAACCTTCTCAGAAGAACTATGATGCAAAGGCTGCATCTCTTCGCTGATGATGTAAGTTATTATTATTGTTGTTGTTGTTGTTGTTGTTGTTGTTGTCTTTATTTATACCCCGCCATCCTTCCGAAACTGGAACTCGTGGCGGCTTCCAGATAAAAAACACATATAATTAAAACATACAGAGTCTAGATTAAAATACGGGCCAGAAGCTTTATTGAACTTTACTGTAGTAACCTTTACCTGTTGTTTTAGTTTTATTGCTGTTTTGATGTTGTGATACTTATATATTATGACTTGTACATCGCTCAGAGTGGCTCGGTTTCCAGCCAGATGGGCGATAAATAAATTGCAGAAATAAATAAAATAAAAATAAAATTAAACTAATTCCAATATTACAACCATTCATACTTACAGCTAAAAGAGAATCAAAAAACCAGTTTAAAAATGGAGGAATTAGGCATTAGCAATGCAGTTTCCGTCAAGCCCTATCTTTAGCAGCTGTCAATACCAAAGGCTTGTTGGAATAGAAAGGTCTTTGCTTGACGCCGGAAGGACTGCAAGGAGGGGGTCATTCTTACATCCCTAGGAAGGGAATTCCAAAGCCTAGGGGCAGCCACCGAGAAGGCCCTATCACGCATCCCCACCAGTCGTACTTGAGAGGGCGTGGGTATTGAGAGAAGGGCCTCTCCTGGAGATCTCAGGGCCCGGGCAGGTTCATACAGGGAGATACAGTCTGATAGTTACCAGTACTGTTTTTTGTGTATTATTCTCAACGATACCCATGTATATTCCAACCTGCATAAATGGATATACCTATTTATGTATCTGGTAACTTGGATTCCAGCCTGTGAAAACAATTTCTTGTCCTGTGAGATGTCACTGTACTTTTTGTTGCTTTGCTAAGAGTAGATTGGCATGCGTAACAATCCTAACTGAGGCCAGACAGGAGCAGAGGAGAGTGGAGGATCCACTGCTGCATGCCAGGCCTTGCCAGCTTACAGGGGCCAGGGTGGAAGATGACGGTGGTGGTGTGTTTTTCATTTGCTAGACCAGCTCCAAGCTGGCATAGCTGAGGGACCCAAGGGTCAGGCTCCTCATGGACTCCACTGGCCAGTGGATTCAAAACCACCGCTACCTTGGCCCCAAATGCCCCATTTCAGAGTTTTCTGCTGGACAGGATGATTGTCAGTGGCGGTTTTCCACCTGACTGGGCAAAACTGGGGGCCTCTGCCCCCCCTCAACCAGTAGCTCTCTTCTGTACCAATGAAGGCTGGTGGAGAAGTGACTTTGTATCATCGTAACTGTCCCAGCTATCGACTGGGGCTATGAATGCACTGTAAAATCTTTTTGTTGTGGATGTGTTTGCCACCCTGGACTCCTTCAGGAGGAAGAGCAGGATATACATTCAATAAATAAATAATAAATGGTGGGTTGCACAGGAAGTCTTTGTGCGGTGAACTAAAGGCACCAAGAGGTGTATGTAGGAAATATTTTGCCCCAGTAATGAAGGACTCAGGCTTCTTGGGGCTTCAGATGTTCCTAATTATCCTGTGATGGAAGTAGAAACCAATATATGGCTCAACTGCATCAGTTTCTTTAGGAAGTGTGGGCTACCTGTGGTCTTTCAGATATTGTTGGACTACATCTTCCATCATTCCTATTCATTGCATATGTTGCTTGCACCTAAAGGGAAGTAGAATTCAGCAACATCTGGAGGGTCACAGGTTGCCCACCCATGCTATAGAAAGTAAGTGATGTAAAGGAAGACTGATGGTTGATGAAAACTGATGATAGATGGCTGTTTGCTTTTCCCTCTTGCTCAGGTTATCCCTGAAGAAATACATAAGAATCTTGTAGAAGAGCTTCCACAACCCCGCAAAGTTCCCAGGAGGTTCGACGAATATACACAAGAAGAAATTGATGCTTTCCCAAGGCTCTGGACTCCGTAAGTGTCAAACAGTCCTTAAAGGGGATGTTTATGACTACATGTGTGATGGGTTGGCTTTTAAAGAACGCATTAGCCTTTAAGTGGTGAAGGAAATGTTTAGAGAATGCCTTTGAAGCAAACTTGCAGGTGGATAAACCATACAGTTTTGTTCCAGCAGTGTAGGATTATTTTAAGCATTGATTTTGTTCATTCTCTGTATATCTGTATGTGTATCCTTTTAAAATAATAGAAACCAAGGCATGTCTTCTCTTGATCCTCAAGAGTAATATTTTCAGAATAGTTTTATAAACGTCACTGTATACCCTGGAAAATATAGTAGCCTGCTTTCACATGGAGTATATTTTTGTTTTTTAAAAAAAGGCCATAAAGACAAGACACCAGGGATATAACATGTAGATATCTGTACGACTTTGGGAGAATTAGGCTGTAGCCTTGAAACCTGTTACTGGTAAGTCAAGATACATGACTTATAGTTATGTATGTGAAGCACAAGGAGAGAGAAGAAGGCATGAGGCGGTCTGAACTAAGGCAAAAATCCTATAAGAGGATTCAAGGGCCTGCTGAGAGTCTTTTGGAATATACTTCTGATATTAAAGACATAGTGTGAATTATCAGCTAGGGAATCCTCCTGTGTCTTTTAAAAGACTACATAACAGGCAGAATGGTGTGCCTGTTGAATTTCTGCCTGCCATATGGCCTTTAAAAGCACAGAAGTCCTTTTTCTCATCCCACCTGCAGTATCCTCAACCCCTGAAAGTTTATCTTTACTTTCCAGATAGAGGGCATGATTGTTTCAGAGCACTTCAGTGTAATTTCTAACCCCGCCAGCTTTGTTTCAGTTTACACATTAATTCCTATATTATAATCCCTATATTACACATTAATTCCACCACTCTTGCCCCCACATACAGAAGAATCTACTTATTACAGTCAAGAACAAACAGTTCTGCTAAAGAATCAATAATACTGTAGGAAGCTATATGATGAACTCAACTTTAATGATCCCTCCCTTTATTGTGCTGCTACATCTGTTGTGAGATGGCTCTGAGAAAGATCACGTCAGCCATAGGCAAGATGAGAGAATCCAGTCACCTTTGCCACTGCTGTTGCTGCTGTTCTGGTACATATTCCTACAGAGGGTAGGGGTGGGTTTGGGCAGAACACAGCAACTTATAGCTAAGTAAGAGTCGCTGCATATCCCTGATCTAACTAGCTATGCTAATCTACAGATTCAAAACGATCAAGACTATACTCTAGCAGTAGAGGTACATCTTCACTTGAAACAGGGCCCACATAGAACTGCTGGTGGTGGCCCACAGAGACTGAGTAGATGAATAATCTGTGATGCAACTGTTTGGACTAAGAGCAATGTTTGTTCAGGACTCTGGCCCAGGACTCTGTGGAGGAATTGGGGTGTGTTGTGAAAGTTATGTAGTTCTCCACATGAGCATCTTAAGTCACTGGTTCCCAAGCTTTTTTCCTTATGGATCTCTTGAAAATTGCTGAGGGTCTTGGCAGACCACTTCATGATTTTTCTGCCTGTTGTAGCAATTGTAATGCATTATGCTAGAAGATTTTTCAAAGTGCATTTTTATTCTTTTATTTCTTATATTGTTTATTGTATTACAATTTGCATTCCAATATAAGTAACAGAAGCAATAAAAATGTAATTAAAACAATATTTAATGCAAACATGCTGTGGACCACCTGAATAAAACTTATGGGCCACTTGTGGTCCATGGACCACAGTTTGGGAACTCCTGTCATAAGTAATAGGAAAGATTTAGTAAAGATTAGTTCACTGCTCTAATGCAAGGTGAGTTTTATTAATAAAAGATCAAATTATTCAATCCCTGTTTTACTCAAGATTCTACCCTTTCTATAGAGTCTGGTCAGAAGATTCAAATCGCTGGGAAATTTAAAAGCAAAGGAGGATGGGAAAGGGATTACTGGCCAGAAGATTAAGGAATATTGAGGATATCCTGGTACTGCTGGAAATCTGAGAAACAAACCTAGAAATATCTAGTATGTGTGTATGTATTTGAAACGCTCCTTAGGTTCTGAGAGAAAATCCCTTCTAACATGCTGTTTACAACTGAGGTTATATGTATTTACATTCCCTTTGCAAATAGGACTTTCCAGTCTGCTAACCTTGGAGTAATCATGAGTCAGAGAAAAATTCCCAGAGAGCCCAGGTGTCTGACCCTTTTCTCTCTCTGGAGCATTTCACTCTTACAGTGTTAGCTGGTGTAAGCATATGGACTGTGAGCCAAGACATCTCCAAATTTCTTCACAACTACAATCTCCCTGGATGGCCTTAAACAAGTCAACCAGCCCCTAGTCTGCTATCTAGGAATAAAAATATTAAACTATCTTATAGGACCATGTAGCCCTCTTCGTGCATATAACATATAAAGGGCATTTGTATGTGAAATGTTTTGAACATTCAAAAAACAATACATCAATACTGAATAGTTGTTATGTCTGCATCCAGTGTCTTGAGACACAAACTAAAACAAGGGAAAGCATGCAGATTAGCATAAATGTACTTCATTTTGCGTACTTTGATGAGGCTATATTACTGGGTGAGTCAAAATGCCAATACTTTGGTGTGAGGGCTATAGTAGTTAAAAAAAATGGAAATGGACTGCCTTCAAGTTGATCCTGACTTATGGGGACCCTATGGATAGGGATTTCATGGTAAGCAGTATTCAGAGGGGGTTTACCATTGCCTCCCTCTGAGGCTAGTCCTCCCCAGCTGGCTAGGGCCTGCTGAGCTTGCCACAGCTGCACAAGCCAGCCCCTTCCTTGTCCGCAACTGCCAGCTGGGGGGCAACTGGGCTCCTTGGGACTATGCAGCTTGCCCACGGCTGCACAGGTGGCAGGGCACATAACCCCTGAGCCACTCACTGTGGGGATGATCTTTAGCTGGCCCTTTATACCCAGGAGACACGAGTGGGGATTTGAACTCACAGACTCTGGACTCCCAGCCAGGCTCTCCTCCTCACTTGGCTATACCAGCTGTATAGTAGTTAAAGAGACAGGGAATTAGAGTCTACTATAATTGATACCTGAGCTGTTAGTTCCTTCACCTATTGGTTCCTGTTTGTCCCTTGTTGTCTTTTTCGTCTTTCCTCCCTGATTGCCTAAAATGTTTGCTTCTAGAAAGTTGCCCATGGGGAATGAAATATAGCATCTGGTAATTGGGAGAGAATTCCTCAGCGTTCTGGATTTGAGCCAGGACACACTAGTTACTGATGTTTATGATATACTGTGTATCTACCTCCTGACTGCTGGAAGCCCAGTCCTGGACCCATTGGCTTCTGAGCAGTCAAGAGGCCTTGGCTTAACATTTCCCTTCAAAATCAAGAGGGGAAAAAATTTGAAGTAGTTTATCTACTACAAGTGAGGTTATTGTATTCCTGCAATCCATAAACCGTGCCATGAGACTACTTATTTTCTGTAGTAAAATACACTGTCCTCTCAGTGTGCAAAAATGACTGTTATAATTCTGTTAGCCATAGCTGCCTTGACTCTCCTTCAGACTTTTTTTCCCCTAAGAAACATTCGTGTATCTGGTTTAACCAAAAAGAGGAAATGGAGAGGTGGTCAGAAAGCTTTTCTGCCTGCTGCTGAGGAAGGGAGAAAGCACTTGACCTCTGATTACATAACAGTAAAGCAATTAAAGCATAAAATACTCTGGGATTAAAAGGCGGCAAGAATCTTACTGTAGAAAGGAGTTTTAAAAAAAATACAGTGACAAAATTGGAAATGGGTTGGGGATGTCCAAGACTCCAGCCAAATTGATACTCCTCCTCATATGGAAGCCAGGCGATGCTTTCCTAAAATCCTTTTAATCTTAGACCGTTGCAGTTTTATGCTGTGAAATTGGAGTCTGTTATCACCACATTTAAGAAGGTTACAGGAAGCTAGCTGTTTAACATAGAGAAATGCCGTGTGGTATTAAGCATGGAAATGGTACTTAACGGTATAGCTTATAATTAGTAAAATGAGCATGAGAAGTGTCTGTCTTCACTTGTGAATATTAGGCACTGTTTCAACTGGAAAATTAGAGGCCCCTTTTGCTCCAGCTGCCTGAGAGACCAAGAACAAAATAACTTGCCTCAGGGTATCTTACACTTCTAAAAATATTTGGGGGGAGGGGTGCCCTGTATCCCTGCCGGGTTTCCTTTCTTAGAGGAAGGATGAGCATGTATGTGTTTTCCAGCATCTCTATAGCAAAAGTTCCCCTGCTAAATTCTTTAGGCTTTTGGTTCTCATAGTGGGAGCAGGTCTCGCTAAGTGGATGCAGGTGGTAGCTGGGTTGTGGCATAATAACAGCCTGTGAATTGGGGAGTCCCAGTACAGATCTCACTTCACTGGGTGGTCCTAAGCAAGCTACCACTCTCTGCACCTCAGCCCTGTTATCTGCATTATAAAGGATAATAATACTGGCCTACCTTACAGGGATAATTATTGAGAGAATGTACATGAGTCACTTTGAACACCTGAAATATGCTGTATGAGTGTTGTGTAGTGTTGGTTTCCAGGGGAGGCATGGAGACTTCTAATGCTGCCACAACATAGTACATCAAAACAAGCAATATAAAGCTCACTTTTTTTAAAAAAAGGGAGACGGGAGACCATTATCAATCATCACAGCTGCAGGGGATTGGGCAAAAGTCCAGTCTAAAATCAAAATACCTAGCAGAGAGGGAGGGGGGAAATCCTTTTGGTTAAACTGAAGACAAGGGAGGGAACAAAATGAGGCAAGGCGTTAACAGCCTAGACTCAGCAACAGGGAAAGCTCTTCCGCATGATTCTGCCAACCAAATTTCAGGTGGTGGCATGGCATGCAACGTGACTTCCTCAAATGATCTAAGAGAGCAGACAGCCTCTAGCCCTATCCTAATATCGGGCAGGGAACCTCCGGTCCATCAGCCTAATTGGGACCACCAGGTCTCTCCATGATTTAATTTAATATTATTATTATTATGAGGCTATTTTGGCCAAGCCACACCCACCTGCCCCACATCTAACATCAGGGGTGGGGCAGGCAACAAACTGAGTCAGCTGAAAGGGGGTTTGCGGGCATCAGTGCCTGTAAAGCCCTGAGGAAAGCACTCTGTAAGACCCAACTCAGCTGATTTGCAAGGGGCTTCACAAGAGGGTTGACACAGGAGATGAACTGGAGATATGAGACAGGAGACGTTATCAAACAACATAGCAGCAGGGGGTTGGCAAAGAAGCATGCTTTCTTTGCCAATCCTGCAGGAAATTTTCCCAAAGACCTCAGAAAACCTTCAGCATTCATCAGTGTTCAGGGGTGGACTTGAAATCCAGTCCTTCAGCCCTGCAGAGTTTACAGGCAGCTTTAAAATCGAGCCTGACAAGGTAATGGTCTGCCCAGGACAACAGAGTCCAATTCTGCTCCCCCACCCACAGGTAACTGTCCCTCTCCCTCAATCCAGTACAGAAGACCAGGCCCAATGTGTGTCCTGCCACAAGTTTCAGCCCAGATATAAGTTGAGACAGGCCTGTGATTGTCATGGATTTATCCTGATAAATCCAACCTTAGTGCTTTTCACTATTTTGAAGTGCTTTTTATATGAGTAACTGTTCTCTTTCTATGGCCCCATCATACCGCTTCAAACAGTCATGGCTGCCCATAAAGCATCCTGCGAACTGTAGTTTGTTAAGGGTGCTGAGAAGAGCTACAATTCCCAGAGTGGTTTAACAGTCAATCTATTTTCCCATAGAACTCTGGAAATTATAGCTCTATGAGAGGAATAGAAGTCTCTCAACACTCTTAAAGAACTACAGGTCCCCGGATGCTTTAGGGGACGATCCGCCTGTTTAAAGTGGTAAATACATAGTGCAGATGGGGCCTATGGATGGGAAGTAGTAGTTCTGTCCAAGGATTCCATTTGACACTAAAAGCAGTATACATGTTCACCAGCCTGCGTTAGCAAGATGCTCTCTTAACCTATTTTCCACAGGTAGACTGCCATCAAGTGGGTATCATAGCTCCACCTAGCATCTGAAGGCAAGAATGTTCTGAAGTCAAGACTAGGGGCCTCAGGCACCTCCCACTCTTCAGTTCATTCTTGCCTTCGTCTGAGGCAGTTGGATAACTAGAATAGCGTAGTGTATAGCTAAGTTTTCTGTGTTTGTATTTTGTGTGACAGAGTGTGTGGGACTGATTGTTGTCGTTTCCTCTTGTTCCCTTTCCTCTCTCATTGCCTTAGGAGTGTAGTTCTGATCGTTCGTTCACTTCGTTCATTTTTATTTTTAGCTGGGATTTTTTTGGGGGGGTTGTGTGCACGTTTGTCTTCCCTCTCCCCCTTGGTCCCTTTGTTGGGGACGGCCGCCGCTTCCCCTCCGTTGGTTGAGAGATCGCTTCCGTGGTTCTCCCTTCCTCATACGGCGGCGGCTTGTATTTTCCCAGCTGGGAGTCTGCAGCTGCGGCTTCCTCCTTAGCGCCACCGCTAAACCGTTTTTGTGCCACTGGCTCAGCAGCAGCTTGAGCTGTTTCTTTTTAGCGGCTAGGATCCCCTTTTTCCCTGAAGCTCCGCTTCAATGCGGCGGTGCTTTCTTCGTTGGCATCCCCCCCGGCTCACTACTGTGGCTGTTTGGAGAGCCCGCGACTGCTATCTCAGCCTAGGAGCATGCGCGGTTTTTCCTGGCGGGGTGACTGCGACTGCGGCTCCCTCCCACCTCCCTCCCCAGCTCGCTATTGCGGCCGTTTGCACTGACTGCAGCTGACCTCTCAGCTCTCGGCGGCCGTTTTTTCTCTAGACGGCAGCGGTTCTCCCAGCTGGCCTTTAACATTTCTGGTGATCTCGATCACCGCCATTGCTCCTTGCTCTTCCCGGCCGCCATTTTGTTTCACTTTTTTCCCGCTCTTTTGGAGGGTGCCATTTTGTTTTGGCCTTTTCCCCACTCTTTTTCTCTGAAATCTACTGGTTATCTCTCTGCCTGTGCTAGAGCTGTTTAGACCTGTGTTTTTCTTATTTTGTTCAAGTTCAGATATGTCTTGAGTTTTTCTTATTTTATTCAAGTATAGATAAAGCCTGCACAAGGTCCTTCCGCATAGCAGCAGTACATCCTGCTGTGTGTGTACTGCAGTGTATTGGAATCTGTACATTCTCCCCTATCCATGGGTGTGTACTAAAGCCTTCAAGTTTGTACATTCTCCCCCATCCATGGGCGTTTACTAAGGCTATTTGGAACTGTGCATTCTCCCCCATCCGTGGGCATGTACTGAACCCCTCTCAGAGATATGACGGCGGATCAACAGCCAGTGGCAACTCAGGCGACCAGGACAAAACAATCAGGCAAAACTACTTCGCACAAGTCAGCTAAGCATAAGCAACCCAGATTACACGCCAAGGCTGTTGCTAAAACTAAACATCTGTCAAGCCACAGCGCTTCCAAGCGAACACGTTACGTGTCTGCTCCAGCTTCTGAGGATGTGGGCCAAGAACAATTAACAGCCATTTTTCATTCCCTGGCCGGGTTGTCTTGGGATGAATTTGAGGGGTTCCCTGCCCAGCCAGCGGTCAGTTGCCCGCCTCCACCTATATTGCCCCCTAGGGCTCATTCATCTCTTCAGCCTGATGAGCTCCCTGTAAATTTGCCTCAACAAGTGCAACCATCATTGAACCAGCCGGGCCACTCAGACCATCCTCCCCCACCGGGCCTGCAGTTGTCTCCTGAGTTTCTCTCTCAGTTACAGGACATGCTATCATTCTTTTCTCAAGCGCAGTCACAATCACAGGTCCCTGCCCTTCATCAACAGAGCGTACACAGTCAATCTGGCACTTGGGGACACTACGTAGCCAATGAGGCAGATCCATCCTGCTCACCAAACCCTTTCGACGTTGCCAGGGGCAGGTTTGGCGATGAGATTACCGGTTTGGAGGATCCATCGTATTCTATGCAAGCCGAAGGAGACTAGTGGAGTGATCAGTCAGAACAGGAGGAGGATGCATCCTGTCGCCTGTTTGATGCAGCCAATTATCATCCCCTTGCTCGTAGAGTTTTGAACACCTTAGGCCTCCAGCCTCCGCAACCTGCAGCTGCCACTCCCCCTGTTAAGGGGGCCAAGGTTTTGAAATCCCCCAAATCAACAGAGCACTACCTCACTGTGCCAGATCCGATCGACAAACTGGCCAAGGATAAATGGTCTCGCTTGCTGCAGACACGCCATTTTACAGCCCTTGCTGACAAGCATTTACACCTTGGCTCCAGAGTTTACAAATCGGCTGGCTGTCCCCGGTATAGACGAGCCGATTTCTAGTTTGGTTTCTTGATCCCTCCTGCCGAGGGAAGGGGACTCACAGTTGAAGGACGCCTCTGAGCGGAGACTAGACTTTGTCTTATGTAAAAACCACGAGGCTACCGCCTTTGCCATGCAGGCTGCTGCTTCAACTTCCATCTTCTCAAGGGCGTCGATGTGGCTAGATGACCTTTTAGATGACCCCAGTCCCGATCTGGTCTCTCTAAGATGGACCCTGGTGAAACTACGCAAGACAGCGGCATTTGTAGCAGATACCACCTTGGATTCAACTCAGCTGGGAGGAAGAGCCATGGCTGCTCAGGTGGTGGCTCGGCAAACTCTCTGGCTCCGTCACTGCAAGGCGGACTCTACAGCCAGGGTCAACTTCTCAAGGGCACCTTTCGCTGGATCATTACTCTTCAGGGAGGAAGCCCTAAAAGCAGTATTAGTAGATCCCAAGGATGCTCGGAAGCCTGTCTTGGCCACTGCCTGAAATGATGATCGCAGGCAGTTCAGACCCTGGTGAAACTACGCATACTGTGCGTTCCAGCCCTTTCGAGGAGCGCGGTCCGGGGGACGAGGCCGCGATTTTGGAGCAACCAACTTCTGTTCCTCCAGGGGAATTTGGCACAGACAAAGTTACCTGGGCAGAGGTCATTACCAGGGACGTAGAGGTACCTCAGTATCTTCATATTGTGAAGAGGTTTGCCAGCGCAGACAATACTGACGCGATCCCGGTCGGGGGCAGATTACTTCTGTTTGCAAACCACTGGCTGCGTCTGACACAGGTCACTTGGATCAGAGATCTTTTTCGTCATGGCTATGCACTAGAGTTTTGGGCAACCCCTCCGGACAGATTTCATCCCTCCCCTTGTCCCAAGGCTCCATCCAGACACTACATCATGCAGAAAGCCATACATCACCTCTTGGACATAGCAGCAATAGAGCCAGTCCCCACAGCAGAGAGGTCGGAAGGGGTGTACTCCCTCCTGTTTGCAGTGCCCAAATGAGATCTGTCATGGAGGGTGGTGTTGGACCTCAAGTTCATCAACCGTTTCGTAAAGTATCGCAAATTCAAAATGGAATCCCTCCACTCCATTACAAAAAGCCTTCACGAAGGAGATTTCCTGGCTTCTGTCAACCTAAAGGAAGTTTATCTCCATGTGCCTATTTGCATAACTCACAGAAAGTTCCTTCGTTTTTCCTTCGGCTCCCAGCATTTTCAATATCGAGCAATGCCATTCGGTCTCTCGTCCGCCCCGAGAGTCTTCATCTATTTATTTATTTATTTATTTAACGGATTTCTTAGTCGCCCATCTGGCTGGCTAACCAGTCACTCTGGGTGACGTACAAAATAAGCAAAATAGCATAAAATGACACATCAATACAATAACATTAAAATCTAAAAGCAATGATGTTAAAAGCTAGCCCACCCCAAAGGCCTGCCTGAAGAGCCAGGTCTTCACGGCCCGGCGGAAACTCATTGTAGAGGGGGCCTGCCGGAGATCATTTGGAAGGGAGTTCCATAGGGTGGAGGCCACAATTGAAAAAGCCCTTTCTGTAGTCCTCACCAGTCTAGCTGTTTTGACTGGTGGGATAAAGAGGTCTTTTGAGGCCGATCTTGTTAGGCGGCATAGCTGATGATGCTGGAGGCGCTCCTTCAGATAGGCTGGGCCGAAACCATGTAGAGATTTAAAGGTCAAAGCCAACACCTTGAATTGGGCCCGGCAAGCAACTGGGTGCTACTCATCTTGGTGGCTTACCTCCGCCTACAAGGGGTGCATATCTACCCCTACTTAGACGATCTATTAATACGGGCAAGTTCCATGGAGCTGGCTCATCTCCATCTGACCCTCACGCTCCATGTTTTACGGACCCATGGTTGGCTAGTCAATCTCAAAAAAAGTCATCTCCAGCCAACCCAACGACTACAACATCTAGGGGCAATGCGAGACACCTTACAGGCGATGGTCTTTTTGTCTTCAGACCGCATCACAGCCATCAGAGACATGGCAGTCCTTTTGATGCATCGTTCAAGTGCAAATGTGATGCTTCTAGCAAAGTCTCTGGGAATGTTGGTGTCCACCATCCACATTGTACCATGGGCTTGAGCTCATACTTGCCAACTTTAGTGGGCCTTATTACCATTCCAGCAGGACATTGCCAGATCCAACCACTGAACAATCTTCTTGGATCATGCACTGCATCTTTCCTTCCGCTGTAGGATGATAGTCCAAAATCTCAATAGGGGCACTCCGTTCCGAGAACCCCACAGGACTGTTATAACCACAGACGCCAGTCTCACCGACTGGTGAGCCCACTGCAACTCCCAGTTTTTTCAAGGGGTTTGGTCCGACGTCGAGCGGACTCAGAGCATCAATTGGCTGGAACTGAGAGCTGTCCACTTAGCTTTTCTTCATTTTCAATCTCTATTCCCCTTGGACCATGTTCTCATTTGAACAGACAACACATGTGTGAAATCTCATTTAAACAGACAAGGGGGAACCAGGTCTCATTCCCTACAGAACCTAGCCTACCAAATATTCGAGTGGGCAGAAAAACGTCTGAAATCCTTGAAAGCAGAACATCTCAGAGGAATTTGGAATGTGGCAGGCGACTGGCTCAGCAGACAACAGGTCTTTCCGGGAGAATGGAAACTTCATCCGACGATATTCCATCTTCTTCAACGTCGATTCGGCGTTTTCTCAGTGGATCTATTTGCCTCCAGTCTCAATTTCCAGCTGCCCAGGTATTTCGCACGGTACCTGGACACAACAGCGGAAGCAGTGGATGCGCTATTGATACCATGGCCGGACGGCCTGCTGTACGCATTTTCTCCAATACCACTTCTGGTCAGAACTCTGAGGAAGGTTCGACGCAAGAGGGCCAAGCTGGTTCTAATAGCCCCGTATTGGCCCTGTCGACCGTGGTTTTCAGACCTCCTTGCCATGTCAGTGATGGACCCTTGGACACTCCCAGTCAGGCCAGACCTCTTATCACAGGGTCCAATATGGCATCAGGACCCCAATTGGCTCAACCTAACAGCTTGGCTTTTGAACGGGGACATTTGAGGTGCGCAGGCCTATCTAAAGAGGTTATTGACATTATACTGGCCTCTAGACATCCATCTACCACTCGTATATTTCAGAATACTTGGGTGGCATTCTCCAGGTGGTGTCAGTCCCAGACCTTCCATCCTTCTCAAGCCACAATACAACAGGTGTTGCAATTTCTTCATAAAGGCCTAATGATGGGGCTTAAACCCAACACCTTACGTCGACATGCGTCCACTTTATCGTCCATTCTCTGTTTCATCCACTGATACTCCTGTTGCCTCGCACCCTCTTATCAAACATTTTCTGAGGGGAGCTGCTCTACGTTTGCCAGCTGTATTCCATCACTTTCCTTTGTCAAAGGTTCTGCAGGCTCTACAACGCCCTCCATTTGAACCTCTTAGGACTGTGCCATTATGTCTGTTGTCGTTCAAAGTCTTGTTCCTGATAGCGATCACCTCTGCGAGAAGAGTCTCGGAATTGGGCGCATTGTCTTCCGCCCGCCATCTTTGTGTTTTTCATAAGGACTCTGTTGTACTGCGGACAGATCCCTCCTTCCATCCCAAGGTCAATTCAGCCTTTCATTGCAACCAGGACGTCGTTCTTCCTTCCTTTTGCCCGAATCCCATCCATCCCCTGGAGAAGGCTTGGCATTCGTTAGATGTCCGGAGGGCCCTCAAGACCTACCTGTCTTGAACCCAGGATATAAGACTAACTGAGTCCTTGTTTGTATCCTTTCATCCACGATCTATCTGGAAGAAAGTAGCTAATTCTACCTTATCTCGCTGGTCGCGCGCATGTATTACCTTGGCTTATGAGTCTCTTAAGCTTCCTATTCCTTCTAGTATAACAGCGCATTCTACTAGATCAGCAGCCACTACGACTGCTTTTGCAACCAACGCTCCCCTTGCAGACATTTGCAGAGCAGCTGTTTGGTCTACCCCAGATTCATATATAAGGCATTACAAAATAGACTGTTATGCCTCTGCCGATGCCTCCTTTGGTAGGCAGATGTTGCAACAGGTTCTCAGTGATGATTAGGATGTGGATAGTCCCTCCCTGTTATGGGCTGCTTTGGTACATCCCGCTTGATGGCAGGCTACCTGTGGAAAATGGACCATTGGTCTCACCTGAAGGGTGATTTTCACAGATAGACTGCCATCACGACCCTCCCCGTTGGAGGATATCTAGGGATTTTCCATCTGTTCCTATATATTTTTGTTTACTCCATAAGGTTTAGGTTCTATGTAATGAAGTCAAGACCTTCTGAATCTGTTATATTGAAATGTTAGTATTGTATTATTATGGAATCGCAATTTTGTTATTTCCTTGTCCGTTGGCCTTTTTTCATAAGGTTTTAGAAATTTCTCTCTGGACTCGTCACAAATGAACTGGAGAGTGGGAGGGGCCTGAGGCCCCTAGTCTTGACTTCAGAACATTCTTGCCTGCTTGATGGCAGTCTACCTGTGAAAATCACCCTTCAGGTGAGACCAATGGTCCATTTTCAGTCTTAGTTGTTTTCATCACGAATGCAGATGTGAGAAATACAGGTGAAGTGAAAGCTATTTGACTTCACTATGCTTTTCTTGGAAAGTGTATATATGACAGGCTGAATTTAACTATTTTAACCTGAATGTGAGCTGAACCTGACCAGTACATTTTATATCCAATCTACTAAACCTGAACCCAAATTGATTTGATGAGTCCCCTCAAACCCTCCTTAATCCTTAAGTACTGTACTCCCATGAAAACTGCAGTTAATAACATTCTCAACAAATCTTGCATTAAATTCAAATTGCAATAAGAGATTTAGAATTTTGGATTACAGTAGGACCCCGCTTCTCGGTGTTCCGCTAATACGGTGCCTGCGGGGCGATCAGCTGGAGCAGTGGCTGGAGCTCCCTGTGCTCCAGCTGATCTTCTCTTTCTGCATGATCAGACCCCCATGCTCCAGCTGATCATGCAAGAGGAGGGGAAGATCAGCTACTGTACAGCTTATCTTCTCCGGCACAATCAGTGGGTTAAGTTCCAGACCCCTGTGCTACAGCTGATCCGCTTTTTGGTGGTTTTCACTTTTTGGCGGGGGTCTGGAACCTAACCTGCCATATGAGTGGGGCTGTACTGTACTTGAACTGGTTTGGAGCTTTTGCAGTGGAGAGAACTAATGAGGTCCTCTTGAATGCTAAAGCTGAGCACACTAGGGGGTTGAAGATAACTAAATATTTTTCTGCAAGCTGCCTAAACCCAAATAGACCTTATTTTTCTCCTGCAGAAACATTGTACAGGTAATCAGAGACTTCAAAAGAGGGACTTGCTTTCCCTTGGAACCTTAGATTTTGCCCAGTAGCTAGGTGTCAGAATGCTGTTCTAATATGAAGGCTTTAAAAAACATAAATCTAAAAGGTCAGCAAATCCACAGTTAAACTTTTTGGCTGTTTAAACATAATCCCATGATTTCGTTATTCATGTAATGCACCTCTCTAAGTATTTCACTGCCTTTCTTTCTAACCTTTTTCTCCAGTTAACATTCCAGTCGTAATAATGCCTTTGTTCCTTTCGCTAAAGCGCATGTGCAGTGCCTGCAGAACCATGAGAGGCACATCAAAATAATAAAGTATTTACATTCTGCTGTAATTAATACAGAAGGAATTGAAGCTGAAATATTACGTAGTAAAAATAAGTAATACGTTGATGATTATTTCCCCCCTACCAGTATATTCTTGGGGGCTTTGCTCTTGTAATATGTATAGGGCCTGTTCCAGTGTTCTGTGACTATACAGTAGCGCTGTCACTTTGGCTTTGTCTCCTGTGGGGAGGTGGGACTGGCTGCCTGCCTTCCACAACTCTGCCATATAGGGAGACACTGGACAAAACCTGGCAAGATAAGAAAGCTGCATCTAGCGAGGCTTCATGTGGAGGACCAAAGCCGGGAAATAAAATAATCCAACAACATGCCAAAAGTGAGGTGGCTGTTGATGAAATAGTACACCTGCAAATATGATACGCCTGTGATTGCTTCAAAATTTAAACTGAAGCCATAAAACAAAAGAGGAGGTTAGAAGTGGGAAAACCGTATTTAATTAAACTTGTCAGAAAATAATAACATTGGTTCAGAGTAAAGTAAGATGCAGTTAGGAGCTACAGTGTCTTTAAGACAGAATGCTGGATTCTCTCCATACAGATATATTGTTTGATCTAGCATTGTGGTTTATATTCTTAATCCTTGGGTTTAAGATTGTTTGTAATTCGATGAGTAAATGAAACTTATTCTCTAAATTTATGCTTAGTTTCAGTATAATTAAGAATGGTGTGGTCCACCAAACCATGACTTAGCATTAACATGCGGGCTTCCTGAGAGGAGATGACAGCACTTTATTCCTCCATTCATTCTGCAGCTGCACTGCACTAAGCCATGTCTTAACATATCATCTGAACCAGGGCTTGTGGTTTAGTTCTCCTGGACAAACCATGAGGTATAAAGCAGAGACAAACCTTGCCTGGAGAGAACTAAACCACAAGTCCAGATTCAGGCAATATGCCAAGCCATGGCTTAGTGTAGTAGCAGAACCATCAAGAAGGACCAATGCGGCTATAATCTCCTCTCCCAGAACCTGCATGTTTGTGCTAAGCCATGGTTTGGCTTAGTGTGGTGTATGAACCAGACCACTGACTGATTATATTGACTAGAATAAATAGGTATATAAGCAATAAATTAACACTGAGTTTTTGTCTTCTAAAACAAAGTCTTCATTAATTTGATAGTACACTCAGAGAGAGGGTGGTGTTCAACTAAGCCTTATGCAGAATAGACCCATTGGAATCAATAGACGTCTGTTAGCCATTATTACTTTAAGTCCATTGATTTCAGTGGGTCTTCTATATTTCTTAGTTAAATACTACTCATAGATTTAAATGAGTAACTTCTAAAATAGGCACACTGATATAATACAATATTTAGCTTTTGCTTTTTAAATTATATATAAACAGATAAAATAGAACATTAAAGACTCTGTTGAAAACATATTTTATTAAACAAACCTGAAAGATAAGTAGTGACATCTTATTATAGGGCAGTATTGCTGTCATCAACTAATAATAATCTCTGCATTCCTATGAGTATGGCTTTCTCCTCAGTGGTTTTTAATTTCTCAACTGTAGCTAAAACAAGAATGGTCTAAAAGAGTGGTTCTCAACCTTTATGAGTGTGGGACCCCCTTTGTAAACTCAAAAAAATTCATGACCCCAACTAGTTGTAATTTTAGTCTCTGTTAATTGAAAAAATGGTGTGTGAAAAAATCATATCTCCAAATATCCCTTTCCATTAAAAGCTGCCTGTACACAGGGAGGTGTTGCTTTCTTTTCTTAATGCAAAGATCCAATCAAATTGGTATCTCCCTTCCCCCCACACACACACACAGTCTGAAGATGTACAGTCCTGTCTCCAACACCAGTGGGTTATAGTGTTGGACTGAATCAGGTTCAAATTCCTACCCAGCCATGAAGCCCACTGGCTGACCTTGGACCAAACACAGTCTCTCAGCCTAACCTATCTCACAGAGTCTGTGTTAAGGATAAAATGGAGGGGGGGGGAACATGTGCACCACCTTGAGCAACTTGGAGGAAAGGTGGAATATAAATGCAATAATAATTAAATAAATACATGTCTGTTACAATACCAGGATCCCAGCCTCAGCCACCTGCTGAGCTTTTTTTCTTCTTCTTTTTTAAAAATAATAATCAAGAAGCAGCAATGTGTTGGTGATGGGGATGCTAGATTGTGCACTGCAGACAACAAGGTACACAGAATGAGGAGGGGGGTTAGTGCTTTTAGGCCTTGGGATGATCATCAGAACTGATGACTTGGTTAGAGTGCACTTGCGGAATGAAAGTGGAGCAGAAGACAGATCAGCGCATATACACACAAACACACCTGCCCCTCCTGCAAGGATCTGCAGGAGTGCATACATTCGGGCATGTGGGAGGGGGGAAGCCCCCAACTGTTGCAGCGTCTTAGAGAGAGAGATTGGGGGGAAGAGTGTAGATGGAAGAAAGGAGGGATGCTAACACAGACACAGCCTCAGAAATGGAGGGTAAGCAAGTCCTGCGCTTCCTCACTGCTTCTTGGCTCTGTCTAGGCTATAAGCGAGATCTGGGCAGCCTCACAAATAAGAATTTGTAAAAGAAGGTGGCAGCAAAGCAGGAGCCAAGAAAGGCAGGCAGGCTGGCTGCCAGCAGGGAAGGGGCAAAACAGCCTTTCTTTGCAGCCTTGCTTCTTTTTGCTTCACGAAAAGCCCTCCCCTTTCATTCTGAGCAAGGGCATTGTCAGCAGTGGCAATGCGAGGAGACGGGAGTTGGCGATAGTAATCCCCTCTTCTTCCTGGTAGCTCCACCCTCAGAGTCCTTCAGCATCTGCCACATGTTTTATAGGCAGACACCTTCCTTCGGCGCACCTGTAAGACACTCTGCTGCTTCAGCAAAACCCCTCCCCTCTTGTTTGGAGCAAGGGGAAGGTGCATCTGCAGCGGCAGTGGGGAGCAGACAGCATTCAGGGAGGGAAGAATTTTTTTAAAAAAATAATTCATTTCTTTACTGTTTGCAGCCCCCCCAGATTACTTTGCAGCCTCCCTGGGTGTCACGACCCCCAGGTTGGGAACCACTAGTCTAAAGCAAAGTAATGACCTGATTTGATCTCATGTTCTTGAAGGAAATGGAATGTATTTTTTTGTGTCATCCAGGACTGTCAAGGCTGATGGAACCATAAAGGAGAAATTCAGGAGCAGACTGCAGGGTTATGTGTTCCCTCCCTGGAGTAAATTTCTTCTCTTTCTCTGCTTTCATTGCAACCATGGAGAAGAGATACATTGGTACCAGTGTGAGCTGTGGTTAATGCTAGTCAGGTTTCCTATCTAACCAACATTCTAAATCTGTTTCAAATCCTGGGAAAGGGTTGCAGGAAGAGAGCACATGGTCCAATATCTCCCTACATCTCTTAATCTTCATTGGCTAAGAAGTTGACCCCTTACAACTGCACCAACCCTCAGTACAGAAACCTAACTAGTTCCCTATTTATACTTTGTATGTACAGTATGTATATAAATCTAGGAATGGAGATATCAAAAATGTATTAGATGAAAATAGAAGTTATCAAAGCATCCCTTGTAAAGGCCAAGAATTCTCACCTATAAATCTTATCTGCAACTGACATTCAGTATAGTTGCTCCATTGTAAGAGGAGAAAAGTAGCAAGTTTGTTCTGGAAATAAATTAATCTCTTAGTAGCCCAACTTCATATTATAAATACAGAAATTTGGCGAAAGACAGAAAATTAAATCAGATGACTAGAAGAAGCTTTCATAGAGTGGATGGGTAATTCTCACTGTTGCATATTCTGAAAGGAAACTGTTTTACTAATCAGGAAGATGTGTGTCTCCTGAAAAAGGCTGCTGACTCTGCTATGGGAAATAATGCTCTTCTAGGACAGGAGCGGGGAACCAAATAGCCTCCAGATGTTGTTGGATTCCAGCTCCCATCATGGCTAATGGTCTCTCCCTGATATCACTGTAGTTACTTTCCTATAACAGAATGCTCTTCTGTTCCCGCCTTAGCCCAGATAAATTCAGGCAGATAATCCCTTGATTACAAACTTAAAATCTATTATTTTTAGTCTTTAGTATTGGAAATGCAGAAACCTGCCTTAAACCAAGTCAGACCTATTGGTCCCTCTAGCCCAGTATTGCCAGCACAGCAACTCTCCAGGAATCTTTCCCAGTCCTGCCTGGAAATGTTAGTATTTCAACTTGTGGTCTTCTGCATACAAGGCATGTGCTTTTCCACTGAGCTATTCTCCTTCCTCACAAGAGACCGCTGGGGAAAAGCCTTTATCTCAAACAAAAAAGCCCTTTTTAATACTATATAGACAAATGCTCTGCACAGAACCATAAAATAGGACTACATAGAAGATAAAAAGGTTGTTCATTTAGAAGCATGAAATGCAAATGAAATGGTAACCTTGAGCTTAAATGTTCCATATCCATTCCTACCAGAGCTATTTCAGAAAACCGTAAACCAGCGATGACCCACGTGTCTGATTCCTCAGACCCCTTTTCACCTTAAGAGCAAAAGCTCAAGGATGCATACTGTACATCCTTTGGCTTTCTTTCCTATTGCTTCTCCTCCCACTTCCATTTTGCCTGGTGGATGACAGGCTGTGCCACATACTTTACCAAAACTGGGCAGGTGTCCTACATAGGAAGCCTAGTACTTAACCGCCAAGTTTTCAGACTTCAACAGATTTTCTAATAAAATTGTCTGACCATTAATTTCCATGCAAGATTGGTAGAGAAAGTGCATTACTAAATTTGTTCATAAGGCTGGAATTGTCCTCAGATGCCAACAGTTTTGTGTATTGTAAAGATTGTAAAAGAGGTGCAGTTATTTCTACAAGAAACCCACAAAGTGGCTTATGTATGAAAGTGGTAGTAGCCTTGTGAATGAAACACTTATATAACTCTGCAGAATTTCTGAGTCTGCCTGTCTTGATTCCATGTCTGGAAAAGTTCTCTCAGTCATTGAAGCAAACTGGAGTTCAGACTCATTAGTGCCCTTTTCAGCTTTGCGTTTCTCCCATTACATATATATCTTTGTGTCAGATTATTGGTGTACACCACTTATGAATTAGCTGGAAGGCACTAACCTCAAGACAATGCTGAGAGGTGCTTAAATCTTGTCAGAAAAGTCAGGGTTGACAAGAAGGTGATGAATACCTGCCACTCACTATGTAGATGGGGGTCACTTTTCTCACCAACTAGGAAGGAGGGGGGCCTGCAAGCAAGAAGAAAAATGCCATTTTGATGGCTTCAGAGTTGTCATACCAGATTCGTATTGCTGACTTAGGCAACTTCTACTGACAGTTCTTGGTATTTCTGCATTAGTAGGAGGAAAAGTTTCATAGACTTAAGACACCTGAGAAGGCTATAATATTTATTTATTTATTTATTGTTTGATTTATATCCCACCCTTCCTCCCAGCAGGAGCCCAGGGTGGCAAACAGAAGCACTAAAAACACATCAAAACATCATAAAGACGGACACTAAAATACACCAAAACAACTTTAAAAACATTTTTTTTAAAAAAAGCTTTTAAAACATCTTTTAAAAAGGGTTAAAAACATATTGCTTTTTAAAAAAATATATTAAAAAGCAATTCCAACACAGACGCAGACTGGGATAGGTCTCAACTTAAAAGTCTTGTTGAAAGAGGAAAGTCTTCAAAAGGCACCGAAAAGATAACAGAGATGACGCCTACCTAATATTTAAGGGGAGGGAATTCCACAGGGCAGGTGCCTCCACTAAAGGTCCGTTTCCTATGTTGTGCGGAACAGACCTCCTGATAAGATGGTATCTGCAGGAGGCCCTCACCTGCAGAGCGCAGTGATTGACTGGGTATATAAGGGGTAAAACTGTCTTTCAGGTATTCTGGTCCCGAGCTATATAGGGCTTTGTACACGAAAACTAGAACCTTGAACTTGGCCTGGTAGCAAATGGGCAGCCAGTGCAATTCTTTCAGCAGAGGGGTGACATGTTGGCGATACCCTGCCCCAGTGAGCAGTCTCACCGCTGCATTTTGCACCAGCTGCAGTTTCCGGTCCAGCCTCAAGGGTAGCCCCACATAGAGCGCATTACAGTACAGTAGGGCCCCACTCATACGGCAGGTTACATTCCAGGCCCCCGCCGAAAAGCGAAAACTGCCAGAAAGTGACGCCCTACTGTATTCCAGCCACCACGCTCCAGCTGACAGCGATCAGCTGGAGTGCAGGGAGCACTGGATGACTAATAACCAGTATGTCTCTAACAGACAAAAATTCTCTATACAATCTGATCAAAATTATTGTTGTTGTTATTATTATTATTATTATTATTACTCTTTATTTTTACCCCGCCCTTTTTCCAAAACTGGAACTCAGGGCGGCTTACAAATAAAAACTACACATAGGAAAAAAACATACAAAAATATACAATTAAAATAGAATTAAACTATTTGTAACATTAAAACCATGAAACATACACTTAAGATACTAAGACAATTTAAAACATTAAGAATAGGACCATAGAACAATACAACAGACCTTATGTGGTCCTATCTTAAACATCTAGTCCAAAAGCCTGTCGGAATAAAAAAGTCTTTGCCTGCTGACGGAAGGATAGCAAGGAAGGGGCCGTTCGTGCTTCCCTAGGAAGAGAGTTCCAGAACCTGGGGGCAGTCACCGAGAAGGCCCTATCTCGCGTCCCCACCAATCGCGCTTGCAAAGGTGTTGGGACTGAGAGAAGGGCCTCCTGAGGATCTCAACGCCTGGGCAGGCTCATATGGGGAGATACGGTCTGACAAATAGCTTGGACCTAGGCTGTATAGAGCTTTATAGCACTTTACAGCACTTTGAATTGTGACCGGAAACAAACTGGCAGCCAGTGGAGCTGTCGCAACAAGGGGGTTGTATGGTCCCTGTAACCAGCTCCAGTTAGCACTCTGGCTGCAGCTCTTTGTACCAGTTTAAGTTTCCGAACAGTCTTCAAAGGCAGCCCCACGTAGAGCGTGTTACAGTAATCTAAACGGGATGTAACTAAGGCATGCATCACTGTAGTCAAATCAGGCGTCTCCAGGAACGGGCACAGCTGGCGCACCAGTCTTAGCTGGGCAAAAGCACTCCTGGCCACTGCAGAGACCTGGGCCTCCATGTTCAAAGCTGAGTCCAGGAGCACATCCAAACTGCGAACCTGTGTCTTCAGGGGGAGTGTAACCCCATCCAGCACAGGCTGAATCCCTATTCCCTGATTTGCCTTTCGACTAACCAGGAGCACCTCTGTCTTGTCTGGATTTAATTTCAATTTGTTCGCTCTCATCCAGTCCATCACTGATGCCAGGCACCGGTTCAGGACCAGGACAGCTTCCTTGGTTTTAGGTGGAAAGGAAAAATAGAGTTGGGTGTCATCCGCATACTGATGACACCGAACCCCAAACCCCTGGACAACCTCACCCAGCGGTTTCATGTAGATGTTAAATAACATGGGGGACAAAACTGAGCCCTGAGGGATCCCATATGTCAACGGCCAAGGAGTCGAACAGGAATCCCCCAGCACCACTTTCTGGGTTCGTCCCTCCAGGAAGGAGCCGAGCCACCGCAATACAGTGCCCCCAAGTCCCATCCTGGCAAGGCGGCCCAGAAGGATACCATGGTCGATGATATCGAAAGCCGCTGAGAGGTCCAGTAGAACCAACAGGGACACACTCCCCCTGTCCAGCTCTCTGCGTAGGTCATCCACCAAGGCGACCAAAGCCGTCTCTGTCCCGTAGCTGGGCCTGAAACCAGACTGAAATGGGTCAAGATAATCCGTTTCATCCAAGAATCTCTGGAGCTGGGCAGCCACCACACGCTCTATTACCTTACCCAGAAATGGAATGTTGGAGACTAGCCGATAATTACCCATTATAGAGGGATCCAGGGAGGGCTTTTTCAACAAAGGTCTTACAACTGCCTCTTTTAGGCACATTGGAATTCTGCCTTGTTGTAAAGAGGCATTTACCACTCCCCTCACCCAGTCGGCCAGTCCCCTCTGGCACTCGTAATGAGCCAGGAAGGGCAAGGGTCTAGCAAACATGTGGTGGCTCTCGCCTCTCCAAGGATCTGTGTTGATGTTACCTGGTGCCTGGAGGTGGTAACAGGTTGGATGAGGGCAAATAAACTCAAGCTGAATCCCAAGAAGATGGTGGGTGGTGGTCGTGTCCAAGTATTGGGGATTTGGCCTGTTCTAGATGGTGATGCTCTTTTTCTGAAGGAGCAGGTACGTACTTAGAGAGTGCTCCTGAATCCAGAAATGTTATTCAAGGAATGTTGAGTAGTGCCTATTACCAGCTCTGTCTGCTTATGGTTACACCAACAGGTGTAACTCATTTGTGTAGGGACTCAAGAATAGGGCCTTCTCTGTAATTGCACTGCAGTTATGGAACTTCCTCCTTCTAGAGGCATGGATGGCTACATTTATGAGATTTTGTCTCATGGTAAAGACTTGATTGTTTTTCATGCTTTTGGAGTCCATGCTTAGATTATTTTCAACCTTTAGGGTTTTTTTACCTTGCTGTATTGATTATCATCATTTTATGCTTGATGTTTTAATTCAGTTTTATGAATCATATTGATGTTGTTTTAACTTGTTATATTTAAGCCACTTTGAGGTAATCTATGGCAGAAAGGAACAATAAAGAAGTTCTAAATAAATACATTTATGGGAATTAAAGGTTGGTTCTGGGCCTGAAAAGACTGAAGATTAGATTGGCCGAGATCAGCAAAGGCAGGGCCTATGCATGAACCGTCATGTCCTCTATGGGTCAGAAGCTGACTCCTCTACACCTAGAGAAAACGTGGCTTTCCTTTTTGTTTATTGACTGCAAATTGCCTTTAGTGTAAAAGTTATCTCTTTATTAAACTGCTGGGAGGAAGGGCGGGATATAAATCAAATAATAAATAAATAAATAAACATTTCCTTTTTCAGCCCATACAGTTCCTGTTGTAATAAGGAAAAATAGTATTTGGATCAGTGGTTGCTTCTCCAGTATTTCAAGCTGTTTATACCTGGGTTTTACCCTGAAATGCTGCAAGATAGCCTGAAGATCTTTCTGAGGGAGCCCTAGCCTTAGTGCCCTTGGCCTTGCCTGTTCACAATTCCATATAACAAAATGGTGCAGTAATGTACTATTCAGCACTTGCATTTTATGGCTGTCAGCACATGACTCCACTGGGTGGGCTCAAGCACAGACTCTGTAATGCTGAGCTAACAGCACACAAGAGGGTTCTGGCGCACAGATTGGGAGAAGAGTAAAGAGCTTAATTAAATATCTCCAAGCATCCACATCATTTTCAATCTACGTTGCACTGTTATTAAGACTTTTTAATAACTGCCACATATGAAAAAGAAAACTCATATGGTTATTCTTTAGGGTAAAAGCAGGGTCTGGCCTCCAGATCATTTAAGAACTTGTGTGGTATGCCAGTTGAGTTGATATATGCAGCCTTGTTCCATTTTTATCAATTGAATGATATGGTTGCCAGTTTCTGTAATTCCCATCTGCTCACCAGAACCCCAAGCTCTTCTGGGTCATGGGAACTGGAGGCTTGGCTTCCTCTCTTGTTGCTCTTGTGAAACTAGATGTTCTGAATACTTCCCAGTTTTCATTATCCAAACTATTATACATTTCTTGGTTTGTATGTTCACATTTTCTAATTTTTAACTTGAATGATTCTGGTAATGGTTTATTTATTTACCATTTTTTATTCTACTTTCAAACAATTATTGTCTCCCAAAGTGGCTCCCTTTAATTACAAACTGTGTGTGTATGTGTCAGGTTTTGAATAGCATGGGTAGAGGATTACAAATTTCACTTTGCTAGTTTCCTCTTGATAAGCAAAAATAGTTACTAGAAACTCCATAAATGATCATTTACTATTACAAAGTTACCAACAGCAAAAAAACCCACAATTTTCCTGCTTGTCCTTTGCTACATTTTTTCACATTTTCCGTAGCACAAACTGATGTACTGTTAATTCAGCTGCCAATACATCAGGAGTGGGGAATCTGTGGCCCTCCAAATGTTGTTGGACTTTAGCTCCCATCAGCCCCAGCCCAGTACTCAGGGATGATGATGATAATTTATTAATTAGTCACTTGACACCCAAAGGTCCCCAAGCGACTTACACAATGTTTAAACAAAAAGAAATAAAACACACTATAATACACAACAATAAACAACAAAACAATAGCACTCACACAGCCACAGGAAGATTTGGCAGCATATTAAAACAAAACATCATCTTAATCTATCAAATGCCTGGGAGAAAAGGTATGTCTTTACCTGGCACCGAAAAGATGACAAGGAAGGCACCAGGAGGACCGCTGGGAAGCATATTCCATAGATGGGGAGCAACAACTAAAAAGGCCTTCTCCCTGTCACCACCGTCCTAGCCTCCCTCAGAGGGGGGACCTGGAGAAGGGCCTCAAAGGAAGATCTAAGGGTCCAGGTAGGTTCATATCGGGAGAGTGATATGATGGGAGTCATAGTCCTGTCTGAAGGGCAACAGTTTTCCCACTCCTGTGACACATAGTTGTTATTGTAATAAAAGTTTAGAATATCTTCTCATTCTTGGTTTTATTTGACTAGATGTCCCTGTAAATTTATTAATCACCACTTTTTTTTTTAATTTACAGGTCTAAAGACTTTCGACGAATGTAACAGAAAGAGTGTAAAAGAATGGGAAGAGGACCCTACATATTTTGTCTTTGTGAGGACAAAGGCCTTCTGGCATTTCAGTTTAGTTAATTGCATAAAGCTTTTAATTACCTACTCTAAATTGTGGGGTGGGGGGTTCAGGTGTAGGGCAGTGTGGCTTCATTTATTTATGTTGGTTATCATAAATAAAGTTTTTTCTTCTCGGGGAGAGAAAAAGGATGACAATAAAATACTTTTTCTGAAAATAACAGACATATCTACATCTTTATATAGAGTTCTGGCCTGTAGGTGAACTTATTTTATGGCACACGTTGCTGCATGATATGCAAAACATTTGAGCAAATATGCTGGCTGTTAAGTTGTCATATTCCTGCTGAAGCCTGCAGTTAACCAATCATCTCACACTAACTTTCAGACATCCTGTTCCAGCAAACGCTTTTGCACTTGCATTCCTTACAGGAGTAGGTGCTGTGCAGCACAGAATAAATAGACAGAAACGAATGCAGTTCCCTGCTTGCTTCTGCCGGAAAAGAAAGTGAGAATAAACTTGGATTCAGGATCCCCTGTCACGCCTATACATCCAGTAGATCATCTGTGTATAAGTTAACATTATATAACAGTATAAGTTATCAGTGTATATGTTATTGCAGGAGTGGAGAATCTCTGGCCCTTCAGGTGGTGTTGGTCTACGTCTCCTGTAGTCCTTGGCCGTTAACCATGCTGATAGGAGTTGGGAGTCCAGCAATACCTGGAGGCTCACAACTTCCCCATCCCTGACATATTGGGGTAGCTACCTAGTTGGTTTGTTTTATATGCTGCTTTTTGGCCATTGTCCCCTGAAGCGGCATACGTACAATTAAAATACAAACAAAACAAAACCCACAGCAACCAGATTCAGTAAACCACAACACAGTAGCCAGTTGCTTAGCAGCAAGGATGCAAAAGGAGGGACACGGTAACATTCTAATTATAAAATGCCCAACAGAAGAGAACAGTTTTTGCCATCCACTAGAAAATAGAAAATGTAGTCACTAGTAGAAACAGACAGTGCCCTCCTATTGTGTGCATATCTCTGGATTAGGGTCAGTGTAGTTAAGAACATACGAACATAACTTTTAACAGCTTGAAAATGGGCTGCCTTCAAGTCGATGCCAACTTATGGCGACCCTATGAATAGAGTTTTCATGGTAAACTGTATTCAGAGGGGGTTTACCAAGCCTTCCTCTGAGGCTGGGAGGCAGTACTGGCCCAAGGTCACCCAGTGCGCTTCATGGCTGTGTGGGGATTTGAACCCTGGTCTCCCAGGTCGTAGTCCAACACCTTAACCACTACACCACATTGGCTTTCTTAACAGCTTAGGGTGTGGCTTTATTCCTGAGATCCTCTGGCTGAGTAGTGCCCTTTGGAAGAGACAAAAATGCCACTCTCTTAGCGTGGAGGAGGTTACAGCACTGGATTGAGACTTCCATTGCTGGAACCCTCCCCTCCACCCACCAGAATACTTGTGGAAGACTCTTGACAGCCAAGTCCAACTAGTGGAGTAGCTGAAAACATGGTATGTCTTGGGCAGCATATGGAAGAAGCACATGTCTGCTAATTCTGAACTTCTTGTCGGATGGATAGCGCCAAGAATACAGCAGGAGTCTTATGCCAGGGCAAGAAATGGTGTAAATAATTCCCCTCATTCCAATGGATGGGAGCAGTAAAATGAGGATTGCTCCTCCTGCCATGCTATTCCTGTGTTTTCATCCTCTCGAGCAAGAGATATTTGAATGCTGTGGAGCTATCACTAGCAGACTGGGAGCAGAGCTCTGAGCTAGAAGATTCCCAGAAATAGGATCGCTCAGCCATTTGCCTACTTTGGCAAAACACATAATCTTTGCCTAAATTACAGTGTGGGGATTTGAGGTAGGCACTGAAGCTGTTCAACCTATGTTAAAGGCTTCAGAGTTGCTGTAACTTACAGGGCCATCCGGCTAAATCTCTTAACTCTCCTAAGATAAAAAGTGACTGGATTTTGGAAGAAAGCTTGAAACTATACATCTGTCTCTTACTACTTTTGGCACACACATGCAATGATAAATAAAATTTTCTAAAATTGCTAAATGGGCATTGTTACTGAACTGTTATCAGAGGGCATGACGCTCCCCCCCCCGTCTGCTGCATGTAATGCAGATTTCCTATTGGAACAGACTGAATATAGTTATCAAGACTATACACTTATGATTTATTTCTGACCCTATAAAAGTCAGTCCCAGTGGCCATAACAAATGTTCTGGCAGTTTTATTTAATGAGCTGCACGTAACGTCCAACACTGTTGGCCAAAGTTACAGTGAGTGATAAATGTTTGGTCATGTTGGAAGAGCATGCGACATTAATACGTAGTGTGAACCCCATGCAGCCTAAATAGTGTGACCCTCACTGAAAATAATAACAGACTGTTTGTGATTACTCAGTCAAATCCTACCACACTGGCTGTCTTGTCAGCAATACTCAGTTCCCCCCAGCCTACCCAGTTGTCCACTTTACTTACAGTGCTCTATTGATTCTTTGATTGACCCAGCCTGGTCAGCTGGAGGCCATTATTACTTTTCACTGACAAGTAGACGGAGGGGGGGGGTCTACATACTAAGTGTTGAGCTAGCCTTTAAATGTCCATCATGGACTGCAATGCAGTGACTTATGTTTGGCAACACAACTCTCTCCTATTGGGTGAAATCCAATTCTGCCATCCTGCTTGCAAAATGTCTTTTGTGGATCCAGCAGGAGTATCTGCTAATGTGAGAGGGGAGGCAAATTTCTCCATATCCTCTTTCCTGCTGCAGCCCTCTTGGACCCCCAAAAAGCTGTTCTCAAAAGTTGGTCGACCCTCCAGAACAGAAAAAAATAGAAGAAAATCTCCACTGGATCAAAAGCCATTTTCACAAGTGGGACAGCAGCAATAGATTTCACCCATTCTCTCTTTTAGTAAAACAGATACATGCTGTATGGGTCTGATAGTTCAGCAAAATGGGTAGGTAACCTGTGGTCCTCCAAATGTCACTGGACTACAACGTCCATCATCTTTGACCATAGGCTGGGGCTAAAGGGAGTTGGAGTCCAACAACTTATGGACGGCCACATATTTCCCCCCCCTCCATCGAACAAATCTCATTCTACAAAAACATTTTTTTGGTTTATCAAACTGCTCTAGATCAGTTTTGTGACAACGATAAGATTATTTTAACCCATTGGCTCAGGCAAGATCTCACCCCTACTTCAGATCACTTTTCTCTCAGAGGTAACATTAGTCAAAGCTGTAAAGGGTATATATGATGATGGTCATGCCATAAATTTGACTAATAAGCACTGTCAGGAGTTGGGGGAGGGGCACGCAGGGAGTTTTGATCAGAGTGCATAGATTTGTTACTGGGGCTTTTATCCCAAATAGCTTAGTGCTGTCATCTTCCATTTTTTGTATATTTTACCCTTTTAATTATCTCCCATCCCTTCAGAAAATTCAAACATGTTTTCAGTGGTATCTAAATCCAGATTTATTTTATTTGTAGTTCTGAGTTTTCTTTCAACATGCTGTTGGACAGTGGTCCATACTCTGCGTGCTTCCTGTATCTGGCTGCAAGGCAGTTTTTCAGAGAAACTTCTGACCCTCTCCTAGTGGCGTGCATAAAGAGCACTCCAAACTGTTTATACAAATATTTATGTTCCAGAACATTTATAAAGATGGGCTTGCATGGTACGTAATCCTACATAACATATGAAATATTAGGATCCATTCCCTCAATTTTAATTTTAGGAACAATTCCAGCAGGCCCTAGTATATGATATTGGATCCTGTCTACTGCCAGTCAGTCAAGAACTGTGATTTATACATTTGGATTTCTTGTTAATACAGTATGCTTAGCTAATGGACCAGATACTCATCTAAAGTAAATCTTCATCACTCCAAAAACCCCACCAGCTGCAAGATTAGCTCATGATTGCACAGGGGGAGTTGTGCGTGTATAAAATACACGTGTTAGGATCTTGGACAGGATGGTAAGTATGACTTTGTGTATGCAATTTTAGGAACCTTACCAAAGCAACAAAAAGCAGCAGCAAGTAGCACAATAGTTTGGATGAATATGTATGCATTGGGGCAATTTGGGAGTAGTATATCTTCAGAGAGGCTTCTTTGCACATCAGGTCAAGCCACCATAACGAGATTCTATTTCATACTGGGTAGAAAGTTTATCTTGAGCCTACTCACTATAAGATGTCTTCGTTAAGAGGCAGCACAATCCATATTGGTTTATTATAACATATAGTGAGGTGATTTCCAGACTTTGCCATCTGATGCATGTTTTTCCTAAACTGAAACAGGAGCCACACTTAATACAAAATATTAGATAGATGGCTAGATAGATAGATGATAGATAGACAGATATCTCACTAATGTGTCCCATCAGTACAAGAATTACTGCTAGTGCAATGAGACTTTCTCCCCCTCCCATGTACGTCCTGTGCCCTCCTCAGATCTGCTCCAGAGTGTTGAGGGAATACCTAGAACAAATTTAGGGGGTGTCTGGGGGAGGGGGGGAATCCAGTTGTGCCAACGGTAATCCTTGCACCCACAGGACCATGGCTTAGTGCTAAGTTAGCTACAACCAATTAGATCCAGACTAACTTAGTTGCACATGTCCTATTGAAATCATGGAACTTATGTTCAGTTAACTTAGTCTGCAGACAACCCATATGTATGCTTAATTTTCCTAACCAGCTTCCAGTGCAATGGGCAACTCCTTGCAACTGCAGGATAGTCCATTGAATACCATCCCATTTACCACAGATCATCAGGGCTGAAGGACAGATTGTACTTAAGGCAATGGTGATGGTTGTAGAGCAGTTGTCCTTGCGCTCATCAGATGAACTGCAACTACTGGGTTCTCCTTACTCCCTCTTGATGCAGGGAGAGGGAGGCTCAGTGCTGCACCCACCCACCCTGCCATTCTAACAGGTATAGAGTGATAGAGGCCCAACATGGTGGCTTACTTTTCAAGGCACATCTCAGGGACTCTTGCAGAGTGTTAAGTTTGGGAACCACAGACCCTGACGTAGTTCAGAAGGCTACAGGTAATGTGCATGACTTCTACACATATAGAGTCCTAGGACCCATTTTGTGATTTCAGGAAATGTGACATTCAAATGCCCAAGGTGACTCCTCCTTTTTTCCATAGATGTTCACAAGGGCCTCCTGAAACTTACACCCCTGAAGACTCAGCTGTTCATGGCAGCAGGACTGGCGTTCTGGAGAGCAGGGTTGGGAGGTCACTCCACTTACTCAATACCAGCCCAGTAGAATGGTTATAGATATATACTGTTTTGAATAAACACATTAATACTGTGGGCAGGGTAGCCCTGTGGACAGAAGGCAGCTTTGAAAGTCCAGGTTCAAAATCCTCCTTGGCAGACTGGATTGGCCTTGGGCTAGTTCTTCCATGTAATTCTCCTCCCAAAGGTGTGGTGAGATTTTCTTGTAAGTTGGTATAAACTATAATCGTAATTCAACTATTTGCCTACCCTCTCCTTAAGACATAGGCTTGCCTACATTGCAGGGAGCTTGGGGGATGGGGGAGACAAATCCTTTTTAATGCTTCAAAATACATAAGTAGAGCTCAAATAGCTACTATCTGAGGCTGCTTGGCCACTGACTAGAGTAAAATCAGCTGAAGGCCTATAGTAGCCTGACTTTTGCCTTAAGCAATAACAAGCCTAACAAGCCCTACAAGCCTGATAAGAGTCCTCAACAAAGTCAACAGCAGTGATTTCCTAGGCAATGTTTAGATTTACTGCCTTTGGATGCTTTCAGAAGATGACAAAATGTGGACTTTGAGGAGTCTTCAGGGCTAAGGTTATTCTATAATTGTGACCAGGCTGCAACAACTTTTTTGTGTTTCATACTTCTCAAAATGCTTTAGATGTTTTGAAATTAGTTTAGAGGACTTCCATGTTTACCCCAAAAGACTTACTGAAAGATAGCTGCCAAACAATTTCTAAGTCCTAAAGAGCAAAATGGTGACTCACTCCATGAAAATGTTAATTAATCTAGAAGAAAGACCAACTTCGTTTATTTCTTCTGGTGTGCAGAAGCCTGAGAATTCATCATTTTCTGGCAAAGAACAGTAGGATAAGAATGTGCATACATCATGGCATGAAATGTAATCAGAATCGATTCATCTATACCATCCCAACATTTTGAACATAAATTATCAGTGGGAAAAGTAACCAGAGTCTTTCAGTAGTCTCACATTTGCAACATATTAGGACCTAATTATAGGAGAATGAGATGACTATAAGCAATAACAATGCTGGAAATATGCAGATAAACATACGTAGCCATCTTGCTGGAGGATAGCTCATGACAATCTTTAAGCAAGTTTTACAATGGAAAAAATTTCACTTGTAGGGGAGATATTTTGTTACAGTAATACAACATGCAAGCATTAGGCATCCAAAACACTCAAAACAGAGTTCAGATAAACTAGACAGGTTTGTAGCATATTATGCTAAGAAACTAAGACTAAGTGGAAGTTTTTGTAGAGTGAATGTTTGGGGTTTAAGCTCATGAAAGACAGGTTGCTTACCTATAACTGTTCTTTGAGGAATCCATGGCTGCGTACTGTAGAATAGCATTTTGGAAACCACTAAAACTCAGAAACAGTGTGGAAGCTGTTCTGGCCTCTCCACTCAGGCAGAGAAACCCTGTGCAGGCCTAGAGCGGTATGCAAACACTTTACCACCCAGTTCCTGCGAAAAACCGCAAAACCATACAAATCAAGAAATGCCTGCAACAGAGAAGGAGGTGGGTATGTGTGTTGGTATCATCACAGTAATTCCCAAGCATTTTTTCCCCCACAGACCACTTGAAAATTGCCGAGGGTCTTCTTGGCAGACCACTTCATGGTTTTTCTGCATATTGTAGCAACGGCAATGTGCTGTGCTAGACACTGTGATTTCTAAATTCCATTTTGATTGCTTTTTTCTTATATATTTGTATTTTATTACAGTCTGCATTCCATAGAATTCAAATTGTGATGCAATCAAATACAATGTAATAAAAGAAGCAATAAAAATACAATTAAAAATGAATATGAATATTTTATGTCATGGATGTGCCATCTCCCGTCTTCAGCCACAAATCTGGACCAGAATTTGGGAACCGCTTAGACGTTTGTGAACTGGGCGACTTGTGAGGTGTGGTCTCTCCTGAGACTGAAGGCCTTTGTCAAACAATAACAAATGATAAGGAGGAGAAAGACAAAACTGAGAGAAAAAGAACATTGCTATGGAGAAATTATCTCTAGAAAGAGCACCCTGCAATGCTGCTAAGGGAACAATGGAAAGAAAACTAGGTGCAGGGCCAAAGCAAGACATTTTGCTATGTCAGGCAGAGCAACAAATGTCACCCCACTTATACAGTCAAGGTAGATAGTACCCAAGGTCAGCCAAGCTATTTTGGCCCCTGAGGCAGAAATCCCATAAGCACCTGTTCCATCACAGTAACAAAATAACAGTAATAATACATTTAAATATCTAACAATTTGCTGTCTTTTCATAAAACCTCAAATTAGCTGCCTGAGGAGGCTGCCTCACCTGGCCTAATGGTAGGGCCACCCCTGAGTGGAAAGGTATTCACCCTTTCCTCTAAACATAAAAACAGCATGTAGTTTCCCAGGGTGAGAGGAGGAACCAGATTTAAATAGTGTTCTGAATCTCAAATGTTTTTGAAAAGCTGTGCTGTGCTGGTGCAGAGCCCATAGGTTTGCCTGCCCAGAGACCACAAACAGGAACAGTGGAGGGGGGAAAAGAGTATTACTTGGCACATTTCCAGATTCAGACCATGGTTTTCCCGACCTCTATGTATGGATGTGAAAGTTAGACAGTGAAAATATTGGATAAGAGAAAAATCAAAGCATTTGAAAGAGCTTTGTGCATACCATGGACTGCGAAAAAGACCAATAATTGGGTGTCAGAACAAATTAAACCTGAATTGTCACTAGAAGCTAAAATGATGAAACTGAGGTTGTCATACTTTGGACACATCATGAGAAGACATGATTCACTAGAAAAGATAATAATGCTGGGGAAAACTGAAGGGAGTAGAAAACGAGGAAGGCCAAAGAAGAGATGGATTGACTCCATAAAGGAAGCCGCAGACCTGAACTTACAAGATCTGAACAGGGTGGTTCATGACAGATGCTGCTGGAGGTCCCTGATTCATAGGGTCGCTATATCGACTTGACAACAACAGAGTGAAAAGTTGTCCACTTGGGTATACAACTGTCTGGAGGAACTGTCATGTGAGTGGAAGGGCAGTCCACAAAGAACCACAGCCATTTTCTTGATGATAGTTCCTGGGATGAGTGCCGCTGTGTTCACTTAGAAATGGCTGTAACCATCTACATGAACTTGTCCCTCATTATAGCAGCATTCCCAACACGCATAATCACACACAAAAAGGGCACTTGCACATGGGAACCAGTCCTAGAATACAGGTACTAGAATGCAAGTTCACTTGCAACTAACTCTACAATCCCATACATTTAGTCCACAGAGCTGCCAGCAAAAAAAACTGTAATCTGTAATCCCAGCATTTTAAATTTCCCACTGATAAAATGCTGTTGTGACACTGTGACAGCACAATAGTCATCTCATCTCATTTTAGGCATTTATTTGTGGCCAATCTTATAATGGGACAAAGCACCGATAATCTGACCCCATTTCTGTAGATTCAGAATCAACAGCTGATGTAAAAAATCAGGAAAAGCAATATGAAGATTGTGCATTGTCAAAAAGATGTTTTCAGTAAACTGTTTTCTAATTCAAGTACAAGCGATTGTGTGGCTTGGCTCTGTTTGACAGGAAGATTCATGCTTCTTTTTATGCAATCTCTCTTTGAATGGAATGGCCAATTAAATGCTATCATAAAAAATGGAAATGGACTGCCTTCAAGTCGATCCCGATTTATGGCGACCCTATGAATAGGGTTTTCATGAGGCTGAGAGGCAGTGACTGACCCAAGGTCACACAGTGAGCTTCATGTCTAATGTAGGAATTCGAACCCTGGTCTCCCAGGTCGTAGTCCAACACTCTAACCACTATGCCACACTGGCTCTCAAATGCTATCATAATACAACCATTAAACGAAAAGGCTACCATCACCTGTCATGATACTTCACTGTGATAAAACTGCAATTTACTATGTACAAATTATGATATGATCAAACAAAAGGTGAAGGGCAAGGTAATTGCTGGGTAATCCCTACACATTGGAATATGCAAAATACCCGTGAACTGTCTACATACGCATCCCAATCCAGCAAAGGAAACCTGTACCCAGAATTAAATGGCATTCCTCCATTTTAAGTAAAGGTTGAAACTTGCAACTGAAGATACAAGTATCATTGGAACAAGGTGAATTTCTGCAAATCCCAGGGAGCTCCAGTTTAACTTTATACTGCAGTTGTGCTTAAAAATAATACATACAATAGATGGAATTATTTAGAAAAGTTTACCACATTTATTTGTATATAAAACAGAGCAGTAATAGACCCACAATAAATTATTTGTGTGTTTCTAACAGGTATTTAATAAGAATATTGTGGAAGAAAATCCCACTTCATATAAATCTTCAAAAGGGATGATTATTAAAAAAAAAAAAACCCAACACAGATGGCTTTAGAAGGGTCACTTTGCAAGGAAAGCACACAATCAATCTTTAGACAGAGAAATTCAGAAAGGACTTGGTGAACTAACTCTCCTTGAGTTATTCATATACATCAGCTGGTAATGCAGTCTGTTGAAATGTGCATCAAACCATACTAATAAAACAACTACAAAGATCTACAGAAATGTCCCTTGGAGTTTTAATGTAACAATAAACCCCTATAACACTAATAACTTCTGGCATGCAATGTAATTAGCTTTTTTCCCCCTGTTCTGCCAAAGTGGTCATGTACAATATATATTTTCCCCCTTTAATATATGAGCCTGTAAACAATTCCCATGACAACATTTAGGCAACCATACAGAGGCCTAAAAATTAATGTATATAAATGCACACATAGGAAAGAAAAGAAAGAGTTCGTTAAGAGGTTTTCTGAACTGTCCTCTTGCGTCTCAGAGAGCCAATGCTTCTTTTGGAGATTCTACTTGTAAAGCGGCTTATTCCGGGGGATCTCAGCTCAACAGCCTCCATTTCTTCACGGACAGGTGTGAACTCAGGCTGAGCAAGATGAGGTGCTGGATAGGAGGACTGAGGGTGAGGATAGGATCCATGAACTAGATAAGGCTCCTGCTCATCATCGTAAAGGTCCTCTGAGTCATAGAGCTGGTAGGAGTTATGCGGTAATGGCACGACAGGGATATCTTGATCAGCTGAATCCCCATATCCACCTTAACTCACCAAGAGGAGTCGCACAGTTAACGCAAGAGGAAAGCAAAATTAAAGCAATGTTAAGAGTTTGGCTGATTATTAATCTCTAGAGCAAGCCTTTCCCAACCAGTGTGCCTCCAGATGTTGTTGGACCACAAGGCTGATGGGAGTTGTGGTCCAACAACATCTGGAGGCACACCGGTTGGGAAAGGCTGAGAGACCTTCTACTTACAAAGCAATAAGCCTTGTAAAATTAAATCAGCACCAGTACCAATGAATTGAGGAAAGATGATGATAATCTTCCTCTTTCAGAGCTCAGTTAGTCGGAAATCATCACCAGCAATAACAGTGTGCTTATTGTATTAGATATGGATTGTGTTATACAGCATGGTTAGAAAAGCTTAAAAACCAATAGACACAATCGAGCCCAGATTAAGTACTTTTAGCTCTCATTTATTTCAGTGGGAGAAAGTTAAAGCGAATGGCCCTGACCCAAAGAAAAGTTACCTGTACTTAAGTCTCATGTACCAAATTGTCCCATTGATCTCAGTGACAGTTAAGCATGAGCAATTTTCTTTAGCATGGGGCTCACTTCCATTGAAATCACAGGGACCTAAAAGTGCTTAATTTTGGCTGGATTGTGCCCTGCATTGTTACTTATTTAAGACAGAACTAATGTAGTGAATACTATTTTTAAAGGGTCAACTTCTTTCTAGTGTACCCTACAAAGCATCAACATTTGATAAGACTGGAGGTATGAAGAATTTGTTACGATACAAAAAAAAAACACATCCCTGAGTATGTATTTTAGTCTTTGCAAACAGACTGCATCATCTAAGATATAGCAGACTCTGAGGCATAATGTGCAAAAAAAGTTATGCCAGCCTAGATCCAGTCGCAGTTGTGCTTAACTAGTCACATACAATTAATGCCCCTTGATGTTCATCCCAGTTTGCATCCAAATACACAACTAGCTTTTTCTTTGGGGCTTGGGTGAACACGGAAATGCAGATCCAGATTCCCACACTGGCTGGATTCACATCAGCTGCAACTTCTTTGTGCGTGGTTTCCCCCTGGTGGATCAGAGCACTGAGCTCTATCATCGTATACTAACAGCGAACTAGATTCTCCAAGTGCCAATCCTTATACAGCCAAAATGGCACCACTTACACAGAAGACATCAGCAGGCTTAGAGGAGCCTCAAGATTTGCAAAATACAAAAAGAAAACTTTGCAAGGGATGGGGGGCAAAATCCCCCCCAAAAAAACAGCTAATTGAGGACTAAGCATGCTCAGTGGAAGAGGAGATGGGAATTGAAGAATCCTGGAAGAGGGTATGGCTGAATTGCTGGAACCCTAAACAAGAACACTTCACCCTGCAACATTTTGTTGTAGGCCCCACTTGTTTAGTTCTATCTCAAATAAGTAAAGAAGCTTTCCGTTTCTGAAACTCTTCCAGGAGTTGTACACAACCCTGTTCTGGATTTCAACCTGTTCAGTGGTTGCTTGTGTCTAGCAATGAGTTCAGTGGAGAAAATGTGCCAAGTATTTTAATTCTAGCAGAAAGCATTAGAAAACTAAGCAGGTATCCTTTGTTAGTGGTAATAATCAGTGTTGCTGGTGAAAGAGAATCAAGACTGTTCAGCAGCCGGCGTTCTGACCTTCATCCAAATGAAAGAAAAACCAAATTCTACCTGATTTCACCTTCCGTATTGGTAGCCATTGTAAGGGAATGAGCCTTTAAAATCGAAAATGAACAAAGATGAGGTATGGGGGGAAAGAGGGGAATAGGGACAGGAGCAGATAGACAACAAAGAAATACATACAGGTCAGTAAAACAAACAAAGGTCTCAGAGGCCAGTCTGCCCCCAGGTTAATCTTGTGACTTAATCTGTAAACCAAAGCCTCAAACTACTATTTGCATCATGCTTTGCCAAAGCAAAAAAATAAAATAAAAATTAAGGTTCACATGCAGTACAGACGTTTCTACAACTTCTTTTTATGGGCCCTCCATTCTAAAACAGTGTTTTTCAAGCTCCTTGCTCACAAGCGACTCGTCTGCATCAATTTGCTTAACACAGTACTCTGCCTATTGTTCAGCCTAGAACACAGCTCACACTTGGAAGCAGATCACAGGGTAAGATTGGAAGCAGGAGACAAGCTTGTCTTTCGAGGAATCTCATTCACTGGAGCAGGGGATGGGGACTGAACTTCACTGTGCAGTGGCAGCTAAGCCATATTGTGCCACACACAAGTCTTGTTATAAATTTGGGGGGGGGGGTCTCATCAGAGCAGGGATGAGGAACCCGTTTCAGCCTAGGGCTGCATTCCCTCATGAGTAACCTTCTGTGGGCAGAGCCAGGCGCTCTGATAATATTCTCAAGGAACCCCATTTGAAAACCACTGTTCTAGAAATGTCATCAAGACACAATTTCTCCATGCAAAATGGATGTTTTAGTCAGATTTAAAGGACTATGGGACATTCCTTAATTACAACAGTGTGCACTGTTGCTTCAGATTATTATAAGAGGCTTAGTTAGTGACATTCATTCTCCCATGCTGTTTAAAAACACATGAATAAGGAGTTTGCACAACTAGGTATTTCCCCCATCCACCCAACCAAGGCAAGTATAAATGTAAAACATCAAGTCAGGTTAACATCAGGAGCTGGATTATGCAAACAAAAGAGGAAAACAAGTTGGAATGGATTATTTAGACAATGTGACAATGCCATAATAAGTACAAGAGACAGAAAACAAAACACTTTTTATTTCACGTTCTTCCATTTTATATAGGTTCTACGTTGCTTCTGTCACAAGGTCAAATTGTCATTTCTTTCCTCTTTATATGAGATAATTAGACATGTTTCCTGATCCAATGAGGGGGGTCACATGTGAGGAAGCAGACCACAATGTTTATGATTTTCCTTTTCAATACAAACGGCTGGGGCTGTGCATGTTAGAAAACCATGATTAGCCCTTATGAGCTACTTGACAGGGAGCTGGATTTAGCCCACCCCTCCTTCTAACCCTAACTTCTTGGCACCACCTGATCACAGATGAACCTAGCACAGCAAAGATGCATCCTAGCTGCTGGGGAAAAGGAGGGGCAAACTATGGAGATTCCAAGGACTAGGGGGAAAAAAACAGAAACAGGAAAAGTGCACTAAAAGGGAGGGCAAAGCAGCAGCTCTTAAGCACCCCAGGGATTGCTGTTAGCTAGAGTCCAGACAACTCACTTATTAAATCAACTCTGACTTCACTCATTGGCTAACAACATTAACAGGCAGGAGCAGCCAGGCTGGCTTATTTCACATGAATCGCTCAAAAAGGTACCTGCATTTTATTGGGGGGGGGAGGACTAAAGACCATTTTTATTTTTTTAAAAGTTCAGGCTATCTGCAGGGGGCACCACTGAAGGCCTTCACAGGTGCCATGGCGGCTATGGGTAATGGTTGGCGACTCCTGCTCTAGATTATGTTGGACTCCACCTCCCACCAGCATAGTCAGGGATGATGGGCATTGTGGTCTAACAACATCTGGAGAGCACTAGGTTGGGGAAGGCTGGATTATAGTAATGCACTCCAAGTGAAGCTGTCTCTGAAGACTGTTTGGAAACTACAGCTGTTCCATAATGCAGTTCATAATTAGACCGAGATATTAGTTTTGCAAGAGCTGCACTGACTTCTAAAGCCCAACACAATGGGGATTTATTGCCATTTGCCTTATTTCCCACCCTGTGGTTTCAGATCATCCCAAATGGCTCTGTTGAGGAAGCCTCCATTATCCACTCTCATAATGACAAGGATTAGAGTCTTCTTAGTAGTAGTAATCTCATCTATGGAACTCCCTGCCTAGGGAAAGCCAATCTGGTCACCATACTGACCTTTTTAAAGATAAGCAGCAAAAGAAGAGAGACTTCTGTAGGAGGGTTTTTCCTGATTCAGTATGAAAATATATTCTAGTTAAGTGATTTTAGAGGTGGGCACAGTAAAAAAAATTGCAATGCCCATCTACTGGGAGGCCTGTTCATGGGTGCTGGTGCTTCCCGGCCAGCTCATGCGTGCAGCTCCCGATACAGCTGGCGTTAAGCCTGGCCAGTGTCTCCCAAGTGGGAGGAGGCTGAGCTCCTCCTCCACCACCACCCTTCCCTGAGTTCCCCAGCATTTGGACTGCTCTGCTTGTAGCTATAGTGGCAAAGTTCCATGCCCCCATTATTATGCTTTAATTTGGATTCCTGCATTGAGCAGGGAGTTGGACTCGATGGCCTTATAGGCCCCATCCAACTCTGCTAATCTATGATCCTATGACATCATCACATTCACTATGAGATCCCTGATTAGCTGGTATAGTTCATTAAAAGGTCTTTTCTGGTAAAGAGAATAATTCCACAATAGCAATCAGTTGGGGGAACAATGGCTGCAAACACGTGTGAAAACTGCCCCAAAGACTGTTAGGTAGAGGGTTATTACTGTTGTTTTTTGCCAATCCTTTCCCTCATTCCTTGCACTGAAAATTGAGCAGCATGAAAATTTAGTGCAGTAGTAGACTCTGAAGGCCCTGTCAGGAAGTAAGGGGAAAATAACAACCTAGAAAAAGATACTCACCACCTGTTCCATAACCAGCACAGGAAGAGGGATCACAGTATCCTGGTTGGCCTGCTGTGCCCTGTGGCCCAGGAATACCTGTGTGACCAGCTGGTCCTCTTGGACCTGGTGAACCAGGAGGGCCGGGACTGCCAGTTCGGCTTTCACCTGGAGGTCCTACATGGGACACAGAAGCAGCAGTAAGAATATCACAGAAAGAGAGTACGCCACCAAAGGTATGCTATGGACTACCTGAGAAATTGAAACGAATTTCACATGCATTCTTCATTGTACACCTACTCTCTGTCAGTGCCCCCACATGGCACCGTGATGCTGCCCTGGGCTCCTGCTTGGAGGTAGGGCGGGATGTAAATAAAATAATAAATTAAATAAATAAATAAATAAATATAGGCCAGCATCATTAAACAAAGTATTAATCAAAGACTGGGACAGGAGGAAGGTCAGTTATTCAGCTGATACAGTTGATCCATATTAAGCAGCAAGCATGTTTGCCACTGTAAACTCTGGAAAGTGCAAAGTGGAAGCGCATGTGTGTAAACATGCAGTGAAAACATGCCAAGGATCTGGGCCATTCATGATTACCAGACCGAGTCTGCTGTGCATCCCCATTGGTTTATGACCACATGCCCTCCGGCCATACTTTATAGCAGACAGGAACCTTTGGCCCTCCAGATGTTATGTTTTATTTCTAGGCCGCCTTTTGGCCAAATAGGCCCCCAAGGCGGCTTACACACAAATAAAAATGCAAATACAAAATACAAATAAAAACAATACAATTTACTAAAAAAAAAATCAAACTAACAAAATCCTAACATCTCTAAAAAAACAGGAGCAGCAAACCGAAAGCATTCATCTTCCTGGTAAAGGGCAGTTCCCAGAAAAATGTCACTAAGAGCAGGGGTGGGGGGCAAAGCAGGTGGAAAAGCATGCCCCTTGATGGTCCCAGCACAGTCTCATCCCTGTTGCTGAACCACAGCTCCCATAAGTCCCAGCATACGTGGCCAATGGCTAGGGATGATGGGAGTTGTGGTTCAGCAACATCTGGAGGGCCAAAGGTTCCCCATACCTGCTTTAGAGTGTTTCCTGCTGCAAACACAAGCACATCTATATAAGGACAAATAGATGTCCCCCATTCCATTTTGTTGTTCTGTGAGTTGCCTTTGCCCTATTATATGCTCTGCTTCCACTGGAGAATTTCTACAGCATTTCAGAATTGGCATCTGCACAGTTTGCTACAGTTTTCCGTTCTCCTCTTTTTTCCCATTACAGGTTGATGAAGCACATCAGCACACCAGGCAACTGACTGTAACACTGCATAAAAATGCTTTCTTGATGCGACAACGCGACTCCTTTTCTGCACATTCTAATCCATGAGCAAATATGCTTCAGCATATCAGGAAGCTTCTGGAGAGTGGTGGGAAACAGTGTGTCATTTCAGAAGTCAGGTTATTTAGAACCCCAAATGAAAAGAACCCCAAAATGAAAAGAAACTCCCTACGCTTCCCTAGCACACTTGTGGCAAACGCACTTGCTGTGTAAACTGTGGATGGGCCAGAGATCAAACATGATTACCTAAAAAAATGAAGACAATAAATTTACCTGCTGGCCCTGGTGGGCCTCGCGGGCCTTGGGTTCCAACACCTGGGTTACCTCGCTCTCCCTTCTCTCCTGATAAACCTATTAAAGAGAAAGGATAAAAATTAGAACAGATGGGGGGAAATGGTTGATTAATGCTTCTCCATGTGCATCTTTTATTAATTAAGAGAGGGAAGGGAGACCAAGAAGAAACAGTTCGGTTGCCTCTGCTGCTGTAGGCTTGTGAGGAGGTGTTGTTATAGCTAGTTTCCTGTGACAGTGACTCTTGCAAGGTATATAATTATTGTTGTGTTGCATCACTTTAGAAGGCATTGCTAACATAACCAAATTAAATAAAGTTCCTGAACCCTTTACACTAACATTCCCCCCAAACATGGACTACAAGCCATCAGGTATATCATCCCTGATGGCTACAGCCCACCTGGCTACCAAACTCTGCCACTTTGTACTTGCCCACTTCAGCTTTGAGGAGAACATATGTCTTCAAATCAATGGAACTGCCATGGGCCGTCCCATGGCTCCAAAGTATGCCGAGATCTTTATGGCTGACTTGGAACAACACTTTCTCAGGTCCGGTTCCCCAAAACTCTGCTCTACCTGAGATACATTGGTGACATCTTTATCATCTGGATTCCTAGTCAGGAGGCTCTTTTTGGAATTCCACCAGGACTTCAGTAATTGTCAGCCTGCTGTCAACTGAGCCTAGACCAACTTAGACAAGAGGTTCTTCACTTTCTGGGCACTGCTGAGCAACCACATAATGGAAAAATAAGCAGCACTTTATATAGGAAACTGACTGACTGCTACACCTACTTCCATACTTGCAGCTTCCACCCAGACCACACCACAAAATCCACTGTCTACAGTAGCCCTGCAGTACAACTGCATCTGTTCAGACTCGTTGGACAGGGATTTGCACTCTAAAAATTTACATCAGGCATTCCTCAGCCTTCAATGCCCTCCCAATGAAATGAGCGAGAAAAAGAAGAAGGCAGGCAGACTGGAACCCAGGAATAGGACAATCTGCCTGCAAAAAATGGCTTACAGAAGCTGCTCCCCAGTCCTTCATTACTGTAGTTCTATACACTCACACAAATATGTGATGCATGGTTAAATTTAAATAAGAATAAATTCTATGTAAATTTCAAACTGACAGCATTTCAAGTGAATGCAGTATCTGTTAAAGAATGAGCCTCATTGTTCCAACAACTAAACAAACTCCATTATCTTAAGAATATTGTTTTATTCCTTTTCCATTTTTTTTTTTTCAATAATTTTTATTCAGATTTTCATAAAACATACAAGACAAAATCATAAAACATTCAAAGACAAAAAACAAAATCAAAAATAGTTAAACAAAAAGAAAAAAAGAAAAAAAAAACAAAAATAAAAAATAAAGAGTAAAATATTGACTTCCCATTTGTCAAAGATCAAATCAGTTATAAGTCTATAATATATAGCAATCCTGTCTCTTAAGTCATATTATAAAATCACTTTCCTCCAGTAGTTATCTTACTTAATCATCAAATCTCATAAACATTACTTTATTCTTTCCACAAAAAGTCAAAGAGAGGTTTCAATTCTTTAAGAAATATATCTATCAATTTTTTTTTCCAGATAAGCATATCGATTAATCCATCTCATTACTAATTATGATAATCTTATTGTCATAACCATAGTCAAAATAAACATTTCAATTAATCCATCACATCAGAATCTGTTAGGTTCAGTAATTTCAGTAGCCATTGTTCTATTATCTCTATTAGTTCCATTTTCCATCTTCCATCTTCAGTAGTCTTGTTAAGTCCAGTAATTTCAATATCCAATCTTCCATTATCAGTATTCCATAATAATCTTGCTGTCAAAGCCATAGTCATATAGTAAGAGTCTGATGGGAATTACCTCTATCCCAAATATTTTCTTGCCATCCATTCTGAATAGGTTGCTGAAATACTGCTGTAAAATCATATCTCTGTTCTTTTTTTCAAAATACACTGGGTCATCTCTTAAAAGTTTTTCCATTGTCACATGGCTGCAGTTAATTCCATAGATTTTCTCTATATTGGGCTCCATCACATCATTCCAGTCCAGAAGATAATCCATGCCATTGATAACTTTATCTCTAGAATCTTCATTAATTTCTTCAGAGATAACATTGAGTTCCAAACAATAGATTTTATTTCTAAAGTCCATAGACTCCAAATCTTGTTCCTGTTCCACGTTTGTTCCAATCTCCGGGATCTCCTCTCTCACAGGGACCCCTATTCCAGTCTCCAGGGTCTCCTCTCTCACAGGGACCCCTGTTCCAATCTCCGGGGTCTCCTCTCTCACAGGGACCCCTTCCAGGGTCACCTCTCTCACAGGGACCCTTATATCTTTAATCTCCTGCTTCATTTTACTCAATTCAATTTTCGTTATCTCAATCTCATCCATTATTTTCTGAAACATAGTTATTTCCAGATTCTCAGCCACTTTCTTAATTGCCATTTTAAAAGAAAAATATAGGAAAACCACTTCTTATTTCAGCAACAATTGGGTTAATACTCCAAACTTGGTGACATCACAGTATAAACAGAGCAGACAGTCTTATCTCTCCAATAGTTAAGTAAACAAAATGCAGTTCCCAGGATCGAAACAATTAATGGCAATCGTCAAGAAACAGATTCGTCAAAATAAAATAGACCAAAAAGAGAGTAGTCTCAAAACAGTATAATATTTTTCAAAATAAAAATCTGGAATAGAAATCCCTCTTCTGTGTGTATCTTTAGAATGCAAATCCAGGACAGCTTTTTGCAACAAAAACAGAGATAAGCTATTAATTAGTGCGTAGCAGAGAGAAGTTACGGCTCCCCAGTGAGATGTCAAAAACCGATCAATCTGGCAAATCTCTTTTAAACAGCAACAATTTAAGTCAAGTAAAAGAAAAATATAGAAAGAAGGGTGCTTGCCTGTTAGTGCGTTCTCTCTTAGAAGATAAGATGAACGTTCGCTTTAACAGATAGAGCTTGCTGTTGAAAATCCGTCCCACCTTCGTCGGCTGGACCTCGTCCCATAAATTAATGAGATCTGGTCGTCCCAACAAAAATAGGCTTTGAGGTTAATCTCTTCGTTTCTCCCTACCCGGGAGAAGTTTAATCAGTCAAAAAAAAAGAAAAAACTGACTGATATATCTGAATAAGCTTCTTTTGAGGCAGGAGCCCGTCTCAAAAGCAGGCACAGGCTAAGTCACCCTTCCCGGAAGTCCCCTTTTCTCCCCCTGCCACCTTTCCCTGCTATTTCTCAGGCCTTCTGCGCCAGTAATTTTGCTCTCTTTTACTTCACACCCTATAAACTTACTCAGGATCAAAATCAATAGTTCAGGTTCAGCCTATCCACAAAAATAAAGTGTGTGGAGAATAGCAGCTGCTTATTATGGGCTGCTGATCTACATGCTCAGCTAGACTGCTGCCATTGCTTGCCTTTCTGGTGTTGATGTTAAGTATTACTGGTTTTATTGGGGCTGAATTAAAAATATTTTGATCAATCATCTACTTTTTAGACTAAAATCCTTATTACCTACCTGGGAGTAAGTCCAGTTAAATTCAATAGGTGAAAGCCAACTAAGTTATACTCAGAGTAGACCCACTGAAATCAATTAGATCTTCTTTGAATGATGAAGACCCCAGCTTCAATCCCCGACAGCTCCAGGTAAGGCAGGGAGAGACCACAGCCTAAAATTCTGGAGAGCTGCTTCAAGTCAGTGTGAACAGTGCTGAGCTAGATGGGCCAACATCTTCCTTTGCATCTTGTCCAGAAGCTGCAACTAGTGCAGAATGCAATGGCCTAGGGTTGCCAGGCTCAGGGCCTGAGAATGATTCTGTAACTTTAAGAGAAGAGAGAATTCAGCCAGGTGCAGGTTTTCTTGCAACACTGCAATGGGAAAAACCACAAGGTGGAATTCTCCCTTCCCCCTGGCAACCAAGAGGTCTTCTGTATCTTTAAAAGTTGTGCAGGGGGAAGGGAGAATTCCACCTTGTGGTTTTTCCCATTGCAGTGTTGCAAGAAAGCCTGCACTTGGCTGAATTCTCTCTTCTCTTAAAGATACAGAATCATTCTCAGGCCCTGAACCTGGCAACCCTACAATGGCCAGACTGCTCACAGGAGCAGATTACTGTTGACATGTTACCCTGCTGTTGAAAGAGCTGCACTGGTTGCCGATTTGCTATTAAGCCCGGTTAAAAGAGCTTGTATCAATTCACAAAACCCTAAACAACTTGGGTTGTATCTTAAGGACCGCCCGACTCTCTGTGTTCTACCTCCGTCACCGAGATCTACTGACGAGGCACTTTTGGTGGTTCCCCAGGCCCCTGAGTTTCAGATGGCCTACACCAGCCTTTAGTATGGCAGACCCTGCCCTGTGGAACTCACGACCAGTAGAGATTTGGCAGGAACCATCCTTCCTTTCGGGTGTCTTTTAAAAACTGAACTTTTTAGACAGGTCTTTTAACATGATCCTCCTGCCTCCAGCCAATACAGTATTATTGATGTTTTTATTATCAATAAAAAGACATTTTTATTGTTTTAAAGATGTTTGTGCCTCCATATGTTGTAAGCCGCCTTGATCCACTCCATGAAAAGTGCAGCCTATACATACTTTAATAAATAAATAACACGGCAGCTTCTGGGTTCAATAAATGTAAGTTACTTAAGTTCAACGAGTTTACTCTAGGAAGCATTGGATATCACCCAATGAGACTTGCTTCTGGATAGACATATACAGGATTGCACTGTTAATCCATTACATTTTATTTACGAATTGCCAAAACTGATCCTCGGAGCCTCAGAACCCTCATCCTTAAAAATTCTCCAGAAGACAAGCAAGGACAATGATGTTTCAGGGATAGGTGCCTGAAACTAGTGACTGTCCCTAGTAAACGCCACCTACAACATATTCCTTCCCTCCACATTTTCTCACAGTATCTTCACATAACAGATGAGCAGTCAAGCTTACACTCTTGCAGGCTCTTGCAAGGCAGAGTCTGTAGCAACAGTTTCAGAGCTAGCCAAAATGTACTTAGATTGAAATCACACTGTTGACATTGATAGTTGGCTTAAAGTCCAAATTAACTAAAAGGCCATAACCTCCAGGGCCTCTCACAGTCTGGATCTGGTTGGAGAATAAGACTGAGTATCATACACTGTCATTTCAGAGGTAGGACATGGTCAGGTGATTTGGCACAAGCTTAGCAAAGCTATTAGCAAAAACTGGCCCTGCAGGCCAAGCTCCAAGGGGTGGTATGCATTCAGGGTTCTGAAGAATAGAAGGGCAGCTTGACTAAATTATGTGTGCTTTTAAAACTTTGAAAGCACCAGAGTGATTTCCCAGAACTCCACCTTAGGCCCAATGCGATTTGGAACATTCTTTGTTTGGTAAACTTTCAGCATCACACAATCCTAAAGCGGATTACATTCAAAAATTCCAGCAGAATAAAGAGCAAGTAAACACACAACACTCTTACAAGGAACTGACCACAGCTCCATCTTGCTGCAGCTGACTAACAGTATCATCCTGCAACAGCCCAGGAAAAAAGGCAGGTATTTCCCAGATGCTGAAACCAGGCATCTGTTTGGCCACTGTGGGAACAAGATGCTGGACTAGATGGGCCTTTGGACTGACCCAACAGGGTTGCCCTTATGTTCTTACTTGAAAGGAGGAAGTTTCATGGAGGGTAAGGCTATCAGTGGCTACTTGCCACAAAGGCTATGTTCTACCTCTGCTGTCAGAGGCAGTATGCTTCTGGGTATCAGTTGCTAAGAATCACAAGTGGGGAGAGTGCTGTTGCACGCAGGTCCTGCTTGCGGGCTTCCCATCGGCAACTGGTTGGCCACTGTGAGAACAGGATGCTGGACTATTTATTTATTTATTTATTTATTTATTAGATTTGTCGCCCATCTGGCTGGTTGTTGACTGGATGGGCCACTGGCCTGATCCAGCAGCCATTCTCTTCTTGTGTTCTCACATGGAAGCAATAGCATTCGACATTAATAAAGCCACACGTTGATAGTCAAGAGAAACAAGGTGCCTTTCACCAGAAATCTATATTGGCTCCCCAAATGTGCATTGGGTCAATCACAGTCTCCCATTCTAATGAACCCGACAGGGTTGGAGGAAAGATAAAATCAGAAATATCCACATACAGGTATACAACCTTGAGTTCATTAGGGGAAGGGCAGAATGCAAACATGATAACAAAATGACATGCAGAGCCACCCTCTGACTGGTTGTAAGTAAGAAGGCGTGCAGGTGGGGGCAGGCTGTGGTTGGTGGGGCAATGCCCCATTTGCCCTTAAGTAGCAGGCTCCAATGTCACTCAGACCCAACAACCACCCTCCTTTGTATCACCCTCCAGATCTCTATCTTTAGAGCTCTCAGTTGCCTTCAGCTATTCCATCTTACAGCCCTGCTTATATCCTTTTCTCCAACTGTACTACCCTCGGCCACCTGAATGTCTGTCTGTCTGTCACAACTCTGCCCATTTTCCCTTGCTGCCCCCTACGCATGGAATGTCCTTCCTGGATATTAAACAGTATCGCTTCTCTTTCTTTAACCTCTCCTCAAAATACACATTTTTGGGTGAAGCCTTAATCTTCATGGCCTTCCCTTGTCATCCTGTCATCTTTCTCCAGTTTCAGCTTTAGCCTGCAAGCTCCTTGAGCCGGAGCAGCGGAGGAACCTGTGAAACTCTATAGGGCACCCAGTGGTGATTGGTGCCCATTGGGACTGGTGGGTGGTGGAAAGCAGGGAGTCCAAACAGGAGGTGGAGCGGGAGCCAATGACAAGCAGAGCCAACTCGTTCTAGTTTTGTCCCCGTTCTCTTCCACCCTGCTGAGTTCTGCAAGGGCAACACTGAGACTAAGGAGGAAGCTGACAGCCAGGGCCATCCCCTGGATGGGGGTGAGTAAGAAGGCAGGCAGGTGGGGGCTGGCAGAGTGAGGTTGCTGGGGCACCGCCCCATCCACTGTCATAGTCCAGCCTCCACTGAAAGCACCTTATACAATGTAATGATCATCATAATAAGCTCCTGTATTTCTGATATTTGTGCATGTGTGCTCCTTCATATGTCGTCAAAGTCACATCATCTGTTCACAATAGGGAGGCATCATCAGACTTGGGGAAATCCCAACGTGTACAGAAATACAACAAAATATAAATTAAATATTACAAATTAAATTAAATATAGTAATAATATCTGAGAAGATATTGTTCAGCTAGTTACTTGGCAAGCCTCTGTGGATTACACAGTTCAAAGATACCGAACCCTTTCATCTGACACCTGCCTAAACAATTCTTCACTGTCATCAGGGAAAGGAATTCTATTGTTTTAAGAAAAACTGTCAGAAGAAAATCACTATATGCTTTACAGATTACAGCAAAGCCTTTGATTGTGCAGATCATGAAAAACTATGGAATGCTTTAAAAGAAATGGGGGTGCCACAGCATCTGATTGTCCTGATGCGCAGCCTATACTCTGGACAAGAGGCTACTGTAAGGACAGAATATGGAGAAGCCGATTGGTTCCCCATCGGAAAGGGTGTGAGACAAGGGTGTATTTTATCACCCTACTTGTTTAATCTATACGCAGAACATATCATATGGAAAGCAGGATTGGACCAAGATGAAGGAGGTGTGAAAATTGGAGGGAGAAATATCAATAATTTAAGATATGCAGACGATACCATGCTCTTAGCAGAAACCAGTAATGATTTGAAACAAATGCTGATTAAACAGTTAAAGAGGAAAGCACAAAAGCAGGACTACAGCTGAATATCAGTAAGACTAAAGTAATGACAACAGAAGATTTATGCAACTTTAAAGTTGACAATGAGGACATTGAACTTGTCAAGGATTATCAATACCTTGGCACAGTCATTAATAACAATGGAGACAATAGTCAAGAAATCAGAAGAAGGGTAGGACTGGGTAGGGCAGCTATGAGAGAACTAGAAAAGATTATCAAATGCAAAGATGTATCACTGAACACCAAAGTCAGGATCATTCAACCATGGTATTCCAGATCTCTATGTATGGATGTGAAAATTGGACAGTGAAAAAAGTGGATAAAAGAAAAATAAACTCATTTGAAATGTGGTGTTGGAGGAGAGCTTTGCACATACCATGGACTGCGAAAAAGACAAATAATTGAGTGTTAGAACAAATTAAACCAGAACTGTCACTAGAAGCTAAAATTATGAAACTGAGGTTGTCATACTTTGGACACATCATGAGAAGACATGATTCACTAGAAAAGACAATAATGCTGGGAAAAACAGCAGGGAGTAACAAAAGAGGAAGGCTAAACAAGAGATGGATTGATTCCATAAAGGAAGCCACAGACCTGACCTTACAAGATCTGAACAGGGTGGTCCATAACAGATGCTATTGGAGGTCGCTGATTCATAGGGTCACCATAAGTCATAATCAACTTAAAGGCACATAAAAACAACAAGAAAAACTATTTTTTCTAGGATGACAGGCCTGCATTAAGATGCTCATTCATACCACCTAACCTTTTGGTTATCACTCTGTTGGGATAACTGGAAAGCCAAATTATGGCATGACAAATTCAGTAGCTGTGCTGCTCTGACTGTGTTAAGGGAGCCATTGAAAAGCTGCTCGTTTGTTCAGTCAAATGGAGCTCACATCCCTAGCATGCTGGCATAGGCTGTGAGCATACTAGTCAACTACAACAAAACGTTTCCATTGGCAACACCTGAAAGGGGAACGGGATCAGTTGAGAAGTCTCTTTGAAGCTGATTTTTTTTAAAAACAACAACAGTCAAGCTGCTCCCACCAGGTTTTACAGTGAAAAGGGGTGGGGTTTGACCAGCGTCATGTGCCCCCATTTTCAGAATAGAGAGATGGAGACGCACTGGAACCGGCAGAACAGTGCATGTGTCTCTGCCCAGAGCTTGCCCCTTAAAATTACTAACTTGTATTTTAATGATTTTTAACGAGAACATGAAAATATGTTCATGAGCATTAAAAATAACTTCTAACAAGGAAGCATGTGGTTAGTGTCACCTAAACATGGCTCTGGTAATGCAGAAATAAATTGTAAACTATCTAGTTGGCAGAATCACAAAAAAGAACGTCACAGAGAATCCTTTCCTTCGTTTGCATCATCTTGGTCTTATGTAGCCTCTTATCTATAAAGACACTAAAGACTGAAGGTGCTTTTCAGATTGGGAAAATGTTAATTAGAGGCTCATTCCCAATTGGGAACCAAAAGGAAGCGGGGGGGAAGCCTCTTTTTATGATCATTTTCATTGCTGTTAAACTGGCATTATTAAAACAAAAATTAATATAAACTCACCACGTTTGGTTGAAAGATTAGCATTTTGTGGGTGTAGGCAGGGTGAGAGAATGTGCAGTGCTTATTTAATGTGGAATATTATATAGCTCCTTGGAGGTAAAGGTAGGATACAAACGTAACACACAAAGACCAAGGGATAATTCTACTAAATCCATTCCCACTAGTGCAATGAACCATCCAAGTGAAATTTTATTCCCTTTTGAAGAGGACCGTTCTACTGAGAGTCAGATCTCTGCTCCGCTTTGCTCCACTTCCTCCCCAACTTCAACTTTTGCTGGCTTCTCACAAATCCTGTTCCCCACTTCATCTTGAGATTTACTGCTTCGCAGGCTGAATAGCTGCCCAAAACTTACATATTCAGTCAAAAGAACATCTCCTAACTATTTTGACTTTATTTATGACTTGGTTTCCCCCAAAGAACATAGGATTCCAAATCCTCACATCACCTAGCTAATATTTTAGGCAGGAGACTTGTTGAGATCATATCTACTTTCTACCATCAGGAGAAATCCAGCATGGCAGATGTGGGGCTAGCAACCCGATTGTGTCTTTTTTGCAGAGCTTGGAAAAGTTACTTTTTTGAACTACAACTCCCATCAGCCCCAGCCAGCATGGCCACTGGATTGGGCTGATGGGAGTTGTAGTTCAAAAAAGTAACTTTTCCAAACTCTGCTTTTTTGCTAGAATTAGGCAGCACTTACAGACAGTTCTCTGTTTGTTAGGCCGTTATCCATCAACATACACACCCCAAGCTTGGAGGAAGCCACTTCCCTATGGGTCCTATCCCCTGGTGACTGTGATATATGTGTAAATACTGCAACTTTATGGGCAGGACTGACCACAAAGGACAATACTAGAACTTACAGTGAAACTGGATGTTGGAAGATTCAGGACAGACAAAAGGAAATACTTCTTCACACAGCACATAGTTAAACTATGGAATTCACTTTCATTTCCACAAGACTAGTGATGGCCACCAACTTCGATGGCTTTAAAGGGGGGGTTAGACAAATTTTTGGCAGACAATACTATCAATGGCTACACAGCTGTGTTGTGCCCCCGCTGTGAGAAGTGGCATGCTTCTGAATGCCAGTTGCTGGGAATCACAAATGGGGAGAGTGCTGTTGCTTTCAGGTCATGTTTGTGGGCTTCCCACAGACATGTGGTTGACCACGGAAAGAACAGGAAGCTGGACTCTAATCCAGCAGACTCTTCTTGTGCTCTTAACATACAAAAGGAAATATTTTTTCCCACAACACATGCCTACTTTATGTAATTCCCTAAAACAAGATGTAATAATGGCCACTAACGCAGCTAGCTCTACCAAGGTGGATTGGACCAATTCATGGAGGGATAGGCCTATAAATTAGTCTTGTGATTGCTGAATCTTCATATTTAGGGGTCTATCGCCTTCCTGTCCTGCTTGTGGGCTTTCCAGAGGCATCTGATGGAATCAGGATGCTGAACTTGGTCCCTTGGTCTGATCTAGCAAGGCTCTTCTTAGGTTCTTAATGACACAATCATCAGGGAAGTTCTGCACAAGCCCCAATGAAAAGAATGGAAGCTGTGCAACAAGTTCAAGGATGCTTATTTCAAGACTACCCTGATGTAAGCAGCTTGTAGCCCAAGGTCTACTTTCTGAGATATGCAATGTAATTGGCTCTAGAAGTCCCAGTGTTGCAATGGCCTGGGACCAATTTTTGACATTGCAAAGCATGGTCATTAATGCTGGTGAAAGTGTTCATAGATATCAGTTCCAAATGAGCAACTAAGCTAGTCCTGCCAAAATGTCTCTTTTGCTTTGACAACTGTTTTAGCAACAGAACTAATGAATGTGAGAACTTTGATCCCATGCCCTTTTTGTTATTGCAAATTATTGCTCCTCTGCTGAATTCCCTGGCATATTCTCTGCAAGCCTGTAAAATTGGCGATGCTTGTTTGGGAATTATTACTACAGTCCAAAACTTTCATTTGTCCCTCTTTATCATGTACATTTGCTTAATCCTTGTGTTAAGTCCTTCACACTCAAAGACATTTCCTTAAGTTATACAAACTTTTCAGACAGTTCCTCCAGTATCCCACTATTCTTCAGTCCACCCAGTTTAACTTTGAATCAGTTCCTTTCTTGATTCCAACTTCCCATTTACCTCAACCCTCTTTTTCCTTGTTTCACTGAACAATGCCACTCTTTGTTCAACTTTGCCATAGAAACCCAAAGCTGACAAGCTCACCCTCCTAAATCTTTTCTCCTCTTACACTAAAGTAATTAGAATGATGGCCACAGAAACTTGTTTTGTGGAGGGAGAGAGTCTCAGAGGTCATTTGAAGGTTTCCTCATCAGAACCAACATAAAATTAATTCTCATGATTACCAAGCAAGCTGTTTGACACACTGAAATGACAAAACAGCTGCAACTACATCCACACACAGGATATAATGAGCAATGCAAGTCCAAATTTGTGCACTTAAAGTTGCTAAGACTGCAATACTACACACTATACACACATTTATCTGGGAGTAAATTCCATTGAACTCAGTGGGATTTACTAGCATCGTTCTGTCAGCCTTATTTGTTTCCAATAGATTAGCAATGCAATCCTATGCATGCCTACCCAGAAGTAAGCATCATCAAGTTCAATGGGCCATACTACCAGGAAAGCATGTACAGGATTGCAAATGGGCCTAAGACCAGCGGATGGCCAGATCAGGCATTGGACAAGGGCCCCGGTGGCTGGCTGAGGGCCCTTGCAGCTGGGAGAGTGGAGCTCCTGTTTTGCGATCCCTGCGAGCATCGGGTCACAGGTGTAAACCAACAGTGGTATGGATTGTGGAGTGGGAGCTCCACTCTTCCAGGTGACACCATCACTGCATGTGCGCACAGCCAGCACATGCTTAAATATGCCCAGTCGCAGCACCTCTTGCTGTGTCGTCACATGCTTGCCATCACCTAAGATGGCAGCAGGGGTGTCACCATACCATAGTGCATGCCTGCCATCAGGGCCGGTTTTAAAGGGCAGCCAGGTTGGGCACTGGCCCGATGTTGTATCCAGGATGGGACTCAGGAACCAGGCCAGTTGATGAAAGCAATTCAGTTTTTATTAAAGTAATATCCAGACACAAACTACGTCTTCTCATGAAGTTACACTACAAAACATATCCTGCGACATACAAGGGAGTTGACAGAACGAGGGGTCACTATCTCTCCTGTCCCTTGAGAAGGGGGAAAACGGGCACGAATTCTCTCACTCCGCCTCAAAGTGCTCTCATCCACCACCCTTCTCTCCCCCCTCCTTTCTCTTCGCTTTAGCTGCCTCCTGGTGCGCGGTGAAGGAGGAAGCACGTCCCCCTCCCCTTCTGAAGGCTCTGACTCTGGTATGGGTGAAAGCGGGGGGGGGGAATGAGTAAACTGTCTGGCGGTTTCTCTTTGCTTGTCCCTGGCTCAGGAGGCCCTCCCTCTCCCTCTAACTGCTCTGAACTCAGGGTGGGAGGAGGCGTGGGAACTTCAAGGGAGTCTGTGAGCCTTCCAAGGTCTTTACTGCTGGACAGTTCTATCTCTGGGATTTCCTCCCCCCCTCCTCCTGCTTCTTCTTCGCACAACTCTGGATAAATGACCCCCTCCCTTTCTTTGTCTTCTGAATCCTCAGGGCCCCAATCCTGCATCCTGACACCCGAGGGCCCTGGAGCTACAGGAGCCCCTGAGGGGCCCTCCGCTCCCCTTCCACGATCTGCGCTACCCCCGCATGGTCCCCCTACCTGTCTACAGTAGTCTTTACCATTGCCCTTAATTAAGATGGCGGCCGCAGTTTCCCTAAGGTACTGAAGCCGCTGCCGCCATCTTAGTTGATGGCAGAGATGTGCGTGTGTAGCACATCAACACCCACCCACCGACCCACCGGGGGACCAGGGCAAGCTGATGCCCAAAGGCCCCCGCATGCCTGGAGCCGGCCCTGCCTGCCATCACTCAAGGTGGTGGCAGGAGTGTGTTGACACCCCCACTGCCATCTTGGGTGATGCAGCAATGCAAAAGGCAGTGCATCCAGTGAATGGGGGGGCACAGTCATCTGGTGACCAAGGGCTCATGGCAGTCTGGCACCAGCCCTGATTGCAAACAATTTAAATACATGCACAGCACAATCCAATGCCTATTTACTCAGAAGTGCCACTTTATTTCATGAGGCTTGCTTACTTATATCATTTATATAGCTGCCCATCAATAAATATTCTGTGGGTGTCTTGAAAGCAAAACAATATTAAAAATACAATACAAAATAATTTAAATAAATAAATAATAGATAACAAAAATAATAAAAGACAGGAAAAAAACCCAACCCTGTGTTGGAATATTTAATAAATTTGCAACCCTATGGACCAACTGTAGATCTCAGACGGTTTCTAAAAGAAGCCCCATGCACAATGCATTGCAATAGTCTATATTTGCTCCCAAGTAACTGTGTATAGGATTTCAGCCTTAATCTCTGTAAAGATACTTCCATATTTTCCTGCCCTCACTACAGATGGGTGAAACTGTCAGTTTTGGCTTCTCTCAGTTTTTCATTTTTCCAGTCTTAAGTTCAGTTCTCCACATTTCCACATTGTCATCCACGTTTCAGTGCAAATTTCTCCAAATACACATCTCTTTCTAGGCAATGTTGCCTTATATACGCATTTTTTGCAAACCAGTTTCCCCAATATGCATTTCTGTGTGTTACTTTCACGGATATATGCATTGTTATGCACACTTTCCTCTTATAGACACATTTTTGTCAGGCATTGCTCGACCCGGAGAATCTCACTGCAAAATGCACAGAAATGCAAAGAGGGCCTGTTTCATTATTGCTTGAGGGTTGTTTTGGAAAGTGTGAATTAGGAAGGTTTGCCTTTAAATGCAATTTGAATCCCCTAACCCTGTTCCCCATACACACAGTCCTCCTTTTTGTTCCCTCTGCAATGTTACTCCTTCAAGCTGTTTGTGGCACATTTTAGAGAATAACAACATAAGCAAGATAATAACAAAAGCCTCTTGCCCCAAGGAGTTAATTACAAGGGAGATGAGAGCTAAAGGTAAGTATGGATGAACATGGACAATGAGTAAGGAAAGGCTTCACAGAAAATAGCTATACTTGGAATACCTTTCCTGAGTAGCAAAGATTAATTCATTCTATGTTGTGTCATTCAAGTTATTTCCCTCCCCAGCCATGCTCTGCCCCCACCATACCCGTACATCATCATTCTGGGGACTATCCATCACATATGTTGCTATAAGATCCCTCATTCATGAACCCAGCTGCTATAATTCTCTGTATAAATCAAGTTCAAATGAACACACTCAGAGGGATGGGATCCATTGGCTGGTGCCTCTTTAAAAGTGTTCCATTGACCTAACAGGCTGATACTGATTCAAGTTAGTTATCTGTCTGCTATCTGAGGCTTTTACCAATCCACTTTTTCCATACTCCTACACCAAAGATATTAATATCGATATTGAAAGGAAATATTGATAATTTTAAAGGAGACACTGATATTTTGAAAGGAAATATCAATATTTTGAAAGGAAATATTGATAAAGTTATTGTTTGCAATTATTGATATTTTAGAGGCTTTTTTTAAAAAAATCCACATTTGAAAATAGCCATGCAAATTCGCTACATAAAAATCCGATCAAAAACATAAGCAAATTAATGGAAAAAATCAGCACCAGATCCAAACTGGGTGAAGTTGTAGCACATCTCTACACACATATACTCCAATTTCCCTTACCTGTTAATAGGAAATAGTCAACTAAACTGCCTCAGCTGCATTACAAAATCCCACCTCATGTAAAGGTTGGAAAATAACTACCTTCCTATTATGTTTCTGAAAGCCAGTGTGGCATAGTGGTTAGAGTCTTGGACTACAACCTGGGAGACCAGGGTTCGAATTCCCACACAGCCATGAGGCTCACTAGGTGACCTTGGGCCAGTCACTGCCTCTCGGCTTCAGAGGAGGGCAATGGTAAACCACCTCTGAATACCGCTTACCATGAAAACCTTATTCATAGTGTCGCCATAAGTCGGAATCGACTTGAAGGCAGCCCATTTCCATTTCATTATGTTTCAGCAATATGGCTTGCATTCAATTCTTCTGTAATTACTAAAATTATAAAATGAAACCAGGCTATAAAAATAATGTTATTACATGAGATGGGCAGCACCAATGAAAGAAAAAATACATTTAATTGGCTTTCCACTGTAATAATTTCCAGAGGTGTAGCCTTGTTAGTTAGTTGCAGCAAAAACAACAGGAACTTGTAGCACCTTACAGACCAACATATTTACTATGGCAAAAGCTTTCTGATGCCTCTGACAAAATGGATTCTAGTCAACAAAAGTTTATGCTACGCAAAAGGATGTGTTAAAATTCTGCCCAATTCGGATTGATACCGAATTTTCCATTAATTTGCTTCATCTGTATTATTGCGGATTGGATTTTTATGTAACAATTTTCCATGGCGATTTCAAAAAAGCAGACTTTGTAAAAAATCTGCCTCTAAAATAACACTATTAAGAACAATAATTTTATTGATATTTCCTTTCAAATTATAGATATTTCCTTCCAAATTATCAGTATTAATATCAATGTTTTTGGAAGGGAAAAACACTAATTACTGATTGTAAAAGCAGCAGACAGCACAGAATGAACTCAAATTGATACTGGCCTGTTCGGTCGATGGAATGTTTTCAAAATAGTACCAACTAACAGATACCTATCCCTACCCAGATGAGGAGAACCTTTGGCCCTCCAGATGTTGCTGAACTGTAACTCTCATCATCCCTGGCCACTGGCTATGTTTGCCATGGCTAATGGGAGTTGTAGTTCAGCAACATCTGGAGGGCTAAAAGCTCCCGGCTCCTGGCTTATGCTATAATATGTTCGTTAATCTTTACAGTGCCCCAAGACTCGTCATGGTATTTAAAGCCCTAGACTGCAATCCCAACCCTATTTACCTTAAAGTAAGCCGTAGGGGGAAAGGATTAGGTAGACTGCTGTCAAATACTTGACCCAATTTTCATAAATGCTTTATACAAAATTCTACTTGGCATGAAAAAGGGAAAAAAACTTCTTTCTAAAATAACAAGGAAACTCTTCTTTAACAGCGCTGTTAAATTAAATTAATTTAGGAAAATCTCAGCAAAGATGTATCACTGAACACTAAAGTCAGGATGATTCACACCATGGTATTCCCGATCTCTATGTATGGATGTGAAAGTTGGACAGTGAAAACAGCGGGTATGAGAAAAATAAACTCATTTGAAATGTGATGTTGGAGGAGAGCTTTGCGGATACCATGGACTGCGAAAAAGACAAATAATTGGGTGTTAGAACAAATCAAACCAGAACTGTCACTAGAAGCTAAAATGATGAAACTGAGGTTATCATACTTTGGACACATAATGAGAAGATACGATTCATTAGAAAAGATAATAAAGCTGGGGTAAACAGAAGGGAGTAGAAAAAGAGGAAGGCTAAACAAGAGATGGATTGATTCCATAAAGGAAGCCACAGACCTGAACTTACAAGATCTGAACAGGGTGGTTCATGACAGATGCTATTGGAGGTCGCTGATTCATAGGGTCACCATAAGTCGTAGTCGACTTGAAGGCACATAACAACAACAACAACAGCATGGGTTTTATCACACTCAGTGCCATCCAGGAATTAAAAGCTATTTATATTTCTTCCACTTCATATGCTCCATCTGACATCAGACATATAAAGTTTGGTTACACTGCAAGAAAATTCCAGTTTCATACATCTTAACGTTCATACTTACCTCTTTCACCAGGTCTTCCAGGCTCGCCAGGAGTGCCTGGAAATCCTGGTCTCCCCTGAGATCCCTGCTCTCCTTGAGGTCCGGGTAGCCCTTGCCGTCCCGGTTCACCAGGGGGTCCTGGGATAGTTCGTGCTGAGACAGACTGGCTTGGAATCTGATTTAAGATGGAGTTGTATCTGGCCAGGTGACCTGCAAAAAGATGACTCCTTCAAACTTGTACTTCGACTAGAAAACTGGCCCTGATGAAGCTTTATTTTGTTAAACAGATAAGTGTGCAGCAGTGCTTGGCTGGTGGGTTGTGCTTAGCTTGCTGCATCACAACTTGCACAGTTGCATTTTAGAAATGCACTAATGTTGCCACTAGTAGGCAACACCCATAGGGATTAGAATTACAGCAATGCCTCAATTCTTGTACCCACCTTGGATAAGCTGTTCACATACTTGACGGGCTACTGCCCGTACCATTGCATGGGACTGAAGGTCTCCCTGTGTAATAAGAACACCATAAAGTTACGTTAGCACCTTTTAGGTCATTTCCAGATGACCAGTTCATTGAGCATTCATCCTAATTTGTTTGCACAAAGTCTGTGGAGAGGTTAGACGATATCGAGCAGTCATGCTGATTTGTTTACAGGGATACTATATTGTATTGTATGGAACAAGTGCTTTTCAGTGCATTTCTCCGTCACTTTCCTTGTCGCAAAAAGTCCAACTAGGGAATGGGTTTGTTGCACAAGAGCACGAAAGCAACTTTAATTGTGCAACCTGAATGTGTTGGTATACCCAAAAATAGCAACAGTGTGGGAACACCCTTAAAATTAGAGACTTGGAGGTGCTGGAGGCTGGTGGCTCCATGTCAATGGGGCAGTGGAGATGCTGAAGCATCTTGGATAACTACTTGAAAGTTCAAACTAAAACCCAAAGCGGATTCCACTGACCCAACTGACACGGAGCCACCAGTCGCCACTGCTTGGAGGGGTACCTGTAGACTATCTAGTCCAGTTCGCTCTTCAATATGATCCAGAGCTAGAGCATCCCCAACAGATGACTGTCCAGCCCCTGCTTGAAGACTTTCATTGTTGGAGATGCCACTACTCCTCTAGGCAATTGGCCCCATTATCAAGCTGCTCTTACCATTAAAACATTTCTCCTAAAACTCAACCTCACTCTACCCTCTTGTCACTTAAGGACGTCGAAGAATTCTGATGAAAACAGAAATGGGAATGGAAATTGCCAATGTTTGCTTATTCGTCTCATGTCTGGAACAGAGATCAATCCAGCAAACATGAGCAGTATCCGCTGTTGTTCCTTTAAGTCCGCAAGTGATACATAATTGATTATGTGTTTCCTTTGCTCTGAAATGATTGGTGTGGAACAATGTAATGACAACGCAACTTCCATAACTGTTGTAATTGCACCACAGCATGAATAACGTAGTTTTTGATGGAAGACAAACTGCAACGGAACATACAGTGCTGTAAGTGACAAATACAGGGTGGAATGGAAAAAGGTGCCTTCTGACATCCTTATTTGGTGCTTAAACCCATTTAGACATAGTACAGCCCTCTGAGGCAGCAGAGAACAAATCTTTGCCTTCTTCTATATCATGGCCTTTCAGGTATTTGATGAATGCTCTCTGGTCTCCCCTCACTCTTGGCTTCTACAGACTACATACCCTGTCCCTTCAGCCTTTCCTCAGAGCACTTGGTTTCCATACCATTAACCATCTTCTGTAGGGAAATATGTTTCTCAGCCAGAAACTGCAAGCTGCACAGAATGTAGCCGTTTCTCACCCTGATCACTGGAAAAATGCACACTAATGGTCTTTGGGTTTTTCCAGCACAATCCTGTGCATGAAGGATTAGAAGTACATGCCAGTGAGTTTGCCAAGCCATACTCCCACGTAAATATGTATAGCGTTGCAGCCTAAGTGTATTTAAAATGAACAGCCCACATCATTACAGGCTTTTCTTCATAAATGCAAGGACTTGTGCCTTGCAGGGAGACCTACGTTCAAATCCCCACTCAGCAATGAAGCTCACTGAATGACAAGCTGGGCCAGTCACAGTTTCTCTCAGCTTAATCTGCCTCACAGGGCTGTTGTGAGGTTGTTGGTCCCAGGCTATGGTCTGAAGGCACATGAGGCCAGCACCCAGGTCTGGTCAGTGCCTGGATGGGAGACCTCCTGGGAACCATATGTAAGCCGCCTTGAGTTTCATGAAAAGAAAGGCAGGGTAGAAATGTAATACATAAATAAAGAGGGCAAGGGGAAGAGAGCCATGTACTGTATGCTGCCTTAAATCCTTTCATGAAAGGTGGGATCTAAAAGTAAATAAATAGTTCTTTTAAAAAATAAAAATAAAAAACCCAACATTCATATTCCTGCTATCCGTACAATTCTGTTAACAATAAGGCACTTACACGTTCACCCCTCTCGCCTTTTGCTCCAGGAAGCCCCTGTGAACAAAAATTCCAAGAACCAAAATTAATGTGTGCATGTGCCCTTTCCCCCTTCTGTGATTCACAGGATTTTCTTTTTTTAATGTGGTAACTGTAGATCATAGGGCCTGGGCCAAATTGTAGGAGCAGTTATGCCAATGGGATGGAGTCACAGCTCGCCACACATTTCAAACGCTACCGCAAAGCTTAGCAAGTGAAGTGCTAGTGCAGTATCATTGTGGTGAGCTGCAATGCGACCGTGCAGATGTTTAGCTCCTTAGATCCAGGAAGAGGAACCTTTTTCAGCCTGAGGGCCACATTCCCCTCTGGACAACTTTCTGGGGGCCACATGCCAGTGGTGGGCAGGACCGAGGCAAAATTAAGTTGAAGCAATGAATGTAAATTTTACTTTACTGCAGTAGGCTAGTTTCTGCACACCCTCACACACCTTTCTGTCCTCCATTCTGGCAAGCAAGGAGCATTAGCAGAGTTCAAGAACACATTTCACCCAGGTAAAAACACTCAAGGAAGGTGTGAAGCAAAGCCAGTGAGAGGTGTGGCCTGGGGAAAGTCCCGGGGGGGGGGACAGAGAGGCCTGGGTATTTAATCCAAGGCCTGAGGTTCCCCCTCCCTGCCCTAGATATTGGCCCCAACCCATAATAGGAAGGGGAGAACCCATGCGCATAATGAGGTTGAAGATGACTCATTTTCCAAGTAGCATCCCATACCAGATCCCACAGCATCAGAAGCTGCTTTTAAAACTCTGCTTCATTAGAAAATATGAACAAAGAGGCTTTGTTGGATGCCAGTCATGGCTGCATTGAGAAAGCTCATACAACTGTGTTAGGTCTCTTTTATTTGACTGCACATAGCCTGAGATAGAAAACAATGAGCCAGTTCAGATGGTCATAACTCAGTCTAATAAGCTAAGATACGAACAATACTTTTGCCTGCACACACAGGCCCTTCACATGATGAACAAACCAGGGAACTCTTCAATTAACCACAGTTTCCTATTTTATCTGAACCGGGAAGATATGGCTAACAGCTTTGAAACTAGTCATGGTTTGGAATTGTTAAAAGATCTTGGCTTGTTCTGAAGCTGCTAACCATAGTTTCCCAGTTCAGAGATGATTAGTTAGTAATGATTAGAGGCTTCCTGCTTTAATCGCAACTTGCGCGAAGAGAGGAGTGAAGAGGTTGCATGCTCGTTTGCATTTCAGCCTATTAAGCCAGGATATGATCGTATGAACTGTCTCATTGTTCTAATTTCATAAAAGAAATCAAACATGGCAAGTTTGGTTAGCCTCCAAGTATGCTAAAAGGATGCATGGGTCTCCAATGTAAGGTTTCCAAAAATATCCAAATTGCAGGTAGTTGAGTGGATGAAGAAACTGAGGTCAATTTCTGATGTGGTTAAATCACAGAGCAGTGATTGTGCACCAGGTCAGTTTCACTGTAGATTGTTTATTCACATCCTTGCAAGATGAGACCTGGAACTTACTGTGCTAGAGGAGAGGGGGGTTTTTTTGCTTTAGTGTGGTAGCATCCCAACTGGATCAGATCAAAGGCCCATCTAGTCCAGCATCCTGTTCTCACAGTGGCCCTCCAGATGCTGTTGGACTCCAACTCCCATCAGCCCCAGCCAGCATGGCCAATGGTCATGAATGATGGGAGTTGTATCTGAAAGGGCACATGTTATCCACTTATGGACCAATGGCAAAAACTACTTCAGGCACTGCAAGCGCATGTATATTGTTGTGATTACTAGAGTAGCACTTTTTTATACTGTGGACTGAACTTATGTTAAACTTGTCGAAAAAGTTGGTCATCGGTTATACATTCTGTATGGTATTCTACTACTTACAGGTAGCCCAGCATCACCTTGTGGCCCAGCGTTGCCCATAACTCCTGGCACACCTGGAGCACCAGGTATTCCCTGCAAGGAGAGAACAAGAGAAACATCAACAGTTAACTACCAGCTGAAGCACAAATAGTGTCTACAACAGGAGTGACTAACCCTTCGGCCCTAGGGCCACAGACAAGGCTGCCCAACTCATTTGCCAGCACATATGCACACTCCCCAACAGACATACATGCACTCACAAACATATATATGTGCATTCAGACACATAGCTAGCCCTTCCGCATACCCATTTTCTCTCACCAGTAATGAAGACGCACCCAACATGGGTTGAGAACATGCCTAGCCATCTTTTGCTTCTAGCCTATATTTGGACAGTTCTCCAGAAGATGGTGAGTTGCAGCCTAAATGTAAGTTTAACACGGGCCTAGTGAGGTGTATCAGCCTCCCTCATTATTAACTTTAAGGAGAAATTTTAAAACATTCCTGTTTAACCAGACATTTGATGTTTGAAAGACTTGCCCCTGGCCACCCTGGCCCTGACTTAGCTTTGAAAATAGATGATTGCTTTTAGGAGTTCTAAACTGTTTTTAGGAGGTTGTTTGTAACTTTTTTTTAGGAGTTTTAATTGTATTGTTTTAGTACTGACATGTTTGCCACCCTGGGCTCCTTTGGAGGAAGGGCAGGATATAAATTTAATCAATCAATCAGTTGAAATATCAACAAGACTGTGCACAATACCAAAGTAGTTTATTCATGGTGGCTTCCCCAAATCCCTAAGTTCAAGGTTCTAGTTTTGGTGTACAAAGTCCTATACAGCTTGGGGCCATGATACCTGAAAGATCGTCTTACCCCTTATATACTCAATCAATCACTGCACTCTGCAGGTGAGGCCCTCCGGCAGATACCACCTTATCAAAAGGTCTGTTCTGCACAACATGGGAAATGGACCTTTAGTGTAGTGGTACTGACACTTTGGAATTCCCTCCCCTTAAATATTAGACACGCACCATCTCTGTTATCTTTTCAGCACCTACTGAAGATCTTCCTCTTTCAGCAAGCCTTTTAAGTAGAGACCTTATCCCAGTCTGCATCTGTGTTGGAATTGCTTTTTAATATGTTTTTAAACCTTCTTTTTTTAAAAAAATAGATGTTTTTAAAGCTTTTTTTAAAAAAATGTTTTTAAAGATGTTTTGTTTTAATATATTTTTAATGGTTGTTTTGTTGTAATATATTTTAAAGTTTGTTCTGATGATGTATTAAAGTGTTTTTAGTGCTTTTGTTTGCTACCCTGGGCTCCTACTGGGAGAAAGGGTGGGATATAAATCCAATAAACAAACAGACAAACAAACAAACATCATCCCTATGCTAAATCGTGGCATGCTTTGGCTTTTAGCAATTATATACCATGATGTAGATAACTGTTACATAGCCATGAAAAGAAGTCAGCTATGTGAAGAAGGTTTTGACTTACAGCAATATCAAATATTTAATCCATGATACCAATAATTTGACATATTTTTACTCACCACAGGGCCTGAGGGCCCTTGAGGTCCCGTGGATCCATCTTTGCCTGGCAGGCCCTAGATCAGAGGTAGATGCATAAATTAGTGTATTTATTCTGCATAAGGAATAGCAACCATTTCCCATAGATTCGAATGATATTGTTCACTATACAAAAAGACTCCAATCCCAAAATCCACACAAGTCTCTTGAGAGGTGCAGGACGTTTTGTGCAAGCACAAAACTGACCCATTCACATTTTTGGTCACTTCCAGACAACCTGTTTACTGAGCATTCTTTCTGATTTGGTTGCAGGGAGGCATCATGCAATTGTTATCCCACCCTTGCCAGTGCAAACCCATCACTTTCCTTTTTGCAAAAAGTCAGATTTGGGGGGAAAGTGGGTTTGTTGCAGAAGAGCGCCACTTCAACCTTAATGGTGCAACCTATATTTGCTGGTGTGTGATTGAATCCCATCCCAAAACAGTAATAGGCTGGATGCGCTCAAAGTCAAAGAAAGCTCCAAATGCAAAATTGAATTCCACAAGAGGAGCATTTCTTCACCTGAAAGTAAACAGGGCAGTCTCTGTACAGAGCTCAGTGTGCACTGTGAGGCCCTAGTAGGCTCACTCTGGAGCTGATCGAGGAGGCTGAATGTATGCACATCAAAACATCTGGCCGTACTCAAGGAGTACACTGTACTAGTAGTACCTGTTCATTAATAAAATGTAACATTTAGCGGTTGATGAGTGTTCAGCGTGCTCCACATACATTTATCTCAGTAAGCCTGCGGAGGGAGTGGCTGGAATGCCCTCTACAATACAAATGCAAAAGTCAAATCCATTACGCCAACCACCATTGGCATGTATCCCCTGAAGGCTGCCTCCTCTTTTAGACTACCCACCATTCTGTAAGACAGCACAGGATGTTAGGAATCGGGTTGCCCCCTTACCCCATGGTGTCTGCAAACCACAGCAACCTATGAACAGCCGTCTATTCCACCCTTCAGCTCCCAGGACTGGGAATGAATGAGCTGTTGTCAGTCTGCCTTAAAAGGATAGCAAAAAGCTATGCCTCTACCAGAGTACCTTTTTAACTTTTGTTTTTAAATTATACCATATCATTTGTTTTCAAGTGTTGTCTCTGCTCCCATTTAGCTGCTAAAGAATATCTCCATGCAAACCCTCTAGGCATATTTGCTTTGGCCCTGTTTCTGTATCTCTTGGCCATTTACAAATTTCCTCCTACTGTATTTTGTTAGGTGTGAAAATTGTCTTTTTATAAATGAAGTCAAGCAACAGTTTGTTTTAAGCAGCGGCTGGGGAAGGAGCAGTCCTTCTGCAGTCTCTCCAATAAAGGGTAAACATGGTGGTGTTCAGAACCCTTCACAACTTGCTACTAAATCTTGTTTCTCGGATTATCAAATGACAGGTATGCATCTTCAGCTGGAAGTGCACAATGCAGAGGAGGAATGGGAGCGTATTTATACTGGGGGTTTGCATCACTGTTTTAAGTGTGTGAGAGAGTGGTGAATAAGGGCCTGTTCAGATATTTAAAAATACAGAAATCCCGGTCTTTCCCCTTAATACTGTACTTGAAAATAGAAAAAAATGGACTGCCTTCAAGTCGATTCCGACTTATGGCGACCCTACAAATAGGGTTTTCATGGTAAGCGGTATTCAGAGGGGGTTTACCATTGCCTTCCTCTGAGGCTGAGAGGCAGTGACTGGCCCAAGGTCACCCAGTGAGCTTCATGGCTGTGTGGGGATTTGAACCCTGGTCTCCCAGGTTGTAGTCCGACACCTTAACCACTACGCCACACTGGCTCTCACAATGCTATACTTACATTAGCCTTAAACCAGCTGTAAGAACATAAGAGGAGCCTGCTGGATCAGGCCCATCTAGTCCAGCATCCTGTTCTCATAGTGGCCAACCAGTAGTGCCTGGGGAGCCCACAAGCAGGACCTGAGTGCAAAGAGCACTCTTCCCTCCTGTGTTTTCCAGCAACAGGTATTTGGAAGCATACTGCCTCTGATTATGGAGGCACAGCATAGCCATCATAGCTAGAAGCCACTGAAAGCAATATCCTCCATGAACTTATCTAATCCTCTTTTAAAGCCAGCCAAGTTGGTGGGAGCAAATTCCATAGTTTCACTACGCGCTGTGTGAAGAAGTACTTGCTTTTGTCTGTCCTGAATCTTCCAACATTCAGCTTCATTGGATGTCCGTGAGTTACAGCATTATGAGAGAGGGAGAAAAACTTTTCTCTATCCACTTTCTCCATGTTCGGTGTAATTTTAAATTTTTCTATCATGTCACCTCTTACTCGTTTTTTTCTCTAAACTAAAAAGCCCCAAATGCTGCAACCTTTCCTCATAGGGGAGTCACTCCATCCCCTCGATCATTTTGGTTTTGTAGTAAGATATTCCCCTCCCATTTAATGAATGGCGGGGAAGGTGTTAGCATAGAGTTGGACACAAAATGTGGAATGGAGTTGGAAAAACTTTGTGGACTTGGAAAAATGGTGAGGGGTTTAGGCATATGTATTTATTAAGCACAAGCAGTGTTAGAGACAGCATGGATACAAATGATATAAGGGTAGAATGTGCTTAGTTCCCATACTTAAACAAGCTGCCCAAACCATATTAAACCACCTTCTTTTTGGCCAGAACCTGCATTTCTTCAGGCAGGTAACACTTCATCACATCCTTGCAAATATCCTTAAAGCACTCCTTTTTTGTGTGCCTGTTAGTTACTGAACTAAGGCAGATTCAGAAAATAATTGTCACTGCATTGTAGATAAGAACTACTGACTCCAATGGAGAAGCTACCCGATATAAGCAAGGAGCGTTCATTCAGCTTTTTAAAAATAATAGTGTGGTGTTTTTGATGGGGAATTTGTGCAATTAGAAAATCTGCTTTAAAAAACCCTGATCAATGGGAGGGAGGGAGATTTCCAGTGGAGGAATAGTCATATACCTATTCCACAGTAAGTAGGGCAGCTAAGACCAAAATTGAGCAGTTAACAGCAAAATGGGGACTCCCAATCCTTTATTTGCTTGCAATGGGGCCTGTGTAGATGGCAGGAAACTGGGAGGGAAAAATATGTTGTTATGCCAAGGGCTATAATTTTCAGATTTCTTATTCCTTGATTCATTACAGTGGACCTTGGCATAAGAACCAAAGTAGCAATGAATCCTGGGAAGCCAGCCTTCCTGTATACTCAGAGTTGTTTGTGAAAGGCAGGGGCTAGCACTCATTTCTTGGCTCCACATATGTTAAACCAAAATCCCAAAGCTTAGCATCTCCAGAGGAAAAGCTTTCACACTTATAAGAGGTATCATCCTGGTGGATCTATAGCTCTTTTGAAATACAAGAGGTAAGATACTTTTTGCCAACAACAGAATCTTTACATTAAGTACTTTGCTCTAAGATTTCTTAAGAACAGTAGTTTTACACTGTGTATCTGACAGCAGACAGGATTTTTACACTGAGCATCCTATAAACAGAAAGATTAACTTTATGTGTGTGTCTAGCACCTGGCACAACCAGGAATGCCACCCTTGCATTTCAAAGCACAGTCCAGGATATTCTTTTTTTCTACAGTAATCATATAGGCACTGCCTCTAACTCCCCCTCCCAAATTACATGTAACTCTATGAGGGCAAAAAGTTATTTAGGATCAGGATTCCATGGAATCAGCGCACATCTTTTCTGACTCCATAAATTACTTCCTACTTTACATCACAACACAGTGCAGAACAACCGAACCAAGGAAGAGTGAGATCTCTCATGTCCAGCTCTAGGTTACATTGTGGGCGAAGCTTGGCTCCTGAGCTTGATACAAAGCCTCATTCCTGACTTTGAGTCCCAACATTTCAACAGAAAAGGCATCACTCTGACACTTTTGTCAGAGTGTCACTTTTGTTTTATTTCCTTCTCTAGAGTGTAAGGGCCCGTTCACATGGTGACTTACTATGAGATTGATGCTACTTGCACCTCCATTTAATTCACATGGTTTGACTTTTTTGCTGGGCGGGTGGATCCTCGCTTTCAGATACTCTCCTTTCTCCGCCCACTAAACTCTCCATGAATTTTATTTTGTTCCTGGCGGCTTAACCAGCCACTTCTGCCTCCCTCTCCTACATCAGAGTTTGCTATAGCCTTCACCCCCCCTGCTCTAATTAGAGGCGTGCAATTGACAAGAAGAAACAATAAAACTGACAAAGAAAACCATCTCCCCCCCATCAGTATCCTGTCAATTGCACCCGGAAGGTGTCTGGCTTCAGCAGGAAGAGGTGTGCAATTGACAAGAAACACTGACCAAAAAACCTTCCCCTTCTCCCTTAGCAATAGCGATACAACAGGGGGAGTGAACATGTAAATTTGTGGGCGGGGGCACATAACAGTGACACCAATCCTTCTCAGAGGAACGCTGGCTAGTGTGAACGGAAAACAGTGGATCTGAAGGTAGGGATTGTGAACCTTGCAAATCTATCACGATGGCAAAAGCTGCATCTTTACTACGTCTTGTCAGCTCCCATGTGAACAAGCTCTAAGTCTATGCAATCTTGGATGTGAGTAATACTCTCTTATAGCCTCTATAGAGCTTTCAGCTGAATGAATGCATTTAGCTAGATGTTGCTTGCAATTTCACTGTAAATGAACACCACATTTTTCCTATTTCTCCTCTGAATAAAATTTACCTTTATTTTATCTTTTGTGTGCTTTCTTGTTAGGTTGTGGGTAGATTATACAGACATATGAGCAAAGTGCAGTTTCAAATCCAGTAAAAGGTTCCATTCACTCTAAGTACATTTTGGATCACTTGCAGTATACACACATCTGTGGGATTCATATGTACACATGTTGTTGGTGTGTTTTTACAATGTGGGAATGGATGTTTAACCCTTTTCTACCCATTGATTTTCACCCACCTGTTTGCTTCTACCCAGACTTCTTTTCAGGCTTAGACTCACGCTGGAGGAAAGGTGGGGATGAAAAACCCCTGCAAGGGGTAAGGCTAAGCAACTTGGCTTTCTAACTACTGCTTCTCCCCTGCAAATGCAGGATTTAACTGTGGCCACTTGTTCATTTATTTATTTATTACATTGATACTCTGCCTTCCTTTCATCATAGAAGCCAAGGCAGTACACATATGGTTCCCAAACAGTCTCCCATACAGGCACTGACCAGACCCAGACCTGCTTAGCTTCATCAAGGTGGTGGCTTCATGTGCCTTCAGACCATAGCCTGGGACACTTTAAAATGAGTGTCAGAGAATGCCCAATGAAACATGTTAGTTCATTCACAACTGGTCATAGGAATACACTGAATTTCAGAATGCAGTCAATCAGAAGTGATTGGTTGCTTACAGTTTTAGCCCACAATTGGCCAAACAACAACAAAAAAGTATTGCCTGACTAAATGGCTACTAGAATGCATTGGGGCAGGGTTGGGTCCTGCACCTGCAAATAAAAGGCGTGAATAAAAAGCATCTTGTTAAGTCTCTTTCAGCATGCCCATTAGAATACATTGAGAGCTGTTGGATTCTGCACCCTGACCTGTCGTATGTCTCCCATTTGTGTGGACATTAGTTTGGAGAGAGAGTGCCATTCTACTTGCTCTGCAGTTATGCATTCTATTTGGATACCATTCTTGAAGCAAGCAGCAATCCTCAGCTTTTTCAGAAATGGGATCTACCCAAGTCTGCAACATGAGGCCCATTTTGACATTTTTAAAAATATGCTTTTCTTGGCCCACTGGTCTCCATCTGAATTTCTCCTGTTCTCTCCTATGTATTCCATCTTTTTCTTTTTCTTTTTGTGAAAAAGTCCTCAACAAATGAAAATGACGGTAGTGCTGGGGAGTCCAAACCAACTAGTTGGACTGATGAAGTATATGTGTTATGTGCCAGTGCTTTTGGTGCCCTCTTAAACTCAGTCCATATGTATAGGATCATATCAGCCACCCTCACAGAATTTATATGGCATCTATTAAAAGATCCAGATCCAGGCCCAGAAACTTGCTCAGTGTTGTTCTTGGAGAAAAGCACAGAAATTCTTGTCTAAACAAAACTAACGTTGTGTAACTGCAGCCAAGTCAATTTTGGACAACTTTTACTGCCCAGAACACACACCCCTCATTTGAAGAGCTGACAGACTATGCAAGTCCTGCTTCACAGCACTTGAATACAGCAAGGCCGGCTACATAAATGCGTGTGCAAGAAAGGGATTAAGCAAAAAGAAGCTTAGGGAATATATCTAAATTACCACCTTTCTAATAAGTAACACATGCTGAATTCCCTTTGCTTTTTCTTTAAAGTGTGAAGTTTAATTCCAGAGCAGGTTCAGTCGGGCATATATGAATGAAGAAGCCTGAAGACTGCAACCTTTTTGTGATGCTTAAATGAAAGAAGCATGGAAGGAGCAAGGAGGAACACAAGATCTCAGAATCTATTTCCAAATGTATTCCAAGATCTGATTGTTTTGAAAAGAATCTCAGCCTTGCAGCCCTGCTCTAATTTTTTTTTTAAAGCCCTTGTGAAATTGGTCCTATTGGTTTATTTCTATATAGCTCCACTTAGAAACATTACCTTAATGTGAATATGGAATGAGGTTTTATTTAATCCCGTTACCAGATATGGTACACTGGGTTGTGTCTAACTCAGTCATACCTCAGAGGAGACCCACTGAAAACAAGGGACTGCTTAGTTGTGCCTAGGGATGGGGGACAAATCTGAGAACCAAAACACAGCCATTCTTCAAAACATGCACATATCTGAATTTTATGATGCAGTTCTCCAACCAACCAATGTTTATAAAAATGCATTTATTAAGGAATACATGCATAAAAATGAATACATTAGTGAAAATATACAAAAAAGCATAATATTAGGATAGCTTGCAAAATGTGTACATTAGACAAAACTGCACATAAAATAACTTTTTTGGAGAAATTTGCACTTTAAAATACTAAAAAAAAATATTATTTTTTTAAAGCAGCAAATTGCTGCAGAAATGTGAACTAAATTTAAGACTGGAAAAAGGAACCAAAATGTTCTTCCATCCCTAGCTGTGTCCATTGGTTTCAATAGATCTACTCTAAATATTACTTTGAATTGCCTAGTGAGTTGAATCTAATTAAGGACCAAATGTCAAGGGGTTTCTACTTTGTTAGAAAAACGTTTCTCTTCTATTGTGTTAAATCAATCTTGTTTTAAATCAAACAGCAATCCAATCTGCCCTCAACTGTATTTTATTGCACGGGCAATCCATCATGAAACTGATCTGTTCATTTCTACAAGCTGGTTTATGGAATATTTTATAACTTTTCTTTCTCACTGAAAGCACTATTCAAAAACCTTGTGATTAAAAAGAGAGAGAAAACAAACCGAGAGAAAAAAGGTGGAGAGTTTTTTTCTTGCTTGTCATGTTTGATCATATATATTTAAACACCTTAACACTTAATGCAAAGGAGATGGAAAATGAAATGCAACTGATACGGCAACTAGGGAAACCATCCTAGCTGTGAGTAGTTTTTGCCACTTTAGTGACTCTTATTGCTGCTTTTGCTATTTAAATAATCTGAATATGAAATGAAACCAATATGAAACAAAATTAGAAGGTCTACACTCTACATGGGATGGAGAAGACATGAAAATGGTGAAAAGGTCTATGGGAGGAGAGGTTCTACTTCCTTTCAACCCTTTTCAACACTCTGCTCCTAACTGTCAGTTACTTGGGACTGCAGAGCTGAAGGGAGGCAGCATACTCTTGCCTTTGCCACTAGCCAGGTGACACAGAACCACTGGGAGGCTGCATAACCTCCTGTCCAGGAAGAACACCATGGCAAAGGGGAGAGGCACCTGACTTCTTGTTTTCCTCTTCCCTCCTCATTCCTTTTTCCTTTTATATCATGCAGACTAGATGCTAGCCTATGTGCAAGTATTTAGAAAATTATAGGTGCTCTATAAGTATTTATTAATAACAGCAACAATTAAAAAGTACCTTATATCCATAGGGTCTTGAACTAGCATAGTCAGGGATAGCCATGCCATTGAGCAGGATCAACTGTCCTGCTTCAGGTAGCACCATGAAATGTGTGTTGTGGTGTTGATGATAAATGAAGGCAGAAATTGGTGTCAGAACTGTATGGCAAGGCTGTCCTTGGCTAACCAGTGGAGGCGGAATTTGGGCTATATTTCAGGCAACAAAATGTCTCATGCTGGAGCTGGGCAGAGATCTTTAAGTAATATAATGTATATCAGAAGGCTAGTACCCTCACTGGGACAGTCCCTTTACCTCATTCCACCTGGAAAATTACTCTTTTGCAAGTATTAGAAGATAATAGGCATCACACAGAGGAAAATAAACTTACTCCAATTTTATTTGTCATATCCCCAAATCAGTCCCCCATAGGAGGCCACTTGGATAAATATGGGACACATGAATGTAGTTGGATTTTTTTTTTTACAATTCCTTGGTGGGTAATGACTGGTCCAGGGGAAAAAAATCAAGGAACCACCCTCTGAATCTTCCCTCATTAGAACCTATTGGGTTCTAGGTTGGAACAGCATAGAGTGAACCTAGTAGTGTGTTAAATTAGAAAGAGTGACCCATAGGAAGCAGAAATAGCAAGCCAGTTATTATTATAGCTCACTGGTCCAGCCTTACTTACCCTTTGGCCTTGGCTCCCATCTCGTCCTGGGGAGCCAGTCGCTCCCGGGACACCCTGCATAAAAGGTAACATTTCAAAACATACACCAACAACAGAAACATTTTAAGCAACTTATCAATATTTTTAACAATGTAGAAATATAAATGCATCGTGAGTTAAAGAAGATATATCCCCTGCTTGCAATCCTAACTTTATCATCATCATCATTTATTAGTTGCTTCTTTCACAAAAGGTTACCCAAAGCAACTTAAAAATGGAAACCTGTGTACATTTGTGAGCAGGTACAAGCTTTAAGCTCTCAGAAAAACAAAGGAAGAGCCTTGCTAGATCAGATTGAAGGCCCACCTAGTCCAGAATCCTGTTTCCCAAAGTGGTCAACAGATGCCTATGAAAAGCCTACAAACAGGACAAGGGGCAAACAGTCCTCTCTTGCTGTTCTTCTCAAACAACTGATATTCACAGTCATACCGCCTTTGATACTAGAGGTAGTAAATAGCCATCATGACGCATAGCCACCAATAGCCTTATCCTCCCTGAATTTGTCTAATCTGCTTTTAAAGCCTCGAAGTTGGATGCAGGCATCATCAGGTGGGGGAACTGAGGGCTGAGTCGATTGCGAACCAATGTTGGGCGCACATTCTTTCAATTTTATTTATTTAAGTTTTTCCAGGGCAGTTTTCAATACCCCGTAAATCATGACAAAACACAACAATGCAGCAATAACACCATCAACATAGTTCTGAAGTATCCAATATTTGATTAACAGCACAATCCTGTACATGTCTACTCAAAAAATAAGTACAATAGAGTTCACTGAGGTTATCCTCTGGGTACGTGGGTATAGGGTAGCAGCCTAAATGTTAGCCATTCCATATTTAAATATATCTATAAATGATAACAGATTAGCACAGAATTTACCTGTAGGCCAGGGCGGCCCATTTCCCCCTTTTCTCCTTTATCACCAGTAGCTCCCTGAAGATGAATGACCACAGAGTTAATCATATCAGTGACGCATTGTTTCTCCAGTTACCCAATTTTTTTTCATCAGAACAAAAGTACAAAACTGTAAATTACATTTCTTTACGGAGAAGAAAAAGCAAACAAAGCGAAGCTACAAACGTGAGGCACAATCAAACCAAATCTTACATTCTGCTGACTTCAGTGGGAAAAACAAAAGGGTGTGCTTAATTCTCCCACTGAAATCAATCAGACTTTTTCTGGATTATGCCTGTTGTCTAAAATATAAATCAAATCTATACACATCATGTTTATTAAAAAGCTTTAAAAAAAGCTTTGAGATCTTGTCAGAGGCATAAATGTAGCCATGTTATTTTTAGCAATTTATATAAAACCATCAAAAAGGTGGGAGAAGAAATGAGAAAATGATCCTGTAGATCAGGGTGAGCAGAAGATCAGGATCTACTGGTAGATCTTTGGCTAATGTGTAATTCTCAGCCAGGATATCTGGCTCTCATCTGTTTATAACAGCAAAACAAAATGGTGGGTTCTAGTAAAACTCAAAGTAGATCCTGCAAGGCTGAAGTCTGCCCTCCTCTAATGTAAATGACCTTCTAGAATCAATGCTTTATATCTTCTTATGGGGAGAAAGCAGAACTGGGAAGGAGCCTTCCTTCTTCTTGAGAACAGGATATTGTGACACTGACACTAAATCTGGATCTGGCCAAGCATCAGTGTGTTGGGATAATTTGTTTCTGTTTTGTTAATCATTTGGAAAGGCTCTGAAAAATTCTTGAATTAAGAGGGTACTAAACAGGATCTAAAATCTGCTTTTAACCAGGGCTTTAAATGTATAATGAAATTCACCTTAGGCTTCCCACCTTTAGCCAAATATCGCCCCTGTAGCCTTCTAAAACAGGAGCTAAGAGAGGCCATGACAAAAAAATAAGGAGGGGCAGGCCCCCTCTGCTCCCCACCCCCACGTGATTCAAGCACTGCTTTTTACAATGCAAATATCTGATGGTTTTATAAAATCCTGATGCACTAATTGCTATGGTGCAAATATGACTGTGGCTGCTGACAGTTCAGAACCTACCGGAGGTCCTTGAATAGAATGTCCACTTGGTCCTTGGGGGCCAGGAGGCCCTTGAGGACCAGGAGCTCCACTTTCACCACGGGGTCCGTCTGGTCCCTGGAACAAAACAAAAAAAAGGTAATCATGACCTGAATCTATATCAAAGGAGTAGCAATTTACTCTGACTGCAAACCTACAAGAGTAAAACCACATGAAATGGCACATTAACATAACTGAGGAGATGGACGCAAATTCTTTGCAAAGACCTGCTTCAAGCATGCAAAATTATGAATTGCCTCTAGACTGGATCCTAAATGAAAAATATTCAAATGAAAAGGAACCATGAATTCTATACTTTCTGTAGAAATCCATGAAGTTTTTAGTGGCTCTCCCTCTCATTCCCCTAACAATGTTTTCTAGAGATAATATCTGTGGTTGTGAAAATATGATGAAACATACAGCCCACTGAAAGTGGAAAATTCCTATGGCGTATACCTACTGAATATTCAAATCCAATCATATTATGCAATCACAAACTTGTTAAAGCCTACTGAAACTGCATAGCAGAAGAAGAAGCAACATGACAATTACCTGTGGACCATGATCACCACGGTTACCCTTTGGACCTCGGAGACCTGGACCACCCTGCAAGACATATTCGATGTTAGAAGAAAACAAGTGGGACCTGCAACATGAAGTTGCAGGTGCGCTCCTTTTCAGGTTTCAGCCAGCCATGCCCACCTGCAGAATACTCCATTCCATCCCCTCCCCCATTTTCTTTTTCAATTGATACATGGCATTCCATGACTATGGAGACTGCCTAGTCTTCATGAGGCTGTTCTGCTTCTAAGATTGCTTGCACTTTAGCAAACTTGTGGGGTCTTCAGAGCGTGCTGATATTTCCCTCTCTGTGGCCCTGCTTTGGCTCCAGTCCTGTCAGCGCTCAGCAACTGAGTCTGTTATTAGGGGGAGTGATTTCATCCCATTGCCCCCAATGCTTCTATTCTTCGTTGTTTCAGAAAAATACATACTGTCCTTCTTATAAACCAATTAAGGAAAGCAATGCCTTAACATTTGTTCTGATAGGCTTTTGCATCTAGACGAATGGGTCTCCGCCACAAGTGTCTGTTTTGTATTGCTTTTGCTTTTAAATATGTCCAGGTTTTTGTGATATAACTGTGTTGTTCTTGTCTTTACTGTTTTTAATTGTACATAGCCTTGAGATGATTGTGTAGAAAAAGATTAATAATTGATGATGATGATAAGATTTGACACAATATTTAGAACGTAAGAACATAAGAAGAGCCTGCTGGACCAGGCCAAAGGCCCATTTAGTCCAGCATCCATATGCTCAGAGGCACATGTTACCAAATTCTTCCAAGCTACACAGCAAGTGGATTGGACTGTGAAAGACCAACCCAAATGGTGTTTGCATTTTGACAACTTTGTAGGGCAGTACAATATCTCAGAGAGGAGTTCAGGTCTCCTGCTCCCCTGGTGCATTCACTATAGCTGCCCAATCTCCCTGCTTTTTAAAGTTTGGTAGAAATATCTGTGGGCTATAGGTACATTCTTAAACCGCAAGGTTTTTTGCCTATTAGTGAATATGACACATACATATGTACACATTATTATTAGAAGAAATAAAAGTCCAAATTCCAATTGTTTTCTGTCCAAACTGAAACATGACAAGGAATCAGATTTTTTTCTAGGCTGTCTGGATTATTTTGGGGAAATGAATGAGACATTTTATCTTCAGTGAAAAATTATGGCATGTTTCTCGTGGGACTTTCCTTGTCACATCAGTAGATTGAAGAGTTTTTACAAGTTCCAAGTATGAGAGACACAAGCACGCCAGCAAACAAAACTGTAATCTTGCACCCAGTTATGCACTCTTGTCTCATACTGGGAGGCATAAGTTCATAGCAAAAGCCCAGATCTCACATGTGAATAAGTCTCCACTTTGAGCAATGACGTATGGAGCCTCATAAGCTCATGAAACGTTGTCCTCTACCGCTACTGAAAATGGGAGACCCCTCTTGCACGTATGGGGCCACACTGAGAGATTGCAGCATTTGTGTTAGGATAATGAGCAACAACCACTTAACATGGTGACCTGTTGCATTACAATCACATTTCAAGATGACTCTGAAAATTGTACAAGAGATTGTGTCTGGCACGTTCATTGTATAGCTTCTATTGCATGCAAAAGTCACACCTATTTACCTTGACAATTGACACTTGAGAGAGATATGTTTAGGACCCAACCTATTCTTGTGACTGTAATTTGTTATAAACACTGTTTAATATTGTGTTTTAAATTGCTGTAACCCACCCTGGGAACCTATGGTGAAGGGCAGGTAAAAAAAAAAAATCAACAACAACATAAAAAGCTGTTCTGTACAGGGGTGTAATTGTCCAAGGTCTCAGGAGGTCTTAGACCCCTTACTTTTTTGGGAGCAGGGTCCCAGGAGGGTCCCTATGTCTCCAGGATTCTACGAGCTAATCAGCATGTAAGGGGAATATGTTGGCCATTGAGAAGAGTCTGACATGCTTCCTTGTCCTTTCCTGCTGATTGGAGCCAATCAGAGTGAAAGAAGGTGAGTCAGCCACTGAGAAGGCTCTTCTCAGTAGCTAATACTCTCACCCTTCATGCTTATTGGCTCCTAGGGATGTCAGTTGTTGTGGGAGAAGGCATTAACAAGGGTGTCATTCTCAATCCATCAGCATAAAAAAGGGAGGGAGGAGCGTGGCTGCGATTAACATGGAAGGGACCCTGCACTTCTGAATTTGTCACTACACTGGTGGTTCTGTAGCACAGAAATAAGCAACAAGAGGGAATGACAATGTTGGGATAGAAGACCACCAAACTAAGCACATTGGGGAAGGGCCATAACTCAGTGGCAGGGCACCTGCTTTGTATGCAGAAGGTGCCAGGTTCAATCCCCAGCACCTCCACGTAGGACTAGAACAGAACCCTGTCTGAAATTCTGGAGAGCTGTTGCCAGTCAGAGTAGACAACACTGAGCAAGATGGACCAATGGTCTGACTCAGTGTAAGGTGGTTTCCTATGTTTCTATGCACACCAAACACACACAATTCTGTTTCAAAGCAACAGACCCTTCTTAGCTCAAGTAAGTGCATGAAGAACTCCGATAAGCATGAGGTCAAATAAAAACAAAGCCTTACCGGTGGTCCAGGTGGCCCATGAGGTCCCTTGCTGACTTCAGAACAGGAGAAAGCATGAGGAAGGGGGGGACAGCTTTGTTCGTCCCTCTAGAGAGAAAAAGAAGCTCATATCATTCCTGGTGCGGTGGATTCCAAATAAGGCAACTTTGGATTATGCCTCATACATACGAATCTTCTGGTGAGAATTGCAAATATAACTTATGTTTTAATTACATGCCATAAAATAGAAGCTTTGTAAGGGAGAGCTTACCAAAGCTGGAAGTTCACAGCATTTGTCTCTGTTGGCCCATGAAGTGGTGCAGATGATATCAAACATCTGCAACTGGAACTGGTTTAAAAGAAGAAATATATTATAAGATGTAGCTGCGTGCTTATAAAAAACCAATGAAGGACAGCTATCTCAAAGAATAAAAGAATTACCATATGTCAGAGGTGGGGGGCCCTCAAGCCCACAGGCCTAATTAGGTCCCCCCAGGCCTCTCTCTTTGACCCACAAGGCTGTTTTGGCCAAGCTATGCTCACATGCCCTACACCAGACCTCATATATGACATCAAGTGTGGGGCAGGTAAAGACACGGCTGGATCAAAGGGATTTGCGCAGCAGTATACAAGCCTTATGGATCAGCTGATCCAAAGCTCAACAGATTGTTGGATTTGCAAAGCAAGCTCTGACTATTGGCAGAGAACAGGAACCTCTACAAATTTTACAATTTCATCCATGTGAAAAACAGTTGCTAAAATAACTATTACCAACACGGATTAATCAACTGCAAAGATATGATTGAAGCATACATGAGAATGGGCAAATTTATTTAGAATGCATTCCTCAACACTGATTTAGAAGCTGTGCGCTGGAAAACTTCACATATACCAACAACCTCAGAATGCTTGATGAAGATTTGGGACACCATTTTGTTGGTAAGATTGACTTTTTTTTTTAAGGAGTTACTTTAGAAGTCAAGAAAACAGATTTATTAAAAAATGGTCTCTTTATATAAATTACTGGATAACTATATAAATAAGATCCATCCCTACATTTCTTCTCTGTATCGTAGCAATTTAGGATGGATAATTAGTGGATGTTGTATAGTGTTATAGACATGGCAATTCTACTGTTGTTATTTATGAGCTAATGTTACAATGTCATTACCATTTATGTATTCTAATATATTTATAAACTTAGGAAAAATAGCAATTTTAAAGAAGTTATATTTAGAAATATGTTGCATAAAGATCCCCTGTTTAAGGAATCACAGACTAAAAATGATACCTTATTTTTTAAATTTTTTCCAACTGTTTCACAGATATGCCTCTTGCTGATATGTACCCACAGGAATTTATCCTTTGACAAATAAGAAATTGCTATGCACTCATTTCCTTCCATTTCATACATTAGTATGTCTAGTAGTCTAAGGATCCAATGTGGTATTGTGTTTTTCAGTAAATTACCCAGTGAGAGTTGTTTGAATTGATTTACTACATTGATTTTGAAACAGGGTGAACCAGCTATTCTTCTGATTTTAAAAAAGTGGCGTGGGTTGCTCCTCCTTATTCCAGCTGAGTTAATAAACAAAGGTTTCATTGTTTTTGAAGCATTTATTCATAGACATTTACATTCAACTTCAAGTGACCATGATTACGAAGCAGATGAATCCACATAAATCTGTGAATGACTGGACCAAGCAACAGTAAAACTCATGTGCATTATTTCAACAGAATAAACAAAAGGCTTCTCTAGAGTGCTTTAAGGAATGCAACACAAATGCAAAATAACCCCTGTCCTAATCTGCTGATGTTCACATACATACAGTAGGGCCCTGCTTTTCGGCACCCCGCTTTTTGGCGTTCCACTAATACGGCGTGAGCCCCATCCTCCGCCCCCTTTCTTTTCCTCCTCTGGGAGCAGTGGTGCGATCAGCTGTAGTGCGCAATCAGCTGTAGAACACGATCAGCTGTAGCGCGGGGTGCTTCAGGGGTCAAGAGCTGTCAGCTGGAGCGCAGCAGCTGGAGCTCCCCACGCTACAGCTAATAGAAGCCTGCTGCTGCGCCGGCGTGATCAGCTGTAGTGCGCTCCAACTGTAATGCAGGGAGCTCCAACTGCCGTGCTCCAGCTGACAGCGCTTGGCCCCTGAAGCTCCCCGCGCTACAGCTGATTGTGCCGGCCCAGCAGCAGGCTTTGCTCACTCACTCTCTTTCTGGATAGGCTATGTTCCACTTCTAAGCGATTTTCGTAGTTCCTGCACATATGGCTAGCCACATTCATTTCAATGGAAGTGAGAGGATAGAACTGTAAGGAGACATCTGTCTGGACCTGCAGAGTTGTCCTCTTCATGTATACAAGTAAGGAAGCCTTCTTGTGACCAGTGTACATTTGTGTGAGCATCACAATCTACACATATGCAAGAGATTAGTGGCTTTTTGGCCTTGACAAGTTGTTTTATATATCTCTGAAGAATTCAGATGGAAGTTGATGGAGACTGGGCTGTTCCAGATGGAGTATACTTACCACAATGCCTAGCCATCATTTCAAAATATTATACCACTATGATAGCATTACAGAGGGTTACAAGTTTGAAGACACATGTGCAGCTGAAATATTACAAATAACAATTTTTTCTGCTGTGTTTTTCTACATTAAAAGAGCTTCCTAATTTACAATCATGATGAAAGGCTTAGTTGAGAATATATTTCCCCTCCAGTATTGGCATACCCATGGATGACCTTGGTGTAAAGGGAATGAACATATGCCTGGCTCAGAGAAGACATGGGCACACCTGTCTGTTTACCTGCCTGGACCATAGGATAGCATGCAAACTCTGGATCCTCAAAATTATATCATACCTAAATAAAGCATAGGCTTTGTTAAAGTTTATAAAATTGTCACTGATGTAACTGAGACCACTTTACTAAGCAATGGAGCTGTGTCTGCATGCTTGCAGACTTACATAATCACCAACCAATTCACTTGAAGGCAACCAACATTTTTCTGTGGGTGTACATTTTACCAATCGCTTACACTTCATACAGTTCTGACTTTTTCAACAAAAGCCATCATTTCTTCCCTTTTCTTTGTACAAAAGGCCCTTTAACGGCAACCTTTTATAAGCTCATCATTGTCTTTCCCTGTTGGAATGTAGTCACAAAAGTCGCTCTGTTCAATTGTCCTGTGAGGCTTGATGTATTCATTCCCATATTTAAGCCTGAGGTCTGGAAGTACTTCTTCTTGGTCCCCAAAAAGAAATTTGGGGGATAAATGTTCCTGACAGGCCAAATGAGTAGAAGCAATATGTCTAGCCTGAGGCCCCATCTGCGCTGTACATTTTAAACCCTAGTATATTTATGTCTTCCCCCTAAGAATCCTGGGAACTGTAGTTTGTTAAGGGTGCTGAGAGGGTGTTAGGATACTCCTATTCCCCTCACAGAGCTACAATTCCCAGAGTAGTTTATCAGTTCCCTCTTCCCAAGGATCTCTGGGAACTGTAGCTCTGTGAGGAGAATAGGGAACTCCAATCAGCTCTCAGAACCCTTTACAAACTACAGTTCTTAAGATTGAGGGAAAGCCATGGCTGTGTGGGACAATAATACTTTAAATGTAAGGTGCAGATGGAGTCTGGGCCTTTGTCCTATTAGGTTAAATGGAGCTTCTTCGCTCAACAAAGTTTAAAAGACATGGATAGATTGTCCAGCTTTGAAATTAACATATGTCTCCAGCTTATTTCCTTCTCTGATGACTGTAATTTCCCAGAATGCAACAGCATTGCTCCTGAAGACATGGGGGGGCAGGGTGGAGACTGCTTTGTTATGAAGTGGAGGAGTTGGCGGTATGCTAAAAGTTAATAGCATTTGGAGGAATCAACAGTGTAAGGACAATGGGTTGTATTCAACTAAGTCCTACTCAGAGTAGACCCATCACAATTCATTCATTCATTAGCGATCACTCGTGGCCGAGTAAGATAGCCTTCCAAGATAATTTGTTTGGACCTAAGTTGGTTGTGTCCATTAACTTCAGTGAGTCTATCCTGAGTAGGATTACCACTGAATACTAACCAATGCTCTTGTTGGAATTACAAGTTTATGAACACAAACCCTTGTCCAAAAGCAACAGTTCATTATCAAGAATATTCTGTGATGGTGATGGAGCTGGAGAAGCAGTTGTTCACTGCCTTTGCATCTTTTCAATTCCATTCAGTGGAGCTTTTTCGAGTAATGTGAGGCCTTTTGCAAGCTGACCTAGAGGGTGATATGGTGGTACACTTGGCAGCAAGCTATGACATGTTTGGAGGACATTTTGAGGACAGGATCGCTTACATTCACTGCAATATAGAATGAAGTCCAATCTGTAGAGGCATTCAGAGCATCTGATCTAGTTTTACTACATGACTTTCAGTCTTTGAGGCTTGAGGAGGTGAAAAAAGTGCTTGGCCAAGTCTAATTTACCACTTGTATGCTCAGTCCTTTCCCCTCTTAGCTGATTACTTTTAATAGGGAGGTAGTGTCTGGCTGGGTCCACAAAAGATAAATGCCTTCTTAAGAGAGGGGCTGGTACCAGCTTCTTGAAAAGAAGCCATAGTTCACCCACTCCTGAATAAAACTAACCCAGGTCTAAAATAATTAAAGAACTATAGGCCAGTGACTAACACCCTCTTCCTGGGCAAGGTTCTCAAGCAGATGTTTGCCAGAAAAGTCCAGAAACTCTTGGATGAGACCGGTTTTCTAGATCCATTTCACAAATGTTTTAGGCCTGGTTTGGGGGATGGAAATTGCCTTGGGTGCTTGATAGGTTGACCTTTACCAGGTAAAAGACTGGAAGAACTTGACCCTGTTGATTGTTTTAGGTCTCTCAGCAGCCCTCAGTATTAGCGCCCATGGTATCCTTCTGGAGGGACTATGCAGTGTGAGTGCTGGAGGCATTAGTATATCTAACCATTTCTAAGAACTAAATAAAAAATGTCTTCCTGAAATCCAAAGGAACACATTTAAATCTTCTTACCTTTAGCTTTCCAGAGAGCCAGTGTGGTGTAGTGGTTAAGGTGCTGGACTACGACCTGGGAGACCAGGGTTCGAATCCCCACACATCCACGAAGCTCACTGGGTGACCTTGGGCCAGTCACTGCCTCTCAGCCTCAGAGGAAGGCAATGGTAAACCCCCTCTGAATACCCCTTACCATGAAAACCTTATTCATAAGTTCGCCATAAGTTGGAATCAACTTCAAGGCAGTCCATTTCCATTTTTTTTAGCTTTCTATATGATCAAGAACTTCTCAGTAAATTTCCTGTTACAGATGGAATTTCATCATCAATCCCCAATTAATATGACACCCATTATTATTATTATTATTATTATTATTATTATTATTATTATTATTATTATTATTACCATTACAATCATTATTATTTTAAAAAACCCACCACTCTCTTTCAGCTTAAAACACCAAGCTGCTCCACTTACTGGTGCAGAGTTGTCCCTTGGTCCTCTCGATCTAACCATTCTCCCCAGTACTTCTATCCCATCAGAAGTAATATTGCCTGCCGCGTTGATAATCTTCTCATTCACTTGCTTGCAATCAATCACCACCTTAGCTGTAGTTTTGCTGACGACAACATGCACCTACGGGAAGGCAGTTATGCTTTTAATACCAAAAAAGAATACCCAAGAAGGCATGTATACTTGTTTTTTAAAATCAGTCAGCGCTAAGTACATCTGCTAATTCCCAATCCCCAAGTTTCTGTATTCAAGGGAGGCTGGCTGAAATTTGGACAAGTAAATATAAATACAATTTTTTTTAGTTATCTATCTATCTGTGATATATAACTAAAAAAATGTATTTATATTTACTTGTCCAAATGAGAGCCAGTGTGGTGTAGTAGTTAAGGTGTTGGACTACAATCTGGGAGACCAGGGTTCGGATTCCCACATAGCCATGAAGCTCACTGGGTGACCTTGGGCCAATCACTGCCCCTCAGTCTCATGAAAACTCTATTCATAGGGTCACCATAAGTCGAAATCAACTTGAAGGCAGTACATTTACGTTATCTACCTGTGATAGGAGCTAGGAAATCTGAGCCTGAAAGTAACATAACATTTTTAAGACAAAGTGAAACTGTTCTTGAAGAGCCTTCACTGCATTCAGTCTATACATCCCTGTACCTCTCCAGATCGAATCCTTGGGTGGGAGCCGGGGGGGGGACAGTTCTGCAAGTTTAAAGCAGAAGTATTTCTGGATGGCCTTCATGATCTCATCAGAAGCCTCTGCCACCATCTTTGCAGTTTGGCATTTAAAAAAAAATATTAAGGGACAAATGAATTGATAAATACATGAACATTCACATATGGGTTTTAAAATTAAAAAAAAATAACTGTGGACAGCTCCTGATGCCGAATCAGGGATTTATTTACTCATTGGTCACCCATTGTGAAGGCGGGTTCATTCTGTGGTTCAAGGATGTGCTGTAAGCTCTCTTTTTATATTATAACATCTTCCAGAAGGTAACTATGTTAGCAGCAAAAACAAAAATGAGTCTTACCATGTATTATGCCATAAGTTGCCTGTGTGATTATTTGCTGCCGCACTGTTAGTATGGATCCTAATATATTAGCCTTTTATGACTTATGTTTAATGGGATTTTAATGACACTGTTTTATACTGTACCATTATTATGTGTTGTAAATTACCCTGCAATGTTTGATGAAGGGGAATTTATAGATAAACTGGTGGCATCATCATCATTTATTTTGTGGACTATCACATCCTTCTTCCTCTAGTTTGAGCAATTCTTACCTTATGGAAACTTCCATAAAATATTTTCTTTATATCAGGCCCTTCAAAAGTAACAGTCTGGAATTCGCCTTTGTAGTCATAATTGAAGAAAGTCAATGTTTTGCCACCATCTGTGGAGTGTGAGACAGAACATATTTCAGAGAGATGTCTACGGTGTTTTTAAAGGCTTCACATCACCTTAGACGCCTTTGAGTAAAGAGTGCAATTCAGTGGCAGCTGGTGGCTCCACGTCAGTGGAGCAGTGGAATCCGCTCTGGGTTTTAGTTCCAACTTTCAAGGAGCTGTCCAAGGTGCATCTCCTTGAAAGCTCAGATTAAAACCCAGAGTGGATTCCACTGCCTCACTGACATGAAGCCATCAGTTGCCACTGGTGCAATTTATAAATGGTATAAACCAGGGGTGGAACCTATGGCCCTCCAAATGCCACTGGACTCCAACTCCCATCAGCTTCAGCCAGCATGCCCAATGCTCAGAGAGGCTGGGAGCTGCAGTTCAGCAACATCTGAAGGGCCACAGGATCCCCACCACTGGTATAAACAAACAAGTAGAATCTGCAGCTGGGGATAGACAAATCTGTCCATATTCTTTTCTCATTTACAATCCTAAATTCAGTTCTCCACATTTCCACATCAATTTGTAAGTTCATCAGAATTTTAGTGCAAATTTCGCCTAATATATATACTATTGCAAAGAGGTTATCCATAATATAATGCATTTGTGTATGCTATGTTCACCTTTATGCATTTTTATGTACACTTCATTTATGTATATTCATTTTTGTACATATTACTTGGTTGGAGGACTGTATTGCAAAATTTGTAGAAGTGTGAATTTCTAAGGATGGCTTGGGTGTCGGTCCATGTATTGTTTTGGAAAGTGCACATTAGGTAGGTTCACATTTAAATGTGAACTGAATTAAATTTCTCCTCCATCCCTACATGCAACAAAGTGTTATGATTTAGAGTGCTCCCTGTTCAGGAGTCCAGTCCCTTCATTCCATTCCATTCTCCCATCCCTGGATTTCCATTGTTACCCTCTCAATAGCCAATAAATCGGCATTCTGTGGCTGTTGAGCACACTGTTTGGGGGAGTTCCCCCCATTAGGGGTTTTTTCCCTTAAAGATTTTTGTACTTCTGTCAATGTTGGGGTTTGCAAACCTCTCTCTTCTGTGCAGGTGATGCCTCAACATCAGAATGATAAAACATGAAATATAAATGTGCTGGCAAGAAAGCCTGTGGGATAGTGCAGGAGAAAAGTTACAACCTTTAACTTTGTAATTCTGTGATGACTGCATTAGGTTTCCTGTAAGTGAAAAGGCAGAACATATGTCAAACCAAATCCACCATAAAGACACAATATACATACTGTCCAAAATAACTCCAACCAGTGGCTCATGTTCTGCATTTAAAATCTCCCAGAGAGCAAATGGTTCCTGGGGTGTTTCAGGAAGTACACGGAAGAGGAAGGTAATGGTATAGTCCGATGGAAGCCCCTCTGGGTGTAAATATCTGTAAAAGGAAAAGAATGTTCCAGAAACGGAAGTCGTCACAATAAAGGAGATCCTGGGGGCTTTCTCGCCCTCCCCCATCCCTGGCCACATACACATCCAATAGCAATTGGTACTACACTCTTGAGCAGTCTTCTTGACTTCTGCAGTGAAATAAAAGAACCAAAGAACACTACTTTCAAACTGCTGCTGTGTGTTTGTTCTTATCGTTAGGTTTGTTTTTAACTGTTGTGATTTATATTTTTATTTGGAAGCCACCTTGTGTTCAATTTTATCATTGAAATACACACACACACATTTCAGAAAGCATCTGGAGAGTCAGAGAGGATGCCATTGGTTATGTTCACAGAAGCATGATTTATTGTGTTTTACTAGTGTCCATGTGTCCTATTCTGCGGAGGGCAGTCCTCTGTTTGAAGGGCTGTCCATTCCAAATCTGGTTTAAAGATAAAGATCTTTAGGAAAGCAGAACAGGGCCCTTGAAGTTGCTCACACGGACAGCAGACTGAGCAGGCACCGATGGTGGATGGTGGCTCCATGTCAGTGGGGCGGTGGAATGCACTCCAAGTTTTAGTCCCAACTTTCAGCAAGGTGCTGAAAATTCCTTGGATAGCTCCTTGAAAGTTCAAACTAAAACCTGATAGCAGATTCCACTGCCCCACTGACATGGAGCTACCAGCTGCCACTGGCAGGCACACAGGTCACCTGGTCACAGTCTCGCTCACTATGGTGAGTAGTCTTAGAATCCTAAAGGTTGCACTGATGTATCTGACTGTACATACAACAGGTGTACATAGTGCTCCCACTACTTAATGCATTTGTTATATGACCCCTTGTTGATCAGCCGGCTGACAAAAAACGTTATGGATAGGAAGACTGCTGTATACGGTGAATCTACTCAACTGTGCTTAAAAAGCAGCACAATGCTCTCACTGGCCTTATTCCAAGTTTTTTAAAAAATTAGGAAGCCTACAGCATTGTCAATTTTAGATACATCATCTATTTCTCTCCTGCAACTTTTAATTAAATGACCTGGAGGTCTGGTTACAATAGGCTTGCCTTTCCTAGTTAAGCCACCCTTAAGTTGTTAGGAGATGAGCAGCTGACTGCCATAAACCTTCATAATTATATTTATGATGTCATTCACACTTCTTGAAAGCGGCATGCCAAAGAGTCTAACTGCACTGCAGCCTTCAGACTTGCTCATGTGAGGCAATTTCATCTCCTCAGGACTACTCCAGAGGAAGCGGTTTGAGGAGAGCAGCCAAGAAGGGATACAGAAAGCCTTTGCCGAAGTGAAGCCTGTGATACAATAACTAGATTTTCTAAGATTTCATTTTCTCCTCCAAATTACTTGACAGAGACCAGCCAGGGAGTTACCATGAATGTTATCAGTTTGGTGTACAATCCAAGACTAAGCACCATTCAAGTGCATGGGACATTAAGCATGCTGAATTGCATGTTGAATTACACCTGTTGCATTCCACGTAGCATTTACCATTGTTTGATTTAATTTGGGCATGCTGGGTTACTCTGCTAACATTGGAACTCTGAATTCTCTGGAGCTAAGATGTGCATATTATCAAGCATGGCATAAACTCAGCAGTACCAATTGGTTCTCACACGGATGAAGCATTTTCGTATTGTGCTCTTATCCCAAAAGCTTGGAGGGCCTTTGAAATACCACGTGTTAAAAAAACAGTTGAAACATAAAAAAGGTCATGAAAAACTTATCTTGCAAAAGAAATAAAGATACTGAACTCCAGGCCATCAAATGCCACCCTTCCCCCTCCCAGGTTGAGAAAGGCTGAAATAGGGATTGCTTATACATTATCAGCCTGTTCCAGCTATATATGAGCATGGCTTCCATTTGGAAATATATGGCATGTTCTAAAGCAGGGATGCCCTTGTGAGAAACTTTCCAGGGGCCGCATGCCAGTAGTGGCTGGGGCCAGAGGCAAAAGTGGGCAAGACCAGAGGCAAAAACCAGGTACAACCATTACCTTTGTACACTACACTACATTCCAATCACACAAAAGTCAGGGGTTTCTAAACAAACACACACACCTCTCCATCCAGGCAGACAAGAGGCATTATCCCGATTCAAGGACACAACCCAGCCAGGCAAAAGCATTCAAGGAGGGCACAGAGCAGTGTCAGTGAAGGGTGAGCCCTGAGGAGAGGGAGTGTGGCCTGGGGACAAGATGTGTCCTAGCGAGAGTTCTGAGGACCAGATAAAAAGACCCAGAGGGCCACTTTTGGCCCCTGTGCTAAAGTCTTTAAGTCCTCCTCTTCTTCCAGCCCCAAGTGCCACGTTACAAACTGTGCATTTGCTAATCACTACAATTTGCAGAATCTACATATGGATTGAATTAGCTTTATCTCTCCACTTAATAGTGTGCTCCCTTCCCAAGGAAAAATCCTGCTCTTGGACCCGCTTGCTCTGAAATTCAATATGCTTCTCTTGTGCATTTTTGGCACTCAACCCTCATGCCGGAGTGTGATAGATAGATAGATATATGAGAGAGAGAGAGAGAGAGAGAGAGAGAGAGAGAGAGAGAGAGAGAGAGAGAGAGAGATTTGGCCAAGGTAAAGATTAATACTGGTAACATTCCAAAGCAGCACAAGCAGTCTTGCATTATTGGAAAGATGCTTACTGTAAATGGTGGAAGGGAAGACTCTTTTTGGGAAGCAAGGAAAAGCTAGATTCAAGAATAATACTATTACACCTCGATGCCCCAAGTCAGACATCTCCAAGAACAGCCCTACTGACAGCCCTTCCGCTCTATCCCCTCCCTTGCCAAACAAATGAAGGACAGGAGGCTGGAGTATAGTATCTGGGGGACTTCTTTCCAATAGTGGGAAGGGATAGTGCTTCCCAAGAGGATTCTGGGATTGGGGCACCAGCTGCATCTGCAACCAGGGCTGCTGAATTTGGGGGACTCCTGACTCCTAGAACAACGTTTTGCTCACGTGATGGACTTCTGCCTACGGAAACCTGTATCTATGTGCAGATAGCCCTTCAATGGATCATGTTAAGAAGTGGTCAAACTGGGAAACACTGAGGATATGAGCAAGTAACTCTGCTACCATTCTGCAATACCCTGAACTGCCAGGGAACAAAGAAGGTGCTTCATTTGCTTGCTGGCTTCAATGCTTCATCCACCAAAACGGTTTACCTTTTACCCCTTGTACCCTGCCAAATCCAAGAGGGGAAAAAAGCAAGACTGAAGAGCATCACAATGCTACACACCGCTGCAACAATCTGCTTCTGTTCTCAACCAAAGTGAGGATGTGCAGCAGAGATTTAAGAGCAGAATGCCTTTTGTGTAGTGTTGCATGTGTGTGGTATAGCTATTTACATGCAGCACCATATGCGAAAGGACTCAAAAAGCCAGTCTTTGTTTATCTAAATAAAATGTTTGTGCTGGAAGGGACCCAATGAATGACTAGGTCCAGCCCTCTAACTCAATAAATTTCCTATTCCTGTGGCTGATGAGACATATGGATGACACATTTTCAAAGACCTGGAGGGAATCTTATACCATCATCATTGCTGAAATGCCAGCATTGCTCCTTGCTGCTTCTGCAAGTGTTATGCTGGCATCCCATACTACCTGCAATGCACAGCATGGTTTGGCTTACACAGGTTTGATGGTTTCATCAGACCAGTGTGAAAATTCTCAAGTACAAACATAACACTAAGTTATGGACTTTGGAGCTTTGCATAAGTGCCCACCCCTCTTTTCCCTCTCTTCATAAATTGATTCTTCCCTGTCTCTCTCTGTCTCTGTGGTTGGGGGAGTGCACACTGAAGGAAGTGGAGGACCACAGGCAGCCCCGGGGCTGAGGGTTGCCCACTTGTGACCTTTATATACCTAGATTAACATTAAGAATAAAACATAAACTTGCCCAGTGATAACTACTGATAGATATTCTTGTGTTTTCTGATATAGAGGGGGTAAGTAGGGTTTGAATGATGGAGTTAGTCTAGAAAGTGGGTCCCACAAGGTTGAGTACATTCGAGGTGGGTTACACTTCAAACATTTGAGAAGCACCATACAAGCCAACTAGGGTTGTATTCAATGCAGTGCTGAGCAGATTGTTCCATCAGATGGCTCTGCCCCTCTCCTCCCCCTGCACTCCCCCAAAGCTGTTCTGGAGTTTTCCCCCAACCCTCCAGAATAGATTTGGGGATGATGCAGGGCCAGCGTGAAGGGAGAAAAGGGGGGAAATCCCCTAACACTAGCACTAACACTTGCATTAGCCCAACTTTTTAGTTGAACACCACCCATAGTTTCTGGTCTTGATTTGTTTGGATCAAACCATAGTTAAAACTAACTGTACTTTGTCCAGTTTCAGACAAAATGATAAACTTAGTTGAAAATGTAAGAAGATGCTTCCAATCGTCTCCTCATGGCTGCACTGGAGGAGCAGAGCAGAGGGGAGCCACACTCATGCACATAACATTACACTGTGGTTTAATGCGGGCCAAGTCACTGTGTGAACATTACACCAGAAACCCATCCTGTTACAAACAGCCTAGCAAATCTCTGCTTGGAATCTTCCAAGACGTTTACAAGTTGGTGAGGAATCTCTCAATGGGGGAAGTCATCCCCATGGGAGACTTCCAGACGCCGTTTCTCCCTCCTTTCCCTTCCTCAAATAACACTGTCTGGTTGCCTTAGTGAGCTTGCTTCATTTAACTGGCCGACATCCAAAAAACCCTCACCTTTTTTCATCATTGAAAACATTTGCCATCACGCACAGAAAAATAACCTGCAACCTTTGTTACTATTTTGTAATTTTAATTGTTAAGTGAAATTAAATATTCTGAGATAGCCTGAGAAATGTTGGCGCCTGTGGCAGAGGCTCAGGGTGGTATTCAACAAAACAGCTGTGATAGCACAACAGGATTGCTCCCACTTGTGCTCTGCACCATGCCCTGAATTGCTTCGGAAGGTGGGGGGAACCCCAGAACACATTTAGGGGGTATACAGGGGGAAGAGAGGGGAAAATCGTTCTGTTGGCAGAATGATCTGTTTTGCATTGTGAATACAACCCTCGATTTTTGCCCTCTATTACTTCAGAGGGTCATTCAATCATCCAGAGCAGATTTCAGGGGTCACAGGGGGCGGTAAAGGGGAGGAGAAGAAAGAACAACCCACTGGATCTCACCTACTAATTGGCAATTTACTACTCAAAATCTGAGCTTGAGGTGGATTGTTTCACCTGCCTAATGGTAGGGCTCACCCTTATCAATCCAATGTTAAGATAAATACAACCTCATTCCTATATGCAAATATAGAAAATGTTACACTATTATTTAGCTTCCATGAATTTTCTTATGTGGTTGGCTACAGTTATCATAATATGTTTTAAGAATACATTGACAGTTCATACTTGGTTGGCTGGGAAACCAAGGCATCCTGATGCAATCTGTAACAGGAGTAGGCATTAAATGTTCCAGGCTCCATAGAAACCCCTTCCATAGTTGCAAATTCTTTTTCAACCAAACCAAACATCTCCATCATTTTGAATCCTGGAAACCATACAAATATAACACATGTCACTTAAATCTGTTAATATGGTTTGGGAGTAGAAATGAATAAATGTGTATACCACTGCTACGTCTAGTAGCATGGATACATTTATCTGGGAACTTCCATATCATAAAATCCACTTAAATAATGCAGGAGGATCGTTATGATCATACACAAGTAAAATATGTTTTAATGGTACTTGAAAGGAAAGAGAAGGGAGGATAGGTTGGCAGTGAAAAGTGATTTGAACATACATAGTTGCTAATACTGAATCAGGCCATTGGTGCACCTAGCCCAGTACTGACTGACAGCAAGTATCCAAGGTTTTAAGCAGATGCCTCCTAGGACCTGCTAGCCCAGAGGATAATATTTAGTTTGGAAACTTTGGTCCAATGTGCTTCTTCCAGAACTCACTTATGTGACCTTGCCAATCATTGACTGAATTCAGTACAATGATAAACCATGGTTAATTGTTACAGGAATGAGCCTCATGCTCATATGCTCTCCTTTCTCCTCTCCCCATCCATTGAGGCCACAAGAAGACTGGAAGGTTTCATTTCCATTTTCAATTAGCCACAGTTTAGCATTACATCTGAACCCTAAGTGTGGTTATGCTTAGCTATGATTTATTGAAGCACCCAGCTTCAGAAACCAAGGTTCAAAGTTTTCTTGCTTCAGTAAACTGTAGTTAAGACTAACCACAGTTTGATCAGTCTGGAACATAACACTAAACTACAGTTAGATAAAAATGGAAGTGTAGGCTTGCACTATATGAGCCCAAGGTTTGCCCAGACTCATTCCAGTAACAATAAACCACAAAACATTATATCTAAATGTAGCCACTATCTTTCATCATAGTTTCCCAGCTGTAGTTTCCTCACTGTTGTGAGATGAGGTCTTTTATAGAGTGTAAAAATATATGTATATATGTGTGCGCTACAGAAGATAGACATGACAGAAAGTCTCACTAGGTTACTCCCCCTTTCAACAGCCGGATGATAAATCTTTTTATATTACAAGCAGACAGATCAGTTAGTGAAGTATTTGTAAATGGGAAATGTATTTTTAAACAAGACTATACCTGCTAAGCTGTTGCCATCTTTATAAACCAATGGGCAAGCTGTAAAGAAGAAAAAGGAACAGTTGGTACATCCTTAAGCCTTGAAGGAAAAGACATCTTTTGGCTGCATTATATTTTCTTTCACCTCTAAATGGAAAACTAAATCAGTGCTAGATCAGTAGACATCAGTACTTGATATACAGTTTGGTAATATTAGCACAACAAAAACCAGATGAGAATTTAACCTCAAGTAAATAATGATACATATTGCCAATTATTTTAGCACAACAATATTTAATAATTAAAACAACCACCATTAGAATAATCTCAGGGATATTTAATCTCCATGATACTGGAAATAATTAGGGTAAAGCCACTTATGTCATGACCACTTGACTCTTCCCAGCATTTTGGAAACACCAGGAATTATTCATTGCTTTGAATAACAACTAGAAGCAAAATAAACATAGATGTTCTTTGAAAACTGCTAGTCCTGCATTCATTCTGTGTAGTATGAAGGCAGAACCGGACTGAACTTGATGGACACATGCAAGCAACCACAGCTGGAAGGCAGAACAGTTTTTCCACACTAGCCCTTTTCTCTGTAATTGACATCCTAATTTACACATTTTAAACTGGCAATCCACATGTCATCATTGACAAATCACTGTATTCCATTGTATTCTGTGCTGTCATCTTGAGTTGTGTTTTTTCCCAGAGATGATTTGCGATGGTTTTTTTGCTGTAATAAGACCTAAGTGCCAAGTCACCCTATCCAGTATAGACAGACAAAGCACTGTTGAGGCTTTTCAGGGCTACTGTGCTTTTCATCAAAAGCTTCCTGTTTACAAATTGAGTCCATTTCATTGCTTCCTGTTCACTGTGCTGTGCGATTTCTGAAGAATTATACCATGTGAACTTGGTTAAATAACTTACCTCTTTGTGAATGATATATCCACATGGAATGCCTGGGGAGGAGGGGGAGGGGAGTAAGGGGTTCTTCTGGGTACAACTGTTTGTATTTACTACTGAAAATGCACACATAAAAACTATTTAGATATTAAAAAATGTCCCACACTGATCAGCTTTTGTTCCCCATGTGGAAGGGAAGGCTGTAATTACTAGTTTCTTTGCATTTTTTTTTCTTTTATAATAAAACAGTATTATTTTGTCATAAAATGATGGGGGGAAATAATGGAAGGAAACCTACTTCCTCCATGGAGAACAGAAGCTTAATTATTAAGGAGCAGTTCATCACTAATTCCCCAGCCTTGATGAAGGGGAATCAATAAAAAGGGGCAGAATCTTCAAGGAGGAAATTTAATTAATGTTGCTTTGCTAAATAGAACATACTTGTGGCTTTCGCTAAATAGGACTTACTTGTGAGTAAACATTATAGAAGGATCTCGGCCATGTGAGCAAAGGCCTTACTGGTTAATAGAGCACTATATTACATATATTAACATATCTGAGCCAATAGTTTTGTGATATTTTTACACTGTTGGTTCTAACTGCTATCTGCAATATGTTCCAGTGCTATTTTAAATTGTTTCTTATGTAATTTTATTATTGTGAGTCACACACTGAACTCCCATTGGGGAGGAAGGGTGGGTTATAAAATTGAAATAACAAATAATAAAAAGCAATAATATTGACTACTATGAGGAACCCCCATTTTAATTGGAGTTTCTACTAACTATGAACACCAGTGCCTTGGAAGCATGCAAAGGCTGTCGAGTGGAAGCAACCCTAATATGAAATGTGACAGGAAGCACAGGAAGAACCAGTGTGGTGTAGTGGTTAGAGAGTTGGACTAGGGCCCAGGAGACCGGGGTTCAAATCCTCAATTAGCCATGAAGCTCACTGGGTGACCAGGCAGTGTCTCTCAGCCTAACCTACCTTATAGGGTTGTTGTGAGTATGAAATGGGAAGGGGGAGAACCACATACACGACCTTGAGCTCCTTGGAGGAAATGTAATAAATAAATAAATATTCTGAATGCTGCCCTGGGCTCCTGCTAGGAGGAAGTGTGGGATATAAATCAAATAAATAAGTAAATGATCACAAAAAAGATAAAGCACATAATTCTTCATGAAACAAACTCTAAGACAGCAGTTCGCAGCATACTAACCCAGGAGTATGCACCACTGAACTCAATTGAGGTTACTTCTGAATAAACATGCAGAGAATTGAACACTATCATACTGCAAATAAAGTTAGTAAAATATCCTTTTTAAGGCATTTGGGCTGTAAACAGAAGGAAATTAAAAATGAAGTAATTATTGCTAACTTGCTGATGCTGTTTCACAGACAAAAGTGATCAGCTCATCTTCAATCTTCTTAAAGGCATCAAAGTCATCCACGAAGAAGACATGCCTGTCGCTGGGCTTGCTGCCAATGTTAACCAGTTCTGAATAATCCGCATCTGCTACTCCAATAGCAAATATATTGAACCCTAGAGGGGAGGGGAGGAGGGAGACAAGAAAATTCCTGTGATAAGATAATCTGCAAAAATATAAATAAAAAGCCTCAGATGCAACAACACTTACTCTTGCTAATCTTTATCTACACCCAGAATGGAAAAATAAATCCGGTTTTCTCCAGTGCATGACACAGATTTACCCCCCCCCATCCCAATAGATATCATCAGCTTAGTCTTTCAGCACTTTCATAAAAGGATTCTCTCCTTAGCCAGCCAGGAATTCTTTCCCTTTAACCAGCCAACTTTATTTTAGGAACAGAAACTACACAGTGTCTCAAATTGACAAAGCAGCATAGATTAATTTCTTTCAATACCTTATGACCTAATTCTAGCACTTGCCCAGCCAGCACACAAGTATTGCAAGTTACAGTGTCTTGAGCATTGTGCCAGCATAATGTTAACAGAGTAGGGACACTGTAGCCATCAGCATGCTGAATCCACAGATTATTTAAAACAAATAACAGGGGATACTAGTATCATAGCTCAGGCTCTAGAAAGAGAAAGATCTGCATCAGAGAACAGAAAGAGTCTTGGAACTCCAATAATTGCAATTATCTTCTGCATTTTCTCCCACATTAACAATAATCACACAGGATACAAATACTTTAAGATAACTAATCTGTAACTGACTTGCATGAAAACACCTATAAAAGGTACTGATGCACAACCTATACTCTGGACAAGAGGCTACTGTAAGGACAGAATATGGAGAAACCGATTGGTTCCCATTGGAAAGGATGTGAGATGGGTGTATTTTATCACCCTACTTGTTTAATCTATATGCAGAAAGCGGGATTGGACCAAGATGAAGGAGGTGTGAAAATTGGAGGGAGAAATATCAATAATTTAAGATATGCAGATGATACCATACTACTAGCAGAAACCAGTAATGATTTGAAATGAATGCTGATGAAAGTTAAAGAGGAAAGCACAAAAGCAGAACTACAGCTGAACTTCAAGAAGACTAAAGTAATGACAACAGAAGATTTATGTAACTTTAAAGTTGACAATGAGGACATTGAACTTGTCAAGGATTATCAATACCTTGGCACAGTCATTAACCAAAATGGAGATAATAGTCAAGAAATTAGAAGAAGGGTAGGACTGGGTGGGGCAGCTATGAGAGAACTAGAAAAGGTCCCCAAATGCAAAGATGTATCACTGAACATTACGGTCAGGATCATTCAGACCATGGTATTCCTGATCTCTATGTATGAATGTGAAAGTTGGACAGTGAAAAAAGCAGATAAGAGAAAAATCAACTCATTTGAAATGTGGTGTTGGAGGAGAGGTTTGGGCATACCATGGGCTGCAAAAAAGACAAATAATTGGGTGTTAGAACAAATTAAACAAGAACTATCACTAGAAGCTAAAATGATGAAACTGAGGTTATCATACTTTGGACACATCATGAGAAGACATGATTCACTAGAAAAGACAATAATGCTGAGAAAAACAGAAGGGAGTAGAAAAAGAGGAAGACCAAATAAGAGATGGATTGATTCCATAAAGGAAGCCACAGACCTGAACTTACAAGATCTGAGCAGGGTGGTTCATGACAGATGCTATTGGAAGTCGCTGATTCATAGGGTCGCCATAAGTCGTGATCAACTTGAAGGCACATAACAACAAAAGAGTGTGTGTATATCAGCAGAAGAAGTCCAAGAGAGAGACCACAAGTACCTTGGAGGATAAATCCAAAATGTCTTGGTTTTTAAAAATTACATCAGGTAAACCCATCACATGGAGCGCAGCTTTTACACTTGCACCTTACTTTTACATTTTATGAAAGACCCCCACCCTGACATCTTTGTTTCATGTAAAGTGGAACAGGTAATTCCCAAGAGAATGGCACATTTACCTCCGGTATCAGAGGAAGTATGTCTCTGAATACCAGTTGCTGGGGAACATGAGCTTGTGTTTTGTGTGAGCATGTTTGTGTCCTGCTTGTGGCCTTTGGCCTGATCCAGCAGAGCTCTTCTTATGTTCCTGTGTTCTTACCATCTAGCTGCATCTCTTTGGAGACTTTATTCACATCGTCTTGTGATCGCCCATCTGTGATCACTACCAAAACCTTTGGGATCCCCTTTCTGGTCCCTGAATCAATGGTAAATAAGACCTGCTGAGCGTGTTTAATTGCCTTGCCTGTAAAAAAAAGAAAGAAAACAGTAGTATAGAGAGCATGCAATAGTGCATTTATTTAATTTGTATTTCACCTTTTCCCACAAAAACATGGCCCTAATGAGGATTAGAGACTCATGAAAAACAGTTAAAGCACAGAAAAATACTAATTACCACAGCATAAATCACAACTACCATCATGCCATTCTAAATGCTTTTTTGAAAAAAAACACATCTTCACAAGGTGGTCAAAGACTTTGCCAAATGAAACGTCTGAAAGGAAGCTGCACAACTGTGGTGCCAACACAGAAAAAGCCCTGCCTCTTATAGCTGAATGTTCAAGGTACAGGACAGACAAAAGAAATAACTTCTTCACAAAGCATATAGTTGAACTGTGGACTTCATTCCTATACGATGTAGTGATGGCCACCAACTTGGATGGCTTTAACAGAGGACTGGACAAATTCATGGAGAATAAGGCTTTCAATGGCTACTAACTAGAATGGCTATGTTCTACCTCCACTGTTGAAGGCAACATGTCTCTGAATACCAATTAATGGAAATCCCAAGTGGGGAGAGTACTGTTGCACTCAACCCCTGCTTGCGACCTTCTCATATGCATCTGGATGGCTACTAGGGTTGCCAGGCCCGGCCTCCAAGAGGTCTTCTGTATCTTTAAAAGTTGTGCAGGGGGAAGGGAGAATTCCACCTTGTGGTTTTTCCCATTACAGAGTTGCAAGAACACCTGCACTTGGCTGACTTTCTCGTCTCCTAAAGATACAGGATCAGTCTCAGGCCATGGACCTGGCAACCCTATTGGCTACTGTGAGAATGGGATGCTGGGCTCTGATGGCCCTTTGGCCTGATCCACAGAGCTTTTCTTATGTTCTTATGTGTTACATTGGCCACTATTGTCCATTATGTTTATTTTTTTATTATTATTATTATTTCAATTTATATACCGCCCTTAGCAGAATAGCTCTCAGGGCGGTGAACAAACAAGATAAAATACAATATATCATAATAAAAATCATAAAAACATATACAAACAAACAACAAAAAACACTACAAAAACACAATACGACAAAAATTAAAAATACGGATTAAAAGATTAAAATGGTTAAGAAAATTAAAATGCCTGGGAGCATAAAAAGGTCTTTACCTGGCGCCGAAAAGATAAAAGTGTAGGCGCCAGGCATACCTCTTCGGGGAGGCTGTTCCACAACTCAGGGGCCACCACAGAAAAGGCCCTAGATCTAGTAACCACCCTCCGGGCTTCCCGATGGGTTGGTACCCGGAGGAGGGCCTTAGATTCTGAACGAAGTGAACGGGTAGGTTCGTATCGAGAGAGGCGTTGCACAAGGTATTGAGGTCCCACGCCGTGTAAGGCTTTATAGGTAAGAACCAGCACCTTGAATCTCGCCCGGAAGCAAATAGGAAGCCAGTGCAGACGCGCCTAGACAGGTGTTATATGCGAAGACCGACTGGTCCTCGTCAGTAGTCTGGCAGCTGCGTTCTGCACCAGCTGAAGCTTCCGAATTGTCTTCAGGGGCAGCCCTACGTAGAGCGCATTACAGTAATCCAATCTTGAAGTTACCAGAGTGTGAACAACGGAGGCGAGGTCGTCCCTGTCCAGATAGGGGCGTAGTTGGGCTACCAGACGAAGATGGTAAAACGCATTCCGTGCCACCGAGGCCACTTGGGCCTCGAGAGACAGGGAAGAGTCGAGAAGAACCCCCAAACTACGTACCTGTTCCTTCAGGGGGAGTGTAACCCCATCCAGAACAGGGTTAACATCCACCATCTGAGCAGGGAAGGCACTCACCAACAATGTCTCGGTCTTGTCTGGATTGAGTCTCAGTTTATTAGCTCTCATCCAGTCCATTATCGCGGTCAGGCAACGGTTCAGCACATCAACAGACTCACCTGAAGAAGATGAAAAGGAGGAATAGAGCTGCGTGTCATCAGCATACTGATGGCAACGCACTCCAAAACTCCTGATGACTGCACCCAGCGGCTGCATGTAGATGTTGAAAAGCATGGGGGACAAAACCGACCCCTGAGGGACTCCGCAATGGAGAGTCCATGGTGTCGAGTGATGTTCCCCAAGCACTACCTTCTGGTGACGATCCGCGAAGTAGGAGCGGAACCACTGCCAAGCAGTGCCCCCGACACCCAACTCCGCGAGTCTCCTCAGAAGGATACCATGGTCGATGGTATCAAACGCCGCTGAGAGATCAAGGAGAATCAACAGAGTCACACTCCCCCTGTCCCTCTCCCAACACAGGTCATCATACAGGGCGACCAAGGCTGTTTCGGTGCCAAAACCGGGCCTGAAACCGGATTGAAACGGATCTAGATAATCGGTTTCATCCAAGAGCGCCTGGAGTTGGCTGGCAACCACCCGCTCCAAAACCTTGCCCAGAAAAGGGACATTTGCCACCGGTCTATAGTTGTTTAAATTATCTGGGTCCAAGGAGGGTTTCTTTAAAAGAGGTCTCACTACTGCCTCCTTGAGGCTACCAGGGACCACTCCCTCCCTCAAGGAGGCATTAACCACCTCCTTGGCCCAACCGGTGGTTCCAGCCCTGCCAGCTTTCACTAGCCAAGATGGGCAAGGATCCAGAACAGACGTGGTTGCCCGAACCATTCCAAGCACCTTGTCCACTTCCTCGAGCTGCACCAACTGAAACTCATCCAATAAAGAAAGACAAGGCCGTGCTCCGGACACTTCAATGGATTCATCTGTCACAACATCAGAGTCAAGGTCCCTGCGGATACATGCAATCTTATCTTGAAAGTGTCCAGCAATTTCATTACAGCGGGTCTCAGATGTTTCCATAGTATCGTGGGGGCCAGAGTGTAAGAGCCCTCGCACGACTTTAAAAAGCTCCGCTGGGCGGCTTAAAGATGATCTAATAGAGGCAGCAGAATAGAGCTTCTTTGCTGTCCTTACCGCTTTTGTATACAACTTATTGGTGGCACTTACCAAGGCATGATTGTATCCACTGGGAGTTTTCCTCCATCTGCACTCCAGCCTCCTCTTCTCATGTTTCATCGCTCTCAGCTCCGGGGTATACCACGGAGCTGTATGAGCTCTACAGCGAAGGGGACGCGCAGGAGTGATCGTGTCAATAGCCCGGGTCATTTCTGTATTCCACAGTGCGACCAGGGCCTCGACAGGAGCACCAGTCCTATCAGCCGGAAAATCTCCCAGAGCCCTCTGAAAACCTACAGGATCCATCCGGCTCCGGGAGCGGATCAACTTAATAGATCCTCCACCTTTGCAGAGGGAAAGAGCCGCTGTAAGTCTAAATCTCAGCAAGCGGTGATCTGTCCATGACAATGGGGTAGATGAAAAACACCCCACCATCAGATCACCATCTCCATGTCGAAGATCAAATCGAGAGTATGTCCCGACACATGTGTTGGGCCAGTAGAAAATTGAGACAGCCCCATTGTTGTCATGGAGGCAATGAAGTCCTGAGCTGCGCCAGATAAGACAGCCTCGGCATGGACGTTGAAATCCCCCAGTACCAAAAGTTCTTATGTGTTACATTGGTTATACTGGTGTGGAGGATGTTTTTTGTTAGAAGGTAAGCAATTTCACATTTGTGTTCTTTAAGAACTCTTGAGTGGATGTCATTTGGACCCAGTGAATGGTCCATTTGTCAGTTTTTAATTTGTCAGTAAGGCCTAGAATGTTGTCTCTTGTCACCACTATTGGGCTCAGTTCTTCAGACTCCCTTTCCAAAAAAGATAGTTCAGGCACAGGGATCTGCCCTACAACTTCCACTGAATCCAGCTATTATTGCATTTAAATAATTTTCGTTGGTGGTATTTACATTGTTAATTATTATAAAAAGGTTGCCGTGAATGCAATGTGTCTTGAGGGCAACTATTGCTCTGAATGACTGCACCCTGAGCTCAGAAAAACACCCAATGTGGGCTAGTATTATTTGTTTAACGATGCTAATGCTCCCTAATTGTTTGCAGTAATTATTGACCAAAAGAAGCTACTCCCTGTGCGCGTCAAAAAAATGAAAAGGTGGTTTTGTGTTGAAATCAGCAATAACAAATTATATCTGGCAATCTGGCCCACCTGTCTTGGTGTTTCCACCCTTGTATGCTATTTGCTGGATGGCCTCCAGAAGAGTCTCTTTCGTTCTATAGGCATTCAGTTTAAATTCTGTCCTGGGATCATCACTGAACTGAGCAATTGCCACCTGCATAGAAAAAACATCTCAGTCAATTCTGGCAAATTCAACAAGGGCAAATGGGAGTATGAACAAACTACAGTTCCCAAGATTCTTTGGGGGAAGCCGAGTGCTTTAAATGTCCTTTAAATGTATGGTGTGTATGCAGCAGAGCTTGGAAGTTACTTTTTTGAACTACAACTCCCATCAGCCCCAGCCAGCATGACCACTGGATTGGACTGATGGGAGTTGTAGTTCAAAAAAAGTAACTTTTCCAAGCTCTGGTATGCAGCCCCTGTCAAGATCCACTCACACAGGATCTCTTCAGGGAGTGGCAAATTTTGAAGTGCAGGAAGCTTATCATGACAGCCCTTATAGCCACACCTCCAAGGAGAATCCAAAAAATCCTGGCAGCTGTGTTGATACACAAAGGGGCCTTGTACTGCCTCATAGCAGGACCTGACTTGCCAAATGAGTTTTCAGCAGACTTTGAAACTCTTCTTTACCAGATGAGTGTTATAGTATATCATAACCCCAATAACACCTGAGTTCAATTTATAACAATTGAAGGGGTTAGTATACAACCCACTGGATCACTGGGGGATAGTCCATTAGGGTGAACGAACACCAACCTCATCCAGCCGCCATCTGCTTACCTTCTTACTTACAACCAATCAGGGGATAGTTCTGCCTTTCATTGGCTCTGAAGTCACCTATTGTTGGTCTCCCTGCCTTCTGGTCCACTCATCCCAATTAGCAATGAGGGAGAAATTTCATTCAATTCACACTTAAAGCAGAATCTATCAAATCTGCACTTTCCAAAACAACGTGGGAACTGAAACACAACTGTCCTTCAAAATTTGCACTTACCTAAATTTTGCAATGCAGTTCTTCTACCAACCAATGTTGACTAAAATGCATATATTAGGGGAAAGTGTGCATAAAAATCAACTTATTCATGAAAATAACAAATAAAATGCATTACATTGAGAAAAATAATTGGTTGCCAAAATGTGTATATTAGTCAAAACTGATTTGATTTGATCAGAAATTTGCACTAAAATGCTGATGAAATTGCAAATTGCTGCAGAAATGTGAAGAACTGAATTTAAGATTGGAAAAACAAGAAACTGACAGAACCAAGGTTGGCAGATCTTTCCATCCCTGGTGCCAATAGGCACCAGCCACCTCAAGTATGTTCCTTAAAAAACTGTGAGATAAACGTACAAATCTGTTTGGAATTGAGGGGTTAGGGGTATTTTAGTGGCACAGGGATGCTTTAATGAGTCTCTGTATTGGAATTAATTACACCCTGGAAGAATATAAATATTTTAAAGTTCTAAAGATAAGATTCAAGAGCATATTTTTCAAAAGCACTGCCATTTTATTCTATTTTCATTCCTATAATTCCAGACAAGTCATAGTAGAAATAAACATTTGCTCACATATTTAATCATGTTAATTCTCTCACACTCACTCACTCACCTGAGTTCCATCAGGGCCAATCTTATCAAGAGCTCCAACAGTGCTGTACAGAAAGCCAATTATTTTGTTGAAATTGTCATCTCCAATACTCCATGACCCATCCACCAAAAACACAAGGTCAGCCTTCGCAGCTTTGCAAACTGAAGACATACAAAGTATGTTGAATCAAATGGATACCAGGATTCTCATTCTAAAATTATTTCTCTCCTCCCCCTAACATATGTAAACCTTCCTATGGAACCCAAGAAATTTTAAGATTTCAGAGTACTCATGCGATCTTCCCTAGAGGATTAAAAAAACTTTGCAAATTTCAAGAGTCATTAAGATTATCATTGTGAAGGAAACAGACTTTGCTGATACGGACTGTTTGAATGGACCTTGCTTCTATAGACCATTTTGCATTATAAGGGAATATAAATATTATCTGTCTGTTTGTTTGGGGATTATAGGGTTAACCTGGTATACTTGTCCTGCCCTGTGGCTCAAATGGGAAGGGAGGGATTCACTGAGGATGTGGAGATTGGCACATAGGTGGCATGGCTGGTTGGAGAGCTGAGAATTAAAATCCCCCAAACTTTCTGAAGCTTGTGACCTGCAGGATGGAGCCTGTGATGTGTAGGGGCAGGTGGGCGGAGGTTATTTCTAGAAGCAGTTGGCTTTGGGAGATTTAGATCAAGGCAGATTTCAGCATTGTAAAAAGAGAAAGGGATGCAACTCTAGAGTAAGATTCTTCAGTAACAGAATTATGGTGAGGAACTGTTTAATTTCAGGGGAAGTGAGTGGAATTTTAATCTATTTTATTTTGTTCTTTTGCTCCATAGGGAAGCTACTTGCATGCCAACAGCCTTTCCTTGTTTTGCCTATGTTCTAAGAACCTCTTTTTTGTCTTTAGTAAACTTTGCATCCTGTTACGTTAAGCCCTTATGAAGTCCATTTATTTACCACGTGCACCTTAAGCCAAGTTCCACGCAACTTGAGCTGTTCTTCAGGAGACACAAGGGAGACGTTTAGGCTGACTGCAAAAAGGGCAACTTTGTAGAGATATTTCCCTTTTTCCTGCAGCAAGTCCTTAAGCAGAGAGGGTGGACAGACAGAGGCGCACACTCTGTTGTGGCTGGATCTCGTTCCCCATTGCAACACGAGACCCAAGGTGGCTGGGAGGCGGTCACAATCACTGTATTGTTTACACTCATTACCATACTACAGGAAACACTTACCTTCCTTTGCGGGAGGAATTGTAGGTTGTGGGGTAGTGGTTGAAGGAGTTGGTGGTGGCTGAGTCGGGAACGGCACTAAGGACAGAGAAAAGAATAATAAGAGGAAGCTGGCCTGTATAAGCAAGTCAGTATGTAGACATTGGTGAAATTTTGGGAGAATGTAGAAAAGGAGGATATTTTACACACTCACAAAAGAATATTACTTTGTTATTTAGTGCAGAATTTAGTTTATTGAGAATCTCAGCTTTTCTTTGTTTAAAGTTGCTGGCCTTTACAGTTGCAAAGATATGCCTGAAATCTGTGCATGTATTTCCTGGCATCTCAATTCCTGCCTAATCCAGCCTTCTCTTTGTTACCAGTCTCTGCTTCTATCTTAAGTCTTCCTCCTTCCTGCAAATGTATCCCATGGATCTGGCACTGAACTTGGCCCATATGAACATGTAGATGAATTGCCCTGGCAATTCATGAACTCAGCTTCTGCTTCTGACAGCTTCCTCAAAATTACTCCCCAGGTACAGCCACATATCAAGACCTTTAAAGGATGGGCAGTAGCTCAGTGGTGGTGCATCTACTTTCCATGCAGAAAGGTCCCAGGTTCAATTCCTGGATAGCATTGTGAGTGTACCCTGTCTGAAATCCTGGAGAGCCACTGCCAGTCAGTGTACACAACACTGAGTTAGATGGACCAATGGTCTGACCTGGTATAAGGCACCTTCTTATGTTCCTTTTTTGTTGCTATGTTCCACTATCCCCGATCCTCTCGGGAGTCATTACAATCCAAGATCATATCATGAAAAGACTTCCCAGGCATAACTCAGTTTCCAGCACTGTGGTAGTGCTTCCCTCACTCCTGATTTGTGTGCTTTTAAAACACAAATTAGGAGCAAGGCATGCTTCTATGTTGATGCACTTTTGAAAATATTAAATGGGAAGAGTGTACTGTCTTTGTAGAGATGCATGATTTCCATCTACTGTCAGAGAGACAGGAAAAACCCTAAGGTCTGCTATTACTGCTATTGCCATCAAGGCCATGTGTGAAGCTGCAAGTACCATGGATTAGAGACCAGAGGTTCCCAAACAGTGGTCCACAAGCTTCACTCAGGTGGTCTGCTGCATGTCCATATTAAATATTCATATTGATGTTTAACTGTATTTTAATACTTCTTTAGTTTCTTATACTTTGTTGAATTACAATTATAATTCTATGGAATGCAGATTGTAATATAATAAAATGCAAAAAAAGTAATAAAAGAAGCAATAAAAATATAATTAAACATTATACAGCTTCTGGCACAGCCCATGACAATTGCTACATCTGGCAGAAAAATCATTAGGTGATTAACCCAACAGCATTTTTCAAGTGGTCCATGGGGGGATGAGGAGTTTGGGAACCACTGCATTAGACACCATAATATTGTGCTGCTCTTGCCTTCTACCCTTGGTAACCTTTTAGCATTTCAGGGATAAAAAAGGGAAAGGTGTGCACTCTGGGCAGCTACCAAGAGGTATGCAATGCCAAGATGGCTCTCTCTGTTCAAACTAGACAGTCAGGTTTCAGTACAATGAACATGGTTTTATTGCCTGTTCAACATGCACAGTCCAGAAGTCTCCCATCCATGAGCTACCACCACATTTCCCTAATATTGGATAAGAAGGGCTTCAGAATAGTACAAGTCTTCCCTTTGTAGGACACCCACTACTATTGTTTTTATTTATTTATTTATTTTATTTCATTTTTAAACCGCCCATAGCAAATAGCTCTCTGGGCGGTGTACGAAAGATTAAAAGTACAGAAATACAAAATATCACAATAAATAAACTGAAACAAAGAGATTTAAAATTGTAACATTAAACGCATTAAAATGCCTGGGAGCATAGCCAGGTCTTAACCTGGCGCCGAAAAGATAGAAGCATGTTGTTATGGCCATATGGAATATGACTGGGCCACAGCTCACTGGCAGAGCATCTTCGGTTCAATCCCTGACATCTCCAGCTAGGACTAGGAATGCCCCCAGTCTAAAACCTCAAAGAGCTGCTGCCAGTTCTCATAGACAATATGGAGCTAGATAGACCACTGGTCTGACTCCTTATAAGGCTGCTTCCTCATTTCCTAATATGGTACTGTGTGTGTATTGTGGGCAACTGATAAGCACAGCTGGAGAGCGGCACCAGGCATTCAGTGGCAAAACCAGAATTCCCAACTCACTGTTTGCCATAGCTGCACAAACAAGCAGTATGTTAAGGAGGGCATTTGCAGGGGAGAAGGCATGGCCAGAAGAAGGATTTCTTCCCACAGACCCATTCCCCCCCTGACCAGGAAGCACATTTAGGAAACTCTGCCTGGGGTGAAACAGCAGGTAGGAGAACAATTAATCACCCTGCTCCCCCCCATACCATTTCTCCCCCTCAAATTCCTCCTGCTTCTTCTTATTTGCACCCTGGGGGGGGATGAAAATGTGTTGGGAGAGGATACTGTGTTTGCTGCCAAATAAACAGTTCTGCCCTAATATGTGAATGGTGATGAGTGACACAGGCCCTTCCACTCCTCCCTACCCACCCCCATCGCCTCAGAGCACACTTTTGTGTCATTTCATTTCTTTTCATGTGCAGCTCTTGCTTAGCCATTTTCATTGTAGCTTTTAGCTGGGGGCTTTTGAGACAGCACCCAGATGCTTGATTTCTATTCTCACAACTGACAGGGGGACCCCACCCTTGTCTAGCAGCATTCTTTCAACCCAAAGTTCTTAGTCTGCCTATCCCAGGAGTAGCGCTGCCCTTTATTAGGAAGCTGCCTTATACCGAGTCAAACCATTGGTTCTTCGAGCCCAGTGTTGTCTGCGCTGTCTGATAGCGCATCTCCAGGGTTTTCAGGCAGGGTCCTCTCCCAGCCAGGGATTGAACCTAGGACCTTCAGCATGCCAAGCAGATCCTCTACCACTGAGCTGAGATATTAAAGACTAATTTAAAGGACTATGTTTACGTCACATTTATGGCATGATAGACAGAACAACAAGAGCTGTTCCCAGTCATTGTAGACAATACTAAGATGGACCAATGGTCTGACTCAGTGTAAGGCAACTTCCTATGCTGGATACTCAAACTGAAGGTTTGGGATGTAACACAGACGATTCTGCTATGCTGACTAGGCAAAAGCCAGAAGATCAGGTCCCTAATGGTGATGCCAGGCCTAGACAATCCAGAGGCTTCATACTGCCTGACAGTGGCAGGGGCCAATGCTGCATTCCTATCTGAACAGGGCTCTGCCCCTGAGGCCTAGCCATACAAATTCACAGGTAGCCTACTGAGTTACACTCCAGCCTCAATTCATGAGCTTCCTGATTCTAGCTGCAGAGTCCCCGGCACTATAATTGTGAAAATATTAGGAAATTTTTTATAGTTTTCACTTACATGTTGTCTCCATGATGCTGGCCCCTGGCCCCTCTATTTCTTGAAGCTGTGTATAAATAGTGATTTTATATTCTGTACCAGGGATGAGTTCAAAGAAGCAGTGTCTAGGAGTTCCTCCACCAAGCAGCACTTCTCCCTTTGTCCCATCTGAAATTAGAAATACAACTTTGTAAAAATTAGGACTTAATTGCCATTATCGAAAATAAAAGTAACACAATCAAGTGGAGCAGAGTGAGTAAAAGAACACTTCGAACTGTAATGTCAGGCGTTATCCTTTTTTTTTTTTTTTTGCTAATATTGTGTAATGTACTATGTTATTATCATGCCTGATGCTGGCTAAGGATAACCTTGCATTCATCTGATGAAGCAGACTCTAGCCCACAGAAGCTTATGGCACAATGAATTTGACAGTATTTTTTTGTTGGTTGTTGCTACATAAATAATTAATAATAATTACAAATGAGATGGCGATCACTAGCAAATTGAAAACACACAGGTGCAGTTATGATACATTGCAGCCAATGGGAGCCTGTACTTGTACAGCTACTGAGAGAATTGTTGTCAATCATGACATGAAATAGAGATGATCTTGGGAATAGTGAAACTGGGAAGTGGATACACTTATACAAACAAACATCCTTTAGGAAAAGTTCATATAGCAACTTCTCAAGGTAGGTTTCACAAAAAATGTGTATGTTGGCAGCAGGTATGGACATGTCTTACAACATAGGGCAAGCAAATGTGCATAGAGCAGGATCACAATAAGAGGCCTGGCCCCAGTCTACAGTTAAATGTCTATATGGACTCTATGGTCTCTCATCATTCCTGGTGATTGGCCATGCTGGCTGGGGCTGATGGGAGTTGTAGTCTAACAACATCTGGAGGGCACCAGGTTGGCTACCTCTGCTGTAGATTACTTTTCAAGGATAAGATGCCAGTTTTAAGTTGGAAGTTGTAACTCAGTTGATTTAAAGTGCCTGCAGTCAATAAAGGGGCAGGGACAACAAAAGAGAACTGTATAAACCTCACTGGATTGAATGCAAGTTGACCAAGAACTCTTTACTGTGCTCTTGTGCTGCTTCCATTCATTACAACGGACAACGCAAAAGACAATTCTCTAGTATAGCCATTATCAACCTAGTGCCCTCTAGATCTTTTGGACTACAACTCCCATCAATGCTAGCCAGTGCTGGATGGGGCTGATAGAAGTTTTAGTCCAAAACATCTAGAGGGCACCAGGTTGGCAAAGGCTGCACTAGTGGATTTTGCCCATGACTATTATTGCCAGGCCTGCTGGGGGTGCCCATCATTCCATGCAAGGTGGGTCACATCATGAGAGGTAAGTTTTAAGTTTCACTATAATACGGTATGTGAATAGTAATGATGAACCAAGTAGCAAAATAGATGTAATGTCACTATGCTGACTTACCAAGAAGAGATTCTATTACAATCCTGTAGGCAGTTGCATGCCTGTGAAGTTGCCACTGAACACATATACTTGTCATGCGGACTTGATAAGCTCCCAGATTTGTCACTCCCAAATACACTGCAATGGAGCACACAACATTCATCATTTACTCAAGTGTTTTTAAAAATACTGACAATGGCACATGTGCACGCTAAAACACAACTGCTAAGATCCAAAGAGCTTCTTTACATGGGCCCAAATCAGAGGGTGTTCCTGGTATGATATCTAATGTTATGTTTGAACAGCAGACACACATACCCCTCCCCTCCCCCTATACACACTACAGTGTCACACACTGCTTTTGAAAGTAACCCCTTCTTGCAGTTTATTACAGTAGGGCCCCGCTAATACGGCGGGTTAGGGACCAGGCCCCCGCCGTAAAGCGGAAATCGCCATAAAGCAGGGCCCCATAGACTATAATGGGCCGCATCGCGCAAAAATGATGTCAAAATGACATCAAAATGGTGTGCGACGGAAAAAAACTGCCGTATTAGTGGAACAAGTGCTGTAAGAGCGGGGCCTTTCCCTGACTGAAAACCGCCGCATGAATGAAGTGCCGTAAAGCGGAACGCCGTAAAGCAGGACCCTACTGTATTTATTACATTTATATCCCACCCTTCCTCCCAAAGGAGCCCTGGGAAGCAAACACACAAGTGATAACACAATTAAAACATCTAAAAACAATCCTAATACAGCTGCAGACTGGGAAAGGTCTCCACTTTTTTTCCTCTTTAATTCAATTTTTATGCATGTTTCAACTAGTAACAACCAGAGAAACATTTGACGTAAGCTCAGGAAACGTCTCTGCTTCAAAGGCTTGTTGAAAAGTTTCAAAAGTGATTTGCTATGCATCATAAAGGGGGGTGGGTGGGAGAGGCTGTAAGAAATACAAACCCAAATCCCCTTTGGGCAAGCAGAACTACTTGCACAGTCTTTGGATCCCAGCCAACATATTCACCACGGATAACCAGCTACCACTGCCGTTAATAAATTATAAAGCACCTATGTGTCAGGTACTGCACAGAATTAAAACACACACACAAGCCCCTGCCCATAGGCTTGAAAAGTATTCACCGCTCCTTTTCCAAAAGAAAAGCCATGTAAAATAATTGTATTATAATCACAGCTATTTAAGTGAGTGAGAATTTTAAATGGGGCATTAAAAAGTAATCACGGGAGTTCCATAGTAATGTCCTAATTGCCATAGCCAGCGTGCTATAGGCTCATGAATTCTCTCCCCTTGCTGTTTCACCTCTCCTACACAAATGCCCCCAGCACCTGTTATGCTTAAATTATGATGTAGCACTATGTCATCATGAGATGTATTTTGGGGATTTGCAACTAGGTCATGTTAACCTCTATTGGCCAGTTACTGAACACACTCATTTGGCCTTGACACACCAGTAACTATTACAATTTTCTGACATTTCCCACTAATGTCCACCAATTTGAAGAATTCGCAGTAAACATTCACCAGGTTCTAGACGCCAAGAACGATGTGTTACAATAAGCATGTTTTCACAAGTGGTATTAAGATTTGAATTGAATAATTTTTTTATGGAGTGAAAAGAGTTTTGTTGATCAGGGCATGCACTTGACTTTAAAATGGTTCTCTTTCACTTTCTGTACCAAACGAACACTATTCAGACAAGACACACTAGAGTCTCACAAGCATTCTTTGTCACTTGTGAAAATGTCCAAGTTCTGTATCTTACTTCATGTTGAACAGCAGGCAAAAATGTTTCCTCTAGAAAGAGCAGAAAAAGGAATTGATTCGATTCTCAATTCTGTTCAAGTCTTTCAACTAATGAAATATGGTCCATGGAGGTTAGAAGTTGGATAGTAAGAAACTAAAGATTCTTACATGTTTTGGCTACACCCGCTAAGGCATCGCTGAATCCCATTGAGTAGGAAGCAAATACTTTAATGCCGTATTCAGTTCCACTTAGTAAATTCAGAATAAGGATAGTGCTGATATCATCACCCACAAAGGTCTCTAGAGCTGGTCCGGGGACTGCAAGAAACAAGAGGAATGTGGCTGACTTAAGCAAAAGTAACCCTTTAGGAAAAACTACAGTTAGCCTGAAGATACTGTGAAATTTCATAACTGGCTTCTGATCACCAAAAATTATGCTCATTTTTAAAGGAGCTGTTTTTCTACTTTCAAATCAATTTTGTCTTGGTTTATTTGCTGAATTTGCAATCTGCCCTACATTGAGGGCACTTCCAGATTGTTCCTATTTTCAGGAATCACATACCAATCACATACCACCAAATTCAGGTTGCATAATTATAGCTGATTGGGAGGTCTTGCGCAACAAACCTGCTTCTCACAAAGATCAGACTTTTTACAGGTAGAGACACACTTGAGGTTGTGTTGGCTTCAGTGTGTCTCCAACTCTGTTTTCTGTATGTGGGGACACACAACACAAGTAAAACTCTGTCCCCTTTTACTCTAAAACCCCACAAGTTGCAGCTCAAGTGCATTTTACCTTGAAGTCACCTTCACACAGACTTATTTCTTGCTCAACAGCCAACTTTTACAGTTTACAAAAACTTCACTGCTAGTTGCTGAAAGGCAATTCTTATTTGTCATGGATGACTTGGGCCTAAATAGCCATTTTAGGCCTAAATAGCCACTCCCCTGGTGCTAGTTCTTTGAGAGTAGACATGATAAACCTCTGTCTGGACAGGAGTTGGAGATTCACATGACTGAATGCTCCTGCCATTTAAAAAAAAACTATCCCTGCACACAGAAAACTAGCATTAGGGCTGGAAAGATCTGTCAACTTTGGTTCTCTCAGTTTCTTATTTTTCCAATCTAAAATTCGATTCTCCACATTTCTGGAGCAATTTGCCATTTTCTAAAAAAAATCTTCATGAAAATTCTACATTTTATTGTGAATTTCTCCTAATAAACACATATTTGTATGTAGTTTTGAATAATGTATACATTTTTGCAAGCAATTTCTCCTAATATAATACATTTTATGTCATTTTCACTAATATTCATTTTTATGCACACTTTCCCTTAATATATGCATTTTTGTAAACATTGGTTGGTTGGAGAACCACATTGCAAATTTTGGATAATTGCATATTTCAATGGATGGCTGTGTTTTGGTTCTCATAATGTTTCGGAAAGTGTGAATCTATAAAATTTGACTTTAAACAGGAACTGAATTGAATTTCTCCCCCATCCCTAACTAGCATGCTAGGGAGAAGAGTTCTGGTCCAATTTCTTCCTGAAATGCTAGTTTTCTATGGCCAGGAATCTTTTTTTCAGGGGCAGTCATTCCATCCTGTGAGACCACACATGCAGTCTGAATTGTTATATTAAGGGACACAGATTTATCACCCCATCCACTGTTTATGAGAACTACATCTAGGTGAGTGGCATTTACATGTCGGATTCTTAAGAAACACATATTTGAATAAACCACATAAGCAGCCATTTTAGATACTCACTGTTCACAGGTTTATATACAATCCTGTATCCCATTGTAGGAGATGGAGGGGCATCCCAGCTAATCCTCAATCTGTTGTACCATTCATCGGACACCCTGAGATTTTGTGGAGCAGACAGGGGCACTAAAAAAAACAAAACACATTATAAATTAAATAGTTCTCAGAACATCCTGGATACACAGCTTGGTTAAAAAGAGACAGTTGCTTGTATTTTGGCTTTCACAGAAAGAGAAATCTTTGGTACTCACAGGTTTTTCCTGGAACTGACAAACTGACACCTTCCCCATCAGAATAGATGGGAGTGACCATAACTTTATATTCAGTGTCTGAGAGCAATGGTTGAAGGAGCAAATTGTTTTGCATTGCAGGGACCATTACCTAGACATGGAAAACATTTTAAAAAAAAAAGCAAGATTGATTATTAGCTTCTGTAGTTCACATGTGGGCCAGCAAACATCCACCTGAATCCATAGGACCTCTTTGTGTGTCTTTTTCTCCCCTACACGTTGGTTTTAGAAAAAAAGGGGGGGAACCATGTACCAAAAAAAACAGTATAAGGGCGCATGCCTCTGAATACCAGTTGCAGGAAGCCACAGGAGGGGAGAATGATGTTGTGCTCAGGTCCTGCTTATTGGTTTCCCATAGGCATTTGGTTGGCCACTGTGAGTACATGATAATGGACTAGATGGACCACTGGCCTTATGCAGCAGCCAGGGTGTTCTCATGTTCTGATGCTCAGTTATGTGTACTGTTATATGTGAAAATTTTGTGGCTGTGTGCTTTGCCATGTGTCCATTTGTTTCGAATCTGAATATGTGCTGTCACTTCCGAATTTAAATCAGACTTCATGCAAAATGTTCACATGTGAAGGTGTGTACTCTTTTCCAACACATGTATACAGCAACATGTTGGCGTGTGTGCATTGTTGCGTGAAACAGCATACATTACGTTGGAGTTAAGTTGAGCAAGAAACATCTTCAGATCATTTAAATCATGTAAGAGTCTTTATTAAGACATTAAGGCTTTTCAGCAGTTCCCCCCCCCTCTAGCTCTACAGCACATCTCTCTCCAAAAGCAAAAGACAACATCTCAGTTCAGAGGCATGATGCAGAAGAACAGAAGAACCAACAGCAGGCTGTTACAACTTTCCCAGCTGTTGTCTCCCGTTACCATGACAACCTGTCTGACCTTGAAAGTCTGCTCTCTCAGGCCAGGCATGGCAGATAAGACTGCTTCTCAAGACACATGCTTGTAACTTTCCAGACCTGATGAAAACATCCTTAGGCAGTACGGCCTAATGCCAACAGTCCCCCTTTTTCATCATGTCTGTAAATCCATTACAACAATAACACATTTCTACAATACATAGTCATACAGTAATACATTTCTACAATACCTCTTGCAATACATTTCAGTACATTGCATCATACATTTTCAGTTCAGTTCAGTACAGTTCAACATTACATCTCAGTACAGTTCAAAACTTTATTCACTCAAACTTTGGTTGAACACATGTCAAATAAAGTGTATCAGGATCCATATCTACAACTTTATTCATTCCAGGACTCGTTATTAATCCCACGGTAAATCTTTCAGGCGGTTTGCTTAAATTTGCTCTTGTAGAGCGTCTTAAAGGAACCAGGGCTTCGGCTCTCTCTGCCCCCCCATTTGTGCTTGTGCTTGGCACCGCGTGCCCAGGATCTTCCATTTCCTCAGCTTTTCGTTTCTTCGATCTGCGTTTCCCACAAATGAGCTCATTCAAAGCATCTCTGAGAGGAATTTGTGTACCTTCCACTTTAATGTCAAGATTTGGCTTAAATGTCTGTGATTGTGTTCGTGTTTGTGTGTCATCTGTTCCTGTAAGAATCACTGTCTGCCTTTGATCCCAAGGCTTCTCTGAGACTTTAATGCTTCTGCTCAGAATTAACTGCTGTGTTTCTGGACACCAAACTCTGAAATATGCATTCTGAAATCCCAAAACAAAACCTTGCTGTGCTCTGGGCACAAGCTTGCCCCTCCTTTTTCCCTGTGGAATGTGGATCCAGCACCTTGCCCCGAATTTTTGAATGTGTTCTATTTTAGGCTTTCTGCCAGTAAGTTTCTCATAAGGAGACATTCCAAGTGCACTGTGTAATACCCTATTGTGAATGTAATTCGCATAAAGAATTGCTTCTGCCCAGAAAGAATTCCCTAAACTGCAATTCAACAGCATGGCTCTCATTGCTTCCTGCAGCACCCTATTTTTTCTCTCTGCAACCCCGGTGGAAGGTTTAAGTGCTATTTTCTTACTTGCCAGCACTTCATGCAATGCTTTACCCATGAATTCTTCTCCCTGGCCAGAGCGTATGGCCCCCACCGTTACGCCGTGTTGAATTTCGATTCTCTTAATGAACAGTTTCAGCTTCTGCTCAGCTTCACTTTTATGCTTTAACAGAAAAACATGACAAAATCTTGAAAAATCATCTACCAGTACCATGAAGAATTTCGCACCTCCTCGTGAAGCATTTATTGGCCCTGATAAATCAACATGAACTAGCTGGTAGGGAGCTGTTGTGGTTCTCTCAGCCTCCCGGTTTATTGGTGCAATAGACATTTTAGCTTTATTACAAGCATCACAGTCCATTAACTGTCCACAATCTTTTAAACGCATGTTTTCACTGTGCAAAGGGGTTTTCTTTATCGTGTCAAGGTTTGCATGCCCCAGCCTTTGATGCCATTCATGGACGCAGTCCTGATGTACCTGTGCTTCAGCACTTAACACAGCACACCCTGCTTGACTGCTCTTTATTACAAACTGTGAATCATTAAGGCTTCCCTGCAAACACACTTGATCTCCCCTCATTATAAAACATTGGTCTTTGTGAAACAAAATTGAATAATTACAACTCACCAGTTTGCTCACTGACAAAATATTATGAGCCAATTCAGGAATAAATAAACAATCTGACAGTATCCCAAGCTTGTCAAATTTCACCTGACCTCTAGCTTCCACGTTCTTACGCGATCCATCAGCTAGTAAAACAAAGTCCTGCTCATCTGTAGGCGTGTAAAACAAACGTCTGTCTTTGATTAATATATGGCTTGCCCCACTGTCAAGAATCTAATTAACAGGTCGTAAATCTTGAGACTTCTGTTTACAAACAAAGTTCACACTTCCCTGCTTCAAGCCTCCGTCCCTGGAGTTTCGCTTGACTGGACATTCCCGCTGTAGATGCCATCGATCTCTGCAAATAAAACAAGCCTTCAGCTTCTGTTGCTGCTCCTGTTTACTATCCTTCGGCACGGCATTTTTCACCTCTTGCCTCCTGACAGCTTCCATCAACTCGGCTCTTTTCACCTCCTTGCTTCTGACAGCTTCCATCGGCTTGGCTCTCTGCGCCTCCTGCCTCCGCTGCCATTCCTGGGACAAATCCTGCAACGCGTCCCACATCTTTTTAGCCGACGGCTCATCTCTCACACACATCAGTTGAGAATCCGATAGAGCCAAAATTATAAACGCCTGCGCCCTCTGGTCTCAACGCTTCCAGGCCGCGGTCAGTACCGCCAGGGGTGGTTCATCTATAATGTCCCATAAATCCTCTGTTATCAGCAAAGCCCGCATCCTCGGCTTCCAGCTGCCATAATTCTTTTCATTAAGCCGTTCCATCGGCAAGCCTCCCCCAGACAGGTTTACAGCCACGTTGCTCACCTCCGTCTGGTTCAATCAATCAAGCTGCCCTCTCTGGAACTCCGTCTGCCGTTCAGACCAGCAACTTACTCCCGTGTAATGCGCTGTGGATCTGGGCCCATAACCCCTGTTGGCGTGTGTGCGTTGTTGCGTGAAACAGCATACATTACGTTAGAGTTAAGTTGAGCAAGAAACGTCTTCAGATCATTTAAATCATGTAAGAGTCTTTATTAAGACATTAAGGCTTTTCAGCAGTTCCCCCCCCCTCTAGCTCTACAGCACATCTCTCTCCAAAAGCAAAAGACAACATCTCAGTTCAGAGGCATGATGCAGAAGAACAGAAGAACCAACAGCAGGCTGTTACAACTTTCCCAGCTGTTATCTCCCATTACCATGACAACCTGTCTGACCTTGAAAGTCTGCTCTCTCAGGCCAGGCATGGCAGATAAGACTGCTTCTCAAGACACATGCTTGTAACTTTCCAGACCTGATGAAAACATCCTTAGGCAGTACGGCCTAATGCCAACACAACATTAGCAAACAAAATCACTTATGGAGAAGCTCTTGGGGCATTACAACTTTACACATTTATACTGGGAGCAGTTTAATGTCCTGGGAATCCTGGGAATTATAGTTTGGCAAAGGTGCTGAGAAATCTATGTTCAGACATACCTGGTTCCCTTCACAAAACTAGTTACTAGGATTCCCTGCAGAGTGGGATTGGCTATTAAATCAGCTAGTCTGCAATATGGATAACAGAGAAGGTGCTGTGTTTCTAACATATTGGCCCATTTTGTCTCCACACAAATAACTTGCATTTTGAATATTAAGTGGCACACAAGTGCTTCCTCCTGAGCCTGTAGTAACAAATTGCATCCTCTTTCCAGCTGGAGATACAGGATTAGTGGTTTTTAGGGATGGAAGAATCTGTCAATTTCAGTTCTCTCCATTCCTAATATTTCCAATCTAAAATTCTGTTGTTCACATTTCTGCAGCAATCTGTGATTTTTTAAAAAAAATCCTCATGAAAATTCATCAGCTTTTTAGTGCAAAGTTCTCCTAATAAACACATTTTGTATGTAATTTTGACCAACCTACATATTTTACAAGCAATTTCTGCTAACATAATGCATTTTGTATATTATTTTACTATGTTGATTTTTATGCACAATTTCCCCAAATATGTGTATTTTTGTAAATATTATTTGGTTGCAAAATTCAGATAAGTGCAAATTTTGAAGGATGGCTGTGTTTCGGAAAGTGCAATTTTGATAGATTCAGCTTTAAATGCAAACCAAATCTAATTTCTGCCCCATCCCTAGTGGAGGCATTCAAGAGGCAGCTCGATAGCCACCAGTCAGGTATGCTTTAATTTGGATTTCTGCACTGAGCAGGAGGTTGGACTTGATGGCCTTATAGGCCCCTTCCAACACTACTATTCTATGGTTCTATGACTGTAGTCAAAATAGACAGTTTAGGCTTGGGGTGTTAGAAACTTTACAAAAGGAGTTTTCTAACTGTATTCCAGGAGAAAATGGGGGTTCCTTGGAATCTTATCACGGGTACAAAGGTGAAGGAATCAGTAATAGCATACAAACATCCCTGAAAGACAGCTTGCCCACCATTTCACCTCAACACACAACCAGAGGGGAGTGCTGAGTTCATTCTTGGGACTGTTCTGTTTTGTGTATGTGTCCTGCCCAAAGTCGAGAGATCCAGTATCAGATGCGGCTGTGATTTCCCCCCCACTTTTTATTAAAGTTACAGTTACATCAAAAGCATTGTGCTTCATTAACCTAACTAAGCTTTCTAGGAACTTTTGACCTGGCTAACTCTGACTAAGCATGACTTCGTAGTGCTCCAACATTGACTCAGCAATGAACCTCACCCCCGCGTCAACTTAAATGGTCTTGGCTTTCGAGTGTAAATATTGGCTCTTCCTCAACTTCTGTTGAATCTCCTGCTTCAGCTGCCACTGTGCACGAGGTGAAGAAGACTGGCTCTCAGCTTCCCCCTCCAAGAGTTGTGGGCAGTCAGCTTGCTCGATCATGGGAAGCTGTGGGGTGCCTGGCTGGGAAATGACAAGTGAAGTAGGTGGAGCCTTTGATGCGGGCGCAGGCACTGGGGATGTGTCTAACAGAGCAGTCTCCAATGGGGCAGTCGCTGACAGCTCTGGTTACTCTTCAGCAGGGGCTCAGAATCAGGGGGGTTGAGCTGTCAGTGACAGGGATCTGCATGCTCTGTGGTCCAACCCAGCTGCTAGTACCTTCCCCCAGTTCATCATCCCAATACTCAAAGTCAGAGTCTGGCATCTCAAAGTCTCTCCTCCTAAACTGGGTCATAGCATCATCCTCCCTCTCATGCCAATTCCCCACCCACCCTGGAAGCTTTGGCTTGTCCAGATAAGCATCATAAAACTCTCTTAACAAGTCTGGCATGTGAACATCAGCCACCGCCTCCCAAGATCTTTCCTCTGGATCAAATCCCTTCCAATGGATCAGGTATTGCAACTTTCCCAGCGCTGGCCAAAGTCGAGGATCTGCTCCATCTCAAACTCTTGGAGGAGGCAGAGTCTCAGGCGCTCAGTGGGGGTCTGGTGGTTTCTCTGGGGTTAACAAGGAGTGATGAAAGGCAGGATGGATCTTGACAGAAGCATGTAGACATAAACAAAATGCCATTGGGTTGATTTGAGCCTCCACTTCAAAGTGTCCCAGTCTTCGAGCCTCTAGTTTATGGCTGGGCACTCAAGTGGGCAAATAGCATGTGGAAAGCCACACCTTGTCTTCAACCTGTATCTCTGGGCCAGGCTGACAGTGATCCACCACCCATTTGTAGTCGGCTTTTGCCTGTGAAAGCTGCTCCTGTAGTAACTGCTGCATTGCCTACAATTCTTGCATGAACTCTGCCACTGCTGGGGTGGCCGGATAGAGCCAGGGGTGGTGAAAGTGCACAGGTGGAATCCAAAGTTGGCAAAGAACAGTGTCTGCTGAGTAGACGCATGTACTGAGGCAATAATGACACACAGTTGTCTTCCTGATAGTTTACATAGCAGCAGAGGTATTGTTCCAAAGTAGCATTCACTTTCTCTGTCTGTCCATTGTCTGGCGTGGTGTGAGCCTTAACTCACTCTGTAGCAATTGCCATAATGCGCACCAGAATCAGGCTGTGAACTGGGCTCACCAGTCTGCAACCAAGCTGGTAGGGAGACTATGCAGACAAAAATGTGCTCTACAAACAGCTGGGCAGTCTCTCGGGCGGTTGGCAGCCCAGCACAGGAGATGAAATGAGCCATTTTGCTGAAAGCATCCCCGACCACCAAAACAGTTATCTGGAAAGCAGATAAGTCTGTGATGAAGTCCATAGTCACCATTCATCAGAGTCCCTCAGGCATGGGAAGAGGCTCCAGAAAACCCGCGGGTCACCCTGGGGCATGTTTTGCCCTTGTGCACATTAGACAGGATTGAATATACCTCTCTACATCATGTTTAACCCTTGGCCACCAAAATTTTCACGCGACAGCCTGTAACATTAAAAAAACTCCAAGATGTCCAGCAGTGAGTGTATCATGACACTGGCGAAGCACCTTGGCACGCAACTCTCCCAGAGGCACATACAGGGTCTCAGAGTGATAGAGCTCGATGGTAGAATCCCAGTGCACAGTCTTGCTGTGATTGCTCCAGTTTCCACAGCTGCTTATGAGCGTACGGGTCTTGTTCTAGGGCTCTGCGCAGTTCTTCGAACCATGGGTCAGAGCAAGTAGCTGTGACCATATTTTTCAAGGGGATGGTGTGATGTAATTGCATGGTAGGCTGGGTTTCCTGGTACTCAGGCTTGTGGGATAATGCATCCGTCTGGCGGTTCTGAGCCTGTGGAATGTAATTGATGAGGAAGTGGAACTTGGTGAAGAACTGCGCCCACCAAACCTGCCACTGATTCAGCTTGCAGGCCGTCTGTAAACTTTCTAGGTTTCTGTGGTCGGTACAAACCTCCACTTCATGCTGCACCCCCTCCAGCAGATGATGCCAGGTCTCAAAAGCATCACAAATGGCCAACAATTCCTTTTCCCAGACTGTATAGTTCCTCTCGGCGCTTTTTAGCTTCTGGAAGAAATAAGCGCAGGGTTGTAAACCCCCCTCCTTTTTGGCTGGCTGTAATAATTTGTTCCAATGGCAACATCCGATGCATCACTTTCCACCACAAATGGTTGCTGCGGGTCAGCATGCTGGAGTATGGGCTCTGAGGAAAACAGCCACTTCAGCTCTTCAAACACTTGTTGAGCCACTTTGAACCAATGAAAGAGTCAAGAACCTTTCAGACAGTCAGTAAGTGGGGCGGTCAGGTTCGAGAAAGCTGCAATGAAGCGCCAGTAGTAGTTAGCAAACCCCAAGAAATACTGAAGGTTCTTCTTGGTTCTGGGAGGGTGCCAAGAGAGCACACAGCACACCTTCTCTGGGTCCATCTCAACTCCTGCGGGAGAGATGCGGTAGCCCAGGAACTTCAAGGTGGTCAGGTCAAACCCACACTTCTCCAGCTTGGTGTACAGGTGATGCTCTCTCAATCTCTGCAATACCTCCTTTACATGCACCTCATGCTGCTTGAAGGAATTAGAGTAAATAAGAATGTTGTCTAGGCTATCATGAAGCAGTCCAAGTAGTCCCGGAAGATGTCATTCATGAAATTTTGGAAGACAGCTGGGGCATTCGACAAGCCAAATGGCATAACCAGGTATTGGAAGTGTCCATAATGGGTCTTGAAGGCAGTTTTCCACTCATCCCCCTCCCTGATGCTGACCAAATTGTAAGCTTGTCGTAAATCTAGCTTGGTGTACATTTTAGCCAACTGTAGGTGCTCTAGCATCTCGCTGATAAGAGGCAGGGGGTACCTGTTGGGGACAGTAATTCCTCGGCAGGGGACTTGGACAGTCGTATGAAACCTCGCTGTAAATTGGTGTCCAGGAACTCCCTCAGCACCACCAACTCCAGCTCTGACAGAGAATAGATGCAGCCTGGAGAGATGCTAGCCCCCAGTAACAATAGACTTGTCATCAACCAAGATAGCAGCAGAGGCTTCAGTCCCTTATGGAAACCTCGGCCGCCATCTTGATTGATGGCAACCCTGCGCGCACAGTGAGCGCAGCCGCAAAGAACAGCAGAGAAAGGTAGGTGAAGTGGGGGGATTGTGGCGGGCGGCGGCGGAAGCACTTGTCTTGTGATCCACTGCGCGGCTCGTACCACGGATCGCAGAAGGGGAGCGGAGGGGCCCGGGGCAGGCTGATGCCTAAGGGCCCCAGCATTCCTGGAGCTGGCCCTGTCCCCATCCCTACTCTACAGTCAACTCTCCAGGGGTGAACCACTTCAGACTGCAGGTGGGGTCTCACACGATTGAATACTGTTCTTTAGTGGTAATATGCCATTGTATGAACACTGTCTGAAAAAAAAAATTTTGCAGCCCAGGGTGTGTCCAGAGCATGCATTGCTTCAATTTGAAAGATGGGATATTTTTTTATTTTAAAAACCACTTTCTACCAAAGCCCCATAAAGGCTATAAGAAACTGAAACAAAAAGGGAAAGATCATCAACTAATCTTTTAACATTTTTGACATTTTTATTGATAAAAGACTACTACAAAATAGAGATCCAATTAAGAAGGCCGGCTGCAAGAAGAAACATGAAATACTATTCTATTCCATCAGCAGTAAATCCTTCATTTCCACAAAAGACTGAGAACTTCATCAGAGCACAGAATGCCAGCCAACAAATCTAAGAGATCAAGTTACATCGCTGTTCAAATCAGGAGAGAAAAACTCACGTTACGCAGTTTGCTCTGTTTTTACATATGCATCTATGCCCACAATTTCAGACTTGACTTCCTTTGGAACTACCATCCACAGTGATTTTTTAAAAAATCCTGTTGTCACAACAGCCTCAATCCTAGAATCATACAGGATGGATTCAGGCAATCTTTTTTCCCTCTCACACAGTGACCTTTTATAATACCATTTGGCAGATGGTACAGGCATGGATCATCTTAAGGATCTGAAACACCTCAGTGCTGGCACTACAGTTTTGAATCATTAAAACGATTCACAGCTAACTATGAAGATTGTGATGGGATATATGGAATGACACAGCCCCTATGGCAGCCTTCCCCAACCATGGGTCACCAGATGTTCTTTGACTAAAACTTCCCTCATTCCTGATCACTGGCCATGCTGGTTAGGGCTGATGCGAGTTGGGAATTCAACAACATCTGGAGGGCACCAGGTTGGAGAAGGCTGCATGACTGACAGCCAGACTATGGGTTGTATCCAATGCTAATCCTACTCAGAGTAGGCCCCATTGAAATTAATGAGCATTATGAATTTATACCTATTAATTTCAATGGGCCTACTCTGAGTAAAACTTAGTTGGATACAACGCAATACCATTGTAATGTGCTCTACACAGGACTACTTCTAAAGATGGATTGGAAGCTTCAAGAACAAAAGGTAGTCACCCAGATGTTGGTGAAAGCTAGAAGGTTGGAATCTGGGACACCAATTTTGTATAGTTGCACTTGTTGCCTGAGCATTTAGGAGGGCTCCAGATGTTGTTGGATTAAATCTTCCATTATTCCTGATCACTGGCTATGCTGGCTGGGGAAAATGGAGGTTGAAGTCCAACAACATCTGGAGACCCAAGGTTGGGGAAAGGTCATGCTATGGTATTCGAGCACATATGTGGAATGTTTATTTTCATCTTTCTTTATAGCTCTTCCCTGAACATTGGCCCGCTCAGTCGTTCAGCTTTTGCTTCTCATTAACTGTGGCTTCCTGCAATTCTATCACTCAGCCACCCAAAAGCATATTTTTTCTTTGTTTGCTTTAAACATATACACTTACATCCTGCATCTCACTCAGAAGAGTTGTTGAGGTGGCTAACACACATACACACACACACGCTACTGTCGGAAGGCAGAGCTGGGGTCCCAATCCCGGGGAGCTGGATCCCGGACAGTTGGGAGAAGAGTATTCGGATGGATGGCAGAGGGAAGGGGGAGGAACTTCCCCCCTTTGGAGCGAAGACAAAACAGAGAAACTGCCAGTGATAAGGTTGCTTAGCAACGGGGAGCCTGAGCCCTCCCTGGACATTCTCACGCCTCCCCCTCTTTCAGGCTCAGAGCAAGAGGGGAAAGAGGGAGGGCTGCTCACAGCCGAAAAGCGGGGAGGCAGTTTACCATCAGCCCCTCCCCTATCCCCCATCCTGGAATCGGAAACTTCAGAAGAGGAGGGGGTGATGCTTCCCCCCTCACCGCGCACACGCAGACAGCTGAAAAGACAGGAGAGAAGGGGGGGAAGGCGGGCAGTACCTGAGGGGCAGTTAAGGAGGAGCAAAAGATTGCGCGCCCATTTGGCCCCTTCTTAAAGAACAGGCGGGAAGAAGTCCCTTGCTCTGTCAACTTTCTCCCAATGCCGCAGGACCTGTATCCCTGTATTGCTTCATGAGAAAGCGCAGTCTTTGTTTGGACATTACCCTAATAAAACACGAATTAACTACAGCCGTTGGTCTGGTTCCTGAGTCACATCCTGGGCCTGACAGCTTGACAGAGCCACCTAAATCACCCTCAACGCTCTCTTCACTTGACTGGGACAAGATGTCAAAGGGAGCAGCGGGGGGGATGAACCCCACTTCTGAGACGGAAGAAGTGGAACTCTTGAGGACTAAGGTAGCTGATTTGCAGACGGATGTTCAAGCCCTGCTAGCAGCAGTCAAGGCGCTGAAGACGGATAATCAAACCTTGAAGGCCACGATAGACCAGATGCGAACAGCCCCTCCAGCTGCCATAGTAAAGGTTCCCATTGGATTGCCCCCAAAATACGCGGGACAAAGTGATCAGTTGGCAACCTTCGTGGCTCAATGTGAGTTATATCTGGATGTCAGGCACACGGAATTTCCAGACGATGGGGCTAAAGTAGCTTTCGTGATTAGCCTCCTGGAGGGAGAAGCTGCAAAATGGGTGACTCCGTATCTCGTGAGAAAGGATACTGTCTTAGGAAGGTACAGAGGATTTATACAGGAGATGACCGAGATGTTTCAAGACCCGCAAAGGGCTGAAACAGTAGCACGGCAACTAGGCGCTCTGAAGCAAGCTAAAGGGACTGTTTCCGAGTACACTAACGCTTTTAAAATTCTGTCCCAGGAAACTGGTTACAATGACGCCGCCCTGATGTTTATGTACCGGAGTGGATTAAATGCTGAAATCCTGGATGAGTTGGCCAGGACCTCCCCCCCCCGCTGACCTACCAGGGCTCATCCGGCTATGCCTACAGAAAGAGCACCGGATGGAAGGAAGGTGCCTGGAAAGGAAGCAGGAGGTCCCGAGATACTCAGCCTCGGCATCCCGCAACAAGACCCTTCCCACTGCAGGGATGGCAGGTAATGCAACTGAGGGACAGGGAGGGGCTAGGCCAAGACTGTCGGAAGAAGAAAAGGAAAGACGACGCCGGGAACGTTTATGCTTTTATTGTTCAAAGCCGGGCCATGTGGCCAGAGACTGTGGACTGAAAGGGGGGAAAGCCGAGCCGTTGGGAAACTAGAACACCCAGTCCACGTGCAGGCCGGTGGACTGGGGGCAGCATTGTATAAAGGCCCCCCAACGATCCAACCTCCCTCAAAGGGGGTGTTGGTCTTGCCTATTCGGATTACAACTTCCAGAGGAGTGGTGTTTAATTCCACTGCCTTAATTGACAGTGGAGCCTCCACAAATTTTATTGATGCAAAGTTAGTCAAGCGTCATGGAATTTCCCGGTAGAAACTGGACGCTCCCCTAGCCGTGGAGACTATCGATGGGAGACCCCTGAAGTCAGGAGGGGTGACACAAGCCATGGAGGAAGTGAAACTTCAAATCCCTGGGCACGAAGAGTTCATTTCGCTATACGTGTCAGATCTCTCGAACTTTGAGGTGATTCTGGGAATGCCCTGGCTAGCAAAGCATGAACCCAAAATAAGTTGGAAGGAGGCGGTGGTGTGGTTCACCTCACAGTATTGCCAGGAGAACTGTCAACCTGAAGGAATCAAGAACACCTTAGCGGGGGCAGTGCAAGAGATCGAGCAAGTGACCCTGCCGCCAAAGTATGAAGAATTCAAAGATGTGTTTGATGAAAAAGAGGCAGAGACTTTACCCCCCCACCGCCCTTACGACTGTGCGATTGACCTAGTGCCAGGAGCCAGCATCCCATCAGGGAGAATCTACTCTCTCACAGAGAATGAGAGGGAGGCCCTGAAGGAATTCCTGGATAAAAACCTGAGGCGAGGATTCATACACCCCTCACAATCCCCTGCTGGAGCGCCACTATTGTTTGTGAAAAAGAAGGGGGGGGGACTCAGACCCTGTAACGACTATCGCGCATTGAACCAGATCACCATCCCCAACAGCTACCCGCTGCCCCTGATCTCAGAGTTGCTGGACCGACTGCGCTCTGCAAAAATCTTCACGAAGTTGGATTTGAAAGGAGCGTACAATCTGATCAGAATGAAGGAGGGAGATGAATGGAAAACAGGATTCTTGACCGCTTACGGACAGTATGAATACCTGGTCATGCCGTTCGGGCTTTGTGGAAGTCCAGGAATTTTTCAAAAATTCATGAACGACGTGTTTAGAGACTTGTTGGACACGTATGTAATCTGTTACTTAGATGATATCCTGGTGTTCTCAAAGAACCAGGAAGACCACGACCAGCATGTGAAGACAGTGTTGAAGAGACTGAGAGAAAATCACCTGTATGCTAAATTAGAGAAATGTGGATTTGACCTCAAGTCTCTAGACTTCCTTGGATATCGAATCTCAGCGGAAGGCGTGGAGATGGACCCAGGGAAAGTAAGCTGCATATTGGACTGGGGCCAACCTGTCACCAAAAAGGATGTACAACGGTTTTTGGGGTTTGCCAATTATTACAGAAAGTTCATTCCAGGGTTTTCCAAATTAACAGCTCCTCTGACTGACTGTTTAAGGGGGAAGAAGAAGTTTCAATGGACAGAGAATGCCACCGAGGCCTTTGAGGAGCTGAAGAGAAGGTTTGCTACTGAGCCCATTCTGCGCTTTGCTGATCCGAACCGCCCTTTTGTAGTGGAAGCAGATGCTTCAGATTTTGCCATCGGGGGGGTCCTGCTACAATTAGACCAAGAAGGGAAGGAGCTGCACCCCTGTGCGTACTTCTCTCGGAAGTTAAAGCCTGCAGAGAAGAACTACACAGTTTGGGAGAAGGAGCTGCTGGCCATCAAGGACTCTTTTGAAAACTGGAGACAATACCTAGAGGGGACCTCTCATCGAATTGAAGTGCGCTCCGACCACAAGAATCTTGAAAGCCTCCAAACAGCCAGAAAGCTGAACCAGAGACAGATAAGATGGTCCCAGTTCTTCACTAGGTTTAACTTCCAGATTACTTACCATGCCCAAGCCAAAAACCAGAGAGCGGATGCCTTATCCAGACAGCCACAATACAAAGAAAGTGAATCCGAGGACCAGCCTCAGTACGTAATCCCGCCAGAGAAATTAACGTTGGGAGTATGCCAGCCTTCATGGGAAGAGGAACTCAAAAAGGCACAAGAAGAAGATGCAGACATGCTAAAATATCAGCCGGAGACGGGACAAGGTCAAGACTCAGAAGTAACCTTTCACTGGAGAAATGGACTGTTATGGTTCAAAACCGCCAGATATGTGTCAGAAGGGGAATTAAGGCTCAGAATCCTATGCCAGTGTCATGATTCCATCACAGAGGGACACTTTGGGATTTACAAGACCATTCAGAACGTGGCCAAGGACTTCTGGTGGCCTAAAATGCGTCGGGATATTGAGAGTTATGTAAAGTCCTGCTCTGTCTGTCTGCGGACAAAAACACAAACAGGGACACCAGCAGGACTGTTACAACCGTTGCCTGTCCCACACGAACCCTGGAAGGACCTCTCCATGGATTTTATAACTGATCTACCCAAGTCCCAAGGAATGACAGCCATCTTAGTAGTGGTGGATCTACTTACCAAAATGGCACACTTTCTTCCTTGTGCAGGGGCCTTAGAGGCTAAAGAAACGGCCAAGTTATTCATAAAAGAAGTCTACCGGCTGCATGGATTGCCAAACAGCGTAGTCTCAGACCGAGGAACTCAGTTCACAGCCAAATTTTGGAGAGCAATGTGGAAACAGTTGCAGACGGAATTAAAACTCTCCTCCGCCCATCACCCCCAGACAGATGGGCAGACGGAATGCTTGAACGCCGTTTTGGAAAGATATTTACGAAGTTATGTGTCCTATCAACAGACTGACTGGGTATCATATTTGCATTTTGCAGAGTTCGCCCACAACAATTCTCTGCACTCCAGCACTCAACAAACCCCGTTCTTCGCTAATTATGGATTCCATCCTAAAGTCTTTCCAAGCAGCTCAGAAGGAATGCTGGTACCGGCAGCTGAGAACTTCCTTAAGGAATTGCAAGTGGCGCAACAGACACTGAAACAGCAGTTAAACGAAGCCAAAACGGAGTACAAGTGAGTTGCTGACCTGCACAGGAAGGAGCCCCCCCCCTTCAACCGGGAGACCAGGTATGGCTGTCCACCCGCTTCCTCCAGATGCCGGGCAAATGTAGAAAATTACAAGACAAGAGGGTGGGTCCTTTCGAAATAGAAACTCAAATCAATCCCGTGGCGTACCGACTGAAGCTGCCTGACACGTTTAAAATACATCCTGTGTTCCATCGATCCCTCTTAACAAAAGCCGCCCCTCCCAGTGAGTTACGGCCGGAGGAACCTCCCGGAGCTCCACTCCTGGTAAATGAGCAGCTTGAGTTTGAAGTTGAGGAGATCTTAGATTCCAGGATCAGACGCCACAAGCTGCAGTACTTGATTCACTGGAAAGGCTATGGGGTGGCTGACAGATCATGGGAAGATGCAGCTGATGTGCATGCTCCAGAATTGGTAAAACTTTTCCATCAACGTTTTCCCCACCGTCCCAAGCCAGACAAGGGGAGGGGGACACAGCCTGGGAGGGGGGATGGTGTCGGAAGGCAGAGCTGGGGTCCCAATCCCGGAGAGCTGGATCCCGGAGAGTTGGGAGAAGAGTATTTGGATGGATGGCAGAGGGAAGGGGGAGGAACTTCCCCCCTTTGGAGCGAAGACGAAACAGAGGAACTGCCAGTGATAAGGTCGCTTAGCGACGGGGAGCCTGAGCCCTCCCTGGACATTCTCACGCCTCCCCCTCTTTCAGGCTCAGAGCAAGAGGGGAAAGAGGGAGGGCTGCTCACAGCCGAAAAGCGGGGAGGCAGTTTACCATCAGCCCCTCCCCTATCCCCCATCCTGGAATCGGAAACTTCAGAAGAGGAGGGGGTGATGCTTCCCCCCTCACCGCGCACACGCAGACAGCTGAAAAGACAGGAGAGAAGGGGGGGAAGGCGGGCAGTACCTGAGGGGCAGTTAAGGAGGAGCGAAAGATTGCGCGCCCGTTTGGCCCCTTCTTAAAGAACAGGTGGGAAGAAGTCCCTTGCTCTGTCAACTTTCTCCCAATGCCGCAGGACCTGTATCCCTGTATTGCTTCATGAGAAAACGCAGTCTTTGTTTGGACATTACCCTAATAAAACACGAATTAACTACAGCCGTTGGTCTGGTTCCTGAGTCACATCCTGGGCCTGACAGCTACAAACTCAATAGTTAAAAGCAGCCAACAAATCCATTTCAGCAGCATGCATTGTAGTGAATTAACTGGGGAAGTGAAGAGAGAAGCATTTTTAGTTGTCTCCTAAAAATCATCAGCCTTACAGATGGGTAAGTGTTCCAGAGATAAGTGGCAATGCCCAAAAATGATCTGTAGCAGTAATTTTATGTGGACACCTATTTGGACATCTGGAGGGCTTATATTTACTTATATGTTTAACTTAAAATGGATGTACTGATGGTTATTGTATCCATAATGTGAATTGATGCTGGTGGTATTATTATTAGTAGTAGCGGTAGTAATACTATTCATATATTATTTCTTTTTCTTTATTTTTAATAATACTTTATTTTATTTCTTTTTTTCTTTACTAAATTTACAAATAAAAAATATTAAAAATGCAAGTATCCATAACCAAGTAAATAATACAAACAAAATTATGCGTATGTGATATATCTCTGTGTGACTGTCAGCATTTAGTCATTGTATGATGAGTTCTTTGCCTCCTTGTTACTGATTTACCTTTCAGAGCCCAAGCTAAGCCATATGAAAAACTCATGCCAACCATTCTTACCACTTCTTCACCATGACCACCATCAGCAGTGAGGTATGTCACCCTGAACTGACGAACACTGTGGTCTGAAATGTCCCATTTCACTCTCAAGCTTGAGGTAGTTTCATCATCTATGGCAAGATTCCTTATTCCTGTTCGAAAGACTGAAATAAGATTAAACATTTTAGTTAAAATATTATTATTATTATTATAAATCATTACAGCAGGTATATTGACCACACAACACCATAGTTCTCTAGGCAGCTCATAAAGACAAAATAATAAAATACAATATTAAAGGTTTTATAAAACAGTGGCAGCATAAACATTTCTGTACAGTCAATGGGGTTCAAATTCAGGTTTTTAAGATGGCATAATTTACCAGCTGTTTCTCTTTGGGGGAGGCTTTTCCATAGCTTGGGGTACCACCACCAAGAAAACAAATAAGCTCAGTTATCCCAAGAATATAATAAGAAAATTTGTTCGCAGTAATATTTAACGCACTCCTATGTTACTGTATTTTGCTTTTTTTTTTTTTTACCTGCTGTTGTAGGCTGGGAAGTTGTGGTACTAGTCGTGGTTACGGTGGTCATTTCCGTAGTTGTGATTTCAACTGAAAAACAACATGATGCAAAACCTTTCATACGAAATCTCATTTTAAAAGCAGCATACACATGTCTCTGACACCTACATTCATTTACTGGCTACGGCAATGCAGGACCATTTCAGCAATTTCAAACATTTGCAGGCACTTATACATTACAGTTGCACTTTAAGTGCATAGAAGTGTAGCATTATAGTCTAAGTACTATGCTGTAATATAGTACTTATTCTCCCTAATGGATAAGTACAGATTACATGCAAATGCATGCAAAAATACCAGTACCTTTTTTAAAAAAGAAAAAGAAAAGAGCAACTTTGGGAGAAGGAAATTTGAAACAGAGGCTGTGCACACACCACATATTTAAAGCACATCTCCCCTGCAAAGAATCCTGGGAACTGTAATTCGTGAAGGGTGCTGGGAACTGCAGCTCTGTGAGGGATAAACCACAGTGCACAGTATTCTTTGCAGGGGTTGGGGGATGTGTTTAAATGTGATTTAAATGTATGGTTTTTATGTAGCCAGATAAACACTGAGGAAGAGGAGTGCTTAAACTTTGCCCCACTTACAGTTTCTCTGTTTTAATTTCTCCCAGCAAAACCACTTTTCTCTTGTGGGCTTCAAAATGTGCTAAACATTTTGAATTGTGTGTGTGTGTCTTTGGATTTGGGCAAAGCTGCAGACCAGCAAAGACTACGCACCACGCACGCATGCACTGGAGACAGGAGGCCCGATGTCAGAAGGGCAGTGTATCCAAATTGGCTTTCAGTTCAAACTTGCAAGAAAGCACCTTGAACAGCTCCTTGAAAGTTTGGACTAAAACCCGGAATGGATTCACTGCCCAACTGATATGGAGCCACCAGACTCCACTGTGTACACACACACACACGCACACACATGCACGCACACATGCACACACCTGCATCAGAACTCCCTTACACACATCTGAGCACAACATGAAGTTAGCCCTCCATGTTGTTCAACTGACATTTGCAAAAAGCTATCGACTTAAGAACAGAATTAGACCTTGAGCAGTACACACAAGCCTAGCAAACCTTGTAGCCTTCAAAAAACTTCAAAGTGGCAGGTGAAGACTGTATTTTTTATTAAAGAAGCAGTGGACAATGGAGTGCTTAACCATTTCACCACCCACTGTTTTCCCCCTGCACCCACCACACTCCTGCCACTTTCCCTGAAAATGCAGTAAGCACACATCTAGGAACCGCAAATGGGAGCAAAGAAACTGGGAGAGAGTTGCAGGTAATGGCTACATTAAGCCTGAAAGGTGGCACACCTCGGTTCTAGGCCAGCTTGTGAGGGTCCAGAAGAGTGTGCACAAAATGCTCAAAATATTATCTTGTATCTAAAAATTCATCATTAGCTTGGCAGGTTAAAGTCCCTGGCACCTTTAAAAAAAAAAAGCACTATGCATATTTTTCACTGGTACCAGGGACTAAGCTTAACTGAAAAGCTATGCACACATTATCAGCTTAAAATGCAGCGAGGTAATTTTCCCCCACTGCATTTCAAGTTGCATTTGCACCTTGCTGTATCCAGCAGTACGCTTTGATGTGTTTCCATGTCATCCACTGTCTGTCCACACAGGAGGGTGGAGAGGTTGCAGGGATGTCCTCCCCATGTGCCTGGTTGGTTTCCTGCTATGGTTTTCGAGTTGGGTTGAAGCTGGCTCAGAGGGAAACACATGGAACTGCACAAGAAACTACACATCATGTGTCCACAGATTTAAAAACCAACAATGGGAGTGCACTGGAGCCAGATGAAACAGTAATGAGAACACAGCCAAAGATTCAGATACAGGAAAGGATCTGGGACCTCGACAGACAGAGTAGTTTCAAGGTAGGAATCTCCCTACAAGCAGATGAATACACAGACAGATCTTTGCCTTCAACCACCTGGAAACATAGCTAGTGGCAGAAGTGGAGAAGAAGAATTAGGGTATGTGCACATGGCCATGCCCACACTCCCATTGATCATACACTACAACACCTCCCTCCAAGACAAGCAAGTCTTACCACTAAGGGTTGACTTAGGATCAAACAATGAATGGCTATCAGTTGCTATTATCTGAAAATGAAATAGACCCAATGCTGAACATCCTAGTTCAATGTTTGTCAGCCTTCATTTTCCAGATGTTGTTGCATCACAATTCCCATCATTCCTAGCCAGGAGTCAGGGATGGTGGGACTTGTAGTCCAAAAAACATCAGAAGAACAATGCCCTAGCTTGAAAAGATATAGGAGGCATGAACTGACATAGGCTGAGGGAGACAGTCAATCCCAAATATTTTGATCCACACAATGGAAGACAGTATGGATGGAGTTATTATTAGATCAGTACTGCTATTTAGTATGAGATAAGGCTTGATATGCATCCTGGCTTACTAGAGGTCAGCCCAGCATCAGTTTTGAATGTCAAAGCTTACCCTGTAATGCATGAAGTCTCCCTTATATACCCAGGAGGTCACATTGTGGAAGCTTCTCCTGAACATGCCAAAGATCTCAGAAGGCTGCTCCACAGTAATGTGGAGCAAGGCTTTCAGTGGGGTTACCCCTGTTCTGTGGAATAGCATCCCTGCCAAGATACAACATGTGCCCACTATCTGCACTTTCCACAGACAACTGAAGACATCTTTGCTCTGACAAGCTTTTCCTAGCTAGGTGAATAGTTTTCTGCCAGTGGCGTTTCCTTTTATTGTTTTTCTATTCATCTGCTGTTATTGTCTGTGGTGTTTTTTGGCTGTTTTATTATATTGCATGCATCACCTTGAGACATATACGTGGAAGGTGATAACAGTAACAGTAACAATAATGTAGGAATAGAGCAAAATGCCCTTGAGCAAGTGCAAAGAATATTTTCTTCACCACCAAGTAACTACAAAGAGGCACACCACACACCCCGCGCCGCCATATATCAGGGAATTGAGGAAAGGGTTTGCACCTTAGAAGGAAGTGTTTCCAGACAGACTGGAGCTATGTCTTCTCTTTTCCTAGAAATTAAGCACTGGAGGAAAGAGAAGATTGTAACATTTCCTGTCTTACGTGTAGTCCCAAGAACATCGACAACATCACTTTCACTTTCGTCATCGAAGATGGCCACCAAAGACACCTCATATTCTGTACTGGGCAGCAAGCCTTCGACTCCATAGTTGTCCACCTCACCGCTTAAGACAATCTGAAACACGCAGAACAACAGAGATCAAGACAAGTTATCTGCCTTGGCTGCTACGTTAGATGAACCCCCCCGAAAAAAAAAATTATTGATTTACAAGACAGAGAGAGAATTATGGTGCCTAAAATAAATGTTAGGTGCATCTCATGAGACCTGCCAAATTACTCACAAGTCATTTGCTTGTCTCAAAAACATTGTTAAATATTTGAACTTCTCTACACATCAACAAAAAATCAATGCAATTGAATGTCAGAATGCAAATGTCCAGTGAAGTTTGTTTCACCTGATTGATTCATTCAGTGTACTTGTAAAACACCCTGTATTTAACTTTTTTTTTCTGTAGACATGGAGGAGGGTGGAAAGAAACTTCAAGGAGAAAAGCTCTTTCGAAGAGTCTGTTTCCCTTCCACACTTGCCATGTCCAAACCTTTAGGTGCACCTGAAGTAGCTGTTTGAATTGTATCCTCTCTCTTTTTTGTTTTGCCCTATCCTGTAGCTGGGGATGGAAAGATCTGTCAGTGTCAGTTCTCTCCATGTCTCATTTTTCCAATCTTAAATTCAGTTCTGTAGCAATTTGGATTAAAAAAAAAAAAACTTCATAAAAATTCTTCAGCATTTTCGTGTGAATTTCTCCTGCTAAACACATTTTATATGATGTTTTGATTACTGTACACACTTTTGCAAGCATTTTCTCTTAATATAATGCATTTTATATTTTTTCACTAATATATTCTGCACATTTTCTCCTAATATATGTATTTTTGGAAACCTGGTTTGGTTGGAGGATTGCATCACAAAATTGAAAGACGACTGTGTTTTGGTTCTCATGTTGTTTCAGAAAGTGTGGATTTGATAAATTCAGCTTTAAATATGAACCAAATCAAATCTCCCCCCATCCCTACCTGTAGCAAAGGGATAGCCAGCATGATCTCCTCCACATGTTGTTGGACTACAACTCCCATTAGCCCCAACCGACACGACCAATGGACAAGGAGAATGGAAACTGTAGTCTAGCAATATTGGCTATTCCTGCTGTAGCACATTGTCAGATGTTGGTATATAGGATACCATATGAGAGGTAAGAATATTCACCTCTTCAGCTTCTTCCCCACCCAGTGGAATCCATGCTAGTCGATAAAGGGCAACATCAGAGGATGGTGGCTTCCAGCTGACTCTAAAACTATCTGTAGATACTTCATGTATTTCCAAATACTCAGGGGATGGAACTTTTTCTGCAGGGTAATATCACATAGCAAAGAAACGTAAGATTTCCAGATATGCTCCACAAACATTTGCATAAAAGTTCATCACATGAGCTTTAATTGATTATCTGCCTACATTTTATTTTCTGCATGCATTCGCACATGAATAAAACAATTGTTCTAAAGGGGAAAAACATACATTTTTCTTAGATAATGCACATGCATGTTGCAGCAGACACCATTTGGAAATGGGCATTTCCTTTAGAGAAAGAAAACAGGAACGCCTCTTTCAAAGTGGTAACTAACCTTGCGGTTTTTGTAAGTGCTTGTGTTGATTTTTTATAACAAAAACCTGTTGCACAATTAGAGGCATCCTTTAATTGATCAAAAATTAATTGAATAATCTAGCTAATTAAACTTTCCCTACAAAAATCAAATCTCAGATCCCCTTTTAGCATTATGTACTATTCCTTGTGCTCAACCTCATTAATGGCTCCATGGGCTAGAAGCAAAGAGAGCTAAGCTCTGTAATATTAGAATTTTCATTGTGAAACAGACAACCTGTTTATTCAGCGTTTATCCCAATTTGCTTGTACAAAGTTTACACAGAGGTGAGATGATGTCCAGTTCTTATTCAGCATTTGTTCTGATTTGTTTGCAAGAAGGTTATACAATAATGAATATTCATCCTCAAGTCATCCTGATTTGCTTGTGAAGTGTTTACATGTCTTCCCATTAATAATTTGTTCACCCCACACTTTTCATTGCATTTCCCCATCACTTTCCTAACTGCAAAAAGTCTTTTTTATTTTTAAGTGTATTTGTTGTGCGAGGGCCTTAATCCACTTTAATTGCACAACCCTAAATTTGCAGTATGCACTGAATCCTTTCTGCAAAATATTGACATGCTGGAGGCACTCTCAGGAGGTGATACTGCAGCAGTAGATAAGCTGAAGCTACTACACCAGGATCAGTCAATATTGCCAAATGAAGTATAGCAGTAGTGTACAGAATCATTTATGCAGGACTTGAGTGTCCACAGCTGGGCATTGGTTGTGGGCATAAAGAATGGAAACATCAAAACAATGGATCTAGTTATGTTGACACTGCCCTAAGCAGTTGATACGTCCTGCTAGACTGAGACTACTGACCTATGAAACAGGAAGCTCAGAGTGCAAATTTTGCTCCTGCCATGAGATCAGTAAGTAGTCTTATGAGCAACTCTCGGTCTCTGTTTTCTTTCTGTATTATGAGGATGACAATACTTACTAACCCACCTTGCAGGGTTGTTGTAAGGATTACTGAGATGATGACAGTAGTAAAGCACTATTTAAACATTCTAAAGCACTACAGTATATAAATGCTGTGTAAACTTATTGTCTGTGATTTATTTCTTACTTTTTAAGAAACTAGAGTAGGGAAGGAGAGGAGGACAGAATCTTACCATTTCCCTTTTAGTTCTTTGGCACAAGGAATACTTAGCCTTAGAGATTCTAATTTGTAATAGAACTGTGTTTTGCAGTTCAAAAAATCAATGCAACTGAATGTTGGAAATAAACATTTCTTAAAGAAATTGCGAGTAGTTTCCTTCATCCACATAATTTACACAGTGATTTGGCAAAACCTACCTTGCCTCCAGCTATCCAGTATTTAAATGTCTCCCTCTTTTTTTCTCTAGCCACTATTAGAAGGTATCTGACAAAATACCCATTTGCATCTGTTTTAATGTTAAGCTTCCAAACTATCAAATGAATGAAAACGTGTGGGGGTTGGGGTGGAGTCTTATGTTCCTTTTCTTAAAAAAAAAAATCACAGTGAGAGGTTGTTGCAATTACCTTGCTTTCCAGAAAAGTAAAGGAAAAAGACAGCTGCACTTGGAAAGCTTTCAGAATTGCAGCGTGACTTACTTGTGGTGAAGCTGCCAGTGAGTGGCTCAGATTGGCCCTCATCATAAAGGGAGAAAATAGCAACGGTATACTCAGTGAGGGACGTCAGACTCTTCAGAGTGTGGGTTGAAACACGACCAACCTCTTCCTGCAAAATAAAAGGGGGCTGTCAATGAGGAACCATGTGACAAATCCCAAGGCAAAACTTAGGCGGCTTGCACAATTTACTTCAGGATGCAAAAGAGAGGCTTGTATTGAGCTGGGGGAGTCCCTTAACAGCTGAGGAAGGAACTCTGCATTGCATGTCAGAATGTACCCTTTAGTGGTTTGGCAAAAGACCCATCTTCCTCCCCTTTTAGCTACACAGAAGGGGGGAGGAGAAAGAGGATACTATACTTCCTCCCCCCCCCTTTTTTTTTTTACTATCATCTACACCATCACTCCGCCAGATCCTGCTGCTGAACTGGACCACCAGGACTTGGAAGGAAGGACAGCACTTACAGGTCATGCTTATAAAACCAAACAAACAAACCACAAATGGTATTTCTGTTTGAAGAGCCAAGCAGTTGTGCCTTCACTTCCTGTGGAATGAGCTATATGACCTTCCAGCCAGAGATCTGGTATCCAGGAAAAATTGGCAGCAATAGCAACAGTAACAGAAACTTGGTGTCCTCCAAATGTCTTTGGGCAACTCCTGTTAGCCCCAGCCAGGAGAACTATGCTGGTCTGGGCTGATGGAAGTGCTACTCCAAAACATCTGGAGTTGTAGTCAACTAAGTTTTAGACTCACTGGAATGACTAGACTTAAGTTAGCCATGATAATTAATTTCAATGTGTTCACTCTGAGTAGACTAGCACTGGACACAACCCCTGGAGGACACAAGGTTGGGAAACCGTGATATAGATGTTGACTAAAGATTGATTGATATAAACTATTATTAGAGATCAATAGGAGGGTGGACTTGGATACGCAAGGCTTTCCCCACTCCCCTTATGACTGATAGTTTAGTTGAGGCTGCTTCCAAACATTGGGCATTTATTTTTTATTTTTTTTAATAATACTTTTATTACATTTTTGGTAGCAACAAAACAAAGGTAAGAACATTATAACACAAAGGTAATGTCACAATTACATATTCATAAAGACCATAAGGCAACAATCCTACAATCCTACATATGGGAACTCTTCTACTTAGGACCTACTACTCTCCCATCAAAGAAACTTGCCAAAAAGGAAAAGTGGGCCTTTGGGGGGTATGCGGTGTTACATTAATTTCAGAGCTTGGTTACTTTTTTGAACTACAACTCCCATCAGCCCAATCCAGTGGCCATGCTGGCTGGGGCTGATGGGAGTTGTAGTTTAAAAAAAGTAACTTTTCCAAGCTCTAATTTCATTTCCAAAAGTGATAAATCTGAACCACACACCTTCCCCCTGGCTTCTCTACATTGCTGGGTCGACTTTTCATCTAGAGCAGCTGCCAGATCTTAGCATATCAAAAGTTAATAGAAAGGTTAAGAAGGTCCTTCCAGTGGGGTGCAACTTCAAGCCTGGCAGCCACCAGCAGTTTCAAAGTAAAAACCTTAGGTATTAGAGAAAAGTTGGATTCTCCTTGAAATATAGAGAGGAGAGCCAGTGCTGGGTCTGGGATATTATTTGCCCTATAATTTGACTAACAGAATTGAAAACTTTGTCCCAGAAACCTCGCACTTTCTTGCAGGACCACCAAAGATGAAAAACCATCCCCTTAACTGGGAATCCCCTCCAGCAATGCAGAGAAGTGGATGAAGTAACATAGCTGAGTCTAACAGCAGTCCAGTGCCACCTAGGTATCAGTTTTAATCCTGCTCCCCAAATCTTAGCTGAAGTAGAGTTCAGGTGCAATTTGGAGCACGTTTTCCCAATTCAAGTCTGAGAGCTTAAGTTCAAGGTCAGCCTGCCAAAGAGCACACAACCCTTCTCCATCCAGATATTGAATGTCAAGTTATAGAGTGCAGTTATCACTCCTTTAATTTCCCGTTCTCCATTAGTGCTGACACCCTCAAAAGAGAGTAACAACCGCGGGGGTCCTTCCAAACTATATACATGTTGCACATTTATTGTGGAATTGCTACGCTTGGTTCACTCACTTTTTATGGGGCATCTGCACAACAGTGTGAACCAAGTTTCCCCCATTTGTATTTTCCCAGTTCAGTTTCCTTCCCTGCCACCCCGAGCTCAGAACATCCCATTTTTCTTTAACCCAAGCAAATAGCTGTACAATTTTCCCAAGTATGGATGGCCTATCATGCTGTTATTCTGGCTGGTAATGAGCTGTATAGGGTTGGTCCAGCCATTTCCTTTTATGGTCTCTCTCACCTCCCTCCATGAATCAACTCTATCACTTTAACCCATCCCTTTCCAATCAGCATTGCCTTAATTTCTGTTTTTCTTCCCTCCTTAAATTTGTTATGGAAATATATATGCAGAGATACAGAGCGCTGTGTATTTACCTAAGTAGCAGGCTTTTACCCTGCATTTAGATCACTGAGACTTAAGACTTCATAAAATAAGAAAAGCTAGTTTATTTATAGAAATACATAGTAGATAGGAAAGGCATACCTAGTTCTAAGTTGGAGGCGCAATGGGCATTGCCCTCATGGCTCAGGAGAGAGAACAAAGACAAAGATGTCTCCTCTCTCCTCAGACAATCGAAGAAGACGAAAAACAAAGGAAGGAGGGGCAGGTCAGCTTACCTGAGCATATCAGTTTACAATGGAAGGAAGTTAGGTACAGAACAGCACAGGTAAAGGTAGGCAAGCCTAGCCAGCTGGAGGACCCTAACTCTATCTTTCTTCTGGAATACACACAAAAGAACCCAAACAGGAGTTGCTTTTACCCCACTTCCAACAAGATTGTAGAGGGGGACAATCATAACTGGGAGTGCAGTGGGAGGCAGTATTTACCCCTGGTCCCACACACAATGAAAATGCTCCCTGCTCCTATTTTGGGGGCTGGAGAAAGGGAGACTGCCCACTTGACTACAGAGTGTTACAGTTCTGGAAGCTGAGTTGCTATTCCACTTCCTGCTTAAAGCAGAACAGCAGTAATTGGGTGATGCTAAATCAGCCACATCTGGAATCCTCCTATATTTAGTTTATTTATACACTTGCTTTTTTTTTCAGTGGACTGTGCCCAATGCAGCTCACAATTTATAACCAAAGTATGTCTCCCCTACGCTCCTTGGTAAGGAGGAGGGCATTTGGAAAACTCCAAGGTGCTACTTTCACTCCCTCAATCCAGCACCCAAAATCCTTACAATAGTCTAATAAGGGATATGTGTGTGTGCATGTCTTGCAGTTGGCTGTTTGGCCATTTATGTATTTATTTGCTATGTTTCTTAGGGCTTGTGCACAATGTAACAACAACAAAAACATTTTCATGCTGACCTATATCTTACAAGACTGTGAAGGGGGTGATGTACTAGTGATTGGAGGTCTTTTGAGTTTTTAGAAGGTTTTCTTGCACGTTGTGTTCCTTGACATATTGTCATGGTCCGCAAGGAAATTCCTCTGGCATGGATGGGATGATGGAGAAGGGGTTACCAGCACTGGGGAGGACATTGCCAGCACTGATGAAGGAAATGAGGGGGTTACAGAGAATGTGTCTCCAGAAGCCTTGAAGCCACCTGGTGATGACTCTCTGCTGGCACCAAGGCCAAACATAACAGCAAAAGAGGTAACAAAAACGTTGGAACTTCTCAGGCAGGGGAAAGTGAAAGCGACTCAGCAAAGTCAGAGACTGGCATGTCTGCAAGGTTGTGGAGGTTAGAGAAGGGACAGTTACAAGTAGCCCAATTTCATCCACCCCTTTTTTGTAGCCCCTACCTTGCAGCTTGTGCTGAAAAGAATCTGAATTAATAGTGTCACATGCTTGCACTTTTTCTGTACATAAGCATTAACACTTATTGTATTTGCTGTTGTGACAACTCATCTGATGTTGCTTCCAATATGCAGTATGCTTGTTTCTGTTTGAATCCTGGTTTAGGCCTAGTATGAGATGCTAGATCCCTATTCTGATTTCAAGAATAAAGATTTATGCAGAAAAGCCCAGTTTTTGGATTTATCCACATGGGAGCATTTTTTCATAGCAAATACACAACTTTTACTGTTGTAATAGATTTACAAGATCCACACTTCATGTCCAATGGTAGCTTCAAATCCGTTGTTTTCCATTTACATAAGCAGACATTCCTCTGGGAAGGATTAGTGTCATCGTTTCTTTGTGGCCTTGCCCTCTTATTTTATATTTTTACTCCCTCCAGTTGCGTTACCGGGCATGCACAAATATTTTTGACCTGTGCAGTATTTCCATTCCCTCCTGCCCCCACCACTTCCTGAAGTTTGGTGGTTGAAAAGAATTGGGGTCACCTGCCCCCTCCCCTTCTTCCTGTTCCCGGCTCACCATTACATTTATTTTAGTTGTGCAAGTAGCCCTCCCTCCCCTCTTTACACTAGTCTGTTAGGAGGAGAGAATGTATTTTGGAAGTTCATGAGAAGTAGGGTCACCGGCCACCACCGCCATTCCTTTTCCCTTCGCTGTCTTATCATTTTATCATATTTCTGATCTCTTCCATCATCATTGTTATCACTATTATTATTATTATTATTGCTTTGCAGAGAATTATCTATATTTATTCATGACCCTCCACTGGTATCAATGTTTATTCTCAACTCTGTAATGATAGAAAAAACAACAATAAAAGTATTGATCACATTATTAATGCCTGTGGTCCACTGGTGGCCGTTAATAATCTGATTCCTTTTCTCTTCACTCTCTTATTTTTCCTACTGGTGGCCACACTGCTGAGTAAAGGTAGATTTTGCACCTTATTGATTGAAGGGGAAAAGATGCAGGCGATAACTCACAGGCACCTTCTTTCTCTGCTGCACCTTGCTTTTTCTGAGTTAATTTTTCCCCACTGGAAAAACAAATCAATATAATATAGGTATTTTAAATTAGATATAAATACCAATATTTTGAGAAAGTATCTATATTGATATTTTCTCAAAATATCAATATGAACTTGATATTTTTGAGGTGACTTTTTAAAAAATCTAGATTTTGGGGGGGGGGGAAATCAGAAACTAGGTGCAGAAAGAATTTACTTCAAAATTATCTCCGCAAAGATAGCGAATATGAGAAAGAATGATAAAATCCAATGGCAATTCCCATTGCTAGTTACAAGGAGTGAAGGAAGTTTACTTGGGGAGAAAGGAAGGAAAAAAGGGAGGGCTGCAGCAAACTGTGAAGGGGGAGGACAGAGTAGTCGGAAGTTGCTGGATAAACCACCGGAAACAAAATGGAATTCATAGGAGAGTTAGTGGGCGGAGAAAGGGAAGTAGCTGAAAGAGACAATTCACCCGCCCATTAAAAACCATCAAAGCAAACAGTTTGCAAAGACATGTGGAGTGGAGTGGAGTCATATTGTTCTAAACTTTTCGTATTACCAGCGGATTGAGTTAGTACAGGTTTACAGGGGGAAAACTGTGTGATACCTTCTGTTTGCCAGGAACATCATGCAGACCATGTGAATTAAAAGGAGATGTGAGTAGCACCAAACACACAGTAAACCACTGTGTAGATGAGCCCCTAGAGTCCTGAGTCTGGCTGAGAGCCGGGACACATATCTCTAGGTCTAGAGGTTTGTGCTGGGCTTTTTAAACTGTTCTCACCCAAAGGAAGTACTAAATCTAATTATTGTATCAGTTATTGGCAGATTACAAACAAGATATAGATATATCATAAAACATCTGTTACTAATGTTTTTTACAAGAACTGTTTTTAAAAATCCGCTTACCTCATTGGTTTCTGTTCCATCCGTCTTAACATACATAATGCGATAGCCGTTCACTTTTTTTGAAGTAGGATCCCACGTTATCTTAGCTGAGCTGTGTCCCACATTTGAAAACTTCAAGTTCTGCGGTGGACTTAGAGGTACTTCCAAAAATAGAGGGAAGTTCAAATTATAAACATTTTTTTGGTTTTCTTTCAATATCTCTTAAACATGAAGACAGACAGCCCCTTACAAATGTGTTCATACTGTCAAAATGTGTAAGTTGCATGTTTTTTCTTCCTGTGTAACCATGTACAAGAGCAACCTTTTCTCTTATATGCTGGTTTTTTTCTCCCATTGGAGGAAATCCAAATATACACATTCTCATTCCCTGGCAATCTGAAGGAGAACTGTCCAGGAAGAGCTTTAGCACATTATTTACTGTTCATGTACACTGATCCTTACTTTGTGGCCCTCTGGACCCAGACTCCATGCCTGCCATAACCCTATGCTTAGGGTAGGGAGGAAAGGATCTGTCAATTTTGGTTCTCTCAGTTTCTCCTTTGTCCAATCTTAAATTCAGTTCCTCACATTTCTGCAGCTATCTGTGATTTTTTTTAAAATCCTCATGAAAAATCTTCAACATTTTAGTGTCAATTTCTCCTAATAAACACATTTTTGTTTGCAGTTTTGACTAATGAAAACAATTTTACCTAATATAATGCATTTTTGTATGTTAGTTTCACTAACATATTTCTTTTTATGCACTCTTTCCGCTAATATATACATTTTTGTAAGCATTGTTTAGTTGGAGAACTGCATCTCCAAATTGGGATAAGTGCAAATTTTGAAGGGTGACTGTGTTTGGTTCTCATATTAGTTTGGAAAGTGTAAATCTGAGAGATTCAGTTTCAAATGGGAACTGAGTCAAATTTCTCCCCCATCCTTAGGTCAGGGATAAAAACACATCTAGAGCCCAATATGGCCGGGACAGCAAAGCTGTGGCCCTCCAGATGTTGCTGGACTACAACTCTCATCATCCCAAAGTTCTGGCCATTCTCAGTGGGGCTAATGAGTTGGAATCTCACAATATCTGGAGGGCTCCCCTTCCCTATTACGGGGCGGGGAGCAGTTACAGGTAATTCCAAGCAGAAAAAACAACTGGCTGGGAAAGTATTAAACACATACCCCCAAATATCACCCAGGATGTATTTTTTAAAAATAAAATAAACATGGGGTTTGGCTGCAGACATTTGTGTGTAATGTTGTATGCTTCTCAAATGCACCCCCCCCTCTGGTTTCATTGCTACATGTTTACTAGCATACGTTATTTTGAATGAAAAAATTTGGATCCCTTTATAGCACCACAGAAAATGTGCCAGATGAGAAACGTCTGATTTTAGAGACGGCTTTCTAGGAAAATTTCCAGCATAAGCCATGCCAAAATGAAAACATTTCGTTGGCACAAAATCAAAGTGACGGTACAGAAGATATTTCCAGTGGAACTGTTCCTTACAGGGAACACACGTACGTGTGTGTATACATAGGAATAAGGAATTAGGCATATTCACATGAGCCCATACATGCATTGAAAGATAGCTGCGTGGTCTAGCCAGGACCGACCCTACCATTAGGCAGAGTGAATCAACCCAGATGCTGAAGGGCAGAGACAGTGCCCCCCCCCGGCTATTCCTCCAAAGCTCCCTGGCAGTTCCTATTGGTGGACAGAGCTATGCATGGTACAGAGCCTGCTCTAGCATTCCAAATCATTGTGTTGCCTCTGCTGCAGTGGGTGGAGGATGCTATCCTGTCACCAGTGTTGGAGTAAGATGCCACTGCCAACCCAGTTGACTTCTGCATGTGGAAGGGGGAGGGGTGCTATCCTCCCTTTGCCGCAGGCAGCAAAATGTCTTGGGCTGGCCCTGGGTCTAGCTGCAGCCACCCCTACATGGTCTAGTCCTGCCCACCACCAACTGCTGCCACCATGCTCCTCTGACACCCATTCTTTCACAGACTTTGGAAAGAGTTCTACTTGAATTCAGGTGTCCTGGGTCGAGCTGGTCCGAAACTGGGCAGAATACCTCCTCATGTAGGGGAGTTCTACCTGTGCACATTTCTATAGGAGCAGAACGTTTTCCAATATCCCTTAAAGTGTGGACACTTTGGAGAGCATGGCAGTGGGTGGGGGTCCTGTGACCCTCTCCGCCTGTTCTTTCAGAGTGAGGAGGTGGTTATGTGAACCCCCTATTGCCACACAATTTTAGGGTTTGGGACATAAAAGCAGAGTTGGCAAATAAAAGTGGAGAACTAAGGTGGGAGCTACCTCATTTTCAGTATGGGGAAAGGGTCATAGCTCAGTGGTAGAGCATCTGCTTTGTGTGCAGAATGTCCCAGGTTCAATCCCGGACATCTCCAGGTAGAGCTGGGAATGCCCACCATCCAAAACCCTAGAGAGCCGCTGCTAGTTAGTGTAGACAATACTGAACTAGATGAACCAATGGTCTGGCTCAGCATAAATCAGTGTCCTGTGTCACAGGAGATGGAGGCAAAGAAAATATTTTTGTGGATGGCAAAATTCACAGCACAACTCAAATACCTGCTCTTAGATATCTTAAAATTAAAATAAAAAGTAGTGTATTGTGTTTATTTTTTTTTCTGATTTGTAATAACCAGACTTTGGTAGTTTGGAGGAATATTCATAAATGGTGTGAAACATAGGCCCACCTGCCCTGCCTAAATATTCTACACCAGGTGAATGTCAGAAATTCATTGTCAAACACAGAATTCACTTCTAGGGTTTTACTCCCAGAGCTCAAAAAGAGGGCATGAACCACTTACACGTTGTTTCTTGTCCTGTAATTGGATCACTGGCTTCCTCTCCAAACATTGCATAAACGGTGACCGTGTATTCCATACTGGGCAGCAGACCCTCCAGCTCAATATCTGTCGCACTTCCTCCAATTTTCATCTATGGACAAAACAAAGTGTCCGTTCACATACAAACCAATTAAACAAGATAACTAGGGGGAAGGGAAGGGAAAAGCTTTCAGGTAAGAGAACAACCTGTGTTCAAAGCAAGGTGGAAAAGGGGGCTTATTTATTTAGTATATTTTGAGTGCTTCCAGAGGGTTGCTATTTTCAGGTGGGATTCAATCACATACCAGCAAATTCAGGTTGAGTAACTATCGTTGATTGGGAGGTCTTGAACAACAAACTTACTTCCCACAAAGATTGGGCTTTTTGCAGTAAGAAAAGTGACAGGATACTTCAGTGTCATCAGCCCAGTTCTTTGGAATGCTCTGCCAACAGAGATTCAGCAGGTGGTTCCTGTTTTAACTTTTAAACGCCTGCTGAAAACCTTCCTGTTTCACCAGGCTTATGCAGACAATTAAGAATACGTTTTTTCACAATAGTTGACCTTTGTTTTTATTGTATTTTTAAAGTTTTTATTGTATGGTTGTTTTTCTTAATTTCTTGTGAACCACTTTGATTTTTTTAACGAAATAGTGGTATACAAATATATTTATAAATAAATAAATAAATAAAATGGACTAGAAGCTGGGATAACTTGACGCAACGTCACCTAACCTCGTCTCAAACAAATCAGAAAGAATGCTCATAAAATAGCTGTCAACATCTAATCTCCCTGCAAACAAATCAGGATGAATGCTGAGTAACAGGTTGTCTGTAAGAGCCCTTTGTACCCATCATGGATCTCAAGGCAGTGTACACTGCGTTCCCAAGCAGTCTCCCATCTAGGCAATGATTAGACAAAAACGTGAGTAGCTTCAGCAAGGTAGTGGCATCATGCGCCCTCAGACCACGCTTGAAATAGAAATAATCACTAACGTAGAGCAGACCCACAAACAACATTGTTCCAGTTTGGGGTTCAATCCCACAAATAATTCCTGCAACTGATGGCTTATAACACTTGGAATGTGTTGCTCATGCAGTTTGCTTCCCTACAAAGCAAGCACTTTCACAGTAGAACGATACATGGTGCCTACAGTTCACATCTTGAAACTCCAGCTTCTGCTTCTCCTCTGCAAAGCCGTATCAGGAGGGAGCAATTCTGTGAGGGAGGAACACGAATCTGGAACTCTTAAATGGAAATGAACTGCCTTCAAGTCGATTGCGACTTATGGGCGACCCTATGAATAGGGTTTTCATGGTAAGCGGTATTCAGAGGGGGTTTACCATTGCCTTCCTCTGAGGCTGAGAGGCAGTGACTGGCCCAAGGTCACCCAGTGAGCTTCATGGCTGTGTGGGGATTCAAACCCTGAACTCCCAGGTCGTAGTCCAACATTCTAACCACTACACCATATCCTGGAACTCTTGTTGGGAGACAAATGGTGGCTGCGGGAGGAGTTGTAGAGAGAAAGTGACAGGCAAAGGAAGAGTTAAGCATCCCTTTGCCTCCTACTCCTTCCACCCAGTCACTGTCTTCTGATACACTTTTGCAAAGGAGAAACTGGGCTTTGAAGACATGATTGGAGGAAACACAGATGCAGGGGCAGCCTTGTCATGCAGTAGAGTAAAGCCCCCTGCTTTATGTGACATCATGATGGGGAGGAGGTAGAGAAAGGCAGGAACAGATGTCTTAATTGCACAACAAGACTTTTGAAGGTGTTGGCTCTCTTAGGGACAGGGGAAGGTTTGGGCTTTGCTTCGGGAAGCAAAAGGTCTTCAGCCAGCATCTGGTACATTAGCATTCTGCCCCCAGGGTAAGGATGGAGGAGAAATTCTATTTAGTGTGCATTTAAAGCCAAATCCATCACATTCACATTTTGAAACAATATGAGAACAAAAAAACCCAGCCATCCTTCAAAATTTGTACTTCTCTGAATTTTGCAGTGGAGTTCTCCATCCAAAAAATGGTTACGAAAATCCATATATTAGGAGAAAGTGTGCATAAAAATGCATATGCTAGTGAAAGTAGCATACAAAAATGCATTATGTTAGGAGAAATTGCTTGCAATAATTTGTACATTAGTCAAAACTGCATACAAAAATGTATTTATTAGGGGAAATTCGCACTAAAATGCTGAAGAATTGTCAGGAGGTTTTTAAATAATTAGCAAATTGCTGCAGAAATATGGAGAACTGAATTTAAGATTGGAAAAATGAGAAACTGAGGCATTACCGAGACCTGGGTGGGTGAGTTGGGAGGAGTTGATCTGACCCAGCTTTGCCCACCTGGATACTTGGTGCAATACCAGCACAAGTTGCAGGGATGGGGGAGAGGAGTTGCTGTGGTCTACAGAACTTCCATCTCTGTCACCAGGAAACCACTCTGTCTTGGAGCTGGCTGTGAGGGCCTGCACCTGGTGTCGGGCCAAGGAGACAGTAAACTAGGGTTGCTGCTGGCGTACTGCCCACCCCGCTGCCCTGCAGCTTTATTGACCGAGCAGGCAGAGGCCACCTCGGCTGTGGTATTGGAGGAGCCCAGAATGATAGTCCCGGGTGATATCAGCATCCATGCTGAGGCTGCCTCTAGTGTTCCTGCTTGGGACTTCATGGCCTCCATGATGACCATGGGGCCATCTTAAGTTGTCACCTGCCCGACACATAGAACAGGGCACACCCTTAACTTGGTTTTTGCTCCAGATGGTTTTTGCTCCAGGATTTTAGTGCTTTTGTTTGCCACCCTGGGCTGCTACTGGGAGGGAGGGATATAAACCTAAATCACAACAACAACAACAACAACCCAGTACACAGGTGTGAGGAGAAGGAAGATATCTAGGTCTCAAGGCCCCAAGGTTTCCCTTGTGAGATTGCTGTTGTTGCTGTTGCAACAATAAAGACACCTCAAAATAGCAGCTGGAATAAGATGATTATGGAGAGGGCAGCTATTGATTAGTATATTAAAAATTATTTCTATAGGGTGGGGTTTAGTTATCACTGATTCAGTTTGCTATTTAAAGTGAATATTTTTGTCCCTTGAGCTCCTTCACTGGGTGTAGTAATAATAATAATGACTGACTTATTTGTTGAAAACCTGTCTATAGGGTGAGGTTCTCAGGCTTGCTGATTTCAGCAAGTTTTCGTTGAGGGGTACATGCCTACAGAACTTGCCGAGAACAAAACACAAGCCTATGCGAGCTCTCAATGGCTTCTTTACACCCTTGCCACAGCTTTACATGCCTTTGCACGTTGTTACATTTTCTTTCCTGAATGGGAATAATTGTAATTTTACACAGAAAGTGAAGGGTGGGGTAGAGATAGTATCCCTTCCCGGCCAATTTTTATACTGTTTAAATAAGCAGGTTTCATTCACTAAGCCAAGAAAATACATGCTAGTTCTGACTAGGAGTGGATGAATATGTCCATTTCAGTTCTCTCCGTTTTTTCGTTTTTTCCACTCTTAAACTCCGCTCTCCACATTTCTGCAGCAATTTGCCAATTTTGGTTGAAATGGTCGTCATGAAAATTCATCAGAGAATTTCTCCTAGTAAACACATTTTTGTATGCAGTTTTGAGTAACGTATACATGTTGGCAAGCAGTTTCCACTGATATACCACATTTGTGTATGCTATTTTCACTGATATATGAATTTATATGAGAGCCAGTGTGGTGTAGTGGTTAGAGTGTTGGACTACGACCTAGGAGACCAGGGTTCGAATCCCCACACAGCCATGAAGCTCACTGGGTGACCTTGGGCCAGTCACTGCCTCTCAGCCTCAGAGGAAGGCAATGGTAAACCCCCTCTGAATACCGCTTACCATGAAAACCCGATTCATAGGGTCACCCATAAGTCGGGATTGACTTGAAGGCAGTCCATTTCATTTTCTTGAATTTATATGCACACTTTACACTAGCGTATGCATTTTTGTACACATTACTTGGATAAACTGCACTGCAAATTCAGAGAAGTGCAAATTTCAAAGGATGGCTGTGTTCCGGTTCACGTATCGTTTTGTAAAGTGAGAATTAGGTAAGTTTGCCTTTAAATGCAAACTGAATCAGATTTCTCCCCCATCCCTAGAACTTCTGACTACTGCTTAGAAATAACCAAGGGCCAAAATACATGTTACATGTGTTGACTGCAGTTGTGTCTTTGATTTTTCTTTAATTAATTACAGACAAGAGGATCTCAATTTTGAATGCGAGCAAAGCAAGCAGGGAGGAGAGGTTTATCCCTTTCCTCCACAGCCACAATAAAAATAAAATCTCTCTATCCGTCAACCCCGCCACCCATACAGCAACAAAGCTTAGGAAAAAAAACCTTCCCATTGGTGCCTCTTAGCCATGCAAAGGACAGTTTTTCTCCAGATTGTTGCCATGGAGTAGAGGGCTCTTTGGAGAAACACCAGCAACCAACAGACATCAGATGGTCCAGTGGTCTATTAGAAGACCACAGTCTACTTCCTGCTGTTAGATGAGCAGACAAGTTCTAAGTATATGTATGAATTTGTGGAGGCAGTGAATCTTTTCAGGAAAATAAACACAGGCTTTGAGGAGTGTTCTGATGAGTCCCAGGCTAAGTTCTGAAGGCACATGAGGCCACCACCTTGCTGACACTCAGAAGGTCTGGGTCTGGTCAGTGCCAGGTAGATGGCCTGGGAACCACATGTATGCCACCTTGGATTTCTATGACAAAAGAAAAGCAGGGTATATATGTAAGAAATAAAATTAAATTAAAGTTCTAAGTATGTGTTGCGGGACCAGTGAACCTTTTCAGGAAAATAAACACACACTTTGAAGGGAGGATTCATCATGCCTTTCATCCCTTGAACATTCGGAACGACTCTTGCGGCTGATGTTAAGCTCACCTCCTTTTCATCTGCTGCTAGTCCATCCGTCAGAGCAGCATACAGAATCATATAGCCGGTTGCACCGGCTACTCCATTCCACTTGGCTCTCATGCTGTTGTGGGACACATCGTACAGCTCCAAGTCTGATGCTGTCGGCAAGGCAACTGCAGTGGGGGGGGAACCATACACAGTTATCCAATAGTCACACTGAGGGGAGCAGCTGGAATAACTTCCTATAAAAAGTATTCCCTTACAGTAACTCCAACACTTCTTTCTACAGACTGAGCAACAACTTTGAACACTGTTAACTAGGAAGAGTCGTAGCTAATTTTTAAGGTGAGGATTGCAAGATGAAGGAGGAGCGGAAGGGCTTGTTTCTGCCGTTTAGTTGGTTGTTCTGTAGGAAAAAAATAATCTGAGGCCACATCCACACAAGACCTTTATTCCACTTTATTCTTGGGAGGAAGCCATGACTTCCCCAAGTATCCTGGGAAGTGTAGTTTGTGAAGGGTGCTGAGACTTGTTAGGAGACTCCTATTCTCCCCACAGAGCTATAGTTGTCAGAGTGGTTTACCAGTCAGTCCCTCTTCCCAGAGAACTCTGAGAATTGTAGCTTTATGAGGGGAATAGGAGTCTCCTAACAACTCTCACCACCCTTCACAAACTACACTTCCCAAGATACTTTGGGGGAAGCCATGAGTGTTTAAAGTGGAATTAAGATCTGGTGTGGATGTGGCCATAATGTTACCTTTTTTTTTTTACTACCTTCCTCCTTGGACTTACTAGGGACAATAGATTCAAGTTCTTTATTTTTATGGTTTCTAACTGAAGCATTGCATATATCAATATGCTGAGAAACTGACTGTCCAAACATGGCATAGTTCAAGGATTTTCAAATTTTCAAATGTTGACCCCATCTGCACTATACATTTAAAGCAGTATCATACAATTTTAAACCATCACAGCTTCCCCTAAAGAATCCTGGGAACTGGTGTTTGTTAAGGGTGCTGAGAGTTGTTAGGAAACCCCTATTTCCCTCAGAAAGCTACAATTCCCAGAGTTCCCTGGGAAGAGGGACTGATTGTAAAAACAACTCTGGGAATTGTAACTCTATCAGGGGAATAGGAGTCTCCTAAAACTCTCAGCATCCTTCTCAAAATACATTTCCCAGGATTCTTTGGGGGAAACCATGACTGTTTAAAGTGGTGTGATACTGCTTTTAATGTATTGTGTAGATGGCATCTTTAACTGCCAAAGAACCCCATAACCAACACATTGTAAAGATAGTGTGACATGTTCTAGGCCAGCAGCATATAAATTGTAGCCCTCCAGATGTTGTTGGACTCCAACACCCACCAGCACAACCAATGGTCAGAGATGATGAGATTTGGGGTCCAGCAACATGTGGAAGGTCACAGGTTCCCCATCTCAGCTCTGAGCCACCACCAAACATATGTTTCTTCAACATTTTCCCTGCCTCACACACTCATGGCATGATTTTCTTTATCTCCACTGCTAGCTGCTATGCTCAGTCAATATTATGTTCAGTGCACTCTGTGCACAAATGTGTGAGTTTTCATATTTGCAATTCATTTTAATCTGTCACCATCTTCAAGCAAGGTCAAATATATAAACTAGATTTTTCCCCATAAACTCCCACAGGCAGCATTAAAAAAAATATCTTTTTAGTTGAAATGTTACATGGAGTGATTATTTATGATTTCAAGAGTATTCCTTTATGACACTCTAGCAAAGATTTGTTAAAACAGTGCTTGGAGATATTCTGCCTTGAGCACTTTTGTGATCAGTTCACAGAAAATGTATATGGTTGGGCTAAGTCAGAACTTGAATGAGGGACTTCAAAAGAGCACCAGGTGCTAGGAGATATGATGTTACTGGGTCAGTATGCAGCACTATTACCATGGAGTTACTCATTAACCAATTCCTGGCCAGAGTTAAATGTACATCTGTCTGGGCTATTTATATTTTAATTCTTCTGCAGTGCAATCTAATGCATGCTTAGGAGTAAGTCCCCTTGAGCTCAGTGGAGCTCACTCCCAAATAGGCATGCCATTGCAGCTCTAGTACAGTAATTCCAAATGTCAGGGCACACTAATGTGCTGTGAACTGCCAGCGTGCTACAAGAAGTACATGGATTAAATAATGAAATCTCAAAGAATCCACCTTCACAGATGTTTCCTGCAGTGTCTCTGTATGAATCACTGCCCTGGCCTTTCAATCAGCCTTCATGTGCTGCTTCAAGTGCGACTGGATCATTTAGTCATTCCCAATGGAGAGATGCAATAGAAGAGAACTATAGCTCAGTGGTAAAACACATGCTTTGCATGCAGAAGGTCCCAGGTTCGATCCCCGACATTTCCCATTAAAAGTTCAGGTAGCAGATGATGGGGAAGATCTCAGTGTAGAGCTTCTGCCAGTCGCAATAGGCAATACTAGGTTAAATGGATAAATAGTCTGACCTGGTAAAAAGCAGCTGCCCATATTTCAGAATTATTCAACCCTTATAGGAAGTTGCCCATTTTCTGCATTGGTTCTGGGCTGGCTTCCTGTCAATATGAGGGCACTTCCAAAAACAGTTTCAGAGTTGGCTTGTTTCAAACAAATCATAGTTAATGTTAGCCACAGCTTGTTAGTCCAAATGAAATGAGAAAATTTGGGTAAGCAAATGAACGAGAAAGAGGAGAGGAAGCATGGAAGCCTGAGACTCACCTAGACTCGTACATATCATATTCAACTATGGTTTAGTGTGACATGCAGATGTGGCCACATTTATCATGCAGAATGGCAAAAGTTCCATGTGGTATACAATATGACTAAAGTTGAGTGGTGCAAATGAAGATATCATTCAAGTTTGCTGATTACAGAATACAGCTTTTGTTATTGGAAAATTTGCATAATCTCAGGGCAGTTTTATTTGATTTTTTATTTTAGCACTGAGTACACACAGGATGTGATGCTGAGAATTCAGTTTCCTCTCTAAGGATCACAGTTTGAGACTCACGATATGATGCCCGGGCCAGAGCTTGGAAAAGTTACTTTTTTTGAACTACAACTCCCATCAGCCCAATCCAGAGGCCATGCTGGCTGGGACTGATGGGAGTTGTAGTTCAAAAAAGTAACTTTTCCAAGCTCTGTAGCCCGGCACTCAGCTGCTACTCGGGAAAGGGAGAACTGCCCTTTGTTTTAGTCCTTCACTTGTAGGCAGAATCTTTTGAGGCTTCCATTGAGGAAGCAGCAAGATAAAAGGCTTCCTTCATCTCAAGCTGCTTGGTAACTCACCATTATTAATCAAAACTGCTTAAACAAAAAAAAAAAGATTAAAAACTTGGCCCGCAGGTAAGAGTATGTTAGACATAAACCTCTCAAAGCATCTGTGGCATCATCCCTAAAGATACGGTGCTCAAAAATTAAGAAAAGGCTTGGTGCACACTGTTTGGAATGTAAAACACAAACACTTCAAGAACTGCTGTGGTATGTACTAGCACTGGTCTTCCTGGGTGATAGCTGCGAGTTGGCGCCAGGTAACAGAACAGTGCACCCCTTCCATTTCCTCACTGACACAATTTAGAATCAATCAGCAGCACAGGCCTTGGAGTAAAAGCTCTTATCAGGAGGCCTGCTAGTCTGTTTTTAGATGATTAATCTCAATAGCCAGCAACAAGAATTGCTGGCTGGTTCTACCAAGATGGAGGCAAAAAAGAAGCTGAACCCAAAGGAAAGAGGCAATTCTGTTGATACATAAAATACAAAGGCTGTGGTCGAGTGCATATTTACTTGGGAGTAAGCCTTACTGAACTCCATCAGACTAGGCATAGGACTGGGCTGCGCAAATGAGGCTTCATGGTTGATGCTTGCTCATTGTTATTAATGCAGAAATCAGAGGGCAGGCATTAATAATGCAAATGAGGATTGTGGTTTATTTATTTATTTATTAAATGTATATTATCTCCCTTCCTCCCAGAAGGAGCCCAGAGCAGCAAACAAAACATTAAAGGCACTCTAAAACATCTTAAAAACAAAAGACTTTAAAACACATTAAAACAAAATATCTTTACAAACATAATTAAAACAAAACTTCTTAAAAACAACATGACTTTCTCTTGACAAACCAACTGAAACAAGAAACACTTTAAGCCTCGTCCATGATAAAAGGCAAACTAAGGCCTAAGCCAGACGCTTGTTTTTTAGACAGCAAGGTACGCTTGTGGTTAATTTTACAACATTTATACAAGGGGGAGCTTTTAAATGAAATAGCCTTCACTTGACAACAAAGACCTTACTATGTCAGAGAAAACATTCAAACACTAGCAACTTTCTTGATGCAGAAGCTTTTGATGTATTCACATAGGGGTCTATTTCATGAAAGTACCACTCTACTTGAAAGTAAGGTGGTAAAATCCCAATGAATGACCCTAACTGCCTCATTAAGAAAGTATTTGCTCTGTTCATGAAAGGATTGCTTCCAATTCTCCACCGTAATGTTACTTGAGAGGAACAGTCACCTATTCAGATTTCACATTTTAAAGGGAGTATCAGATAGCCTGACCATGTGAGGACACCTTCGCAGGAAAACTTATCCAAAGGAGAATTACAGGAGGCAAAGGCAAACTTTTCCTCTCCAGCATGATTGTAAACTCATGCCTAGCAGCAGTCCAAAAGACATGGAAAGTAGCAAGCTTCCAAACCTTATAAAATACTTCCATCAGATATAGGTTCAAACCTGGAATTACCTAATGTGAGCAGCTCAAAAGCCCTAATAGTTCTAAATCCCTCATGCTGTAAAGGAGAGTGAGAAAAAATGCACTAGTTCCATCACCCTGCTGGAGTCCTATCACTCTCCACAAGTTGGAGAGAGAACTTCTGACGTGGAGAGCCTGTTTTTACTCATGTAAACTCCCCAGGCCTGTTAGAACCCTGATTTTCCAAGTATATAGGGGTCCCTGGAAGACGTTTGCTTCCACTTGTAGAGCATAATGGAGAGAGCAATGGGAGGTGGAGTGAGTTGTGCCTGCTCTCCCTTATCACCTCAAAGGCTTAGAGTGCATGAGAAGTTATCCAGCTAAAGCACAACTTGGAAATAGATACATAATTCCTTTCTTTCTGTTCCATCACTTACGTGTAGTTTCAGTACCCCGGAGGCCCTCACTGGCAGAAGTAACGTATATGGCAAATACAGCTATCTGGTATTCAGTTATAGACATCAGGTTTTTCAGTACTGCTGTTGAAACACTGCCATCCACAACCACCTGTATGATGAGGGAGAGCAAATTAAGCAAGCTTTAAAAATTTATTTGAAGCCCATAATAACGTCATCCTACTGGGAGATGCTTCAATAAAATTGGGCTTTATATATGAAAGGGACTTGGCTCAGTGGTACAGCACATACTTTGCATGCAGGAAGTCCCAAGTTTAATCCCTGGCATCTCTAGGAAGGGCTGGGAGAAACCCCACCCTAGAATCCTAGAGAGCTGCTGCTGCTGCCAACTTTTGTTGACAATACTGAGCTAGATGGACCAATGGTCTGACCAAGGCAGCTTACTGTGTCCACTGTATTTATTCCCCCCTTTCCAGCTAATATTGGCTCCCAAAACAGCTGACAATGAAAATTTACACTAAGGTAAAATATAGTTATGCATATACTGGTGTAGGGACCAGTGGTTCCTTCTGATCCCTTGCAGCTGATGATATAGGTTCTAGGCTCTTCCCTTCAGAGGGAGGTGGCATAAAAGCTCAGATGGACTAATGGACTGGCTGACGGCAAAGATGCTAACCAACTGGAACATCCCTTCCATTAGCTTGCCTTAGATGTATATTAATGCAAACTCCAAGGAGAAGGCATTCACTGAAAAAAGGGGATACAGTAGCAAGGGTATCAAAGGAATCAGTGTGGTATAATGATTAAGAGTGTTGGACGATGACCTGGGAGATCAGGGTTCAAATCCGCACTCAGGCATGAAGATCACTGGTCTGAGCCTTACCTACCTCATAGATGTTGTGAGGATAAAATGGAGATGGGAGAACTAAATACACCACTTTGAGTAACTTGGAGAAGGAGGAGGAGGAGGAGGAGGAGAAGGAGAAGGAGAAGGAGAAGGAGAAGGACAGGGAGAAGGAGAAGGACAGGGAGAAGGAGAAGGAGAAGGAGAAGAAATGCAGTTACTTCATAGGCTTAGGTCTCTGCAGGGGCTGAAGACTAACAAATTGATTAGGTCAAAACAGATAAATTAAGCCTGCTTGTGGGCTTCCTGTAGATATCTTGATTGGCCATAGATGCTTGAGTAGATGAAATTACGTTTGATCAAATCGATTAAGGCTCTTCTTATATTCTTAACAATTTCTAAGGTGGCAAATTCTGTCTCTCTCCATCTATCAGACATGTTCAGATCATTAAGCACGTGAGCATTCATTACTCCATTACCTCCTCTGGCTGTCCTCCTTTCGTTGGGTAGTAGACAACTCTGTATTTTTCCACTTTGCCTGGCGCGTGAGTCCAACTTACACGGAATCCTCTGGCTGTCACCTCAGACGTGACCAAATCTGTAGGAGCCCCCAGAGTGGCTACCAACGTTCCTAGGTTTTAGGCAATTTAAAACATACTGTCATTTTAACCACATGAAATAGAACATTGGCTACTCCCCATGAATGTTCCTTCTCGGGTTACACAAGAGGATACCTAAGAAAAATAGTAGGTTAACCCCCTCCATTGTCTGAGATAGGCAGTGACCAAACAGAGTTATGTAGCCAGGTCCATCACCAGTTCTGACCCATGAACAGCTGCTAGAACCCAAAGTGCCACCAGAAAAACTTGTGGGGCTGGAGTCCTTCTACACATCTCTAAAAGGATCATTCATGGTGAATATCTAATGTATCATCAAGATGATGCTCAGGAGGCCTCCAGGAAAACTACTGGATATGTTCAAGATGCCTTCCATAATTGTTGGACCCAGTGCAAGTGGCACTGACTAGGACTCTGGCAACACCTGCTGTAACCCAAAGGATGTGTCAGCGGAAGAGTACTTGTCTATGTTGTAATGCCTGGTGAAGATGGAAAAAATAGATCCAATAGCTGCCCTACAAATTTCAAGAAGCTGGACACTGATGGACAAGACAGCTGAGTGGAATGGGCCATGATGTTAAGGCACAAAGGCAGGTACCAAGCCTTGTAAGTCTTCTGACCAATGGAGGTTGGATTGAAAGACACAAATAGGAAATCCATTTTTCTGATAGGATCAGATGTTCATTTTCAAGGGTCTATGCATATCCAATTTGTGACATGCCCTCTCTCAGGATAAAGTAAAGGATTTTTAAGTAAGGAGAAAAGAGGAAAGATGAGCTACAGGCAGCAGATGGAAGCAGAGCACTATCCCAGGCGAGGAAGGGCGGGATATAAGTTTAATAATAAATAAATAATAAACATAAATAAAATGAACTCTCTGACTGCATAACCCTGAAATGGTCACATTTCCCTACCTATCTTGGAAAATGGGTAGGATTAAACCTTTGTTTTCCTGGAGTCCAGAGAATGGTGAGCTATCTTGCTCAGTCATAATATTTTTCCATGTTTTGAAATCAGTCTGCTTAAGTAGTATCTAAAACAATACAAAAACTTTTTTTCACCAGTTTTCTCATTTACCTTTGATTTCCTTTTCCTGTTCTTCAACTCTTGAGCACACAGTCTTGGTAAGTCCTTCCACAATGGAGTTCATGAAGCTGAAGTCAGCCACGTTGTAGACATGTGTGCTGTCTGGTTCAGAGGCAATTTCCTTCAGTTCATTTTCATCAGCATTCTTTACACCTAACATTGGAAGAAACACCACAGGCTGCAATCCTGCTTTATTCATTTCAGTGAGAATTCTGACATTATGCCTTTGGATTCCCAATCATCACCAGGAACTGCCACTTCTGGAAGAGAAGGCTATCAATGGCTACTAGCCATGATGACTCTGTTTGTCCTACAGTGTGCCTTTGAGTACTAGCTGCTGGGAAAGTGCTGTTGCTCTCAGGTTCCCCTTGCACACTTCCCACTGGTTGGTCACTGTGAACCAGAGTGCTAGACTAGATGAACCTTTGGCCTGTTCCAGCAGGGCTCTCCCTATGTTCTTATAAGGAAAACTAGGGATGGGGGAGAAATTCAATTCTGTTCACATTTAAAGTCGAATCTATTTAATCCACACTTTCTAAAACAATAAGAGAACTGAAGCACAGCCACCCTTCAAAATTTGTGCTTATCCAAATTTTGCAATGCAGTTCTCCAACCAAACAACCTTTACAAAAATGCACTTAAAATGAATACAGTATGAAATAACATACAAAAATGCCTTATATTAGGAGAAATTGCTTCCAAAAATATGTACATTAGTCAAAACTGCATACAAAAAGGTGTTTATTAGGAGAAATTCAAACTAAAATGCTGAAGAATTTTTATAAGGATTTTTTTTAAAAAAAATTGCAAATTGCTGCAGAAATTGGAAAACTGAATTTAAGACTGGAAAAATGAGAAACTGAGAGAACTGAAATTGACAGATCTTTCCATCCCTAGGGAAAACGTTTCCCCTTGCACAGGCCCTGATCAATAAGACAAGAATACATACCAATAGCAAACAATTCAACGCCAGCATCTTTCAGGTTTTTTGCAGGTGGTATGACATCATCTTGGGATTTCCCATCTGTGATCAATATACCAATTTTGGAGACCCCAGGTCTTGCACCTGCTTCAGGCTTAAAGTTGTTTTCCAGAATAAAAGTTAAGGCAAGGCCTGTGTGAAAAGGGGGGGAAAGCCACACCACAATTGACCAAATATAGGCAGATTGACAGTTAATAGCCCTGAATTGTTGGCTGATGTTTCCTTAATGGAAGCTAACGCTTAAGAAAGAGGCGGGAATCTCTGTGTGTTTGAATGAGATACCCATCAAAGCCAGGAGAAGGTGACATAGTCCCCCCACTAGCAAAGGGAAGAGGCCAGATGTGGGTGTGTGAAAAACAGCTGTTTGCAGCATGGGACAAAGGCAAAAAAAGAGAGCTGTAAATTGGCTGAAAGCTAAAGGCACCTTGGTGATACAGGGCCTCTCCCTGGGGATCCAAAGTTGGGTAGTAGATCTGCCTTGTAAAAGAGTCTCTTTGCCTTCACTAGAACACTGGACTTTCATTGCAAAAGTCCAAGGACAAATCCTTGCTCAGTCAGAAAGCTCCTTGGCCAGTCTCTATGTCTCAGCGTAGCTTACCTCACAGGATTGTTATGAGGATAGTGGGGGGGAGCAGAGGTGGAGTTATGCTGCCTTGATCTCCTTGGAGGAAGTCTTGGGGACAGAAATGTATTAACTAAAATATACATCAGCCTGCTGTGAAAGCAGGGCCATTTAAAAAAGGCGGTGGGAGCCAATCACAACTCATACGGTTCTATTGAGCCAGATGATCATCAATCCATTGAGCTCAATATTGCCTGCACTGACTAGCAGCAGCTCTCAAGGGTGTCACACAGGAGTCTTTCCCAGTCCTAGTTGCAGACACTGGGACTTCAACCCAGAGCCACATGCAAGCAACACTGTTGTTATTATTATTTAGTTCATTAACAAATTACTTCCCATGAAGTATCTGGAAGTAATTTCAAAATACAATAAAAAACCATATATATAAAAAGCAATTGCATAAAAGCAGTTAACACAATTGCATATATAAAACAATGAAAATGGTTGCATGATGTAACTACAGTTTCAATACAGATACCAACTGGCATGCAGAGCATGTGCTCTACTCCTAAGCTACTAACTTCTTGGCAATCTTCCCACAGACAGCTCAAAATTCTGTTTGAAATTAAATTTGGGTTTCCAGGAAATAACTGTTATGTTGGGGAATGAAAAATAAAATAAAATTGAGGCCAGGGGGGATATAATTTTAGAAATATGTATTCAAATGCTGCGCTTTGGGGGGAAAGTATGTTACATCAGTGGGAGTGTGAAGTAAGAATTTCATATTACTAATTGAAGGTCTGAGATTATTAAGCTTGGTATTATGAATAATCGTTACTCATGGGAAAGACTGAATCCTGTTCAGGACTGAGTCATGGATTGCTGTTACTCATGGGCAATCCTTTAAGCCTGATCTTTCAACTTCCTCGGGTTCTAAAGCTATTTCTCAGTACCCCTTCAAATGAGTTGCAGTCAGCCTGAGCTAAACCTACCAGGCAGGCAACCTGACACCCAAATCTGATACTGTTAATCAAAAAACATTAGTCCATGGACATCATGCTAAACCATGGTTTAGGCTACGCAAAAGCCCGACTGAGTCTCAAGCTCAAACAATCCTGTGTCTTGTCTATTTTTCTGGCATATGCATCCACCTCCTTGTTTAAACTAACTACAGTTTGTTATGTTTGGATTGTGGTTAGTTTAAACGAGGGGTGTGCAACCTTTTCCAGGTGAGGGCTGCATTCCCTTGAATGTAATCTAACATGGTCCAGCACTCTTCTCTCTTGGTCCCTCCCCATCCAGTGGACTACAGGGGAAGGGACAGATGAATGAATGAATGAATGAATGAATGAATATAATTTATTATGGTTGGGGACCAGCATAGAAGGGACAGATTGCTCCTGCTAGAAGTTAGAATTGATTGTTTTTGAAGAGGGCTTTTCAAATTAGGCTAAAGTCTGCAGGCTGTCCACTCCTGGTTTAAACCATAGTTTAAGCTAACCACAGTTTGTCCTGGTTCAGATATAATGACAACTGTGGTTAGTTTAAACAAGGAAGTGGATACTTCCAATCCCTATTCCAGTGCGAACACATGACACCATTTAGAATGCAGGCCACAAGAAAGGGGCCTTTTAATCCATGTGTTCTGTACAGCTCCCATCACAATGCCACTGGCTAATATAAATAATATATCAGTGCAGTAAGTTGAGGAGGGTCCAAATTATCTTCAAACACACCCCAAAATTGAAATAATATATCTAATTTGTAGTCATTCATTCACTGGTGATCACTCATGGCCGAGTAAGATTGTCTTCCAGGGTAAGGTGTTTAACAGTGGGTCCGTAAGTGACTGTGGAGGCCAATTCTGGATCCACACAGCCTCTCACAGTGAGGACATGTTAATGTGCCTAATAGCATCAACTGAATAGATGAGTTCTTCACCTTGCAGAGTGCCCTTTGTTATCATTTTAAAACTAATGACATCCTGTAGATTGATTTGGAGTTTGGTGTATAAACTATTGCACATACCAAAAACAAAAGAAAACTTTCACTGACCTTATGAGAAGACTACAGCAACAAAGCAGTCTATTTTTACTCTTTATGCAGAAATGTGAACAGGATTTTTATTATTATTATTATTATTATTATTATTATTATTATTAGTCATTTTTCTTGCAAATGTGGCCCAAAGTGACTTACAAAAGACAAATAGGAAGCTATGGACATTTTTGAAGTGTGTGAATCATGTATAAATCGTACCTGTTAAGGTGTTCCCACCCTTGTAAGGTAGGTTACGCACCGCATCTAAAACAGCATCTTTTGTGCCATGGGCATTCAAATGCCATTCAATCCGTGGGTCACCGCTATACTGTGCAAGGCCTAGGGAAGAAATTAATACACATCACAAAAGGTTTACTCATAATATTAACAAAATACCTAGCATTATGATGGGCAATAAGCATTTGGAAAGAGTGCAGGGATTCCTGGCTGTTGTATTTTTGTGTGCACAATGCCTCTCTGGTCACTCTGCACACAAAGACACATTTTGCCTCTTTGTGGATTCCCTGTCAATGAGGCGGGGGGGGGGCTGAGCTCACCAGTAGCAGGGCTGGAGGGCAAATTTCCTGTCTCTACAAAGTGTCACAAACACAAAATGTTACTTTTCATCCATAGGATCAAATGGCAGCCATTCACTTATATGGGAGAAAGTACATGGGAGGGCCATTAGGGATGACACTGGGGTGCAGGTGAAACCTGTTTCCTGTCCTCACTGGCACTCTCATTAAGAGCACAGCCTGCTCTATCCTCAAAGGTGTAAATCCCAGGAGATGTGTCATGTTTCTTAGTTATATTAGAGCAGGGGATAGCCATTGTGGTATACTCTAGATATTGTTGGACTACAACTCCCATCATTCCTGACCATTGACCATGCTTCTTGGGGATGATGAGTTGTAGTCCAACTCCAAATGGTTTCATGATATTAGCACAAATAAGAATGAATCCTGTGGGGGTCTAACAACTGTACCGCTCATTCCTAAGCTTTCACGTAATTCTAAAGCAACTTTGTCAGATGCACTTAATGAACACAATTTCATCCATCTGATGAAGCGGTCTGGCCCATGAAACTTATGATGCAATATATTTCTTACTAGTCTTTAAGATAACACAGGCTTCTTTGTGGTTTTCTGGAATTCCTTAGTATAAATCTCTCATGGAAGATTTCAGTGTTTGAAGGCCATAATGTTTTGGTAATTACACTCAGACAACAAAAAGGTAATAATGTGGATACAAAGAACTAGAAACTCAAGTCACAATAATCGGAGTCCCCAGCACATCTTTTGAAATATTACCTATTCTTGTTTTTTCAGATTCCACATTGAATGCAGCAACCAGATTCTCCAGGAAAAGGCGCACAAGTCTAAAGTTGAATCTGCCAATACTCCAGGAACCATCAACCAGGATCACTATGTCTGCAATGGCTGGAGATTTGCATCTAAATTGATTTTCTGTCAATTACAAAAGAGCAAGTGAAAGAGTTTTACTCAATTAAATTTTCCCAGTACAGGTTCTTTTCCTTTCTTTTTAAGAAGGCATAATACTTTTTAAATATATATAAAAGAGTTCCTGATTCAAAAAAAGACAATCTGCAAAAATCCTCTGGCTTCTCTAGAACCTGTTGGGAAGAAATAACAATTCATCATGTAGTCACTAGCTGCATCGTTGCAGGGGCAGCCTTCTCACTAGATGACTATAGATAACTGTGTTACATTAATGGGTAAGAAGTCCATCTCTGTTGTTGTTTTTTAAAAAAAAACAACCAAGGAATTGCCCTTCCATTTAACCCAATGACCTTGAAACTTCAGTTTATGAGGCTCAAGTAGCTTGACAATGCAGAGATTTCTAAAGGTGAGTGGACAGATTTGACAAGAGATAGATCAGAGGGACACCCACTAGATGTCCCTTAAGAAAAGAACAGTAGTAAAATCAGAGCTTGGAAAAGTTACTTTTTTGAACTACAACTCCCATCAGCCCAATCCAGTGGCCATGCTGGCTGGGGCTGATGGGAGATGTAGTTCAAAAAAGTAACTTTTCCAAGCTCTGAGTAAAATCACAATAAAATGCATGCACAGTTGCTTGAATGTAATATAAGAATTAAACAGAAAAGTGTCAGCAACAGCAGATGAAAGATCAATACATATGCAGCCAAATATCCATTCATAGGACACTTAATAAATACAATTACCTGATCTGCAAAATGCAACATTGAGACCACAGTATTAATATGGCTGGTATTATTTTGAAAACAATGAAAGCCAACTGATGTGCAGAAGGGCTTTGGGGATGGAGGAAATAACCAGGTCTTTATCACTGTCTGAATTTTTTAAAGCAACAATGATAGATATCAACAATGCAAGCACATAAAAGGGAATGCAAATACAGAAAACATGTTGCAATGAAAATGTACAGACACTTACAGCACACAATAGGTTATAAAGTACAATAACTGGGTCAGCTTATAAATGTGCAATTGCAGTTAGGCTACAGAACAAAGAACTTCTGATACAAGAAAAGGGAACAAGATGTTATTTTCACAATTTTAGTGGATGCATGCTGTGATGAAGAAAAAAGGTAGAATTAATAAAATACCAGAAGTGTGGATGTGAGACTCAAGTGAAACCCATACAAAGGGGCATGAAGCCATTGTTCTAAAGACATTTGTGGCACTTTCTCCATTAATTTCAGTAGGGATCAGAATGATTGAAGTGGAGCTAATAAGCAAGGACAAAACCTAAGCAGCTTTTCAAAATGCGTGCATTTTCTTCTGGCATTTTTTATTGCTCTATCGGTAATGTAAGCGTTGAAAAAATATTTCAACAAAAACACTGAGGAACCAGTTAGCAACCACATGCACTGGTACAATTCTCAAAGGCAGATGGGCTACTTGATTCAAACAACAACTGATTGTGCCCACAAACAATGAATTTTTCATGGCCAGTTCCAAATAGACTTGACATGTTTGCTTCAGTGTAGACATTCCCTGCAATCCACATGATTGTTTTAAGGGGGATATGGGAGCCAAGCTAGACACTGGGTTGTATTCAACTTTTTTCTTCCAGAGTAGTCCCAATGAAAAGAATAGACCTAAGTGAATCGTGTCCATTAATTTCAATGGGTTGTGTTCAACTAACCTTCGCTTAGAATAGATCCATTGAAATTAATGACCATGACTAACCTAGGTCCGCTATTTTCAGGACCTAGGTTAAATACAACCTAATGAATCTACTCTGAGACTAACACTGAATACAGCCCATGATCTGCTACTAGTTTTGATGTTATTTTGTCATGGGATGGGATTGGGATGAGATTGTTCATATTCAGAGCTTGGAAAAGTTACTTTTTTGAACTACAACTCCTATCAGCTCAATCCAGTGGCCATGCTGGCTGGGGCTGATGGGAGTTGTAGTTCAAAAAAGTAAATTTTCCAAGCTCTGCATATGATACAATTCTGTTGCTGGGAGTGACTGGAGGAGAGCGCAGGATGAGAGCCTGCACCAGTACAGAACTGGGTCCCAGGTGAGAGAATATTTGATAGTTCTATGAGTGTGGGGCATGAGCCCATTAGTGCTTTAGAGATGTGGAGAGTGTGTTTTTCTTCCGTGCTTGGCAGCTATCCTTTTTTAAAGGATATGAGTCTGTAGTGAGCGTATGTGGGTTGTAGCATTGTTGAGTGCGAGTGCTTTGGGCATGAGCTGGTAGGAATATTGTGCGAGTTGGAGAACGGTTGCAGCGGTTGTGTGGATGGAATGCAAGAGCGAGATTGTGTGAGGAGTGGTGCAAGCAGTGCATTTTTATTATTTATTAAATTTATTTATTAAATTTATACCCACCCTTCCTCCCAAAGGGAGGGTGGCAAACAAAACAATGTAACAGCAACAAAAAAGCATTCTAAAAACAGATGCAAATGAAAACATTACAAATGTTTTGTAAGTTTGTTTCATGCAGCCAAGCAATTTTCTCCAGTCTTAATTATTTAGGTATAGTTATTATGGATACTGCACATTTATGTATTTGGATTTTTCTTGATGCAAACCATTTCACATTTTATTTATAGTATACCGTATTTATTCGTTTGGATTTGTCTTTACTGTAAGCCACTTTGAGGTCTGTGGACAGTAAGCAGTCTATAAATGGACTAAAATAATGTTATGAAGGACATATGGCTAGACCAGCCTTTCCCAGGAAAGATGGGAATTGTGGTCCAACAACACCTGGTGGCCCACTAGTTGGGAAAGGCTGAGCTAGACATTAAAAGGGCCCTATGGGCATTACAACCCTTCATCTCCCCCTCAAATGCAGAGGGGACAAGCAGGAAAAGATATGTATGGGCTTAACTCCCCACATGAAAGAGATGAAGGCATAGTATTGCCTTTAAAAGTCCCTGAAACAATTACATCAATGTACTTTTAGTTAATTGGATTCTGGCCTGGCTCTTAAGTATTATTTTAGCCATTTGGGATACAAAACAACTGATAAGTCCAAAACAGAGGACTAGTTCTTACTGACATGGTAAACTCGTGTCTGGGCTGTTCCACATTAGACTGCTATTGGGGGATCACATGACTGCATGCTGTTCCAAAGAAAAAGACTCTCTGCATCTCTCTCTCTCTCCCCCAGTGCAGTTTACATAAAAATGTCACTAAAAACATAAAACAATCAGCATAAAAACAAACACAACAAAACACAACTTAAAACACCAGACTAGGGTCTAAAGTCCTGGGAAAATAAAAAGGAGTCAGCTGAAGCCTAAAGGATAACAAAGAAAGTACCCAGCAGGCCTCTCGAAGGATGGGGTTCTACAAGTCGGGCACCAGAACTGAACATGGCCCTTTCCTACTCACCGCTCACCTCACCACTGATGGTCAGGACTTGCCCAAGACATTTTGCTGCACTTGATTGCAGCAGGTTTAGGTGTGGAGGCTAGGTGATGTAGCACATAGTGGTGTCCTGCAACACCTTGCTGCTTCTCCCATTCCCCCAGTGCCCAGTGCCTGAAGTGGTTGTCTGCCTGACGGTAGGGGTGGCCTTAGTTGTAGGAGGAGGACCTGAAGAAGGGCGTCTGCAGATGACCTTAAAACGGATGTGCCAGAGAACAGGCTAGGCTGAAACCTGAACCTGCTGACATCTCGTTCTCCGTACAGAGGAAAAGGTTTTTTTAGGTGGAGGTACATGTGATCTCCTACCTGCCTGTGGAAGTAGTAGAGCCCAAACACAAGTTCACCACATCAGTACGAACTGGGGACAACTTGTGCTAAAACATTTGCTTCCACTTGCATCATTCTACTCGAGTCACCAGGAGTAAAATGGTTTAAATCTAATTACTCTGACTTAAGTGTGTCGTGGACTGAAGTTTCAGATCCCTCGCATTCTCATCACAGAGTTTTAAATTAGGCTAACTTTGGAGTCCACTCATTCCTATCTCAAAAGGATCTGCTTCTTAAGAGGGGAGGGGAAATGGTATATTGTATGTAGTTATTATAATTGTGCTAAGGAAATAATTCAGCTTGGTTATATAAATGAATTCACAAAATAAAAGTGGCAGAGAAAATGACAACTGTGTTCCTCACAATATTTTATTTCAACATTATCACAACAAAGCAAGCCATTATTCAATCCCACAGGATTTATATTAACACCCAAGCGTTACTGATTTTGTCCCATATATTACGTTTCCACAGAAGTCTGGAACATGTATAATTCTTCACAGTTGCAATGAACTTGTTCAAAGCTTCTATTCATAAAACTTTTGCTACTTCCGCACACCCACTAAGTTTATATATTTGTTTTTCTCCTAGCATTTCACTTGAACTTATCATCAGGTGCTGAAAGATCCTAAAATGGAACAATAGTGAAATATTAAAAACTAAATACTTCTATAAAATCACTGTGCTAATAAAACAATCAAACAGTAGCATACTAACAAAACAGTTTTTGTGAAAGAGAAAACATTTTCATTCAAAGTATTTATTTATTTTTATTTATTTAAACACTTTAAAAATGTACTTTCTGTCATTTTAAAGTCAATCCTACATAAGCCAGTTAAAATCTTAAATAATCCATTAAAGAGTATGTATCAAGTGGTAAAATACAGTCATTCCAAAGTGATGGTAATCACAAACCAAATTGTGGCATATGGAGCCACTCAACGCAACTGAACGGTTCAGAGGAACAGAACAAGCAGACCTACAAGGAGGGAAAGATCAGTCTGGACACGTAATAGCTGTCCAGCCTTACCCACATGATATGCTATCTAGGGTTGTCTGGCCTCTCTGGATTTTTCTCTTCACATAAGCGACTGCCTGCACCCAGGGCCAGCACCAAAGGGCGGCCAGGTCGGGCCCTGGCCAAGGGACGCTGAAGGGCCCCTCCTTAGTGTAAGGGGTAGCGCTCCCCTTCCACGATCCTCAGCAGGGTCAACTCCTGACCCTGCCACAGATTACAGAGACAGAGCTCCCAGCCCTCCCTACAGACTGTGCAGGCCCACAAAGCCCGCCTGCTCCACCTACCTCTCCTCCCTTTCTGTGAATGCCCTGAGCGCTATGCACACAGCTGCCATCAACCAAGATTGCAGGAGAGGCTTCTCTAAGGGGCTGATGCCCTACTGCCATCTTGCTTGATGGCAGGCATTTACACACATGCAGTGTAGCGCTCATGTGTGCCATCAACAAAGATGGTGGCAGGGGTATCACCCCTTAGAGAAGCCTCCGCCGCCATCATGGTTGATGGCAGCGACCTGCACACCCAGTGTGCAGGGCATTTACAGAAAGAGAGAAGAAGTAGGTGGAGAGGTCCCGCATGGTCTGTTGGGGGGGGTTGGGAGCAGGGGGCCCAGGGCAGGCTGGCACCCAAGGGCCCAGTCATGCCTGGCACCGGCCCTGCCTGCGTCCACCCATCTAGCCCCCTATTATTGTCAAATCTGACCAGCTGTGCCCCCCAAAGTCTTAGATGGGGAGTCTTTTTCAGCCTTCTACCTTAGATCTTCTAATTAGAGACAGCATGGATTGGACCTATACATAAAGCAGCTGCTCAGCTATGGTCCCAGATGCTTCCTAGATACCCCTGATACTCTGTTGTAAGGATGAGAAACAGTCCAGATGTTCTTGGGACTATAATTTCCATATTATCTTCCAAAATTATCACTGGCCATGCTGGCTGTGAGTTAGAGTCCAACAACATCTGGAGAGCCATAGGCTCCCCAACCCTGCTCTGCTGGAAGGTGTGTCTTCGTATTGCACCCATCACTATTGTCCTGTGTGTGTTAATAAATCATTTAAATGATATCACTTTCAGGGTATGACCAAACAGAAATACACCTGCCTGTTGAATTTGCAGTTTCCATAGACAGATGAGCAGAGAAATAGGTATTTTCTATATGTGGATATGCAGATGAGAAAGGGATGCCATGGTAAGATTTATGGGCTGGTTTTACTAATTTGATCTGCGCAATTGGTTGTTATTCTGTACCAAGCACTGAATAGCCTTAGTGCTATTAACTCAATTTCCAAAAGGAGTAACACAATCCAGACCAGGGTACCTCCCTTTCTTCCTTTTAATTCATCCTGCAAGTAAAATTTTATGGGCAATGATTCTCTTAAAGACAGATGAAAAGAATCCACTTTTTTTTTTGGTAAAATGGAATCAAACATATCTATTTGTTAAATTAATGCACAGTTCTTATCAGTCAGCATTACAGAGAGGCCATTAAACCGCTGAAGTTTTTTATGGGTCTGTGGAGTTTCTACTTCCTCCTACCTTTCTTAAGTCAGGTTCCATTTCAACCTAATTTCAGAGCTGTTTATATTAGGGTTGCTTTGAGGGGGATTTGGGCTTCGGCTGACTAGGGTAGAGATAGCCCTGGATCGTTCCCAGTCAGATCAAGCCACCCAGATTGATCCAGAACTGTCAGAGGGCAGGGGTCTGCTTCAACAGCAAGTTCCCCACACAGAATGCACTGAAGAAGCAGACCTCAGCAGGACTGCATCCAGGGTGGCTCCAGGTTTCCCGGGGCCCTTCGGCACAGAATACCAGTGGGTAGGGATGGAAAGATCTGTCCGTCTCGGTTCGCTCAGTTCCTCATTTTTCCAATGTTAAATTCAGTTCTCTACATTTCTGCAGCAATCTGCGAATTTTCTTTTTAAAAAACCCTCATGAAAATTCCCCGCCGTTTTAGTGAGAATTCCTCCAAAGAAATACATTTTTGTAGGCAGTTTTGACAAAGGTACACATTTTTGCAAGCCATTTCTCATCAGTTCATGCCTTTTTGCATGTTATTTTCACTCATATATTCATTTTTATGCACACTTTCCCCAAATATATGCATTTTTGTAAATGTTGTTTAGTCGGCAAACTGCATCCCAAAATTCTAATAAATGCAAATTTCAAAGTATAGCTGTGCTTCAATTCTCATATTGTTTAGGAAAGTGTGAATTTGATAAATTCTGCTTGAAATGCAAACTGAATCGAAATTCTCACCCATCCCTACCAGTGGGCCAGTTGTCTCCTTCCTTTCCTCCTCAAACCATACTCCTCCTCAATCTCGGCCCCACCACTTATCTCTTCCTATCTGCTTATCCCTTCCTCCATGTCCTCAGATATTTGTATCCTTTCTTTTTCTCTCACCTTCTACTCCTTTCACCTGCTGGTATTGTCTTTTTTTACTCCTTCTCACCTTCCTTTTCATTGTGCTCACTTTCTTCCACCTCGTGTCACCTTCTCTATTATTTAATTCACCTCTCTATGACTCTTGCCCCCTCCTAATGTCAACTTGCCTGGAATAAAAATGAACAGGCAATCTGGGGAAAATTCATCTACCTCAGAACAATTGCTCTTTGCTGGATGAAGTTTGAAGACACCTCCCCCCTCCTCTGGATTTTCCAAGGCTGAAGCAATTTATAGTTGTAGTTTTCATTTTATTATTATTTATTAGACATATCCCATTCTTCCAGTAGGAGCTCAGGGCAGCAAACAAAAGCACTAAAAACACTCTAAAATATCATAAAAATACACTTTGTGATAGCAAGCATTACAATGCAACCCTAATTGCATCTACTCAAAAGTAAGTCCTACAAAATTAAAAGGTGCTTACTCCCAGGTAAAAGGAATTAGAGTTGCACTTTTATTCCTGAATACACAAAGGCTATAGTTGAAAAACTGAAATAAGCCTATACTCTCAATGAGACTACTCATGAGTAAACCCATACAATCCTAAGCACACATTTAACTAAGCACACATTTACCTACAAGTAAAGCCCCATGGTTGAACCAGGAGACTGAAGGCTTATCTACATAGGAGCATTACTTCATACTTTGTATTTGCACTGTCCACAATCGAACTGCACACATGGTGTTTTCGAATCACACTGATGCAATTTCCTAATGACCACACCCTCTGTTACCTTTCCACTCTAGGGTTGCAGGTTCAGGGCCTGAGACTGATCCTGTATCTTTAGGAGAAGAGAAAGTCAGCCAAGTGCAGGTGTTCTTGCAATACTGTAATGGGGAAAACCACAAGGTGGAATTCTCCCTTTCCCCTGCACAACTTTTAAAGATACAGAAGACCTCTTGGAGGCTGGGCCTGGCAACCAAGAGGTCTTCTGTATCTTTAAAAGTTGTGCAGGGGGAAGGGAGAATTCCATTGTTATCTTTTCCATATTTGTTGACAAATTGTTGTCAAAATTTGGACCAATTCAGTCTCAGTAATTTGTAGCAACTCTATTGGTATGCCATCTGTTCTTGGTGATTTGTTTTTTCCAAGTATTTTAAGAGCAGCTTTCACCTCGCATTCTAAAATTTCTGGTTCTTCATCATACGGTTCCTCCATGAACGAATCTGTCATCCTTGCATCTCTTTCATATAATTCTTCAGTGTATTGCTTCCATCTTCGTTTTATTTCATCTCGGTCAGTCAGTGTGTTCCCCTGTTCATTATTCAGCATCCCTACTCTTGGTTTAAATTTCCCTTTAATTTCTCTAATCTTTTGGAATAGGGCTCTTGTTCTACCTTTTTTGTTGTCCTCTTCTATTTCTATACAGTCAGTAACTATTGTAATAGTTCTCCCTGCCCCTATGTACTAGTCGCTGTATTATTGCATTTAGGGTTCTGACTGGGTTTCTATCTCCTTTTGCTTTTGCTTTCCTTCTCTCTTTAACCATTTTAAGAGTTTCTTCAGTCGTCCATTGAGGTCTTTCTCTCTTTTTAATTAGAGTTATTGTCTTTTTGCATTCTTCCCTGATGTCTCTGGTTTCAATCCATAGTTCTTCTGGTTCTCTATCAACTAAGTTTAAAACCTCAAATCTGTTTGATCTTTATTATTATTTATAGTCTTCTGGGGTGTTATTTAAATTGTATTTTGGCATTATGCTTGCTGTGTTGTTGTTCTTTAGCTTTATTCTGATGTTCGATATGACCAGTTCATGATCTGTACTGCAATCTGCTCCTGGTGTTGTTTTCACAGAAAGTATGGAACTTCTCCATCTTCTGCTACCAATTATATAATCAATTTGATTCCTATATTGACCATTTGATGATGTCCGCATGTACAGTCGTCTTTTCTGTTGCTCAAAAAATGTGTTTGCAAGAAACAAATCATTGGCTTCACAGAATTCAATAAGTCTTTCTCCAGCTTCATTTCTATCTCCTAAGCCCCATTTCCCCACAATTCCTAGTTCTTCTCTGTTCCCTACGTTTGCATTCCAGTCCCCCATGATTATCAGCATATCTTGTTGTGGTGTGTGATCAATTTCTCCCTGTACTTCTGTGTAAAATCTCCAATTCCTCTTCTTCCATGTATGCCATTGGAGCATAGACTTGGATGATGGTTATGTTAATAGGTTTCCCATTAAATCTCATTGATATCACTCACTCAGACCTTGCATTGTAGCTCCTAATTGCTTTTGCTACATCACTTCTCACTATTAAAGCAACCCCATTTCTTCTTAATTTCTAATTTCCTGCATAAAGTATTTTGTTGCCTGATTGAAAATGTCCATTCTTGTCCATTTTAATTCATTCACACCAAGTATTGTAATGTTGTTGCATTCTATTTCTTGCTTGACAATTTCTCCCTGGTTCATGCTTCTCACATTCCATGTTCCTATTGTGTACGTAGTACAACTCCGGACCCTCCTTTCGCATCTGTGCACTTCAGCCTCTGAGCTTCCATTCGGCTTTGACCCAGGGGCATCATTAGTCACAACGCTACTCGTACTTGTCCATTGTTCTTCCCCAGTAGCTCAGTGAGTGCCATCTGACCTGGGGGTCTCACCTTCCAGCACTATCTCGGGTTGCACTAGGGAGGAGGAGGAAGTGGGTGTGGAGAGGGGAATGACTGACACACCCACATAAAAGCATCGGAGCAAAGCATCTGCAAGCACTAGACATATGGAGTGAAGAATTTTTTCGTTCCTTTTTCGTATTATCAGAGGACTGGGTTAGTATGGATTTACAGGGGGGAAACTGTGTAATAGCTTCTGTTTGCCAGTAATGTCATGTGAACCATGCAATGCCCATCAGCCCCAGCCAGCATGGCCACTGGATTGGGCTGATGGGAGTTGTAGTTAAAAAAAGTAACTTTTCCAAGCTCTGAAAGGATCAGGCTGTGGCATTACTCTACCAGGGTACATTTGGCAGTAAGCATCATGACTGAATATTGGTGAGATTCACTTCCCAGTGAACCTGCTCAGAGAATTGGACTGTAAGGGATAGCACGTGCTTTAAACTGGGAGTTTTTCAAAAAAGAGGGAAAAGGAAAGCCCCCCACAGCGGAGCCCAAGAAGCTTTACTCCCCAAGTAAACCTGCTCAGGCTGTACAACTGCAGCAATGGAAACCCAATTCACGCTCTTAATCTTGGGGGGGGGGGATGGCTGGGTAAAGGGAGAACAAATCTGCTGGACCTTACGCTAGGGGGAGTGCACAAACAATTATGTATATGGAAGAAGGCAGAGACGAGGGGAAAGAAAAAGAAAATGGGTTCTACTACATGGGACAAAAACCAAAGGAAAAAAGCCTCTCACCTGAAGACATATGGAGGGGGGAGGCAGAATACAAGTGTGTACACAAATCCCTGCGGAGCTGGGGTCTTAGGAAGGAGGGGAGAAAAGGAGAAAGAGGGGAAGCACCATCATGGCAAGGTTGGGCTCAGGCTGGTGATGGGTCCCTGTGTGCTCCTGAGTCCCTCAGCCAGTGCCCCACCTGGCGATACGCTAGCACCAAGCCTGATTGTATCCTCTGCTCACCAGCTAGTGTGAGAAGGATTCGATTCTGTGGGTTGCTGTGCTTTGCAAGTGCCTTCCCAGTCATACATCATCTGGAGCCATGAGAAATTCCTGCTGCTCCAGCGCAAGTTCATTGTTTTACAGGCTGTGTTTCAATTAAATGTGTGAGAAATCTTTTCTGGCAATAATTAAAAGCAAAAGTCCTCTTGGAACAAAAACGACATCTTGGAAATGGTGCTGCTTGTGTGCTGTTGTTTTTGATTAACGTTTCTTTTTCCTAATTTTCTTTTAAACGGCTGTGAATGTTTAACTAAAAGTTTAGAACGTAAGCTTATGGACGGTTGCCAACACTAACTTTTCAGAACCCTTCAATGATCATTCAAAATAATGAGATTAATTTAAAGAGCTAAAAAGGAGGGGGGTTAACATTAAGGCTGCAAAATAAATTTAATCAAAATGAAAATGAGAACAAATACCTTTATCTAGCCTTCCGCAATCTGGGATCCTCCCAAAGTCTGAGAGTACAACTCCCATCAGTCCCCCTCCAACACTGCTGCTGGGCAGAGCAATCCAACTTGCTGGAGGCCAGCAGGAGTGAAGCTGGGGGGAGCTTGTGGAAGGGGCCACCACATCCAGCCGCCGCTTGCAGGCCTCATGGATGCTGCGCTGGCAGTGCATGGCAAAAGGACACAAAATACCCACACCCCTTTTCCCGGTATACCAACTGTTGCGACGGAGAGCCACGGGAGGGAGCTGAACACAATCTGGATATTGGGTAAGTCTCCCCTCCGACACGCCCCTGGAATGCCCCTTTTCCAGACTGGCTTCTGCCAGCTCCCCTTGCACTGGGCTGGGCTTCTCTGGCAGACCTCCGGCTGAGCTGGGATGTGGGGCTTATGCCAGCCAGCTCAGCCAGAGATCTGCCATATCCGGCTCCGCTCAGCCTGGCATAGCAGTTGGCTTGCGCTCTTAATCAGTAATGTAACTAGAGAAGGGGATGATAGGAAACCTACCCCAGGTGCGCACAAAGCATTGGTACAATATGGATAGGGTTGCATCAGAAATTATAAATATATTGGGGTATGAGCTTCCTAAAGATCCAGAGGTGATGCTGATAGGTCATCTTAAAAAGTGTCTTAATAAGAGAGGTTACGGAGATGATCATTTATTTGTTGACAGCAGCTAGAATGGGAATTTGTCAAAACTGGGGGAAAACGGATCACTCTTCTATAGATTCTAGGCTTATAAAAATTTGGGATTTAGCATGCACGGTTAAATTTACAAACCTTGTAAGAGAAGGTAGGCAAGGTGAAAATCTTTTCACAGAAAAATGGAGCTAGCAGCAAATATGTATTTATTGTTGGGCAATATTTCAGAATTCTGAATTATGAGATAATTGTGGTTGTGATAATTAATGTGTGATTATGTATTGGGACTCTATAGCTATATTATTGGATTATATTTATGTGACAATATATTGGAACTGAATTGTTATATCGGTTATATTAGTGTATTATATATGCTTCTGTATTTTGTTTAATAAAGTATTTTTTTAAAAAAATGGACACAAGTCATATGTCATATAATTAATGTTATTGTTTTTCTCCAGTTAGGTGTAATTAAACACGTTTTTCACAATGGTGTCATGGGAATTCTATGACTGCAACTCCCAACATATTTTTCTTTTACAAATATCAGCGATCCAAATCAGGCATGGAATGAGGTTTATTTCTTCTCTGCATTATTTTCTCACTGAAAAATGCCCCCACTCCAGAAGCTGCTATTTGCCCCCATCGGGGGGGGCATCTTTACAGGCATAGCCCATCAGTTTTACCACTGAAGACAAACACCAGCTTTAGAGGTGGATGATTTTCAGTAGGAAAATGATATTGGGGAGGAGGAGACTAACTCCTGGACCAGATCACTTCCTGCCTCCCCATGCCTTTTTCTGTTTGCAAAAGAAAAAAAAAGTATCAGAAGCTTCAGTTATGGAATTCCCACATCACATCTAGTTTGACCCTTAGAGAAGGCAGCAGGCATGCGGAGTGACACAAAGAGTAGCATCTTCTCACTGCCTTTGTTCCTGCATCCCCTAACACAGTAGAGAATATTCTGCTTCCAGAATTGAATATTGCGGGGGGGGGGGGCGGAAATCAGAGACATGCAACTCTGCACAGCAGCTGCCAGAAAACCTGTTGTTTTTTCCCCAAGGAGCTTCTGAGCAGGAGCAGAAGCAGATTGGAAGCAGCGAGCCCTTGGAATTTTCCCCATAAGTACTCCTAAAGGTCCACATTCTTCTCCCCGCCCCAAGCCCAGTTTTTACTAATCGCTCCTCCAGGGGTCAGCTGAGGGATAACTCTTATAATCAATGTTTAACCCTTTCTTGCCTGTTTTATATATAAGACCCCCACACGTGCCCTTTCTCATCATCTGTGTTTCTGGCTCCAGGAGGCTGTTGTGAGCCTGCCCCAGGCATAGAAATAGCTAGTTACAGGGTTGACCCTAGTTGCTCTGCCCTCCTTTCCCATTGTTCAGTACCCAGAGGGCAGGCAGGTGGTGTCAAAACTATGGCAGATATTTCAGCCTGAAAGCGTCATAATTTATCATGCTGCTGGGTTTTTTTTCCCCCAAGAAAAAAAGCTATAATAAAAGATTCACTTCCCTATAAGACAGAGAGATATTAATAGTGCATTAACCTGTTTCACTCAAGATCATTCTGTTACTTTTCACACGCACATACAACATGCACATTTTGTCTCAATCCATACACTCTGACAGCTTAAGTAGTTATTGGCACTTCGTGACATGCAAACAACAAATTAATTAAGCCTGACAACATTCTTGGGAGACAAGTACTGTCATGCACTTTAAACACAAGGGTGAATGGACATATCAAGTACAGCTTTTCACAAAAAGCTGGCAACTTAAATTAGATGCTTGGTTGATGGGAAGAATGTCTTAAGAGATGGCTTGCATTTTCTTTACTTCCTTTACTTATGTGATGGGGGGGCAGTGCAGCAAATGAGGAGGGAGATGGCTTTTTGCAACAAGAAAAACACAACAGACATTACAATCTACAAATGGGACATTTCTGTGAAATATAATCCGGCAGAATTTGAAAAGTGTATATATATCCATAGCTACCTGCTCACGGATACAACAATGCAAAGTTAGTGATTTATTTTCTATATAATACATACCACAAGATATAGAAAACAATACAAAGGCAGATCAAAATCATCTTGTATATACCATTCTAATGAAATGACAGGGTTGTTAATTTTGTTCTCAGAATTATCAGAAAGAACCTACTTTTGTCTAGAACAAGAACATATACCCCATCCAGCCGGGGAGGGGAATTAGATCTGGGGGGTGAATTAAATTCCATTTAATTTAAATGGAAAACCCAAAAGACAACCAAGTTTGTCCTGTAGTATGACTTTGATAACAAACTTCTCGGCTTTGTTGCTGCAATCTTTCTGAGAGTGCTTCAGCCTTTGCCAGACTGATGAAAAAGCTTTTGCCATAGTTCAGGAGAGAAGGAATAGCCAGTCCTTCAGCTGATAACCAGGCATTAAGTGCATAAGACTAGATCAGACTAAGGGCCCAACTGGTCTATGTCCCGTTTCCAAAAGCTGCCATCCAGACACTTTTTGGAAGCTCACGTGCAGATCATGAAGGCATGATCTAACTCAATATAGTCCCTCAGCTATTGGTTTTCAGGGCCAAACTATATGTTATGCTTAATGGATAGCTTGCAGCTGCATCTCTGGTTTTTCTTTAATTCATTACAAGTTCACTCCCACACACAACTGTTATTGGAATCGCAGCACACAGGGAGGGAAGGGTACAGGGGAAGATTTAACCCTTCCCTCCCTAGCCACAATCCCAATAAAAATCCTCTTGCACAAGGCTCATTTGACATCGACACAAAGTCGAGCCTTCAGTGTCATCAGCCTAGTTCTCTGGAACGCTCTGCCAACAGAGATTCCGCAGGCACCTTCTGTTTTAACCTTTAAGCGCCTGCTGAAAATCTTTCTGTGCCACCAGGCTGATGCAGGCACTTAAGAAGATTTTTTTTCCGCAACAGTTGACCTTTGTTTTTATTGTATTTGTAATGTTTTTTTTTATTCTGTGGTGATTGTTGTTGTTTTTAACATGTTGTAAACTGCTTTGATGTTTTTAACAAAATAGCAGTATACACATATTTTTAGAAATAAATAAATTAATAGCCTTGGGGCAAAGAGCACTGCTGGATTTTTTTTCCAACTGAAGCATGGGGGGATTTTTGCTGAGTTTGTGGCTTGGGAGGAAAGGGTTGAATCTCCCCTCCCCATATGCTGTTGTCTCAGTGAAGATCAGCATGCCTGTGGCCTAGCAGTACAATTACATTTATTTACTTATTTGTATAGTATTAATTTTTTTAAAAGCCAGGTGTGGTTGCTAACCATACAAGAAAAGTAGTGTCTAGTCTGTTTAGGGTTTAACCACAACGAGTAATTTGGTGTCATCCACAAATTTGGCTCCCTCCTTGACTCAGGATAATTTATACCTGACAGATCCATCTCACCGCTTATATACGCTGTCGATCACTGCGCTCTGCAGGTGAGGGTCTCCTGCAGATAACATCTTATCAGGAGGTCTGTTCCGCACAATATAGGAATTGGGCCTTTAGTGTGGTGGCACCTACCCTTTGGAATTCCCTCCCCTTTAATATTAAACTGGCACCATCTGGGTTGTATTTTTGGTGTCTACTGAAGACCTTCCTCTTCCAACAAGCCTTTTAAGTCTACATCTGTGTTGGAAGTTCTTAAAAGATTATTTTATTGTTTTACCACTCTGTTAAAAAGAGCAGGATAGCTACAACGACTGAATAAGTTACAACTCAGTGGAGGCTCATGACAAAATGTGTTTTGTATATTTCACACCTCCATATTTATTCATTTATTATTCATATTATTAAAAAATATTTATATATAACCCACCTTCCGTCAAAATGATCTCAGTCAGGGTAGGGTACACAGTTGATTCAAAGCAACATTTCCATGTATAAAACAGCCGCAGATAAAACACTAGATAATAACAATCATCTTAAAACACAGAGCAGCAACTACTATAACATTCACAATTCCTAGAACAAAACCACAGTTGGCACCAGGCAGATCTCAGAGGAAGGGCCTTCCACAGTGAAGATACCATCATCCTCAGGATGCAATTTATTTAGCATTTTGTCATGGACTGACACATGAGGAAGCATCCAAACTAGGAAATGTGGTAGTAATGGGTGACTTCAACTACCTGGACATAAACTGGCAGCATATGTGTTCCAGTCATGACAAAGAAGCAAAGTTTCTAGATATTCTAAATGACTATTCCCTAGACCAGTTGGTCATGGAACCGACCAGAGGGACGGCAACCCTGGACTTAATCCTCAGTGGAGACCGGGACCTGGTACGAGATGTAAGTGTTGTTGAACCGATTGGGAGCAGTGACCACAGTGCTATTAAATTAAACATACATGTAACTGGCCAATTGCCAAGAAAATCCAACACGGTCACATTTGACTTCAAAAGAGGAAACTTCACAAAAATGAGGGGATTGGTAAAAAGAAAGCTGAAAAACAAAGTCCAGAGGGTCACATCACTCGAAAATGCTTGGAAGTTGTTTAAAAACACTATATTAGAAGCTCAACTGGAGTGCATACCGCAGATCAGAAAAGGTACCGCCAGGGCCAAGAAGATGCCAGCATGGTTAAAAAGCAAAGTCAAGGAAGCTCTTAGAGGCAAAAAGTCTTCCTTCAGAAAATGGAAGTCTTGTCTGAATGAAGAAAATAAAAAAGAACACAAACTCTGGCAAAAGAAATGCAAGAAGACAATAAAGGGTGCTAAAAAAGAATTTGAGGAGCACATTGCTAAGAACATAAAAACCAACAACAAAAAATTCTATAAATACATTCAAAGCAGGAGACCATCTAGGGAGGCGATTGGACCCTTGGATGATAAGGGGGTCAAAGGTGTACTAAAGAATGATAAGGAGATTGCAGAGAAGCTAAATGAATTCTTTGCATCTGTCTTCACAGTGGAAGATATAGGGCAGATCCCTGAACCTGAACTAACATTTGCAGGAACTGAGACAAATAGTGGTAATGAGAGAGGAAGTTCTAGGCTTATTGGACAATAAATATAAAAACTGACAAATCACCGGGCCCGGATGGCATCCACCCGAGAGTTCTCAAAGAACTCAAATGTGAAATTGCTGATCTGCTAACTAAAACATGTAACTTGTCCCTCGGGTCCTCCTCCGTGCCTGAGGACTGGAAAGTGGCAAATGTAACGCCAATCTTCAAAAAGGGATCCAGAGGGGATCCCGGAAATTACAGGCCAGTTAGCTTAACTTCTGTCCCTGGAAAACTGGTAGAAAGTATTATTAAAGCTAGATTAACTAAGCACATAGAAGAACAAGCCTTGCTGAAGCAGAGCCAGCATGGCTTCTGCAAGGGAAAGTCCTGTCTCAGTAACCTATTAGAATTCTTTGAGAGTGTCAACAAGCATATAGATAGAGGTGATCCAGTGGACATAGTGTACTTAGACTTTCAAAAAGCCTTTGACAAGGTACCTCACCAAAGGCTTCTGAGGAAGCTTAGCAGTCATCGAATAAGAGGAGAGGTCCTCTTGTGGATAAGGAATTTGTTAAGAAGCAGAAAGCAGAGAGTAGGAATAAATGGACAGTTCTCCCAATGGAGGGCTGTAGAAAGTGGAGTCCCTCAAGGATCGGTATTGGGACCTGTACTTTTCAACTTGTTCATTAATGATCAAGAATTAGGAGTGAGCAGTGAAGTGGCCAAGTTTGCTGACGACACTAAATTGTTCAGGGTTGTTAAAACAAAAAGGGATTGCGAAGAGCTCCAAAAAGACCTCTCCAAACTGAGTGAATGGGCGGAAAAATGGCAAATGCAATTCAATATAAACAAGTGTAAAATTATGCATATTGGAGCAAAAAATCTGAATTCCACATATACGCTCATGGGGTCTGAACTGGCGGTGACCGACCAGGAGAGAGACCTCAGGGTTGTAGTGGACAGCACGATGAAAATATCGACCCAGTGTGCGCCAGCTGTGAAAAAGGCAAATTCCATGCTAACGATAATTAGGAAAGGTATTGAAAATAAAACAGCCAATATCATAATGCTGTTGTATAAATCTATGGTGCGGCCACATTTGGAATACTTTGTACAGTTCTGGTCGCCTCATCTCAAAAAGGATATTATAGAGTTGGAAAAGGTTCAGAAGAGGGCAACCAGAATGATCAAGGGGATGGAGTGACTCCCTTACGAGGAAAGGTTGCAGCATTTGGGGCTTTTTAGTTTAGAGAAAAGGCGGGTCAGAGGAGACATGATAGAAGTGTATAAAATTATGCATGGCACTGAGAAAGTGGATAGAGAAAAGTTCTTCTCCCTCTCTCATAATACAAGAACTCGTGGACATTCAAAGAAGCTGAATGTTGGAAGATTCAGGACAGACAAAAGGAAGTACTTCTTTACTCAGCGCATAGTTAAACTATGGAATTTGCTCCCACAAGATGCAGTAATGGCCACCAGCTTGGATGGCTTTAAAAGAAAATTAGACAAATTCATGGAGGACAGGGCTATCAATGGCTACTAGCCGTGATGGCTGTGCTCTGCCACCCTAGTCAGAGGCAGCATGCTTCTGAAAACCAGTTGTCGGAAGCCTCAGGAGGGGAAAGTGTTCTTGCACTCGGGTCCTGCTTGCGGGCTTCCCCCAGGCACCTGGTTGGCTACTGTGAGAACAGGATGCTGGACTAGATGGGCCACTGGCCTGATCCAGCAGGCTCTTCTTATGTTCTTATGGTAGCCATATTTTGTTTTCCTGTGCCTGTGGACAGAGGCATCTCTTTGGGAGCCCTTCCCTTATTTTCGGCTTACATTGGCTCCCCATATGTTGCTAGACTACAACTCCCATCATCTTTGATCATTGGCTAAGCTGGCTGGGGATGATGGCAATTGTAGTCCAACAACATCTGGGGACCAAGGTTGAAGAACACTATTTGGGGGGCAAGTATGACTATTCCTCAGCAGCACCTATCGTTTTGCGATTAAAATTTACCACTAGGAATGGGTACATTGCAAATGAGCATTAGTGACAGCATTTTCACTATTCTACAAATGTTGTGTGTGCCTTCACTCTGCTCTCCAGATGTTGTTGGGCTCCAGCTCCCATCACTATCAATAGTCAGGGATGATGGGAGTTAGAGCCTAACAATATCTGGAGAGCCACAGGTTCTCCATCCATGCTCTACATCACACAGTTTTTTCCACAGCCTGCATGTGGAAAAGAAACATCTATAAATACACCCACGTTTATTGAGAAACTTGTTCTGTGTCTGCATAATAGTATCGGGGCAATATAGATGTATATTTCCTTAACCCAAAGAACATCTTAAGTCTCACATTGATACTCAAGTCAATGCTGCTGTTTTCACTAAAGCTTTTTTCCCCCTAAAATATTTTTACGTCTTCAAAAAATTGGAAGGTGTACAACCTTTTAAGTGAAAGTGACACCCCAAAGCCCCTGCAGCTCTCTGTCAAGTTAAGTCTTGTTCCACCAAAAGTATTGGAGCAACTCTGTTGGGAAAACTGTGACAAGGTAACCAGATGCAAGAGAACATGTAGGGCTTGTCAGAGGAGAGGCAGAAAAAAGCATTTCAGAGCTGCATGCCACATGTACAAAGAAACGGCAAGAGCACACAGCCTGTTAGCCCTTTGGTCTTATTGGTCTTATACCAGGAGAATGGCCATAGGAACAGTTCCAGCAAGATCAGGGCTTAGTGAAAGAAGTTGCAATCCTGTTCTCTCTTGTTTAAAAAGAGGAATTGATCCTGGCCAAGGGACGATACAGGGAAAATGAGCCATTCGGCTTAAAACCGTCCAAGTGTATAGTGAAGAGAAGCAATTTGAAACTTCAAAGTGCCTGCCCAGGAAAGATTGAGAATGGAAACAAGCAGAACAGTGACTCTTTGATGACTGAACACCTTATAAACTGTTATTACATTGCCACAGAGCCAATATCATTCACTAGTAAAATAAGCATTTGCTTTCAGATCAGGACTGACTTGCTTGTAGGGATGTGCTAGAATGTCACCCAATTCAGATTTGGTACCGCATTTTCCACTAATTTCCCTATTCTTGTTGAGAATCGGATTTTAATGTAGCTTATTTCCACAGCTAACTATGTGTTTTTTTAAAAAAATCTGCCTCTAAAAGATCGATTTTAAGAATACCTTATCAATATTTCCTTCAAAATATCAATATTTCTTTCAAAGTATTGATATTTTTAAAGGAACTGGAGTAATTTCTTGTGCAACGTTTGCTCCTAAGGAGTGCCATGGAATGGGAGCAAAGTGAGTGTGAAAAGTCATCATAAGTATAAACAGTAAGACCTAGAAAAAGACCAGCTAAAGCTAGGATTTCAAATTCACACTGATTTCAGCGTGAGAAGTATGCCCATATTTATTCTTCTCCAAGCCCGTCATCTCCACCTTTGCAGTGGCCCACAGGAGCAGCCTGGCCAGCCAGGGCAAGGAGATTGTGGGCCAGAACATTGATCACTTTATCCCTGTGACCAAGCGGAAGTACTATTTTGCCGTGGACGCCGTCTATGTTGGCAAAGGCTGGGTTGCTCCTGTTCCCTTTCCTGCACCAGGACTGGCCAGTGCAGTGCCAGCAGGACACCCCAGCGGCAAACACCCAGTGGCTTTGATGTCAACGCATTGGTGTAAGAACTAGTAGACATCGTCAAAACATTAGGAAAGTGCATATTGTTATTGTATTGTTATTGAAAGGTGTTGCTGTTGCTTTCTTAATAATATTAATATTTTGTTATTTAAATTGTTGTAAACAATATTGTTCTTTTCTGATGTGTATTTTGCATTTGTGTTTATTTTTTGTGAGCCACCTTAAGGGCCTTTTTGGCCAAAAGGCGGCATAGAAATAAACTGTAACATAACATATTTCCTTTAAAAATATCGATATTTATATCATTTTTTTCCTGAGTGAAAAAAACCCCACACGGATCAGTAAAGGCAGCGGCTAGCGGATACAAAACAAACTCGAATTGATGCCAGCCTGTTAGGTCGACAGAATGCTTTCTAACCAGCACCGGCCAATGGATCCCATCCCTTACTTGCTCGACAGGGTCAAAGTCCACCTTCTTCATCATTCTTTTTCCAGTGTCTCTGAACATTCATCAGGATGAACAATTTCATTGCTGTTTCGTTATGTACTCTATTCTGTGTGTTTTTTATTTGTAAGTAGACCTTAATATGTTATTACTGAATGGTGGCATATATACTCTTAATTAATAAAGATGATTACTTTCCCCTCTCTGTCCCCAGCATATAGTATTCATTCAAAGGTATGCTAAAGGCATGTACACATTAGAGGCTTAAGATGCAGCAAGGTCATTTTCCCCCACTGGGTTTCAAGTCATATTTGCATACTGGTGTACACATCAGAGGGGGATGGGTGAGTAGCCAAGACCTTGTCTGTGCTGAGACCAACTTCTTGTATTCTTGACCCCAGCCCAGCGTGGCTCATTGTGAGCTGCAGAGACAAACTGGGCGAGGGGATCAGGGCAGTGGTTAATGCATCCCTTGATGAAGGTCATCTGCCATCTGCCTTCAAGGAGGCGGTAATAATTCCAACTTTGAAAAAGGCCTCCTTAGACCCCTTGGATTTAAACAACTTCCACCCAGTCTCAAATCTGCCATTCCTGGGTAAATTGGTCAAGCGGGTAGTGGCGAACCTCGCCTCTGGGATTCCCTGCTTTTGTAGGACTATGACTAAGGCCTGACTCAGGGTTAAGAGCTAGGCCCTGACTCAGCAGTTTTGGTGACCCACTCCAGCAGTTTTCTATGTGTTTATACTGACTTGCTAGTAGTGTGTTTGCTCAAGAACAACGCTTTTGTCTGTCTTATAGCGGTAGGATGTGTCTTCACTACAAGAGGGGAGGGAGGGGGATCCAGGGGGCTACCATTAGTGTTGTAGAGGGCAGAGGGAGATACGGAGTAGGGAGGCAGTTATGTTATCAGGGGAGAGGGGTATGCAACAGAGTGCTGGTTGCCCCCAAACTGTCTCCCTGTTTAAATAGCCTGGATAGCCGTGGTGACATTCCCCCCGGGCTGAAATTGCTGCTTGTGAATGCCAGGTCGTTGAATGGTAAAACAACGGCCATTCAGGACTTGATCCTGGATGAGCATGCCGACCTGGCTTGTATTACTGAGACCTGGTTGGATGAAGCTGGGGGAGTTAATCTCTCTCAGCTTTGCCCACCAGGTTTCTCTGTGCAGCAGCAGGCAAGACCTGGGGGGCGGGGAGGTGGAGTTGCAGTGGTCTATCGGGACACTATCTCCCTGACCAGGTGCCCTACCCCACAGTGTCCAGGGTGTGAGTGTGTGTATTTGAAGTTGGGTGGTCGGGACAGATTAGGGATTCTGTTGGTGTACCGCCCACCCCGCTGCTCAACAGTCTCCCTTCCTGAGCTAGCCAGGGTGGTCTCGGGGCTGATGTTGGAGTCCCCTCGGCTTGTGGTGCTGGGGGACTTCAACATCCATGCCGAGGCCGCCCTGTCGGGAGTGGCTCAGGACTTCATGGCCTCCATGACAACCATGGGTCTGTCCCAAGTAGTATCTGGCCCCACTCACGTTGCTGGCCACACCCTGGACCTTGTTTTCTGTGTGGAGGGGGATGATGGTGATCTTGGTGTGCAGGAACTTTCTGTAGTTCCTTTGTCATGGACAGATCACTACCTGCTGGGGTTTAGACTCACTGGGACTCGGAACCTCTGCAGGGGTGGGGGACCGATTAGGATGGTCTGCCCCAGGAGGCTGATGGATCTGGATGGTTTCCTGATGGCTCTTGGGGATTTTCCTGCCACCTCGGCAGGTGATTCTGTCGAAGCTGTGGTTGACCTCTGGAATGGGGAAATGGCCAGGGCAGTGGACATGATCACTCCTGAGCATCCCCTCTCACGAAGTGGAGCCAAACCAGCCCCTTGGTTTACCAAGGAGCTGGCGGTGATGAAACGAATGAGATGGAGACTAGAGCGACATTGGCGGAAGACTCGGAGCGAGTCTGACCGAACACGGGCTACAGCCTCCTTGAAGGCCTACTCCGTGGCAGTGCGGGCAGCAAAGAAATCATTCTTTTCTGCCACCATTGCATCTGCTGGGAGCCGTCCAGTGGAGCTGTTTCGAGTGGTCAGGGGTCTTTTACATTCTGGCCCCCGAGAGGGTAATATAGATCACTCAACAGCCCGCTGTCAAGAGTTTGCACAGCACTTTGCAGATAAAGTTGCTCAGATTCGTTCCGACTTAGACGCTATAATTGATACAGTCTCAGGGGATGTAACTTTAGCTCCTGTCTGTCCAATAATGATGGATTCTTTTCAATTTGTACAGCCCGAGGATGTGGACAAGATCCTTGGAGAGGTGAGAGCCACCACATGTCTGCTAGACCCTTGCCCTTCCTGGCTTATAAAAAGTGCCAGAGAGGGACTGGCTGAGTGGGTGAGGGGAGTGGTTAATGCCTCCTTACACCAAGGCAGAGTTCCAGGTTGCCTAAAGGAGGCAGTTGTAAGGCCTTTGTTAAAAAAGCCCTCCCTGGACCCCTCCATAATGGATAATTACCGGCCAGTGTCCAATATTCCATTTTTGGGTAAGGTAATAGAGCATGTGGTGGCATCCCAGCTCCAGGGATTCTTGGATTACAGATTATCTGGATCCATTTCAATCTGGTTTCAGGCCTGGTTATGGGACGGAGACGGCTTTGGTCACCTTGGTGGACGACCTACGCAGAGAACTGGACAGGGGGAGTGTATCCCTGTTGGTTCTGCTGGACCTCTCAGCGGCTTTTGATACCATCGACCATGGTATTCTTCTGGGCTGCCTTGCTGGGATGGGACTTAGGGGCACTGTTTTGCAGTGGTTCCATTCCTTCCTGGAGGGACGAACCCAGAAAGTGGTGCTGGGGGATTCCTGTTCAACCCCTTGGCCATTGACCTGTGGGGTCCCTCAGGGCTCAGTTTTATCCCCTATGCTATTTAACATCTACATGAAACCGCTGGGAGAGGTTGTCCGGGGGTTTGGGGTTGGGTGCCATCAGTATGCTGATGACACCCAACTCTATGTCTCCTTTCCACCTAATTCCAAGGAAGCTGCCTTGGTTTTAAACCAGTGTCTGGCGTCAGTGGTGGACTGGATGAGGGTGAACAAATTGAAGCTTAATCCAGACAAGACAGAGATGCTCCTGGTCAGTCGTAAGGCGAATCAGGGAATAAGGATACAGCCTGTGCTGGATGGGGTTACACTCCCCCTGAAGACGCAGGTTCGCAGTTTGGGTGTGCTCCTGGACTCAGCGTTAAATTTGGAGTCCCAGGTTTCTGCAGTGGCCAGGAGTGCTTTTGCACAATTAAGATTAGTGCACCAACTGCGCCCGTTCCTTGAGCTGTCTGATCTGGCCACGGTGACACACGCCTTAGTTACATCCCGTTTAGATTACTGTAACGCGCTCTACGTGGGGCTGCCTCTGAAGACTGTTCGGAAACTTCAGTTGGTACAACATGCTGCAGCCAGAATGCTAACGGGGGCTGGTTACAGGGACCGTACTACCCCCCCCCGTTAAAAAAGCTCCACCGGTTGCCAGTCTGTTTCCGGACACAATTCAAAGTGCTGGTGTTGACCTATAAAGCCCTGGCTTAGGTCCAGGCTATTTATCAGACCGTATCTCCCTGTATGAGCCTGCCCGGGCCCTGAGATCCTCAGGAGAGGCCCTTCTCTCAATACCCTCATCTTCTCAAGTACGACTAGTGGGGACGTGTGAGAGGGCCTTCTCGGTGGCTGCCCCTAGGCTTTGGAATTCCCTTCCTAGGGAGGTAAGAATGACCCCCTCTTTGCAGTCCTTCCGCCGACAAGCAAAGACCTTCCTATTCCAACAAGCCTTTGGAATTGAAGGCTAAGGATAGGGAGTGAAGGGTGCTGCATTGCTAATGTCTATTATATCATTTTTAAACTAGTTTGAACTTTTTTAGCTATATGTGTGTATGGTTTTAATATTGGAAATAGTTTAATCTTATTTTAATGTAGACTTTGTATGTTTTTAATTATTTGTATTTTTTATCTGGAAGCCGCCATGAGTTCCAGTTTTGGAAAAATGCGGGGTATAAATAAAGATAATAATAATAATAATAACTCCAAACGTACTTAGAGGAAGTGAACTACCTTGACCCATTTCAATCAGGGTTTAGACCCAGACATGGGACAGAAACAGAGTTAGTAGCCCTGGTGGACGATATGAGAAGGGCACTGGATAGAGGGGAATATACCCGCCTTGTTCTCCTGGATCTCTCGGCGGCCTTTGACACTGTCGACCACGGCATCTTGCTGGATTGCCTAGAGAGGTTAGGGATTGGCGGCACCGTTCTATGGTGGTTCCGCTCCTTCCTCTCTGGGAGATACCAGAGAGTGGTACTGAGGGATGAGGTTTTGGAGCCCTGGCCTCTCACATCTGGGGTACCACAGGGCTCTATCCTCTCCCCAATGTTATTCAATGTTTATATCAGGCCACTGGGAGATGTCATTAGGAGATTCGGGCTGCAATTCCACCAATACGCAGACGATACCCAGATCTTCCTCTCATTTAAATCTTCCCCACCAGCGGCAATAGAAATGCTGTCTAAGTGTCTGGAGTCGGTGAGGGATTGGATGAGCAGGAGTAAGCTCAGACTGAATCCTCATAAAACTGAGGTCCTGTTGGTGGGTGATAAAGAGAAATTGGGGGTTACTGATTTGATGCTCAACGGGGTATTATTGCCCCTAAGAGATCAAGTCCGGAGTTTGGAGGTCATTCTTGACTCCCAGCTATCTATGGAGGTGCAGGTAACGGCTGTCAGTCGGGCGGCGCTTTATCAACTACATCTTGTCCGAAGGATACGCCCTTACCTCCCTAGCTACTTGCTTCCCAAAGTAGTACATGCTCTGGTCTTATCCCGGCTGGATTATTGTAATGCCTTATATGTTGGTCTTCCCTGGACTACGGTTCGTAAGCTGCAGCTAGTGCAGAATGCGGCGGCTCGCCTTATTAAGGGCAGTCGCCGCCGTGACCATATCACCCCAGTCCTTAAGGAATTGCACTGGCTACCTGTGGTTGCGCGGGCCAAATTTAAGAGCCTGGCTTTAACTTATAAGGCTCTTCATGAGGCCGGTCCACTCTATTTAAAGAGTCGCCTTCATTCGCACCAGGGGTGCCGGCTTACAAGATCGTCCTTGAATGGCTCACTTCTTATACCTCCAGTAAAAGAGGCAAGGTTGGTGAGGACAAGGTCTAGAGCCTTTTCGATCGTGGCTCCTACGCTTTGGAATTTGTTGCCAACTGACCTCCGTCAGGCCCCCTCCCTGCTATGCTTTCGGCGGACCTTGAAGACCTGGCTCTTTACCCAGGTGTGGGAAGGGGATTAGGGTGGCAGATTGCAGTTCTTGGGGGGGTTAAACTCAAATTTAGGCTGGCAGATTGCAGATCTTGGGGGATTTAAATGTTTCAGCTTTTAATTTTTAATTTTTAGGATTTTGATTATGTTTATATGAAATGTACTTGTGTTTGGTTGTAAGTCCCCCAGAGTGGCAGATTAACCTCTGCCAGATGGGCATCTAACAAATCTCATCAATCAATCAATCAATCAATCACAGAATTGTAATCCAAGTACTGCAGGTTTCATCTTAATGGGCAATCCAACATCCTAACCTTATTGGCCAAGTCTAGGGATGGAGAGGATTTTGGTTCATTCCACAATTTGGAATGAGCGTCCCCCGTCCAGATCTGTTGGACCTTGCTCAGATTTAAATGCAGACATACGGATTAGTTTGCATGCCTACGAACCTTTCAAAGCATGGCTCACTCCAACTTAATGCGTATGGATTTTTTGTAATAAGAAAGTCCAAGGGCTTCCCTGGTTCTTTTTTCTTGCTTTTAAACTGTTCCTGTTTACCACTCTTGTTCAAAACTTTTGAGTAAAAAGCCCGTGAAACAGAAGTACATTATGATGTGCCACCCCTTCCTGGGTAATTCTATGTAGAAAAGTATGGCTGCCCCCATATACATACAACTTACTGCCATTTCCAGGGGCTTTTTACTCAAAAGTGTTGAACAAGCCCAGCAAGCACTGCACTCTCCAGCTGCTGCAAGAAAGCATGAAAAAAGAAATAGCCAGGGATGCCCGCTGATCACCTTATAAGTGCTTCTAACTCAATTTAAATATTGGGGTTTGCTAGGCTACCTGTGAGCAAGGCACACTGATCAGGTCTAGGCTGTTTTGTCAATCCCGAGCTAAGTCAACGCATCTTTAAGCATGGTACTGAATTAATCCTCTTCCCATTGTCAGATTCCTTTCCTGTGAGCAATTTAAGCAAGTTGTCAAAGCAACTTATTTTTTTGCTGGTGAAATGTTTGCCATTTTTGGAGGGCGTGCAGGGCAAGCAGCCATAAATTGCATAGATCCGTGGGGGATAAAGTACTTATAATATAGCATTTATGATGCATTAAACCACTGCATGTTCTATTTGCCCAGAAAGCTTATACTTTTTGATCTTCCAAGCTTACTTTTAAACAGGTTAAAATAACTTTACATTTAAAAGTACTGTGAGCAATGACTTAGCATCAAGATTTCCCTAGGGAATACTCTGGCACTGTTTCCGCATTACGGTAAGCCACAGTCAGAAATACACTGTAGCTGAACGCAGGGGTGTGGAATCCATGACCACACAGACGTTGTTGAAATCCCAGCTCCGATCAGCCCCAGCCAGCATGGGCAAGGCTCAGGGATGGTAGGAGGTGCAGACCAACAACATCTAGAGGTCCACAGGTGTCCCATTCCCTGGCTTACCATATGTGAACAGGGTGCTGGGTGGGTGAACCTTGCTCAATCATTCCCGCTCCACCCTGCCTGCTGTCAGGATAAAAGAACATGAGGCTTGACTTAGTGTTATTTGCCAACCAGCACTGATGGTTTGTTTCTCTCCAAAGACACCACAAGCAGAAGCTAAGGTTTGTTCTTGGCTTAGTGCTTATAGTTTATTTGGAGAGAAACAAACCACAAACACTGGCTCGCACATAACACTAAGCCAAGCCTCGTGGTTTTTTTCTCCCAAAACACATGCAAGGTAAAGCATGCACCAGCTGCTTATTCACAGTAAACCATGGTTTAGTTCTGACAATGGCTTTCCTTAACATGCACATTAAGCCAATGACTGGATTCTATTTTATTTTTGGAAAACCAGAAAGTATTATTGTGTATTACGACATACCGATGCAAACATTACACCACCATACCAAAACAACCTGTGTATTTTATCATATTATAGCTTTGTATGGAACATAATCATGCTTCTCTATTACATACTGGAGTAGGCACCGCTTGATTTCCTTATACAGAAATGTTTGAACAATAAGACTCTCATTCCTGCTACACAGTGTTCAGAATACAGGCTTTTTGGCAAGTTGCCTTTGGGTGTTTTTCTGCAAAATTTACACCATTGTTTGGAGGTCTATCTTGTATACGAAGAGCATTAATTACAGATATATGCACCCAAAAATTACCCTAATAAAACCCAGTTTTTCCACTTCCAGTTGTGACTTTCCAATGGGAAACAAATCAGTTCTTCCTTGTGCAACAAGACTACCACATACCAAATTTGGTTCACACCTGTCAACCTGTTCTTGATTTCTTGTGGCAACACCACACAAACACACACACAAAATTAGTGATTTCTTTTTGAAAAATTGAGCCTAAAAATGCCATGCCTATTTATTTTTTTAGAATAATCTACCAACAACAAAACAAATAATTTAATTTTAATATTTCATTTCATTCCCGCAAAGGTTTTCAGTATGAAAACTTAATGCCTTTCCAAAATCCCAAACATGCTTTAGGCATGCTGTTCTCCTGACACCATTTTCTTCTCCCTCACTGTGTGATCTGAGCCAGTTAGGGATATCACGTAGCCCAGGGTACCCAATGAGGTGCCCTCCAGATGTGGCTGGATTATAACTCCCATCAGCCTTGCTTATTGGTTACACTGGCAGAGTCCGATGGGAGTTTTAATTCAACAACATCTAGAGGGCACCACATTGGCTACCTCTGATGTAGGCAAACAGATTTATTGAGGGCAAATGAAGCAATGCACTATTCACTCTGGGCAGAAACACTTCCCTAGTGAGGACGTTCTCTGCCTTCCCACACCATGCTACAATGGCTTCATTGATCACCCCCATCACACAGCATAGGGAGCAGGGAAGCATCACCTGGTTGTCTTGGTAACACTTGAACAACTTCCTTCCCAACCCGTTCCCCCCCCCAAGATAATAAGATAATAACAATAAAAACACACTCACCCCTATTTGCGCACCTCTCTGAAAACACTACCAAAAGAAGGGGGTGCCTTGTGGGCGGCAGGAGTGTTCATTGAAAAACAACTCAGCTCACATTTTATGAATCTTGCTGCTAAGTTTGCTGCTTTAAATGGTGTGCAGAGCACTGAAACTGAACCCATAGCGTTTATAGTTACTGGCGCGTGGCTTGCACTTCTTACAATAATTAACAATACACTGAAAAGTCACTGATGTGAGTAATCGATGGACTTCAGGAACAAAATGAAACGAAAATGTTTGCTTGAACAGTATCCCCTCCCAACTGCCATGTGGGCTGTATTGGCAAATGCTGAAAACATCACAGTGTTACATTTCCCTCCCCATAAACTCTGACCTTCTACTTCTGGAAATGATGTACTTTCAGGTTCCTTCGTTGGAACGGCAGGTTTCAATGTACCTACATCCTTGGCCTTGGGTTTTCCTGGAGGTTCCTTCTTTTTCTCAAGATCTTTAACTGCAAAGGTGGATGAAATTGGTTTAAATCATGGGAACATAGAAATATAATAAATTCTCCATCCCCAGTCATAAAATGGGCTTCTTTGGGTGGCACTGTCATATTTTGCCATGTGAAACAGTTTGCATTACATTTCAGCCATGTTTTAATGCCTTCTTCTGTTGTCGCCAACATAGGTATGTTGTTTCTATCTTCTGTGGGAAACCTTTGGCTCGGCAGATGTTGTTGAACCACAACATCTCATAATCCCCGGCAGCTGGCCACACTTGCGAGGGCTAATGGGAGTTGTAGTTCATCAACATCTGGAGGGCCAAAGGTTCCCCACTCCTGATTTATATTCAATCCAAAGCAGCATGTAGCAATAATAGCATAAAACAGATATTTAAAAGCAGCAAAGTAAGCAGTTTGCCAGCAAAAATATAAAAGAGCAGAATGAACCACAGTGTGCAAGAAAACTTATAAGGGTGTCAGATCACCCAATCCTGAAGGCCCTGTATTTCATTTTCCACATTTTAGAATCTAATTAATTTATAAATAAATAAATAAGAGGGTCTTAGTAATTTATCTAGTTTAAATATTTATTTTATTTATTTATTAAATTTATATCCCACCCTTCCTCCCAGTAGGAGCCCAGGGCGCCAAATATCCATACTGTGCCTTGTGATTTAGAAGCCCCCCCCCAAAGCTGCTTAAAACAGTCACACAATTTTATACAAAGCCACGGTGATGGACTATGTGAGATGCTACAGGGGCCGGGGGACATTACATTAAAAAATTATCTCTGGTTCTCCTGCTGCTGCTGCTACTGCCAGCTTCAGAGGACTCTGACAAGCACATGGGGAAAAGCTCGCATTCTCTATGTTCCTAAATGCAAACAGGAAAGTGGTTAGATGGACCCCCCCCCCAGGAAGAAAGGTCCAGAGCAGCTTTCGCCAACCTGGTGCCCTCCAGATGTTTTGGACTACAACCCCCATCGGCTCCAGCCAGCGAGGGCCGCACTGCTTCTGGACAACCTTCCAGGGGCCATATGCCAGTGGTGTTAAGGCCAGAGCGAAAAATGGGCAGAGCAAAAATGTAAATATCAGCTTTGCACAGTAGGCTAGTTTCTGCACAAGCTCATGCACGCATCTCTCTGTCCTCCATCCAGGCAAGCAAAGGCATGATCAGAGTGCAAGGACACACTCCAGCCAGGCAAAAACATTCAAGGTGTGAAGCAGAGTCCCAAGGGCCAGATAAAATGGCCTGGAGGTTCCGCACCCCTGTACAAGCTTAGCGCAGGCTCCCACTGCTGTCTTCCAACATTCAATGTTTGGAAGGTGGCGGGGCCAGGAGACAAGGATGTAGCAGAAGGGACAGAATCAGCTGGCGCTTCCCCCATCTCCTCTCATGAGGGTGCAAATGAAAGTCCTGAATGACTTCTGTCTTTTTCCCAAGCTGTAATGAAGAAAAATGGTTCTTGACATTTCTGGAGAATTATTTTAATGTCCCTCTTCCTTATCTGTTCTTCATTAGACTATAAACGTACTGGCCCCTTTCAGACTCTTCTTCTATCTCTTGAAATCTAAAAGATTTATCACTGCTGCCAGTCTCCTCTGAATCCTCTCCAATTTGTAGTCTTTCTAAAATGAGGAAAACTAAATACAGTATTCCAGATGACACTGCAGCAAGACCACACATCCATTAACTGTGTAGAGAAGTTATTAAAAGGAATTTATTAAAAACATGTACTAGGGCAGGAGGTAGTCCCATCATATATTTTTTAAAAAAAATCATGTTCTGCTCATGACCCTTTTTCAGTCATGTTACTGATTTGTCAGCTATACACTCTCTCCTTTGCAGATAGGTTCACAGGTTGGGCTTTTTCATGTATTATGGTGTGGTTTGCTACTGAAAGGTACCACAACCAAACCTGGGTTGTTGAATAAGCACATGTGGGATTACACATATTTGCAAACACAAGTTTGTCTCCAGTTTGTTTACACTTTACATCTACAAATATACACTGAAAATATCATGTATACATCAAGCAAACTGTATTTGTGTGAATCTGCCTATAAATATAGCTGAATCTCAGTGGTCTTAAGCAATGTTAACTGTATACAACATTTTTCAGAGGGGAAGCTGTGTTGGTCTCTTGCAGCAAAACAATGTCAAATAGCACCCTAACGACTAACAAATGTAGTCTTTTTGTGGACCACAGTCTGTTTCAACAGATGCATGAACTGTTACCCTGAGTTTCAAATACTTTTGGTGTCTTTGTGTGTGAGGGCAGAATCAGCACAATGGATTTTATCACACTGCATGCTTTAATTGGCTTGCCAATGACAGTGTATCTGAATTATCAATACAATTTGGGGTGTGTGTGAATAGGTATTGTTAAAATGACAATTATCACCGTATGAACTTTTACTGCATTTCACTTCCTTCTGACCTCACTGTTTACAACATATATACCTGCAAGTCAGGATAACACTTCATGCATCTGATAAACTGGGCTGCAGTCCACAAGACATATACCATAACACATTTGTTGGTTGTTAAAGTGCCCCACTGCTCTTTGTCAGGTATAGCACATCCACAGAAAAGATGGAAAATGATAGCATTGTGAGCACAAGATGTCTGATTTCATTCAGACAGGCCATTATGCTGTCATGAGGATCTAAGACCCACTGCAGCCAATAAAAAAAGAGTAAAGCCAAGGAACAGGATTTGAAATATACTGTCAGCCTTACATTCTAAATCACACTGTTAGCCTTGTTTTTCCAGTGGAATGAAGCAATTCTAAAAACAACCACATCTAATAACTCAGAGCCTGGAGAGACCATTCAACAGCTTGTAGCATGTGGGTTTTGAGGATTTCTTACACCAGGTATAAGTCGGGATCGACTTGAAGGCAGTCCATTTCCATTTACATCAGGGTGTTATAGCAAATACAGCCAGTCACACTAAGAAATGGCTCTGAGAGAGCTTAAGAACATAAGAAGAGCCTGCTGGATCAGGCCAGTGGCCCATCCAGTCCAGCATCCTGTTCTCACAGTGGCCAACCAGGTGCCTGGGGGAAGCCCGCAAGCAGGACCCGAGTGCAAGAAAAGCTTGGCATAGGTTCTTCATTAGCAATCATCATGCCCCTTCCGATGGACATAGGGCTTCCTTCAGGGACTAGACTCCCGTATTTTATTTTATTTTATTTATTTATTTACATTTATATACTGCCCCATAGCCAAAGCTCTCTGGGCGGTTTACAGCAATTAAAAACAATAAAAACAAATATACACATTTTAAAACACAAAAAACAATTTAAAAGCACAATTTTTTAAAAAAATTAAAAACAATTTTAGATGCAAGGCATGTGGTCTACCACTGACCCACAGCGCCAATGGACACACAAATTAACTCATGTGCTAGAGACAACACTACAGTCAAGGGGCAGAGACAAGGAAGGGAAGATCTGATTGCATACCAGATTACTGACTGGCTGATAAATCCAGGAGGGCCCAGTTCACACCATTCAGTTGTAATTGCAGGTAAGGGTTTAGTACAGTGTTCTTCAACCTTGGGTTCCCAGATGTTAAGAACATAAGAACATAAAAAGAGCCTGCTGGATCAGGCCAGTGCCCCATCTAGTCCAGCATCCTGTTCTCACAGTGGCCAACCAGGTGCCTGGGGGAAGCCTGCAAGCAGGACCCGAGTGCAAGAACACTCTCCCCTCCTGGGGCTTCCGGCAACTGGTTTTCAGAAGCATGCTGCCTCTTACTAGGGTGGCAGAGCACAGCCATAACGGCTAGTAGCCATTGATAGTGTTGGGTTCAAATCTAAGCGTCCCCTTTACTAAAGGGGCGAGCTAACGCACCCCTCCACCCTGGATAGGAGTGCAAGCTTGACAATGTTTCCTATGTGGGTGGTTCTAACTCCACCTCCTTCCATGCTATTTCCTAACAATAGCCCTGTACTCCATGAATTTGTCTAATCTTCTTTTAAAGCCATCCAAGCTGGTGGCCATTACTGCATCTTGTGGGAGCAAATTCCATAGTTTAACTATGCGCTGAGTAAAGAAGTACTTCCTTTTGTCTGTCCTGAATCTTCCAACATTCAGCTTCTTTGAATGTCCACGAGTTCTAGTATTGTGAGAGAGGGAGAAGAACTTTTCTCTATCCACTTTCTCAATGCCATGCATAATTTTATACACTTCTATCATGTCTCCTCTGACCTGCCTTTTCTCTAAACTAAAAAGCCTCAAATGCTGCAACCTTTCCTCGTAAGGGAGTCGCTCCATCCACTTGATCATTCTGGTTGCCCTCTTCTGAACCTTTTCCAACTCTATAATATCCTTTTTGAGATGAGGCGATCAGAACTGTACACAGTATTCCAAATGCGTTGTTGGACAATACCTCCCAGCCAGCTTAGCCAATGGTCAAGGGTGATGGGAGTTGTAGTCCAAAGACAGCTGAGGTCCCAAAGTTCAAGAACAGTGGTCTAGCAGCTTGCCACAGGAAGGTCAGTGATGCCACAGACTAACGAGAACCTCTGAGGACCTGCACACACTGCATATATTAGATCCTGCCCCTTCCATGGCTTCCATCTGACAGGTATAGCCTATTGGATATTCAATATGCAAAAGCAGCCATATTGGGATCTACAACTGGAGTGTATCTGCTCCAGCTCAGTGTTTTAGGGTAAGTGGCTAGAAATGAAAGAACGTAGCTAGATACATTACAACCCAGTATCACAAATTGCAAAACACACCATCAAATGGTCATCTTTAAAAACAGCTTCCTGTAAAGCAAAATCCGGTGAGATATGCAGATAATAGAAGATAACGTACTTCGGAACTGGCCTTGAGCCGCCTTGCTTTCTTGGTCCTTAGCAAATGCGACTATCTGAACTGTATAGCTCTGATCAGGGATAAGGCCTTGAATAATTGCTTTGTTTGCATTGTTTTGGAGAGTGAGCTCATTGGTTTTTCCACCTGCCAAAAGAGAAACAAGACCAGAATTGCAGTTTTAATTAAGGGGGAGGGATAGCATGGAGACCTACATTTTTGTATGTGAATGCAATATTACATGTTGTAAATGCCACATAAATCCACAGTTAAACCAGAGAAACATGTGAAGCTGTCTTATACCACATCAGACCAGTCCCATCTGTTCAAGAATATTTTGTGCGGCCCTCCAAGTCAAAAGGCACCCTGTATTCCTTCTTACCCTGCACCCCCACCCCCACCTTTAAAATCCTTGAATAGTAATTGAGGCTCCTTTAGATTCCAGCTGGGATATGGGGATACATAAATAGGTAGCTACAGTATATGCAGTCATGCATTCTTCAGCTCAGTAAGACACTTCTTTGGCATACACTGGAATGATATAACTTTAAATCGTGTTTCTGCCTGTCTCCTCACTGGGGAATTACCCCTCATTAATCCTTTGCAATCATAGGCAGCAAAGCTACAGAGCTCTGAGCAATCTGGGATCCCTGTCCATACTGCGAAACACTACAACAGAATGCTTACATTACAGAATGCAAGGGAAAGAGGATGTATGACTGGATGTCAACCCCAAATAAAAACTACCGCTTGCAGAAAGCTAGCATGTCAGGAGGTATGATTGGATGTCAACCCCAAATAAAAACTACTGCCTGCAGAAAGCTAGCATGTCAGGGTGCAGACCAACATGGAATGCCCCCTTGCCCCCTTGAAACCCAATTGCTCCACCTGCATTCTGAAGTTGTGCAGTCCCAGAAGGGTCAGACCATGTATTGTTTTTGAGCATTTATACCAGTTGTATTTTAAAGCCACCTTGGCATGTAGCAAGAGGGCATTATCACTCACCATCTCTAGTATCACCAAACCCAATGAATGAGGCCTGTTTATAAGAGAGTGGCTTGCAGGCCTTTTACCTAAAGAGAACCCTTTCCATATAGACTATCGAACACCTGGCCTGTTGCAGAAGATTCTGCAGCATGTTGTAAGTGTGCTGGAACCAGTTCTCTGTCTGAGAAGAACTGTCCTTACACTCTCAAGTCACATGGAAGAGAGGCATAGACTTCAGTGTAGCTTGGATTGCAAAGGACAAGTTTATTCATGTATGAACATCACCTCAGAAACAGAAGCTGGCAGTTGACCAGATGATGACCCATACAAACTTAGATTTTTAAAAAAAACTGTAAAGGTTTGGCTTCTTGACAGTCAGGTTAAAATCTATGCAATTTTAATTTATTTGCTTTAATGTGTTTCTAAAGATGCTTTGTTTTAATATGTTTTAAAAGATTTTTGTTCGTAAGATGTTTTAGAGTGATCTTGGCATTTTTGTTTGCCGCCCTGGGCTCCTTCTGGGAGGAAGAGCAGGATATAAATTTAATTAATAAATAAATAATATACAAGTGCCATTTATCCTCAGAGGCAGCAGAAACAAAGTTCCAGTCCAGATGTCTTTTACGTGAATTGCCCCCTGGTACTCCAAGCGTGATCACTTTGCACTTCCTTCATACTCGTGTTAAACTTTCCCCCAATCCATACTTGTAGGTGTGCTCTTTTTTGTTTATGTTGCTGTTTGCCTGTCTCTGCCTCTACACCAAACACCCCCCTTCCATGACGGTGTGAGCATACTCAAGTCTGCAAGTGTGTTTGGTTTGTTTACAAACTCCCCTCCCTCCCTCCTTCTTCCCCTCTCTGTGCAGAGCTGACCATCACACACATTGGCAAAAAGCCAAAAGGAGTCCCAGTACCCTCCCCACTGTGCCTGTGAGATCTCCACAATGGCAGATCCAGAACATACATTTAAAGCTTCTGGAAACCTTTCACTTTTATTTTGGTTGGTGCCATTCTGAGAAACTGCCCCTTCTGACGCTGCCCCCATCCCCAATATTATTTTTATTATTTTTCAGCCTCTTGAGATACTGCTTGCTTCTCATCTCATTTTGTTTTGTCTCAGGTCAGATAACAGAAGGAGAAGGGAGAGGGGCGAGCCAAGCCAATAGGAACCCAACAAAAGCAGGAGGCATGGAAGGAGGTGGAGTTAGAACCACCCACATAGGAAACAGCGGGGGCAAAGCAATCTGGGATCTCTCCTTAGCAACGGTTTGTAATCACTCACTCTCTCCTGTTTGGAGTATACCTGGTATGAGAAAATCCAAATTAAGGGGGGGGAAGTGTGGGAAAGCAATGATTGGAGGGCAACGTCATACAGACAGTGAAGAATTAATGGAAATACATGGAGCTTACTATTCACATTAAACCACAGTGTGGATGGGCCCCAGGTTGGTGGCGCTGATCACTTCCATCCATTGCTTGCAACTGTTGCTCTAAAGCAGTGACCTCCCACCTGGAGCAGGCCTCCTCATTTGGTCCACAAGGCTGTTTCAGCTAAGTCACACCCACTCATCCCACACCAGCGGTGGGGCACTAAAGGACAGGGCTTGGCCAAATGGGGGTTTGCAAGCATCGCTGATCGGCAGCACTTGCAAAGCTGTGTGCGCCAGGCTCTGCAAGCACAGACAACTAGCTGGCCATTGGGGTTCACAAAGTGCTATGCATGGGGCTTTGCAATCAGCTTGCCTTGCCCAGACAGTTTGATTTCAAACAGTAAAAAACACTCACCTGACATCATTGAAACATCAGGTAATTGACAGGTTGGCAGCCCTGCCTACCTCTCAAACTTGGCCCGTGGAAGGTGGGAAGAGATAAGTGTCTGGCCCTCTGGCTAGATCCAGTTGCCCACCTCTGCTCTCCCAGAAGGGGTGCCAATTAGGGGAGATATGCACAAATGGGCCACCCATAGGACTGTGGGCCTTTCATCATCACCCAGATCATCACCCAGAGTAGTTACATGTGAATAGTCCAGATTTACATTGTTTCTCCCCAAATATACATTTGATCAGTGCCTGATGCAAGTATGACTTCTTGGTTTCTTCACAGAAACCAAGACCAGCCAGAATAATCTCTCTTCAGCAAACAATATCCTCAGGGGCAAACTACAAGTTACACACAGATGTGCGCAGCAAAGCACCAACTTTATTTCTTTTTTATAAAAAGCACTAAGCTAAAGACTGCAATTCTGAGCTGACGAACAACAGCAGAATGAAGGTTTTTCTTATGCTGATTTTCTGCTGAATTTTGAAAGAAGCCATGCTCTAATATGCCCATGTGTGTGGAATGTGTAGTTTGCCCTTCAGTTATGATAAAACCCTGATTATTCAGCCAATAGGATCTTGCACACGGGATGGTAATTCCAACTTCAGTAAGCCTTTTCCAAGGCCTTCACACAAGCAGACCATGGGAACGAACCAGAATTGAGCTACTTGTGGGCATTCCCACCGAAGATGCGTATACATTCCCTTGTGCCCACACCCTTCCCAACAGTTCTGAGGCAATTTTGTATTGCTTTCAAATGTTTAATGTTGCTGTGCACCACCCCAATGTTCTATGAGAGGGCAGTATACAAGCACTTTTATAATACGAGATTATTTGGCTTAGCATGACACACAAACCAGACCACTATTTCAGGGGCAGCAACACTCCTAGGCCTAAATGGACCTAAAAGCAGGAACAAACTGCATGTCTCCCCAGCCCCAACCCACAATCTAGGACTGCTTCCACACTAGGTATTTAGTCCAGAATCGCCATCCTTTGTTCACTCACTTGTTAGTGATCATCAAACCAGGATTCTTCCTTTCCTTTTGGGAGTTCATTTACTCCAACTTTTAAAAAAGTAACCCAGAAGAACAGCACAAACCCAGGTGGTGTAGAATGGAATATCAAATCTTAAGGCTACAGTCCAGTCACTTCCTTCATTACATTTATGGCCCTGGTTTCCCCTCACTTCCTTGTTGCAATGAAACACAAGTAATCAATTCTCTTTATTGCCTTAGGCTTAGAGGGGAGGAGGACAGGACTTCATGTTACAATGAACTGGAGGGTTTATGGCAAAGCTTTCCAAGGCTCGCTGCATGTGAGGAACATTCCCCGTCCATTTTGTGACTTGTGTGGAGCCTAGAGCTTTGACTTCTCCCTCCCAGCAAGGAAAACATCAGGCTACTTTCAAACCTTGGAAAACTTCAGGCTGCTTTCAAAGTCACAGATAGAAAGGAGGAATTTATCTGATCTGCACCAAACCTCTGACTGCTTTGCAAAACAGTGAGACATTTCACTATTTTGCAAAGTTTCAGTGCAACAATCAAGTATGGGAGGAAGGACAAATCCTTCCTGCACTCCCTTCTTCTCAGTTGTCTTCTCAAACAACATACACACAATCCCCATTTTTTTTCCTTTCACCATGATGATGAAGTTGGGCACTGCTGGATGTAAATAGAAGTCACTTCTGGATTATCTGTTTATAGAGCATTTATCCTGGCTTTTTTTGCACAAAGTTTGCAAGGCAGTTAAATGATGTCAGCTATTTATTGAGCATTCATTCTGATTTGTTTGCGGGGAGGTTAGACAATGTTGCATCAAGCATTATTCTACATTTCCAGGGCATTTTCCTGTCAATTTCCTTACAGCAAAAAGTCTGACTCAGGTCGATGGTGGGGAGAGGAGCTGTTGCAAAAGAGTGCCAAATCAACTTTAATTTTGCGATTTTTCCATTATGTGACTGAAACACACAGAAAAATAGTGGGAGTCTGAAAACGGCCAAAGATAAAGCACGTTATTAATTGTAGTGTCAAACCATCATTTTAATTCTACAGTAGGGCCCCGCTTTATGGTGATTCGGTTTACGGTGATTCGCTAATACAGCGGTCTCAATTAGATGTAATTAGAATAAAACCCCACTCATACGGTGCTTGTTCCGCTTTTACAGCGGTTTTCGGGCATCGCGCGCCATTCTATTCAATGAGTTCTGCTTTACAGCGGTTTTCGCTTTACAGCGGGGGTCCGGAACGTAACCCGCCGTAAGAGTGGAGCCCTACTGTACTTACAGCTTAAAATGAAAGAGGAATGCCTTAACAATGCCAAGGAATCCTAGTATGGAAGCAGCCTAGGTTTTCTGCCCTGGGCATTTCCAGTGAGTTGTAAATAATAAATTAAGTTACAGTAATACCTAAGTTAAGGAATCCTCCAAGAAGGAAGTTCCTTTTAAGCAAGGCTGTTTTAAAGGTGAAACTGACAAGCTTTGCTTTGGATAGCTTTCCCTATGGATAAATGTTCAAGCCTGTGGCTTTGCTTTAAGGAGAAACTGACCAGCCTGTGCCTTTGCTTTGCTAGGATGAAACTGACAAGCCTCTATGTTTGTATTAAATAGATCTCTTTGTTTTCTCCCAGGGCTGAGGAGGGAAGGATCCAATACCATTCAGAGGAGGAGAAGGAGGGGAAGGGGTGGAAATGGGTGGGTGCTAGGTAAGCACCCTTTAAAGCCCCTGTTGAAGCTGCCCCCACCATCTATGAGTATGTGTATAGGAACCTATCCCTATACTTTCCATGTTATTCCTGCCACTGGTACCAAAGTTTCTGTTAAAGAAGTAATGTCCAGGAAAGCATCTACTTTGTTAACTGAGGCATTACTGTATTAGAAAAAAGTCTGGAGTGTGCTGTTGTACTCACATCTGCAATACAGAAATCCCTCAACAGCTTTTAGGGAACCTTGGAGCTCAGGTTGAAAACTGTCAATACACGAAAATGCATCATTTAATTCCCCTCCCCTTTTACCTGCATTTGGAGTGACGAGGAGTTTATATCCATCAAATTGCCCTTTAGGGGCTTTCCACGAAATCTGAACACTGTCATGAGCAACAACAGCATATCTTAATCTTGACGGTGGGGCCACTGAAAGGGAAGCAAAAATATAGGCACTGAAGTGTCAGTAGAACTTATCACACTTTATATTAAAATTACGACACATACAGACATTCAAATTAAACAGACGCACCACACTTTTTGGACAAGACAAAGGATGCAGGCTATCAGAAGAGTCCCATGATGAGAGTCTATTAGTTTGTAAAATGACATTCAATTAAATTATCAGTTCCCCAAAGACAATTATCAGTTCCCCAAAGACATAAGCTACACAGTAAACTGAAAAATGAGTATTGCCCCCCACAAGGAAAGACAAAGAAATGGGGGGGGGAGGTTAGAGGTTAAAAAGTTCTAGTTTAGCAAGCAAAGCCAATGTATTTTTTGTTGTTATATATGCTCTTTGTTGTATTATGTAGGATGGAACATTCTAATGAGCTTTTTCTAGCTTTTGGGGTCTCTTGTGTTGGGGGAGTGACAGTGTTGAAGGTCATATTTTCAAAGGCTTCAGAGAACATGAAATTTGAGCAGATTTCAGGAAAGAAGAAGCATCATAATTTTCAAAGGGCAGCGGTAGTGGTGGGCATGTGTATCCAGCTGACAATATGGAAATAACTGGGTGGCTGGAGCTCCTGAGCCAAGTAGCGGTTAAGGATGCTAGGTGTCTCTTAGTTCAAAGCAGAATGTCGCTTAGAATATGTCTACTACTCTATAATTGCTCTGAAAATGGGAAGAACAAATGTCAGTAAAATGAACCAAAATTTGTCCCAACTTTCATGGCTTCCCACCAACAGACACTGCAAATTTCAGCTCTGTAAAATTCTGCTACAGAGAATTCCCAGACCCACCATTTCAGTTACAATTGCCAGAATTCCCATGGGAGGTGTGGAAAGCCAACACAGTTGACATTATAAGCAAAGACAATCAGGTATGCACATGCTAGCCAACATTTTCAGAGAGGTTCCACAGTCTACACACACAAATACACCTATTCCTGATATATCAGTCGTAGACCTGCGCATCTGCAGAAGACCAGAGCCCAGTCCTGTACAATTTGTGATCCATTAAATCAAATGGTGCTCAAAAGGAGCGTGAATGACCTCTGTTTTGGTGTGTGCTTGAGACTGTAGAGAGTGGGTCATCACACACCTGGAAAGCCATAAAACATGGCTGGTGGGCTGGGCTGGGCTTGGCTTGGGAGACAAGGTGTACAGATTCGCCGTGGGGCTCAAAGTAACTAACAAGATGCTTGCCTCGCTAATGGCTGGGGTAGGATGACATATGAGCGGCCCTGCTTCTTCACTGTCTACCAATCCTCCCTCTACTAAACCAGACAAACCTCCATCTCATTTCCCCTTAACTCTATGCCTTGCCTTTCTCAAGCCAAACCTTACCATTAGTGATGGGTGAATATGTCATTTTCTCTGTTTCTCTTAAGATTTTTTCCAGTCTTAAGTTTGGTTCTCCACATTTCCAAATAACTTTGTGATTTTTTAAAAAAGTCCTCATGAACATTCATCAGCACTTTAGCATGAATTTCTCCTTAGGTGTACTTTTTTGTATGCAGTTTTGCCTAATATACACATTTTTGCAAAGCCATTTTCTACATTTTTGCATGTTGTTTTCACTAGTATATGCATGTTTAAGCATACTCTGCACTAGTATATGTATTTTTGTGCACACTACTTGGCTACAGAACTGCACTACCAAATTTGGAGAACTGAATTTCAATGGGTGGCTTGGTTTCAGTTCTCATATTTTTTCGGAAAGTGCAAATGTGATAGATTTGGCTTTAAATGCAAACTAAATCTAATTTCTCTCCCATCCTTACCTCCAACGCCCATATCTCCAAGACCCTCAAGAGCTAGTTTTCCACTGCAGTGTCTGATTGCTCCTTCCTATCACAGCCATTCCATTTGGGGAAGGCTGCTCCATCAAGAGAAGAAATGGCATCCATGATGCTCCAATCCAAATGACATGAAAAGGCTTCTCATTTGGGGGTGTAGTTAAAAGAGAGATGGGGTGTTCATGAACCGATCAGGAGTGGCAAAAGCCGCACTTGACAGCACATTTTGGCTGTCCTGATCTGTCCTACAGTAGTTCTGATCAGCTCCACATAATTTATATGTGTAATTTTTAACCAGCTAATAATGAGGCTGAGCCCCAAAACAAATTAGAAAGCAGCATGTGCGCAAGTGTACACACACACACATATTCTAGAATTAACATGTCAGGGCAGTTTAATGCCCAACTGGTTTCACTCTTATTCTAAATTGTACTTCCCCCAGTTTAGTTGAGCAAATGACAAAAGTGGTTGCTCTGTAGACTGCACATAGCTTCAAAAGCAATTTAATATACATGACAGCCATTGAGCGATTCAGGCAAGCAGAGACAAGCAACGCAAGTTTGATCAAGGGAACAGGAGAGAACACTTACAGAAAATAGGCCTGCCTGCCTAGGGTTCCCATACCTCATCTAGCTAGCAGCCTGGATATACCTAAGAGCCAAGCGACATGATCAGCTGAATCACTAAGTTTCTGGACTCTACCACTTCAGAGAGGAAGTAAGGGAAATAATATTTGAAATGCCTTTACCCTGACATGCAGCTCCCCCCTACATAAATGGAGGAGCCCTGAAAAATACAATCCCTTTTCTGCAGTCTGAATGGAATAGGTTAGAAAGAGCTTTTCCATGTCATTCTGCTGATCATGTGTTTCCATTCTCAGGACCCCTCCAGACTGGAGTTTTATTCTGGGTGCATTCTGCAACATGTTTCTGACACAATAATAGTGTATTAGCGGCTGATTTGTTTTGCTTGAATTTGTTCTGCAATGCTTTCCCAATGCTGTCCAGAGGGGCACAACAAAAGCAGGGCAAAAATAAACCAGAACATTTGTGGTATAAAAAGTCATGGGATTTCAGCAGAAAGTTATGGGACATGTACTGATTGGAAATGAGGCAGTGTGACTATCCTGAAACATTTAGAGGCGCAAACAGTACTTAAAGCAGGATCCATTATGACTACCGCAGTAGCATCATGAGCATAAATCATTATGAACGCACAATAAAATGGATATCTGGAGAGGGCCCTCGAATCTCTGTGTTGACAGCAGAACGACCATGTTAAATGGAAAGCTTTGTTAAACTGCTTCACTCCATCTTCCTTTCCAGGATGATTCAAATATCCTGAATCAGAATATGGTGCAACTCTTCTCAGAATGTATGATTGCAGATTTTAAGTGGGGGATCACATGCTGGAATGCCCCTCTGCTTTTAAAGAAGACTCTTGAATACTGAAAGCCAGCATATCAGTGAGAGGGAGCATTAGGCTGAATCCCTTCTGCTTGTGGTGCTAATTTTCTACATACAGGGAGGTTGGTCTTGTTTTTGTTTACATACTGGAGGGTTGTAGCATGTGCTGTTTTTTTGCATGCCTGAATTCTCTCTGTATGAGGAGCAGATGGAGATTGATTCTCTCTGTATGAGGAGCAAAAGCACAGCAAGTGAGAATGACAATGGTCTGAACTAAGGTTGCCAGGTCATGGCCTGAGACTGATCCTGTATCTTTAGGAGAAGAAAAAGTCAGCCAAGTGCAGGTGTTCTTGCAACTCTGTAATGGGAAAAACCACAAGGTGGAATTCTCCCTCCCCCCTCCACAACTTGTAAAGATACAGAAGACCTCTTGGAGGCCGGGCCTGGCAACCAAGAGGTCTTCTGTATCTTTAAAAGTTGTGGAGGGTGAAGGGAGAATTCCACCTTGTGGTTTTTCTCATTACTGTGTTGCAAGAACACCTGCACTTGGCTGACTTTCTCTTCTCCTAAAGATACAGGATCAGTCTCAGGCCATGAACCTGCAACCCTAGTCTGAACTGAAGTTGTCTCCCTCAGATTAAAACCTTAAGGTGATCAGAGGTCCCACTGGCCTGAAATGAAGCTCTGCAAACAACCAAAACCAATAAACATTCTTAAAATGAAATGTGTACCAAAGATATAGGTAACCCAGGCTACTTCACACAAGAGAGCCAGTGTAACATGGTGGTTGGAGTGCTGAACTAGGACCTGGGAGATCAGGGTTCAAATCCGCACTCAGCCATGGGTGACCTTGGGCTAGCCACTGTCTGTTAGCCATACCTCAGAGGGGTGTTCTGAAGATAAAATGAGGGGGGGGGAAACCATGTATGTCACCTTGAACTCCTTGGAGAAAAGGTGGGATATAAAGGTAAATATATATAAAATGAAGAATGGCGCAAACATGTACCATTTGGCAATCTGCACCTGTCTTGGGAAGTCAATACAGGCACCATTTTTTAATGATATGTGTACTCACAATCACTTGTAGTGACATCCTACTAACGTGTCCCATTATTGCAATGATCATTGCTTATGCAATGGAATGCCCCCTCCTCTCCCCATGTGCACCCCGCGCCCTCCGCAAATCTGTTCTGGAGGTTTGGGGTAACCCCTAAAACAGATGTAGGTGGGGGGGAGAAGGGGGAAACTTCTGTTGCACTAGCAGTAATCTTTGTGCTGACAGAACAAGTTAGTTGGATGTCGCCCGTAGCCTCTAATGAGTGCAGAAGTCTGGGCTACAAGGGCAGAGGCTGCCCCAGGAGACCACCATAAGGGTAGGGATGGAATATGGCACCACTGTGAGCATGTCGGGTACCAGTTTGGTGGGATGTTATTTTGGGAGCAGGAAAATGCCCTAATAGGATTTTCCTACCGCCATCTCAAACCTTTGGGGTGAGCCATTTAAATGCCAACAAACAAGGCTAAGCCCTTGAGCAATCCATGCTTAATCAGGAACTTGTGGAACAATGGTAGAACTGCCTCTGGTCCTATCGAAACCAGTATGACTTGAGTTCTCAACTGGATGCCAAGGTCAACCCTATCATGAGATTGTTTGAAGCAAAACTGTCCGTTCCTTCGGTCTGGCTGGGAAGGAAAGGGTGATTATGGCAACCAAGGTTGCTACCAGCTGACCTGTTTACTGAGCGTTCATTCTTGTTTACAAGAAGGGAGGTTATACAACCTCCACAGTTTATTGAGCATCCATTCCAATTTGTTTGCAGGGAGGTTAGACAACATTGCATCAAGCAATCATTATCCCTCACTTTCCGCTGCATTTTCCTGGCACTTTTACTCTTGCAAAAAAGACCTTTTTTTTTTTGCCAGGGATGGGGAATGGGTTTCTTGCTCCAAAGACCCAAATCAACTCTAATTGTGCATCCTGAATTAGCCATGATGTGATTGTGTTGGAAGGGGAGGAATCACTTCTCAGGAGCTGCTATTTGCATTTCAAAGGATGCTCCCATAACCATAGCAAGAATAGAGAAAAATTAACTTCCCCTCACCACTCCTCACAGTTCTGAGGTTGCTCAGGCTTTTCTGTGGCTTCTATTTACATAACAAAATGCACATTAATTGCATTCACGCAAGTAATACCACATCTAGTTTAGCCCTGAGATGATGCCGCCACTTCAGCACACTGGCTTACAGTGACCCCAAAGACTGATAGCATCATCAATTTGCGCTCACTTTAGTTATGGCCTGAGCTCTTCTTATCAGTAAAAGCCCCCCCTTTCAGACCTTGCAATAGGGGGCTTTTCAAGTTTACCAAGAGTTCAGGGGAGGATCACGCTATGCTCAGATACCCATGCTATGTTCACTAAAGATCAGAAGAGGCACAAGTCAATATTATCATCATAGCATGATGACTGGTGGTTGCTGGTAAGAGGAAGGGTCCCTCCACTGGGCTCTGGCAGAATCTTCCTGTTTCGAGTTCTGCAGAGGCTGGCAGCCAGAATCGGAGCAATAAAGCAAAAGACAAGCCTTCTGGGCATCTGGCAAGATTAATTCCCTTCAGTATCAGTGAGATTTAAGAGTTGTTTCTCTGGAATGTGCTCACGTTTTGCATTTTGATCAGACTTAAAAGGTGCTTACCACACCCACGAATATCCATCAGATATAAAGACCGACGGACAATCTTGGGCCACGGGGGGGGGGGGACACACCAACCACCACCACAGATCTTTGAAAATTTGGTCCTCTTTGGAGGTGGAGGTGAAGGAGAAGTAGTGACATAATAACAGTGTGCTAAGCGAGCTACTGAAAATTTAGTGTATAGGATCTGTACTGAAATAACTGTGGGTTTCTTGAGATTTATGAAAGCTGACTAGAACCACAAAAGGCAACATTACATTCATTTTCAAAATGCCCAAGGATGGGTGACCAAGAGCAGAATGAACCTGGGGATATGACTAGCACCTAGAGAGGTGTCTGAAAATATGAAATTCCATGTACTATTTAATTTACTCGTTCCTCTTAAGCAGGGGTGGGGAGCCTTTACAGACCACCAGTCCAGATCTTTCTCCCCATCCCAGGGTCCAGCTTTGACAAGTGAACAGGATCACCCGCCTGTCAATCATGTGATGCCATAATGGCATTGGGTGACTGACAGGTGGGTGGCTATCCACCGGGTGGGGTGGGGGAGATACTAAGCAGCAAAGCAGCACTAAGCAGGACTGAACTCTCTGCAGGGGTCTGAGCAGGCTTTAATCCACTGCTCATTAGCTGATGAGTAGGAGGTTAAATCCTGCTGCTTTGGTTGCATGTGCCAGTTGCCTGTGGGCACTCACGTGCACAGAATTGAACCTACCCATCCCCACCTCTGCCCATCAGCTCATGTCACCTGCCCGTGAGAGTGATATCAACTGAATGATAGGTGGGAGTGGTTTTGGAAAAATGGCCTTGCAGTCAAATTAGATCCTCTGGCAAACCAAGATCAGCCCGCAGGCTAGAGGTCCCCACCCCTGCTTTAACAGCACAAGCCCAGAGATTTTTTTCTGATAGTGCTTACCAGTATGGAGTATTTTCAACTCTTTGCTGCCCGTGGCAGCCATGTTGTGCCACACCCACAGAACGTTTATCATTATATGAGTACCAGCACCAAATTTCTTACCAAAAAAGAGCACTGCACAAGCCTATGCATGTCTACTCAGAAGGAAGTCCAACTCATTTCACTTGGACTTGGGTTAGTCCCAGGTAAAACAGGTATAGGATTGCAGCCTCAATAAACATATTGGGGCAAGCACAAAACTGATATAAAGACGTTTCAAGGTATTTCCCCACCCCACCCCCCTAAAAAAATAAAAAATGGCAATGGCAAATAATACAATTGTAATAATATTTGCCAGATAAAACTGTAAAGGAACAAAAATGAACTCTAGAATTAAGTACAAGCAAGGTGAATTGTTTGGATAAAAACAACAAAATCTTGTACTTGCCGATCAAAACTCAACCTTGTAATTAATCACTTGTCTGGTAGCCATAGGCAACAATGAACGGAATTTGCTTATTCTCCTCTTCTGTCTCCATCCTTTTTTCCTTTTGTGTCATGTCTTTTTAGATTACAAGCCTAATACTGTGTAATTTTCATGGATATGCAAGCTGCTCTTGGAGTCTACTGACTGAAGAGCAGATATAAATGCTTTGAATGAGTGAGTGTAAGTGAGTGCATGGAATTCTGCAACTGTGAACAGGTGGGATGGCAGAGAAGGGATGGAGTGGTCTATTTCTCCTCTGTACCCACTACAGAAACCAAGTGGGCAGCCAGAGGATGGAAGCCATCTCTTTTGCACCCATTATAGAAAGACAGAGGTTGCTGGTGGATTGGTATAACTCTCCACCCTTCTTCTGACAGCCCCCAGCAGGCTAGTGAAAGTTTTGCAGGCTAGTAACTTCTGTGGGCTTATTTACAAACCTGTCTTAACTGATTTCATGTTTTTTTCACAAGTACATGTATGTAGAATTAGGCCACACATCCCCATCAGACATTAAAGAGGTGTAATAGTGCTTTCAAACAGTCATGGCTTACCCTAAAGAATCCTGGGAGCTGCAGTTTGTGAAGTGTGCTGAGAGTTGTTAGGAGATCCCTCTTCCCCTCAGAGAGCTACAGCTCTCAGAGTGATTTAACAATCTACCCCCCAGGGAACTCTGGAAATTCTAGCGATGTGACAGGAATAGGTTCTAACAACTTTCACCACATTTAACAAAGGATTAAAGTCCTTGCAGTTCCCAGGATTCTTTGGGGGAGTTCATGACTGTTTAAAGGGGTATAATAGTGCTTTAAATGGTTAGTGTGGATGCAGCCTTAGACTGAATAAGAGCCCTTTCTTTCACAGAAATATATATGTATGTGTGTGCGCACGTACATAAATCTGTGTTATACTAAGTCAAAACATAGGACTGTAGGGGCTTTAAAAGACGCAGGGCACAGGCCCGTGTCTCTAATCTGCACATGCTCATTTATATGTACAGAAGCTGACCTGTAAGCAATGCATTATTTGAAAAAAAATATGTTTTTTAAGGGTGATTCAGTCTGGGTCCTACTACTGAGCTATGGCCCTTTCCTGTCAAAGAAACAGAGCACTGACGTCACTCATAAGTAGCCATCACCAAACAAGGCACATATCCAGAACCCCTAAACCATCCATTTGTCCAACACAGACAGGAAAAGAAAGACACACTCACTTAGGTGGGCCTGTGCATATACCAGAAAGCTACAACACAACAGTCTAAGAGGAAATGTGCAGAAATGTCTTTACATAACTAGATTATCTTTGCAAAATGTTCGCTTGTTTCTTCAAACAGAGAAAAAGAGGGAAAAATACCAAACAATGTCCATGCTGATAACTGTCCGTATAAGGGCCAAAATGGTTCTTTCAAGCAGGTATTTAGCTTAGTTATGCAAAGACTCGTGTTCCCACATATGAAAGTACATACAACTAGAGAAAGTTTTTAAAAATCTAACTCTTGGACAAACACAAGAAGATATTGATCGGAATGACTTCATGGCCACCAACCTGGACAGGGAATCTTTATTTCTGTGGAACACCTTTATAGCCTGTGGAATAAAATCTCACTTCTTGCAAAAGAAGAAAAAGAATCAGTCTAAAAATCAGTGAAGTTAGCTGATAAAAATCAGAAGCTCAAGCTTGTTAAGCGATTCTGCAGGAATGTGCGAACAAATGTGACCAGCAGCAACATTCAAGTGTTCATCCAAACGGAAGCTAGAGTCAAGTTCAAGGCCTTGGCTTATGTAGATCGTATCAGACTTGGACATTTTCCCTTGTTGTTGTTAGTGCTCCAGAAACATCATTCCTGATGACAGACGTGGAAGGTAGTCTACAATGTTCAGTGTCTAAACCAGAAAGCTAGCAGTTTCCCTTACAGAAGAGGACCAAGCTTTCTTTTAAAACATTTTTCCTTACATTGTTTAAATTGAAGAGTGTGTAGATGAGCAAATGTTCAGTCTTGTTCTCATTCTGCTATCATCATCACCCCACCTCACTTTTCTGCCTTATATTTTTCAGAATGCAAAGCAATAAATAGGGCCATATCTGCTTTGTCTTCATAAAGCTGTAGTCCTATGCACACCTCCTTGGGAGTAAATTCGGTGAATTCAAATGAACTGTATTTCAAGTAAGCATACACAGCATTGGACCACAATGCATGTAAGATATTGAGCTCATATAGTAGATTATACTCAACAAAGAAAAGATGAATTTAGGAAACAATTGTAATTATCTCACACCATCATGACCATTTATAAGCAAACATGTCCATCTATTTCCAGGTGTTATAGTCTACCAATCACTGCCACAGTGAAGGGTCAGTGTCCTTATTTTGCATACATTTAACTGCAAGGCCATCTTGCAGTACATATTACATTTTATTGCCATTTGACTCCAACTTCTAATTTTCTGCACCCATGTGTAGGTGTGTACCTGACAACTGAGGATTATTTTTTGGCACCTGATGAAGTAGACTCTAGCTCACAAAAGCTTATGCCATAATGAATTTGTTACAGTGCAATCCTAACCATGTCTACTCAGAAGTAAGCCAGATAAGGGGGGTTAGGATTGCAGCCCTAGTCTTTAAAATGCCAGAAGACTGTTAGTTATGTCCATCTATATCCATCGATGGAAATGAAAAGTAAGAAGGTGGGGCACACAGCTTCAAATAAGTCCAGATACAGCACAAAACAGGCCTGATACAGGTGTCACCCAAAACCTACTTGGAGTAGACTCCAAGCTTGGAAATTTAGAGATCCTTTCCCTCTGCTGCCCTTGCTCCTGTGCTGTGCCGCTACTATCCTCCTGGCAAAATATGACACATACCCCTTGCACACATCCAGTTGTCAAAAAGGGGCAGCATTCCAAGGCAAACATGGCCACACTATTGTTGATATCTGTTAAAAGTTAAGCCAGCTAATATGGAACCAAACAGAAATGACCAGTTATGAAAACCAGGGGCTAGAAAACAGAAACTTGAACAATACTGAGCCCATGCATTAAACCAGCAAAGGTAGCATACATTCCACACCTGTTTCATGGAACTGGCAAAAATAGTTTATGATAGGGTAGAGGTAGAAGGTAACATGTAATCCGGACCTGCCTTAGGGAATAATGGTCCACATGCAATCAGGGATATAGTAAAATGATGGTACGGCTTGCATAAAACATGTACCCCTAGACCTGTCTTCGATTCAAAGTCACCACTCCAATAGAAAAGTTCTAGTTTGTCTAAATCAGGGGTAGTCATCATGGTGCCCTCCAGATGCTGTTGGATTCAAATCCCCATCACCTCTGACTATTGGCCATGGTGGCAGGGGCTGATGAGAGCTGGAATTCAACAACATTGAAAGGCACCACGTTGGCTTCTCCTGCTCTAAATGATGCTGAATGATGCACTGTTTAATAAGAGAAAGTGAATTGTACACTGGAGTCCACTTCTGCACATCAGAGAGCCCTAGTGAAAAATAATTGTTTCTTAGTGATAAGTTTACCTTGAGCCTGGACATGGTTCATTATCTGAGCTATGACTGCTATGAGGACAAAGAGGAACCAGCTCAGGGTCTTGAACAGACGGTAATCCTTCATTCTTGCCAACAGATATATGTAGCATCAACAAACCTGTAAACATACAGAAGTATCTGATTAGCAAAGAGTGGAGTCAGCATTTCAGATTTCAGTTGTGGGATGCAAGAATCTCAGCCAGGTTGAAGGCCCTGCCCTTGGAGAAATTCAACATTAAATTGCAAAACAATTATATTATTTGGAAGAGGCCGAGCACTCACCCTGTTCTTTAATGTACCCAAGACAAAACCGTAAAAGCGAAGCAAAACATCAACTTAAGTATCTGCTGAAGTTACTTTTTCAATATAAAGGTTAAGTGGTTATCATTGTTTTCTGCCAAGGGTGGAGAACCCTTTTCAGCTTGAAGGCCACATTCTCTTCTGGGTGACCTTCAGTGGGCCACAGGCCAGTGGTGGGTGGGGACAGAAGCAAAAGAGGGTGGAGCAATTAATGTAAATTTTACTTTTTCCCCAGTAGACTAGTTTCTACACACGCACTTGGGCCCATCTGCACTATACATTTCAAGCAGTATTATGCCACTTTAAAGAGCGTCTTCCCCCATGGAAGCCATCGGTTTTAAAGGAGCGATGTGACCATGCACAGCAGTGCTCTCTGCAAGGCCTTGTTGTCTTATGAACCCTATAGCTGAGTTTTGTTGTTTAATTCTTTGGAGGAGAGTGTGCCTGCCCCTTTTCTTCTCTTGGAGCCCTCATCTAGTCGAAGCCCTCCTCTAGTCAGGCCTATCTAAAAAATATTAAATAAATAATGGGGCAAACAGGAACAAAGCCCTGTAGCAAAAATACACCTTCCCTATTACATGTGGATGGGACATCACATATTTGCCATTTTTGCTTGCTAGAAGCTAAAATATTATTGGGACATGCTTGGTGTCTCATCGTGCAGACACTAGTCCCATTAGCCTTGTTCTCAGTGAGGTTGTCAACCTGTGTTAGGGCTATATCACTTCAGACTGCAAATGGATGTTTGTTTGTTTAAGAACTTAAGAAAAGCCTGCTGGATCAGGCCAATGGTCCATCTAGTCCAGCATCCTGTTCTCACAGTGGCCAACCAGTTGTCCATGGGAAACCCGCAAGCAGGACCTGAGTGCAAAGAGCACTCTCCCCTCCTGCAGTTTCCAGCAACTAGTATTTGAAAGCATATGGCCTCTGCCTATGGAGGCAGAGCATAGCAATCATGACTAGTAGACACTGATAGCCTTTTCATAGAATCATAGAATAGTAGAGTTGGAAGGGGCCTCTAAGGCCATCAAGTCCAACCCCCTGCTCAATGCAGGAATCCAAATCAAAGTATTGCTGACAGATGGCTGTCCAGCTACCTCTTGAAGGCCTCCAGTGTTGGACAGCCCACTACCTCTCTAGGTAATTGGTTCCATTGTCGTATGGCTCTAACAGTTAGGAAGTTTTTCCTGATGTTCAGTCGAAATCTGGCATCCTGAAACTTGAGCCCATTATTCCGTGTCCTGCACTCTGGGACGATTGAGAAGAGATCCCAGCCCTCGTCTATGTGACAGTGCTATCATATCTCCCCTCAGTCTTCTCTTCTCTAGGCTAAACATGCCCAGTTCTTTCAGTCTCTCCTCATAGGGCTTTGTTTCCAGTCCCCTGATCATTCTTGTTGCCCTCCTCTGAACCTGTTCCAGGATGTCTGCATCCTTCTTGAAGTGCAGAGACCAGAACTGGACGCAGTACTCAAGATGAGGCCTAACCAGTGCTGAATAGAGGGGAACTAATACTTCACGCAATTTGGAAACTATACTTCTGTTAATGCAGCCTAATATAGCATTTGCCTTTTTTGCAGCCACATCGCACTGTTGGCTCATATTCAGCTTGTGATCAACGACAATTCCTTCTCACATGTCATATTGCTGAGCCAAGTATTCCCCATCTTATAACTCTACATTTGGTTTCTTCTTCCTATGTGTGGAACTTTGCATTTATCCCTGTTGAATTTCATTGTTGTTTTCAGCCCAGTGCTCCAGCCTATCAAGGTCCCTTTGAATTTTGTTTCTGTCTTCCATGGCATTGGCTGTGCCCCCCAATTTTGTATCATCTGCAGATTTGATAAGCATGCTCTGTACCTCTTCATCCAAGTCACTAATAAAAATGTTGAAGAGCACTGGGCCCAGGACCGAGGCCTGTGGTACCCCACTCGTTACTTCCACCCAGTTTGAGAAGGAACCATTGATGAGCACTCTTTGAGTACGATTCTGGAGCCAACTGTGGATCTTCCATCCAGCCCACATTTAGCTAGCTTTGCTTCATGAATTTGTCTAATCCTCTTTTAAATTCATCCAGATTGGGGGCCATCACTGCCTCTTGCGGGAGCAAATTCCATAGTTTAACTATGCTCTCTGTGAAGAAGTCCTGTATTTCGTCAGTCCTGAATGTTCAGCTTCATTGGATGTCCATGAGTTCTAGTGTTATGATGGAGAAAAACGTTTCTCTGTCTACTTTCTCCATACACAATTTTATACACTTCCATCAGGTCACGTCTAACTCGCCTTTTCTCTGAACTAAAAGCCCCAAATGCCGCAACCTTTCCTCATAGGAGAGTTGCTTGTTTGTTTTATCATTGAGTGCTCTTCACACACAAAAACTCCCTACACACATTCTAGACTTTATTTTTCATTTCTTTTATCTTTTGGATTCACAAACCACCTTCCTGCTAAGGCACCCAAGGCAGTTTTCAATTTTAAAATACTAAACTATTAAAGGATATCAAATGTAGAATGACAGAGTCCTCTCAGGCCAACTGGGGGCTGATGGTGCAAGCTCTCTGGCTTGGGTTCCCTCACTTCTCCCTTCCCTCAGGCCTCACAGAGTTCCAGGGAAGATGAAGAAGGAGCTGACTGAACAGTTCACTCAAGCCATTGATGGTTCTGTCAGCAGCCAATGGCACAGAGCTTGGAAAAGTAACTTTTCCAAGCTCTGCAATGGCATGTGTGCTTCCTCCCCTGGGCTCCCCCACTTCCTGTCTAGAATGCTTCTCCCTGACATACTAGTTTCCTTCATGCATGGATTTTTCTTCTTCTTTTTTTTGTATGGACAACCACATCGGCATGAGATTCCCCAATTGCAGATTTATCACCTTAGTGCTTTAAGAAAAGGAGAAGCTTAAGGCAAAGAAGATAAGGACATAGAGGGCTCAGTGGTTTACTGTGTGTTTGGTGCTACTCACATCTCCTTTTAATTTTCATGGTTCACATGACATTACTGGCAAACAGAAGCTATCACACAGTTTCCCCCCCATAAATCCATACAAACCCAATCCTCTGATAATACAAAAAGGGAAGGAAAAAACGTCTTCACTCCGTATCTCTACTGCTTGCAGATGCTTTGCTCTGACGCTTTTAGGTGGGTGTATCAATCATTCCCTTCTCCATTATTTATTTATTTATTTATTTATTTCATTTTTAAACCGCCCATAGCGAATAGCTCTCTGGGTGGTGAACAAAACAAGATTAAAATACAATATTACAATAAAATTACAATAAATTACCATGCCTCCTCCCTCCTCCTCCCTTTGTTCATTTTATTTCCTATAGGCTAAGAAGCAACTTCCAGCTCCTCTCCCCCATTCTGTTAGCCTTTTTTATGTTGCTGCAAACAGTGCCTTAATAATAATAATAATAATAATAATAATAATAATAATAATAATAATAATAATAATAATAATAATAATTTCTTCGTCGCCTATCTGGCCAATGGCCACTCTAGGCGACTTACAAAATTGTTAAAATACAATTAATAAAATACAGTAATACAATATAAAAAACAACACATCTGCAGCAACAATATTAAAACTGGGCAGGAGGCATTTCAGTTATAACAATTAACCCTCCCCGGATACCCCGAAGGCCTGCTGAAAGAGCCAGGTCTTTAAGGCTTTCCGAAACACATTTAGGGAAGAGGCGTGCCGGAGGTCTTGTGGGAGGGAGTTCCAGAGAGTGGGGGCCGCCCCTGAGAATGCCCTCTCTCTTGTACCCGCCAATCTGGCTGTTTTTGTTGGCGGGATTGAGAGAAGGCCCTGTGTGGCCGATCTTGTCGGGCGGCATAATTGGTGGCGTTGAAGGCGCTCCGTGAGATAAACTGGGCCGGAACCGTGTAGGGATTTAAAGGTCAATACCAACACCTTGAATTGGGCTCGGAAAACAACTGGTAGCCAGTGTAGGTCGAACAACACTGGTGTGATGTGATCTCGGCGGCGACTATTCGTAAGTAGTCGAGCCGCCGCATTTTGTATCAGTTGTAATTTCCGGACCGTTTTCAAGAGTAACCCCACGTAGAGCGCATTACAGTAGTCCAAACGAGAGGTGACCAGGGCGTGTACCACTAGTGGGAGCTGGTGAACAGGGAGGTAGGGTTGCAGCCTTCGTATGAGGTGTAGTTGGTACCAGGCTGCCCGGCTCACTGCCGAAATCTGAGCCTCCATGGACAGCCTGGAATCAAGCACAACCCCAAGGCTGCGGACCTGGTCCTTTAGGGGTAGACTCACCCCGTTGAACTTCAGGTCGATGTCACCCAACCTTCTCCTGTCCCCCACAAGTAGTACCTCGGTCTTATCAGGGTTCAACTTCAGCTTGTTCCTTCCCATCCATCCACTCACGGATTCCAGGCACTTGGACAAGGTCTCCACAGCCAACTCTGGTGAAGATTTAAACGAGAGATAGAGCTGAGTGTCATCCGCATATTGATGACACTGCAGCCCAAATCTCCTGATGATTGCCCCCAGCGGCTTCATATAGATGTTAAATAGCATGGGAGAGAGGATAGAGCCCTGTGGCACACCACAATTGAGAGGCCAAGGGTCTGATACCTCCTCCCCCAGTGCTACCTGTTGGTACCTATTGGAGAGAAAGGAATGGAACCACTGTAATACAGTGCCTTATTTTTCTTTCAGCCCTAACGTAAGCGCAAAAGCATAACACTGCTCAAAGAAAGATTTGTATTTCAGCTGTACTGTCCCAGTGAAAATACAAATAATCACATTTCCAAGTTGTTGGGTTTTTTTATGACACTTACAAACTAAGTAAGTAGAACAAACTGAGCATGCTCAGTTGCCAAGTAACCAGAGGGAGTGGAAATGTTAAATTAGATGGTGTGGTCATTAGGAAACTGCATGATTGATACTTCCCCTCAGTGTGAATAGAAAACACCGTGTTTGCAGCTGGCATTGAGCCCTTGTTGTGGATGGTGCAAATAGAAAAGGGAGGTAAAAACATCATCTTTAGTACGAAGTAATGTTCCCATGTGGATAAGCCCAGAGTGTTCAGTATCAGTAAAAGTAGCGGCTAGTGGATGACAAATGAACTCGAACAAATACCAGCCTGTTAGGTCAATGGTATACTTTCGCACCAGCCAACAGATTCCATCCCTACCACGGAGCAAAAGCCCTTCTGTAAGAACTTCAGATTGATTCAACAGACCTCCAACTGCCAGGATAAATATCATTAGGCTGATGGTTTCTCCAGGTACTAGGGATGTGAATATGCTAGGGGGCAGAATAGCAGAGAGTTTGGAATACAGCTGTCGAGAAAAATCCGTTCAGGTCAAAAATTACTCTTTCGGTCCATAAGTCTCCTGTCATACTTGAATGGTTTACCAATGAAGTTTTCATGAACATGATGTTAAAGCTAATGTAGAATGCAAAGATTATTGTCTCCAGGACAAAACAGCACGACTGACCCAAGGGGGGAAAGAAAGCTTCATGCACCATCTGTGTTATTTCAAGTTAAAGTGACATTCAGTTTGAGTGACAAGAAAATGCAAAACTCCAGAATTCACTTGGGGAGTTTTTGCTTCTGAGTCCGGCTGTTACTTCATTCAAACTAGTGTAGAGCAATGGCTGTAGAAATCATGCATATTAGGAAAGAGGGTATGAATAGCGAGCACCTGGGAAACTGGAAGCCTCAAAAATGGAGGGTTTTTCTTTTCTTCATACAACTTGGCAGTAGTGTAGTGACAAATTCAGAAGTGCAGGGTCCCTTCACGATAGTCACAACCACACCCCTCCCCCCTCTTCTTTTTTTCTGCTGGTTGAAAAGGAGATCCTTGTAAATGCCTTCTCTCACAACAACAGATGTCCCTTGGAGCCAATCAGCATGCAAGAGGAGAGTGCTAGCTACTGAGAAGACTCTTCTCAGTGGCCAACTTGCCTCCTTTCACTCTGGCTCCAACCAGCAGGAAAGGTCAAAAAAGCATGTTAGAAGACTCTTCTCAGTGCTAACATACTCCCCTTTGATGCTGATTGGCTTGTAGGATGCTAGAGATATAGGGACCCTGTGCTCCCAAAAGAGTAAGGGGTCTAAGACACACACTCCTAAGACCCTGGATGACTACACCCCTGCAACATGGGAAGGAGCCACGAGATTGGTTGTACTACTTTTTTTTCTCCTAAAAAAAAAGTGGGCAGTTCCACATCATATATTTAAAGTGTATCCAACATACATTTAAAGCATATGACTCCCTCCAAATAATCATGGGAACTGTAATCTGTTAAGAGTTCTGGGAATTTGAGGCTCTGTGAAGGGGAAACCACAGATCCATGGTATGGATCTGCCCACTGAAACATCAGGGTCACTGGCTTTCACTAACCTTTCAAGCTCTGCAACTTGTAACAGCTATGTGACAGGAAGAAATTCAACTGGTGCAACTTTTACCACCATGGCCGTCTGATTTATTTAAAGAAATTTCTGAATTGATTTTTGACAAAGTCTCCAAAGAAACTGAAAAAAATGATTTTGAAAAATTAGAATAAAGCAATTTGAAAAAGAAAAGAAGCGGTAGTTGAACAAACATTTGAAAAAGAAAAGTCAATAAAATCCATAAATCCATTAAGAAGCAGCAAATGCAATTTGGTTAAAAGCCTTAGTGATTAATAAATTATAATAATAAATAAGTTTTAACCTAGCACCTGAGTTAGAGTGAGTGCAATCATGCCCTGCTGTGGGCTTCCCATAGGCACCTAGCTGACCACTGTGGGAACAGAATACAGGACTGGATGGGCCTTTGGTCTGACGGAGCTAATAAAGTAAGCCAGAGTACAAATCCCATAATCCCTGGCTATTGGCATACTGACTGGGGCCGACGAGAGTTGTAGTCTACCAAAAGTCTACCAGCTTGGCTACCCCAATGTAGGCTCTTAGCGAACCTATTTCAAAAGCAGGTGACATCACTCAAAACTATTTTCCCTCCACTGATGGGAAAATACTCACCAAAGTTGCTAAGAAAAAAAAGTAGCATTGCCATCCCAAGACATCTAATCTCCTTACAGACAAATCAAAATGAATGCTTATTAAATAGCCAACACCATCAAATCTCCCTGCAAACAAATCAGGATGAATGATGAATAAACAGATCGTCTGGAAGCACCCTGAACCAAGTCTTTGCATTCCCCACATCTCTAATATGAGCACAGGGCTTCCAAAGGCAAGAATGCACATTTAGCTGAAAAATGGAGTCTCTTCCACCATCTATCTGGAGTTAACATTAACTGACTGCAATTAAAAACTCCCCCCCCCATCCACACATGATGCTCAAAAGTGGTTTGTACATTTCCACATGTTGTAGTAAGCAAATGTAAAAACCTACATGGAGTGGAATGACCATTCGATCTCAGAATGACGCCCTTCTGCAATCAGAAATAATTGCCTTCAAATCTGAACGTTGCCTAGTGCTGAGAGAAGGCTCTCTACACGTGTTCATAGGCATTCTCTAGTTTGTTGTTACTGCACCTATGTACCAAGGGCCAATCCTGCCATTGCGGGTGGCGTGGGGTGGGGTGGCGTGGGAGGAGACGTGCAAGTTTAGTCCTGGCTCTCAGGAAGCCTTCCCCAATCTCATCACAAACCTTCAGGCGCTCTGCACGTACTCACTAGGACTCTCGCCTTTGTTAGGGGCGGGATGCGGGAGGAGAGTCCCGAGCCCCCAGCCCCGATTAAGCCTTGAGAACCTGGCGGGATTATACTGGCTCTACTGCACCCAGCCAGCAAGGCTGGCAAACTCCCCAGCATCACCAGCTCTATCCACTCAGCTGGTGACGCTTTGCCAACTCCTTGGATATTCAGATGAGGCAATTGCGCTCCAGAAAGGACACACAACACGCCCACCCACCCAAATATGCAGCCACGTCTTCAAGACACATAAATGGAGACATTTCTTGCTTTCCTTTTAAACTGCCCCCCCCTAAATCTCTTTCCGAGACGCCTTTTCTGATCTTTCTCGCGCTGGGAAAATTATTTATACCCCATCATTACAGAGCCCTCAGATCTGTCTTTGTTAACTGATCAAACGAAGGCAAGGGAGGGGGGAGACCCCAAAACTCTTATTTTTGCATCACTTAGGGCAAATGTGCCCTGCAAACCTACACCAGTGTTTATACCAGGTTTCACTGTCCCCCCCCCGCCCCGCCAATCTTTACAGCTCTTTAAATGGGATCCCCCCTTCTTTCCACCCACCCCGTCCTCTTTATGCTTTTTTTACACTATTACCCCCGCTCCTATTATTATTATTATTATTATTATTATTATTATTATTATTATTATTATTATTAAGATTTGTGCAAACGGATGCTAAAACGTGGGTTGGAAATCCAACAAACCTTTGCAGTCATGAACAATTTTCCTTTAGTTCCTTGGAAGGTGGATGCAGAGAGCAGCCTTTGCAGAAAGGAGCACAGGGGCGCGCGCGCGCAGTATCAAAGCCAAACTGCGGCGAGCTCCTTTGGAAAAAGTTTCTTGCCGCCCCTTCCGAGTTGCTCTTCCCTTCCCAGCGTTCGATCCGATCAGCAGCAATGGGGGGGGGGAGAGAGAAAGAGACAGCAGCCAATTAAAGACTAGAAGGTGAAAAGAATGGGGGGGGAACACGCCAACTCCCAGGCGCGCGAGCCAGCCCTGCCAGCCGTGCCCTCCTGCTCCCTCCGAGCCCCGCTCCTTCGCCTGCCCTTACCTCGCCTGAGTTCAGGAGCGGCAATCGGGGGGGCTGCCAGGTGCGCAGTGGGAACCAGGAGAGCCGTGCGCCCTTCGGCTCAGCGGAAAGGGTCTCTCTCCGAGTAGGGGGAACAGGCTGACAAAGCCCATCTTGGGAGGAGAGGGGAGTGGTCTTTCCGAGCCACCGTCCCCGCAATAGTCGCCTGGCGCGTGGCCAGCTCTTTCCCTCTTGCTCCAAGGAAAGGGAAAAATCAAATGGAGGATACCCAATGCAGAGTTTTAGATTGGTTTAGGAGCAAGACCCAGTGGAAGATTACTCTTTCCGAGTAGACCTGTGTTGGATTGTGCTGTAAATCTTACCTGAGTGCCGGGATATGCCTCCTTTTCTTCACTTAATTGGAGTTCCCAAGATGGGGGGGTGGGGTGGAGGCAGGAGTCCCGACAGTAAAACCTGGTCTAATCACTGGCGTAGGTCTGCAGGGCAGATTTGCCCTAAGTGATGCAAAAATAAATGATTGTTGTTGGTGTGGGTGGATGCAAGCTGTCCAGTTTACACAGGACTCTTCAGCAAGCAGAATTCTTCATTTATAGTGGGGGAAGGATGCTGCCTTCAGCATTTAGTCTTCGAAAAGGACAATTGCAGGGGATCAAGCTTATTGGGAATTTAGTCCCTCTCTCTTAATCTTAGATCTGTGGGGCCCTGTTGTAGTTACGTTATGTTATGTTATGCCCAAGAGGCACTCGTTTGTTAACTCCCCCTGTAAAGGGTACAAAACAAAGGAGTCATTAACGATGAGTTCCAAAAGAAACTCTGGCCCTTTGGGTTGAAAACCAACCCAACAGATTGGTTTTCAGATTTCCCAAACTTTTTTTTTTTTAAGCTTAAAATCATCTGAGGGGGATTGAATTTGGGCAACAGATCTAGGGACTGAGTGTTTTAACACTTCATCAATCCTTGCAGTTTTCCTGATGGGTATCACTGACACACCTGCACACAAGGCAACACACATCAAGCAGCTGTAAGGTCCAGGGTGTGTTTGTCTGAGTCCTATCAGGAAAATGGTGTGGGGGAAAATGATTAATCTATGCTCAGGTAACCTCAACGTTGGATAATTGCAATACACTTTACATGGCGCTGCCTTTGAAAACCGCTTGGAAGCTTCAATTAGTGCAGAATGCAGCTGCCCAATTATTGACGAGGTCAAGGTGAACAGAATATATAAGACCTATCCTGTTCCAATTGCACTTGCTGCCTGTACACTTCTAGGCCCAATTCAAAGTGCTGGTTTTGATCTATAAAGTTCTTTACAGCTCAGGACCCCAAAGGACCCAAATATCATCTGGAACGCCTCTCCCGATGTGAACCTACCCGGACCCTTAGATCTTCCTTTGAGGCCCTTCTCCAGGTCCCCCCTCTGAGGGAGGCTTGAAGGGTGGTGACAAGGGAGAGGGCCTTTTTAGTTGTGGCTCCCCATCTGTGGAATATGCTCCCAAGTGAGGTCTGCCTGGTACCTTCATTGTTATCTTTTCAGTGCCAGGTAAAGACGTGCCTTTTCTCCCAGGCGTTTGATAGATTGAGATGATGTTTTGTTTTAATACGCTGCCAAACTTCCTGTGGCTGCATGGGGGTGCTATTGCTATTGTTTTGTTGTTGTTTATTGTTGTGTTTTCATAATGTGTTTAATATGTTTTTGTTTTACCATTGTGTAAGTCGCTTGGGGGCCTTTGGGTGTCCAGCCACTAATAAATCCAATTAATAATAGTAGTAGTAGTAGTAGTAGTAGTAAACACTTCCTCGGTTCTGCTGCCCTGACCAAATTTGCACTCCTCTCCTTTTTAAGGTTGTTTTGTTTAAGTCAGAACATTCTATCACTAATGAGTTGCATCACATTGGTTTTGGTCCTCACTTGAACATCACATTTGTCTGGTAACACAGTAATAAGATAAAAAAGATGCCTTTTTGTATTATACCAGTTTTTCTCATTACCTACTCTTACCTACTCTACTCTTACCTACTCTACTCTTATTCTGGATGCTTCCGAACTGTCACCATTTGGGGCAAATTCAAATTTCAAAATTAAAGTGGATTTGGCGGCTCTTGGGCAACAACCCCCCCCCATCAGAGTTTCTTCCAGGACTAAAAGCAGCTGGGTGTGTATGACCGGAGGGGGGGGATCTTTGTTGGGATTGTGCCAGGGGAGAAAAGGATGAAATGTTCCTTCCCTTTGCATTGTTGTCCTTGATGGGGGGAGGTAGGGTGTGTACTCTGGGCCTGCTATTATTTTTAACATTAAAGCACAGCCATGGTTGTCGCACATTTGACTCCCTCCCCCCAGTAAAAGTTCATTTAAAGTATGAACTCACTTGGGGGAGGCAAGCCATTGTATTTCAGTGTGAGCCCCCACATCTTTAGTATGAGCATAATAATTGTTTATCTATTTTTTTTTTCAGTACTTCTTCCCCAGTCCACGGAAACCTTTAAACCATCTTAATACCGGCCTGCTTGAAAGGATTGCAGAGAAAATGTATGAGGAACAATTTGTTTATTTATTATTTATACAAATATTTGTATGCCGCTATTTCATTAAAAAATCAAAGCTGTTTACAACATGTTAACAGCAGCAGCAGCAACCACCACCATAGAATAAAAAACATTAAAAATACAATAAAAACAAAGTACATCTGTTGCAAAAGAAATGTCTTCTTAACTGCTTGCATAGGTTTTCAGCAGGAGTTTAAAGGTTAAAACAGCAGGCGCCTGCGGAATCTCTGTTGGCAGAGCATTCCAGAGAACTGGGCCGATGACACTGAAGGCTCAATTTCGTGTCAATGTTAAATGAGCCTCGCCAACTTGGGGGACGACCAAGGCCGCTCCTGCAGATGATCTCAGTGATCGAGCTGGGATATGAAAGTTCAGGCAGTCCCTAAAGTACTCTGGACCGAAGTTGTTCAAGACTTTGTAAATTAATATAAGGAGCTTGAACCTGGCTCAGCAGTGGATGTGCAGCCAGTGCAGATGTTTTAATTCCAAATGCTACGATCCATGTACAGTTACATACTTTTTCCTATATATGGAAGTCTTTCCACATTTGGGGATTTTGCCACATCTGAGATGATTTTAATGTTGCATGCATTTTAGGATGGATACCATGAATGGCAGCATCTACAGTTATGGCCAGGGCTGGCGCTAAAGGGTGGCCAGGTCAGGCACTGGCTGAGGGCCCCTGCAGCCCGGAGGCCTCTCATTAGGGTAGGAGAATAGCGCTCCCCTTCTGTGATCTGCAGCAGGGCCTCTGCCACGAATTGCAAAGATGGAACTTCCAGGCCATCCACCTGTTCACTCGCTCCACCTACCTCTCTCCTGTGTTCTGCTGCTGCACGCACTGTGCACGCAGGGCTGCCATCAACCTGGATGGTGGCAAAAGCTTCTTTAAGGGGCTGGTGCCCGTACTGCCATCTTAGTTGATGGCAGGCATGTACGCACATGTAGCATACTGTGTATGCGTGCCATTAACCAAGATGGCAGTGGGGGCATCAGCTCCTTAGAGAGGCCTCCACCACCATCTTGGTTGATGGCAGCTCTGCACGCTCAGTGCTCACAGCAGCAAAACACAGGACAGAGGTAGGTAGAACAGGCAGGAGCCACGTGCCTGGGGCAGGCTAGTGCCCAAGGGCCCAGTCATGCCTGACACTGGCCCTGGTTGTAGCTGTTCTGTAGCACACAAGTCATGAAAGATGTTTGGGACAGGATGAGCTTCCTTTGACAGTGAAGCCATCGCATTGATGGCAGCCCTTTTGGTGTATTCAACTAAATCTTTGTGCTTGTGGAACGACTTCAAGTAGCGCAAGGGGATTTTCCCCCTGCACCATCCTCATATCTGCTCTGGAGGGTTGGGGGGAAACCCAGAACAGGTTTAGGAAAACCACGGGAGGAGGGGAGGGGAGGGGGAGAATGTTCTGTTACACAAGGAAAAATATAACCCTGTATTGCCACTAAATTGCCATTGGAAATATGATAATAATCAATATCCCTCAGGTAAATATGACTTCTAAAAGCAATGTGAAAATGGTTCCAGAAGTCATGTGTACCTCATGGTGTTAGCTGAATAGTACAACATTCTTATAATTTGCCAATACTTTTCACGTGCCGCCTAGGAGAAATGTGAGGTAACTACCAGCAATGAAAGCAACTTTTTACCATAGCAAACTACTCTTCCCACTTCCATGTAAGAATGAAATTAACTGGTCATGGTTGGTCTAAGCACAGGAAACCACATTTGGAATGGCTCGGAGTGTGTTTTTAAACTATGCAGAGGTAGGGAACTTTTTTTAGAGTAAGCCTAGAGATAGATGAGAAATTCAACTCAGTTCGCATTTAAAGCCAAAGTTATGAAACCTGCACTTACTGAAACACAGCCATCCTTCAAAATTTCAACTTCTCTGAGTTTTGTGATGCAGTTCTGCAACTCAGCTATGTTTACAAAAATGCCTATATTAAATGTGTGCATAAAAATGAATATATTTGTGAAAATAACATACAAAAATGCATTACATTAGGAGAAATTGCTTGCAAAAATGTGTACGTAAGTCAAAACTGCATACAAAAATGTGTTTAGCAGGAGAAATTCTCACTAAAATGCTAGAGAACTTTCATGAGGATTTTTTAAAAAAGAAATACAAACTGCTACAAAAATATGGAGAACCGAGTTTAACATTGGAAAAATAAGAATCTGCGAGAACCAAGACTGACAGATCCTTCCATCCCTACCTAAGACCCATATCCTTTCCTGGGCAACCTTCCAGGGCTTGCATGCCAGGGATAGATGGCGCCAGAGGCAAGTGGGCAAGACAATGGATGCAATTTTTGTACAGTAGGCAACATTCCAGCCATGCATGATCACAGCTCAGGGACGCAATTCCTGCCAGGCACAAGAATTAAGAGAAGGGTTTGGAGCAAGGCCAGTGAGAAGCGTGTCTGCCGAAGAGAGGGTGTGGCCTAAGAAGCATCCCAAGGGCCAGATAGAGAGGTCTGGAGGGCCAGATTCAGCCCCTGGGCCAGAGGTTCTTCATCCCTGTTTTAGCGTTTGCATGCGAAGAGCCCCCAGGTTCCTTGCCTGAGGCCCTCTTCCAAAGCCAATAGGCTAGTGAAGGTGACCAACGTAAGAGGACAGGATCTCTGGCCCTTAGTAACAAGGGGGAGGTGTGTGTTCAGATGAACTCTTTCGCACGTACAGAGGGTTGAGGGCCCTCAGCGATAAGCCCCTTCCAGTTCACACATTCACATGATGAGGCCAAGGGCTAGCCTCACTTCCCATGGCCTTTTATTAGACTGAGTTGATATTTTTGTTGCTAGTATGCTGCCAAACCTTCCTGTGGCTGTTATGAGGAGAGGATCGTTTTTGTTTTGTTTTTATGGCTACCCTTGGGTAGCAAGTGACTAACAAGTCAAAGAATGAATGAAAGAATGAAGTCTTTATTGTTCATTCATTCATTCAACAACAACAACTGCTTCTGGTAGACACACACATGTATGTGTCGTGTGCATGTGAGAGGAGTCTCTGTGTGTGAATCAATATATATTCATGTAGAGGCAATATATATGCAGAAGTGGGGATCGTGACTGGCCTAGGATCCCTGCTTGCAAGCAGGAAGTCTATACACCAGATCACTGCTTCCAAGCAGCTTACAATTGACTTTTTGATATCAGGAGAGGGGAGAGAGATGTGGGTAGCAAAGGACTCATGTAGGCACGTGTTCTTAGGCTTGCTTATGGCTGGGAGTGAGGATTCGGGAGATAAGCCAAAGGTTTCATGAAAAGGGTGAGTTCTGAAGAGCAGGAAAGAGAGCACCAGGTACACCATACACCAAGAGAGCACCATACATTCAAATCCCAGAAATACTTTTCTCCTCTTTTTTTATAACATGCATTTCAAAAAAGCTCCACTCTGTACTGTGAACATTGGTGAACTTGGACCCAATAAAGGCATCGTTTTGCTCTCCTGAGGATTTTGTTTGAATGAGCCAAACATGAATCTCTGTCCTTGAGTAAACGCAAACTTTTCTTATAACTTATTCTCAAGGGCCAAACTACATGTTACATTAAGTGTGTGACAACATTTAAAGCAAGTGTAATTTTAAACAACGATCATCACCTCAGGAGGAGGGATCTGCATCAGGACCACGGAAGGGAGAAGGAAATGAGGGATTAACACTTTCCTGCCATGGCTCCAACAAAATGCCTCTTTTACAGTTTCAATTTGCCTCAGGAGGGAAGAAGCCACTGGACAGCAGTGATACAATACCATGGTATTCCTTATCCTGCAGTATTTATATCCTTTCTCATTTAAAGACAGTGAGTTTTTAAATCAGGGATGGGGCCCTCCAGCTGTTGTTGGACTCCAACTACCGTCAGCCCTAGCCAGCACGGACAATGGTCAGGCATGATGGGAGTTAGGAACCCAGCAATATCTGGAAAGGCAAAGGTTCCCCGTCTCTGTCTCCTCCACAGGCACTCACAACTAGAGATGGAAAGTTCTGTCAGTTTTGGGTCTCCCAGTTTCTCCAGTCTTAAAATCCAGGTCTCCACATTTCTGCAGCAATTGGTGTGTGTTTTTAAATCCTCATGAAAATTCTCCAGCATTTTAGCACAAATTTCTCCTAATAAACACATTTTTTGTAGGCAGTTCTGACAAATGCACACATTCTTGCAAGCGATTTACCATCATAGAATGCATTTTTGTATGTTATTTTCATGCACATATTCATTTTTATGCACACCTTACCCCGCACTATGCATTTTTAGTAAGCATTGTTCAGTTGGAGAACTGCACTGCAAAATTCAGGCAAGCGCAAATTTTGAGGGATGGCTGCGTTTGCTTCTCATATTGTTTTGGAAAGTGTAAACGTGATCGATTCAGCTTCAGATGCAAACTGAATCAAATTTCTCACCTTAGTCACAACCCCACTTAATGCAGATTAGTCATCAATAGCACAGAACTTTATCGTGTTCATGCTTTAAGCTAAGGGTGGGGAATCTATTTTAGCCTGAGGGCCTCGTTCTCCTCTGAGCAACCTTCTGTGGGCCACATGTCTGGTGGGTGAGGCTAGAGGCAAAAGTGGGGTGAGCAATGAGTTTAAGTTTTACCTTTCTACAGTAGGCTAATTTCCACTGCACACACACTCACACATCCCTCTGCACCCTCCATTCAGGCAAGCAAGAATTATTAAGAGCTCAAAGTCACATTCTAGCCAGGCAAAAACGCTCAAGTAGGTGGTGAAGCAAGGGTGGCAAGGGGTGTGGTTTGGAGAAAGAAGGTGTGGCTGGGGAGGGGTTGTGGCCCGGGGGGAGTCCTGAAGGCCACAGAGAAAGGCCTGGAGGTTCTCAATCCCTGCAGTAGCCATAGTGACCACACTGACCCAGCAAACCTGCACACACTGGAACACTTATGCACTGTTCTTCAACCTTGGGTCCCCAGATGTTGTTAGACTATAATTCCCATCAACCCCAGCCAGCTTAGCCAATGGCCGAGGATGATGGAAGTTGGAGTCCAACAACATCTGTGGACCCAAGGTTGACGAGCAGTGCTCTAATGGGTCAAACTTCCAAAGGTTTCCTCATCAGTATTCACGAAGAGCTGTCCCCAGCACAGAAATTAATGGAATCTCTATGCACACATTGGAATGAATGTGGGATACTGGAGGTGTAACTGCATGGAAGAAAATGGCAGTTCTGCACAAAGCTTTTCTGGGATTAGCTGCACTCCAAACAAGCAATTTACACCAGGGATGGAGAACCTATGGCCCACCAGATGTCAATGGACAATCCCTGACTATTAGCCATCCTAGCTGGGGCTGATGGGAGTTAGAGTCCAACAACATCTGGAGAGCCACAGGTTTCCCATCCCTGATTTCCACCAAGAACAGGCTATGCACCCATCTCCTGGCAAATGAGGACAACTGTGGGCCTACTGAATGCACAATCTAACACTGGATGCCCCAAGGCTCTTAGACTAACCTAGTGGCAATTCCATTTTGTGAGGGATTTTTGGTACGTTTGGGTGGTATTCTATTGAAGTTAATAGAGGTGGCTAAATTAGGTCCATTCATTTCAGTGGGTCTTCTCTGAGCAGGGCTTAGTTAAATAACACCCGCTGGTTGGGAAGCTCTTCCCCCAAGGCATTTAAAGATAGTGTTTACCATTGCACTTGTATGAACAAAAGTGAGGATCAAGTGTGTGCTTGCATTTAAGCGCTAGCTGGTAGCCAAAAGTGACTACTTAAGGCAATTCTATCCTGGTGACTGAGCAGGCTGGCGGAGAAATGACAGAGTGCCCTGGCCCTCCTCTGTGCCCAAACATGGAAAGTAGTGGGCTGCTGCAACAGGGACAAAGTTCTCTTATTTGTTCTCCCAGATCCCAATAATAATGTGTCCCATCAGCACAAAGATTTCCCCTTGTGCAGTAGGACTTTCCCCACTCCTCCCTCTGCATGCATCCCCCAAATCTGCTCCAGAGGGTTGGTGGAACCCCTAGAACAGATTTAGGAGTGCTGGTGTGGGGAGGAGAAAGATCAGTTGCTCAAGGAGAAATCCTTGCATTGACGGAATATTCAGTTAGCACTAAGTCAGAGAATCATTGTTGATGTTATTTTGCTGGCAAGTAACTTTTTAATGCTTATTTAAAAGGGTATGTCCATTTTAGGAATGTAGAAGTTGGACCATTGGTCCATCTAGACCAGTATCGTCTTCAATGAGTGACAACGGCTCCGCAGGATTTCAGGCAAGCAAGGGACATTCTCAGCCCAATTTGGAGATGCCGGGGATTGAACTTGGGACCTTCTGCATGCAAAGCAGATTGTTAGCTAATATTTTGTGTTAATTAATCTGGCAGAAAATTTAAACAGACCCTTTATCTTCATCTTAAAGAAAGTATAAATAGATTCACACATAGGGATGGAAAGATCTGTCAATTTCGGTTCTGTCCATTTCTCATTTTTCTAATGTTAAATTCAGTTCTCTACATTTCTACAGCAATCTGCAATTTTTTTTAAAAAAAATCCTCATGAAAATTCTCCACCATTTTAGTGAGAATTTCTCCAAATAAACACATTTTTGTAGGCGGTTTTGACAAAGGTACACATTTTTGCAAGCCATTTCTCATCATTTCATGCCTTTTTGCATGTTATTTTCACTCATATATTCATTTTTATGCACACTTTCCCGTAATATATGCATTTTTATAAATATTGTTTAGTTGGCGAACTGCATCCCAAAGTTCTAATAAATGTGAATTTCAAAGGATGGCTGTGTTTCAGTTCTCAAATTGTTTCGGAAAGTGCGAATTTCATAAATTCTGCTTGAAATGCAAACTGAATCGAAACTCTCACCCATCGCAATTCACACACATTCCATGCCATGTTTTGGAACACTCTTTGTGTAAAATAAAAGAAGATATGCCTCCTGTAGTTGGTTTTACCAACCATCCTTCCAATGCAGCACTCTGGACCATTTGTTCTCCCTGTTCCGTCACAAAGAAGATTTATTTCAAATGCTTGAAATTGTTGTGGGCAGCTTAAAAAAGGAATGATCCAGGAGAGAGGGAAGGAAGTGAACAGGGTTAGTCACAGATCCCTGAAGCGTTCATAAACATGGAGAGACAGAGATAGTCATCATCTGGGTTCATGCTTGATTGCTGCATCATGCCCAGTTCATAATAAAGCTGCTGGCCTCTTGAAGGTAAGTCAAGGAACAGCTTCCACGGTGAAGTGCAGGAGGGCCAGATTGCAAAGAGGAAAGTCTCTGGCTCCCTCTGTGTTTGTGCCATTAAATGGGAAAAAAAGGAGGGGAATAGGAAAGTCCATGACTGCCACCATGTGGCAGAGTCCAATCTATCCTGCCAAATAATCACTGCTATCATGCTTTTCAGTGTACAAAGGGCTTTACAGTTCTAATCTTGTTCATCTTCCCAGGATTATTGTGAGGTAGGCTAAGGGGAGAGAGAGAGAGACTTACCCAAGACCACCTAGAGAGTTCCCTGACCAGAACCGGCCCTACCGGTTGGCAACCACCTGAGGCAGCTCAAATGGTTAACTATTTAATTTATTACTGGGTTTGTTTTGTTTTTTACTGACAAGATGGGAGACACGCTTCTGAGATTTTCTAACTCATGTAGCAAAGGTGACCAGCCTTGGGTGTTATGCATCTTGACTTTTGCATCAGGCAGCAAAATGTCTTGGGCAGGCTTTGTCCATGACAGAAGCCCTGTCTGCACTATACATCTAAAGCACTATCATGCCACTTTAAACAGCCATGGCTTCCTCCAAAGAATCCTGGGAACTGTCATTTGTTACCAGTGTTGAGAGTCATTAGGTGACCCTCACAAAGCTACAGGTTCCAAAGTTCCCTGGGAAGAGGAATTGATTGTTAAACCACAGCTTAGGTATTATAATACTGCTCTAAATTAGGGTTGCCAGGTCAGAAGCATCTCAAACCCTGAGATTTCAGGGGCTGGTGATGTCATGGGGTGGGCCCTAGGGATGCCATTAAGCATGATACATTAAGCATCAACCACAGTTGCTGGGAGTATACCATTAAAAAAAATCTCTGGTTTCTCTGGTTGGAAATTAAGATAGAAAGCTTAGCTAAAAGAGGGTGTTTTTGCATAGCTGGAATACGTCCTTGCCTCTTGCTTATTTAGACAGAGGACAGAGAGGGGTGTGTGAACGTGTGTAGAAACTAGCCTACTATACAAGGGTAAAATGTATGTGTATTGCTGTACCCACTTCAGCCTCTGGCCCCAGCCACCACATGTGGCTCTTGGAATATAGCCAGCAGGGAATGTGGCACTAGACTGCCGCACCGCCCCACCTCATTCAGATCATGGTATTCCCAATCTCTATGTAGTAGATGTGAAAACTGGGTAGTGAAAAAAGCAGATAAGAGAAAAATAAACTCATTTGAAATGTGGTGTTGGAGGAGAGCTTTGCAGATGGACTGCAAAAAAGACAAATAATTGGGTGTTAGAACAAATTAAACCAGAACTGTCACTAGAAGCTAAAATGATGAAACTGAGGTTATCATACTTTGGACACATCATGAGAAGACATGATTAACTAGAAAAAACAATAATGCTGGGAAACACAGAAGGGAGTAGAAAGAGAGGAAGGCCAAACAAGAGATGGATTGATTCCATCAAGGAAGCCACAGATCTGACCTTACAAGATCTGAACAGGGTGGTTGATGACAGATGCTCTTGGAGGTCACTGATTCATAGGGTCACCATAAGTTGTAATCGACTTGAAGGCACATAAGTACATAACAACAACACAGTTCTCCATCCCAGTAATGTGTACAAAAATGCATACACTAGTATAAAGTGTCCATAAAAATTCATATACTAGTGAAAATAACATACACAAATGCATTATTCTTGGGAAAATGGCTGTGCAAAAAAAGTGTACATTTAACAAAATTGCATACAAAGATTTGCATTTTAGGAGAAATTCACACTAGAATGCGGATGAGTCTTCTTGAGGGCTTTTAAAAAGAAAAACATGACAAACTGATGTGGAAATGAACTGAACTGAGAAATGGAAAGAAACCGGAACGGACAGATTTACCCATCTCTGCCTCCCGAGCCTCCCAGCCATTTCCTTCTGTTGGAGGGCACAGTCATGTGAGTCATGTACAGTAGGGCCCCACTCATATGGCAGGTTACATTCCAGACCCCCGCCTAAAAGCGAAACCTGCCAAAAAGCAGAACTTCTTCAATAAAATGGCGCCCAACGCCTGAAAAAAGCCATAAAAGCAGAACAAGCACTGTATGAGTGGGGCCTTACTCTAATTTTAGCCACCGTATTAGCAGAACGCCAAAAAGCGGGCTGCCAGAAAGCGGAGCCCTGCCGATGTCAGCCCTGCACCTCCTAAGGTAGGACCCACATGCAGTAGAGTAAGCTGTCTAGTCGCCAAGTGTGGAATAAGATTCAACTGCCAGTTTCTGTACATGGAACGGGGAAGGGCACCATCTTGTCTCTAGCCTGAAGCAGTAAAATGTTTTGGGCCTGCCCTGTGAGGGTTCTTTATTAACCCGATATCTGGATTTTAATAAAGCCTCTGGGGAAGATCTGAAGTGAAGAAAGAAGCTCTTGCATATGCTGAACTTCTAGAGGCAAACCAGATATATGAGGCTCAAGCACAAAGCTTCTTTGCAATTACCCTTTCACGGGTAATTCCATATGCAATGATTGCTTTAATAATACTGAGGCATTTATAGATTTAAATTTAACAAGTAGCCAAACAGCACATTTATATGTGCTAAGCATTAAAGTATTAAGCCTTATATGAAAATGTTGCATATGTTTAATCCCTCCCAAAATCAATCCCCTCCATGATTTCAATTTTATCAGAAACGTTCTGTCCCCACTCCTGCTGCAGATGTTTCCCTTTAGTCATATTTCTTGGTTGCTTCCAAAGGTATGGCTGCCTCATAGTACTAACCAATCATTGCTCTTCTGCTGTAAGCCGTAAATGGAATTGAAATGGACTGTTCTTGACCAAGATTGACTGTTGTTGGGATTGTGTTTTGTATTTTATTGTTAGACCTACTGTTGTATTTTGTTGTTTTCATTCCCTTATTGTTTGAGTATTCACATTTTGTTTTGTAGTTTAGTGGATTATGTAACTTTTTTCACGCTGTAAACTGCCTTGAGCATAGATTACTGTAGAAAGGTGGCATACAAGTGAAGCATGAGGATAGATCAACAACACCTGGAGGGCACTAGACTCTCTATCCCTGCATTAAAATCATAATCATAATGATTTGCATAGCTTTAAATATTTCAATCTAGCAGGAGACAAGGCAGCACGTGGTAACATGTATTACTTCAAAATGTGGTAAATCAGCCTTGCTGTGTTTAGGGCCCTCTGCTGAGTGGGGCCCTTGACATCTGCCTTAAGAGTCCTACTCTGATGGCATCACTACCACCTCTGAGTCTGGCTCTGTCTTCCTCCCCATCCCTTTGTCTCTTAGCCTCTTCAATATTCACTAAGTTCCCTTCCCTCTCTCTCTACCATCCTCGCCGTTCTCCTTCACTCCCTTCCACCAAAACTGCAGCAAAGCAGTGCAGTTGCTCTGTGAGGCCACCTCTCCCACATGCCTTGCCCTGAGGAAAGGCCCTGCAGGACCCTCACCAGCTACTTTTTTGTAGGAGCTCGTGTTGCAGAAGCAAAAGCAGCAGAGCTGGCTAGGGTAGAAATGTGAAGGCCTGGGGGGGAAATGGCCCAATGTATGGTCTGAAGGCACATGAGGCCACCACCTTGCTGAAGCTAAGCAGGCCTGGGTTTGGTCAATATCTGGATGAGAAACCACCTGGGAAAGATATGTATTCTGCCATGAGTTTCTTGATTAAACAAAGGCGGGATATAAATACAAGAAAATAAAATAAATAAACATTTATTAAAACACTCTTGGTTTAAAAAGAACCCAGAAAATTTTTTTGGGGGGGAATAGAAAACACTGGGGGGGTCCCCATTTTTCAAATTTTTCCCCAGGACTTCCCATGTCTAGGCTAGGAAGACATGTCCACAGTGATAGTGGTGGGCAGCCCTGTAGATAACAAATGGTGATGCCTAATCTGCTGCTCATTCCGTTTTTTAGTTTAGAGAAAAGGCGACTGAGGGGGAGATATGATAGAGATGTATAAAGTTATTCATGGTATGGAGAAAGTGGACAGAGAAAAGTTTTTCTCCCTCTCTCATACTACCAGAAAGTCAGGGACATCCAATGAGGCTGGATGTTGGAAGATTCACGACAGACAACTAGAAAGTACTACTTCACATGGTGCGTAGTTATACTGTGGAATTTGCCCCCCAAGAGGAAAGGATGGCGATCAACTTGGATGGCTTTAAAATAGGATTAGACAAATTCATGGAGGATAAGGCTATCAATGGCTATTAGCCAGGAAGGCTAAGTTCCACCCGCACGGTCGGAGGAAGTATGCCTCTAAATACCATTTTATTATTTATTAATGTATTTATTATTTTATTAGATTTATATCCCACCCTTCCTCCCAGTAGGAGGAAGAGTTGCTGGGAGTATTGCTGTTGCACTCAGGTCCTGCTTGTGGGCTTCCCATAGGCATCTGGTAGAACAGGATGCTGAACTAGGTGGGCCTTTGGCCTGTTCCCACAGGGCTCTTCCAATGTGCTTATGCCCCTCCTGATCCACCACCTGAGCCACGTGGTTCAGCATGGGTAAGCGTAGGGCCAGCCCAAATAGATAGATAGATAAATAGAAGAGCTCTGCTGGATCAGACCTGTCTCTGTGTGTGAATGCTTCAGATACCTAGCACGGTTAATACTAATAGCCATTGGTAGCCCTCAGCCTCCATGAATTTGCCTCATCCTCTTTAAAAGTCATCCAAGCTAGTGGCCTCTTGTGGCAGTTAGGGATGGGGAACCCATTTCAGCTCGAGAGCCGTAGTCCTTCATGGGCAACCTTCTGGGGGCCGCATGACAGCAAGGGCCAGGGCCAGAGACAAAAGTAGGTGGAGCCACAGATGCGATTCTTACCTTTGTGCAGTAGGTGACATTCCAGCCAAGCAAAAGTCAGAGGTTACTACACCCATGCATCTTCCCATCCTCCATCAGGGCAGGCAAGAGGCATTGCCGCAGTTCAGCAGCACATTCCAGACAAGCAAAAGCACTCGAGGAGAGGGCAGAGCGGGGCCAGTAAAGGGCGTGTTCTGGGTATAAGGGGCATGGCCTGATTTGGAGCATGACCATCCTGAGGGCCAGACAGAGAGGCCTAGATGTCTGCATCCAACCCATGGGACTGAGGTTCCCACCCCTGAATGACTTCACAATTGCCGTGTTGTATGAATTTGTATTTTTCTGTTTATCCTGAATGTATTGCCAATGTATTGAAGCTGATTCTATCAAATGTGAAAATGGAAATGGACTGCCTTCAAGTTGATCCCGACTTATGGCTACCCTATGAATAGGGTTTTCATGGTAAGCGGTATTCAGAGGGGGTTTACCATTGCCTCCCTCTGAGGCTAGTCGTCCCCAACTGGCTAGGGCCTGCTCAGCTTCCCACAGTTGCACAAGCCAGCCCCTTGTCTGCAACTGCCAGCTGGGGGGCAACTGGGCTCTTTGGGACTATGCAGCTTGCCCACGGCTGCACAGGTGGCAGGGCACATAACCCCTGAGCCACTCCCTGTGGGGATGACATTCGCACCCAGGAGACACGAGCGGGGATTTGAACTCACAGACTCTGGACTCCCAGCCAGGCACTCCTCCCTCCTGTGCTATACCAGCTGTGTACCAATTTAGTAGATAGATAGATAGATAGATAGTGTCCACATACCAGGAAATACTGAGGCCATAGACATTTGAAAGCAAAACACAGGGAAAACCTGTGAAGGAATAAAAAGGAACGCCCATGCTCCAATTTAATCCATGACTGCATTTGATTTGCACTGTCACTAAACAGGATTTAATTGTGGCATTTTTTTTGCAAATAACTCAATTTTTTTGCAAATATCTCACCATGCTGCGACCTAATAAATGACATTTTTACCTTGACATAAGCTCAGCAGTCAGTTCTGTCACTCAAAAGAAGCTGAGAATGATGGTATCTCACAAAATTCATGGAGGAAATTAAATTAAATGTGTCAGGCAACCAGCATTTCAACTACTTTTCTAAGTAGACTGGCCGTCAGATTTCTAGCTAATACACAGAGGGAAGTATATTGATTTAAAAGCCCACGTCTCCAGAAATAACAGCATGGAATTAGCAGGTGATGCAGAAAGAAAATACTGAGAAATTATTGTTCCAGCAAGCAGACTAGGTGTTTTAATTAATCCCCTACATTGTGCTTTTATGTGACTAATTAACTGGAGGTCTGGCTCAGCAGCTGGGGGGAGGAGGAAGGATTTGTTTGGAATGTGAACCTTCCTAATTTGCACTTTCTGAATCAACACACAAACTGAAAACATAGCAATCCTTTGAAATTCACACTTCTCCAGATTTTGTGATCCTGTTTTCCAGTTGAGTAATGAGCACCAGAACTCATATATTCATACATGAGCATACAAAACTACACCATATTGCTTGCACAAGTATATGTATATTCACTAATAGGCAAAAAAAAACCCTTGCAGTTTAAGAACATACCTATAACCAACAGATATTTGTATCAAACTTTAAAAAGCAGGGGAATTGGGCAGCCCTAGTGAATGCATCAGGGGGGCAGGAGACCTGACCTCCTCTCTGAGATATTGTACTGCCCTACAAATGTGTCAAAATGCAATCACAATTTGGGTTGGTCCTTCAAAGTCCAATCCACTTCCTGTGGAGCTGGGAAGAATTTGGTAGCATGTGCCTCTGAGCATATGGTAAGTGGTGGCAACCTGCCATCTCCAAAGACGGAGAATTACATTTTTGGATGTTTGTTGGTGTTCTTCTTACTTTGCTTCTTTTCTGTGTTACTGCTGTTTCTACAAAGTATCTAACCTAGAACATTTTATTTCTCTCATTATTCATCCTAGAAATCTGTGTCAAATTTATTTTTATTAATTTCAAAGCTTTTTTATTGGTCAATGTCATATCATGGTGAAGACAGACTTTTATGTTTCATACTGGAGGTTATGCTGTCATGGGAGAGCGGTAAAAATATGTCTGAAACTTGTCCTGCTTCAATAAATAAGCCAGTAAAAAGATCAGAGATGCAGGCATGGGTTAATTATCAGACACACACCCCAGGAACTATTCTGATTCTCCCCAATACAAATCCTAGATTTGGAATATCTAAAAGATATGTAGCAGGAGCATATCTGACCTCAGGCATGACCTTTAATCGAACTAGACTGTCATCTCCTCCCCCCCGCCTGAAGGGTTGATGTATTAAGAAATATAAAAAACAGCTTCAGAAACTCCAGATCTAACAAGAAATAATGTGGTCTGGCTTGAGGTAGCAGTTCTTTAGAAAAGCAGGAAGCAGCTTGTGTTTAGTATGAGGCTAGCTTTATGCAGAAACCGCAAAATGAACTTTGTATGACAGCAACCGCTTGACCGCACTCTAAGAAGTAGAACTTTTTAAAATTTAGTGGTTTGACGGCTACTAGGTAGAGAAACCAATATCTTATTGATTACTTTTTTATAGGAAAACTGTTAGCCCTATGTAGTAACAAGTTATTATGTTCAGGTGGTTTTTCGACAGGAGAGAAGGGTATATAAGGAGCTTTTTAGATTGTGAGGGTGCTTGCTCTCTAACTTGGCTGTGAGATCGAGACCCAGGCTTGGTAAAGTATACTTTTATATTGTAAGACCTGATCAATGCTCTTTTAATCATTCTTAGGGAAAGTACTTTCTGTATTAGGGATAGATAACAAAACAGAGTTGTATTATTCATGATTGTTCTTGCTGGCTCTTCTTCAAAATAAGTTGTCTCTCCTATAATACTAAGAGAGGTATTGGAGGCTCTTTTATAAGGCCTTGCTTACTCACAAAGGGAACCATAGTTCTTAGGAACAGTAATGCAATTTGGGGTACAAGTACCTGAAGAAGAGGTTACCACGACAATGCTCTATTTCTATTTTGGGTGCATTAAAAGTAGGGTTGCCAGGCTCACAGCCTGAGAATGATTCTGTATCTTTAAGAGAAGAGAAAATTCAGCCAAGTGCAGGTTTTCTTGCAAAACTGTAATGGGAAAAACCACAAGATGAAATTCTCCCTCCCTTCTGCACAACTTTTAAAGATACAGAAGACCTCTTGGAGGCTAGGCCTGGCAACCAAGAGGCAGGGCCGGCTCTAGACATGCTGGGCCCCTTGGGCACAAGCCTGCCCCAGGCCCCAGTGCTCCCCTTCCATGATTCGTGGCAGGATCGCTGCCGCAGATCGCACGCCCCGCCATTCCCTTGCTTAACCTACCTTTCTCAGCTGTCCTGTGATTGCATACACAGTGCTGCTCTTAACAAAGATGGCGGCCAAGCTTTCCCTAAGGGGCCAAAGCCTCTGCCACCATCTTGGTTCATGTCAGGGATGTGCACACGCAGCACGCATGCATGCCATCAGTCAAGATGATGGCAGAGGCTTCAGCCCCTTAGGGAAACCTCAGCCACCATCTTTGTTAAGGGCAGCGCTGCGTGTGCAACTGCAGAACAAGGTAGGTTAAGCAAGGGAATGGCAGGCGCTCCGAAGCTCTCGTCATGTGATCTGTGGAAGGGGAGCAGAGAGGCCCCTCAGGAGCCCCTGTAGCCTCAGGGGCCCTCGGGCCAGTGCCCCACCTGGCCGCCCTTTAGAACCAGCCCTGCCAAGAGGTCTTCTGTATCTTTAAAAGTTGTGCAGGGGAAAGGGAGAACTTCACCTTGTGGATTTTCCCATTACAGTGTTGCAAGAAAACCTGCAGTTGGCTGAATTTTCTCTTCTCTTAAAGATACAGAATCATTCTCAGGCCGTGAGCCTGGCAACCCTAATTAACAGTTGAATCTGAAACTGCAGTTTGATTTAAAATCAGACTGATTACAATATGTTACTACTTAAGCAATGACTCTAGCTGTTGGAAAAACAACATGTGCATGTTTATTGTGTTCAGTGGGATTTACTCCTGTGCAGTCATGCTTAGGATAAGTGAAACTGACCACAGGGGATGGGAGGGTAGGAGGGGGAGGGTAGGATAATTTGCATGTTTATTGAGTTCAGTGGGATTTAATCATGCTTGAAAATGAAATGGACTGCCTTCAAGTAGATTCTGACTTATGGCAACCCTATGAATAGGGTTTTCATGGTGAGCGGTATTCAGAGGTGGTTTACTATTGCCTTCCTCTGAGACTGAGAGGCAGTGACTAGCCCAAGGTCACCCAGAGAGCTTCATGGGTATGTGGGGATTCGAGCCCTGGTTACCCAGGTTGTAGTCCTAGGATAGGTAAAATTGACCATGGGGGAGGAGGAGGGGGAGGGGGAATAAGGAGATTGGAAGGGGATGGGGGAGGGGAAGGTGGTGAAGGAAGGGAGAGGGAAGGGGCAAGAGATACGGGATAGGAGGAAGGAGGAGGGGAGGGCAGGTTTGATCATTTGCATGCTTTTTGAGTTGTGTGATTTACTCCCATGCAATAATTCTTAAGATAGGTAAAACTGACTATGGGGGAGGGGGAGGGGGAGGATAGGGGGAGGGGAGGGGGAGGGGAAGAGAAGGAGGAGGGGAGGTGATTAGGTGGGTGGGCACTGGGCAGAGAGGAAGCCCCTTTACTTTCCAAAAGGAAAGCATTGTGAACAGTATCATTGCTTCTCAGGGTTTCCCCCACCTTTTTATTCTGCAGCAGGCACATGTAGTTTCCCACCCAAATTTAAACCAAAGTTGTCCCTGGCCACATCCAACAGATCTTTATTCCACTTTAGACAGTCATGGATTCCTCCAAAGAATTCTGGGAAGTGGAATTTGCGAAGGGTGCTGAGAGTTGCTAGGAGATGCCAGGTTCCCCGCACAGAGCTTCAGTCAGAGCGGCTGATTGTTAAACCACTCTGGCCACTGGAGCTCTGTCAGGGGAATAGGAGTCTCCTCTCAGCAACCTTCACAAACTACACTTCCCAGGATTCTTTGGAGGAAGCCATGACTGTCTCAAGTGAAATCAAAGTCTGGTGTGGGTGTGGCCCCCTGATTAGGCAAGTCAAGCAGCTGTGAGTCTGGCTTTTCGAACACTGGTTCTTACTGAGCATGCCTGACCTTATGATTGACTTCAATGCTAATTTTCTTAAATTAATTAAAAATCAGCCAGGCATTTTTTAAACTTTTAAACTGCAGAAGATGAAGGTCAGAGTATGGGGCAATGTCAGTAATAGTATTACAGGTACTCTGTGAACATGGCTGATTTTTAATTAATTTCAACAGATTATGAGAACTCTGACAGAAAAAAGTCCCAAAGGGGGTCTGGTTTTCTCTCTCTCTCCTTTTTATTGATTGATTGATTTATATCCCGCCGTCCCGCCCTCTCCTTTTACACTTTGAACTCTTGATTCTCTCTGACTGTTTTGTGTATCACCATGAAAATTTAGATGGCTTTTAAGCAAGCATTTCTGAGTTCAGGACTATAGGTTTTGTAAGGTTTTGTTTTGAAATGAGCTTATGGGAAGCATCAGAATGGCATGGGGGTATTTTCAATTCAACATTTCAGAATGAGAAAAATCCATGCTGACTATAGTATACAGCCACTCTTGTGGCTGTATAATTAGACAAACTTGCATACAAAATGCATATATCAGGATTAACATGCACCCACACACACACACACTCTTCATATGAATTTTGACACTTTTAAAATATATATTTGCAAATCAATGTGGAAATGGGTTAAACTGAGTTGAAAAAAAAGAATGTGAGAGAAATGGAAACTGACAGATTTGTCCATCCTGATCTTTAGCTGTAAAGAAGAAGAAAATAGGATACATGGCATTTTATACCTAAAGCATGTGTACAAGATGCCTATCCGGTGTTTCCTTCCCAGGTAGGAGAGGCAACAATCTCTTTCAATAATAAGCAGCTAAAAATTCCTATTATTATCATAGCTGAGGCCGTGGTCAGAAGGCAAGTGATGCAACAACTTTGCTGAAGCTCAGCAGGTTTGTATCTGGCCAGTGCCTGCATGGGAGACCACTGAGGAAGTTTGAGCATGCTTCTGTGAGCTCCTGGAGGAAAGGATATTATACATACATAGACATATAGGGGCAGTCAGTATGGCCAGTAGAGAGTTGTAAGTTCAGCAGAATCTGGAGGGCACCATGTTGGCTGTCAGAACACCATGTCAGGGCCAGGGGTGCAATGTGTTTCTGTGTGGCTTAGATACATTCTTCCCAGTCCACTCCCCCTGGAGTCCTAGTCAATGGGCATTGGGCCACGCGGTATAAGGATTAATGGCTTCCCTCTAAGTGTACGCTCCAACAAAGTTCCCAAATTGTTTCTTTTTCCATTATATGAGTCAATGCCAACCTTTCATTTAAATGGGGCAAAGTGTGTGGGAAGAAAGAGATCAGGGTTTCCCCCCATTAACGTCCCTGTCCTTATAAAATGCACACGTTTTTATTGATACATCAAATTTGTTTAACTAGACTCATAAGCTGAGGAGGCTATGGGTGGGTAGTGTGGGGAGTGAGAGAGTTGCTTTGTGTTTTGTTACACATTGTATCTTGCTGACTTAACAGGATTTTCCATTGATTCTGACATCTATCTTCGTTGGTGTTTTGTTTTTTGCAGCTACACCCAAATACTCACCAGTTAACCCCCTGAATTTTGTTTCTTTATTTATTGGGTCCATTGTTTTGTGCTGTACTTCTTGACGTGCATCTTTAATAAAACTCATATAAATTTAAGGTAGTGACACACTGACAGTTCTGCCGGTTCTGGTGCGTCTCCACCTCTCTCTTCCGAAAACGGGGGCACACGATACTAGTCAAACCCCACCCCTTTCTCCTGTAAAACCTGGTGGGAGCAGCTTGAGCGTTTGTTTCTTTAAATTCACTTCGAAGAGTTTTCACAACTGATTGGCAGATCAACCCATTGCCTCTCCAGGTGTGACCAATGGAAGTGCTTTGCTGTAGGCGACTAGATTGCTCACAGCCATTGTGTGTGTGTATGTTCTAAAGAGTCCTGTTTCTTTTCAGTTTGATATGATGAAGTAAATGAGCTGCAATCAGCGACAGTGGTCACATCCACACCATACATTTAAAGCACTCTTATACCACTTCAACATTCATGGCTTCCTCCAAACCTGGGAACTGTAGTTTGTTAAGGGTGCTGACCTTACAGAGCTACAGTTCCCAGCATCCTTAACAAACTACAGTTCCCAGGATTCTCCATGAGTGTTAAAATGGTATGCACTGCTTTCAACATATGGTGTGAGAAGTGAGAAGAGGGCAGTGTTTGCTCACTGACCTACTAGCATGTGCATTACCAAGATCAAAGATGAGGAGAATTTTGCCCGCTTAGGTGAATTTATCTTATTTATTTACTTCATTCCTATCTAGCCTTTCCTCCAAGGAGCTCCTTCCCTGTCCTCATTGTTACCCTCACAACAACCCAGTGAGGCAGAACAGGCTAAGAATATAGTATCTGACCCAAAGCAACACAGTGAGCTTCATGGCTAAGCAGGGATTTGAATTTGGGTCTCCCTAGTCCTAGTCTGACTCTCTAACCACTATACTACACTGCCTGTGGAGGCCTAAAAACCAGGGGATTCTCCCCTGCGTTTTCCCCTCAGGAAACATGCATACACACATAACATCACCACCAAAATTTCGCACCATCATGTCTCAAAACCCTTTCAGCTGTGCTCCTTGTCATTTTGTTTCTTCCTCTTTTTGTTGTTGTTATGTACCTTCAAGTTGATGATGACTTATGGCAGCCCTATAAATTAGTGACCTCCAACAGCATCTGTTATCAACCACCCTGTTCAGATCTTGTAAGGTCAGATCTGTGGCTTCCTTGATGGAATCAATCCATCTCTTGTTTGGCCTTCCTCTTTTTCTACTCCCTTCTGTTTCCCCAGCATTATTGTTTTTTCTAGTTAATCATGTCTTCTCATGATGTGTCCAAAGTATGACAACCTCAGTTTCATCATTTTAGCTTCTAGTGATAGTTCTGGTTTAATTTGTTCTAACAGCCAATTATTTGTCTTTTTCGCGATCCATGGTATCTGCAAAGCTCTCCTCCAACACCACATTTCAAATGAGTTTGTTTTTCTATCTGCTTTTTTCACTGCCCAGTTTTCACATCTACTACATAGAGATTGGGAATACCATGATCTGAATGATCCTGACTTTAGTGTTCAGTGATACATCTTTGCATTTGAGGACCTTTTCTAGTTCTCTCATAGCTGCCCTCCCCAGTCCTAGCTTTCTTCTGATTTCTTGACTATTGTCTCCATTTTGGTTAATGACTGAGCCAAGGTATTGATAATCCTTGACAAGTTCAATGTCCTCATTGTCAACTGTAAAGTTATATCAATCTTCTGTTGTCATTACTTTAGTCTTGACGTTCAGCTGTAGTCTTGCTTTTGTGCTTTCCTCTTTAACTTTCATCAGCATCCGTTTCAAATCATTACTGGTTTCTGCTAGTAGTATGGTATTGTCTGCATGTCTTAATGATATCTCTCCCTCCAATTTTCACACCTCCTTCATCTTGGTCCAATCCCACTTTCCGTATGATATGTTCTGTGTATAGATTAAACAAATAGGGTGATAAAATACACCCCTGTCTCACATCCTTTCCGATGGGGAACCAATGGGTTTCTCCATATTCTGTCCTTACAGTAGCCTCTTGTCCAGAGTATAGGCTGCGCATCAGGACAATCGGATGCTATGGCACCCCCATTTCTTTTAAAGCATTCCATAGTTTTTCATGATCTACACAATCATGAATGGAGAACTGCGTCACAAAACTCAGAAGTATGAATTTCAAAGGATGGTTGTGTTTCCGTTTCTGTATTGTTTTGGAAAGTGCGAATTAGGTAGGCTTGCCTTTAAATGCAAACTGAATCAAATTTCTCCCCCATCCCTATGAAGAGGAGCTGTTGTGGGCGGGTGTGGGTGTTACTGCCATTGTCACCCCACCGACCTTCATACACATCCCAGCATCTGCTGCCTGAGATGACCATCTCACTCTGCCTAATGGCAGGGCCAGCCCTGCCCATTAATCAGTGCTTGTTTTTAGAAAGGCTAAGCAGCATTAATTAATGCTTAACCAAACCAAGCTTTTGAGAAGTTGTTCCATTTGTAAAAGTTCAGAACAATTTCAAAACAGCAGAGGGCAGCATTGTGTAACATTTGTTATTAAGGTAATTAATAGTTAGGGATGAAAGGATCTGTCAGTTTCAGTTCTCTCAGTTTCTCATTGTTCCAGTCTTAAATACACTTATCCACATTTCTGCAGCAATTTGTACATTTTGTTTTAAAAAATCCTAATGAGAAGTATTCAGCATTTTAGTGTGATTTTCTTTTAATAAATACATTTTAGTATGCAGTTTTGACTAATCTCTGCTCTGGACAACATAGGAAGCAGACCTTTAGTGTAGTGATACCTACCCTTTGGGAATTCCCTCCCATAAAATATTAGACAGGCACCATCTCTGTTATTTTTTTTTACACCTACTGAAGACCTTCCTCTTTCAACAAGCCTTGTAAGCAGAGACCTTATCTGTGCTGGAACTGCTTTTCAAGATGTTTTTTAAAGCTGTTTTTAAAATATTTTGTATTTTATTATTATTGTTGTTGTTGTTGTTAACATTTGTATACCGCCCCATAGCCGAAGCTCTCTGGGTGGTTTACAACAATTAAAAACATTAAAAACAAATATACAAATTTAAATGCTAAAATGCCTGGGAAAAGAGGAAAGTCTTGACCTGGTGCCGAAAAGATAACAGTGTCTGCGCCAGGCGCACCTCATCAACAAGATCATTCCATAATTTGGGGGCCACCACTGAGAAAGCCCTCTCCCTTGTTGCCAGACTCCCAGCTTCCCCCGGAGGAGGCACCCAGAGGAGGGCCTTGGATGTGGAGCGTAGTGTACGGGTGGGTTCGTGTCAGGAGAGGCATTCCAACAGGTATTGTGGTCCCAATCCGTGTAAGACTTTATAGGTTAAAACCAGCACTTTGAATTGAGCTCAGAAACATACAGGCAGCCAATGCAAGCGGGCCAGAATCGGTTTTATATGTTCAAACCGTCTGGTCCCTGTTACCAATCTGGCCACTGCATTTTGCACAAGCTGCAGTTTCTGAACCGTCTTAAAAGGCAGCCCCACGTAGAGTGCATTGCAGTAATCTAACTTAGAGGTTACCAGAGCATGGACAACTGAAGCGAGGTTATCCCTGTCCAGATAGGGGCGCAGCTGGGCCACCAACCGAAGCTGGTAGAAGGCACTCCGTGCCACTGAGGCTACCTGAGCCTCAAGCGACAGAGATGGTTCTAGGACAGCCTTTCCCAACTAGTGGGCCACCAGATGTTGTTGGACCACAACTCCCATCAGCCTCAGCCAGCATTGCCAATGGTCAGGAAAGATGGGAATTGTGGTCCAACAACATCTGGTGGCCTACTAGTTGGGAAAGGCTGTTCTAGGAGAACCCCCAAGTACAAACCTGCTCCTTCAGGGGGAGTGCAACCCCATCCAGGACAGGTTGGACATCCACCATCCGGTCAGAAGAACCACCCACTAGCAGCATCTCAGTCTTGTCTGGATTGAGCCTCAGTTTATTAGCTCTCATCCAGTCCATTGTCGCAGCCAGGCAAGAGTTCAGCACATTGACAGCCTCACCTGAAGAAGATGAAAAGGAGAAATAGAGCTGCGTGTCATCAGCATACTGATGGCAACGCAATCCAAAGCTCCGGATGACTGCACCCAATGGTTTCAGGTAGATGTTGAACACCATGGGGGACAGAACTGACCCCTGCAGAACTCCATACTGGAGAGTCTAGAGTGCTGAGCAATGCTCCGCAAGCACCAGCTTCTGGAGCCGACCCGCCAAGTAGGAGCGGAACCACTGGCATGCAGTCCCTCCCACTCCCAACTCAGCCAGTCTTCCCAGAAGGATACCATGGTCGATGGTATCAAAAGCCACTGAGAGATCAAGGAGAATCAACTCTCCCTGTCTCTCTCCCGACAGCACTCATCATACAGGGTGACCAAGGCTGTTTCTGTGCCAAAACCAGACCTGAAACCCGACTGAAATGGACCCAGATAATGGGTCTCATCCAAGAGTGTCTGGAGCTGGCCTGCTTTTAAAGATGTTTGTTTTAATATGTTTTAAAATATTTTGCTTTCAAGATGTTTTAAAATGCTTTTAGTGTTTTTGTTTGCTGCCCTGAGCTTCTTCAGGGACAAAGGGCGGGATATACTTTAATAAATAAATAATTTTTTCCCAAGCAATTTCTTGTCATTTAATGCATTCTTGTATATTATTTTCACAAATTCAGGGGTTCCCAAACTGTGGTCCATGGACTACCAATGGTCTGCAAACTTCATTCAGGTGATCCGCAGCATGTCTGCATGAAATATTCATATTGTTTTTTTAATTGTATTTTTATGGCTTGTATTTCATGTATTGTCTTTTACTGTATTACAATTTGCATTCTGTAGATTACATTCTATTGTATTACAATTTCCATTCAATAAAATACAATATAAGAGATAAAAGAAGCAATAAAAACAATTAAACATCATACAGCACCTAGCACAGCGCATTGCAATTGCTACAACTGGCAGAAAAATTATTAAGTGGTCCACCGAGAACCTCAGCAATTTTCAATTGGTCCATGGGAAAAAAATGTTTGGGAATCACGGCACTGCTATTTTCATTTTTATGTACACTTTCCCTTAAAGAATGCATTTTTGTAAACATTGGTTGGAGAATTGCATTGCAAAATTCAGATACCTGTGAATTATGAAAGATGGCAGTGTTTCATTTCTCATATAGTGCAAATTTGATAGATTCTGCTTTAAGTGCAAACTGAATCAAATTTCTCCCCCATCCCTGTCAACAGTACATGTTCTTAACATCCCTGTTAACAGTACACTCAGAAGAAAGCCCCACTGAGTTAAATGGGAGAAGTGTGCATAGATTTAAAATCTAAATAAACATTACAAGACTCTAACTGCATTGATAAAGATCTGCCCCAGGAATATGCCACAAGATCCTTGAAAGTAAAAATAAAAAAGACATTCTTTGCTTTTCATAGAGCAAGCAAAAATTTATGGCAAAGAACTCTAGAATGTAGTCCTGATTATATCAGGAATTATGGACTTGTTCACACTTGCACTCATACCTTTTTCTGGGACTTCTTGGAGGTGTCCGGCTCACAGCTGGTAGAAACAGGATGATTAAACTAGATGGGTCCTTAGGGTCAATCTTAGGGTCTGTGTTGTTAAATTATTAGAATATTCAGGGTTCAACACTCTGTTATGCCCAAAATGATCTTAGAGAAGGGACGGAAAACCTGTGGCCTTCCATTTGTTGTTGGACTGCAGTTGCCACTGTCCTTGTCCATTGGCCATGCTGCCTGGGGCTGATGGGAGTTGTAGTCCAACAACACCAGCAGGGTTAAAGGTTCCCCATTCCTGTTTTAGAGAGACTGTATAATGCTGACACAAGGAGTCCTGTTATGGGTTAGGAACACCTTCACAGTTCTCTGTGCTGTTCATCAAGTTGTCCATTAAAATTTAAATATGTATGTAATCAAAATCTCAATATAAGTGTCTCTGTCAAGATACTGACTGAAGAGTAGAATAACAATTAAATTTTGTATGTTAGATTTAATAGTATGCTAAATAAGTTCATTTGAAATGTGCATATTTTCATTTTTGTTCATGATTACTGTCACAAACCAAGATAATGTAAAGACAAACAAACAAGTGCGCCTTAACTCACTGCCTCACCAATTAAAATGTGTTGTCTCCAATCACAACTACTCCCTACTAATTAATAGTTCAATTAAACAGGATTAGTTGATTGACCTACTAAATAAAGTTTGCAGCCCTGTATCTTCTTTTTACTAAATTGCTAAAGATGCTTGCAAATATGCATAGGCTTTTTACATGGCTTGACACTTTATGTATTTTGTTGTTGACAGATCTCCTTTAAATGAAGTACTAGGCCAGACAACATTTCATGGTTTGATACCACTAGTGGGCACTCAAGGAGCTCTGTAAAAAGTGTCCCTTATTTGTCTAGTAAGCTGCAAATGCACAATAAATGTGAAGGGCCATAGCATAGAGACCCCGACTGAAACCTTGGACAGCTGCTGCCAGTCAATGTACTGAGCTAGATGGACCAATGGTCTGACTCACTATATGGCAGTTTCCTACGTTCCTAACTTTAAATAGCAGAATAAGAACTCTGAGTTTTTATAATGATGTTCAGAAATGATCCAAAAGTGTACTCTTAAGCAGTGGAGGGTGGTGGCTCTGATGTCAGTGGGGCAGTGAATCCACTCCAGGATCTTTTGAGCTGGAGATGCTGCAACTCAACCAGACACCTTGGGCTCTAACTATCAGCAATGGGACAAGGGCCCTAAACATTAAAACACGGCAACCACAAGTTGAGATTAATATTGCCAACATTTTCCAGCTTGATCTGACGACGTTAGCATAGCGAGTGGCAACGCTGACCTCCATGCCAAGAAAAATGTCACCTGCTGCAGATCAAGCTGAAGCAGTTAAGGCACTGATTTTTCTTGTCAGTTATCAAACAGAAGTGTTGAGAAACCAACTTGACTAGGATGACGGCAACGGAGGTTATCAGGTTTTAGAACTGATCTTCTGTTGAAAATAGATTTGAGGCCATCGGGGTTACCCTGTGATGTTTATTTTAGACTGTGTCTCTGTAAGCAGAGAAGAGGGACTGTGCCTTGGATAACACCCAGGTCAAGAGGCATTTTAGTACACACTCCCTGGGATGTAATCAGAATTGATAAAAACTGATATAAGGTAGAAAGTTGGATGAGTTACCAACCACCTTGAGAAACAGTGGCCTGTATGCTCCGATGGTCCTTATTTATTAGGGACAATACCTATTTTCACTTACCTGTCTCTGGTAAAGTCAATCCTTACCTTTATCCAGTTTTCACTTTTGGAGAGATGCTTTGGGAAGGGCAGTAACTCAGCGGTAGTGCCCTTGTTTTGCATGCTGAAGGTCATTCCCCAGCCTCTTTAGGTTAGATTGGAGAGGCACTGCCAGTCAGAGTAGACAATGATGAAGTGGGCAGAGAATGGCCTGATTTGGCCATGTTTGTAGGGATACCTTTTTTAAAAAAGGTTTGTGAACACCCAGCTGAGCTTGTCAGTTCACAGAAAATCTTTTCCCAGATCTCTGGTTAAAACCCTGAAATGGCCTGAGGCAGACCATCCTATTCTATAGCTCGTTTGCTGACTCACTCGCTCCTCCACTGCCACCTCCTTGTCTTTGTCGAGTCCTGATGTGGAGCCGTTCCACCTCCCAATGCCTCACTCTGATCAAGGATGCTAGCACAATTCCTCAGAGCAAGGCACTGTGGGTAGTGCTGCCAACCACAGCCAGGTGGGGTGGGTGGGCATATTTAAGCCCCATGCCATCTGTATCAGGAGTGAGGGTCCCTGGGAGCTCCCACTTTGCAATCGGTAGCAGTGTTGGATCACTGAATCCCACAACCCAACATTGCCATACACCGCCAAGCTTCATTCTCCCATGAGGGGCCCATCAGGGGCCCCTCTGAGCCGCAGGTCCCTTGGCCAAGGCCCAACCTGGCCGCCAGCTGGCACCAGGCCCAGCAGGAGCTGCTTAAAGGCTTTGCAAAAGCCTCTTTGAAGCAGCTGTTATGTGCAAGTTGCTTCAAAGGGTGCTTTTGCATAGGGCTTTAATGTCTGCTCAGCTGATGAGCAGGGATTAAATTCTGCTGCCTTAGCTGTGCGATCATGTTCCCTGCTAGAAATAGGATTGTGCAGTTAATTCAAGATTAAACCATCATGTCAGCTGATGGATGGGTAGGCATGGTTTGGGGCAAATGGCCTCTGGGAAGGTTGGGAAGCCAGAGGGTTCCCACCCCTGGTTTACAGTAAAACACTTTAAACTGCTTTTGGGGCCATGGCAATATATTAGCAATACTGGTGTTCTCCACAGCCAACTCATCCTGCAATGACTTGCTCTGAGGAAGGACCCTATGTTGCATAGGGTCCTTCCTCCGAGCAATGCATTGAGGTGACAACATCTGTAATGCCTCAAAGCACTTTCAAGGACCACCATTGCACACTTAGGCCCATGAGCAAATAGTGTGTAAACAAATTTAATAAAATGGCCTGTTTATCGAGTGCACATCCTGATTTGTTTGCAGGGAGATTAGACAACACTAACTATTTAATGAACGCTCACTGTGATTTCTTTGCAGGGAGGTTAAATATGTTATATCGCTCTTTTCAGGGGATTTTCCTGTCACTTTCCTTATTGCAAAAAGTCTGATCTATTGAGATAGTGGGTTTGTTGCAAAAGACCTCCTAGTCAATTGGGCAACCTGAATTTGTCGATGTGATTGAATCCTACCCAAAAATAGTGACAATCTGGAAGTACCCTATGAGTTTGGACTCAGGATAGTACACATTTGCCCTGCAATTGCTGACCTGGTTATGTGACTTGTTCAAAGTCCGCATAATAAAACAAAGGCTGTTAAGAAATGTGGGATGTTGTTCCCTCCTACCCCCAGTTTTGGCTCAAAGCCCACATTCTGAAGACAGTTAATGAGAGTGTCTGCTTTCTCTTTATCTCCAAAGAAAATTGTAAGCTAAGGAAGAAGAGGAGAATTGCATCTCTGGAGTCTGGGGCTCATCCCAGAGGGCCATTTTTAAAAGGCAAGATAAACAAACATCTCACTGCTGATCAGAGGCTCTGTGACATGAACAAATAATATGCAACTGCCTAGAAAACAAGGAGAGAGAGCGCACAAACATGTAGTGAAACTAGCTCTTACAGAACTGTGCATTTAGTCAGAAAAGGCATATTCCAAGTCACACTTTTGCAAATAGCACTAGTGAGAGTTTATGCTCACCCAAAGAGAGGGTTACCTGCACTTTGTGAACACAGAAAGGAAAGATGCTTTATTTTAAAATTCCACATATTATAAAAAAGTGTAAAAAATAAATGGAGTTTGTACACACATTTGGATCCAAAGATTGTAAATAGCCACCCTTGTTTAAAGAAACAAGGAATCTATAGGGTTTTAGCTTCAGAAATACATTGCGGAATACCGAGGGTCACTGACAGACACAGTGTCAGTGACACGGCAAATGAACTCCATGAGGGGGAAATAAAATAATTATGGAGAAAACACTGCACAACAATGATCTCTGAATGGAATCATTTGGATCAGGAGTAGCCGACATGGTACCTTCCAGATACTGTTAGACTATAACTCCCATCATCCCTGACCATTGGGCATACTGGCTGGGGCTCATGGGGGTTGGAATCCATAGCTCAATGGCAGAGCACCTGCTTTGCACGGGGAAGGTCCCAGGTTTAATCCATAGCAGTTCCAGGTAAAACTGGGGAAAACTCTTCTGTCTGAAATCCTGGGAAACCACTGCCAGTCAGTGTAGACCAGGAGCGAGGAATCTTTGGCTCTCCAGCTGTTGCTGAACTGCAACTCTATCAGCCCCAGGCATGGCCAGTGGTCAGCAGTGATGAGAGTTGTAGTTCAGAAACATCTGAAGGGCCAAAGGTCTTCCCCATATCTTGTGTAGATAATACTGAGCTACATGCACCAATTGTCTGACTAAGTATAAGGCACTTTCCTATATTCAACAACATCTGGAGGGTACTGCATTGGCCACTACTAATCTGGATCTGTGTGAAAAGTGAGTGAACAAATGATGCTGTTCCAGATTAAACTGTAAGTGTGCACAGCCCCCTCATTGGGATCACACTCTTGTTGGAGGATCAGGCACATGTTTTGGGGTGTGAATATTGCTATAATTTGCAGCAGAGCAGTTGTTAATATCGGTGCAAAAAAGGAACCTGTGAACATAGCATGAGGTACAGTATGACATTAATAAGCGGGCAAGTATATAATCCACAGAGGCTTCTGTAAGGACCAGCAGCTCTTGTAAATCAAGATGCTATGCTCTATGATATGCACAAATCCACCTATCCACTCCTTCAAAGGTCTCAAGAGCTCTCTGTATGGCACTGCAGAGCTAAACTGTGACCCATTTCCCCCCTGCCTAAGCAATGGGGGGGGGGAGGATGGCAGGACAATATTTAGTAATCCACAGGATATTACATAAAAATAAGAGCCATACTGAGTGTTAGAAAAGATGCTAGATTGTCTCAGGGAACAAAGAAAGCTGACAGATTTTCTGCTAGAGAATAAATTAAGAGAAGTTAGAAAGAATATGCTGAGATAAGCATCATCCATACTGAATGGCTTTGCACTCTGCCATTTCCCTTAATGGAATTCAGTGGGAACTGTACCAAGTCCTAAATACTTCATAAATATGTCATATCACATAGGCATCGAACATCAGGCAGCTGACTCTGTGACAGCCCTTTTGCTTAAACTCTGCTTAAGCCAGTGAGACTGTAAAATATGCTTAGAAGAAGGTACTGAACACATCAAAATATTTTATTGTTGCAATAGCTCAGGGATGGATTCTTTTGCAATGCAAAGTGGTGCTTTCTTGCATCTCTGTTTACTGAAACTGCTGCAGATTTTGCCACCGACTTTAACAGAAGTTAAATTGTTGCATCCAGGTCTTCCAGTGGTTGTTCAATACAGGTGTAGCTGATTTTTAGCACAGGAAATCAGTGAAACATGAAAACAGGACATGGTGTGTGTGTGTGTGTGAAGGCCCAGGCCAGGGGGAGGGCTGGGGGGCCACCCCTAATTTTTTTCTGCCCCCATTTAATAAATAACTACATTTATTACAGAAGAAAAAGTCTCCCCTCCCTTTTACGCTGCCTATGGGCCTGTCAGGGCTTAGGAAGTGGTCATTCCTCTGTAACAGCCTCTCTCCCCCATACCTCCATAGGATTTCTCTGTTAATAGCTCTTATATGTACCTCCCTCATGAGAGGATATTCTGTGGAGGTGGGAGGAGGTGCAAAAGATGACAACAACAGAGTGGACCTTTTCAGTGCTGGTACCCAGTAATGGAACACTCTTCCCATAGAGGCTTACCAGGCATCTTCCTTGCAGCAAATTCAGCAGTATATATTTACATTTATATTTCAGTAGTCCTTTTAATGTTTCTTAAATATTTTGACCTTTTAAATTCTGTTTAATTCTGCTGTTTTAAGTTTGATTGATGCTTTAAGATGCTCAGAAAACCACATACGTATAATAATGTATACGTATGATAATGAATATATAATTGATCAGTAATCTTAATGGTTCATTATGATGGAAATTTGTAGCATTTATAATATTTTAGGAAAATCCTGTGTACAAGTAAATCCCACTGAGGTCTTACTATCAGGTCAGCATTTATAGTATTTCTATAAGGTATACTTTCTTAGGAGCAAACTCCACTGAATTAAATGGGACTTGCTTCTCAGTAGACACATGCAGACTTTGCTGTTAATCTCCCTGTGGCTTCACTACACAATTTGTGACCAAATGGTTTATTTTCCATCATTAAAAAAAATAATTTAAATATTGATTTAGTTGTTCTTTGGCTATGGTTTAATGGTGTTTGAAGAAACATATGGTTTAATTGTGTTTGAAGAAACATATTTTCTTCCACTTTTTCAAACGTTTAATACAATTGAAATCATGGGGGAAAATGCTGTTAAAGAAATAATCCTAATAAATAAATTGTACACTCTTTGGGACTGTACCCAGCTGTTCCAATCCTACAAGGGAGATATGCATACAGAGCCAGGTTCCCATCTGCTGATTCCCTTAATGGAGCAGGAACGGTATAAGCAAGATCTTCTCTGTGGTGGCTCCCAGATTACAGAATGTCCTCCCATCTTACATACAGCTGGCACCAATTTTTATGAATTTTCATCACCAGCTGAAAACACATCTATTTTCATAGGCATTTTGCTGGCTAAGAATGTTAGGCTGTTTTCTGATTTTGCTATTACTGCCATTTTATTGTTGCTTTTGTTATTTTCAGTTTTATATCACCTTATTTTATGATGTTCTGATGAAATTATTCTATGTTTTAAATGGTTTTATGGAACCTGCCCTGGGATTGCTTACAGGTTAAATAAATATATAAAATGAGCAAACAATATTTTTATTTGAACTTTTGCATTGCAATCCGCATTCAGGCACATGATTGTAACCCTGGTCATTTAGATTCCCTTTGCAACCCTGGTCATTCAAGTACTGCCCCAACACAGGAAAAAAGAGTGAGTAGCTAGTGTGGGGCAGTGGTTAAGGTGTGGGACTATGACCTGGGAGACCAGGATTCAAATCCCCACACAGCCATGAAGCTCACTGGGTGACCTTGGGCCAGCCACTGCCTCTCAGCCTCAGAGGAAGGCAATGGTAACCCCCCTCTGAATACCACTTACCATGAAAACCCTATTCATAAGGTCACCATAAGTCAGAATCGATTTGAAGGCAGTCCATTTCCATTTCAGATAAGATGAGCAAATGGCATTTTATCATGCAGAAAGCAGAGAGTAGGAATAAACGGACAGTTCTCCCAATGGAGGGCTGTAGAAAGTGGAGTCCCTCAAGGATCGGTATTGGGACCTGTACTTTTCAACTTGTTCATTAATGACCTAGAATTAGGAGTGAGCAGTGAAGTGGCCAAGTTTGCTGATGACACTAAATTGTTCAGGGTTGTTAAAACAAAAAGGGATTGCGAAGAGCTCCAAAAAGACCTCTCCAAACTGAGTGAATGGGCAGAAAAATGGCAAATGCAATTCAATATAAACAAGTGTAAAATTATGCATATTGGAGCAAAAAATCTGAATTTCACATATACGCTCATGGGGTCTGAACTGGCGGTGACCGACCAGGAGAGAGACCTCGGGGTTGTAGTGGACAGCACGATGAAAATGTCGACCCAGTGTGCGCCAGCTGTGAAAAAGGCAAATTCCATGCTAGCAATAATTAGGAAAGGTATTGAAAATAAAACAGCCGATATCATAATGCCGTTGTATAAATCTATGGTGCGGCCGCATTTGGAATACTGTGTACAGTTCTGGTCGCCTCATCTCAAAAAGGATATTATAGAGTTGGAAAAGGTTCAGAAGAGGGCAACCAGAATGATCAAGGGGATGGAGCGACTCCCTTACGAGGAAAGGTTGCAGCATTTGGGGCTTTTTAGTTTAGAGAAAAGGCGGGTCAGAGGAGACATGATAGAAGTGTATAAAATTATGCATGGCATTGAGAAAGTGGATAGAGAAAAGTTCTTCTCCCTCTCTCATAATACTAGAATTCGTGGACATTCAAAGAAGCTGAATGTTGGAAGATTCAGGACAGACAAAAGGAAGTACTTCTTTACTCAGCGCATAGTTAAACTATGGAATTTGCTCCCACAAGATGCAGTAATGGCCACCAGCTTGGATGGCTTTAAAAGAAGATTAGACAAATTCATGGAGGACAGGGCTATCAATGGCTACTAGCCATGATGGCTGTGCTCTGCCACCCTAGTCAGAGGCAGCATGCTTCTGAAAACCAGTTGCCGGAAGCCTCAGGAGGGGAGAGTGTTCTTGCACTCGGGTCCTGCTTGCGGGCTTCCCCCAGGCACCTGGTTGGCCACTGTGAGAACAGGATGCTGGACTAGATGGGCCACTGGCCTGATCCAGCAGGCTCTTCTTATGTTCTTATGTTCTTATCTACTGTTTTGGATGTATGCTTTACACACACAATAAAGCTCATATGTGTGAATGAGGGTGGAGAATGTCAATACTGTAACATTTTCTTTTGTATTTGTCCATAAACACACTGCATTTAAAAAAAAGATTTATTCAAAAACTCAGCTAACATAAATTGAAGAGTACCAGAATACCTTTGCTATATGTATAGCTTATACAGTCTTATGAAAAACATATAAATATGTATACATTCAAAAAAAATTATGGCACACCTGTGCTCATCAGAGTGGAACCAAACACTGCTGATCAATATCCATCACACTTCACCCTAACTCAAAGCCATCCTATCCAAATGCACATTTTTTTCAAAAAGGCGTAAATTTCACTAAACTCACATTCCAAAGGGTCAAGTAAAAGCGGCAATTTTTTGAATTTTGCTATTAAAGATGCTGCCAGATGTTAAATTGTTCCCATATATATTATATATACACACACACACACACACACACACACACCTTTCCCAAAGCTTTATCCTGAAACTGGATTTAAAAATGGAGATTCAGACACTTGAATTTAACAGCTTCATTATGGTCTGTGAATTTGAATTTATGCCGAAAACAGATAATAGTTCTTAAGAGAGCTGAAAGTAGTTTGACAGAAGCTTCAACATCTCTGGTCAAGCAGGTTTTGCTTTACTGCAACAGAAGTGAGTTGAGTGTACAAATAATGAGAAATAATTTCTTTTGCCAAACCACCTTCAACACTGGGAAGAAAAACACCTATTGTCTGCCTCAGGTTTTGTTTTGCAAGATTGGCTCTAAGGTAGAATTGGCTCCATGATATGTAGTTTATTCAACAATGATTCTGATGAGATTTTTCAAAAAGTGAAAGCTCTACTCTTTTAAAAACAAATGCGTATTATTCAACAGTGTCAGAAGCACATTTTAATGAAGTTATGGCTGCAGCTTCCTCTATTTTTAGCATTTTGAAAATGCAGTTAAACAAAGCTTCAGCAGATCCATTCATTTCTCCCAAGCTGTACAATAGGCTATTTTAAGCTATTGATCATCATACTGTTAGTTATCATTGTAGTATTAAAGGCCCAGTTTTCAAGAAACATTTTCATTTATTTCAATATCAGGATTGTGAAAGCCTTATGTCAAAGGGCTTTCTTCAAAAAGAAGCCCAAAAGCCACTTAAATCAGCATATGCATGCTCAGCTACTATGCAAGTGTGAAGGATTTTTTCATTCACAGCAATCCTGGGAGGTAGATCATTATTATCCTCATTTTTAAGATGTGGCATTGAGATAGAGATGTAATTTAGTTTATTTCTCACATTTGAATCCTGCCATTCCTCCATTGCTCAGGATAGCATAAATGCATGGGGGTTATCTCATTTCATCCACACAAGAACTCTCTGAGATGGATTAAGATGAGAGACAGTGACTTGCCCAGGAAGCTTCATAGCTGTGGACAGATGTGAACCCATATCCCTCTGGTTCAACTCTAATACCTCTCTACTACACTGTAGATATCAAAAGCTACCGAGTGGGGTCACCCACATCTTTAGGGGCCCTCCTACATCCACATCCATAAATTGTGTATATTAGATCCTGTTCCTTCTTTGGAAATCTCAGAGGGCTCTTGTTGGTCTCCTTCCAGGCCTTAACTTATTTTATTTATTTATTTATTTATTTATTATACTTTTATACCGCTCCATAGCCGAAGCTCTCTGGGCAGTTTACAGTAACTAAAAACAAATACAATTTAAGATACATCTTTTAAAAAACAATTTAAAACAGAATAAAAACATTTAAAACAATATAAAACACATGCTAAAATGCCTGGGAGAAGAGGAAAGTCTTGACCTGGCGCCGAAAGATAACAGTGTTGGCACCAGGTGCACCTCGTCACATGAATCATTCCATAATTTGGGGGCCACTACTGAGAAGGCCCTCTCCCTTGTTGCCAGACTCCCAGCTTCCCTCGGAGTAGGCACCCGGAGGAGGGCCTTTGATCTTGAACGTAGTGTTTGGGAGAGGTGTTCCATCAGGTATTGTGGTCCCAAGCCGTGTAAGGCTTTATAGGTCAAAACCAGCACCTTGAATTGAGCTCGGAAACATACAGGCAGCCAGTGCAAGCGGGCCAGAATCGGTTTTATATGTTCGGACCGCCTGGTCCCTGTTACCAATCTGGCCGCTGCATTTTGCACAAGCTGCAGTTTCCGAACCATCTTCAAAGGCAGCACATAGAGTGCATTGCAGTAATCTAATTTAGAGGTTACTAGAGCATGGACAACTGAAGCGAGGTTATCCCTGTCCAGATAGGGACATAGTTGGGCCACCAACCGAAGTTGGTAGAAGGCACTCCGTGCCACTGAGGCTACCTGAGCCTCAAGTGACAGAGATGGTTCTAGGAGAACCCCCAAGCTATGAACCTGCTCCTTCAGGGGGAGTGCAACCCCATCCAGGACAGGTTGGAGATCCACCATCCGATCAGAAGAACCACCCACTAGCAGCATCTCAGTCTTGTCTGGATTGAGCCTCAGTTTATTAGCCCTCATCCAGTCCATTGTCGCAGCCAGGCACCGGTTCAGCACATTGACAGCCTCACCTGAAGAAGATGAAAAGGAGAAATAGAGCTGCGTGTCATCAGCATACTGATGGCAACGCAATCCAAAGCTCCGGATGACTGCACCCAACGGTTTCATGTAGATGTTGAACAGCATGGGGGACAGAACTGACCCCTGCAGAACCCCATATGGGAGAGTCCAGGGTGCCGAGCAATGTTCCCCAAGCACCACCTTCTGGAGGTGACCTGCCAAGTAGGACCGAAACCACTGCAATGCAGTACCACTCCCAACTCAGCCAGTCTCCCCAGAAAGATACCATGGTTGATGGTATCGAAAGCCGCTGAGAGATCAAGGAGAATCAACAGAGTCACACTCCCCCTGTCTCTCTCCCGACAAAGGTCATCATACAGGGCGACCAAGGCTGTTTCTGTGCCAAAACCAGGCCTGAAACCCAACTGAAATGGATCCAGATAATCGGTCTCATCCAAGAGTGTCTGGAGCTGGCCCGCAACCACTCGTTCAAGGACCTTGCACAGGAATGGAACAGTAGGGCCCTGCTTTACAGCGTTCCGCTTTAAGGCGTTCCGCTGATGCGGCGGCTTTCATTTTTAATTTAAAAGCTATTTTTTTCTCTTTTGAGACGTTTTGCGCCATTTTTGCGTCATTTTCGCGCGATGCGGCCCATTAAAGTCAATGGGGTTCCGGCGTTTTCCGCTTTATGGCGGGGGTCCAGAACGGAACCCGCCGTATAAGCGGGGCCCTACTGTAGTTAAGATTTTCTGGGTCCAGGGAGGGTTTCTTCAGGAGTGGTCTCTTTCAGGCAGCCAGGGACCACCCCCTCTCTCAGAGAGGCATTAATCACCTCCCTGGCCCAGCCGGCTGTTCCATCCCTGCTAGCTTTTATTAGCCAAGAAGGGCAAGGATCCAGCACAGAAGTGGTTGCATGAACCTGTCCAAGCACCTTGTCAACGTCCTCAAGTTGCACCAACTGAAACACATCCAAGAAATCGGGACAAGGCTGTGCTCTGGATACCTCGCTTGATTCACCTGCTATAACACTGGAGTCTAAGTCCTGGCGGATGCTAAAGATTTTATCCTGGAAGTGCCTGGCAAATTCATTATAGCGGGCCTCAGATGGTTCTACCATGTCCTTGGGGCCAGAGTGTAATAGCCCCCGGACAATTCTGAAGAGCTCCGCTGGGAGGCAGATTGATGATTTGATAGTGGCAGCAAAATATTGTTTCTTGCTGCCCTTACTGCCCCTAAATACAGCTTACCATAGGCACTTACCAATGTATAATTGCATCCACTAGGAGTTCGTCTCCGTCTGCACTCAAGCTGTCTCCAATATTGTTTCATCGCTCTCAACTCTGGGGTATACCATGGAGCCGTACGAGCTCTACACAGGAGAGGGCGCTCAGGAGCAATCATGTCAACCACCCGGGTCATTTCTGTATTCCACAGCTCAACCTGGGTTTCGACAGCAACGCCAGCCCTATCAGCCGGAAAACTCCCCAGAGCCCTTTGGAAACCATCTGGATCCATTAGTCTCTGGGGGCGGACCAACTTAATAGGTCCCCCACCCTTGCAGAGGGGAAAAGCCGCTGTAAGTCTAAACTTCAGCAAGCAGTGATCTGTCCATGACAGAGGGACTGATGTAAGACCCTCCACATTCAGATCACCAACTCCATGTCCAGATGCAAAAACCAAATCTAGAGTATGCCCTGCTACATGTGTTGGGCCAATGGCATGTTGGGATAGTCCCATGGTTGTCATGGAGACCATGAAATCCTGAGCCGCCCCGGATAAGGTGGCCTCGGGATGGATGTTGACATCCCCCAGAACCAACAGTCTGGGGGATCTCAACAATACACCCGAGACCACCTCCGTCAGCTCAGCTAGGGAGTCTGTTGGGCAGCGGAGTGGGCGGTACACCAACAGAATCCCCAGTCTGTCCCTCTGACCCAACATAAGGTGCAAACACTCCAGACCAGTAGTCACATGGACAGGGTGCTTGCAGAGGAAGATGGAGCTCCTATAGACCACAGCAAACCCCCCTCCCTGACCCTCAGGTCTACCCTAATGCTGGACCAGGTACCCTGGCCGGCATAGCTGGGAGAGACTGACTCCTCCCTGCTCACTCACCCAGGTCTCGGTTATACATACCAGATCGGCTGCCTCATCCACAATTAAATCATGAATGAGGGAGATCTTATTATGCACCGATCTGGCGTTTAGGAGCAGCATCCGGAGGCCTGAGAGCTGACTTATAGGGCAACCAACAAACCCGCAGGTGTGGGGAGTTCCGGAACAAGGCACAGTCGTTAACTGCCTGGGCTGCGTTCCCCTTACCTGGCAAGTCCTCCTCACAACGCCATATCTCCCTCAACCCGTCACTATGCTAATTGGGGGCCCCTCAAATCTCCCCACTTGGCTCTGAGTCCTCTCTCCCAGGCACGTAACTGAAGACCCAGAAAAAGGCAGACAAAGCAGGAGCCACCTCAGCCAGCCGGCTTATGTATCACCTCCAAAGAAGGGACTTACTGAACAAATGAAACTACCTTGTATGGGGTCAGCCCATTGGTCCATCTTAGCCCAATGTTGTCTATTCTGACTGGCAGTGGCTCACCAGGGTCTCTACCAGAGGTCTTTCTCATCCCTGCTTCCTGAAAACTTTCTTGACTGTGGATGCCAAGGATTGAATCTGGGACCTTCTGCATGTGCTCTGCCCCTGAACAATGGCAACATAGCCAGGAAAAATGCATGGGGTGTATCCAAATTATTCACTTCCCCCCCTCCTTTAATTTATTAGAATTTAATCATATGCCATATCATCCTGATCCAATGCACCTAGCAATACTTTTAATTGGCACCCTACAGTTCCAATAACAAGTGCCAATGAAAAACTATGACTTCCTTTGACCCAGCACTGGGGCCTGAAGGGGGATCCAAACATTTAGAGATCTTCCTGCATAATACAAGTGGGATAACTGCATATTTGAGAGCACCTGCACTGCTACACTCCTTTCTCATGCAAAGCTAGTTTTACACAGGCATGGATAGGTTTGAACAGGCTTTTTAAAAAGTCAAGTTTCTACTCTGTATGGCTGTGAAGATAAGCTTGAAACAAATCTTAGAAGCTAGAGGGAGATCAAGGTTCAACTAGATGAGATGTGGAAGATCCATGATCGGATCTCTTGATGTTTGCTTTTTCTAAGAAAAGCAGCTATGGGGGAGACCTGAATGAGATTTGAGTGGCATTTTGGGGGGAGGATTTTTTTTTATAAACTTTTCCCTATGTAGTGTCTGCATGGCTTTATGATATCTCATGTCTTGTCTAGTTTGTTTGGCCCAAAGAAGAATTTCCAGTAGATTGGTGGTAGGAGTTCAGAGCTTGGCAAAGCTTCATGGCCCTCTCTATATAGCTATGAGAATTAACAATGTAAAACATAATTTTGCATAATTCACCTAACATTCTACTTGCAGGAGTGGGCTCTTCTTGCTATACAGTGTGGTTAGTATAAGCAAACCTGCTTTTAAAATAAAAGTAAACATTTTGGATTCAAGCACTGCCCACTCCCAATGTGAAGGTCATTTGGATGCTTTCAGTGTCTACTCTGTCATGAAATTATGAAATAAAAGAGGAGCAACATATCACTGGGAAACCTTGCACAGATACGATTCCCGGCATGATTCTGACACTTGTGCTGGGATTACACCCACCTGAGCTTGCTACGTCTCTGATATGCAACTGGTCCACAGCGTAGTGCAGGTCAGTTTGCACATCTGTACTTTGGATTCACATGTGTACGAACACCATCTCAAAGCATATCCATCCAAGTATTACTGTCAAATTGGGAGTGAGGAGGAAAGTACTCAGAAGGCACAATAGTTTCCTTATGTTCTCATCTCCTTGTATAACTGCTCCTATATGTGCATCAGCAAAGCACATGGTGGGACTAGCATATCAAGTGTCCTCCTCACGGCACTATTTCCTCCATCACTTCCATGACAATCGTTCGAGGGCCAGTCAGGATGAGATTGCTCACTGTCCTGTAGTCTGCATGGAGAACATTGAGTCCATTCACTGAAACCACAAACTGGCATACCTAAGAGGGAAAAAGAGGCGAGGATGCTCAATTAGAAATGCAGGATCATAGGAAGTTGCCTAATATGAGACAGACCATCAGCTCAGTATTGTCTACAGTCACTGACTAGCAGAGGCTTTCCAGGATTTCAGAAGGGTTTACCTCCAGGTCCTACCTGGAGATACAAGGGTCTGATCCTTCTGCATGCAAAGTAGATGCTCTACCACTGAGCTTTGGAACTTCCCCAGACATTTGCTCCAGGTGAGGCTCAAACTCATAACCTCAGCATTGGTGTGCAACCAGGTCCCTTTAGTACCAATCCCTATATATATATATATAATATTTTATGTATTTTAATTTATTTTAATGTTTTTATGATTTTACTGTTTACAATTTTATTATGTACATGTTTGATTTTATTTTTGTAAGCCGCCCTGAGTGCCCTATTATAGGGTAAAAGGGCGGAAAAGAAATATTTTAAATAAATAAAAATAAATAAATATAAGTATCATGTGCTAACTGATTATGCCACTTTTCCTTTAAAATGGCAGGAATTTAAAACAACGGTAATAAAACAAAATTGTACTAAAAGAGGCAGAATACAAAAACATACAAAGTGTACAATTTATAGTGTTGGAGGAAGGCCCAGTACCAAACTTAACAGAAAACACTTCCAAATTCACTGCTGCCACAGGATAAACCATGTTAGCAAAGGGTCTGTTATAAAATTAAATCCCAGACGCATTTGTAGTTTTAAACCATTAACACTGCATGCCATTTAATAATATACACTTCTAAAAAGAATCCTGTGAATTTACACTTAGGCCATAATAAATTTGTTAGTCTTTAAGGTTCCACAATATTATTATTTATTTAGAACATTTGTACCCTGCTCTTCAGCCAAAAAGTTCTCAGTGTGGGTTACATACAATCAGTTAAAACAAGACAATTCCTCCCTTACAAGGCTTACAATCAAAAAAGTAAAACACACAAGGGAAAAGGAACAGGGAGGGAAGAGGCGGTAAAGCACACTCAATTCTTACACAGTAGTTCTTATAATGACTAGCTGGAAGAAACTGTTCAGGGGTGGGTAGAAGGTGCCTAATACAGCTGGCATTTTGGCAAAGCTGATGGAATGAGTCTTGCTTCTCATCTCTCCCAGTGAGGCAGCCTGATGGAATGGCTGCTGCCAGGTGACAGTTGATGGGAAGGAGACTTGATGGAGCTGGTCTTTCAGGAGAGCTCATGGAATTAGATTCTTTGTTGGGCTTTGCTCCCAAAGACTAAAATGGCTACCCCTCTGGAAACTGTCAATAAGCACAATGAGCTCATCTTGGGATATTGTTTATGATGGCAATAAAACAAAACAAAAAAACATAGGAATTTGGCAGCATTTGACAAGAGTAAGCCTGGAGGGCTGCAACATTTAACTGGAACAAACCCAAAGCACTTCTTAATTTTACAAAGCTTTGGTGCAAGTCTTAACCAATACCAGCAAGGCAAACAATAATCTCCAGTGGCAATAGTACTGTCAGCAAGGGCACTTGATGGTTTTCTTGCGTAGCCCAGGGATGGTGGTAGTAATGTGACACAACCCCATTACGATTCAGTAGAATGAATTTTCATAGGGAAATGCTTGCTAAGATATTGGTTGTGGAACCTGAATAAACTTCCAAAAACCTGCTGCTGACTGAGCAGTATATGTAATGAGAAAACAATTCCCACTGCCCCAGCTATTCCCAGAGAGCCCTTAATTAGAATTGGCTGTAGAAAAACCTGAAGGCCAACAAAAATATGTGTTTTTGAAGTCTCCTCCTCCTGGCACAATAGAGTTGTTAGTTTGCTGTCTGGGATGCTGTGTGTTTTCCACTAGAAGTTTGTTTATTTATAAAAGTATTTATATATCACCATCTCATAAAATATCAGGCTGGCGTTATAAGAGCGCCATGTGTCATCTCAATACTTTTCACCAAACAAATTTAACTAGTCTGAGCTTCCCTCTTCTTCCTTATCTTCAGAGTGAAAATTTCTGCAGCTCAACTGTCAAACCTAAGACTCAACCTGACCAGCTGGTTGTTTCCCAGCCTGACGCTTCTCCTCCGTGTTGCCTGCAGGCAGCCCTCCTCCAAGAGGGAAGATGGGACAGTGACGGAGGCTCCACCTCAGGAGGCGAATGCGGTGGGAAATTCAACAGGCACATTTGAGGCAGAGTCTTCACCTGTATGTGTGCTCCCAACACGGACAGTTAGCATACACAAGTAGGGTCCCCGTCCAGCCTTATTTAAGTCAAGTGAGGGGGGGAGTAGTTGCTGATACAATGTCTTAGTGCAGTGAAGTTGTGCCTAGTTAGGCCTAGAGAGATGCTAAGTTCTGAGTAAGCCGTTCGTAGATTCATGAAGGGCACTGAATTCAAACTTTCTCTTGCTTCAATAAAAGAAAAAAACCACAGCCGTGTCTGAGTCTGAGTTCTTAGAGTTTGGGCAGGACACCTGGTTGCCCCCTGCACGTCTCCTGAAAGAACATTCACAGCAAGTAACCAACATTCCGTTCCTGGGGCTTACATGCAGCAGGCATCCAATAAGTGGTAGGACTTGCCTAAGCTAAGCCTGATTGGGGGGTGGGGGTGGATATGACCGGTGGCTATCTGGACACCTCCATTGAAGCGCATTGGTAAATTCCGCACAGTCTAGGAATGCTATTGGCAGAGGTAGCAACGCTGCAACATCCTGAAGGGAGGCATTGATAGAGAAGGCATCCAAAGTTGCAGCCACTCTCGTGGAATGAGCTAATGGGAGATGTTAAGATGTATAGGCCATAGCAATTCAAGCACAAAGCCAACAAGCCAAGGTGGACTGATTGATCTAGGGAAAGGAGCATTGAAAGAGGGAGTCTGATTCTGGAAGGTTTGGTTCTACAGAGGATACATCTCTAAGGCCAGCTTAAAAGGATGAAAGGGGAAAAATGATCACAAGATCAGTTCTTGTTACCTATAAAACCATAGAGTTGACTTTTGGGAGGATGGGTTTGGGCAAATAAAAATTGTGCCTTAGTAAAGAAACGCAGGAAGTCCTTCGCTGACAACTTGACAAGGCAGATACTCCAGATACTTCTATCCAAGGCAATTGCAACTAAAAACACAATTTTTACCAACAAAATCTTGAGGGAAACAATTCTGAGTGTCTCAAAGGGAGGTTGAGTCAGAGCTTTTGGAAAACCAAGTGAATGCTCCATGCTGGAAAATAATGCAAGACAGGTGGACTGATGATGGAAGTTAAAGAAACCTTTTAACATGTGGCCCAAGGGCTGATGGCGATGTACAGTCAAAATAAGGAAAGAGCTGAGGCCTGCCATTTTAGGGTAACTTATGTCCTTGAGACAAATCCTCCCGGGTAAATCTCAAGACATCACTCACCTGAGGTTTGAGAGCATTCAGGGCCTTCCTCTTACACCAGTGAGAGAATGCCATCCATGTTGCTTTATATATTCAGTAGGCTGGCATCAGCAATCCTGATGCACATCCTCCTCCCCATAGGGGGTTGCCTTTTTGGCCAGCCTGGGACTTGTCTATCACAGAAAATATGTCCTGAATACCATCAGACAGAGATATGTGATAGAATATGCTAACAAGCCAAAGAGCAGATTCTTGTGATCTCTGGCATCCAACTCCATCTGAGAGAAATTGGAGCAACTGAGGAGGTTCCTCTTTGGGAATATTTTCAAGGGGGTTATTCTATATTTTTTTGGTTCCCAAGTGGAGGTCCAGGTGTTCCACTCTACAAAGACTGACATATCACAGGTTCAAGATAGAGACGCAGCCTAGCCAATCACATTTGGAGGTATTATGTCTCAGTAATTTCCTGACTTCAATTAATTTAATGGAGGCTTAACTCCATATCACAGTTGCCCCTGAGCACAAACATTTCCTTTGGTTTGCATACCAAGACTTCCTATTTTCAATTCAAGGTTCTCCCCTTAAAATGCCATGCATCTTTACCAAAATAATGGTGTCAATGGCAATCCATCTTGTTCTGCAGGGATCCATCTCTATGCCATATCTGGGTGAACTTTTGCTCAGGACACCATTCTTTGCAGAGGCATCTTGGGATCTGGCTACTGTGCACCAACATCTCCAGAGTCATGGCTCTCTGATAAATCTCCAGAGCAGCCACCTTTCTTCCTCCTAGAGTCTCTAGCATCCAGGAGCTCAGAGAAATAGTGGACTGGGCGAAGTGTTTCTCACAGAAGAGCGGATTCTGAAGATAACTCAGGAATGTCTTTGCTCAACCTACAGACTTCAGAGGATCTCATGAGCCTACCTCAAGGCTTCCGGGCTCATGATATTTTTTATCAAGGATTTCACATGTGGCCATTGCAATGATTGCTCTTACCCCATCAGCATAACATCACCCTCTCCTCCAGAGGTTTGTCACTCCTTTGACTGGTGGACAGATCCAATTAACCTAACAAAAGGCTCACCTCTTCACAATCCTTCCTGCACATGGGGAGAAACAATGCCACCCTCCAGTGCCCCAGAACTTCTTGTCAATGTAAAAGTCTAATGAAATAATCCTAATGACGAGGTTGCCCTTAAGCATATGAAAAGTACCTTCCCCACACCACTGAATTAGCCGTAACAGTACCCCACACATCTGGAATTAAGAGGAAAGGTCAAAGGACATCATTTCCAAACAGGTTTAAGCATGGCACCTTCTACTTTAAAAATCAAGCAATTTTCTTAACAGGTTTGTATAGTAGATTGATATCATTGATACGGTTGATACTATAGTAGATTGATACAGTCACAGTCTGAAGGCATGTAAGGCTAGCTCCCTGGATGGGAGATCGCCTGGGAACCATATGTAAGCCACCTTGGGTTTCTATCATGAAAGAAAGGTGGGGTATAAATGTAATAAATAAATAATAAATGATGCCATTTGTCTGATTAAAACAGCAGGACAAATGAGGTTTCTGTTCTGATCCTAAGCAAACTACTTAGAAGAAAGTTCTGTTAAGTTCACTAACATTTATTTCCAAGTTAATGATTTAGGACTGGGAAGTAAAAGTGTCAGCTAAGCAGAATATGAACCATAACCTTGCTGACCTACCTTTATTTATTTATTTATTTATTTATTTATTTATTTATTTATTTATTTACTAACTTACTTACTGAACCTAATACACAGATTGTAAATTCAACAGTATAATGGTTAGTCTTGGGGGAGGGGCTTCACGGAAATGACACCAAGAAGTGTTGTTTTCATTTCCTGCACATGTGAATCAAGTGAAAGAAAGATCTATACTGATCACATTATCCATTTAATGAAAACTGGTTCATTTCTGCTCACCACTGTGTATTAACATCATCCATAAATTATGATAAACCTAATCCTGAAATAATTGTAAGAAATAAATAAGTTTTCAACTTCTTTTTCAATAAACCCTAGCAGGTAATTTGCCAATTTTAAAATTCTTTTTATAGCTGACTCACAGTGTGCCACCATTCACTAATAGGCCAAAAAAAAAAAAAAACCACCACCCTTGCGGCTTAAGAATGTACCTATAATCAACATATATTTCTATCAAACTTTAAAAAGTAAGGAAATTGGGCAGCTATAGTGAATGCACCAGGGGAGCAGGAGACCAGACCTCCTCTCTGAGATATTGTACTGACCTACAAATTTGTAAAAATGCAAACACAATTTGGGTTGGGAAGGAGAAGGGGAGGGGATAGGAGGGAGGAGGAGGAGGAGGAGGGAGGCAGGTTTGGTCATTTGCATGCTTATTGAGTTCAGTGGGATTTACTCCTGTGCAATCATGCTTAGGTTAGGTGAAATTGACCAGGAGGAGTTTCAAGGAGGGGGCAAGGGGGATGGAGAGGGAGGAGGAGGGGAGGAAGAATAGGGGTAGGGAACAAGGGAGAAGTGGGAGGGGTAGGAGTAGGGAGAAGGAGGGAAGATGTTTGGATAGGTGGACACTGGGCAGAGGGAAAGCCCTTTCCTTTCCAAAAGGAAAACATTGTAAACAGTATCATGGGGGGGGGTTCTCCTACCTTTTTATTCTACAGCAGAAACATGTAGTCTCCCACCCAAATTTATACCAAAGCTGTCCCTGGCCACATCCACACCAGACATTTCTTCCACTTTAAACAGTCATGGCTTCCCCCAAAGAATCCTGGGAAGTGTAGTTTGTGATGGGTGCTGACAGGAGATACCCTATTCCCCTCACAGAGCTACAATCCCCAGAAGAGGGGCTGACTGTTAAACCACTCTGGCCACTGGAGCTCTGTCAGGGGAACAGAACTCTCCAAGCAACTCTCAGCACCCCTCCCAAACTACACTTCCCAGGATTCTTTGGGGGAAGCAAGGACTGTTTAAAGTAGAATAAATGTCTGGCATGGGTTTTGCTCTGATTGTCCAAGCCAAACAGCTGTTAGTTTAGCTTTTAGAACACTGACAGTTGGTTCATACTGAGCATGCCTGTGCTACCATAGACTCCAATGTTAATTTTCTTAAATTAATTAAAAATCAGCCATGATTTTTTAAACTTTTAAACTGCAGAAGGTGCAGGTCAGAGTATGGGGCAAGGCCAGTTATACGATTACAGGTACTCTGTGAACATGGCTGATTTTTAATTAATTTTAACAAATTATGAGACCACTGACAGAAAAAAGTCCAACAGCGGTCTGGATTTTTTTCCTCTCACTTTAGACTTTGAACTCTGGATTCTAAGTGTTTTGTGTCTCACCATGAAACTTAGAGAGTTGTTAAGGAAGCATTTCTGAGTTCAGGACTGTAAGTTTTGTAAGATTTTGTTTTGAAATAAGCTTATGGGAAGCAGCAGAATGGCATGGGGATCTATTTTCAATTTAACATGGTGGAATGTGAACAATCTATGCTGGCTACAGTATACAGCCACTCTTGTGGCTGTGTAATTCTCACTGAGTTATTTACCACAACTCCAAGACCTCTTTCTGGTTAGTCACCTTAAGTTCAGAGCCATCACTGTACAGGGCACAATATGATGTGGCACAGAGGAGAAGGAGGCCCTTACCTGTTTGGACTCCTTAAGTCATATCAGCACCTTGACTGGAGCCCAGTGGCTTGATAGTTCAACCAACCCCAACAACACAAGGTACGCTTGCTAAGTTATACCTGTGGATTTATTCCTTGGCAGCTGTTAACGGCATAGCAGTATTAAAGGAAATATGAGATGGTAACTAACTCGAGGATGGCAACAGCAAGACTAAAGAAAAAGAGGTTATCTATTAGTTTCTAGATTAGGGGTGGAAAACACTGTTCTCAAACTTTCAGTGTCCAAATTTTCTCATCATTACAACAAAAGCTGCTGGCTAAGGGCTATTTTAAGTAGCCAACAAATGCTCTGAAAGGGCAAAAGGTCACAGCTGTGCTGTCTGCCAATACATGGCATCTGCATTTGGGATGCAGCCAGGATGGAATTTACAAGCTGAATTAACACATAAACACAGCACTGTTTTCATGTTGGCAGACGGAACCAAGGCTGCTTCACCGCAATCTGAATAGGTACAACTGTTGTGACTTAGAGAATTTATCAACACAAACAGACTGACATGCTTTTGTATCTTGTGTATTCCTAATCTAGATGCCCCCCAAGCATTTTATTACCCAAACATTTTTTTAGTCTTTTAGTTTGCCATTGTTGTTTAAAATTATTCCAAAAGAGAAAGATGATTAATAAATGGCAAAAATGAGTCCAAACAGTTTGACATAAACAGGCTAAAATGGTGGGTATACATGACTGTTCTGCTTTTTCACTACTGTCTGATACGTCTTGTGTTATGGATAAATAAGTCTTATTACAAGGGTTCCTAAACCCTGTGGTGATGGACCACCAGTGCTCTGCAAGCATCATTCAGGTCATCCATGGCATGTCTGCATTAAATATTCATATTGGTTTTTAATTGTCTTTTGGCTGCTTCTTTTATTTCTTAAATTTTATGGTATTACAATTTAAATTCTATGGAATGTAAATTGTAATACAATAAAATACAATATAAGAAGTAATAAAAATATAATTAAAAACCATGCAGCATCTAGCACAATGCATTACAATTGCTACAACAGGCAGAAAAATCATGAAGGAGCGACTCCAGCAAAATGAAGGAGCGACTCCATCATCATCAGCTATGCCATCCAACAAGATCAGCCTCAAAGGACCTCCTCTCTATCCCATCGGTCAAAACAGCCAGACTGGTGAGGACTAGAGAGAAATCTTTTTCAATTGTGGCCCCCACCCTGTGGAACTCCCTCCCAAATGATCTCCGCCTTGCCCCCTCTATAATGAGTTTCTGCCGGGCCGTGAAGACCTGGCTCTTCAGGCAGGCTTTTGGGGTGAGCTAGATTTTATTATCTTGTGTCCAGATTTTTAATGTTTATTGTTTCTGTATGCTTATTTTGTACATTGCCCAGAGTGGCTGGATAGCCAGACAGATGGGTGACTAAGAAATTCAATAAATAAATAAATAAATAAATAAATAAATAAGTGGTCCGCCAAGACCCTCAGCAATTTTCAAGTGGTCCTTGAGAGGAAGATGTTTGGGAACCACTGTCTTTGTATGTCTTGTGTATAGTTCAACACATATTCAGGCCACAAGCCAGCCAGGTTTTAGAAGCCAAAGGGTACAGTAGTGTAGTCATCAAGAGTCTCAGTGGGTCTTAGACCCTTTACTTTTTTGGGAGCAGGGCCCCAATGTCTCCAGCATCCTAGGAGCCAATCAGCATGAAAGGGGAGTGTGTTAGCCACTGAGAAAAGTCTTCTAACATGCTTCATTGTCCTTTCCTACTGATTGGCGCCAATCAGAGTGAAAGGAGGTGAGTCAGCCCCTGAGAAGACTCTTTTCTGTAGCTAACACTCTCCTCTTTCATGCCTAGTGTCTCCTAGAGATGTCTCTTATTGTGGGAGAAGGTATTAACAAGAATCTTATTCTCAACCCAGCAGCAAAAAAAGAGGGAGGGGCATGGCTGTGACTATCATGAAGGGACCCTGCACTTCTGAATTTATCACTACACTACTGGTGAAGAAGATACTTTTAGGACAGTGGAGCAAGTTTGGAAGCACCCTCCCCTTGTTCAATCCAAATATACATTTTCCTCTCCAGAATCAAGCTCTGGGAGAAAAAATGATGCTACATGTTTACAGCAAAAACCAGCTTTGAAGATGAATAGATCAATCAGTTAATTGTCTGGTTAATGCCAATGCACTATGACACTTTGCCCCCATCCTCAGAGAAGTTTGCAACTTGGAAAAAAAGTTTTTAAAGTGTTTTTAAGAGATCAATATAGAAAGGATGAATGTCTAAGTAAACACCTAACAAACAGAATGTGACAGATTTATTCTACTTTACCTTGGGAACTGTAGTTTACCCCTCAAATAGTTACAATCCCCAGCACATTTAACTACAGTTCCCAGGGTCCTTGGGGTGGGGAAGCCATATGCTTTAAATGTATGGTGTGCATGTGATTTCACAGACTCAGTACATCTTCCAAAGGTCCACTTTGGCCCTCAAACCAGCTGCAAAAGTGTTTTTGAGGCAATGCTAGTTCTCTTCATCTTTCATATTATTACAAGGACAGCAATCAACTAAAACCATATCAGTATTAGAAAAGAGTTGATGTTTCTCTCAACTGATCAACAGAAAACTAGTCATTCTTTTTAATTGATTTTTACTTTTTATGCTTGTCAGGAATTAGCCTGTCACTGTAAGACTACAGGCTTCTCTGTAAAGGGGTGGCTGGATAAAATACAGGATATGACTCTGTCAAAGCACTTAGTTTACCAGAACAGGGTAATATATGGCTGAGCCAAAAAAAAAGACAAATTTGATGTGATATGGCCTTCCTTCTTGTATTATGTAAATCTGGATGATCAAATGCTGCAACCATCGATTTCTCAAATACAGTTGTGGCAGGTCTATGTCTAGGGGACGGTCCACAGGTATGTAATCGATATGCATTCCTTTTTGTTCCCTTTTTTCTTCTGTATGTGATTATGTATGATTAATTTGCTTAGTCTGCACCCCTACATTTCTCACAGTATATTGATTTTCATGTGTACTCTTGTACTTGGTTCAATGTTTTTGTTGCATTGTCTCTTGTTCTTTGTTGTACTTTTGAAAATAAAAACTAATTATAAAAAAAGAAAAGAGTTGATGTTTGTTCAAAATCTTAGACAACAGAAAACGTAGGAGAGGTGTGTCACCAGCTTGCACTATTTGCTGTTTCAAACTAATGAACCAGCTCTGTTTTTTTTATTGTGGGGCTAACATCATTGCTATATTTAGCAACACAGTGCGATTAAAATAAACCAAAGCAAAACCCTCAGCAGGTGGTGTTACAATTTTCATAACTGGAAACAGATAGCAGGTCTTATTGTGTCTATTTCTGTGAAATGTTTATATGGTGTGTCTTAAACATGGGGAGCGTGGGAGTGAGCTGCTGGTGTTTGCTGCAACCACAATGTTATCACTGTATCAATATTTACCCCACTTCAGTTTCAGTCATGTGATACAAAGCCCAACCCTGTAAGGTGACTGAGGAAAACAAAGGAAGATTATCCCTTCTCACCAAACATTTTCAAAGAGCTACAAAGGACCTGACAGGAAAGATGGCCAAACTGCCTTCCCAGACCTGCAGTCCAGATTCTCCCCTGAACCTCTTATTGCAAAAAGCACTAGAGCCAACCTCAGAAGGTAAATGCCTGCCTTCTGCCTTGGTTTTTTTTTCTTCCCCTTTCACTCCTCTGGACACGTAGGGGAAAAGGAGAGATCATGCAGAAGCAGTAACAGATGGCATGGTGGGGCAGTGCCACTCACCTGACCTGCAGTCAGTCACATTGCTGGTGCTTAACAGGAGGTAGAAGGGGAGGCGAGGTGGTGGGGAAGTTGGCACAGAGCAAATGCACTGGAAGGAGCACCAGATGGCTCTACCAGTGCATCTGCAATGTACCAACCTCGCCACCACATCTCCCCTCCCCCTCAGCATCCTGGTAAGCAGCAGCAACATGACTGACCAGAGGTCAGGTGAGTGGTGCCCTCCACTGCTGTGCAGGAGCAATGCAGCTGGTCAGTGTAAAGCTTAATTTGTGCCAGCAATCACTAGGATTCAGCATCTGCTTTCAATGCCAAAGATTCAGTCTGGAACATATGAAATAAATACAGATAAAGGCCTCCTGAGCAAGTACAGAATGCATTCCTATCTATGGGCAGCTACAGAGATGCCGCATACTATAAATGATGAAGGGTGTGACGCTAAGTGCTGAATCAATGTAATATTAAAGGTTGATACAATGTAATACTAAAGGTTGATACAATGTAATATTAAAGGTTGATACAATGTAATACTAAAGGTTGATACAATGTAATACTAAGGGCTAATACAATCAGAGATGGCGATGCAATCATAGGTGCTGATACAATCATAAGTGTTGCAACAAGGACACAGCCCTTGAACAAATATGCAGCGTTGATTACTTACCTTAAGCAATCTCCATGCCCGAAATGGAACAGATAAGCCCTCATCCGAAAGAAAAACAAATAAACATGTATCATACAAACCTTTAAAAGCATGACATGTAAAGAGAAACGTCACAGTTAGCCCGTGCTTGCTGCTCTCCGTTTGCAAACGTGCAATAAATCTATTGGCATATTTTCTATCCTCGTCTCGTCTCCAAGTTTATTGACTCGAACTTGGGGAGCACGAACCTAGCCCCTCGTTGGGCATAACAATTGGCGAGCCAGCCAGGAGCCGCTTAGCGACCCCTCGCTCCCCCTTGGGGGAATCCGCGGAGAGTCGGGAAGAGCGCTCCGGACCAGATTTGTCCGCCCTGAGGCCGCAAGGATTCGGAAGGAGGAGAGAGGGTATCGCAACAGTGGCTCCGTAAGAGAGACGACAAAGGGTGGGGAGGCCGGTGTCCACCCGGTAAGTATAGTCCTTCCTGGCATGTGCGAAAGAACGAGTGCAACTGGAGTGGATGAGACGGGACTTGTCCCAAAGTGAGTGTGGAGCTGCAGTACCGCGTTTCCCTACTTCCGCAAGGGACTGGGGCAGGAACCCAGCGAAGCGTGTGGCTTTGACCCTTATCCGTGTCCAAAGAAGCAGGCCCTACCATCCGCATAGACGAGGAACCCTGTGCAGGGATGGGGAAGGGGGCTTCAAAGGAGAGAAGGAAAAGCAATGGGGAAAAGCTGGGGAAAAAGCACGCTGGGAAAGACACTCCTCTCCAGTGCGCGCTCAGGGTCTTTCCGACCATCCAGGAACAAACCACTTACCCCCTCGAACAAGGGAAACTGATTTTTTATTGTCAAAAGCTGTGGCCTTCCCTGGAGGTGGGATGCCCCCCCCAGGGGACGTTTGAATTAGCCAAAATTGAGACAGTACTTAGAGTATTGCGGGATCAATACTAATGGGACTCTATCCAATATGCCCTGATGTGGAGGGAATTGGACAAAAAAACCCAGAATGTGCGCTGGCCATGGCCTTGTAACATACACCAATCAAGGAGCACATTCTTCCATGGTACCTACTACTAATTGTGGAGTGCCCAGCAGAAGAAATTACCAGCCATTGGGGAATAGTGGTCCCAACTGGGGTAATTTCACACCAATGGGAAATGCCAGAGGAGCACCTGGCAACTTTGGGAATAGAACTGGAAGAACTGGTGCCCCACGGGCTGCTTTTAATCAAAGTACAGCTAATCCTAGGGAGGACAGAATAGATTTTAGTGACCCAGTAAGGATTCAGATTTGGCAAGCACTTAGAGACATGGGAGAGGATATGAATGTACTGCACCTCCAACCTACATTAGCCCTTTTGGCTATACTAATAGGAAAGGTGAAGGTTCAATAGCAGATGTTCACAGAGGGGGATATTTGTCTAGAATAAGTTTTGCTTTTCATTTCTTGTCAGTTATTTCTTATCTTGTAAATGTTAAATTTCTTTTTGACGTGGTTCTGGTTTTTGTTACTGCATGTGGAGCCAGAATTGCAGAAAAGGGAAAGAGATTGGTTTCCCCCCCCTTGTTCTCTAGATCTAGCACAAACGTATTAAGCATACATCTTGAAATCAGGAGAAGCTACTAGAGTTCCTTTTGTTTAGATTAGACCTGAACCTTTGGCTGTTGCTTGTAGATAAAAGCCTGGCACAGTTAGTTTTTCTGTCAGTGGCCAAAGGGGCAAAATAAACAAAATTACTTTTGGAACTACTCTACCCATTTACCTGTATATAAAGGGAGGCAATTGTAAGTGCCAACTAAATTTGTATGTAGTGCCTTGTGGGTAGAAATGTTTTCCTCCCCCCTCCATACACTTTGATAGGGAAAAGATACCCATGAATTAGAAAGGTTGTAAATAAAATGAAGGACTGAAAAGTTGTAGGAAAGCAAAGGTAGGAATGCAATATGAAGGATTCTAGGAAATAAGTTATTTTGATGGTAGAGGAAGGATAGTTTGAGAAATATTGATTGATGGTAATAAGAAAGGGGAAAAATGACAGGAAATAACAAAATGTTGTATGTGGTTCCTTTTTTTCATCATTGTTGCCAGGTTGTGGATTAGAACCTATACCTGTTTAAACTTTTGAACTTGGGTAAGAGAGGGAAAAATATTTGGAAGTCAACAACAAAACTTCTTGAAGGTTCTTTCTTTCATAAGGAGAATAAAACCTCTTCTTAAGGTGCTCCATCCCAGGTAATTGTTTTAAATTTGTCTGTGAAATGTATGATTTGCCCATTTTCTAGATAGGCAAAACTGAGGCCACCTTGCTGTTTAAACCTAATGTGATGCCCTCTTGTGACTAGGTAAAGTCATTATCAAAAAGGGGGCCAAAATGCAGAGCTTCCAGCCACAGTAATTGTCTACCTCATATTAGAATTCACATTGGGAATTAATATTACTTTGCTCCCTGCTGATTTGGAACAGAACTTAATCTATTTGTGCCACTAACATTTCTTTGTTTTGCATTCATAGCAAGAGGTATAAATCCTTTTTCTCCAAGCACAGCACTAACAAAAGTCTTTGTTCAGACAGGAGAGCCCAATGGTTATAGGCATTGGTCCAGTGGTAAAGACTCAGGAAACATGCATTCATAGAGTGCACATAGAAAAGGAAAAGGCTAAGACAACCCTCCCCTTTTGAAGTTTGTTGTCTCAGGAAGATTCAGGAACAATAAATCAGCACTCCTAGGATAGCATAGTGATCTTTAGCCCTGGAAAACAAAGGGGAAAGCTTCAAAGGTCTCTGTGGTTTGATTTAAGAGCACATATGCCCCCCACCTGAAAGCAATCCAACCAAATTGCAAGTATGTTGCAATTGGGTGGGTTTCTTTTTGTGGTAGGTTCATGGGCCATCTTATTATGAAGGGGGGGTGTCCATAATGTAAGACACCCTGCTTTGCTTCCTCAAGATGGGTTGGAAGTCTGATCAGGTTCTGGGGAAACAATGCCCAAACAGATTGATCCAAGGTTTAAGTTCAATGGTGGTGTAAAAGTGCAAAAGCAGTGCAGGGCTACTTTTCTTTTAAAATGAAAACGAAGCAAATGAGGATGCTGGAATTCTGGTGTCTCAGCATTAAACTGCTCAACTGTTGGGAAGTCAGAGTGGATTCAGATGCCTGATGGCAGTTCTAAATTGGGGGCTTTTTGGAGGCATTTGTAAGATGCAGAACTCTACATATGGCCAACAACGAAGTAGAAAGTTTTCCAATTCCTAAATTGCCATCCAAACCAAAGAATAGATCACAGCAAAACCAAACTACTGTGTTCTTGGATCAACAGAACAACCTGCATTTTTGTTATGTTCCTGTCTACTTGGTACCATGATCTCCTGTGCTCCTGATTCAACTTTCTGCTTGATGTGTTTAACAGCTTTAAATATGAGAAAAGATGAAGCTTGCAGTGCTTCAATGTCACACGGGGGTTGATTTTTTGTTGCTGCTGCATTTCCAACGTTCTCAACTACTAAACAATCTACAGACTTAAGTCAGTGTTCACCTAACAGAAGCATTCAACTTTCTGAGGATGAACTTTGTGTTAAAAGGCAACTTCATTCCAAGCTTGAAAGGACTGCTCTTGTATAATGTAAACATTGAAGAAAGCAGATTTGTATAAGTTTGTGTTGGGTCTTATAATGTTTAATGTTCTGACTATTCAACCTTTCCTATTAATTGTGAATGCTATGATGAAGGGTAATTTACTGTTTATCTCTACTGCTTTCTCTAAAATACCAAGGAATGGTTTGCTCTGGTCTGTGTGGAGAAAGAATGTGTGTGTGTGAGACAACCGGTTGTCCAGTTAATGTGTGTCAAGCAAATGGATGTATGAGAATGTGTGTAATAATGAGCAATAGTATTTGTGCATCTTCATCAATTCTTCTTTAATGGATGTATTTGCAATGTTTTAATTAGGAAGTGACTTTTCTTTTCAAGTCCCTCTTTGGACACTTCAAAAGATCCAATTCTGCCCAGAGTTTCATAATAGAATCATTCCAGTATCTCTAGGATATGGCCTCAAAGATTTACAGGGGTTGTTTTCACACACTACATTTCAGACACAATTGGGAACAGCTAAAAAGATGGAGGAACAAGCTGCTTTACAGGTAAAGCATGAAAATCAAGCTATTACTGGAATTGCAGCCAAAATTAAAGATATAGGAGTACACATGGTAGGATGCATTGTTTGGATGGAGCCAAGATTCTTCTGGGGCTTTTGACTATTATGATGCATCCAATTGGGGTCATATTAATTGGACAGTGTATGGCAATAATTGGAAAGCAAGTTTTGATCAAATGGATGATATCCCAGGCTTGAAATCTGAGGAAGTTGGAGGAATGCATCAAGTTCCGGAACAACTTAAGGAAGCGTTAATTACGCTTGATTGCTCACGCTAATCAACAAGGAGGGAGGACTGTTATGAGGTATCAAATATTGGGAATTTTTAATCTTTGATTCATCTCAGTGAACCAGAGTTTGAAAAGGCCTGCAACAGCAAAGATTCCTGGGCAACAGCCCCTCTGTGACCTCTGAGTACATATATTGCAATGCCTGAAGGTATAGACTTCCTGACTCATGGAAACTTGGTATTTGTCACCCAGTAAGAATAGGCGCTCCTTTCAAACAAAGGAAATGTTTATGATAATCTAGGCCATCACAAGGAAACAGAATAGCTCCTTTCAAACCAGGAGGTGTTGTGCATTTCTAAGCCTTTGGAGAAGACAGGATAAACTCCTGTCAAACAAAGAAACAAGATCACATTTACTTTGGGTTTACTTTGGGGTCAGTTTAGTTAGGAAAAGGTATAAAACATGAAGAAATGAATAACAGAAGGGGGTTGGATATCGTCTTTCCACATATAGGGGGGCTCTGCGCGGCCCTAAATGCGACCCCCGGGACTTGCTGTATGCAGATAGATAATAGCAGTAATGTCATTCATCAATTAGTGGAAGAGGCAGAGAAAGTGGCACATGTACAGGTACAGGAATGGAAAGGTTTGAATTGGGACTGGCTCACAGATTGGCTACCCAATTGGACATGGTTAAGACACTTATTCATCGTAGGCTGTATCTTTTTGCTCATTCTACCCACCATGCCATGCATTATTCCGTGTGTAATGAAGATATTCTCCCAAATATTGATAAAACAACAAATCAGGTATGAAAGGATCCTGTACCAACATATTATACAAAATGCCGAACCATATGAAAGAGTGTAGAAGACCTCAGAAAGGACCAAAAGTCTTTCTGAGGCTTCTGAGAGGGGATTGTGACGCTAAGTGCTGAATCAATGTAATATTAAAGGTTGATACAATGTAATACTAAAGGTTGATACAATGTAATATTAAAGGTTGATACAATATAATACTAAAGGTTGATACAATGTAATACTAAGGGCTAATACAATCAGAGATGGCGATGCAATCATAGGTGCTGATACAATCATAAGTGTTGCAACAAGGACACAGCCCTTGAACAAATATGCAGTGTTAATTACTTACCTTAAGCAATCTCCATGCCCGAAATGGAACAGATAAGCCCTCATCCGAAAGAAAAACAAATAAAAATGTATCATACAAACCTTTAAAAGCATGACATGTAAAGAGAAACGTCACAGTTAGCCCGTGCTTGCTGCTCTCCGTTTGCAAACGTGCAATAAATCTATTGGCATATTTTCTATCCTCGTCTCGTCTCCAAGTTTATTGACTCGAACTTGGGGAGCACGAACCTAGCCCCTCGTTGGGCGTAACAAGGGCTTCCAGAACTTTCCAGAAATGAAGCACATGGTAAATCCTGTCTATTTTGTCCTTTGTGGCAAAGGGTTGGTTCAGGCCTCTCTTCAGAATCCACTGAGATTGATGGCTTTTGGATAAGTCACGTTATGAAAAGCAAGACACAGCACTGGCTTTGTAGTATATCTTCCATACATCTTTATATAACAAAAGGCCTTCAAGTGCACATGCTGAGCTGCAGGGCAAAAGTCTTGCCCTAGGAGTTTGCTCTGCACGGTGCAAAAGAAGAGAAGTGTAACATGTGGAGTGTGGAAGGAATGAGGATTGCAAGTTTTCTAAACAACTGCAGCATGTGGCAAATGTCCAGAAACACATAGGCCACTGGGTGCATCTTGAGGCAGAGAAGAGAGGCCTGCCTTGGTGCCAAGGACTCTTCCAGAAAGCAAAATGCTGAGCCTTGGCTGTTCTTCAAATTCTTGCCCTTTTCATCCTGGCCAAGTTTTCTTGGTCTGGTCCCTTTGGTGGGGTGTTCCAACCAATTCTGGCAGACAAAGCTTCTTAGAGCAGGGCAGATGCTTCTTCGCTGCCAGCTCTTATTAGTGTGCTGAGTTTGAAGAAGAGAAGCCTAAATTTTTAGGCTTGCAAAGGAGACTCACATTGGGAAAGGAAAAGGCAAACGTGGCAAGGACCTAGGCCAAGTTCAAATTGCGAGAAAAATCCTACATGGAAACATTTCTGCCAGAAAGTAGCGTGCAAGTCCCACGTAGATAGTTACACGTTATGATGGGGAAGGGCCGCAACTCAGTGGTAAAGCATCTGCTTTGCATGCAGAAGGTTCAGCCCCCAGCATGTCTAGATAGGGCTGAGAGGACTTCTGCTTAAAACCCTGGTGAGCTGCTGCCAGTCAGAGTAGACAAAACTGAGCTAGATACTGACTAGGTATAAGGCAGCGGCTTCCTATGTTCTCACGCCATCACATGTGGAAATTGTCGCATCTGAGTTCCTGTCAACACAGGGTTTATTTTTCCTTTTAAAGTATTTTACCCACATTAATTAGAATTACCTTCATCCCTGCTGCAGCTGCTGGGCCGCTGGGATCCACAGCTTGAACATGGCAAGGCTTGCTGCCACGCACCACAAATCCCCACCCAACAGCATCGCCTATAATCTTGAGAGGGAACAAGTCGGTTGTAAGAATGAATCCTTTAGTTAGCCTTTCTTTGTTACAGTTTTGAAAGCATGCCAAAACACAAGGGCTACCAGTATCTATCTGGTTCTCATGACAAGCCCCACTGGGTCACCTGAGTCTAGGGTTGCTCAAGAATTTTTATTTTATTTTATTTATTTATTTTATATATATGAACACAGTTTTCACACTTCTTCAAATTTTGTGATAAAAATCTTGGCTCAAAAAATGTACCAAAATGCAAATAAAGATGTTTCAGGGTGAAATGCATACAAAAATGTATATTTGGTAAAAAACAATTTACAAAAATAATGTGCATGTTCATGTGTTATTTTAAGAATAAATCAGCTTTATAAGGCTAGGCCATTGACTAAAATATTGTGATGTTATTTCTGGACCATTCCAGGAAATTAAACATCCTAAGCTCTAAACATGCCACTATCAAACTGAAATTTTAATGAATTAATAATTATTGTAATATTAACATTACAATTATTTTATTTGGATTTATTACCCACCCTTCATCAGATGTCCCAGGGCAAATCACAACAATATTAAATATAACATTAAAACAAATTAAGGCACAATGATATGGGTTCTCTAAAAAGGTTTAATTTGCAAATGTTCTTATGCAAATTAAGACAGTTTGTATAATATAATTTGCCCTGGAAATTTTTCAGTTTGCATTGGAAAATTTTCTGATGCCCTAGAGCTATCTAATTTAACATGCTTGGTCTACTTGAATTTAGTAAACAAAACTAAAAACTCTGAGGCTACCAAGTCCCTAATATTTATTTGCAGTTGGCATCTATTAATTGCTACTAATGAACTTATGAAACAGAAAAATTCCCACAGAAAAATAAAGCATTGAAAAATTTTCCACAACACATCACTTTTAGGACACAGATTATACCATTGCAAAAGTGTTTGAACAGCTGATCAAAATACCATGAAATGCTCTACATAGCAGAAGATAAATGAGCTAAGTGGAGACATACTGTGAAGGTTTTCCTGGCATATGGAGCTCCGGGCATCAGTAGTTCATCAGGAGTCACTGGTCTCTTTAATACTGGAAAGACACAGGGAGGGCGTTAAAGACTTTCCCTGGAGGCTGAGGTCGGTTCTACACTAGGTGTTTTGTCTGGAATTGCCATGCCTCATTTACTCACATTTTAGGGGGGAAGGGGCAGTCCAGACAATATCATAATCCATTTCCATTTGTAATCCTCCTATGTTTCTCCTGTGCTCCTTCCATCTTTTTTCTCACCTCAGAAAGTCTGGGCTCATCTACATAGAGGTTTACTGTGTGTTTAGTGCTACTCACATGTCCTTTTAATTCACATGGTTCACATGACATTACCAGCAAACAGAAGCTATCACACAGTTTTCCCCGTCAATCCATAGTAACCCAATCCTCTGATAATACGAAAAGGGAAGGAGAAAAAGTCCTCACTCCGTATCTCTAGTGCATGGAGATGCTTTGCTCTGATGCTTTTAGGTGGGTGTGTTAATCGTTCCCCTCTCCATGCCCACTCCCTCCTCCTTCCTTCATTTCATTTCCTGAGGGCTGAGAAGCAACTCCTGGATGCTCTCCCCCGTTCTGGTAGGGTTTTTATGTTGCTGCAAACAGTGCCTTTATTTTCTTTTCCCCCTTAACTTGTGCAGAAAAGTATAACACTGCTCAAACCAAGATTAGTATTTCAACTGTATCCTACCAGGGAAAAAGCAGATATTTGCACTTTCAGGTTTTTTTTTAAAGGAACCCACTGCAGCATGCTTGGTTGCCAACCAACCAGAGGGAGTGGAAATGTTAAATTAGAGGGAGTGGTCATTAGGAAATTGTGGGATTGACCCTTCCCCTCAGTGTGAATAGAAAACACTGTGTTTGCAGCTGGTGTTGAGCTCTTACTGTGGATGGTGCAAATAGAAAACAGAGGTAAAAATAGCATCTTTAGTACAAAAGTAATGCTCCCATGTGGACAAGCCCAAGGAAGAGTACTGCAATCTCAATAGACATAGATGTCCTTAGTGGTACACCTTCACCTTTTTGAGGCATGGTTTTGAAGTGAGCAGTGATATATCAGCCACGGTAACTTATCACTGCTCAGCACACATTCACTATAATCTTGGTGGTGAGCACTATTTTATAACCCTGTTAATTTTTAAACCACTCTTTGAATTAGCGCTAAAACACTTTTTTGGCTATAATGAGCTTTTAAAAAATATATTAAAATATTACCAAACTGCTGCTTTAATGAAAGAGTGGAATAGCAGTATAAAGCTTTAAAAAAAAAGTGCTTTCTCCTTAATTAAACACTAGCTAACGCTGAAGAGCAATTTACTCTTCAGATCCAAAACAAACTTTAAACACTTGGGTTCTTGACATTTGGTGGATAGTAATGGGCAGTAAATGAATATGAGCTTAGCGCTCAATAAATAATTGTTTGGGTTTTTTTACATGTACTTCCCCAGCAAAAGATATAAGGGTGCTAAAGGAGGGGGCAGAGTTGCTTATTTTTCCTCTGTTTTTTTAGAGGAAGCAAGAAGGTGTAACAATGTACCCACTCCCACACTTAAATGTGCAGCCAGGAAGTGCCCAGATTCTAAAGAATGCAAATAAATATTTTTTTAAAAAAAATCACAAGGGGAAAGGGATAGGGTATTGCACTATTAGTAATGAGTGATGTTCACAAGCACTGTTCTATGTATGCTCATGACACTTTTATACCACATGGTATGCAGCACTGAGGCTTCATCCCTATCCACAGTCACTTGAGAGTGAGCCCCACTGAAGTAGTGGGACTTCACCTCAGAGTAAACATGCACAGGAGTATGCTACACATATTGCAACTGGTGCACAAACTGATTTGATATGGAGTGAAGGAATCATCGCAACTTCCCAGAGACATTGCATTGCTTTGACTGCTTGGCAGTAGTGTAGTGGAAAATTCTGAAGTGCAGAGTTCCTTCATGTCACACCCCCCTCATAGCCATGCCCTCTCATTTGCTTGCTTGCTCTCCATTGTCATCCTCACACTCCTCAGTCCTTTCCCACAACTTCTCCCACAACAACAGACCTCCCTAGGCGCTAAACAGCATGAAAAAGGAGTGTATTAGCTACTGAGAAGAATCTTCTCAGTGGCTGACTCACCTCCTTTCACTCTGATTTGCTCCAATCAACAGGAAAGGACAAAGAAACAGGTTAGAAAACACTTCTCAGTGGCTAACACACTCCCTTTTCATGCTGATTGGCTCGTAGGATGCCAATAGTGGAGACATCCTAAAAAAGTAAGGGGTCTGACCCTCCAAGACCCTGGACAACTACACCCCTGCTGCTAAGACACTGCCACGTATCCACAATACTAAAGCAACCATGAGGAGAGACATCTGTATCCCATGCAACAAATGAGTAATAATTATGCAATCATTGCACTATGAAAGCACCATCTCTCAAGGATCCAAAAAGGCATTTCGGGTGCCTTCATGTCTGCAGGACTACTGAAACCATCTTCAGAACACAATGAGTGTATTTATACACAACTGAAGATTGATGTGAGAAAGGAGAGCATGAGATTTCCCTTTGATATCCAATCTCCCTTTGAAGCAAGTAAAAGAGTGGCTAGAACATGCGTATTTCTTGATCATCCTCTCTTTTTAATTTCAGGAGGAAGACTGCAAACGGGTGGTCTTTCATCTTTCTGGAAACACAGAAAATTACTTAGAAAGAAAAGAAGCTTGAAAAATCTGAATTTTCATCTCATTAAAGAGGGGTTTTTGAATATGAGCTGATGCAATGGCTGAAGTATTCCTAATTCCTCTAAACTCACAGCATTAACATTTTGTTGCTTTCTGCTTTCATGTGCTGCCCTGTTTCATTAACAGCTCAATTAAATCAAATGTCTTCACATTTGGGCCACTGCTTGTTGGCATTAGGCCGTACTGCCTAAGGATGTTTTCATCAGGTCTGGAAAGTTACAAGCATGTGTTTTGAGAAGCAGTCTTATCTGCCATGTCTGGCCTGAGAGAGCAGACTTGAAGGTCAAACAGGTTGTCATGGTAACGGGAGATAACAGCTGGGAAAGTTGTAACAGAGTCTATGTGTTGTTGTTTTCTGAATTATGCCTCTGAGCTGAGAGGCTGTCTTTTGTGTTTATCTATGGAGAGAGATGTACCAGAAGGGGGGTGACTGAAGAATCTCTACATGTATTTACTCTTAAGCCTCTGGCCTTAATGTCTTTCAATAAAGACTCTTAACATGCTCTGAAGAAGTTTCTTGCTCAACTTAACTCCAAAGTAATGTATGCTGTTTCACACAATGCACACAAGCCAACACTACTATCACTCTTTTATCTGAGAAATGGAGAAGAATACAGACTGATCTATCAACCATAGTTAAACTGGGCAGAAAATGTGGGTTTTCAGCTGACTGATGCCCACAAAGAGTGGAGGTGTGAAAGTGCCTGTTTGAGCAGACATCAATATGCTGGTTACATATGCATAAGCTGAGAGTATGCATAACTTCTTTTGCATTCACTTTTAGTAGACTATTGAATTCTCGCCATGCTGGGTCCAGGGTTGCTAAAAAATGCAGACTGAATAAAAGCTTTAAGTGAAATGCCAGATTTATTTATGTATAAAATCCAGATAACAGCCTAATATAAATCGGTCCAAAGAAATCCCTAAGTGACTTTCATAAAAGATAATTGGGGGAGACCAGTATAAATGGATGTAAAAATACATTACAATAAAGGTTTTAAAAACCTAAATAAAAGCAGAATGAAACTATACACCATAGATAAAACTGAGTGATACACAAAAAAGTTTAAGAATTAGGAATCAGAATCCAGTAAAGCTTGGATAGCCTTTAAGAGGTGTTTAAAACTGGTTACTGTCTCTGCCTGTCAAACCACCCAAGAGAGGTCATTCCACAGGGGGAGTACTATTACCAAAAAAGGACTGCTTGTCATATTGTCATAGAGTGACCAGCAGGGCTTCCTCAGAAGATCTTAAGGTGGAACTTGGTCTGTATTGGGGAGAGGGGGTCCTGCTAAGTACTCTGGTCCCAAGTTGTTTAGGGCTTTAAATGTCAACAACAAACATTTGAAGCTGGCTCGGTAGCTGATAGGCAACCAGTGCAAATCTTGCAACATTGGTGTAATGCATCTGGCTGAGCACCTTAGCAGATGCATTCTGCTCTACCTGAACTTTCTGATTTGGGTACAAGGGTAGCCCCACAAACAGAGGATTACAGTAACCTAGAGGTTAGCAACTCCTGGACCACTGTGGCAAGGCTATCTCTGTCCAGGAACAGACATAGGTAATGTGTGTTCTAAGCCACTGAGGTCACCTTATTCTCTAATGACACAATGGATCTAGAAACACCCCAAACACCTCCTCCTTCAGCAAGAGTGCAACCTTGACCAGCGCAGCTACACAGACCAATTTTCCTACTTGGGAACCATCCATCCATAGGATATCCAGCTTGTCAGGATTCATTCACAGTTTATTAGCCATCATCCAACCCATAGCCTCATCCAAGCATTAGTTTAGGACATACATGGCCTCTACTGATTCAGATATTATTCACTAATAGGCAAAAAACCTTGCGGTTTAAGAATGTACCTATAGCCCACAGCTATTTCTATCAAACTTTAAAAAGCAGGGAAATTGGGCAGATATAGTGAATGCACCAGGGGAGCAGGAGACCTGAACTCCTGTCTGAGATATTGGACTGCCCTACAAATCGGTCAAAATGCAAACACCATTTGGGTTGGTCTTTCACAGTCCAATCCACTTCCTGTGTAGCTTGGAAGAATTTGGTAACATGTGCTGCCTTCTCCGTCATTTTTGCCCTGTGGCTTTCTCCCTCCCCCGTCCATTTCTCTCTCTCTCTCTCTCTCTCTCCTAACTGTCTGGCTGTCCATTTCCTCCCTCGTGCTTCCTTACACAGAGCACAAGGGAAGAGCAACGCTGACCAGAAGGCCAGTGTGAGTCACATGTCTGTTTCCCACCAATCACAGGATCAGAAGGCTTCCCCTGCTTCCTCCAAGTAACTGGAAGGGGAGGGGGGAGGGGGAGTGAAACGAAAGAACTCCTGGTTTCTACTGCACCTGCGTGACGTTATCAACCATGGTAATGCATTTTTAATCTATTAATTAAAAACAAACCATGCCATTTTTTTACTTTAAACCTACTGAAGATGAAGGTCTGTGTTTGGGGCAAGCTCAGGGATTTGATTAGAGATACCTTACAGTCATCTCTGAGTTTTAATGAACGACAACAGATTATGAGAACTTCTCAAGAAAAAAGTCCAAACGGCTTCTTGTTTTTTTCTCTCCCGTTTTTCACTTTAACCTGTAGATTCTCTGTGGAGGGGTTGTGTATCACCAAGAAAACTTTCAGAGTTGTAGAGCAAGTAATTCTGAATCCAACAGTATAAGACTTGTAAGTTTTTGTTTTGAAGTGGGACGATGCAAAGCACCAGAAAGGTGTGTGTGTGGGTATTTTCATTTAACATGGTAGAACGCGAAAAATCCCTACTGACTATAGTATACAGCCACTCTCGTGGCTGTATACTAAAAAAAAGAGCTGAGTATTATCACCATGCTGGTGACACTTTGCTCCAAATCACCTAATTACTGATCCCAGTGGGTTCACATAGAGGCACCCATAGATCAACTGCTAGGGGGCAGAGGGGGGAATAGTCATTCAATACTATTCTCTGGAACCAACCCTAAAAGTAGGAATGACATCACCATAAAATGGTGCCCCTAGATTTACATTTCTGGACTAATACATGAATTAGAACATAGTTATCCTCCATTTTTGCATGCACATGCTACCAGTGCTCTGCAAACAGCAGCTCCCATGCCACTGTGAGTTGTGAGAATCAGCCTACAGAAGGCCTGGAAGCATGACAAAATGTTGGTTGATGGCAGGCAGGATGAGTTTGAGCATGTGACGAATTGCTTGTGCATTCAAATTGCACTCAGTGAGTGGCTCATGGATATTTCACTGTCCCACTGCAAGGCTTCTAGTACTGAACACATTCATACAAATGGTTGCTTGCTGTGGACTGCTTCAAACTAGGAAAAGCTTGTGGTCCAAAAAGTTTTTGAATTGACACTGAGCAAAAAAACACACATAGCCGCAGAAGCCTCATGCAATGTATCTGTTGCTGGATTAGATTACTTCGGATTACATTTAAAGGACTAATGAGTCCTCATTTTAAATACTCCTGTACATTCAAACCTAGCCTATAAGAGCTCTAGTCAAGCCTTTGCTGTGACATGCTGGTTTTCAATGTGCATGAAGATTTATTTATTTTTTAAGATAAGGGGGAATACAAACAGTTAACGCTCCCCCACCCCTGACACACACACCTTCAATGTGAATTGGTACAGCCTTGAAAGAGAATATATAATATATATGTTCATATAGCTAAACTCTGAATTAGTGCCATAGCTGCTCCAAAATGCCACCAGCTCCCTCTAAAGTCTACTAGACACAGCACTAAAAATGGTGGCTTATTTTCACTGTTATCTCTATAAAGGGTTTGGACTACAATTTTCACAACTCAAGCTGGCTCGGGCTGATGGAAACAACATCTAGAAGGAACTAGGTTAGCAAAGGCATCTCTATGCAAACAAATAGCTGGTATTTGGTTTTGTAAAGGCACATCTAACAGCGAAAACACCATTGCTATCTCAAGGCTAAATTAGCTGGATGCCTTTTAAGGGGCAACCTAGACATCACGTTAAATGCATCTTTGCATTTTAAAAAATACTAGCAGCTGCTGAGGATGAGGAAGGCTGATGATTGTTGTGATTGCAGCAGACTGGGAGAGGGAATTTAATCCTTTCTTCTGCTATGGTCCTAAAGAAAATCATTCCTCCTAAGCTACTATTTGCATTGGGAGGAAAGTTAATAGCAGCTTTGGAGAAGCAATCTTCATCAGGACGGCAGCAGAAGGGGAAAGGGTTAACCACCACTAGGGATGGAAAGATCTGTCCGTTTCGGTTCTCTCTGTTTCTCATTTTTCCAATGTTAAATTTAGTTTCTACATTTCTACAGCAATCTGCAATTTTTTTAAAAAAAAAGTCCTCATGAAAATTCTCCACCATTTTAGTGCAAATTTCTCCAAATAAACACATTTTTGTAGGCATTTTTACAAAGGTACACATTTTTGCAAACCATTTTATATTATTTCATGGCTTTTTGCATGTTATTTTCACCCATGTATGCATTTTTATGCACACTTTCCCCTAATACATGCATTTTTGTAAATGTTTAGTTGGTGAACTGCATCTCAAAATTCTAATTAATGTGAATTTCGAAGGATGGCTGTGTTTCAGTTCTCACTGTTTCGGAAATTGTGAATTTGATAAATTCTGCTTGAAATGCAAACTGAATCGAAATTCTCACCCATCCCTAACCACCACCACCCATTTACAGTAATCCCAACAATTAACAACCCTGCACCTCTTCCCCCAAGTTGCTGCTATTTCTATTTTTTGAAAATATGCATGTAAAATGCAAAAGTGCATTTAATGCCACACCTTATTTGGCAGTAACATTCACCAACACAAATATGTCTTAATAATCCTTACCAGATTTAGGGTTGCACAGTACTGGAGGGCTGCCGCTGAGTGTTGGACTACTGCTAAAGTAACCGCTGCTGCCACAGCTGCTCATGCTGCTCCGCCTCACTGCCGAGACAATCTTTATCTCCTTGGTGGGGCTCACTGTCCAAAACAGAGGAGGAAGGGAAACAATGCAGCAGGATGAAAATTATTCTTGTCTCTCCTATAACTCTCACCTTCATTCATAATTTCAGAACCACAATATCACCTTCCATTTTATTAGGCAAGCTTCCTATTGCATCACAAGAGACCGTTTCCCGTGCATCATTTAATGATTCCATCATTTTGATGGCTAAGTGTCTATTTAGTACAATGATGCTTTTAACAAAAATAAGCAAAGCATTTTCTTCTCTACAATTCCTCCCTTTGAGCTTCCTGTGCCATTCTAGGCCCATTCCACCTCTGTACTTTTATATTACCAGAATTACCACAGCTCTGGTTTTATATGTGGGGTCTTGTAAATTTCTAGACATTTTGTTGCATCCATGTCGGAAGGCAGAGCTGGGGTCCCAATCCCGGGGAGCTGGATCCCGGAGAGTTGGGAGAAGAGTATTCGGATGGATGGCAGAGGGAAGGGGGAGGAACTTCCCCCCTTTGGAGCGAAGACGAAACAGAGGAACTGCCAGTGATAAGGTCGCTTAGCAACGGGGAGCCTGAGCCCTCCCTGGACATTCTCACACCTCCCCCTCTTTCAGGCTCAGAGCAAGAGGGGAAAGAGGGAGGGCTGCTCACAGCCGAAAAGCAGGGAGGCAGTTTACCATCAGCCCCTCCCCTATCCCCCATCCTGGAATCGGAAACTTCAGAAGAGGAGGGGGTGATGCTTCCCCCCTCACCGCGCACACGCAGACAGCTGAAAAGACAGGAGAGAAGGGGGGGAAGGCGGGCAGTACCTGAGGGGCAGTTAAGGAGGAGCAAAAGATTGCGCGCCCGTTTGGCCCCTTCTTAAAGAACAGGCGGGAAGAAGTCCCTTGCTCTGTCAACTTTGTCCCAATGCCGCAGGACCTGTATCCCTGTATTGCTTCATGAGAAAACGCAGTCTTTGTTTGGACATTACCCTAATAAAACACGAATTAACTACAGCCGTTGGTCTGGTTCCTGAGTCACATCCTGGGCCTGACAGCTTGACAGAGCCACCTAAATCACCCTCAACGCTCTCTTCACTTGACTGGGACAAGATGTCAAAGGGAGCAGCGGGGGGGACGAACCCCACTTCTGAGACGGAAGAAGTGGAACTCTTGAGGACTAAGGTAGCTGATTTGCAGACGGATGTTCAAGCCCTGCTAGCAGCAGTCAAAGCGCTGAAGACGGATAATCAAACCTTGAAGGCCACGATAGACCAGATGCGAACAGCCCCTCCAGCTGCCGTAGTAAAGGTTCCCATTGGATTGCCCCCAAAATACGCGGGACAAAGTGATCAGTTGGCAACCTTCGTGGCTCAATGTGAGTTATATCTGAATGTCAGGCACACGGAATTTCCAGACAATGGGGCTAAAGTAGCTTTCGTGATTAGCCTCCTGGAGGGAGAAGCTGCAAAATGGGTGACTCCGTATCTCGTGAGAAAGGATACTGTCTTAGGAAGGTACAGAGGATTTATACAGGAGATGACCGAGATGTTTCAAGACCCGCAAAGGGCTGAAACAGTAGCGCGGCAACTAGGCGCTCTGAAGCAAGCTAAAGGGACTGTTTCCGAGTACACTAATGCTTTTAAAATTCTGTCCCAGGAAACTGGTTACAATGACGCCGCCCTGATGTTTATGTACCGGAGTGGATTAAATGCTGAAATCCTGGATGAGTTGGCCAGGACCTCCCCCCCCGCTGACCTACCAGGGCTCATCCGGCTATGCCTACAGATAGATCACCGGATGGAAGGAAGGTGCCTGGAAAGGAAGCAGGAGGTCCCGAGATACTCAGCCTCGGCATCCCGCAACAAGACCCTTCCCACTGCAGGGATGGCAGGTAATGCAACTGAGGGACAGGAAGGGGCTAGGCCAAGACTGTCGGAAGAAGAAAAGGAAAGACGACGCCGGGAACGTTTATGCTTTTATTGTTCAAAGCCGGGCCATGTGGCCAGAGACTGTGGACTGAAAGGGGGGAAAGCTGAGCCGTCGGGAAACTAGAACACCCAGTCCACGTGCAGGCCGGTGGACTGGGGGCAGCGTTGTATAAAGGCCCCCCAACGATCCAACCTCCCTCAAAGGGGGTGTTGGTCTTGCCTATTCGGATTACAACTTCCAGAGGAGTGGTGTTTAATTCCACTGCCTTAATTGACAGTGGAGCCTCCACAAATTTTATTGATGCAAAGTTAGTCAAGCATCATGGAATTTCCCGGTGGAAACTGGACGCTCCCCTAGCTGTGGAGACTATCGATGGGAGACCCTTGAAGTCAGGAGGGGTGACACAAGCCACGGAGGAAGTGAAACTTCAAATCCCTGGGCACGAAGAGTTCATTTCGCTATACGTGTCAGATCTCTCGAACTTTGAGGTGATTCTGGGAATGCCCTGGCTAGCAAAGCATGAACCCAAAATAAGTTGGAAGGAGGAGGTGGTGTGGTTCACCTCACAGTATTGCCAGGAGAACTGTCAACCTGAAGGAATCAAGAACACCTTAGCGGGGGAAGTGCAAGAGATCGAGCAAGTGACCCTGCCGCCAAAGTATGAAGAATTCAAAGATGTGTTTGATGAAAAAGAGGCAGAGACTTTACCCCCCCACCGCCCTTACGACTGTGCGATTGACCTAGTGCCAGGAGCCAGCATCCCATCAGGGAGAATCTACTCTCTCACAGAGAATGAGAGGGAGGCCCTGAAGGAATTCCTGGATAAAACCTGAGGCGAGGATTCATACGCCCCTCACAATCCCCTGCTGGAGCGCCACTATTGTTTGTGAAAAAGAAGGGGGGGGAACTCAGACCCTGTAACGACTATCGCGCATTGAACCAGATCACCATCCCCAACAGCTACCCGCTGCCCCTGATCTCAGAGTTGCTGGACCGACTGCGCTCTGCAAAAATCTTCACGAAGTTGGATTTGAGAGGAGCGTACAATCTGATCAGAATGAAGGAGGGAGATGAATGGAAAACAGGATTCTTGACCGCTTACGGACAGTATGAATACCTGGTCATGCCGTTCGGGCTTTGTGGAAGGCCAGGAATTTTTCAAAAATTCATGAACGACGTGTTTAGAGACTTGTTGGACACGTATGTAATCTGTTACTTAGATGATATCCTGGTGTTCTCAAAGAACCAGGAAGACCATGACCAGCATGTGAAGACGGTGTTGAAGAGACTGAGAGAAAATCACCTGTATGCTAAATTAGAGAAATGTGGATTTGACCTCAAGTCTCTAGACTTCCTTGGATATCGAATCTCAGTGGAAGGCGTGGAGATGGACCCAGGGAAAGTAAGCTGCATATTGGACTGGGGCCAACCTGTCACCAAAAAGGATGTACAACGGTTTTTGGGGTTTGCCAATTATTACAGAAAGTTCATTCCAGGGTTTTCCAAATTAACAGCTCCTCTGACTGACTGTTTAAGGGGAAAGAAGAAGTTTCAATGGACAGAGAACGCCACCGAGGCCTTTGAGGAGCTGAAGAGAAGGTTTGCTACTGAGCCCATTCTGCGCTTTGCTGATCTGAACCGCCCTTTCGTAGTGGAAGCAGATGCTTCAGATTTTGCCATCGGGGGGGTCCTGCTACAATTAGACCAAGAAGGGAAGGAGCTGCACCCCTGTGTGTACTTCTCTCGGAAGTTAAAGCCTGCAGAGAAGAACTACACAGTTTGGGAGAAGGAGCTGCTGGCCATCAAGGACTCTTTTGAAAACTGGAGACAATACCTAGAGGGGACCTCTCATCGAATTGAAGTGCGCTCCGACCACAAGAATCTTGAAAGCCTCCAAACAGCCAGAAAGCTGAACCAGAGACAGATAAGATGGTCCCAGTTCTTCACTAGGTTTAACTTCCAGATTACTTACCATGCCCAAGCCAAAAACCAGAGAGCGGATGCCTTATCCAGACAGCCACAATACAAAGAAAGTGAATCCGAGGACCAGCCTCAGTACGTAATCCCGCCAGAGAAATTAACGTTGGGAGTATGCCAGCCTTCATGGGAAGAGGAACTCAAAAAGGCACAACAAGAAGATGCAGACATGCTAAAATATCAGCAGGAGACGGGACAAGGTCAAGACTCAGAAGTAACCTTTCACTGGAGAAATGGACTGTTATGGTTCAAAACCGCCAGATATGTGCCAGAAGGGGAATTAAGGCTCAGAATCCTACGCCAGTGTCATGATTCCATCACAGCGGGACACTTTGGGATTTACAAGACCATTCAGAACGCGGCCAAGGACTTCTGGTGGCCTAAAATGCATCGGGATATTGAGAGTTATGTAAAGTCCTGCTCTGTCTGTCTGCGGACAAAAACACAAACAGGGACACCAGCAGGACTGTTACAACCGTTGCCTGTCCCACACGAACCCTGGAAGGACCTCTCCATGGATTTTATAACTGATCTACCCAAGTCCCAAGGAATGACAGCCATCTTAGTAGTGGTGGATCTACTTACCAAAATGGCACACTTTCTTCCTTGTGCAGGGGCCTTAGAGGCTAAAGAAACGGCCAAGTTATTCATAAAAGAAGTCTACCGGCTGCATGGATTGCCAAACAGCGTAGTCTCAGACCGAGGAACTCAGTTCACAGCCAAATTTTGGAGAGCAATGTGGAAACAGTTGCAGACCGAATTAAAACTCTCCTCCGCCCATCACCCCCAGACAGATGGGCAGACGGAACGCTTGAACGCCGTTTTGGAAAGATATTTACGAAGTTATGTGTCCTATCAACAGACTGACTGGGTATCATATTTGCATTTTGCAGAGTTCGCCTACAACAATTCTCTGCACTCCAGCACTCAACAAACCCCGTTCTTCGCTAATTATGGATTCCATCCTAAAGTCTTTCCAAGCAGCTCAGAAGGAATGCTGGTACCGGCAGCTGAGAACTTCCTTAAGGAATTGCAAGCGGCGCAACAGACACTGAAACAGCAGTTAAACGAAGCCAAAACGGAGTACAAGCGAGTTGCTGACCTGCACAGGAAGGAGGGCCCCCCTTCAACCGGGAGACCAGGTATGGCTGTCCACCCGCTTCCTCCAGATGCCGGGCAAATGTAGAAAATTACAAGACAAGAGGGTGGGTCCTTTCGAAATAGAAACTCAAATCAATCCCGTGGCGTACCGACTGAAGCTGCCTGACACGTTTAAAATACATCCTGTGTTCCATCGATCCCTCTTAACGAAAGCCGCCCCTCCCAGTGAGTTACGGCCGGAGGAACCTCCTGGAGCTCCACTCCTGGTAAATGAGCAGCTTGAGTTTGAAGTTGAGGAGATCTTAGATTCCAGGATCAGACGCCACAAGCTGCAGTACTTGATTCACTGGAAAGGCTATGGGGTGGCTGACAGATCATGGGAAGATGCAGCTGATGTGCATGCTCCAGAATTGGTAAAACTTTTCCATCAACGTTTTCCCCACCGTCCCAAGCCAGACAAGGGGAGGGGGGCACAGCCTGGGAGGGGGGATGGTGTCGGAAGGCAGAGCTGGGGTCCCAATCCCGGGGAGCTGGATCCCGGAGAGTTGGGAGAAGAGTATTCGGATGGATGGCAGAGGGAAGGGGGAGGAACTTCCCCCCTTTGGAGCGAAGACGAAACAGAGGAACTGCCAGTGATAAGGTCGCTTAGCGACGGGGAGCCTGAGCCCTCCCTGGACATTCTCACGCCTCCCCCTCTTTCAGGCTCAGAGCAAGAGGGGAAAGAGGGAGGGCTGCTCACAGCCGAAAAGCGGGGAGGCAGTTTACCATCAGCCCCTCCCCTATCCCCCATCCTGGAATCGGAAACTTCAGAAGAGGAGGGGGTGATGCTTCCCCCCTCACCGCGCACACGCAGACAGCTGAAAAGACAGGAGAGAAGGGGGGGAAGGCGGGCAGTACCTGAGGGGCAGTTAAGGAGGAGCGAAAGATTGCGCGCCCGTTTGGCCCCTTCTTAAAGAACAGGCGGGAAGAAGTCCCTTGCTCTGTCAACTTTCTCCCAATGCCGCAGGACCTGTATCCCTGTATTGCTTCATGAGAAAATGCAGTCTTTGTTTGGACATTACCCTAATAAAACACGAATTAACTACAGCCGTTGGTCTGGTTCCTGAGTCATATCCTGGGCCTGACAATCCATAAATAGCTACATATTAGAAACATTTAGGGGACTTTCACATGTGAGTTCTTTTTTTGCTTTAGGCTGCAATCCCATATTCACTGACGATCACTCATGGCCGAGTAAGATTGTCTTCCAAGATAAGGTCAGTGGGTCCGTAACTGACTGTGGAGGCCAATTTTGGATCCACACAGTTTCCCACAGTGAGGACATAGGTTTCCAGATGGAAGATGGTCACGATGAAGATTTGTTTGACATGCCTTCCGCTTAGCTCGTTTGTCCCGTTCACCCGTATAAACCCAATGGGACATACTTTTGAGTAGGCATTTCTACATGCCCTTTCTATGTTCAAACACATGGACATAATAATTTATCTTAAGAACATAAGAAGAGCCTGCTGGATCATGCCAGTGGCCCATCTATTCCAGCATCCTGTTCACACAGTGGCCAATCAGATGCCCAAGGGAAGCCTGCAAGCAGGACCTGAGTGCAAGAGCACTCTCCCCTCCTGTGGTTTCCAGCAACTGGTATTCAAAAGCATACTGCTTCCGACTACAGAGGCAGAGCATAGCCATCCTGGCTGGTAGCCATTCCTCCATGAATTTATCTAATCTTTTTTTAAAGCTATCCAAGTTGGTGGCCATCACTGCCTCTTGTGGGAGCAAATTCCACAGTTTAATTATGCACTGTGTGAAGAAGTACTTTCTTCTGTCTGTCCTGAATCTTCCAACATTCAGCTTCACTGGATGTCCACAAGTTCTAGTATTATGACAGAGGGTGAAAAACTTCCCCCTATGCACTTTCGCCATGCCATGAGTAATTTTATACACTTCTATCATGTCACCTCTTACTTGCCTTTTTGCTAAATTAAAAAGCCCCAAATGCTGCAACCTTTTATCATAGAGGAGTTGCTCCATCTCCTTGATCATTTTGGTTGCTCTTTTCTGAACCTTTTCCAACTCTACAATATCCTTTTTGAGGTAAGGCAATCAGAACTGTACACAGTATTCCAAATGTGGCCACACAACAGATTTGTGTAAAAGCATTACGATATCGGCATTTTCAATACCTTTCCTAATGATCCCTAGCATGGAATTTGCCTTTTTCACAGCTGCTGCACACTGGGTTGACATCTTCATTAAGCTATCCACTACAAATTCAAGGTCTTGCCACTTCAGACCCCATGAGCATATATGTGAAATTAAGATATGCTACTCCAGTGTGCACTTTACACTTCTTTACATTGAATTGCATTTGCCATTTTACCGCCCATTCACTCAGTTTGGAGAGTTCCTTTTAGAGCTCTTCGCAATCCCTTTTTGTTTTAACAATCCTGAACAATTTAGAATAATGAGCAAACTTGCCCACCTAATGTTTCATCCCTAACTCTTATGATCCTAAATCATTTTCGTGCCCTAAAATCATCAATCATGTTTTGATATCTATGTGGACATATGAATTGCTTATATGAATATATTATTTTAAGTTAGAATTGATGGAATATTCTTATTGTTAATGTCAGCTGGTGATGTTCTTATCTCCACCACTACCCCCTTTTTTTTAAATTGGCATGTACAGGATTGTACCACAAATCAGTCTGCATGATATAAAAACTATGTTGGCCAGAATGCTCACTCACATTACAAGTTTCTTTTTTTTCTGCTTCCTCTTCTACACTAAGTAAACACATAAACAGCACAAAAGAGGATCACATTCACAGGAACAAAGGAAGCTGCTGTCTTATACCAGCATCTGCATTATGTAGTGCTCAAAATGTCCTACTTCCATATTTTCCATCTTCATCCAACATTTTTATATATATTTTATAAAAAAATATATATGTATAATATATAATTATAATTAATTTACAATTGTATATTTATTATATAAAATATGTTTTATTATATTATATGTTTTATAAGTATGGAACAGCTGCACAATATCCCCAAGTGTGGATAACCTATCTCATAGTTAATCCAAGCTGGTAATGACTTGTATAGATTGAGCTCTAGCTATTTATTTCTCTCTTCTCTAAGAGTAATCTCTATCACTTTAACCCTTCCCTTTCCAAATAGCCTTGCCTTATATGCATTATTTTCTCCCTGTCCTCATTCCCAAGGCAGTCTGCAAGCCCTTACAGCCACTTTTACTTCACACACTCCAGGTTCTTGATTGAGCTTCAGTGAGCCACTGTTGAATCTTTGTTGAAAGTGCTGTAGAAATTAATACACTACTATTATTCCTACTAACACTTCCATCTGCCTTGGGACTCAGGGATACAGCAGGCACCTTTAACTCTAAAGAGATACCTGAGAGGAAACTGGTGTGTTTTTTATTGTCGTGATTCTGCTTGCGCAGACAAAAGGGACTGTCATGACTCTCTGGCATCAAGCGGGATTTCTCGGTGAGCAGCTCCATCAATCTCCTCCTCCGGCGGAAGTTCATTCGGAACTGGTAGAGCAGATTGCTGTCTACAAAATGGTGTTTGTTGGACACTGAAGAGGAAGGTGAGAGAGTGAGAGAGAGATGAGAGGGTGGGATATAAAAGTCAGGATGGATCCCAAATGTTGTGGTGGAGTAACAAAAGGATACCCATTGCATTTGCATCAGACTTTATGGAAATTAACTTTACCAGTAGTAAAGTACTCCACTTGTCTATATATGAAACTCTTGTGGGTACTACATAGGAGTATTACAAGTGACTACCCTCATGTTGATCACCTGCACGTGTGCATCATCTGTAGACAGGGGCAGAGAGGCAAAAGATTTTAAAATAAAGGCTTTTTGTTACATTTAAAAATTTTATTTATAATATAATTTCTGTACTACATTTCATTTTAAAAAATCCCAAGGCTGTCTACAACAATAAAATAACAACAACAATACAAATAAAACAAAGGAATATAACAGTAAAACATCACAATGACAGTACCAGGCTTGTTAAAGGCATTAAAGGTTGCACTATTTATTTGGCAATATGGACTTATCAAGATGAGCCAAGACTTGAACTCAGTATTTTGTGTGTGTGTGTGCATGCTAGTGTCTTTTGTCAGCCATTCAAGGCTGCAGAGTGAAGGGAGGAAAGATCAGCATTATCTTCAGGCTCCGAAGTCGCTCCATCCCCCAGAGAGCCCATTGGCTTTCTATGAACTGACCTGGCTATAAATATTTCTAGGTAGTCTTAGTCATGCCTGCCTAGCTCTCTACATTCCTATATCCCAGGTGTGGGGAACTTTGACCCTCCAGATGCTGCTGAACTACAACGTTCAGCTTCTCTGGCCATTGGCCATGCTTGCTGGGGCTGATGGAGCTATGGTTTAGCAACATCTGGAAGACCAAAGTTTCCACAGCCCAGCTCTGGGGCAAGGCTGGGAAACCTTTGACCCTCCAGATGTTGCTTGACTCTAATTCCCATCAGTCCCCACCAGCAGAGACCATGGTCTGGGATGATGGGCATTGTAGTTTGACTACATCTGGAGTGCCAAAGATTTCCGAGCCCTGCTGTACCCCATTCCCCTTGGACATACACTTTCATTTTGAGCATGGTCAATCATGTTTTGGACACCCCTTTTTGCATGATTTCCTGAACATATGGTGAATGGCTCCTGGAGCTTTGGCAATGCCAGTCTCTGATCCTGCACACACTTGGCACACAATCCTAACCCTTAAGCAATTTCATTGGATTTGGATAAAGCGGCATGCACTATTTGTAATGTATGTGAATCATCTACGTTAACTTAATGTATGTGTACTAGGGATGGAGGAGAATATCTGCTAAATCAGACTTAATACCGGATTTTGACATAATCCGACAATCCGCTGTCTTTTTGACCGGCATTGATTTCTTGCAGAGGGTTGCAGCTGTCAATGGCGTGATTTTTTTTAAAAAAAACTGCTTCATGGAAGAGAACTGAAATCCTGTGTTAGTCCATGGCTCTATACTACAGGTGATTAGGCCATTCACATGAACAATTATTGGCCCAAAACTGATGAGTCAGCACTGGTTGTCTGAAGCATCCTATAATATATGGGATATGGGGAAGGGACACCCTGTAAAATTACCTAAGGACCTATACTAACATGCACAAGTATTTGTCCAATTTTCTGAAAGCTGGAGCTTCACTGGAACCAATTGGTAATGTGGGATCATGACACATTCCAGTGTACATGTAGATTTTTCATGAATATCCACATGGCATTTCACTCCATGAAATTCATAAAGTCTAAAGTGGCCGCTAAGGACATAACCACACTCCTATAATGAGATTTCCTATTGATTTAATTTTGTATATAAGGCTACACTGGAAGAGAAAGAAATAACAAGTAACATTTTTTGGTATTTATCCATAAGATGCCTCAATATTTCTTGCAAACGGCTTAGAGGTTTTATTACAATCAAGCTGTAAAAATAAGTAAATTGAAAATGTAGACTGTGCCACCTAGCTGTTGGTCTGCCCTCCACCTATGTGTACTAACAATGTGGATAACAGCATGCACCAAATCAGAACCCCAAAGACCTGATCCTACATTGTCCTGGACAATTACTATAATATGGAAAAACAGACAATGATTTGAGCAGCCAGGATTTCATTATTCTAAGTGCTGACCAAAAAAAAAAAAGGGGGGGTGTCAATTGCTGCAAAATTGCTTCTGCAACTGCCACATGCAGTTATTGTTATTAAAGAGTTTCCAAGAAGCCAGGATCACTCTGTCTCAGGCTTTTATTTCAATTTTCTAGTTTATTTCAGTGCCAATTTTACTGGCTCGTCACACCAGGTGTGCTTTCCAGCTCCCCCTCCCCCCAGGCCTTCATTAAGCTGAATAGTTTTAAAACTAAAATTGCAGAGTATGTTACGTTTTGCAGCAATTCATTTCCTGGTTCCAAGATTCTAATTACACCATGGATGGTGTCTGACTTCATTATACAGACAGCAGGTGAATGGCTGCCAGTCAGATTAGACAAATACGTTGCGTCCAGACATAACACTAAACCATGATAAAGCATCATTTGTTTAGAAACATTCTAGACTGCTTTTCATCAAATATAATCTTAGAGTGGGGCTGTTGTTATGTGCCTTCGAGTCGATTACGACTTATGGCGCCCTATGAATCAGCAACCTCCAACAGCATCTCTCATGGACCACCCTGTTCAGATCTTGTAAGTTCAGGTCTGTGGCTTCCTCTATGGAATCAATCCATCTCTTGTTTGGCCTTCCTCTTTTTCCACACTCTTCTGTTTTCCCCAGCATTATTGTCTTTTCTAGTGAATCATGTCTTCTCATGATGTGTCCAAAGTATGACAACCTCAGTTTCATCATTTTAGCTTCTAGTGATAGTTCTGGTTTAATTTGTTCTAACACCCAATTATTTGTCTTTTTCGCAGTCCATGGTATGCACAAAGCTCTCCTCCAACACCACATTTCAAATGAGTTTATTTTTCTCTTATCTGCTTTTTTCACTGTCCAATTTTCACATCCATACATAGAGATGGGGAATACCATGGTCTGAATTATCCTGACTTATGATAAATCCTCTGGGCCGGTGTCAGGGGTGGCTAGGTCAGGCCCTGGCCGAGGGCCCCTGTGACCCAGAGAGGTCCTTCAGGAACCTCTCCTTGGGGTGGGAGGGTAGCACTCCCGTTCTGTGATCCACGGCAGCAACGGCTCCTGACCCTGCTGCAGATCACAAAGAGGGAGCTCCCAGGCACCTCCCCTCCCCATACAGTCAGTGTGGGCTTCAATATGCCTGCACCCGCACCCCACCTACCTCTCTCATTCCTGTGAATGCAGCGCAAAAGCCTGCCATCAACCAAACTGGTGGTGGAGGCTTCCCTAAGGGGCTGATGCCCCAGCTGTCATCTTGGTTGATGGCAGGCATGTGTGCACAGTGCGCATGTCATTTACAGGGATAATAAAGGTAGGTGGAACATGCGGGTGGATTTCTTAGCCCCACGCTGCTTGTATGGAGGGGTTGGGTGCACTATATACATTTTTGTACACATTACTTGGCTGGAGAACTTCACTGCAAGATTCAGAGAAGGCCAAATTTTGAAGAAGGGCTGTGTTTCAGTTGGCATATTGTTTCGGAATATGCAAGTTAGATCAGTTTGCTTCTACATGCAGACTGAATCAAATTTCTCCCCTATCTCTAGATACAACCCGACTCCCTCATAAGCATTTCATTTTCTCCCCTCCTATATGGGTGAGCTAGACAATATCTGAAATGTGTGACCGCATGTGACACACCTGGGCATTTTTATTGTTGTTAAATAGCACCCATGTAGGGAAAGGATCAGGACTGAGGCAGTGTTGTGTATGTGGGGATTAAGTTTAACCCTTCTTCCTGTGCTTCAGTCCTGATGATTTCCACAACTGCAACCAATGCTAGCTGCCTCCTCAATCTTAGCCTTTCATTCCATGTGCATTAAATAGCCATTTTCTGCAGCTACATTATTTTCAAGTTTGGTCTAACTCACACAGCAAATATCTGAATCAAGTCCAATTTATTTTCCTCCTTTCACATTTTGGAGACTTATCTAAAAAGCAGATTTGAAAGAAATCACTTTCATTATGGAAAACACAACAAACTTTCCAAATCTGCTTCTCATATTTTGGCCATTTGGTTCATTAATCTTCTATAAATGCATTAGTCTAGAGGCCTGTTTTTAAAAGCATTTATTCATTTCTTTTGCATATGTAAAATCCTGGAAGAGGTGTACTTCTGCCCTGCCCAAACTTCCTTCAGATTGACAGCCTGATTTTTACATTAAATGTGCATCTTTAATTCCCTGCCTCCATAACCTCAATGTGTCACACACTGCCCCGCTGAACACAACAGCAGAAAGGCTGCTCTTCCAATTCTCCTCCCAGTGGAGTATAAATACTGCAAGACAAAAACATATGATATGGCAGAGAACTTCTTCCCATTTCTTTCAAAGGCTTTTGGTCTTCCGAGTTAATCTGGCATCTGTAAATGTGCTTTAACAGTGGCATCAATTCAGAATATCTACCCTGTTAAAAATCCAGACATTTAGTTACTGGTGTTCATCTATTCTTATATCTAAGCAGGTTCCCACAATGACATCCACACTCCTAACATTTCATCCTGCTTTATTGTTCTCAAGAAATGACTCTTTTAGATCCTCCAGAGGATAGGTCTTGAACCACAGTTCAAACTGCAAAACAAGGATTTAGACTAAACTTTATGAGAAGAGGCCGGCTCTCAGCAGACTGGGGCCCTTAAAGGCCCAGGACTAGCTCCACCCCTTGGCTGCTCTCAAAAGACTGCCTAGGATTGTGGGTGATCTTGCAAGACCTGGGGTATGAATGGGGGAGGATACTAACTCCTCCCTCCCATCACTGTCTGGGGCATGCTCCACCCCACAATTAGCGCCGCACACCGAGGCTCAAGGCGAGGTTTATATAAACATGTTGAAACAAGAGAGCCAGTGTGGTGTAGTGGTTAAGGTGCTGGATTATGACCTGGGAGCCCAGGGTTCGAATCCCCACACAGCCATGAAGCTCACTGGGTGACCTTGGGCCAGTCACTGCCTCTCAGCCTCAGAGGAAGGCAATGGTAACCCCCCCCCGAATACTGCTTACCGTGAAAACCTATTCATAGGGTCGCCATAAGTCGGAATTGACTTGAAGGCAGTCCATTCCATTAGGAAGAACTTCCTAAAAGCACAAGCTGTTCAACAATGGAACAGTTTGCTTCTCAGAAAGGAGGTGTATTCATCTTCATTAGAGGATTTTAAGCCGAGGGTAGATGGCCGCCTATTAAAGATGGGTTTCCTGCATCATGAGGTTCAGACTAGATGACCTTTGAGATACCTTCCAGTTCTATGATAGGAGCCAGCTTGATCACTAACAGTTTATCCCCACTCCAACTGTGTCTCTACATGCCCCCTTTTACTTTTGCCCATATAAGTAAATGGCTGCTATTCATTCCCATTGGGGGTTTTTAAACTACATTTAGGGGCAGCGAAAGCAAAATCTGGTCACTGGCTCAGCAATGATTGACCCAGCCACCACCTACAGGGATACCATGGGGAGGAGAGTGCAAGGTTAGGGGAAGTGCATTGATACCCCATCTCCACCGATCGAAGGTGATTGATCTTTAGGTAGTCTACATTGATAAAACACCTGTGCCAAATCTCATGCCAGTCTAGTGTCATGTCACACCAAGATATAGATCCTTGGTTTTGCAAATAAGGCTGTCTTAGTTCTCAGTGGATACTATTGCAGAGAACTAGGAAAGGGGAAATGAAAGGCTAGGATTCAAAGGACCCACCCACCCAGGCTTTTGCAACCTCATTTTGCACTGCAGCCCACAATTAGCCACCACTAAAGATCAGGGGACAATTCATCATGGAATCTGCATGAAGGGCTGCCACAGGAAGGGGAAACTGGCACCTGTGGATACATGGAATTGTTTCAGATGTGCACAAGGGACTCTCATGATCATGGCCAACGTGTTTTTTTTAAAAAAAACAAACCATAAAACTATAGTTGTCTTTACAGTTAACAGAGTGGTTCTATTAACTCTGAAGTTAAACTATAGTCTAATTCAAAAGTTGGATCTTTTTCGGAATGTAGATCAGCAGTTATTCAATTATCAAAATAGTTGCTTGATGCAAGATGGGAAGGGGGAGAATGGCGGTCTCATATGAATCAAAAACTTTCTGCCTACAGAAATAGGCCACAGTATTTGGCAGAAGGGTTCTAGCACAAACTTCTCCTTGATACTAGAAATATTAAAAGTTGCCCTGCTTTTAATACCTTCCATGTTAATTGGAATTACTTGGGAGAATATGCATAAGTACACTACATGATTTGACACAGAAGAAAAACACATGAGTAATACATAATAAAAATACCCGATTTATTAAAAAGCAAAACACCACCACGTTAATTTTATATACACATGACTCCACCACCCACGTCTACAACCACCACCCACCTGTAGTTGAACCCATCCAGCAGTAGGGATGGGTGAACCTGTCAATTTTGATTTTCCTTTGTTTCTCATTTTTCCAGCCTTAAATTTCCACACCAGTTAATAATAATCATTTTTTTACAATAAAGTCCTCATAAAACATCAGCATTTTAGCATGAATTTCTCCTAATATATACACATTTTTGTATGAAATTCCCCTAATATACACATTTTTGCAGAGCTATTTTCCTAATTTATATACATATTTATCCTAGTATATGCATTTTGTATTGGCTGAGGAACTTACTGCAAAATTTGGAAAAGTGCAAATCTGGAAGGATGCTTAAGTTTTTATTTGCGTGTTGTTTCTGAAAGTGCATATTAGGTAGGTTCATCTTAAATGTGGACTGAATCAAATTTCTCCCCCATCTGTACCCATCAGACACATGGTCATCTATACCTAGCAGGCACATGGTAAATCTACATCACATTGATGTTTAACAAATCAGGCCAAACCAGGGCCAACTTAAGTCAGAGAGCATTGCCAGAGAAGGGGGCAGCCCCAGGGAGAAGCTCAAGAGGCAACTGTTTGAGAAAATTCTGGTTATACAGGCAGCTGGTATAACAGAGTGGTTAACTGCCTAACCTATGAATCAGGAAAATTCTGGCCTTTGCCATCAAGTAACCTGGTATTTTTAGGCAAGTCACTCATGCATGTGAAACAATGCATGTGAAATACTTTACACACTCAAAAGTGTTACAAAAATACTAAGCATTTTTTATTAATTGGTCAGGCTTTTACATATGAAGAAGCTTCTTGCCTCAGTGCTAGGACTTGAACTAGAGATGACAGTCAGGTCCTTTCCAGTCCTATGATAATAAATTAACTAGAGATAACATGTTATTCTTCATGCTTATTTGGCAATAAGGATAGCCAAGTTTATAAACTGTTACAGGTTTATAAAGACAACCAATGGGGCACAAAGGTATTTTATCCTACACTCAGTCCTCAGCCAAATATCTCATTCAGTTCTTGCCAGGCTTCAGCAGAATGCCGATTAGTGTTAATTGAAACTGTATTGACAATGCTGACATACAAGCCACAAAAGAATGGTTTGGCCCTTGGAGAGTAGAGCAAACTTGCCAACGGATCCATGATAGTTACTTGCAAACAGAGCAGATTCCATCAAGATTGGCAATAAACAGATAACAACAGGGAATACCAAGCAGCTGTTGTTGTTTCAAATTAAGTCTGCAATTTGGAAACTGGATGGGGCGGATGGGCAGGCAGGAAAGGATTCTAATTTTCTGGCTATATTAGTCTCACTAAGTGTACAGATGTAGTTAAAACAGATGTTGTTATTGTCTGCTACAGCTAAATCCAAACTCATTCCATCTCAGCTGAGTGTAACCAATACAGTTTTTAACTCTTAGCAAAATGCAATGAAATCTATCGAAAACTAAGTCTTTAAACCAAATTTCCTAATGGCAAAGTATTACAAATAAAGAGTTTAATCTTTCTGTGCCTTAACCAGGTTTTATACCAGCTCTATTCATCCGAAATCCTTGAGAAGTCAGCAGGAACACTCCATTTCTAACATTAAACAGAAACAAGGGACTTGCATACAGCTACTCTGGCTGAAATTCCAATGTACTTCCATTATTCCATATCCAGGAGAAATCTTGCATGACTGGGCCAGAACATTGTGGGATTAACCAATCAATGGCCTTGGTAGCTAGCCAAAATTTATGGTTGCCAGTGGAAGATGCCTTGTTTCTGGTGCCTGAGCAGCTCTAAGCATAGTGCAAGGCAGTGGGGCACTGGTAAATTTTGAAGTGCAGAAGCTTGTCATGACAACCTTTATAGCCACACCTCCAAGGAGATTCCAAAACTGCAGACAGCTGTGTTGATCCATTATATATATAATATATATCCCCTAAAGAGCAATGGTACACAGCACAATATGACAATCATCTGACAGTCATAGAATCCTGAGTTGGAAAAAAATGGTGTAGTAGTTAGCATGTTGAAACTTAGCTGAAGAGCCCTGGGTTCCCATCCCTGATCAGTCTTTATTTGCTTGTTTTCATTTCTAAACAACTTTCACCCTACAGGATTCCAGGGCAGTTTGCAAAGAATTAAGATAAAATACAATGTGCAATAACAGAGCAACAACAATCTAAAAACTTCAGTATAACAAAATTTATTATGAAAAATACATCCATTACAATTGCAGTAAAACATCAGACAAAACACTAACTTCACACTTCCCTGATCTTCCTGGGCTGCTTCTGAGAGGAAGGATGGGATAGAAATGTAATATAAATAAATAAATAAATCTCTCAAGTTTGCACATCCCTGATCTCTCAAAGACCGAAAGGAAACAAATGTGTCTCCAACTGTCTCCGAAAAGCTGCCAGCAATGGGGGCAGCCTCTTGACAGGTCCGCAAACAGGGCCAGCATATATTGGAAGAGACATTCTTTCAAGTGGCATTCCTGTTCATGGTTAACTGGGAGTAAGTTTCGTTGAATACAGTGCCACTTTCTTCTGACTGCATAGGTTCAGCTTAACAAAAGATCTTCAGCCAGCTTCAGGGTTTTTTCTTAAGAATGAGAAATGCCAATAACCTGGACTTCCGGGAAGGGTGACTTCGCTTGTGCCTGCTTTTGAGATGGGCTCCCGCCTCAAAAGAAGCTTATTCAGATATAAATCAGTCAGAACATTTTTATTTTGACTGATGAAATTTCTCCCGGGCAGGGAGAAACGTAGAGATCAACCTCAAAGCCTGTTTTTGTTGGGAGGACTGGATTTCATTAATTTATGAGAAAAGGTCCAGCCAGCAATGCCGGACGGACTTCCGAACAAGCTCTATCTGTTTAATGCGATACGTTTATCTTTTCTTCAAAGAGAAAACAGACTAACAGGCAAGCACCCTTCTTTCTATTATTTTTTTTTACTTGGTTTAAATTGTTGCAGCAAAAAGAGATTTGTCAATTTAATCAGCTTTAAAGAGCTTCTGGGTTAGTTATAACTCTTCTCTGTTATTCACGAAATTAACAGCTTATCTCTGTTTCTATTGCAAAAAGCTGTCCTGGAAGTGCATTCTAAAGATATACACAGAAGAGGGATTTCTATTCCGAGGAACATTATATTGTCTGGGACTATTCTCTTTTTGGTCTATTTTATTTTGACGAATCTGCTTCTTCACGACGACGCTAACTGTTTTGATGCTGGGAACTAAATTTGTTTTGTATTCTTGAACATAGAGAGATAAGGCAGGCTGCTCTGTTTATACTGTGATGTCATCAAGCCTGGAATATTAACCCAATTGTTGCTGAAATAAGAAGTGGTTCTTCTTTATTTTTGTTTTGCTTTGTTTTCGTGGTTTTAAAAAATGGCAATCAAGAAAGTGGCTGAGAATCTGGAAGTAATTATGTTTCAGAAAATAATGGATGAGATTGAGATAACGAAACAAACCCTGCGGCAGGGCAGTAAGGAGTTGAAAATTGAACTGAGCAAAATGACGCAGGAGCTTAAAGAAATAGGGGATCCTGTGAGAGAGGAGAAGGAGATCAGAGATGAGAAAAGAAAAAATAAAGGGAAGATACAAGCCCTGGAGATTGGAACAAATGTGGAATTGGAAAAAGATCTGGAGTTTATGGATATTAGAAATAAAATCTGCTGTTTGGAATTTAACGTTATCTCTGAAGAAATTAATGAAGATATTAGAGATAAAGCTATCAATGGCTTGGATAATCTTCTGGACTGGAATGACGTGATGGAGCTTGATATAGAGAAAATCTATGGAATTAACAGCAGCCATGTGATAATGGAAAAACTCTCAAGAGATGAGCCAGTGCATTTTGCAAAAAAGAAGAACAGAGATATGACTTTACAACAATATTTCAGCAACTTATTCAGAATGGATGGCAAGAAAATATTTGGGATAGAGGAAATTCCCATCAGACTCTTATTATATGACTATGGCTATGACAGCAAGATTATTATGGAATACTGATAATGGAAGATTGGACACTGAAATTACTGGACTTAACAGGACTATTGAAGATGGAAGATGGAATTAATAGGGATAATGGAATAATGGCTATTGAAATTATTGGACCTAACAGATTTTGATGAGATGGATTAATCGATATGTTTATTTGGACTATGGTTATGACAATAAGATTATTATTATTATTAATGAGATGGATTAATCGACATTTTTATTTGGAGAAAAATTGATAGATATATTTCTTAAAGAATTGAAACCTCTCTTTAACTTTTTGTGGAAAGAATAAAGTAATGTTTATGAGATTTGATGATTAATTAAGATAACTACTGGAGGAAAGTGATTTTATAATATAATTTAAGAGACAGGATTGTTATATATTGTAGACCTATAACTGATGTGATCTGCGACAAATGGGAAGTCAACATTTTATTTTTTTGTTTAATCATTTTTGTTTTGTTTTGTTTTTTGTCTTTGAATGTTTTATGATTTTGTTTTGTATGTTTTATGAAAATTTGAATAAAAATTATTGTAAAAAAAAAAAGAAATGCCAATAACCTTACAATTTAAACCATTAGCCTGAAATAGGAACTCTGCCCAAGGAAAGAAGTGTCCTGCGTCTCCTTGATTATTTTCATTTTCTGACTTCCTCTCTGCAAATCTGTCACAAATCACAGCAAAATTTGAAAGCCTGTTATCACTTCAACCACATGCTAAAGCAACGAAGGTCTGTCAGTACCCTGGCATGCCAGCAGATGACATCATCACTCCTGTCTTGAAAAAAAAGCTTGTGTTCCCTCCTCTTCCTGATCCACTACACCACTGGTACAAGGTCAGGGCCAATCACTACACAATCCTCCAGGCTGAGGCGGAGGACTGTTGTTTGTTTGTGCTTCCCAGGCACTTTAGAACATCTCCAAAGCACCCACAACATACAGTAGGTCAGGCTGTTTGTCCACCTAGCCAAGTAATGCCTAGTATTGATTAGCTTCACCCCTCTTAACATCTTCCAGAACACCTGAGGGTCTTTATCTAGAGATGTCAGGGACTGAATCTGGGAGCTTGAGTTAAGATTGCCCATCCAGCCACTATATATGAAGAGTTAGTATAATCAAATCTTTGCTAGGATACTGCATGTTGTGCAAGGAACTCTGTACAAGCAAAGGGGATAGCTATCTTCCTCCTTTCAGAAAACAACCCTTCCCCCAGTCTACATAATGTGACAACCTCCAAATTTAGGCTGTAATCCTCTACACCAGAGATAGCCAACTTTATGCCCTCCAGATGTTATGGACTACAATTCCATTCTCCCCAACCATTGGCCATGCTGGCTAGTTCTGATAGGAGTTGTAGTCCAAAACATCTGAACTGCACCACATTGGCTACCGCTGCTATACACACTTCCCTAGGATTAAACATGCAGAGAATTGGCTTGTGAAAGAAATTTGAGGGGAAGCTGCTATTGAGTGATGGCAAAGCCACAATGTTCAAATGGAAGTTCATGTCAGTGGGCACCTGCAGTATTTTCAGGATCCCTGCTTGTACATTTGTTACAAGGCAAATCCCAAATCCTGCAGCACATTTGGATATGCTCTGGGAAATACAGATGGTGGCAGCAGCCTCTGTATCTAGCTCTAGATGCTGCACTTTGAGAAGGATATAAAACAGAGGATCCCAAACTTTTTGCTCCCCTTGAAAATTGCTGAGGGTACTGGTGGACCATGAAAAACTATGGAATGCTTTAGAAGACATGGGGGTGCCACAGCATCTGATTGTCCTGATGTGCAACCTATACTCTGCACAAGAGGCTACTGTAAGGACAGAATATGGCGAAACTGATTGGTTCCCAACTGGAAAGGGTGCGAGACAGGGGTGTATTTTATCACCCTATTTGTTTAATCTGTACGCAGAACATATCATACGGAAAGCGGGATTGGACCAAGATGAAGGAGGTGTGAAAACTGGAGGGAGAAACATCAATAATTTAAGATATGCAGACAATACCATACTACTAGCAGAAACCAGTAATGATTTAAAACCAATGCTGATGAAAATTAAAGAGGAAAGCACAAAAGCAGGACTACAGCTGAACGTCAAAAAGACTAAAGTAATGTCAACAGAAGATTTATGCAACTTTAAAGTGGACAATGTGGACATTGAACTTGTCAAGGATTATCAATACCTTGGCACAGTCATTAACCAAAATGGAGACAATAGTCAAGAAATCAGAAGAAAGCAAGGACTGGGGAGGGCAGCTATGAGAGAACTAGAAAAGGTCCTCAAATGCAAAGTCGTATCATTGAACACTAAAGTCAGGATCATTCAGACCATGTTCCCGATCTCTATGTATGGATGTGAAAGTTGGACAGTGAAAAAAGCGGATAAAAGAAAAATCAACTCCTTTGAAATGTGGTGTTGGAGCTTTGTGGATAACATGGACTGCGAAAAAGACAAATAATTGGGTGTTAGAACAAATTAAACCAGAACTATCATTATAAGCTAAAATGATGAAACTGAGGTTGTCATACTTTGGACACATCATGAGAACACATGATTCACTAGAAAAGACAATAATGCTGGGAAAAAGAGAAGGGGGTAGAAAAAGAGGAAGGCCAACAAGAGATGGATTGATTCCATAAAGGAAGCCACAGACCTGAACTTACAAGCTCTCAACATGGTGGTTCACGACAGATGCTGTTGGAGGTCACTGATTCATACAGTCGCCATAAGTCATAGTCAACTTGGAGCCACATAACAACAACAACAAACTGGTGGATCACTTAATTTTTTTTCTGTCTGTTGTAGAAATTGTAATGCACTGTGTGAGATGTATGCTTTTTAATTGTATTTCTATTGCTCCTTTTATTTCTTATATTGTATTTATTTCTTATATTGTATTACAATTTGCATGCCATAGACTTCACATTGTAAGACAATAAAATACACTATAATAAATAAAAGAAGCAACAAAAACACAATTAAAATCCATATGAATATTTAATGTGAACATGCCATGGACCACCTGAATGAAGCTCATGGACCATTGGTGGTCCACGGATCATAGTTTGGGAAGTCCAGATATAGACAAATTGGAATGGGTTCAGGGGAGGGCAATGGAGGTGGTCAGCAACAGTATGGAAAACAAATACTATTTATTTAAAATATTCAGTCCCCTTACCATTGTCCAGTAGTCCCCACAAAGCTAGCCTTAGTAGATCATATAACATTGATTCTGTTACAACTACACTAGCTCCCTTATGCTTCTAAGCCCAATTCAAAGTGCTGGTTTTGACTTATGAAGCTCTTTACAGCTCAGAACCCCAATATCTTCTGGATTGCCTCTCCTGATACGGACCTACCCGACCCTTAGATCTTCTTCTGAGTCCTTTCTCCAGGTTCCCGTTCTGCGGGAGGCTCAGAGTGTGGTGACAAAGGAGAGGGCCTTTTCAGTTGTGGCTTCCCATCTGTGGAATGCTGTCCCCAACGAGGTCTGCTGGCACCTTCACTGACATTTTTGGCACAAGACAAAGACTTATCTTTTTCCCAGGCATTTGATAGACTGCAATGATGTTTTGTTATTAATGTGCTGCCACATTTCCTATGGCTATTATGGGGGTTGCTTGTTCAGTTTTCATGGTATTATGTATTTATATTTATGTTTTTTAATGTATTGTAAGTGGCTTGGAAATGTTCAGGTTACAAATGACTAACAAGTTTAAATAAGAATAATGATGATATCAACAACAACCTGATCCAAAGCATGGTGGAGGATCTTGCCCATCTCCAGTACTCTAAAAAGATTCAAATGCCAGTCTAGTCAGATTTGATACACTGAAGGTGGGAGGCAGCATTGTGACCTTCCTCTCAGGCAGTAAAATGTCTTGGACCAACTGTACAAATGTGTAGGGAAATAGAATGATATTTCCCTGTATATGGCCACAACCCTCCTTCCCAAGGGTGGCAGACAGGGGATAGTCCCTGCACTCATGCTGTGCTTCTGAGGCATTCTGCCATAGCAGGGAGACACTCAACATAGCGAGCTGACTTGTGGATCCTGCTGGAACTGTTCCATTTTGAGTGACAGAGACAATTTCACTGACCTGTATTTTTTTCTTTTTGCTCCAATGCAAGTTCTTTAAAAATGGTTTGTGGGTTCAGATTGGAATGTGGAAAAGCTACCAAGATGATAGAAAACTATCAATTCAAGGTGCTGGTTTTGACCTATAAAGCCTTACACGGCTTGGGACCACAATACCTGATGAAACGCCTCTCCCGATACAAACCCACCTGTACACTACGTTCAAGATCAAAGGCCCTCCTCCAGGTGCCTACTCCAAGGGAAGCTCGGAGTCTGGCAACAAGGGAGAGGGCCTTCTCAGTGGTGGCCCCCAAATTATGGAATGATCTTCTTGATGAGGTGCGCCTGGCACCAACACTGTTATCTTTTCGGCGCCAGGTCAAGACTTTCCTCTTCTCCCAGGCATTTTAGCATGTGTTTTAAATTGTTTTTATATTGTTTTAAATTGTTTTTAAAATATGTGTTTAAATTGTATATTTGTTTTAATGTTTTTGATTGCTGTAAACCGTCCAGAGAGCTTCGGCTATGGGGCGGTATACAAATGCAATAAATAAATAAATAAAACCATCACAGCACCACTCTTTTTTTTAAATGGTGGACAGCATGCCTGAAGTGGGGGGCGTAGGGGACAAAGCTGATGGCTGAACCAATATCGAATTTGAGGTCTCTCATGCAAATTGTGAAGCTGGGAGAAGGCAGGTACACAAGCTGGATCAAGTCTTTGCAGTGGTTTTTCTCTGTCTTTGCATTATGTTTTATGTAATGGGAAGATCCAGATAATGGCTTAAAATATGCATATCATATAATAATATAATGTAATTTATGCTCCCAAACACTCTCTTTAGGCTTTAGCAGGGCCAGCCCCACGCATGCCGGAGCCCTTGGGTACAAGCCTGCCCTGGACCCCTCCGCTCCCCCTCCACGATCCACGGAACTTAAGCATCTGCGGACCGCAAGACAGGAGCTTCCATGCCGCCCGCCATCCCCCCACTAGCCCCACGCTTTACCTACCTTTCTGTTGTTTTTTGCGGTGAGCGCAGGTTTGCCATCAATCAAGATGGCGGCTGAGGTTTCCCTAAGGGGCTGAAGCCTTTGCCACCATCTTTGTTGATGGCAGCAACGTGTGCGTGTAGCGTGCATGCATGCCATCAGCAAAGATGGTGGCAGAGGCTTCAGCCCCTTAAGGAAACCTCAGCCGCCATCTTAATTGATGGCAAATCTGCACGCCGCAAAAAACAATGGAAAGGTAGGTAAAGCGGGGGGATAGCGGGGGGATGGCGGTGCGCGGATGCTTCCGTGAATCACGGAAGGAGAGCGGAGGGCCTCCTGTAGCTCCAGGGGCCCTCGGGCCAGTGCCCCACCTGGCCGCCGTTTAGAACCGGCCCTGCTTCCCAAGTGTCTCTTCGTTCACGAAATTCAGGATTTTCATCTTCACCATAATGTGGTGGTGCTCTCAATTGATAATGCTCTTAAATATGTTTTTCAGGTCTTCTATTCACATCTCAAAAAGCAGCCAGAAAGTTATCTCTTTCAGCCAACAGCTGTGCCATGATTAAAATGTGTCTTCTCAAGACTTGTTGTGCCTTGAGGTACAGGGGTAGCTATATTTACTCTCCCTGCTTCCCAATTCTCTGGTTGAGGTCACTCAAGTTTTTTCTGTAGGTTCTAAAGGTCTATCAACACTTTAGACCAATAGTTAGAAAATTCAATTTGCTGCAATGTATTAAGTTTGCTATAGGTACAAGAGCCAAACAGTAAAATAGGAGTAGTTCAAGATTGCCCCCCTTCAGAGTTGGAGAAAAAGCATTTTCAAAAGACAAGCGTTTCTGTACCCATTCTCCCCCTCCAGGAAGTCTGGGTGTACAGCCAAAATGTTGTTGTTGTTGTTATGTGCCTTCAAGTCGATTACGACTTATGGCGACCCTATGAATCAGCAACCTCCAAGAGCATCTGTCATGAACCACCCTGCTCAGATCTTGTAAGTTCAGGTCTGTGGCTTCCTTTATGGAATCAATCCATCTCTTATTTGGCCTTCCTCTTTTTCTACTCCCTTCTGTTTTTCCCAGCATTATTGTCTTTTCTAGTGAATCATGTCTTCTCATTATATGTCCAAAGTATGATAACCTTAGTTTCAACATTTTAGCTTCAAGTGATAGTTCTGGTTTAATTTGATCTAACTCCCAATTATTTGTCTTTTTCGCAGTCCATGGTATGCGCAAAGCTCTCCTCCAGCACCACACCTCAAACAAGTTGATTCTTCTCCTATCTGCCCCTTTCACTGTTCAACTTTCACATCCATACATAGAGATCTGGAATACCATGGTCTGAATGATCCTGACTTTGGTGTTCAGTGATACATCTTTGCATTTGAGGATCTTTTCCAGTTCTCTCACAGCTGCCCTCCCCAGTCCTAGCCTTCTTCTGATTTCTTGACTATTGTCTCCATTTTGGTTAATGACTGTGCCGAGGTATTAATAATCCTTGACAAGTTCAATGTCCTCATTGTCAACTGTAAAGTTACATAAATCTTCTGTTGTCATTACTTTAGTCTTCTTGACGTTCAGCTGTAGTCCTGCTTTTGTGCTTTCCTCTTTAACTTTCATCAGCATTCGTTTCAAATCATTACTGGTTTCTGCTAGTAGTATAGTATTGTCTGCATATCTTAAATTATTGATGTTTCTCCCTCCAGTTTTCACACCTCCTTCATCTTGGTCCAATCCTGCTTTCCGTATGATATGTTCTGCGTACAGATTAAACAAATAGGGTGATAAAATACACTCCTGTCTCACACCCTTTCCATTGGGGAACCAATCGGTTTCTCCATATTCAGGAGCTATTGGATGAAACCGATTATCTAGATTCATTTCAATCGTGGTTCAGGCCCGGTTTTGGCACTGAGACTGCCTTGGTCGCCCTGTTTGATGACCTATGTCGGGAGAGAGACAGAGGGAGTGTAACTCTGTTGATTCTCCTTGACCTCTCAGCGGCTTTTGATACCATCGACCATGGTATCCTTCTGGAGAGGCTTGCGGAGTTGGGAGTTGGAGGCACTGCTTGGCAGTGGTTCCGCTCCTACTTAGCGGGTCGCCTCCAGAAGATGTGCTTGGGGAACATTGCTCGACACCGTGGGTTCTCCAATGTGGGGTCCCGCAGGGTTCGGTTCTGTCTCCCATGCTTTTTAACATTTATATGAAGCCGCTGGGGGCGGTCATCAGGAGTTTTGGAGTGCGTTGTCATCAGTATGCTGATGACACGCAGCTCTACTTCTCCTTTACATCTTCTTCAGGTGAGGCAGTTGACGTGCTGAACCGTTGCCTGGCTGCGACAATGGACTGGATGAGAACTAACAGAGACTCAATCCTGACAAGACTGAGATGCTGTTGGTGGATGGTTTCTCTGATTGGATGGTGGATATATACCCTGTCCTGGATGGGGTTACACTCCCCCTAAAGGAACAGGTGCGTAGTCTGGGAGTCATCTTAGACTCTTCCCTCACACTTGAGGCTCATGTAGCCTCGGTGGCCCGGAATGCGTTCTACCAACTTCGGTTGGTAGCCCAGCTACGTCCCTATCTGAGTAAGGAGGACCTCACATCAGTGGTACATGCTATGGTAGCCTCGCGTCTGGACTACTGCAATGCGCTTTACGTAGGGCTACCTTTGAAGACGATTCGGAAGCTACAGCTAGTGCAACATGCGGCGGCCAGACTGCTAACAAGAACTAAGCGGTCTGAGCATATAACACCTGTGCTAGCCCATTTGCACTGGCTTCCAATATGCTTCCGGGCCAGATTCAAAGTGTTGGTACTTACCTATAAAGCCTTATATGGCGCGGGACCACGATATCTGTCGGAACGCCTCTCCCGATATGAACCGGCCCGTACACTACGGTCTACTACGAAGGCCCTCCTCCGGGTTCCGACTCATAGGGAAGCCCGGAGAGTGGTGACAAGATCTAGGGCCTTCTCAGTGGTGGCCCCCGAACTATGGAATGGTCTCCCCGAGGAGGTGCGCCTGGCGCCGACACTATCATCTTTTCGGCACCAGGTTAAAACCTTTCTCTTCTCTGAGGCATTTTAATTCCTGTTAATTCTAAATTATTATATTTTGATTTTAGACTGTACAGTTTTTTGTACAGTTTTGTATTGTGATATACTGTATTGTGTTATTTTTATTGTATTTTTAATGTTCACCGCCCAGAGAGCTGTTGCTAGTCGGGCGGTATATAAGCTTAATAAAATAAATAAATAAATAAATAAAATTCTGTCCTTACAGTAGCCTCTTGTCCAGAGTATAGGTTGCACATCAGGACAATCAGATGCTGTGGCATCCCCATTTCTTTTAAAGCATTCCATAGTTTTTCATGATCTACACAGTCAAAGGCTTTGCTGTAGTCTATAAAGCATAGGATGATTTTCTTCTGAAATTCCTTGCTCCGTTCCATTATCCAACGTATGTTTGCAATATGATCTCTGGTGCTTCTTCCCTTTCTAAATCCAGCTTGGATGTCTGGCATTTCTCGCTCCATATATGGTAAGAGCCTTTGTTGTAGAATCTTGAGCATTACTTTACTTGCATGGGATATTAAGGCAATGGTTCGGTAATTACTGCATTCTCTGGGATCCCCTTTCTTTGGAAGTGGGATATATATTGAACGCTTCCAGTCTGTGGGCCATTGTTTAGTTTTCCATATTTCTTGACAAATTCTTGTCAAAATTTGGACAGATTCAGTCTCAGTAGCGTGTAGCAACTCTATTGGTATGCCGTCTATTCCTGGTGATTTGTTTCTTCCAAGAATTTTAAGAGCAGCTTTCACCTCACATTCTAAAATTTCTGGTTCTTCATCATATGGTTCCTCCATGAATCAGTCAGTCAGTGTGTTCCCCTGTTGATTATTCAACATCCCTACTCATGGTTTAAATTTCCCTTTCATTTCTCTAATCTTTTGGAATAGGGCTCTTGTTCTTCCCATTTTGTTGTCCTTTTCTATTTCTATACAATAACTATTGTAATAGTTTTCTTTGTCCCTACGTATTCATTGTTGTATAGTTGCATTTAGGGTTCTGACAGTGTTTCTATCTCCTTTTGCTTTTGCGTTCCTTCTCTCTTTAACCATTTTAAGAGTTTCTTCAGTCATCCATTGAGGTCTTTCTCTCTGTTTAACAAGAGGTATTGTCTTTTTGCATTCTTCCCTGATCATGAGTCTGACTTCAATCCATAGTTCTTCTGGTTCTCTGTCAACTAAGTTTAAAGCCTCAAACCTGTTCCTTATTTGATCTTTATATGCTTCTGGGATGTTATTTAAATTGTATTTTGGCATTATGAGTGCTTTGTTGTTCTTCTTTAGCTTTACTCTGATTTTCGATACAATCAGTTCATGATCTGTACTGCAGTCTGCTCCTGGTCTTGTTTTTGCAGAAAGTATGGAACTTCTCCATCTTCTGTTTCCAATTATATAATCACTTTGATTCCTATATTGACCATCTGGTGATGTCCACGTGTACAGTCGTCTTTTTGGTTGCTCAAAAACTGTGTTGGCAAGAAACAAATCATTGGCTTCACAGAATTCAATAAGTCTTTCTCTTGCTTCATTTCTGTCACCTAAGCCCCATTTCTCCACAATTCCTAGTTCTTCTCTGTTCCCTACTTTTGCATTCCAGTCCCCCATGATTATCATATCTTGTTTTGGTGAGTGATCAATTATCTCCTGTACTTCTGCGTAAAATCTCTCCAATTCCTCTTCTTCTGCATTTGATGTTGGAGTGTAGACTTGGATGATGGTTATGTTAATAGGTTTCCCATTTAATCTCATTGATATCACTCGCTCAGACCTAATTGCTTTTGCTACATCACTTCTCGCTATTAAAGCAACCCCGTTTCTTCTTGATTTCTCATTTCCTGCATAAAATATTTTGTAGTTGCCTGACTGAAAATGTCCCATTCAAGTCCATTTTAATTCACTCACGCAAAGTATTGTAATGTTGATATGCTCCATTTCTTGCTTGACAATGTCTAACAGCCAAGATAGTAGATTCCAAATAAACAAGTCTTCGTTAAACATAAACAGTGAAGAGAACAGGAAATATCTTAGTATGATTTACTGCCAGCTTGGTAAGCCGGCAGTAACCTGGCCAATTTACCTATGAATTTATATGAATCTCTGAGAACATCTATGTTTATAAAACAGAAATCTATGAGAATGGAAAGGTGTTTGTTTGTAAGAGTGTCCCATGAGAATGTTTATGACAAATCTGCGGGAATGAATTTATGAGCGAAGACCATGGGAACATGCCTTCCCATAAAAAATAAAGTGTATGAAAAGCCAGGTGTCATAGCACTCAGGACCCCTCAGCTCTGCTAGAGTGGGGGGGTGTCAAGAAAGCAGGAGAACCATCCACCTATTCCATCCAGAACATCTGATGAGTGATGTATCATGACATGTATTCCTATGTCTTTTGTACTTTGGCTCTGTGATATGACTTACAGTTTAACTCAGTCCTTCATCTATTGTAACTTGCTTTAATTAAGATGTGCCTTCAGAGTTTTATTCTTTGATATTAAATGGATATCCAGCAATTTCTTTTGTGCAGATATATATATTTCTATTTTTCTGTTTCTGCAATGATGGCTAAGGCCACCTAGAATGCATTTTATTAGTTGTAATGTGCAAGATATTAATAAATAGTATATATTATAAAGACTATTCTGCTGTCTGAAGTCTGACTCCCAACTAGAAAATTTCTGGTACTTCCCAAGACTCAAGAATTCTTGAGTGGGATCTCTATCTTCCACCTGCGCTTGACGACTGCTATTGATAACCTGTGAGCTTTGGTGAACTAAAGTTCAATATACAAGAACTTTATGTAGTTACAGAGGAAGGGAGAAAGCAAGAACCCTCAACCCTGTGCATACACTGGCAAGTGGGTAGTCTTGCCGGTAACACTTATCTTCACCCTGTACTACCTCTCCCTTTTATCTCCCTACCTATAATATGTTCTTGCTACTTCTGAGGCCAAGGGAGTTCACTTCACTTGTGCACTGCACCCTTAGCAGCTGGCATCCTATAAATCACATGCTTGCAGCTACAGTAATTGCACAACTATGATGCAAGCTGGAAGGAGACTGTATTAACTTTCCAGCCCAAGTTCAAGAGCAGTAAGATTAAAACCAAAGCAAAAACCCTCAGAGCCAGTTGTAATTCAATCTCTTCAAGGATTGGTATTGCCAAAGGGCAACAGGGAGTGAAAGAGGGGGCAGCTTGCTACAAGTAAATACAGGACATTAAGAAGTGTTGATTGATATATCAATAAAATCTTAACAAACTCTGCCTGATAATGAACTCCTACTGACAACAATCTGGCAAAATTGGACTCAGTTACACACAGTAGTGTAGTGGCAAATTAAGAAGTGCAGGGTCCCTTCATGATAGTCACAGCCACCCCCCTTTTTTTTGCTGCTGGGTTGAGAATGAGATCCTTGTTAATGCCTTCTCCACAACAATAGACATCCCTTAGAGCCAATAAGCATGATAGGGGGAATGTTAAGTACTAAAAAGAGTCTTCTCAGTGGCTGATTCACCTCCTGTCACTCTGATTGGTTCCAATCAGCAGGAAAGGACAAGGAACAGCATGTTAGAAGACTCTTCTCAGTGGCTAACACACTCCCCTGTCATGCTGTTTGGCTCACAGGATGCTGGAGACATTGGGACCCTGCTGGGACCCTGTTCCCCAAAATGTAAAGGGTCTATGTTCCCCCAATACTCCAGATGACTACATCCCTGGTTACTCAAATCACTTGCTGGATTGTGCTCTCACAGTTGGCAACTTTAAAATCAATTGGACGTAAGATAGTCAAGATTAAGTCCTGTGGGTTGAATCCAATATAGTACTACGGGAAAGTACCATTAGTGCAAGGATTTGCCAGTAAAGCATCAATTAAAAGCAATATTGTGACTGAGAGGTTGCCTGTAGCAACAATTAGGAAATGTGAAATAAGCTGACCACTACAAATTGTAACGCAGATAGAAATAAAGATTTCAGTATTACCAGTTCAGTCAATCATCTTATCTAACAAGACGTGTCTGAGCTTTTGAGAAGTGTCTATAGTACATGATTCTCACACATCAGATCAGGGAGAGGGGAAACACAGCCTTCTATGACAAAGGTTGGAACTTGATAGAGACTTGAGTGCTGGCACCTCTTTAAAAATTGCAGTAAATTCTAGAGACCCGGCAAGCTGTGCTAGCATTACATAGGGCAGCTGTTTCATGTCTATTGGTCATGCCTATTGGTCTTAAAGGGGGTAAGATTATACCCCATATATATATAGAGAGAGAGAGCTTTGAGGATGGAATGCTCAAAGGGGCTTCATTTGCAGAAGCTAAGTAGTGGTGGTACTGTCCTCCAGGTTCAGGCCATGTGGTGCCAATGTGTCCAGAGAGTATATCCAAAAGTTCTCCCTTTTGGTCAATGCTGCTGAATCTGCTGGCATCTCTATCGCTGTTATGGAAAAGTCCAACAGGCTATGACCCTCAATGTTAAAATGCTTTGCAACTTGTTGCTCCACTTTTGTTTGTTAAGATTGCCGACTTGTGGTTCCTGAAGCGTGTGCTTAGGTCAGTTGTGGTTTTTCCTACATATTGGATATGACATCCTGGTCTTTTGCATTCGATGATGTAAATTATATTGCAGGACCTGCAGGTGATGTTCTGTTTGATGTAATAGGTCCTGCCTGTCCTAGTGCTTGTAAAAGTAGCTGTCTCCCTGAGGTACACACAGGTGATACAGCGTTTGGAGTGACATGGATGAGACCCAGGATTGGTGACAGGTGGCTTAAGCACAACTCTCACTAAAAGTCTGCGCAAATTAGGAGGCTGGAGAAATGTTACAACAGGAGGCCTGCTGATGGCTCTAGCAAGATGTTCAGAGTTGGCCAGCAATGGGTAGCTCTTCCTGATTGCTTGGTGATAGTTAGGAGATGCTGGATGGAAATCTACCACAAATGGAATCCGTTGCTCTCTGCAACTAACTATAGAACCCCTTTATTCAATCCTGCATGATGGCAGGCAGACGCTCCCATTGCATTCACCACTTAAACCACATACCCTCAAGATACAGAGGCAATTGAGATGAAGGCTGCTGCTTCTTGCTGACTCAACCAGAAAGTCTATGGATAACAGGTAGAGCTGCACGTGTTGATCAAGTGAGCATGTGCAGTTTTCTAAACTGTCTAGATTCTACATATACAGCAGATAGGTAGACAAAAATTCTTGATTTTCACAGGAGAGCTGTGGTGTCCCTTGTGATGTTCCTATATTAATGTATATATGGTAAGTGTTGTTGTTTTAGAAGATACATGGTAAGTGGAGTGAAAGAGGGGGAGTGAATGGGCAGTAGAATGCGAGATGATTGGCTGAGTGTTTAAAATGGCTGAATGTATAAAAGGAAGAGTGAGAATGGAATCTGGGGGGGAGAAGAGAAAGAGGTGGATGTTGATAGGTGGATGTGGTGTGAATTTGAGAGAGTTGTTTGCCAGGAGAGTGTGAAGAAGGAGGGAGGTGGAGTTCGGATTAGTATTGAGTAAAACCATATGCTTATGTGCCTTAAGAAGAAATCTTGTTAATCTTGTTAGCTTTGTTATCTGTAATAAATACTTAATTTGGTTTACCAAAGGCCTGAGCCTTGGCTGGGGTTTCACAGACCAGAAGGGAGGGTAAGGTAATGACCAAGGCTGAAGGGGAACTGTAACAAATGGTGGCAGCGGTGAAGAGAATAACAATACCAGTATTCAGAGTCTCTGGGAATACTAGTATTGGGACGTTACTGGTGGTTGCCTAGCAGGGGGATCTGTTGAGATCTGTGCTACAGAGGGGAGAGAAACCATAAGAGAGAGCGGTCCGGACTGGTGGAGTCCCTGGTGGTGCCTAGAGACAGGCAGTAACCATGAGCAGGTAGGAACCTGACAGGGAGAGCCAGGGAAGGACGCATCACACGTGGTGTCAGTAGCGGTGGGATACGAACAACAGAGAATCCAGATACAGTGGTGTGGCAAACAGAAATAACAAAACAAGATTTCTTGTGAGAGTGACTGGCAAAGAGTGTGTGGCAAAGAGTGAGTGAACTCAAACACCATGGCTGAATACATAAAAATGAAAAGAGAGGAGCTGGTGGAGAAGTGCATAACATTCAATTTACCTCACGAGGGTAAAGGGGTAGATGAATTGAGGGTAGCACTTATAGGATTTGCTACTGTCCAGCAAAAACAACCTGTCAGAGAAGAGACCCCAGAAGGATATTTAAGCAATCCCGCTTATATAGAGTACTTGAGAGAGAAGTTAAGATGGGAGGCTGAGGAAAAAGACAAGCAGAGGCTGAGGAAAAAGACAAGCAGAGGGAGTTGGAAGCTGAGAGATTGAGGATGGAAGCTGAGAAGTTGAAGATGGAAACTGAGAGAATGAGAATGGGGTTTGAGGAGAGGGAGAAGCAACGAGCAGTGGATGCCGAATTACAGGTAGAAAAGTTAAAATTTGAAAGAGAGAAGTTTCATTCTGATGAAACAAGAAAGGACAGAGATGGAGCAAAAATAAAAATTACTCCAAAGGACTTTGCTGTCTATGAGCCTGGTCAAGATCCTCAAATTTACCTCAGCACCTTTGAAAGAGCAGCTCAGTTGTGGGGGCTACCTGAAGATAAATACATGCAGTATTTATCAAATCTGATTAAAGGGGAATTGGCTGAGGTATACCAATATTTCCCCTCAGACAAGCCCGTCACCTATGCTGAATTCAAAGAAGCAGTGTTTAAAAGATTCAGACTGGGGCCTGATTATTTTAGAAAGCTTTTCAGAAATTGCCAGATACAGACAGGGAGGTCTTTTGTGGAACTGGGAGCAAAGTTGATGGATATATTTGGAAAGTGGATGAGTAGTGCCAAAGCTCAGTCAGTGGAAGAGGTGAAAAGCCTCATGATACTGGATCAATTATACCATCAGTTACCACCAGAAATAAGGCTCCTGGTCAAAGACCGTTCCCCTACATCTGTGCAGGAGGCCGCAGAGATGGCGGATCACTTCGCCTCCAATAGAACTGGCTGGGTGGGGAAAACATCAAGAGAGTTTAAACCCAGACCATATAGTGCTGGCAGAAGGGATGTGGTACCACAGCGAGTGAGTCCTCCATTAAAATCTGAAGGGCACAGGACACCCCAGAGTGGATCTGTGTACCCTAAAAGTGAGGAGAAATTATGCTACAAATGTGGTAGACCGGGGCACCTACGTTTTCAATGTGAGGTTGCCAACCCCATTAGTAATCCTGCTCAGACAAGGGCAGTGAAAACAGAGCCCAAGGCTTTAGAAACAGCGAAAAAGGTTCAGTTCTGCCAGATAAACTGGACAGAAGTAACAGACCTTGATTCAAGTCTGAGAGAGGAAGTGAGTGTACAAGGGGCAAGTTATTGGGCATTGCTTGATACTGGTGCCGCTCAGACATTACTGAGGCCAGATTTAATAAAATCTGAGGTAATATTACCTCAGGAAACTGTGACTATCCAAGGAGTGAGGGGTCAACCAGAAAGTTTGCCTGTGGCCCTGGTGGATATGACTTGGAGAGGCCAAGAGGGCCGATATAAAGTAGGCATTAATGCCCAGCAACAAGAACCAGTAATACTGGGAAGGGATGGGCGCCCAAGGAAAGATCTATGTAGTGACCAGACAGCAAATTGGCAGAGAAAAAGAAGCCATATTAAGGGGGGCTGAAACAAACAGGGTGGAATCTGTTAACCAGTCTCAGGTCACCATAGCAACCACTAGCAGGCCTGCTGAAGAAGACAAACTGTATCAAGTGGTCTCTGGGGAAGAAGCAGATCAATTCAGGGAAGAGCTGCATAAAGATATAAGTTTGAAGCAGATAAAGGAACAAGCTCTGACCCAACAGATTCCTTTCACTGACAAACTGAGGAATCAAGTTGTGTGTGAGAATGGGATTTTATATAGACTGTGGATGTCTGCTGAGAGAAAGGATGAATGTGAACCAGTGAAGCAATTGATAGTACCTAGCAAATACAGAACCAGATTGCTAGAGGTAGCCCACGATGTCCCATGTGCAGGACATCTGGGAATAAAAAAGACCAAGAGGAGATTGGCTGCACATTATTATTGGCCAAATATCTCCAGGGATGTAAAACAACATTGTCTATCTTGTGGAATATGCCAAAAGGTGGGAAACAGTGGAGTAAAGACCAAGGCACCCTTAAAGCCCCTTCCTATAACTGGACAACCCTTTTATAGAGTGGGAATAGATTTGGTGGGCCCTTTTTCCAAACCCACAAGGCATGGCAAGAAATATCTAGTGGTGGTGGTGGATTTTGCCACCAGGTACCCAGACGCAGAAGCACTGAGATCTGTAGAAGCCCCTGTAGTGGCAGAGGCTTTATTAAAAATCTTTATGAGGCTGGGTTTCCCTCATGAAGTGCTGACAGATCAAGGCAGTGTATTCATGGGAGAAGTGATGCAATGTATGTGGAAATGTTGTGGTCTAAAACATCTAAAGACCACTACTTACCATCCCGCCACTAATGGGCTAACTGAGAGATTCAATGGAGTTTTGAAGGGCATGATCAGAAGCTATGTTCAAGATCACCCACAAGACTGGGATGAACGTTTGGGATGCTTCTTATTTGCATACAGAGAAGTCCCTCAGGAGTCAACAGGCTTCTCACCCTTTGACCTAATGTTTACTAGAAAAGTGAGGGGACCTTTGGAACTGCTAAAAAATTCATGGGAAGGAACTCTGGGAGAGTACAAGACTTCTGTAGTAGATTTTGTATTGGAATTCTGCAATAAATTAACATCAATGATGGAAGTAGTGAAAGAGAATTTGAGTCATGCACAGGAGAAGCAAAGTTACTGGTATGACAGAACAGCCAGAGAACGTGTGTATGATGTGGGAGATATGGTTATGGCGTTCATACCCAGGAAACATGACAAATTACAGGCTAAGTGGGAAGGACCATATACCATCAGAGAAAGGCTTGACACAGTGTCGTATGTAATTACCACAGACCAATTAAACAAAAGCAAAGTGGTTCATGTAAATATGTTGAAGCCTTACCATACCAGGGATGTACAGGTGTTGCAAGTTACCTTATTCCCTGAGGGAAGTGGGCTTGAACTTCCAGATTTGGTACAGGAAAGCAAAGACAAAGAAGGGGTAGATCAAGTGGAATGGTCAGAGGAGGTGAAGGAGGAAGTAAAAGAGGAGATTCTGAGAGTTTTGAAAACCTATAGGAATCTCTTTAGCAACAAACCTGGCTGAACCAGTATAGTTATACATTCCATTGATACTGGAGATCATGCCCCAATCAGATCTGTTCCGTACCGTGTGAATGGGAAAGTTTTGAATGAGATCAAAAAGGAGGTGGAAGATATGCTGGAATTAGGAGTGATCAGGGAATCCATCAGTCCCTGGGCCTCAAGTATTGTTCTGGTTCCGAAAAAAGATGGAACGACAAGGTTTTGCATTGATTATCGGCTAATCAATAAAATTACTGTCCCAGATGCGTATCCTATGCCTAGGGTAGACGCAATGTTAGAGTTATTGGGGGCAGCAACCATTATCTCTACACTAGATCTCTGTAAAGGATTTTGGCAAATGGAACTAGACGAGCAATCCAGAGCCAAAACTGCCTTCAGTACACCAGATGGGTTATATGAGTTTGTGACCTTACCCATGGGACTAAGGAACTCACCAAGTTCATTTCAGAGGCTAATCAATACTGTGTTGCGAGGCATGTCAGATTTTGCAGTGGCCTATATCGATGACGTGGCCATTTTTAGCAAGTCGGTGCCTGAGCATGTCCAACACCTGACAACAGTATTGGAGGCCTTAAGAAAAGCAGGCCTCACAATAAAAGCTAAGAAATGCCAGTTTGGACTAAAGGAAGTAATTTATTTAGGACATAAGGTGGGGAGTGGGAAAATCACCCCCTTATGGAGCAAGGTGGAGCCAATACAAGCGTGGCCGATCCCCTTAACCAAAAAACAAGTAAGGGCATTTCTGGGTGTGGCTGGATTTTATAGGAAGTTTGTGAGAAATTTTGGGGAAATAGCAACCCCCTTGCATGAATTAACAAAGAAGAAGTGTTCTGAGCGTGTGGTATGGACGGATGAATGTCAGAAGGTTTTGATCTACTGAAGCAAGCCTTGTGCCAAGGACCCATATTAATAGCACCAGACTATGAGAAACCATTAATCGTGGCTACAGATGCGTCGGACCTGGTGCTGGGAGTCATCTTGCTACAGGAGAGAGAAGGCACCAGACATCCAGTGGCGTACCTGAGTCGCAAGCTGACGCCGAGGGAGAAAAACTATTCGTCGGTCCAGAAGGAGTGCCTAGCGGTCGTGTGGGGACTGAACAAGTTGCGCCCATACGTGTGGGGACGAAGATTCACAGTGACTACGGATCATCGGGCCTTGTTATGGTTGCAGACTATGAAAAACCATAACACTATGCTGCAGAGGTGGTCCTGGGCCCTACAGGACTATCAAGTGGACTTCCAGTTCATAAAAGGCAAGGACAATGTACTGGCCGATGGACTTTCCAGGCAAGTGGCTGGGACTGCAGTGACGTGACCAGACAGAGGAACAAAGAAAGACATTTTCCCCATAGAGACTTTTATTTGTTAACGCAACGTATAAATCCTGGAACAGGAATAATACTCTGCTGTTGTTTAAGCGGGGGGAAATTTGATGTTCCTATATTAATGTATATATGGTAAGTGTTGTTGTTTTAGAAGATACATGGTAAGTGGAGTGAAAGAGGGGGAGTGAATGGGCAGTAGAATGCGAGATGATTGGCTGAGTGTTTAAAATGGCTGAATGTATAAAAGGAAGAGTGAGAGTGGAATCTGGGGGGGAGAAGAGAAAGAGGTGGATGTTGATAGGTGGATGTGGTGTGAATTTGAGAGAGTTGTTTGCCAGGAGAGTGTGAAGAAGGAGGGAGGTGGAGTTCGGATTAGTATTGAGTAAAACCATATGCTTATGTGCCTTAAGAAGAAATCTTGTTAATCTTGTTAGCTTTGTTATCTGTAATAAATACTTAATTTGGTTTACCAAAGGCCTGATCCTTGGCTGGGGTTTCACAGACCAGAAGGGAGGGTAAGGTAATGACCAAGGCTGAAGGGGAACTGTAACAAATGGTGGCAGCGGTGAAGAGAATAACAATACCAGTATTCAGAGTCTCTGGGAATACTAGTATTGGGACGTTACTGGTGGTTGCCTAGCAGGGGGATCTGTTGAGATCTGTGCTACAGCGGGGAGAGAAACCATAAGATAGAGCGGTCCGGACTGGTGGAGTCCCTGGTGGTGCCTAGAGACAGGCAGTAACCACGAGCAGGTAGGAACCTGACAGGGAGAGCCAGGGAAGGACGCCTCACATCCCTCATTGGTTAAGAACAATGGAAGGCGGGAGTAGGCTGATTTCTCACAAAATGATTGGGCAGAAAACTGCCTCCACACTTTGCCTTGTATCTCTAGATCTACAAAGGCAGAGACTTGCTTTTTAAAAAAAATGAAAGCTGGGAATCCAGACCACCTAATAGGCTAAGCAGGCACCAGATAGCATGGCTAGAATCCAGGTAAACCCAGCTAATTGGGCAATATGACAACCCTAACTCCTGAAAGAGGCGGTAGTGAGACCACTCCTGAAGAGACCCTCCCTGGACCCAGAAAATCTTAATAACTATAGGCTGGTGGCAAATGTTCCATTCCTGGGCAAAGTGCTTGAACGAGTGGTTGCGGGCCAGCTCCAGACACTCTTGCATGAGACCGATTATCTGGATCCATTTCAGTCGGGTTTCAGGCCTGGTTTTGGCACGGAAACAGCCTTGGTCGCCCTGTATGATGACCTCTGTCGGGAGAGAGACAGGGGGAGTGTGACTCTGTTGATTCTCCTTGATCTCTCAGTGGCTTTCAATACCACCGACCACGGTATCCTTCTGGGGAGCCTGGCTGAGTTGGGAGTGGGAGGTACTGCATTGCAGTGGTTCCGCTCATACTTGGCGGGTCGTCTCCAGAAGGTGGTGCTTGGGGAACATTGCTCGGCACCCTGGACTCTCCAGTATGGGGTTCCACAGGGGTCAGTTCTGTCCCCCATGCTGTTCAACATCTACATGAAACCGTTGGGTGCGGTCATCTGGAGCTTTGGTGTGCGTTGCCATCAGTATGCTGATGACACGCAGCTCTATTTCTCCTTTTCATCTTCTTCAGGTGAGGCTGTCAATGTGCTGAACCAGTGTCTAGCTGCAATAATGGACTGGATGAGGGCTAATAAACTGAGGTTCAATCCAGACAAGACCAAGATGCTGCTAGTGGGTGGTTCTTCTGACTGGATAGTGGATGTCCAACCTGTCCTGGATGGGGTTGCACTCCCCCTGAAGGAGCAGGTTCGTAGCTTGGGGGTTCTCCTAGAAGTCACTTGAGGCTCAGATAACCTTGGTGGCACGGAGTGCCTTCTGTCAGCTTTGGTTGGTGGCCCAGCTGCGCCCCTATCTGGACAGGGATAACCTCGCTTCAGTTGTCCACGCTCTGGTAACCTCTAAGTTAGATTAATGCAATGCACTCTACGTTGGGCTGCCTTTGAAGATGGTTCGGAAACTGCAGCTTGTGCAAAATGCAGTGGCCAGATTGGTAACAGGGACCAGACGGTCTGAACATATAAAACCGATTCTGGCCCGCTTGCATTGGCTGCCTGTATGTTTCCAAGCTCGATTCAAGGTGCTGGTTTTAACCTATAAAGCCTTACACGGCTTGGGACCACAATATCTGATGGAATGCCTCTCCCGATACGAACCCACCCATACACTACACTCAACATCCAAGGCCCTCCTCTGGGTGCCTATTCTGAGGGAAGCTGGGAGTCTGGCAACAAGGGAGAGGGCCTTCTCAGTGGTGGCCCCCAAATTATGGAATGATCTTTTAGACGAGGTGCGCCTGGCGCCAACACTGTTATCTTTTCGGTGTCAGGTCAAGACTTTTCTCCCAGGCATTTTAGCATGTGTTTTTAAATTGTTTTAAATTTTTAAATTGTGTTTTAAATTGTTTTTAAAAGATGTGTTTTAAATTTGTATATTTGTTTTTAATGTTTTTAGTTGCCGTAAGCTGCCCAGATAGCTTCGACTATGGGGCAGTATATAAATAAAATAAATAAATAATTCTGACCCAAGTTCTAATCTGTTCCATGTGCATTTTGCACATGATCTTTTCCCCATCCAGTGCAATGATAAATAATAATAAAATAATAAAAAATTTATTTTTATGCCACCTATGCTCCCCTCTCCTGTTCCTGTTATTAATAACGTCCATTACTTAAAAATATGAAAGGTTAAGCAACCCATCTTAAAATATGCAGTCCTTTCATGAGGTCCTCCACATCAAGGCAGAGCTATCTAAAGCAGAACATATTTCTTACCATGCTGTATAATTCCATGTTCCAGCAATCTACGGCCAAGTTGTTCAGCTTCAGGCCTTGTGGTGGCCTCTCCTTCCTGGATCAACCAATCAATGAGCTGAGCTGCCATGAAAGTACGTTCATATTTTATTCCTTCCTCTTCCCTGGCTTGTAAAAGGGCATTTTCAGTATTCATCAGTCTGTGATGAAAGGAGGGGAGGAAAAATTCACACATGTAGGTTAAACTGCAGAAATATACTCAAGGTTCTAATTCCATGTTTCTTCAGGTTTACCCAGGGATCGAACAAGTTCATAAGTAACCCAAGGAGTTACTCTGAGTTAGGAGCGATGTTGGGAGCCTTAAGTATGCAGTGCCCAGAATTGGGAGGAGCCACTGTTCAGAAGCAAAGCACGTGTTTTAATGCAGAAGGTCTGGTGTTTAGTCCACATATGGTTGAACCATATGTTAATGCAGCAAATATGTGTTCCCAAACACACCTCCCAATTCTCCTCTGTAAGCGCCCCCTCACCATCCACACCAATAGGGGAAGGGCCATAGCTCAATGGTAAAACATCTGCTTTGGATTCAGAAGCTCCCAGAGCCAGGCTCAATCCCCAGCATCTCTGGGTAGGTCTGGGAAAGACCTCTGTCTGGAGTCTTAGAAAGTCACTGCCAATCAGTGTGGACAATACCAAGCTAGATAGACCAATAGTCTAACTCTGTATAAAGCAGCCTGCTATGAAGAGGAACCCAGTGTCTACTTCTGACTACAGATAGTACTGGATACAATCTCTGTCTGAGATCTTGGAGACCTGGTGCACACTGGAGCAGCAAGCAGCGAGTCAGATGGACCAATGATCTATGTCAGTACAAAGCAACTTCACATGTTTGCATGATAGAAAAGGTTTTTATTTCTTGCAGTCCTAGATACTCATTCGTTTTGGACATAATGGATTTGTTCTTGTAAGGCACCTTCATGTGTTCAGTGCTCCTTGAAATGTTGCAGAGTGAGGGGGTGCAACGTTTGAATCATATGGGATCTAAGAACATCTCCTGCAGCATTGCAAGGGGAAATGGGGTGCATGTTTTGGGGTGGCAAAATGGCTTGGGGGGTCTGACTTTGAGCAGAAGCTACATGTGTTGCTTTACTCTTCCCCACTAGTTTTTTTCCCTGGTGGCTATATGGTACTTCAGAAGAGGCTAAACTGAATAGGGAACTTCCAGAAGAAACTCAGGGTATGAAAATTAGACCGTATATAAACTCTTCTTCAGGGGTGTAGTCGTCCAGGGTCTCAGGGGGTCTTAGACCCCTTACTTTTTTGGAAGCAGGGTCCCAGCAGGGTCCCTATGTCTCCAGCATCCTACAATCCAATCAGCATGAAAGGGAATGTGTTAGCCACTGAGAAGAGTCTTCTAACATGCTTCCTTGCCCTTTACTGCTGATTGTAGCCAATCAGAGTGAAAGGAGGTAAGTCAGCCAATGAGAAGACTCTTCTCAGTAGCTAACACTCTTCCCTTTCTTGCTTATTCGCTCCTAGGGACTTCTATTGTTGTGGGAGAAGGCATTAACAAGGATCTTATTCTCAAGCCAGCAGCAAAAAAGGGGGGAGGGTGGTAGCTGTGACTAACATGAAGGGACCCTGCTCTTCTGAATTTGCCACTAAACTACTGCACTTCTTATAAGAGTCTTAACAGATGACATCAAAGGTCCATCTAATCCAGAATTCTGTTTCCCCACAGTAGCCAGTCAGATGCCTTTAGGAAGCCCATAAACCAGGACATGAAGGCAATAGCCCTCACCTACTCTTGCTTCCAGCAATTGGAATTCAAAGATATAGGGTCTCTGAAACCTGGAGGTCACATATAGCCATCATAGCTAAAAGCCATTTTTCTATCACAGATTTGTCAAGTCCCTTTTTAAAGCCACTCAGTTAAATACACATCTTAAATAGTGATATAGCGCTCCTAGAGATGACTCTTCTGATATCCCAGTCTCCAACACTGGTGTCTTGAGAAGTGCAAGACAGTCCAGAAATAAGGGATGCCCAAGGCAGGCATCTGTAACATACTGTCCCAACAAGTGATGCCATCTTACTGTTTTAACAGCTGGCTCATAACATGAATAGTTGCTTCACGTAACATGGATCCTAAACAGATAAAACTTTCAAAAAGGAAGCTGCATCCCATGTGTACACCAACACACCCTTGTATTTCATTGCACTATTTCTCACACCATGTGCAGCAAAATAGGCACATGGTGTGAGAAAAGCTGCTGGATCTCCCCATATCAGAGGATCTCTTCACACATTATTTCTTAAGATAGTAAATGCCTAAACAATGTAAAATGCAGATGTGACACACATATCATACAGGTAAACTTGTTAGGGAGATGTGTATCCTCAATGAGAAACTTGGGTTTGCCTGTGTAATGTTTGAAACCGCCCTTAGAAACAACTACAAAACAAGAACCTACCCTGTGTCACTGAATCTAGCAGAGTCCTAGAAACTGTTCCTCTTAACTGCCTTGTGGGTTTAATGCTTTGTGGGTTTGATAAATGGTGGTTATCTCCCCACATGCCTTGTGGGCTTGATAAATAGTGGTTATCTACCCAACTTTCTTATGAAATACAAGATCAGGAACTTAGTGGAGAAAGCTTGCAACATATTAATTCCACAGTTAAAGCTAAAATTAGACCTCTGTCAGAGGGTTTCAGTGAGGGGTAGGAACTGGTATTTGCTGAGCAGACTAATAATCCAACCAAGTAATAAACTTCATGCAATGTGGGCTATAGAATTAGTTGTTCTACATTTGTTCCTTCTCTTTAGTTCTTCTCTTCTGGACCCATGATGTGAAATATCAGGCTACACCATCCTCACTTGACAATTTTCCAGATTCCTCTAAGGTTAACTAATGGTTAAACAGAAGTGCTTGTTCTATTTGTGACAGGGATGAAACGTCATGAATGAACCAAGCGCTTCTGTAGCAATTTTTGTAATTATTCCGGTCCGTTAAAATTTATTAGAACATAAAAATTGAGCTTAGCCAACACCAATAATAAAAAGGGAATAACATACAGATGTTTCTAGGAAGAACGATTTGAATGCTCCTTTCTACTTCAATGCAAGAATTTAGTTCTTGACCACAGATATGGTACAGACCATATTTTAGAGATGAAACCTTTGATCACATCCTGTTCTCTCTAAACTAGAGATTCATGAAAGCCAATAAACATTGAAATGGACTGCCTTCAAGTCGATCCCGACTTATGGCAACCCTATGAATAGGGTTTTCATGGTAAACGGTATTCAGAGGTGGTTTTACCATTGCCTTCCTCTGAGGCTGAGAGGCAGTGACTGGCCCAAGGTCACCCAGTGAGCTTCATGACTCTGTGGGGATTCAAACCCTGGTCTCCCAGGTCGTAGTCAAGCACCTTAACCACTACACCACACTGGCTCTCCAATAAACATTAGCTAAGGCTTTTTAAAGCAGCTGCCATCCTGGTTCTGTAGACGCTGAGTGAGAATTCTTTGTTAATTGTTCTTTGATGAGTCTATAAATAACATGCCTGGTTGATTGGTGTGGCAGAGAAGAACAGTTTTTGCAAAATACCTGATGGAATGCCTCTCCCGATACGAACCCACCCGTACACTACGTTCAAGATCAAAAGCCTTCCTCCGGGTGCCTACTCCAAGGGAAGCTCGGAGGGTGGCAACAAGGGAGAGGGCCTTCTCAGTGGTGGCCCCCAAATTATGGAATAATCTCTGTGACAAGGTGCGCCTGGCACCAACACTATTATCTTTTCAGCGCCAGATCAAGACTTTCCTCTTCTCCCAGGCATTTTAGCATGTGTTTTAAATTGTTTTATATTGTTTTAAATTGTTTTTAAAATATGTGTTTTAAATTGTATATTTGTTTTAATGTTTTTGATTGCTGTAAACCGCCCAGAGAGCTTCGGCTATGGGGCAGTATACAAGTGCAATAAATAGATAAATAAATAAATAAATAAAAGAGATGCTAGTGACTGAAATGGACAGGAACATGAAAGGAATCTGGAAAATTGCCAAGTGGAGTTGTTGGTGGCAGCAGGGATTTTGCTGTCTCATATTTCACATTGTGAATCCAGTTGAAGCTAAAGAGTAGGAAAAACTGACAAAGATTCTGGATTCCAAACATATTCTGGTTTTGTTCTACTTTAACTTCATGATTTCTTCCGAAGAATTGTTCATGGACTTGTTAGAATCCCCAGCTCTTCGCCATAGGCAACTGCAAATGAAATAGGAATGGCTGTTAAACTTGTTTAAATCTGTTGTGTGGATATACCCTAACAATCCCAAGAAATAAGTAAGGCATGAGTTGTCAGGAGGTGGAATACGGGTATTTCCCCATAGGACACTTCTGTAATCATGACAGGAATCCAGTTGTGGGCTCCATGGGGCACAGTGGATCTGTGCAAGTATGTAAATAAAAATACTAAAGTGGCGTGCATGGTGAGGAATAGTTCAAGTCAATTCAAGTCAAGCCACAGAGCTACACGTTAAAATGAATCTGATAAAACCAACTTCAGTAGAACAATGACATGAAAATATTTACCCTCGTTATCTGTGTAACAATTAAATCGCCATATGCATGTAACATGAATCTTTAGGGAGCCAGTTTAAACATTCCCTAGAATCAAACAGAAACCTTCCCATGGACTATACCAATTTCAGCTACTGGTGGCACATTTGAATGAACAGACCATTCAGTTTGTATCAATTCTTTATACCTAGATATACATATTTAAATGCTTTATTCAGAAGGCAGTTCTAATTAATCAGAATTCACTCTACACTAAGAATCCACATACACATCACAAACTGTCATAGTAATGAAATGTAAAACTGAAGAAAGTACTTATGAAATCCCCAGCAATTAAAATTGCTGACTTCCTGCCAATTTTAGTAGAAGCAGTGGGATGCTAGATTATACCTAATCCTGGATGTTTTATATCACAAACATGCTATATATGCAAATGGAAAGATTTCAGCATAGAATAATTGGTCTGAAACTGAACCTCAGAAATGTCTGAGGTTATTTTGGGGAGAAAAATCCCTTCCTTCAATAAAAATATTAATTCTCTTTTGTTGGCAATGCTTCTTATTAACCTTGAGCCTATGGGATGCAATGGGAATGGTTCCTTTTAATTTAGCCCACAAAATAGAAGAAAATGGGATAATCCAAACTAATGGTACAGCTAGATGGGTTTAAAAAAAAATCTGCTGATTGGGCATGGTTTGAGCAAAACAGAAGTTCTCATTTTGACCTATAAAGTCTTGTATGGTATGGATCCTATAGAGAGCAAGAGCGAGCAAGAGAGCATTCTTTTTAAAGCAGATCTCTTAAATATATACTTTGTTCGTTGGTTTTAATAGCCTTAATCAAATGTTTATATTTTTGTTGAGATTGGTATCAGTCTTGCAAATTCCAAGCCCCTGTAAGCACCATAGCTGGATTTGGAAGTTTTGTTTTGTTTTGTGAAAAGGCTCTAGAGCAGCCTTTCCCAACTAGTGGGCCACCAGGTGTTGCTGGACCACAGCTCCCATCAGCCTCAGCCAGCATTGCCAATGGTCAGGAATGATGGGAATTGTGGTCCAACAACATCTGGTGGCCCACTAGTTGGTAAAGGCTGCTCTAGAGCCTGAAATGGGTCCCAAATGGACCAGAAGCCTTTAAGCATCTACACTCCCAGTATGCCCACAATGACATTATTGAAAGTGGTAAGACCTCCCTGCAGCTACTTTTCCACTATGGATAGGACTCTGCTCCCCTCTCCATTTTATGAAGGGGATGAGGTAGCTAGGAATATATATATATATATTATACACTTACACCTGTATGCAAGGAGGCCTCGGACACTACACGTATACTGTCCAGGGCAATTGGACAGATTTGTATACAAAACAGACATGAATATATTTTGGTGTGACTCCCATAGGCGCCTATTGGATGTCATGTATGGCACATAATACACTTCTCTTCTCCAGTGCCCAGAGAGATTTTGGAACTTTCAAGTTGTGCTTTGTTGTAGTACTAAAAGGATGGCTGTATATCCATGAGGCCTCATGAGGTCTTTTACACACACACACACACACACACACACACACACACAAATGCACATGACTACCTCTTCCCACCATCTCAACGAGCAATTTATAGTTTCAAACTCATTTTTTTCAATCTATGCATTCACTCTTTCTAACAGAAGAGTGAATATCTTTTTTGTTTTGCTTTAAAGATCAAACAGGCCGTTTCCTTTGCAAGAAGCGCCCCCTCTCATTCATACATTTGTACAGACACTAGTTTTACTGAAGCAGAATCCAAGCTAGCATTACCATAAAAGTAAGTTGCCTCATAGTAACAACAGCCTAAATTCAGTTTTTAAGTCGCGGGACTACACTGATTCTCTTGGGTGGGAGTTACATGTAAAGAGGCAACAAGCATGCAGTTCCCAAAACTAGTATTTGCTTGGAAACACTAATGCAAGAGAGAGGCATCTTCAGGGAAGAATGCGCAGGCATACCCTCAACTGCTAATTGCCCGTGCAAAGTTCCAGCCTGACCTCAACATTTTCATAGTCCTACCAGGTTGGGGGAAGCCACTAGGCTGATTAGCCATATCATAATCTAGGAAAGGAGTGGCTAACATGTGGCCCTCCAGATGCTGTTGGACTTCCATCAGCCCGAGCTGCATGGCCAATGTCAGGGATGATTAGAATTATAGTTCAACAGCATCTGGAGGGCCACATGTTAGCCATATCATAATCTAGGGCAGTGGTCCCCAACCTGGGGGCTGTGATCCCCAGGGTTCCCCTGAAGTAACCCAAGGGGGCTGCAAACAGTAAATAAATAAATTATTTATTACTTAAAAAAAAGTCTTAACTCCTTAGATGCTGTCTGGTCCCCACTGCAGCTGCAGATGGCACCTCCCCCTTGCCTCAACGAGAGGGGAGGCCTTTTGCTAAAGCGGCAGAGCGTCTTTCAGGCATGCTGAGGGCAGACATCTGCCTATAAAACATGTGGCAGATGCCGAAGGAGGCTAAGGGTGGAGCTACCAGGAAGAGGAGGGGATTACTGTTGCTGACTCCCATCTCCTCACACTACTGCTGCTGATGACACGCTTGCTCAGAACAAGAGGAGAGGGATTTTTGTGAAGCAAAAAGAAGCAAGACTGCAATGAAAGGCTGCTTACCCCCTTCCTTCCTGGCAGCCAATCTGCCTGCCTTTCTTGGCTCCTGCTTCACTGCCACTTCCTTTAAAAAATCATTCTTATTTGTGAGGCTGCCCAGATGAAGCCAAGGAGCAGTGAGGAAGCTCAGGACTAAGTGTGTGTGTCAGCATCCCCCCTTTTCTTCCACCTACACTCTGCCCCCCCAATCCCTCTCTCGAAGATGCTGCGGCAGTTGAGGGCTTCCCCTGTCCCACATGCCCAAATGCATGCATGCTTGCAGGTGCTTGCAGGAGGGGCAGGTGCATTTGGGTGTGTGTGCGTGCTGACCTGTCTTCTGCTCCACTCTCATTTCCCAAGTGCACGCTAACCAAGTCATCAGTTCTGATGATCATCCCAAGGCCTAAGAGCACTATCCCCCCTCTGTTCCACCCTGTTCTCTGCACTGCTCAATCTAGCATTCCCATCACCACCACATTGCTGCTTCTTGATTCCTATTTAAACGGAAAAAAAGCTCAGCAGGTTGGCTGAGGCTGGGGTCTTGGCACTGCAGCAGAAATGTATTTATTTACTTTTTATTGCAGAGATGGGTCACACTGAGAGAATGTGTCGGGTCCAAGGTCACACAGTGGGCTTCATGGTTGGGTGGGGATTTGAACCTGGATCTTAGTCCAACGCTGTAACACACTAGTGTTGGGAGACAGGACTGTACATCTTTAGACTATGTGTGAGGGTGGGGAGGGGGATACCAATTTGATTGGACCCTTGCATTTAAAAAAGAAAGCAACAACTCCCTGCAAATAGAAGATTAGCACATCAAGGAGTTTCTAACGCAGCTCATGATTCTGGGTTTCTGTCTGCAGGGAGCTTTTAATGGAAAGGAACATTTGGAGATGTGATTTTGCCACACACCATTTGAAGGAGTTCACTCCATTTTTACCATTTCAAAACTGAACATAAGAACAAAATCACAGTAGAAAACATGAGACAGACTAAAGAAGAAGGTTCAGCGAATGTAGGATGACTCAGGAAAAGGCAAGACTGAAAATCAAAAGTGCTAGGAAGTCATAAAGAGGGAAGATAGTGACGTACAGAGGTGAAAGCACTAACCCACCTCCCTCAATCTATCCACCCTTTTGTCTTCACAATCTAGCATCCCCACCACTACCACATTGATGCTTCTTGATTATTATAATTATATCCTTACACCAACACCAGGAGATAGGTCAGGCTGAGAGATTGTGTCTGGTCCAAGGTCACCCAGTGGTCTTCATGGCTGGGTGGAGATTTGAACCTGGATCTTAGTCCAACACGGTAATCCAGTGGTGTTGGGAGACAGGACTGTACATCTTCAGACTGGGGGGAGAGGGAGGGAGATACCAATTTGACTGGACCTTTGCATTAAGACAAGAAATCAACACCCCCCTGTCTGCAGGGAGCTTTTTATGGAAAGGAGTATTTGGAGATGTGATTTTGCCATGCACCATTTTTTCAATTAACAGAGACTAAAATTATAATTAGCATGGGGGGGTGTCAAGAAATTTTATGAGTTTATAAAGAGGGTCCCTTACTCATAAAGGTTGGGAACCACTGATCTAGGGCAGAAGTGGCAAACATGTGGACTTCCAGATGCTACTGGACTACAACTCCCATCATGCCTAACATTGGCCATGCAGCTGGGACTGATGGAGTTGGAGTCCAATAACATGGAGGACATCATATTGGTGACCCCTGATATAGGATCTGCAGTCCTGGGTTGCCTACCATATGGGTTAGCCTCCCCCAGCGTCCTCAAAAGTTTCAAATTCCTCTGGCTCTGCCCCTTGGTCTAGCTGAGGAGGCTGAAGCTCCTCCAGCCCCCCTCCTTGATTCCCCTGAGAGACCTGGGTCTTGACAGTAATACAATAAGCAAGAAAAATTCCAGCTGTAGTTAGATTAAGTTGGCTATATAAGGGCTGGGAATATAATTGTATCGGTTGGTTTAATGACATGATTTATTGGTGTATGGTGGTTGGGAAGTGAGTTAATTTTGTTTTGCCTAATTGTTGATTAGGTTATTTTAAAAGGTTGAATTTACACTTTTCACCTAATTTTTATTTGTAATGTTACTTCCTGATGTCTAGAGATATTTTGTTTAGTTGTTTATTAGTTTTGTTCTGAATTTTCCTTGTATTTTTGTAGTTTATTTTTATGAGCATGTTTGTTTTTATACTAAAGAGGATGCTCCATCTAGTTGTTCATTGTGTTTTATAGAATATAAATATTCCCTGGTATTTTTTGTATTTGCTGTTTATTTAAGATATTCTAACTTATGTTGTAAACCACTTATTATTATTATTATTATTATTATTTGATTTACATTCCACCCTTCCTCCCAGCAGGAGCCCAGGGCGGCATTAGAGTTAGACTTAAAGTTTTCTTTAAATATAAGTGGTATATAAATTGTCCAAATAAATAAACAAAGCTGGGGGTTGGGGAATGTCATGGGGGAACAACCAGCGGGAAGACAAAAGGTTTAAAAGTTGCTTGTTATTCTCTGTGTTGTAAAACCACCCTAAGAGCAACTTATGTGAAAAGGTAATATATAAATAAATTGATTGACTGATTCTCCTCGACAAATGACCTTAACATGTTTGCCAGCTGTACCGTGTATTGTAGATTGTCCTTACCCATTCACCTTTATAATCTATACGATTTTGTAACCCCAAGATTCCCTGGTTCTCCTTCTTACTCCATGAACAAGGGGAACCCTGATTATTATTATTATTATTATTATTATTATTATTATTATTATTATTACAGTTCTCAGCAATCCCTGTTCTTGAGACCAGGGAAGGAGTTAAGCTTAGGCCAAAAAGCTAACAGAATCATCAGTGATTTGAAACTTTTGGGTATGTACACATTACCAACTTAAAATGCAGCTAGGTTATTCATGTTCTCAATTTGGATCAAAGCTAAGTTTTTGGGGGGAGAGGGGAACGCATACAAAGCGTAGCATTTCATAAGAAACAACAGGATAAATACAGGTTAGATATGGAGTGTGGCTAGCATCTTGTGTATATCACTTCCCAAACCAGCGGTGGAAGCACACTGGATGAAGAATAAACCAGAGTGTGTACATAGCCCTCTTTATTGAACAAATCTAATTAGTTCCTCACATCATGTATCAGGTTGCTTACCCTCTAATTTATGTTCTTTACACACACACAAATTTCTCAGAAGCTACACATCTGCATGTGATGATAGCTAATACCTCCTTAATTTTTGGCAGGGACAAAATGTTCTGGGTTTTAAACAGGGAAGAAAAAACAGAATGATATTACCAGGGAACAAACAATAGTAGAGAGTGATGTGTAAATTCAATAAACACTATCATAAGCTATCTTGTTATGCCTGTGTTTTATTCACACAGGGACACATCCAAGTAGCGGATGCATTAACACAGGGGCAAACAGTATAATATTTAGCTACTCAAGCATGCATGGTCTTGCCATGGTAACAGGAAATCCAGAACAAGGCACAACTGGGAGATTTGTTGTTCAGATACAAGCCTACTGTGCAAATGAGCCCTCCAATTAAAATTAGCTGAATATCCCCATCCTTTTAATGGTGTATATTTGTATGTATGTGTGTGTGTATCAAGCAATTAGCAATATCAAATACATGCCACTGAAGTCACTGAAGCAAAAAGCAGCTTCAGAGTGGTGATTTCCCTTGGAAGCGCAATGGAAGACGGAAATGGTTCAGCTCCCCCTCTCTGCTTGCCATTATCTTAATTCTAATCAGAATCCTAAATAGATAGGTCTTTGCTTGGCACCGAAAGGACAAAAAGTGCCAGGCCAGTGTCTCTGGGGAGAATATTTCCTTTGGGGGGCACCACCACTGAAAAGGTCCTTTTTGCAGTTCAAGATGACAGCACTCACAGAACCAATGATTCCCATCATTTTATATCAGCCACATCATACATGCGTGGTACAATCCAAAGGCCAGATCCCATCAAGGTTTTCAGATAAGTTAGAATACTGGGGGAAGTCCCTAGGTCAATCACATCTTTCCAACACCTGGAATTCAGAGTAGCCTCCAAAAGTAGACACAGCACATTTGGCTACTATATTCAGTTCAGTCGAATTTATTTCTTGCATCAAAATTAATTCCTTTCAAACATCCACACTACCCTTTTACTTCATCTTGAATATAAATGGTTGTTTCTAACTTATAGCAGGGGGTTTCTGAATCTGGAATACAGTTGCTGTTAGTAAGCAAATTTTGTACAGGCTCCAATGACAAAACAGCATCAAGGGAGTCCATCAAATGGAAAAGCCTATTAAGTCATCCTGCCTACTTCCTGTTTTAACACAGGGCTATTCCCTAAATAATACCATTGAGTGTTTCATCCAAAGTAGTCTTTAAAGCCTCAGATAATCAGAAATTGTGGAAATGGCAAAGAACGCCAACAATAGCTTGCCTGCCACAAAAAGCAGAGACTGAACTACACGAACTACAATATGACTGCACAGCTTGCATGTAGATAGCTTGCATTCCTGGGGTTTGTGTGGAGAGGAAATAAACTCATAGAAACATAAAAAGATTAAAGTTAAATACCAGCACAATATTTACTGGTACTTTAGTCTAAAACTGACAGACTAGTTTTCCACTATTTCAGTATTCTTAGTTTTATTTTTTAAATTTATATACCACTTTTCGTCAAACAACTACAGGACAGTTTACAACACAGAGCATAACAAACAATATATATCAATACATAATATAATGTATTGAACTGGTTTTCCACTATAACTTTCCAGTGCAAAACATACACGATTTAGAAATGGTAAAGGATAGAGAGAGATGCCATTTTGCACCTATAGAATATCATGACCAATGACAACTTTCAATTTTTGCAAGAGATTCAGGTTATTGTCTTTTTCCACCTCATGCTAATTTAAGTTTGTAGTATAGATACATGCAGAGAGAGAGAAAAAGCAAGAGGGACAGTCCACATATTTTCCCAGTCATCAGTATTTACTCTGGTCTGAATTACGATTTATAGAACATCTCTCAATATACAAAGTGCTCTATCCCTTATCTGACTGATAGTCTAGTGTACATGACATTTTATTTTAAATATTTCAGTTTTAAAAATCCTGTATCCAGGCACATCTGTTAACTATCTGTTAACTCCTTGACTGTTTTTTTCTCTCAAAGGCAAAGTACATTTTCCAGAAACTATGGTATCCACAGTGGAGAGGGGGAAGCTCAGGTAGGAAGCACCAGCAGTAGGCATCACACCTACAAAAACACTGTCATCCTAGAGCTGAACTGTATGAGATGCAGGTGGTCCGTAAGTGGAACCTTATGCACAAAAATACTAAATTGTTTAGACTTGGTTGTATCATGATATCCTAGCTCTTCACCTCCATAGCTTACTCACCACCTATCAACATTTTCTATACTCAGCAAACCTCCAATGGTAATCTACAAAATGGGTCAGTGGCAGAGCACATGCTTTAAATATGCAACATTCTCCTTTTTAAAAAGGGCCCATGTAGTATAGCTAGGGGAAAACCTGTTATTGAGACCTTGGAATAGCCAAAACAGGGCTAGATGAATCAATTGTTGGAATCAATTAATTCATATTGAAATAAAGGAATTCAATATTAATTCATATGAATGAAATGAATGTTTGCATAATATGCATGCATTTATTCTGAGCATAGAAATCATGCTTCCTTGATGTAGAATCTGACTGGTTTGAAAATGTACACAGAACACCCTGGTCTGCCTTTCATCAAATTACATTAGAAATTACTGTGACTGCCATGCACTATTTAGAGCCCTGTTATTTAAAGAGGGTGGGGAGGGGAACATCTGAAGAATCTATCTGTGTTCCATCACTGGGGCGAAGAGCATCTTTCCCTTTTTTTTAGGCTGAATTCCAAGTTGGAACATCTAACTCCAGCCACAGCCATTAAGCCTTGCAATTTCCTGCTATTTATGAAAACAATATCTGGTGGTATTACAGAAGTGTATTGAAAGCACAGCGTGCCCTTCCATTTGCTGTGTTTGACATCTGAAAACTAAGGCAATTTGTTTTACTGGCTACTGTAAACAAAAGGAGCAACAAGACATACACAAAAGAAAGAAGAGAAAGAAACAGCAACTGGAAATGAATCATACTTGGACTAAAGAACCATAAGATCATAAGAAGAGTCTCCTGGATCAGGCCAGTGGCCCATCTAGTCCAGCATCCTGTTCTCACAGTGACCAAACAGATGCCTATGGCATGCAGGACTTGAGCACAAAAGCACCCTTCCTTCCTGTGGTTTCCAGCAACTGGTATTCAGAAGTATACTGCCTGCAAACCATTATCACAATTTGCTCTTGTGCCTACCCTTATGTCTGCCTCACAAATGCATCCAAAAATTCACTAGCCTATTCATTGTTTTATTAGCCCACTTATTTATTAACCATTTGTAGCACATAAACAACAGTAAAGAACAGTAACCGCTTGGGGGAAAAAAACACCAGCTCACTTCTAGTTTATTATAGCTTTTTAACCTGGTTGCCTGGCAGAGATTTTTACTTACTCCAGGTGACCAGGGGAATAGCCATTGACATACCTGTCTTACTTCTATCTCTGCACCTAAAGATATATAGTTCCCAATCTGGTGAACAGCCATATCTTCTTATTTCTATCTGCACATCCCCATTCTGCTCCCGTTGCTGATCTCCTATAGTACCTTACTGGGTGCAAAGAACATGGAGAGAACATCTCTATCATACCCTGCTCACTAGATTCCTGAGGACATTTGGCAGAGACAGAGTGCTGGACTAGATGCGACAACATTTTGCAGTGTTGAATGCTCCTATTTTAGCCAGTCAGCCAGCTAGCCACATCCTTCTACAATCCAGTCCATCCCCCTGCCCTGCTGCTGGGCAATAACATACAAAATATATTATTTTAGGTAAAATTCCTTTGCAAAAATGTGTATATTAAGCAAAATTATTTATTTATTTATTTGATTTATATCCCGCCCTTCCTCCCAGCAGGAGCCCAGGGCAGCAAACAAAAGCACTAAAAACGCTTTAAAATTGCATCCAAGCACGTGTATATTAGGAGAAATTTGCATTAAAATGATTATAAATTTTAATTAGAACTTTTTTAAAACCCTGGATTGATGTGGAAATGTGGAGAATTGAACTTAAGCTTGGAGAAATGCGAAACTAAAGTAAACTGAAATTGACAAGATTTGCCCATCCCTCCCTGCATACAACCAAATAAAAACACATTTCACTTTATTACTTACACCTTGAAAAGCCACAAGTGCTGCTCCTGAATTGGTTGGTAGCATTGTCCCACATATCCCATATGATTTGACCAATAACACATCCGTTCACCTTTAGTTCTGTCAATTTCCAGCAGATATTAATCCACATAACTTATTCATTTCTACTTACTTGAATCACCCATGTTACAAACAGCTCCCACAGTCTTAGCAAGAATTATATTGCTGTTTACAATATACAACTTTACTGTTTACAATTTTATTATGTACGTGTTTGATTTTATTTTTGTAAACTGCCCTGAGTGCCCTATTATAGGGTAGAAGGGCAGGACAGAAATGTTTTAAATAAATAAATAAAAATATGGACCTTGTTGCGGGTGGCAAAATGGTTTGACTTCTCTGTTATTTAACCCACATTATCAGTATTCAGTGTCTCTGTGCAACCATCTGTTTCAAATCATAATTATATGCTCAGGACTCATCTTTGTCAATATAACATTTCTCTTGGGGAAATAGAGGAGATTATGATAATAAAAAAAAAATCTAGTTATTTATACAGCCACAAGAGTGGCTGTATACTGTCGCCAGCATGGGTTTTTCACATTCCACAATGTTAAATCCAAAATACCCCCATGCCATTCTGATGCTTCCCATAAGCTCATTTTAAAATGAAACCTTACAAACTTATAGTCCTGAACTCACAAACGCTTGCTTAACAAACCTTTAAATTTTCATGGCAATACACAAAACAGTCAGAGAGAATTCAGAGTTCAAAGTGTAAAAAAAGAGAGAAAAAAACAGACCCCTTTTGGACTTTTTTCTGTCAGAGTTCTCATAATTTGTTGAAATTAATTAAAAATCAGCCATGTTCACAGAGTACCTGGACACATATTACCAAATTCTTTCAAGCTACACAGGAAGTGGATTGGACTGTGAAAGACCAACCCAAATTGTGTTTGCATTTTGTCAGATTTGTAGGGCAGCACAATATCTCAGAGAGAAGGTCAGGTCTCTTGCTCCCCTGGTGCATTTACTATAGCTGCCCAATTTCCCTGCTTTTTAAAGTTTGATAGAAATTTCTGTTGGCTATAGGTATGTTCTTAAACCACAAGGTTATTTGCCTATTAGCAAATCATCCATTTAAGTCGATAAAGATCAGTCTTCACTGTCAACTTATTATGGATAATGTGCACTACTTACTTTTCATATATCCTCTGTCCTCTCATGAATGCTTTCACTTCATTGTCAAGTGGGAATGTTCCATCATCTTTCCTAAAGCGGTAGAAAAGCTTTAGATCCTTGAATTCCTTATGCTCATCGCAAACTGAAATGTAAAACACAGAAAAAACATAAATTAGTATTCACTTCATATCTAGAAGATAAGTTTCTAGTAATTATTATTGTGAACTTGGAAGCAAAGCTGGTACTAAACCACAAAAATTATTAACCTCTAACTTCTTTTTTTAAACTATTGATTATCATGTCTTCTATTTTTTTCTTATCCCATCCTTCCTTGAAGGAGCTCAGGGTGGTGTCTATTGTTCTCTTCCCACCATTTTGCCTTCACAACAACCTGGTGAGGTATGTTAGGCTGAAAGATGGTGAGTGGATTAATATCACCCAATGAGCTTTGTGGCTGAGTGGGGATTTGAGCCTGAATGTCCCTGATCCTGGTCCGACACTCTAACCACTACACTACCCTGGGTCTAGTGACCTACAAATAGTAATTTAGGACATGCTTACAGTCTGAAAGAGAGGGAGAAGTGTAAGATCTATTCCAGTTGACAATACCTTCTTTATAGGATTGTCTGGAAGCAATTCTGCTTTGCCACAAGTGCTATTTGCAGCTCTTTACAAACTGTTTCACTATAGTAGTTTTATTTATTTATTTATTATTTTATTTATATCCCACCCCTCCTCCCAGCAGGAGGTTGTTGCTATATACTATACATTTAAGTCTTACTAATATGGGTCAGTTCAGACATAATGGCAAAACATGGTTTGGCACTACATAACAAGCATGCTTCTTCTACTATGGTCTGATTTAGGTTTGCAAGTTTGTACAAACCATAGTTTGCCTGATTCAAATGTAATGGCAAGCTATGGTTTGCTGCTAAATTGAAAGTGAGAGGGGAAATCAGAGTGTTTGAGAGGAGGAGGGAGAGGAAGGAGGGAGCACATGCTCATTTACATAGCACCACATCATGGTTTGTTAACCCATCTCACTCTCTTGGGGATGGGACACAAAACAGGGCCTTCCCAAATGACCTCAACATGGAGGTACAATCCTATGAGCAGTTACCAAGAACACAGAAAGCTGCTTTATACCAAGTCAGACCATTGGCTCATCCAGCTCAGTACTGTCTACATTGTCTGACAGTGGCTCTCCGGGGTTTCAGGCAGTAATCTCTCCCAGCCCTACCCGGAAATGCCAAGGATTGAACTTGGGACCTTCTGCGTGCAAGGCAGATGCAGCTATGACCCTTCTCCATAAGTTGCATCGTCCATCAGAAAGCAATCCGAGGGAATGTAATAAAAATGTAAGCTTTTTTTAAAAAAATTGGCTTCCTTTTAGTGATTCATTTGATTTTTTATTCAGAATGTGAGCCTGTGGGTAAGAGACTAATAGAGTTTATTTGTACGCAGGGTCTCCTAATAATTTAAGTGTCATGGACAGCCGACATGCAGCTCTCCATATGTTGTTGGACTTCAACTCCCATCATTCCTGACCACTGAATAGGGCTGGTAGGACTAATGGGAGTTGTAGTCCAACAACATCTGGAGAGCATCACATTGGCCACCCCAGTTTAAGTACTTCTATAAATAAAATATGATGATGATTGAATCCAGCTGCTCTTTCCTCAAAATAAAAGTGGCTTTTATTTTAAAAATGTGAACAATGCAATGTGTAGTCTGGCCCTAAGATAATGCATGTGAAACAGTCTGAAGGCACTAAACAAACGCTAAGTATTAAACAATCTTCATGAGCATTGTTTAGGTTTCCATTGTTTCATTTTGAATAACAATGAGTTAACAATTGCCCCTTAATGTATCCTCAGACCTGCCTGCACCAATTTCTGGCTATGGGCTTGGATGTACTGATTCTTTCCACTCACCATGGTGAATAATGCTACGATCCAGTAATTTCTGCACAAGTTTAATTGCAGTCTCCCTGTCAGAGGCCTCCTTGTGATCTATCAGCCAGTCAATCAGTTCTTTGGCAACAAAGCAGTTTGGATATGTCTTCAGGTGATGCCTCCGATCTTTAATTATCTTTTCTTCATGCAGTCTGAGCCTATGAGCCAAATAACATCATGCTGTGAGCAATCTTTGCATAGCATCTGCCTCTACATTACAAGCTGAAAAGGAAAAGCTCTTTGTGTCATATCAGATTTGCAAGCAGTGGTGTAAGCTAAAAAAATAATAATGAAAAGCTGTTAGAAGTATTGCTGGCCTTGTATCCTCCCATTCAGCCCTTCCCCCCACAATCTGTGGCCATACTCACCTTTAAAAGGAACCGTAATGCCTCTTGGCTTGTACAAAGTGCCTTTCCCTCCTTCCGTCTGTCCCCCCGGGAAACTGAAATTCATGTCAGTACATGTTGGTACTGTTATATAAGATTATATTATCACCATATAGTTTTCCTCACACCACACCAACTTTTAGAATGTTTACCCAGCCTCATTTCACAGGCCTGCCAATGTTACTATTTTGATATTGACTTCTGTCATTTCAGTGTCTGAGGCTGCAATATTATATACATTTACCTGGAAGTAAGTCTGGTAAATGTAACTATTGAACGGAATATGACTTACTTCTGAGTAGATACGTACAGGATTGCACTCTAAAACAACACAATTAGAAGAAACCCATGCTTATGCTGTCTGGATTTACACTGATATGCTATGTTGACTGCATACTTGTTTCATAGCTGCAGCAGCTGCAGCAGAAAAAAGCCGATATGGATGTGCCACAGGAGGTGCAAAGCAGATTTCTGGAGTGGGAGAGTGAGCTTTGTTCTATGTATTAGTGTTCTCAAAGAGAAACAATGTGGCATATTCTACATTCTCTCATCCTAAACCTATTTTCCTTGAAGTATGTCCTATTGCAGCCTTTCCCAACCAGTGTGTCTCCAGATGTTTTTGAACCACAATTGCCATCTTTCCTGACCATTGGCAATGCTGGCTGAGGCTGATGGGAGTTGTGGTCCAACAACATCTGGAGGCACACTGGTTGGGAAAGGCTGCCCTATTGATTTGGATAGAGTTAAACTTTCAAGTAAGTATGCTTAGGGTTCAGGGCTGGCCCAAGATATGCTGTTGCCTGAGGCAAAGTCAAGGTATACAGTACCTCAAGGCATCAAAATAAGCAAGTTATTTTGGCACCTGAGGCAGAAAATCCCACAAGTTTCTCTCCCCCCTCCCTGTCAGTAAAAATATAACAAAATAATAACATTTAAACAACTATCAATTTGCTTCCTTTTTATGACACACAAAATCAGTTGCCTGAGATGGCCCCTCACTCTGCCCAATTTTGAATTCCACTTTATGGTTCAGTTATACTTTGCATGGAGAAGCACCATTCCCTCAAGTAACTATAGGGATCTAGAAGTGGGGGGGGGAGAGCAACATTGGAGGTTATGGGATTGCTCCCCCCCCCGAACTGCCTATTGCCCCTGAAGAAGTGTCTTTCCATTTGAAATAAGCCTGGCCTTAGTAAACTGTTTCAAGCACGATTCTGAAGTTCTTTTTTTCTGTTTGTTCCCCCACACTTAGAACTAAGAAGCAAGCGGGCTTCTTTCCAGGGCAGAAGGCAAGATTCCTACAGAGTCCTAAGCCTTGGCATCTCTCTTGAAAAGTAAGCCATGTCCTCACTTCCCTTGACACTATTCTGACAGCACAGTTATGCATAGCTGGAGTCACAGGAAGGCTGGGGGTGGGTAGTTCTTTCAGAGGGATTCCAGGTCCTCTTTCCTCTTTCCAGCTTCCATTTAAAAAATAGTTAGCCCTCTGGTGTGTGGAGATGATTGCGGAAGAAGCAAATGCAGAACTGAATAGAAAAATGAAAGTAAAACACAAGGAGTGTCAAAGGAGCGCAGACACTTTATTCACAGATTACACTGAACACAGGCACAAGCTGTCTCTACACATGTACACCTGTTTGCGTGAAAGAGCGTACAGTTGTTGATTTGCACAGCTTAGCTACTGTGTATGAAGACTATACACTCATTGAAGATTACATGTGAAGAACTATACGAGTGTACATCTCAAGTATTTGTGTATACAGATGGTACACCTGTTGAATGTGACGTGTGAACTACTGCCACTGCTTTCCATAAAGTAGCCTGGGAATTGTCATTCAGTAGGGTGGTGACTATTCTCTGCTAGAGATCTCTAGCTCCCCTCACAGAACTACCACTCCCAGAGTTGCTTGTGGAGATGAGATGACAAACCAGTTTAACTCTGCAACAGTTAACCCACCCAGAGTACGTACGTACTTACTTACTTATTTATTTATTTATTATGCTTGTATACCACCCCATAGCCGAAGCTCTCTGGGTGGTTTACAGTAACTAAAAACAAATACAATTTAAAATACATCTTTTAAAAAACAATTTAAAACACAATCTAAAAATTTAAAACAATATAAAACACATACTAAAATGCTTAAAGACAGATTTAGGCCTAGCAGATGGCAGAATTGGTTCTTGGCCTAACAGAAAATAAAAACATGAGGAAACAGAAACAGTTTTCCAGTGCCATATGTTAAAACACATAAACACATTCCAGCATGTCTATTAAACAAGACTGCATATTGCAGCAGTCAGGAATAATTCTCTCACATAAGTGTTAACAAGCTTTGCATTACCACATTATTTGTGATGTCCTGCTGCCAAAGATTACAGAAACTACATCCAGAGTTACAGGTAAATGTTGTGTATAATACTGTATATATACAGAGGTAAGCATTTAGGAGGATAAGAAATAGGACATCTAAATATTTTCAAATATCATGATAGTGCCTCTGAGCAGCAAATTTGGTGACTGACAAATCTGAAATTTTTTGTACCTTTCCTGTTATAGTTCTACCCTGTACTTATGCAAGAATCTTATGCCATCCCCCACCCCCCAGCAGCCATTTTGTGACTGGTGCTCACAGCATGGGCCTCAGTAATTTTAAGCTGTCTCCAGTGGGCCCTGGGGGTAGAAATTTTGAGAACTCCTGCTCTACAAAATAGGAAATAATACCGGGGGAGGAGGGACAAAATTTAAGGTATTTCTGAGAATATACAGTTTGGTATGGGAAGGGAAAGGAAAGGAGGAAATTCTGCATTCTGAAATAATAGTCATGAACACAGTCTCTTTTATGTTCAGATTTCATAATATTTTTTGTCAAAACATTTTATCATAGCCACTTTTCACATATTGGTGGTAGGTGCCAAATACACAGGTAGTCTTGGAGAAAATTTATATACAAATCTGCTAGGGCAGTGTTCTTCAATCTTGGGTTCCCAGATGTTATTGGACTAAAATTAGCATCACCCTTGACCATTGGCTAAGCTGACTGGGGATGCCGGGAACTGTAGGCCAACAACATCTGGGTACCCAAGGTTGAAGTATCCTAGGTACCCAAGTATGCTAAGATACAAGTATGCTAGGTAGGGCACCAAATCTAAGAAGGACTTCTGCATGCCTGTGATCAAAGCTCTTTGTATTCTGCAGTTGCATGGTGCAAGCAAGGACTAAGGGTCTCTTGGGACCCTCATATTTCCATAGGTAGGTTTGAAAGCATGTGGATGGCGGGGGGAAGTGAACAGGATGTCCGATGGGAAAGGAGCCATTGCTTCCAAATATGCATCCACTGCTTCCAAAGTTTCAAAGAGAGGGGCACCTAATTCTACCCAATGCTGGCAATTCTGCAAGACCTACATTGGAACAAGCTTTGACCCCATCGTTGCTAGCCAGAAAATTCAATTCAAGGTAAAGTATAAATCCAGTTGTAAAAATACCTCTTGTAAACGAGGTATGATAGCACGTCAATCAGCACTGTAAATGCTATTTGGAATGTGGTTTCTCAACATATTGAAAACTTGAATGCCGACTTTTCCTTGACTTTAAGAATTTTGACTGGATAGTGGATTATTTGCAATAAAGGCACAGGCTTCTAATAGCCACCCTTTCCTTGAAAATGATTTGCTAACCTCTGTCAACAGTTTTATCAATTATTTGCAAATACCTGTTTTTATTATTATTACTGGGAGGATCTAAGGCATGGGATTACCCATGTACAGCCAAATGCTTTTGAAGTGCAACAATAAATAACTCATCTGGCTCTTTGAAGAAAGATGACAAAAGATTTGCATAAAATTTGGGTGCGCTAATTAATAAGTATAGATCAATTAATATGTATAGATAAGTATAATAATAGAGAGCCAGTGTGGTGTAGTGGTTAAGGTGCTGGACTACAACCTGGGAGACCAGAGTTCGAATCCCCACAGAGCCATGAAGCTCACTGGGTGACCTTCGGCCAGTCACTGCTTCTCAGCCTCAGAGAAAGGCAATGGTAAACCACCTCTGAATACCGCTTACCATGAAAACCCTATTCATACGGTTGCCATAAGTTGGGATCAAAGGCAGTCCATTTCCATTTTCAAGTATAATAATAAGTGGTTCCACTTTTCCCCCCACAGACCACTTGAAAATTGCTGAGGGACTTGGCAGACCACTTAATGATTTTTCTGCCTGTTGTAGCAATTGTAATGTGCTGTGCTAGATGCTGCATGATTTCAATTGTATTTCAATGTTTCTTTTATATATTGTATTTTACTGTGTTCTGTAGAATTCAAATTGTTACAATAAAATACAATATGAAAATAAAAGAAGCAATTAAAATCAACATGAATATTTAGTGCAATGGATGTGTCATAGCCTGTCTTCAACAACAAATTCACAGACATACCACTGACCACCTGAATTCAGCTTCCGTATCACTGGTGATCAATGGATCACAGATTAGGAACCCTGGTATGGATGAACAGTTAGGAAAATTACTCAAATTGAAATGGAAATACAATGCATCACAAAGTAGTGTGGAAGATCATGCAGAGGTGACCTGCTCAGTCTGCAGGCAGGTGCTAACTGTTGATGGGCAACTTCAAAGCCCCAGCTACTCTCCCTTCTTGCAGTTCTTTTTCTTTAAACCAGACTGGGACCTGACAGCCCTTCAGATACAGGTAGGGATGGAAAGATCCGTCTCTTTTGGTTTTCTCTGTTTCTCATTTTTCCAGTGTTAAATTCAGTTCTTTACATTTCTGCAGCAGTCTGCGAATTTGTTTGTTAAAAATCCTCATGAAAATTCTCCATCATTTTAGTGCAAATTTCTCCCAATCAACACATTTTTGTAGGCAGTTTTGACAAAGGTACACATTTTTGCAAGCCATCTCTCATCACATTATGCCTTTTTGCATGTTATTTTCACCCATGTATTCATTTTTATGCACACTTTCCCCTAATATATGCATTTTTGTAAATGTTGTTTAGTTGGCAAACTGCATCCCAAAATTCTAATAAATGCGAATTTTGAAGGATGGCTGTGTTTCAGTTCTCATATTGTTTTGGAAATTGTGAATTTGATACATTCTGCTTGAAATGTGAACTGAATCAAAATTCTCACTAGATATACTAGATTCATCCCTAGGTACAGGATAACTTCAAACAGAGGACCATGAAAGTACAACACATGAATAGAGAATAATAATATCAGATTATCTTAACAGTATGTTGAGAGGACAAGTGAGATCATGTATGTAAAGCACCTTGAACCCTTGAAATATGCTATATAAATGCTAATTTTGCATTTATTCATTCGTTACTATTGCAGACTATGCCAAGTTATGAGCTGGTTGTTGTGGGTTTTTTCAAGATTGGGGGATGGGTTTAATTCCAAACAAACGTCTATAGAACTGGAATGTTACACTCCATCTGCACTATACATTTAAAGCACTATTATACTTCTTTAAATTGTTATGGCTTCCCCAAAGAATCATAGAAACTGTAGTTTGTTAAGCGTGATGAGAGCTGTTAGGAGACCTCTATTTCCCTCACAGAGCTACAGTTCCTAGAGTGGTTTAACAGTCAATCCAATCCCTCTTCCCAAGGAACTCTGAGAATTGTAGCTCTGTGAGGAGAATAGGTGGTCTACTCACAAATCTCAGCACGCTTCACAAACTACCGTTCCCTGGATTCTTTGGCTGAAACTGTGACTGTAAGAGTGTAGTTCAGATGGGGCCTTAGTGATGTCCTTTTGAAGTGTATGGGATTATTTCAGAATCCTGAAGCAGGTGCTTTTTGGCAGCATTAAAAAATATACATTAATGATTGATATGTTTGAATGGTTGGCTTTTGAAAACTTAACACTTTCTCCTACTCTCTTCTTCCCATGTTCCTCTTTTCCAAGCTTCACAGTTTCCATTAAAAAAAAAGGGGGGGGGGAGATTTAAGGCTAATGGAATCCTTCTTCAGACCCAGGCGAGGTTTGCCACAGCAACTAAAAGAGCCTTTTAAACTTTATTTTTTGAAAGCTTTTTAATCCACTTCTAAAAGCCTTTCTAGAAAACCATGGCAATGGCACAGGCATTCTCTTGGCTACATTGCCCAGAATGAAAGACACCCCCCCTCAGCCCTTTCTCAGAGGTGACACATGGAAGAGATGATGGCAGAGCAGTTACCTAAGCTGCCACTGCTAATGCAACAGCAAAAAAAAAAAAAAAAAGGAAAGGAAAGCTAAGTGAGGGGTCAGGGCACATAGGAGGAGGAATGGGGTGTAGAGAGGATGCTGCTGTTACTGCAAAGAGGAGGAGGAGGGGCGGCACAATCCCTTGTGCCAGGCCTGAACCTCAGAAATAAGTGATTAGCAAAAGTTCAGTCATTCCAGCAAATTGACAAAGAAGTGTATTTACTGTTAAGTGACTGAGGCAAAAAACCTTGCCAATCTATTGCAAATCACCCAGAGGTTTACCACTAGATGTCGATCTACCTTCTGCACACCTTTGCCTAAGGTGTGTGTAGTACATTTGTTCTGCTCTAGTCAGCCATGTTGCTTATTCCATATGCAGCACTCCTTCAAATAAACTTTTACCCAGTTATACATCAGTCTACTTGTCTCACTACATCATGTCAAGCAGCTGTCCTAAGACCCTTTTAAAAACTTCAGTGTGGGGATTGAAGTAAACTTAAGGATGAATGAATCAGTCTGTTTCTACTCCATGTCACTTTCACATATATTCATCCATAAGTCTGTTCCGTTCCATTATCACATGTACATCCCTTCTTAAAAATAGCATGAAAATGTGCGTTTACATATTTATTTATATAGGGTTATATCTAACTAAGGTTTACTAAGAGTAGCCACATTGAAATTAATGGATCTAAGTTGTGTCCATTAATTTCAGTGGGTCTACTCTGAATAGAACTAACAATGGATACAATCCATAATATTTTAAAATATATTTTCTCTCAAAATGCACACTTCTAATCACACTTTGATGATTTTTTAAAAGCAGACACCTGTTTCAGAACATTCTGGAAGTGAAAATACCAGCAGATCCCACAGCTAAGTTTCCAATCCACACATGAGGCAAGAAGGTGCAGATCAGGCCAGTTCATATTGAAATCTGCAAAGATCAAATTCCTCAACCATCCTTTAGCTTATTTCCTTGCAATTTATGTAATTTTTCCCTTGTAACAGTTTCTTTATGAAAACCCATAAAACTGTTCATTTAACTTACAAATTAATTAAGCTTACAAAGTTTATTTATTTGTTGCTCAGGAACTAGATGAGTTACTACTAGATATGTTAGTTTTCTTACATGCTTATCACCTTTCCAGTATTCAAACTTCAATTTTATTGTTGGGAAAGCAACAAGCATCAGAAGCACCTATTGGCTACTGCCAGTGACATCACTGATGATGAGCAACATGTGTCCTTCCCTGCACATCTTGGCCATTGTATGGTCATTTGGTTCTTCTTCTGATTCCTGATAGTGATTCAGAACTATTCATTCATTTATATATATATTTTAGAAAAGGCTATCCCTAGTCTCTTGTTATTTTGTGGAGCTTTTGTTCATCAAGTGTTGTGTGTATTTATTTATTTATTTTCTTCCCCATCCTCTCTCTTCCATACTGTACTACATATCTTTTCCATGGGGGGGAAATGGCTATCACTCAATCTCATGAGACAGTGAGATTTAAACCATTGGCAAAGGGTCTGCACTGATGCAAGTACAGTATATTCCAAAAGGGTATGCATGGTGTAGAGAAAGTGGATAGAAATAACTCTCTTGTAACTCTAGAACCCAGGGCCATCCAATAAGGCTGATTGCTGAAAGATTCAGGACAGACTAAAGGAACTACTTCTTCACGAAACAGTTAAAATACAGACTTTAATTGTCGTAAAACACCCAGAGAGCTTCAGCTATGGGCTGGTATAAAAATAGTAATAAATAATAATAAATAATAATAATACTCCCAAAAGAAGCAATGATGGCCACTGATTTGAATGTCTTTAAATTAATTTGATAAATTCATGGAGGGTAATGGCTACTAGCCATGATGGCTGTGTACAAGTTCCAGCACTGGAGGTGGTATATCTCTCTAAGAACCAGTTACTGGGGAGCACAAGTGGGGACAGCGCTGGGGCACTCAGTACCTGCTTGTGGGCTTCTCATGGGCATCTGTTTGGCCACTATGAGAATAGGATGCTGAACTAGATGTGCCTTTGGTCAGAGCTTGGAAAAGTTACTTTTTTGAACTACAACTCCTATCAGCCCAATCCAGTGGCCACGCTGGCTGGGGCTGATGGGAGTTGTAGTTCAAAAAAAGTAACTTTTCCAAGCTCTGCCTTTGGTTTGATTCAGCAGGGCTCTTCTTATGTTCTAAGCAGAGCTTGGAAAAGTTACTTTTTAGAACTATAACTCCCATCAGCCCAATCCAGTGGCCATGCTGGCTGGGGCTGATGGGAGCTGTAGTTTAAAAAAGTAACTTTTCCAAGCTCTGGTTCTAAGGCAAACGTAGAGTATAGCTGGCTCTCCAGATGCTGCTGGACTCCATACCCCATCGGCCCCAGCCTGCATGACCAATCGTCAGGGGTGATAGGAGTTGTAGTTCAGTGAAACCTGGAGGGCCACAGGTTCCCCATGCCAGTTCTAAGGCAAAGTATTCTGCTAAGAGAGAAAGAATCTGTATTAAATTGCTAAAAGAGAAGTGCAGTTTTTAAAAAATATGGGAAGGCCCCAAATCACACAATTTTAGATGAATGATGGGAGTCTGAAAATGATTTTTTCTTCTTCTAATTCAGAGATACACACAATCAGTTCCTCTCCCACCAGATATTAGCAAAAATGCCACAACTTTCTAACGGCTTCCACACTTGCAGAATTCCCTCAGTTACATCATAGTCATTAAAAATAGGGAAGGAAATGGATAAACCAGTCCCACATTTCTGAACAGTACATCATAATTCTGCTTAAGCTGCAATCTTTCTTTGCAAGAAAATCCAATGGAAATCAATAGAATTTATTTCAGGAAACGCATTTAGGATTGTGATGTAACGGAACAATCGACGTAAATTGAATAAGTAAACTGCTGTTACATACCTCCCTCCATTCATCCCATATGAGAATTACTTTGGGAACCCCTGAAGGATGAGTGGATTGAACCCCCAAGAAATGCTAGGACCTGCGTTCTAATTACTTATTTTTCTCTCTCTCTCTTAGCTTATGACTTGGACTCCATGCAGCTTGAAGAGATCTCAGCATGACTAACAGGTTTTGTCTCATGTAAGCAGCTGCAATACTAAGCATGCATGGCATACAAGGAATGTAATTGCTATCTTCCTTTTATTACTCCTTCTCCCTTTGCCTTTTTAATTTGTTTGCTGAGCTACCATCAAATCGCCCATGCAATAATTAATTATACTGAACTGAAAATTGCACAAAATTACATCAGATTACTGATACTGTAGTAAATGGCAGCCCATATTTCCACCCTGAAAGGTCTTTCCTTTGGTGATATATGCTGTTGAATAATGCTAATCAGAAATTGGAATTTTTTTGAATAAGGAAAAAGCAAAACTACTAAGACACACACACACAGAGAGAAAAATCCTGATTGTGGAAAAAAGAAAAATCCATCTTCAAATTAGTTTTTAATTAACGGACAAGACTGAAGGTCAAAATGTGATGCTAAATGCAGCTTTCAATACTATGACTGGAATTCTCATTGCCTTTTTAAAAAACCAAATGCCATGTTGGGGGTGGGTGGGAGATCCATTCTGGACTGGGACTATGGCATGTGCAGAAGCTTTTTTTGACATCCCCCATCCTGCATCATTTTCATGCTGAAAATTCCCCCTCCCCATGAAACTGCTATTTGTCCCTGAACCAAGAAATTCCAGATGGGGGGGTTTCTCTGCACCCAAAGATGGAGGGCTTGGGGTTAACCCTCCTAATATGACTTGTGGTCCCCTTGCCTGCTTTTAGTTAGAGAGAGAAAGAGAGAGAAAGAGAAAGGAGAACCCGATTACAAGATTCAAATATGTATTTAGCATCATGTCTAGTTATCCCAAAAACCACTTCACAACAGATTTCTTTAAAAGTGCATGGCAGGGCCTGAGCAGCAAGTGAGAGTGCCTTCTTCACTCAAGCAGCAAACTGGTCATAGTTAGGAACCAAGGCAGAATTGGATACTTCATAAGATCACATAAAACCCAAGTTGCCCTCTTGGGTCACTGAACTACTAATGATGTCACAGAAATTTGTAATAACCTGGTTTGGAATACAAATTTGTCCAGCACATAATGCCTGAGAGCGTTATGAACTGAACACCATTTCAACCCAGGAGTTCTTTTCTGGCTTGGAATTTAAGGCAAGGTTCTCTGCATGTGTGGTCTGTATTCAAGCTGATGAGGTTATGTAGGCAAATGGGCAAAAGTTCTTTAACAGGACTGGCACCAGGCATGATTGGGCCCTTGGACACCAACCTGCCCTGGGCCCATAGTGCCATAGCCCAACACCTCCCCATACAGGCAGTACAGGGTTAATAAGCCCAGCTGTGAATGCCACCCACCTCTTGTGAATGATGTGCACGCATAGCGCTCATGCCTGCCATCAACCAAGATAAAAACCTTAGAGAAGCCCTTGCCGCCATCTTGAGTGATGGCAGGCATGTGTGCACAGCATTCAAACTGATGGGAGAGGTAGGTGGGGTGTGCGTGCAAGCTTATCGAAGTCCATGCTGTCTTTTGGTGGGCAGTGCTGGGAGCTCCCTCTCTGACTCTGCTGCAGATCATGGAATGGGAGCCCCACTATCCCACCCTAAGGAGGGGCTCTTCAGGGCCCCCTCTGGGGCGCAAGGGCCCTTGGGCAGAGCCCAACCTGGCCAGCCTCTGGCACCGGCCCTGTTCTTTAACATTAGCTCTTTATTGTTAATGAAATTCTCACTGAAACTCATTGAGCTACAAACTCAGGTGCTTTGTGGACGCATGTGCAGAAATTATTTAATGTTAATCGTTTACTCTCAGTATAGCTCTTGTGAATCATGTGACTCAACCAAGCAGTCTATTTGTCAACTCTCTCTATTGTTACTTGCAAACATTTGATATGGTTGCTATTTACCATCCAGATCCACAGCCCTCTCTTGTTCCTGTGTGTGTTTGATTTTTCAGGGGTTGGGACGGGGGAGGGATTGTTCAATTTCCAAATGGCTCTCACATATGGCTGATGCTGTGAACAATAGTTTCCAAAGGGCAATACCAGCACATGCATGCACCAACATTACAAGCTGGCTTGAGATAGAACTCTCAGAAAACAAGACAAGTCTTTTCTGACTGCTCACAGAGAAAGCTTATAAATACTGAATTGATTCCAGATTGAGTATAGGAAAATTTCAACACTTCTGAACCAGAAGCTGCACTACCATCCTCTGGCCATTTCCACTGGTGGCACCAAAGAGCAGTAGAGATCAGGCTAGCAACACACTCTTTTGGCAATCTGCCATGGCAGCGGAGCACATAAGGGTCTTGGGTCTGATTGTCAAGAGTCTCCACTTGGAGAGCCAATGTGCCTTATGGTATACTGAAAATGTAATGTAAATCCCTCACACATGCATTTTCAACTGTATGATCCAGTGAGCCAACACTAGCCAAGGAAGAATGGAAAACATGCACTCACCTTCAGATAACATGTGAAACAGCCCTGGGTAGGTCTGGGAAATTCACATGCCTCTTTTGCAAAGTAGGATCATCCATCTATGGGATCATCCACAGCAACCTGCCGACACCCCTCCCAACTGAGAGGTGTTCCATAAGGGGGAAAAAAGCAGGCTGCTACATAATATATATTTCAGAGCAAATTGTAGCTGATATGTGACATAAATAATAGAAGACAACCTTTGTTCCAGTTTACTAGCCATCTCACCTAAAGGGAAACATATTCCGGAAACTTTAAGGAAAGGTGAGAAAAGCCCCAACACTGTCTTCGTTTACAAGGCTGCAGACCAGGCAGACCAGCTGACACTTTTCACCCTTTAAAATTTGCACAGCTAAAGAGATGAATGCTTGAGTAAATTAACGGTAGAGCATTACACTTTCTGTGAGTTCTTCAACATGTGGCTATTTGCTTACTCCATAAGTAGGTGCAACATGGTTGACACATAGCCAACAGAGAATTCAGTCTTCTCTACATGTTATGAATATGATGCTGTTACGTTCACATTTTATGTGCATAATAAAGTTTATTATTTCAAACACCTTACTAGCCTGCAAGGTGCATGTTGGTAATCATCATGGAGGCCAGAAGTGTCCACTTGGGTGCAATTGCACCCCATTGAGAACTGATATAATGCAGTGACCAAGACTGTGAGCAGGGACAGCACCAGGTTTGGCAGAGACTTCTTGCAAGGTGGTGATGGCAGAGCCAGCAAAGCCCTATACCAGGTAACAATGACAGAGGTACAGTAGCCTCCCCAAGCAGCAGCCGCTCCAGTCATGGTTGCGTATTGTATTTTCCTTTCTCAAGTCACTTTGAATCTTTTTTGTGGTATAAAGCGACCGATAAATGAAATAAATAATAGGTCCTCCCTCTCTAACAGTGCTGACCACCCAACGCTGAATTGTGAACAAACACTAAAGAAAAGGAAGGTTTGAGGGTAATAGCCTTCTTACACTGTTGTTCCCAGTCAGCAACTGGTAATTCAGAGTCCTTCTGCCTCTGATCCTGAATGGTAGGGTCAACCCTTCCATAGGCAGAGCAAGGCAGCTACTTCAGGTAGCAGATTCTGAGGGACAGGGAGCAGACAGGCTGTATGTGCCACAAAACCTGCCCTATACTTCTTAATCTAGTCTGCTGCCCGCAAGTGCAGTGGAGGTTGGCTTTTGAACATGAATTGGGGGAGGCACCATCTTGCCTTTCACCGCAAGCAGCAAAATGGCCTGGGTAGTATATAGCTGTCACAACTAACAAGCCATTGGTAGCCATGTTTATTTATTTATTTATTCAATTTATATCCCCCCCTCTTCCTCCCAGAAGGAGCCCAGGGCAGCAAACAAAAATACTAAAGGCACTTTAAAACATCTTAAAAACAAAATACTTTAAAAATATTAAAACAGAACATATTTAAAAACACATTAAAACACACCTTCAAAAAAAAAAGCTTTAGAAGCATCTTAAAGAACAATTCTAGCACAGATGCAGACTGGGAAAAGGCCTCTGCTTAAAATGCTTGTTGAAAGAGGAAGATTTTCAGTGGGCGCCAAAAAGATAACAGAGATGGTGCCTGTCTAATATTTAAGGGGAGGGAAATCCAAGGTGTCAGTGCCACAACACTAAAAGTCAGCTTCCTATGTTGTGCGGAATGGACCTCCTGATAAGATGGTATCTGTAGGAGGCCCTCACCTGCAGAGCACAGTAATCAACTGGGTATATAAGGGATAAAACAATATTTCAGGTATCCTGGTCCTAAGCTGCTTAGGGCTTTGCACACCAAAACTAGAACCTTGATCTTGACGGTGAATTTCATCCATAAATTTCTATAAAGCCATTTAAGCCAGTGGCCATCACCTCTTCTTCCAGGAGTTAATTCCATACATTAACTGTGCACTGTATGAAGTATTTTCTTTTGTTTGGCTGTGAATTGACCTTGAGTTCCAGTATAATGGGGACAGGTTATCAAAAAGACCAACGACACCCACAAAAGGGCCTGCCCAAGCTTTAAGATCAGAGGCTGTGATCTCAGTCACGTTAGTAAGAGCTGTTGGATTATTGGGTATCTGGGATAGTATCTTTTTGGTGGCAGCCCCACACCATTGTCGACTCGTTGTTGCTGGCTTTTAGCTTTTAACTAGCTGCAATGACTCCACACATACCTCCCTGGAAATTGAGCTCCAATGGTATGGAGCTGTCAAGTCCACATGTACCTTCCTGAGAAAGGAGTTCCGACTGTGTGGGGCTACCACCAAAAAGACACTGTCCCATGAAAATGATTTAATGGTCCACCCATTCCCAAATAAATCTGCCTGGAAACTGTGACCATCATATGAGGTCCTCTGTACCACCTCCAAAAAGAAGTATGTGGGTGATGCCAGAGGCTGGGCCCTCTCTCTAACAGCCCCCCATCTTTGGAATGCTCTCTCCAGGGAGGCATGCCTAATGCCAACTTTACTTCCATTTCAACTCCAGGTAAAAATAATTCTCCCAAGTGCAGATTTAATTTAATTTAATTGTTGTTACAGGTACTCAGTTTACCTTTTAGTGTGTGTGTTTTTACAACTGCTATTTTTCTGATATTGTGCAATAAGTTTTGTTTTGTTAGCCTTATACCAGGTTAAGGTATCTAGACTTGTATTTGCTCTGACAGGCAGTGGTTCTCCAAGGTCGCAGGCAGAGGTCTCTCCCATCACCTCCTACTCCTGATCTCTTCTAGCTGGAGATGCCAGGGACTGAACCTGGGACATTCTCCAGGCCATTTTGCTGCCCAAATGTATTTATAATTTATTGAATGTATATCCCACGGTTCCTCCCAAAGGAGCCAAGGGCAGCAAACACATCCACAACAAAACAATTAAAGCCAGTAGTGTAGCAGCAAATTCAGAAGTGCAGGGTTGCTTCATGACAGTATCAGCCATGCCCCCTCCACTCTCTCTCTCTCTCTCTCTCTCTCTTTTTGGTGCTGCTGGGTTGAGAATGAGATTGTTGTTAATGCCTTCTCCCACAACAACAGATGTCTCTAGGAGCCAATCAACATGAAAGGGGAGCGTGTTAGCTACTGAGAAGAGTCTTCTCAGTGACTGGCTCACCTCCTTTCACTCTGATTGGCTCCAATCAGCAGAAAAGGACAAGGAAGCATAGTAGCAGACTCTTCTTAGTAGTTAACACATTCCCCTTTCATGCTGATTGGCTCATAGGATGCTGGAGGCATAGGGACCCTGCTCTCAAAAAAGTAAGGGGTCTAAGACCCACCGAGACCCTGCACGACTACACCCCTGATTTAAGAATAGGACAAGATGGTGCCCCCTCCAGGTTCCACATACAGAAACCAGCTGGACTGACAGCTGAATCTTGCTTCAACAGAAGCAGGACAGCATTCTCTGCTTCATCTGAAGGCAGCAGGCTAGCTTAGGGAACACTAGGCCGTGCACAGTTCTACCCTCTGAGACTTCGCCATCACTCTCCAGCATCTGCCGCTTGCAGCAGCCGTCTCACTCTGCCTAGGGATAGAGCCAGCCTAGGACCTTCTGCATGCAAAATGAGTGTTCTCCAGGCCACCAATCTGTGATCCCTCCCATCTCTCACTGTGCGCAAAAAATCCCTCCCCTTGTCCCCCAGTTCACTCTTGCGATATTTGTGCAAAGGAAAAAAGCCAAGGTCTCCTACCGTAACTGCTCCCCAGTAAGCAGGACCTCGGCCATGTGTTCCAATTCAGCTGCTCTCTGCTGCATGCTGCCTAGGCTGCTTTCTTCCATGGCTACTAACCTGGCTGGGTACACACAACAGCCACAAGGTTAAAAGGGAGCAGATATGTTAATTTTTCAGCATCACCAGCACTTGAAGCTGCAGCTTCACAATTGAATCCTCTAAACCTGAACATCGCTCTGCGCCCTCTCCAGCCCCCTCTGGAGGCTCTTATGCACTTCTGTTGTCTTATGCATAACATAGGGAGCTACCTTATACCAAGTCAGGCCATTGGTCCATCTAGCTCAGTACTATCTGCACTGACTGGCAGCTACTCTCCAGGGTTGCAGGCAGGAGTGTACACCTGGGGATGGAACCTGAGGCTTTCTGCATACAAGGCAGATACTCTACCACTGAGTTAAAGCCCTGCCCCCAACACCCTCCCTCCCTCACACACCATGAGATACGGCACTTTAAGCCATGCTCCCTCCAGAGACCATTGTGCTCTACTTTAATTAAAACTTCGATCAATGGCTTGCTTCCTGCATCCCTGTTCGCATCCCACCCTTGAGCTCTTTTGCCATTTGCAGCCCCTAAACGTATTTATTCTTCGGTTTTAACACGTTTCCCTTCTCTCTCTCCTCCTTTCCCATTCTTGCAATGACCAGGAGTTGTCGCACTCAGGTCCACAGACCTCTTCCCCTACAACCCTAGCATTTAAAGGCTCTTCTGCAGAAACTCCACCACCCCCCCAATGCCTTTTTATTTCACGTCGCAATTTTGCTCCTGACAGTTTGAGAACGTCAGCTTGGATAGGTCAAGGGAATGCAGTTTCTAATCCAGCTGCTGGATACAAAACAGGAGCAGAGTAGGTCTTTGGAGAATGGGATTCTCCCACTGGAGATCAGACACGGGAAAGCGACCCCCCACCATCATCCACCACCCTCGCCTCCTCGGTCTTTTCACTCACCTGGATTGGGGGGCAAAAGTCGCTTTCTGCCCCTCCTTTTCCCTGGAGATAAAAGATCCCACCACTAGCTTCCTTGTTGCTCTGTGACAGGCAGCTTGCGAGGCGGGACACGTGGTTGCAGCAAAGCCGATCGGGCCAAGGCAGGAGCGTCCTCCTCTGTCTGGCGCTGGGGCGAGGGGCTGCTTTGGCAAAGCATGCGTTCAATGTCAACGGCAAAGCAGGATCCAGTTCAGCTCAAGGTCGGAGGGAGGGAGGGAGGGAGGAAGGCTGGGAAGGACTGAAGGGAGGGAGGGAGGGAGGAGGGCTGGGAAGGACTGAAGGGAGGGGGGCGCTCTCTGTGTTTACCACAAGCTACCTTTCATAAGACTGCAGAGCGAGCAACCGAACTGGAGGGGAGGCGCTTCTGCAATTCAGGATACAGCTGCCTGCATGCCGTAAATTTCTCCTGAACAGGGGAAGCTCCAGTTGTTTCGTTCCCCCCTCCCTTTCTAGTTAACTGAGTTCTTCGTGTTCTTCTTACTCCACAGCAACGGGGGGTGGGGGGAGAATGGGTCAAAGGGGGATCGTTGTCAATTAAGAGCAGCGCTTCATTTTTTCTTTTAGTTTTTTAAAAGGTGCTGAGACTCAAACCAGGATGGTTGGAGCACCAGATTAGGGACTGAAGAGACCCGTGTTCAAATCTCCACTGAGCCATGAAGCTCACCAGCTGACCTTGGGCCTGTCACTTATTTCACAGCCTAACATACTTCACAGCGCTGTTGTGATAAAATGGGGAGGAGGACCATGAATGCCGCTTTGCACTCATTGAAGGAAAGGTGGGATATAAATGTAGTATATAAAAATAAACAAACCTCCATGGTGGAGGCCAAACCTTTCTCTGTTCTGAAAGTTCCTGTCTAGATGCGGATGAGAGGTGCCCTGTGGGATTATTCGACTGCAACATCACACAGTCTTGTCTTTATCACTGTTTTTTAAATTATCTCCCTATTGCTTTTCAGTAGTGTAGTGGCAAATTCAGAAGTGGAGGGTTCCTTTGTGATAGTCACAGCCATGCCCCCTCACAAGCACATCCCATTCTAAGATTATGCAACCTTCTAAAATTATAGAGTAATCTGGCCAGGTTTGAACACTGCTTTCTGCTTCTCTGTCACTGTCACTATTCAACTCTCCTTTATCACTGTCAGTTACATTGCTTGAATAACTGAATTCAATATCCACAGGTTTATCTCCTGCTGTTACTAAACTGCTTGATATAGATGGAATGCTATCATCAGAATTCACATAGGAATAGGAAGATATTATGGAACAGTCACTCTGATGAGGTGCGCCTGGCGCCTACACTTTTATCTTTTTGGCGCCAAGTTAAAACCTTTTTATTCTCCCAGGCATTTTAATTCTATCTTTTAGCTTTTAATGTATATCGGGTCGTTTAATTGTTTAATATGTATGCTTTTACTGTTTTTGTAATTCTATTGTATTTTATCCTATGTTGTGCACCGCCCTGAGAGCCTTCGGGCTGTGGGTGGTATAGAAATCGAATAAAATAAATAAATAAATAAATAAATAAATAGGAAGTTGCCTTATACAGAGTCAGATCATTGGACTATCTAACTCAGTATTGTCTACACTGGCTGGCAAAAGTTCTCCATGATTTTACGTAGGAGTCTCTCTCTGCCCAACCTGGAGATGCTGGAGATTGAGCCTGAGACTTTATGCATGCAAGGCAAATGCTCTACCACTGAGCTACTTCCTTTCCCCTTCAATGCCTCTTCTTCTGCAGTTACAGAATTCTCACTCTCCACAAATAGTCTTGGCTTTTGAAGTAGGAACTCATAAAGACTCGCTTGCAATTGACACTGGGACTCTTCTTAGTACAATCCTCTTTCATGGGTTTTAGGATGCTGGAGACAAAGGTATTCTGTTGGAAAAGTAAGGAGGTCTAAGACCCCACCTCCAGGATCCTGGCAAACTATACCCCTGGCCCTGGTGAAGGAATAAAATAAAATAAGGCTACATGTTTGCATTCATTTATTCCTTCACACAGATCTGTTGGCTGGGTAGACTTTAGTATGTATTTCTGCACACATGTGCATTTGCACTATTCTTGGTATGCTTGTGCAACAGTGCAAGTAATTATGAGAGAATGGCTACTGTGAGAGACAAACAACAAAGGTCTTGTGGTGTCTTATATACTAACACATTTGTTATTATGGCATAAGCTTTTGTAGACTTGAGTGCACTTCATCAAATGCATAGAGTGTTATCCTGATTCCTGAGTTACAAGTATATATACACATTAGGGGTGGAGGCAAAATTGTAAACTGCAAGGTCAGAGCAAAATGAAATGCAGAAAGTACAGTGAGTAGCAAGCGTAATAAAAGCATTTTAGGGCTCCTTTAGTCTCCTAAAAAGAAAGTTATGTTGCAAAATATGCAGGTATCCGTCTAAGCGAGGGTCAGCCTGGCTGCTCCTGCCAGTCAGTGTTTTTAGCCCATGAGTGAAGTCAGAGCTGTGATTGATAAGTGAGTTGTTTATACACCAGGCAACAGGAATCAATGAGGTCCTAAAGAGCTTCTGTTTTTGCCCTCCCCTTTAGTGCTTCTGTCTTATTTTCTAGTAATTCTTGGGATCTGTGTAGTCTACTGTACTGGGCCAGCCCAGATGTTGGCTTGAAATATGCTTAAAATGTGCTGAAATCATTTGTATTTGCTCATATTTGCTTAAAATGGCTTAATATATAGCTTAATATAATATATAGCAAGTGGCACAGAGGAAAAATGTTCTCTTTTAAAAATGGGCTTTGTCCTCCCTTCTGAACAAAATAGTGTTTTGTACGAGAATGTTGACATACAGCAGTGATTCTCAAATGGTGCACCCAGGGACACTGGTGCGCCCTAAGAGGTGGCTAGGTGTGCCTCAAATATTATGAAAGTATATTTTGAAAATGAGAAGAAACCCATTTGTATAGGGTAAGTAATAGTTTTCTATAATTTATTTTTATTCATAGTTTAAAATATATTAATATATTTTTAATTTTGTACACGAAGTGCGCCAGAAATTTTTTATATGTTTTACAGTGCGCCACGAACCAAAAATGTTTGAGAACCACTGACATACAATATAAGACAAGACACCTAGGCAATCAGCCAACATTCCGGCTGTTTAAGCTGAAGTTCCTTATATGGTGTGGTTAACACCACTACATTCAACTAGTTGTTGACACTGGTCATACTTGCAGTCTCTAGAAGGCATAGAGAGGCAGCTAGTGCTGCTTCTAGCAGGCAGCATAACAGATAATGGGCCATGGAAGCATGCCCTGTTTGAATATAAAGTGTATAAAAGGCCAGGTTTTATAGCATTCATTACCCCTCTGGTCTGCTGGAGTGGGGGGGGGAATTGAAGAAAGCAGGTGGAACCATCCATCTACGCCATCCATGACATCTGATGGATGATTTATTATGACATGTATTTCTATGTACTTTGTAACTTTGGCTCTGTAATATGACTTAGAGTTCAACTCAGTCCTTCATCTATTGTAACTTATTTTAACTAAGATGTGCCTTCAAAGTCTTATACTTTGATGTTAAATTGATATCCAGCAACTTCTTTCATGCTGATATATATTTCTATTTTTGTGTTTCTGCAATATTGGCTAAGGCCACCTAGAATGCATTTTATTGGTTGTAGTGTGCAAGATATGAATAAATAGCATATATATATATATGAAGACTGTTCTGCTGTCTGAAGTCTGACTCCCAAATAGAAAATTTCTGGTACCTCCCAAGACTGAAGAATTCTTGAGTGGGATCTCTATCTTCCACCTGCACTGGATGACTGCCGTTGATAACCTGTGAGCTTTGGTGAACTAAAGTTCAATAAACAAGAACTTTATGTAGATAAAGAGGAAGAGAGAAAGCAAGAACCCTCAACCCTGTGCATTTACTGGCAAGGGGGCTAGCCTTGTCGGTATCACTACCCTTCTTTTTGTTTCTAGCAACCAGGATAGATCTTTTCTGTGGTGGATTTGTCTGAGATCAGGTACTCTCTATAACTTACTTTCTGCCAGTAGTACTACACAGTATGTGAGGATGGATTTTAAAGAATCCCAAATGGAAAATGGAAAATGTGAAAACTTTGTAAAAAGTCCTAGGTATATCTTCTAAGGCAGAGCCTAAAGCTAGGCGCTCAGTAAGAATCTACAGTATAGTCAATATATAGTACAACGGTATACATGTCTTCTTCAGAAGTGTTTGTCTTTGTGTTTAACTTCTCTTTGTGTTTAATAGGACTTACTCCTAGGTAAGTGGGTACAGGATGGCAGCCTAGACTTTGATTTAAGGTTAGCATTGGGAGAAACAGGGTTTTTGTGCCTTTAACAGCTATACATCAACATTCAGGACTATCAGGTCATAGCTGACTTCCCATGGTAAGCATAAGGTTGTCTTGGGGGGGGTAGAGAGACAGAGAAGCAATAATGACTGTACCCTCTCTAATTTTGTTATGCCATGCCCCCACGGCAGCCATTGTGTGACTGGCGCCCACAGCAGTCTCTCAAAATTCAAAATGTGCCCATTGGTCCAAAAAGGTTGCTGACCCCTGCCTTAAGTTCATGAGCCTTATAAACTAGAAGTCCTTCACTGGTCAGGTCAGCTTTCCTGGCTGATGTACCAGTTGTTACTCTGAGTTTAAATTTATTTCCTCCTTCCAATGGATAAAACAGGAACAAGGAAAACAGACCATAAGATGACAACTGAAGCTAATGAAGTGGTTTATTGATTCACAAATATCAGTTCAAGAACGTTAAAAAAACCCAGTGTGAACTTAAATGACTACATATAAGAGCAATGGCTGTGATTCTTAACCTTTATAAATCAGAGGTGTGTTCCAGAGGTTCTCTTCATCCAGGCAAGCAAGAGGCATTGGCACATTTCAATGACACATTCCAGCCAGGCAAAAGCATTTGAGAAGCGTGTGGAGCAGCCATGGGGGGAGGCATGGCCGAGGGAGAGTTCCCAAGGAGTTAAAGGGGCCTGGATGGCTGCATTTTGCCCCTGGGACTGAGGTTTCCCACTCCAGCCCAGAGCTTGGAAAAGTTACTTTTTTGAACTACAACTCCCATCAGCCCAATCCAGTGGCCTTGCTGGCTGGGGCTGATGGGAGTTGTAGTTTAAAAAAGTAACTTTTTCAAGCTCTGCTCCAGCCATAGATGTATTTCATACCTACATATTTTTTTTTGCAAAATAACCCAAGTATGTTATGGTTTTATGATCTGCTGTGCAGCCTACTGATGTTCTTCCTGGTTTCATACCAGGCATGGTTTTTTTCCTTATCTGTAACATCAACCCGGGTGCCAAAGTCACACACTGTGGTTCACTTCTCTGCAGTATAAGGGTCCAAAGCAACTTGCACAGAGCTGGACTTTCCCATCGCTGTCATCCATTTTTCAGAGCTTGGAAAAGTTACTTTTTTAAACTACAATTCCCATCAGCCCCAGCCAGCATGGCCACTGGATTGGGCTGATGGGAGTTGTAGTTCAAAAAAGTAACTTTTCCAAGCTCTGATTTTAGTCCATCATGGTTGCTCCACTGTTTAATGAATTTAATGCTTCCTTGGGCAGAGCAGGGGTGGACTAACACATTCCATATTTCCTGAGGTGGACTGTTCCCAGATGTTGTTCCCCCAACTGATTTCAGAAACTTCCTGTATGACTAATAATTTCTTGATATTTTCTGCTTGTTCAATCAAACAAATTTTATTACAGTCAACAGACCATTGAACCATCAGATAAAAGCAGATAATATTATTACAACCTCATTTTAAAAGGATATAAATGGAATCAGAGCTTGGAAGTAATTCATTACGTTTTTGAGGAATGAGTGGGTAATTCCTTTACATTTTGATTGTAATAGAACTAGGAGTAATTTTATTACTTTTGTGGAGTAATTGTAATGTTTCCAGCATTACATTTGGGCATTACTTGGGGGGGGGAGCAGGGGAAGTCTTCTGCTCCTCTGATTTGTGGATGAACATCATGTGCCTCAAACTGGGCTTCTGTGCAGTGTCACTCTTCCCTTATGCTCTGTGGGTGGGTAGGAGGCGACGAGGGAGGAGGTGGAGAGTGAGATGGGGTGGAGAAAACAATTGTTAAAAAAAATGGATGGTGGTGGTGAAGAATGGAGTGGAGAGAAAAAGGAGCCGGAGGGCAAAAACATGGATGAAGGAGAAGGAGGCAACAGCAGAATGGAAATAAAGAACTGTGGAGGTGAAAGATAACAGTGTGTGTGTGTGTGTGTGTGTGTAGGTGAAAGATAACTGTGTGTGTGTGTGTGTGTGTGTGTGTGTGTGTGTGTGTGTGTGTGTGTGTGTGTGTGTGTGTGTGTGTGTGTGAGAGAGAGAGAGAGAGAGAGAGAGAGAGAGAGAGAGAGAGAGTGTACTGTGTTTGATCTTGGCACACAAAGTGGCCTCCACCACCCTCTCTGGGTACTGTGCTGCATTTGCAGTATCTTTTTTTTGTTTTGCATCTCAGAGGAAAATATTTGCTTGGGTGAGTGTCCCTTAGTTGGTGGCAGGGCAGAGTCCGGGAGGTGGTTAAGTGAGAGAGATTATGTTTCCTGGCTGAGTGGGGGTGGTTACACTTGGTTTGATATGCAAAGATCTGAGTATTATTATTATTATTATTATTTATTTATACCCTGCCTTCCGGCCAAAGGCCCTCAAGGCAGCTTACAGAAAACACAAATATAAACATACAATATAAAATACATCAATAAAATAATACAATTTACAAAATACAATTTACAAAAGTTAAATAACTGCTCTTAGGCTAACAATGTAAGATGCACGACACATGAGGGAAAAGGGACAGGGAAGAACAAGGAGAAAGCATGCTCAGGCACCAGTTCTTAAATTACAGTTCTTATCATGACCATCTGGAATGGAAGCAGGTAGCCTGATAGCATGGTGGCTACTGGGCAGAGCTTGGAAAAGTTACTTTTTTGAACTACAACTCCCATCAGCCCCAGCCAGCATGGCCACTATTGGGCTGATGGGAGTTGTAGTTCAAAAAAGTAACTTTTCCAAGCTCTGCTACTGGGGAGGGCAAGGACAGCTAGTCGCTCAGCAGAGGCAATGAAACAGCTCATGGATGGATCAGCTTTGGCATGGAAACCAAACACATCTTTGCTGCTGAAGCCAATCTCCTACCTAAACACATCATTCCAGTATTCTTTTACGTAGGAAACCTGATGAAATGGAATGTCTAGTATCTGACAAACTCTATAAGCATCTTCACAGTCTGTCCGCAGAACAGATTCCTTTTTCATCCACATTGTCCCAGTTCTTCATAAACACCCCAGTCACTTGGCATCCTCTCCGCCGCATCAGCAGAGCTGCCACCGCACTGTCTACCCCGCCTGACAAAGTGCATACCACATACCACAGTAGTGGCCTCTGCCTCCTTTCCCACCTACCTTACCAGCGGAGAGACCACCATTGCTATCTTATGGATAAAAAGAATTATTCGACTACCTGTGTATGTATGCGCTTATTTTTAATGTTGTTTTAGGCTACTTAGATGTGCAGCAGCCAAGGCTAGCACCTTGTCAGCATTTTTTTAAAAAAGGAACTGAAATGTAATTGTAGTGATTACTTTTGAGAAAAAGTAAAGTAATCGGTTACTTTCAAAGCAATTGTAATTGTAACGGTAATTACTACTTTTTTGGGCCATGTAATTGTAACTGTAATTTATTACTTTTTAAAAATAATCTTCCAAGCTCTGAATGGAATATATATAAATAAGTGAAGTAAAACTTTTTAAAAAATACAAAAAACCCACAAGGTAACACAAAGTTGGTTTGGAGACTATTAAACAATAATTAATGGTCTAAAACAAATAGCCAAGTTCAAGAATTTGGCCACTTTGGCCATAATTGACTTGTTAGTACCCTGAAGAAGCATAATCATAAGAGATTCGCTAGAACGGCCAGGGAAAAATTGGATAATAGGGTATACAGTAGGGCCCCACTTTACGGCACTTCGCTAATGCGGTGCTTCGCTAATGCGGGGGTCTCAATTAGACGCAATTAGACTAAAGCCCCACTCATACGGCGCTTGTTCCGCTTTTACGGCAGTTTTTGGGCATCGCACGCCATTCTATTAAATGAGTTCCGCTTTTCAGTGGTTTTCGCTTTTCAGTGGGGGTCCGGAACGTAACCCGCCGTATGAGTGGGGCCCTACTGTTCTAAGTCCTTCTTTGCCCCTTAATAGAAACTGCAATACAAAAGAACATGCAGGATAGACTCAACCTCTTGCATTATTACAGGGGCAGCATCTAGAATTTATGGGAGTTTTATTATATCTGCCATCGAGAAATTTTGAAGGGGGAACATTAAACCTTGCTAGGGAAAAGACCTTCCTATATTTTGGGATGGTTGTTGTTATGTGCCCTCAAGCAATCAGACCATACTTATTTTATTTATTCATTCATTAAATTTCTATCCCGCCTTCCTCTCAGAAGGGGCCTATTGTTGTTGTTATGTGCCTTCAACTCGATTATGACTTATGGCGACCCTATGAATCAGTGACCTCCAAGCATCCGTCATGAACCACCCTGTTCAGATCTTGTCAGTTCAGGTCTGTGGCTTCCTTTATGGAATCAATCCATCTCTTGTTTCGTCTTCCTCTTTTTCTACTCCCTTCTCTTTTTCCCAGCATTTTGTCTTTTCTAGTGAATCATGTCTTCTCATTATGTGTCCAAAGTATGATAACCCCAGTTTTATCATTTTAGCTTCTAGTGACAATTCTGGTTTAATTTCTTCTGACACTCAATTATTTGTCTTTTTCACAGTCCATGGTATGCGCAAAGCTCTCCTCCAACTCCACATTTCAAATGAGTTGATTTTACTCTTATCTGCTTTTTTCACTGTCCAGCTTTCACATCCACACATAGAGATCGGAAATACCATGGTCTGAATGATCCTGACTTTAGTGTTCAGTGATACATCTTTGCATGTCAGAACCTTTTCTAGTTCTCTCATAGCTGCCCTCCCCAGTCCTAGCCTTCTTCTGATTTCTTGCCTATTGTCTCCATTTTGGTTAATGACTGTGCCGAGGTATTGATAATCCTTGACAAGTTCAATGTCCTCCTTGTCAACTTTAAAGTTACATAAATCTTCTGTTGTCTTTACTTTGGTCTTTTTGACATTCAGCTGTAGTCCTGCTTTTGTGCTTTCCTCTTTAACTTTCATCAGCATTCATTTCAGATCATTACAGGTTTCTGCTAGTAGTATGGTATTGTCAGCATATCTTAAATTATTGATATTTCTCCCTCCAATTTTCACACCTCCTTCATCTTGGTCCAATCCCGCTTTCCGTATGATATGTTCTGCATATAGGTTAAACAAATAGGGTGATAAAATGCACCCCTGTCTCACACCCTTTCCGATGGGGAACCAATGGCAGACAATATTACCCATATTAGAACTTGTGTTAGCTAAATTGACCAAGGGTAGTAAAACCAACCCTACAGTATTTGATTTAAAGGACTCTGAACAAAACGCTACTTTAGATCCTGGATTTATAAGAGCAGATGAGCCCTCAGCTCAAGCAAATCAAATAGGACATGATGGTATAAACTCTAGCAAAAGAACCAGAGATAAAAATGCAACAATAAAATAGAAATGCAATTTTGAAAGCTTTTTTAAAAAAAATGTTTTTAAATATGTTTTGTTTTAATGTATTTTAAAGTCTGTTTTCATGATGTTTTAAAGTGTGTTTAGTGATTTTGTCCGTTGCCCTGGGCTCCTGCTGGGAGGAAGGGTGGCATATAAATCAAATAATAAATAAATAAATAAACAGGCTCGGTTAATGGGAAATTGTTTTCTGCTTGTTGTCAAATGCCTTTTTGTTCTTGTTGTTATCCACAATGTTTGCACTTTACTCCCTTCCTTCCTTCATTGGCTTCCCAGTTCTGCCACCACATCCCTGGTTACAACTACCTCAGAATAAAGCAAAGGCCCAATGTGACCTCTCTGAGTAACCCTGCCATTAGGTTGAATGAGGCAGCTGCCTCAGGCAGCAGATGTTGGGTGATGTGGGGAATGTGGCAGCAGTCTCTCTCCCCCCCTCCCCCCAGCCATGTGGCCTGCCTCTTAACACATAAGTGAGCATGCTGCCTTCAGGTGCAGTAGAAGATGGCAGCCTATCACCATCATGGAAGAAAGATTCAACTGACAATTCATCTGTTTCTGGATTGGGGGGGCAGGCATCTTATCCTTCTCCTCAGGCAGCAAAATGCGTTGGGCTGGTCCTGACCTGTCAAAAACTTAATAGCTCTTGTGGGAAGTAGTGGCATGGCAGCTCAGCAAAAGAAATTAGACTCTGCCATGTGTTTTTTTATTTTTGATTATGCGTACATTTTTATTTTTATTTATCCTGCTAATTACAAATCAACAGACCTTATGTGTGAGAAGACATTTATCTCCTAGGAACAATAACCTGGGGAAAAAGTAATCATTATTTTGGAACTACCCAATTTGACAGTTACAGTATCAATTTATTGACCCACTTCACACATAACATCAAGCCATAGTTTTTTTTTAACAGACCATAAGTTAACAGTACCAGTTAACTACAGATGATCAGGGAAACCATAACTTGTTTCTCTAGTTTGGTTGTTTTCCAGCTACTCTTGCCTCATTCCTTTGTAGCTTGGTAAGCATCTCAGGGACAATGGCCACACAAACCATAGTTAAGAAAGGGTGCTGGGTTTGCTAGGGCTGTGGCGTCGGAGTCGTAAGAAATGTACCGACTCCGACTTCAAAATAAAAACTTGCTTAGGAATTTAGGAAAGTTTTCTTGTTCAGAAATTTTAATCAAATAAATATATTTTATGTTCTGTCAATCTAGCCTGATGATTCATGTGGTGGTGATGAAATGCCTTGTGCTACCATTTTACTACAGTAAATTTGTTATTACTAGTTAATATACATTTGCCATTTATGAAGGAGTCGGGAGTCGGACAGTAGAAACATAGAGGAGTCAGAGTCGAAAGTTTGGCATACCGACTCCACAGCCCTGGGGTTTGCACATAACACCAAGTCATAGTTCGGATCGTAAGATTGTAAATGGCAACTAACTCAATTGGATTGTTTTTTTGTCTGCTTTAGTTTCTGATTTCAAGCATTTTTATCTTTAATATTTAATACCATGTTTTTGTATTTGTGGTCGGTAGACTGTAAATAAAGATTGTTGTTGTTGTTGTTGTGCTGACCAAGTCATAGTTAAAATATAGGTCTATAAGCCAACAACAAATGATGGCTTCAGACTGATAGATTAATAAACCATGACTTAGCATTTTGTGCCAACTAGGCCATTATATAACTCAGTTTATGAAAAATACTCCCAGTCTTACTTCTTAAGGCCCTTTCACTGGATATGCCAGTGACTGAACCTAATGCTTTATACATACTAAGTTTGTACCCTAATAGTGACGATGATTCCTCCCTTAGTAGGTTGCAGCTTTACATTGTTTTTAAACATTTATGCCAGCATCATTTGCATGCACGGATGCTTCAATGCTACTGTGATGCCATGCATACCTGTGGCACACCACTGGTTCATCCACCGCATTTGCTAAACACTTGCCTTGCTGGCACAAGAAGGCTTTGAAGTAGGCTTTCAGATTCCTGTCTAAGTGAATGTTCTAGGTGTTGCTGCTGAGGCTGCCAAACTACTATAATATAATGAGTTTGGGGTTAGACTAAATGGGTTTTTGATGCTCCCTTGAATCCTGTGGTTTTTTAACTATAAGACTGGATTCTACAGAAAATGAGATAGCTAGGTCAAAACAGGTAGACAAGCTTAACCTGGCAGACTCCCTTTTGTTGGGAGATTGGGCCTTTGCATAACTAAAGAGTTGGCCAGCTGCAGGTGATTTGTTGCCATGGAAACTAATGCCCAGGCTGGAAGTGTTGTCATCAAGGTGTCTTGTGTGTGGCAGAAAACAAAAGAGACTGGCAATTTTGAAACTGGCCCTGCAAGAAACAAAGGCTTGACTTGTTCTCCATGCCGAATCCAAAGCTACAGTTTTGGTGGCCCACTAGAAATTTAAGGAGAGCAAGATCTGTTGGAGCCCTCCATCTTAGGCTCAGGCTGTATATATGTGTAAACAAACTTTATGTTTATTTACCTTTTAGTGTGAGCTTAAGTTGGGGAGATAGCGTAAGTGAGAGTGCTGCTATCTACAAAGACATGCTTGTAAAGTTAATGGGTGGGACTGGCTGTCTCTGCTAGTAGTTATCATGGTCCCCGTTTGTTAGTTGTTTTAGTTTATATTGAGGTTTAAGAGGATTCTTATCTAGTGGTTCTGTGCTGCTCTAAATGTAGATTTTAATTGTATTTTTGGTCATTTTTAGAATGTTGTAAACTGCTCTGGGAATTTCTTTGAAATATAAGTGGTATATAAATAACCTTAAATATTTTTATTTAACAAATTTATATACTGCTTCATAATAATAAATATTTTTTGCAATAATAATAATAATATCACACAAATCCTGTCATGTCTCCAGTAACCTTCAATCCAAGGAAACCAAACGCCAGGTACATTGTGAGATCCCTGAAATTTCTTTCCTCAGAGGTGTGTTTATAACAATACTATTTGATACTGAGGGACATCACACTAAACGTGTCCTCTATGCTCTGTCTCCAAAACACGTTTAACAACACACAATTCACAGGCTAGTCATGCCTAAACAAGTTAAGAGGCATCCTGTGGTTAGAAGAAGAAACACACCCAAATTTTTAGGCCAGGCTAGACATTTGGCAAGTCAGTCATACTATATTTCTCTCAATTTCTTCCATTTTTGCCATAAATAGTCTTGAGTGATATCGTCAAAGGATCATGAAAAATCAACAAAAAAGGATTCTCTTTTTAATATCCAAAATATAGAACTGTGATTGTATCAACCCTCCTACCCCCCAAAAGTCTGAAAAGTGATGATTATTAATGTTGCTTTTTCCATTTTAGTGATTGCTAAATCTAACCAAATGATCTACTTGCACACTGTATGGCAGTCCACAAACATACTACACATTAACCGCCCCCAAGTATTCTACACAATCTATATCATGGTACGCTAGAAGTTCTTTACAAAATTTAGCCTTGCAAACTCAAGCAACAGGTAAAGATAATTAATACTTGAAACATGCACTGCTCAAGCATTTGACGTCAGTGATCCTTCCCACATCCTTCTGCAATAGGTAGGTCAATGCTAGAATTATTTTGCAGAAAGATGAATTAAGACAGCGATACAATTATGTCTTCAAGACCACAAGCCAGAATTTGATCCCATTCCAAAAGAATGTGCTACATTTGCTAGAATGGATCCAATTGCCAGAACCAGTGGGGTTTTCTAAGCTGGTACATTACACAAACTTTTTCTGGCAGTGAAGAGCAAACAGGAAGTAGAGGGCCAGTAGCTGTTGAACTCTCTGGAGTAGATTTCTAGTTGTGTATCACATTTGTCATCACGACAGGTTTCATTCTGTATGTGTTGTACCAGTCTGCCCCCATGTGGCTTCATTTGGATATAGAATGAGACTGGGGAAAGCAGGATTATTGATTTAGAGCAGGGGAATCTGTGGTCTTCCAGATGTTGGACAACTCTGATCTTCCCTATTAGCAATCCTGGCTGGGAGTGATGGGAGTTGAGAGTCCAACTGCATCTGGAGGGCCAAAGGTTCTGTATTAGAGTTTCTCAAACTATGGGGTGGTCTCCCCTCAAGCAGTACCAAATCTTCAGTGAGGGACAAAGGATTGCCAACTTGGTCAATGGTCGGGCAGCTGCTGTTTTCCTCAGCAGAGTGATTAGGAGGGGCACAGCAATCTTTCCAACTAGGCAGCAAAAAGGAAACAAGACATGCCCTTACCAATCCCAAGGCTTCCCTTGCAGCTTCCACTGCTATGTGGCCACTTCTCAAGGCTAAGTGGTGAGCAGCTGTCACAGAGGAGATAGGATTTGTGCCAGAACCAAGAGACACACTAGAGCTGGGAAGATCATAGTTGTTCCAAAATTCCAGCCAAAACATAAAGTCTTTTACAGTACTTACATTTAGGACAGGTGTGGGGAACCTTTGGGTCCTCCAGATGTTACTGATCTGCAGCTCCCATTATCCCTGGACATTGACTATGCCTGGAGTTGTAGTTCAGCAACATCTGGAGGGCCAAAGGTTCCCCACACCTAGTTTAGAACCCAATGGTGGGTGAGGACAGCTCAGAATACTTCACTGCCAAAGAAGATGCTCCAATCTGCAGTTCACCACATGGGGCAGCTGCACACAGAGCCAAGTATGGTTCTTAATACTGCCTTTCCTCTGCTCCCAGAGTCTAGAGAAGAGAGGCTGTAACTTTTTAGAAGTGTGTTCGGATGCAGAAGGGCTGCAGAAAAAAAAGGAAAGACATTGGATACCTCCATGAACAGTCTTTGGAGCCTGTCCCATATTCAAGCTATAGAAATTAGAGTAACTAAGAATTAGGGGATGGGGAACCTATGCTCAAAATGTTTAAGAAATAGAGGTGCATAAACTACAGTCTATGAGGGGTGGGGGATTGAGTGACCACTTGAAGTGTGTTTGTTCAACTGAGACAAATCCTAAGTATGCAGAACTTCATTTGCTCACATCTATCCATTTGTTGTCTCCTTCACTGCTGAAATTGAAGTTTCAGCTGTGTGGATATTCGAACCCTGGTCTCCCAGGTTGTTACAACACATGTCCTTGGGAACCTGAGTGTGTGAACCTGCCACCCACATGTCCCATGAAACACAGCTCCTTGAGAGGTATCTTTTGCTAGGAATAAAACAAGAGCTTTGCCCTGAAATGTGCCTAAATGGTGCATGTATAACCCAAGAAATGCAGGTCCAAACCAGACTAAAGCAAAGCTTTCTTTTATTGAGAGAAAAGAGAGGAATAGCATTATAAAATTACTGGGTGCGTGGCAGCATTAATCATTAATATCCTAACCCATTCATAATTTAAACTCAAGAGATCAAAGGACCCTATTACTATAAGTAGTGACAGGTAGGAGAGATTCCCTATCCTAGGCCCAGGAGTGGGCAGTGGAATGCAGCTGAAGTGATGTGAAGGAGTACTGGCCCAAAAGTAGGAAGGAAGCTGTTTGTCTCAAGGCGTGTGCCGAGACAGACTCCCTTTCTGGTTGTGGCCCGCAGTCCCATGTTCTTCTTTGACAGCATAGTTACCCATGCTGGAGCTCAGATCGCCATCACCCCCCTTTTTTTAGATTTCAAGCCTTGCTTTTTAAAGACACTTTTTCTCTTCCAACTCCCCTGAAAAAGGAGGGGTCTGGGTATGAGGTGATTTCGTGTGTGTGTGTGTGTGTTTCTAGCTGACACTGAGAAACTCAGGCTACTTTCCAATGCTGGTGTTAAACAATGGGATTGTTCTGCTGAGCTTGAGGGAAGCCTGCCAACAAAGAAGATCATTTATTTCAGTTTCTCTTGGTTATTTTTGTTACTCAGAGGATGGCCTTGTGCTGTCTCTTTCACAGTACCTCAGAAATGCATAACCAGTAAGACAACAGCGGTGTGGGGTACAGTCCAGAATGCTCCAGGGTCTTGCACCTGATTCCACTTGAACCAAAATGGAGGTTAGCCAAGCACTCATAACAAGGTCATAGTTCAACACCTTAACCACTACACCACACTGGCTCTCTATTAGACAATAAGACCACAATTAATTCAGACTATTTTTTAGTTGTCTTTCATACATTTTATCGAATTATTTTATTGAATTTTAAAAGGTACTTAGAAGCATTTTAACAATAACTTAAACACCAACAGTTATAACAGGTATGTTGCATGTTAGCCAATTACTGTTATTATATATTTATCCAATCTCCAAGATTATAAATTAGTATTTATTGTCCTATGCGATTCTAATAAACTTTAAGACTTTGATCATGAGGGAATCTTTCCAAAAGGAAGAATGTGCAGCAGGTGGACAAAATCAAGTACATCTTTTATTAAAATATGTGATAAATGGAAACCATGTGGCTGAAAATAAATCCTTTCATTAGTCCTCTAATTAGTCTGCTCTGGTGTGCTAACTTTTCCTTAAGTGATTTGCTAAACCCTTGAGAACCAGCTCTCAACTGAGTAGCCTGATGCTGATTTCCAGTTTCTTGCTATTTCCTTTGGAGCTTCAGCTGGTATAAATAATTTTCTTCTGCACAATTAAGCTTTAAGGATGTATAAAAACTGATATAAATACTGATAGAGGTTCTAAGTAGATCATTTATTGCATTACTTCTGAAATAATATCAAAAATCATCCTCCAGAAGGTTGCAACATGGGGGAAGGTCCACCACATATGAAATAAGACTGCTGTAAAGCACTCTGAGTGGGGCTTCCCTTAAAAATGGTCTGGAAGCTGCAGTTGGTGCAAAATACTGCTGCCCAATTACTGGCTACAGCCAGACAAGATCATGTCACTTCAAGCCTGAAAGCACGGTGTTAGGACCCTGATACAACACCTTTCCCATTATACTGGAATCTCCACGAGCTAGTGTGACAGGCAAGAAAGTGATGTGGGACAGGGCATTCTCAGTGGTGGCATCTTGTTTATGGAACTCCTTCCCAAAGGAGATACAATCATCTTCCACATTAAGAAGATAGGCAAAAATGTATTTATTTGCCCAGGCCTTTGGAACCTGATGATGCTAATTGCAGCTGCTGTTTTTAATAATGGATTTATGATTTTGTATATATTACTGATCATACTGTATGTTGTAATGCAAGTTGACCTATGCTCTAATCTGCAGGAAGAGCTGCATATTAACAATCTCTGCATCCTGTCCAGCATTACTGTAAGAAATGGCTATTAATGTGCTATTACTTGTTATTTACTATTATTATATTACATTATGTATATGGCTCTTTACAAAGAACAGGTATGTCAGGTCCTTAACCCCAGGTGGCTTACAGTCTAGAACAAATGCAGAGAAACAACAGAAGAAGGATGAAATAGAGGGATGAGTAAACTGGAGAAGTATATGTGAATAATTAAGCCTCATGGATGTTGGCGTACAGTGCGATCCAGTTCATGTCTACTCAGAAGTAAGCTCTGTTGGGTTCGATGAGACTTATTCCCAGATAAGCATGTATTGGATTGCAGCCTTAGTTACAACAAGATATAGGGGCTAGGAGGATGTGGGAGCAGAAAATTCAGAGGGGAACTGGAGAGGGGAAGAGACAATGAATAGGAATGAGATTAAGAGAGAACGGGTGGGTGGGTGCCATAATGTCGCAAGCAGAGCCAGAAGTTCAAGCAGGCAAGTCAGGTGGAGGCTCTTCCTCGGCCAGATGCTAAATGTGGGAAGGGCCACAGAACAGCTACCTAGGCAAATATATTTATTTATTTATTATTTTATTATTTCAATTTATATACCGCCCTTAGCGAAATAGCTCTCAGGGCGGTGAACAAACAAAATAAAATACAATATATCATAATAAAAATACAAAAACATATACAAACAAACAACGAAAAGCACAGTAAAAACAAAATAAATACTACAAAAATTAAAATACAGATTAAAAGATTAAAAAAGTTAAGAAGATTAAAATGCCTGGGAGCATAAAAAGGTCTTTACCTGGCGCCGAAAAGATGGAAGTGTAGGCGCCAGGCGTACCTCTTCGGGGAGGCTGTTCCACAACTCAGGGGCCACCACAGAAAAGGCCCTAGATCTCGTAACCACCCTCCGGGCTTCCCGATGGTTGGTACCCGGAGGAGGGCCTTAGATTCTGAACGAAGTGAACGGGTAGGTTCATAGCGAGAGAGGCGTTCCACAAGGTATTGAGGTCCCACGCCGTGTAAGGCTTTATAGGTCAAAACCAGCACCTTGAATCTCTCCCGGAAGCAAATAGGAAGCCAGTGCAGACGCGCCAGGACAGGTGTTATATGCGAAGACCGACTGGTCCTCGTCAATCTGGCAGCTGCGTTCTGCACCAGCTGAAGCTTCCGAACTGTCTTCAAGGGCAGCCCTATGTAGAGCGCATTACAGTAATCCAATCTTGAAGTTACCAGAGCATGGACAACGGAGGCGAGGTCGTCCCTGTCCAGATAGGGGCATAGTTGGGCTACCAGACGAAGATGGTAAAACGCATTCCGTGCCACCGAGGCCACTTGGGCCTCGAGAGACAAGGAAGAGTCGAGAAGAACCCCCAAACTACGTACCTGTTCTTTCAGGGGGAGTGTAACCCCATCCAGAACAGGGTAAGCATCCACCATCTGAGCAGGGAAGGCGTTCACCAACAATGTCTCGGTCTTGTCTGGATTGAGTCTCAGTTTATTAGCTCTCATCCAGTCCATTATCGCGGTCAGGCAACGGTTCAGCACATCAACAGACTCACCTGAGGAAGATGAAAAGGAGAAATAGAGCTGCGTGTCATCAGCGTACTGATGGCAACGCACTCCAAAACTCCTGATGACCGCACCCAGCGGCTGCATGTAGATGTTGAAAAGCATGGGGGACAAGACCGATCCCTGGGGGACTCCACAATGGAGAGTCCATGGTGTCGAGTGATGTTCCCCAAGCACTACCTTCTGGTGACGATCCGCGAAGTAGGAGCGGAACCACTGCCAAGCAGTGCCCCCGACACCCAACTCCGCGAGTCTCCCCAGAAGGATACCATGGTCGATGGTATCAAACGCCGCTGAGAGATCAAGGAGAATCAACAGAGTCACACTCCCCCTGTCCCTCTCCCGACAAAGGTCATCATACAGGGCGACCAAGGCTGTTTCGGTGCCAAAACCGGGCCTGAAACCGGATTGAAACGGATCTAGATGCCACATTCAAGCAGTCCAGATTCACCTGGGTACATGCAGACTCTCCTGGGGCCACTGATAGTTGCTGGACTTGTATGATTAAATAAATAAATATCTAACAAGTAAAAAGCAAGCCCACAACAGAGCAACTGCCCAGCCATCTCACCCTTAGAACCTTTTTTTCCCAGGGCTATGGTTTATTATTATTATTATATTTATTATTTATTTGTTTCATTTTTAAACCGCCCATAGCGAGTAGCTCTCTGGGCGGTGTACAAAAGGATTAAAATACAGAATATCACAAGAAATAAACAGCAAACAAAAAAAGAGTTAAAATTATAACATTAAACGCTTAAAATGCCTGGGAGCATAGCCAGGTCTTAACCTGGCGCCGAAAAGATAGAAGCGTCGGCTCCAGGCGTACTTCTTCGGGGAGGCTGTTCCACAGTTCGGGGGCCACTACAGAAAAGGCCCTAGATCGAGTAACTGTCCTCCGGGCTTCCTGATGGGTTGGTACCCGGAGGAGGGCCTTAGATGCTGAGCGAAGTGACCGGGTCGGTTCATAGCGGGAGAGGCATTCCACAAGATACTGCGGTCCCATGCCGTGTAAGGCTTTATAGGTCAAAACCAGCACCTTGAATCTGGCTCGGAAGCAAATGGGTAGCCAGTGCAAACGGGCCAGAACAGGTGTTATATGTGCTGACCGGCTGGTCCTCGTCAGCAGTCTGGCTGCTGCGTTTTGCACTAGCTGAAGCTTCTGAACTGTCTTCAAGGGCAGCCCTACGTAGAGCGCATTACAGTAATCCAACCTAGAAGTTACCAGAGCATGAACAACTGAGGCGAGGTCATCCCTGTCCAGATAGGGGTTTAGATAAAATGCAGGAATAATGACTAAGCCAAGGATTGCTGCCATGGCACCTGCGAAGGTCTCCAGTGGCACCCCCAACAGGTAGGCCAGAATCTGAGCTTTCATTCTTTAAAAAAAACTCTACTCCTCCTAGAAAGAAGATATAGAGCAAAACATGCTCTAAGCAATTTCCGTGAAATGAGCCAGCCTAGCCGCTCTTCCTGTCAGTGTTATTAGCCAACGAATGAAGTCAGAGTTGTGATTGAGAAGTGAGTTGTCTGGACACTAAGCAATAGGAATCCCCTAGGATCTTTAAAAGATTGCTATTTTGCCCTCTCTTTTAGTGCACTTTTTCAGCTTCTGTCTTTTTCCTAGTCCTTGGGATCTCCCTTCCTTTTTTCCCCTAACAGGCAGGATGAATCTTTCTGGGGCTGGGTTCACCTGACATCAGGTAGTGCCTAGAAATTATTTTCTGCACAATACGTATGGGTGAATGTTAAAGAATCCCCCCCCCAGCAAAAGGCAAATGTGAAAGCTTTGCAAAGAGGCTCATGTCAGGACCTAAAGACCAAGGACTCATTAACAATTCACTGTATAGTTAACTTATAGTACAGTGGTATGGAAGTCTACTTAGAAGTAAGTCTCTTTGTGTTTAGTGTGACTCACTTCCAGGTAAGTAGGTACAGAACGGCAGCCTAAAGTTGGTTTAGGATTGGCACTGGGGAAAACATGGTTTGTGTGCCTTTAACAGCTGAATGGCCGGCAGCCTTTTATAGTATGGAAGTACAATTATGGAAAAAGCTTTAACATGACTATTTAATTTTGTGTAATGCCATGTCCTTATGACAGCCATTTTGTGACTGATGCCCCCTGCACTCTCTCAAAATTTGTTTGCCCTCTGGTCCAAAAGGTTGGTAACCCCTGGATTAGGCTGTGTCTGTGACTGAACTTAAGACAGAGGGCATGTCTTGTACCAGAAAGTAACTGACAACCCACCCTCTAACCTTTTTTTGGACTGCTTGGGGCAGAAGGTATAAAGAGAAGGATGATCTCTGAAAGAGGTAGAAAGATCTAGTTTTTATATAAGTGGGTGGCCCTTTGCTACTACTCTACTCAGTGATGGAATCTGAATCATCAACTCCAGATAAGAGGTGCCCTTTTCTTTGTAGCAGATAAGCATTTCCTTTTGCTGTTGTTGGCCATGACCCCATATATGAGGTTTGAAGACTACAGAAACTGGAAATTTCAAAGGCCATAGAAGACAGATAGTCCATGCACCTATTGTGCATATTCTCTGGCAAGTAATAGAAAAATTCTGTGCACGCTTACTTGGGAATAAGCACCACTGAACTTCCTTTTGAGAACACTTCCACAGGCCTCACATGTACATTTGGAGTGTCAATGGAGTAAGGTTGCCAACTTACTTACTGATTGATTGATTGCACTTGTATACCGACCGCCCCATAGCCGAAGCTCTCTGGGCAATTTACAGCAATCAAAAACATTAAAACAAATATACAATTTAAAACACATATTTTAAAAACAATTTAAAACACAATTTTAAAATTTAAAACAATATAAAAACAACTTTTCAACTAGTCAATATAGTTGTACCTTTAATAGTTTGACATACAACTAGCTGCTGGTGATTGCGCCGTGAACAGCATCACATGCTGTTTCCTTAAACCAAAGACGTATATAGTCATTCCTTCTGACCCCCAGGTCAGCTGGCAACCTTATTTATGTGTAAACTCCACTGAATTCACTCAGAGTAACTTTTGCATAAACAAGTAGGATCATTAAATCAAGAATACACTCAAGTTACATCTTCTACACTTGTAAAGCATGCGTGTCAAGGTCTCTAGTCAATGCAAATGAAGTATAGGCATTCTTTTGTGATAGTTGGCAACTTTATGTGAAACATTGAGAACAGATATACAAAGCGAAATAGGAGGAAACACGTTTCCAGTTCAATCAGGCTTTTATTATTTGAGCCACTAGAATGTCGAGGGACAGGTCACCAGGAAATAAACTGTTATCTACTTTATATCAAGACAGTAATATTTCCATACCTAACAATAGGCACACAAACAGTTCATCTTTGGTTTTTTAAAAAAACCCTTCCATTCCATGTTTTGTTGGCTTGTGCGATGCCAACACAATGAAGAATTAAGATACCGTAAACTATTAAGAACGTGCCTCTTTAAAGTACTGTTATACTTTATAGAAGTAATACAAATAATAAGACAGTAATGCAATTGCTCCTAGCTTGAATTGCTCCAATATTGAACTGCTCTTAGATTCTTCATCAATGAATAAGATAAATTTTAAGAGAACAGAATCTTTAACTCCTTTCACACCCCTTAAATTTTCCAGGGTTAAAAATATTCCCTCCCACTTTCTTTTAACGAATTGGTAATGTACGCGAACCACAAAATTAACCCTAAGTACAGCCACGCGTCCAACAGATTGCGCGAGCGGTTTCCACCCACCTGTCCAGCCGCAGGCGTGACGCTTTAGCCCCACCCCCATTACACATGTGATCGCCAAACCCCACCCACTTCGAGTCTCATGGGACAGCGATTTTGGCGCGCTTTTGGAACAGATCGCTGTTTCTCCTCCTCCTCGCGCTCGGCTGTTGCTAGAAGACGTAACTTAGAGGAGGCCGCTATTCCAACCACCGCTTCATCGCCAACACTCCTTACCTCAGGTAGGACAAAGCCACCTAAGATGCGGAGCCGCGAGGAAGTAGAAGCGACCCTACGTGTTGCCAAACTGGACCCGGAGGAACTGCTTCCTACTGTGCAGTGCCTCAGCTTCTGCCCACAGGCGGACTCCGGAGAGTGTTACCTCCTACAGCTGGAGCCGGACCTGTGCGCTGAGTTGGAAGAGGGGCGAAGGTACGCATGCGCGCGGCAGTGCCGTCTTTCACCCGGCGTTTTGGTTGGGCGATTTGCTCTACGGCGGGAGGGTTAATAGCCTACAAACGGTCCCACGCTGGGAATCTTTGTTGTTGTTATGTGCCTCAAAGTCGACTACGACTATGGCGACCCTATGAATCAGTGACCTCCAAGAGCGTCTGTCATGAACCACCCTGTTCAGATCTTGTAAGTTCAGGTCTGTGGCTTCCTTTATAGAATCAATCCATCTCTTGTTTGGCCTTCCTCTTTTTCTACTCCCTTCTGTGTTTCCCAGCATTATTATCTTTTCTAATGAATCATGTCTCCTCTGACCCTAATTCAGTTTGTTACAGACTTCATAAAGTGGCAAACTTTTAAAAATAGAAATATCAAACTGGAGCATGTTACTCTGGAAGAAATTCTGATCACATAAACTAAACTGCACTCTTAGGGAAGAGAAACATATTAATTTTTTAATTTATATCCCACCCTTCCTCCCAGTAGGAGCCCAGGGTGGCAAACAAGCACTAAAAACATTTTAAAACATCATAAAAGTAGACTTTAAAATATATTGAAACAAAACATCTTTAAAAACATTTTTAAAGCTTTAAAAACATCTTTTAAAAAGGCTTAAAACATATATTTGTTTAAAAAGAATGTTTTAAAACATCTTTAAAACCAATTCCAACACAGACGCAGACTGGGATAAGGTCTCTGCTTAAAAGGCTTGTTGAAAGAGGAAGGTCTTCAGGAGGCGCCAAAAAGATAACAGAGATGGCGTCTGTCTAATATTTAAGGGGAGGGAATTCCAAAGGGTACGTGCCACTACACTAAAGGTCCATTTCCTATGTTGTGCAGAGCAGACTTCCTGATAAGATGGTATCTGCAGGAGGCCCTCACCTGCAGAGCACAGTGATCGACTGGGTATATAAGGGGTGAGACAATCGTTCAGGTATCCTTTCAGGTAACATAGAAAAAATACATTATTATTTGTGCAGCCCATCAATGAAAGTGGACTTTATAGTTGTTTTTTAAATCTTCCTCCATAGCTATATACAGTCTTAAATGTTTACAGTGGGCAAGACAAGAGTTGGTAGAGTTAATATCCATACTGCTTATTGGTCTGAAGGCCTCCAGAGGGAGGCAAAGACCAGGATAACAAGAGAGGAATGTTGCCAAATAGAATGACACATATTTGGCCTTGGCCAACTTATTTAGCAGGATGAGACCTTTCCTGGAGCTGGAGCTGCCCTACTCATGATGCCATTGCACAGGCCCCCAAAGAGCTTGCCTGGGAAGGCCTGTGCCCCTTCCAGGGCACCGTGGGCTCGTCTGGACATACAGTAATGATGTAGTTTACTGTTACGAGAATGAGCCTAGCCTCCCCTAGGCTCTCGTGCTTTCCTCCTTCTCCTCCAGCACAGTTGCAAGGAGTTCAGAAGCTTTCACTTCCATTTTAGATTGACTGCAGCTTGCCATGTCATCCGAACAGGATAAGCTTCAATTAGTGAGAACAAGCCAACGTCAAAGTGTAGTTTATAAAGCTTGCTTTCCACTAACTATAGATGGGATTAACTACAGTTTTGGATTTGGATGACAAGCTAAACTACAATTGATCTGAAACTGAAGTAGAAGCTTTAGACCTCATGATTGTGCCAGGAGAGGAGATGACTGTATGAGTATTGCAGGAGGCTAGGCCTAGGTCATATCCAAATGCAGCCAATGAGAATGACCATCTAAAGAGGTTTCTGTGCTTTTGCACTGAGAAAAGCACCTGCGTATCAGACATAAGACCCTGCATGTTCCTTTTTGGCATAGGCAGACAGTTCAGAAAAGTGCTGCTCTCCAGCCATGTTGACCAAATGGCAGGCACCCATTTTAGGGCAATCTGACCGGATGTCCCAGAGACCTCTGCGTTGAGGCAGAAAATGAGTTCGTCAACCACAGTTTTGATAAGTCACAGTTGTTTCTTTATAGAATAACCAAGGAGGGTGGAAAAAAATTAGTATATAATTGCTGGTTTTTCAAAAGATAGCAGCAAAATTGTTAACATTTCCACTCTGAAGTATTTACACCCTACTAAGTTGCTAAGGACTGCAGTCTTGGACTTAGATAACATATTAATATGGTGTGTACCATATTACTACAAGGCTGTATTGTGGCCTGCCTTATTGTCCTCACATATTGTGTATTGTTATAATTCGGAGAAGAATGTGTTGAACTGAGGCACAAAAGTTGTGACTGATACAGGTAAACAGGAGACAGCATTAAAGGCTGGCTGGTTTGTTTGGGTTTGACATAAAACCAGTCAGATCCACATTTTTATGCATAATATGCATAATTATGTAGTAACAATTGAAACAATTGAAATCCAGCATCACTTCAGTTATTTTTAAAGTTAGCACACTATTCTGAAGTAAGTGCTACTTTAAAAAAACTGTGGCTGCATTCACTCTGGGTTGCATGCAAATTGCATGCATTATGTAGCTCTGGAAGCTGCAGTTGGTGTAAAATGCGGTGGTGTGACTGCTCACTGGGACAGGATATTGCATTTGCTGCCAATTAGCTGCCAGGCCAAGTTCAAGATGCTAGTTTTGGTGTACAGAGCCCTATACAGCATGGGACTAGGATACTTGAAAGATCGTCTTACCCCTTATATACCCAGTCAATCACTGCACTCTGCAGGTGAGAACCTCCTGGAGATAACCATCTTATCAGGAGGTTTGTTCTGCACAATATAGGAAGCGGACCTTTAGTGCTATGGCACCTACCCTTTGGAATTCTCTCCCCTTAAAAATTAGTCAGGGGCCATCTCTATTATCTTTTCAGTGCCTCCTGAAGACCTTCCTGTTTCAACAAGCCTTTTAAATAGAGACCTTATCCCAGTCTGCATCTCTTTTGGAACTGCTTTTTAAAATGTTTTTAAATATTTTTTTTAAAAAAGATGTTTTAAATGTTTTGTTTTTGAGATGTTTTAAGATTTTTTTGTTTTGTCCCTTGTTTGCTGCCCTTGGCTCCTTCTGGGAGGAAGTGCAGGATATAAATGTAATTCATTAGTACCAAGTCCCAATCAGAGCAAGGATGCCCACTTGTGCAGTGGGACTTTCCTCCTCCAGTGTGCCCCTTAAATCTGTTGTAGGGGTTCCCCAACTCTCCAAATCAGATTTGGGGAGGGCACAGGGGGAGGAGAAGAGGGTAAAGTCCCATTGTGCAAGCAAGAAATCCTTGCACTGATGGGACATGTTAGTTGGATACGCCACTCTTTAATTGTTTCATTTTGCTTTGCAGCCTGGTGATTCGTGGAGACAGAGATGAACATGCTGTGCTATGCAGTAAAGATAAAACCTATGACATGAAAATAGCAGATACGTCTAACACATTGCTTTTCATACCCAGCTGTGATACACCAGAGCAGCTTAATTCAGGCAGGCCTTCTTCTAATATCCTTTACACACAGGTATTTAAGGTGCAAGTGATACTTTTCTGAAGCTTACCGCAAGTGGCTAACTGTCTTTGAAAAAGTATGGGGTTGATCATCCTCATTTTCCCTATGAGTCCGGCCATCACAGCGGGTTTTAGCTCCACCTATCGTGCGAAGGCAAGAATGTCTTTGAAGTCAAGACTAGGGGCGTCAGGCCCCTCCCACTCCCCAGTTCATTCTTGCCTTCGTACGAACAAGTTCTCAGATAGCGTAGCTTAAGCTAAGTTTCTTGTATCTACTTGTGTGTTTGTCTGACAGTGCGTGGAGGTTGTTATCTGTAATTCCGCTTCTCCCTCCCCTCTGTCTTGTCTTTAATTCGTTGTGTCTCCTGGAGAATTGTTGGGGGGGATCTTCTATTACCCGGTCCATTTTCCCCAGTTTTTTGAGCCTTCAGCTCAGCAGAGACCGCGGCTGCGGTTCTCTAGCCTTTCAGGCGGGAGCTTGCAGCTGCAGCCCCCGATTTGGCCTGCTGTTTCCCTCGCTCAGGAGCCGGCTCTCGCAGCCTCCTTTTTTCCCCCTCCAGGAGCTTGCGGCTGCGGCGGCTTCGTCGCTCGGCACCGTCTTTTGCCTCCGTCTCCCGACCCTTCAATTTTCCCAGCTTTTTGAGCCTTTCAGCTCAGCAGAGACCGCGGCTGCGGTTCTCTACGTTTGTCTCTCCCGGTCTCAAGCCGTGCTCTGTGGAGCTCTTGGAGAGACCGCGGCTGCGGTTCTCTCCCAGGCGGGAGCTTGTGGCTGCGACTCTCTGCCTCTTTCCAGCCTCATAGTTTCAGCCTGCCGGGGTCGGCTCTCTCAGGCTTCCTCGGCAGTCTCTTCCTTGGGGTTTCTTAGAGCCGCGAGTGCGCCTATTGGCCCCGCGGTTCCTCCGGTGAGACTGTGCTGGGCAGCCCTTCCCCCAGTCGTTTCCAGACGGCCACCATTGCTTCTTCTCCCTCCGCCATTTTTGGATCATTTTTTCCCGCTCTTTTTTCCGAGCGCCATTTTTGTTTGGATTCAAATTTCCCGCCTTCTTTGTTACCCCTTTATTAACCATCGGATACCTTCCCTGCAAGCTGTCTGTATGTGTGTTGTCTGTGTGTTGTAGACAGAGTTACACAAGGCTTCCTCACACACAAAATTACTATGACTGTATCATCAAGGCTGGAGTTTTAATACAGTGGCTGAATTGTACTAAATTTGAATTATATTCAGTACCATCAAGGCTGGAGCTTTAATATCAGTGGCTGACCTGTACTAAATCTGAATTATATTCAGTATTATCAAGACTGGAGCTTTAATATCAGTGGCTGACTTGTACTAAATCTGAATTATATTCAGTATTAAGGCTGGAGCTTTAATTTCAGTGGCTGACTTGTATTAAATCTGAATTATATTCAGTATTTTCAAGGCTGGAGCTTTAATATCAGTGGCTGACTTGTACTAAATCTGAATTACATTCAGTATTATCAAGGCTGGAGACTTAATATCAGCGGCTGACTTGTACTAAATCTGAATTATATTCAGTATTATCAAGACTGGAGCTTTAATATCAGTGGCTGACTGGTAATAAATCTGAATTATATTCAGTATTATCAAGGCTGAAACTTTAATGTCAGTGGATGGCTTGTACTAAATCTGAATTATATTCAGTATTATCAAGGCTGGAACTTTAATTTCAGTGGCTGACTTGTACTAAATCTGAATTATATTCAGTATTATCAAGGCTGGAGTTTTAATATCAGTGGCTGACTTCTAAATCTGAATTATATTCAGTATTATCAAGGCTGGAGCCTTAATATCAGTGGCTGACTTGTACTAAATCTGAATCATATTCAGTTTTATCAAGACTGGAGCTTTAATATCAGTGGCTGACTGGTAATAAATTTGAATTATACTCAGTATCATCAAGGCTGGAGCTTTAATATCAGTGCTGACTTGTACTAAATCCGAATTATATTCAGTACATCCTGCTCCCTGTGTGGCCGTGTACCACGCCTGAAATCCAGCCTCCAGCACTAATCTGAACTATATTTTGTACATCCTGCCCCCTCTGTGGCCGTGTACCAAGCCTAATATACAGCCTATACCATACTAACGCTGATACCTCAGTGCATTCTGCCCCCTCTGTGGCAGTGCACTTCGCCATCTGCCAGTGTATTCTACCCCCTCCGTGGTAGTACGCTGTGCCAGTTCGGGTCTTTACATCCTGCCCCCTCCGTGGCAGTGTACTGCACCCAAGTTAATATAAGATGGCAGAACAGCCAGGCATGTCGCAATCAGCCAATATGATGCCAGATCAGCCAGGCATGTCACAAACAGCCCAGCCACAACACTCTAAGGTGACTAAGCCTAAGCATGTTAGCCAGGCATGTCACAAACAGCCCAGCCACAACACTCTAAGGTGTCTAAGCCTAAGCATGTCAGCCAGGCATGTCACAAACAGCCCAGCCACAACACTCTAAGGTGACTAGCCTAAGCATGTTAAAGTAATGGCTAAGACAAAACATATTTCCAACCATAACAAACCAAAGCGGCCACGCTATGCCTCTGTGCCAACCACAGCAACTCAGGCACACACAAACTATATACTTCATTCCCCTGCTGCTTCCTCTCACGAGGAGGTTTTTGCTGGCTTTTCCTCTCAGTTTTCACCTAACCAGCCTCCCTTCGTTTTACCGCCCCAAACATCTGCTCCAATACCGGCTCAGGCACAAACATCTGCCACAACCGGGCTGCAGCTGTCCCCTGATTTCCTCTCCCAACTTCAAGCCATGCTGGCATCTATTACCTAAATGCAGTCACTACCACGAGTTCCGGCCATACCTCAACTCAACATGGATCAACGTGCGTGTCATGAAACTCATCCTTCCTGCTCACCAAATCCCTTCGATGTAGCCAGAGGCAGATGTATTGACGAAGGAGAAGGAGATGACTGGAGCGACTATTCAGATCATGAGGAGGATACATCGTATCGCTTGTTTAATGCCTCAGACTATCAGCCCCCGGCACGCAGGGTAGTTAATACCCTTGGTCTACAGACTGCGCCTTCAACTTCTTCCGCCCCAGTCATCAAGGGGCCAAGGTTCTCAAATCTCCTGCACTTATTGATCACTACATCCCGGTGCAGGACCCAATTGCCAAATTGATCTCTGAAGAATGGGCTCACCCATTTCAATCTCGCCACTTCAAGAACCTGGCTGACAGGCTTTACACCCTAGCTCTGGACTTTGCCACCAAGTTACACGTCCCTGGCATAGTCGAACCAATCGCTCACCTCGTTTTTCACGATTCCTTTTGCCCAGGGAAGGGGAATCCCAACTAAAGGACACTACTGAGCGTCGAATAGTCTTCACCCTCCGCAAAAACCACGAGGCCACTGCCCTATCCACGCGTGCCTCCGCTTCAGCCTCCATTTTCTCCAGAGCAGCTATGATGTGGCTGGATGATCTTCTAGAGGACACTAACCCTGATCCTGTCGCCCTCAGAAGGTCACTGGTAAAGTTGCGTAAGACAGCAGCTTTTGTGGCCGATGACACCTTGGATGCCACTCAATTGGGGGCACGAGCCATGACGACTCAGATAGTCGCTCGACGGACCCTCTGGCTTCGCCACTGACAGGCTGATTCAGCGGCCAGAATGAACCTGGCCAGGGCTCCTTACTCCGGATCGTTACTCTTCGGCGAGGAAGCCCTAAAGGCAGTGCTGGTTGATCCCAAAGACGCCCACAAACCGGCTCTGGCCACTGTCTAGAACATCGACCACAGGCCTTCCAGGCGCTTTCCTTCCTTCCGTACTAACCAGCCCTTTCGAGGAACGCGGCCAGGAGGACGAGGCCGCAATGTCAGATTCTATGACCCCAATTCATTCAGGGGCTCCTGGAACCGACGATTCCAGGGAAGAGACCTACGGCTGGTTTGTCAACGTCGACAAAAGCCATCTCTAACCAACCCAATGCCTACTACATCTAGGGGCAATGTTGGATTCCCTGCAGGCAATGGTATTCCTGGCTCCAGATCGCATCCCTGCCATCACAAGCATTGCAAGGTCCCTGATACAACAAACATCAGCAAACGTTATGCTTCTAGCCAGGGCACGCGGAATGCTCATTCCTACAATCCATATTGTGCCATGGGCTCAAGCCCCCACTCGGCATCTGCAATGGACTTTACTGCCCTTTCAACAGGACATTGCCAGCTCCAACCATTGCAAAGTTCTCTTAATCCCCGCACTGCGCCTATCATTCTGCTGGTGAACCACACAGAACTGTTGTAACCACAGATGCCAGCCGCATAGACTGGGGAGCCCACTGCAACTCCCAGTACGTTCAGGGGGTTTGGTCCACCATGGAGCAGACTCCAAGCGTCAACTGGCTGGAGCTAAAAGCTAGCCTCCCTCATCGTCGTCTGTGCACAACAACATCTACAATCCCTGAAAGCAGAACATCTCAGATGGATTTGGAATGTGACAGCAGACTGGCTCAGCAGACAACAGCTTTTTCCGGGGAAATGGAAACTTCACCCAGCCATTTTCCATCGTCTTCAGAGTCGGTTCGGCGAATGCTCAATTGACCTGTTTGTCTCCAGTCGCAATTGCCAGCTTCCCAGGTACCTTGCCCGATACCTGGATTCAACAGCGGAAGCAATGGATGCTCTGACAATACCGTAGCCAGACGGTTTCTTGTACGACTTTCCTCCCATACCATTGTTAGCCAAAACCTTGAGGAAGGCGTGAGCCGAGAGGGCACAGCTGGTTCTGATAGCACCATTTTAGCCACGCCGACCGTGGTTCTCAGATCTTCTGGCAATGTCGATGATGGATCCTTGGACACTCCCAATCAGGCCAGACCTCCTACCCCAGGGCCCAGTACTGCACCAAGACCCTACTTGGCTCAATCTAACAGCATGACGTTTTGAACGGGGACATTTGAGGTCAGCTGGACTGTCTGACGCTGTGATCGATATTATTTTGGCCTCGAGAAGACCATCTACTACTCGTATTTATCAACATACCTGGGTGGCTTTCTCCAAGTGGTGTCAGTCCCACCACCATGATCCATCCCAGGCCACTGTGCATCAGGTGCTACAATTTCTCCATAGCGGCTTTATGATGGGACTTCGTCCCAACACTTTACGTCGACATGCGTCCACTACGCTCTCCGGCTGCTGTCCATCGGTTCCCCTCATGGAGTTTGCCGAAAGTTCTGCAGGCTTTGCAACGCCCTCCGTTTGAACCCATCAGGACTGTGCCCCTACGTATACTGTCCTTCAAGGTCTTGTTTTCTGATCGCGATCACATCTGCCAGACGCGTTTCAGAGTTGGGCGCATTGTCTTCTGCTCGACTCCTCTGCGTCTTCCATAAGGACTCTGTTGTGCTGAAGACTGATCCTTCCGTCCCAAGGTCGATTCAGTTTTTCATTGCAACCAGGACATTGTTTTGCCTCCCTTTTGCCGAATCCTACCCATCCCCTCAAGAAGGCTTGGCATTCGTTAGATGTCCGGAGGGCTCTCAAGACCTACCTGTCTAGGACCCAAGAGATTCGACGAACGGAGTCTCTGTTTGTATCCTTTCACCCAAGGTCTATGGGCCATAAAGTATCCAATTCTACCTTATCCCGTTGGTTAAGGGCATGCATTACTTTAGCATATGAGTCCCTGAAGCTGTCAGTTCCAGCTAGTATAACGGCTCATTCTACCAGGTCAGCGGCCACTTCGGCTGCTTTTGCCACTAATGCTCCTGTTGCCGATATTTGTAGGGCTGCAGTCGCGTCTACCCCACACTCGTTTATAAGGCATTATAAAATTGATCGCTATGCCTCTGCTGACGCATCTTTTGGCAGACGAGTGTTTCAACAGGTTCTTAATGTGGATTAGCATCCGGTCCCACCCTGTATGGGCTGCTTTGGTACATCCCGCTGTGATGGCCGGACTCATAGGGAAAATGGACCATTGGTCTCACCTGAAGGGTGATTTTCCTATGAGGACGGACATCACGACCCTCCCAGTTGGAGGATGACCATATATTTTCTAATGTGTTATATATTACTGTTACGCTATTATATTTAAATTTAAAAGTGAAGTCAAGACTTCTAGTTCTGTTATACTGCTATGTTGGAGTCATGTTACTATGCACGGTACTATTGTGTTATTTTCCTGCTGCCAGGCCTGTTGGCCTTGTTCTTGTATTTTTAGATATTTCTCCTTAGACTCGCTGCGAATGAACTGGAGAGTGGGAGGGGCCTGACGCCCCTAGTCTTGACTTCAAAGACATTCTTGCCTTTGCACGATAGGTGGAGCTAAAACCCGCTGTGATGTCCGTCCTCATAGGAAAATCACCCTTCAGGTGAGACCAATGGTCCATTTAAATATATACGGATTGATTGATTGATCACATTTGTACCCTTCCTTTCTTCCATGGAGTTCAAGATAGTGCATGTAGGGTAGTGCTATTTTACCCTTAGTACAATGCTGTGATTTGGGTTAGCAGAACTAGGAGGACTGGTCCTTCAAAAGCTTCATGGCTGAACAGAAATTTTAAACACAGTAGATATATGGGTGGGTGGCCCAGTCTCTCAAATCAGCTGGAGTAGACAGGCTTTTCTTCCTTTCTAGCTCCATGATTCGGTGTTTACAAGAGTCTTACTGCTCTAAAGAAAAGGTGTGTGTGTGTTGGGGAGGCAACAGTAACATGCATCCTTTTTCCATTTTGGTGGCAGGACCATGATGCAAGTACAGGAGTCATTCTGGCCCTGCATCTCTACGGGGCAAGCCCTATTTGTCTTTCATTGCTCACTATCCAAATGCCCAAACAAAACCTGGAGGGAGGTACAGAACCAGAAAGAATGGCAAAGGAAGTAATTTGTTGTCAGGGGTTTCCTTATGGTACCAGATAGGCAGCAATATTTGTGCAAGCTGCTTCAGCTATTCTACAGAATTTGATAGTTTTAAGATTGCTCCCAAAGAAGGAACTTGTGTTCTGAAACACATTGAGCTGTAATAAATCATCTTAGCTAGCACTTCTGACAACAACGTTTCTCCTTTTCCCATTCTTTCTTCTTGCCACCCAAATGGCCACCTTCAGTTGGAAACGGGAAAGGTGCCTTATGAAGAAGCATCTAATCTGCCAAATAGGGGGGGATTTCTTCCTGCTGTTTTCATTACAAAGTCTGTTGCTGCTCAGGGGAGGTCTGTCTGCAACTGCCAGATTTAAAATTTAGTCATGCAAATTCCGATTAAGGCTCTTGCTGTAGATTGCAGGCTTCTCTAATAATTTCTGGGAACTGAGAAGATGTCGACCTAAATTTAAAAAACTGAAGAAACTTCTAATGGAAAATCCTTACGAAGGACCAGACAGCGAGAAAGAGAGAACTTCAGCTAACACAAAGGTAAACATAGGAGAGGGGTGGGTAGAAAAGCTCCCTTTGGTTAGAACAAGATGTGTCAGCTTTTTAAAAAATGTATAATTTAGATTGATTTTGTGAAAGTATAGAAATGAAACTGAAATGATTGCAAGGTAATGACAGCAACTGGTAAGTATTGACTGATATTAAACCCTGGCTTATCTTCACCAATCCTGTAAGGTAGGTGTGTATTATTCTCCCCTCCTGACAAAGTGTGGGAGTGAGCTAAGTGGGGTGGAGATGGAGGCTTTACCAAAGCTGCCTCATGAGCGCACAGGAGAGATGAGCTTTGTATCAAGGACCTCTGGTTCACACTGGGTCCTAGCTAATAGTCACTCTCAAAAACATAAATCTAGTCTCTAAGATACCAGAAGTCTCTGGGAGTCACTTTGAAAAAAGGCAAGGAAAAAAACCTCCCCGAGACGTCCTTCTGTTTTACACATAATTCAAAACAATTAGATGTTAGCAGGGAAAAAAAACTATCTTAAAGACTTTGAATTACCCCAGGAATCCTACAAATTGAAGGTTTTTGTTTCATCTTTTTGTCACTGATCTTGAGAACAGGTGAGGCATGTGTTGAGACAGGGTTTGTATGCTGCAAGGACCAGGGATGAATGATATATTTTCTTTGTGCAGTTTGAGAGTAATAAACATTATGCTTCTACCCCACTGTGAGATATAGCACTATCGATGTACATGGAGATTTAGGGTTGTATCCAACGCAGTTGTCCCATTAGTGCAAGGACTTCCACCTGCACAATGTGACTTCTTCTCTCTGTGCCCCCTGCCCCCAATCTGTTTTGGGGTTCTTCCAATCCTCTAGAGAAGATTTGGGGAGGGGTGTGTGGGGGGAGGAGATCCTGTTGCATTGGCGGAAGTTCTTGCACTAATGGGATGACTTTGTTGCATACAACAGCATAGCATAATCAGGAAGTCAAGTACAAAATTTAATATCTGCTTAATACTTTTGTGTGCCTTCTACAGTACACCACTGAAGATTTGCTAGATCAAGTCCAAGCAAGTGAGGAAGAAATAATGCATCAACTGGAGGTTCTAAAAGCATGCCAAATTAAAGGTATTTTGTCTTTATAAAGATAGGAGATCATCTAGGTCATATTTTATACATGGAGGTCTATTTGTGTTGTTTTCTCCCTAAATGTCTCCTAGAATTCTTTGCTAGTTAAACTTAAAGGTTGCTTTCCTTAATTCTCCTGGATTGTGACATGAAAGGGGTGTGTGTTAAAATTATTCACAAGGATTATTAGAAGTTTTCAAACATTCTGACAGATGACGACTGGTATGGCCTCATAGGCCATATAGCTCATTTTGACTGACTACAGTGGCTATGGTTACTGTAGAAAACTCTTTTACAGCAAAATAAGTGTTTCCTTATTCCTACTCTAGTTTACTTTCCTCAGACTGAAGTATTATGTTTTCATGAAAAGCCAATTCTTGTGCTTTGCACGATACTCAGTTTTCCAGAACAGGAGCTGTCCAGGTAACATTGGGCTCAGATCTTAGTGGCTCCTACTGGGTTCTGTGAGACAAAGCAAAATAAGCTGTAATCTTTAGCACCATTTGGGTGTGCATGTAGACAAGTTTGTGTGTGTAGAAGAGAATCTACTCTAGACAACAATGAAAAACATATCTGCAGTGTCCCTACCATCATAACAAATTGGCACTTGACTAGCATATAATAAGTGGCTAAGGTGGTGTAGATGTAGAGAGATGTAGATGTACTGCCTTCAAATAGATTCCGACTTATGGTAACCCTACGAATAGGGTTTTCATGGTAAGCGGTATTCAGAGGTGGTTTACCATTGCCTTCCTCTGAGGCTGAGAGGCAGTGACTGGCCCAAGGTCACCCAGTGCTCTTCATGGCTATGTGGGGATTCGAACCCTGGTCTCCCAGGTTGTAGTCCAACACTCTAACCACTACGCCACACTGGCTCTCTAAGGTGGTGTGCCTCTCATTTAAAAATATGTGAAAGATTGTAGGCTTACTTTCATAGACGTAGTCTTACCAAGTTACCTATTATGTATGCTGGGTTTTGATTACACCCTTGCTTCTTTGCTTGGCAGGATATTGGAGGATTCTAGACTTTGATTATGAGATGAAACTGTTGAATCATGTGACTCAGTTGATATATACTGAGTCCTGGCCATTCAGCAAGGTTCCTTTGAGCATCTGCTTTCAAGAGCTTGGATCTTTAGAGCCTAAGTAAGTTCTTTTGTTAACACTTACATAAAAGTGTAAGGTAGCATTTTATTCCAGAACAGTAGGGCTCACCCACAAATTTTGAGTTGTGAAAATACTTTTGTTCAGTTAGATATAGCATGCATTGTTGCAATTATTTTATTATTTATTACATTTATATACCACCCATTAACTCCACTCTCAGGGCTGTTTACAACATTTAGACTGTTTTTTCCTGAACCACACAATTCAGACTTGGGGTAAAATTTGATGTGATGCTAACAGAGACATCCAAATTGAAGGTGGTGGCACATAAACCACCAAATCCAGAACACTGCACAAAGGAGGGAGTAGCTTTTAGTTTTTCAGTTTGTGCCTGTTTAAAAAATGATTTTCCTTCTATACTTTCCAGTGGGAATAAAAATACATACACTAGCTCCAGGGCTGGCTTTTTTTCCTGTGTGCCTCTACTGGCACTGTAGCTCTGACTTTGAAGACAAGGACCATCGAGGTTTCTGTGTCAGCTGGGAAGGACCATAAGAGGTCAGATCTCTCTCTGAAGTTAGACCTCTCCCCTCCCTTCTCTCTCTGTGGGGGAGATCCTAAACATCCTGTGGTCCCTGGGATTGCAGCCTAAGTGTGTCATTGGAAACCACTTCAGATACATAAAATAGTAGCATGTGCTGCAGGTGATTTTCATTGGAACTGAAGCACAGGAGGAGGTTTAACCCTCCCCCCCTCAAAAAATATGTTTATGAGCCTGAGAAAAGGGGGGGGGGAAGCTCCCCTTGGCACCAATAATGCGGCTATGGAGAACAGGCACAATTGTTGGAAAACAGTAATAGGTCACAACTGAGTTGTTTTCCCCATCTATATCTGCTATTGCACAATGCAGGGGAGCGCAGCAGGTGTTTTGCATGAATAGTCTTCAGAATACTTCCTCCTCTCCGTTTTCGAAGTAACCTAGTACTAAACTCTCAAGTGGCATGATACATGCACTTAAACGTACTTTACATTTATAAGTTTAAGGGCAGGTGTTAGGATCAGCTGAGCTGGCCAAATTGTGTTAGTATATGGTAATTTAGTTTTTCTTAGTTTACTAAAAGTAGACAAATGTTTATTCCAGGGAAATGATAGAACATATTCTTGTGAGTTATGGAAAGAAATACATTGACGAAGGTAAGTTAGCTCCATCAGTGCAAGTTTTTAAAATAATAATAAAGCACCCTAAATAAGTAGCTGTACATAACTATGGATAGCATATTTTGTCACATGAGAATAGCAGAAGTATTAGTGCCAAACTAGCTGTGATAAAGGCAAGCTGTTTGTTTATATCTATGCTGTGTAAAGCTAACATTCTTGCCTATAAGGTTTACTGACACACAGACTACTCTGATCATTGTATCTTCCTCTTTAAACCCAGGTTGGCCCCACATGCTTTCCTTGCAGCCAAGCCTCAGACGAGGAGAAAAGGATCTGGGATGGGGGTGGGGGGAGACTATAAGGAGAGTGGTGGTAGTTAGGTCGGGGGAGGGCCATGGCTCAATGGCACAACATCTGCCTTGCATGCTGAGAATCCCAAATTCAATCCCTGGCATTTACAGGTAGGGCTGGGAGGGAACCCTGCCTGAAACCCTGGAGAGCTGCTGCCAGTCAGTGTGGACAATACTGACCTAGATGGACCAATAGTCTGACTCTGTAGAAGGTCCCCTTCTACTCTAAAATTGAAACCTCCTTCCCTAGTGACTATAAACAGGTGTGGGGTACCTGGTGCCCTCCAGATATTGCAGAATTAGAACTCCCATCATCCCTGGCCACTGGCCATGCTTGCTGGAGCTGATGGAAGCTGCAGTTCAGCAACACCTGGAGGGTCAAATATTTATTTATTTATTGCATTTGTATACTGCCCCATAGCCAACGCTCTCTGGGCGGTTTACAGCAATTAAAAGGTCAAAGGTTCCTCAAACCTGCTATTGATTATTACGGCAGACTTAAATTATTTATCCAAATATACCCAAACTGAATGATTTTAAAGTGTCTGGGATATTTTATTTAAAGAATTCAGATATATTATACATATTAACATGTGTTTTTAATACTCGTTCCTAGGCAAGACTTACTTTGAAATGAATGAAGAGAAGATATGCAGAGCAACAGCACAAATGCTCTTGCAAAATGCAGTTAAATTCAGTCTCTCAGAATTCCAGGAAGTGTGGCAGCAAAGCGTCCCTGAAGGAATGACAACTAGACAGGACCAGTTAAAGGTAAAATAAACCTAGTAATTCACACCCACAGAAACACCTTGGGTCGGGCACAGAATTAGTGCTTTCTATGCAGGAGAAAAAGGAGCTCCTCTACAGAAGACTGGAAAACTGGTAGAAAGTATTATTAAAGCTAGATTAACTAAGCACATAGAAGAACAAGCCTTGCTGAACCAGAGCCAGCATGGCTTCTGCAAGGGAAAGTCCTGTCTCAGTAACCTATTAGAATTCTTTGAGAGTGTCAACAAGCATATAGATAGAGGTGATCCAGTGGACATAGTGTACTTAGACTTTCAAAAAGCTTTTGACAAGGTACCTCACCAAAGACTTCTGAGGAAGCTTAGCAGTCATGGAATAAGAGGAGAGATTCTCTTGTGGATAAGGAATTGGTTAAGAAGGAGAAAGCAGAGAGTGGGAGTAAATGGACAGTTCTCCCAATGGAGGGCTGTAGAAAGTGGAGTCCCTCAAGGATCGGTATTGGGACCTGTACTTTTCAACTTGTTCATTAATGACCTAGAATTAGGAGTGAGCAGTGAAGTGGCCAAGTTTGCTGACGACACAGTATTTAGTAATCCACAGGATATTACATAAAAATAAAAGCCATACTGAGTGTTAGAAAAGATGCTAGATTGTCTCAGGGAACAAAGAAAGCTGACAGATTTTCTGCTAGAGAATAAATTAAGAGAAGTTAGAAAGAATATGCTGAGATAAGCATCATCCATACTGAATGGCTTTGCACTCTGCCATTTCCCTTAATGGAATTCAGTGGGAACTGTACCAAGTCCTAAATACTTCATAAATATGTCATATCACATAGGCATCGAACATCAGGCAGCTGACTCTGTGACAGCCCTTTTGCTTAAACTCTGCTTAAGCCAGTGAGACTGTAAAATATGCTTAGAAGAAGGTACTGAACACATCAAAATATTTTATTGTTGCAATAGCTCAGGGATGGATTCTTTTGCAATGCAAAGTGGTGCTTTCTTGCATCTCTGTTTACTGAAACTGCTGCAGATTTTGCCACCGACTTTAACAGAAGTTAAATTGTTGCATCCAGGTCTTCCAGTGGTTGTTCAATACAGGTGTAGCTGATTTTTAGCACAGGAAATCAGTGAAACATGAAAACAGGACATGGTGTGTGTGTGTGTGAAGGCCCAGGCCAGGGGGAGGGCTGGGGGGCCACCCCCTAATTTTTTTCTGCCCCCCATTTAATAAATAACTACATTTATTACAGAAGAAAAAGTCTCCCCTCCCTTTTACGCTGCCTATGGGCCTGTCAGGGCTTAAGAAGTGGTCATTCCTCTGTAACAGCCTCTCTCCCCCATACCTCCATAGGATTTCTCTGTTAATAGCTCTTATATGTACCTCCTTCATGAGAGGATATTCTGTGGAGGTGGGAGGAGGTGCAAAAGGTGACAACAACAGAGTGGACCTTTTCAGTGCTGGTACCCAGTAATGGAACGCTCTTCCCATAGAGGCTTACCAGGCATCTTCCTTGCAGCAAATTCAGCAGTATATATTTACATTTATATTTCAGTAGTCCTTTTAATGTTTCTTAAATATTTTGACCTTTTAAATTCTGTTTAATTCTGCTGTTTTAAGTTTGATTGATGCTTTAAGATGCTCAGAAAACCACATACGTATAATAATGTATACGTATGATAATGAATATATAATTGATCTGTAATCTTAATGGTTCATTATGATGGAAATTTGTAGCATTTATAATATTTTAGGAAAATCCTGTGTACAAGTAAATCCCACTGAGGTCTTACTATCAGGTCAGCATTTATAGTATTTCTATAAGGTATACTTTCTTAGGAGCAAACTCCACTGAATTAAATGGGACTTGCTTCTCAGTAGACACATGCAGACTTTGCTGTTAATCTCCCTATGGCTTCACTACACAATTTGTGACCAAATGGTTTATTTTCCATCATTAAAAAAAATAATTTAAATATTGATTTAGTTGTTCTTTGGCTATGGTTTAATGGTGTTTGAAGAAACATATGGTTTAATTGTGTTTGAAGAAACATATTTTCTTCCACTTTTTCAAACATTTAATACAATTGAAATCATGGGGGAAAATGCTGTTAAAGAAATAATCCTAATAAATAAATTGTACACTCTTTGGGACTGTACCCAGCTGTTCCAATCCTACAAGGGAGATATGCATACAGAGCCAGGTTCCCATCTGCTGATTCCCTTAATGGAGCAGGAACGGTATAAGCAAGATCTTCTCTGTGGTGGCTCCCAGATTACAGAATGTCCTCCCATCTTACATACAGCTGGCACCAATTTTTATGAATTTTCATCACCAGCTGAAAACACATCTATTTTCATAGGCATTTTGCTGGCTAAGAATGTTAGGCTGTTTTCTGATTTTGCTATTACTGCCATTTTATTGTTGCTTTTGTTATTTTCAGTTTTATATCACCTTATTTTATGATGTTCTGATGAAATTATTCTATGTTTTAAATGGTTTTATGGAACCTGCCCTGGGATTGCTTACAGGTTAAATAAATATATAAAATGAGCGAACAATATTTTTATTTGAACTTTTGCATTGCAATCTGCATTCAGGCACATGATTGTAACCCTAGTCATTTAGATTCCCTTTGCAACCCTGGTCATTCAAGCACTGCCCCAACACAGGAAAAAAGAGTGAGTAGCTAGTGTGGGGCAGTGGTTAAGGTGTGGGACTATGACCTGGGAGACCAGGGTTCAAATCCCCACACAGCCATGAAGCTCACTGGGTGACCTTGGGCCAGCCACTGCCTCTCAGCCTCAGAGGAAGGCAATGGTAACCCCCTCTGAATACCACTTACCATGAAAACCCTATTCATAAGGTCACCATAAGTCAGAATCGATTTGAAGGCAGTCCATTTCCATTTCAGATAAGATGAGCAAATGGAGAACTGTGACAAAAGCGTTTGTTGGTCACAATGATTCCTTTACAAAAGGTCTTTGCTTGTATGAGAGCAAAACAATTGGTGAAGTTAATGCCACTTTCACCTTGAGCACTTACTTATTACAAAAGAAAGCCCTTGTTAAAAAGTGATTGATGAACATGGTTATACATCAACATGGCATTTTATCATGCAGAAAGCAGAGAGTAGGAATAAACGGACAGTTTTCCCAATGGAGGGCTGTAGAAAGTGGAGTCCCTCAAGGATTGGTATTGGGACCTGTACTTTTCAACTTGTTCATTAATGACCTAGAATTAGGAGTGAGCAGTGAAGTGGCCAAGTTTGCTGAGGACACTAAATTGTTCAGGGTTGTTAAAACAAAAAGGGATTGCGAAGAGCTCCAAAAAGACCTCTCCAAACTGAGTGAATGGGCGGAAAAATGGCAAATGCAATTCAATATAAACAAGTGTAAAATTATGCATATTGGAGCAAAAAATCTTAATTTCACATATACGCTCATGGGGTCTGAACTGGCGGTGACCGACCAGGAGAGAGACCTTGGGGTTGTAGTGGACAGCATGATGAAAATGTCGACCCGGTGTGCGGCAGCTGTGAAAAAGGCAAATTCCATGCTAGCAATAATTAGGAAAGGTATTGAAAATAAAACAGCCGATATCATAATGCCATTGTATAAATCTATGGTGCGGCCGCATTTGGAATACTGTGTACAGTTCTGGTCGCCTCATCTCAAAAAGAGTTGGAAAAGGTTCAGAAGAGGGCAACCAGAATGATCAAGGGGATGGAGCGACTCCCTTACGAGGAAAGGTTGCAGCATTTGGGGCTTTTTAGTTTAGAGAAAAGGCGGGTCAGAGGAGACATGATAGAAGTGTATAAAATTATGCATGGCATTGAGAAAGTGGATAGAGAAAAGTTCTTCTCCCTGTCTCATAATACTAGAACTCGTGGACATTCAAAGAAGCTGAATGTTGGAAGATTCAGGACAGACAAAAGGAAGTACTTCTTTACTCAGCGCATAGTTAAACTATGGAATTTGCTCCCACAAGATGCAGTAATGGCCACCAGCTTGGATGGCTTTAAAAGAAGATTAGACAAATTCATGGAGGACAGGGCTATCAATGGCTACTAGCCATGATGGCTGTGCTCTGCCACCCTAGTCAGAGGCAGCATGCTTCTGAAAACCAGTTGCCGGAAGCCTCAGGAGGGTAGAGTGTTCTTGCACTCGGGTCCTGCTTGCGGGCTTCCCCCAGGCACCTGGTTGGCCACTGTGAGAACAGGATGCTGGACTAGATGGGCCACTGGCCTGATCCAGCAGGCTCTTCTTATGTTCTTAAGACAAGTCAGTGTGGTGCAGCGGACTAAGACCAGGAAGACTAGAGTTTGTATCCTCACTCTGCCATGAAGCTCACTGGGTGGCATTGGGTCAGACGCGGCCTCTCAGCTTAAGCTACCTTACAGGGTTGTTGTGAGGATCAAATGGGGAAGGATAGGGCCATGTATACCATACTGACCTCTTATTTATTTATTTATTAAAGGGTTTGGCTCTTGTGGACAAAACCTTCAGACCAGAAACTATTTCCTTGCTGAATGTTGAAGACTTACCAGAAGATAACCAAGAAAGATTTAACAGCTTGTTTGCTATCAGAGAGAAATGGACTGAAGCTGATATAGCTCCATATATACAGTGAGTAGTACAAATACTGGATGTTACAGCATCCCAAACAGCTGAGTTACGGCACATGTCAGAATTGTATCCAAATAACTGATACTGAACCCTTTTTAACCTGCAGTTTCCTTTTTCTGTTGGTGTACCACTAACACTGGTCTTTATTTCTTTTCTGTCTGTATACAGCTTCTTTTGGGCAAACTGAATACCATAAGCTTCAGTTTTTATTTATACGGTGATATCATTCAACTTCACCTGCCATAACAGCTTCTGCCTCCCGTCCAACAAATCTTTCCAATATTTCAGGGTGAACATCTTAAACTTAAATTTTGCATCTGGCACACTGTCACTCCCCACATCTTTTTCTGCTCCTCTGGCAGTGTTGCTTTCTATCTTTTTGTCTATGTGTGCAGCTTGGGTTTCATCTTTGGCTTGTTTTGTTTTCTTCACATCTCAAATTCAATCAGTTGCTAAAAACATGGTGCTAAAACAAAATTATTTATAGTTACAGAATATTTATATACTGCTTTCTCACAAAATATTGGGTGGTGTACATCAACATAAAAACATTTAAAAGCAATACAAAACCATCATTAAAATGACTGGCTGCTCAAGAGACATTTTAAACAACTGCATTGATTTGTCAGCATAAAAAAATCTTCAAGAGGCACCTGACAGTCAAAAGTGAGGATGCTTTTGTAACTGTTGTTAAAGCATATCATGGTTAATTCCAACCACACTGAAAGTGAGGTTCTTAAATTAGCCTAACATGTGAGAGGGTGGCAAAAATTACCTAACACCCACAATACTGCAATAATCTTCCTCATTCCCACAATAATCCACTTGTGTGTTGAACTCTTATCAGAATAATCATCTTTGTTCCCTTTATTGTCTTTGCAAATCAATGGAATGGCTTCATTTTTTACAGTATATACTTTAGTTTTCCTCCTTGCTTTCAAAACTCTTCATGATCTTGGTTTCTCCTTTCCTTTTACACCACTCCCTGCCATCTATGTTCCTTGTTTCCACAGTTGTTACTCAACCTAAAATGTGTGGTGGTTAATTTGATGGACTTTAATATCTTACTAGTGATTAAGCCATGATTTGGCTTGGAGTACTTTAAAAGTAACTGAAGCATATGGTCCTGTTATTCAGTCTTTGAAGTTGCATAAATAGTAATTATATTCTATTTTGCAGGGACTTATGTTCAGAGAAGCAAACAATTAGTGCACTGCTGACAAAGTATGCTCGCTCTTCAATGCATAATGGACTTAAAGTTTATAATTCTAGAAGACCCATTTCATAAGAAGCAACACTGATTACAAACTGAAGATGCACTATAGACTATCAACTGATGGCTTAAATTTGGAGTTGAGGTTGTTGGGATTTTTTCAGCAATTTTATTTCATATGGTTAAAATTCCAGGGATCTTCTCTTAAGCATGTAACGGTATTAAAATGCATCGTAATTCCTATATAGAATTTTGAAGATAAAACTGAACTCTTTGAAAAGTTCAACAGTGGACAAATACATTCTTTAAATCCTCTGGAACTATCTCTGTAATGAATATTAAGAACTAGAATTATTCATAAAGCTGTGTTAGAATCCCAGAGGTAAAAATACACTCTTCTTGTGTCTATATGTATTAAAGCATATGGTAATACAAAATATGGGTAATAGTTACAGAAGTCAAATTCTGATTTGGCAGGGGGACCAATGTGTGGTAGAACATGTGGTTCTAGCAACCTGCATCTCCTTTCATCCTCCAGGAAAAGCTGGATATGTCTCTAAGGTAGATTTCCCCCTTTTTCTGAAGCCAGCTGTAACAACATTCTGACCTTCTACTGACTATTATTTTTATGCAACAATCTCCTGTGGTAGATGAACCTGAGAGAGATTATTTAACTGGCCCAACCTCACACTGGGCTTTGCTGAGTGGAAATTTGAAAGTGTCTCTCCATGGTCTGCATTTTGGTACTCCTATCTATTACTTCGCAGTGGATCTGGCTATGGCCAAAGAGATCATTTTCCCCAGACAAGGACATGATTGAGTAGGTAGGAAAGCTGGCAGTTTCCTTGCAGGCTGGATGCTATGGGGACCTCTGATTTCCTTTCATTGTAATCCAGTAAGGAATATATATTTCTGCCTATGGTGCTGCAACCCCCTTGAATTGCAAGAAGTTCATTAAAACAACCTTCTAAAAGCTGCGTGTGATATAGGGCTGTAGGGGGGAAAAGTCATGTACTGGTTTGACTTTTTCCATGATATTTGAGCAGGTCTGCCCCTATTTTTGCTGAGACTGAAACAGATCTGATGTGAACCATAGATAAAATGCTGTATGAGTATGCCACCCACTTACTGTCACATTTTAAATGCACTTTGTACAGTGGTACGCTGACTCATGGTTATATTTGAATATGATGGGGTTTAGGTATGTTTACATGAGTAGCTTTTATCCATTCCTCATGTCATGACTATTTCTGTTTTCAGTTTCCTGTATAGGACTTGGAAAACAGTGTGTATGGGACAGGGGTTCATGCTAGTTACCTAAATGTTCTACTTGTCCACAGTGGGGTTCTAAAAACTGAGGCTATAGCTGTTCTTAAATTGAATGATAGCATGATATGAACTACCACTTTTCAGCTAATTTGGATGAAAGACTATGTTGATAATACTGACATTTTCATGGGTGGAAATAACACAAATACAGCTGAAAAGCTACTCAGTGAAAACACTTTCATTCCATAGTTCTTGCCAACACTGACTACTGCACACATCTCTCTGATCCCCCCCCCATTGTCACAACTGGTCACTTTCACCTGTATCCAGAACTCTGTAGCTTAAGTCATTAATTTATGTTTGTTCAAACATGTAATGCCCCTCCTTAAATCCTTATATATTTTTCCCTGTATTGAGCACAAACTTGAAGGCATCCCTGGTCCTTCCTCTCTTGTTTTTCTTTTTGCCCTCCTGTCTGTCTGCCTCTGATGTTTGCTTCTTCAGCTCAGCTACCCTCAGCGATCTGAAAGGCTCCTGGTTTCTTAACTCACTGCTCTCGCTGCCCCTTTTAGCTGGGGAACTCCCTTAGAAAATATGTAAGTGATGTTGCAACTCACCTCTTTCCTTGAGTCTTTTTGGCATTATCTATTCGAAGTATTTATATGTAGCCTTTCAGTGCTCATACTGAAACTAAACCCCAGTACATGTAAAACTACCTGACAATATTGCCTCTTCTCTCTGTTAGTTTTCACTGTCAGAATTTATATGGTGTGGCAGCTAATGGGCAGCAAGTGCAATTCTTTCACAGCAGCTGGGCAACACGGCGCTATCCTGCCCCAGTGGACAGCCCCACATAGATCACATTACAGTAATCCAGTCTGTAGGTTGCCAGTGCATGGAATGGTCACGCTATCCTGGTCAAGAAATGGCCGCAGCTGTCTTACCAGCCAAAGCTGGTAAAAGGCTCTCCTAGCCACGGAGGTCACCTGGTCCTCTAGCAACAAAGATGGATCCAGGAGCACCCCCAGATTACAGACCTGCTCTTTCAGAGGGAGTATTACCCATCCAAAGCAGGCAACTGATCAACTATCCAAAGTCAGGAACCACCAACTATAGCACCTGTGATGTTCCTGTATTAATGTAAATATGGTAAGTGCTGTTTGTATAGAAGATACATGGTAAGTGGAATGAAAGAGGAGGGGGGAGTAGATGAGCAGTAGAATGCTGGATGATTGGCTGAGCGTTTGAATGGCTGAGAGTATAAATGGAAGAATGACAGTTGAATCTGGGTGGACGTTGGTGGGTTTTAGAGGTGTTTGAGAGGTGTTTGGAGCTGGGTGTTAGGTGGTGGATGTGGGGAGAGTGTGGAGTTCGGATTAATACTAAGACAAGTATCACAGGAATAGATGAAACCATATGCTTATGTGCCTTTATAAAGTAATCTTGTTATTTCTAATATTTAATAAACACTATTTTGGTTTACTGGAGGCCTGATCCTTGGCTGGGGAATATACAGACCAGAGGGGAGGGCAAGGTACTTACCAAGGCTGAAGGGAAACTGTAACAATTGCTGGCAGCGGTGAAGGGAAGAATATAACACCACAAGTATCCAGAGCAACCCAGAATTATATGCATTCTATATAGATCAAAGGGATTGGGACAGCTTAAGCACGCAGTCACAGAGGTAACCTGATTGAGAGAGACTCAGGCAGAGTCTCTGGGAATACTGGTTATAGGACGTGACTGGTGGTCACTGATGTTCCTCTATTAGTGTATATATGGTAAGTGCTGTTTGTATAGGAGATACATGGTAAGTGGAATGAAAGAGGAAGGGGGAGTGAATGGGCAGTAGAATGCTGGATGATTGGCTGAATGTTTAAAATGGCTGACAGTATAAATGGAAGGATGTCAGGTAAATCTGGGGGGATGTGAGGTGGAAGGTGGATGTGAGGTGGAAGGTGGATGTTAGTGGGTTGTTTTGGTGGGTTTAAGAGAGGAGATTGTGTGGAGAGTTGGTGGATGTGAGGAGAGTGTGGAGTTCGGATTAATACTAAGACCAGTACCTCAGGGATAGATGAAACCATATGCTTAGGTGCCTTTATAAAGAAATCTTGTTATCTCTGTTATTTAATAAATATATTTGGTTTACCAAAGGCCTGATCCTTGGCTGGAGTTTCACATACCAGAAGGGAGGGTAAGGTAAATACCAAGGCTGAAGAGTGACAAATGGTGGCAGCGGGGAAGGGAAGAATAACACCACAAGTATTCAGAGCAAACCAGGATTATCTGCATTGATACAAAAGGATTGGGACAGCTTAAGCACGCAGTCACAGAGGTAACCTGATTGAGAGAGACTCAGGCAGAGTCTCTGGGAATACGGGTTATAGGACGTGACTGGTGGTGCTGCCTAGCAGGGGGATCTGGTGAGGTCTATGCTAGAGCGGGGAGAGAAACCATAAAAAAGGACAGTCCGGACTGGTGGAGTCGCTGGTGGTGCCTAGTGACAGGCAGTAACCACGAGCAGGTAGGAACCTGACAGGGAGAGCCGGGGAAGGACCGTCACAGTCACCTCCATCTTGCTAGAATCCAGACTCAGTTTATTGGCCCTCATCCAGCCCACCAGGCACTGGTCCAAGGGCTTTCACAGCCTCTGCCGATTCAGATGTTACAGAGAAATAGAGCCAGGTGTCGTCAGCATACTGCTGACACCCTGCCCCAAACCTGATGACCGCTCCCAAGGGCTTCATATAGATGTTAAACAGCACTGAGGACAAGATGGTACCATGTGGCATCCCACAGTGCAAATGCTAGGGAGCCAATAGACAATCACCCAGTGCTATTCTGTGAAAACTACCCTGCAGATAAGATTGGGACCACTGTAAAACAGTGCCACTGACACCCATCTCATCTAGTCAGAAGGATGCCATGGTCAATACAGTAGTATCAAAAGCTGCTGAGAGATCAAGTAAAAATAACAGGGTTGCACTTCCGCTGATAAGATAATCGGGGTGACAAAGGGTGATTCAGTCCCACAACCAGGCCTGAACCCAGACTGGGATGGGTCAAGATAACCTTGCAATTGCTGGGCCACAGCCTTCTCAATTACTTTCCCTAAAAGGGGGCATTTGTGACCGGGCAGTAGTTAGCACAAGCCAATGGATCCAGGGTGGGCTTTTTCAGGAGTGGACAGATCACCGCCTCTTTCAGGGCAGCTGGGACTACTTCCTCTCAGAAATACACCCTGGATCCACTCAGTCATAACCCCTTGCCAAGCTTTAATAAGCCAAGAAGGGCAACAGTTGAGAGGACACGTTGCTGGCTGCATTGTCGCAAGCACCTTGTCCATATCATCAGGCCACATCAGCTGAAACTGATCCCAAGAAGTTGCAGCAGGCATTGCACTGGACACCTCTCTGGGGACTACAGTAGATGCAGATGGGGCATCAAAATTGCTGAGCAACTTTACCTTCGAAGTGCCTTGAAAACAATTTACAGTGGGCTTAGTTTTTGTTTTATGTTTCTCTATGACGTGCCATATACATTTAGGGGTTTGGCCAAAATCATGCAGGAGAGGTACAGCAACAGTTCTGAGTCATGATGACTATATGCTACTTCCAGATTGAGGCAATATGCCTCTGTTGTTGGGGAGCAATCATGGAAGAACCCTATTGGGTCAATTTCCTTGCTTGTGTGTTTCCCAGAAGCATTTGACTGGCCATTGTGGGAAACAGGATGCTGGAGCATTAGTCTGACCCAGCAGGACTCTTCTGTTTGCACTGAAGAATTATTATTGTCAAAAGGAAGTTTCCCTCCATGAAAATTAAAAGGTAAAAGCGGCCATAAGTCTTTTTTATGCCTTCAACGGTAAAGCTGGGAATTAACTCTTAGTATTCTTCTCTGGGAGGGTCTAGGACAGGTGTTGCTGAACTACAAGTCCCATAATCCCTGGCCCATTGGCTATGCTGGTTGGAGCTGATAGGAGGCACAGGTCAGCAACCTGTGGAGGGCCAAAGATTCCCCACCCGCTCAAGGAGTATGATTATGGTTAAGTCCTAATTTATTTTGCAGCCTTTTTATGCCTAGTTATTGGTTTTTCAAGTTTTAGTGTGTAACAATACAAGTAACAAGCATGAACAATAAAAGGAAGAAAGACAGGTGGGGAAAGAGTTGAGTTTTAGAAACAACAGTTGTTTGGTTAAGCTAACAGACTTTAAAATCCAGACCATTTCCACTATATAAACCTATACAAAACACATTTATTTGGGTAAAAATCCTATAGATGGAGTACATGTGCTTGGGTTGCATGATTCCTTTATTTATATTTATTAACTTTGTAGGACTATGGTTTGCAAATCTGTAGTTATATGCTACTCTATGTGCGTAGGTTTCCTCACATTGTTGCAACACAGATTTGGAACACAAACCACCACAATTATTGCTATATCACAGGTATGCCATCCCATTTGGAATTGTCTTCATCAAAATAAAGGCACCAATTTAACAGAGTCAAGCGCATTTAAAACCATTAATTTCAACAAGCTTAAGTGCCCTTAACACTCTGTTGGATGGTCACTAACCTTTTGTTCATTCTGTTTATGTATGCATGTAAAAGCACCAATTCAGTTTGACATCTGTAAATAATGATTCGTTTTTATTAATATCTGCTGCAACAATATGAAACAGAAAACCTCTTGAATTATGAAGTAAATGTATCCAAGAGTACCAACATCTATACTCTGGACAAGAGGCTATTGTAAGGACAGAATATGGAGACACTGATTGGTTCCCAATTGGAAAGGGTATGAGATGAGTGTATTTTATCACCCTATTTGTTTAATCTATATGCAGAACATATCATACGGAAAGTGGGATTGGACCAAGATGAAGGAGGTGTGAAAACTGGAGGGAGAAACATAAATAACTTAAGATATACAGACGATACCATACTACTAGCAGAAACCAGTAATGATTTGAAACGAATGCTGATAAAAGTTAAAGGGGAAAGCATAAAAGCAGGACTATAGCTGAACATCAAGAAGATTAAAGTAATGACAACAGAAGATTTCTGTAACTTTAAAGCTGACAACAACGACATTGAACTTGTCAAGGATTATCAATACCTTGGCACAGTCATTAACCAAAATGGAGACATTAGAAATCAGAAGAAGGCTAGGATTGGGGAGGGCAGCTATGAGAGACTGGAAAATGTCCTCAAATGCAAGAATGTATCACTGAACACTAAAGTCAGGATCGTTCAGACCATGGTGTATGGATATGAAAGTTGGACAGTGAAAAAAAGCAGGTAAGAGAAAAATCAAAGTTTGAAATGTGGTGTTGGAGGAGAGCGTTATGTATACCATGGACTGTGAAAAAGACAAATAATTGGGTGTTAAAACAAATTAAACCAGAACTATCACTAGCTTATATGATGAAACTGTGGTTATCATACTTTGGACACATCATGAGAATACATGATTCACTAGAAAAGACAGTAATGCTGGGAAAAACAGAAGAGAGTAAAAAAAGAGGAAGGCCAAACAAGAGATGGACTGATTTCATAAAGGAAGTCACAGACCTGAACTTACAACATCTGAACAGAGTGGTTTATAACAGATGCTATTGGAGGTCACTGATTCATAGGTTTGCCATAAGTTGAAATCGACTTGTTGACATAACAACAAATGAACATTTTCATTTTCACCAGACTACATTCTGGAATCATTAGTAATTATACTTGAGAATATAGTTTCAAAGAGGTTATTATATATTTCTAATTCTCCTGTAAAAGTCTCTTGTAAAAAGGAAATCTTGTGTTTTCCCTAATAGGCCATATATTAGCAGATAAATCAAGGAATATTCATATATGCCTATCAAAGAAGTTCCATTTCTTCAAATCTAATTTAAGCCATAGCTGGGAAACTTTACAAAAATAATATTTGGCCCTAGTTGATGCAGCATGGGCACCTGGGTATTGAGAATTCCCATAGAACATGATAGATCCCTGTTCTTGTCCCCACTAGCCTGTATATCATATTAAGCGACTCTTTGTGAGCCTCCCATATCCCCAGCCTCTTGTCCCTCTGTCTGATGCAACTTACATGTATTTTGGAACGTGAGAACTCCTGCTGAGGCAAACGTAGGGACTGGATGTGGATTTGGGAAGTGTGTACAGCCCTTTAATTCTGCCAGCGCAGCTAGCCATTTACCTATGTGTGTCCCCAGGCAAGGGAGGAGACAAAATGGCTCTAGTGAGCCACATGAGAAACCTCTGCATACAGGCTGTGAGCTATGAGTGGATCAAAACCTTTTATTCAAAACACCATGGGGAGGGGGGGAGCCAAGCCTGTTAATGATATTCATCTTCTACAGTCAACTCAGGTATGTAATTGTTGGGACTATCACACTCAAAGTACATACTTTCTGAGACACCAATCATTGTGCAAACTATGGGCTTCCTGAGGCTTAACTGGATCTTTAACTTGGTCCCTGGGCTGGCATTAGCCTGCCCCGGGCCCCAGCACTCCCCTTCTGCGATTCGCGGCAGGATTGGTACCGCGCATCGCAGGGCGGGAGATCCCAAGCCGCCTGCCATTCCCCCGCTCTACTTACCTTTCTCTGAGCTGTTTTTTCGGCTGGCGGGTTTGCCATCAACCAAGATGGCGGCCGAGGTTTCCCTAAGGGGCTGAAGCCTCTGCCGTCATCTTGGTTGATGGCACGTATGCGTGCTACATGTGTGCATTGCTGCCATCAACCAAGATGGCGGCAGAGGCTTCAGCCCCTTAGGGAAACCTCGGCCGCCATCTTGGTTGATGGCAAACCTGCGCGCGCAACGCGCGCAGCCACAAAAAACAGCATAGAGAAAGGTAGGTGAAGTGTAGAAATGGCGGGCGGCTCCGAAGCTCCTGTCCTGCTATCCGCGGCAGCAACTCTGCCGCGGATTGCGGAAGGGGAGCGCAGGAGCCCTCAGCCAGTGTCCCACCTGGCCGCCCTTTAGAAGCGGACCTGATAACCTGTCATTGTTCTGGAGGCTCCAATAGTGAGCCTAACTTTAGAAGGCGGTAGGATTATCCTGGGAGGCTCAACGGCAGTCATACCCCCTAGTTGGTCCAGATGCTTCCTGTCCTTCCCTAATCAAGAGGATTACATATAGATTGTTATTAGGATTCTTTCCTCCAGATATAAACCATATTCATTTCTAAAAGCACATCTTCAGGTTAGTCAAAAACGTGCAGAAGCTGCTGTCGCTTTTTTAACAAATACAAGTCAGAAAGCTCTTTTTGCATTACATAGTTAAATTCCCACAAAAAAGATGCTCCTAGTTTGTTTTGCCAACTCTTAGAGAGAATCTCTAGGAGCTCCAGAAGTTGTCATCCTTTAACATATCTAGAAGAAGCTCTCTTTCCAGTTACGAGTCCCCTGCTTTAGTAAGTTTCAGTAGGTTGCACCACAGACACTGAGTATAATGCATAAATCTCCTAATTTAACAGATCAGTATTAGTAAATCAGATCTCCCTAAATCTGAAGTATTCCCACTCTGAAGACTGTATAGTATTTGTTTTATGGGTAATGTTGCCTCTTTGGACATCTCTTCGAACTGTTCTGAGATTTTCTGGTGAAAGATCTTTAACAAGAAATTTGTCAAGAAAGAAAGTATTAAAAGTACCTTGCAAAGGACTCATAATGAGGATGGTGGTGATGATGTGTATTTGATTTTCACCAAGGTTCGGCGCTGCTACTTATGATGAACAGGAAGAAAGGAGACAAGGGATTTGAGAGCCCAAGACCTTATAAATTATAAGTATCTGTTACTGTTTCTTTTCTTATTACCATAGGTTATTTTTTTTTAACTGTGAAGATATAGGCCTATAGGCCCTTGGTGCTGAATAAGTACCCAGTTGCTGGTTGTAAAAATAAATGTGGTGAGGAGACGAGAGCCATTGAAGTGGTATTTCGGCAAGCAGTTATATAGTATAAATCAATTCCATTAAAATGGTGTAGACTGCATTTTTTATTTCTTTCTGATACATGTAAACATGTACAGTGCAATCCAAACCATTTGTACTTGGAAGGAAATCCTGTTGAATTTAATGGGGTGTACTCTCAGGTAAGTGTGGTTATGATTGCAACCTTAGTTCTCTATCAAAAGGAGCATGGATCCTGAGAGTATCATACAGCATGATCCACAAAGAAGTTGAATTAGAATATTTTTAGGTAGATTGCTCTTAACAATGTGAGGTTCTACAGGAACCTTTTATTTTCTCGGTTTGAGTAGTATGTCAGTTTAACTAGTTCTCACATGTATTATGATGTTGCAGTGACGTCAATACTTTTGATGTAGAATATGCTTGAAATTTACTCGGGTTTGTTTTTTGCAACAGCTAATTGCGATGTGAAGTGGCAACTGAGTTAAGAACTATTGAGGACAGAGGGGCCCAAACTAGATAATGCAAGAAATGTGTGATTGTAGTGGATGATTAGGATTGGAATCTTCAGTATTTATTTCAGTATTGAATGTGGTGTATATTGACACATAGGTGATACTTACTTGATACCAGCTTTTTTAAAAAAAACATTATTTATTAGATTTATTAGATTTATATTCCAGCTTTTCTCCCAGTAGGAGCCCGTGTGAACATGAGTACTGAAAATTAATGTTTAGCCTTAATTGGTCTCTTATGGAGGGTGAATGATAATTATTTCCAAGGAAGTATCCAGAATGGCCCATGTCTAAAATTATTATGTGACACAGGAGTGCAGATAGAGAGATGGGCTACTAACTTATTTTCTAGTTTTCTGCAAGTTTATATTTGTCAAGATCCTTATTTTGAAACTTTCTTTCTTCCTTTCCCCAGCACAACCCACCAGGTGGTGTGTATCAACAATATAAATTTCCAGAGAAAATCTGTTGTTGTAAGTATATTTAGGGGATGGGACCATAGCTCAGGGGAAGAGCACATGCTTTATGTACAAAGGATCCCAGGTTCAATCTCTGGCATCTCCAGCTACAAGGTTCGGTTAGCAGGTGATGGGAAAGGCCTCTTCCTGAGACCCAGGAAAGCAGCTGCTAGTTGGAATAGGCCTGGTGTGGCAAATCTTTGGTCCTTTCTACATGTTGCTGAACTACAACTCCATCATCCTTGCCCATTGGCCATACTTGCTGAGATTGATGGGAGTTATAGTTCAGCAACATCTGGAGGGCCAAAGGTTCCCTACACCAGGAGTAGAATATCCTGGGCTGGATAGGCAAATAGCATAACCTGAGCCACATTCACACCATACATTTCTTCCACTATTATTCCACTTTTAACAAAGTATTCCACGCCCCACAAAGAATCTTGAGAAGTATAGTTTGTGAAGCGTGCTGGGAGTTGTTAGGAGACTCCTCTTTACAGAGCTACAATTTGCTGGAGTGGTTTAACCGTCATTTCCTCTTCCCAGAGAATTCTGGGAATTGTAGCTCTGTGAGGGGAACAGGAGTCTCCTCGCATCTCTCAGCACCCTTTACCAACTACACTTCCCAGGATTCTTTGGGGGAAGCCATGGCTGTTTAAAGTGGAATAAATGTCTGGTGTGAATGTGGCCCTGGTAGAAGTCAGTGTCCTGTGTTCTTATTCAGTTGACATATTGAAAGGCTACATCAGAAGCCTCTACTCTTTTATGGCTGTTAAGGGATTTGCTTTTATAGTTGGTTTAACTGTGCTACTTTTCTTCTCTCCATGTATTTCTCTGCTTCCCAGTTTGTGACAAACAGCATCACATTTCTGCTGTAATATTTAAAATGGCCAGAAGAGTATTCTAGAGGAGTGTTATCCCTTTCTTTAGATGCCTATCCTTATGTTCTTTGTCACTGCAGGCCTGCTTAGTGGTAATGTTATAGGTTACTGGTAGGAGTGCTCAAAGTTTCATGCTACATAAAGTGACTTTAGTGAGAATTTACCCTGAGCTGAAACTTGATAAAATTATTGCAGTCACAACAGTAGGACATGAATTGTTTGTAGATCCAAAAAAAGCCGCTCCTAAGAAGTGTCAGAGAACACTTCTTCTCCAAGACTTCAAGGATAGATTAGGCATCATAAACCATTCAGATATTATAAAAATTAAACCCAGTTGTACATAGAACTTTGTATTTTCACATCAGTTATTTATTTGCTTAAGGATAGTGAACTGCAAAATTTATTTCTGAAAAATAAAATCTTCAGAATACATCATAAAAACAAAACAATAAACTACACTTAATTGATAACATGTAATGCCCTCTTAAAAAAGAAAGGCCTGTGGTCTTTTCCAAAAGCTGCCACAGGGAGGCTCAGGTGGGTTTCTGTTTGGAGGGAGTTCCACAACTCCAGAGCTATTGTGAAGAAATCTTGTTTCAGATTCTGGTATTTTTGATACTGCAGATAGTTGGGTTTTGGAACAGGACTTTCTTGGGTGATTTCAACAGCCTGGTTGGCTCTTGCAGGAAAGTGTTCCATAAGATATGAAAGACCAAGGTAATTGGAGGGAAACCATTCTACTTCCTACAAATTGTTGGTAGCTTATGAGTGATATTAAAGATGCCATTCCATTTAATTGCACTCAGAAGCTTATTGGCAGAGGGTGCAGTTTTGCTCAGCACAGGTCTTATATGCTGATTTTTTCCACACTTGGTTAGAGGATAGGCTGCTGTGTTCTGAATGCTGTTGATGGGCAGTCTGAAGAGATTACATTGCAGTAGTCAGACCTCACATTTACAAAGACAGGGAAGAAGACTACAAGATATCTCCTTCTATCCTAGAGAGGGCAATGGAACATGAACAGCTGCATTCTTCCACCTTGTGTTGATTAAGAGTGATGAGTTTCACTGGTACATTGTCCTGTTTTTCATGAGCTTTTGTGTTCCCAGGAACCTTTAATATAGTCCACATGCTCTGTTTTTATGTGCTTACCCCCAGGCTTTGGATGAATGATTGCCACCAAACAAGTTGTGTCTGTTGTTTGTCTTGGTTATGATGGGGAAGGACTAAATATTTACGTTAGTGTTCTTTTTTAAAAAAAGTTGGAGTGAAGGACGTGTACTCACTTTGATGTGATTGTGATCTTGCCTTCCGTTGTTCATTGTTATACTTTGACATTACCTGTGGAGGAGCTGCAGCACCTGCATAGCTTCTCCAGTAACATGGATGAAGCTTGCAGTGGTAAAAGCTGTGGAGTTCCTGATGTAAAAGATGATAGTAAAAAGGCCCTCTAAAATGCATCAGTTATTCTACACACGCATATGTAATTATGTTGCCCCGTGTAAGAGCTCATGCTCACTGCCCCCAAATGTTGATGGCTGGAGGACATTAGTTTGGTGGACTGATGCCTCTCTGTTGGCAGAGAGGAACAATGCCAGTGATTGGAGGCTGCGCTTGCAGCAGAGGTGGGCAGAAGACTAATGCTGACAGTAGGTGGAAAGCTTTGAAGGGACATTTGTGTGTTGGGGGCAGGGGTGGCTTTGGGTCCGCTTGATCAACAGCCAATGGACCTCCAGTTAAAAAAAAAAGCATGCCCCACCATCTGTGCAGGCAGGTTTTGGGATGTGGCTGTGAATCCACCGTTCCATTCCTCTCCAGCTCCACTTTGGATTGCTTTGCCTATCAGTTCAATTGTCAAGTAGACAGGCCAGCTAATCCATTGCTGTAAGGAATGCGGACATCTGCTGCCCCCATTTCAGCAGCCATATTTTCTTATGATGCTGCGTACATACACAGTCGCATACAACGGCACTTCTTGTTTCACAAGGAAACACGCCTATAACAGGAGCACTGGTAGGTACCGAAGAAGCAAAAACAGCACAGGGTCAATGGTAAAAGGGAAAATGGGTGTGGTGTGATAGATAGTGATGCGCTTGGATCAAAGAGACATGGTTTCAGTTATGAAACTCCGCAGTAATCTTGGGCAAAACATCACAGGGTAGTTGTAAGGATAAAAGGGATTCTTGCATGAACACTGCCATGAGCTGGGGATTAAAAGTGTGACAGCTACGAAAGGGAGAAGTGGTGACCTAAAGGACTGTGTTCCTAAGACTATACAATGCTGTTTGTCATATCTTGAGTCATCATGTGTGCTCTTGTAGCTGCTGCTTGGAAGTACTAGTCCTTTTTTTGTTTTGAGCCAAAGATGTATCACAAGTTATGTGAAAAGAGCAGCAATGTACACGCTTGTCTCTTTAAAGGAGAACATGGATCCTTGTGTGTATTTTTTTTGGGGGGGCAGATGCAAAAGAAGAGAGGGCTCCTGTACATGCAGTATTCCTCCCTTCCTTGATCATTGGCCATGCTAGCTGAGGCTGATGGGAGCTGGAGTTCAAGAACATCTGGAGGGCCACAGGTTGTGACCACTGCTTTAATAGTTCTAATAATGACAAGCTGCACCTGCTGAAATTCTCGTGTAAGACCTCTATCCTCTTTTGTATCTGGTCACCCTAGCTGGATGTACGATTTTCTTAATTGACTGAAGGGCATGCTGCACTTCTGTTGTTACTTTTTCACTGCTGACACGAAAGAGTGCGCCTTTAAAAAGCAGGGTGAGAAGCATCCTGGGGAATGCTGATGTCTTTTTTTTAACCATTCAGTTATTTATTTATTTTATTTATGAATCACTTCCTATGGGGCATCTCAAGTGATTTCACAACACAGTAGAAACTTACGTGAAACGATTGCATATATAAAAACCATTACAAACATAAAAACAACTACATATGTAAAAACCATTTCAAATCCAGTATGGATACCAACTTCTGTCGGTATAAAAAGAAATGTCTTTGGAGGCTATAATTACATTTGTAAAACTCAAATCACTTTTGAGTTTCAACCTCTCCCTTTAAGACATATACTGTATGTACGTTCCTGATGTTCTTTTAAATATATGCAGGGCTATGTGGAGCTGACGATATTTCCCACAGTTGCCAACCTGAATAGAATCAAGCTGAACAGTAAACAGTGTCGGATATACAGAGTGAGAGTCAACGATCTGGAAGCAGCTTTTATTTATAATGATCCCACGCTGGAAGTTTGTCACCATGAGTCAAAACAGTAAGTAAATAGTCCATACTAGCTAGTGTATCTGGAATCATTATCAGTAGCTTTTGTAGTAGGATATAAATTGGGCTTTGAATCATGAATGCTGTTGAAACACAAGAGTGATCAGTACATTTAATAGATGTCAAAAGTGAGGTAATGATGGGCAAGTCTTAGAATTTCACAAATCTGAAGTTTTCAAGAGAACAGAAGAGCCCTTTTTAATCAGGCCGAAGGATCTAGTACAAGTATCCTGTCTCACAGAAGCTTGCAAGCAGGACCTAAGCGTAACAGCCCTGGTGACACTTGTAATTCCCAGCTACTGTTTTTCAGAAACACACTGCTTCCGGCAGTAGAAGGTAGAACACATATTGTATTTAGTAGTCATTGAAAGCCTTATTCTCCATAAATCTGTTTAATCCTCTTTTAAAGTCATCTAAGTTTTGCATCTGGTTGTTGGCCATCACTAGTTCTGATGTTAGGATGTTGGTTGTCGCATGTAACATGCAAGGGGAAGTGCGCTGCCAAGCCTCTCCCCTCCAGCGTGTCACCATGAGTTTGAGGGCAAAAGTCTACAAAGCAGAGGCTCCCCATGCAATTTAGATCTCTAATTGTGCAGGATTGTAAGCCTTAGACTTTCACATGTGGAGTCTCTCAGCTTCAGCCATTAATGTGCAGTGCTGTAAATGAGAGGAAGGGGATGTGCCAGACGGGACAGGACTTGACAGCACTTCCCCTGCTCCAGTGATTTTTTTTCACACAAGGAGAATTAATGCCTGAAGAGGGCTGAGGTTTTGTCATAGAACTTGGAAATTTTGATCTTGGCTACAAAACATCAAAAACAAACTAGGGGTGCAAACTTCAGTCAATGTTGTTGGTCGTTGTGTCATTTAAAGCTTTGGTTGAATAATCGGTGCTGCCTAGTTTAATTGATAAGGCTGCACACTTGTTTATTTTTTATCTGCTTTGGTTTTCATGTGTTACAGTAACGGAATGACAGACAGTCTTAATGATGGCCTTTGAATGATGTGTGGTAGCACTCGTTTATTAAGTTGCAAGAGTTTACTAAAATCGTACACTTCCTGCAGCATTTTCAAAATGTGACTACATTGAGGTTTGGGGAATATGCAAGTTTATTTAAATTTAATTCAGTCAGTTAAATTTCTTTTAACTGACCGACGGTCCACATGGTGCAGAAAAGCTTCAGGCAGCACATGCCATACATTCTTACAGCCTCGGTGTAGTTCATTAAACTGCTGATTCCAGACAATGAGAAATCCACAATAGGTGCCAAATTTTACAGGTGAGCGTAATTTTTTGAACTTCACAGTACTGTACTTGAGACATCAAGATAGCTATGTCTATATTCTGCATACCTTAGAACGACAGTGGGAACCTCTGGCCCACAGCCCAAATTAAGCTTGAGGCTGTATGTCCCCAAAGTATGCCCACCTGCCTCACAGCTGACACAATATGTGACGTCAGGTGTGGAATAGGTAAAGATATAGCTGCAAAAGAACTATTAGCCTTAAAGTGTGGTCCTGATAGTTCCTTGGCAAGCAAGGCTTGCTGTCACTGTTGATGGGCACTGATAGCAAGCCCCGCTGGGGTTGGCTGCACTACTGAGTTCCCAATTGGCAGCTGATCCCTGCTCAAAGTAGGACTTGCTGTATGGTACTTAGGTTTCCCTGCGGGGCTTGGTCTTTCCTTTGCCTGCATGGTTTGAAAGAAAGTGGGGTTTGTGCCACTGCCAATTAGTTGCTGCAGACCATGCTTCCTTTACCCACATGGTTTGATTTCAAACCATGAGTGGGCATAGGAAAATCTTTACCTGACATCATGGTCATGGCAGATGATTGGGAGGCCCTGCCACCTGGTTGGGGGACGTTGGGATTCTTCCCACAGGCCAGATTCAATTCTCCATCCCTTCTTTAGAGACTACCATCACCTCTGCACCACCTGAGCACCACTTGTGTTCAGTATCTTCAATATACTGACGATACCCTATTGATTATTCCCATCAGTGCCTTAAAGTTTGGTAGCAAGAGGACACAGAATGGAATTCTTGGTCTCAGATTGAACCTGATATGTTCTGCACGTCAACCATGTGCTACCACATTAACTTTCACGATTTTGAGGTTAACTCAGCCTGTTAACTATGGCTACTTTCCAAATGATGAGTATAACATTTACCCAAGCTCCCAGGTTTTTTTTCCCTGTTATCAGTAGTGCTTCCCCCTTTTCTTTTCTTGGCTGAGCTCCGTCAGACTTCTGTTCTATTTCTGTGCTCTTCTTCCCCACTGTGCATTTTTTTAAAAAAACATTTATGGAAGGGTTAATTTTGTTTTTCATTAGGCTGCTTCTCACTAGAGCTTTGCTCCAGGTAATCACGCAAGTTGCACCACTTCTCCAGGAGTAGGTGATTTGGGGTTGGGAATTGGGGCCTTTGCATTACTTGCCACATGGACAGACATGAAGTGTGTATCGGTGGCTGTTAAGGAGCTCTCATGTGGTTAGTCAGAGCTTATCTGCACTCTGTCAAGTTTCCTTTTCACCTTTGACACTTTAATATGTGCCTGCCACAGTTACGCAGGTGGCTGTGAGTTGCTGTTTGGAATGTATTTATTTATTACATTTATATACCGCCCCATATTAAAATTTACAATAATTGTGTTATGTTACACGAGGTGAGGGGCACCTGTGGCCCTTCAGGTGTTGCTGGCCTACAACTCCCATCATCCCTGGCCACTGGCCATGCTGACGGGGGCTGATGGGAGCTGGCAGCCCAACAACGTAAAAACTTGAATTCTAAGCCACACTGTCTGTTGAATTCATTGGTTTCTCTTTTTGCTGCTGCACTCCTCCATTGGAAACTATTGAGAGTTGGTGGTAGACTGTGAGCTGGATAATAATAATAATAATAAATTTTATTTGTTAGTCGCCTATCTGTCCGACTTTACGGACACTCTAGGCGACTTACAACAACAGTTAAAACACAATATACAATATATAAAATACAATTTACAATATACAGTACAACTGATATCACAACATCTGATTAGTATAGCAAAAAGCTAATCCATCCCGAAATTATAGGCCTGCCTGAAGAGCCAGGTCTTTAAAGCTCGGCGGAAACCTGTCAGGGAGGAAGCATGTCGAAGATCATAAGGGAGAGAGTTCCAGAGAGTGGGGGCCACCACTGAGAACGCCCTCTCCCTGGTCCGCACCACCCTAGCTGTTTTGACTGGTGGGACTGAGAGGAGGTCCTGGGTGGCTGATCTTGTAAGGCGGCTTAGTTGATGATGCTGGAGGCGGTCCTTCAGATAAACTGGGCCGAAACCGTTTAGGGTTTTAAAGGTCAACACCAACACCTTGAATTGAGCCGGGAAAACCACTGATAACCAGTGTAGATCTACTAACACTGGGGTAATATGGTCCCGGCGACGGCTATGCTTAATCAAGCGTGCCGCCGCATTCTGTACCAGCTGCAGTTTCCGGACTGTTTTCAAGGGTAACCCCACATAGAGCGCATTACAGTAGTCCAAGCGAGAGGAGACCAGAGCATGTATCTCCTGCGGGAGCATATGTACAGGAAGGTAGGGTCGTAGCCTCTGTATCAGATGTAATTGATACCAAGCTGCCTGGCTCACTGCTGAAACCTGAGCCTCCATGGACAGCTGGGAGTCAAGAATGACCCCTAGGCTGCGGACCTGGTCCTTCAGGGGCAATCTTACCCCATTAAGGACCAAGTCGATGTTTCCCAACCTTCTCTTGTCACCCACAAGCAACACCTCGGTCTTGTCAGGGTTAAGCTTCAGCCTTTTCTTGCCCATCCATCCACTTACGGACTCCAGGCACTTGGACATGGTTTCCACAGCCAACTCTGGTGAGGACTTAAAGGAGAGGTAGAGCTGAGTGTCATCGGCATATTGATGACACTGCAGCCCAAAACTCCTGATGATAGCTCCCAGCGGCTTCACATAGATGTTAAATAGCATGGGGGAGAGGATAGAACCCTGTGGCACTCCACAAGTGAGGGGCCAAGGGTCTGAAACCTCATCCCCCACTGCCACCCATTGGTACCTACCTGAGAGATAGGAACGGAACCACTGTAAAACAGTGCCCCCCATTCCCAATCCCTCTAGGCGATTTAACAGGATACCGTGGTCAACGGTATCAAAAGCCGCTGAGAGATCTAGGAGGACGAGGAAGGTATATTCTCCCCTATCCAATGCCCTCCTCATATCATCCACCAGAGCGACCAAGGCTGTTTCAGTTCCATGACCAGTCCTGAAGCCCGATTGGAATGGATCCAAATAATCCGCTTCATCCAAGTGTGTCTGTAACTGTAACCTGGATAAGCCAGGTTCAGATCGCAGATCGCCAATGAACTTGCTCGGCATGCATTGATTTCTCACAGCCTGATCCCAGCCATACTGAAGGATATTACATTGATTTCAATTGGATGTGGTTGCGATTAAGTGTGTTTCAGATTGCAGCCTCGGTCTGTAATATGAGAATGATAATAATTGGCTTGTCTTCCAGGGTTGTTGGAAAGATTACCGAGGAAAAGTATGTGAAGTCCTCTGAGTACTTGGGGGGGGGGGATGTTATATAAATGCTCAGTATTGTTTTTACTGGACACTCTTGGGAAGGATGACACATTCTCACACTGCAGGTTCCTGTAGGCTACCTGACTTCCAGTTACTTAGTACCCTCCTGTATAAAAAGGAGACACATGCCACCAAGCACATAGACAGAGACTTTGGATTGTACAAATAAAGCTTTGTTGGCTTTATTCAGAGCATGCTGTTGTTGTGCAGGAAGTTGGTGTACACTTTCTCATGTGTCTGGCATCCGCTTATATCCTGGTTTGCGATAGCATGAGTTGCCATTCGGGATACATCTTAACATTACATATCTGAGCTTACAAGAAACAATCAACTCTGAGCACAAAAATTCACATACAGTAGGGCCCTGCTTCTCGGCGCCCCACTTTTTGGCGTTCCGCTAATACGGCACCAGCAGGGCGATCAGCTGGAGGGGGCTGGAGCTCTCCAGCTGATCTCACTGGAGGAGGGGAAGATCAGCTGTAGAGCGCTACAGCTGATCTCCTCTTCTGGTGCAATCAGATTCCCGCACTCGATTTGATCATGCTGGAGGAGGGGAAGATCAGCTGTAGCGCTCTCGGTTCCAGACCCCCGCGCTATAGCTGATCTACTTTTGGGCGGTTTTCGCTGTATGAGTGGGGCCCTACTGTATAAGCATATTTTTGAGTAAGAAGCCCAAACAAAGCATTCTGCTGACTAGCATATTAACAGTTTAGTGGAAGAATCTGCAACTGGTTTAACTAGCTGAAATGATAGGAATAGTCTAGATTAACTATGTTTCTTTCTAAAATCGGTGTAAGTATGAGGAAAGGTTTTTGGTTTTGTCACAACGAAAGCTAAGAGAGAAGAATCTCGCTTGGCAAACAGTATTCTAAAGTGCGTTCTGATTTTTATACATAGTAAAACTGCATGTTGCTATTGGAGGTCGCTTATTCATAGGGTCGCCATAAGTCGTAATCGACTTGAAGGCATATAACAACAACAAAACCCTGCATGTGCCTAACAAACTCCCAGTTCTGGCATTCTGTAAGGTGTTTCTAACAGGCTTGTGCTAATTTTAAGTTAGACTTGGATCATCAGAATCAGGAGACCCCACAGGCCTTTCGTGTTAAATATAAATGCATATAGGGCAAAAGGATATAAGTCCATATCTCCATTACCCAGTCACTGCTATTTGTATAGACAAGTAAGCATATCTGTAAGATACCTCATCCACCATGATTCCTCCTACAGTGAGTCACATATCTGAACGGGACCTATCCACATGTGAAAAAGAGAACAAAATAAATAAGGATTTCTGTGAAATATTAGCCTCTATTTTAAGGAGTCCACCATTCATTACATAAAATATGGCCGGTTTCTGTCTGTGAATGCACTGGTATTTTAATATATAACCATAAGTTCCTTCTAGATACAGAGATTTTGGAAAGCTGTCCTTTGGCGATAATCAGGAGCAGAAAGTTCCTGTATCATTTTTACTTTAAAGTTGAAATGAGAGCATCCCTGAAATTAATATTGAAGTTGAGTCTTGTGTTAATTATTATTTCTGGTGCTCATTACATGCCATAATCACTAAAAGATTTAAATATGAAAACACCATTAGGACAAGTCACAAATTAACAACTGCTTTATGGATGGTTTATTTTTGCTGGGCTTGGGTCTGATTCTGGAAATAATTAAGTGTACAGATAATCAGACAGCATTTACTGTAATTCAAACAAAAAGGGGTTACCCAGAGCTCCTTAAAGAACCTCTCCAAATTGGGTGGTGCCAGTGTGGTGTAGTGGTTAAGGTGTTGGACTATGACCTGGGAGACCAGGGTTCAAATCCCCACACAGCCATGAAGCTCACTGGGTGACCTTGGGCCAGTCACTGCCTCTCAGCCTCATGAAAACCTATTTCGTAGGGTCACCATAAGTCGGAATCGACTTGAAGGCAGTACATTTACATTTTCATGATACAACAAGGTCTAAACTGAGTGAATGGGTAGTAAAATGGCCAATGCAGTGCGAACTTAAGCCAGTGTAAAGTGATGCACATTGGGGCAAGAAATCCTAATTTCACATATAGAGTGATGGGGTTTGAGTTAGCAGTGATTGATGAGTAGGGCTATGCACAGCCCCTTCGTCCACCCCGTGCCTCTGATCTGGGGGACATCAGACTGACCAACCCTGCCCCAGATCTGGTCCCAAATAGGTTTGGGGGCAGGGCTAATGTTTAAATAGGGGTTTAAATCCATAATTAGCCAGGAGAAAGGTGGGGGAAGGAAATGTTGTGTCTCTACCCCCTGACTGAGATGGGGGTCAGTTCCACAGGGTACTGCAATGCCTTCCGCTCCACAATGCCTCAGTGAAGGCATTGATGGGGGAAGACATAGCAGCACTCTGCAGAATCAGTCCTTCTGTTGAACAGATGATCAGCAGAGGGAGCATCCCTGTGCAAGTGAGGCTCTGCAAAGAAAGCCACTTGCGGAGCATTACCCGCACCCTGCAGAGTCGACCCCTCAATTCTGCAGGGGTGATGCTCAGCAAGCAATTTCCTTTAGGAAAGACACTTGCAGAGCATCACCTATGTGCTGCAGAATTACCGAGGGATTAATCCTGGGCATATGCTTGTGGAGGAAGTCATCAGGCAGGCAGGAAGTTGGGCCTACCTTTTCTGTAAGACACAGCCAAGCAACAGAGGTAGGTCTTGGCCTTTTTCGTGAGGTTTTCTGGCCCTGCCTGGCTCTCCTCCTTGCCTGATGCCCTGCTCCCTCATAGCTATGGATTGCTCTGGATAGTCATCCAACCTGACCTGGAGCAATCCGTGGCTGTCTGAACCCAACATGTCCTATACCTGAGTACCTCTGTATAGGCCTGATTTGGCTCGGGACTCAGCCAAATCCAGTGCACAGCCCTACTGATGAGGAATGAGATCTTGGGGTTGTATAGTTCAACGAAGATGTCAACCCAGTGTGTGGCAGCTATGAATTCCATGTTAGAGATCAGCAGGAAAAGAACTGAAATATCTTAATTGATGCCGTTATAAAAATCTATGGTGAGACCACACGTGGCATTCTGTGTATAGTTCTGGTCACCTCACTTTAAAAAGGATATTGTAGAGGTTGAAAAAGGTTCAGAAAAGGACAACCAAAATGATTAGGTGGTTGGAGCAACTCCCCTACAAGGAAAGATTAAAACAGTTAGGCTTTTTAGTTTAGAAAAAAGGTGAGTGCTGGGAGCATGATAGAGGTGTGTAAAATTATGCATGGTGTGGAGAAAATGGATAGGGGGAGGTTTTTCTCCCTCTCTCAGAGCTCCAAGACTGAAGGTTGGAAGATTCAGGATAGACAAAAGAAAGTACTTCACACAGTGCATAGTTAAACTGTGGAATTCACTCCCACTAGTTTTAGTGATGTCCACCAACTTGGGTAGCTTTAAAAGAAGATTAGACAAATTCCTGGAGGATAAGGCTACTGTCAGTGGCTGCTGTCAGAGACAGTATGAATACCAGTTGCTGGGAATCAAGTGGGAAGAATGCTTTTGTGCTCAGGTCCTGCTTGTGGACTTAGAGGCTTAGGAAGCTGTATTCTAAGAAGTCTAACTGGCAGGCATGTTACGTGTTGGCGCCAGGGGGCAGGAGAGGAGAAAAAAGGATCCATCCCATTATGAGGCGCAGCTTTCTGTGGTTTCACAAGTTGGCCTTCAGTTACGCTAGAATCCAGTGAGGCAACGTCTGTATCTGTAGTGGTCTGACATGCTTTTCACTCTCAGCTAGGGCTGCTGTGACTCTTTTATAACTACAAAAAGTCATTTGCAGCTGGACTTCTGTAATGTGTTCTGTACTGGGTTGCCCTTGAAGACTGTTTTGAAGAAGATATAGAATGCAGCGGCACACCTTCTTGTGAAGGTTCATCACTGGGAACAGTGTACTGACATTCTATGCCTCTGAAGTACTAAATAACTGTTTGCCTCAGTGTTTGTGACTTCCTTTATGCCTCATCACAAATATTCAGAGTTGCTGATTGTCTCTGTACCAAGCGTGGTGTACAATACTAGTCCAACTCAGAATAGACCCACTGAAGTTAACAGACATGACCAAGTTAGGTTTATTGATTTGATTGGGTCTACTCTGAGTAGGACTTATTAAATACAACCCCAAGAGTGTATGATGAAAATGTGCCATGAGGAATAACTGCAGCTGCCTTCTGCTGGAGACTCACCAGGGTCTGAGCCCAAAGGTTTTAAAGAAGTAATGGCCTTGTTAAGAATGTAAGAGCCTGCTGGATCAGACCAGTGGCTCATCTAGCCCAGTATCCTGTTGTCACAGTGGTCAGCCAGTTGCCCATGGGAGGCCCTCAAGCAAGACCTGAGGGCAAAGAGCACCCTCCTCTCCTGTGGTTTCCAGCAACTGGTATCTGAAGCATAATCCCTCTGACCATGGAGGGAGAGCATAGCCATCATGGCTAATAGCCATCATGGCTAATAGCCATTGATAGCCTTATCCTCCATGTATTTGTCTAATCCTCTTTTAAAGCCATCCTAGTTGGTAGCCATCACTGCCTCTTATGGGAGCAAATTCCATAGCTTAACTATGCACTGTGTGAAGAAGAATTTTCTTTTGTCTGTCCTGTATCTTCTAACTTTCAGTAATTATTGTGGCTGGCTTTGGATTTGTGTAGGTAAGATGGCTTGTGGTAGTACTGAAGTGACATAGCGCGTATCTTCTTGGCACTGTTGTTCCTATTTAGCTGGTTGTTCATGCCCTGAGCCTTCAGGCTTTCGACAACTAAAAAAAAGCAAAATTGAAAAGCTAGGGCTAATTCCCAGTATGCACATAACTTCTGTCATCTCATTTGGTGACTTCTTGTGGATGTATGAACTGACTTCACAGAAGACCACTGTGTTGTCTAGAGATGTGAGACAATAATGAAAGCTCAGTCTGTGATGTTTGATCTGGGATGGTTCATTCATATATGCAGTTCACCACTTGTGCGCTAGCTGTAGTATTATCAATGTCGGAGAGTCGCGATGCTGGGAACAGAGAGTTCTGAGCGAGCTTATATGTGTGTTTGAATCCTTGCTAAAGATTATACCTTTCCTGCAAAATAGTCAGACAGAGACTTTAAGCTTTAAAATAAGAAATAACTACTTTATTCTGGAAGTACATACTTGATAGAAAAAAGTCCTATATCTAGCTAACTAGCTAAGTTGGAGATGCAAACACTGAGCCCAGTGCTTGCCCTCATGCTTGGAGGAGAGGGAGAGACAAAGGAATATGTCTGCTCTCCCTCACAAGAGAAAGAAAAAAAAAAGGAAGGAGGGAAGGAACTGTGATCAACATCCTATGCGTATCGGTCTAGCAGGAAGGAAGAGACAGGAGATCAAAGGCAGGTATAGCCTAGCAACCAAGAGGTCTCCTCTCTAAATACCCTTTTTAACCCCATGCACCCTCAACCCACAAGTTGGAGTTGAACCACATATATTCCAACAATCAAAAGCTAAAAGCAGAACTAGCATATTTTCTTAGTAAATGCTCAAACATTTTCCCCCCAAGTTGAGGTCTCTGCTTTAGGTTTCAGGTGTCTACATCCTCTGGACTATTCATGAATAACCTCCAGATTATTCATGAATAATTGGTTTAGCCTCTTGAGTTTTCCAAGCTAGATTTCAAAAAATCATAATGTAGTTTACTCGGTATGTGGTGGGTGGGGAATGAGGTGGAAGAAAGCTTTGAAATGAGGTCATGTCTGATTTTTGTGAGGGTTTTTATTTGGCTCATACCTTTTTATTGTACAGGGCCCTAGCAACGGGCCTTTCTGAGAAGGGTGAGTTGGTGTGGGAAAGAAAATATTGTGATTTCTTTGTGTGTGTGTTTGAGCCTGTTGAATAGCACTCATGTTGGGCATATATAAAAAAACAATAATGGAAAACCTTATAAACTTTTAAGTCAGACAGGAAAAGTGCAATTTTCCTCCCTCCTTTTAGTCATTTAATTTTATTGACTTGTTTCAAACAAGATATGAGTAGTATTGAAGTATATAGTATTATTCATAAGTATATGAAAAGTATTTTGAGAGATGAGCTTAAGCTCATTGAGGAAAGGAAGAATGCTACATATTCAATAAATCAATCATTTATTCGACCCTAGGGTCAGCATAAAACATAGTAAAACAGATCATCCAACATATAAAATAACTAATATATAACATTTTAATACAATTAATAAAATAGGACTTAGATTTAAAATAGTTATAAAATTTTCCTAGTTTTATATCTTTGTTGAGTTTGTTGGAGTTTGGCACCATATTTTGATTTCAGAGATCCATTCTTCTCCTGAGCTAGTAAGGTAATAAATAGTCCAATTAAAGTTTTGGATTTCAATTAGGAGAGCTTTTTAAAACATTACACCTTATGTTTTGAGCAACCACACTAAATTTTGCTACTATGGTGGTTATTTTCGAGGATGTATCTCCTAACAGACGTTCTAGCCAAAAATGTTCTGATTCGTACGGAAAAGGAGTCAAAAGAGGAATGATTAGCTGTTGCCTTGGTGTCTTGCTACATATTTGTAAACCTAGTTTTGTGAAAAATTTGGAATTCACACTAAGAAAGATATTCTCTGTTCTTCATTAAATCAACCTTTAAAAGAATGTTAGAGGCATGGTGCAAAGTCACCCAGCCAAGGAACTCAGTTGACTGTGAAATTATCTCCATTACAGTGCAGTAGGATATAAATGAATTAGCAGTAATGAATAGGATTCGTTGTTGGGATTGTTGTTGTTATTGGGAGGCTGATTTTTTTTAACTCTGGATTTCTGTGCATTAGTGGTCTGAAATGTAATATAAAAAAATTAAAACTGAATGTACTGCACAGTCAATACATTGTATATTGTTATCCAAGTAGAATGATCAACATCACAACAATGGTTTCAATCATATAAGGTAGTAGAGTCATTTGGATCATTATTTTGTCAAACTTGGGGAAGCAGAATTATAGCCAGCCTATTCTGTGGCAATTGTATTGCCTGATGATTTGGCTTCCTGGCCCAATTGATGGTACCAGATCTTACCTTTTCATGGCCTTGGAATGTCATTCCTTGGGGACCACCTCTCTTCATACCTGCCCAGCCTCTGGTTACATTATGCAGGGCAGACACTGCTCCATGTGCCTATGCCACATAAAGTGAGGATATGTGGAGTGAAGATCAGGATCTGCACTGTAACAGTCTCAAGGTTGTAGAATGACCTTCCTAGTTAGGCTTAAAGCAATATGGTTTTTGTGGCTTTTCAAAGAGGGTGCAACATCTCTTTTGAAAGGCCTATGAGTGTTGAGTAGCATTTCTGGGTCAGCAGTACTGCTGCTGTTAGCCTCTTCAAGCCTTCACATAGAAGGTTAAGTAAATGTGTGTGTGTGTGGGGGGGAGATTTGCAGGGATGACATGGGTGTTAGTGGTCATTGTTGTTGCCCCTCTCCATGAGTTGGATGGCAACCATTTGAAGCGGGGAGCCTCCAGTTCTCATGAAGGCCCCCTACATGTTTTAGAACCATGGAAAAGCAGAGGTTCCTCCTCCAAATCATGGACTATGACCATGAGCAATGACAGCATGAGGATAGAGCTAATGTTCTCATTCCTGCGGCTCCCCTCATGTGTTTACGTAACTGTAAACATGAGTTCCTGAGAAGTGCTATAGCATTGTTCTAGCTATTATTGTTTGAGACAATTATTTGCAACTGTGTTTTGTTGTGGTTGTTTTTCATTTGTTTTTGTGGAATCTGCCTCCAGCATATGAAGTCTCTTAACTCCAAAACCAGCTTGAATTTGAACTTGGAGGCCTTTGTGTTCTTTCATGTTGCAGGAGAAATCTCAACTACTTTTCCAATGCGTATGCTGCTGCAGTCAGCGCTGTGGATCCAGACGCTGGAAATGGAGAGCTGTGCATTAAGGTGCCATCAGAGCTTTGGAAGCATGTTGATGGTAAAGTACAGACACCCTTAAAATGAAACTGCTACAGACTTACTAGCAACCTAGAATAGTTTTACACGTGCATTGTGCTTTGGCAGTGGGTTGTTGGCCTTGCAATGCTGGTGAAGCACTTTTCGTTTTGAGGAGCAGATCAGGCAAACCGTTAGATTACACAAGTTGCCTCAAGTAACTCTAAGAACTTGCTGTATCGCAGGCTACTTTCTGTGTACAGGAAAAGTCTCTCTAAATATTTTCAATACAACATATTTTATAATAGAAAATTCTATGTCACTCAGAAGTCCTAGACCATCTTCAAAGGTCTCACCTACACACTTTCATCTTTTTCCTCAGTCCATTGAAGCTGGGAGTGCAAGGTGCTTTTGCAAGGGTGAATATTTAATACTGAGTTTGCCATATTCTTTTAAGGCTGAATAAATACTTACGTTATTGTGGTTGGTCTTTTATTGCTGCAGAATTAAAAGTCTTAAAGGTACATATCAACTTTTCTCTGGACCAGCCAAAAGGAGGTCTTCATTTTGTGGTACCCAATGTGGAAGGCAGCTTGGCAGAGAGAGGGGCCCATGTCTTCTCTTGTGGATATCAAAATTCTACCAGGTGAGAATGGCAGAGTCTTAATTTATATACCTTACCTGGCTTGTGCAATCCTCATTAAAATGCCACCAGCCCTGAAATTGCAAAGTGATGTAAGAGTTATAGATCAGCCCTGTTTTGCTTCACAGTTACTTCAAAATATCTTAAGATCACTTCCAACAAGACATTTTCTTTATATGGAAAGGAAGAAAACAAATAATCGGGTATATCTTCATTGGCAATTCAGTGCCAACTTCAGCTTTTCATCTGAAGTAAAATAGATGTGTACATGCTTCTCAACAATTACGGGGTCAGTTGCCTGGTGATGTTTCATCCTCCCACTTTTTTTCACTTAAAAAAAATATTTAAATTCCAGAGGTGCAAGGGTCTGATTTACCCCTACTGAACTGAATGGGGAAGTGAAGCAACCAAGCACCTAAACTAACTGGAGTCATTCCCAGCAGCTTCTCAAAGTAGAATAGGAAAAAAACTTAGCATTTTGCCTGCCTAGCATTCCATTTGTATATGTTCTACCACTTCAAGAGACCTGGAGTAGATTCCTGCACCCCTGTTTTTGAAGGAGAATAAATCTGTATGTGAACAAAAAAAATCAGAAAGGACTGACGAGGTCTGTTGGACCCTGCCAAGGTGCAGAGTCAAACATATTTCAAGCATGCTTTGCCGTGCATGTTTCTAATGCTTTTTGTCATAAAGTGGAACTTTCACAGCTGCTCCAGACTAGCCAGTCTTTCGATATTGTAGAGCTGAATTGTCTTGAACATGCATGAGGCTTTTCACATACAGTGGCAGCCTCATGGAACTCGTTCTGGCTAGGTTTTTGTAGCTTGTTGTGTCTGGACATTAACAGAATGCAGTTTTGGTTTGGGAAGGTTCAGCTGCCTATACCTGTTTTACAAAATAGTATTATTTTGGTAAAGTTAAGGGCTAAAATACCTGCACATCAAATACTACTGCATTTTAGGAATCTAGTTTCAAATTGGGAAGATAATTATGGTTTTTTATGCCCTAACTTTCTCTCCAGGTTTTGGTTTCCTTGTGTTGATTCATATTCTGAACTATGCACATGGAAACTGGAATATACAGTGGATGCCACAATGGTGGCCGTCTCAAATGGAGACCTAGTGGAAACAGTCTATACTCATGATATGAGGAAAAAGACCTTCCATTATATGCTGACTATTCCAACTGCAGCATCTAACATCTCTTTGGCCATTGGACCATTTGAAATTCTTGTTGATCCATACATGCATGAGGTAACACTCTTCATATGCTTTCATGTGGCACTTTTCATATTCAACTTGATTTGTTCTGGTGTGAAGTTCTTGAGGTGGGATTTGTTGGGATTTCGCTCTCGTTATATTGGTCATATATGACTTTTAAGGTGATTATCTTTTTTTGGTTCTGAAAAACATAGTGCTACCTGTCCTGAATCTTCAGGTAGTTATCAAAAGATCTAAAATAAGTTATCAAGAGCCAGAATAATAAAGTTGGAATAATCAATTTTTCTCAGTACCACTATTACTATTTGTTTTCTGTTCTGCTTTATGAATGTTTACGTTTTGTCCTATGTCTATCTTGGGAACTACCAATTTTATTTTAACTTACAGTGGATCCCAGTGGGCAGAAGTAATGTGGCACTCCCCCTTAAAAGCATACTACTTTGTGGCCCTTCATACTGCAGATAGGCTGTTCTGTGCAACCTCAGACCAGACAGTTAAGCCTTGCATTGACTCCCTTTTCCTTGACCTCTGAAAAACTTTAGAGGGCTAGTAACACTGCACCCAGTTGCACAGCCAGAAGCTGCTGTTTGCCACATCCCCTTGCGGAGGTCCCAGCTGCCTGCATTCAACGATTGTGAATACAGAACCAAAATTGCTTGTCTTAATATTTCCCTTAAGCAGAGTTTTAAGATTTCAAATGTTAACATTTGGTATTTGCTAATGTAATTCTCCTTTTTTAAAAAATGTTTTCTTTTTGTTGTTGTAGGTGACTCATTTTTGTTTACCGCAGCTTCTCCCTCTGCTCAAACACACCACATCGTATCTCCATGAAGTCTTTGAATTCTATGAAGAGATACTTACATGCCGCTACCCTTACTCCTGTTTCAAAACTGTTTTTGTAGACGAGGCATATGTTGAAGTAGCTGCTTATGCTTCCATGAGCATTTTTAGGTATGATACTCAATCCATCTAAAATGCAGTGGTTTAAGAAATGCAGATATTCACTACACCTCATTATACTGGTAAAGACATATTTCTGTCAAAATTACTAGATGTTTTTCTGTGTGCTGATTTTTTTAAAGGAAATCCACTACTATCATTGAAGTACATGGGGGGGGGGGGCAAGGACAGTGTTAGCTTGGAGCCTGGGCTACGGCCAGAGCTCAGTTGTGTACTCGCAGGGGATGGCTTTGGGCTGGTTCCAGATTTTGATTCAGTTTCCAGTTTGTAAAATGGTACTGAAGGTAGCATATTTCTTAGAATTGAGCAGTGAGATAAGAATTGGAAAAAAAAATTGCAATACCAAAAAAGTGAGTGCCAGCAGTGCTATATTGATGGTTGCCAGATTGACTTCAGTCCTATGGAGCCAGTTTTAGAAGCATAGAGTGTTGTCCCTGTTGATGGCTTTTAAAATGTTTCCAGTTTTAATTCTGTGGCCTCAGTCCAAAGCGCACGTGGCAAGCAGTGTGTGCTTTTGGAATGGGAGACCTTTTGGATGACACCCCTTTCCTGAAAGGGTGCTCAGAGAAGCTGATCCTGGAACTTGGATGAACTCCAGAAGCACCCTCTGATGCAATGCAGTGATGCTGTTGCCAGTTTTGTTTCCTTTTTTAAAAAAGGAGGGGGCTCACAGTGGAGGAGGGGGCTCACAGTGCTTTTTGTGTCTCAAGATTAACTGACTTATTAATTGCAGCCAATATTTAAAGTAGCTGCTTAAAAAATAGCACAAGTACATCTTGAATAAAATGATAAACTCCACTTTTGAAAAGGTACTCGAGGCCATTTAAAGCTAGCTATTAGCTGTCTATGTAAAGCTGCTTTTGTTTCAGAAAAAGAGTGGTAAATTTAAGCAAATTGGCAGCATTCTCTTTGTTTGAAGGCCACTATTGAGAACACAGTTGAAACAAATCCATATTTTGACACATGAGTTCTGTGAGAACTAATGCCCCAGTAATAGAAGAAACAGCAAGAACCAAGAATAGAGGAGTAGAAAGGGAGAAAATGGCATAGGATTCAAACATACAGTATAATTTACTATAGGAGACTCTGAGAGGGATATAAAACAAGAAAGGATTCTGTGGAATGTTGGTATAACTTTATACAGTACAGCAGGGTAGCCAAGGTGGTGCTCCAGATGTTGTTGGAGGCATCCAGCATGGCCAGCAAACAAGGATAATGGAAGCTGGAGTCCAGCAACATCTGGAGGACACTATGTTGTCTGTCCCTACAGCACAGGAATAGGAAAACTAATTATGGAAATGTTAAGAGGGAGGTATAAAATGTAATTTAAGCACTATAGAAAAGTCAGTATTTCATTTTGCTGTTTCAGTTAGGGATTTGAAGACATTAAGATTACTTAATACCAGAAATTGTTGACATTATTTTTCATGTTTGATTTGGGACTTTATAATTTTTTTGATTTAAAGGTTGATAAGAGTGGCCTGGTTTGCATGGAACACTAAGCCAAACTGTGGCTAAGCATGAATGAATGAGTGTGCAGGTATTCAGAGGAAGAATTGTGACCACTTTGCTTCTCCTCTGCTGTTGCACTGTGAGCGAATGAGCATCCGAACCTGAACTTGTGGTTTGTCCTGGGAGACAAACCGTGAGCCCAGGTTTGAATGTAATGCAAAGCCAAACCATGGCTTAGCTATGGGTGATGGTGAAGCAGCAGGACTGGAGGAGGAGCAAAGCAATTGTGATTATGCCTCTGATTACCCACACGCTCATTTGTTCACACTTAGTGATAGTTTGGCTTAGCATTGTATGCCAATTCGACTGGTATAATTCTGAATAAATGATTATACTTGATTTAAGCAAAACAATGCAATTGTTCTAATATGTTTTTAAGCCCTAACAATATTGCAGTTAGCATTTAAGATTTTGTGTTATTTCTTTTTTTACTTGTTTTGTTAAACTTAAAGTAATTTTTATTTTGCTTGTTTAGATTGTGTGGAGTTTTGTTTCTCTTGAAGATTTTGTTTTTCACTGTTGTGCGTTTCCTTCTTTGTGCTTTTCATTTAGCACAAACCTTTTGCACAGTGCAATGATAATAGATGAGACCCCACTAACCAGGAGGTGCTTGGCTCAGTCTCTGGCTCAGCAGTTCTTTGGTTGTTTTATATCTAGAATGTCTTGGTGAGTACATCTCTTAAAATATATAACTCTCATGTAGAAGTTTGGCTATAAGTATGTGAAGCATTACAGATGCTGAACATAATGCAGATAAATGCTATAGCTATCACAGTGTCATAACACATTTGGGGTTTCTTAAATGCACAAGATAACATCCATGCTCTTAATCTATATTTACTTACATAGATATTTAAGTTTCTGTATGACAGAGAACATTTTAAATTAATAAAAATGCCAAAAGATATTTAAAACAAATCACTTTGCTAGTCTGTTGTGTCAGAAACTGAGAGTCCTGTGACACTATAGAGTCAGGAGTCAAAGAGGCTAACGCACACACGAGGTAGTAAATTTTTCTTTCTGATAGTAGCTTCTTTAACTGTGTATGGGAGGCTGTTATCAAGGGCCCTGCATGGGAGGAAGTTGTTGCTGGAAGAGGGGAGTTGTGCACAGTGCTTTGATGCCCAGCCTGATAATTTTATTGTGGCTTGAGCTTTCATTGTTAAGACCCAAATCTTATCCGATGCAGTGTAACATGAATATGGCATGAAAAGACTCATTGGAAATATTTTAAAGGGAGGCTTCCAAGGCAAAGTAGCCTAGTTTTTCAATACAGTTTCATGAGTCTCACTTATTGCCAAGACACACACATCAGTTCTCAGCTCATTAGTCTTTTATTTATTTAGATGTCCAGAGATGTCAGCTTTTAAAACATTTTTACGAAGAAAGCATTAAGCAAGGAGACCAGATTGTGTGAATCAAGAGGTGTTTCTCTTCATTTTTGCTTTCAGGTCAGATGAGTGGGTGTTGAAGGGAATCTCTGGCTATATTTATGGCCTTTGGATGAAGAAAACCTTTGGTGTAAATGAGTATCGCCACTGGATCAAGGAGGTAATGAACCCAGATGAATTTGGAAAGCATCTGTGTGCTTTTACATGGATACACAAGAGCTGTCAGTGCCTCTGGCTTTTGGCGGTATAAAAATCGAATAAAATAAATAAATAAATAAATTTAAAGAAAAGCTGCCACAGTTAAGAGGGAGAGCACCCGTGGCCCAAATGCCTGTGTGTGCGATTCTAGAGATTCTTCACAAAACATTGCCTGTGTACCTCTTAGCAATGATGCTGCCTTGGGTGATATTATAACCTAGCTACATCTTTGAGGCAGCATTTTGTTACCTTTGGTCGATTACATAAGGTTGAGCAGAACAGTTTTTTCTATCTCAGGAAGCACATTAACAACCTATCATGCAGAGAAATTAACAAGCCCCTGGTTGTCTAAAGAGTCCTGGTGTGATTTTGCTTGCAGAGATAGAAAAAGCAGAATGTCAGGGGGAAAGATTGCAACTTAGCCTTCTCCCTGCCATTCTAGTTTTCACTATGGAGGGAATTTCTGTATACAGAATAGCAGTGGTGGGGAACCTCTGGAGTGTGCGCCTACCCATTTGTCCTGTGCAAGCCATGCTCACCTCTCTCATCACCTGCTGTCATGTGACTACAGGCACTGAAAAGTTAAAAGCCATGGTTGCAAAGGAATAGTGGGGAGTGCACTCTTAAGCTTGATTGTTCTTTGCAGCAGTGGCCTTGGATTTCCCATTTCTAATGTCATACGATGACAGATGATGGAAGGGGGGCGTGGCTTCTGCTACCCCCACTTCCATCTTTGGCCATGCCCACCATGGAAGGTTGGCCTCATTCCACTCTGGCCCTTGAGCCAAAAGTAGTTCCCTATCACTACAGAAGAGCATTCAATTATGTGAGCCCCCACCTGCTGTCTGAAGAAGGTGCAGCCCAGACACTGGTTTACTCTTTCAGTGCAAATTGGACCTTTGTTGTAGAGTGGGGAGATTTCACACCATTCTGCTAAGTGCATGATTTTTGAATTAGTCTAGGCCATCTGGTTCTTTTACTTGCATGCCTTTGTAGTATATATCAGCAGTTGTGAGGGTTTGCCACAAAAAAGCAAAACAAATGATTTTTAAGTGATCTTGATTGAATTTTCCAGCCTTGCATCCTGTCTTCATTTCCCATTTTAAACACCCTCATATGTTATCATGGGAATATTGCACTATATTCTCCCAGCTCCCACTCACCACCAGTCAATTTCTTAATAATAGTTCATCCTATCCACTGAGACTAAGGCACCAAGCAGTAGGTGGAAAGGAAAGCAGGACACCATACCTTCAAGTGTTACCTAGAAAAGAGTGTGTCTTAGAACACATCCGACACACTCTGGCAATTGCACATTGCAGAGACAGTCAATAGTGGTGGCCAAGCTATGTCTTTGGGCAGCTTGTCTGCCATTGGGGAACTTCTAATTGAAGAACCCCAGTAAGTTTATGGGGTACCCTAGGATTCTCTAAAACGTGGTTGGAAAATTACAGCAGTGGGCAAGTGCTCTTTGCAGATAATCTTTGTATCTGCTTATTATACAGCCACGAGACTGGCTCTATACTCAAGACAACATGGATTTTTCACATTCCACAATGTTAAATTGAAAATACTCCCCCATGCCATTCTGATCCTTCCCATAAGCTCATTTCAAAACAAAACCTTACAAAACTTATATCCTGAACTCAGAAATGCTACCTTAACAACTCTCTTAAGTTTTCATGGCGATACACAAAACACTATGAGAGAATTGAGAGCTCAAAGTGTAAAACAAGAGAGGAAAAAATCCAGACCTCTGTTGGACATTTTTCTGTTAGTGGTCTCATAATTTCTTGAAATTTATTTATTTATTTTATTAAACTTGTATACCGCCCCATAGCCGAAGCTCTCTGGGTAGTTTACAATAACTAAAAACAAATACAATTTAAAATACATCTTTTAAAAAACAATTTAAAACACAATTTAAAAATTTAAAACAATATAGAACACATGCTAAAATGCCTGGGAGAAGAGGAAAGTCTTGACCTGGTGCTGCAAAGATAACAGTGTTGGCGCCAGGCGCACCTCATCACATATGTCATTCCATAATTTGGGGGCCACCACAGAGAAGGCCCTCTCCCTTGTTGCCATTCTCCGAGCTTCCCTTGGAGTAGGCACCTGGAGGAGGGCCTTTGATCTTGAATGTAGTGTACGGGTGGGTTCATATCGGGAGAGGCGTTCCATCAGGTATTGTGGTCCCAAGCCGTGTAAGGCTTTATAGGTCAATACCAGCACCTTGAATCGAGCTCAGAAACATAAAGGCAGCCAGTGCAAGCGGGCCAGAATCGGTTTTATATGTTCAGACCGTCTGGTCCCTGTTACCAATCCGGCCGCTGCATTTTGCACAAGCTGCAGTTTCCGAACCGTCTTCAAAGACAGCCCCGCGCATTGCAGTAGTCTAATTTAGAGGTTACCAGAGCATGGGCAACAGAAGCCAGGTTATCCCTGTCCAGATAGGGACATAGCTGGGCCACCAACCGAAGTTGGTAGAAGGCACTCCGTGCCACTGAGGCTACCTGAGCCTCAAGTGACAGAGATGATTCTAGCAGAACCCCCAAGCTACGAACCTGCTCCTTCAGGGGGAGTGCAACCCCATCCAGGACAGGTTGGACATCCACCATCCGGTCAGAAGAACCACCCACTAGCAGCATCTCAGTCTTGTCTGGATTGAGCCTCAGTTTATTAGCCCTCATCCAGTCCATTGTCGCAGTCATGTTCACAGAGTACCTGTAATTCTATTACTGACCTTGCCCCATAGTCTGACCTTCGTCTTCTGCAGATGCCTGGCTGATTGTTAATTAATGTAAGAAATGTAACATTGAAGTCTATTAGAGTGTCGGGCATGCTCAGTAAGAACCAACTGTCAGTGTTCTAAAAGCCAGACTCACAGTTGTTTGGCTTGGCTATCAGGTGACCACACTCACTGCAGAAATTTATTTCACTTTAGACAGTCAAGGCTTCCCCTAAAGAATCCTGGGAAGTGTAGTTTGTGAAGGGTGCTGAGAGTTGTTAGGGGACTCGTATTTGCCTGACAGAGCTCCAGTGGCCAGAGTACTTTAACAGCCAGCCCCTCTTCTGGGGACTGTATCTCTGTGAGGGGAATAGGGCTTCCCCTAGCAACTCTCAGCACCCTTCACAAACTACACTTCCCAGGATTCTTTGGGGGACACCATGGCTGTTTACAGTGGAATAAAGGTCTGGTGTGGAAGTGGCCTGTAAGAGCTTTGGTTTAAATTTGGGTGGGAGGCTACATGTGCCTGCCGTAGAATAAAAAGGTGGCGGAAACCCTGAAAAACAATGATACTGTTCACAGTGTTATACCTTTTGGAAAGAACAGGGGCTTTCCCTCTGCCCAGTACCTGCCCACCCAATCTCCTCCCCTCCACCTTCCTCCCTACCCCTATCCTTCCCCCCTTCTCTCCCTCTTCCCCCTCCTCTCCCCTCTGTGCCCCTCCCCCAGATCATTTTCACCTATCCTAAGCATGAGTGTGCAGGAGTAAATCCCATTGAATTCAAAAAGTATGCAAATGATCAAAACTTTCCTCCCCTCCTCCTCCTCCCCGGGAGGTGTGAAAACAACTTTAAAACACAAATTCTGCTATTTTTACAACTACTAAACACTTTGTACATTAATATTGTTGCTTCCTCTCTGCTAAAACAAGATCAGCAGAGCACATACCTTGTTTGTGTTACTTGGGCTGATTGCGGGTGTTGCAACCACTCGTCATATGCTCAGAGGCACATGTTACCAAATTCTTCCAAGCTACACAGGAAGTGGATTGGACTCTGGAAGACCAGCCCAAATTGTGTTTGCATTTTGACAAATTTGTAGGGCAGTACAATATCTCAGAGTGGAGGTCAGGTCTCCTGCTCCCCTGGTGCATTCACTATAGCTGCCCAATTTCCCTGCTTTTTAAAGTTTGGTAGAAATATCTGTTGGCTATAGGTATGTCCTTAAACTGCAATTTTTTTTGCCTAAGTGAATTTTTAATGTGAAGTAGTGGGATTTGGCTTGGAAGGTGTGTGTGTGTGTGTGTGTGATCCAAATGCACAGTCTTCCTGTGATACCCGAGTCCAAATGGAATAAACTCTTGATTTTCATATTCTTAAACATGCCCACTTGCAGCTTTGCCTTCTCTTTGTAACCAAATACATATTTGCAATGTTTTGCATTTCAGGAACTAGACAAAATAGTGGTGTATGAACTGAAGACTGGCGGAGTCTTGCTTCATCCAATCTTTGGTGGAGGAAAAGAAAAAGACAAGTATGTTTAGTTAGGCAGTGAGTAGATTCATTAGTCCATTAATATGTATATACTTTGGGTGAGTAAAGAGACATTGGACCAAAGCTTAATTACCTTAGCTATCTAGCCCCATAAAGGACATTCCTGGTAAATATTAGCCTTGTTTGAATTACAAAATGGAAGTGTAATAACGGAATATATGTTATGCAGAGCAAAAACCTTTCCAATGAAAAGGAAATGGGAGGTGTGAAAATAACTTTAAAACACAAATTCTGCTTGTTTTACAACTACTAAAACCCTGTTAATGGCCAATGTACATCAGTTTTAAGCAAGCTCTGCAATTTTTTCAAAAATACATCATGTGGCTAGGGAACATCACTCTGTGTAGCCATGTGGAGAGAGACTACTTTATTGCTTATTAAATGATTGTGAAATACTATATAAGTGTTAAACTGATTATGTTATCATAACATGAATTTAGAAAGCATTATCGGATAAAAGGGAATAACTGTTCAGCATAAGTTGCCTGATTCAAATTGGGTCCAATATCCTTGAATATTATTATTTCAATTATAGACACTTCAATGAAACTAAATACACCTTCTTTAATAAATTATAGGTGCTTTTCACTCTGGCTAAAACTATTAGTTTGCTGCTTGAAGCACTGCTGGCTAAGCAGTTTGGGTGCTGTAAGGTTCAACAATAAGATGCTTACTGTTTCCTTTTGATGGCTCAAAAGAGATATTCAGGAATAGTGAACCTCTACTCCTGTCTTCCTATACAGAAAGACTACATTGTAGAATGGTACAGTGAACTATTTTGCCACTTCTGAAGTGTAGACAGAAGTAAACTGCCAATTTTGAATGTTTCATATATTTCTTTGGTAATGTGTCTAGGTAATTTTAATTTTACTCAACATTTAAAATATTCTAAGTGCACTTCTTTTTTTTTTTTTCAATAATTTTTATTCAAATTTTCATAAAACATACAAGACAAAATCATAAAACATTCAAAGACAAAAAACAAAATCAAAAATAGTTAAACAAAAAAATAAAAATAAAAATAAAAATAAAAATAAAAAATAAAGAGTAAAATATTGACTTCCCATTTGTCAAAGATCAGATCAGTTATAAGTCTATAATATATAACAATCCTGTCTCTTAAGTCATATTATAAAATCACTTTCCTCCAATAGTTATCTTACTTAATCATCAAATCTCATAAACATTACTTTATTCTTTCCACAAAAAGTCAAAGAGAGGTTTCAATTCTTTAAGAAATATATCTATCAATTTTTTTTTTCCAGATAAGCATATCGATTAACCCATCTCATTACTAATTATGATAATCTTATTGTCATAACCATAGTCAAAATAAACATTTCAATTAATCCATCACATCAGAATCTGTTAGGTTCAGTAATTTCAGTAGCCATTGTTCTATTATCCCTATTAATTCCATTTTCCATCTTCCATCTTCAGTAGTCTTGTTAAGTCCAGTAATTTCAGTATCCAATCTTCCATTATCAGTATTCCATAATAATCTTGCTGTCAAAGCCATAGTCATATAGTAAGAGTCTGATGGGAATTACCTCTATCCCAAATATTTTCTTGCCATCCATTCTGAATAGGTTGCTGAAATACTGCTGTAAAATCATATCTCTGTTCTTTTTTTCAAAATACACTGGGTCATCTCTTGAAAGTTTTTCCATTGTCACATGGCTGCAGTTAATTCCATAGATTTCCTCTATATTGGGCTCCATCACATCATTCCAGTCCAGAAGATTATCCATGCCATTGATAACTTTATCTCTAGAATCTTCATTAATTTCTTCAGAGATAACATTGAGTTCCAAACAATAGATTTTATTTCTAAAGTCCATAGACTCCCAATCTTTTTCCTGTTCCACGTTTGTTCCAATCTCCGGGGTCTCCTCTCTCACAGGGACCCCTGTTCCAGTCTCCAGGGTCTCCTCTCTCACAGGGACCCCTGTTCCAGTCTCCAGGGTCTCCTCTTTCACAAGGACCCCTATGTCTTTAATCTCCTGTGTCTCCAAACAATAGATTTTATTTCTAAAGTCCATAGACTCCAAATCTTTTTCCTGTTCCACGTTTGTTCCAATCTCCGGGGTCTCCTCTCTCACAGGGACCCCTTCCAGGGTCACCTCTCTCACAGGGACCCCTATATCTTTAATCTCCTGCGTCATTTTACTCAATTCAATTTTCAGCTCCTTACAACCCTGTCGCAGGTTTTGTTTCGTTATCTCAATCTCATCCATTATTTTCTGAAACATAGTTATTTCCAGATTCTCAGCCACTTTCTTAATTGCCATTTTAAAAGAAAAATATAGGAAAACCACTTCTTATTTCAGCAACAATTGGGTTAATACTCCAAACTTGGTGACATCACAGTATAAACAGAGCAGACAGCCTTATCTCTCCATAGTTAAGTAAACAAAATGCAGTTCCCAGGATCGAAACAATTAATGGCAGTCGTCAGAAAACAGATTCGTCAAAATAAAATAGACCAAAAAGAGAGTAGTCTCAGACAATATAATATTCTTCAAAATAAAAATCTGGAATAGAAATCCCTCTTCTGTGTATATCTTTAGAATGCAAATCCAGGACAGCTTTTTGCAACAAAAACAGAGATAAGCTATTAATTAGTGCGTAGCAGAGAGAAGTTATGGCTCCCCAGTGAGATGTCAAAAACCGATCAATCTGGCAAATCTCTTTTAAACAGCAACAATTTAAGTCAAGTAAAAGAAAAATATAGAAAGAAGGGTGCTTGCCTGTTAGTGCGTTCTCTCTTAGAAGATAAGGTGAACGTTCGCTTTATCAGATAGAGCTTGCTGTTGAAAATCCGTCCCACCTTCGTCGGCTGGACCTCGTCCCATAAATTAATGAGATCTGGTCGTCCCAACAAAAATAGGCTTTGAGGTTAATCTCTTCGTTTCTCCCTACCCGGGAGAAGTTTAATCAGTCAAAAAAAAAGAAAAAACTGACTGATATATCTGAATAAGCTTCTTTTGAGGCAGGAGCCCGTCTCAAAAGCAGGCACAGGCTAAGTCACCCTTCCCGGAAGTCCAAAATATTCTAAGTGCACTTCTTGAGTTCTGTTTTCAATATTGAAAATGGAAATGGACTGCCTTCAAGTTGATCCCGACTTACGGCTACCCTATGAATAGGGATTTCATGGTAAGAGGTATTCAGAGGGGGTTTACCATTGCCTTCCTCTGAGGCTAGTCCTCCCCAGATGGCTAGGGCCCTCTCAGTTTGCCACAGCTGTACAAGCCAGCCCCTTCCTTGTCCGCAACTGCCAGCTGGGGGGCAACTGGGCTCCTTGGGACTCTGCAGCTTGCCCACGGCTGCACAGGTGGCAGGGCACGTAACCCTTGAGCCACTCACTGTGGGGGTGATCTTTAGCTGGCCCTTGACACCCAGGAGACACAAGCGGGGATTTGAACTCACAGACTCTGGACTCCCAGCCAGGCTCTCCTCCCCACTGTGCTGTACTAGCTGCTGTTTTCAATATTACAAATATTTTAATTAATATGATACACCTCTTGAATTAGTAGAATCCCATCTGGCTCTTTCAGTTTTTATCTTTGCATTATACACTTTGCTGTATGCTATAATGAGGCTTTCCATTACAATCCAAAATTAAATGCTCCTGAAATGATCTTGATTTAATTTTCCAGCCCTGCGTCATACCTGCATTTTTCTATAAAGCATCCTCACACATTGTCATGGGAATACTACACTATGTTCCAGTGCAAAGCCCACTTAGTCATGAGACTGATAGAAAACAGAATCAGCATGGAGTTCATGTTGCAAGTAAGTGTTTGGACATTGCCGGAAATGCATTTAGTTTTTAGTTTTAAAATTAACATTTCAAAAATGTATATTTATAATTACTTTTTTTAAAATGGCTAGATTTCAGTATTTTTACATATAAAAGGTGACCCCAGAATTATACTATGAAGCTTATTTCAATTGTACACAAATGGCAGGTGCATGTAGAACATGAGCTAGCTCTCAGCCGTGTAATAGTTTGGGAGTCAACCATAATATTGTGGGCTCCTATCCCAGAACAATTTCCCCCCTGCTACCTTAACCATGGGTATACTTGTATCAGCATTGACTGCAATTAGAAGCTTACAACAGGGATGGCTAATCATTGGCCCTCTAGATACTGGGCTACAACTCCAATCAGCCCCAGCCAGCATGGCCAATGGTCAGGGATGATTGGAGCTCCCCAGCAGCGTCTGAAGGGCCACAGGGAGGCCACTGCTGACTTGCAGGATTCTCTGCTTGACCTGGATTTGTCGACCAGGAGAACCTGGTTAACAGACCCTGGTTAAGAGGGAGCCTGTTTAGCCTTTAGCCACAGTTGATATTGGTACTGAGCATTTTATTCAGTTGTAGTCCTACATGCACTTAACCTGACAATAAGTCACATTGACTTATCGACGCTCACTTCTGCGTAGACATGTACAGGGCTGCATTGCTAGTCATAGTTAAAGCAGAAGGATAGAAATTAAGAGACAGCAGCATTACATTCTCAGTGGCCCAAACTCTGTAATATTTATTTGTTATAGTTGTACCCCACCTCAGAGCATCACATATAAACTCGTCACAAGCCAGGCCTAGATCTGTTTAGTTTCAGCAGTATAACTGCACTGTGTTGCCTTAACGCTATTTTCTTTGGAGCCCAGACTGCATGGGCACTTCTCTGTATGGTTAGCTGTTTTTATCATTGATCTGTATGGTTTGGGCTGATTTCTAACCACACCCAGAAAATGAGGTTTCCTCTTTGTGTCTTGTATTACATGCCATGGAATCGGGCCACTGCTTACAAAAACTAGGATACTCACAATTGACTTAAATGATTCAGTCTGTTCTTTGCATAGAGCTGTTTCATTGGAAACATGTTAAGTAAAATATTTTAGCAACATACCTTCTCTTTCTTGCATACAGTAAAGGAAATCACTTAGAACAGTGTGCAGGAGTCATGGCGCCCTATTTGCTAGAGATGTGATTTGAAATCTTCTCCCCACAATTTAAAAGTAATGCTTGAATCATCTTAGGCTCTATCTAATTTTGTTTTAAATGAACTACATCTATAACAATCTATAATGTTACTATCATTGATATTTCTTAAAGATTTAAGATCACTGTACTGATTTTGAATGCTAACTGAAGCTAATTTCATTGTAGGTTTTCAACAAGCTGCTGAGTCTAGCTAGCACTGCCTCATCTCAGAAGTTCCAGTCTCATATGTGGAGTCAGATGCTGGTTTCCACATCTGGGTTTTTGAAATCCATCTCCAATGTCTCTGGCAAAGACATCCAGCCATTAATAAAGCAATGGGTGTATCCTTTTTCATTCAAGCTCTAGGTTAGTAACAGCAGAGTTGAAAAATAGCTGTTCTTTGGTTCTGTTAAATTAATACTCTGGGACATAAGAGTTGCAAACAGTGACATTTAAAAGTATGCTCAAATTGCTGTCTTCCATTTGGGGTCATATCTTGTTGTGGCTGATTGTTTACTTTTCAAGATGTAGAAGGAAAATTGCAGCATTTTGTAGTAGTGGCCTCTCTCTGAAAGACAAACTACAAAGCCAAACTACACAGCAAGGATCCAGAGGACATTATATATTTATTTATTAGATTTATATCCCACCCTTCCACCCTGTAGGAGAAAGAATGTTTCAAAAACATTCTTAAGGCAGATATGGAAAATGCCACAGTCTGGTTCATTCTCTGATGTGAATTCCAAAAATTCATCCTGGCTCCAAAATGCTTGGGGCTGTATACAAGTAGTTTAAATCACCCAAATTAATAGCAGAGAGATTGGCTGCTGCAGAACTCAATTGGCAGTTACAAAGTTGTCTGGCAATACTAATCTGGTGTTTCCAATCGTATTTCAGTTCACACTGATATGGCAAAGTAGATTTACACATAATGAAGTTTACATAAGCAAACGCAATATTTTAAAAAATCTACATTTACAGGGAATATCATATTGTAAATTATGGACACAATCCATCAAAATTTCCTTCACAAGCCTAACTGACATAAGACAGCCTTGCTTGTTTTAGATGTATTGTTGCCATTTTTCAAACTTGAGGAATTTAAGTTTTATATATTTGCAACATATCAGTTATTATCCTATTCAGTTTGATAGAGATCAGAGTGGTGTGGTAAAATTTTATGGCAGTTTTGCATTTAATAGAAAACGAAATGTACTAGAATTAGAAATAAAGCAAGACTATACATCTCCTGGAACACAGAAATATGTGGTAAGTTCCGTTTCTCCACCTTTCCTGAGATTTGTCAAAATTACTGTATATTTTCTGTACATTTTAGTGTTTATTTTTTTTGTACTGTCAAATTTGGTGGACAACTTGTTTGCTGCTCTGAGCCGTATCTGGTAGATAGATAATGCCCATAGTTACTTTGAATTATGGTATGTAATTTGTGTAAATTGCATTTCATTTTTATTGTTATGAGTTAATATAAGCTTTAGTAACATTTTTAACTTAATTGATGTTCTCATCTCAGCTAAATCTTGTATCAGCTCTTGGAAAAATCTGATACATAGACAAAGAATTCAATTAATTTCTGGCTTCCAGTTGTTCACTACAGAAATGCATTTTAAAATGGGATGGCAAACATACTATGAGAGCTAGAAGTCTTTTTAGAAATACAAAATAGTGGGTAATAGGATTATACCAAAGATACTTGGTACAAAGCATTTGAGGAGGGCACAGTAGAACCAGTGAGGGGGGGTGCCTGGAGGAAGGGTGTTTGGTTTAGAGGAAATCCTGAAGGCTAAACAGAGAGGGCGGGAGAGCTGTCTTTGGCCTCTGGGCATAAGGTTCCCGATCCCTGTTGTGCATTCAGTCATGACTACTGCTAGTCTTCTTACATGTTTTTGGTTCTAGTAACAATTTTTTTCTAAGGGTCCTCTGAAAGTGACGGTGCAAGAGCTTGATGGATCTTTCAACCACACACTTCAGATAGAAGAAAACAGCCTTAAACATGACATACCCTGCCACTCAAAGAGCAGACGGTACGGTTGAGGCCATTTGTAGAGGGTCTTTGTGAAATATACACCTGAAATGACTGCTACCTCTTGCTTTCATATTCTTTAGCCCACTCCTCTATGTTATATGTGAGGAGCATGATAGCAGTTGCCATGCTACAACTTCCCAGGCTGCCAAGGTAATTTTAGGCCGTATGTGAAAGACCCACCCTCTGGCTCCTCCCAATGCCAGTTCTGCCATCCAGAAATATGCGACACTTTTTGACTTCCTCCCCATGTGATCATGGCTCCCAAAGTTGCATTAAAAGGTTGCAAATGAGTAATGCTGTAGCTGCTCCCGTGCCACCATTGTAATGCACTAATCTTACTTGCAAATGGACTTGAATCCCTTTGTGTTCAAAAGGTTAAAAAAACCACTATTCAGCCACTTTGGTTATTGATTCTACTGGATGATTAAAAAGTATGAGCAGGTGACCATTATCCAAAGAATGTGATTTTGAGGATGCACCCATGTGACTTCTGCCTCCTGGAAGTAGAAAGGGTAATGCTCAGAAAAAGAATAAACCTCTGAAATGGGATTGGGCAAAATATTTGGAGACACTTACTATGATTAAATGAATTATTATTATTATTATTATTAAACTGCTCTTCATCCCAAGAGTTTCCAAGACTCACTCTTAGCAGCTTTTACTAGTCTTAGCTGCCTTGTGATGTGCTTTTATTAATACAGCCAGCATGGATTTTTCACATTCCACAGTGTTAAATTGAAAATACTCCCTATGCCATTCTGCTGCTTCCCATAAGCTCATTTCAGAACAAAACCTTACAAAACTTATAGTCCCGAACTCGCAAATGCTTGCTTAGCAACCCTCAAAGTTTTCATGATGATACACAAAACACTCTGAGAGAATTGAGAGTTCAAATTGTAAAACAAGAGAAAAAAAATCCAGACTCCTGTTAGACTTTTTTCTATCAGCGGTCTCATAATTTGTTGAAATTAATTAAAAAATCAGCCATGTTCACAGAGTACCTGTAATGCTATTACTGACATTTGCTCCATACTCTGACCTTCATCTTCTGCAGTTTCAAAATTTAAAAATGCCTGGCTGATTTTTAATTAATTTAAGAAATGTAGCATTGAAGTCTATTATAGTGTCGGGCATGCTCAGTAAGAACCAACTGTCAGTGTTCTAAAAACCAGAATCACAGCTGCTTGTCTTGTCTAATCAAGTGGCCACATCCACACTAGACATTTCTTTCATTTGAGACAGTCATGGCTTCCATCCTTGGAAGTATAGTTTGTGAAGGGTGCTGAGAGTTGTTAGGAGACCTATTCCCCTGACAGTGCTCCAGTGGCCAGAGTGGTTTAACAGTCAGCCCCTCTTCTGGGGATTGCAGTTCTGTGAGAGGAATAGGGCCTCTCCTAGCAACGCTCAGCACCCTTCACAAACTACACTTCCCGGATTCTTTGGGGACACCATGATGGTTTATAATGAAATAAAGGTCTGGTGTGGATGTGGCCAGTGAGAATTTTAATTTGAGTGGGAGACTACATGTGCCTGCTGCAGAATAAAAAGGTGGGGGAAACCCTGAAAAACAATGATATTGTTCACAGTATTGTTCACCCGAGCCCGAATAACAGAAACAAGACATGTGCTGTGCTGATCTTGTTTTATCAGGAAGGAAGCAACAATATTAAGTCAGATAATATAGTTCAGATAGTTACTTTAAATATGTTTGATTTACTTTGCAATTTTAGTGAAGCATTTTCTTTTGCTTCTGTTTCTGTGAATATGGGAAGTACAGCAAGACTTCGCATAATTTACACTAAAAAAGACTCCAAAAATAATTGTGGATTAATGGCACTGACTATTCTGCAGAATAGTCTCCAGTGGTCATGAGGAGTGTCTCAGTTTGCACAAGATAAAACAGTGGGAGGTGAAATATATTCTAGCAAATTTCTAGGTGTGCTCTATGATTTTAATTGACCATGCCCACCTTTCCTTAAGTAGTTTAAGCATAGCAAGCTGAAAACATGCATTTTGGACAGGCCAAGTTTGTTTGTTCAACAGCTAGAATCATTGCTTAAGTAGTAACATATTGTAAACAGTCTGATTTTAAATCAAACTGCAGTTTCAGATTCAACTGTTAATGCACCCAAAATAGAAATAGAACATAACCTTCAATTTGGAGCACAAAGGGCTGTCTTCACCATCATGACATTGACCAGTAAAAAGGCTTTTAAATTAATAAAAAATAAATTTGACACACATTTCTAGGATGAATAAGAAAAATATCTGTTGGCAACTGGTTCATTTTAAACCGCAAGGTTTTTGTTTTTTTACTATTAGTGGATTTAAACATTATTTAATACATATTTGCAGAATAAGAAAAATAGAAAATGATTTTAATACACGTGTCCACCCTGTTGTTGTTTTTTAAATGCAGAAATAAGAAGAAAAAGATTCCTCTAATGAATGGGGAGGAAGTTGACATGGATCTTTCTGCCATGGAGTAAGTTAATTTATGAAAGTCGAAGGATGCTCTCTCTTTTCCTCAAGCTGCTGCATAGGATTGTCCCAGGTATATAGAATGATACTGGCCCCAATCCCAATAGCGGCAGTATATTACAGAAGCAGCAGCTTAGCTTCTATTCACGTATCTACCCTTTCGGGATATGCTTCGTTTCCTCCCATACCTATTGGCAGCACTCTTTATGACAGTGCTGAACATGCAGGGGAATGGAGGGTGTGTTCTGGAAATGCAGCAATGGACATTCAGTCTTCTGGGATACTCATAGTTCTGTGGATCAGGCAGCTTGCAACAGTTTGCTAATAATAGCTTACAGATGTATTCATGATAGTGCTAGAAGTGGCCTCTATGGTAAAGTCAATCATGTAGCTTTGGAGCAGAATAACGAACCCTAAGCATCTGGCAGCTTTTCCATTCTCTTCCTAAATTAAGAAATGGCAGTGAGCTCGTACCAGTGGTGTGAGCTGAATTGATCCAGCAGGCCAGTTGTCTTTCTTACTTTGAGGCTAAAGGGAGAGAGATGGGAACATCCACATGAAATAAGATAAACATACAGTAAGCATCTCTTTACAGAAATACTGGGAATCCCGTGTGTAGATCACACATGAGAATTGCAGATATGTGCATGCACATCTGCCGCGAGACTCCCCAGTGTATACACACAGTGACTTAATTTGGATGTAATGTCAAACCAAAGTTTGGCTCAGTCTCTTTCCCGTCTTCATTTTTGCTAACCACATTTTGCTCAAATTGTCAAACTGGTTAGCTCCTTACTGCCAAACGGTTTGAAATGGGTTTTTAAATCATGGTTTGGAGGCAAGGTACTTGCCATAGGTTGCTAGTTTGGCAAACAATGTTTGACAGTAAAAACAAGAAAGTGGAGGAGGATATCTGCATGATTGTTGGGGGGGGGGAAGCTCCCAATTGCCAAATGATGATTTGGGCAATATGTCCAAACTAAGTGAGTGAAAAATTAACACATCTAGTTGGCACAAATTATTGTTGTTGATGACTTTTACAGTATGTTGTCATTGTACCTGGTGCTTTTCAGAGTACAAGAGGGCTCTTTTCCCCCATGAGCTTGTAGACTAAAGTTTTATACAGTGGAAGTGGAGGCAAGGATAACCAGGGAAGCAACATTTCAGTTTCAGGCGTTGCTGGTTGCACATAATTTCTATACTGAAGCCCCTTCCGTGGGGAAGTGTATAAAGTGTGGAGCCTTCCTTACGCTTGTTCAGATTGTTACTCTCGGTTTGTAAGCAACTGCATGTTCTTTCAAACGGTGTTGTTCGAGAACTGTTGACTCTTTTTCTTGTGCAAAAAGGTGAAAGCACCATGTTTAGTAGTCCCACTGTTAAATGTCTGTATGCATTTGCTGTGTTTTTAAGCACTAGTACAACATTTGGTCGTCTCTTTCAGTGCTGATTCTCCCTTACTGTGGATAAGAATAGATCCGGATATGTCTGTATTAAGGAAGGTAGAATTTGAACAGGCTGACTTCATGTGGCAATACCAGCTCCGGTATGAGAGAGATGTGGTTGCACAGGAGGAATCCATTTTGGCCCTTCAGAAGTTCCCTACTCCAGCTTCACGGCTCGCGTTGACTGATATACTCGAACAAGAGCAATGTTTCTACCGAGTGAGGATAATGGCATGCTTCTGTCTTGCAAAGGTGAGAACAGGCCATGTTGGACAAACTTTGTGAGGTAATTGGGTCAAAAGCTGTTATAGGCACCAGCAATCGGCAGAGCAGCAAACTGTGACGTGTAGAATTGGATAGATCATGGAGAATCTGAACTTGAGCAGTACAAACATAGGAAGCTGTCCTATACTGAGTCAGATCATTGGTCCATCTAGCCCAGTACTTTCTACTCAGACCGGCAGCAGCTCTCCAGGGTTTCAGGCAAGGAGTCTCTCCCAGTCCTATCTGGAGATGCTGGGGACTGAACTTCAGGATCATCTGTATGCAAAGCAAATACTCTACCAGTGAACTACGATCCTTTCCCATGCACGAGTGATTGCACACATACACACTGGTACCCCGGCTGCTTGGGAACTAGAAGATGGTCCTACAGCAGAGATGCCTCATCTTATCTAAAAAAGTTCCAAGTCCTTCCATGGCCTCTGGTTCCTTCATTTATTTACCTCTGTAGCCATTCCTCCCCCATTTTTGTGAAACTGTGTGGCCGTGGCTCTTTACATGGCGTTTGCCCAGGATCTGGCAAGGGGATTAAATCCTTACATTGAGCATAGTGAGAGATGGGTCATGTTCACTGTCAAGCGAGAAGAAAACAGACAAAAACGGGTGCAAGTAGATGCTGTCCTTTGAGGCTCAAAAAGTTTGGTTTCCTTGCAGTGGAGGAAGAGATCCATAGGTGGGTTGTCCCTCCCACTTACTCCACCAGACAGGAATATTCAGATTTGAAGTGCTCATCTGAGTGGGAAGGACAATCTCTCCCCAGTTCCCTTCCTGCCCAGCTCCTCTGCAGGAGGGTTACATGGCTCTCTCCGTTGCAGCGAGAGCTGGCAACCCATCTTTCTGCTTCTTTCTGGGAAAAGGAAGCTTAGTTGTAGTTAGACTGCTGCCCTCATTTAAAAAGAAGAAGAAAATAGAAAAAAAGTCAGAGGTAAAAAGGGTGACTTGTGAGACGCTGCAGCCTAAGCGCTCTGATGATTTGGCGTTGAGGCTCCAAGAGTTCTCCCACCCTCTCAGTGGACTCCAATGAGCCCAGGACACCCCTTTGATTTGGTTTGGTATCCAGCCTTTTGGAAGTATTTATCAAGTGCTTAAAAGTGACTGATTTGTTATTTATTTATTTATTTTATTCCTCTTATAATACCACCCTTCGTCAAGAGGCCTCAGGGTGGTTTACAACACAGGACAGACTGATGTCAAAAGAAAACAACATTCTTTGTCAGTAAAAGGAAACTAGAAAAATCTTTCTTAATAATTGATGAAGTTGAGATCAGACATTTGAATCAGTTTTCTTCATTTTTCATTAATCCTCAGGACTAAAGGAAGTTTGTTATTTTAACATTTTAACAGACGGCCAAAATACACGTTAGTTTTGCTAGGAAGCTGTTTGGGCGCCTGAGAAATCTAGGGAAGTGGTGAAATTTTCACCTCGAGCATAACAATCTGCTGGCCTCCTTGGTTCCTTTCAGTGCAGTGCACCGTACCGCAGTATGATTAATAATGTAAAAAACAGAACTGATGGTTAAGACACCATATTTTTGGCTTGCAAAAGGAAAGTAGTGTGAGCATAAAGTTGAACCAGTAAAGCTTGTGTCAACAAGAAACAGGTGGAAGTGTAAACAAAAGGAATAAAAATACTTCAAAGAACTGAAATTGAAGTTATTAGAACACTTCTTAAATGTATATTCTGTTACCCAGAGCTGACTTCTTTTTTTAAAAAAAGACTACATTTTGAAACTGAACAAACAGCATTGAATATTATGAGGAACAGAACAGTTTAATTCAGTTGACAGTACTTTAAAATAAATTTGCATAAAATGTGATTATTTTACTGCTTCCAAATGAAAGTTTTCGAAAGCCTATTTGTCAGAACATGTAAAGCATGCTCTCCTATATGGACATTCATTCATAGATGTACTTCTTTTGAGATCTCATGAGCCAATGGGTCAAATCTCAATTTGCCCTACAACTGTCCTGGCCAACCCCATGGATTCAGACTCACACTCACTGGTGTGTTTTTCTCCATTATGTTTAATATGGAATTTCAGCTTAGAGCATTTCATAAATCAGTTTACAGTTTACACTGGATTCTACTTCTCTACACAGCAGTACAGAGCATGACTACTCAAGTTAAGGCATTGTTGCAGCAACTAGGCATGTCCCTCAAAACTCTTTAGCCCCCATCCAGCCCACCAATTGATCCAGACACTGGTCCAAAGCCTTCTCAGCCTTTCCCGATTCAGATGTTACAGAGAAATAGAGTTGGGTATCATCAGCATAGTAATGGCACCTTGCTCTGCATCTCCTAATGACTGCTCCCAACTTCATGTAGATATTAAATATCATTGGAGACAGTACAGTGCCCTATGGCACTCCATAGCTCAAAAGCCAGGGGCCCAAAAAAGCCAGGGAGTCCTCCAATGCTACCTTCTGGAACAATTTCTGGAAATGAGACCTGAACCGCTGCATAACAGTGCCCCCAATACCCATCTCCTGTAGGCGACCCAGGACAGGCCATGGAAAAGGGTAACAAAAGCTCGTAAGAGATCTAGAAAGAGCAACGGGATTGCAGGAGTTGTGCAAACTTTGTTTTACTGCTTCGTCTGCTCTCCAAACATACCTTAAAGCTAGACAGGGTTCTGAATTATCTGTTTCTCTTCGGGTGGTCTTGTACTCTCAGGGTGGCTAAGGCATGTTTGAAATCTGCATTGAGGTTGTTGGCAGGGTAAATTGAGGAAACTGGTAATGCTAAGGCCTCTTCTATGACTGGCTTCTGAATGTGTGCCGTTAACAACTGGGGGGAGGTGGGGATCTGTCTGAAATGTAAATGGGAAGAAAACAATTAAAACCAGATACTGATTGTGGGAAGATAATTAGTTGCAGATGACCTGTAAAAACCATTTCCACACACTATAGTTCCAATTTACAGACATGATGGTGTGGGAGGCTGTCTGGTTTTAGGTAGTGTATTCATTTAAAGTTTTGGTTTTCAAACTGTGTTCAACCCCCAGGGTTCCTTGCAAGCTTATCCGCGTTCCTGAATACCCAGATTGGTAATAGCAGAGAAGCTGCCTGACAGCTGTTGTCCACTGTTGGTAATCTTTCCCTGCCATGCCCAACCGTATAGCAGTGTTGGTTGCATTCTAGTGAAGCGGTCCCCGAATTTTTCCCCATGGATCACTTGAACATTGCTGATGGTGATGTAGCAATTGCAGTGTGCTGCACTATATGTGTGTGATTTTTAATTGTATTTGTATTGCTTCTTTTATTTCTTATATTGTGTTTTATGGTATTACAATTTTCATTCCATAGACTTGAAATTGTAATACAATAATAGACAATATATGACAGAATCCCAACTTCTGGCAACCCCATGAATAGGATTTTCACAGTAAGCGGTATTCAGAGGCTGAGAGGCAGCGACTGGCCCAAGGTAACCCAGTGAGCTTCACGGCTGTGGGGATTTGAACCCTGGTCTCCCAGGTGAAAGCAGTAAAAATACGATTAAAAACCAATATGAATATTTAATCTAGACAAGCCACAGATCACTTGGATGAAGCTTGTGGACCACAGATTAGGGTCCCCTGTTCTAGGGCTAGTACCCTGCATAAAATTTATTGCTTGTCCTAGGACAGGGATCTCCAACCTTTTTGGGCCCAGGGGCTCATTTAGAAATCTAAGGAAAGTCTTATGGATACCACAAAATACCCATTGCACAGAAGAAACACCTGGTGATGCTCAGAACTGCCATATCCCCAAGATAGAACACCTACATGTGCCCCAAAATGTATAAAACACAGACCAAAAAAAAGCAGATCTCCCCAAAAAACAGGCAACTTCCCCACCCAAACGAACAACTCCCCCAAAGCCCCACAATTTTTTAAAAAAAATTGGGAGGAGCAGAGCACCTTGGTAGGGGGTGTCTGAGAGTACTGTGGTATTCTGGAGGACCCCAGTTTTAGGATATGCTTCAGAATCTTATGCATAAAGATTCCACAAAAGCTCCTTACCAGGCAACCTGAGTGTAAGACGGCATGAAAAATATTGATTTAAAGTCTCTCATCTATTAAACAGTTATGGATATTGCTCATTTATTGCAACTTGCTCTTCACCTCGGTCCCTCAAAACAGAAAGTAATGAAGAGCGGAGTCCGAGTTGGAGTAGGAGGAGGCAATAGATAAAACCTAGCACTATTATTAATAACGTGGCTTCTCTTTTCCTCCCTGATTGTATAGATTGCAAATTTCATGGTGAGTACATGGACAGGACCACCAGCCATGAAGTCTCTCTTCACCCGAATGTTCTGTTGTAAAAGTTGTCCAAACATTGTGAAAACCAATAACTTCATGAACTTCCAGAGCTACTTTCTGCAGAAGGTAATTGGTCCATTACTATCTTTTTGTGCTTTTTCTAAACATAGCAGGTTCCCTTAGAGCTGGATTCAAAGGTGGGCTAGAATAAAGAATGAAACACAGAAATTGGGTATATTTCCCTGAATTTTGGCAGCACTCTTTTGGAGCGGATGAACCTGTGGCTTTCCTACGTTGAAATACTGTGTACAGTCCTGAGTCCCGTTTGTCTTGAAAAAAGAAAGTACGGAAGCATTTTTCCTGCAAAGAGGAGCTAAAGAGGTCAGGGCTTTTTAGTTTTGAGGAATAAAGGCTACTAAGGGGGGCTTTCTTATGATAGTACATGTGCAAAGACTGAATAGAAGGAAACATTTTAGATCTCAAGATCATTTAATGAAATGAGTAAGTGATAGGTTCGGAATTGACGAAAGTTGGTGGAGTTCGCTGCCATAAACTTTGGTGATGGCCACCAGCATAGATGGCTTTAAAAAAGCATTTGACAAATTCACAAATTGGGTCTTATCAGTAGCCATGACAGTTAAATGGAATCTTCATATCCAGAAGTAGTACACCTTCCATCATCAGGAGTTGAGTGCAAAATAGCAGGTGATAGCTGTCTGCCATATCTTATGGGTTTTTCTGAGGCTATCTGCCTGGCTACTGTTATAGACAGAATGCTGGACTTCTGGCCTGATACAGCAGAGCAGTTCTTAAATTAAAATTTTCATGCCTCTCCCTCACTGTGGACCTGGATCCCCAGTGGTAGTCTACTACACATTCTTGTGTAAAACCAATCCCACCGTTGAGGAAGATACCTGATGGAATTGACTGGTATAGACCATAGAAAGTCATATGGCAATGCAGAAATGATGTTCCATGAGCCAATGTTTCTGATTTAATATTTAAATCAATGCAGTTAACGCATTAATGTTGATCCTTTTTCACAGACGATGCCTGTGGCAATGGCCTTGCTGAGAGATGTTCATAATCTGTGTCCTAAAGAGGTTTTAACATTCATTTTAGACTTAATCAAGTATAATGACAATAGAAAAAACAAGGTAAAAAATTGTTTTAAAACATTGGAATTTTCTGTTTGTGACCCTCTGTTTTGATGTGCAAAGAACCTACTACAATGCAGATTGAGATATATTTATATGTAATAGGCATGGGACCTGCAGCAAAATGTTGCAGTGTGGCATACTCTTGTTCAGGATTCCAATCACCCACCCATTCCCTCTTTCAGGCTATTCTATTGCATCCTTCCTTCCCCTGGTTTTCTGTCTCCCACCAACTTTCAGCCAGCATTTTGTGCCCACTGAGTATGCCCAGTCCTCATTGGGCTATTTTGGGGGTATCACCCCTCTTTGGCATTTTGTTTGTTTTTTTGTCTGTCTGTCTGTTTGTTTGTCTGTTTGTTTGTTTGGTAAGTATTACAAGTTGCAGACAAATGAATCTGTTTCCCAGAGTTGGTAGCGCATTTAAACAAAACTCTGAAGCTGGTCAAGGGAATATAAATGTTTGAAAAACAAACGAAGGGTTAACTTCTTTGTTGTATTTTCACAAAGCATGAGTTTGTGACTTATGCTTTAAAAATATAACAACGGAATTATGCAGATTTTTATTGCAGATTTTTAATGTTATGGTTCCATTTTGTAAGGATAAGAGGCTTAACCTCTCTTCGTTTTGGCCCTCCACCCTGCATTTCTTGCATTATGTGTGCAATGAAGTTGTCACTTCACCCATGGCTCCATCCCTATGCTGGTTCAATAATATAACAATGTAGAATCATATGGAAAGAGAGACGCTAATCATTACCACTGCCACCACCCTCAGTCCAGCTTCTGACACTAGTGTGTTATTTTAATGAGATCCCTTTATGTTCATGTGGTTTCTATATCCTTAGCGCAGGTACTGGAGCAGCATAAGATGGAGCCACGTCAAAGTGGCAACTGCATTGCTCCAGCTGCATAAGATTCTATCCCCCATTTAGGTGCCCTGTCCAGCAATCTCCTAATTTTGAGTGAGCACCAGATGGTGGGTGACCAAGGTACGTTGTTAATGTACTGCCCACCCCACTGCCCAATAGTCTCCCTGTCTGTGCTGGTGAAGGAGATCTTGGAGGTGTTGTTTACTTTCTTAAAGCTGACTGGGCAAAAAATGTGTTTGTATGAGCAGCACCTATTCCACCACTAAGATGCATCCAAAGATTCTGATTATTACCTATAAAGCTCTAAATGGTTTGGCGCCAGTTTGTTTGAAAGATCATCTTCTCCCATAAGATCATCATTAGAGGCCTTTCTCCATGTCCTTTGTCTTCAGAAGCATGCCGGGTTGGGACCTGGAACAGGACCTTTTCACTAGCAGTGCAAAGGCTGTGAAATGTCATTTCTTAAGAAGGTTGGCTGGTTCCCTCTCTTCTGCCCTTTAAATTGGGGATGGGGAACCTGTGTCCCTCCAGATGTTGCTGGACTACAACTCCCATCTGCATCAGCCACCACGACCAGTGGTCATAGATAATGGGAATTGTAGTCCAGCAACATTTGGAGGGACACAGTTTTCCAATTCCTATTTTGCCAGGATTTTTTTACTATTTTAACTTTGCAACCTGCCGCTAATGGCTTGGCATTGCTCCGGTTTTAAACTCTCAATTCTTTTGTATTTTATCTTGATATTATTGAGTAAGATTAAGACATATGCAATAATATCAAAATAAAATACAAAATAATTGTATAAATTGCTTATAAACTGCTATGAGGCTCTAAACAGAAGACAAAATGCATCTAATAAAACCAAATAAACAAGCAATTCAAATAATGTATTTGGGTGCAATCTTGCATCTAATTTACTTGTGTATATGCCTTATTGAAGACAATACGATCTAACTGTGCTTGACCAATAGCAAGATTTAGATCCTTGGGGATAGGAAAGCAAGCTCAATGAAATGTGCCCTTTGGCAGGTGATCATTTTCAATTTTTTAAATGTTTGTTATCCCATATTTTGGTCTTTGGCTTTAGTTTTCAGACAACTATTACCGTGCTGAGCTGATAGATGCACTAGCAAACTCTGTAACTCCTGCAGTCAGTGTGAACAACGAAGCCCGAACACTGGATAATTTAAATCCTGATGTGCGCCTCATTCTTGAGGAAATCACCAGATTCTTAAACATGGAAAAGCTGCTACCCAGTTATAGGCACACCATTACAGTCAGGTATGATTAAAAAACATCTCGAATTTCTGCAAATAAAATACACTCCATTTTCCCCACTTCCTCATACTTTGCAGTTAATCATTCTGTTTTTGTGCAATGTAGCTTTTAATAACATACTCACTATGATCAATATGCACACAAGAGACAGAGGCGAGATTTAATAGGTGCCTAGGAAGTCCTTTTGCAAATCTTGCAAATGCCTTAAGAGAAAATACATCATTAGGCACTTCTAAAACCAGAATGTTTGTAGGACTTGAAACGACACCTTTATTTTATTTTGAACTCATGTAACAAAGTGAAGATTGAAATCTACTATTTGTGGAGGCATAACACTGAGTTGTGTTTTGTGTATTGGATAAGTACATAAGTAATTTTAGCATGTGTTTTAAATTGTTTTAAATTATGTTTTAAATTGTTTTTAAAAGATGTGTTTTAAATTTCTATATTTGTTTTTAATGTTTTTAGTTATTATAAACCACCCAGAGAGCTCTGGCTATGGGGTGGTATATAAATACAATAAATAAATAAATAAAATAAATATTGGATAAGAATGTGAGCCAGTCCATGCCCTGTGCAAGGCAGTGTGCATATTCAGTCCCCCTCACAAGCACAGATCTCCAGAATGGGGTGACGCTGGTCAATAGTAGAGGAATCTAGATTCTCCTGATAACGTGTCTGAATTGTCCTCATATTTACTTGCTAGCCGTAGCCTTCTTTGCAGGAGTGGGGAACCTCAGCCCTGGGACCAAATGTGGCCCTCCAAGCCTCTCTATCTCGCCATCAGGATTTTCCCCACAACCCCTCACCCCAAGCCATGCCACTTGCCAGCCTTGCTTTGTATGCTCTTAAACATTTTTGCCTGGATGAAATGTGTCATTGACCTCTGATAACTTGCCTTGATGGAGGTTAGAGAGGGATGCATGAGCATGTGTAGAAACTAGCCTACTGTACAAAGGTAAAATTTACATGTGTTGCTTTGCCCACCACAGGCATAAGGCCCCTGGAAGGTTCCCCAGAAGGGAAAGTGGCCCTTGGGCTGAAAAGGGTCACCCACCTCGGCTTGTATGGATTTGATCTTCTCTTCTAGCATATATTGTGTTAGATAAAATACCGAAGAAACAAAATGGTTTCTTTAGAAATCTTCTTTAGCTCAGGTTTCTTTAGAAATCTTCAGAAAGCAAGAATGATCTTTTATTCATGTCACTCTTGCAAATTGTAACCGAGGCAGCTTTTTAAAAAAAAATTCATGTGATGTCATCATCATTTAGATCTTGTGAAATTCACCAACAGTTTGCTATGACAATGCTAAAATAAGTTATTTCCTGTGATGCGAGATTTAGAATTTACAACAGATTTTTTTTTTTGTCATGTACCTAGCTGCTTGAATGCCATTCGCATATTACAGAAAAATGGGCACGTTCCAAGCGATCCTGCTGTCTTTAAGTCCTATGCAGAATACGGGCACTTTGTGGATGTCCGAATAGCAGCTTTGGAGGCAGTTGTTGATTACACAAAAGGTAAAGAAAAGTGATTTTTACCATTTGATTCACTGCAGTACAGACTTGCAAATAGTCCCCTCGCCCCTGGTATCAGATTTGAGGGGGCAATAATTTCCCCTCTCCCCTCAGCTGATCTACATGAATCAGTTGAATCAGAGGACTCTGTGTCCTATTTATTTTACAGGATTTATATATTGCTTAATCATCAAAAACCTCTAATCAGTGTTCAGTATGTGCAGAAGACCACACCTATCACCTATATGCAGTCCCAACCCCGGATGTCTGCCCAAGAGTAAATGTGGCCCGAAAAGATTAGCTGCCCCTGCTTTAGAGTGACCATGAAATACAGCTCCGAACGGGAGAGAGGAGATGTGGCTTTTAAAATCTAGATAACCAATGCATCCTGAACCACACCCACTTCCTTTAATCTGTGCATCGCTGGGAAAGACTGGTAGTGCTTTAAAAGTTCTCTTTCAAGGAAGCTTCTCCACCATTACTGATCTCATTGAGGAGCTTCAGATGAGTTTCCAAGGGATGGCAGGGTGTCATGGAATCTAATTGGAAAACTAATGTGCTTTGCGCTAGGAAAGGCAATAACCTAAATGCGACAGCTGCCTGAATTGGGCACAGTTCTTTTGACTGCTCGACTAATCTCAGAATCCTGTTTGTACCTCTGTGTTTCTGAAGTAGGACGCCATCTTGTAATGGGGGGGCTTTATGTGTATGCAGTTGATTTGCAATGAGAAGCACTATGTGCTCAGATGTACAGGCAAGTGTTGAGAATATATATGAAATATATGTACTTTGATTTCCAAATAATTCCAAACGAGCTGCATGCACAGGGTAGACTTAGCAGTGTGTGTCGCTTCCAAAATAGAAATACAACTTTCAAAGTTAACTTCCAGACTGTATCCAAGAGGAACTGAGAAGAGATGGGGATTTGTAATTGACTAAGCATAAGATCTGTAGACCTCCCTTCTCCCCCTCTCCAAAAATGTAGTGACACATTATAATGCATCTGTTCTATGCTATTTCACAAAGGCTATTTTGTATCCACTTCTAGTTTTTCTAACTACCACCAACTTCTTCTTTGTGCAATCCGCCATTTTTTCTTAACAGGTCATTCACTTTGTCTTTATAGTTGACAGAAGCTATGAGGAGCTGCAATGGCTGCTAAATATGGTCCAGAATGACCCTGTGCCCTACGTCAGGTTAGTCTTCCTTGTTGGTAGCCAAAGTTGTATAATTTCTATTTATTTATCTTTATTTTTAAAGACGTATTTTTATTTATTTTTCAAAGTAATCTGTGTCAAACTAGCAACTTGAAAGATGCTTCATTTAGGTTATAAATCTCAAATGGTCTTATATAAATCTTTTTTGAAAATTACCTATTGCTATCTTGTCTTGTCCCTAAGAAGCATGTATGCGGTTTCCAAGTAATAGGTGGTCCACAGCTTCAGAAATGGAAATGTATGAGGTGCCTGTGACCCTCTAGAGTTGGACTCCAACTGATTATTGGGCATGCTAGGTGGGGCTGATGGAAGTTGTAGTCCAACAACATCAGGAGGGACACAAGTTAGCTGTCCTTGTCATAGAGCATGATGGTCCTTCCAGAGCTGAAAAGAAAAATCTTCCACCAAAATATCAGCAGTATTTTGTTACTGCATGAATCAACAGACTGTAACCTTTCCAATCTGGAGTTGTGGGTAATTTGTAGCAATTAAGCAAGAGGGCAGCACTCTTCCACTTCCCTAAGAAACAAGAACTACTCATGGCAAACCCCGTAGACTGTTCAGTTTCAAGGAGGAGCTTGTGCTTTTCCTAGCAGTTATCCATACATCTGTATAGAGACCTTGCTTCTGCTTTTCAATCCTTGGCCATAGATGGAGGATCTTGTAACATTTTTGTTCTTTTAAAAAAAATCGACACTGGTCTCAGTGTATTAGAGCAGAGTTGGGGTTCGTTATATTTGGATACCAAAGAAAATATAAATTGGTTTCTTGTCTGTAGCTGGAGGACAAAGATTATAAATGATACATTTGTAGCTGAACGTTTTGCCTGTTGGTTTTAAGCTAGAAAGTTTGCCAGCACAAGCTTGTGCCCCTGGTGACCTAGATAATGACAACCTTTGAACACTGCAGCCTCTTTTCAGGTTTCCCCCTCTTGGTTTCTTTTCTTGTTATTTCCACTGACCATAACTGCCCCAGGACTCCTCTCAAAAATGGCTATTTGATGCATTTTTAGAATCCTGTGAAAGGTCATTGGCCTTGATTTCCTAAGATTATATGAACTCCAGCGGATAAATTTGAGTTTATGCAACCTAATATAAAACTACGGAGCCAAAAAAGATTGGAAAATGTGCGAAACTTAGTAACTGGAAGTTCAGGTTTGATACAGATTAACAGTTGACTTGTCCTCTTCTAGGCATAAGATATTGAATATGTTGACAAAGAACCCGCCATTTACCAAGAACATGGAATCTCCTTTATGCAATGAAGCGCTAGTGGATCAACTCTGGAAACTTATGAATTCAGGTTTTATTGTTGTTGTTCTTGTTATTGCTTACAATTTTTTAAGAACTTGACTAACACACCGAAAGACTGATCCTGTGCATGTTTTCTTGGAAGTAAGGCACCCTGAATAAAGTAAGACTTATTTAATTTTATTACATGTATATCCTGCCTTCTTCCATGGAACTCAAGGCCGCATAGCTGCTGCATCTTTTGCCTTCAAGCCATATTGCATAGGATTACAGCGTACGAATGCAACTGAAAATTCTTTGGGTCTTGTATTCAGTTATAGCAGACCTTTCCCTAACATCCAAGCTTGTCTCTTGGTCAGGGCTGGATTAATCATAACTCTGTAGCATGCTATTAATAGGAATTCCTCTCCCCCCTCCATTGCTGATTCGCCTTTGTTTAGTAAGCTGTCTTCTTCCAAGTTCAACTTAGAAAGTAGCTCCCCCTGCTCTATTGTTACACAATGGAGATTTTCTGGGTGGAAAAAAACCTAACTTATCTCAGGACCAGAGTCACTGAGTTGGTACTGTTCTCCTGTACAAATGTTCCACTACACTGGGGGAATATATGGGGAGCAACTTCACAGTGCAAATGCTGTGTTGCATATAAATTCATTGATAAGATATTCAGGAAGACCAGGGAGAAACTACTTTAAACAATGTGTCATTTATGTATGGAATTCATCTCCATTCGAAGTAGTGATAGCCACTAGCTTTGATGGCTTTAAAAAGGAATTAGACAAATTCATAGCGAATGGGTCTATTTATGATGTCAGTCATGATGTCTGTATAGAACTTTTAGTTTCGGGGGGTGCACCATCCTGTTTCCCATGGAAGGGATCCAGAGGCTTCTGAAAGCCCACAAGCAAATTATGAAGGGATTAGCCCTTTCCCACTAGTGCTCTCCACTAGATGGTATTCGTTTAACGATACTCCTGCTTATAGCAAACTTGGGATCATTGTTATACCGGAAATGGGCCCTGAATGTATTCCGCAAAGCCTTGAAGACCTGGCTTTTCAGACAGGCCTTTGGGACTTCCGGGGAGGGTTAATTTTCAGGACTAATTGCCTATTACTCTGAACTGTTATCATTCCTATTTATAGTTTCCTTGTTATATTGTATTTTATTGTGCTGCATTTACTGCAACTGATTTGTACGTCGCCTAGAGTGGCCATTGGCCAGATAGGCGACACATAAATTAAATTATTATTATTATTATATGGAAAATGTTATATTTGGATTTTAAAAATCTGTATGAATTTTACAGGAAAGGGCTTTGAGCAGGACATTCGTGGGTCTTTTCCTACAAACTCTATGTGAAACCCCCCCCCCCGACACACATATTTCTTCATGGAGGGGGAATGTTGCACAAGAATTTACCTTCATTTTCTATTAATCTGTTTTCCTTAGGCAGGCCAATCTTATCCAGAATGTACAAATAGCTTCAAAATTTGGCATGTTTATTGATCTACAGACAAACTTTTATATCTGTTCTTCTAGGGGACATTAATGGCTGTGTGCTCTCTATGCATCATTATTTTTAGTGTTTGGAAGCTTCCAGCTGCACCAGCGGCTGAATCAGTGTTGATGCGGGGGGGGGGATCCACCTCAGTTAATTTTTTGGAAAAATTTACCAGATGTCAAACTCAGAAAGTAAACAGTTTGCATTTAGCCACTTGGCAGTTCATGTTCCTCGTTTTCTTTTTCTGCTCAAGAGAATTGAGTGTACAAAGTTAAGTCTTTAACTAATTGACCTTGCTGTAACAAAAGGAGTGATAATGAGAGATATGTTCCCTGCTTGATTTTTGGTGTGTTAAGAGCATAAATCTCTGTGTGAATCATGTGGGCCCTTTGCTCAAAATTTACTTTCTGTAAAGAGCAATGACACAGTCTCAGAGGGCCAGTAAGAGTATTCGTTACTGTAAACTACCCTCCACCCATTCGGGATTAATGATTTGAAATTTGTTAATTCATAAAAGCCCATAAAGGAGAACCAATGTTTTGTGTTGTGCTTTTGAGGAGTATAAAGTGCCAGAATCCAGAAAGCTGAAGCTAGTGAATTCCAAACTTTTTAAAAATTAGATATAATATTCAGTAAAGCTTAAAATTTATTTTTTAAACATTTAATATTTGTTTCAGTAGCAGTTAAGCTTTCACTAATATGTTTTCAAGTTAAGACTACAGTGCTTTTGTTAGAAAACTATATTTGCAAATGAATAAATAAGGGGGGGATGTCTGATTTCTTATCTGCTGGAAAACTTGTTCAAGTTTGGATGACAAGAACAGTTGAGCTTTATCACATTGTGTTTTCCCAGCTATTCCAAAAAGTCTTATCAGGGAAAAGGGGACTGCATCTCCATAGATGACCATACAGTGTCATATGCTGTGAGCCCTTGTGACAGTTGTAACCATGGGAGTCCGTCTTGTGATTTTCCTGTTTGCTAAGTTTTGTTTAGGACACATGCTTTTTTATTTCTTTTCTGGAAATGGTTGACTAAGTAAACTACTTTGTTGTTGCTATTCATTATCTGTGAGGATAATTTCTGATATTTGAGAGCCAGTGTGCTGTAGCGGTTAGAGTGTCAGACTAGGACCTGGGAGGCCAGGGTTCAAATCCCCACTCAGCCATGAAGCTTGCAGGGTGACTTTGGGCCAGTCACAGTCTCTCAGCCTAGCCTACCTTACAGGGTTGTTGTGAGTATAAAATAGAGATGGAGGAGGACCACATACACCATCTGGAGGAAAGTTGGAATATAAATGTAGTAGTAATGAGGTTGATAATGCTGATGCAACATGCTTTCAGATGTTACCAAAGTCTGCCCATTTTAGTTACCCGTATAGTAAACAGATCAGCTCTCTGGGTGCAGTTGCTGTTCACTTCTGGCAAATTGTGTGGCCTTCCATTTGCTCAATTACCTGCGACTAAAACGCATCACCTTCATTAGTGGCTTTCAGTGTCAGATAGATGCTGAAGCTCACAAACTGACTAGGCGCTCATTACCAACTGGAGGTTTTATTTGTTATTTCATTTATAAAATGATGTATAGGCCACTTTTTTGCTATAGCCTCCCAAAGTGGCTTTCACTTCTTAAAAACGCAATACCGGTGCTTTGGATCTGTGCTACCAGCCATTTAAAAACACAGGGCAGTTGTTAAAACAGAGAAGCAGCATAGATAAATGCTAACAGAACTAAAAAGCCAGGTGTTCTAAGATAGCTCTCTTTAAAAAATAAAATTAAAAGGGGCTTATTTAAGAGAAGGTGGCCCAACGTGGCTGCTTTTGTTTGGGAGGCTCCATTCTATGGCATTAAAAAATACTTACAGAGGCTTCAGTCCAGCAAGCTCTCGTATGTCATTGTACTGTTGTTGTGGTTGTTTTTTAACTGGCTCCTGTGACATTGTGCATGTTTTTAAAATTTGGGGCAGTTTCATGAACATCTGGGACAAGGCTTTGGAGTTGGGGAGGCTGCAAGTCAGTAAAAGGATGTCAGAAAAGCCCTATTGGATCAGTCACAAGGCCCGCCTAGTCCTGCATCTTCTTCCCTCATTGGCTAACCAGATGCCTATGGAAAACCAACAAGTGGGGGGTAGGGCCGTAGCTCAGTGGCAGAGCATCTGCCTTGTATGCAGAAGGTCCCAGGTATCTCCAGGTAGGGCTGGGAGAGAACCGTGTCTGAAACCCTGGGGAGCTGTTCCCAGTCAGTCCGATATTTCTGTGACATAAAGAGAGCTAAGATCAGCGCTGGCTGTTTTTAGAAGAGGCTGTCGTGTGCACAAAGAGAATTTGGACTTTGTTTGTGGCGGATGTTGCCCTCCTCTGCATGCTGCCAAGGGGGGAAATGATATTATCTTTGTATAATGTATGGCGTTTGCTGAGGAATTGGGGGGAAAGGCCAGGTGGTGAACCTGCTTGATCCAGCTTGATTTAACATCTTCAGAATGATAAATGGTTATTTGTGCTACAGCACACAAGCGATTGGCTCACGACAGAGTTTGGCAAGGCATAGGTTGTTGCTAATAATATTTCTGAGCTTATCCTTTTCCAGCAGGGTGGCCTTTCTCCCCTGATAGTAACTATGCTGTATTTTCTTGCAGGCCCGTGTATAAATTTATATCATCCGGTTCTGTACAATTCCCTTTATTTAGGAGTTGACCTAGTTTCTAAATCCCAGATTGGTCCACTGGAAGGCATGATGATCCTCCCACCTAACTTGCATTTGTTGAAATCCGGGGGGGGGGGACTTAAAAATGTTACTACACAGTAACATTATCAGCAGCAGTATGTATGCCGTTATTACCGAGTTATGTAGCATCTCCTATTGGTCTCTGTTAGGATTGTGTTCCTATTGTGGTATATATGTACAGAAAGCTTTGCCTCATTTCCTGCAGCCCTGATCATAGCTTGCAGCAGAACATGCTTTTAAAGGTGGGCAGATTAACAGTGTGTGAAGACGACTGAGGTCCTTTGCTCTTTCTTTTCTTGATAGGTACATCCCATGACTGGAGGCTGCGGTGTGGTGCTGTCGACCTGTACTTCATGCTGTTTGGCCTCAGCAGGCCTTCCTGTTTGCCGCTCCCAGAACTTGGGTTGGTCCTTAACCTCAAAGAAAAGAAAGCTGTGCTGAATCCTACCATCATTCCTGAGGCAGGGGCAAGTGGTCCGGAACTGCCCAACAATCCAAACAATCTGGGTCAAATAGTTGGCTTCCAAAGCACTGTAAGCAATTCCTTGTTCTTTCACAGCCCTCCTCAGAACTCAGCAATAGCTCCGTTTACCACAATCGAAGTATCCTCCATTTTCAGGCATTGTTCTCCGTCCTAGTCTCATCCTGTTAACCTCAGCTTTGTGTTGCCAGCCACAAATGTTGTTGCTTTGCTGTTGTTTTATATTTATTACTCACATTGTTGCACTCAGGTGCTTCAAAGTAACTTAAACAGTAAAAATAAAAATAGCCAAGACATTAAAATTGGATAAAAACAGCTGCTTTCACTTGTTGGGAATATTTGTCATAAAGTATGTCTCTTCCTCCTCCCCTGCCCCTGCCGCTTATTAATCAAACCATTAACAAGTTTAATTTTGCCTTTCTCTCTTACAAGACATAAGATTGATTTCTGAAAAAAATGCCAGTAACCAGTGGCACAGATTTCAGTGGTATTTCAGATTTCAGGGCTCCGTTAGGGAGGAAGGGCAGGATAACAACAACAACAAACAAATAAATAAATTGTAAATAATTATTCATTATTATTATTTACCTGTATGGTGAACTTTACTTCATGGATGAGTGGTGGAAGCTGTCCTAAAGGAGTACGGCTGTAACCCTTACTTCTAGACTGACATTTTTCTGTGTGGCATTGTTTTGCTGATGAAAAATATACCTTTTCGAAAAGGGCTATGTTATTTGTCTGATTGTGTAAAGCTTTTCATGCCTGAACCTACTTTGATTTAAGTCGCAGTAGATTATTAATAATTTCCTCCCACCCAAACCTAATCACTCTGGTGGTTGCTCAGGCAGGGATCAGATATCTCAAACCTCTTTCAGTAAGAAGCATAAATAGAGAATTACTTGTATGGCAAGCTTAGAGAGCAACAGCCGTTTTCATAGTATTTAGTAGAAGGACAGACACAAGGAAGTACTTCTTTACTCAGCGCATAGTTAAACTATGGAATTTGCTCCCACAAGATGCAGTAATGGCCACCAGCTTGGATGGCTTTAAAAGATTAGACAAATTCATGGAGGACAGGGCTATCAATGGCTACTAGCCGTGATGGCTGTGCTCTGCCACCCTAGTCAGAGGCAGCATGCTTCTGAAAACCAGTTGCCGGAAGCCTCAGGAGGGGAGAGTGTTCTTGCACTCGGGTCCTGCTTGCGGGCTTCCCCGTTGGCCACTGTGAGAACAGGATGCTGGACTAGATGGGCCACTGGCCTGATCCAGCAGGCTCTTCTTATGTTCTTAAGGAACAATGCCACTTACATTCTCAGGAGCTACGCCTGATGCTGATATTATGAAGGGTAATACATGAATTGTCTTTTGAGTTCCCAGATGGATTATTATTGCTTTTTATGTTCCTGCATTTATGCAATTGTTTATCTTTTTTTAGATTGAATAGATTTTAAATCTGTTTTCCCCCCATTTCTTCTTGAGGAGGATGATCATCTTGTTAAAGAAACAGCAGTCATTCCCCTTCCTCATCAGCAGGGGTTGAAGCGGAAGGCCGACACGCCTCTTGGGTCCCCACTAGAACCAGGCCAGATCCTTGAGAAGAATGAAGACAGTAAAGTCAAACTCAAAATAAGAGTAAGTGGATTATGGATAATTACAGATAATTGTTGAGATTATCTCAAGTAACTCTTGTCAGAAGAAGCCAGTCAGCTCCAGTCTTCGGTGTCTGATGATTACGCTGTTGTTGTTTTTATGTGCATTTTCTTTTGAATAACTTTCCATAATCTTTGTCCATACATCGGAGCATACACACACACCACATCACATCCACATACTAGGGGGGGCTCTGCCCCCTGTTCACTCTGCTTACCAGCCCCCTTTTGTTCTGCTCGCCCACTCGACGCACTCCCCAGGTGCAGGGAGAGGAAATGGGTTGGGCCAAGGATCGGAAATTACTGAGTGTTGGGGGGGAAGGGGGCACATTTCTGCAGTGGCGATAGGGGGCGCTGAAATGCTTGGGTTGTTTCAGCCTCTCTGGCTTGCTTCTCTTGTGCCCACCCCTGCTGTCCTTGTCTCATTGGACTGGCAATGCTGAATCTGTCTCAGAGGCCTTCTGGACACATTGGCTTTGCATCTGCCAGACTCTGGGGGTGACAGCTGGTTAGAAAGTGGGGGAACTCTGCCAGTTGAGAGTGGTGGCATTCTTTTTCTGTGGCGTCTATCAGGGCCAGCTGGTTCCCAGACCCCTCTTCCACACCGCTGTCCAAGGTGTTGGATTGCAAAGCGGCTCTGCTGTATCGGGAAATGTGTGTGGGGGGGAGTGAGAGAGAGAATAGCTGTAACCACTACACACAGACACACACGCACGCACACGCACTCGTGCGCGCATGAACACACACTAAGGGAAGACCCTTTTATGGAGCTGAGCAATGCCGGGGGGGGGGAAATAAACCCTCTTCAATCCCCTCCCCCCCTTTTTGGATGAGGATCTAAGCTTCCTTCAACTGATGCATGGAAACCACTGTCACCAAACTCTCAGGCACCTCAGTGACATTGCTACCACACAGCGTGCCTACACCGCACACTCGCCACCTTGCTCTTCCCACACCTGCCTGCCTCGCTAGAACCACACCCGCTTGCCCCACACTCGCCCACCTCACTCTCCCATCAGCCGTGCCTTCCCTCAAGCCCTTGCCTTACACCCGCCATGTCCCATCGCCACACCACACCCCCATGCAATGCCTTCATACCCTCTGCATGACAGCTTGATGGCTTACAAAATGTTATATACAGAGATATATAGATACACACACACACACACCATATGTATATATATAAATCCTTAAGTCTTCTTAGTTTTGTTTGTTTTTCTGATGTTATAGTTCTCAAACTCACAGGAGGAAGAAGAGATTGATATGGACACTGTTCATGATAGTCAAGCTTTTATCTACCATCACTTGAACATGCTGGAAAGACCGTCAACACCAGGTTAGTTAAACTGATGGCAAGACCTGGGTAGCTTGCAGTTCATAAGCTTCACATTCCTCGTAGGTATGGATCACAACAGTCCCATTCCCCAAACCCTGCTGTATCACTCATGTGGACTTTAAGGCCTAGTTAAGCTACAGAGGTACAAACTGAGAATTTGATCTGGTTTCTTGCATGGATGGATCGTATGTGGTAAATATTGTAGCTTTCCCAATGTTAGCACCCCCAAAGATAATATAATATGTTATCCATTCCTTCGTTATGGGAATTTAGAACATCTGTGGCAAGGAGCAGGGCATTGACAGCTGTAGCCCCAATGTTACAGAATGACTTTTGGAGGGGCATTCACGTAAGCGCATCCCACCTGGTTTCTGATGATACCGAATTCCACTGTGAACACACACACGTGGACGCACACGTATCTATGTACATATATGTACATATATTCATGTAAATGTTAATCAACATTGGAAACAACACTGAACCTGGAAAACCTCTTGGGGGAGTAGCGTTAGTCTCACAGCTCCACCTTCTGGAGCCAGCACTCCAGGAAGGAGGGAAACTGCTGCAAAGTGGTGACCCCAATCTTGAAAGGATTGCTGTGATTGATAGTATTAAAATATGCTGAGAAGTTCAGGATAATCAATATGGTCACATTCCCTATATCTCTCTCCCAGTGAGGTTTGTCAGCCAGAGTGACCAAGGGTGTCAGTGCTGGATCTGAAACTGGAATGAATTGAGGTAATGAGCTTCACTGAAGAGATTCTAGAGCTGACTGGCGTCCTCCCTCTCAAGCATCTTGCACAACCACAGGCAGATGGGAGACTAGCCAGTAGATCCCCAAGTCAGCAGGTCCCAGTGACTATTTTTAAGAAGGGGCCTAAGTTGTATTGAAGATTTCTCCATGCAGTTCTCAGACAAAATCAACTGACATCTAATAAAATATGATAGATAAGTGGTGGGGAGCTTCCAGTACAGACTCTGAGGATAAAGTCGCTGACATCTGCTTTGATTTGGCCACCTCACCTTTAGTGACGAAGTGCCTTGCAAACATTATCACAGCAGGTGGTTGTTGATTCCAAGGGATCATAACCAGGAAGTTGTATCAGCTTTCTGACTACTCTGAATAGCTCCACTGGATAGCACTAAGCAGACAGAATGCTCGCAGAAAAATAAGGCTATTTTGCCACCAGCACCATTGTGGCTTTATGCCATGCTTGCTAGGATTTGTCATGATTTGTCTTCCACCACTTGCATTCTAGTCATCGTCCCAACCACTTCATTTCCGCCAAATCCCAAGAAAACCAAAGAGCCAGTCTGGATCTTTTCGGTGGGAGGAAGTATTTATGAGCAATTGTGGTGACAACCCTGGTCAATTTAGAATTTGAGAATTCACCAGTGGTCTTGAAAGGAGAGCTTGCTAAGTCAGCCAGAATCTTCCAAAGGGGAAGCTAGAAATCTATTGGATCCAACAGAGTCAGTGGACAGACATTTTTATAATGACACACACACACACACACACACAGTTAGCTCCACACTCACTAAATGGTTTATTGTATGCTGCCTTGAGTTCAGCTCCCAGAAGCAGAATATGAAAGTTTTAAATAAGGATATAACATAAGAAGATAAGAACAGCCCTCTGGCTCAAACCTAGAGCCCATTATTTAATATTTGTATCTATGTCCTACTCTTCATCAAATAATTCAGGGTTGGGTTACATAAATATCAGAATTTTAAAACAAATGCAAATTACAAAATAAACCACTAAAGTAACCACAGCAACAAAAGGACAGAAAAGTAGCGCACCAGGAAGGAAGCCAAGAGAAGTATGCACCATCAACATAGCATACAGTTGTCAAAAAGCATACACTGATAACACAAGACACACCTTGGAGGACAGGTATCATTCTACAACCTGGGGGCCTCTATAAAGAAGGCTCTGTAATGTGCCACCACCCTTGGACCACAGAGGCACTGCCAATAGGGCCTCCCCTGCTGATCTTAACACCAAGGCAGGTCAATTTGGAAGGAGGTGCTTCTTCAGGTATTTGGGTCTCAAGTCATATAGGACTTTGTGTGTCAGTGTTAGCATCTTAAATTGGGCTTTATAGTGGATTAGTAAGCAGTGCAGATTTTTTAAGATTTTAAGAAACACCTACCAGCAGCCTTGCTGCTGCATTCTCTGCACTAGTTACAGTCTCCGGGGCAGACATAAAGCCTGTTAACAGTAGTCCAGTCTGGAAGTTACTAGCACTTGGATATTCATTTATTTATTTATTTATTTTATTCGATTTTTATACCGCCCAAAGCCAGAGGCTCTCTGGGCGGTGCACAGCATAGAGTAAATACAATACAATAAATATAATGAAATAACAATAGGACACTAAAAACATACATTTTAAGCATTTAACAGCCTGGTATATATTAACAGCAATAAAATATATTAAAATGCCTGGGAAAATAAAAAGGTTTTAACCTGGCGCCGAAAGGATAGAAGTGTAGGCGCCAGGCACACCTCGTCGAGAGGACTATTCCATAATTTGGGGGCCACCACTGAAAAGGCCCTAGATCTCGTTACAACCCTCCGAACCTCTCTGTGAGTCGGAACTTGGAGGAGGCTATCTGTGGCTAAGCTACCCTGTCTAGGTTGGGTTGTAGCTGTAAATCATCTGAAGTTGGAACTAGCCACCGAGGTCACCAGGCTTTCAATGTATTGGCTCACATCCAGCATTCACCCGATGCCTATGGCAAGTCCACAAGGAGGAGATTAGCATGCTGTCTCTGATGCAGCTGATAACTTCAGTCTGAGAGAGAGGCTCAGTAAGCCCATGAGTAAAATGAAATTTGAAATCTGGTCTCCTGAGTTACAGGTCCAGCACTGCTTGGATACAAAGATGTATCTTCAAAATGAATGTCTTGCTGATTCCACTTACTAACTTGTCAAGTAACAAGAGGACACTAGCTCACCTGAATAAGCTGTAAGCAAATTGAGTTTTTGTCAAGAAGACCCGAAAGTGGCCTCTGGGATGCTTATGACTTTTCAGATTTGACAAGTTTCCAGCTATGACTAGTGTTTTTCCTGTTCTCAAGCCAGTTTTTGAACGTAGTATTGTACTTTTTCCATTGGGCTCTTTTTTTTTTTTTAAAGATTGTTTTATTTTGCTAAAAATACTTAGCACAACTCATTCTGGGAAGTCTTAAACGCAGTTTCCTATACTGACAGAGCTTCCTCTGTCACTGATAGTTTATGGACACATATTAATTGGCTTTTTTCAGGCCCTTATAACATGGTAGGCCACTGTAAATTTCAAACTATGTGCAGCCTTCTGGGCTTTTGATCCAAAGCTTCTGAGAGAATCACGTTTGTAGAGACAACATGATGGCTATATCTTAGAGGTTCGCAAGCCACACATCAAACCAAAATCCAGAACTGAGGGGAGATTTCCAGACTTGCCCAGAATCGTTCCCTGAAAGTGGAAGATCAAAGACGTGACAGGGTTAAAGTTATGATGATGATGATTAACATTTACTACCCGCACTTCACCCAAAGGTCCCAAGGCGGGTTACTACAATTTGAAAATTCAGCATTAAAAGCAAGGAAAAACAACCTAAAATCACAAAATAGGGTGGGTCCTAAAAATATATAATACATATATTATAATATAAAACCAGACCTTGAAAGTATAATATAACAAAGCAGCATGTGTTGGAATTTTTGGAGCCTTATTAAGGGAGCTGAATTGCCATTAGGGGTAATTTCCATGTTCAATACTTCAGAGACGAATGGAAATGTTGATATCTTGTAACATGGCAATGACCACTATGTCATATATGGTTCCAACAGGTGTGGCAAGAATCAAAGCACAATGTGGTGGGGTGATGCTTCATGCCTAATGATACATATTTTAAATTTTGTAAAGTTAGCTGTGCTTTTTGCACCATGATGTGTTTTGCATCTGTTACTAAAGTTTATTTCCTGTCTTGTCCAAAGGACTGAGGGAAGTTATACTATATCTGTGTCTCATCTATCCTCAAAACAGTCCTTTGAGATCACTTGATGAGAAAGTGATTTGATTGGGTGGGGATTTGACCTTTAGTCTCTACCTGCCAAACCCAAGCCCAAACTGTCCAGTAAATGTATTTGACAACAGAGAATAAAACGGCAGTTCTTCTTCCCAAACCAGATTGAGAAGGTGGAAGGGAGCAGTCAGAACTAACCACTCCTCAGATCCAAGTATTTTAAGAGCAGCTTTCAGCTCGCATTCTAAAATTTCTGGTTCTTCATCATACGGTTCCTCCGTGAATGAATCTGTCATCCTGGCATCTCTTTTATATAGTTCTTCAGTGTATTGCTTCCATCTTCCTTTTATTTTATCTCGGTCAGTCAGTGTGTTCCCCTGTTGATTATTCAACCTCCCTACTCTTGGTTTAAATTTCCCTTTAATTTCTCTAATCTTTTGGAATTGGGCTCTTGTTCTACCCTTTTTGTTGTCCTCTTCTATTTCTATACAGTAACTATTGTAATAGTTCTCTTTGTCCCTACTTACTAGTCGCTGTATTGTTGCATTTAAGGTTCTGACTGTGTTTCTATCTCCTTTTGCTTTTGCTTTCCTTCTCTCTTCAACCATTTTAAGAGTTTCTTCAGTCATCCATTGAGGTCTTTCTCTCTTTTTAACTAGAGGTATTGTCTTTTTGCATTCTTCCCTGATAACGCCTCTGACTTCATTCTATAGTTCTTCTGGTTCTCTAAGTTTAAAGCCTCAAACCTGTTCCTTATTTGATCTTTATATGCTTCTGAGATGTTATTTAAATTGTATTTTGGCATTATGATTGCTTTGTTGGTCTTCTTTAGCTTTACTCTGATTTTTTATACAACCAGTTGATGATCTGTACCGCAGTCTGCTCCTGGTCTTGTTTTTGCAGAAAGTATGGAATTTCTCCATCTTCTGCTACCAACTATATAATCAATTTGATTCCTATGTTAACCATTTGGTGATGTCCATGTGTACAGTCGTCTTTTCGTTTGCTCAAAAAATGTGTTCTCAAGAAACAAATTATTGGCTTCACAGAATTCAATAAGTCTTTCTCCTGCTTCAATTCTGTCTCCTAAGCCCCATTTCCCCACAATTCCTCTGTTCCCTACTTTTGCATTCCAGTCCCCCATGATTATCATCACATCTTGTTTTGGTGTATGATCAATTTCATCCTGTACTTCTGCGTAAAATCTCTCCAATTCCATTTCTGCATTTGCTGTCGGAGCATAGACTTGGATGATGGTTATGTTGATAGTTTTCTCGTTTGATCTCATTGATATAACTCGCTCAGACCTTGCGTTGCAGCTCCTACATCACTTCTCACTATTAAAGCAACCCCATTTCTTCTTAGTTTCTCATTTCCTGCATAAAATATTTTGTAGTTGCCCGATTGAAAATGTCCCATTCCCATCCATTTTAGTTCGCTCACACCAAGTATTGTAATGTTGATGCATTCCATTTCTTGCTTGACAATTTCTAACTTTCCCTGGTTCATGCTTCTCACATTCCATGTTCCTGTTGTGCCCGTCATACAACTCCGGACTCTCCTTTCGCATCTGTGCGCATCAGCCTCTGGGCTTCCTTTCAGCTTTGACCCAGCTGCGTCATTAGTCACAGCACTACTCGTACTTGTCCTTTGTTCTTCCCCAGTAGCTCGGTGAGTGCCTTCTGACCTGCGGGTCTCATCTTCCAGCACTATCTCGTGTTGCATTTTGGATACTCCGTTCATAGGGTTTTTGTGGTAAGAGGTATTCATAGGTGGTTTACCATTGCCTTCCTCTGAGTTTGGATGCATCTGAGTCTGGTGTTTCAGCTTTGACCATTCCGCATTGGGTGCCCCCGCTAGGAGTCTAGCCTCTTGGTCTAGCCTTCTGAATGGCATTGCTCTCAGCTTCTTCAACACTCTCAAACCTCCTCACCATGTTAAGGCGTGCATCCTAGAGGATGTACCCATGAGTTAGTCCTAAAGAATAGTGATGAAGCCATGTGCCAAAGGTTTTTAATCAAATATCCAATGAGACAATAAGATTGTCAAAGTTTTGATTTTAATATTATGTAATTAAAATATGATGTTACTGAGACATGAAATAGTGATATGATGAAGTTTCCAATAATGAGATTAGCCTGTGCACGTAGCCAATGTTTGTAGCTCTTTATTAGCATTTCGTAATATTTGTTTTGTGCTGTTCTTATACACCCTAGCGGGGGTGGTGGTGGTGGTATAAAGTTATAAACAAGAAATCATGGAGAATAGTGTCAGGAAGTTAACAGATGGTTCTTAAGGGACCATTGTATGAGCAGCTGCATGCTCCATATTGTTCTGTGTCAGATATGCTGAGATACTAATGAGTGCAGTATCTGTGGCGTTCAGGCCAGTTGGCTGATATGAAATCTACAGCAGGCAAATAGGCTATTTTAGGATTCACATGTGCTCTGGGTAACCCCTGAGAGCTGCAATGCAACCTCTTTCTTCTAAAAGTGAACCTGTTCTTTGACTCTCCTTTAAACATTAAATGAGAGGGTAGACTTCAGGCTTGCAGGATCTACTTTGTTTTTTAACAGAACCCCAAAGCCTACTAACTGGAGCTGTGTGTAAAATAACGGCTCTAGGGACACGGCAACAAGCTTGTAGAGTTAAGGTAGAATTACCCTTGAGCACATGCTCAACCCAGGAATGTGTTTTCAGTACCTAAAAACTTAATTTGCTTTTAGTCCTGCCACACACAACTCCACATCTGGTTCTCTTCACCCTTCATCTCAGCAAAGTAATTTAGAAGGTGGGTAAAACCTTTTCTGTTGCTGCTGCTGCTGTTAAACAGCTAAGAGTTTGAGTCCTTGCTAATCTACTAATTACTCAGATCTACCAGTAGATCCCAAGATACGTCCTGTCTTCTGCTTTTAAAAATGTGACGGTACTGTTCTTTCCAGGAAGTTTCCATGTTTTTGAAGTCTCTGGACTAAATAGCAGAAGCTTTTGCATTCATATGGTTGTATGTCTCTTATACCGATGGATTGCCTCAGCATGATAGGAACACAGAAGCCACTGACTGCAGTGTCTGTATTTGATATGTTGATGCCTTATCTAGAGAAGATTCTACCCCACGGGCCATATCTAGCCCCCAAACTTTTTTGGGCCCTCCCTGCAAATTGTCCTTTAACAACAAGCAAACTTTGCTCCCATGGGTTCCCCAAGGGTTCTCTGTCATAAAGCTGTGGTTCTGTAGGGTTCCTTCACTTTTCTGGGGTATTCCTGGGGCAGGGGCAGGTTGCCTTTGAGTTGTAAGTGGCAACAGTACCACATGTGGTGAGCTGCCTGCTGCTTCCTTATTAAAGAGCACTTTGGCGGTGCTTGGAGATCTTTTTCTGAAGCAGTTCCTGTTCCCAGTCTCCTGATAGTGGGTATGGAGCAGGGATGGGAGAGAGAGAGATGGAAGAGGACAAATCTCCCCAGTCCTTGGGTGCTTCTCAGAAGTATGCAAATACACACCGCCTTTTCTCCTGCAACATCTTCACTGAAGGAAAATGGCAGAGGGATAGAATTTCTGGCATCTTTGGTTGGGGAGTGGGCAGATTCACAAAACCACACCAATTCTGTAAAAGATTGTGCTGTGAAGAGCACTCCCTCCCCATCACAGTGCTGAGACTGGGGTGGAGAGAGCTGTCTCTGTCTTTCCGAAATGCCATCTTGGTTCTCTGAAACACCGAGAAAGGGGGGGAGTGAGCTGTGTGCCTGCATGTGTGTGTGGGTGTGCTTGTGGATGTGTACGTATACATTGGCTATACCCATGGTGGCTGACTATTAATGCGCCCTTAGGTCAAAAGAAGATTAGAGACCCATGTTCACCCTTGAACCAGGGATGAGGAGCCTTGGAGACGTTGCTGAACTACAACTCCTATCTTCTCTAGACATTGGCCATGCTTCCTGGGGCTAATGGGAGCTGTAATTCAGTCACAGCTGGAAGGCCAAAGGTTCCCAGCCCTTGCTCTAGAAAGTGCTATATGCCGTATCCCCCTGCAATCACTCAGCCTTTCATAGGAAGGGATACATTTTACCACACACATTACAGCTAAGCAATGCCTCTGCTTTTCACGGTTCAGGTACCAGGAAAGCCTCAACCCCCCTGAGTATCTTTATGCCCTAAAATACCACAGCTATGGGCTGCTCCCTTAACCTGATCCTGTGACTCTCTAGGGTAAACTCCACTGCCACCATTTGTTACTGTTTCCACCTTTGTTTATCTTTTGCCCCAATAGTGCTCCTTTGTGATATCTGTCCAAGAATCAGGCATGTCTAAACCAAACAGATTTATTTAAGAGAAAGATCTAAATAAACAAGAATAGTTTTAACTTCGTTCTCAAGCATGTGGTTACAGGTCAATGTTTTTAAGTTCTTATAAGTTACACTCATTGAGTTTCTCAAATGCTATGAATAAAACCTGCCTCTCTACCCTCTACCACCTCCCTTCCAACCCTCTCTTCCCTCAACCAAGCCCTATCTATCAACTGTCATCCCCACAGATAAAAAAAAACACCACCCCCATTATCTCAGCTAATCAACACACAGCATTCACAAACATTCCAGCTTACTCACACTCGCTCCCTTCACTATCTACTTACCATAATCCTTCAAATACAAACCTGTACCAACATATATTATAGCTTATAATATTAGAACTTCACAGTGTACCACAAAATAGGGTGATAGCTTTAAAAAATGAGAGAAACTCATAAACGATACAGATGGCTGGTAGCAGCTGTAATTGCTAAAAAATGGAAGGTTCAAATTTAGGGTAAGTGTTAGCTTGCCCAGTTTCTGAGGAGGTTGCCACCACTATGTACCCTGTTATCAGGCTGGCCACTGATATGGTGTGCTGGTCCAGATGGACCTTATTGGGTTGATCCAGATGGGGATCAGATCAGCCCCCTGCACCTATTTATTTTTAAAAAGCCATTCTTACAATTGGCAAGTGTGAACGGTGTCTCTTCTAGTTTGATCCTGTGTTGCAAAAAGGCATACACACAGACACAGACACACAAAATATTGTGTGTGTATGTATGTGTTGGGAAAGGGTGACCAGGATGGGCAGATGACTCAGCCCAGATCTAGCTTTCATTGAGATGGCTAAACATTGCAGCCTGTTTTTAATAAATCTTTTAATCAGTGTTTCAGAGAAAGAGGGAGTGTTGTGTATGTGTGTGAGAGAGAGACTGTGTGAGAAGGTGCTGTGTTCCTGCTTGTGTGGGGGTGTTCCTAATTAATCAGGCAGAAGGATGGATGGACGGATAGACATAGATTCTCAAGTACTTACTGAAAACTGCCAGTGGCAACTGTCACCTTAAAGGCGGCATTTTCTCTTCTCATTTTAATGCAGGTGTGGAGAACCTTTGGCCGATAGTGTCCTGGCAAATTCAGAAGTGCAGCTTCCTTTAATGATAGTCACGCCACACCCACTCACAGCCATGTCCCTGCATAGCCACACCCCCTGCTTAAGATAATACAACCTTCTAAGATTATACACTGAAATGAGTGCAAATCTCCACATGTTACTATTTTCTGTGCATGTACATGGGCAAATATACTAAGATGCTGTAAGGCAAGGAACTTCCTTTGTTGAGTTTTCCTTCTTGGTTGCCATACTAAGACTCAGAGTAACTGTACCAGAGCTTGGAAAAGTTACTTTTTTGAACTACAATGCCCATCAGCCCAATCCAGTGGCCATGCTAGCTGGGGCTGATGGGAGTTGTAGTTCAAAAAAGTAACTTTTCCAAGCTCTGGGCAGAGCTTATGAATTTTAGGAGGAAACTTAAGCATGAAAAGTCCTAATATTAACCTCTGGTGTTGACTGCATCACACACAAACACTTAGGCATGTTCATTTGCATTTCCCCTTTCTCATGCATAACACACATATATACAACATAATTTAAAGTTGAAACACCATCACACACACATACTCCCCCCTGAATGTATTTTCCTGTATCCCCCCCCCAATTACCTCTGGCTTTGTGCTGGAACAAAGCCACACATCTTCTCCCTCCCCTCCTTCTTTTGCTGCTGGGTTGAGAATAAGATTCTTGTTAAACAAACTGTAAGCTGTGCAGCAGAGAGAGAGAGACCAAGTTCTCCCCTCCCCACCTCCTTTTACACTTTACTTTGCTTGCTTGCTCTCCATCATCATCTCCACACTCCTTAATCCTCCCTGCGTGTGCCTTCTTCCACAGCAACAGATATCCTTAGGAGCCAATCAGCATGAAAGGGGACTGTTAGCTACTGAGAAGAGTCTTCTCAGTGGTTGACTAGCCTCCTTTCACACTGATTAGGTCCAATGATTGGCTCCAATCAGCAGGCAAGGACAGTGAAGACACAGGAACCCTGCTCCCAAAAAAATTAAGGGGTTTAAGACCTCTTGGGACCCTGGATGACTGCACCCCTGCCTTTAGCCCATCAGATGTTCCTAAACTATAACTTCCATCAACCCCAGCAAGCATGGCTGGTGGCCAGGGATGATGGGAGTTGTAGTTCAGCAACATCTGCAGGGCCAATGGTTCCCAAAACCTGTTCTAAGGAGTGCCTCTTCTAAAATGGTGCCTAGTATGAAACTTAGTGTGCATTATCTAAAAGAAGGAAGCATGTTTCTTGTTTCAGAGCTATTGTCTTTATCTTCAGGCAAATCCATGCAAATTTAATATCTTAATCAGGTGACAAAAGATTCATACAATTAACCAACTAAGCATTCTTTAGTCTGGTGATTAACGTACCATACCCAAAATGAATGTGGTGGGTGTTTTAGCATTTATAAGACAATCCTGTTTTATACCATATCTTTTCATTGTGGCTTTCAGAAAGGCTGGGTGGAGTGATTTTTTGTTCATATTAATACATTTGCAAGCTGTTCCTGTTCTATCATCACTTCATAGAAATTGGAGTACTGTAGCTTGAGGCAAAGAGCCAGCAGTAGAGTTCTTAATTCTATTGATGAAGTTTTTTTATGAGCCAGCTCTGCTTTGTTGTTGTTTTTTAAAAGGATTCTAAATACTGTAGTACTTTTTTGTTCTCAACAAAGAAATCCTAGATTCTTCAAAAAGCAAAAAATAGCCCCCTGCTGTCTGTCCGGTCTGATGTTGGCATGTTAATTACAACTCTGGCCTAAGTGCAGTAGCTTTGAAGGCATCAGTACAAGCCCTTTTTAAGCTTCTGCTGTCATCCAGGATCTGACTTCTAATATGAAGAACAGATTTTATTTGCTATTAAATCTTCAAAAGTGGTAGGGAGTGTTCCACCCTCTGCCTTGCAGGGATCAAAAGGACCCAAAGACCAGACTGTATTCTCATCTTAATTGTGAGCTCCAGCTTTTTGGCTATTCTACAGATTGCGGGATTGTATGTACATCATAGTTCATGTGTGAATGTAAAGACTGTTTCTCTTGAGCAGTTACTTGGAAGGCTTATTGTTATTTAAGAACGTATCCTTTTTTATTTAAGAATTTGTCTTCATCTTTGTCTTCATTCAAGGACACAGGACAGTGTACGTGGTCTGGGGGGGTGCTTTTCCCCCTTCCCATTTATCCTCACAACTACCTTGTGAGGTAACCTAGCCTGAGAGCAACTGGACCACCATCATCTCATTGAGCTTCATAGCTAAGGAGGGGTTTGAAACCAGGTGTCCCCGATCCAAGTCCAAAACTCAATTGACTGTACCACTATAAATAATATTATTTATTATTTATGTTGTGCCACCAATGTACGTGGTGCCATACGAGATACATGGGAATGCAGAGATGTATTTGCTGCCAAGGAGGCTACAGTCTAAAACAGGGAGTGGAGAAACAACAGAGAGAGAGATGGAAAGACAAGGTGTAGAGGGAGGGAAGAATGTGGGCAAATGCCAATACACATATTTAAGGTTTGGTTAGAGTTGGGAATGAGGGTAAGCCGTATGATGGTAAGTCAAATTAATGGGGCTGGCACAAATACATGTGGTTATCAGACTCTCTGTATGTGGCTTCCAACCATCTTGCAGTGCAGGGAAAACAGGAACTTCAAGCTGGCTTAGCTTGAAGTTTTGGGGGCACACACATCCCAGCCCCCTGGTATATTTTAATGTCTGAAGCCACACTATGTTTAGGATTGATTTATTACTGAGTGATCCATATGGAAAAGTATTTCTTTTATTGCAATAACCTTAAAACATGATGGCTGGGTTTGGAAGGTCAGTGTAAGCACCCCTGGCAGCAGTCCTGAATCAAGCACCAAAATTAAGGGAAAGGGTGGTTAATCCTAGGGTTCCCTTTCTCCTCCTTCACATTTCTTGTCCTTGGCATTTGTAGTGGCTTCCATCGTCAGGTATAAGGGAAGCACTTGGCCTTCTCCACAGGGACAGCCGTCCCCTTCTGATTCTAAACATCTGTTTCACAGTGAAACTAATAATTATGTTGGCCTCTGAACATCCAAAACCAGAGGAAGGTGCCAAGTGAATGGGCTAGCATAATGCATGTTCTGTTCCAAGAAATATTAGTAATCACTTCAAAAGCAAACTCGAGGACCTCGCCCTCTGTGGTTGTTTCAGCCGGTTACTAAGAGAGCTTAATCCAGTCCCTTGAGCCAGTAGGAGAGCAGAGTATCCTTTAGGGCAGCAGGGCGTACACTGCCAATGCATTCTCTTTAGAACAATGTGAAGGCAGCAAGTTATTAACAACAGAGAAGTGTAGGTGATAAAGTGGAACTGTTCATACATGTTGAGAAATAGGATGCTTAGGCCCAGGATTTATAAGCAACTTTGGAAATAAAATTGTGGGGGAAAGTGGAGTTTGATGAGGGAATGGAAGCAAAAAGTGAGCATTAGGAAAGTGTTGCCATTTATGATGGGCGTGTTGATCTTTCTGGCTGTAGCTGCATCCTCAGTGGCTAACAAAACTTTAAAAGAAAAGCAGTTACACTTTACCGGTGCTAAATGCCTCCTACTTAGTGAGGCTTTAATATTTATAATTTTCGTATCCGGAGTAGTGCTGGGTTGAAGTGGGGATCAACTGTGAACATTTCATCTTGCAGATGTTTGTTTGGGAAGGGCCGTAATTGAGTGGCAGAGAATCTGCTTTGCATGCAAAAGGTTTCCAGGTTCAGTCCCCAGCATCTGTAGGTAGGACTGGGAATGTTCCCCACCTGAACCCTTGGGGACATGCTGCCAGTCAGAGAAGACAGTACTGAGCTAGATGGATCAATATAAGGTAGCTTCCTATGTCTCCATATCTATGCCTAGCTTTTTCACTTTCTGCTTCCATGTATTTTTGATTTGGCAAATCGCTTGCCCTTTTCAAGCATTACTTTTAAGGGGTCAATAAACGTGAGGGAGAGCAGGGGGGACAAGTATGCTAGCTCTGCTCCCTGCATTGCTTTCAGTTGCCTTTCATGGAAGGCAACTGTCTGCAGTTGGAGAGCCTTTTGTGTCCTTACAAGCTCCCAGCCCATTTTAGAATCCCGATGGGAAGGCAACTGATGGGGAGGGGGGGGGACAGAGCTATCACACTAATCCCCGCTCATACCTCCATTGGGTGTTGATTAAAACAGACATTACCAACCTGTTGTGGGCTGGGACTGATGGAAGTTGTAGTCCAAAACATCTAATCTCTGCTAGCCAAGAAATGAACATAGCTATACTTCAATCCCTGGGATTTATTAGACAGAGAATGTTTAAAGCAAGATTTTTCTTTTTCTTTGCAAATATCTGTATTTTCACATTTATGTCAATTAAGTATTGTGGCATTGCTGATACCTGATTTATTCATTTTTAAAACCATAGTAGTAGTCAAGTATTTTAATCCCAATTTTCAGTTTACAGAATTGCATTTTCCCGAGGCAAAAACTAAAAATCTGTGGAGCTGGAGTTCACCCTTGTTTGTGCTACAGAAGCTGTTTAAAAGCTCTTACAGACTTGCTTTGTACAGTTTGGTTTAAATTAATTAGGCTGCAGTCCTGTGTAGAATTTCCTGGGAATAAAGCCCACTGAACACATTACTTCCATGAAAAGTTATAGGATTATTTAGGAACTTTAAAAACAAAACAAATAAAAGAGTCTCTCCAAGTTTTGATTGTGACAACTGGAGGTCTTAACTTAAACTTGAGCTGGCTTTGCATTTAAGTTTGCCTGCTCTCTGGCATTCCCCATTATGTTCTCCATCTTGATAAAGCTGCAAAGATCATTTTGTACTTTTGCATCTGGTTTCTAAAACTTGTGTTTTGAAATGACTCTTAAATCTGGTATGGTTTAAACTGTGTTAGATGTGTGCACCCAAATCATCAGGGGTGCACTTTTTATGTTCACGCAGTGAATTGTGGATGACAGCTTCATAGTTATAACGTTAGCCTGTAATGCAGAAGCTGTAATTATGCGGTCAGAGGCTTGACTGGGAATAGAACAAGTCAAGAAATCCAGCACATTAAAGAGATGGTAACACTGAAGAGAGAATGTATTCAAGATTCCCAGGGAGACTGTTACTGACTTATTAAGCTCTAAGCACCACAGTCCCTGCATGCGTTAGTCCTCTGTGTGATCTCTGGGTAACCTGGAGCAGCATCGTGCTAGTTCCATTCCTGTGTTAAGCAGGAATTGAGGATATGTAGCTGTGTTCTGGGCACTTGACCCTCCCTCTACAAGTCTGCCACAGTGTGACCTTGTCTATTTCTGGGGCCCATTTTATGACATCAGATTTGGGTGGCTGGGCATGAGGTGAGTTTGTTGTTCAACTAAGGTGAGGTGTTTTCTGCATTTTTTTCACTAAAATTTAAATTTCCCAGCCCACATATGCCTAAACCTTAGGATGGTTTAAAATGCTTTAAAAGAGACAAAGTTACACTGCACGGATCCAGGTTCAAATATCTATTCAGCCAGGAAGTTCACAGGGCTAGCCATTTTCTCTATCTCAGTCTGACCTCTACCTCTAAGGGTGATTGGCAGGATAGAGCGGGAGAATCCCAAGCTAACTTCAAGAAAGATAGCATAAAAACATAATAAAATGGAAATAAAACGTCTGTAGCAATGGATATTTTGCATTTTAAAATGCTTAGGATTCATTGGCAGAGGTTATCTGAATATTTCAATTACATTCATAACAGGCACTGATTACTTGGCACGTTTGAATACAGGTCATCTTAATGTCACTCAGGAAAAGTAAATCTGATTGTGGCCAGCACTCTAGCAGAGAGCAAAACAAACCAGGCATGCCGCAGAGTGGAGGGGTGTGGAAGTTCTCCTTTGACACACCTGGGGCTTGTTTTAGCCACAACATTTTCAAATTTCTCTTTGCTTACACAAAGAAACTACCATCCAAAAAGGAGCTTATGAAAAATAAAATGTAAAAAATCCAGTATTAAAATTGAATAAGTAGACTAAATAAAATAAACTGATTTTGTGATTTAACAGTCAGTAAAATAAATTAAGCAACAATAGACTCAAAAGCTTGTTTAAAAAGAAACCTTATTTATTTATACATATATACATACATACATACCCCCACCCTTTAGCCAAAAAGGCTGCCAGAACAGCCTTACAAAATGCAGTAGTAAGACAGTTACTGCCCTCAAACTTTCAGGGCAAAGTGCCACCACAGAAAGAGCCATCATTTCTGCTTTTAGTGAAAGGGAAATAGTGAGAAGCCTCAGAAATCCCTCAAAGGTTTAGCAGATATGTCTGGGATTGGAAGCTGTATAGGGTGCACATTCTGCTGTCCTTTGGATGTACATTGAAGGTAAAGGGGCATTTGGACCAGCTTCTCTTGATAACTGGGCTGCTACTGGGAGGAAGGGTGGGATATAAATCTAATTAATAATAATAACACCTTTCCTGAGTTGTGACCTCAGGTTCACGGCAGAGGTGGCGATCCCACAGGCCAGATCCAACCTTAAGATCAGGCATCTCTTACCATGAAAAAATGCCTCTTTCCCCTTCGTTTCCTGAGCTCTTAGTACTTTACTGTTTTCTGAGTGTTTCTAACAATGGCCCTGGGACAAGTGGCACTTTTTTAAGGTAAGAAGGGTCTCCCCTTCCTTCCACTCCCTGGCAGTGCAGCACAGCACTGCTAGGGGGAAGAAAAAAGTTGTGTGGAAACACATCTACCGCACTGGCAGAAGAGAAGGACTCTGTGTGCCTGTCTGCTTGGATGTGTGGAGAATTCGTGGTGTGTGTGCACTGTGTTTGCAAAGTGTGTGTGATCTCTGTGTGTGCTGTGCTGAGTGGGTGTGCATACATATGAGTGATGTGGGTATACTTTGGCTACACCTGTGTCTGACATGTGTCCCCTGATTGGTTGGCCAATTCTCAATGTGGCCCTGGAACTCAAAAAGGTTAGCCACCCCTGGTTTAGGGGGGGGTCCTCTTTGGGTTAAACATACATTTTCTTAACTTGGATTAGACGCTCAGAAAGTTTGTACATAATCACCTGCAGGCACTGATCCTGTAGAAGAAAAGAGTTGGTGTGATACACCGATCTGGGGTCAAGAGGACAAATGATATTTGTGTTGGAGGCATAGATAAAGATAAGGAACTCATGCAGAGACGGATCAGCTATTAAGTTTTGCAGGCTGGACTTACATTTAGAATAGTAGATCCCTGCAATCTTTAGTGTGACTCCTATTTATCTCAACAAGAGATGTTATCTTCTGGTGTATAGGATTTAGGCCACAATTGATTGATACTAAAGTAGTCCCAATAACATATGTAATGAGGCAGATTGGGCCTGAATTGGCTAAACATTGTAGCCATATGAACATAGTTCGCCTTCCTCTTACTGCCTTTCTCCCCTTTTCCCTTCATTTTTTCCTGTTCTGGTCTTTATTCTTCTTTATTTTTCCAAAGTAATTCTTGGCCCCAATTAGAGAGAGTCCACTTTCCGCCCATTTTCCTGTTTGGCAAGTTACACTTGTCAGCAGTGGGGAAATAATTTCTATTCTTTTTTCCCATTTTGAATGCAGTTTACGTTTCCTTTTCCATTCAGACTGTTGTTTAAAGCCACTGCCCCAGGCTCTCTGCATATTCAGACAAAGTGTGGTTGCCTTGGTTATCAATGCTTGGATCGTCTCTGGCTCAGAGAGCTGGTGTAGTGTAGTATACTTAAATGTACCTAATACTACCCATGTCCAAAGCATGCACTGTACTTGTGAGTTACAGGCCCTCCTCCCCATCCTACTTATATCTCCTGATTGTCCAAAGTTGATAAAGATATTTAAAAACTTTAAAAAATCAATTTTAACATTTAGAAAGCTACACTGATACTAATATACATTTGATTTAGAACTGATTTCTATGATTTCTGAATGATGAAGTAGTAAAGAATTTAGCAATGCAGCTGCAGGTGTAGCATCTTTTGCAAAAGCATGCTAAAATACTTTGCCATCTTAAAAACACTGCAGATAAATAAGCCTGTAGTGAAAATTCTGCAAAACTTAGATATAATGAATATAATGTCCCCACCCCTCACCAAGCCGCAGAACATTTGATTCTGCACTTGCTGTGGAAATTCTGTGGCCTGTGTTGCTATGAGATGGAACATCTGCCTTTCTATTTTAGGCAAAGAACAGTCTTCGCTGGAGCTCAACATGTTGCCGATTCCTGCACCTCCACTGCCTGGTTTTACAAAAGATTCAAGCTCCTCCAAGCACAGTGACCATCACCACCACCACCACCATGAACACAAGAAGAAGAAGAAGAAACACAAACACAAGCATAAGCACAAACACAAACATGACGCCAAGGAAAAAGAGAAGGAGCCTTTCACCTTCTCCAACAGCCCTGCCAGCGGGCGATCCATCCGCTCTCCATCGCTGTCAGACTGAAGCAAGCAACTCCAGACATGAGAGAGAATATAGAAGCACTGCACATCTTACCATTTCTTTATGGTAAAGCACACACCGCTGAAGTGGTTCAGAAGGCATGTTGAGATTGAAATCCCACAAGTGTCTGTTCTGTTGACCAACTGCAATGATCAAATGGAGGGGATGGATTCGGAGTGAACCTTTGTGGCTGTTCTCCATCCATCCGTCTTAACAGTTTCTTTTCAAAGAGAGAAGCAACTCTTCTTACATGCAAGTGTTACATGCATAACCAGAGCCCAACAGAGGCTGTCTGTGTATCCTGCTAGAATGAACTATGTTTTAAACTTAAAGAGCTGTCATGAAGTGAAGTATGTGTTAAACAGAAGCTTGACTGCCAAACTTGGAAAAGCTGAAGTTCCCTGCACAGTGTTGAATAACATAATATAGATTTCCTGAGGCTTTTGTATAATCTCTTTTCAACATACTTAACCATTGCCGTTGTCTCACTGGTTTTTTTTTTAAAGCCTAAAATGTTGCATACCCAGTTACAAGCTTTTTTTTATTTAAGATGCTGACATTTTAAAATACATTGGAGCAGAGCTGAATTCATTGATCATTTACATAACTTTTCTTTGCAGAGAAAAATGCCACTATGTACATACCATTGTGCCCTGTAATCAGACTCATAACTGTAAATGAAGTTGTGCAAAAGCAAACCCTCAAAAACTGGCAAAGGAAACGGCTTCCATAAAATGTCAATTAACTTTTAAAATGCACTCCTCAGGGTGAAATAGCCATTGCAAAAACTTCTAAACTTTTCTGGTTTCTAGCAGATTTACTTAGAAACGCTGTGATTAAAATCCTTTTAAATGTACAATGAGTAAACCTGAACGTGAAGCTGTGACTTAGGCTGTTTTATTACAGAAAGTAATAATATCCAAGTATTCCATTGCAGAGTTTGATAATTATGTGAAATGCGGCTGTTTTTTAACATTTTTGTTTAATTTCTATGTACTGTTGGCACTTCTTCTTCCAGTCCCGTTTTCTAGAATATTTTGAGTTGCTTCCACATCTGTTTGTGTGTGTTTTTCTTGCAAATTCAGTCTTTAGGTTAAGATTTTTAAATTTGTTGTGAATAGATACTTTTAGTTATATAGCTTATTGACAATGGAAAGAGTAATTCTGATCCATGAGAAGAGAATTAACGAGAGGGACCTAATAAGGATTTTTTTAAAAAATAAAAAGAGAAGACAATTCGTTAATAAATCCTTTTATACAATCTGCTTTTGAGTATTGTATATTCTTCCTATGTATAATAATCAGTATAAAACATGAATCAATCCACCCCATGCCCCTGCGAAAAGCCAAAATGGAGGGGGTGGGAGGAAATGCACAACAGCCCAGTGAGGTCTGAGCATGCTCAGTGAGCACAGAATGCTGAATGACTGCTGGGGATAAAATTGAAAATTGGGGAGTGGAGTGGCTGGCGTTTTGAACGGAAGTATTCCACATGACAATATTTTGTTACTGGGCTCCAGTAGCTACTGCATTCCGCTGTAGCTGGAGTTTTCAGGTCAGGCCCAAGGGCATACAGCATATTGCGGTAATCCAGTCTCGAGGTTACCAATGCATGGACAACACTGGCCAGGTTATCCCAAGCAAGGTATGGCCACAGCTGGCGTACCGATGAAGCTGACAGAAGTTACTTGGGTCTCTAATGACCAAAGTGTATCTAGGAGTAACCCCAAGCTGCCTACCTACTCCTTCAGAAGCAATGCCAAAGGTAATCGGCTTATCTTCCAGACATGGGAACCACCTACACACTGCCCCCCCCTTCTTCTCAGGATTCAAACTCAGATTATTGGCCCTCATCCAGTCTGTCATGACATTCAGGCACTGGTCCCATGTTCACACTGCCACTCCTGATTCAGCTGTTATGGAGAAACAGTTGCATGTCATCAGCAGCTAGTGCAAAACTAAGCAGCCAGATTACTGACCAGGGAAAGATGGTTGGAATGCATAATACCAATTTTGGCATGGCTGCACTGGCTACCAGTGAGTTCCTGGGCCAAATTCAAAGTGCTGTTTTTGACCTAAAGCCTTATGTGGCTCAGGAGCCCAATACCTCAAGGACTGCCTCTCCGCACATGAACCAACCTGGACCCTGCATTTGTCATCTGAGGCCCTTCGTGTGCCCCTCCAAGGAAGGTGCAGAAGGTGGCAACGCAAGAATGGGCCTTCTCGGTGGTGGCTCTCCATTTGTGGAATGCCCTCCCCGGGGAGACACATCATAGGCCTTTGCAGTTTAATTTTCTATTTGTTTTTAGTCGGATGGGGTTGGATTTTGTTTTTATATAGTTAAGTATTTTAGGATGTTTTTATTCTTTATGTCTGTTTTTCATGTAAGTCATTTTGAGTTTTCAGTTTGGAAAAAAGTGACTATTATTATTATTAATTATTATTATTATTATTTATTATTATTATTATTATTATTACTACTGGGATGTAACTCCCTTGAAATGAGTGAGGCTTCCTTCATACTGAGAAAAAATTGTGATATTACAATGTCCCCACCACCAATTTTCCATGTCCCCACACAACCATTACTTTACTACTTACCATCACTGGCCTGTTATATACAGTAACCATAAAACAAAAATATGAAATACAAAATGAATCAGTAAATACAACCATAAAATGATCAAACCTTAGAGCTTCAGCAAGTTAAAAATCCCTATAGACTGTACTTTACCACACAAGGATACTTTTTCGGTTTGTCAAGGTTGGTGAAATTATGGGTGTGAAACTGCACACACTTAGAGTATTTGTTGCTTGTTGTATATTTGGATCTTGCTTTTCCTCCCAGGAGCTCAATACTGTGTACATTGTGTCCCCCCCCTTTTTTTAACTTCACAACAGCCCTGTGAGGTAGGCTAGGCTGAGAATTAGTAGTTCAAAGTTGTGAAACTGGACATATTTAACAAGAGACAGAGAGACTGTGTGTGTGTGTGTGTGTGTGTGTGTGTGTGTGTGTGTAATTTTGCTGTAAATATCAGGACTATGAGATGCTGCAGTTAATGCAAGGGGCTGCTTTGCTGCCTTTGTGCATGTTTATTTGCCTTTACATGAATGACATTATATATTTTTATCTTGCTTTTCCTGCTAGGAGCTCAAGGCTGTGGACATCCTCCCCTCCCCCTTTTATCTTTGCAACAGACCTGTGAGGTAGGCTAGGGTAAGTTAATATGTATACATTAGGGATGGAATGATCTATCAAGTTTGTTCTGTCAGCTTCTCATTTTTCTAATCCTAAATTTGATTCTCCGCATTTCTGCAGCAATTTGAATTTTCTTTTTAAAAAACCCTAATGAAAATTCTAGAGCATTTTATTCCAAATCTCCCAAGTACATTTTTTGTTTGCGGTTTTGACTAACATACACATTTTTGCAAGCAATTTCCCCCAATACAGTGCATTTTTGTATGTTATTTTCACCAATATATTCATTTTGCACAAATGTTCCGCTAATATATGCATTTTTATGAACGTGGCTTGGTTGGAGAACTGCATCTCAAAATTCAGATAAGTGCAAATTTCAAAGGATGGCTCTGTTTTGGTTCTCATATTGTTTCGGAAAGTGCGGATTTGATAAATTCTGCTTTAAATGTGAACTGAATCGATTTTCTCACTCATCCCTAATATACATAAGCAGCAGTTCTTGCTGGTGGATCACTGGGTTGTGTGCATGTGTGCAGGGGGGCTGGGAGGGTGACCCAGTCACTATCTCTCAGTCTAGCCTATATCACCAGATTGGCATAAAGATAACATTTTGTGGAGGAAAAGCATATGCATGCTATAAATAAAGTGAAAGCAAAGGGAATCCTGTTTCTAAGACTTGAAACGGGCATGCTGTGGATCAGTGTGATGGCATCAAACAGGTGTGGTAAATAGCCCCTACCCTAAAAAAAGGCCTTTGAAATCAGCAGTAGTTGTAGGATCTGCAGCTGCTGCTCATCCCTTCCACACACCCAGCTGTAGCCTCTCATGCCTGCAGAATGGGTCGGGCATGGTATTAGCATTAGTGGTACTATGGTGGAGGTGCTCAGCCAAATGAACCTCTCTGCACCATTGTTGGCATTGGCAGATGGTCCAGACTAGAATTCTATTAAGAACATAGAGGAAGCGAATTGCACAGCTAAATAGTATCATAGGCTGTATACACTAAAAAATAAAGTTACTTATTGCAACTATACAGTCTCGGCCTTATGCTGTAGGGGGCAGCAGGGGCTTTGGCTGAGTTCCCCAAGCTGTATGTGTGACCCTAGCCTAGCCACTAAGACCAAGGGAGCATGGGTGGTATTCAACACTTGTCCTACTTGGAGTAGACCTATTGAAGTTAATAGACATGACTAACTTAGGTTGTTAAATTTAAATGGGTCTACTCTGAGTAGGGCTTAGTTGAATGCAACCCAGTGTCTTCTTCATACAGAAGCAGCATTATAAGAAAAGATTAAATGGGAATTCCTACCTCCAGCTACCAGAAGTCTCTGGTGGTTTTGATATTGCAGCAAAGGGTCGGGGGTGTTCACAACCACACACTGCATTCAGTATGTACAACCTGTGTACACAAATAGTTGAGTTGTACAATCGTACAGTTATTCACATGTAACATTCAATAAGTGTACAGTCTGTGTACTTGTGTTCAGTTGATCTATACAAATCCACAAGTGTACACTCTCACACTTGACCATGTGCAGAGACAGCTTCTACCTTTGTTCAGTATAACATGTGAAGAAGCCTCAGCTGGGATGAGACGATGGTGTCAGGTGGAAGGGTTCGGATTTGTTAGGCACTGGGGAACATTTTGGGACAAGCCGGGCCTGTACAAAAGGGACGGGCTCCACTTGAACCAGAATGGAACCAGACTGCTGGCACTTAAAATTAAAAAGGTAGCAGAGCAGCTTTTAAACTGACTGAGGGGGGAAACCCGACAGGAGCTGAGGAAGGTCCGGTTCGGAATGAACCTCCCCCCTGGGGTAAAAACCAAAGAAATGATGAAATTTTAAAAGGGGTAGGCCTAGAAGTAGGCATTATGAGAGATGGGGCACAGGATATAAATTCAGAAGAGCAAAATTACCACAGGCCAAACCACAAGTGCCAAAGACACTTGAAGAGAGAGACTACTTACAAGTGCTTGTACGCTAATGCTAAGAGCCTCCGAACCAAGATGGGAGAACTGGAGTGCTTGGTCTTAGAGGAGAGCATTGATATGGTGAGCATAACGGAGACCTGGTGGAATGGAGAAAACCAGTGGGATACGGTTATCCCTGGATATAAACTATATCGGAAGGACAGGGAAGGACGTATTGGTGGCGGAGTCGCTCTATACGTGAAAGAAGGCATTGAATCCAGCAAGCTCGAAACCCCAAAAGAGGCGGACTCCTCCATAGAATCGTTGTGGCTGGTGATACCATGCCCCAGGAGGGACTTAATACTGGGAACGATCTATCGTCCCCCTGATCAAAATGCTCAGGGAGACCTTGAGATGAGATATGAAATTGAGGAAGCATCCAAACTAGGAAATGTGGTAGTAATGGGTGACTTCAACGACCCGGACATAGACTGGCCGCATATGTGTTCCAGTCATGACAAAGAAGCAAAGTTTCTAGATATTCTAAATGACTATTCCCTAGACCAGTTGGTCATGGAACCGACCAGAGGGACGGCAACCCTGGACTTAATCCTCAGTGGGGACCGGGACCTGGTGCGAGATGTAAGTGTTGTTGAACCGATTGGGAGGAGTGACCACAGTGCTATTAAATTAAACATACATGTAAATGGCCAATTGCCAAGAAAATCCAACACAGTCACATTTGACTTCAAAAGAGGAAACTTCACAAAAATGAGGGGATTGGTAAAAAGAAAGCTGAAAAACAAAGTCCAGAGGGTCACATCACTCGAAAATGCTTGGAAGTTGTTTAAAAACACTATATTAGAAGCTCAACTGGAGTGCATACCGCAGATCAGAAAAGGTACCGCCAGGGCCAAGAAGATGCCAGCATGGTTAACGAGCAAAGTCAAGGAAGCTCTTAGAGGCAAAAAGTCTTCCTTCAGAAAATGGAAGTCTTGTCCGAATGAAGAAAATAAAAAGGAACACAAACTCTGGCAAAAGAAATGCAAGAAGACAATAAGGGATGCTAAAAAAGAATTTGAGGAGCACATTGCTAAGAACATAAAAACCAACAACAAAAAATTCTATAAATACATTCAAAGCAGGAGACCATCTAGGGAGACAATTGGACCCTTGGATGATAAGGGAGTCATAGGTGTACTAAAGAACGATAAGGAGATTGCAGAGAAGCTAAATGAATTCTTTGCATCTGTCTTCACAGTGGAAGATATAGGGCAGATCCCTGAACCCGAACTAACATTTGCAGGAAGGGATTCTGAGGAACTGAGACAAATAGTGGTAACGAGAGAGGAAGTTCTAGGCTTAATGGACAATATAAAAACTGACAAATCACCGGGCCCGGATGGCATCCACCCGAGAGTTCTCAAAGAACTCAAATGTGAAATTGCTGATCTGCTAACTAAAATATGTAACTTGTCCCTTGGGTCCTCCTCCGTGCCTGAGGACTGGAAAGTGGCAAATGTAACGCCAATCTTCAAAAGGGATCCAGAGGGGATCCCGGAAATTACAGGCCAGTTAGCTTAACTTCTGTCCCTGGAAAACTGGTAGAAAGTATGATTAAAGCTAGATTAACTAAGCACATAGAAGAACAAGCCTTGCTTCTGCAAGGGAAAGTCCTGTCTCAGTAACCTATTAGAATTCTTTGAGAGTGTCGACAAGCATATAGATAGAGGTGATCCAGTGGACATAGTGTACTTAGACTTTCAAAAAGCTTTTGACAAGGTACCTCACCAAAGACTTCTGAGGAAGCTTAGCAGTCATGGAATAAGAGGAGAGGTCCTCTTGTGGATAAGGAATTGGTTAAGAAGCAGAAAGCAGAGAGTAGGAATAAACGGACAGTTCTCCCAATGGAGGGCTGTAGAAAGTGGAGTCCCTCAAGGATCGGTATTGGGACCTGTACTTTTCAACTTGTTCATTAATGACCTAGAATTAGGAGTGAGCAGTGAAGTGGCCAAGTTTGCTGACGACACTGAATTGTTCAGGGTTGTTAAAACAAAAAGGGATTGCGAAGAGCTCCAAAAAGACCTCTCCAAACTGAGTGAATGGGCAGAAAAATGGCAAATGCAATTCAATATAAACAAGTGTAAAATTATGCATATTGGAGCAAAAAATCTGAATTTCACATATACGCTCATGGGGTCTGAACTGGCGGTGACTGACCAGGAGAGAGACCTCGGGGTTGTAGTGGACAGCACGATGAAAATGTTGACCCAGTGTGCGGCAGCTGTGAAAAAGGCAAATTCCATGCTAGCGATAATTAGGAAAGGTATTGAAAATAAAACAGCCGATACCACAATGCCATTGTATAAATCTATGGTGCGGCCGCATTTGGAATACTGTGTACAGTTCTGGTCGCCTCATCTCAAAAAGGATATTATAGAGTTGGAAAAGGTTCAGAAGAGGGCAACCAGAATGATCAAGAGGATGGAGCGACTCCCTTACGAGGAAAGGTTGCAGCATTTGGGGCTTTTTAGTTTAGAGAAAAGGCGGGTCAGGGGAGACATGATAGAAGTGTATAAAATTATGCATGGCATTGAGAAAGTGGATAGAGAAAAGTTCTTCTCCCTCTCTCATAATACTAGAACTCGTGGACATTCAAAGAAGCTGAATGTTACTTCCGGGAAGGGTGACTTAGCCTGTGCCTGCTTTTGAGACGGGCTCCTGCCTCAAAAGAAGCTTATTCAGATATATCAGTCAGATTTTTTTTTTTTTGACTGATTAAACTTCTCCCGGGTAGGGAGAAACGAAGAGATTAACCTCAAAGCCTATTTTTGTTGGGACGACCAGATCTCATTAATTTATGGGACGAGGTCCAGCCGACGAAGGTGGGACGGATTTTCAACAACAAGCTCTATCTGATAAAGCGAACGTTCATCTTATCTTCTAAGAGAGAACGCACTAACAGGCAAGCACCCTTCTTTCTATATTTTTCTTTTACTTGACTTAAATTGTTGCTGTTTAAAAGAGATTTGCCAGATTGATCGGTTTTTGACATCTCACTGGGGAGCTATAACTTCTCTCTGCTACTCACTAATTAATAGCTTATCTCTGTTTTTGTTGCAAAAAGCTGTCCTGGATTTGCATTCTAAAGATATACACAGAAGAGGGATTTCTATTCCAGATTTTTATTTTGAAGAATATTATATTGTCTGAGACTACTCTCTTTTTGGTCTATTTTATTTTGACGAATCTGTTTCTTGACGACCGCCATTAATTGTTTCGATCCTGGGAACTGCATTTTGTTTACTTAAGCATGGAGAGATAAGGCTGTCTGCTCTGTTTATACTGTGATGTCACCAAGTTTGGAGTATTAACCCAATTGTTGCTGAAATAAGAAGTGGTTTTCCTATATTTTTCTTTTAAAATGGCAATTAACAAAGTGGCTGAGAATCTGGAAATAACTATGTTTCAGAAAATAATGGATGAGATTGAGATAACGAAACAAAACCTGCGACAGGGTTGTAAGGAGCTGAAAATTGAATTGAGTAAAATGAAGCAGGAGATTAAAGATATAGGGGTCCCTGTGAGAGAGGTGACCCTGGAAGGGGTCCCTGTGAGAGAGGAGACCCCGGAGATTGGAACAAACGTGGAACAGGAAAAAGATTTGGAGTCTATGGACTTTAGAAACAAAATCTATTGTTTGGAGACACAGGAGATTAAAGACATAGGGGTCCTTGTGAGAGAGGAGACCCTGGAGACTGGAACAGGGGTCCCTGTGAGAGAGGAGACCCTGGAGACTGGAACAGGGGTCCCTGTGAGAGAGGAGATCCCGGAGATTGGAACAAACGTGGAACAGGAACAAGATTTGGAGTCTATGGACTTTAGAAATAAAATCTATTGTTTGGAACTCAATGTTATCTCTGAAGAAATTAATGAAGATTCTAGAGATAAAGTTATCAATGGCATGGATAATCTTCTGGACTGGAATGATGTGATGGAGCCCAATATAGAGAAAATCTATGGAATTAACTGCAGCCATGTGACAATGGAAAAACTTTCAAGAGATGACCCAGTGTATTTTGAAAAAAAGAACAGAGATATGATTTTACAGCAGTATTTCAGCAACCTATTCAGAATGGATGGCAAGAAAATATTTGGGATAGAGGTAATTCCCATCAGACTCTTACTATATGACTATGGCTTTGACAGCAAGATTATTATGGAATACTGATAATGGAAGATTGGATACTGAAATTACTGGACTTAACAAGACTACTGAAGATGGAAGATGGAAAATGGAACTAATAGGGATAATAGAACAATGGCTACTGAAATTACTGAACCTAACAGATTCTGATGTGATGGATTAATTGAAATGTTTATTTTGACTATGGTTATGACAATAAGATTATCATAATTAGTAATGAGATGGATTAATCGATATGCTTATCTGGAAAAAAAAATTGATAGATATATTTCTTAAAGAATTGAAACCTCTCTTTGACTTTTTGTGGAAAGAATAAAGTAATGTTTATGAGATTTGATGATTAAGTAAGATAACTACTGGAGGAAAGTGATTTTATAATATGACTTAAGAGACAGGATTGTTATATATTATAGACTTATAACTGATTTGATCTTTGACAAATGGGAAGTCAATATTTTACTCTTTATTTTTTATTTTTGTTTTTTTTTTCTTTTTTTTTTTTTTGTTTAACTATTTTTGATTTTGTTTTTTGTCTTTGAATGTTTTATGATTTCGTCTTGTATGTTTTATGAAAATCTGAATAAAAATTATTGAAAAAAAAAAAAAAAACAAAGAAGCTGAATGTTGGAAGATTCAGGACAGACAAAAGGAAGTACTTCTTTACTCAGCGCATAGTTAAACTATGGAATTTGCTCCCACAAGATGCAGTAACGGTCACCAGCTTGGACGGCTTTAAAAGAAGATTAGACAAATTCATGGAGGACAGGGCTATCAATGGCTACTAGCCATGATGGCTGTGCTGTGCCACCCTAGTCAGAGGCAGCATGCTTCTGAAAACCAGTTGCCGGAAGCCTCAGAAGGGGAGAGTGTTCTTGCCCTCGGGTCCTGCTTGCGGGCTTCCCCCAGGCACCTGGTTGGCCACTGTGAGAACAGGATGCTGGACTAGATGGGCCACTGGCCTGATCCAGCAGGCTCTTCTTACCATGTGGTTAACTGAGAGCTGGTGTAGCATAGGCTGGACTGAAAACCAGTCTACTTTGGAATCTTGGGTTGTATCTAGCTAGGTTTTACTCAGAGTAGACCTACTGAAATTAATGGACCAAAGTTAGCCATATTCATTAATCTCAATGGGTCTACTCTGAGTTGGACTAGCATCAGATCCAGCCCTGTCTCTAGCATGATGCAGCAGGTAGCATTCACCTGTCTCCCATCCCAGCAATACAGGGATCATAACACTGACCCTTCCCCTATTAGCTGGGTTGGGAAGAGAGTGCTTATCGCACATGAGCTGAGTTGTGCCACAGGCCTTTGAGTGGCGGTATTGGTGGGGATGCTGGTGGCTCCTGCATCCCAGATAAACCCCCTGCATGAGGGAAAAGAGGCCACATCTTGAGGAAGGGTCAGGACACAGCACTTGTTTTGCATGTGCAAGGTTCCAGGTTCAATCCCTGGCATTGCCAGCTAAGGCTAGGGAACACCAGTATCTGAAGAGCAGCTGCCAATCAGTCCAGAACCCAGCACTAAGCTAGATGGACCAATGGTCTGACTGGGTACGAGGCATATGTAGATATAGATCTGAATTTATTACTGAGATAATATAGATGGTGATGCAGGTGAAGCGCCTTGAACATTAATTTATTTAAATAGATTTTTAGCCCAACATTCAGGGTGGAATGTCCTCGCAAGACAGTTTATAGAATTAAAACACACACACACACACACACACACACAATCGTAAGAATGCTGGCAAATGTAACAAATTACAATTTTAGAAACCATTAATTTAAAACCAGTTGCAGCTAAAACTTTCTCCCAAGCATACCACATTAACCATGTCTTTTAAGAGCTTATTCCCAGTATGTGTCTGTACTGCATTTGCTTTTCAATGTTTTAATCGTTTTATCACTTGTGTGTTTGCTGTCCTGGCCTCCATTGGGAGGAAGGGTGGGATATAAACGCAAAAATCAAAGAAATGCGGACTGAAGACGTTCTCAGTGGCACTAAAAAGGCCACACTGTATGTCCATGAAGGGGAAGGTCTGCAGGTGTGGGGCCATCACCAAAGAGGGCCTGTCCCTGCAACCTGCCAATCTAATAACTCTGATTGCCCAGTTGGCAGACATGGATCTAAATGCTCAGGCAGGTTCCTACTGGTGCAGGTGGTCTTCCAGATAATTTTCCATATAAATTAGATGTATGGTGGTGGTTTGCATGTTATTTTCATATTGACTGGAGCATAGGCCACTGCAGGATAGTTCATGAAAAATCTTTTATGCAGAGGTGTACGTTTTACATTGAGGTTGTTGTATGTGGTGCTGATGCAACAAAGAACTGCATGTCATGTTTCTCTGGAAATATTTCCAAGCAATTTAGAGCAGTCTCAGCTTTGTACAGCAGCTTTCTGTGGGCTTTTGCGGAATAAAGCTCAGAATGATAGTCTTTAGTGGCCAGCTTCTGTTCACTGTCTTAAGTCACAGTTACTTCTGTTATCTGACATAAAAATCTGGTCTGTATATGTCCAGTGTTAAAATAATTCTATACCTATGAAAGGCAAATTAAAGGCAGTTGCATACATAGTAATAAATTTCTTTCTGAATACAGTGCACAACTATTCTTTTTAAAGTTGTGGTTTTTCCTGGAGAGACTTCAGTGGTGGAAATCAAAGAGAAAAGGAAGACTTTGCAGGACAAGTGTGCTATTCCTCCGGAGTCAGGGGCGATGGGACGGATCTGTACCAATGTCGCTCTGCCATGGCGGACATAGGGGGAAAATATAAGTAGGGAAGGGAAATGGGGCACAAGGGCTAAAGTAGATTCTACAGGACAGCTTCATCCCAGAAGAGGGCTGCTGCTCAGTGGTAGAGCATCTGAGAAGGCCCCAGATCCAGTCCCCGGCATCTCTAGGTAGGGATGGGAATATCTCCTGCCTGAGACCTTGCAGAGCTGCTGCCAGTCAGTGTAGACAATACTGAGCTAGATGGACCAATGGTCTGACTCAGTATAAAGCAGCTTCCTGTGTTCTGCTTGCTCTCTTACTTCCTTCAAATCCTTCTTCAAAGCTTTCCTTTTCTGTGACGCTTTTGGCACATCCCCTTCTAGGTACGTGTAACTGAAATAAATTCATATTATTCCACTGTTTACCCCTGCCTCAGCTTCCTTCCACTTCTTGCCGTTGTCTCCCCTGTGTCAAATTTTAGACTTGAAGCTTTTTGGGAGACAGATTTTCTTGTCCTGTGTAAATAATAAATAAATAAATCAGAAAACATACACAGCAAATTGGGAGAGGACAAAAGCAGAAACTGTGCAAATAATTACTCAAATCTTATGAAGACAAAAATGTAAACACTTTAATACAAAATTAGCTTAAAATAGTCTATCCATATAAATAACTGGTCAACGAACTTTGTATGACAAACAATAATATATACCAAAACCCAAATGTGTTTCAACCATATAGGGCTTCTTCAGTGGTTCAAAGAAGTATCACATTTGTCACATGAATCTGGCATTTTAGCCAATATGCCTAAATGGTGGTGACATTACCACTCGCTATTCATAACAATCAATATGCTGTAAAAAAAATCACAAGTCTTGATATAAAAAGATAAATATTACCAAGGGAGTTATTGTGGTTGCACCCAATCACAGACTCTGTTTAGGTATCTTCCAGAATTGTTTTTACAACCAACAGCTATGTAGCCAGTAGCTAAAGTGGTGCTCAACAAATGCCGTGAACTATAATTCCCATAATCCTCAACCATTGGCCATGCTGACTGGGGCTGATGGGAGTTATAATCCAAAACATCAGGAGGTCACCACACTGGGTACCCCTGATCTAATGCTTGGGCAGGTTCATATTGGGGGGAGAGTCCAGGGCTACAACCACTTAGTGTTCTCAAGGTCAATAGCAGCGCTTTGAAATGATCCCAGAAGCAAATTTGAAACTGCTAATAGTTATACAGTGCAGCAAACAGGCCTTTTAACTTGAGAGATTTATTGGAATATATGTGGTTATGATTTATTGCTCCCTTTATGTTAGTTTCTTTTTCTGAGTGGACTGTAGACCGATTGCTATACTGAGATCTGTCGTCATTCCCTTTCTCTGTTCAGACTAGGGATGGAAGGATCCATCAACTTCTCTTAGTTTCTCATTTTCCCATTCTTAAATTCATTTCTCCACACTCCTGCAGCAATCTGTGATTTTTATTTTAAATCCTCATAAAAATTCCCCTAGTTAGTATGAATTTCTCCAAATAAACATTTTGTATGCTTTGACTAACGTACACATTTTTTGCAAGCAAGTTCTCCTAATATATAATGCATTTTATATATTTTCACCAGTATATTCATTATGCCCACATTCCCCTAATATATGCATTTTTTGAAAGCATTGCTTGGTTGGAGAACTGCATCACAAAATGTGGATAAGTACAAATTTTGAAGGATGGCTTTGTTTCAGTTTTCACATTGTTTCAGAAAGTGTTAATTTGATAAATTCACCTTTAAATGCGAACTGAACCTATTTTTTTTCATGCAACCCTAGTTGAGACATGTTTATTTGCTTCTTTCAGAGTCCCTGAGTGAAGCTATAGCTCCACTTCAACCTTCTTATTGTTTAGGTTCTTCAGTGTGTGGCTCAGATTAAGTAAATCTAAAAAGTCCCAAATGTTGTAACTGTGAGCAAAGTCACTTAGGCTAGAATCCAATTCCTGTCTACCCAAGCTCCATTGGGTTCAATGGGGCTTACTCCTAGGTAAGTGTGGATTGGATTGCAGCCTTACATAATGCAGTTGGAGTCTAGAGAGAAAAGTCTTGATAACACTTTGCTGAGAAAACTGAACAAAATCAGTGTATCATTTGAGGAGAAAGGAACAAAGACATTTAATCTTTCCATTCAGGCCTTGTACATAGCAAGGAGACATGCAACCAAATATACAGAGGAAAAACTCCTTCAGAACTACACAGCCAATCAGAGCTCATGCTACTTCACTGAAGATTGTGTTGCTTGCTTGCCAAGCAACACCTCCACCTGTCCCCCTCTTGGCTAGTTGACTTTAACACTAACAGAAGTAACTCTTAAAGTGACAAACTGCATGATCCCTATTGCACTTCCAGCATTAACCTTCCACACAAGGAAATGTTACCTCATTTGGGGCTTTTAAGTTTAGAAAAAAAGGTGAGCAAGGGACGATATGGTAGAAGTGTATAAAATTATGCACAGTGTGGAGAAAATTGATATAGAGAAGCTTTTCTTCCTCTATCATATTACTAAAACCCAGCAGGGTCATCCAATGAAGGTGAATGGTGGGAGGTTCAGGACAGACAAAAGTTAAGTAGTTCTTCACATCATGCATAGTGAGACTGTGGAATTTTGCTACCACAAGATTTGCTACCAAGGCTTTAAAAGGGGATTAGACAAATTCATGGAGGATAAGACTATAAATGTCTACTAGTCAGGATGGTTAGTATCAGAGGCACTATGTTCATCAGAACAGAGCCTATATCTGTACAACTTCTGGCCTCTGAATGTGCAACTGGGAACCTTGCAAAATGCATCCGATGAAGTATATAACCAATAGACGGCAGAAAACATTTGACAAAATAATTTCTAACAAAGAACAGCCAAGGGTGGCTTGGTGTTGTTTTTAATGGCATTTCCCTGTTCTCCAAGAGTTTCTGTCTTTTTCTTCTTATTGTTAAGCAGTAAAAAATGTAGAAAGTTTTCCAGCTAGTCCTAATACTGACCTTTGGCTTGTTCTTCCTGTTCCGGGTTTATTTCCTGATAAACACTGAGGGAAATTAATTGCCATGCATTCTCAACCCAAACAAAATGGTCACTTCCTGATTAAGATGTGGCTGGTAGAGCAATAATGCCTCAGATAGAAGGAAAAGGAGCCACAAAGTGAAACTCTTTTAGTTCACATGAGGCAACACTTTTTGTGGACTTTGGACTGTAATTTATTTATTTGACTTATTAGTCGCTTATCTGGCTGAATTGTCAGCCACTCTAAGCGACGTACAAAGCAGAACATGCAAACATCAAAACATTAAGAGACTAACAATAAAAACTAACAATAACGGAAAAGCTAAAAAAACAGGAACAGCAAACCAAAAACATTCATCTTCCTGGTAAAGGACAGTCCCCAAACAAATGTCACTAAGAGCAGGGGTGGGGGGCAAGGCAGATGGAAATGCTTGCCCCTTGATGGTCCCAGTACAGTCTCATCCCTGCAGCAGCACATCTCAGTCTGCAGCTCCTCCTGATAAGGCCCAGGCAGAGGGGTGGGGCAAGGCAAGTGGAAATGCTTGCCCCTTGATGGTCCCAGCACAGTCTCATCCCTGCAGCAGCATGTCTCAGTCTGCAGCTCTTCCTGATCTGGCCCAGGCAGAGGGGTAGGGCAAGGCAGATGGAAATGCTTGCCCCTTGATGGTCCCAGCAGTCTCACCCCAGCAGCAGTACCTCTCAGCCTGCAGTTCCTCCTGATAAGGCCCAGGCAGAGGGGTGGGGCAAGGCAGATAGAAATGCTTGCCCCTTGATGGTCCCAGCACAGTCTCATCCCTGCAGCAGCACATCTCAGTCTGCAGCTCCTCCTGATAAGGCCCAGGCAGAGGGGTGGGGCAAGGCAAGTGGAAATGCTTGCCCCTTGATGGTCCCAGCACAGTCTCATCCCTGCAGCAGCATGACTCAGCCTGCAGCTCCTCCTGATAAGGCCCAGGCAGAGGGGTGGGGCAAGGCAGGTGGAAATGCTTGCCCCTTGATGGCCCCAGCACAGTCTCATCCCTGCAGCAGCATGACTCAGCCTGCAGCTCCTCCTGATAAGGCCCAGGCAGAGGGGTGGGGCAAGGCAGGTGGAAATACTTGTCCCTTGATGGTCCCAGCACAGTCTCATCCCTGCAGCAGCACCACTCAGCCTGCAGCTCCTCCTGATAAGGCCCAGGCAGAGGGGTGGGGCAAGGCAGGTGGAAATACTTGCCCCTTGATGGTCCCAGCACAGTCTCATCCCTGCAGCCTGTAACAACAACCCTCTGTGATAAGAACATCGCAAGGTTTCAGATTTCTTGGTTTTGGTGATCATCTCTGAACATGTGAGAACTAGCTTAGTTCTCACACATTCCTTTCTTTACATCCACACCATATATTTAAAGCACTATTGTACCACTTCAACCAGTCATGGCATCCCTCCCCCCAAGAATCTTAGAAACTGTAGTTTGCTAAGGGTGTTGAGAGTTGTTAGGAGACCCCTGTTTCCCTTACAGGCAAATATTGCCCTGTACATGGTAACACCTGAGCAGTTTAAACAATCAATCCCTCTTCCCAGGGAACTCTTTGGGGGCAGCAATGTCCATTAGTGGTATAATTGTGCTTTAAACATGTACAGATGTGACCTTTCGGTGCCACCCTTTGCAGCATTCACACATCAAAACACACTCTATAACACGTACACTGCAGGGTAAAAAATAATTCCCCTATTTCTCATGTTCAGGGTGTGAGTGCCGTTCTTTTTGTAGTGAACAGGGCACTGCCCATGCACAAGAGGGAGGTGTCAGCAGGCTTGGGGACAGCCCAAAAGTTTGCAGAGATGCAAAAAAAATCTTTAGATAAAGAAACCTAAGGGAAGGAGAACCCAAAAACAGCTCAATGTGGACTGAGCATGCTCAGTGGCCATGGAATGCTGCCTGTCTGCCTGGTGGGGACAGATAGAAAGAAGCGGGGAGAAGAGGGAATGGAATGGCTGGAACGGCAAGATTTTTTCCCCAGTCCCACTTGTTCCTTATGATTCTCAGCCTATTTGGCTTCTCAACAGTCCTGCAGATTTGACTGAGAGCTGAAACAGACATTGTACATGCTTACTAACAAATGTTCTATGTGTACTTGCCATGTGCACTGTTCTGTTTATTTGTAGCATTTAGCACACCATTGTTGAGCGCCTCCGCTCAAAAACATAAGAAGAGTCCTGCTGGAAAAAACGAAAGGCCTGTTTAGTCCTGAATCCTGTTCTTACAGTGGCCAACCAGTTCCCTAGGGAAATTCCTGTCTGCGGGACCTGGTGCACAACACTTTCCCCACCTGTGATTCCCAGTGCCTCTGACACTGGAGATAGTACATAGCTATCATGGTTGGTAAGATCCTCCATGGCGCAGAGTGGTAAGCGGCGGTAACGCAGCCGAAGCTCTGCTTACGGCCGGAGTTCGATTCCAACAGAAGGAGGAAGTCGAATCTCCGGTAAAAGGGGTCAAGGTCCACTCAGCCTTTCATCCATCCGTGGTTGGTAAAATGAGTACCCGGCATATGCTGGGTGGTAAAGAAAGGCCAGGGAAGGAACTGGCAGTCCCACCCCATATATATGGTTTGCCTAGTAAATGTCGCAAGACGTCACCCTAAGAGTCGGAAACGACTCGCACTATAAGTGCGGGGACACCTTTACCTTTTTTATCATGATTAGTAGCCATTGATGGTGTTATTTTCCTAGCCACCAATCACTGATATGCTAATATTACATTCAACTGGGTAACTGCATCTAAATGTGCATGGAATGTCGATATGGGTTATAGCTCATGTCATGTCTGCTTTGGCTCTAAGAGATGCTATGTCACCAGGCCACTCCTGTGGGTATCCGTGCCTGCATCTAGATCTAGAGGATTTGTTCTCCAGCCCAGCGTCCTTGAGGTCAGTTGGTATGAATTTTGCCCGAGGCAAAATCTAGTGGCAATTTTAAAGATGGGGGCGATCTCCCCCTGCTCTGCTGTGCCCTGTGAACTGTTACTAATCTTGTTATTAAAACTCTCTTGGCTTCCCTCAGAAGTTTTACCTCAGGAGAACCCCTGTGAATTTTGCTTGCAGTAGAGTTTTGATTATAGTTTCTAGTTTTGACAATTACCTTCCAAAACAACTGTGTTGTTGTTTTTTTAAGAGGAACAAAACTATAACCCTCCTAACTCTCCAGAAGCTGGACACTGCATACAACGTGACAGGGAAAGTGGGGGATTTAAAAGAAGTAATAAAATAAGCCGAGGAGACATGCACGCTGAGAGGAAGGAAGCCCACAAGGTTCTTTGTGACTTCACTCGTTAGGAAAGTGTTTGGGAACCTTTTGTGCCACTGGTCTGACCCATGAGGTGTTCAAGCAAGCGGACCAATTCCTGTTTTGTATTATCGTGGAGAAATGATAAGAGAGAGCAAACAACTTTACTTTTTCCTTGACTTGTCAGTTGGAAGTGCAAACACTCATAAAAAGTTCTTACATGTTTTCACCAAGTATATGAAAGTTTGCCATCTCTCTTTGATTGCATTTCCTTTCCATCTTGAATATTAAATAAATGAATCCTATTTTTCTGTTTAACAGCAAAGCATGCCTTAAGACTAGGTTTAAAATATATACATGTATTCCATGAAGCTCTGATATCTAGGGATGGAGGAAAAATTTGGTTCAGTTTTCATTTAAAGCCAAATCTCTTCCGTTTCCACTTTCTGAAACAATATGAGAACTGAAACACAGCCATCCTTCAAAATTTGCACTTAACTGAATTTTGTGGTGCAGTTCTTTAGCCAAACAGTGTTTACAAAAATGCGTATATTAGGGGAAAGTGTGCATAAAAATTAACATCTCAGGGAAAATAACATCTGAAAATGTATTATTTTAGAAGAAATTGCTTGCAGAAATATGCATGTTAGTCAAAACTGCATACAAAAATGTGTTAGGAGAAATTTGCACTAAAATGCTGAAGAATTTTCATGAGTATTTTTTTAAAAAGATCCCCGCAAATTGTTGCAGAAATGTGGAGAACTGAATTTAAGATTGGAAAAATGAGAAACTGAGAGAACTGAAATTGGTAGATCCTTCCTCCCTGGAACCAACCAAAAACCACAAAAATATGGCAAGCTTTTGATTTCATCAGAACTCTTCATCAGGCAAGATGTTTCACAAAGCAGTGAAGAGAGAAGGGGTGGACAAAGAAAAATAATAAAACTTTAGAAAAATTGGGCTGGATGTTACAGTCATAGCATCTTCTGCTTATGGACTGAGTCTAAGATGGAGATTGTAGTCTAAGGCTGTTCTGAAGGAGTCCCAGGTGCTAAGATACCAGGTTACTCTAGGGCAGCCTTTCCCAACCGGTGTGCCTCCAGATGTTGTTGGACCACAACTCCCATCAGCCTCAGCTGAGGCTGATGGGAGTTGTGGTCCAACAACATCTGGAGGCACACCGGTTGGGAAAGGCTGCTCTAGGGTGTCCACACTCACCCCCCCCCCCAAAAAAAGAGGAATCACACCGGCAGTGGGGGAAAGGGCAATTGATTATTAAAGCATTCAACTGAAAGCAAGAGAAATTATTCTGCAGATGTGCCCATGCCAGCTTGGGCCTACTCAACCAACCTTCGCCACAGAAATGGAAATGGACTGCCTTCAAATTGATTCCAACTTACGGCGACCCTATGAATAGGGTTTTCATGGTAAGCGGTATTCAGAGGGGGGTTACCATGGCCTTCCTCTGAGGCTGAGAGGCAGTGACTGGCCCATGGTCACCCAGTGAGCTTCATGGCTGTGTGGGGATTTGAACCCTGGTCTCCCAGGTCGTAGTCCAACACCTTAACCACTACACCCCACTGGCTCTTTCGCCACAGAAGGCTCTCTAATTCCTTCATTTCTCTCAAGTGCTTTCTAACGTGGAAAGACGACAAATACTGCTGTCGCACAACGGTTCAAAATGTTCCTTTCATGCTGGATTTACTATGCAAACCTGGAGTTTGTGACTTGGCTGTTTTGGCACCGTTCTCCATGCTAAAGCTCAAGTGGACTGCTTTGTTTACTAGATCCTCCTAGTTACAGTCCTGAGGTAAGGAAGGGCACTATCTCTGTCAGGAAACTTGTACACACTGTCCAAGACTGGGAATTTGTGACAAAGTGTGTTTGCTCAAGTCTGCAATTGGTTGTGAACTGTTGGGGGGAGGCAGGCAAAGCTGGTCTGGGCACAAGGGGGTGAGTGGGAAGGCTTTGAATTGGCACTGGAGATAAGGGAGAATGTTGTGACTGGGAGGCCCTCTTCTGAATCAAGGGGAATAATATGGATTAGCTGAGGAGAGTGGGAAAAGATTAGATAAAGGGAGAATTGGCTGTAGATGCGCTGGGCATCCTGGAGCCTATCAGATGCCAGTACTATTCCACACTCTCCAAGATGCTCCCTTCTCTGACCTGCTGACCTCCCTGACCTGGAACATCTAGGGTGAAACTTAGCATAAGTTCCAGGATGCCTCAGTTATTTCCCAGAATGCTCATATTTGTTTACAGCATTCATAGGTTGCCCCATAGCATAGGGTTCTCTGGAGAACTTCCGATAAAGAACAACAAGAACAATTTAAATGTGTTACGTGTTATGCTCTTAAAATGTTGCAAGTCACTTGGAGATTCCTATGTGGGAGGCAAACAATACACTGACATAATAATGCGGAAACCTATAAAATGAAAAGCTTTTTCCCTGGCTGGAATGTATTCTTGAACTCTTGATTATTTATTTATTTATTAAATTTATATGCTGCCCTTCCTCCCAGTATGAGCCCAGCCCAAACAAAAACACTCTAAAACAGACTTTTAACATATATTAAAACAAAACATGTTTTAAAACATTTTTAAAAGCTCTGAAAAAATCTTTAAACATCAGTTCCGACATAGACACAGACTGGGATATGGTCTCTACTTAAAAGACTTGTTGAAAGAGGAAGGTCTTCAGCAGATGCTGAAAAGATAACAGAGATGGTGCCTGTCTAATATTTAAGGGGAGGGAATTCCAAAGGATAGGTGCCACTGCACTAAAGGTCCATTTCTTATGTTGTGTGGAACTGGCCACCTCATAAGATGGCACCTACAGGAAACCCTCACCTGCAGAGGGCATGATTGATCGGGTATGTAAGGGATAAGATGGTCTTTCAGGTATCCTGGTCCCAAGCTGTACAGGGCTTTGTACACCAGAACTAGAACCTTGAACGTAGCCTGGGAGCTAATAGGTAGCCAGTGCAATTCTTTCAGCAGTGGGATGACACGTTGGTGATACCCTGCCCCAGTGAGCAGTCACGCCACCGCATTTTGCACCAGCTGCAGCTTCTGGGCCAACCTCAAGGGCAACTGAAGACAAACAATGCCTCTTGCTTTTCTTTAGAGAAGATAAAGAGGTTGAGTATGTGTAGAAACCAAAACAGGGACACATTCCAGCCAGGCAAATTGATATAATAATACAGAAACCTATAAAACTAAAGGCTACACAAATTGAAATCAATCAAAAACAAAAGTCACCAGACTCTCTCCAAAGTTAAAATATCGATTAAAAAAAAGAGAGAGGTCCAGACTAGTTAAAGAAAAGCCTTCCCCTGGTACCAAGATGGCACCAGGCGAGACTCGATGGGAAGGCTGTTCCATCATCGGAGTGCCCAGGCAGGCCCAAGACATTTTGCTGCCTGAGGTGGTATGGCACATGGGACCCCCTCTTCTGAAGTCAAGATATATCTGGCCAAATTATTTTGTCCCCAGAGGCAGAAAATACCTCAAGTGCCTTTACCCTTCCTTTGAAGGACAACTTTGTTGTCATATGCCTTCAGGTCGATTACGACTTATGGTGACCTTATGAATCAGGGACCTCAAATAGCATCTGTTGTGAACCACCCTGTTCAGATCTTGTAAGTTCAGGTCTGTGGCTTCCTGTATGGAACCAATCCATCTCTTGTTTGGCCTTCCTCTTTTTCTACTCCCTTCTGTTTTTCCCAGCATTATTGTCTTTTCTAGTGAATCATGTCTTCTCATGATGTGTCCAAAGTATGATAACCTCAGTTTCATCATTTTAGCTTCTAATGATAGTTCTGGTTTAATTTGTTCTAACCCCCAATTATTTGTCTTTTTCACTGTCCATGGTATGCGCAAAGCTCTCCTCCAACACCACATTTCAAATGAGTTGATTTTTCTCTTATCTGCTTTTTTCACTGTCCAACTTTCACATCCATGCATAAAGTGAAGGACAAATGCAATGATAATAAATAACAATTTGCCTCCTTTCTATCACACCCCAACTCAGCTGGCTCAGGCAACCATCTCACTCTGCCTGATGGGAGGGCCAGCCCTTGGGGCAATTTGAGCAGGCCCTTGGAAGAGGCTCATACAGTCTGGGGAGAAGGCAGTCTGGTCCCAAGCCATTTAGAGCTTCAAAAGTTTCAACTAGCACTTTAAATTTGTTGAAAGTGTGGCAAGAGCAACTCCTGTTTTGTTCTTTTGTTTATGTTCCAGAAGGAGGTAGAGTTAGGGTCCTCCAGATGGACAGGCTTGATTACCTTTACCTGTGATGGTCTGACTGACTTCCTTCTGTCATTAGACTGATATGTCTTAGGGAAGCTTATCTGCCCTTCCTCCTTCCACCCTTTCTTCTCTTCTTCGACTGTCCGAGAGAGACACCTTTGTGTCTGCTCTCTCTCTCCTGAGCCATGAGGGTATCTCCCAAGCCTGGGCGTTGCGCCTCCAACTTAGTTAGAACTAGGTATGCCTTTCTATCTACTATGCATTTCTATAAATAAAGTAGCTTTTCTTATTTTACTAAGTCTTAAGTCTCAGTGATCTCACTGCAGGGTAAAATGTTGGAAGATTCAGGACAGACAAAAGGAAGTACTTCTTTACTCAGCGCATAGTTAAACTATGGAATTTGCTCCCACAATACGCAGTAATGGCCACCAGCTTGGATGGCTTTAAAAGAAGATTAGACAAATTCATGGAGGACAGGGCTATCAATGGCTACTAGCTATGATGGCTGTGCTTTGCCACCCTAGTCAGAGGCAGCATGCTTCTGAAAACCAGTTGCCGGAAGCCTCAGAAGGGGAGAGTGTTCTTGCACTCAGGTTCTGCTTGCGGGCTTCCCCCAGACACCTGGTTGGCCACTGTGAGAACAGGATGCTGGACTAGATGGGCCACTGGCCTGATCCAGCAGGCTCTTCTTATGTTCTTATGTAAAAGCCTGCTTTCTTAGGTAAATGCACACACTGGCACACGCGCATTTCAGACAGCTGACATTCTCTGCTTAACAAATATACAAATTTACACAACAACAAAATTGGGCCCGGAAATGGGCAGTTTGCCTGTGTAGTTGGCAAAGGCAAGCATGGAATCAGGAGTGGGGAACCTCAGGCTGGGGCGGGGGACTGCAGCCTTTGTTCCTCTCCGTTTGGCCTTCAGCACTCTGCCCAGGCAACGGCCCTCACTAGCCCTGATTCACAGCCATGTCTTTTTGCCTAGCTAGAATGTGATCTTGTCTCTTGCAGAAACTAAAAAGGACACATTGCGGCCAAGGGAAAATGCTTGGGGTACAAAGCAGGGCCAGTGAGGGTTGTGGCCTAAGGAAAAGGGCTATGGCCTGGGGTGAGATCCAAGGGCCAGAGAGACCTGTAGTTCCCTATAACTGCACCTGGGCTCTTCTGCATGCAAAGGCCTGTAGCTCGATTACCCAGCTAGGGCCTTTTCCTGCATCTCTACAGCTCCATTGCTATATTTTTGCCACCTGCCATGATGATGGCTATCTCTTTCTGCCCATATGGGCATGCACATCTGTGTACTGCACACAAACACACGCACACTGGCTCGTGCTCATTTTCCTCTGTGCATTTGAAGATATGAATACACGATGACATAGAGAGAAAAATAAGGCAGCTCACAAACGTAGGGATAGGTTGCAAGTAGTATGCTTCCAAATACCGGTTGCTGGAAACTGCAGGAAGAGAGAGTGGTCTTGAGCTCAGGTCCTGCTTGTGGACTTCCCATGGGCATCTGCTTGGCCACGGTGAGAACGGTATTGTGGACTAGATGGGCTATTGGCCTGATCCAGCACGGCTCTTCTTATGTTCCTATGGGCTACAGTCTTTTCAATACATGTAAGTATTGATCTTGTTATAGGATTGGGGAGATGATGTCTTTGGGTCCCCTTCCAGACTGTGATTTTGAATCTGTATAGATGGAGTTGCAGTAGAGAAACTTGCTGAAATGGTCAAGCCAATTTCTTTGTTAAATTCATGGAATTGATTTACATGTCTGAAGACCTGGTGTACGGCAGATGTGTTGCCATTGGAATGAGGGTAGCCTTCCCCCCACATCTGTCTGGGCAGTAGGCAGGTTTTGTGTTAGTCTGATTGAAGCTGGAAAGACACAGAGAGACTTGACTCTTCTGTGTGCCGAACCCCAAGCCATGGCTTTGGGGAATCCCCTAGAAACCCAATGGGGAAACAAGATCTGTTGGATTCTGTCACTCCATCTTATGTTCTGATTGTACATATGAATAAATAAACTATATATCTAAAAGACACCACACTCTCCAGCAGTGGAGACTGGTGGCTTCAATCTCAGTGGGGCAGTGAATCTACTCCAGGGTTTAGTCTGAACTTCCAAGGAGCTGTCCAAGGTGCCCCAGTCACCTTCATTCCAAAGAAACCAAACCTTGGATAAGCACTGTAACCCCTGGAAGTCTCACACCGCTTGGAGACTGGGGTGCCTTCAGTAATATCTATCCTATACATAAGTCCTATATATATCTGCAGACAAGCTAATTCTGCTTTGTCCAAGGTGCTCTGAGAGTTCAGACATGAAAATGTGATGTAATAAAAAAAACCCTTCGTGGTTTCCCTGGAAAATTTGAGTTTTTCTGTTTGAATCCTGACACAGAGAGTTTGTTTACTGGCCCATGTGATCTTGTGATTCTTAAGCAAACCTTCTAAGCCCAAATTAGAGTGGATGGGCTGGAGGTTGTTCCTCCATCTCCCCCCTGTAGTTTGCACCCTGGTCATATATATGTTTATTTGAAAGTAAGTCACAGTGAGTTCAATAGCATTTTTTTTCTCAAGCAAGCATGCATAAAGATCCAGGCTACAGCCCAGCGCTAGACACAATTGACATCAATTGGTGTAAACGTCCCTAACTCTGCAGAGGACTGTGCTGCCAATCTCTTTCTTTAAGGATAACGAGTTACAGTACTTAGAAACGTTCTTTCTTGATTTTTTTTTTCAGCCTCTAATTGTTTTTTTTTTTAAAGAAGAAAGAAATCCCTTGGAAACTGCAGTACATTGCAGAGTTGATAATCAAAGCGCAGTAACTAAAACTCCTCCTCCTTCTCCCCTCCCCCCCTTGAAAGTCAACCAAGCCATGCCAAAAGGCTAAATTATAGATGCAGCTCAAAAGCATACACTCTGATTGTGGGATGTGACACAAGACCGACCCTCTCAAATACCATCTCAGAGTAAACTTTTTCTGGTAATTGAACCTTTGGGATTCAGCGGGTACCATAATATGGCTGTGCAGTTCAAGCCACATTAGTCTAAGGCAGCAATTGCCAAATGATGGGTTGGGAACTATCGGGTGAGTCACAGGAGGCTGGCAGCACTGAGTTAGCTGGGGATACCTGGCAGCCCTCCAGGAGGGATTTCAGAGGGAGACTGTCAACCTCGTGCATTCCCATAAGCACCCGCACCCATCCCAGTGTCCAGGAGGGCAGGCGCTCATGGAAGGCCATCTTGGGAAACAAAGGCTATAAATCACTGACCAGCATTGGCAGGGTTTCTCATTTTTCCAATCTTAAATTTAATCCTCCATATTTCTGCAGTGAGTTGTGATTTAAAAAATATATATGAAAATTCTTCTGCATTTAAGTATGAATTTATCCTAATAAACACATTTTTGTATGCAGTTTTGACTAACGTACACATTTTTGCAAGCAATTTCTTGTAATATAATGCATTTTGTACATTATTTTCACTAATATATATGTTTCTTGTTGCGTGCCTGCCCAGTCTCCGACCAGTGAGATCTGAGGGGTCTCTGCACTCATCCAGGGTTTGGTTTCCTTTGGGAAGAAGGTCAACTTTTTCACGGAGTCGTTTCAGGGAAAGGTTTTGCTATGTATTGGAAGCTGACAAATATGTTACCAGTACCATTCAGAATCAACTGAGCTGTCCAGTATTTCATTTTATTAAGATTTTCTAGACTTAATGTATCTGAATATATACATGTGTCACCTCATCTGTTGCTTCAAAAAGAACTCATATGACGAGTTGTAAGAACTCTTACAAATAAGAACTCATATGATGAGTACATCATGAAATGGTTCATGGCAGCTAAGATCTGTTTTCCCATGGAAAACTAGGAAGATTCCATCAATCAAAGACTGGCTAATTAAACTCTGGGATGTGGGCCTTATGGAAAAGGCTGCTGTGGAGCATCTGCTTTGTAGGTTCAATCCCTGGCATCTCCAAATAGGAGAGACACACACACCCGGTCTGGAATCCTTGACAGCTGCTGCCAGTCAGAATAGACAAAACTGAGCTAGATGGACCAGTGGTCTAAGTCAGTCTAGGGCAGCAGTGTAGTGGCAAATTCAGAAGTGCAGGGTCCCTTCATAACAGTCATAGCCATACCCCCTTCTAAGATTATACAACCTTCTAAGATTCTAGAATAATCTGGCCAGGCTTGAATACAGCTTTCTGCTTTGCTCTCACTGTCACCATTTGACTGTCCTTTCTCACTGTCAGAGATATTGCTCAAATTACTGAATTCAGTGTCGTACACATTTATCTCCTGCTGCTACAGAACTGCTTAATGATGTAGATGGGATGATATCATCAGGATTCACTGGCACGTCTTCTGCAGTTACAGAATTCTCACTCTCCACAACTTGGCTTTTTAAAGTAGGGACTAACAGGAAGTTCTTTCACTCTGATTGGCTCCAGTCAGCAGGAAACAACAAAGATGCAAGTTAGAATACTTTTCTCAGTGGCTGAGACTCTCCCTGTTCATGCTGATTGGCTCATAGGACGCTGGAGACATAGGGACCCTGCTGGGACTTGGCTTCCAAAACAGTAAGGGGTCTAAGACCCCCTGAGACAGGGCCGGCACCAAAGGGAGGCCAGGTCGGGCCCTGGCCGAGGGCCCCTGCAGCCCAAAGTAGCACTCCCCTTCCAGAATCCTTGGCAGGGTCGACTCCTGACCCTGCTGCAGATTGCGAAGATGGAGCTCCCAGCCCCCCCTACAGACCATGTGGGCCCATGGCACCCACCCGCTCCAGCTACCTCTTCTCCCTTTCTGTGAATGTCATCAACCCAGATGGTAGCAGAGGCTTCTCTAGGGGGCTGATGCTCCTATCACTATCTTGACTGAAGGCAGGCCTGTGCATGCACACAGTGTAGCACACATATGTGCCATTAACGAAGATGGTGGCGGGGATATCAGCCCCTTAGAGAGCCCCTTGGTTGATGGCAGTGACCTGCGTGCATTCACAAAAAGAGAGAAGAGGTAGATGGAGCGGTCCCACGTGATCTGTGGGGGGGGGGGCTGGGAGCAGGGGGCCAGGGACAGCCTGGCACTGGCTCTGCCCTGAGACCCTGGACAACTACACCCCTGGTCAAGGGCAGCTTCTTATTGAGAGGGGACAATAATCAGAAGATTAAATTTAAAAGTGAACGGCATGTTTTTGCTTTTGGCAGAAGTAGAGACAAATTTATGGTTTTGAAAGTAATACCATACAAGTGGAAATGTGTTTTGCCATAATAGAATATTAAACCATAACCCCAGTTATGAGTCTACACAGACAGTCGTGTGCTTTTAAGTGTCTGGTATGTATGCACAATGTAAACTGGGTAAAAGATCCCTGGACTTGCTACCACATTAGCAGCATAACAATATCCTACTATGGGCATTATTGAAAAGTATCTGTAAGATAAGATTTAATGTTGTTGTTTATATAGTGTCATGAATGCGCTTGGCATTTTAGCAAAGTCATGTAAGTGGGGGAAATGAAGACCCACGTTTTCAGTTCCAAGAAGTTTACAATATACATTCTAAGCAAGGAAGATAACAGAGGTAGGGAAGGGAAGGATAAATAATGGGATGAATATGTTTGTGTAAATGCAGTTAAAAGTATTTAGGGTTCATTTTTGGGAGGGGGCAAAGTCTAAAGTGTTAAACCAAATGCTTTGTGGAAGACAGCGGTTTTGGGGAAGGATTTGTTTACTGTAAAATGAGTGACTGTGTCATTTTTGGCACATTGAGGGCATGCTTATGGGCGGGTTTAACAACATAATAAGGATATGTTTTAACACATCTGTGCTGGACCCTTGCCCCTCTTGGCTGGTGAAAGCTGGCAGGACCGGAACTGCTGGCTGGGCCAAGGAGATAATAAACGCCTCTCTGAGAGAGGGAGTGGTCCCTGACTGCCTAAAAGAAGCGGTTGTGAGACCGCTCCTGAAGAAACCCTCTTTGGACCCAGATAACCTGAACAATTATAGACCTGTGGCGAATGTTCCGTTCCTGGGCAAGGTGCTAGAACGGGTGGTTGCCGGCCAGCTCCAGGGGCTCTTGAATGACACTGATTATCTTGATCCATTTCAATCCGGTTTCAGGCCCGGTTTCAGGCCCGGTTTTGGCACCGAAACAGCCTTGGTCGCCCTGTATGATGACCTTTGTCGGGAGAGGGACAGGGGGAGTGTGACTCTGTTGATTCTCCTTGATCTCTCAGCTGCTTTTGATACCATCAACCATGGTATCCTTCTGGGAAGACTCACGGAGTTGGGAGTTGGGGGTACTGCTTGGCAGTGGCTCCGCTCCTACTTGGTAGGTCGCCACCAGAAGGTAGTGCTTGGGGAACACTGCTCGATGCCCTGGACTCTCCATTGTGGAGTCCCGCAGGGATCGGTACTGTCCCCCATGCTTTTCAACATCTACATGAAGCCGCTGGGTGTGGTCATCAGGAGTTTTGGGGTGCGTTGCCATCAGTACGCTGATGACACGCAGCTCTATTTCTCCTTTTCATCCTCTTCAGGTGAGGCTGTTAACGTGCTAAACCGCTGCCTGGCCGCGATAATGGACTGGATGGGAGCTAACAGACTGAAGCTCAATCCAGACAAGACCGAGACGCTGTTGGTGAGTGCCTTCTCTGCCCAGATGCAGGATGTTCATCCTGTTCTTGATGGGGTTACACTCCCCTTGAAGGAACAGGTGTGTAGCTTGGGGGTTCTTTTTGATCCTTCCTTGTCACTTGAGGCCCAGGTGGCCTCGGTGGCACAGAATGCTTTCTACCATCTTCGCCTGGTAGCCCAGCTACGTCCCTATCTGGACAGTGACGACCTCGCCTCAGTTGTTCATGCTCTGGTAACTTCTAGACTGGACTACTGCAATGCGCTCCACGTTGGGCTGCCCTTGAAGACTGTTCAGAAACTACAACTAGTCCAGAATGCAGCGGCCAGATTGCTGACGCGGACCAGAAGGTCCGCTCATATAACACCTGTTCTGGCCCGTCTGCACTGGCTTCCTGTTTGTTTCCGGGCTAGATTCAAAGTGCTGGTTTTGACCTATAAAGCCCTACACGGCATGGGACCGCAATACCTGGTGGACCGCCTCTCCCAATATGAACCTACCCGGACACTGCGCTCAACATCTAAGGCCCTCCTCCGAGTGCCATCCCATCGAGAAGCTCGGAGGGTGGTGACTAGAACCAGGGCCTTTTCTGTGGTGGCCCCCGAACTGTGGAACAGCCTCCCCGATGAGGTGCGCCTGGCGCCGACGCTACTATCTTTTCGGCACCAGGTGAAAACCTTTTTATACTCCCAGGCATTTTAAAGTGTGTTTTAATGGTATTTTCATCATTATTTGTATTTTTGGATGTTGTTTGTTTCTTTTATTGTTTGTTTGTTTTGTTTTCTTGATTTATTGTATTTATTGTATTTATATATTGCTTGTTTTTTATCTTTTTGTACACCGCCCAGAGAGCCTTCGGGCTTAGGGCGGTATATAAATTAAATAAAATAAATAAATAAATAAAATAAACTATGAACCACACTGGGGTATTGAATATGGATCTGTCCCATAACACTGAAGGATATGCATTGACTGTAAGTCATAGCCTTATTTTACTCAACTGTTTTAGGCAGCAGAGCTGTCCCAAGTAGGGTTGCCAGGCTCAGGGCCTGAGACTGATCCTGTATCTTTAGGAGAAGAGAAAGTCAGCCAAGTGCAGGTGTTCTTGCAACAATGTAATGGGAAAAACCACAAGGTGGAATTCTCCCTTCCCCCTGCGCAACTTTTAAAGATACAGAGAATCTGCTGACCTTCATTCCAAGAAAACAAAGCCCTGGGTAAAAGCAGGAACCCCTGAAAGTCTTGCACCATTCAGAGACTGGGATGCATGTAACAATAATAATTATTTCTATATCTGCACCTGTGCATATAAATTAGCATATGCAAATTTTGTACAAATGTGCACTCTCTTTTCTCTTCTTTTTTTTGGTGGTGCGTTGGTGGCCACTCAGGGCACAATTGGCAGACAGCAATATTTATGGGGAAAGACATTCACTTCCCATGATGACTGACCAAAATGTAAACTTCCTTCAGAAAGAAACAGAGCAATCTTATGATACCTCCTGGCTATATACAGCTCTGAGTGTTTTCTACAATTCTTCTCAAAATATCATCATGTATTTGTGACTCATAAATAAAATCAGATATGTTTAGTTTTATGTTTAGTCCATACCTTGATATCCAGCAATTACCATGTGATAAAAAATGGGTGCAGAGCAGATTGACTGTTCTGTGAACGTTCTCTCTCTGTGTGTGTGCCATGATTCCAAGGGCATGCAAAAAACCTGTAGAAGATGATCATAATACCAATACACTTCCTGAAAAGTTCAGTTTTCTTTCTTTTCAAGATAGATTTTTAGCTCTCATGATTGCAGAGATGAGTTTGTAAGTGTTTGTGTATGAGTGCAGTGCCTGTTGAAACCACAGAGTCATAGCTGAACAAGATTGCAGTGAGTCAGGAATGGAGTGGGGCCCCTATGAGTGCTTGCCTCCATCCACGACTGGCAGAGCAGAGGTTATGCAGTAAGCACTGCAATATAAATTATATAAAATAAACCCATTTTCTTCCCCCCTCAATTTGCCTAATTTGTGCAGGTTACAGGATTCCAGCTTTTCTTTGTGCAGAATTGGGATCATCTTGGTTCAGAATTATTCATTTATCTCAGAGTACAAATCAGTCTGGTTAAGGCAGTCCATTTCCATTTTATACAGTCAAAAGAAAACAGTGACATGGAAGCATCACAAAACCACAATCAAATGTTTAGCGAGTCCATTCTGACCCTACAGGCAACTTCACACCTGCTTTTAGTTTTAACCTGGTGCTTGCTGTTATATTAAGAGGTTCATATGGTTGTGAAGTATGGTTACCTATTATTACTTACACAGGCTCAGTTCCTGTGGTTTTAATGGCAGCTTGACATGGAAAACGTTAAGAGGCAAAGCAATGGGGAACACTTCATCTCCACACCATCTGCTTATTTTCTGTATGTGAGCCAGGCTAAAGACACAGGGGCAGGGAAAGGTGGCAGTCCTAGGGGCATTATCAGATCTGTAGCAACACACTTCTGCAGGCATAGGGGTGTAGCCTTAAGCCTGACCTGGTAGTAAATACCATTGAACAGAGTGCAACTTACTTCTGAGTAAAGACTAAACTTGTGTAGGAGCATGCTGCTCAACAGGGAGGTATTTCTGGTTCTCTTCTGGGAAGACCTGTTGTAATGCAGTCTTTGCATTTTTCAGGCTGGGCTGTTGATAAGTTCAGGACATCTTTTCAAAAAAATGCTTGAAGCAATTCTACCAAAGGTCACCCTGTGAAACTATTCCCCAGGAATCTGGCTTGCTGTGCATTGCTACCTCTGGATAGGAGACCCTCCCTTGAATGTGTAGCTGGTGGTCAAACTAATTAAACTTTCCTTGCAGGCTTATTATGCCTTTAAAAGCTAGCCTTTGTGGGGGGAAGTGATGACGCTTTTTCACGGAGTCGTTTCAGGGAAAGGTTTTGCGTGGTGTGGGTTTGGAGGGGGGGGAGGAGACCAGTCCTGGAAGCAGCTCCTTTGTTTGAAAGGCATCTTCCAATTGAACCATTGTCCTTCAAGGACAGCTGGCACCCTGACCTCATCTGCATTGGACCAATCTCAACAGCAAAGGATACAGTGGGCAAAAACAACACCAGGCAAAGCAGGATTGCTACATCTCCTACAAGGAAAGGGAGAATCTCTTAGATATCAGCAGAAAGTGAAAAGAAGGCCCAAAGCATCAGCGTTTGGTTCAACTCATGGATAAGAAAAGCAAACTGGTAAGAAATATAGTTTGCCCCTTTATTCATTCATTGTTCTGTTGCCTCTTTAAAAATGTTAGATGGGTATGTAGTGCCAGAAGTAACCTGCCTGTTTTTCTGCTTTGAGACTGCACTCTTAAAAACACATTTACTTTGGGAGAAAGTCAAATTGATTTTGCTGGGATTTACTTTTGCTGGGAAATACTGGATTGCAAGCAGACCTTAGATACTGCATAAACAGAAACGGCCTAGAGATTTGGCTTTAGGTTAAGAGATATGGAAGGAAGCGTTTACAATGGTAGGGATTGCTTATTACATCCTGAATACTTGGTGGGAATTAAAGAAAACTCTATCTAATTGTAATATAAGATGAAGGTGGAACAGCATTCTGTCATGAGCACTGAGTATTAAGACTTCGTAGGCAGCAAATCCCAATGAAGCAAATATGACTTCTAAGTAAGAATATTTAAAACTATACTGCAAGCATCTTGTGGTATGCTTCTGTAATGCAGGAGAGCAACCCTTTCTGAGCTGATTCTGACTTCAGACTTCTGCTGCTGGCTCAAAACAGCTTTCTCAGGAGCAGACCATTGATATCACAGCAATCGCTCTGGAGTAAATTGTTTTGAGATGTTTGGCCTGTATCCTCCTGATGTTGAGGATTTAATTTGCCTAAGCGCTGATTCTGTGATCCCTTGCAGTTGAACCCATTTCCCCAGAGAAATGTGTGGGGATATCTTCCCAAAGTCGTAATGCCTTTTAACAGTTCGCTAACCCTCTTTACAGCCATTTACAAATAGGAAGTGTTGATTAGAACAGCATGGTGATAAAAGACCTTACACATCGTATTACGTATTTCCTAATGAGAACTTTGTGGAGTTGATAGTTTAGACTAGCAAATGTTTTGCAAAAACAAACCCAACCTAATATTCGTGCACCACTTGCTAGAAAGACCAGCAATCCTTACTCTACAGTCTTTTTAGGTAGGTGTCTATTGATGATATAATAATTGATGGAATTTGGGAGAGTGAGATGTTAGCTGTTGGCACTTGCTGTGTTCTTAAACAGTGATTTCTGGCTAATGCACTTGTTAGGTAATTAGCAGTGGTGGTGTTTCTCCTTTCCTTCCCCCTCCCCCTCCCCCTCCTCCTTTGCAAGAGAATACCAATGATAGTTTCAGAAGCTACTTATCCAAAAATGAGATCCTGATAAAGGCAGTGGAGGCTGGTGCCCATTGGGACTGGTAGGGCAGGAGGCCGGAGGCCAACAGTAGGTGGAGCAACAGCAAATAGCTGGTAGAGCCAAGCCAATGCTAGACAGAGCCAGCTAATGCAGAATTTGATCCAATCCTCTTCCCTGTTGAGTTTTGCAAAAGCAACACTGAGGAGGAAGAGGAGGCTCACAGCCAGTGCCACCCCCTAGATTGGTTGTAAATTAGGAGTGGGGGAGCTGGCTGAGATCAGACTGAGTGAAACAAATTAATTCCCATTCTTTTCTGGGAAAGTTGGTAAGACAGGTTAATGGAATTTAAATTTGTTCTGTTGGGATGAACTGTGTCAGTTTTGTGACTGGATCTTTTGTCTACTAAAAAAAAAGGATGCAGTGTTATTAGCTTCCTGACTGCCTCTGATCCCATGCAACTTGACTTGCAGAAAGTAAGCAGGCAAGCTTTCCTTGTTGCTTACCTCCATGTCAGCAAATGCTTCTGGTGTGTGTGTCTGTTGAGCTGATTGTTAAAGGCACAGGAGCAGGGCCAGTAAAATGTTGGCAACTCTAGGTGTGATGCTTTCATCTAAGAGAAAGAGAGAGGGGTGTAGTTTTTAATAATAACTTGAAAGAGATGTTGCTTTCCATGGCTTATATACATATTTCTGCTCAAGAACCCAACTTAGTGGGGGGGGGTGGAGTGGAGGGGACTAGTCTGGATTGCTTTGGTAACTCCTTAACAGCTTAGTGTGTGGAGTCATGTACTCCCAGCAGGGTCACCCATGGTGGTAAGGGAAAGGGAGAGGACCCAGACAAAGAATGATCCAAGAATGTCCTCAATGGCAGAACAGGTGGAGGATAACAATGTGTATGTTACAACAGCTGTGAAGGCTGCAGCAGATAAAAGACTTCCAGTTGTCATGGTATCCATGCCATTGGATCAAAGCCTTTTTCTGTCAAGATTGCATGTTGATTGTTGTGCACCTATCTCCCCACATAAAAAAAAAATCATGCACAGGCGTCGTCATCTTCCTATTATGCCTAGAAAGCAAATGGGAAACTTACTGAGCAAAGCCAGGGGGTTATGAATAAAGTATTTAAGAAGCAGGAGGTCTTACTGTATTTGTTCATTTATATGCTGCTTAATGCCAAAATAGACTTCTAAGTAGTTTCCAAATATAAAAAATCATTACACAAATGTTAAAATATAAAAAGGTAAAGGTGTCCCCGCACTTGTAGTGCGAGTCATTTCCGACTCTTAGGGTGACGTCTTGCGACGTTTGCTAGGCAGACTGTATATATGGGGTGGGATTGCCAGTTCTGTCCCCGGCCTTTCTTTACCCCCCAGCATATGCCAGGTACTCATTTTACCAACCACGGATGGATGGAAGCCCGAGTGGACCTCGACCCCTTTTACTGGAGATTTGACTTCCTCCTTTCGTTGGAATCGAACTCCGGCTGTGAGCAGAGCTTTGGCTGCATTACCGCCGCTTTACCACTCTGCGCCACAGAGGATCTTAATGTTAAAATATAAACATCCATTAAAATACACAATAAATCAATCCCACTAACGGAGCAGTTAAAACATGAGAATTAGATCATGAGCACAAGGAAATGTCTGTGTAAACAGGACCATCTCCAGAAGTCATCGGAAGGGGGCTTCAAGGTGAGGAACCTTTTCCAGGCCAAGATCTGCAATCCCTTCTGTGAGCCACATCGCCAGTGATGGGCACAGCCAGAATCAAAGGTGGACAGAGCAATGAATGAATACAAATTTTATCTTTGGAAGTAGGCTAATTTCTACTCTCATACATATGCCCTTCTCTCTCTCTCCATCCTATCAACCCAGGGGCGTTATCAGAGTTCAAGGGCACATTGTAAACAGGCAAATACATTTAGGATACAGTGCAGGGCCTGCAAGGGTGCATAGCCTGGGGTGAGTTCCAAGGGCCAGATAGTGACCCTGGAGGGCTGCATTTGGCCCCTGGGCTTGAGCTTCCTTACTCCTGTAATAAGGGAATGGAGTGGAGATGCTGGGGTGCCGAAGGAAGAGGACAGAGGAGAGAACACGCTGAGCGGGGTAAAGAAGCAACAGATCTAACACGGGTGTGAGGAACCTTTGGCCTGCCAGATGTTGCTGAACTACAACTCCCATCATCCATGGCCATTGGCTCTGCTTGCTGGGGCTGATGGGTACTGGAGTTCAGTAATATCTGGTGGGCCAGGGGTCCTCATGCCTGGGCTAACAGGAGGATGGAGAGTCCAAGCAAAAGGAAGGCGAGGACAAAGTGGACTGGGAGCACAGAAGGGACACTTAGGCTGGCACTTCGGCAGCCGCTTAACGAACAGGCCATCTTCATGGCCTTCACTGGGTAGGGATCTTGCTGGTATGCTGTTCTGACATATTGCCTCCTTGCCCTTTGGTGTTTTCCACCATTGGAATTTTGCTTGTGAAGGGGAACTCCAAATTGCTTCTCGCTATGGGGCTGTTGTGTTGTGTTACCCGGCTCTTAAATAGTTCATTCTCCACTATTCTTTTGGAGCCCTTGCCCAGAAAGATGCAATGTTGCACTTCAATTAAGTGCTGTGAATCATATCCAGGAAACTCCTAGTTATCCTTAAAACTATATCATGTTTCACAATAAACATAAGTTTCATCCACAGAGTAATTTAAAAAATCCCAACAGTAGGCTTCGTTGGTTTTTTTTAAAGGAATGGATGGGGGGGGGGATTTGGGCTGTTTATTGCTTTCTCCAGCAACTGGAGGATAAGTGTATTGAAAGCTGAAGAGCAAGTGATTTTGTAATAACTCCTTACTGGTATAACCACCGAGCACGCGAGAAAAGGAAATTCTGAGCGCGAAATAGCAATTTAAGAATTGTATCCAATGCTAGTCATAGTTGGGGTAAATCTATGGACATGACTAAATTGGGTCAGTTCAGTTTCAATGTGTCTCCTGTGAGTAGAGCTTTGCTGAATGCAACCCTGGGTTTTTAAAAGAGCTGTTAACTCTATGGAAGGAATTGTACAGTGTGATTCTGTGCATGTTTGTTTGTTACTAAAGAGCCAGTGTGGTGTAGTGGTTAAGGCAGCCTTTCCCAACCAGTGTGCCTCCAGATGTTGTTGGACCCCAATTCCCATCTTTCCTGACCATTGGCAATGCTGGCTGAGGCTGATGGGAGTTGTGGTCCAACAACAACTGGAGGCACACTGGTTGGGGAAAGCTGGGTTAAGCTGTTGGACTACGACCTGGGAGACCAGAGCTTGAATCCCCACATAGCCATGAAGCTCACTGGGTGACCTTGGGCCAGTCACTGCCTCTCAGCCTCATGAAAACCCTATTCACAGGGTCGCCATAAGTCAGAATTGACTTGAAGGCAGTACATTTGCATTTAGCTCCCAAACTAACATGCAGTCTTTCAGTTAGGAAGGCTGCTGTTGTACCCGAGACTGTGCTAGCATGATTTGCTGGATCCAGTGTTGCTCTAGCACAGGCGTGGGGAACTGTTGGCCCTCCAGCTGTTGCTGAACTACAGCTCCTATCATCCCCGGCCATCGGCCATGCTTGCCAAGGCTGATGGGAGCTGTAATTTAGTAGCATCTGGAGGGCCAAAGGTTCCCCACACCTGCTCTAGCAGCTACTTTAAAAGCACAATAATAGCAAAGTTCCAGTGTAGCATCAGTGAGGGCTACTCTGACAGAGATCCTGGCAACTGTGTTACCATCCACCAATTATAGTGGTACTTGCTGAGGATGCTCCTAGACATACAAAGGAAGTGCCAATCAATGCATGGTGATACCAGGAAAGCCATGAAGATGTTAGAGAACTCATTTTCATCCATGCCTCTCTCATGCACAAGCACGTTGCCAGGGAAGAGGAACGTAGGAAGCTGCTTTATTCTGAGTCAGACCATTGACTGCATCTAGCTCAAGACTGGTTGCACTGATTGGCAGTGGCTCTCCAAGGTTTCAGGCATGGGATATTCTCAGCCCTACCTGGAGATGCCCGCAGATGGAACCTGAGATCTTTTTGCATGTTGAAGCAGGTTTTCTACCACTGAACCTACACTGCACACATTGACATACCCCAGGAGAGGTTCCATAGTCTAGTGGTTGGGAGGCTTTCATACAGAGCCTAACAACCTGCAGGCATCTAAGAGATGAGTAGGAGCCCAACTGTGGTTCTAATACTTCCATTTGCTTATTTCACAGGAGAGGGATGGGCACGCTACGAGCACAAGATCACAGGAGAAAATACTGATGCAGCTCAGTGGGAAAGAACAATGCAGTGGCAGCTGGTAGCTCAATGTCAGAATCTGTTCCGGTTTTTAGTCTCTTCTTTCAAGGGTCTGTTGGTGCTGAAACTTACTGGCAAAATAGGTTCAGCACCTTGGACAGCTCCTTGAAAGTTTGAGCTAAAACCCAGAGTGGTTTCCACTGCCCCGCTGACATGGAGCCACCAGCTGCTGTTGGAACAATGTATGGGGAAATATGGGTTCAGGTTGTTGAGTGAGTGCTTCTGGCCTGATTAGACCTTCCCCTTTCTCATTTCAAATGTACTTGGAGCACCCATTTAGACCAGCCTCTCACTGCTTAGTTAAAAACATCAGACCAAAAGAACAATTTAGAATTTCAACAAAGCCTATGCCTGTTTCAACATACCAGTAACAATACCACAAGGTAAAATGACTGGTATGATAGTTTCTTACAACACCAAGTTACAAAACCTTGTAACCTGCAGAAAACGTTAAGAAAGATTATGACTATGGTATCCAGCTAAACAGTTATGCTAGCACAATGACTTTTAGCTGTGCAGTGTAACTTCCCTGCCCTCTCCTCTCCCCACGTGACCCCCTAAATCTGCTTCGGGGTTCTCCCAGCCCTCCAGAGCAGGGGGGCACAGGAGGTACATGGGGAGATGAGAAGGCAGAGAAGTCATTGCATTAGCTAGTTACCGCCTTGTGAAAATCCAAAAGCCAAGATAAGGAGGAAATGGAAGATTACAAGGTCATAAGAACAATCTGGAGATGAAAATTATTGTGAAGTGAAATTTCAGTAACCAGCAGCAAGTGTTTAGTTTAAAATAAAAGATGTTATTTCTTGGTTTGGCCAGAAACACAGTGGAATGATAACATAGTTTACACATTGCAAATAGACAGCTGTATTCCTTTACTGGAGGAGTTCCTCACAGAGCGAACTAATTATTTAGTGACTTGACCATACTTATTCTATGAGTAAAGCCCACACATTTTGGAGTTTTAAACATAAAACCACCAAAACTACAAGGCTGAGTTCTCTTATTCCTTGAGCCACCCCACAGCTGTGCATGAGATCATGAGCTAACTAATCCCTGAAAAGTGAAAAGGGGTAATATTAACCTGATGATCTCTCAGCATTTAGGCCTGTGTCTGTTAACACCTATGTGTGCATGTCTATCTTGGAGAGTAGGGGAGAGGTTTCTGAACCTACCTAATCATTATGTTGACTGTAGGTGGGTGAGCTTAGAGTGGAGTTGTCCTGAAATGCACAGGTGTAGTTTTAATACTAGACCTACAACTATCATAAAACAGTCCTTAAATACCAGAACAAATTTGACTCCAGCTGGTCAGTATTTTGGAGGAGTGAATCAGGCATATAGTGGAAATGTAGATTTGTGCAATTAAAGTGGATTAAGAATGGAATGATATGTCAATTTTGGTTTGCTCAGTGTCCCATTTTTCTAATCTTAAATTTGGCTTTCTGAAACATTTTGCAATTTAAAAAAAAAATCTTCATGAACATTCTTCAGCATTTTAATGCAAATTTATCCTAATAAACACATTTTTGTATCCAGTGTTGACCAATGTACACATTTTTGCAAGCAATTTTCCTAATATAATACATTTTTGAATGTTATTTTCACCAATATATTCATTTTGTGCACATTTCCCTCCATCACATTGCAACATTTGAATGTGCAAATTTTGAAGGATGGCTGTGTTTCAGTTGTCATATTGTTTCGGAAAGTGAGAATTTGATAAATTTGGCTTTAAATGTGAACTGAATTTCGTTTCTCATCCATCACTAGGGTGGATTAAAGCACTCTGTCATCCTAGTTGAACAAATACACTTTTTATAAGACACATTGCAGCTAGAAAAGTTATGGGGAAATGTACTTCAAAGAATGGGATGAATATAAAATTTAAAGCATAAATCAGCCTTTCCCAACCTTTCGGTCTCCAGATGTTGCTGGACTACAACTCCCATCAGCCCCAGCCAGCATGGCCAATGGTCAGGAATTATAGGAACTGTAGGGCAGCAACATCTGGGGACCCAAAGGTTGGGAAAGGCTGACATAAATTAAACCTAAAGAAACCTCAGAAATGTAAAACCTCAGAAATGTAAACAAAGCACATCAGAAACTAAAACATCAGAGAAGCATTCATGGTGCAAAGTCCTCCTGAAATAAAATGATTTTAACCAGGCGTCTGAAACTCAGCAGGGATGATGCCTGTCTTAACCTATAAGAACATAAGAACATAAGAAGAGCCTGCTGGATCAGGCCAGTGGCCCATCTAGTCCAGCATCCTGTTCTCACAGTGGCCAACCAGGTGCCTGGGGGAAGCCCGCAAGCAGGACCCGAGTGCAAGAACACTCTCCCCTCCTGAGGCTTCCGGCAACTGGTTTTCAGAAGCATGCTGCCTCTGACTAGGGTGGCAGAGCACAGCCATCATGGCTAGTAGCCATTGATAGCCCTGTCCTCCATGAATTTGTCTAATCTTCTTTTAAAGCCATCCAAGCTGGTGGCCATTACTGCATCTTGTGGGAGCAAATTCCATAGTTTAACTATGCGCTGAGTAAAGAAGTACTTCCTTTTGTCTGTCCTGAATCTTCCAACATTCAGCTTCTTTGAATGTCCATGAGTTCTAGTATTATGAGAGAGGGAGAAGAACTTTTCTCTATCCACTTTCTCAATGCCATGCATAATTTTATACACTTCTATCATGTCTCCTCTGACCCGCCTTTTCTCTAAACTAAAAAGCCCCAAATGCTGCAACCTTTCCTCGTAAGGGAGTCGCTCCATCCCCTTGATCATTCTGGTTGCCCTCTTCTGAACCTTTTCCAACTCTATAATATCCTTTCTGAGATGAGGCGACCAGAACTGTACACAGTATTCCAAATGCGGCCGCACCATAGATTTATACAACGGCATTATGATATCGGCTGTTTTATTTTCAATACCTTTCCTAATTATTGCTAGCATGGAATTTGCCTTTTTCACAGCTGCCGCACACTGGGTCGACATTTTCATCGTGCTGTCCACCACAACCCCGAGGTCTCTCTCTTGGTCGGTCACCGCCAGTTCAGACCCCATGAGCGTATATGTGAAATTCAGATTTTTTGCTCCAATATGCATAATTTTACACTTGTTTATATTGAATTGCATTTGCCATTTTTCCGCCCATTCACTCAGTTTGGAGAGATCTTTTTGGAGCTCTTCGCAATCCCTTTTTGTTTTAACAACACTGAACAATTTAGTGTCGTCAGCAAACTTGGCCACTTCACTGCTCACTCCTAATTCTAGGTCATTAATGAACAAGTTGAAAAGTACAGGTCCCAATACCGATCCTTGAGGGACTCCACTTTCTACAGCCCTCCATTGGGAGAACTGTCCGTTTATTCCTACTCTCTGCTTTCTGCTTCTTAACCAATTCCTTATCCACAAGAGGACCTCTCCTCTTATTCCATGACTGCTAAGCTTCCTCAGAAGTCTTTGGTGAGGTACCTTGTCAAACGCTTTTTGAAAGTCTAAGTACACTATGTCCACTGGATCACCTCTATCTATATGCTTGTTGACACTCTCAAAGAATTCAAATAGGTTACTGAGACAGGACTTTCCCTTGCAGAAGCCATGCTGGCTCTGCTTCAGCAAGGCTTGTTCTTCTATGTGCTTAGTTAATCTAGCTTTAATAATACTTTCTACCAGTTTTCCAGGGACAGAAGTTAAGCTAACTGGCCTGTAATTTCCGGGATCCCCTCTGGATCCCTTCTTGAAGATTGGCGTTACATTTGCCACTTTCCAGTCCTCAGGCACGGAGGAGGACCCGAGGGACAAGTTACATATTTTAGTTAGCAGATCAGCAATTTCACCTTTGAGTTCTTTGAGAACTCTCGGGTGGATGCCATCCGGGCCCGGTGATTTGTCAGTTTTTATATTGTCCATTAAGCTTAGAACTTCCTCTCTCGTTACCACTATTTGTCTTAGTTCCTCAGAATCCCTTCCTGCAAATGTTAGTTCAGGTTCAGGGATCTGCCCTATATCTTCCACTGTGAAGACAGATGCAAAGAATTCATTTAGCTTCTCTGCAATCTCCTTATCGTTCTTTAGTACACCTTTGACTCCCTTATCATCCAAGGGTGCAATTGTCTCCCTAGATGGTCTCCTGCTTTGAATGTATTTACAGAATTTTTTGTTGTTGGTTTTTATGTTCTTAGCAATGTGCTCCTCAAATTCTTTTTTAGCATCCCTTATTGTCTTCTTGCATTTCTTTTGCCAGAGTTTGTGTTCTTTTTTATTTTCTTCATTTGGACAAAACTTCCATTTTCTGAAGGAAGACTTTTTGCCTCTAAGAGCTTCCTTGACTTTGCTCGTTAACCATGCTGGCATCTTCTTGGCCCTGGCGGTACCTTTTCTGATCTGCGGTATGCACTCCAGTTGAGCTTCTAATATAGTGTTTTTAAACAACTTCCAAGCATTTTCGAGTAATGTGACCCTCTGGACTTTGTTTTTCAGCTTTCTTTTTACCAATCCCCTCATTTTTGTGAAGTTTCCTCTTTTGAAGTCAAATGTGACCGTGTTGGATTTTTGTGGCAATTGGCCAGTTACATGTATGTTTAATTTAATAGCACTGTGGTCACTGCTCCCAATCGGTTCAACAACACTTACATCTCGCACCAGGTCCCGGTCCCCACTGAGGATTAAGTCCAGGGTTGCCGTCCCTCTGGTCGGTTCCATGACCAACTGATCTAGGGAATAGTCATTTAGAATATCTAGAAACTTTGCTTCTGTGTCATGACTGGAACACATATGCAGCCAGTCTATGTCTGGGTAGTTGAAGTCACCCATTACTACCACATTTCCTAGTTTGGATGCTTCCTCAATTTCATATCTCATCTCAAGGTCTTCCTGAGCATTTTGATCAGGGGGACGATAGATCGTTCCCAGTATTAAGTCCCTCCTGGGGCACGGTATCACCACCCACAACGATTCTGTGGAGGAGTCTGCCTCTTTTGGGGTTTCGAGCTTCCTGGATTCAATGCCTTCTTTCACGTATAGAGCGACTCCGCCACCAATACGTCCTTCCCTGTCCTTCCGATATAGTTTATATCCAGGAATAACCGTATCCCACTGGTTTTCTCCATTCCACCAGGTCTCGGTTATGCTCACTATATCAATGCTCTTCTCTAAGACCAAGCACTCCAGTTCTCCCATCTTGGTTCGGAGGCTCCTAGCATTAGCGTACAGGCGCTTGTAAGCAGTGTCTCTCTTCAAGTGTCTTTGGCACTTGTGGTTAGGCCTGTGGTAATTTTGCTCTTCTGAATTTATATCCTGTGCCCCTGCTCTCACAATGCCTACTTCTAGGCCTACCCTTTTTAAAATTTCATCATTTCTTTGGTTTTTATCCCAGGGGGGAGGTTTATTCCGAACCGGACCTTTCTCAGCTCCTGTCGGGTTTTCCCCCTCAGTCAGTTTAAAAGCTGCTCTGCTACCTTTTTAATTTTAAGTGCCAGCAGTCTGGTTCCATTCTGGTTCAAGTGGAGCCCGTCCCTTTTGTACAGGCCCGGCTTGTCCCAAAATGTTCCCCAGTGCCTAACAAATCCGAACCCTTCCACCCGACACCATCGTCTCATCCACGCATTGAGACTGCGAAGCTGGGCCTGTCTGGCTGGTCCTGCGCGTGGAACCGGTAGCATTTCAGAGAAAGCCACCTTGGAGGTCCTGGCTTTCAGCATCCTACCTAGCAACCTAAATTTTGCTTCCAGGACCTCACGGCTGCATTTCCCCATGTCGTTAGTGCCAACGTGCACCACGACCACTGACTCCTTCCCAGCACTGTCTACCAAACTATCTAAACGACGGGCGATATCCACAACCTTCGCACCAGGCAGGCAAAACACCTTGTGGTCTACACGCCCATCACACACCCCACTGTCTATGTTCCTAATGATCGAATCACCCACTACAAGGATCCCTCCACCCCCTGGAGATATATCCTCGGCACGAGAGGATAGCTGCTCATCCCCCAAGGAATGGGTCCCTTCTAAGGGATCGTTTCCCTCTTCCTCAGCTGGATGCTCTCCTTCCCCGAGACCATCGTTCTCCATGATAGCAGGAGAGCTATCATCGTTGGAGTGGGACACAGCTATAACGTCCCTGAAGGCCTCCTCCACACACCTCTCTGCCTCTCTCAGCTTTTCCAGGTCCGCCACCTTGGCCTCAAGGAAATGAAGTCGTTCCCGGAGAGCCAGGAGCTCATTGCACCGAGAGCACACCCACGACATCTGTCCAACAGGCAGATAGTCGTACATGCTGCAGGCGGTGCAAAACACTGGAAAGCCCCCACACCCCTGCTGGCTTCTTACCTGCATAGTTTTGTTTAAGGTTTATTACGTCAATGGGTTGGAGACTGCGGTTTAGTTGAGGTCAGGGAACAGACGGGCAGAGTGGGGGGCCCTGGCCTCCTCGCCCTGCTGCCGAACTCGCCTTGACGCTTCGTCAGCTGGGGCCTTGACGCTTCGTCAGCTGGGGCCTTGACGCTTCGTCAGCTGGGGCCTTGACGCTTCGTCAGCTGGGGCCTTGACGCTTCGTCAGCTGGGGCCTTGACGCTTCGTCAGCTGGGGCTCCCTCTAGCTCGTGGAACAGGCTCCCTCGCTAGGGTGCTCTGACTTTATATGTGTGGCTGGTTCCTCCCAGCTACTGCTGCCAGCCAATGATGTGTTACTTGAGGCTGATGGCTATCAGCTGGGGCTTAACTCTTTAGTATTCTCTCAGGCTTCCTTCCTTCCTGAGCGAGGGGCGGGGCTGTTTAAGCTTTTGGCTGCTTTTAATCTAATCAAGGGGCTGCGCCTTCCAGGCAAGTCTTTTGTGTTCGTTGTTTTCCCACCTAGAACAGCCTGACCTTTCTTTAACCTAGGGAAACAGAGCTTGTGGTTGTGTTTCAGGAAGGCTGAAGCTGCCCTTTTTAGCAAGGACTGAGCTGACTCTCTCCCTGTATGTGTCGGTGGAGTTTCCTTTTCCCTCTTCTCTCCGACTGGAATTTAGCCTTGTTTACAGTGTCCCCTGAAGCTTTCCTGCTAGGGTGGTGTTGAAAACTAGCTTTCTATGGGCTTCCTTCTCCTAGGATCTGTCTCCTAAGATATAGGTTCTTTCAGGATTTGGCTCCTAGATCAGGGTGACCTTGCGCTGCCCTTATTACTTATTGCTCTGCGCTGTTTTACTTCAATTAAATAATGGAATAAATGGGAGCTACTTACCCTCTTTTGGCTCTGCTGCTTAACTCGCCTTGATGATTTGTCAGCTGGGGCCTTGACGCTTCGTCAGCTGGGGCTCCCTCTAGCTAGTGGGAGGGAGGTCCACAGAGCTGGGCACACAACACTAAAGGCACGACACCTGGTTGACATGAATTGTGCTTCTGGTCCATTTTTTTTAAAGGCAAAGGAGTCCTGGGAGAAAATGATGGTAGCCCAGCATTGGAACTGATCCTGTTCTAGGCATTGTTTGTGTGTTATATGATCCTGTGTGGGGAACATCCTTGACCTGTCAGGGTTGGATGGCTGCCTGGTTGCCAGAGCAAGACAAAAGAAACATCTCTGATGTCTGTGTTGGAGGAAATAATGTCAGCATTATGATCATGCTTGTTTATCCATGGGAAGGAATAATAGCAGGAATCTATCATGTCCCCTCCCCCTCCGCAAGTTGGTTTTCTTCTTCTGCTGTGTCTGCTGGCTTTGATCCTGGAAGGAAGGATGAGTTGTGAGAATTTGGTACCAATAGGAGAATTGTAGTGTTCAGAGTTTACCAACAAAGGTGTCCGTGTGCTCTTGCATGCCCCCTGGGCATGGCGGGAGTTTAATCTAGCAGGAGCACCCTGTGAGGCGTCCTTCCCTGGCTCTCCCTGTCAGGTTCCTACCTGCTCGTGGTTACTGCCTGTCTCTAGGCACCACCAGGGACTCCACCAGTCCGGACCGCACTCTCTTATGGTTTACCTATCCGCTCTAGCACAGATCTCAACAGAACCCCCTGCTAGGCAACCACCAGTAACGTCCCAATACTAGTATTCCCAGAGACTCTGAATACTGGTATTGTTATTCTCTTCACCGCTGCCACCATTTGTTACAGTTCCCCTTCAGCCTTGGTCATTACCTTACCCTCCCTTCTGGTCTGTGAAACCCCAGCCAAGGATCAGGCCTTTGGTAAACCAAATTAAGTATTTATTACAGATAACAAAGCTAACAAGATTAACAAGATTTCTTCTTAAGGCACATAAGCATATGGTTTTACTCAATACTAATCCGAACTCCACCTCCCTCCTTCTCCACTCTCTCCTGGCAAACAACTCTCTCAAACCCCACCAAGCAATCCACTCTTTCTCTTCTTCCCCCCCAGATTCCACTCTCACTCTTCCTTTTATACATTCAGCCATTTTAAACACTCAGCCAATCATCTCGCATTCTACTGCCCATTCACTCCCCCTCCTCTTTCACTCCACTTACCATGTATCTTCTAAAACAACAACACTTACCATATATACATTAATATAGGAACATCACATTCCCCCCCCTTAAACAACAGCAGAGTATTATTCCTGTTCCAGGATTTATACGTCGCGTTAACAAATAAAAGTCTCTATGGGGAAAATGTCTTTCTTTGTTCCTCTGTCTGGTCACGTCACTGCAGTCCCAGCCACTTGCCTGGAAAGTCCATCGGCCAGTACATTGTCCTTGCCTTTGATGAACTGGAAGTCCACTTGATAGTCCTGTAGGGCCCAGGACCACCTCTGCAGCATAGTGTTGTGGTTTTTCATAGTCTGCAACCATAACAAGGCCCGATGATCCGTAGTCACTGTGAATCTTCGTCCCCACACGTATGGGCGCAACTTGTTCAGTCCCCACACGACCGCTAGGCACTCCTTCTGGACCGACGAATAGTTTTTCTCCCTTGGCGTCAGCTTGCGACTCAGGTATGCCACTGGATGTCTGGTGCCTTCTCTCTCCTGTAGCAAGACGACTCCCAGCGCCAGGTCCGACGCATCTGTAGCCACGATGAATGGTTCCTCATAGCCTGGTGCTATTAATATGGGTCCTTGGCACAAGGCTTGCTTCAGTAGATCAAAAGCCTTCTGACATTCATCCGTCCATACCACACGCTCAGAACACTTCTTCTTTGTTAATTCATGCAAGGGGGTTGCTATTTCCCCAAAATTTCTCACAAACTTCCTATAAAATCCAGCCACACCCAGAAATGCCCTTACTTGTCTTTTGGTTAAGGGGATCGGCCACGCTTGTATTGCCTCCACCTTGCTCCATAAGGGGGTGATTTTCCCACTCCCCACCTTATGTCCTAAATAGATTACTTCCTTTAGTCCAAACTGGCATTTCTTAGCTTTTATTGTGAGGCCTGCTTTTCTTAAGGCCTCCAATACTGTTGTCAGGTGTTGGACATGCTCAGGCACCGACTTGCTAAAAATGGCCACGTCATCGATATAGGCCACTGCAAAATCTGACATGCCTCGCAACACAGTATTGATTAGCCTCTGAAATGAACTTGGTGAGTTCCTTAGTCCCATGGGTAAGGTCACAAACTCATATAACCCATCTGGTGTACTGAAGGCAGTTTTGGCTCTGGATTGCTCGTCTAGTTCCATTTGCCAAAATCCTTTACAGAGATCTAGTGTAGAGATAATGGTTGCTGCCCCCAATAACTCTAACATTGCGTCTACCCTAGGCATAGGATACGCATCTGGGACAGTAATTTTATTGATTAGCCGATAATCAATGCAAAACCTTGTCGTTCCATCTTCTTTCGGAACCAGGACAATACTTGAGGCCCAGGGACTGATGGATTCCCTGATCACTCCTAATTCCAGCATATCTTCCACCTCCTTTTTGATCTCATTCAAAACTTTCCCATTCACACGGTACGGAACAGATCTGATTGGGGCATGATCTCCAGTATCAATGGAATGTATAACTATACTGGTTCGGCCAGGTTTGTTGCTAAAGAGATTCCTATAGGTTTTCAAAACTCTCAGAATCTCTTCTTTTACTTCCTCCTCTACCTCCTCTGACCATTCCACTTGATCTACCCCTCCTTTGTCTTTGCTTTCCTGTACCAAATCTGGAAGTTCAGGCCCACTTCCCTCAGGGAATAAGGTAACTTGCAACACCTTTGCATCCCTGGTATGGTAAGGCTTTAACATATTTACATGAACCACTTTGCTTTTGTTTAATTGGTCTGTGGTGATTACATACGTCACTGTGTCAAGCCTTTCTCTGATGGTATATGGTCCTTCCCAGTTAGCCTGTAATTTGTCATGTTTCCTGGGTATGAACGCCATAACCTTATCTCCCACATCATACACACATTCCCTGGCTGTTCTGTCATACCAGTAACTTTGCTTCTGCTGAGCTTGACTCAAATTCTCTTTCACCACTTCCATCATTTGTTTCACTGGTTCACATTCACCCTTTCTCTCAGCAGGCATCCACAGTCTATATAAAATCCCATTCTCACACACAACTTGATTCCTCAGTTTGTCAGTGAAAGGAATCTGTTGGGTCAGGGCTTGTTCCTTTATCTGCTTCAAACTTATATCTTATGCAGCTCTTCCCTGAATTGATCTGCTTCTTCCCCAGAGACCACTTGATACAGTTTGTCTTCTTCAGCAGGCCTGCTAGTGGTTGCTATGGTGACCTGAGGCTGGTTAACAGATTCCACCCTGTTTGTTTCAGCCCCCCTTAATATGGCTTCTTTTTCTCTGCCAATTTGCTGTCTGGTCACTACATAGATCTTTCCTTGGGCGCCCATCCCTTCCCAGTATTACTGGTTCTTGTTGCTGGGCATTAATACCAACTTTATATTGGCCCTTTCGGCCTCTCCATTCCATTTTCACTAGGGCCACAGGCAAACTCTCTGGTTGACCCCTCACTCCTTGGATAGTCACTGTTTCCTGAGGTAATATTTCTTCAGATTTTATTAAATCTGGCCTCAGTAACGTCTGAGCGGCATCAGTGTCAAGCAATGCCCAATAATTTGCCCCTTGTACACTCACTTCCTCTCTCAGACTTGAATCAAGGTCTGTTACTTCTGTCCAGTTTATCTGGCAAAACTGAACCTTTTTCGCTGTTTCTAAAGCCTTGGGCTCTGTTTTCACTGCCCTTGTCTGAGCAGGATTACTAATGGGGTTGGCAACCTCACATTGAAAACGTAGGTGCCCCGGTCTACCACATTTGTAGCATAATTTCTCCTCACTTTTAGGGTACACAGATCCACTCTGGGGTGTCCTGTGCCCTTCAGATTTTAATGGAGGACTCACTCGCTGTGGTACCACATCCCTTCTGCCAGCATTATATGGTCTGGGTTTAAAATCTCTTGATATTTTCCCCACCCAGCCAGTTCTATTGGAGGCGAAGTGATCCGCCATCTCTGCGGCCTCCTGCACAGATGTAGGGGAACGGTCTTTGACCAGGAGCCTTATTTCTGGTGGTAACTGATGGAATAATTGATCCAGTATCATGAGGCTTTTCACCTCTTCTACTGACTGAGCTTTGGCACTACTCATCCACTTTCCAAATATATCCATCAGTTTTGCTCCCAGTTCCACAAAAGACCTCCCTGCTTGGATCTGACAGTTTCTGAATAATTTTCTAAAGTAGTCAGGTCCCAGTCTAAACCTTTTGTATACTGCCTCTTTAAACTCAGCATAGGTGACGGGCTTGTCTGAGGGGAAATATTGGTATACCTCAGCCAATTCCCCTTTAATCAGGTTTGATAAATACTGCATGTATTTATCTTCAGGTAGCCTCCACAACTGAGCTGCTTTTTCAAAGGTGCTGAGGAAAATTTGAGGATCTTGACCAGGCTCATAGACAGCAAAGTCCTTTGGAGTAATTTTTATTTTTGCTCCATCTCTGTCTTTCCTTGTCTCCTCAGAGTGAAATTTCTCTCTATCAAATTTTAACTTTTCTACTTGTAGTTCAGCATCCACTGCTCATTGCTTCTCCCTCTCCTCAAACCCCAATCTCATTCTCTCAGCTTCCATCTTCAATCTCTCAGCTTCCAGCTCCATCTGCTTGTCTTGTTCCTCAGCTTCCATCCTCAATCTCTCAGCTTCCAACTCCCTCTGCTTGTCTTTTTCCTCAGCCTCCCATCTTAACTTCTCTCTCAAGTACTCTATATAAGCGGGATTGCTTAAATATCCTTCTGGGGTCTCTTCTCTGACAGGTTGTTTTTGCTGGGCAGTTGCAAATCCTATAAGTGCTACCCTCAATTCATCTACCCCTTTACCCTCGTGAGGTAAATTGAATGTTATGCACTTCTCCACCAGCTCCTCTCTTTTCATTTTTATATATTCAGCCATGGTGTTTGAGTTCACTCACTCTTTGCCACACACTCTTTGCCAGTCACTCTCACAAATAATCTTGTTTTGTTATTTCTGTTTGCCACACAACTATTAGGGATTGTCTAGTATTCGTATCTCACTGCTACAGCCAACACCTGTGACGTAGTCTCCTTTGTCACCACGTGTCTTTGGGACTCTCTTTGGATCGTATCTGGATTCTCTGTTGTTCGTATCCCACCGCTACCACCACATGTGACGCTCCCTTCCCTGGCTCTCCCTGTCAGGTTCCTACCTGCTCGTGGTTACTGCCTGTCTCTAGGCACCACCAGGGACTCCACCAGTCCGGACCGCACTCTCTTATGGTTTACCTATCCGCTCTAGCACAGATCTCAACAGATCCCCCTGCTAGGCAACCACCAGTAACGTCCCAATACTAGTATTCCCAGAGACTCTGAATACTGGTATTGTTATTCTCTTCACCGCTGCCACCATTTGTTACAGTTCCCCTTCAGCCTTGGTCATTACCTTACCCTCCCTTCTGGTCTGTGAAACCCCAGCCAAGGATCAGGCCTTTGGTAAACCAAATTAAGTATTTATTACAGATAACAAAGCTAACAAGATTAACAAGATTTCTTCTTAAGGCACATAAGCATACTAATCCGAACTCCACCTCCCTCCTTCTCCACTCTCTCCTGGCAAACAACTCTCTCAAACCCCACCAAGCAATCCACTCTTTCTCTTCTCCCCCCCCCAGATTCCACTCTCACTCTTCCTTTTATACATTCAGCCATTTTAAACACTCAGCCAATCATCTCGCATTCTACTGCCCGTTCACTCCCCCTCTTTCACTCCACTTACCATGTATCTTCTAAAACAACAACACTTACCATATATACATTAATATAGGAACATCACACACCCTTTCTAGCTGTGCCAGGGAACCTGCAGGTTGTATGCAGACCATGGGAGCTCCCCATCCACCCTGCAGCACCCCAAGGTGCTGTGACCACCCCTGATTAAAACTGCCCCCATGGTGTAATTAGGCTTGAGAACCCATTGGCTCTAATAGAAGACTTTTTTCAACCCTAATTGTTACACAAAGCGTATGTGTGTGTTGGGGTGGTAGTCACAGCTCGGGAAGTTAGGATTTTATACACATACACAATGCAGTAAGACCAGGGCTGGCGCCAGGCATGCCAGGACACTTGGGCACCAGCCTGCCTCGGTGCCTGCCCGCTCCACCTACCTTTCTCTTGAAGTGCGCATGCCTGCTACCAACCAAGATGGCGGCCGAGACATCAGCCCCTTAGGGAAGCCTTGGCTGCCATCTTGGTTGATGGCAGGCATGCACCTGCAGCATGCCAGCATTTATTTATTTATTTATTTATTTTTAAAACTTATATACCGCCCGACTAGCAATAGCTCTCTGGGCGGTGAACATAGATACAATAAAATACAATATGGTACAAAAAACTTCACAGTCTAAAATCAAATATCACAGTCTAAAACAGCAAAGGCTCAGAATCAAGTTTCAGACATTACAATACATTAACAAAAATTAAAATTAAAATGCCTGGGAATAAAGGAAGGTTTTAACCTGGCGCCGAAAGGATGACAACGTCGGCGCCAGGCGGACCTCCTCAGGGAGACTATTCCACAGTTCGGGGGCCACCACTTAGAAGGCCCTTGATCTTGTCGCCACCCTCCGGGCCTCCCTATGAGTCGGAACCCGGAGGAGGGCCTTCGTAGCAGACCGTAGTGTACGAGCTGGTTCATAGTGGGAGAGGCGTTCCGACAGATATCGAGGTCCCGCGCCGTATAAGGCTTTATAGGTTAGTACCAACACTTTGAATTTGGCCCGGAAGCATATTGGGAGCCAGTGCAAGCGGGCCAAGACAGGTGTTATATGGTCAGACCGCTTCGTTCTTGTTAGCAGTCTGGCCGCCGCATTCTGCACCACCTGTAGCTTCCGAACCGTCTTCAGAGGTAGCCCTACGTAGAGCGCATTACAGTAATCCAAACGTGAGGTTACCAGAGCATGTACTACTGATGTAAGGTCCTCCCTACTCAGGTAGGGACGTAGCTGGGCTACCAATCGAAGTTGGTAGAACGCATTCCGTGCCACCGCGGCTACATGAGCCTCAAGTAACAGGGAAGAGTCTAGAACGACTCCCAGACTACGAACCTGTTCCTTCCTTCTGTCCCATCCAGGACAGGATATGTATCCACCACCTGATTGGAAAATCCATCCACCAACAGCATCTCAGTCTTATCAGGATTGAGTCTCAGTTTGTTAGTTCTCATCCAATCCATTGTCGCGTCCAGGCAACGGTTTAGCACATCGACCGCCTCACCTGCAGAAGATGAAAAGGAGAAGTAGAGTTGCGTGTCATCAGCGTACTGGTGACAACACACTCCAAAACTCCTGATGATCGCACCCAACGGCTTCATATAGATGTTGAAAAGCATGGGAGACAAAACCGAGCCCTGCGGGACCCCACATTGGAGTACCCACGGCGTCGAGCAGTGTTCCCCAAGCACTATCTTCTGGAGACGGCCCGCCAAGTAGGAGTGGAACCACTGCCACGCAGTGCCTCCAACTCCCAACTCCGCAAGCCTCTCCAGAAGGATACCATGGTCGATGGTATCAAAAGCCGCTGAGAGATCAAGTAGAATCAACAGAGTTACACTCCCTCTGTCTCTCTCCCGACATAGATCATCAAACAGGGCGACCAAGGCCGTCTCAGTGCCAAAACCGGGCCTGAAACCCAATTGAAATGGATCTAGATAATCGGTTTCATCCAATAGCGCCTGGAGCTGGTCAGCAACCACTCGTTCCAAGATCTTGCCCCAAAATGGAACATTTGCCACTGGTCTGTAGCTGCTGAAATTCTCTGGGTCCAGGGAAGACTTTTTCAGGAGTGGTCTCACTGCTGCCTCCTTCAGACAGCCAGGGACCACTCCCTCTCGTAAAGAGGCATTTATCACTTCCCTGGCCCAGCCAACTGTTCCCTCCTTACCTGTTTTTATAAGCCAGGAGGGGCAAGGATCCAGTACCGAAGTGGTTACACGTACCTGTCCAAGTACCTTGTCCACGTCCTCGAACTGAACCGACTGAAACTCATCCAACAAAACGTGATAAGACTGTGCTCCAGACACCTCACTAGGATTATCTGATATAAAATGAGAGTCTAGGTCCCGACGAATGCATAAGATCTTATGCTGGAAGTGCTCAGCGAATTCATTGCAGCGGGCCACCGAAGTATCTGCAGTGTCCTGAGGGCCAAGAAAAAGAAGAACTCTGACAACTCTAAACAGCTCCGCTGGGCGGGAGAGAGATGCCTTAATAGTAGCGGCGAAATATAATTTTTTCGCCGCCCTCACCGCTCCTACATACTGCTTGGTGAAAGCACAAACCAGCGTATAATTGCATTCATCGGGAGTTCGTCTCCATCTCCGCTCAAGCCGCCTCCTGTCTTGCTTCATCGCCCTCAGCTCTGGAGTATACCAAGGAGCTGAATGAGCTCTGCAAAGGAGAGGGCGCGCAGGAGCGATCGTGTCAACAGCCCGGGCCATCTCCGTATTCCACAGATTAACCAGGGCTTCGACAGGAGCGCCGGTCTTATCAGCCGGAAAATCCCCCAGAGCCCTTTGAAAACCTTCTGGATTCATTAGTCTCCGGGGGCGGACCAATTTAATAGGTCCCCCACCCTTGCGGAGGGAAGAGGCCGCTGTAAGTCTAAACTTCAGCAAGCAGTGATCTGACCATGACAAAGGGAGAGATGTAAAACTCCCCACATCCAGATCACTATCCCCATGTCCAGTAATAAAAATAAGGTCGAGTGTATGCCCCGATATATGTGTTGGACCACTAACATATTGGGACAGCCCCATGGTTGTCATGGAGTCCATGAAGTCCTGAGCCGCCCCAGACAAAGTAGCCTTGGCATGAATGTTGACATCCCCTAGTACTAATAGTCTAGGGGATCTCAACAATACCTCCGAGACCACTTCCGTCAGCTCAGTTAAGGAAGCCATTGGGCAGCAAGGTGGGCGGTACACCAAAAGGATTCCTAGTCTGTCCCTCTGGTCCAACACAAGGTGCAAACACTCCAGACCAGTAGTTGTATGGACATGGTGCTTGGTGAGTAAGATGGAACTCTTATAGACCACAGCAACCCCACCTCCCCGACCCTCAGATCTACCATGATGCTGGACCGAGTACCCCGGTGGGCAGATCTGGGAGAGACTAACTCCTCCCTGTTCGCCCACCCAGGTCTCGGTTATGCATGCCAGATCGGCTGCCTCGTCCATAATCAAATCATGGACGAGGGGAGTTTTATTATGAACCGATCTGGCATTAAAAAGCAGCAGCTGGAGATCTGAGAGTTGGCTGATAGGACAACCAACAACCCTGCGGGTATGAGAAGGACCGGAACAAGGCACAGCCACAACATGTCTGGGCCGTGTTCCCCTTACCTGGCATGTCCTTCTCATAACGTCATACCTCCCTCTGCCCGTCACTACGGCAATTGGGGCCCCCTCATGTCTCCCCGATAGATGAAACAAACTCTTCCCTAGGCACATTATCAACTAAAAATACACAAGAAAAGGAAAAGAAAAAAGAAAAAGAAAAAGAAAAAATATACAAAAAACTCAAATACATAAAATACATACTCACACACAACATACATTCAAATAGACACCCACACATCCAGTTCAGATTCACACATCATACATAATCCCGCACTCTGCACATGGACGGCAGTTCTAGATCTCTTCTCTTCACAAGCATCACCCTCGGAAGTTGAGATGAAATTCAAATGAGGATCAGATGACAACGATGCCGAAGAGGCGCGAGCCGCCAAGTCCAAAAGCACCCCGCAATGATGAAGACGAAAATCCCCAGCGACAAAAACAGAAGCACGCCAGCGACAAACAGAATGCCAACCGAAGCAGCAGCAGACCCCAGGCCACAGTGAAAAACGCAGCAGCAGCACCAACACCAGCGGCACCAAACACAGCCACACCCACAGCAGGAAACGCCAGCTGCGGCAACAGCCGCGAAAAGGGAGCTGCTGCCCGACAAGCGACGAGGCCAGCCAGGCCACAGAGAAGGAGAACGGGGCCCGGCAGCTGCAAAAGACAAGGCCACAGGAACCACGACGAAGGAAGCAGCAGCGGGGACACAGCGACGGCAACGGACGGGAACGCCGCCGCGGCAACATCAAAGGCTGCAGCAAAACACAGCGACGCAAGCAACGGGGACGATCCGGGCCACCCCAGCAGGCAGCATGCAGCGGCAGCAGCCCAAAAGGACCACACAAGCCGCGATGAACAGCAACCGCGGAAAACACACTGGGCAGCACACACCAGCTGACAAAGGTAGGAAGGCCTTACTCATCCCCGGCCTCGATTTTCTTTCTCTTCAATAGCCCACCGCGTCCACTATCCAGTCACTGCTCCACTGTTCTCAAGGCAAGTTCTCGGGGTAAGGCGAGATGAATAACGCCAAATACAATCCCAAGCAACTTCCACACACTCCTGTACAGATACAGTCACAGGCACAGAACATTAATGTCCAAAAGATGTTAAAAATGATGTTAAGAATGATGAGCGGTAGGAGCTCCAAACGCAAGCCCCTCCATCTAAGCCGCCATCTTAAACTTCAAGGGAAAGGTAGGTGGGGCATGCAGGTGGGTTTGTCTGGGGGTGGGGGTGCCTGGGAGCTCCCTTTCTGTGATCTGTGGCAGGGCTCGGAGCCGACGCTGCTGTAGATTGCAGAAGGGAGCTCTACCCACCGACCCACCCTAAGGAGGGGCCCAACCTGGCCGCCCTCTGGCACTGGCCCTGAGTAAGACATACAACTGCCTGTTGAGTGAGTGAGGACTGTTAAACAAAGTACACTTTCCTTGTTTCTGGGGAGATGCTATGTGGCCATGGACATTTGAGAGATCTACAGATCTAGAAGATGGGGAAAGAGAGGAAGGATATTCTAGAGTCATACTGTTGAGATACAGCTTCCTCCTCCCACTTAGTTAGCCCCCCTCACTTGCTCAGCTGTTTAGTGTTCTTGTCTCTACTGTTGCAGCAAGGAAGGTGAGGTTCTTATCTACTGGATGTTCATACATTTTGAGGCAGAGTATCCATAACATTGGGAGAATAAGTTTTATTATTCTACTCTTCTTACTTTTTGTCAAAGTTCACTATTGATACTTCTTTCCAGAACCATGGGGGTAGAAAAAAGGAACCTATTTTGATTCCTAGAACTGTAGTGTTCCTGTTGTTCTGTGACTGGCTACTGAGCTGGGCTGCACTGTACATTTCAAGCACTGTTATACCACTTTAAAAAGTCATGGCTTACCCCAAAGCATCTTGGGAATTGTACTTTGATAAGGATGCTAAGAGTTGTTAGGAGACCACAATTCCCAAAGTTGGGATTGATTGTTAAACCATGATGGGAATTTAAATGTGTGTTGTGGATATAGCCTTGGTTAGAATTAGGGATGGGATCTGTTGTCCAGTTTGCAAGCATTCCGTTGACCTAACAGTATCAATTTGAATTTGTTCTTTGTAACTGCTTTTGCCAATCGGTTTTTCCCTCAAAAAAATATTGATATTAATATCAACATTGTGAAGGCAAAAATTGATAGTTTGAAGGCAAAAATCAACACTATCATTCTTAATATCAATATTTTAGAGGCAGATTTTTTTAAAACAAACAAACCAGTTTTCAAGAATTGCAGTGGAAAATTGCTCATAAAATTCCAATTCGCAATGATAGAGAATAAGCAAATTAATGGAAAATTCAGTATCAAATCTGAAGTGGGTGGAATTGTAGCACATCCCCAGTTGGAATACTATCTGGAGGAGGGAGATGTTTAGTTTCCAACAGAAGAGTGTTTATTAATGCCAATTTTCCCCAACCTGGTGCCCTTTGGATATTTGGGACTACAACTCCCATCAGCCCCAGCCAGCATGATAGTGTTGTAAGTCTGTTTTTGGGCATATTCACAAGCAATATTCTCAGAATTTTCCCCAGGAAATCTGAATTAAGTTTTTAAAACTTTTTGCCTTTTTAAAAAGTAATTTGTGAAATATTATAGTTTCTTTATCTCCATGTGAGCCCCCCCCCCGTGTTAAATTAGGGGCTGCTTGGAAAAGGATGTTCTTGCACCCTGATGACATAGTGTTTTGTTTCTGCATTTCTTCTGTGACAATAGTCGGGTTTGATGTGGCGCAGTGGTGCTATGTGTCTTAAAAACAAAAGCATTTGATTCCATGCAGGTCCAAAAGGCAGCCGGATTCTGGAATCCCAGAACAATTATGTATCGAATAGTTCCTTTCCACTCATCCCTAAAATAATCAGCAGCAGCAGTATTTTTTAAAGAAAAAAATGGCTGCTTCACTGGGCAGCAATTCTTGCAACCTTTCTTTTTGCAGCTGTCACTATCCTTAGGAGACTTCAAAGTTTCTTTCCATTTTAATAACATCTACAGACATCACGCTGTTCTACATCTTTATAGCATGCTATTATGAGAAGTTCTGATGTCCTTGTATGTAAACTCTGGGGACTTGCTGGGATGAAATAAAAACCACATGGCTTATCTCTTAGTAACTTCCATGTGTGCTGTAGTTGTTGTTCTTCAGGATATGAAATACAAGTTAGATTCTCCATTACAAATTATTTTAAAAACAAAATAAGAAAACATTACCTATTGTTTTTACTAACAACGTTTCAGCTGTTTTTCTTTCCCAGAGAAAACAGAAAGTATTGTTCTAATCAACAGGATGCATGCGTGCATCTCCCTTTTCTAAGCTTTGCAGTAATCACAAAGAAGTATATATAAAATACAGTGGGTAAAGTGATTCATGGTAATTCTGATGGGTGTAAAAAGGGTGTTGGGGATAGGGAAGCAATCTGATTCAACTTAGAGGTGAGTCTTCCTTATCCTTACTTTCTAAAACAGTATGTGAACCAAAACACAGCCATCTTTCAAAATTTGTACTTCTCCAAATGTTGCAATGGTGTTCTCCAGCCAAGTAATGGGTGCCAAATGTATATACTACGGTATAAAATTTACACAAAATGCATATAAATGCATATATTAGTGAAAATAACACATAAATGTATATTAGGCAAAACTGCAAAAATGGGTATATTTGGAGAAATTCTCACTAAAACACAGATTAATTTTAATGACATTTATTTTTTTAAAAAAATGCCAAATGTGGATAATTGAATTGCCAAATGGTGGATAATTGAATTTAAGAATGGAAAATGTTGACAGATTCTACCATCCCGCTTTTTTTTCTTAAAGTCTGCTACAAGCTAACTTGGAGTTGCTTTCCACACTTTTTTTCCACAGAAGTGTGATCTGGTAAGCAACATGTATCAACCCTGTTTGCAACAAGGCTGTTTTGTTGGTTTTAAAACCAATGCTAGTTCTTAGCTATTCTTCTTTTTATGTAACTTTTAAAAAAATCAGTTTTGTTCATTCTTTCAGGTTTCATATTGTGGTAGATATGGGACAAAATTACAGATTTCACTACTACGTTGAGTGAGGTTCCTGGCAGCTGTGGGGCTCTTCAGAAATGAGTTCCCTAGTAGCAGCCCACTTGTAAACGTTGCTTCTGAAGTAGGGCATGCTGCATGTGTAACCTTTCATCAAATGTTGCATAAATTATAGGGAAAGTGGGAGTTCTATGTTCACAATTATGCAACTGCTACAGTAGGACTGTAAGGAGAATCCAGGGTCAGCAAGTTCAATACAAGAGGACTGTAGCCAGAAATGTTACACTGAGAGGGCCTGAAGGTGCACTCTGAAAATCTCTGCATCGGTACTGAAACAGCAAAAAATCAAAATCCAGTCTGATACGTTTGAAGAGATTGAATTGAGTTCAGTTTGGAGAGGTCCTGAAGGGGCTGTGTGTGTGTTTGATTAGTCTAGATGATTTCTAAATGCAGTTTTTTGGGATGGGGGAGGAAGTGTTGCCTGTAATACTAGCTACATTCAGGTTCTTGCAGTGTAATGTCTTGTAATATTTTCGTACTTATCTTAATACAACATTGCTCTAGGACCAAATGAAGTGACACAAATACAACATCCCAGCCATCCAAAACATCTCCCCAACAGGAGAAGGAAAATGAGAGTAATTGGTTTTAGTGTCTGATATCTTTTCCATTAATTGCCAGCCAGCAATTAAGGGAAGGAACGTAGCTCAATAGTAGATCCTCTGCTTTGTTTGCAGAAGTCCCCCCCAGGTTCAACCCCTGGCATCTCTAGATAGTGTTGGGATAAGCAAGCTTGCATGCTTTTAATAGGGAGATGTCCCTTCTAGCCAGAATTTGGGGACATCTCTGTACTTGTTTACTGTGATGTAACTTCCTATTGATAGGTGTTATTTCCCTTCTTCTCTTCCTCTTCTTTGTTAAGAGATGTAGTTCTCTTATCCGCATATTCTCCATTACACCACAGGAGAAAGAAGCCTCCACGGGTTTCTCTCCCATATCATCCCAACCATGGACTAAATCTACTACCTACTTCTATCTTTTCTCTCCAAGCTAGAGCCTATGTTTCCTGAACATATGAAAGGTTGTGAGTAAACATTCTTAATACTTTTTACCAAAGAAGACTGTTGTTTTTATTCAGCTACTCTGTATGAGGGGAAGGTGAGCTAGCTAATTCTCATTCCGCTTTGCAAAATATATACAGTAGGGCCCCACTCATACGGCGGGTTACTTTCCAGACCCACGCTGAAAAGCGGAACTCCGTCAATAAAATGGTGCCTGACTCCTGAAAAATGCCGTAAAAGCGGAACAAGTGCCGTATGAGTGGGGTCTTAAGCTGCCGTATTAGCAGAATGCCAAAAAGCGGGGCCCTACTGTGCTGTGCTAAGAAATAGAACTACTGAACTGTTCTGTTTCATTTAAACCAAACAGATAGGGCTGGAAGAAAGCCCTCTTGGAAATCCTGGAGAGCTGCTACCTGTCAGTGTAGACAGTAGACAGTACTGACCTAGATGGACCAATGGTCTGATTCAGTAGTAGCTTCCTGTGTCCTGTGTTCAGCCAGCCAGCAAGCCATCATTTTCCTTTAGAAACTGCAACAGATTTTTCTCTGCAAATGTCACCTATGGGCCATTCTGGTGCTAGGTATTTTGGGCCTGAAATGAGCAGAGGTTTGGTTTTTTTGGTTTTCTCTAGAATCTTAAAGTCCATGAGCCACAGCTGGATGGAGAATTAGGGTGGTTGAATGTCCTGTTTTACAGAGGATAGTCCTCTATTTGAAGGACTGTGAAGAGGACCTCTGTTTTGAAGGCATCTGTTGAAGGCTCATCTGGTCCAAGTCCAGTTGAAAGAAGGAAGAGGAACAAGGGCCTTGAAGTTGCCCATCAACAGATGGCATATGGATAGCAGACTGAGCAGGAACACAACCTTCCCTGCTACAGTTAAATGTGTTGTCTGTCAAGTTAAATTAGAGTATTTTTTCATCTATGCATATGAGTTAGCATGTGCAAAATCTGCGTTGCTCTTTCTTGTTTTTTTCCCTTCTTTTGATGATGCCTTTCCACTTTTTGAATGTCCAAGTGGCCACCCTGTGCCAAATAGTGGCTGGGACGTGGGAGACATATGCTTAGAACTACATTAGGTTTGGTTTCATTTTGGTGGAGAGATTACTGTACACTTAAGGGATTTCTATAGTACTTGAGTTTTCATTTTCAAATATACAAGTTGAGCATAGATAGAGGCAAACTATAGAGCAACAAATCCATTGCCCCTCTTGAAATCCCACAGAAATGCAGCCCCAGAAAGGTTCTTTGCAGAGCTCAAAGCTAGCTGTTGTTCTGCCCCTCTTTCCCGACAGCTTTCATTTTTTGTTCAGTATATGCATATACAGTTGACCAGCCTTCTCCAACCTGGTGCCCTCCAGATGTTTTGCAATACAACCCCCATTATCCCAGCCAGTCTGGTCAAAGGTTGGATATGATGGGCATTGTCCAAAATATTTGGAAGGCATCAGGTTGGGGAAAAGCCAGTGTAGATGATGAGAAATTATTATTACGAGCATAGGTGATGTAGATAAATACAATAAAAATGTACATTCTTACTGATTGCTCAGTGAAATAAGACCTCCCATTCAAATAATATTGGCCAATTCATCATCTATCTAAAACAACAAATGAGAAAGTTTTGGATTGGGATGAGTGCTTTGGAAAGTGAAATCATTCCCTGCTTCCAGTAAAGGGCTAATTCATTAGTAATACAATCCCCTGCAGTAAAATTTTGCTTACATAAGGATTAGCACCAGTTGGACTTGTGTTTAATGAATTCCTTCTGTATTGCTGAGATGTCTTCTGCAGAATCCTCCTTGGGGAATTCCAAAGTACAAATGATGCTATTCAGCAAAGTTGCTTTCACAGTTGGCATTTGGAGTTGCCATGCTTGGGTCACTCTTTATGGGGCATCCAAGGGCAGCATCCCCCAATCTTTGCCATCCTATGTTGTCCCTGTAGTTCTTCCATCCTTCTTCAGACCAGAGGAAGTCTGACTTTTTCTGAGGACCGGAGGAGTAGCAATCACAATCTGGTAGTAGATCACAGATGTCTTTAGTGCTACTTTTCCATTCCTTTTCCCCTTAAATGGCAGGGTTTTGAGAGGGACAGTGGTGTATTAGGAAAGTAAATTATTGCATCTCAAGCATGTGTTCGTTATAATGTTTGTGTTGGGTCCCGTTTTATGACCCCAATAATTTTTAAAGGATTGTTTCAATTAATTTATTATTTATTTAGATAATTTCTAAATAAAAATATATAAAATATATAAAAATATGTCTAAGCAGTGTGCAGAAAAACTTAAACGACATACAACAACAAATGTTACAAAAATCCGCAATGTGGCATCTACAGATGTTACATTAACACAAACTACTAATATCAGTTCCTTCTCTTTCCAGCATACCACCTCTCTCTCTTTCCCGGCTCTCACCCAGGATTCTACACATCTGCTCTGGTTCTCATCCAGGGCCCAAACAAACTCAGAGATCACCCCCAAAATCTCACAACAAAGAGGGTTCCTGGAAATGGCTGACATTAGGGCTGGATTATCCATTAGGCTTAGTAGGCTGAAGCCTAGAGGCCCGGAGCTCTTGTGGGCCCGTGGGGCTCTAGACCAAGGGCCCCTGGAGCTACAGAGGGCCTTCCGCTCTCCTTCTGCAATCCGCGGAAGCAGGACAGGAGCCGTGGATCGTGGGACAAGAGCTTCTGAACCGCCCGCCATCCCCCCGCTTCACTTATCTTTTTCTCTGCTGTTTTTTGTAGTTTGCCATCAAGCAAGATGGTGGCCGAGGTTTCCCTAAGGGGCTGAAGCCTCTGCCTCCATCTTGGTTGATGGCATGTATGCGTGCCCAAGAGGAGAAGGGGGGCCCAAACACCAATCAGCCTAGGGGCCCTCCTCAGCTTAATCCGGTCCTGTCTGACATCACCCCTAGTCTCTCACTCTAGGCCTGTTTTATGAGCAGGCACTAAGGTGGATGGAACTTCCTCAGGCTACCCACAGCCGTGTCCCCTTCAAGTGCTCTCCATAATACCCACTTCCAGGAAGCAGTAGGTTTGGTTTGGCAAGTTTCCGGAGTGGAGGTCCCAAAGGGTGCAAATTTGTGCTAAAATGTTTTTACGGCTTGTCTTTTTGAAAATGAAAGGTACAGTACTAGAACACTGACTTTTATAACACAATAAGATTATAACATTGTTTTAAAAATCCTTTCTGGTCACTGCCATTAACCATGGTGCTAAAATGTTTTTTTAAAAACCTTGTCACTTTATGGCATTTTAGCCCGTCTTTTATTAAATAGCCAGAAAAGCATTTCAGAGCCAAATAAATTTTAAAAACCTTGTCACTTTATGGCATTTTAGCCCCTCTTTTATTAAATAGCCAGAAAAGCATTTCAGAGCCAAATAAATGGACTCATGGTCCCAGGCTATGGGCGAAGGCACATGAGGCCACCACCTTGCTGAAGCTAAGCAGGTCTGGCTCTGGCCTGTGCCTGGATAGGAGATCACCTGGGAACTACATATATGTCGCCTTGGGTTCTATGATGACAGAAAGGTGGGTTATAAATGTAAGAAATAAAATAAATAAAATTTTACCCATCTCACAGGTTACACTGGATGTGTGCTGAGCTTCGAACGATCTCAGCCATAGCAGATATGTAATGCCCACTAGTGTGGACAGAGCATAGTGGGATGTATGCATAGAAAAATCACAAAACTCCCAGTGGCATAGTAAGTCAATTTAAATTCTGCTTCTAGCTTACAGCAGAAGAGCAATATTGGGCAGCACAAAGCGCCACCCATCCGGAAGTAGCTCAATAATCCTGTCCTGTTATTTGCTCGCAAATAATCATCACTAGCTATGGTCCCATCCACACCTTACATTTAAAGCACTTTAAACCATCATGGCTCCCCCCCCCAAGAATCTTGGGAATTGTAGTTTGTTAAGGGTGCTGAAAGCTGTTAGGAGTCATTCCCTCACAGAATTACAATTCTCAGAGTGGCTTAACAATCAAAGCCTGTTCCCAGGGAACTTCTCCTCATGGCTACTTGCAATTGTAATTCCCTGGGAAGAGGGTTTGATTGATAAACCACTCTGGAAATTGTAGCTCTGTGAGGGGAATCATCACCCATGAAGCTATGACTGTGAAAGTGGTATGTGCACACGTATGGGCACGCAGAATCTCATCTTGCATCACGGAGGGGAGGAGACTTGAGTCTTTGCTTGAACATATTCAGAGATGCAAGTAGCACCATCATGGCTGAGAAGGATGTTCACACCAGAGTTGCCTTAGCTCCAGCTGCTGCTCCTGCCTCTCCAGTTTTAGGATGGCAGAGAAAACTTAAATCCAACGCTGTTAAATAAAATAATTGTTTCAGTTTGATCTACCTGTAATAACCTCTGCCGGAAGCAACTCAAGTGCATGTGTTGTTACTGGCTCTGGCTCTGAAAACCAGGCCAGTGGTGTCCCCCTGCAGGCCCAAAACTAAGGAAATAAATGTGCTATAAACAATGCATCTTTCAATGGCAGACCCAGGGCCTCTTGGATTTCTGTAGACCCAAACTATAAATATGAAGTATTGGGGCATGCCTGGTGTGCACAGGACTTCCTCTAGAATCTAGCACTCCCAACAATAAATCAGAAGCTTAGGAGAAGCCCCTTCCTCCCTACAGTAGGAATGATGGGGCTTGGTGGAAACCTGTAGCCATGGGGCCCCATGAAGGCTGTGTCATCCGCTTGTTCATGCAGATAGATTGGGATATGAGCGTAGTTTCTGCTTGGGTTCTATGTGGGTTTGCAGGGATAAAGTAAAGTTGCTAGCACCTCAAAACCTTAGCCCTGAAAGATACACTTAATAGAGTTGTAAGTCTCTGGAGACTCTGCAAGGAAAACCCCAGGAAAATAGAGGCTCCTTGGGTGGATAGTTTAATTATCTGCCCAGAATTACCTTTTTAATCCTTTGTTATGAGAACAAAATAAACATTAAAGGCATGCTCATAGCCAAGTTTCTAGATTTAAAAGTTCCACTCATTTGAAGGGGGAGAGTTGCATCCCCTTTAAGGACAAGGAACCGGTTCAGAGAGAAACTGATTTAAGTTTATCCTGAAGGAGAAAATGAACAATGAAGGCTGGTCCATAGGGGCAAATGGGACACTGTCCCATCGAGTTCAGTCTTTCCCTCAGCCATCCTCCACCTGCCTGCCTTTTTACTTATAACCAGTTCAGGGGGTGGCATCATCTGTTATCCTCCTCCTTAGTTTCAGTACTTCCTTTGTAGAGGTCAGCAGGGAGGAGGATGGGGACAAAACGAAGGATATAAGCAAGCTTGCATGCTTTAGTAGGGAGCTGTCCCTTCTAGCCAGAATTTGGGGACACCTCTATGGTTGTATACTGCGATGTAACTTCCTCTTGATAGGTGTTATTTCCCCTTCTCGTCCTCTTCTTTGTTAAGAGTTCTCTTATACGCATAATCTCCATTAAACCACAGGAGAGAGGAGCTACCAGAGGCTTTCTCTCCCAGAACATCCCAGTCATGGACTGAAATCTACTTCCTATTTCTGTCTTTTCTCACCAAGGTAGAGCCAATGTTTCCTGAACCTATGAATGGTTGCGAGTAAGCATTTTAATACTTTTTACCAAAGAAGACTGACTGTTGCTTTTATTCAGCTAGTCTGTATGAAGGTGGGCTGGTTAATTCTCATTCCGCTTTGCTGAGAGATAGAACTACTAAACTGTTTCTATCTCATTTAAGCCTAGCACAAAACCGGGATAAATTGGCTCTGCCTATAATTTACTCTGACTCCACCTACTGTTATTCCCCAGCCGTCCACCCTCCTAGTCCCATAAACCACCAGCCTCACCAGAGGGTGAAGGAGGCCATGATATCACACTTATTTATTGCACTTATATACAATAATGCTGGGAAAAACAAGAGTAGAAAAAGAGGAAGGCTAAAAAAGAGATGGATTGATTCCATAAAGGAAGCCACAGACCTGAACTTACAAGATCTGAACAGGGTCGTTCATGACAGATGCTGTTGGAGGTCGCTGATTCATGGGGTCACCATAAGTCATGATTTACTTGAAGGCACATAACAACAACATATACTGCCAATGCAGTTTCCAATTTTAAAATGCAAAAACAAATAGTACAAAATGTAGAGCAACAGAGTCCTCTCAGGCTAATGGCCTGTTCAGGTGCTGATGGTGCAACCTCTCTGGCCTGGGTTTCCTTGCTTCTGCCATTCCTCAGTGCATGCAGGTCTTTCATAAGCAGCCTCAGGACAGGTGGGGGAAGAGGCTGCCCTATAACAGTTCTCTCAAGCCGTTGAGTGTTTTCTTAAGAGCCGATGGCAATGTGCTCCCTAGCCTGGATTTCCTTCTCAAATACCAGAAGGGCTGTTGCATAGCATAGAAGAAGGCAAGAACGTGTTCTCTGCTGTCCCGATGTTGGGACTGCATCTATTGGGCTTAGGTTTTCAAGACTGAAAACTTATGGCCCCATTGCTATACATTTAAAGCAGTATTCTACCACTTTATACAGTTGTGGTTTCCCCCAATGAATCCTGGGAACTGTCATTTGTTACGGGTGCTGAGAGTTCTTAGGAGACCCCTATTCCCATCACAGAGTTACAATTTCCAGAGTTGGGATTAATTGTTAAACCATGAAGAGGGATTGGTTGTTAAACCACTCTGGGAATTTAAATGTATGGTGTGGATGTGGCCTTAGTAGGAATACTATCTGCTGGGGTGAAGGAGGGAGACATGTATAGTCTCCAATGGAAACGTGGCTATTTATGGCAGTGTTCCTCAACCTGGTGCCCTTTGGATGTTTGGATTACAACTTCCATCAGCCCCAGCCAGCTTGACTACGCTGGGTAGTGCTGATGGGAGCTGTAGCGCAAAACATCCAAAGGGCACCAGGTTGGGGAAAGGTTGAGTTATGTAAACAAAGCAGTGTGCCACAGAGCTACAATTCTCAGTATATCATATAGTGCAATTAGGGCCTTAAGACTTCGGCAAGCACAGTTCAACATTGGAACCAATTCCTGAACTCATAATGTTGTGAGATAAGAGGGTAGTTGATACAAAGATGTACCATTTAGGGGAATTTCTCTTCTCTCTCTTCCCACCCCCCATCCTGTTTCAGATTATATGCAATTATAGATCCTCTAACAACTAACAGAGAGCTAGCGAATGCTTTTTAAGTCACATGATGGTACTGAATTGTAGTGCCTTAAATATATCCGAAAGCAGCCCTTGGAAAGTTGCTATGACTATTCTTGCCCCCTTCCTCGCAGTTGAAAATAACATCCCTTGGATATATATGAGAACAATTTTGCTTATATTATTTTACTCCAGGCAGAAGACAGCGCTGTGTTATGTTGATTTTTTTAGCTTATTTTTTCGTGGTAAAATGCATTTGCAATTTTCGACCCTACAAAGAAGGGCCAGGGGCTGAATGTTGGTGTAGCTCAGCAGTAGAGCACACATCTTTGCACCTAAAAGGTCCCAGGTCCCTGGCATCTCCAGGTAGGGCTGGGAATGTTTCCTGTCTGAAACCCTAGAGATCTGCTGCAGTCACTGTTGACAGTACTGAGATAGATGGTAATTGGCCCTACTTGGTATAAGCCAGATTCCTATGTGCCCAAAATTTTATTGCCCCCTGGACTAGGTCAATGCTGCCTTTTTCTCAGGTGGGGGAAGAAAAAAAAGATATTTATTTATGAGTCACCTTTTACATATGTGGCATATAATTTTGCTTGAAGTGAATCATAGTACTGTAATTTGTCAGTGTCAACATGGTCCCTCCTGTGGGTGAAGCCTGGGTCAGTTGCGCCCTCCCCAAAAGATCTGTGTGCTTTGCTTTCTGCAGTGGACTCTTGACTGCCATCAACTGATTGCACCTTTTGTGGCTTGACACTCTGCCTCTATCCTAAGAGGCACAGAGAAGTAAGTGCTGGCCTATATGAAGCATCAAGAGTCGCATTGTTTTAACATGAGAGCTCCTGTAAACAGGTCATCTGAAAGTAAACAGCATTTTCTGCCAACGTGCAGTTTAGGATTAGCTTGCCAAATGGAATCCCCCCCCCCCCAATTTTGGATGCATTCACATATAAGAGCTCAGTAGAGAGAGCAGCCAAGAGTGTCAGCTGTGAACCTTGAAGTCTCTTGCTTCAAATCTACAAACTCTCCTTAGAGCAAACTACTCTTTGCTGCTGCTTCCTCCTAGTAATGACCTACCTCACCGAGTTATTGTGGTGATAACTCAGAATATATGTGAAGCCCTTTCAGTATGTAAAATGGAGCAAAAGCCTTGTAGACAGGCAGTCTTTCTAAGGCCAGCCCTGCCTTTAGATTGAGATGGTCTAACTCGGCTGGCAGATTTTGGGATACCGCTAAAGCAGGGACGGAGAACCTTTTTCATCCTGAGGGCCACATTATTTTCTGGGCAGGCTCCCTGGGGCCACATGCCAGTGGTGGGCAGGGCCAGAGGCAAAAGTGGGTGGACCAAAGGATGCAAACTTTACCTTTGTACAGAGGCACTCGTGCATCCCATCCAGACAAACAAGAGGCATATAATTAATTAATTGATTGATTTATATCACGCCCTTCCGCCCAGCAGGAGCCCAGGGCGACAGAATTATCAGCATTTCAGTCGGGTTTCAGGCCTGGTTTTGGCACGGAAACAGCCTTGGTCGCCCTGTATGATGACCTTTGTCGGGAGAGAGACAGGGGGAGTGTGGCTCTGTTGATTCTCCTTGATCTCTCAGCGGCTTTCGATACCATCGACCATGGTATCCTTCTGGGAAGACTGGCTGAGTTGGGAGTGGGACGGACTGCATGGTGGTGGTTCTGCTCCTACTTGACAAGTCGGCTCCAGAAGGTGGTACTTGGTAACATTGCTCGGCACCCTGGATGCGGTTCCGCAGGGGTCAGTTCTGTCCCCCATGCTGTTCAACATCTACATGAAACCGTTGGTGCGGTCATCCAGAGCTTTGGAGTGCGTTGCCATCAGTATGCTGATGACACGCAGCTCTATTTCTCCTGTTCATCCTCTTCGGGTGAGGCTGTCAATGTGCTGAACCAGTGCCTGGCTGCGACAATGGACTGGATGAGGGCTAATAAACTGAGGCTCAGTCCAGACAAGACTGAGATGCTGCTAGTGGGTGGTTCTTCTGACCGGATGGTGGATGTCCAACCTGTCCTGGATGGGGTTGCACTCCCCCTGAAGGAGCAGGTTCATAGCTTGAGGGTTCTCCTAGAACCATCTCTGTCACTTGAGGCTCAGGTAGCCTTGGTGGCATGGAATGCCTTCTGCCAACTTCGGTTGGTGGCCCAGCTACATCCCTATCTGGACAGGGATAACCTGGCTTCAGTTGTCCATGCTCTGGTAACCTCCAAGTTAGATTAATATAATGCTGTCTACGTGGGGCTGCCTTTGAAGACAGTTCGGAAGCTGCAGTTTGTGCAAAATGCAGCGGCCAGATTGGAAACAGGGACCAGACAGTTCGAACATATAAAACCAATTCTGGCCCGCTTTCATTGGCTGCCTGTATGTTTCTGAGCTCGATTCAAGGTGCTGGTTTTATCCTATAAAGCCTTATACAGCTTAGGACCACAATACCTGATGGAATGCCTCTCCTGACATGAACCCACCCATACACTATGCTCGACATCCAAGGCCCTCCTCTGGATGCCTACTCTGAGGGAAGCTGGGAGTCTGGCAACAGGGGAGAGGGCCTTCTAAGTGGTAGCCCCCAAACTATGGAATGATCTTACTGACGAGGTGCACCTGGTGCCAACACTGTTATCTTTTCAGCACCAGGTCAAGACTTTCCTCTTCTCCCAGGCATTTTAGCATGTGTTTTTAAATTGCTTTTTTAAAAAATGTGTTTTTAAATTTGTATATTTGTTTTTAATGTTTTTAATTGTTGTAAACCTCCAAGAGAGCTTTGGCTATGGGGCGGTATACAAATGCAATAAATAAATAAATAAATTTAAGGACCCATTTCAGGAAGCAAAAATACTTAGCACCCCCAAATGGGGCCAATGAGGGATGTGGCCTGAATAGAGTCCCAAGGGCCAGGTAGAGAGGGTTGGAGGGCCGCATTTGACCCCTAGGCCTGAAGCACCCCCAACCCTCCATTAAAAGGGCAACAAATTGACAGTTTATTTATTATGGTAATACCTGAGGAGCATTTCTGCGCGTGATATCAAACTGCCTGGACCTCTAGATCTCTCCTTCCCATCTCCCCCCATGCCAATCCGCAGTCCAGTTCTCCAACACAAGATGCTGATTATTTTGTGTGTGATTCAGCAGCAAGGGTGTAGAGTTTTCAAAATGGCTGTCTTCTGCTTTTTGTCTTGTATCCAACACAAATGCACAACATGTGCACGCAGACAGTGTTAAGGAGGTATATGACAGGGTTGGGGAAACCTCCCTCATCCCTGGCCATGCTTGCTGGGACCAATGGGATGTGCCAGCAACATCTGGCGGGTACAGGACCCCCATCTCTGATATAAAGGCTCTTTTGTGACATGTGAAAATGGTTTGTGCCTTGCTGAGCTCTGCTTCTGCTGAACCTCAGGCTGCTTTAACAATATGTGTTTTTAGGCCATGCCATCCAGCACAGGAAAATAGGCCTCTGGTTTAGAATAAACTGGCCATCTCTTTGTAGAATGTAACATATCATTTCAGTGAGAAATCTTGGCTTCTGCTGAATTGTAATTGCTTTGCCACGTAAACCACAGGGGAAAGACACAGCTGCACAATGTGGATTTGTGTGTGTATATGTAATATATATGTATACACAAACAGCTGCCTGGAAAAAAATGACTTGTCAAGCAGGGGCAGCTTCTATTAATTGCCATTTGGAAGAACACAGTGAATGGCTTCTGCTGGTGCAGCTCTTAAAACTTGCAGGCAAGCTGCTGAACTCCCTGGGATTGCATATGTGTGTCAAGTTCAGGGTTTGAGGTGATGGTGAGTCTATGAAACATTATGGGCTAACGGGCAAGAGCATCTGGTTAATGAAGTTGTGTGGTGTGATCTTGATCCTGAGCTTGTTGCAATAGTTATCAAAGTTCCCTTGATTTCAGTGGCCCAGACTTAGTGCCTACATACGCATTGGAGGAGCTGCAATTGATTGAATTGAAAGCACACAAGCAAATTGTCCTGGAGTTCCAAGCACGAGCTCTTCAGTCAAGAATTGTTAAAGAATCTAGAAATGTAGGTGTCCCATCCCCCTGGTAGGCTAGGCAGTCACAAGTCTGTCCCTTTTTAAGTGTGGTTTAGGGTTGCCAGGTTCATGGCTTGAGACTGATCCTGTATCTTTAAGAGAAGAGAAATTCAGCCAAGTGCAAGTTTTCTTGCAACACTGTAATGGGAAAAAACACAAGGTGGAATTCTCCCTTCTCCCTGCACAACTTTTAAAGATACAGAAGACCTCTTGGTTGCCAGGCCCGGCCTCCAAGAGGTCTTCTGTATCTTTACAAGTTGGGGAGGGGGGAGGGAGAATTCCACCTTGTGGTTTTTCCCATTACAGAGTTGCAAGAAAACTTGCACTTGGCTGAATTTCTCTTCTCTTAAAGATACAGGATCAGTCTCAGGCCATGGACCTGGCAACCCTAATGTGGTTGTTGGTAAACAGCTTCGTGAAAGATGTTTTCATCTGCCTAAAAAAGAAGAAGAAGCTGCTGCCACTACCTTGGTGAATTTGCCTGAGCAAATAAATTTTATAACTGTCAGTGTGAGCCACAATTCTGTCTACTGTGATGATCTACTTGTAAATAGGATTGCTTATCAAAAGCAGTGTCCTCTTCCTCCTCCTTAAAAAAAAGACTAATAGTAATGTTTTGAAAAAATGGGACTCTTGCTTGCAAAATCTCATTCTTTGAATGTGTAGTTGTGTGTGGTATTGTAATTCTGATCCATATTTGAAGGCATGCCACATAGCTGTGAGAGCCAGTGTGGTTTATTATTATTATTATTATTATTATTATTTATTACATTTGTATACCACCCCATAGCCGAAGTTCTATGGGCGGTTTACAACAATTAAAAACATTAAAAACAAATATACAAATTTAAATGCACATTTTTAAAAAAAACAATTTAAAAACAGTGTAGTGGTTAGAGTGTTGGACTGGGACCTGTGAGACCAGAGTTCAGATCCTCGCTCAGCTATAAAGCTCACTGGGTGACCTTGGGCTAGTCCCTATATCTCTCAGCCTAACCTACCTCACAGGGTTGTTGTGAGGATAAAATGGGGATGGAGGAGAGACTGTATTGTACACAATCTGAGATTCTTGGAGGAAAGATGGGATAATAATAAAATATTTGCTAGGGTGAGTTGTTCAATTTGCCGTTTGCCAATTGTCAAGTTTCAGATGTGGTACAAGATTCCCTCTGAATTAAAAATGGATACTAGATACAAGATGCACACATGCTTGCACATTAACATTATGGTTCCATGCAGTATGCACCTTGCTTGTGTATTGCAGGTACTGAGGTTTCTTTGAAACTGTTGTGGTAGAAAATGTTGTATGTGGAGAAAATTGTGTTTTTGTTTTAGTATGGCTTTTAGTAAAAAGAGTAAACACCCTCTTTAAATCAGTGTGGATAGGCTAAGCTATTGTAGAGTAACCAAACACAGTATCCAATGAGTGTACACCAATATGGCTGCATACAAACCATACATTTAAAGCACATGGCTTTTCCCAAAGAATCCTGGGAATTGTAGTTTGTTAAAGGTGCTGGTAACTGTAGCCTTGTGAAGGGCTGTACTACAGTTCCCAAGATTCTTTGGGGGAAGTAATGTGCTTTAAATGTATGGTATGTACATAGCCTAGTGGAGGCAGTAATATGAGAATCAGAGAAATGCTTGTTAACACACTTCATTTGTTAGAGAGTTGGAAAAAGATGTTGTGTGGAATTAAAAGAGTATGAGGCTGCAATCAAATGCACTCTTCCAGTGTGTTTGATGGGACTTACTCCAGATTCCAGAACTTACCTCTGAGACAACATGCATAGGATTGCACTGCAGGCAAACTTTTAAAACATTAAAACATAAAATAAATAATAATTGTTAAAGCTGTAGCTCAAGTGGGTTTTCTCCCCTGCAGTTTTACCAGCACAGAAACACACACACTTGGTTTCTCTCTTAGTCCCGTATTAGTGAGGATAATAAAATGAATATGGACTTATTGGCCGCAGTAACATAAGAAATCTCTGTGCGTTGCCAGAGGAGACCACATAAAAGCATGTGTGCGTGTTTGGGGATGGGGGGAGGGGAATCAGGAAGGATGATGCCTTCAGCTTCTTGCACTGGAGAGCTGCGATTTGTGAGTGGAACATGATGAAATCTCCCCCTGGACAAATCACATTGAGCCTGTCAACCTCACCAGGTGGGATTAGTTGTAGCTAATAGACTGAGCAAACAGAGTCCTGGGCTCAGTTTTAAAGAAAAAGAGAACCCGCTGTGGAGGCTTTTCAAGAATTCTCTTTAGTATGGCTAAGGAAAGCTGTTTCCAGTTACATCAGGTAGGAGTGTGGGTTTTCTTTAAGGAGGAGCAACCGATGTCTCTCTCGGGGGGGGGGGGGATCTTTCATTAAAAGAAATGTTTTGAGTTCGGACAAATTTCCTTCCGAAGTTGCAACGTCTGTCATTTTACTGTTCCAGCAGTAGGGAGTGTGGTGAAAGGAAATGTTAAGCTGCTGGTTTATTCTATTTTAATCAGAAATGTTGGTTGTCCTTTTTTAAAAAAAAAAAAAATTGGCTTCTGGCTTGCTTAATTAACTGCTGCCTGTGTGCTCTCTCTCTCTCTCTCTCTCTCTCTCTCTCTCTCTCTCTCTCTCTCTCTCTCTCTCTCTCTCTGCTTGTTCCCAGGTAATATCCTTGTTCACTTTTGCTGTTGGGGTAAACGTGTGCATTGGATTCACAGCTAATAGATTTCGAAGATCTGGTGCAGGAGAAGAGAGTCCATTTCCAGGTACAATAATTACTTAAATTGTCTATTTTGCAACATCTTGATGCACTAGGGAGGGTGTGTGTGTGGAGGTGCAAATTGCTCCAAAAATGTAGTTTTATTTATTTTTTCTTTCCTGTTCTGGATTATAGCAAAGGTTATGTGAAAAGGCTTGAGTTTATTGACCTTCAGGGTTCGCTTATAGGTAACCTATTTACTTCTCTGTGTGTCTGTAAGTGAGTGACAGAGAGAGAGGGGGGGGGACATTTAATTATGTTCAGGGTCTGGGGTAATATGGGGGTTTGGGGGTGCATTTACATTGAACTACGCATTCTGCCACTTAAAAAACAACAACAGTATGTTACAGTGACTGCAACAGAAAATAAAAGTTAATAGGGCTAACTCTTAATCCCCACCCCTCCAGAGATGCAATTCTTGTTTGACTGGGGTTAGTTCGTGTTTATTGATGGAAAGAGATTTCCTATTATCAGCTAATTTTGTTGACTTCTGAAGAGTGGATGGCCAAAAACTTGCAGAGAAATGATTGGGGGAGGGAGGAGAGGAGTGGGATTGAGGAAAGAAGGTGTTTTAATCTTGAGAGACGCATGTAGGAGATGTTCTCTAACAGTTAGTGCATCCCTTTCAATTTTAAGAGGGAGAGAAATGGAGGCATGTCAGAGTAATCGAATGCGCGCGAAACATATTTCAGGTATGAAGGGGCACTTTGCACAACATGCAACTTGTCTATGGAATTCACTTCCGTTCACTAGTGTGACTGCTAGATTAACAGGACAATCCTGTGCACATTTACACTGTATTAAGTGGGGCTTATTCCTGGGTAACTATGCATAGTATTGCATTCTGTGTGGCTTAAGAATTCATGGAAGATGGGTTAATTGATGGCTGCTAGCATGATCATCCAATGAATTCTCCATGAACAGAAGTAGTATACCTTTCTGAATGCCATTTTACTAGAGGAAACAATGCAGGGAGGGCTATTACCTTAAGGACCCCATCAAGCTTGCTATCCTGTTTCTAATAGTAGCTAGCCATTTGCCTCCAGGGAATCCCCTGTCCCTCTTGTTAGACCCTAGCAACTGGTATTTGGAGGTAATATTGCATTGGGCCATGGGAGTTTATGCCCTGCTTGTGAGCTTCCTAGAGGCTTCTGGCTGACCACTGTTGGGAACAGACAGTTCAGCCCACATTTCCTTCTTTCTATCCTGCCTTTCTTTCAAGGCGCTCAAGGTGACATTCATGATTCTCCTCCTCCCTTTTTTATCCTTGCAACAATCCAGTGAGGTAGTTTAAGACTGAGAGACTATGACAGGCTCAAGGACAGTGAGCTTCATGGTTGAATGGGGGATTTGAATCCTGGTCTCTCAGGTCCTAGACCAGCACTCTAAGCACTACACAGCACTGGCTCTCAATCTAGACCCACATTTCTGTCCTTGCTGAACTGCAGTGCTAATGTTCTTAAGCTGTGCTCTTCAATACCCTTGACTCAGTACTGCAGATCCTTTCTGCGACGCTCAAAAAGGAGGCATGAAAGGTTCTTTTTTGCAGTGCTAAGGCACACTGGTGACTTAAAAGTTTCAAAGAACTTGCTGCTATTTAGAGAGTGATGGGCGTTAATAATTAGAGAAGTAGAAAGAAGACTGTTAGTTCTATATATAAAGGCAAATTTGACAGTTTCTGACTCTGTTAATTACCAAGATTATAAAAGTGGCTAAAAGTCTATAGTGTCTTTGTTGTAGTCAACTAGTCCTACTCAGAGTAAACCCATTGAAATTAATGAACCTAACTTTGTCGTGTCTATTAACTTGAATCGGTTGACTCTGAGTAGGACTACCACTGAATACCATCCATTAGATGTTAACATTCCCTTGTGTGTACTGTTCTGGTGGACATACAAACATGCCCTATTTTATGTTGCAGCATCCTCTTTTATTTTGATAGTACACAAACCTTGTTTGCCTGTTTGTATTTGAGAAGTGAAATTGCAGCCAAGTTGCTGACTACATTGCAGTGACCACACGTTTTGTGTGTGCGTGCGTGCCTTTCTTGCCAAAGTTGTTTCTAATGTATCAAAGTAATGGAAGCAGGATGTACAGAATGTGAGATCAGAAAGCCTTGTGTTCCAGCATCATAAATAGGAGAGCTGAACTATGGTCTGTGAAAAGGAGGGCGTGCTGGATAACGTATGTTTAACTGATAACAAATGCTCTGATCCTTTAGGCTTTGATAAGCGCATATGATTCCTATTATTAGTAATGGAAGTTACAGATGGGGCAGAGCCTCTTATAAATGGCAAGCTGGACATTTGTGGCAGAGGCCTCTTACACCTCTGCTGAGTTGGCTTAAGTACTTAACATCCCTTTTGAACAATCTGCTGTCTGATCCCGCTGTTTTCTAAGCTAACGTGGAAAATGTTTTCTCCATCTGTTGCTGAAGATCACTTGCACCGTCCTTGCAGGTGCTGGATATAGTACTTGCAAAACTCCAAGCATCTGGCCAGTTATTATAATGGCCCAGCTGACGTTGGGAGTTGTGCTTTGAAAAACCTCAATGCAAACTACCTTTTAAAGAGAGGTTTTTAAATAGTGCCTCTGGTTGCACTTGGCCACTCTGTTCACTAACAAAGTGCGGTCTGCCTGTCTGAGCTGTGTAATGTGTGCTGGAAGAAGCTTGTGGGTCTTCACTGTGGCAATGTGATGTGGGAAGGGCTGTAGCTCAGTGGTAGGTCATTTGCCTTTCATGCAGAAGGTCCCAGGTTCAGTCCCCAGCATCTCCTGGAAGGGGTGGGAGAGAATCCTGTCTGAATTCCTGTAGAGCCACCGTACTCAGTATAGATGATATTCACCTAGAAGGGCCAAGAATCTGACTTGGAATGGGGCTTCTTCCTATGTGGTTTGTAATATATAATTGGATGCTTTGTTTATTCACACAAGTCCTTGTAGATGTGATCTGTGAGCTCCCATGTTGTATGCTACATTTACTGATAACAGGTTACTTCTCTTGTGAATGACAATGTGGCAGAAAGCCCCCTTTTTTGGCTCTCTCTTCCTTTTAACTTGCTAATTAAGACAGAGGCATTATATTGCTTTGCTAAACCTGCATTTTCACAGCCACCAGATGAGTGGTTTCATTGTGGTTTTATCGCCTCAAAACATACAGTATTCTTAAGTGTCAGGAAGTTTTAATCAGCAGAGTGAACTCGCATCTCTGTTTCTCCTACATGTGCTGAAGCAAAACAGTGATCTCTCCTGCTTGAAAGTATGCAGGTCACCGGAGCGGCATTATTATCAGTATGCAAAATATAGTGGTATTTTTGTCATGCCATCCATTGTGACCTTGTCTGTCTTTTTTTACTGCAGAATGCTATAGATAGGAAACTGCTGATCTATACTTCTGAAGAACCAGGCATAGTTTGCCCTTGACTTTTCCCTCTGTAGCGTGAGACTCAGCAATATTCATACTGTGGCTATTTGCATGTAGTGGTTAACTTCTTGTGTCCTAGGTCAAGCAGTATAAACTGACAATATACCATCAAACAAGGTGGGAGAATGAGACCAGGTGATGCTATTTAACACTTGTGTAGCTGTCGTATATTAAATCTGCTCATCGGTCCATCTAGCCCAGTATTTTGTCTCTGCTGATTGCCAGCAGCTCTCCAAGGTCTTGGTACAGGCTTTTCTAAGTGCTCACTTCTAGACTGGAGATGCTGGAGAATGAACCAGGACCTTCTACATGCAAAGCGTGTGCTTGGCCACCACTGTAAAAATCAGAGAGGAATTTTTAAGGGTTGATTTTTATTGTTAAATCACTTTGCATTGCAGCAGATGAAATTGGGGAGGACTTGGACTTAATCTGCCTTTTTTCACTTTTGCATTTAGCACCATGGGCTGCCTAGGTCTGGCAATAAAGACTAGTTCACACAAAACTTGGAATCCTTGGTGTAGGCTGTCTTCACATACTAGAGAGCTTGAGCGGTCAAGAATGTTCATTGTAATTGCATTGCACTCTTGTTTTATTGAACCCATGCACACTGCGCTCAGTTCACACATTACCTTTGTGGTTTCTGCCACAAATCCACTCTCCTACAGTACTATACTGGTATGTTTTATACAGTACTTCCCTAGTCTTTTTTGATCATGTGGGTAACTTCAGTCACATGGGTACTTCACAGGCCAGTGTTATCCCAGCACTGGAATTGCTATGGCCTTGGAAAGAATACACCAGATTGCAATGTTCATACACTATCTGTTAGCATGATAAGGCAGCTGTGGGAGAGTGGCTCTGTGGCATCAATCCCATTGCAAAAACTCCAGGATGCAATCCTAGGATAGGCTGCCTAATGGGTGCCTGACAACCTTCCCCCCTGCCGATACGCAGCAAAAATGGGGGCTTTTATTGAAGAGCTGTTGATATACCTTAATGCATAACTGGTACACTACACTTGGGTTGGTGGAACATAGTTTGACCAGCTTCAGACTGTGTCAGCATAAACGTAGTTCATGTATATTTTAAAAAGTTCAAAAGCAACATGAAGAAAAGAGAATCCTTTCCATCATATGGCACTACACTTTTAATGGTAGATCCAAGTAGCAGACACTGGGAACATACAGGACACAACTGCTTTTCATAACTTAATGTATTAGATGCATAACTGTCTAGTCTATGATTACAGCAGACAGAACTGAATACCCTATATAGAAACCGTTCGTTAGTGTGTGTGTGTGTGTGTGTGCCACAAGCAACACGACTTTTGCTTATGTAAAATACAATAATGCTTACATAATTTTGCTTTCTAAAATAAACAATTGTACATGGATTTCAACAGACCCCAAGGTTAAGCATTTTTGTAGTGTTCTTAGCTGTAAAACCAGGCTGGCTTGGTTCCAAGTGCAAATGCAAGGTTTGCAAGTAAGCTAGACCAAGTGAAATGGATAAATGAAACTATTGAACAAATCTCCGGAAGACAGTGAAATGGCACATTATGTAATCATAATTTGTGTAATGTCACACTGTAGTTTGGTAGGAAACAATGCATGAGAAACAAAAAATCAAGGGGAACCTAAGGAATCCAGTAATTGGAGTATGTACTTCCATTTTGCTCCTAGCGCATTATAATTTAGTGCCTGTGGTGCCATCAAGATGTTCTGGACTGCAGCTCCCATCAGACCGAACCAGCATGGTCAGTTGTCAGGAATTATAATCTAAAACATCTGGAGGGTGCCAGGTTGGGGAAGCCTGATTTAGCCTGATTTAGTATGATACTAAGGCCTTAGGAACTGATTTCTGTGAAACTGGTGTGGCCTTTCCTAGTGTCCCAGAAGGTGTTGGATTGCACTACATAAACTAGTACTCACGGGATTGTTAAATTATTTTTGAAAATCAAATCGGCCTAAAAGACAACTGTGAAGCTGTGCCTTTATATCGGGGTGGTTGTGGCCTGGACTACAACTCCCATCATTCCTGGCCATAGACTGTTCTGGCTGGAGCTGATGGGACCTGTAGTCCAAAATATCTGGAAGGCACATGCTAGCCAACCCTATGCAGAACAACCTGAAAGTAAAGAGGAGCGTTTCTCAGTCTTAGCCAAGTCATGGAATAAATGAGTTAGCGGGCTTATCTACACGGGAGCCTAACTTCGTACTAAAGAAGCTGCTTTTACCATTGCAATAGCTTTTCAAGGTCCACACTTCTTGCTCAATGGTATCTTCCAATCCATTGTTTTCCATTCACACAAGTAGGCATTCCTCTGGAAAGGTTTAGTGTCACTGTTTCCTTGTGGCCTCACCCCCAATTTTACATGTTTACTCCCTCCGGAGTATCAATATTGCTAATGGAGAAAGGTTTTTTTTGTCAGTTTCATTGTTTCTTGTCAATTGTATGCCTCTCCCAGCTGAAGCAGGGAGAGCTTTGGGGTGCAATTGACATGAAACTATATGAAACTGATTAGAGGGGGAGTGAGTGAAAGGCAAAGTAGGCAGTGGCTGTGGCAGCTTTTGCAGGCGGCAGAGAGAGAGCAAGCGGGTGATGAGGCATAAGAGAGCCCACCCAATAAAAAAACACCAAAGCAAAGCGCCTACACAGAAGAGCACAGCGAAGCTGAGATGGTTTTTCCTTTCCTTTTTGCATTATAAATGGATTGGGTTGATACAGATTTAAAGGGGAAAACTGCATTGTAGCTTCTGCTTGCCTGCAACCTCATGTGAACCATGCGAATTACAAAGGGATGAAAGTAGTACCAGACACACACTAAATCGCCGTGTGGATGAGCCCAGTGCTGCTTTTCCCCATTCGGCAATTCACACCTAGGCAAGAATGAATTCAGCTCAGCACTTCTACCCTCAGTTTAACTCAACTGCATGTTCTGTTCTGAAACCCGATTATCAGTGCTTTATACTATGGCCTGCAGAGTGAAAGCTCAGGACAGAGTTTTCCCTGTGGCAGTACCCCAATTGTGGAACTCCCTCTCCATGGAAGCGCAGTTGTTCTTTCACGCTGATGCCGTTCAGACATTGACTGAAGATGTATGCATTCGCCCCAGGCTTTTGAAACATGAAAGTTGATATAAAACTGTTGCAGCTTTGAATTTTCTTTGTGTGTATGTTGATGGTTTTGGTGATGCATTCTTAGATGTTTTAATTTTTGTATGCATTGTATTATGTTGTACACTGCCCTGCACTTCCAGGACAGTATAAATAAGTAAGCAGAAAAATGTTAGGCTAGGTCTATTAAATGCATATGCATTGCTTCTCACTAAAAAGAAAGTCCCAAAGCAACTTAAAACCAAAGTAAAAAAAATGCAATAAGAAAATCGTATAAACCTTATTAAAACTGGTTTAATGGTACAATGTCATCTCTTTGGAGTGACTCACAAGATGCATCACTAAATGGAGCAGGAAGGGAAAGAACCAATATATTTCAGGGACTCTGCTGGAAACAGTCAGGTTCACAGAAACTGGAAAAAAAATAGAGGAATTTGGATAGGGTAGGGCCAAACCAGCATGATCTCTGGAGGGGATTTGATTAAGACCTGCTTAATTGACCCACTGAGTTCAATGGAACAAAATGAGAAGGGAGCTTAAGAACTAAACCCTATCTTGAGTTGGATGCATGACTTCATCTTCAGTACGTTGGTCACACCAGAACATACATACATACATACATAGAGATAGGAAGTCAAAGTATTATCCTAACCAAAACAAATCTTGTTTGCACGCACATTTTTTTTAAATTGCAACTTTCATCTGGATCTGACTCGATGCCTCAAAGTATAGGAGTATATCCTGCTCTAAGAACTGTTTCACACATTATAGTGGTAGTGAATATTTACTAATTTTTTTTTACATTGCTTCTTCCTTCCTTGCATAGCCTAACTTCTCTCTTCCCCTGTCCCCCAACACCACCATTGAAACTTGCTACAAGAAGCCAGGGGCAGTTTTGTTGTGTTGTAAACTTGTATCCCACCTTCATCACAGAAGTTCAGAGTTGGTGGCTGGCCAAGACTTCCAGAGGTCTTGAGCTGGGGCCTTGATACCCTCTAGATCCTTGCCTGTCCTCCTATCTAGGCCTAGCCCCCCATCCATCTCTATGCCATTTTCTCCTTCAACTCCTCCTGTCTCTGCCAAAAAATTCTCTGGGCTTTGACAGTCTATTTATTTTACATCCAATATCCATAGTTGCTAATTTGCATCATTTTGGTCAAAATGTGGGAATTTTAATGCAAAACATGGAGTTCTTGATTGGCACAGAATATACACAGCTTTGATTCACTGCAAGTTAATCCTAAGAAAAAGTGACTTGAGAACATACAACTCTTTGTTTAATAAGACTTCCTCAGTCTGTCTCTCTTCCCCGCTCTTTTTATTCAACAATGCAGCTGGGCTGTTAACTACCTACTGCAAATAGCAATAGTCTCTAAGCAGTCTTTAACCAGCCACTGGTTGCTTGACTTATGATGTCCTACTTTTCTTTTTTGCCCCTAACACAGTCTTATCTGATTCCCCTTGGATCAGTACTTCTGGATCCTGCAAAAACAGATGCTTTGAACTTCAAGAGGTAGAGCCTCCAGGTTGCCGATGTGACAACTTGTGCAAGAGCTACACCAGTTGTTGTGCTGACTTTGATGAACTATGTTTAAAGACAGGTAGGATAGCTCTAACTGCCTGCTTTATATAAATCGCGACAGCTAATGAGAGTGTTCATGGTCTTTTTCTACTACTCTGTGTGCCTAGACAGATTCTTAGCCTTTTTTTCTAATGCATGATCATGGATTCTTCTCAGTAACTGTTGGGGAAATTTAATCAATGCTGCACAGAGGTAGGGGCCGTAACTGTAGGAGTTCCATTCCTGGATTTCTTATTCCTGGGCTAAGAATCCCAGCACTTAAAAAACAACAGCTTGATAATACATGCTTAATAAAGAAGATGCTGAGCAGCTATTAAAATAAATGTCTGGTCTTGTAATGTGTATCATCCTGGAGTCTTTTGAAAGAAAGTGTTACCCATCCTCCATTACCTTTGCTCTGTAATCGTATTCACAACCCTGCATCCCAGTCCATGCCTTCCAACGTCTGTTCAGTTAGGCTTTCATCCAAAGAGCTGAAAGAGCACCCTTCTGCAATCTGAAGCAGTACAGCCTGGACACAGGTTCAGCACCTTGGTGAGAGCTGGACCATTGGCTCTGGTCATGTCTTGCAGGTCTGTGAGATGAGTATCTTTTAGCACAGTGGAAATTGTAGCTATTGAAACCTCAGAACTAGTCCCATTTCAGCTACTCTTTCATATGGGCATGATCCAGACACTATTAAGGTCCATAGATTTCAATGGGGGAAAGTGTTAAGCATGCGTGTTCTTCAAGTCTCTCCTGTTGAATGTTCTTACAACTTTGTCTGGATTCTGTTCTCCTTATTTGGCATTCAGTGCATATAAATCTGCTTGAACTTACACTCTGGTTGCAGGATTGACTCATAATTACTTAACTAACCAGCTTGTAGTGGAACTGTGTTGTTTTTTTAAGAACGATGCAAGTGGAATACAAATAATCTCTTCCACAATCTTTTGGTTTTTTGTTGGAGTTATGCCACATCACGGTTTGGATCATAAGATAAGTGAACAGATGACAGTTCACAGAAGGAAAGTTGCTTGTTCTCTCCTTTCAGTTGCTTGCACCCTCAAAAGCCTCTTTAGTGGAGGAAGGCTCCTTCCTGAGCAAAGTGCAATGGGGTGGGGGGGGAGGAGAAATTGTCCAAAATCAGAGAAGTTTTGGACAGTTTCCCCCTTCCTCTTTCCCCATCCCACATTGTTGAGGAGGAAGCGAGCCCTTCTCCTCCACAGAGCTTTCCTGGAAGTGCTGCAGTGTGGAGGATATGGCAAAACCCTCTTCTTTTGTGAACCTCCTTCTGTTCTAGTTATTGGGACCCAATTTTGGGATCTAAGACCTCTTATTTAAAAAAATAAATAAATAAAAGGAGAAAGGGAGAAAATAACCAAAACATACTTGCTTGGGTTTTTAAAATGTGTCATGTACTCTCCTTAGAATGGAGAGAGTGTGTCATTTAACACAATGCTAGGCTTGGATCATAACTTTAAATGAGATAAGCTTTGCAATATCTGCAAGGAAACTTCCCATGTCCCATCCTTATGTATGTTAAGGCTGTTCCAGCTGAGTATTGCACACAAAAAGAGTGGGAATATGTGCATAGGAATGTAAGAAATATGGTGCAGTTGAACCCTGCACATCACAGTATCTGATCATGCTGGTTCTTCCGTTCACCTCTATATATTATGTAGACTGAACATGGGCATTGTTTTATAGATTACATTGAACGTATTGAAATGAGTTCCCGGAAAATTGGCCTACCCAAACATAACAGTCAGTATGTTGTGCTTGCAACATCCCCAAAGGTATTACTTCCTTACTGTTGACAGACAGTGAACAGATGTGGATAGGTGATTTGCCTAGGCCATCTGCTAGAAATGTGTTTTTAGTCAGGCTTTAAACCAGCATGAGATCCATCACACGGTGGGCTGGTTTGGTTATAATACTAAACTACAGTTCAGTGTTGCAAGTACAAGTCAAAATGCATGTTAGGGTTGCACACTCTTCCATCCTCTGTCACAGTCAGCAGGTGGAGTTCAGAAACTTTCACATTGCTTTGGACTAAGTGCAACTTGCCATGTCATCCAAACCTGTTAAATAATAACTATGGTTAGTGGAAACAAGACAACTTCCAGACCATAGTTCACGAAGCTGGCTTATTTTCACTAACCATAGTCGAGATTAACCAGAGTTTAGGGTTTAGCAGAAGCTTCCAATCTCTCTCTGTGACAGTGCTGGAGAGGGGAGGGAGAGGTGTGTGAGTCTAAGACTCACCTGGGCTGACTTGTAACACTAAATCATGGTTTGATGCTGTATCTGAATGCAGCCAATATGGACAAACATTAAAAGATCCCACTTCTCGATATAAATGCTCAAAGGATTAAAAGTGCAAGAATATGTAATGCTTTGTAGCCCTTACTCCATTTGTTCTTCTAACATTGCATTTTATAGATTGGAACTTCCCCAAATCATCTCAATGAGCATGGCTAAACTGGGATTTGAACAGGTATCTCCAAGTTCTCAGGCTTTGAGTTTCAGGGCACATCCACATGTACATATTTAAACTGGATCAACAGGGGGGCGTTCTGAGGGGTTGGTTAGTGTATCTCTAACAAACTATATCCCCCAGGATTCTTTGGGGGAACCCATGACATTTAAACTGGATTAAAAAATAGTGTAGGTTTGTAGCGTAGGTAAGACTGTGCCTACTACTTTTTTATAGCAATTAAATCAGCAGTCATTAACCTTTGACCCTTCAGACTTGTTGAACTACAACTCCCATCATTTCTGGCTATTGTCTGTGCTGGCTGGGGTTGATAGGAGTTGGCGTCCAGAAATAGCTGGAAGGCCACAGCTTAGTGTTAAAGTTTGCTTCAGTGGAAGTATTGGAAAAGATGAAATTGCTATGAAATTGTTTTGCCCCAAAGGAATGTGTATATGTCTGCATGTGCATGACTGTCTTTTTAAACTGTCTTTTATGTTTTCACTTTTGTGATAATGTTAGTTGGAGGCTGGGAATGTACAAAAGAGCGTTGTGGAGAGACAAGGAATGAAGATAATGCTTGCCACTGTTCTGAAGACTGTTTGTCGAGAGGAGACTGCTGTACTAACTACCAAGTTGTTTGCAAAGGTACTTATTTCTGTTCTCCTATCTGCAAAATAAATCAAAGCATCCTGAATAATACTGGATCTATGGACAATCTCTGTTCTGGAGGAGAGAGATGAATTAACTAGTTCAATCTGCCTACTGCAAAAAAAAAAGCTTAAAGCAATGTTGATGACATCTAGGCTGGTGTAGTGACTGGAGGGCCCCCTCCCCCCAGGCTGGTGTTTTGTTGTGGGTGTATTCTGCAACATGTTCATGACACAATCTTGTGTTAATGGTGGATGTGTTCTGCTTCATTGGTTCCCTAGTGCTACCGCAACATTGCTGTCTGAAGGGGCTATAGCACAGCAAAACTGTGACAAAAATAAATGCATTTCATGCATTTATGGCATGAAAGTTTGTGGACTTCAACAGGACATGTACCATTTGAAAATGAAGCAGTATGACTGCCTCGAAACTTTTGCAGGTGCGAATAATATTGAAAGTGGGGATTACATACGCATTTGTGATGATTTGTGTTGAATGAAAAAGATATCTGGAGGGGTCTTAAGACTGACCTCTGAATCAAAGTCCCTGGTCTGAATCTAGCCTCTGGATGGCCTTAGGCAAACTACTCTCTAGTCCACATGCACACTGTAACTTCAATATTAAGGATAAATTATTTTTATTTATATCATTTAGTAATATAAAATTTCTAAGTGGTTCACAAGAAAAAGTACATTCATAAAAATTTAAGAGACTCATAGTATCAAAGTACGGTAAATAATACTACTGTCTGATCTTACAAGCTGGTTATAAGGATCACAGCTAGATAATGTATGTGAAGTGTTTGAATATGCTGCACAAATATTTATTTAATTTATTTGTTCAGATTGTTAACTGCTCTTTATTGGTAAGGATCCCAGGATGGTGTACAAACGTTTTAACTAAAACAATGCATTCAATAAAACCATTTATTTATTTATTTATTACATTTATAACCCGCTTTTCCTCCAAGGAGCTCAAGGAGATGTAGAAATGTGGTTCTCCCCCTCCTGATTTTATCCTCACTACAACCCTATGAGGTAGGTTAGGCTGAGAGACAGTGACTGGCCCAAGGTCATAGAGAGCATCATGGCTGAGCAGGGATTTAAACCATGGTGTCCCAAATCCCAGTCTGACATTTTAACTACTATACCAGACTGGCTGTCATTTAAAACCTTAATCAGTATTCACTAATGCGCAAAAAACCTTGCGGTTTAAGAATGTACCTATAGCCCACAGATATTTCTACCAAACTTTAAAAAGCAGGGAAATTGGGCAGCTATAGTGAATGCACCAGGGGAGCAGGAGACCTGAACTCCTCTCTGAGACATTGGACTGCCCTACAAAGTTATCAAAATGCAAACACAATTTGGGTTGGTCTTTCACAGTCCAATCCACTTGCTGTGTAGCTTGGAAGAATTTGGTAACATGTGCCTCTGCAAATACTTTTGAATGAAACAGATTATCTTGACCCATTCCAGTCTGGGCTCAGGCCTGGTTATGGGACTGAATTGGCCTTGGTCGCCCTGATGGATGACCTCTTTTGGGAGAAGGACAGGGAGAGTGCGAGCCTGTTACTCTTACTTGATCTCTCAGCAACTTTTGATACCACTGACCATGGTATCCTTCTGGACCGACTTGGTCAGCTGGGTATTGGAGGCACTGTTTTACAGTGGTTCTGATCCTATCTCCAGGATCATTTTCAGAGAATAGCATTGGGTGACTGTCTTTTGGCCCCCTGGGGGGTGCCTCAGGGTACCATCTTGTCCCCCATGCTGTTTAACATCTATATGAAGCCCTTGGGAGTGGACATCAGGAGATTTGGGGCTAGGTGCCCACAGTACGCTGATGATGCCCAGCTCTATTTCTCTGTAACATCTGAATTGGGAGAGGCCATGCAAGCCCTGGACCTGTGCCTGGACTCAGTGGTGGGCTGGATGAGGGCCAATAAACTGAGTCTGAATCCTAGCAAGATGGAGGTGCTATAGGTTGGTGGTTCCTGAGTTCAGATAATTGGTCAGTCACCTGCTTTGGATGGGGTTGTACTCCCTCTGAAAGAGCAGGCCTGTAGTCTGGGGGTGCTCCTGGATCCATCTTCATTGCTAGAGGCCCAGGTGACCTCTATGGCTAGGAGTGCCTTTTACCAGCTTCGGCTGGTAAGTTAGCTGCGGTCATTTCTGGACCAGGATAGCCTAACCACTGTTGTCCACACACTGGTAACCTCCAGGCTGGATTACTGTAATGCACTCTATGTGGGGCTGCCCTTGAGGTTGATCCGGAAGCTGCAGCTGGTGCAAAATGCATTGGCAGGACTCCTCACTGGGGCAGGGTATCGCCAACATGTCACCCCGCTGCTGAAAGGATTGCACTGGCTGCCCATTTGGTACCGGGCCAGATTCAAGGTTCTAGCTTTGGTGTACAAAGCCCTATGCAGCTTGGGACCAGGATTGAAAGACTGTCTTATCCCTTATATAGCCAGATGATCACTGCGCTCTGCAGGTGAGGGCCTCCTGCAGATACCATCTTATCAGGAGGTCCATTCCGCACAACATAGGAAACGGACCTTTAGTGTGGCGGCACCTACCCTATGGAATTCCCTCCCTTTAAATATTAGACAGGCACCATCTCTGTTATGTTTTCGGTAGACCTTATCCCAATCTGCGTCTGTGTTGGAATTGCTTTTTAATATGTTTTTAAACCCTTTCCTTTTCAACAAATATATTTTTAAAGCTTTTAAATAATGTTTTTAAATGTTTTATTTTAATGTATTTTAAAGTCTGTTTTTCTGATGTTTTCAAGTTTTTGTAGTGCTTTTGTTTGCTGCCCTGGGCTCGTACTGGGAAGAAGGGCAGGATATAAATTAAATAATAAATAAATAACATGCATTGTATTAGGGAGAATGTGGATAGGAACATAAGACAACCATTGTGAATATATAAATATCAGGGAAAGTTTGTTTTCCAAAAACCATCATATTAGCTAACATTGCTTCCAATATTCTAATATTAGAAGAAATTCCATTAAAATGCTGATGAATTTTCATGAGGACTTTTTGGGAGGGGAATTACAAATGTGGATAACTGAACTAAGACTGGAAGAATGAGAATCTGAGAGAAACCAAAGTTGACAGATTTGTCTATCCCTAGTTGCATGTCGCCATCTTTGCTGTAAATGAAGCTTGCAGCTGTGTAGACGGTGAACAAAACATTTTGTATTATCATTCCATTTTAGGAGAGACTCACTGGGTTATGGATGAATGTGAGGAAATACGGACTCCAGAATGCCCAGCAGGGTAAGTGCTTTGTTTTGTATTAGAGATTTATCGGTGTTGGCTTCCACTGGTTGCCAGATCATGAAAGCTGGGTGGGGTTTTTTTGTTTCATAGTATGAAAATACAGGTATATAAAAGCATTTAAAGAGAGGGAAACTATCATAATACATAAATCTTCCTGGGTGATCTTCAGTTGTGGCAGCCCGTTCACACAACACCCATTCTGCTAATGTGACTCCCTTTGTTAGTGTGGATAAGCTCCATCTTATCAGGAGGTCCGTTCTGCACAATATAGGAAACGGACCTTTAGTGTGGCTGCACCTACCCTGTGGAATTCCCTCCCCTTGAATATTAGGCAGGCGCCATCTCTGCTATCTTTTCGGTGCCTACTGAAGACCTTCCTCTTTCAACAAGCCTTTTAAGTTGAGACCTATCCCAGTCTGCGCCTGTGTTAGAATTGCTTGTTAATATGTTTTTTTTAATAATGTTTTTAACCCTTTTTAAAAATATGTTTTTAAAGCTTTTTTTCTTTTAAATGTTTTTAACGTTTTGTTTTAATGTATTTTAAGGTCTGTTTTTATGATGTTTTAAAGTGTTTTTAGCGCTTCTGTTTGCCGCCCTGGGCTCCTGCTGGGAGGAAGGGCTGGATATAAATAAAATAAAATAATTAAATAAATAAAATATGGAACGCTTCCAGTCTGTGGGCCATTGTTTAGTTTTCCATATTTGTTGACAATTTTTTGTCAAAATTTGGACAGATTCAGTCTCAGTAGCTTGTAGCAACTCTATTGGTATGCCATCTGTTCCTGGTGATTTGTTTCTTCCAAGTATTTTAAGAGCAGCTTTCAGCTCGCATTCTAAAATTTCTGGTTCTTCATCAGACAGTTCTTCCATGAATAAATCTGTCATCCTGGCATCTCTTTTATAGAGTTCTTCAGTGTATTGCTTCCATCTTTGTTTTATTTCATCTCTGTCAGTCAGTGTGTTCCCCTGTTGATTACTCAACATCCCTACTCTTGGTTTAAATTTCCCTTTCATTTCTCTAATCTTTCGGAATAGGGCTCTTGTTCTTCCCTTTTTGTTGTCCTCTTCTATTTCTATACAGTAACTATTGTAATAGTTCTCTTTGTCCCTACGTACTAGTCGTTGTATGGTTGCATTTAGGGTTCTGACTGGGTTTCTATCTCCTTTTGCTTTTCCTTTCCTTGTTTCTTTAACTATTTTAAGAGTTTCTTCAGTCATCCATTAAAGTCTTTCTCTCTTTTTAACTAGAGGTATTGTCTTTTTGCATTCTTCCCTCATAATGTCTCTGACTTCATAGTTCTTCTGGTTCTCTGTCAACTAAGTTTAAAGCCTCAGACCTGTTCCTTATTTGATTTTTATATTCTGGGATGTTATTTAAATTGTATTTAGGCATTGTGGTTGCTTTGTTCTTTTTTAGGTTTACTCTGATTTTTGATATGACCAGATCATGACATGGGAGACCAGAGTTCAAATCCCCACACAGCCATGAAGCTCACTGGTGGCCTTGGGCCAGTCAGTGCCTGTCAGCCTCAGAGGAAGGCAATGGTAAACCCCCTCTGAATACCGCTTACCATGAAAACCCTATTCATAGGGTCACCATAAGTCGGAATCGACTTGAAGGCAGTCCATTTCCATTTGTTATTTTTGGGAAGTTGTTTGCTTGCTATGCATTTGGATATCTCTTAAGACATTGTATCCAAATTTTGATGATGGCTCCTGAGATTAAGGAGCAGTTTTTTTGGATATCATTTTGAATCAAAATGGCAGACTGAATCTTTTAATTCTGCACTGATTTTTACCACTGATTTAAAAACTGTGCTGATTTTTTTGGTTTCTTACCATTCCTGAGCAACACCAGGTATGAGGCTGCTAGTAAACTATAAGTTAAATTTATAACATCAGTTATAACTAGGTGTGGACAGTCCCATTAGAGTTCAGTCCGTCCCAATTCTGCATGGGATTAAATCTTTCCCTTCTGTTTCCATACAGATTTCTAAGGGAAGATCCTTAATCTGCATGGAAATAAATAAAAGTAATTATTTGTAAAGTGATATATCAATAAATAAAGTAACACAAAGCACTGGAGGACATGTATGCCTAGGATTTTCCGCTCTGCTCTGGTTTAAAAGTTTAATTAGACTAGGATAACTCTAATTAGAGTCCAATATTTCCTGAACATTTTGCTACCAGACTCTCTGAGCTTGAAACTTTTTTATGTTTAACTTTATGATTTCTGCTTGCTGAGAGCAGAAATATTAATCTGCCTCCTGTTAATATGCATTAGATTTGCTACAGTTCAGCCATAAATCTTCACTCTGTTGTTTGCAATCTCTTCCACATTATTAAAAATACTGTGAATAAAGGCAAAAAAAAGTGAAATTATTTTTAGCCAGAAAGATTTTTTTAATCCTTCTCTTGAGGTTAGGGAGGATAGGATGGAGTGGAAATGAAAATAATTCTGTGGTCTGGCTACTTGTTATAATTGATACCACAATCTTGGAGACTTATTTTAAGTAAAAATGAATAATTGTAACTCTTTTGAATTTTAACAAAGCATGAAACATGCCATTTGAAATGTGGTGTTGGAGAAGAGCTTTGCGCATACCATGGACTGCAAAAAAGACAAATAATTGGGTGTTAGAACAAATCAAACCAGAATTATCACTAGAAGCTAAAATGATGAAACTGAGGTTATCATACTTTGGACACAAAATGAGAAGACATGATTCATTAGAAAAGATAATAATGCTGGGAAACACAGAAGGGAGTAGAAAAAGAGGAAGACCAAACAAGAGATGGATTGATTCCGTAAAGGAAGCCACAGACCTGAACGTACAAGATCTGAATAGTGTGGTTCATGACAGATGCTCTTGGAGGTCACTGATTCATAGGGTCGCCATAAGTCATAGTCACTAGAAGGCACATAACAACAACAAATGAACCATGCACATTAGTAATTTCAAAAGTACTGTAGATGTAATGATGTTATGTCCCAAGATCAAATATTTTCTTAAACATCACAAGAAATTCAGGCTTTAGATGAATGAAACCGTAAAATTGGCACCTGTAAAATATTTAGGAGGCAGGGTGGGACATAAATTTTAAAAATAAAATAATAAATAAGTAAAAAAGTTTAGGATCTAAACAGTGGACACAGACTTTCAGACTGCAATCTTTTACTGGCCAGTATAAATTGTATTGATTAAAACGGGATTCAATGTCTGAATAAGCATGTGTGCCCCTGTCTTTCCCATTAGAACTTTTAAGGCTTTCTGGGCAGTTATGGGAGCGTGCTAGATGAAGTTGTCGTGAAACCCCATAGAAGCAGTAGCTGGTTTTGTACCCTCATTTTACCATGTTTTTAATCCAGCTTTTAAGTTCATTGGTAGCATGTCTTGTCTTCTACAGTTTTGTTCGCCCTCCATTGATAATATTTTCTGTTGATGGCTTCCGTGCATCATACATGAAAAAAGGTGACAAAGTAATGCGCAACATTGAGAAACTGAGTAAGTGTACGTGTTTAATTAGATTAAAAGCCTTTTTTTTGGTCTTTTGCTCTTCCTACGTTTTATGCAACAGTATTTGTACTACAAGCGTATGTCTTTCTATACCACTTTGATGGTTACATTTCTTGCGTGGAATGAATGGATGTTAAACTACCTGAAGTTTGTAGAGTGGTTGTCCGCTAAGCTATGGTTAATATCATGGCCCAGAAGAAGAGAAACTATACTAAAAGTATTCTAGTCTGCTGATCCAATGCTACTCCTAAACTGCAGTTTTAAAAGATACTTGCTAGGGAGTAAGCCCCATTGAACACAGTGGTATGTACTCCTGAATAAGTATGCATACAATTGCACTGTTAGTGCAGCTAAATGCCAAGTTTCATGACTGACTTTAATGGTATCCATCTGTTGTAATTGTCATCATAATTACATATATAAATAACAACCATACCACATATTTCATTTTCAGGATCCTGTGGAACACATGCTCCATATATGAGGCCTGTCTATCCTACAAAAACCTTCCCTAACTTGTATACTCTGGCAACAGTAAGTCTTGCTGCTGGTTTTATGGGTATATAGGACTTGATGCTGAAGCACGTCTGGCCAATTCATTTAAGGAGCACTCATTTTTAACTGGCATTTGGCTTACAAGCAGAATATAGAAATTAATTTTGTAATATTTGTTTGTGGTGTGTATTTTATGTTATTGAATATTAAAAAAATATTTTCAACTTTGTAAACTCATAACTGAGTATTTTACCTTAATTCTGTTTTGTTGTATTCTGTTAAGGAGAGTGGAACTTTTTTTGGTTTTGGTTGGGTGACAACTCCCATCATCCTCAGCTAGCTTGGTCTGTGATCAAGGATTATGGGAGTTGGCAGTCCAGCATCATCTGGGGACCCAAGGCAAGACTTTCCTGGGTTTTATCTTTTCTTCCAGTACATCCCTCCTGTCAAGCACAGCAATTAGCAAAATAATGAAAGTGAGTACTAAGTGACGCCAGATGAAACATCTTGCATCCCCAAAAAAACAAAGGGCCACTCTCCAGCTGGGAACATTTTACCTTACATGGATGCATGTACACTGTCACGCATGAAGATCATGCACACATTTTGCTGTGTATTGGAACACTATGACTGGCAGTGCTTTCCCAACACTAGCACATACTTGGCAAAATAAGGAAGTCTGTTTTCTTTGCACATCACTGATTAAATAGGATATACATGAGAGTAAGTAAAATGCACTGCAGGAAGTAGTCTGAGAGGTAATACAGAGCAGGAGATGTAATGCCAATGGTTACGCGATCGCTGCTCCAAGAAAATCCAGAAGTAGATATACATAATGTTGCAGTGTGTATCCCCAATCACAATTCAATACTCCAGCCAGCCTGGAATAAAAGCCTTATAAACACAGGTTTGGGGCTTGCAAGGAACTTCAGGGTTCACTTTGAACCTCAGGATAAACTCCTGTTTTTGCTGCTACCTTCTGGTTTTGGGGTGAGGTTGGGCAATTGTCCAGTCACAGCTATGCTTAAATTTCGGGTTTTGCGATTGCTTGCTATAGACAGCAGACTCTCTTCCATACTGGGGAAGGGGAGGAGAAAATGGGGTCTACAGGAACTAGAAGTCAGGCAAATTGTGTATCTAGGAATTAAAGTCTATGGATGAGGACAGCTGAGCCATGGAATGTTGAACGTGTCCATTTTGGAAAGGTCCATTTTACCTTAACACTTTGTTGTTGTTGTTGAAGTTGTAGCCCAACAACAACTGGGGATTCAAAATTAAAGAACACTAATCTAGGGGGTGGTGAGCCTGTGGCCCAGATGAGGATCACCAAACTGTGTGATGTCCATCAGCCCAAATATTTCTCCCAGTGCTGTGATGGGGATAAGTGTGCGGTATGCCTGGAGTCTGCCTTCATGTGTGGTGGCTATTTTGACCATGATCTCAGGTGGCATTAGGCACTCAGAGAGTTGGCCAATCTTCAGTGAGGCCTTCAGGCCAAGGAAGGCTAGTCGCTGATTCATAGAGTGCCATAAGTCGTAATCGACTTGAAGGCACATAACAACAAACTTAAACCTTTTTTCTTGCCTCACAATAAATCAGTGCTCGAGTTATAAAAGAAGGGTTATGACCTCTAATTACTGCCTTTTAAGGCTACAGGGCGCATGATATGGTGAAAAGCATGGGAAATCATGCATTTCATCAAGGGCTCCTCCCTCTTCTACTATAATTTTGAGCATTGTACAAGATTGGGCAGCAGCAGCAGCAGCAAGACTTAGAACACAACTGGAACACAACTGTGGGGATCTAGTCTTGTAAGATAAGATTGTAGTACTATAGCAAAAAAGAGAAGCCCTCCACTTACTATGATTTCAACTGAAGCCACATCTTTAGTGGAGCTGGTAATTTTTTGTATAGGGTCATGTGGAGTAGTGAATAACCTGTTTCATTTTCTAACATTTCCAACACAAAGGGTCTCTATCCTGAATCTCATGGAATTATTGGCAATTCAATGTACGATCCTGTATTTGATGCTGCGTTCAACCTTCGAGGCCGAGAAAAATTCAATCACAGGTGGTGGGGAGGTCAACCAGTAAGTTTCCATTTTGGCTGCCTTAGAAAAAGTGCATCATCATCAATAATAATGTATTTGAATTATTCTTTAGTTCAGTCTCCTGGCTTTTAGCTCTTCTGCTTTCAGTTTAGCTGGATCAGGGCCAGTGATGTCAAAATTAGTCATGTCGAAGCACCATTGAGACTTGCTCCATGAGTTTTGAATGGAACTTAGTCATGGCCAGTGCTTTTTGTGTGTGTGTGACAGTACTCACTGGAATGGAGTACCATCACCTCTTTTTTAGCTGTCCATGGCAACCATTTTGTGCTGGCACCCATGACACTTTTATCACAATACGAGTACTGGTGCCTCATTTTAATAACAGCACCGAAAAAGCACTGGTCATGGCTAACTTCTAGATGAACCAGGCTTGCTGTTTTGATTATGCATAAAAGCCTATGATAGGAAGTCCTTGTTAAAAATGAGTTTTGATACTGCTGAATATAGCTTTAGCAAAAACTGGAATGCACTGGGATTTTTGTCAATTCAATGTGCGATCCTATATTTAATGCTGTGTTCAGTCTTCAAGGCCAAGAAAAATTCAATCACAGGTGGTGGGGAGGTCTTGCTGTCAGGTGTGGAGGGCCCAGGGCACGTGTTGGCATGAGTGTGCCCTCCTTGGGCCCTGGCAACTGCCCTATGATATTGGATGTTGAAACTAGACTTGGGAAATCAGTCCTTATTGTTTAAAAGTACAAATCAACTCATTATTAATTTTACAAATTTTATTTATTTATTTATTTAATCAACTCATTATTACTTTTAAAATGAGGGATAGAAAGCCTCTAAGGCATGTGTGGGCAACCTTTGGCTTTCAGAGGTTGCTGGACTAAACTCCCATCATGCCCATGCCTGCTAGGGCTGATGGAAGTTGTAATTCAGCAACCTCTGAAGGGCCAAAGGTTCCCCACACCTGCTGTAAGGCTAATTATTTTTGTGGAGTAAAAGAAATACCCCTCTCATACTATGGTGGTTCTGATTCCAAAACTACCCTCTGGGTACACCTTCTGAGGAAGGGAACCCAACGATAAAGTGGTAAGTTGATGCCCTGAAGCTGTCCTAAAGGAAAAGAACATGGGGACATGGAAATGAGACATCAAAATAACTTGTAAAAAATAAATGAGCTAGGGTCCCTAGGTGGTGACAGGATGATGATGATGAACGTGGTCAAATACGGCTGCGCCTGAGATTGTTTTCTGTCTCTCATGGGCTTGTGAAGCTAGAGATGCCTCTTTGACATTGAAACTGTCAAAGAAGCGTATGGTTCCTAGCAATCATTAGGAAATATGTAAGGGTGGTATAAGTAGTAAGACGCTTTTAAGGCTTTGGTACAAAAGAGATGAGGTAGCTGGCTGCTGAGAAAATAAGTTTCCTTTACATCAGTACTAGGCTAATGTAATAAATCATTTTGACAACTTTGCCTTTATTTCCAAAAGTGCCTGTGTTGGGTATCACAATTGAAGGCACTAAGGGTCAAGTTCTACCTGAGTGCTGGTCGTTGGTTGCGTCATCAATGGGTTGTTTCATTTTTAATTCTGTCCAAAACAAATGACCAGAATTCCAAATGAGTTATTCATTTGTGATCCACTCATTCATAGCGCATTGGGTGGTATTTTAGGGTGAGGGAGTTAAAGAAGGTTTAAAATGCCTGCCCCCAGCAGCCATTTCCCAGGGAGCAGGATGTTTAAAATTGCCCCTAGATTCTGATGGAGTGAAGCTTTTCTATGTGACTCCCAGTTCTATGTATTGGGGATCAAATAACATCTGGAGGGCCACAAGCCATATGCATTCTGGTGTAGGATGTTGAAATTTCCCACAGACTAACGCAATGGCTTTGCTTCCTGATCAGCCAGGTCTCCCATTGAAAGAAAGCAATGAAAGCAAGTGGCTGTTCTGAAACAGATGAAATAGCAATAACTGAGAATCAACCCAAATGTGATTTTTAATGAATGAATAGCTCTTTGATAAATTACATTCATAAATAACAAAAATGGACTAGCTAAGCTATTTGTTTCTTCTTCACTCTTAGTAGGGAGCCCACACCTTTGCTTTGACTCTACCAGTTTTTTGCACTCAGCAGGACATCACTTGGCAAATAATGGATGTAATTGCTTCCAGAACTGGAAGACTGGAGCATGTAGTAATATTTAGCTTTCCTTTTTCAAGTGATCTGTTATTGCTTTGACATCATTAACTGTGTATTCAAAACTTACTCTTTGAGTCAGGGTTAAAGAGCATAAATGCTTTAAAAATGTGCTTTATTTTTCATCTTAAAACAATAGAGGTGGAAAAAGTTGTTTGTCATGAAAGCACTTGACCTGATGTTGAGCAGTCTGTTTTGCATGACCCTCCAATATCTGTTCCAATGTTTTGATTTTTAAACATGGCTTCTTTTAGGCCAAGTGTGGGGACCTTTGCCCCTCCAGATGCAACTCCTATTATCTATGGCTATTGGCCATGCTTGTGGGAGCTGATGGGAGTTGTAGTGTAGCAACATCTGGAGAGCTAAAGGTTCTGCACACCTATTCTAGGCTCTAATTGTTGTTTTCATTGGGATGATGTGGTAGGTTGTTATGTGACCTCTGAGTAGGTCTCTTAATTCAGTTTGATCTGTTTTTATCTTGGCTTGGGTTTCTATTTTTATTCTGCTTTTAATTATTTTCCTGTGTTAGCCTGCAATCCTAATGATGTCTACTTGGAAGTAAGTCATATTGAATTCAGTAGGGCTTAATCCCAAGTAAGTGGGGTTTGGAATGAAGCGTTAGTATTATTTCAGTTCTATTTGCATTTTTTAGTAAGTTTATTTATTATTTATTTATTTTAATTTATTTATACCCCGCCTTATGGCCAAAAGGCCCTCGGCCTTGGAACTCTGTTAAATGGTGGGTGTATAACTCTCTAAAATTTGGTTTAATTCCTTTAGAACTATCCCTGGACAGTATTTCGCCATATTGATAAAATATAATTTCCCCCTTCTTTTAACATTTAACAATAGAACTTGGACAGAAGCAACTGAATAGAACACCTTCCATTGCCAATTCAGCTTGGCAATGCCAAGAGTGTTATGGGTCAGAAGCTTTCTGAATAATGTAATGTTGAATAATGTCGTGTTGGAGGAGAGCTTTGCGGATACCATGGACCGCAAAAAAGACAAATAATTGGGTGTAGAACAAATTAAACCAGAACTATCATTAGAAGCTAAAATGATGAAGCTGAGGTTATCATACTTTGGACACATAATAAGAAGACGTGATTCACCAGAAAAGACAATAATGCTGGGGAAAACAGAAGGGAGTAGAAAAAGAGGAAGGCCAAACAAGAGATGGATTGATTCCAATAAAGGAAGCCACAGACCTGAACTTACAAAATCTGAACAGGGTGGGTTATAACAGATGCTGTTGGAGGTCACTGATTCATAGGGTTGCCATAAATTGTAATCAACTTGAAGGCACATAACAACAACAACATAACACCATGGAGGTACCCTGTTAATATGAATATAGCCTTATTAGTAACTTCAAAAAGCTGAATTAGAAAGACTTTGCCATTTTACACTTTCAAAACGTAAAGGGCCCATTCATCTTGAGCAATTGATCTATGGGTCTTGTGGGTATAGATGAAGCATTTTTTCTAGGGCAGTGTTCCCAGAGATGACATTGAGCTCCTGTTACTGCAGTAGTTCTTAGTTGCTCCCATGGTCCATCCTTACCACTGGGCAAAAGTCAGGCAACATATAAGATTCAGCTGCCAATCTGATTGGCTTCTGTATGTGGAATGGAGAGGGGTATCATGCCTTTTGCCTTGCTCAGCAAAATGCATTAGATTGCTTCTGGCTCAAGGAGCAGCATTTTTGCCAGGCCCCCAAGAGGGTTCCTAAAATACTTTGAAGCCAAACTTCCTAGCTTAGGATTGCAAGGTGAGGTTTAATGGTGCAGCAACTCCCATTTGGTTAGGCCACAGAGAATAAATGGGTGATGACAGGGGCAGTTGTGAGGAGCCCAGAGGTGGCAGACCAGAATTATGCCTCTATCCAGGATTCCCTATAATTTTCTCCTCTATAAAAGGAAGTTTCTCATCTGTGTTTGTAGTCCATGTGTTTGGTGGTTTGCAGGTGCAAGTGATTAAATAGGAGATAGTAATCGACACTTCTGAATTTGCAGTGCCTGAGCCACTGAGAAGTAATTTCTTTCTAGATACCAGGCATTATTGCTGTGAAACTTAGTCCTTCCTCAGTTATTGATACTTGCTTCCATTCATTTCATATATCTGCTTTCAAAATATATTTCTTTTCCCCTCTTCACTGATCTGGTGACAGTGAGTTCCGTAAAGGCGGCGGCTCTTGCTCTGACCCTTGAAATGTGAAAGTATATGCAACAACTTCCTATTTAAGGCCATCTCATATCTTCTTTGGGTAGCATTTGTTGCCAAGCCAGCAGAAAAACCTCTCATTTCATTATGGTAGATGTTGCCAGGGGGTGGAATGCTCTCATGTGTCTCATTTTTCCAATCTTAAATTTAGTTCCCCACATTTCTACAGCAATTTGTGATTTAAAAAAAAAAGCTTGTGAAAATTCTTCAGTGTTTTAGTGTGAATTTCTCGTACTAAACACATTTTTGTATGCAGTTTTGATGAATGTACACTTTTTTGCAAGCAATTTCTCCTAACGTAATGCATTTTTGTAAAAATTACTTGGAGAATTGCACTGCAGAATTCAAATAACTGTGAATTTCTAAGGATGGCTGTGTTTTGGTTCTTGTGTTGTTTCAGAAAGTGTGAATTTGATAAATTCAGCTTTAAATGTAAACCAAATCGAATTTCTCCTCATCCCTAGATGCTACACAGTTGATGCACCATATTTCTTTGAATTGCATCATGTAGACATATTCACAATTTACAGCCTGCTTAATCAAAAAAGAAAAATCTATTAAGTATTCTACACTAACAAAATAGTGTAAAATAATTATTAAAAATAACAATAAAATCAATGGAATTTAAATTCATAATAAAATTTTATGTCTGGGTAGACTTCCCAAAACCAAGAGAGCCAATGTGGTGTAGTGGTTAGAGTTTTGGACTACAACCTGGGAGTCCAGGGTTTGAATCCCTACATAGCCATGAAGCTCACTGGGTGACCTTGGGCCAGTCACTGCCTCTCAGCCTCAGAGGAAGGCAATGGCAAACCCCCTCTGAATACCGCTTACCATGAAAACCCTATTCATACGGTCGCCATAAGTCGGGATCGACTTGAAGGCAGTCCAGCAGACATCTGAAACAGTACAGTGAGGGCAGTTGCCTGATGTTAATAGGCAGGGAGTTCCAGAGCATGGGTGTTCCCACGATAAAATGTAGAAAACTGCACACAGCTAGATTGTTGTGAGTCTGAGAGCTGACATTTGGAGGTTTTTAACTGTCTACTTCAAATGTTCAGGGGGTTGTGTTACTAGTACTAGTGACTTCAGTGTAATCTCTACATATGTGAGATTGCACCAGGAATTTAGCTCTGTCCTCATAATATTGATCTGCCAACCTGTTAATGAAAGAAACTATTCAGATTTCCACTCCTAAGCTGTATTTGGATACAAATGCTGAAAATTGAAGTTGCTGTACTAGAAGCCAATATTTGTTGGGTGGTGGTGGATGGGAAATGTTTTATGACATTTTGTTTTAATAAATGTTCTGTGTTGTATCGAACAGTCTTGAGCCCATGGTAATCTGCTTATATTTTCTTAATTAGATATGGATTACTGCTGCCAAGCAAGGAGTGAAAGCTGGTACATTCTTTTGGTCTAAGTAAGTAGTCTTTGGGAGGTGTTTGTGGAAAGTGAGAGCATGGGCGCAAGAGAGAATTAGTAACATAGCTGCAGTAAACATAGCGACTTGGAAGCAAATGCCACAGAAATTGACAGGTCTTAAAATTCCCAGTAAGGATAGAATTGAGCTGTCAAGATTCCCTGGCTCCATCACTTAATAGCTTTCTATCTGGACAATATCTCTTGCATCAGCGGTAGGCAAAATGGACATGTGGTGAAGAGTTTTGGAAAAGCATTATATAAGTAATGGTATTAACAGTGAACTAATATAAAAGGTACACTATAAATATAATTTAAGTGATAGAGGTAAACATGTCTGTGTGGCCCTCCAGATATTGTTGGACTCCAACTCCCATCAGCCCTAGTCAAGTTCCTGATAAACTGGATTAGATTCAGGGAGGCTGCAGTAGCTCTACCACTGGAACTAAATCCACCCAGAAATATATTAAGATCAGTGGTTATTTTCTTCTTATTAGTAAATTGGTGTAAAGAATAAAGTGAGATGAGATCAGCCCATTGGAAATGCCCCAGATCAGAGGATGCACAAAAGGCAGGTTTATTATTTTAACATTCATAAAGAACTAGCTGCCTTGTACTCAGCGTTGCTCAGTAATTCTAAGAAGCCAAGAAATCAGTGCAATTTTGATTCAAAATGGCACCTAGTTGTATCCAATTATAGATGAAAATGTGCTCCTTGATCTCAGGAGCCATCATGCAAAATTTCGTTATGATATATTAAGAAGTAGCCAAATGCTGAACAGACAAATGACTTTCTAAAACTTATAGTAGATTAAAAAGAAAAAAGCTTTTTTGTTCCTAGCTTGATACTTGCTAGATGGCGTTAACATGGATTGGGGAAGCTCTGGCCCTCTGGATGTTGTTGGACAATAACTCCCATCATCCCTGTCCATGGGTCACACTGCTTGGGGATGATGAGAACTGGGGAGTCCCAGTAACATTTGGAGGGCTGCAGGTCCCCCTTCTGTGGTTTAATAAGAACATAAGAAGAGCCTGCTGGATCAGGCCAGTGGCCCATCTAGTCCAGCATCCTGTTCTCACAGTGGCCAACCAGGTGCCTGGGGGAAGCCCGCAAGCAGGACCCGAGTGCAAGAACACTCTCCCCTCCTGAGGCTTCCGGCCACTGGTTTTCAGAAGCATGCTGCCTCTGACTAGGATGGCAGAGCACAGCCATCATGGCTAGTAGCCATTGATAGCCCTGTCCTCCATGAATTTGTCTAATCTTCTTTTAAAGCCATCCAAGCTGGTGGCCATTACTGCATCTTGTGGGAGCAAATTCCATAGTTTAACTCAGAGCTTGGAAAAGTTACTTTTTTGAACTACAACTCCCATCAGCCCAATCCAGTGGCCATGCTGGTTGGGGCTGATGGGAGTTGTAGTTCAAAAAAAGTAACTTTTCCAAGCTCTGGTTTAACTATGCGCTGAGTAAAGAAGTACTTCCTTTTGTCTGTCCTGAATCTTCCAACATTCAGCTTCTTTGAATGTCCACGAGTTCTAGTATTATGAGAGAGGGAGAAGAACTTTTCTCTATCCACTTTTTCAATGCCATGCATAATTTTATACACTTCTCTCATGTCTCCTCTGACCCGCCTTTTCTCTAAACTGAAAAGCCCCAAATGCTGCAACCTTTCCTCGTAAGGGAGTCGCTCCATCCCCTTGATCATGGGCATGGTTGCTTTGTTACAGGAGATCCATAGCAATCAGCAGCAGCAACAGCAGGCAGTATAGAAGTTTATAGTGTAGATGTGCTTTCTAGGTGAATCACACTATGGAACTAAAACGTGACACATCCATTCTTCGTGCCAGATTGCATGTGATCACAGGTAAACTAATTGTGCTGTTTTCTCTATTTTGTTCTAGTATGATCCCTCACGAGCGCAGAATATTAACAATACTGCAATGGCTAACCCTGCCAGACAACGAAAGGTAAGCCATCTTTTCCCTCCCCAGAGTGGCTTTGTGATGGGAATGGAAAGCTAACATAGCCAATATTCTTTGTAGATTGCTAGCTTTGATCAGCCGTGTCTATCCTTCTCGACAAGCTCATGACGTGAATGCCCTGTTGTTGGGGACGTGAATGCCCTGTTATTAATCACAGGAGTTAATGTTGGTTGGTGCGTGCTGTGTTTTTTTTAAATACTGTTTCATCTAATGTGGCTTAATGAATGTCATTCCTTGAGATTTGGGCAGATGTCAAGATATTTAATTGAAGGCATATAACAACAAGAAAGCTGAGTATACATGGCACTATATCCTGCCAATGGGCACAGTCTATGGACGTTGTTCTTACATTCTTTTTCCCCTCCCACTGACAAAACTATGGAACATTTCTTCATGAGAATGTACCTCTGTGCAACTCTCAGCATGCCTTCTAATATTTTTAATGAAGTTATGGTACAATGAATTGTTTAATCAGACTTTGGAAAACTTATGACTGTGTTGCAGTCTACTTTTTTTTCTTAAGGCAAGCTTTATTTGAAAGGGTCAGCTTGAGCTAGCCTGCTAAGGGAAACAGTTCATACAACCTTTTCCCCCCTTTTCTTTTCAGACCTTACACTTATGCATTCTACTCTGAACAACCAGATATTGCTGGCCACAGATACGGTCCCTTTGGCCCTGAGGTTAGTATAGTTCTTCTTCCATAAGTGAATAACACAACTCTGAGGTCAATGATTTGCCATTACAGCAGGGGCAGAGAACCTGTGGCCCTCCAGATGTTGTTCTATTCCCATCATACCTGGCCATTGATCGTGCTGACTGGGGCTGATGGGAGGTGTAGTCTGAAACATCGTGTGTGTGTGTGTAGTTTCCCTACCCCAACATTACAGCAAAAGGTGTAGAAATGTTAATCTTTGACTGAACTGTTTGTTTTTTTAAAAAGCTGCTGATTTATTCTACACATCTGTAAGAGAGGAGAGTATGTTGAAAATATAGAGGCTATATAATTAAAAGGACAGAAAAATGTTACTGAAAACTTCCAGCTGTAAGAAGCCCCCCAGGTGTGTCAGATGTGTGATTTTGGACAGGAGCAGGATTTATCAGAGAACCTTTACAGGCTGCCTCTTGGGTGTATTCCAAGTTAAAACAGTTTTAAAAAGCAGTGTGTGTACTGGGCTCCTGCTGGGAGGAAGGGCGGGATATAAATCAAATAATAAATAAATAAATAAAGAGCGATTATTGTGGTTAGGTTGCATAATAATAGGGCCCATTTTAATTGTTGATAACCATGATCGCTCAATCAGTTGGTCAGAAATATAGGTGCTCTTGAGGAAAAATTAGATGTTGTATAAAAACGCCAGTGAGGAAAAGGATTGCCCCTCTCTCCTTTTAAATGGTGTTTCCGCAAAACCCCATTCTGACCACAATACACAGAACCATGCAACTTGCTCCTGTGTTGAATTATTGTGTAATGATGTCCCTACCTGTATGCAGGGCTCTCCAGTGGTTATTGCCAGAATGCCACATTTTCAGGAATGATCCTCCCTTAGAGGAATGTGTTCTGGACAAGATAGCTTCAGAGCAGGAATGGAGCAGATGTCTGATACGGTTTGCATTTAAAAGCCAAATCTAGAGCCAGTGTGGTATAGTGGGTTAGAGTGTTGGACTACAACCTGGGAGACTAGAGTTCGAATTCCCACACAGCTATGAAGCTTACTGGGTGACCTTGGGCCAGTCACTGCCTCTCAGACTCAGAGAAAGGCAATGGTAACCCCCCTCTGAATACTGCTTACCATGGAAACCCTATTCATAAGGTTGCCATAAGTCGGAATCAACTTGAAGGCAGTCCATTTCCATTGAATTCACACTTTCCAAAGCAATATGGGGACTGAAACACAGCCATCCTTCAAAATTTGCACTTATATGAATTTTGCGATATAGTTCTCCAACCAATGTTTACAGAAAAATTGTATATTAGGGGAAAGTTTGCATAAAAATGAATATATTAGTGAAAATAACGTCCAATACATTGCATTTTTGTATATTTCTTGCAAAGTGTACTTTACTCAAAGCTGCATACCAAAAAGTGTGTGTTAGGAGAAATTTGCACTAAAATGCTGAAGAATTTTTAAAAAATTGCTAATTGCTGCAGAAATGTGAAGAACTGAATGTAAGATTGGAAAAATGAGAAACTGCAGGTACAGGAATTGAGAAATCCTTCCATCTCTATGTCAGAGATCACCTGAGCTGCCACTTTGCCACAGCAAATAAATTTCAAAGTTTAAACTGTTTACTATTGTTTAAAGTGTAACTTATTTTTAAAAGAGTAATCAGCTTAAAGAGTATTTGCCACTGTGGTGGTGCCTCAACCATGCAGGCTCTCTCTGAGGCCACCTCACCCTCAGTGCCTCAACCCTTGACTCCCTAGGGTTATTCATCAGAGCAAGGCATTGTCAGGTGGGAGGCTTTGCAGAGTTTTGCCATGTCCATGCTGCTGCAGCAGAAACAAAGAATCCTGGGAACTATAGTCTGTTCAGATACTAAGAGTTGTTAGGAGACCCCCTATTCAACTCACAGAGCTACAATTCCCTGTGTGGTTTAACAGTCGATCCCTCTTCCCAGGAAACTTTGTGTAGCACTGTGAGGGAAACAGGGCTCTCCTAATAACTCTCAGCATCCTTAACAAACTTAACTTTTTTTAGTGCTAGCAATGGGGTTCCCCCCTTTCCTCCACCCATGTGTACCCCACACCATGCCCAAATCTGCTCTGGAGTGTTGGGGGAAAACCCAGAACAGATTTATGGGATGAGAGGGGGAGATTGTTCCTCCACACGAGGAGAAATCCTTCTGTCAACAGAACAATTGCCTTAGCACTACATTGAATACAGCCCGCAGTTACCAGGATTCTTTGAAGAGAAGCCATGCATAGTGCAATTGTGCTTTAAATATCTGGTGTGGATGAGAGAGTCTTTTACTATCTTTACTTTTTTCCCCCCTAATGTCATGATCTGAGGAGAGGGGTGGTGTCCTGGCTACTGGATGGTTTTGATTTGGTGACCTACAAGTCAAGCCAAAATTTGTGCAACCCTGCAGTGTCAGGCCACATGGAGACAGTTTAAGGTCAAAGTGACAAAGCCCAAAACCTAGACATGCCTAGGGAAATCAATCGTGGATTCCTCCAGTTTTTGTCCCTCTTCTTTTAAAAGCAAAGATTGAAGCCATGATGCTGAGAGAGGAGGGGATTTAACCCTTTCCCTATTCAAACACACCCCTCACAACAAGCTGTTACTTGCTTCATAGCGGTGTGTGTCAGAGAGACACACACACAGACAGAGAGAAGATAGTACTGAGATATCCTGTGCTGCAGAAACTTTGGCCCGAAGTTTCTAAATGAATGTTTGAAGAAGTCGGTACAGCTGGACAAGCTGCACAGATGTTAAGATTTACTATGGGCAGGATTTTTTTTAAAAAAAGGATAGGAAGTATTTAATGTTTTTCTTTTTTCAGTTTTGAAAGAGCTGTGAATGTTTCATAAATCAGTTGGAAGGTAGACCTCAGAGGGGACCCCTCAGGGTTGCTTGCTTGCTTAGTAATCATGGTAGTCTGGCTATTGCATGCAACCCTTTTTCTCTCTACCCCCTCCCTCATCTTCCTTTGTACAGAGCTGGCTGCTCTTTAAACATTTGGAATAGATCTGGGCTTTTTCTGTCCATATGGTGTTTGAGCAACACATTAGAGCTTGGAAACAAACTTTAGGAAACCATGTTTTCAGTTTTAACCTTCCTACGCGTTTAAGGTCACCATAACTGATCCCAAAGAGGGACCAAAACAATTATCTAAAACTTGTTGTCCTAGTCCAACCTTTCCCAACTGGTTGCCCTCCATATCTTGTTGGACTACAATCCCCTTTATCCCTGACTGAGCTGTAGTCCAAAACCAGCTGGAAGGCCCTGAGTTGGGGGAGGCCGTCCTAACCTCTCATGTATTCTCTGATTTAATAAAGGTTTTAGCTGTTCTGTGACATTTCAGCCTCTGACCCACATTGTGTGTGAGACGCATTGGGGTAAGTTAGACCCCAATTAAAGTGAACCCAGGGGGAAACTGTACATCCAGGATATCCTCATACATTATAATAACATAAAAAATTAACACAATCGCTGCATTGATTATGATATTTCAGAATGTGTTTGTTTTGCAGTGCTGCCCCTCTGGGAGGGGGAAAAACAAAGCACAAGCAGGGATGGATGAATCAGTCCATTTCTAACCCATGTCATTTTTGCATGTGTACATTTCTTAAGTCCATTCTGCCCAGTTTGGCATTTTTAAAAAAACCTATTTGAATATTTATTTATCTCAGTCTATGCATTTCTAAATGTATTTTACCCTAGCATTTTGGTACTTGTTTTGAGCAGAGAACTGTATCAGAGAAGTGTGAAATCTGAAGGATGAGTATGTTCTGATCCATGTATTAGTTTGGGAGATGTGAATAAGGCCACTTTGCTGAAATATACAGTCAGAACAAAATTATCCTCCATCATTACATGCAAGGTGCTGGGGTCCAAGAGACCCATATCACTTGTCAACAATGCAGTAGCTGCTTTATATTGATGCAATCTTTAAGATAAGGACATGTTGGCTTTTTCGTACTGATTTTGCTCATAGAAAGGTCCATATAGCTATGCTTTTAAACTTCATTGAGGTCATATATCTTGCTAGTACTAAACCTGCGTTACTGGCTCTCTGTAAATTTCTGTGCTCAGTTCAAGGTGCCGGTGCTTAATTTTTTAAGCCCTATAAGGTGCCTGTGGCCCTGCAGATGTTTGGATTCCCAGTTCTCATCATCCATTCCCTAGCCAGCATGGCTAATGGGCAATAATGTTTGGAGTTCTAGTCAACATCTACAGAGCAACAGGTCCCTGCTATACAGGAAGGGAGATGTTTGATGCAATGTTTCCACATTGCTGGGTCCATGAAATCACTGGAGAATTGACTGTATGCTTTGTAGCAGCAATAAATAACTACCTGCACTGTAATATATTTAAAAGTAGTACTTTGGTTGACCAGGACAATAGCTTTTTGAACTCGGAAATCACCCTAAAAGTCTTCTCCATAGATAATGTGCCTTCTCACATTTTATAACTAGGCATTTGTCCAAGGAGCTTTGAGTTTGATAAAGATTTGAGCGTACCTGGGTCTCTCCAGTCTGTCATATATTTAATTTGCCTTACTGTACTGATTTCACAAGTAGGCAAGACTATTTGGGGGGGGGCTTTCTAGAATAGCAGTATGCAGATAGTAAATTCCTCCCCTGTGGTTGAGTTCACTGCTAAACCAAGAGATAAAGTTTGGTGATGCAAGGAAGAGGTATCTGTTGCCACAAAAGCTTTGTCCTAGAGCTCCAGGTTTTTATTGCATTGCACATACTGATCCTGCTAGACCATAGCAGGTGATATGGGATTGTCACAGTCACCACGTGGTTTGTAGATATCAAGGCACAATGAATCAATATGCACAAGGGCTGAAGCAGAAGTGGTATAGGGGATCTGTGACCTGATCATCCAAAGTTTTTTACTTAACAATTGATCCAAATTGAGACCCTCCTCCCCCCCCCCACTGGGGGGAAATGTTGAGAGAACTGATCATGAATCTCTTGTGTCATGTCTGTTTTAGCCCTACACTGGAAAAACCCTCAGTCTGAGAAGCATCCGTAGACCATGTGCTTGCTTTTTTCATCACAGTGGTCATGTTTGCATTCCCTCTCCTGGCCTGCTGACATGAGGCCAGGAGGACGACTTCAGCAGAGTGGTTTAAAACTAATACTGTTCAGCTTCTAAACAATTCAAGTTCAAACCATGGTTTATGAAGTAAACCATGCTTTAACTAACCAGAGTTTGTTTTTAAACTGTGTCCAAGGCTCATAGAAAGTGAAACTAAACTCTCCTGGAAGTTGTTGTTCTCACTGTCTGGCAGGGGGAGAGGGCTGGAGCATAGCCATAATGTCGTATACCATTGTGGGAAGCCATCCTTTGAGGCAGACCCTTGGCTGCCTCCTTTTTGTGTGTGATTCCATAACTCTTCTACAGAGCTAGAGAGTTTTATGCATCCATCTTTCACCTCTTGTGCTGATAACATGTTCTTACTTTTTCCAAGTGATGCTAAGATCTGGCTGGTTAATTAAGACTTGGCTTTCTCCTTAGCTCTAACTTAGTTTCTCTTTCAAAAGATCAGTATGCACATTTTGTACCTACATTCACAGTCTACTATGTGAACTATAAGTCGGTCAACAAACTCATGTGCTTAAGGACTATTCTGTTGCCCTTCTAACATGCTACACTGGGATGGCAAATCAGACTATTTAGAACCACTTGGTGACCCAATAAAGCTCTGGCTGCGCTTCTTTTGGAAAGAGTGAGTAAACTGTGAGAATCCTTCTTTTTTTTCCCCTTCTCTTGCTCCTCTTCTCATCAAGACTGCACGAAGCTTGAACTCTTCCTCCTTTAAAAAAAAAAAAGAAAAGAAAGAAACTCTGAAGCTGCTTTTTGGAAAGAGACAAATGGAGTTGGATTAGCATCTCCCTTCCAGCTGCTTGCCTAGGAAGCAATGAAACAGCATGGCAGATGGTAACACTGTTTTTCCTTCCAAGAACGCGGGTCTGCGATTGAAACAACAAAGGCAGAGAATGGCTAAGCAGATAGGAACAAACGGCGTTGTAAATCACTGCCGAGTCTTAAACCCCTTCGCTGTGTGTTCTTTCTTCCATTATTTTTTTCTTTTGAATGAGCTCTGCACTGCACTATCTGTCTGTATGTGAAATCTTGCACCCTTCTGAGAATCTGATCCTAAAAGATGCCAAGAACTCTCATTGGAGTAGTCAATTGGAGTTGCATGCAGTGTGGCTTCTTTTAAAGATCAGTTTAAAGTAGTATTGGACAACTGTGCATTGCTTGCCTCTGCGGCTCCTCTTCTTTTTTCAAATGGTTTCCCCTCTCCTCTTAATAAAAAGGACCATACGCTGTTCCCCCCCTCCCCCTCCAGCATCTGTCTTTAGGTCCTTCCCCACCAGATGCCATAATGATTTTGTACAATGGCAAAAAGGAGTCCAATCATGAAAGCTTTCTGGCTAAAAAAATAAAAATAACAAAATGGTATCCTACAGGTGGCAATAGTGGGATTTCTTCTCATTCAAAAATGTCTGTTTGATTTTCTTTTTAAGAGATCAGTGTGTGGATGCAGGGTACTGCTAACTTCTGCCAAACTTGCCAGTGAGAATACTGAGCCTTCTGATGTTTTTGACTGGGGCACGCCCCTTGCTGCATGGAACAGATAGAGAGTGGCCAATCTGGCCACACAGAAATCAAATGTGAATAACTTTTATGGCCTGTTGTTATATATTTGGCTAATATTTTGATTATCAGTATTTCAAGGCATAAATGTATGAAGTATCTAATGAAATCTTTTTTTTTTAATGGGGCCTTTTCCCACTAGAAAATCAATCTGTCCTTCAGAGAATTATGGTTTCTGAAAGGCTCTAGTGCTACTCTTATAAGTAACTGACTCCTTCTTTTCAATCTTCACCCTGATTTGACCTCTTAAGCACCTCTGCTGGCTTTAACCAAGACTTGATGTACTGAATCTGCAGCTGACATAGATAGTTTTAACTATCGGATGTTGGCTAAGATGAGCTTTTTCTGAGTCCAGGCATCTCTCTCCGCCAGTACAGGAGAGTAGTTTTGGCTCACCTCTTACTCCATCTAAAAGACCTAAGAGAAAGATCACTCCTAAGAGGAGACAGAAAAGACGTGTTGATTCTTCAAAGAGAAGAAGAAAAGCACCCAGAGCAGAACAATACTCTGCGGAATCCCGTCGGAACAAAGTAAGTTGACAAAACTGAAACACACCAAATTTTGAAGCCCCTATACACCTTGATTCCCCTCCCAACAAAACTTTGGAATTCTTTTCTTCAAAGTGAAACTTCCGATGCAGCCATCTTGAAAATCAACAGTCTGCTACTTTTTAATCAGCAAGGGTAGTCTGGCTTTCCCCCCTCATTTTGGACGTGTATTCTCCCTGTACTAGCCTTTTTAGTAGAATCTAACATCTTAACCATTTTTTTAAAAATGATACAGACGGGGTACTAGCAATAAATTCTGCTGAAAAGGTTCATCCAGAGTTCTGTATCCACAGGTGGAAAATTCTAGACCAGCCTTCAGAATCAAGCTTATCACCAGACTTCATATTTTCCATTCCAGCAAAAAATGTATTCTTTGAAACTGGGTGCCTGTCCATCTGGAACATTCTACTAATAGTACCTGGGAGCTACTGAAAAATATTACCAGTTTTCTTCCTTTCTTAATATGGCATGAGGCTGCTGTTCGTGTCCCCAGACTAGGATGCCAAAGGAAAAGCTGGTTCACAAGAATTGGTCTGTAAAATCATTGCCGTTTCATGGCCATAACCTTAACATTTAATGGCAGCAGTTTGTTTTTGGAAGATTAAAGGCTTCCTTGGAACTTCAGGAACATCATGAGACAATGAAAATTGGCAAAGAGTAGCAAAGGTTTATATTGGACATCTGTTTGAGCAGTCACATCCCTGGATGAGCAATTTGTACTTTGACAAGAATTTGATCATAGGGAAGGAACACAGGAGATGGGTTGTAGCTCAGTGGTAGAGCATCTGCCTTGCATGCAGAAGGTCAAAGTTCAATCCCTGGTATCTCCAGGTAAGGCTGGGAGAGAACCCTGTCTGAAATCCTGAAGACCTGCTGCCATTCAGTGTAGATAGTTCGGAGCTAGATAAACCAATGGTCTGATTTAGTATCAGGCAGAGTCCTGTGTTCCTTCAGGGTACCTTTATTCAAGTTTTAAGGTTCAATATAGGTCATGGAAGTTCCTTAGTTTGAAAGTGTGGAGGCTTGGCCAAGGTTCTGTAGCTGTGGGCCTGCAGAAGTAGACTGATGTTGATGTTTGTGTGTACTTTATTTTACAGTATTGGAAAAATGTCTCTTCGGATTATTGTGGTGTAAATGTATGTGACTAGTCATCTTTCAAGGATTTCCTCAGACGCAAATGGGCTCCTTTTGGGAGGAAGGGCGGGAATATATGTTTCATAAATAAATAAGCAACTGTTCCCACAAAAGCAAACAAGCATAACCCATCCCAAGCCACTCATTTGTATTTCATTATTCCAAATTCAAACTCCCAAGTTTAAGGTATGTATGTTAGAAGTGGTGGTGGGGAGCTGTTTCTGTGGTTGAGTAACAGATAGGCAAAATGCATTTGCCCAGTAGCTCTCATTCTTAAATAGCAAATCAACTTTGCTGTGAAAATCATTTGTTATATAAAGATGTCTGGCTTGAAGGCTATATGATCCTCCCCGTGAACTGTCTTCAAGGCTCATATTAGGAATCTGAGGGAAGCATATTTTATCAAATAAAAGCTAGCTTCTAAGTTCTATCATGACTTTTGGAGTAATGTCTTGGCAAGAAACTCCATACTGGGTCTTGGTGAGGCAATGTGATGTGTCAGAGTAATTTGATTGTATATGTCTCTTGCTTTGAGCGGTAGTTCCCAACCCCACTCTGACCACTTGAAAATTGCAGAAGGTCTTAGTGGACCACTTGATGTTCTTTCTGCCTGTTCCAGCAATTGCAATGAGTTGTGCTAGATACTATATTATTTTTAACTGCATTTTCATTGCTTCTTTTATTTCTTACATATTGCACCTTATTTTATTACAATTTGAATCCCACAGAATTTAAATTGTAACACAATAGAATACATTATAAGAAGTAAAAGGATACAATTCTCAAATACAGTTAGAATTCAACATGAATGTTTAATGTGATGCATGTGCCATCTCCTGTCTTCAACCACAATTCCACAGACATGCTGTGAACAAAGCTTGCGGACCACTGGTCTGTGGACCACAGTTTGGGAACCCTGGCTTAACAATTTGAATTTTGGGCATCTTTAGTTTGTTAGTCTAAGGATTTTTTTTTTCAAAAAAGTTTGAGTAAAAGTACTCAACTTGATTTATAGCAACCTTATTTAAACTTAGAGTCTTATGTGACGTTCCTTAAGAATGCTAGCCTACAAAAAAGTATGCATTCTAGCATACTTCACAAGCTTGTTTCTTTCCATATGCTCAGCGGTTCCCATGCAGTGGGCTAGACTTCGCCACTGCACTGTGGATTTCATAGAAAATCATACTGTTATGTTGAATTTCAAATACAAGTTTGACTATGTGCTCATGTGAAATGCATGGATGATAGCCTCATTTGGAGAGCAAGTTAATGGAGGTTAAAGGCTATCTGTGCCTTTAGCCACACAGTGGCTAAGTCATGCGGGAAATAGAATGCTGGACTTGGTAGACCTTGTTGGAAATAGGGCAAGAGCAACTCCTGTTTAGGTTCTTTTGTTTGTATTCCAGAAGGAAGATAGAGTTAGAGTCCTCCAGCTGGCTAGGCTTACTACTTTAGCTATGCTCTTCTCTACCTAACTTCCTTCCATTGTAAATTGACATTCTCCGGGAAGCTTATGTCTTCTACTACTGTCCAAGGAAGAAGGAGACATCTCTGCCTTTGTTCTCTCTCCTCAACCATGCAATCCCCAAGCCTGGGCATTGTGTCTCCAACTTAGTTAGTTAGTTAAAACTAGGTATGCCTTTCCTATCTACTATGTATTCCTATAAATAAAGTAGCTTTTCTTATTTTACTAAGTCTTAAGTCTCAGTGATTTAAATGCAGGGTAAAAGCCTGATACTTAGGTCAATACACACACTGGCACGTGCAGCTCAGACCTCTGAGTTACTCTGCTTGTATCCATAACAGACCTTTGGTCTGATCCATCAATGGATTATGTTATGTTCTCTACCTTTCTGGACTAAAGAGAAGTAAATTTGACAGATTGTGTCCTCTGATCCAAAGCCAGGGGTTTCTGTCTGTAAAACTGCATTTAAAACTGAACAGTATTTGGAGGGAAGAAAAAGCTAATTCTCACCCTTTGTGTAAATATATGCATATATAGATGGTTCATTCCCTAAGAGAGATTGACAAGATCCTGGGACAACTAATGGATGGGCTGAAGCAGTTGAACTTGCACCGATGTGTCAACATTATCTTCGTTGGTGATCATGGTAATTAAAAAAAAAAACTTCTATCAAAAGCTAAACATCTGAGCTAATGTTTGACTATTTTAATCCAGCAAAATGGGATTGGATTGGTCTCCAATCCAGCAAAAGGTGTCAAGATACTGTTAGTAATAGAGAAAATAACTTTTTCAGGATTCATATGACTTCCAGCATGTGTCTTCAGGTATTTAACATGTTTTTAACATATTACTTGTGGCTTCGGTGAAGTAAAGAGGAAAGTGTGTGAAATGCTCTTAACTGAATGAAAACACAGATTTCAAAGAAGGAAGACGAGGTTAAAAAATGTGTTGTCTTGCAGTGATTTGCCACCTGCGTAAACGCTTCAGGCATTTCCAAGTCTCTAAAGATAGCTTTGTTTGGCAATTTATATTTGACTTTCTCATAAGAAATACTTAAATTCCTAACAGGGGGACCAAAAGTATATGAATGTGACAAACAGACTGCTGAGAGATGAACTCCTAAAACAATGTATTTTACCCAAAGGAGGATAGTTCAGATGTTGCCATACTAAAGAGGTCATATGGTTTCTTGCCAGCCTGTTAGTGTGAACAGTAGTCAAACAGAAATTCTGCTTATGCTGCTGGAACAACTGGTACAAGCCCACACAATATATGAGTTCATCCTAGGACAGAGATAAATGGATGTGGCCGATGGTTATCTAATTCCTTATTTGAGCATAGGTTGTTGATGGATGAGGGTGCAGCTTCAAGGAGTGCCCATCAAAACCAGTATGAGGTTATTCTAGGCAGATAGGGTGACCTCATATACCTGTTTTGATTTTTTAAATTCATGGTGTCTGAATGTTTTTTAACTGAAGTCTGACTGGGCCAATGACCAATTAATCGCTTCTAAAACCAGACAAGAGCAGCTATAAGTATAACTTCAGTAATTAGAGAAACCTTGTCAAGTTTGATAAGACTCTTTTCATTTTAGCCACAAATTTCAGTTGTAATAACCTATCTCTTATTGCTAATAGATGTTTGTAGAAATAATGTAACTTTTAAAAAGAATATTGTTTTTTAAAACCAATGCAATAATATTTTTAGTGTTAAGGTGGCAGCTTTTGTACTTGGGAGAAGCACCATGTGACTCAGTGGAACTTGCTTCTAAATAAACATACTTGGGAATTGTGCTTCAGGTCTGTGTTTCCAAATGTTCTTGAATTCCTTATCAGACCTTCACTGTGTTTGCCATAATTCTTTGAAATTATAGCTGTAACCTGTTTTTTAAATGAATTTTTACCTATTTATTTATTTGATCTTCACTACAGATGCTTCCTTTTAAAATCTTAGTAAAGTCTTAAAGATTAGACACTTCTAATTGGTCTGAGTTATGACTGGAAGTATCTTAGGGGAGCTGACCCTTTGGTTGGTGTTCACATACTCTGAAGCCAGAGGGAAACGCTTAAGAGCTCCCAGAGTCTGCCTCTCCATCAGTTTGCTCTCAAATAACAAATATTTACACTTGAGTCTTTTTAAAAATGCAGCTTTTGTTCTTTACATTTTTTCCCTTTGTACAGGGATGGAAGATGCTACCTGTAACAGAACTGAATATTTGAACTCCTATCTGTCTAATGTGGATGACATAATTTTGATACCAGGGACATTGGGACGCATTCGTGCCAAAGCTAACAGCAACATCAGATGTAAGCTGATCTTTCCAGGATTCACCTTGTCTCTTTTGCATGTGTCCTGTTTTTTTTCTTGCCAGAAGTGATAGTAGTTGAACAGCAAAATTTTCACTGACAATTATCACGTTTTAAAGAGGCTCTTCCTTTTTCACAAATTTTGAGATAGTGCTGATGTTTAGCACTGACAAATTCATTCATTTTCTTAGATTTATATCCTGCTTTTCTTCCATGGAACCCAAAGTTGCATACATGTGGTCACCCATCCTGGCGTTGACCAGAGTTAAACCTGCTTAGATTCAGCCAAATGGTAGCCTTATGTGCCTGCAGTCCAGAACATACCCTGGGACCTGTTGATGAATATATCCTAATACAAGGATGGAGAGCCTATAGGCCACCAGATGTTGCTGAACTACAACTTCCATCATTGCTGACCTTTGGCCATGCTGACTAGGACTGATAGGAGTTGTAGTCCAACAACATTTGGAGGGGCATAAGTTCCCCATATCTGTCCTGATATGTATCATGCCTTTAGAAGATTTACCCTGTGGGTTGCATTCATGGATCTATGAGCAGAAGATGGGGGGAAATGCTATCATTGTACTGCATGTACTTGCAAAGATCATGGGCAAGAGTCCACACACTGCTGTAATCAGTAGATTGTAGAGTAGCTGCCATGCTTGCACGAGCAGAACATCGTTCTGAAATCTTAGTTTCATTTTTCTTGTGCAGCACTCTAGCACAAGGAATAAACAGTTCTACTATGAACAGAAGATACTCTCCACACATGAAAGCACACTTTTAGATCTAGCCCAGTATGCATAATAGAAGCAATTTTAATGTGAAATCTAATTCTTGTTCTGCAAACGTCTTCGCTAATTCAAGGCTCAGTTGATCTCTGTTTTCTCTTCTTCCTCCTGTCTCTTGCCAGATGATCCCAAAGCCATTGTTGCTAATCTCACAGTAAGTATTTGCTTGGAACACATTCTTAAAGGCTACTAATTATGGGCTGAACATTCAGAATGGTACTAAATCAGGGCCTGGGCAGAAAGATGCTGATCAGACTGTAATAAAGCTTCCTAAATAGGGCCCTTCGTGAGTGTGGAAGAATGCTTGTCGTGCTGTTTTATAACTTTATAACTTTTTTGGATAAGATGCACCAACTTGATGCCTTAATTCTCTGAACACAGTCCCTTTATCCCATCCTTTTGGAAATGGGAAGATACTTTTATGAGTAAATATTTTTCTAGTGCTCTGTTGAAAAATTTGATATCCTTTTAATTTTTTTTTTTTAAATGGACCTGGACTTGAAACTTGGCTTTTGGGGAAATGGAAGTTGAACTGGTTTTCCCATCATTGTATTAACACATTTTCTTCCTCCCCCCACCCCTGCACTATGCTACTCTTAAAGAATAATATTTGATGGAAGAAATTAAGCAACAAAGTATAATTCATTGCAGTCAACTGTAAATGACTGTTAAACTGTCAGAGCCCAAACTCTGGGACTGTAGCCAACTAAATTATACTCAGAATAGTAGGCCCGTTGACATTAATGGATTTAAATTAGTCATGTCCATTATTTTCAGTGGGTCTACTCCAATAACAAATAACATTGGATTAGGGATGTAAGAAGGCAGTGATTTCTGTCTTCATTGCAATCGCCAGCGTTTCTGTTCCACTGCAGCTCAGTTTCTGCCAAATACCGTTATTTGTTGTTGCTGTCCACTATTTAATGAAATTTACATAAGATGAATTTAAATAATATATCCACACCATTTATTTCAGTGTAAGGGAAATTTCAAATCGACAGCAAAAAGATTATTAATTGCATATTGATTGTAGGCTTTAAAAAGCAACAATATTGTGAGAGAACACCAATTGTATTCATTGGATTAATTTCCATTACAGACCTTGGATGAAAATGAAAACAGTGGCAATTTCCATTTCAGTTTCCAGTGGAATTCTCCAACAACCATACATTGGAAATAACCCTGGATCTTTTGGCCATGTGTTTATAAGCATGAAGCCTGAGCTCACTGGGTACACTGCTTATGTGATTGTAGCCTCAGGTTAAGTTTTCATCTGAACATAGATGATGGGCAAGATTCCTGCCTGAAACCCTGTGGAGCTGCTGCCAATTGGAGTAGATGACACTGGCCTACGTGGGCCAGTAAGGATAGGGGAGAAATTCAGGTTGCATTTCAGGCCGAATATATCAAATTTGCACTTTCTGAAACAGTATGAAAACTGAAATACAGCCATCCTTTGAAATTCGCACTTATCCAAATTTTGTGTTGCAGTTCTCCATCCAGTGTTTACAAAAAGTGTGCATAAAAATAAATATATTGGTGAAAATAACCAACAAAAATGCATTACATGAGGAGAGATCGTTTGCAAAAATATGTGCATGAGTCAAAACTACATACAAAAAGGTATTTATTAGGAGAAATTTACACTAAACTGCTGAAGAATTTTCATGAGGATTTTTTTAAAAAAAATTGCAAATTGCTGCAAAAACATGGAGAACTGAATTTAAGATTGAAAAACTAAAACTGAGAGAACCAAAACTGATAGATCCTTCCATCCCTATGCCAATGGTCTGACTTCATGTAAGCTTTATAAGAGATGAAGGTAAAGGGTGCCTTGCTGTTAAGCAAGATAGCTGTAGAAAGGGCTCCTACTTCTGGCGGCAGATGGATTGGACAACAACCTACATACAGTTCCTCATTCTAAACTTTCTTTCTTTGTTTCAGTGCAGGAGGCCTGACCAGCACTTTAAACCCTATTTGAAGCAATATCTTCCTAAGCGTTTGCACTATGCAAATAACCGAAGGATTGAGGATGTCCATTTGTTGGTGGAAAGAAGATGGCATGTGGCCAAGTAAACAAATCTCTCCTGCCCTTGTGACTTTTTTCCTTTGGAGATTTCCCATTAACTAGATCTAATGCCTATAAAAACCAGTGAGAGTTCTTGGGTTCCCAGCCATGGCTAAGAGATGAGCTGGGTCTGCATCAAGCCTGAGTGGTTACTGAGACAAAGAATTGCTGCATGGTTACTTGTTAGCCTTAAGAAGAGAGTCGTATAGAGAACGATAAAAATGTACATTTTGCAAGTTGGACTATTTGCTCTTCAGTAGCTTTTCCTCTGTTTCCTTATCAGCACAACTATAATGGTATGAGTAATGACCAGAATGATAAAATAATGTATCTTAGTTAGACTCAGGCTCCAATCCAAACCCTACTTCTCCGTGAGTAAGCCCCATTCAATTTATGAGTAGCCATGGTTAGGATTGCAGCCTTAGTTTTTTCAAGGGTTGAGAGAGACTTCTTGGTAAAAAAAAAAATTCTCATGGTGTCTTAGGTTTTCAGAAACATTGATTAGGATGGCCTGATGTCAGTCTGGGGGTGTTTGCGTCTTTTCTGACCCCAAGTGAACTTGCTAGCTTTTAATTAAGGTGTGCTAAAATAGGTTGCATCCGATGCTAGCCCACTGAAGACTAAACCCATAAAATTAATGAACATGACTAACTTAGGGTCTAGTAATTTGTGGGTCTACTCTGAGTAAAATGTAGTTGGATACAATCCCGTGTGTCCACAATAAATTAGTAAGGGAAACCTTGTTTTCAAATGTGGTCTGAAAGATTCTTATTGTAGAAACACACTCACTGTTCCAGTGTGTCCCCATCTCTCTATTCTGAAAATGGGCACACGATGCTAGTCAAACCCCATCCCTTTTTATTGTAAAGCCTGGTGGGAGCAGCTTAAGTGTTTGTTTTTTAAAAAATGGCTTCAAAAAGATTTCACAACTGATCGGCAGATCAACTCGTTCCCGGTGTGGCTAATGGAAACACTTTGGTCTGGCAACTAGTGTGTTAAGAGCCTTAATGTTGCATCTTTTTGGATTCTGTATGGAATATCCCAGCTTTATTCCCTTACTATCAAGAGGTACTAGCTAAACACACCTGATACATCACTGGGAACATATCAGGATATACTTCTTGGTATGCTTTCAGTCCCTGGACCATTGTCTGGTAAATAAAGCGCCTGCCCCCCTGGACTACAAAAGGTTTTTTGCAAAACAGGCCCAGTAGTTTCATAAATAGCTGTCTTTCTTCACTTGTCATTTGTTCGCACAAAGTTTACAGGCTGGTTATGCAATGTTGCATAATGTGATGGTTATTCCACAGCACCTGTCCCTGTCACTTCCCTTACCGCAAAAAGTCAGGTTTTTTTGGTAGGGAGGGGAATGGGCTTGTTGTCCCATCATTCCAAATCCACTTTAATAGTGCAAGCTGGATTTGCTGATATGTGACGGAATCCCCCCCCTTAAAACTGCAACAGCTTGGAAGCACTCTCTTTCGAAAACTGAATAAAAAAGCTATATTTGAACTCATTGATGGTAGTAAAAAAAGTCTTCTTAAAACTCCTAGGAGACCTGGAGAGGTGTTTAAGAAAACAACTGGAAAATGCTTTTTCAATGGAGATCACGGATATGACAACAAGTTCAATAGCATGCAGGTAGGGGCAGCAGAGTACTTGCATGTGGGACCGTGGTTGAGGAAGGGAGGCTATAGTGGGGACACACATGAATCTTTTTTTGAGTTACTGTGAAGAGCAGGCAGAGTGCTTTAGCTCCCAATCAGAGGATAAAATTCCTCTGCCCACTCTTTAGAAGTTCAGAGGGATCTTTTACTTCTGCTGTCAGTGCGAAGCACCACAGCTCTGAGACTGGAAATAAAGCCCTTGCCTGCTGTTTGAGATGAAAAGTCAGTGTTTCCTCCACCACCGAGTAGGAGAAGGAGGAAAGCTGTCTTTCCTTTATATAGATCCTTCTGTCATAAGTAAAAGGCAGCATTTCCAGCCATGTCATTTACATGCTGGAGTGCAAAGAGCTGGATCTGAGGATTGCATGCATGTGTGTGTATTTGAATGCATGCACATACAAGTGTGAGAGAGTGAGTTCTGTGAGACTGCATGTATGGTACATGTATGGTGTGTGTGTGGAGTTTGTATGCGCACACATTGGCCATACACACCACTGGCATGTGGCCCTTGGAGGGCTAGCTGAACATCAGTGTGGCCCTCAGACCAAAAATGGCTTGCCACTCCTGAATGACAGAATGCACTCAGCCATAATTATGTTACGGTTTTCTTTTCTGTCTTTTCCCTTCAGACAGTCTTTGTAGGCTACGGACCTTCATTTAAATACAGGACAAAAGTACCTCCATTCGAGAATATAGAACTTTACAATGTCATGTGTGGTAAGTGGCAGCACTTTTTTTTTTTAAATCTATTTAAGAACATAGGTGTGCCTGCACCAAAACTTCCTTTTCTGCTTCCGTTCTAGGACTGCATTTTTCTTTTGAGCAGTTCTGCTGCAGGCCAAAGGGCAGAATCCTAAGCTGTTGTCTCTTTTAGAGTGATCTGCTATGCTTCTTTAACTTAAAACATTTTATTATTATTCTCCCTCTCGGCAAAAGTGCTTTCAGCGTGACTGACCAATTGTAAAAGACCAATAGTTAAAATCCGGATAATATGACAACAGGAATAAAAACAGATGGCCAGATAGAACTGGATCAAGCAGATATTCAAACTATGTTCACCTGATGCTGGAAAGGCATCTAAGTTGACGTCAGGCAATACTCCTTGTGTGTGTGGGGCATTCCAAATGTGAGGTGCCATAGCTGAAATGGCCTTCTGCTTATTTGCCACGTACCTGCCTTTCTGAAGCCCGAGGCACCCAGAAATTGGCAGCTTCTTGTGGGAGGTGTTCCTTGAGGTCTCGGTCCAGAAATTCAGTGCAACAAACATCAACGGCCGTATTGCAGTTGCAGAGTAAACTCCTACAAGTGCTATCAAATTTCAAATGTCAAGCCTGCAATTCAATCCTGTGAGCAAAAATAAAAACACTAGCCCATGGAACAATGCAGCTGTAAAAGGAAGCTTTATTGGACACCTCCAATAGGAAACCAATGTGTTAATGAAAGCAGAGCAGATTTTGCAGATGTTCACTTACTTGTCCCATGTCCAGAACGGAGATCCATCCAGTGAATATGATCAGTATTCACTGTTGTTGTCAGTGTGCAAACTATGTGTAATTAATGACCATTTCCCCCATTTGCACAGTTTCCTTTGCATTGAAATGAATGGTGTGAAATAACATAATTAATTAACACAGCATAGTAGGCAGAGAGACAAATAACATTTTTGTCGGAAGCCAAACTGCAGTGGAGCAGGAACAGCGCTATATGTAGCAAACATGGGTCGGAGTGGAAATTGATGCCTTCTTATTTATTTATTTATTTATTTAATTTATCCTAGTTGGGATGGAATCTGCCTGCCACTGATCCGCCCCATGCCCACCCATACCACAGAGAAGGAGGAGGCAAGGAAGGAGCCCCCTTCCCCCAAGTGAAGTGATGGAGTGGAGGATGTGGAAACAGCCTCCCTAGCAAGGCCAGGCCATGGAAGAGATTGAGGAGGTGCTGCCCTGCAGGGCAAGCAACAAGCTGCAGGCTGGGATGGGAAAATAATCTGCTTAATTCCGCCACCACCACCCCGTAGTCAGAATTAAGCAGTTTTTTTCACCAATCTCAGCCTGCAGCCTGTCTCTTGCCCTGCGGGGTGGGTCTTCCTCTTCCTCCTCTGTGGTCTGCCCTGTTCAGGGAGGCTGTTGCTGCAGCCTCCAGACTATCATTTTACTTGGTGGACGTGGTCCTAATGTACACCTGATCCACACACTCAGAAAGTGAGTTGGAATATGTTGCTGCCCTGAGAGATTGGAGAGAACGTCTGCTCGCCACTCAGCTTGCAGCATAAACACACACTTAAATGAAACCTTTATCTCTGTGCCTCCAGATCTTCTTGGATTAAAGCCTGCTCCTAATAATGGGACCCATGGGAGCTTAAACCACCTCCTGCGGAGCAGCACGTATAAGCCAATCATACCAGATGAAGTTGCTAGGCCGCTCTACCCTGTAGCTACAACACCTTCATCTGTCTATGACCTGGGATGCATGTGTGATGATAAGGTAAGGTCATAGAAACTGTTGGTACTGGGGAGACCCCCCAGGCAGTTACATTTTTAATGTCTGCTAGAAATATGTGAAATACTTAATGGTCCCAGATGTGCAATCTGACCTGGTGCTACAAAGAGAAATCAATAACTCTTTTGCCTGGCATTGCCTGCCCTGGGCTGATTTCCACTTGTAGCAAGCAATACTCTGAACTGGTCTCTTTTGCTGATATTTCCTCTGAGTGTAAAACTAAGCTTGTGTCAACTGAATTTACTCAAATGCTATAGGAAAAGATCCTAGATTGGTTCTCAGCAGCTTTGAACTGTTAGACCATTGCAGAACAAGGACTCGAGACTAATATTCACTAATGGGCAAAAACCCCTTGTGGTTTAAGAACATACCTATAGCCAACAGATATTTCTACCAAATTTTAACAAGCAGGGAAATTGGGCAGCTATAGTGAATGCACCAAGGAAAGCAGGAGACCTGACCTCCTCTCTGAGATATTGGACTGCCCTACAAATTTGTCGAAATGCAAACACAATTTGGGTTGGTCTTCCACAGCCCAGTCCACTCTGGGCGACGTACAAAATAAAAACATACAAATACATTAAAACATTAAAAACCTCAACAATAATAATAAAACCTAACCCACCCCAAAAGCCTGCCTGAAGAGCCAGGTCTTCAAGGCCCGGCGGACGCTCATCATAGAGGGGGCATGGCAGAGATCATTTGGGAGGGAATTCCACAAAGTGGGGGCCACAATTGAAAAAGCCCTCTCCCTAGTTCTCACCGGTCTAGCTGTTTTAACTGGTGGGATAGAGAGAAGGGCTTTTGAGGCTGATCTTGTTGAGCGGCATCCCTGATGATGTTGGAGGCACTCCTTCAGATAGACTGGGCCGAAACCATATAGGGTTTTAAAGGTCAGGACCAACACCTTGAATTGGGCCCGGAAAACAACTGGTAACCAGTGCAACTCCTTCAGCACTGGAGTGATGTGATCTCGCCAGCGGCTGCCTTTAATCAGATGAGCCGCCGCATTCTGTACCAGTTGCAGCTTCCAGATCATTTTCAAGGGTAACCCCACGTAGAGCGCATTACAGTAGTCTAGGTGAGAGGAGACCAGGGCATGTACCACAGATGGGAGCAGATGGTTGGGCAGGTAGGGGCACAGCCTCCGTATCAGATGGAGTTGATACAGCGCCGCCTGGCTCCCAGCTGAGACCTGAGCCTCCATGGACAGCTGGGAGTCAAGAATGACCCCCAGGCTGCAGACCTGGTCTTTCGGGGGCAATTGTACCCCATTGAGCACCAGGTCAGCATCCCCCAACCTTCCCTTGTCTCCCACAAACAGTACCTCGGTTTTGTCAGGGTTCAGCTTCAGCTTATTCCTTCCCATCTAGCCACTCACTGACTCCAGGCACTTGGATAGGGTTTCTACAGCCAACCTCGGTGAAGATTTGAATGAGAGATAGAGCTGCGTGTCATCCGCATACTGGTGATACTGCAGCCCAAATCTTCTGATGATAGCCCCCAGCGGCTTTATATAGATGTTGGACAGCATTGGGGAGAGGATGGAGCCCTGTGGCACCCCACAAGTGAGAGGCCAAGGATCCGAAACCTCATCCCCCAATGCCACTCTCTGGTACCTACCAGAGAGGAAGGAACGGAACCACTGCAATACAGTGTCCCCTATGCCTAACCTCTTCAGGCGGTCCAGAAGGATACCTTGGTCAACGGAATCAAAAGCCGCTGAGAGATCCAGGAGGACAAGGAAGGTGCATTCACCCCTATCCAACGCCCTCCTCATATCATCCACCAAGGCGACCAAGGCCTGATGGCTTACCACTCCTTTTGGATGTGACTCAGTAGCAGCTTCTTCCTTCATAACACTTCCTCACCACTACCTAGAGCCACACAAAAGTGTATTTCAATTAAATGGCAAGGTGGATAACATGCTCTGTGGAACTGCATAGCTCACCCTACCTTTCAGCCATCAGGCTTTGGGGCAATAAAGGGGAAATGTGGCCAAGAAAACAAAACAAAAGTTGGCCATTTTAGTTAAATGTATACTTAAAAGACAGCACATTATGCATTGTCTATGTGATGTTCCTGCTTATATTGTAAATATGGTAAGTGCTGGTTATATAGAAGATATATGGTAAGTGGAGTGAAAGAGGAGGGGGAGTACATGAGCAGTAGAATGCTGAATGATTGGCTGAGCGTTTGAATGGCTGGGAGTATAAATGGAAGAATGACAGTTGAATCTGGGTGGAGGTTTGGTGGTGAATTGAGGTGGTGGCTGTGAGGTGGTGTTTGGAGGTTGTTGTTGTTGTTGAGAGTGAGTCGGAGTTCTGAGGCAATTAGTAAGAAGTCAAGTACATAACAGAATATAGATGAAACCATACGCTTGTAAAACATTCCTTAAGTAATCTTGTTATTTCTAATTCTTAATAAATATTTCTTGGTTAAATAAAAGCCTGATTCCTTCAGCTGGGATACACATACCAGGGGGAATAGCAAAGCAACCAAGGCTGAACAGTTTGTATCGAATGGTGGCAGCGGCGGAGGAAAAGATATTGTATCCGTTACTACAGAGAAACCCAGGGCTGTATGCTTCAGTGCAAGAGGCTGCAGGGGGGTTTGAGAATTACCTATACCCATAAACACAAGGTATCGAGATAGCCTGGCAGAGACTAAGGCACAGTCTAAAGGTTATAAGAGATACAGAGTGTTGGGTAGTAAGGCCTAGCAGGTGGATCTTCTGAGATCTGTGCTAGTGCGGTGAAAGGTAAAAATAAACCTGACGTTCCTGTCTGCTGGTAGCCACAAAGTGAGAGCTTCACAGGTGGTGCTGGGGAAGGACGTCACAGTCTACATGGCTAGAAACAGGGCATGCACCCACAAAACACGTAAAGTTTATCCTGTAGCAGAATAACTTAAATGTCAGACAGGGATTGCCAATGTGGTGCTCGTGGGTGCAGTGCTGCCCTAAAAGACTTCCCCCTGGCACCTATGAAAGCTCTGAGCTGGCCCCCTGAACTCACTGCTCTCTTGGTCATGAGGTGATGAGGGTAGTTACTTTTTTCTCCCTTGAAAAGTACATAGAGCTGAAGGCACAAGTTAAAAGAGTGACACTCTTTTTCACTTCCGCCTTCATCTCTATGTGCTTTTCAAGGCTCAGATTAATTCTTCTGCATATGACTTTTACCCAGATGCCTTGGAAAAGTGAAGTATATGTACACATGGGTTCTTCTTTTGTTTTTTGGGGTGGGCAGAGAAATGACCAAAGGGGGTGGTGTCTGCAGCACTCACTCAAAAATCCAAATGTGACCACAGGCCAACAAAGGCTGGTAACATTGGTTTTTAAAATCTAAGCCTCAGTGTTTTCTTGCTGACTTAGCAAAGGGAGCCAGTCTTCAAATGTTAATTCTAAGATGATGTGGCATGCGGACTTGGAGTCTTGCCTAATCAGATATTCTTGCCCAACTCCTGATATAAGTAGGCTGAATTGCTTGCTTGGTAAAGCAGCTGACTGACTTCTGCTGAATCTAGCACAAATCCATCCGACCTGCATGGTCAGCCTTCTCAGTTTAGTTGTGTGAATTGGCCTGAACGTCACACCAAGTAGAGGACTGTTTGTACACTCATCAAGAGACAAACTGAGACAGAGAAGTAAAATAATTCTTATACTCCCTTTCTGTTTCGTCTATATGTGAAACCTTAGCATATTCTTTCTTGTTACTAACTGTTATAAAACGTATGCTAGAAATGTGGTATTCTTACAAATTACGGAATCTTACCAAGAGCCCTTTAGACAGGACTAGTGTTGCTTTGCAAGGTAAATATTGGAAATGGGAATAAGAGAATGTTCTCTTAGTTCAGCTCCCAGACTTTTAGTTCAGCTCTCAATCTTCTATGTGTTGTGTGTGTGTTTTTTAAATAGAACAAGTTGGATGAACTCAATCGGCGTCTTTATGTCAAAGGAACAGAAGGTAAGGACACGATGGCAAGCTCAGTAAAGGAAGCATTTATTTCTCAAGTTCAGCTTACTAAACTGTAATTTTAAAGTGGTAAGAAATCAACCAACATAGCCAGACAGATCTTGTGTATTTCTAAACAGGCCAGTTTTACTAGAAGTTCCATAGGAAGTGTATGCAACTCCCACCCCCCCCTTCTTGAATCCTTGCCATCTATCCAGCCTCACGTCTTCCCTTCCACCCCCTTTACCACCTGAGTGGCTGCAGTGCTTTGGCGGCAGCAGCAATAGGCCAAAGGGCATCCCTTCCCCAGCAGCATTCCAGACTAGACCAAAGTATCCCTTGGGAAAACTTTTCCCGGGGCTATTTCAATGTTAGGCTGTGCTCCAAAGATTCCCCTGAGTGGTTTTCTCAGGGGCTGTTATAATACTTTTCTCAGGGGCTATTATAATACTGGATGGTGCTATACACCACACACATCATATATCTAAAGCACATTTCTCCCTCCCCACAAAAAAGTCATGGGAACTGTAGTTTACTCTTCACAGAGCTACAGTTCCCAGCACCCTTAACAAACTACAGTTACCAGGCTTCTCTTGGGGGGGGGGTGTCTGTAAACCTATGGTGTGTACACATGTTACTAGCCTTTCTCTGAAGCTTGTGACTGCTGGGGCACTACTGGGAGGAGCTGGATGAGGGGGGTAGTCTGAGCCAGAGAAGAATTCTCAGATGTTGTAATGCTTCTCTTATCTGAGGTGTGGAAACTTGGAAATACAAGTTGCAGCAACAATGGCTATCTTTATAACACTTTTTAGTTTTCAGAGGGACTCGCCTACGTTATTCCACTACACCTTTCAAGCCTGTAAAGCAGACTGGTTCTACATCTAGCTTTCCTAAAGGCCTCTGTGCATCTAAATTTCTTTTAGGCGTACACCTAATTTTATAAAACGTTAAATGTGCTTGCATGCAGGTCCTTACAGACTTTTTTATTAGGCAATGAGATTGGCTGTAGTTCTCTGCTGAGTATACACTTGGTGGCTGTCTAACCTAGGTTTGTTTATTTATTTATTATTTGATTTTTATCCCGCCCTTCCTCCCAGCAGGAGCCCAGGGCGGCAAACAAAAGCACCAAAAACTTTAAAACATCATAAAAACAAACCTTAAAACACATTAAAACAAAACATCTTTAAAAATGTTTCTTTTTAAAAAAGCTTTCAAAACATCTTCTAAGATTAAAAACATTTTTAAAAAGAAGGTTTAAGAACATTTTAAAAAGCAATTCCAACACAGACGCAGACTGGGATAGGTCTCGACTTAAAAGGCTTGTTGAAAGAGGAAGATCTTCAATAGGCGCCGAAAACATAACAGAGATGGAGCCTGCCTAATATTCAAGGGGAGGGAATTCCACAGGGTAGATGCCACCACACTAAAGGTCCACTTTCTATGTTGTGCGGAACAGACCTCCTGATAAGATGGTGTCTGCAGGAGGCCTTCACCTGCAGAGCACAGTGATCAACTGGGTATATAAGGCATAAGACAGTCTTTCAGGTATCCTGGTCCCAAGCTGTATAGGGCTTTGTACACCAAGACTAGAACCTTGAACGTGGCCCTGTAGCAAATGGGCAGCCAGTTTGCCATGTTTGCCATGACATAATGCTTGAAAAGATCCAAAGGCAGAGATGGGGAATCTGTGGCCCTCCACATTTTGGGCTCCAACTCCATCAGTCCCAGCCAGCATGGCCAATGGTCATGGATGATGGGAGTTGTACTCCAGTAACATCCCAATCCCAGTCCTGGGGCTACCTAGTGAGCTCATAGCGCAGGTTACATTTCAGCACAGGATTGCCGTGTATGCTCTTAGCTACTGTACAGCATTGTCTCTCCAGAGTACTGCAGAAAAGCTTCCTTGCAGCAGGATAAGGATATGGGGTGGTAGTGGTGGTACAGAGAGTGTATGTGCCTGATTATTGTGATATCAAATGGTTTGTGGGTTTTTTTGTAAAATGACTTACACATGTTTGTATTTGTTTAACCTTTTTTCCCTCCATGCACAATTTTCTGTAATTCATAGATAACAAGCACCTTCTTTATGGCCGCCCAGCTGTTCTTTATCGTACAAAATACAGTATTCTGCATCACCACGACTTTGAAAGTGGCTACAGTGAAACATTCCTGATGCCTCTCTGGACGTCTTACACTATTTCAAAACAGGTCACCCTGAATGTCTACTGGTAGTGGTGATAGTGGGGAAAGCTGTGGATATTATTTGTGAATTGAATAAGGCAAAGATGCATCATATTACGCAGCATGTCCAAATGACTGTTGAAAAGCTTTTCCATAATGAGAAAACCCTCTGAATACTAATGACACATCTTAAGGCCTACAGTAGGAGTGTGTTTTGCCATACAGTGTTCAGTTTGATTTGTGGACCTTGTTACTGTTGTCAAGTGATAAAGGTGCACATTTGAAATGAACAAATAATGCATGTTTTGTACTGAGAGCGATTATCTGGCATGATTGATTTTGTACAGGACCATCTGTGTAGGTAGTACTTTACTGAATAGCAAACACAGAGACCAGGCTCTGGCCTGAGTAGCTTTCAGTCTACATTTTGACAGACAAAACGACAATGGAGTGAGGAAAGATGGAGGCAAGGAGTAGCGAGGAGAATTCTTTTAAGAATACAATGCCATTCTAAGGGCAAATTGCTACCTTTTCATACTCTGGTATGTACACTCAGATCCAAAATGCACAAGTATCTTGTCTATGTGTTTACTGGTTAGATGTACTCCTTGCCTTGTTCCCTAATCACTGCTTGCATGCAATATAAGAACAAAGCTAAAATACCAAGTCAGACCATTGGCTAGGTCTAAGGCTGTGGCTGTGGATGTGCTAGCCAGATGTCTTGCCTCGGTGATGGACTGGAGAAGAGCCAACAACTGAAGTTCGATCCAGACAGGACTGAGGCACTATTAGTGGGCGGTTCCGTAGACCAGATGGAGGGGATATAGCTTGCTCTTGATGGGGTCCCTGTGAAGGAGCAGGTGCATAGCTGAGGGGTACTCCTGGATCAACTACTATTGCTTCAGGTTCAAATGGCCTCGATAGCCAGGACTGCCTTCCATCACCTGTGAGTGGTGGCCCAGCTATGACCCTATCTGGGCAGGGATGGCCTGACTTCTGTTTTCAACACCCTGGTAACCTCTAACCTAGGTTACTGCAATGATTTATACTTGGGGCTGCTTTTGAAGACAGTTCAGAAACTGCAGCTAGTGCAGAATTCAGCAGCAAAATTGCTCACCGGGGCGAGATAGTCTGAGCACCTAATAGCAATTCTGGAACAACTACACTGCCTACCAATTAGTTTTTGGGATCAATTCAAAGTGCTGGCTTTGACCTACAAAGCCTTATACAGCTCAGGACCCCAGTACCTCAAGGACTGTCTCTCATCATATCAACCAACCCAGACCATGTGTCCGATATCTGAGGCCCTTCTTCGTGTGCCCCTCTCCAAGAGAAGTGCAGAGGGTGATAACGCAAGAGCAGATCTTCTCAGTGGTGGCCCCCTCACTTATGGAATGCTATCTCCAAGGGGGCATGTCTGGCACAATCATTATCTATTTTTAGGCACCAGGTAAAAACATTTCTCTTCTCCCAGGCATTTGGCTCCTAATTTTGGAGATGTCTTGATGTAGCCTCCTTTAGGGGATAGGTTGTTCCACCACTGTTATATTTATGTGTTTTTTAACTTTATATTTTGTTTTAGTTTTTATACTGGCTTTAACTTTTTTATTGATTGTAAGTTGCTTTGGGTTCACTTTTGTGATGAAAAGCTACTAACAAACATAATAAATAAATGAACTAATAAATAAGGTTGTGTGCCCACCATACATTTAAAGCACATTATTTCCCTCACAGTATACTGGGAGACCCTTCACAGAGCTACAATTGCCAGCACCCTTAACAAACCACAGCTCCCAGGGTTCTTTGGGGAAAATAATGTGCTTTAAATGTATAGTGTGTATGCAGCTGATGTTCAACATTCTCTTAGAGGCCCCATTCTGAAGATCTTGCACAAAATATCAGGCTCTTTCTACAAAGCGATGCACTTGGATTGATCTTAATCTGAACAACAATGGAAGTGTAGAAATTATGCTTAGAAATGTGATTTCTGTTCTTGTTCAACGATCCAGAAACTCCGTATTTCCCGCTTAGAAATGAAATAAGTAAGAGCATTTTTTTTTTCTTTCAATGCAGGCAGAGGTCCCAGGAGCCCTGGAACAGTTGGTCAACTGTATAAGGCCTGACCTGCGCATTTCTCCAATCAATAGTCAGACCTGTATGGCCTACAGAGTGGACAGACAAATGTCTTATGGATTCCTTTTCCCTCCCCGTAAGCTTAAATAGGATGTGGGGTACAACGGCTATAGATCCTAATACTCACTGTCCATAAATGCCAGTATAAATAATAATATGAACGTTGAGCTGGGATCCAAATGTGAATACACAGGAGAGAACCTCCTGCTTTTGGTAGCTGCAGTTCCCATGGCTGAAGAGGCAAGCCACCGCTTACACGGAGCAGCAGCATGCCTCTTTGGCTTTAGTATCCATCGGAGTGATCTTGGTGAGCGCATGTATGCTTGCAATAGAAGATGGAAATAGAAGTCCTTGGGATCCTCTCCCCAGAACCTTTGAGATATTAGGGTGTGGATGATCAGCAAGCAGAGGATTGGGCGCACACACACAAGCTTTTGCCGTGCTTCAGGTTCCTGTGCTGGGGTTAGAAGCAGCTAATTTATTGAAAATGGAAGTAGGGGTCCAGTTCTCATTGGGTCTGTGATGGGGACAAAGGATTGAAGCCCACCTTTCTGCACTGTTCAGGTTGGCCTGCGAAATACATTACCTAATTTTTTTAAAAAAAATTGTACTAAAGCAAACATTACATTTAGTTTGCCTCAGAAGGGCTGCTTGTGGTTTGCTGCTGAAAGGAAACTTGTCACCTAGTGGACCAAGCAGGCAAGAGGACCTAGAAGTGGCTAGTATTGTGCCCAGAGAGCTGTCTTCCCACATGACAGCTCTGTGTGTTGACTAAAGGAAGGAAGGCTGTCTTTGCTAAGGCATTACCTTCCAGCCACCAGAATAATGTGATTGCACAGTTCCCTTCTCCTGGAAATACCCCCAGAAACCCAAGAGAAGCATGCACACGTAACCAAATATCTGAAAGACTGCCTCTTGGGTGTTAAGATTGGCAGAGGGGGCCTCATTGGAAGTTTGTGGGGTGGCGGTCTGGGAGGAGGCATTCTGTGTGGCAGCCCCTAAACTGTGGGATTCTTCCTCCACAGAGAGGTGCCTGGTGCTTTCCATGCATGCTGAAGGCTAGGGATGGGGAGAAATTTGATGCAGTTTGCATTTACAGGCGAACCCACCTTGTTTGCTCTTTCTGAAACAATGCACAACCCAAAATGCAGCCAACTTTCAAAATTCACACTTCTGAATTTTGCAGTGCAGTTCTCCAGCTATAATGTGTACAAAAATGCATATAGTAGTGTAAAGTGTACATGTGAATGCATGTATTATGGAAAATAATAGGCATAAATTGCATTTTGTTAGGGGAAATTGCTTTGCCAAAGTGTGTACATTAGGCAATATTGCATAAGAACATAAGAAGAGCCTGCTGGATCAGGCCAGTGGCCCATCTAGTCCAGCATCCTGTTCTCACAGTGGCCTACCAGGTGCCTGGGGGAAGCCTGCAAGCAGGACCCGAGTGCAAGAACACTCTCCCCTCCTGAGGCTTCCGGCAACTGGTTTTCAGAAGCATGCTGCCTCTGACTAGGGTGGCAGAGCACAGCCATCATGGGTAGTAGCCATCGATAGCCCTGTCCTCCATGAATTTGTCTAATCTTCTTTTAAAGCCATCCAAGCTGGTGGCCATTACTGCATCTTGTGGGAGCAAATTCCATAGTTTAACTATGCGCTGAGTAAAGAAGTACTTCCTTTTGTCTGTCCTGAATCTTCCAACATTCAGCTTCTTTGAATGTCCATGAGTTCTAGTATTATGAGAGAGGGAGAAGAACTTTTCTCTATCCACTTTCTCAATGCCATGCATAATTTTATACTCTTCTATCATGTCTCCTCTGACCCGCCTTTTCTCTAAACTAAAAAGCCCCAAATGCTGCAACCTTTCCTCGTAAGGGAGTCGCTCCATCCCCTTGATCATTCTGGTTGCCCTCTTCTGAACCTTTTCCAACTCTATAATATCCTTTCTGAGATGAGGCGACCAGAACTGTACACAGTATTCCAAATGCGGCCGCACCATAGATTTATACAACGGCATTATGATATCGGCTGTTTTATTTTCAATACCTTTCCTAATTATTGCTAGCATGGAATTTGCCTTTTTCACAGCTGCCGCACACTGGGTCGACATTTTCATCGTGCTGTCCACCACAACCCCGAGGTCTCTCTCCTGGTCGGTCACCGCCTGTTCAGACCCCATGAGCGTATATGTGAAATTCAGATTTTTTGCTCCAATATGCATAATTTTACACTTGTTTATATTGAATTGCATTTGCCATTTTTCCACCCATCCACTCAGTTTGGAGAGATCTTTTTGGAGCTCTTCGCAATCCCTTTTTGTTTTAACAACACTGAACAATTTAGTGTCATCAGCAAACTTGGCCACTTCACTGCTCACTCCTAATTCTAGGTCATTAATGAACAAGTTGAAAAGTACAGGTCCCAATACCGATCCTTGAAGGACTCCACTTTCTACAGCCCTCCATTGGGAGAACTGTCCGTTTATTCCTACTCTCTGCTTTCTGCTTCTTAACCAATTCCTTATCCACAAGAGGACCTCTCCTCTTATTCCATGACTGCTAAGCTTCCTCAGAAGCCTTTGGTGAGGTACCTTGTCAAACGCTTTTTGAAAGTCTAAGTACACTATGTCCACTGGATCACCTCTATCTATATGCTTGTTGACACTCTCAAAGAATTCTAATAGGTTACTGAGACAGGACTTTCCTTGCAGAAGCCATACTGGCTCTGCTTCAGCAAGGCTTGTTCTTCTATGTGCTTAGTTAATCTAGCTTTAATCATACTTTCTACCAGTTTTCCAGGGACAGAAGTTAAGCTAACTGGCCTGTAATTTCCGGGATCCCCTCTGGATCTCTTTTTGAAGATTGGTGTTACATTTGCCACTTTCCAGTCCTCAGGCACGGAGGAGGACCCGAGGGACAAGTTACATATTTTAGTTAGCAGATCAGCAATTTCACCTTTGAGTTCTTTGAGAACTCTCGGGTGGATGCCATCCGGGCCCGGTGATTTGTCAGTTTTTATATTGTCCATTAAGCTTAGAACTTCCTCTCTCGTTACCACTATTTGTCTTAGTTCCTCAGAATCCCTTCCTGCAAATGTTAGTTCAGGTTCAGGGATCTGCCCTATATCTTCCACTGTGAAGACAGATGCAAAGAATTCATTTAGCTTCTCTGCAATCTCCTTATCGTTCTTTAGTACACCTTTGACTCCCTTATCATCCAAGGGTCCAATCGCCTCCCTAGATGGTCTCCTGCTTGGCCATTTACATGTATGTTTAATTTAATAGCACTGTGGTCACTGCTCCCAATCGGTTCAACAACACTTACATCTCGCACCAGGTCCCGGTCCCCACTGAGGATTAAGTCCAGGGTTGCCGTCCCTCTGGTCAGTTCCATGACCAACTGGTCTAGGGAATAGTCATTTAGAATATCTAGAAACTTTGCTTCTTTGTCATGACTGGAACACATATGCGGCCAGTCTATGTCCAGGTAGTTGAAGTCACCCATTACTACCACATTTCCTAGTTTGGATGCTTCCTCAATTTCATATCTCATCTCAAGGTCTCCCTGAGCATTTTGATCAGGGGGACGATAGATCGTTCCCAGTATTAAGTCCCTCCTGGGGCATGGTATCACCACCCACAACGATTCTGTGGAGGAGTCTGCCTCTTTTGGGGTTTCGAGCTTGCTGGATTCAATGCCTTCTTTCACATATAGAGCGACTCCGCCACCAATACGTCCTTCCCTGTCCTTCCGATATAGTTTATATCCAGGGATAACCGTATCCCACTGGTTTTCTCCATTCCACCAGGTCTCGGTTATGCTCACTATATCAATGCTCTTCTCTAAGACCAAGCACTCCAGTTCTCCCATCTTGGTTCGGAGGCTCCTAGCATTAGCGTACAGGCACTTGTAAGCAGTGTCTCTCTTCAAGTGTCTTTGGCACTTGTGGTTAGGCCTGTGGTAATTTTGCTCTTCTGAATTTATATCATGTGCCCCTGCTCTCACAATGCCTACTTCTAGGCCTACCCCTTTTAAAATTTCATCATTTCTTTGGTTTTTATCCCGGGGGGAGGTTTATTCCGAACCGGACCTTTCTCAGCTCCTGTCGGGTTTCCCCCCTCAGTCAGTTTAAAAGCTGCTCTGCTACCTTTTTAATTTTAAGTGCCAGCAGTCTGGTTCCATTCTGGTTCAAGTGGAGCCCGTCCCTTTTGTACAGGCCCGGCTTGTCCCAAAATGTTCCCCAGTGCCTAACAAATCCGAACCCTTCCACCCGACACCATCGTCTCATCCACGCATTGAGACTGCGAAGCTGGGCCTATCTGGCTGGTCCTGCGCGTGGAACCGGTAGCATTTCAGAGAAAGCCACCTTGGAGGTCCTGGCTTTCAGCATCCTACCTAGCAACCTAAATTTTGCTTCCAGGACCTCACGGCTGCATTTCTCCATGTCGTTGGTGCCAACGTGCACCACGACCACTGACTCCTTCCCAGCACTGTCTACCAAACTATCTAAACGATGGGCGATATCCGCAACCTTCGCACCAGGCAGGCAAAACACCTTGCGGTCTACACGCCCATCACACACCCCACTGTCTATGTTCCTAATGATCGAATCACCCACTACAAGGATCCCTCCACCCCCTGGGGATATATCCTCGGCACGAGAGGATAGCTGCTCATCCCCCAAGGAATGGGTCCCTTCTAAGGGATCGTTTCCCTCTTCCTCAGCTGGATGCTCTCCTTCCCCGAGACCATCGTTGTCCATGATAGCAGGAGAGCTATCATCGTTGGAGTGGGACACAGCTATAACGTCCCTGAAGGCCTCCTCCACACACCTCTCTGCCTCTCTCAGCTTTTCCAGGTCCGCCACCTTGGCCTCAAGGAAATGAAGTCGTTCCCGGAGAGCCAGGAGCTCATCGCACCGAGAGCACACCCATGACTTCTGTCCAACAGGCAGATAGTCGTACATGCTGCAGGCGGTGCAAAACACTGGAAAGCCCCCACACCCCTGCTGGCTTCTTACCTGCATAGTTTTGTTTAAGGTTTATTACGTTAATGGGTTGGAGACTGCGGTTTAGTTGAGGTCAGGGAACAGATGGGCAGAGTGGGAGGCCCTGGCCTCCTCGCCCTGCTGCCGAACTCGCTCTGCTGCTTAACTCGCCTTGACGCTTTGTCAGCTGGGGCTCCCTCTAGCTCGTGGAGCAGGCTCCCTCGCTAGGGTGCTCTGACTTTATATGTGTGGCTGGTTCCTCCCAGCTACTGCTGCCAGCCAATGATGTGTTACTTGAGGCTGATGGCTATCAGCTGGGGCTTAACTCTTTAGTATTCTCTCAGGCTTCCTTCCTTCCTGAGCGAGGGGCGGGGCTGTTTAAGCTTTTGGCTGCTTTTAATCTAATCATGGGGCTGCGCCTTCCAGGCAAGTCTTTTGTGTTTGTTGTTTTCCCACCTAGAACAGCCTGACCTTTCTTTAACCTAGGGAAACAGAGCTTGTGGTTGTGTTTCAGGAAGGCTGAAGCTGCCCTTTTTAGCAAGGACTGAGCTGACTCTCTCCCTGTATGTGTCGGTGGAGTTTCCTTTTCCCCCTTCTCTCCAACTGGAATTTAGCCTTGTTTACAGTGTCCCCTGATGCTTTCCTGCTAGGGTGGTGTTGAAAACTAGCTTTCTATGGGCTTCCTTCTCCTAGGATCTGTCTCCTAAGATATAGGTTCTTTCAGGATTTGGCTCCTAGCTCAGGGTGACCTTGGGCTGCCCTTATTACTTATTGCTCTGAGTTGTTTTACTTCAATTAAATAATGGAATAAATGGGAGCTACTTACCCTCTTTTCGCTCTGCTGCTTAACTCGCCTTGACGCTTTGTCAGCTGGGGCCTTGACGCTTCGTCAGCTGGGGCTCCCTCTAGCTCGTGGAGCAACAAAACTCTGTGTTATTATTAGATGTATTAGTCACTTATTACTTGAAGGCCTCCAAGTGACTTACAACATTGTTAAAAACAAAAGTAAATATAGCATACCATAAAAACAAAATAATAAACCAACCACCACCCCATATTTTTATTTATTTATTGTAGTTACAGAAAGCTTTGGCAGCACACTTAATGCAAACAGTGTTTCATACAAAAATGTGTATATTAAGAGAAATTAAGAGAAATATGCACTATTCTTATGAATTTTCATGAGGAATTTTTTTTAAATTGCACACTGATGTGGAAATGTGTAGAACTGAAGATTCAAAAAACTAGACTGAGGGAATCATATTCACCCATCCCTATGGAAGACACGCCTCTTTGCCTTGGGCTTTGATACCAGATATATAATTTATTTATTTTTGGACCCTCCTTATTCTTCTGGTTGTAAATTGTTTTAACAGATTTTAATCTTTTGTTTTTCTGTTGTGATCTGTCCTGGGACCGTATAAAGGGTGAAGAGCAGGCAAGAAATTACCATAATTTGTTGGTGGCTTTATGTGAGGTGAAGGTTATTTCAATCATTCAATATTTTTTCCAAGTGTAGAGGGTGTCTGACATGCATAAAGATCCTCACTAGCCTGTAGTGCCTCCCTAGGTATCATTTGCATATGAACATCAAGGGTTATCAATATAAACAAATTCTTATCAGACATTACTTTTTTATTTATTTTCAGAACTCAGTTCCTCAGCAGATGCAAGATATGATGCTTTTCTAATAACAAATGTAATTCCAATGTATCCTTCCTTCAAAAGTAAGTACTGTTTCTGGCTGTTCGGCACTTGTGTCTCTTTTTATAGAGGCAGCGAAGAAGAAAAATCACCCATTTGGGGAGCAAGTTGTCTCCATGGAGCACAACTATTCATCCTGGGCTTAAAGTTGTGTTGGAGCGAGGGACTGGGGAGAAATTCAATTCAGTTTGAATTTCAAGCCAAGTCTATCAAATTTGCACTTTCCAAAACAATATGAAAACCATAACACAGCCATCCTTCAAAATTCACTTATCTGAATTTTGTGATGCAGTTCTTCAACCAAATGAATATATTAGTGAAAATAACTTACAAAAATGCATTGTGTTAGGATAATTGCTTGCAAAAATGTGTACATTGGTCAAAACCGCATACAAAATGTGCGTGTGTGTGGAGAAATTTGCACTAAAATGTTTGAGGATTTTTTAAAAAAAAATAGAGTGCTGCAGAAATGTAGAGAACCAAATTTAAGATTGGAAATATGAGAAACTAAGAAAACCAGCAGTGACAGATCTTTCTATTCCTAGTTGGAGCTAACTAGGTCTTAGTCCCAATATCTGTTTTCAGTGCCAGGAGAAAATCCTGGAATACATGGAGTTTGAATGAGAGAAAAATGCACTTTACTGTGCCTGCTCTGGGCATTTTTCATCTACATATAACTTCAAAATGCACTAGGAAATTGGGGAAAGAGGCTTCCAGATTGGATCACTGGTATGGTTTTAAAAAAAAATCAATACTGTACATGTTACTTTTTAACTGTGCAGTCCAAAATTCATAAAAATCTCAATCATAAAAATAACTCCTAACTATGGATTTATAGTTATGTATTTTTACGTATTTTTCACATTCTGATGCTACCCCATAACACTGAAATTCTCTTTGTGGCTTACAATAAATAAATAGAATTAAACATAAACCATGAAATCAAACTGTGGAAACAAACATCACAAATTGACTTCCACTGCCCAAAATTAAAACACAGACTTAAAAACTGAGAGGCCCAGAATATATATGGACAAGACCTGGGTAAACAGAATGGTCTTTACCTGGCATTGAAAAGATTACAAAAATGGCACCAGGCAAGTCTCCCTACAAAGGCTGTTCTATAACTGAGGTGCCACTACTGAAAAGGCTGTCTCCTTGGTGGATTTCCACCTCACTTTATTCAGCAGGGTCACCCAGAACAGGGCCTCAGAAAAGGATCTTAAGGTTTGGATAGATATATGTGAGAGAACACAGCCTTTAAACAACTTGGTCCCAAGCTATTTACGGCTTTAAAATTTAAAAATCAGCACTTTAAATTGAGTGCAGAAACGGACTATGAATATAGGCAAAAAACAACATCATATAGAGCAGAAATTTAAACAGTGAGAATCATGCAAAATAAACTGAAGAAAACAGCAGAGGAGCTCTTGCAGATGACCTGTCTGTTGAGCATTCATCCTGATTTGCTTGTGCGGAAGTTATACATCTTCCTGACAACCAATCTTTATCCCACACTTTTAGTGCATTTTCCTATCACTTTCCTAGCTGCAAGAAGTCTGGGGTTTTTTAAAAAGTGAATATGATGTGATAAGAGTGTTTTTAAACCACTTTAACTGCACAAACCTAAATTTCCGGTGTGCGATTGAATCCCTCCTGCAAAATACTGACAGTCTGGAGGCAATCCATAAGTAGTCAGTAAAAGTCTTGGTACCTAAATGGGGCTAATGTAGGCACCACTTGTCTGTGGAGCACGTTCTATAAATTTGGAACCCTTTTGAAAACAGCGCAGGGCAAATGGCATGATCCATCACAATGTCAAGGAACTATAGTTGGCATCAGTGTGTGCTTTGCATGTATAAGGTCATGTGTAAGAACCGTGAAGGAAACAAATCCTGTTTTTGTAGGAAAGAACAATGTGACATCTGTATAGTGCCCATTGCAATGCCAGCCTCAGAATGACACTGTGTATTTCCTTTGTTATGGTCTGGCCAGAGAGAGTAGAATGAGAGAACAAAGCAGGGTAGCAACTCCTCAACCCCAGAATAAAGAAAATAAATCTGCAGTGAACCTATAATCAGTAGATCTTGGATATTTGACTAAAAAGCATGGGAAAACTCCTCCGTTTACGTTGAATACTATGTCTGTTTTGGAATATGAATGCATAAACCCAGAATTTATTAGGAGTTTGTTGTATGATTTTAAAAATTATTTTTGAGAACTGTGGTTTTACAGTTTGTCATTTACATAATCATAGTAGCATAATAATGCAGCCATACATGTAACTTTTATTAATCAAAAGGACTATTAACCTCCTGGTTAAATACTGCTTATATAAATCTCCTACTTTGTCAGTTCCAAAAAATGATGAGTAAGGCCCATTTTGTGTTCAAAGGTGTTGGGTCTGTTGGCTTGTGTGCGTTGTTGTGTGAAACAGCATACATTACGTTGTAGTTAAGTTGCTCAAGAAACCGTTCCAGAGGCATTAAATCATGTAAGAGTCTTTATTGCAAGACATTAAGGCCAGAGGCTTAAGAGTAAATACATGTAGAGATTCTTCTCACCCCCCTTCTGGTACATCTCTCTCCATAGATGAACACAAAAGACAGCCTCTCAGCTCAGAGGCATAATTCAGAAGAACAACAACTCACATAGACTCTGTTACAACTTTCCCAGCTGTTATCAGATGGCTACCATAGCAACGGCCCTGGCAGACCGTTCCCAGACAGAGTATAGACATAACTCCCTCTTAACCACAGTTACGTCTTCACACTTGCAGGCTTCATGGAAAACTACTAGAGACAGTAATGCCCACTGGTCACCAGCCCAACAGGGTCCTCCTTTTCCTAGTTCTGATTCTCATTTTGAATTTTGTTGTATGCCAGGAAAATACCAATAAATAATAATATTAATGAATCACCTTCTGCGTGTGTGTGTCAAGGTGATTTACAAAACATATACGTAATAATTATGGAATTGGCAATGTGTGGCTTGCCTGGCATATTACAAACCACCCTTAGGGGGTGCTGTTTCTCTGTGCACTCTATCCCCACAGATGCATTGCACCAGTATGGGGTTCCTCATGGTGAGGGCCATCCAATGTCATTGCTCGCAGCAACAGTATCGCCAACTGTAGTGCTTTGCATGTTCCTTATAGGACTGCAGTCACTCAGTATACACAATAAAGTAAAGGGATGTAGTCGAATACACCATAGGAGGCAAACCAGGCTCCCTGCCTCTGGTGACCCCAGCCAGTGACAACTGAGCCTATTCCTACATGCATAGCTCTATCCTGAATTTGCTTTCTTTCTTTTTAAAAATTATTAGGTTTTATTTATAGACACAAACATAAATAAAAAAATCCTGAAATGTTAAAATTAAAAGAAATTTATTTATTACTCTCTCTTCACCAGGAGGTGCAGGTTACAACAATTTAAAATTCAATATTAAATACAATTAAAACAAATTACAGTCACTGGAATAGAGTGGTTCCTGAAAACTCACATCTCAGGTGTCAAAAGCCAAGGTACTTAACTAGCAGTTCTTGGGCTTAAAACAATAAAATATATTCTTTAAATTGAGTAATTTTATTTACAATGTTTATAACTAAATAATATCTACTGTATTATTTCTTTCTTTTAATTTACAAGGTATCCTGTGTGTTTGGGGGGGGGGACCATGAGCACAACAAAAATAAACAATTAAGTTACAAGGATAGTTAACAAAAAGTGACTATTTTCTTTTTCTCAATCATGTGAAAAGAGACAAGGATAATCTTTCTTTCTTTTTTCTTAACACAGAGGTGTGGAATTACTTTCAACGGGTTATGGTGAAGAGATATGCCATTGAGCGGAATGGAGTCAATGTTATAAGTGGACCAATCTTTGATTATGACTTTGATGGTTTGCACGACACACCAGAAAAAATAAAACTGTAAGGTTCTAGGCTGTAATCTCTTAGGAATGCTGACCTAGGAGTATGGCCCAGTGAAGATGGTGCAACTTAACTACACATACATAGGATTGTGCTGGTAGACATGTAGCTTTTTATGTCGTCTTGGTAGATTCCTACTTATTTCTTGAAGGGATGACTTCAGATTAATCAGACTAACTCAGAAAAATAACATGCTATGTGTGAAGTTTTTATCATGCAATAAATCCTAGAGTAGTATAGTATAACACATTTTGGCATAAAAACAAGAACTTTAACCTATTGTAAAAGCTCAGCAAAATTAAAAAGCTCTTAGCAGCTTACCTGCTAGCTTAGTGTTGGCCAACTGAACCTCCCCAACTGAACTTGGGTGCCACAATAGAAAAGGCCGTGTCTTGCATCCCAACCTATCATGCTTCTGGAAGTGGTGAGATGTATAGCAGGGCCTTCACTGTTGAATTCAGTGGATGGGTTGGCAAGATTTTATGGGGCTCATGTCTGAGACACTCACTGTTTTATGCAAAACGGCTGTAGCTCAGTGATAGAGCATCTGCTTTGCATGCAGAAGGTCCCAGGTTCGATCACTGGCATCTCCAAGTAGGGCTAGAAGAGACCCCCGTCTGAAACCATTGCCAATCAGCATAGTCAGTGCTGAGCCAGATGGCCTGTTTTTCTGACGTAGTATAAGGCAGCTTGCTATGTTCCTATACTTCAGATATCCTGGTCTCAAATTGTTCAGGGCTTTGCAGGTTAGAAGCAGAAAGCTGAATTGCTCCCCAAAACAAATCGTTTCAACTGCATTGACTTCCACAACTTGGGTGCTAATACAATCAGCAAAGAAGGCTCCAGATATTGGTCTGGCAGTCCTATTTTGCACCAGCTGACCCTTTTCAGGACCAGCAGCACATGGAGCACAATGTAATAATCCAGGCTGTATGTTGCGCTTTTAGCCAGAGAAGAACTTGGGAGTTTTGCAGTGTTCTTCTCAACTTTGAAGTGGGCATTTATGAGCCTCTGAGCTTCTGTTCAGGCCCAAACCCAGTGAGCTTCACTAGCCTCTCTCCTTTACATAGTAATCTTCACTAAATCATTATGCCCAAACACTTTTGTACATTGTTCAAAAATGCCAATCAGCTTATTAAGTTAGCTGCAGATATGAAAAGTGGTTTAAAAAAAACACAAAAAAACAACCACCACTTCCTATGTGTATTCCATCTTTTTCCCTTGAAAAAGATCAAATATTGACGCATGATGGGAACTAAATAACAATTCATGCAACTGGCAGTGGCAGCTGATGGCTCCATGTCAGTGGGGCAGTGGAGTCTGCTCCAGGTTTTAGAACAAACTTTCAAAGAGCTGTCCAAGGTGGGCTTTTTTTTCTTTAGGTATTTTAATAGATCTATTTCCTCGTGTGTAAAAAGGATTTTGCAGTCCTTTTGTGTAAGGCAGACAATGCAGGATTCCCAACTCTCAGTCTCCCCAACCCTGACTACTGGCCATGCTGACCGGGGCTGATGGGACTCCCAACAACATCTGGAATAGGGATAGGGGAATTTTTTTTCAGTTTGTTCACATTGAAAGCCAAATTTATCTAATTTACACTGTCATCCTTCAAAATTCACTCTTATCAGAATTTTGCAATGCAGTTCTCCAACCAATGTTTACAAAGATGCATAGGTAAATGTGAGCATAAAAATGAATATATTACTGAGTTTTGATTGAGTTTATTTATATACTGCCTTTCCATGGTGTGCCGTGTCCAAAACAGCTTACAACGAACAGTCAACATATCAAAATACAAAGCATTGGGATAGGGGAGAGAAGTCCGTTTACAAAAAGCAACAATAAATTTAAACAAGACAAAAATCAACAATTTAGCAAACATGGAATAAATTATATTACAAAAGAAATAATCTGGACTTAAATGCAAAGCAAGATAATGAACAAACAATAGAGCTCCAGGTGCAGGTCTTATTGAACTCCCAAGGAACCTCAGCAGAGCCTGGCTTAAATACAGCTTGGTGTGCGTGTGTGGGGGGGATCCTCTCACCAGGCTAGATGGCTTACAGCTGGCTCCTTCCCTCCTCCAGAGGAGACCAAAAGCAACAGGAAAAAAAACTTGCCTCCTGCAAGTTGGTGCAGGTCTTATTAAACTCCTTTATTAGAAGCTAAAATGATGAAGCTAGAAGCTAAAATGATGAAACTGAGGTTATCTTACTTTGGACACATCATGAGAAGATGTGATTCACTAGAAAAGACAATAATGCTGGGGAAAACAGAAGGGAGTAAAAAAAGAGGAAGGCCAAACAAGAGATGGATTGATTCCATAAAGGAAGCCACAAACCTGAACTTACAAGCTCTGAACAGGGTGGTTGATGACAGATGCTACTGGAGGTCGCTGATTCATAGGGTCGCCATAAGTCATAATCGACCTGAAGGCACATAACAAAAATGAGTGAAAATAACATACAAAAATACATTGTTAGAGGAAAATGGCTTGCAAAAATGTGTACATTAGTCAAAACTGTATACAAAAATGTGTTTTAGGAAGAATTCACACTGAAATGCTGAAGAATTTCCATGAAGTTTTTTTTTTAAAAAAAGTGAATTGCTGCAGAAATGTGGAGGAGTGAATTTAAAATTGGGAAAATGAGAAACTGAGAGAACCGAAATTGACAGATCTTTTCATTCCCAGTCTGGACAGCCACAGGGTCCACACCTCTGTTGTAAGGAGATGCTATTTTATAAAACTTTTTTAACTGGTAACTAAACCAGTGGCAGGTCTTTCCCCAGAATCTTTTTCAGCATGTCCTTTAGATCTATTTGTGCTTCTTTCTTTTTTTTTTAAAAAAAAGGTCAATTAAAAAATCCCTCTCCTTTCTTCTAGGTTTGTGGAAGGAAGTTCAATCCCAGTTCCAACCCACTACTACAGTATCATAACCAGTTGTTTAGATTTCACTCAGCCTGCTGACAAGTGCGATGGACCACTCTCTGTTCTGTCGTATATATTTCCACACCGTCCTGACAATGATGAGAGCTGCTTTGTAAGTTCAAACCAATTCCTTTGCTTTTTGTCCCCTTAGTAACATCCACAGCAAACAGGAAGAAAAGATGAAATAACTTTCAATCTTGTTTGTCTGCAGTGATGTTCAGACTTTTGTTCTACCCGATGCAGATCTGGTCAGGAATTCTGTTACTGAGATAGCCTTATCCTCCATCAATCTGTTTATCAGTGGTTACTAGCTATGATGACTATGCTGTGCCTCCACTGTCAGAGCAAACTCTGCTGGAAACTGCAAGAGGGGAGAGTGCTGTTGCGCTCAGGTCCTGCTTGTGGGCTTGCCATAGGCATGTGGTTGGCCACTGTGAGAACAGGATGCTCGACTAGATGGGCCACTGGCCTGATCCAGCAGGCTGTTCTTATCTTCTTAAGTTCAGAACCTTTCACCCCATATTTTGGAAGTAAGGGATTTCCCTCTCTTGCAGTTTGGGGGGGGCAGATGAGGCGAGGGAGCAAAATTCACTGGCATGCCACCAACTGTTGGCCAAGGGATTTAATCTGAAAGAGAAAATGAATAGGAAAAAGGCCCATTTGTATTTAATTCTGTTTTAATAAATATGAGTTAAAACTAAATAAACGTGATAAATAAGTATGAGTTAAAACCCAGTTCTATTTAGACCAAATAAAATTTTTAAGTTGTTTGGATTTCTCTTTCCCTTTTTTTTTTCATTTGGTTTGCAACAGAAGCAATTGAAGTAGCAACAACGGTAAAGTCCAGAGTTCTAATAACCCAAGTATTATCCAACGCTTATTTGAACTCCAGCTAGGGTGATAAATTGTGAATATTCATGGTCATGACCAAGCAAATTGTTCTATTAAACCAAACCTCAGTGTAGGGTACATGGTGTTTAATTTTTCATTTTCATTCAACTGTGGAAACTGGTAGGTAGGGAAGAGTGCTCTTGCATTTGGATGCTGCTTACGGGCTTCCTATAGGCATCCGGTCGGCCATTGCGAGAACAAGATGACAGACTAGAAGGGCCATTGGCCTTCTCCAGTAGGTGGTTCTTATGTTCTTAGCTAGGCTACCAATAGCTGCCAGTCTTAAAGTCAACAAACTATCAGCCTGGCATCTAAGAGCTGGCTAACGTCTTTCTTTGAGACTTTTATCCCACTGCATTGTTTCATAGAGCCCTCAAGGAGGCTTAAAATGTCTCATGAAAGAAATAAGGTGCAATAAAGCCACCGTGAAAAATTAAAACACAGCTAAGATCTGTTCTGAAAATGATTTAAGTAAATAAATTACCAGCGTATGCTAGAACTCTCGCCTCTTTTTTTGTAAAGCATGCTAAATCACTGAAGTATGCACTCAACTTTATTCATTTATATCGTATAAGGCAGCCTTCCCCGACTTTGGGTTGCCTGATGTTATTGGACTACAACCTCCATCATCTCTAGCCAGCATGGCCAATGCTCAAGAACAATGAGAGTTGTCGTCGAATAACATACCTCAGAAGCAGCCTTTCCCAGATAAGACTTATGAAGACCACAGGTAAACAATCCCAGAGTACTTTCTCTGGAATTGCTTACCTGTGTTCTTTCTATGTCATGCTTATTAAACATATTTACACAGCAAAAATGTTCTTTTGTGAAAACCAAGCAGGCAGCTGTGTTTACTTAAATCAATAGAAGCAGATGGTAGAGATTTGCACTCTCCTTCTTTCGGATGGAAACAATTTGGTGTGTCTCTCCTCCGAGCACTCTAGGGGCTTGGATGAGCCATTTAATAATCAGAACGTGGTTAGAGACATGTACTTCATAACAATTAATCATCCATTAATAGTAGCAATTGTCTGATACTCTACCGTATCAGTAAAGGAAGAAAAGAAAAAGTCCCTTCCCAATGTGGAAAGGAGAAAAATAAAAAAGGGACAAATGTAAGTGAAGTTATATGTACTTTAGTGGCAAATTGCAAGTTAACTCGTGTGTGTGTGAGAGAGAGAGGGGGGGGAGGGAGAGAGAAAGATGTGTATGCACGCATGCACAAGTATAATGTATGAAAGGTGCATTTTGAGTATTGCAGCAGAAGAGTTCAGGTATTTGACTGTTCTCTGTGCTAGGTATACAAGGGAGCAGCAATTTCCACCCCATCTTGTGTTCATTGCAATCAGCGCTGTTTCCATTCCGCTATAGTTTGGCTTCTGCTAAAACCTGTGTTTGTCCCACTGTTTCACTTTGGCCAAAACTAACATAATTATGTAATTAAATAGGTAATCAATTTCAATGCATTTCAGTGGAAGGGAAACATTAAAAACAATGCAGAAAATTATATGACATGTTCTAGATGGATAAACTTAAGTTGGCTACATTGGCTTCTAGGAACACCAGTAAGTCTGTGATGGAATTTGGTATAAAACTTAATTCTTAGTCCTCTCCTGTCAAGAATGATAGTGGTCCAGCTAATCCAAGTACACAACCATCCTAACTTAAACTGAACTCATTCATAAAATAATTTCTTAAATGTATAACTGCGCTGAATTTTTAAGATGGTTTCAAATGGCACAGCACCACCTGGTGGCCACTTAATATCTTCCGATATGGGATTTGCATCCATGTGGGAAGCCAGTTTCCTTCAATCTAGCCTGGAAGTAAACCCAACTTTTACTAGCCTCTTGGTAGCAGTAGTGTGGCTGGATTCACTTTGAAGCTAAAACCTACTCTTTTTTTTAGTGAGTATGAAATATGACTTTTTGGTTTAGAAGGAAACATTAAACATGGATATATATCACACATGCACACATATCACAGTGCTTTTTGCGATAGTACTCACTGGTATGGAGTACCATCACCTCTCCCCCCCACCCTGCCATTTTATGCTGGCTCTAGGGATGCAAAGATCTGTCAGTTTCAGTTTTCTCAATTCCTTATTTTTCAAATCTTAAACTCAGTTCTCCACATTTCTGCAGCAATTTGCTAATTCTTTTTTAATCCAAATGAAATTTTTACACTATTTTAGTGCAAATAAGCACATTTCTGTAGGGAGTTTTGACTAATGTACACATTTTTGCAAGCCGCTTCTGGTAATACAATGCATTTTTGTATGTTATTTTCATGCACACTTTCCCCTGATACATGCAGTTTTGTAAAAATTGGTTGGTTGGAGAACTGCGTTGCAAAATTTGTATAAGTGCATATTTTGAAGGATGGCTATATTTCGGTTCTCTTTTTTTTTTAAGTGCAAATTTGATAAATTCAGCTTCAAATGGGAACTGAAACTAAATTCTCACCCATCCCTAGCTGGCACCCCACAGCACTTTTATCAAGATATGAGTACCAGCACCTCATTTTTTACCAAAAAAATCAATGTATGTTCGCATGCGCACAGACACACAAGATCTATATATTTAGTAGTAAAAACCTTATATTAAATTTCCATAATATGTTCATATTGAAAATCTGGATGAAAATGTGGAATGAATGTGGAATAATAAATTTCCTGTCCATATATACTGTCACACTATGCCACTTGTTAAATTTAGATAAGTGAGAGGAGTAACTTAGAGTGATCTTCAGGCTAGGGAAAAACCTGTCCTTTTCTCTTGGGCTATACTGACCTGCAGAAACTACAGGGAAGCTGAATTAAAATTAAACAGCAGCAGCAAAAGTAACTGGGATTGCAGCAAAAGAACCAATTGAGTTCATGGGATAACAGTTCCTTAGATGGAATTTGGGCATTGGTCCGTTTAGCTTACAGGTGGGAAACTTCAGGCCCAAGGCCTTAATGTGGCCTCCTAAACTTCTGTCTGTCCCTTGAGGCTCACCCGCTCGCACCAGGCCACGCCCCTTACCACCCTTATTCATACTCCTCTTGTGTGATTTTGCCTCTCTGGAATGCCTCCCTGGTTTGTGACAGCGCCTCTGGGTATGTGAGTGTGTATAGAAACTACCCTACTGTACAAAGGTAACATTTACATTTGTTGCCCTACCCGTTTTTGCCTCTGGCTACTGGCATGCAGCCCTGGTAAGTTGTTCTGGAAGGAATGTGGCCCTTGGGCTAAAAAATGTCCTCCTGCCCTGATTTAGCTCATTGCCAGTGGCTCTGGCTCTTCAAGCAGACATCTTTCCCAGTCCTGTCATCAAAATTCTTTTTGATTAAACATCCTGGGGACAAAACCTGAGAGATTTTTTTTTTTAAAAAAATAAATGCTTACAACATGCGTGCTTTGTACTGAACTATGGGCCCCTCCCAGTTCTTGAAGGCCCAGATCCCCAAAACATGAGCTGATCGAAATATAGTGTTATTCATATTATGAATATAGCATGATCTGATGCCTTTATGTGGATATGTGAACAAGAGAGTTGGTTGTTCTTCAATAATACAAGGCCAGATTTCCAAGCTGCTTTTGTGGTATGTTGATATAAACCAGCGGCAGTCAATCTGAGCAATTCAGTTTGTTCTTTCTAGGCATTCGAGAGAGGCTGCCTCCCCGTGGGTATTTTAAGCCCTTCTCCAAACTATGCACCCTAATTCTAGTCATGTTTCCCTTGCAAGTGAGTCCCGTTGATTTCTGTAGGGTTTATTCCCAAACGACTGGGTGCAGGAGTGCAGCCTTGATTATATATTTCTTTCACCAGCAGTCTTAAGACCTGGGTTCCATATTTAACCCTGACCTATCACCTGGGACCAACTTTTAATTTTACAAAGATGTAGCTGGGCTGACATGCCCCCCACCCCAGTTTCTCAGTTTCATTTTCAGGTAGCACAAGTGGGAGGAGGAGATGCAAAATGAGTTAAAAGTTGGGATGGGTTCCTAAATGAGAGGCCACAGTGGTCCCGTTGATACCTGCCATTCTCTCCTCCCCCCCCAAAAAAACATGCTCCTGAGAATGATATTCCATCATTGTCAGAATAGTTACAGTATACCTGTTTACTTATACCATGAGTAGCCATTGAGTGCTTCCCACATGTTGCGGACTATAGCCCTTATCATCCTTTGCCACTGACTATGCTGGCTAGGAATGATGGCGATTGGAGTCCAACATCTGGACGACACCATATTGGTTATCCCTGACTTAGAAGGTGATCTGTCTAATTTTGGAACCAAATATAGGAGGAAGAGAACACAGGAGAAATATTCAAAACCAACATTCCTGCAGGTTCTTCTCAATAAATTGTAAACCCTCTCTATAAATACCATAGTTCAAATAAATAATTATTTCAGTTACCCTCAAGTAAAGTGGGGCACCCTCTTTAACAGGGAGAATGTATCCTAAGTTACATTGCCTTTCAGTTTCAGAACTCCTCTGAGGACGAATCCCGGTGGGTTGAAGATCTCTTGAAAATGCACACTGCCCGAGTACGTGATATTGAGCAGCTTACCAGCTTGGATTTCTTCCGGAAGACCAGCCGAAGCTACACAGAAATCCTCGCTTTAAAGACATATCTGCATACATTTGAAAGTGATATTTAACCTTCCTGTTTAAACTCAGCCCATCCATCCTCTCATGAAGTGGTGTATATTTTTATATTATATTTATTAATTTGAAACAGGACATTAAAATTATTAGTGTTTTTTAATCTTGCATCAAATCTTAAATATATTAAAGTCTTATGTCAGTTTATTTTTTGATTCTTTCATGTAGGGCGTATGTTTTTGGTCTTTTTCTTTTTTCCAAGTAGAGCTTTTGGAGTGCTACTGACACACAAAGCCTCTTGCTCAGAGCTTTTTAAAATGGCGCTGCAGAATTGATTGATTGCTTGGAGGAAACTTTTTAATTTTACCAGCACTCCCTTGCCTTGTGTGTTTTTTTTAAGTCCTGTACTGTGTATCAAACATGTAAAATGGCAATTACTGTTAACTATGTGATAGACATATTTAAGCTCCATAGAGAATAGAAACCTAAATATAATAAAACCACACATTCAGTTTTTTACTTTGTGTTCCTTTCTCATGCAGTAACTTGAATATCTAAGACATCAAACTCTATTTCCCTAGCTTGTGTTACCAGTCTGTTCCATATGCTGAGTTCAAACAGGACAGAGAGTGACTGCACGGACCTAAGAATGATCCTCTCATTTTAAGCACAGCAGACTGACTATCTGTATGAATAGGAGGCCTAGATTGCCAACTTTTGATTTAAATAAATAAATTCAGGTAATGAGGTGAGGATTGGGGAGGAGCAGAGCTATAACGGCGTAGCCCTTAGGAATGCTGCTGTTGCTCACAAGTAGCTCCTCCTAGGGATTTGGTGGGGGGGTGGGGAGAAAAATGATTTCACTTGCATTTAAAGGCAGATCAACCTGATGTGCACTTTCAAAAACAATGCATGAACCAAAATATAGCCATTCTTTGAAATCCTCACTTCTCTGAATTTTGGGTTGCAACTCTCCAGCCAACTAATATATACAAAATTACATATACTAGGGTAAAGTGAGCAATACTCCAGTTCAACACTCTGGGACTGGAACTTGCCACCCTGGGCTCCTTTGGGAGGAAGAGCAGGGTATAAATCCAATAAATAAATAGTGCTGTTTAGGAGTTCCTAGGTGAGACAGTTCAGAAAGAGGAATATAACACCCTTTTTCTTTCTAGTGCTCCTAAAACCTTGCCTTGCTGAGGTATAGAAAGCCCTGAAAGGTTTGAAATGGCAGGTAACTGCCACTCCCACAGGGGGAGCTTTCTAGAGAATGGCTAATGGTATCTTTTTTCTCTCTCCCTTCTGGAACCGCTCTGTATAGTGCACTCAGTGAGGTACATAAACTCCATGTTCCGCATCTGCCAAACCATAATCCTTCCTCCTTCAGGATGCTGTTGGGGTTCAAGCAGATCAATCTCTCCATTTCCCCTTGTTTTTATTTCTTCACCACCTGACATCCTCAACATTTTGTCAGTCTTGGAAGCCACAGAGTACAGGTACTTGTCAGATTATTTTTTTTTTAAATGTATATTTAATTTACAAACTACTATCCTCAGTTTGTAGAAACAGTTACCTTATTTTGTGCATCCTCATTTCCAAACTGATAGGCTCTTGATCACCCAAAGTTGGTATGGGAGGGAATAATTAATTTTGCAAGATGTTCGTGTGCAAACAAGAAAAAAGTTGGACTTTTGGGGGCACATTCTCCCACCCCTCCATTTATAGGTTTTTTTAAATGAAGTATTAAAAAAAACTTGACATCATTCTCAAATAGAGAAGAACATTATCCAACCTAGTACTCTATACCTAGGCAGGATTTTCTGTTCTCCATGCTCCACCATCTGGCCAGTTCCATCCCAAATTAAAGCATGCTGTGTTAGTTTTAACAAGGGATAACAGAGACTTTAATTGGCATCCATGATGATCAGGTCCAGTAGTGCTACTCAGTGAATAAATAATGATGTTTTCATGCCCCAGACTAACAGGGTTGTCCAGGGAAACTCTTGCCAGGTCAGTTTTCTTTGGAAGAGAAAGCACTGGAGGCAAAATTACTGCATTGAAAAAACAGGTAATCACACACTTCCAGCATTTCACATGTGAAAGTAGACACGCTCTTTGGTGTACTTGCAATATCCTTATTTAGAACCAGACTGCATTCGATGCTAACTTGCATTATTCCTTCCCAGAACATTTTTAAAGAAAGTAGGGTTTGAATCTCTACACAGCCATGAAGCTCGCTGGGTGACCTTGGGCCAGTCACTGCCTCTCAGCCTCAGAGGGAGACAATGGTAAACCCCCTCTGAATACCGCTTACCATGAAAGCCCTATTCGTAGGGTCACCATAAGTCTCAGGATTGACTTGAAGGGGTCCAGTTCAGTCTTGGAGCTTTGAATGAGAGCACAAAGAACACCAGTATGTGTGTTACATGTGAGTGACCCTTGATCCTTTCCCTTGTCATTTCCCTTGTCAAAATCCCCCCCCCCCAGCTCTTTTCTCCCCATGATTCCTGTTTGGTGGAAAGCAGCTCGGGGAGGCGATTTTGAGCAGACAAACAGCAGAAAGGAAAAGGGGTAAGCACCACCTTCGCCACTTTTCATTGCAGCCAAGATTGCTTTTCTTAAATAGAAAAAAAAGTCAAACCACTGAGAGAATAAAGTCTTGTGTCATTTGTAGTTTTAGCATCATGCTGAGAATCAGCAAATGAGATGTGCAACAAAATGTTTCAATGTGTTCTCGCCTACAGCCTTACATGGTCACAGCCAAGCAGCCATTCCCCCCTCCAGTATGTTTCATTGCAATCTGCCTTTCTGATTTTCTTTTCCAATGAGCACGCAACATTCTGTGGTAACTGAGCATGCTCAGTCCTCATCAGGCGGTTTTCCCAAGGAGCCTGAGACTTTCCTCTTGTTTCTGAGTGCCGCTGTTTGGGCTCCAATCCTGTTGCCACTCACTGTACCTCCGTTTCCTACTTGCCAGAATGACGCCTAAGCTCTCCCTTCCCTTTGCATGCACGTTGCTGAAGGCTCTTTCTATACATTGTATTAATTTAATCTGCAGCAGCCTCTCTTGCATTGGCTTCTGCAGCGATGTATATTAGCAGAACTGTTAACACTTGCTTATTATGAGTGCTGGTGGTATTTTAAAGTTAGGGCCAAATGGATTGCACAATCCTGATGGGTGATTTTTGTAAAAACATGGACCAGTTTAAGCAGATCAGGAGGGATGAGCATGGAGAGGAGGAACTTCATTTCTCTACCTATCTGCTGGTTTTCTGTTTTTTTCCTTCATATAAGACATTTGTATATCACCCTACAGACAAACTGACCTCTCCAAATTGCTGTTTCCCTTTGGGGTTACAGATGTTAGACTAAATATATGCCTAGAATCCCATGGGTTGCTGGGGGAAGAGTGTCTGCTTTTAAAACACGCTAACCTGTCTCAGGATCTGTTTGCATGATTGTGACAGTATTGAATAGAAAGCTTAATCCTACCGAGGATCTGGTTCTATTTAGCAATTGCAACTCTGAGACATTCAGAAATATTTACTATCTGGCTTGGCTGTTCTAGGAGTGTGCGGCAGAAAAGAATCGGGGCACCAGCATATTCGCTCTATGTGTGTGCATGAGCTTTTACAAGAGCAGACTCTAGAAGAGGGGTGGATAGAAGGTATGTCAGGATCTACTGGTAGATCTCTGGATGGCATAACTGCAAGCCTTTCCATTTCCCAATTGTTTAACAATAGCAATAACAAAATGACTTTTCTCATCTAAATTAGGCTGCTGAAATGAAGTAAGCTTGGGGTAACTTCTAAGCGCAAGGACTGTGAGCTCAGTACAGTTCTGGTACTGAAAACTAAATTTCTGGGTTCCGAATGTACTCAAAAGTTACCCTGTCCTTGAGTTCTAACTGTATGTATTTTGTATTTTGCAGATCTGGGTGGTAGATGATGGGGTTCAATTAAAAACAAAAGTAGAAGACTCAGCTCTGCCCACTCCCTACTCTCAAGTCAAGGCGCAGCTGCCCCCCCAAAAAATCCCACCCTTAAGATCTTACTTCCAAATATATGGGAGAAGAGGAGGTGGAACCTTAAAAATGGTTGTGCAAGCTTAACAAAACCTTGAGAAGGCATCCCGAACATCTCCCTCAACTATAAAAACAGGTACAATGTTTCAGCAGGGTCAGGTCCTGGAAAATAGAGGGTGGTGTTCAATGCTAGTCCTACTCAGAGGAGACCTACTGAAGTTAATAGATATTACTAAATCAGGTTTGGTAATTTCAATGGGTGTATACCACTTGATTGTAAAAAAAAATTCAAAAAAATTAAAATCATCAATCAAAACAGTTAAAAACAAGTAATTAAAACATTTTAAAACCAAGCAGCAATAGACTAAAAAGATTAAAATGCATCAACATGTATGTGTCTGGATAGGCTTGCCTAGGCGAAAAGTTTTAAGCAGGGGCCAAAAAGAATACAATAAAGGTACTTGCCTGATGTCAATTGGTAGGGAGTTCCAAAGAGCAGGTGCTGCCACACTTATAGAACAATTCCTTACAAGTGCAGAATGAGTATTATGTGGCAACAGCAACAGCTCCACAGATCAAAGCAGTTGAGTGGACACATATGGGATAGGGCGGTCCCCCAAGTAAACTGGTCCCAGTAGTAATACCTTGAAGTTGTCCCGGTAACAAATCATCAACAAGTGCAGATCAGAGACAGAGGTATTTTATGCTGACAGGGTCTCATTCCTTTCAGTAATCTGGCCATGGCATTCTGCATTAGCTGTGGTTTCTGAGTCAGGTGCAAGGGAAGTGCATTGAAGTCATCCAGTCTTAAAGTCACCAATGTGTGAACTACGGTGGTCAAGCAAACAAGTCCAGGAGTGATTATAGTAGTCTTACCAGGTGCAGGTGATAAAAGGCCCTTCTAGCCATTGAGACTACCTGGGCCTCCAGTGACAGAGTTGGCTCCAAAAGCACACCCACACTGTATACCTGCTCCTTCAGTGGGAGTGCAACCCCACCCAGGGCAGGCAATTGACCAATTTCTCAGATGTGGAAACCACTCACCCATAGTACCTCTGTCTTGCTAGGATTCAACCTCAGCTTATTTCCCCCCTCATCCATCCCATCACTGTGTTCTGAGAAGCGGTCCAGGGCCCACACGGCCTCTCCTGAAGATTTTGTTGTTATGGAGAAATAGAGTGGAGGGTCATCAGCATACTGATGACACCTTGCCCCAAAACTCCTAATGACTGCTCCCAGTGGCTTCATACAATTCCACCCTCCCTGTGAGCATCTGACAGCCACTGAACATATTTTGGTTAAGTTTACAATCCAAACTGAAACAAATCAACCCACAACTGTAACTGTAGCTAGCATGTGTTTGCAAACATGTGCATTAGGCAGGTACACTAATGGGCATGGCCACATTGTCTGCAGTGCGTAGTTAAGTCAGGCATGGTCAGCCTATAGTCTTTGGGCCGTATGCGGCCTCAGCCTAATTTCAAATCCTCCTTCAGGCAATCACTGCAGACTCCTGGCAAAACCAATCTCTTCCTCCCTCAGCAACCCACTGGGTGACAAGGGGGAGAAAGAGGAAGAGAAGGAAGTGTCAGGAAAAGAGGTGGGGAAGGGTGACCTTGCCCTCTTCTGTCTTTAGCTCCACCCATAATCAGCATTTGGCCCTTGACGGATTACCCCCAAGGCAGTGTGGCCCTCAACAGGACAACAATTGCCCACCACACATGGTAGTCAGCCCATGGTTGCTGCCATGCAATGTGCAAAATGGCCTACGAGTGACAAGCAAGTTGCAAGGTGCAATTTAGTAGAGAGGGATTTGTCCATCTGATATCCAAACTATACTATTAGGCAGCCCCTTTCACTCCATTTTATAGGGTGCAGTGCAAATATTCTCAGTTTCTGAGGACATTCAGTGGTCTGACTAATCCCTATTAAACGATATGTCCCAGCAGGCCTGTGATTATAGACCTCCTATTAAAGTGAGCATTGATTCTCACATACATGGATGAAAAGCACAGAGCTCTCCACAGAGAGCTGCCAGCAACAACCGCGATACACTTTGCCTTTGGAAGGGAACTACAGTTTCCAGTTTTGAAAGTCTGTCTGTCTCGCCATGTTCTTGGCAACGTGCGCCGTCGTTTGCTCACAGTTCCTAACCCGGCACTAAAAATAATGTCAATTGATTTTCCAGAAGCACAAATTAACTGCTGAAAACAACCTTTGATCTTCAGAAATAGGTCTGAGGCCTGCCGTTCACAGAATATACATAAATTACTTGACTTTTGTGCATTCGCCGTCTGGAAAAATAATAGTACGTTTCAGCAGTTTGGCTCTGCTCATCAGTGAGTGGGCTTCTTTGTGTCTAACCAGTCACAGGTGGTGCATTTTATTCTTAATGAAAAAGACACAAAAGGGGGCGGAGGAAAGGGGGGCACTGCAATGGGATTTCAAGTTAAACATCTGTACTCATGGGCGTTCACAGGGGAAGGCAGTTGCCCCCTACCCAATGACCCATAATGCCCAGATTCCTAGCTTTCATTTTTTTAAAAAAACAAAACAAGTTTCTCAAATTTGTGGAACCTGAGGCATGAGGCAAAAATATGCAGGCATGCTTCGTTTCAAAAACTTTTGTGAGAGAAGAGACTGCTCCCCCCCTTTCCGTGATTTACTTTGCCCCCACCCCTGGAAAATTCCTGTGGAAATCCATGGCTATACCTGTTTCAACTTGGGACACTTAAAAGAGATGGCAAGGTGAGTTCGTGTGTGAGGGAGAGAATGACTGAATGAATTCTCCTGAGCAGAAATAGTTGGGTGCAGGACTGGCCTAAGACGTTTTGCTTCCTGAGGCAAAGGAGCAAATGGCACCCCTATCCTGCAGCCCCATGACTCAGGCTACATCCTCACCATACATTTACAGCACTACAGTATTATACCACTTTAACAGTAGTGCCTCCCCTCAGAGAATCCTGGGAGCTGTAGTTTGAGAAGGGTGCTGAGTTAGGAGACTCCCGAATCCTCTCACAGAGCTACTGTCGCAGAATGGTTTAACAATCGATTCTTCTTCCCAGGGAACTCTGGCACTTGTAGCTCTGTAAGGGCACATTATTGAACTGGGCCCAGAAATGAACTGGCAACTAATGCAGCTGTTTTTGAACAGGTTATGTGAGTTTTAAACGGAACCCCAGCCAGAAATCTGGCTGCTACATTCTGGGCAAGCTGACATCTGAGACATCCCCAAGGGCCGCCCCATGGAAAGTGTGATGCAATAATCCAGGACGTTGGACGGATGGTTCCCTCCAATGCTCATTGCATAAGTAATAAACGGGACACTAGCCTCAGGGCCAAATCATGTATTATGTGAAAGATTCGTGATTCATCTTTTGACAGCTTTGTTCTTGCTTTGAGGGAACCATTGGTGTGGGGCTTCAAATTTGATCGCAGCAGAGATGTTTGTATTAGGGTGCTGCCAAAGCTGTCTGTGGCTACATGGGAGTGGTTGTTCTTGTTTTATTATTTGTTTTTATTGCACAATATATTTACTTTTGATTTTAACAATGTTGTAAGTCACTTGGAGACCTTTGGGTAGCAAGCGCCTAATAAATAAATAAAAGTAATAGCAATAACGAGGCTGACAAGTGCAGGTTTAGCTCTCCTCCCTCTTTTCCACCCTGCCAAGCTTGCACTAGTAACTGCAGCAGCTCCCCCTGATGTGGGTTACAGCAGCTTTGGGACAGCGGTCCCATTTAAGCTCAGGTAAACAGTTGAAAGAAAAGGCACTTCTTCCTGCCGTGTGATTCCTTAGTGGGACTGGCCTGTTAGCTGCTCCAAAAAGGAAAGAAACCAGGAGAAAGAAAGAAAATGAAGCTGCCAGAGATAACAAGCAATTTCATCAAATTAAAGAGTCCTGCATTACTGTGGATCCTTAATATTTATTCTTCACTTGCAATTGACTGCACAAGAGACACATCGGTATAGAAAAGGTGTAGGTCAGACTTAGTATTTACAGGCTCTAGGACTGATAAAGGAGCATAACAGCATGTAACTGATAAAAAATTTACCATTCCCACTGAAGAAGGTTGAAAAGCGTTTGGGATATATTTAGCACAATGACAACTTATTTTTATATGATTGTTTTACCCATGGTTTTATGAATGCTGGGCATGTTATGTATATCAAATTTATATTTGTTAAAAATACCTAGGACAAAGAATTGTACTGATACATATGCAAGTTTTTAATTACGTCTTATGACTGATACTCCAACAGGCAATAGGAATCCACATTCTCAGGCATATCTTGCAATCTGAGGGCCTGTTACCTGGAAATGCCGAGGACTGAACCTGTTGGCAGATTACCCTTGAGGGAATACGGCCCTCAACTGGAAAAAAAACCCCTCTGCACTAGTTCTACCTTTCATATTTATTGTACTGCTGTTTACTATCTTGAATAATTATAATTATAGTGTGGTTGCTGTTTAGGACATTGTGATTATGTATTACAATTAATGTATTGCAAGCTGCTTTTGTCACACTTTTTTTGGGGGGGTGGGATTAAAAACAACCACCGCCACCAACAAAGTGGACTTTAATGAAAAGATAACTTTCTGTGCTGGAATTTAGCATGTCTATGTATGTGTATATATCTGAGCAGAGAAACACCCAACAAAACTCTGGCTAACTGGAACTAAGGATTTAATAATTGGCAGTAGAAGTGTATTTCAAAGACTATTAACAGCACAATCCAATACAATCTCCTCAGTGCGGCTTACTCCCAGATATTTATTTAGGTTTTGGTTTTGTTTTTAAAAAAACAACCCTGCCATATTTTCCAAGGAAACACAAGGCAACTAACAGATTAAATAATATTATAAAACAAATAACATTCCAAACTAAACCCAATACAATAAAACAAAAAATAAAGTTCCTGGGAGCAAGTCTCATTGAATTCAGATGTCTAAAGAAAAGCAAATAAGTTAAAATGTCTGATGAGTAGGCTTTGACTCTTCATACAAAAAAAAATCAGTAACATTTTTTCCTATTTTGCACCACCTAGTGGCAGCACAAATGAAAACATCAGTGAAAGCAGTCACTAATTGCAAATTTGTTAAAACTATATAGTATTTCTAATTGTTACCACCATTTACCGCCAGCTATCCAGTTTAGGATATTGATAGCAACCAACCAATCCCCCTCCCCCACAAACCCCTTTTGAATCAGTCACCAGAGTTTAAATAATTCTGTTACACATCACCAGAAAAGGGGACACAGATCTCCATGACATTCTCCGATATTAATTTATATATATATAGTTACAAATTTAGCAATAACTGATAGTCAATGATTTGTGAGTGGACGCAAGCTTGTTCCTTTCCCTCCTCCCCTCATGTAGCCCCCAGTACCCCCTAAAAGCCTCTCCAGAGGGTAGGGGGACTTACCAACATTGTGGGATGTTGTACAGTAATACCTCAGTTAACAAAGTAGATGCATTCCTGGACATCACTTCTTTAACAGAAACTTTGATACCAGAGGTAAGAATAACATGGAAAGAATAAGGATAGGTGCCTACACCTGCTCATAGATGGTGGGGGCAACTTCAACAGGGGCTTTAGAGGGTGCCAACCTGGCACCCACCCACTTACTCCCACTCCCCTTCTCCTCTGAATTGTATTGGATTCTTCCCTCCCCGGCCCTGGGAGAAAGCAAGAGATCTCTTTTAATGCAAAGCAAACACGCAGACTTGTCAGTTTCACCCTAGCAGAGCTTATCTGTTTATTGATGGCAAAGCAAGAATACATGCTGGTCAGTTTCACCTTAAAGTCTCTGTGTTAGAATTGCTTTTTAATATGCTTTAAAAATATATCTTTAACCTTTTAAAAAAGATTTTTAACGCTTTTTTTCTTTTTTTAATGTTTTGTTTTAATGTATGTTAAGGTTTGTTTTTATGTTTTGAAGTGTTTTTAGCGTTTCTGTTTGCCGCCCTGGGCTTCTGCTGGGAGGAAGGGTGGGATATAAACCAAATAATAAATAAATAAAGTAAAAGCACAAGCTTGACAGTTTATCATAGCTAAACAAAGCTGGTCAGTTTCACCTTAAAAAAAAGCCTTGATTAAAAGCTTTGTTCCTGGAAGATTAATTAACTGAGGTATTACTGTATTGTATTGCGGTGGCAGGGAATCGCCCCAAATTAGGCAGAATAATATTGTTTTAGCAGAGCACAGGAATCTGCTACCTGGCTTTGGGAGATTCTCCTCTCCTACAGCAGCCTTATACATGTTTGCCCAGAATATTTGGTTTCGTAGGTGTCCCCCCACACCCTGATCTTTGCAAAGAGAGGGGTTGGATAATGGTGGTTTCGGAGGGGAGAGGAAGGTTTATTGTGAGAACTTGCATGCAATTTGCATGTCAAACATCACCCAATTACTATAATTTAAATTCACTAATAGGCAAAAAAAGCCTTGCGTTTAAGAATGTACCTATAGTCAACAGATTTAAAAAGCAGGGAAATTGGGCAGCTATAATGAATGCACCTGGGGAACCGGAGACCTGACCTTCTCTCTGAGATATTGTACTGCCCTACAAATTGGTCAAAATGCAAACACAATTTGGGTTGGTCTTTCACAGTCCAATCCACTTCCTGTGTAGCTTGGAAGAATTTGGTAACATGTGCCTCTGAGCATATGGTGACTGGTGGCAACACCTGCAATCAGTCCAAATAACAGAAACAAGACATGTGCTTTGCTGATCTTGTTTTAGCAGGGATGAAGCAACAATATTAAGACAGTTGATATAGTTGAGATACTCACTCTAAATATGTTTGATTTACTTTGCAGTCTCAGAGGTTTCCTATGGTAAATTATTATCTTTTGTTTCTGTTTCTGTGAATATGTGAAGAACAGCAACACTTTGCATAATTTACACTAAAAATGGTTTAAAATGGAATAAATGTCTGGTGTGGGTGTGGTCCCGATTAGGCAAGCTAAGTAGCTGTGAGTCTGGCTTTTAGAACACGTAACAGTTGGTTCTTCCTTAGCATGCCTGAGCTTATCACTGACTTCAATATTAACTTTCTTAAATTAATTAAAAATCAGCCATGCATTTTTTAAAGAAAGTCCAACAGGGGTCTGGGTTTTTTCTCTCTTGTTTTACACTTTGAACTATCGATTCTCCCTGAGTGTTTTGCGTATTGCCATGAAAACCTAGAGGGTTGTTAAGCAAGCTTTTCTGAGTTCAGGACTATAAGTTTTATAAGATTTTGATATGAAATCAGCTTATGGAAAGCAGCAGAATGGCATGGGGGAATGTTTCAATTTAACATGGCAGAATGCAAAAAAGCCATGCTGGCTATAGTATACAACCACTCTTGTGGCTGTGTAATAAGAACATAAGAAACAACCTGCTGGATCAGACCAAAAGATCTATGTAGTCCAGCATCATGTTCTTACAGTGGCCATTCGGCTGTCTATTGGAAACCCTGAAGCAGGACCAGAGTCCAACAGCACTCTCCCCACTTGCAGTTCTTAGCAACTGGTATCCAAATTACGGATGAAAAGATCTGTCAGTGTTGGTTCCCTCAGATTCTCATTTTTCCACTCTTTCTCCACATTTCTGCAGCAAACTGCTATTTTTTAAAATCTTCATGAAAATTCTCCAGCATTGTAGTGCAAATATCTCCAAACCCACACATTTTTGCAAACAGTTTCAACTAATGTATACATTTCTGCAAGTCATTTCTCATCATATAATGCATTTTGTATGTTATTTTCACTTACATATTCATTGTTATGCATATGCATTTCATTGGTTGGCTAACTGCATCACAAAATTCAAATAAGGGCTCTTCTGAGAATCCCAGGCAAGATAGGCCAATAGTCTGACATGCTATAAGGCAGCTTTGTGTACCATACTGCAAACTAAAGGAGAGGTGGGAAAACCTATAGGCCAGGGCTGGGGAACATTTGGGGCTCTAGGTGCTGTTGGACTCCAGCTCCCATCAGCCCCAGACAGCACAGCCAATGGTTAAGGATGATGGAAGTGGTAGGTCAGCATCTAGTAGGGGACAGGTTCCCCACTCCTGATCTAAAGCTTAAAGAATGAATAGCAGGGAGACTCATGCATGTTTCACAACACTCTTCCAATCACAAGTTTAAGTGAAATGTTATTGAGCATTGTTTGAATATTTACAGAAAAAACAGATCATACTGCATACCCTATTTACATTGCTTTTTCTATAAAAAGTGGAACTACTTTAAATAAATTTACAAGGTTTGCTTTCTCACCGAGCAAATGGGTCGATCCACATGCTTCAGAACTAGGATGCAAACAGGTCAGTCTAAAGTTGTGCCTCCAGATGTTGTTGGACCACAATTCCCATCTTTCCTGACCATTGGCAATGCTGGCTGAGGCTGATGGGAGTTGTGGTCCAACAACATCTGGAGGCATACTGGCTGGGAAAGGCTGGTCTGAATGGTAGAGCATTGAACAAAATTGGGCCATTCACCAACCACATCCCAACTGAAATATTTGGTACTATGGATCCATAAAGCTCACACTTCAAAGTAGACTGTGACATTCCCACGTCTCTGGGATGACCACCCCCACTCCCAAATGCCTGGATCAGGAAATCTGCCTCAGCCAGGGTCAGATATCCCATCTGAACCACAAGCTGCAACCCCACTCCCTTTTACCCAAAAGGTGACCGCTGCCATAATCTGATTGTAAAACTGGTTTAAGTACAGAACAGAACCTTAGTATGGTAACACTCTTCACCAACCTGACACATGGGATCCAGAATCAACCAAATACACTTTATTATGTACAAGATGTTAAATGTGATAGTAAATGAATAAGTTATTGTCCCATCCTACCTACCCCACTCATCCCAATGAAATCCTCCCCTAAAACCACAGCCCTTCTACCTAGATGTTCTCTTCTTGATCCCTAACTAACTAGCTAACTGTCGAACCCTAAGTTTTCCTCTTCAAAATTCCCCTTGGAATTCTCACTCACAGCCCCTCCCACCTGTCAGTCACGCCTCATCTGCACCTACTAACATTCTATTAACACCTTCTTACCTGAACACAATTTCAAAACAGTTCAAAACATATAAATAATTCTGATTTGGTGACAGACCAATCTTGGAATGGCCATGTGAATTTGCTCCTAACATCACCTTCCAGTCCAGGCAAATCAATTCCGGAACACTCAAGTAGTGCAGCCATATTTATATGGCAATTCCTGTCCTACTGTGACAGTTCCTTTGTTTTTTAAAAATAAGTTTTTCCTTTTGCCAGAACACACTGAAACACGTGCAGGAATCATTCTGAATGCCAAGGCCATTAATTAAAAAAGTAACAATCCTGTGTTGGCCTAGCCATGAAGTGGTATAGCATCTTCCACCACCACTGACTCACTCCTAGCTGTGTAAGTCTTGAGGATGATGCCCTGCTCTACAAATGTTACCACATGCTCTAAGACAGCAGTGCCACCTTAGAGCAGCAGAGGAGGGGTAGTGAAGTGGTAGTGGACTAGGGGTGGGCGGAAGATTTCTAGAGGAAAGGATAAGTTGTACAAGGGATTTGGCAAAGAGGAAGAAAGGGTCGTTTTGTGCCTCCTGCAACTGATTTGCAAAAATATGCCTTGCAGTTTTGTCCTTTGCAAAAAAGAGTGCCTTGCAATTTTATCCTTACTGGGAACTGGCTTTGGTTCCTACTGCAGGGAAACTCGCGTGCCTAACTTTTGCATCAGCATTAAGAACTTCAGCCCATTGCTCTGCTATAGTCAACTCTTGGCTGTAGTTAATGGCATGACAACAAGGCCAGTGATAATCGAAGCATCTGGTCCATGGAGCTCATAGACAGTTCATTCAGCAAGAAGAATGTGGAAACATGACTTGAGACAAGCTCGTACATGAAGCTGAAAAACAAGAACTTTTAGTGCCTGCAAATTTCTAAGAAAATGTTATGCTAATAAAAGAAACCCATATTGAGCTGTTACATTTTCCCCTGGTAGCAATATTTGGAAAGGGTGACAATGCTCAAATCCAGATTTCAAAGAACGCCATAGGAACTGAACTGGGCCATTTACAGAGCCAGATGGAAATTAGATTACATCGTAAAAGTACAATAGTTTTCCAAAAAGAAACAAAAAACCAACTACTATAATGAAACAAAGATACCCAACTGGGCAACTGGTTACTATTGTTCACTGCTGATTCACATGTTTGCTTTTAAGAAACTTTTTACATATTAAATATTTACCCCCTTTGAAATAGTTGTCGATTTCATATCTTTAATTCAACTGAGCTTTCCATAGAAAGCATTGTTATCTTGAGGACAGTTGCCATGACATACACAGGTCATGATGGACATCACAGGATGCTTGATAATGTTGCCTTGAGGACAGTGGAACTCAACCTGGATGGTTTTTGTGGTGTGAGGGGTGCAACAGCGCCCGTCATTGCAGATGCCACAATAACGGGGCTTATACGTCTGGATGCTGGTGCAGTTATTGTACTCCAAATGGATGGCTCTTAGAGACTTCTTGGTCCGGACACACCTCTTTGCCTGCTGTGGGAGGACAGGATATTATTATTATTATTATTTTATTATTTAGTTGCATTTCTAAACCGCCCTATAGCTAGCAGCTCCCACAATATTTAAACCACAATATTTAAAATACAGCAAGTGTGTATTGCGCAGACAATATAAACATTATATAAACAAAGTGAAAGAAAACTAAAAAAAAATAAGATTGAAAGCTTAAATACTTTAAAATGCCTGGGTGAAGAGGTGGGTTTTTACCTGGCGCCGGAAAGATGACAGAGAAGGCGCCAGGCGTATCTCATCTGGGAGGGCATTCCATAATTCGGGGGCCACCACCGAAAAGGCCCTAGATCTTGTTACTGTTCTCCAGGCCTCTGTATGGGTTGGGACCCGGAGAAGGGCCTTAGACGTCGAGCGGAGTGAACGGGTAGGAACATAGCGGGAAAGGCGTTCCATCAGATATTGCGGTCCAGTGCCGTTAAGGGCTTTATAGGTAAGGACCAACACTTTGAATCTGGCCCGGAAACATATTGGAAGCCAGTGCAGTTGGGCCAGAATAGGTGTTATGTGATCGAATTTCTTCATCCCAGTAAGAACTCTGGCCGCAGCATTCTGCACTAGCTGAAGTTTCCGAATCGTTTTCAAAGGTAACACTACGTAGAGAGCATTACAGTAATCCAATCTAGAGGTTACCAGAGCGTGAATAACTGAGGCTAGGTTCTCCCTGTCCAGATAGGGTCGTAGTTGGGCTACCAGCCGAAGCTGGTAGAACGCATTTCGTGCCACCGAGGCTACCTGGCCCTCAAGTGACAGAAGCGGATCTAATAAGATCCCCAAACTACAGACCTGTTCCTTTAGGGGGAGTGTAACCCCATCCAGGACAGGTCTGACATCAACCATCTGAGCAGAGGGCCCCCCAACTAGCAGCATCTCAGTCTTGTCAGGATTGAGTTTCAGTTTGTTTGCTCTCATCCAGTCCATTATCGCGGCCAGGCAGCGGTTCAGTATAGCAACAGCCTCACCTGAAGAAGATGAAAAGGAGAAATAGAGCTGCGTATCATCAGCATATTGCTGGAAACGCACTCCATAACTCCTGATGACCTCACCCAGTGGCTTCATATAGATATTAAAAAGCATGGGGGACAGAACTGAGCCCTGCGGGACCCCATACTGGAGCACCCAGGGACTCGAGTAGTGTTCCCCAAGCATCACCTTCTGGAGACGATTCTCAAGATAGGAGCACAGCCACCGCCAAGCAGTGCCTCCAACTCCTAACTCCGCGAGTTGCCCCAGAAGGATACCATGGTCGATGGTATCAAAAGCCGCCGAGAGATCAAGGAGAACCAACAGAGTTACACTCCCTCTGTCTTTCTCCCGACGGAGGTCATCATACAGGGCGACCAAGGCTGTTTCTGTACCAAATCCCGGCCGAAAGCCGGATTGAAATGGATCCAGATAATCAGTTTCATCCAAGAGGGCCTGGAGTTGGCGAGCGACCACGCGCTCTAGAACCTTGCCCAGAAATGGAACATTTGCTACCGGCCTATAGTTGTTAAAGTTATCAGGGTCCAAGGAGGACTTTTTTAGGAGCGGTCGCACTACCGCCTGTTTCAGGCAAGGTGGGACCACTCCCTCTCGTAACGAGGTATTAATTACCTCCTTGGCCCAGCCGGCCGTTCCATTTCTGCTAGCTTTTATTAGCCACGAGGGGCAAGGGTCCAGAGCGGAAGTAGTCGCCCGTATCTGTCCAAGCACCTTGTCCACATCCTCGAGCTGTACCAACTGAAACTCATCCAATAAAACAGGACAAGACTGTGTTCTGGACACTTCATTAGATTCAACTGTTACAATATTGGAGTCAAGGTCCCGACGGATGTTTATGATCTTGTCTTGGAAGTGCCTCGCAAACTCATTACAGCGGGCTATTGATGGTAATATTGCGTCCGGAGAACCAGAGTGTAAAAGTCTCCGGACAACCTTATAAAGTTCCACTGGGCGGTTACAAGATGACTGAATGGAGGTAGCGAAGTATTGCTTCTTCGCCATCCTCACCACCTTCACATAGCGTTTCGTGGAGGCCTTCACAAGTGCATAATTACAGCCATCGGGAGTTCGTCTCCATTTACCCTCCAACCGTCTCCTTTCTTGCTTCATCACTCTTAGCTCCTCGGTAAACCAAGGGGCCAATTGAGCTCTGCAATGGAGAGGGCGCACCGGGGCGATTGTGTCAACTGCCCGGGTCATTTCCGTATTCCACAGAGTGACCAGGGTTTTGACAGGATCGTCAGTTTTATCAGCCGGAAAATCCCCCAGAGCCCTCTGAAATCCTTCAGGATTCATTAGTCTCCGGGGACGGACCATCTTAATTGGTCCTCCACCTTTGCAGAGGGGAGAAGACGATGTGAGTCTAAATCTCAAGAGGCGATGATCTGTCCATGACAAAGGAATAGATGTAAGATTCCTCACTCCCAGATCACCTTCCCCCATTCCAGTGGCAAAAATCAAGTCTAGAGTATGTCCTGACACATGCGTCGGGCCAGCAACAAATTGAGACAGCCCCATGGCTGTCATGGAGGTCATGAAGTCCTGAGCCGCTCCAGAGGTGGCCTCAGCATGAATGTTGAGATCCCCCAATACCAAAAGTTTGGGAGATCGCAACACCAAGTCCGAGACCACCTCTGTCAGCTCAGTTAGGGAAGCTGTTGGGCAGCAGGGTGGACGGTACACCAACAGTATTCCCAGTCTGTCTCGCTGGCCCAACGTAATGTGCAGACACTCTAGGCCATTAGCCACTTGGATGGGGTGCCTAACAAGAGAGATGGAACTTCTATAGACCACAGCAATTCCCCCTCCCCGACTCTAGGATCTACCCAGATGCTGAACCGAATACCCAGGTGGGCACAACTGGGAGAGATTAATACCTCCCAGGTCGCTCACTCAGGTTTCGGTAATGCATGCCAGATCGGCTGCCTCATCCATGATTAAATCATAGATGAGGGAGGTTTTATTATTTACCGATCTGGCATTAAAGAGCAGTAACTGGAGATCCGAGAGTTGGCTGGTAGAACTACCAGCAATCCTGTGGATGTGAGGAGGACCAGAACACGGCACAGCCACCAGTTGTCTGGGCCGAGTTCCCCTTAACTGGCAAGTCCTCCTCACAGCGCCATACCTCCCATTACCCGTCACTGCGCTGATTGGGGCCCCCTCTGGTCCTCCCTCCCAACACCCTATCCTCTCCCCCAGGCACATAATAAAAATAAAATAAATAAAAAAACTCATACTCCATACACAATCACACACTCATTCATACAACCATTCATACACCCAAATAGCACAGCAACAACAGCAGGGTCCCAATAGCCACGAATCGCAACAGTGGCAGCTGTAACGTCAGGGGCTCAGAAGCGATCAGCAGCAGCAGCAGCAAAGCAGGCAGATGGCTCTCCCTCCCTGGGCAGCGATGGTCCTCTTCCCCTTGCAGGCAGTGGGTCTCCCAAGCCCCCTCAGCCAGCCGGCTTATATATCCCCTCCAAAGAAGGGACAGTTGGAACAGTATCAGCCACAGCTGGCTGAGTACCTGGGGCCTGGTCCTGGAAGGTGCCCACGTGCAGAGCAGGAGCCCAAGAAGGAGAGAGCAGAGATGTTATCCAGCAGCAGCAGCAGCAGCAGCAGCACAGGCAGGCAGATGGCTCTCCCTCCCTGGGCAGCGATGATCCTCTTCCCCTTGCAGGCAGTGGGTCTCCCAAGCCCCCTCAGCCAGCCGGCTTATATATCCCCTCCAAAGAAGGGACAGATGGAACAGTATCAGCCACAGCTGGCTGAGTACCTGGGGCCTGGTCCTGCAAGGTGCCACGTGCAGAGCAGGAGCCCAAGAAGGAGAGAGCAGAGATGTTATCCAGCAGCAGCAGCAGCAGCACAGGCAGGCAGACGGCTCTCCCTCCCTGGGCAGTGATGGTCCTCTTCCCCTTGCAGGCAGTGGGTCTTACACAACAGTAGGTGACATAGCATTACCATGTCCTACAAAGAAGCTTTCGGTTAAGTTATTAAACCACCAGCTACAACATAAAATCTAGTACTTTCTTGAGCTAGGCATGCAATGAACACCAGAAACGGTGCTTGCTTCAACAAGCACTCCTGCTTGAACAGCTGCCTGTAGAACAGAGGCGAGCGGGTCTGCCCCTAGCTATATCTCCCCCACCTCCAGGGAGGGGGGAAACCTTGCCTTGGGTCAAGGGCTCCTTTCAGGCAGCAGAGGCCCACTGGGATTCGCCTTTCTAGCTTGGAATGAATTGCTCTACAAAGGTGTAGCTTGAAGCAGAGGAAAGATGAACTCTTGCAGCAGGGGTTAGGGTAGGGGTTCAAGCGTTTAAAGTGCCCAAATCACTTTTGGAGCAAGCAGCACACTGCCTGCTCATCTCGTACACTGATCTATTGTTCTTGACAGGGTGGTTTATAACAGATGCTATTAGAGGTCGCTGATTCATAGGGTTCCCATAAGTCAAAATCAACTTCAAGGCATATAACAATTGTTGTTGAAGTACTGCAGGAATCTTAGACTGAACTATATTTAGCTAACTTAACCACATGGTGGCAGAGTAGCTATGATTAGCTGCCATTTGCAGTCACCATTCTTCTAGGCATGCATATATATTGCCTGGCAACTATTCTCTGCATACGCTCCACAGCACTACTTCATCTGTTAAAAGGCCAAGCCCAATGCCTATTTATAGGTATGCTACACTGCCAAGCAAAGATTTCTTCAAACACCAGCGTATGTAGCATATCTCCATGCTCACCAATAGTTTTTACACACTTCAGGGAGTGCAGAGCTGCTTATCATAGGGTTCTCAGAATGTCTCCCATCTAAGCATCAACTAGATGGGAACCTTGAGTTTTAACAGTCTAATAGCACCATGCGCCCTCAAGCTATTACCTGGGCTCAGCAGTTGCTGTTAACTGTATTGTCTAGTTCCCACCATGCAGTGGCAATGCCTACTCTCAGGAGCTATGTGGGATGGAGACCAAAGTGCTCTGGCACAAAGCACCTGTGCAATCACTCACATGGATCACACTACAAAATATCACAGCAGTGGGGAAAAGCCAGACCACAAGGAAATAGAATTGTACCCACGGCACATGTGAAGCTAGGTCAAGAGAATATCAATACATAAAGCTTATTCTTAATGCAAGTAACAGATGCTTTAATTGGCTTTGTAAATCGACTGACGTAACTTGGCTACTGACATAACTTGGCTACATGTCCCACGCTCCCGTCATCTCCTCTGGATGTCTAACAGCTATCTTTCAAAACTGCACTAAATATGCATTTGGGTGTACTTAGAAGCACTAAAGCAGAGACAGGGAACGTGTGGCCCTGCAGATGCTGTTAGACTACAACTCCCATCAGCCACAGCCGCCGTGGCCAATGCTCAGGGATGCTGGGAATCCAACAACATCTGGGAGACCCCAAGCTTCCCATCCCTGCAGAGACTGCCAAAAGTGATGGCAGTCCACATTAGAAGCCATTTTTGAGGTCTGTGCATAAGAACTAGTGCTGTGCCAAAGTCTGTCCAATCTCTCTCTCAACAAATAATCCCCCTTGCATGAGAGGTTTCTTTTTTCTTCTTCATTCTCAGGGTGCTTTAGAATTTCTTTAGAATATTGGCTGGGTTATCATTTGAGATGGCCATGATGGGTGGTGTGTGTGACGCCCCCCGCCCTTTAAGATTTCTGCAGCCTCCCTGGCTGCCTGTGCTTTCTGACCCGAAAAAAAAGCCCATGGGAGAAGTCGTGTTAGGTTGTCTTCCCCTGGACTTTGACTGAAGTGCAGGCACCCAGGAAAACAAAGTGCAGACCACTGGAGAGGCGATGTACAGAATGAAAGAAAGCACACTGACAATAAAGCCCTGTGCCCCACCCATGAGAATCCCACCAAAATTTCTCTCCCATTTGGTAAGTTTTGAATGCAGTTTCTTTTCTCATTAATTGATGCAGAATGTTAAAAGGGATAATTTTTTGGCACAGCACCACATATTACTGAGGATGCTCATGAAAGACCTTGCACCTGCTCCCCCAAGCCTGTGTTTTCGGCTGCTTGCTTTCTTGGAGAAGCAGTTGCCACAAGAGAACCATGCAGTGAGAACTTCCATATCAGCCAGAGGTTGTGCCATACCTTATCAGGCCGTTGACCATTTGGACATGGCCGCACCTCACAGAGTCTGGTCTGCTTCACCATCTCGCACATCGAATTCTTGTTGGTGACCCGAGTGGAGAAGCCCATTCCGCAACTCGTGGAACATGCACTCCATTCCGTTGTCTGCTCAATACAGTTAGAACTCAAATCAGATGCATCAGTCCCAAGTGTCGCTTCTTGTCTGTATGCTGAAGGGCACAGGATAGTCAAAAATAGGATTACTGAAAGTTGAGAATTCCTAGTATACCTTTGTCTTGAACTTTCATCATAAATGTAAATATACTGCCTTCAAGTCGATTCCGACTTATGGTGACCCTATGAATATGGTTTTCATGGTAAGCGGTATTCAGAGGGGGTTTACCATTGCCTCCCTCTGAGGCTGAGAGGCAGTGACTGGCCCAAGGTCACCCAGTGAGCTTCATGGCTGTGTGGGGATTCGAACCCTGGTCTCCCAGGTCCAACACCTTAACCACTACACCACACTGGCTCTCACAACTTTCATCATAGCAAGTCTTTATTTCATTGACAGAACTCCTTGAGCTTCCGACTGCAGCCATATTTTAGTCTAACACAGAATCAGCAACCTACCACGCCACACTTCAATAGGCTAGAGAGAGCATACGAAACTGTTTTACTGATCCATCTAGCTTAGTAGTGTCTGCACTGACTGGCAGCAGCTCTCCAGCATTCCAGAAGAGAGTCTTCCCTAGCTCTATGTGGAGATGCCAGAGAGTGAACCTGGGACCGTCAGCATGCAAAGCAGGTACTCTGCTATTGAGCTCCAGCCCCTTTCTAACACTCTGCCTCCTGGGATCAGCAAGAGTTTTCTTCAGAGACTTTAAGGTAATATGACAGAGGAGTTGAGGTTAGAGTGGTAGTGGCCAGTGGATCCATGTCACTGGGGCAGTGGAATCCACTCCAGGCTTTAGTCCGAACTTTCAACAACTCCTTGAAAGATTGGACTAAAACACAGAGCAGATTTCACTGCTCCACTAACATGGAGCCGCCAGCCACCACTGGGTTAGAGTGCTAGATGAGAACCAGGAAATCTGGGTTCTACTCCCCCATTCAGCTATTAAGCTCAGTGGGCGACTTTGGGCCAGTCACCAGTCTCTCAGTCTAGCCTACCTCACAAAGTTGTTGCGAGGATAAAAAAGTGGGAAAGAACCACATATGCTGCCTTGAGTTCCTTGGGAATATCAGTACACATGAAAAAAATCCTTTTTTCTAATCACAGACTATTACAGTACTCTAAATCCCTTGTGACAAAGTTGTTGTGGCTGAAATTCCATCAGTGAAAATATTTTTCCTTGCATAATGGAATGTTGTTGCTTGCACCCCCCAAACTCCCATTGGGGACCCTCTAAATCTGCTCTGGCCATTCCCCCAGCCCTTCCGAGCAGATTTGGGGACTGCATGTGGGGGAAGGGGTGAGGAGAAATCCCCTTGCACTAGTGCAAGAAGTGTGTGTGTGTGCAGGTACATATGAAGGACATTCTATTGCTTCACTTCAGAGATTCTGTTCATCTTTTAGTGGGGTGGGTTTGAGTGGGATCCATCCTTTTACATATATTATTGGTGCATTTTAGGTTGTTCCATTTGCGTTTTTAATATTGGTTTTTGTACGTTGCTTTGAGCTCACTTTTCTGAAAAAAGCAACTAATAAATAATAATAAAAACTATTCACAGGTTTTTCAAGCCTATCTTCATAGCCTGAATGGTTACCAATTTGTTTCTAAGTGAATTCTCAAGACGGCGAGTGCCATCTTGAGAGTTTACCAGTTTCTTTGCTTATGTGGTTCAGTCATGGGAGAGTGGCATAGTGGAGCTCTGGATTGGGGAGACCCAGGTTCAATTCCCACTTGAAAATGAAGCTCACTGAGTGACCTTGACCCAGCCACAATGTCTCAGCATAATATATCTCGCAGGGTTGTTGCAGGGATAAAGTTTGGGGCCAGGGAAAGGATCACCTACACCTAAGCTCCTTGGAGGCCAAGTTGGGAATAAAATAAATAAGATTTCTATCTTCTACATCTGTTTTTGTCAAGGCAATTAGGTGTGACATATACCATTCAGTGTAGCCAGGCATATATCTGTTGCATAAGCTTCAACCATAGGATTCGAGCAATGCCCATTTATGGTTTGTACAAACATAATAGAACTTGATTTCTTCATGCCCAGGTCTATAAAGTAATTTCCTTAAATAAAGTTGTTACTAGACATTTGTTTTACATATATATGCATGCTTGTGCCCAATCATGAGAATTACAGTACAGCGAGATATCCAGAGTTTATGACAATGTCCACCTGACATCACAGCATAGGCTTAAGCTATAAAAATGTAAACATTACCGAACTTTTATGGACAGAAGAATCAAGTAGTATAAACCAACTGGATAGGACAACAACGAGAAGCGACCTTGGAATGTGCTTGACACTGCAGAGAGCTGTGACGCCACATCACATTTGGACTTGGGCCACCTCAAAGAGTCTAAGAAAGCTTTATATAGAGCTGTTTTGCCCCACCGAAACCAACATAAAACTACGTTTCCTCATCTTCTCATACAAGCATGGTGTTTAAAAATATCATAACCTCCCCAACCAACTTTGGCACGCACAACAAGTTTATCCAGTTATATTTTTACTCCACGGGGCAGGAGAGCCAAGGCTGGTATCCGCATACACTGCAGAATGGACTATGTCACTTTAAGTTACAGCTGGGGAAAACTGGATGCTCACCTACATTAAAAGCTCCACATGAGGGAGAGAACGCGGCTACAATTTATCCCTGGCAGGAATTTCCAGCTTGCAGGAAGTTTATCCCTGGAAGGGCATTCAAATACGCTATTAACCTGTGGTAACTGGAATTTGCTGCCCAGAGTTAGAGTCAGTGTTTTGTGTGTGTTGCAAAGTGGCTTAACATCGCTCAGTGCGAGACACTAAACCAGTATAGAGTAAGGCCCTAGCTGAGTAGAAGAGGGAGTTATGTTGCTGTTCGCATGGTGTTGCATTATTTAAAATATGTATTTTAGATTGCTGTGACACATTTTATGGGGGACCTTATGGTGAAAACGAATAACAACAACAACAACAACGGAGGTGGGTGAATAATGTTTAAGGCTGAAAACATTCTTCACAGAACAGACTACACTTTGTGAGAACCGGTTAGCTGGGATTAACCGTGTTATGGGTTCGGTTAGTGGGAATGGCAGAGACTGATGAGGTCTGTATGGAGATCAGCTTCTAGGGTGATTTTGCTTAACCAGTAGTAAGAACATACAAAGAGCCTGCTGGATCAAGCCAGTGGCCCATCTCGTCCAGCATCCTGTTCTCAAGGTGGCCAACCAGATGCCCCTGGGAAGCCTGCAAGCAGGACCTGAGTGCGAGAGCTCTCTCCCCTCCTGCAGTTTCCAGGAACTGGTATTTGGAAGTATACCACCTCTGACTGTGCAGGCAGAACACAGCCGTCTTGGCTAGTAGCCATTGATAGCCTTATCCACCATAAATTTGTCTAATCCTCTTTTAAAGCCATCCAGTTTGGTGGCCGTCATTGCCTCTTGTGGGAGTGAATTCCATCGTTTAACTATGTGCTGTGTGAAGGACTTTCTTTTGTCTATCCTGAATGTTCCAGCATCCAGCTTCGTTGGATGTCCACAAGTTCTAGTGTTATAAGAGAGGGAGAAAAACGTATCTGTATCCACCACTTACTTGCCTTTCCTCTAATCTGAACACATCAAGTTAAACGATGCTTTGACATACAGAATTTTTATTGTATTTGATTTTTACATGCAACATTTTTAATATTTATCCTCTTAAACATGTTATGCTGCTCATTATGTTGCTTTAAATGTGGATCTTCATTGCATTTTTAATCAGATTTTTATTTAACATATTTATTTTGGCATTTTGTAGTTTGATGGTTTGAAATATGCTCCAAAGTGCTTTGACTTTTTTTAAAATGTAAAGCAGTAAAGAAATGATCTCAAGCGGGGTGAGGGACCTGCAGCCCTCCAGCTGTTGCTGGACTACAACTCCCATCATCCCTAGTCATTGGCCATGCTGGCTGGCGCTGATGGGAGCTGTAGCTCAACAACATCTAGAGGGTCAAAGGTTCCCCAGGGGTCCCTGTGAGAGAGGAGACCCTGGAGACTGGAATAGGGGTCCCTGTGAGAGAGGAGATCCCGGAGATTGGAACAAACGTGGAACAGGAACAAGATTTGGAGTCTATGGACTTTAGAAATAAAATCTATTGTTTGGAACTCAATGTTATCTCTGAAGAAATTAATGAAGATTCTAGAGATAAAGTTATCAATGGCATGGACTATCTTCTGGACTGGAATGATGTGATGGAGCCCAATATAGAGAAAATCTATGGAATTAACTGCAGCCATGTGACAATGGAAAAACTTTTAAGAGATGACCCAGTGTATTTTGAAAAAAAGAACAGAGATATGATTTTACAGCAGTATTTCAGCAACCTATTCAGAATGGATGGCAAGAAAATATTTGGGATAGAGGTAATTCCCATTAGACTCTTACTATATGACTATGGCTTTGACAGCAAGATTATTATGGAATACTGATAATGGAAGATTGGATATTGAAATTACTGGACTTAACAAGACTACTGAAGATGGAAGATGGAAAATGGAATTACTAGAGATAATAGAACAATGGCTACTGAAATTACTGAACCTAACAGATTCTGATGTGATGGATTAATTGAAATGTTTATTTTGACTATGGTTATGACAATAAGATTATCATAATTAGTAATGAGATGGATTAATCGATATGCTTATCTGGAAAAAAAAATTGATAGATATATTTCTTAAAGAATTGAAACCTCTCTTTGACTTTTTGTGGAAAGAATAAAGTAATGTTTATGAGATTTGATGATTAAGTAAGATAACTACTGGAGGAAAGTGATTTTATAATATGACTTAAGAGACAGGATTGTTATATATTATAGACTTATAACTGATTTGATCTTTGACAAATGGGAAGTCAATATTTTACTCTTTATTTTTTATTTTTGTTTTTTTTTTCTTTTTTTCTTTTTGTTTAACTATTTTTGATTTTGTTTTTTGTCTTTGAATGTTTTATGATTTTGTCTTGTATGTTTTATGAAAATCTGAATAAAAATTATTGAAAAAAAAAAAAATAGAGGGTCAAAGGTTCCCCACCATTGATCTAGAGCAGCCTTTCCCAACCAGTGTGCCTCCAGATGTTGTTGGACCGCAACTCCCATCTTACTGACCATTGGCAATGCTGGCTGAAGCTGATGGGAGTTGTGGTCCAACAACATCTGGAGGCACACTGATTGGGAAAGGCTGCTCTAGATAAAGTTATTCTGAAGTGAGCAAGCCTGTTCTGTCTCCTCATTCTGCTTCATGCGTTGACCTAGCCCATTTCTCAAGCGTGCTCACAAATAGGTTTTTAATCCTAATTGCCTCTGGCAATTGAGTCTGTACGCCTCACCCTCACATCCCATTTTGACCGTAAGAGCCACCTCATTTTATTTTAGGCATTTAAATAAGTAAGAGAAGAATAACTGAGCCAGCACTACCCAACATAATCCCTTTCTCAAGTTTCTCCGTGGCAGCTACTGGTGACTGGGTCATTCCCAACTCTCCCCTGTTGAAGAGCAACTCTTCCATCAAGCATCACAGTGGCCCAACTGATGTGGAATGCCTTGCCAAGCAAGATGGGTTAGGCAGATGTGGCTGTTTGAAAAAGGCCATCAGCAGATTATTTTCTTTTTCTGGTTTACACCGATATATGGATCTTGATGGCTTTTTTGGTCACAGTATTTTGGTTTTGGTTTTTGGGCCTAATTTTTGACTTCATGGCAGGGTTTTGGAATTGGGGATTCTTCTCCTTTGGGAGGGCTCTTTCAGGAGGAAGGATATAAACTGAATAAATAATAACTATTCTTGTGACATTCTGATTCAGTGGCTGTCCTGCATTTATTTTGAACACTCGGTAAAGTACACGCTTTAATAGAAAAGTCTTCTGTTAAGTTAGGCAATCGCAAAAGAACCACACACTCTCGGTCACTCACCTGCTATTGCAAAGCCTCCCACATCTTCATCTTCTTTAGGGTCACATGACCATTGCTCACAGCACTCCTTGGGGACTTCAATTTTCCTTGGGAAGGGGCAGTCAGGGCCAGGGAGCTGCAAGTCAAGGTTACAGCGGGGTACACAACCTATCTGTCCATCTCTGCACATACAGTGGTATTTACAGCTTGGCTGGAAGGTCTCACCGCTCCGGTAAATAATCCCATTGAATACACAGTTGTCTCCTTCAAGGTCTGAAGCAAAGAAAGAGAGCAATCAAGTTGCAGGCAAACTTAGCACACCAGAGTACCTAATGCTACTGTTCCTTCCCCCCCCCCGCACTTGCTGTGAAGAAAGACAGCAATCAAAGCTACCTTGCATATAGCTATGAAAGGAAAGGCAGAGAGAGAGAGAGTGTACACCATCTTCATACATGCGTCACCAGATAAGAGTTTGCTTGGAAGGCTGACAGGTCAACTAGTGCAAACCTCTTCCAAAGGATATGGGCCTCTCCCAGCTGTGGTGCATTTTATCTGTAGAGAATCTCGTATTTGGCTTCCTGGCAGTGTCAAAGCATTTTCACATACAAGGCTTAAAGTTGGCTCTCTTTTTGAGACCTGAATGGGGGAGGGGGCTGTTGCGTACATTTTGTTTTAAAAGTTTATTCCCCACCTTCTGACTGAACCCCAAGGCAGCTAAGAAGATACAATTTGATAAATACTGCTTCCCATCATGCAAGTATTTCCACTTGCGCAATGGGACTTTCCCCCTGTGCTGCACATCCCCCCTAGATCTAGGAATTTCCCCAACCCTCCAGAGCAGATCTGGGGAGGGCATGGGGCACACATAGGGCAGGAGGGGGGATGTCCCATCGCACCAGCCGAAATCCTTGTGCTGATGGGGACTTGTTAATTGGATACTACCCAAAGCTTATCTCTTGGGTTTGGAGCAGGTAAGAGATGCTGGGGTTATAACATCTATACAGTGGTTATAGAGCTCCCCAGGCTCTCTGGAGCTCCAGCTGCCATGCTCATGTGGGTTTATTTATTCACCTATACAACCTTTTTACCCCTCATTTTACCCAAAAAAGGATCCCAGATCAATTTAAAAAAGGCAGTCCCTGCCCTCAGGGACTCACATCCTAAAAAGACATGACATAAGAGGAAAAGGGGATGAGGAGGGAGAAGGGGAAAAAAAGCACTTAGTGTTCAAGCTACAAAATTCTTACAATGACCAGTTGGGATGGAAATTATCCAGAGAGAAGAACTGAAATCTCAGTAGCGGCCCTGCTTCTCTTCTCTCTCTCTCTCTGTTGGACCCTGACAGAATGGTTGCTGCTAGGAGATAACTGCAGGAAAGAGCTAAAGACAGCTAGTGAGAGCTGGTGGAATAGCATTGCTTCCCTTCTCTGCTTTATGGCAACCCCAGGGCAAATATCTCCCTTGAGGAAGAACGCTGCCAGGCAGTACCTATCGCTCAAGGGTGAGGCAACTCTTACAAGCCGGATGGAATGCAACTCCCGACTCATGTTTTGATAGCAGGACAGCTAAGAGATTAATCTCTCTTCTAAATTCTGCATTATCACTTGCAAGCAACATCAGAGCATGAGAATGAAGTTTCACCTACCAACATTTTCTCTGTCTTTGGTAACACACACAAAGTCACTAGGTCTTGTGTTCCTAAAACTAGACTGGCCATGTATTCAAATGATTCTACAGGTCACTTCCAGCCAGGTAATCTTTCATGTTATTGCTTCTGTTAAATGTCCCAAATCACACCCACACTTACTAGTATTAACACTTTTCACCAAAGGATTTCAGATTACAATCAGAAACAGTGCAGCAAGATCAAGAAATTTGCATTTTCTCCATAATTCATAAGTTCAGTACAGATTTTAAGTTTGAAAACAGATTTTTTTAAAGGGAGTAATCTTTCCTAAAATATAGACTGGTTCACACAACTCTAAACCAGGAGTGGGGAACCTTTGGCTTTCCAGATGTTGCTGAAGTACAACTCCCATCAACCCTATTAAGCATGGTCAATGGCAAGGGATGATGGGAGTTGAAGTTCAGCAACATCTGGATGGCCAAAGCACTCCTGCTCTATGCCATGCTTCATTAAAATATGGCTCAGATTTATGTCCAGACCCTTAACTATGGTTTGCTTACTACCATAAGCTGTTGACTTATGAACCGCAGTTTGCATGAATCCAGTACTCTTCCTTAACCATGGTTTGTTTGGCCACCCCATCCTAGATGCTCACCAAGCTACAAAGGCATAAGGCAAGAGCTGCGAGAAGGCAAACTGGAGAAACAGGCCACAGTTTGTTTGATCATCTGTGGGGCAATTCATGGTTTGTAAAGCAAACCACGATTTATCATTCCTTGCAAACCAGACCAATACCTTTAGACATCTGTACTGTATGTTCCAGTCTGTCTTCCAGCCTGGCCATAGCACTGAAACTGCCCTGATTGCTAACATTTGTCAGGAGAGAGATGGGGAAATGCAATCCTGCTTGTTCTCCTTGACTTCTCAGTGGCTTTTGATACTGTTGACCATGATATCCTTCTGGAACGTCTTGAGGAGATGGGGATGGGGGCACTGTACTTCAGTGGTTCCGCTCATACCTCCAGAGCCACTTCCAAAAAGTAGTTATGGAAGGCTACTGCTCAGCATTGTGGGAATTATCCTGCGGTATTCCACAAGGTTCCATTTTGTCCCCCATGCTATTTAACGTCTATATGAAGCCACTGGGAGCTGTCATCAGGAGATTTGGGTGGAGGTGCCATCAATGTGCAGATGACACCAAGCTCTACCTCTCTATTCCATCTGAATCAGGAGAGGCAGTTGAGGTGCTGAACCAGTGCTTGGAGGCAGTGATGGAGTGGATATGGACCAATAAATTGAGGCTGAATCCTGAAAAGATAGAGGTGTTGTGCGTCTGGAGTTCTCATGTCCAGGAGGTGGGAAGATGGCCTGTTCTGGATGGGGTTGCTCTTTACTTGGAGGAGCAGATCCACAGCCTGAGGGTTCTCCTTGATCCAACACTGGAGGTTCAGGTGGCCTCAGTGGATAGGAGTGTCTTTTTCCAGCTCCACCTGGTTCGCCAGCTTCGGCCCATTTTGGACAGAGAAGATTTGGCCACAGTGCGTCATGCTCTGGCAACTTCCATACTGGATTGCTGCAATGCGCTGTATGTGGGGCTGCCCTTGAAGACAACTCAGAAACTTCAACTGGTCCAAAATGAAGCAGCCGGATTACTGGCTGGGGTTTCCTTATGAACTTATATAACCCTTTTTTTTAAAGCCCTGCATTGGTTGCCAGTTTGTTTCTGAGCCCAGTTCAATGTTACGGTTTAAAGCCCTAAATGACTTAGGTCCCAAATATCTGAAAGACTGCCTCCTTCCCTACAGACCCTCTCAGGTGTTGAGATCAGCAGAGGGGGCCCTTTTAGTAGTTGCACCACCCTCGGAAGTTCAGGGGGGTGGCCCGGGAAAAGGCATTCTCTGTGGCAAACCCTACGCTGGGGAACTCCCTCCCCACAGAGGTGCATCTGGCAACTTCACTGTACAACTTTCAGTGAACACTGAAGATGTACCTCTTTACCCTGGCCTTCAACACCTGAGATGTATATTTTTAGGACCCACCCTAATTTCTGTGATATTGTTTAGGTTGCTTTTAACTGCTTTTAATTATGTGTTTTAAAACTTTTGTAACCTGCCCTGGGATCTTTGGATGAAGGGCAGGTAAGAAATTCTAATATTATTTCATCTATGGTTATGCAAACATACCCCTCCCAAATTCACTTCCTTGTACTTTTTCACCTGTTGCTCGATCACTTCTCCCTCTTTCTGCAGCAAACTTCAGGCTTTGTACACTTTGTCTTCTTCTGCAGCCAGTATTAAGTTAACAACACTAACCAGAATTATGCGTGCCTCCTTAGTTTGTAAAATTTACTCCAGATTTAGCTGCAGATTTAAGAGTTTTGCACAATATTCTTGACCTTCAGCTTGGGAACTGGGTCAAGATTTCCCAAAACATACAGCAAATACATGCTACAAACACAAGACACATTCCAGAGTTGTGAAGTTATCAAGTAGTTGGAGCCAGGAAGGAATCCAATTATGCTCTTGGATGTCCATATCTGGCTGGATCCAGCTCAAAGTCAGGCATACAATACAAAATTATGGGTCTCTTTCAGTGGTATTAACAAAACGCATCAGGCCACCCCTGTGCAGCAGAATGGGGAAAGGAAGAGGAAACAGCAAGTGCTTCTGCTTCAGTTAGAGCTCAGCTTCCCAAAAGCATCAATGTGAGGTGAAGCTTATCTTCAGTTTCCAATTCAATTTAAAGTACAGCTATTAACACTGCTTATGCAACAACAATTGTCCCAGGTTTTCCTTTAGGCCAGGGTAAGGGAACCTGTGGCCTTCCAGATGTTGCTGAACTACAACTCCTACCATCCCTAACCACTGGCCACGCTGGCTGGGGCTGATGGGAGTTGGGAGCCCAACATCTGGGGGGCAACATGTTCCCTACCCCAGCTTTAGGCATTTCCTACAAGTAAAGAAAATTACTTACAGGCGTGACAGAGCCCAAGCCACATTTTACTGTCACAGTATTTTGTCTGTTGGACCCCAAAGTGTGTATTTTAAAGGAGCTTCTGGACCTCATGGATAAAGCAATTTTTTAAAAGATAAAAATTATAATAAGGGTACAGGAAGAAAAAAGCCTAACACACTTTTATGGGGGGAGGGAGAGCTTTACATTTTGCAATTTAAATCAAGGCCCATTACTAAGACTTTTCACTTAAGAGGGCAACTATTCCAATTACAAGTTAAAAGTGTTTGTTTTCTTCCCCCCTCCTCCTGCCAAATTTGGCAGCCATGACATCCAAGGAAACAGTGTGCTTGTAACTACTGGTGCCTTCAGGACAGGGTTCTGGGGCAGAGGTCCAGGACCCCACTTAGCAGAACAAGCAGGGGAGCTCCCTAGCACAGCCGGTTTGACTTACCACATTTTGAAATAATATGCATTAATACTTCACATTTAGGTGAAGTGATACATGTTACCGCCTAAGAATGGGGGGGTTATTAAGTTCAGAGTCTAAAATTATCTAACTGGACCACTGCTTGGAACATGCAACTCAAAAGACTGTTAGTTGCACCCGTCCTGCTGCTAGTATCAGGCCAAATGGAAACTTCACCCTGATTTTCCCCTCCCAGAATTTAGCAGTTTTCCAAATCAGTAACATATAGCCACAATTTAGGAAACTGTGATCCTCTGGTCATAGCTCAGTTTAAGAGCATCTGCTCTCCACGCAGAAGGTCCCAGATTCAACCCCTGGCATCTCCAAGTAGGGCTAGGAGATCATCCTGTCTGAAATCCTGGAGAAAGGCTGCCAGTCAGTGTGGACAATACTGAGCTAGATGGACCAATGATCCGGCTAAGCAGAAGGCAGCTTTCTATGTTGCTGATCTTCAGCTTCCATCAGTTGAAATGCACACTGCTTAGAAATGCAATGATTAAGCAGGGTATAAATGCCTTAAATAAAATAAATCAGCCCCAGCCAGCATAACCAAAGGGCAGGGATTAATACTGGTATCCCACCCTTCCTCCCAAAGGAGCCTAGTGGCCAAGAATAACCATACAAACACAGTCAAAACTGAACCAACAAAAAATTAAAACCATTATACAAGCAAGCAACAGAACACAGCACAGCAGCATTAAGTGAACTCCGCAGCTATGTGCTAAAGGCCAAACAGACAGCCACATTAAAAGTTTTCACCAGAAAGAAAACAGTGTGGGATACTGAACAGGAAAGAGCTCCATAACCAGGCCACCACCACCACCAAGAAGACACTGTCTCATGTCACTACGCCACAGGCCATGCCTCTGAGGGAAACCATTCACCTCTGCTGATCTAAAACCCCAGGCAGGTAGGTGCTGGGGAAGGTGCTCTTTCAAGTATTTGAGTCCCAAGCTGGTCAGGGCTTAGTGCCCCAGTAACACCATTTAGAATGGGACCTTGCAGTCCAACAGTACTTGGCCACAGGTTTGATCCCTACCAGGGTTGTACCAAGGTTTAGCCAAAGAGCTCATTTTCAGATAACAGGGCTCAGCCCTGGGACAAATTAAAAGCACGTTTACTAAGAGCGAATGTAGCTCATAAGAGACTCACGAAGCCTTCTTGTCAAATCATGGGGTTTTAAAAAAAATCCCCCAAAGAGATCTTGTCTCTAGCCCAATTTCCCAAGTAATTAACAAGTCATGCCCAGTTCCAAGCTCCGGTCTTATAAGGGGGGGGGGAGGCTGCTGCAAGATTACAAACAGTCCAATATATTCCTCCAGCAAAGTTCAGAGCGGCACAAATGGCCCACTCCCCATTCCTTTGAACCCCATGACAACTCTACACGGTAGGTTAGGCCACGAGAAAGTCATCCGTCCAAGGTCCCACTGAACTTCTCCGCTGAGTCAAATCTTCAAACCTGGGTCTCCCTAATCCGACTCTAGCCTTAGCCAATACACCACACTGGCTTTAGCGCACTAAAGCAGGACAGCCGTGCCAGGCGCATCTTTAATAGGGAGGAGCACCTGATCACACCATTCGGAACATGAACACCCTCTCCCCTCTGGACTCACAGAGGAAGAGCTGCAGCTCTGTGGTGGAGCATCCGCTCTGCATGCAAGAGAAGGTCCCAAGTTCAATCCCTGGGAAGGGCTGGGAATGTCCCTTGTCTGCAACCCTAGAGACCAGCTGCCAGTCAGAGAAGACACAATGAGCAATATAAGGCAGCTCCCTACATTTCTAGCCCTATATACATACCTGGGACCAGGGCTAAGCATCTCATTCTAGAAATTAAGCAGTCAAGAGACTCTTGGGGTAGAGAGACACTCAGGGTAGAGACACTACTCGCCGTTCCAGTGCACCTCCACCTCTCTCTTCGGAAAACGGGGACACACAACACTAGTCAAGCCCCACCCCTTTTTTACTTGGAAAACCAGACGTGAGGAGCTGGAGTCTAGGTTGTTGGTTTTTTAAAAAAACAGCTTCAAAGAGATTTCGCAACTGATCGGCAGATCAACCCGTTTCCCCACCAGGTGTGGCTCGCGGATACGCTTTGATCTAGCGCCTAATGCGTTCACAGCCTTGCTTTCTGCAGTTCCAGGTGGGGACAGGAGGAGGGGGGCGAAGGAGAAGAGGGAGCCCGAGAGAGAAAGGACGAGCCAGCAAGCCACTTACCCATACAGATCCCCAGGCCAGCCTCCGTCCCCGCCCCACGGTCACAGTAGAGGGCGCTGCTCTCGTCGCAAGGCATCGTTTGCGAGCACGTCTGCCCTCGCTGCCGAGCGCAGGTCAGACAGCAGGAGCAGCCGTCTAACACGGTAGGCACGCCAGGGGCGCAGGCAGGCGGCTCTGCGGGGCACTCGCATGGCAGCTGGCACAGGTACTCCTGGCCACGCACCTGGAAGGGGCAAAAGCGAGACACATCAGCAGGGAGGTCTCCCTTCCCGCCCGCCCCTTACACCAGCAAAGGGCCAGCGCCGCTGCTATGCGGGCATATGCAAACACACCGTCTTCACCGGGCAAAGAAACAGGAGGAGGAAGGCGTGGCGCAGCCCCCGCCAGTATCTGCGGGCACCGTTTCGCAGCGGCCGCCTCGCTGTTGCGCGATCCGCCTCAGCGCTGCGCTCCACCTCCCCCATCACGCTGGATGCACATCGCCACAGGCGCACACTCGCTGGGGCCGATTATATACAGCGCCTCCGCAGTTCTCCTCCTCCCATTGGAAGATGCCGGAAAAGCCTGGAGCCAATCCCAGGCCTCGGTGTCAAATTCGGCGTTCGTAAGCGCTGGGGAGGGGCGGAATGTGCGCTTTTTTAAAAAAGAAAGCAAAACAAATGAGCATGTGGGGTGACCACACCTACTCCTGCCATGTGGCCTCTGGAGGATTGGCTAGGGGTCAGTATGGCACTCTGCCCGATAAAGGGTAGCCATTCATGCAATATAGAAACTCTTTGGAATACAAGATGCTGGGGATAAATTAGGGGAGAGGTGATGTGGCCATCCCACATGCAATCTCTCTCTCTCTCTCTCTTCTCTCTCTCTCTCTCTCTCTCTCACTCACACACACACACACACACACAGAGAGAGAGAGAGAGAATTCGATTCAGTTCTCATTTAAAGGCAAATTATTTAATTCACGCTTTCTGAAACGGAGTGAAAGCATTGCAGGCTGGCTGTGGTGGAAAGGAACAGACTTGTCATCTACTTCTGCAAAAATTAAGGGGCTGGTGTACGGCAGCGAAGCATGATGTAAACACTGTATAGCCATGTTTTGAGGCATTGCAATCCAGGAGAAGAGCCCAGATATAACCAAGTCCTAAATGCTGTGCTTGACACCAACTGGACTTTTGCTTCTGTTCAGTGTGTTTATGCCAGAGTTTTTGAGTCCAGCAGGTGCATTTAGGATGCATACCTTGCTGAATGCCCTTTCCTTTTCTTTCCTTAAAGGAACATGAAGGATAAAGGTAAGGGAAACAAACCACGAGAAGGGGTTGGGGAAGTGAAAGAAAGAAAGAAAGAAAGAAAGAAAGAAAGAAAGAAATCAGTTGCTCCTTTAAAATAAATGTTTAAAAGCCTATTTACAGTGGAAGCTAATCCATTAGGGCAAGTGGAGCACTGCCCCACAAAACTCAGTCTAGCGCCACCTGCTTACCTCCTTCCTTACAACCAGCCTGGGGAGTGGTCCTGGCTGTCAGTTTCCTCCTCCTCCTTAAGATTGCCCTTGTAGTACTGAGCAGGGAGAAGGGGACACACTAGAATTAGTTGGCTCTGCTTGTCATCAGCTCTGGCTCCATCTACTGTTGGCTTCCCTGCCTTCTGTCCTACCAATCCCAATGGGCATCAGCCTCCGCTGCCTTTTTATGAATGATTTGCACTTGTTAAAAAAAGAGCATTATTTACCACTTTTACATTCCATGACACAACACTGGAGACTCCAACTCAGGCACTTCTTAACATCTTTAAATGCTGAAATGTTGTTACCCAAAAAGACTTTTGGCGAAACAGCTTTTGTTCTTGCTTGATGTAAAACAAATATGAGGACATCTGAACACTCACAATTCTTCACATGTGCCATTCCAGCTTGTCCAAGGCACCAGGAGATGCCTATGGGAGCCTGTCTGGCCTTAAATAAATGTTGCTCTGTGCTTAGTTCTTGTGCCTGAGAGTAACTTGTTTCTGGAAGGCAGCTGCACTGTGAGCTGCCCTGCTGTGGTCCCTTGAATTCCTGTTTGTTCTTGCCAGATCTGGATCTCTAGCTAGGGATATGGGAGAAATTCAGCTGAGTGTGCATTTAAAGGTGAACCCACCCAATCCACACTTTCTGAAACAATATGCAAACTGAAACAGAACCCATCCTTTGAAATTCACACTTCTCTGAGTTTTGCAATGCAATTCTCCAGCCAAATAATCTGTATAGAAATGCAAATACTAAGGTAAAATGTATATTAAAATGCACATATTAGTGAAAACAGCATATGACAATGCATTATATTAGAGGGAATTGCTTTCAAAAAATGTGTATATTAGACAAAATTGCATACAAAGACGTGTGTGTTAGGAGAAATGTACACTAAAAGCATCCTGGATTTTCATGAGGACTTTTTTTTATGCATTTTTAAAAATGCAAACTGATGATGTGAAAATGTGGAGAACTGAATTTAAGATTGGAAAATGAGAAACAGAGAAATAGAAATGGACAGATTTGCCCATCCTTAGCCAGCCTGGTGGCCTATTGCTAAACTTGGCTGATGTGTGACAGTAAACCCTACAAGGTTTGTTTATTAAGGTCCAATACACACTTAATCTGGGAGTAAGTCCCATTGAACCCAATGGAGATTACTGCTTAGTCATGTATTGGATTGCACTGTTATTTACTTAACAAAATGTATATACCACTTGATAGTAACAAAACCTCTAAACAATTGTAACCGACCTGCTAAACAGTTTAAGATGGGAGGTGGGCGGCAAATGAGACAGCGGTTTGCTTAAGCGAACCTTGTTGGTGCCCTAGTGGGATGGGATTTAAACCAAGGTCATCCCACAGTTCCACACCATATATTTAAAGCACATCCAACATACATTTAAAGCAGATGGCTTCCCCCAAATTTATTTTTTGTTTATTTATAAACATATTTGTATACTGCTATTTCATTTTTTTAAAAAATCAAAGCAGTTTACAACAAATAAAAACCGTATAATAAAAACCATTTAAAATACAGTAAAAACAAGGTTAACTATTGCAGAGACATCTTCTTAACTGCCAGCAGAAGCCTGGTGGAATACAAAGGTTTTCAGCAGGCGTTTAAAGGGTAAAACAGAAGGTGCCTGTGGAATCTCTGTTGGCAGAACATTCCAAAGGACTGGGCTGTTAACGCTGAAGGCTCAAATTTGTGTCAGTGTTAAATGAGCGTTGCTAACTCGGGGGACAGCCAGTGCTGCTCCTGCAGATGATCTCAGTGATCGAGCCGGGATATAAAGGTTCAGGCAGTCCCTAAGGTATCCTAAGTTGTTCAGGGTTTTGTAAATTAATACAAAGACCTTGAACCTGACTTGGTAGAAGATGGGCAGCCAGTGCAGATGTTTCAACAGTGGTGTCACATGTTGTCAGCCATGTGCCACCATCAGCAATCTGGCTGCCACGTTTTGCACCAGCTGGAACTTCCGAACCAGGCCTAAGGGCAGCCCGACATAGAGTGCATTGCAGTAATCCATCCTTGAGGTTACCAGCACATGGACTGCAGTGGTCAGGCTATCCCTGTCCAGGAATGGCTGTAGCTGATGAACCAGACAAAGCTGGTAAAAGGCACTCCTAGCTATGGAGGATACTTGGGCCTCTAGTGACAATGATGAATCAAGGAGAATCCCTAAGCTACAGACCTGTTCCTTCAGAGGGCGCATGACCCAATCCCTGACAGGCAACATGCCTATCTCCTGGACGTGAGAACCATCTTCCCAAAGAGCCTCTGTCCTCAAGCACAGTTCAGTGACCCTCATCCAGTCCATTACTGCATTCATACACCGCTCCAGAGCATTCCCAGACTTTCGATTCAGATGTTATGGAGAATTGTGTAAACAGTAGTTTGTTAAGAGTGCTGAGAATTTATAGCTCTGTAAAGGGAAAACCAGAGTTCCCAGAATTCTTTGGGGGAAGTCATATGCTTTAAATGTGTATTGGATGTGGTTTAAATGTATGGTGTTGATCAGCCAAGACAGTGCATTACACTGGCTCTCAGTAGCCAGTACAAGGCAGTATAAATGCAGTTGGTAAGAGTACATCATATGTAGACTCAATAGCATGAAGGCAGTTAATGGGAGCTTTGCTGATAAGAAATTGATTTACAGGATGGAACTTTGCTCACTTCTAAGAGCTGATTGGGCAGATAGTAAGAAATTAGGACCATTGTGGCCTGACAACAGTCTGCAGAGCTATCCTTTCTTAGCTCAAGGTTGCCAGCGGTTGGACAGCTGCTCATCATCACCAAAATTATGAGGCTCTGCTCTGCTGACAGGATCACAATCTGAAACAAACTGACACAATATGAAAGGTAAGAGAGTTACAGGTATCCTTGGGGCATGTGTGTGGAATTTGAAAAGCATACTGCTGATTAAGCATAGCATAGGGAGACATTTTTCTCTCTCTCTCATAATACTGGAACTTGGGGCTGTTCAGCGAAGCTGAATGTTGTAAGATTCAAGAGAGGCAAAAATAATAACAATAAAGTACATCTTTACACTGGGCATAGTTAAACGATGGAATTCACTGCTCCAAGAGGTAGTGATGGCCATTAAGTTGGGTGGCTTCAAATTCATGGAGGATAAGGCTATCAATGCCTACTAGCCACAGTGGCTGTGTTCTCCTCCACTGTTGGAGGCAGTATTTATTTATTTATTTATTTATTTATTTATTAGATTTATATCCCAGCCTCCCTCCCAGTAAGAGTGCAGTGCGGCAAACAAAAACACTAAAAACACCCTAAAACATCATAAAAACGGACTTTAAAATATATGACATCAAAACATCTTTAAAAACATATTAAAACAAAACGTCTTTTAAATCATCTTAAAAGCAACTCCAACATGGAATCTGACTGGTCTCTACTTCTCTACTTAAGGTCTCTACTTAAAAGGCTTGTTGAAAGAGGAAGGTCTTCAGTAGGCACCAAAAAGTTAACAAAGATGGTGCCTGTCTAATATTTAAGGGGAGGGAATTCCAAAGGGGAGGTGCCGCTACACTAAAGGTCTGCTTCCCGTGTTGTGCGGAATGGACCTCCTGATAAGATGGTATCTGCAGGAGACCCTCACCTGCAGAGCACAGTGATCGACTGGGTATATAAGGGTAAAACAATATTTCAGGTATCCTGGTCCCAAGCTGTATAGTGCTTTGTACACCTTGAACTTAGCCTGGTAGCTAACAGGCAGCCAGTGTGTCTCTGAACACCAATGCTGGGACTCACAAGTGGGGAGATTGCTGTTGTGCTCAAGTTCTGCTTGCAGGCTTCCCATAGGCATTTGATTGGCCACTTTGATAACAGCTTGTTGGGCTAGAAGGGCCTTTGGCCTCATGCAGGAGGGCTCTTCTTGTGTTCTTACAATAGCTAATAGCTTGCACTGATGCATGCAGGGTCATAGCAGCTGCCATCTAAGTAGGGCCATGAAGTCAGCCTGTCTGTATTTTGCTATAGTAGTGTGGTGTAGTGGTTAGAGTGAGGGTTCAAATCCTCACTCAGCCATAAAACTTACATGGTGACTTTGGGCCAATCACAGTTTTTCAGCCTAAATTACTTCACAGGGTTGTTGTGAAGATAAAATGGGGACTGGGAGAACCCTTGAACATCTTGGAGCAATAGTGGAATATAAATGTAGGAATAAGTGAATACCATAAAACAAATCTACAGAATATCAGAGGACAGGAACTTTGGCAGCAGGACAGCAGAAAGTACAGTTAAACATTTTGGGGTGTGGACTCAGAAGTGCTATAGTGGTTAGAGTGTTGGACTGGGGCCTGGGAGACCAGGGTTCAAATTCCTGCTTGGCCATGAAGCACACTGGGTGACCTTGGGCCAGTCACTGTCTCTCAGCCTAACCTACCTCACAGGGTTGTTGTGAGGATAAAATCCGCCACCTTGAGCTCCTTGGATGAAAGGTGGATATAAATGTAATAGCAAATAATAAAATAAATAAGGGAGGGACAAGCTTAGAGGGGCTATTGTAAGCAAAGTTATTCATCCATGCAAAGAGGTGATTTTGAGTGCAAGTAACAACCCTGGCCCAGAAGACTCTATTGCAGTGGTTCTTAACCCGGAGCGCATGCACCCCTGGGGGTGCGAGACACCTTTTCTAGGGGTGCAAGGTGTTGTTCAAGAGATTTTGGAAAACTGACATTTATCTTAGCTAAGTTAGGCTAACACACACATTAAAATTAAATTAAATTAAAAAATGAACAGCATTTTTTCAGGGGGTGCAATAGCATATTTTAGAAATCCAAGGGGTGCTGGCAATAGAAAAGGTTAAGAACCACTGCTCTATTGGCACCCTTGTTTGGAAGCAACTATATACATATCCATCCACCAACCTGGTGCCCTCCAGCTGTTGCTGTGCACTACAACTCTCGTCCGATGATGGGCATCATGTTGGCAAAGACTAGCATGTATCATTTGATTGCACAGAGTTACACCAATATTAGTTGCCTTTGGTAATGAACAAATTGTTTATTCCAGAAGGAGAAGTGACTTCTGGCAGAAGAGTAAGTCATGCTTCTTTTTATTTATATTTCCTCTTCAAGAGCAACTACTTTGGGTAAGAATGCATAATGAGGCCAACAGTTTCTGAAGAACCTCTTCTCAAAAGTCTTCTGCTCTTCAGCGATTGCTCCAGACAGAGTGACAAAAGTATCCAAAAGCATGTGGGGAGGCTTTGCAGGCATTTGGAGGGGGGGTAGGGAGAGCAGTTTTCCAATGGAATAGCAACTGGATCAATATCAGTTCTGGCAAATGGAACTATATGGATTTAAATGGAGGAATTTCAGTTTAACTGGGTCATGTTTTAATCCGAGAACTAAAATGCAAGAATGAAGCCAGTGCAGTGCTGTGGCTGATATATTAGTTTCAAGGCGTGGAGAACCCAGATGGGCAGGGCAATCTTAAACACCAATTTTGCTGGAGAGGGGAATATGTGCTGAGGCTAGGCCAGTGAAATGGCCACCGTGTCCTAGACATTGCAAGACCAAGAGAGAAGAGAAAAAACATGCAACCAGAAAATCCAAGGACTGCATAAAAATGGTAGGCATGCCCCCAGCATCCCTTAGAACTCTGCCAGTGCCAATCAATCAGGGAATGAGCTGATGAAGCAGCCTACAAGGGAGCCAATGAACCCTGACAGTACCAATCAATCAGGGTCTGTGCTGATGATGCAGCCACAAGGGAACCAATGAACTCTGCCAGGTCCAACCAATCAGGGACTGTGGCAACAATGCAGCCCACAAGGGAGCCAATGAACTCATTATGAGGAGATGCCCCCAATATACCCCTTCCATAACTCCACACATAACACTCAAAAGGATGCAAGGGGCCCCCCAATCCATTGTTCCCATGGCACAGCCAGCAGTGACCACAGTGCTGATAGACTTCAGCTATATTTATAGGCTGGGGGTTGGATTTCATTATGCTCACAACCCATATATAAATGTCATATTTAATACACCATCTAATTTTCCCAAGCTTTGAAGATGCAATTAATGGGTTGCCTCCAACTAAATTTCATTCAGAGAAAGTAGACACATTGAAATTAATGAACCTAATTCACTACAAATAAATTAGTCATGTCCATTAATATATTCTGTCCTACAATAGTTAAACAGATCTTGTGTGGGCTTTCATAATGTTTTTTAAAAAAGACAAAACACTAGAGCTGCATTCAGAAAGTAATTTATTCCATTTTCCTGATGTTTCCTTACCTGATAATTTATGCATTTTATTTGATCTGTCACACAACATAAAAGCCAGTGCTGGAAATCTAGTGGAATAGAGTGGAAATTTAGCACTCATTTCTGTGTTAATTGCTTCGAGAAAAAAATCCATTTGCAACCCCATTAACCCAGAAAATTGCAGGAGTGAAGTGATGAAATTTGGGCGGAAGGGTATATACCAGCATATGGTTCTTTCCCACCACTTTCATGGGGGAACAGAAGTGTGCATGTGCAGAAAGGGTGGAGTGCAGACATGTCCAACGACGTTCATTGTTGTGTCACACCACACCCAATATGTGAATGAACTTTAGCATGAACTTTAGCCATTGCTCCATAATGCAACAGGTACTACAGTGTAAAAGGAACATTAGAAATTGGAATAAAAGTGCTACCATTATTATCAGTAATACTAACGTAATAAATCCCATGTCTGAATGCAGCCTAGGATAGTTTAGTGAGGTCCGTAGATTGGTCGCACCAGTGTAGGGATAGAAAGATGTGTCAGTTTTGGTTCTCTCAGTTTCTTGTTTTTCCAGTCTTAAATTCAGTTCTCCACATTTCAGGCTCATCTACATGGGCGAATTTCTTCATAGCAAATACACTGCATTTACCTTCTGCATAGATTTGCACCTTCTGCAGTTCCTGTTCAGTGTTAGCTGCCGATCACTTTTTCCCATTCACAAGTAGGCGTTCCTAAGTAGGAAGTAGAAGGGATTAGTCTCGCTGTTTCCTTGTGGCCCAGCCCTCAAATTATACATTTCCACTCTCTCTCGTTGACCAGCTGCATTAGGATCCTTTTAAAAAAACACCCAGAAGTATGAATATCTGTTTTTCCTGGTAGGATACAGCTGAAACACAAATTTTGTCTGAGCAGTTGTTACGCTTTTGCTCACAGGTGAAATAGAAAATAAAAGCACCGTTTGCAGCGACATAAAAAAGGCCAGCAGAACAGAGGAGAGCCAATGGCAGTTACTTGTCAGCCCACAGGAAACAAAATGAAAGAAGGGAGGAGAAGATGGTGGGCATGGAGAGGGGAATGATTGACACACCCACCTAAAAGCATCGGAGCAAAGCGTCTGCAAGCAGTAGAGAAACAGAGTTATATTATCAGCAGATTGGGTTAGTATGGATTTACAGGGGGGAAACTGTGATAGCTTCTGTTTGCTGGTAACGTCATGTGAACCATGCAAATTTAAAGGAGGTGTGAGTAGCACCAAACACACTGTGAACCACGGTATAAATGAGCCCTTATGCAGCAATCTGCAATTTAAAAAAAAAAAAATCCTCACGAAAATTCTCCACCATTTTAGTGCAATTTTCTTCTAATAAACATTTTTGTAGACAGTTTTGACAAAAGTACACATTTGTGCAAGCCAATGCATTTGTATATGTTATTTTCACTCATATATTCATTTTTATACACACTTTCCCCTAATATTCCCATGTGCAACTGGCTGACCACTGTGAGAACAGGATGCTGGACTAGATGTGCCATTGGACCAACCCAGCAGGCTCTTCCTATGTTCTTAATATATGCATTTATGTAAACATTGTTTGGTTGACGAACTGCATCGCCAAATTTGGATAAGTGTGAATTTCAAAAGAAGGCTGTGTTTCATATTGTTTCAGAAAACATTGATTTGATAGATTCAGCTTGAAATGCAAACTGAATAGAAATTCTCGCCCATCCCTACACCAAAACCAAAATTTCTTGGAAAAGAATTTTCTGTCATATTTTTGAAATCTTCCTTTTCTGAGCTGCTTTGTGAACTGTTCCTCTTGAAATGTTGGAGAATATTGGATGAAAAAGTCTCCCCAGTTTCAATCCCCATGAATTTTGAGTTTTCAACATTGTTCAATACTATTTTAATGTTGTTGTTGGAAGCAGTGGGCTTGTCCCCTAATCCTTCCAGTCTTCCTGTTTTCCTCAGGGTTTCCTTCATGCATCAGTAGGAACTAAAAGAGCTTTGCTCAGCATTAAATGAGCTAAACTTCCAAAGAGAATTTTCTGAGAGAAACAGTTGGATAATTTCCCTTGTCCCCCAGAATTATATTATGCAAAATGTCTTCCCTCCCCTCCATGCACATACAACTTGACCACCCACAAATAACATGGATAATTTTGCAAGGCCATTTGCAAGGTCAATGTGGCTTCACATAAAGTTTAGAGGTGACCCGAAAACAAAAAAAGGGCACATACAGGAAGTGGAAGGAAGGCCAGGCCACAGAGGAAGAGTACAGACAGCATGGAATTGAAGGGATGGTGTCAGGAAGGCTAAAGCTGAGAATGAGCTGAGGTTCACGGGGGATGCTAAAAGCATCAAGAAAGCTTTCTTCAGGTACACCCATAGAAATAGACAGAGAAAAGAAATGGTGGTACAGCTATTCAGTGAGGATGGCAAAATGATAACTGACGACAAAGAAAAGGCAGAAGTGCTCAATTCTTACTTTGGTTCAGACATCTCCCAAAAAAGGGTCTGCGACTTCCTGGCAAACCTGAAGTACCTCCCTGATAGACTGTGGGAATTCTGTGGACATAATATATCTTGACTTCAGCAAAGCGTTTGACCAAGTGCCTCACGATATTCTGATTAGCAAGCTAGCTAAATGTGGGCTAGATGGAACAACTATCAGGTGGATCCACAGTTGGCTACTCAAAGAGTGCTTATCAATGGTTCTTTCTCAAACTGGGGGGAGGTAATGAGTGGGGTACCACATTTCAACATTTTTACTAATGACTTGGATGAAGAGATGCAGGGAATGCTTATCAGATTTGCAGATGACACAAAGCTGGGTGGAATAGCTAATACCTTGGAGGACACAATCAAAATGCAAAGTGATCTTGATAGGTTGGAGCAATGGGCTGAAAACAACAGAATGAAATTTAACAGGGATAAATGCAAAGTTCTACACCTAGAAAAAAAAATCAGCTGCACAGTTATAAGATGGAGAATACTTGGCTTAGCAATGCTACATGTGCAAAGGATATTGGAATTGTTGTTGATCACAAGCTGAATATGAGCCAACAGCGTGATGTGGCTGCAAAAGAGGCAAATGCTATTTTAGGCTGCATTAACAGAAGTATTTTTCTAAATAGCATGAAGTACTAGTTCCCCTCTATTTGGCACTGGTTAGACCTCATCTGGAGTACTGCATCCAGTACTGCACTTTAAGAAGGATGGAGACAAACTGGAGCAGGTTCAGAGAAGGGCAGTGAGGATGATCAAGGGACTGGAAACAAAGTCCTATGAGGAGAAACTGAAAGAACTGGGCATGTTTAGCCTTGAGAAAAGAAGACTGAGGGGAGATAGGATAGCACTGTTCAAGTACTTGAAAGGTTGCCACACAGAGGAGGGCTATGATCTCTTCTCAATCATCACAGGGTGCAGGACATGGAAAAATGGGCTCAAGGTACAGGAAGCCAGATTTTGGCTGAACATCAGGAAAACATCCTAACTATTATAGTGGTATGACAATGGAACCAATTACCTAGGGAGCTGGTGGGCTCTCCAACACTGGAGACCTTCAAGACGCAGCTGGACAGCCACCTGTCAGTTATGCTTTAACTTGGATTCCTGCATCGAGCAGGGGGTTGGACTTGATGGCCTTACAGGCCCCTTCCAACTCTACTATTCGATGATTCTATAATTTTCTCTCAGCATTAGAACAAAAAAAACCCAACAGTCCTTCAAACCTGTTTTCTCTTGACCAGCCTCAGAACTAGCGAATGGAACCAGGATTGCTATACACAAGAGTTTTCCAAAACATCCACTGCCTTTTCTTAAAAGTTTCCCCTTTGAGAAGAGGTGGAATTCACACATCCGTCATTTGTGTGATTCCTGGCACTGGTGATCCAGATTCCAAGCCACAACATCGCCTTACCCAACCTAAACCCCATCTAGATCCAGAACTGAGTATTTGCTTCCTTGACTAGCCTCCATCCATAACACATCTGAGCTAGTGCTGATAGTTGTGAATCAAGCTGTGCCAAAGGATTAGAGAGCTAAATCTCTCTAGCCTGACTTTGGAAATAAATGACTCACATGCTGTAATTTATTGTTAGCCTAAATATCTGCTTCAGCACTTTTCAAACTTTCTCCTTCTTAAATCCTAAGAGCAGGAGCTGAAGGTTGACCCATTTTCCAAAATCCCACAAAACTAGGTGTAAATCAACATGAAAATAGCTCTGTTGGTTCTGACCATAAATCCATTTAGACCAGGGTGCGGAACCAGTGACTCTCTAAATGTTGCTGGACTACAGCTCTGGCTGTTCCTGACCATTGGCCATGCTGGCTGGAGCTGATGGAAGCTGGAATCCATTAACATCTTCCATCACTTCATCACAGGGCCATCACTTCTCCATCCCTGATTTATTCTAGGATTGTGTTTCCAGTGGAGATCAGCTAGACATTTCTAGGAAGCTTATAAGCAAGGCAAGAAGGCTAACAGCCCTCGTCTGTTGTTTGTTCCCAATACCAGATTTATAAAGGTAGACTGCCTCTTAACATGAAGGTTTCATTTGTCTATATTGTCATTTACACTAATAGTGAACTCAACTCTTCCAGTGTCAGTACTTATGGACACAAAATGGTACCATCTATGAACAAGAGGGAGGTACCAGCAGGGTCATGGGAACAGCAAGATTTGCCGAAGGGGAAAAATATTTTTTTTGGGGAATGCTAAGGCATGGGGTGCATGGGGACTGAGCATGCTCAGTAGGCACAAAATGCTGACTTATTATTGCAGGGGAGAATGCAAAACTGGGAATGGAGGTGAAAAAGGGCATAGCTGCCTGGCTAGAACCCCGAAGAAGAGAATTCTGTGCTACAACATTTTGTTGCAAGTCCCACTTGGGATGCCTAGTAACCACTGACAGACATCCTGAAGGAAATTCTCAAAGAGTAGTTGTGTAGTACAATAATATAGTACACTAAGGGAAATTGTTTATTTGCCACCATCACCACCACAGACTAGGTTCATTATTACTATTACTATTATTATTACTGATAATGTAAATAAATAAATAAAATTTATATCCCATCCTTTGTCCCAGAAGGTGCCCAAGGCGGTAAACAAAAACACTGAAAACACTCTAAAACATCTTAAAAACAGACTTTAAAATATATTAAAACAAAACATTAATAATGAACTCTTACTTGTGTTTGATTGAACAAATAGCAACAGTTTGTCCACTTATGTTGTACACAGGGCCAGCACCAGAGGGCAGCCAGGTCAGGCCCTGTCCAAGGGCCCCTGAAGGCCCCCTCCTTAGCATGGGTGGGTAGTACTCCCTTCCATGATCTGCGGCAGCATCAGTTCCCAACCCTGCCGCAAATTGCAGAGAGGGAACTCACAGGCATCCCGTTCTACCATGAGGCCTGCAACCCCCACCTGCATGCCCCACCTACCTTTCCCCTTGAAGTAAGTGCTGGCTGCGCTGTGGGTGCATGCCTGCCATCAACCAAGGTGGCAGCTGAGGCTTCCCTAAGGGGCTGATGCCACTGCCACCACCTTGGTTGATGGCAGGCATGTGTGCATAGCGCACACAGCATTTACTTCAAGGGAAAGGTAGGTGGGCTACGGGCGGGTGCTGGAGCCGGGACAGGCTGATGCCAAAGGGCCCTAGGGTTGCCAGGTTCATGGTCTCAGACTGAGCCTGTATCTTTAGGAGAAGAGAAAGTCAGCCATGTGCAGGTGTTCTTGCAACACTGTAGTGAGAAAAACCACAAGGTGGAATTCTCCCCCCCCTGCCCAACTTTTAAAGATACAGAAGACCTCTGGGTTGCCAGGCCCAGCCTCCAAGAGGTCTTCTGTATCTTTAAAAGTTGTGCAGGGGGAAGGGAGAATTCCACCTTGTGGTTTTTCCCATTACAGAGTTGCAAGAACACCTGCACTTGGCTGACCTTCTCTTCTCCTAAAGATACAGGATCAGTCTTAGGCCATGGACCTGGCAACCCTAAACCAGAACTATGTGGCCAACCAAATTATGGTTTAGGCATCAACATTTTTTTTCCGAGACAAAAAGAGAGGAAAGAAATCAAGTGGAATTGTCTTGCCTTTAGAGGAAGCAGCAACAAAGGATTTTCAATGGAATGTGTCACCGTGCCAAGATCAATAGGCTGCTTTATAAAGAGTTCTATGCAAATGCATGCCTTTGGTGCACATTTCAATTAAATTTAGAATACTTAATGTGGAGTTACCTACAGATAGTGGCATGTTTTGTTTAATGCTGTGGATTATATAGGGTAGGCTTGTTCTTTCTTGCAAGCCACATTCTTATCAGAGGGAGAGTTATGACTGCAAAACCTAATTCCACTGGCTCAGCTGGGATCAGCTGCCACTTCACACCTTCTATCCTGGAAAATCAGCAGTCATCCCAGCTGGCTGCATAAGAAGTGGCAGGTGAGATAGCAAAGCCCACTCCATTGGCTAAGCTGAGACCAACTGGCATTTGGCCCAATCTTCCAGAACTGCCTTCATCAACAGTTATGTGAGACATCAAAGGTCCCCTCCCTCTCATCAGCTCAGCTTAAAAGTCAACTGCACCTTATCTCCTGTTTTTTCAGATTTGTCTGTCTCCTCAGTGGCCAATGCAGCTGGCCAGTATAACCACAATTGTGTAACTTTATATTGGTATGTTTGTGTGCTGGTTTTACATTGTAAACCTTCAGGCTGGGATCTGTGTTATTTTTTCTCTGTACAGGATCTAGAACATTGTAGGTGCCTTATGAATTAAATTATTTGTGAGACAAACACATATTGAGGTTCCCTTCAGATATCCTTTTTATGATTTGTGCTTGTGATGGTATTGTATGCAATCCCACTTTCAGTACTGCTTGCATCTGCAAAAACATTCAGGGAGAACATCCTGCTTTGTTTCCGTTCAGTGCATATCCTGCAATTTCCTGCTGAAAACCTGTAAGTTTTTATATCGTAAATGTTCTGGGGTTGTTGTTGGGTTTTTTGATCCTCCTTTTGTTGTGCTATTGTGCAAGAAAGCCTGTCCAGATAGTAATAATGCAACAACCTTGAGGAAGCTCCTTGAAGAAGGTACTGGTAAGCCCCCTCCTTAAAGAGACCTCCCTAGACGTAGAAATGTTAAACAACTATCATCCAGTAGTGAATATCCCCTTTGGGGGTTAGGTGCTTGAGAGAGTGGTGGTGGTCCAGCTTCAGTCATACTTGGAAGAAACTGATTATTTGGATCCATTCCAGTCTGGCTTTAGGCCCCGCTCCTATCTCCAGAGCTACTTCCAGAAGCTAGTTTATGGTTGCTGTTTGCCATCAAGGACAGCTATGCTTGATTCACTAAAACAGATTTTTTTAAAAAGTTGGAACTGGTATATGGGGGAGGATGACCATGATTCCTAGTTAACTAGAGGTTCATACAAATCAAGTATGGGGAAGGTGTGACTAGACCTCCCATTAGGGCATGGATGGGGAACCTGTTGCTGACTTACAGCTTCCCCAGCATACCTGACCATCGACAATGCTGGCTGGGGCTGATCGAAATTGGAATCCAGCAACATCTGGCGAGTTATTGGTTCCCCATTCTTGTGCTAGGACAATAGCAATTTCCCTTTAGATTGAAGTGGGCCATTGGATAAAAGGAGGGATTCAATGGATTGTTAATGACCATCTGCCATGGTGTTAGCTCTGCACTGAGACAGCAGTGCCGGTGGGGGCTGGAAATTCCTGGGTAGTTATCAGGGCGGGAAAGTCCTTAGCTGGCAGTCTGGTCGTAAATCTGCCTAAGCTTACGTGCCAAGCCAGAAGTCCAGAAGCGAGGTCAGTAGAGGTCCGGGTTCAATTGCCAAGAGGTGAGTGCAAGGTAAGATTCAGGGAAACTAGAAACACACGAAGCCATGCCTGATGTTGTAGTCAGCAACAAGCTGAACCCAAGGTTTGACTTTTAAGGAGCAGGTTTGGCAGCAGGTGTGAGCCCTCAGCGTTTTGGTCTTAAGTGGACAGGCCTGCCCCTCTTCTGCCTGACCTTCTGCTGTCTACGTTCTGCAGGTGAGGGGGGAGTATCCTGTTCACTGTCTGCATCTGGCTGAAGGGTTTCAGCTGTGTCTGGGGTGCTCTAGCTGAGGGGGAGAAGGAGCTGGGTTCTCAGGAGTTTCCTCCGTTTTTCCTTCTGGGTCTGCTGCTTCTGGGTCTGCTGCTGTTACTCCCGAGTCATCCTCGTCTGATGAGTCCTCTGACGGGGCCATGACACATGGCGTGGAGAAAGTGTTTCTGCCTAAAGAAGTTTACTAGGGCCATTTATGGCCTGGTTATGTAACAGCATTTATTTAGAAATAAGTTCTGTTTATTCCAGTGGAGCTTCCTTACCAAGTAATCAATGTGGATAAAAGTTAGCATTACTACAGGGAGCACATGACTCCTGTTCTATATTATCTCCACTGGTTGCCAATTTGTTTCTTGGTAAAATGCAAGGAGCTGGTGTTTTAATGCCTTTCGTGCTTTAATGCCTTTTATGCACTGGGCTGAGGATCTTTCAGAAAGCGCCTTCTTTTATACATCCCTTAAAGATCTGGGGACAAAGACCTATTTGCAGTCCCACCATCTGCCATCATGGTGGCCATGGCCAACAAACAGCCTTTTTCATTGGTGGCCCTCAGGCCAGTGATGGCTCATGTCCATTGGGGTTGGTAGGGTGGAAGGTAGGGAGACCAACAGTAGATAGAGGCAAATCTAATGATAGGTGGAGCCAGAGCTAATGACAGAGCCAGCTCATTCTACTTTTGTCAGTATCCTCCTCTCTGCTGAAGTCTGCAAGGCCAATATTGAGACTGAGGAGGAAGAAGCTGATAGCCAGTGCCATCACCCCCTAAGCTGGATGTAAGCAAGAAGGCAGGTGGTGGGGGCTGACTGAGGGTAAACTGAGGTTGGTGGGCAGTGTCCCATTCACCCTAATGGACCAGCTTCTACTGCCTTAGGCTGTGATCCAATACACATTCAGCTGGGAGTAAGTCCCGCTGAACCCAATGGAGCTTACTTCAGACTAGGCACATATTGGATTGAAGTCCTAGGTTCTGTAAGCAGTGACCAACTTGGGTGTCCTAGATCTGGGCTTTTCACCCTTTTGTGTAAGTTGTCCTTGTCAATGCCTTTCTCTCAAGGCAAGCCTTTTATGCTGTTTTATTGCCAACTCTCTGTTTTTAATCATCTGTCCCAGCTATAAAGTTTTATTATTATTGCTGCAATTTTATTGGTGTTTTGTTTTTCCCTGAAAGGTTACTCACTTTTAGAGAACAACGAGACAACTGTTGGAAAAAATGGGCTATAAATTACCAAATAAAGGAACAGGTACAGCTGTTTAGCTATTGCAGAGAAGGAGCACATTATGGGTTTATTGCGTGCAAAAACTAGAAATGTATTGATCCAGGGAACCCTTGCTTTTCTGATGCAATGGCAGGCAGTGGAACCCATGTTGTAGAGCACGGGTGGGCTGCTGATGGCCCATAATCCCAACCCGAGAGGGCTTTAAATCAATACTTTGAATTGTATTCAGAAACAGACTGGAAAGCCAGCGCAGTCCTTTAAAGTTCTACTTGTGATCCAGCATCTGGAGTACAGAATGACCCCCGAAATACAGATGCTTGCCATCTGTACGATTGCACATTCAGAATCCCTTCACAGAAGCTGTTTCGTACCTGTTGGCTTCCATGGAAAATATCCAAGGTGATTGCAATACCGAATAGCATGTTGCTTGTTTAAAATGTTCCCTTTTCCCCTTAAAGGAGTGCCAGTAGGTGTTCCCTTTTGTTCCTGGTATTCGAGGATTGCAACACAGTCTTTTTACATGTACAGCCAAGTCAGACCCAGATGTTGTATTATGCTTTCATATTTATGGGGTTCCCCCCTTTGAATAAATATCCCCCTTTGAATAAATAACCTAAGGAATAAGTGCATCATGTCATCTGTTCTGTTGAACGTTATTACATCTTCCCCACCCCTCTTAGTTATTTAAATCGCTAGCTTACTCTGAATGTTAGCACATCGGTATAAAATTTCTCAGAACTGTGAGTCATAGAGAGTGCCCACAGCATAGAAAGAGAGAGCCTTATGATAAAGCTCATGTGTGCATCAATTTCCCCATCCAGTGGAAGAGGCAACTCCACACATCCATCCCGTTATATGAGTGGTGGACACCTTCTTTGTTTCTGTGGAGAGTTGCATGCCTTTCGGGATAAAGATGGACAGATCTCTCAATTTCAATTTCTGCTAGGCTCTTATTTTTCCGACCTTAAGTTCAGTTTACCCCATTTATGCATCAATTGTCAGGCAAAAATCTGTATGTACATTTCAGCAGGCAGTTTCCCCTAATATAAAGTACATTATTTTCGTAAGTTATTTTCACTAATATATGCATTTTTGCATATGTTTTTCAGTTAGATACTGCAAATTTCAAAAGAAAGCTGTTTTGATTTGCTGGTTGGTTCAGGAAGTGCATATTAGGTAGGTTTGTATTAATATGTGAACTGAACAAATTTCTCCCCATCCCTACTAGGGTGAAGTCTAATTTTCACAGTCCAAAACCAGAGCTGGGAAAAGTTACTTTTTTGAACTACAACTCCCATCAGCCCAATCCAGTGGCCATGCTGGCTGGGGCTGATGGGAGTTTGTAGTTCAAAAAGTAACTTTTCCAAGCTCTGTCCAAAACAATATATGAACCAAAACACCCCCAACATTTTGAAATTTGCACTTGTCTGAATTTTGCAATGCATTTCTCCAGCCAAATACTGTGTACCAAAATGCATATGCTAGCATAGTGTGCAAAAAATGCATATATTAGTGAACATAACATACAAAAATGCATCATATAAGGGAAAACTCTTTTGCAAAGAGTGTATAATAGGCAAAATTGCATACCAAAATGTGTGTTAGGAGAAATGTTCATTAAACTTTTCATGAAGACTTGTATTTTTAAAAAATTGCAAACTGAGGTAGAAATGTCAAGAATGGAATTTAAAATTGGAAAAAAGAAAAACAGAGATTCATCCATCTTAACCGGTCATGCATCTAGCTTGATACTAAACCAGCTACTGAATAAAATCAATTCTTTCATTATTTTGTTGCACTGAAAAAGGAGCACCAGGTAGAGCTGGTAATGAGACAAAGCTGCCCTTCTGTACACCACCTATTGGTTGCCAGCGTTTGATTTTATTTGTATTCATTTACATTTCTCTGCTGGCTTTTGGACTAAAAAGCCCCCCAAGATAGTTTGCAACAATTATAATCATGTTAGAATTATATCCAAAGAGCATGAAAACAAGCCCATAAAAGGCAAAATTAAGAGCCCCCTAATCCAAAATATGTCTGGTCCAGAAACAGTCCAAGGTCCAAATATGGGGGGGGGGTGTCAGTGACCAGCTACGTGGCGGAAGAATTTCAAGGAGCTGATGCAAAGATCTTGTTCCACCACTGTGCCTGGAATATCTCCTCCAGTTTAATCAAAGCCAAGGAAAGGCCCTATTATTGCCACTTACTAGCAAAAAAAATTAACATATCTCACTCACAGCCTGTCATGGAGCTTTGTATCCTTAACAAACTGCCAAAGGTTGCCCAACACTCTGCTCCAATTGTTCTTATCCCGAAGGGCTGATCCCACAGACAAGTTTGTAATTCCCAAGTCCCTAAACCTACGGAGGAGAAGCTCTGTATCTTCCACATCTCACACAGTCCCAAATAACGTGATCCGCTGTTTCTACAACCCCACAAAGTCCACAATATTCAGAACCTGTTCTTCCAACCCTGTACAATCCACTCTGAAGAGCACAGTGTTCCATTCAGACTACACATGCTGACTTGGCTGGCATCCATACACTTCTATGGTATCTGTGTAGGTGCTCAATGATTTACTTCAAGGTAACAGAATACAGTTGAAGGATTGCAGCCTATGTTTTGTTAGACTACTCCCAGGAGCTTTTTAATATATTTTTAAACCTTTAAAAAATGTTTTTAAAGCTTTTTAAAAAATGTTTTATAGATGTTTTTAATGTTTTTAATGGTTGTGTTTTAATATATTTTGAAGTCTGTTTTTATGAGCACTTCTATGTTTTAAAGTGCTTTTAGTGCTTTTGTTTGCCGCCCTGGGCTCCTACTGGGAGAAAGGGCAGGATATAAACAAACAAATAAATAAATGTATTGTTAGCACTTTTGGCATGGTATAAAAATATAAAAACCAGAAGTTGCTTTTTTTTCAAAGGATTCTGAGACCATTTTCCAAGAAAAAGCACGTGGCATGATACGTAAGGTGATGACAGATCAAAGTGGAGCAAGCGTCATTTACAAATCTGGAAGTGTCATGCCACATTTCTTCATCAACTTAAATCAGAGGTATCTCAATTAGATGGTTTTAAGGAACTTCAGCCTAGGCTACATTCCCAGACCTTATGTAAAACGGGTTCTAGCAATCCTTGTTTTCACTAACTTTGTGAACAGATTGATGCCAAGATTCAAATTTTAAAAATGGACCTGTTTCAAATGTTAAGAACATAAGAGCCCCATGGTATTAGGCCAATGGCCCACCTAGTCCAGCATCCTGTTCACAGTGGCCAACCAGATGCCTCTGGGAAGCTCACATGCAGGACCTGAGTATAAGAGCGCTCTCCCCTCTTGCAGTTTCCAGCAACTGGCTTTCAGAAGCAAATTGCCCCCCACTGTGGAGGTAGAGCATAACCATCCTGGCTAGTAACCATTGACTGCCTGGGTTTGACTAGTGTTGTGTCCCCCATTTTCAGAAGAGAGAGGTGGAGACTCACTAGAACTGGCAGAACAGTGAGTGTGGTTCTATCCTTAGTGTTAAGAGACAAAGAAAAACATTTCTGTGTGCACTTTCTCCATGCCATGCATGATTTTATACACCTCTATCATGTCACCTTGTATTGGTGCAAAGCTGTTTTACTCATGGTCCACTATTTTGTGTAAATGAATATTTTAATCATAGCAAATTGTATTATTCTGGTTAATTCCCCTAAACTGGCAAGTCATCAGGTTTGTTGCAGTAGCCTCTATGGTGCACACTTGTCTCTTGTAAAGATCCCCAAAGGGATAGTTCAGTGAACACAAGTATAAGATATGGTTTGATGTGTATGTGTGTATAGAGAATAGAGATGGAATCCTCTCCTTTTTTTACATTTTTTTAAGTGAGGGCCCCCAGTGGTCTTTAATGATCTGATTAATTTTTCTCTGTTATCTTTTCATTTTTCTGATTTCCTCTTATAATTTCTTTTTCTTGCTTTGCAGAGAGTTATTAATATTATAATCACTATTTATTCACGAGTCTCCACTGATAGATATCTTTATTCTGAACTCTATAATTATTGCTTGCTTACATTCCTTTTTAAATGCATTGCAGAGCAGATTAAATTAAAAATGAAGTCAGTGTCTTCCCCCCTGCTGTTTACAATCAACACCTCATTCCCCCCTACTACTTTCTGTCTATCAGTTACAATCAACACTTCATTGACATCAGTAAAAGAGAATACACATTTGAAGAGCTCACATAGAAAGTAGATCAATAAAAGTATCACTCACGCTGTCAATGATTTCAAAGCGAATTTTAAAAAATGAATTAGAAAAAAAGAAGAATGAAGTGGGAACCACTCATGGAGACTTGCTACTTCAAAATTCCACAAAAATAGAGAATATCAAAAATAATAATTAATCCGATTGGAAATCCGATTATTGTAGAAACAGAGCCCATCGCTAATAGAGATGCACAAGCACATCTAGTAACAAATGTTCAAGGTTTATGTCAAGAAAATCTTGCTTTAACAGTAGGTTGGACAGGACAGATCTCTGGGCTGGCACCAGCACTTCCATACTTAAGCAGATTCTCTCACCTCTAACATCTGCTCTGGGCCATCCTTAACATCTTTTTCTGGCCCAGTGCTCCAGGCAGCAGGCGGTGGCTGGGTTTTGCTGTCATTTTAATTCATCACAGTGCCACCAATGTTACTCTTGGACATTGTGACATATTTAAATGGTGGCCCCCCAGCCACCCAGGCATTCTTAGAGCACTGCTGCCTGCCACTTCTGCCACCATGGTCCACCAATGCAAGAAGGGGCCCCCTGGAGGGCACTTTGCCCAGGGCACCCTCAAATGTGAGAGCCAGCCTACTAGATCTCAAGGACCCTTTCCTATGGGTTGTATCTGACTAAATCAAAGAAAGACCCATTAAGTAGATAACCTTTAATAGGTCTCCTCTGTTTGAAATGTGATGTTGGAGGAGAGCTTTGCGCATACCATGGACTGTGAAAAAGACCAGTAATTGGGTGTTAGAACAAATTAAACCAGAACTATCACTAGAAGCTAAAAGGATGAAACTGAGGTTATCATACTTTGGACACATAATGAGAAGACCTGATTCACTAGAAAAGACAACAATGCTGGGGAAAACAGAAGAGAGTAGAAAAAGAGGAAGGCCGAACAAGAGATGGATTGATTCCATCAAGGAAGCCACAGACCTGAACTTACAAGATCTGAACAGGGTGGTTCATGACAGATGCTCTTGCAGGTCACTGATTCATAGGGTCTCCATAAGTCGTAATCAACTTGAAGGCACATAACAACAACTCTATGAGTCCATAACAGGTGTGGAGTCTATATCAGATATGAAGAAGTGTTTTCAGCCCAAGGGACACATTCCCTCAATTGCAACCTTCCAGGGGCCACATGCCACATGCCACGGGTGGGCATGAGACAAAAGTGGGCAGGGCAAAGAATGTAACTCTTGCCTTTGTACCATAGGCTCTGTTCCGGCTACACAAAACCCGAGGTTTCTACAGATACACACACACCTCCATCCAGGTGTTAGAAACAAAGGTTCTTTAAGAGAAACCCACAACAGAGACACTTGTGAAGCAGTATTAAAGCTTTATTATATGTTCTTGCAAGAGTGGGTGTCCACAAGGTAGGCACACCCAAGTGACATTGGTACAGTTCTTTTATCCTATAGCCCGACGCTTCGTTCCCTCCCCTGTTTCCTCATTGGTCGAGTACTCCAGGGTTTACAACCTATCCATGCCACCTATTAGTCTTGCAGGAAGTCCTGCCTTTGTTTACATCTCCCATTACCCATATTTTAACTCCCCCATACTCATATTTATTATTACCCATATTTGGTATATCTTCCTCCCTCCTAGTATCCCCCCTCCTGTATCAACAGACAGAGCAGAACTTAACCACAAACTGTCTATGTTGCACCTGTTTCCTGGTGTTAGTATCTATTCTAGTTTGTCTCTTCTTGCCCTACTTAGCTACATTTCTTTACCCTTTCCTAGCAATTAAATGAGATCTATGCATGGTTACATTGTGTAATACATTCTGTAAAAGCAACACACTTTATACATCTCACAATCCCTCCTCTTTTTCTTTTATACTTTTCTGTTGCTTTTTCATGAAGTTCTCATATTTCTGTTTGATTCCTCCAATCTGGATACCATGGTTTCACATTGTATTTCCTGGAAAGATAGTGTTCTCCTAAGAGTAACATAGTTTCATTATAAGGAGGTGGTTTTAAAGGCATTTGTTTAGACACAGCTGTCTCTATTAATTTTTGTGCCAGGCCCCTTACACATGGTATGATGCAACATCCTACAGTAGTTAACTCTCCTGCTACTACTATCAGAGAAGTGAGTATTGATATCACCATCTCTTTCCATCTTCCAAACCGAGAATCTAACCATCCGGTGAGTGAGTCATCTATTCCTCAATCCTGTTTTCCCAGGCCATTCTACTTGTTGCATCCAATTGTTCTGCAATTCCTTTTACTGCGTCCCTTGTATAATTAATGAAACGCTGTTGGTTATAATATATATAATTAATCCAATCCACATTTTTGTTTATGGTAGCCCACCAGAATAGGGCTGACTCAAATCCTGCTGCAATCTGATTCCTGGCCTTGAATTCATTAGGTACTCCTCGTGGAACTCAAACGAGGAACTTATCACATCTCTTTTTGTTCTTTTGTTCTGAGTTTCTCCCTGTTCAAATGCAAGGGTAAATGGTATTGCTAGTTGTATGATAGCCCATACCCCCTTCCAATCTTTAGGGAGAGTAGCTCTTAGTATTCTTCTTCCACAATACCACCATAAGTCTGCTCTGGCCACTGTCAAATGGGAGTAATTGCCTGAAGTATTTCCTGTGACATTCAAAGTCTGGACACAAGTATTCAGCATTCCTACAGGTCTAGTAAACCCTTCATCCTGCCTTGAGAGACAAGAAGACTAGTTCCCTACAACTCTGAGAAATGCTGGTGGTGTCTTTATGTCCTTAGCCTGGAAATAAGAGAGACAGTTTCTGGCATGTCTCATTCTTCCAAGCATCCTCATTTTGATATAGTGCCATTAAGCAACTCATTTCGGTGGGGTGGGTATTCTATCCCATTGGAAAGGGAGTTATCTGTGCCACTGGCCTTCCGGCTGCACAAGCATAACAATTACTTTTGTTTAAGCTTTTCACTGTATATTTGATCCACTCTACCCAAGCATTTCCTTCTCCATATCCTGTCTCTACCTCAAAGGTTTGAGGCAAATCTTGAACTTCTATTACTTTTACCTTTTTAGGATTGATCTGAGGTGGGATGAATGCTTTTACCTGGGACATTTGTAACCCTGCATCTGTCCACCCAGGTTGTTTGTTTGATAACCATAGTTATAGGGTTACATTTCTGTAATTCACATCCACCATGTGACCCTCCCTTGGATATTGAGATCATATTTTTAATTCGGGATGAGGAGCTTGCTGTCCGTCCACCTGATTCGGTTGTCCACAGGACATCGCTCCAAAAGGGACAGTATCTATATAAACACATGTATTTGTCGTGGTTTCTTATTTGTCTTTGGTAATCTAGATTTCCACAATTAAAGAGGGTACATATATCAAATTGCACTGCTTCTAATGTCTCACAAGTCTCTCAATCCCCCATGGGAGATGTTTGCAACAAAAGAGATATAAAAAGACGAGAATGATACACATGCTGACTATGGTCCCTATTATTGTCCAAATTTCACCAAGAGCAATGGGGATTGTGGTAACGTTATACATCTTAAATATAAAGCTAGGCTTTTTTTTTTTGCTTATGATACGTTATCTTCGGTCTCTCTTTCCCCACAAAATTATTAACTGTTTCTTTGGGCTATACTCTGCTTGATATATTTTAAACCTTACATGCTGACAGAGAGTCCTGGTTCAGGTTTCCTCCCATTCCCACCCTGAAGTCCAGGTATCCAATTCTGGCACTAATAAATTCTCAAATCTTTCTTTATCTGTCCAGTTTTGGTCCTCTAACTCAATTTGGTAGTGGTTTTCCGGAGGAGCAGCCGTGGCGCCTGTCCCGGAAGCTCTTTCTGCACCGTACTTGTCCCCATGTCGGGAGGGAATCTTTCCTTTATAATAACATGAGGTAGGACCGTCCCAGTCAGGCTGCAGGTTAGATTCCTTCCAGCTTTTTTATGAACACCCAGTCTCCTGGCTTTGTCTTATGAACAGCAAACTCCAATGGCGGGGTTTGGGCCAGAGGCCCCTTTTCCCTTAAAGAGGATATAGAAGAAAATAGTGCCAGTATATAATTTTTCAGAAACTGATCCTTGGTCTTAAAGGTTAGTGCGTTTCCCATATTCCCAAATATGGTAGTCTATAATTTCCAACCACTACATATATTGTAACAGTTACAAAATGTAATCTTCCAAGCTCTGCTCTGGAACACATGGGAACTTAAAGAGTAAATAAACATCCAATATACTGAATGATCTTAGAGACAGGGAGCTGCTGAAGGAGGACTAGGGGCAATTTTGGAGCTCCTTTATAATAACTTTGCCTTCAGGCATTTTCACAATCCAAAGAAATGTAGTTCACACTAAATATCATTAGCAACTGAAATCTCGTGTGGCATTTCTGCCACCAAATCCCCTCTGTCAGTTTCTTTAAAGAGTTTTGCTGGGGCTTCCCTATTTCACAGGAAAGATTTTACTAGTGGCTGCTCTCAAAACTGTTTCATTTACAAATGAGATTTCCTTTTATCAGATGCCACCTTATTTCTACATAGGCTGAATAAGAGAAATGATAATAAAGGACCAAACAGCTCTCCTGTTTGTGCAGAACCTCATCTTGAAGGATTCCCCAATAGCATTCTAAATCTGAGGTTGCACAACGCTCAGCTTTTCAATTTTATCACTGGTATCTAAAAAGTTATTTTTGGACCAGGTTAGACAAAAGGGGAAGAACACCATCTTCCTTGCAGAGGGACCTTTAGATACCAAATTTGAAAAATATAGTGGCGGCCCAAATAGCACATGCCAGTTGGAAACAGGGATGGGGTTGCTGTGTTTGGTGGGCAGCAGTCCCATAATTTAACATTGCCATGAAATTTATATGTCCCTTTTTCTGTCAAAACAATATAAGCATAAGAATCCACTGAATGGGTATGATCAGTCTAGGTCCACTGGTCACGGCAGTTGGCCACCTGCCACAACCATCGGGCCAGACACAATGACTTTCCCTCTACAGAAGACCCCAATACTCAACACTCATTATTATCAAACTTAAGACCCACACTGGTTTTATGATTATATTGCCCCTTATTTTATAGCGTTGTCACAAAGAAACAGGCACTAGAGAAACCACTTCCTCTCATTCCATAAATAGGAATCCGTCTGTGTTAGTACAGAAACAGTTCCTTTGTGGGCCGTTTCTGGTGAAAAGTTGCTCTTTTCAGCCTATGGTGGAACAACTTATCAAACTACAAGTCTCCCCATATTAACTATAAAAAGCTGATGACAAAGTGACATTCCCCCCATCTCAACACCCTTCTGATTTTATAGTGTTGAAATAAGGTAAGTCTCCACCAGAGGAGTGACAACACCAATAATCCAAACCAACTAGTATAAAACAGCAGGAATACCTTTTAGTTTCTTAAATATCACTGCCTACTTATTATAAACTAATATTAATATGATCCTGTCAAATGATTAAAGTATACGCATGCGCCAATTCTGTATACAGAATTCCTCAGTGATTTTCAACTAACAATTTGCCTTAGAATCATGGTTGATTTAACAACACTCATGACATCACCCCCTAATTAAATCAGGCAAATTCATTTTATCTTTACATATATATCTCATTTTCCTTCTTATATGTAACTACTATAGTCATGACTCCCCCTTTTTCCTTCCATGCCCTTGTTCACTTCTTTCCTGGGAACAGCTACTTATGCAACCAAATACTGCCTATCCCAATTATTTTTAATCTTGGGTGAGCGTCCCCAAAGCCCAAAGGTACTTATGAGATGGGGCCCAGGTCCCCTGTTAGAGGAAAAATCCTCCTTACTCATTAGACAACAAAGGAATATGATAGGGTAACCCCCCCAAATTGATCCAATTGTTCTGCTATGATAGACAGGAGGGAAGCATTTTAAAGGATCCCAGGGTTGATTCTCCTCTTCATTTTCTGTTTCTTTTTGCTTTTTATCTTCTGATCTATTAGTCTGTGCCATGACTTGACTCTTACTACTTGTGATTCTTCAGGGGGATAGGTTCCCGCCTATTACTCCCTTCCAACATGTTACATAATCTGATTTTTCCTGTGAAAATGGCTCCTTGTCATTAACAAATAAATTTAACTGTTGACAAAGTCAAGCCTCAAAAGTCCCAAACTTTGGCCAGAATATGCCTGGGGATTGTAAGGGTTGACTTGGCCACACAAAACAACAATATTTAATCATCTTTTTCTTGTCTTTGTCCTTTGTACAATTTAAATCCTCCCATACTCTTAGCATTACTCCTAAGGGGCTTTCAGGAGGTATATTAATAATTTCCTTGTCTTGGACTTCCCAGGAGGATCCCTCCGCCTGTGCTGCCTCTGAGACGGGCTCCCGTCTTGGATGAAACTTTTTCAGTTTAAAATCCAGTCAAAAGGGCTTTTTTGACTGGGGATAATTTCTTCCGGATAAGGAAGAAACGTGAGATTTCCCACACAGCTTTGTTGTGTTTGTTGGAGACTGGAATTCATTAGAATTGTCTGTGAAAGAAGGTCTTCCAACAGCTCGGACGGAGCTAGGATTTCTAACTAGCTCAGCTGAATAAGTGAGCCGTTTGTTTTTCTTCAAAGAAAAACGGATTAACAGGCAAGCATCCTCCTGTCTATGCTCATTATTTTGTTATCTATACAGTTAAAGAGATTTGTCAAGGAACCAGCAATTAAGAAAACCTGGGTGAGTCAAAACCTTCTCTTTTACTCACGGAACTAAGGGGGAAGAAAATAAAAATAGCCTATCTTTTTTTATTGCAAAAAGCTGGCATATAAATCAGCATTATAAAGATTACAACGGATGAGGGGTTTCTGATTGGGTAATTTTTTGATTTATAAGACTTCTGTGTAATATATGCTGGGACTATTTTTTCCGGTCTTTTTTTTTTTTTTGACGAATCTGCTCATTCCTTCTGCAACTAGTTATTTGGATGCTGTGAACTAAAGTTGTTTTTGCACTTCTGGGCATATAAGAGATAAGGAAATCCGTATTGTCTAGAGTGTGACGTCAGTTGGATTGAAAGATTAACTCCTTTGTAACTGGATAAAGAAATAAACTGCTCTTTGCTTGGGACATTGAAAATTGAAGGAGTTTTGTTCCTTTGGTTTTAAGAATGACAATTAAGAAGATCATGGATGTACAAGAAGGGACTTTATCTTTAGATATGTTTCAGAAAATAATGAATGGGATTAAGTCAATAAAACAAGAACTGAGAAATAATAGACAAGCGTTGAGAATTGAATTTGACAAAATGAGACAGGAGCTGAAAGAAATTCAGGATTCTATGAGAAAGGAGAATAAAGATAGATCTGGAAAACCAAAAAAGGATGAAAGAAAAATTAAAGGCAAGGTTCAAACTATGGAGATTGGATTAAATATGGACTTGGAAAAAGATTTGGATTTCCTGGCTGTGATGGATCCTGGAGACAAATATTATGGTTTGGAACTCAGCGCTGTCCCTGAAGGAATTGATGAAGAGATTGGAGATAAAGATATTATCAGTTTGAAAAAATTCCTGGACTGGAAGGATTTGATGGAACTTGAAATGGAGAAAGTTAACAGAATTAATTCCTGTTTTGTGTCAATGGAAAAACCTTCAAGAGATGTGCTAGTGTATTCTGTAAAAAAGAGGAACAGAGATGCGGCTTTGCAACAATATTTCAGTGATACGTTTGGAATTGATGGCAAAGAAATATCTGTGATAAAGGAAATTCCTATCAGACTCTTATTATATGACTATGACAGCAAGATTATTGGGTGCGTAAAGATGGAAGATGGAAGATGGAACCAACACAGATAATGGAAGAAGAGCGATTTGAAATTACTGGACTTAATAGACTTGATGAGTTGGATTAATTGACATGTTTATCTAGAAAAAAAATTGATGGACATATATCTCAAGGATTGGAAACTTCTCTTTGACTTTTTGTGGAAGAATAAAATGATATGATGTTAATGAGATTTGATACCAACTAAGATAACCGCTGGAGGAAGGTGATTTTATAATCTATTAAGAGACAGGCTTGTTATATATTATAGACTTATAGCTGAACTACGACAAATCGGAAGTCAATAGTTTTTATTCTTTTTCCCGCCTTTTTATTGTATTGATCTGTGGTTTTTTTTGTATTGTTTTGGTTTTGAAAATCTGAATAAAAATTAATTGAAAAAAAAAATAATTTCCTTGTCTTGGATCTTATTCTTTTTGGTATTTTTTATTTCCCATTTTTTTATTCTTTTAAATCAGACCTTCCTTTCACTCTTTTCTTTTCGCTTCGTCCTTCTCCAGCCGTGTTCCTCGCGGAATATACGGAACCGTGAATCCGGACTCCACACTCACTTTGTGTTGAAAACACGTCTCAATCACTCTCATTCAGGTCTGACACATCCACACACAAAACTCCCACCGCGATAGATAATACGTTGTCTCTGCCACAGACACGTACTTCCCAAGGGACTCTAACCCTTCAAGGGACTTCCACCCTTTCTAATACGCTGCCTCTGCCACAGACACGTACTTCCCAAGGAACTCTAACCCTCCTTACTTACCAAAGTACCAAGGGACTCTAACCCCTGGGACTTCTGAAGGGACTCTAACCCCTCTAGGACTTCAGAAGGGACTCTAACCCTTCCTACCTTGGTTGTCTGACCATCAAGACAATACTCACACCAATCTCCAGTGTTTTCTTACCTTGATCCGTGCACGGAGTTGCCTGGTCAATTTCACGCGTGCCTACCGTCCCAAGAGACCTTTAACTCTCAGGACCTTCCTCTGGTTCACAATATCTCATCTACTAAATTGGGTCCTGGGATCTTATGTCAGTTGAAGAACCGGACCATCCCCCTTGTCACTTAGGACCGTTGAAAAAGGCAATGGGATGCGTCTTCCCACAGTGCAATTGGGACTAGCGGTCACTTCAAAGACTTGATCCCGGACGAGCCCCCATTTGTTAGAAACAAAGGTTCTTTAAGAGAAACCCACAACAGAGACACTTGTGAAGCAGTATTAAAGCTTTATTATACGTTCTTGCAAGAGTGGGTGTCCACAAGGTAGGCACACCCAAGTGACATTGGTACAGTTCTTTTATCTTATAGCCTGACGCTTCGTTCCCTCCCCTGTTTCCTCATTGGTCGAGTACTCCAGGGTTTACAACCTATCCGAGCCGCCTATTAGTCTTGCAGGAAGTCCCGCCTTTGTTTACATCTCCGATTACCCATATTTTAACTCCCCCATACTCATATTTATTATTACCCATATTTGGTATATCTTCCTCCCTCCTAGTATCCCCCCTCCTGTATCAACAGACAGAGCAGAACTTAACCACAAACTGTCTATGTTGCACCTGTTTCCTGGTGTTAGTATCTATTCTAGTTTGGCTCTTCTTGCCCTACTTAGCTACATTTCTTTACCCTTTCCTAGCAATTAAATGAGATCTATGCATGGTTACATTGTGTAATACATTCTGTAAAAGCAACACATACATCTCACACAGGCAAGGAAGAGGCAGCTTCAGAGTTCAAGGACACAATCCAGTCAGGCAAAAGCACTTAGGAAGGGTGTGAAGCAGGGCTGGTGACATTTCTGGCTTCATGGGAGAGGGAGCATGACCTAGAGAGGAGTTGTGGTCTAGGGAGGATCCTGAGGGCCAGAAAGGCCTGCAGGGCCACATCCAGCCCCCGAGCTCGAGGTTCCCTGCCCCTGTTCTGTAATATCAAGCACCTTTTTATGGGATCAAATAAGCACCAGCCCTCCTTCGTTGCTGCTATTCCATTTGAAGAGAGTAGGGCACAGTGCTGGGTGCCATGATAAATAGGCCAAGTGCAAAAGAAAGGAAATCTCTTGGATTCTACAGTGCAAAGAAAATCACACTCCTCAGCTAGTAGTTGATATGACTTGGCTGAGCTCTCAGGTCTATCGCAAACCTGTAGGAGCTCTAAGCAAACGAGCACCGTATTTTGCCTGAACAGCGATTCTCTCATGGTCTTTGGGTGTGCATAGAGCAGAGAATGAAGCAGACCTTGAGCTGCGCATCCTTGCCCAGGGAGTTCTAAAAAGCACCGTGGTGACCCTTGTTATTAAAATAAGCAAATGCATGCAGGCCTCTCCTCAGTCCAGAGTTGGGAGCTGACCTTAGTTGCTGAGTTGAAAGGCTTTTATCCCTTCCTTCCTCCCTCCCTCCAGATATGTTACTATTTACTAGAGAATTAACAGTGTGTTAAACACCACAGGACACTGAGGTTAAATGTGCGGCTTAGAAGGTTAAAAGGACCTTGCCAGGTCAGACTGAACAAAAGCCCTTCTAGTCCATCCTGCCTGCCTCAGTAACAATTCAGATTCGTCTGGGAAGTCCACAAGCTGGACGTGAAGAGAAGAGCCCTCTCCTGCTGTTGATCCTTGGGAACTGGCATTCAGTCCATTGGGGAAGATCTGTAGCTCAATGTTTGAGCATCTGTCTTGCACGCAGGTTCAATCCTGGGCATCTCCAAGCGGGGCTGGAAGAGCCTGCTGCCAAAAACCACTGAGCAACAGCCCTTCCTCAAAGATTCTCCTCCCCGCCATTAGACAGATAAGACAAGGCCTAAGGAAAGCCAGTGTAGTGGTTAAGGTGTTGGACTACAACCTGAGAGGCCAGGGTTTGAATCCCCACATAGCCATGAAGCTCACTGGGTGACCTTGGGCAAGTCACTGCCTCTCAGCCTCACGAAAACCCTATTCATAGGGTTGCCATAAGTCGGAATTGACTTGAAGGCAGTACATCTACATTTAAGTATGAACAAATTTGCATTGATCAGTGTGGTCGCCATAACTCTTGAATGTCGTCCCTGCCTCCAGCCATGGAAGAAGCATAGCTCAGTGGTGGAGCACATGCTTTGCGTGCAGAAGGTCACAGGTTCAGTCTTCAGGATCTTCAGGTAGGACTGGTAAAGATTCCTGACGGAAATCCTTGAGAGTCACTGGCAGCCAGGGTAATCCTGAGCTAGATGGAATCCAATCTAAAGATTTCTAACTGACAGGCTGTGAAGTTGTTATGTGTCAATTATCTGAATCCCGTGCAAGGTGGACAGTGCATTTAAAAAAAAATCATTGAGGAAGATTTAATGCTAATAATGCCATTGCCTCCCTCTGAAGCTAGTCCTCCCCAGCTGTCTGGGGCCTGCTCAGCTTGCCACAGCTGCACAAGCCAGCCCCTGCCTTGTCCACAACTGCCAGCTGGGGGGCAACTGGGCTCCTTGGGACTATGCAGGTTGCCCATGGCTGCACATGTGCAGGGCACGTAACCCCTTAGCCACTCCCTATGGGGGTGATCTTTAGCTGGCCCTATACACCCAGGAGACACGAGCGGGGATTTGAACTCACAGACTCTGGACTCCGAGCCAGGCTCTCTTCTCTATACCAGCACTCGGACACAGCCTCCTAGCATGCGGAATAATGTGCAAATATTTTGTTTTGAAAGAGAAAATCCAGCACTTTTGTGGTCATCCATTCTTTTGTTGTTGTTGTTGGCCTTGATTTTTTCCCCTTTTAGAAAAAGGTTAAGGGATTTTAAAAAAAAGAGAATATGTATAATCACCGCACATAAATTTAAACTCGTGATGGCACATAAATTTTAACTCTTGATGGCTATGATTGAAACTATTTTTAAGAGCACAGTGTGTTCGGTTCACCTCCTGTTTTTTAATTTTTTAAAAATATCTTTTTTTAGAGAAAAGAGAAAACTCCCTACATTCTTTTCCGTTTTGGCCTTTGATGTTGGCTTCAAGACTGGAGCATTAAAAAGGTACCGCTTCTTACTGAATACTTTTTATTCATAGCTATGTCTGCCCTTCCTGCTCAGAGGCTCCTTGCTTGTCCATAGAACTTGCACACTGTACCAATGCTACAGGAAGAATTCCACACAGTAATGACAAGAACATAAATGTCTGTGAGGAGCACCATTCCAGGTGCTATGGGCAAATACCTTCATTGCAAATTCAAGCCAGTTTCAAAACTGTTTTTTAAAGTATTATGTGCTTCAATTAGGAATGGGGAACAAAATAAATTCTGTTTGCATGTTGATGAGAAAGTACCTAATTCACACTTTTTGAACCAATATGCTAACTGAAACACAGCTATCTTTCTCAAGGGAGGCTCAGAGGGTAGTGACAAGGGAGAGGGCCTTTTCAGTTGTGGCTCCCCATTTGTGGAATACACTCCCCAGTGAGGTCTACCTGGTGCCTTCATTGACATCATTTCGGGCCAGGAAAAGACTTTTTCTCCAAGGCATTTGATTTACTGAGATGATGTTGTTTGTTATTAGTATGCTGCCAAAGCTATATGGGGGTGGGGGTGTTTTATTGTTTTGTGTTTATTGTATATTTATTTTTGTTTTTAATACTGTTTTAAGCTACTTGGAGACCTTCAAGTATCAAATGACTAATCAAATTAATTATAATAATAATAATTATTAAAAAATTGCACTTTAATTTTGTGATGCAGTTTTCTAACCAATCAATGTGTACAAAAATGCACAAAGCAGGGCAAAATATGCCTCCAAATCCACATATTAGTGAAAATAACATGCAACTGTGCATTACATTAAGGGAAATTGCCTGTAGAAAAGTGGACTCAAAACTGCACACTTGGTTTGCAATTACAATTGCATGTTTTATTTGGAGAAATTTCCACTAAAATGCTGACACTTTTCCATGAGGGTCTTTTTTTATTATTATTATTAAAGCTAATTCTGGTAGAAATGTAGAGAACCGAATTGGGAAAATGAGAAACTGAGAGAACTGCAGCTGGCAGATTTCCTATCCTCAGTTTCAACTGAAGAGTTACTAAAAGGTAAAGGTGTCCCCGCACTTGTAGTGCGAGCCGTTTCCGACTCTTAGGGTGACATCGTGCGACGTTTACTAGGCAGACCTGTATATATGGGGTGGGATTGCCAGTTCTTCCCCCGGCCTTTCTTTACCCCCCCCAGCATATGTTGGGTACTCATTTTACCGACCACGGATGGATGGAAGGCTGAGTGGACCTCAACCCCTTTTACCGGAGATTCGACTTCCTCCTTTTGTTGGAATCGAACTCCGGCCGTGAACAGAGCTTTCGGCTGCGTTACTGCCGCTTACCACTCGGCGCCACGGATAGCAAAAAACCACTCTGGGCTGATCCAAGACATTCTGCTGCCAGAGGCAAAGAACAAGATGCACCCGCCCACTTCAGAAGATGCTGACCAGACTGGCCGTTGCATCTTACTTCAATATTGCTAGTGGGATGGCATCCTCCACTGCATCTCAGGGCAGCAGGCTAACTGACAGGAGCAGGTCAGGTTGTGTGGTGAACACCCCTCAGTCTTTCAAGCCCTCATTGCTGTTCCCTCCCTTCCTCCATCTGCTGCCTGAAGTGGCTTCCTCACTCTACCTAATAGTAGGCCCAGCTCTGAAAACACTCTTGGGGTCACCACAAAACAACATCTTCCTCTTCAATGGAAGCCCTGGTAACTAAAGCAGAGCCAAACTAGTATAAATGGAATTAAGCATGCTTAAGCTCATCAATTTCAAAGGGCGGAAGTGAATTTAATTTGGATTGTGGCCACAGTGTCCTGGATTTGAAGGAAATACAGTCTGCATCTGTGTTGGAATTGTTGTAAAAATGTTTTATTGTTTCATACTTGTTTGCTGCTCCTTTTGGGAGTAAGGGCAGGATATAAATCATCATCATCATCGTTATTATTTTAATCTATCCACCATGAAATAGCTTGGTCTACATGAGATGTATGTGCATGATGCAGTGCACTCTCTTATCATCCCTCCATGGACATTGCTGATGAGATGAGAATGCCAGGAAACCATTCTAGCTGCAGTAGCAGAAACCATTGCTTGCACCACCAAGCTATGATAGTTATTCAACACAGATCTAGGAACATGGCATTCATTATGATGCCTGTAACTGCTATCATTGATGAATTCTTAGTTAATAAGAGGAAAGTAGCATTCTGTCACTGGCAGATGGGACTGACTGCAGGGCACAATCTCTTTCTCCCTCTTGCTGTTTGTTGAGATCGATGCCAATTTTCCTGGAACTGCCAATGCCTAAAGGCCGATACAATACTGTGGGGTCAATGGCTATTCTTAATGCACAGGAACCTGTATGCCCATGTGCAAAATGTCCCTTCTTGGTTGGTGAACTTGGCTTCTTCTCTCCCCCCCTCCCCCCAGAACAGACCTATGGTGGAATTTCTGGCTTTCAGCACCTAAATGTCAGGATAGCTTTCCTTAACCTAGCACCTTCCAGATGTTTGGGACTACAACTCCCACCAGCTTTTGCAATCCAAAGCATCCAGAGGGCACCAGGTTGGGGAAGGCTGTGTTAGGGATTTATTTATTTTATTTATTATTTGATTTATATCCCGCCCTTCCTCCCAGCAGGAGCCCAGGGCGGCAAACAGAAACGCTAACAACACTTTAAAACTTCATAAAAACAGACCTTAAAATACATTAAAACAAATCAACGTTAATTTTTTTTAAAAAAAAGCTTTAAAAACATACCATTAAAAAACACATATTAAGCAATTCTAACACAGACGCAGACTGGGATAGGTCTCAACTTAAAAGGCTTGTTGAAAGAGGAAGGTCTTCAATAGGCACCAAAAAATAGCAGAGATGGTGTCTGCCTAATATTAAAAAAAAAAATGAAATGGACTGCCTTCAAGTCAATCATGACTTATGGCAACCACATGAATAGGGTTTTCATGGTGAGCAGTATTCAGAGGGGGTTTATCATTGCCTTCCTCTGAGGCTGAGAGGCAGTGATTGGCCCAAGGTCACCCAGGGAGCTTCATGGCTGTGTGGGGATTCAAACCCTGGTTTCCCAGGCCGTAGTCCAACACTCTAACCACTATGCTACACTGGCTGTCGCCTAATATTCAAGGGGAGGGAATTCCACAGGGTAGGTGCCGCCACACTAAATTCAAAGTCAACTATCGAATGCACACCAGGCTCTCCTGAGAAAACATTCTTTGGCCATTCGGCAGATAATGAGAAACTATTTTAAACAAAAGATGATCCAATCCAAACGTCCTCTGGTGCCATTTTGTTTGGAATTTCGCAATTTAAGGAGGCGTAATCTGGTGGCTGAAGGAAGAGAAAGGAAAATGTGGATTTCTTTGGGCTGTCAGTGACTCATTAAGAATAACATTGGCTAAACATACTCCAGCTCAGTTTCATGATAGCTGAAAGCACTTATTGAAAAAGGACATTTTACACATTGCAGGCCTGCATGCATGGGCATCACTCAAACACTGGAAACTGCCTTACCTGAGGTCAGGCCGCTTGTCTGTCAAGTCCAGAGTTGCCTACCCTGAATGCAACTGTCTCTCCATAGTCTCAGGTAGATGTCTTGCCCATTCCCTGCTACCTGATCCTTTCACTGCCAGGGATTGAATTTGGGACCTTCTGCATGCAAAATATGTGCTCCACCACAGAGCTGTCATCTTGCCACAAGCCTCGTAGATATTTCAGTAACAGGGAGCAGGGGATAGCATGGTGAGGTGGAGATGCTTACCTGACCTCCTGGCAGGTGAATCGCTGCTGCTTACTGGGAGGGGCAAGGAAGTGGGAGGGGCAAATGCCCCAACACGAGCACCAGATTGGCTCTGCTGGTGCTTAGGCACCATGCTGACCTTGCTACTGCCTGCCACTGCCCCTCCTGGTAAGCAGTGGCGACTCATCTGCCAGGAGGTCAGGTAAGCGCCTCCACCCCACCACTCTGTCTGCTGTTGCTGAATGGGGTGGGGCTATCCCACAGGTCCTGAGAGCCCCTCACACTTCTTGGACACATGGAGCTCACCTGAACTGCCTTACTGTTATCTCACATTATACCAAACATTGTTTTTCTCAATGGAATCAGTTACATACTCATCAGTAAATCAAATATTCAAGGCCTAGCCCATACATATGAGACTGCATGATCCTCTGTACATGGTAGAAAAGCTGGCAGAGCCCCCATGCCATGCACCCCACAGTTCTGACAAGGCCTGGCAGTGTGGCAGTGACAGACAAGATAAATGAGGAGGCAACGTAAGCTGGAGGCAACCAGGAGGGGGGAGGAGGACCTAGCCCCCAAGATGTTAGGGATGGGGAGATGGAGTCTCTTTCTTTCAGCAGGATGTGTCCTTGGCTAGTGGAGAAGCTCAGGGCTAGCACCAGGCATGACTGGGCCATTGGGCACCTGCCTGCCCAAGGCCCATGTTGTCATGCTCCCCAACACCCTTTCCCAATACAGGCATTGTGGGCTTAAATGGGCCCCTGCCCCCCTACCTCCTGTATCATTACATCAGTGTGCTATGCACACATACCTACCATCACCCAAGATGGCAGCAGGAGTGTCAACCTCTTAGGGATGCCCCTGCCACCATCTTGGGTGAGGGCGGGTATGTGTATACAGCTTGCTAGCTTTCTGATGCAGCAACACGGGAGGTAGGTGGGGCAAGCCTATTTAATCCTGTGCTACCTGCAGAGGGAGTGTTTCCCCCGGGTCCTGTGACCTAACACTGGTAAGGATTGGAGAGCAGGAGCTCCGTCCTCCTAGCCTAAGGAGGGGCCCATCAGGGCCAAGGGGCCCTTGGTCGGTGCCTGACTTGGCCGCCCACTGGTGCTGGGCCGGGAGAACCTGTTGACTCACCAGGAGGGGCAGCAAGAGCAGGAGGCGGCCTTGGAAGAGTCTGGAGGTAGGTCCCTGTTTTGTCACCAAGGGCTCAACACCACCTCTGTTGAGCCAGTTTGCAGCCCCCTCACAGAAGCGCCCGCCTCCAAGCACAGTCGTCCTGTGTGAGTTATGTCACCATGTCTAGCTCTTTTAAAGCTAGGCAGGAAGACATGGAGATTTGTTGGAATATCTTCAATTCTACCGTCCGGTCTTGGGTTCCAGACTCTGCTCTGAGTCCCTTGATTTGCGTCCCCAGTAACTGGAACTTACCATGGAACTGGTATCAAGCTTTCCTGAATAAATCTCTCTCTGTTACTGGAAAGAAAAGCCTTGTTGTAGTGTTTTGTGGGACCCAGGGCACCTCATCCCTTCACAGTGCAAGTATTGTAATGCAATTGTGGGTTTTTGGGGGGGGAGGTGTCAGTGCAGAGGCCCATATGCACACTGTGCCGGAATGCATGATCTCTGATCCCCTTATTTTGAGGTTGAAACATTACACAAATTGGGGCATCACATGTATGGACCTCTGTATGGCTAGCCCACACCATGCTTTGCATTAACTGCATTGAAGAAGGGAGGGGACTATGCTTTGTTCCTCCACTGCTAGAATTAGAAAGTGCTGCCCAGTTGAAACAGACCTAAATACTGAATAAAAGTGCTGAGGAATCAAGCAGTATAAGAGATCATCTGATGATGATGATAAAATATTGCAGTGTGGAGTGTTCCTGTTCAGTATTTTAGTCAGCCAGCCATGCCCTCCATTCCATTCCATTCCATTCCCCTTTCCCATCTGGTTCTCTCTCCAGTCCCCCCAACAGTCAGTCATCATTCCCTGGCTACTAAGCACATGCAGTCTTCTTTGGGGTTTTTTTGGGGGGGTTCCCCTCTTAGGGTCTTTCTTTCACCAAAAGATGTTCTGTCCTAATGCAAACCTTGGGATTTCCCCAAGATTGCTAATACTTCCCTTTGGTACATGGGTGGTGCCATTCTGGCAAGATAAGCACTGGCACTCACCTCTGAACATTGGAAATAGAGGGAATTGTATATGTGCAAACCCATGTTATCAACCTCTTGGCTAAATATGCAGCTGTCCTGGACACCTGAATGCATTTGCCCCTTGATGAACTTTCTCCATAGGTGGGTTAGTCCTGTTGAATCACACCTGGAAAATGTGGAGTCATGTTAGTCAAGGTGCAACAAACACTTCCACATTTGACAGAACTAGCCTACAGCTAGAAATCAGGGTGAAACTGACATTGGCATTCATTCAATCAACTCGCTTTCCCCCAAAAGCACTAAATCAATCTAAAGAAATCTTTTACTGCACCTGCAGGACTAGGGGACTGAAGAAGATCTGCCCTGGGAATGAGTATCTGAGCATCTGGGTGCTTGCTCCTTGCTCCTTTGGTTTGCTGTCCTTTGAGACAGCTGAAGTCCCTGGTAAGTGCTGCAAGGACTGGGACCCCCTGCCTGACCCTGGCTCTAGAGAGAGGCTGCAGTTAATTGCGCAGCCTCTTGCATCAGCTCCTGGCTGGGTCAGGAGGCATAAAAGCACAGCTGCCCTTGGGTGGCGGGTCTGCCGCCGGCAGGGTTGCCACCAAAGGGGCGAGCCCCTTAGGGAATCCCGAGGGTGAGGGCACAGGCGTGGGCGCTACCCCCTTCTATTACCTTTTTAAAAAAATGGTTTTATTATTTTTCAGTCAAACCAATCTAGAGGAGATTGGTAGTGGGGAGGGCATGTGGTGCATGTGTAGTTCCTGCACAGGGTGAGAGCCTGTGCAGTGAACTGAATGATAGAAGAAAGTTACCAGATGCCTTCAGAGTGAGAGTCTGTAACTGGCAGAAGGCTGGTCCTCCCTGGGTGTGAGACAGGAGGGGGAATAGATGTGCCCTGTGTGAAAAATTTTGAATGAGGCCATCTCGGCTGTGGTGTTGGGGGAGCCCAGAACAATAGTGCTGGGTGATTTCAATGTCCATGCTGACGCTGCCTCTAGTTTTCCAGCTCGGGACTTCATGGCCTCCATGACGACCATGGGGCTGTCTCAAGTTGTGACTGGCCCAACGAATAGGGCAGGGCACACCCTTGACTTGGGTTTTGCTCCAGATGGAGGAAGGAGTGGTCTGGGGATAGGGAGGTGGATGTTACCCCATTGTCATGGTCAGACCACTTCCTGGTGAAGTGTAGACTTACGGCTCCAATCCTTCCCTGCAGAGGTGCTGGACAGATTAAGATGGTCCAACCCCGGAGACTAATGGAATCCACAGGATTCCTGAATGCCCTGGGGGAGTTCCCAGTAGATAGAGCAGGTGACCCTGTTGAAGCCCTTGTCATGCTGTGGAACAGCGAGGCGCATCGGGCTCTTGACATGGTTGTGCCTGAGCGCCCTCTCCGGCATTGTGGAGCCCAGTTTGCACCTTGTACACCAGTGAGCTAAGGGCAATGAAACAGGCTAGATGACGGCTAGAGCGCAAGTGGTGAAAGATGTGCTGTGAAGCTGATCAGGCATGAGTAAAACATCATAACTGTGCCTACTGTGTGATGGTGAGGGTGGTGAAGAAGGCCCACTTCTCTGCCTCCAAGCCTCAAGTAGCCTTCCAATGGAGCTTTTCCATATTGTCAGGGGTCTGTTGACATCAACTCCAGGAAATGGAGTTTTAGATCCTTGGGAGGCCCACTGTGAATTGTTTGCAAGGCACTTTGAGGGTAAAGTTGCTTGCCTCCATAGCAGTCTTTTGCCCCATCCACATCTACTGTGGTCCCCAGTGAGGTGTCCAGTGCAATGTCTGCTGCAACTTCTTGGGAACGGTTTCAGTTGATGAGGCCTGATGATGATGTAGACAAGGTGCTTGTGTTGATGCTGCGAGCAACGTATCCTCTCGACCCTTGCCCTACTTGGCTTATTAAAGCTTGTTGAGGGGGTCTGACCGAGTGGATCCAGGGTGTGGTCAATGCATCATTGTGGGAGGGAGTGGTTCCAGCCACCTTGAAAGAGGCGGTGATCCGACCACTCTTGAAAAAGCCAACCCTGGACCCATTGGTTTGTGACAACTACCAACCTGTCGCAAATACCCCCCCTTCTTAAGGAAGCTGATTGATAGGGTTGTGGCACAGCAATTGCAAGTACTCTTGGATGAAACAAATTATGTTGACCTGTTCCAGTCTGGGTTCAGTCCAGGTTATGGGACTGAATCGGCCTTGGTCGCCCTGATGGATGACCTTTATCGGGAGAAGGACAGGAGGAGTGCGACCCTGTTATTCTTACTTTATCTCTCAGCAGCTTTTGATACCATTGACCATGGTATCCTTCTGGGCTGACTTGGTGAGATGGGTATTGGTGGCACTGTTTTACAGTGCTTCCAATGCTATCTCCAGGGTCATATTCAGAGAATAGCATTGGGTGACTGTCTTGTGGCCCCCTGGCAGTTGTGCTGTGGGGTGCCGCAGGGTACCATCTTGTCCCCCATGCTATTTAACATCTATATGAAGCCTTGGGAGTGGTCATCAGGAGATTTGCAGTGAGATGTCAGTAGTATGCTGCCAATACTCAGCTCTGTTTCTCCCTAATATCTGAATTGGAAGAGGCCGTGCAAGCCCTGGGCTGCTGCCTGGACTCAGTGGTGGGCTGGATGAGGGCCAATAAACTGAGTCTGAATCCTAGCAAGACGGAGGCGCTGTGGGTTGGTGGTTCCCAAGTTCGGATAATTGGTCAGTTGCCTGCTTTGGATGGGGTCATACTCCCTCTGAAAGAGCAGGTTTGTAGTCTGTGGGGGCTCCTGGATCCATCTTTGTTGCTAGAGGCCCAGGTGACCTCAGTGGCTAGGACTGCCTTTTCCCAGCTTCGTCTGGTTAGACAGCTGTGACTGTTTCTGGACTGGGATAGCCTGACCACTGTTGTCCACGCACTGGTAACCTCCAGGCTGGATTACTGTAACACACTCTATGTGGGGCTGCCCTTGAGGTTGGTCTGGAAGTTGCAGCTGGTGCAAAACGCAGCTGTGAGACTGCTCACTGGGGCAGGATATCGCCAACATGTCACCCCCTGCTGCTGAAAGAATTGCACTGGCTGCTCATTTGCTACCGGGCCAGTTCAAGGTTCTAGTTTTGGTGTACAAAGCCCTATACAGCTTGGGACCAGATACCCGAAAGACTGTCTTGTCCCTTATATACCCAGTCGATCACTGTGCTCTGCAGGTGAGGGTCTCCTGCAGAGACCATCTTATCGTGAGGTCCGTTCTGCACAACATAGGAAGCGGACCTTTAGTGTAGCAGCACCCACCCTGTGGAATTCCCTCCCCTTAAATATTAGGCAGGCATAATCTCTGTTATCTTTTTGGCGCCTATTGAAGACCTTCCTCTTTCAACAAGACCTTTTAAGTTGAGACCTATCCCAGTCTGCGTCTGTGTTGGAATTGCTTTTTAATATGTTCTTAAACCTTCTTTTTTAAAAAAATGTTTTTCATCTTACACAATGTTTTGAAAGCTTTTTTAAAGAAACATTTTAAAAGATGTTTTGTTTTAATATGTTTTAAAGTTTGGTTTTTTTGATGTTTTAAAGTTTGTAGTACTTTTGTTTGCCTTCCTGGGCTCCTGCCAGGAGGAAGGTTGGGATATAAATCAAATAATAAATAAATAAATAATATGCATATATCTTTGTTATTGTTGCGGCTAAACGCATATTCAACTTTTTTTTGCTTTTGTTTTCTTGACTTTGTATTTTGTAAGGATGTGTGGACTTGTCTGAGAATTTTCACTCATTCTTTTCAACACTTCTGAAAAGCTTCCCTCAAAATTCCTCAGATCTGGGTAGAAGCCTCCAGATTTACCCCAACATTTCATGTGGGTTGACATTCAATGGTCATTCAAATTCTGCTTCTGCCCAGCTCGTGGTCTCCAACAAGACATCCATTGGCAGTGTGTGAGAGAGAACATGAGAGAGAGATGGCATCATGACATTAATATCACAACTCAACTAGATGCATGTTACTGCTTTTAAAGTAAGTGTGTCCTAGGTAGGGATGGAAGGATCTGTCAGTTTTTGGTTTTCTCAGTTTCTCATTTTTACAGTCATACATTCAGTTCTCCACATTTCTGCAGCAATTTGCATGTTAAAAAAAATCCTCATGAAAATTCTTCAACCTTTTAGTTTGAATTTCATACATTTTGTATGCGGTTTTGACTAATGTACACATTTTTGCAAGCAATTTCTCCTAATATACTGCATTTTTGTTATGTTATTTTAATGCACACGTTTACCTAACGTATGCATTTTCCTGAATATTGGTTGCAGAACTGCATTGCAAAATTCAGATAAGTGCAAATTTCAAAGGATCACTGTAGTTTGGTTCTCATATTGTTTCAGAAAGTGTGAACTTGATAGATATGGCTTTAAATGCAAGCTGGATCAAATTTCTTCTCCACCCCTAGTCCCGGAGAGGAATGTGCATTCTTTCCCCCACCTGCAAAATTTAGCTCGTTTTCTTTGTGACACACTCTTTCTTACCTCCAACTTCAATGTAAGCTAGTGCTTACCTTTAAATGCTCTGTGACCCTGCCCTATGCAACACAAACATGTGCGCAAGTGTTTGGCAAGCAGTGGAGCAGAGTGCCTGGCCTTTGCTAGTGGAAAGATTAGCTGCATGGAGGGGGGGGGGAACTGTGCTTCTCCATTGTTTGAAAGGGAGAATGTTCAAGAGATACATTTGAGCCAGGACTGACAAGTCTGTCAATTTCAGTTTCTCATTTTTCTAACCTTCACTTTGGTTTGCCCCATTTCTCCATCAATTTATGGGGTGTTTTCTAAGAAAAAAAGGCTACGTGGAAATTTGGATGCATTTTGGTATGCAATGCTGCCTAATATATGCATTTTTGCAAGTTTTGCATGTTGCTTTCACTAATATATGTATTTTTATGCATACTGTGTTGTTGGGGAGCTATGTCACAAAATTCACAGAAGTGCAAATTCCAAAGGATAGCTGTGTTCGCTTATTGCTTTGGGAATGATAAATTGGTAGGTTCTCATTAAAATGCAAACCGCACAAAATTCTCCCTTTATCTATACAGTTGAGGCAAGTGACATAGTTTTCACATATAGTAAAGGGAGGTGGTGGCACCAAGATGAAGTTCTAGACAGAGAAGTGTGGTCAAGTTCCGCTGTATGTTCTGCAGCAGACAGCTGTTGTGTCCAAAGTGATCCTTTTGTTTGCAGAGTGCTGTTCCTCATAGTGCCCCCTCACCAGAGTTCTCTTAAGTGTTCATTGATACACTGAAGGCACAGTCCTCCATGAATATGTCTAATCCCCTTTTAAAGCAGGTGTGGGCAACTTTTGGCCCACCAGATGTTGCTGAACTACAACTCCCATCATCCTTGGCGATTGGCCATGCTTGCTAGGGTTGATGAGAGTTGCAGTTCTGGAGGGCCAAAGGTTCCTCACACCTCTTTTAAAGCCATCCAAGTTAGAGGCCATCACTACATTTCCAGTCCCATAGTGTGTGATGCTGGTGTGATCTGGTGTCTAGTCACACCTAAGAACACAATTCTAACTGTGATTATTCAGAAGTAAGTCCTTTCAAATTCAGGGTGGGGGGCTTGTTCCCAGGTAAGTGGGCCTAGGATTGCAGCCAAAGCCCCTCAGCCGGAGGACCTTCATAAAAGAATTGTGCCTTCAGTGTATCGTTTTAACTCTGTGTTTTCCCATTCAGTTTATTCTGAGCTTTCAAGGAGACCAGCTGGCTGGGTTGCGTGTGTGTGTGTGTGCGTGCAGGCGTGCATGCATTTCCCCCTCCCTCCCATGTCTTTGCTAAAATTTTATTATACTACAGGCAACACATCAAAGGAAATAGTTGGAGAGACCTTGTGGAGAAAACCACAAGGGTCATACTATAACATTTAAGCCTTCAGAACAGTCAATATTTTTTCAGATCCTAGCAATAGGAAATGTTTTAATTCTTGCTTTTCGTCTTCCCTGGATCTGTTCCTTCATAACACTCCACTCTTTTCCCATCTGTTGACAGTCACCAGCTATCTATGTCTGCAATTGTAACTAAGTCCAGCTCAAAAGAACAAGCTATTCATCAGCACTCAAATCCAAGCTGCACTTTCCTGAAGTGACAATGTCATCAAGAGCCTGGAAGCAGCAGATGAATTGGTTGCTGTTTTATACCTAAAAATGTAAATGTACTGCCTTCAAGTCGATTCCGACTTATGGCGACCCTATGAATAGGTTTTCATGAGGCTGAGAGGCAGTGACTGGCCCAAGGTCACCCAGTAAGCTTCATGGCTATATGTGGGGATTCAAACCCTGGTCTCCTAGGTTGTAGTCCAACACCTTATCTGGCACTATTGAAATAAAAGGTGGCACCCAAAGAAGCCAGATTCCACACCAAAATATGCCAGATTCTATACATCAGTCTTTTTTTATATATATATCTCAAAATAGTATAAGGGCAGAGAGGATAAAATTCCACCCTTAAAAAATAAAAAAATAAAATAGAGGAGAGCTTGGAAACACTGCAGATCTTGAGCTCTACTTAGTACATTTATGATCTGTACAACTGGGACCTGCAACAAAAGGTTGCAACATGCAGTGCGTGTTCCCTATTTTGGATCCCATCCACTCCATTCCATTTCCCCTCCCATCAGGTCCCCTGACCCCACCCTGCAAGAACCATAAAACATACGAAGAACCTACTGGATCAGGCCAGTGGCCCATCTAGTCCGGCATCCTGTTCTCACGGTGGCTAAACAGATGCCCTTGGGAAGCCCACAAGCAGGACCTGAGCACAAGAGCAGTCTTCCCTCCTGTGGTTTCCAGCAACTGGTATTCGGAAGCATACCGTCTCCAACTAAGGAAGCAGAGCGCAGCCATCATGGCTAGCAGCCACTGATAGCCTTTTCCTCCATGAGTTTGTCTAATCCTCATTTAAAGCTGTCTGTATTGGTGGCCATCACTGCCTCTTGAGGGAGCAAATTCCATAGTTTCACTATGCGCTGTGTGAAGAAGCACTTTCTTTTGTTTGCCCTAAATCTTCAGACATTCAGCTTCATGGAATGTCCACGAGTTCTAGTGTTATGAGAGAGGGGGAAAATCTTTTCTCTATCCACTTTCTCCATGCCATGCACAATTTTATGCACTTCTTTTTTGCTACTTCTTACTTGCCTTTTCTCTAAACTAAAAAGCCCCAAATGCTGCAACCTTTCCTCATGGGGAGGTTGCTCCATCCCCTTGATCCTTTTGGTTGCCCTTTTCTGAACCTTTTCCAGCTCTATAATATACTTTTTGAGGTGAGGCGACCAGAACTCTACACAGTATTCCAAGTGCAGCCGCACTGTCAGTCAGCACTGTGAGGCCAGTGAGCATGTGCAGTCCTGTTTGGTCTGAGTTATTTGGGGGGGTCCTCTCTTTGGGGGTTTTGTTCACCAAATGTTTGGTACTTCTGCAAACTGAGGTTTTCCCAAGCCTGCTTGTTACCCCCCCACACACACACACTTGTACATGGGTGGTGCTGTTTTGGCTACATAAGGACTAGCACTCACACAATGAACATTGGAAATAAAAGGAATAGTGATTTATTCCACAGGGCCAGTAGTACAGTGGCAATTTCAGAAGTGTGGGGTCCCTTCATGTTAGTCACAGCCACACCCGCTCCACCCTTTTTTTGCTGCGGGGTTGAGAATGAGATCCTTGTTAATGCCTTCATCCGCAACAACAGACATCCCTAGGAGCTAATCAGCATGAAAGAGGAGAATGTTAGTTACTGAGAAGAGTCTTCTCAGTGGCTGACTCGCCTCCTTTCACTCTGATTGGCTCCAATCAGCAGGAAAGGACAAGGAAGCATGTTAGAAGGCTCTTCTCAGTGGCTAACACATTCCCCTTTCAGGCTGATTGGCTTTTAGAATGCTGAAGACATAGGGACCCTGCTGGAACCCTGCTCCCAAAAAGGTAAGGGGTCTAAGACCCCCTGAGACCCTGGACAACTACACCCCTGCCCAGAGCTCATTGTGTTTTGTGGCAAGATGAAACTAGTTCCCCAGTTAGGGGATACCCCAAAAAAGATATTGTAAGGCTGGAAAAGTTTCAGAAAAGGGCAACAAAAAGGATCAAAGGAATGGAGCAACTCCCTTATGAGGAAAGAAGTCAACATTTGGGGCTTTTTAGTTTAAGGAAAAGGCGAGTAAGATGTGACATAATGGAAATGTATAATGGCATGGAGAAAGATACAGAAAAGTTTTCTCCTTCTCTCATAACAGTAGAACTTGTGGACATCCAATGAAGCTGAATGTTGGAAGATTTATGGCAGGCAAAAGAAAGTACCTCTTCACACAGTGACAGCACATAGTTTAAACTATGGAATTTGCTCCCACGAGACAGAAAACAGGTTGGTGGACTAGATGGTCCATCGGCCTTGATCCATCAGGATCTTCTTATGCTCTTATTCATCAAACCCAATGGTGAATGGATGAGCATGATGGATGTGTTTGTTTATTTATACAATTTATATATTGCTTAACTACAATAGTCTCTAAGTGGTGTGCAAGGAATGCAACAAATGCAAATAAAAATTGGTTGAAACAATAAAATCTGAATTCATTTAAAATGCCTCCTGGAATTGGGAAAAAAAAGTACTGAGTAAGCGCCAAGTGTTCCACAGGGAGGTGACTTGTCTAACCTCAATTGGAAAGGAGTTCTATAAAACTGGGCCCACAATACTGAATGCATGGCTCCTGGTAGATGCGAGCCATGCATCTGAGCCATGTGGGAGCCACTGACAGTGACTCCCCCGAAGACCTCAGTGTTGGGGAGGGATAGAAGGGATCAGGCAGTCTCTGAGGTATCCTGGACCCAAGCTGTTAAGGTCCTTGTAATTTATAAAAGAACCTTGAGAATGAAGTAGTACTGTGGATTGTAACTAACTAAAGGTGCAATCCAACTTGCATTTATGCTGGGCAGAGAGGAGTTGGGTATGGCAGACCTCCGGCTGAGCTGGCTTGGTCCCAGCTCAGTCTGGCTCAGCCGGGCTATGCTGACATAAGTCCGTCATCCCCGCTCAGCCCGAGGTCCACCGGAGAAGCCCAGCCCAGCGTAAGGGGAGCTGGCAGAGGCCAGAGGAAGGCCTGCAAAAGGGGCATTCTGGGGGGGGGCGTGTCAGTGGGAGGGTGGAGGGGGGGACTTACCCAATATCCAGGTCCTGTTTGTCTCCCACCTGTGGCCCTCCATTGTGGCAGCTGGTATGCCAGGAAAAGGGTAGGGTAGAAGGAAGCATGTATTTTCTTTCCTTCCACTGCAGCCTGCCAGCTCAGCCATCCTCCTCCCCTCTGCAAGTCTCTGAGTGGCAGCTGGATGTGCTGGCCCCTTCCGCCAGCTCCACTTCTGCTGGCTTCACTCCCAGTGGCCTCCAGCAAGTTGGATTGCTCTACCTGTGCTATTCAGAGTAGACCCATTTAAATTAATGAGCCTAAGTTAGTCATGTTCATTCATTTCGATGAGTCTACTCTGAGCAGGGCTTCCATTGTTCATAATCATATGAATCAAGATGTCCACTCTTTGAATCCTGCTCTTTTGAGAACTCTCTAGATGGCCTTATAAAAGCTCCCAGCTTCAGCCTCCCCATTTGCAATATAAGGATAATCATTTTGGCCTACCTTAAAGGGTTGTTGTAAGCTTTACTGAGATAAGATATATAGTCTCAGTATTTTTGCATACAGAAGGTCCCAGGTCAATTGCCAGTGTCTCCAGGTAGGGCTGGGAAAGAAACCTCCTGCCAACAACCCTGGAGACTGCAGCCAACCATTGTTGACTATACTGAGCTACAGGAACCAATGGCTGGACTCGCTATAAAGCGGCTTCCTTTGCTCCTATGCATGGGAGACTCTTTAAAGACTGTGCAGTTGTCATGCGACAACATATTTTGCATCTTGCCGAAATTTAAGGCTCCTTAAGACATCTTTTTTATTGTGCATTCATGATGCTATCGGGGCAGTTCTTTATGATCCCACTTTCAATACTGTTTGTGCCTGTAGACGTTTTGGGGTGGTCATACTGCTTCATTTCCAGTCAATGCATATCCTGCACCGTCCTGCTGAACTCCTGTAATTTTTCATAACACAGAGATTCCTGTTCATTTTTGTCTTTCTATTTTTTTATTTCTTATTTATTAAATTTATATCCCGCCCTTGCTCTCAATAGGAGCTCAGGACGGCAAACAAAAACACTCAAAGCACTCTAAAACATCATAAAAACAGACTTTAACATAAAAGACTTTAAAATAAAAGTATAAAACTGCAGCGCAAGAGTACTCCTCCGGACAGCAGTAATGTGATAGCATTGGGGAAGCATCACAGAACAACTAATAAGGTGGAATGATGTGCAGATGGTCCAGCTTAAATCCACCACTAACGCACAATTATTGTGTCAAAAACAGGTTGCAGAATACACCCACGTGCAAAAAAACCCCACCAGTTTGGAGGGGCCCTTATCCTTTTTGTATTTCACAATATTCTGAATGCCACTGGTCCATGTTTATTGGGCAAAACAAAACAAAAATAAAACAGATTTTACTGCTTGTCTGCTAAGGTGATAACAAGTCACATGTAGGCTTACTCTGATGTGCCAATTCAGTTTTTATGAACCACCTGGCTATGCTGCAAACCCCAATTTCCTGTAACCACTGACTTTTTCATCAAATTGTCTACAGCTATTTCACTTGTACCGTTTCCCAGTTCCTCTTCTTGCCAGGAGATACAGCCTCTCACAGCGACCCTGCAGCTTATCAGCCAAATGCTATGGAACAGCACGAGCGTGTCCTGAACGTTCCAGATTTGGCAGAGCTGTTAAAAAGCCATCTGAAGGGCAAATATGAAGCAAGCACTGCACATTTTCAGCACAGCGGTGCATCAACATGTGAATGTGCAAGGCCAGTCTGTGGCCAATAGCAGCAATCTGTTCTCAGAGCTGGATTGTTTGGAGGTGCGGGGAAAGCTCCAGATGGTTTGTTGAACAAATTGTGACAAATTGTGGAATGATGCTGTACATTTTTCACTATTTTAGAAGGCATAACTGAAATGTCAGGTGTACTGCTGTTTCCTGCTGGTACCAATCACATTTACTCAGAGCTGAAATGCTTGGAAGTCCACAGGGGGTGACAGTCTGGCATATTGGTCCTAAGCACATTATATAGAAGTAGGGATGGAAGGATCTATCCATTTTGATTCCCTCTGTTTCTCTTTTTTCCAATCTTAAGAGTAGAGAAACATTTGCGGTTATGCTGGGTTCAGTGCATCTCCAGTTCTGTTTTCTGAAACTGGAGACACACAAGGCTAGTCAAAGACCACTCCTTTTTACTCCAGAACCTGAGAAAATGCAGTTCTGTTGCATTTCTCCATGAAATCAGCTTGAAGCTGAGATCAAAACTGGTCGATCAACTCGTTTCCACTCTGAGGTGTGTCCAATGAAAACACTTTGCTGTAGGTTGGGCAGACAGTAGTTGGCCCAACGTTGTGCTGTGGGCCCTCTTAAGGTCTGAGATCAGCAGCAAGGAAGAGAGATGTGCCCAGCCACGGGCAATGTTCTGAACACGTTTGAAACCAAAGCCAGAGAAAATGGTCTGGCTGCTTTTGAAGCAGCTAGTGTGTCTGCAGCTTTAAATTCTTGAACTCAGTTCTCCAATTTCTGCTGCAATTTGCTGCAGAATCCTCAAGAAAGTTCCTCAGCATGTTAGTGAGAATTTATTGTAATGAATACATTTTTTTATGCAGCTTTGACTAATTTTGGCAAGCAATTTCCCCTAATCGAATGCATTCTTGTATGTTGTTTTCACTAATATATGCATCTTTAGGCACACTTTCCCCTGATATATGCCTTTTCGTAAACATTTTTTGGTTGAGCAACTGCATTGCAAAATTTGGATAAGTGTGAATTTTGGTTCTCAACTTCTTTCAGAAAGTGCAAATTTGATAGATTTGGCTTTAAATGAAAATTGAATTGAATTTCTCTTTCCCTATATGGAAGTGGAACCCAGTGAAATCAAGGCACTTACATGAAAATTCAGCTTCCAGTCCCCTTGGCTTCTGCATATGGAATAACAAGCAGGTGCCATCTTGTCCTTTGCCTCAAGCAGCAAAATGTCGTTGGAAATGATGTGATCATGTTCTAGTTCTGTGTTACTAGCAGGGTGGCCATAAGAAGGGATACTTGGAGCAGCTCAATGGGAGGGATCAGGGCTACAAATCCACTTGCTGCCTCTTGAAGTACTAAAGGTAACTGTGGGCCAAACTAGATGAGACATCATTAGGGATGGGGGAGAAATTCGATTCAGTTTGCATTTTAAAGCCAAATCTCTCAAATTGGCACTTTCCAGGACAATGTGAGAACTGAAACACAGCCATCCTAGGAAATTTGCATGCATCTGAATTTTGCAACAGAGTTCTCCAACCAAACATTGTTTACAAAAATGCATATGTTAGGGGAAAGTGCATACAAAGGAATATATTAGTGAAAAGAACATAGAACAATGCATTGTATTAGGAGAAATCGCTTGCAAAAAAATTGTGCATGTTAGTCAAAACTGCATACAAAATGTGTTTATTAGGAGAACGGCACACTAAAATGCTGAATAATTTTCTTGAAGATTTTTTTTTTAATTACAGATTGCTGCAGAAATGTGAAGAGCTGAGTGTAAGATCAGAAAAATGAGAAATTGAGAGAAGTGAAACTGACAAATCCCTAGATGCCATACACGCAATTAGCAATTGTGCAAATGTTGGACATGCTTTTAGGAATGCCAAGTCACCATGCCCTTCCCTTTCACCTTAGGAAAAGGCGACCTGGGAGACCAGGGTTTGAATCCCCACACAGCCATGAAGCTCATTGGGTGACCTTGGGCCAGTCACTGCCTCTCAGCCTCAGAGGAAGGCAATGGTAAATAACCTCTGATTACCTCTTACCATGAAAACCCTATTCATAGGGTCGCCATAAATCTGAATCGACTTGAAGGCAGTCCATTTCCATTTTTCTGTGTTCAATAAGCAATACAAAATGTGAACCATGAAGTGTGATGCAAGGTTAGAGCTCCATCTTGTGTTGTAAAATGGGAAGAGAGCATAGGTGATTTTATATACAATCTTTCTCTTTTTAAATCATTATAGAAAGTGAGATCATCCTCCTCTTATTATTATTATTTTGTATTAGTTACTTACTTATGCCCCATCTAGATATGCAGTGCTTTACAGAGAACAAGCTTGAGAGGTCCCTGCCCCAAGGAGTTTACAATCTAAAATAAACACAGAAACCACAGAGGTTGACTGTAGGTGACTACAGGCAGAAGTGAAAAGGGGCTTATGTGAATGTTTCATGAGGACTTTTTTTAAAAAAATCACATCCTGATATGGAAATGTAGAGAACTGAATTTAAGATTAGAAGAATGTGAAACAGAGGAATGGACAGATTTGTACAGCCCTAAAAGCAGCAGGTTTTTTGGTAAAGAATGAGGTGCCTGTACTCTTATCTTTATAAAAGTGCCATGGGTGCTGCAACACATGAGGAAGGAGGAAAAGAAGATGCAGCCTGTCATTGAATAAGGCAGAGAAAAGGCGTGGAATGGGGCAAATCCTCTTCTCTCTGGTCCAGGTCCAAGCTGCACTTTTCCAGGATCAGCAACTGCAAGCTGACTCTTATGTGGGGGTGGGCTGAAGTGTACTTGCCACTAATCTAACTTTAGGTGGCTGGAAAAGGGAGTTTGACAAGATCCTTGTCTGTGGTTCAATCAGGTTTCTATCACCTGAGCTTAGAGGGGCATGTGTCTTGGCAAATAAACACCTGTTTGGAGTGAATCACAACAAGCTCACAATTCATGGGCCACAGACATTCACAGCTAGGATGATGCAATAATTAAAAAACAACATGAGGAGATACTGGACGGGAGTATCCTTGGGTACCACAGTACCCTAGGGCTGACCAACAGTGGCAGAGTTGATGGGAGTTGTAGTCCAAAATCTGGAGGGCACCAAATCAGTGAAGGCTGCACCAGGGAAAGCCTGTATGCTTAGTGTGTTGGAATGACCTGGGTTCAAATCCTTTGGGCCAGTTACAATATTTCAGCCTAACCTACCTCATAGGACTGTTGTGCAGAGGTGAAAAAACTCGACTATGCCCATGTCCATGGTTCTGTATTCCTCAGATGAAGGGCGGAGGACAACTGTAACAGGTAAAATAATAAGCATCCCCAAAACTGCCTTCCTGTGTAGTCTTATTATTGTATGGGGAATGGCCATAGCTCAATGGAAGAGCATCTGTTTGCACACAGAAGGCCCCAGGTTCAATCTACAGATACAGCTGGGAAAGGCCCCCGCCTGAAACCCTGGAGAGCTGCAGTTGCCGGTCAGTGTAGACAGTATGGACCTAGCATAAGGCAGTTTCCTATCGTCTTTGGATAGCAAAAGGAGAATTCATCTGTGTGTGGGGCAAAGTGAGCCCTGGCTGCGCTGCCCCATCCCACTTGCATCTGCAGGACTGAAGAACCTTTTCTTCTATTGCAGGCTGCAATACCTCAAGGTTATGGCCCTCCCTGTGTGCTTGTGGTGGGCGTGGCCAAGGCCAGGGGTAGGCGGAGCCAGTGCTCAAAGTAGGCAGGGCTCTCCTTCGCTCTCTCTTTCTTCCACTCCCTTTGGCATTTTTCCCTCTGTGCCACTTCCTTGAAATTAGGCGGAGGGCTGCTGATCTCCTGCCACTCCTCGTTCTGCAGCCTACAGAAGGAATCTTACCTACAACCATGTCAAAGGAAGCACCAGATTCATTCATTCATTCATACTACAAAATTGTTAAGAGTAGTAGCTCAGGAGAAGCTGGGCTCCTTATGTTTACAAATCACCCCTTCCAAAGACTGCTTTTCAACCAGGAGTGTTCCAGCTCTGTGTAGCTCGGGCCTTCAGCACTGCTCAGCTTAAATCATGTATGTGCACATCCCCCAACCTTGTCAGTGTCACCACAAAACAGAGGAGAAAACAATCTGTGTGTCTGCGTGCACAAATAGTTGAGCTGCGACTGCGTACTTGCACATTATTCACATGCAACACTCAATGAGTGTGGTCTATGGGCACAGTAGCTGAACTGCACAAGTCAACAAAGGTACACTGTTTCACACAACCACTTGGATGTGTGTACAGGCAGCTTGTACCTGTGTTCAGGGTCACATGGGAACAAGCTTACAGTTACTCAACGTCGTGGAAAAAGACACTAGTAACGGAGATGTGTCACGCCTGTTAATAATGGCTAAAAAGGTATCACTGTACAGGGAGGAATGTTTCAAACACGACAAAACTCATTCCAAGACACATAGTCTTCCCTAACAGGGGTGGCTAATCTCTGGCCCTCCAGATATTGTTGGACTAAACTCCCATCAGCCTCAGCCACGATAGCCAATTATCAGGGATGATGAGTTGTAATCCAATAACATATAGAAGGATACAGGACAGGAACACCATACCTGCCGTATGGGGGGGGGGAAAGTGCTCAGATAGAACACATCTATCAACAGGAGACCCCACACAGAAGAGGGTGAAACTCAGTTGTAAATCCACCTTTCTGTAGGAACTTTTCTGCTATGTTCATTTCCATAATTATAGAGTGAATATAGTGTTGGACAGGATTTTTTATTTTTTTAAAAAAATCAAAATTTTTAAAAACAAAGTTTTGGATATTCACAAAGAATTAAATATACAAATCAGGAAAGTTAATAGGAACCCAAACCTGTGGTAGTGCTTTAGCTGTAGCAGAATTCTTGGCTGTAGTGTATGAAAATGGAAATGGACTGCCTTCAAGTCAATCCTGACTTATGGTGACCCCATGAATAGGGTTTTCATGGTAAGCGGTATTCAGAGGGGGTTTACCATTGCCTTCCTCTGAGGCTGAGAGGCGGTGACTGGCCCAAGGTCACCCAGTGAGCTTCATGGCTGTGTGGGCATTCGAACCCTGGTCTCCCAGGTTGTAGTCCAACACTCGGCTCTCTGTAGTGTATGAATGGCAGATCTTGGCTATTGGGGCATAAGAACGTAAGAGTTTGCTGGATCAGGCCAGTGGCCCATCTAGTCCAGCATCCTGTTTTCAGAATGTCCAGCCAGGTGCCTGGGGGAAACCTGCACACAGAACCTGAGCGCAACAGCACTCTCCCCACCTGTGATTCCCAGCAACTGGTATTCAGAAGCATACTGTCTCTGACCATGGTGGGAAATCATAGGCATCATGGTTAGTAGCCATGGATAGCCTTATCCTCCATGAATCTGTTTAATCCTCTTTTAAAGCCATCCAAGCTGGTAGCTGTCACTACCCCTTGTGGAAGCGAATTCCTTTCTTTAACTGTGTGCTGCATTAAGAAGTACTTTATTTTGTCTGTCCTGAACCTTCCAATGCATTCAGTTCTGCCCCACGGCTTTAAAAACTCCTACAATTCATCAAGGTTCCTGTCTCATTGGCACAATGTGACTTAAGCAGAAATGCTCCAGCAGCAGGATTACAAAGCGGAGGAGTATTATTTAACAGCAGAGGTCTTGGCAGTTCACTTTTTTGGCATTCCTGGACCAAACAGGAAATGCTTCTGCTGAACCATCCAGGCCAGAGGCAAGGCAAACAAAAAGGTTAATTTCCCTCTTCCTTTCGAGAGCCTCTCCCAGCAACTGTGCTTCAGTTAATTTAGTTGCAAACCCAGTTTGAACCTTCTGGCACCAGAGCTGGGAGGGGGAGGGCTTTCTTTTTCTTCCCCTCCCCTCTGCCCCCAACCCAGATTCAACGCACTTGAGTAAGCTACAAAAAAAAAGTTGAGTCAGCTTGGAAGAAGAGATGGAAACCTGAATGCACCAACCAAAGCAGGGGGTGGGTGAATTATTCTATTCTTGTTGGTGCATTTGTGTCTCTTTGTCTCCTCTCCAGAAAGAGAATAAACAAAATCTACTTCCTGGCCTCTTTAGCAAATTTGTTGCCTGCTCAGTTTTTAAAAGTTTTAAAATTCTAAATATTGCTAAAGATGTAGCAATGTCTTAAAATCTATTTGTAGTTCCGGTCCATGAACTCTGGGCTTCTGCACTCTTGCCATCCTGGCATGTTATTGTAGAAAATGATGTTTTTTTACATGTTTACAACTAATAATGGATCATTTAGTACAAGAGCTTTGGATTTCATACTGTTCAAAGAAACATGTAGTGCCTGTTGACTCAGAAGAAAGCCCCCGAGTTCAGTAGGTTCTACTTCCAATAAGTGTCTGTGTTTAGGACTGCAGCCTTAAGCAGCTTTGGAAAAAACCCACAAATTTTCATTGCCTGCTAGAAATTGTTTACAATAGAGGCGTGAAGACTAGGATTCACTTTTGGGGCATTCGTAAGCACAATGTTTTAGCCTAGAATGTGGCGCTCTAGAGAAATATGGGAGGTTTTCAAAAACATTCCTGCAAAGATGCCTGCACATGGCTTCTGGGCCCATGCCCTTCAAGGTTCTGGTCAGGCAGAACCTGTCCATTTAACCTCAAATGATAGGTAAGATCTCCTTGAACCCGGACATTCCTGTAATCAGCCCATTAATTTTAGCTGCAGAGTTACTGCTAAGTGATACATTTAGGCTGCTCCATGTGTGTTTGCCCACCCTCCCTTGCAACCTGGGCAGGGGAGTTGGCTGAATTATTTGATTGGCCTCTTACAAATATAGGAAGTTCTTTATAGTACCCTTTGTCTGTGGAACATGGGAAGTTGCTTTATACTGAGTCAGACCATTGGCCCATGTAGCTTAGTACTGTCTACACTGACGGGCAGCAGTTCTCCAGGATTTCAGAATGGGATCTCTACTAGCCCTACCTAGAGATGCCAGGGACTGAACCTGGCACCTTCTGCATGTAAAGCAGATGCTCTACCACTGAGCTACAGCCCTTCTCCTGACTTGTGATGACATATCTTATTGCTTAGGCCATTTTCCACAACTGCTCCAGTCAACAGGTCTCTGCTCCTTTGTCTCAAAATTTCACTCCAACCCTAATTTCTGCCTTGTATGTCTTCTATGTCTGGCTTGGATCTAGCCCATCTTATATATATAGTCTCTATTCCTCTACCAGTTAGGAACATAGAAAGCTGTCATAGACCATTGGTCCATTTAGCGCAGTGTTATCTACACTGACTGACATCACCTCTCCAGGGTTTCAGGCAGCAGCCCTTCCCAGGATTGGACCTCAAACCTTCTGCACGCAAGACAGATGCTCTGTCAAAGAGCTGCGGCCCTTCTAATTTCAAGAGCCAAACATAGTGGCTGGTTTCTACCAGTCTGATGCCTTTGATTTGAAGTGGGTTTTACAAGGCAACAAAATAAAACATTACAAAGAAATCACGATGGAGACCTTACGTCAATTCCATTTACGTGACCTTTAAGGAACTTGCATTAGATTCAAGAAAGCATAAATTCAACACGATGAACACTTGAATGAAGAACTTGTAGCCTCAAAATAAGTTGAAATAGTGCAAACATTTATGTTCCAGGGGAAGAAATCTGCACAACAGTTAACCATAAATATACATTTTTTCACACCAAGAACAATGTTTTAGAGGCGTTCTGCAATATAAATACATTTTGCTAAAACAAATATCGGCTTTCAGTATCTAAAGCTATTTCTGACAAGTGCAGGAATCTACAATATACACCAGATATACAAGTTTAGATTAAAACATTGGCACTTTCCAGATCTTGGCTGCAAAAGTTGGAATGGGACTCCAGATGGAGGCAGTAAAATGACATTCAATCCTAAACCCTACTCAGAGTAGACCCACTAAGGTAACAGATGTGACTAACTTAGCTTCATTAATTTTAGTGGGTCTACTCTGAGTAGGACAGCTGAATACCCCTCATAGGGCTAGGGCAAGTATGAAGTAAAATCTAAATTTATGCAGCCCACACAGAGGTGGAGCCACTTATCCATTATGTGAATAGATCATATAGACTACTGTGCTAACCAATATAATGTATAATAACTGCTACTGAATATAACAGTTTCTCTTGAATAAACAAACAAGTCATTTCCAAAGGGAATTTAGATATACAATTTGAATCTAGAGGTGTAAAGGTTTATGTTATCAGCCCAATCAAAACCAGATTAAAAAAAAACCCTTCATTTTGAGAGCTATAACATTCATGAACTAGCTAGCTGTCATGATTTCAGATCTAACTAATAAAACCTCCAGGTTTTTTTTAAAATGGCACACTTCCATCCTCTGCTAATGGTATAGCTTTAGATGAGCAACGTACCCAACTCTTCCTTCCCAGGTGATAAAAATTATATTTTCCATAAAATGCTTTGATGAAAAGTGTAGCTTAAGAGCTAGATCTTTATAAGTATTGGATAAATACTAAAACACTTTTCTCCTTTCATAAATTATCTTTTTTTTAAAAAGAGTCAATTTTCTGAAAAAGATTACAGTTAGGTTACTAGTCTAGAACTCCATGATCCTGCTTGCATAGACATCAGTGTATGAGTGTTAGGAGAATCCACCAAGCACAGCTACTGAGCAATTGTTATGTCATTTCAACAGGCTCCCATGAAAGTCCCACATGGGGTTGGCAGATCCCTGGAATCCCAAAGACTCAGAATGGGGCTGCCAATTCTTTAAAAGTAAAAAATCTAAGAGCTAGGCATGGTTCAGAGGGGTGGGACTACAGTTCAAGTGGAAAAACATTTTTTGAACATAGGGATGGGTGAGAGCTGGCAACCTTAGACCTTTACAAACCCCGCTGAAATTAAAGAAGGTTGTGCTTAGCTGTTGTTTTTGGTAGGCTACCAACATAGCTTTCGGGCAGAAGCACTGCAGGATATTGTTTTATAGCTGCCTCCCTGTGCTTGCGAGATACCCAGCACATCTGCAGAGATTTTTGTTTCTCCTGCAAGCAGATGTTTAGCACCAAAAAATGCAACTGTCTGCTAACAATAACCCTATTCATTACCCCACTTTATAATACTATCTGTAGCAGAGGACAATGTCCTAGTAAATCAGTTAACATCAGCAACTGAAATCCAGAGAAATAACAAAGAAGTTTCCCCTGCTGCTCCTGTCATATTCATATATATATATATATATATATATGACATGGACTCTGTGTATGTGAGTTTGTGTGAACATTTTAGAAAAATATAACTGTATCCCAACTATCTTTTGGAATTCCACAATTGGTACACCATTTGATCATCTGAACAGATACGCAAATCAGACAGGATGCTTTTAAGCTGTCGTCTCCTCTCTAGTGCTATAGTTTCCATCTTCTTAAAGCAAGGGCTGTGCTACACCCGTAACACACAGTTGTTGCAAAGGCAAAGATCTGCAGAGAGGAGGGAAAAACACACACAATGAGTTTTCATATAAACATTTGGCTGTTCCACTATATTTTAATCCCACCCCCTCCCAATGCTCTCATGCCCACGGCATACGAGTGTGGCATGCTCCACAGTTCTCAGAGTGTGTTCAACATTTCAAAGGGAAAGTGCTGCCTGGGTTTGGTTTCCTTTAGATGAGAGACTGTGTACAGTGGAGACTTAGGTGCTCTTTGTAATATTTGCTTTATTTCAAAATATACAAGCAGGGTATAAATAGAGGCAAACTGCAAACACTTTGAAGAATACAGGAAAGCTGACTGACAGTTCAAGGAAGGGAACACAAAGCCTGTGTGTGTGTGTGTACACACACACACACAGTTCAGAGGGAGTGGTCCTCCCACCAGGCTAGATGATCTACAGCTGGCTCCCTCTTCTCTCCTCCAGAGGAGACTAACAGCAGCAAAGGGGAAATGCTGGGGTGGGGGGGCAATTATGAGGTCCTCTTCCCCAGTCTCCTGGAAGCTCCAAATTCTAGTGCAAGTCTTATTGTACCAACTGATATACCTGGACACACTCATCAGTGACTCCAACATTGATCGCAGTTGCTTGTTCAACTCCGTTCCCAAGCTTTAGACTGGGGATAGGAGAGAATTTCAATTCAATTTGCATTTCAAGCAGAATTTATCAAATGCACACTTTGTGAAACAATAGGAGAACCAAAACACAGCCATCCTTCAAACTCCTTATTCGAATTTTGTGATGCAGTTCGCCAGCTAAACAATATTTACAAAAATGCATATATTAGGGGAAAGTATGCATAAAAATGAATATTTGAGTGAAAATAACATGCAAAAATGCATTACATGACGAGAATTGCTTGCAAAAATGTGTATGTTTGTCAAAATTGCCTACAAAAATTGTTTTAGTAGAAATTCACACTAAAATGGTGGAAGATTTTCATGAAGATTTTTTTTTTTTTAAAGAAATAGATTGCTGCTGAAATGTGGAGGACTGAATTTAAGGTTGGAAAAACAAGAAACGGAGAGAACAAAACCTGACAGATCTTTCCTACTTTAGACAGGCTGCCTGGTCTCTTCCCTCCCCCCCCCAAAAAAAATGTAACATGAGCACTTAAAACATCATCACTCTAAAAAGAAAGACAAAATAATACATTTTAAAGAGCTGTAAAACTGTGCTGTGCTGGGTGGGAGAGTAAAGTATTTGTCAAAGTTTCAAAAAGGAAAAAGGAAAAAATAAATTCTGCTGTGAGATTCCCAGAAAAACACCATGATACATTTGTTCATGAAAGCATTTGAGATGAATCACCATAAAGTAACGTGGATTACATCAACATTGGTTCCTATACATTGACATTACGTCTCAACCTGAAACCTCTTCAGGGTTAAGGAAAAATGTAATCTAGGTTTCTTTCTTATCTCCTTTGCTAATGTGCCCTTTAAATTGCTTAATAGCTTTGATGTCTCCTTAACAGCTTGCTAATAAAGTAGATTTACCTGGACACAAGCCCCAGAGTTCAACAAGGCATGCTGACATAAACACACTTAAGAATTTAACCTACATTTTGTTCTTATAAAAAGATAAGAAATCCCAGTTTGCAGATAGCGCTTGTACACTGTGGGTCACAAGGACAAGCTGAAGTTTGGCCTGATCATTGCTATAGCAGGCACTGGATGAATAGCTTTACTATACAAGTGAGACAGGTTTAACTAGTCATGGCTCACCCAAAGGATCCTGACAGCTGGAGTCTGATTATGTTGCTAAGTATTCTCTAATATGCCCCCCTCAAAAAACTATAGAAGTAGCCAGCACAGGCGTTGTGGGATTCCAGTTCCCATCAGCCCCAGCCAGCATGGCCAGTGGTCAGGGTTGATGGGAGTTATAGTCCAACAGTATCTGGAAGGCACCATGTTGCGCAGTGTTTTCTCCATCATTATTTTGTTTCCCCCTTGTGGAGTTCATTTGTTATAGTTTTTCAGCTACAGACAGAAGGGACTGCACCACATTTAGTTCATATGTGGGTAGGGATGGGTATGTCAATTTCAGTTTCTCATTTTTCCGGTATTAAGTTCAGTTCTCCACATTTCTCCATCAATTTGCATTTTTTTTAAAAAAAAAGGAAGTACTCCTGAATGTGTGAATTTTTCCTGACATGCACATTTTTGTATGCAATTTTCCCTAATATACACATTTTTACAAAATGATTTCCCAAATGTAATGCATTTTTGTATGTAATTTTCACTAATACATGCATTTATATGCACACTTTACGCCACACATGCATTTTTGTACACATTACCTGACTGGAGAACTGTATGGCAAAATTCCCAAAAGTGTGAATTTCAAAGGCTGGCGGTGTTTGGGAAAGTGCAAATTAGGTAGATTTGCCTTTAAATGTGAACTGAATTTAATTTCTCCCTCATCCCCACGTGTGGGTAGTTTGTCGTACAATTATTTTGTTGTGCAACTATTCTACTGTAGGGGAATATTCCAGCTATGTATGTTGGGACCAAGTCAGCTGCTCCATCTCCCCAGTGTGGCTGGATCTACACTGAAGCCCTTTTTGTTTACGAGACATCACTGCACTGGCATTTCTTTCTAGTCCAACAGGATCCAGAGGGTACTACACTGGCGACCCCTGAACTATAGCTTCTAGAGTTCCCTGGAGAGAAATAACGCCCATGCAGAACAGGGGGTGGAGGCAGTCCAGGACTGAGCCCTACAGAACCCAGAATGGGAGTGCGAATACTCAGAAGGACCCCATAAAGAAGCAGAAAAGGAATGGTTCAAGGAACAGGAGGAGAACCATGGAAAGTGATGAGCCAGGAAAGCCCAAACAATAAAGAACATGGATGGCCAGCTGGCACCAGGTGTGCCACAAGTGCAATGCTTGAATTATGGGGAAAAGGTTGGGTGGTCATTAATGAAATCCTCATGCCCTCCCGACAATCTTTCAGGGAAGATACTGTAGCTCAGTGGAAGAGCACATGCTTCCCGCTCATGAGGGTCCCAGGTTTAACTGCTGGCATTTCCAGTAAAAAGGATCAGGTAACAGAAGGCAATGGGGAAGATCTCTGCTTTACACCTTGGAAAGCTGCTACCAGCCAGGGCAGACAACACTGGACTAAATGGACAATGAGTCTGACTTGGTATAAGGCAGCTTTCTATGTTCTTAAAATGTGTAGTTGCAGGGGCAATCAGAAGGAGTAAGGTAGCACTCCCCCCCAAAACAAAATTGAGTACTGCAAAAGAGGCATAGGCAGCAATGGTGAAGAGCAGTAGGATGGGCCTGGAGGTCAGCTGCAGCATAAACTCAGGGTTTCTCAATGGCCTTGCCACCCAGTGTCCCTCTATTATCTGTAATAACTCAGAAAACTAAAGGCAAACCCGGTAGGGTGTGCCTCATACTTAGGAATCTTGTGTCATTTTTCTGATTGAGAATACCCAAACGTGGAAGTGTCATAACCCTGGCCAACAATTAGGATTCTGACACAAAGGAGAAAGAACCAGATGGACCAGGAAGACTGGCACTGCAAGTCATGGAGGTGATGAACCCAGATTTAGGCCTCAACACCAAGCCTGAGATGGAGCACATCAGACAGGAACCCCTTGAGCCAGATATCTTCAAACTGGGAGCTCCAGGGACATTGACTCCCATGAAGCACAGGCCCTTTATACACCAGGGGCCTCAAACTCAGCAGCACAAGAGCACTATCCCTTTAAGACTCTCCACTCTTCAGGAAGGGGGCAGAGCTTGGGAGGGGTAGTCTGGTCCAAGAAGGATAAAAGGCCTCAGTTGAGCTCCAGACCTTGGAGCAACTTGTCTGCTAGGAGTTATCCAAGGTCCTGAAACTTCTGTCAACCCCATCTGCTTGTCTAAGCCATCCTCAGGCATTGTATTACCCCATGAACACCCACTCATGGTCAGGCCAGGAAGACAGGTCCACAAGGAAAGAGAAGAAGCTTTTAGCTCTTCCCTTGTTAAATGTATTGGAAATTTGGCTAACCACAGGCACTACAATAGATATCTCCCCTCCCTCCTTGCAGAATATGCCTATGCAAAACTTACAGCAGCTGCTATGCTCAAGTTATATTCATGTTCATTTAGAAGTGGTTGATAGGGGGTGCAAGTGGTGTTGGGGTTGCTGAGGAAATTGAACTTCAGCGGATGACCATGCAAAGACGTTGTTGCTGCTTGCAGCAGAAATGTTCCAAAATAAAAGACGAAGACAGCTGCATGGTAAAGGAAATCCTGAAAAGAAAGAAAAACAGTTAGTTTGAGCTGACAAATAAATAAAAGCAGATCTTATTTATATTTATTACTACATTTATATCCCACCTCCAAGGAGCTCAAGGTGACATACATGGTCCATTTCTTGCTCCAATTTATCCTCAACACAACCCTGTGAGGTAGGCGGAGAGATAAGGACTGGCCCAAAATCGCCCAGTGAGCTTCATGGCTGAGTTGTAATTTTCCTATGTGTACTATGCTTCCTTATGATGCTTTGACTTGAAGCCTTTTCCTGCTATGTCTTGGATGCAAGTTCCTAGCTCTAAACTAGAGTGGCTGCAAACTATAGCCAGCATGGATTTTTTGCATTCCGCAATGCTAAATTGAAAATACCCCCATGTCATTCTGCTGCTTCCCATAAGCTCATTTCACCACTCACCATATGCTCAGAGGCACACGTTACCAAATTCTTCCAAGCTACACAGGAAGTGGATTGGACTGTGAAAGACCAACCCAAACTGTGTTTGCATTTTGACAACTTTGTAGGGCAGTAGTACAATATCTCAGAGAGGAGTTCAGGTCTCCTGCTCCCCTGGTGCATTCACTATAGCTGCCCAGTTTTCCTTCTTTTTAAAGTCTGATAGAACTATCTGTTGGCTATAGATATATTCTTAAACCGCAAGGTTTTTTTGTCTATTAGTGAATTCTCTTAATGACCATATGGAGTCCACCCCTGACCAATGAATTTGTCTGTGCATCCATCAAAGATACATATAAAAGCCAGTTCCTACTTTCCATCACACTCCAGTGTGACCAAGAATCAACTAGGAGAAGACCCTGATTTTCAACAGTTTCCATTAGATTTTAAAGAACAAAATAAATAAGAGTATAATTTGGGGCATGGTTGTGACTTCTTCACCACGTGGCATACTGGGCAAGTTTAGGTTTTCAGGAATCCAACAGGAATGAGGCTATCTAGATGTTAGGAATGAAAGGCAACCATACATTTATGCGGGAGAAATCAAACAGGACCTATGTTATAGGGGATGCATGGTTGCTGCCAACCAATGTCTACCTGGTAGCATTTTGTGAAAGTTTGATTTGATGCTGGCATGTGTTGGCAGATTTCCCCATAATATTTAGTTCAATCCTATGAATAGAGAAACAGTAATGTGATGTGTATTTGGGAAAGTGTTACAATAAGGGCAAAATCTACATTCCACTGACTGGAAATCCAGGGTGTGCGTATATAGATATAATGAGCAGGGCCAGCATCAGAGGGTGCCAGGTTGGGCCCTGGCTAAGGGCCCCTGCGGCCCAGAGGGGCCCCTCCTGAGGATGGGAGGGTAGCACTCCTGTTCCACAATCTGCGGCAGGGTCAGCTCCCGGCCCTGCTGTGGATTACGGAGAGGGAACTCTCAGGCATGCCCCCATACAGTCAGTGACGGCTTTGATAAACCAGCATGCATATCCCAACTACCTCTCCCATCCCTGTGAATGACATTGGTTGATGGCACAAATGCAAGCACAGCATGTAATCATTCACAGACAGGGAGAGTTTGGTGGGATGTGCAGGCAGGTTATTAGCCCCGCATCACCTATATGGGGGGGGGACTGGGCTATGGTGCCGTATGCCTGGGGCAGACTGGTGTCCAACGGCCCAGTCATACCTGGCAGCAGCCCTGATAATGAGTTTCCGTGTGAGATCTCACAAAGAAGCACTGGAGTTTCCAGGATCCTTACAATACACAGGCTTCCCCTCCACATAGATATCCATCATGTGAAAGGGCATTCTCCTATAGCAGTGGTTTCCAAACTGCCCCCCCCATGGGCTACTTGAAATGTGTTGAGAGTCCTGGCAAACCACTTAATGATTTTTATGCCCGTCATGACAATAGCAATGTGCTGTGCTAGCTGCTGTATAATTTCTAACTGCATTTTTATTGCTTATTTTATTTCTTCTATAGAAATCAAACTATACTACAGTAAAACAACAACATGAGAAATAAAAGCAGCATTAAATATACAATAAAAAATCAATATGAATACTTAATGTGATGGATATGCCAGTAGGCGAGTAAGAGGTGACATCAGAAGTGTATAAAATTGTGCATGGCATGGGGAGAGTGGATAAAGAGGAGTTTTTCTCTGTCTCTCATAACGCTAGATCTCGTGGACATCCGGTGAAGCTGAACGCTAAAAGATTCAGCACAGAAAAAAAAGTCCTTTTTCACACAGTGCTCAGTTAAGCTATGGAACTCGCTCCCAGGGGCGGCAGTGATGACCACCAACTTTAAAAGAGGATTAGACAAATTAATGGAGAAGGCTATCGATGGCTAGTAGCCAAGATGGCTATGCTCTGCCTCCACTGTCAGAGGAAACTCTGCTGGAAACCACGGAGGGGGGAGGGGGAAGAGTGCTTTTGTTGGAGGCATTATGCTTCTGAATACCAGGGTGCACTTGTGCTCAGGTCCTGCTTACGGGCTTCCCACAGGCATCTGATTGGCCACTGTAGAACAGGATGCTGGACTAGATGGGCCACTGACTCTTCTGTTCTCCCATCTTCAACCACAAATCCGCAAGCACACTAGCGGTCCATGGACCACAGTTTGGGAACCCCTGTCCAAGAGTATTATAAAAACAGATTAAGCTTCTAAGTGATTCACGGCAATTCAAAAACTGATTTTTTTCGTCTGTCCGGAAGGCTTACTTACACGGAGGAACCAGGACCCTTTCTTTAAAAAAAAAAAAAACCTGGAAAAACATCCAGCACAATAACCAGCATGTAATTAAAATGAACTACCATTCATGCTTTCCGGGCTGCCAGATGTCAACTTCTGTGCAACTCCTTTGCTCAAGTTTTTGACACCTTAGCCGATGAAGGGAGCACACACAGGCCATACAAGTAGCACAGCGTGTGCAGTATTTTCGGAAGGTGGGCCATCTCATTTCCTCTACCCAGTTGCCCTGCCTTGGAACTTCCTCTCCCCTCTTGGCAATGGTTACAATACAGTTCTCTGTCACTAGTAGAAGTAAAAAGAGAGAAACCTTTGCCAGAGGGAGGCATGGCTGAAACGGGGCATCAGGGTCCAAATTCAATAAGCCACACTGTTCTTTATAGCCACTGGACAAAACCAGAAAACCATTGGAACAGAACAGATGAAATTATTATCCATTCATGGCCAAAGGGTATCGTGTTGTGGGGAAATTAAAATGGCAGCCGTGCCAGCAAGTCCTGCTGTGCAGGTCCACAGGTCTGCTTTTCCTTTCCTTGCTGCCCCTTGGCTGCCCTTGCCACCTCAGGGCCATTGCACCAGCTGCGGCAAAGGGAGAGGGCTACCACAGGCAGTTTGCCCAATGCCCTCTGAAAGCTGGCATTGGCCTGGGTGAGAAACCTCTGATTTCCCTGCACCTCACTGGCTTTCTGCCCCTCACAACACTGCCTCTCATAACTTCTAGTTCTTTTTGGCCACCCCATGATGGAAACAAGGGATATCAGGCAGCAAGAAATTTTTGCTCTCATTCCCTGTTCAGCGGAATCATTTACCATCTCCATACTAGGCCAAACTTTACTTCAGACCACAGCTACCTTACCAGGATTGGCTTCGACCTCAGTAAATCTGCTAAAATATCCCAGGATCCCCTGTTTTGCCAGCTTCACACACTCTCGTTCAGGGGTGTACTCATCCAGGGACTCAGAGGGGTCTTAGACCCCTTACTTTTTTGGGAGCAGGGTCCCTGTTTCTAGCATCCTATGAGCCGATCATTGTGAAATGGGAGTGTGTTAGCCACTGAGAAGAGTTTTAACATGCTTCGTTAGCCTTTTCTTCTGATTGGAGCCAATCAGAGTGAAAGGAAGAGAGTCAGCCACTGAGAAGTCTCTTCTTAATAGCTAACACTCTTCCCTTTCATGATGATTGGCTCCCAGGGACATCTGTTGTTGTGGGAAAAGAATTAACAAGGATCTAATTCTCAACCCAGCAGCAAAAAAAAGAGGGGGGGGATGGGAGGGAACATGGCTATAACTATCATGAAGGGACCCTGCACTTCTGAATTTGCCGCTACACTAATGCTCTCTTTCCTTTTCCACAGCTTAGCTGTGACAAACAGGGAGATCTTGTTGATGGTGCCAACACTGGGTGTTGGTACTGACCTGTGACAGGGCCGTCTCAACAGTGGTTCCCCACTTGTGAAATACCCTCCCTGGTGAGCTGCATCTATATCTCTCATTATTAACTATTGAGAGGAACTTAAAGACATTCCTGGCTAAAATATGATTCGGATTATTAGCTATGGGTGTGTGTGACTGTTTTTAGAGGTTTTTAATTATATTGTTTTACCATTTTGCTGTTCGCCCCCCTGGGCTCATTTGGGAGGGAGGGGAAAGAAATTAAAATGGATACACAAATGGAGTGTGTTCACTCATCTCCTTTCCCCCGGTAAATATCTTTCTCAGGCAAATATCTTAACTGTCTAAAAAATGACCATGGCAACCGGCAGTAGAGAAGTAGTTCTGAGTCAGAAATCAGAGTCTCCCTCTGCCTTCTTGGCATACCACAAAGGTCACCTCCAGACTATTTTGCAGGAGAGATTCACTCGTATAGATGCTGATGTCTTTTAATCTCTTTTTAGTCTGCTGTTTTGAAACTTTTTTTAAAAAAGTGTTTTAATTACTTGTTTTTAAATGCTTTCACTGATCATTTCAATGTTTTTTGTAAAATACTTAAGAGGTTTTTCACAATCAAACGGTATATAAATGTTGTTAAATAAATAAATATCAGAAATTTAGGTTTGCACAATTAAAATGGATTACAGTAGGGCCCCACTCATACGGTGGGTTATGTTCCAGACGCCTGCCGAAAAGCAGAACTCCATCAATAAAATGGTGCCCGATGCCTGAAAAATGCCATAAAAGTGGAACAAGCATCGTATGAGTGGGGCCTTACTCTAATTGAAATCAGCCGTGTTAGTGGAATGCCGAAAAGCGAGGCCCTACTGTATAGTGTCCTGGTGCAACCAATCCACCTTTTTTTTCCCTTTTAGGGACTTTTTGCAGAAAAAAGCAACAGGGAAATGCAATAAAAAGTGGGGGATAAACACTCAATTAATGAGAAAATGCATAACTACTGCACAAGGAAAACAGGAAGAATGTTCATTGTCATATAACCTCCGCACAAACAAATCAGCCTATGTGCTCAATCCAGACTGGACATTGTCTAACCTCCACATAAGCTTTGTGCAAGCAAATCGGGATGCTCAATAAACAGGTTGCCTGGAGGAGCTCAACGTGTGGAATTCAAGGTGGCGTGGACTTCTGCTAACTACACTGAAGATGCCATAATGAAACTCTTGGATGCAAAATTGATGCCCAACATGATTTAGGAATGGTTCCCGGCATAGGACATACAGTAGGCAAGTCTGGGCTTGCATTAGCCAACACAAAGGTCAACGAAGGTCAAACAAATAACTTTCCATGCCACTATGAACCAGGCACGTTCTCTGCAGGCAACGTGTGTGCTCTGAGACTGCGCAATGGACCCTTCTTGTTTGCTTTGAAAGCAAGGGAACGATAACTTATCTCAGGGCATTTGTGGCTTTCCAGATCAACAGTGATTTTACAATGCTTCCACTCAATGCACAAAAAGGTTGTTTGCTTTGAAAGCAAGGGAAGGATAACTTATCTCAGGGCATTTGTGGCTTTCCAGATCAACAGTGATTTTACAATGCTTCCACTCAATGCACAAAAAGGAGACAAACAAATGAACAAAACACAACAATAGCACCAAGGAAACACTCAAATAAGCCATGATGGTTCCATCTCTTCAGGCAGAACACAACATGAAGGGTCAGGTGTTGACAAGCTTTTCCACTGAAAATTTGCTTCTATTGAAAGTAATGGAATCATTCACTCACTGGAGTCACAAAAACCTTAAGTGCTTTGGTTTTGAGTCTGCACAGTTTACAATCTCGCCACTGGCCATATACTGTAGCATGGTTTTAAAAGCTCTCCCCCAAGTCTGCAGTCTACCCAAACCTTCTGTTTACAGTATTTCAAGAGCAATGGTGTGTGCCCTCCAGGTGTTGTTTGACTACAACTCTCATCTTCTTTCAGCTAGCATGGCTGATGGCCAGGAAACATGGGAGTTGTAGACTACCACATCTGCAGGGCAACACGTTGGCTTCCCTTGTTCAAGAGTGAAATTCTGCCCACAACATTTTTGTGGACTTGATTAACAATTGGTCAGATTACCCTGGGACATGCAAAACTGCACCAGCACCTAATTACGGCCAGTAGGTCATCAACTGGCCACCCTGGTCTAGACTATTACTGTCCCAAACAAGCACAGTCAGATCGCATTCCCCATCCTTGGATTGTCAGATCTTTCTGGACTACAATGCCCCATAATCCCCAGCCAGTATAGGCAATGGTCTGGGGTAATGGAAGTTGTAATGCAACAACACTTGGAGACCCATGGTTGAGGAAGGCTGATTTGAGGCTTCCTGGCCACCCACTAGGCAGCCAAAGGCATGCATGTTCATCTTTCCTGACTGTATCAAGTTATGACTTGCACATTTATGAATAAGTCATCAAAGATCAATCCCCACAGACAAAAAATTCGTATCAGTACCATCTCAAATACAACACTTTCTGCAGCTGAGAGAGTTCACACATTCACAGAGAGCCATGGTGTGGTAAGTGATGAGCACACACGTGAATCAGGAGTGATGTGTATTTCCTAGAAAGTTTCAGACTGGAACAATTTTCTGATGCCCTAAGAGAGTTATCTAATTTAGCATGTTTATTTTATTTGTATTCAGTTAACAAAGCTAAAAGCTTTGAAAATGCTCAGCTAACCTAATATTGTATTTGCAATAGGTATTCATTCATTATTACTAATGAACCTATGACGCAAAACATTTTCTGCCTCGCATCACTGCAAATTAGTCCTGGAAGATGTATGATTTTCCTCATAATAAAAACCGAGATCTACAAAAAGCTAACAGGAGACTGTGGTTTGCACATTTGCACCTGGATCATAATCCAGTTATAATTTGCTCATTAATTTATTCATTCATCGATGAAAGCTGAATATATTATTTGCATGTGAACAAACCAGGATTTCTAAGGAGGAAAAGTCTTCTTGATGATACAAACGTATCACAGCAGGAACCATCTCAAAAGAGGCATTCCCTCTCATCCATGTCAGAACGCCTCTTCTAAAGATGGCAGTTGTCACCCATAGCTTTTGGAGATACTTGTACAAAAAGTTATTATAATTCTTTTTTTACAAATGCTGCTCCCCATTTATTTGACAGATCGTATCTCCCTACATGAATCTGTCCGGGATTTGAGATCTTCAAGTGAGGCCCTTCTTGTGCTCCCCACACCTTCGCAAGTACATATGACACGGACACGAGATAGGGCCTTTTCGGTGGCCGCCCCTAGGTTATGGAATTCCCTTCTGAGTGAGGTGCGATTAGCTCCCTCCTTGCCGTCCTTCTGGCGACAAGTAAAGACTGTTTTATTTCAACGGGCATTTGGGATAGAGAACGACCAGGATTAAGTGTCATAGGATTGGTGACTATATTATATGATTTTATTATTTTAAATTGTCCGCTGTTTTTAACATATGTTTAGTTTAATTCTTTTTTAATTGTGTACTTCTGTATGTTTTAATGGTGTTGTTTTTAGTTGTAAGCCACTCTGAGTCCTATTGGGAAAAGGGCGGGGTAGAAATAAAGTTTATTATTATTATTATTATTATTATAACTGGAGATACCTTTAAAATAAATTCTGATGAATTAATTATGGCTGCAGTCCTATGCATCAGTTACTTGGGAGTAAACCTCACTGATCTCAAGTGAGACTTACTTCTCAGTAATCATTCAAAATTTTGAGCTGCAAATGTTCAGGGTGCTGATGGGGGGCACCACAGTTTAAACCTGTAGGATTCCAAATAAGACGGATGAAAAAAATGTGTTTAGTAAATGTATTTCTCATTTTATTGTTTTGTACCTGTTAAAACAAAACAGAAGCAAGATGTCATTTGCCATTACCTTATTGTTACGATGACACAAATCAAGAGGGGAAAGAAAGCACACTGCACTGGAGCAGCCTTCTCCAACTTGGTGTCCTCCAGATGTTATTAAATTTATAAATAATAAATTTATTATTTATAAATAATAAATGCATAAATAATTATATTATTTTAAAAAATATATATCCTGCTCTTCCTCCCAGAAGGCAGCATCCTATACATCACAGTTGTTTTTGACTACAATTCCCATCATCTCTGAACCTTGGCCATGCTGACGGGCTGATGGGAGCTAGAGTCCAACAACATCTGGAAGGCACCAGGCTGGGGAGGGCTACACTAGAGGATCTATTCTTGAATGTCAGCTTTGCCTTGTGAAAGGTTGAGAGGGAGAGTTACTACAGCATAGAGCTATAGTAAATCCTGGCCTCCACTGCAGTTTCTCACAGTGTTGACAAGTTGCCAGAAAAACAAACCCAGCCTGACCTGTTCCTAAATCTTTATAACAGCAGTTTGTATACAGGATCCAGAAAGTGAAGCTTTTTGCAGCAAGAAGGAAAGTACTGTCTCTTGTCTGCACAGCTTGTGGTTGGAAAAAGACACAGGAAAAATGAATTTAAAAATTGGCAGATTTGTTCAGGAAAAGGTGCCTTTAATGTTGGGAAATGGGAGAGTGGCTTAACTTTTACTGAGTTTTGATTTTTTAAAAAAAGTTTCTATCCAGAGATTCACCGTGTTCATTTGAAAAAATGATGTCCACAGTCATTAACCATACCAGCGTAATTATATATAATCATTCCTTTGAAAAAATGTCAGTCAGATTTTCCATTTCTGCTATCTCCAAGGGTTTCAGTCTTCCTTTTTTTTGATGGTGCAGATCAGCCTTCCCCAATCTGTGCTGGTTGGGGCTGATAGGAGTTGCAGTCCAAGGCATCTGAAGGGCACCAGGTTGGGCGAAGGCGAGTGTAGGCTCAGCCTGCCAGTGCCTAGCAATAAACATCTTAGCAGCAACCAACAATTCCAGGTTACAGATACAGATATCAAAAATAAGACGTTCCATTATAAATTACTTCCAATTATTTTTCCTCCTATATATACAAGACCTATTGTACCCAATAATATATTTTGGATGGTTGTTTGTCCATTTGCTCTTCATTTGGACATTGTAAACAAATTTTGCATGATGGTTCCCGACATGCAGGCTTTGGTCTATGTTTCGATACAGTTGGATGCCATCTTGATTCAAGATGGCAGACTGAACCTTTAAAAACTACACTGATTTTAACCACCGATTTAAAAACCATTGATTTTTTTTTGGTTTATCAGAATTCCCAGGCAATGCCAGCTATGAGGCTGCTAGTACCAAACACATCTGAAAGTGCTGCTTAAGTATGCAGAGAATTGGATTGAGACTCATGTGTGAATTGGGTCCAATTTTCCCGACAGCATTACAAAGCTTTAAGACATTGCCATCAACTTATTTAAACACACACACCACTTTTTAGATGCTTACCAAACGGTTCCAATCAATTGCAATTCTCTCTCTATAACTGAAGAGAAACACACAGAGGAAGGCGATGGAGGTGAAACAGGCCGTCACCGACACAAACATCACCCATCCCTGCAGCAGCGCCAAAGGGATGTTGGTGGCGGCTACTAAAATCCAGACAAGTGCTCCAAATAGCTGAGAAGACAAAAAAAAAAAAAAACAAGGTCAAGTCTTAAAGCTGAAATGTATGTACACAATCAGTATACCATATTTACAAAATATAAGGCCTCCTGGTTTTAAGAATGTTACCATTTACCAGAAGTGAAGCTTCTCTCACTTCCTGGAGTTCTGTCAATCACTGCATTCAGACATGGGGATTACTGCATTAATTTTACTGATCATATTGGTTCTGTCCTGATTTTTAAAGTTCCTTTCACACTGCGGTACCTGTTGCATTATGGAACTGTGGCTTTTTGACTGATACCATCATGTCATGCTAAATTTCATTCACACCAGTGGGCATGGTGCGTCACAACATTGAACGTTATTGGACATGTTTCTACTCCACCACCCTTTCTGCGCATGCACACTTCTGTTCCCCCATGATTTCCCCCATGAAAATGGCAGGAAAGAACTGTATGCCATACTGCCCCAAATTTCGTCACTGTACTCCCACAATTTTCTGGGTTAATGGGGTTGTACACCAATTTTTTTCTGGAAGCAATTAATGCAGAAAAGAGTGCTAAACTTCCACTATATTATGCTAGATTTCCAGAAGTGGCTTTTACGTTGTGTGAAAGATCAAACAAAATGCAGACATTATCAGGTAACGAAACACTGATAAACTGCTCTCTGAATGCAGCCTCAGTTCTCATCCCAGATTTCATAGAATTGGAATGGACATCAAAGGTCATCTAGTCCAGCCCCCTGCTGATGCAGGAAACCCACTGCTACAACATCCCTAATTTGTGGCCATCCATCCTCCAATCAGCCTCCAAAGAAGAAGAGTCCACCACCTTCCGAGGCAATCTATTCTGCTGTCAAACAACTCGTACCGTCAAGAAGTTCTTAATGTTTAGTCAAAGTCCCCTTTCTTGTAATTTGAACCTGTGGATTAGGTCCTGTGCAGGATGGGGAATCTCAGGCCCAAGGGCCAAATTTGGCCCTTCAAGTTTCTCTACCTGGACTCCAGAACGCTTCCCACTCTCCTTTTTATGCTGTTATTAACTGGAAGGGGGGGTTTAGGCTATTCATTGATTGTGGTTCTTTTATATTGTATTTTATTGTGCAATGTACGTCGCCTAGAGTGGTCGTTAACTCGGCCAGATAGGCGACATAAATAAAATTTTATTATATTATTATTATTCCCCAGCCACACCTCTTCCTGGCCCTGTTTTGCACCCTCTTCTTCAGTATTTCTGCCTGGCCGGGATATATCCTTGAATGTATGAATCCTGATAATGCCTCTTGCTTGTTTGGGTACAGAGGCATGTGTGAGTTCATGTAGAAATTAGCCTCCTGCGCATAGGTAAAATTTACATTCATTGCTCCACCCACTTGACTCTGGTCCTATCCACCACTGCCATACAGCCCCCAGAAGGTTAACCTCAGACTGAAAAAGATTCCCCGCTCCTGCTCTGGAACAACAGAAAACAAATCTTCTCCAGGCCCAACATACCCAACTTCTTTTAACCTTTCCTTGCAGGACTCACACGTTATCTGCACTATACATTGAAAGCTGTATCATACCACTTTAAACAGCCATGACTTTCCTCAAAGCATCCTGGGAACTGTAGTTGTTAAGGATGCTGAGATGAGTCCTCCTATTCCCCTCACAGAGCTACAGTTCCCAGAGTTCCCTGGAAAGAGGGGCTGATGGTTAAACCACTCTTGAGATCTGTAACTCTGTGAGCGTCTCCCAGCAACTCTCAGCACGATTAACAAACTACACTTCCCAGGATTGTTTGACAGAAGCCATGACTGTTCAAAGTGGTATGATACTGCTTTAAATGTACAGTGCAGATGGGACCTCAGTCTCCAGGCTCCTTACCACCTTTATTGCTGCCTTCCAATTTGTTGATATCCTTCTTCAGCTGTGGTGCCCAGAATGGGGCATAGGACTCCATGCATCCTCTGCCACGTTTCCTTGCTTAAACCATTGGCCCAATGCACTCACCACTGTAGCATCAGGGAATAAGGCGGGGGAGGGAGGGGACTTTTTGTTTGCAGGGGCTCTGTGCTTTTATTAGCTGAGTGACTGGAAATAAAATTCAGCAGCTAAAGGTTTGTTCCCTCTCATTGCATCTGCATGCCAGGAAACAAGTTACCTGGTGGATTTCTGCTTTATCACACAGGTGTCCTGCCAGGAAAAATAAAGACAAAATCACAACCCTGTTGGGTAAGGATGCCAATTTTTATGCTGGTCCTTCCCCTGTTCCTTTAGTTTGCCATGCAGAAATTAAGTAGGTTAGACTTTTTCCCTGATTTTACCTCCATGACAGGAAAAGGTTCCCATGATTAATTCTCTCCCCCCCCCGTACTAAAGACATAGGAGTGGGACCTTTAAAAAGGAGCTGGCAATCCTACTATTAGGGCATAAGTAACCAATGTGATGCTTTCCTAGATGTTGTGGGCTACAACTCCCATCTGCCCCATCCAGCATGGTCAATCGTCAGGGATGATGGCGGCTGTGATCCAAAAAATCTGGAGGGCATCATGTTGGCTACACTTGTATTAGAACAGAGGTTCCTATGGATACCAGTGGTCCATGAGTTTCATTTAAGTGGTCCATGGCATGTCTGCGGATTTGTGGTTGAAGATGGGAGATGGCACATCAATGGCATTAAATATTCATATTGGTTTTTATTGTATTTGAATTGATTCCTTTATTTGTTATATTGCATTTCACTGTATTGCAATTTGAAGTCTATGGAATTACAATTGATGCAACAGGCAGAAAAATAGTTAAGTAGTCTGCCAAGACCTTCAGCAATTTTCAAGTGGTTTGTGGGGGGAAATGTTTGGGAGCCACTGCATTATAGGAAGGGGGTGAAGCACAGAGGACCAAAACAGCCTCTACTGTAATTAGGATGGAGGTCACAAAACATCAGCCTTAGCAACTAATTGTGCTTCTTAAAAGGCCTTACTCCTGCTTTGGAGTGTGCTAACAAAAAACCTGAAAGCACTAACACAAGCTGGACCAATTGTTTAAACAAAAAAAACACATAAAAGCACATTTGTAATATGGGATGTGGTATGTTTGTGTCATAAATTCCAAACCAGGTCACATGACTGCTTCCAGCATGGCTGACCTCTGGATACACCAGCCAGTACTATGTGTTAAGTAGTGTGGCAAGAGAGCCTAAAATAAATGCTTTCAATGTATTTTTTTGTGTGATTAACTTTGTAATCCTGCACTCATTTACCTGGAAGTAAGCTCCACTCAACACAACGAAAATGTACTTCTGAGCAGACATGCATAGTAGAGGGGAGGAACCCTTATCAGCCTGAGGGCCACATTCCCCCATGAGCAATGTTCGAGGGGCCACATACCAGGGGTGTGTGTGTGAGGCCAGATGCAAAAGTCTGGGTGAGTAAGGAGTGCAACTTTTACCCTTGTACAGCAGGCTACACACAAAAGCAGAGGTTTCTACATACACACACTCCATCCAGGCAGGGAAGAGGCATTATCACAGTTCAAAGACACATTCTAGCAAGACAAAAGCATCCCCATGGCCTCAGGACAGTCCTGAGGGCTGGACAGAGAGGCCTAGTAGCCCACAGTTGGCCCACGGGCCTGAGGCTCTCCACCCCAATGTAAACAAATGCACTTTAAAATCAATCCCAACTGACACCAAACTTTCTTAGTTAAAATATAAATAAAACGTAAAAATAAACATTTCCATTCCATCTCTGTTCGCCCTCTTCTTGATACACACTTTTACTGTCAATGGGATATTACATTTTTTGCACATCTCTATGCCACAACTTCAATACATAATAAAAACTAGGCACAAGAAAAACCAAACAACATTAAAATAAATAATGAAAAACCATAGACATTTTAAGGCCCTCCCCACCACAGAATTTATCCCAAATACGCCCCCCCAGCACGTTTGATATTACTAGCTTAAAAATTGGTTATAGTTAGATAATTATATTGGGAAACTGACCAGACCAATTTAACACACACATTCCAAAATAAGTCCCACGCTCTTCAATGAACAATACCCCCAATTATGCATGCACAGGATTACAGTCTTTAAGTGGAGAAAATTAAGAGATTTGGGAGAATTAGAGAAGGCCATAGCTCAGTGTCAGAGCTTACTCTTTTGCATGCAGAAAGTGCCAGGTTCAGCTCCTGATATCTCTGTGCAACGTTTATGATGGATCCATTTACTTCCTGGCCACAGTTTGAAAGACCTTGATTGCAGGGCAATCAGCCTCAGGTTTTTTAGCAGGACAAAGTGAACTCTAGGAAGTGGAAACAGGGAATACTATGCAGGGATACTTCATTTTTGCTAACATTTTTGCACACCCTGAAAAGCATACCCTTGTCCCATGATTCTTCCAAAGAAGGCTTGAGTATGTGTAAGAATAAATGTCCCTGTTGCCAAGACAACTGGACCAATGATCCCTGTCATGCTGTGAGAGAAATCACTGTAGCATGCCAGGAAGCATTGCTTTGGCTGCCCCAGCAACAGAAACATGCTCACTAGTTCCAGAGAGCTGGGATGTCATCATGCTCTCTATGTGATCCCTGATGAGCTGGGATGACCCAGCAAGGGAGAAAAGACTGATGGCTAAAGGAGCAACAGATAAGCGGGGGGGGGGGGAGTGGTGGCTGGTGGCTCCATGTCAGTGGGGCACTGGAATCTGCTTCAGCTTTTAGGCCGAACTTTCAAGGAGCTGTCCAACGACTAAAACCCGGAGCAGATTCCACTGTCCCACTGACACAGAGCCACCAGCCTTCACTGGGAGGTGGAACCTAGGGACTGCAAACAGCAATCCCAAAGAGGCACGTTGAGATTTGGGAGGACCATTTTGTACCCCCCTAAAAGCCCCTTTTCACCATGACCACTTTTGCAGAGGAATTAAGTGCAGTCCTGTGGCCCGAACAGACTGGGCTGGAAGTGTAAATGGTCTAACTCAATATCAAGTCATATGTTTAAAATGCTGCATCCACTGCACTTTTAGAAGGATATACACAAACTAGAACAGTTTTGAAAGGGAGCACCAAAGGTGAGTCAGCAGCAGCAGAGGCTGGCATCTACTGAGACTGATGGGACAGGAGGGAGGGAGGCCAAGAGGAAGTGAAGCCAGAGCCACTGAGAGGCGGAGCCAAATCATGCTAGCTTTGCTCCCATGCTCCTCTATTCCCCTCAGAGAGCTACAATTCCTTGAGCGATTTAACAATCAATCCCTCTTCCCAGAGAACTCTTGGCACTGCAGGCCTGCGAGGGGAATTGGGGTCCCCTAACAACTCTCAGCACCCTTCACAAACTACACTTCCCAGGATCCATTGGGGAAGCCATGACTGTTTAAAGTGGAATAATAGTGGAATAAATGTACAGTGTGAATGCAGCCAAGGAGGAAACTGGCAGGTAGTGCCACCTCCAGGATCAGCTGTAAGTAAGAAGACAGGCAGGCAGGGGCTGGATGAGGGCAGACTGAGGTTGGGGGCAGTGCCCCATTTGCCCTCATGGTCAGCAGTGTGGCAAACAAATCCTATGAGAAAACATGGGAGACACTGCATATGTTTAGCCTGGAGAAAAGAATTCGGGAAAGAGGACATGATAGTAGTCCTCAAGCACCTGAAGGGTTGTCACACAGGAGTCGTATTCTCTGCTGCCCCAGAAGACAGGCCTAGATTTAATGTGCTTAAGTTACACAAGGGTAGATTTCAGCTAAACATTAAGGCTGTGTACCCACACACCATACATTTAAAGAGCACCCCCCCAAAGAGTCATGGGAACTGTAGTTTACACACACACAAACAGGGCTACAATTCCGAGCACCCTTCACAAACTACAATTCCCAGGATTCTTTGGGTGCTTTAAATGCAACGTGCTTTAAAGGCATGGCCTAAAAGAAACAACAGCAAGAGCAGCTTCACAATGGGACCAATTACCTGCAATGGTGGTGGGCTGTACCTCACTGGAGGTTTTCCAGCAGGGGCCAGACAGCCATCTCCCAGGGATGCTCTAGCAGGAGGTTGGGCTAGATAGCCTTGAAGACCCCTTCCAATTACATGATTCTATATTGCTATCGCAAGCACTAGGATCCATCAGACGCTCTCCAATATCTTGCCTGGATAATTCACTGACTCCTATCTGCACAATCTTGTACTCATATTTTATGCCCTCTATCTGCTTGAGCTTTGCAATGTGTTCACTGCCCTATTGTAAATATTTATGGTCCCATTAAGCAAACAAGAAGGAATTTTACTTTCAGTCTCAAAGAGGAAACACTGTTCTCCTTTTAATAACTAGCTCATTCTGGAAAATTCTAGGCAAATTCTGGGTGAATGTGAGGTGGTAAATTGTGGAATAGGGGGGAGAAGAGAACTGAGTGGATTGCTTGGTGGGGTTTAGAGAGTTGTTTACCAGGAGGGAGGTGGAGTTCGGATTAGTATTGAGTAAAACCATATGCTTATGTGCCTTAAGAAGAAATCTTGTTAATCTTGTTAGCTTTGTTATCTGTAATAAATACTTAATTTGGTTTACCAAAGGCCTGATCCTTGGCTGGAGTTTCACAGACCAGAAGGGAGGGTAAGGTAATGACCAAGGCTGAAGGGGAACTGTAACAAATGGTGGCAGCGGTGAAGAGAATAACAATACCAGTATTCAGAGTCTCTGGGAATACTAGTATTGGGACGTTACTGGTGGTTGCCTAGCAGGGGGATCTGTTGAGATCTGTGCTAGAGCGGATAGGTAAACCATAAGAGAGTGCGGTCCGGACTGGTGGAGTCCCTGGTGGTGCCTAGAGACAGGCAGTAACCACGAGCAGGTAGGAACCTGACAGGGAGAGCCAGGGAAGGACGCATCACATGTGCAGGATAATCCTACGCAGGTTTACTTAGGAGTAGGTCCCAATGCATTTGGCGGGGCTTACACCCAGGTTATTTGCATAGGAATTTGTAGCTTTAGATTTCAAGCGGGTGATCTTGCTTAATATCCCTGCTTGCGTACAAAAGGAGCCAAACAAAAGTCAATTAATTTCACAATTGCTCCCTCCTTCACTCCCCCTTCTCTAAGCAGTTGTACTTCTGCAGTGCAAAAGGCATACAGCCACAGGATTAATGTATGGATAGCACCAAAGTCCATACTTTACCTTGTTATAAATGGGTACATACGTGGGGAAGTTGTAAACCAGAATGTATGTGGGGAAGGGCCATAGCTCAGTGGCAGAGCACCTGCCTTGCATGCAGAAGGTGCCAGGTTCAATCCCCGGCATCTCCAGTTACGGCTGGGAGAGACTCCTTGTCTGAAGTCCTGGAGGGCTGCTGCCAGTCAGTGTAGACAATACTGAGCTCAATGGACCAGTGGTCTGGCTCAGCATAAGGCCACTTTCTAGGTCCCTGTGTTTTAATTGCTATAGCAACCCATCCGCATGCAAACTTGTTCGGGAAACATATTAACTGTAAATGGGGAAAACTGATTTATATCAATTACTGAAATTCTTTGTGTGTGACGGTGGCGGCGGAGATTTCACTGAATTCACCCTGTGGTTAGAGGAAAAAACCTGTGACTGGACTAGTAATCTACCTAGTCAGGCAAATGGTTACAAGGCAAGTGCGTATAGCCCACTTTGTTAATTACACCCTTGATTTAAGCACCTTCACGTGTCACCACAAAACTCTTTTATTTTTTAAACTGCTTGTCCTTGGTGAGCCCAGGCATGTGGGTAACAGGGTGTGGAAGCATCCTGCAGTTGAGTGCATGAAGGAAAGAAGTCACAGGGGAGGAATCAGGGCAGGAGAGATTAGTAAAGAGTAATAATAGAGAAAGAGGTTTCTGTAACAGGTGTGTTTCAAAAAGGTATAAGAGACCAGGACTCCTTCACAGAGGTGAGACTAAAAAGACACATGGTTGCTAGCTCAGTTTGCGGCAAGCATCCTGTGACTTTTAACAGCTGCATAGCAGGCAGAAATTCAGCAGGTGAAGTTTTTTAAATAGCTGCCATCTCCTTGCTGGGGAAAATGCCAGCTCTTGCATTTTGGCATGCCACGCAGGTGTTACAAGAGTCATGCCAAGGGGAAGGTCAGAACTCTACCACAAAACCCACTTTAGGAGAGTCTATGATGGCACAGAACAGGGATAGGGAGTCTGTAGCTGTCCAGATGATGCTGGACTACGACTGCCATCAGCCTGGCCGTTGGCTATGCTGGCCGAGGCCGGGAGCTCAACAACATCTGGAGGACCAGATTTTCCCATCCCTGGCATAGAAGGTTGCGATCTGCCATTGTGATGAACCACTCCCAAGATTGGGTGTTGCTACAAACACACTCTGTGCCTGGCTTGTCAACAAGCTGGCTAATCTTGAGTAGAAGCGGTGGATGAATTGGTTGGCATGGGGGAGTTGTGACGCTAAGATGGCCAGATGTAACACCTGCTGAAATATCCTCTTCTGCACAATTATTAAAGGTGAAGGAGCCCTGATGCTTTTGCATCTGGCCTCCCTATAGGGTGTAGAAGAGAAAGGAGTGGCTGTAGGGCTGGACTTTTTTTTAAAAAAAAAAAACAGGCTTGTGGGGAAGGGCCAAAGGTCAGTAACAGAACTTTGCACACACAATAATGAATTTAATAATAATATTACTGTCACAGGTTTAAGTCTTGGCTTCTACAGTTAAAGGCTCTTGGGCGTTTACTGAGACCTTGGAGAATTGCTGCCAGTCAGACAGTATGAGGTTTATATTGATGAGGAGGGACTGCATAAATAAATGCACAGGATAGGAAGCTTTTAATTAAGGGGCCAGTGGTCAAAGTAGGGCTGAGAAGAGAAAGAGGAATTTAGTGGGTAAATGGGGCTCTAGGAATGATGTCCCAACACATTATTTAAACCTATAAGTGGCACCATAACCATCATTTCAAAAATCAAATAAGCATGGGGCATAGACTAATACTGTACCATATAATAAAGATATCCTAATCAAAGAGGAAATGAGAGACACTGCAACGTGGGGTAGGGCCCCTTGTTAGGACATTTTGTGACCAACAGATGTGTTAGCCATACGATGCAAAAATCCAACAGGTGTATCTTTCATCCTAGTGTCAGATTTTTATACCTTCTGTCACAGAACTCAAAGATGCATACAAAGGAACCCATCTAAGCACTGACCAAATATATCAAGTGGCATTGAGGTTTGGGGGGGGGGAAATGTCATCTGATGCATTTCTGCCACGAAGGTCCTAGGAATAGAAAAAGCATGCATGGAAGAGAGGGAAGACATAATTTGAAGAAATATTGTTAAAATTGCGATTTTTTAAAAAAAGCAACCACTGATATAAAAAAATCCTGCATAAAACTCTCTCCACCGCGGTAATGTTAAAGAGCATGCAAAGTGCTGCTCTCCACTTGTGGCTCCCCCCGCCGCGAAGGGCGATTCCTCCCCCAATCTCCCCCCCACCGCATCACTTACAATCTCTAGGCAGATGAAGGCCCCCGAGTAGGTGCGCAGGATCTCCACGCCGGAGGGGAGGGTGATGCGCGGCGGGGGGTAATAGGCGGTGGCGTTGGGGGGCGGCGGCATGGAGACCCCTCGGGCGGAGATCATGGTGGGCTGCCGGTGGAGCGAGTGAGCGGCGACAAAGAGGGCACCGGCGCGGCGACACCAACAGCCCCTGACGTGGCCGCGGCCAGGTAGGGAAGGAAAGAGGAGGGACCAGGAAGGGCAGCGAAGAGGCGCAGGTGGCGGGCAGTGAGCGGGTGTTTGTTGGGCACCGCCCCGACAACCGCCAGGCCGCTCCCCTTCCTCGCTCGCCGGAGCGGCCTTTGCGCCCACCTGCCTGCGCCTTCGCGGTCCCAGAGTTTGCGCCGCGCTGGAGCTGGCTCCTTGTGCGTAAAGGCGAATCACGCAGTCGCGTACGCAAGCTTCTTCCACGCGCTTCAGTCGCGGGGGCAAAGGGAGTGTTTGGCGCTGTACAGGACACAGGCGTGCCTCGCGCGTGGTTGCTTCTAAGAACTGAGTTAGGTTAAGGCTTGGAGGCCATCCTGGCTCTCATTCTCATTTCGGGGAGGGCTGCCTGTGGCTGTTCGTTAGCGGAAGAGAAAAAGGCGCTCTGCACGCCCTTAGCATAGGGACACAGGAAGCTCCTTTACACCGAGTCACAGAATTGGGCTATCTAGCTCTGTATTGTCTGCGCCAGGAGTGGCCAATGTGGTGTCCTCCAAGCCCATCAGTCCCAGACAGCATGGCCAGTGGTCAGGATGATGGGAGTTGTAATCCATCCGGAAGGCACCACACTCGCTAGTATTTTAAATGTGGTTTTATTCTGTTGTACACCGCCCTGAGAGCCTACCGCTAAAGGGCGGTCTAAAAGTGCAATAAATAAATAAATTAAATAAATAAATAAATAAAGGCTACCCATGGTCCACTGACTGGGAGCAGTTCTCCAGAGCTCCAGCCAGGGATTTCTCACAGCTCTACCAGGAGATGTTGAGGATTGAACTTGGAACCTTCTGTATGCAACGCAGATGCTCTACCAATGAGCTACAGTCCCTTTTTAAAACACTGTACACACTAAGAATCATAGAGTTGGAAGGGGCCTATGAGGGCATCGAGTCCACCCCCTGCTCAATGCAGGAATCCAAATTAAAGCATGGGAGCAAGCTGCCTTGAACTCCATGGGGCTTACTTCTGAGTATTCATCTATAGGATTATGCTGTTAAGGTGATATCCAGCTAGCTAAGTCATGCTCGGAGTAAACCCTTCAAAACCAATAGACTTATGTTACTTAAATGCATTGACTTCACTGGGTCTACTCCGAGTTGCAGCAAAACCAACAAAGAACCTTGTGGCACTACAAAGATTAATAGATTTATTATAGCTTTTATGGCTTGGATAAATGAAGTGTTAGCGTCCGTTGGTATGTAAAATATACGCATGTGCACAGGAAATCTTTTAGCGAATAGTGGCACAGTAAACTCTTACTGCTTTGTTTTGTTTCTCCTCCATACTGAGCAGAGGGGTGAAAATAGCCAAAGATGAGTCTGAATTAGGTTGGCCAGTCATGAAAGAGGACAGGGCTTTTGTAGAAGAGGGAATTTTGAAATTCTACACAACTAATAAGGCACAGTAGCCCTGTCACCTTTTGCATCTGGTCATCGTACTCTGAATACATCTTGCAAAATTTGTAGTGGTTGCCTGGGATCAACATGGACATTAATTAATGGCTTTTTTGGGCATGTACCTGAGGGTGGGAAAAGATTATCAGTCTGCCGTTCGCACATTATAAATGTGTCATTTGCACATTTTTCATAATGGAAATTTGGGAGCTCTGATACTCACTGTCGATGTCATTCCACATGGGCATACCTGATGCATGTTTATCAGGTACTATGTACTGTTCAGCAGCAGCATGGAGCGGAATCCCATTCCACCCATACCTATGATCCAAAAGAATGGGGAACAAGACTTCTTTTCCATAGGCAAAGTAGGCATTCAAACTTTGTTTTGCATGGCAGACTTTTGTAGTGTGTATCGATCGACATTGGGTATGTAACTCATACACACCCAATCACACTAGATCCAGAAAGGAAGATGTGTAGAAGCAGGCTTGTGAGTTCACAGCCAGTGCAGAAACAGTATTTTATTTATTTTTTATTTATTTATTTATTAAATTTATATACCGCCCCATAGCCGAAGCTCTCTGGGCGGTTTACAACAGATAAAAAAACAGTATACATATAATTAAAACCACATATTAAGCAATTTAAACTAGATAAATAATCATATCAAAAAATTTAAAACATAATTAAACACATAGTAAAATGCATATTTAAATATTAAAATATTAAAATGCTGGAAATGCCTGGGAGAAGAGGAAGGTTTTTACCTGGCGCCGAAAAGATAGTAATGTTGGCGCCAGGCGTACCTCATCAGGAAGAGTATTCCAGAGTTCGGGGGCCACCACTGAGAAGGCCCTTTTTCTTGTTGTCATCTTCCGGGCTTCTATCTGAGTAGGCACCCGGAGGAGGGCCTTAGATGCTGAACGCAGTGTATGGGTAGGTTCATAGCGGGAGAGGCGTTCCGTCAGGTATTGTGGCCCCATGCTGTGCAAGGCTTTATAGGTTAAAACCAGCACCTTGAATCGGGCCCGGAAACATATAGGCAGCCATTGCAAGCAGGCCAGAATCGGTGTTATATGTTCAGACCTCCTGGTCCTAGTTATCAATCTGGCCGCCGCATTTTGCACGAGCTGCAGTTTCCGAACCATCTTCAAGGGCAGCCCCACATAGAGTGCATTGCAGTAATCTAATTTAGAGGTTACCAGAGCATGGACAACTGAAGCAAGGTTTTCCCTGTCCAGATAGTGGCGCAGCTGGGCCACCAGCCGAAGCTGGTAGAAAGCACTCCGTACCACCGAGGCTACCTGAGCCTCCAGTGACAGGGATGGTTCTAAAAGAACTCCCAGACTACGAACCTGCTCCTTAAGGGGGAGTGCAACCCCATCCAGAACAGGTTGAACATCCACCATCCGGTCAGGGGATACCTCTGTACACTCACACATACTCATCCAGGCTCTGTTGATGAACCTGGATGCATCTTTTCACACAGATGTAGGTGTGCATCTCTACCCATGGCCACCAGTTGTTGCATGCAACTCATTAGGCCTTTGCATACAAGCACGAATAGGGAATCTGTGGTACTCCAGATGTTGCATCCTTGACCATTGGCCAGGGCACTGTTCTTCAACCTTGGGTCCCCAGATGATGTCGGATTACAACTCCCATCAACCCCAGCCATCCTAGCCAATGGCCAAGAGTGATGGGAGTTATAGTCCAATAACATCTGGAGACCCAAGGCTGAACAACAGTGAGCCAGGGAATCCATTGGAGTCCCAACAAATTCAGGAGAGCCACGTTTCCCACCTCTGCATTTGAATTTTTAAAATTTCTATAATCTTAAAATGCAGCATTGTTTTGTCTGTATTGTTTTCATTATTGTTTGTAACAAAAATCTTTTTTCTTTCTGCCACTTACCCTGTGTCCTCTCCTCCTCCAAAGGAAGTGGAATGGTCATCACCTACACCCTATTGCTCTGCAAATGCAATACTACCCAATTGCTTTGTGCACAAATGATTTTAAACGGCTTTGAGCAAAGTGGAAAAGCATTATAATATTTTAAATTATATTTAATATTTAGCTTCAGCTATGGGGCGGTATACAAATGCAATAAATAAATAATATTTATCGCTGTTTTAATATTGTGAGATTTAATGGCTGGACAGAAAGGGATAATGAAGCTGGAGACTGCTTTAATAGTCCTAGCACAGTTGCCAAATATCTTTGTTCTGTTAGGGAGATCAGTTGATGGTTTTCAATGGCTAGGAAATACCTGAAACCTGGGTACCTCTCTGCCTCTTCCCCCATCCTTTGCTACAGATGATGTGATCTAGGGGCACTTCCAGACTGTTGCTATTTTGGGATGGGATTCAATCACATACCAGCAAATTCAGGTTGTGCAATTATAGTTGATTGGGAGGTCCTGAGCAACAAATCTGCTTCTTCCAAAGACTGGACTAGTTGCAACAAGGAAAGCTACATGAAAATGCACTGGAAAGTGTGGGATAACACTTACTTTGACATACCTGTCATCTAATCTCCCCGCAAACAAATCAGAATGAATGCTTATTCAGTAGCCAATGTCATCTAATCTTCCTGCAAACAAATCAGAATGAATGCTCAATAAACAGATCAGCCTGTGAAGAGAGATTGCAATTTGAGAGAGGATGAGAGAGGCACAGAGAACTGAGTTTGAGCTCTGCGGGCATCTTACAGTGCTGATTGTATTCCTGGAGATCTGATGTGGGAGCAGCGAACTTTGGAGAGTTTAAGCTGTGCATCCACCTATGCTCAACCTGTATATTTGTAAATAAAAACACCAATACGCTCCCAGTGACTTCCTTCCAAAGGAAATCACACCTTGGTAAGCACTGTGACCCTGGAACTTCTCGATGCTCAGAGAACTGGAATGTGCTAATATAAATATTATATGTATCTTTTGCTGAATTAATAAATTCATTCTGTCTAGCCACATTCAACAAAATAAAGGGAAGGGAGACTCATTTGAAAATCTTGGGCTATTTTTCTTTTTCAATGGAATGAAATGCATTACTGACAAATCACATGCCTGTTCTCCAATCCTGTTTGGAGCAATCTCCTAGGTTTCAGGGACCTCCCACAGGATTTCTAATTTTTGTACTCAGCACACATACACCCTAGTAGGTGTGGCTATAATAAGCGTCTGTGACTGTGTCTCAGGTTTCAAGATCCTTTACAAAAAAATAAAATTATTCATTGTACTCGTGTCATGCCAAACCACCTCAGTACATTCTGGTTGGACTGCATAGCTGCGAGTATCTGTAGAGTAATGTAAGCAAGTCTAATGTTGCAATATTCAAGGACGACAGAAGTGCTTGATAATAATGTGAATGATACAGCATCGCTCTGATCCTGAACTGGGATGGGAATTTCGCTGAAATGGAATTTCTGGTTTCTAGTGTAGGGCGGAGGCTTGAGCTATTAGCAATGAAATAATGTCAACATTTGAAAAAAAATTGTTTTAAAGAGCTTGCTCTGGAACTGAGGCCATTTGAGGAAATAGTATCTTGAGCTATATGGGACTTTGGTCTGATCCAGTTAGGCTCTTCTTAAGTTTTTAAGCAGAGGCGCTGAAAGACACTTCTGCGTAGTAGCCCTAGGAAGCACATTTGGAGCATCATTAAAGGCAGTAGAATAGGATGGGGCATGCTCCGTTGGGATGTTCTCCCACAGAAGCCACACTGAAACAGCCACTGTAGTGTTCACCATCCATTTCTCTGTGTTGGTTCCATCAATCAGTCCCAGTTTACTGAAAATAACAACAGCAAAAAAGGTTTCACCCAATGGAGTTGAAATTCATCTTTGCGCTCTATCAGCAATAAGACTTACTGGATCAGGTCCAAAGCCTTCCAAGAAGAAAGGCAAGCGGGGAATGTCATTCGACAGGTTTCCCTTGTAGGTGGCAGCTGTTCTGGGTTATTCTGGTAGCACTCAGCAGCCGTAAATCTGTTTTAACTGGGCACTTAATCCAGGAACACACCTGCTGTGGGCATTAAAACCGTAGTCCATTGCAGGTGGTATGTTGCGGAGAATCCGGCTCTCAGTGCTTATGTGTTTGATTCACAGATGCTTAATTTCAGTTTTATGCACCTGAAATTCAGCTGAGTTAGGGCTTTGTAATAGTGAAGTAGCACAGGCATAAATATATTCTTGGCAGCTTTTTTTTGTTTTGGTCAGAGGCATCCATCGCATTAAACACCAGCATTTAATGGTAATCCAATGCCACTGCTGATATTGCATGCACCTAAAATGAATAATATTCACTGTGATTGTACCTTCTTCTCCTTATGCAATGAAGGATATTGTATCATTTAGCCCAGGGGTTCCCAAACTGTTGTCCATGTACCACCAGTGGGTTGTGAGCTTCATTCAAGTGGTCTGCAGCATGTCTGTGGATTTGTGACTGAAGACCAGAGAAGGCACATCCATCACATTAAATATTCACATTGATTTTAATTGTATTTTAATTGCTTTTATTTCTTATATACTGAATGTTATTGTATTACAGTTTGAATTCTATGTCCTGAAGACACTCAAGAAGCTGTGTCTAAACTCATTTCTAATAATCTTGGACTATGAGCACACTAGCTGCCTACAGCAAAGTGTTTCCATTGGCCACACCTGGAGGGGCAATGGGTTGATCTGCCAATCAGCTGCAAAATCTGTCTGAAGCAAATTTAAAAAACCCACTCAAACTAATCCCACCAGGTTTTACAGTAAAAAGGGGTGGGGTTTTAGCATTAGTGTCCTCATTTTCAGAAAGAGAGATGGAAACGCACTAGAACCGGCAGAACTGTGAGTGTATCTCTACTCTTGAATGGTGTTCCCATGTAGAATACATCAGGATCTGGTAATTTTTATAAAAATTAAGGCTGCAGTATTTAATCAATAGGTTAGCTTAATTTATTGAAAACATTCTGATATATTTAAAAGGTCATCACTTAATTGGGTATCAGGTTATCTACAAAATAACATTCTTAATACATAGTAGGTGCCATCTGATAAGAGGCCTTTACCTTTTCCTCCTCTTCTAGATGAGAGGGAATGTCTCTTCTAACATAATTTCTGCTGTGACAATTATGTGTATCATCTAAAAAAAGTCTGCTTTTTTCTTCAGAATTATTATGATTGTTATTTTATGGAATTTATATAAGCTGCTCAATGTGGCCTACAAGTTTATAGGCAAAGAGGTCTTTGTGTGTGTGTGTGCTGGTCACTGTTAACATTTTATTTTGTTAAAAAGAAACATCTATAAGCTGGACCCTGTATTTTATCATTCTGATCTTATATTTTATTGGAAATTACAATGTCGTGGTTTGATTAGCAGTTCTGTATTATTAGTTTTTATTGTGTGTTTTGTTTTATGTGCCACACATATATGCGGATTGGAAATTCTTTTAAAATAAATATCAAACCTTTTTCTGTTTTGGGGTAGAGCTGGATGAGATTTGCAGGTAAGATTGACCCTTTTGTAGACATGAAGCCAGGCAAGTTTCAGAAGGATAACTGCAATGGTATTCTTGCAAGGGTAGCTTTTTCAATTTTACGATGTTTAAAAAAGAATCTCTTAATCTTCCCTAGTGTATTGTGAGCAATTGGTCTGAAAATTGCAGACACAAGAGAGGTTCCCCTGGGTAATAAACCTGCCAAATTGCAGGCAAATAGGTTCAGGGGCTTTTGAGCTAGGCACATTTAATGTTGATTTAAATGCCCAATTGCCAAGAGACAAAGTTCTAGGCTTAATAGACAAAATAAAAACTGACAAATCTCCAGGTCTGGATGGCATCCACCTGAGAGTTCTCAAAGAACTCAAATGTGAAACTGCTGTTCTTCTAAAATATACAGAATACAATAAAAAAAATAACATACATTCAGACAGCTAGCTGGATGTAAGCTGCTTGTTTCTTCCATTTAGGAAAAATAAATACTGCCAAAATATTCTCAAATCACAATATGCACATAGGTTTGTATACATGTGGGTGCATCTATATCTATGTATGGTTTAGATATTTACAGAATAAATCCTATGCATGTTTCCTGAGAAGTAAGTCCCAGCATGTGCAATGGGCATAGGCCCTAGTTAAGCTTGCAGTCTGTAAAACAACCTAAAGACTGTTTATAAAATTGTTTCTGTGCCAGATCCACACAGTGAGCTTCTCCAATAATGTTATAGGAAAAATAGGCCCAACCCTAGCAGGCTTATGTAATATGTGATCTCGCTAGGACTGGTAAGCCAAAGCATTTGATCAGTGATACTTTAATTTGAAAGGGAGCAAACAGGTTTGATTTTTGTTGATTCTTTGGCAAGAGGCAAGCCAGTTTATCTGCATTCTTTTTGTTTGCTTCTCTGTTCTTCCAAGGAATAAAAGCTATGCATTACATGCAACGAACTGTAAGTTACAAAGTTATAATAAATGCCATCTTTTTTCTAAAAAAGTTGAGAGCCAAATAAATACACAGAAGCTTGTTGTGATTCTGGATCAATAATTTAGTGCAAAAGTTGGGAAGCATCCCCTGGGAACAGAAAATGTTGTATGCTTGCCACTGAATTCTGTTAATACTAGTGGAATTTTGTTCCAAATAGTGGTTCCATCAAGTTAGAACACTGTTCTGAAAATGCAGGACATCTTGCTGAAATCATCAAATCCACTGTACGTTCCTCAAAGAAATGTGCATTTTATCATCATAGTGATTAACATTTTCTTTTCTTTTTTGGAAGAAAAGCAAAAAACAAAGGCGTTCTTAATATTTTTGTTGTCATTGGGTTGTATCCAATGCTACTCCTATTCAGAGTAGACCCATTGAAATGAATGAACATAACTAACAGGCTCATTTACTTCAGTGGATCTACTCTGAGTAAAACTTAGGTGGAAACAGTAAGACGATATTCTCAAAAAAACAAGGAAGTATATCCTTAGCTCGTAGTAACAATTGATTTAAAATTTATCTCCACTGAATAAAATTGATCACTCATATATAATCAAATAAAGCTTGAGCTGATTAATCTACTAATTAAAGTATGTGCCCCTCATAGTTATGCATTTTGCATATTGTATCTGCCAGTGGTCATTGGTGGACACACGATGCTGGGATGCTAATTTGCCCAGGATGTTTTCTTCTTGTGTAGTTGAGAAATATATGCAACTACAATGCTTTCAGCATACATATAACTCAGTCCTTGAGCATATAATTTCTGGGTCTTAGAATGTTTTCACATATGAGACTTAGAGTGGCTCTTGCTTCTATTACTTTATAAAGTGAATGCAAATCCTACATTGACTGGAATGCTTAGGTGCATTACAAATGCATTTCCTATGCTTTCTGGTCCACATGATTGATGATCCGATCCGTATGTAAGTAGAGTGAGGTTCAAAGCCTATTTAAGCTTTTTGTGTGACAAGGCCATTAGATGCTTCCAAACGCATTGCTTGGAAGAGCAGTTTTCGGGGCAGCATGGATCTGCACTGGTTAGCTGGCTTCCCAGTGGTGGGTTTACTGTCAGGTACTGAGAGGAAGAAGGGCAAGGCAGCAGAGCAGTTGCCGTGGTGTGGGTGCAGCATTGAGAGTGTCAGTGGCTTCATCTCTGTGCCTGCAACCAGTAGTGTAGTGGCAAATTCAGAAGTGCAATGTCCCTTCATGACAGTCGCAGCCACACCCCCTCTCTCCCTTTATTGCTGCTGGGTTGAGGATGAGGTCCTTGTTAATGCCTTCTCCCACAACCACTGAAGTACCCACGAGCCAATCAGTATGAAAGATGAGAGTATTAGCTACTGAAAAGAGTCTTCTCACTGGCTGACTCACCTCCTTTCACTCCGATTGGCTCCAATCAGCAGAAAAGGACAAGGAAGCATGTTAGAAGACTCTTCTCAGTGTCTAAGACATCTTGCATGCTGATTGGTTCATAGGATGCTGGAGACATAGGGACCCTGATGGGACCCTGTTCCCAAAAAACTAAGGGGTCTAAGACATCTCCCCAAGACCCCAGACAACTACATCCCTGTCTGCACCTCACCAACCTCCTGGCTGCCTTGCCTCCCCCTCTGGTGGTAACTGGTGGCGACCCTAGCACTGGAAACCCGGGTAAACAGAGCAGACCTGCCCTGCTGACCACTAATGACTTGGAAACATGCAGCAGTGCAGAATCACATGGCAGAATTGGTTGCACCACTTTTGACTGCAGGTGATGGAGTAACCCTTCGGATTCTTTCCCAATATAAAACGCTCACTGCAAGTAGAAAACTAACCAAACGGGGTGGGGTGGGCCTGAACATGCTTTCTCCCTGAATGTTTTTTTTTTTTTTTAAACACTCATGGGACATATACTGTATATATGTTTTGCCCCATGGACCACTTGAAAATTTCTGAGGGTCTTGGCGGACAACTTAATCATTTTTCTGACCTGTTGTAGCAATTATAATGCACAATGCAAAATGCCCTATGGTTTTTCATTGTAGCTTTATTGCTTATTGTATTTCTTAGACTATATTACAGTAGGAATTCCATAGAATATGATAGAATTGATCAAAATACAATTAGAGATCACCATGAATATTTAATACAGGTGCACCACGGATGCTGAATGAAGCTCACAGACCACTGATGTCCAGAGACCAGTTTGGGAACCCCTGATATAGAGGAACATTAAAAAATGGTACTCCCAACCTGCAATCTGAAGTGGTATGGTGTTTGCTACCACCCCAAGACTCTACTACCTCATTCTGTTGTATATGTAGGCCAGCCCTGCGTCATATTAACTTTAGCTGGAATGACTTCTACATAATGGATATGATCCACCTAAATTAAGAACTTTAAAAAGTTATATTGATTCCAATTGGAAGAGTTTAAATTCTGCCTGAGTTTAACTTTCCCATCAAAATCATTGGGGCCGTACAAAACTGGTTTGGCTCAATGTGTTTAGCCCTGGGATACACACTTAACATTAAGTACTGGCTTAAGTGCTGAATCACAGCTTAAGAATGGACATGCTTTTGTACAGACTTTCCCACCTTCCATTTATAATATTTGTTGAGCTTTTTTCTGTAATTCACTTTAATATTCCTTCCTGGTGTATTATTCTCTGCAAAACAAGATTGTACAAGTTATAGTGAACTCCACCCTTTTAATGAACATTCGAGAGTAAAGCATTGGTTCTGGAATTGCATAATGTAACATCAACATGGGGAAATATTTGGGGGATGGCAAAGGGTGGGGCAGGAAGAGCAGAGAACCAGAGAGGCAGCATGCAACAAAGACTTGTAAAAAAAAACCAACCCTTTGCTCTACCCTGGAGTTTTTACATGCTACACTAATCTCATATCAATACAGATCAAGATCATCCTTCCTATATTAAAAGTCTTCTTGACTATATTTAATACCAAGGAATGAGCCCAAAGAATATTGTACACATATTGCAGAGGTAATCACTGTGGTGCTGCTGGGGCTGCCCTCTAGTTGTTTTGGACTACAGCTCTCATCAGCCTCAGCCAACATGGTTAATGGTGAGGGATGATAGTTGTGGTCCACAACATCTGGAGGGCATCATGTTGGCTACCCCAGTGTATTGAATATACTACCCAGATTGATTCCCTTTTAGATCTGGGGTATTGTGGAGGATGCTATTTCACTGCTACTTGCAGTAGCAGCCCCCTGCCCCCCAAAATCTTGGAAAAACAAAGAAACTGTGACTTCCATTGCTAATAGTGATGTTACTCCTGAAAAACCGTTAAAGAATTTCTCTGTTCTCTGGAAAAATCTGGTGAAACGGTATCTCCAATTTGTCTGCCCACAAACAGGATAGGGAATTTTGAGAGCTGGTTTGGTCATGGATCAGTTGTATCTACAGTTTGTGAACCACTTCATGTCATCACTATGGTCGCAGAAACAAGACGTGTGATTTCCTGGAACCAAAAGATCTGTGCAAAACTGAAGAGACTTCACTCTTGTTACTCTGTTACAAACCTTTACTCTGTTACAAAACTGACTTCTGACAATGGAAGGAAGCTCAAACATTTTAAGAACAAGACACACAGCCAGCTCTGAAGCCATTCATTTTGGTGAACACTTCTGAAAGAGCTGCAAGTCCACATGTGGATAATAAAGGGCACAGCTGTATATTAGGTTCGCTCCATGGTCTTCCACGGACATACCTTTGGCTTAACTAGTGTTGGTTATATGGCCTGTGAAAGTAGCCTAAGGTTGAAATCGTATGTACAATTTGCCGAAGTGATCCCTATAGAACTCAGACTTACTGCTGAGTAAACATGCATTAGATCCAGTTGAAAGTGACATGGATATCTAATCCAGTATCCAACATAAGATACCTTCATTTCCCTCTCTTTTGTCTTTTCTTGGTGTGCCATAGCAGAGTCCTTCTGACAAAAGGACAACTAGACTTGGACAATACTTAGTCCGTATGTTATTGTTGGTGACAATTGCTGCAAACCAAGGGGCCACTCCTATCCTCTCTTTCAACATCACTACCAGTGGTGCTAATTTGGCAGAATGATGCCAGGTACTGAACACCCATCCCACAAAGCTTGTGACTCAAGTGGTGTCTCCCAAACTAACCTGTGATTCAAGTTCCTCCACTCATGTGATGAATTAAATAACTCTTTGGGGAAAGTCCCTCAGAAGAAGAACATGAAAATAATAACCCATACCCCCTTCCAAGATTGGAACTAAGGATGGGCAAATCTGTCAATTTTGGTTCCTTGTTTTTCCAATCTTAAATTTAGTTCTCCGCATTTCCACATCATTTTGTGCCTTTTTTTTAAAGTCCTCATGAAAATTCATCAGGATTTTAATGCAAACTTCTCCTAATATGCACATTTTTGTAGGAAAGTTTGCCTAATAAGCACATTTTTTGCAAAGTAATTTCCCCTAATAGAATGCATTTTGTATGTTATTTTTAGTAATATATGCATTTATATGCATACTTACCCTAGTATATGCATTTTTGTATACATTACTTGGCTGGAGAACTGCATTGTAAAATTCGGAAAAGTGTGAATTTTGAAGGATGGTTACGTTTCAGTTAGCCTATCGATAGCCTATAATTAGTTACGTTTGCCTTTCAATGTGAACTGAATTTAATTTCTCCCTTATTCCAGACTGGAACCGGGAGAGGAGTGGAATCTGGATTCCTGCGTTTAGCTTGTTGTTTTTGTTTAAAGACCCAAGGCTACCGAATAGAATTACTACAGATTATTACTTACAATGCAACACTTCATACTGCAGCATGCTATAGTCTTTATTGGGTTTTACTCTTGCAACAATTCGGTGATGCAGTACATGGTGTGAGAGTTGAAGTCCTAGGAATGATCTCACTGACATCCCACTGAAGTATATCAGAAGCAGCAAGCTTCTGCTTCAGAGTAAGAGCACAGCCCTAAACATAATTATCAGAAAGTAAGACTGGGTGAAATATGCAGGGGAATGAGATCAGGATGAGGTGGTAGAACGGGCTGTGCCACTTCAGCCTGCCAGTGAAGAATACCAATTTTGATTGTTCTCCATTAAAAAAAAAATCATTTAAAAGTGTAGAAAGCGCGGCCAGATTTTTGCTTGTTATACTGGCTTTCTATTCGCTGATGGGATTTATTTAAAAAATTCAGATGAGGGAGCATATGTTGGTGAGTGAGTCGGAGTTCTGAGGCAATTAATGAGAAGTAAAGTACATGTCAGAACATATATGAAACCATAAGCTTGTCAACAAAGTAATTAAGTAATCTTGTTATTTCTAATTCTTAATAAATATTTCTTGGTTAAATAAAAGCCTGATTCCTTCAGCTGGGATACACATACCAGGGGGAATAGCAAAGTAACCAAGGCTGAACAGTTTGTATCGAATGGTGGCAGCGGCGGATCGGAGGAAAGTGTATCCAGTCCCACAGAGAAACCCAGGGCTGTATGCTTCAGAGTCAAGGGGCTGCAGGGAGGTTTACAAATTACCTATACCCATTGACACAAGGTATCGGAATAGCCAGGCAAAGACTAGGCACAGTCTATTGGCTAAAAGGGTTACAGAGTGTCGGGTGGTGCTGCCTAGCAGTGGGATCTTTTGAGATCGGTGCTAGTGCTGTAAAGGGTAAGAATAAACCTGACAATCCTGTCTGCTGGTAGCCACAAGTGAGAGCGTCACAGGTGGTGCCAGGGAAGGACGTCACCTGTCCTGTGAAGTAATACAGTCTGTTCTACCACCTCATTCTTCTGCATGTGTAGACCTAGCCTAAGCCCCACTGAACTTAGTGGGACATTGACATACCTCCAAGTAAAGCTGCTTAGGAGTGGACCATTCAGTATTCTGAGGATGGTTGCCAAATATTGCATGCCCACATTGAAGGGGCCCGTTCGTCATTCTAGTATGACTTTGGCTCTCATTACATTTGCCAGTGGTTATCTGTAAATCAGGCCTGTGTGTACTCTAGATTTTATTTATTTAATTATTATTTGATGTATATCCTGCCTTCCCTCCCAGCAGGAGCCCAGGGCGGCAAACATGTGCAGAGTGTAGGAAGCAAGAGGTGTAAGGAGAGAGGACGAGAGATAACTTCTAGGATGCCATGCTTGAAGATAACGCACGCCTGATACAGAGATCTAGGAGAAGGCACGGATCTCAGACACCGCTACTAAAGTATTTATTCAGAGGTAAACTTATGGTGGTAATATCAAATTATGGTGTTATAGTGATGCCTGTGTATTGCAGGGATGAGGAACCTGTGGCCCTCCAGAGTTGGTTGGACTCGCAGCGGCCATGGCCAGTGGTCAAGGATGATGGGAGCTGTAGTCTGGTATTGTTTGAAGAGCCACAGATTCCACACACCTGGTGCACTGAAGCCAGCTTCTTCTCCTAGATTGCTAACACAATAGATAGCCAGCATAGAGTGATCCGCACAGTGTACCCCAGATGCCCTCTGACGCCTACTTTCTCTGCTTTGGGAATTCGCAGACAAAGTACATAGTGAGGTGGCACTCAGTATCATTCCACTGCCCGGAGCTGAGCATTTCCACACAGTCTTCCTGCCCAGAGGTGTCCTGAGGCTCTCCTTCCTTCCAGTTGCTGTAGTTCTGCAGTGGGGTACGGTCAGCAAACATGAACTGCCCTTCCTTCTCCGTGTCGCTCAACCCAATAAAGACTCGGAAGAGGCCGCTCTTGGAGACATAGTCAGAGATGACTGCGTTGGCAGCCTCGTCCTTCGGCATTGCAAGGATCCCGTCTCGAATCCTGCAGTGAGCGAGTGCTTCCTTATAGCTCTTTTCTTCCTGCACAATGTAATAGTATTTCTCCTCGGTTTCCCTGATTCCTGCTAACACTTGGGAAAGAGAAACAAAAGCCTGTTTTTAAAAAATAGCCTTTTGGGGATATCCATGATGCTCTCCTTAAATGCCCTAAATGGTTTAGGAGCTGGTTACCTGAAGGATTGCCTCCTCCTACATGTACCTACCTGGATCCTGAGATCATCCTCAGGGGCCCTTTTCTAGGTGTCCCTGCCAAGGTCTGGCAGATGGCCACTGTGGACAGGGCCTCTTCAGTGATGGCTCCTCGAAGGTGGAACATTCTCCTGAGAGACGCTTGCCTGGGGCCTGCTATGAGGTTGTTTTGGCACTCAGGCCTTTTTTAAACTCTTAATTTTGAAATCTAAAATCTGCTTGATTTTGGGGGGAGTGGGAATGTTGCAAAGAGTATTTGTTGCACTGATTTTATTTTCTGCTTTATACTTGGTTGTTCATACTTGTCTTTTAGTGTTTTACTGTTATTGTAAGCCACTCGGACAACTTTGATATCGGGGTGGCATATAAATATAGTTAATAAAGCAAATAATAATTATTTCAAGAAATCAGCTTGTGATGAACATGCAATATAATTGGAGATCAGAATGCCTTTTAAGCTGGTGATCTTGATTCCTGAATTCTGCCACGCTGTGTCTAGAATCCCCCACCAAACTCACAGCTAAAGGTATTTTTTCCTATTTACTCCAAAGGAGAATATATTTCAACCTCCCAAGCGTTTTTTCCACACTGAAGAACTGCTCTTACAGGTTTTCCTGGAGGTCAATCCACATTGGCTTTCTGTAGGCAAGCTTACACCCAACCTTCCTAAGAGTTTGGCAGTTATCATCCCTCTTCTTTCTGCCATCCTTTTGTAGCCAAGTCTGTTTTTGCATTTTGCAAACATTAGATTACAAAACGAATGCATTGTATCCATTGTGAACCATGCACGTGTGTATCTAAATCTCCATTTTCTCCTTTAAAATGCACAAGGTCAGCAAAGAAAAGAAGGCTGGGGGCCTATTCACATGTGCTTTGTACCCATGTATCTGCGCGCAACATCAGTGTGCAACATGCATTGGAAGTTGCCCTCGGATATTTTCAACACTGATAGGATATATTTGGTTTACAACTCCCATCAGCCGAATTGTACACTTAAAAAATACTGGAGGGCACCAGGTTGAGGAAGGCAGGATATCAGTTCTCTGTTAATTTCCTTCTCTCTTACCTAACTATATTTTATTTATTTATTAGATTTCCATTCCGCTCTTCTTCCCAGTAGGAGCCCAGGGCGGCAACTATATCCATCTCCTTGAGCTCTTCCTTGTACAGTTACTTTTCCCATTCCTTAGCTCATAGTTGTCTTAGGAGTATTTTCCCCCAACTGGTCAGCATACTTTTTCACACTATGGCATGTTTGAAAACTGTACTCCAGATGAGATCCTACCAATGCCCTGAGAGGACCATTACTTCCCAGATTTCAGGAATAATATATGATGTTATTATATTAATCATATTATATATCATATCAGGAAAGAAGTCAAAGCATGCTAAACCAGTCATTCCCAATCTTCCCCCCCCTCCCATGGAACACTTTAAAATTGTTCAAGGTCTTGGTGGACCACTTAATGATTTTTCTGCCTGGTGTAGCAATTGTAACATATTGTGCAAGGTGCTGTATGGTTTCTATTGAATCAAGGTTAATTCTAGCCTCCCATTATAACTTTGCTGCTAATCCCCTCCGCTCTTTTCAAGTGCCTCCTTCCCCCATCACTTCTGCTCTGTCTTGCTCACTTTCTGGGTGGACTGCCAAGTTTTAAAAACAGTGGAGCAGCTACTGTGCCCACTGCTCTTCCCAGCCCTGCTGCACACCACCTCAATGAAGCTCGTGGATCACTGGTGGTCCACCAGCCACAGGTTGGGAACCACTGGGCTAGAAGAAACAAATGGCAATTTTAGAACATAGGATATGAAACATACCGTTTTTTACAAATTTAATGGAGCTCTTGAGTCGAGCAACATTGATATCCAGTTGTCCAACGACTTTGCGATATTTTCCACAATCACAGACAGCACCTGATACAGGTATATAATCACATAGGCTAACAAAGCATCAAGGTGGATAAGCATGACATATCTATTTAAAGTAAATTCATATACTGTAAAGTCAAGAAAGACCCATATGTAGTCAGATGCCAAACATAGCTCATGGGATAATTGATAGCTTTTGCAGCACACAAAGCTTGGAAACCAGTTTGTCAAATTAACGAGTGTTAAAAGGGACCAAACTGACTCAGTGGCCTAGTTTGTATGTCACGCCAAACCGTGGCTTAGCATGTATGTCCAAGCGTGCTGGCTCTGGGAGAGGAAATTGCACCCACTTCACTCCTCCTCAGTCATTTTGCTACTGTGCCATACTGAATTAAGCCATAGTTTGTTGTAGTGTGTCATCCAAACCAAAGCTTGTAGTTTAGCTCTTGTGGCCAAAGCATGAGCTCCAAACCATAGGACAAATGTTGGGTACAGCTCTTGAACATGCTTAGAAGATATTTAGAAGCAGCCTTGACACTTGGAACCCTTGTAACAAAAGGTTCCCAACTGCAGAACCGCCTCTTTCCCTACAGATTGTCTTCTGTGTTAAGACAGGCAGAGGGGGCCTTAAGAACACAAGAACATAAGAAGAGCCTGCTGGATCAGGTCAGTGGCCCATCTAGTCCAGCATCCTGTTCTCACAGTGGCCAACCAGGTGCCTGGGGGAAGCCCGCAAGCAGGACCCGAGTGCAAGAACACTCTCCCCTCCTGAGGCTTCCGGCAACTGGTTTTCAGAAGCATGCTGCCTCTGACTAGGGTGGCACAGCACAGCCATCATGGCTAGTAGCCATCGATAGCCCTGTCCTCCATGAATTTGTCTAATCTTCTTTTAAAGCCATCCAAGCTGGTGGCCATTACTGCATCTTATGGGAGCAAATTCCATAGTTTAACTATGCGCTGAGTAAAGAAGTACTTCCTTTTGTCTGTCCTGAATCTTCCAACATTCAGCTTCTTTGAATGTCCACGAGTTCTAGTATTATGAGAGAGGGAGAAGAACTTTTCTCTATCCACTTTCTCAATGCCATGCATAATTTTATACACTTCTATCATGTCTCCTCTGACCCGCCTTTTCTCTAAACTAAAAAGCCCCAAATGCTGCAACCTTTCCTCGTAAGGGAGTCGCTCCATCCCCTTGATCATTCTGGTTGCCCTCTTCTGAACCTTTTCCAACTCTAGAATATCCTTTTTGAGATGAGGCGACCAGAACTGTACACAGTATTCCAAATGCGGCCGCACCATAGATTTATACAACGGCATTATGATATCGGCTGTTTTATTTTCAATACCTTTCCTAATTATCGCTAGCATGGAATTTGCCTTTTTCACAGCTGCCGCACACTGGGTCGACATTTTCATCGTGCTGTCCACTACAACCCCGAGGTCTCTCTCCTGGTCGGTCACCGCCAGTTCAGACCCCATGAGCGTATATGTGAAATTCAGATTTTTTGCTCCAATATGCATAATTTTACACTTCTTTATATTGAATTGCATTTGCCATTTTTCCGCCCATTCACTCAGTTTGGAGAGGTCTTTTTGGAGCTCTTCGCAATCCCTTTTTGTTTTAACAACCCTGAACAATTTAGTGTCGTCAGCAAACTTGGCCACTTCACTGCTCACTCCTAATTCTAGGTCATTAATGAACAAGTTGAAAAGTACAGGTCCCAATACCGATCCTTGAGGGACTCCACTTTCTACAGCCCTCCATTGGGAGAACTGTCCGTTTATTCCTACTCTCTGCTTTCTGCTTCTTAACCAATTCCTTATCCACAAGAGGACCTCTCCTCTTATTCCATGACTGCTAAGCTTCCTCAGAAGCCTTTGGTGAGGTACCTTGTCAAACGCTTTTTGAAAGTCTAAGTACACTATGTCCACTGGATCACCTCTATCTATATGCTTGTTGACACTCTCAAAGAATTCTAATAGGTTACTGAGACAGGACTTTCCCTTGCAGAAGCCATGCTGGCTCTGCTTCAGCAAGGCTTGTTCTTCTATGTGCTTAGTTAATCTAGCTTTAATAATACTTTCTACCAGTTTTCCAGGGACAGAAGTTAAGCTAACTGGCCTGCAATTTCCGGGATCCCCTCTGGATCCCTTTTTGAAGATTGGCGTTACATTTGCCACTTTCCAGTCCTCAGGCACGGAGGAGGACCCGAGGGACAAGTTACATATTTTAGTTAGCAGATCAGCAATTTCACCTTTGAGTTCTTTGAGAACTCTCGGGTGGATGCCATCTGGGCCCGGTGATTTGTCAGTTTTTATATTGTCCATTAAGCTTAGAACTTCCTCTCTCGGTACCACTATTTGTCTTAGTTCCTCAGAATCCCTTCCTGCAAATGTTAGTTCAGGTTCAGGGATCTGCCCTATATCTTCCACTGTGAAGACAGATGCAAAGAATTTATTTAGCTTCTCTGCAATCTCCTTATCGTTCTTTAGTACACCTTTGACTCCCTTATCATCCAAGGGTCCAATTGTCTCCCTAGATGGTCTCCTGCTTTGAATGTATTTATAGAATTTTTTGTTGTTGGTTTTTATGTTCTTAGCAATGTGTTCCTCAAATTCTTTTTTAGCATCCCTTATTGTCTTCTTGCATTTCTTTTGCCAGAGTTTGTGTTCTTTTTTATTTTCTTCATTCGGACAAGACTTCCATTTTCTGAAGGAAGACTTTTTGCCTCTAAGAGCTTCCTTGACTTTGCTTGTTAACCATGCTGGCATCTTCTTGGCCCTGGCGGTACCTTTTCTGATCTGCGGTATGCACTCCAGTTGAGCTTCTAATACAGTGTTTTTAAACAACTTCCAAGCATTTTCGAGTGATGTGACCCTCTGGACTTTGTTTTTCAGCTTTCTTTTTACCAATCCCCTCATTTTTGTGAAGTTTCCTCTTTTGAAGTCAAATGTGACCGTGTTGGATTTTCTTGGCAATTGGCCATTTACATGTATGTTTAATTTAATAGCACTGTGGTCACTGCTCCCAATCGGTTCAACAACACTTACATCTCGCACCAGGTCCCGGTCCCCACTGAGGATTAAGTCCAGGGTTGCCGTCCCTCTGGTCGGTTCCATGACCAACTGATCTAGGGAATAGTCATTTAGAATATCTAGAAACTTTGCTTCTTTGTCATGACTGGAACACATATGCAGCCAGTCTATGTCCGGGTAGTTGAAGTCACCCATTACTACCACATTTCCTAGTTTGGATGCTTCCTCAATTTCATATCTCATCTCAAGGTCTCCCTGAGCATTTTGATCAGGGGGACGATAGATCGTTCCCAGTATTAAGTCCCTCCTGGGGCACGGTATCACCACCCACAACGATTCTGTGGAGGAGTCTGCCTCTTTTGGGGTTTCGAGCTTCCTGGATTCAATGCCTTCTTTCACGTATAGAGCGACTCCGCCACCAATACGTCCTTCCCTGTCCTTCCGATATAGTTTATATCCAGGGATAACCGTATCCCACTGGTTTTCTCCATTCCACCAGGTCTCGGTTATGCTCACTATATCAATGCTCTTCTCTAAGACCAAGCACTCCAGTTCTCCCATCTTGGTTCGGAGGCTCCTAGCATTAGCGTACAGGCACTTGTAAGCAGTGTCTCTCTTCAAGTGTCTTTGGCACTTGTGGTTAGGCCTGTGGTAATTTTGCTCTTCTGAATTTATATCCTGTGCCCCTGCTCTCACAATGCCTACTTCTAGGCCTACCCCTTTTAAAATTTCATCATTTCTTTGGTCTTTATTCCAAGGGGGAGGTTTATTCCGAACCGGACCTTTCTCAGCTCCTGTCGGGTTTCCCCCCTCAGTCAGTTTAAAAGCTGCTCTGCTACCTTTTTAATTTTAAGTGCCAGCTGTCTGGTTCCATTCTGGTTCAAGTGGAGCCCGTCCCTTTTGTACAGGCCCGGCTTGTCCCAGAATGTTCCCCAGTGCCTAACAAATCCGAACCCTTCCACCTGACACCATCGTCTCATCCACGCATTGAGACTGCGAAGCTGGGCCTGTCTGGCTGGTCCTGCACATGGAACTGGTAGCATTTCAGAGAAAGCCACCTTGGAGGTCCTGGCTTTCAGCATCCTACCTAGCAACCTAAATTTTGCTTCCAGGACCTCACGGCTGCATTTCCCCATGTCGTTGGTGCCAACGTGCACCACGACCACTGACTCCTTCCCAGCACTGTCTACCAAACTATCTAAACGACGGGCGATATCCGCAACCTTCGCACCAGGCAGGCAAAACACCTTGCGGTCTACACGCCCATCACACACCCCACTGTCTATGTTCCTAATGATCGAATCACCCACTACAAGGATCCCTCCACCCCCTGGAGATATATCCTCGGCACGAGAGGATAGCTGCTCATCCCCCAAGGAATGGGTCCCTTCTAAGGGATCGTTTCCCTCTTCCTCAGCTGGATGTTCTACTTCCCCGAGACCATCGTTCTCCATGATAGCAGGAGAGCTATCATTGTTGGAGTGGGACACAGCTATAACGTCCCTGAAGGTCTCCTCCACACACATCTCTGCCTCTCTCAGCTTTTCCAGGTCCGCCACCTTGGCCTCAAGGAAATGAAGTCGTTCCCGGAGAGCCAGGAGCTCATTGCACCGAGAGCACACCCACGACTTCTGTCCAACAGGCAGATAGTCGTACATGCTGCAGGCGGTGCAAAACACTGGAAAGCCTTCTTGGTCGTTCCACTGCCCTCAGAAGACTGCAGGTGGCAGCTCAAGAGAGGGCAGCTCCTAGGTTGTAGAATTTCCTTCCACAGAGGTGCATCTGGCACTTTCATTGTGAAATGCATCTGATTTTTTCATTTCAACATGGGTCTGACTCTCCACAGTGGCCCAGCTGTGTTCATCAGTGTTTTGGCAAAAACATGTTTATGGCTGCTATATGACCGCTCATTGTATGCTGTGTTTTTATAGGTTTTAACATGATTATTTTACAGTAATGTTCTTCATGCAAGCTGTCTCAAGCTCTTGTGGGAGTAGGTAGGATAAAAATAATTTTTTTGTGGGCTGGGAGAATAGGCAAGCTGTTTTGGAGGAAAATGCAGAAAGCTTCTTGGCTTATTCACCACCTCCAATTGCATCCTGCTTGCTTACACTGCCTTGCCTGCTGGGGTGAGAGGAGACAAAAGGAGAGCAAGTAATTTGGGGGGGGCATTTGTCCACTGTTACTGTTAGGGTTGGGGAAGAAATTTGATTCAGTTCGCATTTAAAGCTGAATAGTCACACTTTCCGGAACAATGTGACCACTGAAACACAGGGCCCATCCATACCTAACTGCAAAATCTGCATTTTCCATATTCGGTTGGTGGCCTCGAGATCCATACATGTCCTGTTTGTGGTCAGATTTTTGGCTAAATTGCTTTAGAAGTGGCCCCGCCCTTAAGTCCACCCCTTTCAGTGACTGATCCATTAATGGTCATTAGTTTTTCATGTGCTTTTTCGGAAGAGTGCAGAATTTTTTTTAATTCCCCCGCATGCGCTGGTTTGTGGATATGCAAAAGGGCAACGTTAATGCCCCCCCAAGTGCAAGCAAAATAAATGTCTGGGTTGTTACATATAACATAGTGCATACTAAGGATGGGAGCAGCTGGTTACTCCCAATTCCACTGAATTTGTCGAACTCAGAGGCAAATCCCTTTCCATGTTCAATTGTTTCCCACTGTCTCCTGCTGTTACCATTTTGAAAGGGTTACCTTCTGCCCAGTGCACCCACCAAATCTCCTCTTCATGCCTCCCCTCCCCAAATTGTATTAGATCCTCTGCCACCCACCATGGGAGAAAGCAAGAGATCCTCTCTCATTCAGTTTCAAGTTAGCAAAGGGAGGACCCAGATTAGTCAGTTTCAGGCTTGGAGGAAAAGAAAGCAACTTACAGTTTATGCACTCATGGAGAGAGGGAGAGAGAGAGAGAGATCTGGCTGCCTGGAGGGAGAGAAGCTCTCGTCCTCGACTGTTGGTTCTTTGGTATATTAGGCTCCCCCTCCCATCCCCATTATCTGCTGGGCAGGAAAAGAGAGGCTTTGCCTGCTGCTACATCGGTTGCAAGATCAATGCCACATTGAAGTACCAGGGCTTGCTCCTCTCCTCTCCCCCTAAAGCTCAGTTAAAAACCTCCTTTAAATTCAGTGTTTTCAATCAATTGTTTGTGTAACATCGCAAAATAGCTTTTAAGTGGAAATATTATTAATTAGATTTTGTTTGATAGCAAAAATAGTAGATTTTTTTTAAAAAAAAACCCAATATGATACAGTTACAGAAGCCAGAAGGAGGCAGTACTGCAGTTCACTACCAGAAGCAGGAATGAAGTGCAAGAAAGGAGGAGACATGGACAGAGGGTGGGGGAAGGAGAAGGGGCTTGGCGTACGACAGAGGAACGCCTATTGAGGGAAAGTCCATGGCATTGCGGCTGAGCCCACAGACATTAATGTGATTGATTATTGGTTTAGGAAAGCTTATTGGTTTTTCGGGGTTATTTCTAATGGCGATTTGTTAACACAAAAATCCATACTAGCTTGTAGCATCATATGGATGGCAATGAATTAATGAGGACACAAATCAATTACATTGCAGATTATACATTCATATGGACGGGCCCACAGTCATCTTTTAAAATTCACACTTAGCTGAATTTTGCTTTGCACTTCTCAGGCCAAACAGTGCTTACAAAAATGCATATATTAAAGGAAAGTGTAAATCAAAATGAATAAATTAGTGAAACTAACATACAACAATGCATTGTATTAGGAGAAATTGTCTGCAAAAATGGTACGTTAGTCAAAAATGCCTACAAAATGTGCTTATTAGGAGAAACTCGCACTAAAATGCTGAACAATTTTTATGAGGATTTTTTTTAAAAAATTGCAAATTCGTGCAGAAATGTGGAGAACTGAATTTAAGATTGGAAAAATGAGTAACTGAGAGAACTGAAATTGACAGATATTTCCCTCCCTACTGTCTGTGGCATATGCCCCAGAACAAGTGTGAGGAACTGTTGGCCTTCCAGATGTTGCTGAGCTACAACTCCTATCAGCCCCAGAGAGCATGGACAATGGCCAGGGATGATGGGAGTTGTAGCTCAGCAACATCTGAAGGGTTCCCTACCCCGTTCTAAAGTTTCAGGTACTGAAGGAAGTTTGGTAACAATACTCCGTTGCAACTTGTTTTGTCTACCGAACCTCTGTTGTGTTGCAGTTTGGGCTTGTTAGTATATTGCAATCACAAATACACACAACTTATAATGGTCACGCATTGGGAATCTACGTTTGTTGTAAAATGCTGAGGACTGTTTTGGTGGACCACTTTAGTGTGGGCATACTTGAAGCGGGCTGTCAAGAAGAGGTCAATATATGCAACCTTGTGAACTGGCCCTGAGTGCTGTTTGGGTCTGTTTGGCTAAGAAAAGCAAAAGCAAAACACTTCAGCCTATATTCCTGAACACTTTCTGGTTTCCCTGTTGAAAGGAGAGGACTTAGAGTTAATGTTATGCAAGATCCTTTCTTTGTTTGCATAGTGCTCACTCCATTGCTGCAAGAATTTCAATATGTATTTAAATACTAATAATTCAGCACCCTTAAGTAAGCACTGGATTTAAAACAGAAAAGTACTTGTGTGGCAAAAAGAAAGGCAAGCAAGAGAGCATGTCTTTTTTAAAAAAATATTCAGTGTGTTAAGATAAAGCAGAACTGAACGTATGCCAGGTTTTTAATGTTGAATCATTTACTTGAGGTTTTGTACATCATTTTTTTCCTTTTATTTTTTCTTTTCCATTCCTCCTTACTTCAATAATGGAAGTCAAGGTCCTGGAATGTTGGTGGCGCTGCTGCTGGGTGCTGCCCAGTTGGTGCTGACCCATGACAAGGACTTCTTGGTAGTGGTTCCCCATGTGTGGAATGTCCTACCTGGTGAGGTGTGTTCATTATTAACATTCAGGAAGAATTTAAATACATTCCTGCTCACTCTGGCTTTTGATAGCTGAAAGATAACGTTACTGGCCACCTTGAAATTATTAGCTGTGAGGATATGTGACTGTTCTTAATGCTTTTAGATGTTTTTTGATGTTCATAATGTTTTCTAAATATGTTTTATTTTAATTGCATCATTTTACTGCTACTATGGTGTTTGCCACCCTGGAAACCTTTGGGAGGAAGGACAGGATAGAAATATAATAAATAATAATGCTTTGGATTTCCAGGTGGTCTTCCATTCAGACACTGATCAGACCTAGACTGCCTCTTCACAAATTCTCCATACCTACTATGTACGTGTAAGGAATGTGCAGAGTGGGACCATGCTGCTGGCTCCACCTCCAATGTTACCCACCCCTTGGACCTAACTCCTGACCTAGAATAGTAGAGTTGGAAGGGGCCAATAAGGCCACTGAGTCCAACCCCCTGCTCAATGCAGGAATCCAAATAAAAGCATCCCCGACAGGTGGCTGTCCAGCTACCTCTTGAATGCCTCCAGTGCTGGAGAGCCCACCACCTCTCTAGGTAATTCGTTCCACTGTCGTACCGCTCTAACAGTTAGGAAGTTTTTCCTGATGTTCAGTTGAAATCTGGCTTCCCACAACTTGAGCCCATTATTCTGTGTCCTCCATTCTGGGACGATTGAGAAGAGATCCTGGTCCTCCTATGTGCGGCAACCTTTGAAGTGCTATCCTATCTCCCCCCAGTCTTCTCTTTTCAAGGCTAAACAAGCCCAGTTCTTTCAGTCTCTCCTCACAGGGCTTTTACAACCCAAAGGTCTGCAAAAGGATACCTAAACCTACATAAGTACATAGCTGCCCCTTTGGAGACCATCTCTTTGTATGAAGGTCAGGGAACAGGGCCAGTGAGGTGTGGCTAACAGGATGATCCTAATGTATCTTCTTCACAGATACATTGCATATTTGGAGAATGAGTGAAGATGTCTAAGGCTGCTGCCCCAAATGCTCTCAGGTAGTGCCCTGAACCATTAAGACTAGAGATGGATGAATCTGTCCATTTCAGTTTCTCACAGTTCCTCATTTTCCCAATCTTAAATTCAGTTCTCCCATAATTCCACTTCAGTTTGCATTGGGGGGGAAAAGTCCTCATGAAAATTCACCAGCATTTTAGTGCAACTTTATCCTAATATACACCTCTTTGTATACACTTTTCCCTAATATACACATTTTTGCAAAGCAATTTCCCCTGAAATAATGCATTTTAGTATGTTCTTTTCAGTATATATGCACTTACTGTATATGCCCACTTTATGCTAGCATATGCATCTTTGTACACATTGCTCAGCTGGCAAACTGAAATTCAAAATTTGGAGAACTGTGAATGTCAAAGGATGACTACTTTCTGGTTTGTGAATTGTTTCGGGACGTTCAAATTAGGTAAAGTCACCTTTAAATGTGAACTGAATTGCATTTCTCCCTCAGCCCTACATAGGACAAATTATATGTTTAGACAAATTGATGGAGGATAAGGCTACTAGCCATGATGACTGTACTACCTCCAGTATCAGAGGTGGTATGCATCTTAGGATCACAAGTGGGGAAGTACTGTTGGGCTCGTGTGCTGCTTGCAGGCATCCCATAGGCATCTGGCTGGCGGCTGTGAGAACAGGATGCTGGGTAGGCCTTCGGTCTGATCCAGCAGGGCTCTTTTAACATCCTACAGAGCTTGGAAAAGTTACTTTTTTGAACTACAACTCCCATCAACCCCAGCCAGCGCATGCTGGCTGGGGCTGATGGAAGTTGTAGTTCAAAAAAGTAACTTTTCCAAGCTCTGCCTTTATATCACTATGTATGCAACACTACATTTCAGTGCATGATGTAGCAGAGTAGCTAAGCGACAGAGCAAGAGATCAGAAAGCCTATTTTCAAATCTTGCCTTTTCCATAATTTTCGTTTGCATCCATCCACCCACTACCATAAATGAAAATAGAGAGAGCATAATACTGATCTTTGATCTCCCTTGCAGGATTGTTAAAGGATGACTAGAAAATTACGCGAAGTGGTCTGAACATTTGAAGGCACCATGTAATTGATAAATATTTTAACGCACTCAGCCAGTGGGAAGCCCTTGCAGCCACATGCTGCCGATGTTGCAATGGAAGCCTGAGCAATTGTGAAGGGCGGGGGGAGGGTGGTCAGTGTGAATAACAGAGCTGATTCAAAATACAGACATTGGGGAAGTGCCACAACTCAGTGGTAGAACATCTGCTTTGCATGCAAAAGATCCCTGGTTCCATCCCAGGCATCTCCAGGGAGGCCTGGGGAAAAGTTCCTGTCTGAAAACCCTGGAGGGCTGCTGTCAGTCAGAGGAGACAATACTGAGCTAGATGGACCAAAGGTCTGACTTGGTATCAGGCAGCTTCCTGTTTCCTTCAACAGGGATGGTGAACCTGTTGCTCTCTAGGGCCACATTCACACCGTACATTTCACTATTATTCCACTTTAAACAGTCATAGCTTCCCCCAAAGAATCCTGGGAAGTGTAGTATGTGAAGGGAGCTGAGAGATATTAGGAGGCCCCGATTCCTATCACAGAGCTACAATTTCTAGAGTTCTCTGGAAAGAGGAACTGACTGTTAAACCACTCTGGGAACTGTAGCTCTGTAAGAGGAATAGGAGTCTCCTCTCAGCACCCTTCACAAACTGCACTTCCCAGGATTCTTTGGGGGAAGCCATGACTATTTAGAGTGGAATAATAATGGAATAAATCTACAGGGTCAATGTGGCCTAGATGTTGTTTGACCACAATTCCCATCATCCCTGACCATTGGTCATGCTAGATGGGGTGATTGGAGCTGGAGTCCAGCAACATCTGGAAGGCCACAGGGTCCCTATCTCTGTCCTACACATACACACATGAAGTGGAGGCTGGTGACTCCAATGTCAGTAGCACAAAAAATCTGCTCCAGGTTTTAGTCCAGACTTTCAAGGAGCTGTCCAAGGTGCCGACACGCCTTGAAAGTGTGGACTAAAACCTGGAGTGGATTCACTGACATAGGAGTCACTAGCCTCCACTGCACACATGGAATCACTGCCTGCTGACAGCGCTGCTTAGGACATCAACAACAAAATGAACAGTTTACCTGCTTTGCCCTTTCCTCCTGACACACCAGATAACCCCTTCAGTCCTTTGTCACCTGGGTAAAGGAAGACAATACATTTCCCCACATCAGAAGGTACACAAAAAGAAACAGATTTGTCAAGTGGGTTTGGAGAGATGGACAGGGCTACGCCAGCAGATGTGCCAAATCAAACACTTCAGCTTCAGCCCTACGAGCCCACTGAACACAGTGCGACTTTTTTTCTGAGTAAACGCATGCAGAACTGCACTCTCAAGCTTTTGTTTGGGTGGACAAAGCTGCAAGCTTTTAATAGCTGACCCATTAAAAGTTCAGAGGCTCTGTGGCTGGATGGTGCCTGGTACTCCCTTCCTGCACTGATGAACAGCAAACACTGGAGACAGATACTATATTAGTTTCTGGGAGAGTTAATGGTGGTATTTATGAGAGAATCATGATTGCTGGTGGTGTACACATCCATTTCTTGGGATCTTGCTATCGTTTCTGACCAAAGGGTTTCTGCAGGTTTTTATAAACATTTAAGAGCCAAAGTTGATGTGATGCTAAATGTGTCATTACAAACCACATCCATGTTCCTTAAATTTCATGTGTGGGATTTGGAGAGTTATTCGTTTTCTCCATTGTTGCAGTCCCTAAGAAAAAACACTCCCCCCCAACCTGTTTTTACCCCAGGGTAGAAAAGCTCCCATTCACCCAATGGGAGTATGTGGCTGCATACACATTTAAAGCACACGGTTGCTCCAAAGAAATCCTGGGAATTGTAGTTTAACCCTCACACAGCTGCAATTCTCAGCACACTTAAATGACAGCTCCCAGGATTCTTTGGGGGAAGTCATGTGCTTTAAATGTATTTATTCGCTAGACATTTATTGAAAAGATTTTATAACCTGCCTGTCATCAGAACGGATCTCAGAGCAGGGTACAGTGCTATTATGACTCTTAAAAAATGGATTGATCCCATTTGAATGGTTACCATACCCAAACTCTATTCACCGTAAAAACAACTGTAACTAAAGCTGCAAGCTCTCAAAAAAGAACTACAAATCCTTACAAACTACAAAGCGAGCTTCCAACTTTCAGCAAAGAAATGGCCACCCTAGGAATGTGGGGCAAATAAATAGGTTTTTTGCTTGGTGCTGACATGAAAGAAGAGTTAAATGTGTCAAGTATGCCTCTAAATGGGAGGGCATTCCACAAGAAAGGTAGCACCACAGACTCACTGTGGTTCTGTAGAAAATCGCCCCTCGATGCATGCTATTAAATTTTTTTTTAAAAGAAGATGTGATTTCTTATACCGATTTAGTGCATTGCCTAGTTTGGCTGTAACACGGGGGTTGCCAATGCGGTGCCTGCAGGCGCCACTGTACCCACCAATACCCCTTACGGTGCCTGTGAAAGCTTTCAGTAAATATCCCTGCAAAATTTCACATTCACTCAATGCAAGTGTGTGGCTGTTTCCTCTTCCTGCTCGGTCCCTGTTTGTACCATCTCCACCTTTCCTACATTAAACACAACCCCTTAAACATGCGTACATTTCACTGGATGCCAGGATCGGGACGCACCCACTTGCACGGAAAAAGGTGCAAATGGGTTCTTTCTCTGGCACAGTATGGCGGTAGCTGATGTAGGTGATGTCTTTTTCCCTGTTAGTGGGGTGGTTGATGGTGGGAGAACGCCATTTTGTAATGCTATCTTCTTTTTCTGTAACGCTAGATGTGGCAGTCATTATGCCATGCCCCCACAACAGCCATGTTGTGTTTGCCACATTCCCCATAGCAGTCATTTTAAATTATGCCACCCCACCCCCCCAAGACTGCCATTTTGGGTCATGCTGTGCCCTCATAGCAGCCATTTTGTGACTGGTGCCTATAGCTCTTTCTCAAAATTCCCGAAAGGTGGTCAGCTCCTGCTCTAACATGATGGGGACAATGGGGCAAAGGGTGTGGTGAAAGTGTCTATACACCAAAAGCCAGGATGACTCTGTCATACCACTTTCTACTCTCCAAAACAAAGGAAAACAGAACTGTTTCCAGTCTCCATCCATAAAGGCTTTTATTTAGGTAGAACAACACCTCGCTCTACCTAACTGAGATCAGTAACAGAAGGGGGCATTGCTCTTTAAAGAACCATTGACACAGTAGGTTCTTTTAAAAATAACCGGATGGGATCTAGCTTAACCTGCTCACCCTCCATCACTTACCATCAGTGCCCTTCTATGTATGCTGTCTACAAAGAACAATCAGGGAGGGACACAAATCTGACATGAACAATTCCAATATTCAGAAATCAGTGGGAGAACATTTCACTCTCCCAGGACCCTCGATGGGTGACCTGAAAGTTATCACTCCCCAACGGAAGAACTTCAAAAGGGACTTCAGCATGAATGTGCTGACCTAGCATTGTCAGCAAGTTTGATTCTATTCATTTAAAAGTCAATCTAGATCAAGATTGTCTCCCACTACAGGTGTTACATTAGCACAGTAAAACTAGTAAGACTGTATTATTGTCAATTAACGCTGTTGTAAACGGTTACTGTACACTTGACTTTGGCATAGAAATGTCACATAAAAAAAAAATCAGTCCTGTTAAATAAGTTTTAAAAGTCCTATAGAAATTCTTTAATTTTTAAAGGAATGTTGCCCATTCTGTAGCTTTTGGATTTTCTTTTTTAAGACGTTTGTGCAAGTCCTAAATAATTAAACATTCAGTGGTTGGGACTCTTTACTATAAACATGGAACTTGGTACGTGGTACTTCTCAGCTTTTGTTAGTCCTTACAGTAGTGAACATATTTCTGAAACCTTTTAGCCAATGACTGGTAAATCTCAGGGCTTCTCCTCTGTTAGCCATGGGTAGGAGGCATAAGATCCAATGTAAATCACAGTAGTTTTTGCTTTGGAAATAAAAGCCATCTGGTTTATTTGGAAAGCGTAAATAGCAGATGTTTCACATTTTGTTCTGTGCCATTACAACATGTTCAAAAAGGACCAAAAACTTACCCTTTCTGCCAATCGGTCCAATTTTACCCATTATTCCTTGGTCACCAGTATCGCCAACTGCTCCTTTGTCTCCTGGAAAGGAAATACAGCATAAAGTGCCTGTTTCATTCATTCTGAGAACACCATTTTGATATAACCATACGCTATTTACACATTTTTCAACACATCTAATGCTTTTCTTTCTAAGCTCCGTCTGCACTATACATTTAAAGCAATATTATACCACTTTAAACAGACATGGCTTCCCCCAAATAATTCTGGGAACTGTAAAGGGTGCTGACAGTTGTGAGGAGATCCCTATTGCCCTCACAGAACTACAATTCCCAGAGTGGTTTAACCATAAATCCCTCTTCCCAGGGAACTGTGGGAACTGTAGTTCTGTGGGGGGGAATAGGAATCTCCCAACAGCTCTCAGTATCCTTAACAAACTACACTTCCCAGGATTCTTTGGGGGAAGCCATGGCTTTTTAAAGTGGTCTGATACTGCTTTAAATGTATAGTGCAGATGGGGCCCTGCTGATGGGCTTCCTATAAGCATCTGGATGGCCACTGTGATGACAGGATGCTGGTCTAGGGCATAGGTTTTTTTCTACCTGGTGGAAGGAATCGATAGCAAAAGCTTTTAATAGGGATGTTGGAGAATTCTGACAGAAATGGGAATGGAAATTGCCAACATTTGCTTATTAGTCCTATGTCCGGAACAGAAATCAATCCAGTGAATACAACTGGTATTCGCTGTTGTAGCTTTCGGTCTGCCAGTGATGTCATTGATAACCTTTTTTCTGCATTTGCACCGAGGTTCCTTTGCATTGAAATGAATGAAGTGGAATAACGTTATGACAACAAAATGATGTAAGCTATGTTCGTTTCTCCATAGTGGACAGTAAGATGAATAACATAGCTTTTGGCAGAAGACAAACTGCAGCGGAACAGAAACAGAACTGCATGTGACGAATACAGGACAGAATGGTGCCTTCTTACATCTGTAATTTCTAGCAAATTATAGGGAGCCTTAGGAAGCTGCTTCATGTTCGATTATTTGTCCACCTAGAGAGGTATTTCTATTCTGGCAGGCAGAGGTTTCTTCCAGCCCCTACCTTCTACCTGATCCTTTTTTTTAAACAGAAGATGCAAAGGGCTCTAGGCCACTGATGGAGCATCTGCTTTGCATGCAGAAGGTACCAGGTTCAATCCCCGGCATTTCTAGGTAAGGCTGGGAATGCTCCCTTTCTGAAACTCTGGAGTGCTGCTGCCAGTCTATGTAGACAATACTGAGCTAGATGGACCAACGGTCTGACTCAGTATATGGCAGCTTCTTGCATTCCTATTAAACCTCAGGTCTCCTGCAGGCGAAGGATGTGGTCTAGCCTTCAGTTCCGACCCCTCAACGTTGGATGGGGAGGGGAAACCCAGCATGTTTCGTTAAAAGGAAAGTACTGTACACATAATCAGGACAAATAGAGAGGTTACCTCTTCCTGTGTTTTAGATTTCCATCTGAAAGCCTAGATTTCTAATCTCACACTGGCTGCTTCCAGACTGTTGCTAGGAGGAGACAGTGTTCTTGCACTCAGGTCCTGCTTGCAGGCTTCCCACCGGCATCTAGTTGGCCACTGTGAGAATAGGATGCTGGACTAGATGGGCCACTGGCCTGATCCAGGACGTCACTTCTTATGTTCACATGCGTGGGATTCAGTCACATACTGGCAATACAGTCTGCACAGTTATAGCTGATTGGGAAGCCTTGCACAACAAACCTGCTTCCCCAAAAGATCAGGCTTTTTGCAGTAAGGAAAGTGACAGGAAAATGCACTGGAAAGTGAGATAACACTTGTTTTGCTGCACTGTCTAGCTCTCCTGCAAACAAATTAGGATGACTGCTCAAGAAACTGGTTATCTGGAAACCCTCACTGGTGAATAGCCTGTCTCATATATTTGAAGCACAGTCATAAGCAGGTTTATTGTTTACTCAGATTCTCAATACTCCACGATAAGTGTTTTAAGATTGCAGTTTGCACCTCCTCACCCCTCTACTTTTAAAGTGAGTATGTAAAGTAAACTGTATATGGATGGAACTATATAAATAATAATTATGAAGGCAATAATTACACCTATAATATGTTGTTGTGTTATTAAGAGAGTTGTGGATACAATAGCCATTATTATTATGTATATTATAGCTCCACCAATGTATATGGGTGCTACAGAGTGTTATGCTGCTGTGGGGGCTACTGTAATGAGGAACTGATTGTGGGCTGATCATGAATGTGCTATGGAACTTATAGGACCAATAGCCGGCTTGCCTTTTTCTTTGGAGAAGGCTGCTCTTCTTGTGTGACAGGCAGAAATTCAACAGGCCAAGTCTTTTCCCAATACAGTGATGGGAAAGGTTTCCCTTGTAACATTCCTGATTGTCATGCACAGTACAGAGGTCCGCTAAAGAATATCTGGCAACACTGTGTTAAAAAGTGGGGACATGTTTTTGCCAGAAACCCAATACTCCAGCCATGATGACATGGCTATCTGTATTATAACAATTAATTAACTGTATATCCTGCCCTTTCTCCAAAAGGAGCTCTGAGCAGCAAACACACACATTCTAAAACAATTAAACTATCTAGAAACAGTTTCAGTATAGCTGCAGACTGGGAAATATCGCTATTCAAATGGCTTGTTGAAAGGAAGGTCTTCAGTAGACAACAGAGATGGCACCTGTCTGATATGCAACGGGAGGGCATTCCACAGGGTAGGTGCCAGGATACTAAAGGCCCAATTCCTATATTTTGTGTAACGGACCTCCTGAGAAGATGGTATTTGTAGGAGGCCCTCTCCTGCAGAGCACAGTAATCAATTGGGTATTTAAGGGATGAGACAATCTTTTAGATATCCTTGTCCCAAGCTGTAAAGGGCTTTATGCATCAGAAGTAGCACCTTGAACTTAGCCCAGGACAAGTGCCTCGTATCTGTATAGCTGAAGCTGTAAAAGTTCATGCTTTTCCCCACTTTCCAGCCTAGCAGTAGGGCTCGCATATGCTTTAACAGCCCAATTCAAGAGAGTGATTGTCTTTGATTTGCTGCCACCAGAGGTACTGTGCAGACTGGTAGCAGATGGCTCCCTACCCCCATCCTCCGCACTGCTGCAGAAGAAACGGTGTGAAATTTCAAAGCTTATTTGCCTATCTAAAAGCTCCCAATTGAGGTGCCTGGAGGCATCATCTTTTTGTTTCAAAAAGCATGTTTTAAAGGGATGATTCAGAAATAAGAATCTAACAGAATTAATCCACAAGTCCCTTTATGCAGGGCAGGATTAAGCTGAGGAGGGATCGCAGGACAGGAGCTTCTGAGCCGCCCGCCCGCCGTCCCGTCCCATCCCCCCGCTTCACCTACCTTTCCGCTTTATTTGCAGCTGTGCCATCTTGGTTGATGCAATGCGCGTGTGTAGCATGCATGCGTGCCATCAACCAAGATGGCGGCAGAGGCTTCAGCCCCTTAGGGAAACCTCGGCCGCCATCTTGATTGATGGCAAACCGCAAAAAACAGCGGAGAAAAGGGTAAGTGAAGCGGGGGGATGGCAGGCGGTACTATAATTTTTTTTTAGCTTATGCACGGGCCCCCAGGCTTCAGCCTACTAAGCCTAATGGATAATCCGGCCCTGCCTTTATGAAGGTTAGCCTCAGTGCTTTCTGATTGCTAGCAACACCCTTGTCATGATGATGGTGTTCAGTATGTGCCTGTGAAAGGAGCACTTGTATATGCAAAGGTATATGGGTTGGGGGTGTAGTGCAGTTCTAGGTTCTCACACAGGGGCACATTGCACCTTCCTCTGGGATCCCTGCCTGTCAAAGCCAAGCCGTTCAGCCATAGGGGATGAAGAGCACATTTTGCCATGTATCTCCAAGAGCTTTTTGAAGCTGAATGTTGGAAGATTCAGGACAGACAAAAGAAAGTCCTTCTTCACACAGAGCACAGTGAAACTATGGAATTCACTCGCACAAGAGGCAGTGATGGCCACCAACTTGGATGGCTTTAAGTTCATGGGGGATAAGGCTATCAGTGGTTGCTAGCCATGATGGCTATGCTCTGCCACCATGGTCAGAGGCAGCATGCTTAGATCCGGCTTGCAGGTTTCTCATAGGCATCTGGTTGGCCACTATGAGAACAGGAAGTTGGACTAGGTGGGTCAATGACCACCTTATGTTTTGACTTTTCCCTGGTAGAGCCTGTTTTTTCCACTGACAGTGTGATGTTATGCATGCAGACTAAAGAAAGTAACAGCACAATCCTGTACATCAGCTTTCCCTCCAGATGTTGGATTTCAGCCAGCATAGCCAATCCTAACCCATATACCTGGGAGTAAGCCCCATTGAATTCTTACTTCTGAGTAGACATGGTTAGGGTTACTTTGTTAGTCTCACTGAGTTCAAGAGGGCTTACTCTCAGTGTCCCTACGAAGATTGCCCACGGCGGAATGGAGCCCTTGGGCCAAAAATGATTCCCCACGCCTACCTTATTCTGCACTTGGATTCATTGGAAACCTTTGAACAAATTAGGATGATGGATCACGATGATATTTTACATAAAACGTAATGCCAAAGGAAGCTTCAAAGCATTTTACAAAATAGGCTTCTAAGTGGCAGGTTACTTTGTACTGAGTTTTCTCTCTTCCTTCTGTAACGTGTAGCAAGATCCACTCTGTGTCCTGGTAAGTATGTCATCTTGTTGCATTCTTTCTATTATGATGTCATCATGCCACACATTTCCCCACCAGTGGCAGCCCCAGCACATGTCATCAGTGTTATTGCATATCAGCCTTCCCTGACCTGGTGCTGCCCAGTTGTTGGACTCCCATTAGCCCCAGCTAGTATGGCCAGTGGTTGGCGATGATGGGAGGTATGGCCAAAAACGTAGGGAAGACTGCAATGCATTTTGGAGGAGAAAGGGGGAAATTCAGTACAGGGACTTGCTTTCCCTCTATGTCTTTCTTCCATATCATTTAATTTGGCCCACCCCCAAGTAATTTCACAACGCATGGGAAGAAAGTCCCAACCAGTGGCGGCTCGTGTCTCTGTGTCAGTGGGGCAGTGGAATCCACTCTGGGTTTTAATCGAAATGTTCAAGTTCGGACTAAAAACCAGAACAGATTCTACTGCCCCACCAACATGGAGATACCAGCTGCCACTGGTCCCGACATCTCCCACTGGCATTACCTAAAGCACTGTTCTTCAACCGTGGGTCCTCAGATATTGTTGGACTACAACTCGCATAAACCCCAGCCAGCTTAGCCAATGACCAAGGATGATGGCAATTGTAGTCCAACAACATCTGGGGATCCAAGGTTGAAAAACAGTGACCTAAAGCTACAAACAAGCTGGCTAAACTGAGCAGCCATCCTAATTTTGTGTTGGTGTCCATTTGGGTCCTTTGCAGGGCTCATAAATGTACGTGGCAGACAAAACATCTCTTGGTTTCCCCTCTTTTGTGTCAAACCCCATTTTTTTTTGGAATATGAAGCAACATCGCATCAGAGAATCTTTTATTATTGCTGCATATTTCAGTCGTAAAATCTTATTGATCAAAAGCTTCAAGCGTTTAGGCCATTATCAATGTGTGCACAGAATTTATACAGCCATTATTTGTGCCCAACAAGCTGTCTAAAGTATGAAGCATTCTGCTGTGAAAGTTTGCTCTGAAATTCATAGCCAGCCTGCACAGCTGATGTTGGGGTCATTGGAAAAATACACCATACATTTAAAGGCCTTTCAAACACATCATCCCTTCTGTCACCCTTTGCCCTCTTTTATCCATTGTTAAGCTTCTTAACTGTTACAACTCCAGTGCCTGTTCCTCACCCCTTGATGCTCTCTTTCTGCATTCACCAAGGGGTATCTGAGCACATGATCAGCTCTTTTCTCTAAACTATGGGTGGGGACCCCATCAGCCTGCAAGGCTAATTTGGCCTGTAAGGCTGTTTTCCCCAAGGCTTATATACCTGCCCTATACCTACTTGCATCGGGCTACAAAGGAACAACAGGGAGCTTTAAAAGGTGCTCCTGATTGTGTCTTGGTAAGCGTTCGGCACTGACGTTAAATTCAGCGCTGAATAAGAACATAAGAAGATCCTGTTGGATCAGGCCAGTGGCCCACCTAGTCCAGCATCCTGTTCTCACAGTGCCCTTCCAGATGCCCATGGAAAGCCCTCAAGTAGGACCTGGCTGCAAGAGCACTCTCTCCTCCTGTGACTTCCGGCAATTGGTATTCAGAAGCATACTGCATCTGACTATGGTGACATCATGGCTAGTAGCCTTTTCCATTGATAGCCTTATCCTCCATGAATTTGTCTAATCCTCTTTTGAAGCCATCCAAGTTGGTGGCCATCACTGCCTTTGGTGGGAGAGAATTCCATAGTTTAACTATGAAAGCCCCACTGGAATTGGCTACACTTGGAAGCTCCCAACTGGAGTTCCGAAGTGCAGCCAATCCTTGCTGCAGGTGGGGCTTGCTTTTGGCACTGAAAGCAGTGCAAGATTTCCTCCCCCCCCCCTTTTTTTTTGTAGCCACAGTTTAAACCAAACCTGGGGTTGGAAGGGAAATAATCTTTGAGTGTATTATCAATTCTTCCTTAGAAGTGTGATCACCTGACATCATCAGGTGACTGACGTGTGGGTCCACCTTATGATGGACTACCCACCTGTCAAAAATGGTCCATGGCGGGTGGGCCAGTTCCCTGCTCTACACTCTGGATGCATGCATACAGGGAGCTAAGCATACACCCTCTATTGTCACCTGCTAATGTCTGTTCATTGAACTGTTTTTCAAAGTCATAGCCACAGTGCCTGGTTGGAAAACTGGCAACCCTACTTTGGTGATTGTTTGTGTGCCATGCCATATGAATGTACAAAGCCGCTTTTCCGAATCAGAGCAAGTACATGCTGGCCCACTCCAGGAATGGCTTTCTATGAGTGCAGACAAAAACATTAGCCTAGTCCTACTACCTGTGATCCTTTTTTAAATTTTTATTTATTTATTTATTTATTTTATTTATATACCGCCCTAAGCCCGAAGGCTCTCTGGGCGGTGTACAAAAAGATAAAAAACAAGCAATGTATAAATACAATAAATACAATAAATCAAGAAAACAAAACAAACAAACAATAAAAGAACCAAACAACATCCAAAATACAAATAATGATGAAAATGCTATTAAAACACACTTTAAAATGCCTGGGAGTATAAAAAGGTTTTCACCTGGCGCCGAAAAGATAGTAGCGTCGGCGCCAGGCTGGGATTGAAATGGCTGGGATTGAATCTGGAACTTTATGCGTGCGTGCTGCTGACACTAAGCTGCAGACCCTAAACTAAGCTAAGTTTCCCCCGATAAATGGTTGCCCATTTTCACCCCAGAGGAAGATGTTGCTTCTCCAGTGTTACTTCTTTATAAATCCAGAGGCACCACCAAGTACTTGTGGGAGCATAACACAGGCCGGCTGGCTATGGGACGCTGGAAGAGCAAAACATTTGCAGAGCTCAAGAAATAACCATGCACACTTTTACCTTTGGATCCTGTGGGGCCCACTTTCCCGTGCTTGCCCATTTGTCCTTGGTCTCCCTTTTTGCCTTCATCTCCTTCAAAAACAAACACATAGCAGGAGAAAAACATACACACCATGTTACAGATTGCAATGCAGGTTAGGAAAGAGTGTCTGGCCTACATTTTTCAAAGCAGAAGCTATAGATCAGGCATTAGGGTTGCCAGGTCCAGGGCCTGAGATTGATCCTGTAACTTTAGGAGAAGAGAAAGTCAGCCAAGTGCAGGTGTTCTTGCAACCCTGTAGTGGGAAAAACCACAAGGTGGAATTCTCCCTTCCCCCTGCCCAACTTTCAAAGATACAGAAGACCTCTTGGTTGCCAGGCCCAGCCTCCAAGAGGTCTTCTGTAACTTTAAAAGTTGTGCAGGGGGAAGGGAGAATTCCACCTTGTGGTTTTTCCCACTACAGGGTTGCAAGAACACCTGCACTTGGCTGACTTTCTCTTCTCCTAAAGATACAGGATCACTCTCAGACCCTGAACCTGGCAACCCTATCAGGCATGGAGAACCTTCAGCCCATGGGCCAAATGAGGCCTGCCAGGACTCTTGATTTGTTCCACAAGGCTTCCCCCTCCATGTTCAGATGTCTCTCACCTGATGCTAATTTAGGTCCAGGGAGCCTGAGCCCTTATATTCCAGCTCCATCCCTGAGATCATCTGTAGGAGTGCCAACGGTTGTCCCTCGAGTCGGTGAGACTCATCTGACATCAACACAGAACAGAACCACATGGAAAAATTCAGTGGGATTCCTCCCCCCCCCCCGGTCATCTCTGTCATCATCACCTGATGCTAATTTAGGTCCAGGGAGCCTGAGCCCTTATATTCCAGCTCCATCCCTGAGATCATCTGTAGGAGTGCCAACGGTTGTCCCTCGAGTCGGTGAGACTCATCTGACATCAACACAGAACAGAACCGCTGTTATTGGCCCAACAGAATGTTCTTCCAATAGCGATTCAGCAGGCACCTAACTTTCAAGCACTTGCTGAACACTTTGCTTTGCCACCAGGCTCACGCAATTAAGAAAAACATTTTCCGTAATAGTCAGTCAGTGATCTCTTTTCATTTTTGTGTGATTTTCATCGTGTTATAACTGTTATAGGTTTTGTGCTTTTTAAACTGTAATTGTTGTAAACCACTTTGCTGCTTGTGATAAGACTGCAGCATACAAATATTTTAAATAAATAAATCAATAACGCCACGGATGCAAAGGAACAATCAGGAGTCTTAGCAGTCTAATTCCTGCAAACCACGATGCTATTTAAGATAGAGGAGCAGGCAAATAAAGGAGGTGGCAACCCTACTTGTTATGTGTTAGCCATGTAGTTACTGTCAGAAGAAAAACCCAACCCTGACTAAATCATGGCCATGTTCAATTGATTTTTGTCCATGGAAAAAATCCTCTCAGACGGACTTCATCCTAACACTTCATTTTGAAGATGTATCAAGATTTGAGTCTTGCTGCCCTCTTGTGGTGTCTTTTGTTGCAACAGATTAAAAACTCTAGAACTGCATGTAATTGAAATCCTCCACCGTATATGATGACAGAGATGAGCGGGGGGGTGGGGGAGGAATCCCACTGAATTTTTCCATGTGGAATATAACAATATTTTTATATTTTGCATCTGCAGGTGTTGTTATTTTGGATTCATATAATTGTGCATATGCTTGTCAAATTGTATTCGTGTTCAAGCCAAACTGATAGACCACTGAAGAAGCCATCTCGTCGAAATGTGTTTGGGTTTGGTTACATTCTTTGAATCACAGTTGTTTTCACTGTTGGGGTTTTGACAGTGCATAGAGTTTAGTTTTTACTATTTTGTTAACATGCACCTGTTTCTGTTCAGTTTTCTGTGTGTGATTCTGTAACAACATTGTCGTTATTTAAGGCAGTTAGTAAGGATTTCTTTGGCTCCCAATTCTTTTTACCAACCTTTTGGTTTGTTGGGACCTAATTCCTATTTTGTTCATCTGGAGAAGAAATTCTCCAATAGTTTCCAATGGTAGCCAACTCAAGGCACAGGAACTAGGTCAGTCCCCATCACCCAAAGCAATTTTTTCTGGCCCCAAGCACACACGCACACACTGTCTCTTTCTCTCTCTGGCGGCAGCAGCAGAAAGGGGGGAAATAAGTAGAAATAACACTGAGATGAGTAGGTAGTGAAGTCTAAATGTCCCTGCTGAGACCAGCACTCTGATGGCGATGCAAATTGTCTCCTCCCCAGTCATCAGATTGATTATTTGATGAGCATGGAGGGGGTAATAAATCCCCTCCTCAACTGATCTGCATGGATCAGCTGCAGAGGGAGTGGTGTGTGCGTGACAGAGAACTCCTGTTAATGTAGGGTGGCCACACCCACTTTTAGCCCCACCCACCCCTGAAGGGTTGAGCAAGGGTGAATTTGGGCCTCAGGCCAGAAAATTTATTCAGCCCTGCTTTATTACCTGCTTTTAGAATTATCTAGTGGCTAGAGTGTCACACAAGAACTGTGGAGATCCCTACTGAGCCATGAAGGTGACTTTGAACCAGTCAGTCTTTCGCTCTCAGCCTAACCTACCTCACAGGATTGTTGTGAAGATAAAATGCAAGGAAAGAACTTTGCCACCTTGCACTCCTTGGAGGATATAAATATAATGCAATAATGCATATAACGCAATAAACCAAAGGTTCTTAAACTATGGTCTGTAGAACATAGGTGGCCTGTGAATTCCATTCAGGTGGGCCATGGAAGGGATGCCAAACACTTGTTAATATCTGTTCATGGCCCTGCACTTGATTTGCTTTTTCTCACTGTGAAAATTGACTTCACTGGCTCAGCCACTGTATTAGAAAGGCATGACTACTGTTATTAAAATAACAGTTACCATAGATAGAAAGCTGCCTTGTATTGAATCAAAGCCTTGGCCCATCTAGCCCAGTATTGTCTACACTGACTGGCAGTGGCAGGATTTCAGGTAGGGGTCTTTCCCAGCCCTACCTAGAGATGCCTGGGATTGAACTTGGGACCTTCTCCATGGAAGGAGATGCTCTGCCACTGCAGGTTACAGAATGTTGCTTTTCTCATTGAAGAATTGGGGTTACCTTAAGCACAGTGTTCTGATTTTGTATTTTTTTAGCATGGAGAACACATAAGCCTGAAGAAAAGGAAGTGATTATGAAGACAGCAGAAAGACGGTTCAGTCAGCCTTGAGAATGTGGTGTGATGTCCATCTATATTTCCAGCAGGAAACTCAGAATGTGGCATACTCTGTTTCTGAATGAAACCTATTTTCCAGAAAGAGAGCCGTGCAAGTAAAATTATTAGGTCTGGAAGATGGACAGCAGCAGCAGTGGTGACCACAAGAAAGAGGGCTTGGAGGCAATGACTGATGTCAAGGAGTTTATAATTGACATTTGCCAAAATAATGAAAGGGGAACTTTCTAAAGACACCACATTGCTACAGGGTAAACTCCCGTTATTTTTCTTCAAATTGCCTTCTATTCTAGTTACTCAACACATTGGGCCCAATTCAGATTCCTTTGATGTTCTCAGCAACAATCCTGTCAACTTTTGGTGAGGTCATCTATTTTTTTCTTCTGACGTGGTGACCCAATAGTTCAGTTACTTCAGTATATCTTCAGAGTTGCACCTCCCTGTATCCTCAGGAAGGTTTCAACAAGGACACAGCAAGTCGCAATGCGGATATGGCTTGAAACAATAACACGCATCCTTCTTCAACATGTTCTAAAGGGATAGTGGTGCTGGTCTGTTGCAGACAAAACAGGAAGGAGTCTTGGGGAATTGTAAACATAGAAAAATATATTGTGGCACATGCTTTGAGGGGATTTCTTGCATCCAAACTAAGGATGGGGTCCGTTGGCCAGTGCCAGTTTGAAAACATTCCGTTGACCTAACGGGCTGGCATCGATTCAAGTTTGTTCTTTATCCACTAGCTGCTGCTTTTACCAATCTGTGTGGGGGGGGGTTGCTTGGAAAAAATATTGATATTAATATTGATATTTGAAAGGCCATATGATGTTTTGAAGAAAATATCAACATTTCCTTTAAAAATATCTATATTCTGAAGCAAATATTGGTTTTTTAAAGGAAATGTTGATAAATTATCATTCTTACCACTTGATGTTTTAGAGGCGGATTTTTTTTTTTTTTACAATAATTTTTATTCAAATTTTCATAAAACAAACAAAACAAAATCATAAAACATTCAAAGACAAAAAACAAAACAAAACAAAAATGATTAAACAAAAAAATAAAAAGTTGACTTCCCATTTGTCGCAGATCAGTTATAGGTCTACAATATATAACAATCCTGTCTCTTAAATTATATTATAAAATCACTTTCCTCCAGTAGTTATCTTAATTAATCATCAAATCTCATAAACATTACTTTATTCTTTCCACAAAAAGTCAAAGAGAGGTTTCAATTCTTTAAGAAATATATCTATCAATTTTTCTCCAAATAAACATGTCGATTAATCCATCTCGTTAATAATAATAATAATCTTATTGTCATAACCATAGTCCAAATAAACATATCGATTAATCCATCTCATCAAAATCTGTTAGGTCCAATAATTTCAATAGCCATTATTCCATTATCCATATTAATTCCATCTTCCATCTTCAATAGTCCTGTTAAGTCCAGTAATTTCAGTGTCCAATCTTCCATTATCAGTATTCCATAATAATCTTGCTGTCATAGCCATAGTCATATAATAAGAGTCTGATGGGAATTTCCTCTATCCCAAATATTTTCTTGCCATCGATTCTGAATAAGTTGCTGAAATATTGTTGTAAAGTCATATCTCTGTTCTTCTTTTTTACAAAATGCACTGGCTCATCTCTTGAGAGTTTTTCCATTGTCACATGGCTGCAGTTAATTCCATAGATTTTCTCTATATCAAGCTCCATCACGTCATTCCAGTCCAGAAAATTATCCAAGCCATTGATAACTTTATCTCTAATATCTTCATTAATTTCTTCAGAGATAACGTTAAATTCCAAACAGTAGATTTTATTTCTAATATCCATAAACTCCAGATTTTTTTCCAATTCCACATTTGTTCCAATCTCCAGGGCTTGTATCTTCCCTTTATTTTTTCTTTTCTCATCTCTGATCTCATTCTCCTCTCTCACAGGATCCCCTATTTCTTTAAGCTCCTGCGTCATTTTGCTCAGTTCAATTTTCAGCTCCTTACTGCCCTGTCGCAGGGTTTGTTTCGTTATCTCAATCTCATCCATTATTTTCTGAAACATAATTACTTCCAGATTCTCAGCCACTTTCTTGATTGCCATTTTTAAAACCACGAAAACAAAACAAAACAAAAATAAAGAAGAACCACTTCTTATTTCAGCAACAATTGGGTTATTCCAGGCTTGATGACATCACAGTATAAACAGAGCAGCCTGCCTTATCTCTCTATGTTCAAGAATACAAAACAAATTTAGTTCCCAGCATCAAAACAGTTAGTGGCGTCGTGAAGAAGCAGATTCGTCAAAATAAAATAGACCAAAAAGAGAATAGTCCCAGACAATATAATGTTCCTAGGTTCATATTTTTTATTTTTTTCTCCTCGGAATAGAAATCCCTCTTCTGTTTATATCTTTAGAATGCACTTCCAGGACAGCTTTTTGCAATAGAAGCAGAGATAAGCTGTTAATTTCGTGAATAACAGAGAAGAGTTATAGCTCACCCAGAAGTTCTTTAAAGCTGATTCATTTGACAAATCTCTTTTTGCTGCAACAATTTAAACCAAGTAAAAAAAAAAGATAGAAAGAAGGGTGCTTGCCTGTTAGTCCGTTTTCTCTTTGAAGAAAAGATAAACGTGTCGCATTAATCAGATAGAGCTTGTTCGGAAGTCCGTCCGGCATTGCTGGCTGGACCTTTTCTCATAAATTAATGAAATCCAGTCCTCCCAACAAAAACAGGCTTTTGAGGTTGATCTCTACGTTTCACCCTGCCCGGGAGAAATTTCATCAGTCAAAAAAAAAAATGTTCTGACTGATTTATATCTGAAAAAGCTTCTTCTGAGGCGGGAGCCCGTCTCAAAAGCAGGCACAGGCGAACTCACCCTTCCCGGAAGTGTAGAGGCGGATTTTTTTTTTAAAAAGTCCGTTTTCACAAATAGCTGTGGAAATTAACTACAGTAGGGCCCTGCTTTATGGCGCTTCGCTTTACGGCGCTTTGCTAATGCGGCAGTTTTGAATTGTGTCCCTGTCCCATATGTTCAGACAGGCAGGGGGAGAGCGAGCGGGCAAGGGGGGACGAGCCAGGGAGGTGGTGGAGATTGAGTGAGTGCGCAAACAGGCAGGGGGGAGGGCAAGCGAGGGAACGAACAGGTGGCAAACAGACAAGCGAGGGATGTGGCGGAGGGTAAGTGAGTGCTTAAGCGAACAGGTGGCGAACAGACAAGCGAGGGAGGCGGTGGAGAAAAGCAGAACATCGATCAGCTGTTGGGGGGACTGATCAATGTTCCGCTTTATGGCAATTTTTGCTTTACGGCGGGGGTCTGGACCCTCAACTATTGAGAATAGCAAATTAATGGAAAATCCAGTACCAAATCCGAACTGGGCAGAATTCTAGCACATCCCTAATCCAACCAGATTGATTTTGTTTTTTTAAGATGCCATATGAACATGAGTCAAGCCCAGGTTGGATCAGACCAAACACCCATCTTGTCTATCATCCTGTTTCACACAGTGGTTAATGATTTTAATTAATTAATCTATTTCATTAGATTTACATGTCACAGTTTCTCCCCGTCATGGAACCTAAGGTGGTGTACATGTCGTTCCCATACAGTATCCCATCCAAGCACTGATTAGACCTAAACCTGCTTAGCTACAGAAAGATGGTGGTCTCATGTGCCTTTAGGCCAAGGGGAGCCAACATGGTGCCCTTCAGATGTTGTTGGACTACAAGTCCCATCAGCCCCAGGCACCAAGACCAATGGTCAGGGATGATAGATGTAGTCCAAAACAACTGGGGGGCACCATGTTGGCTACTTCTGCTTCAGACCATACCCCTGGGTTCCTGAACCAGCATATGAAGGCAAAAGTCCTGTCCAGGTGTTGTTCCAAACAACTGATAATTCAGAGGCATACTGAATCTGAACCTGGCTGGAGGTTTCCATATAGCCAGCGTCATGCCTAGTAGCCACTGATAAGAGTTTTCCTCTGCGAATTTTAAACCAACTAAACTAATGGCCATCACTACATCTTGTGATTGAGAATTCTATGGTTTGGTTCAACTTGCTCTGACTTTAATACACAGCTAGGTAATTTTAAACCCTGGACTTAATGGACTCAAGCTGCTTGGCCACTCAAGCAGGTGACAACTATGTGTATTACCGCAGTTGAGAAGCAAATCATCAATGTTTGTCTTCTTCCCCACACAGCTGCCATTCTATGCTTTACAACTGCTTCTACATTCCTGATATGATACAGCAAAAAAAAAAAAAGCTTTTAGAAATTATTAGTGATGAATCTGTTAATCTCTGCAAAGATGGCTTGGGCTCATTTACTGGAAAAGAATGGACATTAAAATGCATGGAGCTAGCTAACATGGATAAATTGACTGACAGATGCTCTACATAGAAGGAATGGCTTTTCAACATTAATGATGGCTCTAGTGGGGAAATGTTCTGGGTTTATTGATAAATGGAATATGAACTGTCTTAACAAAGTTGGAGAGGAATTTATTTCTGTTACTTTATTCCCCCCCCCTTCTCTATGTTGTAATTTGAACAAAGTCCCTTTTGTAAGATTTTTTTTTGTTAACTAAAAAAGGGTTTAAAAAGTTTGCAACTTTGCATTTTAAGCCCACTTAAATCATAGGCCATTGTGACTACAAGAATAAAATAAATAAAATGGAGTTTGCTTCTGCTGCTCTGATGTTAAGCACATCTAATTGGGGAAAAGCATCATTTTGTTGTAGTGGGTGAGGTAGCAGGGATGAGGAAAACTGCTCACCTGAGGCTTTGGAGAATTGCTACCTTTCAGAGTAGGCAGCACTGAACTAGGTGGACCAATGACTCAGTGTAAGGCAGCTTGTTGTGTTCATGTGAAGGAAGCAGAAGCTTTCATGTTTTCCCTGGGGCGGGGGGCTAGTAGCAGCTTAGGGTAGGGGTGAATTAGATCAGGGAAACAACATGGAAAGAAAGGGTTAATGCTGCTTCTCCAATGAAATTTAGAGCCACCTAATGCTGCTTTTAAGTAAAAAAAAATGAGATCTGGCTCTGGATCTCTCCTGGCTTGGTCCCTAAAGTGTTAAAAATCTCCCAAGTATTTTTCAGAGGACAAGGTACTTCTATAAATGATCATCTATTTGTTGTTCCCATAGCATTCCTAAGCTTAGAGATGATAGGGAGTTCAGATGATCTGCTCCCGTACAGATGTTGACAGAATGTGTGAGGACGGTCACAGGGTCATGTCGGCACCTGCCAACTCTGCCGACACATGTAGTGGTGGCCAGCAATATAGCTTTGTTTATAAGCAAATTTATGTGCAAATTAAAATGCATACAATTCATTGACTAAGGCTGTAATCCTACACTGAGCAAGAGGATGGGCCTCCAAAGACATTTCCAATTCTATGATTCTGTGATTCACTCAGCTGGAATTGTCTCCCATTCAATGGGACTTACTTCTGAGTAGATATGCAGTAGGGCTGAAATCCTATGGATGGATCGTTGTTTTTTAAAGTAAATCATAAGAACATAAGAGCCTGCTGGATCAGGCAATGGCCTGATCCATTTCTCACAGTGGTCAACCAGATGCCTACGGGAAGCACACAAACAGGACTGAAGCACAAAAGCACTATCCCCTCCTGCAGTTCCCGGCAACTGGTATTCAGAAGCATATTGCTTCCAGCTGTGGAGGCAGAGCATACTCATCATTATTCAAATATATAAATAATTAAAAACAACTTCAATTATTACACTCCTAAAACATGCATTTTCACGTACATAGGACTAAGTCCCTTTGAACCCAGTGTTGCTTACTTCTGAGAAAACATGAAAGGGCTCGTGCAATCCTGTGCATGTTTATGTAGAAATAGGTCCTGCTGTGTTCAGTGGAGCTTACACCAAGACAAGCATGCATAGGATTGTAGCCTGTGAGAACAGGCAAGATGTTTGATCCCTCTTAGGATAAATTAGGAGCCTTATCTACATGCAAGCCTCATGTATCAACAAGCCCTACATATCCAGGGGGAAATCTCTAGCCCCCATTAATCACTCCAGGGAGCACCTTTATAGAAGAACTGAATCCTTTTCCCATATCAGGTGTGGGAAACCTGTGGGCCTCCCAGATGTTCAGGTTTAGAGGTAAGCAAAAAGGATGATGAGGGGACTGGAAGCAAAGCCCTATGAGGAGAGACTGAAAGACCTGGACATGTTTAGCCTTGAAAGGAGAAGACTGAGGGGAGATAGGATAGCATTGTTCGAGTACTTGAAAGGTTGTCACACAGAGGAGGTCCAGGTTCTCTTCTCGATCGTCCCAGAGTGCAGGACACAGAATAATGGGTTCAAGTTACAGGAAGCCAGATTTCAAGTGAACATCAGGAAAAACATCCTGTTACAGCAGTATGACAATAGAACCAATTACCTAGGGAAGTGATGGGCTCTCCAACACTGGAGACACTCAGGAAGCAGCCGGACCACCACCTGTTGGGTATGTTTTAACTTGGATTCCTGCACTGAGCAGGGGGTTGGACTTGATGGCCTTACAGCCCCCTCCAACTCTACTATTCTATGACTCTATGTTGTTTGACTCCAACAACCAGCATCCTTAACTACTGGCCATGCTGGTGAGGCTGATGAAAGTTGTAGCCCACCAGCATCTGGAGGTTTACATGTTCCCCACCCCAGCCCTACAGCATGTTCTGAAGGCACATGATGCAGCAACCTTGCTAAGCCAAACAAATCAAGATCTGGTCAGTGCCTAGGTGGGAATGTGCTTGGCAAGCCTGCCTATCTATCTATCTGTCTATCTATCTGTCTATCTATCTGTCTATCTATCTATCTGTCTATCTGTCTATCTATCTATCTATTTATAGACTGCTTACTATCTGAAAGATCTCAAAGCGGTTTACAATAGAATGCACAAGGTACAATAAAAAAAACAAATTAATTTACAAAGCAAAATACATGAACAATACCCATATACATAAACACAGTATAAAAGCCAGAGTAGGCCTCAAGGGACCCAAGTGCAAAACAGTCAAACACTGGAATTCCTTGCATGGGCCTCAGGAAGAATGTATCTGCAGCTGATACTCTGAGCTCTGATAAACCAGGCAGGTGATGGGGATTTAGCACCCATCGACAGTGCTGATGTGATCAGGGAAAACGGGGTCCAAAAACTGTCTGCTCCCTGGGCTTCCGTGGTGAGATGTCTTGGTTCTCTGTGTCTTTGTGAACCATTGGCTACAACAGCCAATGGAGAATTTAGATCATTTTGCTCCACCTCCTTCCAGCAAAGATCTCCGTCCAGTGGAGGCTGGTTCATTACGGCACTGCCTCACCAACTCTGCCCTCAGCCAGAGCCCCCAGCTGCCTCTGTTCTTACTGGCTTGTCAGTTTCCTCCTCCTTATATATGCCACCTTGAGTTCTATGGATGGATGGATGGATGGATAAATCTGAATTTCCCCTATGGCAGGAGTGGGGAACCTTTGGCCCTCCAAATGTTGCTGAAGGACAATTCCCATACTCACAAGCCATTGGCCATGCTTTCTAGGGCTGATGGGAATTGTAGTTCAGCATCACCTGGACAGTCAAAGAAACATCAAACCAGGGGAACTCACCATTTTAGAAAGGTTTTCATCCATTTCATTTCTTTGATAAGGAATTCATCAAATTTTTTATCTGAAGAAAGCTCAAGAATAAAAAGTAGGTCTTGCCTGTAAGAAGGGAGCATGACACATTTTATATCAGGTTATATTGTCTGTCTGTATTAAGTACAGGCATATCACTCATGGCCACTTGGGGGCAGCCTTGAATATCTATTAAGCAAGTGGTACTGTCAGTCCGTTTTATTAGGAACTAACCGTAGAATTCCAACGATGTCTGCTCAGGAGTAAGGTATATTCAGTGGGATTAGGATTGCAGCTTTATAATGCAATCCTAACCATGTCTATTCAGAAGTACATTTTATTTAATTCAGTGGGGCTTACTCCCAGGTAGGGATGGAGGAAAAAATCAATTCAGTTTGCATTTAAACCTGAATCTACCAAATTTGCACTCTGAAACAACATGAGAACTGACACACAGCCATCCTTTGAAATTTGCACTTATCCGAATTTTGCAATGTCCAACCAAAAGATATGTGCAAAAATGCATATTTTAGGGGAAAGTGTGCATAAACAATAATATATTACAAAATGCATTATGTTAGGGAAAACTGCTTGCAAAAAACTTTGTATATTAGTCAGAACTACATAAAAATGCATTTATTAGAAGAAATTTGCACTAAAATGCTGAAGAATGTTTTTTAAAAAATCACAAACTGATGCAGATTGACAGATCCTTCCTTCTCTACTCTCAAGTGAGTAGGGTTAGAACAGCAGTTAGCTATCTCCTCCTATCAAGAACTGACTTTTAAAGCCAACATGGGCTATTGAGCTAATCAGATATAAGCTGTGTAACTCTTGCGGCATATTTTTAGCCCACCGCTTCTTTATCACAATCATAACTTCTAGAAGAACACATGGAACTGAGGGCCAGTTTAGGCTAGAATTAATGAAGTGCATCTCCAGTGGATTGGTTTTGAATGTATTTGTTCAGCTTGCAGGGTGCTTTGCAAAACAACATAAGCAAAAGACAGGTCCATGCCCAAAGCAGCTTACAATCTAAAGCTGGTGGAGATGACATTATTCCACATCTGATATCTTTTGCTTCTATTAGGGGAAGCTAGGGAACTTACAAGAAGTGGGAAGGGAACCATGCACAGGAGAATTTGCATTTGCAAAGTTGGTGGCAGCTGGCAGACCCAACTGCCTCTGAAATCTCAGTAAAACCACTGCTTGGAACCACAGGGACAGACTTTAAAGTGCACTTTTCCCCTTTGCTCTTTAAAATCCAAGTAGTGGTATGTCTGAGAGATGTGGCTGTGGCTGTGGCAGGAGTCTGGATAGCCATCCTAAACTCAATCCAGGGCTGGGGGAGGGGGTGCAGAGTGTCAGGGTGCTTTGTTTGGGAGGGCCTGAGAGGGGGCACTGTGGAGGGCCCTGAAGTCTGTGCCTTGCGGTTCCTCTGGGAAAGCTGTTGCCAGTCAGAGTAAACAACACTGGACATCTGGCTTGATATAAGGCAATCTCGTATACATCTATTGCTTGTGAAATAAAAACACCATTAGAGCCATGCATGCAATCAGAGCGAAGACATGGTTGGCTGGGGCAGGAAGGAAAGGTATCTTGACACTGGCTACAAATGGGGTTCACAAAGTGCCATCTACAAGCACAACTCCACGGTTTGTATGACTGTTGTTATCTTCCCACCATATATACAGTACCTCCGCAGTCAGCGCAAATGTACATATGGAAAGGCAGTTTCTTTAATAGACTTTGACTATGTAAAAGAAAATTTAACCAGAGAATTGGTCAAATCAATAAATCAATCACTGATGGTGCAATTTGACAAGATGGTAGGAAATTTGTGATAAGATCTTTTAAAAAAAAACATGGAAAATGCAGCCATGGTGAGTGAGGCATTAAGGCTGCAATCCTATGCACACTTATCTGGGAGTAAGTCCAGCTGGACTCAGTAAGGCATATTTTGAGTGTTCATTTATTTATTTCACAAATTTATAAAAGTGCTCCACAGCCTGAAACCATCAAAGGAGTGTGCAACAGGTTAAAAAATAGATAAAATACCAAAAAATAAAGATTCTTTAAAAACAATTAAACCCATTTTTACAAATTCTACATATAATAAAAGCATTTCTGCAGATGTATAGTTAATGCTCCATAAATGACTGGGTCACATCTCAGGGAAAGCCTTCTTAAACAAAAACATCTTCAGTAGTGTTTCAGTACACATGCGTACGATTATGCTGTAAGACTGATGCCGCAATCATACATGTATGGCATTTTGTTGTCCCCACAGGGCAAATAGCAGCTCTAAATAAGGGGCTGTTCAGATCGAGAAAGTGGCATTGTGGCCCTAGCATGAATGCCCACCCAGGGCTTCGTTTACCCTCTTTTAAAAAAAGAAAAGTGGGTGACCTGATTATAGGATCTTCCACTGCCTTGCTTAGTGACACCTTTAGTAGGCACACAACACTTTTATTTATGCAATAGGTTTTCATGCCAACCCTCAGACAAAAGTTTAGGGGAAAGTTTCCTTTTTCTCAATAAAAGTACGTCACTGTCAGCAATTCTTATAACAGCCCTGTAAAGCAGACATGAGTTATTGTCCTCATGTTGCACAAGTGGTGGCGATCTGACTGAGGTTAATGGCTTGTCTAAAAGGTAGGGATGGGAGAGTAGTTCAATTCAGTTCACGTTTAAAACTGAATCTGTCAAATTTGCACTTTCTGAAATAGTACAACTGAAACACAGCCATTCTTTGAAATGTGCCCTTATCTGAATTTTGTGATGCAGTTCTCCAACAACGGTTACAAAAATGCATATATTAGGGCAAAGTGTGCACAAAATGCATATGTTATTGAAAATATAATTAAATATAATTATGAAAAGTGTTTATTAAGAGAAATTTGCATAAAATACTGAAGAGTTTTTGCAAGGATTTTTTTTAAAATTACAAACTTGCAGAAATGTGGAGACCTGAATTTAGAAGTGGAAAAATGAGGAACTGAAAAAACCAAAAGTGACAGATCCTTTCATCCCTACTAAAAGGTCATCCGGAGAAATCATGGATGGGCTGCGATTTGAACTGAGGTCTTCCAGTGCTTAGTTCATGCTCTCAGTAATGACACTATAGAGGCTTCTGCGCATAGGATTGTGCTGTTTATTTAAACAATTATAGTTTTTATGTTTTTATTACATTTTTGTTGTTATTTTTATGTTGTATTCCTGCATACTGCTTAGAGATTGAAAACGTTAAGTGGCTTAGACATGCTTTTAAATAAATAAAATAAATAAAAATTAAAAAGTATGAGAGTTGTTTGCAAGCCCCATGATGGACTAATGCAGGAATTGCCAACCTGGCAACTGTGAAGGCCTTCTTTGGTGCCTCCAGGATGAACTACAAATTCCCAGCTCTCAGTTGTTGTTTTTAAAAAAGTAAGTTTCTACCATTTTTAAAACCTGAGATACGAGGCAAAATGTACATACACCATTCTTCTTTGGTGAGAAATGCTCCACCCTGGAACGATCGCTATGGACATCCATGTGTGTGAAAGGGGGAGGGATGTTTGTGTGGCCTCTCCCTGTGTTTGTGCACGTGGGTGTGAGAGAGAGAAGAGACAGGGGAGTGTATGTATGTGCCTTCTTTGTGTATGTGGCTCTTGTGAGAAAGAGGGAGAGATGCACTTGGGCAGAGAGAGGGAAAGAAGTATATGTGATGGGTGTGTGTATGACTGAGTATGAGGGAGATGCATGTGCGGGGTCTGTTATGTGTGCATTGTGTGTGTACAAGAGTGAGTGTGGTGTAGCCACCTTTTATATTTGCTCTCTATTGTTATTAGACAGTAATGGCATCATTGTGTATGTGACAGAGAAATCAATACCATGTTATTTCCACCATCAGAACCAGGAGGACATAGTTGACATCTCATGGTAAGCCTGAGGTTGTCTGGGGCAAAGGTGGGGGAAAGTAGCAGTGACTGTACGCTCTCTAATTTTGTGTCATGCTACACCCCCGGGGTAGACATTTTGTGACTGGTGCCCACAGCACTTTCTTAAAATTCAAAATGAGCCCGCTGTTCTAAAAAAGGTTGGTGACTAATGCAAAAACATCCATATTTATTAGCATCCCGTCCATCTTTCAAAGAACATAGAACAATATTTTAGAATCATAGAATTGGAGGCGGCTTTGTAAGCTGTCTAGTACACCCCCACCTCACTTGATGCAGGAATCTGCAGCTATAGTATCCTCAATAGATGGCTGTCTGGTCTCTGGTTATAGAGCAAGGGAGAACTCACCATCCCTCTAGCTGATTGGTTCCATTGTTGAATTGCTTTTTCTATGAAGACATTTTTCCTAACGTTCAACTGAAATCTATCTTCCTGTAATTTAAGTCCTTTAGATTTAATCCTGCCCTCTGGAACAAGTCTTTGCTCCTCTTCTTTTTAGCTACACAATGGCCCTTTGAGGTATTTATTTATTAGATTTATATCCTGCCCTTTCTCCCAATAGGACCCCAGGGCCCAGGATAGGCCAAGTTGAGACACAAAGATCTACAGGGTTGCCCAATGAACTGCATAGCTGAGCAGGGATTTCAGCCTGGATGTCTCATGTTTACCACATACTCTAACCATTATGCCACACAAGCTTTTTATACTGTGAAAGTGAAATGATAATTATAAAACACTGATGGAACTAAGCCTGTGTGGAAAAGAGAGTAGTTGTCTCCTCCACTTCCCCACAGCCTCTCTGGTGCTACTCAGCTTGGCATTAATTCAAGTAAAAATATTTCCAACAGATTTGTATGTGATGTGTGTGCATGTACTTATGCTTCATAATCCAAACACTACAATCTTTTTCTGCCCCATTATCATTTCACTGGTCTTTTAAAAAAAATCTGTGATCACTGCATCCACATAGATCAAATGCTTTAACCAAGGATGGGTCCTCCAGATGTTGCTGTACTTCCATCAGTCCCCATCAGCATCAATGATGGGATTTGGAATCCAACAACATCTGGAGGGTCACAAGTTGCCCACCCCTGGCTTAGAGCATGACATGCATTAAAAGTAGTAATTTATGCAAACTGACATTTGAATTATTCATCAACATATGCCATGGTTTCTCAGAATAAAATGTAAACAATTTCTCCCACCCCCTCCCTTAAGGATTGCCAATTGACTGGCAACATGCCTGTACTTGTGCCCTCAGCAGCACCTTGATATGCCCCCCAAATAAAAATAAAAGCTCTCCCTATGATTAGCTGCTAAAGCCTAAACGATCTGCTGCTGTTAAAGGCACAGTTGCAAAACCAGCTGAAAGGCTGGCAATCTTACTTTCCCCCTCCTTTGGCACAAGATTTGTTGTTGGGGGGAATAATTAATTGTGTGTAGATTTCCTTTGAATCACATGAAATCTCTTTAGCATTTGCAAAGATGTTTACCACACAGAAGGCTCACCTTTTGGTCCAGGCAAAATTGTGTGTGTGGAGCAGACTTCTGTTGCAGCTCGGCTGTCGTCATCTAAACCAAAAGTCTGTACTAGGAGGAGGAGAAGAAAAAGTAATAGGAATGTTTCATGTTTCCAAAGTTGCTCCTTCATGCTGCTCGCTGTTCTGCTCCACAGGAAATGCCCTTCGTTGTTCCAGCCTTAATAATTGCTAAAATAAGATTTCCCATATAACTCTGGAAGGCAAAGTAAATTGAAGATCCCGCTTGATTAGAGCTAAATAAAGCCGAGCAATGAAGAGGCCCTATGGGTGGGTGTGTTTTAAAGTTAGCACAGATCATGCACTGTGCAGTGTATTTATATAGAAGTGACAGTTGTTTATTAAAGTTTATCTGTTGGCTGTGAAATAATTAAGTGCACTGGCCAGAGGAGATATCTTGAATGCATAAGCCTGCCTCTGTTTTGTGTCTGTCTGCTGGCATTGGGGGACCGTTTTCTTATATTCTTTGCAGTCATTGGGGAAATATAATTGAAAAGGCATTAAGACTGCAATGCAATACACACTTACCTGGGAGCAAGTCCCATTGAACTCAGTGGAGCTTCTGAGTAGACATGTATTGGATTGCAGCCTAAGGCAGCAATTCTAAACACACTTACTAGGGAGTAATCTGCAGCTGGAGACAATGGGACTTCCTTACAAATAAACACGCATAGGCTTGTAATATAAGGCTGCCAGGGCCAGTCCTAACATTAGGCAGAATGAGGTGGGCACCTTCAGGAAGCAGATAGTAAGGCGCAGGGATGGAAGGATCTGTCAATTTCAGTTTTCCCAGTTTCTCATTTTTCCAATATTAAATTCCCTTCTCCACATTTCTGCAGCAGTTTAATTTTTTAAAAAAAAATCTTGTGAAAATTCATCAGCATTGTAGTGCGAATTTCTCCTGATAGGCATATGTTTGTATGCTGTTTTGACTAATGTTCAGATTTTTGCAAGCAATTTTTCCTAATATAATGCACTTTTGTAAGTTATCTTCAGTAATATCTTCATTTTCATGCACTCTTGACCCTGATATATGCATTTTTGTAAACACCACTTGGCTGGAGAACCGCATTGCAAAATTAACATAAGTGAGAATTTTGAAAGATGGCTGCGTTTCACTTCTCATATTGTTTTGGAAAGTGTGCATTTGATCAATTCAGCTTTAAATGCAAACTGAATCAAAATTCTCCTCCCTCCAAACTGGGAGGCAGGGCAGCAGTCAGTGTGAGGTGTTGGAGGACAGAGCTTGCTGACTCTCTCTTAGAAATGCTTCTGTTATTGAACGCGTTGGCCCACTTCTGATGCCATGTAGTAACCCATGGGTTTGGGAAGGGTACTCACTGTGAGAAACCTTGCAATGATTATTAATTAGTCTGCCTTAATACTAGGAAGCACCAGGAGTCAGGAAAACGTCTATAGCTGGATTTGTTTGTGAGCAACAGATCAACGACTCTTTTTGGCAGCTAAGACTAAAGTTCCAGCTAGTTCCCACTGAACTATGGAGGGGATCACATCCAACCTGGGAAGGGAGTTTCTATTATAGACCAGGCATGTCTGTTAAAGAGACAGGCCACACTGTACTATCACCCCGGTTACTTGCCTGGGGAGGGGGAATGTTTTAAAAATAGATTCAAGTAAGCAATGGAAGTTGACACCAGCTGTGCTAATTAAGCTGCTTTATTTAGCTTATAGCAGCACTACAGAGCACATAATAATTCACCACTCAGCTACAGGAAGACTACATTCTGTAGACTTAACAGTATGTGTTGCTGGGTCCCACGCTCCTCCTGCCTGGTCCCTTAACAGTGAAGTCTCTGCAAAAATAATGCACTGTCAGCTCCTGTTATCCCCAGTGGGCAGTCCCCACCTCTCAGGGCCAATCAGGCTCAATGCATGAGCCATCCTTCTGACAACCTGCTGCTGCTGCATGAGTCAACCTATTCTTATGCATCCAGCTTGCTGTGGACATTCGTTTGTATTCCTCTTCCTCTCCTCTCTGTGACCTGGAGCCTCCAGCTCCTCCCAGTCTGTTCTAATTAGACTGTCTTTCATGATTCTTATACAACTCAAAGCATCTTAATACTACTAAATAAAAATAAAATACTAAAATAAAAGCATTGTATTAAGCAGTTTCAGACCCTAGAATAGGCTATAGATAGGGTATTAAAGGGATAATTGCTATATGCCACATATCTCCAGATAATTTGATAATATGCATACATACTACAGTCTGTGCCACCTGGTATGCTCTGTGCCTCCTAAAGTAGCTTGCTCACCTCAGGTGGAGTGGAGGATACTTTCCAGAGTGGCCGATTCAACTGCCATTCTGTACTTAGAATGGGAGGGGACAGGAGCCATATTGTCCTTTGCCTCAGGCAGCAAAGCCTTGGGCTGGCCTTGAGGAAATCCCACCAAACTTCCCTGGGAAGAGAGATCAATTGTTGACCACTTACCCATTCACCTGACACCCCCCTTTATATGTGCATGAAGCAGTCATGTGAATGATGGCCCCACCACAACTAGATTGGCTCTTGGTCCTACCAAAAGCAGTGGGTTGGCTGTACTCTCCACACTTAATCATGTTTTCTTGGGCATATGTTCCTGTGATTTCAAATGAGTAAATAAATCATAAATGTGTCTTAAGAATACTTCATAGGACACTACAAAATGTTGCCATGTGGAGTGTACTCTTAAAATGCCTGGTTGTTGTTTTGCACTTTTATCTTGAATATATCTAAGAGGGAGTTGAGAAATTTCTTTCCACCCCAAATTCTGAAATTTCATCTGTGACTGGGAACAGAATAATCGCCTGCCTCACAGGGTTCCCATTGGATGAATAACATAACACAAATTATTTTTCATGAAGTGGGTGGGATGAGTATAAACTGCAATTCTGGTTTTCTGTATCAAATCTGACAAACTGAAAGTCTGTTATTACCACTGAGGAAGAATAGGGCTTTCAGTCCTCTAAAGCAGGGGTCACCAGCATAGTGAGGCTTATGAAACATGGGGATGCTTCCTGTCCCTTTGAACATGAAGTGGTGAGGATGGTTACTAGGCCTGTGCACAGCTCCCCCGATCCAATCCAGGGCCTCGGATCTGGCCCTGAATCAATTTGGGGCAGGGCTAATATTTAATTAGAGCAGGGTATCAGGTAGGCAACATGAGATAGTGCTGGAAGATGAGACCCCCAGGTCAGAAGGCACTCAAAGAGCTACTGGGGAAGAACAAAGGACAAGTACGAGTAGCGCTGTGACTAATGACGCAGCTGGGTCAAAGCCGAAAGGAAGCCCAGAGGCTGATGCGCACAGATGTGAAAGGAGAGTCTGAAGCTGTACAACGCAAACAATAGGAACATGGAATGTGAGAAGCATGAACCAGGGAAAGTTAGAAATCATCAAGCAACATTACAATACTCGGTGTGAGTGAATTAAAATGGATGGGAATGGGACATTTTCAATCAGGCAACTATAAAATATTTTATGCAGGAAATGAGAAATCAAAAAGAAACGGGGTTGCTTTAATAGTGAGAAGTGATATACAAAGAGCAATTAGGAGCTACAACACAGGGTCTGAGCGAGTGATATCAATGAGCTTAAATGGGAAACCTATTAACAAAACCATCATCCAAGTCTATGCTCCAACATCAAACGCAGAAGAAGAATTGGAGAGATTTTACGCAGAAGTACAGGAGGAAATTGATCACACACCAAAACAAGATATGATGATAATCATGGGGGACTGGAATGCAAAAGTAGGGAACAGAGAAGAACTAGGAATTGTGAGAAAATGGGGCTTAGGAGACAGAAATGAAGCAGGAAAAAGACTTATTGAATTCTGCGAAATCAATAATTTATTTCTTGCAAACACATTTTTTGAGCAATGGAAAAGATGACTGTACACGTGGACATCACCAGATGGTCAATACAGGAATCAAATTGATTATATAATTGGAAACATAAGATGGAGAAGTTCCATACTTTCTGCAAAAACAAGATCGGGAGCATACTGCGGTACAGATCATGAACTGGTTGTATCGAAAATCAGAGTAAAGCTAAAGAAGAACAACACAGCAATCATCACGCCAAAATACAATTTAAATAACATCCCAGAAGAATATAAAGATCAAATAAGGAACAGGTTTGAGGCTTTAAACTTAATTGACAGAGAACCGGAAGAACTATGGAGTGAAGTCAGAGACATTATCAGGGAAGAATGCAAAAAGACAATACCTCTAGTTAAAAAGAGAGAAAGACCTCAATGGATGACTGAAGAAACTCTTAAAATGGTTAAAGAGAGAAGGAAAGCAAAAGCAAAAGGAGACAGAAACATGGTCAGAACCCTAAATACAACAAATACAGTGGCTAGTACGTAGAGACAAAGAGAACTATTACAATAGTTATTGTATAGAAATAGAAGAGGACAACAAAAAGGGAAGAACAAGTGCCCTATTCCAAAAGATTAGAGAAATGAAAGGGAAATTTAAACCAAGAGTAGGGATGTTCAATAATCAACAGGGAAACACACTGACTGACCGAGATGAAATAAAAGGAAGATGGAACCAATACACTGAAGAACTCTATAAAAGAGATGCCAGGATGACAGATTCATTCACGGAGGAACCGTATGATGAAGAACCAGAAATTTTAGAATGTGAAGTAAAAGCTGCTCTTAAAATACTTGGAAGAAACAAATCACCAAGAACAGATGGCATACCAATAGAGTTGCTACAAGCTACTGAGACTGAATCTGTCCAAATTTGGACAACAATTTGCCAAGAAATATGGAAAACTTAACAATGGCCCACAGACTGGAAGCGTTCAATATATATCCCACTTCCAAAGAAAGGGGATCCCAGGGAATGCAGTAATTATCGAACTATTGGCTTAATATCCCATGCAAGTAAAGTAATGCTCAAGATTCTACAACAAATTCTACAACTGATTCATAGGGTCTCCATAAGTCATAATCGAGTTGAAGGCACATAACAACAACAATCAGGCAGGAAGAATGAGAGCTTGGGCAGGTAAGCCAGGAGAACCCTACACCCCGCATCCAAAGGCATTCTCGCCCATCCCTACCTTCTCTCAGAAAGATGCAGCTGGACTGGTAGGTCCATCCTACTCTCCTAGGCCTTTTCATTGATTCTTCTTTTTCCCACCCACCCTGTCCAATGCCTGCCTCTCTTTCCTGCTTGAGGCTTCACCCCAACAGCCCTGGGTTGTTCTGGATGGCCAAACCCGTGGCGACCCAGGGATGTCTCCAACCGACCCAGGCAAAGCCTTAATCCCCCTGAATTGGCACAATTTGGTTTAGGATTCAGGCTTTGGCCAAATCTGATACATATCCCTAGTGGTTACCTTTTTCTCCCTTGAAACGTACATAGAGCTCAAGGAGGAAGTTGAAAGAGCGACATTCTTTCCCACTTCTTCTATGTGCTTTTCAAAGCTCAGATGAATTCTAGTCGATCTGACTTTTACCCAGATCTCTTTAAGTCTTTCTGTTGGGGATATAGCTGGTATAGCATGGTGGGGAGGAAAGCCTGGTTGGGAGTTCAGAGTCTGTGAGTTCAAATCCCTGCTTGTGTCTCCTGGGTGTCAAGGGCCAGCTAAAGATCAACCCCACAGTGAGTGGCTCAGAGGTTATGTGCCCTGCCACCTGTGCAGCTGTGGGCAACCTGCATAGTCCCAAGGAGCCCAGTTGCCACCCAGCTGGCAGTTGTGGACAAGGAAGGGGCTGGCTTGTGCACCTGTGGCAAGCTGAGCAGGCCCTAGCCAGCTGGGGAGGACTAGCCTCAGAGGGAGGCAATCGTAAACCCCCTCTGAATACCGTTTAACATGAAATCCCTATTCATAGGGTTGCCATAAGTCAGGATCGACTTGAAGGCAGTCCATTTCCATTTTTTTCTGTTGGGGAAGGGACTGATCCAGGGGAGTGGGGAAAGAAGTGACCGGAGGGGGTGGTACCCGCAGCAATCACTCAAAAGTCCAGATATGCTCACAGGCCTAAAAAGATTGGTGCCTCCTGCTGTAAGGTAATGTAACTACATGTCCCAGCTCAGTTTGTAAAAGGCAGCTTGTCCCTGCTTCAAAAGGCTAGTTTAAAATAAATGCTAGCTTTCATGACCCGATAAAGCTCTGAGGAGAAAAGCTACCCTGGGAAAATATTTCTTGCTTCATTTTCATAAATATTTATGCAGTTCCTTCTGGAGCACCAGTTGCCTTGAGAAAAGTGAACACAGATCTTTCTGTCACAAAGTTAACTGTTTAGATTTGAAACAATTTGCTTAGACTAGGAAAGACTGAGAGGCAAATGCTAATGTCCACCTCCTTGAACAGGTTCAGAGCCAGGGTTTTTGTGATGGTGGTGGATGGATGGCTGTTTGGGTCCCTAAAAATAAAAAAATTATTTATTCATCTTTACATTTTTATCCCCTTCTCTTTCAGTCTATGGGAGTGCTGAGACAGCTATCAGTGTTAGAAGTTGAAATTCAAATAAAGTGAACATTAAGCAACAGCATTCAAACCTTAGCAACAATAATAAATTATGATAGTAGGGGTGAGGGCAGGAATGTAACTCAATAGGAAATAGCAGAAGACTATCTCCAAGTGAAGCCCCATCTACACTATACATTTAAACCACTACTATACCACTCTAAACAATAATGGCATCCTGCAAAGAATCCTGGGAGCTATAGTTTGTGAAGGGTGCTGAGAGTTAGGAGGCCCCCATTCCCGTCACAGAGGTACAATTCCCAGAGTGGTTTAACAATATATCCCTCTTCCCAGGGAGCTCTGGGAATTGCAGCTCTGTGAGGGGAATAGGAGGTCTCCTAGTAACTGTCACCACCCTTAACAAACCACACTTCCTATGATTCTTGGGGGAGGCCATGGGTATTTAAAGTGGTATGACACTACAGATGAGCCTAATATGTTTCAGCTAAATAATGGGTTGGAACTCCTGGAAGCCAGGAGCTGAGCAATTGGGAGTACAGAGGTGGTCAGAACATAGGTCTGAATCTAATGGTAGATCTTTAGGTGATTTGCTGTAAGGGTTTCTGCCTCCTCTATTGTTTAACCATAGCATCAGCTCAATAGCTTCCCCCCCCCCCAAATATACTACTGAAATGAAGCAAGCGTGGAGTAGGGTTTTTGTGTGTGAAAGGAATGGAAACTCCATTCAGTTCTGCTACTGAAAACAAATCCCTGGACTCAGTTCTTCAATTCTAAGTTTATGTCTTTTGCACCTGGCTCCAGCTGGTGGATCTTGGGGATCTAGGGTGCTTTCACACTGCAGTTTATTCCGTTATTCTGACCTGGTAATCTGCGCATTATATTTGAGCTTTCACACGACATAACGGGTACCTCCGGAATTCTGGTGGAATGTAGTGCAAAGATAGCGCTAATTTCCACAATAGATGATACCAGAAATAATCCATTAGCAAGGCTGGGAACCTGGAAGATCGCAGGAGTTTTGCGCTAGCTGCTGCCACTCACGTGACAGGCATCCCAGCATGCAGTGTGGAACAGGGGAAAAAAGCAGGAGCCACCTTAAAACAGAGGGGGGAAATTAGCACCTTAAACAGAAGGGGGAAATGAGGACTGGGGCCGCTGCCGAGCTCCAATATAGTCTGAGACGGAGAGAGCAAGGGTAAAAGGAGCTGCCTCAGTGAACTACCAATGGCTGCTGAAGCTGGCGCCGCCGCCCGTAGCCCCCCCCAAAATATTAAGAAGAAGGAGAGCCACCTCTGTGAGTTCCCAGTGGCCACAATAGCAGGAGCCGCCCCACCAACCCCCAGAGCCGACTCCACGAGCCTCAAACACCAAGTTAGGGGGAACTACACCAAACCCCCTAAAACGAAAGGGAGGGGAGAAAAACTCTGCTCTGTTCATTGTAGCTCTGTGTGTGTGTGAGAAAGACTGTTGCGCGAAATGCCGGTATAACAGGTACTGCAGTGTGAAAGGGGTTTTAGAAATCAGGACAAAAGCGCTTCCTTTTTAATCCATTAAACTAACACAATCAGCCCCATGTGTGAAAGCAGCCCTAGTAAAAACCAAAGCGCTGTATAACCTGGGCTCCTGCTGGAAGGGCGGGATATAAATCAAATAATAAATAAATAAAGTAAATAAACCTGAAATCTGCCCATTCCTGATACAGCAGATGTAGCTCTCTGACTGTTTCAGCAGGGGTCAAGTTAATATTAGATGCAAGAGGGTAAAACAGATCACAGGAGAAGCTCAGAGCCAAATCTGTTTTCCAGCAATGCATAGCATTGTCACAAGCCAAGATTCAGTTAGGTCCCATGGGGACATTCATTTTTCTTCCTCTGGAAACAACATGTGTTCAAAACAAAATGAAATAAAAGGTCTATTTAATGTATAGCAGGGGTGAGGAACCTGTCACCCTCCAGATGCCGCTGGACTACAGCACCCCTAATGTCTGATCATTGGCTCCATTGGCTGAGGCTGGTGGGAGAAGGAATCCAACAACATCTGGTGGGCCATAGGCAGTGTTGAATGCTGCCCATTGGGATTGGTGGGGCAGAAGGCAGAGAGGCCCCCATCCTTCTCCCTGTTGAGTTTTGTATAATGGCATCACTGAGACTAAGGAGGAGGAAGCTAACCACCAGGGTCACCAGTAAAAAGGCAGGGGGGGAGCTGGCTACGGGCAGAGTGAAGTTGGTGGGGCAGTGTCCCATTTGTCCTAACAGACCAGTCTCCACTCACCAAAAGGTGTCCATTTCTCCTAATAAAGACGTTTTGGTATGCAATTTTGACTATGTACACATTTCTGCAAGCAATTTCTTGTCATATTGCATTTTTGTATGCTATTTTCACTGATATATTCGTTTTTATGCACCGTTTCCCATAATATATGCACTGTTGTGAATATAGGTTGGCCAGTTGCATTGCAAAATTTGTGTATTTTGAAGGATGGCTGTGTTTTGGTTCTCACGTTGTTTTGGACAGTGCAAATTTGACAGATAAAGCTTGAAATGTGAACTGGATTGAATTTCTCGCCCATCCCTGCTCATGACTCTGTTTTAAGGGATCAGATTAGTTGGTGTCATCAGTGTTGCATCTGTGCTGGAATTGCTTTTTAATGTTTTTAAACCTTTCTTAAAAAACAATGTTTTTAACCTTTTTTAAAAAACAGATGTCTTCAAAGCTTTTTTTAAAATGAAAGATGTTTTGTTTTAATGTATTTTAAAGTCTGTTTTTATTATGTTTTAAAGTGTTTTTAGTGCTTTTGTTTGCCGTCCTGGGCTCCTGCTGGGAGGAAGGGCAGGATATAAATCAAATAAAAAAATAAAAAAATAATGTTCACAATTACTTTGTTTGGAATGCAAATTTCTTCAGCATTGAGTGCCATCCCTCCCCCCAAGTTCTTCTCTGTCTTAGTTCTATGCATGCATTGTCAGTATTTAGCAACTTATATGCCTAAAGCATGCTGGTTTGGAGACAGATGCACAAAAGTCATTTTAATGTTAACTTCCTGACTCTTGCTGAGCTTTTCCTGTTCCTGGGTATGTTTGTATTGAGAGGGGTGGTACTGTGGTTGAATTTCCAGTTGACTGTGTGCCATGACTGGTGCTGGAAATTTCCATTCTGGGAGGGGAGCGGCATATGAAAAAGGCATGGAATATGAATTATTTCTGAACATTCATGAAGGACGCTCACAATGAATGAGCTAATTCAGACTCAAGTAGAGGTCAGTTTGTGGCACCTTAAAAGTCCAACATTTTGTAATTGCATAAGATTTGCAGACTACAGTCGACTTTATCAGATGCATAAAGTGTGATCCACAATTGGCAAGTGGTAAGTGGTGGTGGGGAGTTGTAAGCAGAGCTTGGAAAAGTTACTTTTTTGAATTACAACTCCTATCAGCCCAATCCAGTGGCCATGCTGGCTGGGGCTGATGGGAGTTGTAGTTCAAAAAAGTATTTTTCCAAGCTCTGGTTGTAGGCAATGAGGTCTTAAGGAAATGAAAGACAAAAAGTACAGATAGTGACAATTCAGCCATAGCTACAGTGAGGTGACACTTTACAACAGCAGTGATAAGTGATAAATTAACATCTGTGCTGGAAAAGTTAACCATTGTCTCTATTCAGACCTAAATGAATAGAGTTGAACTTGTTAATGAATTCAGAAGTAATTCAGCAATTTCATGTCGGAGCCTCCCCCGAGATAGCTAAGGAAGAGGAGGAGTGTGGAGGCAGTAGACTGGCTGCAGGTGTGTGTGTGTGTGACTGATGTGATAGTAGTACCGGAAAGGGGAGGTAAACAATGGGCAGAAGGGAAACTGGCAGGGCCAGGGGGTGAGAGATGGGATGTACAAGCAATACGTGTGGAATTCAACCTCCCATTTCAGAAAGCAATGAAGCTAGGGCCATCCCTGCTTGTTTTGCGCCTATCGATCTGAGTGATGGGGTGATTGAAAACTGATCAAGGTGGCATACTTTTCCTAGGGATACTTCCAGCTGCAGTTGTGGTTGTACGCTGCAAGCAGTGAACTGTGACCATAGCCATTTGTGCACCCCTGTCATAGCAAAGGTTCACCTATGAGCATATCTACACTACAGCCCTAGATTAGTATTATACCAGTTCAGCTGTGTTAGAGTTGGACTGTAAACAGTTGTTGAACAGTAATCAGGTGTCACAGGGTGGGGGTTAACAGCCAAGTCAAGTCAGAGCCAGAGTTCAAGCCAGCGGTCAAATGCTAGGAGTCAGAGAATAAAGGAAGAGTCAGAAGCCAGGGGCTATAAGTACTATTGTTGCCCAGACGAAATCTCAGCCAGCACATGAAGGGTTTATAATTTTTCCTCGTTCTGGCAGCCAATGGCCAACTTGGGTGGGTAAGAGTCATTCTGGAGCCCAGCAACCCACTGTTGCCCAGGGAACACTCAAACCTGTGGCCTCTGTGGCTCAGCGCATTGAGAAGGAGTTCCCAGGTCCATGGGTTCCTGGTTCTAGCCCCAGCTGCTTCTGGAAAAAACATCATGGCTATGCTGAGTTGGTCCTCCTACCTTGCCGTACCAGGAACTGCCTGAGTCAGCTCTCAGGCCCTGGGCTTTTAGTTTCAATTCTACGTTATAAGCAGGAGCTTGCTGCATGGCTTTCGCCTCCATAAACTGTTTTGCATGAAAGTTGTTCTGGTTATGCATTCTCTTTGTAGCCTCCTCTTCATGGCACTTTTCACAGGTGACTAGGGATGGGGAATAAATTTGATTCAGTGCACATTTAAAGACGAACCTTCCTAATTCACATTTTCGGGAACAGTACGTGAACTGAAACACCGCCATCCTTCGAAATTTGCACTTCTCTGAATTTTGCAGTGCAGTTCTCCAGCCAAGTGTACAATAATGCATGTACTTGGGTAAAGTGTCCATAAAGTGCATCTCTTAGTGACAATAACATACATAAATGCATTATTGTCGGGAAATTGCTTTGACAAAAGTGTATATTGAGCAAAATTGCATACGAACATGTGTATATTAGTAGAAATTTGCACTAAAATGCTGATGAATTTTCATGAAGACTTGTTTTTAGGAGACAGAAAGAGCACATAGTCCTCCTTAGACTGGAATAGACAGTCATCTTGAGCCTTGTGGAAGTCATTGCGAAGCACCCCAGGCCAGCAAAGGCATATTATGCAGTGGCTTCTCCTGAAGGATCCTGTGAAACGTAGCTTGGGGAAAGAGCGGTAACATTATCTTTTAGAGATCTCTGGTTCCCATAGTTGAACAGTTTCAAGAAACCTCTGCAAGCCTGTGGTGTAGATATGACCAATTAGAACCATTTTGTGCTTTGATAAGCATCCAGCTATAGAAATGTTGCATAAGCATGTCCCGTTAATGGCCAAATATGTGCAGTGGCACAATCCATGCAGCCACATCCACATTTCTGGGTTTGAAACTCTTCCTCAAGTGTCACTAGGCAATGCCCACATATGGCTATAGAGCGGCTCACTCCAAGCCTAGTGGGTAACACAGTATGAAGCCTTCATGCAAGCGTGGTAACCAATTCCTGAAGGGTGCCGATATCCACCAGAGATGGATTTTAATTGGCAACCTGCCGCGAGAACAACCAATTATGGCTCAACAGCCACCCCATTCTCTGGCCTCCTACATTCTTCATAAGTAAGCAGAGCATCAGAAAGGATTTCCGTGAATGTGTGTGTGTGTTCTTCTCTAAGGAGTATGAACTACAACTGGCATGAGTCAGTAACCCGCAGAGTCTTTCCCCACCATGTGTGGGCGACGGGATACCCACCACAGCACAGCACTTGGCTTTCTCTCCATCTCAGTGTCATTAATGTGGACTTCTTTCATATGGACTGGGCACTCTGACAAAGTGTATCTTTATCCCCTGTGGGTAGCGTTCCAAGGTGATGTAGCAATATGTAGGCTTGGAGATTTCTATGGTTAGAAATGAGAATACAACTTCTTTCCCTCCCTCTTAAGCATTGCCTTTAGCCAGGAGTGCACAAATATTTTGCGGAAAGGACCCTCGCATCATGTTCTGTCCTTGCCCCATCCTCTGATATATGTTTTGCATTAACCCCGAAGCCAGCTGTAAGACCAATGGACTGCCATGCTTGATATTCACTAGAGTTGCTAATGGATTGTTTCCAGTCTCTGAAGGTCAGGGACAGCTGAAACGTTGAATTGGAATACCCTCCCTAACTTCACCAGACCTTTCACAGACTGCAAATTTGGAAGAGATATTTTTGGAGTTAGTGGGGTGGGAGACATGAAGTGGGGCAAAGTGTTTGTCCCAGTTACTGCTGTGCTCGGGTGCCAGTTTTCTTCAGAATCCCTTCCAACCTCAAAGACGCCAGCGTGAGGGCAGGGAGCAATCGCTCTATCCTTCTACAGGCTGATTCGGCATCAGGGTGACGTAGAGCTTCCTGCTCTCACTAAGGGTAGGGGAGCAATTTGGTCCAGGCCACATTGAAAGGTGAACCAACCTCATTTGCACTTCTTGAGCCCATCTATGAACCAAAACACAGCCATCCTCTGAAATTCACACCTCTACAAAATTTTGCGCTGCAGTTCTCCAACAACAACCAATGGTTAACCAAAAAGTTTGTATTATTTATTTATGTATTATTTATTTAATTAATTAATTTGTATCCCGCCCTTCCTCCCAACAGGAGCCCAGGGAGGCAAACAAAGCACCAAAACACTTTAAAACCTCATAAAAACAGATCTTAAAATACATTAAAACAAAACAGCATTAAAAACATTTTAAAAAACAACCTTAAAAAAGGGTTAAAAACATTATTAAAAAACATATTAAACAATTCTGACACAGATGCAGACTGGGATAGGTCTCAACTTAAAAGGCTTGTTGAAGGAGGAAAGTCTTTAAAAGGCGCCGAAAAGATAGCAGAGATGGCGCCTGCCTAATATTCAAAGGGAGGGAATTAGGTAAGATTCCATAAAAAAAGCATATCTTGGGAGGACATTGCACTAAAATGTTGATGAATTTTCATGAGGGCTTAACAACAACAACAACAAAAGCACAAATTGATGTGGAAAGATGGAGAACAGAACACTGGAAAACTGAGAAAAACTGAAATTGACTGATATGCCCATTCCTAGCTCTCTAACATCTTCTGGGTAGGAAGGAACTTGGACAGTTTGAGGAAACCAGTTAGCTTCAACCACTGCCCACCCAATTTTTAAAAGTTCTGTTAAGTGTATTTGGCTCAGCTCTATGGCCAGCTTCTCTTTTCTGACAGGTGACTTGATTCTACAGGTAGTAGCCCTGGAAGTGCCTTTGTAGGGTGGGTGGGTGGTTTTCAGGCTCTCTAATGCAATTGATGCCATCTAGCATAAGGGATTCCCATTTACAGAACGCATGAGGTCAATGTATATTTTTACAGATTATACATACATATTAACAAAAACAGAAACGTGGCATTGCAAATTGTGGAATATCTCTACTTCATACTACCAGAAAACAGTGATAAACTCTACAGATCTGCTCAGCTGAGGAAGCCACTCCTAAAGTGAAAGTGAAAGAGTGGCTACAACCAGATTCTATGGCACTGAACTATAAAACAGGGCCTAACATATAAAAGCCTAGACCAGACATTATACGTTGCTTCATCAACTCTTCATTTAAACTGAAATTAGTTTTTTAAATATGTACGTGTGTGTGTGTGTTTAAAAATATATTTCAGTATTAAAACAGCAGCAGCAACAAATAAACAACAAATTCTTGACTTTGACAGACACTGGAGTTAGTCAGTTGCATGAATCATTGAGCAAAGAAATCAATGTTGAGATGACATGGTCCCTTAAGGCATGACTTGCTGCATGCAATTTAGATAAACTTTCACTACCGCATCAAAACAAACCATCAGGCTGAAAGGTAACCACTGAAATGGCTACTGCTTGACCAAATTATAGTGTTTTTAATTGGAGCACAACATACAGCGGTGTGAGTCAACCTACCGTAACTTTTCAGCAAACACTGTTGTGTTTTGGATAGCAACTTCTGTATTTCCCAGTGGCAAAGACTCCTCCAGCAAGGTTTGCGGAAACAGACGTAGATCCAAATAGAAGTTCCCTCACTTTGACAAACTATTACTCACAGCTACTAGTAATTCCTAGTAGTTTACAAATACCCAGAACAGGAGGCAATGAAATATATATATAATAGGCAAAAAAAACCCCTAGTTTAAGAATGTACCTATAGCCAACAGATATTACTATAAACGTTAAAAAGCAGGGAAATTGGGCAGCTACAGTGAATGCACCAGGGGAGCAGGAGACCTCCTCTCTGAGATATTGTACTGCCCTACACATTTGTCAAAATGCAAACACAATTTGGGTTGGTCTTTCACAGTCCAATCCACTTCCTGTGTAGCTTGGAAGAATTTGGTAACATGTCCCTCTGAGCATATGGTGAGTGGGGGCAACACCTGCCATCTCCAAAGATGGAGAATTACATTTCTCTGTGTTTGTTGGTGTTCTTCTTACTTTGCTTCTTGCCTGTGTTACTACTGTTTCTACAAAGAATCTAATCTAGAAAATTATATTTCTCTTATTATTCATGCTACAAATCTATGTCAAATTTATTTTTATGAATTTCAAATCCTTTTTATTGGTCAATGTCGTATGATGGTGAAGACAGCCTTTTGTGTTCCAAACTGGAGGTTATGTTCTGTTTCTACTTTGGGTGTATTAACAGTTGAATGTAAAACTGCAGTTTGATGTAACATCAGACCGATTACAATATGTTAAGCAATTAATCTAGCTGTTGGAAAAAACAAACTTGGCCTGCCCAAGATGCATGTTTTCAGCCTGCTATGCTTAAACAACTCCACTTAAGGAAAGGTGGGCATGGTCAATTAAAAACATAGAGCACACCTAGAAATTTGCTAAAATAGGACTTCCCAGGAGGATCCCTCCGCCTGTGCTGCCTCTGAGACGGGCTCCCGTCTTGGATGAAACTTTTTCAGTTTAAAATCCAGTCAAAAGGGCTTTTTTGACTGGGGATAATTTCTTCCGGATAAGGAAGAAACGTGAGATCTCCCACACAGCTTTGTTGTGTTTGTTGGAGACTGGAATTCATTAGAATTGTCTGTGAAAGAAGGTCTTCCAACAGCTCGGACGGAGCTAGGATTTCTAACTAGCTCAGCTGAATAAGTGAGCCGTTTTTTTTTCAAAGAAAAACGGATTAACAGGCAAGCATCCTCCTGTCTATGCTCATTATTTTGTTATCTATACAGTTAAAGAGATTTGTCAAGGAACCAGCAATTAAGAAAACTTGGGTGAGTCAAAACCTTCTCTCTTACTCACGGAACTAAGGGGGAAGAAAATAAAAATAGCCTATCTTTTTTTATTGCAAAAAGCTGGCATATAAATCAGCATTATAAAGATTACAACGGATGAGGGGTTTCTGATTGGGTAATTTTTTGATTTATAAGACTTCTGTGTAATATATGTCTGGGACTATTTTTTCCGGTCTTTTTTTTTTTTGACGAATCTGCTCATTCCTTCTGTAACTAGTTATTTGGATGCTGTGAACTAAAGTTGTTTTTGCACTTCTGGGCATATAAGAGATAACGAAATTCGTACTGTCTAGAGTGTGACGTCAGTTGGTTTGAAAGATTAACTCCTTTGTAACTGGATAAAGAAATAAACTGCTCTTTGCTTGGGACATTGAAAATTGAAGGAGTTTTGTTCCTTTGGTTTTAAGAATGACAATTAAGAAGATCATGGATGTACAAGAAGGGACTTTATCTTTAGATATGTTTCAGAAAATAATGAATGGGATTAAGTCAATAAAACAAGAACTGAGAAATAATAGACAAGCGTTGAGAACTGAATTTGACGAAATGAGACAGGAGCTGAAAGAAATTCAAGATTCTATGAGAAAGGAGAATAAAGATAGATCTGGAAAACCAAAAAAGGATGAAAGAAAAATTAAAGGCAAGGTTCAAACTATGGAGATTGGATTAAATATGGACTTGGAAAAAGATTTGGATTTCCTGGTTGTGATGGATCCTGGAGACAAACATTATGGTTTGGAACTCAGCGCTGTCCCTGAAGGAATTGATGAAGAGATTGGAGATAAAGATACTATCGGTTTGAAAAAATTCCTGGACTGGAAGGATTTGATGGAACTTGAAATGGAGAAAGTTAACAGAATTAATTCCTGTTTTGTGTCAATGGAAAAACCTTCAAGAGATGTGTTAGTGTATTCTGTAAAAAAGAGGAACAGAGATGCGGCTTTGCAACAATATTTCAGTGATACGTTTGGAATTGATGGCAAAGAAATATCTGTAATAAAGTAAATTCCTATCAGACTCTTACTATATGACTATGACAGCAAGATTATTGGGTGCGTAAAGATGGAAGATGGAACCAACACAGATAATGGAAGAAGAGCGATTTGAAATTACTGGACTTAACAGACTTGATGAGTTGGATTAATTGACATGTTTATCTAGAAAAAAAATTGATGGACATATATCTCAAGGATTGGAAAAGTTCTCTTTGACTTTTTGTGGAAGAATAAAATGATATGATGTTAATGAGATTTGATACCAACTAAGATGACCGCTGGAGGAAGGTGATTTTATAATCTATTAAAAGACAGGCTTGTTATATATTATAGACTTATAGCTGAACTACGACAAATCGGAAGTCAATAGTTTTTATTCTTTCCCCCCCCTTTTTTATTGTATTGATCTTGTGTTTTTTTTGTATTGTTTTGGTTTTGAAAATCTGAATAAAAATTAATTGAAAAAAAAAGAAATTTGCTAAAATATATATTTACCTCCTACTGTTTTATCTTGTGCAAACTGAGACACTCCTCATGTCCATTGGAGACTATTCTGCAGAATAGTCAGTACCATTATTCCACAATTGTTTTGGGAGGGATTTTTTAGTGTGAATTTTTCTGTTATTTGGGCTGATTGCAGGTGTTGCCACCACTCGCCATATGCTCAGGGGCATGTCACCAAATTCTTCCAAGCTACACAGGAAGTGGATTGGACTGTGAAAGACCAACCCAAATTGTGTTTCCATTTTGACAAATTTGTAGGGCAGTCCAATATCTCAGAGAGGAGGTGAGGTCTCTTGCTGCCCTGGTGCATTCACTATAGCTGCCCAGTTTCCCTGCTTTTAAAAGTTTGATAGAAATATCTGTTGGCTATAGGTATGTTCTTAAACCTTGAGGTTTTTTGCCTATTAGTGAATTTTTCCGGTTTTTTATCCAGGCAGTAAGAAATGGGATCCTCTGCAAGTTCGCTGAGAATGGATTGATCATTTGCATGCTTATTGAGTTCAATGGGATTTAGTCCCCTGCAATCATGTTTAGGATAGGTGAAACAGGGAGGGGAGAAGGAAGAAGGACAGAGGTAGGGGGAGAGGAAGGAGAGGAGGAAGAACAGATGGGAGGAGGGGGATGTGAGCATATGGGAGGGGGAGGGGAGGAGGAGGACAGGTTTGATCATTTGCATGCTTATCAAATTCAGTGGAACTTACTCCCATGCAATCATGCTTAAGATAGGTAAAACTGACCATGGAGGAGGAGGAGGAGGGAGAGGGGGAGAGGACAGGAGAGGGAAAGAGGAAGGGAGGGGGAAGGAGGGGAGGGGTGAAGGAAGGGGGAAGAGACAAAAGGGAGGGGATATGAGGGGAGGGCAGGTTTGATCATTTGCATGCTTATTGAGTTCAATGGGATTTACTCCTGTACAATCATGCTTAGGATAGTTGAAACTGACCTGGGGGAGGGGGAGAGAATGGTAGGAAGGGTAGGGGTAGGTGGAAGAGAGAGGGAGGGGAGGAGATTGGGTGGGTAGTCCCTGGGCAGAGGGAAAGCTCCTTTCCTTTCCAAAAGGAAAACACTGTGAACAGTATCATAGTTTTTCAGGGTTTCCCCCACCTTTTTATTCTACAGAAATAACAGCTACATTAACATGAATTTTGTACATGTGTGCATCTTAGGGATTTTTTTTTATTCTAGTACCATATACAGTTTCCTCACTGTTAAATAAAACCAAAATTCCATCTTGAACTGTATATAAACCATAACAGGCTGAGAAGGTCCCAGGTTCAGTTCCTGTTATCTCCATATGTTTTTATGATGTTTTAAAGTGTTTTAGTGCTTTGTTTGCTGCCCTGGGCTCCTGCTGGGAGGAAGGGTGGGATACAAATTAAATAAATAAATAATAAATATGGGATTGAAAAAGACTCCCTGCCTGAAACTATGGAGAGCCACTGCCACTCACTGTGTACAGTACTGTGCTGGATGGACTTATGGTCTGACTCTGGATAAGGTAGCTTCCTATGTCCCTAACTGCCAATTTGGCTATTATTTCCTGTGCCCATAACCAATCAATGGTTTCTTGTCACTGCCCCCATTTTTGCCATCATAGTTGTTGCTGACAACAGAGTCCCTGTCAGAACGTTAGTTTCTGCCCTTATAGTTTTCCTTGGATCATTTAGCAATATTGCTGTGGCTTATGTGTGAGCAGATGTTTCATATGTTTAAAAAATTCCTTCACAAGCCCCTTATGGGGAAGGGCTCAGTGACAGACCGTCTGCTTTGTAAGAAGAAAGTCCAGGTTCAGTCCCCAGCATCTCTGGGTAGGGCTGGGAATGTCCCTGTCTGTCCCTGGACAGTTGCTGCCCGTCAGTGTAGATAATATTGAGCTAGATGGACTAATGATCTGACTCAGCATCAAGGAGCTTCCCATGTTCCTAAAGGGAATATTATGTTTCATTTCATCTGTACCCTCCAGCATTTCACAGATAAAAGGAGGGACATTCTTGTGTATTTGTAACACATCCTGATTCTCTCACAAATGAAGATCACGCCTGAACCTCCATCCTATTAGCCACTCAAGGCTCTTTTTACCACCTGCATTATGCTAAACTGACCATAACAGTTTACTTTAAAAGAAGTAAAATAGATAAGAATCCTTCTTTAAATGGTGCAGTGAATTTTGTTGTCATTACTATAGAATAGCTGCCTCAGGATGGCAGGGAATTCAATTTTGTTTGCATTTTAATGAGAAGCTACCTGATTCACCCTTCTTGAACGAATAAGCCAGCCAAAACACTGCTATCCTAAGCATAATCTCCAGCATTGTGGAGCGCGTTCTGCACCTTGGTATACCAGGGAGCTAAGGGTGATGAAACAGGCCAGACAATGACTAGAGTGCAAGTGGTGAAAGATGTACTATGATGCCAACTGAGCTCGAGTGAAACAACATAACCATGCCTACTGTGGGGTTGAGGGTGGCAAAGAAGGCCTATTTCTCTCTCTCCATCACATTCTCAAGTAGTCGTCAAGTGGAGCCTTTTCATTCCGCCCGGGGTCTGTTAATATCTACTCTAGGGAACTGAGTTTTAGTTCATCTGGAACTCACTGTGAATTCTTTGCAAGGCACTTTGGGGGTAAAGTCACTCATCTTTGTAGCCATATCCACATTCACTGCAGCCTCCAGTGAAGTGTTCAGTGCAATGTCTGTGGCAACATTTTTGGATCAGCTTCAACTGATGCAGCCGGATGACATGGACAATATGGTGCACCCAGCAGCATGTCTCCTCATTAAGGATGGAAAGATCTGTCAATTTTGGTTCTCTGTCTCTCATTTTTCTAATCTTAAATTCGGTTCTCCACATTTCTGCAGCAGTTTTGTGATTTTTTAAAAAATCCTCATGAAAATTCTCCAGCAAGTTAGAGTGAATTTCTCCTAATGTCTGTACATGTCTATATGCAGTTTTTTACTAATGTACACATTTTTGCAAGCAATCTATCCTAATATAATGCATTTTTGTATGTTATTTTCACCAATATATTCATTTTGTGTGCATTTTCCTCTAATTTATGCATTTCTGTATGTATGTATGTATGTATTAGTGATGATCACATTCAAAAATGCATTCTACTAGGGAAAATCACTTGCAAAAATCTATGTTAGTCAAAACTGCATACCAAAAAAAGTGTTTATTAGGAGAATTTTGCACTAAAATGCTGATGAATTTTCATGAGGCCTTTTTTAAAAAAAACCAACCATGCAATTTGCTGTAGAAATTACAAAGATTATAAATTGGGAAAACCAAAATTGACAGATTTGTCTATTCTTAACTGCAACACAAATATATTTGAGCAGAGTTTACTACACAAGTGGGACCTAGACAAGACATCAGAGTGCACCTGCTCAGAGTTCCAGCCAGCCAACTATGCCTTCATTCAGGATACTCCATTCTCTCCCCTCTGGTTCTCCCTCCCCTTCCACTTTCCAACAGACATTCAGCATTCTGTTTCCAATGAGCACAAACAATTCTCATTGGGCTGATTTTGGGGGGACTTGGCACATTTAAATAATTTTTCTATCTCTGCAAACCTTGGGATGCCCTCACGCTTGCTGACATCCACCTCTTGGGCCTGAGTGGTGCTGTTTTGCCTACATAAGGATCCACACTCCAAGAACGAGTCTGCTATTTTGTGACATCTGGATAGGCAGCTGTAGGAGAGGCACTGAAGGGAACCAACACACTGCCATTTTGTGTCTGTGTGCATGCCCTTCTGTGCATGCGTGCTAGGATCAAGATGCAGCAGCAACATATTAAAAAGTGGCTCCCCAACTTCTTCCCCAAACATAGAATTGGTGGACCACTTGGCAAAAGGAGACATTGATTTTGAACACATGGGGCTCTCATCCACTATTCTGTGTCCTTTTTGACAGAGATCCTTTTGAAGCTCTTCATTGTCTCTGCCTGAGATTTGTCCACAGCCCATCCCAATTGAACAGGGGCTTGGTAGGCTTCAGAGTCCAGCAATAACATAATCATCATTTAAGCGTCAACTCTTTCATAGAAAAAAAAAGTTGCTTTAAATTGCCTTGCAGGGAAACCACTAAAACACATTATGATGGAGAAAGACATGCTCCTTACACTCTGTTTCTACTTTATCTTTTTGGTTAAGTGGCCTGAGGTCCAACCATTTTTGCCTACTGTAGCAACTTGTCCCTTTTGAGTTATTCCAAAGCTATTTGCATGGGTGGCTTTCAGTTTTCCACTGAGTCTCTAATGTGGTAAGACTACCAAGAGGTTGTCTGTCCTCAATAAACTCCCTATTCTTACTTCATACAATTTTGGGGAGGTTTTTTTTAGTTATTAAGAAGAAATTAAATCAGCAGCCTACCTAATTTGCCCTTCCCAAAACAATGCAGGAGATGAAATGCATTGTCCTTCCAAATCCATTCTTAGAATTTTGCAGTATAGTTCTCCAATCAAAAAATGAGTACAAAAACATGTATATTGTGGGGAAAGTGTGCACAAAATGTATATAATTTTGAAAATAACATACACAAATGCAGTCAAAGACAGAAACTAAATAGCTACAAAAAAGAAAGTGTCAGCACTCTGGATCTCATACCTTGGAAGAAGCCCAGAGAATCTTACACCCCAATGAACCAACAGCAACAGCATTATTTGCAATTGAAGAGCCACATGAAAAAATGCCCTTGAACTCGGGTCCATCAGTTAGCAACAAAAACTCTGTCCTGCTGGCTTGTAGTAGATCAGTGGTAAATTCTGAATGTATCATGATGCCCCACTTAGCCGCATCCCATGAAGAATCTTAAAATGCAGGAACTATGTGGATCTGCTATCTGTGTACAAACCCCATAAGACCATCATTACATAATACCTAGTTTATTAAGATCAACTGACGCTCATTAAATATAATAAATTCAATTTGTAGAACATACTGGGGTTTAACAAAATATCCTCAGCCAGCTGAATTTCAACCTTTGCCTTTTATTTAGAAAGGCAAACTATCTTGCAAAGAAGCGTTACCATTAAAATGGCTAGCATGAAATAGGAACCCAGTTAAAGAAAAGGAAAGAAGTATCTAGCTCATGCCTGAATATTTTCCTCATTCTCTTACTTCTTCTATGGAGGTCCATCCCAAACAATTGGAAAATGCAAAAGCTTCCTTATTCACTTGCCAGAGCAAAGAACATCCATCAGTTCTCCTGGTGCTCTAGCAGATGACATCATTGCTCCCGCTCTGAAAAATTCACAGAGCTACACTCCCCAGCATTCCTCCTCTATTACATTATTGATAATTTCCCCTGGATTTTTAAATTTTTTGGTTTCCATTTGCAAAGTCTTGGAGGAATGTTACTTATACTAGCCCAGATTTAGACATTTATGCAGCAAACATGGGATAGTCTGTGGGGACATTGGAACATAGAGAGCTGCCTTACTGGCCCATTGCCCATTGAGCTCAATATTATCTGCACTGACTGGCAGTGGCTCTTCAGGGTTTCAGGCAGGAGTCTCTCCCAGGCCTACCTGGAGATGCTGGGGTTTGAACCTTGGCTCTTCTGCATGCAACAGCGCTGAGCTACAAGGATGAACTTCCACCTCGGGAAACATGGAAAGAATGATTAGTATGGGTGTGTGCTTCTCCCACCTGCCCCCAGTAACCCAGGGGTGTAGTTGTCCAGGGTCTCAGGGGGTCTTAGACCCTTTACTTTTTTGGGAGCAGGGTCCCAGCAGAGTCTGTATGTTTACAGCATCCTACAAGCCGGTTAGCATGAAACGGGAGTGTATTGGCCACTGAGAAGAATCTTCTAACATGCTTCCTTCTTTCCTGCTGATTGGAGCCAGTCAGCGTGAAAGGAGGTGAGTCAGACACTGAGAAGATTCTTTTCAGTAGCTAACACCCTCCCCTTTCATGCTTCTTGGCTCCTAGGGATGTCTGTTGTTGTGGAAGAAGGCACTGACAAGGATCTCATTCTCAACCCCACAAAAAGGGGGGAGGGGAGGGGCTGTGATGTACACGAAAGGACCCTGCACTTCTGAATTTGCCACTAGGCTACTGCAGTAACCCTTCCCCAGCTGCTTTCTCCCTCCTTCCCTTCCTCCCTGGCTTTGAGATGGGAAAGTATCCCAGCTAAAAGAATAATGGCACAAGGAGAATTTTGGGAGAAAAGCCATTGGTGGGAGAAGGTTTAGTAGCCCCCATCTTGCCCCAACTTCTTCTCTTCATATGCCCCTCCCCTGTCTGCTGTTTAGTAGAAAACACAACACTGGGAATCCTGAGTTTGCTGCATCATGTCTAGGAAAGTGGAATGCAGAAACTGAAGAGCAACCAAAATGAACCCCAAAACAGAAGAGAAAGCATCTGAAGATGCTGAAAAAACACAGATTTCTCCCCAAATCAGTCCTGACTTGAAAATAAAATAAAATCCACATTTTTTGTGCATAATATCTAGGACAGGCCTGAGACAGGGTTTACTATGGGTTATCCCCCCACGCCTTTTTCAGCAATAAAAGATTAAGTCCTAAACAGAGAAAACAGGACATGGAGGCCCATGAGAATAGTCTGGATGAAACCCAGTTAGCAGAAAGTGTGGAACGATGAAAAAAAAATCTTGTGTGTGTTGACAAAGTCCTTTTTGACACAGCTCCTGCATCTTAAGTTAGGGTCAGAAGCTCTGGAGGCCAATGGAAAGTGCATCAGTGTAGGCCAACTTCCAGACAAGCTATCCCAAAGGTCAGCTGCTGTGAAAAACATTGCATTCCCAAACAACAAGCTATCTGCAATTGGGGGGTGATGATGGCAGATTTGTGCATAAGTTGTGCACCCATGGGATAACTGTAGAAGTTGGCCACCCACCTGGTAAAAATACCCCCAAGCCCTCTAAAGCTTAGCCAAGACTTAAGAGTTCATCTGGAAGTTTCCCCTTCCAACCCCAGGTTTTAATTTCATTCTTGAAACAAGACTCTTCAAGAATGGAGGATCTCCAGGACCGGTGTGAAGAAAGACAAGAGCAGAAAGTATGTAATCACTGTAAACCAGAGACTTCTAAGAAACGAAGCACTTAGCTGCAGAACAAGAAAGTAAATAGAATTTCTGGGCAAAGGTTAGTCTTGTAAAATACAGTGCTCATGCAGTCAGGGCCAATCTAGATGTGATGAGATCAGCCATGTTCACTCATCCATGGGTCTGCTCCACACATATATAAAGTAGGAAGGTAGGGAGGTTTACTTTTTTTGTTTTGGCTTTAAATTAAGCCAAAGATTTCATGGATGAAATTGTTTTCTGAGAATTGTTATCCACATAAAATCTATTTGTTCCCATTTGGGTTCACACAGTGAATAGTTAAGCTATGTAATTTCCTCCTGCAGGAGACAGCGATGAGCGCCAAATTGGCTGGCTTTAAAAGAGGATTAGACAAGTTCATGGAGGATAAAGCTATCAGTGGCTCAGAGCTTGGAAAAGTTACTTTTTTGAACTACAACTCCCATCAGCCCCAGCCAGCATGTGCTGGCTGGGGCTGATGGGAGTTGTAGTTCAAAAAAGTAACTTTTCCAAGTTCTGCAGTGGCTACTAACCTTGATGGCTATGCTCTGCCTCCATGGTCGGAGGCAGCATGCTTCTAAAATACCAGTTTATGGAAACACCAGGAAGGAAGAATGCTCTTGCACTCAGGTCCTGCTTGTGGGCTTCCCACAGTTGGCCACCATGAAAGCAGGATGCTGGACAAGATGGGCTACTGGCCTGATCCGGAAGGGCTCTTCTTATGTTCTTAGGTGTGTCCCTTTCAGGAAAAGGTGGGGAACCTGGGCCCCCGAGATGTTGTTGGACTCCAATTCTGATCAGTCCCAGCCAGCAAGGCTAATGATCAGGGATGGCAGGAGCAACATCAGAGTGCTGCATGTTCCCCATCCTTTAGGGTTTCTGTAGTCTGCCTCTCAGGACTAGAAGTTGTACGCTTAGCAACGTCTGCCATCTGCGGCTCTTTTGGGAGGAAGGGGGGTTGACATAAATTTAATAAATACATAAATAAAATTTAATAAATAAATCTGGAGGGCCAAATGTTCCTCATCTCCGGTCTACATCTTACTGACAGATGCTATGGTCATACTATGTAGAACAATTAAAAGTACAGCATTGGACATGGCCAGGATTGGTCACATATTTGTTCACAGATCTGCTCTATTCATTTCTAAAGTGGAAAGAGTCTATTTTTCCCAAAGGTGACATGTGGATGAGGGGAGCTGAACTCTCCCTAACCTTACCTCCCCAGCAGTGGAGACTGGTGGCTCTGATGCCAGTTGGGCAGTGAATCTGCTCCAGGTTTTAGTTCAAAGTTTCAAGGAGTTGTCCAAGGTGCTGAACTTATTTTGGGAATAGGTTTCAGCGATTTGGGCAACTCCTTGAATGTTTAGACTAAAACCTGGAGCAGACCTGCTGCTGCAGTGATATCGGAACCACTAGTCGCCTCTGCTCCCCAGTCTCTTTTGCTTGAAGAACTTTTATCTCCTTCCAAGCTCCCTTTCCTCCAATTGCAAATAGGAGACATGGCGGGGAGGGGCATCTGACTGAGACTGGAGTGTGGACAAAGTCTTAAAGGACCCCCTCCCCATAGCCCATAGTCCCAATTGGCTATTTTTTTAAAAAAAAAACAGTTACTGAAGGCCAAGCCACATGACAACCATCATGTCTACTTTAGCCCCCAATCCTCAAATTGTGGGTGGGGAAGGTAAAGGGAGTAGTGTAGCCCTACTTTACAAAGGCAGTGCTCTGCTTGAAGGGCTGTCCAGTCCAAGTCCAGTTTAACGGGAAAGAACTATAAGAAGAAAGGCCTTGAAGTTGCCCATCGACAGTTAGTCCCTAGTAGGCACACAGGTCCCCGGATCACAGTCTTCCCCACTGTGTAGAGATGTATTTCATTTCTATTTAAATCACAGTAATTCTTTCTAAATGTGCACCTCTCTATATAAGCATATAAGTATGTGTCCTGTCTTCTTTTTTTGTTTTTGTAATATATAAGCAGCCACCTTGAGGGAGCTCTTCAAGAAATCTACAAGAAACCAGGACTCTCTTGTAGCCTTCCAAAAGGTATGGTCTGAAGACACATGAGGCTACCACCTTGCTAAAGCTAAGCAGGTCTGGGTCAGGTCAGTGCCTGGAAGAGAGACCGCCTGGGAACCACATGTATATTGCCTTGGGTTCCATGCTAGAAGAAAGATGGGACATATAATAAAATTAAAAGATGAATAAATAAAAGCAGGAGCTAAGAGGGCTGATACCTTAAGGACTGCCTTGCCCCATAATCGATCGCTGAGATCATTTGGGGGAAGGGCTATTAGTGGTCACCTATGATCCAGAAGCATGATCTGTGCCAATGAAGAATCATGCTTTCAGTGTAGTGGGTCCAACTCTATGGAGCTCCCTCCCAGTAAAAACTAGGCAGGCACCATCCCTGAAATTTCAAACATAACGTCAGAACAGTTTTATTTCAGGAGGCCATTGCACCATGAATGTTGCTCTAATGTTCTTATTTCCATTTGTTTTAATCTAGATTTTAAATTTTGTACACTGTACTTTTTTTGGTAAGCCACTTTGGGCACATGTGAAAAGTGGGGTATAATTTTTTTAAAATAAATAAAATTAAAGGGATTGCCCTCCTCTTTCCCCCTATAATTCAAGCACTAATGACAACAAGGAATGGAGTCTCATGCTAATCCTTTTACGAAAAAGGCAGCCGTCTCCACAAGAACTGAAATGTTCCCGGCGGGAGTGACAGACATAATCTTTCTTCTTCCCTGCTATTATTTGAGAATTACCGACTAACTGGAAAAAGAAAGTGTAATTGTAAACCTCATTTTGGAAAATCCAAATCATCCATAGAACAGCAATGTGGAAGATCCCTTCCTTTCTTATGTTGAATTTGGTGTTTGTCTGATGAAGGTCTGTGCGCAGTCCCTAAACATGTGCCAAGTAAGAAGAAGAGGACCAGACATCAAAGCTCCTTCTCACGGAATTGGACATAATGTTCACTCTCATTTTTGCTTTTCCTAGAAATTATATAGTACAAAACTTACTTTCACCATGACAAATTTTGATCAAACACTGGATCAGTAATGCTCTCACTGTAAATGGTCTGGGCTCAGGGTAGGGAATGTCTGCTGCTATCACATGAACATCTCCCTTTATTTATTTATTTGGAGGAGAACAATTGTATTTATTTATTTAAATATGTCTACCCAACAAAATGCTCAAGCAGCTAACAATATGAGCGCAGATAATTCTGAAAAAGGATGGAGGGTGGTGAGATGCAATTAGATGTTTAAACTGAGAAGAGCATGCCTCTCTGTCAAATATAACTGCAATGCTAACCATAGGGCTGAATGAGCTAATATGCAATATTCGCCCCCCAACTTTTATTATTTTCAAAAACAGAATGAGATTCCATATCAAAAAGAAAGGCAGAAAAAAGGCAACAGAGAAATAACTAAAACAGAACTAAGGCCAAATCCAGGCCTGGTGCTAGCACATGGCCAGGCAGGGCACTAGCCCGAGGATCCCACACAGGGACCCAGGGCACCCTCCTGGGATAAGCGCAGGCCAGCAGCAGAGGAGGGATTTAGTGGGCGGCAGCACAGGCAAGCCTGCCAGCTCTGTCCTGCTCAGCTGCACTGCTGCCAAGGAAGAGAAGCGCCAGGATGGTTGTGAAGCAGCTGCCCAGCCTGTGCTGAGTTTCAGGCATGGGAGGAGAGAGGCAGAGCTTACTGGCCTGTAGCAGCAGAGGAAGGGGCTGAAAAAGCGGCTAACTATGTCTATGCTAATTAGGGTTGCCAGGTCCATGGCCTGAGACTGATCCTGTATCTTTAGGAGAAGAGAAGGTCAGCCAAGTGCAGGTGTTCTTGCAACTCTGTAATGGGAAAAACCACAAGGAGAAATTCTCCCTCCCCCCTCCACAACTTGTAAAGATACAGAAGACCTCTTGGAGGCTGGGCCTGGCAACCAAGAGGTCTTCTGTATCTTTAAAATTGTGCAGGGGGAAGGGAGAATTCCACTTTGTGGTTTTTCCCATTACAGTGTTGCAAAAACACCTGCACTTGGCTGACTTTCTCTTCTCCTAAAGATACAGGATCAGTCTCAGGCCCTGAACCTGGCAACCCTACGTGAGCAGGGATTTGAAACTAGGTCTGGCAGGGGGTCCTAGTTATCATGTCTCTTTCACTTGGAAACCTGTACATTTATAATGCTTGGTGGTAACACAGCATGTTCAGAGGCTACTAGTTTATCCCTAGAAAGGCCCTTTTTTCAGCCCTTCATACAAAGTGCTATATTAGTAATACTAATAGCATTAAATTTCCACCAGTGCTGTGTGTTTATTCTGCACTAGACATCAAGGGTGATTCCTCTTATTAGACATTTTTATGAGGGTTTCTGATGGACTGAGGCATGCTGGAGCATTGTGTTGCATCTGTATTTATATGGGTCTACAGTATTTGATGGTTTCTCTGCGTGTCATTTTTGCACACTATACACTTCTTAACATATAGGTGAATTGTAGCTGAATTATTGTGAATGCCTTTTGGGGGGGGGAGGTAAATGGAATGTTAACTTTTAAAAAATAGTGCTTGCTTAAAAGGGCAGCCTTTAATCTACTGTTCTGTCCTTGACTTGGCCTGGTGCTCTGATACAACAATGCCACGCGGCAATAAGGAGTTTTAAGATTAATTCTGGAATGCCTCCTAATATCTCAGCACAGCTGCATAAATTGTGAGTGCAGGGAAAGGGCCATTGTAGCATCTGCTTTGCGTGCAGAAGGCCCCTCCAGGCAGGAGAGGTGCCATCGGGGACTGAACCTCAGAGATCTTTTGGGAAAGACTCCTGCCTGAAACTCTGGAGAGCTGCCGCCAGTCAGTGTAGACAGTACTGGGCTAGATGGACCAATGATCTGACTCAGTATAAGGCAGCTTCCTATGTGAGTAGAAAAGCCTGGTGGAGAATTGAAATGTTTATTTGAAGTGCTTTTTTCAAAGATCTTTGCAAATGACAGAAAAGGATGGCTTCAACCCCCCCCCCCACACATACTTTTTTGTCTGAGGAAACATTAAAGTAGAGAAGCCAACATAAACAGTGAAAAATGAGAATTATTTCTCAGTACATTTTGTGGAAGATCCCGGCCTCTGATACTATTCATATAATCTACCTATCATTAACATGGTAAACCAGAATAAATTCTTAGGAGCTGAGGCCTACAAAATAGGTAAATTTACCCCAACAAATTAAAATAAATCAAAAGTATGTAATTTTATTTTATAAGAGGGGGTTGCAATATTGGCAACAATTCGTTTTCTTTGAAAGGCCACAAGGGAGGAGGAATGTGGTTTGAGGAGGAAAGGGATGGGACAAGGGCCCACTGATACCCTGTGCCTGAGGGCCCCCAGAAACCTGGAGCCGGGCCTGGTCAAACTCAAACTTGGAACCTTGGAAGACAAAACATAGTACATCTCAGAAGTAACCTCCCTGTTTATTATGGCCTTCTGCACCCATGAACCTGCAGTGCACAGCTGTAGGCAGTGATGCATTATTGCACACCACAACTTTTGATTTCGTTTCTCAGTGAGGTCCACCAATTTTCAATGGTAAGGTTATACAGTTTTGGATAGGTGTTAAACCTTTTATGATTTTTTTAGAGTCTAGATCGTATAAACCAGTTCTTTTAAGCTGCTGGTCTGGCTGGTATAGCAGTGAGGAGGAGAGCATGGCTGGGAGTCCAGAGTCTGTGAGTTCAAATCCCCGCTCGTGTCTCCTGGGCATCAAGGGCCAGCTAAAGATCACCCCCACAGTGAGTGGCTCAGGGGTTACGTGCCCTGCCATCTGTGCAGCCGTGGGCAAGGAGCCCAGTTGCCCCCCAGCTGGCAGTTGCAGAGCTTGGAAGTAACTAGTTACAAGTAACGAATTACTTGTAATTCATTACTTTTTTGAGTAATGAGTGGGTAATTCCTTTACATTTTGATTGTAATAGAACTAGGAGTAATTTTACTACTTTTGTGGAGTAATTGTAACTTTTCCACAATTACTTTGGGCATTACTGGGGGGGGGAGCAGGGGAAGTCTTCTGCTCCTCTGATTTGTGGATGAAAATCATGTGCCTCAAACTGGGCTTCTGTGCAGTGTCGCTCTTTCCTCATGCTCTGTGGATGGGTAGGAGGTGATGAGAGAGGAGGTGGAGAGTGAGATGGGGTGGAGTGGAGAAAACAATTATTTAAAAAAACGGATAGTGGTGGTGAAGAATGGAGTAGAGGGAAAAAGGATCCAGAGGTCAAGCACATGGCTAAAGGAGGAGAAGGAGGCAGCAGCAGAATGGAGATAAAGAACTATGGAGATGAAAGATGACAACGTGTGTGTGTGTTTTGCACTTGGCACACAAAGTGGCCTCCACCACCATCTCTGGCTACCATGCTTCATTTGCAGTATTTTAACTTTTTTGCATCTCAGGGGAAAATGTTTGCTTGGGTGAGTGTCCCTTAGTTGGTGGCAGGGCAGGGTCTGGGAGGTGGTTAAGTGAGAGAGATTATGCTGGGTGGCTGAGGGGGGTTGCACTTGGTTTGACATGCAAAGATCTGAGTAGTGGCCTCAGCCTCCCTTCCCACACCCTTACCAGCGGAGAGACCACCATTGCTATCTTATGAATAAAAATAATTATTCTACTACCTCTGTATGTGTGTGTTTATTTTTAATGTTGTTTTAGGCTACTTAGATGTGCAGCAGCCAAGGCCAGCACCTTGTAGGCGTTTTTTTTAAGTAACTGAAATGTAATTGTAGTGATTACTTTGGAGGAAAAGTAAAGTAATCAGTTATTTTCAGAGCAATTGTAATTGTAACGGTAATTACTACTTTTTTGGGCCATGTAACTGTAACTGTAATTTATTACTTTTAAAAAGTAATCTTCCAAGCTCTGGGCAGTTGCAGACAAGGAAGGGGCTGGCTTGTGCAGCTGTGGCAAGCTGATCAGGCCCTAGCCAGCTGGGGAGGACTAGCCTCAGAGGGAGGCAATAGTAAACCCCCTCTGAATACCGCTTACCATGAAAACCCTATTCAGAGCGTCGCCATAAGTCGGGATCAACTTGAAGGCAGTCCATTTCCATTTTTAAGCTGCTGGTTATGGTCATTATTCGTGAAGTCTGATCAGCATCATTTTTATATTGTTTGTTTCATTTGAGATAACTCATACAATAATCTCAAGAAACAGTGCTAAAGAGGAAATATCACCATTAATTTTTACCTCCAAATTTGCAAATATGATGTCTGGAATAAAGTCTGGTTGGCCACAGTGAAAACAGGATGCTGGACTAGATGGGTCTTTGGTCTAATCCAGCAGGACTCTTCTTATTTTTGTATGAATATTTCTCATAAGAACCAAATAGCTTCATAAACAACAGAAAGACCTGCATTACAGAAGATCTACATTTATAAGGCATATAAGTACTGTCAGCTTTAGTTAGAAGAAAAAACATAGTAGTTTTATCCTGAAGGATACACTATGGTCACATTCACACCATACATTTATTTCATTATTATTCCACTTTAAACAGTCATGGCTTCCCCCAAAGAATCCTGGGAAGTGTAGTTTGTGAAGGGTACGGAGAGATGTTGGGAGGTCCCTATCAGGGCCGGTTCTAAAGGGTGGCCAGGTGGGGCACTGGCCCGAGGGCCCCTGGAGCTACAGGGTAACAGGGGGCCCCTCAGCGGCCCCTCCACTCCCCTTCCACGATCCGCGGCGATCCGCGGCCCCCCACCCCCTACTTACCTGTCTCCTGCCTTTTATTATTGCCCTTAATGAAGATGGCGGCCGTGGTTTCCCTAAAGTACTGAAGCCCCTGCCGCCATCTTAGTTGATGGCAGAGATGCGCACGTGTAGCACGCATGCGTGCCATCAACAAAGATGGCGGCGGAGGCTTCATCCCCTTAGGGAAACCGCAGCCACCATCTTCATTAAGGGCAATACTAAAAGGCAGGAGACAGGTAGGTGAGGGGCCACGCATGCACAAATGTGAAAACACACATGCCGGGGCCCAGTGCAGGGTGATGTCCAAGGGCCCCGGCATGCCTGGAGCCAGCCCTGGTCCCTATTACCCTCACAGAGCTACAGTTGCCAGAGTGGTTTAACAGCCAGTCCCTCTTACCAGAGAACTCTGAAAACTGTAGCTCTGTGAGGGGAATAGGGCATCTCCTCTCAGCACCCTTCAGAAACTACACCTCTTTGGGGGAAGCCATGACTTTTTAAAGTGGAATAACAGTAAAATATATAGTGTAAATGTGGCCTATCTGTGAGCTTATTCATTTAAATATTAATTTAATATTAATCATATCTTTTTGTAATCATATCTTTTTGTATGAATTGCTTTGCATAAAATATCTCAAAGCGATTTCACAGTACAGACATCATCATTAAAAAGCAATTAAAGACAATTCCATATGTAAAAATAATTTTTAAAATTTTCAGATAACTGTTAAAAATAATTCCATATGTAAAAACAATTAAAAACAGTTTCATATATAAAAACGATTTCTAATCCAAGACAGATGCCACTTCAATCCACGGCCACATAAGCATTGACAACACAGCTTTGCAATAGCCCCAGACCTAGTTCAGGAAATTTCCCTCCCTTCTCGTGCATTGATGACTGCTCTGCTGACATTGCCATGATAAAGGAAAGGATATGGTATAACTCAGCATACAAATCACAGCACACCCACTACCAGCATATTAAACCCATACAGGTACACATAACTTTGATGACAAAAGCACATGGCATGGGGCTATATGTCTCTGTCTCTGGTCTTGTATTGTGCACCCTCAGTGCTCACAAAGGGGAACTATGGCGAAAGGGCGTTTGGCACACAAAGGGAGCATTTTGTGCAAAACAACCCACATGGGAACATGAGCATGTCACTAACACTTCTCTGCTAACTTGAATCCTAACAGGTATTTTGCCTTGGGACTCCAGCCAGACACAAACTTCCCATGCCAAATTTCACTTCACCCCGACAAGATGAGATACCAGAACATACAGGTAAGCAAGGAAAGGATGAATACTTGCCACAGAGTATAACTACTGTATCTTTCCTGAATGATTCCCTCACTCCCTTTGCTATATGTGCAAACTGTGTCTTCCCTGCATTGCACTAGCACTCTTCCTCTGCAGAAGGTCCCTGGTTCAATCCCCAGCACCTCCAGGTAGGTTGGGGAATGTCCCCTGTGTGAAATCCTGAAGAGCAGCTGCCAGTCAATGTAGACAATATTGAGCTAGATGCACCAACGGTTTGGCTCAGTATAAGGCAGCTGCGTATGTCGCCCCCTCCAACATCTGGAAATAGTGTGTCCCACACAAAGAGGAGTCACTCCTCCCAACATCTCTGATGGCAAGGGCCAGGGACTCCACTCTATCCACTGCAACTGCTGGCCAAATACTCATGAGTACTTGTGCTTTGCAGTAGCACAGCCCAGATGCTTGGAGCAGAAGAACCGGACACTGCACCCCACAGACATCCATTGCAACCCCTAAGGTAGAAGGGGAAGTATATTCATAGTCACTGCAGTCACCCCTGCCCCCACACAATGGAGGAGCCTGAGGCCTGAGCTTTGGCTGAGTACTCAGGTGGCATCATTCCACCTTCTCGCTCCCTCCCTCAAAAACATCCTGCATGCTGGTCCAGGGACCGTGTGTGCCAGCTTCAGACTATGGTTTGCTATTCTCCTTGTGTAACCGTGTATTGCCCCTTGCTGTCCACAGTCCACTCACCCACAGGTACATTATCCACTCCACATCTGCTCTCTGATGCCCGCAAGTGTGGGGAAAGGTGGTCTGGGAGAAGGCTTTCTCTGTGGAAGCCCCCATATTGTGGAACTCCCTCTCATACAGAAGGGCACTTGGCATCATCATGTCTGTGGTTGTGGCTGAGTGGTCAGGGAACTGACCTGTGCTGTTTGCAGTACGATTTGGAGTCCCAGGAGCTCCCGTTCCCTTGCGTTTGACATGACTTTTCTCTCCCTGAACATGCAAAACATGAGTGGAGGCTCAGGATCTCATCTCCTGTTTCCCAGCCACATGTTCTCTGCAGTGAACTTTTGGAGGGTGCTGCTGTCAATGTGTGTCTGTGGCTGCCTTTGTTGTGTGTCCAGGACGGTCCATTGCCTTGGATGCTTGCTGAAAAAATATTCCCCTCTCCGGGTGGGTCTTGAACCCGTGCCCTAGGAGGGCAGTTGGCTCACTTTAAGGCAGGCCCAGTGAGCTATGTGAGTGTTGTGTTGTGTGGGCTTTCCTGCCTCCCTTTTGTGTACTTTATGCTCTTAAAACATAAGACGACTTGAGCACTTGCCTGGGGATTGTCAGCATGCGCAAGGATGTTGCTGGCTGTGCCGCTGGGACGGAAGGAGGGGGGGTTGCTCTGGCATCTCGCATGGTGTTTGTGTGGTGATGAGGTGAGCTGGGCATGCATCCCCATCATTATGAGTTCATTGACCCCATATGTGGGTGGCATTGCTGGCTCAGTCCCTGGTTGGTAGGTGCTGGTGGCAGAGTTTACAGAAATGCTGTTGGCGTGACTGTCATTCTAATGCCATTTTTGAATTTTGTGCTTGTTTGAATTTTGTGCTTGCCTTCTCTGCCTGGGCTGGGTATGCATTGGATACAATGAGCTTTCCACCGGCATAGTGGCAGCATATCTCCAGTCCTGCCGTAATATGAGGATAGGAATGCTCTATCAAGCATGCTTAGCTCTGTGTTGCATTGGTGCCTTAATTAACTGCATGTGTTACTTGATTAAGACATGGTGTCCTAATAAATATAATCAGAGAATCCAGCACGACACAGTTAATACAAGTGCTGGGGCAGGAGGGTGGTTCATTTTCAAGGATCAGTCAGTTGGGTTACATTTTCCTTACTGCTCTCCAGGTTCCAGTGCCAAGTTATGCAACATTTCTGCAGTAATAACGGAAACCTGTTTTCATTTAGAAAGCCACCAGCCCGCAAGATCTAAAACACAACATTGAAACTGTACATGTTCCATTCTAAGCAAGTTTGAACATTCAGATCTTTCTGAGTTAATGCAAGACCCTTTTAGATGGTCCGCCAGACATAGGGGAGGTGCTTGTCTGTGTAATGATGCCAATCGGGTGTGTGTGTCTTTCTAATGGAATTGGCACCCCCTGCCCCAGAATGGTCCTAGGGCCATGCAAAATAACTGAATAACCACCAGTAAGGAAGGGGGAGAAGTTGGATTTTGTTTGCATTGTAATGAGAAACAACCTAATTTGCCATATTCAACACAATATGTGAGCTGAAACAATTGGTTTTTTTTTTCAGATTTGTACTTCTCCAAATTTTGCAATGCATCCAACCAACCAATGTGTATAAAGGAGATGCATAAGGGAAAGTTTTCATAAAGATGCATACCTGCATGAAAATAATATACAAAAAATATATTAAGGAAAATTGCTTGCAAAAATGGGTATTAGGAGAAATTTACAGCTAAAATGCTCACGAATTTTCATGAGGATTTTAATATATATATATCACAAGTTGCTGCAGAAATATGGAGAACTGGATTTAGGATTGTCAAAACCAGAAACTGAAATTGACAGATTCATCCACCCCAATAACCAGTCCTTGCTCAGGTGGTCTGATTATTTATACATTTCCCCAAGTACACATGAGCTTCTCATGCATAAACAGCTCCTGTCCAGCTGAGAGAGAATCTAAGCTGAGAGAGAATCTAAGAGGCCAGTTGTAGTGTACTTTGCTGCTGATTCAAGGACAACTCCCAGAGGATTTCTAGCAAGAGGAAATGAGTCACATGATTAGAAGCTGGGCAGGAGCTCAGTACAGCCTGACCTTGGCTGAGGCTTTTTCATATAAGCCAGATAAATAAATAGTCATTTATCAATCATCTTGTCTTAACTAGTTTCCTCACCTAAACAGAATACTACAACTTGGGATGTCATAGAATTCCAACAAAACCAGAAATAAGAATAGAAATTGCCAAAATGGAAATGGACTGCCTTCAATTTGATTCTGGCTTATGGTGACCCTATGAATAGGGTTTTCATGGTAAGCAGTATTCAGAGGTGGTTTACCATTGCCTTCCTCTGAGGCTGAGAGGCAGTGACTGGCCCAAGGTCACCCAGTGAGCTTCATGACTGTGTGGGGATTCGAACCCTGGTCTCCCAGGTCGTAGTCCAACACCTTAACCACTACACCACACTGGCTCTCAGAAATTGCCAACATTCACTTGTTTGTCCCGTGTCTGGAATGGAAATCAATCCGGTGTTTGCTGCTATTGTGCTTTCAGTCTGCATACGATATGTCATTCATTAAGTTCCACCCACCCCACATTTGCATTAGTTTTCCTTCTCACTGAAATGAACGGGGTGAAATAATGTAATGCCAACGTAATTTATGTAATTAATTATGTAAATTAAGTAAGTTATGTAATTTTGCCACTGAGGACAGCAAGCAAATTAATGTAGAATTGGCTGGTCTGGTTGAGTTCACTCTGAGAATTGTAGCTCTGTGAGAGGAACAGGGGTCTCCTAACAACTCTCAGCACCCTTATCAAACTACACTTCCCAGATTCTTTGGAAGAAGCCATGCCTGTTTAAGGTGCTTCTTTACATGCATAGTGTAAACGAGGCCTAGGTTTTTCTCAGCATAGACCCATTGAAATTAATGAACCCAAGTTAGTCATGTCCATTAATATAAATGGGTTTCCTCTGAGTAGAACTAGCATTGGACAGAACCCTATGCATTGTTTGCTCCCTGAACCAAAAAAAACCACAGCAAACTTTTGTTTTGCTTAAATTAAATGCAGCTGTGAGGGGAAGGGATACTGACTGTTGGTGGGATCTCAGTGTGCAGGAAGGGGACGTTTATCCCTTCCTTCCCCAGCTGCAGCCACCTCCAAAATAGGAGCCCTTCCCCCTACAAGGCTTGGGGGGGGAGAAGTTCCCATTGGCACCTTAAGGTCATAACAAAAAAACTTTTTCATGGCCTCAGTGGAATCTCTCTTCAATTCAGAAAACGCAACACGCATTCAAGTTTGAGGAAAGCCTACAGAGTCAACTGTAGGCATTTGGACAGGCTGCGAGGAGTTTGCTGCTCTGGAAGGAGCCAGAGACCCTGCAGGGATCCACACAGCTGCTTGGGGGGGGGATGTGATGCAACATCAATGGCTTGTTTCCTGCCTGCTCCCATTAGGCTCTGTTTGTATATCTTTTTCAATAAAGCAAAGTTTACAAAGACACAATTGTTCCTGTCCCCAAAAGTTATCCTTGGACTTCTCGCTGTTTGGGGAGTGCATAACAGTATTATATAATGATGGTAATTAAATTTGCTCGATGTTTTCTCTGCAGACTTGTTCGCAGTACAGGTCTCATTTTATAAGATATAAACGCTGCTAAATGTGTTCCAAATGGCTACAGATCCTTCTTTCCTTTCTTTTCCTTGTCTATCAATTTGCTGGCTCCCCTGCTGTTCCTTTCCCTTAAGCTTTCCTGCATCTTAGCATCCTTTCAGGCAAATTTTATTTTGGAATGAGGCATGAAAAGCAGAAAGCATTCATTGTTAATGGGGGCACTCATCCCTAAGGATGTGGATATTTAATATGAATAAACTGATCAGAGCTCATTATTCTGAAAGAGTCGGGGGGGGTTAGGCAACTTTGTGCCTCCAGATATTGTTGTTGGCGACAGGCTGATGGGAACTGGAGTCCAGCAACAGATGGAGAGCACCACGTTAGCTAACTCTGGTCTAAAACTTAGGGTCCAGATTAGGGTTTTAGTCTAAAGCAGGCAAACATTTTGACCCTGAAAATTCTTCTCTGGCTTGGATTAAAATCCACACCAGAGAGGAATTGAAGTCTGCTCTCCATCCCTCTATCCCACTCATTCACACACACACTACTTTCGACATCCCTCTCATCACATCACCCATCATTTCTTCCTGGTCTAGCAGCACAGATGTGTGAGGTGCTGCTATGGCTGCATGTCAGATGCAATGAGTGCTGGGAAATGTAATTTTCCCAGTACTACTAAATCATGTCAGTGTTAGCAGAGGGACTTGAAAAAGCAGATGGAGTCCAGAGAGAAAATAAAGTCTGATAATACTTGCCTGAGGAAAACTGAACTCTTGTATAGGGTATAGCTTGAGGTTCTTAGGTCAGGCCTGGTATGTAGCAGGAAGATATTCAACAATTAAATGTACCAGGGAAAATCTCCCTCAGAACTACAGAGCCAATCAGAGGACATTCCACCTCACTAAAGATCTCACCACTGTGCCTCCTCTGTCCCCCTCTTGGCCAATTGACTTTAACACTAACAAAATTAACCCTAGGTTACAAACTTGAGTGATCCCTGCAATGAAGGAAAGTGCAGGGAGAAGGAAGGTTTGTTGGATGGAGGCAGACAAACAGGTTGATGCAAGGTTAGGGGAGATATCATTGTGGTGCAGCAGGGTATGAAAAAGGTTTTGGAAGCTGGGCTTGAAAAGGACGGATCTGGTTTTTGAGTTTGGGGTGAAATAGTTGGAAAACTTTTGAGCCCAGTTTTAAGCCTGAGTTCACCCATTGCCAATATCTGATCTGATGGAGAATCCTTTTAAGATAGCTGGGGAACCTGTGGCCTTCCACACGTTGTTGGACTTCAGCTCTCATCAGTCCCAGCAAGCATAGCTAATGGTCAGGGATGATGATTGCTGTAGTCTACCAAACACTGGAGGGCCACAGATTATTCTTAAAAAGAACCCTGCCAAAACAAAACAAAACAAAAACCTATCAAGTCCAACATCCCCCCCCACAATGGTTGATGTGCCACTCCGCTACAGACATAACTGCCTTCAAATCAATCCCGACTTATGGCGACCCTATGAATAGGGATTTCATGGTAAGTGGTATTCAGAGGGGGTTCACCATTGCCTCCCTCTTTACCCCCCCTTTTTTTAGAATGGGAGAAGAATCACCGTTTGTGTCTCTATGGTCTACAAGCATGGAGCACCCACCTTGCACACTAGTGTATGTCCACAGTGGAGGTGAAATGCACCAAACTCATTATACTGCAAAGAAAAGCTGCACCACTCAAGTTTAAACCAGACTGATTCTTAGCCTCAAAATAATGCTACCTCATGTTCTCCTTTATAAGTCTCTTTAGCTTCAGAGAAACCAGATAAGAGAGAATAAGCAACTGCTACTGCAAAAATGATTTGAACACACATTGGAAGCATAATTCCAACTACTGCTCACAGTCCATCATTTGTAACAACACCAATCCCACCCTCCTCCTCGAGTCTTTATAACTTCAAGTGCCAAACTATTTTTTTCTGAATAATTTCCAGTGTCATTCTGGAAATTCCTTAAATCTGTGGTGAGATATGCTTCCGCAGAAGGAGATACTGGTGAACAATCAAAGTGCTGTTACAGTGCACGTTTAAAAGAATCTTCTTGCTGCTGCGTTTAGCTGGGGGGCTGCATGTAGTTCTGCACTGACGCAAAGCCACATGCAGCTCTCCTGGTGGATCTGCACCACATTGCAACCGCATGAACTTGATGACCACATTTTATACTGGATAAATTGAGTTTTTACACTGGAGCTAAAATGAATTTCAGGGTTTGGCACTGGGGAAGGCAAGGTATGGGATCTAGCATGCCTTGGAACAACTTCTGTGGTGTTGTTTGTTATTAAAAAGCTGCATTTGCTAGCAGTAGATGCGTGGAGAAGAGGGATACTGAAAGGCTGAAAAAAGCTATGCCAGACCAGCATGGACAGAGGAGAAAGCTGGTTTCTTCCCTGTGTTTAGAGAGGTGAGAAGATTGCTGCAAAACAGTGATTGAGGGTGCTATAGAGCAGCCTTTCCCAACCAGTGTGCCTCCAGATGTTGTTGGACCACAACTCCCATCAGCCTCAGCCAGCATTGCCAATGCTCAGGAAGATGGGAGTTGTGGTCCAACAACATCTGGAGGCACAACTGGTTGGGAAAGGCTGCTATAGAGCTAAGACTCTGGTTTAAGAACCCACCATAGGCAATGTAGGGTAGGCCTGGAAGTGGGGAAGCCAAAGAATGGGGGCTCTTATGCTACCATCCTCAGCAAGTAGAAACTTCAAGCAAATTCTCATAGTTGAGATCAGACAGGCCTCCTCCCTGCTGAATATCTGCAGCTCAGTGAAGCCTTTTTTTTAGTTGTAGCAGGCATTTTAAGCGAATTTTCTGACCTTACAATTAATTTTAACTGAGTTTATTGGGTGTTCCAATAGTCCTATTGTATACCACTTAGAAACTACAGTATTAAGCTGTGAATTCATTAGTAAAATGAATGAATGAATAATATTTAGCCTGCTTGAAGAATTACAAATATATAATTTGATTCTCCTTCCACACTATTCCCACGAAAAGATTCATTGGGATTTAGGGAAAGAGGGAGGGGGGAACTCAAGGCTGAACAGGATTATGCAGTACCGACACAATTAAACAAAACACCACATATAACTTTTAAACATATTCCCCAAAGTTGGATTTTCAGAGAAAACTGTGGGGATGTTCAAACTTCAGAAAGTGAAACTTTAAATGTTGCCAAATGTTGAATTTTGGGGCAAAATTTCAGCTCTTGCTTACTTGGAGTAAAGGGACTGGTGTACAATATATTCACTTTCCTTAACACATAATTTCAGCAACGAACTCTTAGTATTTATACAGCATTTCTCCAAAGTGGTTGACCCATAAGCTCAGCCGACAAAGCAGGCCAGTATTAGATACAGGGGCGTGCCTGAAGGTCACCAAGGCCCTATCTGCATCTTATATTTAAAGCAGCATTGTACCACCTTAAACAGTCATGGCTCCCCCTCAAAAAAAAAAAAAATTCTGGGAACTGTAGTTTGTTAAGGGTGGTGAGAGTTGTTAGCAGACCCGTTCCCCGCACAGGACTTCAGTTCTCAGTTCTTGTCCCTCGGAAGAGGGATTGACTGTTAAACCCCTTTGAGAATTGTAGCTCTGTGGTAGGAATAGGGGGGTCTCCTCCTAACAACTCTCAGCAGTCTTAACAAACTACACTTCCCAGGATTCTTTGGGGGAAGCCACAACTGTTTCAAGTGGTATGACACTGCTTTAAATGTATAGTGCAGACGGGGCTGACGTAAACTCAGGATTGTCCAAGATCATTCTCTGGACCATGATGTTATTATTTGAGCTCATGCGTCCCTTCTTGCTGTGAACGAGAATCCCCAAAGGTTTAGAAAACAGCGCTAGAGGAAGTGACTCTTCTAGTAGTGGTGGCTGGTGCCCATTGGGACTGGGAGGGCGGAAGGCAGGGAGCCCAACAGTAGGCAGACCCAGAGTCAATAGCCAGAGGCAACTAATTTTGTCCCCATCCTCCTCCCTGCTGAGTTCTACAAGGGAAATACTGAAACTACAGTAAGGAAAAGCATGTTAACAGTCAGTGCCATCCCTGGACTGGTTGTAAGTAAGAAGGCAGGCAGGTGGGCACTGGCTGAGGGCAGACAAGTTGATGGGGCAGTGCCCATTTTGCTCTGATGGACCAGCCTCCACTGGCTGCTGGTGATTCACAGGTTCACCACATGAATCGGTAGTACAATGACAACTTCCTTTGCTTCTGTGGGTGGATGGGTGGCGATTTTCAGGTGGATTGTTAAAAGTGAGGTCCTGACTCCAAAACCACTTCAGACAGGAGATCAGACAACACAACTTGCAAGAATAGCAGTGTCTGTCCTGGTCTCTTGGCCACATTACCCTATGGAAAAATCACCTCAATTCTTTTATTGCTTTAACTGGCCTGGGCTCGCTCTTCTTTATTTCCTTCCCATCCATTTGTGTGGTATTGCTGGCACCATGATAATAGCCACTTGTGTCTTTCAAGAGCAGCCTGCCTCTGCTCACGCCCAAGGGTAGCTGGCTGTAATTTAATAGTTGGTGAAGCGATTTATGGACACCCTGCTTTTTTTCTCCCAAGCTAGCAGGCTTTCTGAAATAAGGACAGTCTTGATTTGTGCTGGGAAAGGGCCTAGCTGGAAGTAAGCCCTACCATTTAGGCTTTAATCCATTACATGAACACCCTCCACATAGAAATGTTATATAGGAACTGCATGATTTCTCAGATCCTAGATTTCTGATGGTTCCCAGCTCCAGCTCCAGAGAAGTTGCACGGGCACCTCATACCCATGGAATGTTTCCATGTGGAGGCACTTGAGCAATTGCTTTAGAAAAAATATATATCTGTGTGAGCTCTGAGCATTGTTGGAAACAGCCCTAAACACATTAAAATGGCAGATTCGGATACAAAAATGTGAATGTCTGAATTAATCTCAACTTCACAAAGAAAATATTGAGCCTGACTTGTATTCAGGCACAGTAAATTAACTGTGCACTCTCTCCTTAGGTAGAACCCAGATCCTAGAATTCACCCTTCCTCGCTTATCTTAGACTAGGTCAGGTGTGGGGAAGCTTTGGCCCTCCAGATGTTGCTGAACTACAACTGCCATCACCCCTGGCCATTGGCCATGCCTGATAGGGCTGATAGTAGTTCAGCAACATCAGGAGGGTCAAAGGTTCCCCACACCTGGACTAGGTGAAACTCTGCTCCAGGCTCGTGTTTAGAACCCTCCCAGGGAGGTGTATATCATCCTGTTAGAATCATAGAACAGTAGAGTCGGAAGGGGCCTATAAGGCCATCGAGTCCAACCCCCTGCTTAATGCAGGAATCCAAATCAAGTCATTCCTGACAGATGGCTGTCCAGCTGCCTCTTCAATGCCTCCAGAATCAGAGAGCCCACCACCTCTCTAGGTAATTGGTTCCATTGTCGTATGGCTCTAACATTTAGGAAGTTTTTCCTGATGTCCAGTTGAAATCTGGTTTCCTGCAACTTGAGTCAATTATTCCGTGTCCTGCACTCTGGGACGATCGAGAAGAGATCCTGGCCCTCCTCCGTGTGACAACCTTTCATGTGTTTGAAGAGTGCTATCATATCTCCCCTCAGTCTTCTCTTCTCCAGGCTAAACATGCCCAGTTCTTTCAGTCTCTCCTCATACGGCTTTGTTTCCAGTCCCCTGATCACCTTTGTTGCCCTCCTCTGAACCCGTTCGTTTATCTGCATCCTTCTTGAAGTGCGGAGACCACAACTGGACACAGTATTCAAGATGAGGCCTAACCAGTGCTGAATAGAGGGGAACTAGTACTTCACGCGATTTGGAAACTATACTTGTGTTAATGCAGCCTAGTACAGCATTTGCCTTTTTTGCAGCCCATCAAGGTCCCTTTGAATTTTGTTTCTGTCTTCCACGGTATTAGCTATGCCCCCCAACTTTGTATCATCTGCAAATTTGATAAGCATGCTTTGTACCTCCTCATCCAAGTTGTTAATAAAAATGTTAAAGAGCACTGGGCCCAGGACCAAGCCCTGTGGTACCCCACTCGTTACTTCCGCCCAGTTTGAGAAATAAACCTGTTAGCAACATCTGTAGTCAAGGTTTAACAGACAACAAGCCCTGTTCTTAGAAATGGGCAAAAATGCAAAGGAACCATTCAGAATCCAAATTAGGGTGCAGGCACACTAGCTGCTTCAAAAGCACCCAGACCCTTTTCTCTAGCTTCAGTTTTAAAAACACACATTTAAAATGCCTTTGCCCATGGCTGGACACACTTCCCTTCACCGCTGCTGATCACGGACCTTTTAGGACTGCCCCAAAATGCTAGGCCAATCACTGTCTGCCCATCCTACAGCAGAGCATTTTCATTGGTTGATCTACCAAACAGTTTGGATTTCAGTTTCAAGCTGATTTCTTGGAGAAATGCAATGGAGCTGCATTTCCCCACGTTTTGGAGTAAAAAGGGGCAGAGTTTGACTAGCGTCAGCTTTCTCCAGCTTCAGAAAAAAGAGGTGGAGAAGCAATGAAGCCCACACAACTGCAAGTATGTCTGTACCCTTAATTAAGCAGCTAAACTGAACCTGAGTTAGGTTTGCACTACATAAGTCTGCATACGCAACATACTAGTGAGTAATAAACAAAGACACGCGTGAAAAGGAAGGTATGATGGGGAGGAAGAGGAAAGGAATCACTGCATTATGAACTTAAGTCTGCTTTCCCCAACTTGTCTTCATTAGCCCAGCCGGTAGTTAAGAGTCACCAAAAGGTTTCCAGTATCCACGCCCCCTTGCCCAGAGTTTACAGCCTACACTTCTTGGAAGCATGAACACTATCTGAATTCATCTAAAACTGGAGAACAGAAGCTGGGATTTAGTCACTTCACTCACTGCTATTTATAACATCTATTTGTGGAGGATACAGGTGGATGCTTTGACTCACTACACACAATCACTAAATATAAGCCAGGAAAATCCCATAATGATGTCTCTCTGGTGTCCCTGGAAGTCAGCGGAGGAACCAACAAATGAATGCAAATTGTACCGTGCTAAGACAGAACCTCTTGTTGCCAAGATACATGCGGCCAGGTGGGAAGTGTTAAAAAAGGCAGCACAAAGACTGACGTTTGCTGCGTCAAGTCTCTTCTTCTTCTGAGAATGCACCTGTATTTGGGCTTTAATTGTAGTCTGGACTTTATACTTGCCAGGAAAGGGAGTTTTTGTTGCTCTGTTGATCTAAGGGGATGAGAAATATAGACTTGATTAGGGGATATAGCAGGATGGAGAACCCCAGGCTCTGCATTCTTTTCTGGGTTACCTTACAATGACCACATGCCAATGGTAGGCAGGGCCAGAGGCAAAAGTGGGCGGAGCAACACATGTAAACGTTACCTTTTTATACTAGTCCAGTTTCTACACACTTGCACTCTCCAGCCAGCAAAAAAAAACGCTCAAGAATGCGAAGAAGGGCCAATGAGGAGTGTGGTCTGGGAAGAATTATTAGAGAGGCCTGGAGGGCAACATTCAGCTCCTGGGCCTGACGTTCCCCACCCATTCATATAGCATATTTCAACCATCCAGGGTAGTGGTCGGCAGTCAGGAGGCAGTACTGCATATCTGACCTCCTGACAGCAGAGCTGGTGCTGCATAACAGCAAAGGGGAGAAGGGAGGTAGTGGGAATATCTGTGCTTTGTGGGAGCACTGGATTGGCTTTGTCAGTGCACTTGCACAGCACCAGGGCCCCTTCCACCTCGATCCTCCTCCCTCCCACTACGCAGCAGTGACTCCACTGCCAGGAGGTTAGGCGCGTGGTGACAGCCCTCCCCATCAGCCGCTACCGTCCCCGCAGCTCAAATGAGCAAGGGCTTCAGTCTACATGGCTCTCCCTGCCTGTCTACACAATGAGAGAGGATGATTGCAGGAGAAATGCAGGGCTTGCCATCTGTGTGGCCAAGGGTGCCTGCAGAGGGTCAAGGGGGTGCTTGCCCCATCTAGAATTCTAAATGTAATGGTGGATGGAGTGGCTTGCCAATGACTCACGGTAAGAATTCACAGACCTCCCCCCCGCCACCAATATTTTTGTGGACACTCTTGTGTAGGGCCTGGCCAACCCTGTTGGATTCAGACTCAGTCTCATTGATGTGTTTTTCTCCATTGTGTTTAATGTGAAATCTCAGTTTAGAGTGTAATACAGATCAGTTTACAGTTTACACAGGAGTTGGCATCTTTATACAGCATAACTAGGCATGACTATGTAACCCCTATGGATTATTGGTTTGGCCCAGTGGGTAAGGAAACCTGCACTTTTGAGTTTTAGTTCAGAAAGAGAAAGAGCTGGAGATGAAATGAGCTGTTAATTAGGCCCTTGTCACCTTGAATTAGGTAATAAGATTGTAATTTATATGTGTAGGAGGGAATTGTCCAAGCTGGATTTAGAAAGGGAAAAGGCACCAGAGATCATATCGCAAACATGTGTTGGATAATGGAACGGACCAAGGAATTTCAGAAGAAAATCACCCTGTGATTTATAGATTACAGCAAAGCCTTTGACAGTGTAGATCATGAAAAACTATGGAATGCTTTAAAAGAAATGGGAGTGCCACAGCATCTGATTGTCCTGATGCGCAACCTATACTCTGCACAAGAGGCTACTGTAAGGACAGAATATGGAGAAACCGATTGATTCCCTATCGGAAAGGGTGTGAGAGAGGGGTGTATTTTATCACCCTATTTAATCTATACGCAGAACATTTTATTTTATTTATTATTTATTTTATCATATGGAAAGCAGGATTGGACCAAGATGAAGGAGGTGTGAAAATTGGAGGGAGAAATATCAGTAATTTAAGATATGCAGACAATACCATACTACTAACAGAAACCAGTAATGATTTGAAACAAATGCTGATGAAAGTTATAGAGGACAGCACAAAAACAGGACTACAGCTGAACGTCAAAAAGACTAAAGTAATGACAACAGAAGATTTATGTAACTTTACAGTTGACAATGAGGACATTGAACTTGTCAAGGATTATCAATACCTTGGCTCAGTTATTAACCAAAATGGAGACAATAATCAAGAAATCAGAAGAAGGCTAGGACTGTGGAGGGCAGCTGTGAGACAACAAGAAAAGGTCCTCAAATGCAAAGCTGTATCACTGAACACTAAAGTCAGGATCATTCAGACCATGGTATTTCCGATCTCTATGTATGGATGTGAAAGCTGGACAGTGAAAAAAGCAGATAAGAGAAAAATCACCTCATTTGAAATGTGGAGTTGGAGGAGAGCTTTGTGCATACCACATGGACTGCGAAAAAGACAAATAATTGAGTGTTAGAAAAAATTAAACCAGAACTATCACTAGAAGCTAAAATGATGAAACTGAGGTTATCATACTTTGGACACATAATGAGGAGACATGATTCATTAGAAAAGATAATAATGCTGGGAAACACAGAAGGGAGTAGAAAGAGAGGAAGGCCAAACAAGAGATGGATTGATTCCATCAAGGAAGCCACAGACCTGAACTTACAAGATCTGAACAGGGTGGTTCATGACAGATGCTCTTGGAGGTCACTGATTCATAGGGTCGCCATAAGTCGTAGTCGACTTGGAGGCAGATAACAACAACGGAGGGAATGGAAGAGTAAGTTCCTTTTGGTGGCTTTATGTATTTGGATTTTATATGTGTGTTCATCTTACATTTGATTTAGGCTTTAAGGTGTTTGTGGGAATCCTTGATCTTGCTATCTTGGACTTCTCTGCAAGCAACTCCTGCATTGATGCCTTGTTGGACACATGGGACTTTGGGAATTATTAAATATACATGTTATATTTTGTTGTATTGTTGTTCCTATATTTGCTACCTGATTTACACTTGCCAAATATTACAAATTGTAATTGTGTTTGCGTTCTTCATATATAAAGTAGCTCCATAGAATCCAAGAGACTGATACTCAAGCTAAGACGTCTCAGCAATTAGACAGGCTTGGAGTGAGCTTTCTATTTGTGTGGGTAAGCCTTCTCTGAACAGGACTGTGTGAGCAAATGGCACTCTTACACACAGGTTGAAAAGCTGGCTATCTGAGAGTGCCTGCACATCTGCCAGTGTGTCCTTGGCGACAGCGGCACTTCATGCACATCCTGCTTTGACACCGCCTCTAGCTGAGCCTCTGGTTCCTCTGCCTTGGGAGGAGGTGCAAGTGGCAGCTTGGGTGTCAAGGCAGGGCTGAGAGATGGGACAAGGGCCCGCTCATTGTCAGACAGTGCTTCTTCAACTGGAACTGGAACTAAGGGGGCAGAGCTATCACTGCCTAAACTCAGAGCTTGGAAAAGTTACTTTTTTGAACTACAACTCCCATCAGCCCCAGCCAGCATGGCCACTGGATTGGGCTGATGGGAGTTGTAATTCAAAAACAGTAACTTTTCCAAGCTCTGCCTAAACTGCTGAATCCTTCCTGTTGCATTCCCCTCCCTCTGCAGTCCACTGGGTCCCTTCCCAGGATCCCATTATTCCTCTTCTTCCTCCTCCTAATCACTCCACCAGGAGTTCTCTGCAGGGCCCATGACAGGGTTTGGCTCTTTTCCCACTGTTGGCACAAAGTGTCCAGGGAAAGGCATTTGACTTTATACTTCCCATAATTTTAGCTGTACACCACTATGCTCAGCTGTGAGCATAGGCATGCCAGGTCCATACAAAACATGAACACTTTTCCAAAAAAACATTTAGAAAGATATATAGAACACTTAATAACAAAATTCTCTAAGCAGTGTACATAATACATTCATTGACAATACGCAGCTAAAACCCACAAAACTGTTAAAAGCAAGTATACATAAGCTAAAGATCAACAGAACATAGATAAAATCAGTGAACACAATTACGATATGAGGTAACTGAATTATATGCCTGGGTTGGTTTGTTGAAAAAATATATAGTTGTATGTACTATGGTCCCCTCCAGATATTTTCCAAATCTACAATATTCTTTTGAAATGAGGCAACCAGACCTATATACATTATTCCAAATGTGGCCACACCACATATTTATATAACAGCATTATGATATCAGCAGTTTTATTTTAAATATCCTTCCTAATGATCCCTAGCATGGAATTTGCCTTTTTTCACAGCTGCCACACACTGGTCAACATCTTCATCGAGCTATCCGCTACGACCCCAAGGTCTCATTCCTAGTCAGTCACTACCAATTCAGATCTTATGAGTCTATATGTAAAATTAACCATTTTTTGCTCTAGTATGCATAACTTTATACTTGTTGACGTTGAACTGTATTTGCCATTTGACTGCCCATTCATTCAGTTTGGAGAGGTCCTTTTGGAGCTCTTTGCAATCCCTTTTTTGTTTTAACAATCCTGAACAATTTAGTATCTTCAGCAAACGTGGCCACATCACTGCTCACCCCTATGAGCAGTTTATGAACAAGTTAAAAGGACAGGTCACAATACTGATCCTTGGGGGACTCCCCTTTTCTGCATCCCTCCATTGGGAGAACAGCCCAATTATTCCTACTCCCTACTTCCTAGCCAGTTCCTGATCCATGACTGCTAAGCTTACTCAGGAGTCTTTGGTACCATGATGAAAGCTTTTTGAAAATCCAAGTACACTCGTGTGTGTGTGTGTGTGCGTATTAGTGTTTCTTATTTTGTACATCTCGCAAAGATTGTCGTAAGTATTAAGTGGTATATAAACATACAAAATAATAATATATTAATTAATAAAGGTGATCAGAAAGGTAAAACAAAAGTCTTTATATCTAAAACAGAAAGAGTTCGTGATATCTCAAAGAAACTGTCACCTATAAAATGATGCACAGATGGTATCAAGATTATTACTTAAGGAGAAACTCACACACAGGTTAAGGCAGCCTTTCCCACCTAGTGGGCCACCAGATGTTGTTGGACCACAATTCCCATCTTTCCTGACCATTGGCAATGCTGGCTGAGGCTGATGGGAGTTGTGGTCCAACAACATCTGGAGGCCCACTAGTTGGGAAAGGCTGGGTTAAGGGCAATGAGACAAGGAACAGAAGCCAATAAATTTTATGGAATTTGGTATCGCTTCCTTGTACACATCAGTCAAAGTGATGGAAGATGTGCCCCCCACCAGCCTCTCATGCTCAAATGTGGCAATCTGTATTGGGATGATTCCTGTAAAACAGAGTATTGTTAACTAGTATACTTACCAGCCCTGATTATTGCCTAGATGTATGTGACCTTAAGTACTCCAGTGTTCACTCTCTCATTTAGTTACTGGTTATAATTATTATGTTTCTTTGTTCTGTATTGAATTACTCTTAAAACTCAATAAACACATTATTTAAAAAACCAATACAAATAAAAGATATAAAGATTATCATCTTTTATACTAATAGCAAATTCAGTTCTGTGAATGCCACTTCTCATGTAGCCAAAATAACACCACGGAAATATAAAAAAATATTTTTTGGGAGGTGGGGATACATTAAGGGGAACGTAGAAAGCTACCTTATACCGAATCATCCAGTTCAATATTGTCTACACTGACTGGCAGCAGCCCTCTAGGTTTTCAGACAAGGAGCATTTCCAGCCCTACCTGGAGATGCCAAGCATTGAACCAGGGACCTTCTGCCTGCAACCCCCCTCCCCCAAAAAAGCACAGTGGGATGCTGAGTGTCTGTTGCGGGGGAGGGACAACAACCCTGAGGTGGGGGAGGGGGATGGAATCTTCTGGAAGAATGAATGGTTGACAGGTTGGCAAGTGAAAACTCTGCACTCATTACTGCAACATTGTACTGCAGGCCCCACTTATACAGTGTTTAAAACTTAAAATTAAAAACCTCTTGTTCTGGTTAAAAAGATTGGGGAGACTCAGCATATCATGGACAGTTCTAGGCCCATTCCAGAAGTAGCATCCTAGGCAGGCCTAGTACAACCAACATTCCCAGGTCACCCTGTATGTTCCAGGCCTCTGGCAATGTATGTATTTTTCATATTCCATTTTGTGCATTCTGAAAGACACCTAGTGCATCTGGTAATTTGCCTATCTATATATATAGATGGAAAGTTAGAAATAATTACTATAACTTAAATAGAAATACAATGCAATTCACCTTAATGGGCAAGACTGACCAGGTGCCAGTCTGCTATCCAGGTGCTAATTGTAGATTCATAGAATCATAGAATAGTAGAATTCGAAGGGACCTGTAAGGCCATGGACTCCAACCCCCTACTCAATGCAGGAATCCAAGTTTAAGCATACCCGATAGGTGGCTGTCCAGCTGCCTCTTGAATGCCTCTGGTGTTAAGAGAACCCACCACTTCTCTAGGTCATTGGTTCCATTGTCGTACCGCTCCAACAGTTAGGAGTTTTTCCTGATGTTCAGCCAAAATCTGGCTTCCTGTAACTGGAGCCCATTATTCCATGCCTTGCACTCTGCAATGAATGACAAGAGATCCTGGCCTTATTCTTCTCAAAGCTAAACATGGCCAGTTCTTTCAGTCTCTCATCATAGGGCTTTGTTTCCAGTCCCCAGATGATCCTTGTTGCCCTCCTCTCAACATGTTCCAGTTCACCTGCATCCTTCTTAAAGTGTGGTGTCCAGAATTGGATGCAGAACTCAAGATGAGGTCTAATCGGTGCTAAATAGAGGAGAACTAATGCTTCATGCAATTTGGAAACTATACTACTATTAATGCAGCCTAAAATAGCATTTGCCTTTTTTGCAGCCATGTTGCACTGTTGGCTCATATTCAGCTTATTTATTTATATTTTTATTTATTTATTAAATTTATATACCGCCCGACTAGCAATAGCTCTCTGGGTGGTGAACATAAAATAGCATAAAAATACAATGAATAACAAAATAATACTAAAATACAATCAACAATCCAATACAATAAACATTTTTAAAAGTAAATCAGTGTAACTTAAAATGCTTCAGAGAATAGGAAGGTTTTGACCTGGCGCCGGAAGGAGAGCAGAGTCGGCACCAGGCGTACTTCCTCGGGGAGACTGTTCCATAGTTCGGGGGCCACCACTGAGAAGGCCCTAGATCTTGTCATCACCCTCCGGGCCTCCCTGTGAGTTGGAACCCGGAGGAGGGCCTTTGTAGCAGAACGTAGTGCATGGGCCGGTTCATATCGGAAGAGGCGTTCCGCAAGGTATCGTGGTCCCGCACCGTATAAGGCTTTATAGGTTAATACCAACAATTTGAATCTAGCCCGGAAACATATTGGCAACCAGTGCAAGCTGGCCAGAACAGGTGTTATATGCTCGGACCGCTTGGTCCTTGTCAGTAATCTGGCCGCCGCATTTTGCACTAGTTGTAGCTTCCGAACTGTCTTCAAAGGTAGCCCTACGTAAAGCGCATTACAGTAATCCAAACGTGAGGTTACCAGAGCATGTACCACTGATGTAAGGTCCTCTTTACTCAAATAGGGACGTAGCTGGGCTACCAACCGAAGTTGGTAAAACGCATTCCTAACCACCGAGGCTACTTGAGCCTCAAGTGAGAGGGAAGAGTCTAAAAAGACTCCCAGACTACGAACCTGGTCCTTTAGGGGGAGTGTAACCCCGTCCAGGACAGGGTATATATCCACCATCCGATCAGAGAACCCGTCCACCAACAGCATCTCAGTCTTGTCTGGATTGAGCTTCAGTTTGTTAACTCTCATCCAGTCCATTGTCGCGGCCAGGCAACGGTTCAGCAAATTGACAGCCTCACCTGAAGAAGATGAGAAGGAGAAGTAGAGCTGCGTGTCATCAGCATACTGATGACAACGCACTCCAAAACTCCTGATGATCTCTCCCAACGGCTTCATGTAGATATTAAAAAGCAGGGGGGACAAAACTGACCCCTGCAGGACCCCATATTGGAGAGCCCACGGTGTCGAGCAATGTTCCCCAAGCACTACCTTCTGGAGACGACCCGCCAAGTAGGAGCGGAACCACTGCCAAGCAGTACCTCCAACTCCCAACTCCGCGAGCCTCTCCAGAAGGATACCATGGTCGATGGTATCAAAAGCCGCTGAGAGATCAAGGAGAATCAACAGAGTTACACTCCCTCTGTCTCTTTCCCGACATAGGTCATCGTACAGGGCGACCAAGGCTGTCTCAGTGCCAAAACCGGGCCTAAAACCCGATTGAAATGGATCTAGATAATCAGTTTCATCCAATAGCGCCTGGAGCTGGCCAGCAACCACCCGTTCCAAGACCTTGCCCAGGAATGGAACATTCGCCACTGGCCTGTAGCTGTTAAAATTGTCTGGGTCCAAGGAAGGCTTTTTCAGGAGTGGTCTCACCACTGCCTCTTTCAGACAGCCCGGGACCACTCCCTCTCATAAAGAGGCATTTATCACTTCCTTGGCCCAGCTACCTGTTCCATTCCTACTAGTTTTTATCAGCCAGGAGGGGCAAGGATCCAGTACTGAAGTGGTTGCATGTACCTGTCCAAGCACCTTGTCCACGTCCTCAAGTTGAACCAACTGAAGCTCATCAAGCTTGTGATCAACAACAATTCCAAGATCCTTCTCGCATGTAGTATTGGGCGACTTCAAGGCCCTTCCTCACTTTCCTTTTTTACAGTTCTTTGTGTCTAAGCAGGTTTTGAGCAGATACCTCTTTGAATAGGGGACTCCTACAAATAGAGGACTGTCCTCTGTCGGGTTAAGATTCATGGCCATACCTAGAGACACCAGGGATTGAACCTGGCATCTTCTGCATGCTAGGCAGATGCTCTGCCACTGAGCTGCTGAGGTAAGGAAAATAAACACTGCTGTCCTTCCCCATTCTTTTAAGCTTTCACCCATCCTTTTAATGCCTGAAGAGGCCTCCTGTGTGATGAACTGGCATTAAGTCATCACATCTGGAATAAATTCCAAAAGGAATGGTTAAAAATCTACTAATGTGTAGGAAAAACAGAAGTATATGCAAGACTTAACTGCAAGCCAATTAGATATGAATTTTCCAAAAAATACAGATAGAAAAGGAAATTGTTACGAAAACAGGGTTAAATGGAAAATGTTGCCTCAGGATCTCTAAAAAGCAACCACAGCAGTCTGGGTCTCTCGCTTTGAGAAAGAACAAGGAAAGACAAGAAGACAATGAGTGAATATTTTGAGCCACTTTGCTCAAAACGGAGGATTTAAAACTATGTCTGAACTGTCTGTTGCTTGACTGAAGACCAAGTAGGGCTGGGGCAGAAATTAGATTTTCTTTGCATTTTAAGAAACTACCTAATTTGCAGTGCTTGAACCAAGTGAAACACAGCTACCCTTTAATATCTGCATTTCTCCATCAATTTTAGGTTATTTTAAACTGTTTTTAATTATGTGTTTAAATTTGTTGTTACCTGCCCTGGGACCTTTGTGTGAAGGGTGGGTAATAAATTCTAATTCTAATAATAATAATAATAATAATAATAATAATAATAATAATAATAATAATATACAGTTCTCCAACCAAACAATGTGTAAAAAATGCATATATTAGGGGAAAGCAAGCATAAAAATGCACATATATTAATGACAATAGCATACAAAAATCCATTATATTAGCCGAAACTGCATACCAAAATGTGGATATTAGTTAAAATTGCTTACCAAAACATGCTAATTGGGAGAAATTTGCACTAAAATGTTTACAAATTTTCTCTTTGTGAAATGCACAAATTGCAGAAATGTGGAGAACTGAATTTAAAATTGGAAACATGAGAAAGTATGGGTTGTCTCCAACTATGTTTTACTCAGAATAGACCCATTGGGTGGTATCCAACTAACTCATTCTGTCAGCATAAGGATTTCTGCTTGCACAACAGAACTTCCCTCTTTTTCTCCTCTCCTTTTGTGCCTTCCCCAAATCTGTTCCACAGGGTTGGGGGAAAACCCAGAACAGATTTAGGGAGTGCTTGGGGGGGGGAGAAGAGGGTGTAAGTTCTGTTGCACAAGCAGAAATCCTTGCATTGATGGAACGAGTTAGTTGGATGCCGCCTATTGAAATTAAAAGACCTAAGTTAGTCATGTCCATTAATTTCAGTGGGCAGTATCCAGTAGTGTAATGGCACATTTAGAAGTGCAGTGCCCCTTCAGGCCACACTCCCTCCAGCCTCTCTCTTTCTCTCTCTCATACACACCCACCATAGAATTGCCAATCTGCCCCCCTCATGGAGGAGAAGGAGGCAAGAGAGGAGTCCCTCCAGCCGAATGATCAAGTGCTGGGAGGGATGCAAATCCCCATGAAGCCCTGAGCCATAATAATGCTGCTGCCACCTCCACTGGGGAGGGGTGGGGAAAGAGACACTGAGGGGAAAGGCGCGTGCACACCAGCCAGCCAGCAAGTCAACCCCCTCGTCTTTTGCCAGAGAGGATTCCCCACCAGGCGCATTCTCTGCCTGCCTGCCCCCACCCTTTCTTGTGCATCAGTCCTGTCTTGGTTGCCGTTGTCACTTTGGGTTGGGATGTAGGCCAGAGCCACTCCCGCTGGCAGATACACATGCACCTGTTGGCGGCAGGCGGAGGATGCGGCAATAGCCTCCCCAGCAGCACCAGACGGCAGAGAAGGAAGAGGAACAGGAAAAGGAGGTGCCACACTGTGGGGCAGGAGACAGACTGTAGGCTGGGGTGGGCAAATATCTGCTTAATCCTGACCCCCGTGGCTGTCTCTTGCCCCACAGTGTGGCGCCTCCTCTTTCTGCTCCTCCTCCATAGTCTGGCACTGCTCAAAGAGGCTGTTGCAGAGGCCTCCGCTGTATTATTCAGCCTGCCCCCCCCTCCTCTCCTGCCTCCTCCTCCTCTGTGGTGGTGGTGGGGTGGATCGAAGGTGGCCGGCGTCCCGTCACCACCCTCCCATTTCTTTGCACATAAATCTGCTCCAGAGGGTTAGGGGAATTTCCAGAACGGATTCAGGGGCATGCAAGAAGAGGAGAGGGCAGGGAAGTTCCATTGTGCAGCTAAAAGTGCTTACACTAATGTAACTGATTAGTTACAGACCACCCAAAAGGTCTACTTTGAATATGACTATGCAATCCTGAAAGAAACGAAATGGATAGATTCACCCATTCCTCAGACCAAGACTCTTAGGCTGTCTGCAGCTGCTACCTTTGCCTCCAGACTGCCAGATGATAACCATAACCCGTGCTTCTCAGCATGCTACCTTTCTCACGGAGCATTGAAATGCATGATCCCTTTTCTGCATTGTGCCAAGAGGCAGGGGCGTTGCTAGGGATGTAAAAGTTTGTGAAGGTGAAGGGGCAGGAGATCCAGAGTCCAGCAGAAATGACCCAGGACTTGGACTCCTTGGGCTACCCTGTAATGACGCCCCTGCCAAAAGGACTCCATCATGTGCATTTGCTGAACCCGATTATTGGCTCTTAGAAAAAGGCTGTTTCCTTGCTGTGTGCCTCTCCTTGGTATCATAGCCATTGGTCAGAGCTACAAATTCATCCATTATAGCCACATAACCATTCTGAGAAGCTGCTGACCTAGAACACAATTCATGCCATTTGTTTGTTTCATCCTTTGTTCTGGCAGGGGTGAGAATTGTCAGGACCACCGTGGGAGTGCTAGAGACTGCAGCAGTAATGAAGAAGGAGCAAAAATAGGCTCTGGTAGTATTGGAGGGAAAGCAAATTTAGCCATACTGGCCTTATTACATACACTGAATGACAAAGTCCACACATGCTAGGATTGACTCAGTACCAGGTATTGAAAATTGAAGGACTGATTTTGGTATCATCTCTGTAATGTCTTGTAAGGGTCATGGGTGGGGTTGTTTTTTATTGTTTTGTTTTCATCATGTTATAACCTATCATTAAGTATGTTGGAGAATTCTGAAGAAAATGAAAACAGGAGTGGAAATAATTGATATTCATTTATTTGCCCCATGGCTGGAACAGAAATCAATCCAGTGAATCTGATTAGTATTTGCTGTTGTTGTTGCTTTCAGTCTGCAAATAATACATGATGGGTTATGTTCCCCTCTCCCATTTGCATTGCATTTCCTTTGCACTGAAATGAATGGGGTAGAATAATGTAATGACAATATAATTTACATAATTAATTATGGAAATTTCACCACAGCAGACAGCAAAACCAATGACGAAGTTTTTGGTGAAAGATGAACTGTAGTGGAACGGAAACAGTGCTGCATGTGGCGAATACAGGGCAGAATGAAAAATGTTGTCTTCTCACATTCCTACTTGCCATGAGATCTGTTTGGCAAAGGATGGGTAAGAAATACAAATCATCATCATCATCCCAATTTATGTAGGCTCCAAATGTCTCCCCCTTTCTGGCATGCAAATCATTATCCATCAATCTGGATGAGAGATGGAGTGATCTGTTAATTTTGGTTCTCTCAGTTTCTCATTTTTCCAATCTTAAATTCAGTTCTCTACAGCAATATACAATTAAAAAAAAAAATCCTCATGAAAATTCTCCAGCATTTTAGTGCAAACTTCTAATTAATAATTTTTGTATGCAGTTTTGACTAATGTATACATTTTTGGAAGAAATGTCTTGTCATATAATGTATTTTTGTATATTATTTTCACTCATATATTTATTTTTATGCACACTTTTCCCTGACATATGCATTTTTCCGAACATTGTTGGTTGGTGAACTGCATTGCAAAATTTGAATAAGTGCACATTTCAAAGGATGGCTCTGTTTCGGTTCTCATATTGTTTCAGAAAGTGTGGATTTGATAAATTCTGCTTGAAATGCGAACTGAATCGAAATTCTCACCCATCCCTAATCTAGATGTATATGCCTCAGGTCTTATGCCTCACCACACCAGAAGCTCCTGCTTGCAGAATTGCTGGGTTTGCTACAACTGAAGGAACAGAAAAAGCACTGGCAGATAGAGTAAGTCAAGTGGCTGGTCTATCTTTTTTTTGACAGGGACACGAAAGTATTTATATGAGTTTTCTGTGGAACATCACATCCATTTTGTCAAAACAATTTTCCAGTAATGAAACATGTTTTGACCATTTCTAAGCAGAGATAAATCACTGGCAAAAATACCTTTGTCGAACTGTAATAAGATATTGAATCATAAGAATCTCTTAAGTGTCACTCCTGAACAAAGGTCCATAGCTATAGGCTGACATCCTTTAAAAAAAAAAATTGAAAGGACATTTCAGGAAGGGACAATTGATGGTCAAGAAGCAAAAGAGATGAAGGCATTTTTACTCACTTTCCCCAAGGTATAGTTAAATTATGGAATTCACTCTCATGGGAGGCAATGAAGACCACAAACTTGGATGACTTTAAAAGAGGACCAGAGAAATTAATGAAGAATAGTAAGTGGCTACTAACTATGATGGCTATGCTGTGTCCCTAAAATGGAATGGACTGCCTTCAAGTCGATGCCAACTTATGGCGACCCTCTGAATAGGGTTTTCATGGTAAGCAGTATTCAGAGGGGGTTTACCATTGCCTTCCTCTGAGGCTGAGAGGCAGCGACTGGCCCAAGGTCACCCAGTGAGCTTCATGGCTGTGTGGGGATTCGAACCCTGGTCTCCCAGGTCGTAGTCCAACACCTTAACCACTACACCACACTGGCTCTCTCTGGCTCTAAAGACAGAGGCAATATGCTTCTGAATAGCAGTGGCTGGAAACTGCAGGAAGGGAGAATGCTCAGGTCCTGCTTGTGAGCTTCCTGTGGGCAACTGGTTGACCACTGTGAGAACAGTATGATGGACTATATTATTATTATTATTTATTACATTTGTATACCGCCCATAGCCGAAGTTCTCTGGGCGGTTTACAACAATTAAAAACATTAAAAACAAATATACAAATTTAAAAACACTTAAAAAAAATTAAAAACACATGCCTGGGAGAAGAAGAAAGTCTTGACCTGGTGCCAAAAAGATAACAGTGTCAGCGCCAGGTGCACCTCGTCAGAGAGATCATTCCATAATTTGGGGGCCACCACTGAGAAAGCCCTTTGGCCTTATCTAGTAGGCTCTTCTTATGATCCAACTGCTGTTTCCCTGTTCCAAATCATCCCACCACCGCCTCTGCAAACTGCTGTAGTTCCCAGAATGGTTGAACAATGAGTCCCTCTTCCCAGGGAACTCTGGGAATGTAGCTCTGTGAGGGGAATAGGAGTCTCCTAACAACTGTCAACACCCTTGACAAACTACATTTCCGAGGGTTCTTTGGGGGAAGCCATGACTTTAAAGTGGCATAGTAGTGTTTAAATGTATAGTGCAGATGGGGCCTTGGTAATGTACTTCCCACAGTGTCCCTGATGTAGCATTGGCCTGGGGAATTGTGGGAAATTTAAAGGGTGGCTCCAAGCCACCTCACACTGATTGCAGTTTTGCTGCTCCTGTCCACAGCTGCCAGGGAAACCTGCCGGAGCCTGCTGACATAGGAGTGGGCCCACAAGAGCACACTTTGCTGATGACCCTCTCAATCCTGGAGCCTCCCTGAACTCTACCAGTGTTCTGCATGCAAATGGCCCTTCCCTAAGGGTCTTTTCACTCGAAAAGAGAAGGACCATCAGAGAACAGTTTCAGGGATTTGTGTGAAATGTGTCCTTTGGTCAAAAATGCTGGGAAGCAAAAGTATCTGGATGCTACAAAACTGGGTTTTGATATTTTCCCATTAGGCGAGGCCCATCAGACCTACACGTCTGACGTCCCTGGTTCCCCAAATGGCTTTTTATTGTTATTTCTTAATGGGCATCAGTAGAGACACCCAGAGTCAATATTTGCTTTCCGTTTGTGGTATTTTTTTCCTTCCTAGGGAAAGGCAGAATGGTTTGTGTCAGCCCCTAAGAAAAAGCAATGTTAGGGAAGGTGTAGTCTGGCAGCTAACAGAGCCATCCAACCGCCTCCCCTGACACCAGACTGGATTAGGCAGACGCGTCCCTTGCTGAGGTCTGTTGACTGAGCTGGCCTTCTGATATTAGATCCCGAGCCATTTTCACTGCTGCTTCTGGGCAACGACATGGAGCCCAATCTGGGCCTGATCCCGTGCCAGCTCAAGGCTGGTGCAGCAATCTTCCTGCCCCCCCTTCCATCCTGGCCACAGCGTGTGGCAGAGATGCTGATGTGGTAGCGACGGTGCTGTGCTGTTACAACCCCACCAGTCTGCAATGGGCTTTGGATTGTGCCCTAAGCAGTTTAGCTGTGAACCCCCAAGTCTCTAAGATAAACTTTGCCTCCACCATGAGTTCAGGGTAAAATTTCATGTGATGCTTAACACTGTGTGTATCTTTAAAAGCTACAGATAGCAGCTTGGGGGCAGGGGGGTCCTTGCAATGCAAACAGCAACTTCAGGGGGGTGAATTTTGATAGGACAACAGCAAAGGATAAAACACTGAATGACCCCCCTCCCCGTCTGTCATGGTCATGATCCTGATTGGGGCCCTCAATAGCTACTGTTTGCATCTGTTAAGAGTCACATGTCATTTGGTCTTGAACATACCGCTGGTTCTCAGTCCAGCTCATCCACCTCCTCAAATGCTGCACAGGTGGAGTTACTAGAAATCAGAATCCCAGACAGATGAGTCGGGGAACTAAAGTAGTCACTTATACATCGCAAAAAAGAGAAAGTGCATCAATAAAAAAAGGAGCCAAATTTGCATATAATTTGGATATGAATAGACATATTCATCTGCTATCCCCTTTTCCCATTTTTTCCTCCTTGCCATCCTCATGAAATTGGGCTGGGGGCTGCACCTTGCTTGGAAATTTCAGAGAAAATTCCACACCTATTTAGCCAGCTGTGAATTTCTGAAGGATCCAGCTTCTTCTGGTTTTTTAAAAAAAACAGTTTAAATGGATTCTATTCAGAGCTTGGGAAAGTTACTTTTTTGAACTACAACTCCCATCAGCCCCAGCCAGCATGGCCACTGGAATGGGCTGATGGGAGTTGTAGTTCAAAAAAGTAACTTTTCCAAGCTCTGATTCTATTAGAACATGCACAAACACAGTGGGACTAACAGATCCTATCCTATCCTATCCAAATGGAAAGAAAAAGAATTCCTGCTATTCTAAAAAACAAAGTATACCACAAAACACAGAAATCTGCAGTGGGAGGGACCCACATACATGCCCACCAACAGGCAACTGAAACCAAACATAATTAGGCTTAAAACAAACATTGTTCTTTGGTTTACAGTAGCAAAGTGACTGCATTGCTTCCTCCACTTCTAAACTTTCGTGAACAATTATTGTCTCTGTTACCAGCAATGGGTTGTGAGTGCTATTGCTTATGTAGCCAAAATGGCAACACCCATTTTGGGTTCAGGGAAACCCCAAGGTTTGCAGAAGTACAAAAACTCCTTAGGAAAAACCTACCTCAGCAAGGTGGGGGGAGACCTGCAAAACAGCCCACTGCAGAGTGAGCAATCTCAGTGGTCGCTGAATGCTGCGTGTGTGTGTGTGTGCTAGGGTGGTCACTTATACTTTGCAAAAAAGGGGGAAATGAAATGTATCACCAAAAAGAGGATCAAGGAAGACACAGATGTGCTTAAAAATACATTTTCTAATTTACATGTATAGCTGCACATTTAGAAATAAATAGGAATGCATACAGAGACCAGGTGACCTGTGTGCCTTCTCCTTCTGCTGTCTGGGAGCTGCTAGCTGTTGATCAGCATCTCCAAGGGATCTTATTCTCCCTTTGTTGGGTTCTTTGTCTTTAAACTGGACTTAAGACCTTCCAGCCCTTCAAGCAGAAGACTCTTTCACAGTGGTGGCTGGTGCCTGTTGGGACGGGTGGGGTGGAAGGCAGAGAGCCAAAAAGTAGGCAGAACCTGAGCCAATGAGAGGCAGAGCCAATTAATCCTCGTTTTGTCTCCATCCTCTGCCCTCCTGAGGAGCGACACTGAGACAAGGGGTGGGGAGAAGACACTGAGTGGTTGTATGTAAGAAGGTAGGAAGGTGAGGGCTGGCTGGGGGTAGACTGAGGTTGGTGGGACAGTGCCCAGCTTGCCCTAACAGACCAGCCTCCACTGCTCCTGCAAAGAGATGACTGTCCTCTGTAAAGCAGGACCTGTGGCAACCCTGGGAAAAATCAGAGCTTGGAAAAGTTACTTTTTTGAACTACAACTCCCATCAACCCACTCCAGTGGCCATGTTGGCTGGGGCTGATGGGAGATGTAGTTTAAAAAAGTAACTTTTCCAAGCTCTGGAAAATGGTGACCTGAGGGAGGGGTGAAAGAGGAAAGAAATGGTTGGAACCCTGAACAGCAGCCCTTCACATTTTTGTAACGCTTTTGTGGCAGCCAATAATAAGGGAAGAAGATATTCAACATGGCAGTGCAATAATGTTAAGCGTACCGAAAAGCATAAGGAAAAATCCAAAGGACTCTTACCTTGCTTTCTCAACCCATCTATCTAAAAAAGAAGCCTGCAGCAAACACAACCTGTGCCAGTTTCTTCCCTCCACCCATTTCCCCCCTGCCCAGGAAAAAGCAAGGGATGCCAGATGTTGCTTGAAAGCAAACAGCATTTCATGTTCTTTCCTCTTGCCTTTCTAACAGGGGAATTTGGGAGCTCATAGTGTTTCTAATTTTTCAGTAATGCTCCATCTGTATTATACATCCCAAAGAATCCTGGGAAATGTAGAATAATAGAATTACAGAATAGTAGAGTTGGAAGGGGCCTACAAGGCCATCGAGTAGTTGTACTGCTGCGGATCGCAGGGAGAGAGCTTCCCAGGCGCCTGCCTGTTCACTGGCTCCACCTACCTGTCTTTTGCAGCTGCGTGCGCAGGGCTGCCATTAACCAAGATGGCGGCCAAAGTTTCCCTAAGGTGCTGCCGCCCTTGCCACCATCTTGGTTGATGCCAGGAATGCATGCGCGTAGCACATGCCTCATCTTGAATACTGCATCCAGTTCTGGTCTCCGCACTTCAAGAAGGATGCAGACAAACTGGAACAGGTTCAGAGGAGGGCAACAAGGATGATCAGGGGACTGGAAACAAAGCCCTATGAGGAGAGACTGAAAGAACTGGGCATGTTTAGCCTGGAGAAATCTGAGGGGAGATATGATAGTACTCTTTAAGTACATGACATTTTGTCACATAGAGGAGGGCCGGGATCTCTTCTCGATCGTCCCAGAGTGCAGGACACGCAATAATGGGCTCAAGTTGCAGGAAGCCAGATTTCAACTGGATATCAGGAAAAACTTCCTAACTGTTAGAGCCATACAACAATGGAATCAACTACCTAGAGAGGTGCTGGGCTCTCTGATTCTGGAGGCATTGAAGAGGCAGCTGGACATCCATCTGTTAGGAATGCTTTGATTTGGATTCCTGCATTGAGCAGGGGGTTGGACTCGATAGCCTTATAGGCCCTTTCCAACTCTGTTATTCTATGATTCTATGAAATTGTAGAAGAAATAATAATGTACAACCTCAGTGTGAAATCAGATAATTATTGGGACATAGTGTGAAGAAATATTTACATAAGCATGATTGTCAAAGATGTTTATTATTTACACAACCTGTAAAGATATTTATAGTGCCGTGCTATGCATGATTACACAGAAGCCTCAATGTATTCAATGGGGCTTATTCAAACAGGGAACCATGCACAGGAATGTAACTTCAAGTGATAAGGAATTTCACCCAGCCAACCCAAAATTCAGAATCATGTAACTTTTAGCTATTTTGCAACTGATTTATACTTGTTTTATGGTTATTGGATTTTAAAGGGATTTATTTCTTGTTATGAACTGCCTTGGTTTCCAGTCGGCAATCCTACCTCACAGGGTTGTTGGAAAGATTTCATATAAACACATAATCTGGAGATGTGAAAATACATACACCCTATATAATAGTTATTGTCAAAACCAGTTGGTCATTGCAGAACATTTTTTTTAAAAAATGACATCAGTTTTAGCTTCCTACAAAATAAAAGCAGTGACCTATGTAAGCCCTGCCTAATTGCTTTAAAATTTGGATTGGCGGGGATGAGAAAGATTTACAACACAAACACAATCCTTTGCTAGGTTCACTCAAAAGTCTAATTGAGTAGCAGCACACTCCTAACAATGTCTACTCAAAAGTAGGCTGGCAGCAGTAGCTGGGAGGAACCAGCCACACATATAAAGTCAGAGCACCCTAGCGAGGGAGCCTGCTCCACGAGCTAGAGGGAGCCCCAGCTGACGAAGCGTCAAGGCGAGTTAAGCAGCAGAGCGAGTTCGGCAGCAGGGCGAGGAGGCCAGGGCCCCCCACTCTGCCCGTCTGTTCCCTGACCTCAACTAAACCGCAGTCTCCAACCCATTGACATAATAAACCTTAAACAAAACTATGCAGGTAAGAAGCCAGCAGGGGTGTGGGGGCTTTCCAGTGTTTTGCACCGCCTGCAGCATGTACGACTATCTGCCTGTTGGACAGAAGTCATGGGTGTGCTGTCGGTGCAATGAGCTCCTGGCTCTCCGGGAACGACTTCATTTCCTTGAGGCCAAGGTGGCGGACCTGGAAAAGCTGAGAGAGGCAGAGAGGTGTGTGGAGGAGGCCTTCAGGGACGTTATAGCTGTGTCCCACTCCAACGATGATAGCTCTCCTGCTATCATGGAGAACGATGGTCTCGGGGAAGGAGAGCATCCAGCTGAGGAAGAGGGAAACGATCCCTTAGAAGGGACCCATTCCTTGGGGGATGAGCAGCTATCCTCTCGTGCTGAGGATATATCTCCAGGGGGTGGAGGGATCCTTGCAGTGGGTGATTCGATCATTAGGAACATAGACAGTGGGGTGTGTGATGGGCGTGTAGACCGCAAGGTGTTTTGCCTGCCTGGTGCGAAGGTTGCGGATATCGCCCGTCGTTTAGATAGTTTGGTAGACAGTGCTGGGAAGGAGTCAGTGGTCGTGGTGCACGTTGGCACCAACGACATGGGGAAATGCAGCCGTGAGGTCCTGGAAGCAAAATTTAGGTTGCTAGGTAGGATGCTGAAAGCCAGGACCTCCAAGGTGGCTTTCTCTGAAATGCTACCAGTTCCACACGCAGGACCAGCCAGACAGGCCCAGCTTCGCAGTCTCAATGCGTGGATGAGACGATGGTGTCGGGTGGAAGGGTTTGGATTTGTTAGGCACTGGGGAACATTTTGGGACAAGCCGGGCCTGTACAAAATTGACGGGCTCCACTTGAACCAGAATGGAACCAGACTGCTGGCACTTAAAATTAAAAAGGTAGCAGGGCAGCTTTTAAACTGACTGAGGGGGGAAACCCGACAGGAGCTGAGAAAGGTCCGGTTCGGAATAAACCTCCCCCCTGGGATAAAAACCAAAGAAATGATGAAATTTTAAAAGGGGTAGGCCTAGAAGTAGGCATTGTGAGAGCAGGGGCACAGGATATAAATTCAGAAGAGCAAAATTACCACAGGCCTAACCACAAGTGCCAAAGACACTTGAAGAGAGACACTGCTTACAAGTGCCTGTACGCTAATGCTAGGAGCCTCCGAACCAAGATGGGAGAACTGGAGTGCTTGGTCTTAGAGAAGAGCATTGATATAGTGAGCATAACCGAGACTTGGTGGAATGGAGAAAACCAGTGGGATACGGTTATCCCTGGATATAAACTATATCGGAAGGACAGGGAAGGACGTATTGGTGGCGGAGTCGCTCTATACGTGAAAGAAGGCATTGAATCCAGGAAGCTCGAAACCCCAAAAGAGGCAGACTCCTCCACAGAATCGTTGTGGGTGGTGATACCGTGCCCCAGGAGGGACTTAATACTGGGAACGATCTATCGTCCCCCTGATCAAAATGCTCAGGGAGACCTTGAGATGAGATATGAAATTGAGGAAGCATCCAAACTAGGAAATGTGGTAGTAATGGGTGACTTCAACTACCCGGACATAGACTGGCTGCATATGTGTTCCAGTCATGACAAAGAAGCAAAGTTTCTAGATATTCTAAATGACTATTCCCTAGATCAGTTGGTCATGGAACCGACCAGAGGGACGGCAACCCTGGACTTAATCCTCAGTGGGGACCGGGACCTGGTGCGAGATGTAAGTGTTGTTGAACCGATTGGGAGCAGTGACCACAGTGCTATTAAATTAAACATACATGTAAATGGCCAATTGCCAAGAAAATCCAACACGGTCACATTTGACTTCAAAAGAGGAAACTTCACAAAAATGAGGGGATTGGTAAAAAGAAAGCTGAAAAACAAAGTCCAGAGGGTCACATCACTCGAAAATGCTTGGAAGTTGTTTAAAAACACTATATTAGAAGCTCAACTGGAGTGCATACCGCAGATCAGAAAAGGTACCGCCAGGGCCAAGAAGATGCCAGCATGGTTAACGAGCAAAGTCAAGGAAGCTCTTAGAGGCAAAAAGTCTTCCTTCAGAAAATGGAAGTCTTGTCCGAATGAAGAAAATAAAAAAGAACACAAACTCTGGCAAAAGAAATGCAAGAAGACAATAAGGGATGCTAAAAAAGAATTTGAGGAGCACATTGCTAAGAACATAAAAACCAACAACAAAAAATTCTATAAATACATTCAAAGCAGGAGACCATCTAGGGAGACAATTGGACCCTTGGATGATAAGGGAGTCAAAGGTGTACTAAAGAACGATAAGGAGATTGCAGAGAAGCTAAATGAATTCTTTGCGTCTGTCTTCACAGTGGAAGATAAAGGGCAGATCCCTGAACCTGAACTAACATTTGCAGGAAGGGACTCTGAGGAACTAAGACAAATAGTGGTACCGAGAGAGGAAGTTCTAAGCTTAATGGACAATATAAAAACTGACAAATCACCGGGCCTGGATGGCATCCACCCGAGAGTTCTCAAAGAACTCAAAGGTGAAATTGCTGATCTGCTAACTAAAATATGTAACTTGTCCCTCGGGTCCTCCTCCGTGCCTGAGGACTGGAAAGTGGCAAATGTAACGCCAATCTTCAAAAAGGGATCCAGAGGGGATCCCGGAAATTACAGGCCAGTTAGCTTAACTTCTGTCCCTGGAAAACTGGTAGAAAGTATTATTAAAGCTAGATTAACTAAGCACATAGAAGAACAAGCCTTGCTGAAGCAGAGCCAGCATGGCTTCTGCAAGGGAAAGTCCTGTCTCAGTAACCTATTAGAATTCTTTGAGAGTGTCAACAAGCATATAGATAGAGGTGATCCAGTGGACATAGTGTACTTAGACTTTCAAAAAGCGTTTGACAAGGTACCTCACCAAAGGCTTCTGAGGAAGCTTAGCAGTCATGGAATAAGAGGAGAGGTCCTCTTGTGGATAAGGAATTGGTTAAGAAGCAGAAAGCAGAGAGTAGGAATAAACGGACAGTTCTCCCAATGGAGGGCTGTAGAAAGTGGAGTCCCTCAAGGATCGGTATTGGGACCTGTACTTTTCAACTTGTTCATTAATGACCTAGAATTAGGAGTGAGCAGTGAAGTGGCCAAGTTTGCTGACGACACTAAATTGTTCAGGGTTGTTAAAACAAAAAGGGATTGCGAAGAGCTCCAAAAAGACCTCTCCAAACTGAGTGAATGGGCGGGAAAATGGCAAATGCAATTCAATATAAAGAAGTGTAAAATTATGCATATTGGAGCAAAAAACCTGAATTTCACATATACGCTCATGGGGTCTGAACTGGCGGTGACCGACCAGGAGAGAGACCTCGGGGTTGTAGTGGACAGCACGATGAAAATGTCGACCCAGTGTGCGGCAGCTGTGAAAAAGGCAAATTCCATGCTAGCAATAATTAGGAAAGGTATTGAAAATAAAACAGCCGATATCATAATGCCGTTGTATAAATCTATGGTGCGGCCGCATTTGGAATACTGTGTACAGTTCTGGTCGCCTCATCTCAAAAAGGATATTCTAGAGTTGGAAAAGGTTCAGAAGAGGGCAACCAGAATGATCAAGGGGATGGAGCGGCTCCCTTATGAGGAAAGGTTGCAGCATTTGGGGCTTTTTAGTTTAGAGAAAAGGCGGGTCAGAGGAAACATGATAGAAGTGTATAAAATTATGCATGGCATTGAGAAAGTGGATAGAGAAAAGTTCTTCTCCCTCTCTCATAATACTAGAACTCGTGGACATTCAAAGAAGCTGAATGTTGGAAGATTCAGGACAGACAAAAGGAAGTACTTCTTTACTCAGCGCATAGTTAAACTATGGAATTTGCTCCCACAAGATGCAGTAATGGCCACCAGCTTGGATGGCTTTAAAAGAAGATTAGACAAATTCATGGAGGACAGGGCTATCAATGGCTACTAGCCATGATGGCTGTGCTGTGCCACCCTAGTCAGAGGCAGCATGCTTCTGAAAACCAGTTGCCGGAAGCCTCAGGAGGGGAGAGTGTTCTTGCACTCGGGTCCTGCTTGCGGGCTTCCCCCAGGCACCTGGTTGGCCACTGTGAGAACAGGATGCTGGACTAGATGGGCCACTGGCCTGATCCAGCAGGCTCTTCTTACGTTCTTATGTTCTTATGTTCTTAAAGTAAGTCCTACTGAATTCAATGGGGTTTAACTGCTGGTATGTGGGATTAGCATTGCAGCTTTACTCCCAGAAAAACGAGTATAGGATTAAGGCTTCATATTGGAAAGGTTTTCAAAACAGGCTATGAATTAAACAAATAAACTGCATTCTTCAACAGCTCAGGAAAATTTAAACTTGTTTGACTCCTCATAATCAGAAAAGCAGAACACATTGTAATAGCATCGTAAGTTGCATGTACACATGTTTAAAAAATTTTCAAAAATTATTTGAAAGTTAAAATGTATAATATGCTATTTTTGCAAATAATTAAAAACACTGCGTGTACTCTTTTATTATAATAATAACTGAGATTGTTTACAGTAAACAATTGCCTACCAAGATCCTGCTGTGATTTTTTGTTCTACATCTGCACACAGAGAAAAAGGGACTTTTACTACTGCTGAAAGCTATAAACTTACTCATTTTATGAGATTTGCAGACAAGCAGGAAAAGACAACAGTTTTCTGGCCTTGCAATGACTTCTAGCTATTGCTGGAGGTCAACAGATCCTTTGTCAGTCACAACCCTGACTTCACCTATTGGCTACAAAACTGAAAGGGTGGGGTTACAGCAGCCAGCTAGAAGCTCATTTAATAGAAGTTGTCGGGAAGGCAGCTGACATTTTGATGTGTATCTCTTGCTCCAGACCACGCAGAAACTTAATTTTTAAAAAATGAAAGCTGAGAGTCTGGAGATTGTGGTGACTCACCCAGAGAGGATGCCAGAAATCTGGAATCTCTGGGCGAAAACCAGAGACTGGCAACCCTAGGATAAATGCTCAATAAACAGGTCATCTGGAAGCACCCTTGATACAAGGGATGCAGATTCCTTCCCTGAACCCTCCACCACCCTGGTGGCTGAGGGACAGGAGAATGGCCCTTTTATGTGGTGTCCTCCTTAGGTCTCTGTGCCAGCTGTGTATGGTTATGCATTGTAGGGTGCAACATTATGACTTGGGAGCAACTCCCATTAACTACAGGTTTATATACAGGGTTTTAGCCCTCCAATTTTTAATGTTGACACATTGCTCAGGGTGGCTTGCAGCTAATAAAATCACAATGGCCCAATAAAATAATCTGAGGCCCTTCTCTGAGGGCCACCTTGGAGGGAGATCCGGAGGGTGGCGATGAAAGAACGTGCTTTCTCTGTAGCAGCAACCTTGTCACTGTTTTGGCACCAGGCAGAGAGACGTTTGTTTTTTCAGACCTTTGGACATCCCATGAATATGGTATTGTACTGTTAAAATTGCTTTTAAATGCTTATGTGATCTTATTACTGTGTGTTTTTTTATTTGGTTGTAAATCGCTTCGGGACTTTTTTAGTGGGATGCAATGTACAAATGCAATGGTGCCATTCCACTCATGTAACAGACTTCTCTAAATGCAATGGCATTTCCCCCTTCTCTCTTCTCCCCTACAGCCCTTGCCCCACCCTCCAAATATATCGCAGAGCATTGGGGGATCTTCCGTGAGGAGAGGAGGGGGAACTCCTTTTGCATGAGACGAACTTGGCTTGCACAGTGTTGGATGCAATCCAGTAAACCTAAATGTAAAATGCAATGTCATAGAGAAGGCAAACCCAACCCTTCAGATAAAAGACAATTATGTGTCCAGCAATGCAAAAGTCAGATAAGTTCTTTACTAGCTGGAAGACTTACTTCAGAGTAAGCATGTATAGTATTTCACTGTTAGACACCAAGGGAAAACATTTTTATTTGCCAAGGTGTGTTTAATATCCCCATATACTGACCTGTATTTGGATTTGTTTTCAATTGCCTGCTGCTTTTAGAGTTTCAGCAAGATTTTTATCTGCTGATGTTTTCTTGCTGTTGCCTAAGTGGTTCCCTCCCACCCCCTTTTTCGCAATTATTGTTTTGCCTTTCCAATAGAAGACACTTTACCTTTTTAAAAATGTTGACACTATAGGATAAAAATATGTAAAATAAAATAGAAAGTTTTCTGCTGTGATAAGAGTGTATCTTACTACCAATGTAACCATAATTCTGGACTCTTCCTATAGCAAACAAAACAAAAACACTGGAAATGATGAACTGAGTGCTGTTTTCTCACAAAATGCTGAATTAATGGTGCTGCCGCGGTTCTATTTCTGATTCCACTCTTATGCTCCACGACACTCTTTTCCCCTAGACTGTGGAAATGGATTTCAACTCATGTTGGACTTCCTTCTTAATATTAGATCCTTGCTGCACTGTTTACAGTATCACAGAAGTTTTCTATCACATTGAAAAGTTGTTTTTATAGCATATAATATGTGACCATTACATTAGGCTGCAGAGCAGAGGAAGATCATTAAATCAGGGCTATTCCATCACCTCTGCTGGGAGATCACCTGTCTTTCCAACTGTCACCTTCTGGCAGCCATTTTGTCAGGCTGCCTCAAATGTTTCCATCCCAGCTAGTCATTGTAACAACTGTCAACTTGAACAACTGGTGCCCAAGCTTCCTTTCCCCCCTCCTCCCTCCCCATTCCTTTTTCCTCATGCACTGTGTCTTAGGCCTCTCCAGACAACCTGTTTATTGAGCATTCATCCTGATTCGCTTACACAAAGCTGGCACGGACGTTAGACCATGTCCACTCTTTGCTAAGCATTTGTTCTGATTTGTGTGCAGGGAGGCTATATGACAAGAGCCACTTGTCCAGATTGGCTTGTGTGGTGCTTATCCATATTTCTGTGCTTCCCACATTTTTCAATGCATTTCTCCATCATTTTCCTACCTGTTAAAAGCTTTCTTTTTTTTTTTTAAGTGGATTTTATGTGCTAGGGCGACCAAGCACCTTAATCCTCTTTAAATGTGCAAACTTAAATTTTTGGTATGTGTTTGAATCCCTCCTGTCCTGCAAATTACTGACAGTCTGGAGGCAACCTTGCTACTGATTTTGGTTAAGCTGCTCCAGTCCCTGTTTCAGCAAAGAGTGCTGAAAAGAAATGCTTCAAATATATATATATATTATACAAAAGAATATGAACTGCAATGCTGACCACTTATGGCATGGAAATGACACCACCGTTGAGCTGCTGAATGAGCAAGATGAAATGACTGCATTTTGCTTTCAATATTTCCCCCCCCCCAGTGCCACTATGGCACTCCATTCCTGATAGCAAATACGTTCCAAGCAATCACAGTTGTGATTAGGGATGAAAAAATAGATCAGTTTTTGGTTTCTCTCCATTTCTCCAAACTTCAGGTCTCCACATTTCCACATCAGTTTGCTTTTATTTTAAAGTACTTATTAAAAATGTAGTGTGAATTTTTGTACACATTACTTGGCTGGAGAACTGCACTGCAAAATTCAGAGAAGTACAGACTTCAAAGGATGGCTGTGTTTTGGTTCTTGGATTGTTTCTGAAAGTGCAAATTACGTAGATTCACCTCTAAAGGTGACCTGGATTTAATTTATCCCACATCCTTAGTGGTGATATGGTTCATCAGCACTTCAAGTGTATAGGACAGCCTTTCCCAACCAGTGTGCCTCCAGATGTTGTTGGACCACAACTCCCATCAGCCTCAGCCAGCATTGCCAATGGCCAGGAAAGATGGGAGTTGTGGTCCAACAACATCTGGAGGCACACTGGTTGGGAAACACTGGTATAGATGCTCTGTGACAGGGTTTTGACCCCTTAAATATAACCTTTAATGAGCATCTCCTGTCATCCCGATGGAGCTGATTTGATGCCCATAAAGAGGAAGATTAGATACAGATAATAACTGTTTGTGAAATAGCAAAACTCCACCACAGCTGGTTAACTAGATCATAGCATCATAAAGCATAAATTAGCCAGAGATGAAAGGAGGTGGTGGTGATGGGGAAATCTGGTCAGAGCGTATGTTGTATCAGTTCCAATGTCCATAACTTGTGACAGATTTAGAAAAACATAACACTTTGCTGCTTCTTTTGGATCAATGGCCTGTAACTGGAGGAGATTCTGAAACTGGCGCCCCTCTGGCTTATCAGATACAGTCATGAACATTGAGCCTTCAATATTTGAAGGATATTTGCATAAGCGATTAAAGTCGTCTGGATGGATGGAGACACTTTGAATCATATTGCAGGAAGACTCCTGCCCACTTCAATAGCATTCATTATAGTACACAAACTGAGGCCAAGAAGATCAAGAGGGCACTGAGCAAACATAACAATCTTTTCCCTGGAATTTGGTTTCATGAATACTTGTGCCATGTCACCACAGCCAATGCACTCTTTCACTTTCTAGACTGGTATAATGTAAATGAATATTTTGGGAGAAGGCCCGTCTCCGAAGGGCACTCTGCAAAAATTAATTCAGCTTCTAGTGGTAGAACAAGGTTGACCACATCAATTGAGTCTCTTGGTTATGAACATCTGAGCAACCATTTGATTCTGAAGGGCAAGAGTTCATGCCTGCCATGCATACATAATCTGTCCACTGGATTCTGTAGGGATGCCAGAGAATTCTGATGAAAACAGAAATGGGAATGGAAATTGTCAATGTTCGCTCATTCGTCATCATTCTACACAAGCTATAACTTCTGAGCAGTCTTCAAGGGGAGCCCCATGTGAACCTCATTACATTAGTTTAGTAGTTCCAAAAGCATGGATAAGTGTGATAAGATCCATCCTCTCCAGAAAAGGATGGAGTTTTCCTATTGGATAAAGCTGATATGTATTTAATTTTATTTATTTTCTTACATTTGTATCCTTCCTTCTGTCATGGAACCCAAGGCAGAGTGACATACATGTGATTCCCAGATGGTCTCCCATCCAGGCATAGACCAGACCCAGTTCTGCTTGACTTTGGCAAGAGAGTGGCCTCACCTCTGGCCATCACTGTCACCTTCTTGTTTTGGAGCAGAGCAGGGTCATTGAGAAACGTCCCTCCAAGATTGACTCAGATGGTGAAATCCCAGCCCTATCACAGACAGTGATTATCACCAGCATCACTTCTCTCTTGTCTACTGCCTATCCTGAAAGGATGTACAATGCAGCAATAGAACATCAAGTCATATTGTTGGTCTATCAACAATAGTATTTCTACACCACAGATGGTGAACATATAGCCTTCCAAATGCTGTTGGGCCCCAAATCCCATCAGCCCCAACCAGGCAGACGAATGGTTAAAGGTGATCAGAGTTATAGTCCAACATCAGGAGGACCACAGGTACCCCAGCCTTCGTCTACTCTGACTGACAATGGTTCTCCAGTGTATCAGAGTCTTTGCCAACCTTATGTTAAGATACAGGGAATCGAACTTGGGATCTTTTTCATGGCTCTGCCACTGAGCTTCTATGCAGGGAAAAGGAAAAGTTGAATAATATGATTTCCCAAGTGCTTCCAAGAAAAATGGCCCTGACAACCACATTCCATACGCTCAGATCTTTCTTTCAAGCATCCCATAAGCATCTGGTTGGCTGCTCTGAGAACAGGATATTGGACTAGATGGGCTGTTGGCCTGATCCAGCAGGCTCGCCTTATGTTCTTATGTTACCGTTTTGGGCTTCAAAGCATCTGAGCCGGCCCTGGCTAATTAAGTTATTTTTAAGGATGCTGCTGGAAAGCTGTTGTTTCTTGATAGAACTCCAGAAATATCCTTTTGAAAAACTTAGTTGCCTCAGTTATACAAGATTCACCTGCTGTACATTGAGTCACTCTTCTTAACTTTCACATTCGCCCTCTCCCGCCTCCCACAATCGAAGGCAAGATTAAAGTGCAGATCCATCTTTAGATTTAGTTACTATAATGACAGTTAGGGTGGAAAATAGATTTTTAACAATCATAAGAGGCAGGACAGCAAGGTAAATACTGAAAATGAGAAAACAGAAAAAGAAACAGAGGCTATGGGCGGCAAGGGATAGTGCTAAATCAATAAACAGATTCTCCTACATATAATAGTTCACTTTTCAAAGCAACATATATCTGGAAACATCAGCTTCCATATGGTACTGTTGTGTTTGTACTACTATTTTTTTTTAAAAAAGGCCCAACACTTGTGCATCCTAATAAACACATTTGTACGCAGTTTTGACTAATGTACACATTTTTATAAGTACGTTCCCCTACTATAATGCATTTTCATATGTTATTTTCATGAATGTCTTCATTTTTATGCACGCTTTCTCCTAATACATGCATTTTTGTAAACACTGGTGGGTTGGAGAACACTGCTGTAAAATTCAGATAAGTGCAAATTTAGAAGGATGGCTGTGCTTGGGTTCTCATATTGTTTGGGAAAGTGTGAATTTGATAGACTTGGCTTTAAATGGGAGCTGGATTTCTCCTCCATCTCGAGTTTTAGGTGACTTGTAAAGACAGTTTTATATATTTATTTGGTCTCTTTGGGGGATATGCAGCAAGTTTTGTGGCATCCTCCCCTCCCCCACCTGTGGTTGTATCCTCCCCTTCTTCTGTTTGCAGTCACATTTCACTTAAACGATCTTCCATTTCAAATTGCACCATCTGTTTTAAAGAGGACACCTGGACTGCCAGATCCATGTTTCTGTTGACAGCATTGTTGCGCTCCACCCCAATCTCCAAGCGGTGAGAGCTCTCCAGGGGTGCCTGTGCTTACCCAGGGTTTGGTTCCTTGGAAAGAAGGTTAGTGGAGACTGTGGTTTTTATTTACACACATTCCAACCTGAGATTAAGAGGGAGGGGTTCAAAGCATCAGCAGTCCAATAGATCTTTCTTTTCCATCAGGTTTACACGAGGCATCTTAAAGCCATGATGCAGGGAGCCAGCCTCTCTGCCTGTCTCCAGCCCCCAGCCTCTCCTCAGACTCAACTCACAACACAAGCCTCCCCTTTGGCCTGGGAGGAGGCTCTCCTGAAGAGTTTCAATAACAGTAGGGTCTCCCAGGCCCATTCGCCAGTTAATGGGCATTTGATAGACCCATTAGCCCACCTGGCTACTCCATTAGATTAGCAAAAAAGGCTCATCTGACCAGCACAGCAGGTTTCTCCGCTGCAGAGCCCACCTCCAGGCGCAGGGTTCCAAATCAGAGGCTGGAAGGGGACTTTTAAAATAATCTATCTCAACCCCCAAACCCATAACTGTATAGTCGTACCTACAGTGAGAAAACAGAGCTAGTTGGTGGGTACGGTTCATCCTGTTTTACTTGCACAAAGCTTATGAAGAGTTTAGATGATCAGTTGCATTCAGTGTAGCACAAAGTTGGGCCCCATTAGCGCAAGGATTACTATTGCTGCAGTGGGACTTTCCCTCTCCCCCCAAAATCTGGTCTAGGGGTTCCTCCAACCCTCTAGAGTAGATTTGAAGATGATGCAGGGTGCATGTGCAGGGAAGAGATAGGGAAAGTACTGATGCACTAGCAGTAATCTTTGCATTGACAAGTCAAGTTAATAGAATACTGACCTATGTCTGGTCTTTGTTGAATGTTCATTCTGATTTGTTGGAGGGGAGGTTCTACAGCAATGAACATTCATCCTGCAATCATCCTGATTTGCTTGCACATTCATTGCTTATACACCTTCCTGTTCATCTTTCATGAATTCTACACTCTAAAGTACATTTCCCCATCACTTTCTGAACTGCAAAAAGTATTTGTGTTTGTGTGTTTTTCAGTAGATTTGTTGTAGTAGGGTGACAGTGCGCTTTCATTCACTTTAATTGCACAAACCTAGATTTCTGGTATGTGCTTTAATCCCTCCTGCAAAATACTGACAGTTTAGAGGCAGCATCAGTGTGACATTTCAGTGAATGGTCGTGAATGTTAAGCATTGCTGCAGTTTCAGGCAGCACCTCCCCTACATTTGTGTATGATCATGACTCGATCGGACTGGAGACCCATCTGTTCCTGTTTCTCAAATGTTCAATAACTGCTTATAACCAGCTACATTGTTAGCTTAAGTTCCTCATGCCCTGAAACGGTGCATTGGGTGGTTCCAGGGTGTAACCAACAATGCCTGATTCACATTTCATGAAAACTTGACAAAAGCAACAGCTGGTAGTTTTTAGGACTTTTTTTCCAGAGGCTGTTTTATGTGCCCTGTAGATCACATTGCAATGTGATGGCATGGCAGTAAGATTCCATAAAGGCAGGGATGCAGTTGTTCAAGGTCTTGGAGGGATGTCAGACCCCTTACCTTTTTCAGAGCAGGGTCCCAGTAGGGTCCCTATGCCTCCAGCATCCTATGAGCCAATCGGCATGTGTGTTAATTGCTGAGAAGAGTCTTCTAGTGTGTTTCCTTGTCCTTTCCTGCTTATTGGAGCCAATCAGAATTAAAGGATGTGAGTCAGCCTCTGAGAAGACTCTTCTCAGTAGCTAACACAGTCCCTTTTCATGGAGATTGGCTCCTAGGGACGTTTGTTGTTGTGGGAGAAGGCATTAACAAGGATCTCATTCTCAACCCAGCAAGCAAATAAAGAGTGGAAGGCCGTGGCTATGATTATCATGAAGGGACGCTGCACTTTTGAATTTGCCACTACATACTGCATATAGGCAATTTTATTTATAGAGAAAGTTGAGTAGGTTTCCCAGCAAATAGTATGTGCCTTTCTACACAATCCATAAGAGTGTCCAGCAGGCTGTCGTTCTCATTCTGCCAGGTTTCATGATTCATCTCCTGAGAGCTTGGCTGCTTCCAGCTCAGAACGAAGAGCCAGCTCAGGGCAATGGCATGATATTCTACCACCATGGATTACTGCAATGCACTCTGTGTGGGACTTCCCTTGTGCTGGGTCTGGAAACTGCATTACTGCAGAATGCTGTGGCACAGAATGAGACCCTGTCAGTATGTAACAGCCCTTCTCAGCGATCTGCACTGGCTGACAATTTGTTACCAGGCCAAGTTCAAGGTGTTACTATTAGAATATAAAGCCCTTAACAGCTTGGCACCAGTTTACTTGAAGGATCGCCTTACCTCGTATATGTCCGCTCAACAGCTTTGATCTGCAGAACTGGCACTTTTACAAGAGCCACATAATGTCCATTCCACACTTGCGAGGCACCAATCTCTTTGTGTGACAGACAGCTGCTGCACTCCAGAATTCCCTCCCCATTGGCATTAGGCAGATCGCTGCGTTGTACTGTTTTCTGCACCTGCTAAAACCCTTCCTCTTTAGGCAAGCCTGCCCAGACATCTAAAGCTGGTGTGTATTTTAATCTGTCATTTTAGCTTAGAATGTATACTTTAATTCATTTGGTGTTTTTTAATAAATTTGTTTTTAACATTGAATTTTATTGACCATTTTAATGTATATTTTATATTCTTTGGAAACTACTTAAAATGTTTTATTTACAGGTAAGCAGTGTACAAAATTTATTTAATAAAATAAATAAACATAACTGTGGGATAGGAGGGAAACAGCAGGTGGAACACAGGAACACGCAAGATGCCTTTTACTGAGTCAGACTTTCGGTCCATCTAGCTTAGTTTTGTCTGCACTGACGGGCAGAAGCTCTTCAGGATTTCAGAGATGAAATATTCCCTGCCCTGCATGGAAATGCCAGTTATTGAACCTGCGACCTTCTGCATGCAAAGCAGATGCTCTGCCACTGAGCTACGGCCCTTCTCCAAGGTGTGTTGCTTTTGCATCTCTCTCCTCCGCCTCCCCCACCAAAGTGCACTGCACAGAAATTGATGCTGATATACAATTTTTGATGCTGATATACAAATATCTGTGCAAACTGTAATGTTAATTAAACATTTGCTTTATTTTGATATGACTTTTCCTAGGCAAGAACAACCTACTTTGCCAGAGACATGGAGAGAACTGCAAAAGTAGCAATGGTAAATCAGAATCTTTGAGAATGTTTACATTTACCAATAATTCTTACGATTTTAGGAGGCCTAATCTATTGCTTTTCATCTCAACGAAATATGTAGTTTCAATCTATAATCTGAAATGCTACGATTCATTTCTTTTCCACTAATGTGCGGTATTAACTTTTGGACAATTCAATAGAGAGAGAAAATATTTCAGATTTCTATCATTCACATCCCCTGAAAGAATACTCTCTGGGTCATGAGGGATTTCAACACCAGGTATGTCCTTAACCTTTGGCAGTATCTTCTTATTCCACATACTAACAACAGCACATGTCCACATGATGTGTATGTATTGGGAGGGATTGCTGACCTGTGCCTTCATAATCACCTGCAACTTTGATCACCATTTGGTACGGATGGGTGAGAATTTCAATTCAGCTCGCATTTTAAGCAGAATTTATCAAATTCGCAATGTCTGAAACAATATGAGAACCAAAACACAGCCATCCTTTGAAATTCGCATTTATTAGAATTTTGGGATGCAGTTTGCCGACTAAACAACATTTATAAAAATGCATATATTAGGGGAGAGTGTGCATAAAAATGAATACATGAGTGAAAATAACATGCAAAAAGGCATGATGTGATGAGAGATGGCCTGCAAAAATGTGTACCTTTGTCAAAATTGGCTACAAAAATGTGTTGATTTGGAGAAATTCACATTAAAATGGTGGAGAATCTTCATGAGAATTTTTTAAAAAATATATATGCAGATTTCTGCAGAAATGTAGAGAACTGAATTCAACATTGGAAAGATGAGAAAGTGAGAGACCCAAAACAGACAGATCTTTCCATCTCTACCATTTGGTGGAAAAGTGGGTTGTAGACAAACAAATACATAATTGATACAGGGTTTCAGAGTTCTTTTTGTTCTAATTTATTAAGTTTGGGGTAAATTTTTCCATAGTCCAAATCCATGACTTATAAGGCATATGGATGGTATTCTCTATAGCCCTATTCAGATGGTCAGGTGAACGTTTGGATGAGGATATGGGTCAAAGATAAAAGCCTTCTTTGTTTCTTTGTTTGATTTATATCCTGCCTTTCTCCCAACAGGAGCCCAGGGCCGCACACAAAAACACTTTAAAACATCATAAAAACAGAGTTTAAAATACATTAAAACAAAACATCATAAAAACATTTTAAAAGCTTTCAAAACATCTTTTAAAAAAAAAAAGGTTAAAAACTTTTTTTTAAAGAGGGTTTAAAAACATATTAAAAAGCAATTCCAACACAGACACAGACTGGGACAAGATCTCAATTTAAAAGGCTTGTTGAAAGAGGAAGGTCTTCAATAGGTGCCAAAAAGATAACAGAGATGGTGCCTGTCTAATATTTAAGGGGAGGGAATTCCACAGGGTAGGTGCCGCAACGCTAAAGGTCCGTTTCCTATGTTGTGCGGAATGGACCTCCTGATAAGATGGTACAGGCGGGCCCCGCTTATATGGCAGGTTCCATTCCGGACCCCCGCCGTAAAGCGGAAATCGCTATAAAGCGGAACCCCATTGAGTATAATGGGGTGCGTCGTGTGAAAATGCCGCAAAATGCTGCAAAAGCGGCTTTAAAACTGGGAATGAAAGCCGCCACATTAACAGAACGCCAGGAAGCGAAGCACCGGGAAGCGGGGCCCTACTGTATCTGCAGGAGGCCCTCACCTGCAGAGTGCAGTGATCGACTGGTTATATAAGGGGTAAGGCGGTCTTTCAAGTATCCTGGTCCCAAGTTGTATAGGGCTTTGTACATCAAAACTGGAACCTTGAACTTGGCCCAGTAGCAAATGGGCAGCCAGTGCAATTCTTTCAGCAGCAGGGTGACATGTTTGTGATACACTGCCCCAGTGAGCAGTCTCGCCACCACATTTTGTACTAGCCGCAGCTTCTGGATCAACCTCAAGGGCATCCCCACATATTGTGCATTACAGTAATCCAGCCTGGAGGTTACCAGTGCGTGGACAACAGTGGTCAGGCTATCCCAGTCCAGAAATGCCTGCAGCTGTCTTATGCACTCCTAGCCACTGACGTCACCTGGGCCTCTAGCAACAAAGATGGATCCAGGAGCACCCCCAGACTACGGGCCTGCTCTTTCAGAGGGAGTACAACCCCATCCAAAGCAGGCAACTGACCAATTATCTGAACTTGGGAACCACCAACCCACAGCACCTCCGTCTTGCTAGGATTCGGACTCAGTTTATTGGCCCTCATCCAGCCCACCACCGAGTCTAGGCAGCGGTCCAGGGCTTGCATGGCCTCTCCTGATTCAGATGTTACAGAGAAAGAGAGCTGGGTATCATGAGTGTACTGCTGACACCTCGCCCCAAAGCTCCTGATGACCACTCCTAAGGGCTTCATACAGATGTTAAACAGCATGGGGGACATGATGGTACCTGCGGCACCCCACAGCAGAACTGCCAGGGGTCCGAAAGACAATCACCCAATGCTATTCTCTCAAAATGACCTTGAGATAGGACTGGAACCACTGTAAAACAGTGCCTGCAGTATCCATCTCACCAAGTCAGGTCAGAAGGATACCATGGTCAATGGCATCAAAAGCCACTGAGAGATCAAGTAAGAGTAACAGGATCGCACTCCCCCTGTCCTTCTCCTAAAAAAGGTCATCCATCAGGGCAACCAAGGCCAATTCAGTCTAATAACCAGGCCTGAACCCAGACTGGGATGGGTCAAGATAATCTGTTTCATCCAACAGTACTTGCAATAGCTGAGCCACAACCCTCTCACCTTTTCTAAGAAGGGGGTATTTGCGACTGGTCAGTAATTGTTGCAAATCAATCGGTCCAGGGTGGGCTTTTTCAGGAGCGGTTGGATCACCGCCTCTTTCAGGGTGGCTGGAACCATTCCCTCCCGCAATGATGCACTGACCACACCCTGGATCCACTCGGTCAAACCCCCTCGACAAGCTTTAATAAGCCAAGAAGGGCAAGGGTTGAGAGGACATGTTGCTGGCCGCATCATCACAAGCACCTTGTCTACGTCATCAGGCCACATCATCTGAAACCATTCCGAAGAAGCTGCAGCAGATGTTGCATGGGACACCTCATTGGGGACTACAGTAGATGTGGATGGGGCATCAACACTGCTACAGAGGCGAGCAACTTTAACCTCAAAGTGCCTTGATGCACAGTGGGCCTCCGAAGAGTCTAAAACTCCATTTCCTGGAGTTGATGACAACAGACCCCTGACAATACGGAAAAGCTCCACCAGACGGCTACTTGAAGATGTGATGGAGGCAGAGAAGTGGGCCTTCTTCGCTGCCCTCACGGCCACACAGGAGGCATGGTTATGATGTTTTACTTGTGCTCAATCAGCCTCAAAGCATGTCTTTCGCCACTTGCGCTGTAGCCATCGTCCAGCCTGTTTCATTGCCCTTAGCTCACTGGTGTACCAAGGTGCAAACCGAGCTCCACAATGCCAGAGAGGGCATCATTGTTCTGATGGGTGTAGGAGTGGTAGGCAGGAGAATGGACCATTCCTGATCTCCATGCATTCAGCTGAAAGTCTCTACTCCATATAGTCTACATGTATATTACATTAGTAGATTCCTGCAACCCCAAAGGGGTGTTTTGACTGACTCAGCTCACTTGTTGAATTGGTGAAATGATTTAAATTTAAATGGTGGTGGATGGCTGAAACCTCATCTACTACACTGCTTTCCCAGGTTTGGTTTCTTGTGAAAGGAAGCACTGGAGGCTTATTAGTGTTCTGCAATATCTGCTTCATTTACAAATATACAAACTGTGCAACTCCACCTTAATTTGCAATTAATATATTTTTTAAAAGTCCTCATGAAAATTCGATCACCATTTTCTTGTGATTTTCTCCTAATATACACATTTTGCATACAGTTTTGCCCAATATACACATTTTGCTAGCAATTTCCCCTAATATAATGCATTTTAAGAATCTTTTCACTAATATAACCATTCTATGCACTCTTTAACCTAGTATATGCATTTTTGTACACAATATTAGGCCAGGAGAACTGCATTGCAAAATTCAGAGAAGTGGAGATTTCAAAGGATGGCTGCATTTCGGACCATGTACTCTTCTGGGGAGTGCACATTAGGTAGGTCAAACTTTAAATGTGAACAGGAACCAAATTTCTCCGCCATCCCTACCTGTGTGAGTCACTTGGGATGGCCACAGACACATGTGGTGGTATTTCTCTTCTTTGTCCCCATCTGCCTGAGACTTGCACTCCCCTAGGTTCCTATGGGGCTTAGTGTGGCGAGAAGGGAAGATCATTTCCATGCCAAAACATTATCTTGTAGAAACTACTGGCACTTCATTATTTGTGAATTGGCGTTTATGAATCCAGGGACTTACATAAGATGTTTACGGAACCTGCAGTTGGCCAGTCACTGGCCATTTGAACCAGGGCAATGAAAACTATCTGCTTTGATTTTCATAGAAGTGAATGAATGAAAGCTAAAAGTCAAAGCAAAATCAAAGCATTAATTGGCACAAATTCAAAACTAACGTATCTGCTGGAAGCAAATGTGTGTGCTAGTAGTCTTCCAAGGAAACAGGCTTTCAGGCTTGATAGAATAAAGAAATAAACTACCAGAGTTGTCAATAGCCACTCATCAGGTTGGTCATGGCAAATATGAACTGCCTGTAGGCAATTAGACAAGACACTTTTGTAAACTGGAAGAGAGTTGCTTATTTTTTTCCCCTTTTATCCATCCGCCACAAGTGACTAACATAGGTATCTGTGGTCAGGTGAGCTAGTAATGATGTTTGAAGTCTTAAGATGGAACTGCATGTTCCATGCAGTTTGGGTGATTCCTTTTAGGGACATTTGTTGTTTTCTGGAATTACAGCCACAGACGGAGTTTGAAAGGGGAGGCCAGCATGGAGATGCTTCGTAACCATTTCCCCTCAGGTTGTTTTCCTAAGGAAGATCCTTCCAGGCTGCCCGTCACTACGCCCACACAATGAGGAACAGATATAGAGACCTGTATTTTTTTTTATCTTACTGAGGAGGTGGGTAAAAACAGAAGGGGGAGGATTTTCAGCAGGAAAATGGCACAAGAGGTAAGAGTAAAGAAGCCACTCCCCCTTCACACACACACACACATATACACTCACCATACTGGACTTCCATCTCAAATTGTATCCTCCGTAGCTGTGTTTTGTAAAAATCAAAACAGTCCCCCCAAAGAACCACAGAACTACATGTAATCTGTAGTTCCACTTTATTTGCAAGAGTAAAATAAAGATGGCCATATGAATCAAGGCTCATTTGTGAATGGCCACATGAATCAACTTTTTGTGAATGGCCATATGAATCAACTCTCTTTTGTGAATGGCAATATGGATCAACTTTTGTGAATGGCCATATGAATCAACTCTCCCGTTAATGACAATTTGAGCCGAGCAAGAATTTGAGAGAGAGAGAGAGAGAGAGAGAGAGAGAAACCATCTGCAATACAGAGTCTGAGGAAGACCTACCCTTTGCCCACTCCCAGACTTGTTGTGCAGCCTTGTGGTTGCAGTGAGTCAGTTTTACTACATCTTGTGTTTACAGTCATACTAGCAAGATGAAAACTGGATTGGCAAGTATCTTCCCATGCCAAGGAGGTGTGTCAACTCACAGCTTTGCACCAACCCCTTTTGCATCTGGGGGGCTGTCCACTTTTAAAACAGGTTGTAACACATTTCTTTGTGCATATTATTGTGCATGTTTTTAAGACCCTTGCAAAGCTCCTCTGGGGAATTCCTCTGGAGAGGAATGTTGGTGTTATCACAGGCACTAGCCACTGAGAGATCAAGGAGAAGTAACAGGGTTGCACTCCGTGTCTCTCTCACAATAAAAGTAATCCATTAGGGTGACCAAGGATGATTCAGCTCTGAAACTGAGTATGAACTCAGATTGCAGTGGATCTAGGTAATCAGTCTCACCCAGGAATGCCCGCAATTGCTCCACAACCACCTTCTCCGTCACCTTGGCCAAGAAAGGGGTGTTGGCAGCTGGTCTAATTGGGTCCAGAGTGTGCTTTCAAAGAAGTGGACACATCAGCAGGCAGTAGTGTAGTGGCAAATTAAGAAGTGCAGGGTCCCTTCATGATAGTCATTCCACACTAGAGATGGAAATATCTGTCTGTTTTGGCTCTCACAGTTCCCCATTTTCCCAATGTTAAATGCAGTTCTCTACATTTCTACAGCGATCTGTGGATTTTTTTAAAAAAAAATCCTCATGAAAATTTGCCACCATTTCAGTGCAAATTTCTACACATTTTTGTAGGCAGTTTTGACAAAGGTACACATTTTTGCAGGCCATTTCTCATCAGTTCATGCCTTTTTGCATATTATTTTCACTCATGTATTCATGAAATACAGGAAATGCCTGATTTGACTATGGTGATGCATGCCTTAGTTACATCCCGTTTAGACTACTGTAACGCGCTCTACGTGGGGCTGTCTTTAAAAACTGTTCGGAAACTTAAACTGGTACAAAGAGCTGCAGCCAGAGTGTTAACAGGGGCTGGTTACAGGGACCATACAACTCCCTTGTTACAACAGCTCCACTGGCTCCTATTTTGTTTCCGGTCACAATTCAAAGTGCTGGTTTTGACCTTTAAAGCCCTATATGGCCCTGGTCCAGGCTATTTGTCAGACCATATCGCTCTGTATGAGCGTGCCCGGGCCCTGAGATCTTCAGGAGAGGGGCTTCTCTCAGTCCCAACACCCTCGCAAGTGCGATTGGTAGGGACGCGAGATAGGGCCTTCTCAGTGGCTGCTCCTAGTTTCTGGAACTCCCTTCCTAGGGAGGCACGAATGGCCCCCTCCTTGCCATCCTTCCGTCGGCAAGTAAAGACTTTTTTATTCCGACAGGCTTTTGGGATAGAAGGTGTTTAGGATTGGGCTTTACAAGGCTTGTTTTATTGTTTTATATTATTATTTGTATTATTTTAAATTGTTTTTAGATTTTTAAGTGCCTTTTAAGGTTTTAAAGTTGTGCATTGTTTAATTGTATTTTAATTGTATGTTTTTCTATGTTTTTAACTACATGTAGTTTTATTTGTAAGCCGCCCTGAGTTCCAGTTTGGAAAAAGGGCGGAGTAAAAATAAAGTTTCATTCATTCATTCATTCATTTTTTATGCACACTCTCCCCTAATATATGCATTTTTTGTAAATGTTGTGTAGTTGGCAAACTGCATCCCAAAATTCTAATAAATGCAAATTTCAAACGATGGCTGTGTTTCGGTTCTCATATTGTTTTGGAAATTGCAAATCTGATAAATTCTGCTTGAAATGGGAACTGAATTGAAATTCTCACCCATCCCTACTCCACACCCCTTCAAAGCCATGCCCCCTTCTAAGATTATACAGCCTTCTAGGATTCTAAAATAAAATGAGGTTTCCATCTCTTAAGAGCAATGAGTGCAGGATGAAGGTATGTCTATTTGAGGTTCAGCAAGAAGAATACACTGATAGCTACCAGAAGGCTCTTCTCAGCTGCTAACATACTCCCCTTTTGTGCTGATTGGTCCATAAGATGCTGGAGACATAGGGAACCTGCTGGGTCCTTGTTCCCCAGAAAGTAAAGGGTCTACTACCCCCCACACCCCTGGACAACTACACTCCTGCCAGCAGGGAACACTCCATTTACGTGCTGAAGGTCGCAGGTTCAGTCCCTGGCATTTCCAGGCAAAAATGGGAATGCCCCGACCGAAACTTTGGAAAGCTGCTGCCTTTCGGAGTAGGTAACACTGGGCCAGCTGGACCAAAGGTCTGACTCAGTATAAAGCAGCTAGATATTTTTATTCTAATCATTTCAGTGAAATAATGGGTTGCATCCCATGTTAGTCTGACTCAGAGACCCATTCAACTTTATGAATGTGATGAACTTGGATCCACTAATTTCAGTGGGTTTACTGTGAGTAAATCTTAGTTGCATGCAACACAATGTAAGTAATCCAAACAAAACAAATGCACAAAAAGAACTTGCTATATCTGTCTTAGCCTCATTTTCCCATCTGAAAACTGGGAATGAGAGAGGTGGCCTACCTTACAGAGTGATAGTGGGGTCAATCACAACTGAAAAAAGTACTGAATCCTTTTTTTAAAAAAATGGATAACTTTACAAGCTATAACTTTACAATCTTCCTAGCAATGTCAGCTAGGGATGTGCTAGAATTCTACTCAGTTTGGATTTGGTACTGAATTTTCCATTAATTGACTTATTCTCTATTGTTGTAGACTGGATTTTATGTAGCAATTTGCCGTGGCTATTTTTGAAAATGATTTTTTTTTAAAAGCCACCTGCCTATAAAAAATGATAATTTTATTGATATTTCCTTTCAAATATCAATGTTTCCTTTTCCAAAAACCTGATCTGTAAAAACAGCAGCTAGCAAACAAAGAACAAACTCGAATTGATATTGGCCTATTAGGTCAACGGCATGCTTTCAAACTGACACCAGATCCCATCCCTAGTGTCAACTGGATCACGAGGTAACATGTATAAAACATGTGTCACTAATTAAAAAGTATTGTTCCTTTCAGCTCTAGTTTAGAGCATCAGAAAGAAAAGCTTCATCTCCCCCCCCCCCAAAAAAAGGAAGGCACTTTAAGGAAGACTCGGTCTCACCAAGGTATTTTTATATATTCGTTTCTGTAACAGCCAGGGCCAGAGCTGTGAATAACTCACCCCTTGTTGTCCTGGAGGTGAGTCTGTTTTGGACTCCCCCTCTTTGCCCAGAAAAGGGGTGGGCAGCTATAACATACAGCAGAGGCGGTGGCTGGCAGACAGTAATTAGTTAACCCATTACTGTGCCCGGATCCTGACACTCCCTCCTTTTTTTCCAGCTTGTGGTTAAATACTGCTGAAAGAAGTTCCATGAAATCATCTACAGGTTCCTTTCTAAAAAAAATCAAAAGGAAAGTGATTGTGGGGAGGGAATGAGTATTCAAAGCTGAGCCAAGGTTTCCTGTTGCATGGGGCCATAGATATATATAAAAACGAGCTTTTAATGTGCTGGGCCAGTGTTTGCAAGCTGCTACGAGACCGGAGCGCTCCCTAACTGCCTGATCGCCTTCCCAGATCCCTGAGGGTTTTAAAGCAACCACAATGAACAAGTTCCTGTGCTGCATGCTTGTGGTAAGTCCTTGCCCAGAGACTGATGATTGCTTTTGGAACTGACATGATTGGAGTGCTGATACCATTTCTCTGTTCTCTGCCAACTGAGTTTTCCTCTTCAGGTCTTTTAGAAAGCATGCGAGTTTTTAATCACAGTGGACCATTGGAGCAAACCTTTGACAAGGGATGAAATTGTGAGTGCTTCTGGGGTAAAGGAATTAATATGCCACATTTTCAAGATAGAGGTGCCATCTAAATTTCATAGTTCTGACCCTCATATGATGATCCTTATGCCACTGCAAATGTTATTCTCTGTTTAATATTATCAATATTAAGGCAGTGTGGAGAGGAGGACTAGAAAACACAGGAGCAAATGTTTGGGACTGGATTGGGTTGTGAGCAAACATGCTTAGCTTTGTATGTTGTGCTATGTATGAACATATGGGGTTTCCTTATACAGACCACTGGTTCATCTGTCACAGTATTATGTACTCTGATGGTCAGATGCTATCCAGGGTCTCAAGCAGAACTCTCTGAGTTCTTTCCAAGAGAGCTTGCTATTTCTGATGGTTTTAGGGGAAGATGCCAGGGAACCTTGGAACTTCTGCTCTGCCACCAGTTTGCTGATGTAAACGATCACAATCCAGATCTTTGCACATGTTCTCTGCCCAAGTGGGAAAATTCCACTTGCTTGCTCCCACTGAACATGTAAAGTACCCTATGATGTTAAACAGAATGGGGCAATTCCTGCTCACATGGAGCTGCACTGAACATTGGTGTTTCCAGGTGTGCACCAAAGTCACTGGATTGTCATGTGCATTATTTTTGAATTCTCCTTTCTCCTTTTCTCCTCTCTTTTAGTTGCCCTCTGTCTGATATACAGTGGGGATACATTTATTTATGTCCCACTCTGTGGAGAGAGCAAGCTGTGAATCAAAAACTATGGGCTGTATCTAATGAAGTTCTACTCAGACCCATTGAAATCAATAGACCTAAGTTAATCATGTCCATTCATGTCAATGGGTCTATCTGAGTGTTGGATACAACCATACAAATATATTTTGAAAGTGATATCAGAATCCAGAGCAGGGAATTGTTTGCCTTCTGTGACTAATACACAGAGATGTTTGACATTACTTAGAAGCTATTCAACATATTTCATCCTGTGCAAAGTGGAGGAAAGGCTGACCAAATAACTGTGAATGCTTCCTTTTATCTGTCAACTTTGCCTCATGCATTCATTGATGGATGGTGCATTTGGTGAATTAATGATGCCATTGATATACAAAGACAAAAGCCTTTTCTGTTATTCTCTTTTAAAAATAGGACTCAATCCACTGGGGAGTTCTGTACAAATCCCATTTCCCAGGGGATTGTGTGTCATTAAAACTAAGAACAACATACAACAGCAGTATATCCAGTATGATTTTTAAAAAAGAACACAAATCCACTTCTCTATAGTATGGATACACTGAAACCATTATTAGAATTATTGTAGGATTAAAAGGCATCTCCAAATACTGGTAATTCATGTTAGCAGATTCTCTCTCTCTCTCTCTCTCTCTCTCTCTCTCTCTCTCTCTCTCTGTGTGTGTGTGTGTGTGTGTGTGTGTGTAAAGATTAAGCAAGCTGGGAATGATCCAGCTGAAGCAAAAAGTAGTTTTAAGTTCCGTTGTTTCAGGGGGAAAGCATGTGCTTAATTTTAATTTTGGCTTGATTGTACCTTTCGTTGTTTTTAAATTCTAATCTAAACAGTCCAGGGTGCAATTCTTAGGGTCCTTCCCTATTTGAACAGGAGCTGGTCAAAGGCGCAATTGTATAAGCTCTTGCCCTTTATGATCATGATGTAGGAATCTCAAATTGTGAAAGTGCAGTCAGCATCTTTGACATGGGAAGCATAGCATAAGGCTTGTCTCCAATATAGTGACTCATTGACTAGGGATGTGCACAAGTCTCAAGATTTTGCTTGTATCTGTATCTTAGCATTTTTAAACATCCCAGTCAGTTTCTGAGTCACTCTGTGATCTCTCTGTTTTAATCTGTAAACCAGATTGTGAACCACACTGTGAAAAGCGTGTTCCCTATTCACTATGACGGGGAATCTAAAATCTACAAATGTTTCCCCCTTTTGGCCAAAGTGGATGAAATTTACAGGCATAGGAACACCTCCAGAGTGGATTAAGGCTGACAAAGTGTAAGCAGATACATCCAGGGATTTTTGTGCAGGACACTTTTTAAAGTTTGATTTTTTTTAAAAAAAATGAAGGAAATGTCTATAGTGTTTTCATTTCCTGCCAGAATTGGATGAAATTTGTAGGCTTCGCCATCTCTTCTGAGGAGATGGCACCTGCCAAATTTGAGAATGAAAACTGTAGTGGTTCTCCCACAAGGACAGTCTTTACTGTTTTGGGGTTGGTATTCTTTTGAATGGAGGGAGAGTGTGGTAGTGGGAAAAACAACATAGATCCCCAGAAAAGGCTGGAGTTGGTGAAAATGTCAGTCTCAAAGCAAGAGCCCTGTTATCTCAAGGGTCTTTGGTGGGGATATGCTCCCCACACAGACAGAAAGATATTTTTAGGTATACAGCCTCTTCTTCCTGAGAGAAATCTTGCACAGGAGAAGGAAAATAGCATAAATCCTAGGAATGACTGGGGTGGGAAAATGTCACATACACACACAAAGAGAACAAGGACCCTTTTGCCTCATGGCTCATTGGTGAGGGGGATGGACTTCTGCCCCTACTGATTTTTGGTGATACAATGGGGTTGACCTGCTTAAGGGAAGGCATAAATCCATGTGAAAAAATAGATCCAGCTTCAGAATCAGTAGGACTGAAAAAATCAGATGCAAACAACAGGGGCAAGGATAGTCTGAAGATGATGTTCTTACATTATGTAGAGAAGCAAGTAGCAACACTTAGAGATGTGACTTTGGATCCCATCCAGACCTTGACAGTGGTTTTCAAAGGAAAACTAGCCTTCAGGATGTGTTTGTAATGCAAAACAGAGGGTGCTTTATCTGTTTCTTTCAGTAAATCCAAACATTCTTCTGTGGTCTGTGTGAAACCCCCAAAGCCAAGAAGTATCATAATATCTTTGTATGCTGAAAAACTAGTTTCTTTACTTTCACAAGGCTGTGATTGAAAGAAAAGATGCTTGAAGAACGTGGGCTGTATTGTGATCCAATCCAAATTTATTTCACATAGGTGGGGGGCCCAAATCACATTTGGCTTCCATTTGGAGACCGGGGTCCAGGTTGAGAAGGAAATTAATATAATGGTGTTTCCCTTTCAAAAAACCCCTTCTGGAAAAAAAATTGAGATGATAAACTTCCTGTTATTCCTGGGATATTTTTGAAAAACATGAAAACTGTGTCGTTCTACTTTGTAGAACTACTATCAGTAGTTTTTTTTAACTGAAACTCCGCAACAGCATTGAAAAGTATGCTAATGTTTTACAGGCCATTTAATAGTGCTGAAGGTTATACAAGAGAAAGGGATGAATGTCATGTGACATTCATCATGTAGGGTTTCTATGCAGGGTTCACAACTGTATATTAGTGTTTCTAAGAAACTCACTTTCTGTCCATCTTGAATCTCTCTCTAGGTGCATGCCCTTCACTGTTTGACTCTTTTCCAGATGGCAGACACACAAAACAAAAACAAATTGCAGCATTCAGAGCTGCCCTTAATCTTTAAGGTAATGGGGCCCTCCTCCAAGTGCCCCCTCTGAGACATGCTTGGAAGATGCCAATGAGAGAAAAGGCCTTTTTGGTGGTATCCCCCCATCTATGTAATAATCTCCCCAGTGAGGCCAGCCTGGAACCAACTTTAACATATTTTCAGCACTAGATGAAGACATTCCTCTTCTCCTAGACAATGAGTGGTATTTGGTGCTGATAATGGTATTTTGCTGTGTGTGTGTGTGTGTGAGTATGCATGTGCGTGCGGGGGGATATTTTATATGTCTTTGGCCTGTTGGATATTGTTAGCTACTGTACCAAGATCATATAACTATTATGGGATAGGATTTTTAAAATTTTGGTTGGCTATTTTAGGTTGTATCCAACTAAGTTTTACTCAGGGTAGACCCACTGAAATTTGTGGATCTAAGTTAGTCATGTTGATTAATTTCAATGGGCCTGCTCTGAGTAGGAGCAGCACTGGATACCACTCTTTGAATGCAATTTTGGTATGTTCTCTCTTTGCAAGTCACCTTCAGACTTTAAGTAGAAGGCATCTGAGAAACAATAATAATAATAATCAGTGTGTTGCAAACCATTAAAATTGTGTTGTGTCTCTTCTATTAGTTGTTAGACATCTCTGTGAAATGGACTGTCCAGGAGACTCTTCCCCCCAAATACCTCCATTATGACCCTACGATCTCCCGTCAGTTGTTGTGTGATCAATGCCCTCCTGGAACCTACGTCAAACAGCATTGCACGGCTTCATCAAAGACTGAGTGTGCCCCCTGTCCAGATCAGTACTACACAGATGAGTGGAGCAGCAATGATGAGTGCCAGTATTGCAATGTGGTGTGCAACGAGCTGCAATATGAGAAAGTCAAATGTAGCAGCACCCGGAACCGCTTTTGTGAGTGTGTTGAAGGACGGTACCTTGATTTGGAATTCTGCTTGAAGCACACAGCATGCCCTCTGGGGTTTGGTGTTGCTGAGCAAGGTATGTGCCTGTTTCCCAGAGATGGCCACTTGCCTGTTTGCCTGGGGTGAGAAATAAACTTTTCCAGACAACCAGCCCAGGAAGATCCTGCCCCACCTTTCCCTAAGAGGACAGTGGTGCATAGAGTAATTCATGTTGGCCAGAGTTTCTGGTTTGAGACCCTGATGTTATTCACCTTTTTAGAATGGTATTTTTTTGGTAGGTTAGTAAATTTTGTGTTTTGTTTTGTTGTCAGGTTGGTGTATAACAGGGATGGAGAACCTGTGGCATTCCAGAGGTTGTTGGACTTGAACTGTGCGTCAGCCCCAGCCAGCATGCCCAGTGGTCAGGGATGATGGGAGTTGCAGAGCAGCAGCATCTGGAGGGCCGCAGGTTTCCATTCCTGGTACACACTTATTAAATTAGCCTGTACAACTTACAGCTCAGCAAGCAAAATGCAAGCCATCAACCGTGCATGGTAACCTAGCCAGGGATGTAATAAACATATTTTTGCTGCCTACATGGACCTACAAAACCAGTACATACACACTTGCGTAACTCACACACATCCACACTTGCATAGCTTTCAGCTTTCCAAAATGAACATGCCTGGAGGTAATGGATGGATAGTAAATTTATTGCAATGCTCATGAAAAACAGCCATTGTCCTCCTAAACATCTCCCTGGAATGTCGCCAAAAGTAACGTTGTTCACAGTGGCAAAATGTTCTGCTCTTCCTGTAATGGGTAATTTAATGGCAGCAGCAAATTGCATTCTAATGAGAAACATGATGGATTGACCTCGTTCACAGGGACATTATCTGGGATGCAGTATTTATGGGTTATAACTAATAACATTTTTCATTGGGAAGAGTGCTGTTTCAAGCCTCTGTGCATCTTGACAAACAGCAGAAGTGTTAACTGATATAGCACCCGGAGAGTAATTATAACAATATTAGTGTAATAGCAGAAGTCATCGCAAATGTGTGGCAGTAATTAATTACCAATGTCATAAATGGATACTTGTAGAAAAGCCATTATTAATATATATACATTTTAAAACAGCCAGCAATTCCCTTGCCAGACAAGCTGGTAATATTGCATATTTCTAGAAGGAATAAAGACTGTAGAAAATGTATTTTTAACACCAAGAAAAACAGGAGGGGGAGAGAGAGGGAGATTAAAAAAGAGCCCAGGTGTTCTTTACCGGTGGAAATCTAATTCTATCACTGAAGATCACTTTAAAAAAAATAAGGAAATTATTGTCTAGAAACAAGTGAGTGTCTTCCAGTACTGCTAGAAGTATGTGCTAAGACCTTGGGAAGGTTGGGAGAAAAAAAGAAATGCATTTGAACTAGGAGAGAGAAACTCTAAAATGTCTAAAATGACTCTAAAATGTTGCGTGTAAGGTGAAAGTGGCATAAGGCTAAAAATGTAAAATGTACTTCAGTTGTCTATCCTCTAAATGGCTGCCCATTTGCTACCCGGCAACTTCAAGGTTCTAGTTTTGGTGTACAAAGCCCTATACACCTTGGGACCAGGATACCTGAAAGACCTTCTTATCCCTTATATACCCAGTTGATCACTGTGTTCTGCAGGTGAGGGCCTCCTGCAGATACCAACTTATCAGGAGGTCAGTTCTGCACAACTTAGGAAACAGACCTTTAGTGTGGCGGCACCTACCCTGTGGAATTCCCTCCCCTTAAATATTAGACAGGTGCTATCTCTGTTATCTTTTCGGCTCCTATTGAAGACCTTCCTCTTTCAACAAGCCTATTAAGTTGAGACCTTATCCCAGTCTGCGCCTGTGTTGGAATTACTTTTTAATGTTTTAACCTTTTTTTTAAAGATGTCTTGAAAGCTTTTTAGAAAAAATGTTTTTAATGTTTTGTTTTAATGTATTTTAAAGTCTGTTTTTATGATGTTTTAAACTGTTTTTAGTGCTTTTGTTTGCTGCCCTGGGCTCCTGCTGGGAGGAAGGGCAGGATCTAAATCAAATAATAAATAAATAAATACATGCATACATATAGTGTTAGAGTAGGTGATATACCTCTTTTAGATATACCTCTTTTAGTATAATGAAATAGATACCCACAATCAGAATATTAACAATCTTGATGAAAGCAGGACTAACATTCAGAAGTACACCAAAAGCTTTTTTTTTTTACAATGGATGCTTCACAGGCTTCTGAAAAGTCTCTAATGATGGGCACAGGCAAGTATCCCTGGGATAGAAATTCCACAGAAATGGGGCCAGCTTAGAGAAGGCCCTGCAAATAACATTTATCTTGACAAGGGGATATGGAGCAGTGCTTGGCTTTCATATATCAAAGGCAGGGGGTAATTCATGCTGGGATAGTTGATGTATGGCTCAATCCATACTGTTTATTACTTAAGTGTACTGGCAACCAACGAGTTTTTGTTTCTTTGAATATGGAAGAATAGCAATTCTTATTTTTGTGTGAAATCTATATATGAGAAACTACATACAGTTAATGAGTACAGCAGTATTTGTTCTTGACTGGCAGTCCACATTTCATTCATCACTGCAAATCTTTTACCAAAAAGAAAGACTCACTATTTTCTTCCTCTCCAAGTTCCAAACTTTTCATCTGTACACAGTATCTTCCAAGTTGATTGTTCTGCAATAGCAATTTGATCAAATATGCATTTGATAGAGTTCATTTTATTAAACATTAGCATTTTAGGGATTATGCATTAATCTAGTCAACCCCAAAGATGATCAATACATAATCTTTACTGTGCTGCATTACTGAGCTACTGCTTAGCTTTAAAATCTTTGGAAACTCATTTAAGTGTATCCAGCAGCATAATTTACCTATACAACTTTAATTTCATGTTCTAGTCAAATCTATGTCAACTAAATACAAGCAAGGACTTTAATTTACATAGGAGAGACAGAAAATGCCAGCCTAATTTGAAAAATGTAACACCTGTTTTACCATTTATGTAGAAATGGGAAGCTGTTAAGGGGCTTAAATCAGCCCTGTCCAAACCACAGACCACCAGGTGCTCGATAAACCCCTCCTTTAAAAAAAAAATCCAGATTGCCTGCACAGGTTGGTTTTATTAAGCACCCAGCAGGCTATATAGCACATGGCTGGCATGCTATGTGGAACATTAGCGTGACAAGCCAGATTTTAAGGGAAAGCATTTGATTGAGTTATCTGAAGGTGGGAGAATTCCTTCAAAGTTTGAAAAAAATGTGTTTCTGTGCCAACATCCATTGGCAGGGCCATGGGAATGATGGAGTGGGTGATTACAAGCTGCCATTTTAAATTTCCCACAGTGTTTTGGAACACCTGATGGGAAATTTAAATGGTGGGCCCCACTCACAATGCTCTGGGAAATGTAAAATGCTACTCAGTGGTACTCATAGGGTCGTGATGTGGTGAGCTGGCCCATAGGAAACGAAGCTGGTAATCAATCTTCTTTATCTAACCTTCTGAGCAGAGTTGACTTTGGATTAGCTCTGGATCATTACAGTTTGACTTCTGGGGGGGGAATTGGCAGGTCCCCACCACCCCACTGTCATTTGACTGGTATGGTGCATATGCCATATGGATCCACGATATGCAGTGTCCAGTTGTGCCAACCAAGTTCCATCTGAAACTTTTGCTTGGCCAAATTACATATCTGAAGATTCAAAGAAGGAACATACGAATAATACAGTCTCCCACAACTATATTCTAAAATGGGACAGTCCTTTGAGGCCGGTACGGTCCTGTGTAATATTTCTGAATGTGCCGTTTACTAATAAAACAAAGGAAGTGAGATTTTAAAACATCAGTTGACAGAACTGTGCTGGGGAATGAGCTTTCCCCTTTAGAACATAATCTTTGGAAATACACAAATCAGGCACTTATATGATTGCTTTTCAGCTGAGTCTTGTTTTTTTTTTTTTTTAACAATAATTTTTATTCAAATTTTCATAAGACAAAGAAAACAAAATCATAAAACATTCAAAGACAAAAAACAAAACAAAACAAAAATGATTAAACAAAAAAAATAAAATGTTGACTTCCCATTTGTCACATATCAAATCAGTTATAGGTCTACAATATATAACAATCCTGTCTCTTAAATCATATTATAAAATCACTTTCCTCCAGTAGTTATCTTAATTAATCATCAAATCTCATAAACATTACTTTATTCTTTCCACAAAAAGTCAAAGAGAGGTTTCAATTCTTTAAGAAATATATCTATCAATTTTTCTCCAAATAAACATGTCAATTAATCCATCTCGTTAATAATTATAATAATCTTATTGTCATAACCATAGTCCAAATAAACATTTCGATTAATCCATCTCATCAGAATCTGTTAGGTCCAATAATTTCAATAGCCATTATTCCATTATCCCTATTAGTTCCATCTTCCATCTTCAATAGTCCTGTTAAGTCCAGTAATTTCAGTGTCCAATCTTCCATTATCAGTATTCCATAATAATCTTGCTGTTGTAACCATAGTCATATAATAAGAGTCTGATGGGAATTTCCTCTATCCCAAATATTTTCTTGCCATCCATTCTGAATAAGTTGCTGAAATACTGTTGTAAAGTCATATCTGTGTTCTTCTTTTTTACAAAATGCACTGGCTCATCTCTTAAGAGTTTTTCCATTGTCACATGGCTGCAGTTAATTCCATAGATTTTCTCTATATCAAGCTCCATCACATCATTCCAGTCCAGAAGATTATCCAAGCCATTGATAACTTTATCTCTAATATCTTCATTAATTTCTTCAGAGATAACGTTAAATTCCAAACAGTAGATTTTATTTCTAAAATCCATAAACTCCAGATCTTTTTCCAATTCCACATTTGTTCCAATCTCCAGGGCTTGTATCTTCCCTTTATTTTTTCTTTTGTCATCTCTGATCTCATTCTCCTCTCTCACAGGATCCCCTATTTCTTTAAGCTCCTGCGTCATTTTGCTCAGTTCAATTTTCAGCTCCTTACTACCCTGTCGCAGGGTTTGTTTCGTTATCTCAATCTCATCCATTATTTTCTGAAACATAGTTACTTCCAGATTCTCAGCCACTTTCTTGATTGCCATTTTTAAAACCACGAAAACAAAGCAAAACAAAAAAAGAAGAACCACTTCTTATTTCAGCAACAATTGGGTTAATATTCCAGGCTTGATGACATCACAGTATAAACAGAGCAACCTGCCTTATCTCTCTATGTTCAAGAATGCAAAACAAATTTAGTTCCCAGCATCAAAACAGTTAGTGGCGTCGTGAAGAAGCAGATTCGTCAAAATAAAATAGACCAAAAAGAGAATAGTCCCAGACAATATAATATTGTAGAATATTGTAGAATAGAGTAGAAATCAGGAATAGAAATCCCTCTTCTGTTTATTATCTTTAGAATGCACTAGAATTGCGACAGAAACAGAGATAAGCTGTTAATTTCGTGAATAACAGAAAAGAGTTATATCTCACCCAGAAGTTGTCCAAAGCCGATCAATCTGACAAATCTCCTTTTGCTGTAACAATTTAAACCAAGTAAAAAAAATAATAGAAAGAAGGGTGCTTGCCTGTTAGTCCGTTCTCTCTTTAAAGAAAAGATAAACGTATCGCTTAAGCAGATAGAGCTTGTTAGAAAGTCCGTCCGGCACTGTTGGCTGGACCTTATCTCATAAATTAATGAAATCCAGTCCTCCCAACAAAAACAGGCTTTTGAGGTTGATCTCTACGTTTCTCCCTGCCTGGGAGAAATTTCATCAGTCAAAAAAAAAATGTTCTGACTGATTTATATCTGAATAAGCTTCTTTTGAGGCGGGAGCCCGTCCCAAAAGCAGGCACAAGCGAAGTCACCCTTCCCGGAAGTCGAGCTGAGTCTTGTTGAGATGTTGCCTTTTGCCATATAGGAAGTCCCTGAAGTGCTAGATACAAAGTGATTGCCAAGTGTTTTGATTGCCTGTTTCCTTTATCCCAAGGTACCCCTGAAAGTGATACAGTTTGCAAGAGATGCCCAGAAGGCTATTTCTCCAGTGAAACATCATCCAAACAAGCTTGTCAAAAGCACACTAACTGCAGCGCACTGGGCCTCAAAACGGTGCGCAAGGGAGATGCCACACGCAACAATGTGTGCCAAGGAGAAAAAAGTGACAAATCAGATCAGCAATGTGAAATCGGTATGTGCAAGCTTAAGGGGAGATAGATGAGTTGTTTTTCTGCTAAGTTTTGCACTTCAAGCAGGGAGTAACTTGAAGCTGACTAACTCAAAATGGAAGTACTTCTCAATACAAGGCAATGGGGCCTCTCTACACAGGCAATGGTATCAAAGCAATGGGAAGGCTGACATGGTGCAAATGCACTGGCAGGAGCACTGGATTGGCTCCACTGGTGTGTTTACACCACACCAACCTCCCTGCGATCTGACCCCTCCCTCTCAGTAAGTAATAGCGGCCCAGCTACCAGGAAGCTAGTGTAGCAGCTCCGCCTCACTTGGCCATTCACTTCTAACACTTCATTTATAGCAGAGAATCTGTGGCCCTCTAGATGTTGCTGGACACCAACTCCCATCATCCCTGGCCATTAGCCATGCTGGCTGGGGCTGATGGGAGTTAGAGTCCAATGACATCTGGAGGGTCACAGGTTCCCCATTCCTGGTTTCTAGAATCCCCTGCCACAAGAGGTGGCACTTGTCATTAGCCACCAGTACTCCTTTTAAAAGATTAGACAAATTCATGGAGGATGCCTCTCTCTAGGGCAATTCACCAGGATAGCCAAATGAAATTTCTCTGTACCTCTAAATATCTAGTGATGCGTGGGGGGATTATTTTTTATTTTATTTGTACTGGTTGCATTTTTAAATTTGGAGAAGGGCCTCACACTCACACCATGCTTTAAAGCTCCAGAGGCATCTGGCTGACCACTTAACACATTGCCAAAAAAGAGAGCACGGATTTGCATAAAATATACAAATGCTAAATTTACATGCATAGATGCACATTTAGAAATAAATAGAGATACAATACATCTCACCATAGTGGGGAAAACTGTGGCCTCATCTGCAGCATGCCTTAAAAGCTGTATCGTGCCACTTTAAACTTTGTGGGGAAGACTGGGGCCTCGTTTGTACCACTTTAAATAGCTTCCCCAAAGAAACCTGGGAAGTGTAGTCTGTTGAGGATACTGAGACTTGTTAGCAGGCTTTTATTCTCATCACAGAGCAACAATTCCCAGAGTGGTTTGACAATCAAACCCTCTTCCCAGGGAACTCTGGAAATTATAGCTCTGGGTCTCCTGTCAGCACCCTTAACAAACTACAGTTCCCAGGAGTCTTTAGGGAAGCCATGACTGTTTAAAGTGGTATGATAGTGCTTTAAATGGGCAGATGGGGCCTGTGACCAGATGACCTGTGTGCCTGCTCAGTCTGCAGTCAAGGTGCTCACTTTAAGCCCCATCACACCCTCGGCTCTCGCTTCCTGGGGAAGTCTTTAAACTGAACTTGGACCAGATAACCTTTCAAATGGAGGATGCCTTCAAATAGAGGACTGTCCTTTAGCAGACCTTTAAACAGAGGGCTGTACTTTAAGTAGGACACATGGCTACTCTACCACTGTTGGAAACAAATCAGTTGGACATTGACCTGATCCAACAATGAAATTCTTCTGCCTTTATCAGAGAAAGAAATGCCAAAAAAAAAATTCTTCATACATTTCCGATCTCTGCTCTGCTTACTCTTTCATTTCTTTTTTGTTGGCATTCTATCCCTTCTGATGGCCCTATTGCCTCTTATATTTAAAAACATACCTCTTTCCTTCTGAGGCCTTACCATCTAGGTGGTCTCTTCTTCCTCTAGTGTAGTCATCTCTTTATTTATCTGTCTTATAGTTAGATCAGAAGTTGCCAACCTTTTAGGACTAGAGGGCACATTTCAAATTTTGAGAGAGTACTGAGAGCACCAGTCACAAAAGTGGCTTGTCCCATGCATATGGGCATGGCATAACACAAGTTGGCTGAACATCAGCTCCTGCACTGCAGGGGACACACCTACGCCTCTTTGCAAACTTTTCAAATTTTGCATGTGACATTTTGGGCAGGGAATCGTTGACATCCACTTGTACATATTGTGTAGTAGTATTTGCAGAAAATAACTTCTAGGGAGTACCTAGTGTCAGACGATCAGGTCCACCATATGAAAGATGCATCCCAGTTACTAGGACAAAGGGAAGGACTAACTATGGAGATACCAAGGACTATTAGAAAATAAGACAGAAGCAGAAAAAGTGCCCTAAAGGGGAGAAAAAAACAGCAGCTGTTTCGGACCCCAGGAATTCCTATCGTCTGGTGCCCAAACAAGTCACTCATCAATCAGAACTCTGACTTCACTCATTAGCAAAAAATATTGACATGTGGGAGTAGCCAGTCTGGCTCATTTCACAGAAGGTGCCCTGCACATTTTGCTTCGTAATTTTATTTCTAGGAGGGCTGGGGACTTATTTTTAAAAAGAGAAAGCTCAGAGTCTGGGATACCTGTGGGAGGGCTCCAATGGGCACTGGGTTGGCGACCACCAATTTAGATGGTTTTGTGTGATAGTCTAGCCATCTTGCCTCATTACATTACTATACTACACCACATGGGTAGTGGCATACTATGTCATACAGGTCAAAGTGTAAGTGGACATACGAATGCAGCCTTGGTAAAACATTGCTTGCTGGGAACTTTACACTCTTTGAAAGCATGCAAGCACAATTTTTGAATGATTAATCAAGACCAGTCAGTTTTTGAAAACTCAATGTCTGTCTTCTGCTTCTTCTTGCTTTAGATGTAACCTTATGTGAGGAAGCATTCTTCAGATTTGCCGTCCCTACGAAACCCACATCCAACTGGCTGAACTTGTTAAAGGAAAGTCTGCCAGGTATAAAGGTCAATGCGGAAACTGTAGAAAGGATTAAACAAAGGCACAGTCCTCAGGAGCAGACCTTTCAGCTACTGAAATTATGGAAGCAGCAGAACAATGATCACATTATGGTCAAGAACATTATGCAAGGTAATGCCATTAGGCATCACATGGAAGCAGGGTGATGTGCACATACATTGAGTCAGTTTTATTTATTATTCGTGTCACTCAGAATTTCTAAACTGCTCTATATTCAGAGCGTACCTGAGCAGTGTACAGAAACTGGTCTATTTTAACTCTGCAGTTTTTAAGTTTGTTGGTTTTTATGTTTTAATAGTATTTTATGATCTTATGATTTTATGATACAGAACATAAAATGCTATTAAAACATAGAAACCAACAAACTTAAAAACTGCAGAGTTAAAATAGACCAGTTTGGGAAGGCTTACAAGAAAAGTTTTCAACAAATGTCAAAAAATAGAACAATGTTGGGGCTTGCTTGTGTCACTTGTAAGGGACGAGGATTCCAAAGAACTGGTGCCCCAGTGATAAAGACGCATGCTCAAGTCACAGCATGCTTTACTGCAGGGGCATGCAGCACCACTGACAGATCTTCATCCACTGTTCTAAGTGACGGGGGATGTAGGGGGAAGCTCGCTTCTCTGGCTACAGGATTACCCTTGCAACTGTTATAGTGCCCAGATTATTGCAACAGTCAAAGTAATAGGCTGAAACTGGCCATTGTAGCTCCCAAAAGCATAACGCACATTGTGCACAGCTACACTTTATCCATATGTTTCCCTGCCCGACTGTGCGCAGAAGTCAGCTGAGATTGCTCCAACTGTGCACAGAGGTGAGCCGAGATTATTCTGTCCCCCTGCGGCAACCCCCCCATATTAGAGGATTTCCAAACATAGGTTTAGTGATCAATACCCAGTACGTCTGATCAGCCTTCACAGGGAAATCGATACTAAACCTTGTTGTCCACTGTCTTGTGGAGGTGGGGGCTGTTGTGTGCTCAGAAGCAATGTATTTCCACAAGGACAGTAAAACAGGCAATTGTGGGGTTAAGCCAGCAATGTGTTCGTGCCAAGGCCAAACTGCAGATGTTGCTGAGCAAGGGCACGGAATGAGATATAAGCGCTGGGCAAACCGAAAGCAAAGAGTGGGGGTTGTATTGGAGCTTGTGATTCTTGTAACTGAATGTCTTTTGGAATAAAGACTCTTAAACCTTTTAACGCGTCTGAATCTCTACCGGACCTGAAATCCTTTAACCGGGATACTCTTAGCAATCTCTTGTGCCAACTGGGTTCGCTGCATCACACAGAACAACAAACCTTACATTATATTTTGGAGGGATGCGGTGGTGATGACATAGTAAAGGAAAGGGATGAGGTCAGCAGAGCGGTGGCCAGGCAGGACAATGGGAAGAAACTGCAGACATACAGACTCCTTAGTGTTGATCACTCTGTGCTACAAAACCAACTCGGCTGTCATGTAGGGATGTGCTAGAATTCCACCCAATTTGGATTTGGTACCGAATTTTCCATCATTTTGTTTATTTCCTATTGTTGAGGATTGGATTTTTATGCAGCGATTTTCCATGGCTATTTCCATGGCTTTTAAGTAGAGACCTTACCCCAGTCTGGATCTCTGTTGGAATTGCTTTTTAAGATGTTTTTGAAGCTTTTTTTTTTTAAAAAAGAAGATTTTTTAAAGATGTTTAAACAATAACAATTATTATTATTATTTCCCTATCATATCATTTCCATTATTATTTCCATATCAAGAATGATAATTTTGTCAATATTTCCTTTCAAAATATTGATATTAATATCAATATTTTTTGTGAGGGGAAAACCCCAGATTGGTAAAAGCAGCAATTAGGAGACAAAGAACAGTTACGTCGATGAAATGGTTTCAAACCAGTACTGGCCAGTAGATCCCATCCCTACTGTCATGGCTGTCGAGCAAAGGAACCCTGGGATTTGTAGTTCTGAGAGAGACAGCAAAGCCAGCTAACAGAGACTTGATAGCATCATAATCAAAGAACACTTCATAGGAGGTCCTTTCATTGATTTCAGTTTGTAGTGTGAAATTGCTCTTGACTGCAAAAAGAAACAGGTTTGGGGCAGGGGTGCAGAAATGAGACAAGTTTGGGGCAGGGTTGGGGAAATGTGGCCTTCCAGAGATGTTGTTGGACTACAGCTTCTGTCGTCTCAGATCATTGGCCAGGCTGCCTGGGCCTGATGGGAGTTGGTGTCCAGCAACATCTAGAAGAACACAGGTCTCCCACCCTTGCCTTAGGGCCTAAAATTACTTGTGGGGTGGGATAGGTAGAAGAAACGTTGCGCTTTTTAGCCATGATAAATGCATATAAACAAGCTTCTTTTTTTGTCTTTCATAGGTATCGATCACTGTGAAAATAGCATCTCAAAACACATTGGCCATCTCAACGTAACCTTTGAGCAACTCAACATCCTGATGGAAAACTTACCAGGAAAAAAACTAGGGAAAGAAGAGATAGACCATATTCTGAGGATGTGCAAATCCACAGAACAGGTTCTCAAGCTTCTGAACTTGTGGAGAGTAAAGAATAGAGACCAAGACACCATCAAAGGCCTGATGTATGGGCTGAAGCATTTGAAAACATACCATTTCCCCAAGACAACGATCCAGGGCCTCCGGAAGGTAGTCAAGTTCCTCCACAGCCTCACCATGTACAAATTATACCAGAAGCTTTTCTTAGAAATGCTAGGAAACCAGATCCATTTGGTAAAAGTGAGACGTGTGTAGTTTCAGCTTTCTGATATTTCATTCTCCACTTGCTGCTAGCAGTAACGATTAATTTTTTTGAAGGGGGAGGGGAATGTTTTTCTCTATTATGCTTATTTATATTTATATGTCTGACTGGGATAGCTCAGAGTTATCTTAGAATTTTTTTAATTAATATTGTTTTGGTTGTTGCATTAAAATCCTGATCTGCAATCTTTGCACATCCAAGATTCCCAGTGAAGCAGATGTGCACAGAAATACTGTCAGGGTTGCACCCATATTTGCTATTTATATTCACTGAAATCTACAATGTTGTATATATTTATTAACTTAAGTGGCAACAGTTTGAGATTAAAAGGGTCTAAACAGATGCCTGCTTGTCAGGTGGTCAGCAGCACTACAAAATTCTGCATGGCAAATTTGTGTGGGGAAACAAGGGTGGCATTGACAGGGGGCAGCTGCTCTTTTGCCCCCACCCCCACCAAAGCTCTATTCAGGTGTTCAAAAGAATACATGTGGGCACAAACTGTAGGGCAGCGGGATAACTGTCCTGCCAGATGTTTTGAATCACCACTCCCTTCACCCCCAGCAAGCATGACCAATGGTCAGGGATGATGGGAGTTGTAGTCCATAACATCTGGAGGTTACCACATTGGCTACTCCTGTTGTGAGGGATGCAGGGCCATGTCCCCATGCATGCCACACCCACCCCTCCACCACTAGCCTTTCTGTTTTGAGCATTAAAGTCTGATGGGGAATTCTAAGCATATTCAGGTGAGCATGCTTAGACTCCTTCCCACCTCTGGGAACAATTACTGGGCAGGATTCAACCACATATGTTTGGAATGCTCTCTCAGACCTTCAGGAGTGGAGGGGGAAAGGCCAGTGTTTGCAGGGAGAAGTCCAGTATGCGAACCCCATGTTCCCTACAGTTGGTGCCCTCAAGCATTTGTTTCAGATTATTCCTCAGGAGCACCTATTAGGGATGGGTGAGAATTTTGATTCAGTCCGCATTTCAAGCAGAATGTATCAAATTCACACTTTCCGAAACAATATAAGAACCGAAACACAGCCATCCTTCAAAATTCACATTTATTAGAATTTTGGGATGCAGTTACAATATTTAGAAAAATGCATTCATTGGGGGAAAGTGTGCATAAAAATGAATATATAAGTGAAAATAACAGCAAAAAGGCATGATATGATGTGAGATGGCTTGCAGAAATGTGTACCTTTGTCAAAACTGCCTACAAAAATGTGTTTATCTGGAGAAATTCACACTAAAACAGTGGAGAATTTTCATGAGGATTTTTTTTAAAAAAATCACAGATTGCTGCAGAAATGTAGAGAACTGAAATTAACATTGGAAAAATTAGAAACTGAGAGAACTGAAATTGACAGATCTTCCCATCCCTAGCACCTATATCTCTGGTAATTGTAAGATACAGATTGGGATCCAAAGCAGTGTGAGGCATTGCTTGACTCATGCACAAAAGCTTTCAAGCTCATTCTTCAAGTGGCAGCTCCACATGCCTCCCTCATAAAAGCTCCCTTCCAAGGTCAGAGGATCCTCCTGTCGTAATTACATATGAGCCTTGTAGGATCAGATCAACAGCTAATCTAGTCAAGCCTCCTGTTTCTCACAGTAGCCAATTAGATGACTCCAGGAAGCCCACAAGCAGGCCGGGATATTTATCTCCCACTGTTGTTCTGTCCTGAATCCATCAATCAGTTTTGCTAGATAACCCCAACAAGAGAGAGAGAGAGAGATTCACTTATACCATGCATGATTTTATAAATCTCTATCACATGCCCCCTACTTGTCACCTTTTTCCTAAACTAAAAAGCCCCTAGGTATGAGATATTGCCAAAGGATTTCCCCCCCACTCCTATGCACAACAGGAAGTGCTTTGTGCTCTGCTTACACATGATGGATTTGAATCTCGCCTCTGAAAAGCTCTTGAGATACACTTTTTGGGGGTTGTTTGTAGGAGGGGTTGTTTTGCAAGTTAATCTTGAATCTCTCCAAAAGTTGATCTTTGAACCATGCTGTGAACCTTGTCCTCTCCAATACTAAAATATTTTGTTCCTTCTAATCAAATCCAAAATGGCACCCCTGCATGTCAGATGTAGAACTATGGGGAGCTCAACTGAGCAAGGACACAGTAATGCAGGGGGAGTCAATGTGGTGACCTCCAGATGATGTGAAAAACAATTCCCATCATCCCTGATCATTGGCCATGCTTGCTGGGGATGATGGGAGTTGTAGTTCAAAACATCTGGAGGGCTCCTCGTACAGTAATCTATCGTTTGTTGCATGGACTGTTGGCCAAATTTTAATGCTAATAGAACTGCTGTGCGGGAATCTTTTCATCTGTTACCACCCTCAAATATAGAGGAAAAAGTATGGAATGTACACTGTCTATTTTCAAGCTAAAAGGAATGAAGAGGTTTATTTATAAGCCGCACATATGTGACATTTCAAAGTGAATCTGCCCTTCATTCTTCTGTGGATTTTTAAAGATTGTTTCTTAGGTTTGTCTGTATAGCTTGTGATGTCTTTGGGAAGTAATTTCCTCATTTAGCTCATTTTTTTAAAAAGAAAATATGGTGGAAGTATATCATAAACAAGCTGTATATGAAGTAGAACATGAATGTACTATATTTAAAAGATGGGTTTTCAGGTTGGATGTTGATCAAGTTTTATAAAGCTGTTACTTTTTTCTCATGATACTATGGCTTATTTCTTTGGTCATTGTTTATCAAACTACACAAAGTTTCTGTCTTCACCCGGAGTCCAGCAGCAATTAAGACTCGGAGCCAGAGGTTGCAGAGTCTCCAGCCAGATCTGGTGCAGGGTTGTGAGATCTGATCTGCTGGAGATCAGGAGGCCACTGAACCTGATAGACGTGAACCCCCAGAAGAACCTCCCATACCTGTAGGGCCAGAGCCTGGACCCTCACAGGAATCTTCCTGTGAGCCTGAGGAACCAAATGCTTCCCACACTACCTCACTGGTCCAACAGTGCAGAAATCATACCAGCAGCAGGCTACAGTGCATTTCTTTCTTAAAGTGCTGATTCTGGTGTTTCCCAACAGAGTGTCAGATCCATTCCTGCTATCTCCAATGAATTGTTAGTCCCAGGGAGAGTGCAGAACAAGGAATATAAAAAGCCCTCTGTGGCTGGCTTAACCCTGAACGCATCACACATTACAGATGCCTCACAATGTCTTTCAGAAGACTTTAATCAAATTGATTCATTGTCACAAGACATTAAACTTGCTTTCTTCCCAAACGGTACTGTCCAATCTGCAGGGAGTTTTTAAATACTGTCTAGCAGAAGAATGGATGTCTTTAGTGAGAAGTGACATTTACTGAAGACACGTGAGAAGAGTTGGGAAGGGGGAAGTGTGGAGGGAGAGAAAAATGTGTTGGAGGGAAAAGAGACTCTGCTGTTTTCATCTTTTCTTTCAATTGCCAGAAGTGGCATAAAGGGTCTCATGGGCATAGAGTGAGAAACGGCGGCAAATGGACCACTCATGGAGGGGGGACAAACCTGACACTTTGCTCAGGAACAAATGGAGAAGCCACAGCTCAGTAGCAAATCTCACGCCATATACGTTAGGTGTCAGCAGGGTCACCCAAGGCTTCATCCCTGGCATTTCTGATTAAAAGCATCCCAGGAAGCAGCACTTCAAAAGACATCTCCTTCACACCCTGGAGAGCTACTACTTGTCTGAATAGATGATGGCAGGGGTGGGGAATCGTTTTTCAGACTGAGGGCCGCATTCCCTTCTAGGTAACTTTCCGAGAGCCGCGTGACAGTGGGTGTGTGGAAAAGAGAGCAAATCAACAAATGTAAATTTTACCTGTGTATAGTAGGCTAGTGTCTATAAACACTCGCACAACCCGCTCTGTCTTTCATCCAGAAAAGGAAAGCAGAATTATCAGAGTTCAAACGCACGGGCAAAAACATTTAAGGCGGGTGCAAAGCAGAACCAGTGATGGGTGTAGATTGAGGAGAGTTCTGAGGGCCTGAGATTCCCCACCCCTCATATAGGGCTAGATGGACCAGTAGCCTGGCTTGATCTGACAACCTCATATGACTGTCTCAAGATGCGTCATTGTCTGAGATGGAAACATCCAAACAGTGCCCCCAATCAAAAAGGACTGACAATGTGTTACTCTTTCACACGACATCCAACTTTGCCTTGTGTTGCAGGTGATTGTCCTGCTTCAGAATATTACAGCAAGGCTATCATGCTCTATTCCTGTCTACTTGTACGCTTTAAGTGAAAAGAATATATAGGATGGATAGCAGGGGCAAAGCACAAGGATGCTCAGTGACAAAAATGCTTATAAAAAGCCATGAATCTTTCATATGAATCTACCTTTTACAGTCAGAATATTGACCCATTTTAGATTATATTGAGTGGCAATAGCTCTCCAAGGCTTCAGAGAAAGAGAAGTCTAGCCTATCTACCTGAGATCCTTTCAGCTGGACTTCATCCAGTCTGTTATCACACCTAGGCATTCGTTTAGCCCCATCTCTGCCTCACGTGAATTGGATGAAAAATGGAATTTATTTATTTATTTATTTATTTCCCGCCCTTCCTCCCAGTAGGAGCCCAGGGTGGCAAACAAAAACACTAAAACACCCCAAAACATCTTAAAAACAGATTTTAAATATATATTAAAACCAAAACATCTTTAAAAACATCTTAAAAAAAAAAAAAGCTTTAAAAACACCTTAAACAGCAATTCCAACACAGACGCAGACTGGGATAAGGTCTCAGACAGGCCAGAAAGGGAAGAGCAGAGTAGTGTCCAATTGGGGTTACTTCCCACAGGTTTAGCGCTGTGACAGGATGGATCACATTGTTGTTTTTGAATTGAACCAGGATGCTCTGAAATAAAATACGTATTATTTATTGCCAAAGTTTATACCCTGGCTTTCTGTGAAATAGTCAAGTATATTTCCTAAAACAGCACATTTTCTAGAAATGGTAGAAAAAGTGGCAAAAGCATTTCTTTAGCAACGCACACTTTAACCTATTTGAATGCCCCACCTGTTTAAATGAATCTGCAGCTACTGTCCCATTAGTACTGTTGTGTGCCTCTCCAATCTCCGAGCGGTGAGATCTCAGGGATCCCTGCGCTCATCCAGGGTTTGGTTTCCTTTGGGAAGACGGTCAGCGGAGACTGTGGTGTCTTTATGAAATATGGTTTATTTATTTACACACATTCCAACCTGAGCTTAAGATGGAGGGGGTTCAAGGCATCAGCAGTCCAATATCCAGCTTTCCCATCAATGTTACAGGAGGCACCCCAAATGTCATGGTGCAGAGAGCCAGTCTCTCTACCTGCCTCCAGTTACCAGCCTTTTTCCAGACACAACTAAAAACACAAAGCTCTCCTAGGCTCCAGGAGAGGGGGGAAGGCTCTCCTGAAGAGTTTCAATGACAAAAGGATCTTCCTGGCTCATTCATCAGTTGCTGGGCCCATTAACTACCCAGCCACTCTATTTGTTTAACAAAAGAAATTCATCTGGCTGGCAGAGCCAGCCCCAAGGCACAGGATTCCAAATCACAGGCTGGAAAGGGGACCCACAGGAATCATCCATTCCAACCCCCATGCTCATAACAGTATTATTCCATTAGTGGTTGGATATGTTTATTGGTGATAACTGGCAGTGGTGTTTCAGTGTTTCATTTTGAAGAAATTTTGTTGTTTTGGTTCCTGAGAACATAAAAGCAGCCGTGCTGGATCAGATCAAAGGGCATTTCAGTTTAGCTTCCTGTTTCCATAGTGGCCAATCAGACACTTCTGAAAAGCCTGCAACCTGAGCAGGAGAAAAATAGTCCTCTCCCATTCTTATTCCCCAGAAACAAGGCTTCCCTTGATATATGCATGAGCAGTTCAAACGTCTGTAGGGAGAGGGCCTTCATTCATATAGTTGAATGACCAGGTCTCCAGATTCTGGGGAAGCTTTCCACATACATCGATATTTGCAAAGGTCCCCTCCCTTCAAAGGTACATGCTGCATGTATGGAAGTCAAGGGAGAAGCATGTGACATCAGGGGCATGGCAACCCTACATGGCCACACTCCTTGTTCCTGTGTTGTTAAACACAGGAGTGGAAAATGGCCAGACAGGGTTTTAGAGTTCAAGCATTATGAAAGAGGGACAAAAATGTCTGTCCACTTTCTAGGTATATAGGCAGCTGCTTTATACCCTGTCAGACCATAGATCCATCTGGCTCATTACTGCCTGCTCTGACTGGCAGTGTCTGTCCAGGATTTCATGGAGGGGACATTCCTAGCCCTACCTGGAGATGCCAGGAATTGAACCTGCAACCTTCTGTATGCAAAGCTTACTCTGTCCCTATGCTATGGTCCTTCTACACCATGCATAATTTCATAAACCTTGATTATATCTGTCCCCCTTTAGTTACCTTTAAAAACTCCCCAAGCTTTCAACCTCTCCTTATAGGGAAGTGGCACCAGCCCCTTGATCATTTTGGTTGCCCCTTCCTCTGCCTCTTCCAGCTAGCTCTGCAATATCCTTTCTTTGAGATGGGGCAACCAGAACCCTGCACTGTATTTTCAAGTGTGGCCATGCCATGGGTTTGCATATTAGTATTATGCCATTTTGATACTAGCTCCGATCATCTGCCTTGCTCCACCCTTGCAAGCATCTTTTATTTCATTTAGAACTGTTAGGCTGCAAGCTGCAGAATGTGCATGTAAACTTTGGCCCCAGTGCAATGGGGTAGTTTCCTTGACCTGTTGGTCTCATCCAGCACCCCAGCCCACCTGCCTGCTCGATAGCATGCCTGGAGTTCTGCTCAATTCAAGAGGCAGAGAAAGGGATGGCCAAACGAGGTGGGACACATGGAAGCCTGGGCCTACCTTGCTTCCCACTACATTGGGGCATTCACGGGAGATATGCAATATTTATTTCGGTGCAGCCCGTACCAGAAAAGAATCAGTTCTACCAGACACATCAGTCTCTCTCTACACTTGTCTCAAAAGGATGCACAGATAATTCATCAAGATTATTTTTAAGGTTTGCTTTTTATGAAACAGGCACACCAAAGGTCAGGTGGAGTTCAGCAGGGCATTTTCCTTCATTGTTAAGTGATTCGGCATTTTTAGCCTCTGTGGGGACCGGTCTTCCGTCCATGGGGGAAAAATGGATTTCCTGCTGCACACCCACTACAACTATTATCACAGCAGTGTCTAGTCCTCATGGGCTAAGGATTCCTAAATATAGGCAGGCTGACATATATATAGCTAGATAGATTCATTATTTTTAAGCTTTACATACCTTTCAGGGGGGAGGGGGCTTGGCTAAGTTGGAATTAATGCTATGTTCTGTGATGCTCCAGAGTCAATATAGCCCTGGGTATCAAAATCAAGCTGTGTTTATTGGACATATGCAGAATTATGTTCCTGTTTATTTTCTTGTGTCTTGAAAAGCTCCCTAAATATAGTGTTACCAGACATAACCCTATTCCCAGAAAATGCTTTATTTACTCCTTAGCATAAAGGTTTGGACTACTTTTTCTTCTGAATTTCGCTTGCACAAAATAGACATAAACATGGAAATGCAGCAAACTGAATCTTACAGGCTGTCTCACAAACATTCTAGGCTCCTGCAGTCGCTGTTGGAGTTCGCTGATTCATAGGGTTGCCATAAGTCGTAGCTGACTTGAAGGCACATAACAACAACAACAAATGTGCATTTCTTGTTGGCTGGACACATCCTCACAATGCCTCTCTCTCAAGGTTGCACTCCAGTTGTGAGGTTGCATTTTTCCAAATGCTTTGACGTGCAATAGTCTGCACCTGGGGAAGTGCAATATTCCAATCCCATCTCCACCCTGGCCTGAAATTAAATTCATGGTCATTGTCATTCCTTAGCTTTCTGCTTTCATATTGTTACATACACCACAATCTCTGAGCAATGAGAGGTTTCAGGGGTCCCAGCACAGGCTGGTTTATTTGGAACAAAGGTCACTGGAAACTGCAGTATCAGGTCCGTAGCCAGGGGAGTAGGGGGGGCTACCCCCTAATTTTTCTCCCCCAAAAAATGTTTTTACAAAAAATACATAAACTTATTACAGAAAAAAACACGTTTTGCCCTTCCCCTACTCCCCCCCCCCTTGAACTTTTAGGCTGGCCACAGACCTGGTTTCTATTATATATAGTTTTATTTACACATACATACAGGTTGAGGATAAGATGGAAGGATTCATAGCATTAACACTCCAACAGATCTTGTTCCCTCCTTAGGTTTCATGCAGGAGTGGAACATCATAGCTTTGGATTCAGCACCGAAAGCAAGGCAAGCCTCTGTGCCTCTTCGGAGCCCAGTCCAAGATGAGAATGGCTTGTGGTCTATTGTTCTCTAACACTCACCAATGACATCACCTCCAGCCTGGGCAAGGGGAAAGCCTGCCTCATTTAGCCCACTTTCTGGAAGCACCTCTGGCAAGTAGTTCCGTGGCAACCAGTCACCTGTACTCTTTGGTCATTCAAAGAGACGCTCAACAGACTTGGCTAGAGTCATTAACAGTTTGCATCACTTTAGCAGCCTCTTTTTCTACAGAATCTCATCTTCAAGATATGAAACCACAGGCTATGAGGGGACCCTAAGACATCCAGACTAACCCCCAATCCTATAGAAATATTGTGCTACAACTTTTTCCGTGGCAAATCTAACACCCTGAGATGGCCAAAGGTATCCTTCATAGACTCTACCCATTTCCCCTGCAGTCCCTTACGCTTGCAACTCCCACACAGAATGCCTACTGGATGCCACATCTCTCTTTCACTTTAAACCTCAGCCCAAAGTCTACATAAAGGAATTGAATTTAAAATAACAACAGACGAAGGCTGCTGTAATCCTAGGCACACTCACTTGGAATTAAGTTCCATTGAAATCAGTTGGATTTATAGTGAGGCATGCAGCATCTCTGTGGTGTAGCAATTGGATTTTGAGTAAAGCAAATGCGTTCATATCACTGCTCCATCACAAAGTCTACAGGGCAGCCTGGGGCCAGTGACTGCATCTCAGCCTAACCCACCCCATACAATTGTTGTGAGGATAAAAGAGGGTAACCACGTAGGCCACCTTGAGCTTTTTGATGGAAGGATGAGATAAAAACAATAATTCTTAGTAAACATGGATCAGTTTGGGCTTCACAAATCAAAGGGTTTATAAAGAGGAAATTGGGAGAGTGTTTACAGGAACTGCCATCACAAATCACACATCAGATGGCAAATAAAAAGGAGTATTGCAAGTTCATTGTTTGAAACAGGAAGCCACCTTATACCAAGTCAGACTCACTGACTTGATCAATTAATCAATGAGGCAGGGGACATTCTCAGCCTTACCTGGAGATGCTGGGGATTGAACCTGGGACCTTCTACATGCAAGGCATATGCTCTACAACTGAACTACGGCCAAACATTTTGGTCAATCCAAGATGGCCTGTTTATTGAGCATTCATTCTGATTTTACACAAAGCTCGTACAAAGTTTGCAGAGCGATTAGGCGATGTTGGCTACATACTGAGCAGTCATTCTGATTTGTTTACAGAGAAGTTATGTGACACTGTGTCAAGTGATTGTCAGCTCATACTTTCCAGAGCATTTTTCCTTCATTTTTTTTAAAAAGACCCTTTTGTTGCACAAGAATGCTAGTTGTGCAAACTGAATTTGCCAGTATGCAATTGAATCTCACCCTGAAAATAGTGCTTAGTGCTTCTTTCAAGGCATCCAGGGCACTCCACCAAAGAAGCTTTTAAACACTTCTAGGTCCAGCTGGCCAGTCCCTCTCTGCTTGATGCAATTTGTCATAAAGGTCTAGGGTCAAGCGTAAAGCGGTGGCCACCACGATCTGGTTGCTGAAATCAGTTCCACTGCTGCTGACACAAACAGCAACACCTTTTATGTAAAGCAAAAGAAAATAAGGACAATATGAATATGAGAAATGAACTGAATGTACATTTAACAAATGAATTACAAGAGGGCTCAGCTTCTTAATAGCATGAACCAGGTCTAACTAACCTATGGCCCTCCAGGGGTTGCTGGACTACAACTCCCATCATCCCCGACTTTTGGGCATGCTGGCTGGGACTGATTGGTGCTGAGCTGGAGTCCAACCGCATCTCGAGAACCACACAATCCCCACCCCTGGTGTAAACAAATGGAATTATTAAATGAAAATACTTTTTCTTGTACATCCCTGTTGTCTTTCCTTCTCCTTCCCATATTTTTGCCAAACTGAAATGAGAAACAGTATAGGCAAGTAATCCACTTTTAAAAATTTCACTTATTTCCTAAGCATATAATTTTGTTTACAAGGAGAAGAGAGTAAAGCTGTCATCAAGTCATCGTTACTTGGCCGAAGTCAAAATTATATTCCTACCAATGGATCAACATGAAGTCCTTTAAAAGTTCATTCTGTTCCAGCTGCTACAGTAATGTTTATCTAGCGCACCTAATTATATAGTGTAACCTGCATCTGGAGAGCTGGTTTGATGTCATTATAGCTTCTTACAGACAAAACAAAAATATTGGTTTAAACTTACCCATTGAACAAATGTGGGTGCCTTATATAATTGATGACAATCTATGATTTTATATTCAAATGATTACTCCCCACCCCCACCTCCAATGGCATTTAGAATCATGGGATTTGATGATCAGTTGTGTGAAGTGGAGATACACAAGTAACAAAAGCTTCCTATTTCCGAAGTTACTTCTCCAACTCACGGAGTGGAGAAGGGCCATAGCTCAGTGGTAGAGCATCTGCTTTGCATGCAGAAGTTCCCATGTTCAGTCCCTGGCATCTCCAGATAGAGCTGGGAGAGATTCCTGCCTGAAACCCTGCCAGTCAGTGTAGACAATACTGAGCCAGATGGCCAAAGTGTCTGACTCAGTATAAGGCAGGTTCCTGTATTCCTAATTCTGGGACTTCCAGAGATGAGAATATTAGCTGGAGTTCATTATCAGAAGAGTCACTATTACAGATGTCTAAGGGCTACATCACAACACATGCATATGTGGCCTATTATCAGAGTTAGGCCAAAGGTGTTCTCAGAAATATTTCGGGGGTGGGTCAAGGTATGTGAATTGTTACTACAGGTCTATGAATTGTTACTACAGAATTCTGGAGGGGCACGTGCACCCGCCTGCAGACTACCTGGAGCTGGGCTGTGGACAGGAATCTGAAGGGAGCCAGGAACCATGTGACCAACCAGTAGCCATGACTGAAGAGCATTGAACCACTAAAGAGCCCTGAAGACTGAATCACTGTGTTGTGCAAGACAGGGTATCCTGCAGATACTATCCTATAAAGAAGTCCATTCCACACAATCTCAAAATTGGGACTTTAGTGTGGTGGCACCTACCCTTTGGAACTCCCTCCCTTTACATATCAGACAGGCACCTTCTCTGTTGTCTTTTCAGGGCCTGCTAAAGATGTTCCTCTCTCAACAAGCCTTCTAAAATCTTGTCCCAGTTGGTATCTGTCTTGGATTGGAACTGATTTTATATATGTGGTGGTGCTGTTTTTATATGATGGGCAGAGCAATCCAACTCAGGGGACACCGGCGTAAGTTGTGCTGGAGTAAGAGAAGCCGGAATAAAGTTCCACCACATCCAATTGCTGTTCAAGAGCCTCTGGAGGTGGCTGAGCATTGGCTCAGCTAGGAGCTGTGCACAGGGACCAGAAAGTAAAGGTCTGCTCTCCCAAATACCCCTACTGGGGAGTAAGCCATCTCCAATTACTTCTATTGCAATTATTTTCTTAGACTGACCTTTTCCCTAGCATAACTTTTGCCTGGATTAGGACCTGCAAGAGCACTCTGAACATGAATCAGATGTGGTTTAAGTCTCCTCACCTTGACCTCTCCCCCGACATACCCCTTTTTCGGGCTTACGCCAGCTTACACTGGCTCCACTTGCGCCAGTCTCAGCTAAGCTGGCTTGGTCACAGCTTAGTCGAGTTGACCTGGCTGAGCCCCGGCTGAGCTGGGCTGAGGGACTTACACTGGTGTAGCCTGGCTGAGCCGGGACCCAGCCAGCTCAGCTGGAGAACTACCACATCCAACTCCCCTCAGCCTGGCATAAATGCGAGTTGGATTGCACCTTAATTGTTTTATTAACATTGTTTTAGATATGCAATTGTTTTAAATATTTTTTATCTGTTATTATATTGCTTTGGCATGCTCATGGGAAGTGATTCATGACAACAACCACCACAACAATTTAGAACCATTAAGTAAACTAGAAGGCAGGGTCAAGGAATAAGCCAGTTGTCAAAACAAAAGAACAACCAAGGTGACAGGAACACACCAGAGCTCAGGCAGACATAGCTGCTTAGGAAAGGCTCACCTGGAACAGGAAGCCCTATATACTCCTTCCTTCTGAGAAGGACCCCATGATCAGCCTTGGTGAGCAGAGCCAGTCTGATGGTATTTCACTGAGAACCCACCACCTGTGGTTGACATCACACAGTGGAACTATACACAGATCCAGCTGTTCCCTGACACTTGCCCTGCAAAAAAGACAGGTGGTGGTTTCTCAGTGAAGTATTATCAGACTGACTCTACTTTCCTGACTATTGCTACAACAAATGGCATGTATAAATAACTCAGAATAGCTTAAGATAGTTCTGGCAGGGTTGCAGTGCATATCCATATCAGATACGAAAGGGGGAGAAATTAATTCATTTCACATTTTAATTTGCACTTCCCAAACCAATATGCAAATTGAAAAGTAGCTATACAAAATTCACACTTCTCTGAATTTCGCAATGAAGTTCTCCAACTAAAAAAAAAAGTGTACAAAAAAGAGCATCCTTTAGGGAACAGCATGCATACCAATATGTATATTATTTCTTTAATTTAACAAAATTTATATACCATTTGACTGTAAGAAAACCTTAGAGCAGTTTATCAAAAAAAGCATTCAAATTATCAGTAAAAGCCAATTAAAAGCAGGTATTTAAAAGCATTCAAAACCTAATTAAAATCAACAATAAACTTAAAATCAGATTAAAACAGTGCAGCAAAGGCACCTGGCTGATGTCAACAGGCAGGGAGTTCCAAAGAGTGCTGCCACACTAAAAGAACAATTTCTTAAAAGTATTATGTGACACTGCAACAGTGCCAGTTTTGCAGATCAGGCGGTCGAGTGGGCATATATGAGGCAAGGCGATTCCACAAGTAAACTGATCCCAAGCTATTAGTGAAAATATTTGGGGAAAGTGCTTGCAAAAACTGCTTATATTAGGGGAAAATGCTTGCAAATATTGTTTATATTAGGAGAAATTCACAAAAAAAAGCTTATGAATTTTCATACAGATTTTTATTTATTTGTTTGTTTTAACAAAATGTATATGCCACCTGGTTGTAAGAAAACCTCTAAGCATTTTACAAGAAACATTAAAATTATCAATACAAGCATTTAAACATTTGAAAGACAATTAAAACAGCAGGAAGCTAAAAAGAGAGAGATTAAAATACAATTCCCAGACAATCAGTTTAACAATCAATCCTCTTCCCAGGGAATTCTGGGAATTGTGGCTCTGTGAGGGGAATAGGGGTTGTCTAACAACTCTCAGAACCCTTAACAAACCACAGTTCGTAGGATTCTTTAGGGGAAGCAATGACTGTTTAAATTGACATGATACTGCCTTACCTGTATAGTGCAGATGAGGCCTAACAGAGCAATCCAACTTGGAGGCCAGTGGGAGCGAAGCCAGCAGAGGCAGAGCTGGTGGAAGGGGCCACCACATCCAACTGCCGCTTGGAGGCCTCTTAGAGGGGAGGATGCTGGTGGTGCTAGGAGGGTGCAGTGGAAGGAAAGAAAATATATGGGCCCGTTCACATGGCGACTTACTGTGAGATTGGTGCTACTTGCATCCCCGTTTAATTTGCAGGGTTCACATGACGTTGCAGGCAAAGGGAAGGTATGTGGCTGCTTTTCCCTTTAAGTCCGTATTAAACCAATCAGCTGAAAATGCGAAAAGTAAAGGAAAAAACATCTCTGCTTCACTGTGCTACTCCCATGTAGGTGCTTTGCTCCGATGTTTTTTTGCTGGGCGGGTGGATCATCACTTTCAGATACTCCCCCTTCTCCGCCCACTAAACTCACCAAGAATTCCATTTTGCTTCTGTCGGCTTAACTAGCCACTTCCAGTCACTCTAGCCTACCTTTTACCCCTTTCCCCCCATTAAGTTCCTTCCCTCGCTCCTTGAAACCAGTGATGCGCTCTGTTTCCACATTATTTAACAATGCGCTCTGTTTCCACTGTATTTATGGACAAACAGTCCCCTGCATGATGGTTGTTGTATTGCCCAATTATCAATGTGACAGAAGGCGCACGTGCGCACGTACACACACACACTTCCACTAAAAATTGCATTTCATATGTACTTAATAAAAAAGGGGGTTGCTATAAAAATGTCAGGAGGAAATGAAACTGACAGAAAAATGTTTTTCGTGTAAATTGCACCCCCCACGCTCTCCAGGCTTCAGCGTGCAATTGATAAGAAACAATGAAACAAAAAAACCCTCCCCTTCTCTGGAGGGAGTAAACATGTTGGGGGCAGGCCCACAAGGAAACATCAATACTAAATCTCCCATAGGAACACCAACTATGTGAATGGAAAACAACGGATTGGAAGGTAGTGTGAACCTTGCAAATCTATTGCGATGGCAAAAGCTGTGTCTTTAATCTGAAGTTTACCTCCCGTGTGAATCAGTCCTGTGTTTCCTTTCGCCACCCCTTTTCCCGGCATAACTGCTAGTGCAACAGAGGACCACAGGAGGGAGCCGACTGGGAGCTGAATGTCACATAATTCCTCCTCCTCACTCCTCCTCTGACATACCCCTGGAACCTCCCTTTTTCAGGCCTTCCGCCAGCTTCCGGCGGCTCCCCTTGCACTGGACTGGGCTTTCCCAGTGGATCCCTGGCTGAGACCCAGCTCCACTGTGGCCGAGCCGGGATGAGAGGCTCCTGCCAGTGTGGCCCAACTCAGCCAGGACCCAGCCGGCTCAGCCAGAGTTCCGCCATATCCAACTCCCCTCAGCCTGGCATAAATAAGCAATTGGATCGTGCCCTAAGTCAGTACCAAAGGACAAATGAAGGGGCAGGGAAGAGAAGCAAGCCATAAATCAGGGCAACAGAATAACCAAGGATATAGAAATACATCTATTTTTATTTTTATTTCTTTTTTTAAAAGATTATATCCACTTTCCAGCCTCTAGGTCTCAAAGCAGCTTACAACAATAGAATGATACAGTATAAAAAAATTAAAACATGAATTAAACCTCAAAAATTTAAAAAGTCAGCAATTTAAAATTTCAGAGACTTAAACGGAACATCAGAAAATTTTAAGACATCAGAGGAGCATTCATACTGCAAAGGCATCATGAAATAAAGCAGTTTTGACTAGGTGTCTGAAACTCAGCAAGGACCTTGCCTGTTTAACTTCTAGTGGGAAGGAGTTCTACTGGGTTGGGCCCATAACACTGAAAGCATGACCTCTCATTGACATGAGGTGTGATTCTGGCCCATGGGGGACCACTAATAGTGCTCCCCCAGATTATCTCAGTGATCAACTTGGCACATAAGGCAGTCCTTATGGTATCCTGGTCCTAAGTTATTCAGGGCTTTGTACACTAGCAGAGCTCAGGAAGTCCTAATTGCTTAAGCAAGACTCAGGTGAAACAGAAAGCCCTTTTATATTCTTTCCTGTCCAGGAGGATCCAATGGCCACCCTGGGTGGATGGAATTCTGAAGGTACTTCACTGGGAAACTGTCAGTTCAGTGGCTCACCACATGGGACAGCTACACATAGATCCCAATAAAATAGATGATACCAGTTAGATCAGTGGTTCCCAAATGTTTTCCCCCAAGGATCACTTGAAACTTGCTGAGGGTCTTGGCGGACCACTTAATATTTTTTCTGCCTGTTGTAGCAATTGTAATGCACTATGCTAGACACTGTATGATTTTAACTGTATTATTACAGAGATGTTGCAGACTACCTGAATGAAACCTGTGGACCACTAATGGTCCACAGATCACAGTTTGGAAACCCTTGAGTTAGGGAAACGCATGGAGCTTCACTGCCTCTTCCTTTACAACATTTATTTAATGACTGAAGCTATTCTCTGTGCTGGAGTGCTGGCTGCTGTTATAATTTAGAAGGAAAGAAAATTAAATTAACATAAGAACATAAGAAGAGCCTGCTGGATCAAGCGAATGGCACATCTAGTCCAGCATCCTGTTCTCACAGTGGCCAACCAGATGCCTATGGGAAGCCTGCAAGCAGGTCCTGAGTGCAGCTGCACTCTCTTCTCCTGGTATTAAGAAGCATACATTCTGTTTTCACACTTTTCTAGTCATCAGGGTTACCAAATATTGGCTTGTCTTGGTTGTTGAGTTATTGTAGCATCAGCTGATGAGTGAAGAGTAATTCAGTGAATCGATAAAGTCCACATGAGTTTGGTTTGGTTCAGTTAATCAGTGGCCCCTATGTGACCTCCTGCAGGAGTGTGTGATGTTGTTGATTGGCTTGCAAACTGGGAGGAGGCATTATGTGGAGGCACTGATTGTGCAAACCGGCACTTCCTTATAAGAACATAAGAAAAACCCTGCTGGATTTGAGCTAAGGCCTAGCTAGTTCAGCATCCTATTCTTACAGTTGTCAGCCGGATACCTAAGGGAAGCCCACATACAGGACACGAAGGCCGCAGCCTTCTCTTGCTGTTGTTCCTCAGCTAGTATTCAGAGGCATAGTGCCTGATACTGGAGATAATATAGCCATCATAATATAGCCATACAGTGATCACGATTAGCAGCCCTTTATAGCCATCTCCTTCACCGTGAAGTTGTCTAGCCCCTTTCTAAAAGCCATCCAAGCTGGTGGCCACATCTTGTGTCTGCTTCAGTTTGTGCATGATTGCACAAAGACCTTTCTTTGAGCCACTGCAATCCATACAGATTGCTATGGTTGTGTGAATGTGACCCACAAAGACAGTACTATGCAAAACTGGCTTCTCTGTGTAATCCCTGCTCAATCATGATCTCATGGTGACAGCACCATGCACGGGTGTGGGGGCTGCTGATCAAACCAGGACTTCATAGACCACCCACCCAAGCTCAGCAAAACTGGTGGAGACCCTAGATGCACGCTCGCTCTCACATGGCGCCACAGAGATTCCGGAAGAATGAATCACTCTGGCTGCTTTCCATTCACTTCCTGTGTGCCTATTGTATTGTTTTTAAGGCTTGGGGTTAACTAGTGCTGTGGTTCCAATGGATTTCCCACCAGCTGCTCCCTCGATGGGGTTGTGACCTTCCTCTTCTCCAGGCCTAGCAATTTCTCTTAGTGACACTGGCACTTTCCAAGTGTGACTTCAAGTCTCTGTCCCTCTCTTCTTTTCCTTCAGACATCAGGGATAGGGACAGAGGCTTGCCTGTCAAGAAGCTTTTGAGAAAGGTCAGGTTCTGTTACATACAAACCGTAGTCATTATATCTAGGGCACAGTCCCTCTTACTAGTACAAAGCTGGTTGGGGCAGGGACTTCTTTATTTTGGCAGCAGTCAAAGGAAAGTGGGTAGATAAAACAAACTCTTTAATTCGCAGGCCCTTACTCATAGGCTTCCCGTCAAGCATGGTTACCTCTTTATTTAGAATCAATACTAAGTAAGGAAAGTATAAATATATAAATCGAAAAGCTCTCTTTCTGTGGGTGTTTTGGTGGCCAAAGTAAATGGTCTGAGGTTTGGAAAGGCTGTGCGTGTTTGTTTTGCATTTGCTCTAAATTTCACGAGTGTTAAAAAAAAAAGCAGCCCCAGATTATCCCTAGAAGGAGATATGTCGTGATTGTTCAAAGCACTAGCATACTTCCGTAAAACACAAGACCATAAGGACAGGACTAGACATTATGGCAGACCCAAAAAAATGGTGAGCGGAGTACACATCCAGAACATGCTGAAGTTCATTGTTAGTGATATTCGTTGTTCTGTCAGTGTTCTTGCAGCTCATCAGTGCCTGTTGCTGGTAGAGTTAAGGAAATTCATAGCATAATAATGTTGGGCACAAGTGGGCAACATATGGTCCCCAACCTCATTTATGTGGCCCCCAGCACCATCTAAATTTAACCCCTTCTGTTTGTTTCCTTGTTATTGTTCCTGGCTCTTAAAGTGCCCGCCTTTCTCCCTTGTTCAGAATAACTGAAAGGGGTAGTATTTTATTTGATTACAATAAATGGATTTTTAGAAACTGTTTAACCTCGGTGTACAGCTTGGGAAAAAGCAATCCTCTCTCAGCTGTTTGAGAATTAATTGATAGGCTTCTGCCATGTGTGTGTGTGTGTTTAGCACACGTTAAGTCAGAAACGGAAGTATGGTATTATTTTCACTTGCTTTCCAGAGCAGTAGCTGTATTGGTCTGTTGTACTAAATATATATATGTCGTCTGTATACTTAATTGCAAGCCATCTTTATTTCCAAATTAGTTGATGTTTGTCTCTGCCGTTGCTTGTCATCCGCTCTGGCTCTGCTTTTTATTAGCCTGTGGTCCCTGACAGATAGAAAATTGTTGCCCACCTCTGACATAGGACATCATTCGGGTTGGGGGAGAAATTTGATTCAGTTCACATTTAAAGGTGAACCTACCTAATTCGCACTTTCCATGACAATACGAGAACTGAAACACAGCCATCCTTCAAAATTCACACTTTTCTGAATTTTGCACTGCAGTTCTGCAATCATGTAATGTGTGCAAAATGTATATACTGGGGTAAAGTAATGCACACAATAATGCATACATTGGTGAACTTTGTCCCTCAATGGTAATCTAGCAGCAATCATTAGGAACATAGGAATCTGCCTTGTATTGAGTCAGGCCATTGGTCCATCTACACTGACTGGCAGCAGATCTGCAAGGTTTCAGAAGTAAATTCCATTGAATTCATTGGGCTTACTCTCAGGTAAGTAGGATTAGGAGTGCAGCCTATCTCACTAGCTTGATTTCACAATTCAGTTTAAACTAGTCGTTCCTTTCATCACTCAGGCATCAGGGTGGGAAAGTTTAGCACCCTATTGATATTTTGCTCTTTGTGTCCAGGATTATATGAATTACTCCTTCACCTAGTTATAATGATATACTTCTTTAAAAAAACATTTTATATAGACAGAAAGAACAAAAGAAAGGAACCATTAACATAAACTACAAATATAGCCCCCCACAAGTGAAATCATAAGAGCAGTTGTAAGCAGCAGAACAAACATCCAGCGGAATATCAGAGATATTTTGTTACAAAATACAGATAAATGTATGAAATGACACAACAAATGAGGAAGAAAGCATTAAGACAACCTTATAGACCTAGTAACTGCTGGAAGATGGTCATGGAGACTGTGCATGGATATGTAGACCATGGAATTCCACTATGTAGATTGTTATACCTTGTAGGAGATTGAGATTATGCATGATTTTATCCAGCACAGCCATGTTCCAAATGTTCTTTTACCATGCCCAAATGTCCAGTCCATCAAGTAATTTCCAGAGTTGCAAAATTGTCTGATGCGCTGCCATCAGCAGCTTCAAAATCAATGGTTTCAATTTTAAGTCCATATTGTTGTTGACAAATAAAGACAACAAAAACAACTCAGGGGTCCGATCTATATTTTCTTTAGTAATGTTCTCAAGTTCTCTATGAATCGCCTCTCAGAAAGGTGTCACCTTTGGGCAAGTCCATCATAGGTGGAAAGACATGCTTCATTCCAGACACCCCTGCCAACATTGGGGGCTGGAGGAGGAAGAGATATGTGAGAGACAGACTAGTGTAAGGTACCAACCGTATAATATGTTTTGATTCATCTCCTTAAAATTTGCTGAGATTATGTTGTATTTGCAAAGGGTCTAGCGGGAAATATATTGGGGAAATTTTATCCTGCCACATTTTCCAAATAGTAAGGGTAATCCTAGTAAATGGATTTCCAATAGAATGTAAAAAAAGATGTCCTTACAGGCTTAAATGGAAGTGCCCATAGTGGACCTGAATTTATCATCCATTCCTTCATTGCAATCCAGGATTTGTTTGTTTTCATGTTGTGAAGCCGACTTGTTGAAGTTGGAATGCATCATAGTATAATTGTAAGTTGGGTGATCCCCAGCCTCCTCCAATCATGAAACTATAATATATGTTCATGGCCAATCTAGTTTTTTTATGCTGAAAGGCAAATGAATTTAAGAGAGCCTGCCATTTCCTTTTCCTAGATGGTTGGAGGAAGATGGAGAGAACTTAAGATATAAAAATCTTGGAATGAGTTTCATGTGAGTGGAAGCAATCCTCCCCATTGTAGTAAGATTAAGTTTGGACCAATGATTTATGTCCTTTTTGAGAGTGCAAATAAGTGGAGAAAAATTAAATTGAAACAGTTTGGAAATTTTCTTTGGGATTTGTATCCCCAAATATCTAAAAGATTTAACACATATAATGACTCCTAATTGTTTACTCACTGCTAACTGGTGATTTGGAGGTGTGTGAAAAACATTATAGTTGATTTACCATAATTTACCTGCAGGCTAGCAATATGAGCAAAGGTATTTAACTCTTCCTTAAGAGCTGCCACCGGGTCATCCCCAATATGAGAATCATGTAATCGGTGTACATATTAAGTAAGTGCTCTTCGCCCTCTCTTCAGTACCCCACTATAAGGATGTTCTCACATAACAGAGCACCTAACGCTTCCAGGGACAGGGCAAAGAGCAGCGGGGAAAGCAGGCAGCCCTGTTACATTCCCCTTTCAATGGTAACTGGTGAAGAGTCCAAATTATTTGTTCTGACTAAAGCATTAGTGCTGTCCTGCCCAAGCCTGTTGAAGTTAGACAGACACAAAGATCTGTCTTTCCTTAATAGGTTTAATGGAGAATTTCAGTTCAGAGCGCTTCATGAATTAGCTTACAAGTTACGCAGGATTCAGCATTTCCACAGTGCATACCTAGGCACGACTGCACAGAGCTAAGACGTCACAGCAACCCTTAAGTGTGGTCCTGGTTCAACAAATTTAAGGGTTGGTAGAATCCACTTTCCTTTTATCTTTGCCCAGTTTAGGGAGTACTACAATGCGGGAAAGATTCCATGTGTTGGAGATGGGGAGGCCCTGTCCATATATGATTAAAAGGACAAACCAAATGTGGAGTAAGTATACCTTTACTTTTTTATATAAAAGGAACTGCCAAATATGTCAGGTCCCAGGGCTTTATTCTGTTTTAGTCTCTGAATTACAGTTAGCACTTCTTCCGTAGAAATGGGTAAACTGAGAGAGAACCTTTGAGCCTCAGATAGCATTGGGGAATGAAAGTCTCAGAGATAGTTTGGAATATCTGACTTTGCAGGCCCCACCCCAGAGGCATACCATTCCTGGTAAAATTTGGCAAAAATTGAATTAATTTCTTTAGGGTCATATGTTAGTTCTCCATCTTTTCTTTATAAAAAGATGCAATGTGTGTAGATTGGCGTTGTGAGCTGACAGCATGTGCTGTCTGTGTTTAGAACATTTATTACCGGACTCATAATATCGTTGTTTGATATACCACATAGAGTCTAACTCTTCCAATTCGGCACATTGTTTTTGAAATCTGGTGTACACCTTTTTTAGAGCTGTGGTTTTATGTTGTGTTTCCAACAGAGAGAAATCAGAGAGCAAGCAAGAACAGATGGGATCTACCCGCTTCCTATGTCTCACGGTTTCAGCTATAGAACGCCCCCTTTCATTGCATTCCATATTGTTGTAAAACCCACCTCAGGGGTAATGTTACATGTAAAGTATTCGTAAGCACAGTGAATAAGGCTTGTGATGCCAATTGGTCTGTAAATAAAACAGGGTGAGATGGGGTTTGCTGTGGTAAACCAATAATAACTTCAACCACTTCATGATCTGAAAGCATTACAGGAAGAATTGATGCCCCAATTGTATTTGACACCATAGGGACCAAGAGAAGGACATAATCCAAATGAGAAAAAGACTGAAAGCAGGGAGAGAAATTAGATAAATCTTTAACCCCTTAGATGCCCCATCTCCATGCATCCACCAACTGGTAACATGCCATAAGGTCTGCTACATGTCTTCTTCCTTGAAAGTGACGGGAAGGGTATATAGTGTGTTTATCCATAAACAAATCACAGATAGCATTCAGGTCACCCCCAACGATCAACTCCCCAGATGCAAACTTAGAGAGTTTCTTTAGTGTGTTAGCCAAAAAGCTATACTGTTTTGAATTGGGCAAATAAACATAGGCCAGTGTCACTTTGCTGTTATTCAGGAGAAAATAAACCTACCATCTTTATCTATTTTTTTTTTATGTAGCTAAAAATCTACAGAGTGAGCAATTACCACTCCTGTTCCTCTTGAATGTGTAGAACCTGGGGCCAAAAATTGGGAGCTAGCAAGGGATAAATACCCCATTCACCCCCATCCACCCTCCCCCACAAGAAGCTCAACTAAGATAGGTCAGGAAGCTTTCCCATCCTTGCGGTATAAACCTATGGCATCCCACAAACAGAAGGACCAATTCAAAAGAGGGTTCAACATCATACCGCTAGCCTTGCAGATCACAACCATAACAGCAAGTCTCCTGTTACCCCCTTCCCACCCGGAGCATAACACATAATTGTATCTCCTCCTACTGAGATTAATAACAATACAAATAAGAATAATGAAGAAATAATTCTTTTTTTCTTCCTTTCCCCTTCCCCTCTCCTCTCTTTCTTTTCTCTCGTCTCTTTTCCTGTTTTTTAGGTGCTTGTTAACCATATACTAATTCAAGACCTAAAATACAATATAAAAATAAAATAAAACCCTCCAACCTGTAGTATTCAAGCAAAGGGTATCCTGAGAAATGCTACCCATTTAATGAAATAAAAAGTCATTTGTTCTTACCAGTAGCAGACCTTGTATTTCTCTGCAGAAGAGATGCTGTGGAAACGGAGTCAGCCTGTGGACATTCAATGCCTGGGGAAATGTCTTCCAATCTTCCCCTGTCAACACCATATTGACTAAGTCGTCTTATTCTAGATAGTCTTCTTCCTATGGGGTAGAGAGGTTAAACAGAGATGGTAGCGTGCTCACTTCTCTCTTATTAGATGCTTTATGCTGCACCCCAGCCTCAACAATAAGGGCAAATGGAAACCCACACCTGTAAGGAACTTCAGCTTTTCTCAGTGGATCTGTTGCTGGTTTAAAGGATTTGTGGCATCTCAATGTCTCCACGCTTAGATCTTGCAAAAATAAGACTGGGTGGCCCTCGTATGTACTGAGTACAGAAGGTCTTGGTGAGTGCCTCTTTCTTCGCAAAATTATAAGAGACCACTACAATGTCCAGCAAGGAAACGTTATTAGGCTTGGGGCCTAGACTGCAATGAGCCTGCTCAATATTTGTTCTATCTAGTTCTTCCTCAGGGATTAGGATTTTCTAACAGTCTAACAGAAATTGAATCACATCCACCTGCTCTGCGCATTCTTTTATTCCGCGTACATGGAGATTCCTTCTACACTTGGTTTTCCTGATCATCCAGGCATGTTTGCAGATCTGTTTGGCTCCATATAATATGTTTAAGGGCATCTGCATGTTGTAAGCCTATATCCAGAGTTTCATCACAGTTTGGGCCATTTATTCCACCCAGTTTGTGAGAGCCATGATCTTCTGTTCTAGCGATTTAAAACTATCATCCCACCTTTTTATGAAATTCTCTTGCAAAGTGGCAATTTGCATGGAGACAGAATCATCTGTTGTGTCAGAGAGTAAAGCCAGCTCATCCTCATTGGCTTTAGAGGCCTTTACTGCCATATTGGATGCAATCAGTGCCAAACCAACCCTTCCATGAGAATGATCCAAAATGGGGTTTTTGTAAAGCAGTTACTATCCCTTCTTTGTCCCCATGAATACGAGGGAGTGTAGCGCAGTAACCCTAAACGCACAAAAGTAATTTAAAAATCTCAAGTTGTGCAGAAAGATTTAATAGGACGGAGGGAGCGGAGCCTCGGGATTGCCCTGCTGCTTTTTTCCACGTGCATATGCACCTCCAGTTATAATGATATTGAACCACACATAAGTCCTTTTTATTGCAACATTTTATTTCATAAATACATATTTTATTCAGAAAATGTGTATGTGTGTTTGCTGAAACAATGCTGAAACCAATTTATGTTTTAAATATTGGGGTTTGGTTGAGATTGAGGCAATTTTTTAAAAGAAAGATTGAAGGGATGGATGTGAATCCAAATATTTCTCCCCACTTTGACAAAGAGGCTCAAACTTTAACTGAGGTGCACAGATAAAGTGTACAGGTAACAAAAGAGATCACTTATCAATAATGAACCATGCATTTCACTGGTGTTTTAAAATTCACAGCAGGAAGCAGTTTAAGACTGCAGTCCTAAACCTGGATTTGAATCTGGAACTAAGCCCATTAAATTCACTGGGACTTACATCTGAGTAGATATGGCTACTTTTACAACCTTAGTGCATTTGGCTGCTTCTAGCAACAAAACAACTTACACAAAGTCAACAAACTACACTTCAGAAAAAATAAAAGCAATGAGGCACTTGTTGGGACAGGGGTAATTACACTTCAAGCAATATGCAAATGTACATTGCAAAACAATTTACATATTAACTTACATGTAATGTGCACATGTTTTTTAAAAAAAGTTTGTTGTAGAGAACTAAGATGAAAAACCATTCATAGCAAGAGTCCATGCCATGATGGGGTCGAATGGGCGGATGGAAGGAAATCCACTTGATAGCCTGTTTTCAATGAATTTCTCCAACATCCGTATCCAAAAGTTAACTGAACCAGTCTGTGATTATTTGTCTATTCCTCTTGGCAGGGTATTCTCAAGACTGGTTCAACATCACAGTACCTTCTTGCAAGCATGGGATGGGATTGTGAGGGGGTGGATGTCAGCTCTTCACTGAGACAGCAGTGTCAGTGGGGGTGCAGGCAGGGCTGGAGATTCCTTGGTAATTGCCAGGCTGTAAGTCCTCAGCCAGCAGCTTGGCTATAAATCTGCCAGGCTAGCAAGGAGGAAGCAAGATAAGGGCAGAGGCCATTCAAAGCTTACGTGCCAAGCCCGAAATCCAGAAGAGACGTCAGTGAAGGTCCGGGTCTAGTTTGCTGAGAGATCAGTCCAAGTCAAGGTTCAGGGGATAGGAAGACACACAGTGGTCACGCCTGATGTTGTAGTCAGCAACAAGCTGAACCCAAGGTTTGACTTTTAAGGAGCAGGTTTGTCAGCAGGTGTGAGCCCTCAGTGTTTTGGCCTTAAGTGGCCAGGCCTGCCCCTCTTCTGCCTGACCTTCTGCTGTCTACGTTCTGCAGGTGAGGGGGGAGTATCCTGTTCACTCTCTGTGTCTGGCTGAAGGGCTTCAGCTGTGTCTGGGGTGCTCTACAGCTGAGGGGGAGAAGGAGCTGGGTTCTCAGGAGTTTCCTCCATTTCTGCTTCTGGGTCTGCTGCTTCTGGGTCTGCTGCTGTTACTCCCGAGTCATCCTCGTCTGATGAGTCCTCTGACGGGGCCATGACAGTGGACAGGAAAACAGCCACAAGGCCTTATTGGACCCATAATGTTATTGTCATTGCTAATGATGTCAAAAACCTCTTTGTATACAGTGTTTATTTGTCTATTACAACATTTGTATCCCATCTTCCGCCAAATGGCCTCAGGACAGCTGAGTAGAAAAAGCAGAGGGATTGCTCTGTTGCGCATGTTGTTCTCCAGTTTCTTTCACCATCCTCAAAGTCTTCATCCTCAAAAAAAGTGTATGCAAATCAACACCAAAAAAAAGTCTGGTAAATGTGGAGACCCAACTGGCAACCCCTTCATCCTATTATGAGTCACATACAATGTTCTCAGGAAGAGGAAAGAGAACGACTCAAGCGTTCCTTTTTTTCCACAATTGCTTTTCTGGGAGACAAAAGGGTACCGACATAGTCATGCTAACCAAAAGGATCCCAACATAGTAATGTTCTTTGGTTATTCCTAGCACTATTAGCCACTTGAAAGCATTTTGTCAGAATTTCATTTCAATGACCAGAGGGGCAGAAGGGGGGGGGGACAAACAAGCAAAGATTGCTCCACTAGACAAACAACACTGTTCAGAACTGTAGAACCAATACAGTCGAATCAGGGGAAAACACAACTATATTTTCTCATAATAAATCTCTGGGCGAGGTCACAATTCCTCACCCCCCAAGTTAGCCATTTCTTCACTGAAGGTGGAGTTTTCATTGCCAAGACACTGCATTTCACTTATCCTGAGCTATGGGTCCTCGTTGTCCACGAGTTCATGAGAAGCAAAAATGATCACCTGTTAAACCAACATTAGGGCATTACTGCCTTACCATTCTGAATGTTGTATAGCAGCTTTCCCTAATCTGGTGCCCTCCAGATGTTTTGCACTGCAACAAGCATGAGCTCAGCGGTAGAGGAAGGGCTGAGGTTTAGTGGTAGAGCCTCTGCTTTGCATACGGAAGGTCCCAAGTTCAGTCCCCAGCATCTCCAGGTAGGGCCAGAAAAGGCCCCTGCCTGAAACTTGCTGCTGCCAGTCAGTGTTGACAGAAATGAGCTAGATGTACCAATGATCTACCAATGAAATAAATAAAAAAATATAATAATAATGATCTAACTTGTTATAAGGCAATTCCTATGTTCGATCAGTCCCAGCCAACACATGCTGGGTAGGGTTGATGGGAGTTTTAGTACAAACCATCAGGAGGACACCAGATTGGAGAGGCTGCCCTATACTTAATGGAGGCTGGTGGCTCTAGGGCTCAATTCAAAGTGCTGGCTTTGACCTATAAATCCTTATACCATTCAGAATCCCAATACCTCAACTACTGCCTCTTCCCAAATGAACCAACCCGAACCCTGTGCTCTGCATCTGAGGCCCTTCTTCATGTGCTCTTCTGAAAGAGGTACAGAGTGGTGACACAAGAACAGGTCTTCTCAGTGGTGGCCCCTGTCTATGGAACACTCTCAGGGAGGCATACCTAGCACCATCATTAGCTATCATTAGGCACCACACAAAACTATTTCTCTTCTCCCACACATTAGGCTCCTAATTTTGGAGTATTTTTAGAGGGCTCTTGATGTTGTAGCCTCCTTTAGGGGGTGGGCCGTTCCACCACCTTTTATATTTATGTGCTGCATTTTTTTAATTTTTGGTTTTAGTTTTTTATATTGGTTTTAATCTTTTTATTGATTGTAAGTCACTTTGGGTTCACTTTTGTTAAGAAAAGTGACCAATGAATTTAATAAATAAATAAATAATAACTGCACAAGCAAATAGTAACAAATGCTCCAAGACTGGGCACAGTCTTAACTCTGCATAAGCTTTGTGCAAGCAAATCAGGATGAATGCTATATGAACAGGTCATCTGAAGTAGGCCTTTGTTACCTTGTTAGGGGGCGTTCCTTCTACCTCAGTGCAGAAACAGGAAGAAAATGACTGACTTCCCTACGTCTTCACTAAGAATGGGTGAGAAATTCAATTCAGTTCACATTTAAAGCGGAATTTATCAACTTCACACTTTCCAAAACAATATAACCCAAACACAGCCATCCTTCAAAATTTGCACTTATCTAAATTTTGTGATGCAGTTCTCTAACCAAGCAATGTTTAGAAAAATCCATTTATCAGGGGAAAGTGCACGCAGAATGAATACGTTGGTGAAAATAACACACATAAATGCATCATATTAGGACAAATTACTTGCAAAAATATGTATTTTAGTCAAAATGTCCTACAAAAAATGGCATTTTATTAGGAGATATTTGCACTAAAATGCTCAGGGTTTTTTTTTAAAATGAGAAACTGAACCAAAATTGACAGATCATTCCTACCTAGTCTGCACCTAGGAAGCACCAGTGTGGGGCAATGCTGTGTTTGGCCATGAAAGATCCAAGCTGAAAAATCTCCCTTGTGATGCTCACTGGTTGAGATCATACACCTCCCTCTTTGTGACATCACCCTCTCTCAAAGGATGGTTCTGATCCTAAATGAGAGTTTGTGAAGCACTGTAAAACCAAAAAGCACTTGGGTACTGATGTATAACAATCTGAATCTGCAATCGGACAGTTACTGCAAATCAATGAGTTGTATCCAGTGCCAGTCCCACTGAAATTAATGAACATGACTAATTTAGGTCCATTAATTTCAATGGGTCTACCCTGAGTAAAACTTAGTTGGCTATAATCTAATGTTTCCAAGTGGTTGTGCTGTAATATTGCTGTTTTGAATATACATCAGTGTACCTTTTTTTTTCTTCATAGGGGTTGGATACTTGTGATAAATCTCTGAAAGCAATGCATTCTTGGGCCATGCCATCTGATCTCATTTCAGGCTTACATAACGAGGACATTTCCAAACCCCTCTGAAAGCAGCCAAGCCTAGACCACTTCCTAGATCAAATGGGCCCTTTCATAATAAAATGATGGGCTCTGCCTTCATGCATGTTGCCCTTTTGTACAGGATGATAATCTCAGCGTTGCTTTGACTTCAACTGTATAATCATGGTCCACGTGCCATTTATAACTACCAGGATGTGGTGCATTCTATGATATCTATTTTCCGGTTTGTTGTAACAACCTGAAGAAACAGTTTGTGATCTGAAAGCGGTTGAAGTTGTTGATGTTTATGAAATCTGCTGTGCCTCCCCAGCTCTTTGGATTTTTATGAATATGTTTGAATTCCCTTGGTGAAGCTGTCCCCGCTACCAGCGACAAGCAGCCACCAATTTTCACTCTGCCAACCCAAATTTAGCTAAGCAGATCTATGTGCATACTTGCTATGTCAGAAACTATTGCAAAATCAGATTTTTTTATAACAATGTTAAATAATAATGTGCATTGAAGTCTGGATGCCGCCTACCTGCATTGATTTGCTTTCAGTGCAATGCACAGTTGAAAGCATCTCTCCATCCACATTCTGGCATATGTAAATACCTTTTAAAAGCATGACTAGAACTGGATCAGTGCAGATATAGCTACTGTTTCTTACATTTATATCCCACCTTACTACCAGAAAGCTTGGCACCACACATATCATCAGGCTGGGCACCTTTGGCCATCTGCTGGGGACCCAGGATCCCTTCTGTTGGTAGTAAAGCACCAATGCATGTTGCAAGTGACCTGAACCAGTGGGGGGCTGATAGACAGAAAAGCAATCTATTCTTTCCCCTGCTGATTCCTTCTCTAAAGTGTTCATTGTTTTTGCAGGCTTTGATCCTCCTTTTCCTCCCTTCTATTCCTGTCTTTATTCTTAGTTAGCATGGCTCCTTGAGTGGAAGCCGCATGGCTGCTTCAGCATGCATGACTTCACCTCTTGGTAGTAATAAACCTTAAGTTTCTTTCTCTTCCAACTACCAGTCTTAACACCATGCCTTGGTAAACTATGCGTATGTATAACAAGCCTGCTCACCTTATGACCTGCCCTGTAGTGTAGTGGCAAATTCAGAAGTGCAAAGCCCTTCATGATAGTCACAGCCACACCCCATGCTTCCCCTTTTTTGCTGCTGGGTCTCAGGAGATGGATCGTGAAACCTGGCAGAATGAGAACGACAGCCTGCTGGACACTCTTATGGATTGTGTAGAAAGGCACATACTATTTGCTGGGAAACCTACTCAACTTTCTCTATAAATAAAATTGCCTATATGCAGTATGTAGTGGCAAATTCAAAAGTGCAGCATCCCTTCATGATAGTCATAGCCACGGCCTTCCACTCTTTATTTGCTTGCTGGGTTGAGAATGAGATCCTTGTTAATGCCTTCTTCCACAACAACAAACGTCCCTAGGAGCCAATCTCCATGAAAAGGGACTGTGTTAGCTGCTGAGAAAAGTCTTCTCAGTGGCTGACTCCCGTCCTTTTACTCTGATTGGCTCCAATCAGCAGGAAAGGACAAGGAAGCATGTTAGAAGACTCTTCTCAGTGGGTAACATACTCCCCCTTCATACTGATTGTCTTAGGATGCTGGACACATAGGAACCTGCTGGGACCCTGCTCCCAAAAAAGTAAGGGGTCTAAGACCTCCCGAGGCCCTGAATGACTACACCCCTTGACCTGCCATGCAAAATGCAGCTCTTCAGCCATGTATTTAAGCCTATGTGGTTTTCTTCATGGAATCACAGGCAGGCAACATAAACAGAAAGTTCACTGAGCCTCTGGTGGGTCACCATACTTGGGTGGTGAGGTATGTTCAGCTGTCTGAGTCAACTGGTATATGATACTGCCCTGTAAGCAAAATAGATGTAACACACTGAATCCCACCATATAACACAGCCCTATACAAACATGTGGGGAGTGTTATATCAGAAGAGAAAACCCATGTCAGGGAATGGGGAAGGTGTGGGCCTGAACAGGGTGATTTATAACAGATTCTACTGGAGGTTGCTGATTCATAGTGTTGCCATAAGTTGTAATCAACTTGAAGGCACATAACGACATGGACCTGTGGAGGCTGGTTCATCAGAGCAAATGGGGCATTGTCCCACCAGCCTCAGTCTGCCCTTAGCCAGACTCCCCTGCCTGCTATCTGACTTATAACCAGTCAAAGAGTCAGAACTTCCTGTCATCTTCCTGCTTCTGAGTTTCAGTGTTGCCCCTTGTAGAACTCAGCAGGGAGGAGGATGGAGACAAAACTAGAATTATTTGGCTCGGCCTGACATTGGTCCTGGCTCCACCTATCATTGGATCTGATTCCACCTGCTGTCGGGCTCTCTCCCTTCTGCCCTACCAGTCCCAGTGGGCACCAGCTTCCACTGGTATACACTACTCAGGGTAGCTTACAACAGTTTAAAATCATAAAATGTCATAAAAGGTAAAGGTGTAAAGGTGTCCCCGCAATTATAGTGCGAGTCGTTTCCAACTCTTAGGGTGATGTCTTGCGACGTTTACAAGGCAGATCGTATATATGGGGTGAGATTGCCAGTTCCTTCCCCGGTCTTTCTTTACCCCCCAGCGTATGCCCGGGTACTCATTTTACTGACCACGGATGGATGGAAGGCTCAGTGGACCTTGACCCCTTTTACCGGAGATTCGACTTCCTCCTTCCGTTGGAATCGAACTCCGGCCGTGAGCAGAGTTTCGACTGTGTTACCGCCGCTTACCACTCTGCACAGTAAAAATACAGCTACTCTTACTGTGTTAAAAGGCAACAACAGCAACATTAAAAGGTAACGAAGGCAGAGAGCACACATAAAACATGACCTTTACAGCAGACACTTAGCAGGTAAAAGCCTGCCAGAATTTTTTTTAAAAAGTCTTTATCAACAGTGAAAGGCAGTCAGAGAAGGGGCCATCAATACTTCATGGGGCAAGATGTTCCATAATACTGATGTAGCCACTGAGAAAGCCATCAACCATGATACGTTGTCATCAACCATGCTTCCACCCTAGGCAGGGCCAGCTCAACCATGAAGCAGTCTGAGGCAGCCTCCTCAAGTAGCAAATGCTGGGGTAGGCTGAGAATGGCAACAAGATGTTAGAGGACAACCTGTCCTGTATCCCCTAAGCCAGCCTGCTGCCCTCAGGGAGACACTGTCCCATCACCAGAGACAAAATAAGATTCAACTTGTTACAAACAATACGCCCTAGCCCCTTTTTGAGGTCTAGTGGCTTGAGTTCGTCCCCAAATACTCACCCAATAGAGCTCAAGAACGAATGAAACAAAATGGAGGATGGAGTAAATTTATTACTAACACGTGCACATGGAGAAGGGCCAAGCCAGTTCTGACTCAGCTAGGCACAACCAAGTCCTTTATCAACTTTGTTTTACTAATTATTCATGCATCATTATGATCATAATTACATCACTTTAATCCCTGCCCATCTTCTTCTGGTAACGTCCCCTCGCTTCCATATCCATATATGGAACTTGTTTTTCACACTATTCCACCTTGAATGTTGCAACAATATTTGATACTTTTCTACAGTACAGGTGGACATTGCAACTAAAAGCCTGGGACCTTATTTTTGCAAACGCAGCTTTAAACAAACAATGAAAATGCAAGTTAGCAAATTAGCATTTCTTCTAACACACACACAAGTAAATTAACTGTCAGCATTTTAGCACACAAGCAAGTCATACTGTGCTACAATTTCAAACAGGCCTAGCACTTTTTACTTTAACCAAACAAGGCAATTAAGCAAAATACATTTTAATTCAAACAAATAAAGTCCATTGTCACAAACTGACAGTTCAATCAGCTTCTGTACATGGGAGGCACTTTCTCGTTTCGCCTCAGGTAGAAAAATGTCTTGGGCCAGCCCTGACCTTCTGATCTGAGCAGGCAGGATGTTGTGTGTGTTGTCATGTGCCATGAGGCAATGTATGAAAACAACCGCTAGGGCAGTTTCTATAATTGTCAGGCCTAGGAACGAACTGCGCTGTACATAAGCAGTACCATGCCAGTCATGGCTTCCCCCAAAGATTCCTGGGATGTGTAGCTTGTTAAGGGTGCGGAGAGTAGTTAGGAGACTCCTGTTCCCCTCAAAGAGCTAATTTCCCAGAGTTCCCTGGGAAGAGGGAATGTTAAACCACTCTGAGAATTGTAGCTCTGTGCAGTTTTAAGCAGTGCCAAAAAACAGATGACAATGCGACATGCACCTCAAAGGAGATGGCAGGGCCAGCACCAGAGGGTGGCCAGGTCTGGCCCTTCTTAGGGTGGGTGGGTAGTGCTCCCGTTCCACAATCCATAGCAGCATTGGCTCCCAACCCTGAGGTGGATCGCAGTGAGGGAGCTCCCAGGCACCCCCCCCTACAACCGTGCAAGCCTGCAACACCCGTCTGCACGCCCCACCTACATCTCCCATTAGGATGAATGCTGGCCGCGCTGTGCACGTGCCTGCCATCAACCAAGATGGCGGCAGAGGCATCAGCCCCTTAGGAAAGCCTCGGCAGCCAACTTGGTAGATGGCATGCATGCATGCATGCGCAGCACAGCCAGCATTTACCCCAGCAGGAGAGGTAGGGGTGGGTGGATGCTATGGGCCAGGGGCAGGCTGGTGCCGGCCTTGGGAGAGGGTGTTCCATAAATGATGTGCCACTACAGAGAAGGCCCTATCCCATAGAATCATAGAACAGTAGAGTTGGAAGGGGCCTAGAAGGTCATTGAGTCCAATCCCCTGCTCAATGTAGGAATCTAAGTTAAAGCATATCTGACAGGTAGCTGTCCAGCTGCCTCTTGAATGCCTCCAGTGTAGGAGAGTTCACCACCTCCCTAGGTCATTGGTTCCATTGCCATACAGGCCGATGATATAGGGAGAGGCAAATACTCCTTCAAGTATTTGGATCCCATGTCATTTAGGGCTTTATAGATTGAACATCAACACCTTGAATTTGATCTGGTGGCATATAGGCCAGAAGCGCAGCCTCTGCAGAATCAGTGCTTCCGAAAAGATGCACCTCACAAAACTCTGATAATGTACTGCACTAGCGGCAACTTTAGGACCATCTTCAGGGGTAGCCTCAAGTAAAGCGCATCACAGTAATCTAACTGTGAAGTTACCAGAGCTTAGAACACTGTGGCCAGGTTATCCTGGTTCAGGAACGGTCATAGCTTGTGTGCCAGCGGTAGCTGGAGAGGATCTGCTTGTTAAAACTCAGATCTGCCTCAATCATCTGCAAAGCAAAGGGTGAAGGTCTAATATCTGGGGTGGGGGTGGGAAAGCAGAGCACAGCTAAGGGGTTGGTGACCTCCACCTAGTCTCTATCCCAACGTGACTTTTCTCAAAGTCGCAGCTGGGCTCCAGAGTACCAGAAGGGAACCCAGCTAGAATACTATCTGGCAGCAGAGGCTGAGAGGAGGGAAGCTGTGAGGCATTCGAGGCTGCAGTCCAACCATGTGACCCTTTTACTCTAAATATCAGACTCTCCCCATCTTAACTGAAGTAGGCCTCACTTTAAACAAATGTGTCTCCTGCCATCGTATCTTGAGCTGATCATTTCCCTAGGATAGACGGTGCTTAGCGTTACAGAAAAAAAACAAGAATATGTAGTTTGTGCACCATCTGCTGGCCAACCCCATCTGTTGCTACCCTATCTATTAGCAAACTCACAGATCCCACCACGCATTTAAAGCACATTCAACACATACTTAAAGTGTAAGACGTCCCCCAAAGTATTATAGGAATTGTAGTTTATTAAGGGTGTAGGGAAGTTGTAGCTCTGTGAGGAAGAAACCACAGTTCCCAGGATTCTTTGGGGGACATCATGTGCTTTAAATGTGAGTTGGATGTGCTTTAAATGCACAGCTTGGATCTGTGCCATCCATGCACAATATGGAGATATCAGACTAGCAGGAGGCTTGGGGGATGGGCAACTTCAAGATTTGTATATGTACAATTTTTTAAATAAAAAAATTAAGCAGGACCCTTCCCCCCTAAAAACTACAGTTCTGTGGGCACTTAGTAGTATATTCTATTCTAGTGGCCATAGAATATTAACTGACTGTTGGGGGCTGGAGAAAATAATGAGGAGAGGGATGGAATGGAGTATCCTGAAAAAGGGCTTGGCTGGCTAGAATGTTTAACGTTTTGTTACAGATCCTGTTTTTCATGGTTAATGCTGACTTAAGTGTTTTTAAGTGAACTTTTCCATTCTGAAAGTGGGATGGGGGAGTGTTCATGTTTAGCCTTGAGAAGAGACAGCCACCTGTTGACTATGCTTTAAGTTGGATTCCTACATTGAGCAGGGGGTTGAACTCGATGGCTTTATAGGTCCCTTCCAACTTTACTATGCTATTATTCTATGAATGTAGATCAGATTCTACTTGTACATCTCTGGGCGACTTGCAGTAGGTCAGCAAGGGTTTCTGACTTCCAATAGTTTATGACTAGCAACTAAAAGGCTGACCCCCACTCCACCCCACATATGAGGCTGCTGTAGCAAAAAATGAAACACCAAAAAACCACAAAAAAGCTAGGGGGAAAATCACAGGTGGATCTTTTACTGAACCCACTTGTAGCAGGTAAATGTGGTTTTTCTCATTCTGGACACGTCCGTGCTTTCAACATGCTGCTTTCAATATATTTATTTATTATTTATTTTCTTTAACAAAATTTATATACTGCTTGATTGTAAAAACCTCTAAGCAGTTTACAAAAGACATAAAACAGTTAAAAACAAATAATTAAAACATTTTAAAAACAAAACAGCAACAAACTAAAAAGATTAAAACACATCAGCATCTATGTGTCTGGACTGGATAGGCTTGCCTAAAACAAGAGCCGAAAGGAATTCTGCAAAGGCATCTGTCTGGTGTCAATAGGCAGGGAGTTTGAATCAGTAAGTGCTGCCACACTAAAAGAACAATTTCTTACAAGTGCAGAACGAGTATTATGCAGCACCTGTAACAGGGTTTGCAGATCCATGCCTTTTCCTTCCTGCAACTGCCCCAGGTGAATGAGGAAGGAAATTGTGATCATAATCTTGGTATATACCCACCCACAATGTCACTGGAGAGGTACACCTTCCATTGTCATGACCACCTACATCTGTTTTCAAATGGACACACTGTGGGGTAATGCAGAATCAACGTGCAATGAGCTTTTATTTTCATAACGAAACCTGTTTGTCAAGAAGCTCTTTTCAGGGGCAAAAAATATGCAATAGATATGGATGATGTGTGGACTTTTTGTTGTTGTTGTGTGCCTTCAAGTAAATCACGACTTATGGCGACCCTATGAATCAGTGACCTCCAAGAGCATCTGTCGTGAACCACCCTGTTCAGATCTTGTAAGTTCAGGCCTGTGGCTTCCTTTATGGAATCAATCCATCTCTTGTTTGGCCTTCCTCTTTTTCTACTCCCTTCTGTTTTTCCCAGCATTATAGTCTTTTCTAGTGAATCATGTCTTCTCATGATGTGTCCAAAATACTATGTAGATTAAAGACACGGATCGGATTTTTATGGAGTGATTTTCCATAGTTATTTTCAAGCCTCTAAAATATTGATATTAAGAATGATAATTTTATTGATATTTCCTTTCATTTAATGGTTTTTGCTTTAAAATTATCAATATTTCCTTTTAAAATATCGATATCAATATTTTTTTGCAAGGGAAAAAACAGATCAGCAAAAGCTAGTGGACAAAGGACAAACTCAAATCGATGCCAGCCTGTTAGGTTGACAGAATGCTTTCGAGCTGGCACTGGCCAACGGATCCCATCCCTAGTTTACACTTACTGGGAACGGAGGGTTTCAGACGGGGGGCTGAACCTGAGTGTTTCTGTATGCAAATCAGATTTTCTACAACTGAGCTACAGTCCTTTCCTTCTTGGCATCAGCATCTGAGAAGCAGTGGTTAGGCTGATCTTTTTTGATTGGGACAGGTGACTATTCTCACCCGAATCCAGTGCAGAGGCAGAGCTGGCCTCCAGACAACTACAGACAACATGTTTTATGACAGAGCCAAAATACCCAACTTCAAAGAAAACGAGCACTTAATCTTCTAGGATCCCTTTTCTAAGCACTTTGTTGCCACATGCTGGTGAAGATGTTGCTTTCAACGCCGCAGTGAGTACATTGCAACTGAGTTCCTGCAGATTTCCCCCACAAAACTTTGAGAAAGTTATCCCGTCGCTGAGTTCTGGGGCACAGTGGAAACTCACAATATGTAGCTTGCCTAGGTTTAGGGCTGAGATGCTGCTGTGTTTGTCAATCAATAAACTCTCTGCTTATCTGATTTTTGTGCCTCGTACACATCCTGATTGCAACCTATGACTTAGCCCACACAGAACGAATAACTTGTTGAAGGTCAACCTAACCCCCAGCAAGAGGAGTTCAGACTCAGCAAGGCTGTTCTGGACATAAGAAGAAATATGACTGATTTTTCTTTTATTTTCTTCTTTGCAACAGTCATTCTATAGTATCTATTTTTGCAAACTTTCCACCCCAGTGCCCCCCCAATGCAGTCTATGATACTGATTTTCTAGTCTAAATTTGTTTACATGTCAATATTTTGCTAACCTGCAGCTCTGATAAATGCAACTCACCCAAAGTTATTTTTCTCTACCTGTTTTATGTCTGAATAGCTTGTCAAGAAAGGCAAATGGTTCCAACAGGAAGTCAACTTAACAAAACAGATATCTAAAACCAGTCACAGTCACTAAGGCCAAATTACAATTATTATTATTATTATTATTACTACTACAACAACAACAACAACAATAATAATTAGACTTGTTAGTTGCTTGGTACCTGATGGTTTCCAAGCAATTTACAATACATTAAAAACATGGATATAAATACATAATACCATCAAAACAGAACAAACAGCCCCCATAACAGCCAGAGGAAGCTTGGGAACACACCAATAACAAAAGAGCATCATAATCTCGGTCGGTTAAATGCCTGGGGAAAAGACAGGCCTTTACCTGGTGCCAAAAATATGTCAATGTAGTGCCATGCTGAAGAGAGCATTCCGCAGACAGTGAGCCACAACTGAAAAGGACCTCTCCCTTCTCCGCATTCTCTGAGCCTCTCTCAGAGGGGGGAAGAGGAGAAGGGCCTCTGCTGCTGCTCCTCCTCCTCCTCCTCAGTCATGCATGGCTGAAATGAAGAGCAGGAGGACCAGCAGAGAAAAGGCCTTCAAAAATAGTCTGGAAACTGTAGTTGGTTCAAAACAAAGCCGTAATATTATAAACAGAGACTGGTCATTTTGACTGTATTATGCTTTGCCAGCTACATTAGCTTCCAGTTCGTTTCTAATTTGAACAGCTTACGAGCCGGTATGTGAAATATCTCCTCCTTCCACATGTGCCCACCTGAACCTTAAGATCCTCTTGAGAGGGTACCCCTGCCAAACAAACTGAGGCAGGTGGCTGCCAAGGAGAGGATGTTTTTAGTAGTCTTTCCCCGGGCTCACCTGGCACCATCCCTATGGTCTTTTCAGTGTCAAGTCAATATTCACTAAGGATTTTTAAAATCAGGGCTGTAAATTGTTTCATTTCAGCTTTCCCCAACCTGGAGTCCAACTCCTATCATCCCTGATTATTGGCCATGCTAGCTGGGCCTGATGGGAGTTGGAGGCCAACAACATCTGGAGGGCACCAGGTTGGGGGAAGGCTGTTGCAACAAAAAACAACGAAACATCGTCCAAAAGTGATAGCATTCTGGGATTGGGTACAACAGAAAATTTCCAGCACATCAAATCACAGCACAATTGTTGTTGCCTTTGAAGGGTCTAACACTGATATTAAATGCAGCGGACTACTTAACTTTCTAATCACAGCAGCATGCCTGTAGATTAGCCAAATTTGAAAAACATCACAGGGCTTAGACATTATGTGTTGGTATAACCAATACTGAAAAATTAACTCATCAAATAAAGACATTAAAAGGACAAGAAAAACCTGAAACTTTTTATGCTAGATCAGGTATGGGGAACCTTTGACTCTTCAGGTGTTGTTGAACAACAACCCCATCACCCCTAGCCATTGGCCATGCTTGCTGGAGATGATGGGAGTTGTTGTTCAGCAACATCTGGTCGGACAAAGATTTCCCCCCCCTCCATCTGTGCTACATGGTACAAAGTTGATTAATTTTACAAATTAGGCAGTGAGGAAATATTCTCCTTCTCCAACTTGTATTCAGTTCAGTTTGCATTTGCAGGCAAGCCTAACTAATTTCACTTTCCAAAACAATATGCAAATGGAAACACAGCTTTCGGATTTTGCAAAGCAGTTCTCCAGCCAAGTTATGTATACAAAAATGTGTACACTAGGAGAAAATGTGCATATAAATGCATATATTGGTGGACTTGTGTGTAAATATAATCAACAAACAAACATGCAAACAAACAAACAAAGAGTGATGCCTATCAGCCCCCATGAGCATAGCATGACAGAGTGATTGTCATCACTGGCAAGTGCACAAACTTTGCAGAACTGCCTATCATCGAAGCCAAATCAAAGTGCCTCGTGGATAAAAACTCAGCAGTACCAGGGAGATAACTGGTACCACCAGGACCACAAATGGTGGAAGCAAACAAGACCAGTTGTGTGTGTGTTTCATAGAATCATAGAATAGTAGAGTTGGAAGAGGCCTATAAGGCCAATCGAGTCCAACCTCCTGCCCAGTGCAGGAATCCAAATTTAAGCATACCTGACAGGTGGCTGTCCAGCTGCTTCTTGAATGCCACCAGTGTTGGAGAACCCACCACCTCCCTAGGTCATTGGTTCCATTGTTGTACCACTGTAACAATTACGAAGTTTTTCCTAATGTTTAGTTGAAATCCGGCTTCCTGTAACTTGAGCCCATTAATCTGTGTCCTGCAGTCTGGGATGATCAAGAAGAGGTCCTAGCCCTCCTCTGTGTGACACCCTTCCAAGTGCTTGAAGAATGCTATCATATCTCCCTGTTCCCATGCCTTCCATAAAGCACTGCTGCTGAAATGCAGTAAGACACAATACTTGGGCCCCACTGTTTTTGGAACCCCAGCACCTCATATCCACCAAAGATATGTCTTTCAGCTAGGCTTAAACCCCATTGTCTCCCAGTGGAAATTAAGCACTGGTTTGATTCCATACTACTGCTCCTTGCTCCAAGCTCATGGAATTGAGCAAGATAAAAATCTAGATGTAATAAATCTGAAGTGGAAGAAGGGTTCTGGGGTTTGGACCAAAGGTGCTAATTAGTGCCAACTGTGATGGTAATCATCTCTGTGACACACAGAATAACCTCATCTATCTAAATGGCCTGTGGGTCATCTAAACCATTAGATGCCATTTATTTTTAAAGTGCTTTTTTCAGACAGCTGAATTAGAGACACACAGTGAATTCAGATAATGAGAATTATCAGAGAATTCAGAAAATAAGACTTTCCAACTGTTGCACACAGAACAGCAAAGCTTGTCAAACTTTAAAATTGGAAGGGACCTTAGAGGTCACCTATCCAACCCCCTGCTCAGTGCAGGATCTACAATTCAGGGTGCAACGGAAGCATCCCTTACTGCTGGTTAATAAGCTAAAATGTCCAGCTGATGTTTAATCAGCTGATGAAAACAATGGTTCGGAGTTGGTCTCCTGAGAGTTGGGAGCCTCTCTGTTTTTTTAAAATAAGATACCCATCAGCTTTTTGGGTAGTGATGCCTCTCCAGCTGAGAGGAGGGGGCATGTCTATGTACATGAGAAACAGTTTGGGGAGAGTCTGGCACATCTACACCAGATATTTATTTCACTTTAACCCATCATGGCTTTCCCCAAAGAAATGTAGTTTGTTAGGACTCAGAGACTCCTGTTCCCCAACAGAGCTCCAACGGCTGGAGTGACGTAAAAGTCAGCCCCTCAGAGAATTCTGGGAACTGGAACTCTGTGAAGGGAATAACAGCTTCCTAAACAACTCTTATGGCCCTCCGTGGCACAGAGTGGTAAGCGGCAGTAACACAGCTGAAGCTCTGCTCACGGCCGGAGTTCGATTCCAATGGAAGGAGGAAGTCGAATCTCTGGTAAAAGGAATCGAGGTCCACTCAGCCTTCCATCCATCCGTGGTCGGTAAAATGAGTACCCGGCATATGCTGGGGGGTAAAGAAAGGCCGGGGATGGAACTGGCAATCCCACCCCATATATACGATCTGCCTAGTAAATGTCACAAGACATCACCCTAAGAGTCGGAAACGACTCGCACTATAAGTGCGGGGACACCTTTACCTTTAAACAACTCTTAGCACCCTTCACAAACTACTTTTCCCAGGATTCTTTGAGGGAAGCCAGGACTGTTTAAAGTGGAATAAAGTGGATGTGGACAGAGAAGGAGGAACTGAACATTTCTTGCTGATGTTGAAATTTGGGATATAGCTTTGCGAGGCCTGTTTGCCTTCACTTAGACTGGGGAGATGAGGGGGAAAGAGGCCTGTTTCAGTCCAAGTGCACATTCCCTCAGGGCCAACCTTCCTGGGGCCACATACCAGTGGTGGGTGGGTCCAGAGGCAAAAAATGGGTAGAACAAGAGGTCAAAGTGGCTGGAGTAATGGATGTGGCTCTTCCCTTTGTACAGTAGGCTACATCCCATCCATGTAACACACACACATACACACACACGAGTATTAGAGTTCAAAGACATAATTCCAGCCTGGAAAAAAAATACTTGGCTGAGGGGTGTGGCCTGGTGAAAGTCCCAAGGCTGGATAGAAGCCGGTGTGTGTGTGTGCTACATTTGACCCCTGACCTGAGGTTCCCCATTCCTGGCTTAGACTCTGTATATTTGAAAATCAAGATTACCAAAATGCCACAAATCCCAGCACCCTCTCGCCCAAAGGAAACTAAACTGGCCAACTGTTGCTCTTGATATGTCTCACTGTTTTGGAACATGGGGAAAGCACACAAGTAAAATAACAACAGCAGAAACATTGAGATCTTCAACCCCATGAGCTCCTGTGCCTTGCCTGCAGAATTAGACCACTTGCCGATAGTATTAAAACATCCAATGAAGCTGACTGTTGGAATATTCTGGACAGACAAACCAAAGTACGTCTTCACGCAGCAAGTAGATAAATGATATTTCCTCCACAGCAGTTAGTGATGGCCACCAACTTGGATGGCTTTAAAAGAGAATTAGAAAAATTCATGAAGGAGGATAAGGCTATCAACAGCTACTAGCCATGATGACTATCGTCTGCCTCCATGGTCAGAGACAGTATACTTCCCAATACCAATTACTGGAAACTGCAGGAGCGGAGAGCGCTCTTGCACTCAGGTTCAGGTTGTGGGCTTCCCATGGGCATCTGGTTGGCCACTGTGAGAGCAGGATGCTGGATTAGACAGGCCTTTGGCCTGTTCCAGCTGGCTCTTCTAATGTTCATTCCCTATGCTCTTGGGTCCAGCTTCATAGCATAAGGATGTTTCCTTTCATCATCCCTCACTTCTTCCTGGTCGCTTGTATGCACCTGTGTGCTAAATCAGTCCTGATATTGATCGTACATAACTAAGGCTGTGATTCTTTTTGCCACAAATTAGGTCCCAGTGTAAATAAATCAGGGCTCAGACAACAAAGGGAAGAAGAAGAAGAAGAAGAAGAAGAAGAAGAAGAAGAAGAAGAAACTATGCAAGTTCCAGAACTCACTCTGTGGTATAACATAAGAACAAGCAGGTGAAAGAATCAGTTACTGGAAAATGACCTTGAGATCAGGGCTGATTCCAGGTTGCTGGGGGTCCTCTGGTACAGTGGGACCCTCATCACCACCAGCACCAGACCTGGCCCCCTCCTCCCACCAGTGCCCATATTCGCTGCTGTGAGGGCCTGGCACTGCTTCCACCACCACCTTGCACTGCGCATCCCTTCAGCGGCTGGAGGCTCCAGGTGCTCCACCATGAGCCCTTCCACAGCCACTCTAGCCAGAAGCACAGTGGGCCTCCATGGTGTGGGAAACTTCACCTCACTGACACTGTAACCAAGGCCGTGTCTGCGAGGCAAAATTTCCTGCACCATGGAGGCTGTTTCCGAGGGGGCAGGGCCCAATGTGCTCCTGGTGGTGGTGGTTGTGGAAGGGCTTGTGGTGGAGGGCCTGGAGCCTCCAGCCACTGAATGGATGGGCAAGTACTGAGGAGGAGGAGGGAGGAGGTGGTAGCAACGGTAGCAGCACTGGTGGGCCCCCCACAGCATGGAAGATGGGCGAAGGAAGGAGGTGACAAGGCCCAGCACTGGTGGTGGTGAGGGGCACCCATGTATTCTCAGGCCAGTGGCTCCAGATCTGCTTGAGATCAGGAAAAAAGGAGGAACAATTATGGATTGGGCGCTCTATTTCCTTTCTGTTTTGTGTATGTTGGTCCAGGCATGGTTGCTATGTAGATGAGTTATGATTTCTGATTCGCTCTGCAAGTTAAAATCCTTCCACCTTGGGTTGGATCCAGACTGAGTTAGTTATGCTTTAGTTCCATTGAAACAAGCTTAATTTGGATCTCACTGTTGTGTCTTACTGCAGGGACTGTGCTCTGCAGACTACCAGTAGTCTGTGTGTTTCACGCAGGTGGTCCACGGGGGGTCTGTAGATTTGTGGTTGAAGACAGGAGACAACACATCCATTGCATTAAATATTCATACTGATTTTAAGTTGTATTTTAATTGCTTCTTTTATTTCTTATTTTGTATTTTATTTATTACAATTTGAATTCTATGGAATACAATAAAATATAATATATGATAAACAAAAGAAGCAATAAAAACACAGTTAAAATCAAACAGCACCTAGCACAGGGCATAACAATAGCCAAACCTTCAGCAATTTTCAAGCGGTCCATGGAGAAAACAATCTAACTGAAGCTTGTCTATGGAGAAAACAATGTAACCGAAGCCACAATTCCAATTGTTCCTTTGCCTCAATTGGTGGCCTGTGGGTCACACAAGATCCGACAGTCATTTCCAGCCTCTTAATCTTCTGCCTCATAATTTCAAGCCATATAACCACATATAGCCATATATCTATATTCCATACAACTTTTTGTGCTACTCATGATAGCTGCTGGCAGTGGCAACTTCAGCACCTTGGACAGCGCCTTGAAAGTTCAGACTAAAACCTGGAGCAGATTCCACTGCCCTATCGACATGGAGCCATCAGCCACCACTGGCTGCTGCTACCTGAGGACCAGCCCTACTATTTGCAGACTGAGGTGGGAACCACTGTTGCTGTATGCTGAGCAACGTAACACAGCACTTGGGCTGAGCAAGAATTTGATAGGCAAACATTATTGGTTTATTTTATTTATTATTTATTTATTATTTCAATTTATATACCGCCCTTAGCAGAATAGCTCTCAGGGCAGTGAACAAACAAGATAAAATACAATATATTTTATTGTAAGGAACTTCGGGAGGTACCAGAAAGTTTATCTAACAGACACCCCCCTCACCGCCACTCTGCCACAAAGTCTTGCCTTGTCATAGAAGCATAGTGGTGAAAGGAATCTCAGAGGTCATTTAGTCCTACCCCCTGGTCAAAGCAGTCATCCAGAGTTACTGCCTCCTGTTAGGTGGCCATCAAGCCTCTGCTTAAATACCTCCAGTATTTGGTAGGAGACAGTGGGTGGAGCTTTGAGAAAGGTACCTAGATCTTTTTCACAAGGTTTCCCTCCATCTCATGTCTCTTCACTATTATTTTCAGCACTTGGTTTGGAACATTCTTTTAAACTATGTTTTTATTGAAAAGAAAAAAGGGTTTAATACAATTTTTGCAAGAAGAGAAACAACATACAAAAGTAAGATAGGTGATGCACAGTAGGAATAATGCGGCAGCTGTGTATCACTATTGTGGAGCATATCTTGAAATTCCATGAAGTAGCATTCTTTTCTGGTGCTACGCTGTAAGTATATCTGAATGGAACGAAATCTCTCTCACACACAAAACTATTTAAACCAGGGCAAAGTGGTACTCTCCAGATCTTGTTGGACTACAGCTCCCATCAGTCCCAGCCAATGGCCAATAGAAGACAGAAGTTGTAGCCCAACAACATCTGGGGAGCACAATGTTGGCTTGATTTAACCCAATGGCTCATTATTTATAAATGAAATAAATGGATGCCAAAAATCATTCTTAGGTTGCATTGGCACTTTTTTTTTTTTTTTTTAAAGAGGAGTCTTCTTTGTGCTGGTTATCGGTCTTGCCAATCAGGGATCATCACACCACACAGCCAATGAGATTTAGGCTGCAGTCCTATACACACTTATCTGGGAGTAATTACCATTAAACTCAGTAGAGCTTACTTCTTCTGAGTATTGACATGCAAAAGATTGCACTGTTAGCTACATGCTGACATTGCAAACCCAAATCAGAGTGGGGGCAATGCTTCCTGTGTTACTGTGACTAGGAGAGTGTTTTTGCCCTATTCCACAACTCCCTGAATTATTACTGGAGCAGGGAAAACATTGCACAGTGAGCAAACTTCTTCCATGAAATGTACCCACCCTCATCTCACCCACCTCCTTTCAGGAACTTTGCAAGAGATCCTTCACTCAGCTTTTTCAACACACAAATGTATGCAAATTAAATAGATTGAGTAATCGTTTTAAAAAGCCTGAGTCAATCTATGAAAAACCTTTTAATTGGTAGACAGCCATAACAGAGGTACATATTGGCAATTAAATGTTAAAATTTAATGAAATGAGCGGGTCCCAAGCATGACAGTCTATATTACCAGAACATCCATGAATAGACATACTGATCCATAAATTATCATATCATCTTTGTTCCTCCTAACACTTTCTGCTGCTCTCCTTCCTCTTTCAACAAGCCTATTAAGTAGAGACCTTATCCCAGTCTGCATCTGTGTTGGAATTGCTTTTTAATATATTTTTAGACCTTCTTTAAAAAAAAATGTTTTTAAAGCTTTTAAAAAAATGTTTTTAAAGATGTTTTGTTTTAATATGTTTTTAATGGTTGTGTTTTAATATATTTTAAAGTCTGTTTTTATGATGTTTTAAAGTGTTTTTAGTGCTTTTGTTTACCGCCCTGGGCTCCTCCTGGGAGAAAGGGCGGGATATAAATAAAATATATAAATAATGAGCTTCTGACTATGTTCCATCTCATCCAGAACATGAATCCCCTAGCAATAGCCACTTTCTACTACATTCTATTCATGACTTACATTTCCCAGTACAAGAGTCTGCAGTACTGAAGGACTGCAGGGCCACAATGAGAGTTACTCATTTCAGAGAGTGTAAATGCGTCCAGAGGCTGATAAGTTTGGACATTCATTAGTGTCCCAGTTCAAGTAAAGGGCATACAGCTCTACCAATGCTATTATTTCCACTTTGCACAGAACAGCCAAGAAGATCAGGTGCAGCCTAAGAAAATTTTCAGTTTGCAGGTCTCACCTTGGGTGACCATGTATCCTGCTTTACCCTGCATGGGGTATGGGGTGTCTGTTTTTAAATGGATGTCTGGTCCAAGCCTGGTTTAAAGAGAAAGAGACATAAAAAGGAACAGCAGGGGCCTTGAAGTTGGTCATCAACAGTTAGCACCTGGACAACAATCTGAGCAGGCGCACAAGTCATCTGGTCATGGTTTGCCCCCCCATGCCCAATGGTGCAATGTATTATATTTCTGTTTATAGTAATAATTACTAAATTATACTAAATTCCTAAATTTGTACCTATACATATAAATTAGAACATGCACATGTTATGCAAATCTGGTGGGTGGGCTGTGGCGGCAGTAGCAGCTGGGTTGGCCAGTGGAGGCAGTGGCAGGTCTGGGCCTTGGAATTCACTGCCATCCCATACAATTGCCCTAGTTTGCCTAACGGAACAGCCGGCCCTGTGCAATGGGCTGTAGTGACTCTGCAAATCATTTGAGGAACCTACAGAGGCTTGCTTGACCTCCAGTTCATCTCCACTACTATGTGAAATGAAGGAAATTGTGTTTACAGAGGCAACCAATTTGGCCATTATATGTGACTTTTTAAAAATGATCATCAGGAAAAAGAGGTTAGGGATGATTTATCAGGGTAGGGGCTGATTGCCATTAGAAGTTGAGTATTCATTCCATTTCTTCCTCTTGCCCAGTAGCATGGTTTTAATAACCTCTTCCCCTTCAGATCCCCTGGAGCACATCTCCACTGCATGACCTCTCTGATACCATTTTTTCCTGCACCTGAGATTCCAGATTTGATGAGCAAGGAATGGAAAGAGAAGAGAAGAGAGAGCAAAAATATTCTCCCAAAATATCCTCAGAAAGGATCTCCTGGGGAAGTCCAGATGGCCAGTCTAAAAATATAATCAGGAAAGGCCCCCAGCTCTGATGGCTTGAAAGCAGATTTTAATAAAAATTTATCCAAGCATTTTTTCCCTCTTCCATGTTGGCAGATTGTTTAATTTTAGCTTTGAACAACAATCTGTCACACAATTTCAATTTATTTCTGCCACAGACCACGTAGGTGCTTTCAATGCATGTAACAAATGTGCAGTTAATTTTTATGATTTATTTATTTTTAATTTTTTTAAAAAAAACAGTCTTGGATGCTTGAATCTAAAATAGTCTACTTGGTTTCCTTTAATAGCCCAACAATTGATATGAACTACTTTACCTGTGGTCTCTTGAATACCAGTTGATAGAAACTGCAGGAGAGAGTGCGCTTGTGCTCAGATTCTGCATGTGGGCTTCCCATAGATGCCTGGTTGGCCACTGTGAGCAGGGCTGGCACCAGCCATGACTGGGTCCTGGGGCCCCGCAGCGCCATAGCCCAATACCCCCCAACACAGGTGTCATGGGGCTAATAAGCCTCCCTGTGTGCCCCACTTACCTCTCGTGTTGTGTGAATGACATAGATGGCAGCAGGGGTATTAGCCCCTTAGGAAAGCCCCCATTGCCAACTTGGGTGATGGCAGGCAGGCATGCACGCACAGCACGCACAGCATTCACACTGATGGGAGAGGTAGGTGAGGCATGTGGGGGGGGCTTATTGGGGGGTGCCTGGGAGTGCCTTGTCCGTGATCCACAGCAGGTCAGGTTGCAGGACCCAACACTGCAATGGATCATGGAATGGGATCACTACCCTCCCACCCTAATGAGGGGCCCTTCAGAGGCCCCTCTGGGCCATAAGGGCCCTTGGCCAGGGCCCAACCTGGCTGCCCTCTGGCACCAGCCCTGACTGTGAGAACAGGATGCTGGATTAGATGGGCCATTGACCCGAACCAGCAGGCTCTTCCTATGTTCTTTCCTTAGGAAATTACATCTGACTTAGAAGGAGTCCTACCATGAAGCCAGGTGAAAACACCATCTCAAGTGGAGGACTTTAGGTGCCACTACAGATTCCAGAACAGAAAATCCATAGCCTTTGCTTCAACTCCTCCATTGATTAGTTATTTTTGTAGCAGGATTTATACACTGTTTATTAAAACAAAAACAACAGTGGTTTACATAAAATAGTATAAAATATTCATTTAAAAGTAGCAATACAAACAAGTTTTAAAAACAGCAGACAATGAATTAATCAAAATACAGATACATAATAAAATTACATGTCTGAGTAGGCTTATCTAAACAAACCAGTTTTGAGCAGGTGCAGAAAACAGTACAATGAAGGTACTTGCCCAAAGGGTGGACTCCTTTGGAGGAAGTGCAGACTATTATCATTATTATTATCAGGGAGACCATGGTTGAATCCCCACACAGCCATGAAGCTCACTGGGTGACCTTGGGCCAGTCACTGCCTCTCAGCCTCAGAGGAAGGCAATGGTAAACCCCCTCTGAATACTGCTTACCATGAAATCGACTTGAAGGCAGTCCATTTCCATTTAGGGATGGATGCTGTGGTTAATCAATGTTTGACCAGGAACACTCCCTGTTTTCTGATAGCCCTGTTAAATAACTTTTTCCATTTTTGCTTTTTATGGACTTTAAATACATATATTGTTGCAGATGTTGGGACCATTCTTTTGTTGGGGAGACTGCTTCTTTGTATTCCAGAATGGTTGGCTGATGGGATTAAATTGTTAGGAGATAGCGGCTGTGTGTACACCATACCTTTAAAGCACATCCCTGCCCCCAAGAATGTATGAAGCTGTATATACACCATACATTTAAAGCACACACACACCCTAAGATTCCTGAGAACTGTAGTTCAAGGGTGCTGGGAACTGTAGTTCTCTAAGGGGTAAACTACAGTTCCCAGGATTTGGTGTATGTGCTTTAAATATGCTTTATATGTATGATGTGTATGCAGCGCCATTCTGGGACATTGGGAGATAGGGTAGTTGATAACCACCACATTTTTAAAAAGGTGGAAAATATGCTGAGAAATATAGCTTTGCAGCTAGGTAATGAATTATCAAGACATTGAGATTGTTCTCTCTGTACTTTTTATGTCTGTGTGTCAGTTCCTCCACTGTCTTTTTCCAGCCACTTTATTCCATTCCCCCTCTCATCTCCATTTCATTTCACCACCTCTGGAACACTCAAGTCACACCCACATCATACATTTAAACCACATTCACGCCAAATAATCCTGGGAACTGTAGTTTACCCCTCCTAGAGCTAGCAAACTACAGTTCCCATGATTCTTTGGTATGAATGTGCTTAAAAGTATGGTCACAATTCTGTGGACCCTGACTATATTTAATACACAATGGACAGTTTTTAAAGGGCCCTCTCCCTTAGTGCTTTTTCCCTAAAGATTTTTTGGGGGGGATACTTTTGTGCAAGCACACACACCCCGGCAGTCTGCTACCTCCCCCTTGCATGTGGGTGGTGCGACTTTGACTACATAAGTAGCAACACTCAAAGACTATATTCATTGCAATTTGAATTTAGGATGATGATCATCATAAGTTAGGGATGTTTCTCAATTTTCTAATCTTATATTCGGTGCTCCACATTTCTACAGCAATTTGTGATTTTTTAAAAAATCCTCATTAAAATTCTTCAGCGTTTCAGTGCAATTTTCCCTAATAAATACATTTTTGTATGCAGTTTTGACCAACGTACACATTTTTGCAAGCAATGTATCCTAATAGAATGCATTTTGGAATGTTGTTTCCACCAGTATGAGAGCCAGTGTGGTGTAGTGGTTAAGCCTAAGGTGTTGGACTACGACCTGGGAGACCAGGAATCCCCACACAGCCATGAAGCTCACTGGGTGACCTTGGGCCAGTCACTGACTCTCAGCCTCAGAGGAAGGCAATGGTAAACACCCTCTCAATATCGCTTACCATGAAAACCCTATTCATAGGGTCGCCATAAGTCGGAATCGACTTGGAGGCAGTACATTTACATTTTCACCAGTATATTCATTTTGTGCCCACTTTACCCTAATATATGCATTTTTGTAAACATTGCTTGGCGGGCAAACTGCATTGCATAATTCGGGTAAATGCAAGTTTGGATGGCTGTTTTTCAATTTTCCTATTGATTTGGAAAGTGTGAATTTCCAAATAAATAAATAATTTTCTCCCCTATCCCTGTCGTAAGTGTCATCCATCCAATGCTGGAGAGACAGCATTGAGCCAGCCTTTCCCAAACTTCAACTCTCCAAATGTTGCTGGACTGCAACTCCCATCATTGCAGACCATTGGCCATGCTTCCTGGGGTTGATGGGAGATGTAGTCCAACAACATCTGAGGACCCAATGGTTGGGAAACACTGATCTAAGGCACAGGGTACATATAGTGGAATATTCTTCTCTGCAAATCTCAGACTTGGAACTCTCATTTCCCACTTATTGTAATAGGGCTTCTGCAGCAAAGCCCAGTGGATTTTCGTTCCATTAATGGGTGTAGGATGGTAGCATCTGGAGTTCCCACTCAAATGTACAGATATGCTGGTCTATGTTAATCTGGGCCCTGCTAGGTGTGTATACCCACCATACCCAGCAATTGTGGCACATTTAGTGTACATAGTAGAGCATTCATGAAGCTGTGTAATCTGCTTGGACCTTCGTGCACATTTTTGCCGCTGCTAAGTGCCACTAGCTGAGACCTTGGCATCCTGATAAGAGTAGCAGAATAGCAGCCACGAAGCCAAAACAAAAGTGATGGCATAACATGTTTTGGCAAGCCAGTGCTGGAGTGTGTCAAAATGACCTGCATGGAAAAACACGAATAAAGCAGGGGTCCCAGTTCTGCCCCCCCATGTATTATGGTAATTTCATAGTCTACATCTTATCACGACGTAAATAATGAAATTAATGGAAAATTAATGGAGTGAGTTCAGCCTCTGATCCAGTTGTTAATCAATATAAAAGAGGTATTCCATTCTGGGTTTAGGGCTCTTTTTCTTTTGTTCCTCTTTCTTGCTGCTAGCTACTGACCTTGCTTTGTTGGATTTGCCCAGCTTCAAGCCTTCAAGGCTTAGCCTGCTGCCTCGGATTGGTAACTATGATCTAATATACAAAGGAATTTAGAATTTTTTTACAAGTAGATGGGCTGGAGGCAGTTAGGAGGAAAATATGTTATTTACTCTTACTGATTGCTTTGTCGACGCTATACCATAAGTAGACCATTAATTAATTTTGGCACATTATATCCAATTATATCCAATTGCTTTACATTTATTTATTTTTGAATTTTCTATTCTCTAGAAACTTGAATACCATGAAGCTTTGTACACAACTGAGTGATTCCAGTTACAAATGTGAGTCTGGAATTTTATTGTTTAAGCTTTACTCCCTGTTTCCTGGCTTGTTGTTGAGCAAATTCAAGCCTTCATTAAGGGTTTCAATTACTGTTAGTGCAATGGCCAGGATCTGGCCAGGTATGTGTTGATCCTGCTTGGAACTCTACATTAACAGTCCACAGCTGAATTTCATCCTGGCATCTAGTTCTATCCATTAAAATATTTAGATTATAAGCTCCTTGGGACATGGAGTTATCCTACTGATTGTTTATGCATTTCTGAAACTTTCAAAACTTTTGAAAGGGGCTTTTCAAGACCTGACTATCAGCTGATTGTTGAGTCTTGCTAAGACCCTTGCAAAGCGCTATCCTGTGGAGTGCTTTGCAAAGTGTTCTGCAAGACATGGGTGAGCAACAAAAATCACCTGGCATCAATGTGATGTCAGGTGACTGACAGATGGGTGGCTCTGCTGACCTGTCAGACTTGGCCTGCAAGGGGTGAGGGAGATAATGATCTGGCTCCCAGTTAGATCCAGTTACCCACCTCTGTTCTAAAGTATTATGGGCTTTGGTGGGGCTCTCTCTCTCTCTCATTAACATCAACTGCAGCCCCATGCCCATAACCACGACTGATACGGGGGCTGAGTCCACACCAAACTGGTATGACACACATCATAAGATCAATTCATCGATTAGATATGCTGAACTATGAGCATAGTCTGGATTTTACAGTGTGCTCCAGAAAGACATATAAAATTGCTGTGCAAGCCACCTCTTACGCAGCAGGTCAGCCACCCCCAGCAGACTGCAAGAAACAGCTTCTCTCCTGGAATATTTCAAAAATTAATGACGTTCTGTCCTGCGTAATGGAAAATGGATAATTAACCTGTGAAATTTACTGCCTCAAAAACACTGAAGTCAAAGCTTAGTATCATTAAGGACAGACACTCCATTGATGTAGGTCATAAAAGTATTGTGCTGAACACTGAACACACATGCGGCATATGCCAAAATGAAAACAGCAAATGCTGGAGACGAAGTTAGCATAGCCTGACACATGCTCACTCCTTTATTATTTCACCAATTAGCAAAATATGCCCCTATAACCTCATATACAAAGGGAAGGTGAAGGATCTGGACAGCAAGTCCTGTGAGGAAGGACTGAAAGAGCTGAGTACATTTAGCCTGGACAAGAGAAGATCAAAGGCCTCCAGGCCTCACTATCTGGGCCTTGGGACTTTCGCCAGGCCACACCCCCTCCCCAGCCACATCCTCTCTCCTCAAGCCATACCACTAATTGCCTTTGCATTAAACCCTCCTTGAGTATTTTTGCCTGGCTGGAATGTGTCCCTGAGCCCTGACAATGCCTCTTAATTGCCTGGATGGACAGCAGACGGTGAGTGTGTGTAGAAACTAGCCTACGGTACAAAGGTAAAACTGACATCTGTTGTTCCGCCCACTTTCACTTCTGGCCCTGCCCACCACTGGAAGATTGCCCAGAAGGGAATGCAGCCCTCAGGCTGAAAAAGGATCCTCACCTCATGGAATAAGCAGTTTGAAGGTGGAGCCGACTGTTTCGGAAAGTGACATGCTCTCCTTGGCTCTGAGGTTCTGTCTGGGGAGTCCTGAGCCAGATTCACCATACCAAGGGAACACGGAGCAGGGCTGTGAGGGATGTTCTCAACTAGGCAGGAGCTCATATAGGGAGGGGCAATCTGTGCGATAGGCAGGGCCCAGGTAATGCAAGTACTCTTCTGCAAAAGAAGAGTGATAGTAGGTTTAGAACAACGTTATGCGGAGAACGACACAGAAGGGAAAAGAATTACCCAGGGGGCTTTTTGCAATAGGATGCCGATATTGAGGTAGGTAGCTTAGGTAGTTGTTGTTTTTAAAGCTGAGATAGCTTGTATTTATTGCTGACCATTTTTTTTAAAAAAAAATGAGTAAAATCATGCTAGACACAAGTCACGCTGTATTATTAAGCTAATTGTTGCAAGTTGCCGGAGACCTTCAGGTAACAAGCGACTAATAAATCTGGTGATGATGATGTATTAATTGATGTTTTTGATGTCAGTTTAATTGATGAATGTGTTTGAATTGTGTATTGTATTTTATTTTTATTTATTTATTTTTATTTATTTATTAAATTTTTATACCGCCCCATAGCCGAAGCTCTCTGGGCGGTTCACAACATCAAAATATCAACATACAATTTAAAACCACACATTAATCAATTTAAAACATAACTCATTAAAATTTCCAAATAAACCTATACTAAACTAAAATACTGAAATACTAAAAATACTAAAATGCTAAATGCTACAATACTGAAATGCTAAAATGCTAAAATGCTAGAATGCCTGGGAGAAGAGGTAGGTCTCAACCTGGCGCCGAAAAGACAACAATGTTGGCACCAGGCGTACCTCATCAGGGAGATTGTTCCATAATTCGGGGGCCACCACTGAGAAAAGATATGATTACAGTTAGCTACCAACTGACAAGTTTTCAGCCACTGCTTTTACTTAAGCACTTGAGAAAAAATAATATAATAAACCATATGTTTGTTTGGTTGTCTTTTTTAAAAAGTCTGATTTCTGAAAGTTGGCACTCTGTATGTTTGTTTGAAACCATAGTAATAAACCATAGGATTTATATAAATCCACAACTTCATTTATGCAAAAATAACTGCCTAGGCATCCAAGTCTGCTTAGCAGCAGTTTGAGGGTATTCAGTGAGGAGCTGCTGTTAAACAATAATAATAGAGATTATATTGGATCTCAGATCCAATATATACATACACATATTTGTTGCTGTTATGTGCCTTCAAGTCGACTACAACTTATGGCGACCCTATGAACCAGTGACCTACAGCAGCATCTGTTATAAACTACCCTGTTCAGATCTTGTAAGTTCAGGTCTGTGGCTTCCTTTATGGAATCAATCCATCACTTGTTTGGCCTTCCCCTTTTTCTACTCCCTTCTGTTTTTCCCAGCATTATTGTCTTTTCTAATGAATCATGTCTTCTCATTATGTGTCCAAAGTATGATAACCTCAGTTTCATCATTTTAGCTTCTAGTGATAGTTCTGGTTTAATTTGTTCTAACACCCAATTATAAGTCGCCTAGAGTGTCCGTTACTTCGGACAGAAAGGTGACTAACAAATAAAATTTTATTATTATTATTATTATGGTGCAGTGACTGCCAGTTAGCTATCGGGCTAGGTTCAAGGTACTGATAACTGGTGTGCAAAGTCCTATACAGTTTGGGACCAGGCTACCTAAAAGGTTATCTCATCCCCTACATCAGGTTTGGGGTACCTTTGGCCCTCCAGATGTTGCTGAACTGCAACTCCCATCATCCCTAGCTATTAGCCATTCTGCAAGGAGATGCCTTACACCAGGGGTTCCCAAACTCCAAACTGTGGTCCACAGACCACCAGTGGTGTGAGACCTTCAATCAGGTGGTCCACGGCATATCTGTAAAAAATCCAATTAAAAACCATACAGCATCTAGCACATCACATGATAATTGCTACCACAGGCAGAAGAAATAATTAAGTGGTCCGCCAACACCCTCAATAATTTTCGAGTGGTCCATGGACAAAAAGGTTTGGGAACCACTGCCATACACAAACCCTTCAGGCCTTTCTATATGGTTGGTTTATTTCACAGGGATGATCCATACGTGCTTCCTTCCTGCATATCATTGTGTTATTGATGGGGACATCCAGTTGCCTCCAAAGGATCAGGATCCCTTCAATGGGCGCTGCTTGTCACAATATTGAGATACGACACAAACACATATGTTTCACCTGTCTGATGAATGAACAGGTGAGGTGGGAGATAAATTGGCAGGCTGGATAAACTCAGACCAGACAGGTATGGAACAGGCAGATAGACCCGAGCAAAATTCAAGATTTCCAAAACAAAAAGAAAAAAAAATTAAGAGCCAGACCAGGACAAGGCAAAGCAGAATAAAAACAGCTTGGGTCAAGACCAAGTCACAGACGAAGGGCAGATGCTGTTGAACTCCAATGGCCATCAGCCCCAACAAGCATGGCTAATATTAAGGGGTGATAGAAGCTATATTCTAGCAATATGTGGAGGTTCCCCACCCCTGCCAGAGACAGATGTAGTGAGCCAGCAGGAGCCAAGCAGCATACAGCAGCATGCTAAAGCCAGGATGACTCTTCCTCAGGTAAGATTCTGGTCCAGATGAAGGCTCTGTAGCACTTTCTGTCTAAGAGGGCTCAATGGCCAGCATGGATGGGTCAGGGAGGCCAGTCCAGATCCTGACAATGCATGACTGTCCAGAAAGATGCTCCAAACTGCATCACCACATGGGATGACTGTGTGGACATACAGGAACAAAGGATCCAATTTTAGCTCTAATAGTTCCTGGCACATAGGTACAAGAGAACGCCTAACCAAAGTGTGTCAAAGTGTGGGTGGCCAGGCTACCAACAGCTGATCATCAATCAAGACTTGCCATAGTGCCCTGACAATCAGCTTATTGTTTGTGCCTGCAAAGTGCTGTGCACAGGACTTTGCAGGTGCCACTGATCACAGGAACATAGGAAGCTGGTTTATACCGAGTCCAGAGCTTGGAAAAGTTACTTTTTTGAACTACAACTCCCATCAGCCCCAGCCAGCATGGCCACTGGATTGGGCTGATGGGAGTTGTAGTTCAAAAAAGTAACTTTTCCAAGCTCTGACCGAGACATATATATATATGTGGTGGTATTGTTCCATTATCTTTAAAATCCATGACCTTCAAGGGTAGAATCAAACTAGTTCTAGCTTTTAGTTTATAGATTTTTGCATGTGTGTATGTTTGCATTTGCATTCAAGGTTAACTTCTTGCTTGATTAGACATGAGCAAACACTAGTAAAAAGCAAACTTAGTGCGGTGGAAACAAAATACAGTAGCATGTTCAGTCAGAAATGCTCAGGACATAATGGTTCACAAACATTTGAAGGGCTTGCTTTAAAAAACATTCTGATAATAGAACAGAAATAGGGTGCCTTGATCCTTTAGCTAAAACTCTCATGGTGAAATATTTGCTATAAATAGCTGCTAACTATATAAATTTCAGTAACTTCCTGGTAAATTTATGTTACCCATTTAGCATGGGGATGATGAAGTTGTGGTTCTCCAGATGGTGGTGAACCCCAACTCCCGTCGGTCCCAGTCAGCATGGCTAATGATTAGGGAAGGTGGGAGTTGTAGTCCAGCAAGATCTATAAGGCCACAGGTTCAACACCCCTGATCTGGCAGAATGATGCTTTCAACATGTGTTACATTTTAAATGGTACTAGAGGGCCAAACTAGACATGATAGATACATTCTTGGTTTAAGCCAGCCTTTCCCAACTAGTGGGCCACCAGGTGTTGTTGGACCACAACTCCCATCAGCCTCAGCCAGCATTGCCAATGGTCAGGAAAGATGGGAATTGTGGTCCAACAACATCTGGTGGCCCACTAGTTGGGAAATGCTGGTTTAAGCTCAGATCTCCTATAAAGGGGTGATGGGGAGGTCATTTTTTTTTTAATTTTAAGAACACAATAAAAAGTTCTGCTGGATCAGACCAAAAGCCTGTCTGGCCTAGCATGTTGTTTACCACACTGACCAACCAGATACCTATGGGAAGCCTGCAAGCAAGACCTGAGTGCAACAGCAAGGCTCAAATGGAATAGAAAGTTCCCTTATACTCCTTCCTGTCTAGGAACCTCGAATGGGTCCAGAACCAGAAGGTACTTTACACAAAAACTTCCACCTGCATTTTAGTGGCTTGCCACTAAAGATGGATGACAAATGCATTTATAAGCAAACCTACCTATTGCACCTTGCCAAACAATATGCGAACTGAAACACAGCCTTCCTTCGAAATTCACACTTCTCCAAAATTGTCAGTACAGTTCTCTAGCCAAGTACCAAAATGCACAAACAGGGGTAAAAGGTGCATTAAAATGCCATACTGGAAAAAAGATAATCCAAAAATGCATTATATTAGGGGGAATTGCTTTGCAAGAATGCGTCTGTTAGACAAAATTGCATACGAAGATGTGTACATTAGGAGAAATTCATCCTAAAATGCTGCTGGATTTTCATGAAGACTTGTTTGCTTGATTTTTAATTCTCAAACTGATGTGGGAATGTGGAGAATTGAATTTAAGACTGGAAAAAATAAGAAACTGAAAAATAAAAATTGACAGATGTGCCCATCCTAATTGCCACATATGGCAGCTGTCTGTATATGCAAGGGATGAGCAGGTTTCGTAGGTCCCGTTCCACCCTTGTTCCATGGGCCCAGTGTACTGTGCCATATACCTTCCATTATAATATGGAGAATTTCTAAAATTATGTTCTTAGTTGGTTACAGCTTCTGTTTTCCTTTTGTTACTGTCCTCTCCCCAAAACTCATGGGGTAGAAATAACATTTTAGTGAAATTCTCATGGGTGGACACTGGACTTTTTGTTGCGCTTGCCTTGCTTTTGAAGTGGTCAAAAGGTGTTTTGTGAGTCCTTTCTTATTCATTCTACAAATCATCTATCTCTTACAGGGTTTCATGGGGGGGGTCAGAAAGAACTGTTGCAGAACACAGACAACTACACCAAGACTGGGGAACCTTTGGCCCTCCAGGTGTTGCTGAACTACAATTCCCATCATCCCTGGCCATTGACAATGCTTGCTAGGGCTGATGGGAGTTGTAGTTCAGCAACATCTGGCAAGCCAAAGGTTCCCCACACCTGCTCTAGCAGTCTGTGTGCTCTGCAACCTTCCCAAGGACTATACATCAACAAGCCTTTTAAGCAGAAAACTTACCCCAATCTGCAGATTTGTTGGAATTGTTTTTGAGGTGTTTTAAAATTTTTTTTAAAAAATATGATTTGTTTTAAAAATGTTTTATAGATGTTTTTAGTGTTTTGTCATTTGCTATCCTGGACTCCTCCTGAGAGGAAGGGTGGGATATAAATTTAATAAATAAATAATAATAAATAATACTTCCTGAACCCCTCCTAATTACCTTTGGTGGGCTTTGCTGTATGCTGCCTGCTGTTCATCTGGCAGATATTAATTGTTTTTCAAAGTGAAATCTTTTTACTTTGAAAGAAATTAATGCTGAAAGATAAAAGGAAGGGCATCCCATAAAAACAAAAACAATAAACATGCCCATCTCAGCTGCTCAGTAGCCAGACTCCTGAGTAACTCCTTTCCTGGGGATTTTTTTCAACTGGGAGATTCAGTCAGCCTGGAAAACTGCAGAGTATTGAAGAAATGTGGTAATGGAAAGAATCACAGAATAGTAGAGTTCGAAGGGGCCTATAAGGCCATCGAGTCCAACCCTCTGCTCAATGCAGGAATCCAAATCAACGCATTCCTGACAGATGGCTGTCCAGCTGCCTGTTAAATGCCTCCAGTGTCGGAGAGCTCACTATCTCTCTAGGTAATTGATTCCATTGTCATATGGCTCTAACAGTTAGGAAGTTTTCCTGATGTCCAGTCGAAATCTGGCTTCCTGCAACTTGAGCCCATTATTCTGTGTCCTGCACTCTGAGACGATCGAGAAGAGATCCCGGCCCTCCTCTATGTGACAACCTTTCATGTACTTGAAGAGTGCTATCATATCATGTACTTGAAGAGTACTATCATAAAACACACACACACACACCACCCACGGGCACTTCACAACAATCAAGTAAACTCAACCTTTTATCAGGAAATTCCAAGAAGCCCTGTGAATGGGACAGAAAAGTGGAGGCTTCTTTTCACAGGAAAAGAAAACTTTCAGGAAATTGGAAGACAGCACTACTGCAAACAAGTTCACAGCCAATCTAGTGAGAATCCCTAATGCATACAGCAGGATAGAGCAGCTGCTGGACAGCTCCTAGGGGCAGATAACGTCTCTGGGTGTGCGAAACTCTACACTAGGATAAAGACCAGTGCCATCTGTCTGGCAGCATGAGAGTCTAACCATACAAGAGGATGCAGCCAGAATAAGCACAGTGTTTGCACCACTTGCTTGTCCTGCGATATTCAGTGTGAGAACCCTATTGATTTCCTCGTCTCTAGCTTGAAGGGAGATGAGCTCAATTTGAAATCAAAGCAGACACCTTTGAAGTAACCTTGATGGAACAAGTGGCTATTATACATCAACCCAGAGAGTGTGCTTGACAGGAGAATGCACACTGGCTTTGTCTGATGCTCTTGAAATGGGCAGGCTTGAGTGAATCGCCTGGAAAAGCTCAGACATAGATCACTTGAAGAATGAATGTCTTCAGGCTCAGTCAGTATCCCTGTCCAGCTATATTATTTATTTATTTATCTATTTCAAAACCTTGCTGCAAAGTCATTTCCCCTAACTCTGGAAAACAATGATCTCCAGCCACATCACCTGCAGAGGGTCTCCTTCATGTGGACTTTAGCACATGCAAGAACTCTGCAAGAACTAAAGGATATTCATAATATACACGCACATCTCCAGGTTACGTGAAATGGGATTACTCACAGCACAAAATGTGTGAAATGGAAAGAGATTGCATTCCTAATTAACTTCAGCTGTAAAATATTTCATTTCTGTATTATTTATATTCATTCATTCTTATACCCAGCCCTCCCTCTTGTAAGAGCTCAGGGCAGCTTACAACAATTACAAAAATACCACACTAAAAATAAAAGCAAAAAATGTGAATCCTAATAAAACACAATAAATTACAATGCTCTCTTTGTTATTAGCGACTGATGGTGTGTGAACACTGTGCTGTTTATTGTTCTTCTGTGGTATCTTTTTCTTTTTAATTTGTGATCTGCATTGAAACGTTTTTCCTGTAAAAAATAATGAATAAAATAAATAAATAAATAAACAAACTTGACCACTTTATCACTTATACTGATAACGCCAATTCTGCTTTGTAGAAACAAGTAAAACTTCTAGCTGCTGCCTGAATGTAAATGATGTGGGACATTACCAGATCTCTACAACCGTAGAGGCATCAGTCTGAGCTGGATTGGCTACTCCAGAGTACATGGCCAGTGTGTGCACAGTACAGAAGAGAAGTGCATTACTGCTGGAGTAAAAACTGCTGTTTGAGAGTGTCGCACAAACACACGCTCATCAGTTAAATATTTCACAGTTTCATTGTGTCTTGATGTTGGCATGCAAATTATGCATTGCTAGAAGGCCAGTGGGGCGATAGGCACCATTGAATTGCTATTGAAAACATAATGGAGGACTACTGTTGCTTGCCAACATGATTATTTTATTACTGTTAGTACATAGGTGAGCATCATCCTTACCTACGTGAAGTTGTAAACTTAAAGAGGGTCAGTAATTTTTATGACTCAAAGACCTAAGCAAGGGAAAACCAGCAGCAAGCCTTTCATAAACAACTATGAAAAATTTGTTATGAAAATGGCTTGAGCTCCTAACAGCTGACCAACGGAGCCTTTTAAAAGCTGTCTGTAAAGACGATACTAGAGTCTTTGCAAGTATGATGAACTGTAGGGAAGGCAAATAAAAATGACGAGTATCAATGCTATCGCGATCCTGGAACAGTAGTTATCTAAAAATATTGCTTGACAGTATAAATGCATAGGAACCAGTGCAAAACCATGAAAAGAAGCCCCAGATTTCAGAATTCAACAAGTTACTTGAAAACTAGCCAGGGTAGGGTCACATAGTCCCATCAATTTGCAAAAAGAAGGCAGAGCATTGACCCTTGGTCCTGAGCATTGCAGCACTACTTGGCAACAGTGTATGTGAAAAGGATCTTACTGTCAGGGCTGTTGTGTCTGGACTTGGTGGTGGGCTGGATGAGGGCCAATAAACTGACTCTGAATCGTACCAAGATGGAGGCACTGTGGACAGGTGGTTCACAAGTCTTGATAATCGGTCAATTGCCTGCTTTGGATGTGGTTGCATTCCCTCTGAAAGGTCAGGTTCGCTGTCTGGAGGTGATACTGGATCCATCTTTGTTGCCAGAGGTCCAGGTGACCTCAATAGGTAGGAGTGGTTTTTACCAGCTTCAGCTGTTTCTGGACTGGGATAGCCTGACCACTGTTGTCCATGCACTGGTAACCTCCAGGTTGGATTACTATAAAGTGCTCAGTGTGGGGCTACCATTGGGGTTGGTCCAGAAACTGCAGCTACTGCAAAATGTGGCAGTGTGACTGCTCACATGCCAACATGTTATCCCACTACTGAAATAATTGCACTGACTGCCCATTAGCTGCTGGGCCAAGTTCAGGGTGCTGGCTTTGGTGTACAAAGCCCTGTACAGCTTGGGACCAAGATACCTGAAAGAATACCCAGTCGATCACTGCTCTCAACATAGGAAGTGGATCTTTAGTGTTATAGCACCTACCCTTTGGAATTCCTGCCCCTTAAATATTAGACAGATGCCATCTCTGTTATCTTTTTGGTGCCTATTGAAGACTTTCCTTTTTCAACAAGACTTTTAAGGTGAGACCTTATCCGAGTCTGCATCTGTTTTGGCATTGCTTTCTATGATGTTTTTAAAGTTTTTTTAAAAAGATGTTTTCAGTGTTTTGTCTCTTGTTTGCTGCCCTGGGCCCCTTCTGGAAGGAAGGGCAGAATAGAAATGTAATTATTAATAGTGATGATGATGTTCTCCATTGTAAATCCTACATTAAGCGGAGGGTTTGACTAGATGACCTCCACGTTCCCTGCAATTCCAATCTAAACCCATTGAGAACAATGAGAGCCATTTGGAAGGGGAACCCTGAGTTTATCTCTCCAGCCCAGTGCAGAATATACAGAACTGCTGTATTGTCAAAGGAAATCGTATTGTCTGAAGATATGTGGAATCCAGCAACTGTCCCTTTAGTGCCCTATCTGTAGCTGATTTTAAGGTCTGAAACTGCTTAATAACATATTTTATGTGGTATAAGCAGAAACTTAGAGCTGTATAAGAATGGATGAGGAAAGGCAGTCTAAGTAGAACAGATTGGGAGGGGCTAGAGGCTCCAGGTCACACAGATTGCCAAAAGTGAGGGCTTGCTGGGCAGTGCCGACACAGAAAGCCCAAATATAAAACTGTGGGAATGAGTTGATTCATGCAGCAGCTGGTTCTCAGGAGGATGGCACATGCATTAATCCTGATTGGCTGTACAGGGGGTCAGTCACTGGCAAGTGGCACTGCCCACTGGGTATAACAGGAGCTGGCAGTCCATTGTTTAATGATGAGACTCTATGTACCAACATTATTCCACATACCATTGTTAAGAGACTGGGCAGGAGGAGCGTGTGACCCAGCAACAGCTACTGTTAAGATCTAGAGAGGGGAGTCTCTCCGTAGCTGAGTGAAACATAATATTATCTGCTCTGTTAGGTATAAATTGAAGTATATCTGCAGTGTTATGCAGTAGTGCTAAGTAACTAATAAACCACATTAATGGCCACAGCTAGTGTCAGCTTTTGTTACTTACCTGGACATATGTAAAATAATCCTTTGCCAGACAAGATAAAGATTTATGGCAAAACAGCTACCTTGTATGGAGAGAGACCATTGGTCCATGTCACCCACTGTAAGTCGGATGTCAGTCTCTTTTCCGAGGCCTCATCCCATCCTTCTTACCTGATATCCTTCTAACTGGATTAAACCTGGGCCCTGACACATGCAAAGTATGTGCTATGCTACTGAAGTATTGGTCCTCGCCTAAAAAAAGTTTTTTAAAAAATGCAAAAGTTGTAAAATAAAGACCTCCCCTAATCAATTGTGAATTTATTGCCTCAGATTCAACTACAACATATAGTATTTGCCATAGCATCTGGCTGGCTGGTGTCATGATCCCGGAGCTGGATTTCTCTTCACGGGATGAAGGCGAGGACTCTGGAACAGAAGGAGAAGAGTATGTAGGGCCAGTCCAATATGCATGTCCATTAGATGAGCCATTGGTGCCTTGGCCTGAGGATGTAGTGTTGCCAGCCTCAGACTTGGAGGACTCCAGTGCAGAAGACCCAGTCAGACCAGAGGCTTCCCCACTTCCTCACAGTAGGAGATTGCGGGAGGAGGATGCAAGGAGAGCCAGTGTGGCAAAGTAGTTAAGAGTGTTGACTTGGGAAACCAGGGTTCAAATCTCCACTCAGCCATGAAGCACCCTAGGTGACCTTGGGCCAGTCACTGCCTCCCAGCCTAATCTACCTCACAGGGTTGTTTGAAGATTAAATGGAGAGGGGAAGAACCACGTATGCCACCTTGAGCTCCTTGGAGGAAAGGAGGGATATAAATGCAATAATAAAACAAATAAAGGAATTTGTGTAAGCTGCATTTTGCAGCACATGTGCTAGCAATTAGGGTGCACCTGCTACTAATAAGAGCTCAGTTTCAACTTGTTCTTTGCTGGAGCAACATCGGAACCTATTGCACATTCTGAGCTGTGCCCTGCTGCCTAGCCAGCCTGAATCTGACCTTGCCTGAGATCCATGCTTGCCTCCCAAAGCTTCTTCTAGAACAAAGATTCTCAATTGGTGGTCTGCAGCCCTCTGCTGGTCCATTAATGCCATTCAGGTTGCCTGCAGAGAAGTTGCAGAACAGTCAAGAAAATCACTACTTGGACCTGCACTTGAATACCATCCTTACCCCAACTCTGGATACTAGAAATCAAAGGTAGCTTTGACCAGGACCAGAATGGATTACTCAGTCAGGCCAGCAATGCCCTAGCCCAGGGATCATGATTTTCACAGTACTGCACTGGTGCTGTGTACTAATTTTCCCCTAAGCATTTATTAGTTAAAAGGCCCCTTCTAAAAATCTGGCGGAAGGGTTGTGATTTTCATAATCAGAGCTTGGAAGTAACTAGTTACAAGTAACGAATTACTTGTAATTTATTACTTTTTTGAGTAACGGCTGGGCAATTCCTTTACATTTTGATTGTAATAGAACTAGGAGTAATTTTACTACTTTTGTGGAGTAATTGTAACGTTTCCAGAATTACTTTTGGGCATTACTTGGGGGGGAGCAGGGAAAGTCTTCTGCTCCTCTGATTTGTGGATGAAAATCATGTTCCTCAAACTGGGCTTCTGTGCAGTGTCGCTCTTTCCTCATGCTCTGTGGATGGGTAGGAGGCGACGAGGGAGGAGGCAGAGAGTGAGATGGGGTGGAGTGGAGAAAACAATTATTTTAAAAAAACAGACAGTAGTGGTGAAGAATGGAGGGGAGGGGAAAAGGATCCAGAGGTCAAGAACATGGATAAAGGAGGAGAAGAAGGCAGCAGCAGAATGGAGATAAAGAACCGTGGAGGTGAAAGATGACAACATGTGTGTTTGTGTGTGTGTGTGAATACTGTGTTTGCACTTGGCACACAAAGTGGCCTCCACCACCCTCTCTGGCTACTGTGCTGCATTTGCAGTATTTTAACTTTTTTGCATCTCAGGGGATCCCTCCCCACCACCATTGGTATCTTATGAATTAAAATAATTATTCTACTACCTCTATATGTGTTTGTTTATTTTTAATGTTGTTTTAGGCTACTTAGATGTGCAGCAGCCAAGGCCAGCACCTTGTAGGCTTTTTTTTAAAGTAACTGAAATGTAATTGTAGTGATTACTTTGGAGGAAAAGTAAAGTAATCAGTTACTTTCAGAGCAATTGTAATTGTAACGGTAATTACTACTTTTTTGGGCCATGTAACTGTAACTGTAATTTATTACTTTTTAAAAGTAATCTTCCAAGCTTTGTTCATAATATAGTGCTGGTTGTAATGATGAAGGTTCTGAAGGGGAAGAAAAAAATAAGTGGTCCTCAAAGACCGCCAACAATTTTCAAGTGATCTGTGAAGAAAATAAGTTTGAGAGCCACTGATCTAGAAAGCATACTCTGAAGTTTGCAATTGTCCTTTGAGAATTGGCTAAACAGAAATCAAAATAAGCACTGAGTCCCTCGTAAGTCCACTGTGCCTTGTACAGCTCAACCATCCAAATCCAGACTAGCCCTGTCTGCTAATTTCCCCCTCAAGTCCATTAGGAATGTCACTCTCGCTTATGTAGACCCTGCCAACTATTTCCATAATCTTCTGTCAGAGGAACTGCTGCCTCCTCTGTATGTAGCATCTTGTCTTTTGTAGCCTGTGGGCATTGGCAGATGGAAATTCTACTATACTGCACATGGGTCCAGCAAAGACAGTACATTAACTTTTTTTTGTCTTTTCCTGCTGGAAGTTAGTATTTCCCACTATACTGAGAGCTTTATGTTTTTGTTTTTTTTAAATACTTAAAAGCTTCCTTTTCAAAGATGAGAGCTGTAATAAATATTACTTCATCTGGATTTTGGAGTAGAAACCAGCAGCTTGGTAGATCCATCCCCAACTCCCAAAACCCATTTCTGGATTAGTTATGTGGCTGGTCCCACCAACTAGGGATCCTGTAGGGAACAGGATGATGTCATACTGCTGCATAGTCATACTACTACATAGTCAATCAGATTTGACTCCACAGTGGTATTACTATGGGCAATAGGCAGTGAATGCAAGTGAGGACAACGTAAATTATTTCCAAAGAGGGTTGAAAAATTGCCCAAATGGTTTCAGCATTGCACTCTCTCTCTCTCTCTCTCTCTCTTTCTCTGGGGGAATGGAGAATTGGAAGAAACTTCAGGTTTCAGCTCAGCTGCATGGTTATACATCAGAAGAGCCTGGTGGAACATGCCCATCCAGCCAACCATCCTATTCTTAACAACCAGATGCCTATGGGACACAAGCCCATATCCGACCAGAGCTTGGAAAAGTTACTTTTTTGAACTACAACTCCCATCAGCCCCAACCAGCATGGCCACTGGAGTAGGCTGATGGGAGTTGTAGTTCAAAAAAGTAACTTTTCCAAGCCAAAGGAAGACCATAGCAAATGGGAGGTTAGGAAAGTGCCTTATATTGAGTCAGACCATTGGTCTAGTATCCTCTGTACTGATTGGCAGCACCTTCCCAGGGTTTCAGACAGGACTTTTTCTCTGTCCCGTCTAGAGATGCTAGGGATTGAACCTCAGACCTTCTGTATGCAAACCATGTGCTCTAAAAATCCAGTTTATCCAAACAAGCTGTCTTTGACCCAGAGGGTACCTGCAATGTCGTACTTGGAAACACAGGAAGCTTCCTTATTGCAACTGAGCCCATTGGCGCATCCATGCAACAGCTGGCATATTGACCCAGACATGGAACAAAGTTAGGTACAAGTGGGTAACAACATGAATGCATGACATGCGGTTAAAATTAGTGTCTTAGCCCCAGTATGTTACGTTATATATCTAACCACTCAATCTTATGCATACTTTTTCAGTTAAGGCCTACTGAGGTCAATAAGCCTTATTCCCAAGCATGCATGCATATGATTGCAGCCCGGTTACAATCCTAAGCATGTTTATTAAGAAGTAAGCCTCCGTGAACTAAGATGGACCTACTTCTGTTAAGTATGCTGTAGGAAGGATTCAGCAACTTTTTTCTGTTGAGGGTCACACTGTCTTGAAGGTAATCTTTTGGGGGCTGCATGTCAGCAGAGGGTGAAGGTGAAGCCAGTGGCGGACAGAGCCACAGTTAGAAGTGAGCAGATCCACTCCCTCACCTTCTTTCTTTCCACCCAGCTGGCTGCTGAGGGAGGGGCAGATCACTCTTGCTACTGAACTGACAGTGTATAGAGCAGTGGTTCTCCAACTTTTCCCCCCCATGGACCACTTGAAAGTTGCTAAGGGTCTTGGCAGATCACTTAATGATTTTTCTGCCTCTTGTAGCAATTGTAATGCACTGTGCTAGGTGCTGTATGAGTTTTAATTGTATTTTATTGCTTCTTTTATTTCTTACATTGCATTTTGTTGTATTACAATTTGCATTCCATAAAATTCAAATTTTATTTATTTATTATTTGATTTATATCCCGCCCTTCCTCCCAGCTGGAATATAGTGGAATGCAATATAAGAAATAAAGGAAGCAATAAAAATACAGCTAAAAATCAATATGAATATTTAATGCAGACATGTTACGGACCACCTGGATGAAGCTTACGGACCGCTGGTGATCAACGGAGAGAGTTTTTGAAACAAGGCCCAGGGTCACATAAAATTAAGCTCAGGGCCGCAGGTTGCTCAACCCTGCTGTAGGAACAAATAGTAGGTATGATAGTTATGGTCAGTTATGGTCATCTAGCTCAGTGTTGTCTAACCTGACTGCTGACTGGAACAGCTCTTTAAGGTTTGAGTTTTCCCAGTCCCATTGGAAGTTCCAGAGACTGATCCTGGGACCTTTTGCACGCCAAATATATGTGTTCTACCACTGATGCACAGCCCCTACTTGGGAAGAGCTCCTAGGATTAGGTTTTTGAAAACTTTCTTTTCCTCTATCCAGCTAATGAAATATTATTAGGACAAGCTGTCCTGGTCCTGTTAGCATAGGAGCAAAAGCAGATTAAAAAAAAAGGAAAGGATGTATACCTGAAGAGACGGCAAAGGAGGAATGAAAAGAACAGCAATTTAAAGATGCAAGCTGAAGAGGAAAAGTCATAGAAAAATGAACAAAGAGAGAATTAAAAGGATTGTTGAAATTATATCAGAGCCTCACAATCGCAGATGGCTTAACTTCGGGAACATTGAATCAGTATTCTTAAAATCGACTGACCTCCCTTTAAGAGTACATTAAACTCCTGACAAGGTGACCCAAGTAGAAATAGAATACACAATTATTTTTCATTTTTTCTTAATTAAAGTAAAATGACAATCCATTTACATTTTGAGACTCCCCTCCCCCTTCCACCTCCCCAGTAACCGTTATAGGGGGAAACTGCTTCAATAAATGGGCCTTTTATGTCCTTGAACAGACCTTCTGTTCAGTCAGAATGTAATTTGTCCTGAGGTGCTTCAAGAGCTAGATTAATTAAGGGCCCTGGGCAAGGAAGAGCACAGAACCCCCATTAGTAGGATCGACGATGATGAGCTTCACACAGGATTACCTGAAATAGCAGCTTCTGTGTGAGCTTTAATATGATTATATTAATGCATGAACATATGCAATCTTTTACACTCCTAAAGTATCTAGCAATCACCTCAAGGGTAGTCAGAGTTATGATGCTTTCTTCTATATACTTCTTGGTTTTGCAAAATGACCAGTTCTTTCTATAAGCCAGCCTTTCTTGAACTACAACTCCCATCAGCCCCTATCAGTGTGGCCAAAGGTAAGGGATTTATGGGAGTTATAGTCCAAAATATTTGGAGGGCGCCAAGTTGGGGAAGGCTTTTCTAAGCTGTGTCCTAGCTTGATAGTTCAAGAGGATGGAGTGACTCCCTTATGAGGAAAGGTTGCAGCATTTGGGGCTTTTTGGTTTAGAGAAAAGGCGGGTCAGAGGAGACATGATAGAAGTGTATAAAATGGCATTGAGAAAGTGGATAGAGAAAAGTTTTTCTCCCTCTCTCATAATATTAGAACTCGTGGACATTCAAAGAAACTGAATGTTGGAAGATTCAGGACAGACAAAAGGAAATACTTCTTTACTCAGCGCATAGTTAAACTATGGAATTTGCTCCCACAGGATGCAGTAATGGCTACCGGCTTGGATGGCTTTAAAAGAAGATTAGACAAATTCATGGAGGACAGGGCTATCGATGGCTACTAGCCATGATGGCTGTGCTCTGCCACCCTAGTCAGAGGCAGCATGCTTCTGAAAACCAGTTGCCGGAAGCCTCAGGAGGGGAGAGTGTTCTTGCACTCGGGTCCTGCTTGCGGGCTTCCCCAGACACCTGGTTGGCCACTGTGAGAACAGGATGCTGGACTAGATGGGCCACTGACCTGATCCAGCAGGCTCTTCTTATGTTCTTATAGTTAAAGTTGCTTGCTTAATGCAGATTGATGTCTGTTGGTTCCTCAAAGCCTCTGGAAGTAATATCACACTGACTGCTTGATTGGAGTATATTAAGGAGGGGTCAGATGACCAGGGGCATCACTAGGGGTGTATGGGGGGTGCGGACTGCACCAGGTGACACCATCAGAGGGGGGTGACTCTCAGCTTTAATTTTAAAAAAGATAAGTTTCTAGGTTGTCCGGTTCTCGAGATATACATAAAAACGTCACCCACCCCCTAGTGGCGTCACTATGGGGGTGCGAGGGGTGCGGACCACACCAGGTGACACCATCAGAGGGGGGTGATTCTCAGCTTTAATTTAAAAAAAAATTAAGTTTCTAAGTGGTCCGGTTCTCGAGATATACATAAAAACGTCAGCCACCCTGTTAAATCTTTTTTAAACTACTGTATAGCACTTCATAGCTTTAACCCCGCCCGTTCAGGATTGCAGCCAATCAGTGAAGTGTTTGTTTGACCTGTGGCAGTGTCTAGTAAACCTCATTGCAAGGCCAGAAAATGGTGGGTCCCCCCCCCGTTTATCTGAAAATCTCATAAATTGGGTAAGTATATATATTTCAGTTTTTTCCCCTCTTGTGTGTAGGAGTCAGATCCTGGGCAGTGTTTTCAAAACCTTCCCAATACTTGCTTTTGTGGGGGTAAAAGCATTGCTAATCCCATATCTCCAGAGTAAATCCCATTGAATTCAGTAGGATTTACTTTTGAGTAGACATGGTTATGAATGTGCTGAAAATCAATGGGACTTTGGAGTGAATGTAAAAAAGAATTGTGTTTGTGTTGTCTTTCTTTCCTCCCCTCCTCCAGTCCTATTTTAAAGCAAGTAGGCAGGGCTTACTTAGGTATTACAGTTTTTATTCTGTAGGAAACGAATACTGATTTTTTTTTAAACTAATACTGATTTTTCTGCAATGACCAACTGGTTTGACAATAAACTATTATATGGGCTGTATGTATTTATACATCTGCAGTGTGTGTGTGTAGTCTTTCCAACAACCCTGTGAGGTAGGGTTGGAAACCAAGGCAGCTCACAACAAGAAATAAAGCCATTTAAAATCCAATAACCATAAAGCAAGAATAAACAGTTGGAAAACAGCCTAAAGAGGCATGATTCTGAATTTTGGGTTGGGTGAATGAAGTTTATTTATTTATTATTTGATTTATATCCCGCCCTTCCTCCCAGTAGGAGCCCAGGGCAGCAAACAAAAGCACTAAAAGCACTTTAAAACATCATAAAAACAGACTTTAAAATATATTAAAACATCTTTGAAAATATTTTTTAAAAGCTTTAAAAAGACATTTTTTTAAAAACAAAGAAAAGGCTTAAAAACATATTAAAAAGCAATTCCAACACAGACTCAGACTTGGATATGGTCTCAACTTAAAAGAACAAGTTGAAAGAACAAGTTCCTTATCACTTGAGGCTGTAGTTCTCTGCACACTTCCCAGTTTGAGTAAGCCCCACTGAATACATTGGGACTTGCTTCTTAGTAAACAAACATTGGATTGCACTATAAATATATTTAAAGATTGTATAATTCATAAACATATTTGATAGTCATGTTTATATAAATATTTCTTCATACTGTGTCCCAATAAGTATTTGATTTCACACTATGGTTGTAGATGATTTTTTCCTCTACATTTTAAGTGTGCCCTTCTTCCTAGGGGTGGTCATGGTTCTCTGTTGTTTTCATCCTGAGGGGAGGATAGGCTGAGAGATGGTGAGTAGCACATTTAAGGTCTTTTCACCTCCCCCCCTTTTTTAATTTGTATTTATTTTATATTTCTCCAATATCTTCCCCTGGCTGTTTTTATGTATTTTAAATATTTTTAGATTAAATAAATAGGAAATCATAATTATGAACCTCCCTAAAAGCAATTTACCTATCCTTATGTTTTGGCAAAGTGATGGTGTGAAGGCATGCTGGTAGAACAAGAGACCATGTTTGAGGCATGTTATAAAGTGTTTGAGGACTTTGTCACACATAACTTTTTGAGACCTGTAGATTCATGTTGGAAAGAACACGTGCACGTATTGAATGGTGGCTTGGGTGCTGTTTTTTCATTCTACGCTGCATGCGTAGGGAAGGTGATACATCATCTGGCAGCTAGCTTCATAACGTGAGAATGAAAAACATTTGGATCACCATTCACTTGTTTACTTTTCTCACTTTTGAGACCACTTCATATATTACTTTTTCATACACAGAAATTTATTCTTTATATAGGAAAAAGTATTTTGTAAAATGTGAAGGACAGTGGCTGCCCAGTCAGTATAACCAGTGTACAAGATCTACTCAGCCACTGTAATTACCTTTTTGTTTTGAGTGCCCTTTTGTCTGGGTCTTGGTTCAGGTGTGTATCCAACTTTGATGTGCTTATGGAAGGGGTGTGCAAGTAGTGCCCCCCCTCCCAGTGTGGAGGCTTGACAAACATTGTTATGGAAAACCAAAATCTGTGTGAAAGTACATATTTGGGAATGCCATCAGTGTAATCCTAAACACACTTAATAAATAATGTCAAACTTGCACGTCACAAAATATATTACGGTCATGTCCGTAAGCACCAGGAGGGTAGTTGCCCAGGGGATCTTAGTCCCTCAGCTTTTTTGGGAGCAGGGTCCCTATGTCTCCAAGCATCCTACAGTCAGCATGAAAAGGGAGTGTGTTAGTCACTGAGAAGAGTCTTCTAATATGCTTCCTTGCCTTTTCTGCAGATTGGAGCCAATCAGAGTGAAAGGAGGTGAGTCAGCCACTGAGAAGACTCTTCTCAGTTGCTAACGCTCTCCACTTTCATGCTGATTGGCTCCTAGAGATGTTTGTTGTTGTGAGAGAATGCATTAACAAAGATCTCATTCTTAATCCAGGAGCAAAAAAGGATGTATGTGGCTGTAAGTATCATGAAGGGACCCTGCAGCTCTGAATTTTCTACTAAACAACTGATAAATACCTATGTAACTTTGTGTCTGGAGACTTATTATTATTTCCATAATTGTAAGGAGGTGTGTTCACACGCATGCATCCCAGGCACCTAAATGAGGGGAGAGAGCAGCATAGGGACATAAGCAGGTGTCTTATTCCAGGGGTTCCCAAACCTTTCTTCTACATAGACCACTTGAAAATTGCTGAGGGTCTGAAAGTATCTGAAAATTTACTATGGGCATATGCAAGATAATTAACTCCCATTAGTGATAAGAGCAAGAATTTGAGCTGTGCGTATGATATTGTAATTTAAAGGTGTAATTTTAATTTTGCTAGTTGTTTATGTCACTACTATTGCCATTACATTCAGTGATATATGGGAATTACGATTTACGAGTAACATTAGTACAAAAAACATTACTAAGGATTCTGTATGGTCTGATACGGGAGGAGGTCCATGGGGGTGACACCATGAGTTACCGCACCGGGTGACACCAACCCTAGTGACGCCACTGCGTATGGTACTGCTGCATAGAGGTGTTCAGCAGATTTGCACAAATACCTTTTATTTCTGTCCCCAATCAATGTTAAGACCCCAAGCATTAAAAAACTTAGACCTATTTGGCAGGATTCTTATCTAAATATTTTGTGTCTGGGAAAGTTATTCCTTTTTTACCCAAATCAAAATGGTAAAAATTTCCTTCTGGAAAAACCACTACAGATATCCTTCTGAAATTTGGCAGGATTCATTCCCTCAGAAGGGGCAAACGTGCCGTCAAATTCCACCCAATTCTGCTTAAAAATAAAAAGGTTATGTTTCCTTTTCTTCTTCTTTTAAATAAGTCCTTAAAACCCTGAACCTATTTACCTGTACTTTGTCAGGCTTTGTCTGGGCTACTATTCATGAAAACTGCATCCACTTCTCTTGAAAGGGGGAAAAGGTTATAGCCGTTTTCTAATTTCCAAACAGTGAAAGGGAGAAACAAAGCCCTATTTTTTCCAAAGCAGCCCCAGACCCTGAGCCAAAACAGGCAGGTGTTGAAATTGTCCAGATTTACGCAGGCTGTTTTCTAACGTACCAGTTGCACACACCTAACATTTATCAATGGTTGTGCTGTGCTCCACGGTTAGAGACAGTATGCTTCTGAATACCAGATGCTGGAAACTTCAGGACAGAAGTGTTCACTTGCATGCAGGACCTGAGGCATCTGGTCAGCCACTGTGAAAACAGGATGCCAGACTAGAGGAGACACAGGTTTGATCCAGTAGGGCTCTTATGTTCTTAATTTAAAGACTTGGCACCATATGCGCAGGGTTGATTGCATGGGCCCTTCTCACCTGATAATCATTCCCCCTCCCCGCAAGTCCTGGCTGGGTGATGATTGTTTGAGAAGAACATGCACAAATGGGCCCACCTGCATTGCACTGGCTGGGGTCACTAAGGCAAACTGAAACATCAGGCACGAGGCAGGGTTAGGGTTAGTACCCTTGGGCCTCTGCTCACTTGCCTCACTGGCCCAACCATCCAGCTCTTACCACTCCCCCAGCTCCTATGGGGCTCTCCAGAGTGTCATCTCATCCCCATGCCTCACTCTTCCCCAGAACAAGGCACTCCGGGGCTCGTGCCTGGGCCACCATTGCTTTGCTGCAGCCGCTGGAGATTCTTTTTGACGAATTGGTTAGAAAATAAAAGTCACTAAAGCTTTTTTAACCTTTTAACTGTTGTGCTGTGCAGAATTCAGCCAGACCCACTGCTCAGCATAAAGTACCAGCCTGAGGCTTGGATGTCAGAAACAAGACAGGTTCAGACGCAAAAAGTATTAAGAGTCTTTATTGCACCTAGTCTGTGCATTACACGGTTTTCCAGCTCCTTCCAGACTTCTCTCAATCCAACTCCCACCGAGTTCTACTGCACCCCCACAGTTTGCTTTCGGTTTTCCACAGCATTATATCACTAACAGTGCCCTTGGCAGCCTCATCTGCTGTCTGACCTTGGCACGTCTTCATCGCCAGCCTAACTGGCTTTATCTACATAATGGCTGGTTTCTCTACTGTCTTTGTGGAAACACTCACTAAACTCCTGAGTGGCCAACAGCCCCCACCTCCAGAAAGACAGTTACATTTCATTTACATTTCTGTTAAACATTATTACCTTTCAATACATTACATTACATTTTCAGCATCATTTACATTTCCAGTGTTCCAGTTTCTTTATTCATACACACAATTCACTCCAAGCATTGACACCAATTTGTTGAATTTTTCTTCGCTTAATGGCTTGGTCATTATGTCAGCTAGCATGTTGGTGGTGTTACAATACATTAAGTTAATGAATCCTTTCTTTATATGATCTCTCACGTGGTGGTACCTCACGCTTATATGCTTAGTACGTTTGGTGTGCGCCTCTGATGTTGCCATCTTAATACAGGTTTGGTTATCTTCGTACACAGTGATTGGCATTTTTATTTCCATGCCCACTTCTTGCATGAGCATATCGAACCACTGTAGCTCATTGCATGCGCTCGACAGACCGACATATTTGGCTTCAGAGCTAGAAGTGGCAACTACTGCCTGCTTCCTACTGCTCCAGTCAATCACTGACCCATGCAACATCACGACTATGCCCGTGGTAGATTTTCGGCTTGACAGTTCGCCTGCGTGGTCAGCATCCACGTAGCACTCCAAACCCCCTTTGTTCTGCACAGAGAGAACTAGACCCTTTGTTCTTGTGCCTTGCAAGTACCGCAAAACCCGTTTCACCCTTTGCCAATCAGCCTCAGAAGGGTTCTCCACCCGTCTGCTTAGAATGCTGACTGCATTGCAAATATCCGAACGTGAGACTTTGACCAGATATTGCAATTTCCCCAGCACGCATCTGTTTAGAGCTGGGTCTGCATAAGGCATCTCTTTAATATCCTGCTGAAAGGTTACAGTCATGGGCGTCTGGACAGCTTTGCATTCTAGCATATTACATTCCTCCAGGAGCTGTTTTATTTTCCCTTCTTGGTTTAGCATTATGCTGCCATCAGCAGCACGCACAATGTCTGTTCCCAAGTAATGTGTTACAGGTCCCAAGCTCTTGGTATCCACCTGACTGCGCAGGCAATTATGGAATTCCCATTCCTCCTGTTCATCATGATATATATACAGTATGTCATTGACATAAACTGCGCAATATGTGGTTTTCGTTCCCTTCACCTTGACATACACGCATGTGTCTGTTTGGCAACGTTGGAAACCCATTCCCTGCAACACCTTGTCAAGTTTCTCATTCCAACACCTAGCACTCTGGCGTAATCCATATAATGATTTGTTCCGTTTGCATACCAGCCCCTGCTGTGAAACAAATCCAGGAGGTTGCTCCATATAAATCTCCTCCCTCAAATCTCCATGCAGAAATGCTGTGCCTATGTCATAGTGATTGATTCTCATATCCTTCATTGCCGCTATCTTTAACAAGACATGAACAGACTCGTGTTTCACGACTGGGGCAAACACTGCGTCGTAGTTTGTTCCAAATTGTTGGGTAAACCCTTTAGCCACCAATCTGGCCCTGTATCTATGCACCTCCCCCGAACTGGTTCATTTTCTTTTGAAGACCCATTTACATCCTATGGCCTTTTTCCCTGTGGGGAGATTTCCTACAGTCCATGTCCCATTGTTTTCCATGGCTTGCAATTCCTCTTGCATAGCCATCCGCCATTTGGTCTGTTCAGCCACAGGCAGTCGCCTGATATCGTCTATTGAGGACGGATCCTCCTGTGCCGTTGCAGGCACCATTACATTAGCAGTGAATGCTGAGAGAGGGCACATTACGTCTGCAATCACTAAGCCCTTTCCGTTACTCCCCTCATGCATCATTAACTGACTGCTGTGACTATCTCTCTTCCCCATCACACTCAGGTTTATGTGAAACAGCGTTTTGGTCAGAAGTCCCTGTAAGAAGACTGTGTTTTCCCTTTTTACGTAACACTTCCCATTTGCAAACGTAACAGTGTATCCCATGTCATTCAATTTCTTCACTGACAAAATATTGCATTCTAACTGTGGCACATGCAAGACATCAGTAATAATGGTTTTCAGCTTACATATTTTCACAGTTCCACGTCCCAGAACGTCCCGTTTTGATCCATCAGCCAAAATCACAGTCTCTGTCACAGGTTTCGAAGTGTTAAACAAGTTCAAGTCTCTTACCAGACAGTGCGTCGCTCCACTATCTATTACCCAATCAGAACATACAGATTTATGAGACCCTGCACTCACTAGTTTCACGCTTGATTGCTGCCAGCCTCGTCCTCTCCGCTGGCTGCACAGTCTCTCCATAAGTGTGTTGTCTCACCACAGGAATAACAGGCTTTGAGTCCATTAGCTGTTTCTTTGAAGTACTTCTCCGTCTTACTTCTTCTCGACTCCGTCTTTTTGGTTTCTTCTCTTCTTTCCCATTCCTGAATAAGTTTCCCAGTAACATACTGTTGCATTAAATCCGTGTCAGACATAGCTTCCAATGAGGTTACAAGAGAATTCCACGTGTCATCCAGGGAGGACAGGATGATATACACTCTTTGGATTTCTGTGTGTTCTACTTGTCTCTCCCGCAATTCAGCAAACAGCCGCCTAAATTCCATCAAATGCTCAGACATGCTTCGCTCAGCCAGTCTCATTTGATACAGTTTTCTCGCCAGAAATATTTTACTTCCCGCTGTTTGTCTAATATGAACCCCATTCAACACTGTCCACATTCTTCTCGCTGTTGGTTCATTCTGAACATACAACAACTGGGAGTCAGACAACGACAATATAATATATGCTCTTGCCTTTTCGTCTCTTCTTGTCCACGCTATCTGCGGAGCTGCGGGGGGGGCCCCTCAATTACTTCCCAGAGGTCTTCTTTCGTTAAGAACGCTTGCATACGAAGTCTCCAGCTGCCATAATTCTTCTCTGTGAGCCGTTCCAGAGGCATCCCTGCTGATAACGCAACCGCCATCCTCAGCAGCAATCTTTTCCTCACCTCTCCAACACACAGCCACGTCTTCAACCGTCTCCTTTGCTTGCTTCTGCACCTTCTCTGGTCCTGGCAGGTTAGGCTTTAGGCTGGGTAGGCTGGGCCCATAACCCCTGTCGTGCTGTGCGGAATTCAGCCAGACCCACTGCTCAGCATAAAGTACCAGCCTGAGGCTTGGATGTCAGAAACAAGACAGGTTCAGACGCAAAAAGTATTAAGAGTCTTTATTGCACCTAGTCTGTGCATTACACGGTTTTCCAGCTCCTTCCAGACTTCTCTCAATCCAACTCCCACCGAGTTCTACTGCACCCCCACAGTTTGCTTTCGGTTTTCCACAGCATTATATCACTAACAGTGCCCTTGGCAGCCTCATCTGCTGTCTGACCTTGGCACGTCTTCATCGCCAGCCTAACTGGCTTTAACTACATAATTGCTGGTTTCTCTACTGTCTTTGTGGAAACACTCACTAAACTACGTTTCAAAGTGGTGGCAGGGCAGACATCCTCACCTCACCCAAAACGCCTCACTCTGAAGGGCACCTCCTCAGAGTGGGGCAGAGAAGAGGGGAAGGTGGAGAATTTGTCAGTGTTACTGCTGCATTACCAGTAGCAAAACATGAAAAAATAAGTGAGGGGAGAGGAGGAGGCATAGGTGGTAGCGGCAGTGCCACAGGCAGCACGCTATCTTGTACCGATTCTGGCATGGGACCTTTAAATAGCAGTATCTCACTGTGGGATGAAACTGCGGGAAAGCAGCTTGTAAAAGCTGGTGAAACATATAAAGAACTTCTGCAGCTCCAGCCTTTGCAACCACAGTTCATTCTCAAAATCTGGGTTTAAGGAGCTATGCTGATTTTAAAAACTGAGTACTAGGTATAGTCATCTGACCAGTTGTACTCACTCTTCGTCATTACTTTGGCTTGTTGCTTGCCCTGGTATGAACCTTTCCGTTATGCACCTGACTGATGGTTCATATATGTTGGTTTTACTTTGCATATCACCTTGGTTTTATTTGTGCCTTTATTGCCTCAGATTGGCCATTTATCCTACTATAAATGGCATCCCACCACTAGTCTGTCTGCTTGGCCTGCTCACTTCCCAGATGCCTATCTGACTCTTGACCCTGAATGCTTGGCAGCACTGGCCCATTTTTTTTTATCCAGTCTTTATAATAACTAATTATAGATAGTAGCAATAATCTTCTGGTCTTCTGTTGTCTCACCTTGGTTTACTCAAATCTGTCCTAAACATTGCTGCCAAAATTATTCACCTTCCTCATTTTGATGACCACATAATGCCCCTCCTTAAAACCTTGCACAATGTTATTGTCTGCTCCTAGATTCAGCACAAGCTTCTCATTCTTATCTTGTCAAAGCCCTCCATGGCCTTGCTCTAACTTATTGTTGGAAGTGCAATAGCAGAGATAATTCAATTTGTAACTTAAGGGTTAATTCTGTTGCCAGTTAATCAGCTAGCCAAAGGAGCGGGGTGGAAGTGTTGCATGGCAACAAGGAAAAATGGCATGATCTTCACTGAGGTAGCACATGCTCGGATAGGCGGTCTAGTTGTGAGGGAGTATTCTTATGGATGTTTAGTTGTATTCCTCCCTGCTCTGAACAAGGCCTGTCAAAAGGCAAATCCCTTCTGTTTCTCTCTGCTCAAGCTGTATACTGTTTTTTCCCCAATAAACCTTTTCTAGAATTTTCTCTCTGGATTTTGTCTGCATTATTCAAGTGCCTCTGTTACCATTTATCTCTCCACGTTTATATTTCAACAGATCCCTAACTGCAATGCCACCTTTGCTCATCCACCCACTCAGCTGTCAGAAGGCTTTTCCTGCTTCCTGTACTTACAGGAAATCCCGGCTGAGGATGTCATGGGGTTTTCAGGAGGCATAGGCACCCGGGCAGGCAGCAGATCACCAGAGAGATGATGTGTAAAATAAAAGAAAGGACCCTCATTAGGGATGGGATATGTTGGCCAGTGCCGCTTCGAAGGCAGTCCGCCAGCTGGACAGGCTGGTATCAATTCATGTTCGCTCTTTCTTCACTATCTGCTTCTTTTACTAATTTGATTTTTTCTCCCCACTCCCAAATTGATATTTAGATTGATTAAAGGGCATCAATAAAAGGAATGCGGCTTTCCCATCCCCTACCTTCGCCTCCTCCTCCGCTGCCTGTGACTGAGGCTGGTCCAGCTGTTTTTCTTTTGTAAAGGAAAGGAAAACAGCAGCTTTCACTGCCCCCCCTCCTTAACATGGGCAAGATTCTCCAGGGGCTTTCATTAAATGGGTTAAAACTGCCATGCCTAGTAGAGAGTCGCACCCACGTTAAGGACTCTCTAAGCAGGGGTGGTGAACCTTTGGCACTCCAGATGTTGCTGAACTACAATTCCCATCATCCCCAGCAAGCATGGCCTATGGGCAGGGATGATGGGAGTTGTGGTTCAGCAACATCTGGACTGCCAAAGGTTCACCACCTCTGCTATAGGCTCTGTTAGTCTTGAGTTGCTTCCTTCTTCCTCCCTGCTTGGAGCTTCTCCTCGGCAAGCACTCCAGAGATTAGAAGCTAAGACTAGACAGTCTCACCCATGTGATAATAACTCTCTAGGATCTATTAGGTTTGGCTTGTTCCTTCCTCCTCACTTGGAGCTTCTTGGATTGTCCTAGTGGAGGGGTGGTGTACTAGAGAGACAGGGAGACCTGCACTGCTGCTGTGCAGAGACTGAGAAACGAAATCAATATATTCATGGGGGGGGGGGATCCAGTGTAATGGGAAAGCAGCTGAAGTTTGGACCAAACTGGATTGGTTCGCAAAGATTACAAATATGCAGACCATTGAAAAATCCGGTGTTAAATCCGAATGCAGTGGAATTCTTACCCATTCCTAATCCTCACAAAAAACCCTTGGCTACCTTGAAAGTAAGCTAAGCACAACAACTCCCCCCCCCCCAGACCACTCATATGAAGGTCAATGAAATTGTCAATGGAACTTTCTCCCCCTTGATATTTATTGATTTATTGTATTTCTATCCAGAGCCTGGAGCCCAATATTTGAGAGGATGCCTGCTCCCATATAAACCTGCCTGAGCCTTCAGAGCAGCAGTTGAGACCCTCCTGGTGGTATCTATGCAGAGTGCCATATGAAGCACGGGGTGCCAGGGAAGGGCCTTTTTGGTGGTAGCTTAGTATTTGTGGAATTCCTTCCTCACTGAGGTCCGCTTGGTGGCAGTTTCATTATATTCTTTTAAGAAACAAGTGAAGATGCTCCTCTTTCAGAACATTTTTGGAAGAGGGGTGAGGTCAATAATTGTTAGCTGATTTTTTTTTTTACAGTCCATATGGAAGATAGGAATAACTTGATCCTGCCTTTTTTCTGTTTGTAGAGTTGTGAAACTGTTTTTATTACACTTGATTTGTACTGTATTGTACTTGTTTAAATATTATTGTTGATATAAACTGCTCTGGAGCCTTATTGGTGAAAGACAGTACATAAAACTGTTAAATAAATATACAAAATAAATATCTCATCTTTAAGGAGATCAAGGTGGCATACATAGCTCTCTTCCTCCCCAGTTTATCCTCACAACAACCCTACAAGGTAGTTAGGCTGAGGAACAGTGATTGGCCCAAAGTCACCCAGTGAGCTTCATGGCTGAGTGGAGATTTGAACCCTGGTCCCCCAGTTCCTAGTCCAGCACTCTAATGTCTATAGAATAGTGGGTTGCATTTTTGAATACAAGCTTTTTTTCATTAATTCACTGTGAATGGTTGAACATAATGCAGAAGGCATAGCACTAAACCTAACACCTCAAGTGATAGCTCTGAATTGTTATATGGTTCTATGTAGATTATTAAAATAATTTGGGGTTTAACAAGGTAGCAAACTAGCTTTCAACTGCATGGTATTAAATAAATGGGATTTTATTAACGAAACTGAAAGAAAAAGAAAAACAACAAAATAGGACAATGTGATCCTCTGGAGAAAAGGGCAAATATAATTAAAATTATTTCTACTCCAAAAGTTCAGTTCTCATTATGAGTGTTGCACTTTGTATCCCCAATGAAATTTTTATTCTAAGTTGGGGGGAAATCTGCATGCCTGGAAAACTAAGTTGAATGTGGGACAGCAAATGTATTGCTCTGCCTGTTGGAGGGAGTGTGAATTAGATGCAAAATTGCAATGGTATCAGGTAATGTCCAATCTTCCCTCTGCATTGCACATGCTGGGAAGTGAACCGTGATGTTTTGAACACGTATGACACTGGGGACTAATTATCAAATCTTAAATACAGTGGTTGAGCTGTGATGGGAAAAATGTGTAATAGCTTTGGGGATCCCAGGAATTTTTGAGACAGCAGAGTAACAGATGTTCTAGAAAATAATCAGAATGCAAATGTTAAGCAGAATTAATTCACTTTAGTTAGTTTTTAAACTGCCAGAAATGAATAAAAACAGAATTGTAAGCTATAAACAGAGTATAACTTTAAAAGAAGACTTACAAATGAAAATAAATAAAATGATTGACATAATGGGGGGCAGAGTTCTCAGTATATTCAGAATTAACTAATCTTGTTTGCGAGGAAAGCAGATGTTGCTCTGGAAAAAGGAAGAATATAACATAAGAACATAAAAAGAGCCTGCTGGATGAGGCCAGTGGCTCATCTGGTTCAGCATCCTGTTCTCACAGTGGCCATCCAGATGCCTATGGGAAGCCTGAAAGTGGGCCCTGAGAGCAACAGCGCTCTCCCCTTCTGCAGTTTCCAGCTACTGGTTTTCAGAAGCATACTGCCTCTGACTGTAGAAGCAGTATATATATCCATCAGGGTTAGTAGCCACTGATAGTGTTATCTTCCATAATGGGTGGAGACAAAGGATGCTGCCCAAACAAATGACTGATGGAAAGATATTTAAAGGGCAGGAAATGGTGCCCCCTCAGCACACTGGTTAAGCTGCTATGATGTCATGGAATGCACTGGAGAGAAACCTCACTGGTGAGAGGGGTGGTTTGAAGAGGTTGTGTGCTGTTGGTCAGAATGCATGCAAAGAAGGGAGGTGAGCTGAATTTCACATTGTTTTCTGCTTCTTTGTGACATTAGTTTATTGGGGTGACCCGTATCATTAGAGAAAAATTAAATAGAATCCTGTTAGGCATTATGCCTCAACACGTGTATGTGTGCTGCTGATTAGATGTGAAGGGATCAATTTAGAATAAACATATTAGAATAAATCTTCATCCATTTGCAGGCTGCCTTCCATTTGAGAGCTATAGGATGGGGTGGTGGCTAGAGGTTAATTGCCTCCCTCATGGGAGAGAAAATTGCATCCCTCATGGGACAGAAAACAGAATGCTAGAGGGGGCAGTCATTTTCTTCCAAGGGTTTGATGGCAGAAAACCCAACAGCCAGTTTAGGATGTTGGACAATCATTTGGTTTGTATGTGTCCTGTAAACCAATGTTTACTAGAATTAGCTTTTGAAAAGAACATTTGTACAGTTATCCTCAACACTGGGACATGTGATACCTCAAGATAGATGGCTTAACTCCCACATTAGCTAGAAAAAAAGAAATCTGGTATTCACATAAGTCACTTCCAGATGACCTGTTTATTGAGCATTCATCCCAATTTGGTTGCACAAAGTTTACGGGGACATTAGATGGTGCTGGCTATTTATTGAGCATTCTTACTGATGTTTTTGCAGGAAGGTTAGACAACTTTGTGTCAAGCAAAAGCTATCCCACACTTTCCAGTGCATTTTCCCTGTCATTTTCCTTAGTGCAAAAAGTCTGATTTTGAAGGGAAGTGAGTGTGTTACACAAGAGGGCCAAATCAACTGTAATTGCGCAAGCTGAATTTGCCAGTGTGTGACTGAATCCCACCCAAATATAGCAACAATCTAGAAGTGCCCATAGTTCATGGCACCATTCATCTATAACCACAACTTTGTGGGAGATGCTTTTCTCATATGCAGCCCCTGCTGCATGGGAGCTCAATCGTGCCAAAGAAATGTGGTTTCCACACAACCACAACTGCATGGGAAGGGCATCCAAGGCACCCTGTTTACTAGAAAAGTCTAAACGTTGTTTCCTGTAGCCCATAACACCAAGTTTACTAAAACTGTATGGAAAGGGAGCATTTTGTACCATCTGACAGTCAGAGTTTAACCTCACAGAGGCATCACTTCAGCACAGGAAAAATAAAACAGAATATAAAACACACGGAAGAGAACAAGTGGGGCCCTGCAACAAAATGTTGCAGTACGGTGAAACAGTTCAGTCTGCATTGTGTTGTTCTGGCTTTTGGGGGAGAGGAGCACCTGGTTGGCCACTGTAAGAACAGGATGCTGGACTAGATGGGCCACTGGCCTGATCCAGCAGGCTCTTCTTATGTTCTTAGGAGGGAGAGCAGGAGGCGGACACATTTGCATCCAATGTCAGCTAGGGTTTCTATGGACAGCCTGGGGAGTGGAGACATTTAAAAATAGGCTTTCAGTGAGCTAGTTTGCACATAACACTAAGCCAAAACAGTAACCTTAGTAAGAATGTGCAGGCTCCCAGAGAGGAGATCAGAGCTACTTTGCGCCTCCTCCAGTCCTGATGTGCTGCTGTGAGCAAAGCCATAGTTTGAATTAATGTGTCAGCTGAACCTGAACTTTGTAGTTTGCCTTGCTCCAGACAAACCATGAGCTATAATCAAGGTTTGCTCCTGCATTTACAGCTAGTGGTTTTTCTAGAGGAGTGCAGCAGCAATCACAATCTCCTCTCCAGAAACCCTCACACTCATGCTAAGCCAAGGTATGGTTTAGCTTTATGTGCAAATTAGCTTAGTGTGAACCAGGAAAGTAACTATCAATACAATAAAATGGTCCTCTTTACCCTTTTTTATAGCTATGTGTCTTCCTCCATCCTCCTTTTTCAAGAGACTCCATTCCATTCCTTCTCCCGCAACGCTGGGGGGGGGGGGGATTCCAGTGTTCCTTCATTTGAGCCTTGGTGGAATTTCTAGCAGTGGTCAGGAATGTGCATCAATGCATGCAAAATGCAAGCTGAATTCTCTCTCTTTCTCTCTCTCTCTCCCTCCCTCTCTCTCACACACACACCTACCTTCGTAGAACATAAGGAAATTACAACAAATTGTAGATTTTCCAACCGCCAGAAGAAGTACAATATATTGCAGTGATAATCTATATTCAAAAATGTTGTACTTAGCATACATTTTGTGACAAGAATCTACATTTTGCATATGTACATATCTTTTCTACACTAGCATCTGAAATTTTATAGTGTCCCCACCCCCAGTCATTGCTGGCTGCTCTAAATAATAGCGTGAATTATCTAAAAACAGAAGAAATGCTTTGGGAACTTGCTGTACTTAGTCATAGGGAAATGGCTATAAGGACCCAATTACATATTGTGCAATTAAAATTAAAACTATATCTTCGATAGATAATGTGTAAGTACAAGGCAGCACTCTTCAATTTCTTTTTTAAAACACATTTCCCTGATTTTCAAAATAAGACAAATGAGTTTAAGTTGATTATATTACTGACAGCCTGCCTGTACATTATACTCATTCAGCTCTGTCTTCTCATTCACATACCCCAAAGCCTAGACTACCACCTTTGAGTTCCACACATTTGTGAACACAAAAGAACATACTTCCAAGGGCCAATTCACATAAACTGTTATTCACTTATCAAGTACAATCATCACACGATAAGCAACTAATTTAAAGGTTTGGATTAGTATGGCGGTGCTGCCAGAGGGCATTGATGGGCTTCCATTTTGCGTTCCCTCATGTTCCCCTTGGCTCAAAACATCTCTATTTTGTCCAGAAAGGCAGGCTACCATGCCTTAGCAAGCCAGAATAAGGAAAAACCACTTGAAAGTCCCTGCTGGAACGTTCTATTGAAATGGATGAGAGTCTCCAGTCCACCGCATTTACCAGGTGTGGGGAACCTTTGGCCGTCCAGATGTTGCTGAACTACAACTCACATCAGCTCCAGCAAGCATGGTCAATAGCCAGGAATGATGGGAGTTATAGTTTAGCAATATCTGGAGGGCGAAATGTCCCCCACACTTGGTCTATACATTGGTGGTGTGGTACATCTTAGAAATTGTAACATTTAATCTCCCTCTGTTTCCTAATTCAGTCAAGATAAATACTGTATTCCTCTTCAGCATGAACACAAGAGGCTGTCATGCACAAGCCTTGCCATTAAACACCAAATTATGCATTGGCCATTAGGCAGAGTGAGGCAGCCTCCTCAAGCACCATATACGGGGGGTAGGGAGTGGTTGTGAGGTGTTGGAAAAGAGAGCTATGTGGGCCATACAGACTCCCTTGTCCACCTAAGCTAACCTGCTACCTTCAGCAGGATGCTGTCACATTGCCCATGCAGAATAAGAGTCAAAGGCCAGTCCATTCAGCTTCTATACGTGGAAGGATATGTGAGTGGCTTGTCCTTCAGCTGAGGTGGCAAAATGTCTTCCAAAGGGAGCACTGTGATTGTACTTATATATCGAACTAGGTATATAAAAACTATCTGGACTGTCCACTGAGGAGGATTCTGGCCGCCATTCCTTCTAAGCAGAGGAGTCAAGTAGGTAATAGTGAATAGAGCTGCTGTAGCAGACTGAACATGTGCCAAAGGTAGTGATATCACAGAAATGCATAGAGAAGTGTAGCTAGTATGTGGGCAAAGCATCACAGTGGCATAGAATAATTGGATGAGACCGTTGCTATGGCTATGACGAATGTAGGGGTATATATATGTATGTACCCAACCACCATTTTTTAGTTGAGTTATGTACTTTGCTCCAGTAAAGGGTTTTGCTGAATAAATAAATTTGGCTTCATTATTGAGTCTCCTCCAAAAAGAACCTAGTTGTAAATTCCACGACACCACAGACTGGAAGCGTTCAATATATATCCCAGTTTCAAAGAAAGGGGATCCCAGGGAATGCAGTAATTATCAAACTATTGCATTAATATCCCATGCAAGTAAAGTAATGCTCAAGTTTCTACAACAAAGGCTCTTACCATATATGGAGCGAGAAATGCCAGATGTCCAAGCTGGATTTAGAAAGGGAAGAGGCACCAGAGATCACATCACAACATACATTGGATAATGGAACGGACCAAGGAATTTCAGAAGAAAATCACCCTGTGCTTTATAGACTACAGCAAAGCCTTTGATTATGTAGATCATGAAAGCTATGGAATGCTTTCAGAGAAATGAGGGTGCCACAGCATCGGATTGTCCTGATGCGCAACCTATACTCTGGACAAGAGGCTACTGTAAGGACAGAATAATTGGAAAGGGTGTGAGACAAGAATGCATTTTATCACCCTATTTGTTTAATCTATATGCAGACCATATCATACGGAAAGCGGGATGGGACCAAGATGAAGGAGGTGTGAACATTGGAGGGAGGAATATCAATAATTTAAGATATACAGACGATACCATACTACTAGCAGAACCAGTAATGATTTGAAACAAATGCTGATGAAAGTTAAAGAGGAAAGCACAAAAGCAGGACTACAGCTGAACGTCAAGAAGACTAAAGTAATAACAGAAGATTTATGTAACTTTAAAGTTGACAACGAGGACATTGAACTTGTCAAGGATTATTAATATGTTGGCGCAGTCATTAACCAAAATGGAGACAATAGTCAAGAAATGAGAAGAAGGCTAGGACTGGGGAAAATAGCTATGAGAGAACTAGAAAAGGTTCTCAAATGCAAAGATGTATCAGGATCATTCAGACCATGGTATTCCCGATCTCTATGTATGGATGTAAAAGTTGGACAGTGAAAAAGCGGTAAGAGAAAAATCAACTCATTTGAAACGTAGTGTTGGAGGAGAGCTTTGCGCATACCATGGACTGCGAAAAAGACAAATAATTGGGTGTTAGAACAAATTAAACCAGAACTATCACTAGAAGCTAAAATGATGAAAGTGAGGGTATCATACTTTGGACACATAATGAGAAGACATGATTCACTAGAAAAGACAATAATGCTGAGAAAACCAGGAGGGAGTAGAAAAAGAGGAAGGCCAAACAAGAGATGGATTGACTCCATAAAGAAGCCACAGACCTGAACTTACAAGATTTGAACAGGGTGGTTCATGACAGATGCTCTTGGAGGTCACTGATTCATAGGGTCACCATAAGTTGTAATTGACTTGAAGGCACATAACAACAAATCCATACTGTGTCTGCCATTGAATGTATAAAATCTGTATAAAATGTGCATATCCATATCAGTAATTGCAATATATCTCATCATAGCAGGGAAGAAGACTGTGACCAGGTGACCATTTGCCTGTTCAGTCTACTCTCCCAGTGCTGGTAACTGTTGACAGGCAACTTCATGGCCACTCCTCTCCCTCCTTATGGTTCTTTATCTTTGGACAGGGATTGGAATGGACACTCCTTCAAAAAAGAGCAGGGATAGGAAACCTGAGGCCCTCCAGATACTTTACGACCACAACTCCCATCATTCTTGATCCTTGGCCATGGTAACTGGGGTTGATGGGAGTTAGAGTCTAACAACATCGCAAGGGCAAAAGGTTCCCTATCTCTGAAATAGAGGACTATCCTCTGACAGTCTTCAAATAGAGAACTATCCATGTAAGGTTGGACACATGGCCACCCTAGTCTGAAGTCTTTGTCTCAGTTATTTGTGAGGGCCCTGGTTCATTGGGATACAGAGGCATCCAAAAGAAAGAAGCAAATGAAGAGGCCAAATGTACCTTTTGAGGAACTAAAATCTAGGTGTGCCACTGCAGAGGAGGCTTGTTCCTGAGCACTTGACAGTCTAACTTCTGACTGTGTTCTCAGGTGGAGCAGAACCTCCTCTGAAAGTGTCAACTCGCAGGCAGTATCATTTGGGAGTCCTTTACACTTTTAAGTTAAAGACCACTTTTCATTAGTTTACAGTTCAGAATAAGCTCACTTCTTCTACACAGATCAAATGCCAACCCTCAGTTACAATATACAACTGAAGGCATATCGGCAGCAATATTTAGCAACATTTTCCTTCGGCTAAGACCACAATTTGGATGTGAACAATAACAGCAGCATAGAAATAACCCCAACATTTCCTCCTGTTTGTTTACTTGGAGCATGCAGATGCTGTGCTCAAGTAAGTGCCCAAGGTTATTATTATTTTTCTTTTTTGACTGTGGAATGGGAACATCTTGGGCCCATTGCAATTAATATTGCTAATAGATTGCAGGTGTGCCTAGTGGTTTAAAGGGCACACAGACAAAAACTAGTTTCTTGCCCTAGGGGACTTGTAATCTATCACAAGCATCTGCATTACAAAGGGCAGTAGGCAAGTTCAACAATGTTGTTTACTTCCAAACGGCAGTGAGATCATAATTGCAGAAATGAGGCCAGCAGTAGAAAGCGTCTGGAAATAAATATAATGTAAAGGTGGATTGCACCTTTCCCCTCTTCACTCTAGGATAAGGAGTGATTTGTAGATCTGATTTCTGCATTGTTTTCTTGGGGAGTTTTGGCACAGGAGTATCGTTGTGCGTTCTCCATTTCTCTGAGTGGAAGAAGTTCTAAAGGCAGGGCAGGGTTTGGTTTGGGTGGGACAGCACTGGAGATCTACTGCATTTTGGAATATTTACTTTATTTACAAATATGTGAGTGGAGGCAAACAGCAGACACTACTAGGAGGCAGCAAATCCACTACCCCACATCAGATTTCACAGGGAGGGAGGGAGGGAGGGAGAGGGGGGGGAGAGAGAGAGAGTCACTTGCATCCTTCACCCGCGGCACAGTTCAGGGCCCCTTCAGAAGTCCTTGTTGTGCATTCCTGATTTGTGCTCATTATGTTATCAGGGCGGTTATATGCAATCCCACTTTCAACATTGTGCCTGCAAAAGTTTTGGGGTGGTCACATTGCTTTATTTCCAATCAGGGATATTTGTGTCTTTGCCCAAGCACTGACAGCTATTTCATTCAGCCACACATTCAGCCAATGATCTCCTAACCATTAGCTTTCATCAGTTGACCATTCAGCTATTAACCAGTATTCTAACAAAGGCAAACTCAGCCAGCAGCCATAATACTGTTCTTACCATGATCTATCGCTCTCTGTAATAATGAACTCACTTGCTGAGTGCCAACAGAATTGGAGCCAAAATGGGGCCACAAAGAATCAGGAAGGAGGTATCAGAATGTTTGGGGAAAACCCAAGGTTTGCAGAAGTACAATTCTAAGCAAAAAAAAAAAGGTAAGGAAGGGGGCAAAAACCAACATCCCATGCTCACTAAAACACCCCATTGGGGATTCAAGATGTTCATGGAATATTGTCAGGTGGAAAAGAAATATGAAAAATGGAGGTGAGAGGCGAGTGGAAGGCCTAGCTTGAGCTTATATTTTCTGGATACTTCCCAGAAGATACACTGCAACATTTTGTTGAAGGTCCCACTTGTCTCATGCCCAACATTCTGCCACTCTGTCCCAACATTGTATCAGGTGATCAACAAGCGGTGACAGCAGTGCAAACATTTCCTTTTTTTTCATAAGTGAATTGTTGCCATGCCCATGGAGGTGAAAATAATATTTTACTTACTCTTAGGAAGAAAATTTTGGCAAGGACAAAACCTGCCCTTAACTGCCTGGTCCTCACCGGCACAGACCCCCTAGTGTTGTGTCCCTCAGAGATCCTTTAACTATATAAGCCCACATAGATCCAGGGCCTGTCATAATTTCATTCATTCATTCATTGGCTATCACTCGTGGCCAAGTAAGATTGAATAAGGTGTTTAGCTTTATACCAGATGTTCCCTAGTTACAGTTATTGTACAGTACTTTCTGTTGTCACAGCCCACTTTCCACAACAACTTGTCTGCTAAGGAATCCCTGTGTCTCTGGCAAGGAACTTCTCTGTGTAGCAAAGCATTCTGTGGCATATCCTAGGCTGCAGTCATACATGATGACTAGGCCTTGTCATCTCCCCACATGACCTGAGCATGTAACTGAGAATGCATCTCAAATTACCCTGTAGCTGTGCATTAAAGGGGAAGGTCTGTGGTAGTGGGCAGCTTATTTACTTACTGGCTTGCCAAGTCTGGTACGACAGAATAGGTTTTACCATGCCAGAGAAATTGGTGACACACAATGGGTCTTTTCAATAGAAACACCTAGACCATGGTGCTTCATCACCTGGGAGTGGGTTGCCAGGTAAGAAGCATCCCAAACCCTGAGATTTCAGGGGCATGCCCTAGTGATGTCATAGGGGGTGGGCCCTAGTGATGTCATTAAGCATGATACATTAAGCATCAGCCACAGTTGTTTGGAGCATACCTCTTAAACAAAAAAAATTCTCAGATTGGAAATTAAGATAGAAATCTTAGCTAAATGAGGCTGTTTCCAGGTCCAGCTGAAGTGATGGAATCATTTCTTTTCACCTGCTTAGACAGCCTGGGTATACAACATTTAATCCAGCCTACTTGCTTCTGGCAAGAAGGATTTAAGTGGCTTCAGGCTACGCCAGTCACCAGAAGGCCGTTGTAGGAAGAAAGCCTAGTGTTGTGGAGATGTTAGATGGGAGCACTCAGGAGTAAAGATGGATGCCCTTGAAGGCTGCAATTCTAAACACACTTATTTATTTATTTATTATACTTGTATACCGCCCCATAGCAGAAGCTCTCTGGGCGGTTTACAGTAACTAAAAACAAATACAATTTAAGATACATCTTTTAAAACACAATTTAAAAATTTAAAACAATATAACACATGCTAAAATGCCTGGGAGAAGAGGAAAGTGTTGACCTGGCGCCGAAAAGATAACAGGCAGTAGATTGGGAACAACAGCAATTGAAGCCACACTTCCCAGTATATGAATTCTCTTTTACCACTGTTGGGCAAGAAACAAACCATCATGTAAATAACAAGGTGCATCATCAGTGGGTTCAAGGGGTTGAGCTGACCACATGGAATCACTGTTGTTGCTTCTAGGGATGTAAGGGAGTAATGTCAGAGGTAAATGAACTGCAAATAGAAAAAGAGAAAGACAGTGATGATTTCTTAAATGCAATACCATACCAACCACAACAAGATTCCCATGAATAAGACAGAAGCTCAGCATCCCACAACCAGTCAGCATTCCTAACCAAAACTAAAAAAATCCTGGCAGCCAGTCAGTCAAGGTCGCAGAAATCCCCATGCAGCACAACCTGACCTGGGGGCTGCAGTTAGTGCAGAATGCTGCGGCACGATTGCTGACACGAGTGAGACCCTATCAGCACCTCTGCTCTGAAATCTGCACTGGTTGCCAATTTGCTACCAGGCCAAGTTCAAGGTGTGCTTTCCATATTACGGGTTCCACATAGTACTTGTTCTGCTCTTGTAAGAAATCGATCCTTTAGCGTGGCAGTACCTATGTTTTGGAACTCCCTGCCCATTTACATTAGGCGGGAGCCTTCATTGTACTCATTTTGGGATCTGCTAAAACATTTTTGTCATCATCATATTTATTTGCGGTCAAAGACCCATATAACAAGATTAATTACAAAAGAGGAAGTAACGAATACATGATTAAAATAACAACAGATTAAGAAAAACTAAAACTCTTCTGGGTTTACTAAAAAAAAAAAAATCAAACACAGTCTTCCAATAGCCAATCAGTTTACAAGGTTGATTCATATAGATTGGGCTGCGTACATATTAATATATAGAGTTTATAACTATGTTAGACTCAGAGATGATAAAAATACATGATTAATATACAAGAGGTTAGGTAAATTATTCGGATCCAAGCGACATTCGTTTCTGCTGCGCTACATATATAAACTTGGCTACCTGGATGGTAATTTGTTTGTCTGACCCGGAGAGTAAGTGAACGGTAGAGGCTACAGGAGACAAATGTGAGATTTTTGAAAGAATCTCCTTAAGATACTTAGAACGAATCTGAGAGTATAGGGAACAAGAAAGAAGTGTGTGCAAAGGGGTTTCGATATCCTTACCACACGGGCAAACACGTTGCTCATATGGAATCCCCTTATATCTTCCTTCTAGAACCGCAGAGTGTAATGTATTAAATCTTGCTTTGGAGAACATTACTCGAAACATAGGAATTAAGAGCAGGTCTAAGTACTCACTAATTTTTCCGGGGACAAAGTTTAATTTCAAATGGAGTGGTGAACATCTTTTGGACGCTTGAGACATTGCCGTTTGAAAATCTATATCTATAATTCGTGTTCGTATTTTCGCCAAGGCATCCTTTGGGGAGAGCGATATTAAGTATTCTTTTGCAAGGCCAACATTTTTGTTTAGGCAAGCCTATCCAGGCATGTAGAAGTGATTATGTTTTTCATTTGTTTTTAACTCATTGTTGGCTTTATTATTTTGAATGTTTTTAAATACCTGTCTTTAACTGTTTTTGCCAATAATTTTATTTTTTAATTCTTTCTATAAACCACTTTGAGGTTTTTTTTTTACAATAAAGCAGTATATAAATGTTGTAAATAAAATACATAAATAAATTTCGGAGTCACTGTGGCCCTTGGGTCTCTTTCCTCTTTTAGGCACAAACGAATCTGCCTTATACAGAGTCAGACCATTTGATATCATCTAGCTCAGTACTGATGGCATGGACTAGCATTAGCTCTCCAGGCTTTCAAGCAGTAGTCTCTTCAAGAGATTGAATTTTGGATCTTTGCATTCAAAGCATCTGCCCTACCATTGAGCTACAGCCCTATTTAAGAAAGTGTATTTTAAAATTGTTCTTTTCAGTTCTCTAATGAATGCACAGCATACCAAGACAGATCCACACCATGCATCCAAAGCACATTCAACACATGAATCCCACCACAGAATCCTGGGAACTGTAGTTTGTTAAGGGTGGTGGGAACTATAACTGTGAGGGCAAAACTACACTTCCCAGGATTCTTTGGGGGAAGTCATGCACTTTAAATGTGAGTTGGATGTGCTTTAAATGTATTGTGTGGATCTGCATTACTTCATCAACTTTGCCTGCATATAAATCATTTTAATTAAATTTTTAAACGGAAATAAGCTACAAAGTTTACTGGGTGACCATCTCTCAGCCTAATCTGCTACGCACCATCTCTCAGCCTAATCTGCCCCTCAGGGTGAAAACAACAGCGGGGGACCATGACCACCCCAAGAAAGGACACACTTAAATGTAGAGGAAACAATAATTTGTAAATAATAATTTACAACCATACTGTGAAATCAGATACATCTCAAGACATAGCATGAAGAAATATTTATATAAACATGAATGTCCAAGATGTTTATTATTTACACAACCTGTAAAGACATTTATAGTGCAATCCTATGCAAGTTTACTCAGAAGCAAGTCCCAATGTGTTCAATGGGGCTTACTCAGATAGGGAAGCAAGCACAGGACTGCAATTCAGTGATAAGGAATTTTACTCCCCCAATCCAAAATTCAGAATCATGCCACTTTAATCTGTTTTGCAACTGTTTTATACTTGTTTTATGGATATTGGATTTTAAATGGCTTTATTTCTTGTTGTGAGCTGCCTTGGCTTCCAACCCTACCTCACAGAGTTGTTGGAAATATTCCATACACACACACACTGGAGATGTAAAAATACATACACCCCATATAACAGTTTATTGTCAAAACCAGTTGGCCATTGCAGAACATTTCTTTTTTTAAAAAAATAATTATTAGTTTCCTGCCAAATAAAAGCAGTGACACCTAAGTAAGCCCTGCCTAACTGCTTAAAAAAAAAGACTGGAGGGGGAGAGAAAGATTTACAACACAATCCTTTTCTATGTTCACTCAAAAGTCCCATGGATTTTCAGCATAATCCTAACTATGTCTACTCAAAAGTAAGTCCTGCTGAATTCAGTGGGGTTAACTCCCAGGTATGTGGAATTAGCATTGCAGCTTTACTCCCAGGAAAGCTTCATATTGGGAAGGTTTTCAAAACAGGTTATGAATAAGACAAATAAAAGCCCTCTTCAACAGTCCAGTAAAATTTAAACTTGACTGATTCCTTAATTAGAAAAGTATAACACTGCAACATGTACATTTTTTAAAACTTCTGTTCAAAGATTATTTGAAAGATAAAACGTATAATATGCCATTTTTGCAAGTAATGAAAAAAACCCTGCATGTATACTTTTATGCCTACCAAGATCCTGCTGTAATCTTTAGTGCAATCTTATGCATGTTTACTGAGAAGTAAGTCCCAATCCTGTACCAAGAAAGTACTCTTTATGCTGCTGAAAGCTATATATTTGCTGAATTCCTGATGTGAGACAAGCAGGAAAAGGAAACTGTGGATTTAGGTATTTCCTGGGGCATCGACAAATTTCATTTTTCATTTCATTTATTTCATTTTTAAACCGCCCATAGCGAATAGCTCTCTGGGCGGTGAACAAAACAAGATTAAAATACAATATTACAATAAAATTACAATAAAATCAGCAACAAGTTAAACGAAAAAAAAAATTAAATGAAACACATTGAACAAGATTGAAATCTTGTCAATCACAATCCTGACTTAACTTATTGGCTAAAAACCTGAAAGGGCAGGGATTAGACTAACCAGTATTAACAGAAGTTGTGGGGGGGCCCCTGACATTTTGGTTTATGTCTTTTGAACCAGACCACCTAGAAACTTAATTATTTTTTTAAATGAAAGCTAAGACTCTGGAGGTTAAAGTTACGCACCCAGAGACCTTGAGAAGACCCCCCCAAAATTGAAGTCTCTGGGCAAAAACGGGGACCTGGCAACCCTTCCTGGGAGCCCTTTGAACATTCAGAAGAAAGTATTTTGTTCTGCCGGGCTTTTGGTTTTGAAATATTTTATTTTGCTTCCTTGCCTTGGTTTACTGCTCTGATGGTTGTTGAGTGCTGTTTTTCTTTTCTGCTGTGCTCTCTTGGTTATTATACAGCCATGACAGTACACTATAGCCAGCATGGATTTTTTGCATTCTGCCATGTTATATTGAAAACATCCCCACCATGCCATTCTGCTGCTTCCCATAAGCTCATTTCAAAATAAAACCTTACAAAACATACAGCCCTGAACTCAGAAATGCAGAATGTGAAAAATCCATGCTGGCTATAGTGTACAGCCACTCTTGTGGCTGTATAATACAAGCCACCACTAGCCTGTGGGCCAGACTATGGCACAGTCAAGCCTTCCTTGCCAGGTGTCCGGGCTGCTTCCATATTCTGATGGGGCTAAGGCACGTTTGCAAGGGAGTGGCATTTTTACATTTAAAGAGCTGTAGTTAGAACTCTAGCATATATTACTAAAACAGAAACAGACAAAACTACTCACAAGTATGGCTTATGTGTGTGTGTATGTAAGCCACTTTGAGACATGTAGTGAGAAGTGAGGTATAAATTCCTTAAACATATAAAATAAACATAAGATTTTATAAAATTCATACTAGTTGATTCAACATTTTCCCTGTTAAAACTCTGTGGGACTACTTTGAGAGGTATGCATGTGTTTGTGTTTGTCCGTGTGTGCGTGGGGGGAGAGCCTGTTTTGAATCGAAGCATTATTTATTTATTCTTAGTGCTGTACTTAAATAAATTTCAGTCCCCAAGAAACAAACGTTTCAAACAACTTCCTATTTAAGAAACAACTAAAGGAATTCAGAAAGTATAGCAAAAGGCTACAGGAAAAGAATCCATTGCATAATAATTCCCTTTTCCAATAATATTTGCTAAAACTAGCATTGCCTTCAGAGTTATTGCCACCACTTTTCATGTTAGCAGGTGCAGGGAAGCCACGCAGAAAGCAAATGCCCCTTTAGGCTGGCAAGCTATCTCGTCCGTTAGCTTTACAGTATTTCCCTCCTGCGCCCGACACCCTTTGCCTCTACCTGTCTCCTCCTCTAATTTGACAACGAAGTCAAGTAGCCCAACTCCAGGTCGCCGCTGAACCTTGCCGCGTTGCATCTCAGGATTTGTAGTTTTCTGCTCTAAGGGTTTTAGAATCTCAGAGGCATGGGAAGTAGCAGAGGGATCCACCCACTCTGGTGTACTGTTTCTCGTGCACTGGGTGTGTATGCAGAGCGAAGTAACCGTGGAACAATCATTTGGGGCATTGTGGCATCGTCTGAACTATGAGTAAGGACTACATTTCCCAGCCTGCACCGAGAACGGGGCTAATCCTTTCTTGCTGCAGGTTATTCTTGGTTGCAGATGAGCAAAAGAGAAACAGTGGAGGGAGAAAGAGAAGGCAGGAAAGAAGGAAAGAAAAAAGGGGTGGGGAAGAGGGGAGGAAGGAGGAAAAGCAACAGCAGCATTTCTTGGCAGGCGAATTATGCATACACTTAGCAAGCTCTGAGAGAATGGCTGTGGAAGGTAAGGGCTGCTGTTCTCTTGCCTTTCCCTTTTGCAGAGCCAGGGGTGGCCCCTGCTCCTGGTCTACCTTCCTCCTGCACCCACTTCCATTTCTTTTCCTTTGCACTCACCTAAGAGACAAGCACTGGCTGGGCTAGAAAGGGTGGGGGGAGAGCAGCAGCAGCAGCAATAAGGTGAAGGTGGGGGAAGAACAAGAAAACGACCAGCCTTTCCTCGCCTTTGCACAATGCCCAGTGCTTGGGCTGGGCTGGGCACAGGGATACTCATGAATGGCCATTTACATGCGGAAGGAGGTGGACACGCCCCGAAGGGGTCAATCGCTACCGTCTCCCCTTTCCTCAACACTGCATGCAAGGAAAGCTGCGTCCCAGTTGAACTATCTCATCTGGTCCAGGCTAGAGCATTTCTGTTCTGCTGTGTCGCAGCGGTGCCCCCCTCTCTGGCAGCTTTTAGCTCTACCTCCCTCTATCCTGCTGAATGCTCCCGCATTTTTTAAAAAATGTATTATTTGAGGCCCTATTTCTGTTTGCTTGCCTCTCCCCTTCCAAAGTAAAGCCTTTCTTCTGTCCTTAGATACTGCTTTTGTTTATGATGTCTGTGGTGCTTTTCAGTGTCTAAAGGCACTTTTACAAATCTTATTTTCATTATCCAGCTTACCAGTTAGGGTTTCATGTGAGCACCTGAACCTTTTTTAAAAAAAAAACTTTTAAAATGCAAAGATCCATGTTTTATGGCTAATTTTGGGGTATATGATGTCATTAAATAGTGCTGTTGAACAAGTGCAGAGGGCCCATTTGATTTAGAGATGTGAGTTCCAGGTAGGTCTGAGTTCCAGCATTTCCAGACAGCCACATGAAGCGGGCTATTCCTGAGAGACAGTAGTTTATTTGAGATCATTTATGAGGCCTGTACAATCCTCCATGGCGCAGAGTGGTAAGCGGCGGTAACGCAGCCGAAAGCTCTGCTCATGGCCGGAGTTCGATTCCAACGGAAGGAGGAAGTCGAATCTCCGGTAAAAGCGGTCGAGGTCCACTCAGCTTTCCATCCATCCGTGGTCGGTAAAATGAGTACCTGGCATATGCTGGGGGGTATGGTCTGCCTAGTAAATGTCGCAAGATGTCACCCTAAGAGTCGGAAATGACTTGCACTACAAGTGTGGGGACACCTTTACCTTTATGAGGCCTGTATCACAGCCTCCCTTTCAGTAATGTTAAATGCAGAAGTAGATTTTAGTGCTTGTGAGTTGCTTTGGGAAGAGAGTTTGAAATCTATGATGTGGATTAGTGATGTGATTTTTCAAACTTTCCTGGGGGCCTTAAAAACTTATTGGCAGTTCCGCAGTGGGGAAAAAACCAGCAGTAATGCCGGGCAAGCAGACAGAAAGACAACTTGCCCATCATTACTTATACTTCCCAGAAATGTTCAGATGGAAGGTATGTTAGGTGAATTCTAGGTTACTCTTTCAGTTCATGTAAGGGGACAGTTTGGCTCAACAGGCTTTACAGGTATCCTGTCTTAATTGAGGCCTACTATAAGGGGCCTAGTATATGGCCCAGATTCCTTTGCAGCATGGAGGGGTTCCAAAGGGGGTGCATCTATGGCAAATTTGCTCCGTTTAGACAGGAAGTCTAAGCATCCTTTCTATATAGCAAATGCCAGGCCTGACAGTTAAGCTGCACCTTAGTTTCCTGTTCAACAGATGGCACGTCAAGTGGGGAAGTTAGCTAGCCCCCCTTCCATTTCAGCACACAGGAAATGTACGATTCAGGAATGACAGATAAGTTTATTTAACACATTTCCTTTACTTAATAAAATGAACTAAATGTTACAGAAGGGAAAATAAATGAGGTTAATCAATAACATAAAACCAGAGTAAAATACATGCTAAAGCATTACAAATGTAAAGCATTCATGCAGAGTTGAGATACCCTTCTTCATAATTACCTGGATCACAAGGCTATTCACTAATAGGCAAAAAAAAAACCTCTTGCAGTTTAAGAATGTAATGCAAGGAATAAATAAATCCTGCTATAATTTAAAACAGGTTTGTTTTTGTCTTATAGTTGTGATAATTAGCAATTCAGCTTAGGAATGCATCATACATTTATATTCTCTAGTAGACAAAAAAACCTTGTGGTTTAAGAACGTACCTATAGTCAACAGATATTTCTATCTAACTTTAAAAAGCAGGGAAATGGGGCAGCTATAGGGGAGCAGGAGACCTGACCTCCTCTCTGAGATATTGTACTGCCCTACAAAGTTGTCAAAATGCAAACACAATTTGGGTTGCTCTTTCACAGTCCAATCCACTTCCTGTGTAGCTTGGAAGAATTTGGTAACGTGCCTCTGAGCATATGGTGAGTGGTGGCAACACCTTCAATCAGCCCAAATAATAGAAAGAAGACATGCGCTGTGCTGATCTTTTTTTAGCAGGGATGAAGCAACATTATTAAGACAGTTGACATAGTTCAGATAGTCACTTTAAATATGTCTGATTTACTTTGCAATTTTAGTGTAGTTTCCTATAGGAAATCATTTTCTTTTGCTTCTGTTTCTGTGAATATGTGAAGTACAGCAACACTGCAAAATTTATACTAAAAAACCTCCAAAAATAATTGTGGAATAATGGCACTTACTATTCTGCAGAATAGTCTCCAGTGGACATCAGGAGTGTCTCAGTTTGCACAAGATAAAACAGTGGGAGGTGAAATTCTAGGTGTGCTCTATGTGTTTAACTGATGATGCCCACCTTTCCTTAAGTGAAGTGGTTTAAGTATAGTAGGTTGAAAACATGCATCTTGCGCAGGCTAAGTTTGTTTTTTCCAACAGCTAGATTCATTGCTTAAATAGCAGCATATTGTAATCAGTCTGATTTTACATCAAAGCTGCAGTTTAAGATTCAACTGTTAATGCACCCAAAGTAGAAATAGAACATAACCTCCAGTTTGAAACACAAAAGGCAGTCTTCACCATCATATGACATTGACCAATAAAAAGGCTTTGAAAATAATAAAAATACATTTGACACAGATTTCTAGGATGAATAATGAGTGAAATATAATTTTCTAGGTTATATTCTCTGTAGAGACAGTAATATCCAAGGAAAGAAGCAAAGTAAAAAGAACAACAAACATACAAAAAATGTAATTCTCCATCTTTGGAGATGCAGTCCTGATTGCAGGTGATGCCAGCACTCAACATATGCTCAGAGGCATATATTACCAAATTCTTCCAAGCTACACAGGACCGTGGACTGTGATTGGACTGTGAAAGAGCAACCCACATTTTGTTTGCATTTTTACAAATTTGTAGGACAGTACAATATCTCAGAGAGGAGGTCAGGTCTCCTGCTCTCCTGGTGCATTCACTATAGCGGCCCAATTTCACTGCTTTTTAAGTTTGATAGAAATATCTGTTGGCTACAGGTATGTTCTTAAACCGCAAGGGTTTTTTGCCTGTTAGTGAATATAAATGGTTGATACATCGCTAAGCTTAACTGCTAATTGTCACAATAATAAGACAAAAACAAACCCATTTTAAATTATAGCAGGATTTATTTATTCCTTACAATTACATCCCACCTTTTTTCCTCTAGGTTGCTCAAGGTGGTGTACATTGTTCTCCCCTCCCCATTTGATCCTTACAACAATCCTGTGAGGTAGATTAGGATGAGAGGCAGTGACTGGCCCAAGGTCACCCAGTAATGGTACATTCCTAAAGATACCTGAATATATAAAAGCAATACAATTCATTTTCAGCTTCAGCTTCCATTAAATCTCTTGGACATGGGAGCATGTCTGGTGTGCATGCAAACATATTTTAAAAAGCCCTATACAGCTTGGGACCAGGATACCTGAAAGAACATCTTACCCCTTATATACCCAGTCGATCACTGTGCTCTGCAGGTGAGGGCCTCCTGCAGATACCATCTTATCAGGAGGTCTGTTCCACACAACATAGGAAACGGACCTTTAGTGTGGTGGCACCTACCCTGTGGAATTCCCTCCCCTTAAATATTAGGCAGGCGCCATTTCTGTTATCTTTTCGGTGCCTATTGAAGACCTTCCTCTTTCAACAAGCCTTTTAAGTTGAGACCTATCCCAGTCTGCGTCTGTGTTGAAATTGCTTTTTAATATGTTCTTAAACCTTTTTAAAATGTTTCTAAAGATGTTTTGTTTTAAAATTTTTAGTGCTTTTCTTTGCTCCCCTGGGCTCCTGCTGGGAGGAAGGGCGGGATATAAATCAAATAATAAATAATAAATAAAAATGGCATGGAAGTGGTATGGTTAGGAATTTTGGTTATTTCTGTGAAAACCAGGTTGCCCAACTAGTTGGAATCAATTATCCTTTTACAACACATGTATTTTATGGCTTTGTTAGAAGTGTGGTTTATTGCTTGTAATTGATGTTAGTCAATGTCTAAGCGTAAAATTTTATGGCAGGAAACACAGTTCTATTAGTTTAAGATAAGGAATGATGGACCAGGAATGTCGATCTGGTCTTCATCACTTATCACCCTAATGAGGGGATCATAAAGAGACAAAATATGCCTTTTATTCCCACGGTAATAGGTTTAATTGGGCTACATTGGATTGGGAGAAGTTATTAATATCTGGTATGGTGCCTGATCCATTGACTCAGAAACTAGCCAAGGCAGGTTGTGCTAAAGTGGAAATATTTGTCATACCTCAGTAGACAAATCAGTGTGGAAAGGATGACCTCCAGGGATGGAGGGAGGCCAGGGCAGGGATCCCTGCATCTTCAACAGTTGAGCAAGCTACATCTGCTGAAATTCCTTCTTCTACACATCTATTACAGGTGCAGAACTCATCCTCTTTTTCATGTGATCCTTAAAAAATTCTTAAGATCCTTAAGAAAGAGGGCAGGGATCCTGCATCTTTAATAGTTGAGCAAGCTACATCTACATCTATTACAGGTGCAGAACTCTTGTCCTCTTTTTCATGTGATCACCTTATTAGTGACTGAGTGTGTATTAATTTTTTCTCTCAGCTACATGTATTTTGTTGCTGTGCATGAGGATCTATAAAGTGAAGCAAAACAATGATCATCATGAATATTAATTTTAGTATTATGATCAACTTATTTTAGCTTTTCCTCTTTCCCCCATTTACATTATGTTCTGCAGAAATCTTCTAAATTTGTTATTTGTCTGTTTCCATTAGTTCTCATTATCTCTCCCAACTTCCGCTGCCATTAAGAGCCTGAAAAAATCAAATGAAATTCTGGAGACGCAGGCTTTTTTTATTGTAGTTTTCTTGAAGGGTCGTGAAATGAAGGCATCTATCTCTCTTATGCCTATAGTGGCAAGCCTGTTAATTTTGATCACCGTTTGTTTTATTTATTTTTCTTTGTTATTAAACTTACATCCCTCCCTTCCTCTCAGAATATTTTTATATTTAGTGCCATACTTCCTAGATATAAACAATATAAAATTGCAAAATCGTACAATTAGCTAAAAACTTACTTTAAAAAAATTGTCACTGAGACTCAAATAAATGCTTTAGGCCAGAGGTTCCCAAACTGTGGCACATGGACCACCAGTGGTCCGTGAGCTTCATTCCGTGGCATGTCCGCATTAAATATTTATATTGTCATTTTAATTATATTTTTATTGCTTCTCATCTTGTATTGTATTGCATGTAGACTTCTATGGAATGCACATTGTAATACAATACATAAGAAATAAAAGAATCAATAAAAATACAACTAAAAATCACACAGCATCTAGCACAGCACATTTCAACTGCTACAACAGGCAGAAAAATCATAAAGTGGTCCACCGAGACCATTAGCAATTTTCAAGTGGTCCATGGAGAAAAATGTTTGGGGACCACTGCTTTAGGCATACCTAATTGTTCAGTCATGCCCATTAAGTTGTTTTGCTTCTTTCTTGAACAACAGCCCCTCTTGCAATCCGCTTTTGAAAGTCCCCTCAGTTTCAAAAGCAGTTTGTAATGTTGAATGAGGGGCCACTGGTTTGTTTTTTTTAAAGCTGAAATGGCCCTTTGGACATGCTGAACCATAGGATTCCAGCTGATGAAAACAAGTAGCAGAATTAAAATTGAAGGTAGACAAAAAATACAATATGATGAGAAGAGCAATATTCTGCAACAGCCAATCTAAAAAAACAAACCATAAGCATGTGCAAAAAAGTGAAGCACTTTTCTTTTTTTTTTTATCTCTGTTTCTGTCGCAAAAAGCTGTCCTGGAAGTGCATTCTAAAGATAATAAACAGAAGAGGGATTTCTATTCCTGATTTCTATTCCGAGGAATATTATATTGTCTGGGACTATTCTTTTTTTGGTCTATTTTATTTTGACGAATCTGCTTCTTCACGACGCCACTAACTGTTTTGATGCTGGGAACTAAATTTGTTTTGCATTCTTGCACAAGAGAGATAAGGCAGGTTGCTCTGTTTATACTGTGATGTCATCAAGCCTGGAATATTAAACCAATTGTTGCTGAAATAAGAAGTGGTTCTTCTTTATTTTTGTTTTGCTTTGTTTTCGTGGTTTTAAAAATGGCAATCAAGAAAGTGGCTGAGAATCTGGAAGTAATTATGTTTCAGAAAATAATGGATGAGATTGAGATAACGAAACAAACCCTGCGACAGGGTAGTAAGGAGCTGAAAATTGAACTGAGCAAAATGACGCAGGAGTTTAAAGAAATAGGGGACCCTGTGAGAGAGGAGAATGAGATCAGAGATGAGAAAAGAAAAAATAAAGGGAAGATACAAGCCCTGGAGATTGGAACAAATGTGGAATTGGAAAAAGATCTGGAGTTTATGGATTTTAGAAATAAAATCTACTGTTTGGAATTTAACGTTATCTCTGAAGAAATTAATGAAGATATTAGAGATAAAGTTATCAATGGCTTGGATAATCTTCTGGACTGGAATGATGTGATGGAGCTTGATATAGAGAAAATCTATGGAATTAACTGCAGCCATGTGACAATGGAAAAACTCTTAAGAGATGAGCCAGTGCATTTTGTAAAAAAGAAGAACACAGATATGACTTTACAACAGTATTTCAGCAACTTATTCAGAATGGATGGCAAGAAAATATTTGGGATAGAGGAAATTCCCATCAGACTCTTATTATATGACTATGGTTACAACAGCAAGATTATTATGGAATACTGATAATGGAAGATTGGACACTGAAATTACTGGACTTAACAGGACTATTGAAGATGGAAGATGGAACTAATAGGGATAATGGAATAATGGCTATTGAAATTATTGGACCTAACAGATTCTGATGAGATGGATTAATCGAAATGTTTATTTGGACTATGGTTATGACAATAAGATTATTATAATTATTAACGAGATGGATTAATTGACATGTTTATTTGGAGAAAAATTGATAGATATATTTCTTAAAGAATTGAAACCTCTCTTTGACTTTTTGTGGAAAGAATAAAGTAATGTTTATGAGATTTGATGATTAATTAAGATAACTACTGGAGGAAAGTGATTTTATAATATGATTTAAGAGACAGGATTGTTATATATTGTAGACCTATAACTGATTTGATATGTGACAAATGGGAAGTCAACATTTTATTTTATTTTATTTTTTTGTTTAATCATTTTTGTTTTGTTTTGTTTTTTGTCTTTGAATGTTTTATGATTTTGTTTTCTATGTTTTATGAAAATTTGAATAAAAATTATTGTAAAAAAAAAAAAGAAATAAAAGAATCAATAAAAATACAACTAAAAATCACACAGCATCTAGCACAGCACATTTCAACTGCTACAACAGGCAGAAAAATCATAAAGTGGTCCACCGAGACCATTAGCAATTTTCAAGTGGTCCATGGAGAAAAATGTTTGGGGACCACTGCTTTAGGCATACCTAATTGTTCAGTCATGCCCATTAAGTTGTTTTGCTTCTTTCTTGAACAACAGCCCCTCTTGCAATCTGCTTTTGAAAGTCCCCTCAGTTTCAAAAGCAGTTTGTAATGTTGAATGAGGGGCCACTGGTTTGTTTTTTTTAAAGCTGAAATGGCCCTTCGGACATGCTGAACCATAGGATTCCAGCTGATGAAAACAAGTAGCAGAATTAAAATTGAAGGTAGACAAAAAATACAATATGATGAGAAGAGCAATATTCTGCAACAGCCAATCTAAAAAAACAAACCATAAGCATGTGCAAAAAAGTGAAGCACTTTTCTTTTTTTGGAAGTGTTAAAATAAGAACAAAATAAGATGCTTTTTAAAAGCTACTCTAAAATGGTAGGCTTTCTTCTTTTTCTTTTTGTCTGCTTCAAATTGCATGCACCTCCAGGGACCTTGTTCCATAGCTTGGGGGCTATGACAGGAAAGGTGGTTTCCTTGGCTCGGATCCAAAGAAGGGGCATGTATGTGTAGAATAGGCAAGTTTTCACTAGCTATTTCCACTGCTGAAGACTTTGAAAGAGTGGCTTATCTATTCAGCAGTGGGAATTTCCATAGTGAAATTAGCAAGTGTACCTATGGTCTTTCTTTGAAACCTAGTTAAAGCTGCAGTCCCAAGTATGCTTACCTGGGAGTAACCCCCATTGAATGCAATGGGACTTACTTCTGAGTAAACATAAATAAGATTACTCTGTTCATATCTCTAACTTTCTGTGGGTTGGAACTTTTTAATTTAAAATCATTGTTATCCCACCTTTTGGTTACACATGAGAACCCTAAGACACAGCTCAATCACAAGTTAAAAATAGTACACTTTAACAACTCACACAGCTAAAAACCAGAACATAGTAAAATGGGAGAAACAAACTTAAACCACCTAAAAGGCTTGAAGAAAAAATATTTACTTGTACATGGCAGCAAGTTACATTGCAGTTGATGAAACCTACATGTATGTGTCTCATGTAGTGACACATCACTTACAGGCCAATCCCTTGCATGTCTGCTCAGAGGTAAGTCCCACTGAATTCAATGGGAATTACTTCCAGATAAGTGTATATTATGTATAAGCTGAAATGAATGAGCCTTTGAATATGCATGCTCCTGTTCAGCTCCTCTGTTCACATGAGCCAAAAGGAAGTCTTTGATCATCATTTGCAACTATCTAGATGACAATGCTGTGATTGGTAGGAGCCAGCATGGGTTTGTCAAGAAAAAATCCTGTCAAACTACTAATCTCATCTCTTTTTTTGATCGGGTCACTAGCTTAGTAGATGGTGGAAATGCTGTAGATGGCATCTATCTAGATTTCAGCAAAGCGTTTGACAAAGTCCCCCACGACCTTTTGATTAGCAAACTGGTCAAATGCGGACTACATGGAAATACTGTCAGGTGGATTCACAACTGGTTGGAAAACCGTACTCAAAGAGTGGTCGTCGGTGGCTTTGCTTCGGACTGGAAGGAGGTTTCAAGTGGAGTGCCACAGGGTTCTGTCCTGGGGCCGATACTCTTCAACATTTTTATCAATGACTTAGATGACGGGGTGGAGGGAAGCCTTATGAAGTTTGCGGATGATACGAAACTGGGAGGGATAGCTAACACAATGGAAGACAGGAATAAAATCCAAAGGGACCTGGATAGACTAGAAAATTGGGCTAAAATTAATAAAATGAAATTCAATAAAGACAAATGCAAGATTCTGCATTTAGGCCACAAAAACAAAATGCACTGGTACAGGATGGGAAATACCCGGCTTAGCAGTAGTGCATATGAGAAGGACCTTGGAATTGTAGTGGATCGTAAGTTGAACATGACCCAGCAGTGTGATGCTGCGGCAAAAAAGGCAAACGCGGTTTTGGGGTGCATAAACAGAGCTATAGTTTCCAGGTCGAGGGAAGTAATAGTCCCACTATATTCTGCATTAGTCAGGCCTCATCTGGAATACTGCGTTCAGTTCTGGGCGCCTCATTTTAAGAAAGATCAGAGCTTGGAAAAGTTACTTTTTTTAAACTACAACTCCCATCAGCCCCAGCCACCATGGCCACTGGATTGGGCTGATGGGAGTTGTAGTTCAAAAAAGTAACTTTTCCAAGCTCTGAGAAAGATATAGACAAGTTAGAGCAGGTTCAGAAGAGGGCGACGAGGATGATAGCCGGTATGGAGAACAAGTCTTATGAGGAAAGGTTGAAGGAACTTGGCATGTTCAGTCTGGTGAAGAGAAGGCTGAGGGGTGACATGATTGCACTCTTTAAGTACCTGAAGGGCTGTCACATAGAGGAGGGTACAGATTTGTTCTCTGCTGCCCCAGAGGGTAGGACTAGGTCTAATGGTTTTAAGTTGCAGGAGCGTAGATTCAGATTGGACATTAGAAGGAACTTCTTGACAGTAAGGGCAGTTTGGCAATGGAACCGACTGCCTAGGGAGGTGGTGGGTCCCCTTCGCTGGATGTCTTCAAGCAGAGGCTGGACAACTATCTGCAGAAGATGCTCTAGCTGTGGATTTCCTGCTGTGAGCAGGGGGTTGGACTCGATGGCCTACAAGGCCCCTTCCAACTCTATGATTCTATGATTCTATTTCAAACAGGGAAAATTTTGAAGTAGGTTTAATGTCATTGCTTGTTTTGAAGCTGGTAACAGTACTTTTCTGGTTTGGACAGAGTGGGAAACAATGACTAAGGAAAGTACTAGTTCCCCTCTATTTGGCGCTGGTTAGGCCTCATCTTGAGTACTGCACCCAGACAAACAGGAAGAGGTTCAGAGGAGGGCAACAAGGATGATCAGGGGACTGGAAACAAAGCCCTATGAGGAGAGACTGGAAGAACTGGGCATGTTTAGCCTGGAGAAGAGAAGACTGGGGGGAGATATGATAGCACTGTTCAAATATTTGAAAGGTTGCCACACAGAGGAGGGCCTGGGTCTCTTCTCAATCGTCCCAGAGTGCAGGACACCGAATAATGGGCTCAAGTTACAGGAAGCCAGATTTCGACTGGGCATCAGAAAATATTTCCTAACTGTTAGCTACGACAATGGAACCAATGACCTTGGGAGGTGGTGGGCTCTCCAACACTGCAGGCCTTCAAGAGGCAGCTGGACAGCCATCTTCTGGGGTATGGATTCTTACATTGAGCTTACATCTTACATGGATTCTTACGTTGGACTCAATGACCTTATAGGGCCCTTCCAACTCTACTGTTTTTTTATTCTATAATTCTAAGGTTGTCATTTCTAATGGTTATAGGAACAGCATGGTCTTGATTTAGTGTGATGTAAGTTGTTTGCATTTCTTATTTTACATTTTAAAAAGGATGATTTGGGAGGTGGTTCGGAAGAAGTATGCAGGTTGTCTTTAAATAAGTCCATTGAGACGGCTGCCGAGGTAGCTCTATTTTTAGATCTTGGAGTTTTGACACTGTTCCTTTAACTGCTTCCTTCCTTCTAGTCAAAGTGAAAGAAATAGGTCAGAACCATTATCAAAAAGCTTTTTTTTATCTTTTAAAAAATGTTTGCAGAGGAAAATTACAGGGGTAGATAAATTTGAATAAATATATTCTTATCAAAACTGTGATACAAGCTAAAATTATATTTGCATACCATCCTGTGATCTTATGGTATGAACAGCAGTTTAGAATAATAATCATCATGAATAGGGTACTTAGTGCAAGTGCTTGTGTGGAGCTTTGTCACTAAGAACATCAGAGCCTACTGGATCAGGCCAGTGGCCCATCTAGTCCAGCATCCTGTTCCTATAGTGGCCAGCCAGATGCCTCTGGGAAGCCCACAAGCAGGACCTGAGCACAAGAGCACTCTACCCATTTCCAGCAGTTTCCAGCAACTGGTATTCAGAAACATACTGCCTCCAACTGTGGAGGCAGGTCATAGCCATCATGGCTAGTAGCCTTTGATACTGTTGTCTTCCATGAATTTGCCTAATCCTCTTTTAAAGCCGCCCAAATTGGGTGCCAATCACTGTCTCATCTGGGAGCAAGTTTCATAGCTTCCTGCTGTGGGAGTGAATTCCACAGTTTAACTATGTGCTGTATGAAGAAGTATTGTCTATCTGGAATCTTCCAATATTTAGCTTCATTGGATGTCCATGAGTTTGTGTTATGAGACAGACAGTAAAAACTTTTCTTTATCCCCATTATCCATGCCATGCACAATTTTATACACTTCTTTTACATCACCTCTTACTTGCCTTTTCTCTAAACTAAAAAGCTCCAGATGCTGCAACCTTTCCTCATGGGGAAGTTGTTCCATCCCCTTGATCCTTTTGGTTGCCCGTTTCTCAACCTTTTCCAACACTACGATATACTTTTTGAGGTGAGGCCACCAGCACTGAACACAGTATTCCAAATGCGGTTGCACCATAGATTTGTATAACAGCATTATGATATTGGGTGTTTTATTTTCAGTTGCTTTCCTAATGTTTCCTAGCATGGAGTTTGCCTTTTTCACAGCTGCTGCACACTGGGTTGACATCTTTATCGAGCTATCCTCTACGACCCCAAGGTGTAGTTCCTTGTCAGTCACTGTTAGTTCAGAGTTCATAAGCATGTATGTGAAACTGAGAATTTTTTTTTGTCTTAACATGAATCACTTTACAGGTGCTCACATTAAATTACATTTGCCATTTTACTGCCCGTTCACTTAGTTTGGAAAGGTCCTTTTAGAGCTCTTTACTGTCCCTTTTGTTTTAATGACCCTGAACAATTTAGTTATCATCAGCAAACTTGGCCACCTCACTGATCATCCCTAACTCTAGATTATTTATGAACAAGTTAAAAACGATTGGTCCCAATACTGATCCCTCAGGGACTCCACTTTCTACATTCCTCCATTGGGGGAACTGTCCATCCTGCTCTCTGCTTCCTGTTTTCAAGCCAGTTCTGGAACCACAAGAGGACCTCTCCTCTTATTCCATGACTGCTCAGCTCACTAAGGAGTCTTTCATGGGATACCTTGCTGAAAGCTTTTTGAAAGTCCAAGTACACTATGTCCAAGTACGCTATCACTTGTATCTCTGCTTGCTGACACTCTCAAAAAACTCCAATAGGTTAGTGAGACAAAACTTACCCTTACAGAAGCCAATCTGGTCCTGCTTCAGCAAGGCTTGCTCTTCTATATGCTTGGTTATTTTATCTTTAGCAATACTTTCTGCCAGTTTTCCTGGAACAGAAGTTAAGCTACCTGGCCTGTAATTTCTGGGACCTCCCCTCCACATCCCTTTTTAAAGATTGGTGTTATATTGGCCGCTTTCCACTCCTCAGGTATGGTGGCAGATCTGAGGGACAAGTTACATATTTTTGTTAGGAGATCAGCTATCTCACCTTTGAGTTATTTGAGAACTCTTCGGTGGATGCCATCCGGACCCGGTGATTTGTCAGTTTTTATGTCATCTGTTAAGCCTAGGACTTAATCTCTTGTCACCACTATTTGTCTCAGTTCCCCAGACTCCCTTCCTGCAAAAGTTAGTTCAGGCACAGGGATCTCCCTTATATCCTCTGCTGTGAAGACAGATGCAAAGAATTCATTTAGCTTCTCCAGTCTCCTTATCCTTCTTTAGCACACCTTTGACTCCCTTGTCATCCAAGGGTCCAACTGCCTCCCTAGACTGTCTCCTGCTTTGAATGTATTTAAAGAGGGGTTTTTTTTGGTTGGTTTTTCACATTTTTAGCAATGTGCTCCTCAAATTCTTTTTTAGCATCCCTTATTGTCTTCTAGCATTTCTTTTGGCAGGGTTTGTGTTCCTTTTTATTTTCCTCATTTGACTAAGACTTCTGTTTTTTGAAGGAAGCCATCTTGCCTCTAACAGCTTCTTTGTCTCTGCTCATTAACTGTGCTTGCATCTTCTTGGCCCTGGTGGTACCTTTTCTGATCTGCGGTATACACTTCAGTTGAGTTCTAATATTGTGTTTTTAAGCAACTCCCAAGCCTTTTGGAGTGTTTTGACCCTCTTAACTCTGTCTTTCAACTTTCTTTTTACCAATCCTCTCATTTTTGGGAAGTCTCCTCTTTTGAAGTCAAATGTGACTGTGTTGGAATTTCCTGGCAATTGGCCATTTACATGTATGTTTAATTTAATAGCACTATGGTCACTGCTTCCAAACGGTATGACAACACTTGCATCTTGCCCCTTAAGATTAAGTCCAGGCTTTTGGACTTTTTGTTGAAAGAAAAAAATGAAATGATGATAATGGGATTTGATGATTAATCAAGATAGACTATGGAAAAAAGTGAACTTTGTATGTTTTAGGGGTCAAGTTTGATATATATTATGTACCTATAGCTGATCTGTAACAAATCGGAAGTCAAGTTTTTTCTTTTTATTTTTGCTGTATTGTTTTTGTTGTTTGATTTTGTTGTGTCTGTTTTATAAAAATTTGAATAATAAAAATTATTACAAAAAAAAAAGATTAAGTCCAGGGTTGCTGCCCCTCTGGTCAGCTCCACGACCAACTGTTCTAGGGCGCAGTCATTTAGGGTATCTATGGATGTTACCATTTTCTCGTGAGTGGAACGCATATGTAACCAGTCTTTGTCAGGGTAGGGTGTTTTTTTTTGTAATAGGTTTGAATTTTCTTCCCCTGCCCTTTTTGGATTTTAACTCTTTATTAACCAGTAAAACAGATCACAGATAATAATACATGTATCAGATAAAGGTATAAAAATAACAATCCCATTCCATGTAATCTTATCCAACTTTACAAAACATCTCAGTGGAATAAAAGAAGAAGAAAAGGAAAAAGAATGCAATTGAAATTTTATTACACAGTCCCCTTTGAGCTCGGAGAGTTGCCTTGGTATAAATAATCAATTCCATCAGAAAATAAAATTAGGAGGTGAATTTAAAATTTTGTAAAGTCTGGGCAAACAATGAAATAGAACCCTTCTCAGTGAAGTGTCATCGGATGCCATAATCCTGCGTGTATACTTGTCTATAAATGTCATTAGTTAACCTGAGGGCCTCTCTGTTGCCCTCTAGATCCTGTCCTGCCCTGGAGTGGCTTATGTTATATCTCTGGCTTATGTTATATCCCTGTGCCAGGGTAGTTGAAGCCACCCGTTACTATAACATTACCTAGTTTGGATGCTTCCTTCATTTCATTGTTCATCCCAGGATCTCCCTCAGCATCTTGATCAGGGGGACGACAGAACGCCCCCAGTACTAAATTACACTTGGGGCTGGTATCACCACCCACAACGATTCTGTGGAGGAGTCTGCCTCTTTTGGAGTTTTCTAACTTGCTGGAAGAGAGCCAGTGTGACGTAGTGGTTAGAGTGTTGGACTACGACCTGGGAGACCAGTGTTCGAATCCCCACACAGCCATGAAGCTCACTGGGTGACCTTGGGCCAGTCACTGCCTGTCAGCCTCAGAGGAAGGCAATGATAAACCCCCTCTGAATACCGCTTACCATGAAAACCCTATTCATAGGGTCACCATAAGTCGGAATCAACTTGAAGGCAGTTCATTTCCATTTTCCAACTTGCTGGATTCAGTGCCTTCTTTCACATACAGAGTGACACCACCTCCAATACAATACTTCTTTCCCTGCCCTTCCGTTATAATTTATATCCAGGATTAACTGTGCCCTACTGGTTTTCTCCTTTCCACCAGGTTTCAGTTATGCTTACTATATCAGTGCTGTCCTCTAACACCAAATGCTCCATTGTCTGTCAGTTCTGGAGTGTGGTAGTTCAGGGTGCTGGAGTTACTAGTCTTACAAAAAGGAGGGTAGATTTCAGAAGGCATTGCCATGACATTGCTTATGGAAGGCTTGGATAGGACTGAGAATGCAGCACAGGCAGGACAAAGAGAATGGGGAATAGATAGCTATGTAGGCACTTGGTAGCCAAATGCTGGCTCTTGCTCTGACAAAGACATGGGTGTTATGTACGTACAGGTTGAATCTGCAACAAAATGTCGCAGTGTGGAGTGCTTCTGTTTAGTATTCCAGCCAACCATGGCTGGATACTCCATTTCCATTTCCCATCTCATGCCTTCAGTCTGTCCCCCTCCCAAAACACATTCTGTAGCCGCTCAGCAACATGATCAGACTTCATTGGATTCTTCTTTGTTTTTGTTTTGCCCTTGTGTAAATATTGCAGCTTCTCCAAGCATGCAGATATTTCTGTTGTTTCTGAGTGGCCTCATTTTGGCTACAAACCTGTTGGTACTCAACTGCTGAGTTTGCTATTTGAAGGAGTGATGTGTGTATGTTTACATGTATGATATTTATACTGTACCTTTCAGCCAAGATTGCTTCTCAGACTGTCTTATTGTTAAAATGTACATGGGTACAATATCATTAGGAATGTGTTCGGGTAGGGAGGGGGGCAGACCCTTTGAACCCATAGCATTTTGTGAAGTTGTTCAGGGTGCAGGCTGTTCCCTTTATAAGGAAAGAGCGGCAGATGGACTTGGGGCCTAGCTGATCGTAAAGCAGCCCTTCTGTTGATTTCATGAGGACTGATCTGGATGCATTTATAGTTAGGCCAGGGATAGCTATTTATTTATATACATGCTGTAATGGCTTCTAAACAGTTTGCAAGCATAAAATCTGTACATAATTAACATACACAATAAAACAATTCCATAAAAGCATTAAAAACACCCACATTTAAAACATGCCTATTAAAAAGGATAACATTTAAACAGTTAAAGCAGTTAAAACAATTGGATCAAGGAAGTTGAAGTTCAAGGGAACGCTTTGCCTTAACAGGTGCAAGAGCCAGCAGAATCCCAATAAAGAGGAGGCCTCTCATATTTCAGCTGGGAGGGCATTCCACAACAGTGAAAAACTCTGCTTGTGCTACCACAAGCCAATAAGTATCAGGCCGTGGCAAAACTAGCCAGCTTCCATTTGCTGATCTTAATGCCCTTACTGGGCAATGGAGGGGAAGATGATTTTTCGGTGACCTAGTCCAGAGTTATTTAGGGTTTCCTTTAGCATATATAATACACTACCTGGGTAGGTGAAGCTGCTCTGAAGTTTGAGTGGATAATACATTCAAGTAGTGAACCTTTCGGGGCTGGAGAGTGAAGGAGCAACTGTAATCTACTGCCAACATGTGTACTCAACTCAAGCCCCTCCTCCCTTTAGCATAAATGGGGCAAAATACTTGGCTAAGAAGGGGTTAGTAAGGAATTTTACTAAAGAAGAGCAAAGTTCTTGCACATAGGGACAACACCAGGAGCAGCTGGGACTAGAGCCAGCTGCCAGGTGTACTGGCCACTTTGAAGAGGTGGGACAATATGTCAAGCGTCTGTTGGCCAAAGTATACTGGGCAGAAAATAGTATGGCTACAGCTACCACTGTTCCAATTGCTGATCTCTGGTCTAGGAGGACTCCATGCTCTTTGCCTCTGGTGGGCAAGCAAAACAGGGACATAATCCCTCCTGTGCTTGCAGTCGGAGATTAGCCCCCCAAAAAGAGAAATTCCAAAACAAAATTAATTGGTTAATCAAGCTGGGGGCAGATGGATTTTGTTGCATCTTCATTTCCAGTGCCAGCAGAAGAGGGGAAAATAATTCTTCAAAATATTGGACACGTGCAGTTTGCTTTAGAATAGTTTTAAATTGAATTATTTGGATTAGGGTTGATTTAGCCCTATTGATCTCAGTAGGATTAATCAGCTTAAATGCAAGAATTTCAGCTCCACTCTAGATCAGGCAGCCCCAAATCTGGCTAACATTGATTTAAAACCTGAGTAGTTTTCCACTGAGTAGTTCTCCAAACCCTCCCAGAGTTTCAATTATATATCTAGGATATAACTGGAAGGATCATTTGTATCAATTCTTCTTTTATTAGGGATGTGACAAACACCCCAGCTCGATTTAAATTACTGTATAACCTTCGCCTCTCTGGGGAAATTGCAAATTGCTTGGCTAGTGACTTTTGGAAATGTAAGAGTTTAATGTCACCTGCAGATCCATCTGCCCCCTGCTTGACTGACCAATTAGTTTGGTTTGGAATCTCTATTTTTGGTTCTTCTCTGAGGTCAGAGCACTCACCCTGGAGTCCTGCTAAGAATGCCTTGGCAAGTTTTCTCTCAGGCACAGATTCCTCGGGGAACTGACATGTGTGGCTTAAGGCTTGGTATCTGCTGTAAAAGAATACCACTCTAAAATCACGTATTTGGAGGCTTTCAGAGCAAGGCCCATTTAATTAATGGAGGTTCGGATATGGAGAAAGTGGTTAGAGAAACGTTTTTCTCCCTCTCTCATAACACCAGAACTTGTGGACATCCAATGAAGCTGAATGTTGGAGGATTCAGGACAGACAAAAGAAAATACTTCTTCACACAGCGCATAGTGAAACTATGGAATTCTCTCCCACAGGACAGAGGCAATGATGGCCACCAACTTGGATGGCTTTAAAAAGAGGATTAGACAAATTCATGGAGGATAAGGCTCTCAGGTGCTACTAGCCATGATGTCCATGCTGTGCCTCCATAGTCAGAGGCCGTATGCTTGCGTATACCAGTTCCTGGAAGCCTCAGGAGGGGAGAATGCTCTTGTGCTCAGATCTTGCTCGTCGCTCTCCCATAGGCATCTGGCTGACCACTGTGAGAACAGGATGCTGAACTAGATGGGCTACTGGCCTGATCCAGCAGGGCTCTTTTGTTCTTATGATAGGAAAGAAGCAGCATTGTGTTTGTTCCAAATACCCCTACATACTAGGGATTATACCTGCTTTCTGGTGCCTATGATAAAGCATTGCCTCTGTTTTGCACTTTAAGCAGATGTTAGGGGATCATTTTTACCATTTTTATGAGTGTGTACACCATGGGTGGGAAACCTCAGGCCCAGGGACCGAATGTGGCCTCCATGCCTTTCTGTCTGGCCGTTGGGACTATCCCCAGACCATGCTCCTCTGTGGACCATCTTGAGCTCCTCGCACTCTTCCACACCCTCCACAAGTGCTCCTGCCTGGCAGGATGTGTCCTTGAACTAGAACAGCCCCTTTTACTTGCCTGGATGGAGAAGATGTCCCTGTAGAAAGATGTCTCTGTAGTTTGAACTCTATTTTAATTTTGTAAGCCACCCAGAGAGGATGTTGTCCTATTGGGTGGCCTAGAAACCTTTTAAATAAATGAACCCAAAATTCCTTTCTGTCCCCCACCTCTCTATGACCACCTATCCAGATAGCAAATGGTATTTGTTTGAATCACACATCTTCTATATTTCAGAATGTCTATCTGTCCATCTGTTCTATATGCATTCAGACCCTTCTTTAGATATTGTAACAAAATTTGACATAATGGTTTTTGTCTGTGTTTGGACATCATTGGACACCATTTTGAATCAAGGTGGCAGACCAAACCTTTCAAAACTGCGTTAATTTGGACACCTCTTAAGATATTGTAACCATCAGGCCCCCGCTGGAGGAATCCTCTTCAGAAGAAGACCTGGCATTCCCCAAAGCACATGTTACAGAGGAGCAATCTATGTCTGTGGACAATGAGACAGTGCAGAGGGGGATCTGGGGCCTTTAGGAGTCATGGCAACCCAACCTCCTCCACAGAATCAGAGAGGGAGATTGAGCCGCCATTGACTCTGGGGGAGGGCCAGTGCCTAAAGCCTCAATCAGATGCTGAAGTGCCCACCTGAAGAATAAGGACTCCTAAGGAGTAAGAGACTACTCGTGATGAAGCTACTCACGAATAGACCAAACACCTTGGGCAATCCAGGTAGTCTGCATCTGTGCCCTCAGTGAGACTTTGAAAGCTCATGGTTAAAAGCTGCCAGTTCCTGGCAGAGGGTGCTAAAATAGCATTCTTGCATCAGTTGATTGATTGATTAAGAACATAAGAACAGCCTGCTGGATCAGACCAGTGGCCCATCTAGTCCAGCATCCTGTTCTCACAGTGGCCAACCAGGTGCCTGGGGAAAGCCCGCAAGCAGGACCCGAGTGCAAGAACACTCTCCCCTCCTGAGGCTTCCGGCAACTGGTTTTCAGAAGCATGCTGCCTCTGACTAGGGTGACAGAGCACAGCCATCATGGCTAGTAGCCATTGATAGCCCTGTCCTCCATGAATTTGTCTAATCTTCTTTTAAAGCCATCCAAGCTGGTGGCCATTACTGCATCTTGTGGGAGCAAATTCCATAGTTTAACTATGCGCTGAGTAAAGAAGTACTTCCTTTTGTCTGTCCTGAATCTTCCAACATTCAGCTTCTTTGAATGTCCACGAGTTCTAGTATTATGAGAGAGGGAGAAGAACTTTTCTCTATCCACTTTCTCAATGCCATGCATAATTTTATACACTTCTATCATGTCTCCTCTGACTCGCCTTTTCTCTAAATTAAAAAGCCCCAAATGCTGCAACCTTTCCTCATAAGGGAGTCGCTCCATCCCCTTGATCATTCTGGTTGCCCTCTTCTGAACCTTTTCCAACTCTCTAATATCCTTTTTGAGATGAGGCGACCAGAACTGTACACAGTATTCCAAATGCGGCCGCACCATAGATTTATACAACGGCATTATGATATCAGCTGTTTTATTTTCAATACCTTTCCTAATTATCACTAGCATGGAATTTGCCTTTTTCACAGCTGCCGCACACTGGGTCGACATTTTCATCGTGCTGTCCACTACAACCCCGAGGTCTCTCTCCTGGTCGGTCACCGCCAGTTCAGACCCCATGAGCGTATATGTGAAATTAAGATTTTTTGCTCCAATATGCATAATTTTACACCTGTTTATGTTGAATTGCATTTGCCATTTTTCTGCCTGTTCACTCAGTTTGGAGAGGTCTTTTTGGAGCTCTTTGCAATCCTTTTTTGTTTTAACAACCCTGAAGAGTTTAGTGTCGTCAGCAAACTTGGCCACTTCACTGCTCACTCCTAATTCTAGGTCATTAATGAACAAGTTGAAAAGTACAGGTCCCAATACCGATCCTTGAGGGACTCCACTTTCTACAGCCCTCCATTGGGAGAACTGTCCGTTTATTCCTACTCTCTGCTTTCTGCTTCTTAACCAATTCCTTATCCGCAAGAGGACCTCTCCTCTTATTCCATGACTACTAAGCTTCCTCAGAAGTCTTTGGTGAGGTACCTTGTCAAATGCTTTTTGAAAGTCTAAGTACACTATGTCCACTGGATCACCTCTATCTATATGCTTGTTGACACTCTCAAAGAATTCTAATAGGTTACTGAGACAGGACTTTCCCTTGCAGAAGCCATGCTGGCTCTGCTTCAGCAAAGCTTGTTCTTCTATGTGCTTAGTTAATCTAGCTTTAATAATACTTTCTACCAGTTTTCCAGGGACAGAAGTTAAGCTAACTGGCCTGTAATTTCCGGGATCCCCTCTGGATCCCTTTTTGAAGATTGGCATTACATTTGCCACTTTCCAGTCCTCAGGCACGGAGGAGGACCCAAGGGACAAGTTACATATTTTAGTTAGCAGATCAGCAATTTCACTTTTGAGTTCTTTGAGAACTCTCGGGTGGATGCCATCCGGGCCTGGTGATTTGTCAGTTTTTATATTGTCTGTTAAGCCTAGAACTTCCTCTCTCATTACCACTATTTGTCTCAGTTCCTCAGAATCCCTTCCTGCAAATGTTATTTCAGGTTCAGGGATCTGCCCTATATCTTCCACTGTGAAGACAGATGCAAAGAATTCATTTAGCTTCTCTGCAATCTCCTTATCGTTCTTTAGTACACCTTTGAGTCCCTTATCATCCAAGGGTCCAATCGTCTCCCTAGATGGTCTCCTGCTTTGAATGTATTTATAGAATTTTTTGTTGTTGGTTTTTATGTTCTTAGCAATGTGCTCCTCAAATTCTTTTTTAGCATCCCTTATTGTCTTCTTGCATTTCTTTTGCCAGAGTTTGTGTTCTTTTTTATTTTCTTCATTCGGACAAGACTTCCATTTTCTGAAGGAAGACTTTTTGCCTCTAAGAGCTTCCTTGACTTTGCTCATTAACCATGCTTGCATCTTCTTGGCCCTGGCGGTACCTTTTCTGATCTGCGGTATGCACTCCAGTTGAGCTTCTAATAGTGTTTTTGAACAACTTCCAAGCATTTTCGAGTGATGTGACCCTCTGGACTTTGTTTTTCAGCTTTCTTTTTACCAATCCCCTCATTTTTGTGAAGTTTCCTCTTTTGAAGTCAAATGTGACCGTGTTGGATTTTCTTGGCAATTGGCCAGTTACATGTATGTTTAATTTAATAGCACTATGGTCACTGCTCCCAATCGGTTTGACAACACTTACATCTCGCACCAGGTCCCAGTCCCCACTGAGGATTAAGTCCAGGGTTGCTGTCCCTGTGGTCATGACCATGACCAACTGGTCTAGGGAATAGTCATTTAGAATATCTAGAAATTTTGCTTCTTTGTCATGACTGGAACACATATGCAGCCAGTCTATGTCCGGGTAGTTGAAGTCACCCATTACTACCACATTTCCTAGTTTGGATGCTTCCTCAATTTCATATCTCATCTCCAGGTCTCCCTGAGCATTTTGATCAGGGGGACGATAGATCGTTCCCAGTATTAAATCCCTCCTGGGGCACGGTATCACCACCCACAATGATTCTGTGGAGGAGTCCGCCTCTTTTGGGGTTTCAAGCTTGCTGGATTCAATGCCTTCTTTCACATATAGAGCGACTCCGCCACCGATACGTCCTTTCCTGTCCTTCCGATATAGTTTATATCCTGCCCTTCCTCCCAGCAGGAGCCCAGGGCGGCAAGTTGCCTGACTTGCCTATTTGGTGATTGGCCTTCTCTGTATTTTGACCTTCGACTGTAGTTGGACCCTTGGCTCTTTTGACTGTGACCAGACCTTTATCTTTGGATTGCCCTGTTGCATGGACTTGGGATTGCTGGATTTAGTTTCATCTGAAGCAGAATAATAACAAAATTTGCATGATGGTTCCTGAGATTGAGGAGCAGGTTTTTGTCTAAATTTGGCTACAACTGGATGCCATTTTGAATCATAGTGGTAGACTGAACCTTTTTAAACTGCAGTGATTTTAACAAAATTTGTCAGGATTCTTTATTATAGTTCACCCAAGAGGATTAGAATGAGAACACATACTTTTTTTCATTAAGAAATTTAAAAATTACATTATCAATTTATAAATCTCAGTGGGTTGTATTCAATTAAACCCTACTCAGAGTAGATCCATTGAAATGTATGAACCTAAGTTAGTAATGTCTATTAAAAGTAGTGGCTCTATTCTGAGTAGGACTAGCATTGAATACCAACCAGTATTCAACCCACACTGATTCTTAGAATTCCTGAGTAATGCTGGGTACTCTGCTAGTATTCTGCAGTGTCCATCCGGATCCACTGTGCAGTGAAGAGAATGGGCCATATTTCAGTGGCAGAGCACATGCTTTGCATTTAAAACTGGGATCTAATTAATTAATTATTACATTTATATCCTGCCTTTCCTCCAAGGAGCTCAAGGTGGTGTACAAACGTGGTTTCCCCCCCTCCCCATTTTATCCTCACAACAACCTTGTTAAGTAGGTTAGGCTGAGAGAGATAAGGACTGGCCCATGGTCACCCAACGAGCTTCATAGCCTAGTGAGGTCTCCCAGGTCCCAGTCCAACAGTCTTTAACTCCTATACCAGACTGGCTCTTCTAAATGCATTTTCAGTTTAAAAATGGGTAGGCGGTGATGGGAAAGGTCCCCGTTTGAAATTTGGAAAGCTGCTTTCAGGCACCGTGGATAATACCAGATGGGCTAGATCAGTTAGGCTACGCCTCCTTGGCCCCTGCCAGTATGGTCGGTGGTCAGGGATGATGGGAGCCGGAGTCCAAAAACATCTGGAGGGTGCCAGGTTGGAGGGGGCTGGGCTTGATGGGCAAATAGTTTTACCTGGTATAAGGCAGCTCCCTGTCTGCCTAAGCGTTGTGTTAAACTTACTTGGGGGACAATCTAACTTGTATTTACGCTGGACTGAGGGGCATTGGATGTGGCAGAAGCCCCTCGCCCTGGCTCAGCCACGATGGAGCTGGGACGCTGCCAGCTCTGCCGGGGGTCCTGCAGGGAAGCCTATCCTGGAGGAAGGGGTGCTGCTGGAAGCCGGCATAAAGCCCCCAAAAGGGGCATTCCAGGGGTGTGTCAGAGGATAGATGGGGGGACTTACGCAACATCCAACTCCCATTTGGAGTGCTTCTGCGGGTCCCAATCTGGGCCAAAGTTATGCCGAGAAAAAGGTCAGTCAAAGAAAATATAATGGAAGTCAATGGAGAGTGCTTACTCGCTGGTAGGGGTATTTGTGAGAGCTGGCTTGTTCTTTTCCGTTCATGCGCACAGCTCCCAGCTGAGATGACGTTCCGCCAGCCTGGAGGCTTCCGAATGGCAAATGGATGCCACGGAGCTTCCCGCCCGGCTTCTCCGCTGGCACCCCTTCCACCAGCTTCCCCAAGTTGCATTGCTCAGTTAATCTTTTAAAAGGAAACTGATCCAGTTAGTTAATTAACATGGCCCCCTTCAGAAGCCAGTCTAGTGCAGAGCAAATGAATATCAGAAGATAAAGAAGGTAGAGGGGGGATGGAAGTGTTCAGGTGTGAAAACAGGCCTTACAGTAGACAGGTATGTTCCTCTTTTCATCTATGAGATATTGTAGAATATGTAACTTCTGTGCGTGGGAGAGAATAGGCTTGTTCACACTTTACAGTGACCCCAAGCACAAGCTGTCTCTACCCATGTTTGTGTGAAATACTATATGTCTCTTGAGCTGTACAAGTCATTGTGTGTACAGGTACATAAACTGTACAGTCATTGAATGCTGCATGTGAACATCTGTGTACACAAGTAACACAGATTGTACAATCATTCAATGTGACATGTGAACACTCCTAAATAGTTTGCTTTTGCTCTGGCCTAACTCTGCTTCATTCTTTAGTCATTTTACAGGATTTACCACATGTATTACAAATGAGTGTATTTCTTGACATAAGCCAATGAAATGTAGTGTCATTAAATGCTGACTGATCTGGCAGGAGGATTTTTCCTGGTTAATGTGAGTTCTGTTTTTCATAGTCTGTGAAGTGAAAAGTTTTATGATGCTTCTAACTTCTCTATTTGGGATAACAAGAAAGGGTGAAAAAAAAGCTTATAAAACTGTGCTACTGCATAGCGGAATGGATTAATAGTGAAGAGCTCTTTTAAAGCCTGTACACAGCGAAAAGAGCTGTACTTTCAGTCTCTACTTTTATAGGATTATTCTATTAACTACATTTTCTTTATTGCAGTGTGTATCTATATATCTGTCTATCTGTAAATATTACATTAATCCAGTTCTGTACACTAAGCTTCTTTTGCGTGACAGTTTCTGGTTTCTTAAACAAGTACATGGCAAGAAGAACATGGTGTTTGCACTTATTGAGTTAAAATTGATTGGAATTCAAATCAGTCTCCATTCTGTACCTTAATATTTATGTTATGCATTCTTCTTGTTATGTGCCTTCAAGTCGATTATGGCGACCCTATGAATAAGTGACCTTAGAATTGGCTCTAATAGGGCCAGTAACAGTCCTCAGAAAAATGTAGTAAGGAAGCCAAGCCATAAATCTCATGGTCTTCGGTGTCTGTATACTAATGCGCAGAGCATGGGAAACAAGCAGGACGAACTTGCTCTTAATACAGGAGGGAAATTACGACTTGATAGGTATAACTGAAACTTGGTGAGATGACTCCCATGACTGGAATACAGCAATTGAAGGATATAACTTGATCAAAAAGAACAGAAGGAATAAAAATGGAGGTGGAGTCGCGCTAATACCATGGAAGGCAGAAACAAAATTCAAAGGGACCTTGATAGGCTGGAGCATTGGGCTGAAAACAACAGAATGCAATGGAACAGGGATAAATGCAAAGTTCTACACTTAGGAAAAAGAAACCAAATGCACAGTTATAAGATGGGGGATACTTGACTCAGCAATACGACATGTGAGAAGGATCTTGGAATTGTCATTGACCACAAGCTGAATATGAGCCAACAGTGCGGTGTGGCTGAAGTCTAGTTTCCAAATCACATGAAGTAGGAGTTCCCCTGTATTCAGCACCGATTAAGCCTCATCTTGAGTGCTGCCTCCAGTTCTGGTCTCCGCACTTCAAGAAGGATGCAGACAAACTGAAACAGGTTCAGAGGAGGGCAACATGGATTATCAGGGGACTGGAAACAAAGCCCTATGAGGAGAGACTGAAAGTACTGGGCATGTTCAACCTGGAGAAGAGAAGACTGAGGGGAGATATGATAGCACTCTTCAAGTACATGAAAGGTTGCCACACAGAGGAGGGCCGGGATCTCTTCTCAATCGTCCCAGAGTGCAGGACATGGAATAATGGGCTCAAGTTGCAGGAAGCCAGATTTCAACTGAACATCAGGAAAAACTTCCTAACTGTTAGAGCCATACGACAATGGAACCAATTACCTGGAGTGGTAGTGGGCTCTCTGATTCTGGAGGCCTTGAAGAGGCAGCTGGACAGCCATCTGTCAGGAATGCTTTGATTTCGATTCCTGCATTGAGCAGGGGGTTGGACTTGATGGCTTTATAGGCCCCTTCTAACTCTACTATTCTATGATTCTGTGACCTCCAAGAGCATCTGTCATGAACCACCCTATTCAGATCTTGTAAGTTCAGGTCTGTGGCTTCCTTTATGGAATCAATCCATTTCTTGTTCGGCCTGCCTCTTTTTCTACTTACTTCTGTTTTTCCCAGCATTATTGTCTTTTCTAGTGAATCATGTCTTCTTATGATGTGTCCGAAGTATGATAACCTCAGTTTCATCATTTTAGTTTCTAATGATAGTTCTGGTTTAATTTGTTCTAACACCCAATTATTTGTCTTTTTTGTGGTCCATGGTATCCACAAAGCTCTCTTCGAACACCACATTTCAAATGAGTTTATTTTTCTCTAAATGACTAAAGGATGAAAAATGTGTGTGTGTAAATTCTTTTAAAAATGAAAATAACCCATCCACTCTAATTTATTTATTTATTTTATTTATTTATTGTATTTGTATACCGCCCCATAGCCAAAGCTCTCTGGGCGGTTTACAGCAACTAAAAACATCAAAAACAAATATACATATTTTAAAACACATCTTTTAAAAACAATTTAAAACACAATTTAAAAAATTCAAAACAATTTAAAAATTACCTAGTGGTGTCGACAATTTGGAAGTAGAATGGTGTCAAAGTTTCAAATAAGAGATGCCAGTATGAAATCAATTTATACAAAAACTTGCAATAAAAGCAACCATTAGTAGTATTTCCTTTGCTTCTAACCCCTCATAGCTCATGAAGTTTGCCCCTTAACATGTATTGAATATTCAGCTCTTGGGTCATTAACATATATCTCATTAGACTTGTCTGTTCCCATGACAACTTCATGTTAACTGCATTAGTAGTGTTTATACACCACTGAAGTCTGGTTTTAACTGTACACATATTTTTCCTGGTTTGCCCTTATTTTATTTATTTATAAAAGTATTTATAAACTGCCCTCTTGCAAAACATCAGGGCAGCATAAAAACATTTAAAAGCAAAAGAAAATAATCCTTAAAATGACTGGCTACTCAAGAGACATTTTAAACTGCTGCATAGAGCTATTGGCACAAAAAAAAATATTCAAGAGACCCCTGAAACTCAAAAGTGAGGATCCTGGTACGGTACTGTGTAGTTCTGATTGCTCTTTCAGTTGTTTCCCCTGGTTTCAAGCTATTTATTTATTATTAATCTCACCCTTCCTCTAAGGAGCTCAGGATGGCACACTCCCTGCCCCTTCAGAGCAGCCCTGTGAGGTAAGGTAGGCTAAGAGAGAATGACTGGCCCTAAGCTCATTTAGTACGCTTTATGCTGAGTGGAGGTTTGAATTGAGGTCACATTCATACCATACATTTATTTCACTATTATTCCACTTTAAACAGTCATGGCTTTCTCCCAGAGAATTCTGGGAAGTGTAGTTTGTGAAGGGTGCTGAGAGGCACCCTTTATTCCTCTCACAGAGTTCCAATACCCTGCATAGTTTAACAGCCAGTCCCTCTTCCCAGAGAACTCTTGAGAACTGTGGCTAGATCTCCCTGGTCCTAGTCCAGTAGTCTAACCGCTATGCCCCATTGTTACCAGACACGGGGGAGACAACCTGCCTTTGATGGGAGGAAGAGCTATGGCAAGTTGAGAAGAGGTTGGAGAACCTACCTATAATATCTTGTTAGTGCAACTGACCCAGGCATGAGTTGGTGTGAACTCTACTGTATGAAGGAGAGTGTTGGTAATAGCAATCATAATAAAACTGCTAGTACCAGTCCTCCCTTGGAGTATATGTTTTAATTTTCAAATTTCTACAACAGAATTTGGCCCTAGTTTTTGTCTTGGCACCTATCTTAAACCCTCGCTAACATGGATATTATTATGAATTAATTTTTTTTACCTCCCTTTCATCATAGGTCCTGGGGTGGGTTACTACAATTTAAAAATACAATTTTAAACAAATTACAGTCAAGAGAACAGGTCAGGTCCTATCCTGGCTACCCCTTCAGAATCAGAATCAGGATCCCTGGTGTGTTTTTCTCCATTATCTTTAATGTGAGACTGAACATGTGAGTGGTATGCGCGAGAGATCAGACTACAGGCCACACAGATCTCTGGGTCTCTACAAGGTATTGCTAGGCATGGCTACTCAAGTGAAGGTGTCACAACAATTGGACCCCCCCCAAGACCCCTTAATTAGGATCACTTCTTATATGGGAACTGTGTCTTGGACTAGATAAGCAACCTGACACTCCTACGAGTAGGCTGGTGTGTGGTCTTGGTCTGTTTGTGCCTTCAGAAGAGGTGCTGCATCCTTGGTGACGGAGGTGGAGACACCTCAGCCAATTTCACTCCCAGGCTGTGCCTTCAAGCCCTCCCACTGATCCACAGACACATTTGTGACAGGAGGTGGATTGGGAGATGATTCAGGAGGCAGCGAATGCTCAGGAAGCGGGTAGATGGAGTGTCGTTTGGCAACTCTGCCTCATCCAGGGCAGCCTGCCCCTCAGGAGCAGGCCAGACACTCAACAGACTGCTGAGATTTCCCTCAGCATCATTGTCCCCTCCCCTAGATCTCAGTCATCCTCTTCAGAGCCACTCTGCCAAGAGTTCTCCATGGGCTCATGAGAGATCCTGAAATAGGCATCTGTGGTATCAAAGACCAGGGTAATCTTCAGCATACAATGAAAACTACATAATGAAGGTGTCAGATGCACCTCTGTGGGGAGTGAAGTTGGTGAAATGGGTTAGGTGGAGTCTGTTGAAAATGGGCCAAAAAACATTGGCTTGTTTTTCTCCATAATTCTGTGTCACAATTCTCTACTAGGTAGCGCTCTTCTGTTTACACTACTCAGTGATTTACTGACACATACATAGCCTTGTGAATCTCTTTGCAGGAAATGAAGGGAAAGCGGATCATTAATTATAAGGGTAGCTGTAAAAAACAACAACCAACACACCGCAGACATCACTGGGAAGAACAGGAAGGGTGAAATTTGGGCAGTTGTTTCTGTGAAATACATTGGGCTTTCAGACTGGTTGCTGTGAAAGCCTAATCTGTTTGGAAAGTGGGTATAAATGTATGTGTGTGTAAAATGCAACTTCAGAAATTATGTTAGCATCACACTGCTGAAAGTGCATTTTTGGGATATGTCTGTATATGGTATCTTTTTGTTTGTTTTAAATATTTCACCTTTCAACAAGTGTTTCCAAGTTGACTAATACACTAGATTAAAACACGTAAAAATACAGTAATTAAAAATTGAAAGAATCAAGTTTTTAACACACACACACTTCTCAGTGGAGCAGGGGTGGAGAAGCTCAAGCCCAGAGGCCAAATGCGCCCTCCAGACCTCTCTGCCTGACCCTTGGAGCTCTCCGTAGGCCACGCCCCTCACTGGCCCTGCTTTGCATCCCAAGTGCCTTGCTGAAATGTGTCCTCAAACTCCAATAACACCTCTTGCTTTCCTGGATGCAGAGGGGTATGTTGAGTGTGTGTAGAAACTAACCTACTGTACAAAAGGAAAATTCACATGTGTTGCTCTGCCCACATTTGCTTCTGGTCCTGCCTGCCACTGGCAAGTGGTCCCCAGAAGATGGCCCTGAAGGAAGGATTTAAAAGCCAACTTCCTCACTAAGATAACAAGCTGCTGAGAGAGTTCTCTCAACCTTTTTCTACCTTCCGAAACAATGCCTCCAAAGGAGATGGCCCTCCTTGGTGTCCTTTCTTGGGAAGTGACCCATCACCCTTGGGTCATGGGTCAAAGAGCTGTCCCCCACCGAGAGGTGTGTTGCCAAGTGATTTGTGCTTGACAGCGCTGAATATTTCCCCAAAATGGGAGTCTTAGGAAGATGGCTGCTGTGATTGTAGTAGTGGCCACAAAGCAGGACCAAACATGTATGGCTAAAGAGAGAGAGAGAGAAATGTTTTTTTCTAGTCTGTATTTGGGTAAATGATATTTTATGCATGATATTGATTTGTGGCAGAGAAATATCTACTCCCATATTGTTTTTTATATGATTGTGCTGCATGACGGGATGGAAATGCTATTCCTTTATGCCTGGTATTGGGGACCTTTGGCCCTCCAGATGTTGCTGAACTACAACTCCCAGCAGCCCCAGCAAGCATGGCCAATGGGCAGGGCTGATGGGAGCTGTAGGTCAGAAGCATCTGGTGGGCCAAAGGCTTCTTACACCTCTGTATGGTAATAGCAAACTCCTTAGAGTGTGGACCGTTATATAACCAAAATGGCACCATCCATGCACAAGATGGGAAGGTAACATTAGGCCTGAGGGAACCCCAGGGTTTGCAGAAGTATAACAAAATGTTTATGGGGGGAAAACCCGGGTTGGGGAACTCTAAAAACAGTCCAATAAAGACTGAGCATTCTCAGTGGGCACAGAATGCTGATTGATTGATAGGTGAGGAATGGAAAACTGGGTGGGTGGAAGGAGGAATGAAATAGAGTATCCTGGAAGTAGGTGTGGCTGGCTGGCATCCTGAACAGGATCACTCCTGTGAGTGTGGATGTGCGGTGAGGATACACTGCAACATTTCATTGGATGCCCCACTTGCATGGCTGAATAATAACCATATTTTTGTTTTATTTGTTTATTAATGTATATACCAGTCTTCATCACGAGACTCCAGGGCAATTTACAGCATTAAAAATAGCAAACAATATATGCTAATACTTAAAATAATATCTATACCATAGAAAATTAAAGCAGTTATAACAATAAGACATATATATGTACCTTGTTTTACAGTTATATCTAAGATTTTGTGTTTTATTTTATAACAGCAACTACCTAAGAAATAAGGGACAGGAAAGTTAGGAGCAGGGTACACAAAGTACAACAGTGTAAAAGTACACAATCTATTCCCCACACAAAAGTAATGCTTAATTCCTTGCTCCCATCCTCACAGAAAATGGCAGACCCTCCCAGCTCTCACCTGGGAGTTTCCTTTCTGCTCCCAGTCTCTTACCCTGAGAGATCTCCATTTCCCTTCCTCTCACACAGGGTCCTTACTCCCTCTATCTGCCACTTTCATGTGGGTGAAGCCCTTGCGCCCCAATGGCATTCCAGAAGGGAAGATGCCACAAGGGTAATCCCCTGTGGGATCTCCCCTTGAGGTCATCCCACTTCTGTTGCCGCATCACTGGGCAGCCCGTTGCCTGTAGCATGACCGACTTCTGTCTTCCCATCATAATCAACACTGTCCCATGAACCAAATCAACAGCAAATTTGTGTTGTTGTTTTTAAAAAGTAACAGTCTTAGAGGGTAGCTTCAGCCAGAAAAGGGCAGGGAGTAAGATGATTGAAGTTCACCTCTTTTTCGTTCCTTGATAACCTGACTGCCAGCTCCTCTGTTGTTGTTGCTGCCAAGATGTTTCTTCGTCACTGCCCGCAGCATGCCAGGCTTTATCTCTTCCTGTTCTGGAAACATACCCTCATTTCTGTATGCCTGGTAATAGCAACCTTTGGTCCTTCAGATGTTGCTGGACTACAACTCCCATCAGCCCTAGCGAGCAACCCTCTAAGCGGCAGCCAATTAACACTGTTCTATGCACCAAATTGCGGGAGACTAAATGGTGGTACACTAAGCCAATCACTATTAGTGGGTTGCATTCATCTGAGTCCTATTCATAGTAGACCCATTGTAATCAATGAACCTAAGTTAGTAATGTTAATTAATTTCAGTGGGGCTACTCTGAGTAGAACTAGCATTGAATACCTCCCAGTGTTTCTAATAAAGGCCAATGTATCCCCTCACTTTCAGCTTTGTTTCAGATTGCAGTCCATTTACTGTCTCATTAAACTGAAAACCACGCCAAACCCTGCCATGCCCTGGCTTTCATTTCCTGGTGTGATGCTAAACTGTTGCAGAATATTGAGAACTGTTTGTCCTTCTTTCGTATGCTCCAAACTCATTGCTTTTCCTTCCCCCAGCTATCCATTGCAGTTTAAATCCAAATGGTATTGATCTCTCCGTCCGCACAGAAGGAATTAACTTACAGCTTGAAAGCGAGAGAGTGGAATCGTCCTCCCGTAAGAAGGAAAGCTCTTCTAAGTTGCTTGAGTCAAAAGGAACGCCCAAGCGGCAGCAAGGGGAACCAGAATTATCAAAGGTAGGCGTGAGAAGATGGTATTTTTTACATTCAGGAGGAGGGTCCTTGCTCAGTGGTAGACACACATGGTTTCCTCTATAAGGTTTCAGGTTTGATCCCTAGCACATCTCCAGCAAAAGGATCTCTGACAACAGAGCTGTCCAGGGCAAGATGCTTAGAGATGCAAGGAGTCCCTAGATCAGGAAGGACCTTAGTTCAATGGCAGAGCATGTGCATTGTGTGCAGAAGCTCCCAGGTTCAATCCCCAACATCTCCAGCTAAAAGGATCAGGTAACAGGTGATGGAAAAGACCTCTGTCTGAGACTCTGGAGATTTTGATGCCAGTTGAAATAGGCGATACTGGTTAGATGGACAAATAATCTCACCTGGTATATTTCCTTCCCTTACTTTGTAAGTTTACTGTGTTCCTGAAAAAAAAAAAGGAAACTGCTGAGAGCTGTATTTCTTTTGCTTTCCTGGTTGAAGTTTGCTCTTGGAGATGCAGAGAATGTATGTCCATGGAAAGCAAGGCATTCACAATGGAACCCTTTCCCTTTTTATAGGAATGATATTAATCCTCCTGTGACACAGCCAGTCGCAAAACATACTTGATGTTGGCCAGCTAACAAATGAGCAATCAATAGGTTATTCAAATGGGTTTTTCACAATTAGGGTATGTCTTCCAGACCGGTAGGTTTTCACGTGATCTGCTACAGAAAATAGATTGCGCTTTCCCTTTCTCCTTCAGATTTTCCAGCACAGAAATCTACTTTCTTTGAGATGGAGACTTTCTTATTTATTTCAAAGTCTTATGACAGAATGCAGTACAGTATGGTGAATGTACTCTTGCACCTCTGTCCACTAATTAAGTCCCTTTTAGGATTCACTCTGCCATGCATCAGAGGAATGCATCTGTTGTTGTTTTGACTTACTGCTCACTGTTCACCTACGGGCCCAGGACGGGTCCAACTATTTTAAAACATGACATTAAAACAGTTTAAAACAAATTTTAATTTGTATATTCCCCCTCTTTCTTTTGCAATTGGCCTGACTTTGAGCACAGATGGTTTTTAATTGCAATTCTCAAATATACTATCACTTTACATTGATAACATGACACCTCAATAGATTCCTGTGTTAATTTCAGTGTCAAATTAACAAATGCTGTTCACATTTTATTGACTTGACTTTTCTCATTCTCCTCCCTCTGTCTTCCACTTGGGCAGGAATATTGGCTAGACTTTTTGCAGCGAGACCTAGTGTGTGCCCACTTAGAAAGCTCCTGCCCTTCCTGCTTTTTGTCCTATGTAAAAGAAGTGCCCATTAGCCTCCGGGCCAAGTTCAAGGTTCTGGTTTTGGTATACAAAGCCCTACGCAGCTTGGGACCAGGACACCTGAAAGATCATCTCACCCCTTATATACCCAGTCTATCACTGCTCTCTGCAAGTGGGGGCCTCCTGCAGATGCCATCTTGTTAGGAGATCCGTTCTGCACAACATAGGAAACGGTGCCTACCCTTTGGAATTCCCTCCCCTTAAATATTAGACAGGCGCCATCTCTGTTATCTTTTTTGCATCTACTGAAGCCCTCTTTCAACAAGCCTTTTAAGTGGAGACCTTATCCCAGTCAGTATCTGTGTTGCAATTGCTTTTTAAGATGTTTTTAAAGCTGTTTATTTTAATATATTTTATAATTTTTAAGATCTTTTAGAGGGCTTTTAGTGTTTTTGTTTGGTGCCCTGGGCTGCTTCTGGAAAGAATGGTGGGATATACATTTAATTAATAACAATAAGTAGGGAAGATTCTATGATAAAAAATTTTTTTTAGTGAACCTCCTCAGTAGACAAGCTTTTCGCTTACATACATTCTTGTGTTATCAGGATCTTTGGATGGAGGCAATAGCATGTCTTGGCCAATTTATCAAGTAACTCACACAGGCTTTAAAATGGGGATAATACACACACACAATCAGAATGTACACATTTAATATTGCAGTGGGGAGTAGCTCGGCAAAGTGTGCACATCTATTGTGGCAGTGGGGAATAGCTAAGTAACTGTCCTGTTCAGAGCGGGATTCACGAGGCTGAGACGCAGGTGCAATCAAATCTTGTTTTATTAAGGTAATAAAACTCAAAAGCTCACTAGAATTCCCTAACTGCACTCTAGACATGCTCTGCAACGTGTGAAGAAAGTTGACTCAGCAACTCAACCCAGAGAGCTGCAGTCTTAAGTAGGGAAAGTTTTAGATCGTAATCTCTGACTGCTTCGCAAGTCCTGCCTCTGTCCTGTCCGCTTCTCGCGGCGTCGAGAGCGGGGTGACAGGGCGTGTGCTTCCAGTGGCTCGTCCGAAAGAACCATCTCCTTAGCAACTGGCTCGAGGTCAGGGGGCGGTGACGCGCTCGAGGCATCCCGAGAACCGCTTGGTAAAGGGGGAGTCAACACCCCCTCTGGAACATCTTCCAATGGCTCCTCCGACCTGTCTGGGGGTGGCACGCTCTCCGCTTCCGAGACTGCGCCATCCGTGGGAACTGGCCCAGAGTCAAACTCACTCCCCCTTCCAAGGTCTTGCTCAGACTCAACAATTCCTTGGTCTTCTATGCCTTCTGACAGCTGGGAAACCTGGAACTCCCCCCTCCCTGGCCCTCGTGGAAAGCGAAGGCTCAACAGTAACTCTCGCCATGACTAAATTAACGCACGCACACACACACACGGCAAACCAAACAACCAAGGTATAAGAGGAGGTGATGGGAGTAACTGGAGGGGTAAGGCAATGTGGGGGCACAGCTTAGAGAGGACACTAGTCTACTCTTTCTCTCTGGGCTTACGTTGCAGACTAGGCCTTAGTCATGCACAGCTGGCATGAGCTCAGTGGACGGCTGGGTCTAAAACATAGTCTAAAACAGTCTCTCTTGTGTGCAAATGCTCCAAGATAGGAAGCCTAAAACATCAAAAAATCATGGAAAATCTCTCTCACACCTTTGAAAACAGGGAGAAGAAGCAGGGGACTTCCAGAAGATAGGTTAAGGGAGTGAAAGGAACCTTTCCCCATCCCTGATGGACAATCTTGGAGAAATAAAATTGGGGAGCACTGAAACTCCTTGGTCAGACAGGAACAGCAAGGCAGACAGGCAAGAGGAAGCCCTGAAAAGATGTCCTTTGAGCAGCTGGAACACGGCTGTCTGCTTCAGCAAGTGGAGGGTCCAGGGAAGCAGGACAAAGCTATGTCCTGTGGACATGACTTGCAATATCACCATCAGCTGATAGACACTGACTTCAAACATCTGGGAATCAGTTGCACTACTGACTTACCCATTGGGAACTCAGTAGCCAGGCAATCCTTAGGGGGTTGCAAAGAGCCGAGAAGGCAAAGCCCTGTGCAAAGGGCACTTTGAAGCAACCCATCATCTGATGCCAGGTGATTAACAAGTGATTAATGGCCCTACCCATTTGTCAAATTTGGCCTACGAAGTATACGAGATATAGGATAGATAGGCTGTATGAGATATAAGGGTCTGGCTCGTCTGGTTGATCTGTTCCTCACCCCTACTGTAGAACATAGTAGCACATTTATATGCAGCGTGGTGCAGTGGTTAGAGTGTAGGACTAGTAGAGCATAGGACTAGGACTGGGGTTGTGGGAACTCAAGTTCAAATCCCTACTCAGCCATGAAGCTCACTAAATGACTTTCAGCCTGTCACTGTCTCTTAGCCCATGGATGTAAAACCTGTGACTTTTCTGTTGATGTTCTACTCTAACTCCCATTAGCCTTAGCCAGCGTGGCCCAATGGTGTGAGGCACTGGAGGCGGATCCTTCAGAGCAACTCCTTCTACCCTCAGCCAGCCCCCATCTGTTTGCCTTCCTACTTACAACCAGTCCAGGGGATGGTATTGCCTGTCACCTTCTTCATCCTTAGTCTCACTGTTGCTTTTGTAGAACTCACCAGAAAGAATGGGAAGAAAGCTAGAATTAGTTGCCTCTGCCTCTTATTGGCTGTGGCGCTTTTGTCTTCCTGCCTTCTGCCCTTCTAGTCTCGATGGGCATGGGCCACCATCTACTGAGAGGTAATGAGAGTTTTATTATTATTGTTATTATTTGATTTATATCTTACCCTTCCTCCCAGCAGGAGCCCAGGGTGGCAAACAAAAGCACCAAAATCATTAAAACATCATAAAAACAAACTTTAAAACACATGAAAACAAAACATCTTCAAAAATGTTACTTAAAAAAAAGCTTTCAAAACATCTAAGATTAAAAACATTTTTAAAAAGAAGGTTTAAGAACATATTAAAAGCAATTCTAACACAGACGCAGACTGGGATAGGTCTCAACTTAAAAGGCTTGTTGAAAGAGGAAAGTCTTCAATAGGCACCGAAAAGATAACAGAGATGACGCCTGTCTAATATTCAAGGGGAGGCAATTCCACAGGGTAGGTGCTGCCACACTAGTTGTAGTCCAACAACATCTGCAGGACCACAGGTTCTCCAACCCTGTCTTAATCTAATCTATAGGAATAAACTGTGCATGATGTCCCAAGCTCCTTGGACAAAAAGTAGATACAAATGCAATCCATAATGAATAATGCAAACTCTTTAAAAAATTTCCCTGTGCACATGTGTACCTACTTGTGTATAAACTCTCACCACTTTAGGAGGGCCAAAGTTGCTTCCAGTGCTAAACAAAACAACAAAACAAGGACTTGTTTTTGGATGCATTCCTGCCTTAAAGTGTATTAGTAATTAATTCTGGGTTACATTGATTACATTGGCACTACATTTCAGCCTTGAAATTGGTGGTGGAGTGACCCTCAGAGAAGTGTGTATTGGATTACAGCCTCAGCCTCAAACGTCTTCATGTTTGTAATGCTATTATATACAACCGTTCAGACATAGATAACTGTTCTTGACTGCTTGTCTAAAAAACAGCCGTGAAGACTGATTCAGGTGTGTGAAAGTACAAGAGTAATATATATGCCTCTGCGTGCATGTGTGTGTGTGTGCCTTGACGTGCTCTTGTTGGCCTTTCTTGTATGAGGGGGAAAAATCCTTAATTTGAACTGTCCTGCCAATTACTGATTTTTTTTGGTAATAATTAGTAATTGAGCTCCGTGTGTACCACATTTCAATTCTCTTGTGGAGGTACCGTAAGCATTTTGGGGTAAACTTCATATCCCCCCATTCTGAGGAAATAATGTATAAATGTCCCAATCTGAGCTGGAGGCAAACTTGCTGATCTCAACAACAACAACAAAATGGAGGGGGGGACCAGTTAAAAAAACAGATTAAGTGATCTGATGTAGTCTTCGTCGACAAGCTGCTTTTAGAAGCTGACATTCTGTAGTTTTAAGAGAAGAAAGAAAAATGTCTGTAATGTAGTTTGTTACATGTTTTGAGTCCTTTTTAATGTCTCCACCACCATATAATTAGTTGCCGAAAAAGAAAGAAAGACATCAAATAACATTAAAGAAATGACTGAAGGAGCTAAAAAAAAGTAAGGGAATTGTATATCAATTAATGATGGGGCCAAATGAATCACTGGGGTAGCTGACTAAAAACTATAGACTAGGGTAGGTTATCTAGTCCAAGGCAATAAAATGCCCACGTGTTGGCTTGAAGATTCCACATGCTTCCCATAGTTTTTAAGGATTTTAATTGGCCTGCTGTTATTGTGGTGTTACCCTATTTTGTGATCTTTATGGGTTTATTGAGTTGACTGCTTTAATGGTTATGGCTGATTGCTACTGTTAGTTTCTCATATTGTGGTTATGTGTTTTGGGGTTTTGTTTTAATTAGGCTGTTTTATGTATTATTATTTATTTGTTGTTGTGAGCTACCTTGCAAGAAACATTTTCCTAAAAAGGCAACAGTATAAATCTTCCTCCATGATCAGAGGCAGTATGCTTCTGAATACCAGTTGCTGGAAACCACAAGAAGGGGGAGTGCTGTTGTGCTAAGGTTCTGCTTGTGGCATCTGGCTGGCCACAGTGAGAACAGGATGCTGGACGAGATGGGCCTTTGGTGTGATTCTGCAGTGTTCTTCTTATGTTCTTATATTTGTTAAATAAATAAAAAAGCTTGTAGCCCACTTTGTCTGGCCCTTGGCAACGTTCTGGTGGTCCCTGCTAATTTGGTGACACCCAGCCTTTTGATCTGGCAGTATTGCTAAGGTGGTTTCAGGGAGAAAAAATGAAAGCAGGGCTGCAAATACTGTATGCTAAAAGCAAATATTCTGCACCAGTTCCTATATTCCCAAATTTTGCAGTCAGCATAGCTTAGTCCTGTTTCTGCTAATGATCTTTATGGATGACCTTTATCAGGAGAAGGGTGGGGAGTGCAACCCTTTTATTCTTGCTTGATCTCTCAGCAGCTTTTGATTGACCATCGTGTCCTTCTGAGCCGACTTGGTGAGATGGGTATCACAGGCATAAAGAATAGCATTGTCTTTTGGCCCCTGGCAGTTGTGCTGTGGAATGCTGCAGGGTGCCATCTTGTCCCCAATGCTGTTTAACATCTATATGAAGCATTGGGAGTGTTCATCAGGAGATTTAGGGTGAGGTGTCAGCAGTAACCTGATAATACCCAGCTCTGTTTCTCTGTAACATCTGAATCGGGAGAGGCCATGCAAACCCTAGACCAGTGCCTGAACATGGTGATGGGTTGGAAGAGGGCCGGTAAACAGACTCTGAATCCTAGCAAGATGGAGGTGCTGTGTGTAGGTGGTTCCTGAGTTCAGATAATTGGTCAGTTGCCTACTTTGGATGGGGCTGTATCCCTCTGAAAGAGCGGGTTTGTAGTCTGGGGGTGGTCCTAGATCCAGCTTTGTCACTAGAGGCCCAGGTGACCTCAGTGGCTAGGAGTGCTTTGACCAGCTTTGGCTTTATGACAGCTGTAGCCGTTTCTGGACCAGGGTTACTATGCGCTGGCAACCTCCAGGCTGGATTACTGTAATGTGCTGTATGTGGGGCTACCCTTGAGGTTGGTCTGGAAGCTGCAGCTGGTGCAAAATGTGGGGGCACAACTGCTCATTGGGGCAGCAGGATATCGCCAACTCGTTACTCCACTACTGAAAGAATTGCACTGGCTGCCAGGCTAAGTGCAAGGTGCTGGTTTTGGTGTACAAAGTTCCATACAACTTGGGACCAGAATACCTGAAAGACCATCTTATCCCTTATATACCTAGTCAATCACTGTGATCTGCAGGTGAGGGCCTCCTACAGATACCATCTTATTAGGAGGTCTGTTCCGCACAACGCAGGAAGCGGACCTTTAGTGTAGTGGCTCCTACCCTTTGGAATTCCCTCCTTTTAGTGATTTCAAATGAATGCTGATGAAAGTTAAAGAGGAAAGCGCAAAAGCAGGACTCCAGCTGAATGTCAAAAAGACTAAAGTAATGACAACAGAAGATTTATGTAACTTTAAAGTTGACAATGAGGACATTGAACTTGTCAAGGATTATCAATACCTTGGCACAGTCATTAACCAAAATGGAGACAATTGTCAAGAAATCAGAAGAAGGCTAGGACTGGGGAGGGCGGCTGTGACAGAACTAGAAAAGGTCCTCAAATGCAAAGATGTATCACTGAACACTCAAGTCAGGATCATTCAGACCATGATATTCCCGATCTCTATGTATGGATGTGAAAGTTGGACAATGAAAAAAGTGGATAAGAGAAATATCAACTCATTTGAAATGTGGTGTTGGAGGAGAGCTTTGCACATACCATGGACTACGAAAAAGACAAATAATTGGATGTTAGAACAAATTAAACCAGAACTATCACTAGAAGCTAAAATGATGAAACTGAGGTTATCATACTTTGGACACATAATGAGAAGACATGATTCACTAGACAAGACAATACTGCTGGGAAAAACAGATGGGAGTAGAAAAAGAAGAAGGCCAAACAAGAGATGGATTGATTCCATAAAGGAAGCCACAGACCTGAACTTACAAGATCTGAACAGGGTGGTTCACGACAGATGCTATTGGAGATCACTGATTCATAGGGTCGCCATAAGTCGTAATTGACTTGAAGGCACATAACAAATATTAGACAGGCACCATCTCTGTTATCTTTTCGGCACCTACTGAAAATCTTCCTCTTTTAATAAGCCTTTTAAGTAGAGATCTTGTCCCAGTCTGTGTCTATGTTGCAATTGCTTTTTAAGATGCTTTAAAAGTTTTTTAAAAAAAGATGTTTTAAAGATGTTTTATTGTTAAGATGTTTTAAGATGTTTTTATTGTTTTGCCCTTTGTTTGCCACCCTGAGTTCCTGGGAGGAAGGGTGGGATAGAAATTTATTTATTTATTATTTATTTTATTTATTTATTAGATTTATATCCCACCCTTCCTCCCAGTAGGAGCCCGGGGCAGCAAATTTAATAAATAATAATAACCAATGGGGAAGGACAAATAGCTAAACCACTGACTGAAGGAGATCTTCCTTTTCCTTTCTGATTCTGAAATTCTCCCAGACATAGCCTGCATAATTTTCTGCCTATATTCACAGTGTATATTCTAGGCCTTGAAATGTGTTTTTTCTATGAAATGAAGGCAGAACCTCTTAGAATGCTGAAGTGATGAATTCACCTTGATCCAGGCAGGGAAAACTCACACGCTGAAGCAGACATATCACCAGTATGTATCCAGATATGGGTCTGGATCTGGATCTGCATTGTAATGCTCTTCTCGGCTTTATTGAACTGGCTGGAGGAATCTCTTGATGGAGGACCCAGGAGGACATTACCTGTTCCAAGTGTCTAATTGTGTGCTACTGAAGCTGGATCTGAGCTCGAGTTGCTTGTCTTCTCAGTGAAGAGGGTAATCATTTGTCCTCCCTCTTCTTTTAAGTATCATTTAACACATTTATAAGATGCCATCATAGGCTCTTCAAAGAGTTACCCAGGATATGTTTGTGGCATATATAGATGCTATCCAATTGCAGTTCCACTCACCTCCTTACATTTCAATCTGGAATTTGTACTAGTCCTACTAGAAAATCTGCACATGGAGAGCAATCATGAGTATTTGTTCCCTAGTTCTCATCATCTCTGTAGCAGGGTTAAGCCATTAGGAGAAATTTAAAAACTTTCCTGTTTACCCAGGCATTTGATGGCTGAAAATCCTGCCCATGGCAACCCTCAAATTATTAGTTTGAGAGTAGCTGATTGCTTGTAGGAGTTTTTAACTGTTTTTAGAAGTCTTTTTTTAAAAGTTTTAATTGTTTTAGTATTGACATGTTTGCCGCTGTTCTGGCTTCCAACCAAAGAAGCAGACTCAGGAATAGAAGACTGAATTTTTCTCCATGAAGCTTTATTCAGGAAATCAATATAGGAACCCAGCATCACACTGTATGCATGAAGCAGAATAATGGAACATCTTTGGCATCTTTAAGGATACAAAACATTCTAAGCTTATCTCAGGAATAAAGCATGGAGGTGACAGCCAGGAGTTGCCGCAACAGCACTGAACAGGCATTCCCAAACTTTGACATCAGAGAGGGGTGGGGACTTACTTCTATGGGCTAATTCTAGGTCGGTCTTGCTAAAAAGCGAAGGCTCTTTCTAGGAGCTGAAAGCATCTTCTGAAGCTGTCTCTTATCTAATTGCCACGACCTTGGCGAAAGTAAAAACTCCGGCTCAGACTGACTGCCTCCACTTTGCTCTCTCAGCTGTTCATTGAGTTTTATGTATTCCACAGCTACATCTGGGTGGGTGCTGGGGCAGATTCATCACTAGATAGTTCAGGAGAAAGGACGAGAGGTTCTGGGATTTTCTCAGTAATTCTGTTAGCAAGCCCAGATGCTTCTGAAGACATTTCCTCTATGCTGGCAATCCCCTCCCCAAGATCTGTATTCTACTCGTCATCCTCCCATTCTTGCCACAGGTTCCCCTTGAGGCCCGTGGCTGCTGCCTTGGGCTCCTTTGGAGAAAGGTGCAGGATATAAATTTAATAGATACTAAATAAATAAGAGCAGGACCATTTTGGTTAACATTGTCTGGCTGTTATGCCAAAGAATCCTCTCTTCTTTCTTTGCTTAACATTTTGCGCTCTTAAGCGTACAGTGGGATGGGAATTGGGATCAAGTAATAAAGAGGGGGAGGGAATAAGAGCTGTTTGACAATTGCCCTTGATGCCATATGTATGTTTGTTTGTATTGTGTTTTCTAATCAAAACTATAAAAACAACGACAAAAATCTAGCCTTATGAGAGCTGGAAACTTGTTCTTGTTGAAACAAGACTTGAGCTACTCAGGATGCTGGGGATCACTTAGTGAATTGATCTGCAAATAGGCAGACCGCGCACGGCTCCGGTTAAGGTTTCTACAGCTCCTCTTACTCAAAGTATTCAGTAGGAAATACAAATAATAGGCACTGAATCTCTGTATACAGCTGCAACGGGCTCCAAAGGTCCCAGAAACTTTTCAGTTTGATGTGGTGTGGAATTCTGAAGCTGCCATTAACATCAGTCAATTTCAAGGCAACCTGCCTCCCTTGTGACCTATTTTCTGGTGGCTTTGTTGTATTTTTTTTTTTATCCACGACAATTCGTCTTTTGGTATTAGCATCCCCATTTGGAACGCTCCACTTTCTCTTTTATGTATTGTGTGTAATCGGCAGCTTCTAACAGCAGTCTGTTGTCGTGCTTTCAGTTTGTTTAAACTACAGTGTTGTAATTCTTTGATATGAGCATGCTTCAAATGGAGGCTGATTTGGATTAGGGGTGGCGGTGGTGTTACAGAAAAGTCACAGTGACTGTTTTAGCTACTACCCTCTGGCTTCCATCTTGGACTGTTAAGCCTAGATAATAACCATTATTTGTATGAATGTGTTGGATGCCTGTTGCATATCTCCTGTGGTGACATGTCAGCCATGTTTTTAGGACAACTTTACATTTTATTTATTTATCATTTGATTTATATCCCACCCTTCCTCCCAGCAGCAGCTCAGGGCTGCAAACAAAAGCACTAAAAACACTTTACAACATCATAAAAACAGACTTTAAAATACATTAAAACAAAACATCTTTAAAAACATTTTTTAAAAGCTTTCAAGACATCTTTTTTGAAAAAAAGGTTAAAACATTTTTTTAAAAAACAAGGTTTAAAAACATATTAAAAAGCAATTCCAACACAGATGCAGACTGCATATCATTGCATCGCTGCTGTCATTGGGTAGGCAGAAATGAGGACACAACACTTGCACACACCCAAACAGCAAGGCTACTGAGACCTTGTGCAGCAGCTCGGACTCTGATGCAGAGGAGGAGGAGCCAGCCTGAATAGGCAAATTAATGGCAGCAGGAACTGATGGAGAGGCAAGAGACTGGTAGGTTTTCATGCTAGAGAAAGCCTTTAAGGCTTTCCACTCTTCAGGAAGCTAAATAATGGCTGAGTCAAGAGGGATATAAGGTCCCAGTTGAGGCCTTGACAGCTTGGAGCTGTTCAGGGTCCAGTGACTGAGGCTAGATCTACCTCTGTCTCCCCTTCAGGCACTTCCTCATGTCCCGTGGATTCCTGCTCACAAGTGGGATGAGATAAGGACATTTGGGGGTGGTATACCTTCTGTGAAATTCCTTCCCAAGGGAAATTCACTGCACCCCTTCCATTGCAGTTTTTAGGAGATGGATGGAGGCTTGTCTCTACTCCAAAAATATGATCATTAGGCCTTGAGACTTAAGAACCAGTTTGTAAGTTGTCGTAGAGTTGGAGGTTGGACCTTATAGGCCATTTAGTGCTTGATGCAGGAAATCCAGAGGTAGAGCATCCCCAGCAGTGTGGGAGAGCCCACCCACCCCTCTAGGTAATTGGTTCCATTGTCAAACAGCTTTTACCATTAAGAGTTTTATCCAGACGTTCAGTCAAAATCTACCCTTCTGTAACTCAAGCCCATGAGCTGTAGTTCCATTCTGTTAGGCCACAAAGATAAAGTATTTCCCCTTTTCTTTGTGACAGCCATTCAGGTATTTGAAGAGTGCTATCATGTCCTACTGATCGGGAATGTAGTTGTGCAGGGTCCGGGGGGGGTCTTAGACCCCCCCTTTTTTTGGAGCAGGGTCCTTTTGACTCCAGTGTCCTTTTCTGCTGATTGGAGCCAGAGTGAAAGGAGGCAAGTCAGCCATTGAGAAGATTCTTCTCAGTAGCTAACACACTTCCCTTTCATGCTGATTGGCTCCTAGGAATGTCTGTTGTTGTGGGAGAAGGTGCACATGGGAAGGATTTAGGAGCATGGAGATGATGGCGGAGAGCAAGCAAGCAAGGGAAAGTGGAAAATGAGGCAGGGGAGAATTGGGCTGAAGGGGGGTCTCTATCTCTGCTGCACAGCCTCCAGTTCTTGTTTGTTTGTTAACAAGGACCTTATTCTCAACACAACAGGAAGAAAGGGAGAGGGAGGGAGAAGATGTGTAGTGTTGTTCCAACCCAAAGACAGGAGTAGTAGGGGAGGAGGAGCGAAAGAGAGAAAAATACATTTGAGGAGGCGGAAGAAGGTGTGTGTGATGGTGTTTCAGCTTTTAATTATATATATATATATATACACATATATACATATATACACATATATACATATATACACACATATATACACACACACACACACACACACATATACACACACACACACACACACACACACACACATATATATATATATATATATACATATATACATATATACACATATATACACATATATACATATATACATATATATATATATACGTGTCATGCATGGCAAGATGAATATGCCTAAGTGTGTGTGTGTGGGGGGGGGAGTAGCCAACACCAGAGATTAGGATCAGGATTTCCCATGCTTCAGTTTCCTCCTAAAACTCACATAACCTGTGCCCAAATGCAGTTACTCTGAGTTTTAGTATGACAACCAAGAAGGGAAAGTCGGCATCACTGTTATCTTTTCGGCGCCAAGTCAAGACTTTCCTCTTCTCCCAGGCATTTTAGCATGTGTTTTTAAATTGTTTTAAATGTTTAAATTGTGTTTTAAATTGTTTTTAAAAGATGTGTTTTAAATTTGTATATTTGTTTTTAATGTTTTTAGGTACTGTAAACCACCCAGAGAGCTTCGGCTATGGGGCAGTGTATAAACACAATAAACAAACAAACAAACAAACAAACAAACAAACAAACAAACAAACAAACAAACACACAAACACACAAACACACAAACACACAAACACACAAACACACACACACACACACACACACACACACACACAAACACACAAACACACAAACACACAAACACACAAACACACAAACACACAAACAAATAAACAAATAAATAAAGGAAGTTCTTTAACAGTATCTTAGTACATTAGCCCATGGAAGTGCACGAAACACAGTAAATTTAGCTGAAAGGCAACACATGGAGACCTGCATTTATTGCAATGCATTAGTAAAGGAAAGTACTCCAAACAATCTCAAATGCTGAAGGCAAGGGTAAAGAGGAGCATCTTTAGCATCCACCAAAAACTATACAGCGAAGGTTCCAGACGCACCGCTTTAGGGAGGAAATTCCTCAGCTTAGGGGCTGCCACAGAGAATGTCTCTCCCGGGCTACCATCCTCCAATCTTCTGAGGGTGGTGGGACTACCAAGAAGGCCCCCTCTAATGACTTTAATGTCTAAGAGGGTCTATAGGGAAGAAGACGGACTCTCAGATATTTGGGGCCTAAGTCGTTGAGCTTTAAACACTAATGTGAGCCCCTTAAATTGAGCCCAGAAACGAACTGGCAACCAATGCAACTGTTTTAGAACAGAGGCTATATGAGTTCTAAGAGCAAACCCAGCCAATATTCTGGCCGCTGTAGTTTGGACCAGTTATGTTTTCGAGTTGTCTTCAAGGGCAGCCTCACATAGAGCACATTGCAATAATCCAGTCTGGAAGTTACCAGATAATGGAGTACTGTTGCCAAGTCATCTCTGTCCAAAAGGGGCTGGAGCTGGTGAACCAGCCAGAGCTGGAAATAGGTATTCCTAGCCACTGAGGCCACCTGAGCCTCCAGTAACAATGTTGGATCCAACAGTAATCCCAAGCTATGAACCTGCTCCTTCTGGGAGAGTGCAATCCCATCCAGAACAGGCTGCCTTCCCATCTCCCAGACTTGAAAACTTGGAACACATAACATCTCTGTCTTTTCAGGATTCAGTTTCAGTTTGTTGGCCAACATCCAGCCCATCCCTGCCTCCAAACACCTGTCTAGCACCTCAACTGCCTCTCCCGATTCAGATGGAACAGAGAAGTAGAGCTGAGTGTCATCCACATATTGGTGACACTTCCCTCCAAAACTCCTGATGACCACTCCCAGCAACTTCATATAGATGTTAAATAGCATGGAGGACAAGATGGAGCCCTGTGGGACACCACAAGAAAGTTCCTATGATGTTGAACAGAAGCCTCCCATAACTTCTTTCTGGAAACATCCCTGGTAGTAGGAGCAGAACTACTGAAGTACAGTGCGCCCCACCATTCCAGAAGGATACTGTGGTCAATGGTATCAAAAGCCATTGAGTGATCCAGAAGAATAAGCAGGGTTGCACTGCCCCATGTCTCTCTCGACAAATGTCAGCAACCAGGGTGACCAAGGCAGTTTCAATGCCATCTCCGGGCCTAAAGCTAGACTACAATGGATCCAGATATGCATTCTCCTCCAAGCATGCCTGAACTTGGGCTGCCACTAACTTCTCAAGCAGTTTGCCTCCAAAAAAGGATGTTTGCCGCTGGGCAATAGTTATTTACACTTCTGGGTCCAAGGAGGTTGTCTTAAGGAAAGGATGCACTACCACCTCCTTCAAGGTGGATGGTACTCTATCCTCCTCCAGTGAAGCATTGATCACTCTCTGGACCCACCCAGTCAACCCTCCATGGCTAGATCTAAGAAGCCAGCAAGGGGCAAGTGGTCAGCCACACTTCTTGAAGCAGCTTGTCTACCCTGCTGAAGCTAAGCAGGGTTAGGTCTGGTAAGTGCCTGGGTGGTAGACCTCCTGGGAACCATATGTAAGCCGTCTTGGGTTTCTATGATGAAAAGAAAGGCAGGGTATAAATGTAATAAATAAATAAATAAATAAATTATTGAAACTGATCCAGAACAGTTGGAACAGACAGTGCACTGGATGGCGTGACTGGACTTGCTCTCCCCATGGCATCCAGCTCAGTCCGAATCTGAGCAATTTTGTCCCTATAGTGCCTCCCAAAGTTGTTATAGCAGGCTGCAGAAGGTGTCATAGCTAAGCTGTCTTGGTCAGATGTCAAAAGATCATTCACCACTCGAAAAGCTCTACCAAGCGGCTCCTTGCAGATGCAATGATGGCAGAGAAGTAGGCTTTCTTTGCTACCACCACATAGAAGATACAATAATGCGACCTCATATGTGCTTGGTCAAGATTACTACTTCTTCGGACATAATTGTCTAATTCAATAAAATCATAGAGAATTACCAATTTAATGCAAAGGACTAAACATTTCCAGTTCCATCCTAAAGATTGCAACCCTATATTTCCCATACTTGGTAATAAGCCCTGTTTAATTCATTAGGACTTATTTCTGATTAGGCATGAATAGGACTGTGCAGTAAGAGTGCAGATGGACAAAATGTGGGTCTTTTATTTATATCAGAACTAACCAACTAAGGGTTATGGGGAGGAACGACATAAATGGGATGAATTTACTGCAAATTGTTTGCCACTTCTCTAAGGATTGTTTATATTCCAACATACAATTTTGTTTTTCAGTGCTTTAGATAGTTACCATAACCATAGGTTATATGTAATTTTCTTATATATAATTATGTTTTGTATATCTGTTTATTAAGTGACATTTTGATTAGTCTAATTATGCAGAGGTTATTTTGTAATCTGATGACATTTTACTTTCTTGTATTCAAAAGAAATGAAAACAACATACATCATCAATGCAGGTGGAGAGAACACATCTAAAAGCTGCAAATTGCATACTGTAGTTGTACTTTTGATGTTTTATTGCCTCATTGTCATTTGCAAACCTACTCAATAATTTTTTATAAAATGCTAACAATTTTTCAGTGGATTTGCAGACAGACCTCTAAGTATTTAATGGCACAATTGCTTCAATAGTGGAAATGGTAGAAATGGTTTGAGGGGAGGGGGAGAAAAGAAAAATCTTCCTATGTCCTGATGAAAAGGAATTGCAATTAAAAATTAAAATGTATCAGAGAAGTAATCAAGTGCTGAAAACTGGTAAGGTGTTTAACGCCTCGTTGCTTATGCTGCAAATGCATTCACCAAGATTTCCCATCTGTGTTTATAACAATAACTTCATTAATCTTCCCAATTATTTCTCAGGAACTGTCTAGTGTGAGAAAGATGAATGGTTACAATAGCTCCCGTGAATTTTTAAAAAAATGAAAATAAAGTAAAATAACGGGTGGGATGAAAGCGACACTTCTTGTGGCTCTGCAAATGGGGAAGGGACGTAGTTTAGTGGTAGAGCCCAGGTTCAGTCCCCAGCATCAGGGCTGGCGCCAAAGGGCGGCCAGGTTGGGCCCTGGCCAAGGGCCCCCTGAATATCCACTCAGGGTGGGGGGGAATAGCGCTCCCCTGCCGCGGATCGCAGGGAGGGAGCTTTCAGGCTGCCCGCCCATTCACTTGCTGCACCTACCTCTCTCTCCTGTCTTCTGCTGCTGCACGCGCAGGGTTCCCATCAGCCAAGATGGCGGTGGAGGCTTCTTTAAGGGGTTGATGCTCCTACCGCCATCTTGGTTGGTGGCAGGCATGTGTGTGCACGTAGCGTACCACTCATGCGTGCCATCAACCAAGATGGTGGTAAGGACATCAGCCCCTTAGAGAAGTCTCCACTGCCACCTTGGTTGATGGGAACCCTGCCCGTGCAGCAGCAGAGAACAGGGGAGTGAGGGAGGTGGAGCAAGCGAATGGACAGGCAGCCTGGAAGCTCCCTCCCTGCAGTGTGCAACAGCATGAGAGAATATAGAGGTAGGTGGAACAGGCAGGAGCCGCGTGCCTAGGGCAGGCTGGTGCCCAAGGTCCTAATCATGCATGGTGCCGACCCTGCCCAGCATCTCCAGAGAGAGCTTGAAGGTAGGCCTGGGAGAGACTCCTTCCTGAAATCCCGGAGAGCCGCTGCCAGTCAGTGTAGACAGTAATGAGCTAGATGGACTAGTGGTCTAACTCTATATAAGGCAGCTTCCTATATTCCAAGTAATTTGTTAAAGCTTTTCTCTTTTGCTGGGATTTCCAGGGATATTAAACTTGCAAAGGACATATTGCAGTTATTTCTCGGTGGCAACACCCAGGGTGTGGAACTTCCTACCCCATGATATTAGCTTTGGCCCCTCTCTTATGTATTTTTTTAACTTCCAAGTTAAGACTTTTGTTATTTAGGCAAGCATTGGACTTGCTGTCTGTTTGATAGTTTTTTTGTCTCCAGGTTGTTGTTGTTGTTAAATTTTATTTATACCCCTCCTTTTGGCCAAAGGCCCTCAAGGCAGCTTACAAAGAAAAATAAACACAGGTATACAATATAAAAATACAATAAAAATACAATAAAAGCGATACAATTTACAAAAAATAAATAACAAATAACATTATAATAACAAATACAATTAAATAATAAATAACATTATCATTATCGGCACCGCCAAGAAAGAGGAGGTGGTGTTCACGGGGGCAGCAGCTCCCGAGAGGCAGAAGGGCGACAAGCATTTGTTACAGCGAAGCTGTTTGCTGTTATATTTATTTATTTATTAGAAATGTATACCTTGCCTGTTTTTCAAAAGAAGTTCCTGGTGGCTTAATGCTAAAAAATCTCCAGTAACAAAATATAAAACAACCCAAAAGTTCAACCAAATCATAAAATCAAAATTTTTGCATAGAAACCAAGCCCCCAATGACTATTGCAAAGCAGCCATCAGAACTGAAACATCAAATTGCCAAAAAGAGGTAATATTCAGCCTGAAGGTCTGTTGAAAACGACAGCAGCTGCCATGACTTTAGCAGCCATCTACAGCAGTACAGCAAGAAGGCCTGGTGCAGCTTGCGTGGTAAGGCATTTCACAGGGTGGGTGCCTCTACAGAAAAGACCCTAACCCTGGTCACTGCCAAGGGTGCCTCATAATCCTGAGGTATCTTTAACAGAGTCTCAGTTGATCACCAGAGCATTTGGGGAAGCTCATACGGAAAAAGATGGCCCTTAAGGACCTCAGGTCTGAAGCCGATTAGGTTAGCACCATCTCTTTAAGTTCAGCTCAGAAACAAACCAGCAGCCAGTGCCAATCACACAAAATTGGGATGATAGCCTAAAAAATGCCTAGCATTCATTAGCATCCTAGCTACAGCCCTTTGCACTAGTAGTTGCAGTTTCTGAATGCTTTGCAAAGGCATCCCTGTGTAGAGTGTGTTGCAGTAATATAATCTGGAGATCACTAGGGCATGAATAACTGGACAGAACTCCAGTTTGGTCAGGATGTGTAATTAGCAGACTAGCCAAAGCTGGGAAAGGGCACTGATGCTACCTGTGCTTCTAACAAGAATGTTGGGTCAAGAAATATCCCCAAACTATGAATCTGTTAGGTTTTTTTTTTTTTAAGGGGGATGTAACCCTATCCAGAACAGGTTATAATTCCTAACCAAAGTCACGTAGTCCATTCACAAACAGTACTTCTGCTTTGACTGGATTTAATTTCAGCTTGTTCCACCCCATCCAGCTCTTCACAGCTACCGAACAGCAGTGAAGTGTTTTGACTGCCTCCCTCTGATCTGATGATAATAAGAGACAACATTTAGTGTCATTAGCACACCGAAGGCTCTCCACAGCCTCACCAAGTGATTTCATGCTTGTGTTCACCAGCATGGGGGACAGAATGGAACATTGTGGAACTCCTAGGCTGCCCGCCAAGGGGAAGTACACCAATCCCTGCCCCCCCCAAACCACCTTCTGGGCTGTATCTTTCACTTTTGATACATTTCAACACTGTGCCCCTAATGGCCCAAGGGGGAACCATGATTAATGGTACTGAATGCCACTGAGAGGTCAAAGAAAATCAATAGGAATGCACTCCCGATCCATTTCCCAGCACAGATCATCCGCTAAGGGACCAATGCAGTTTCTGTGCCAAAACCAGTCCGAGAGCCAGACTGGATCTAGATAATCAGTTTCATCCAAAACCCTCAGGGCTGCTCTGCCACAAACCTCTCACCCACCCTCTCCCCTGAAAGAGATGCTAGACACTGTGTGATAGTTATTCAAATTACAGGAGTCCAAAGATCCCCCTCTGTAAATAGAGGCTCTGTTACCACTTCTTTCAGCACCCTATAGGTCAGCCTTTCCCAACTGGTGGGCCACCAGATGTTGTTTGACCACAACTCCCATCAGCCTCAGCCAGCATTGCCAATGGTCAGGAAAGATGGGAATTGTGGTCCAACATCTGGTGGACCACTAGTTGGGAAAGGCTGCTATAGGTAATGAGCTCTAACTCATTAGAAGAGTTCCCTAAGAGTCTTCCTCTACCATCTCTCTGCCTTTCTCTCTTTTCCCTATTGTGTTGTATTATGATTTTAGTGTTTTTTCTTTTGATTGTTTTTACTGTGTTGTAAGCCTCCTTGATTGCTCTGCTAAGACTCTGTTAAAAGTGGGAAGAAAGTATTTATTTACTGGATTTTATCCTGTGTGTTGACTGATAGCCTTCTTTTGGATGGCTTAAAGGGCTTTGTCACCAAGCATAGACCACAGTTTACGTAGGCTGAATAGCCATATATTTGATTGCCTTTAGATTCCACCCTTCTTCTAAGACAGAGATGTAATAGGTGGGGAACTAGTGGCTCACCAGATGTTGCTGGACTCCAACTCCCATCTTTCCTAGCCAGCATAGCCAGTGGTCATGGGTGATAGGAGTTGTAGTCCAGCAATAGCTAAAGGGCACCAGGTTCCTCATTCCTGCTTTAAGTATCTGCAATATATGTTTGATATTCATACCACTTAAAAGCTTTGCAACTGTTCTGAACCAAGAAGCAGCCCCATGTAAAATACCTCAGTCGCAAACCTGGGTTAGCCTGTGTGTGTATGTATGCACTCAGCTAGGAACTGCAGCCAAATAAGGCTCCTGAGAACTATGTCTATATGACACACATGTTTACAAATGCATGTTTGCCATGTTCACATGTCACATTTTCAGGTGTATGCTTAAAATATCTTGGGTGTACTTCAAAGAAACATAAGGGATCAGGTAACTCTTAGAAAATATGCAAATAAAAATAATTTGAGATACATCTTTGTCAAACCACGAAAAGAACAAGGCTAAACCTTGTGGTTGTTAAAACTGAAATCATGATATTTGACAGCTGTAAGTCTAATGCTTTTTGCAATAGAGTTTGTGAAAAAAACTAAACCATGTCTAGATGTCTATATTCATTATTCACAGGAATTGAGTGACTGACAGTGTTTGATTATGTGAATGACAAATGTGAACTACTTTAAGAGGCAAGTGGACTTGTCACTTAATATTCAAAAGCTTGAAAATAGTGACATTTTATTCTTGCAACAGGAATTTGTACTAATGAACACAAAGTGCATTGAGCTGATGGTACAAAATGCCTTGTATTTGTTCTCCCCTCTTTGAAATGTATCTATTATCCTTGAATTGCAGAGCTGTCATCTTAGTTTTGATGCTATTCTTTTCAGATTTCAGAGTATCCCTTTGTCTTGCCATATGTCTGATTTCTCTGCTAAGCCGTGGCTGAATTGATTATTATTGTTAATGTTAAAAATGGGGAAGGAAGAAGCCTTTCACCCAGTATAAGGAATTGTGGCACCTTTTATTTGAGGTGGATCTTTTATCTAAAGTCAATGAAATGCGTAGTTTAATATCTTCATAGACTTTTTTTCAGAGTGAACTGAGTTCTCAACCATAAACATTTTTTCAGACCTTCCTGATGTTGTTGGACTAAAGCTCCCATCATCCCTGATCATTGTCCACACTGACTGGGGCTGATGGGAGATGGAGTCCAACAACATCTTTAGCGCTAGACGTTCATCACCCCTGCTATTTATTTCTTTTAAAAATATTTCTATACTACCATATCAAGGTCCTGTACAACAGGAGACATAGAACACCATTAAAAACTATACAAGTGGTCATTAAAGTAATTGGCTAATAAAAAAAGATAAGAATTAAACAGCTACAAAGGCCTGTCGGCATAAAAAGAGACACCTGAAAGGCAAATGTGAAGTTGCCTGCCAAATCTCTGCTGGAAGAACATTCCAAAGCAGGAGACTGGCAACGCTAAATGCCTGACTTCTAGTTGTTGTTGTAGTAGTTGTAGTTGTTGTTGTTGTTGTTGTTGTTATTATTATTATATCCCGCCCTTCCTCCCAGCAGGACCCCAGGTGACAAACAGAAACACTAAAAACACTTTGAAACATCATAAAAAGACCTTAAAATACATTAAAACAAAACATTAAAAACATTTTTAAAAAGCTTTAAAAACATCTTTAAAAATTAGTTGAGGCTACTTGGGCTGCTGCAACATGGGGGACAACTAAAAGTGCTCAGACAGTCCTTTGGGTATCCAGGTATCTTTATAGTCTGCTATATGAAGACTAGTACCATAGCTAGTAAGCTGGAGGCTTCAGAAAACCAAGCACCCAAATGTGGGTACTGGCAAAATCCAGCCCCTAAAGTAGAGAGCCAGCAAAGGCCAATGGTAGGTGAGTGAGCAGAACACAGTCAGGAAGGGAACAGTCTGTTGGCACAGAGAGACAGCTCACTAACCTCAGTCAGCAAGTTGCTAGACTGATGGAGTGCAGCCTGTCTTGGAGCTATTTTTAGGCAGTGGCACTGGGTTGATTATCTGGAGTCACCTGATTGCCAGGACCAGTAAGATACTGTCTGAGGTGCTAGTGTGCTGACTTAAGCTACCTGGCATTCCCTCCTCTGTCCAGGAGTCCCCTTGCGTAGCAAGGACTAGGGAATTGGTGCCTGACCCGCGGGGATCCTGGTTTGAGCTCACTGCACCTCTCAAAATTAGATTGTATTCTAACAAAAATTGCCTCCCTCCCCTGCCTTTGACAGCTTCAGCTCAGGCTTTGATTTGTTGAAATGAGGATTTTTGGGTTGGCCCACTGAAATGCATTAGGAGAGTTCTACAGCTGAAAGAGGGTTGGCTGCCAGCCAGACCTAAGAGAGCCTAAGGGAAGTCTATGGGGGTGAAAATAGCTTCCAAAACGGGTAATCAGCATGGTGCCCTTCATATGCTTTGGACTACAGCTGCCATCAGCCCCACCTTGCATGGCCAGTGATCAGGGATGATGGGAGTTGTGGTCCAAAAAATCTGGAGCTAGGCAACTAACAGGGAAAAGCAGTATATACAGGGCGCAAATCAAGGAAACCCAGACTTACAGATTAGGTGGTTGGAAAGAATGGAGGGAGGGGAGGACAGAAACCTAGCAGGTGGGACGAAAGTGGTTGTGGCAGCAACATAGATTTACCTGTCCAACCTCACTGCAGGAGACCACTCACCAGCATTTTAAGAAGGGAGCTTTGTGTGCTGCCCATCAGCTGATTGTTGGGGGCTGCCAACTCCTGTAAATTACCTGAAGTCCCTGCAGATATCTTACACAGCTATAGTGGTCTTTTGATTTTGGGGGGACTAAAGTGTTGCTGACTTAGTCTAACAGAGCAATCCAAATTATAGGACGCCAGTGTGATTTACACCAGGATAAATTATGCTGCTGTAACTTACCCTTCTTCCAAACTGGGTTTAGTACCAGGGCTGTTGCCACTTGAACCAGTCCAAGTTTGGCAGAGGGGGGAAAAGGCTTTAAAATAGAATTTGACTTATAACACCCTTTTTGCTAGTGCTGCTGCATTGCTAGGTCAATCCCAAGACTCACCCTGCCATGCCCCTGCCACTCCCCCAGAATGCCTCTTTTTAGGACTTACCCCAGCTGAGGTGGAGGACTTCAGCTGCTGTAGCTCCAGCTGAGCACAGGCTTGAGCTGCCTATTTCAAACTGCTCATTCTGGTGGATCCTGGGTTTGGATTGCTCCCTGAATCCATACCCCAATGTTTGACAATCAGCTTTGTGTCTCACAAAGAGATCTCTGCAATTGGAAGGTAGAATTTCCTTTCTCCAGTCTTTTCCCCACCTCTCCCCATGACATTTTGCAGGTTCCCTCTTGTTGCATTATTTGAATTTTACTTGGACCCAAAAGGAAGCCATGGAGGAAAACTGACATGACATGGCATGTAATATAATTGATTGTATTTCACCTTTGAGTGCTATTAAATAAGCATCCAGGTTTCTGGGGTGGATTATTATAAAATTATTTACACGAAAACAGTTTCATATTCCTGGCCCTCATATGAACCCAACTTCCATTTCTTTTCCAGTTTCTTGGAGTTTTGCATGTTACTTACAACTGTCGCTGAGAGGTTGGATATTTCCTCTGACTGGAATGGAAACATGATGTTTTGAGCTCCTTGCAAACAGTATTAGTTATGTGATGTCAGTGATGAAATCCTCAGACTGGAGGAGAGAACATCTCTAAAATAGGAGATTTGAATATATAGCCTTAAAGGAAAGGAGCTAACCTTGGTGCTGATACCCTACTTACTGCTTAACATTGTTCTACCACGCTGTTACTCTTGCCTGGGCTTGCACCCTATCAGTGATTTCTAAATGAAGAGCGTGCCCCCATCGACAGTGATAATTTAATGCCACAGTTTGTATTTTACTTTTTAATTGTCTGATATTCATAGAAATACTTACTGAAATTTAAGTAATCTCTTCATTGGGTTCATGTCAATGTGTTAGCACCACATTGCCTCTGTTGCTTGGTTGAAGGCAATGGTTGTGTTGAGAATGAAAAGAACTGGAAAGCCTTGGATTCACTTAGTAACATGACGATCAGCATCCTTGCTAGAACATTTGTCTGTCCATCTATTCCAGCTCCCAATATTCTATCACATCCTAATGTGATGCAGGACCTGGGCAGAGTTATGTGGATAAGGGCAGGTTTGATTCTCCATTTCTGGGAACTTCCAGTGGAAGAGAGACACTGGGTGGTGTCATATACCATAATAAGCCATATTATTTTGCAAAATGAGTCTCTGAAGGTGTTGTGAATATATTCATGTATTCATCAACCTGCTATAAGTGTGTTATACTGATGTTTTTGTTACCCTTATGATACTACTTTTAAAAGTGCAATAAGTCATAAGCTGAATGAACGAGTGAATGTTTGAACAGATGTTAGCTGTCCTTAAACTGCTGAAAGCTATTGATAGCTATCTCAAACAAACAGACCATTGCTTTTGAGAAAGCCTGAGATGAGCTAACTTCTTTGGAAGTTATGAATTAACAAGGCCCAAATTTGGTTGAAATTGCATAGCAGTCTTCTAGAAAGGACAACAGCATCCTGATAAGGCCAGGGATCCCTGTAAATCATGTCAGCTTGCCTGTCATGCAACTTTGGAAAGAGCAAACCAAGAAAGAGGCTGGAAGGACTGAACAATTAGAGGTAGGAAACTGTAAGAACTTTGGGGACAAAAGCCTCTGGAGTACCCCAAGGAGCAGCCCGCCCACCCCCTCCATCCGTGTATGCTACTAGACAGGGCAGCTGTCTTCAGTAACGATACCCTTGCAGAGCATGTATGAATGTGTTATATGAATGAGAGCGCTTGACTAAATGAAAATAATAGTTTTTGAAAAATGGTACCACTGCCTTGGTCTCCGTGCTTTCCCCCTACAATCCTGGGGTACATTCATAGCAGTGGGATCCAACTGGAATGGCCCAGTGGTAGAATGGACTTCTGTTTGTGTAATGGGACTTATCCTTCTTTGCTATCCCCTTGTAGCTCCCCAAGTGCCCCCCAAATCTGCTCTGGAGAGTTGAGGAACCCTCCAGAGCAGATTCTTGGGGGGGGTCTGCAGGAGGGAAGAGAGGAAGGGGAAGTCCCATTGCATGAATGGAAGATTGTTTGCATGACGTTGGTTATCACTCTGCTTTTTATTTAAGATATTTCTGTGTACATATACAAAGCAGTCCACAACAAGATGCAGTAAAACGTGATAGAACAATTAAAAGCATGGAGCAGCAGAAAACTGCCTTTTAAAATACTGTAATAAAAGCAGACAAAGCAGACAATAAAAACATCAGCCAGCAATCGTCCATTAAAAACTCTGGCGAAATAAAAATGATGGATTGGTGCCAGCTGAACCTGCTAAAGGAGGGATTGCTGTTATACTGTATCACTATTGAGTGAGGCTATATATATGTGTGTGTGTGTGTATGTTTATATATAAAATAATAGTGGCAATTTTCTCTCTGGGGAAAAGTAAAGCCCTTGGGACACTGTTGTGGTGAGGGCCACACTGGGTACTCCTGCAGAGCCTTTCATCATGTTGATTGCATCACTCCAACATGCAAGGGGTCTGTGCACATAACAGCAGGCACACTTTTGTTATTCATGGGTCGCTTTTCCAAATATCTAAATCATTCGTAGATAGTAGCCATGAGTTAACTTGAAGCTTAAAAGCAGAGCAGTCACTTCATCAGGACACACAATTTTCTTGACAGACATCACAGACTTGTGGGGCTTAAAATGCTGTCCCTGGACACATTTGATGTCCACTAAAAGTAAGAAATTTATAAAAGGTTAATCATGGAGAATGTGTTAAACCAAAATTCTTAAAAGGCCTCAAACGTAGGTCCAGATATCTGGCAGCAAAGTAGATAGGTATTGAAGGCCTAAGTAAAGAAAGGTGCAATGTGTTTTCAATAAGCATTTTAGGAACAAGTGCCTGGTTAAAAGTAACAACACTTGGATCTTGTGAAGATGCCTAAAACTGTTCTATTCAGTAATATCTTTATTGCATCTTATTGCTCAGTAACTGCAAAGCAATGAAAACTCTTCTGTCCCTCAGCACCTGCAGGTCTGTAGATATATTTGATTGCAGAAATGTAAACTTAAAAACATTACAAGGGCTCTGCTGGATCGCATCAAATGTCCAACATCCCATTTCCCACAGTAGCCAATCAGATGCCACAAAACTGGACTCTTCTCTAACTTCTGCGACCTTGGAGACATCCCAGACTCTGACTCTGCTGCGTTGCTTTCACTTCCCCCTGCCTGAGAAGTTCCAGTGTTTTTATTAGCACTTAACTCTTTCGCTGTTACGCTTGGCCTTGGAACTGGCAGAGAGTCATCACTAGCCAGCTTTGAGGCTTCTGGAAAGAGGCTCTCTGTAACCACCTCATTTCCTTCATCAGTGCTGGCAATGTCCTCCCCAAAGTTGGCAACTCCTTCTTCATCCTCCCAATCTTGCCAGTTTCTCCTTGTGGCCCATGACAGGGATGTGTAAGCCAATGTGTAAGCCTATTTCTACTTTCTGGACCAGTCCAAAATCCTCATCAAGAGACATGATTGTATCTCCCTTAAAAACAATTCACATTGCCTTTGCAAGGCTTGCTTGAATAACATAGGAACCATGATTCCAACAGAAAGGTTACATTTTCCCCCTCCTCCTCTTGCTGAATAAATATGTTACTCATTGTTTGCAGGGTGGTTTGCTTTTTGTCCCTACCTATTTCCATTTTGTACTAACAAAACTGAATTGTGTAGTGAATTTTCCATGAAGAACAAACCATTGTTTGAAGTTGCAATAAAAAGCAGTGATCCTTGATTCTCTAGTCAATTTTCCAATTGGCTAGCAAAATAACATGTATTTTTCACGGTAAATGACTTTTTTGGGGGGGTGAAGCAGGAATGAAATTAATTTTGGGCTAATTGTCGTTCATCTGTCACCTTTTAATATCTGCATGTTCTTTTTACAAATCCATCTTTGTAGCCTTTTTGTGATATTTGGCTATTAATCTATGCACCATCTTTTATGGTGCCTAACTTATTTCAAGGATTTCTTGGAATGTATGTGTGTTTATAAAGTGCATCAAGAAAGCAGCCACCAAATTGAGTACCAGTTGGAATAGCGGGTTGTTGTCGTTCTGTCTGCAGTGCTTGCATCATGGCCATTGATTTGCAGAATTGAATCTGAAGTAATCCAATTAAGGGGGCAAAGAATTACATGACAAGCTTTGTCATCTATATTTGCTTATCTCAAAAGAGAGACTGAGGGCTCCCAGTGATCAACCCAAGCAAGTGCAAAAGTGGTTGATTAATTTCCTTTTGCTCTTACTGTCAATATACTGAAGTAGAAAATCAAATTTTCTGTCCTTCAGAATCAGCATGTCAATTCTCTCTCCAGTTTTCTTTTAACAGCATAGCAGTGGTGGCAGCAAAAGCAGTGTCTCCGTCTTAAGAAAGGCAGTTGCTGTAAAAAGGATTATGTGCATATTCTGCAACTCTGTGTAAACACCTAAAACGCAGATGGCTTGGCATGGGTGCTGTATCCAGTAACTTCAATCATTTCAGCTTCTTTATATCTGTCATAACCTAGACCTTGAACATCAAGCAGGACTAAGACATGGGCAAAGAGAAGCCAGACAGGTGGGGTGAGACAGTGCCAGGGCTTGAGCTCTGAAACAGAGTCTGAGCTTGACAGTCAGGGCAGAGATAGCCAACTGAATGCTCTCCAGATGTTGCTGGACTGCAGCCCATCCTCCCTGATCATTGGTCATGTTGGCTGGGTCTGATGGGAATTGTAGTCCAACAACATCTGGAGGGTTATTCCTGAGCTGGGGCCAAATTGCACATTACGGGAAATGTGTTGTAGCATTTCATATAAGTGTAGTTTAAACCAGTGTTTCCCAACCTTTATGAGTACGGGACTCCCTTTGTAAACTCAAAAAATTTTGTGACCCCTACATGCTAATTGTTGTAATTTTAGTCTCTGTTAATTGAAAATAATACACAATGAAGTGTTAAGTAATGTCATTTTGTTATTCATCTCAACAACAAATATGATGATATTTATTTGATTATATTTATTATCTGCCCTTCACCAGAAAGTCCCAGGGCAGATTACAGAATATAAACAACTTCTAACAAATTTTGAAGGATAGTTAACTTACTAGGTAACTAGGGGCTTCGTGCGCACACGCACGCACGCACGCACGCACGCACGCACGCATGCACGCACACACACACACACACACACACACACACACACACAGGAACTCCAGAACAGGCCCCTCCCAAAATGAATCTGCTCAGATAATTACTTCTGAAACTCACAATGTGAAGAAGACTGAAACCAGGCCATATTCACACCATGCATTTATCCCGTTATTATTCCACTTAAATAATCATGGTTTCCCCCAAAGAAGCCTGGGAAGTGTAGTTTATGAAGGGTGCTGAGGGGAGGCTCCTGTTCTCAGAGGGCTACAGTTCCCTGAGTGGTTTAACATTCCAACCCTCCTCCCAGGAAACTCTGGGAATTGTAATCTGTGAGGGGAACAAGGTCTCGTAACAACTCTCACCACCCTTAAGAAACTACATACTTTGGGGGAAGCCGTGACTGTTTCAAGTGGAATAATAGTGGAATAAATGTGCAGTGAATGCAGCCCAAGAGCGTTCAGGTGACCCAATGATTTAACTGTTGACAGGTTCTTAAAATCAGGCTCATACATCCATGGTATAACTGAGTTAATGAGAAGGCAGGTGCTGTTTTGCAGCTGTCACAGATTGGAAGTCTGGTTGAAGCGATGTAAGTTTCAACCTTAAATCTGGTTCCACATCTAACTTGTTTCGATATTTTGATTTCAGTGCAACAAGTGCATTGGCTTCTTTTCTCCCCCCCTTCTCCTCACCTCCCCCCCCCCACAAGAAAAGGGATTCCTCTTACTTTTCAAGAAGCTACCATGCTGGGAGGGAAGAAGAAATGCCTTCTGACTTTTTCAGCCCAGCGCTGCTCCCCCTTCATCAGAGAGGAGAAAAGCCTTGGTAAAAGCTTCTCCTGCCTCCACTCCCTTTTCCCTTTACTGCAGGTTTTCAATCTGGGCTGGCTTCCTCCTGCACACCGTGTTTGGCAGGAAGATGTGCAGTGTAGGCACTCTAGAATGGGAATGATCCAGATTGCATGTGTTGTGGCTGCCTGGCAGAAAATCACCAGATATAGAATGTATGTTGGGTAGTTTTAAGCTGCGCAGCCACTATGCATACAAGCTGAATCACTTCTGTTCAAAAGAGCTTGCAGTGCACACCTTCCTGTTCAGCCCAAACCATCTAGTTCAGGAGGAAGGCGGCTAGTTAGGTGGTGGTGCAGCAGCGTTATGTCTGGGACTGGGGAAGAGAAGCGTTTAGCACCCTTAACTAACATGCATCTGCAGTGCCTTTAGTTTTGAACTTGTTTCAGGATTTCTCACAAAATTCCCTAGAATGACATCACAAACACACACGCACTGAGCCTCATCTGCTGCCCACCCAGGAAAGATAGGGTACCTGAAAGCCTATCGATCAATTATATATCCTTCACCATCTCATTATGAAAGTAAAAAGGAGATCTTCAAATTCCCTCTATTTAGCGTTTATCGATTTTGCGGCCGCGTTCGACTCAATTGATCGCCTCCTGCTTTGGAGGAAATTAAATAAGGCTGGCATCGATAAAAGACTCCTGTGGCTCCTCCAAATTTTACATCATGATACTAATTTAAGAATTAGACTGGGTTTCAACGGGGTTCTATCCCAAAAAGTACAAATGAGGAAAGGAGTCAAACAGGGCTGTATATTGGCCCCTTTCTTATTTAATTTTTTCATCAATGATATTGTTTTAGCCATGGCCTCCCCCACATTTTTTCCTCCTGCGATTAAACAAAGGAAGATTCCTGTTTTACTTTACGCCGATGATTTACTCCTCCTCTCCCAGACTAGAATCGGATTCAAACGAATGCTTTTACACCTCCAAAATTATTGTGATTCACAATCTCTACAAATCAATTATACAAAATCAAAAATAATGGTCTGTGGAAAATATAGTAAAACTAAATCCACCTGGCTTTTAAATGGCCATACCTTGGAGCAGGTTCATACCTTCAAATATCTGGGAATATATATTAATAATAAATTGTCTTGGTCACATCATTTGGCCCACATTAAACTCCAAGCGCTCAGGGCCCTCGGTCTACTGAAGAAATTCTTTTATACCAAAGGTGGCCAATTGCTAAGACCCATGGCCAAACTTTATACTTCAAAAATCCTTCCATCAATTTTGTACGGAAGTGAGATTTGGGGCCCTTCTTTGCGCCGAGCCCTAGAGCCACTCCAGAACACCTTTTACAAGCATATCTTAGGTCTTCCTAAAGGCACCCCGGCAGCGTTTTTGAGAACAGAACTCACTTCCCCCTCCATAATGGCTAGGATTGATCTAGTGTTTTTATGTTATTGGAAAAAACTCTCTGCTATTGACCCTCCCTCTCTAACTAAATTATGTTGGGAAGACCAGCTGGTAAATGGGGGATGGGCAAAAAAAATGTTTGCCCTAGGCGTCCAGTACCTCCTTACACCCCCCCACGCTTAGTAATCTAAGCCCCAACACCTTGCGTAACCAGATCTTTGATTCTGATCTACAACAAGATAGGGCAGCAATTGCAAATTCTCACTTCTCAAGATGGTTCTTGTATATCACACCCAATTATGTGTGGCCCAATTATCTAGATATTTTGACAAGGGCTCCACTTAGGAAAGCCTTTACTGAACTTCGCTTTCAGGTAATGCCCTCGTCTTATTTACATGGCAGATATCTTGGTATCCCATATGACTTAAGACTATGTATAGCTGGCTGTAAGGTACCTGATGATCTTTTACATTATTTGTTAGACTGTCCAATGTTTTCTTTACCAAGAGCAAAATTCTTACTTCCAATACTTAACATGAAAAACAATTTGAATAGGTTTCAAAAAGTAACTTTTTATTATCTTCTGTTCAACCATATATAGTAACTTCCACTGCAAATTTCGCCTTGGCTGCAAAGAACTTAGAGCCACCTATATCAAGAATAGCGGTGAAAATTGATGTTTAAATTTTATTTTATCCAAGCATTGCATTTCTTCTTTTAATGTATATATGTTGATACTTCTTTTGTAATAGCCTATGGCTATATACAGATTATTAATAAACGAAAGCCTATTTGTGGGCATGAGATTTTATACAGGTGTTGACTTGGGGGGGAGATATCTTACCTGATTTTGCTTATATTCTATGAGGTACCGTATGCATTTGAGAGCATAACACTAACACCACTCCGGGAGTAATCCTGCTTCCGTGTAGCTTCCTGTTGCTCCAGAGACCTCCCACCCTCCATGCCCTCGCCTGCCGCCTGCCCCAGCCTCAGCCATGCGCTGACCATTCTGCTCCCCGAGGAAGACCAACTTGAACTTGCGCAGCAAGTTGCCAAACTCGCTGCTGGCTCCTCCAGGTGCCAACATGACAGGCAAGCAGGGCTGGCGCGGGGGGTGGAGGAGGGGGAAGAAAGGAAAGAAGAGGACCCAGCCAGGGAGAAGGGAGGGAAAGGTGACCAAGTAGCTGGGCTGGGCTGACCAGAAAAAGACACCGCTCCAGCCAGTTGTGTTACTTCCACTCTGCAACTACGCAGAGGATTTAGGCGGGAAGGGTGAGCTCATCCAGTGCCGTGAGAGGAGACAATGGGAGCGTCATGAGATCGACGTCATGGGTGGGAAAGGTTATGTTGCTGGCGGCGGGGTAGTACCGCAGAGATAGAAAGGGGTAGAGCCAACATTCCACCCGTGGCTTACCATTATTTGCAGTTCCTTTTTAAAAAAAACACTATCATCTTCGTGACCCCTTTCTGATTGTTTTGCGACCCCCTTGGGGGCCGTGGCACCCAGGTTGGGAATCACTGGTTTAAACCAACAATTGGTGCCATGTGGGACGGTGGTCGTAATCCAGTTTAGGACTGCAAAAAGCTCTACGCTTTCCTGCCGTAGTCCCAACAGGATTCACACATAACATGTTGCAGTTTGGTTTGGGAGGGGAGTTCTGATCCAGAACCTCCTTAACAGCAGCAGAGGGTGTTTAAAACTGCACTTAACTTGCCGTTTGGCCCTTAGAACTGCAGGCCAAAGTAGCCATTGCATTAAATACATAGCTACATAACTTGTTTTTCCTTAAACAATTACAGGTGAGGGGGACTCTTGACTCTTATTACTTCACTACCCTGATTGCTCCCCCTCTCCCATATGCAGCAAGTAATGTTAGAAAAAGTTTCTAGCAGTACTAGAGGTGGCGTGGGGAGGTGATCTCTATTTTTAACATAATGGGGTTTTGAAGAGAAAATCCTCCCTTCCCCCAAGTTGCATTCCCAATAAGAACTGGGATCTCCCATATCTGTCATGATTGAAGGAAAATCAAGATACATGCCATTATTCATCTTATATATTAAGCCAGGAACCTATGGGTATCTTAATTCAGCAACATCTAAACTCCCATCATCCCTAACCACTGGCTATACTGGCTGAGGCTGATAGGAGTTGGAGTCCAACAAACATCTGGAAGGCCCCACGTTCCCCAGCCTATTATTAAGTGGACACCTAGTTGGACCCTGAGACGTCATTGGAACCAAGTAGTCATCTCTCAAGTGAACTGTCAGTGGTCCTGAATGCCATGCATCTGACCAGGTTTCTTCTCCAGGTTTTGGGGCTTGGAATATATATTCTGCCTCCCTACTTGAAGATGTCCTGCACGTTCGAGGGTGTTCATCTTTCAGGACCTGGAATGTATTTTCAGAATATGTTTGATAGTTTGTTACATGTTTATCCCTCTCTTCGTCCAGGGAGCTCACAGCAGCATACGCTCATGCTTTATCCCTTTCCATTATTGTTTCATCCCCATAACAGCCCTGTGAGGTAGGTTAGGCAGAGAGATAGTGACTGGCCCAAGGTCACTCAATGAGCTTCATGATGGAGTTGATATTTGAACCTGTGGAATTTAAATCTGGGTTCATGCCAAGACTGACATTCTAACCACTACACCAGCTCTCAACATAATCTTTATGGTGGGATAGGGAAGTCCTATCCTGTGGGCTGGATGCAGCCGATTTCATCCACCCTCTTTGACAGGGAGCTGGCGAGAGGAACAAGGACTTTGATGGTTGTGCTAAGTGTATGATTACAGGTCCTTCCTCTGCAAGAAGATCTGTGGCAAGAAGATCAAAGCAGAGGGGACAATGTCTCAGCAGAGAGGCAGTTTTGAGTTACTTGCAAATATGAAAATAGTCATCCTTGCAGTTTTCAGGGTGCAATTAAATGTTGAAGTTTGAGGCTTTGAAGAAGTACAAGGCAGGGAATACAGTCAAGTTAACATGATTTATATTCTTCTCCTGGGATTAGTGAGTTCTTACCTTTTGCACCATCAGGACTCGGTAGTGGAGACTACACATTTTGTGTGTAAAAAAAAAAGTCTATGGAGAAAACAGGAGGTGAAACGAGTGGAATTACTAAGAATGTATGTGTGCCCATTCCCTTGGGAAATAACTTTGTGTCTTTGTGTTAAGGGTGTGGAATTGTGTGTAGGTCTGGTCCTGCCCACTATTGACATCCAGCCCCAACAGCTTTCCATTGATATAATGCCTCTCTCGGCCCAAAAAAGGTTCCCCACCCTGCTTTATGGTTACAAATGACATTTTAAAATAACCCTAGTGGAATCTTGAAAGCCAGATAGGAGCTTTAGGCTTTTTGATGGTCTCGGGTAGGGCTTCAGTGCCATGCACCGTTCCTTTCCTTTGACTGGATAAATTATGCACAATAAGCAAACAAACATATTTGCATAATTTATGCAAGTAACAGAATTATTTAGCACAGTTTGAGTTTCCCTGGTGCATTTTTATTTTCAAAGAAGCACAGAGTTATTTATAAAGATTCTGCTTATAAATCCTACACTTTCTATTCCTTCTCACATTAATTTGGGGAAGTTATACGTACTGCAATATGATTTGTTCCTTATTTTTATTAAGATATACCATTTATTCTGAATGCACCTGACTCATCTGAGACCTGAGACATGCCACATCTTGGGAAATGTTGGCTTTTGATAGGTTCCCAGGAAGTGGGAAATCTTAATCCTTATGAAGTACCATGGTGGTTTTCCATGCTTATGTCACTAGATAGTAAATCTCGTATATGGGTTGTTGCATGTGGGGCGGGTTCTTAGAGCATTTGACTCCTATTGGATACAAACTTGTATACTGACTTCTTGGCTCAGTTCAAAGTGCTGATTGTTAGCTTCAAAGCAGGGATGGGGAACCTGTGACCCTCTAGATGCTGCTGGACTATATCCTTGACGATTGGCCATTCTGGGTCTAGGACCAAGGCTGATGGAGTCCAGCAACATCTGGAAAGCCACAGGTTCCCCATCCTTGCTTTGAAACCTTAAATGGATTAGGACCAGAATACTGAAAGGAACTAACTCTACTCAAGTCAAAAGGAAGATCCTTTTGTGTGTCGTGCCACCATCTGAAGCAGGGGGAGGCTTCTTTGCTTCCACATCTAGGCTCTGGAACACCCTTCATGGGATTTCCATCTGGCTTCCACCTGTGGACCTATTTATTTATTTCAGAAAGCCTTTGACTTGGCCAACGCCTGATTTCACAAGCCTTGGTTCCTCTGGGGTTCAGGTTGCTTCTTTTTATCTGCTGCTCCTGTTATGTTTTTGTGTTTTAGGCACATAAACAGAGGAACGTAGCAAGCTGCCTTATACTGAGTCAGATCATCGGTCCATCTAGCTTGGTATATTCTACACTGACTGGCAGTGGCTTTCCAAGGTTTGGGGCAGGAGTTCTTCTCAGCTCTACCTGGAGATCCAATCGGGGATTGAACCTGGGACTTTCTGCATGCAAGGCAGATGTTCTGCCGCTGAGCTATAGAACTGCATTTCAGCTTTTGATGTAAGCGCCTTCGTGCATTTTTGTTGTCATGGAAAAGTGAGATATGATTGCTTTTAATAGTAGTAGTAGTAGTAGGTAGTAGTAATAGCAATAATAATTAATAATGAGACATACGTCATAGAATCGTAGAGTTGGAAGGGGCCTATAAGGCCATCAAGTCCAACCCCTGCTCAGTATAGGAAATATATATTTAAAATGATTCTTTTTTAAAAAAGAAAACTTTCCTTGTCACTTAACTTTAAAGTCACATATACTGTATATAAGTCAAATATTGAAAAATGGATGTTGAGATATGGATACCGAAATATGGGTGTCCTTTTCCTTAGCAACACCTTATTCTGATCTCTCTTCACTCTCCAACCTCTCTGCTATCCCCCTCTCTCACCTTTCTCCCTCTTTCTGCTGTCCCATTTTTCCTCCTCTCTTTTCCCTTACCCTTCTTCCTTTCCTCCCTCCCCTCTCCCCTCCTTCCCTCTTTTCCACCCACCCCCTCCAATTATTATTGTCATTATATTTATTTGTTTTTCAACTGTGTTGAAAGTGTCTCTTTTGAATATTGGATATCATGTCCCCTTCATGTATTTGAAAAACTTTACAATAAACAATTTGTGTTTGTTTGTTTTTTAAAACGTGGGTATGTATTGGTTGCATCCTGTTGTCTCTCAATATTTCTGAATCACAACTTCCTTCTAGCTTTTTACAAATTGTTAAGGCACAACTGGTGCAGCTATCATCAGAAGCATTTAATTAAACTCTAAGGGAAAAGACTTCTAGCACCTGGTCTGAAGCAACATATTGTATCTTAAAATTGACAAGAATGAAACCAGGTGTGTACCATGCACAGACATCTATGTAATCGCTTGAGATTTACATCTCAGTGTCCCTCTTCTATTTCATATCAAAAGTGCTTCTTGTCTTTCTGTGAATTGGCATCATATGTTTTCTGAATTTGTACCCAAGAATGGAGGGTAACATTCTGAGGATGTATTTTGCTTTCACAGTAGTAGTGTCTGAAAGTCTAGGGATCTATTTTCCTTTATTTATTTTTTTGGCTAGTATGTAATAAACATTGAAAGTCTAATATTTCTAACATTTTGGGACTGAGATGGGCTAAGTAAAACACATTTATGACGTCTAACTGCCAAGCACTACAAACACACACACACACACACCATTTTAAGAGACAACTGTTTTTCTCTTTCTGACATTTCAAATGTTAGGGGCACAGATCAATTTTAGCAGCAGTCTGAAAACATCCTAGAACTGCAGTCTGAAAACATACCTATTATAATGCAAATCCAACTGAACAAAGTGGGACTGACTTCTGAGTAAATTTGTTTAGGATGGAGCTGTAAATATATTGGGTTGTATCCAGCTAAGTCCTGCTCATAGTAAACCCATTGAAATTGATACGCCAAAGTTAGTAATGTATGTTCATCCTCAGTGGGTTCAGTACTTTGAGTAGGAGTGTCATTGGACACCACCCATTTTTGTTTAGGATTCAACTGTAAATATCTGAAAGATTACTTCCTTCCCTATTTAGCCTCTCAGGTGTTAAGATCAGCAGAGGAGGCCCTCTTGGTAGTTCCATTAGCCTCAAAAGCTTGGGCAAGTGGGGCGAGGTAGTAGCCTGGGAGAGGGTATTCTCTTATTGCAGCCGCTAAGTTGTGGAACTCCCACCCCACAGAGGTGCATGTGGCACTTTCACTATACACTTTTTGTTATATGCTGAAGACATACCTCTTTCCCCTGTCCTTTGACCCTTGATATGTATATTTTTAGGCTGGCTTGTACTGGATTTGAGGCTAGCTTATACTGAGTCAGACCACTGGTCCATCTAGCTCAGTATTGTCTACACCGACTGACAGCAACTCTCCAGGATGTCAGAAAGGAATGTCTCCCTGCCCTATCTGGAGATTCTGGGGATTGAATCGGGGATCTTCTGCATGCAAAGCAGTTGCACTGCCACTGAGCTACGGCCCTTCCCCACCTTATTCTTGTGTTTGTAATTTGCTGTGACCTACCCTGGGACATTAGGATGACAGGCAGGTTATAAATCAAAATTAAGGTGTACATCCTAGAGGGGGATAAATGTAATAAATAAATAGAAATAAATGAAAAGTTGAAATGAGGCTGAATTGCTAATTATGTTATACCACACATGGATAACCAATGGGCCACATTATTTATTTGTTAAATTTATATCCCATCCTTCCTCCCAGAAGAAACACTAAAAGCACTTTAAAACTTCTTAAAAATAATAGACTTTAATATTAAAACTAAAGTGTTTTAAAATATCTTTAAAAACATCTTAAAAAGTAATTCCAACACAGACTGGGATAAGGTCTCTACATAAAAGGCTTGCTGAAAGAGAAAGGTCTTCAGTAGGCACCGAAAAGATAACAGAGATGGTGCCTGTCTAATATTTAAGGGGAAGAAATTCCAAAGGGTTGGTACCACAACACTAAAGGTCCGCTTCCTGTGTTGTGCGGAACATTGTTTCTGCAACGTTGCCTTCTTGGCCACCGTTGCTGCTGATTATCTTCCAAGTTGTGCCGCTGCTGATTCGCAGCATTTCATTTACTTCCTTATTCAACACTCTGGCAGCTGCTCTTAGAGGGGGGTGACCACAGAGCATCCAGTGAGCGTCTTGCCTGCTGTTTTCAGTGCCTGGGCATTGACCTAAAGTTTATTTTATTTTTTTATTTTTTTTATTATTTGATTTCTATCCCGCCCTTCCTCCCAGTAGAAGCCCAGGGCGGCAATTTGAATTGGGAAGTTGAGGCCTTGAGTATGGATCACTCCGTTGATTCTGGAAAGAACTCGGTGTGTGTGTGTGGGGGGGTGGCTCCTGAAGTGTGTTGTGGAGATGATGTGGAAGGGTTGTAGCTGTAGCCAGGGAAGCAGGTAGAATGTAGTGCCAAAGGAGTTTGAGCAAGGAGTTTCACTCAGATGTGCTGTCTGGAATAGAAGCCCCAGCTCTACAGTTGTAAAAAGTTCCTACATATTGGATGCAGGAAGGAGCTGCCTTTCTCTTTCTCTTGGGCTTATTGGGGTATCCAAGGAAAGTGTGTTTTATTTTATTTATAAAAATAATTTTATACTGCCCTTTATATACTGCAATATCAGGACAAAGCACAACAATAAAACATATTTACAAACAGTGCAAAACAATCATTACCATGGTGGCCCGGTAAAAAAAAGCTCCAAACAGCTGCATCAAGCCTGTTGGCATAAAAAAGTCTTTCCGAGATGCCCAAAAGTCAAATCGTTCTGTCTTCCATCCACCCTCTTTACTTGGTTTCTTGATTTAGTGGCTGGGCAAATTGGGAGTAAGTGGGCAGTTTAGAGGAAAAGTCATTTCTGGGTAATTTCTTGTGAACTTTTGTGCATGTGGCAGTCTTGAACCACTGTAGAAGCCAGGCACTGTGAGTGCATATGTGAATGGTCTAGGGCAGTGGTTCCCAAACTCCCCCCCCCCTCACGGACCATTTGAAAATCGTGGAGGGTCTTGGCGGACCACTTAATGATTTTTCTGCCTGTTCTAGCAATTGTAACATGCTGTGCTAGGCACTGTAAGATTTTTAATTGTATTTTTGTTGTTTGTTTTATTTCTTATACATTGTATTAAAGTTTGAATTCCGTAGAGTTCAAATTGTAATACGATACAAGAAATAATACAATTAAAATCAATATAAATGTTTAACGATGCATGTGCTATCTCCAGTTTTAAACCACAAATCATCCAGTTTTACCAAAAGCATGCCATCGACTACCTGAATGAAGCTTGTGGACCACTGGTGGTCCATGGACCACAGTTGAGCAACTTGCCATTGGCTCTGGTCATGCTCATGACAACACACTTTGGCATGTACTCCTTGACCATCCACCCACAGCCTTCAGGGGCAAAAGGATTGGACACCCCTGTGTTTTGTATTCAGTTGTAGTTTAGTGTGGGGAAAGTAGGTAGAGCTTTTGACTCTGACCTGGGCGCCATTCCCTGCTGAGCCATGGGTGACTTTGTGCCAGTCAGTAGCTCCACCTTGCAGAATTGCTGCAAGGACAGAATTGGGAATCTCTCTCAATGAAGGGCAGGATGCAAGTACGAAACAATAGCCCATGCCTTTTGTTTGTAGGTTACCTCAAGGGGTTTCTAGCCTCTTCTCAAACATTTTACTGGAAAGCTGGAAAAAGCCAGTCTGTGTTTGCTTTCTGTCTTTGTGGCTGTCTGAGCTCCCTTTTTAGAATGGGTTACCTGACTGTTCTATAGATTTGCAATCGAAGCACATGTCCAAGCTCAAAATTTGCTTTTCTGGTTGCTCAGCTTTGTCTGTTGACAAACCTCTTTTAAGAAACCAGGCTTGCAGAATGTAAAACACATTAATGTTTGCTGTCCCGGAATTGTACTTCAAATCTTTACCATTCTGAAGTAGAGACATCTTGGGTTATGAGGGCAAATGACAGTAAATAAAGATGTGGAAATGCTGGTGAATACATTGACCTTGGAAGTGCAAGCTTGTAGTCAGGACTTGTAAATCTGTAGAGATACCTTGTAAAGTCACTGTTTAAACTTTTTCTGGTTGTTAAGGGCTTCTGCGGAAGTTATTTGCTAATGTCCCCATCCAGGAAATGTGCAGTCAAATAATGCATAACCTATCATTTTTAAAAAAAAATATGATTATTTTCAAGCCCATGATATAACTACTCTTTGCTTTGCACAGTGGAACAAACAGAGCATGAAATTAAATGTCACATATTAAATTTGCTGATTTAACCCCCCCCTTTTTTTTTTCTTGTTTTGCCTTTGGAGTGGTCAGTTTTATTGTTAGCAGAGTCCATAGTAAATCCTTGTTTAGTGCAATTCGGAAAACAAACTTAATACAAAAAGGAATGGATTCAGGTAGTACTTTGAAAAATAATAGTTCTGAAGTAAAAGAACGGGTGGTGTACAGAGAGAGAGTGATGGTCTGATTGTTTGTTGCAGTGTCTTTTCATGAATAGTGAAGCTACAACCAGGGTGATGTGCAGCTTTGTAATATAGCACTTGATAAACAAGCGAAGATAATATTTGGTGACTTCAGTCCTGTTGCCTGGCCCACCTGAAGAGCAAGATGTGGTGAGGTTCCCCAGGGTGGTGATTTGATTTGTCCTCTGGTGGAGGGAGCTTTTCAGAAACAATCTCTTCCATGAGATTTCCTCTCCCTTTTTCTTTTTTTTCTAAATGATTTGCCACACATTTTCAAGTATTATCTACGTAGTTTAAGAGACTTCATAAAATATATTGTTATAGGATTGGCCTGGTGGGTCGGGGGGTTGGTTGGTTGGTATGGATGAAGTCTGTGGGTACCCTTCAAACCTGTAATTCTTTGTCTGCAGAGATGGAATTTGTAGTAAAAGAACCTGCTGAATTGATCAAATCAGCTCCTTTGCTAGGGTAATGGGTTCATATCAAGTCTGTCAAGTACCTGATCTACATGTCGGAAGACTTGGTCAAAAGCAGATGCATTGCCATAGGAACAACTGGGGTAGGCATCCCCCCTCCCAATCCTAGGGCCAGGAGGTAGCCTGGATGTTTTTAATCTGAACTGGGAGCTAGAAAGAGTCTCACTGTCTGAGCTGAATCCAAAGCAGTTATGACTTTGAGGAGCCTCCCTAGAAGCCTAGTGGAGGAAGCAAGATCTGCTGAGGTGTGTGAGCCCTTCCATTTCATGCTCAGGTTGTATCTATGTGTAATCAGGGCTGTGGAGTCGGTATGTCAAACCCTGGACTCCAACTCCGACTCCTCTATTTTTCTACTGTCCAACTCCGACTCCGTCTCCTTCATAAATGGCAAATGTATATTAATGTATTAATATTAATATTAAAATTAAAATATTAATTTTATTTTGAAGTCGGAGTCAGTACATTTCTACCGACTCCAACTCCGACTCCACCCAAAATTGCTTCCGACTCCACAGCCCTGTGTGTAATAAAACCATATATTGTAAAGACACCACAGTCTCTGCTGACCTTCATTCCAAGGAAGCCAAATCCTGGGTAAGTGCTGGAACCGCTGGAAGTCTCTTACCGCTCAGAGATTGGGGTGCACGCAACAGTGTATAGCCTGTTAAAGGGTTGGGGGATCTTTTTTGGCCTGTGGGGTGCATTCCAGTGGTGGGGAGGACCAGAGACAAAAGGCTGAGCAATTAATGCAAAATTTACCTTTGTATAGTAGGCTAGTTTCTACACATTCACACATCCAGACAAGCAAGAGGGTTCATTTGAGTTCAATTACACATTCCAGGTAGGCAAAAAAAAAAGGGTGTGAAGCAGAGCCAGTGAAGGGTGTGGCCTGAGGACAGTCTTAGGGCCAGACAGAGTCCTGGAGGGCCACATTTGGCCCCTAGGTCCGAGGTGCCCCTCCCTGGGCTATTAGAAGATCATAATGAGCGTAAAATTTGGGCACATTATCGTACTGATTTGTTTACTTTGTATTTTGATTATTTGTATTTTACAGGTGAGAAGTTTTCCCCTCAGAAAGTTATATATCCAAATAAGTTGGGAATAAAGACCAATCTGTGCTGTTTGTTGGCTATGTCTTGCAGCTGTGTTTGATGTGTATGGGTGGGCCCCACAGGGTTCCAGTACAACCCTCCCCTCCCCTTACCCTATGCAGTGTGCCCCGGTCTTCCAAACACGCTGCAACTCAGGCAAACCATTCCAAGACCGGCTAAGGCCCTTCTACCCTTTATGCCCGCTGTGGGGAACCTTGGGCCCTCTGTGGCTGAACTACAGCTCTCATGATCTCTGGCTGTTGGCCATGTTTGCATTAGCTGGTGGAAGTTGTAGTTCGGCAACACCTGGAGGGCCAAAGGTTCCCCACCCCTGCTTTATGCTTAACCTTCCTGGTGCCTGTTCTTCCTTAGATCTCTGCTGAGGATCATAGGAACCTGAATCATACCAGGTCAGGCTGTCTGCCTAGTCAGTGACATGGGGCAGAACATGTTCCAAACCAGAATTTTGGAAAAATTTCCGTTGCGCAAGTTCATTAGTTAACAATGAATGGATGCCAGTATTAGGCAACCTTAGCAGTTTCAAAGTTGCAATTCTCGGATTGTCATTTGGTGATATGGAACTGGGCCTTGTCGGTGAGAGTACCTACCCTTTGGAAAGCCCTCCCTTGGGTAATTTGCTAGCCAGCGGAGACAGTAATGACTCTCCTCTTTCAACAGACCTTTTAAGTAGATACCTTTATGCCAGTCTGCATCTGTATTGGAATTATATATTGTATTGGAAATGTATTGGAATTGGTCCCAGGCTATGGTCTGAAGGCACATGAAGCCACCACCTTGCTGAAGCTAAGCAGGTCTGGGTCTGGTCAGTGCCTGGATGGGAGACCGCCTGGGAACCACATGTATGCTGCCTTCGGTTCCATGGTGAAAGAAAGGCGGGTATAAATGTAACAAATAATAAAGTATGTTTAAGATGTTTTTAATGTTGCATCACTTGTTTGCTGCCCTGGGCTGCTTTTGGGAGGAAGGGTGGGATATAAACTTAAAAAAATAAATAATCAGCTCTTAAGAACTCATGTGCTTCCCCAAGCTTTCCTGGACTCTGACTATACTCAACTCTGTTTTATTTGCGAGATGCAGTTGCATTTTGTTTTTCTCTTGTTTTTCAAACGTTTTATTGACTGTTGTTTGCATTTTTATTGGTTTATATACAAACCACTTACAGATTTTTACTATATTAAGTGGTATACATTTTGAAGAAATAAATATCATTGTGACTGGCCCAATTTCTGGTATAGAGTTGAAACAGCAGCAACAGGGAGACTCCAGAGGCAGCTGGGCTTCCTCTTTGGGAAGAGGGCAGTTGTCCCATTTATCTTGGAATCAGCTGGCCCATTTACTGCATGGCCTATTTGATTATACAAGAGTTGGTATCTTTTTTAAAGTTTGGGGGAGGCAAAAGCAACCCCTGCCAGTACAGATAAGGCAGACATTCAAATCCCTTGTGTTCATCTAATGTAAGGATGCACTTTAGGTCTAGCAGACATTGGACCCTTGGATCCTAAGCGGGCCATTTTCTTTGTTTCCCATCTACTTAAAAACAGCCACATAGGTGCTTTTAAAATGGCAGCTATTTTTAACTTAAGCAGACAAGATTCCCCTAAGAGGGAGTGAATCGATGTTGCTTTTATTTTTAAAAAAAGAAGGCGGCATATGCCCTTGAGGAGGAGGAGGACTGAACAGCATAAACCTGTCCCCAGACAAGGGTTTAAAGAGTCCTTCAATCCCATAAGTGGCTTCTAATATGTAGTCTTGACACTTCAGCAGTAATTTAGCACTAGGAACATATTTACACTTAAGGTATGAAGTTTTAGCCCTCTCTTCTTGTAAAAGGTTGCTAATGGATTGTATATTTAAACATTAATAGCTACTGTACTTGATTCTTTTGTAATTGATGTCTTCATGGGGGGGGGTTAGCTTACACGTGCTAATCAACTCCTGGACTTATTACAGGGGTAAAGGCCCTCTTAGGGTGGTGATTGTATCAGAGCACTGATCAACTGGAAGCTTTGTGAGATCAGATCATCCCTATTCTGGTTACTGCTAGTCCATGTGGACTAACATCAGTGCCTGCTCCAGGATTTTGGGGACGTATACGTACATTTGCAAACCAGAGAATGAACTCTCTCTCTCTCTCTCTCTCTCTCTCTCTCTCACTCACTCACTCACCTACCTCACTCTCTCTCTCTCTCTCTCTCTCTCTCACACACACACACACACACTACACACCCTACTCTATTGGCTACAATGGAATGTTTCTTTCAAGCCCAATTTACGCAAGAGGAGGGAACCCTGTGGATGCCAGGGAAGGTCTCTGCAGGCATGTGAGTGCATGCAGGTACCATATTGGCAACCCCTGTTTTGTGTAAAGTGCTCTGTGTAAAGTGAGGATGGCAGCACTTTTGGAGCAGGGGGCTCTTTGCTTAGGCAGGAGGCAACAGCTCCAGCAGCGCTGCACTAAGAGGAAGGAGAAGCTGAAAATAAGGAAGCTAATCCCCCCCCCAAGAATCAATATGATAAGCCGAACCCTGTGGACATTAAGTCTGGGCACAGCTGTCTGAAACTACTCAGGTCTGAACATAAGAAGAGCCTGCTGAATCAGTCCAGTGGCCCATCTAGTCCAGCTTCCTGTTCTCACAGAGGCCAACCAGGTGCCTGGGGGAAGCCCGCAAGCAGGACCTGAGTGCAAGAGCATTTTCCCCTCCTGCAATTTCAAGAAACTTGTATTTGGAAGCATACTTCCTCCGCCTATGGAGGCAGAGCATAGCCATGACAGCTAGTAGCCATTGATAGGCTTTTGTTCAGAGCTTGGAAAAGTTACTTTTTTGAACTACAACTCCCATCAGCCCAATCCAGTGGCCATGTTAGCTGGGGCTGATGGGAGCTGTAGTTCAAAAAAAGTAACTTTTCCAAGCTCTGCTTTTGTTGTTGTTGTTGTTATGTGCCTTCAAGTCGATTTCAACTTATGGCAACCCTATGAATCAACGACCTTAAATAGCATCTGTTACACAGCACCTGGCTCAGATCTTGTAAGTTCAAGTCTGTGGCTCCCTTTATGGAATCAATCCATCTCTTGTTTGGCCTTCCTCTTTTTCTACTCCCTTCTATTTTCTCGGCATTATTGTCTTTTCTAGTAAATCGTGTCATTACGTGTCCAAATTATTATGTGTCCAAATCATTACATGTCCAAAGTATGATAACCTCATGTAACTTCTATATTGGCTTTGTGCTGCTGCTGCTGCTATGTTTCTATTGTTTATGCTGTTTTTAACACATTTTAATTTGACATTTAATTAATTAATTAATTAAGATGAAATTAATATCCTGCCCTTCCTCCCAAAAAGAGCCCAGGCGGACATTTGATATGCTTTATTATTTTTAACTGTTTAATGTTGTTTGGTTAGCCACACTGGGAGCTGAAATCCTGAAGGGTGGATATATATTGAAAAATAAAATAAGGAATGCAAAAGAGACTGATTACAAGATGATGGAATGATAACAAACGACTCAGTGGGAGTTCAGCTTCTATAAGGTGTAAGCACAAGCACATCTCTCCCAGACAATTTACCTGTAAAGCAAGAAAGACAATGAGTGAAAATCAGTTCCATCCAAAGCACTTCCCTTAAATGGACAAATTTATGTTTCTTTTTATTATGCTTTATTCATTACCTTTCTGTTTACTTTATATCTTACATGGATGAGTATTACTTTTTTCTTGGTTTTGTAATTAACTGTAAGCTACAAAATAGAGCAATAAAAAAAAAGATAAGAGACATTCAATAGATCAGCCTCCATCAACCTGGTACCCTACAGATGTTAGACTACAACTCCCATCAGCCCCAGCCAGCCGGCCAATAGTCAGGAATGAAGGGAGTTGTACTCCAAAATATTTCTAGGGCACCAGGTTGGTGAGGGCTGCATTAGATCCGTGCTAGTTCAAATTAGTTGCTGCAAATATGTGTCCGTACTTGAGTTTGTTGATCACCTACAGCTGTGTGGGATCAAACCCCCCCCACAAACCCCCACCCTACACGGAACTTCACTTTTGGGAGATGTAGCCTTACGGCTTCACAGACTCTCTCTTAGACACTTGCAGTAACAGTTTGATAGACTCTGGCAGTTCCAGCGACCCTTCCAAGTTTTAATCAAGGTGTGATGAGAATTTTGCTGTTGGCTCTTCACTTACAGGCTGTTTGAAGTGTATTCCAGTGTGTTTTAAGGCATATTCATTTTTGCTCTGAAAGGCTGTTGTGCAAGTCTCATTCCTCTCCTGGCTTTCTTCTTTTATACATTTGTTTTCCTTCCTGTTTTCCCTCATCATCTTATTTTTCTTCTTTGATCCATGCCTTTTTCAAAGTGTACTGTCTTCAGTTCTGCCCTTATTACTTCTTCAAAACTACCCTGATGATTTTGCTTCTTAGACAAGATTTTCATTCATTCAATCATCATTTTCACCTGTTCCTGCTGAGTCTAGGGGTAGGGAAGCTGCCTTATACCAGGTCAGCTTATTTGTCTATGTAGCCCATTAATGTCCATTTTGCATGGCAATGTCTCTCCAGTGGTCTTTTCCATCACTTGCTACCTGGTCCTTTCAATCCCTCGAGATGGCAAGGACTGAACCTGGGATTTTTCTGCATGTGAGTAATGCAGAAAGATTTTTCTGCCAGTGAATAAAAATGACAAGAGTTAGGTTCCATCTTGAGGCATTTCCCCTTCTTTCTTTCAGGAAGGAATGGCTCTTCTAACATGCTGCCACAAATAAGTGCTTCATCTAAAACGGGTGGGGAAAATGTGGCCCTCTAGATGTTGTAGGACTGCAACTCCCATCAGCCCTACCCAGCATGGCTAATGGTAAGGGATGATGGGAGTTGTACTTCTACAACATCTGGAACGAGAACCATAGGTTCTCCATCCCTGATCTACAGTACAAACAAGAGTGAGTGCTTTTTTCTTTAAAACTATTGTTATATATGATAATTATTCCAAGTTTAAATCAACTGACTAATGAAACTAAAACTCATGCAATTAATCAGCTAAGGTTTCTTTATTGTGACAGGCTTAACAACATGTTCCGTAAACATGTGGCCAAATTGTTATTTCTTGCCTATTTTAGAAAGGCAACGAACTACAAAAAGGTTGACTAGGGTGGTGGTCTGAGGAAAACCCTTCTCAGTGACCTCTTCCTAGTAGAGTGTCCAGCAGTTCATACCCACAGTTCAGATTATCTGATTCTTATTCTCTATGAGGGGGTCAGATTGTTTCAGCTCCCTGCAAAAGTGTCTGAAGAATAGAATGCTCCCCAGAATGCAGAAGTTGCCAAATAGTTTTGGCCTAGAATGTGTGAAAGATACAAAGGCTATTAACATTAATGTAATTAGATCCCCAAAGGCAGCATTTTCAGAATCCATTGTTGGGTTTGTCGAGGTGGGGTCATCACATTTACTTTCCAGTTTAAAGAGCGTTAATTGAGATGGCATGACATGTTAAGTGAGTATCCAAATTGTTATCTGAATTATCTCTGATATTTCCCCACCTGCCACTAAACTCTGAAATATCTCTGGTACCTGGGCTTGTAAGTGCTGATTTGTTAATTGCCAGCCATATGGAAAAGTGTCAGAATAATATCACTTCTCTGTGCAAGGAGGGATGACTGCAGCTACAAAAACTCTTGATCAGCCTTCCAGATGTTTCTGGACTAAAACTCCCATTAGCCCCAGCCAGCAAATACTGGCTGGTCTAGAGCATTAGTGTCCTGGTACAAGGCAAGGCATAGAATAAATGACAGTGTCCAAAGTGAGAGAAAACGACCTTCTCTAAGCGTCCTTCCCTTGTTCTGCCTTTCCAGTCTAATATTGTGAAACTGACCAAGCCAGTGGCACTGTGGACCCAGCAGGATGTGTGCAAGTGGTTGAAGAAACACTGTCCGAATCAGTATCAAATCTACAGTGAGTCATTCAAACAGCATGACATAACTGGTAAAGTATGAAATATAAAGACCTATTTCACTTTTTATGTGTGTGCTTGTTTCATTTCTCTTGCTGCTACCTTTGAATAACCTGTTTTCCAGGTGGACACAGTTTGATAAAATGTGTATTTAATTATTCGTCTGATGTTGAGCAATATGAGGTCAGGAGGGAATAATTAGCTTGTGCAGCCACATTATTTCAAGGAACGATCAGCAGAAAATATACTGATAAAGGACTGTGGTTTTTAATTGGCATCTTTTTTTATATATGCCCACGTTAGGGGGCTGCCTTAAGGCTAAAAGTAGTTTTCCGGGCCCAATTCAAGGTGTTGGTGTTAACCTTTAAATCCCTATACGGTTTCGGTCCGGTTTAATCTGAAGGAGCACCTCCAGCGTCACCAACTATGCCGCCCGACAAGATCAGCCACGCAGGGCCTTCTCTCAATCCCACCAACAAAAGTGGCTAGTTTGGTGGGGACTAGAGAGAGGGCTTTTTCGGTGGCGGCCCCCACTCTCTGGAATTCCCTCCCGTTCAATCTTCGACATGCCCCTTCCCTGGATACCTTCCGCCGAGCCTTAAAAACTTGGCTGTTTGGTCAGGCCTTTGGGACTATTGGGATGGGCTAATTATATACTCAATGCCCGTTGCTATGTATTACATTTGCTGCTATTTGTCACTGTTGATTATTTGCATTTTATTGTATTTACTGTAATTACTGTATTATTGTATTTTATTGAATTTGTTATGTATGCCGCCTAGAGTGGCTTCGGCCAGATAGGCGGCCTAAAAATTATATTATTATTATTATTATTATTATTATTATAAGTGAAAGGAACAAACAAAACAGATTCTGCTCTAATGTCATAGCTTTACAGGAGTGGGGGGTCACAGCTCAATGGAAGAACACATGCTTTCTATATAGATGCTGCTGGCCAAACCTGGTGGTGTCTGGAGGTTAGATACAAGTCTTTGGGAGCATGTATTGCTCTCCTCAAAGAGGGGGCAAGCATTAGGAATCTAAATTCAGGTCACATTAAAATCGGAACCAAAGACAAAAAAGTTCTGGCTTGCTTCCCAACCGAATGCCTAGTCTCACATATCACCTTCTCTCTTACTTTCAAATCAGGAGTGACTAAACCTTTTTGGCCCAAGAGAGTGGGCAAGAAGTGTGTTGCATGCATGCATGCGCACATAAGACACACACACACAGCCATGCTCAATCTAATGACTAGAGAGGGGGCAATTTGCACCCCCAGTCAGGGCACTGTGTTATTCCCCCCACCTTCATTTTGCCACAATTGCTAGAATTGGTGGGGTCTTGGTGGTGGGAGCAGGAGAAATAGCTTTGGGGTGCAGATCAGGCCCCCAAACTGCAAATTAGCCACTCTGGGTTTAAACCACACTAATTTGGTTAGACCTGCTGGTGGTGGTGATAGTGCTCTAACCACAGTTAAAGGGAAGGGTGTTGCATTCCATCCCCCCCTTGTTTTTGGCATAGTGCATCAGGACTCAAGTGGCCTGGTGGGCCCTTGGGAAATATAGCTTTCCCATGGCTACACAGTCATTGGAGCCTTCAGTCCCGGCATGTTGCTTTGTAGTGCTCCAGGTGCTAGAGAGGGGAGGGAGATGCACTTCCCTTCTCCCCTGTCTCTCTATGTGGCCTATTGATTGCTGCTGCCGCTGCTGGCCTAGCCAGGTAGATGTGGTTTTAAAATGAAGTGGTTTGGAGAGATTGGAATATTGGTGATATGGAGGAGGTCTGGGTGGAATAGAAGGAGGGGGCTCATGGAAGTGGAGGGTTGTTGGGTTTTTTAAACAAAATGCAGATTGCTTTGTATTCCACTTTGGGAGAAATGGCTCTGTTTTCCCCTGGGCCAATTTGATGCACCTATGCCTGTGTAGAAGATCCCAGGTTCCATTTCCAGCACCCCTAGTGATAAGGGTCTTGGGTAGCAGGACTAGAAAGATCTCCTACCTGAGGCCTTGAAGAACCACTAACAGTTGGAGGTGAGAGGACTAGGCTAGATGAACCTGGGGTCTAACTTGGTATAAGGTAGTTTCATACGTTCGTACAGCCACAGCAAGGGAATAAATATGACTGTGTTGTTGTCTTTTCTGGGATACCAGCAGTGACTATTTTCATTCTCTCTCTCTCTCCTTTTTTCTGAGTTCAGAACTTTTGATATACATCTAGTTCAGTCCTAGACCTTCCACTTTCAGAATACATCAATAAATGCTAAAATTCTCTGACTAAATTTGTGCACATTTGCCAGTTTGGCATGATGTATCCTGCATGAGGAAAGAGCTGTGCAGAGCTGCGTACACGCATGCATGCACACATACACCCACCCACCTTGAGCATTGCAGGAAATCCTGCTTAGTCCTCCTTTCAGGTTATGAAATTTTACTTGTCTGCTTAAGAACTACTTTTGTAAACAAAAGGTACACTTCAATCTGAAGTACAATGAAGAAAAATTAGCCAAACAACACTTACGCGTTGCCTGTGCGTGTTTACTGAATGGAGCAATAAGTCCAATGTGACTTTCTCTGTCATAAGCAGTTTAGGGAAGACCCAAGGCAAGATTCTTTGGTCATTCACTTCAGTTACACAGACAGACACACACACACACACACACACACACACACACACAGAGTTTGGAAGTGATGCTTACCTATGTAATTCCACAAGAACCGAGGAATGTATTAAGATTGCAAATTGAACTGACTTTTTTTTTTTAAAGGCCCAACAGGGACCTGTGCTCAGTTCTTTCTAGGATTTACAGAATGCTGAGGGTGTCAGTTAAATGAGGAGGGGGAGAGGAATATAGCGGAGTGGGAAGAGAGAGAGTGACCTGCTTGAGCCCCTCACAGTTCATAGTATCCTGTGGGAGGAAATTGCAGTCGGGGGAAGTGCATCTTGAAGCTAAAAACCTTCCGTTTACCATATTATACTGCATGAGTTTTTAAGAGGGAAGGGGCACTCTTCCATTTTTGAACCCCCCACCCCAAAAAAATCCTATTATGCAGTGAGGCATTCATGTTTGAGGCTGGAAGTCAGCCCTAAACCTAAGCACCTTTAGCACTCATGCTATGGCATCTTTAGCAGGTGTGAGGAACCCTCCAGATGTTGCTGAACAACAGCTGTCATCTTCCCTGGCCATTGGCCATGCTTGGGAATTGTAGTTCAGCAACATCTGGAAGGCTAAAGGTTCTCCACACCTGGTCTATAGGATGGCAGCAGAAGGCTTCTGACGGGTGGAAACGAAAAACTGTGTTCTTCCCTGCCCCTCCCTTGTCCTGAAACCCTCTCTTCTCCTCCCTTGCAAGTGCTAAGCAGTGCTACAAGGCTCCTGTTTCAGGCTAGTTGGAGTCCTGAACAGGAGCATTCCTGTTAGGGGTAGGGGTACATTTCAACCTTTATTTGCTTGTTTAATTGTGTTTGGAAGAGTATATAAATAAAAAAAATCCCAACAGTTATGTAGAAACACAGCACAAAACATTTATTAATAATATTCAAATAAAACCAGCAGAATAACAAGTCTGTATAACTAGATTGCATATCCAGATGGGCTTGCTAAAAGAAAAACATTTTTAACAGGCGACTGAAATGGTACAACAAGGGGGTTCCAAATTACAAGTGCTGCCACCCTGAAAGATGATATTTGGTCCCTCCTCACTTGTGTACACTCACTCACCTGCTACCAAACACCTTGATGTCTTACTTCATTATAAACAAAGTTCTGTTTCCCGTTGTTTTAACAACATCAGCAAAGGCAGTGGCTGGGATTCAAAGAGTCCCGTGCACACACCTCAAACACCAGGGCATTTTGCTGCTTAAGGCGAAGGACAAGATGGTGACCCTTCCACATTCCACCTGCAGAAGCCGACTGGACCGGCAGATGAATCTTATTTAATCACTGGCAACAAGACAGCATTTTCACAACTAAGGAATCAGGCTAGTTGAGGGGACCAGGGCAGGCCATGTGACATGCATAGCTTTGTCTTCCAGACAAGGAGAATGGCTGGGGGCTTGGGAGGAACACCCAAGGGGCTGCTGCCTGAGTCAGTTGCGTCGCTGTGTCTAATGGCAGTGCCGGTTCTTTGAAATGCTTCTGCAAGCTCACAGGACTTTTCTGACTCTCATTCTGGCTCTGTCCACTTTCACTGTTTTGGATGCTGTATCAGAGAGTCCCCAATCCATGTAGAGTTGCTTCTCAGGTTACATGGGAAGCTACTACAAGAAGGGCATCCTGGCCAATATCAGCTCATTATTATGAACACAACGATAACACTGGGCCTTGTATCGCTAGGTTTTAATAAGTAATTTTAATAGATTATAAGCCAGATGCTTAACCTTTAGCTAATTAAAAAGATTAAATCCCTTCTACCACCAAGTAAGAATTTAATATCAAAGATTTGAGTTACGCAAATTAGCAAATGAAAAATGAGCATCCCAGCAGACATCCCACATACATAGAGATGCACTTAAATAAAGTCCTGCATCCATATTGTGGCAAATGCAAACATTAAATGGCCAGCAGAAGTAGCTGACAGCATCGTTTGATACTTGCTGGAGCCCATGGGACAGTGTGCAGCCGTTCTCATTTAACATGGGGCACACAGGAAGGTGGAAGGTGGTATGAATAACTGGTAGATGTAGTACAGGCTGCAGGCTTTGGCAAGACACAGGAGCCCCAAGAACCTCATTGTGGGGGGCCCACTCCTCTCCACCATGGTCGCCATTATCTGCTCCTCCTCCTCCCCCCCATTTATGCCACCCACCTGCCTTCTGTGGAGAAAACCAGGATACCTGAAATATCATCTTACGCCTTATATACCCAGTCGATCACTCACTACACTGTGCAGGTGAGGGCCTCCTGCAGATACCATCTTATCAGGGGGTCTGTTCCTCACAAAATTGGTGGACTTTTAGTGCAGTGGAACCTACCCTTTGGAATTCCCCCCCTTTAAATATTAGACAAGCTCCATCTCTGTTATCTTTTCAGCGCCTACTTAAGATCTTCCTCTTTCAACAAGCCTTTTAGGTAGAGACCTTATCCCAGTCAGTCTGTTCTAAAGATGTTTTGTTTTAATAAGTTTTTAGAGATGTTTTGTTTTATTATGTTTTAAAGTGTTTTTAGGAGGTAACATTATGCATGGCATGGATAAAGTGGATAGAGGAAAGTTTTTCTCCCTCTCTTGTATCTTAGGGATATCTAATGAAGCTGAATGTTGGAAGGTTCAGGACAGACAAAAGAAAGTACTTCTTCATGTATTGCATAGTTAAACTATGGAATTCACTCCCACAAGAGGAAATGATGGCCACCAACTTGGATGGCTTTAAAGGAGGATTAGACAAATTGATGGAGAATATGAATGGCTACTAGCCATGATGGCTCCATGGTTGGAAGCAGCATGTTTCTGAATACCACTTGTTGGAAACTGCAGGAGGGGAGAATACACTTGTGCTCAGGTCCTGCTTGTGGGCTTCCCATATGCATCTGGTTAGCCTCTGTGGGAACAGGATGCTGGACTAGATGGGCCACTGGTCTCATCCAGCAGGCTCTTATGTTCTTTTGGAGGGCACTAACTTGGTTTATCAGCTTAGGTTTATAATTAGAAGAGAAACATTAGTGCCCTTAGGCTTCCACAATTTCACTTGCTGCGACGAGTGTGCTACTATCTTCTGGTGAGCGTGATGACAACCAGCCTGCCTTCCACCCTTGGAGCTACAGAGATGGGCAGGGAACATCCCAGCTATTGCATGTTGATCTCTGTTTCCTTCCCAGCTTTAAGCTTGGAAGGAATGTTGAGAGTTGTTTGGCTGCTGTGTTACCAAGGCACCCAGAGCACCTTGGCTGTGTACTGGAAATTGCCTCTGTTTCCTTTTCCTACAGGGGGCTTCCTCACCCCAGAGGGCCACGTCAGTTTGTGGTTGCCCCAGTTGTGTCTTTGCTTCCAAGACCAACCTGTGGATCTCTGAATGCCATGTTTGTTCACCTTCTGTTAATTACGGCAGGTGCTAGATTGCATAGGAGTGCATGAAGAAGTGCTGTGTTAACCGTGCTGCAGAAGGCAGCTTCTGCCACTTGAAGGTCTCTGGAGCAGGGTAACATTCTGGCTCATACATCATGAGAAATAAATAAAATAATGAGAAGCTCCTGCTGTGCCCACCCACAAGTGAGGCTATCCACTGCATTTTTGCATGATACCAGCTTTCACTGGAAATGGGAATTTTTTACAGCTTCTGCTCATTAGATGGGACTGGATCATTTAATCACTCCCAATGCAGGCTTGCAGGGTCTTCAGGTAGGTTGCATGGTGCACTCCTAGATGACTCCCTGCACTGCCAGCTTCCAAATTGGACAGACTCAGAACAGTGGGAATGGTATAGTCCCTGCTTGCATGCAGAAGGCTTCAGATTCAATCCTCTCATCTCCAGTTACAAGGATCAGGTAGCAGATGATGGAGTGACCTCTGCTTGGGGTCCTCAAGAACCATTGCCAGTCAGAGTAGACTACACGGGGTTAGATGACCAAACAGTCTGACCTGGTATAAGGCAGCATCTTGTGTTCTTAGTGACTCAGGCAGGCACAGGTGGGCTGCTCTCTGGGCAGGTAATGCTGACTCTTTTGCGCTCAAAACAGACCTTCCACTTGAGAGCAAGAACCTTGTTCTTTTTAGGCACATCTTTCCTCTCAGTTTGTGTGTGTGTGTGTGTGTGTGTGTTTTAAAAAATCTCAAAAGGGAATACTTCTATAAAATCATGGGAAAGCTGGTGTTAATTTGGCTGTGCTTCCGCTCCATTGTTACAAAGCATGAGCAAAACCTAACTGGAAAATCTGAGTAGGATTAGCATGTCCTTTTGAATTATACCCCAGGCAGGCTTATCCTATTTTTCCCCCGGATTCCATAACATGACTTCTTATGGTTCATCTGTAGTGGAGGGAGTAGCAGAACCAGGTTACACATTTTAAGATCAAGAATTTAAAGCAATGTGAAAATCTAATCTGCAAAAGCATTTTTTAAAAATAAAAATAACCAGCACAACAGATAAAAACAAATAGCTAAAAGGAGCAAGATAGCAGTATTGGCATTTGGGCATTTTGAAAGGTCTGGATAAACAAAGAGGCTTGTTGCTTGCTGCCTAATTGTGCACCTGGCACTTCTCCTTCAGGGCTACTACTGGTGAAAGGCCCTTTTCCTAACCTCCAGGACTCCCCACCATCAGAGAAGGGACTCAGCTGATTATCCTACTAATAGGACAGGCTCACATGGAAGAAAGTGGTGCCTTTGGTGTGCCTGTCCCAATTTGTATAAGGCTTTAAACAGGAGCGGGGAACCTGTCGCCCTCCAGAACTTGTGGGACTACAAAACTCCTGTCTTCACAACATGCTGGCTGGGGCTGAAGAGAGTCCAATTTCTAGAGGGCTGCCAGTTCTCCAGCCCACTTTGAGGGTTAAACACACCACTCAGATACAGAGCAGCAGCCAGTTTTAAACCTGGCAAAATGAGTTCTGTCCACATGTCTTTGGTCTGGCTGTTGCATTTTGGATCAATTGCAATTTCCAGCAAGATTTCAAAAGAACCCTTTGCACAGTACACTGGGTTACTGACACAGATGTTCCCACTGCATGAATAACGGTGGGCCAGGCTATCATTTATTTAATAATAAATGAAAATGAAATGAAATGAAATCTCTGTCCAGTGCATGAATAACAGTGGGCCAGGCTATTTCTATCCAGAGCTTGGAAAAGTTACTTTTTTGAACTACAACTCCCAACAGCCCAATCCAGTGGCCATGCTGGCTGGGGCTGATGGGAGTTGTAGTTCAAAAAAGTAACTTTTCCAAGCTCTGTTTCTATTCATGGTGGGGTTGCAGTTGATGCACTTGTCTTGACAAGCGGACGGCAGTTCATGCCATTTGAGATAAGAATGCATCTAGCACTCCCAAACCTGATACTTTATGGGGAGTGCAACCCTACCCAGAACAGGGTGAATTCAGGGAGCTTCTCTATCAGCTCTTCCTCCTCTCTCCATTATAACTTGATTGATTGGGTTTATTTATATGCCACCTTTCCACAGTGACCTGTGCCCAAAGTGGCTTACAACAAACACTCAGAATAAAAGCACTGAGGTAGGGGAGAGAAGTCAGTTCACAAAACATAGCAATAAATTCAAATAAGACAAAAACAAACAATTTAGCAAGCATAAAACAAATTCAATATTACAAAAGAAATAATATAGACTTAATCTTGACAAGTTGCTTCTTCACCTGCCCTAACTTTGATGAAAGAGGTATTTCTTGTTATGGGAAAGCTCAAATGGCGGTGGTGAAACACCAGGAGCAGATTTGTTGTTGAATTCCCCCCCCCACTAAACTTTCAAACTGCTCTTTAAAATCAGGGATGCTCACCATCAAGTGTTTATACCAGGAATGGCTAACCTGTCATCCCCACCCCCAGTTGCTATTGGACAACAGCCTCCATCAGGGCTGGATTAAGCTGAGGAGGGTCCCTAGGCTGATTGGTGTTTGGGGGCCCCTTCTCCTCTTAGGCATGCATGCGTGCCATCAACCAAGATGGCGGCAGAGGCTTCAGCCCCTTAGGGAAACCTCGGCCGCCATCTTGATTGATGGCAAACCGCAAAAAACAGCGGAGAAAAAGGTAAGTGAAGCGGGAGGATGGCGGGCGGTTCGGAAGCTCTTGTCCCGCGATCCACGGCTCCTGTCCTGCTTCTGCGGATCGCGGAAGGAGAGCGGAGGGCCCTCTATAGCTCCAGGGGCCCTTGGGCCAGTGCCCCACGGGCCCCCAAGAGCTCCGGGCCCCTAGGCTTCAGCCTACTAAGCCTAACGGATAATCCGGCCCTGGCCTCCATCACTCCCAGCCAGCGTGTCAGGGTCAGGGGTGGTGAGAGTTGCAGCCCAGAAACATCTGGAGGCCACAAGCTAGCCACCTCCAATTGACGCTGTGTTGGCCAGAGCATGCCGCTGTCAAGAATGTGTCACCTACAACTGATCTCTCACTTAGTCCTTGGCAGAGGGCCCTCCAGTCAACCACCTCCTACAACAGTGGGTCTCCAGCCAGAAACTTATCTGCCGGCAGCAGCAAACCATTCTGAGCCACCAGCTTAAGTGTCCCTTAACGCACCAGACATAACATCATCCTGCAGCATTGTGGGAAATCTAACGGGGCAGTTGCAGACACATCCGTCCATGCCTCAGAGTACTGTAATCGGGGCCAGGAGGGAAACTTTATGAATATGACTATTTGTTTATATCATAAGGTTAAAACTGTTAACACCACCAGTCAATGAACAATTATAACAATTCATGAACAGTTAAAATACCCCCTGATGACTCAGTCTAAACCTATGGCAAAACCTACTTAGCAACGGTGGATTTGCAAATTAGTAAACAAACAGTATCAGTTAACTGTTGCTAATTGAACAGCATTTTCTCTTGCAGGTTTTTTGTCTAGAATGTATGAAGGGCAGGCTAGAAATCTTTTTAAATAAATAAAAGCGAAATAAAAGATTAATTAGATGCCAGAGTAGAGGCTGGGAACCTTTTTCAGCCTGAGAGCCACATTCCTTTCTGGACAACCTTCTTGGGCCACTTCTGTGCTGGGCAGGATCAGAGGCAAAAGTAGATGGAGAAAGAAACATAAACTTTATTGTTGTATAGCAGGCTAGTTTCTACTCACAAACACACCCTCCCCTCCCCTCTATTCTCCACATAGGCAGGCATGATCAGATTTCAAGAACACAGGCAAAAACACTCAAGGAAGATGTGGAGCAGGACCTGTGAGGGGTCCGGTCTGGGGAGAGTCCTGAGGACCAGGCAGAGAGGTCTGGAGGGCCTTATTTGGCCCCCAGATCTGAGGTTCCCCACCCCTGTTCTGGAGGGATAGCCAGTCTATTCCTGCTCATCCTGATCGCAGAATCCTGAGGCATTGCAAGAGTCTTTGGACAAGGCATTAGCACCAGTTGACACTGCTGAGGCTCCAGGGACGTGACAACTGCTTGAGGCTAGCAGGTGCTAACGCAAGGAAGCCACCTCAAAGGGCTACCTCTAGGCCAGATTAGACGCCTTCAGCTAGGGAATAGCTCAAGGCATCTCTATACATTAAACAGCAGAAACAGTTGTTGCATATACACTGTTGGTATTGGTCTTTATTACTTTGACATGTTTTTACCCATAATTCCATTCTTTCCCCATATTAATTTCTGTGTTGAAAGAAATCCTCTGAAAATACCTATTTAAATGCATGTTTTGCAATGTCTGCAGTACAAAGAATGGTATAGCAACATTCTGAGAAGGGCAAATTATGATGGCTAGCTGCTGTCTGATCCACACATTAGTCCAAGAGCTCTTGATCTGTTCATTTTGTATCAAAATTTGTAAATTTATTTATGTATTACATTTATATCCCACCTTTCTTTCAATGAGCTCAAGGTGGCACACATGCTTCTCCTCCTCCCTCATGTTATCCTCACAACAACCCTGTGAGGTAGGTTAGGCTGAGAGATGGTGACTGGCCTAGTGAGCTTCATGGCCGAGTGGGGATTTGAACCCTGATCTTCCAAGTCCTAAACCGACTTTCTAACCACTACACTACACTGGCCCTCAAGCATCAAGTATCCCTATATGCCAGTGTTCCCCGATGCACTTGCATCAAATGTGGACAATGCAGATTCATATTTAAATAGCTATGCATACACATCTTAGAACCTGTGCCCAATTAGGCCAAGCTTGAATGAGCTAGTGCAGATCTTCCATGTCACCTCACAACATCTCTGGAGCTATGCTTTTCACTGAAGTCAATTCACACATTTGAGTGATCAAGTGATGTGCTTTTATAGATGAACTAGGCTGAAGGGAAGGGGGAAAAGCTTGTTGCCCCCCCCCATCACAATTTCCCATAAAGATGCTTTTGGGGACATGTAGTAACGTTTGGTTCCTCAAGGGGGAGCTTTCACACAAACTACTCTGCCGTCTTCAATTGTGTGTCTGTACTGGGATCCTGGAGAGCCAGTGTGGCATAGTGGTTAAGGTGTTGGACTACAACCTGGGAGACTAGGGTTCGAATCCCCACATAGCCATGAAGCTCACTGGGTGACCTTGGGCCAGTCACTGCCTCATGAAAACCCTATTCATAGGGTCGCCATAAGTCGGAATCGACTTGAAGGCAGTACACAGTGAAGTGCAATACTGGGATCCTGCCTGTGAGAATGAATTGAAATTATTCAGAGAGCTATGTTTTTTTTTTTTTATCAACACGACTATAAAAAATTTTTGTGTTCCAATCAAGAGACAAGTTTTAATGCATTTGCCATTGTAGTTATGTTTGCTTAGTTTTTGGTCACTTCCATGTACATCCTGTCCCAGTTTATTTTAACTTGCAATTATTTTGCTAGAAAACACTGTTGTAAATCTAAACGTTTCTGGCAGGGAGCGAAAGAGTTAAACTGTCCCTCCTCACTCCACCAGTCCAGAAGTTGCTCAAGCTCTGTGCCTCTCCCCCATGCCACTGCTATTATTATCACTATCCTCGTCAAGCATGTTAATTGTCTTTGCAAAGTTCTCCGACTGGTTTTTAAAATAGTTTTTTTTAAAAAAAAATTGTGCACAGAAAGAAAGATTCTAAGGGGGAAAGGGGGCACACAGTTCCCCCACCCCCGGCGGTAATCACCAATGATCGTCTCTTTGTTGTGGAATAGTTGTAGCTCCTAAACAGCTCCTTGAAATGTAACAGGGAGGAAGTATCAGATGGGGAGTCTCTACAATCTAGAAAAAACAAAAACCCATTGTGCAGTTAAATAGAATCCTTTGCCTTAATAGTTGAAAGGCAGGCTCTGCAAATGTGCCAGTTCAGTTGGAAAAGAAAATGCTGTGGAAAGGGCAATGTGTTCGGCACAGAGGGCAGCACTAGAATATTTTGTCATAATGTTTTCAAGCTTTTCTGCCTTCATGGTGGCTAAAAGTTGTTTAATGAAAGGTGTGATTTCTGGAGGTTGTAACAAAAACTCATAACTATAAAGGACATAGTTTATATAGCAGTCTTCCCCAAACTAGTGCCTTCCAGATATTTTGGACTACAACTCCCATCAGCCCCAGCCAGCACAGCTGTGTGTGTGTGTACATATTACAATTCTGGTGTATGCACATTTTGTCTTGTTTTTACTGTTGTGGAGAACTAACTCCTAAAGTTCTGGGCCATATAATCATAGAATAGTAGAGTTGGAAGGGGCCTATAAGGCCATCAAGTCCAACCCCCTGCTCAATGCAGGAATCCAACTTAAAGCATACCCCACAGGCGGTTGTCCAGCTGCTTCTTAAATGCCTCCAGTGTTGAAGAGCCTACTTAAGGAGTTGCCACAGAGAATATCCTCTCCCAGGCCACCACCCCCTGGATGTCTGAGGGTGGTAGAATGACCAAGAAGGCCATCTCTGCTTATCTTAACACCTGATAGGGTTTGTAGGGAAAGAGGCTGATCAGCTCCTACAAGGTCCATTGTTTGAGTCTGCATGTGTTATAGTTAACGAAGCGAGCACCTCCCAGGACAAGGACACGCTGGTGGGATCATGGAATCGTAGAGCTGGAAGGGGCCTACGAGGCCATCGAGTCCAATGACAAACTGAACAATATGGTTGAGGCTTCAAAAACTTCATAGAATAGTAGAGTTGGCAGGGGCCTATAAGGCCATCAAGTCCAACCCCCTGCTCAATGCATGAATCCAAATCATAGCATTCCCGACAGATGGCTGTCCAGCTGCCTCTTGAATGCCTCCAGTGTCAGAGAGCCCACTACCTCTCTAAGTAATTGGTTCCATTGTCAAAGTTAGGACTTTTTGTATTTTTAAATAAATGTTTTTAAAGATGTTTTAAAAGGGGTAGGCCTAGAAGTAGGCATTGTGAGAGCAGGGGCACAGGATATAAATTCAGAAGAGCAAAATTACCACAGGCCTAACCACAAGTGCCAAAGACACTTGAAGAGAGACGCTGCTTACAAGTGCCTGTACGCTAATGCTAGGAGCCTGCGAACCAAGATGGGAGAACTGGAGTGCTTGGTCTTAGAGAAGAGCATTGATATAGTGAGCATAACGGAGACCTGGTGGAATGGAGAAAACCAGTGGGATACGGTTATCCCTGGATATAAACTATATCGGAAGGACAGGGAAGGACGTATTGGTGGCGGAGTCGCTCTATACTTGAAAGAAGGCATTGAATCCAGCAAGCTCGAGACCCCAAAAGAGGCAGACTCCTCCACAGAATCGTTGTGGGTGGTGATACCATGCCCCAGGAGGGACTTAATACTGGGAACGATCTATCGTCCCCCTGATCAAAATGCTCAGGGAGACCTTGAGATGAGATATGAAATTGAGGAAGCATCCAAACTAGGAAATGTGGTAGTAATGGGTGACTTCAACTACCCGGACATAGACTGGCTGCATATGTGTTCCAGTCATGACAAAGAAGCAAAGTTTCTAGATATTCTAAATGACTATTCCCTAGACCAGTTGGTCATGGAACCGACCAGAGGGACGGCAACCCTGGACTTAATCCTCAGTGGGGACCGGGACCTGGTGCAAGATGTAAGTGTTGTTGAACTGATTGGGAGGAGTGACCACAGTGCTATTAAATTAAACATACATGTAACTGGCCAATTGCCAAGAAAATCCAACATGGTCACATTTGACTTCAAAAGAGGAAACTTCACAAAAATGAGGGGATTGGTAAAAAGAAAGCTGAAAAACAAAGTCCAGAGGGTCACATCACTCGAAACTGCTTGGAAGTTGTTTAAAAACACTATATTAGAAGCTCAACTGGAGTGCATACTGCAGATCAGAAAAGGTACTGCCAGGGCCAAGAAGATGCCAGCATGGTTAACAAGCAAAGTCAAGGAAGCTCTTAGAGGGAAAAAGTCTTCCTTCAAAAAATGGAAGTCTTGTCCAAATGAAGAAAATAAAAAAGAACACAAACTCTGGCAAAAGAAATGCAAGAAGACAATAAGGGATGCTAAAAAAGAATTTGAGGAGCACATTGCTAAGAACATAAAAACCAACAACAAAAAATTCTATAAATACATTCAAAGCAGGAGACCATCTAGGGAGACAATTGGATCCTTGGATGATAAGGGAGTCAAAGGTGTCCTAAAGAACGATAAGGAGATTGCAGAGAAGCTAAATGAATTCTTTGCATCTGTCTTCACAGTGGAAGATATAGGGCAGATCCCTGAACCTGAACTAACATTTGCAGGAAGGGATTCTGAGGAACTGAGACAAATAGTGGTAACGAGAGAGGAAGTTCTAAGCTTAATGGACAATATAAAAACTGACAAATCACCGGGCCCGAATGGCATCTACCCGAGAGTTCTCAAAGAACTCAAATGTGAAATTGCTGATCTGCTAACTAAAATATGTAACTTGTCCCTCGGGTCCTCCTCCGTGCCTGAGGACTGGAAAGTGGCAAATGTAACGCCAATCTTCAAAAAGGGATCCAGGGGGGATCCCGGAAATTACAGGCCAGTTAGCTTAACTTCTGTCCCTGGAAAACTGGTAGAAAGTATTATTAAAGCTAGATTAACTAAGCACATAGAAGAACAAGCCTTGCTGAAGCAGAGCCAGCATGGCTTCTGCAAGGGAAAGTCCTGTCTCAGTAACCTATTAGAATTCTTTGAGAGTGTCAACAAGCATATAGATAGAGGTGATCCAGTGGACATAGTGTACTTAGACTTTCAAAAAGCGTTTGACAAGGTACCTCACCAAAGGCTTCTGAGGAAGCTTAGCAGTCATGGAATAAGAGGAGAGGTCCTCTTGTGGATAAGGAATTGGTTAAGAAGCAGAAAGCAGAGAGTAGGAATAAATGGACAGTTTTCCCAATGGAGGGCTGTAGAAAGTGGAGTCCCTCAAGGATCGGTATTGGGACCTGTACTTTTCAACTTGTTCATTAATGCCCTAGAATTAGGAGTGAGCAGTGAAGTGGCCAAGTTTGCGGATGACCCTAAATTGTTCAGGGTTGTTAAAACAAAAAGGGATTGCGAAGAGCTCCAAAAAGATCTCTCCAAACTGAGTGAATGGGCAGAAAAATGGCAAATGCAATTCAATATAAACAAGTGTAAAATTATGCATATTGGAGCAAAAAATCTTAATTTCACATATACGCTCATGGGGTCTGAACTGGCGGTGACCGACCAGGAGAGAGTCCTCGGGGTTGTAGTGGACAGCACGATGAAAATGTCGACCCAGTGTGCGGCAGCTGTGAAAAAGGCAAATTCCATGCTAGCGATAATTAGGAAAGGTATTGAAAATAAAACAGCCGATATCATAATGCCATTGTATGAATCTATGGTGCGGCCGCATTTGGAATACTGTGTACAGTTCTGGTCGCCTCATCTCAAAAAGGATATTATAGAGTTGGAAAAGGTTCAGAAGAGGGCAACCAGAATGATCAAGGGGATGGAGCGACTCCCTTACGAGGAAAGGTTGCAGCATTTGGGGCTTTTTAGTTTAGAGAAAAGGCGGGTCAGAGGAGACATGATAGAAGTGTATAAAATTATGCATGGCATTGAGAAAGTGGATAGAGAAAGGTTCTTCTCCCTCTCTCATAATACTAGAACTCGTGGACATTCAAAGAAGCTGAATGTTGGAAGATTCAGGACAGACAAAAGGAAGTACTTCTTTACTCAGCGCATAGTTAAACTATGGAATTTGCTCCCACAAGATGCAGTAATGGCCACCAGCTTGGACGGCTTTAAAAGAAGATTAGACAAATTCATGGAGGACAGGGCTATCAATGGCTACTAGCCATGATGGCTGTGCTCTGTCACCCCAGTCAGAGGCAGCATGGTTCTGAAAACCAGTTGCCGGAAGCCTCAGGAGGAGAGAGTGTTCTTGCACTCGGGTCCTGCTTGCGGGCTTCCCCCAGGCACCTGGTTGGCCACTGTGAGAACAGGATGCTGGACTAGATGGGCCACTGGCCTGATCCAGCAGGCTCTTCTTATGTTCTTATGTTCTTATGTTTTGCTTTAATATGTTTTAAAGTCTTTTGTTTTTAAGGTGTTTTTGAGTGCTTTTGTTTGCCTCCCATGGCTCCTTCTGAGAGGAAGGGCAGGATATAAATTTAATAAATAAACAATAGATAAAACTTAGCTGCCATCAGGGAAACCGATACAAAACAAGTATAATTAATGAATAAATTGGTCAGAGTGGATTCAAGCAGGACTTGAGTGCAATAGCACCCTCCCCACAGATGTTCTCCATCAACTTCACTGGCTGCCTATTAGCTAGTGGGCTATGTTCAAGGTTCTGGTTTTGGTGTACAAAGCCCTATACAGCTTGGGACCAGGATACCTGAAAGATCGTCTTACCCTTACATACCCAGTTGATCACTGTGCTGTGCAGGTGAGGGCCTCCAGCAGATGCCATCTTATCAGGCGGTCCATTCTGCACAACATAGGAAGCGGACCTTTAATGTTGCAACACCAACCCTTTGGAATTCCCTCCCTTTAAATATTAGGCAGGCGCCATCTCTGTTATCTTTTCGGTGCCTACTGAAAGACCTTCCTCTTTCAGCCAGCCTTTTAAGTAGAGACATTATTCCAGTCTGCGTCTGTGTCACAATTGCTTTTTAAGATATTTTTAAAGCTTTTTTTAAAAAATATTTAAAAAAATGTTTTGTTTTAATATAATTTCATATCTGTTTGTATGGTGTTTTAGAGTGTTTTAGTGTTTTTGTTTGCTGCCCTGGGTTCCTACTGGGAGGAAGGGTGGATGATGATGATGATAACTTGTATTCAGAGTCATACCACCTTTGATACTAGAGGCAGTACACAGCCATCACAACTAGTACACACCAATAGCCTTATTCTCCATGAATTTGTCTAATCCCCTTTTTAAAGCTGTTGGTGGCCTACATCCTGAGGTAGCAAATTCCATAGTTTAACTATACGCTATGTGAAGAAGTCTGTTCTTTTGTCTGGCTTGAATCTTCCAACATTCTCTTTCATTAGATGGCCCCAGGTTTTAATAGCATGTGAGAGGGAGAGAAACTTCTCTCTATTCCCGTTCTTTACATTATGTATAATGCATAATTTTATGATCCTCTATTATGGGGAAACCTTACTCACATTTTTTTTAACAAAATTGAAAAGCCCCAAATGTTGCAACTTTTCCTCAGAGGAGAGTTGCTCCATCCCCATTTTCATTTTTGTTGGCCTTTTCTGAATCTTTTCCAGCTATATAATATCTTTTTGTTTCGATGCAGTGACTGTTGGCGCGAGTGCGTTGATACGGTCCAGAGAAGCGACTCTGGAGCTGTGCAGAACCAGAAATAATCCAGGCCAGGCAAAGTTCTTTGTAAGAGTCTTTTACTGACAATAAGTTTCAAACGCAGTCCTCTCTCCATACAACTTTCCCCCCACACTAGAGCTTCTGCGAGAGCTGCTCTTATCAGAGCCATCGCCCTTGCCAACCATCTGCTGGCCTTGACAACTCTGGCACTCACTGTTGCTCAAGTTAACCCGTTTTCTTCAGGTTTCCTTTTCTCTGCAAAACCTCTGTCTGTGAGTCACATAGATTGCTTTACTGCCCAACAGCCCCCACCTGGGACTCACAGATCACAAAACTACATTTCTCTTATTTTCAATTATACATTACAATTTCAATACACATATATATACACATCATTTTGTTTCTCATTACTCGTTCTCATTACAGTCTCTATTTCCATTTCAGTTTTGTTTCTTTATTCATACAATTTATTCAGCATTAACTTTATTTTTCTCAGATTCATTTACATTTTATTCTTCAATACAGTATTTCCACATTAAATCCATAGTTTCTTTGTCTATTGGCCCTTCTTTTTCCCATTCTAAAGGATATTCATCTGTCTCATCCTTGTTTTGTGTTACATTAAATGTGAATCTATGTGGTGGTTTTCCTTTCGTTGATCTTGTAGAACGTCTGACATTGTCAATTTCCATTGCTTCATCACTCTCATCTTTAATTGTTCCTGCACCTGATCCTGCACTTGTTCCTGCACTTGTTCCTGCACTTGTTCCTGGTACTTCTGTATCTTGCATTATTTTGTCCTCACTCCTCAGTCGTTTAATGTTACGTTTGCCACCCTTAATTAAATCAGTTAACGCAGGTCTTAAGGGTATTTGCGGACCAAAAGGAACATCTGCTGCTTCCTGTTTGCTTGCATCATCAAGCACTACTGTTTGACTACTTTTCCATGGTTGGTCTACTACCTTTATGCTTCTGCTAAGTACTACCTGTTGCTTTTCAGGTACCCAGATTCTATAATACGAATTCTGAAATCCCAAAACACGACCTGCCTGAGCTCTTGGGGCCAATTTTCCATGTCTTTTCTGTCTAGAAACATGCACCCAGCATTTTGCTCCGAAACGCTCAATATGTGTTAGCCTGGGTTTTCTCCCTGTCAGCTTTTCATAGGGAGACATGCCTATTATTCTGTGTACAAGGCGGTTTTGTATGTAAGCAGTATATAAAATACATTCACCCCAATAGGTATTATTCAAGTCTGCATCTGCCAGCATTGCTCTCATCGAATTCTGCAGAGACCTGTTCCTCCTCTCTGCAGTCCCATTGGATGATGGTGAGAAAGGAGCAGTGAGACTTTGGATTATTCCCTTCTTTTCTAGATATGTCTTCAATGAATTACTTGTAAATTCACCTCCCTGGTCTGATTTTATATTTTTAATAACAACCCCATATTGTGTCTCTGTTCTCTGTATAAACGCCCGTAATTTATCTTCTGCTTCACTTTTCTTTTTCAACAAAAACACATGTGTAAATCTGGAAAAATCATCTACAATCACTAAGTAGAATCTTGCCCCTCCTTTCGAACATTGGAGAGGTCCTGCCAAATCCACATGAATAAGTTGATAAGGTTCAGTAGTAGTGCTTACAACGCTCTTATTTATGGTTGCCACTGTCATTTTTGCTTTATAGCATGCATCGCACTCATCCACATGCTCACAATGTGTTAGTTTTAAATCTTTACTATACTTTGGGGTGTTTTTAATTTTCTCAAAATTTGCGTGCCCTAATCTTCTGTGCCACTCATGTATGCAATTTTCGTGTATGTTTTTATTTACTCCTATCCAGGCACATGTTGGTTCATCATGCTCACTCTGTGCCATAAACATTGAGTCCTGCAATTTCCCCTTCATACATATCTCATCACCTTTCTGCACAATGCATCTATTTCCTTCAAAATATACTTTACAACCTATCTGAGTTAGTTTTCTTATTGACAGAATGTTACATTTTAAATCAGGAACCAAAAGTACATTTGTTAATATTGTTCTCAGATTACTCAACCTGATCGTCCCCTTCGCAATCGCGTCCCGTGACGATCCGTCAGCTAGATAAATCTTCTCTTGAACAGGCTTTGAAGTGTAAAACAAGCTTGCGTCCGTAATTAGGCAGTTTGACGCCCCGCTATCTAGAAGCCATTTAGAGTTAAGTGTTTTATTGTCCTCCTCAGTAATAAAGTTCACACTGGATTTCTGCCATCCATAGTCCCTGTTTCTTCTTTTCTTACTCAAACACTGTTTTTGTATATGTCCTCGGGACCCACAAAAATAACATATTTTATTTTCTTGCCTGTTTCTTGGATACTTTTGTTGAGCAGCTTCAGCCTCTTTGAACTCAGTCCTTTTACTCTCATGTCTTCTGTTCCATTCCTGTTGCAGTTTTTGCTCTACAAAGTCCAGAGTTAAAGTTCCATCTGGCAATGTCTCCATACTAGTAACCAAAGTGTCCCATTTATGATCAAATGAAGACAAGATTATATAAACCATCTGAATGTCACTGTGAGTCACTCCTCTATCTTGAAGATCTCCAAATAATCGTCGAAATTCAGCAAGATGCTCACTCATAGTCACTTCATCAGTAAAACGCATCTGATATAGTTTTCACGCTAAACACAGCCGGCTTCCTGCGGTTTGCTGCACATGAGCGGCTCTTAGCTTTTCCCACATTTGATGAGCTGTCGGCTCATTACTTACTAGCAACAATTGTGTATCAGACAGCCCCAGAGTAATAAAAGCCTTCGCTTTCTCGTCTTTCTTCGTCCACGCTGCTGATGGAGCAGCCGGAGGGGGATTTTCCACCACGTCAAATAAATCTTCCTTGACCAGAACTGCTTTCATTCTCCATTTCCAACTGGAGTAATTAACTGCATTCAATCTCTCCATCGGCATCCCGGATGACAGGTTTATAGCCATGTTGTCCACTCTTTACTTGCCTCTCTCTTGCTGCTTCTTTCCTCTGCAACAACGGATCCAAACAGCACCAGAACCTCTTACTTTGGACTGTATGCTGGGCCCATAACCCCTGTTGGCGCGTGTGCGTTGATACGGTCCAGAGAAGCGACTCTGGAGCTGTGCAGAACCAGAAATAATCTAGGCCAGGCAAAGTTCTTTGTAAGAGTCTTTTACTGACAATAAGTTTCAAACGCAGTCCTCTCTCCATACAACTTTTCCCCCACACTAGAGCTTCTGCGAGAGCTGCTCTTATCAGAGCCGTCGCCCTTGCCAACCATCTGCTGGCCTTGACAACTCTGGCACTCACTGTTGCTCAAGTTAACCCGTTTTCTTCAGGTTTCCTTTTCTCTGCAAAACCTCTGTCTGTGAGTCACATAGATTGCTTTACTGCCCATCAGTGACCAAACTGTACACAGAATTCCAAGTGTGGTCTCACTATAGATTTGTACAACGGCTTTATGAAAGTGGCAGTTCTGTTTTCAGTTCCATTCCTATTAATCCTAGCATGGATTTCTCCTTTTTCACAGCTTCCACACACACTGGGTCAACATCTTCATTGAGCTATCCACTACGACCCCAAGATGTGTTTCCTGATCAGTCACTACCAATTTAGATTCCATTAGGATATATGTAGAGTTAGGACTTTGTTTGCATGAAACATAAAAATGTAACTTGTTTGGAATTCCTTAAGTTCTCTTTGCTAGAGCACAGCACTGACAAGAGGCTGAGACCTTGTTCAAACTGAGGTGCTAAATCAGTGTCTGGACTGTGGGCTCTTCCAGACGGGCTTAATGTTAATTATAGCCAACTAAGTTTTACTCAGAGTAGACCCATTGTAATTAATACACCAAAGTTAGTCATAGTCATTTATTTCACTGGGTCTACTCTGAGTAAGAAAAGGATTGGCTACAACCCATTGTAAGCAGTCATTCAGATTTTGCAAAGAGGACTTTGGCAATGGTTTTAAAAAAAAAAAAAGGATTTTCCCCAGGAATGGTAAATCCAGATTAAATGGGGTGCAGAGGGGGAGGAATGCAGGCTGGCATTTTGATTGCAACAAACATTGTGTGGATGCTGCAAAATTTTGTATGCAGGAGGGTCCCTCTCACAGTAAGCACCTGTCTGAAAGCACCCTATATTGACCCTAGGCAGGCTGCAGGTGATGTATAATATGCTTCTCCATGTGAAAATAAACAAATAAACCCCTAAGAACATAAGAAGAGCCTGCTGGATCAGGCCAGTGACCCATCTAGTCCAGCATCCTGTTCTCACAGTGGCCAACCAGGTGCCTGGGGGAAGCCCGCAAGCAGGACCCGAGTGCAAGAACACTCTCCCCTCCTGAGGCTTCCGGCAACTGGTTTTCAGAAGCATGCTGCCTCTGACTAGGGTGGCACAGCACAGCCATCACGGCTAGTAGCCATTGATAGCCCTGTCCTCCATGCATTTGTCTAATCTTCTTTTAAAGCCGTCCAAGCTGGTGGCCATTACTGCATCTTGTGGGAGCAAATTCCATAGTTTAACTATGCGCTGAGTAAAGTAGTACTTCCTTTTGTCTGTCCTGAATCTTCCAACTTTCAGCTTCTTTGAATGCCCACGAGTTCTAGTATTATGAGAGAGGGAGAAGAACTTTTCTCTATCCACTTTCTCAATGCCATGCATAATTTTATACACTTCTATCATGTCTCCTCTGACCCGCCTTTTCTCTAAATTAAAAAGCCCCAAATGCTGCAACCTTTCCTCGTAAGGGAGTCGCTCCATCCCCTTGATCATTCTGGTTGCCCTCTTCGGAACCTTTTCCAACTCTAGAATATCCTTTTTGAGATGAGGCGACCAGAACTGTACACAGTATTCCAAATGCGGCCGCACCATAGATTTATACAACGGCATTATGATATCGGCTGTTTTATTTTCAATACCTTTCCTAATTATCGCTAGCATGGAATTTGCCTTTTTCACAGCTGCCGCACACTGGGTCGACATTTTCATCGTGCTGTCCACTACAACCCCGAGGTCTCTCTCCTGGTCGGTCACCGCCAGTTCAGACCCCATGAGCGTATATGTGAAATGAAGATTTTTTGCTCCAATATGCATAATTTTACACTTGTTTATATTGAATTGCATTTGCCATTTTTCTGCCCATTCACTCAGTTTGGAGAGATCTTTTTGGAGCTCTTCACAATCCCTTTTTGTTTTAACAACCCTGAACAATTTAGTGTCGTCAGCAAACTTGGCCACTTCACTGCTCACTCCTAATTCTAGGTCATTAATGAACAAGTTGAAAAGTACAGGTCCCAATACCGATCCTTGAGGGACTCCACTTTCTACAGCCCTCCATTGGGAGAACTGTCCGTTTATTCCTACTCTCTGCTTTCTGCTTCTTAACCAATTCCTTATCCACAAGAGGACCTCTCCTCTTATTCCATGACTGCTAAGCTTCCTCAGAAGCCTTTGGTGAGGTACCTTGTCAAACTCTTTTTGAAAGTCTAAGTACACTATGTCCACTGGATCACCTCTATGTATATGCTTGTTGACACTCTCAAAGAATTCTAATAGGTTACTGAGACAGGACTTTCCCTTGCAGAAGCCATGCTGGCTCTGCTTCAGCAAGGCTTGTTCTTCTATGTGCTTGGTTAATCTAGCTTTAATAATAGTTTCTACCAGTTTTCCAGGGACAGAAGTTAACCCTCCACATAGGAAGCGTAAGAAACTGCCTTATAAAAGATCTGACAATTTGCCATCTAGCCCATCATTATCTATTTTGATTGGCACCAGCTTTCCACAGTCTTCAGCGGAAATCTTTCCAATCACCCATTATCATTTCTACTGGAGATGCCAGGGATTGACCCTGGGACCTTCTGCCTGCAAAGCCTCCTATGCCTGAGCTATGGTTTCTCCTCATAAGCTGGACATCGGGGAGACTGTTTTTTGCTATAAAGCCCGGGACGGGAGACCTGTGGGTCTCCACCTGTTGTTGGACTCCAGCTCCTGTCAGCCTCATCTAGTGTGACCAGGGGTGATGGGAGTTGTAGTCCAGCAACATATAACAGGGCAAGAGGTTTATTAATTTATTTAGTAGATTTCCCCCCACCTTTATTTTATTGAATATTTCCACAAATGAACAATAAAGGCAATTCCAAAAATCTATAAGTTACAAATCATTTTGTTTTAATTTTATTTAACGTTGTTTATATCCTGCTTCTTGACTCGAGTATTCAAAGCAGCTGACAACACTTATAATAAAAAAGACAAAAAATGCATCAAGAGCCAAATGCACAAAAAACCAAACCAAAACAACTAGCCCTTCTATAGCAGGACCCAGAACCAAATGTTGTTTCCCAGAAGGCCGTTGCTTAAGTTATGCTATTCCCATGGCAGCTGGTGGCTCCATGTCAGTGGAGCAGCGGAATCCGCCCTGGGTTTTAGTCCAAACTTTAGCACCTCGGACAGCTCATCGAAAGTTCAGACTAAAAATCCAGAGTAGATCCTGCTGCCCCACTGACACGGAGCCACCAGCTGCCACTGTGCTATTTATTTATTTTATTCATTTTAACAAAGTTTATATACCGCTTACTCCAGGAGTAGGGAACTTTTTTGGCTGTACAGCCCGTATCCTTATCAGGTTTGGCCTCATGGGCCACATTTGACAGGTGGGTGGGATTTCCCACCTATCAGTCACCTGACATCACAAAGTCAGGGTTTCAAAATTCCTTGCAAGATGCTGACAAAACAATTCCCACCCTTTCATTTTAGCAAGGGACTCTGATGCAAACTGCGGAGGGGTAGGTTTGCAAGCCCTGCTAAAACTGTGAGGAAAAACCTTTGTTTCAGCTCACCAGTCAGCTCATTTTGGCTCTGCGTGCCTGTTCCCTGCAGCCTGCCAGGCGAGTGGAGGTCTATTCTAGCTCCTCTGGGGGCAGTTCCACATGCTACCCCACATGTCTAGTAGGATTGTACCTCAAAGCGTAAGGTGCGAATGAGTCCTAGTTCAAAATGTAGTTTATTTATGCATGAAGGAGTTTCTTCAGCATTTCAAGCACAGGGATTTTAAAAATGAAACCTTGCCACCTGGTTTTTACATTGTCTGATGCTAATCTCTGCTTTCCACTTAAACCAGAGGTGGGGAACCTCAGGCCTGGGGGCCAGATACGGCCCTCCAAGTTTCCCTATTTGGCCCTCAGCCTTTTCTCCACACCAGACTGCCTCCCAGAGGCCACACCCTCCTTGAGTGATTTTGCATGCCAGGAATGTGTCCTTGAACTGCAATAATGCCTCTTCCTTGCCTGGTAGGAGAGTGCAGAGAGGTGTGTGTGTAGCAACCTCTGCCTTTTGCAAGGTTGGAATGTAGCCTGTTGTACAAAGGTAAGAGTCAGAGGCATTTTCTCTGCCCACTTTTGCACTGGACCCTGCCCACCCCTGGTATGTGGCCTGGAAAGTTTCCCACAAGGGAATGCGGCCCTGGGACTGAAAAAGGTTCCCGGCTCCTGATCAGCTCACACAAAATGTAGCATCACTTCTTGCAGGCCCTCTTTTGTTCCCCTCCCCCGCCGAATTCCCCTTGAAAGCTGGTGAAGACTTGATTTCCCTTGTCATTGGTAGGTAAGAAAGCTGCTCCTTTTCTCCAGGAGTATTTCAGGACTTGCTTTTTTGTTTGTTGGATTTCCCTTATCAGATGGATTGGTAGCTGTCAGGGACACGTCAGTTAAAGTGCCTGAACATTTGCTAGTTGCGGATTTTCAGATGTCAGAAGAGGTAAAGCGTGATCGTGGGAGACAGAAACTGAATCCCTTCTTACTTGAAGCTTTCATGAGGCAGGACAATATCCCCCCACACACATGTGCGCGCTTTCCCCTACAGCTGAGTCTTGGGGTATTTCAGTTTTTGCATCAAAATATGCCCTTTCCAGGAGGTAAAACTTTTAGTCAAAAAAGTTAGGCATTTGCTGCAAACACCGACGCACAAACCCCTCTGCTCAAAAAGACCAGAGGTTTTTCAGACTGTTTTTGTTATTTAATTTTTCAAAATAAAAACAATAAAATAGACTGCTTAACATTTTTAAAATGGCAAAGTGGGGTACAAAATATAATTCCTTGTTGGCTTTTGTTGTTATGAGGGAGTTTTCTAGCTTTGGAATGGTAAGTTCCCTAGGAAAGCCCCTAAACTTTAAGACTTAAAAAGGGCCATCCCAAAATATGGGTATGGGGAACCTGTGGGCCTCCAGATGTGGTTGGACTCCAACTCCCATCACTGCCAACCAACATGGCCAATGGTCTGGGATGATGGGAACTGTAGTCCAGCAACATTTGGAGGGCCAATGGTTCCCCATCCCAGCTCTATAGCTAGAAATGGGATATTTTCCAACAAGCCCCAGGAGGATTGCCTAGCCTTGGCTAGCAGAGCTGTGTAGTCTGTGGGTTAGTCTCCAAGACTGGAGAAGCTCCTCACTCTTCAGCCAAGAGAAGTGTCCAGTCCCTAAGGTCCAAGATTAGGGAAGTTCCAGCCTGGGCTCAGCCAAACTGTTTAATCCTCCTGCTAGCCTAGGTGTTCCCAAATTGTGGTTCATGGACCATCAGTGGTCCGTGAGCTTCATTCAGGTGGTCCACAGAGTTTCTGTGAAGAACACTTATAGCTTGAATTCTACGGAATTCAAATAGTAATACAATGAAATGCAATATAAGAAATGAAAGAAGCTATAAAAATACAATTATAAATCATAACAAAATCTAGTACAGCACATTACAACTGTTACAACAAGGCAGAAAAAATCATGAAGTGTCCTCCAAGGCCTTCAGCAGTTTTCAGGTGGTCTGTGCCGGGGAGGAGGAGGTTTGGGAGCCACCGTGCTAGTTTGTGTGATTGTCAGCCTGGAAAATTTGTGTCAGTAACAATTTTGTTCCCAGCAAAAGGTGCCTCCCCTTTCTGTGAGTTCTTTGCACACATGGGTTTGAATGTTTGTGCAAGGGTGAGGGATGTAAGAGGGAAGAGAGACCATGTCCCCGTTACCAAGGAGGCTGAGCATGCACACCTCTGCCCCGCAGGCAAGTAGGTGGGGATGCTCAGTTTTTCATCCTTTCTTTTTTTTTAATTGTTTTATTTGTGCATTTTCAATAATAAATGCAAACAATCTTACTCAAAAGAACCCCTGGGTGGCGGGAGATTGAGGAAGAATAGAAAAGAAGTACTTCACACAGTAAATCAGGGAATTAGGTTCCACAGGATGTGGTGGGCTAGCACATCATGCACAGTTCTCTGGGTTGCTAAAATTTCTTAGTAGCAGTTTTCAGTACTTCCCATCCCCTTAAATTTAAACAGTGTAAGGGAAGTGCATGCTATTGTCTTTACATTTTTACAAGTATCCCAATAAAAATATCTACATAATTTAAGATTTGAATCACACTAAGGCTGCAATCCCTTACCTGGGAGGAAGTCCTATTGAGCCCACTGGAACTTACTTCTGAGTAGACATGTATTGGGTTGCATCCTAAGTGTGCTTTATTCCCTGCCTAGCCCCCCAGGTATTTCAGGTCAAATACATGATGTATTGAGACAAAATTAAAATGGACTTCTTTTTTTTGCTGTTTCTAGAAAAATTCCTGGAAACTCCAGATCACTAGTACTATTTATTTATTTATTGCATTTGTATACCGCCCCATAGCTGAAGCTCTCTGGGCAGTTTGCAACAATTAAAAACATTAAAAACAAATATACAAATTTAAAAACACAATTTTTAAAAACAATTTAAGAACACATGCTAAAATGCCTGGGAGAAGAGGGAAGTCTTGACGTGGCACCGAAAATACAACAGTGTTGGCACCAGGCACATCTCATCAGGGAGATAATTCCATAATTTGGGGGCCACCACTCAGAAGGCCCTTTCCCTTATTGCCATCCTCTCAGCTTCCCTCGGAGGAGGCACCCGGAGGAGGGCCTTTGATGTTGAGCGTAGTGTATGGGTGGGTTTGTGTTGGGAGAGGCGTTCCATCAGGTATTGTGGTCCTAAGCCGTGTAAGGATTAGACATGAATGATAAAACTGTTGGTGGCTAGGAGACATGATACCTCCAGGACCAGAGGCAGCGTGCTTTTGAGTACCAGTTCCTTGGGAACAACAGCGGGAGAAGGCTAGGGTCCTCATCTCCTTGTGAGCTTCTCATAGGCTTGTGTAATTTTTAGAAGTTGTGCTTGTGCTTGCTTTTCCTCTCTTGCCATTCCCTTTTCCTTGTGTGCTGTGTCTTCTTAGATTGTAAGCCTGAGGGCAGAGACTGACTGAATACAGTAATACCTCAGTTAACCAATCCTCCAGGAAAGAAGCTCCTTTTAACAGTCTTTTTTGGGTACGGGGTGTGTGTGGGAGGGCATACATTCTGATATAGTCAGAATGTGGCTCATTGACTACTGGATTACGACTGCTGGCGGCAGCTCTCTCACGGCTGGAATGGTACTCCTTGCCAAGTGGCGCAGACACCTCCGCAGTAAGCAGTGCTTTGGGTGCCCTGGAAGCACTGTTTATTGCAGAGGCGTTTACTTGAGTGTAGAGGAGGATGGCAGAGAGAGAGAGGTACAGGGTGGTGGCGGCGGCTGCCCCTTGCCTGCCTGGTCAAGGGTACAGGGAGAAGAACTGTGTGCAAAGCTTTAGATTTCTATAGCAAGATGCTACATGATAAAATAAAAAAAAGCAAAGCAGGCATCCCTAGATGCATGTTGGAAGAAGCCTTCAAATGGTCTATATGCAAGACTTCCCTGACCTGGTTGTTTCATTTCAGACATGCGCATTGTTAGTTTTGCTGAAACTATCCCTATTATTTCCATGTTATTCCTATCTCCAAAGTTTCTGTTAAAGAAGTAATGTCCAGGAACGCATCTACCTCGTTAACTGGGGTATTACTGTACTGATTTTTTAAAGCCCTTCTGAGAGCCTTTTTGGCTCAAGGGTGGGGTATAAATGTTGTAAATAAATAAAACCCCAAGTGGGATGCTGGCTGGGAACATCCCTCCTCTGAAACCCTGGAGAGCTGCTGCCAGTCAGTGTAGACAGTGCTAAGCCAGATGGGCTAGTAGTCCCACTCAGTACAACGCAGCTTCCTATGTTCCTAGATAGGCCTTTGGTCTGATCCACTGGGACTCTTCTTACGTTCTTATCCTTTTTTGCATTCTATACACAACCAGTCTGAGCATTAGAGTGGAGGGGGAATCTGTGCATGCAGAAAACGACTATGTTCCTTATCCTGGGGCCTTTTTGCAAGGGTTGCTTGAGTCAGGTTTCAAGTGCTAATGCCACTATAGGGGGCATTCTAGTTCACATGCAGCTGCAACCATGCTTTGATAAGGTTTTGCCCCTGGCTATTGAGACTGGGGAGGAGGCAGCAGTGCAATGCAGGCAATGTAGGCTAGAGTATAAATATGTCTTTATGCTACAGCAGAGCCCCCAGGCTCTGCAGCGTTCTGCCAGGGTTGACAGTCTGGAGTTGAGTCAGGAAGCAGGGAGGCAGGACCAGCTGAAAGCTCCATGAGCAACAGGCTGCTCCAACTGGGGAACCAGGGCAGAGTTAGCATCTTTATAGGACCAGGTGGAGTTGTGTTTGCCACTTGGATCACCTGACAGCAGTGAGCTGCAATACCACCCTCTGGCCACCCATCCATGATAGTGCTATGGAGCAGAGAGAGGAAATCAGTGGTGATCTCTGGCAAACTATAATGACTGCGCAGATGGGAAGGTGCTTGGGTTCTGCTGTTAGAGGCCCCAGTTCAAGCTCCTGGTGCTTTACACTCTCTAGAAATGCCATATCCCACCTCTACACATATTCCTTACGGCACCCATCATGCCTTCAGGATGGCACCCACGTAAGCTTCATATAGCCCACTTAGAACAAAACTGATTCTCTCTGGAGAAAAATATTTCCGTATGCTTTATGTTATGTCTCAGCTAAAGCACTTGTGTTACTGCACAGTGTTCTACTGCTAACTTGTAGAAATTGCGCAGCAGCACAGTGTAATGGTGCAATCACCCGTCTAGCAAAAAGCAAAATTAAATTATCTATCTTTTGACAAACAAAATCACTGGTGCATCAACTGGATTTAATACCAGGAGGAAATTTCTCTGAAGGGTATATAAAACTTTCCAATCTGAGATGGCTTATCTATTCAAACCTCAAAGTTAAGGTCACTTGCATGAGAGGGGAACAAGAGACTGCCATCCTGATAGCACCCTGCTTTTAAACAGACACTGAAAAACTTCCCTCAAGACAGTAAAAATCCATTAATTCCCTCACAGTTGCTAGCGATGTCAGGACGTAGGCGGTGCTGCTAAGGTTGGTTTCACACCAATATTTGTTGGAACTGTTCCAGGGCTCAGGGCAACAGGAAGGCTCATCCAGCAAGATCAGCATATAACCAAAGCTTAGGCAGGTACCAGCAAGGTTGTTGTTACCAGAGTGTCAGCTCGGTCAAGTTGAGACATCGATGAGAGAGCAGGAGCAGAATCCAGAGGCAAACGGACATCAAAAGTCAGAGCCAAAGGAAATTGGGCCATAAAATACAACATAAATGAAGGGATGGAGGAAACGGAGAAGTAAGGGCATAATCCCACAATAACTCCAAGGCAAGTTCTGTGGGGGGGGGGGGAAGCCAGGGTGGAAATGGCATAAGTGGCCAAGCTAGGGGCAAGCAGACAGAGACAGTGCTCAGATTACAGGGGAAGCCCAATAGTTTTTAGAACACTATTAGAGGCCATGCTTTTACTATAATTGGGGGGGGGAGTCTTGGGGGCTTATGAATTTAACTAAGGGGTCCTCTTCTTCCCTCCCCCCATAATTCAAGCCCTGGTCAGGGAACAGGTTGATAGAACAGGTGGGATAAACAAAGAGATGCATGTTCAGGGAGGGCAGGAGTAGAGCAAGACAAGGAATAGCAGAAAACATAACAGATTTGAACCAGAATCAGTTGTTCATCCATCCATTCATTACCATTTATATTCCACCTTTCCTCCAAGGAGCTTAAAGCGGCATACATGGTTCCCCCCAGTCTCCCAATTTTGTCCTCACAACAACCCTGTGAGGTACATAGAACATAGGAAGCTGCCTTATACCGAGTCAGACCTAGTGGTCCATCTAGCTCAGTATTGTCTACACTGACTGGCAGTGGCACTCCAAGGTTACAGATGGGGGATTCCCAACCCTACTTGGAGATAATGAGGACTGAACCTGGGACCTTCTGCGTGCAAGGCAGATGCTCTACCACTGAGCTACAGCCCTTCCCCTAAAATTCTACATGTCTACACAGTGAATATACACTTCAGGTACATACACACTTGAGGTAGGTTAGGCTGAGAGAGGGTGACTGGGCCAAGGTCACCCAGTGAGCTTCCTAGCCGAGTGGGGGGATTTGAACCATGGACTGCGAAAAAGACAAATATTTGGGTGTTGGAATAAATTAAACCAGAACTATCACTAGAAGCTAAAATGATGAAACTGAGGTTATACTTTGGACACATAATGAGAAGACATGATTCATTAGAAAAGATAATAATGCTTGGAAAAACAGAAGGAAGTAGAAAAAAAAGGAAGGCCAAACAAGAGATGGATTGATTCCATAAAGGAAACCACAGACCTGAACTTACAAGATCTGAACAGGGTGGTTCATGACAGATGGTCTTGGAGGTCGCTGATGCATAGGGTTGCCATAAGTTGTAGTCGACTTGGAGGCACATAACAACAACAACAAAGGCTGAGAGAGGGTGACTGGGCCAAGGTCATCCAGTAAGCTTCCTAGCCGAGTGGGAGGATTTGAACCCTGGTCTGAAAACCCTAAGCAACCTGCCAGCAGTCTCTTCCTCCTTCCTTGTATAGGAGCTGCTGGGAGGCAGGACCCACAGAGCAAACTAAGAAGCTGAAGTGGCCTCCAATGAGTCTGCGTACTGAGATGAGGCTTTGCTGAGAAGGGGCCATGACTAGCAAGGACCTAGGTAGAGGCTGAGTTTCCTGGTCCATCACCTGCCGCACCCGAAAGTAATGGGGTAGTAGCCTTCCCTCTGTATTTTCTGCCATGCAACAGAGCTGCTAAAGCAGTGTTTTGTTCCGTGTTTGCTGAGATCCAGCAGTGTCCCCGTAAGTACGGAAAGCATCTATAGCTGTTGATCTCATACGGGATCAGATTCCCAAAGGTTGGGTTTGTGAAGTTTTGCTGGAGGTCAATTAAATTCTACCAATGCAATTTTCTTCTCTAGGAGGTTATTTGCAGTGATCGACACTACCGGCTGTTACTATGCTGATTGAAGAATTGATTAAGCAATTCTTTTCCAAAATAAAGTCGAAGCTCATAATCTATTCCTTTCTGTTTGCTGTAGTTGCGTTCTTCAGTTGTAGAACCAAACCTTAGCAGGTAAAACTAATATTAAGGAGCTTGGGTTCGTGCATTGTATGGCTTAATTCTAGGGCTTCACTACAGTCCACCAAGTATGCAACAATCTGTGCCCAGATTATGCCTAGGTTTGACTACTGCAAAGCACTGTACATGGGGCTGCTTTTAAAAAACTATTCGGAAATGTCAGCTGGTTTAGAATGCGGCTGTTGGAGTTTTGATGGGGGAGAGGCAGTCAGCTTCAATAACATCTGTACTGTACCAGCTGTATTGGCTCCTGGTTTGTATTTTTAGGCCAATTTGAATGCTGTTTTTAACCTTTAAAGCCTTCGTTTGGACCCAACCTATTTGGTGGACTGTGCCCATATTATCCTGCCAGTTCACTGAGATCTGCAACAGAGACCCTCCTTGTGTGTCTGCCTCTAGATCAGTGAGGATGTCAGCAATTAGGGAGATGGCCTTTTCCATGGTGGCCCCACAGCTTTGTAACTCCCTGCCAATTGATCTGCAGTGGGCTGCCATGCTTCAAGCTTTTTGGATGGTTTTAAGGACATATCTCTTCCAACTAGCCTATTCTTGGGTAATGTGTTCTGGCTTGGACTGTGGGTTGCTAGTGCTGAGGAAAGTGTTTTAATCGCCCAGCTGAGTATGTTTATTGTTTTGTTTTGGAGGGAGTTAATTTTTAGGGGTTTTTTTGTATTCTTGATGATTTGCAAACATTTACTGTTATAAGCTGCCTTGAATGGGTACTGTCCATAAAGGCAAGAAATATTTTAAATAAACAAACACGGTAAATGCATCCCCACCCCACAAGCCACAAGTAAAAAATAAACAAAACACAGGACATAAAAACAGCACTCATGACAAGGCAACTTTATTCTGATACATAGGTATATTTGTAATTCACAGATCCAAGGGGTTGTGGGGCTTCTCATTTAGCCTTGTCCCTAAATTGCATTCTGCATCACTCGGGAAGCTTCCGTGGGTAGAAGAGTCTCCCTACTACAGAAGTTATGATAAAATTCACTAATAGGCAAAACACTCTTGTGGTTTAAGAACGTACCTGTAGCCAACAGATATTTCTATCAAACTTTAAAAAGCAGGGAAATTGGGCAGCTATAGTGAATGCACCAGGGGAGCAGGAGACGTCTCTGAGATATTGTACTGCCCTTCGAATTTGTCAAAATGCAAACACAATTTGGGTTGGTCTTTCACAGTCCATCCACTTGCTGTGTAGCTTGGAAGAATTTTGTAACTTGTGCCTCTGAGCATATGGTGACTGGAAGTGGAGTTTCCACATTGTCCTTTGCCTCAAGCAGCAAAATATCTTGAGCTGGTTCTGACCCCACGCAAGGACACAGTATTCCTGTTGATTCCTGTATTGTTGTTGGGCAGAAAGTGGGTAGAGCTTAGTTTTTTCTCCTCATACCTGAGGACATTCAATGAAGCTGAATGTTGGAAGTTTCAGGACAGGCAAAAGAAAGGACTTCTTCACACACTGCACGGTTAAACTGTGGAATTCACTTGCACAAGAGGCAGTGATGGCCCAACTTTGATGGCTTTAAAAGAGGATTAGACAAATTCATGGAGGATAAGGCTATAGATGGCTACTAGCCATGATGGCTATGCTTTTCCTCCATGGTTGGAGGCAGCGTACTTCCGAACACCAGTTGCTGGAAATTGCATTTCAAAGGACAAACTCTTTGCTTGCTGCCCTTCATACCCCTATCTCTCCTTGCTGTGCTTAGAGTGCATTCAGAGCTGCCAGTTTCTTTACTCCTATCAGTGACTATGTTGTCAGAGTCAACATGCACCATGTCTGTTATCTTTTTGGCGCCTGCTGAAGACCTTCCTCTTTCAACAAGCCTTTTAAGTAGAGACCTTATCCCAGTCTGCATCTGTGATGGAATTGCTTTTTAATATATTTTTAAACTTTCTTTTTTAAAATGTTTTTAAAGCTTTTTTAAACATGTTTTTAAACATGTTTTGTTTTAATATGCTTTTAATGGTTGTTGTGTTTTAATATATTTTAAAGTCTTTTTATGATGTTTTAAAGTGATTTTAGTGCTTTTGTTTGCTGCCCTGGGTTCCTACTGGGAGAAAAGGCAGGATATAAATCAAATAAATAAATAATAAATAAACATGTTTCTGAATGCCAGTTGCTGGAAACTGCAGGAGGGAACCGTCTTTTGTGCTTAGATCATGCTTGCAAGCTTCCCAGAGGCATCTGACTGGTCACTGTGAGAACCGAATGATGGACTCAGTGGGCCTTTGGCCTGATCTATCAGTGCTCCTCCATTTTGCTGTCTCCTACATTTTTAAGGGGCTGAAATCTGGACTTTTATCCTCAGGGCAGAGTGACCAGTATACAGCAACTCCCCTCCAACGACTGTGAGAAGCCATTGCGAGAGGAGATACGAGGCTGCCTAAGAAACCAAATGCCATCTGTTTGCTCCCAAAAGTTCTGAATGCTGCCACCCCACGCCCAGGACACAGAGTGTCCCCAGTTAAGAATCACTGGCTTCATGTGAGAGATCATGTATTGATACCAGAAGGATGAGATCAATGTGCATTAAGAAGTGAGATGCAATGACTGTCGACCTGTGTGTGGTACGAAGTGTACAAACACCCCTTAAAATAACCTCATTTAAATCTTAAATGTTCTTAAAAGGTGTTTATGAAATTCCAGTATTACACCTCATATGTTAATTTGGCCAAGATGCACAATTCTCTGCCTTTTTACTGATGCCACATCTTGTCACATCAACAGTGATCATATCTTGGAGTTGCTATTTCCCCCCTCCCACGCCAAAACCCCCCACATATATTGATTTTTTGGAAGGCATATGGCTGACTTGAGACAGCTTGAAAGGGGCCCGTGTTTTCAAGATCATCCACTTTCTTTAAGGCAGATTTTTCCTATGATCCCAGATGACGGTAAACTGCCCAGAGAGCTTCAGCTATGGGGCGGTATATAAATGTAATAAACAAACAAACAGACAAATAAATAAAGGTGGATTATGAAAATCAGTGTGGACTTTTCTCTCTTTTTTAGAAGTCTTTATCAGCAGTTTCACGAGTACACAGTAAAAAGAACGAAATATCCTTTGTGTTTTGCACTGCAACTCAGTGTTGGGCCTTGGCTACATCCTTGCAAATAAACATTAATTAAAAAAAAAACAGCTTGGGATTGGGAGAAAAGAAAAACAGGATGGCACAGTGCTTAAGTATCCAGAAAAGAAAACCCCAATTTTATCTCTCTCAATCTGACTTTTAAATACGTTATGTTGGTAAAAATTCTGTTTCTTTCATGGCTTCTACACTGGTAAAAGTTTTTAGTGATCCAAGGATTTTCATTCATACAAGGATGAATTCAGAAGGGCGGGATCACAGCCCTGTCACTGTTCTTGTTTAAAAGCACTGAAGCAATCGCCATAACTTACGTAAAGTAGTACAAAGGAAGCTCTGCTTTATATCAAGACAGGCCATTGGTCCATTTGGCTCAGTACTGTCTATGCCAATTTTCCCCATCCCAGTGCCCTCCAGATTCCGCTGGACTCTGCCTCCCATCAGCCGCAGCCAGCATGCCCAGTGGTCAGGGAAGAAGGGCATTGTAGCACAAAACATCTGCAGGGCACCAAATTGGGGAATGCTCAGCTTGAAATTGAAGGTAGCTCATTGGTAGAGTGCCTGCTTTGCATGCAGAAGGCCTCAGGTTCAATCCCCAATGGCATCTCCAGGTAGGGCTGGGAGAGACTCCTGCATGCAACCCTGGAGAGCTGCTACCAGTCAGTGTAGACAGTGCTGAGCTAGAGGGACCAGTGTGGACAGCAGTGAGCTAGATAGATAAGGCAGTCTCCTGTGTTCAGCACTGAATAGGAACAGAAGTCCAGGGTTGCAGTCAGCCATCTCAAGATGCTGGCAACTGAACTTGCCGCCTTTTGCAAGCAAAGCTGGCTGTCTAATACTAAGCTAAAGTCCTTCCCCAAGTCCTTCCTTTTACCTGCTCTGAACTGTCTACTACTCAAACTGTCACTGTCCCTTTGGCAGACAGTTCAAGACAGATAAAATGAAAAGAAACATAAGGTGATCAATCAACAGTGGTTAGCAATAATAGCTAAGGGGAGCATCCATGTGCAGAGGCAGTATACCTCTGATTACTAGATGCTGGGAGCAAACAACAACAGGGAAGGGATGTTGTCTTCAGTGCTCCACATGTAAGCTTTTCAAACGCTTCTGGTTGGCCACTATTTAATCCAGAGGTGTTTTTGTTATGTTTAGCCACAAAATGCCTTTTGGTAGGGAGCCTAAAGCAAGGGTTGGGAACCTGTGGCCCTCCAAATGCTGCTGAACTGCAACTCCCATCATCCTTGACCATTAGCCTTGTTGGCTGAGGCTGATGGGAGTTGGAGGCCAACAACATCTGGAAGGCCACAGCATAGAGCATTGGATTAAGCAGGGTGTAAAAGCCCAGATGTGGATCTGTATTCAGTCGCAAAGGGTGAAGTTTTATTATTTATTATTATTATTTTTACCACGCCCTTTTTCCAAAACTGGAACTCACAGCGGCTTCCAGATAAAAGAACACATATAATTAAAAACATACAAAAGTCTAGATTAAAATAGAATTAAACTATTTACAGTATTAAAACCAGTCATATATACAGTTAAAATAATTCAAACTCAGTTTAAAATAATACAATTAGACAATAGCAATGAAGCAGCCTTCAAGCCCAGAAGTTGTTATCTCTGTTTCTCTCATGAATGACAGAGGTCTCCACGTGGGTTATACAGCTCCCCCTACAGCTCGAAGACAGGAACACCTCAGGAAATGTTTTTTGCTCCTCCCTCATTGCTGAGGCCCAGTTTTCTTTCCTGTCTCGGCTCGGAGCACACCTTTGTGGCTGTCTCCCTTCATACCTTAGCCTCTCTCCTCCCTCCCGTGTGTCCTTCTAAGCCCTTTTTGTATATATTTCTTCTCCATTTTTCTATCTGTTTATCTCATTATTAAAAAAAAAAGATATATTTTTTCTCCTTACCTTGGTCGTGTCTTCTTCAGCCTGTCTCTCTCCCGTTTTGTTTTCCCTTCGCTCTGCTCCCTGCAAGACATGGAAAAGGCAGTGTATTACTCTTTAAAGAAGAAAAAAACGTCAAAAAAGGCAGGGCAGTACTCAGCATCGGCTGTAGTCAGCTCCCTCCCGCCTAAGATTACCGCCAATGTTCAGCAACAGCTGCTTATTGGCGGAGATGACCCGCTGGAAGGGACTTCGTCTCGGATTGACTCCATTGCTCCGGGCACGCTGGCCAGAGACTGAGTCCACTCAGTCTATCGCCCTAATCCAAGCGATCCAGGCGGTTACATTTTCAGCCGCTCGCAATGCGGCACCCGCCATTTTGACGGACAACCGCGAGGCAGCTGCCATTTTGGAATGCCAAATGCCCGTGGTTTTACAGGCCCCTCCGGCGCGAAAGTCACAAAAGGCGATTATTGAAGCAGACACTTCTCCTGAAATGCCTTCACTACTTCCTGAACATAGCACCATGACCATTTCGGTGGCAAGGCCTCTGCGCTCCCCACCACCCCTCCCTAGTGGGCCTAGGGAATTGGAGCGTCTCTCTTCGGAAGACGAGGAGCAAAGAAGGTATGATTCCCCTTGCCAGGGCATGCATGCCCCCTCCTTTCAACCTGGCCCATACGCAATGCCTCGCCAGCATCAATTGACTCTTATCTGATTTGTTATCTCCTGCTATATTACAGCAGCTTAAGGAGGCCATGATTGGGGAGCTAGCGGCAGAGTTGGCAAGTGGCAGGGCGTCCAAAAGGCCCTCTCCCTCAATGCCAGGCAATGCTGATGCTCTTCCCCCAGCATCTAAAAGACTAGCACCTGGGCATTTACACCTTGATAGGGTACCCTCACCCTCCCCACACAATGTTGCTAGGGGCCACAGCATTCAGCAAGGTACTTCTCAGGATGCAGACCAGTCTGATGAGGATAGAAATCCTGATATCGAGGAAGGGGAATGGAGCGAACGCTCAGACATAGATGACATTGGGTCTGCTAGACTGTAGAGGCTCACTTTGCCCTCTATTTCGTAAAGTAGTGGCAGCTCTGGTCTTAAATGTCACGCAGACACAACAGGAGCCCCTATCTAAGAGCTCTATGGTTCTCCCTGTTCCTAAACCTGTTGCACCGCTGTCAAGAAGCCAGTTAACAGGTCCTAAATCTTGAGACTTCTGTTTACAAACAAAGTTCACACTTCCCTGCTTCAAGCCTCCATCCCTGGAGTTTCGCTTGACTGCACAGTCTTTTCGGAGATGCTCACGAGCCCCACAGGCATAACAAGACTTCAGCCTTTGATGTTTGTAATCCTGTTTGCTTTCGGCTGCCTCCTCCGGTTCGGCACTTTTCTCTGCCTCCTTGCTTCTGACAGCTTCCATCAGCTCGGCTCTCTGCGCCTTCTGCCTCCGCTGCCATTCCTGGGACAAATCCTGCAACGCGTCCCACATCTGTTTGGCCGATGGCTCATCTCTCACACACATCAGTTGAGAATCCGATAGAGCCAAGATTATAAACGCCTGCGCCCTCTGATCTTTGCACTTCCAGGCCGCGGTCAATACCGCCGGGTGTGGTCCATCTATAATGTCCCATAAATCCTCTGTTATCAGCAAAGCCCGCATCCTCGGTTTCCAGCTGCCATAATTCTTTTCCGTCAATCTTTCCATTGGCAAGCCTCCCCCAGACAGGTTTACAGCCATGTTGCTCACCTCCGTCTGGTACAATCAATCAAGCTGCCCTCTGGAACTCCGTCTGCCGTTCAGACCAGCAACTTACTCCCGTGTAATGCGCTGTGGATCTGGGCCCATAACCCCTGTTGGCGTGTGAGCGTTGTTGCGTGAAACACCATACATTACGTTGGAGTTAAGTTGAGCAAGAAACTTCTTCAGAGCATTAGAGCATGTTAAGAGTCTTTATTAAGACATTATGGCCAAAGGCTTAAGAGTAAATACATGTAGAGTTTCTTCAGTCACCCCCCCTCTGGTACCTCTCTCCAAAGGTAAACACAGAAGACAACCTCTCAGTTCAGAGGCAATACACAGAAGACCAGCCTCACAGTTCAGAGACAATATTCAGAAGACTACCTCTCAGTTCAGAGGCAATGCACAGAAGACACAACTTACAGACTCTGTTAGAACTTTCCCAGTTGCTATCTCACGTTACCATGACAACCACTGGCCTTGGATGCATGCTCACTCTCAGGCCAAGAGATAACAGTTACTTCTCCAAACTTGCAGGCTTTATGGAAAACAACTAGAGACAGTAATGCCCATGGGTCACAGCCCAACAAAACCTTCCACTAAGTGCATGCCCTTGCCCACCACTTTCCAAAATATTATGAAGTTAGAGTGGGGCCTGCCCCTTCAGTGCAGGAAAGGTATTAACTATGCCAACAAGTTTTATGTTCTAGATGCTGAGGTTATGAACCAACTTCACATTCCAGCCGTGGATGGGCCCATATCTGCTTTACTGTCCCATGCCCTCTTGCCACGCGATGGAGATGCTCAGCTAAAGGATCCCATCGAGTGCAAATCGGACGCGGCTCTGAAGTGTGCCCATGAAGCTAATGTGTTGTCCATAAGAGCATCTACTTCTGCTTCTGTATTCGCAAGAGTAGCACTGCTATGGATTGAAGACCTACTTAATGACATTAATAGAGATCCAGCTAGAATCAGAAAGACCCTGCTTAAAGTATCTAGATCACTGGTATTCATAGCGGATGCCATGATGGACTCTTCCCAGTTCTCACACAGGGCAATGGCAGCAGCTGTTGTCGCTAGGAGACATCTCTGGCTCAACCACTGGGAGGTGGATGCAGCCTCACGAGCCAATCTAGCCTATGTCCCTTTCTCGGGCACTAAGCTCTTCAGTGATGAGGCACTTAAAGAGGTCCTTGTAGAGACCAGAGACAAAAAGAAAGTGATGCCATCTCAAAAGAGGGAGGAGAAGTGCACATTCAAATGCCCTGCCCCCCCTTATTCTTTTCAGTCCTTTCGTGGATCTAGGTTCACCAACAGGACCCGAGACTTCAAAAGTGGATGCTCCTACTGGACCAGACAGAGATTCCCGCAAAAGCCTCAGAACCCTTCTGCTAGAACCTCACCCAACCAAATTAGACAAGGGTGCCAAAACCAACGCTTCTGACTCACCGCCGCTATTGCAAATGGAAGGTCGATTAACACACTTCGCCTCCCGTTGGCAAGACACAGCCCAGGACAAATGGGTACTCTCCATTGCCATGCAGGGATACAGGCTAGAGTTCACAGAGTACCCGCCCGCCAGATTCCTTCCTTCTCCAGTCGCCAAGTCCATCGAAAAACACCAGGCGATCTCAGGGGAGATTTGTCACCTGTTGGATATCTCAGCCATAGAACAAGTACCCCCAGAAGAGCTGTTCTCAGGTCTTTACTCCATCTTCTTCTTGGTCGGGAAAAAGGACGGATCCTGGCGCGGGGTACTAGACCTCAAATTCTTAAATCAATTTGTGACTTACAGAACCTTCCGGATGGAGACTCTTATGTCCATAAGAGAAGCCCTTATCCCGCAAGACTTTCTAGCGTCAATAGACCTAAAAGAGGCCTACCTCCACATGCCCATATTTCCGCCCCACAGGTGACTACTCTGATTCTGCTACAACGGATGCCATTTTCAATACAAGGCCCTACCATTTAGCCTGGTGTCGGCTCCACGCCTCTTTATCAAAATTATGGTGACACTAGTAGCAGCTCTTCGAATGCAAGGACTGCACATATACCCTTACTTAGATGACCTCCTCATCCGGTCCAATTCATTCCATCAAGCCCAACAGGACGTCCAGATATCACTACAATTCCTCCACGATCACAGCTTTCTCATAAATTTTCAAAAGAGCCACCTAGTCCCTTCCCAGAGATTGCTCCATCTGGGGGCGACTATAGACACGACTCAACAGTACATTTCCCTGTCACCACAGAGGGTCTGCAATATTGTATCACTAGCAGCTACCCTCTCATGACTTCGATCCCCGGACGTGATGTTGCTTGCCAAACTTCTAGGCATGATGGTATCAGCGATAGGAATCACTCCTTGGGCGCGCCTGCACTCCCGCCCACTCCAAACCTTTCTACTTCAATTCCAATTGGACATTGTTCTCCGCAACCATTGTCACGTTCTCCTTCCAGCTCAGGTCCAATGCTCCCTCATCTGGTGGACGGCCATATGGAATCTCTCCAGAGGAGTCCCACTGCAAGACCCTCCTAGAGCAGTGATTACCACCGACGCCAGCCTCCACGGATGGGGAGCACACTGCCTGGGACAGCACGTTCAGGACTGTTGGTCAGCAGCAGAACCAACCAGGAGCATCAACTGGTTGGAGTTAAGGGCAGCACATCTGGCACTACGACATTTCGCGCCAATCCTTGCCTTTCCAGACGTCTTCATATGCACAGACAACACGTCGACTCTGGCTTACCTAATCAAACAAGGAGGTACTCGCTCTAGAACTCTGAATCTCGAGGCTACCTCGATGCTGCTATGGGCAGAAAAAACCTGTCCTCCATTTCAGCAGAATACCTCCGAGGCCGCCTAAACATAGAGGCAGATTGGCTAAGCAGACAGCAGCTCTTCCCAGGCGAGTGGGCCCTGAATGCGGAAGTATTCCAGTCTCTCCAAGCGAAGTTTGGCTACTTCCACGTAGACCACGTAGATTGTCAGACGACAATCACCAGACAGAGAGATTCTTCTCTCAATTCAGCAGTCGAGCAGCAGCAGGACTAGACGCCCTAGCAGTAGCCTGGCCAGAAGGTCTACTCTATGCATTCCCACCGACTCCATTACTGTCCAGAGTACTGAAGAAAATCAGGACAGAAGCGGCTCAAGTAGTCCTAGTGGCACCATATTGGCCCAGATATCCCTGGTTCTCAGACATAGTGTGCCTGGCACAAGGCCTGCCGTTCCACCTACCAGCACGCCATGACCTGCTCCATCAGGGTCCTCTCCTGCACCCAAACCCACAATGGCTCAGACTAGCCACATGGAGATTGAGCGCAACTGGCTGCTAGCATCAGGATTCACTCCTGAGGTAGTGTCTACCATCCTGTCTGCAAGGTGCCCTTCCACCATCAAGAGCTATCAATCTACGTGGAAAGACTTTTCCTCATGGTGTGCCAAACGAAATATTCCTCCAGAGTCAGCAGTGGTAGCCCAAGTTCTGCATTTCCTACAAGATGGCCTGCAAGCAGGCATGCGGCCAAATACTCTGAAACGACAAACATCGGCTCTCTCATCTATCCTGCTTCCTAACAGCAATATAACACTAGCAGCACATCTTTTTCTCAAACAGTTCCTCCGAGGGGCTGTCACGCTAAGCCCCCCAGTACGGCATATATTTCCATCTTGGAGTCTGCACACCATCCTCACAGCTCTTCAGAAACTCCCTTTCGAGCCGCTATCATCAGTCCCTCTCAGGATCTTATCATTCAAACTGATATTCCTGGTAGCCATCACATCAGCTCGCAGAGTGTCCAAATTACAGGCCCTCTCAATGCAAAAACACCTGTGCATATTTCACAAAGACAAAGTGGTGCTCAGAGCCGATCCAGCCTTCGTTCCCAAGGTGAATTCTGCATTCCATAGACAGCAAGAAGTAATCTAACCTTCTTTTTGCCCTAATCCCTCTCATCCCAAGGAAAAAGTGTGGCATTCTCTCTACGTCAGACGCACTCTGAAAGGCTACCTCTCTAGAACTGAGCCCCTACGTAAATGTGATTCCTTGTTTGTTTCTTTCCATCCTCCTACCTTAGGAAACAAGGTATCAAAGAACACCTTAGCGAGGTGGATTAAGGCCTGTATCTCTCTCGCATACAAAGCTTCACATCGGCCCTCTCCATTGCACCTTACTGCTCATTCCACCAGATCTGCGGCTGCTACAGCAGCCTTTTCTACCAGTGCCTCCATAGAAGAGATTTGTAGGGCAGCCACCTGGTCATCCCCTTCTACCTTTACAAGGCATTACAAAATTGACCTTTATGCATCAGCGGAGGCTTCCTTTGGTCGCAGAGTTCTCCAGCAGGTCCTACCTCCATCTGACCCACCCTAGGTTGTAGCTTTAGTACGTCCCACGTGGAGACCTCTGTCACTCATGAGAGAAGGTACAGTTTGTACTTACTGTAAACAGTGTTTCTTCATGAATGGCAAGAGGTCTCCATGGCCCTCCCTAAATTGGTTGGCTATATGGGACTATAGTTACAGTGCAGCACCTGTGCACATTTCTGGCTTTTTGTTGCTGTTACTTGTTTGCTTGTTCTTAACACCTGTTGTGTTTTTTCAATATATTATCCTAAAAGTACTGAGCTGAGGCTGTTGCCAGAGCTTTGCAAGAATGAAAACTGGGCCTCAGCAATGAGGGAGGAGCAAAAAACATTTCCTGAGGTGTTCCTGTCTTCGAACTGTAGGGGGAGCTGTATAACCCACGTGGAGACCTCTTGTCATTCATGAAGAAACACCGTTTACGGTAAGTACAAACTGTACCGTCTCCCTACCACACTGGGGTACTGTGAGGACTAAGTAAATGCCCCAAAGAGATATTGCTATTCCTCAAGTCCATGAGAAAAGGCAGGAAGCAAGTACAAAAAGGAAAAATATATTGGGCGTATAGAACTGAAGTCAATGAGACCAAAGCCCCATTGATTTCAGTTGGTCTGCTCTAAGTATGACCCACGTCTGGATCCAATTTGACTTAAATTACAAATAAATATTTGTAAAATATTATAATAGGAACAATGGTATAAAATGTATGATCCTGGAAAATCTGAGTTTGATTGAAATGAAATCCTTAACGCTTTTTATTTCTTCCATTGCATGATCCACAAATGTAATATGCAGGTGAGTTATTGGACAGTTAACCAAAAATTGTGCTGAATGTAACTCTGGGCATATCTCATAATTTTATGCCTACAACCTCTTTTGTAAGAATATTAAAGTCCAAATAGGGATGGAATGTATACTTAATAGGTGGGATGCATACTTTTGCCATGGGAAGTGTACTTAAAAGTACACTGTTTACTTGGAAGTGAGTTCCATTCTGTTCAGTGGGACTTACTCCTAGGTAAGTGTTCTGATGCGCAACCTATACTCTGGACAAGAGGCTACTGTAAGGACAGAATATGGAGAAACCAATTGGTTCCCAATGGGAAGGGTGTGAGACACGTGTATTTTATCACCCTACTTGTTTAATCGATATGCGGAACATATCATACGGAAAGCAGGATTGGACCAAGATGAAGGAGGTGTGAAAACTGGAGGGAGAAACATCAATAATTTAAGATGTGCAGACGATACCATACTCTTAGCAGAAACCAGTAATGATTTGAAACGAATGCTGATGAAAGTTAAAGAGGAAAGCACAAAAGCAGGACTACAGCTGAATGTCAAGAAGACTAAAGTAATGACGATGGAAGATTTATGTAACATCAAAGTTAACAATGAGGATATTGAACTTGTCAAGGATTATCAATAACTTGGCACAGTCATTAACCCAAATGGAGACAATAGTCAAGAAATCAGAAGAAGGCTAGGACTGGGTAGGGCAGCTTTGAGAGAACTAGAAAAGGTCCTCAAATGCAAAGATGGATCACTGAACACTAAAGTGAGGATCGTTCAGACTGCAGTATTCCCGATCTCTATGTATGGATGTGAAAATTGGACAGTGAAAAAAGTGGATAAGAGAAAATTCAACTCATTTGAAATGTGGTGTTGAAGGATAGCTTTGCACATACCATGGACTGCAAAAAAGACAAATAAGTGGGTGTTAGAACAAATTAAACCAGAACTATCACTAGAAGCTAAAATAATGAAACTGAGGTCATCATACTTTGGACACATAATGAGAAGACGTGATTCACTAGAAAAGACAATAATGCTGGGGAAAACAGCAGGGAGTAGAAAAAGAGGAAGGCCAAATAAGAGATGCATTGATTCCATAAAGGAAGCCACAGACCTGAACTTACAAGATCTGAACAGGGTGGTTCACGACAGATGCTCTTGGAGATCACTGATTCATAGGGTCGCCATAAGTTGTAATTGACTTGAAGGCATATAGCAACAACAAAGTGGGCTTAGGAATATTAAGCCCTATTGAACCGAATAGGCCTTAATTCTGAGTAAACAGATAACTTCATGCTGTCAGTATAGAGTGTCAGATAGCTAGTTGTGGCTAAGCAGGAATTCAACCAACATTTTCTAGTTTGGAATAATTAATGCAAAATAACTACCCCATCCTAATGCCATACTTACAGTCATTACCACAGAAGACAATCCTCACTTACTTTGCACACAGGGTTGAATGATGAAGAGAGTGGGGGAAGCCAATGATTCCAAAGGCTGGATAAAATGTGTTAATGAGCAATTAGTCAGTGTTAAGTGATTCTGAATATGTGTCCTTAGCAAAGTAACAGTTGAATTTGCATGTCACTGCTGTCACTTTTATAGACCTCCTGGCCAGCAACTGGTTCTATTTAAGGGCCATGCTGAGCCAGAGGAAGACATGGAGGATGGTGAGTCAGGGTTCCTCTTCTATCTGCAAAGTGATCTCTGCTCAGACTGGTATGTCCCATGATCTGAGTTCCCACCGCTGTTCCTCCCCAAAGTCTCAAATGCTCCTGCGTCGGAACAAGCAGATGGCTCCCCATAGAGGGCTGGTTTGGCCCTAAGCCTGCCAATTGCAGCTCTCTAATGCAGATCTCTAATGCAGACTATAGGGATTTATTATTAGTACTGTACTGAAAAATGAAAATGGACTGCCTTCAAGTCAATCCCGACTTATGGTGACCCTATGGATAGGGGTTTCATGGTAAGCTGTATTCAGAGGCGGTTTACCATTGCCTCCCTCTGAGGCTGAGAGGCAGTGACTGGCTTAAGGTCACCCAGTGAGCTTCATGGCTGTGTGGGGATTCGAACCCTGGTCTCCCAGGTCCCAGTCCATCACCTTAACCACTACATCACACTTGCTCTCAGTAGTACTATACTACCCTGGGCTTAAATTTAATACATAATACAATAATTATTAAGCATTAGTATTCACTTGGCTCAAAAATCTCCAAGTATCTGTTCACCCGAAGTCTGTGAAACGTGTTGTCAGCGCTCAGAAATTTGGAGGTTTTGCACAGGAAGGGCCATGGCTGAGGGGCAGAGCATCTGCTTTGCATGCAGAAGGTCCCAGGTTCAATCCTTGGCATCTCCAGATATGGCTGGGATTGTCTCCTACCTGCAAGCCGGAGAGCCCCTGCCAGTCAGTACAGACAATGATGGATAGATGAATCGATAGTGTGACTCTGTATAAGGCAATTTCCTATGTTTCTGTGTTTGCTATGCATATAAGGGCTGAGGTTGGAATTTGAAATCCTTCCCTCAATTCCCTCCAATTGTGACAAAATCCATAAAAGGTATCTTGTTCTCCATCCTAACTCAAATAGACAGATCTAGGGTTTTGTGTGCATCGCAAGCCTATTCTCTTGCTCATAGTCATAGAATCACAGAAACATAGAATCGTAGAGTTGGAAGGAGCATGTAAGACCATCGAGTCCAACCCCCTGCTCAATGCAATCTCCCAGACCCAGAGCTTGGAAAAGTTACTTTTTAAAAACTACAACTCCCATCAGCCCCAGCCAACATGGCCACTGGATTGGGCTGATGGGAGTTGTAGTTCAAAAAAGTAACTTTTCCAAGCTCTGCCCAGACCTGTTAGCTGCAACATTCACTGAGCCTTCTTTGTTTTGTTTTATTATTTAAATTAAAAAGCACATAAATCTTAGAACAGCAGAATCTTGTTTTAATATATTCTACAAGAACAAAAAGACTTAAAAACATCATAAGGTTTTTAAACATTTCTACCTTGTTGGATGTGAATGTCTTCATATATGCTATATCCCAAATACTTTTAAATCACTCTAGCTTGTTTACTTTTCCAGTTGTTGCTTCTGGCAGCTGTCAACAAATTAGAAATTAGTTTTGAATGTTCTCTACTTATTAAATCTTCTTAAAGATATTCCACCTGAATGGTGCTATACCTGACATGCATCCGGATATTCACGCTTTCAAATAAGATTTTGACATGTCGATCCTCCCGCTTTATTTCTCTCCCACATTACAATCAAAATATGTTGATATACAAATAAAGCAACTGTCCTTGCTTTATCATAGAAAGGGTCTTTCACTAATGCCGCCCTGGGCTCCTACTGGGAGGAAGGGCAGGATATAATTTAAATAAATAAATAAATAAAGAATCAGCTCTACAGTACTATGGGCAACGTAGTGAAATCTGTGGGCTGCTACAGCATAGATGCAGTGGCTGTGCATGATGGAGTCTCACTGGGTTGAACATAGCCCAGGGTCCTCAGCGGAACTGCCACCATGAGGACATGGGTGCATTTGCAAGGAGGACAAGGCAGGCACCACCATCCATTCTCACTTCCCCTGGTAGCTGGTGCCCATTGGAACTGGTGGGGCAGAAGGCAGGGAGCCCAAACAGTAGGTGGAGCCACAGCTAATGACAGGCAGAACCAGCCAATTCTAGTTTTGTCCTCATCTTCCTCCCTGCCAAGTTCTTCAAAGGCAGTGCCACTCTCTGAAATAGTTGTTAAGAAGGTAGGCAGGTGGGAGCTGAATGAAGGCAGACCGAGATTGGTGGGGCAATGCTCCATTCGCCCTAATAGACCACCACTATCTATATCCCCATCCAATCTGTGCTTCAAAGTGCTTGCATTCTGCAGATAGGCCCAGCAGCATCAAGTGGCATGATTGGGCATCTGCCAAGGGCCTGACACTACCTCCTTGCTACTGCCCCCTCTTCCTTCATCCATGTTGCTGCTGCCTCCTCTCCTTCAACAGTTGAATGCACTCTCCAGTGAGGTCTGCCTGGTGCCTTCATTAACATCTTTTTGGCGCCAGATAAAGATTGATTTCCCCCACCCTCCGGCTTTTGATTGACTAAGATATTATTGTTTGTTATTTGTTATTATCTCGAGAAGAGATCCTGGCCCTCCTTTGTGTGACGACCTTTTGTTAAGGTAAGAATTGGAGTCTCAGGCCCAAGTTCGGTTCATCAGATAACTTTATTGCTAGCAAGGGCACAGCGGGATTTGTCCACCAAAACTGCACGCCCAAACAACCAGGGCGTGGTACTTTTATATGATCAACAACAGCAGAAGATACATTGGCGCATGCGCACTAACATAACTGCGTAGCCAGTAATTTTCCACTCCGCACTCCCTCTCCTGCATACCCCAGTCACTGGCCTACGTGCAATACTTCCCTTCACCAATGGCGTCCCGTTACCCTCACACTTTCAAGTACTTGAAGAGTGCTATCATATCTCATTTCAGTCTCTCCTCTTAGGGCTTTGTTTCCAGTCCCCTGATCATCCTCGTTACCCTCCTCTGAACCCATTCCAATTTGTCTGCATCCTTCTTAAAGTGCGATGTCCAGAACTGGATGCAGTACTCAAAATGAGACCTAACCAGTGCCACATAGAGGAGAACCAATACTTCACGCGATTTGGAAACTGTACTTATGTTAATGCAGCCAAAAGTAACATTTGCCTAAAATAGCAACTCTGGGAGAAACTCCTGTCTGTAATCCTGTAGAGTTGCTACCAGTCAGAGTAGACAGTACTGAGTAGATGGACCAGTGGTTTGGCTCAGTATAAGGCAGCTTGTTATGTTCCCTATCTTTTGGACAGTACATAATTACAAGTTTTAACTTAGAAAAGAGGCACCATGGATTCTCAGTCTGAAGTCTTATGTTCCCAGGAGATTCTAATTGATGAGAGTAGTTCCTGAATTTACCTGTGGTCTCATTTTCTGTTGCTCAATAAGAGACACCATTAAGTGTGAGTGAATCTTTGAGCCATGTTTAAATCACCATGGTTTTTTAGATTCATCTGAACCTGTGGGGTGTTAAAGACAGCCTTGGGGCATTCTGTTCAGGGCAAATTTTAGCAAATGAAGGTATCAGAAATACTGGTTTTATGAAAAACAGTGCACTTGGTCCCAGTGGTAGTATTTATTACAAGGGACATCACTTGTCTAAGTAAATCATACTTTAATTGCATGATTTTTGTTGATTAATTGCTTAAATCTCCATATATTTACATATTAATAAAACACTTGGATTGAATCCAGAGCAAGTTAATTGCAATTATGTCCCATTGAAATCAATGTGAGAAGTTAGTCATGAACACTTTAAGTCCCATTGATTTTACTGGGGCCTGGGTGACCTTGGGCCAGTCACTGCCTCTTAGCCTCATAAAAACCCTCTTCATAGGGTTGCCATAAGTCGGAATAGACTTGAAAGCAGTACATTTACATTTACAGGTTTGAGGAACTTGTTCTGAATCCAACCCAATAACCATGTCCGAGGAGGGGAAAGATAGGAAGGCAATTGGGCAATTATGCATCTGTAAAAACCTACATTAAAAATAAATAACAGCTTTTGAAAAAAGCAACCACCATCAGTTAATCGGGAGCACCCTTTTAAGGGAAAATATTTTTTATTGCTTGACCGACTAACCGTTGCATCTCTAATTGTTATATTATGCTTTGGTATCTTGTAATACTGTAATAATTATAAGCTTTCATTGTTGGTAACATTCCTTGTATTAAGGTGTTTTTGAAGTGTTTTGAACCTATTGAAGTATCTATAGAGGTTTTTTTATTACATCATGATATACATTTGTGTATCAGTGCTGCCGTTTTTTTTAATTTTACTTGTTTTCTGTACACTGCATTTCTGATGTTTTCTATTTTATATTTTGTGGTCTTTGACCAAAATAAAAATTACTGCTACTACTACTTTGTGTAGATAGGGTTTATTTTTAAAAAGTATTATATTTTCCAGAGTTTGATATTTTTTGGTTTGGTGTGTGTATTTCATTTTTATCATATGCACCTAAAAAGAGTATTTCTGGCATGGAACACATTGGAATATTATTGATTGATTGATTGATTTCATTTATATACCACCCCATAGCCAAAGCTCTCTGGGCAGTTTACAACACTTAAAACATTAAAAACAAATATACAAATTTAAAAAACACATTTTTAAAAAGCAATTTAAAAACATATTATTATATGTTTGAATAAACATATTGTTATTATTATTAGCATATTTGTGCAATTTTTTCTCTTCCTTTCAAAGTTCACAAACCAGTTGGCAAGTTTAACCAAAAAGGCCCATTTAATTATTTTTCTAATTTCATTACCATTGACAGGCTGCCTTAAATTGTTTATACATAATACAGGATTAGCAATGTGCAATTAAGAATATCTCTGTATACCCCTAAGAATCCCTACCTGCCTTAGGATAGATTAATGTGTATCTGTGAACAGAACAGGAAGCTATTTTGTGGATGCAGAGTTGAAACTTTACAGAAGGCTTCATAATTACAATTGTGAAAACTTAATAAGCCGTTTATGTTTTTAATAAAATCACAGGCTGATTGAAGCCTATTTACCAGCTGTGGCTTGGCATCTTCCATATTTATGCAAATGAAGTGTGAATAGATGAGTTAGCTTGCTTACATGGAACTAAGTACGTGCCAGTTTTTCTTGTTGTTTGTTAACTCACGATAGATCTGTAGTGTGGTCCTTGAGGGTGATCATCCTGTAGTTTTCTTATTTGTGTCTCTAGAGGGCTGAGAACCCATCAAGGAGTCCTACTGTTAAGATAATAGCAATACTGCTTTCCACATAATCTGTGCTTGAGGAGGTGAAGGAGTAATTTGACAGAAGCAGGGGATGTGTGGGGGTTGATTCTCCTATGCAGCAGATTTCTGTTCTCCTTAACCTATGGTAATGCTGCTTTTAATTTTCCATTTCTATTAACATCAATTATTTAACCTCATGAATTTTAACAGGCAACCTCAATTTAGTATTTTTAATTGTATTTAGTAAATTAAAAAAGAAAATGTAGGACCTGTGGAGCTGTGGAAAAATTGCTTTCTGGAATTCTGCTGCTTGACAGTGGTGCAGTCAGGTAATGTTAGACTCTGGACTTCATGTTCTGGTTCCTCCCCCACCCCATTTATATGCTAATGAATGTTACTCTGCAAACTTTGAAATGTGGTCATCCAGCCCTGCTGTGTTTGGGGGCCCTTGTGGCCATTCTGCCGAGTGGGACCCTGGACATCTCCCCAAAGGCCTGTCCTGATGGTGCCACTGCTGCTTGAACATCGAAGCAAGAGCAAGCCCCATCTGATGTAAGTGCCTTAGCCCCAGCAACAAAGCATCAAGGTAACATGTGAGTTAGGCTGCTATGTGAGTTTAGCAGGAGGGCAAGGAGACCAGGGCTGACAACGCTTCCCCTCCTTTTTGACCTAATAAATCTCAAACACCAAAGTAAATTACCTCAATAAACAACAAGAGCATGCATGCCATTAGAAAGGTAGCAGGTTTTTGGGGGGGCTGTCCGGTGTATTGTTCAGAATGTCACATGTACAACCATCTGCCTCCTGAACACAAGTGTGTTCTTTGTGGAATGAGCTTCTGGCCCACAGGAACAAGTTTGCTCCCCTGAGGCTAAGGTAGTTGACGTGGAGAAGCTGAGAGGGTCAAACAACTTTGGACACGTGATAGTGGCATCCCACTCCCAGGGTGACAGCCCTCCCACTATCATGGATAACGTGGGCCTTGAGGAAGGAGGGCATCACTCTGCGGAAGATGAAAATAGTCTCTTAGAAGGGACTCATTATTTGGGGGACAAATACCTTCTTGTGCTGAGGATACTCTATGGGACAGGAGTCTCCTTGTAGTGGGTAATTTGATCATTAGGGACATAGAATGCTGGGTTTGTGACAAGTGTGCAGACCACATGGTGACTTGCTTGCCTGGTGCCTTGCCTGTCGGAAGGCAGAGCTGGGGTCCCAATCCCGGGGAGCTGGATCCCGGAGAGTTGGGAGAAGAGTATTCGGATGGATGGCAGAGGGAAGGGGGAGGAACTTCCCCCCTTTGGAGCAAAGACGAAACAGAGGAACTGCCAGTGATAAGGTCGCTTAGCAACGGGGAGCCTGAGCCCTCCCTGGACATTCTCACGCCTCCCCCTCTTTCCGGCTCAGAGCAAGAGGGGGAAGAGGGAGGGCTGCTCACAGCCGAAAAGCGGGGAGGCAGTTTACCATCAGCCCCTCCCCTATCCCCCATCCTGGAATCGGAAACTTCAGAAGAGGAGGGGGTGATGCTTCCCCCCTCACCGCGCACACGCAGACAGCTGAAAAGACAGGAGAGAAGGGGGGGAAGGCAGGCAGTACCTGAGGGGCAGTTAAGGAGGAGCGAAAGATTGCGCGCCCGTTTGGCCCCTTCTTAAAGAACAGGCGGGAAGAAGTCCCTTGCTCTGTCAACTTTCTCCCAATGCCGCAGGACCTGTATCCCTGTATTGCTTCATGAGAAAACGCAGTCTTTGTTTGGACATTACCCTAATAAAACACGAATTAACTACAACCGCTGGTCTGGTTCCTGAGTCACATCCTGGGCCTGACAGCTTGACAGAGCCACCTAAATCACCCTCAACGCTCTCTTCACTTGACTGGGACAAGATGTCAAAGGGAGCAGCGGGGGGGACGAACCCCACTTCTGAGACGGAAGAAGTGAAACTCTTGAGGACTAAGGTAGCTGATTTGCAGACGGATGTTCAAGCCCTGCTAGCAGCAGTCAAGGTGCTGAAGACGGATAATCAAACCTTGAAGGCCACGATAGACCAGATGCGAACAGCCCCTCCAGCTGCCGTAGTAAAGGTTCCCATTGGATTGCCCCCAAAATACGCGGGACAAAGTGATCAGTTGGCAACTTTCGTGGCTCAGTGTGAGTTATATCTGGATGTCAGGCACACGGAATTTCCAGACGATGGGGCTAAAGTGGCCTTCGTGATTAGCCTCCTGGAGGGAGAAGCTGCAAAATGGGTGACTCCGTATCTCGTGAGAAAGGATACTGTCTTAAGAAGGTACAGAGGATTTATACAGGAGATGACCGAGATGTTCCAAGACCCGCAAAGAGCTGAAACAGTAGCGCGGCAACTAGGCGCTCTGAAGCAAGCTAAAGGGACTGTTTCCGAGTACACTAACGCTTTTAAAATTCTGTCCCAGGAAACTGGTTACGATGATGCCGCCCTGATGTTTATGTACCGGAGTGGATTAAATGCTGAAATCCTGGATGAGTTGGCCAGGACCTCCCCCCCCCCGCTGACCTACCAGGGCTCATCCGGCTATGCCTACAGATAGATCACCGGATGGAAGGAAGGCGCCTGGAAAGGAAGCAGGAGGTCCCGAGATACTCAGCCTCGGCATCCCGCAGCAAGACCCTTCCCACTGCAGGGATGGCAGGTAATGCAACTGAGGGACAGGGAGGGGCTAGGCCAAGACTGTCGGAAGAAGAAAAGGAAAGATGCCGTCGGGAACGTTTATGCTTTTATTGTTCAAAGCTGGGCCATGTGGCCAGAGACTGTGGACTGAAAGGGGGGAAAGCCGAGCCGTCGGGAAACTAGAACACCCAGTCCACGTGCAGGCCGGTGGACTGGGGGCAGCATTGTATAAAGGCCCCCCAACGATCCAACCTCCCTCAAAGGGGGTGTTGGTCTTGCCTATTCGGATTACAACTTCCAGAGGAGTGGTGTTTAATTCCACTGCCTTAATTGACAGTGGACCCTCCACAAATTTTATTGATGCAAAGTTAGTCAAGCGTCATGGAATTTCCCGGTGGAAACTGGACGCTCCCCTAGCTGTGGAGACCATCGATGGGAGACCCCTGAAGTCAGGAGGGGTGACACAAGCCACGGAGGAAGTGAAACTTCAAATCCCTGGGCACAAAGAGTTCATTTCGCTATACGTGTCAGATCTCTCGAACTTTGAGGTGATTCTGGGAATGCCCTGGCTAGCAAAGCATGAACCCAAAATAAGTTGGAAGGAGGCGGTGGTGTGGTTCACCTCACAGTATTGTCAGGAGAACTGTCAACCTGAAGGAATCAAGAACACCTTAGAGGGGGCAGTGCAAGAGATCAAGGAAGTGACCCTGCCGCCAAAGTATGAAGAATTCAAAGATGTGTTTGATGAAAAAGAGGCAGAGACTTTACCCCCCCACCGCCCTTACGATTGTGCGATTGATCTAGTGCCAGGAGCCAGCATCCCATCAGGGAGAATCTACTCTCTCACAGAGAATGAGAGGGAGGCCCTGAAGGAATTCCTGGATAAAAACCTGAGGCGAGGATTCATACGCCCCTCACAATCCCCTGCTGGAGCGCCACTATTGTTTGTAAAAAAGAAGGGGGGGGAACTCAGACCCTGTAACGACTATCGCGCATTGAACCAGATCACCATCCCCAACAGCTACCCGCTGCCCCTGATCTCAGAGTTGCTGGACCGACTGCGCTCTGCAAAAATCTTCACGAAGTTGGATTTGAGAGGAGTGTACAATCTGATCAGAATGAAGGAGGGAGATGAATGGAAAACAGGATTCTTGACTGCTTACGGACAGTATGAATACCTGGTCATGCCGTTCGGGCTTTGTGGAAGTGTTTAGAGACTTGTTGGACACGTATGTAATCTGTTACTTAGATGATATCCTGGTGTTCTCAAAGAACCAGGAAGACCACGACCAGCATGTGAAGACGGTGTTGAAGAGACTGAGAGAAAATCACCTGTATGCTAAATTAGAGAAATGTGGATTTGACCTCAAGTCTCTAGACTTCCTTGGATATCGAATCTCAGCGGAAGGCATGGAGATGGACCCAGGGAAAGTAAGCTGCATATTGGACTGGGGCCAACCTGTCACCAAAAAGGATGTACAACGGTTTTTGGGGTTTGCCAATTATTACAGAAAGTTCATTCCAGGGTTTTCCAAATTAACAGCTCCTCTGACTGACTGTTTAAGGGGGAAGAAGAAGTTTCAATGGACAGAGAACGCCACCGAGGCCTTTGAGGAGCTGAAGAGAAGGTTTGCTACTGAGCCCATTCTGCGCTTTGCTGATCCGAACCGCCCTTTCGTAGTGGAAGCAGATGCTTCAGATTTTGCCATCGGGGGGGTCCTGCTACAATTAGACCAAGAAGGGAAGGAGCTGCACCCCTGTGCGTACTTCTCTCAGAAGTTAAAGCCTGCAGAGAAGAACTACACAGTTTGGGAGAAGGAGCTGCTGGCCATCAAGGACTCTTTTGAAAACTGGAGACAATACCCAGAGGGGGCCTCTCATCGAATTGAAGTGCGCTCCGACCACAAGAATCTTGAAAGCCTCCAAACCGCCAGAAAGCTGAACCAGAGACAGATAAGATGGTCCCAGTTCTTCACTAGGTTTAACTTCCAGATTACTTACCATGCCCAAGCCAAAAACCAGAGAGCGGATGCCTTATCCAGACAGCCACAATACAAAGAAAGTGAATCCGAGGACCAGCCTCAGTACGTAATCCCTCCAGAGAAATTAACGTTGGGAGTATGCCAGCCTTCATGGGAAGAGGAACTCAAAAAGGCACAAGAAGAAGATGCAGACATGCTAAAATATCAGCAGGAGACGGGACAAGGTCAAGACTCAGAAGTAACCTTTCACTGGAGAAATGGACTGTTATGGTTCAAAACCGCCAGATATGTGCCAGAAGGGGAATTAAGGCTCAGAATCCTACGCCAGTGTCATGATTCCATCACAGCGGGACACTTTGGGATTTACAAGACCATTCAGAACGTGGCCAAGGACTTCTGGTGGCCTAAAATGCGTCGGGATATTGAGAGTTATGTAAAGTCCTGCTCTGTCTGTCTGCGGACAAAAACACAAACAGGGACACCAGCAGGACTGTTACAACCGTTGCCTGTCCCACACGAACCCTGGAAGGATCTCTCCATGGATTTTATAACTGATCTACCCAAGTCCCAAGGAATGACAGCCATCTTAGTAGTGGTGGATCTACTTACCAAAATGGCACACTTTCTTCCTTGTGCAGGGGCCTTAGAGGCTAAAGAAACGGCCAAGTTATTCATAAAAGAAGTCTACTGGCTGCATGGATTGCCAAACAGCGTAGTCTCAGACCGAGGAACTCAGTTCACAGCCAAATTTTGGAGAGCAATGTGGAAACAGTTGCAGACGGAATTAAAACTCTCCTCCGCCCATCACCCCCGGACAGATGGGCAGATGGAACGCTTGAACGCCGTTTTGGAAAGATATTTACGAAGTTATGTGTCCTATCAACAGACTGACTGGGTATCATATTTGCATTTTGCAGAGTTCGCCTACAACAATTCTCTGCACTCCAGCACTCAACAAACCCCGTTCTTCGCTAATTATGGATTCCATCCTAAAGTCTTTCCAAGCAGCTCAGAAGGAATGCTGGTACCGGCAGCTGAGAACTTCCTTAAGGAATTGCAAGCGGCGCAACAGACACTGAAACAGCAGTTAAACGAAGCCAAAACGGAGTACAAGCGAGTTGCTGACCTGCACAGGAAGGAGGGCCCCCCCTTCAACCGGGAGACCAGGTATGGCTGTCCACCCGCTTCCTCCAGATGCCGGGCAAATGTAGAAAATTACAAGACAAGAGGGTGGGTCCTTTCGAAATAGAAACTCAAATTAATCCCGTGGCGTACCGACTGAAGCTGCCTGACACGTTTAAAATACATCCTGTGTTCCATCGATCCCTCTTAACGAAAGCCGCCCCTCCCAGTGAGTTACGGCCAGAGGAACCTCCCGGAGCTCCACTCCTGGTAAATGAGCAGCTTGAGTTTGAAGTTGAGGAGATCTTAGATTCCAGGATCAGACGCCACAAGCTGCAGTACTTGATTCACTGGAAAGGCTATGGGGTGGCTGACAGATCATGGGAAGATGCAGCTGATGTGCATGCTCCAGAATTGGTAAAACTTTTCCATCAACGTTTTCCCCACCGTCCCAAGCCAAACAAGGGGAGGGAGGCACAGCCTGGGAGGGGGGATGGTGTCGGAAGGCAGAGCTGGGGTCCCAATCCCGGGGAGCTGGATCCCGGAGAGTTGGGAGAAGAGTATTCGGATGGATGGCAGAGGGAAGGGGGAGGAACTTCCCCCCTTTGGAGCGAAGACGAAACAGAGGAACTGCCAGTGATAAGGTCGCTTAGCAACGGGGAGCCTGAGCCCTCCCTGGACATTCTCACGCCTCCCCCTCTTTCCGGCTCAGAGCAAGAGGGGGAAGAGGGAGGGCTGCTCACAGCCGAAAAGCGGGGAGGCAGTTTACCATCAGCCCCTCCCCTATCCCCCATCCTGGAATCGGAAACTTCAGAAGAGGAGGGGGTGATGCTTCCCCCCTCACCGCGCACACGCAGACAGCTGAAAAGACAGGAGAGAAGGGGGGGAAGGCGGGCAGTACCTGAGGGGCAGTTAAGGAGGAGCGAAAGATTGCGCGCCCGTTTGGCCCCTTCTTAAAGAACAGGCGGGAAGAAGTCCCTTGCTCTGTCAACTTTCTCCCAATGCCGCAGGACCTGTATCCCTGTATTGCTTCATGAGAAAACGCAGTCTTTGTTTGGACATTACCCTAATAAAACACGAATTAACTACAACCGCTGGTCTGGTTCCTGAGTCACATCCTGGGCCTGACAGTTATGCATCAACTAGATAGTCTGGTAGTTAGTGCTAGTGAAGGATGCACATTAGCATCAATGATGTGGAGAAATGTCGTTTTGCAGTCCTAGAAGCAAAATTTAGGTTGCTAGGTAGGAGGTTGAAAGCGTAGACCTTCAAGGTACCTTTCTCTGAAATTCTACCCATTCCCACAGGGTCAGTTAGACAGGCAGAGCTGAAGAATCTCAGGATGGATGAGATGAGGCCATGGTGTTGGTAGGAGGGGTTTGAGTTTCTTGGGCACTGGGGAACATTTTTAGGACAAACCAACCTGTACAAAAGAGATGGGCTTTACATGAACCAGGATGGAACCAGGCTGCTGACACTTAAGATCAAAAAGATGATGGAACAGCTTTTCAACAGACTGCAGGGGGAAAGCTGACAGGAGCTGAGAAGTGTCCAATTTGGGATAACTCGTCCCTAAGGGATGATGGCTAAAATGGAGTGGAATAGAGCTAAGCAATGAAAGTGCATGATCACAATTCAAAGAGGCCAAAGCGCCATAGGGTAAAATGTACATACTTTTGAAGAGAGACACCATGTATAGATATTTATATGCTAATGCTAGAAGCTTCTGTCTGAGTCAAGATGGATGAGTTGGACTGTTTCATCTTAAAGGAGGGCATAAATACAGCAGACATAACAGAAACCTGGTGGAAGAGAGAGAACTAGTGAGACGCTATTATCTCTGCATACAACCTCTATAGGAAGGGCAGGGTGTACTGAACGTGCTGTTGCTCTGTGTGTCAAAGAAGACATAGAGTCCAACAAACTAGAAATCCCCACAGGGGCAGATGCCTTGACAGAATCACTGTGGGTGGCAGTGCCAGACTCCAAAAGTAATTTAGTACTGGGAATGTATTACCCCCACAGCCAGAATGCCCCAGGTGATCTTGAGATGGAGAATGAAATTAAGAGGAGGCATCCAGAGGAGGAAATGTGGTAGTAATGGGTGACTTCAACTACCCTCACATAGACTGGGTAAATGCATAAATGTCTGTTCCAGACACAGGAAAGAAGGAAGATTTCTGAATACCCTCAATAACTGTGCGTTATTGACATTGGACACTGCAGTGACAATGGACTTAATCTTAAGTGGTGGCCACTTAACTGGTGAGATGCAAGTGCAATGTGTTGTTGAACTGGTTGGAAATAGTGACCACAGTGCTGTCAGATTCAGCGTATATGCCAATGGGCAATTGCCAAGGAAATCCAGCATTTGAGAGGATTAGTAAAAAGGAAGTTGAAAGGAATAATGAAGAGAGTCAAATCTCTCTAGAATGCTTGAGGGTTGTTGAAAGCCACAATAAAAGCAGCTCAGCTAGAATGTATACTGCAGATCAGGAAAGGTACCACCTGGGCTAAGAGGATGGCACCATGGTTAATGAGCAGAGTCAAACTCTAGCAAGTGAGACAAAGTGTATATTGCCAACGGAGGCCAAAGGCAAAACAACAGCAACCAACCAACAAATTTGAAAACGAGCGGAAGTAAAAATAAAATAAAATTGGGGTCATTAGCCAGTGTAACTTGAATAAAATCAATCTATACTGAACTTTCATAGGCTTGGTCTGATGAGTGTGATCATCCAAAACATCTGAAGAACGCCATACAGGGAAAGGCTATTCCAGGCCTTAGATGCTGCAATAACTGTTTCATCTCCTGTTCATTCAAGGTTTGGAGTTGCCACATATACGGCCAGCGGGAAGGGGTGATGCCATGCACCTAACCTCCCTGAAGCATTGTCGCTGCTGCTTACTGGAGGGGGGAGGAGGAAGTTGTGCAGATGTCAGTTTTATGCTGGTGCTCCAACAGAAGCACCAGATTGGCTCCGCTGGTGCACTTGCACAGCGCCAAAGTCCTTGCTGCTTCACTCCTCTCCCTCTCCTCCTCGTAAGTACCAGTAACTCCACATGCCGGGAGGTCAGCCGCACGGCCCCACCCCTCTCCGCCAACCGTGACTGGTCACAAGTAGAAATAGCCCACTCCCATGCACAGCAGAGGTGAGTTACTTAGCAATGCACTGGTAACCCCCAGGTGTTTTTTCTTCCTGAGGATGGTGCACCTCTTTTTGGGTTGCTCTCTAGTCTGTCGCTCCTGTCTCTTTCTAGGTGCGTTGGTGACAGGTGATGGAGGAGCATGACCATGTTAACTGTCTACTCACCCAGGTTATACATATTACTGTGTTTTAGGATCACCCATGAATAAAAATGAGAGAAGCCTTAATATGATGAAAGTTTGGACAGTAGGTTGTTATCTAAAACAGGAACAAGGAACCTACAGCCTTCCAAATGTCGCTGGGCTACAACTCCCTATCATCCTTTACCACTGGCCATGCTGGCTGGTTCTGGTGGGAGTTTGAATCCAACAATATCTGGAAGAACACAGGTTCCCCACCCCGAATCTAATTCCCCCCCCCACTTGTGATTAATGTCTTAATGGGGTATATGTTGCATTGGTGTCTAGCTTTCTGTGTAACATCATATTAACATGACCAGTGTATCTGGCTGCCAGATACAATCTAAAATGTTGACAGGTCCACTCCAGCCCTTTCAAACAGAAGAGACTTTGCAGGCTCTTTATTTGACAAGGATCCCATAAATCTACTAGCACTATTCAGTCAAGCTGTGTGTGAAAATTGAGGGAAGGATTGGCTATAGCAAAGCAATATAGAATAATTCTTAATTGTTACACATCTTCAGTGATTATATACCTGATTATATAGCATATGTATGTGAATATATTTAGGGGAGAGTTAGTGCATCCGGGAAATAATGTTTGTAAATCTACATAGAGCAAGTGATGCAGCTTTATGGGTCTGCTTGCTAAAGTTTTAGATTTATGCTTAATTTGCTTTATGGGTCTGCTCCGTCCTTCGTGAGAGCTCTAAAAATGGCTGTTTCACATTTTTACAGTACATTGTCAAAGCAGCCTAATATGATTTGTGCTTGAATTTATACTTCAGTTGGGAATTCAAGTTATGACTATTTCCTCCTATTAAAACCATCAAGTCCCCGCGAATATGTTCAACTGGAAAAAAAAGGACTGTCTTAACAGTCTTTTATACCCAAGACTTGTAAAGGATCGATACATTTCCCATCAGAACAGTAAATTACTTACTGAACCACTTCCAGTAATCATGATGTACAATTTCATATTAACCCTTCCCCTTCTCTGCCGAGACATTTCTTGACGGTGTCAGGTGGCTGTTCATCCCACTCGACCCCAAAAGAATAATGGGTTGAAAATGAATAGTTAGCCCATTACATGCTCAAGGTTTAGCTAATCATTACAGTGCAGGCACAACCACATTCTCTGGATGTAACTATCTAAGTCAGGAATAAGGAACTTACGGTCCTCGAGATGTTATTAAGCTACAACTCCCATCATCCCTGATTGACGGTGCTGGGTGGGGCTCATAAGAACTGAAGTCCAACAAGACATCCACACCGTACATTTAAAGTACTTTTATACCACTTTGACACTCACGGCTTACCCTCAGAGAATCCCTCAGATTGTACATTGTTAGAAGGCCCTTAATAATGCAACAATCGGATTCCCAATTCTCAGTTCTCTGTGGTAAACCATTGAGGGTCAAAGTGGTATAAAGGTATTTTAAATGTAAGTTCCGCAATTTTGCCACAGGGAGATGAATAATACAGTTTTTAACAAAAGATGAACTGCAGCAGAACAGAAACAGTTTGACGAATACAGCCTAGAACGGAAAACAATGCCTTCTTACATTCCTAGTTGGGGACCCTTTTTTTCCTATTGTTTTTCATTCTCTTGTAGCAATCTTACCAGGGGCCATATGCTGGAGGTGGGGCCAGAGCCAAAAATGACAGGGGCCATCCTCTTTTGTCTCTTTCTGCTACCCCCTTTCGCCCCCTCTCTCTTTCTGGTATCCCCTTCTTGCTCTCTCACATTCTATCTCTTCCGAACCAAGGGAAGGGGCAGATCGCTCTTGCCTGAGGACTGAACTGATTGCTTGCTCAAAATTTCTCCATCACCCCCCCTTTTCCATCACTCAAGCCATCTCAGCTTCACACACATACCCACACATCCCACACTTTTCCCCCTCCTAGTCTCCCCCTTCTCCTGTGGACTCGCTCCACCCTGCCTGAAATTAGGCTGAGGGTCACCCCCACTGCTTTAACTGGAGATGCCAGAGATGGAACATGGGATTTTCTCCATGCAAAGCATGTGCTGAACTATGCTCCCTTCTGCATAACTCTCCATGTACCATAACAGGCCAGTGAATCTCCTACGCCTGTGTGCACCCAGTCCAAGGCAAGCTTTCTTTCCCCTCCCTTCTGGAGACGCCCTAGTCAGGTTCTGAACCTGCATCTCCAGGGTGCAAGCTAATTAACTTGCTAAGGCAGCACACTTTTTTTTCCCACCTCTCTGTCTCCCCTATTGTGAATCGAATTATTTCATGGGGGAGGATTAGCTATGCAGGCAGGTTTTATCTGCTAGAATATGAACATTTACAGCATGTAGAATTTTTTATTCATTAACTGGAAATCCTTGGGTAATCTCTCTCTTTCTCTCTCTCTCTCTGGATTCAGGCCGTGCATTGCTTAGGCTCACAGACAAAAAGCTTGAGCGGATGGGTATTGCTCAGGAGAGCTTGCGACAGCACATTCTGCAGCAGGTTCTTCAGCTCAAAGTGCGGGAGGAAGTCCGAAACCTTCAGCTGCTCACGCAAGGTAGGATACGACTGTTCTGACGAAGGCCTGCAGGACAGGAGGCAAAAAGGTTGCATACAAAGATGACTTTGATGTTTTCTCCAGCATGAACTATTGCATGGAGAGGTGTCATGGGGTTGGAATGCCTCCCCCCCCCACAAACACACACAGAGAACAAAAGGAAAACAACAAGAATAGATCAAAATGCGTATTAGGGGCTGCCGGTCTGTTACGATAAGAGCATTTCCTGTTTTAAGTTCTCAGAACACACACAAAGGCAGTCGGTCGCTGTATTAATCCCACTGTCAGTGTCTGAAACCATGCTGGCCCTACTGAGAAGGCCCATTTTCTTGTGTTCTGACATCATCAGTGTTGTGTGTTTTCCTCACCTGAATTCTGTGCCATTGGCTGCCACTGGCAGGGCCCTGGAAACCCACCATGATTTCAGCAGTGGTGCTGTGTTAAGTGCAGGAACAGAGTTCTTCTCCTCTTGGCCTCTAATATGCCTAACGTGTGTGCGTGTTTGGCAGGAGGGAGGGAGACCTCAAGGCCACCATTTTTAATGGCAGTGTAGAGTCCAGTGTAATATCAGATTCTGCTGTAAATTCGACACTAACTACACTAATGGTATTAATTCCACGCTAACTGAGGCTTGCCAAACGTCTCCCAAAGAAAATGCTCCTAGCCGTATGGTAGGAAGATGTTTGGTTGATTATCTTCAGTCACAGGTTGGCAGAAATTGGGAAAGCTGTGTCTGTGGGGCATCTTCATACCCTGACAATTGGTAAAGGCAGAAGCATGCACTTTGAAAGTGAACGTTTTGTCTGTCTGTCCTGGCTCACTTTTTCAAGAATTATTGTTTGTAGATAAGCCAACTGGCACCGAAAGCGTACTGGGGTAACATCAGATTCTGCCATTTTTGTATGGTTGTTGTATATAGTTAACAAGCAGACTTCTATTTTTTTTAAAAAAATCATCTCTAGATCCCGTGCCATTTGTAGTCCTTCGTTATTTCAGCTTGTAATTCTTAAAATGGGGAAGAGACAACAGCTGCTACAGAAGCCAGATGCCTTCTAGTCTGTCTGCTCCCGTGTCTTGACTGTACTAAGAGGCAGAATGCTGCCTTTACACCTCCTCCTGCTTGTTGGAATGTAGTGACTTTGTCATGTTGGCTGCTGACTCTGTCTGTTCTCCTCCCTTCATGGTAGTCACAGCCATGCCCTATCCCCCCTTTTATTTGCTGCCAGGTGAAGATGAGATCCTTGTTAACGCCTTCTCCCACAACAGATGTCACTAGGAGCCAATAAGCATGACAAGGGAGAGTGTTTGCTACTGAAAAGAGTCTTCTCAGTGGCTGGCTCACATCCTTTCTCTCTGATTGCCTCCAATCAGCAGGAAAAAACAAGGAAGCATGTTAGCAGAGCCTTTTCAGTGGCCAACACACTCCCCTTTCATGCTGACTGGCTCATAGGATGCTGGGGACTTTTTTGCTCCCAAAAAAGTAAGAGGTCTAAGAACCCGCTGAGACCCCGGATGACTATAGCCCTAGTTCTCCTTTGTATGGCTCTTCTGACTAAAATATGGCATTTCCAGAGTATCATTATGGAATCCCCATCTCAGTGCCTCAGAATTCTTGGGTTTTGTTCAGAACTCTTATTCAGAATGGGAAGAACAGACTTGGCCACTGCCATCACCTTTTCCTCTTCCTTGTTTATGGTACATCAAAAGCTTGAAAGACCAACTCCCCCCATCCCAAACCTTCTACACAGGAAGCTGCCTTATACCAGGTCAGACTCTTATTTATTTATTGCATTTATTGCATTTGTATTCCAGCTTTCCTCTAAGGAGCTCAAGGTGGCATACATGTTTTTTCCCTTCCCCATTTTATCCACAGAACAACCCTGTGAGGTAGGTTAGGCTAAGAGAAAGTGGCTGGCCCAATGAGCTTCATGGCTGAGTGGGGATTTGAACCCTGGTCTCCCGGGTTCCAGTCCACTACACCATGTTGGCTCTTTGTCCATCCATCTCAATATTGTCTGCGATGGCTCTCCAGCGTCTCAGACAGAGTTCTTCCACATCACTTTCTACCCCATCCTTTTATTAAGGAGAGAAGGCAAAGATCATTGGCATGCAAAGCATGTGCTGTACACACTGAGCTATGGACCGATTTTCGGTTTACAAAGCTTCTGACATGAATGCTTGAAAGCGACTCTTACCACAGGCCATCAGGTGAGTGCACTATGCATTTCAGAGCTATAATTCTAAGAGTGATTTAACAATCAATCCCTCTTCCTAGAAAACTCGGGGAATTGTAGCTCTGTGAGGGGAATAGGAGTCTCCTAACAATTCTCAGCACCCCTAATAATCTACAGCTCCCACGATTCTTTAAAGTGACATTTATACTACTTTAAATATATAATTCAGATGGGGGCAAAATCTGATCCAGTGTAAGAACTACATTAGACTTGTACTTATTCATTTTCCCCACATGCATCATATTTACATGTTTGGACCAGTTTCCCTCTTCCAAAAATTCAGTCCATGCATACCTTACCCGGTGTCTTGATTGTGGGTTCAAGCAAACCACTCATGAGGGCCAGTAACACTTTTTGTCTAGATATTCATTCACAGCTTGCCAGACCCATAGTTCAGGCTGCCCTTTAACACACCATGCATAAGGGCAAACAGGTTGGTAAAGTTGTTGTTGTTATTATCTGCAAGGCTGATCTTCCACCTAGTTTGCCAGGAAGCACAACCTAGGGGAGGGGACATTTTTAATGGAAAATCAAACAAAAACAGGGCTTAAATGGATGGTGTTTATGGAAACTCACTCTGACAAATTATGAGAATCCTTTTCAGGTAGCTGGCCTTCAGGGATCCAGTTCTTAATGTAAGCCTGCTTAGTGAAGTTAATGCTATGCCAGTCAAGGCCATGAATCGCTCACAAGACTTAGATTGGGGTCAGTAGTTCACTGTAGTTCTGCCAATAGTTCTAGATATAATCCCGGGGTGACCCCCCAGGAGAATTGCTAGACTTAGAGATATTGTAGACTTATCAGGGGAGGCCCTGAGTTGCTCTTACTCCTAACTGTCTAGGACAATTTAATTTGTGGTGCCGCTCCTCTTAAGTTGGTAGTTGAAAGATATCCCTCTGGTGTTTCAAAGGGATTTGATGTGTCACTCTTCAACTTTCAAGCTTGTCTTCCATCCTGTGGTTGGTACACAGAAAGCCTTCAGCCAAAAAAAGAAAAAAATGGCTTAGACCCAACAGTATTACAGGAGGACAGCCACTTACCAGCCTTGACCTGTTCTTTACACAGTGCATGTATACGTGTAATTTTATTTTTATTTATTTATTTATTTACATAATTTCTAAATCTGTGTTCATTAAAAGAGTTCTTGGGGCAGTTTTACACATCAGGGCAATTAAAGCCACAAGTTACATAATAAACATTAAAAATTTTTAAAAAACAAAATTTTGTTCCATTTTTAAAGATCCAATCAACTGAATAAAACCACAGCAGAAATCCTAAATTGCAGAAAGCTGAGGGTTATTGTTTTGGCCTAAAAGCCTGATTTCAAAGGTGCATCTTCACTCCATAGCTGAAGCTCAATGATGAAGGAGCTAACTATATTTCTAAGAGGAAAGAATTCCGCAGATGAGGTGCCACAACCGAAAAGGCTCTTCTCAGAGCATCACCACTCCATGTACTATGCTCATTGGCAGCATTGCATAGAAGGTCTCTTTATCTTGAAACATGGGCTGATAGGTAATGAGAAAGGCACTCCTTCAAGTAACCGGGACCCAAACTATTGAGAGTTTTGTCAGTTTACAACAAAACCTTGAACTAGGCCTAGTAGCACATTGGCAGCCAATACAGGTCACATAGGACTATTATATGGTGGTCCTGAATAGAAAGACTGCTCACAACTGTGGCTCCTTCATTTGGCACTAGCTGCAGCTTCTGGATCGTCATAATTAGTCCCACATAGAGCACAATACAGTAATCTAAATGCAAGGCCCCAGAAGCCACCTGGCAGCGCCTCTGCTTGCTAAGCTATATCCAAGGCTGGTGCCAGGCATGACTGGGTCCTTGGGCACCAGCCTGTCCCAGACTTGAGGTGCCGTAGCACAACCACCCCCCCATACAGGTGGCTCAGAACTATTAAGCCTGCCTGCACACCCTACCTACCTCTCCCATCCCTGTGAATGACATGCACGTGCCTGCCATCAACCAAGATGGTGGTGGAGGTGTCAGCCCCTTAGGGAAGCCCCCGGCTGCCATCTTGTTAATGTTAGGCATGCGTGCACTGTGCACAGGTCATTTACATGGGCAGGAGGGCCGTGCGTATATGCTTATTAAAACCTTCACTGACTATATTGGGGGAATGTGTGCCTGGGAAGTCCCTCTCTGTGATCTGCGGCAGGGTCAGGAGCCGACACTGCCGTGGATCATGGAATGGGAGTGCTACCCTCACACTCTAAGGAGGGGCCTTTTAGGGGCCTCTCTGGGCTGTAAGAGTCCTTGGCCAGGGCCCAACGTGGGCACCCTCTGGCACTGGCCCAGGCTACATCCCATGCACAGGAGTACATGAGGGTTCCTGATTCCAATGAAGTCTCTGCCATGTTCCCAGTGAGCCATGCCTTCAGTTCAGCATGCATACTGGATAAGAACTTTTACATGAGGCTGTTCTTATGCGGAGAGATTTGAGTTTATGTAAATACTCTCACTGTTTTCCAAACACTTTAGTGAATGTGGAAAAAAGCAATGATATTCTGTATTATTTAAAGAGAATCCATTCTATTGCAAAAAAAAATATTGTTGAACATGTTTCACATTCATAGAGTGGATGACTATTTTTGGCAGCCCACTGAAACAATATCAAGAGTAGCTCTCACACTTAGCAGAATGCCATTGCTGCTGTACGCTTTAAAATATTGCAGTAAAAACCTACTCTTTCCTTAAACCCGGTCTTCGCAAAATAGCGCCCTCAAGATGTTTTGAGTTGCAACTCCCACCAGCCCCAACAAGTATGGCCAATGGTTAGGGATAGTGTAGTGTGGTGTAGTGGTTAAGAGTGTCGGACTGGGGTTTGGAAGACCAGGGTTCAAATCCCCAATTGGTCCAAAGCTCACTGGGTGACTTTGGGCCAGACACTGTCTCTTAGCCTAACCTACCTCACAGAGTTGTTGTAAGGATAAAATCAAGAGGGGGAGAACCATGTCTGTATGGCACCTTCAGCTCTTTGCAGGAAAGGTTGGATATAAATGTAATAATAATAATAATAATAGTTGTAAGTTCCAAATTATCAGGGGGGGGCATAGGTTTAGGGAGCCTGCCTTAGCCTTGTGCCATCCACTCCTGGCCTCTGTGCTTTCTCTATGCCACTGTTCTTCAGCCTTGGGTCCCCAGATGTTGTCGGACTACAACTCCCATCATCTCCAGACAGCATGGTCAATGGTCAGGGATGGTGGGAGTTGCGGTCCATCAATATCTGTAGAACCAAGATTGAAGAACAGTGCTCTATGCTTACTTACGGCCAGTTCCAATGATTTTTTTTTTAAGTGCATTTATTTATTACAGTTGTATCCCATTTTTCTTCCATGGAGCTCAAGGTACAAGTTGTCAGGCATCTACCTTCAAACCAGGTCCTGGTTTCTCTCAACCCTGTATATTGCAGTATAGCTTGGGGCAGGAACCTGTGGACCTCCAGATGTTGCTGGACTCCAACCCCCATCAGCCCCGGACAGCATACTTTGCTTACAGGAGCCTTGGCACACTGCAAAGTGCAGTGAAACCCCAGCCAGCCACCATCTTGATTTGCCCAGAGGCACTCAATACATTTATGCAAATATGTGCCATGGGCCTGTACCCCAAGTCCTTTTAAGTACCTAGCAACAATCCTGGGGGTTCATTTGCTACATCTAATTCTGTCATTTCCGATTACTGCTTTTTTTTTTTGGCCCACAAAAGCACTGAGGCACATCACAACTTCCTTCTCTAGTTTAATGTGAATGGATTCCTGTAAACAAAGATTCTATGACCAGGCCAATTTTCTTTGGAAAAGTTGGGCTGATTTCCCTCCCTACCTCCCATTTCCCCCTCACCATGCTTGAAGAGCACAGGCTTGACCTCCTCACCTCTGAGCTTGTCTGCAAGAAATTCAGTGAGGTCACTGAACCTACGTGACAAAAATATCTGCAGATTGTCTGTCTGGAAGAACTGCTGGAGGAGAGGAAGGGGGATCATTAACATATTTCATTTCTTCCCTAATACCATTTCATAGGAAGCCAGCAGCCTGTCTTGCACAGCATCTTGATGATGGCATGAAACTATTTTTGGATATTCATTGCTAGCTGAGCTCTGGGCTAGATCAGCTGGTGTGTCCCTTAACTAAGGTGCAGAAGCTCCATGTGTGGGCTGGTGTGCTTTGTGGAAACAAAATACACTTTGTTGGGGACCTGCTGCTGTTGCTCAGAGCTGGAACATATTTGGGTTATATATCTTTCATGCATGCCTTCTGTGTACCCTTTTAAGGGGGCTTTGGGTGGGATTTGGTGTGTGAGTTTACCACTTGATAATGCAGTTGCCAAAACAAAACAAAAGGCAGTTATCTTTAGGATGCATCAACAAAACATTTGGTATGATCCAGCTAAAGTTAAGCAGTTTGAAGTGCTTGTAAGAGTTAATAATGATGATAATAATAATTGATGATTGACAAATTGTCTTAATAGGTGGCTAAAAAAATCTTTCATCAATCCATAGCTCTAGTTTTCCTTCCTATTTTGTAATCCTGCAAGTGCAGCCTCTATATTTAAAGCTAGCTCAATTAATGTATCTATATCTGTGTGGGTGTATATACACCTTATTCTTCTTCCAAGAATAAGTACCCAGCACAAATTGGAAGGACCTTTTCTTGATTGCTTCTATCAAGAATTACTGTGCAAATGCTTCCCTGTGCATATCCCATGCCAAAAACAAAGCTCTTGATTTTTCTTTTACAGAGATGTGCACACAAACGTAAATTTCCCAAAACATTTAATTTGCTGTAGAGCACCTCTCTTTGTTAGGTATATCTGTGCTTCCTTACCAAGTGAACCATATTAAAGGGCCCACTAAACCTTTTGATGCACAGTTCACGCCAGATTCTTTATGGGGGGCATGGAAAGCTAGGCAGGGAGTGGGCCAACTTTGGGGGCAGCTACTCTCCTGCCAAAGGGACTTATCCAGCAGTTGAACAAAACCAGCCTTGCTGCATGAGGGTCTGAAAGAGCTAATTTCCTACTTACCGTTTCTCATATTGAGAGACCACCTTGACTGTAAGCCCTGCAAGACCCTCTCCCTGCTTGCTAGCCTCTTTCCATCTGGCCTGGAATGGAGGGCCCTTGACTGACTGGAACTATAAAAGGTATCACTTCCCACAGTGAGTGGCTCAGGGGTTACGTGCCCTGCCACCTGTGCAGCCGTGGGCAAGCTGCATAGTCTCAAGGAGCCCAGTTGCCCCCAGCTGGCAGTTGCGGACAAGGAAGGGGCTGGCTTGCGCATCTGTGGCAAGCTGAGCAGGCCCTAGCCAGCTGGGGAGGACTAGCCTCAGAGGGAGGCAATGGTCAACCCCTTCTGAATACCGCTTACCATGAAATCCCTATTCATAGGGTTGCCATACGTCGGGATCGCCTTGAAGGCAATCCATTTCCATTTCACCTGAAGATGCCAGAGACCACCTTGACTGTGGGGTGTTGCTTAGGGGCTTCTGTTTGGGTAAAATTCTGCTGGTCAGTTTTTTGTTTTGCTGTTATTGGGATTACGCTCCTGTATTTTATTGTTGCATCTTATTAGGAATTATAAGCGTGTGTCAATTTATTGTACATTTCTTAAGATGTTTTTGTTAACTTATTGACTATTTGAATTTATTTTCTAACAGTGAATTGTGTAACATTTTTCATGTTGTGAGCTGCCTTGAGCATAGATTGCTATGGAAAGGCAGCATACAAATAAACAGTGATTATGGCGATGATGATGATATTGACAAACTGGCTTGCTGAAGATCATTGGAGCCCAGATTTCCCTTTGACTTATGCCAGTGCAATATGCCACCAAGTGCTATTGATGGTTCCTCGATGGTCTCCAACCTTAACTTATTTGTTTTATTATTTCATTTATATCCTACCCTTCCTCTCAGCATGAGCCCAGGGCGGCAAACAAAAGAACTAAAAACACTTTAAGACATCATAAAAACAGACTTTAAAATGCATTAAAACAAAACATCTTTAAAAACATTTTTTTTAAAAGCGTTGAAAGCATCTTTAAAAAAAGGTTAAAAACATATTGGTTTTTTTAAAAAAAGATTTAAAAACATATTAAAAAGCAATTCCAACACAGACACAGGCTGGGATAAGGTCTCAACTTAAAAGGCTTGTTGAAAGAGGAAGGTCTTCAATAGGTGCCAAAAAGATAACAGAAATGGCGCCTGTCTAATATTTAACTTCTGTGAGTGCCACTTCCTTTATGACTATCCTGACCAAACTTTGTATGTGACTCAACCTAGATGCCAACCCTTAGTTCTGTATTTCCTAAATTTCAGCCTTGCATATTGATCCTGTCCCTCCTTTCCTGGGATGTATGTACACTACTTTTGCTGCTGTACATGGATGGATATCTCTGCCTAAATTTGTGTTATATAAATGTCCCAACTCCCATTCTTCCAGACAGTGCTTGACCACCACTTGTCCAGTTCATGTCCCTGAGTGCTACGAGGTGCTTATCTGCCCCTTGCACTTCATGGTGTATATGCAACAAACATAGCCGTTGGCCTTGGTTTCTTACATCTTGTTCTGATTGTACAATAGAATGCTGTACACTGTCATTTGGCAGATAAGCTGTACATTGTCATTTGGAAGCATTTCTGCAACCATTACAGGCAAAGACTTTATAGAGAATAGCCATATACCCTGTTTTCAGGTTAATGCTTTATGCTATGGAATATTATGTGAGTGGACAGCATATACATGCAATAAATAAATAAATAAAGTGCTGAACTGCTTCTAAAATAATTGATTTTTCCTATATTTTGTTAATTTTATTATGCCTACTGTTTTTAAAGTCTGTACTGCTATTTTGAATGAATATTTTGTATCATTTTATGTAAACTGCTTAGGTTTTTTTTAATTAAACGGTTTATAAATTTTGCTAAATAAAAACAAATTTATTATTATATTATATTATATTATATTATATTATATTATATTATATTATATTATATTATATTATATTATATTATATTATATTATATTATATTATATCCTGCCCTTCCTCTCAGCAGGAGCCCAGGGCGACAAACAAAAGCACTAAAACATTAAAACACCATAAAAACAAACTTTAAAACATTAAAACAAAACATCTTCAAAAACGTTACTTAAAAAAGCTTTCAAAACATCTTCTAAGATTAAAAACATTTTTAAAAAAGGTTTAAGAACATATTAAAAAGCAATTCCAAAACAGACAGAGACTGGGATAGGTCTCAACTTAAAAGGCTTGTTGAAAGAGGAAAGTCTTCAAAGGGTGCCAAAAAGATAACAGGGATGGTGCCTGTCTAATATTTAAGGGGAGGGAATTCCACAGGGTAGGTGCCGCCACACTAAAGGTCCGTTTCCTATGTTGTGCAGAACGGACCTCCTGATAAGATGGTATCTGCAGGAGGCCCTCACCTGCAGAGTGCAGTGATCGGCTGGGTATATTATATTATATATTATATTATATTCTGGTCTTCCTCCCAAAGGACCCCAGTACAATTCAGGTTGTCCATAATGGAAAGTGGATATGATCTGTTGGCCATTAGTTCTGAATTAACTTATAGTGTGGAAATAGTTTTTGTGTTGTTGTAATATTTGCTATTTGTTATTTTTTCTATTATGGTTGTATTATTTTGCTTGAAATTGTTTTGTAATTGTTTGCTTTTGTTGCAAGCTATTTCAGTTATTGTGTTCTTGCTTCCTTTTTGTAAGTCGCTTTGAGTTCTATTGTTGAAAAAAGCGATTAATAAATACTAGTAATAAATAATAAATAATAAATAACTTGACTGCCAAGGAACCGGTTACTTATTTATTTATTTCAGGGCAGCAAACAAAAGCGCTAAAAACACTTTAAAACGGTTAAACTGGGAAATCTTGCCCATTGTAGTTGATCTTCTCACTAAGGAACCCCTGATACACTTCTGAGGTAATCACAGGGTTCCCCTTCTGTACTATAATAACTGATATATAGAACTGGGATTGGTTGGTTGAAGTATTCATTGATAGGCAAGAACATAAGAAGAGCCTGCTGGGTCAGGACAATGGCTCATCTAGTCCAGCATCCTGTTCTCACAGTGGCCAACCAGTTGCCTATGAGAAGCTTACAAGCAGGACCTGAACGCAAGAGTGCTTTTCCTTCCTGCAGTTTCTAGCAACTGGAGGAGGCAGAGAATAGCCATTGTGGCTGCTAGCCATTGATAACTCTTGTTCCTTGGGCAGTTAGATAGACATGGGATTGGTTGGTTCAAGTATTCTTTGGTAGGTAACTATTGTTCTCCGGGCAATATTGGCAGGTAGCACAAAATGGGGTGTTTGAGCCAACAGAGGTATCTAGGAAGCCTGGTGTGGGACAATGGGAATCTCAGGGTAAAATGGCAAACCTAGCTGAAAGTATGTTGCCACTGACTTTCCAATACAAAGCTCAGAGGATGGAGATTTGAGTGTTTATAACATTATTTATTCAGGGAAAAGCCAGAACAGGGCCAAATGTGTGTGTACGTGTGTGTGTTGGAGGAGGAGGTGATGCAGGAGGAGTTTGCTTTTGTTATGGGGCTTGATCCACATTACACAGCATCATGTGTTGGGAGCTGCAGCCAGTTGCAGCTCCCTGGTACTTGTCTACCTGGTGCTTGCTTGCCTGAGTGTTTTGAGATGCTTATCTCCCCTTCACACATTCCTGGTGTATCTGCAGCAAGCACATTGGTCTTGATGCTTCTGAAGTCTGGACATAGGCCAGGAGCTTTGTAAAATGCAAGACTCTGGCTCAAATCAAATGCTTCTGATCTTACAAAGATGTGTGTCCTGGCCTCTTTCTGGGTGTTTGAAAAATAAGAATTGGAATGAAGGAATGTAACATTGGAAGGCACTGAAGAATGAGAGCAGAGACATAGGAAGTGGCTGTCGCTGAGTCAGATCATTACTCCATCAAATGCCCTGTCAGTTGATGCCCTCCTTTAGATCCTGCCCACGCCCCTGGTTTCTGATAGCAGGCAGGTGGTGACCGGGAAGAGGGTCTTCTTAGTTGTGGCACCCCACTTATGAAAGGAATTCCTCAGGAAAGCTTGCCAGCACTATGTTTGGCCTCATTGCCGCACTAGAAAAGACATTTTTAAATTCCCAGACATTCAGATCAGTATGAGCTGATCTGAGCTGTAATTGTATCAATTTTGCTGAATTTTCCTGCGCTGTGATTTTTTTTTTTTGTTCTTCAACTTCCTTGTTTGAAGTTATTTTTATAGATTTATTGTATTATTTTAATGCACTGGAAGTTCTACTGAAGGGCAACTAAAGGGAGGGGGGAGGAAATCAGTGGAATAACATAGTACTTTCTGCTCATTCGGTAAAGACTCTCCAAGGTCTCAAGCAGAGACCTTTTCTAGCTGTTCTACCTGACATCTTTTTGACTGCAGGTGCTGGAGAGTAAACCACGGACCTCCGGATGCAAAAGCATGTGGTTTAATAATGTGCTATGGCCTTGTTGGTTTTACTTAGGTGAACACCTCTTTGTCTGTCTAGCTACTACTGGCAAAGCACCAAATACAGAGACAATAACCATTTAAAATGAAATTTCTTTGGAAGATTTTAACCATAGGTGTAAAATTTCACATCCATTTCTGTTCTTGTTGTTGTTATATGCCTTCAAGTTGATTACAACTTATGGTAACCCTGTGCATCTTTTTTCGATATATTCATAGGGTTTTCATGGTAAGAGATATTCAGATGTGGTTTACCATTGCCTTTCTCTAAGCCTACGGCACCCAGTATTCCCAGATGGTCTCCCATCTAAGTATTAACCAGGCCTGACCCTGCTTAGCTTCTAAGGTCAGACGAGATCGGGCGTGTTCAGGGTAGTATGGCCGTAGGCTTCTGTTCTTAGGTATGGCAAAATATTTTCAAATGTTTTATTAAACAGTAAATATCAGAGAGGTGGAAATATTTTCTGTGGGAACTCTGTTTTTCTTAAATGAAGGCTGTTTTTAACTTCAAAGCCCACAATAATACATTACCCTGAAGGTCACAGTTAGAAACATGTCAATATATGTATTCATAGTCAATCAGTTTCAGTTAAATCAATGCGAACTGTGATGGGAAAAAAAGTTGTGATTGATCTGAAGGAGGAACCAATATTGTTCAAACTATTAATTCTTGCTGGACCTATCATAAAAATCCCAGTCTGGATTCTGTGTTTTATGATCATGTCAAATTAAAAAAATGAACAACAAATCCGTTCTTTCTGTGAGATGCTCTAGATCTTCACACATCTTGGCAATAAAAGGTATTTCATAACACTGTTGACTGCCACTGTGTAAATGAACAATTGAAGGGTGTTCTGTCAGATGAAGCATAAAAGCCATTAGCAATACACTTTTATTTGAATAGAGCAACATTAATTTTTAAAAGGGCATTAGCTGGGACCTCTGCAGAACGTGAGTGGAGAAAGAAAACATGACAATACAAATAAACCTTTTTGGAGAAAGTTTGTAGTAACTTTGTCCATGCATATATATATACACAAAGTTTGGACTGGCTTGTTTTTGAAGAATGTAAAACACTTATCACAGGGTGGCAGAGGATGGAATTAGGGTGCAAGTAATATAGTGCCAATAACACTTCAGCTATCCGCAGCTGCAGAAGTGAAGGTATTCTGTTGATGATGAAAAATTTGGAGCAGGGACCACCGAGATACTGGTACAGGGAGTACTGATGTATTTCATCTTTTTCAAAAGTAAATTTGTAGCCCTACTAGAAAGAAAGTTATGAAGCAAAATGTGCAGGTATCCTTCTAAGCGATTTCTGTAAGATGTTTTAGTCCTGCCTTTCGGTGTTTTTGTTCAATGAGTGAAGTCAGAATTGTGATTGATGAGTTTTTTGGACACCAGGCAATAGGAATCCCTGGAGTCCTAAAGAACCCTGGTTTTCTCCTTCCCTACAGCGTGCAGTCCAACTCACCTTTCCTCCAGGCAAGGTGGAGTTGGATGCTGCAGACCCCTGACTGTGCTGGCAGGCTCCTGGTGCTGGCAGCCTCCACCAGCAGCAGCCATCTGCCACAGCTGAGCTACAGCACCGCTAGAAGCCTGCCGGAGCCACCAAGCATCTGCCAGTGACAGCCAGCCTGGTGGATGAAGGGCTAGTGAAAACCCTGAAAATGGGGTGTTCCGGGGGCATGGTGGGGTGGAGTCGCAGGGAGGGGACTTGTGTGAGATTCTCCTCACATTCTGAGCCCTCCCCCAGGTCCCAATCCACCCAGAATCTCTGCCGGCCACAAGGCCGGCGCAGTAAAAAACATTACCATGGAGGCCTACAGGGAGTGCCTACTCCCCAGGAGGCCTGTTTGTGGGATCTAGTGCTCCCCAGCCAGATCATGTGTGCGGCTCCCGGTGAAGCCAGTGTTCAGCTGGGCCAGCATTATTGATGATGATGATGATGATGTATATACTACTTCTTATTTCATTTGGAAGAAATACCAAGGCGGTTCACAAACAAATAAAAGCGAACAGCAAAATAACAAGCATAAAACCAATTATAAAAATACAGCTACTTGTAATTAAAATACATAGTAAAACAACTACATTAAAACATATTTAAAATATATAATAAACAAGCCCATTAAAACAGCATAGTTAACTAGGATGCATCTTTCCTGTGGTGGGTTTGTTTGAGATCAGATGCTCCTAGAAGTTATTTCTGCAAATACTACTGCAAAATCAGTGTGGGTGGATGATAAAGATCCCTCCCCAAAGGCGAACAGAAAACGTGAAAACTTTGCAAAAGGCTGTTGGGGAGAGTGGTGGGGATTGTGTCTTTTGTGTTCAGCTGTATGGATGCAGTTTTGGAATTTGGGTTTTAGGACCAGTTTCAGAGTTCCATTCCCTTACGTGTACAAGAATTGACATGTTTGTGTTAGGTCCAAACCCAACATGCAAGTCGCCCTGTCAACCCCAACTCGATTATTACACCCGGGAAGAGTGCGGAGTTGAGTGCAAATGAACCCACTATCAGAGATCAAGTAACACGAGACAAGAAAACCTTTGCAAAGGGGACCCAATACTTACAAGCCGAAGCAGGTCAGCATGGGAACCTCGTTTATTGGTGTCCAAGGGTTTATATAGGTTTACCCCAAAGTTTACAATATTGGGCTCACGTCATAAAATACAAAAGAAGCAATTGCTAACTGTTATAGCTTTGGGGCATATGTAAGGAGGTAAAGGGGTACAGGGGGAAGGACAAAAGTGGAAACATCAAGACTATCTCTCAGACTCTATGTCTGCATACTTTGCATGTCCTTGAGATAAGCACTATGCAGCAACAGACAAAGGCAACTATTGAGGGGAGGCCCAGCTGCAACCGGGCGCCCTTTAACTTGGAGACAGACATGATATTACTTCGCTTACATATCAAAGGGTTTTACAAGTCAAGGTTTGTGGGGCAGCGGAACAGCTCTTGACATTTCTATGCAAGGCACATTTGCAACAATAAGTAAGGTCATAAGCATAGATGTGATACAAGAAATGCATAGTAGGGAAGTTTCCAGCTTAAACCGGCTTTTATTATGCTAGCCACTGGAATGTAGGTAAGGGTCAGGTCACCAGGAAATAAACCGACATTTTATATCAAAAGTCAAATAAAGGCCACTTTGGTTCTATTTCCCAAAAGCCCAAGCTGGTTTAGGTAGGACAAGTGAACTATAGTTTCACAAACACTGGGGGTTTTAATTTAACCCCAACATTTGCTTATTCATTTAGGGATACTTATATCCCGCTTTATAGCCCCAAGAGACCTTTAAAAGTGTTCTGCAACAGATTCTCACACACACACAAAAAAACACATTCGAGGGTGGTATCAGGAACAGAAATAACAGGTTGTCCAACTGGCGCTAGAATTGCACAGGTGGAATTTCCTGCTCACATCTTTGGCCTTCCCTTGTGTTGGCCTTCAGCCTCTGTCTATTGTGCAGTAGAGCTTGATACTCTGGGTTGTGTGCAGTGCTAGTTCTACTCAGAGTAGACACATTGAAGTTAATGAACATGACTACTTTAGGGTTATTAATGTCAATAGGGCTACTCTGGTGAGGACTAGAAATGTAGGAAGCTGCCTTATACTGTGTCAGACCATTGGTCCCTGTAGCTCAGTACTGTCCACACTGACTGGCAGTGGCTCTCCAGAATTTCAGACAGGAAGATTCTCCCAGCCTTACCCGGAGATGCCAAAGCAGAGGCAGACTTTCAGCATGCAAAGCAGATGATCTGCCACAGAGCCACAGCCCTTCCCCACATTCCAAGCATTTTTCTATCACAACAAAGACTCGCATCTTGTTCCATTTCTTTTCACTTTTCTACTTGTGTTTTTATTATCGAAACCAACTTCCCAGGCTTAGGAACATCTTTTCTCCCATGCCCTTTCTCCTCTTGGCACATATATACAAAGTGTGTGTGTGTGTGTGTGTGTGTGGTGTGTGTGTGTGTGTGTTAAAAAAGAACAAGACGATATTTCTTATATGGAGCAATGCCCAGAACTGCCATTTAGAGATAACACATTTGAAAGAAAAATAAAAGAATTTGCAGGAAAAGAAGTTTAATTCCTTCATTAACAACAGGGCTGAGCAAACTTTCTGCCCAATAGCTCATCTTCCATTAAAAAACAAAATTCTGTCCTTGGTTGTCTACATCTTGGGAAGAAAATCCATTGCAAAACACCCAAGTATAAGTGACATGCTCTTTTTTTTTTAAAGGGCTGTGGCTCCTTAAAGAGAACATCAGCCACTTGTTCCTGCCATTTTTGAAGGACTAAGGATTGGCAAGGTTTAACTCGACTCCTTTCTCCTCCGGTGAGAAAACCATAGGAGGCAGCTAATTAGATTTTCTGCGCACCTGTTCAGTGCAAATTGTTGCAGAACCTCCAAAGGCATCTTACAAAGCCGCTGTCAGTTATGAGATCAGATTGCTACCTCAGTCCTGGGAGTGTAAAGCTCCACAGGAATCACTTGATACATTATGCAGAATGAGGCGGTAGAATTCTGGACTGTGTCACTAAAAACGGCAGGGGTGTGTATGTGCATGATATTTTTGAATGCTCACTTCTGTAAAATGCTGTGTGCAAGTAATAAACTAGCACATCAAGAAGAGGAATTTGTTCAACCCCCACAGGGGCTTCAGCCTTCAGGGAAGAGCTGCATCTACAGTGGTAGAGCACATGCTTTGCATGCAGGAAGTCCCAGATTCAGTCCCCAGCAACTCCATCTAGGGCTGGGAAAGACCTCTGTTTGAAACCATGGAGAGCCACTGCCATTCAGAGTAGGCAGTACTGAGCTAGATCGGCCAATGGTTTGACGGAGTAAGGCAGCTTCCTATGTTCTTTCCTACTCCTTGGTATAATATCCAGGAAGTGGTGGCCGGTTGCTTGGACAGCTCCTTGGAAGTTCAGACTAAAACCCGGGATGGATCCCACTGCCCCACTGACAGGGAGCCACTAGCCACCACTGCCAGGAGGAGCAAGATTCTTGGGGGAAGGCCTATAACTCAGTAGCAAAGTACGTGCTTCACGTACAAATGGTCCCAGGTTCAATATCCGACATCTCCAGGTACATGTGGAAAAAGATGCCTGCATGAAACTCAGGAGAGCCACTGCCAATCAGAGGAAACAACTCTGAGTTAGATGGACCAGTGCTCTGTCTCGATAAAAGGCGGCTTTCTGTGTTCACTGCTTGCAGGGTTGCAATGCAACCCTGTGTGTAAATGAAGGGGAACATTCAAAATCAGGACCCAAGTGATACTTGCCATTTGAATTGGCACAGCTGGCAAACCTGCCACCGGACCGCAAACTTGTGTGATGTGAAGAAAATATTTAATTGGGAAATAAGGCTTGTGAACTTTCACTTTTGTCCCAGACCCAACATGTAATATACAAGAAAAGGAACGCCTCCCTGATTTTGCCTAAATACCGTTCTGAACCCAGTTATAATACAGTCCTGTCAAATATGCCCTGCAGCTTAATAGTACAGATGGAGGAAGGGAAATGCATCCCATCCCTTTCCTTTCTTCTCTCTATTCCCCCCCCCCTACTAGTTGTTGATTTTCATCTTGTGTCGCTTGGCTCTTGCAGCATGAGAGAGATTAAATGACAGCTCTTTATGTGCCGTCTCCCCACCATATGGGATTGTACATACAGTGCTAGATGCTTAAATTGGATTCATCTGTGTACTTGGCAGAAATCCAGTTTATATGGCCGTGGGATAAAACCTGTAAACCTGAGGATTGGGTTGTGTGTGTGTTTTTAATGGGGTTGGAGAGAGATCTGGCAGACACCCTCCTCCCATCCTCAAAACTGGGGCCACATTAAACGTTTTAACATTCCCTCACAGGAGGCGCTCCTGGAAGGGTTTTCTGGTCTATGGTAAAAATAGATATACGCAAAATGGCTGGCTAGTTATTTATTATTTTTATTTTTACTTTTATAACCTACCTTTCCTCCAAGGAGCTCAAGGTGGCGTACTTGCTTCTCCTCCCTCTCCATTTTATCCTCACAACAACCCTGTGAGGTAGGTTAGGCTGAGAGATTGTGCCTGGTCCTAGGTCACCCAGTGAACTTTATGGCTGAACAGGGGTTAGAATCCTGTCTCCCAGGTTCTAGTCCAATACTCTTACACCACACTGACTTTCCAAATAACAAATAAGCCAGAACCTGTCCTGAGGTCCAGGGTACTGTGTGATTTCTGACATGGTGAGTTTGACAGGTAAGCATAGTACACATTCCCAAATCCTCTACAGGCTGCTTGGAACATAGGAAGCTGCCTTATACTCAGTGGAAGCTGGTGGCTCCAATGTCAGTGGGGCAGTGAATCCGCTCCGGGTTTTAGTCCAAACTTTCGAGGTGTTCACCACTTTGGACACCACCTTGAAAGTTTGAACTAAATCCTGGAGCGAATTCACTGCTCCACTAACATTGAATCAGATCATTGGTCCATCTGCCCAGTATTGTCTACACTAACTGGCAGGTGGCTCTCCAGGTTTCAGGCAGGAGACATTCCTGGCTCTACATGCAGCACTCATGATGGCCCTAGTGAGGAGTACATCACGACGATCTCTACCACGGACAATTACGTAATCCAGAAGATGCCAGTGTTTCGACTGAGCGTGCTTCCACAATGTTTTAAATTTATTTTTCTGGTGAAAGAGTGTGCTTGTCATAACAAGATTATTATGCTCCGAAGATGAGAATGTAACTTTTGAAAAGCAAATTGCCAATGTTTCAAGGTGGCATGATGTAGTAGTAATGGGGGATTTCAATTATCCCAATATCTGTTGGGAGACAAATTCTGCCAAACACGGCCCCTCCAAGAAATTTCTGCCTTGTGTTGGAGATAACTTTCTCCTACAGAAAGTGGAGGAAGCAACCAGAGGATCAGCTATCCTGGACTTGATTCTAACCAATAGAGATGATTTGGTGGATGAAGTGGCAGTTAGGGGAACTCTGGGGGAAAGTGACCACAACATACTTGAATTCTTGATTTTAACAGAAGCAAAAGCTGAGAGTAGCCATACGTGCACCCTGGACTTCAGGAAAGCTGATTTTTAATAAACTCAGAACAATTGTAAGTACAGTTCCATGGCAAGCCACCCTAATGAGAAAAGGAGTCCAAGATGGGTGGGAGTTTCTAAAAAAGGAAATTTTAAAAGTGCAATGGCAAGCAATTCCAAAAAGGAAAAAAGGGTGGAAACAGCAGAAGAGGCCAGTGTGGCTTCACAAAAAGCTTAGAGATGACCTGAAAACAAAAAAGGACACATACAGGAAGTGGAAAGAAGGCCAGGCCACAAAGGAAGAGTACAGGCAGGTATCATGGAATTGCCGGGATGGTGTCAGGAAGGCTAAAGCTGAGAATGAGCTGAGCCTAGTGAGGGATGCTAAAAGCAACAAAAAAGCTTTCTTCAGGTATGTCCATAGTAAAAGACAGAGAAAAGAAATGGTGGCACAGCTACTCAATGAGGATGGCAAAATGACAACAGATGACAAAGAAAAGGCAGAAGTGCTCAATTCCTACTTTTGCTCAGTCTTCTCCCAAAAAAGGGCCTATGACCCTCCCGGGAAACATGAAGGATCAGGATTGGACCTTGAGACTGATAGACAAATGGTCAAGGAATACCAAATCACTTTGAACAAGTTCAAATCGGCAGGGCCCGATAAACTGCATCCTAGAGTATTGAAGGAACTGGCTGAAGAACTCTCAGAACCACTCTCTATTATCTTTGCGAAATCATGGAGGACTGGTGAAGTGCCGGATGACTGGAGGAGAGCTAATGTTGTCCCTATCTTCAAAAAGGGCAAGAAGGAGGAACCGGGAAACTACAGACCTGTCAGCCTAACATCAATCCCTGGAAAAATTCTGGAGCAGATTATAAAGCAGTGAATCTGTAAGCACCTTGAAAACAATGCAGTGATCACTAGGAGCCAACATGAATTTATGAAGAACAAATCCTGCCAAACTAATCTCATCTCATTTTTTGATCGGGTAACCTCCCTTGTAGACTGTGGGAATGCTGTGTACATAATATATCTCGACTTCAGCAAAGCTTTTGACTAAATGCCCCATAATATTCTGATTAGCAAGCTAGCTAAATGTGAGCTGGATAGAACAACTATTAGATGGATCCACAATTGGCTCCAGAATTGTACTCATAGAGTGCTTATCAATGGTTCCTTCTCAAACTGGACAGAAGTAACGAGTGGGGTACCACAGGGCTCGGCCCTGGGCCCAGTGCTCTAACATTTTTATTAACGACTTGGATGACGACGTACAAAGCATGCTTATCAAATTTGTAGATGATACAAAATTGGGGGGCATAGCTAATACCGTGGAAGACAGAAACAATTCAAAGGGACCTTGATAGGCTGGAGCATTGGGCTGAAAACAACAGAATGAAATTCAACAGGGATAATGCAAAGTTCTACACTTAGGAAAAAGAAACCAAATGCACAGTTATAAGATGGGGGATACTTGGCTCAGCAGTACGACATGTGAGAAGGATCTTGGAATTGTCATTGATCACAAGCTGAATATGAGCCAACAGTGTGATGTGGCTGCAAAAATGCTATATTAGGCTGCATTAACACAAGTATAGTTTCCAAATCATGTGAAGTACTAGTTCCCCTCTATTCAGCACTGGTTAGGCCTCATCTTGAATACTGCGTCCAGTTCTGGTCTCCGCACTTCAAGAAGGATGCAGACAAACTGGAACGGGTTCAGAGGAGGGCAACAAAGATGATCAGGGGACTGGAAGCCAAGCCCTATGAGGAGAGACTGAAAGAACTGGGCATGTTTAGCCTGGAGAAGATAAGACTGAAGATAAGATAAGATAAGATAAGATAGCACTCTTCAAATACATGAAAGGTTGTCACATAGAGGAGGGCCGGGATCTCTTCTTGATTGTTCCAGAGTGCAGGACACGAAATAATGGGCTCAAGTTGCAGGAAGCCAGATTTCGACTGGACATCAGAAAAAACTTCCTAACTGTTAGAGCCATATGACAATGGAACCAATTACCTAGAGAGGTAGTGGGCTCTCCGACACTGGAGGCATTCAAGAGGCAGCTGGACAGCCATATGTCAGGAATGCTTTGATTGGATTCCTGCATTGAGGCGGGAGTTGGACTCAATGGCCTTGTAGGCCCCTTCCAACTCTACTATTCTATGATTCTATGATTTAGTCAGAAGTAGAATTCCGTTCAGGTTGCTATTGCCAACTCCTTCTTTCTCAATGGTTTCTGGCCATAAATCGAAATCATGCCCTCCTTAGGTGTCTCTGATAAGATGGTGTCCAGCGGTATAAAAATTTTCCTTGATGTCTTCATCAGCATCTAATGTTGGTGCATAAGCACTTAGAATAGTTGCCTGCTGTTTTTTGGCAAGTTTTAACCGGAGAGTTGAGAGCCGTTCATTAATGCCAATAGGAACTTCTGATAAGAGCTTCACAATATTATTTTTAATAGCAAAGCCTACTCCATGTATTCGTCATTCTTGTTCAGGCAGTCCTTTCCAGGAGAAGGTGTAACCTTATTTTTCTTCAATTGTCCTTCTCCTGCTCTTCGAGTTTCTTGGAGTGCTGCTATGTCAATATTAATACGTCTCAACACCCTCACAATGATGGCAGTCCTGCGTTCAGGACATTCATTATCTGCGTTGACCAGCAATGTCGGTATATTCCATGTTCCAAAATTCAGTTGCCTTTTGCGACAGCTAAGTGGTGACCCCACTGGACACTGTAATCCAGTCAGGGAGAAATGAGGCAGACTATGTTTGGGGCACCTTTTCTAGCCCCCGCCCCATACGGGGTGAGCAGATTGGATCATGAATAGGACTGCTCAGTTGTGCATATAGCTGCCAAACTACTCAACTACCTCTGTTATTGAACCAGGACGACTGAATCTATATCCACTGCCCATGTGCCGGTCCATGACCAGGGGCTTCCGGATTTCACAGTCCTGCCCCTGTCACCATTCGCCAATCTCCACTTCAGGACTTTTGTTTTATTTTATTTTGGTTGGGAGACATCTGTGCGTGGATTTGTTTTATGTGGAGAGATCTGTGTACAACGATCAACACATAATCTTGACAGAAAAAGGCTTTGATCCAATGGCATGGATACAAATATTGGAAGTATTTTATCTGCTGCAGCCTTCATCCACCTTCACAGCCTTTGTAACATACACATTGTTATCCTCCGCCTGTTCTGCTGTTGAGGACATTCTTGGATCATTCTTTATCTGGTTCCTTTCCCTTGCCCTTACTGCCATGGGTGAGTACATGACTCCCAACAGCGTTGCTCACAGGGTTCATGGAACACTTAAGCCCACTCACAACTACAAGGTGACAATCCAGCGAGTGAGTGCTTAAACCACAGTTTGGATGTCTGAATTGTAGGGTCATTACTGAGCATCTTAAGTCCTGTTTGGACAGACATCCATGACCCTATTCTGTCCTCATGTTGGGTGAAGGATGTGTATAGGCTGTTCCTGTGAACCACAATACTGTGCGGCTCATGTGGACAGCCTACATGCATTTGGCAGGCTTTCTCCTTCAGACTTTCCCCCAGTGTGTGGACAGCACAGAGATGGAGTCATCAGGGGATGAGATGGTGGGGTGCGATTAACACATGTAGCCCTGATCACTCAATGAAGTATTACTCTCTTGGAAAGAAAAATGCCTGAAGAGGACTATAGCTGAGCAGCAAAACTGAGTGAACCCAAATCCAACATTCTGCTCATTGAATCACACCCAGAAGACAGGAACTGTGTATGGCTTAAACAAGTCTTGCAGTTTCCACCCCTGTTAAGAACATAAGAAGAGCCTGCTGGATCAGGCCAGTGGCCCATCTAGTCCAGCATCCTGTTCTCACAGTGGCCAACCAGGTGCCTGGGGAAAGCCCGCAAGCAGGACCCGAGTGCAAGAACACTCTCCCCTCCTGAGGCTTCCGGCAACTGGTTTTCAGAAGCATGCTGCCTCTGACTAGGGTGGCAGAGCACAGCCATCACAGCTAGTAGCCATTGATAGCCCTGTCTTCCATGAATTTGTCTAATCTTTTAAAGCCATCCAAGCTGGTGGCCATTACTGCATCCTGTGGGAGCAAACTCCATAGTTTAACTATGCGCTGAGTAAAGAAGTACTTCCTTTTGTCTGTCCTGAATCTTCCAACATTCAGCTTCTTTGAATGTCCACGAGTTCTAGTATTATGAGAGAGGGAGAAGAACTTTTCTCTATCCACTTTCTCAATGCCATGCATAATTTTATACACTTCTATCATGTCTCCTCTGACCCGCCTTTTCTCTAAACGAAAAAGCCCCAAATGCTGCAACCTTTCCTCAAATGTGCACACACTGTCTTTTGCTGCTTGCACCTCCCCAGCTTGAAATCATAGAATCATAGAGATGGAAGGGGCCTATAAGACCATCGAGTCCAACCCCCTGCTCAATGCAGGAATCCAACTTTAAGCTTAAAGACAAACAAGCTGCAGTTTATTTATTGTGATCTCCCTCCCTTCCCCTTTCCATGTTAACCATAATGTGCTGTTACTTCTTCACTGATATTCATGCTAACCATGGCTGGCTGTAAACCACACTTTGTGACCTCATTGAGCCAACAATGAGCTACTTTGGATTCTATAATAGTCTAACGTAGAGTCCAGACTACACACACACATACACACGTGTCCTACAGGCTAGCCCTGCCTACCCCAACCCCCATCAGATGAGCACAGTGGCAACCAACCCCCACTGAACACTGTACAGCCAGTGGCTAAAGGGTCTCTACATGCATACATCAGTGCATGCACAGAGCGCCTTCGCATGTCAGCAAAAGCACAGATGGTGCAGGGCATGGCTGCTATGTATGTTGGGGGCAGAGCTAGCCTGCAAGACTCTCAGCCCGCCTCATACACTCTTTCACATGCATTGGTGCGGTGGGAGGGGTATCTTCAAATCCTACATCTACTATGGAGTTATGTCGTGAGCTCTAACAAGTCACCATCACCTCCAATCCTTTGCAGGCTATTATGGATATAGTCTTCCCCCTCCCTAATGGTGATCAATAGGTGTCTTGACTGTGCCCCCACCCCAACTCTTCACAAGAGAATCCAGGGACAACTCCATGTACCACCACCATGAGCTCATTAGAAGAAAGTTGGGATATAAATACGATTAAATTAAATCCATCACCAGAGAGAAGGCTCCATGTGGATTCCTGGATTGAGCCACCTGCTGTTAGAGAAGGAGCTTCTTGTGCATGTAAAAAGTTCAAGAAAACTGCATGTAAATCACCCCTCTTTGGAGCAGGGCCAATGCCTCTGGTTCTCAGTATATTCCTGGGTTTTCCTTTCTGCGGCTGACAAATCACACTTATCCTGCCCTGGAAATCCTTTTTTAAAAATACTTTAATTTCTTTGCATCCCACCTTAATGAACAACAGTAGAAATTTAGTGATTAGATCCTTACCTATATTGGTTCTTTACTGACAAAGCTTGTATGCAATTACTTGTACCTGCTTCTTTGCCCCAGGCATAAACGTGATCTTAATACATAACTACATATAAAACTTCACGGTAATGGCATTTTGATTCTGTGGACTTGCCTTAATGTAGCTTTTTCTTACTTCAGTTATGTCTTGATTAAATAGATATCCAGCTTGGGGATTCTGATCTTACACAGCTATTAAATATCACGGTCTTCACTTTTATAATGGGTAAGGATCTTGATTAACTAATTACAGATTTGCGATGTGGGCAAGAAATACTGCATGACCCTCTACAACAGGGGTGGGAAACCTGCGACTCTCCAAATGTTACTGGATTATAGTAACCATCATCCCTGAGCTTTGCCCATGCTGGCTGGGGCTTATGGGAGTGGAGTCCAACAGTATCTAGGCAGAGCTTGGAAAAGTTACTTTTTTTGAACTACAACTCCCATCAGCCCAATCCAGTGGCCATGCTGGCTGGGGCTGATGGGAGTTGTAGTTCAAAAAAAGTAACTTTTCCAAGCTCTGTATCTAGGATCATAAAAAGCTGCCTATACTGAGTCAGACCATTGGTCCATCTAGCCCAGGAGTGGCCAAACTGCGGCTCGTGAGCCACATGCAGCTCTTTGACATATATGTGCGGCTCTTTGACATATATATGTTTTGACCAGATATTTACTAAGACAAATAAATATAATTAAAATATCTGTTTTTACCCCTTTTATTTGCATATTTTTCTTAGATGTTTCCGTAGTTCATTACCGTATTAAATATGCTCAATATAGTTAAAACAATAATCATTCAGGATTTTGAAAACATTTGGTATAGACATGTGTACTTTGTGATTATTGAAACTAATACAAATGTGCATGTAACAATAAAAACATGTGTGTAATATTTGTTCATGTCTTGCGGCTCTCAAACATCTGAAGTTTATCGTATGTGGCTCTTACTTTAAGCAAGTTTGGCCACCCCTGATGTAGTTCAATGCCATCGGCACTGACTGGAAGTGACTCACCAGGGTTCCAGGCAGGAGCTTATCCTAGCCCTACCTGGAGATGCCTTCTGGAGGGCCACGGGTTCCCCATCTCTGCTGTCCATGTCTAGCCAACAGCTAAATCCCACTGAGGGCAGTGAGATTCTTTAGAAAGGATAGTTAGGATTGCAGCCTAAGTCCTCCCCCCCCCAATTAAGATAACAAGCTCCTGCTGCTGTTGAAATATTTATTCTTTCACAGAAGGACTCTTTTGCATTGATTTCCTTTTCTCTGATCTTCTGTCTACTTTTTTTCCCTATTGTATTTCTAGCTACCATTTGCATTTAGTATTCCTCAAGTATTCTTCATTGTCTGCCGATTTTTTGCTTTTTCTATTGAATTGTAGCTGTAGTATTCAGGGTTGTTTTCTGCAGGTTTTTGTCATCATTGTTTAATAATAATAACGACCATATGCATGTGTGTCTGCATGTTCAATGCACTTGTATTCCATGTTTGACTTAGATAGGATGGCCAAACTGGGCTAAATTAAGTAGTTTTATCAATCCTGTGCTTTGTTTTTATTTTTCTGATACTCTGACCACAATGAATGGTTTGTCCCTGCATATTAAAACCGAACATACCTCTTATGACTGCACTGACTACTTGGTTTCATGCAAAGGGCATCTGACATTGAATAATCCTATTCAGCCTATGGATAACCTTGGTGCATACATGCGACAGGCTAAGGTGCTAAAACATGCTGCACCACTTTAGGCAGCAGGAGAGGTAATCCGGTTTTTGAATGCTTGTGTCAGCCTTTCCTAACCTGGTGCCCTCCAGCTGTTTAAAATACAACTCCCATCGGCCCATTTGTAGCCCAAAACATTTGGAGGACACCAAGCTGGGGAAGGCTGGCTTACGTTAAATGTTCCTACAGAGAGAAAACCAGCACAGCAGTTAGGACCCTTGCAGGGAGTTGTGTGCATGTTTTAATGTGGGGAAGCAATAAAAAATGAAGTGGTATGGCCCATTCTCCCAAAATGGCCCATCCTAGCCAACTCCCCAAATAGGCCTCCAGGCACTCACTGCTGCTCCATTTAGGCAGCTTACCGATCTCCCAACTGCCCAGGCTGCTGCTGCTGCTGGTGCCCCACCTCAACCACTTACCTGCCTCCCACATTGTTGCTGGCAGGCCGCCTGCTCCCCCTCCCCCACTGCTCTCCTGCTTCCCACTTGCTCCCTCCCCTGCCTGCCACCCACCCGCTCACCCTCTCCCCACTGTCCACTTGCTTGCTTGCTCACCTGCCCTTCCCCGCCACTCACCCACTGCTCACCCACTCCCTCCCTCCCCCCACTCAGTCACTCACTCCCCTGCTTCCCACTTGCTCCCCCTTCCCCACCTCCTGCTTGCCTGCTTGCTCGCCTTCCACTTCCCCTTTTCACCCTCCCCCCTCCTGCCATCCTTTCTTCCCTCACTCCCTCGCCTTGCTTGCTTGCTGTCCTGCCACCGCGCCCCACCCCCATGCGTGATGGCATGGCAGTTTACAAGAATATTATAGAGTTAGATTAGAAATTAATTCCCCCCCATCTGGCCTTTTCATGGGAATTTCCATTTGATAATTTGGTAATCTGTTATCCAAGTTGAGTTTCATTCACAAAATTAAGTAATTGTGTGCCTATGCAGTGAAATATGGGATACCAATCACTTAACAAGTAGAATAAAGAAATTTTGGGCAAACGTTATCGAATGAAAGCAAAGTTCATGCAACTATTCAGGTTCAGCTAAAAAAGAATCAAAAGCAAATGGTTAACATCAACAAATAAATCTGCCACATTAGAACCCTCTTTAAGTACCAATATGTGCTGAGGGCATCACACCATCAATTACTGCAGTGGAAGTCAGGTATTCTACTGCTTCAGAGAACTCAAAGTTTTAAAGCCAAACAGTAATTAAGCCTGAGGGTCTGACTACTGAAACCCAGATATTATCTCTTTGGAAGCCTTTTCAGCAGCCAATTTGACGTTCCTGTGCCAGCACACTATAATATGTAAGTTAATAAGCACATACCATTGACGCCTTCTGCAGAAACTGTTTAATTTTTAATCATATCTTTAATTTGCTGTTTACATTTTTATCCAGTTTTCGGGCGTGCGTATGTGCATGTGTGTGCACACACTCAAAGTTGAGAGGCAGGTGGGAAAAGTCCAGGTTTCCCTGAAAACAAACATTGATTGACCTGGAGGCTATTTGTCTTGCTAAAATCAATCATTTTTTAACCCCTACCCATAATTATCCTGCAATAATTGGCATATCGTCAGCACGTTACATATTTAGAAAGTGCTCCTCCAAGCAAGAAGCAGCATCATGTTAGCTTTTTCCTTCAATTTTTTCTCAAGAGCGAGTGTCTTATTCTTAGAGCTGGTGCAGATGTTCCTGCACCTGCTCACCCACACAGAGAACTGCTCATACAAGTGGTGTATTTGCGTGAACAGTACAACATAGGAGAAATATATTTTTCTGATCATAGAAGGGAAGGGTGATCTGCATCCAATATATTTCCTTAGGGCTAACTAAACACGATGGGGCACCCATGTGCATTTATTCCTTGTTCACAGGTAAGGAAAGGTGGAAGGATGCAAATTTCAGCCCTTTCCCTGCCTTACCTCACTGTTCTCTGCTTTTTTTTGTTTAGCAGTTTCCCCCCTGCCCGGCTCATTTCCAGTATCAGTTATCCACTGCACAGTAGTGCAGTAAAGTAAGATGTAGAGGGTGGATTAACATGGGAACATAAGGAGAGCCCCTCCTGGATCAGGCCAGTGGCCATCCAAATGCCTATGGGAAGACCACAAGCAGAACCTGAGTGTAACAGCGCTTTCTCCGCTTACAATTCCCAGAAACTGATATTCACAGGCATGCTGTGGTGTACTGGTGTAGAGAGCCAGTATGGTGTACTAGTTAGAATGTTAGACTGGAACTTGGGAGACCAGGGTTCAAATCCCTACTTAGCCATAAAGCTCACTGGGTGACCTTGGGTCAGTAACTGTCGCTCACCCTACTCTACATCACAGGGTTGTTGTGAGGATAAAATTGGGAAGGGGAGAAGCATGTTTGTATGCCACCTTGAGCTGCTTAGAGGAAAGGTGGAATGATGATGATGATGATGATGATTTCTGCCTCCAACAGTCAAGATGTTGGTTGGTTTCTGTCTTTATGTGAAGAAGTGTAAATAAAAGATCTCCCTATCCCTGCCTTAGACATGAGCAGGGGAAACACATGTGCATGTCACAAGACATGCTGATGGCTTTAAAAGGAGATTAGACACATGCATGAAAGACAGAGCTATCCATGTCAATCAGGGAAGAAGACTATATGGAACAGCCAGGTTCAGAGGCTGTAAGCCACTGGATACCAGTTACTGGAGAACATGGACAGTACTACCTTCATGCCTTACATATGAGCTCTCCATAAGAACATAAGAAAAGCCTGCTGGATCAGACCAGTGGCCCATCTAGTCCAGCATCCTGTTCTCACAGTGGCCAACCAGGTGCCTGGGGGAAGCCCGCAAGCAGGACCCGAGTGCAAGAACACTCTCCCCTCCTGAGGCTTCCGGCAACTGGTTTTCAGAAGCATACTGCCTCTGACTAGGGTGGCAGAGCACAGCCATCATGGCTAGTAGCCATTGATAGCCCTGTCCTCCATGAATTTGTCTAATCTTCTTTTAAAGCCATCCAAGCTGGTGGCCATTACTGCATCTTGTGGGAGCAAATTCCATAGTTTAACTATGCGCTGAGTAAAGAAGTACTTCCTTTTGTCTGTCCTGAATCTTCCAACATTCAGCTTCTTTGAATGTCCACGAGTTCTAGTATTATGAGAGAGGGAGAAAAACTTTTCTCTATCCACTTTCTCAATGCCATGCATAATTTTATACACTTCTATCATGTCTCCTCTGACCCGCCTTTTCTCTAAACGAAAAAGCCCCAAATGCTGCAACCTTTCCTCGTAAGGGAGTCGCTCCATCCCCTTGATCATTCTGGTTGCCCTCTTCTGAACCTTTTCCAACTCTATCATATCCTTTTTGAGATGAGGCGACCAGAACTGTACACAGTATTCCAAATGCGGCCGCACCATAGATTTATACAACGGCATTATGATATCGGCTGTTTTATTTTCAATACCTTTCCTAATTATCGCTAGCATGGAATTTGCCTTTTTCACAGCTGCCGCACACTGGGTCGACATTTTCATCGTTCTGTCCACTACAACCCCGAGGTCTCTCTCCTGGTCGGTCACCGCCAGTTCAGACCCCATGAGCGTATATGTGAAATTCAGATTTTTTGCTCCAATATGCATAATTTTACACTTGTGTATATTGAATTGCATTTGCCATTTTTCTGCCCATTCACTCAGTTTGGAGAGGTCTTTTTGGAGCTCTTTGCAATCCTTTTTTGTTTTAACAACCCTGAACAATTTAGTATCGTCAGCAAACTTGGCCACTTCACTGCTCACTCCTAATTCTAGGTCATTAATGAACAAGTTGAAAAGTACAGGTCCCAATACCGATCCTTGAGGGACTTCACTTTCTACAGCCCTCCATTGGGAGAACTGTCCGTTTATTCCTACTCTCTGCTTTCTGCTTCTTAACCATTTCCTTATCCACAAGAGGACCTCTCCTCTTATTCCATGACTGCTAAGCTTCCTCAGAAGTCTTTGGTGAGGTACCTTGTCAAAAGCTTTTTGAAAGTCTAAGTATACTATGTCCACTGGATCACCTCTATATGCTTGTTGACACTCTCAAAGAATTCTAATAGGTTCCTGAGAGAACTTTCCCTTGCAGAAGCCATGCTGGCTCTGCTTCAGCAAGGCTTGTTCTTCTATGTGCTTCGTTAATCTAGCTTTAATAATACTTTCTACCAGTTTTCCAGGGACAGAAGTTAAGCTAACTGGCCTGTAATTTCCGGGATACCCCCTGGATCCCTTTTTGAAGATTGGCATTACATTTGCCACTTTCCAGTCCTCAGGCACGGAGGAGGACCTGAGGGACAAGTTACATATTTTAGTTAGCAGATCAGCAATTTCACTTTTGAGTTCTTTGAGAACTCTCGGGTGGATGCCATCTGGGCCTAGTGATTTGTCAGTTTTTATATTGTCTGTTAAGCCTAGAACTTCCTCTCTCGTTACCACTATTTGTCTCAGTTCCTCAGAATCCCTTCCTGCAAATGTTAGTTCAGGTTCAGGGATCTGCCCTATATCTTCCACTGTGAAGACAGATGCAAAAAATTCATTTAGCTTCTCCGCAATCTCCTTATCGTTCTTTAGTACACCTTTGACTCCCTTATCATCCAAGGGTCCAATCGCCTCCCTAGATGGTCTCCTGCTTTGAATGTATTTATAGAATTTTTTGTTGTTGGTTTTTATGTTCTTAGCAATGTGCTCCTCAAATTCTTTTTTGGCATTCCTTATTGTCTTCTTGCATTTCTTTTGCCAGCGTTTGTGTTCCTTTTTATTTTCTTCATTCGGACAAGACTTCCATTTTCTGAAGGAAGACTTTTTGCCTCTAAGAGCTTCCTTGACTTTGCTTGTTAGCCATGCTGGCATCTTCTTGGCCCTGGCGGTACCTTTTCTGATCTGCGGTATGCACTCCAGTTGAGCTTCTAATATAGTGTTTTTAAACAACTTCCAAGCAGTTTCGAGTGATGTGACCCTCTGGACTTTGTTATTCAGCTTTCTTTTTACCAATCCCCTCATTTTTGTGAAGTTTCCTCTTTTGAAGTCAAATGTGACCGTGTTGGATTTTCTTGGCAATTGGCCATTTACATGTATGTTTAATTTAATAGGACTATGGTCACTGCTCCCAATCGGTTTGACAACACTTACATCTTGCACCAGGTCCCGGTCCCCACTGAGGATTAAGTCCAGGGTTGCCGTCCCTCTGGTCGGTTCCATGACCAACTGGTCTAGGGCATAGTCATTTAGAATATCTAGAAATTTTGCTTCTATGTCGTGACTGGAACACATACGTGGCCAGTCTATGTCCAGGTAGTTGAAGTCACCCATTACTACCACATTTCCTAGTTTGGTTGCTTCCTCAATTTCATATCTCATCTCAAGGTCTCCCTGAGCATTTTGATCAGGGGGACGATAGATCGTTCCCAGTATTAAATCCCTCCTGAGGCATGGTATCACCACCCACAACAATTCTGTGGAGGAGTCCGCCTCTTTTGGGGTTTCGAGCTGGCTCCAGAGGCTTCAGGTTGGCCACTGTGGGAAACAGGATGCTGGAATTGATGGGTCTTTGCTCTAATTTAGCAGCACTCTTCTTTGGACCTGGGGTAGTCATAGAGTATACACTAAACTCAGAACTGCAGCCAGTTGCAACGCTATGGGTAGAAATACACTCACTGTTCTGCCAGTTCTGATACATCGCCACCTCTCTCTTCTGAAAACGGGCACACAACACTAGTCAAAGCCCGCCCCTTTTTACTGTAAAACCTAGTGGGAGCAGCGTGGGTGCGTTTTTCAAAAAAATTCAGCTTCAAAGAGGTTTTGCAACTTTTCAGCAGATCACCCTGTTCCCCTTCCAGGTGTGGCTAATGGAAATGCTTTGATCTGGCAACTATTGTGTTCACAGCCTATGTACATGTATTGATAAGCATGTTTGCATGCACAAATAGGTTGCATTCACACAGGTGTACTCTGAAAGCGTCTTAGGTGTGGACACCTAAAAAATATAAAGTGTGAAGTTGCCCACACCACTAAACAGCCCCTCCCCTGGAAAACAAAAACAAAAAAAGAGTCACCTCATTATAAATAATCTGAATGGGGCCGATTTTACTCTGCAACAGCGAAGGTCCAAGTTATTCATACTACTTTGTCACTAGCAGATTATTTTCCCTCTAAGATCTCAGTTTGTTCAACAGCATTAATGACAATATTATGGAAATGAATAATTAAGGTTAAAAAGTTAACTAGTTTTCAAAAATCCACATGCTACTATTTTTTTAAAGTCAAGCTTCACTGCATCAGCAAAGCAGTACAGTTTCCAAAAAAAGAAGACGACAAATGCACAGCGGGGGAAAATACACATTTGGATGCTTTCATTTTGTTCCTTGTCGCTGAAACAAATACAGGAAGGTGTGCGTGGGGAATTGTGGTTCCTAAAGATAGTGCTCATTCTGGAAAATGTTAGATGCCTGCAGAAGAGAAAACCCCCAAATAACATCTGTTAGCAGCTGGTAAAAACCTTGGGAAAAACTAATGTCCTTCCCAAAGCATCTGAGAAATATTTAAGTATTTTCATGTAAGAGTGCTGCTTACATAAATGTCAGCCTAAATAGCCACTCTGGGGAGAACATTCAGCTTTTGCCATTTTACATCGGGAGGGGTGGTGGAGAAGATGAAGCATCCTTTTATGTGTGCATGACTTGTAATCCACCAAGCTGATTATAGTCATATATTTTGACCCATCAGGGCCTTGATAAAATGTAGATGTGTTGGCCCATAAGAAAGCTTCCAAAATCCATATTAGGGTCACCAAAATCTCATAAAATAGCATCTGCAAGCTTTTGAGTTCTGAAGAACTCTTGATCAGGCTAGATGGCAAATAGAGCAAAGGCAAGGTGTGGCGAGGGGAGAGAGAAAGAAAATCATTCGGCAGATGTTGAACCCATGGAGTCTGCTATTTAGTCACAATCTTAAGATGGAAAGGGGGAGGAAGCAGCAGATATTCAAATGATGATTTTTTAAAGTGCTGTGCAGGTATTAGGCTACACCAGGGCCTGCCAAGAACAAGAAGCATAACAATGGCTGATTCCCCATCTCTGAAAACTGAGGAAATGACTGTTACCTAGGTCCACCTCCATCCTTGGATGAAACACACATGTTCCCTGATACAAGGAAAACAGGAATAAAAAGGAACTAGATATTAGAAAAGATGGAAATTAATTTTAGGTAGTGTGCTAGACAAAAATTAGTCATATATCCCATTGCAACTAGTAATGCTTTCTTAAGGCTATGGACCAAATACAAAGAATATGCAGAATGGACTCCTTCGTGGGTGCCCCCTTAACTTTGGAATTCACTTCTCTTGGAAATTTACCAGTGCCTAAGCCTGCACGTCTTTGGGAAGGAGCAAAATGAGATCTATTTGGCAACCTTCTGGAGCCTGTATTTGGCCCAGAGAGTGCCAGTTGTTGACATCAACTCTAGGCTTAACCACATAATCAGAAGAGGTTTCTTGAACCTGCCCAGCAAATGTTCTCTTTCAAGAATAACACTGGGATGCTTAAAAGTTTGTAAAACATGCCTGTTTGAAAACCATTCACTAGGAACATAGGAAGCTATCTTAGACTAGATCAGACCTATTGTCCATTGTCCAACCTTGGCAGCAACTCCGCAGTTTTTCAAATGGAGTGTTTCATAGCCCTACCTAGAGCTGCCAGAGATTGAACCTGGGACGTTCAAAGCTTGTGCCCTACCACTGAGCTATTGCCTATCCCCATCTCTGGGTTCTTTTTAGCATCAGTTTTCTACAGCAGTGTCCAGATTCCCTTGTTGAAAAATTCTGATTGTGTTCATTGCTATAAAATAAGATAAAAAAACCAATGCAAAAATGTCATGATTTAAAACAGATCAATTGGAAAGCAGCCACCCTAAAATGCATCCTCAGCATTTTAAACCCTCCAACAACAAACTACATCAAACTAGAGACGAGCTTGCAGTATCCCCTAATTTGGATGAAGTCAGTAAAGCCATCAATCAAATGAAGAACAACAAAGCTAGTGGACGTGATGGGATTCCTGCTGAAGTCTTTAAAGAAGGTGGGCCAGAACTTACACAACAACTTCATAAGCTCATCGAAAAAATCTGGACGAGGGAGGAGATCCCGGAAGACTTTAACGACCCCATAATGATCACCCTTTTTAAGAAGGGTGATAGAACAGATTGTGGGAACTATCAAGGTATCTTTCTTCTTGCTACCGCAGGTAAAATCATTGCAAGGATCCTTGCAAATTGCCTCCTGCTGATCTCAGAGGATGTCCTCCCCAAATCTCAAAATGGTTTCCGCCCTTCCAGGGGAACAGTGGACATGATCTTCACTGCATGACAGCTTCAAGAAAAATGCTGCGAGCAGAATCGACCTTTATTTATGGCATTTATTGGTCTCACTAAGGCCTTTGCCACTGTGAATCAAACCGCTCTCTGGACCATCCTTCTGAAAACTGGATGCCCTGATAAATGTGTGAATATTTTGCGACTCCTTCATGACGACATGACAGCAACAATTTTGGACAACAATGGCTTTCAGAGCGATCTATTCTGTGTTGGATCATGCGTAAAACAGTGATGTGTCATTGCTGCTACCTTATTTGCTATCTTTATTGCTATGATTCTATACTTTATTGAGGGGAAACTTCCTACTGGTGTGGAAATCATATATCAAACAGATGGAAAGCTTTTTAATCTGATTAGGCTGAAAGCAAAAAGTAAGGTAATGTCAACCTTTGTCATAGAACTTCAATATGCCAATGATAATGTCTCTGCACATTCAGAGAAAGATCTTCAAACTATCCTAAATGTCTTTGCAGAAGCATATGGAAAGCTTGGGCTCTTACTTAATTTAAAAAACCCAAACTGCTTCATCAACAGGTACGAACTAGTCCCTCTGTAGCACCATCAATCCAGCTTAATGGTGTGACGCTGGAGAATGTTGATCACTTTTCTTATCTTGGCAGCCATCTCTCTGTAAAAGCTGACATCGATGCTGAAATTTAACATTGTCTGAGCTCTGCGAGTGCTGCATTCTCCCGAATGAAGCATAGTGTTTGAGGATCGGGATCTTTGCAGGGAGACTAAAATGCTTATTTCCAAAGCTATTGTACTGCCAACCTTACTGTATGCCTATGAAGCATGGACCGTTTATAAACGCCACTCCCAACTTCTTGAAAGATTCCACCAATGCTGCCTCCTGAAAATTCTGCAAATTCCTTGGGAAGATAGATGGACTAATGTTAGCGTTTTGGAAGAAGCAAAGACTACCAGTGTTGAAACAATGATCCTTCAACATCAACTTCGCTGGACCGGCCATGTTGTTCGAATGCCTAATCACCATCTTCCAAAGCAGCTACTTTACTCCCAACTTAAGGATGGAAAACGGAACATCGGTGGACAGCAAAAGAGGTTTAAAGATGTTCTTAATCTAAAAAAATATAACATGAACATCAACAACTGGGAAGTCTTGGCCCATGAACGTTCCAAATGGAGGTCGGCTATTATCAAAGGTGCTGTGGACTTTGAAGAAGCACGAATACAGGGTGAACAGGACAAATGAGCTAAGCGGAAGGCATGTCAAACAAATCCTCATCGCAACCATCTTCCATCTGGAAACCTATGTCCTCACTGTGGAGGCTTTGTGGATCCAGAATTGGCCTCCACAGTCACTCTCCACTGTTAAAGACCTTATCTTGGAAGACAATCTTACTCGGCCATGAGTGATCACCAATAATATCCCTCCAACAGGGGCAGAAAGTAGGAATTCAGCGACTAGACCCAGGTTGTAGCACAACAGTAGGAGTCAAACAAGATGTTTACACACTACAACTAATAAAAAGTTAGTGGCCATGAAGTGTTGAAAACTATTTAAAATTGCAAAGCCATGAAATAGGAGGTTTGTAAAAAGGGTTAAAAGTTTCTTTTCTGGCAGTGCACCACGGCAGGCTCCAGAGTCTCCTGTGAAGCCAAGGGTGGCCTGGAAGTTGATCCAGATTAATTAGGAGGTTATTTATTTAACAGAATTTGTACACCACTTAATCATCCGTAACCTCTAAGACACTTACACAGAATATAATTTATTTATTTATTTATTTTATTTGTTTATTATACTTGTATACCGCCCCATAGCCGAAGCTCTCTGGGCGGTTTACAGTAACTAAAAACAAATACAATTTAAAATACATCTTTTAAAAAACAATTTAAAACACAATTAAAAAATTTAAAACAATATAAAACACATGCTAAAATGCCTGGGAGAAAATGGTCATTCAAAAATATTGATAGAAGGAAGCATAAAAGCAAGTTATTCTAAAAACAAAACAACTTTTTAAAAGAAGGGTGGAGAACCTGTGGCCCTCTAGATGCTGATGGACCACACCTCCCATCTTCCCTAATCACAATGAGAGTTGGAGACCAGCGGCATCTCTAGAGGGCCCCTCTTCTCCATCCCTGTTTTAATACCTCAGAACAACAGAGTCCAGCACATTTTGAGGACAGCCTTTCTCTCTGCATGAGCTTCTTAGATCTTCAGGTAGAGCTGTGCTCAGTGTTCCTGCACTCCTGCCAAGTATCATGACCAGAAGGAAAAAAGCAGGAGGCAAATGTCTTGTTTGGCCCTGACTAAACATGGTTTTGCAGGTTTACTTGGAAAACATTGGCCAGTTGGCAATCCTTCTTGCAACCCATGAGAGATACAAAAGCTGCAAGCATTTTAGGAGTTTCAATGCAGCTCCACAAAGTGTGTTGTGCTGGGCAGCCCCTGGGATTTGCTGTAGTTATTAGACTGATGTAAAATGCAACATGCAAATGTGACCTTCACATCACATCGTCTTCCATATGGTGACCTTTCTGTTTGAATGTGGCTCTTTCTTTTCTGTTTTGCCTTTTGATGAAACATACCCAATTCCTTCCACTTTTCCTTCATATACATCTTGCATTACAAAGCCTTTTATTATCTAATTGGCTTGCCTGTGTAGCAGCAGCCAGCCGTTAAGTGTAGAAAGTGATGAGTTGTATCCAGTTTTTCATTTTTGTTTATTGTTCATTTTTAAGCCACTTCTCCAGCAAACACCCAAGGCGCTATACAGTAAAATATTGTAATAGGAAAATCCATAAGAACACTATAAAACAATATCATTACTACAATCCAACAACAGTGGGATCCCAAACCACATGAGGGAGAGTGACATCCCAAACCACATAGAGAGCCAGTATGGCTAGTCTTGGATTACAACTTGGGAAACCCAGGTTAAAATCTCCTTTCTGCCGCAAAGCTTACCGGGTGATCTGGGCTACTCACTATCTCTCAGCCTAACCTATCTCTCAGGGTGGTTGGCAAGGATAAAATGGGAGATGTAGGACCGTGCATGCTGGCTTGAGCTCCTTGGAGGAAAGGGAAACATACAAATGCAATTAAAAATGATAAAAATGAGAATATGTTTATATAAAGCAACACATAAAAGATCTTTGTGGGTGATCATATGGTTCAATTTAATCAATGGTTGTGTTCCGCTAAGACCTACTCAGAGTAGATCCATTTCAATTAATGAATCGTAAGTTAGTTATGTTTATTAATTTCAGTGGGTCTACTCTGAGTAGGATTAACATTTAATGCCCCCCATTATCTTTTTCAGTAACTGGTAATGCTGGCATGTATAATGCATAAGCCTGTTGCACTAATGTTCATTATATTAAGGAAAATATATAAAATGATTGTTGATGTATGCTCTACCTGTACATGGATATATTTAAAAATGCTTCTTGGAAATAAATCATCCCACTCAACATACTCTGTGAAGGTATGGGCTATGGGCAGCCACTACCTTGTTGGTGTACCACCTAGTCAGCATTGACCTGTGGCAGGACCTTCTTGGTGATGGTTCCTCATTTGTGGAATGCTCTCCCTGGTGGGATGGGTTTGTCTCCTTCATTATTAACTTTCAGGAGGAACTTAAAAACATTTCCATTTACCCAGGCAGTTGATGTCTGAAAGATACTGTTCTTGGCAACCTTGAAATTATTAACTGTGAGGGTATGTAACTGGTTTAAATGTCTTTAGATGCTCTTAATGTTTTGCAATGTTTTTAATTGTTTTAAAGAGGTTTTTATTTCACATTTAATTGTATAGCTTTAATATTTTGGTGTTTGCCAGCCTGGGCTCATTTGGGAAGAAAGGTGAGATACAAGTTCAAACAAACAAACAAACAAACAAACAAATAAATAAATAAAATACAATACCCAAATACAGGTTAGGAGGCAGTGTTTGCCAGCCCAGAGTGTTTTGAGGTCTAGGGAACTGGTAATTGTCAACACTAGGCAAGGTAGAAGCTAGAGGCAGAAGGCACTGCTCTGTTTACCTGGTGTCAGGGCCTTGTGGGGTCCAGCCCCAAGGTAGTTAGTCCAAAAGGCCAGTGTCTTGCTGAAGTCAAGGGCCTGAGGTAGGTACATTGTTGAGGGAAAGGAAACACAGGTAGTCTCCAGAGCAGCAATTTCACCTGACAGGTTGCTCAGATGGAGAAAGCAACACCAAGACAAGAAATTATATAAGACCACCCAGGCCATTATTGGCTCCCCAGATGCCCTGATCCAGCTGAGCTGATGAGCTGCAGTACCATTCTGTGGCCATTCTCTGGATGGAGCTGCAGAGCAAGAATGATCAGACCAATTGCTCCCTCTGCCTGAAAGAGAAGAGCCCAGATGGTACAGAGAGTGAAGTAGCTGGCCCTTGATTCCAGACTGCCTGGTTCAACAGCCCTAGCATCGTACACTAGGAAAGGGCACAAAGGCAAGGTTGCTGTTGGCCTGGCCAATTCAGAGGCTTCATGTTTCTTGGTCCCTGCAAATCCCTATTTCCTTTTGTACTTGAAGAAGGGTCTTATACCTGAACAGTGGTGGCTGGTGGCTGGTTCCATGTCAATGGTGCAGTGAAATTCACTCCGGGCTTTGGGCAGCTCCTTGAAAGTTTAGACTAAAAGCCAGAGTGGATTCCACTGCCCAGCTGGCATGGAGCCACCAGCCATCACTGTTACCTGAGCACAAGTACTCCCAAGTACCTTTCTTTGGCTAGGTCCCAGGTTCAGTCCATGAGGCTGTCCATTCAAGTCTCAGAATCCCTGGGAGAGGAAAGATTGGTTCTGCTGTTTTTGTATCCTAATGCTATTTTGATTGGGGGGGGGGAGCACAGAGATTGCCAGGTATCTCCTTCCCCTTTCTGTTTGTTTGAAACAAAGACAGGTTATGTTAATTTAATTACCCTACAGCTTCTTGAACAATACCACGTAAGAGCTGCAAGTCATACATTCTCCCCACTTCACTGGGGGGGGGGAATGAATCATTTGACCACGGTTGCCATTTTTTCCCATTAGATAAAGTACCTTGCTGTCTATTACAGAAAGTGATTTATTAGTCCATGGGACAGACCGTATGAGGTATAGTGTCTGACTAACCAATGAGACATGGGTAATTGCACAGTATGAGGCCTGCAGGAGCAAATTATGTTTGGCATATAATATAAATCCAAACACCTAATATGTAAAAACAGACGTTCTGTAAAAACAAACACCACAGAGTCACAACATGTTGGGTTGCATTCAGTGTTCTACTCAGAGTAGACCCATTGAAATTAGTGGACATGACTTGCATCCATCAATTTCAGCTGGTCTCCACTGAGTAGAAATTAGTTGGCTACAACTCATGATGTCTGTGCAGTTGTGCACACTGTTGCCCTAAAGGAATTGAGAACACAATCGAGGCTTGTCATCATTTTGATTTCAAGCATCTGTTGCCATCAGATGTACCTTTTTTTTTTAAGCAAACCTTTTCTTCCAATAATCTAAAACATAAGTAACAAACATGGTATGAACACACTTGGAACACTGTATCCAGTTCTGGTCACCGCACCTCAGAAAGGATATTGTAGAGCAGGAAAAGATGAAGTAAAGGGCAAGTAAAAGATGAAGTAAAGCCAGTGTGGTATAGTGGTCAGGGTGTTGGACCATGACCTGGGAGACCAGGTTTTAATCCGCACTCAGCCATGAAGCTCGCTGGGTGACCGTGGGCCAGTTGCTGTCATCTGTCAATGTAACCTACCTCACAGGGTTGTTGTGAGGATATAAATGGGGAGGGGAGAACCACGTACACCACCTTCAGCTCATGGGGGAAAGGTGCGATACAAAAGAAAGAAAGAAAGAAAGAAAGAAAGAAAGAAAGAAAGAAAGAAAGAAAGAAAGAAAGAAAGAAAGAAAGAAATGGCCATGGGACTGGAGTAACCTCTACGAGGAAAGTGAGGGTTTTTAGTTGAGGGAAAAGGCAAGCGAAGGGGAACATGTTTGAGCAGTGATGGCTGGTGCCCATTAGGATTGGTGGGGCAGAGGGCAGGGAGCCCTACGGTAGGAAGAGCCAGAGCCAATGAGAAGCAGAGCCAACTCATTCTAGTTTTGTCCCTGTCTTCCTCCCTGCTGTGTTTTGTAAGGGTAACACTAAGAAGGAGAAAGGTGGCAGCGAGTGCCACCGACTGGACTGGTTGTCAGTAAGAAAGCAGGCAGGTGAGGACAGGCTGAAGATGGTGGGGCGATGCCCCACTTGCCCTAAGGGACCAGATGGAGAAGCCTCCACTGTGGTTGGTATGTACAAAGTTCTGCACGGTGGTGAGAAAGGGGACATGGAGAAGTTCTCTCTCCCTCTCTCATAATACTAGAACTCGTGGACATTCAAAGAAGCTGAATGTTGGAAGATTCAGGACAGACAAAAGGAAGTACTTCTTTACTCAGCGCATAGTTAAACTATGGAATTTGCTCCCACAAGATGCAGTAATGGCCACCAGCTTGGATGGCTTTAAAAGAAGATTAGACAAATTCATGGAGGACAGGGTTATCAATGGCTACTAGCCATGATGGCTGTGCTCTGCCATCCTAGTCAGAGGCAGCACGCTTCTGAAAACCAGTTGCCGGAAGCCTCAGGAGGGGAGAGTGTTCTTGCACTCGGGTCCTGCTTGCGGGCTTCCCCCAGGCACCTGGTTGGCCACTGTGAGAACAGGATGCTGGACTAGATGGGCCACTGGCCTGATCCAGCAGGCTCTTCTTATGTTCTTATGTTCTCCCTCTCTCTCTCTCATAATATATAGAATCTAGGGTCGTCCAATGAAGTTGAATATTGGGAGATTCAGGTTGGCAAAAGGAAGTACAGTACTTCTTCACACAGCAAATAGTCACACTATGGAATTTGCCACATGTAGCGATGACTGCCAACTTGGGTGGCTTTAGAAGGGGTTTAGATAAATCCATTGGGAATAAGGCTATCAACGGCTGCTAGTCACGATGGCTATATATTATATAAGGGCAATATGCCTCTTAATGCCAGCTGCTGGGGAACAACAGCAGGAGAGGACAGTTGCCCCCATGCCCTGCCTCTGAGCTTCCCACATGCAACTGGTTGGCCACTGTGGGCAGCGGAACGCTAGCCCAGACACACCTTTGATCTGATCCATGAAGGCTCTTCTTATATTCCTACTTGCAAGATTGCTTGTGGTTACCCAAAGTGGACTCAGTCCTGGAAAATATCTTTTTAGGTAAAAATGAACACACCTGTTCCATGTTCATACCTTCGTATGCAAATTTATGCAGATTGCCACGCTGGGCTCCTGCTGAGAGGAAGGGCAGGATATAAATCAAATAATAAGTAAGTAAATAAATAAATAAATGTTTTTTTTTTTTCAATAATTTTTATTCAAATTTTCATAAAACATACAAGACGAAATCATAAAACATTCAAAGACAAAAAACAAAATCAAAAATAGTTAAACAAAAAAAAAAAATAAAAATAAAAATAAAAATAAAAAATAAAGAGTAAAATATTGACTTCCCATTTGTCAAAGATCAGATCAGTTATAAGTCTATAATATATAACAATCCTGTCTCTTAAGTCATATTATAAAATCACTTTCCTCCAATAGTTATCTTACTTAATCATCAAATCTCATAAACATTACTTTATTCTTTCCACAAAAAGTCAAAGAGAGGTTTCAATTCTTTAAGAAATATATCTATCAATTTTTTTTTTCCAGATAAGCATATTGATTAATCCATCTCATTACTAATTATGATAATCTTATTGTCATAACCATAGTCAAAATAAACATTTCAATTAATCCATCACATCAGAATCTGTTAGGTTCAGTAATTTCAGTAGCCATTGTTCTATTATCCCTATTAGTTCCATTTTCCATCTTCCATCTTCAGTAGTCTTGTTAAGTCCAGTAATTTCAGTATCCAATCTTCCATTATCAGTATTCCATAATAATCTTGCTGTCAAAGCCATAGTCATATAGTAAGAGTCTGATGGGAATTACCTCTATCCCAAATATTTTCTTGCCATCCATTCTGAATAGGTTGCTGAAATACTGCTGTAAAATCATATCTCTGTTCTTTTTTTCAAAATACACTGGGTCATCTCTTGAAAGTTTTTCCATTGTCACATGGCTGCAGTTAATTCCATAGATTTTCTCTATATTGGGCTCCATCACGTCATTCCAGTCCAGAAGATTATCCATGCCATTGATAACTTTATCTCTAGAATCTTCATTAATTTCTTCAGAGATAACATTGAGTTCCAAACAATAGATTTTATTTCTAAAGTCCATAGACTCCAAATCTTTTTCCTGTTCCACGTTTGTTCCAATCTCCGGGGTCTCCTCTCTCACAGGGACCCCTGTTCCAGTCTCCAGGGTCTCCTCTCTCACAGGGACCCCTGTTCCAGTCTCCAGGGTCTCCTCTCTCACAAGGACCCCTATGTCTTTAATCTCCTGTGTCTCCAAACAATAGATTTTATTTCTAAAGTCCATAGACTCCAAATCTTTTTCCTGTTCCACGTTTGTTCCAATCTCCGGGGTCTCCTCTCTCACAGGGACCCCTTCCAGGGTCACCTCTCTCACAGGGACCCCTATATCTTTAATCTCCTGCGTCATTTTACTCAATTCAATTTTCAACTCCTTACAACCCTGTCGCAGGTTTTGTTTCGTTATCTCAATCTCATCCATTATTTTCTGAAACATAGTTATTTCCAGATTCTCAGCCACTTTCTTAATTGCCATTTTAAAAGAAAAATATAGGAAAACCACTTCTTATTTCAGCAACAATTGGGTTAATACTCCAAACTTGGTGACATCACAGTATAAACAGAGCAGACAGCCTTATCTCTCCATAGTTAAGTAAACAAAATGCAGTTCCCAGGATCGAAACAATTAATGGCAGTCGTCAGAAAACAGATTCGTCAAAATAAAATAGACCAAAAAGAGAGTAGTCTCAGACAATATAATATTCTTCAAAATAAAAATCTGGAATAGAAATCCCTCTTCTGTGTATATCTTTAGAATGCAAATCCAGGACAGCTTTTTGCAACAAAAACAGAGATAAGCTATTAATTAGTGCGTAGCAGAGAGAAGTTATGGCTCCCCAGTGAGATGTCAAAAACCGATCAATCTGGCAAATCTCTTTTAAACAGCAACAATTTAAGTCAAGTAAAAGAAAAATATAGAAAGAAGGGTGCTTGCCTGTTAGTGCGTTCTCTCTTAGAAGATAAGATGAACGTTCGCTTTATCAGATAGAGCTTGCTGTTGAAAATCCGTCCCACCTTCGTCGGCTGGACCTCGTCCCATAAATTAATGAGATCTGGTCGTCCCAACAAAAATAGGCTTTGAGGTTAATCTCTTCGTTTCTCCCTACCCGGGAGAAGTTTAATCAGTCAAAAAAAAAGAAAAAAACTGACTGATATATCTGAATAAGCTTCTTTTGAGGCAGGAGCCCGTCTCAAAAGCAGGCACAGGCTAAGTCACCCTTCCTGGAAGTCAATAAATAAATAAATGTTGAAGGGGAATGGACAAGAAGTTCAAAGTGAAAGGCTCTTGACACAGAAGGTTTTCATATGAAGCAACAAACAGGCAGACATCAAACCATTGAGGACTAAGAATGCTCAGTGGCCATGGAATGTTGGGGGGTGGACCCAGAAAACCGAGTGGAGGGGAAAATGGAATGGAGTATCCTAGTAAAGGGCATGGTTGGCTGAGACCTTAAACAGGCACATTTTGTTGCAGATCCACTTGTCACGTTTGGTCTAAAACATTGGGGCTGCTGCTCTCCAGAAGATAATGGGTTGCTATACAGGAAGATAGGAAACTGTTTTTACCAGGTCAGTTTGCGTATGTAATCCAGTCTTGCCTGTAGTTAATGGCGGTGTCTCTCCAGGGTATCAGGCAGAGGTCTTTCCTATCCCTTGCTACCTTTTTAATGGGAGATTTGCAGGAATCAAACCCAGGATCTTCTGCATGCAAAGCATGAGTTCTCCCATTGAGCTGTGGGCCCTTCCCCTTATTTAAGGACAAGGCAATCATTGTGGGAACCAGCCCTTAGCAGTAGTCAAATCCTTGAAATGTTGCAAGACGCAGCTAGTTGAGTGGTTGGCGCACAGGGGCCTGAAATCAGTAGCAGTCATTTCTGAATCAAAACCATTGCATTGCATTTGTTCGCCATCAACATGAGGATAGTGAAATAGTTAATTCATTTTGCCATCAGTTTTTTTCCCTTTTGTGAAAGTGATTGGACACAGTCTAGCAGGGTGCTGTTATTGAAAAATTGAAGCACCAGGTGTGATTAAATAAGATCACACATTTCATTCCCTCTTTAATTTCACATCAGTCTTCAGCAGCTGTATCCTCATGCTTCCCTACAGTCAAGAGAGTCGTGCTGCATTAATAGCGGACGTCTCATTGTACAGCATGTTCCATCAGCTGACTGTCGATCGAAGCTGTCCATGAATGCAGTTATTTGTTTTGATGGCCAGGCCTGTAAACCTCCCTTCCTCTTCTCACATTTAAACAATGAGCTGCTTCACTATCATCACCAAAGATGGGCATCAGGGCCAGCCTGAGCCTGTGTGCTACTAGATCTGAATTGGGAGCCTGGAGGGTGCGTTCCCCAGTTCAGGGTCCCTCAGATCGGAGGTCAGCGGCTTAAGCTAGAAATTGAAGCCTGAAGTGTAGCAACTTAAGTACTACTCTGCTGACATAACTGGCTCAAGTTGCAGGAAGCCAGATTTTGACTGAACATCAGGAACAACTTCCTAACTGTTAGAGTGGTGCTACATTGGAACCAATGACCTAGGGAAGTGGTTGGTTCTCCAACCCTGGAGGCATTCAAGAGGTAGCTGGACAGGCACCTGTCAGGTGTACTTTAAGTTGAATTCCTGTATTGAGCAGGAGGTTGGACTCGATGGCCTTATAGGCCCTTCCAACTCTATGATTCTTCTCATAGCTAGGCCCAGCTACCAGTATTTATACAGCTCCAGAATCTTCAGTGCCACAATTGAGTGGCAGAGAGCATGCTTTGCATGCAGAAAGTGACAGGTTCAATCCCTGGCATATCCAGTTGAAAAGGGATCAGGTGGCAAATGATGGGGAGGGGGAGACCTTCCTTAAGACCCTGGAGAGTAATTGCCAGGGAGAGTAGAGTAGACAATTCTGGGTGAGCTAAACAAAAACAGTCAGCCGTGATACACAACATCTTGCTATGTTCCAAGCCTTCTGCCAGTCTAAGAGACCAGCGTGTAATTAGCAAGCAGTATTAAGATTCTGGATTGGTCAGATTTGATAAACACAAGGAACCTTTCAGAGGTAGGCAGTCTTTTTTCTGCCAAGGACTGCATTTCACTGGGTAATCTGTCAGTGGCCATAAACCAGCAGTGGGCAAAGACAAAAGTGTTCTGGATTAACTCTTTGTCCTGCCCATAGCTGATGAACACAGATGCACTCGGTTCTGTGAGTTTTTCTCTTTTTATTAAAGTAACAGATGCATCAAAAGCTTTACGACTCATCAATCTATCTACACTTTCTAGGAACTTTTGCCCTAACTACACTGACTACACTGGTCTTCACAGCCACAGACATTGACTCAGCAACAATCCCCTCCCCTGCACCCCTTTAAGTACGCTTGGCTTTTGCACGTAAACGACTTCTCCTCCTCAGCTCCGACTGTTGAACGTCGCAGATCTGAAGCCTCCGAGTGCGGGGCGAGGGGGCTGGATCTCCATCTCCCCATCTGACTGGTGGGGCTTATCTGTCTGCTCGAACGTGGGAAGTGGTGGAGCACTTGGATGGGAAAATCAGGTTGACAAGGCAGCGGCGCTGGCGTGGGCGAGGGAGCCGTGTCTTTTGAAGTAGTCTCTGACAGTTCAGGCTGCACTCCAGCGGGGGTGGGGCAGGGGACTGGGCGTGCTGTGAACTCTCCTCACATCTTGCCCCCTCCCTTGGCTCATCATTTTATTTATTTAGTTAGTTAGTTTCATTTATAAACCGCCCATAACCAATGGCTCCCTGGGCGGTGTACAACATCATCCCAGTCCTCAAAGTCCGTGTCCCCCTCATCAATGTCTCCCCTCCCATCCTGGGTCACAACACTCTTCCAGAATAATCCTGCTTCAGATTTTACCGCAGATTTCAAGTCTATCTCAAATTAGATTTCAAGTCTATCTCAAATTAGACTTCCCACACTTGCGCATGTCTGCTCAGAAGTAAGTTCCCCTAGGTTTGATGGGATTACTCTCAAGTATACAGAGGATTTTTGGTGGGGGAGGGGGTTAGTACAACATACCAATACAGCTACTCTTCTGGAAAGCAAGTTAAAGTAATTCCTTTCTGACTACGGAGCCCAGAAAGCGTTGCTGGGAGCTCAGAAGGGGGTAAGAAGTGGTGAGAAACTTTTCTTCCTTAAATTTACTTCTGTTAGGCTCCAAGCCTAGAGAGCCAGTGTGGTGCAGTGGTTAAGGTGTTGGACTACAACCTGAGAGACCAGGGTTTGAATCCCCACACAGCCATGAAGCTCACTGGGTGACCTTGGGCCAGTCACTGCCTCTCAGCCTCAGAGGAAGGCAATGGTAAACCCCCTCTGAATACCGCTTACCATGAAAACCCTATTCATAAGGTTGCCATAAGTTGGGATCGACTTGAAGGCAGTCCATTTCCATTTTTCAGTCTCCAAGCCTATGTCGTTAACCTACCACTTTCATTTCATAGAATTCCTCCAAGGGTTGGCCATGTGCAGCAGGTGCATGGGGTGAACTAGGAGCTGGGAACCAAAAGCAGTGGGATAGCCAGAAATCAAGTGATGGATTTAGGGACATAAGAAGAGCCCTGCTGGATCAGGCCAGTAGACCATCTAGTCCAGCATCCTGTTGTCACAGTGGCCAACCAGATGCCCATGGGAAGCCAGCCAGCGGGACCTGAATGTAACAGCACTCTCCCCTGCTGCAATTCCCATCAGTGGACATTCAGAAGCATATTGCTTCCTGACAGTGGAGGAAGAACATAGCCGTTATGGCTAGTAGCCATTGATAGCCTTATCCGCCATGAATGTTAGCCCATCCAAGTTGGTGGCCATCATTGCCTCTTTTGGGAGCAAATTCCATAGTTTTAACAATGCACTGTGTGAAGAAGTACTTTTTTTTCTGTTCTGAATCTTCTAACATTCAGTTTCATTGGATGGCCCCGAGTTCTAGTGTTCCAAGAGAGAGGGAAAACCTTTTCTCTCTTCAATTTTTCCACACCATGTATAATTCTATGCAAATCTTATCATGTCCTCTTTTACCTGTGTTTACTCTAAACTAAAAAGCCCTAAATGTTGTAAACTTTTCTCATAGGAGGAAACCAGGAAGCAGAGTCAAGGAGTAAACCAGATGTCAGGTTCAAGGATGCACAAGCAGACCGCAGCACTGGAATGTGTTGTTGCTCAAGCAAGGCAAAGGAAGCCCTTCCTGCCTAGAAGGTCCCCCGTGGTCAGCCCGGTGGGTAGAGTCAGTACAGAAGGTTCTACAGTGAGAAGGCTTCTGCCTGCAGTTCTGTGATTTACTGCATGGGGGTGGCCACACACAGGTTCCACAGCCCCTCACATGCACTTAGGGTTGAGTACTTGGAAACATGACACTGAAGGATGCTCAGAGTAAATCCACTAGAAGTAAAATAGGAAGCTAATGAGATTCTTTGCTGATAGAAGCTAGTGCTGTGCAGTTGCAATTCTTCTTCCCCAAATCTGTCCTAGCAACGCTAATGTCCTAACTTAGAAGAACAGTTTATTAGAATTTCACCTTTGCTTACCTCCTGCTTAAAGCAAAGGGTTTCTCAAGGTGGAGAAACTTGCTTCAAAGGTGAGGTTCTGGAGAAGGAAACCCAGAAAGAGGCATATGCTATTAAATTAACGGAACAATTTCCTTCTGTGGAGGAGGGCAAATAAAACCATTTTTGACCTTTCTTTCCCTGCATGAGGCAAATAAAGCTCCACAGCTCCATCATAAATGGAATCCTGAAGCAAACGTGTAATTTGACTTGCATGAAGTGTACTTTTTTTAATATTTAATGTCTGGGCTCTACATAACTGGAACTATGTTCTCTGGGATTTAATTAAGAATTTAGTACATGTTTTACTAAACTTCTGCTATGTGAACAGGTAGTTGCTTCCACCCAGAGTTCTCTCTGTCTCTCTCATTATTTTATTTAGCAGTGTTGTTTTGGGTTGATTGGATGAAGTGATTAAAATAAAAATAATGGCACAATATAAAAAGTATCAGTAATGTTGAAAGAATCTGGTGAAGAAACTGGTTTCTCACAAAATGGGCAAACCTATCATTTTGAGGTTCATCATCTCTCAGGATTTGTGCTGCAGCAGGCTCTGAATGTAGGACTTAAGGCATGGATAGGATGGGAAACCTGTTGCCCTCTAGAAGTTGCTGGTCTCCAGTTCCCATCATCCCTGATCATGGCTATGCTGGCTGGAGCTGATGGAAGTTGGAGTCCAACCACATCTGGAGGGCCATAAGTTCCCTCATCCCTGACTTACGGGATGTCAGGCCCGCATGCATTGACACTCAGCTGGTCAAAAGAGGGAACTGAGGGAAACTAGCCATAATGATACCTTATAAAGGCCCCTTCCAGATCAGTTTCTGTCCTGGGCTCCTTTTGGGAGGAAGGGCGGGAAGATGATGATGATGATGTATTTTATTTATTTATTTATTAAGTTTATATTTCGCCTTTCCTCCCAGAAGGTGCCCAGGGCAGCAACTTTCCAACTTATTTATTACCAACTTGCTCTGAGAAACTTGGAGACTCGGGTCTTGTTGATAATGGGACTGCGTTTGCCTCTCTCTTTCTTACTTTTTTGCCTCGCACCTAACAGGACCCAGGTCTGACACCATAAAGCATCTTGTTGGCATCAAAGGAGGATGAGAGCAAAGTATGAAAAAGAGAAACGTGTTTTCAAGTAAACTACCTATAGAGAAGAATGGTTATATAGTTAATCTTTTATCAATGATTCTGGCAGATTGCTGGATAGTGATGAATCTGAGAAATAAATTAAGCTCTCCCTTTGCTGCAATAATAGGGGATCCCTACTGTAACAAGTCTGTTGGGAGGGTTCTTGTTCCTTAATGCTGCGAGACACACTGAGCTAAAAGCTATTAGGGCAGTGCAGAGCTCCTTGTACTAATGTTTTAAACATTACCTTTGTATTAGATTGGATTTTATTGACCTTATTATCAGGATATGGTGTTTAAAGGCGTATGCATTACACATATCTCTGGGAACCTATGCAGCATCCATACTGTGGCTGGATTTATTCTCCTGGGCTGTTGCCTATTGTGCTGCAACACCGAGCATCCTGTGATATTGGACAGCAATAGATGCTAGCTATAAAAGAGGGATTCAATTCAATGAGGTAGAAGAATGGGGATTCTCTGGCTTTTCTTACTCTGAGTCTTCCAAAAACTGTGAAGCAAATGGTTTGTAGATTTTCTAAGTGTAACTATTGTTGGAAATACAACAGCAGAGATCATTCCGTTGGTAGCCTAGGGGTTAATTATGTATACAGCTACTCAAGAGGGGGTGTTGTTGGAGGTATTGCCTAGCAACCTGTCTGTCGGAAGGCAGAGCTGGGGTCCCAATCCCGGGGAGCTGGATCCCGGAGAGTTGGGAGAAGAGTATTCGGATGGATGGCAGAGGGAAGGGGGAGGAACTTCCCCCCTTTGGAGCGAAGACGAAACAGAGGAACTGCCAGTGATAAGGTCGCTTAGCAACGGGGAGCCTGAGCCCTCCCTGGACATTCTCACGCCTCCCCCTCTTTCAGGCTCAGAGCAAGAGGGGAAAGAGGGAGGGCTGCTCACAGCCGAAAAGCGGGGAGGCAGTTTACCATCAGCTCCTCCCCTATCCCCCATCCTGGAATCGGAAACTTCAGAAGAGGAGGGGGTGATGCTTCCCCCCTCACCGCGCACACGCAGACAGCTGAAAAGACAGGAGAGAAGGGGGGGAAGGCGGGCAGTACCTGAGGGGCAGTTAAGGAGGAGCGAAAGATTGCGTGCCCGTTTGGCCCCTTCTTAAAGAACAGGCGGGAAGAAGTCCCTTGCTCTGTCAACTTTCTCCCAATGCCGCAGGACCTGTATCCCTGTATTGCTTCATGAGAAAACGCAGTCTTTGTTTGGACATTACCCTAATAAAACACGAATTAACTACAGCCGTTGGTCTGGTTCCTGAGTCACATCCTGGGCCTGACACTGTCAGAGTAGGATGATCCTTGCTGAGGTAACTTGAGCTCTGATTGGCTGTGTAGTTCGGAGGGACCTCTCCCATGTGTTTAGTTGTTGAATATATTCCTATTATGTACCAGGCCTGACCTAAGAAAGGCAAAACTCTGTTTATTTCTCCTCAAGTTATCCCCTGTTCTTGTTCAGTATGTCTCCGTAAAGTATTATCAGGATTTCTTTTCACTCTGGACTCCGTCTGCTTTATTCAACTCACTCTGCTAACAACTATGACCAAACATAGGAACAGCACAGGAACACAGGAAGCTGCCTTATACTGAAACAGACCATTGGTCCATCAAGCTCAGGATTTCAGGATTTCAGACAGGGTTCTCTCCCAGCCCTACCTGGAGATGCCAGGGATTGAACCTGGGACCTTCTGCATGCAAGGCAGATGCTCTGCCACTGAGCTATCAACTAGGGCTCCTTCAGTAGGAACGGCAAGATATAAATGTAATCAATCAATCAATAAAAGTTGGTTTGTTGGCAGGACAGCTCTCTGGTTCTGCATGTCAAGTTCGCGAACTGGCTGTTTAGGTCTTTTATTTTCCCAAGGTAAAGCCATGCCAGAAGATCATTTCAACAAGCCTGACACTGTATATGTGGAGAGGCAATAGTGGAAGATTTACCCATGCACAAATAGAGATATGAAGGCTTGAGAAAAAATTGGGATGGGGGGGAACCTAGGATCCCCCCCGCATTTCCCCCCCCCCAATATTTTTTCCAGGCCTTCCCATCTCTACACAAAAAAGGTATCATTGACATAAGGAATTGTTGAGGTTGAATTGTACACCCAGCTGTACAGTCCTGTGCATCTAGGCAAACCACAAAAAGTTGCACCAGGAAACCAGGTCTGTCCTAGCTGCATATAAAACAGTGGGGGGGGGGAAACTAAACCCTCCTTCTGTTTCATAGCTTAACTGCCCACCACCTCTGACCCCAGGAGCTAGTCTCCTCAACCAGCCTCTGAAAAGAGAAGTGAGCAAATTGGGGAGAAAAGCACTTGGGAGAATTCAAATTATAGATAATACAATTAAAAATCAATGTGAATATTTAATGCAAACACCTAAATGAAGCTTGTGGACCTTTGGTGGCCTATGGGGCACGGTTTGGGAATCCCATGTGCTAGAGAAAGAGAAAGTGTATGCAGCCTTGGACCCGGCATTGCTTGGGAATTCTGAGAAACCCCCCAAGACTGTACAGTTTTGAAAATTGTGGGATTTTTTTAAAAGTATTTGCAAACTTAACAAAGGGAGGGGAGAGTAAAAAGAAAAGGAAAAGGATTATATAATAACAAAAAGCCACCTTCAGCTCACATTACAAATATGATAACTATCAGTACAATCCATCTTAAGAAAATAGATAAGTTAATATACGCTCTACAGATGTCTAAACAGATATGAATGCAAAATTGATGTCTATAAGAAATGTGTTCAGTGTAGCCAGGATTGAAAACAGCAGTTAAAATTAGTGTGGTTTTGAAAGGTTCAGCCTGCCGTCTTGATTCAAAATAGTGTCCAATTGTATCCAAACGTAGACAGATCTTGATCTCAGGAACTGTCATGCAAAACTTCATTGTGCTGTCTTATGAGATGTTCAAATGCATAGCAAACAAACAAACAAAACAAAATATATAAACAAACTTTCCAAAATACATAAATTTCTGCTCCTGTATCTTTGGGGTTTTTTTTGTTTTAATTAGATATTTATTGTAATTAGATTTCATTGTTGGTTTCAGTGTTGTAATCTTCCTTGAAGACTAGATAATTGAATACAGTTCAAAAGGCATGAAATGAATGTTTCAAATAAAATTTATAGCACAGTGGGGAGGAGAGCCTGGCTGGGAGTACAAAGTCTGTGAGTTCAAATCCCTGCTCATGTCTCCTGGGTGTCAAGGGTCAGCTAAAGATCACCCCCACAGTGAGTGGCTCAGGGTGCCCTGCCACCTGTGCATCCGTGGCAAGCTGCATAGTCCCAAGGAGCCCAGTTGCCCCCCAGCTGGCAGTCGCGGACAAGGAAGGGGCTGGCTTGTGCAGCTGTGGCAAGCTGAGCAGGCCCTAGCCAGCTGGGGAGGACTAGCCTCAGAGGGAGGCAATGGTAAACCCCCTCTGAATACCGTTTAACATGAAATCCCTATTCATAGGGTAGCCATAAGTCAGGATCGACTTGAAGGCAGTCTGTTATTTAAAATAAAAACACTTAAAGTAAACAAATTACAATATTAACCCTATGTAGTTACATCCCTAGAAATTAATCCCAAACTTGTCTCAGCCAGGAATTAGGATCCCTATCCTTCATTGGGATACCTCCCCCTCCTTGGGTACAGCATAGATTCAGCCGGCATTTGTTATAAGGGGAGCTTTAGCTCAGGATGGTTTTTGCAGAGTAGCAGGGTTGTCTTCATAGTGCTGTGGATTCCCATTGAACTCTTCATGTCAGAGGCCTCTTCGCCAGGAACAGACAAAAAGTGAACAAGCTGCTGTATGACGTAGAACAAGTTTCAGCAGGTGGTGAGCAAATCAAAGCGACAAGGGCAGCCCTAATCACAATTTGCAACAGCTACAATCTGTGCCCCTGCCAGAGTGAGGCTTCCAAAAGCTGACTCTCATCAGGGTGTCTCTCGTGCCTCCCAGCTGAGCAACGGCTTCATGGAGTTTGGTGGAGTGCCTTGCACCTGATCTTCTATTGGGAAGAGTGGCAGGATGCACAAGGATGTTCCCTCCCCCAACAGACTCCCCCACCCTCCGATGCCAAGAATCAGTTGGGAAGTGCACATACGCAATCACTACTGAAAAATATAGATGGGGGCAGGAATCAGCCCTTAATACTGGCTGGGTTGCAGCAGACATAATGAAGTGTGAATATGCTGTTCCCAGCCAGTATGCCATGCTGCTTTAATTTACCAAATATATAATTATGCAGCATTAAAATTTTAGGACCTTAGTCTTTGACAAAAATTGAAATGAAAACAGACAAATGCATGAGTCAGAAAGACAATTACTGTGATCAGAATAGCTCAGGGTATAGAGTTGTCACCATGTTCCTTATTGTCAGACTCTCGTGGCCTGATCTCTGCCCTAGTAAACATTTGCTTGCTTATCGCAAACCAGGATGGGCAGCTTGCCTAAAGTGGGAAAACATAATGAAGGGAAAGGCTGCTGGCTCTTTTCCATAATGTTCCTACATGTAATTAGTGCAATATGCGTATCACTAGCACGAGCATGGGGAATACTAAGCCACAGTGGTTCCATTCCTTCCTCTCTGATAGGCACCAAAGAGTAGCATTGGGGGATGAGGTTTCGGACCCTTGGCCTCTCACTTGTGGGGTGCCACAGGGCTCCATCCTCTCCCTGATGCTATTTAACATCTATATAAAGCCGCTGGGGACTATCATCAGGAGATTTGGGCTGCAGTGTCACCAATATGCGGATGACACGCAGCTCTATCTCTCATTTAAATCTTCATCGAGGTTGGCTGTAGAAACCCTATCCAAGTGCCTGGAGTCGGTGAGTGGCTGGATGGGAAGGAATAAGCTGAAGCTGAACCCTGACAAAACCGAGGTACTGTTCGTGGGAGACAAGGGAAGGTTAGGGGATTTGGACCTGGTGCTCAATGGGGTACAATTGCCCCTAAAAGACCAGGTCTGTAGCCTCGGGGTCATTCTTGACTCCCAACTGTCCATGGAAACTCAAGTTTTGGCTGTGAGCCAGGCAGCGCTGTATCAACTCCATCTGATATGGAGGCTACGCCCCTACCTTTCCAATCATCTGCTCCCATCGGTGGTACATGCCCTGGTCTCCTCTCGCCTAGACTACTGTAATGCGCTCTACGTGGGGCTACCCTTGAAAACGGTCTGGAAGCTGCAACTGGTACAGAACGCGGCGGCGCGCCTGATTAAAGGCAGCCACTGGAGAGATCATATCACTCCAGTGCTAAAAGAGCTGCACTGGTTACCAGTTGCTTACCAGGCCCAATTCAAGGTGTTGGTTTTAACCTTTAAAACGTATATGGTTTCGGCCCAGTCTATCTAAAGGAGCGCCTCCAGCATCATCAGCTATGCTGCCCAACAAGATCAGCCTCAAAAGACATCTCCATCCCATCAGTCAAAACAGCCAAACTGGTGAGGACTAGAGAGAGGGGTTTTTCAATTGTGGCCCCCACCCTGTGGAATTTCCTCCCAAATGATCTCCACCATGCCCCCTCTATACTGAGTTTCCGCCAAGCCGTGAAGACCTGGCTCTTCAGGCAGGCTTTTGGGATGGGCTAGATTTTATCTTCATTTTTTTAGATTTTCAATGTCTAGGTATTATATGCCTATGTTGTACGTTGTCCAAAGTGGCTGGACAGCCAGCCAGATGGGCGACTAATAAATTCTATAAATAATAATAATAAAATAACAGGTGTGGGGTTTGTGTTGAGAAAAACATATGCCGGTCCCTCATGTATCAGCCTTAGAAAAATGTAGTTGGGGACTCCGAAGGCTGTACTTGATTACCAAAGGTTAAGGTTATAGAAGGTTTATAAATACAAGCCACATCTCAGCACCTCGTAATGGCCTTGCCAATCAACTCATAGTAAAGGAAAGAATGCCAGCCTAAAGTATAAGCCAGGAGCCAAGTGCTTGCTCTAGCCTCTGAAACCTTTGAATTAGTTTTCCGAATCCTGTAGAGGCTGCAACTATACAGCAATCCCATTGGAGTGCAGAAAAAGCACAGAATATGGCACTGGGTGAAGAGCTGAGTTTCCTGTGATTGGGCTGGATCCAAAGGTGCCTTTCTATGTGCAGAAGGTGTCTCCCACTCACAGAACGTCTGTTTGAGACCTTCCACTAGAGCCCTGCATGAGAAAAGTGAAACTGAAACCCCAAATGTCGTGTCTAGTTGCACAACCTCTTCCAGGAGCACTGTGCAAATTTCTCTGCAAGTTCTTGAACAAGCATTTGTGGAACAGTGCTAGCGGCTAGCTTTCTACCGCTCACGGTTCTCTGGATGCAACCAACGTTTGCTTTTTTTTAAAGAGAAGTCTCTATCCCTTACAGCTGAAAATACATGCTTGGACGGGTGTGAGCAACACCTGCTACAGTTTCTGAAGCCAGGGGGTGTCTGAATAAGATTTCCAGGATTGGAGAAATGGAGCTTCATTGTCCCTTCCCATGATTATCAAAACCAGACTGAGCTATGTAAAAGAATAAATATTGCAGGATACATTATGCAAAGTCAGATATTCGGCAAATTTGTTTTATTTGCATAATTTATGCAACACAAAAAATTGACGTTTCCTTGGCCCAAAATGTGGATTGGGTCTTGAATTATTTGTGTTTCTTTTAGTAGGAAGTTTATATAATTCCAGCTACAGTTGACTAATCCTCATTGAGGGCCTCTTGGGGCAGCATGATAGCCTTCCTAACAATGTTCAATGAAGCAGAATGTTGGAAGATTCAGGACAGACAAAGAAAGTATTTTACACAACACATAGTTAAACTATGGAATTCACTCCCCCAGGAAGGACTGATGGCCACCAATGTGGATGGTTTTAAAAGTGGATTAGACAAAATCATGGAGGATAAGGCAGTCAGCATCTACTAACCATGATGGATATGTTCTGTCTCTACTGTAAGGGGAGATATTTCCATGAATACCAGCGGCTGGGAATCACAAATTGGGAGAGTGTTGTTGCGCACAGGTCCTGCTTGTGGGCTTCCCATTGGCATAAGGTTGGCCACTGTGAGAAAAGGGTGCTGGATTAAATGGACCATTGGCCTGATCAAGCAGCCAGGCTCTTGTCAAGTTCCTTTAAGACTGGCCAAGTCCCTGGACTTACTGAGAAAAGGAGGCTGGAGGGGACTGTCAGAGGTCACATATATTTGTGGGCATAGCACAGTCCACTTTGGTATGTTGGTTGATGACATCTGATAAATGCATTAGTGATCATCCTCCAGTCAAAGAGCTGCACCACAGCAGCAAAGCAACATAGTTTGCCACCCAGGAAGTTCTAATCAGTGTGATTAATGGTTGTCTATCCTTTCCAATCCAGTGCCTTAGATTGAGCAGTGGCTAGTGGGGTGCAGTATCATGCTGTGCATAGTCAGCTATGCAGCAATTCCTTAACCTTTCGCTAAAAGCAAAATTCAAGTCTGCCATTCACAGAATCCTCATTAGAATGGACCAAGAGTCAGTTAGTCCAGCCCTCTGATGGAAAACAAGACTATCTGTCTCCCAGCCACTCATACAGATTGCAAATCTGTGCAATCAAGACTTCTGACTGCAGAAAATTGCTTACAGAGCAAACAGTCCAAGATCATTCACAGAAAAGAGCCAAACCATACAAGAAGTTTCATATTGCCTGACATCCTGTCAGGCACAGTATGTATCAATGAAGGTGTTTAGGTGTGATCCACTGCGTGTGAAGTAATTGAAAGATGAAGAATCAAACAGTGGGCCCTTATAGGGAGTCTAGAAGGGAGATACAATACCTAACACCATATGCTTGCTAGTAGGAAATAAGCATTCTTTGCAGCTCTCCTTTGACAACACTGATGTTGTTGGTGCACAGATTAAGAGCTAAACAAAATGCCATGTTAATTTCAGACTCCATTAGAAACAGTGGCAGAAGAAAAGGGATCGGTGGGTGAATCAATGTTTCCTGTAAAGGCACAAAAATGGTTTGGGTGCAAACATTGATTTTCAGGTAAAATACAAAGGATTGAATAAAACAATAGACACAAATGGGAAGTTTACTGGTGGACTTAATGGAGGATTCATGAAAAACTAAGAACTGTTTTTTAGAAGAAATATGCCATAGGTGTCTGGCCAGATGGAACTATTGCCAGCTTGCTAGCACTTCTGTTCTTGCAAATAGATTTTATGGACAGTCCAGTAATGTTTATAGTCTTGGCGCTGCATACGTGAAGAATTGTTCTTTTGAAGAACACTGTGGTCAGATTTCGCTCTGACATTTCATTGGCACAGCTTGTTCATGTGTAAGAGCCCTTTGAGACGTTTTTATCTGGTTTTAAACATTTGTCATCCTTCCAGGATGAAATCTGTAAAATGCATCATGCCACTTGCTTATTCAGACGCACAGCAGGGGAGAGATTCTGGTTTTGGCAATCAATAGTATTCTATAAGTTTGAGGCAAAATGTATTTATTTCATATCCAGAGCTACATCTTACTGTGTAAGCCAGCAAGCCCATATCAAGTATCTGGACTGCACAGTTATTGATAGCATTAAGTTTGTCAAACACTATACCGATCTGTAATAGCGTCATTCATTTTGAATTATCCCAAAGTATATGAGACTTCCCAAGTGGGGTGTTGTTATGTGGAATGTTGATGGACTGCATGGAACCATTGTTGTTGGTGTTAATTAAATCTACATCCCGACCTTCCTCCCAAAGAGCCCAGGGTGGCAAACCACAAGCAGTAAAACATTAAAAACATATTTAAAACAATTCCAGTACAGATACAGACTGGGATAACTAAAAGGCATGTTGAAAGAGGAAGGTCTTAAAGCGCCTAAAAGACAACGGAGATGGCTTCTATGTAATATTTCAGGGGAGGGAATTCCAAAGGGTAGGTGCCACAACACCAAAGGTCCACTTCCTATGTTGTGCAGAATGGACCTCCTGATAAGATGGTATCTGCAGGAGGCCCTCACCTGCAGAGCACAGTGATCGACTGGGTATATAAGGGGTGAGATTATCTTTCAGGTATCCTGGTCCCAAGCTGTATAGGACTTTATGCTGTGCACCGCCCAGAGAGCCTTCGGGCTTTGGGCGGTATAAAAATTGAATAAAATAAATAAATAAATATGCACCAAAACCTGCACTTTGAACTTAGCTTGGTACATTGTTTGTCAGCCGTTGTACAGAAAAAATATCAAAGATTTCCTCAACCTGATGCCATTGGGAAGGCTGATGTATCATGGCAGAACAACAGAGTTTTGATGCTTAATAGAGCTCGTTTTTTATCGGGTCAAAATCCCTGATCTAAGGCAAGTAAACCCCATGCAGTTGAAACTCCCAGAAGGTTATAAGGACACCTATCCAACAACTGTAAGAAATATATAAATGTGAACATAAGCTTGATATTTACTTGAGATACAATCCATGCAAAGCATATGGAGGGGTGCTACACCAAAAGGAAAAGGCTTACTTTACAACCACAATTATGTTTTTAGTTTTCTGAACTTATCCAGTTAATGAATTGCATCCACTGGCTGTAGTTTTAGTTTAGTGAGCTAACTCTGTATCTTGTTAAAGGTGATGTCCAATTAAGTTACAGAGACTATTATGTTATGGAATTAAGGTTACATCTCTGAACACTGGTGACAGGAATTGCTTTTGGAAGTGAAATTGGTCTTCTATCTTTACAGCAGGATTAGCCAGGAAGTAGATTGGGATGCATTGAGAGAGAACTCTGGGTGGTTTGCAGTAGATTAACAAGGGGTTCTGACTCCCAATTATTTAACATTTGTGATTGTTTAATAGCGACTTTCCCCATCTAAATTAGACTGCTGAAATGAAGAAAGCCAACCAGGAGTGTGTGTCCTCAGTTCAGTTTTGTAATGAAAACGAATTCCAACATTCAGGATGTGCTCACAGGCAGCCTGTTCTTTAATACTAACTCTATGTCTTTGTCACCTGGCTTTGATTGGTAGATTTTGGAGAGCTAGTAAAAAGCAAAGTAGATCTGAGAAGCCTAAAGTTTGTCCAATCCTGCTCTACAGGAAATACGAAGAGTTTGCACTTCCTGTTTCTCCAACACTGTTGAGTGTAGCTATCCTGGGAGTGTGTGTTTAAACACTAGATTTCACCCCAACTGTGGTATCTCTACTGAGTGCTGCCCTGTTGGCATTGATCCATGACTGGCCTGCTCAGAGGCAGTTCCCATTAGTGGAATGTCCTCCCTGGTGAGATGTGTCCATCTCCCTGATTATTCACGTTCAAGAGGAACTCAAAAACATTCCCGTCTACCCGGGCAGCTGATGGCTCAAAGTAACTCTTATTAGCTGTGAGGGTATGTGACTGTTTTTAGATGTTTTTGTTTTATTTTAAATTGTGTTTCTATACCCTTTTGGTGCTTCTGGCCCTGAGCTCCTTTGGAAGGGAAGTCAGGATAGAATTAACAACAACAATAACAATTTGCTGAGGTTAACGTTTCTGTAAAACCTGTTTCCGTAGAGAACATGTGAAAAGGTTATTTTCTGTAGCTGTAGAATCTCCTTCACTGGAAATGTTCAAGGAAAAACTAGTTAAGAGATTGTTAGGAGCGATTTCAGCAAACGTTATCCTAAGTACGGTTATACTAGACTGGAGGTGAAACACCTTTTTCAGCCCGAGAGCCACATTCCCTTCTGAACAACTTTCCAGAGGCTACATGCCAGTGGTGAGTGGGGCCAGAGGCAAAAGTTGACAGAGCAATCAATGTAAAATTTACCTTTCTATGATAGGCAAGTTTTTACACACACTTACACACTGCTTTCTATCATCCATCCAGGAAAGCAAGAACCATCAGAGTTCAAAGACACATCTCAGCCAGTCAAAAACCCTCAAGGAAAGTGGAAAACCGGGCCGGTAGGGCTGGAACTAGGGGTGAGGGAGCGGCCTAAGAAGAAGCTAGGCGATTGAGAGGCTTTGAGGGTCACATGTGTGCCCTGAGCCTCCCTACTTCCTTGAACCAGATTATTCTTTGAGTATGTTCCACCCATCAGTTTTATGGCCCAAATCCAACGCAAGTTCATCACCCTCAAGTCCCTTTGAAATCAATAGGACTTAAATTAGTTATGATTAACTTAAGTCCCACTGTTTTCAATGAGGCTTAATAAGCATGGCTACCTTTCTTTGGGATGGGACTTCTGAGTATACAAACAATTCAGTTAATCCTTAGAAGAAGCTGCATAATGTCATTCACCTAGAAGCTCCTTCCAAATCAAATTCAACGGATGCCAATTGTATTTTCATCTCCTGTTTTGGAGGCTACAGTTGGATCAACTCCACATGGATCAGGTGGCAGGTTTGCCATTTGAATTATTTGTGACTGGCTGTCGAAGATTTTGCTTTTGATGTTTAAGCCAGAACACATAATTACAAATTGAACAACCTTCTGGGTAAATGTGGCAAGTATTCTTGCAGAAGGTAAACATTCTCTTGGCCCTTGGATACATGTTGTTTATTTACCTGTTTAACAGGTATCCGTTCACAGACCTATTATTGCTATTATTCAGTGTGCATGGCACTTTGCAGAATAACATTGGTAACATACAAATCCTTGACTAGAGAAGCATACAGTTTAAATATTGGTGGCAAAGGGTGTATAATGATAGCAGGAATCTAAATGTTCCATGAGTGAAGGCATAGAGCAGAAATGGCTAACCTGTGGCTATCCAGACGTCTTTGGACTCCAACTCCCATTAGTCCCAGCCAGCATGACCAACAATCAGGAATGATGGATGTCATAGTGCAAAATATCTGGAGGACCACCATCGGTTTCCCATCCCAGCTATCTAGGGAAGCAATTCTGGGGAACACAGCAGGGAACTGAAACCAACAGTAGAGCATATATTGAGATCAGTACTTAAGATCACTGTGGCAAGAGCTGTGGTGTAGTACAGAGGTTCCCAAAGTGTGGTCTGCGGATCACCAGTGCTCTGCGAGGTTCATTCGAGTGCTCTGCGGCACGCATGTGGATTTGTGTTGGAAGATGAGTGGTGGCACATCCATCGTGTTGAATACTCATACTGATTTTTACTTGCATTTGTATTGTTTCGTTTATTTCTTATATTGTATTTTGTTCTATTACAATTTTAATTCTGTGGAATTACAATTTCTGCAGCCAGCAGAAAAATCATGAAGTGGTCTGCCATGACCTCAGCAATTTTCAAATGGTCCAGAGGGGGGAGCTTGGGTGTAGTGGTGTAGTAGTTAGAGTGCTGGACTAGGACTGGGGAGGCCTAGGTTTAAATCTCCACTCAGACATGAAGCTCACTGGGTGACCTTAGGCCGGTTGCTATCTGTCAATGACCTTTCTCACAGGGTGATTGTAGGGATAAAAAGAGGGGGACCATGCGTGCCACCCTGAGATCCTTGGAAGAAAGTTGGAACATTAATTACAATAATAACAACTGCACATTCTTTGATTTGTTTGTTTCACACTTCAGTCTCCTGTGGCATCGATTTGTAATATTCCCAGCTAGATGGGGAGGAAGGGAACAGGAGGAGGAAAAGGCAAGTGTAACAAAGGTAAATGCCATTACATATACTTAGGATGCAGTCCTAACCCCACATACCTGGGAGGAAGCCCCACTGAATTCAATAGGACTTGCGAGTCGGCATGGTTAGGATTGTGCTGTTAGGCTTTCTTTCAGTTGGGGTAAGAACTATTATATAAATATATACAATCAACTTTATATATATATAAAATATTAATTTGGGTTTGTTTTATCATGCACAATAAAATGTTTTACACAACATGGGCCTTATTGTGGGTACTTTCACAACTGGAGTCCATGGGAGAAGAACATTTAAGTGGTCCAGTAATCTGTTCTTGAGCCAAAGCCTTCCTACTAATAGGCAACTGTGAATGGAAGGTTTAAATTGACATTGTCCCTTATGGTACCAAACATACCACTAGATGGTGGTGTTTGTTCTTCACATGCTGATCTACATCCTTTGACCACACCTATCTCTCTCCTTCAACCCAAGCATGCAATCCACCCAATACTTGAAATTAAATTATGAATGGTTCATTGACATAATAACTTCACAAACCTCACTTCTGATATACTAGACAATATGAGCTGAAACAAGCTAAAAGCGAAACTTTATTTTGTTCTTCTAAACTGTTTACTCTGTTCTTTTGTTGTTTTTGTTGCTGATAATTCATCTCACATCCAGTCAAAACTCTTTTAACTCACTCCTAATGCCACTAATGTTGCCTCCAAATCACAGCTATATAATAGTCATCCCACTATTTTATTCTTCATAGCTGATCCCAAGCCTGACCCTTTCCACTCAGCCATGAAACTGCCCTAGTGGCCTTGAATTGCCTCCCAGGATTTTGTAATGATAAAATGAAAATGAAAGAAGGATATCAAGTTAACCCTTGCCCCCACCCCACCCCAAAGCCTTTGGGATAGGACATATTAATATTAAAGTTAGGCTGAAAGTCCTTCATCTTTCAGTTTGGAGGTAGCAGCTTTTTCACATGAAAGGAGGTGGGATGACTCTGACTTAATTTTGCCTTTTGGGGATGGGGTGAATTTTGAAGGTGGGGAACCCAAATCACCAGTGATCCTCCCAGCTTAGTGTCTGTCAGTTTAGTTTCTCCAGAACACACTACATCATGACACTGCATCATTCCAAAGGGCATTCAGGGAGGGGGGTTGGAACTGTTCATGGCCTTCAAATTGTGGAGGAGGAAGGAAAGCCATTTTGATTTAGTATTAAGAATCCTCTTTTCCATTTGTAATTTGATTTGAGCTCCTATATCTGAACTCACCTGCCTTCCCCTGCAGTTTCTCCCTATCATGCAGTTTCCTGAGGTACACTGAGTCCAAATGGGCACCCAGTTGGGCCACAGCTTGAGGACGTTTTCCAGCCAGCCTGTGACAGACAGACACATCTCCTCCTCTGCCCAGCATCTTTCCTTTGGACTCAAACCAGATGTGTTCCTAATTCTTTTCATAAGAGGGTGTGCTATAGAGGAGGAAACATCTGTTTGGCCTTCTTGGATTTTACATCCCATTTCCTACGACTCTAACCACTCAAAGGCACTAATTTTAGCAAGCTTGTCTCATCCAGTCTGTGTAACATGGCTTTGTTACAATCAGTCAGGCAATTATCCACGTAACCTACAATGCACAACATATATAATGACAGGGTTTAAAAAAAAAAAAAGACGTCAAGACTAGGCAGGGAAAAGCAGGACAAAGGATTTGCCTCCTACCTAGTGGTCGCACCCAGCTGACAGCTTTGGAGCTGAGCAGGAATCGTGCATGTGGTGGTTTATTGCTGTTCCCAGACTGGAAGGATGCCCTATGGCTTTAACAGCTGCTGGCGCCATTCTAGGACTATCCGCCACCCATTCCGGGAACCATAGCTTATTTATTGTCCTTCTTTTAAGCAGGAAGTCTTCTGTCTTCCTTTTGCCAGTGTAGGAAATACATAAGATTTCAGGATGCACATCGTTGACCAGAATGACATTCTCTTTCTCTCTCTCCGTTAGGCTTATGTCCACAAGACAAGAGGGTTCCCCCCTCCTTTTTGTGTGTGTGTTCTCCATAGGACGAATGCACATGCATTGCTCAGAGTTCGAAACCTTCCAGCAAGCTGAAAGAGGCTATTTGGCCTTCCCTTTGACTAGTGGGTTTGGCTTATGTTTGAAGAGCAGGGCTTGTGCCTTATTGCTGATATCCCCTTCTGACATAGATGAAGTATTCTGCTTGGCTCACCTGCCAAGGAATTTGATTTTGCTCACTTTTTCACTAGTTGGCCATTACAGTGAATGTCATCATAATTAGACATCTACTATAGATTTGCCTGAACTTGCAGCTGTTGTATCCAAGGACAGGAGACAGGGATGTGCACACAGGCCCTGCCTCTGCTTCCTCTGCCATGGTTTAGAGCTGCTGCCTACGTCTTACATGGCACTATTGGGTCTCACTGTTTGGGCCAATGTCCTGTGTTAAATTCGGCCTGACTTAATGTTGAGATGTGACTGATTTCATCTTGCCTTTTATCTTGTTTCTTCTCTGCTGTGTGTAACTTCTTTAAGTTTCTGTCTGTGGTGACTAGTTCGGTTGTGAGGGATAGTTTCATCAATGCTGTTGAGCTGTGAAGTGGGGTCCAGGAATCGTCCTTGTCCTGCCAGTCAGTCTGGTGAGGGGGATGGCTCCACCCCCATAAAGGAGGTGGAAGATTGTCAGTGACCCAGCCTGATCCACCAGAGGAAGTTGTCATCCTTGTCACCCTATCCACTGTGTCCCTGACCTTCCAAATATTGAGCACAGACAATTTGCAGGTGGCTTTTTCTTGTGGTTGCTTGAACGTGGCTAGAAGATAGTATGCAACCAAGTACACTGCTTCATCAGGGCAACCTCTTTTTTAGGGGCAATGCATTTCCCCTTTTTGGCCACCCTTAATATAAGAGAGATGGCGTTCCATTTTGGACCATTTTCTCATCCCTGACAAGCACATGGAGACAAAAATAGACAATCAGGCAAGTAGCAGGTTATGATTGTATCCAACATAGAGCTCAGTGAATTGTTTCATCATTGCAAGGATTTCTGCTTGCACGATGGAACTGTCCTCACATGCCCCCTAAATCTGTTCTAGGTGTTCCCCCAACCCTCTGAAGCAGATTTGGGGATGGTGCAGGACATACACAGGGGAAGGAGAGGAAAGAAAGTCCCATTGTCCCATAATCGTTACTCTGATGGGACAGTTTAGTTGATGTGTTTTTTATTAACCTCTTTCATCCTATTAGCATGGGTTGTGCCATACGGGTTGTCACTCTGTCCTGTTGGCTATGTGTTGTGAGGGAGGCATCAGGCAGGGATGCCATTTTGGAGGGAGCAGGGGGAACTGTGCCCCACTTCTGTGTTTCAAATCCCATGAGACTATTCCTTAAAAGTGCCAATACTTGTGACCAATTCTTATTGCTGTAGTGTCAGCTACTAAATGGGATTGTGCACCAGGTATGCCTGCTAACACTACAAATCTCTTTGCAAACAAAAAGGGTGACTGATCTCCGTTGATGACAGCATTTTTTTTTAGTTATTAGGAGACCTGAAAAGCAACCACAACAAAACAAGCACTCTTCATGCAAGCACTGCTTGTTTGCAATTTTATCTGGGATATATATCCCAAAATAGGCCTTTAATAGATGGTAGTGGGGGGTGGCCCACTAGGGCGAATGGGGCAGTGCCCCACCAACCTCAGTCTGCCATCAGCCAGCCCTCCAGCTGCCTGCCTTCTTACTTACAAACAGTCCAAGGGGTGGCACTGGCTGTCAGCTTCTTCCTCCTTAGTCTCAGTGTCGCCCCTTGTAGGACGCAGCAGGGAGGAAGAGAATGGAGACAAAACCAGAATTAGTCAGCTTTGCCTGTCATTGGCTGTGGCTGCACCAGCTCCGTCCTACCAGTCCCAATGGGCACCAGCCACCACTGATTATTGGTGGGAATATACACACACCTGAAATTTCTCACTTCCGTCCTAGCCCAATGTGTTAAGATTCTACCTTCCCTGAAAATTAGTCAGACAGAGGCTTTAAGCTTTAAAACAAGAAATAACTACTTTATTCTGGAAGTACATGTTTGATAGGAAAGAATCCTATATCTAGCTAACTAGCTAAGTTGAAGCAACGAGCACTGAGCCCAGTACTCGCCCTCATGCTGGATGAGAGGGAGAGACAAAGGAAAGATGTCTGCTCCCCTCTTGAGAAAGAAGAAGACTGGGAAGGAGGGAAGGAACTGGGATCGACATCCTTTGCATATCAGTCTAGCAGGTAGGGAGAGACAGCAGGAGATCAAACGGATAGGTATAGCCTAGCAAACAAGAGGTCTCCTCTCTAGCTACCCTTTTTAACCCCATGCAGCCTCAACCCACAAGTTGGAGTTGAACCTCAAACATTCCAACACAAAATGAAGTGTTTGAGCCATCATTAGCAAAATGTAGAATTTCTCAAGAAGGCCCGTGGAAAAGATGCACATGGAGAACCTCTGATGTAGAGCTGTTTTGTACTGTGGCTTGGACCCAGAGTTGTCTTGTGCAAGGCAGTTCCACAGAACTGTCCCTGTTTCCCTGTCCTGCTGCAAGCCCCCGCGCCCCAACATACATTGTTCCAAGTGCCGCTTCACCTTTGGGAGTTACGGTGGGGGGAAGGAAAACTTTGTCGTGGGAGCCAAGTTCTGTTCATTTATCTCTGGGTCCAAGCCCATTAAGTGTGCCTCAGAAAATGTATGCATGAGTGTAACAAGCTAGTGTTTGTGAACACTTTGGTATCACACAGTTATCCTTGTCAGAGAGCCAGGATTAGTTGCAAGGACATGCCAGGTGTACTGTTGTGGCATGTTTGTGTTTGAAATGAAAGTTGCCAGTGTGGCTGAAGTCCTGAAATCAATCTGTACATCCCTTTCTCCCCCACTCCACCAGTGGATTTTTTCTTTGAACCCAAGCACCCTGGCCCAACTCTCGTCCTGTTTTTAAAAGGTGTTCACGCACAACTTTTATGAAACTAGTTATACTAGGATGTGGACGCATGTTCAAATGCACGTCTCATTGGCAGCTTTCAAAGCACTGTGGATAAATGGCATCCAAAGCTGCCTTATGTGGGTCTATCTCTTTAGCTGAGATGTGGGGAACCTTTGGCCCTCCAGATGTTGCTGAACAACAACTTGTAGCATCCCTGGCCATTGACCATGCATGCTGGGGCTGGTGGGAGTTGTCGTTCAGCAGCATCTGGAGGGCCAAAGGGTTGCCACTCCTGCTTTAGATGGATCACAGTGAACATATTTAGCTTTAGCCACAGTTGGTTGCATGAGTAGGGCAAGCATCGTTTGGCAGGCAGTGGCTTCTTGTTTGGTTTTTTTGCTGTTGCAGGGTGTGGGTGGTGGCAATACTGTCTTAATGAATTATGAATGTCATAATGTGAAAGTTTCCTCTTGCAAGCCAGCCTTTGCAGCTTCTTGAGTAATAATGTTTTCAGTGGTGCTTTAGGGCATGTGGAGTTCTCACAGCTTGCAATCCCAGTAGGTTCTTTAACAAAGTCCTTTCCTCTTATTGCAAGGCAATTAATTTTTATGATTCGTTTACCGATACCAGCACAGACTTTGTTTTTGTATAATGCTTAGTTGAAAATTGGTTTACAGCATTTTTTTAGTATTATTATTATTATTTTAGCGCAATAAATGGGAAACATAAAAGCCAGGACAGTAATGTGCAGCTCAAGGCTTTGAGTAGAATTTGGAGTTATTCACACCAAGGGATTTTTTTTCCTTCTTTTTTTTTTAATACAAAGGGACATTTCTTGATACAGTCAGCCTCGAGGGAATAATTTTTCTTTCTAACATTTCATTGTAATCTTTCTGATGATACCTCAGACTTGTCAGCTTTAGGCGGACGAGCCAAAGCAGATTTCTCACTGACGCCAAAAATAACTTCATGATGAACATTTTTCAAAAGAATGAAAAACACATAAAAATAAAGAAAATGATTCTGTAATATGAAGGCTGATTACATATTCCAATTCAAACATAACCACAAAATTTATGTCTCTAGAACTTTGGCATCTCTTCCCTTTCCCTGTCACCTCTATTAATTTCATAGATCATTCTTTAAATGCCATCAACAGTGCTGTGAAATGGCAAGGTCAGTTAATATCGCCAGTGCTCCAGCATAAATGCATTGTGGTCATGCTCTCACAGAATCACAGAGCTGGAAGGGCCTTTGTTGGCTGCCTAGACCAACCCCTGCTCAGTGCAGGGAAACCAGAGATAGAGCCTCCTCCCACAAATAGCTGCCCTGCCTCTGCTTGCGAGAGCCCAACACACATCTAGTTGGTTGCATTGTCAAACTGTTCTTATTTATTTATTTATATCCCACCCTTCCTCCCAATAGGAGCCCAAGACATTCTCCCATTGGTTACCAGTTGATTTCCGGGCCCAATTTAATGTTATTGTTTAAAGCCCTAAGCAACTTAAGGCCCCAAATACCTGAAAGACTGTCTCCTTCCCTACAGATCCTCTCAGGTGTTAAGATCAGTGGGGGAGGGGGCTTGTGCTAGTTCCACCATCCTCAGAAGCTGGGGGGGGGAGGACATTCTCTGTAGGAACTCCTAGGTTGTGGAAATTCCTTCCCACTGATACGCATCTGGCACCTTCATTATATAGTTCCCACTGTGTAAATTAGAAACATTACTTCCCAGGACTTGGAAACTATGGTTCTATTAATGCAGCCTAAAATTGTGTTAGCCTTTTTTGCAGCTGAATCATACTTTTGGCTCATGTTCCGTTTGTGTTTTACTGCAATCCCAAGATCCTTTTCACTTGTACTGCTGCCAGTCTAAATTTCCCCCATCCTGTACCTGTGCATTTGGGGGTTTTTCTTTTTCTTTTGGTGGCAGTATGTGCATGCACTTAGTGCAGAATTTTGCATTTGCCTGTCGAATTTCATTTAGTAGTTTCAGCCCATTCATCCCCATTTCAACCCCCAGTTTCAACCCCATTCATCATTCTAATTCATTGATAAAATGTTAAGGAGTGCCAGGCGTAGGACAGAGCCCTGAGCATCCCATTCAGAACTTCCCTCCAGTTAAATGAGACACGATCAATGAACACTCTTTAAATACAGTTTTCCAAAAACCTTGAATCCACTTGACAGTATTATCATCTGACCCGCCTTTAACCATTTGTCCAACCAAAATATAATGAGGAACTTTATTAAATGTTTTGCTGCAATTATTCCCACAAACCACTAAGCTAATAACCTGATCAAAAAGAGAGAGATAAGATTAGTCTGGCAGGCTTTATTTCTTGACAAATCCATGCTTGCTTCTGCTAATCACTGCATTGTTATCAAGATGTTTACAAACTGATTCCTTTATAATCTCACTAGTCTGCAGTCTTCCAGATCTTCTTCCTCCAACTCCCCCTTTGAAGATTGGGACAACATTTGTCTGTCTCTAGTCCTATGGGACCTCACCAGCTTTCCAGGATTTCTCAAAGATGATAAGATTGTGGTTCTGAGAGTACTTCAGCAAATCCCTTTAGGATGCAATTTATCTAGCCCTGAAGAACTGAACTTATTTAGGGCAGCTCAACGACATTACTACACAATCCTTCTGAAAAGAATTAGAATCATACCCTGGTCTCCTACTGGGAGTAAGGGCGGGATATAAATTTAATAAATAATAATAATAATACACCCAATTATTATTAGAACAAATTAAACCAGAAATATCACTAGAAGCTAAAATGATGAGACTGAGGTTATCATACTTTGGACACATAATGAGAAGACCTGATTCACTAGAGAAGACAGTTATGCGGGGGAAAACAGAAGGGAGTAGAAAAAGAGGAAGGCCAAACAAGAGATGGATTGATTCCATCAAGGAAGCCCCAGACCTGAACTTACAAGATCTGAACAGGGTGGTTCACGACAGATGCTCTTGGAGGTCGCTGATTCATAGAGTCTCCATAAGTCGTAATTGACTTGAAGGCACACAACAACAACAACAATACCCAGAATCATTCACATAGAATCGTTCACAGAACTGAATTTTCTCACTTTTCCTCTTTCGGCAGCAACAATTCTTGTTGTGGTTTAACAGTCAATCCCTCCTTCCAGGGGATTCTGAGGATTATAGCTCTGTGAGGGGTCTCCTAACAATGCTCAGCACCCTTAACAAGATACACTTCCCAGGATTCTTTGGGGGAAGCATGATTGTTTAAAATGGTAAGACACCGCATTAAATGTACAGTGTAGATGGGCCAGAAAAAATGCACTGGAAAGTGTGGAATACCGCTTGCTTTGCGCAACTGTCATCTAACCTCCCCGCAAACAAATCAGAAAGAATGCTCACTAAATAGCCAGTGTCATCTAATGTCCCTGCAAACAAATCAGGATTAACGCTCAATGAAACAGGTTGTCTCAAAGCACCCTCAGAGGCTGTGTTTTTACTACAATCCCATCAGCACTCACCACCTGAGCTTGCTGTTTGTTAAACGGAGCGACAATATATGTGATAAGATCACCTTGGGGGTAACTTTCCTGTGTCAAGCATGAACAAAGGCAGCAATGGAAGGGGAAAGCCTCTTCTCCAGTTTTGCAGTGGTGGAAATGTTGCTCCCTTTCAGAGGAGCACCTCCAAGTGGGAGACCTATCCCACTCCCCCCTGCAGTTACCAGCTAGCTAGCTTCCCATTGACTGTATTGTGTACTGAATTGGCAATGGCAAGGAAGGAACTTATTCATAAGTCTTTCCCATTACCCATAACGTCCCATCACAAGAAAGACTGGTAGGGAATGGTGTGATTCATCCCCATCTGACTGGAACCCTTGTATGCCTTTCCTTCCATATAAAGATGAATATATTTTAAGATCTCTTGGGGGTCATTCTTTCCTCGGCGCTCAAGAGATATTTCTGTGCTGGGAAACAATTAGTCTGTGGATGTACTTCTGCCTTGTGTTCTATTTCCTGCCCCCCCCCCGCAATACAGTGGCTGGTTTATGAAGGGTTAGGGATTAGTGCGCAGCACACAATGCGCACGGCAAAGGTAGTAATAATGTGAGCCATTCCAGCTGCTTGAGGCAGCCCACCTAGCATTTACCTTAGAGCAATCTCACCTTTCCTGTGATGAAAAAGTAGGTGATTTGCTACAGAGCCCTCATGAACCCTCACTATATAACGTAATTTTCTCTGTCTGTGCGTTTGTTGCTAGAAAACCAATCTATTTTTATGGCTGTCTCTATCTGAGATATTTCTAGCTAATGAAATAGTTCAATTTGTTTTGGGTTCTTTAAAAAAGCAGTAAGAGAGAAACCCCCACACAATGGTGTTTCTTCTCTAACCAAAGGATTGAATGCAATAGAAAGCAAACAGAAAATCCCAACCACTGGCATGCCAGCCAAGCTGCTGTTAAAATGTGATACTGTGCCAAATGAAGAGCTGGTTCTATGAGCCCAGCTACATGCTCTCTGTGCAGGGTTAGATCATTTGAAGTGCATTACTTCCCCCGAAGAATCTTGGGAACGGTAGTTTTTGAGGGTGCTGGGAATTGTAGCTCTGTGAGGGGTAAGCTAAAGTTCCCAGGATTCTTTGGAGAAAATAGTGTGCTTTAAATATATGGTGTGTACACAGTCCGTGATCTCTTGCTCCATGAGGCAGAGCAGCAAATGGGGGTTCCCCTCCCCCTAGACCAGCTGAGGCACGACACCCTACAAGCACCTCTCCCTGGCAGTAAAAACACATTAATAACAAATTAAACAGCCATTTGCTGCCCTATCATGGCACCCAAAATCATCTGCCTGAGGCGGCTGCCTCAGTCTGCCTAATGGTGGGGCCAGCTGTCTCTACAGCACGGGTAGCCAACGTCGTGCCCTCCAGATGTTGCTGGACTGCAACTCCCGTCATCCCTGACTGCTGGCCAAGCTGGCTGGGTCTGATGGGAGTTGGAGTCACTACGCCTACTCTTCAGGGATGGGTAAAGTAATGACTTCAGGACAATAATGCTGCTGCATCGCTCATATAAGAGAAGTCATAAGAACATAAGAAGAGCCTGCTGGATCAGGCCAGTGGCCCATCTAGTCCAGCATCCTGTTCTCACAGTGGCCAACCAGGCGCCTGGGGGAAGCCCGCAAGCAGGTCCCGAGTGCAAGAACACTCTCCCCTCCTGAGGCTTCTGGCAACTGGTTTTCAGAAGCATGCTGCCTCTGACTAGGGTGGCAGACCACAGCCATCATGGCTAGTAGCCATTGATAGCCCTGTACTCCATGAATATGTCTAATCTTCTTTTAAAGCCATCCAAGCTGGTGGCCATTACTGCATCTTGTGGGAGCAAATTCCATAGTTTAACTATGCGCTGAGTAAAGAAGTACTTCCAAAAATGGATAAATTGACAACAAAACAAAACCAAAGCCTTCTCTTACTCCATGAGCATTGAACAACAATGCCTGGGCAACGTTAATGGCCCCTGCTGTGAGTCTCTGCGAGAAGGGAACCCTGAGAACATATTAAGACCTGATCAGTATTTACCTGATGCAGCGTTCTCACGTAGGCCAGCCCAGCCTTTCCTAACCTTGGGGTCCCCAGATGTTGCTAGACTACAATTCCCATCGTTTCTCACCATTGGCCATGCTGGCTGGGGCTGGTGGGAGTTGCAGACCAACAGCATCTGGAGACCCAAAGGCTGGGAAAGGCTGAGCTGGCCAGATGTCACCGGAAGCTCACAAGCAAATCGATGTCCGTCTCCTGCTGGTGCTTTTCTCCATGCTCGGGCAGTAGCTGATATACTGCCTCTGAATATGAAGGTTCTGTTTAGCTATCCTGTTATGGTGAATTCCATAAGCTAATTGTGTGATGTGTGAAGGAATTCATGCTTTGGGCTGCCGTGTACCTGATGCCTCCTGTGTCATTGTTTTGGGGCCATAGCTCAGTTCATAAAGCACCACCTTTGCATGCGAAGGGTCCCAAGTTCAATCGCTGGCATCTCCAGGTAGGGCTGCAAATATCCCCAGCCTGAAACCCTGGAGAACCTATGCCACTCCATGTAGACGGTACTGAACTAGACACACCATTGGTCTGACTCATTTCTGTCAACTCTCCCTACATTGTTCATATGTTCATAATTCTATCAACTTGCTATCATGTTTTCACACAGAGAGAGAAAGAGTCCTTCCCAGAGTCTATATCAAATACCTAACCATCCCCAAGATTCACTCTTATTTATTTATTTTATTTATTAGATGTATATCCTACTTTTGCTCCAAAGAGGTCAACGTGGCCTACGTCATTTCCCCCTCTTACCCGCAAACTCTAACATCGCAACATTCCCATAAGGTAGGTTATACTGAAAGATAGTGACTAGCTCAGTTTCACCCAATGAGTTTAATGGGTGAGTGGGAATTTGAACCCTGGCCTCCCACATCCTAGCCTGCTACACCACACTCTAAGGCAGCCTATTTTCAACAGCAGAGTTTTGAGGAATCATTGAATGGAAGAAAACTGCCAATTGTTGAATGCAGGGCTAGCTAACTTGTGGCCTGTTATTTAGCTATCAAGGCTCATACACACCATGCTGGATTTGGGCCTATCATTAACCCTTATTGGGTCCTTGATCCCGATTTATACTTGCTCAGTAGCAACCCAGAATTCAGATGTTAGACTACAACTTCTATTATCCCTGACTGTTGACCATGCCGGCTGAGGCTGATGGAAGCTGAAGTCCAACAGCATCTCTGGAGAACCCCTAATTTAGTGTATTGTTATATTTGTATCATCACTATTTAGATTTTCCGTGTCAGGCACCAAAATGTCTCAGGCAGTCTTTGCTAAACCTGAGCAGTTTGATAGAAGCACAGCTCTTTGCACACTCTGCTCATTTGCCAGTTAATCAAGGCAAGCTTTGATAAACCTGAGCTCTGCAGTATTCCTGTGATCTGCATGGATGCAGTATCCTACTTTGTCACATTTCCATCCTCCTCTTTTTCTTTTTTTGCAGTTGAAAATGTGGTGCTGGCTGGTATGAGTGTTTTTTCTTTCTTTGTCATCGAAGGGTTCCTGAGCACTGAATATAAGGAACACTTTCAAGGACTTTTCTGTGTTCACCTGTTTTAAAGAGCAGGAGCAACTCAGTCAGAGGGGCGGGGGAGCATCTGCCATCAGAAATCAGGAACATCTGATGTATCAGGTCATAGAATACAGTGCTGTTACTTTCCCCCCTCGTGGCTCAGAATTACTGCGAGGCTCTGAGCCACAAAAATATGCATTAAGTTAAAATATGTAAATGACTTTGTAATCACTGCTGAAAGCCTTATGGATGTTTCTGAGAAACAAATACAAAAAAGAAGCAAGGGGATTGAGATCTTGACCAAATTCTTAATCTTGAAACTTGAAACAAGAACACACTGAGCATATTCCTACTTGACGAGATTTATCAAGAAGGAAAGGGGTTTAGATGTCCTCTAGGTGAAGCAATGGTAAAATGTTGTTGAATGGCTTGATACTGATACTATCAATCAATGACAGATTTGTTTCTTTTGAGCAAGGTAGTAAAGTAGCAACGGTATGATTCCTTACCACTCTGTCATGGACTTGAACTTTTCCAATCTTAAATTCAATTCTCCACATTTCTGCAGCAATTTGCAATGTTGTGGGGGGGATCCTCATGAAAATACTTCAGCATTTTAGTGCAAATTTCTCACAGTAAACATTTTTTGTATGCAATTTTGACTGATGTACACGATTTTGCAAGTAATTTATCCTAATAGAATGCATTTTTTGTTATTTTCACTAATGTGTTCACTTTTACGCACATGTTCCCCTAATACATGTATTTTTGTAAACATTGGTTGATTGGAGAACTGCACTGAAAAATTCCGATACGCGCAAATTTCAAAGGATGCTTGTGTTTTGGTTTTTATATTGGTTTGGAAACTGAGAATTTGATAGATTTGGCTTTAAATGCTAACTGAATTGAATTTCTCCCCCATCCCTAGTGCCAAACAGGGGAAGGCTTTTGCTGTGCCCACCATATGCTAAAGATTGTTAGGGCAAGACTGGAATTAAAACATCCAGCTCAAAAATATTGACAAAAATGTAGCTAAAAGCTCTGAACAGTCCAGTCAAACACAACAAATACAATACATATACAATATATATATAGTATGCATATTGTATTGTATTTTATGTATTTTAATTGTATTTTATGTATTTTAATTTATTTTAATGTTTTTGTGATTTTATTGCTTACAATTTTATTGTTTACCATTTTATTATGTACGTGTGCGATTTTACTTTTGTAAGCCGCCCTGTGTGCCCTATTATAGGGTAGAAGGGTGGGATCGAAATATTTTCAATAAATAAAATAAAATAAATAAATAAACTCAAGAACAATCCAAAGAGAAGAAATGGGGATTGAGGACTTTCCTAAAGACCTGTGATGATGGGGCCCTATGGATGCTCCAGATGGTAATGCATTCCAAAGGCATGGAGTCACTGCAGAAAAGGACCTCTCCCTGGTGCCTGCCAACCTAACTGCTTACAGATAGGCAGGTGAGAAGGCCTCCATTGCTGATCTGCCACATGTAGCAGGCTTGCCACCTTTTGCTCTGACAAATCAAAAACCATCCAGCCATTCACAGTGTCATTAGTTCAGAACAAGGAAAACATCCAAGGGCTTATTGCATTTACACAGTGAGACTTCAGGGCTGAATCCAGTTGGTCCTCCTACTACTGCTGTTTCTGTTCTGCTAATAGAGGAAGAGGGGAGGCGATTCTTGCTGATTTCTCCCTGCAGCATCCAGCTGCAGCTGCCTGGACAGATTTCCAGGGTGCCCTTGGAGCGGCAGGGAGGAAGAGAATCCCCTCTTCCTCTTCCAATGGATGGAAGCCATTGCACTTGTGCAAGGGCACTGGATCAAAAGCCATTGCATTTGTGCAAGGGCACTAACTGGATGCAATAGCTGCCCCCCTTGTTTTAATTACTATAGTTATACATATACATTTTTAATTGTTTTTAATGCTGTTTTGTATTAATGTATTTTAAGATCTGTTTTTATGAAGTTTTAAAGTTTTTTTTTGGTGCTTTGTTTGCCGCCCTGGGCGCCTGCTGGGAGGAAGGGCGGGATACAAAATAAATAAATAAATAAATAAATAAATAAATGGCTCTCTCTGATGCATGGTGGCCATAGTATCCTCTTAGAATCCTGTGTGGCAATTTAAATGTTCTTCTGCTTTTACTTGGCCTGCTATTATTTATTAGTCGCTTGTGACTTACAACACTGTTAAAAACAAAAGCTAATACACCATACCATAAAAACAAAATAATAAAACAACACACATCCCATACAGCCACAGCGAGCTTTGGCAGCACACTAATACAAACAACATCATTTCAGTCTATCAGACGCCCCGGGGGAACAGATAAGTCTGCCTGGCACCAAAAAGATGTCAATGAAGGTGTCAGGCAGACCTCACTGGGAAGCACATTCCACAGATACTCTAGCTATTGTCCCATGTTTCTGACAAAATGGCACTCTATAGAAACATAGGAAGCTGCCTTATACAGAACCTTAGTCCTTTTAGCTCAGTATTGTCTACACTGACTGGCAGTGGCTCTCCAGGATATCAGACAGGATTCTGTCCCAGCCCTACTTGGAGATGCTGGGGATTGAACCTCGGGCCTTCTGCATTCAAAGCAGATATTCTACTACTGAGTTATGGCCCTTCCAAACTCCAGATGTTTTAGACTCCAGCTCCCATCACCCATCACCATTGGCCTTGCTGGGTGGGAACTGCAGTCTAACAATAACTGGAAGGCATCAGATTGAGGAAGGCTGATGCAAAGCAGCCCAATTCTCCAATCACTCACTTCCACTCTTTTTGTCTCTCAATTTAGGCAGTCCCCTTTCCCCATCCAGGCTAGCCAGTTCTCCCTGTGGTCCACCTCCTTCTGTGTACCACCTCTTTTCTTTCTGTCTTCCTACATCTGCCTGCTATCTACATGGATACATTTTTAAATGTGAAAATCTCCCTGCAAGTGGAAAGGTAGCACAATAGGACAAGGACTGGGCTGGATTCTTCCTCTCCAGCTGCATGTTGGAAACTTGCAGACTAGGCAGACGAGTTCTAGCTTGCAGGGAGATTCTTACGGAGGGGAGCATTAAATGTGGTCTTTACCACCTGCAGTCTGAAGGGGTACAGTCTGCTCTGCCAACTCCTCCTACCCTATCTGTAGAACTCGACTCAGTGACTGACTAAACAAGCTACATTAGATTCCTGAAGCTTGAGCAATACGGGGTTTAGAATTTGGACAATAAACATTGTTGTGTCCCAACTTCTCAGAGCGGTTAGTTGAAGTTCACTTCAGACATTCTTTTCAGCGCTGTTTTAATCTGATGTAAGGAAGAGGAGTTTAGAAGATAAATAAATGAATCAGTTCCAGCAAAAGAGGGCAAAGGTGTGGGGGGAGTTCTCCTTTGTAGGAAAAACCAACAGCAACATCCTCTCTTGGGGCAAATCTAATGTGCTCTATTCTTAACTGTTTAGGCTTTTGTGTTGTACAGGGAAAGAACACAGATTAACAGCTGAACACACTACCAAGATCCAAAAGATCTGGCTTTATTGTGTTCCTTGCAATTATTTCCTATTGATGTCAATCAGATCTATTGATGACAAGATTGTAGCTGCAATTAGTACCGATAAACAGTGTGCCAGTGTGCTGACTAATACTATGCAAAGCTGGAGACAAATGCAACACATAATTATGTATAGTGCTACCCAAAGAGTAAACGTTTAATTTGGCAAGGGGAATGGGATTATTATTTTCCAGGGGTCCTTGCCACATTTAGGCATAATAGAGTCTGAAAATACAGGTGACATTCTCTACCCATCAACGAGGACTTAAAAAAATTGACATAACATTCTAAAGAGTTTCCATCATTCATTTGTCTCTTGCGTGGAAGGCACCCTCAAGGTAGAGGTCTGTCAAATGATCTCTGCCGTGCCCTCTCTATGATGAGCGTCCGCCTGGCCTTGAAGACCTGGCTCTTCCGGCAGGCTTTTGGGGTGGGTTAGGTTTTATTATTATTGTTGAGATTTTTAATGTTTTAATGTATTTGTATGTTTTTATTTTGTACGTCACCCAGAGTGGCTGAACAGCCAGCCAGATGGGCGACTAATAAATTTAATAAATAAATAAATAAATATCAGTTTGTGGATGTTCCTTTGTATAGGCACTGAAGGATTTTCTTCCCTTTTTTCATTTGTAGATGATCTCTTTCCCAGATTTGAAGCAGTTACAATGTGCCTATAAGTAGCTGCTGCGCAGCCCTAGGGCCTAAGCAGCTGAGCATGGAAAGAAGCTTCATAAACATGATTCCCAGCAAGAGTACGACCAGAAATGTATTGACTGCTGGGACACACCCACAAAAGGATCAGTTTGAGGGCAAAGTCAAATGCAGGCCAGGAGCTGGGCTGAGAAGTCCATTTGAAAGAGCCTGAAACAAGGCTGCGGGCAGAAAGGTAGAAAAGCTGACAACGGCACAGTTTCACGTAACAGTAAGCCAAAACATGGCTTATCAGGGATGTGCAAGCATACAAGTTTCCAAAGAGGAGATTGCAGCCACTGTCATCTGAACCCAGGCTCTTGGTTTGTGTCTGGGGTCGGGAGGTAAGAAGGCATTGTTTTCCATTCTGCCCTGTGTTAGTCACTTGCAGCACTGTTTCTATTCCATTGCAGTTCATCTTCTGCCAAAAGCTACTTTATTTGTCTTCCTGTGGCAAATTTACATAACATACTTAATTTATGTAATAAATAAATTTATGTAATAAATTACGTAAATTACATAATAAATTATGTAAATTACATAAATTACACAATAAATTTATGTGACTTACATTGTCATTACATTATCCTACCCATTTATTTATTTATTTATTTATTTGTATCCCGCCCTTCCTCCCAGCAGTAGCCCAGGGCGGCTTTATTTCAGTGCAAAGGAAACACAATGCAAATGGAGGGAAATGTAATCAATTACATATCATATATGAACTGATAGCAATGACTTTGGAATTTTTGAGAGAAACCATGTCTTTTAAATGTGCTTTAAATGTATGGAGTTGATGTGAACTTAGACCGTATCACACACTTCTGGCCCATAGGTTCCTTGTCTTTCTTCTGTAGAACTTGACCACTAGCCTGTTTGGACCTCACCAATGGAAGCTGGTGGCTCCATGTCAATACAGCGGTAGAATCCGCTCCAGATTTTAGTCTGACTTTTCAGGGAGCTGTCCAAGGTGCATCTCCTTGAAAATTCAGACTAAAATCTGGAGGGGATCCCACTGACATGGAGCCACCAGCCGCATCTGGATTGCACCAATTTCTTTGAAGCCTGCTGGGCCCTGACAAAGACTGGCTGTTGTCCAAGCAAAGACCCAGCCCTGGCTAGTAAGCATTACAGACAGTTCAGGTCAGTAAAAAAAAAAGAGAGATGTCTGGTGCAAAGAGGTACCATGCTGGGATCGGAGTGGTAGGTGTGGGGAACCTGCAGGCCTCTAGATATTGTTAAACTTGCAACAGCCCCAGCCAGCATGGTCAGTGGTCAGGAATGATGGGACATGTAGTCCAGCAAGTCTCCCCACATAGAGTGTCCGTTGGAGCACTGCTACACAGACCAGGAGATGCCTTGATTAGTGATCTTAACACTGCCTTACTATTGAGTATGACTCATGTCATTAAGGCCAGCGCTATCTCCCTGATTAGTAGCTGCTCTGCAAGGTCTGAATGGTCTCCTACCAAAGATCCATTATGCCAGAGACTAACCTGGGACTTTATACAGGCAAAATGTGTGCTATAACAATCATCTATAGCCTCTCCAGCTTTGAACTATGGAACTCGGATAAGCATTTCTGAGTGGATTTTAAAAAGACCTGATAATTGGGCTAATTGCCTTTCTTTCTTCTTGACATTTGTTAGAACATGATATGGGCATTCTGGAAAGGTGTAAATACAAATTGCTTTACCATTAGCCTTCCTTTAAATAAAGTTTTATTGTCATTTAATTTTTACTGCCATTTCCATGGACCTGACCTGGCTCCAGGCTTGTAAGGCTCAATTGCCAGATTTTTGACAAGTTCAATCAATCTAAGAAACTGCTCAATAGTGCCTAAAGTAGTATGAGCTTTGTCAGTTTTGGTTTCTAGCCATTAGATCTTCTTTGGTATAGCTACAATATATTAAACTCAACTGCTCATGCAGTTCAGGTTGTAAGAACATGTCAAATACTGTGTCAGACTAATGATCCTTTTAGCCTGGGCTCAGTATAATGTGTAATGGCTATCAGTTAAGGAGATGACCTTTTGTCTAGTTTTAGGATGACCTAATAGCTCAAGAAGTTTCCTCAGTGCACATTAATAGCTAGGAGACTTTTTTCAAAGGCTCTTGATGGCTGGTGGCTACTAGCTATGACACACCACAGCGATTTGGCCAGAGAGTGGTGGGAAATGTAGCCAGCAAATTAGGTAACACAATGTGTTTTTGTAATAAACTAGAGGGAGAATACCTCCAGGTATATCCTTTTTCATTTTGGTGGAGTTGGTGTTACTGTAAAGATAGGCATTGTCTGTCATAGTCCTTAAAAAACAAGAATTTGCTTGCATCTGCTCCAGTCAAGATGCCATAGTTGTAACTGTATCCCTTCTGGTGATTATGGGGGCTCTGTCTAGTCAGCTTTATGGGTATTGTTCGGTTTGTGCAACCTGAGGATGTGGACAAAGTTCTTGGAGAAAAGAGGCCTATCATATTTGCTCTGGACCTATGCCAGTTGTGGCTTATTCAGTCTGCCAGGACAGGACTAAAAGATTGGATCATGGCAGTAATGAACATAAGAACATAAGAACATAAGAAGAGCCTGCTGGATCAGGCCAGTGGCCCATCTAGTCCAGCATCCTGTTCTCACAGTGGCCAACCAGGTGCCTGGGGGAAGCCCGCAAGCAGGACCCGAGTGCAAGAACACTCTCCCCTCCTGAGGCTTCCAGCAACTGGTTTTCAGAAGCATGCTGCCTCTGACTAGGGTGGCAGAGCACAGCCATCACGGCTAGTAGCCATTGATAGCCCTGTCCTCCATGAATTTGTCTAATCTTCTTTTAAAGCCATCCAAGCTGGTGGCCATTACTGCATCTTGTGGGAGCAAATTCCATAGTTTAACTATGCGCTGAGTAAAGAAGTACTTCCTTTTGTCTGTCCTGAATCTTCCAACATTCAGCTTCTTTGAATGTCCACGAGTTCTAGTATTATGAGAGAGGGAGAAGAACTTTTCTCTATCCACTTTCTCAATGCCATGCATAATTTTATACACTTCTATCATGTCTCCTCTGACCCGCCTTTTCTCTAAACTAAAAAGCCCCAAATGCTGCAACCTTTCCTCGTAAGGGAGTCGCTCCATCCCCTTGATCATTCTGGTTGCCCTCCTCTGAACCTTTTCCAACTCTATAATATCCTTTTTGAGATGAGGCGACCAGAACTGTACACAGTATTCCAAATGCGGCCGCACCATAGATTTATACAACGGCATTATGATATCGGCTGTTTTATTTTCAATACCTTTCCTAATTATCGCTAGCATGGAATTTGCCTTTTTCACAGCTGCCGCACACTGGGTCGACATTTTCATCGTGCTGTCCACTACAACCCCGAGGTCTCTCTCCTGGTCGGTCATTGCCAGTTCAGACCCCATGAGCGTATATGTGAAATTCAGATTTTTTGCTCCAATATGCATAATTTTACACTTGTTTATATTGAATTGCATTTGCCATTTTTCTGCCCATTCACTCAGTTTGGAGAGGTCTTTTTGGAGCTCTTCGCAATCCCTTTTTGTTTTAACAACCCTGAACAATTTAGTGTCATCATCAAACTTGGCCACTTCACTGCTCACTCCTAATTCTAGGTCATTAATGAACAAGTTGAAAAGTACAGGTCCCAATACCGATCCTTGAGGGACTCCACTTTCTACAGCCCTCCATTGGGAGAACTGTCCGTTTATTCCTACTCTCTGCTTTCTGCTTCTTAACCAATTCCTTATCCACAAGAGGACCTCTCCTCTTATTCCATGACTGCTAAGCTTCCTCAGAAGCCTTTGGTGAGGTACCTTGTCAAACGCTTTTTGAAAGTCTAAGTACACTATGTCCACTGGATCACCTCTATGTATATGCTTGTTGACACTCTCAAAGAATTCTAATAGGTTACTGAGACAGGACTTTCCCTTGCAGAAGCCATGCTGGCTGTGCTTCAGCAAGGCTTGTTCTTCTATGTGCTTGGTTAATCTAGCTTTAATAATACTTTCTACCAGTTTTCCAGGGACAGAAGTTAAGCTAACTGGCCTGTAATTTCCGGGATCCCCTCTGGATCCCTTTTTGAAGATTGGCGTTACATTTGCCACTTTCCAGTCCTCAGGCACGGAGGAGGACCCAAGGGACAAGTTACATATTTTAGTTAGCAGATCAGCAATTTCACCTTTGAGTTCTTTGAGAACTGTCGGGTGGATGCCATCCGGGCCCGGTGATTTGTCAGTTTTTATATTGTCCATTAAGCTTAGAACTTCCTCTCTCGTTACCACTATTTGTCTCAGTTCCTCAGAATCCCTTCCTGCAAATGTTAGTTCAGGTTCAGGGATCTGCCCTATATCTTCCACTGTGAAGACAGATGCAAAGAATTCATTTAGCTTCTCTGCAATCTCCTTATCGTTCTTTAGTACACCTTTGACTCCCTTATCATCCAAGGGTCCAATCGTCTCCCTAGATGGTCTCCTGCTTTGAATGTATTTATAGAATTTTTTGTTGTTGGTTTTTATGTTCTTAGCAATGTGCTCCTCAAATTCTTTTTTAGCATCCCTTATTGTCTTCTTGCATTTCTTTTGCCAGAGTTTGTGTTCTTTTTTATTTTCTTCATTCGGACAAGACTTCCATTTTTTGAAGGAAGACTTTTTGCCTCTAAGAGCTTCCTTGACTTTGCTCGTTAACCATGCTGGCATCTTCTTGGCCCTGGCGGTACCTTTTCTGATCTGCAGTATGCACTCCAGTTGAGCTTCTAATATAGTGTTTTTAAACAACTTCCAAGCATTTTCGAGTGATGTGACCCTCTGGACTTTGTTTTTCAGCTTTCTTTTTACCAATCCCCTCATTTTTGTGAAGTTTCCTCTTTTGAAGTCAAATGTGGCCGTGTTGGATTATCTTGGCAATTGGCCAGTTACATGTATGTTTAATTTAATAGCACTGTGGTCACTGCTCCCAATCGGTTTGACAACACTTACATCTCGCACCAGGTCCTGGTCCCCACTGAGGATTAAGTCCAGGGTTGCCGTCCCTCTGGTCGGTTCCATGACCAACTGGTCTAGGGAATAGTCATTTAGAATATCTAGAAACTTTGCTTCTTTGTCATGACTGGAACACATATGCAGCCAGTCTATGCCCGGGTAGTTGAAGTCACCCATTACTACCACATTTCCTAGTTTGGATGCTTCCTCAATTTCATATCTCATCTCAAGGTCTCCCTGAGCATTTTGATCAGGGGGACGATAGATGGTTCCCAGTATTAAGTCCCTCCTGGGGCATGGTATCACCACCCACAACGATTCTGTGGAGGAGTCTGCCTCTTTTGGGGTTTCCAGCTTGCTGGGTTCAATGCCTTCTTTCACGTATAGAGCGACTCCGCCACCAATACGTCCTTCCCTGTCCTTCCGATATAGTTTATATCCAGGGATAACCGTATCCCACTGGTTTTCTCCATTCCACCAGGTCTCGGTTATGCTCACTATATCAATGCTCTCCTCTAAGACCAAGCACTCCAGTTCTCCCATCTTGGTTCGCAGGCTCCTAGCATTAGCGTACAGGCACTTGTAAGCAGTGTCTCTCTTCAAGTGTCTTTGGCACTTGTGGTTAGGCCTGTGGTAATTTTGCTCTTCTGAATTTATATCCTGTGCCCCTGCTCTCACAATGCCTACTTCTAGGCCTACCCCTTTTAAAACTTCATCATTTCTTTGGTTTTTATCCCAGGGGGGAGGTTTATTCCGAACCGGACCTTTCTCAGCTCCTGTCGGGTTTCCCCCCTCAGTCAGTTTAAAAGCTGCTCTGCCACCTTTTTAATTTTAAGTGCCAGCAGTCTGGTTCCATTCTGGTTCAAGTGGACTGAGTGAAGGTGGATTCCCCTCTGATTTTTATTTATTTATTTAGATCATTGCTATGCTACCTTATATTTTCAGGAAAAAATCTCTAAGCATTTTACAGCATATCTTAAAACACCACAAATCCAATGTTACAAAATATCAGAATAGAACATTACAATCATATGCAAAAAATGCAATTAAGATCCACTGTTAAAACACCATAAATTAGCAGTGAACCAAAAGATGCTGTTAAACATAAAAAATGTAAAAATCAAACACAAAAAGACAATAAAAATCCCACATGTTAGTTAAAACATCATTAGCAGGTTACCAAAATCACTGAAGTAGAAGCTGTACCCAGACTTTGCTTTATAATATCTCCCAAATGCATCCTTAGCACTCTCCCGCATAATACCTTCACGCTTAGGCCACATCCACACCAGACATTTATTCCACTTTAAACAGTCATAGCGTCTCCCAAAGAATCCTGCGAAGGGTAGTTTGTGAAGGGTGCTGAGAGTTGTTAGGAGACCCCTATTGTCCTCACAGAGCTACAGTTCTCAGTGGTTTAACAATCAGTCTCCCTTCCCAGGGATCTCTGGGAACTGCAGGTCTGTAAGGGGAACAGGGGTCTCCTAACAACTCTCAGCACCCATCACAAACTACACTTCCCAGGATTCTTTGGGGGACGTCATGCCTGTTTAAAGTGGAATAATATGGAATAAATATATGGTGCAAATGTGGCCTTAGCCAGTTCCACCGATCAAATCGCTAGCCAGTTACTTGTCATAAAGCAAAAGTCTGATCTACAAAGGATCCTTGGTGGCATTACACATAATTTACAACCAGCTCATTCATCCAACTCCATCTAGGGCAGAAGTGGAAAACTTCAGACCTGGGTGCAAATGCAGCCCTCAAGACTCCTCTATTTTGCCTCTGGGACTTTCTGCAACAGTGGAGGCTGGTGGCTCTGATGTCAGTGGGGCAGCGAATCTGCTCCGGTTTTTAGTCCGAACTTTCAAGGATCTTCAGCACCCTGGACAGCTCCTAGAAAGTTCGGACTAAAACCCGGAGGCGATTCGCTGCCCCACTGACATTGGAGCCACTGTCCTCCAGTGCTCCCCAAACTGCATCTCCTCCTAGAGGCCACACTCTCCTTCGGTGCTTTTTCCTGAATGTAATGCATCCGAGAAGTGTCATAATTCCTGTTGCTTGCCTGGGTGAAGAACTGTGTGTTGCAGGGCTGTAGAAACTTCATGACTTTTGCATGGTTGGAATGCTGCCGAGTGTACAAAAGGGAAGAGTCCCATCCATTGCTCTGCCCAGTTTTGCACTGGGTCCCACCCACCAGTGGTATGCGGCCCCCCAGAAGGGTGCCTATGAGGGGATGTGGCCCTCAGAATGAAAAAGTTTCCCCATCCCCGATCTAGGGCAATATGGTATCAAACAAAGGGCGGCAGAACTCATCCCGCCCTGTCCCCATCTGGGTAGGGCCTTACTCTGTACTTGTTTAATCTTTCACACTGAGTAGTATTAAGCAAAGAGACTGCACTCTGAAAGCATCTATCCTGTGATCATTCCAATTTAAACAACTATCACTCAGTCTCAAATTTGAGTTTTTTGGGGGGAGAGGCTCTTGAGAAGCTGAGGACCCTGCCGGGTGGTGATGCCAAGTCTGCCCAGGAGAATGATTGGCAGATTACCAGGATGGACTCATATATATCCCTTGGGCACTGTAAGAACAAGAGATGCCCTTCTGCTTCACGAAACTGTATCTCTCTATACAATTCCACCTGTTTTCTAACATTAGGAGATGCCCCGCTTAAACTCCATTATACTCAGGAGGCTAAGTCAGCGCTCCTGCTTGTAATGCTTTGTTCTGGGACTTCATCATCTACTTTTCCTACTCCAGCTGTTTCTTTCCTGGCATTGAAGATTATATCCAAACCTGCATAGCCGTTCAGCCTGAATGAATAGATCCGGTAGCTGGGAAAAGTCAATCTGCACCTGCCCAAAGATCCAGTCACATCCACCCTTCAGGAGGAAGGAGATTGCCATGTATGGAGAAGAAAGGAGCAGACCAGAACTAAATTATCACAATCCTCTCGTATATTATCTTTTCCCCAGTAGCAATAATATAGTGGCACATTCAGAAGTGCAGGGTGCCTTCATGATAGTCGCAGCCACACCTCCTTCTAAGATTATACAACCTCTAAGATTATAGAATAATCTGGCCAGGCTTGAATACTGCTTTCTGGTTCTCATTACTGTCACTATTTGACTGTCCTTTGGGAACTAATAGGAACTCCTGTTGAGCCCCAGCTCTCCCAGGAGGATCAGGGAGGGGAGTCGGTCAAGCCCCAGCTTTTCAGATAGAGCAGGGGAGGAATCGGAGGTAGATGAGGCTTTCGAGTACAATGAAGGAGGGGTTGTAGTTGACAGTCTGCCAGTTCCCATGGACAGTCCCCCCGCCAAAGCAGACCTCACTTCACCTACAGATGCCCCAACAGAGATGTTGCGGGATGACCTGGCGCGTGTGCCAACTCCACCCCCCCCAGGACTCCCCACCTGGCACTTCAAACGCTTCCCTGCCTCCTGAAGCTGAGCCGGCACCTATCGAGCCTGTACTGTCAGAGGAGCCGGCAGAGGCTCGCCCACCTTCACCCCGCATGAGACACCGTGAGAAGTGGGTCGGCGAGAAGGTGGGACTTTGCAGGAGTCAGAGATTAAGAGCGAAGACCTTTCCTACTTAAGGCGGCGCCCCCCTGACTTGGTTGCTGAGTCAACTTTCTTCACACGCTGCAGAGTATGCCTAGGTAGCTTAGTTAGGGACTGTAGTGAGTTAGCACAGCTAAGTTTATGAAACGCACTGCCTTTGACGTAACCGTTACTCTAATAAAACAGGAATTAATTCCAGTCTCGCCTCCGTCTCGTGTCTCACACTGTGGGCAGAACAACTCCTTTCACTCTGATTGGCTGCAATCAGCAGGAAACGACAAACAAGTTAGAAGACTCTTCTCAGTGGCTAACACTTCCCTTGCATGCTTATTGGCTCATAGGACCTTTAAGACATAGGCACCCTGCTGGGACCTGTCTCCCAAAACACTATTTATGTATTATTTGATTTATATCCCCCCTTCCACCCAGTAGGAGCCCAGTAAGGGGTCTAAGACTCCTCCCAAGACCCCGGACAACTACACCCCTGCCTATTAGTTGCTTTCTGAAGCTTCTACTACTTCTTTTCAGGGTTCATTAGTACCTGAGAACTCAGCAGGACACTATGGAACATGGAGATAGGTAGTTCATGGTCACCTCCTAACTGAGATAGTGAAGGTGGAAGAACAGTTATATAAACAAGGAATGGAGATGTTGGACACCAACGCCAATTGACCATGCTGGCTGGGGCTGATGGGAGTTGGATGTGCATAGGGTTACAGTCTTAAGAAATAATGTGTGAACTTTTAGAACTGCACAAGAACTGTACATTCAACTGTTGCAGTTGGCATTGTTGTGGAAACTTGTTTTCGAGTTGCAGAGATGGCGTAAATTCTGTTTCCTGATTCCTAACTGAGCAGAACAGAGGGAGATGTGTCAGCTGCCCCAGAGGATATACAAGTGAATCAGCTCTCAGAGAGCGAGCGAACATGGAGAGCTAACAGGAGTTTGGCGGGGGAGGTCAAAGGGGAGGTCCATTTAAAAAATGTTCTTGTACGGTGCACTACATACCAGTGGGACTCTCCTGTTTACCCTGAAGGAGGAGAGAACAAAGCAAAGGTCATTAAAATACAAGCAGAAAGAAAGAAAGAAAAGGCAGTATGGATGGGAAGGACACTCTACTGGTGGTGACCTGCAAGGCGTGTGCCATGATTTTTTTCTTGCCTGTGAACAACATGGCACACAAATACAAAAAGTCTAAGCTGGTGGCACTGTTGGAAGAAAAGTTGAGGAGCCTGGAACAGTGGGTGGCCACACTGAAGGGTATAAGTGAAGATGAAGAATTCTTAGATAGAACGCTGGAACAACAACAGCAAAGAGAAGTACAGGAGGTGGAAGAACAACAGCATGTTGAAGCAGAAGAAGAGACTGTTGTGCAGAGCAACAACGAAGTGGAGGAAACTCCGTGAAAAAAGATGACAATTAGGAATAGAAGAGCTAGAAGATACCCTTCACTGGTGGAACTACAGAACTGCTTCCAGGCAAACTGAGGATGAGACTATAGTCTGCAGGGGACTGCAGAATTACAGGGGACCCCATGTGACAGCGAGCAACAGGCTGAAGCTCAGTCAAGCAGAGGCAATGAAACAATGCCCCACAACAAGAAGAAGAGAATAGTGGTAGTAGTAATGCGAGGCTCCCTACCGCATGGGAATGAAACCCAAGTATGCTGAGAAGATCCATGGACTTGCCAGGTATGCTGTGTCCCTGGAGGATGGATTAGAGATGTGACGGAAGGGTTGCCATCACTTGTAAAGCCCACTGACAGGTATCCCTTTCTTCTCATCCATAAACTCAAGGACTTTGGGGCCCAGATAGATTTCTCATTCATCGTTCCGGTACTTAGAAGAGAAGTAGAAAGGGAAAGAAAGAAACTCCAGGTGAATGACTGGCTATGAAGGTGGTGCCGATGAAAGAGATTTGGATTCTGGGACCACGGGCTACACTTCATGGAAGATGGACTGCTGGCAAGTGATGGGTTGCACCTCACAAGGACTGGGAAGAATGTGTTTGGCCGTAGCATGGAGAACCTCATCAGGAGAGCTTTAAACTGAATCCTAAGGGGGAGGGAGATGTACACTTGGCAGTAATGACTAACAAAGGCTTGTGTACAGTAACAGGAACCATGAGAACAGCTCTAATGGGGCCCAGTAATAGTCTTCATAAAAATGTAGGAAGTAAGCCAGGCCATAAATCACATGGTCTTCGATGTCTATATACTAATGCCCGGAGTATGGAAAACAAACAGGACGAACCTGAACTCTTGATACAGGAGTGTAAATACGTCTTGATAGGTATAACTGAAACTTGGTGAGATGACTCTCACAATTGGAATACAGCAACTGAAGGACAAAACATGTTCAAAAAGAACAGAAGGAATAGAAAGGGAGGTGGAGTAGTGCTATATGTTAAAAATATATGTCCCTGCACAGAAATACAGGAGGATGAACTTGGTAGCTCCACTGAGAGTATCTAGATTAAAATAAATGGGGCAAGGAGTAAAACGAACATGGTGGGTGGAGTCTACTACCAACCACCCAATCAAGGAGAAGACAGATATGAAACGTTTGAAATGCAAATTGCCAGTGTTTTGAGGAGGCATGATGTAGTAGTAATAGTGGACTTCAGTCACCCCAATATCTGTTGGAAAACAAATTCTGCCAGAAATTCCTGACTTGTGTTGGTGATAACTTTCTCCTACAGAAAGTGGAGGAAGCAGCCAGAGGATCAGCTGTCCTTGACTTGATTTTAATAGAGACGACTTGGTGGATGAAGTGGCAGTTATGGGAACTCTGGGGAAAGTGACCACGCTATACTAGAGTTCTTGATTTTAAAGGAAGCAAAAGCTGAGGGTAGTCATATGCGTACCCTGGACTTCAGGAAATGTGATTTTAATAAATTCAGAACAATGGTAGGTAAGGTTCCGTGGCAAGCGACCCTAATGAGAAAAGGAGTCCAAGATGGGTAGGAGTTTCTAAAAAAGGAAATTCTAAAAGCGCAATGGCAAGCAATTCCAACAAGGAAAAAAGGAGGATGACAGCAGAAGAAGCCAGTGTGACTTCACAAGCTTAGAGATGACCTGAAAACAAAAAAGGACACATACAGGAAGTGGAAGGAAGGCCAGATGACAAAGAAAGAGTACAAACAGGTAGCTCAGAATTGCAGGGATGGCGTCAGGAAGGCTAAAGCTGAGAATGAGGTGAGGTTAGCAAGAGATGCCAAAAGCAACAACAAAGCTTCTTCAGGTACATCCATGGTAAAAGACAGAGAAAAGAAATGGTGGTGCAGCTACCAATGAAGATAGCAAAATAATAACAGATGACAAAGAAAAGACAGAAGTGTTCAATTTCTACTTTGATTCAGTCTTCTCCCAAAAAAGGGTCTATGGCCCTCCTGGGAAACCTGAAGTTGCAGCTTGAAATTGATAGAAAATGGTCAAGGAATACCTAATGACTTTGAACAAGTGTAAATCTCCAGAGACCGATGAACTGCATCCTAGAGTATTGAAGGAACTGGCTGAAGAACTCTTGGAACCACTGTCTGTTATCTTTGCGAAATCATGGAGAATGGGTGAAGTGCTGGATGAATGGAAGAGGGCTAATATTGTCCCTATCTCCTAAAAGGGCAAAAAGGAGGAACCGGGGAACTACAGACCAGTCAGCCTGACATCTATCCCTAGGAAAATTCTGGAACAGAATGTAAAGCAGTCAGTCTGTAAGCATCTTGAAAACAATGCATGATTACATGGATAAACAATGCAGTGATTACATAAATCCAACATGGATTTATCAAGAACAAATCCTGCCAAACTAATCTATCTCATTTTTTGATCGGGTAACCTCCTCCGTGGAAGACTGTGGGAATGCTGTGGACAAAATATTTCTCAGCTTCAGCAAAGCTTTTGACAAACTCCCATGATATTCTGCTTAACAAGATAGCTAAATGTGGGTGGATGGAACTATCAGGTGGATCCACAGCTGACTACAGAATCATACTCAAAGAGTGCTTCTCAGTGGTTCCTTCTCAAACTGGGGGGAGGTAACGAGCGGAGTACCGTAGGGCTTGGTCCTGCGCCCAGTGCTCTTCAGCATTTTCATTAATGACCGATGAGGAGGTGCAGGGAATGCTTATCAAATTTTATCAAATGTTTATCAAATTGGGAGGGATAGCTAACTACCCTGGAAGACGGAAACCAAATTCAAAGTGACTTTGATAGGCTGGAGCATTGGGCTGAAAACAACAGAATGAAACTTAACAGGGATAAGTGCAAAGTTCTACACCTAGGGAAAAGAAACAAAATGTATAGTTAGATGGGGGATTCTTGACTCAGTAATACTACATGAGACAAGGATCTTGGGATTGTTGTTGATCACAAGCTGAATATGTGTGAACAGTGTGATGTGGCTACAATAAAAGCAACCGCTATTTTAGGCTGCATTAACAGAAGCATAGTTTCCAAATCGCGTGAAGTATTGGTTCCCCTCTATTCAGCACTGGTTAGGCCTCATCTTGAGTACTACGTCCAGTCTGGACACTGCACTTTAAGAAGGATGCAGACAAACTGGAACAGGTTCAGAGGAGGGCAACAAGGATGATTGGGACTGGAAACAAAGCCCTATGAGGAGAGTCTGAAAGAACTGGGCATACTTAGCCTGGAGAAGAGAAGAGTGAGGGGAGATATGATAGCACTTTTCAAGTACATGAAAGGTCATCACGCAAAGGAGGGCCAGAATCTCTTCTCAATTGTCCCAGAGCACAGGACGCAGAATAATGGGCTCAAGTTTCAGGAAGCCAGATTTCGACTGAACTTGAGGAAAAACCTCCTAATTGTTAGAGCAGTACGACAATGGGACCAATTACCTAGAGAGGTGGTGGGTGCTCCAACACTGGAGGCTTTCAAGAGGCAGCTGGACAACCACCTGTTGGGAATGCTTTCATTTGGATTCCTGCATTGAGCAGGGGGTTGGACTTGATGGCCTTATAGGCCCCTTCTGACTCTATGATTCTATGATTGCAGCAACTGCAAAGGTACCATTTCATATAATCTGGGCTGTCAGCATGCCAGTAATCCCTGCAGGATATGACCATGTGAGAGCTGTCAGGTGTGAGATCTGGCCCAGAGAATGAGATGTGGGTGGTATTCATTGTCACACTAAGTTGAACATTCCTTGCTGATTGGAACATTCTTCCCCTCTCCTCTCCCCACATGCCCCCTAAATCTGTATTGAGAGTTCACCAAATACTCCAGAGCAGATTTGGGGACAATGTGGAGTGCGCACGGGGGAAGGAGGGGGATGAATGCCCTCATGCTAGCTGAAGTTGTTCCGCTCGTGCAAGAGTGTATTTGAATATCTGCCCTGTGAGTGCAGGCAAGAGTTGGACAATCAGGAATACAGAAGTGAGAAACATCAAAGGTAAAGATGAGAAACGTGATGCTTTTGTGTGGAATGTGACAGTGAGCAGTGACCAAAGAATAGACAAGGGCAAATCTTGGAGATTTTGGGAAAAATGAGAGGAGCAAGTTGGGCTTTTAGGAAAAGGAGCGTGGCAGAGTGAACGCCACTTAGTTTCATTCATTTAATGTGCTACTGCTTCAAGATCAACCGATTTGTCCTCCCCCTCCCCCACTCAAGGGATTGTTCTTCAGCAGATGTGGCTGTAAATTCTTCAGGATTTATGCTATGCAGGGAGCTTTCAGGTAACATGTGTGAGGCAGAAGGGAGCTGGAGGAAGGCCTTGGGAAGACTTTTTGAACTGAACATTTAAATCTAGGAGAAACCTCCATGCCTCATTTGTTTGTAGCTCTGAGGCATGCAGTAGATTTTAATTTTTTTATTTTTACAAAAAGGCTTTTCAAAGAATAGGCATCACGGGAGCATTTTACCTTCTGTTGAGTCTTCTTAAGGATGCATCTAGAGCAAGCACAGAAGGTTAGAGGAGGAGGAGGCACACAGCAAACTGTCCTTTGACAAACATGAGTTGCGATCGTGATGCTGTGTGACCTTGGTCATGCCACAGGCACCCGAATTGCTTTGAGATTCCTCATCACCTGGCCCCACAGAATCTCGCATGATTTTAAACTCTTATCTTTTGGATTCTGAAGGTGCCACAGGACCCTGTTTACTTTGTTAAAGACTAACAAATTCAGTGTGGCAACAAACTTTTGTTGAAGAGAGATTACTCATGTCTGAAGCAATGAGTTCTAAAAACACAGGACACTGCCATTGATCTACTTCGCTCAGTGCTGTCCACATTGGCTGGCAGCGTCTCTCTTAGATTTCAGACAGGTGTCTCTCCCAGCCCTACCTGGAGATGTTGGAGTGTGAACCTAGGACCTTCTGTGTTCAGAGCAGATACTCTACCACTGAGCTATGGTCCTCCTCTAGACCACCAGAGGCTTGTGCCACAATACCTGTTAGCCTCTAAAGTGCCTCAAGAACTCTCAGCCTTACTAAAGTGAAATATTTGGGAGGTTTTTTTCAGCTTCAGAGTAAATTCAATTTATCATGTGTTTCAAAAGGAGGAGGGTTGATTGCTCAGTAGTGAAGCATCTAGCTGGCATATATCGGATTCAATCTCTGACATTTCAAAATTTCAGTCATCAGGGCTGCCAAAACTTCCTGCTTGAGACTCTAGAGAGCAAACGTGGGCAATCAGAAAGAGCCATTAAAAGTATTATTGCCAAAGCAAAGTCTTAGCCTAAACAGGAAGCTGTTATAGTGCTTCCTCTTGAGGAGAGCCAATGGCCTGCTTGGGAGGCTGGAGTCAGCTCCTTTATTGTAAGGGTAGTCAATGTGGAGCCCTCCAGTTGTTGTGGACTGTAACTCCCATCATTCCTGACCATTGACCATGTTGACTAGGGATGATGAGTTGCTAGAAACCGCAGGAGGGACAAGTTGTTAGAAACCGCAGGAGGGACAAGCTCACTTGTGCTCAGGTCCTGCTGGCAGGTTTTCTATGGCCAACTGATTGGCCACTGTGAGAACAGGATACTGGACTAGATGGGCCACCAGCCTGATCCGGCAGGCTGTTATGTTCTTATGCTTTATGGTCAAAGGAGGCATTCCAGCCTGTTGCATTGGTGGCTCACCAAAAGATGTGCACAAGCCATTGGTTCCTGGATGTACACACAACAGTTCCTTATGGTAAGATCAATCACTGGCCCAACTCAGAAATGGACAGCTCCCAAAGATAAGAACTACCACCTTGAATCCTACAGTATATGTCTTCCTATGGAAGGATATGGCTATTAGTACACTGACATATTTGATGGAATTGTGCACAACTAACATGCATCCTGTTTTTTTCCTGTTAGCATTTTCTCTCCTGCTCTGCCTTCTGTTAGTTATCCTGAGGTTCTTGTTGCTGTTTTAAAAGAAGTTTTTCACGCTTCCCAAGATCATCAATAGCTGTGGCAGAGCGTTAGTAGAGTTTGCAAAAAGAAAGTGTGATGTAGGGCATATCTTACATGACACAGAGTTCTGAACCTTTATCTTTCAAGTTCCCAAAGTCCTTTTAATAGCAGATCTTACTTATTTTAATGAGCCTCATTATACGTAATTTGTTCAGCTCGCTTGTGCGCTGCCATATGGCTCCAGTGAATACCTAGTGAAAATGTATTTATTATCTCATAAAACATATATAAAGATGTCAAATGCATGTAATTAAAGGAATTGTCTTTTGAGAGATATATTTTATCAATTAGCCACCTGGAGCTTCCTAGCCAAATCTTAATCAGCTAGCTGACGGAGGACATCTTGAAACCATATCTGGCAAGAGGCAAGCAGAAATCTGGGTATACATATATATGTACACACACTAGCCCTCTTCAGGCATTTACAGAAATGCAATGATAATTGTACAAAGGAGGGATGGTGCCCTCCAGATGTTGTTGGACTCCAACTTCCATCAGCCCCAGCCAGCATGGGAATTGGAGTCCAACATAGAGATGTGAAGGCCAGGGGGAAAGGGGGGGGGATCCCGTGCTTTTCAAAGCATGCTTGTTTGTTTTTAAAAAAATTGGGGGGAAATGAAAAACATTGGACTGTAACATGTGAACGGACATAGAAGCTTGCTCCAATATGGGTAAGCCTTTGCATTTTAGAAGTCCATGATAAATATGACAAATATGAAGAAGAAGCAGCAGACACCAATAGTGATAGCTCAGAAAATGAGACTGGTTAAATTTCATGTAATGTTCAGCGAGTCTTGATTTCCTTCTCTCTTTTTCTCAGTTGTTTGTATGGTAATTTTATTTATTTATTTATCTATTTATTTATTATATTTAAATCCCGCCCTTCTTCCTAGAAGGAGCCCAGGGCAGCAAATAAAAACACTGAAAACACTCTAAAACATTTTAAAAACAAAAGCCTTTAAAACATAATGAGTACTTTATTTCTACTCAATGCTGTGGAGGACTAGAGGAGACATTTTCTTTCCAGAGTACATCACAATTTTCAACTGTTGCTGCTTTCCCTTTTTTATTGTTTTTGCATGGTCCTCATAAACTGGAAAAACAAAAGTTGCTATGTTATAGTTGAGCAGCTTGAAGCTCCATTTGTAACCATTCTTTTTACAAAAAATAAAAAGTGAATTAAATTTGTAATTATTGTCTGTGTAAATGTTACTTTTAATACACCGAATATGATAATTTAAAGGCAAATCAAGTTACACATAAAATATTTTATATTCCTAAAGTAACAAAGTGACTTTTGATCTGTAAAAGGTGCTAAAAAAGTAAGATTTGCATATTTTTTAGTTTGCCCCAAAATGTCAGGGTTTTTTTTGGGGGGGGGGGGACTGGGTTTTTTTCCTGACTTCAAACTTTCCAGAAATTTTACATCTCTAATCCAACGTCATCTGGAGGACACCAATTTGGGGAAGGCTGCAGTGTTGCATGAGTTACAATTTCCTGTCTCAGGTTTTAGGTTGTTTTCCTGTCCTAGGTTTTAGGTGTTACAATGCTTTGAATATTTAGTCTGAAAATGGGACATCTTGGATTGTACATAGCTTCCTATGTCAAGTAGTACCAGTCTCTGACAAAACTGCTCAACCAATAGGCTGGGGCAAGAATGCCCAGGGCCAGATGTCCAGAGGGAGGTTGCATTATAGCAGCTTGATCAGGCTCTCAGAAAAAAATGGGGTGGATTTTTTGGGAGATGGAGCCTGTACCCTCTAATTCTGAATGGCATTGTAAGATTTCATTTTCCCTGGATCCCACTGCACATCTGTTTGGTATGTGGGGGGGGCATGGCTGCACTGGGGAGAGCGTTCCATAAATGGAGAGCCATACCAAGAAGGCCCATTTTCGTGTTGCTACCCTCCATACCTCTCTCAGAGAGGGCACATGGAGAAGGGCCCCAGATGACAAATGCAGGGTCCAGGTTGGTTCATGTGCGGAGAGGCAGTCCTTTAGGTATTGAGGTCCTGAGCTGCATAAGGCTTTATAGGTCAAAACCAGCACTTTGAATTTGGCCCAGAAACTAATTGGTAGCCAGTGCAGCCATGCTACAATTGGTGTCATATGTGTCAGTCATCTTGTCATAGGTCTCTCTGCCTCATTCCTAAATTATAAGTTTGTGGTGAGAAAATAAAGGAGTCGGGAGAGTTGTGGGGAAAAAATAGGTAATTGCCTCCTTCCCTGTGTCACTATTTTCAGTCTTGTCCTCAAGTACCTACACCATGTGCTACCATTGTGGATCTTGCTTTGCTTGGTAGATCTCTGGGTCCTAGTAAAAACCCAAAGCCTGATGCAAGAGATCTGCCCACCCTTCCCCCCCAATGTATGGAATACTTGATAGGAACTGGAGGCATGTTACTAGAGACAGATGTGGAGTGACTCAGACTTATGCCACCTGTTTTATTAGGCTGTGAACTAGGGATGGAATCCTCTCCTTTTTTATTTTGTTTTTAAGTGTGGCCCCGTGGTGGCCATTAATGATCCAATTTCTTTTTCCTCCTATATCTTTCCATTTTTCCAATCTCCGATATTTTTTTTTGCTTTGCATGGAATTATCGATATTATAATCACTATTTATTCACGAGCCTGCACTGGTATCCATCTTTATTCTGCACTCTGTAATGACTGCCTGTTTACATTCTTTTTCAAGTGCACTGCAGAACAGACAGATTAAGGCAGATAATCAAGTCAGTGTCTTCCCCCTGCTGCTTACAGATAATCAAATCAGTATGTTCCCCCCTGCTGCTTACAATCAACACCTAATTCCCCCTGCTGCTTTTGGTCTGTCAGTTACAATCAACACTTCATTGGCATCAGTGAAAGGGACCACACATTTGAAGAACTCACATAGGAAGTAGATCAATAAAAGTATCACTCACGCTATCAATGATTTCAAAGCGATTTTTTTTAAAAAATCAGAAAAAAAGAAGAATCAGAAACCAGGCTCAGAGAGTTGCTACTTCAAAATTCTTTCTGCAAAGATAAAGAATATCAGAAATAATAATTAATCCAATGTCAAATCTGATTATTGCAGAAATGGACCCCATCGCTACTGTGAACACACCATACATTGAAAACCTATGGCTTCCCTGACCCACACAAAAACACCCCCTGGGAATTGTAATTTGTTCTAGGTACTGGGAATTATAGCTCTGTGAGTGATAAACTACAGTCCCCAGGATTCTTGAAGGGAAGTCATGTACTTTATATGTGTGGTATGTATGCAGCCTAAGACTTTCTCCTTAATGCTGTGTGCAATGGGAGGATGGGAAGAGGCATTTGCACTTGCTCAGTGGAAAAGGACAGGCACTCTATATGTGCTAAGGCACATTTATTATTATTATTAGTAGTAGTAGTAGTTAGTCACTTTTGTTCAAATTGAAAACCCAGAGCAATATAAAACATTAAAAACAGATATAAAAACAAGAATAAAACCATCCTAAAATACTTAAACTACATAAACACAAAATCCATCCAACTGAAAACAAACAGAAAATTAAACTCCAAAGGCCTTGGTGAAGAAATATGTCTTGGCCTAGCACCTAACAACAGACACTGATGGCACCAGGTGTGCCTCCCTGGGCAGAGCATTCCACAAATGGGGACCCTCCCCTGAGAAGGCTCGTTCTTGTGTTGCCACCCTCTGCAACTCTCTTGCAGGGGGTCACACGGAGAAGGGCCTCAGATGACGAGCACAGGTGACAACATAATTTTACTACCTTCCAGCTACCTAGTAGAAACAGCTGCTGGCTACCAAGACTGAGTGCAATTTGTTGGCTCCTGGGGCATGCCCTTCCACCATGAGTCAATCCCATACTAGCACATGCAGTTTGCACGCCCCAAGCCTAGGCCTGTACTTTCCGTCTCCTATTGGAATGGAACTGCATCCTCACTTTGCAAAGGGTTGCTTGCTTACCACATCAAAATGAACTAGCAGAGCCGCCGCCGGGATCATATCACCCCAGTGTTGGTAGATCTACACTGGTTACCAGGCCCAATTCAAGGTGTTGGTACTGACCTTTAAAACCCTATACGGTTTCGGCCCAGTTTATCTGAAGGAACGCCTCCAGTATCACCAATTATGCCGCCAAACAAGATCAGCCTCACAAGACCTTCTCTCGGTCCCACCGGTGAAAACAGCTAGGCTGGTGCGGACCAGGGAGAGGGCTTTTTCGATCGTGGCCCCCACCCTCTGGAACTTGCTTCCCTTTGACCTTCGGCATGCCCCCTCCCTGATGGTCTTTCGCCAGGCCTTAAAGACCTGGCTATTCAGGCAGGCCTATGGGGTTTCTGGGGCAGATTAAGGTTATAGTGTATTAATTGAAAGATGTTTTAGATGATTGTTGACTGTATTTGTATTATATTGTATTTTATATTGTTGTACGTCGCCCAGAGTGTCCGTTAATTCGGACAGATGGGCGACTAATAACTAAAATTTTATTATTATTTTATTATTTTATTATTATAGTGAAGACTTGAGTTCCCCTTGACACATTGAAATATCACGAGGTGCACTGAAACAGCTTAATCCTCCCAAAGCTATTTTTATGACATCAATTTCCTGTGTGGATTATGGTGTTTGAATACTCCTGGTGTGATGAGAGCTGGTATGGGAACATGTCAAGGTGAACTCCAGTTTTCCAGTTGTCCAATTTCTTGCCATACAGAACATTTGAATTGGTCCTTAGACATAAGCAGAATGAAAATCCAAGGGTTCTTAGCTGTCTGGCTGAAAATGGGTATACATTTTTTGGCTTCCCAGCAAAAGCCTCTGATTATGCTAGGATGAAAAGAGAGAGAAGATTCCTTCAGGTTTCCTTACAATATGTCCATATGCTACCAGCCTACATTGTAAGGGTACCTTGACCCCTCTGCTATGTGCAAGTCTCTCACTCTGATCCATCCCTTCAACAGTAGATGCACAAGCAACATAACACTTGGGAGGGGTCATAGCAGGCCGAAGCTCAGTGGTAGAGCACATGCTTTGCATGCAGAAAGGTCCCAGGTTCAACCTGGCTTCTCCAGTTTAAAAAGAAAAGATTATTGGAAGCTAGCCGATCTTAGAAGTCCTTTACTAAAGGCCCTGGAGAGTCACTGCCAATTAGAGCTAAGGATACTAGGCGACATGGACCAATAATCTAACTCTGCCCCTATCTGTACTATACATTTAAAGCAGTATTGTAGCACTTTAAACAGTCATGGCTTCTCCCAAAGAATGCTGGGAACTATAGTTTGTTGAGGGTGCTGAGAGTTAGGAAATCCCCGGTCCCCGCACAGAGCTCCAGTTCTCAGAGTGGTTTGACAGTCAATCCCTCTTCCCAGAGAACTCTTTGACAATTGGTTACTCTGTGTGGGAAATAGCAGTCACCTAACAACTCACAGCACCCTTAACAAACGACAGTTCCCAGCATTCTCTGGATAAAGCTATGGCTGTTTAAGATGGTATAATGTTGCTTTAAATGTTTAGTACATATGGGGCCTCTCTGTATAAACCAATTCCTTATGTCCCAATCTCAAGGAGACAACAAGCCCACCAATAACTGAGCCATGAATATTGTGCTGAGTTTTCTACAGAGCAGTGACTTTCTCACTTAGGAAATCCTTTCTGCAGAGGAACTGCTATAGGACCATGCATGCTGCAAAGGATTCTGGGACATGTTCTAGCACACACCCTGGGACATGTTCTAGTGCACACTCACTCATTCTAGGTATGCTGGGCTTCACCGTTGTGCTGTAGGACATATGTAACATCCCTGCATCGCCTTATTGTGAGGAAAGAGCAATCATGAATGGACAAGACTTTCAGTGAAACTCATTTGCCATTACTGATCTCCTAATGGGGAACCTAGATAACTTGGGGGGGAATGTCCCTGGAACACAGTTTGAACATCACTACATCCATCATGGGATATCTATTAACAGTGATATTAGTTTTTATTATAGAGCAGGAGTAACTAAGATGGTGCCCTCTAGATGTTGTGGACTACAACTCCCATCATCCCTAGCCATTGGCCATTCCGGCTGGAGTTGATGGGAATTATATCCCAATAACATATTGGATACCCCTATTATAGAGCCTTGGGTTGTGTAAGCCCATTTAAGAACATGTGGGACCATTTTTCTGGAGCTGTTTTGTGTGTGTGTGTGTGTGTTGTTTTGCAGGTTGGGAGGTTAACTGTGAAATAGTTGCGTGAGGTTTTGGTAAGCAAAACCTTGTCTTCATTGATGGTGCAGATGCAACTCTCTGGAGACCTGGATTCCAAGCAGAGAAGGTTTGTGTCTTGTATTAAAGAATTTGGAACTTGCCTCCTTTTTATCCCGCACCAAATAAAACCAAAAGAGTTATGTTTGCTCAGTTGAAAGTCTGTGTTCTGAGGATGGTGACGAGAAAGGACAGGAAAGGTCACAGCTTGAGCACTCGTCGTCTCTCAGTAAATTATGTAGCCATCACATGCATTGCCAGATCTACCATTGATTCATCTAATTAAGGGTTTGAGTCTTGGGCTTAAATAACTGGCTGGATAACTTGCATAACTTTCTGCATAACTTGCAGAAATAGTTACAGCTTTTGTGTGTGCATTCCCAATGATGGGTTATTTTAGCTATAAACAATGCATATCTCCAGGCTCAGTGAGATCCTTGTCCCCTGTTTTTGTGTAGCCACTCTGTAGAAGATGGAAGGTGACATGTCCAGCCTGCAGGTTCAGGATGAGGTACTTGACTGAAGGGAAAGGCAAAATTGTTGGCCAGACCTAGGTAAATTCCCACAAGGCATTGAAGACAGGTGAGGTTAGTGTGGAGAAGAGAACATAAGAAGAGCCCTACTGGTCAGGCCAATGGCCCATCTGGTCCAGCATCCTCACAGTGGCCATCTAGATGCCTATATAGGAAGCCCACAAGCAGGATCTGATTGCAACAGCAGTCTCCCCTCTTGGTGCTTCCAGCAATTGGTACTCAAAAGCATATTGCCTCCAACTGTGGAGGTAGAACATATGCATCTTGTTCAGGTCAACTTCCATAGTTTTACTGCACTGTGAGGGCAGGAAGGAGGGTTGCCAGGCTCAGAAAATCAAAAGAGTATGGCTGGTGTCAGAGGTAGGCAATGTTGGGCACCTGCTGAGGCCCATGTCTTAGCAGGGGACCAATAGCTGACCACCTGAGTCTCCTGGCCCTGGTGGCACTCCTCTTGCCATTTGCTGCCCGCTGCCTCTCCCTCTGGCCAAATGGGAGAGGATGAGTGAGAGACAGGAGCAGTAGAAGAAGTAGTAGTTGCTGCTGCATCCTCATTCACTTGCCTTACAGGCAGTGGTAGGACCTGAGCCCAGAGGGAGAGCAAGTTGGTGATAGAAGGCTGTGAGGCCCATTGAGGACATCTTGCCAAAGGGCCCCAACTCCTGTGCCAGCACTGCAGGAGTGTTGCAGCATTAGGAAATGGTAGCAGGAATAGACAAGGGGCAGAATGAAAGACAGGCTTTGTGGACTGTAGGTGGACTTACTCCATTGCACAGACAAAATTAGCCCACAGGAAAATGTAGGGAACAGCAAGTGCCAGGAACTAATCACAGTGGAGCTGAATGGAGCAAGTCAAAGAGTCTGAGCTATTTGGAATAAAGATCATCTGTGGCTTTTCCGATCAGCAGTAGTGGCAACTGGAGCAGTGCTCTAGTCAAGATCCCAGAAGGTGTACAGTTTGAGTCCACCTGTGACTGATTGCTCTTCCAGTGAGGAGAAACAGCAATATCTTAACCAATCGTGGCATCTCCCCTATTCTTGTACTTTTTTCCTAAGCAGTCCAAGTGTGTGAAGCGATGAAGAACGAAAGATGAAAAGCCTACTTGGCCATTTATTTTTTATTTTTATTTTTGCTTGGCATGGAAGTGAGTTTTAATCATTCCCAGCTGTTTCAAACCTTCCTCCCCCAAAGAATTAATCTCATATTTAGGCCAAGTCACACAACTGTGAATATAGGAATTTTGTCTTATGCTGAGTCAGACCACTGGTCCATCTAGCTCAGTATTGCCTTCACTGATTTGGCAGCAGCTCTCCAGAGCTCCAGAGCAGGAGTTTCTTCCAGTCCTATCTGGAGATGCTGGGGATTGAACCTCGGACCTTCTGCGTGCAAAGCAGGTGCTCTGCCACTGAGCTGTGGTGCTTCTTCCATAACAAGAATGTGGGCTGAATGGATTTGTACAGTGGTTTGCATGTGGTGATCATGTGTGTGCCTTCTTATCAACCTGCCCGATTTACAGTTCAACTCATATGACTGCACTTCTGCTGAAAGCAGGTAGGGTAGTAAATACAGGATGGGTGATGAGCACATGGTAAAAAAAAAATACATAACCTCCTTACAACATGCTGAGCTTTGTGCAGATTCACACAACCCACACCACGGTTTCAACGTATGAACTGACCATAAGAGGCCAATGTAGTTCAGAATCTTGATTGACAGGATCTGGATGGAAAACAAGTCTTAAATAATAGCTCCTGTTACTCCAACTGTGGACTACTTTTCTACCTGGCAGCAAGACTCCTCTTGCTCCTTGTGTTTGACCACACTGTAAAAAAACAGAAAGTATTTCTGAACAAAGGCAGATCTTTGGAACAGTAACATGCTCGCACACAGCCATGAGTGACTGAGTGAGTCAACCATAGCATGTCTCTATGGCTGTTTGTTGTGTTGTGCATCTTAAGAAAAACTTAACACGCTTAACTACTCAGACATTTTTCCATGACTAGTGGTTAAAGAAAACTATTCCCTCTTAGTGAAACTATGAGTTCAGGGAGTGAGGAGTTTCCGCGTGCAAAATCCTTTCATGTACCTCTTTCAGGCACACAGTGGCTGACTTAATCAGGAGAATGGTTAGAAATAGTAATCTCAACCACAGGAGCTGTTTTTGCTTCAGCTTAATGTGGCCATATGGAAGACTTGCTCATATTGGTTGGTGGTTGCCTCAGCAAAAATTGATGTGGTTCTGTACAGCTTCCATTAATTTAGTCTGTTCTTTGACTCCTGCCTTAACCTCTATTTTGGTATCATTTTAGACTACTAAGTTCCTACCTCTGCGGGCAAGATCTAGGACTCCAGGCATACTCAAGGTTCATGTTGGTAGACAGTGGTCCACAGATGCATAAGGTCATATTCCTCTGCCATTGCTGATGGTGGCTTTTGACTTTAGGCCTCAAGGCTGGATCTGACCTTCTGAACCAGATACTGGTCCCTGGCTGAAATCCTGGACTATGTTCTCCAATATCACTCCTAATTATTTTAAATGCAATCGACAGAAAAGGAAACTAGACCTTTATTGGAGGGCAGCACTATTTCACACACACACAAATCCGCATACTGGGGCTGTTACCCAGTATGAAACTGGTGTCCTTGTGTCAAGTTCTACCTCCACTTTGTAAGCATCACCCTGTGTCATGTTCTGATCTGATGCTGGATCCCATAGAGAAAATGGCAAGGCTGGTCAAATGTAGCTGGAGCACAGACAGCTATGAAAGAGCAACCTGCTCAACAAAGCCAGTTGGGAGCAGGCTGATGCCTTTTATGCCTCTGTCTCCAGACTACCTCCTCCAGGCTCCACTCCCCTGAGAGAACTTGAAAGCCTCAAAAGGCCAGTCCTCTGGCCTGAAGACAGGCAATCTTCCTCCATTCCATAGCTTCATCCTGGTGTGCTCCCTGCACCACTGGACAGGTGGTGGGAGGCATTTGGTTCTTCAGGTTCAGGGGAAGGTGCCTGTGAGGCTCTAGTAGCTTGGGAGGTTCTCTGAGAGTACTTGTCCAACAGCCTTAGGTGCAACCATCTCCCTGTCTTCAGTAGTCAGTTCTGAGCCCTGGCCTTGACTCAGCTCCCCATCTGGTGCCCCTACAGCCTCCAACTTTGAATTCAGATCGCTGCCAGATACAGGGGCCATGACACCTTGGATCATGACCATAAACATGTATTTTTCTTCACTTCTGTACCTAGTTCCGGCACTACCATTAAACATGAGACGACTGTCTCAGCCAGTAGATGCAGGGGTTGGCAGCACACACACACACACCACTATTCCCCTAAGCTAGCCTGCTGCCCCCAGGTACAGTGAAGGATATTGTCCCATTATCTCTACTGAAGTAAGGTTCAAGTGCCTGTCTAGCTGGGTTCAGCGGAAGGGCACCATCTTCATCTCAGGCACTCCAATAACTTGCGCTGGCCCTCTCTGTACCATATCATTGGATGCAGAGCTTGGAAAAGTGACTTTTTTGAACTACAACTCCCATCAGCCCAATCCAGTGGCCATGCTAGCTGGGGCTGATGGGAGTTGTAGTTGAAAAAAGTAACTTTTCCCAGCTCTGATTGGATGTCAGTGGGAGCACTAGTCACAGTTTGATGACATCAGAACACAGGGGTATTTATTGTGGAGGGAAGTGTTCAACCGGGGGAATGCCTCTTTTTGCTACAGCCCTGTGTTTGTCATGATGTGTTGCTCAGCCTTAAAATCTTCCAACTTAAATTCTTCCAGTGCTGAACTTTAACTAACAGTGAAAAATATGGGCTCATTCAGAGACTGAGGATCGAATACTTTATGTAGGCCTCAAACAAATACATTTTCTCTTCTCCAGTGCCATAGCTCCAGGTTTAACACAGAATTTATCTGTCATTGTCAGAAATGCACATGAAATGCATAAACTGTCTGTGGGATCAAAGGAGCTAAGAGCATTCCACTACCTAAACAGAACTAAATTAAAATACCACTGTGGAATGCTTGCATTCAGCCAGCACAGGTTGCCTGCTATTATTTGTTTCTGATGCAGATATAACACCTTTTTAGCTTCTCTCTTGCCACTGTTCTCCAAGATTCAGAATTAGTGTGTTTCCCAAACCCAATCTGGATATTGCCTGTCCTTAGTGATACATCATTTGCATGATGATTCAACAGAGTGGATTGCCAGTCTTAATAAAATGTCAAGGACCCTATGTCAAGATGGAAGGCAATATAGGAATATAATGGTTCAGGAATACAATAAAGCCTTTTTGACAAGCTAAAGGTAAAAGTTTTCTCTCTCCGAATGTGAAGCATCCTTGTGTGAGAACATCTTGGCTTTATAGTCTTCTTTTCACTAGAAAAGACAAGAATGCTGGGGAAAACAGAAGGGAGCAGAAAAAAAGGGCCAAACAAGAGATGGATTGATTCCATAAAGGAAGCCACAGACCTGAACTTATAAGATCTGAACAGGGTGGTTCATGACAGATGCTATTGGAGGTCGCTGATTCATAGGGTCACCATAAGTCAAAATCGACTTGAAGGCACATAACAACAACAACAAAATAGTCTTCTTTATCGCTTACGTCTCCTGAGGTGGCAAACCTGTGTCGAGGCTTTGCCACTTCAAGATGCAGGTGGGAGCTCATGTGTCTAAATGCTACTCCATGCAAAAATAAAAAGAGGCATGTCATTGGTAGCTTGTTTTGATGGTCTGGTGGTATTATAGAGTCATGCATTAGGAATACTTTTTCTGTTGCTCACTTTCTGAAGTACGATTCATTGGGTTCCAGAGAAACATGGGGTCTACTTTAACACTTATCTCCTGTAATGTTGGTGTGCTGTATATTTTTCCCACACAACAAAAGGACATAATGTTGGATCAAGTCAAAGGCCCATCTAATCCAGCATTCTGCTCTCACACTGATCAGCCTGATGTCTATGGGAATCCTACAAGGAGAACCGGAACGCAACAGCACTCTCCCCACCTGGGATTCCCAGCCTCCTGCAGTGGAGTAGAACAGCAGAACATACCCATCATGGATAGTAGCCACTGATAGCCTTTTCCTCCATTACTTTGTCTAAGCCTCTTTTAAAGCCATCCAAGTTGGTGGCCATCACTACCTCTTACGGGAGAGAATCCCATAGTTTAACTCTGTCTTCCAACATTCAGCTTCATTGGATGTCCCCAAGTTCGTTTTATGAGAAAGGGAGAGAAAGTTTTCTCTGCCCACTTTCTCCAAACCATGCATCATCAGAGCTTGGAAAAGTTACTTTTTTGAACTACAACTCCCATCAGCCCCAGCCAGCATGGCCACTGGATTGGGCTGATGGGAGTTATAGTTCAAAAAAGTAACTTTTCCAAGCTCTGATTTTTATACACCTCTATCATGTCCCCTCCTACTTGCCTTCTCTCTAAACTAAAAAGCTCCAATTGTTGTAACCTTTAATCCTAGGCAAGTTGCTTCATCCCCTTGATCATTTCGGTTGCCCTTTTTCCAGCTTTACAATACCCCTTTTGAAGTGAGTTGGCCAGAACTATGCACAGTGTTCCAGGTGAGGTCAAACTATAATGACATTATTATACTGGCCACCATGAACAGTTTGGTATCGTTAGCAGACTTGACTACCTCATCACTCACTCTTAACTCAGTCTAACCAGTCATTTATTAACCAGTTAAGAGGCACAGATCACGATACCAGTACTTGGGGGGACTCCACTTTCTACATCCCTCCTTTGGGAGAGCCCCCCATTTCTTCTCACTCTCTGCTTCTTGTTCTTTAACCAGTTACTGATTCATAAGAGGACTTTTTCCCTGATCCCATGACTGCTAAGTTTACTCAGGCGTTTTTGGTGAGGAACTGTGTTAAAAGCTTTTTGAAAGTCACTCATATTTCAGCTGGGAAAAGCTATATCTGTTTGATTTCTGCCTGTCATGCAGTTGGTTAAAAGGGGGAATGTCTTTACCAGGAAAAATAGGCACCTCTACTCTTCACAAGTAATCTCAGCACAGGCAACAGGGTTAAAGAGATTTTGAAGATATTCGACCAGCCCAAGCCTGTGTTTACTCAGTTGTAAGTCCCCTTGTGTTCATCGAAGCTTGCTTTGATTTGAAATAAGTGTGCCTAGAATTACACCTTTAAGGACTGCAGCAGCACCCATCTACATAATGTTTCCAAGAGTTGTGTTTTCTTCCCACTCACTTTATAATTTTGCAATTAATTCCTCTGGCCACTTCAGCACTGGGGGTCATGCAGTGTTAAAGAATGGATGAAGGGCATGTGATGCAAATTGGCTGATCAGGCCCTACCTTAAGACGAATGAGGTGCCTGCCTCAGGCAGCTGATTTCTAAGCATCATAGTAGGAATTGTTAGTTATTTAATTTATTGTATTTTTTACTGCCTAGTATGGGGAGACGTGTTTATGGGGAGGTGGTTGGCCTGGGTCAGGTGCCAAAATAGCTTGACTAGCCTTGGGTGGCTACTGAGCAGATAGGTATTATAGCTCCCAAATTGCAGAATGTGTAGACCAGCTTTCATGTCGATAAAGAGCAAGGACGAAGTTACCCCAACCTGACCCTGCTAATTATAGGCCAATTAGTCTGCTGAATACAATCAGCAAACTTTATGCTTTACATCTCCTTGATAAATTACAAACTCGGCTGGCACAGGAGAATATATTGGCTGACGAACAAGCGGGGTTCAGGGGAGAACGTTCCACAATAGACCATTTATTATTAGTCATACAACATCTGGTGGAGAAATACTCAACAAAAAAGGGAGGAGCTCTTCATGTGGCTTTTATCGATACTAAAAGTGCTTTCGATCTGATACCTAGAACTAAACTATGGGAAAAGTCATCCACCATAGATAGGCGCCTGTTAACACTGATACACTCGCTCCACGAAAATACTCGATTACAGGTTAGATGTGATAGCATAGGTCATCTCACTAAATCTATTCCTACTTATGAAGGAGTCAAGCAGGGATGCGTTTTGGCCCCTTCTTTATTCAATTTTTATGTAAATTCCCTGGTTAGCTCCTTGGCGCGAATTCCAACACAACCCCCATCTCTCGCTAATAGAATGATATCGATTTTACTTTATGCAGATGATGCCGTTTTATTATCATTGACATGCAGTGGATTGTGGCGTCTTCTGCGTGCATTGGCTGACCGTTGTGCTAGGGATCAGCTAATTATTAACCATGCTAAAACAAAAGTATTAGTGTTCTCTAAGGGAAAGGTGAGACATAGTTGGCAGTTGAACGGCCTTAAAATTGAACAGGTTTCATCTTTCCAATACCTGGGAGTGACTTTCCATGCCTCAGGTCTATGGCATCTTCATGTAAGAATACCATCTCTAGTGCTCGGAGAACCTCGAAAGCACTCTTATCTTTTTTTATACTAAGGGTGGACAACAAATCTTTTCTTCCATCCAAGTTTTTGTGGCGAAGGTCATCTCGCAGATGCTATATGGTTCACAGGTCCGAAATCACTGTCCTTTGAAACCATACAAACAAAATTTCTGAGGGCTGTCCTCGGGATTCCATCATGTGTCTCAAACAACATTCTAAGAATGGAAGCCGGCCTACCTTCCATAGAAGCAAGAATTTGGAAACTCAAGATAAAACTATGGTTGAAACTTCAATTTCTACCTGTAGGCCTTGCCCCTTTAAGTACTTTCAATCCTCTTGGCACAATTCTTTGATTAAGAAAGTAGCATCCCTAGGTTTTTCGCCTCCTATAATTTTTAAATTGGGGTATGCTAAAGCATGGTCAGCCATCTCCAAACGCATAATGGATACAGAACTGCAAACCCATTTAACCGTACCACCTGATAAGTTCAAACTCATTACTGCCTACATGCGTTTCGTACCAGCCCAATATCTCAGTAACCTTTCCATCGTTAGATACAGGAAAGCCTATACTATGGCGAGATTTAACGTTATGCCATCAGTTCTCCTCGAGGGCAGATTTTGTGGAGTCCCGCATGCAGCTAGACTGTGCCCGTGTGGGATCGGAGAAGTCGAGACTATGACGCACGTGCTCTTATATTGTACCTTTTATCAAAATATTCGTTCTTGTAGCATTACTCCTATCGTCCAAATGTTTCCTGGTCATGATCCTCTATTCTATATGAAATTTTTGCTGCAAGATCACTACCCCACAAATTACATATATTGTTGCTAGATTCTGGGCCATGGCCATCACAATTCATAGAACAATGATAACTCAAATGTCTACACGAGAGACCCGGCATTGGAATGTCTATTTTAGTTTGTTTTAATAATGGTTTTAAACGTTGTGTGATGATTTTGTATTGGCCTTTGGCTGTAATAAAAATTCATTCATTCATTCATTCATTCATTCAAGCACGAAGTTGGAATAAAACTCTCTTTCTGCACTCACGCTGCCAAATTCCTAGTTCCAAGGATTTTCTGCCACCCTGTTTTGGCTTATAAAAGTGGCTGTTAACAACAAAGCATGCGCACACAGTCAATGCACAGGTGTGTTGCAGTGGCTCATGCAATATGCACAAATTACAAGACATTATATTATGTTCAGTTGCAAGATGTTTTATAGTGGTGTATGCTATGTGCATGAATTGTAACACCCCAGCAGAATTTCTAAATGTAAATGTACTGCCTTCAAGTCGATTCCAACTTATGGCGACCCTCTGAATAGGGTTTTCATGAGGCTGAGAGGCAGTGATTGGCCCAAGGTCACCCAGTGAGCTTCATGGCTATATGGGGATTCGAACCCTAGTCTCCCAGGTCGTAGTCCAACACCTTAACCACTACACCACACTGGCTGTCTCCACAGAATTTCTGGGAAGATACAAAGAGAAATTCCTGGATACTGCCCTGGGTCTAGCTTCCCCAACCTGGTGTCCTCCAATTATTTTGGACTACAGTTCCCATGATCCCTAACCATTGGTCATGCTGGCTGGAGGGGACGGGTGTTGGAACAACATCTCAAGGGCAACCAGTTGAGGAAGGCTGGCCTAACTCATTGTAAGGCGGCTTCACGGGTCCATTTATCCTAGTTTGTTTCAGCTGTTTTATCTCCTTCAAAAAAATTCAATACAATTTCAGAAACAGATGAACTTCTGGTCCCCTCCATTTCTGTTATGCTATGAATCCTGGAGCAGTATTCAACCAAAAGTTGTTCTAGCACAAGGGCTCATGATAGTGCAACAAGTTTTCCCTCCTCCATCCCCTGCATGCACTCCTCACTGTCCCAAAACTGCTCTGGAGGGATGTGGGGGAAACATAGAACACATTTAGGGGGTGCATAGGGGAGGAGAGGGGGAGATTGTTCCGTTGCACAAGGAGAAATCTTTGCAGTGGTAGAATGTTCTGCTTAGGGCTACGTTGAATACAACCCCTGCAGTCCATCTTGGTTTGCCTGCCCTGGTCTCTGTTGGACCATACATCTGACAGGGATTGTAAGAGGACCTGTGAATTTTGCATGGCTGACTTCCCAGGACACTTCACCAGTCCATAGTTGTGTGCCACAGCGTCAAACCAGGAAAAGGGCCATGGCTCATATTTGCAGGTAAGAAGGTCCCAAGATCAATTTTTGGCAACTCCAATTAAGTGGCTAAATAGCAGCTTATGGGAATGGCCTCCTTTGGGGGACCTTAGGGAGCTCCTGCCAGTCAAAGTGCACAGTACTAGGCTGGATAAAAAAATGGTCTGACTCTGAATAAGGCAGCTTCATTGAACATGGAAGGCCATCATTAAGACGAACCCTTGGAGATGAGTGGAGTGCCAGCCCTTGTCTTGATCTGGTCTCCCTCAGTTGCTTCCTTTCAGGCTGTTCCTTCTGGTGCCATTTCACCTGGTTACACGCATTAGGGTTGTAGAAAGGATAACTCTTGTTGCCTTGTAAGGTTATCCTTTCTACATTTTTTCCCTGAGGGTAGAAGATAGGAACGTAGGGACCTAGGAAGCCGCCTTATACTGAGTCAGACCATTGGCCCACCTAGCTCAGTATTGTCAACACTGACTGGCAGGGTTTCAGGCAGGGAATCTTTCCCAGCTCTTCCTGGAAATGCCAGGGATTGAACCTGGGACCTTTTGCATGCAAAGCAGATGCTTTATCATTGAGCAACGGTCCTTCCCCAAACAAAGGTACTTGACCAAATTGACAATGCCTTCATTACTCTGCTAGCAATTTTCGTTCTGGCCGTATGGTATTTTGTTTGCTTTCCGATCCTAATTAATCACCTTGTTTCTGAGTTAAAATAATTAAAGCCAAATCCCCTTACTTTTAATCCTACCCGTGCTAAACTGCACACCACTAGTGCTTCATACTCTCTCTCTCTCTCTCTCTCTCTCTCTTCTGTACAGGTTGCCTGGAGCCTTCTTCTGGCCTTGCAATTATGTTGTCTCTTGGAAAGCTTTATAAACTCCAAGAGATGGAGACACATTGCTTTTTTAAAAAACCAAAACGGGCAACAGTTTCCTGGTCACACCAGTTGTATGCCTAGGCATATGATCATAGGACACCAAAGGTCAACCTTCTTTGGTGTAGCAAGCACTGGAAGTCAAAAGCTTTGAATGGGTTTTACTTGTTTTGTTTTGTTTTGAAACCTAAATGATTCATAGAGTTAAAAGGTGTGTTATGCAAGCCTGAATAAAAGTCTTGCCAAAACTCTATGCAGTTTTCAAAGTAATTAAAACTCAGGGACTGCCTACTTGGCACTTTTAAATTGATAATCAAAATGAGCATATCAAATAAGCATGCTTTGAACCCAGCTGATAATTGCCATCATTCCTTTTGAAATTCTTGGATCACTGGATTTCATCATCAAACTAGTTTGCAAATTCACTAATAGTTGATGCAAATTCACAAAGAAAACCTTGCATAATACAACAATGACACTGGGTCTCATTAGATAAAATAAGTAACTTGATGAGATGAAAGTAATTGCTTAGAATCTGTGCTACTTTTTTGCCAAACGACGGTGAAAGAATGTAAAGATAAGTAGAATCAGAAAAGAACAAGAATCTGTTCTTTGTGGTAGAAAACATTGTGGTAGAAGTCAGCAGAAGATAAAGCCCTAAAAGGCAGTGGATGACATCCAACATCACACAAGCAGATGTCTGCTCATGTGATGGGCCTTCCTTCTCCCTCCCCATGCAATCCTTTTGCTCCATCCCAAATCTGCCCTGGAGAGTCTCCCAACACTCCAGAGTAGGTTTTGGGGGCATGCAAGGGGAAAGGGGAGACCCATTCCATTATGCTAGCAGACAGACACAGTTGGATTTTGCCCTGAAATTTTGTAGCCACTTGGACCAAATATTTTCTAAACTTTTGTACCTCTTTCTGCTGACATTTGTGGGAAAAGTGGTGAGTGATCCAATGACTTGGAACTCTGGAGATCAGTGATTATTTGCTGTTCTGACCTGTTTCGGTCTGTCAGTTGGATATGAGGCCATTTTGGCAAGCAAGTAGACCAAATGTTGCCATAGATGTTTGCTGACTCCATGAGGTCCTTTCTCTTTGTGACCATGTTTATTTATTATTTATTTAATTAATTAATTTGTATCCTGCCCTTCCTCCCAGCAGGAGCCCAGGGCAGCAAACAAAGCACTAAAAAACTTTAAAACATCATAAAAACAGATCTTAAAATACATTAAAACAAAACAGCATTAAAAACATTTTAAAAACAACCTTAAAAAGGGTTAAAAACATTATTAAAAAACATGTTAAACAATTCTGACACAGATGCAGACTGGGATAGGTCTCAACTTAAAAGGCTTGTTGAAAGAGGAAAGTTTATGTAACTTTGTGACCACGTTTATGTTACTTTATGTTTCAATCTGGAAAGAATCATTGACTCTTGTACTCCCTGTCCTGCCCTCATACTCCAGAGAGAAAAGAATGAGTGAACTACATTCGACTGCAGATATTTGACCAAGAATCTCCCAAACCTTTATTAATAAGCAAAAACCTTGTAATCCATTTCTGCATTGAAAGGGCAGGTAGTTTGCAGAGTCAGGGACATCCAAAATTTAATCATAGTATAGTTTAATGTATGCATAATTACCTTTCTTCAGAGCACTCTGTGCAACTACATCTGTCCAGGAAGACAGATGTAGTTACTCTCAACTTCAGAACACACACTTCCCACACTGTTTGTTTATTGGAATACATGTGTTCAATGCAGAATCTCCTGTGAGGGCAAGAGACATTAATCTGCCTTTGATTAGCATGTAACACAGATCTCTAGCATGTTGTGCAGTTCCTTTCTAAACCAAATGTCTTACCAAAGCCCAATGTATAAGTCAACTGGGACACACAGACAACACACACACACACCCTGTTACTCATATTGGAGTTCCAACACCACCCGTCCTACCCTATAGGGTCTGGTTTGAATGCATCCCATGTGTATGGCAGCAGCATTGCCAGCTGGGCAGCCAATTATTAGTGTACTAATGCTACATATGTATGGGACAGTGCGCATGGAAAGTGTTTAAATGTGACAATGGCGCATGAACACTATACGAATGAGCTCGCATTCTATTTAAATTTGGCTTGAGTGTTCGGCTTCAACCTCATGAGTGTTCTCTTTACTCATTCTTTCTTTTCTCTGCATTGTAAAATGATAGGTTTAAGGGATCGTGCATGTGCCCAAGAGTCTTACCAGCTTGAGTTTTCTCCCAGGAAAATAACGCATGAACAGAGCCAGAATGTTCTTATTAATTGCTTTTGAATGCTGCAGTTGGTGTCTTGTGCTTCAGGTAGTGCTGAGATAATTGAAACAGCTGGGAGTGGGGGAGGAATCAAGTAGGATTCAAGGTGGTCGGCAAAGCTCTGGAGACAAATGTGAATATAAATGTATATTAAAAAATAAACCCAAATAAATAAATACAGAGTTGGTTTCTCTTATTTACTTGTTGGGTTCCAGTGGGACAGAATTCATTCCCACAAGGTTCGATTCTTGCATTTTCTAGTATTATTGAAACCTTTTTAGAAAAATTATCTGTCTGCAGCTAATGTGATGATTCAAAGTGAAGAGATGAGTAAAATTTGCATAATAGAATCACAAAAATGGAAAGCATGCAACATTTGATATTTAAAATAGTCTCATCTACAGCTTTGAGCACAGGTATGAAAGGTTAATAAAAAACCATTCATACAGCATATAAATTGTTCCAAACTTTAAAATGTAAAACAAAATTACGTTCAATCCATCTTGCTGCCTTCTCTTACAAATATATGTCTTCTTACCAAACCTTTCCTACATAAACCCCCACTTGGAAAATTAAAATAAAGCACACTGCACTTTTGACTCTCCTGAATTATACTGTGGTTGTTTAGCATCAGTACCTGGGCCTAGACATACAATGTAAGAACAGAGCAGAAAGTGCCACTGGACATTTGCAGAGTTTTTTCCCCACAATAAAGAGTCATCACAGCCAACTCTTCCACACTTGGGATTGAGCATGTGTCTCTTTCAAGATAGTTTGCCATCCACAGTTTTTATAAATAATAATGATTTTTACAAAAACTGCGGTCAGAGGCACATTTTAGTCTATTAAACATTTTTAATTGATTCACCAATTAATAGACTAAACACTGGAGTCCTACTGAAAAACTATGTGTCTGATGTCTCTACTTGAACAAAGGCCCAGTGGAACAACTGTCCACCTGCATTAGTTTATAGCTGCTGAAACAAGCAACAGAAGATTTTCTCCCGCCAGGGGGGTGGGGGTGAAACTAACCGCCAAAACCTAGCCTCAATCTGGGATTATCTGTTGCTGAAGCAGCACCCTAACCTTGCTCCAGCTGAAACTCCATCCTGAAAGTTTCATCTGTTTACTCACGCCATCGCTTGGAGCAGAGCAATGCCTGAGGCACCTCCTGTAGAGTAGAAGCTTCATTCTAGTTTTATCAATGGATTGTAGTAAATTCTTTAAAAATAGCCAAATTTGTGAATAATCCCCACTTAGCTCTGCAGATTAAACAGATGATCCATTCAGTCAATTCTGCTGGCAGCTTCTCTTCCTCGCCACTAGTAGCTACTGTTTTGAGGCTTACATTTAGGCCAGTATGGACTTTTTGAGAAGATATAAGAAGAGAATGAGAAACAGAACATGAATGATTATAACTGCACTACATTTCCCCCCAGGGGATCATATCACAACTGGATGAAGATTTTATTTTATTTGCACCGTTTTAATGAAAATTCACTCAGCTAGATATTTAGCTAGCCCAAGGAAAGTTTTCCATTTTTTACTTATGATGTGTAGGGTGTCTGCTCTGTAGGTTGAAGATACCATATCTTAAAATGAATCGGGAAGCTGAATATTTCTCACTAGACTCTTTTTATAATTATTATTAAATTATTACTTTTTCTTTCCCCATGCTCTACCCTGTTTGGCAGCTGTTTGACTACATTTCGTATTTGTATGCAGCTAAATTCCTTCATATCACCATGATTATTTCAGCAGTATGGTTCTTTTTTATTTGCTATTAACTCTTGTTGCTGTTACTGATCTTCTGACTGGTCAGTAAGAAACTTGAATATTTCAGTCCCTACAGCATGAGCTTTAGCTTCCAGCTAATATAATTCCACTAGGTGTTTCCTGCTCCCTGCTCCGTTCAATATTTCAGAGATTTCCCATATTTTATTTATTCATTCATTGTATCAGCTCCCCAGTAATGAGAGTTCTCTGGGCAACATCCAAAGAAAATGCAAATTAAAAATCACAATTGCAATACAATTACAAATTAAGAAGCAGGAAATAAGACAACTGTAACATCAAAACAAAAATCACTTGATCAAGATATTAAACCCTTGCAGCCACAATCAATTAGCTAAGAACAGGGATGGAGAAATTGTGATCCACCTGGTCCCATCAGGCAGGCTGGGAGTTGGAAGCCCAGCAACATCTACTGGGCTGTAACTTTCCCATCCCTGGAATAGAGATCTGGAGGTGGGGGGTGGGAATCAACATTTAACAGAGCTAAACAGTCATGCTATAAATCACAGGTCAGCATAAAGTTGTAAAGATCTGGGCAAATAAAAAGGCCTTTGTCTAGCATCAAAAAGACATTAAAGCAGGTGCTAATGTGTGTTTCTGGGGAGGGCATTCCTCTGCTCAATATGGCCTTTCCCCCCATATCTCAGTTGGTGGGAAAGGACTCAGCTGATTAGGCCTTTCCCACTAACTCAGGTATGGTGTTTATCAGAAGAAATTCAGGTATGTGCATATCAGAAGAGGCAATATTTCAAATACTGAAGCCCCAAGCTATGAAGAGCTTTAAAGGTCAAAACTAGGAGTTTGAATTGCACCCAGAAATGGACTGGGAGCCAATGAAGATTAGTCTGTTGCAACCATATTCTGCACCAACTGAAGTTCCGAGGACAGCACCATGCACAATGCATTGCAGTAATCTAAATGGGAGGTTACCGAAGCCATGCTTTCTCTGTCTAGGAAAGTTGAAGCTGGCATACCAAACTAAGCTGGTAAAAGGCACTCTAAGCCACAGAGTCCAAGAGGCCAATTGTGCCTCAAGTACCAAAGGATGGATTACTAAGCACCACCAAGCTTTGGATCTGATTCTAAAGAATCCTTTATGGGGAGTGCAATCCCTTCCAGAACAGGCTGAACACCACTTGTCCATATCGAAACAAGTATGCCATTTCAAGTTTTCATGTGATATGTTCTATTGCTATCAGGATTGGCTGAGATTTGAACCAGGAAATATCTGATCTCCTCTCGGGGTGAGACACTTGAGGCTGCAGAATGAAGGGGAAAGGGGGCAGTAGTAATCCTTTCAGGCTTCCACACCATTCCATCTCCAGACATTTGGTTCTCCCTACCTTAGATTACCTATAAAAGCGTTTAGGAGCACTTTGGACAGCTCCTTGAAAGTTCAGACTAAAACCCAGAGCGGATTCCACTGCCCTACTGACATGGAGACGCAAGCTGGGGCGGAGCAACTGCTGTGACTCTTATCTTTATTCTCTAGCCTATGTTCCAGCCACACAGAAGTCAAAGGTTTCTTTCTAGATATACTTCCACAAGTCTCCCCATCCTCCATTCAGGCAAGCAAGAGGCATTATCATAATTCAAGAACACATTCCAGTTTGGAAAGAGCATTTGAAGAGGGCCTGAAGTAAGGATGGGTGAATCTGTCAATGTTGGTTTCTTTCCATTTCCCAGTATTTCAGTTTTCCACATTTTTGCACCAATTTGCCATTTTTAAGCCCTCCTAAATATTCACCAGCATTTTTGTGTGAATTTTTCCTAATGGGCACATCTTTATGCAATTTTGCATCAGCATTTTTGCAAATCAATTATTTGATCAATTTCTTTATTCAGTTGTAAATAAAGCAAAACAAAAGAGACAACAATAACTGTGTGTGGCTGCTATGTACACGAAAAACTGTTCCATAATATTGCAATATATGTATAAGTAAAAGAAGCATACAAAGTAGAGCCTGAGTACCAAAACTATACAATAAGCCTCTGTCCCTCCATTTCCACATGGACCAAAGATCCAAGGCTCCCACGGTCAAAAAGAGACCCCACCATCCTATCAATAAATCATCATTAAAAGATACCAATCAAGCTGTCCACCAAACATGTCATTGCATTGCAAAGTGGTCATGGTTCTGGTCCAAATAACTGAAAGATTCAATGAACCAGTGCCATATGCTATAAAATTTGTCTGGGTTTTCCTTGCCCCTGAGTAATCTTAAATGGTGAGTTAGCCTTTTGGCCACTAATATAATACTTTTTTCATATTGTTTTCACTAATATGAAATCTTTATGGACACTTTTGTGGACATTTTTGAAGACATTACTTGGCTGGAGAACTGCGTTGCAAAATTCAGAGAAACGTGAGCTTTGAAAGATGGTGGAGTTTCAGTTTCTCGGATTGTTTTTGAAAGTGCGGATTTGATTCACCTTTAAATGTGAACTGGATCAAATTTCTCCCTCATCCCCAGCATGAACCAGGACCAATGTGAGATATTGCCTGGGGACAGGACATGGCCTGAGCCAGCCTTTTCCCGCTCTTGGGTCCAAAGATATTGTTGGACTGCAGCCCCAGCCAGCATGGCCAATGGTCAGGAATGATGGGAATTGTAGACTAGCAACATCTGGGGACCCAAAAGTTGGTAAAAGTTGGTCTGAGCAAAGAGCGAGACAGAGAGATCCAGAGGGCTTCAGCCCTGGTTGGAACCAACTCCATTCTGAATAGCCCTGAGATTTGGACAATAATATTTTCTGTTTTGAATATCCTCGTTGCAGGTCTAAGCTTACTGCGTTTCAGTTCCAGTTTTGAAACATGTTGAAGACTTAGTTGTTAAAGCAAGAATCTAATATTTGCATGAATTGATCTCTCTTTTTGTATTAAGTGAAAGGGGAGGCTTTAGATAAGAAAGGTACTATGCTGAAACCCAGCAAGGCAGTAACTTTTTGGTTGATGTCCTGTAGATATTTATTTATTTATTTGTATCCTGCCTTTCCTCCCAGCAGGAGCCCAGGGCGGCAAGTCTATTTCAACTACACTTGTAATAAGTGGGTTTTAGATTAAACTTGCTCCATGTTCTGTCAACTAGTTTTGTTGTTGTTACATGCATTCAAGTCGATTTTGACTTATGGCGACCCTATGAATCAGCGACCTCCAAGAGCATCTGTCATGAACCACCCTGTTCAGATCTTGTAAGTTCAGATTTGTGGCTTCCTTTATGGAATCAATCCATCTCTTGTTTGGCCTTCCTCTTTTTCTACACCCTTCTGTTTTTCCCAGCATTATTGTCTTTTCTAGTGAATCATGTCTTCCCATTATGTGTCCAAAGTATGATAACCTCAGTTTCATCATTTTAGCTTCTAGTGATCGTTCTGGTTTAATTTGTTCTAACACCCAATTATTTGTCTTTTTTGCAGTCCATGGTATGTGCAAAGCTCTCCTCCAACACCACATTTCAGATGAGTTGATATTTCTCTTATCAGCTTTTTTCACTGTCCAACTTTCACATCCATACATAGAGATTGGGAATACCATGGTCTGAATGATCCTGACTTTAGTGTTCAGTGATACATCTTTGCATTTGAGGACCTTTCCTAGTTTTCTCATAGCTGCCCTTCCCAGTCCTAGCCTTCTTCTGATTTCTTAACTGTTGTCTCCATTGTGGTTAATGACTGTGCTGAGGTATTGATAATTCTTGGCAAGTTCAATATCCTCGTCATACTTTAAAGTTACATAAATCTTCTGTTGTCATCACTTTAGTCCTCTTGACTTTCAGCTGTAGTCTTGCTTTTGTGCTGTCCTCTTTAACTTTCCAGCATAGTGGAAATGGCCTTCTCAGCTTTACAATGAAGCGAACACTCCTTGGTGGTGCCACATTAGAGGTTCAGTGCCTATTGGAACTCAGGTCTCAAACTGGAAACTGTTCGGTGCCAGCTAAGGATTTTTATCATAGGGGGGAGGGGGCTGCCCTGTTGGCATTGACCTGTGACAGGGCCTTCTTGGTGGCAGTTTCCCATTTGGGGATTGCTTGCTCTGGTGAAGTGCATCTGCCTCCCTTATTATTTAACTGTCGGGAAGAGCTTAATAATGTTCCTGTTCACCCAAGCATTTGGCGGCTGAAAGATGCTTCTCCCTGGCCACCTTGAAATGTGACTGCTTTAGACTTCCGGGAAGGGTGACTTCGCTTGTGCCTGCTTTTGGGACGGGCTCCCGCCTCAAAAGAAGCTTATTCAGATATAAATCAGTCAGAACTTTTTTTTTTTTTGACTGATGAAATTTCTCCCGGGCAGGGAGAAACGTAGAGATCAACCTCAAAGCCTGTTTTTGTTGGGAGGACTGGATTTCATTAATTTATGAGATAAGGTCCAGCCAACAATGCCGGACGGACTTTCTAACAAGCTCTATCTGCTTAAGCGATACGTTTATCTTTTCTTCAAAGAGAGAACGGACTAACAGGCAAGCACCCTTCTTTCTATTATTTTTTTTACTTGGTTTAAATTGTTGCAGCAAAAGGAGATTTGTCAGATTGATCGGCTTTGGACAACTTCTGGGTGAGATATAGCTCTTCTCTGTTATTCACGAAATTAACAGCTTATCTCTGTTTCTGTCGCAAAAAGCTGTCCTGGAAGTGCATTCTAAAGATAATAAACAGAAGAGGGATTTCTATTCCTGATTTCTATTCCGAGGAATATTATATTGTCTGGGACTATTCTTTTTTTGGTCTATTTTATTTTGACGAATCTGCTTCTTCACGACGCCACTAACTGTTTTGATGCTGGGAACTAAATTTGTTTTGCATTCTTGCACAAGAGAGATAAGGCAGGTTGCTCTGTTTATACTGTGATGTCATCAAGCCTGGAATATTAACCCAATTGTTGCTGAAATAAGAAGTGGTTCTTCTTTATTTTTGTTTTGCTTTGTTTTCGTGGTTTTAAAAATGGCAATCAAGAAAGTGGCTGAGAATCTGGAAGTAATTATGTTTCAGAAAATAATGGATGAGATTGAGATAACGAAACAAACCCTGCGACAGGGTAGTAAGGAGCTGAAAATTGAACTGAGCAAAATGACGCAGGAGCTTAAAGAAATAGGGGACCCTGTGAGAGAGGAGAATGAGATCAGAGATGAGAAAAGAAAAAATAAAGGGAAGATACAAGCCCTGGAGATTAGAACAAATGTGGAATTGGAAAAAGATCTGGAGTTTATGGATTTTAGAAATAAAATCTACTGTTTGGAATTTAACGTTATCTCTGAAGAAATTAATGAAGATATTAGAGATAAAGTTATCAATGGCTTGGATAATCTTCTGGACTGGAATGATGTGATGGAGCTTGATATAGAGAAAATCTATGGAATTAACTGCAGCCATGTGACAATGGAAAAACTCTTAAGAGATGAGCCAGTGCATTTTGTAAAAAAGAAGAACACAGATATGACTTTACAACAGTATTTCAGCAACTTATTCAGAATGGATGGCAAGAAAATATTTGGGATAGAGGAAATTCCCATCAGACTCTTATTATATGACTATGGCTACAACAGCAAGATTATTATGGAATACTGATAATGGAAGATTGGACACTGAAATTACTGGACTTAACAGGACTATTGAAGATGGAAGATGGAACTAATAGGGATAATGGAATAATGGCTATTGAAATTATTGGACCTAACAGATTCTGATGAGATGGATTAATCGAAATGTTTATTTGGACTATGGTTATGACAATAAGATTATTATAATTATTAACGAGATGGATTAATTGACATGTTTATTTGGAGAAAAATTGATAGATATATTTCTTAAAGAATTGAAACCTCTCTTTGACTTTTTGTGGAAAGAATAAAGTAATGTTTATGAGATTTGATGATTAATTAAGATAACTACTGGAGGAAAGTGATTTTATAATATGATTTAAGAGACAGGATTGTTATATATTGTAGACCTATAACTGATTTGATATGTGACAAATGGGAAGTCAACATTTTATTTTATTTTATTTTTTTGTTCAATCATTTTTGTTTCGTTTTGTTTTTTGTCTTTGAATGTTTTATGATTTTGTTTTCTATGTTTTATGAAAATTTGAATAAAAATTATTGTAAAAAAAGAAAAGAAATGTGACTGCTTTACATGTTTTTGGATGTTCTTAGTTGCTTTAAATTGTTTTATTTTAGTTTTTATGTTGTTTTGCGATTTAGGTGTGTGCTGCCCTGGATTCCTTTGGGAGAAAGGGCAGGATAGAAATTTAAATGATGATGATGAAACAGCCTCCATGTGCCTTACTCCTGCCATAATGCGGCTTACCCATTTTTACAATTCTTCTAGCTGCAGTGGAAATTTCCATGGCTGCTTCCTAGCGTTTCCTGGTAAGCAGTAAAAATCAAATGGAATGGTACTCTGTACATTGCTATGCTGATAAAGGAGAGGCAACATGGAGAGGCTGTTTACTTTCATATAAGCGAGGCCTTTGTTTCCCTGGCAGAAGCAGAGCCAGTGTGCATTTATTCAGTGGTGGCTGGTGCCCATTGGGACTGGTAGGGCAGAAGGCAGTAGGTGGCAGCAGAGCCCATGAGAGGCAGAACCAACTCATTCTAATTTTGGCCCCATCCTTCCCCCATCAGGGTTCTACAAGGACAGCACTGACACTAAAGGGAAGGAATCTGATGCCCAGGGCTGGTTGTGAATAAGAAGGCAAGCAGGTGACGGTTGACTGGAGGCAGACTGAGTTTGGTGGGGCCGTGCCCCATTTGCCCTAACACACCAGCGTCCACTGCATCCATTGGCTCTGGTGCAAGAAAACAGCTACAAAGAAATTAGATGCATCCATTGTACCCTCTATAACAACTGATTTGGCTAGCGCTGGTCAAGTGGTCTCTGCCAACCCCTTATAAGAACTCCTTTGATCATCTTGCTTCTCCAGGCTGAGCAGCAAGGGTTCCGCCCTGCTTCAACAAACACCATCATCATTGCCCTACTCTGCTTTGGCTTTGCTCTGCTTTGGTTCATGTCATCCACGCCCTAAGGCACAAGTGTTTCTGCCCATCTGGATTGACACTCCTAGCTACATGTCCATAGGGGTTTTGAGTTTAAAGGTGTCTTGGAGGTCATCTAGTCCAACCCCCCTGCTCAATGCTGCAGTCTTGCAACCTGACAGCCATCCATCCTTTGCTTAAATACCTATAGTGAAGGAGAGCCCACCAGATCCCAAGGCAGTCTGATCCACTGCCAAGAGCTCCCATTATGACATTTCTTTTAAAGTTTGGCTGAAATCTGTTTCCTTATAGTTTCTCCCTGTTAGTTCTAGCCCTGCACTCTGAAGCAACAGAAAACCAGTCTGCTTCATCTTCTACATGAAACTGCTCTTCAGATATTTGAAAATAGCTATGAAGCTCTCATATCTTCCCTTTATATTCTCTTCTCCTGGCAAAACATACCCAGCTCTTTCAGCCATTCCTCACAGGACTTGATTTCTCACAGAAATTTGGTTCCAGACATCTCATCATCCTGGTAGACCTCCCCTGGCTGTGCTCTAGTTTGGCAATGCCCTTCTTAAAATGGGAACAGGACAGAGACCACCAAGTGTGGCCTGATGAGGGCAGAACAGAGCAGAACTGTTACTTCTTGTGAACTGGACACTATCCTTCTGTTAATGCGGCCTGAGATTGCATTTGCTGTTTTAGCGGCCGCATCACTCTGCTGGCTCACATTCAGCTTGTGATCTGCTAAGACATCTAGACCCTTTTCACTGCTACCAAGCTGTGTCTCCCTGCTGTCCCCACCATCCTAATGTTAGAACCCTAAGTTGGCCAGTGTTGGAAGCAGATTGCTAAAAGTGAAATAACTCCTGTAACGTTGTACTGCCACGCTAAACTTGGTGACAGATGTGAATGAAATATTGCACTGGAACTCTGTCCTTGTCTGTTTCTGCTTGCTTTCATTAACATACTTGGCCCAAGTACCCCTGTTTTCCTAAAATGGAGTCTGACAGTACCATTTACTTTCCAAGTACTGCTGATGCAATCTTGCCTGCTAAGATGCCGTCAATCATTAATCACAGTGGGCAGCATTCGCCACAGCAGTCGCCACGACAAACAAGAGAGGGGAGCGAGATGAGCTGGAATGAACTAGATCCACCCCCAGGGCCTAAAGGTGTTGCCAGAGAAGCACTAGACACCTGCACCCTTGCCTGGACAATTGAAGATGTTGATTGATTGATTGCCATAAATTGGAGGAATAAGCACAAGAGAAAATGTTCCTGTAGTTGGGGAAGGGACACACATAAGACGAGCCCTTGTTTCATCACAACAAAGGAACCTATGGCTTTCCAGATGTTGGTGGGTTGCAATTCCCATCATCCCTGAGCATTGGCCATGCTGGCGGGGGCTGATAAGGGCTGAAGTCACACAATATCTGAAAGGCCACAGATTCCCCATCCCTGGTTTACGTAGCCCAAGCTGCTTTCAAACATGGAGCTTATTGCATTAGTTTAACAGATTAAAATCATAGCGCTTCTCCGATTTCTAAAATTCCTTTCACAATGTAGTACCTATTGCGCTATGGAACAGTAGCTTTTTCAGCCGATATGCCATCATTTTGCGCAACTGACTTTCGCACAGCTGCAATGAATATCTTGTTTTTGTCCCTCGCCCATTATACGCATGCACACTGTAGTTCCCCACTGTGTAGGAGGTCTAAGATCTCATCCCATCACCATGCAACTCTTCTCCCTTTAGCATCTGACTTTCTTTTTTTCTTTTTGAATTGTATAGACACAGGGGTGTGTGTGGGAAATGCTGCTGCTATATGCTGGAATACCAGTAAAATTTTCATCAGGCAAAAACACACACATACATACGCTCACCTAAAGGGTAGGAATGCACTGCATGCTGGGATGTCTGTCACATGAGCAGCTATAGCATGTGAAAAATTCCCACACTTTTCCGGGTACCCAGATTATTTCTTGTATTAATTTATCACAAAAATTAGCAGTCAACGTGCACTATATTCCACTAGAATTCCTGAACTAGCTTGTACGTTGTGTGAGAGGTCAAATACAATGCACAAATTACCAGGTAAGAAATCGGCAGAATAACTGAATATAAGCGCAGTGTGAAAGCAATCCCAGTGTCCTGTTTTCCACTGTGGCTAACAAGATATTTCTGAGAGCACGAGCAAGGCATAAAGACCATGCTGTTGCCCCCTGGCTACTGATATTCAGGGGCACGCTGCCTCTGCACCTAGCCTGGAGTAGGCAATATGGTGCCCTCCAGGTATTGCTGGACTCCCAACTCCCAACTGATCCAGCATGGCCAATACACAGGGATGATGGGAGCTGAAGTCCAACACCTGGAGGATAGTACGTTGGATACCCATGCTTTTAGATATTAGCTGGCTGATAGATCTCTGCTCCATGGAATTTGTCTAATCCCCTTCTTAAAGCCATCTAAGTCAGTAACTATCACCATATCTTTTGGCTGTAGATTCCATAAATTAATTATGTGCTGTGCAAAGGAGTACCTTCTTTTGACTGGCCTGAATCCAATGCCATTCTACATCATTGGGTTACCCCGAGTTCTAACAAAAAGAGAAAGAACCTCCATCCACTTTTCTGACATCATGCATGATTTTATAAGCCTTTCCCCCAACAGGGCGAACTCTTTGCAAGTTTACTTGAATTCAGTAGGGATTATGCCCTTGTCCATAGGACTCCAGACTTCATTTTCTTATTTTCTAAATAAAAAAAGCCTTAAATGCTTTAGCCCAGGTATGGGGAACCTGTGGCCTTCCAGATGTTGTTGGACTCAAACTCCCATCGTTCCTGACCATTGGCCATGCTGGCTGGGGCTGATAGGAGCTGGAGTCCAACAGCAAATGGAGGGCCACAGGATTGCCATCCCTGCTTTAGCTGTTTAGCTCTGGAACCTTTAAACATAGGTTTAAATGCATGGATAATTCTGCATGTACAGGGCCTTGTGCGCTCCCTGGAGTTTTTGTTTTGTTTTTCAAGTACTGCAGCAAGAAAAGCTTGATTCGGTGACCTATACATGTTATACCAATTGCATAATTTATGCTGCAGGATTTTGAAAACCAGTTTGCATAATTCTGTTCTATTTTTGTTAGTTGTAGGAGAGCCACTTTAGCCCACCCTCAGCCATTGAAAATCATATTGAACCACTTCTCTCTTCTGAGATTTTAGCAGATGTTGCCCACAAATGTTCAAGTGTGTCTTTACAGCCAGAAGAGCAAACAAACAACCCCCCCCCTTGCTTTTAAAAATTCTGAAATGAAAGCTGAATTTCTCAGGCTGCTGAATTCTAAGCCCCATATGATGATTTGTTTTTTCCTGTGCTTCTGTGGAATTGGAACGTAAACGAGCCTTGCCTTAGCATATCAACAGAATTTGTGTTTGGAGGGAATCTCCTGTAATGCTTATGTGTCAGAAGGGGTGAACAGCTGTCTGAGCTCTTCAGCGTATATGGGTAATGATTCAGCGGCTGAAATCTCTTTAAGAACAATATTAAATAACTATCAGACCCAAACTGGATGTTAGTTGACCATGGACTTGTGACATCGAGAGACAGAATTCAGGAGGAGACATGTCACCCATGGATGTACACTGTGACACTTTAAAGAGTTGAATTAGACAGCGTTAAGTATGTTTCTGGTTTAGCGATAAAGGATTACACCGGGAGAATGTAGAGGCCATTGAGAATAAGTGTAGGAGAAGGGACCTTAAATTAATTGGTATTGCAGAAGAGAACAGTTGACATTGAAACAGCTAATAACCAATAATGGTAAGGACTTGTTAGAAAGTTTATTCCACCCTTGAAAGTGGAAAAGCTGTACAGAATACTAAGAGGTGTTATCTATGCAGTGGCCTCCTTTTCCTTGTGAGGTTGAGGTTGATAGAGGTGCTGTGAAGTTTTAAAGTAAAAAAATGACCCTCAGGAAGTGATGGGCACCAGGTTCTGTACATAACACACATACTCTACAGCAGCCTTCACCAGTGTGGTGTCCTCCAGGTATTTTGGACTACAAACTCCCATCAGGCCTAGCCAGCATGTGCCAGAAGGTGGCAACAAGAAAGGCTGCCCTACAGGCTCTGTATCCATAATGCCCCACTTTGAGAACTGGGATTGTGTTGGCTATTGAGCAGTCTGTGGGCCATATGTGCCTCCCGCCCTTCCCAATATAAAGCGGGATATCATCCTAGAGCAACTTTTTCAGCTTGAGGTCCACATTTCCTCATGGAAAACCTTCTGGGGCCTATATACCAATGCTGTATGTGGCCAGACACACCCCACTCTTCATCCAAGTAAACAAGAGCAGTTATCACAGCTCAAGGACACATTTCAGCCAGCGAAAGTCACTATGAAAGCCCAGCTCCAAGTGCCCCCTCATTCTGAAATGCAGAATGTGGCCACAAGAAAGGTCTTTTCTGTGGCCTCCATGTTTGATAAATGCTTTCCTTAAAACCAGTAGCCAACATGGTGCCCTCAAAAGGGTGTTGGACTACCACTCCCATCATCCCTTAATACTGATCATGCTGACTGGAGCTGATGGGACACTCCCCCTGCTCCAAACCAATAGGCTTTAACCTTTTCAAATGTGAAACTAATACATCTTTAGTCCAATTTCCCCCCCAAAATCATGTTTTATTTTGTTATTTCAGCGTTACAATTCATAATGAAGACGGCATTTTTTAAGGAATTGTTACTGGGTGTCCATTTTTTTTCATTCAAATGGTTTAAAATGGCTTTACCACATACAAACTCTGATATTTGGATCAAGGTGAAAGTGGTTATAAACAACAACAACCAGGGAGTGAATACAGCCTTGCAAATGCATTTACACAAGTTACTAGTCTAGCAAAAGTCTTACTAGCCTACCCACCCACCCACCAATATATACATGAATTAAAAACAGATTAAAATTTAAAACTGCTACTTATGATCCACACCCTGCTGTAACATTTGTATGGAGAAAAACACACAAATACATAGAGAGCTAGGCATCACATTGTACAGGGAGAGAGCTTTTGTTAAGAGGCTGTCAGAAAGACTGGTGGTTTGTAATAACCCTAAGAATTATTGTATAATGTGCCCCTATGTTCTACTGTTTCTATTCAATTTCACTAAAATTTCATATCTTCAGTGTTTCAGTGGCTTTCATCTAATCTGAATGTGCATTCTTAGTTCACTGATCAAATTTTATGTATCCATTTGTGTCCACTGGGTGTCCAAAAGCTAGGACTGGTTGTCCATTTGGATACACAGCTGTTATTGAAAAATGTCTTGGTTGAAGATCAATGCTGTATATCAGTCTCTCCCAACCTGCTGCCATCCAGATGTTCTGGACTATAGTTCCCATCATCCCTGACCATTCACCATGCTGACTGGGGCTGATGGGAGCTAGAATCCAACAACATATGGAGAGCATCACATTAGCTACCCCTGATGTTAACAACAACAATAAATAACCCTGCCCGGCACCTACTCTAATGTCTTCTTGGCCCTGTGCAAAGAATGTATTCTCCCAGTGTCTTTTTTTAAATCATAGTTTTAAAAATAATTTATTTTAGTCCTGTTTAATTCCTCTGGTGATTAGTTTTGCTTGTTTTTATTTTTATTTAAGTCTTATAGGTTTGTGATGATGCTCAAATTCTTTTTAGTGTGGTCTTATTATGAACTGCTTTTTGAATGTAACTGGATGTTTTCATTGTTCTGTGTTTCATTGGGCATCACCCAGAGGCTTTCACATGAAATGGAAATGAACTGCCTTCAAGTCGATTCCGACTTATGGTGACCCTATGAATAGGGTTTTCATGGTAAGCGGTATTCAGAGGGGGTTTACCATTGCCTCCCTCTGAGGCTGAGAGGCAGTGACTGGCCCAAGGTCACCCAGTGAGCTTCATGGCTGTGTGGGGATTCAAACCCTGGTCTCCCAGGTCGTAGTCCAACACCTTAACCGCTACACCACACTGCCTGTCTTGAGGTGACCAATAAAATAAAATAAATGCAGGCATGTTGGAGTTGGGTCCTTCACTCACAGCCCCTATCTTGTTTGTGCCCTCATTCACCCATTCAGCTGAAAGTCTGAACAGAGCTTTTCTTGTGCTGTGAATCATCCCCTGTGCACTCAAGGTCTAACTCATACAGCCACCCAAGTCTCAGAAGCTGCCCACCCTTGGGTGAGAAAATTAGCCTTGGCCTGTGGGAGAGCCGGCTTTGTGAAGGAGAGGAGCGTCTTGAGGGGACTTTGAGCAAGTAGGAGTTGAGCTGACAGTAGAAATACAGTAAACAAAGAGGAATAAAGGTGCATCAGCTGAGAAGGAGTACACAAGTGGTGGACAGATACTATGGCTGCAGCAGCAGACGTGGATATCTGCATCACAAAATGGCTGCCACGTAGCAGCTGCTTCTTAAATCCTGCTGCATGGCAGCTAATCTGTTGTCAGAGAGCTGACCTCTAGACAACCAGCCTTGGTGAAGGTTGGCTACCAGGAGGTAAGAGAACAGGCTGTGAATCAGAAGCCAGAGCCTGTGAGGACTATGTTGTCCACACGTAATCTCAGGGCCAAACTAGACGATATGTTAGCTACATAATGAGTGGGAGTTAACACACATTGCCCGTTCAGGTGAACCAATCCAGATCGGGAACCTAGCATGGGGGAAGTAGTAACCCTTTGCTCCCTGCTGTGATCCTGATCCTGGGGCACAAATGCAATTTGTATTAGAAGGGGGGGAAACCGTCATTTCAAGGAAGTTTTTTCATTCTTATGTCAATTGCAGGCGTAAGGGTCCTGCTCTGTATCATGACCATAGCAGAGGCAAAAGTTAATGCCTCCCTTAACCCCTTCTCAACTCTAGGTTCTCAATCCTGATTGGGCCCCTTGCCCTGACAATTTGTGGGGGGGTGGGGACCCTGAATGTAAAACAGATACATAGCTTAACATATTGTTGAGTTTGAGCTTTGGCCTGCATGGGATAGGAAGCTTTTCTAGTTCTACCTGGCATGAAAAGCCAACAACCAGCCTGAATGGATGGAGTCAGTCTGAAACCCAAGACCCCTTTATTAACTTGGGATGGAAGTTCTCCAAGCTATAGTCTTCATATTCTATTCTATTGAGTCTTGTCCTGGGCCACCTGGCCAATCTCTGGGCAGTTCCCAGTGGGCCTGGCTGGCTGAGGTACAGAAGAGCCAAACAAGGAACTGAGTAATCTGAAGGCTTAAAAGGGTCAGCAGGGCCTTCACTTTAAATAGCTCCACCGTACATTCCCTTAGGAGAGCTGTTTGTAACCCCTAAAGGGCCCATAGCTGATTCTGCAGCCACGTTCCTGTACAGCAAGAGAAGTCTGAGGATGATGGGAAAGCTGCAGCCTCAAGCCAGGATGGTATTAAACAGGGTGTTGAGGGCTTTACCCTGTCCCAGGATGGTGTCATGGCCCCGTCGGAGGACTCATCAGACAAAGATGACTCGGGAGTAACAGCAGCAGACCCAGAAGCAAGCAGCAGACCCAGAAGCAGAAACGGAGGAAACTCCTGAGAACCCAGCTCCTTCTCCCCCTCAGCTGCAGAGCACCCCAGACACAGCTGAAGCCCTTCAGCCAGACACAGACAGTGAACAGGATACTCCCCCCTCACCTGCAGAACGTAGACAGCAGAAGGTCAGGCAGAAGAGGGGCAGGCCTGTCCACTTAAGGCCAAAACGCTGATGGCTCACACCTGCTGACAAACCTGCTCCTTAAAAGACAAACCTTGGCGTCAGCTTGTTGCTGACTACAATGTCAGGTGTGGCTTCTTGTGTTTCCAGATTCCCTGAACCTGATCTCGGACTGACCCCTTAGCACTTGAACCCGGACCTCTACCGACCTCACTTCTGGCTTGGCATGTAAGCTTGGAAAGGGCCTTGCCCTTATCGCGCTTCATCCTTGTAGCCTGGCAGATTTACGACCGAGCTGCCAGCTAAGGACTTTCCCGCCCTGGTAAATACCCAGGAGTTTCCAGCCCCGCCTGCACTGCTGTCTCAGTGCAGAGCTGACAGATGGGGTGACTGGTGAGTCATCTGAATTAGAATCTTCCTCAGGCAGGCGTTGGGACCCTGAAGCAGGGAACATGGCATTTGGTGGCCATGACTCACTACATGAGTTCCTGGTTCTAGCCCTGGGAACTCTTGACTTTCATCCAGTGAATCTTCATGTGCAGCAGTTCACCATTTGGAACAGCATTTCCGCTTGGTATGCATTCTTGAACTCTGTAGCCCACACATGTGCACTAAGGACCCAGGTAACTGGTCTCAGCCCCAACTCAAAACCAAAGCAGACAAGATGGGCTGCAGTGCCCAAGCAATGCGCCATAGCAGCTGTGTATTGGGATTGGTCTCAAAATTATTGGGCTCCTGCTGGGAGGAAGGGCGGGATATAAATAAAATAATAAATAAATAAGTAAATAAAATGTCTTTCCTGTGCATGAACTAGGATGCAAGCTGAGCCAGCAATATCTGTGAGTTCAGCACCAGCCATAGGACCAAACCAAAAGTATTTGCTCTTAGGTCTTCTCCAATTAGAGTCTGTTAGACTCTTTGTGCTCACTAACCCCACTGAGATACCAGCACATTTGAAATCAGAAGTTGGCAATCCTAATGGAGGAGGCACTCTCAAGTGGTCACCATGGACCTGCTACCTCTTGTGGAGATATTTTGGGAATGCTACTGATATACAAAATGATTTTGGCTTGGGTGCATTTTGTAACAGGCTCCCAAGGACGTGGCAAGGATGAGGAGATGCAGGTGAAGAAAGCCTCCACACCTTTCACTCCTGAAGCTAGTCCTGGGCAGAGAGGACCTCTCACCTCGGTTTTTGTCAACCTACTGAGACATGCCCACAGATGCAACTGTTTCATAACTCATTAACCACAAGTACTGGTTCCAAACTAAGACTCTTGTCATCCAGTTAAAGAAATAGTAGTTGATTGATCAAATGAGTTTTGCAATGCAATACTGTGAATGCTTGCTTGGAAATAAGTCACACGGAGTTCAATGGGACAGACTTCCAGAAAAACATCAGCACAATCCTGTACATGTCTACTCAGAATGTTTGCCACAATCCTATGCATGTCTACTCAGAAGTAGAGCTCCCTGAGTCCAATGAGGCTTATACCAAGGTAAGTGGGTATAGGACTACATCTTTAATTAAATCAGCATAAACTTGCATATGGCTAAATAATGGTTTCAAAGGAAAAAAGCATCCTTACCTTGGTTTTACATGGTGTTGGCATGCCTGTCCATTGACTGGACAAATGTTGTCAGCTAACCAGTCAATTGGCCACATGTTATTTGACAGCTATCAAATATTATCAAATATTCCATCAAGTCATTATGCTGATTAGCCTGCTGTTCCTTAGCACAAGTGCCTTTTAGAATGATTTCATCTTTTTTTAATTAGTTGCTGCTCCTTTGCTTTATTTCTGTTTTAATTCCTTTTTAAAAATCACTTTTTGGTTGGCCCTGGTGTTCTAGAGTAAAAGCCGAGCAGAAGGAATTGTTCAGTGAATCATTAATATTTATAGAAACCTTACCTAACATTCTTAAAAGTTTCAATAATTACATTTTAAGGTTAATTTCACCCCCAGATCTAATTTGTTTTTGTGATTAGTAATACATATCAAACCTGTTGTTTATTAAAGCATTTTTAATGGTAAGTTGATGCTTTTAAAATACTTTACCAATATTTGACCAAATCTTTTTTCTTTACTGATCAAATATGCAACCCTCTAGTGTATTTATCTGTCAAAGCTGGTGCCATCCACTGTGAGAGCGGGGAGGAAATGTATTTTCTAAGATGCCAGCTGCAGTTGATGCTAAGTACTTGTATTAAAATAGAAATTACTCCAGTGTGGTGTAGTGGTTAAGGTGCGGGACTACAACCTGGGGGACCAGGGTTCGAATCCCCACACAGCCATGAAGCTCACTGGATGACCTTGGGCCAGTCACTGCCTCTCAGCCTCAGGAAGGCAATGGTAAACCACCTCTGAATACTGTTTATCATGAAAACCCTATTCATAGGGTTGTCACAAGTCGGGATCGACTTGAAGGCAGTTCATTTCCATTTTCCACTTGTCAACCCCCTCTCCCTGCCTTAGTTTCCCTCCCCTAGAGCTTCCCTCTCTACAAGCACATCATCTCCTCTCCATGCGACAGAACCTTCTCTGTCATGGCACCTAGACTATGGAATGCCCTCCCCTATGAGATAAAATCAACCACCTCTCTTCCTATTTTTAGATGGCTGCTGAAGACCCATCTTTTTATACAAGCATTTGGTTAAATTTCCACCCCTGTGTTTTGATGTTTTTAAGGATTTTATGGACTTGTTTATGTATGGTTTCTTTGTATGTTTTTGTATTTTTTAATTTCTGTACCATTTTTATATATGCTTTGCAATTTTAAATCTTTGTAATCCACCTTGGGACCTGCATTCCAGGTGAGACGGACAACAAAAATAAATGTAGCATTATTTATTATTCTGCCTCAGTTTCCTTCCCCAAGACCACAGTATGTCCTTTTTTCCTCACCTTCTGAACCCACAAGAGTGCAACAATATTTCCCCCATGACTACCATCTCTCCCATCCACAATTCCCCACCAAAAGAACAATTCTGCTTAGTTTGTGTGACTCTTGCGCCCCCTAGCAGTTCAGATTGCTGTCACGGTGTGAAGACAAACCAGTACAAATATTAGAGAGAGAGACAAAATTAAAGTCTTTTTTGTAAAGAAAAAAAAAAGGCCAATAAAACAAAGATGCCTTTCTGTCAAAAAAAAACTTGTGGAATGATGATAAAGGGAGCAATCCTGAGCCTCCAGGAAGGGTAGCTGGGAGGTTGCTGTCAGAGAGGAAGAGATTAGAGGCCTTCCAGGTGCAGCAACAACAGTCTCCACTGCCATTGTGGATCTGTCATCGGAACTTCAAGGCCAAAAGGAGGGTGTTCGGGGGGCATGTCAGGAGCAGATAGGGGGAGGGTTTTGATCTGCCAGGTCCAAAGTCCCCTTGTTCCTGGACACTCCTCTGGGGGCAGGGAGAGGACTATGCCTGTCTTGGAGTTGGCATAGTTATTTTCCCTCCCATTGGATGAAGGTAAAAAAACCCAAGTAAAAAGCTCTACATTCTCCCTCTCTCACTGTCCTGTGCCGTGCCGTGCAAAGCAGGTCTTTCAGAGTGGCAGCTCCTGTGCCATGGGCTCCCACCCAACCACCATCTATAGGTCTGTTCCACCCCCATGCAGTCACATACGTGTCTATTCAGAAATCAGTTAAGTGTGTATAGGTCAGATACAAACAGAACACAGGAATCGGTCTTATCCCAAGCCAGATCACTGGTCCATCTAGCTCAATGTTGTCAACACAAACTGGCAGCAGCCCTCCAGGGTTTCAGGCAAGAGTCTTTCCCAACCCTATCTGGAGACATCTGGGTTGAACCTGGGACCTTTTGCATGCAAAGCACGTGCAACACCATTCTGACTTAATTGCGGGAAGAAAAAAATGCCTTAAAAGGGTAGATCAGAGTCATGACCGGATGGAGGGATGCAAGAAGGAAAAAAGAACTTGCATGGCTTTGGGAATCTGCTGTTTCATGCAGATTTTATGATGCAATGGCCCTTTGATAGTAGACTATGCCAACCAGGATGCATTTAGACTATTATCTTACAACTAGGAAGGAAAAGTACCAGGCAGGGATTTTATATATAATTATGCATGTAATAAACCACTTTTATACTTCATCAGTGGCAGCTAACTGAGAACACCCATAAGCTCAGAACTAGCAATCTACTATTTTAAGATATCCCAGAGCAAGTTAATTTTAGAGTTAGTGCTTTGTAATTTTAACTAGAGCATTGCATCATTGGAGGATTTCACTTTTGCAGAGTTTAAAGAAGAGCTGCTTCTTGCCAGTCATGATTGTCTAGGTAGCAGGAAATCTCCTATTTGTATGCGGGTGTAACACCCTGGAGAATGGAATTCCAGCAGACAGCCATCACCTGAGATGTGAATGAGCCCTAAGCCTGACCTAGGTGAAGAAAGAGCTATCCCAGATGTATACTATATTCAGGGACGGAGAACCAGATGTTGCTGGACTACAGTTCTCATTATCCTATTTCCAGTGCCAGCTAGGGTTGGTGTTTATTATAGTCCAACAACATCTGGAGGGCCATCACTGCTATATAGTATAGTCATCCTGAAAGACGTATGAGCAATTTTCATCATTCTAATGTTTAGGTTTTGTTGAATGCTACTTTCACATCCTGCCCTGGCAGATGTTCCCAACTAGCCTACAATAATGGTCTAAAAACAAAGATGTCCTCTTCTCAGTTTGAGAGTCATCTGCAGCTCGCAGCTGGGCTGAGTGGAGGCATTGTAAAAAAAAAGAAAAAGAAAAGGTAGGATGATCCAATGCAAAAGAGGACTGCATTCCGACACCTTTAAATATCTGTGTAGAAGAGGAAATTTCATGTAAGTGACACCTGCTAAAATTGCCTCTTCTACCCAACTTTGAAAGGTTCAGGAGCTCTGTCCTCTTTTGCATCTGCCCACTCTAGGTATAACAACTAATTTTAAAATGTTTACTTCTGTCTTTTACTAAGTAATTGAGTGATTAATTTACATTAAATACTTAGATAATAGGTTGGATCTAGATTGAGTTAGGGTGCAATCCAAACCACCGATCCACTGTGTGGAGGTGGGGTAGAGGCAGGCCTGTAGCCAGGGAGGGGCAAATGGGGGCATTGCCCCCTTAGACCTGTGCTTCACCCCCCCTAGGATTTTTGGGGGAAATTATCCCAAAACAGCTCCACCAGCCTCCACTCACAGAGTGCCACTGGAATAACTTCACTGGCATAGAGCTCCCTGTCCTGCCTACCAAAAGTGCAGGCAGATATAGGTACTGCTGTTGGATGTTCTGCTGGCAGAAACTCACAGAAAGCCCAGAAATCGGTGAGGGAGGGGGAGAGGCTTAGCTGGTCCAGGATCATCTGGATCCCAAGCCAGTCTCACTGCTGTCACTTCATAGCAATCAGACCTGATCCAGGCCCAATTGCTATGTAGACCACAGCAGCCTTTTTCTTCTCCTGCCCCCTCCCCACCTTCAGCCCTAACTGGCAAGAGCGGTGGGACTATGGATGTTGCGGTGACATTGGGCTGGTCACAGGCTCTCAGCTTAATCTACTTCACATGGTTGTTGTGAGGACAAAATGAGTCCCTTGGAGGAAAGATGAGAAATAAATAAATGCATACCCAGTGAGACCAGGCTAATCCACAGGCTTCACATTGCCCAAGAATCGCAGTGGGGGTTGCTGCAGATTTTCATTCTCTTCTCTGCATGAAGGGAGCTCTGACTATATGCTAGTTTGGGTAGCTTGCTGGATGACGTCCCAATCTCAGGTCACCAGCTTTCTTTGTTCAAATCCCAGAATCACTGACACAGCCCTACTCATTAAGGCACTCCACCTTTAGAACGTCATGTCCCTCCTCGACATTCTAATCTTTTCAGAAAGCCTTTTCAGACCCATAATTATTTGTTAAATGTGCATATTACCAAGACAGTATGGTGCCTTTTGGTAATTGAAGGAAGCATGAGAGAAATTGCTGTATGGTAAACCAGAAGTACCACTCATTGTTTAAGATGAGCAGTATTTAATATTATTGTTCATTACAGACCAGAACCAAAATAGTCTGAAGATTTATTTTAAGAAATGTGCCCTTAACTCCCACAGATTTAAAAGTGGCTCCCACTGATTAATGAATTAAAGTTTTTGTGGATTAATCCATTAATTCAGGTTGATTAATCTACACATTAAAGACCCAGCTGGAATTATAATTGTTGTTTTGTCTTTGACCCAAGAACTGAATGCTAACTTCACTCCGTTTACATGTTATAGCAAAACGTAGGGCCAATTGAAAGGACTGCTGCTTTGCTATTACTTTTCTCTGTAACTTTTTAATGTCGCTGTGGTGAAGACCTTGCATCAAATTCTTCTCTTTTTATGATTCCTATTCTAACCACAAATGTTAACAAAGCTAATTAATTTCTAGGGGGAAATGATGGTTACCTGTGTTGCAAAGTTGTTCACAGCTTCACTGTTTCAGTGTTATAGCAAATCTCCCACCATTATAGAATTGCAGTTGCTTATTCAGAGAATTATCTGCCTATCACAGCCACCTCCCTGTTACAAGAATTCACAGTGATCTAAGGTGAGGTATATAAAGAATGAAAAGGAAGAGTCATATTAACATATAGGCTAACTAGACAGTCTTAAATCATAGCCAAGCAAGAAATCACAGAGACTGGGGACTAACAGCCGCTTTCAAATCTGGCTGGTTAAAGGTGTGTGCCTGGTGTGAGGCTATACTTCTAAATGAGGCCGAATTCAACTTGACATTGTGTCTATAACATTGACTTCATTGTCAGCTAACAAATTTGATTCTGCATGCCAGGTTTGCTGACATAGAGTGCTTGAGTACAGCGCATCATATACCTTTAGTTCATTGTCTAAAACCCTGTCGCCCTGATGGGTTTCTTTTTATCACATGACTGGGTTTGGCAGTCAACAGCATTTCCCAAACTTCTGATAGCTGAGCCATCCTTTAGAACATTTTCATCTGCTCCTGTCTCCAAGGGGCTCATGGTGGCATAAAACATCTCTCCCCTCCCCCCACCACCAATTTTATCCTCACTACAACCTATGAGGCAGCTTCAGTTGATGAAGAGAGATCGGCCCAAGGTCACTCAGTGAGCTTTGTGGTTGAATTGCAAGGATGGGAAGCCTGTGGCACTCCAGATGTTGTTGGACTCCAGCTCTCATCACTCCTGACCATTGGCCATGCTGACTGGGCTGATGGGAGTTGTAATCTAACACATGCAGAGGGCCACAAGTTTCTTATGCCTGCTGAATAGCACTTTGAGCCTGCCTGGGTCACCCCAATTGTACTTGAACATTCTACCTACCCTAGATGTAGCCAACATGGTCCCCTCCAGATGTTGGACTACAACTCCCATCAACCCCAGCTAGCATGGCCAATGATCAGAGATGATGGGAGTTAGAATCCAACAGCATCTTTTTAGCTGCAGTTACAGGGAGGGGAAAGAAAAAAGAAAGAACCCTGTCACCTCACATTAACAGAATGCTTAAACATATATACATCCATTTAGTTTACATGTATATAGATCAATATATGCCATCCAAATATGTGTCCAGATTAAGTTGGTGTTTATAGAAAGTACGCTTGATGGTAGCAAGGGCATTTAGGTCATCAAACCATTTCATAACAGTTGGCAGGTATTTGTCCTTCCAGGCTCGAAGTATCTTAGCGACATTTAGGGCTCGTAAAGTCCATTGTTGTTGCCATGCCATTAATTTCCATATAACAAGGATATAATTTAAAGGTACATGGACATCCGCAAAATTAAAGAATTTCACCAATACAAAGTAAATACGGATAACAGCTTTAAACCAAAAAGAAAATATCACTGGACATGCCCACATCATATGCCTCAATGCGACATTTCCAACAGTGCACCTCCAGCATCTATATGAACTAGACAATGCCTTCCTATAAAGATGTTGGGGAGTTCAATATTCCTAGAATACCAATCTTTGCTGAATTGATTTTTAATCTATAGAAACATTTTGTATGGATTCTAAAGCAGTTTTCCATGGTTTCGCATATTCTGTTTGTTCCGTTCTTCCCTAAGTTCTTGAACTTCCACTCTACATGTCTCCATTAAATATTTTTAAACAACACTTGTGGGTTGGGTTTTCTGAAAAGATCTAATTATTAGAGTTATATCCCGCACCTTCCTCCAAAGGAGCCCAGGACGGCATTGAAAGATCTAGAGTTTAAAGTGTAGGTGCCTTCCTGCATAGAGTCATAAGCAAACCTTTCTTCTAAATCTTCCTTATCTTTCCAGCCTTATCAATCTGCTAGGATGAATACAGGAAAACCCTACTGGATCATCCCAAGTGCCTATTTAGTCCAACATCCAGTGGTCAACAGATGCCTCTGGGAAGCGCGAAAGAAGGACACAAGAGCAATAGCCCCTCACTGTGGTTCTCCAGCAATTGCCTCTGATTCTGGAGGTAGTAGCCTTTGATAGCCTTATCACTAGCTTATGATTAGCCCAGTGCATTACAAAACACTTTCTTGGATCAAGGAAGAGATCTGTCACAAGCATCACAATATGTCTCAGCATGAGTCAGTGTTCTGTATATGCTTCACAGAAAGAACCCTGCTGAATCAGACCAAGGATTCATCCAGCCCAAGTGTGGGGAACCTTTGGCCTCCCAGATGTTGCTGAACTACAGTGCCCATCCTCCCTGGCCATTGGCTCTGCTTACAGGGGTGATGGGAGCTGTACTTCAGCAACATCTGGAGAGTCAAAGGTTCCCCACTTCTGATCTAGTTCATCCTTTTTTACACCATCTACTTCCTGTCTTATATAGTAGCCAGCAAGATGTCTCCACTAAGCCCATAAATTGAACCTGAAAGAAGCTACTCTCTCCCACTGATGCACCTCACCAATTAGTATTTTCCTCTGAAACTAAAAATTCCACTTAACCATCATGACTAATCGTAAACCTCTCTCCTCCTCCATGAATTCAGGTAGTGCCCTTCTAAAGCCATTCCATTTGTTAATTACATAGTGATGCACAGGAGTACTTCTTTTTTACCATCCTAGATCTACTGCCAATCTGTTTAATTGCTTGACCTCAATCCACTTTCTTCAATTTTGTTGTTGTTATATGCCTTCAAGTCGATTAAAACTTACGGTGACCCTATGAATCAGTGACCTCCAATACCATCTGTCGTGAACCACCCTGTTCAGATCTTGTAAGTTCAGGTCTGTGGCTTCCTTTATGGAATCAATCCATCTCTTGTTTGGCCTTGCTCTTTTTCTACTCCCTTCTGTTTTCCCCAGCATTATTGTCTTTTCTAGTGAATCATGTCTTCTCATGATGTGTCTAAAGTATGATAACCTCAGTTTCATCATTTTAGCTTCTAGTGACAGTTCTGGTTTAATTTGTTCTAACACCCAATTATTTGTCTTTTTTGCAGTCCATGGTATCTGCAAAGCTTTCCTCCAACACCACATTTCAAATGAGTTGATATTTCTCTTATCCACTTTTTTCATTGTCCAACTTTCACATCCATACATAGAGATCGAGAATACCATGGTCTGAATGATCCTGACGTTAGTGTTCAATTATACATCTTTGCATTGGAGGACCTTTTCTAGTTCTCTCACAGCTGCCCTCCCCAGTCCTAGCCTTCTTCTGATTTCTTGACTATTGTCTCCATTTTGGTTAATGACTGTGCCAAGTTCTTGATACTCCTTGACAAGTCCAATGTCCTCATTGTCAACTGTAAAGTTACATAAATCTTCTGTTGTCATTACTTTAGTCTTCTTGACGTTCAGCTGTAGTCCTGCTTTTGTGCTTTCCTCTTTCACTTTCATCAGCATTCATTTCAAATCATTACTGGTTTCTGCTAGTAGAATGGTATCATCTGCATATCTTAAATTATTAATATTTCTCCCTCCAATTTTCACACCTCCTTCATCTTGGTCCAATCCCACTTTCTGTATGATATATCCTGCATATAGATTAAACAAATAGGGTGATAAAATACACCCCTGTCTCACACCCTTTCTAATGGGGAACCAATTGGTTTCTCTATATTCTGTCCTTACAGTAGCCTCTTGACCAGAGTATAGGTTGCGCATCAGGACAATCAGTTGCTGTGGCACCCTCATTTCTTTGAAAGCATTCCATAGCTTTCATGATCTACATAATCAAAGGCTTTGCTGTAATCTATAAAGCAGAGGGTGATTTCCTTCTGAAATTCCTTGGTCTGTTCCATTATCCAATGTATGTTTGCAATATGATCTCTGGTGCCTCTTCCCTTTCTTAATCCAGCTTGGACATCTGGCATTTCTCACTCCATATATGGTAAGAGCCTTTGTTGTAGAATCTTGAGCATTACTTTACTTGCATGCGATATTAAGGCAATAACTTTCTACAATACCATTCATAATTTTCTAAATCTCTTGACTGGGAGGAGGCATGGCCAGAGCACTGCCTCATACAGAGACATAACTGGCACCCTTCTTGGAGAGCAAATAATTCTGCCATATGTCTACATCAGGAGTTATTGAATAAGCTAATCTCATAAGGCACAGATGCACAGAATTACCCACCTACCCCTCTGTGCAGACAGACTGGAAGGAAGCCACACTAGACCAGTGAATCATATAAATAAGGTCTCATGTATTGAGAGAATGTGTTGGACCATTTGATCTAGCTTTGCTCCCATCATCAATATGTCCCATGTCAATGCCCACCATTGCTGATGCCTGCAGTACAAATGCTTCTCCGTCATCCATGTATCAGCATGGGAAAAGGCCGTCCACACACTCCACCATGTGAAGGGAGACCTGGCCTAATGAAAGCCTTCTCATCACATGGAGCAGCTCTACAATCATACATCAGTGTGTGTGTAGAGCACTTTCCCTTGCCAGCCAAACATGCAGAAAGGAAGCATTTCTGCTGCGGGTAGGAGGCATTACCAGGGTGGGAGCAAAGCTAGCCAGTGTAGTCGAATGACTCCCGTCATCTATTTTTTTGTCAGTGGGGGAGGATGTCAAGAGATTCAGCAGTCAGCCTCTTTTGTAGGTGGATCCCTGGAGATCCCAAGAGCCTTTACATTATTTAATTTATTTTTCATGCCATATTAACAGTTTTGTCATGGCACACTACCAACATGTCACGGTACTTAGTTTGGGAATTACTCGCAGAATGTTCCCATCATCCTTGCATGGCTAGAGTGTTGCTGAGCAAATCATGTTCCAACAAGTTTTCTGCTTAAATGATGCAAACTCCACCTGTGGGATGAAATTACATATTTGAGTTCAAGGCCACTCTTTTTGGAGCCTTCCATCATCAGCAAAGTTGTATAAAGTTTATGCCAGTCAAGTTTCTACACGGAAAATGGATGACAGGAAGTGAATTCTCACTCTAGGCAAGCACAGTCAGAATATTTTTGGTAAACATGGCTCTACTTGTGGAACAAATCACTTTTGATAGCCCACAGGTGGAAAACCAGATTTTGAACAAGGAACTTTTTCTTTTAAGCTCATCGCTTTATCATTCTAGCTACCTGGTAGGTGGGAAATTGAATTCACTCTGACTGAAGGAATGCACATCTATGAGGTCAGCATGAGAATATCCCTGTTCCCAAATTGAGTCAGTCAGTTGTTTCCCAGCTCCATGGGTCTGTAAGGACCAGCTTGCCAGAGAGTAGCTCACTCACAAAATCAGGTTCTTCTACAAGCATATACACCAATGAAATAGTAGGCTAAGAACTAAGAATACAGTCTTCAAATCCCTGCACAGCCATAAGTTCAAATCCCTAGATGGTCATAGCCTCACTACGTGACCTTGGCCAACAGCGAGCACATAGAATACTTACAGTGCTATTCTATATTCAGAAATACATCCCAGTTGGGCTTATTCACAAGTAGGGATGGGCAATAATTTTTTGCATTTCAAGCCGAATATATCAAATTCACACTTTCCAAAACAATATGAGAACCAAAACACAGTCATCCTTTGAAATTTGCACTTAGTCAAATTTTGTAGTGCAGTTGGCCAACCAAACCATATTTACAAAAATGCATATTTGGGGGGTAAGGTGTGCATAAAAATGAATATGTGCGTGAAAATACAACAATGAATTATATGTTGAGAAATAGCTTGCAAAAATGTGTACGTTAGTCAAAACTGCCTACAAAAATGTGGTTATTAGGAGAAATTCAAACTAAAATGCTGGAGAATTTTTGTGAGGGTTTTTTTTTACTTAAAAATCACAAATTGGGGCAGAAATGTGGAGAACTGAATTTAGGACTGGAAAAATGAGAAATGGAGAGAACTGAAATTGACAGTCCTTTCCATCCCTACTCACAGGTAAGTGGGTATAGGATTGGAGCCTCCCTCTGCATGCTTGAGCAACCCGCAGTATCCTTGGGCACAAGTAGCTACTGCATAAGTGCGTAAGAAGAATCCTACTGGATTGGATCAAAGGCCATCCAGCCCAGAATTCTGTCTCTAAGGTCACATCCACACCATACATTTAAAATACTCTTATATCACTTTGGCTTCCTCTAAAGAATCCTGGGAATTGTAGTATGTCAAGAGTGATGAAAATTGTTAGGTGATCCCTCATAGAGCTACAATTCCCAGTATTTTTAATAAACTACAGTTCCCAGGATTTTGGAGGGGAATCCAGGACCACTGTCTACCCAGATGCCTCTAGGAAGCTCACAAACAGGACATGGCCTCTAGTCTTTTTCTGGGTTTTTTTCTCCAAGCATCTGCCATGTACATTTCCTCTGAGCATGGATGCCCCATTTCACTATTATGGCTAGGTTGTCTATTTGCAATTCCCATTATAAGCACTGAACCAGGAAAACATGCTGTGCTCACAACTGGGAATTCTGTAGGGCTCATATCCCTACATAAAATTTGATAGAAATATCTGTTGGCTATAGGTACATTCTTAAACTTCAAGGTTTTTTTTGCCTGTTAGTGAATATATTCAATATCTAGGGTTGTACCCAACTAACTTTTACTCAGAGTAAACCAGTTAACATCAATGCCCCTAAATTAGCCATGTTTCAATGGATCTACTCTGAGTATGACTAGCATTGGAGGCAACCCATAGAATTTTTTAATTGTTATTTTTATGGTTGGTTGGTTGATTAAGAACATTTATGTGCTGCTGTTCGTCACAATAGATCCATAGACAGAGCTTTCTGCATTTATTTTCATCTGCTTTGTACTACCTCCAGTAAGCCTCTGAATACCAGTTGCTGGAAACTGCAGGAGGGGAGAGTGCTGTTGCAATCAGGTCCTGCTTGTGAGCTTCCCATCGGCATCTGGTTGGCCACTATGAGAACTGAATGCAGGACTAGATGGGCCATTGGCCTGATATAGCAAGGCTCATCTTACATTTTAATTTTCTATGATGACCAAAACACAGAGAAATCCAGTGTAGGGGTGCAGGGCCAGCCCCAGACATGCCAGGGCCCTTGGGCACCAGCTTGCCCTGGGCCCTGGCACGCATGTGTGCATGCCCACGACCAGGGCCAGCCCCAGACACGCTGGAGCCCTTGGGCAAAAGCCTGCCCCAGGCCCCAGCGCTCCCGTTCCGTGACTCACACATGGCGAGAGCTTCAGGGCTCTGCCATTCCCTTCCTTAACTTACGTTGTTCTGCGGTTGCGCACGCAGCGGTGCCCTTAAGAAAGATGGTGGCTGAGGTTTCCCTAAGGAGCTGAAGCCTCTGCCACCATCTTGGTTCATGGCAGGGATGCGAGTGCACAGCATGCATGCGTGCCATCAGCCAAGATGGCGGCAGAAGCTTCAGCCCCTTAGGAAAGACTGGCTCATCAAAAGCCCTCCATCTGGACTTTGGGTATGGCCGTAAACGGTTAAAATGGTCTCAAGAGATAGGGATTAAGGCGCATTGCTAATTGTCAACCAATACACTTACTCACCTATGACAAATGGCCATAGCAGACCCACAGATTAGTCTAAAGGCATACGAAGCCATAATAACCGAACTTAGCCCCTGGATCTCAGATCTAACAGTGGCTGTACTTCCCCTTCAACCTAAGTCATGGTTTGACAAAGAATGTAGGTCTGCCAAGAAACTTCTGATCAAGCAAATTAAATTATTCCGTGCCAAAAACCACCCAGATATTTTCCAGCAATTATTAATAATGAGAAGAGATTATAAAAGGTTACTTAAATAAAAAAAAAACTCTATATCAAGCAAACTGGAGGGCGCTAGATAAAGCAGCCCGAATGGGCACTGAGTCAGAATTTTGGAGACTTCTGCAGGGGACTCTGAACCCAGTAAATCACACATCCATCCCCCCTATAATGGAAGAAGAGTGGGTGACGTATTTTAGTATGATCTTTGGTAATCAATCTACCTTTAAATCGGTAGTTAATATAGAAGCGTTGGATGATCTACCACCTTGGCCCCCAGTTACAACAAATGATATTGGGACACTGATATCATCTCTGAAAGCTGGGAAAGCTCCAGGAGAGGACATGCTTCCCTCCGAATTTTTCACCCAAAATTTGTCCTGGTGGGAACCCCTCCTAGCTTCTCTATTCACGCACATAAACAACACGGGAAATATTCCGCAGGGCTGGTTAACTAGCATCGTGGTACCAATTTTTAAAAAAGGTAATCCCGCAAATCCAGCAAATTACCGTCCTATAAGCCTCCTAAATGTATCTTTAAAGCTGTACAGCCGATTTCTGTTAAATAAATTAATGGACTGGGATGAGACTGATACAATAATACATGATGCACAAGCTGGCTTTAGACCCCAAAAGTGCACTATCGATCAAGCATTTATATTACAACATCTATTAAGAAATACCAGCGCTAAAGCCTCTTCATCTTTATACATCGCCTTTATAGATTTCTCAGCTGCTTTTGATACAATTGACAGAGAGCTGCTTTGGCAAAAATTGGCCCTTACTAACATAGACCAAAGATTGCTATGGTTGATCAGGGCCCTTTACCAATCTAACGTCATCCAAGTCCGACAAGGGATCAAAGGCATCTTGTCAACAAAAATCCCCGTATTCAGAGGAGTAAAGCAGGGGTGCCTGTTAGCTCCATTTCTGTTCAATTTTTTTTATAAACGACATAGTGGATGCATTATCATCACCCTCCTTCTTCCCACCCACTATTGGAATAGAAAAAATCCCCATCCTCCTATACGCTGACGACGTGGTTTTATGTTCTCAAACCAAAATAGGCCTTAAAAGAATGCTACATAAATTGGAAGAGTACTGTCAGTCCCAGAAACTCAAGATAAACCATTCTAAATCAAAGGTCATGGTGAGTGGAAAACATATGAAAGCAAAGAATTCCTGGACACTAAACGGGGTCCCAATATAACAGGTTAATTCCTATAAGTATCTCGGCATATTGCTGACAAATAACCATTCCTGGACCCCACAGTTAAAAGCAGTGACCACAGCAGGCGCACGCGCCCTAGGTATAGCCAAAAAGTTTTTTTACACGCGAGGGGGCCAACTGGTTCCCCCTATGATTAAAATATTAAAGGCTAAAATCCTAGCTAAAATACTATACGGCGCAGAACTATGGGGCCCAGCTGCTAGATCCACCTTGGAGCCCACCCAGAACGCCTTTATGAGGATAGTGTTAGGTCTTCCCCCGGGCACTCCGGCTGCCCACATGAGAGTTGAACTGGGACTCGCCTCAGTAAGGGCACGTATAGATATGGCATACCTACGGTACTGGCTTCGAATTCTTAACATGAATAATACATCTATGACTAAGAAATGTTGGCAGGAACAAATGGCGAAGGGAGGATGGGCGAAGGAATATCAATCAGTACTCATAAAATACGACCTTACATTAGATAAACTTTTAGACTTAAGCAAAATGGCTCTCCGCAATTGGATTTATGAATGTGATGCAGCCCAGGACCGAGCCTCAATTGTGATGGCCCGGTTTTCAACATGGTACCCTCATATCACCGGAGAAAGCACCATGTCTGAGCATCTTACTGAATTTAGGCGCCTATTTGCTGAATTAGAAGACCGAGGCGTGGAACACAGTATCCTTCAGAAGACGTATATTATCCTGGCTTCACTCGATGGAAGCTGGAATAATTTTGTCATGGCTATGGAAGCAATGCCAGATAGCGGTCTGAACGTGGGTTTTATTGAGGAAAAATTGACCCAGGAGTGGCAGCGGAGACAGGAGGCGCAAAAGGCCGAGCCGAAGGAAGCTGTCAGAAACAAGCAGGCAAACTACCAGGAGCAGCAATGGCTGAAAACTTGTTATTTTTGCGGAGCGCGTGGGCACATTCAAAGGGACTGTGCAGTCAAGCAAAGAAACAGAGACGGAGGCTGGAAGCAGAGCAGTGTGAACTTTGTCAGCGCAGAAAAGCCTCATTTAATGGAGACAGAATGGGTCTGTGACAGTGGAGCGTCCCATAGTCTCGTAAAGGACTTACGTTTATTGCACACTTCAAAGGCGGTGCAGGACTCTGTTCTTTTAGCTGATGGATCGAGAAGAACTGTCAAGGCGCAAGGGACGTTGAAACTGAGTAAGATTGGCATAATTTCTGATGTATTGTATGTCCCTGAATTGTCTAATAATATTTTGTCAGTCAGAAAATTAACCAGCATTGGGTTTTCAGTGGTGTTTGAAAAAGGCAAATGTTTTGTGAAAAGAGGGGGTGAAATATGCATGCAAGGGAGCCTGAAAGATGCACAGTTTGTAATAAAGAGCAATCAGGCAGAGTGTGCTATGTTAAATGCTGGAACACATAAAGGCTGTGTACATGATTGGCACAAAAGGCTGGGACATGCAAACTACGAAACAATTAAGAAAACCCCGAGTCTTAGTGAAAACATGAAATTAACTGAGTGTGGGCAGATAATGGATTGTGATGCCTGCCATAAAGCAAAAGATACAATTGCACCCATAAACCGGGAGGCGGAAAGCTCGACAACCGCTCCTTACCAGCTAATCCATGTTGATTTATCAGGGCCAATAAACAGTTCACGAGGAGGTGCAAAATACTTTATGGTCATAGTGGATGATTTTTCAAGATTCACTCATGTGTATTTGCTCAAAAAGAAAGATGAGGCAGAGCAGAAGTTGCGTCTGTTCATCAAGAAAATTCAAACGCAGCATAATGTCACTGTGAAGGCGATACGATCAGACCAAGGGGGGGAGTTTACAAGCAAAGCATTACATGCATACCTTGAAAGTGAAGGTATAGAACAGCATTTCACAGCTCCATTTTCTCCGTTTTCTAACGGGATAGCAGAGAGAAAACACAGAGTGCTTCAGGAAGCTTTGAGAGCCATGTTGGAGGATTCTAGTCTCACACACTCTTTTTGGGGAGAATGTATTCTGTATACGAATTACATACACAACAGGGTGTTACATAGTGCCATTGGAATGTCACCCTACGAGAAACTCACTGGGAGAAAGCCAAGGGTGCAGCACATTGAGAGATTTGGAGCCCGTTGCTGGGTCCATATTACACAAGGGAAAAGACGTGGCAAATTGGCACCTAGAGCACAGGAAGGGTTTGTGCTGGGTTTTCAGAATGCATATTACAGAGTGTGGGTTCCACAAACACAGCAAGTTGTTCTGAGCAGAAGCATTAAAGTCTCAGATAAGCCTTGGGATCATGAACAAACAGTTATTCTCAATGGGTCAGATGAAACAACAACACCAGGACCAACAACTACACAAGGGGTGAAAGTGGAAGGAACACAAATTCCACTGAAGGATGCATTAAATGAACTGATTTGGGGCAAACGTAAAACAAAGAAACATAAGACTGACGATCTGATGTATTCTGAGCAAGTCGTTCCAAGTACAAGTGCTTCAGATGGGGGTGCAGCAGGAGCCGAAGCTCCAATTCCCTTAAGGCGCTCTGAGAGAGCTAACATTGGGAAACCTCCTGACAGATTTACTGTGGGTATAGTCAGCAGCCCGGGTATGCACAAAGAAATACAGATGGATGCAGAAACGTTATATCTAACTTGTGTACAACCAAAGTTTGAGTAATAAAGTTTGAGCTTGGAAACTGTAATGTATGATGCAATGAATTGAAATGTATTACTGGATGCATATGTGTAACTATGTATTGTAGAACTGTACTGTTGAAATGGAAATGTTATAGTTGCAAATGTTATAGATACAGTCTTAATGAAAAGGTGGGGACTGTTGACCCTTAGGCAATACTACCTCTGGTTATTTTCATCAAGTCTGAAAGCCTGGAGCAAGGAAGAGTTTTTGTTATGTCTTTGTAGGAACTTGCAGGCCGTCAAGGTCAAGATCTTCTGGTTCCTAGGCAACGGGAGATAAGGGCTGGAGCCAGAGCAGCCAGCTTCTCTGTGGGGGTTTTGTTCTTGAAGAAGAAGCAGCTTTCTGTGTGTGCTCTTGCTATGGGGAAAAACGAAACTGCTTGTAAAGCTTACATGCCTTAATGTCCGGAGTAAATGGACTCTTAATACTATGTCGTGTTCTTGGATTTCTTGACCACTTATACTCTAGTGTAACAGCGCTTACAACGCAAATACCGCACACATCAACAAGCGGTTGCCAATTTCACCATGGCAGCACAAAAAATGAGAGATTCCTATGTTAAGAGTATCTCCCCCATGAATGAATCACCCAAAGAAATGTAAATTATAAGGTGGTATGTATCAATGTATGTACATATGTTTTGACATGTATTCTTGCACATGGCCCATGGCTAAGCATGTAATAAAGATTATATATAAGTAAGTTAAGGAAGGGAATGGCGGAGCCCCAAAGCTCTCGCCTGCGATCCGCGGCAGCGATCCTGCCGTGAATCATGGAAGGGGAGCAGAGGGGCCCCCCAGGGGCTCCTGTAGCCCCAGGGGCCCTCGGGCCAGTGCCCCACCTGGCTGCCCCTTGGATCCAGCCCTGTAGGGGTGCATGCACTTTTACTATTTTTACTTTTAAAACGTTCTGTCTCCACCGTCAGAGGAAGTGTGTGTATCAGTTGCTGGAAACCGCAAGTGGGAGAATGCTGCTTCACTCAGGTCCTGCTTGTGTGCTTCCCCTAGGCCTCTGGTTCATAGAATCATAGAATAGTAGAGTTGGAAGGAGCCTATAAGACCATCAAGTCCAACCCTCTGCCCAATGCAGGAATCCAAATCAAAGCATTCCCGACAGATGGCAGTCCAGCTGCCTCTTAAATACCTCCAGTGTCAGAGAGCCCACTACCTCTCTAGGTAATTGGTTCCATAGTCGTATGGCTCTAACAGTTAGGAAGTTTTTCCTGATGTCCAGTCAAAATCTGGCTTCCTGCAACCTCAGCCCATTATTCCATGTCCTGCACTCTGGGACGACCGAGAAGAGATCCCGGCCTTCCTCTATGTGACAACTTTTCATGTACTTGAAGAGTGCTATCATATCTCCCCTCAGTCTTCTCTTCTCCAGGCTAAACATGCCCAGTTCTTTCAGTCTCTCCTCATAGGGCTTTGTTTCCAGTCCCCTGATCATCTTTGTTGCCCTACTCTGAACCCGTTCCAGTTTGTCTGCATCCTTCTCAAAGTGTGGAGACCAGAACTGCCAGATGAGGCCTAACCAGTGCTGAATAGAGGGGAACTAGTACTTTACGCAATTTGGAAACTATACTTCTGTTAATGCAGCCTAATATAGCATTTGCCTTTTTTGCAGCCACATCACACTGTTGCACACTGTTGGATCAGCTTGTGATCAACGACAATTCCAAGATCCTTCTCACATGTTGTACTGCTGAGCCAAGTATCCCCCATCTTATAACTGTGCATTTGGTTTCTTTTTCCTAAGTGTAGAACTTTGCATTCTGTTGTTTTCAGCCCAATGCTCCAGCCTATCAAGGTCCCTTTGAATTTTGTTTCTGTCTTCCATGGTATTAGCTATGCCCCCCAACTTTGTATCATCTGCAAATTTGATAAGCATGCTTTGTACCTCCTCATCCAAGTCATTAATAAAAATGTTAAAGAGCACAGGCCCCAGGACCTAGCCCTATGGTACCCCACTCGTTACTTCCGCTCAGTTTGAGAAGGAACCATTGATAAGCACTCTTTGAGTACGATTCTGGAGCCAACTGTGGATCCATCTGATAGTTGTTCCATGCAGCCCACATTTAGCTAGCTTGCTAATCAAAATATCATGGGGCACTTTGTCAAAAGCTTTGCTGAAGTCAAGATATATTATGTCAACAGCATTCCCACAGTCTACAAGGGAGGTTACCCAATCAAAAAATGAGATGAGATTAGTTTGGCAGGATTTGTTCTTCATTTGTGTGGCCACTGTGAGAACCAGATGCTGGACTAAATGGGCCTTGGTCCTGATTCAGCATGACTCTTCTTTTGTTCTTATGCATTGTACTTTTAAATTTACTGATGCAGTGGGTGAAAAGGGTGACCTGCCATCTCCCAGCCATTCCTTCACCATTCCACCTGTCTGCCTCTCCCTAGATGTGTTACTGGTAATATATTGTATTTTGTTAGTTGTAAAGTAACTGCAGTTACAGTTGATGTCACTAGTTGGTGCTAGTGATGCTATATCTATATAACATGATGAACTACTCCAAGTAAAGCATTATTTTATTATTCAGCAAGCCTGGAGTGTGTGAGAAGGAGTATTCCTTCTAATACAGTACCCATCACAGACGTCGTTGTTGTTATATGCCCTCAAGTCGATTGCTATATATATATTATATATATAGGGTTTTCATGGTAAGAGGTATTCAGAGGTGGTTTATCATTGCCTTCCTATAAGCCTACAGCACTCAGTATTCCCAGGCAGTCTCCCATCCAAGTACTAACCAGGCCTGACCCCACTTAGCTTCCAAGATCAGACGAGATCGGGCATGTTCAGGGTAGTATGGCTGTAGGCATCACGGATATTACATTACCCAATAATCAGGGAAGGGGATAGGTAACAGGCTGTCACGTCTCCTACTGCACCAGGGAATAGAATGGTATGCCAAAGATCTCTGGGTAGCCATGAAAAACTGTGGTCTCATTTTGAGTGCCACCTCCCCTACCATTAGATAGAGTGAGGTGTCCGCTCTCTGGCAGCTGACCTTGGATGTCATGAAACCGCAGCAAGTTGCTGGTTATTTCATTTGTATTTCATTTTTACTGCCAAGGAGGGGGAGAGGCATTTGTGGGGTTTTCTCCCTCAGGTGCCAAAATAATTTCAGCAGTTTTTGGTACTATGCACTTTGATTTGGTTAGAGGGCATCACTTGCTGCTCCATCTTAGGCAGCAGATTTTCTTGGGCTGGGCCTGTGTGCATTTGTATTTTCAGAACTTTGGGAGAAGCTCGTTTGTGGGTGCAATAGGAAAGAGCATCCTGGCTGTTATCCCAGGTGCAGATCAAACAGGATGCATATACATCATGCAGATAAAGTCAGTTCATTGTGTCTTTTGCTCTGCACAGATGTGACGGGCATCAGATAATCCCTTTAAAGAATGGTTCGAAAGAGTAAGGGAAGAGTCGATGGGGAAGGGCCATAGCTCAGTGGCAAAGCATCTGCTTGGCATGCAGAAGGTCCCAGGTTCAATCCCTGGCATCTCCAGCTAGGGCTGGGAATGATCCCAATCTGAAATCCTGGAAAGTTGCTGCCTATCAGAGCAGACAATACTGAGCTAGATGGAGAAATGGTCTGATGGACCTATAAGGCAGTTTCCTATATTCTAAGCACGTTTTCCAAAATGTTCCTTCCTCTTCCAAATTCTAATTTCATAAAGCGGTGTAATAGGTTGCAATCGCATGCACTGGCAAGTCTGCTGTGCTTATCATGGTGAGAGGGCCAACTATTTAACTTTTTGAGTACAAGGTGTTCAACCCAGTGTCAGTCATGTATGATGTAAAATGAGCCAACACCCCTTTGTGTGTGTGCATGTTTAATATTCTAGCAATGATTTTGTTCCAGGAATTACTTATCCCAGAGTTGTTTTGATTTTCCCACCCCATTTCCTTTTCTCCCCCTCATTGTACGTTGAGCTTTGTTCATTATAGCTTTCGGAGGATGATTCAAGGACGGGAAGCAGAGTTAGGCTCAACAGTGCTTGAAGGCAAGGTGTGCCTTTCTTCTTGGCTTTGGCAAAGGCACCAAGGAAAAGAGAGAAACATCTCAGAAAAGGTAAAAGGCTTCTGTATCTCTGGGGTTTACCCAGCAAAGCAATTAGAGGATTAGAGCTATGAGCTAGCCTAGAAACTTTTGTTAATAATTGTGCTCAGAGTTGGGGGTGGAGGAGTTAACTAGAATGCATGGCCCAAACTGGGTTCTAAAAGAGGATAATTTTTCCCCTAGGTTAAATCTCACTTCCCTTCTTTAGAGGGAAGCAGTATTTTTACTGCTTGAGTCTTTTGAGTCTCCATCTTTTTTTTGGGGGGGGGGGGAATTGAAGATACATATTTAGAAATGTTGAAAACTTCCCAAAGCACTGGGAAAGTTTTTTAGCATTTGTAAATATGGGAATTAATTTTATGTGAAAGTATTACTTACACAAAATCAAATAATGCAGGATGGATGACAGTCAAATTGTGCTATTCCCAAATAAACGATGAGCATTTTTTTAAAGTAATGGACAATTATTTGATCTAGAAAATACGTGGGGAAATGTTTTAATAGAGGTTGTACCTGCAATAAAATGTTGCAAGGTGGAGTCTATGCTCTTCCCCAAGATAATCCATTCCATTCCTCCCTCCCCACTGGCTTACTTTCTGCCAGCCATCAATCAGTTAGCATCTGGGGCACACTGAGCACGCTTAGTTCTCAGTGTGCTGGGGGGGGCAGTTGCAGGAGGTGTCCCCTTGTGTGATGTGATATATATGTGCATAAATATATATGCATGTGCAAATTTCAGGGTTCTCCCAAGCCTGCTGATACATCCCTCTTAAACATTGATGGTGCTATTTTGGCTACAGAAAGGCCAGCGCAGAGAGACTTGGTATTAGTATATATGATGCTATACATAGTGTTGGTTTGAAAGAAGTCACTAAGCAGATAACAAAACCCAGCATTCCTCTTTTGGCATAAACCAACAGAAATGCTCAAGCACAGCATAATCCTGGAGAGGGGTTTCCTTCATTAAAAGACAGGACCACTGATTTAGAGCCAAACTATATTATCAGGAAGTATAGTCTAGAAAGAACTGCACCACACAGTTCTGCTGATCATGCAGCTCACAGCTGTCCTGCGTTGATTACAAAGCTTCAGGCATCCTTTAGGCTGAGTGGCAAGGCAGCAGCTTTACATTAGGGTTTTTAGAAAGCACCTGAAAGGTCTAGGCACTATACTAACATGAAATTAACAAGGCTCTGCCCGCAGGCTCCGCCATCTATTAATAACAACAAAAGAATATGTAGAAGGGAGGGAGAAAATAATCAGGAGAAAAGATCACAAGCTTAGTAACAAAATGATCAAGTATAAGCAAACTGAAACAAACACGTTACTAAATACTCCAGCTGCTGTTGACAATAAAATGAGAACAGGACAAGAAGGTTGGGAAACGACAGCCAGAGTTAATAGCAAGTCCCTGAGTCTGGATGAGCTTCTCTGCTTTCTGTTCCAGCCTGAGTTAGGCTGTGGGCACACTAGCTGTTTCAAAAGCAGTCAGGATGGTTCTTCTGGCTGCATTTTGAAGCAACTGCCCTCTGCTGGCCACACACTCCTTCCCCACTACTGACTTCAGACCTTTCAGGACTATCCCCATCAAAGTGTTGGACCAGTCATTGTCTCTGCCTGAGCCTACAGCAAAGCGTTTCCATTGGCTCCACCTGGAACACAGACGGGTTGATCTACCAATCAGTTGCAAAGTCTGCCTGAATTTTTTTTAAAAACGCACTCAAGCTGATCTGACCAGGGTTTTAGAGTTAAAAGGGGTGGAGTTTGACTGGTGTTGTGTGCCCCCCATTTTCAGAAAAGAGAGGTAAAGACGCACTAGAACCAGCACAGCAGTAAGTGTGTGTCTACCTTTCTGCTTGCATCCCTCTAGGCAACAGGACCAGATCCTCCAAAGTAAACTTTTGTCAGTCTGCCGATAAATTTCCTCTGTTGAGCTGGTTGCATTGCTACCATAACCCAGGGATGGGGAACCTGTGACCCTCTAGATTATGCTGGAGTACAGCTGCCATCATCCCTGACCATCGGCCTTGCTGGTGGGGCTGATGGCAGTTGGAGTCCAACAACATCTGACAGGCCACATGTTCCCCTTAGGTCCATTCACCAGGCACTGGATGACAGTGACTGCATCCCTCTTTATCATGTGCTGTCTTCTTGCACAGAAAGAAATGCATCAGATACGGGAAAGATACATTTAACCTAACCCCGCAGAACTGGTGTGAGTTCCTTGCCTATCTGGGGTGACAGGGAGCCATGGGGAACTTTAAAGACCCACTGAGACATCATACTTAAAAACTCAGAGTATGTGAGAAGAGTGGAACCATTGAGCAGTGGATCAAGGATCCAGTTTGGATAAGACCATCTTATTCACACAGCAGTGACTCGTGCTTACCTACCTGTGAGCAGAGAACAAATATCAGTTGTGGGGGTGGCTTTGATTTCACTCAATTGCTGTTGCTACAAAGTACACTACAGGACACTTATTAGTGGATCATGCATTGTAATTCAAACTGCAGCTGTCAAAATATACGAACAAAGTATCTTTTGTGATGCATTAGCCTTGCTTTGTTTGCTGTTACTCATCCAGAGTTCAATAATTAATAACAAGCATTCCAGTCATTAGTATAAATTAGCCAGGTTCTATTGTATGAGCCACCCACAGATGTAATTTCTTTCTTTCCTGGAAAAGAATTATTTAGTACTTTTTGGAAAGGCTTCCCCACTCATCAGCCATTAATGTTACTTCAAGTGAGATGTCTAAGCTCTCAGCTGAAGGGGGCTTTCGATGGAAAGGAATAAATAAGAACTACACGTTTTGGGCAGAAAGTTTTGTTAGCAAAGATAGGAATTCAGCATTGAAATTAAGATGAAATTAAGATTAAAAATATAGTACTTTCAAACATCATACTCATCACAAGAATAGATCCGGATTGGCCTGACTTGGGGTGGTACCTGAAATTCTTAAACATGGACCAGATGGAGTGTGAGGTGACTCAGAGCTAAACTAGATGTGATGCTAAACATGTCAGGGCAAGGGGAACCTTTGGCTGTCCAGATGTTGCTGAGCTCATTATCATCCCTAACCATTGGCCATGCTTGCTGGGCCTTGTAGTTCAGCAACATCTGGAGGACCAAAGTTTCCCCTATACCTCTAGGAAGTTCTCTCTCTCTCTCTAATTCACTCTACCGCTTAGCCACTGGGGGGAGGGGAGGCAATCAGGATCAGAATTCAGAAGGGGGTGCCACCTTGCCCCTCTGCCATGGTCCCTGACAAAATTCACCCCCTACCCAGCTGCTGTGTCCTATGGGAAGGAAACCTCCATCAGAACCAATGGGCACTTACCTTTCGAGCCAAATAGAAGGGATAAATTTTCATCACAGCGGTGGCATAGGAGGAGAGAGTTAAGTGTCCTGTTTCTACACTGCAGTGCTAATCCTGATTGGACACCCCACACATACACTGCTATTTAGAGTAAAGAGAGACACAACATCCAGTTATGCATTGAGCAGCATCGCATCTAGCCTGTTCTTAGCTGACACCTAATTACTACATGGCATTACATGTACCCATGTGGAATAGGCAGCTGGCATGGTTACTTCCCAAATCAGCACTGCAAGTGGTCTCCAGAGAGCAGCACCCATGTCATAATGGTAAAATGTGTGTTCTGCCTGCTCTCTTATCAGGTTGGGATAACAGACCTGGAGGCTTGTTTTCAGGCAAGTCTGGCTCATAGTTTTGAGACAGCCTCGGAGAATCAGGACAGCCTCCCAAAACCTGAGAACCGGTTTAGATGCAGTGTGAATCTGGAGGGGAAAGGAACTGCGAGAGGCTTGCGCTTTCTATTCCTCCCCCTCTGTGTCATTTCAAAGCTGAAACGCTTTGTATCTGGCCCACTGAGAAGATACGCAAGCAGGACAGCTTGCATATCTTCCAGGCAGGCAAGATGCAAAAAGTCTATTTTACATGTGACAGTGGAGGAACATAGAAAGAGCCCTGCTGGATCAGACCAAAGGCCCATCTAGTCTGCCACCCTGTTCTCACACTGGCAGGGCATTTTTAAAGGAATTGTTAGCGGGTGTGCTTTTTTCTTTTTTTTTCATTCAAACGCCTTGCACATGGAAGCCTCTCTACCATCTACAAGCCCCAACATTTTGGTTGAGATGAAACTGGTTGAAACTAAAACACACACACACCAAAAATAACCCACCAGGGAAGTGAATACAAAATTCTCACTAGCCTGTCTGTCCACCCACCCATCAGTAAATACATAAACTGAAAAGCAAAATCATCATTGTCTGTAAACCTCTAATTTCAGAATTTAGAAAAATTGGTTAAAACCCACTGTTTTGGTATTACAAAATATATATTTAGGATTGTTTTTATTTGTTGTTTTGCAGTAACTTAAAGAAGGCATTTAAAAACTGCATTGCACACAATAAAAACGAAAAACACTGAATCCTCTAATGCCAGAACTTTGACATCACAGAATAATTGTTCTGGGATTAGACAGGACTGAAAAGAAAATATTTGTCATTTCATGTTTATATATTGTAGTAAAAGAGCAATGCTTTACCTTTCTGCCAAGGAGGTTTTCTCACCCTCCCCCCACCAGCCTCCAACATCTGCTTAGAATCCAATCTGAATTTGTATTCTTGGTTCATTGATTAAATTTTGTGTGTCCATTTGGATCCGCTGGGTGTGCAAAAGCTAGGACTCTCCATTTGGACACACAACTATTACTTTAAAAAATGCCTTGTCTTACAGTGACCAGCCAGATGCCTACAGGAAGCCCCCAAGCAGAACAGGAGCACAGCAGTACTGTCCCTCTCTTCTGTTCCACAGCAGCTGGTGTGCAGAGGCATGTCACCTCTCATAACAGAGGGAGTACACAGCAATTACGACTAGTAGCCATTGATAGCCTTATCTGTTGAAGGCCTTATGCTTTGCATCGTGTCCTGCTTCTTCCCCATATGGTTTATGCCTGATGCCACTCTGTATCTCAGAATCCCCTGTCACGGAGGGCTTTGGAGGATACATTTAAGTTCACTCGGTGAGGCAGCTATGCTGCTAGTGGAGGACTTGCATGCTGCTTCAGGAATGGTGGCACCACTTGAATTTTCCTACCTCAGATAGTTGCTTTCTCTGCCTATATAGCTGAGATAGCCCTATTTGAGGGGCTGCCATAACACAGTTTGTTGTGCCTTCAAGTCAGTCATGACTTATGGTGACCCTATGAATCAGTGACCTCTAATAGCATCTGTCGTGAACCTCCCTGCTCAGAGCTTGTAAGTTCAGGTCTGTGGATTCCTTTATGGAGTCAATCCATCTCTTGTTTGGCCTTCCTCTTTTTCTACTCCCTTCTATTTTTCCCAGCATTATTGTCTTTTCTAGTGAATCGTGTCTTCTCATGATGTGTCCAAAGTATGATAAGCTCAGTTTCATCATTTTAGCTGCTAGTGATAGTTTGCGCAGTCCATGATATGCACAAAAGCTCTCCTCCAACACCACATTTCAAATGAGTTGATTTTTCTCTTATCCATGTTTTTCACTGTCCAACTGTCACATCCATGCATAGAGATGGGAATACCATGGTCTGAATGATCCTGACTTTAGTGTTCAGTGATACATCTTTGCACTTGAGGACCTTTCCTAGTTCTCTCATAGTTGCCCTCCCCAGGCCTACCTTCTTCTGATTTCTTGACTATTATATCCATTTTGGTTAATGATTGTGCCAAGGTATTGACAATCCTTGACAAGTTCAATGTCCTCGCTATCAACTTCAAAGTTACATAAATCTTCTGTTGTCATTACTTTAGTCTTCATAACGTTCAGCTGTAGTCCTGCTTTTGTGCTTTCCTCTTTAACTTTCATCAGCATGCATTTCAAATCATTACTGGTTTCTGCTATGATATCGTCTGCATATCTTAAATTATTGATATTTCTCCCTCCAATTTTCACACCTTCATCTTGGTCCAATCCTGCTTTCCGTATGATATGTTCTGCGTATAGATTAAATAAGTAGGGTGATAAAATACACCCCTGTCTCACACCCTTTCTGAAGGGGAACCAATTCTCCATCTTCTGTCCTTACAGTAGCCTCTTGTCCAGAGTACAGGTTGCACATCAGGATAATCAGATGCTGAGGCATTCCCATTTCTTTGAAAGCATTCCATAGTTTTTCATGTTCTACACAATCAAAGGCTTTGCTGTAATCTATAAAGCACAGGGTGATTTCCTTCTGAGATTCCTTGGTCCCTTCCATTATCCAACGTAAGTTTGCGATATGATCTCTGGTGCCTCTTCCCTTTCTGAATGCATAACACAGTAAGCTACCCTATATTGAATCAGACTCTTGGTCCATCTAGCTCAATATGGTCTACACTGATTGGCAGCATCTCCCCAGAGTTTATGTCAGGAGTCTCTGTCCCAGCTGTACCTGGTGATGCTGGGGGTTGAACCTGGGACCATCGACTTGCAAAACAGATGCTCTGCCACTGAGCTATGGCCTTTCCCCTAATGTGGAGAGGAGCATCTTATCACAAGGCTGTGTGATTGAAGACATGACATTTTACAGATGATTTGCAGGTATTGGATCAGAATGGCCTGTGGGTCCTACTGATGTTCAGCTTATCTGAAAACTGCCATTCTATTACCCTTGTTCATTTGCAATAGGAGCACTGCTTGTAACAAAAGGCACCTCTTTAAACGTGTTTTTAAGACTAAAAACAAAAAACTAATAATCCCACAATCTTGCAAGAATAAAAATGACTAGATCTAATACGTAGATCTTTATAGACTTGAGTTTCCATTGCTAATTTGAAATAGATATAGAGTTGTCTGCGTTCTTCTGGTAAGCATCAATATTTGTCAATTTCAGTCTCACCCTGAAAAATAGCGAAGAATCCCCAGTGACATTAATCAAAATGTGAAAAAATGAAATAGCTTAAGATTCTAGCACGGTGAATAAAAAAAAAAGCCTTAAGGCATGAGCTTTGTACACATCTGCAGGGTGCCAGGTTGGCGAAGGCTGCTGTAGCAGCAACACACAGGGCTACACACAGGGCCAGCCAGAGCCATCATTTGGAACTCACATACTAAGCCCTAAACAACGTAGATGCTTGAGAGAACATCTCCTCTCATATCAGCCTGCTGATGTGTGAACATCAGCAGCTGATGCCTTCCTGATCGTTCTACATCCGAGAGTCATCTGTTAATGCAGCAACCAGAGAAAGGGCTTACTCTGCAATGATGCCCAAATGCTCTCCTCATTGAAATATGCTTGGCACTGATACTGATTCATTTTTTACACCAATTGAAAACCCATCCATTCCATCAGACCTTTATGGCAGGTTGATTGCCTGGCCAGCTTTTGATTGTTCTTGTTACTGCTGGTCTTGTGATGTTAATGCTCATTTCACACACACACACACACACACACACACACACACACACACACACACACACACACACACACACACACACACACACACACACACACACACACACACACACACACACACACACACACACACACACACACACACACACACACACACACACACACACACACACACACACACACACACACACACACACACACACACACACACACACACACACACACACACACACACACACACACACCCCCCCCTCTTATTTATGATTGTATTGTATGGCATTTCATTTATATTATTGTACCCTGCCCTGGTATTGCATTGTGATGAAGGGCGGGTTAAAAAGTATTTTAGGCAAATAAATGAGAGAAAATCAGCAACATGAGTGTTAAGGTAATCTCATTGCAAAATAGCCACCCCTGCCTTCCCACTTGTAGTTTGCTTGAGGGTGATTCATTTTAAATGATTGTACATCATTAAAGTGTGGCACAAAATGTAACATACAGATGTCCCAGAATGTAGTACATCTTGATGGGGAGAAAACATGGTTAGATAACTAGGGATTGATGGGGAGGGGGGAGATTTGATTCAGTTCCCATTTAAAGTCGAATTTATCAAATGTATTTGATAAATAAATGTATTGCACTTTCCAAAACAATATGAGAACTGAAACACAACCATCCTTCAAAATTCGCACTTACCAGAATTTTGCGCTACCGTTCTCTAACCAATGTTTACAAAAATGCATACATCAGGGGGAAATGTGCATAAAACGAATACATTAGTGAAAAAACATGTAAAAATGCATTATAGTAGGAGAAATTGCTTGTAAAAATGTGTACATTAGTCAAAACTGTGTTTATTAGGAGAAATTCACACTAAAATGCTGGAGAATTTTCATTTTTTTTAAAAAAAATGCAAATTGCTGCAGAAAAGTGGAGACTTGAATTTAAGATTGGAAAAATGAGAAACAGGGAACCGAAACTAGTAGCAACCAGAGGTGATTGCAGGCTGGATTGTAGATGTCACTGTGCCGTTCCTTTCCATGATATGGCAAATCGGATCCTTCAGAAGATACCGAAGTATCATTCATATACCATGGAATACATGCATTTCAGTAATCATATCTGTTTGCATATATGCATTGCTTAAAAGGAAACCCTACAATTAAGAAAACACTGCATGCAGGCACGGCCAAACTGTGCATGTAAGAAGCCATGTATCAGATAATGTCTGCAGTAACCTAAGGCCATGGCAACGCTCTGACCCAGGAATCAATTGGTTTGGAAAGAAAGGGCAGTAAAAACTGAGATTACAAAGCTGCATGAACCAACTAAGAGTTGGTTACCTGAGAAACTTTCAGTCCATACCCAAAGGCATATAGCCACAACTGATGCCCAGGTGAGAGTCTGAGAGCATTTCTGTATGACAGACTGATTTAGCTGTCTGTTTCCTCTTCCCAGGGAATTCTGGGGGCCCTGGTTATAGGTGTGAGGCCTCTTGACAAGGTGCCACTTGGTGGGCCATCACCACATCAGTCCAATCCAGCAGGTGTCTGGCTTACCAGAGGCAGGGCAGCAGACAGCGCCAGTGCCACAGTTAGCACCAAGGGTGCTGCCAGCCAGCCATCATGGCAAATTTCCCATAATGCCGCAATGGAGCAGCATCACCTTGGGGGAGTGTGGGAAATATAACATGGTGGCTAGCTTCCCAGGCCAAGCTCCTAGGGCACTTGAACCCCAGGCAGCTTGCCAAGGGTGCCAGAGGCTCTCCAGATGGGCAGGGGGGGTTATATATCTATGAAGTGGAGGGCTAAGAATCTCTAACAGAGGATTCTCAGTAACCCCTTCCAGGTGCTTTATCCTTAACTGAACGCTTATATTGGAAACGAACTCAACAAGAAGAAAAGCAGCCAGGGGATGAAGGTTGTGGAGATGTAGCAACCAGTGTAGGGAGGATTCGGCTCTCCATACCGGTCTCCTTTAGTCAACAAGTGGGCATCCCAAACGCCACTTCATATGTGAGTGTGCAGACCCAACCTTAAATAAAAGGGGCTGCTGTCATCATGTCTTGTTTAGACTCAAACAGCTCTCGCGCCTGAGGCAAACCACTAATATGTTAAGAAATGTCCATGGTGTTCAGTTCTCCTCCCCCCCCACCAGCTTTTTAAAAAATTGTAAAAGTCCCAGAATGGCTTAAAGGCATTGGGTGCATTGAAAGTAAGTATCTCAGTGACATTTTGCAAGTGGTGTGAAATTGACTGACGATAAAAGGAAAGCCAGCAGAGAGCATGCATTAAACTTCTTCGGTCTCTGTCATGCTCATGAAAGTTAAAATGGGGTGAAAGCTTTAACATGTGCAGTAAAGTAACGCTCTGCCTTAAAGATTGCACAACCCATTCTCCATGCCAGAAAATGCTGTTTGCTGCAAAGTATTTCTTGAGCAAAAAGGCCTTTAACACATGCAGTGGCAAAGTCAGCAATTTTTCCAAAGGAAATGTAGACCTGAACTGAATCATCTGTGCGGTAAACCTTGACTTCATCAAAGTTCATGAACAACTATAGTGCATATACAAATCAACAGTTTACTTGAAAGTTGTGCTCTTTGATCTGCAGTTGCTTTGATGCCCATACAGACCTCCCAGAGAGCTGGGCTTCCCCATTCATTGCAGTGGGGATGTCCTGGCTACTAAAAGAAATGAGGAAGACTCTCTTTTAGTGAGGACCACCTATGCCTTGGAGTGCCCCTGTGTGTGAGGAGCAACTCACACACCATGCTGTACAGACAGCCCCTTCTATCTCCAGCTCCCAGGCGAGAGTTTTCCTAGGTGGGAAAAGGAAGACCCCAAGAAGGAGAGACAACTCTCAGCTGTACACCTCTTTCGAGTCCTGGACAGTCCCCATTTCAGGCATTTCTAAAAATACACCTTTTTGCAGCAGAGCAAGATGATACAAGGACTTTTGGCCACATATCGTTTTCAGTACAATAGCATTGTGTCTATACTACATTTCATATGTTCTCTGTGTAGATGAACATTGTCTGATGTGCATTGCTGGTGCCTGAAGCTGGCATTCACCAACACTTGTTTATCTTGAAGCCAGACTTCGATTGTACATCAGGAAAAACTTGCTAACTGGTAGAGCCATACGACAATGGAACCAATTTCCTAGAGAGGTAGTGGGCTGTCCGACACTGGAGACATTCAACAGGCAGCTGGACAGCCATCTGTCAGGAATGCTTTGATTTGGATTCCTGCATTGTGCAGGGGGTTGGACTTGATGGCCTTATAGGCCCCTTCCAGCTCTACTATTCTATGATTCTATTCTGATTCTATAATCTCATTGCTTGGGACCAAAGAGCAATAATGTGACCAAGCTAAGTCTCAAGTCTTGCATTAGGGGAGTGATGTGGTCTGTGGCCATATCTGATTGTTGACATCACTGTTCCTAGGAAGAAGACTCTGATTTGGGGGGGAAATGGTACAGAAACTGTTGCTGATTGAGACAGAGAGACAGCAAACCATCACTGAAACAGTAAGCAGGGGGAGGGGGGCTTTTGGAGAGTTTGAGACTACCTGCCCCAGAAAGCTCCCTTTTCTGCTGAAAACATTTGCCTCTGAACAAATGTTTGCAGTTACAATAGAAGTTACAAATATTCTATTATTACTTAATTATTCTAATAATATATTATTAGTTAATAATTCTAGTAATCTATTATTAGTGAATAATAGAATTAACTCAAAATGTTGAAGAAGGGCCATAGTTCAGTTGTAGAGCATCTGCTTTGCATGCAGAGGCCTCAGGTTCAATCCCCAGCATCTCCAGAGCTGGGAGAAACCCTGGAGAGCTGCTGCCAATCAGTGCAGACAATACTAAGCTAGATGGACCAGTGGTCTGGCTTGGTATAAGGCAGATTCCTGTGTTCCTAGAAGTGACAGAAAGGGATAATGTAGGAAGAACCATGCTAACATTGCCTTTCTCTCCCCCACTCCCCATCCCAAAAAAGAAGTAACCTGGTCACTGGTGCTCACGTGGTCTTGATCCCTTCCAAGTGGTTTCTGTGTTCCTAAATTAAATTCCAAATTCGCAAATTCCAGACGCATCAAAGCCATTTTGCACATTAGGTAGAGGCAAATGCACATTTGTTGATTAAGTAGACATTTATCTAGGAACCGCAACCAATCATGTCTCACTGATGTGTCTGCCTGCATGATACCTGTTTTACGTGTACACATGAAACCTCTGAGGCATATACCTAAAAAGTGTAATCTGTTATCTCTGAGTAACCCTCAGTCTTCTGCAGCAAAGCACCACAAAGGACCTTTGGCACTTTAGGCTGCAAACCTAAAACATTTACTTAGGTGTACTTTACTCAGTGGGATGTACTTCTCAGTAGACATGCATAGGATTACACTGACAGAAGTTTAACAAACATATTGTAATATGAGCCTTCATAGGCAAGACTCTACAGCATCAGATTACAATACATTTGCAATCAAAATTATACTGTGACATGTCTGTTGGGACAACATTGTAAATGCAGGAGAAGTGTTCAGCTGAAGCAGCCACATTATGAATTCTGCCGCGCATGGCTTGGGATTGGATCTGCTCAACTCACATGGTAGCATGCCAGTCGGTCACCCAGATTCGCCCCACCAATATGGCAATAGTCCACTGCATCCCGAGTGTTTTGGTAAAGTCCTCTGCTTTTGACTATATGGTTCCTACGATTCCTGCCCCTAAGCCAGGAGTTTGGAAAAGATGACAGCATCACAGATTGCCAAATAAACACTGAGCTCAGAAAAGGTCAAGGTGCGCTCTCGCTCTTGCTCTCTCCTGCCTAATCTGTGTAAAACTACCAAGGTTTCACTCTGTAAAAACTCACAAAAGAGTGTTTTTCACAAGCAGGGATGATAAGAGTTGTGAATCATGTGCTGCTCTAATTACTCGAGGACACTAGAATATGTTTTGGATGAGTACATTTTCGATTGCTTCTTGTGCGAGCCAGTCAAGTCTCTTAGAGCAGCTGCAATAACCTCTAACTAATTGGCTTTATAAAAGGCTACCTGCTGAGAGCATCTGCCAGGACTTCCATTCTCCCAGAAATGCTTCTTCTCAGAATTGCATGCTGTACATTTTGATCATCTGGCCTCACACACACACAACCCTCCCTCATTTCAATATCTTTTTAAAAACAAGATTTAATACTCCACTCCTTAAAAAAAATAATGAGGGGCCTCATTCTGGTTTGAAAGCAGGCAACTTTGTCAGACAATACCAAAGGCTAGTTTCTTAAAGTATATATGTGTCCGCATAATTTCATATGATTGGCTCTTCTTGATAATGTAACAAAGTGCAAGTGTTGCACCGACTCTCATGACAAGTTCCAATAAGCTCTCTCTTCCAGATATTGTCTCACAATCCGCTGTTCTGGTTTAACCAAGTATGGTAGATCTTATACCTAGGGCATAAAAAAAGACAACATCCAGCTTCCCTTCTTTTCTTGGCTTTTTAAAACATACGTTTCTAGTGTGTGTGAAGTTTCCTGCTGATGCAAAGAATTCAATCCTGTTTGGTTCAGATGCACAAGAGAGTTCCTAGCTGGGAACTCACTTGTGTACCCAAAACCTGAAGAAAGCAGGATTGAACTCCTTGAGCATCAACTGATGTCCAGGGAATTCAGTCCTGCTTGGTCACTATCTCCTCCCCATCCCTGTGGGCTATATATAACAGGTGGGTTGGACTGTCCACCTGTCAATTACCCTATGTCATTATGATATCAGCTGACTGGCAGGTAGGTGATCTCACCCACTTGTCAAACTTGGTCCATGCAGTGGGGGGAAATAATGATCTGGCTCATTGGGCCAAAAGGGTTCCTCACCCGTTCTTGTCTTTATGGAGGATTTGCATTTGGAGGTTTGTCACTGGCAGCACCTGCTGAAATTTCAAAAGCAAGAGGGGTGGCTTAAAGCCAGTGGCTCTGAGGGTGAGGACATCCATCATTTGCCCCTCCCTTTTTGTCAGCAAAAGCAGGATAAATTGTGCAAAAAAAGAAGAAGATTGTAGGACAAATTGGGTCATATCTTGTGCTGCGTGAGCATAATTCCATTCGTACAATAAGACTTCCACTTCCTTTCCTCTCCCCGCGTATCCCCCCAAATCTGTTCCAGAGGGTGCCCCAACCTTCTGGAGCAGATTTTGAGGGTGCGCAGGGAGAAAGGAGAGAAAGGGGAGACTTCATTGTGCATCTTTTAACAGGTAATATAATCAATTGTTTTTGGTCCAGTATTGGGTTATTTGGATGCAGAATATAAATTTCTTTTTAACAATACATACATTGTATTCTGAATGTATATATGAAAGCATGCATGGAATACATACAGCTGGGCATGTAACACCATCCTTTAACCATGCATAGATTCTGCACAAAGCGGTAAGGAAGTAAATGTCAGGGTATAACCATAGTCAGGTGGATATGGTTCCATCAAGGTAGAACCAGGAGCTATACCAGGATGGCAGTATTTTTACAGCACATCAAGCCATTGCTGGGGGGGGGGGCAAATCAAGGGCTAAACTAGATGTAAGATTAGTTGCATGAATGCATTTAATGTGCATGTTCTTTGTTATGTAAAAAAACACAGGGAAGCTTAAGCAGCCTCAGGACCATGGGGGGGGGGAATGTAGCAATTTCCCTGTCAAGGCCCCAACAAAAGTTGCCTCTCCTAAGCATCAATTTGCATTTCAAGAAGGTTCAAGGTTTTGGTGTACAAAGCCCTATACAGCTTGGGACCAGGATGCCTGAAAGATCATTTTACCCTTATATACGCAGTCTATCACTATGCTCTGCAGGTGAGGGCCTCCTGCAGATACCATCTTACCAGAAGGTCCATTCCACACAACTTAGGAAGTAGACCTATAGTGTAGTGGTATCTACCCTTTGGAATTCCCTCCCCTTAAATATTAGATAGGCACCATCTCTGTTACCTTTTTGGCGCCTACTGAAGACCTTCCTCTTTCAACAAGCCTTTTAAGTAGAGATCTTATCCCAGTCTGCCTCTGTGTCGGAATTGCTTTTCAAGATGTTTTTAAAGCTTTTTTTAAAAAAAAGATGTTTGTAAAGATGTTTTAAAATGTTTGTAAAGATGTTTTGTTTTAATATATTTTAAAGTCTGTTTTTATGATGTTTTAGAGTGCTTTTAGTATTTTTATTTGCCACCCTGGGCTCCTGTTGGGAGGAAGGGTGGGATATATATTAAATGAATAAATAAAATAAATAAATAAGAAAAGTTCCCATTGGAACCAGTGAGCATTTCCCCTGAAATGTAAATAGCCACTTTGGACAGGTGATTTGTGGCAGAGAGATAAGGAGTTAAACTTCCCCACTTCCCACAGTCTGAAGGCTGTTCAAGTTTCCCCCACACCCCGACTGCTATATACACAGCAAAAACATGCCTGTCTAGTTTGACCCTAATTCCCAGCAACTCGCCCAGCACTGCTACAGAAGACTTGTGCACAGTTGCCGCAGCCACTGATTGGTTAGCGCCAGTGAAAGACAAGGAGATATTGGAGGGATCAAAGACAGCATCTGATATCCTCTCAAGTGGCTGGGATTCTGGGAAACAGGGCTGAACCTTTGTGACCATGTGAAGCTGTCTTAAGCTGTATCAATGCTGCCTATTCTGATTGGGAGGGACTCTCTCCAAGGTTTCAGCTAACCAAGATGCTGGGGTTTGCACCAGGGATCGTCCACGTGCACAGCAGGCGCTCCCTCACTAAGCTAGGGCCCACCTCTCCTGCTGTGGTGCAGGGATTTAGCCTCAGGTGGACCTGTGGGGGCCCAGCCTCCTCAGGGATATTCCCCTCCCTTGAATTTTCAGCTTGCACCTTTTTTAATGAAGGTTTCTGTCCCATTTCCTTGTAGAGATACACAGAAAAACATTGAGGCAATACTATTCCCAATTGCTCAGTAAGAAGCAAGCCTGCTTCTGTTCTCCACTGTTCCTTTCCATGAGTATTCCCTGGGATAAACAATGAGCTCTAGGTGCTTATTGTTAAATGTTATAATATTACATTTTGCTTTTTCCATACTTAATACATGCAGAGAACATCAAACACATTTTGCTGCCTTTATTTAGTAGCTAGCTGGATTCCATAAAGTCACACACATATGTGCATAGGAAGCTTCTGTACACCAAAACAGATCATTAGTCCATCTTGCTCAGTACTGTCCACACTGACAGCGGCTCTCCAGAGTGTCAGGCAGGGGACATTCCCACTCATACCTGTTGCACCTGGAGCCCTCTGCATTCAAAGCAGATGCTCTACCATTGAGTCACAGCCCTTACTATATATATCCTTCAGATCCCTTGTCACAAACTTTCTGACTATAGGCCTGGCTAAGTAAATGCGATAATTCCTTGGAAGTGCAGACAAATCCATCAAATGTGACATTGGCTATCAAATCCTGGTTCCTAAGAAGCTCAACTTTCTTTTTCAAGTAAACCACCTTCGTTGCCCTTATGATTGTGGGAATATGCTTGAAAGTGTGTGGGCAGCACTTGAAGAAATTTCAGAAGCCAGAAGGAGGCTGAATAAGATCTCCACTGATCAGGGGGCAAGGCCTTTCATTACTCTTTTCCTGGCTGCATGACGCATGGGAGCAGATAAAATTACAGAAAACAAGCAAGCATATGCAAAGATCATCGATTTGCATGATTTCTACATTCACAAAATTTAGCTTTTGAAAACAGAACTCCAATTACTTTGGTGGAGATTTCAAGGGGTGCGTGTGTGTGTGAGAGAGAGGGAGAGAGAGAGAGAGAGAGAGAGAGAATTTTAAAGCAGTGTATACACAATTCTGATCATTACTGCCCTAGGACCCCATCATCCTTGATCTGGTCCAGAGGGCAGAATGAGCTGGAGAATCTTGTTGTGTCGTTTTCATACTGCTTTCCCATTGAGCTGCTGAGCTGTTGAAAACCACCTTTGAACTTGTGTATTGTTGATGGCACTTATCAGCGGATTGCTTTGTCAGAACGCTGTGCAATAAAAAAAAGAAACATGCAGCAATGTCCGGATTTGTACACAGGAGGCAAGGCTTGGAAATTCTATTTGCTGGCAGTGTGACCTCAATGCAGGAAGCTTAGGGCAGTAAACTCCCCCTGACATTCCACTATTCTGTGGAAATCAGAATCAAATAGAGCCTTAACCTTAATGTGACTCGTGGGAAATTACTGGAACCCTGAGCCATCCTTGCTCTTGCCCTGTCTCTTCCGTAGCCTCTTGGCAATGATCCACCAGCTTGCAACAGTAATTCTCTTAGTGCTGTTCTTACGGAGTATCTGTTTGCTGGCTGAGAGCCACACTCTTCTGGTGTATATTTTATTTATAATCAATCTTTTATCAGGAGTTGAGTTCATGTAGAACACCTATATGCAGGGTGTCTAATTACAAATCTCTGTGCATTTTTGTAGGGTATGGGAGATGTTTGCAGAAGTGAAGTGAAGTGTGCTGCTGTAAAATGGCAGCTGCCCTTACTTCGGCCATCATCTAAAATGCTCCAGCAATTAATAACATGCCTCTTTGTTGAGCTTTGTAAAAATTAAGCAGCAAGACACAACAAGCCGAATACTCAGATTACTGGCATCCCGAGAATACTCTGGGGGAACATTAATCTTGCTTATTCTTCACCAGTTGGAATCCTTATATATTGTTGAAAATGGCACATTTTGCCTAGTTGATTCTAAGGCAGAGCTCTTTCCATTAGACATAAAAAGACAGGATACTGGACAATGTGTCTGGTATTCTTTGGGCTTTTTCTTAGCATATGTCTCCTTAAGAGCTGGCATAGTCCATGCTTCATCCTGTCCTGATCAGGGCTTTATCTCCAGGTTTTGTTGCGGTGGAGTTAGCACCTCCTGAAAGATCAACTTCCCTGCAAGAACTCGCCCTTTGAAACAGTTCACTTCTTACCCAAGTGTACACCAGCTGAGAGTTAAGCTGCTTCAGCTTCCATGCCTACACCGTAAGCAAGGGTAGGTAACTTTTGGCCCCCAAGGACCACATGCCAGTAGGGATGGCTCGACACATGCATACTCTCACACCCACACACTCTCATAAGGAGATCCATCTTATGTAGGGTTGCCAGGTTCCTGGCCTGAAACTGATCTTGTATCTTTAGGAGAAGAGAAAGTCAGCCAAGTGCAGGTGTTCTTGCAACACTGTAATGGGAAAAACCACAGGGTGGGATTCTCCCTTCTCCCTGCACAACTTTTAAAGATACAGAAGACCTCTTGGAGGCTGGGCCTGGCACCTGGCAACCCTAATCTTATGAGATGTTCTTAGCTCAGTCCATCTAGCTCAGTAGTCTACCAGCAGGGCTTCAGGAGGAAGTTTTTTCTGGCCTTATCTAGAGATCCTGGGCATTGAACCTGGGACCTTCTGCATGCAAAGCTGATGCTCTGCCACTGAGCTGCAGACCTTCTCTCTCACACACAAATTCTCTCACCCACAAACAATCCTGGCTTCCCTTTTGCGTTGGAAAAAGGGAGATCCTTCTCCAGCCCAGCAGGGACAAAAAAATCCCTCTGAAAGCAGGGGTTGTGCTGGTGACAGATTTTAAGCAGTTCCCATTTTAAGAATAAGCATGCAGGCTGCAGAATAAATGAAGCTAAAACCAGCAAAAAACGATTAGGCTGGGGTCAAGTTAAAGTAATATCAGTTGATGAATCATATGAGTATTGATCCATTAATTAGTAGATTAAATATGCATACTTTGCATATGTCTAAAGCAATTGCTCTGGGAGAAGCATTCTTGAGGATTGTGGTTGGATGGAGCAAGCATATTCCATAGCGCAGGCATGGGGCACCGGAGGCACTCCAGAGGTTGGACTCCAATTCCCATCAGTCTCAGCCAGCCTGGCCAATGGCCACCAATGATGGGAGTTGTAGTCCAACAACATCTGGAGGGCCCATCTCCTCCATAGTAGACATCATCTCAGGAGAGTCATTCCACCCTGTGTTAGAGCAGGTGGGAAGCTCCCCCAAAGATGTCCCCTGGCACCCATCATTTTTGTAAGTACTTGGGTTTTTTTCTGGTTAATTGGATGCACCTTTTGAATTGGTTTTAATTGAACTGATTAATCAGCTACATGCTGCAGCCATAACAATAACAACAGCAAACAACAATTGAACCTATGGTGGTTTCAGAAAGGTTTGAAGAGGAAAGAAAATTGGCAGTCAAATAATGATGGAGAAACAGTGCAGGCCTGAGAAGCAGCACGACAGGAAGCCTGTGTACGTTGGAATGGGCAAAAGGAAGGAAGGGAGTTGTCTTTTGTCTCCATGTTGTCATTGTTTTGAACATTGGATTTGAGCGTGTTATCAGTGTAGCATTCTCTGTCATTCTCATATCTCTGCCATTCTCCACCGCATGGCATAACTGGTAGGGCATCAGATTCAGCTGAGGTCTGAACCAAATTGGGCCTATTTGGGGCTACTTGGGCATTGGACGAGTCGGGTGCAGGCAGCCGTGGATCATTATGGGTCAGCTTGGTTGACCCAGAGCAATCCGTGATTATCAGGGGGCAGGGCATCAGGCAAGAAGGGGAGGCAGGCAAGGTGGAAAACCTTGCAAAAAGGCCAAGACCTACCTCAGATCCCCAGCTGTGTCTTCTGGAAAAAGGTAGTTCTAGCTTCCTACCTGCCTGACACCTCCCACCCCACAATCGATCCCTCTGCGATTCTGCAGGGTGCAGGTGATGTACTGCAAGTGGCTTTCCTAAAGAAAAGTCACTTGCTGAGCATCACCAGTGCAGAATTGAGGGATCAATTCTGAAAGGTGTGGGTGATGCTCCGCAAGGGGTTTTCCTAAAGAAAAGTCACTTGCTGGGCATCACCAGTGCAGGATCGCACCCTCCACTCAACAGCTGTTCAGTGGAGGGGCCGATTCTGCACAGTCCAGGTGATGCTGTGCAAGTAGCTTTCATTTACGTTTGTGGAGCATCACCCACACAGGATCAACCCCTTTGTTCAACAGCTGTTCAGCGGAGAGGTCAATTCTGCAGGCTGCTGTGGTGCCTGCCACCCCAATCAGTGCCTCCTTGGGAGGGGGGGGAAGAAGCATTGCAACACCCTGCAGAATTGACCGCCATCTTGGTCAGGGGGGAAGGAGATGCAAGACCTTCTTCCCACACTCCTCTCTCAGCTATAAAACCTTCATTAAATATTAGCCCCACCCCTGAACTTATTTGGGACTGGATCTAGGGTGGGGAGGTGGTCCCCAGGTCAACCCACGGCAGGTTGGCCTGATTCCCCCCCCCCGATCAGACCCACAGGGTGGATAGGAGGGCTGTGCACAGACCTAATAATCACAGCTGGCCCTACTATGAAGCAGAGTGAGGCAGTTGCCTCAGGTGGGAGATTCTGGGGGGATGAGGAGTAACAGTGAGGTGTTGAAGGACAGAGCAGTGTGCATCACACAGCCTCCACTGAACCTGCTCAGCTAGCCTGCAACCCTGAAGTGCAATGGAGATAGCCAGTGCTGAAGTAAAGATCAGTTGGCAGGCTGGTCAGCTTCTGTGCCTGGAATGAAGGGAGGGTGGGACTATCTTGGTCTTCCCCTCAGGGAGCAAAGTGCCTGGAGGTTGGTGCATTAGGGAAAATGGGGTGCTCCCCACCAAACTGAGTCTGCCCTCAACCAGCCCCCAACTGCCTGCTTTCTTAGTTACATCCAGTTGTGTGCGTGCCTGTTTTGTGCAAAATGAGGTGCCAGGACTCATATCTTGCAAAAAGTGCACAATATGGCTGTCATGGGCAGAAAAAAAAGAAGAGGTAATGGTGCTCCATTTTGGTGAGCACCATCACCCCCAAAAAAGCACTGCTTACATTCAAACCAGGGGGTGGCAATGCCCGCCAACTCCCTCCTCCTCAGTCTCTCTGAGTGTTGCATTTGTAGAAGTCACCAGGGAGGGAGACAAAATTAGAATGAGTTGACTCTGCCTCTCATTGGCTCTCGTTCCGCCTACCGTGGGGCTCCCTCTCTTCCGCACTACCAATCCCAATGGGCACCAGCCACCACTGGTCCTGGACATAATTATTTAGATGTGCTGCTGGAGATGGTGAGGCTCAGAAGATGGGGAAAATGGCAGGTTGTAGGGTGTGATATTGTAGTGGTTGCCTCCTTCCATATCATTCTGCTCCCTAAGATCAGAAGGAGAAGCCCTTCTCTGTGTCCTGCTTTAGGCAGAAGCAGGGACCAAAGAGAGGGCCTTCTTGGTGGCTGCACCTAGATTATGGAAACTTTGCCATATGAAGTACGATTGGGCCCCTCCCTCACTGTTTTTTTTTTTGCAGGATATGAAAGATCACTGTATTTCCTCAGGCTGCTGCTAAGTGTGGGAGGTAATGTTTCTGAACTTGGTTTTAACCAGTAGCGGCCGGCAAGTCTGGGCAGGTGGGGCTGCCTTCCTGTGTCGGCTTCTGAACGCTGTGTGTCACTGCCAGTGCCCAAGAGGGGGAGGGGCAAGGCAGCGAGAAACCTGGCAAGGTGCAGGAGCAGCAGGGCGGATTGGCTCTGCCGCTGTGCGGCACTGTGCTGAGCTGCACGCGGCCGTGGAAGCAAAGTGGCTCCCCCCCCCCCCATGCAGCCCCATAGGCCGCTACTGGCTCTGACTGCTGTTCCTCTTCCCTGGGTTGGTGGTTTTATACTGTTGCTTTCATGAAGTTGTGGTTTTAAATGTAAGCCACCTTGAGTGGCACCTTTGCACCAGAAGAGTGGGCTATAAATGTTTTAATGGAATAAGAAGCAAAAGTTTACAAAAATATCTTGAGCAGCTTGTTCGTGTTCCAGATAGACTGGCTTGATTTCAAAGATCAGAAAAGCCATTCGTATCAGGTTGTACTGAATCCTGTTAAAACAGCTTTAAATCATCCAAACGGATACTCCCAATTTGATCTGATTCCAATGAAATAATGATGTGATCTGTATTGAGTAAAGGAACTCCCTGCATGATGCATCTCCCCAAACAATTTCTTTCTTTCTTCCCCAAGACCCAGCAACCAGGCTATGGTTTGAAGGCACATAAGGCCAGCTCCCTGTCAAGTATGGTCAGTGCTTGGATGGGAGACTGCCTGGGAAACATATGTAAGCCGCCTTGGGTTACATGAAAAGAAAGGTGGGGTATAAATGTAATAAATAATAATAAAAATAATAACAATTTTGGTAGCAGTGGCAAAAGAAAAAAAATTACAGCAAAGAGATATAAACCTCTCTGCCCAACCCTGATAGAAAGGCAAATTGCCCCTTCCCTGCTCATCAGGAATATAGGAAGCTGCCTGATACCAAATCAACTGTTGGGTCTGTCTAGCTCAGTGTTGTGTACACTGACTGGCAGCGGCTCTTGCAGGATTTCGGATGAGGGCCTTCTCAGCCCTACCTGGAGATGCCAGGGTTTTTTAAAGTTACATTTATATCCCACCTTTCCTCCAAGGAGCTCAAGGTGGCTTAGAAACATGGTTCTTCCCCTCCCAATTTTGTTCTCACAACAACCCTGTGATGTAGGTTAGGCACAGAGGCAGTGACTGGACCTTCTGCATGCAAAACAGATGCTCTGCCACTGAGCTCTGTCCCCTCCACCTCCCTAGATTGATCATTTTGATGTGCAGAGAGGTGCCTATAACTCCTGCCTCAGCTAATCTGCACGGATCAGCTGAGGACAGGGGATGCATGCATGCATTCTCCATGTGCGTGCGCCTGTGAGAGTGTGTGTGTGGGGTGACCACATCCACTACTGGTACGCCCTCCCCAAGAGTTGGCAAGGATAAGTGTGTGTGTGGCCCTCAGGCCAAAAAAGATTAGCCACCCTTGGGGTAAAGTGTGGGGGAGGGGATGTAGGGGCAAAATAGTCCCAGGACAGTGGCAGCTGGTAGCTCCATGTCAGCGGTCAGTGAAATCCTCTCTAGGTTTTAGTCTAAACTTTCAAGGACAGCTCCTTGAAAGTTCGGACTAAAACCCAGAGCAGATTCCACTGTCCCACTGACATGGACCCACAAGCCCCCATTGTCCCAGGGTGTGGTCTGAAGGCACATGAGACTGCTACTTTGCTGAAGCTAAGCTGGTCTGGATTTGGTCAGTGCCTGGGTGGGAGACCGCTTGGGAACCACATGTATGCTGCCTTGGATTCCACGAAGAAAGAAAGGTGGGATGAAAATGAAAGAAAATAAATATACGTCTGGGAGTGCTTAGTTTTAGCAGTTGTATAATTTGTATAATGTAGCCCTGATCTTTTGTTTGAGCCACAATATGTTGCAATTGCCTCGCTTTGAGGTAAGCATATATTTACTGTCTGTTTGTTGTTGGTGTTGTTTTAACAGCCTCGGCAGAGAATTCTCCATAAACGTTACCAGCCTCTGAAGCTGCTGCCCTGGCAGATGAAATAAAGTGAACTCTTCCTTCATGAAAAATAACATAAAAATCACGCATAAGCAATGGCACTGCCAAAAGAAGATGACTCCTGAGAGCTGGAGAATAAACCGAAAGACAACCCATCTCATCAGCGGGATAAAACCTGAAGAGTCTTGGTTTGCTTATGGAATTAAAATAATGGCGTATCACCCAACAATGCTAACTTTCTCGAGCTAGTCATTGGTGGACACTTTTATGCTGGAAAACTGTTTCTGGTACTCATCACTGTGCTTAAACTACGGGTTCCCATTATGGAACTCTCTTTGACCTTCAAAAGTTCTGAGTTTGGGGGTTCTGATTGTTTGTTTTTTATGTTTTTTGGCATGGCAACTACTGGATTATATTATGTATGCAGATGGCATGATGTTTATGGGATGGGGTGGGCGGGAAACTCCTGCTCTGCACACTCACTGGAAATGTTCACAAATATCCCTACCCCCTGGTAGGAATGTAGACATATATCCTGTATGTGTTAATGATGCCACTGAATGGCATTCCATCTTACGATGTCAGCATTCCATGTGTGGTCTCAACACAGACGTTCTAGCGGAGTTGGTCTTGTTATGGGAAACTTTCTGAGAACACATCTGTTAAAAGTTTCATGGATTGTACCTTAAGTGTAGTTCATGATTTGCATACTTTCACCAGTTCTTGTAAGGTTGGTTCTGTAACTTGTCTGGATGTTCTTATGGCTATATTGACACTTGACTTAGAGAAGTTGTAGAATGAGAGCATGTAAGTTTCTTTGTTGCACTAACCTCCCCCAAAATGACAAGTAAGACAATACGTCTGTTGTTTTTATGCATGTTAAATAATAGAGAAAAAGAAAATAATAGAGAAAAAGATTGCTCTCTTGCTGAGAGAACCCCTTGCCTTTGATGATGAAGACAGGTCTAACATTGTAAGAACAGTGGAACAAGCCTGGAAGCATCCTCATCACGTTTGGTATAGTATATCCTTTCCTCTTTTATAAATATCCTTACGGAATTCTATTTTGAAATAAATGTATTGTTTTCCAGGGCAAACTCTGAAAAGCCTGTACTCATTTGCAGCAAGAGCTGGCTGTAGAGAGTGCTGATTGGCTAGTGCATGTGACATCATTAGGAACATGCCCTTTCTATCCCTAGAAATGGAATGCTTGCTAGTTTTTCAGAGGAAAAAAAATGGTGAGAAGCTTATTGTGGCCACTGTTTCAATGTTACATCTGTCTTCACAAGTAGAAGCAATTTGTGTCCATGGTTGAGAGAAAGAATACTTGAAAAAAAATACTGCTTTACTTTTTATTGTTTTTATATATATGGAGAAATTTTACAGTTTATGTCGTTACAACTTTAGGAATGAAGACTGCAATTGTTTGTAGGATGACAAAAGGTGAGTAACCAAGACCTTTCTAGTCTCTTTGGAGGACTAAAGCTTTCAGTAAAGCAGTGGTTTCCCAACTGTGTTACTAAGCAGTTGGATCCAATGACATATTCTTCCTTTGGCCAGCTCACCCATGGGGTTCAAATTCCGTCAGTCACATTGTCCCCAAATCTCTCTTTGGTTAACCGGATAACCCATCAGTGGTAGGTTATAACTGGGATAGGCTGAAATCCCAAAGGACTTTGGAATTTCAAATGTCTTCAACAGAATGTTAAGGGGCCATCCATTGAACTCCATGAAGCTATTGTGTTTTGGAAAAGTACTATCTTTTTTTCAACATGTTCATGTTTTTGCTCTCAAAATCCTGTCTTACTAGCAAAACTGTTCACTTTCATTATAACTGTAGCTGGCTCAAGACTGTTGCATCCACAATGAGCTTTGTTCTACATTGTTCGTTTTCTAGGTTGCCAAAACACAGCAAGCTGTGGCTTAATTTTCATCCATAGAAAATTCCAAGTGAGTGTTTTCCATCCAGTTTCTTGCTTTGCTTCCTGCTGGAAACAAAACTCTTTGTAGCGAAAGATAATAGTAGCTCCCATAGGAAACACAAGAAGCTAATCTTAATAGATGCTAAAGCATGTGATGGGAACACTACAATTGATCTGTCTCTCCCACCTAATAGACTGTTATCCTATCGAGTGGCTTTGAATACACCTACCCAACATATATGAACTTTCATATAATTCATATCTTGGGTCTTGTCAATGCTACAAGTTGCACTTTAAATCCCTTTAAGAAACCAGCTGTTCTTTGATCACACATGGATCTTGAACCTCTCCTTTTTTCCCCCTTCTAGTAATCACTTGCCATTTACACTGAAATCGCTTGCCACAGACAGTCCAGATGCAGCAGTGGCTTGTGGATTGGTCAGCCTTCACAAAAGAACCCAAGAAATCCAGCATTTATTCTTTTGCTATATCAAGAGTCAGCCACATCAGCACAGCCTTATGGTGGTAGTAAAAAATTGCTATGACTGATTTGGCTAATCTGCTTTGAGGGAGAAATCTAAATCTAAATCCATATGGATTTAGAAACCACCAACGTTTTCTTAATCTGATTGGGAGGCCCTGAAACTCGGCCTATATTTCTGTTATTAGGCTTCTTCGTTTGTGATCTTCACACAGAACATTTAATATGTTCTACTACAATTAGAAAAGAGTCCTTCCAAATTAAAAGATTAAGTCCCGATCCTTTGAGTGTCTGCAGCATTGTGCGGAAGGTTGTTTTAAAATGATTTGCAACCCTGCAGGCAGTTCATATGTTGGGGTGCTGTGTAGCCATTGCAAGCCAACTCAGGCTGTTGTTCTGGTAAAACAAAATGGCTCATGATGACTGAGCTGACAATCTCTGCTGGATTAGGGGTATAAAAACTTTCTATTGCATGACATGAGAGTTCATTACAAATGGGCCAGATGTGTTGTGTGGAAGTAGTTAGGGACTAGGACAACGTGGCTAAACTGGAATCCTCCATAGAAAGAATCCATTGCTATTTGTGTTGTGCAATACAGTCGCTGATACTAACTCCAGTAAGGGGCTAGGTCAACAATCAGTGCCTCAGAAAAACCTACTTCTGTGTACCTAGTGAAATCAACTGGTTTCCTTACGCACTCTCTCAGCACTTTTCTCGTCCACCAGCAACTGCATTCTAGCATTATTAGACTCTCTTTCATGTCTACACACTCAATGAAATATTTCTACCAGAAAATAAGAAGAGCTTTGCTGGTCAGACCCAAAGATCTATCTAATTCAGCATTTGATTTCCAACTGTGGTCAGCCAGTTGCCTCTGGTAGCTCACAAACAGGCATGAAGACCCTCGTGTTTGTTTGTCCCCACCATCGGGACAATCCTGATCAGTCCTCTTATTCCCTCAGGTTTAGATGGATTGGTCTCTGAAACCTGTATGAAAGAATTATGTTACAGGCAAAATTAGGGGGAAGGCATGTGCAGGATGCCCCCTTTGTCATCAGTGTGGCTCTCTTCTGAATCCTTTCCAGCTTATCCAGATCTGTCATGCCCATAACGGAACGTAGTCCTCTAGATGTGGCCTCCCTGAAGTGGTTTTCATATTCCGTACCCTGAGGAACTCTTTCCAGATTGACTTGCCCACCAAGGATGCCTGCATGTCTACCATTAAATCCTTGGGTGTTGTAGTAAATTCTGAAACATATTCCTGGGTGCATCTTCTCAGTTCATGTGGGGAAGTAGCTGGGCCTGTTGGGCCTCATCATTGCCCCACGCGTAAGCACACCCAAGAGGGGAAGGTGAATAGTGGCAGCTAAGCTGTTTTTTGCCACAGGAAATCATGTCCACCATTGTTGATCTGCTCTGTAACCACCTGAGGAACCCAAAGCACAGTTTGAAGGTACGCCTTTCTCTTAAGCATCCTCTTCTGTTTCATGTCGATTTTGTATATTCCAGGTGATTTCCATTAACAAAAAGGTATATGAATTATTATGTATTGTTATATAGGCTTAGAATCTAAATATATTCTCAGGTATTATCGTCACCCAAAGATAAGGGTAAACATTGGGTTACCAATATAAACGGCCACCATGTTGCTGGTATTTGAGGGGTATGTATGCCTCTAAAAACACCCACAAGTCTTTGCCATACTTCCTTCCATTCCATAGTCACCATTGTTGGCCTGACTGTCAATAGTGACACCTTGGGACATAATCCAGCCAAAAGTACCATCAGACTTTTGCCTCCAGCTGAGCGATGCCCTTTTGTTTTAAATCGACTGGTCTCATTCTGGTCTTCTAAGATGACCATTAGGAAGTATGTATCCATTGCTTGTGTTTTCTGTGAGGTCTCAAGCAATGTGGAATTCTTCTGGGATTTGGTCTGGGCAGAAATGTCCTTGTTGGCAATATTACTATGAGATTAAAATAAAGGTCTGATCAACTACCATGTATCAATGCTCATCCCTGGCACAATTGGCATTGCTTTGTGGTGCTTTTACCATAAGTAAGGTATCTGAAGGAACCCTTGGAACCCACTCTAATTCAAAGCATGGAGTGTCATGGTCTCACCTTGAATACTTTGCTTTGGGGTAGATGCCCATACCCTTAAAAGATGGAATTCCATGGAAGACAGATCAGGATTAACAGACTTAAGTTATAAGAAAATGGAAAAATAAATATCAAGCAAGTTTGTTGGTGAGAGCGGTATCACTTAACAATATTTGCATGGGGTTTCTTTTCTTTTTTTTACTTTTTTTTTTACACAAAAACTTTCAAAACCAGAGATCTCGTCTCTTAGACCACTTTCTAATTTAAGAACCCCTTCTGCACTCTACCTTGGTCTCAGGCCCACTAACTACTTTAAATGACAAATCCTAACTCTCCTTCTCCAGCACTCCACCCTCCAACAGACTCTTCCATTGCACATCAACATTCCACCCTCCTGGCAATTCCTCCCTTCCCCCAGTGACATTCCACAACACAGTTCACTACAGGAGCATCAAGGCAAGGTCTCATGGGCCTCTCAGCTGGTGCGATAATGTGATTGACAGTCATTTGCAAGTAACTGGATCGAAATCCAAACTAGAGCCAGCAAAGCAACAACTGCTGATAATGCGGTCTCCCCAAGACCTCCTTGTGCAGCACTTACGGCAATGGAGGCTGGTCCAATAGGATGAATGCCCCAGCAACGTCAGCCAGTCCTTATCTGCCTGCCTTCTTGCTTACATCCCGTCCAAGGGTGGCGGCATTGGCTTTCATCTTCCTCCTTAGTCTCCATGTTGCCACTGTAGAGCTCAACAAGGAGGAGGATGGGGAACAAAACTAGAATCAGTTGGCTCTGCCTCCACCTACTGCTGGCCTCTCTGCCTTCTGCCTAACCAGTCCCAATGGGCACCAGCCACCACTGATTGACAGCAGGGGCCAAAGAGAAAAGATGAGGCAGGGCACCCACTCGGCCTTTTGAGTCAGCATCCTTAAGGCTGAAAGCGTGCTGGGCACAGCTATGTATTGCACCAAAATCCACCTTTCTGCATGAACATTGGGCATACGCTGTTTTGTTACTGGGCAACACCCTGAGCATCCCAGCTCAAAGCAAACAAGTTTTGTTTTTGTTTTTATTCTGGCAGCAAATACCTATGCTTGAAAATGTCTGTCCAGCAATTCATCGTAAAATCTCAGGAAATGGGGATGCGGGGGTTGAGTAAGATCATCTGGAGGGGCAAATCTGTCATACTCTGCACAACTCCATGCCTCTCCCCATGACTACTAGAAGCCGGTGAAAATAAACACTTGGCTTGCTTAATCTGCAGGACAGAAAAGGGATTGCAGGATTTAATTTTTCCTGGCTGAGAATTTTTCAGGGAGTTTCTGGTTTGGGGGAAGGGCTGTAGCTCAGTGGCAGGGCATCCGCTTTGCATGCAGAAGGCCCCAAGTTCAACCCCTGGCATCTCCAGGTAGGGCTGAGAATATCCTCTGTCTGAAACCCTGGAGAACTGCTGCTGGTCATGATAGACAAGGCTGAGCTAGATTGACCAGTGACAAGCTGCACTACAGCCTGACCTTGGACTTGGAGTTGTCCCCTGTACAGTCAACCCCTAAATGGACAATTCCTCAACAGATGGGACGTGGCGATTTCAGAGTTTGGCAGATGGACTGCCAACTGCTCAGTTATGCACACAACACAACATCAACAATATTTTAGCCAGCTGCAGATGGCGTAGTGGAGTGGAGGTGCTTTCCTGGCCTGACCTCCCGGCAGACACATCGCTGCTGCCTTAGGGGAACAGGAGGCAGCCGCGAGGGATGCACAGAGCAAACCCTCCAGCAAGAGTAAAATTGGCTCCACTGCTCTTTTGCACCTTGCTGCTGCCTCACCCCTCCTTGTCTCAGTAAGCAGTAGTGATTCACCTGCCAGGGGGTCAGATAAGCACCTCTGCCCTACCACACCATCTGCTACTGATTTTAGCCAATCCAGGTTCCATTTTAGCCATGTAAACATAGCCGTAGGACTTTTACCAGCAAATCCCTCCATTTGAAACTAGTCATTAAACTTTCCAAAGCATATAGCTTCTTCCAAAATATCTGACGAAATTCTTTGTGGGTCTCTTCTCTTGTATTAGGTGAATGCTTCAAGCAGTTATCTTCCATCTGGTGCAAAGAGCCAGAGAATCCTTAACAGAGAAGCTACGAGACAGAGAACCAACCTTTTTCTTGATCAATTCAAATCAGTATGAAAAATTGACACACACACACAGTCACACACACACACACTTTTCGGTCTCTCTGACCCATGATTTTCCACATTCTAAAAGTCCCTTATCTGTCCCAACTAGGGTTGCAAACTTTTGAAGCCATCCATGTGATACCCAGGGGTGTAGTCGTTCAGGGTCCCCTTACTTTTTTGGGAGCCAGGACCCAGCAGGGTCCCTTTGTCTCCAACATCATATGAGCCAATCAGCATGAAACAGGAGAGTATTGACCACTGAAAAGACTCTTCTAACATTATTCCTTGTCCTTTCCTGCTGATTGGAGCCAATCAGAGTGAAAGGAGATGAGTCAGCCTCTGAGAAGACTCTTCTCAGTAGTTAACGTGCTCTCATGCTGATTGGCTTCTAGGGACATCTGTTGTGGGAGAAGGCATTAACAAGGCTAGAGAAGAAGAAAGCAGAACTCAAACCTGACTTGATTATTTTATAATCTTAGAAGTTTATATAGTCTTAGAAGAAGCATGGCTGTGACTATCATGAAGGACCCCTGCACTTCTAAATTTGCCACTGCACTGCTGGTGATGCCTCTTATTTGCAGCTGGATATGGTGTAGTGGTTAGAGTGTTGGACTACAACCTGGGAGACCAGGGTTTGAATCCCCACACAGCCATGCAGCGCACTGGGTGACCTTGGGCCAGTCACTGCCTCTCAGCCTCAGAGGAAGGCAATGGTAAACCCCCTCTGAACACTGCTTACCATGAAAACCCTATTTGTAGGGTTGCCATAAGTCGGAATCGACTTGAAGGCAGTCCATTTCCATTTAGCAATGAATGGGTGATAAGATTTACCTCCACAGTATGGGAAGCTTCTGCTGCTGATTTTTGCATATCATACATCTGTTAAAGGAGGTCATTTTTTTTCCTGGCCATTGGCAACCCTAATCCCATCTTCCTGTGCGAACTGCACATGGCTGTGCCCAGACCACCCTCTCTCACTACATCTGCCTCTTACCCTCCCTTTTTTTCAAGCTTGTCTTTCCGCCTTCTTCAGTTCCTTATTTCTCAAGCCATTGCCTCATCTTCATTTCAGCCCCCTCCATTCTGCCTCTGGTTATCTTCACCCTTTCCGTCCCTGCCTCCCTGGGCCCTCTTCCCACTTACTTTCTCAGGTCCTCTGACCAACGGGTGGGGAACCTGTGCCCCTCCACATGTTGCTGTATTCCCACTCATCTGCCCCAGCTGGCATGGCTGTTAACCAGGGGTGATGGGAGGTATAGCCTAGCAACATCTCAAGGGCCTTGGGTTCCCCATCCTTGCCTTACAAGATCAGACCTACCTAACACAAAAAGCTTGCACATTCTGATTGCAGAGAGGAACTGGGAAGGAAAGTTGACACCAAAACACAACAATGAAACACAGGCACAATTTGCAATTTCATGTACGAGCAAGGAAGTCGGTTTTGCTGGCTCGTTTTTTAGTTTTTGGGGGGGGGGTTGGTGCTGTTCTGGGTCAGCCAAGATGTCAGCCGATGGGGCAATAGCAGCAGGAAAGGTACACAGAGCAAAAAGTTGGAATCAGGAGCGTCAGGCAACTGTTTTTGGTCTAGAGCAGCAGTGGGGGACCTGTAGCTCTCAAGTTGTGGTTGGACTTCAATTCCCATCAGCCCCAGCCAGTATAACCAATAGTCAGGGATGATGGGAGTTGTAGTCCAACAGCATGTGGTGGGCCACCCGGCCTAGGGAGAACCTCAAATAATGAGTCAGAAGGAAAGCAGAATGATCACACCTTAACATGGTGAGGGGGTTTGAGGGTGTTGAAGAAGCTGAGAGCAATGCCATCAAGAGTCTAGGAATCTAGGATCTAGACTCCTAACAGGGTCACCCAAGGCGGAATGGAGACAATAGTCAAGAAATCAGAAGAAGGTAGGACTGGGGAGGGCAGCTATGAGAGAACTAGAAAAGGTCCTCAAATGCAAAGATGTATCACTGAACACTAAAGTCAGGATCATTCAGACCATGGTATTCCTGATCTCTATGTATGGATGTGAAAGTTGGACAGTGAAAAAAGTGGATAAGAGATAAATCAACTCATTTGAAATGTGGTGTTGGAGGACAGCTTTACGGATACGATGGATAGCAAAAAAGACAAATAATTGGGTGTTAGAACAAATTAAACCAGAACTATCACTAGAAGCTAAAATGATGAAACTGAGGTTATCATACTTTGGACATATAATGAGAAGACCTGATTCACTAGAAAAGACCATAATGCTAGGAAAAACAGAAGGGGATAGAAAAAGAGGAAGGCCAAACAAGAGATGGTTTGATTCCATAAAGGAAGCCACAGACCTGAACTTACAAGATCTGAACAGGGTGGTTCATGAATGGAGCAGTTTACAACAGATGCTGCTGGAGGTTGCTGATTCATAGGGTCATCATAAGTCGTAATCGATTTGAAGGCACACAACACATACACACACACACATGGAGAGACTAGGAGATGTGAGTCATCTGACTGCAGGCTGACAGATGAGTCAATTGCAACAGGGTAGGACAAGCCCTGTCTGACACAGATGTGGCACAAACCGCTATCTCCTACCCATTCAATGGCATATCGCAATGCCTAAGCCTTCTGCCTGTTCATGCAGCCCCTCCTGTCCTTAGGCCCTGAATAAATTTATAGATATCACCAGAGGACAGGGCAAGTGCCCACCAATCAAGAATCTCACTCTCCCATCCACCCCTTCAAATACTTCCAGCAATATAATCCATGCTGAAATTCACTTTTCCATTCTGAAATCCCCCATGCCTGTCCAATATTTTAAAGGTGCTTGTACTGAGTCCAATAATTCTTCCATCTAGCCCAGTGTTGTCATCTCTGACTGGCAGCAGCAGCTCTCCAGAATCTTGGGCAGACTTGGGTGTTTCTCTTCATCTATTACCTGCTCCAGTTTTAGCTGGAGATGACAGGAGATTACGCCTGAGACTTTCTATGTGCAAAGCATGTGCCATGCCACTGAGCTACAACTGTTGCTTCCCTCCCCCCTTTTTTGTTTTTTTTTGCGGTGCTGCCATGGGTGAGGTTCTCCCCAGCCAAGCTGCGCTTTCTCTTTTTTAACATAAAAGTTGCATTGTTAACGTACATTCTATTCATGCTGGTGAATGTTTTTGAATATTCTGTGTCATCACAATAGCTCAACCTGGGGTGATGGAGAGTGAGATGGGATTTGGAGGAGAAGATCTGAGAAATGGTCGGTTTTAGCCCTCGGTCCCAGCCCGCTGCTTTTCTAAACATTTCAAATATCCAAAAGTGAGTGACAAGGCATGGGTAAGGAAGCATGCTGTAACCAGGAATATATCGCTAAGTCCTCCTAAGGTGTTTTTTTTTCCTTTGGGGTTTGGGGTAGTTGTTCTAACACTCCATTTGTATTAAGCTGTCATGTAATTGATGGTGTTACAAGAGATAAAGTCACATTGGAATGAAGCTTAGAAAACTCTCCCCCCCCCTTTTGTAGCTCTATCCAAGTACATTAGCAGGCCCATTCTTTGCACTGTCATTCTCTCTATTCCACAGAGCAATTTTGTTACTTGACAAGTAGACTTAAAGCAGCTGTTGACTCAACCTTTGAAAGGATCGCGGGGTTTGCATTGTGCAAAGAGTGTGGGCCGCATCTGCTGATGGCGAGAAGCCAGCATCTTTCCTGCAGAAAGACCAATGGCTCCTTCCAGATTTGCATCCGCTCAGAATCCAAGCACTACTTTTTAAAAGTTGGAAAGATCTCTGTTACTCAGAACACTGTAGGAGAAAGACAAATTACATGATTCCCCCACAACCGCCCCCTTTCCCACTTCCCTCTAACAAATGATGCCTTTTGGAACTTCCCTCTCTGGAAAAAGTCCCTGCAGAGACACATCTCTGGGACTAATAGTGCCCTTCTTTGAGCAATCAGTTAATATATTATCTTAAAGAGCTGTTGTGGAAATGGTCAGAATCTGTTGTTTGAAGCCATCATTGCATACCTTGAGGCCAGAGCTTGATGTTATGGTAAGTGTGAAGCTCTTGCAGGAAATCCTATGTGAGGAACTTCCACCAGGGCAGAGACAAAGGTGTTTTAAGGCAGAACTGGCAGCCCCTTTTTCTGGAGCTCAACAGGCCCCAATCCAGAACATCTGCTAACGCTTCCATCTTCTCCCTGAGGAGGGCTGAGGGAGTGCAAGTCTCAGGCTGCCTTGTAGGGAATTTTAATATACTGTGGTTCAAGTCTGAGCTGATGGCAGGACCCTATGGCGACCCTATGAATAGGGTTTTCATGGTAAGCAGTATTCAGAGGGGGTTTACCATTGCCTCCCTCTGAGACTGAGAGGCAGTGACTGGCCCGAGGTCACCCAGTGTGCTTCATGCCTGTGTGGGGATTTGAACCCTGGTCTACCAGGTCATAGTCCAACACTCCAACTACTATGCCACACTGGCTTTCCATTAACATGCTACTAACACTCTATTTTTATTAAATAAAAGCCTCCCCCAAATGAAGAAGTTCACTTTCAAGCTGTAATTGTACACAAGTGACAATCCAAACTGTAAGCTCAAACCACCGCCATTATTCAGGAAACGATTTCTGTCGACGTGTATAACTCCCCATTTACTTTACATTACTGTGAACTTTTCTGTCTAATTTTTCAAAAGTGATGTTCACCATTTCCTTCTCAACTGTATGGCCTAACTATTCAGGTAATGTTTTTTTCAAGCTGCTACGACTGTCACCAACATTTCTGTGGCAAGGAAGTTAAATAGATGACATGCCTGAGAAATGTAAGCGGGCTCCTTAACCATTCGTGCTTCCGTTTGATCTTGAGCAGAGGTTCTTGCCTCCCTCTAAAGCAAACCTGCATGTTCTACGGTTGGGGGAGAGCAGGGCAGGTGAAATCCTTATCCCAGCAATGGGTCAAGACAGAGGCAAGGAACTTCCTGCCCTAGGGCCGGATGCAGTGCCTTGTTACTTTCGTTTCCGCGTGTCCCCAGGCAAATCCTGGAAATAGCATATCTACTCCAGGGTGGCCAACATGGGGCCCTCCAGTTGTTGTTAGACTACAGTTCCCACCAGGCCCAGCCAGTGTGGCCAATGGTCAGGAATAATGGGAGCTGTAGTCCAACAACATCTGAAAGGCACGATGTTGGCCACCTCTTAGCTACTCCATTAAAGAATGTGGGGACTCTTTAGTTAAAAAGAATTGTTTCCTGTTGGAAGGAGCAGGTGTGTATCTTCATCTGCCTCCTTCTCCCACTCCTCTAGTTTGTCTTTTCAGTTTCTAAGCTTGATGGCAGGCAAGGCCTTGCTCTGGCTCTTGATGTGAGCTGCTTTGGGATATAATAACAGTCTGAAAAGCAAGATTAAAAAATACAGTAAGTAAGTCTTGTTAGTCGGTGGATCCCCACATGAGTAGCTCGAGCTTCAGGAGATAGCAAAAGAGAGAGAGAGACAGAGCTGGCATCTGGCATGACTGGGCCCTTGGGCACCATCCTGCCCCAGGCTTGCAGTGTCGTACGCCCCAACACCCCTTCTCCATGCAGGTGGCATGGGGCTTAAATAGGCCCACTCACCCCACCTACCTCAGTGTGCACACCTGCCATCACCCAAGATGGTGGAGGGGGCATCAACCCCTTAGGGACATCCCTACTGCCATCTTGGGTGATGGCAGGCAGGCATGTGCAGGGTGTGTGCATTGATGTGCTAACCCGACAGGTGAGCTTATTTAAGCCCACGCTGCCTAGAGTGGGGAGGGTGCCTATCAGCTCCCGCTCTGCAACCCGACACTGCTGTGGATCATTGAGTAGGAGCTCCACCCTGTGGAGGGGTCCCAAGCTGGCTGCCCGCTGGTGCAGGATCTGCACACACACACACACTGCTCATTGTCCTAGGCCTGTCTTTCTCAATTTTGGATCCCCAGATGTTGGCAGAGCTTGGAAAAGTTACTTTTTTGAACTACAACTCCCATCAGCCCAATCCAGTGGCCATGCTGGCTGGGGCTGATGGGAGTTGTAGTTCAGAAAAAGTAACTTCTAAGCTCTGGTTGTTGGACTACCACTCTCATCGCTCTTGTCCATGGGTCATGCTGGCTGGAGAAGATGGGGTTGGAGAATAACTGGGGATCCAAGGCTGGGAAAGTCTGTCCTAAGAATAATTCACTATTTGTATTTATTTACAATGAAGTACCTATAATATAATGATATTCCGTGGTGCAAAGTGATAAGCGGTGGTAACGCAGCCGAAAGCTCTGCTCACGGCCGGAGTTCGATTCCAACGGAAGGAGGAAGTCGAATCTCCGGTAAAAGGGGTCAAGGTCCACTCAGCCTTCCATCCATCCGTGGTTGGTAAAATGAGTACCCATGCTGGGGGGTAAAGAAAGGCCAGGGGAGGAACTGGCAATCCCACCCCATATATACGGTCTGCCTAGTAAACGTCACAAGACGTCACCCTAAGAGTCGGAAATGACTCGCACTACAAGTGCGGGGACACCTTTACCTTTACCTATAATATATGTTTGTGTGTGACCCCACACACTGTGCATCAGTGACCCTTGATAGAAAACAAAGGTTCCGTACATAACAGCTTGGGCTAGTGAAGCTTGATGAAGCCATGGGTGGGGAACCTGTTGCCCTCCATATGTTGTTGAACTCCAACTCCCATAATCTATTCCGGCTGGGGCTGATGGAAGCTGGGATGCCACAACATCTGGACGGGCACAGGTTCCCATCCCTAGCTTAAGCCCAGGAAGAGAGGACTGAAATAAATCCTTTCCCTGAGGAATAGTTCCCAATTCAAAATGAGCACTGAAATAATTCACTGTGGGAAGCTATCAGGAAAACAGTCTGCTCCAATTGCTGATGATTCCTGAGAAGTGGGCAATCTGAGGAAGAGTCTAGAAACTAGGGAGAAAGTTAAGAACATAAGAAGAGTTCTGTTGTATTGGGCTATTGTATCAGGCCAAAGGCCTATATAGTAGTCCATCATATTGTTCTCACTGTGCCCAACCAGATGCCTATGGGAAGAGCACAAGTAGGGCCTGAGTACAACAGCTCTCTCCCCACCTGTGATTCCCAGCAGCTGATATTAGAGGCATACTGCCTCCAACAGAGGAGGCAGAACATCACCATTGTGGCAAATGGCCCTTGATACCCTTATCCTCCATGAATTTGTCAAATCCTCTTTTAAAGCCATTCAAGATGGCGGCCATCACGACATCTTGTGAGAGTGAATGCCATCGTTCAACAATGCACCGCTCTATGAAGAAGAACCTTCTTTTGTCTTCCAGTTGCCCCTCTATATCCCCACTTCTTCTGCTTGATTATGAAATGAATGCCTTCCCTCCCTCTTTTGCCCTTCCATTTGCTCTCCCCATTCGCCTCTTGGAGCGCCTACTGTGCAATCAGAATGGTCTCGGTCTGGTATATAAAGCGAATGCAGAATGCTGAAAACACGACATTTTCATATGTTATGAAAACGCAATAAAGTTTTACACAGGCATAGGAACAGACAATGCAAGTAGATTCCGAGGAAGATCTGGACAAATTAGCACAGGCAGTCACAATAAAAAATACTGGAGTATCTTTTTCTCAGTTCCTACCTAAATCCAACTTTAAATCCTTAGGAAATGAGTAGGGGCTAGGTTTAATCTCTGCAGAGAAGACAGCTGAGCAGGCCACAGAGATGGGGGGAAAGCGGAGGGCGAGCCCAGTTGATATTTCTGCTAGTTCAGGAATGAATTTTTGGTATTCTTCTGTTGCCTTTTGGTGTTGGGTGGCACCTTGACGGTCTTTTTCAGATCACATTCTGGACAAAGAAGGAAGCTGATGTTGCTGGCATCTTTGCAGTGATCAATTCCTCCAGCAATACCAAACTGAAATTTGATTATAAGTCATCTGGGATGAACTTGAAGAAGGAAACCCCTTTTCTGTTCCTTTCATAGTTAATTATATGTTCCAAATGTCTCTCTAAGTACCTGTTAAGGCACTACCATCTCATTGCTACACAAATGCATCCTTTTTAATCACATTACTTCTGTTAAGTCCCTTGCAGCTAAGTCAGCTGTTTAGAATAATCAGCCCCAAAATTTAATAACTGGCCCTTTTTTAATTTGTTTGTTTGTTTTTAGAAAATAAAGAGATCAATACTGTCACAAAAACTGCATGTGTGCAATAAAACGCTGACCAGGGTGGAGCGAATCATATTGATCCTACCAGTGAAATGCTGAAGGGATGCATGTGTGGTGTAGTGTTTGCGTATAACTTGTGTCTGTGTCTCTGTTTGTGTATAACTTGGTCCCCCTTCATTAGTTCTCCGTCTTGATCTTTTGTTTGTTTGTTTTAGCAAAAACAGATGTCTGGTGTTTTTGCACCACTGATCCTCAAGCCTTCTATATCCAAAATCCATCATTTTGCTACCTTCCCCGTGGAATGAGATGGCTCTGAGTTGTGAGATGCCTCTGCTCCAGATCATTCCTGTTCCATAAGAAGATGATCTCCCAGCCAATGCTTTAAAAAAATATATCTGCAAGCGGAGGACATTTATCGCATTTTCCCTAATCTGCCCAGCAGGCCTTGGAGCTCCACTGGCCCAGATAAGAGGGTATCCCATGATAGCCTGCAAAGTCAGAAAGTGCTTCACTGCATGTGATAGTGGAAATACATTTCAAGAGAGGTTATTATGAGTGCTCTGTAGTCAGCACAATCATACCCTTAAGACGCTGAGAGAGTTGCGAGTTGCACTGCGGGGAGGGGGTCATCGGGAAGGAATAGGAACCTGTGTCGCTGCTGTTCACTTTATTTATATAGAATGTTCTCCATAATGTAGCTGGACACTATTACTCAGCATGTTAACATGAAAATATTAATCAGCATTAAAGGGGCATTTGCTGATTTGGGAAAGAAGTCACATGAACCCAAGAAGAGTCCCACTGGAACAAACCATTGGCCTATGTAAGTCCTGCACCCTCTTTCTCACAGTGGCCAACCAGATGCCTAAGATAGCCCTCTCCCATGGTTATTCCCTAGCAACTAGCAGTCAGAGACATGCTTCTCTGGCCCTGGAAGTGGTAGCAGAAAGCTATAATGGCTACAAGCTACTTATCCATAAAAGGACGAGTCACTATAAATGGGGCACAAAGGTGTTTGATTGTTAGTGTAATCCCTGATTGGTTATGATTGCCCATGTGCCAGTATTGTCAGGATCCAACCATGCCCAGAATTAAACCTAAGGAGGAACAGAGGGAGCAGGAGCACCCCAGCAAACCCCAGGCCCCAACAATCCTGAGCAATCCACAGTCCCTGCAGAGCCTATAAATCCTAAAGTTTCCACGCTGGTTCCTGACATGCTCCAAGCTCTTGTTCATCAAAATGCAAACCAAACACATTTCTCCCGATTTATTTCCTTGATTCCTTCTTCTACTGTTGGCATGTATACAATTATCAGAGCTTCAGCCTCAATGGTGGCTCTTGTTTGTTAATGCTTGAAGATCTTAGTTTTTTCCATATCAGAGGTAGCCGATGCCCGTTTTTTTAATGACCATTGTCTTTTCCAGGAACTAATCTAGATGGCGGAACAGTCTTGACTCCCTTACACATGGGGAGGATCTATTGTTAGCAACACTAAGGAATTCATAGATATGAACCACATGGATGACTGGGAGGCCATTCAGTAATGAACATGGGATGGAAATATCACCAATTTACGTGAAATCTACATGCAGACCTCTTGTTGCTTTTCCTTGCAAGTGAAACTCTGAACAAAAAAATTCATCACCCCTTGATAGGGTTGCAAATACTCTTGCTTCAGGCCCAAATCTGGCCCTAGAGTTGCTAAAACTGTCTATCCCTGGTCCAGATGATGCTTGTCCGATTTTTTCCACCACTCCCTGGGCTGGCCCTACCATTAGGCAGAGCGAAGTAACTGCCTCAGTTGGTAGATACTGAGAGGAGGAGGCAGCAGCCCCCAGCTGTTCCTCTTGAGTCCCTGCCCTCTCCTGAATCCCCTAATCTGGCCTGCTACATCAGGTGTAATGGACGGAGCTCTCTTGTCACCAATGAGGAAGTAAGATTCAGCTTCCAGTCCAGTTGGCTCCTTGCAGTTGAACTGGGAAGGGGCACCATCTTGTCCTCCTTGGGCAGCAAAATGTCAACCAGTCCTGTTATTTTCCTGCTTTCCCCATGCCTCTTCTTGTATGGGGGCTGTTGCTCACTGGGAATGATGGGGCAGAATGCAAGACGCCCCAACAGCAGGTAGTGCCAGAGCCAATGAGAGCCACAGCCAACTCTTTCAGGCTTTGTCCCCATCCTCCTCCCTGCTGAGTTCTACAAGGGAAACATTGAGACTAAAGAGGAGGAAGCTGACAGCCAGTGCAAGTCCCTGGACTGGTTGTAAGTAAGAGGGCAGGCAAGTGGAGGCTGGCTGGGGGCAGACTGAGGTTGGCCCAAGCAGACCAGCCTCCATTGTAGGAAAATGTTGATGTTCACTTGTTATTATGTGTTAAGTGTCGGAGAGTCGCCGATGCTGGGAACGGAGAGTTCTGAGCAAGCTTGTGTGTGTGTGTTTGAATCTTTGCTAAAGATTATACCTTCCCTGCAAATTAGTCAGACAGAGACTTTAAGCTTTAAAATAAGAAATAACTACTTTATTCTGGAAGTACATGTTTGATAGGTAATCTAGCTAACTAGCTAAGTTGGAGAAGAAAACACTGAACCCAGTGCTTCCCCTCATGCTTGGAGGAGAGGGAGAGACAAAGGAATATGTCTGCTCCCCTCTCAAGAGAAAGAAGAAGACTGGGAAGGAGGGAAGGAACTAGGATCAACATCCTCTGCGTATCAGTCTAGCAGGAAGGAAGAGACAGCAGGAGATCAAAGGGATAGGTGTAGCCTAGCAACCAAGAGGTCTCCTCTCTAGCTACCCTTTTTAACCCCATGCAGCCTCAACCCAAGTTGGAGTTGAACCCCATATATTCCAACATTAAGAGCCTCACTTTCAGGGTTCATATCTAACTTATCAGTTTTCTGATTTCTGCTGAAAAACACGAGTGTTGTGGGTCTGACAGAGAATTTGGAAAAGAAGGATGCTGTGTGTAAAATTGGCTTCTGTTTTGTAAGACAGATAATCTACAGAATCTCCAGGTAGCTTGCAATACAGAGATAACCGCAATCCATTTATAATATTGGGGGTCTATTTCCTGTCAAATGGTGAAGCATTTATCAGGTTCTCAGGTTTTTCTTGCAATATTCATTTTATAATCCCTGGGCTGGCCCTACCATTAGGCAGAGCGAAGTAACTGCCTCAGTTGGTAGATACTGAGAGGAGGAGGCAGCAGCCCCCAGCTGTTCCTCTTGAGTCCCTGCCCTCTCCTGAATCCCCTAATCTGGCCTGCTACATCAGGTGTAATGGACGGAGCTCTCTTGTCACCAATGAGGAAGTAAGATTCAGCTTCCAGTCCAGTTGGCTCCTTGCAGTTGAACTGGGAAGGGGCACCATCTTGTCCTCCTTGGGCAGCAAAATGTCAACCAGTCCTGTTATTTTCCTGCTTTCCCCATGCCTCTTCTTGTATGGGGGCTGTTGCTCACTGGGAATGATGGGGCAGAATGCAAGACGCCCCAACAGCAGGTAGTGCCAGAGCCAATGAGAGCCACAGCCAACTCTTTCAGGCTTTGTCCCCATCCTCCTCCCTGCTGAGTTCTACAAGGGAAACATTGAGACTAAAGAGGAGGAAGCTGACAGCCAGTGCAAGTCCCTGGACTGGTTGTAAGTAAGAGGGCAGGCAAGTGGAGGCTGGCTGGGGGCAGACTGAGGTTGGCCCAAGCAGACCAGCCTCCATTGTAGGAAAATGTTGATGTTCACTTGTTATTATGTGTTAAGTGTCGGAGAGTCGCCGATGCTGGGAACGGAGAGTTCTGAGCAAGCTTGTGTGTGTGTGTTTGAATCTTTGCTAAAGATTATACCTTCCCTGCAAATTAGTCAGACAGAGACTTTAAGCTTTAAAATAAGAAATAACTACTTTATTCTGGAAGTACATGTTTGATAGGTAATCTAGCTAACTAGCTAAGTTGGAGAAGAAAACACTGAACCCAGTGCTTCCCCTCATGCTTGGAGGAGAGGGAGAGACAAAGGAATATGTCTGCTCCCCTCTCAAGAGAAAGAAGAAGACTGGGAAGGAGGGAAGGAACTAGGATCAACATCCTCTGCGTATCAGTCTAGCAGGAAGGAAGAGACAGCAGGAGATCAAAGGGATAGGTGTAGCCTAGCAACCAAGAGGTCTCCTCTCTAGCTACCCTTTTTAACCCCATGCAGCCTCAACCCAAGTTGGAGTTGAACCCCATATATTCCAACATTAAGAGCCTCACTTTCAGGGTTCATATCTAACTTATCAGTTTTCTGATTTCTGCTGAAAAACACGAGTGTTGTGGGTCTGACAGAGAATTTGGAAAAGAAGGATGCTGTGTGTAAAATTGGCTTCTGTTTTGTAAGACAGATAATCTACAGAATCTCCAGGTAGCTTGCAATACAGAGATAACCGCAATCCATTTATAATATTGGGGGTCTATTTCCTGTCAAATGGTGAAGCATTTATCAGGTTCTCAGGTTTTTCTTGCAATATTCATTTTATAATCTTACGTTCATTTTTCTTACACTCAATAGGGATGTGTTTTATTTTCAGATAAACATTACAGTTGACAACTGTCTGGCCAGACAACCAAATAAGACAGGTTGAACTCAGGTTGTCAAAGTGGCTTCTGATTTGGAGGGTATCTGTGTTACCGGACAGTCATAAAAATTAGGGAGTGGGGACTGCTACTGAGAAGACCAAGGGATTATCTACATTGTTATTCCTTATTTATTTTCAATATTTATAGACCACTTTTCACCAAAGATGGTCACAAAGCGGTTTATAGAACAATCAGTAAAACAATTCATCAGTCAAATAATATGATGTTTAAAATGGCAAAAGCCAAGGTAAAACCAGAAATTCCCTAAATAGGCACATTACAAGTTAATTAAAATGCCTGCTGGAATTTTAGAAAAGTCTTCGTCAAGTGCCTGAAGTTCAACAGGGAGAAGGCCTGTCTGATCTCAGCTAGGAGGGAGTTTCATGAAGCCAGGCCCACATTTATATTGATTTCATACCATTAAGTGTTATGGCTTCTCATAAAGAATTCTGGGAATGATAAGGTGAAGTGCTGAGAATTTTCTGTTGGGAGATCCCTCAAGCCCCTTCCTTGACCTAGGAACCTAAGAAGAGCCCTGCTGGATCAGGCCAGAGGCCCAACTAGAGCAGCATCCTGTTCCCACAGTGGGAAATCAGACACCTATAGAAGCCCACAAGTTGGGCCTGAGCCCAACAGTCCTCTTGCCTCCTGCAGTTTCCAGCAAATGGTATTCAGAAGCATACTGCCTCAGACTGTGGAGGCAGAGCACGGCCATCATGGCTAATAGCCATTGACAGCATTATCCTCCATGAATTTGTCTAATCCTCTTTTAAAGCCATCCAAGTTAGTGGCCATCGCTGCCTCCTGTGGGAGCAAATTCCACAGCGTAACTATGCGCTGCATACAGAAGCACTTTCTTGTGTCTGACCTATAATTCCTAGGGTTCCTTTTCCAGAGAGAACGATTATTAAACTGCTTCAGCCTAGGGATGGGGGAGAAGATTGTTTGGTTCACATTTTAATGCAATCCTACCTAATTCGCACTTCCTGAACCAATACATATGGCAAAACGTAGTTATCCTTCAAAATGTGCACTTCTCTGAATTTTCTGATTCAATTCTCCAACCAAAAAATGCATTAAAAACAGAATATGTAGAGAAAAAGCTGGGAGGAGCACAGTGGGGAGGAGAGCCTGGCTGGGAGTCCAGAGTCTGTGAGTTTAAATCCCCGCTCGTGTCAAGGGCCAGCTAAAGATCACCCCCACAGTGAATGGCTCAGGGGTTATGTGCCCTGCCACCTGTGCAGCAGCGGACAAGCTGCATTGCCCCAAGGAGCCCAGTTGCTCCCCAGCTGGCAGTTGTGGACAAGGATGGGGCTGGCTTGTGCAGCTGTGGCAAGCTGAGCAGGCCCTAGCCAGCTGGGGAGGACTAGCCTCAGAGGGTGGCAATAGTAAACCCCCTCTGAATACCACTTACCATGAAAACCCTATTCATAGGGTCACCATAAGTCGGGATCGACTTGAAGGCAGTCTATTAAAGAAAATAACATAGAAACAGTGGCAGCAGTCCAGCATGCTTTCAACACCTTGGACAGCTCCTTGAAAGTTTGGAGTAAAACCCGGAGTGGATTCACTGCCCCACTGACATTGGAGGCACCAGCCTCCACTGCTTAGAAAAATGATATCAGGGGAAATTGCTTGCAAACTTGTTTATATTGGGCAAACATCTATATTAGGAGAAATGTGCACAAAAATGCATACACATTTTTGCAGACTTTTAAGAAATAAATTGCATGCTGATGCAGAAATGGGGCAACTTAGCTTAAGATGGAAAAAGAAACAGAAACTGACAGATTCATCCATCCCTGGTTTAAGCCCTCTGACATTCTGAGTAGTTAGATGAATGAAATGTTCAAAATATCTAAAATAAGGTCTGGGATATTACAAACATCCAAATCTAGATAGAAATAGTGATTCACCCTGTATCTCCATGGTGACTCCAAGATACATTTCCAAAATAATTGCATTTTTGCACTTTTTGCATGAATTGAGGGATGGCTGGGAAATGAAAGTGAAGATATTTCCAGAAACTAACATCAGCTGATGAAAACCAGTGTAATTTGAGTAGCTTCTGGAATTAAACCAATATAACTCTAAAATATGTGGGATAGACCAAGGGCTGCCTAACAGCTAGATGTTAGTTTGCAAAGGCAGTCTGAGCCATCACTGCAACTTCTGCAGCGCACTCTGTGCCTAGTGACTAGAGTCTTGCAGCTTTCCAAAGTGCATCTCGCTCTTTCAAAAAATATGAAGCAGCGTCTACTAAATGAAACATGAAACATGGAAAGCTGTTGACCCAGACCATTGATCTTTCAGGCTCAGTATTGTCTACACTACAGGCAGTTGTTGTCCAGGTTTCAGGCAGGGTCCTCTCCCAGCCAGGGATTGAATCTGGGACCTTCTTCATATAAAGCTGAAGATCTACTACTGAGCTAAGGCTCTTCCCAACCATTGGCCCACCTTCCTGGCCCAATACTGCCTGCTCTACTCTGACAGGCAGTGGGCTGCCAAGGTCACAGGAGATCCTTTTAAGGGGAGAGGCCAGGGTTTTAACTGGGGTTCCTTCTTCTGCAATATGCAATACTACACAGAATATATATACAGGGCAACATCCCAATCTCTGGATTCCCCCCTTCTAGTCTTTCTTGCCCCTCTGCCAGCTTTTGGAGGCTTTAGGAGGTGGAAGTGTGTGCTTACAGAGCTCTATCACATTTCCATAGTGTCTACGTGCTAAGCCCTGCCCTGTGGAACTCCCTGCCAGTAAAGGCTCGGCAGGAGTCATCCCTGCCTACTTTCAGATATCTATTAAAACCGTATTACTCAGACAGGCCTTTGAAACGTTATTTTTTCCCCCAGCCAGGTTTACTGATGCTTTTTGATGCTTTGATGTTTTTGCTGTTTGCTTTTATCAAAGTTACTGTAATTTGGTATGTTGTGTACCATCTTGCTGTTGTTGTTTTAATGGAACGTGTGATCTATAAATATTTAAATAAGTAAATAGACTTGTGGCGGGTGATTTTTTTGGTAAAAACTGAGGTGGTGGTACTCATACCGTGCTGTAGGGGCCAGTACCCAATGGTCGCCATGGCCAGTTAAAAAAGAGGTGCCAGTACTCCATATCGGTGGGTACCATTACAAAAAAATCCACCTCCCATTAGCTCCAGCCAACTTAGCCGATGGTCAGGGATGATGGGAGTTGGAGTCCAACAACATCTAGAAGCCCACAGGCTCCTCACCCTTGCTGTTTAGGGCTTACAGCTCCTCTATATGCATTCAGCTTTAGACTAAGACGTAATGAGTTGCAATTCAGGGGTTGGAGATCTAGACCTGGTTCTGATTCTTCTGTTATCCATCTCAGCACTGGAGGAAAATAATCTACCTGGATGGTAGATACAGGATAATTAAAGCATATTTCATGACTAGATGGCAACTACTATGGAATGTGCTTCCAAAATGTAAGACCTCATGCTATTGCTGCTGGGATTTTTAAAAAAAATAAATCCCAAATGAAATGGCATAATATTAGAGTGCCTTTTAAAATGGATATCCACTGTATTCTATACTGCTCTACTAGGGTTACAGAGGTTAATTTGTACAGCAACCTTTTTTTCTTCCCTGCAAATAGAGGTTACTGAGATGTTTAGTGCATGAAATGGATATTAATGTTGATTCTGTGTATTGCTTTTCTGTTTGTTAATTCCTCCTGTTTCCAACAGTACAGGAAGGGGGAGGGGAAAGAGGGATAGGAAGCCCCTTTTAATGAAAATATTTAATAATCATATTAGTCCCTTTCAGCATGATCTTTGGAAGATTTTGAAATCAGCTTTCTCATTTTGCATATTAGACCATTTTGTACTCTGCCTTGGCCTAACTTGTGCATTTATTTATTTATTTGTTTGTTTGTTTGTTTGTTTGTTTTATTATACTTGTATACCCCCCATAGCCGAAGCTCTCTGGGCAGTTTACAGTAACTAAAAACATTAAAACAGATACAATTTAAAACAGATCTTATAAAAACAAGTTAAAACACAATTTAAAAATTGTGCATGGCAATGAATTAAAATTTAAAATATATTTATTTATTTATTTTTAAGTTTTTCCTTTAAAAAAAAATCCGGGTGTGGAAGCAAATTCAATAGCTTCAGAATGGGAGAAAATAGCAAGATTCATTTGTGTGCATACATACTAATGAAAAGTAATGTTAACATAAATCGATTTGAATCCAATTCTGTCTTGAATTGCAGTAAGTCGCATGAAAATGAAATGGGCTGCGTTCAAGTCAATTTCAACTTATGGCGACCTTATGAATAGGGTTTTCATGGTAAGCAGTATTCAGAGGGGGTTTACCATTGCCTTCCTCTGAGGCTGAGAGACAGTGCGGATTTGACCCCTGGTCTCCCAGGTTGTAGTCCAACACCTACCTTAACCACTACACCACACTGGCTCTCAGTAAGTCAGATACAATTCTGTAAATACTTTCTCTTTGGTCATCGCCTTTGATTTGCAGAAGAAAAATTAAAATGGAGACTGGAAAATGGAAATGGACTGCCTTCAAGTCGATCCTGACTTATGGCGACCCTATGAATAGGGTTTTCATGGTAAGCGGTATTCAGAGGGGGTTTACCATTGCCTCCCTCTGAGGCTACTCCTCCCCAGCTGGCTAGGGCCTGCTCAACTTTGGCACAACTGCACAAGCCAGCCCCTTCCTTCTCCGCAACTGCCAGTTGGGGGGCAACTGGGCTCCTTAGGACTATGCAGCTTGCCCACGGCTGCACAGGTGGCAGGGCACGTAACCCCTGAGCCACTCACTGTGGGGGTGATCTTTAGCTGGCCCTTGACACCCAGGAGACACGAGCGAGGATTTGAACTCACAGACTCTGGACTCCCAGCCAGGCTCTTCCTCCCTACTGTGCTATACTGTGCTCCCCATAATTCACTACAAGGAGGGGGAACCCTTTTCAGCCGGGTCAATCTCCTCCGGGGGGGCACATATCAGGCAGAGCCAGATGCAAAAGTGGACAGAGCAATGGATCTAACTCTTACCGTTGTACCATAGGCTACATTCCAGCCATGCAAGTATCAGAGGTTTTGACACACATCAAATATCCCTTCATCCTTCTTCCATGCAAGCTTTTTCAGCCTGGTTTAGATTTTAGATTTCGCTGAAGAAAGACAAATAGGGTCCAAAACCCATAGAGTCCAAAGACAAGTAGGGTCCAAAATAACTCTTTTTGTTCCTACTTCCAGTAATTGAAATGCAGCCTAGTGTAAAAAGGGAAGAGTCGCATCTGTTGCTCCACCAGCTCTTCCCTCTGGCTCCACCCACCACTGGAATTCAGGCCCCAGATAGTTGCCCACAAGGGCTGAAAAAGGTTCTCCACTCTGCGTTGTTTTAAACCTTTTCCTGGGCCCCAGGTATCATGCCACTCTAAACAGTCATGCTTCCCCCAAAGACTGCTGGGAATTGTAGTTTGTTAACTGTGTTGAGCAGCAGTGTAGTGCCAAATTCTGAAGTGCATGGTTCCTTCATGATAGTCACATCACGCACACCCAAAGCCATGCCTCTTTTCCACTTTCCCTCACCTCCCTTGCTCTCCATGTCATCTCTGAGTCCACATTAACTACAACAGACATCCCTAGGAGCCAACTAGCATGAAGGGAAGCTGTGTGTTAGCTACTGGGAAGAGTCTTCTCAGGCTGACTCACTTCTTTTTACTCTGATTGGCTCCAGTCAGCACAAAAGGGCAAGTGACTAACATGCTCCCCTTTCATGCTGATTGGCTCATACATAGGGACCTGGCTGGGATCCTGCTCCCCAAAAAGCAAGGGGTATATGACCTATGCATTGAGCAGGGGGTTGGACTCGATGGCCTTATAGGCCCCTTCCAACTCTACTATTCTATGATTCTATGACCTCCTGCAAGCCTGGACGACTACACCCCTGGTGCTGAGAATTGTTAGGACATCCTTATTCCTCTCACAGAGATATAATTTCCAGAGTTCCCTAGGAAAAGGGAGTAATTGTTAAAGCACTCTAAGAATTGTAGTTCTGTGCGGGGAATAGGCGTCTCCTAACAACTGTCAGCACCCTTCACAAACTACAGTTCCCAAGATTCTTTGGAGGACGCTATGACTGTTTAAAGTGGTATCATAGTGCTTTAAATGTATAGCGCAGATGGGCCCCTGGTTCCCAAAGGTTTCCGTTGGTAGTGCCAGTGTTGGCTTCTGAGTTGAGCATGTTACCAAGAAATTAATTGGGAGGTGGGAGTTACAACAATGTCCTAAGAGAGATTGCGCAGCTTGCTTGATTTGTGTGATGTCATTTCAGGGTTGTTGTTGTTTAATGGCTTATATGCCAGTGTGCAAAATACAGCAACCAGTGGTTTTGGAGCAAAAATACCCTTTCTACAGATGCTTCAGCAAGCACCGACAGGCCTACATTCCGATGTTGTGAGGAGAACAAAGGGTTATCTCTGCCTCCTCCGTTGGGGTGCTGCTCCTTGAAGGAGATTTGTCCTCCTCTTGTAAAATGAGTCTTGTATAGCTTGTCTGTTGTTCTGGCAATTCCAGGGCAGCTCAGGCTCTGTCAGAAACTCAAGCAATTGTGAAAGCTCGTGGACTCCAAATTTATAATTCCACCTGGCAAGTACAGCTGTTCATTTTTTTTACTGCCTCAGTGGAATGAATACATAGATTATATATTCTGTGTTGGCAACCAGAGCTGTCTGCTCCCCCCCTCCAAAAAAAATTAAGCCAACTTAAACATGGTCATTTAGCTACAGAGCTGTTGCTTCTCCTGTCCTCCAAACTTGAAATTTTTCACCCTTGCTGTGCCAAAGCCATTTGGGGTCAGTTTCTGTGCTGGATGCAAACTCACATCTCTTTCCATTTGCGTTATAGTGTCCTTAACTTTCTAGCCTGATCCATCCCTGTACTGGGGGATAGTATTAACCCAAAGACTGTACCATTACTTTCAGTGGGGAATATGCAATGGAAAAGCTTTATTTAATTGTTTGTTTGCCGTTATATAAATATATCTAGGGCATGTTTCCACCTATAGGCCTTCAAAGCAACTGGCAAGATCAAACAAGCTAAAAAAAACCCATAATGGAATAGAATAATGAGCACTACACTGCAGGAAACGTGTCTATCATTTTTTTAAAAAAAATATTGCTGGGGGTGGGAGGGCAATCAAGCACACACTTAATCCGCTTTAAAGGATGAAATAGAAGTCTTAACTGCCCACTGAAAAGGCTGTACTGTGGGAGCCATATAACCCTACAGTGAGAAGGAGCTTCATAACCTAGCTGTGACATGATCCTAGGATTGTTCACATGTTACACTGAGCACAGGTACAAGCTTTTCTGAATACACGTACTACTATTAGTGTGCATGAATACATTGTTAATTTGTACAGCCCAACCACTTGTGTACACAGATTTACACTCCTTAAATGTAATATGTGAATCACAGAATGAGTCATAGAATCTAGAACAGAATTATAGAATCATAGAGTTGGAAGGGGCCTATAAGGCCATCGAGTCCAACCCCCTGCGCAGTGCAGAAATCCAAGTTAAAGAATGCCCGACAGGTGGCTGTCCAGCTGCCTCTTGAATGCCTCCAGTGTTGGAGAGCTCACCTCTCTAGGTCACTGGTTCCATTGTCGTGCCATTCTAACAGTTAGGAATTTTTTCCTCATGTTCAGTCGAACTCTGGCTTCCTGTAACTTGAGCCCATTATTCCGTGTCCTGCACTGTGGGACAATTGAGAAGACATCCTGGCCCTACTCTGTGTGGCAGCCTGAACACCAAGGGGGGGATAGAAAGGGGAGGTGGGATTCAATAAAGGAGGACCTCTGTTCTCTCAGAGAGACACTCCAGTTTTCTCTTACTACTGGTAATAGTAATTCTCTGCTACCACTGGCTACTGGTCTTTCTTTCGTACTAGTAGCATAGCATCTGCTTTCCATACAAAGGGCCCAGCTTCAATTCCTGGTACTTCCAGATAGGGCTGGAGAAATCCCCCGTACAAAAACCTGGAGAGCAGCTGCCAGTCAATGTAGACAACACTGAGCTAAATAGATCAATGTTCTGACTGGGTCTAAGGCAGCTCCCTATGTTCCTATGAAGAATCATTTATTACGGTCACAGACCAAAAAATTAACATCAGCATAAAAAGCATATATACAGCTGGTATAGCACAGTGGGGAGGAGAGCCTGGCTGGGAGTCCAGAGTCTGTAAATCCACACTGATGTCTCCTGGATGTCAAGGGCCAGCTAAAGATCACCCCCACAGTGAGTGGCTCAGAGTTTACGTGCCCTGCCACCTGTGCAGCCGTGGGCAAGCTGCAGAGTCCCAAGGAGCCCAGTTGCCTCCCAGCTGGCAGTTGCAGACAAGGAAGGAGCTGGCTTGTGCAGCTGTAGCAAGTTGAGCAGGCCGTAGCCATCTGGAGAGGAGTAGCCTCAGAGGGAGGCAATGGTAAACCTCCTCTGAATACCGCTTACTATGACAACCCTATTCATAGGGTCGCCATAAGTCAGGATCAACTTGAAGGCAGTCCATTTCCTTTCCTTTCAAAAAGCCTATGTGTGCTTCTTGTGCTTCTGACACTGGCAGAGCATGAAGCAAAGCCCCTTGGTGAAGATCTTAACAAATGCACAGGAGGAGGTGGCAGTTCCAGGCCGGTCCAGCAGATTCCTGCTGCTAGTCTTGCTCAAAGTCCCATTTGGTTCAGCAGATTGGGAAAAGAGGATGAGCAATAGCACCCAGGAAGGAAAGGCATAGGAGGTCCAGCAGTGGCATTCTCTCTTGGTGCATATTCATTGTGGAAAATGCCACGTTGCAGCCTGAGAGGTGCCAGAAATGGGGGGGGGATGTATATTTGCATACCTCTACCACATTGATAGTGCAAAATGTGGCATGGGCTCTATGTCTGCAAATTTTACATACTGCTTGCACCTCAGAAATGGGAAAGGGAAAACCACATTAATATATGCATTTACAGCCTGCACCATGCATTATTTTGTGCATGTGGGTATGCATGAATGTACATGTTCTCCCACTATGTGTATTAATAATAAATCAAAAGAGGTGTGCTCTCTTTCTCTCCATGTACATGGATACAACAGATATATATGAAATTCCTGAGCTAGATTACTGATCTCCTTCATTTCCTAACAACCCTGTGAGGTAGGCATGTCACTATTGCTCCATTTTACAGATGGAGAAAAAAGGCAGTGAGACATGGATGAGTGTACAGCTGAGCAGAAATATTAATATATGCCTTGGAAGTAGGGGTGGGGGAGAAATTTGATTCGGTTTGCATTTAACAAATTTTCATTTTCTAAATCAGAACTGAATCACAACCATCCTTCAAAATTTGCACTTATCCAATTTTTTGAAATGCAGTTCTCCAACCAATGTTTACAAAAATGAATGTATTGGGGGAAAGTGCATAAAAATGAGTCTATCAGTGAAAATAACATAAAAATACATTACATTATGAGAAATTGCTTGCAAAAGCATGTACATTAGTCAAAACTGTAGACAAATGTGTTTAGCTGGAGAAATGCTCACTAAAACTGCTGAAGAATTTTCCTGAGGATTTTCTTTAAAACAATCACTAATGGCTGCAGAACTGAATTTAAAACTGGGAAAATGAGGAACTAACAGAACCAGAATTGACAGATCTTTTAATCCCAGCTTGAGAGTTCAGCCCTCTCCCCTGAGTATACTGGCTCTCACAGAGAGAGAGATTTTATGGTGGAGTATTTTTTATTTTTAGATCTACAATATAACATATTCCTCCACTGAAGTGGCATAAAGTGGCAGCCTCCCATGTTCTCCTTTGATGTCTCCTTGGAATGTTCCTTCTTGTGGTGATCACTGCTTTTTTTTTGTCACAAGCTGGAATTCCCAGTTTCACCAGACTTGTTCCTTGCGATCAGTGAAAAGGCTTTTTAAGATTCAGGTTCTGCTAAGAATAGCACCTCCTTATAACTTCATTGGATATTTATTGCATGAAATGATAGATTGAAAGGCTTTGCTTAGCAACTGGAATATTTTCTCTTGTGGTCTAGTTACTTACAGTGATTGAAAATGGCCAATCTTTTTGTGGGGGTGGAGGGAAATAAACGGAATTAAATACACTAATTTCTAGACATGGTTCCTAAACAGCTGCCAAACACGTATATATCTATAGTCCACTCCCTCTCGCTGTGTTGTTTAGGTTCTCCTCTCCTCTGCCAAACACACCCTCCATCCAGCACAGGAATGTCTGGAGAAGAAAATAAGATGGGATTGGCTTTTCCCTCAATTGGTGGGGTTAGGAACACACACACACATCCCATCTGTACGCAAAGCTCACACTTGTACATGGGGAAATAGGAATATAGGATGTATCCTCAAACCAGCGGTGGTTGGGGCCCATTATGACTGGAAGGATGGAAGGCAAGGAGCCCAGATAGTAGGCTGTAGCCACAGCAAATGAGAGGCAGAGTCAATTAAGTCTCCATTCTAGTGTTGAGATCAGCAGGAGGGAGGCTTTTGGAACTTCCACCCCCGTCACAATCGTGAGGGGTGGTAGCCCGGGACAGGGCATTCTTTGTGGCAGCACCTAAGTTGTGAAGCTCCCTCCCCACAAAGGCGCATCTGGCAACTTCACTGTACAGCTTTTGGCAAGTGCTGAAGACACACCCCTTTGCCTTGGCCTTTGACACCTGACATTTATATTGTTAGGACCCACCCTATTTTTTGTGATGTTGCCATTTTAGGTAGTTTTTAACAGTTTTCAGTGATGTACATTTTTACTGTTGTGACCCACCCTAGGTGTGAGGCGGGCAATTAATAATAATAATAATAATGGTGGTGGTGGTGGTGGTGGTGGAGATGATGATGATGATGAATAAATATATAAATAAATAATTCCACAGCCATTGACTTGTCCAAGATTTACCAATCTCTGCCCATGGGTTTATGCTAGGTGTGGAGAACCTGCTCTCTCCTCAGCCTTCCCGTTCCCCCCTCAGCCTCCTATCCTCACCTTTCCCCAGAAAGCCACAATCAACATTTTTTAAAAGCCCTGCTATTGGAGCCAAGAGGAGGCTTTTAAAAGCTTAATTTGCGCATGGAGAGGATGCTCTTGGGAAGGGCATCTACTTGGGAAGGGTCACTACTAATAAGGAAGAGTTAACCCCCCCTCCCCATGTGCTGTGCCCCACACCATCAAAAATGGCCCTTTGGTGCCAAGAGTCTCCTAGTGTTCAGCCTGCTTTTTCCAAGCTTAATTGAAGCAGGATTAGAAGGATAGACTTTGGCTGCATCCATATTGTACATTCAAAGCACATTTAAAGCACATGGCTTCCCCCAAAGAACTGTTTGTTAAGGGTGCTGGGAACTGTAGCTCTGTGGAGGGTGAACTACAGTTCCCAGGATTCTGCTTTAAAGGGACTTTAAATGTGTTATGTGTGTATGTACCCTGAGTGTCTGTGAGAGGGATGGAGGGATGGATGTGTGTGGTGCAAGAGAATGAGAGGGAGCCTTGCCCTTGCTTACTACCAGCTCAGGTCAAACCCACTTTGGGCACATGCATTTATTGTTCACCATTGACCTGCAGCCTCCTGGAATGTTGGCCAAGAGGGAAGGTAGCTATCGGACTGAAGAAAGTTCTGTTTTATACTTTTAGCTTCTATACCTATAACACATAACCTATATCATAGCCTCCTCTGCCTCACCTCTAGACAGGACAATAGATTTGCATAAAATTTGCATAGGTTAATATATACATGTAGAAATTTACATTTAAAAATAGCAACTATAATTCAAATAGAAATATGCCACATTCCAGCAGAGCGGGGAAGACTGTGGCCAGGTGACCTGCTGTCCAGCTGCTACCTGGCGAAGGGAACTTCAAGGCCCTTCCTGCTCTCCCTTTTTATGGTCCTGCGTCTTTAAACCAGGCGTGGACCAGACAGCCCTTCAAATAAAGGACACCTTCAAGCAGAGCAGTGTTCTATGTAAAATAGGACACATGGACAACCTTGTAACCTCCCAGGCACTTTTGTAAGTTGTGAGGTGCCGGGTCCATTTGTGTGTATCTGTGTGCCCTAAAGAGGGAGAGAGAACATATAATTAAATGCATGTTGCAGGCACAGAAATTGACGAGTTACGGCAGGCAGGAGCTTGGAGTAGTCACATAATGAAACTGGAATCTAAAATTAATTCATTTCATGTTCTAATGTGTTTTCATGTTAGAGGCTTAACAAAAACCATGATGAATTTTAGTATCCTTTTAGCTTATTTAACGTAAAGTTGATTGCTTGAGGCAGGGACTGCAGCCAGCTTTATGCAAGACCCACTAAGGCCCCTATATTCTGGCTAATGTGTCTGAGGGCTGCAGTTACAAAAAGAGATGATTATAGTACTCTCATTAATTCCGTACAGTGCTGCATGAAAGCAATAATATTGCAAAACTAGATAGCAGAGGTGGCTATTTTGCTGGAAGCAGGAACCTTTCTCTGCTGTTTTGGAAGATCCCAAAATCTCCAAGGCTTCAAGACAGGATGTAGCTGAATAGCCCTTCTCTAATTGGGTGGTGAGTTTGTCCTGGCAGAGACAAAGGTCAAGGTTTCTATTTGATCCGCTTTTGATATTGCAACAGACTTTGATACTGTCAGCCTCCTGTGATTATTGACTCAGTGAGTGTCAGTGGCAAGGCCAGGATATCTGATGTTCAAACAAGCCTGTTCTTTGCTCTCTGAGAGAGGCAAAAAGTAATGCTCAGCAATTATACTTCTGCCCTTAGCCATTTTTGGTTCCTATATAATTTACAATGTTCTCTCTCTCTCTCTCTCTCTCTCTCTCTCTCTCATGTGTGTGTGTGTGTGTGTATACACACACACACTTTTTCTATGCAAAAGCATAAATGCATGCAACATCCAAAATGGCAATACTGTGCTGAAACCAGTAGGTGAACATTTCAACCTACCAGTAACAGTCTGTTATTTTATTTATTATTACATTTATATCTCACTTTTCCTCCAAGGAGGTCAAGGTGGTGTACAAAGATGGTTCTCCCCCTCCTGATTTTATCCTATTTATGTTAGGCCACATCTGCACCTTCCATTTAAAACACTCTTATACCACTTTAAATAGTCATGGCTTCCCTCAAAGCATCCTGGGAACTGCAGTTTATTAAAGGTGCTGAGCGTTGTTAGGAGACCCCTATTTCCCTTCACAGAGGTACAATTTCCAGCGTCTCCTGAGAAGAGGGATTCATTGTTAAACCACTCTGGGAATTGTAGCTCTGTGAGGGCAATAGGGAGTCACTTAACAATTCTCAAGGTTTTTTAAACTGTTGCCAATGGCCCATCTATGATATCTCAATGACTCATTTACAGTATTAAGTCCCCATCTCTGGAAGCACTCTATGCCATAATAGAATTTGTTAGTCTTGAAGTACTAGACGACTCTTTGTTGCTTCTTATATTATTATTTTACTATTTATTTCATTCATGAATCGCTTCCCATGAGGCATTCCAAAGCGATTTACAATATAATAAAGCATATATGAAACAGTTAAAACAATTGCATATATAAATACACACACACAGATATCAACAGCACATACATAAAATCAATTTGCATTCAGTAACAGGCACCAAAAAAGACTTGTTGAAAGTTGCTTGAGTCTCACAAACTGCCTGGTTTATGCTTTTGCAGGTACTCCATTGTTATTAAGATCCTTCCACAACAGACAAGAAGCTGCACTTTTGCTACAGTTGCAATTCAAGACTAAGTTACCAGAAACAGCAGGGCCACAGAAGCAGGTCAGCGTCTTCACCATCTGGAAGCCCCAGACGCCATCAGCAGAGCTTTCTGCCCTTTCCCAATGGATGAAAGAGCCTGGAACCGGGACTTTGTCATCAACCGACAGGAACCAGGAAAGGCTGCTTTTCTGGCTGGCTTTTGTTTACAGTTAAGAATGTAAAGAAGAGCCTTGCTGGATCAGGCCAAAGACCCATCTAGTCCAGCATCCTGTTCTCACAGCGTAGACCAGGTGCAGAGAACCTCTAGTCCTCCAGATGTTGCTTCCGTCACTCCCGTCAAGCAAGACCAATGGCCAGGGATGATGGGGGCAGTAGTTCGGCAACATCTGGAGGACCAACTGTTCTCCACACCTTAGCTAGATGTTCTGACTCCATAAAAGGCAGCTTCTGACATTCCTAAACCTGGAGCCAGCCCTGATTATGGATCCAGGAAGCCCCAGAGACCCCAAATATGGCTGAGTGAATTGCTGCAGCCCCCCCTCCTTCATTCCTTCCATCCGTTCCTGAAGATTCGGTTTGTCTCCTGTGCAAGCAAAATGCCTGTGCTTGCCATGAAACTAAATATACACTGATCTTTAATGTGCAAGGATATTCAAATTAAACTGAGAGAAGAGCCCAAGTGATGAGCTCTGAGCACTTCCCTGAGGAATGCCAGAATGATGGAGAGGAATTTACATGTGTCCTTCACTTTCTGCTCATTGGCTTCTGCAGACAGCACTGTGATCCTCTTCTTCCCCCTTCTTCCACCTCTCTAAAGGGCTTCAGAAAATTATTTAACATCTTTCAACAGCACTACCTAAGCCCTTTGGCTCTGCAAATCAACAGAGTACAATCCCACAGGCTGCTGAAACAGAATAAAAGCCTTTCCTGTGGACTAGATTGCTCTGTAAAACTGGAAATCAGACCAGGTCCATCAGCATAGGGATGTATTGTACTAGTTATGCTTGAGAGTCCGATAATTGGAGAGGATAAGCTTGCCAACCGAGTGGGGGGGGGGAATGGCCTTGCCTGCTCATTTGCCTTTAACAACAGCTTGATGTGCAGTGGGCCAGGTGAAAAATGGGAATCCCTGCTTTATATTCTTGTCAGACAAAGCTTTGCCTGCTAAAATGCTGCATGTCAGAGTGCAGGATCACTAAAAAATGTCAGCAATCCTAGTTTGATGAGACTTGCAGCTAGGGATGAAGGAGATATTAGATTTTGTTTGTGTTTTAATGAGAAATGGCCTAATTTGCACTTTTTGAACCAATATGCACACCAAAACACAGCTATCCTTCAAAATTCACACGGCTAGGAATTTTGCAAGTTCTCCAACCAAACAAGAGGTACACATGAATGTATTAGGGGGAGATGTGTGTAAAAGCACGAATATTAGTGAAATGCACATACAAGAATGCATTTTATTTGGGGAAACTGCTTGAAAAAATGTAAAGATTAGTCAAAACTGCAGGCAAAAGTGTGTTTATTAGGAGAAATGCTGAGAGATTTTTCATGGAGAATTTGCAGCAGGAATGTGGAGAACAGAATGTAAGATCTTCTAAGTTTCTTAGAGAATCAAAACGGACACATTTGTCCATCCTCACTTACAGCCCATGCTAAATGTGGCATGTGCTTTCATCTGTGCAGTACTATGGATTGAGACCAAGGCCCCATAATGTACCTTGATTCCTAGAAGTCAGCCCTACTGAACTCAGAAAGACTTCTGAGTAGATGCATACAGAAACCTCAAGCCCAGAGGCTAAATGTATCTGGCCTTTGGGTCTCTGCCAAGGCCACACACATCCATTCCACACCTCTCATTGGCTCTGCCCAGCACCCTCTTTGAGTTATTTTAACTGGCTGGAATGTGTTTCTGAACTTGGATAATGGCTCTTGCATGCCTGGATGGAAGACAGAGAGTGGTGTGGCCACACACACTTTTGCCAGACCCACTGCTGGTATGTGGCCCCCACAAAGGTTGGCCACAAGGGAATGTGGCCCTGACATTGAAAAAGGTTCCCCACTCCTGATGTATAGGATTGCTCCATAAGTTGGTTGCAGTTAGATTCCATTAATATCAATGGGATATAGCTGTTCATGATGGGTGACCCATTGATTTCAGTGAGAGGGAAGCCAAGTCTTTGGCACACCACTTAATTCCAATGCCCTTCTGTAATTCAGCCTGTAACGCAGACAAAGCACCTGCAGTATATTGCATTCCTGCTTACTCCTCATTCCACTTCCTTTACCCTTGCCAACGCTGTTAACCCATTGTCGAACTTTAGATTGTATCCAGTAAAGTGCCATGCACACCAATGGCACAATATAAATAAATAAATAAAAATAGTCTGGATACACACACACACACACCCCACCCTCACCAAACTCCCCCATCCCTCACCAACCCCAACTCCCCCCATGGTAACCCCTTAGACCTGACTGAGCCATGAAGCCTGCTCCTGGGAGGCCTCATCTCTACCGCAAGGCCTCCCATTAAGTGGGTCAGCCAGGCCATCACCGGCCACCTCCAAGCACCGCTGCGTGCACATTCTTGTCGATACCTGCTCAGTCTCCTCCCCCCCACTCAGCCACACTGCAATTTGAAGTGCTTGTTCACTCACTCACTACCCCATCCCCTTCCTCTTACCACCGCCACCCCCCAGGCACCCACACTCGCCACCCAACCCTCTCGTCTCAGCTGTTGTGCCACTGCCATCTTTCGCGGTTTGCTGCTGCTGCATAGCCCACTCACTTGCTCGCTTGCCACCCCCCAGGCACCCATGCTCCCCACAAAACACACTTGCCTTGGCCTTGGCAGTGCCGCTGGCAGCGCCAACCTCCCAGCCTCCTGATCTCCTGCCCACCCTCCAACCCACCCACCCAGGCTGCTGCCACCGCCACCACCACCACATAACCCGGCAGCAGTTACAGCCTATATTTGTCACAGTGGCACATGCAACAAACAAACAAACAAACAAGAATCACCTGTTCCTTTCATCCTAACCCCACACTGGAAAGCTCCAACAAAGTAGTCCTGTTTTGGGAGACTGGGGATGTGCTAATAAGCCCTGCTGTCATGGGCCCCATAGAGAACTCCAAGCAAAGTGGGCAAGAGGAGGAGGAGGAGGAGGAGGAAGAGGACTACTAGGATCCTGGGGAGGGCCCTAGTGCATTACAGAGGGAGGGTGCTGAAACCAGAGGATGCTTCAGTAGTCTGGCCAGAGACAGCCCCACCCTGGAGCTGCACCGGCTGTTGAATGAGCTGGCCAATGAGCCTCCTCCCACCATGCCTTCAGAGTACATTAGCCCTCACAAGCCACCCCCGGCTCCACCTTTAGAGAGGGAGGAACAGGTGGTGAACCTGGAGGAGGGGACTGGGTAAGTATCAGCTGATGTGTCGCCTCCTCATTGCCAAGGATGCACTGGTGGTTGCGCAGGCATGAGCAGACTGGGGCCACTGCCCTGCCCGTGCAACAGGGTGCCCACTTGCTGACCCAGTCCTGATCTGAGAGACAGTTTCTGCACCAATATTGAGCCCGTCCTGCCCCTATTTAAGTGGTTCGAGGGAGCATGTCAAGTTGCTGCATCAACGTCTTCACTTTAGTAGGCATGCCTAGTAATCTCCTGTCATATCACAGAGCCCCACGTTACCTGTGAGCTGATCTATGAAATGCTTTGGGGCTAAGTTTCACATTCAATGCAATGGGGAAAAGCACACTGGTGGATCTGAGTCTTATTCCAACATGGTAGGCCAGGACACTCACCCCTTCGGCGCATCCCTTTGGTCTCTTTACTGCAAGCAGAAGAAGATCCCAAGTTCAATTCCTGGCATCTGCAGATAGGGCTGGGAATGTCCCCTGTCTGAAACCCCGGACAGCCTCTGCCAGTCAGTGCAAATGAGGAGCAGCCAATGGGATGCCCAGAGTTAACTTACAATTATTAGTCACCCTCTGCTTCCTTGAGTGGTGAGAAGGGAAGGCCTGTAGCAAATGGCAGAGCATCTTCTTTGCACGCAGAAGGTCCTAAGTTCAGTCCCCAGCATCTCCAGATAGAGTTGGGGATGTCCCTTGTCTGAAACCCTGGGCAGCTTCCTATGCAATGTAAAGACATTTTCTGTAGATTTATCCAGGCTTTTGGTCAATAGTTTTATCAAGTTTTTACACTGCTGGTTTTAACAGGTGTCTGCAATATGTTATGGCATTGTTTTACATTGTTTTTATGTCATTTTATTTTCGTGAGCTGTCCTGGGTACCTACTGGGGAGGAAGGGTGGTTTATAAACTTGAATATATACATACATTACATACATACATACATACATTACATACATACATACCATGCCTACCTACCTACCTACCTACCTACCCCTTCTGTGTGCAAATCAGATGCTCTACCACAGAGCTGCAGCCCTTTCCCAGTACCTAATAATAACAACAGTAATAATACTTTTAATGACCCAGGCAAGGATATATAGACAAACCTGTCATTCTAGTAATAATGAGAAAGGCTGCAGCCTGATTGCTCTTGTGCCTTTTACAGCAGCCTGGCATGCAGAAAACAAACTGGTGATTGGTTTATATTCATATCAGGAACAGCTTTCATTTTTGCATGTCAGGCCGCTGGTAAAGGCACAGGAGCATACAGTCGCAAGTTAGCAGCTCTGCTACTCATCCTGGGTAGAACCTCAGCATTTTGCATTATCTCACAGGTATGAAATCACAAACTTTGCCATTGGTGCCTTGCTGCATCAAGGGTGCTGGTTTTCAGAGATTCCAGGAACAGAGCCTACTTAGCATCATGCTTAATGTAGCCCTGGGTGTGGTCTACCAGCATGGCTGCTGGATAAGGAATGTGCTGATCATATTAGAACCCAGCAGTTGCGATTGTGTGTCCCCTCCCTCAAGTTGCCATGATAGCAAACTTTTTGTGAAGTGTTCTTAGCAGAGTCCCTATGCAAGGCTTCATTTGAACCAGCACTCTCTCCTGGAGCATGGAATATATGATGTAATGATATAGAAAAGAGTGCCTCTGAATATACTCTGAGTGCATTTCCCCTTTCTGTTGTTTAAGATAGGGAGCCTAGGCCCTCTGAAAGGTTTAACTCAAACACACTTGCTTGTGATGCTGCCTACATTGTGATTGGAGGACCCAGCCCAGCAGCTAATAATTGCAGCAACACTGGACATATTTAACATTCAGTGATAGAACACCTTCTTTGCGTGCAGAAGGTTCCAGGTTCAGTCCCTGGCATCTCAGGACCCTGGAGAGCTGCTTCCAGTCAGTGTCCACAATAGTGAGCTAGATGGACCACAGCTCTGACTTGGTCAGTGTTCCTGTGCATGGGCTGAAAGGCCAATCATTGGCTCACGTCTATGCAAAGGGCTATTTAGCCTCTTCATCCTCATTGTGAAGTGCAACAGAGGCTTTGGAAGATTCCTGCTTTTGTCATGTGCCTTAGGAAAGTACTTTGAGCCACAGGCAGTGAATATGCAAAGGGTGCGTCACTGGCGTTTAGGTTGTTATTCACAGCAAGGCCTTCCCCTTTGCTTGCACAGGAGAAAGGGACTGAGGCAGACTGAGGGATGGGGGAGGCCTTGGAATCAAATGCCTTATGGGGGCCAGATGGGATGTAGGCCCCTGGGCTATCAGTTGCTGGGTGCATCACTTATACCACAGATAGGCAATCTGTGACCCTCCACATGTTGTTGGACTACAACTCCCATCATCCCTGACTATTGTCCATGCTAGCTGGGGCTGATGGGATCCAACAGCAATTGAGATCCCCCACTTCAGTTCTGACAACGCATTTCCCCAGAAGAGGAACTGCATCACCCACAAAAACACGGCAGTATTACCAGACGTTCTCATATGGAAACTCATAGCTGCAAGTTTAGAATTGTAATTACTGAGGGTAGTATTCAATGCTACTCCTATTCAGAGTAGACCCACTGAATTTAATGGACATGACTAACTTAGGTGCATTTGTTGCTGTGGGTCTACTCTGCGTAGCAACAAAAGAAAGTGGCTAGCATCTAAAACTGGAAATGTGAGGGGGAGAAACCAGGATGCTAGAAAAAGATGTTTTATTCGTAATCCAAACCCAACGCGTTTCAGCCTTGTATATTTAGGCTTTCATCAGGGGAGTAAAGGCTGATGTACAATATCTTCCAATGAGCAAAACTGCTTTCACCAATACAAACGCCTCAGATGATGAAAGCCTAAATATACAAGGCTGAAACGTGTCTGGTTTGGATTACGAATAAAACATCTTTTTCTAGCATCCTGGTTTCTCCCCCTCACATTTCTGGTTTTACTCTGAGAAGGACTTTGTTGAATATGAACTCGATGGCCTTATAGGCCCATGCCAACTTGGCTATTCTATTCTATGAATATAACCTTATAGTTTAAGTGGAGACACAATACATTTCACCATAGTGAGAAACACTGTGTACCCACTCTGTCTGCTGGCTGGGTCCTAAGTATAGAATAGCTTTCCCTGCTGGCAGTTCTTGATTTTGAAATGGGGCAGCCCTTCAAACAGAGGACTCCTTCAAATGGAGCAGGGTCCTCTGTAAAGAAGGACACACATGGGTATCAGCTCAGTTGATGTCCTTAGCATGGTGGCTTCCTGTTCAGGATGCCTGTGTACCTTTATGTGAGTTGGAGGCAGCAGCTGCTTTTGAGTCACTTCCTCACCTTTCTCCCAATTTACATTGTTCCCCTCCTTCTCCAAGCTTTGCCCTTTCGCCCTGGGGCCTCTCCCTTTTTCCCTCCTGAGTCACGCCTCTGTTGCCTGGCCCCGCCAGCTGCATCCAGCCAGTCCTACATGTAATGCTTTGCACCCCAAGTGATGTGCGTTATTAGGCAGACTTGCATCATTTCCTTTCTCTTTATAAAATGTTTGGCTTATTTTATTTTTTGGAGGAATGTGAAAGCCTTTGCAACTTGTTCAAGCAGGTGTCGGAGGACAATGGAAAGGGAATGGGGCAATAGCTCAGTGGCGGAGCACACACCTGCGGGCAGGTGGTCCTTGACTCACACCCTTGCATCTTCACTTAAACAGGCAGACATGTGCAGCTGCCTTATGTAGAGCCAAAGCATTGGCCATCTAGCCCAGTACTGTTGACTCTGGCTGGCAAAAGCCCTTCAGGCCCCAGCCCCACCACCAGAGATCTTTTTAAATGGGAGGTGTCAGGGCTATGGCACTGACTGTATCCATTCTCTTTGAGAGAAGATGTAGCAGTGGCTATCTGTAGTGGCCATCCATACAGGAAACTCCCATACAAGAATCCATACAGGAAATTTACACCCTTTTCCTCCTTTGATTCCAGAGGGATGGTAGCTATTAACAATGTAGTCAGAGGTATAAAATGGGGAAAGGATCTAATGAATTATTTATCTATTTATTTATATCCCACTCTTCCTGCTGAAGTTAACCTTTACATTATAACAGAGAGAGTGGGACAGACTGTTCAAGGCCATACCTATAGTACTATTCAGTGCCAATTTGAGAGAGATTTCCCTCCCCCCCCTGCAGGTCAATGGTATCTTACCCTGGTAAATAAAGCAAAATATATCACTCAAACATATTCTGCTGGAGATTCAGAAAGAGTAAAATTGACTATGTACATATCTTCAGGAGTTGTGCAAAAATAAAACTTCTGGGCCACAGTATTGAACATATTATAGGAAATCATAGAACAGGTATTACCTGAAAATCCTAAAACAATTCTCCTTGGTATCTTCTGGTCAGAAAGAAGAAATGTAGGTCTTCAACTCGTAATAAGCTTACTGACTGGCGCATGGTTGTATATCATTCAACAGTGAGAAAACAGAAGCACCCACCACCACCAGCTCTATAATAAGAAAAGTTTGGGAAATATCCTTTATGACAAAATTAACATATCAAAGAAAAGCTTCAAGCAAAGCCCAGCAAGACACATTTATTGCACGGGCACGTAACGCCAAATGCTTAGTCCCTCCCCAGGCATGAGACGACTGAGTTCGGAAATTCAAAGAGATCATCAACACAGCTGGCTGCAGGGAAGTGAAGGGTTAATTAAAGCAGGAGTTACAAACAGCTACCCTTTGCACGTAATAAAGCACTAAGCTGAAGCTAATGGCAAATAGGTCTCTGCTTCCTCCCTTGTCTTTAGTTGCTCTTACCTTTGCCCTGCAGTTGGAAACCTTTAAACAGCTGCAGTGTGGATTCTTGCTGGAAATTTTGCTTGAAGCTGAAGCTTGGTCTTCTTGCTCATGGTATCTTGCTGGTATCTTGGGGCTTTGTTAGCCCCCTGAAAGCTTAATTGCCCTGATCTAGGAGCCCTGGGAGGGACACCTTACACCTATTAGATCACTATCTTCCCATCATTCAGGTAGCTGTTTCCCCCTCAGGTGATGTCTCCTGATCCAGTCCTCGTGACATCTTGGGCTTGAGAATGCAGCTGCATTCTCAAGATTGCTTACTTTTTTTGATTATCAGGCTACTTGTTTACATTAGCCAAGTGAGAACATTCGTAAGCCAATTATCTCATCACCTCTTCAAGCTTGGGAAAACTATAAACAATCCCACCCGACACAGCAAAAGCATGGGACAAACTGCATTGTTTTGGTTACTGAGCAAAAACTTCCCAGACCCTGTGTTGTTTCATGTGTCATTTCTAATCTCCTCAATGTACATCTAGATTTCTTGTGGTAATTGACAATACAGGGCCTTATTCATTCAATAGCGGAATGAACTCCGAGGCAGTATATCTCTCCTTGCAATTCTTTTTCTTGGATATAGTATTCCATCTCAAATACACCAATATGTATTTTCTCTTCCTACTCCCTTCTTGTTTTTTAAAATTACATGTAAAAAGTATACAGATTAATAAAACAACAGCAATGTAGTCAGAAGCAAGAATCCTCCAAAGCTCTTGTAGGCACCATGTGGTAGTCTGCAGTTGTGACCCTGTGACTGCCACAGGGCTAGGCTGGCCTGAGGCAAAGAACAAGACGGAACCCTCCACACCCGTTGACATGCACAAAAACTGACCACACTGGTAACTGAATCTATCTGCTGGTCAATGACTGAAATAAAAAATTGATTAAAATTAAAAATTAATTGAATCTAACATCAACATGAATACGGGGCAATATCCTCCACCACTCCTGAGAGAAGCAAGCCAGCTTAAAGTGGCCACAGGTTCTGTCTTCCATGCACCTTGCCACCACTTCCCAGCTCCTATCATCCCCCATCAGAGACAGCTGCTTCACTTTGTCTAATGGCAGGGCTGGCCCTAGCCCAGGTGTGTGAATATACTTACCCAAAATCCACAGGGCTAGAACGGAAAACCCTGAGTTTTGTGGGTAGCTGCCCCATATGACAAGGCACCAGGACTGCAGTCTGGAACATCTCCTTGCATAGCAAAGGAGGCTCTAGATTAGCCCCATCCACCCAGGCTGGCCATTGAGCTCTCTTGGATAGGAAGGATCATAAAAGGAATGAGGAAAGGGCTGTGTAGCTCAGTGGTAAAGCATCTGCTTTGTGTGAATTTTTGGTATCTCCCAGTAGGGCTGAGAAAGACTCCTTTTCTCAAATCCTGGAGAGCTGCTGCCAGTCAGTGTAGACAATACCAAGCTAGATGAACTGTTGGCCTGACTTGATATAAGGTAGCTGCCTATGTTTGAGCTGGAACTTTGCCTGAATGACAATGGTCTTTGCTCTGGTGTTGATGCCTCGCTTAGTACCTTGGATCTGACTTCCTGGGACAGCTCCCAGCTCACCTCTGGCAGCTAGCTACAGTTCAGCCCTAATGCCATCCTGATGTACATTCAGAGCAATATGGCAACCTGGCCATGTTGCCCCTTATTGGACTCACATAAATCCTGCCTTGGAATGGAGGGCAGAGGATTCCACTGGAATGATGCCCCACCATCACTGATTGGGCTAGTCAAGAGGGCCCGTCACTGGGAGTTGCTTCCCTGCTCTCTGCATTTGGTGGCGTGTTGGTTGAATGCCTGACCAAAGGCAACAAGTGCGGGAATCTGTCCCATAAGATCAGACATTGTGGGCATTGCCTTGCTTATCCACAAAAAGTAAACCTTCGTGCTCGCACCTAGGAAGGCGAGGATTTGAAAGGGAAACAGGACAAGAAAGAGATACAAATGTGAAATGCTTTACGTGTGTGTGTAAAACATGAGGTGCCGGTATGCTGTACTAGTGAGTACTGTTCCAAGAACAGCCCTTGCAAACATGGGGTTCTTTGGGGAGAAGTTAAGATGGTTTTAGTGTGCAACACTCAAGAGCATGTGTAAGCAGAATAAAAATAATCCTTTGAGAACCAGCTTAAAGGGAAACTAAATTGTTGATGCAAATGGATCCACTCTCCTATGTTATTTGTACGGGTGTGCATCAAGGAAAAGTAAGATTAGGTAATATGTGAATCATTAGCTAATGTGATTGCCACACATACAAAGTGACTTGGGTGAATGTATTGCCTAGAGAAATGTGAATCACAAAAGGCCCCATCTCTCAGTCTAAACTTACTTCACTCATTTACAATGTCAGAAGTAAGTTTTTTTTAAATAAGGTGGCAGCAGCCCTGTAGCCAGCCTTCTTTGTTAGGTGGGACAGCCACATTTCTAGGCCCTAGGTGGAGCATGGGAGGATAGGTGCACAGCACCAGCCAATTCCTCCCCTCACTGGTGGAGATGATGTGAGGGCCAGGGGAAGGGAAAGGCAGTGACCTTCCCCCTCACTGTTCCTCCATCCAGAGTGTGCATTGACTTACATGAATGAAGTGTAATGTGTTGAATTGTCTAATTTTTTGAGAGATCCCCAGGAATACCAGACTCAAAACTTTGCCTTTGCCTATATAGCTATAGTCCCCTTTCAGGTCTATCCCTGTAGTCTGATTCTTCAGGAACTGAACTATTTTGATAAAGACAGTGAGCTCCTCAGCTTGGCTTTGATGCTGCATTAGATATCTCATTTCAGGATTCCACATGAAAAACAAACTTGTCTATACTACAAGTTTAGGGAAAGGCAGAGAGGAAATAAATACTTTAGGCTAAAACACCAGTCTGGAGATGCCCTTTGGCACAAAAAGCTTTCCCTACTGCACTCTCTTTCACTCTCTGTATACCATTAAAAGATTTTCCTGCTTAATTTGTGTGTGCCAAACTGCGGTTAAGAACACAGGGGTGGGGTCAGTAAAAAAAAAAAAAAAGAGGGGGGTTGGCAATCCTACAACCTCTGCTCAAGCCAGTTCCCCAACCAAGATGCTCAATCACGTATTGCAGTCTGAGTTAAGCACCATCATCACCAAAAGATTGGGGGTAAGGTTTTTTAAATATTAGCTTAACCAAATGTATCTGACTCAGCTTTTCAGCCACTGGTATCTGACTGTGTCTCACACTGCCCTGCTGTAAGGTCAGGTGCATGTTTATGACTTGGTTAATAATAGTGCTGAACAGCTGGAAACATTGTATAGCACAAGCATCATTGCCTGGTGAATGACTATGTTGTTTTTCCACATATGTAGCCACCCATCTCCTTCCCTACAGACCCACTTGGGTGTTAATATCAGCAGAAGGGGGGCTTCTTGGTCGTTGCACCACCCTCAGAAGTTTGGGTGGTGGTGGCCTGGGAGAGAGCTTTCTCTGTGGTAGCCCCTAAGTTCTGGAATTCCCTCTCTACAGAGATGCATCTGGCACCTTCGATGAATGCTAAAGACACATTCTTTACTCTGGCCTTCAACTCTTGAGATGTATGTTTTCAGAACCCTCCTAATTCTTGTGATTGAAATGGGTTTTAATTCTTTTGAATATTGTATTTTAGATTTTGTAACCTGCCCCCTGGGACCTACTGGTGAAAGGCAGGCAAGTAACTTTTATTATTATTATTGTTGTTGTTGTTATTGTTAATTTTGCCTTACGTGCAGGGGGCATATTCATGGTTGGCATGTGGCTTTGCATCTGGCAAACTGCTCTGTGTTAAAAACACCAGATCGAGAGGTTCTGTCCTAATTTCAGCCAGGGCACTGCTTCTGAATAACCGTGGCATGAGATCAGGGAGCTTTTATTCTTTTAGACAGAGGCCTCATTAGTTAGATGCTCTTCTTAAAATCTGTTGTGTTTTAAGAATTGTGTCTGGCAGAATTCTATCTCTCTGTTTTGGCAGAATTCTCCCTCTATTTATTCATTTCATTTCTGAATCATTTTCCATAAAAAACATTTCAAAGTGACTTTACAATAAAACATCAACAATCAAAGCATATTTAAAACAGTTTCAATACAGATACAGACTGGGATAAAAATCTCCACTTAAAAAGCATGTTGGAAAAGGAAGGTTTTCAAGAGATGCTGGCAAGATAACAGAAACGGCACCTGTCTGATAGGTAACAGTTCCCAAGGGTAGGTGCTGCCACACTAAAGGCCTGATTCCTACATCATATGGAATGGGCCTCCTGATGAGCTGGTATCTTCCTTCTCCCTACACAACTTTTAAAGATACAGAAGATCTCTTGGAGGCCGGGCCTGGCAACCAAGAGGTCTTATGTATCTTTAAAAGTTGTGCAGGGGGAAGGAAGAATTCCACCTTGTGTTTTTTCTCATTATAGTGTTGCAAGAACACCTGCACTTGGCTGACTTTCTCTTCTCCTAAAGATACAGGATCAGTCTCAGGCCATGAACCTGGCAACCCTAGTCATGAACCACCCTGTTCAGATCTTGTAAGTTCAGGTCTGTGGCTTCCTTGATGGAATCAAACCATCTCTTGTTTGGCCTTCCTCTTTTTCTACTCCCTTCAGTTTTTCCCAGCATTATGGTCTTTTCTAGTGAATCAGGTCTTCTCATGATGTGTCCAAAGTATGATAACCTCAGTTTCATCATTTTAGCTTCTAGTGACAGTTCTGGTTTAATTTGTTCTAACACCCAATTATTTGTCTTTTTTGCAGTCCATGGTATGCACAAAGCTCTCCTCCAACACCACATTTCAGATGAGTTGATTTTTCTCTTATCTGTTTTTTTCACTGTCCAGCTTTTATATCCATACATATAGATCGGGAATACCATGGTCTGAATGATCCTGACTTTAGTGTAATTGAGAATACTGACAATGAAACACTAGAAATAAGCAATATGAATGCTTATTATTATTATTCTAAGTCATTTTCCATACAGGAAATTTTTCTGCTTAGCAAAAACTTGGGTTTCAGAGACAGCCCTATGATCACCATGAATCATGGAAATATTTAACATCCTGTAAAACATTTGGAGTGCAGCTCCCCTATAATTCTCTGTGAAATGTATTAGTTGCTGGTGCCCATCTGTTCTGACTACCCCATTGCTAGATGACATTGAGACGGGGAAGAGTTTTGGCCATCAGAGCCACATGCCATGCAGACTGCTCCCACACATTTACTCAGATGTAAGTCTCATTGTGTTCAATGGGGTCTACTCCTTGGTAAGCGTACATTGGACAGCAGCCTACAAGTCAGGCTCTTGTTTTGTCCTGAAGGCTTTGCATGAAGATAACAATTCTATTCCATTTTACTCAGCAAATCAAAGTATGAGGCTGTGGAATTCCCTCCCCTTGATTATTACGCAGGCGCCATCTCTGCTATCTTTTCTGCTCCTTTTGAAGACTTTCCTCTTTCAACAACCCTTTTAAGTTGAGACCTACCCCAGTCTGCATCTGTGTTAGAATTGCTTTTAATATGTTTTCTTTAATAATGTTTTTAACCCTTTTTTTTAAAAAAAAGATGTTTTTAAAGCTTTTTAAAAAAAATGTTTTTGTTTTGTTTTAATGTATTTTAAGTTCTTTTTATGATATTTTAAAGTGTTTCTAGCATTTCTGTTTGCTGCCATGGGCTCCTGCTGGGAGGAAGGGCGGGATATAAATAAATAAATAAATAAATAAATAAAGCTGGTTCTTTGATCTCATTAGCCCAGGGATGGGGAGCCTGTGTCCCTCCAGATGATGTTGAACTACAACTCCCATCATCCCTGACCACTGGCCATGCTGGCTAGGGCCAATGGTCATAAAGGATGGACCATAGCTCAGTGGTAGAGCATCTGCTCTGCATGCAGAAAGTCTCAATTTTAATCTTTGGGGTCTCAAGCCCAGGAGAGCCACTGCCAATCAGTGCAGACAGCACTGAGCTAGATGGACCAATGGTCTGACTTCCTATGAGCCTATGTAGTCCAATGACATCTGCAGGGCCACAGGTTCCCCTTAGCCTCAACACACAACCAATTTTGTTTGATATGAACAGCTGTTGGTGATGCTGAAGTTCATGCAGGTTCATATCAGATTTGTGATAAACCAGCTTGGCTGTAGTATTAATTTGTAAAGAGAAGAAATCACTTTCATTTGCCCCAAGATACAGAATAATTTTTACTGAATGTTCTCACTCCATCAATTCACATTAGAAAGCATGCTTTTGTCTCTCCCTCTCACTTTACAGTTAGCAATAACAGCTCAAGGCAAATGCTATTTTAAGGAGGAATCCCGCAGAACTAAGCACTTCATAAGGCAGCCTTAAATCTTTCTGTATAATTTTGTGCTTTAAAAAGTCATCCGCACAAACTGAACCTTGAAATATTTGCCATCACCTCAGTACTGCTTGGTAGCAAGCTAAATATCAAGAGATATTAAGTCTACATATGATGGCCAACTAACGAACGTTGGGTGCGGATCTTCCAGATGAACAACAAGGAATAGACTGATTCTGATAGCTAGTAAAGGTAAGCTTGTGGACCAAGTGTTTTAAAACACAGGTCTTAGAGCACCATATTAAATTTGTTCCTGGTAATGATGCAATAAGCCATCTTTTGGACTGCATGCTAACTCCATTTATGTTTCTAGAACTAGATGAAGATACACATTCAATGGCTTTTGATGGCCACTGAAAGTGAATTATTGTTGAGAACTGGTGGTGACTGGCTCCTAGTAAAGACAACAGAGCCCCCGGAAGGAATGGGCAGGAGATGTTGTGGCTGTTATCCCCCAGCCACATCACGAGATTTAAATGCATGTGACTGTACATTGGCTTTGAATCTGTTTCACCAGGCTTATGCAGGCAGTTAAGATGTCTTTTTGCAATAGTTAACCTTTGTTTTGTCTGTATTTTAAATGTTTTTTTACTGTATGGTTTATTTGTTGTAAACTGCTTTGATGTTTTTTAAAAATGAAATAGCGATATACAAATATATTTATTAACAAATAAAAATAAACCAGGCAACTCTGTAACGCTGACTGTTTCCACCTTGTTTTGGTGGCCTTGCTTTTGTTCCTTTAAGAGGAATCCGAGTTACAGAAATGTAGCAGATGAAGCTTTCTCTTACCCTTGTGCCTGGAGAAACTTCACTTCTTTGAGCTAAAGTGCTGCAACAAAGTTAGAAGAGCAGGGCCCAATAAAAGGAAAAGTGGCAACTGTGCAGACTGATGTATGTGAGCGGTTTTGAGGACTGTTACTTTTCTTGGGCAGCTCTCCTGATATCTGTTTCAAGACAGCTGCATCTTTTTCTTCTGTATTTTTTTCCAGGGAGGGATCTTGGACGCAGGTGCCTGGAACGTTATTTGACACGACCATTATTTAATTTGAGTTCGAGATTGCAGGATCATCTGCTGAGACACCTGCCCTCCAGAGTCAATTCATATCGGCAATAAACACAATTTCCTCTCCCCCTGGGTCCTGTTTTTTCACTCCTTTATCAGTTCAGTTTATGGATTAAAAAAAAGTTTACACCATTCTCACCTCATCACCACCGTATTGCATTTTATGAATGTGCAATTTACAGCCTGGGATTTCTGCCTTAGACTTGGACCACTCTTACTGCTAATAGTATTTTAATATAGGACTTTGGGTTGCATTCAATGTAGTGCTAAGGTTCCATCAGCGCAAGGATTTTTCCTTGCACAACCAAATCATCTCTCCTTCCCCTGGATGCCCCATAAATTTGTTTTTGGGGTTTCCCCAACCCTCCAGAGTAGATTTGAGGATGGCATTGTGCTAGCGCTAATCCTGGCACTAGTGAAAAAAAGTTAGTTGAATACCACCCTTTGTGTAAAACATATGGTGTTATGTATTGGCCTGCTTTGCCAAGCAAAGCGAAGCTGTGGCTTAATTTGCCTGCCCAGCATTCCACATGTCAGCCTGATTGCAATATATTTGCTTTATATATTTATACACTGCCCTTTACACGGATTGCAGGGAAGTTCCCTGCCCCCGCATCAAATATCAACAAAGTCAATACAGAATCAAACACAATTGCAGTGAAGACCTGCAGTTTAAAGCAAGTCAAACCTCAAAAAGTGAGAGAGCTTGCGAGGACAAAAATGGTCTTTATGTCGCACCAAAAAGACATTAAGCTAAGCACCAGGCAAATGTCTCTAGGGAGGAAATTCTGACTGCCCAAAGAGGCATGGAGCACTCTGTCTCCAGCACAGAAACCATGCAGGCTGCTAAAGAATCAAAGCTTTCTCCCTTGCATAGAAATGCAGCTCTCACACCCGTCTCTGCCAGCTCCCCAACAGGCCAGTAAAATTATTGTTGCATTTTATCACGTATTGTGTTTTATGGAATATGTAAACCATTCTGGCATCTGGCTGGACCAAGAGTGGGATAGAACTAAAATTAATTTTGCAGGCTAATAACTTTTGTGGGCATATTTGCAAGGGTGGTCTAGTTCTTTTAAAAAGACTTCTAACTTGTTCGATGGACATCATGACATCTTGTAGTAGTGAATTCCGGAAGTTAACTAGCTGGGGGCCCTGTAAAGTTTTAAGAGGTTCTAAATTGATTTTATTACACTGGTTGGTCTAAGTAGCTTCTGAATAGGTATGGCTGGTTTTAAGACTCTTATATTGTATATACAATACTTAAGACATATTTAGGTCTCTTATTGTATATTGTATAAAGAGCCAGTGTGATGTAATGGTTAGAGCATTGGGTTAGGACCTGGGAAACCAGTGTTCAAATCCCATGAAGATTGCTGGGTGACCTTGGGCCAGTCAGTCTCTCAGCCTAACCTACCTCACAGGGTTGTTGTGATGATAAAATGGAGACAGGGAGAACCATGTACGGCACCTTGAGCTCCTTAGAGGAAAGGTGGGATATAAATGTAATAATAAATAAATAAAATACTTTATATATTAATATTACATATTTTTTGTAATTAGTTTTGTAATTAGTTGTGTTGTGTATGGAAGCTGCCTTTGGATGGTCTTTACTCTTGAAGACAGCTTATAACCTTTAAAATATTTTTTTAAAAATGATTATGCATTGTGCAAATAATTATTTCCTTTTTGTTTCTGCTTGAACTTTCTGTCCATCAATATTCCATTTACTTGGGAGCACATCCAACTGAATTCAGTGGGAGTTTCTTTTGAGTAAGCGTACACACAATCAGGTCTACGCATTTGTTTTACAGTTCTTATCAGTCTCCACAAGTTCCCAGGGTGAATATTCCTGTTTTATAGACATTAAACTGACTTTTTATAAATGTCTTCAACTGAGCTCGTTTGATTTGATACTCACAGATGAATCTGCATCTAGTGTGCTCCCACCACTGGTTTGGGAAGCAGCATGCACACGTTAGCCACAGTCATATCTCTGCTATATTTATCCTGTACTTTCTTATGAAATACTCAGGAGTGTAGTTGTTCGGGGTCCTGGGAAAGGATTTAAACCCTTACTTTTTTGGAAGCCAGCTCCTAGCAGGGTCCCTGTGTCTCCAGCATCCTATGAGCCAATCAGCATGAAACGGAAATGTGTTAGCCACTGAGAAGAGTCCCAATGAGTGTCATTTGCAAGCAAACCTTTATTAGTTCCTACTTCAAAAAGCCAAGACAAGTTGTGGAGAGGGAAAATCCTGTAATTGCAGAACAAGTGACAGTGAATCCTGATGACAGCATTCCACCTACATTATCAAGCAGTTTGGTAGCAGCAGGAAATAAATGGGTAGATACTGAATCCAGTAATTCCAGCAATATCTCTGAGGGTGCAAAAGGACAGTCAAATGGTGACAGTGATAGAGAAACAGAAAGCAGTATTCAAGCCTGGTTGTATAATATTAAAAGGGATAATGGCTGTGACTATCATGAAGGGACTCTGGCACTTCTGAATTTACCACTACACTGTTGTTGTTATGTGCCTTCAAGTCGATTATGACTTATGGCAACCCTATGAATCAGCAACCAACAATACCTTTTGATGAATTTCCCCCACCGCCACCAGCTTCAGTTGGAACTGAGAAAAAGTAGGGACCTAGCTGCGTTTTAAGTTGGAAATGTGTACACAACCTGAGCTGAGGAAGACGACCATCAAGTGTACACCCACTTGACAAAAGTACCTTGCAGCTCAATGCACTTATAATGTGCCAAAAGGCTATGCAATCTCTGCTCTCCCTAGGATGCACCATATGATGATACAATATTCCATGCGGTAGAGGGCGCTCGCATAAACTTGTCGCCTCATTGGAGAGGTAACGAGGAGCGAATTCGCTGTTCTTGTCTCAATTTCCCCCCCAAAGAAAGTTTAATTTCAGGTTAGCGCCACTTATTCCTTTATTAGTTTGTATCCCAACCCACCATGAATACGCCTTTGGGGTTCCACAGATTTGACTCCCTTATTTTAATAGTAGTTGATTAATTACTTGTCCTTTACAATAGTAAGTCCGATTGTGTTTTTTGGGGGGGAGGGGAGGGAAAAGAGAACTGGCTGTTCAAATCCGCGGCAAAGAACACGAATCAGCGAAGTTGGAAGTATTTGGTGGCAGGGGGATTCAAGCGATGGACAGACAAGTGATTATTTCCCCCCTGGGTTCCTGAAATGCATGGGCAGCCAGAACGTGTGCCTGGTTACTCAGGAGTAAACCCTCCCAGTTCCGTGGGTCTCGCACTCCCTCCAAGTCGCTATGCTTGAAATGACAGACTTTCACGTGAAACTGGTCGTCCTAATTCTAGACAGGTTTATTCTGGGAGCAACCCTCCTGGACCACAAACGGAATTTAAAGTGCCGTTTTACTCTCGCTTAGCTGGAGTAGACACGCTAGACTAGAGGCTTGCACTCTCGGTTCCGCAAAAGTTGTATATACAGAGATAGGATCGGGCTGACGGGACTTTGGAGGGGAGACTTCGCAACTTAAAGCGCGTTTCGGCCTGATTCAAGCAATGCATGCCGATTCGGTCCTATGCGTGTTTACTCGGAAGTAAGCCCCACCGAAGGAAGCGTGTGCCGCTTTGGTCTGGGACTGCCCTACCAGCCACGACCTGTAAGCAAACGTGGGCCAAGCTCATCCTTCAAGCATTGCCATCACAGCACGCCAGGTTTCCAAGTGCTACGCCCTTCCTCTTGCTGACTGCTGGGATCTTCGCTGCCTTGAAGGCAAACTGGGAAGCGCCTTTCTCTACTTCCCGGGCACTCCCACCATCAACAATCGCCAAACACGTTGGCGCTGCCCTAGGCAACCGGCTGTCGCCGCCGCCTGCACTGGGGTGGAGGTGGGGCTGAGGACGCCCAGTGAGACGAGTTTGGCTCCCTCAAATGGGGCAGATTCTGGTTCTCCGTCAATCCAGTTACCGAAGAGAATCTCCCTTGAGAAGACCGCTTGGATCCTCCTCCTCAATCAGTGTCACGATCACAGGATGGGGAGGGCGGGCAGATGGCTTGCCTTTTGCACCGACGTGCCCACCAGCAAGCCCTTTCCTCCTCACCCTGCAACTATCTTTTAACCTTCCCCACGAAGCGACCAGGCGAGCACCTTCCGAGGGCTTTTGCATTTAATATACCGCAAAGCTGTACCCTCCGGCTTGGGGGGTTATGAATGGGTGCAGCGGAAGCACCTCCCACTCCGGACGTGACGCCCAGCCAATCGGCGAGCAGGCTGCGTGGATGGATGAGGTCAGCGCCGTGGTGTCGGGGAATGGAATGTTGTAAGTGTAATATTCAGAACCGGTTAACGTTCGGCGATCGAATTCTGCGATCGGCAACGTTCGAAGAGGAGCAAGCAGCCTCCCTTGCGCGCCCTCCCCTCCGCTTTCCCCCTCTGGGCTTCTGTGGCTCGCCAGTAGCTGAAATGAATGGTTGAGAGGGGCGGGGGCTAAGAAGAAGAAAAAGAGGAGGAGGAGGAGGCGGTGGCGAAGGAAGGAAGGAGGAGAAGAGGAGGAGGAGGATCCTTCGTTGGTTCCATCCTGGGGGCCATCCACACTGAGATCGCCGAGCAGCATACGGAGCCCCCGAGCCATGGAGCCGCTGCAAAAAGGAAGGAAAGAGAAATGCAGGGATTCGTAAGGTTACGGCGCTCGGGCTGGAAGATGTAATCCCGGATGGTGCTAACACCGTGAACCGGGGCGGGCTGTTGCTGCTGCTGCTGCTGCTGCTGGATACCGACTTGCTCTGAAGCCGGGTGCATCGGTCTCTCTCTCTTTCTCCCTCTCTCTCTCCCCCCCTTCCTGGTTTGTGTTTTGTTTTTTTAAACATTGCAGGAATGTTTTGTATGAGTTGAAGTTGCCGCTGCTGCTGGTACACCTTGATCATCTGCAAACACCGGCTCAGTGTATGTGCGAGTGTATGAGAAGGAGGGAGGAAGAGAGAGAGAGAGAGAGAGAGAGAGAGAGGGCGGGACAAATTTCTCAGTCTTGCAACAGCAGATTGGAGGGCGAAAGGGAGCTGGACTCGGTGGTTTCATTTTGTCAGACCTGGTCCTCTTCTTCCTCGCTCCTTCCTCGCCGTCTGCATGCGGGAGAATTCCTCGCCTCCCTTTGCCAAGCCGCGCTGGGCGTGATTCTTCTCTGCCTGCCGCTGTCTGCCTTCCCTTCTCTCGGTCTTCCCCGCTTCCTCTCTCTCTCGCTACCCCCTCCCCCCAAATCCTCTATTGTGCGAGCCAAAGATGAAAGACAGGAGGGGAGAAAGTTAAAGAAATCGCCCACATGCGCTGCATCAGTCCAAGGCTTTGGGAAAGGAATAAAGAGAAGGTGGGAGAAGAGAGTTTAAAGTCTTTGCAGGCGGGAAGATGGCGGACTCAAGCTGAAAGTGTCGATTGGCAAACTTGGGCGATCTTTGTGTTTATTTACAATCATCTTGACCCAGATAGGACACATGCAGGCCAAAAAACGCTATTTCATCCTGCTCTCCGCCGGCACTTTCGTCGTCCTTCTCTTTTACTTCGGAGGCGTGCAGTTCAAAGCATCCAGGAACCAAAGCAGGCGGGAGGCGCACAGTAGCGGCGGCAGGAATGGCTTGCAGCACACCAGCCCTGAGCACTACTGGCCCCGATTCCCGGACGCTCTGCGCCCCTTCGTTCCTTGGGACCAGCTGGAGAACGAGGAGTACAATGCGCACACTTACCCCTGGCAGAAGCGCGACGCCAACGCCAGCGTCTACAAAGGCAAGAAGTGCCGCATGGAGTCTTGCTTCGATTTCGCCCGGTGCAAGAAGAACGGCTTCAAGGTTTACGTCTACCCGCAGCAGAAAGGGGAGAAAATAGCAGAAAGTTACCAAAACATCCTCGCGGCCATTGAAAGCTCCCGGTTTTATACTTCCGATCCCAGCCAAGCTTGCCTGTTTGTCCTGGGCTTGGATACCTTAGACAGAGACCAGCTGTCCCCTCAGTACGTGCACAGCCTGAGGTCCAAAGTGCAGAACCTCCACTTGTGGAACAACGGTAGGAATCATTTAGTTTTTAATTTATATTCCGGCACCTGGCCTGACTACACCGAGGACGTGGGGTTCGACATCGGCCAGGCCATGTTGGCCAAAGCCAGCATCAGTACTGAAAACTTCCGGCCGAAGTTTGACGTTTCTATCCCGCTCTTTTCTAAGGATCACCCGAGGACAGGAGGGGAAAAGGGCTTCCTGCGGTTTAACACCATTCCTCCGCTCAGGAAGTACATGTTGGTATTCAAGGGGAAAAGGTACCTGACTGGGATAGGGTCCGACACCAGGAATGCCTTATATCATGTCCATAATGGGGAGGATGTTGTCCTCTTGACCACCTGCAAGCATGGTAAAGACTGGCAAAAGCACAAGGATTCACGGTGCGATAGAGACAACGCAGAGTATGAGAAGTAAGTGGATGCTGTTGGTCTCTCTCTATCCCTCTCTTTGCACGTGTGGCTAAGGTAATAGTGACAGCCTAATGGCTTGTACATGTTCCATGCAACACTGTTAGATCTCTCTCTAAAGAGAACTCCCGTGTAAAGCGCAGTTTGGGCCTACCTTTCCTTCTTTCGTGCCAGCTGCAAAACTTTCATTCAACATAAGTTAAAAATGCAGAGAGGATAAAGAAACCCTTTCAGTGTGGAAGGTGTCTGAAGTAGGAAGTGTGTGTGGGCCCATCAGGTTTATTTGCTCCATCGTTAATCTTGGGGGCTGCATTTAAATAAGTTGAGGATCCCGCCTTTGAACACACCTGAATCCTAAAGCCACCAATTAGAAATCCAGGAGGAACGCTTAGGCTTCCTGGGGCATGAAGCTGCAAACCTGTGCACACTTTCCCCGGGAGGAAGCCCCACCGAAGTCCAGTTGCCCATGCGTAGGATTGTGCTGTACATCTTGCTGAATTCTATGGGATTCACTTTTGAATGCAAATGAAGAAGGTCAAGCAGCACATTCCACTGGTTGCATTGGGCCTTCCTCTTAGGTAAAAGTGCTCCAGGTCACAGTCTTGTAAGTTTCTGGAAGTGGTGATCTGTGATTCATCCTGGATAGCAATTTAACAGTTTTCTTGTAGCTTTGGTCTCTTCCAGTTATTCACCAGCTTCAGACTTCTACATTGTTTCAAGTGTTTTTTCTTCTTTTTTTTAACCTTGATGAATAATGCCTAGAACAAAGTTCAAAGAAAGCTGATGACTTGATAAACTGTATGGGCGTAAAAACTTATTTAGATGACTGCACCTAAGTTTGCTTATCTCAGTTTCTTATGTAGTTACAGCTCTGATTCAGTTAATTTATGTAGTGGATTGACATTTAGCCTTCAAATTTATTTTTCTTGTACAAAACAACTGTAAAATTGGTGCGTGTGAGGTGTAGAATTGATTCAGCTCCAAAGACCTTTGCATGTGTGTTTCCATGTTGACAACTACTTGCAGTGGTGTAAATATTTCCTGTGGTTTTTCCATTCCATGTCTTTCTGTTCTCCTTTTCCATTTGATACTCATATTCATCCTATGGAGTCAATCTAGATAGGAAATATTGGATGCAGAATGATCTGGATGGTACCTTCACTTGGTTCCTCTGTTGGTGGAATAGATTGGCAGGATTTTGAGTTTCACAAACTCTCCATACTTGTTCTTTGCAGTTCAAACACTTTATATATAGTCAGCACAGGTGCTCCAGTAATAACAGGTATAAGCTGAACTATTTTTGTTTCTAAGCTTCCTTATGCTTGGAATTATGTACCAAACACTCTTCCTGCATCTTTTGGCTACTTATGTTGTCCTTCTCCAGAATAACTAGTAAGTTGTGAATGTAACTTTTACGTGTAGATGCTGTTGAGACAACAGCTTTGCAGAAATGGCCACGTTAGGGCTCTAGTGATAATGAGCCTGTTTCAAACTCATTAGCTAACTTTAAATGCTGACCAAAGCATTGAGTGCAAGGCTGAGATCCCCAAGTAACAGTAGCTCAATTTCCACATTAGAAGCAAATATGGAGGCTTATTTCTTTATTTAGATGTTGGTCCAAAGCGATGTTGCATCAGGGATGGCCATAGAGAGTTTCAGAAGGTCATTGATACATGTGGGAAGATTTTAGCCACTGAAACAGCAAAAATTCTTTGAGGCTAGCCCTTCAAATGGGCTGTCAATTTGCAAGTCATAATTGGAACAGTTTGGAAGACTGATTAGGAGTGAAGCATCAAACTAGAACACTGTTCTTTAATCTTGGGTCCCCAGATGCTGATGGACTACAGCTCCCATCATCCCTGACAATTGACCATACAGTCTGGGGATGATGTTATGTTATGTTACAGTTTATTTATATGCCACCTTTTGGTCAAAAAGACCCCCAAGGCGGCTCACAGCGAATACACACAAGTACAAAATACAAATAAGAACAATACAATTTTCAAAAATCTTGACAACAAAATCTTAATATTTCAAAACAACAACAAGAACTAAGAGTTTGTCCTTTTAATTTATGGAATTGGCTCAGTTTGTTCCACATCTGCCTGGCTGTTTCACATTCATAAATGACACCAGTCTGATTGTCACTCACTTGGGAAAAAATAAGATTTTTTCCCCCCTGTTGACACTTTTCTTCCAAACTCTCTTTGTCTCCTCATCATTGTCCACTGCTGATGGATCCTCTTTGATCATCTGCAGCAGTTTCTCTCGTCTGAGGAGACACTCCATTCTGAATGCCCAGGGCAAGTAATTGCTCTCTGTCAGTCTTTCCATTTCTCCTGGACAAATATCTCTTCCTCCTTCTTTTTCAGGCCAGGAGATGAAGTCATATTTGGGCACCAGATGCTCTTCAGCTCGCTCGCTCTGTTCAGGGGCAGCCCATCCATATAGGCAAACTAGGTGGTTGCATATATTCCGTTGTAGCTCCGGTTTTATTATAGAAATGCTACTTCACATTCTCCATTGCAGGTGGTAGTTCCTTCCAGCTCCAGGTCCTCTAGCAGACCTTCCCTTCTCAGGGCTGCTTCAATGTCCCAGGGGAGAGCTTTCTGTAATTAGACCGGCATCTTCTACCTCAGCACCCTTGATAAATTTAAGTCAAGGGCTCCTATGCTTAGTGGACTACAACTCGTATGATGGGAGTTGTAGTCCACTAATATCTGGAGAACCAAGGTTGAAGAACAGTGACTTAGGAGGATGAACATTACTGCCTTCTGTAAGAGCAATGAACATGATTTGTCCACCAGGACCAATTATGCAGGTATATTTAGTGGTCATAGGAATATCAAGCAGGTGATGTTCAAATACTGTGACCTTTGCAGCTTGCAAATCTTTTTTGGATTAATACTTGTGTGAGTGCACAGGCAGAAGTAAATGGGTTTCTTAACTGCAGTGAGTGACTGAGAGAAAGAGGTTTAAATGCATGTAGGCTTTCAGGAATTTATTTGTTTAGAATATGATCTTGTAGTCTGATGTGGCGATCTGAACTTAGTCTAATGTTTCCATTCCTTTAAAACTGCCTTAGTAAATTCTACAGGTTTGGGAATGTCGACAAGTTTCTTTCAGTCCTTTTGTGTTTAAAGGTTTGCTCTGCCAAAAGGTTTGACTGTTGGGAGATCTCAGTCCGGCACTCCTTTGTGTTCACTAAGGGATACCATAAGTTCCAGCAATCAGGAATGTCAGTGCAAGACCTTGTGCTTTTATAGAGTGTCATTTGTCCCTAGGAAGAAGATATGAGGCTTGCATTTCTTCTTTCTAGCCACCAAAAATGCCCAGCCCTGTCTGGGGTAGAGCAGGGTCCTCTGTTGCATGCTATACAGCCCTGTCATTTTTCTAAGGCAGCCTAATGATGTTGCCTTGTGGTATTTTGGAAAAGGCTAGTGTAATTACTTTTGCAAAGTGCCATAAATGACATTTACTTTGGAAAGATGACACCTGCGTAAGCATCTGTTGACATCCCTAAAAAATCACTCCAAGGCAGAGATTCAACATGGATTTATAGAATTCTGCCATCTACTGTGCAGTGCGCTTTCTCTCTCTCTCTCTCTCTCTCTCTCTCTCTCTCTCTCTCTCTCCCCCCCCCCCCGCCTCCTCCTATTCAAGTCCTGACCATGCCTGGCTCTGCACTTAGTTTATGGAATCTGACAAGGCCACATCCTGGGGGAAGCATGAATTACAGAATCCTGGCAGTATCTCTTTATAAGCACATTATATCCATTCTCATACATGTGATAGTTGTAGAAGATTGTCCTCTGTTTCACTCTCTTTACCTTGAGGGGATGAAAAGGACACTGCTTCTGAAAGAGAATATGGCAGAGCCAAAGAGTTCCCTGAAAACAGCTTAAAAATCCCAGCCTTGCATTTGATTTAAATTGGAAAAGGGAAGCCTCTGGCTCTCCAGATCTTGTTGCACCACAAATCCTAATGTCCCTGACTGTTGGCCGTGTTGGCTGGGGCTGATCAGATTTGGAGTCTGGCAACATCTGCAGGGCTACATACTATCCCATCCCTGAGCTAAATTTTAATAGCTTTTTGGAAGCGTTATGGGGTTAGATACATTTCTTGAGTATTGGTCTCTTCAGGGCTGGTTTCTTAGTAATAGCTTCATGGAACTTTATGCACAGGGGCAATGTATACCAAGAGCTAGGAATAAACAACAAGAGAAATGCTAAATGACATGGGCCTTAGTCTAGCCAATCCAGCAAGGCAATTCGTATTTCCTCCTGGCTTGCATTTTGTTTATAAAAGGTGCATCTAGGTTCATAATATCGGAATGGGTTACCTTGCCTTCTATGCAGATGTTCCCAAGTCTCCTAGTTTTTCTTCAATGTTTGATCTTTTTTTTTTTTACAATAATTTTTATTCAAATTTTCATAAAACAAACAAAACAAAATCATAAAACATTCAAAGACAAAAAACAAAACAAAACAAAAATGATTAAACAAAAAAATAAAATGTTGACTTCCCATTTGTCGCAGATCAGTTATAGGTCTACAATATATAACAATCCTGTCTCTTAAATTATATTATAAAATCACTTTCCTCCAGTAGTTATCTTAATTAATCATCAAATCTCATAAACATTACTTTATTCTTTCCACAAAAAGTCAAAGAGAGGTTTCAATTCTTTAAGAAATATATCTATCAATTTTTCTCCAAATAAACATGTCGATTAATCCATCTCGTTAATAATAATAATAATCTTATTGTCATAACCATAGTCCAAATAAACATATTGATTAATCCATCTCATCAAAATCTGTTAGGTCCAATAATTTCAATAGCCATTATTCCATTATCCATATTAATTCCATCTTCCATCTTCAATAGTCCTGTTAAGTCCAGTATACTGATAATGGAAGATTGGACACTGAAATTACTTCAATGTTTGATCTTGAATGTTCACAGGAATTTTTCTTGCCTTGTTTCCTGTGATGGACAGGAGTTCAGACGCTCAGCAAGCGGTCTGTTGGCCTAGCAGTATTGATCCCAGCAAGGCAGGCTGTGAATGCCTGTCTAAGGCAAGAATCTTTTGGAAAGCAGTGTAAACTTTATAATTAGACTCCCTTCCCCCTTGTTTTAAGGGTGCTTGTGTCACGTTAGCAGAGCAACAGAGCAATCTATGCACGCCGCCTCTGAAGTAAGACCTATTGCATTAAGTGTCTCTTGACTCTCAGGTAAGTATGTTCAGGTTTGTAACTTTACAGTGCAATCCTGTGGTTTTGTTTTTCTCGGAAGTAAATCCCATTATGTTAAATAAGGCTTACTCACAGGTAAATGGGGATAGGATTGCTATCTGAGTGTGCATTCTTGTTTGTGTTTACTTGGGGTTAAATCCCACTGAAATTGAGGTGGGAGGATGATTTGCTTCTAAGAAAATCTGGCTAGGATCAGGCTGTAAGTTATGAACTTTTGGGAAAAAAATTTGCCTAGTAAATTACCAAAAGGGATGGGGAAAAGCCTAAGTTTAAAAGCTGATTGTAATTAAATGCTGGCTAAAGTAACTCAAATTTTTCCTTGTCCTTCCCCCCTCCCCCGCACCACCAACTCTATTGATAAGCCCTCTCTACCTTTTTGCAATATGCTAGTGAGTGTTTGACATGTTTTGGCTCACTCTTCCTAAGTTCTCTTAAGAAATCCATCTGCAGCAACGAACTAATTAATTTTCATCAAAGTTATGCATCTCAGCAGATAAAGATGATGCTGACTAAAATGATGATGCTGACTAAAATGAATTACATTACCTTGATTAGAATACTTGCAAACAAGATTTAAGGAGTGACTTGCTCTGTGCGTGTATCTATAATATACAATATATATACCTCTGAATCTCTCCTTTAGGCTTTTTTTTTTTTACCGTCATTAATTTTAATGCCTGTGCTGTGTGGAGAGGAGTTTAAATGGCTCAAAATTTGTAATGTGGTCTGTTTCTTTTAATTTTTTTTAAGGGGGAGAGGGAAGTGGTTATGTGAAAATCATAAGCAGGGATAACTGATGACTTTGAGTTGATTGAGATGTTGGATAGGTTTGCTGCCCTGGGCTCCTTCTGGGTGACAGGGCAAGATATTTTATTTATTTATTTATTGTTTGATTTATATCCCACCCTTCCTCCCAGCAGGAGCTCAGGGCGGCATAAAGATATAAATTTAATAAATACATAAATAAATAATAAATAGGTATATAAGCATTTAAAAATGGGCCAAGTGCTCTGCAAAATTAATCTGAATTTTATAAGTAGCCTAATACCATCAGATTTTGGAATAGGTTGAAATTATAAATTTTGTTGATACTGTTTGGAACTAAATGGCAAACACTGATAGCATCTCTGTCCAAAAACAGAATTTCACTTAGGCTTCACCTTTGTCTTGTTTATCAGGCTAACAGAAGTGTGAAGGGGCTTATAATATGGCCAAATAAATACGGATACACATTTTGACTGAGAATCTTTTGAAAGCATTGTAAAAATTTTCTAGCAAGCATAAGTAGAACTAAACTAGTTAGGGCTTTTGTCATTTGTGTTTCAAGGTAAACACACACACACATATATTTTAACAGTATTGGGGCTAATTTGGAAGTGTCCATTCCTGCCTTTAACCCAAACATACTTTCTCCAGGATTGAGCTTTAAAAATTGGCCCTGCAGTTATACAACTGACTTTTGTTATAGAAGGGGCTGATTGCCTTGCCCCTGTGACATCATAAAGCTGATTCAAACATGAGACCTCAGCAAGCCAGGACTGGGACTTCAACTGAACAGAAGCAAATGGCAGATTGCTTTCTGTATCAGGACGGGAAGGAATTGGGTCCAGAAGACACAGTCTTTGGTATGTATCCTCTGAGCCCAATTTCCTTTCCTAATGATCTTTTAAGCTGCAAGGCAGGTTTGCCACTCAGTTTAAAAGAGAGGTGCAAGTGTAGATTTATATGCAGTGTGTATATTCTGTATGTACAGCAGAGGTAGGGAACAGGTAGCCCTCCACATGTAGCTGGACTTCAACTCCCATAAGTCTCAGTTGCCATGGCCAATCATCAGGAATGATGGGAGTTGTAGACCAGCAACATCTGATACATGTTTTGCTACTCCCCCACCCCTAAGCTGGCTATTTCAAGATTTGCTGGTGCGAACAAATAACTTTCTCATGGTTTACATCTGCAGACCTGACCCTGAATTTTATGGTGGTGTGTGTGTGTGTGTGTGTGTGTAGGCTTCTTTCAACCCATTTTCTGCAAAACTGTTCATTCTTCGATACTCTTGCAGAGTGGTATATGATGTAAGTGGTTTGGAAATGAGGGTCCCTTTACTAATGATAGAATGTCAGAAAATAGTAATAATTGAGGGGTCAGGTTCTTAATAGGCAAGTCAAACAGCAATCAAGGGTCATTGTTGCTTCTGTGTGGCAGACGTGAAATCAATGGGTATAGCTGCTTTGATGGAATTAATACTATAATATGACATTATTATAAATAGGATTATTATTAATAATTAAAAAAATAACAGGAATAAATTGTAAGTGAGGCAGAAGATGCAGAAAGATGTGGCCTGATTCCTTTTTACAAAAAACAAATGCACGCAACATCTGAAATGGCAATATTCTGAAACCAGTAGGAGAACATTTCAGCCTACCAGTAATTGTCTAGTAGGCCACATTCACACCATACATGTAAGGCACTGTTATACTGCTTTAACAGTCATGGTTTTCCCCAAAGCATCCTGGGAACTGTAATTTGTTCAGGGTGCTGAGCATTGTGAGGAGACCCCTATTCCCCTTATAGAGCTACAGTTCCCAGAATTCCCTGGTAAGAGGGTCTGGTTGTTATGTTAAATCACTCTAGGAATTATAGCTCTGGGAGGGGGGAATAATGGTCTCCTAACAATGCTCAGCACCCTAAACAAAGTACAGTTCCCAGGATTCTTTGCAGAAGCCATGACTGTCGAGAGTTTCCAAGAGCAGACTGTTGGAGGGAGAGTGCTGCTAATGTTTAGACTGCATGGTGTTGATTTGCTGGGCTCTATACAGGAATTACTTGCTGGTGTGTTGCTGGTATGTTGTGGGTGGGGCACCCTATGTGACCATACCCTTTTGATTTGAGCTTGTCCTCGTGGGTCAATCACTCAAATGTTACCAGAAGCCGCATGGCATCCTCGCTGCTCCTTGTAATGTATGAATTGGGCCTCCAAGTCTATTTTGAGCCAGTGCACTGTTTTAAGATAAATAGCATCAAGCATTTACTTAACTTAATGGATGGGTGTTTGACGGCTTGCTGAAATCTGACTTCCTGGGGGTTTTCTCTGTTCATTATCTGCTTAGCAGCTTTACCAGGAATACCCAAGGACTTGTCAGTGGATGTAGGTAGGCAGCCATCTCTATAATAATATGTGATTAATAGCAGCATGTTTATGGATGTAGTTAAAACAGAATTTTCTGTATTGCTAAATAGTCTAGTGTGTGTGTGTTGGTCCATAGCCTGTACCTGTTTCTAGGGGTGCTAATGCAATAGCTATCAGCTGCGTCTGCTGTAGATTATTTCAGACCAGAAGGATTAATGAGCATAACCTTATGTTATGTATTGCATGTCCACGAATGCATAATGTCTTGGAGGAAAAGAGAAACCACACTTTCTTTAAAAAAATAAAGAAATCCTTTCAGGCCTATGGGTGGAATCCAGTTGGTGCCTTGCATTCCACAGAAGGGCTTTTGATCCTGCCAAAGTGTCTAACGGAAGAGGAGGGGAAGTGATTTTGCCAGTTCCCTCTTTCCCCTCCTGCAGCTCTTGGTGCTCCTCTCTCCAAATCAGCTCCAGAGAATTGGGGGGGGGACCCTCCAGAACAAGGGGTGGGTGGGTGGCATGTGGGGCTTCAGGGAAAAGGGGAAAACTGGCCCAAATCATGTCCCCTCCTTTTCTGTTAAGTGGGCTGGAGGTGTATCTTTCTGTGGGTGCAAGGGTGCCAATTGGAATCAACCTTGTGTGGATGTTAGTTGACGTTCACGTTAGCTCCATGGCATGGTGTCTGTGCAGAAGGTCTCAGGTGCAATCCTTGGTCTCCAGCTAAAAGGGTCAGGGAGCAGGTGATGGAGGGGGGTAAACTGCTCACGATCCCTCCTGCCATTCAGAGAAGTTGATACTGAGCTAGCTGGGCAAACAGTCTGACCTGGTATATGTTAATGTTAATCTTTATTTATACCCTGCCTTTCGGCCAAAAGGCCCTCAAGGCGGCTTACAGAAGAAGTAAACACAAATATAAAAATACATCAATAAAGCAATACATCAATAAGGAAAGTTCCTGCTATAATTATAGATAAAATAGTACATTTTATTGCACCAACTTTGGAGTGTGCTAGTTCCTGGGTTTCACAGATGTTTACCTGATAAAGTATTTTGTTGACCCTTGAAAGCTTGCAAAATTTTAGGTGGATCTAATAGAAGATACTGATGTACCTTTGTCTCTGCTATTCCTGGGCACAGTTCTCTCTTTAATTCGCCAGGGAATTATTTTTATGAAGCCTTGCCATTTCGCATAATGTCCAGCAGCCTTTATGATTCAGAGTGGAGTTGCAGGAATCTGGCGTGGAGTCATGAAAGCAAACTGATCTTGATGGAGGAATTCAAGGCACAGGAGGTGGCTGGCTGAGCAAGAATTGACATGTTTTGTACACGAAAGAGAAGCAGAAAAATACATGGAAAGAAATTCCTATTTTACAAAGAGACAGTGATCCAATAAAAGACTCTACCAGGCTGTGGATAATACTATTCAGATAAATTACACTTCCTCCCCATAGGAGTCCAGGGTGGCAAAATAGGGAGCTGGAATTTTATGCATTCAATTCTGTTACCTCTTAAGTTCCATTTTCATCTTCTCATTACATCTTATTTGAATAATAACTCTGACGTACAAGTGTGTACGTATCTATGTACTTATATAAGACCAAAGTTCCCCTTGTTTTCATGTTGTAATAATCTCTCTTTGCTTGTTGAAACTATGGAGATCCTAACAGAGGTGCAACTGCAGAAGACCTGTCATGTCACAGGAATTCTACTGGATGCTATCATCTCTCCTCCTTTGCTGCTTGCAAGACCCTGAGGAGTTTAGAGATTAGGCTCTGACCAATCCCCATCCTTGGAAATGCCTTTCAGATGAGTATTGTCTGCCATAGTTTTTAACACATTGCAGTTTTTTCCTTGATTTTTACCTTGATAGGGAGGCGATGGCTTGCACACATCTGCCGATTTTGATATCTGGAATTTAAAAAGGTACAGCCTTCACTTCAACAGTGATGTGAAATTATTTTGAATGGCCCCAAGGCAGCTGCATGTAACATATTAGCATGCAGAATTTGTTAACATTTTAAAGTATCATAGAACCATAAGAGTTGGAAGGGAACTCAGAGGCCATCTAGTCGAACACCTTGCCATTTGTTGGACGTCCACTGCTACAGTATCCCAGATAAGTGGCCATCCACCTTCTACTTAAAATGTGTCCGACATCTTATACCACCAGGAAGTTCTTCCTAATGTTTTTCTTTTTTCTTGTTGTTTGAACCCACTGATGAGGTCAAATGATTGCAAATGACACTTTTTCCCTAAGCCGATAAGAAGTATTGTTTTGTGTGACTGATTAAAAAAAAATACTTGTAAGGCAGTTAATAATTTATGCAGGGCTGTATTAGCTTGTTTACACAAGTTCTCATTTCCCCCCTCCCCTCCGGTCCTTTTGAACAGTATTAGCAATATGTCATGGCTTTAAACTGTTTTGTAAGCGAATTTCCTGTTTGTTTACTTGTTTGTGTCTCTCATACTTTCTGTGCAATTGCATGGAACAGAATTAGCCCTGATTTGGTTGATTAGCTGGCTATGAAACAAAAGTATTGAGTGTGTTAAGAATGGCAATTGAGAAGGCTTCCAGATCGCGTTGTATCTTTTTTCATTTCCCCTACATAATTGTAATGGCTTATAATTATATGCTTGGATTTGTGCCTTTTGACATAGAGTTCACTATAAACCACGATCATATGTAGGTTCCTATTGTTTGCTTGCATCCAATTAAAAACCCATTTGAGTTCCTGGAATGTGTATGTGTTGAGCATTGATGTCTGTCTCTGATAACCTTTCCTCTCCCAGCTGCATGACTCGCTCTGGCGAGAATGAGTCTTTAGTTATTCTCTGAACTCCTCCCATGAAATTGCAATTGGTCAAAAAGTCGACATTGGAATGTGAATGCAAATCGATGGTCTAAGTTTTTTTGTTTTCTTTTGTTTAGGAAATGGTATGAAATGATTTGTACATATGACACACATTTTAGATCAGGAGACTTTATGGGGGGTTGAACCTGTTGATCCAATGTGCGCTGTGCACAGCTGGCAAGGTGAGATGTACAGCACAACCCTATGCATGTTTACTTGTAAATAAGTCAGACTGAGTTCAATTGAGTTCAGTGGGGCTTACATAGGTAAGCGTGCATCAGATTGCAGCCTTAATCCTTGGGCTGCAGTCTTAAATGCAGAGGTCTGCAAATATTGTCTTGGCTTTCTAGCTAACCTGTATTTTTTCCTCACCATCAACTGCTTTCCAAGTTTTGGGGCTTCGGGGGAGAGACAGGGATTCTTCACTTCTGCTGGGGTATGGAGAAAGGAAGAGAGATTTACTCCCCCAGACTTTGGCACAATTCTTTTGCAGGTCTAGAGAAGGCATCAAACAGTACAGAACTCTTGTGTTGCTTCTTACCTTATCCAAACCAGGGGAATACTCACATAGCAAGTGGATTCATTGATGCCTGCCTAAATACACTTGCTAAGCAGCAAATCCCCCTGGAAATTAGTGGGGCTTTGAAGTAAACATTGAATAGTATCAGGCTGCAGAAATGGCGCTAGTAACTTGTTCAGTACCTGCGGGTGTAGGTGTGCACATGTGCAACTTAAGAGTGAAACAGGCAAACTGGCTGCTGTCCTCCCCTGTCTCCAATGCTTGTAATTTAACACAACATGCTTATGACTTCTACGAATGTAACTGCAGGGTACATCGCGCTTACTGCCTGCCTCCTTTTTTTAAAATGGGGCACCAAATAACCTAAAGTCAGCTCCAAGAAAACCTGGATTCTAGTACTTTCTGTATATTAAGTAGGGTCAGGCATATAAATCAACACAAAGTTTTGTGTGGTTTGAAGACAGAGGATACAGCAACCTTGTTGAAGCTAAGAAAGCCTGGGTTTAGTTGGTGCTTGGTGGCAGACCACTTGGGAACCCTCTGTCTACCACCTTAAGTCCCATTATGAAAGACATATTTAAAAACTCTGCAAATGCTATTGTGCTCCTTCTAAGCATGGACAAAACACTATGCCGGGTGCTGCAGCCTCTCCTTTGGACCCGGATATTTTTGCATTGCCAATAACTCACAATGCGCTTCTTCCCCCCCCCCACCCCATTTGTGTGGAATACAAATGGCCTTGCCTATAGGTACCTGGGCAGTCGGTCCTGTGAAAAGATGTCATAAAAGGATCTGGAGGCCTCAGCGTTTTCCTCTCGAGAATGACTTCTTTGGGTTTTTTTTTTTTTGCATCCACAGATAACTGCAGGCACATTTGATAGCAGTATCTGATTTACAGGTGCGGCTGGGGAGTTTGATGTTTAACTGTGGCAAAGTGTGCCATCCAAAATTGCACCCGTTATCTTCCACAGGTGCCAAATTGGAGGTTGCCTCTGCAAATCAAACTCATTATTTGCAGATGAAGGGGAGAACAATCCTGGGTTTTACAGCATGGAGATTGCACTTCAGAAGGCAAAAATGCTTTGCTTTCTTTTCACATAGACAGCCCATATGTGGTGGGGTTTCTTTCTGTTTGATTTGCCATCCACTATTGCGCAGGGCGCTAGTGGAGGAGGCCTTTTTAAAAAACAAACAAATAAATTTGCCTAATCCAAGTGGGGAAATATAATTATAGGATTTATTTTGTGTGGTGTGATTTTTTTACATGCCTTTTTTTTTAAATGATGCATTTTTGTTCCTATGGCGGCGGATGGAGCGGGATGATGGTGGGCTTCAAAATCCTTCATTCAGAACAAGAAAAAAAAACAAGGAGCCTGATGGCACCAGAGGAGGCAAATAATCGATGAAGCTAAAAATTAATATAAGCATGTAGTTCATCATGAAGGCCACTAGACTCATTATGGATGTAAGGAAACCTGTTTGTAACTTTTATTAATTGTCAGATTCTCTTATCTTTTGTGGTAGGCAATTAAGTGAAACTCTTGATGCAGCCACAGTATGAATACTAAAACAACTGTTATAAGAGAATGACAGAAGGTGAGCACAATCATCATGTGGTGGAGGAGCAGTGGGGAGTGTAGTCTTCTTTCTGGGCTCACTCGGGGCTTTGTGTGCTTCATGTGCAGTCCTGTATCGTATGTGAGGGAGCCTCATTTGCACGATCATGTGACCTCATTTCTAAAAATGGGGGACTATGTGTCTTGCCCTCTGCATGAAGCTGCTTCCTTGCACTATCTTGTCTGTGGTGGAGGAGAGGTCCTCACACTTGCTCTTCAGCCGCACAAACAGGACTGCCAGGTCGGTATGTCTACTAATGATCCATTGCCATTGACCGCCAGTGCAGATGTAATGCCATCTGTTCACCAAAAGGTGATTGGGAATGCCTTAAGGTAGGAGATCTTAAACTGTGGTCTGTCAGCTTCATTTATGTGGTCCACATTGTGTCTGTGTATTTGTGGATGAAGATGGAAGATGGCACATCCATCACATTGAATATTCATACTGAGTTTTTAATTGTATGTTTGCTTTTTTATTTTGTATCTTGCGTTTTATTACGTTAAAATTTGAATTCTATGAAATTCCAGTTGTATTACCATATATTCACTAATAGGCAAAAAACCTTGCTGTTTAAGAATGTACCTATAGCCAAAATATATATCAAACTTTAAAAAGCAGGGAAATTGGGCAGCTATAGTGAATGCACCAGGGGAGCAGGAGACCTGACCTCCTCTCTGAGATATTGTGCTTCCTTACAAATTGGTCAGAATGCAAACACCATTTGGGTTGGTCTTTCACAGTCCAATCCACTTCCTGTGTAGCTTGGAAGAATTGTGCCTCTGAGCACATGAAAGTTTTTTTCTGTGTCTTTTTACACTTCGAACTGTCAATTCTCTCTGACTGTTTTGTGTATCGACATGAAAATTTAGAGGGTTGTGAAGCAAGCATTTCTGAGTTCAGGACTATATGTTTTGTGAGGTTTTGTTTTGAAATGAGCTTATGGGAAGCATCAGAATGGCATGGGGGTATTTTCAATTTAGCATTGCGGAATGTGAAAAATCCATGCTGATTATCGTATACAGCCACTCTCATGGCTGTATAATAAGAAATAAAAGAAGCAGTACAAGTACAATTAAAAATCATGCAGCACCTAGCACAGTGCATTACAATTGCTACAACAGGCGGAAAAATCTTAACTGTGATGATGTCACACCAGCTTCAGAGGGAGAGTACCTCTGAGGCCCAGGGCAGCTTTGAGGGCCACCCCACTCTCTTCCCTAGCTTCGAGCTGTATAGGGACTTGTCTAGGGTTGCCAGGTTCTTGGCCTGAGACTGATCCTGTATCTTTAGGAGAAGAGAATGTCAGCCAAGTGCAGGTGTTCTTGCAACTCTAATGGGAAAAACCACACGGTGGAATTCTCCCTCTCCCCTCCACAACTTGTAAAGGTACAGAAGACCTCTTGGTTGCGGCCTCCAAGAGATCTTCTGTATCTTTAAAAGTTGTGGAGGGGGGAGGGAGAATTCCACCTTGTGGTTTTTCCCATTACAGAGTTGCAAGAACACCTGCACTTGGCTGACATTCTCTTCTCCTAAAGATACAGGATCAGTCTCAGGCCATGGACCTGGCAACCCTAGACTTGTCCCTTTTGTGGTGAAACTCATTGAGGGTTAGAAAGGAAGGTGTCTTGCTATTTTCTGACCCTCTCTAGTTCTCAGTGGAAGACCTGGGAAATTCTACTGCCTTGTAGTCTGGGAGAAGGCTGAGGGTTCTTGCCAGGCTTAAAAATGCTGATGGCAGTTTACAGTGACTACAGTGCACAATCATTACATTTACATGTGCTGGATACAGGCCTTATCCCCATTTCATCCACACAGAGTTCTTGTTTAGCTTCTTTCTGTTTTGAATATTATATATCTCATTGTTGATGAATGCTGATGAAGGTTAAAGAGGAAAGCACAAATGTAGGATTACAGCTGAATGTCAAGAAGACTAAAGTAATAACAGATTTATATAACTGTAAAGTTGACAACGAGGACATTGAACTTGTCAAGGATTATACCTTGGCACAGTCATTAACCACAATAGAGACAACAGTCAAGAAATCAGAAGAAGGCTAGAACTGGTGAGGGCAGCTCTGAGAGAACTAGAAAAGGTCCTCAAATGCAAAGATATATCACTGAACACCAAAGTCAGGATCATTCAGACCATGGTATTCCTGATTTATATGTATGGATGTGAAAGTTGGACAGTGAAAAAAGCGGATAAGAGAAAAACAAACTCATTTGAAATGTGGTGTTGGAGGAGAGCTTTGTGCATACCATGGACTACAAAAAAGACAAATAATTGGGTGTTAGAACAAATTAAACCAGAACTATCACTAGAAGCTAAAATGATGAAACTGAGGTTATCATACTTTGGACACATAATGCGAAGACATGATTCACTAGAAAAGACAATAATGCTGGGGAAAAACAGAAGGAAGTAGAAAAAGAGGAAAGCCAAACAAGAGATGGATTGATTCCATAAAGGAAGCCACAGACCTGAACTTACAAGATCTGAACAGGGTGGTTCATGACAGATGCTCTTGGAGGTCACTGATTCATAGGGTCGCCATAAGTCGTAATCGACTTGAAGGCACATAACAACAACATATCTCATTGTATATTTTCCGTTCATGTTGTGAAGTTTATGTGTTTTTGTATAATCCATCCGTCTATTGTGCTTTATTTAAGTATGTGCATATGCATTGCACATTGTTTTTGATTATTGCCTCTCCCTCCCATCTGTTGTCTCATTTTTCCACCACCCCTTCCTTTGCGTCTAAATTTAAGCTGCAGATTTACCTAGGAAAAGACCCCACTGAATACAGTAGGACTTCCTTCCAAGTAAATATTCATAGATTTATGTTGTAAGATTGTAAACTCTTTGGGACAGGGATTTGTATCTTTTGCTGTAATGGCTACAAGCAATAGATATATATTGTATCATATACTTTGCTTGTTACTCATTAATGCATGACGAACAAAGGAGAGCAACAGAGATGGCTGTCAAGTCCTGTTAGGAAAGAGTGAAGTAGTTGGGCATGCTTACCCTGGAGAAGAGATAATTAAGAGGTGATATGATGGCCATTTCCCAATATTTGGAGCACTGTCATATAGATGATGGAGCAAATTTGTTCTGTGCAGTTCCAGAGGGTAGGTCCTGAACCAGTGGATTCAAATTACAAGAAAAAGTAAGCATTAGGAATAACCTCTTGGTGGTGCAAGCTGTTAATCAGTGGAGCAGACTACCTTGAAATGTAATGGGCTCTCCTTTGCTTAGAGGTCTTTAAGATGAAAGTAGATGGCTACCTACCAGGGATGCTGTAGCAGTGGGTTTCTTGCACTGGCAGGGGCTTAGACTAGATGATCTTTGAGGTGCCTTCCAACTCTGATTTTTTTTTTTTTACTGGTATGGAGATGCTGTTCCTGTGAGTGGAATCCTCACTAGAGGAAGGGTAGAGGTAATTTTGCTGATTCTTCCTTCCCCTTTTAGCCCCTTTGGTTGGGGGACCCCCCCTAGAGTATAGGAGGTGGCACAGGGGAAAGAGCAATAGGTGAAAATTGCCTCTCTCGCTACATCATCTTCCAGTTGGACGTCTCTGCTGGCTCTTAGTCCTTTCTGTTTGCGGAAGGAATGCTCTGGATCCAACTCCTTGTGTACATAAAACAACAAATAATTGTTCCTTCTCGGTGTGGGGGGGAAAACCGTGGTACACCACTCAAAAATCTTCATGAGCTTTGATAGTATGACAACTGGAGGGCAGAAGTAGCAGTTGCGGCCATCACATTTTCAGATATGTGTCCACAAACAACAGGACTGAAACCATTTTCTGTTTAAATGACAGTGGGCAAATATTGAGAGATGGGCTTAATGAAAACTCCCAGCCACAAAGCTATGCTAGGGGGAATGCATGTTGCTCATTCCAGCTGAGGAGATAGGAGACGGCACAGTGGCAAGCTTTTTTTTAATTGTTCTCACATGCATATATGTTTGTTTGAGCTATTTTTAAAAAAAGGGAAGGAAGATGAGGCTAAGACTGTATAATTCTAACTGCATAAGAACAAATTGTGAAGTGCAATGGGCAGGTGATCCAGAGAGAGAATGGCTGACAACTCTGCTATAAATCAAGTCCTTCTGGAGCTACAGCTCCAGTGCTGTGCATGCATGCACGAAAGCAAATGTGTACAGTTCTGGTCGCCTCATCTCAAAAAGGATATTATAGAGTTGGAAAAGGTTCAGAAGAGGGCAACCAGAATGATCAAGGGGATGGAGCGAGTCCCTTACGAGGAAAGGTTGCAGCATTTGGGGCTTTTTAGTTTAGAGAAAAGGCAGGTCAGAGGAGACATGATAGAAGTGTATAAAATTATGCATGGCATTGAGAAAGTGGATAGAGAAAAGTTCTTCTCCCTCTCTCATAATACTAGAACTCGTGGACATTCAAAGAAGCTGAATGTTGGAAGATTCAGGACAGACAAAAGGAAGTACTTTTTTACTCAGCGCATAGTTAAACTATGGAATTTGCTCCCACAAGATGCAGTAATGGCCACCAGCTTGGACGGCTTTAAAAGAAGATTAGACAAATTCATGGAGGACAGGGCTATCAATGGCTACTAGCCATGATGGCTGTGCTGTGCCACCCTAGTCAGAGGCGATATGCTTCTGAAAACCAGTTGCCGGAAGCCTCAGGAGGGGAGAGTGTTCTTGCACTCGGGTCCTGCTTGCGGGCTTCCCCCAGGCACCTGGTTGGCCACTGTGAGAACAGGATGCTGGACTAGATGGGCCACTGGCCTGCTCCAGGAGGCTCTTCTTATGTTCTTATGTTCTCACTGAACCCACTTCTGACTAAAGATACATAAGATTGTGCTTCAAGCAAAATCTCTGTTGGCATCTCTAGAACGAGTATGATTCAGGGTAGGAAGGAGAGGTAGACCATTTACACCTCCCTATTTAGTTAAGATTTCACATTAAAAAGTCATGGGCTTATCTCTAGCTACTGCTGTTTGGAAGAGCTGTCGGGTTTGCCATCGTGTTTGTGGCTTTGCAAGAGTAATTGTTTTCCATTTAGTCTGCCTTTTCTTTGCAGTGAGTTCATGGGTCATTATTCTTACCCACAAGGAGAGGTGAGCTAGCTACAGGCTGTGATGTCAAACATTGCTGGCAGGACTGGTAAAAAACCTGGTGGTAATCACCACCTTGATTACCAATTTGCTGATCATGCCTGGGATGTGTTTTCCTCAAGGGGCCACAATCCCAGTGAAGTGCAGTTAGCACTTTCTGTTATTAGCTGATATGGGTGGCTTGGCTCATTGAGATGGCAGGTAGACTCTCTCCATAGAAATTAGTGGGCCACCCTAATCTTTCCTTAGCTCTGCCTCCTCTTCCTCCTTCACCATCACTGCTATTGTCAGGAGCGTGGGTGAGCCCTCAGTCACCACTGCAATGAGGAAAAAGAGGTGTCATGTTTATCAACTTAAAGTTGAGCTAAGTTCCTGCATTGCCACATGGTCTCTGGTTCCATAAATTCTTGTTGGTGTCTTGCATTTGAAATTCTTTCCCTGCTAAGATCATATGGAATAGAATTCACAACAGTACTTATACTAATAATCCACAGTATCCTCCCAAATGTCATTGCAGTGGGACATTTAAATTAAAAAGGCCACTGTCACACATAACTAGGGAGTTTCAGATAAGTGATAATAGGTGCATGGTTCCTTACTGTGTTCCAAACTTCACAAGAGCCTTGAGGTTACCTACTTCCTCTGCAAAAAACAAGGATGGCCCTGAAGTATTTCTTTTTAAAGTCAGACAGAGGATGCCTGGGAACTGTTGTCTGTGAAATAAGATGTTTTAGTTTGATGCGTGATTGCAGTGTGCAGAATCCGCCTTTTGTATCAGCCAGCTGCTTGAAAATCTCATACCTGACACCACTGCTGCTTGAATGCACCCAACTGCTTCCAGAATGCATTTTTTCTTGTATCTAGTTCTTTTTTCTTCTAAGGAGGTAACGTATGCATATTCTGTTATGGCAGAAGTTTTGGTAATGTTTAAGAAAAGTCGTGGCTTGCTTAATACAAGTAACTTACCTCATTGAACATCATGTGTAGTTTTGTTGCACTGCATTCCTGTGAGCTTTTCCCCACCTTATCTTCTAGGTCAAGGATTCCCAAACTGTGGTCTGTAGACCCCAAGTGGCCTGCAAGCTGCATTCAGGTGGTTTATGGCATGTCTGTGATTTGTGGCTGAAAATGGGAGACAGCCCATCTGTTGCACTGAATATTTAGATTGATTTTTAATTGTATTTGTATTGCTTAATTTATTTATTCTATTGTATTTTGCTATGTTACAATTTGAATTCGATGGAATTAACAATGGCTACAACAGGCAGGCAATGTGGCCCACTAAGACCCTGAGCAATTTTCAAGTGGGGAAAAAAAGTTTGGGAACCCTCTTCTAGGTAATAGGATTTGAGGCCATGGTGGCTCCTGAACCTGGGCTTGAGGGATGTTTATTATTTATTTATTAAATTTATTTCCTGCCCCCTCCCAAAGGGAGCCCAAGGCAGCAGTGACAAAACACTAAAAATTTTAAAAAAAAACTTTAAAAAAATCTTAAAATTGAAACATCTTTAAAAACATCTTAAACAATTACAATACAGATGCAGCCTGGGGTAACATATCTACTCAAAAGGCTTGTTGTAAGAGGAAAGCCTTCAGTAGGTGCCGGAAAGACAACAGAGACGCTGCCTGTCTAATATTTAAGGATGTTGTATTTTTATTTATTTATCTATTGTTTGATTTATATCCTGCCCTTCCTCCCAGCAGAAGCCCAGGGCAGCAAGGATTCAGCCAGTACACCTCAACTAGCTATGGCCAATGAAGGCAACTGCAAGGAGTCGAACCAGACAAACATAGACCGAAGTAGATCATATGTTTTATCTTGACCTTTATCAATGCTTCCGGGTCGGGCTTGTCTTCAGACCTGAGCATTGGTGAAATTCAGCTGCTGTGTTTTTTTATGACACTCTTTTTACCTTGCCGTTCCAACCCTAACTTGACTTCCAAAGAGGCTGACAGAATCCTCAGTTTCCCCACAAAATGACCAAAAAATAAACATAAACCCTGTAAATGACCTTGTCCAAGAGCATTGGCTCAGCACAACAATAATAGGCTTGCAGCATTGCCTTAGAGGAGAGACAATATTCTGCAGTTACAGTTGGATAAATTTACTTCCTACCTGCTGCTTTCAAATGGTGCTCATTTTTATGCGCTTGTCACGTATAGTGTTTAATTAAAAGTAGAGCTGCTTGCTACAGAGAGCTTCTAGAGATTTTCTCTCTCTCTCCTTTCACCACCACCCCTCTTCCAGTGAATAAAACAAACAAGCATCTGGTATTTGTTTTCTTCTAACACAATCCATGTAAAAGGAAGACTAGTAAAACATAATTTTCTGTAATGGGGTGTGTGCGCACTTCAGATTCTGCCCTTATAATAAAAGGGTGCCATACAATAAAAGGGAATAAATTATTTTTTTACATTTTCTTTTTAAGGAACACCTCCCTTAATCACTAGAAAATCAATAATGAAGATGTATTTTTACTAATCTTTTGATATATATTGGGTGTAAGAGACAGAGAATGAGTGAGAAAAGAAATGTGTTAGATACAATTGGGGGTGCACTTTAAAGTTCTCAGTTTGTTTCTTTACAGCCACATCTTTACCTGACCCACACCTGATGTCTCATGTGATTTTGGGTATGGGGCAGGAGGGTGTGGTTTGGGGAACACTGCCTTGTGGACCAGATAAGTTCCCCTTTTGGGCCATGTGGCCCATGGACTGGAAGTTGGCCCCCATTGATGTCAATAAAATAACTATTAGTCCTGTGTTGCCTCTTTGCAAAGGGATGCTACATTTTGAACAGTTCGGAGAAGGATGTCAGTCTTCCTTCTCCTGTCTTGGTGCTTCAGTAGTCCTGCTCAGTACAGTGCATGAGGGAAGGTAGTCGCTTTCCTGTCTCCGAAACTGCCTTGCTATAGTTGGGAAGCTTAATTCCTGAATCGGTGTATGCACAAAACTAGATTTGCTGAACACCTTCCTTCCATTGGGTCTTTGAGGAACAGAAGACCTCTTCTTCCAAAGGTTCCTGTGGTGGTGTGTGCGTGTTCTCTCTCTCTCTCTCTCTCTCCCCCCCCCCCAATTTGCATCTATATTGGAATTGTTTTTAAGATGTTTTTATTGTTTTATTGCTTGTTATTTGCCACCCCGGGCTCCCTTGGGAAGAAGGGAAGGATATACATGTTAATAACAATAACAATATTTTCATGAATTTGTTGTTGTTTTGTATGAATTTGTTAATAGTATGTGTTTATGTTTTTAAATGTGTTTGTAAGTTGCTTGGAGACTTTTCAGTAACAAGTAACTAACAAGTCTAAATAACAATAATAAAAATATTATAATAGTTCTGTTTCATTTAACCCTTTGAAACAGCTCGTGTGTTTTTTTGCTGTGGATGAGGCTACACGCTAACATTTATTTATTTTATTTATGTATTTATAATCCTGTACTTTCATAGGAGTACAAGGCAGAGTACAATATATAAAAGTAAAAACAGCCAGAAAAACATAATTGAAAACATCAATAAACACAGATTGATTAAAAAGAAAATAAAAATCAAGTGACAAAGCCCTGTCTAAACAATATAGTTTTCACAAGACGTCTGAAAGAAGGGAGGAAACATCCAGGTTGCTAGTTGTAGAACGCAATGACAGATGGATTGTGGCCACTGTATTATATTAGCATGGATCTTTACTGCTAAATAAAATATTATTTGTCATCACAATTCATTTAACTTGTAAGATTCCCACTACTTAAAAGGCTCAAGGAGACTTAAAATATGAAAATACATTTCAAACATTACAAATGATCATAGACTAATTCTAAAAGTGACAGACAGAAAAGCACAGTCTCCCCCAACCTTGTGCCCTCCATATGTTGTTGGACTTCAGCATTGGGGAAGGGCCATAGCTCACTGGTAGAGCATGTGCTTTGTATGCTCAAGGACCCAGGTTCAATCCCTGGCATCTCCAGGTAGGACTGGGAATGTCCCCCATCTGAAATCCTGGAGAGCCTCCCTCCTTCTCTCTTTCCCTCCTTCCCTCCAGAGCATACTTTTGTTAGTCATTTGTGGCATGTCAGTGGTCAGAAAGAAAAAGAAGTAAGTTGAGTTGTCTGGAATCTTTTTTTAAAAAAAATCCTTACAGTCAGCTAGGCAGTGTGTTGGCTAGTGTGCAGTTATGATGGGGAAGATTAATATGGTCTGGTTTAATCTTGGAATTTTTGTTTAGGGACAATTATATCAAATGTGAGCCCAGTTCTGTGGCTGCTGTGAATTGTCCTTCTCCCCCCCACAAAAAATACAGGAAAATTGTTACCTCCCAGGTTCTTGGTAGGGTAAGGGTAGCCAGATGCTGTTGGAATCTAACTCCCATCACCCTTGACTACTGGCCATGCTGGCTGGGGCTGATTGGAGCCCAGCATCTGGAAGACCACAAGTTCTCCACCTTTGCCTTAAGAATCTGCCACTGCTGCTGTTCGTGTGTGATTACTGGGAGCAGATCAATTTGAGAGCTGCAATCAATTGTTAAATAATAAAGAGGCAGGAGAGAATTCCTCCTGTTTCAAATCTCTCTTTCTGTCTGTCTGTCTGTCTCTGCAAAGAGGGTTACATTAGCACAGGCAGAGATAAAACACATTTACTTGAAGGTCACATTTACATCTAGAGCAGAGGTTCCCAAACTGGTTTGTGGACCACCAGTGGTCTGTGAGCTTCATTCAGGTAGTCCATGGCATGTCCATATTAAGTATTCATGTTAATTTTTAGTTGTATTTTTATTGCTTCTTTTATTTCTCACACTGTATTTTATTGTATTTGAGTTATTTTTGCATTTTGTATACAAATTTGTATTTCAGTATTTTTGTATATTTTTATTTGAACTCTGTAGAATACAAATTGCAATGCGAAAAAGACAGTAAAATATAATTAAAAATCATACAGTGCCTAGCACAGTGCATTACAATTGCTACAATTGGCAGAAAAACCATTAAGTGGGCTGCCAAGACTTTTCAAGTGGTCCATGGAGAGAAGAGCCTGGGAACCACTGAACTAGACATTTTTGCCTAGGTTGGAAATCCATTGCAGTTTTTGACAGTAGCCCAGTCTGCCTCAACGTGCCTGGAATAATCCACTTGAAAGGAGGACTTCCTCTCCCTTTGCTCTCTCTTGCCAGAGAAGTCTTGAAGATATCTCTTTTAATAGGCAATAGGCTCTGCTTGCTCTGGATGATGGGTCTTCTGTTCCTTTGTCCTTTTATGTTAGGTGATGGAAGGCTTCTACCTTGGGTTGTCATGTGAGCTGTTTTACTTTCACATGATTGTGAGCCTTTGATGTGTTAAATTATGGGAGAGCCTCCCCATTGGTCCCACCCGTAGTAAAGTGATGAGATTAAGTGCCAGCCAGCAAACAGATTTGAAAGCACTAAAGGCCTTGGTTGTAAAGGGTCCCTATGTGCTCTTTCCAAAGAACACTGCAGATTTTTTTTTAAAGGGACAGGAAACATGTGTGTGTCGTTTGTTCAAGTTCTCCAGTCGTCTATGACAGCATGTTGTATTCGTATCCCAATAGCATTTGTGATGGTCCAAAAGATTCAAGTGAATAGTCGCTTGGAATGAATGGATAGGTGTGCAGTGGATGCAACACTGGATATGAAATTATGAAGCCAGGTTCCAGTCTCTTCTTTGCCCATAACTCTGCCTAGATGGCCTTGAGCAAATCTACTCCCGAATGTGCTCCTATTATTTGGATTTATTTGATACAGTTCCTCTTTTCTCATGCTGTAATCCAGTTTCCTGTTGGCTAATTTCTTGTATAAAACATGCTACAAAAATGTAGATTTCTGGTTGTTGTATAAAAAATTACAGCTATGCTGAGTGTCTGCATGTAAATATTTTTGCAGCAAACCTCATGCTTTTGAAGTATCCAGTGTCCTGAAAATCCCCTTGTTTTCCCTTATTTTTATACCATTTGCAACCATTCATTTTCTTCTGGCAGCAGATGCTTGGGTGCCATTTTAACTTTCTGATCTCATCTTCCTAGAATGATTCCATCCAATTGGCGAGTGAAATGTCACAGAGGGTCCATTTCTGAGGGCAGTCCTTTCTGGGCTGGTCACATGGGTAGTCTTCACCAATAATCAGGAGCATGTTGCTTTTTCCGTGAGCTGGCAAGAGAGGAGTCGTATAATATGATTCAGGAACCAATCCCAGTCTCTCTTGGTTCCATTTCCTACAGGCAGAGCTTGGAAGTAACTAGTTACAAGCAACGAATTACTTGTAATTCATTACTTTTTTGAGTAACGAGTAGGTAATTCCTTTACATTTTGATTGTAATAGAACTAGGAGTAATTTTACTACTTTTGTGGAGTAATTGTAATGTTTCCAGAATTACTTTTGGACATTGCTTGGGGGGGGAGCAGGGGAAGTCTTCTGCTCCTCTGATTTGTGGATGAAAATCATGTGCCTCAAACTGGGCTTCTGTGCAGTGTCGCTCTTTCCTCATGCTGTGTGGATGGGTAGGAGATGACGAGGGAGGAGTTGGAGAGTGAGTCGGGGTGGAGTGAAGAAAACAATTATTTTAAAAAATGGATAGTGGTGGTGAAGAATGGAGTGGAGGGAAAAAGGATCCGGAGGTCAAGAACATGGATAAAGGAGGAGAAGGAGGCAGCAGCAGAATGGAGATAAAGGACTGTGGAGGTGAAAGATGACAACGTATGTGTGTGTGTGTGTGTGTGTGAATACTGTGTTTGCACTTGGCACACAAAGTGGCCTCCACCATGCTGTCTGGCTACTGCGCTACATTTGCAGTATTTTAACTTTTTTGCATCTCAGGGGACAATGTTTGCTTGGGTGAGTGTCCCTTAGTTGGTGGCAGGGCAGAGTCTGGGAGGTGGTTAAGTGAGAGAGATTATGCTTGCTGGCTGAGTGGAGGGGTTGCACTTGGTTTGACGTGCAAAGATCTGAGTAGTGGCCTCAGCCTCCCTCCCCACCACCCTTACCAGTGGAGAGACCACCATTGCTATCTTATGAATAAAAATAATTATTCTACTACCTCTGTATGTGTTTGTTTATTTTTTATGTTGTTTTAGGCTACTTAGATGTGCAGCAGCCAAGGCCAGCACCTTGTAGGTGTTTTTTAAAAGTAACTGAAATGTAATTGTAGTGATTACTTTGGAGGAAAAGTAAAGTAATCAGTTACTTTCAGAGCAATTGTAATTGTAACTGTAATTACTACTTTTTTGGGTCGTGTTACTGTAATTTATTACTTTTTAAAAGTAATCTTCCAAGCTCTGCCTACAGAATAGGGGTGGAGAAACTGTTTCAGCTTGAGGGCCACTTTCCTTTCTGTGCAACTTTCCGAAGGCCACATTACAGTGGCCCTTGGAGTAAGTGGAGCAATGGATGTAAATTTTACCTTGTATGGTATGCTAGCTATACATGCTCACACACCCATCTCTATCCTCCACACAGACAAGCAAAAGACATGATCAGAATTCAAGGACGCATACTAGCCAGCCCTCTCCCCAGATGAAGGGGGATGGTGTTAGGGTTTAAAGCTATTGACTATGCAGAAGCTTCAAAGGGGTCACAGCTTCACAAACAACTCCCAAATCTGTAGGTGAGAGGTTCAGCAAACACACCAACTAGACCAACACAGAGACAGCCAAAGGTTGATCGAGGCATTTAGTGCTTTTAGTGTTTTTGTTTGCTGCATTGGGCTCCTTCTGTGGGCATGGGGACGGGGTATAAATTTAATAAATAAATAAATAAAATTTTATTACTTATGAAGAAAAACTGATGAACACATTAAATCCTTCTCGCACAGCCTGAGCTTAAAGACTTAGAAGATTAAAGCAGAATAGAAGACAGTTTGCATCCTTGAAGGGGGTTCTTTTCAGGATTTTGAAGAGAAGACCCCCCATTCTTTCCCTGCATTTAATTAAATACAGTAGGCCCCTGCTTTTCGGCGTTCTGCTAATATGGTGGCTAAAATTAGAGTAAGGCCCCACATATGGCGCTTGTTCCGCTTTTATTGCATTTTTCGGGCATTGGGTGCCATTTTATTGAAGGAGTTCCGCTTTTTGACAGGTTTCGCTTTTCGGCGGGGGTCTGGAACATAACCCGCTGTATGAGTGGGGCCCTACTGTACATGCTTTCCAATTTCCCTGGCCAAATCCTCTGTAGCATTACCAATGGGGTAAACTTCTAGCTATCTTATTGGTCCAGCACAAACACATGTGCCACCTATGATACCAGTTCCCAGTTCCATGTGTGGGTTTTTACTCAATATTCAGGGTATTTTTACTCAATATTCACTCAATATTCTTACTTCCCTTTTGTGGTCAATACGCTCCTTGTTCTTGAGCTCAGAATAATTCTGACTGAAACCACACTTAGACCATTGTCTGAAGACCATCTGTGATTTCCTTAGTGGGTCCACGGCTTCATCAACACTTTGCAATTTTCTACTCTCCTTCGCTTATCAGCAATAGGATAGAAGGCTGATTCATCCCATCTCTGCTCTCAGGTTTGCATTCACTTCCCTTTTCTTCCACTTTGACTAGTTACTAATTCAGTACAGTTGAAGCCACTAAGCAACATTGGTATGATATTCTTTGCTAGCATGATAAGCTCCTGAAGCAATCTAGTCATGTTAGGACATACATACACCTTTGCCAAAATACAAAATCCCTAATTCCAAAAATCCTAACAATGGGAAGCAGCACTAGTGAGGGGTGTGACTTAAGGAGTGTTCCAAGGGCAAATAGAGAGGCCTGGAGGACTACCTTCAGCCTCTGTGCCTGAAGGTCCCCACCACTCCTATGAAAAATGGAAATGGACTGCCTTCAAGTCGATCCTGACTTATAGCGACCCTATTGCTACGGGTTGATCCTTCAGGTCTGGTCTAAGATAACACAGCCGACAGAGAAGACAAATACTGCTGTACCCACAACCCCCCTTTTACAAACCCATTTGGGAGACAACACTATGAATAGGGTTTTCATGGTAAGCGGTATTCAGAGGTGGTTTACCATTGCCTTCCTCTGAGGCTGAGAGGCAGTGACTGGCCCAAGGTCACCCAGTGAGCTTCATGGCTGTATAGGGGTTCAAACCCTGGTCTCCCAGGTTGTAGTCCAACACTCTAACTGCTACACCACACTGGCTTTTGAAGTGGACCTGAAAAATGGCAAAAAATGAGATACTGTTTTGAATCTAATAAAAATGTTTGTGAAACTTGCACCCTTTTCCGTTCAGTCCTGGTAAAAATATATGGGTCCTGGTTAAAAACATCCATTTTGGGACATGTGTTCATGGAATCAGGCTTTTGTTTTTGGAACATTATTGCTTAAAAATTCTGTTAGAATTTCATTCTGCATTTGTGCAACATCCATTTGTGGCTTTCCCAGGCTTCTCCTAATGTAAACTTGTGGCACTGTATTCTGCATGGATTTATGGGTGGGATTTGTTAAAAAGCATGGCTTACTTTATCTTTAGTGGCAAAAAGCTGCCATGTTTCTTGCTGAGTTTTCACTATCTGCCAAGTGCCTGTGCTTTTTTTTAATCGACAAGGTACTACGTTGCTATCTGCTACGCGTGCTATTAAAATCTTGCATCTTCCTTAATTACCTACCACCTCTTAAAAGCTTTTTTTTTTAAAGTATCTATCCTACTCTGGTGTCAGATGTGTAAAGCTGTAATCTAAAGCTTCCCCTGCTAAATTTAAGCCAGCCAAAATATTCAGGTGTGGAGAACAATGTAATTCTTTGTTAGACTGGTGATGGAGGAAGAAATGTGTGTGTGGGGAAAAAAACCAGCCTCAAAACTTACATTGCAGCAGAAGTGAAGTGATGAAAATGCAAATATTGCAATAATGTTTTAGTTACTAGAATGAAGTTTTGTTTCGTTTTTAAAAAGAATCCTGTTACAACTTTAGCACAACATGCTACAGTGTTTCCAAGAATCCAATCTGGTGCTAAAACCTTTTGTGACATCACATTAGGATCAATTCTATCTGACCTGTCACTAATGTGCTGGTGTTGTTGTATTTGTGAATTACCAAGATTTATTAGTTTTTCCAGTTTACATGTTAATGGAAATAATAGTATATAGGTAGACCATTCTGCGGATTCCATGTCCTCCCCCCCCAATGTGGATGTCTCTGCTCTGGAACAAATATTGCAGCTTGTTAGATTCTTCCATGTACCAGTTTAAAACTCGTATTAGCCAAATAATTTTGGTAGAGTCGACTTTTGCTTAACTGTAAAAAGGAAAGAATGCTTTAATAGACTAAGAGGAGATTTCTGTCCTGGATTGTGCATGTGAGTCATCATCTGATTGCTCAGATGTAACTTATTTTCATGTCATACCTTGTTGCACTTCCAGGAATCTCGCAGCAGATATATGTATGTGTGTGGGGGAGCGCGCCCTTGCTGCTTGGACTGACAGCCCTCTTGGGGATGATTTCCAGGGGTCAGGGCTTAAGAGCCAGCTTGACACAGACTCCACCACCATCAGAGGCTTGTTGGATGGGAAGCAGCAGCTGGAATCGCTCAGCTGGGCGAGTGAGCTGTTTGCCCAGCCCTGCCTGTGTGCTGTTACTCTCCTGGGGTCCTCTCTCCCTGCCTGGTGGCACTGGCCTTTGCACCAGGGGAGGAGGGAGCCCACTCCTGCTGCTGGGGCTGACAGCGCTCTTGGGAATGATTTCTGGGGGTCAAGGCTTAAGAGCCACCTTGGCATGGACTCCGCCACCTCGGGAGGCTTGTTGGACAGGAGACTGCTCCTGGGGCCACTCAGCTGTGCTGGTGGGCTGTTTTCTGAGCCCTGCCTGCATGCTCTTGCCCTCCTAAAGTCCTGCCCCCCTGCCTTGTAACGCAGGCCTTTACAATGACGGAAGAGATAAAACATTTTGCTTCAGGAGTGAAGAAATCTGCTTCCTGTGTCCAGCATTTGGGATGTTTGAAGATCTGGCTGCTGCTTATATTTTTGTTGACATTTCACTGTACTGCAAATCTATTTAATGTCTGCCTCTGGTTCATATGTTCTAAAAGCTTGTTTCATAATGTATCTTAAATGTTATAACATTTATATTATCAAAATGAATTCCTTGGTTTGGATTGTTATGTTGTGTTTGAATGGATGTTAGACTGTTGTTATAATGTTATATTGATAAGCGTTTTTTCTTTTGTGTTGTGAGCCACTTTGGGCTCATTTGTGCAGAAAAGCGGTATACAAATCAGTAATAACAATATGTGTGTGTACACACACACACACACACATTCTCACTTGGTCCATTCAGGAGCTATTCAGAGACAGATTCCCCATAGTTTTGGCAACTGGACCATTTTCAAGTGCCTTCATAACAAATATTCTCATGTACGGTGCACTACTCAGTAACAAAATTATTACAAATTGCAGTGCCACATGGTGGAATTGAAGAACCTTTAGAATAATGAGTTGGTTGTTAACACTGGCCAGGATCCAGGATGTTTAGCTCATGCAAAGGTGTGTGCTAATCCAGGGGAATTTTAATGTTACCCAATTAAAGAAATCTTTTTGATTAGTCAAATGAGATTTAAGCCACTAAATCTGGATAGATTTGCATATGGCTAAAACAATATGTTTTTTTTTTTAAAAAAACTTTCCTTTGAAAAAAGACAGCATATATATCACCTTGGAGGTATTTCCATCAGTGTGAGAGTGAAGGGAGATCACCTCTTCTAATACGGTGCCTCTCATCTGCAGTTTTTAAAAGTACTTGTATTGAAAGGTACCTAACTTCCCCCCCCCAAAAAATGTATTGCTCAATCAATTGGGGTGCTTTTTTTTTGCCAGTTAAAGATTTTTACCTAATTAATCTTACGCTATTATTTGACTGAAAGAATGCCACCCTCCTGACTTTTTCTTTTGTTAATTCCCTTTCAAAATCTGATACTTTATCATAAACTGCTTTTGAAGCAGGTCTCTTTGGGTTCTTGGAAGATGTTTCCAGGTTCCTTCTGAGCTTTTCGGGTTCCTTCCGAACCTGGTTATTGGATTGAACAGTTACTTTGGGAAAGGAAAAGAAAAGAGGGTGGCTTCTTTACACATTGATTTCCTTCAGTGTGTTCTTGGGATGCTGCCAGCATTTGGGCATTGCTTTGATGTCAAAGGATAAAATGACTATTCAGGTATCGGTTAACCACAGCCACCGTGAGGGAACCTGAGCACCTGGTTGCACTCCAACAACATTTTGTTATGTATGTGGGTATCATTTGGAGTGTAGCGTTTCTGTGCTGCAGTATACAAGGACCTCTGTAACAGGATGACGGAGTGGGAAAGGGAACTGAGCAGTGAGTGGAGTGGAAAGAAGTGGCACAAAATCCCTGGAACCTGCCCCAACTCCGGATGAGGGTTAGGTTGTTTTCAGTGTTCCGAGACGTTGCAGAGCCTTAAATGCTTTAGCTATAATGCTTGTGTCTAATTCATCTAGGACAGGGGATGGCTAACCTGTGGCCCTGAAGATGCTGTTGGACCCCAACTTCCATTATGGCCAATGGTCAGGGATGATGGACTTATAGTTCAGAAGCTTCTATGAATCATGTTTCATTGGAATCAAGGGGGCCTAATCACTTGATGAGAACCCATAGCAAGACGTGTGGCTTAAGAAATATCATTATTTGTTTGTTTGTTTGTTTATTTATTTATTTATTTATTGAATTTATTAGTCGCCCATCTGCCTTGCTGTCCAGCCACTCTGGGCGACGTACAAAATAGGCGTACAATACCTAGACCTTAAAAATCTAAAAACAATATCAAGCAGGTATTGAGCCTGGGAACATCAGGATAACCAGCCGGACTGACAAAATAGACTCTTGGATTGAGATGTGGAATCTGTGACCCTCTAGATATTGTTAGACTGTAATTCCCAGCAGCTCCAGCTGGCATGAGCAACGATGTTGGTAGTCAGGGGTAATAAGAGCTGTAGTCCAGCAACATCTGGAGGGCCACAGGTTCCCCATCCGTGCTCTTGAATAATAATAGGCAGACCAGGTATTCAAAAACATGCTGCCTCTGACAGTAGAATAGAACTAAGCCATCAAGACTAGCAGCCTTTGATAGCTTTGAAATGGACTGCCTTCAAATCAATCCCGACTTATCCCGACCCTACGAATAGGGTTTTCATGGTAAGCGGTATTCAGAGGGGGTTTACCATTGCCTTCCTCTGAGGCTGAGAGGCAGTTACTAGCCCAAGGTCACCCAGTGAGCTTCATGGCTGTGTGGAGATTCGAACCCTGGTCTCCCAGGTCATAGTCCAACACCTTAACCACTACACCACACTGGCACCACACCATGGAGCTTTATCCTTCATGAATTTGGCTAATCCTTTTTTTAAAGCCATCCAAGTTGGTGCCGTCACTACCTCGTGTGGGAGCGTCTTCATTCCCTATCTATTAGCCATGCTGGCGGGAGCTGATGGAAGTTGGGAATCCAAAGCCTCTGGAAGGCACCAGGTTGGGGAAGGCTGACATTCCAACCCTGGTTGGCTAGGTATATCTTGCCTAGACAAATGTTTGAGTTAATTGTTATAAATGGCCAGGAAATATGAACAGCACCATTATATTCTGCCAATGCAAAAGAAGACTATATTTGTTTTTGCATTTTTCTTTCATCCACATCTTGACAACCCATGACCCCCCAAAAACTTCTCCTTGACAGATTCCCCCCCCCCCAAGCTATACTCTCTCGGCCTCAGTCTCTCCATCTGCAATATGCATCTGCAATATGCATCTCCATCTGCTTTTTAATCTTTTTAATGTTTTTAATGTTAATGTTTATGTCTACGTTTTATTTTAATATTGTTGTTGATATATGTGATTGATTTTATTATAATATTGTATTTTTAATCTGTTTTGTACACCGCCCAGAGAGCTACTAGCTATGGGCGGTCTAAAAATGAAACAAATAAATAAATAAATAGCAGTGTTACTTCCCTTACAGGGTGGTTGTTAGGATTGTAACCAAATAACATATCTGAAGCATGAAGCCTTAAAAGCGCTATACAACCGTGAAGGATTATTTGGTTTTTGCAACGTCACAGGTTTTCCACATGATTTTGGTACCACTTGTTTCAGACATCGTAAAACCTGGGAGCACTGTGTGCCTTGCCGAAAAGAGGCCTTGTGCATCTGACTTGCTAGGTGATGTTTTCTTGCTAGCTTCCTAAGCTAAATAGCACTTCATTCCTTTGCCACAAAGCAGGGAGGGAAGCTGGAATGCACAGCTCTGACCCATCAGCTTGTGATTAATGGCAACTTTGCCAGTAATGAGAGTATTGTTAGTTAGCATCTTGGCACTGTGTTATTTCTTTATTTGAACTCATGTCTGTGGTTGTGCATGAAAGCTGTGATGGATATTGACTAGGCTAATCTTGACTGTATGCTTAATCACAGAGCACAGTGAGGCAAGTGGATAGTATTTTGGAGAGCGGCTTCAGGGAAAGAGTATAGCGACACGGGTAAACTGAGCCTGTGTAATTCTTTGGGGATGCTGTAGAGGATTGTTATTGCATTAGAGTGGGAGGAACTGCCAAGGAAATACTGTTGTACAATTAAATGGGGCTGTTAACAGCATGACTGAGTCAATTCATTAATGACAACAGATTATTCTTGTTCTCGCTTTTCCTTTACAGCTCCCCCTGGGTGAGGATGCGCAAAGGAGAGAGACAAATGGGAAGGGATTGTTACAGATTTAGGGAGGAATCCTAGGTCAGCCACAGGGCTCTTGTGCGCAACTAGGGGGTGGTGACATAATTTGGTGAACTAATCCTCATCTTGTAGTTTTAGGCCTGTACAATCTGTGATCTACCAGGATGAGCAGGAGCCCATGTACACTTTCAGGTGCTTGGCAGCTCTGCTAGTTTTGCCATACTAAGGAGTCACTGAGAAACAGGAAGCCTATTTGAGCCCCTGATGGGCCACCTTTCATCGCTGGCTAGCGGGCTCTGTTTGTCTTGTTGAGCTGCAAATATGTGCTACCGAAGCAATCACATTCTTCCCCTGTGTACCCCTCCCTCCCCTCCCCTTATTCCCTTCCGTCTGCTTCATTGAATTTTAGATTGTGAGCTCCCTGCAGGCTTCTTTCTTTTACTTTTTAAAGCCCCATACATGCCAAGGGTGCTATGTTTCCAAAAAAAGTTGTTTAGGCCTGCTGTGGTTAATTCCTTTGCCACGTCTGTGAAGGTAACCACAATATGGTAACCAGAGTTATACTGCCTAGGTAGGAGGTTGTATGCAATGGTGGGTTTGCAATGGCACTGGGGTGAAGAACCTTTTTCAGCGCAAGGGCCACATTCCTTCCTGGGTAACCTTCTGGGGGCCGCATGCCAGAGGCAAAAGTGGACAGAGTAACTGAGGGAGCTGCCAAGCACTGGCCGTGTTACACAGCTGGCAAGCGGTGTTTGACTGGCCTGTTCATTCTTAGAGAATTCCTTTGGGGTTGACACATCCAGGCCATTGCTGCTCTCAGAAGTGTCTGTTGGGGTCTGGTGCACTGGTTGGTTGCAAGGCAGCATTTTGGTAGTATAGTTTATTTTTAGCCCAGTGGTTCCCCAACATTTTCCCCCATGGACCACTTGAAGCTTGCTGATGGTCTTGGTGGGCCACTTAATGATTTTTCTGTCTGTTGTAGCAGTTGCAATGTGCTGTGCTAGATGCTGTGATGATGTTTAATTGTGTTTGCATGGCTTCCTTTGCTTCTTATATTGCATTTTATTGTTTGTGCATTCTGCAGACTTCAGACTTCAGTAACAAGACTTCAGATAGTAAAAAGCAATGCAAGTTCAGCTAAAAGTCAGTATGGATATTTAATGCAGACATGCCGCAGACCATCTGGACGAAGCTTGCAGACCACTGGTGGTCCATGGACCACAGTTTGGGAGCCCCTGGTCTAGTGCACTGCCATTTTTTTTAATCCTGTGCGCTTTTTGAGATTGTGTAACAAACAGGAGGTTGTGTAGAAGCAGCCGCTGCAGGGTTGAGTATCCAATGCAAAGGATTGCTGAAGCTTACACACAGACACAGTTTCATTGTCTCTCTTTTTTTTTTCATTTGCTTTTTGGTGCTCCAGGCTGTTTAGTAGTAGGAAGGAATCGTAAACATAAATAAGGCCAATTTTCAAACTGCAAAATTCCATAGCCAGTAGTCCTTTAATTATTACTGCTAATAGCCACCATGAAAACAGTAGTAAATTGCATCAAAGGTTTATTGATATAAAAATGAGTAAACAAAACAGTGTGCCTTGGAGGCTTTTGTGCAAAGTTGAGGCTGACGGAGAGTTTGAACCTGATGTGCTGTATTTCAGATAGGTATTAATTGCAAGGTTTTCTTGGAGGCAAATCTCTTTTCCAACAAAAAACCAAGCTCTCTTTAGATGGAGGTCATGTTGCATGCCTGGGAGAAATTTATCTAGTACTCTTCAAAAGTTATTTTTAAAAGGAAGATTGCTGTATGGAGGAATTGATTGTGTTTCTACAAGAAATAGCACCTGAGGTTCAGAGGAGGCCCCAATCCTTTCTACATTTTGCACATTTTCTAAAAAGGTCTGCACTGAAATGTAGTAGATATTCTTATTTTTCTGTATAGCTGCTGGGCAGCATAATAATACTCCTGAGTATGAGCATAGAATCATAGAATAGTAGAGTTGGAAGGGGCCTAAAAGGCCATTGAATCCAACCCCCTGCTCAGTGCAGGAATCCAAGCACACATAGGAGTGGCTGTCCAGCTGCCTCTTGCATGCCTTCAGTGTTGGAGAGCCCACCACCTCCCTAGGTCATTGGTTCCATTGTCGTACCACTCTAACAGAAAGTTTCCCCTGATATTCAGCATTGCCTACTGTTATGCATTTAGGACTGAGAGAAAGGCTTCCAGAATACACCTGATAGCCCTAGAACATGCATTATTCATTTGGACTTGCGTCGCTCACTTTAAGAGAGTATCAGGTGAGTACTAGGGAACAGGACCGCTAAATATCCTTGCATGAGTGTAGTTATCTGCAAAGAAAGACATGCAACCAGTAGGCTTGCACCAGTGCATATGTTTTGCATGGAAGCCTGTGTGTGAGTGGCTGCTTGTGCACAGAGTTTTTCTTTGCTGAGGATCAAGCTAATGAGTAGACTCCTAGAGGTGGGGCCAAGCACTGTGCATGACTTCGGAGAGCGTGATCCTGCTTGCTAGTACTTGTCTGATGTAATGCAGGAAGGGTGCTAAAATTAGTTTGGACTCTAGGTGGGAATTTGCATGCTTCAGTGTTAAGACATGTCAAGGATTTCTTGTCCCTTGCAGCATTGGCAAAGCAGAGGGCATAACCTGCTCCTCCCAACTGCCTCTTGAATACCTTCGGTGTTGGAGAGCCAACATGGTTACAGCACAGTTTGTGTCTTAACTGGTCCTGGTCCTCTCTGTGAGGTACCATATCTCATCGGAAGTTCATTCCTTTGTATGTATAAAGTCCTAGGTTTGTTTCTGGCATCTAAATTTAAAAGTCTTTCTGGTTGCTGGGCTAGGGCAAGACCTTTGACTGGCAGCTGCTCTCCAATATGGCAGACAGAGTAGGCAGTACTGGGGTAGATGAACTTGCTCAGTAGTCCTGCTTAGTATTATGATTTGTCCATCCTACTATAGAAGACTAAAAAACAACAACTTTGCTACTAGCCACAATGGCTCTCTTGTACTTCCACTTTTGGAGGTAGCATACCTCTGAATGCCAGTTGCAGCAAATCACAAGTGGGGAGAGAGTTGCTGTTGCTCTCAGGTCCTGCTTGTGGGCTTCCCATGGGCATCTCTCTCTCTCTCTCCCTCTCCATCCTTCCAGCTAATATCTTTTTGAAAGCAGAGACACTACAACTTACTGTCTTGATTTTTCCCCCCTTTTAAGAGGGTAATTTTGCCTTCACTTCCTCTGTTATTGGAGCATTTATCCATATGTGTCAAACCTGCTAGGTTAAAACTGTTTTGCTAAAACGGTCTCATTTATTGTTATCTTAACCAGTGTTACGCAAATTTTTATATTATGGTTCTTTACTGTGTGAGCCCCCCCAGTGAGAGCAACAAACTTGCTGCAGGTCAATTTGGGAACAGGTTTTTCAATAACAGCTTTACTGCGGCACACAATGTGAATTCACTGAAATGAATATCCTAGGAGAGAAGCAACACCATTTTCCTTTGTTTAAAAAATGTGAAGTGCTGAGGGAGTTTTTTTAAGAAATGAGAAAAGCCTAAACAGTGGAAGTCATTTCCTCTAGGTGATGAGATGGGTTTTGTTGCTGGGTGTGAATGAATCCTTAAGGATGGTACTAAACTTTGCTGTGTTAAACAATTAACGGTAGTAAAAATGTCACAATAAAATGATACATTCAATTGTGAAAGGCTTATAAATAAAACGTTTCCGTCTTGAATCTTTGTGTGTAAGAACAAATTAGGTGACAGGCTGACCTTTTGGATTTCCTGGGTTTAGAACATCAAGGGAGTTTCTTAATGGTTTTTGAAATGCAGTTCATCCAAGTATCTTTGACACAGACTGTTCGTGGTCACAGATACATAAAGGATTATTTTAAATTCTCTTCCATTTTGCTTTAACTGTTCTTAACTGTTAATTTTGTTAACGGTTAATTTTGCTTAATTGTGTTATGAATATTTAGAAAAAGTGATACAGAAACATTCATTATTAACTTTTTCTTAACCAGAAGAGAAACTGAGAGAAATCTCATTAAATACTACAGTAAAATACATACACCTCTGAATCATATTCAGTGCATAGTTCTGTATTCTCTTCTCTGTTCATGCGAGAAGAGTTCAGAAGTATCCACTTTCAAGCAAACCACAGTTCCCTGTAACAGCCAAATTCTTAACTGTGGTTTGATTAAACTTTGGTTAATGAGAACAAGCCAGTATCAAACCACAGCTTCAGATTGTGGCTTGTTTTGAAGCCACAGTTTCAACAAGCCACAATTCCTTATGGTCAGATATTGTGGGGAAATGTGGCTTTCTTAAAAATAGAAAAGGAAATTCCTATCTCCTTGTGGGTGCAAAAGAAGAGAGCAGAGCACACAAGCCTAAGGTTCATTGCTGATTGTTCATGTAGCAGGAAGCCAGTGTTTCAAATTATGTCTCAATTGGGCCAATGGTCATATTTAGACATATGTCCATGGTTTTATGTTTGTTTACATGCTCCTCCATTCTGCCATGAAAATCTTTACCTCCTAGCCTAGGGGTAGCGAATGTGGTGCCCTCCAGATGTTGTTGGAGAGTACAACTTCCATTATCCCTGACCATTGGTGATGCTGGCTAGGGCTGATAGGAATTGGAGTCCAGCAACATCTGGAGAGCATCATGTTGGCTACCCCTTCTCTAGTCTTTCTTATAGCTTGTAATTTATGAGGATGTTTGTATTGTGATGAGGTGAGATTATTGATCTGTTTGGTATGTTAGGAAGGGTCTGACTCTTTTGCCCCTGCTCTTCTATCCTTCATCTAGCCAAAACTTGTAATGCCAAATGGTTTCCTACAAGAGTATCAGGTCAGAGACCCTTCATGACCCTTCATTCAACATAAATTTTTCATCCAGTGGATGTGCTATCTTCTGTTGTCAAACACAAACCGCAGACTTGCTGTGGACTACCTGAATGAAGCTAGCATACCACTGGTGATCCATGGACCATAGTTTGGGAAGCCTTGCTAGCAGTTTTATAAATGCTGTGGTGTTGTTTTCACCTAGTGGGAAGCTAATTGGGTCAGCTTGTGTTCAATATATAACTCGGAGTAAGAAACTGCAACACCTAACATTTTAAAACAGGGAGGATGCAATCAGAGCTATGGTAGCTTTCAGAACCGTGGTGACCTAATTGGAATGTATTAATTTATTTTGTTATCTTTCCATTGGGTTCACCTTAATTCTTTTACAGTGCAATCCTACTCAGTGCATGTCTACTCAGAAGTAAGCTACCTGGATGTACTCCCAGGTAAGTGTGTATAGCAGCAGTAGGGCTGTTATTTCAGTCCAGTGTAGACTTAAGGCAAGAATCTCCAGGAATTTATTAATATACCCATTGAATTTATAATTCTTTTCCCTACACTGTTCCTGCTGTAAGGTGATTGGCTAGAGCAGCATACTTCTGGAAGTGGTGCTTTGCTACAGCAGCCAATGAGGATGCTTTCATTTCCTGCACTTTATTGTGCATGTTCATTTGTTGCTCTCAAGCTGAAGTCCCAAAGGAAGAACTTTGGATGCTTCACCTCGGCTGGCAAAATATCTCTGTTGCTAGCATTAAAATATTGAGTGACCAGTATGTTTTGTGTGGGGTTGGAAAAAAGATCAAATTACTAGTAATGAGCATCAGGGTTTCAGGTGCCTGGGAAACCAAACATCTGAGACTTTTTCCTGCCTTTTCATGTCCTAAATTCCATTTTCTTCTATATACTTAAGATCCACACAGTACTGTTTAAAAAAACAAAACAAAAACAACCCACTATTATCCAAGTCTGCCAAAAGAAACAGAAGAAGCCTCCCAGATTTTCCTGAAAATGTCAGATGTCCAAAGCGACTTTTTAAAGTACACAAGTCACATAAACTGATTAATACATCCTAGATGTAGAAATATTTTTCCCCTAGGCACAAACCTTGGGTTTTCATTATAGTTTGGGATTTTATTTGTAAAAAACAAAAACGAACTGAGAACTGTAGACAACTTTCCCTCCCCACCTTGCAAAATGCAATAGTAGAATTGCTCAGTTTGCTTTGTTTTTCTCTCCCCCCCCCGCTCAGTTTGTATTACTTGACCTAGCTCTCTTCTCTACTGCCTTGTACAGAGTGTTTAAGACCTTCAGGAATACTAGGCGGTGGTGTCTAGCCTTGAAAAGATTCTTGGCTCATTTATAAACATGCTGTCTCTGAATGTAAACAGTGTGAAAGGTTGAGAATGCAGAAGGTTATTAGTGCCCCAGGTGAAAATCCATTGGTGACCTCCCTTCTCTGTGTAAAATGAGGTCTAGGAAGGGCATGCATGTTAACATAAAAAGGCTTTTGTGGCTCCCCCACTAACGGTTGTTAGCTTTTTAGAAAATGTTCTCCGAGAAAGCGGTCCTTTTCTGCATTATATTACTCAGTTTTGTTGTATTATGCAACCTTCTGAAACCTCCTCCCCCTCCGCCCGCTTTCACTCATGGATTCTAGGTCTTTAGCTCAGTGGTAGTACACATGCTTTGCATGCAAAAGGTCCTAGGTTCTAGACCCAGCATCTCTACTTAAAGTTCCTAGGGTAACAGCTGGGAAAGATCCCCTGCTTGAGATTCTGTGGATTAGCTAGCATTTGCAATAGACCAGGCTGGGACAGATGGACCCAATAGCTTGACCTGGTATCTCCTCATTACCTGTTGCTGGGAACCACAAGTGGGGAGAGCGCTGCTGCTTGAGGGTTTCCCATGGGCACCTAGATGACCACTGTGAGAACATGGTGATAGACTAGATGGGCTTTTGGTCTAATCCAACAGGGCTTTTCTTATGGCATACTGAACCTCAGCTGGTGAAGAATTGGGCTGCTTTGTGATCTGGTGGGAGAGCATATTGTACTGTTTTATTTTTGTTAAAGCTCAACATAGCTTTTTTCAAGCTGTAAATGACCTCAGCCCTCAGTACCTGTGAGAAAGGTAGCATATTTCTCCCCACCCTTGGAAATGTGCTGGAGAGACCATATAGGAGTGCCATCTTTTAATCTGATATGGTCAAGGAGAAAGTGAAGAGCAGTACCTTCTTTGTGACTGCCACTTTATGAAATCTAGGAGAGCCTAGCCTAGCCACCTCTCTTAGCAGTTTGAATTGGAAGGTGGAGGCTTTCTGGCGTACTAATATCTCTGCTGAGAAGATATTTTGGAGTTTCAGTTTTTCCCTGCTGCTTTTAGCTACATCTCAAATGGCTATTTTTTTTGTAAAAAAAAAATATATATATAGTGAGTTGTTCTTTTCCTTTTGGTTATTGTTTTAGTAGAAAAGTGGCAAAATTGTGTAGTAAATAATGCAGTAGTGGCTGATGTCCCTGTTCCTTGCCTGGGCCCTGGCATCCTCCTAAAACATTTGCTAATTCGCTGTTCCTGGCTAAAATCTACACAGGAAGTTAGAGCCAGTATGGGCAACTTGATGGGTCTGGGGAGACCTGTGTTCAGACCTCATAGGAAGCTGCTTTATACTGGGTTGCATTCATCATAGTGCTAAGGTGAACATGCAAGGATTTCTCCCTTTCTTCTCCCCCCCCCCGTAACCATTAAATCTGTTTTGGGGGTTGCCCCAACCCTCAAGGAGATTTGTGGACAGGGCAAGGCATGCATGGCGAAAGGGGTGGAAGCCCTATTGCGCAAGTGGAAGTCGTTCGGTTCACACAATTATTTAGTTAAATACTGCCAGGGTTGATCTGATTTAAATCATGATTTGAATCACTCCTCCGAAGGACTGAATTTTAATGATTTAAATCACAGTTTAAATCACTAGTGAGGAAGATTCTATTTAATCGTCATTTTTAGTAGAAGTACATTATTGTTTAATGTAAACTTAATACATATTCAGATGTAGGTTTCATTAGAAGGTAGGTGCACACTAAGTAATTATTCTGAATTGTTTTCAGATTAATTTTCATCAAAAATTGGATGATAACTTGGTCATTTTAGTACTAAAGCAGAATGAACTTGTGAAGTCATTCAGGAGATGAACCAACTCCAACTGTTCAATTAATCATGATATATTTGTCATGATATGCCAGAATCACTGCCACCAAACAGGCTTTTAAATTGTACAAATAACATTGTTTATTCTTCTGGTTAGTTTTTTCCTTCAACAGACAACAACATTCACAAGACGTGCACATGGATTTTTGACTGGTTCACTATTTCAGTGTTTAGATAAATAAAATTATTTTAAAAAAATAAAATTTAGGCAATTTCAACCAAGTCAACACGAGAAACTTAAAATATTGGGTGGTACAGTTAACTCAGTCGTCTTCTTCACTTTTGTCTTGTTCATTGTCTGGAAAAATAATACTAGCTTTCCTGCTTTTTCAGTTTCCCAACGTATTTCTCAGTTTGGAATGAATTAGTCAAAAAGAAGAAAAAATGCGCTCTGCACTTGCTGACGAGGCTACTGCTGTTAAGAGCTGGATTGGCACTTCATTGGTCTCCTCCTTGTTCAGATCTGCTCCATCTCCCCAAATTCCCTGTTCATTGACCTTCTCTATCTTTGCACTTAGAGAGGCAAGGCCTAGAGAGTGAGCGAGCATGTGTGCACTTCATGGACACCACCTGCAGAGCAGGACTGATCAAGTTATCTCCCATCTCCATAAACTGTTGTTAACATATTCATAGAATATAATTAGAAGTTGTAAAATGAGTATTCATGATTATATCTTTGACTTGGGCTCTTTTTTTACTAATTGTTTTAAGAAAATTTTGAAATCTGATTTAAATTAAAAATATGTTTCTTCTTAGTTTTTAAAGAAGTCATTGATTTTTATCAATCGTAAATACTGCCCACTGAATCAGTCCATTGCTCATTATTATCTACATTGACTGGCAGCAGTTGTCTAGGGTTTCAGGTAGGGGCCACTTCCAGCCTTACCTGGAGATGCCAAGGATTGAACCTGGGACCTTCTGCATGCAAAGCAGATGCGTTCTACCACTGAGCTACAGCCCTTTGTCTTTGTTTATCTGTGGAACTCAAACTGGTGCCTCAGACTTAAAATTAACTCACAAGAGTAAAATGTGACTGGTGAGCGTGATGTGTGCCTCCCCCCAAGCTCCTTGGAAGAAAGGTGGGTTTCAACTGTAATTAATAACAGAAGATATAATCTAAATGAATTAAGACTGATGTGATCCTGAGATTGGTCTCCTCTTGCGTTGCAGGTTAATATAATTGTGCTGCATCATCTTGGATTTTCAAAGTAAGTTAATTGGCTTCCACATTTGGCCTCTGCATTCATATCCAACTTTCCATCTGGAAACATTAACACAACAGGACTAGTTATATCCCGGTTTTTTTTAAAACATGACGGCCTAGAGGAGTTAAAGAATCATAATTTATATAGTGGTTTTCAAACTCAAAAGCCAGATTGTATGCCTAAAAGCTGAGTATGTGGGTTTGTGTGATCTTGGACAGCACAAAAAATGATTTGTTTGTGACTTCGTGCACATAATACCTGTCTAAAATGCCAAGCTTGTTATGGTGGTCAGCTCCACGAGCTAGAGGGAGCCCCAGCTGACGAAGCGTCAAGGCCCCAGCTGACAAAGCGTCAAGGCGAGTTAAGCAGCAGAGCGAGTTCGGCAGCAGGGCGAGGAGGCCAGGGCCCCCCACACTGCCCATTGTTCCCTGACCTCAACTAAACCGCAGTCTCCAACCCATTGACGTAATAAACCTTAAACAAAACTATGCAGGTAAGAAGCCAGCAGGGGTGTGGGGGCTTTCCAGTGTTTTGCACTGCCTGCAGCATGTACGACTATCTGCCTGTTGGACAGAAGTCGTGGGTGTGCTCTCGGTGCAATGAGCTCCTGGCTCTCCGGGAACGACTTCATTTCCTTGAGGCCAAGGTGGCAGACCTGGAAAAGCTGAGAGAGGCAGAGAGGTGTGTGGAGGAGGCCTTCAGGGACGTAATAGCTGTGTCCCACTCCAACGATGATAGCTCTCCTGCTATCATGGAGAACGATGGTCTCGGGGAAGGAGAGCATCCAGCTGAGGAAGAGGGAAACGATCCCTTAGAAGGGACCCATTCCTTGGGGGATGAGCAGCTATCCTCTCGTGCCGAGGATATATCTCCACGGGGTGGAGGGATCCTTGTAGTGGGTGATTCGATCATTAGGAACATAGACAGTGGGGTGTGTGATGGGCGTGTAGACCGCAAGGTGTTTTGCCTGCCTGGTGCGAAGGTTGCGGATATCGCCCGTCGTTTAGATAGTTTGGTAGACAGTGCTGGGGAGGAGTCAGTGGTCGTGGTGCACGTTGGCACCAACGACATGGGGAAATGCAGCCGTGAGGTCCTGGAAGCAAAATTTAGGTTGCTAGGTAGGATGCTGAAAGCCAGGACCTCCAAGGTGGCTTTCTCTGAAATGCTACCGGTTCCACGCGCAGGACCAGCCAGACAGGCCCAGCTTCGCAGTCTCAATGCGTGGATGAGACGATGGTGTCGGGTGGAAGGGTTTGGATTTGTTAGGCACTGGGGAACATTTTGGGACAAGCTGGGCCTGTACAAAAGGGACGGGCTCCACTTGAACCAGAATGGAACCGGACAGCTGGCACTTAAAATTAAAAAGGTAGCAGAGCAGCTTTTAAACTGACTGAGGGGGGAAACCCGACAGGAGCTGAGAAAGGTCCGGTTCGGAATAAACCTCCCCCCTGGGATAAAAACCAAAGAAATGATGAAATTTTAAAAGGGGTAGGCCTAGAAGTAGGCATTGTGAGAGCAGGGGCACAGGATATAAATTCAGAAGAGCAAAATTACCACAGGCCTAACCACAAGTGCCAAAGACACTTGAAGAGAGACACTGCTTACAAGTGCCTGTACGCTAATTCTAGGAGCCTCCGAACCAAGATGGGAGAACTGGAGTGCTTGGTCTTAGAGAAGAGCATTGATATAGTGAGCATAACGGAGACCTGGTGGAATGGAGAAAACCAGTGGGATACGGTCATCCCTGGATATAAACTATATCGGAAGGACAGGGAAGGACGTATTGGTGGCGGAGTCGCTCTGTACGTGAAAGAAGGCATTGAATCCAGCAAGCTCGAAACCCCAAAAGAGGCAGACTCCTCCACAGAATCGTTGTGGGTGGTGATACCGTGCCCCAGGAGGGATTTAATACTGGGAACGATCTATCGTCCCCCTGATCAAAATGCTCAGGGAGACCTTGAGATGAGATATGAAATTGAGGAAGCATCCAAACTAGGAAATGTGGTAGTAATGGGTGACTTCAACTACCCGGACATAGACTGGCTGCATATGTGTTCCAGTCATGACAAAGAAGCAAAGTTTCTAGATATTCTAAATGACTATTCCCTAGATCAGTTGGTCATGGAACTGACGAGAGGGACGGCAACCCTGGACTTAATCCTCAGTGGGGACCGGGACCTGGTGCGAGATGTAAGTGTTGTTGAACCGATTGGGAGCAGTGACCACAGTGCTATTAAATTAAACATACATGTAACTGGCCAATTGCCAAGAAAATCCAACACGGTCACATTTGACTTCAAAAGAGGAAACTTCACAAAAATGAGGGGATTGGTAAAAAGAAAGCTGAAAAACAAAGTCCAGAGGGTCACATCACTCGAAACTGCTTGGAAGTTGTTTAAAAACACTCTATTAGAAGCTCAACTGGAGTGCATACCGCAGATCAGAAAAGGTACCGCCAGGGCCAAGAAGATGCCAGCATGGTTAACAAGCAAAGTCAAGGAAGCTCTTAGAGGCAAAAAGTCTTCCTTCAGAAAATGGAAGTCTTGTCCGAATGAAGAAAATAAAAAAGAACACAAACTCTGGCAAAAGAAATGCAAGAAGACAATAAGGGATGCTAAAAAAGAATTTGAGGAGCACATTGCTAAGAACATAAAAACCAACAACAAAAAATTCTATAAATACATTCAAAGCAGGAGACCATCTAGGGAGACAATTGGACCCTTGGATGATAAGGGAGTCAAAGGTGTACTAAAGAACGATAAGGAGATTGCAGAGAAGCTAAATGAATTCTTTGCATCTGTCTTCACAGTGGAAGATATAGGGCAGATCCCTGAACCTGAACTAACATTTGCAGGAAGGGATTCTGAGGAACTAAGACAAATAGTGGTAACGAGAGAGGAAGTTCTAAGCTTAATGGACAATATAAAAACTGACAAATCACCGGGCCCGGATGGCATCCACCTGAGAGTTCTCAAAGAACTCAAAGGTGAAATTGCTGATCTGCTAACTAAAATATGTAACTTGTCCCTCAGGTCCTCCTCCGTGCCTGAGGACTGGAAAGTGGCAAATGTAACACCAATCTTCAAAAAGGGATCCAGAGGGGATCCCGGAAATTACAGGCCAGTTAGCTTAACTTCTGTCCCTGGAAAACTGGTAGAAAGTATTATTAAAGCTAGATTAACCAAGCACATAGAAGAACAAGCCTTGCTGAAGCAGAGCCAGCATGGCTTCTGCAAGGGAAAGTCCTATCTCAGTAACCTATTAGAATTCTTTGAGAGTGTCAACAAGCATATAGATAGAGGTGATCCAGTGGACGTAGTGTACTTAGACTTTCAAAAAGCGTTTGACAAGGTACCTCACCGAAGGCTTCTGAGGAAGCTTAGCAGTCATGGAATAAGAGGAGAGGTCCTCTTGTGGATAAGGAATTGGTTAAGAAGCAGAAAGCAGAGAGTAGGAATAAACGGACAGTTCTCCCAATGGAGGGCTGTAGAAAGTGGAGTCCCTCAAGGATCGGTATTGGGACCTGTACTTTTCAACTTGTTCATTAATGACCTAGAATTAGGAGTGAGCAGTGAAGTGGCCAAGTTTGCTGACGACACTAAATTGTTCAGGGTTGTTAAAACAAAAAGGGATTGCGAAGAGCTCCAAAAAGACCTCTCCAAACTGAGTGAATGGGCGGAAAAATGGCAAATGCAATTCAATATAAACAAGTGTAAAATTATGCATTTTGGAGCAAAAAATCTTAATTTCACATATACGCTCATGGGGTCTGAACTGGCGGTGACCGACCAGGAGAGAGACCTCGGGGTTGTAGTGGACAGCACGATGAAAATGTCGACCCAGTGTGTGGGAGCTGTGAAAAAGACAAATTCCATGCTAGCAATAATTAGGAAAGGTATTGAAAATAAAACAGCCGATATCATAATGCCGTTGTATAAATCTATGGTGCGGCTGCATTTGGAATACTGTGTACAGTTCTGGTCGCCTCATCTCAAAAAGGATATTATAGAGTTGGAAAAGTTTCAGAAGAGGGCAACCAGAATGATCAAGGGGATGGAGCGACTCCCTTACGAGGAAAGGTTGCAGCATTTGGGGCTTTTTAGTTTAGAGAAAAGGCAGGTCAGAGGAGACATGATAGAAGTGTATAAAATTATGCATGGCATTGAGAAAGTGGATAGAGAAAAGTTCTTCTCCCTCTCTCATAATACTAGAACTCGTGGACATTCAAAGAAGCTGAATGTTGGAAGATTCAGGACAGACAAAAGGAAGTACTTCTTTACTCAGCGCATAGTTAAACTATGGAATTTGCTCCCACAAGATGCAGTAATGGCCACCAGCTTGGATGGCTTTAAAAGAAGATTAGACAAATTCATGGAGGACAGGGCTATCAATGGCTACTAGCCGTGATGGCTGTGCTCTGCCACCCTAGTCAGAGGCAGCATGCTTCTGAAAACCAGTTGCTGGAAGCCTCAGGAGGGGAGAGTGTTCTTGCACTCGGGTCCTGCTTGCGGGCTTCCCCCAGGCACCTGGTTGGCCACTGTGAGAACAGGATGCTGGACTAGATGGGCCACTGGCCTGATCCAGCAGGCTCTTCTTATGTTCTTATGTTCTTAATTCAATAGATGCATACTGTGGCTTTTAATTGCTCTTGAGTGGTAGTGACACTTTTGTCATCATTATTAGTTAAATTTTTAATTGGCTGTGCGGTAGACCTTAGGGGCTTAAGTTAGAATTGAGATCCCTTTTATGTAGAAGTACTGATTAAGAATCTCACCTTCATTCTCAAGGAGTAGGCAGTTGGAGTTAATAAGAACGAGAATTCATCTGAACCGCCCTACTGAGAAGAGGAGAAAATGGGTCCATTTTAAATATATATGTATATTTTAAAGCAGCAATGAATGCAGTCTAATTCTCATCTACAGTATTCACTTCAAAGCTGGATTCAAGCACTGTTTGAATGCTGTTATCAATGGGTTGTATTCAGCTACGTCCTACTCAGAGTAGACTCATTGACATTAATGAACCTTAGTCATGTTCATTAACTTTAGTGGGCCTACTCTGAGTAGGACTAGCACCCAATATGATTAGAGAGAGGGGGGGGCAATTAATTCACCAAATGATGATCTTGTCAAGGTACTTGCATTCAGTTCTTAGCTGTAGTCCAGAAAATCTGGAAGCAGCAGATTTGGGAAGGTTATGCTATGCCATGCCATCCACTGAGACACTGAGGAGAAATACACCATGGGGCTGCTGTCATAGCAAATTTCTGTGGCGGGGCAGTCAGTGCAGAGGCTTCCAGATGTTGTTGAGCTACCACTCCCATCAGCCCCAGGCAGCATGATTGATGGTCAGATACGATGGAAGTTGCTCACCATTATCTGAAATGTGCCACCTTGCATATCCCTGTTCTGTGGTATCTCTTCCTGTAGCATTGAGAAGGCTGAGGGAGTGGCTGCTTAGAAATTCTGCTGCATGTATGTGGTGCAGCCTGGCCCTTAGCAGTGTGGGAGGCACCCCAGTTGAGCGAGGAGGTATTGGGGGCAGAGGGTGGTTGGCTATCTTTGTACTTATTAGATCAGAGGTGGGGAACCTCATGCTCAGGGGCCAATTATGGCCCTCCAGGCCTCTTTATCTAGCTTTTGGAACTCTGCTCAGACCATAACCCTGACTGGTCCAACTTTACACCCTGAGCGTGTTTGCCAAACTAGAAAGTGGTCTTGAACTCTGATGATGCCTCTTGCTCATCTGGGTGGAGGAGAGGTAGAGAAAGGTGTGTGATTATGTGCAGAGTACAAAAGTAAACTTTACACTTATTGCTCTGCTCAGTTTTGCTGGTATGTGGCCCTTGGAAGGTTTGCCAGAAGCATATGTGGCCCTCGGACTGAAGAAGGCTCCCTAATCCTGGAATTGGCTATGCAGCAACACCCAACACTGTTCCTTTCTTTCCCTTTGTGTGGGGTGGAACAGATGGGCACCCAGACCCACATTTTAACTCTTTTGTTGGTTGCATGTTAATTTTAGTGGAACAAACAGCCACACATTAAGGTACTTGTGGGAGGGGCATGTGTGTGTGGAGGGAGGAAGACTACCAAATAGCTTTCGTTCGCGTCATACTTGGAATTGCTCATGACTTTCCCAAAGCATCCTGTGACCTCTACCAGCCTCTGTGCATTAACAAAGTTGTTAAGGGCTCTAGGAACACTTTCCCCATTAGTCTACTGTAGCTGCTGGTATAAATATTTAATAGTGCAAACTGTTCTTTTGAAATTTCTGTTTTTTCCTTCTCTTCCTTTCCTGGCTCCCCCACACCCCTTTGGGAGGGGTAGAGGCTGATCTAGAGGCTGTCAGGGTGGGATAATGCTTAGCGGTTGTTGCTGGGTATGTGTGTGTGAAGATTTAGTTTTGGAGATGCCTCATTTTTGCTGTCAACTAGGTTATCTTCTTAAATTTTTGTTAGGCTTTGTAAATTCAGAGCCTTGTTGATTTCCAAATCTACATACATTTATGGTATATTTATTAATAGAAATGTTTTATTAGTTTATTTTTATTATTATTTACATTTTTGTTATGTCTTGTACTTCTGAGAGAATTGTGTACACTTTTTTCATGCTGTGAGCTGTCTTGAGGATGGTTGACTGTGGAAAGGCAGAATACAAATAAAGGATGAGGGCAGTGTTCTGATAAAGACTCTTTCACCTGGCAAGCCTTCAAATATAACTTGCCTTGGCCCCAAATATGACCCATTAGGCCGGCCTTTGACAACTTGGGGCCCTCCATGTGTTTTGGACTACAACTCCATCAGCCCCAATCAGCATGCTGGGGCTGATGGGAGTTGTAGTCCAAAACTCATGGAGTGCTCCAGATTGGCAAAGGCTGCCTTAGGCCTCTCCTGCTCCCAGCCTCTTTTCTCTTCTCCTTTTTCTGCTGTGTCTGTGAGAAAGTTTGCCTTAATAGCCTTGCTCTCTTTTTTCTTTTCATCTCTGGTTCGGCAAAAGGCCTCTCTACTTTCCAGTCTCCCTCCCCCCCATCCCCTTTGCTACCAAGGAACCAATAAGCGGCATCATTTCTGACAGGATTTGCGTTTGAACTTCACTTGAGCACAATAGATGCCCTCCGACTTTGCCTCAGCTCTGTTTAAACGAATTCCGGACATTTCATGGGTCGCTGGCCCCTTTTTTTATCTGCCTCAGAAAAAAAAAATGGAATGTCTGGAAGATGGAATGACTTTTGAGAGGCACTAAAAGATTTACCATGTCTGGGCCAACCCCTGAACTTCTCTCTCTCTCTCTCTTTTTTTTAAGCGTCCTATTTGAGGCAATAATAATAAGCAATAATATTATTAATTTCTCCTTTCCACCAGTGGGCCTTTTCACCAGTGGCCCAGAAGGTTTCTTTAAAATGGTAACATAAGAGTAATATCTAGACGATCCCAATATGATAAAGCTAAAAAAGGTAACTTAATGTGGCTGAGTAAAGCAAGGAGAAAGTAATCCAGTCATGTGGGGTGTGTGCGCATGTTTTTTAAAAATAGCACCCAATAAATGTGTCATGTGCATGAAGAGATGTAGCATTCAGGACCAGTTCTCTTCTGCTGGCAACAAAGTCATGACGTGAGTATCGGCAGAAAAGCAATTCTGAAAAGGAGTGTGGGATAACTTCTTTGTAAAGAATCAAGTGGGCTCTAAGGACATAGGAAGCTACATTATACTGAGTTACACCCTTGGTCCATCCAGCTCAGTATTGTCTATACACCACTGTTCTTCAACTTTGGATCCTGAGATGTTGTTGGACTACAAGCTCTCATCAACCCCAGCCAGTTTAGCTAGTAGCCAAGGCTGATGGGAGTTATAGTCCAACAACATCTGGGGACCCAAGATTGAAGAACAGTGGTCTACACTGACTGGCAGGGGTTTTCCAGGGTTTCAGGCAGGAGTCTGTCCCTGCCATACCTGGAGATACCAGGAATTGAACTTGGGACCTTGTGCATGTAAGGCAGATGCTCTGCCACTGAGCCATGGCCCTTCCCCTTTAGAGATGCATTTTGTAACCCAGGGATATTCAACGTGATGGCCTCCAGATGTTGCTAGACTCCAGCTCCCATCAGCCTCAGCCAGCATTGCCAATGGTGAGGGATGCTGGGAATTGCAGTTTGGAGGGCACCACATTAGCTACTTTTGTTGCAGCCTCTTGGGTGGACTGCTGTAGTCAGAGACCAGATCTAGTTTTGAGGGGGGCCCAGGCAAGATGCCTACTGGTGGTTCTGCTCATCTCTTGGTGTGCTTACCTGGCAGCAGTGGCAGATAGGTGGCTGCCATTTTATCTTCCCACAGTGCCCCAAAGAGATACCATATTGGTGGCATGGTGGATCATTTAAAATGACAGATACAGCAGCCAGGTGCTGTCCAGAATGGCAGATGGAAAAAATAAAAAAAGTAAAGGGGGCCTAAGGCAGGTATCAGTGGTGGGCCCTGGCAGCTGCTCAAGGGTGCCTGATGTTGACCCTGAATACTTTATGTGGGTCAGTCCTTGAAAGCTACTAGGAATAGTTGGTGTCATCTCAAACACAGAAGAGGTCAGATGCAAGTGTTGTAATAAAATGACACTTTACCTACATAAAACACAAAAATGACGTTTTCCCTTCACTCATTTCTAGAAACAAAAGGAATGCAACACAAAGTCAGGTAAACAGGAGAAGGAAATATGGTACAGTAGGGCCCTGCTTTACAGCGATTCGCTTTACAGCGACTCGCTAATACAGCAGTCTCAATTAGACGCAATTAGACTAAAGCCCCACTCATATGGCGCTTGTTCTGCTTTTACGGCGGTTTTCGGGCATTGCGCACCATTCTATTCAATGAGTTCCGCTTTACAGCGGTTTTCACTTTACAGTGGAGGTCCGGAATGTAACCTGCCGTATGAGTGGGGCCCTACTGTATATCTTAATAGTGAGGATGGGTAGCCTGTGGCCTTCCAAATGTTGGATTGCAGCTCCCAGCATCCCTGACTATTGGTTATGCTGTCTGGGACTGAGTTGGGAGTTGGAGTCGAGTAACGTATGGAGGGCCACAGGTTTCCTCACCTCTGTCTTAAAGAGACATACATGAACAAACAGACTTGTAAACAGCTACTGGCTATGTAGCGTACAATGAAGAAGGATTATTCCTTTTTATGCTTTCACGCTGCTGCACAAAGGGCAGATATAATAGTTAAAAAATTAAGAAGACAATTTTGTGTGTGGATTCTTGTGCATTTGAAAAAATATATATGGGTTGCTTGTTAACCCGTGTGTGTGTGTAAAACCTAATGGTGGAGGATCATAGCAGATGAAAAACAGCAGGTCTCATTGAACCAAGAAATTGTTTTAAATACCCCCCTTTCAGACTGTGAGAGGGAAGAGGCAGGATCAGAAATGGCCCGTAGCTGCTTGTGCATGCAATTTCATTTGTAATGCTCTGTGTTCCATAGGTTTGCTAAGCCTGACCGCCACCACCGCTGCTTTGCTGTCTTCCATACTATTTTTGGAATGTGTTTGTTCAAGCCAGATGTACAGGATAAAAGGATCTCTCAGGAGATCCTGTGCAGAGCTGACACCCGTAGGCAAATCTGCACAGAGTGCTGGGGCGCACGGGGGACATTCCCAGGAGCTGGAAGCTCTCCACGGTTTGCAGGGAGCTAAAAAAAAAAAAAGGAACAATGCCATGGCTCAGTGTACAGCACATGCTTTGCATGTGGAAAGTCCTGGGTTCGAACCATAGCTTCTTCACATAAAGGATGTCAGGTGGAAATGCAGCTCAATACCTCTCACCTATGGTCTTGGAGAGCTGCTAGTTAGACAGTTGATCTTGAGCAGTATAAGACAGTTTCGTATTAGTTTGAAGTGTTTTCAAGCAATCCTGTTCATATCCTTTGCGACCCCATGGGCTCTCTCCTGTCTCAGCTGTATAACTGAAGCATAATGTGTAGACTGTATCCCAGGAGGGAAATTTAACCACTGAGTGAAGATGCCCACCCACATACTTGCCTTGTCTTGATCAGTCAGGTATCTGAGATAACCAGTAATTACTCTTGCACTTCAAAAATGTCAAAATATTGCCATGATACCAGGTTTTTTAGAACATAAAGTATATTGAAACAGAAAGATTTCCTATGGGGGCACCTGATGGAAATTAACATGAAGCAGACTTTAAAGCGCACACCCAAATATTCCCCTCCACACATGCATGCAACTAAGCTGGGTGGAATCTTTGCCACTGGCCATGATTCAAAATTGAAACTTATTTGAAACAACCTTTTCTTAGATTAATTATGTAAAGTTCAAGGGGGAAAAAGGTATTCAGAAGAGAGCTAGACAGATTACTATTCCGATATTATTGCCCTTGTGAAGATAGAGTTGGTGCTAACCATGGTTTCCTTATAACCATGGTTTGTGAGTAGACTTCATACTGTGGCTTTGATCTCTGATTTAACAGGGAATGTGTTTAGTGATAGCCATAGTTTCTTTTGGAGCAGATGTAATATGAAACCCAAGTAGCAAAGTGGAGTGGAATCTGCTCCAGAGAGGGAAGGAAAAATAATGCATTACAAAGTTCTGGTTATTGTGTGCAAGGGAAACTTAAGCATATCCCTCATAAGGGAGACTGTGAGCTCCAAATGCAGGTTAAAGCATTTCAATCTCAGCAGAATTATCAGCCCACCCAGCCCAGTTGGTAGTTAAAATTTGGCACCCTCCTCCACCCCACCCCCAGTTTCTTAAAAATTTTTATGACTTTAAAAAAAATTAATTTGGATTTTATTTTTTCAAGCATTTGAATTATAATTAAATGTGTGCCTCTTTTATAAATAGGTTGAAAATGAAATCTGAATCTAATGCAAGCAAACATATTTTATAGCCTATACTTAAAACTGAATGATAATAATCTGTCACAGAGCCATGTAGTGTGAATGTTCAGCCCTGCCATTTCCATCTCCTCTGTTCCTGTATGACTAAATCATTGCCTACATGAGCAAACCAAAATCGTATCATTTTCCAGGTAAAAATTGGGAAATGACCATACAATTTTGTCCCATGCACATAGGATATTATATAAGTAGGCAGTACTTTAGCCGTGTCACCCACTTGTGGACTTGCAGTGGACTGGATCAGTTTAATCTCAAAAGACAAAGTCAATCTGAGTTAAAGGCTACTTTTCTATGTAAAAAAGAACGATGTGGCAAATAACTGAATTTTTTGTTTAGGTTAAACATTATTTATACATGACACATGAAGGGCTTTAAAGGTTAAAGCCAGCACTTTGAAATAAGTCCCACTTAATTCAGTGGTATTTGTTTCCAAAGTATTCTTAGGGCTGCAGCCTTAGCCATCAAGTAAATGAATGGTCAGCATCCTTGCATGTGTACAGAAAAGCACCAAACATAAATCTGTTTCTTGTGTCTAAGCAGATATAATTCCTGCAGTGCATGGAGGATAATCCCCCTAGATTGTATATAAAAAGGGTATATTTAGTTAATTATAGCTACCAGTTAGCTTGTATTCTTGTTCAGGAAACACACATTTCAAAATGGGAATCATGATTTTAAATTGGTGCTTTAAATTGCCTTGATTCTTAAATTAATCCGTCCCAATTGGTGCCCATCATCATCACAATACAGTTTGAAGTAATATTGAGTGATATTGTAATATGAATGTGTCAGGGCAAACAATGAAGTATGCAGTTCTATCTCGCATTAATGCAGAGTGTCATAGATGGTGCTGTGGCTATGGAGCAATCTATACAAAACAACCCAATTACTTTTTTATTCAGTCCTTTAGGATATGGAATGCTGATAGATAGTGCAGAGTGGACTACCTACTGGCAAACCTTGACTGACTGGCTGACCTCATATGCACAAACTTTGACATGCTTTTCTTTTTCAAAGCAATCCTCATATTTATTTTCCCCCCAGCCAAAATGTGTGTTTCTTTTTGTAGCTCTTATTTTACCTTGCTCCTGCCACTTCCACAGTATTTCTGTTTTTGTGCTTGTGTTTTTGTTATTCCAGTTCATTATATGGACAGCTTAGTGGCTGTGTGTGTATGAAAACCCTCCACTCCTTAGAAAGAGCATGCTCAAATCCCAACAGAGATAATGTCAGCCCTTCAGATTTCCAAGGTAGACTAATTGGACTCAATGATACTCCGTCTTTATGCTCCTTGTCAAGCCAGAGACAACTCCTGTCATGCCGCTGGATTAATGTTGCTGCAAATGAACAGAGAATGAAGACTGCCAAGTCTCATGCATGAAGTTTGTACGAAGGATGATACGTGATGTGGTTTTGTGTTTTTCTTTAATAATAAAAAAGGTCGTTTTTTGTGGTTTTGTGCCTGCTGAAGAACAACAAGACTGCTTAAAAATAGGATGGTGTGGATTCAACTTGCTGGTGCTTAGCCTTTTAATGCCCTGAATAGCTTGAGACTTCCATATCTCAGAGAATACCTCTCCTCCTGTGAGGTCCTTTGCTAATTAAGGTCCATCAATGCCCTGCCTATGGAAGGGTAGAATGTCATTTGCTAGGAACGGGTCTTTTACTGAGTTAGTTCCGAGGCTCTGGGATGATCTCCAAGATAAGGCGCACAGCTGTTTTAAAAGGCCTCCATAGGCTTGGCTTTGCAAATCTTTTGTAAGAGAAGCTCTGCAGCAAGTCTGCAGGCTGCAGGCAACCCTTCACTTAATCTCATGTGACCCGTCTGCAAGTGTTAAATTCAAGTCTGTGTTAATGGACAGTAAAAATAGGGAGGGAAAGCCCAAATGGACAGAGAGATGTGCAAGAAACACAGATGAAGGAGTGGATGGGGAGGCACAGAGAGTGAGAGCGCTATATAATGGTGCAGACCGCACCTACCATTGACTCTGGCTGTGTCCAACATTTGGGTGCAGCCCCCACAGCTGACTTCCTTGTGTGTCTACACCCTTTGTAGGGAAAGGTATTCTGTCCTGATCTAGTAAAACATCTTGCTTCCTTCAGTGGTCAATCAGACACTCTTAATCTTCCCTTTCTTTTTTCCCTTCACTTCCAGGTAACTGGTATTCTGTAGTGCAGGGATGGGAAACTTATGTACCATGGGCCAAGTTTGGCCCATCAGGCCTCCCCATTTGGCCCACCAGGCTGCTTCTCCAAACCAAGGCCATTCCACACTTGACACCTTATGTGATTTAGGTGTGGGATAGATAGAACTCACACAGCTGATCCATGCAGCCAGCAGAGTTGAACTCCCTGCACATCAGCACAACAAGTTCAATCCTGCTTGGTCACTATCTCCCCACGTCTGTGGGCCAGCTTTAACAAGTGGGTAAGACCACCGACCTGTCAATCAACTGACATCATTATGATGTTAGATGATTGTTAGGTGGAGGGAGATAAAGCTTGTCCACCCCTCCTATAGTGGTATTCAAAGATATATTGCCTCTTGAACATGGTGCTTCCATTTAGCTGATATCATGACTAATAGCCATTGAATTGGCATATTTCCCTCTTAATGCTATCTTAACAAAGTACATTTATATGTAATAGTGGTGATATACTTTAACAATGTTTATACAACTTTTTTTTTAAAAAAAAAAAACCAGTTGTGGTTCTGGTTTGATGTTGATCTGAATTGACAAGTCTTTAAAAGTGTGAAAGTAGAAATTTGTTTGTCAAAATAAGTGACCTTCTTTCCCCCCAACATATACGTATTTAATACATGTGACTGGTGAGGCAGATGCCCTTAATTGTATTTGTTCTTAGTTTCTGAAACTCTTAACCAGTGATTAGCTAATTCAATTCGTCTGGAATCAAAATCTCCTGACAGTTCATAGCATAATTTCTCTAACCCCACCACCGCCCTAATTTGCTGCCATTCCTGGACTGACTTTTTTAAAAAGAGGCAGACTTGAAGTATATTGTCAGACATTTACATGTTCTTTGGATGAAACTTTTTTTTTCCTTTTGAGGGCTACATTCTCTTTGGGGCACTCTCTGGCTACATGCACACTAGTTCCTTAAAAAGCAGCGAGACTGTTTTGTCTGAGTGCAGTTTGAAATGAATTTGAAATGAATCTGCACTCAGCTGAACACATCTTTATTGTTTGTTTGGAATACACCCAGCCCACTGCTGATGTCAGTCCTTTTAGGACCACAAAGTGTTTCCATTGGACACACCTTGGAGTCGCAATGGGTTTATTGACCAAACAGTTTCAAAGTTGGCATGAAGCTGGCTTGAAGGGAAAATGCTTCCGATCACAAAAATCCCAGATTTTGAGTAAATAGAGGTGGAATTCTCCTGATGTCATGTGTCTCCGAATTCACAACATGGAGGTGGAGATGCACTGAAACCAGTGTAACTACAAGTGTGTCCATAATCCCCTCCTCTGTGGGGGAACCAGTGGTAGGTGGGGGCCAGAGTAAACAGTTGGTTGGACCACTTTTCTCTTTCTTTCTGCCATCAGCCTTTCTCCCTGCTACACTGCTCAGCACGCTGCTGGGGGTGGTGTGGGGAGCGATTGACCACCCTTGCCAGAGGTCCAAACTGATAGTCTGCAGAGGGCTTTTGAAATGAGGCTGATGGCCTGATAGGGTGCTAGGACCACATGCTGCCCACTTCTGCTGTATAGTGTTAGAAAAACTCTATAGTTCATTTTATAAAGATCTGATTTGCAAGGGTGCCACCTGTGGTCTGGTAATTAAGCCTTCCTGGATCAAACCAAAGGGCCATCCAATCCAGCGTTCTAGGTTGTATTCAACTAGGTCCTGCTCAGAATAGACCCATTGAAATGGCTGAACTTAAGTTAGTAATGTCTATTACCTTCAATGGTTCTGCTCTGAGTAGGATTAGCATTTAATATCTCCTCATATGACAGAACAGAGAATACATTGCTTTCTCTTTGTCAAAGTCCTACCCTAACTTTTGTTCACCATTGTTCTCAGTTTATAGCCTAGTGATTATCTGTTGTTGTCTTTAAACTGAACACATCTGGTGGATTCTAGCTAGTTCATCTGGTGTATTTATTTTTTGGAAAGTGTGTTTATTCCACCTTCTTGGTCTGGTATGATGAACATGTCCTCAGGCATCTCGATCTTAATTTTTAATTCAAATGTTTTTCAGAATGTTAGCTGGGTTAGTCCTTAGCAGTAAAAACAAGGAAAGAGGCAGTGGTGCCTTTTACAACCATGAAATATATAACAGCATAAGCTTTCGTGTGCTATAGTCTACTTTATCACATGGATGAAATGTTATTCTCACTTTGTGTGTGTGTAGACACACACATACACATGCATGAGAGAGAGAGAGAAATTGTAAACCAGGTGATCAATCAGTATACAGCTAAAGTAAAGTCTGTGGCAACTCTTTGTAAAGCTTTAAAATAAGCATAGGGATAATTTATGACAGTAGGAATTAATGGTAACAGTCATCCTAGCATTGCACAGGAATGGGGAAGCCGTTATCTCAATTTATGCCTTAACAAATTGAATCAAACCTGCTAAGTTCCAGTTTAGCAGTTTTGTGCTGGAGCCTCTCTTTGAAATTCTTTTCTAGGAAAACAGCAGTTTTCAAAATACAAATGTTGCAGTTGCTTTGTTGTTTCTCTCTCCACCCCCTCTTCCCCGCTTGCTCTCTCCTTCCCAGTGTTTTTCAGTTAGAGGAGGGGCCACGAGTGGAGACACTACTCTGTGAAAATTGTGATTGCCATGCCTGTGTTGCTCTGTTTGTTGGTGCCATTCAGCATTTACTAAATCCGGCTTTGTATCCCTTTTAGTAGACTTGCTTGGGGTCTTACAAGTTTGCTGGTGTAGAATTCATGGTGGCAGTTTGTTTTGGGGATGGATGGGAGTGATGCATAGGTTATACAAGTGTAAGGTGTGTGCGTGCGCTATATATATTTTCACCCATGCATACGTGGTGTATGTAAATGCACACAGCTTTTCTACTTTTACGTAACAGCATCTTAGATCTGTCTGGCTGACATTAAAGAACTTCAAGGTGAAGCTTGCAAATCTTAGTTGACACCCCTGCCTTGACACTGCCATTCTTGCCAAAAGGCTTAATGGTGGGAGAGAAAGCTGGCGTGTCAGCACTAATTTTCAGCATTGACTGTGAATTTCCTGGCTTTTGTGTGTGTCTAAATCTGGGCTCTTATCTTACCAGTGCTGCTGCACCCCACCAAACACCAGTCTCTCCAAAGGAGCCTTGCAGGACATTAGTCAAGGAATTAATTCCTGGCCGCCTACTACACCGTGCAAGGCACTTTTTTTCTTTTAAGATAATGACCAGGAGCTGTTGGAGTTGATGTGAACTATGGTGGAAAAGCTTTGCTGATGTGGGCCAACACAAGAGTCCAGCCTCATCTCGCAAACCAGTGTCCATTTCCTTGTGCTTTTGGCTCAATAGCCAGAGCTAAGGAGCTACTAGCATTCAAATATAACTGTGCTGAGTATACAAATCTAGGGTGATATGCAACTAAAAAGTTGCGCAAGTGCAAGGGGATTCTCCCCCCCCCCATACAGGCGTGTACTGTCCCCAAACATACAGTGGAGGGTTGGAGGACACCCCCAGAACAGATTTAGTAAACAAGCTGGGGTAGGAGAGAGGAAGATTGTTCTGTTGCCCAAGGAGAAATCTTGGTGCTGATGGAACGATCTGCATAGCGCTATGCTGAATACAACCCCTGTTTTCCATGGTAAAATATACATGTATACTAGTCAGCCCTTGATGAGATATTTTCCAAAATAAATACTGCCCTTATTTTGGGGACTGGGGAAGATTATGTCTATTTCTGAGCCATGACCTCAACTAATAGACAAGCATGTGCCCCCACTAGTCCTCAGCCACACCATGCACAACTGTGGTGCTAATGTATTGCAATGAATCTTTCATCCACCTGACCCCCCCCCAACCCCCAGGAACATAGGAAGCTGCCCTATACTGAGTCAGACCCATTGGTCCATCTAGATCAGTACTGTCTACACTGATTGGCAGTGGCTCTCCAGGGTTTCAGACTGGGGTCTCTTCCAGCCCTACCTGGAGATGCTGGGGACTGAACATGGGACCTTCGGTGTGGAAAGCGGATGCTCTACCACCGAGCTACAGCCCTTCCCTGAAAAACCTTGCTTTTTTTTTTTACTGCACACAGTAACAAATTTAAAGGTCTCAAATAGATATGAGCCATATAAAATAACTTCTGCAGAAAGGCCTGCTCTGCACCGTTCAAGGCCTAAGGCTGCAATCCAATACACACTTCCCTGGGAGTAAGTTCCATTGAACCTAATGGAACTTGCGTCTGAGTAGACATGGATTGGATTGCATTCTAAATCGCACTTTGCCTGGGTGGCTTAAAACCTCCTGTGTCATCTATAAGAATGCCACTTTGATAAGTGTTTGATTAGTGGAGCCACATGTGCAGGACCAGTTGTGTTTCTCCTTTCTGTCCAGTTGCTGTCCAGCCAGGAAAGAGGATGATGATCAGGTGTGAAGGAACTACACAGCTTGTCCTGCTTGCTTGAGGCTAAGCCAGGGGTTCCCAAACTGTGGTCTCTGGACCGCCAGTGGTCCGCAAGCTTCAGGTGGTCCCATGCATGTCTGCATTAAATGTTTGTATTGACCTTGAATTGTATTTTGTAGCTCCTTTTATTTCTTATATTTCAGTTTGAATTCTGTGGAATGCAAATCGTAATGCAATAAAATACTATATAAGAAACAAAAGGAACAAATAAAAACACAGCACGGCACACTGCAATTGCTACAACAGGCAGAAAAATCATTAAGCAGTCCGCCAATATTCTCAGTGGATTTCAAGTGGCCTGTGGGGGAAAAAGTTTGGGAACCACTGGGCTAAACTAACCATAGCGCAGGAGATGTGTGAACCCCTAAAAGCAGCTGGGGGGCAGGGGGCCCTATTTCTGGAGAAGGAGAATTCTAACCCTTTACCCCTTGTACCACAGCCCCAATCCAAATCACTCTCTCTGCTAGCTGTGGAAGGGAGAACTCAGCAGAGAATGCTTATTCATATTTTCAGATTTGGCTCTTTTTTATATTATGTGGAAAGAAGCACGAAGCTATATTTAGGCATATAGAGGGAAAGGCTATAAATTGCTAATAGCCATGATAGCTGCATTCTGCCTCCACTGTTGGAGGCAGTATGCTATTGAATACCAGTTGCTGGAATCCTAATGTTGTGCTCTGGTCCTGCTAGCGAGCTTCCCCTAGACTTCTGGTTGGCCACTCTGAGAACAGGATGCTGGGTTAGATGGGCCTGTGGCCTGATCCGGCAGGGCTTTTGTTTTGTGGATGTATGGATTTCTGTGGGAACAGGAGGAAAAAGGCAGTGGACATAGCCCCTTTCTCTTTCTATTTGTAGGTTTACTATCTTCTGTGTCGGTGTGGAAATAACAACACTGTTCAAAATTAGGAAGCAAAATCCCCTTGTCTAGACTACTTGCTGGCTTTCACTCTTGCCATCTGTCTTCTACATCAGTTAGTTCAGAATGCCTATGCTAAACCTCTCCCCCTTTATTGCTGCGATCATCTTGTATCTTTCCTGAAGTTTTGTGCTTTGATTCTTTCTTTTTCCTCCTGAGACATCGGTTCCTTGTCCCTACAGTGGAGGTGGGGAATCTGTGGCCCCCCCAAATATTGTTGGACAGCAGCCCTCATCATCCCTGACTGTTGGCTTTGCTGCCTGAGACTGATGGGAGTTGGAGGCCAAGAGCATTTGGAGGGCCACAGGTTACCCACCAATGCATTACCACTTAATGTTCCCCACCTCTTTCCCCTAACCTCCCCCATTCCCATTCTTGCAGTTTCTCCTCTGCACAAGCTCATTTCTTATTGGATCCCCCCCTTTTTTTCCTCCTGCTTTTTATGCCCCTTCTGCCATGATGCTTCTCTGTGTCTGGGACACCTTTATTCTCCCATGTCTAGTTACTGCTATGGAGAAGCGTGGCAGGGAGAAGGAGGGGCCCCAGGCTAAGTGGAGTTACCATCTTTGTCTTCCACAGCATCTGCCACCCCAGAGAGTTAATCAGCTAATTCTTATGTTGCTCCTTGCAGGAGTGGTTGCAAGATCAAGACATGATGGGATGCAGCTGGGGCCTGAAGGGATAATGTGCATAGCCAAGCAGGCTGTGCCACAGGCAGAGAACACAGACAAGGCTTGAGCAATCCAAGACGGGCCATCTGGTCAGGATTCAGGAGTAGGCAACAAGAGCAGTGGGGAAGGACCATGGCTCAGCGGCAGAGCATCTACACTGCATGCAGAAGGTCCCAGATTGAATCCCTGGCATCACCAGGGAGCCCTGGGAATATCCCTTCTCTGAAACCCTGGAGAGGTGCTGTCAGTCAGTGTAGGCAATGCAGAGTTGGTGAAGGCGATGTAGCTGGACCAATGGTGTAAGGCAGCTTTCTATGTTCAAGAGATGTCCAAAAGGCAAGTTGGGGATCATTAGCAGGGACCAGGCTTAGGAAGGGCAAAAGGCAGGCACAGACAAAGGATATGAGGTGGGTACAAAAAAAGCCAGGAACAGAAAAGATGTGAGATGGGCACAGGCTTCCCAGGACAAGGCAGCAGAATTGAACCGGGAGGCCTGGTGATATATTAATCAGGGGAAGGGCTGGGAATTTATACCCAGCAGGGGTCAATAGTCTGTCTTGGAGGTGGAGTTGTGCAAGGTGGCCAAGGCAGAACAATGGACCCACAGTTCAAGTCCCAGTGTCCCAGATGCCAGCACTGGAGAGCTTTTCCATTTCCTGGCCCTGCCCACTCATTTCATAGTCATTAGCCGAGCAGTGGAAGCAGGGCCTTCAGTAAGGCTTGCAGTTCTCTGGATCATGGGCATGACCCTCTCCCAGTTTGATATCCTTCTTCTCCAGGAGGTAATCCCACTAGACTGATCTGTCTTGCCTCCTGCTCTTTGTAAATGTGGCTCTAGTTAGAAAAATATTTTTTCTTTGTTATCCCTGAAAGGCAGGAGAGCATTTCCCCTCACCCCGTGTTTTGGGCTACAAATAAAGAATATTTAAGAGAGTGTTCATTACTGTTTGATTGACCTCTCTTTTGCACACAGCATATGTCTGTCAGTGCCTCTTTCACCCCTCTGTTTTGCTTTTGCAGGATGGAGGACTTTTGCCTCTGTGCACATGCCCTGATTTGGGAAGCTCAGACTTTCCCCATGTAATAGCCATCCAGATGTTGAAAGATCAAAGGGAGAGACTGTTTGACCCATATAACAGCATTCCTCTTTTGTGTTGCATGCAGAGTTCAATTTGTTTAAAGTTTCTTTTGACTTCACGGAGCACAAGAAGTGCTATAAACCATTAACACCCTGAGCAGGGTAAAAGGAAAGGAAGTGGCAAAATGGATCTCCCCCATCCCCCCTTTTGAAGTAGCACCACTGTAAACAAACTGTTTCCTTTTTAGTACTTTTTAAAATTACATTGGAGGTGTCATCACTATGAAGTGATGGAAATTCCTATGTTTTGGAATACAAAACAAGGAAATTCTTATGGAAGACATGGAGCCTCCCTTTATAATTTTAGCATAAATTGTCCAGTAAGGAAGTGTTGTCTTTTCCAGCTCTTCTTTGTTATTCAGGATGGAAAAAATAAGCAATGACTCTGAAACTGAATTCATTCGCTTAATTCTTTGTTTTCAGCTAGTTTCTGATGTTCCAGTTGTTTGTTCATTTAGATAATTCATTGGAGTATGAATGTCCAGCAGAGTATCCTAATATGTGAAATTTCAACTAACCATTTTTTAAAAAAGGTCATTTTTGCAGAATCTGTTAATATTTTATTTATTTATTTATTATTTGATTTATATCCCACCCTTCCTCCCAGCAGGAGCCCAGGGCGGCAAACAAATGCGCTAAAAACATATCAAAACATCATAAAAACAGACCTTAAAATACACCAAAACAAAACAACTTTAAAAACATTTTTTTAAAAAAGCTTTAAAAACGTCTTTTTAAAAGGGTTAAAAACATTGTGTTTTTTAAAAAAATATATTAAAAAGCAATTCCAACACAGACGCAGAATGGGATAGGTCTCAACTTAAAAGGCTTGTTGAAAGAGGATAATATGTCATGCTTAAGCATTAGCTTACAAAATATATCAATTATATCATTTAGGAGGTTGAACATATCTTGCCAGTGCTGAATTTATGGATATGAGGATGTTTGAAGGATATTATGATGTGGTTTTGAAAGCAGATCGGACTGCCAGCTTGCTGAACTTAAGCAGGTCTAGGTCTGGTCAGTGCCTGGATATAAGACTACTTGGAAACTGCATGCATACCGCCTTGGTTTCCATGGTGGGGAAAAGGCAGGATATAAATGTAAGAGAAGAAATAAAATAATGAGAAAGCTCATCAGTCTAAAAACTCTCTCTCTAGCACACAGTTTCCCAAACCGTGGTCTGTAGACCACAAGTGGTCCACAAGCTTCATTCAGGTAGTTTGTGGTGTTTCTGTGAAGACCACTTACAATTGGAATTCTATGGAATGCATATTTTAGTACAATAAAATACAATGTGAGAAATGAATGAAACAATAAAAATACAATTAAAATGATATAGCATCTAGCAGAGCACATTGCAATTGCTACAAGAGGCAGAAAAAATACTAAGTGGTCCGCCAAGATCCTCAGCAATTTTTGAGTGGCCCATAGGGCAAGGGGGGATTGGGAACCACTGTCCAAGTACACACAGTTATTTCTTTCTCAGGTACTGCGCTGCAGATGTCATTTATATATCTAGGACTTTCCATCAGAGGAGATATGAGGAGTGTCCAAACACATCCCTTATGCATTGAGAAGGGAAGCAGGATCACACTTATCAGCCACAACGCTGGCCACCACCACCCCGCTCCGGTCAGCTGTGGATTAGAGCATGAGAAAGAGCTTGGAAGCTGCCTTACACTGAGTCAGACCATTGGCCCATCGAGCTCAGTATTGCCTGCACTGGCAGCTCTCCAAGGTGTCAAACAGGGGACATTCCCAGCCCTAACTGGAGACAACAGGGATTGAGCATGGGGCCTTTTACATGCAAAGCAGGTGCTCTGCCCCCAAGCTACAGGCCTTCCCAAAGAGCTGTGCAAACTTGCTGACAATTGTGCATATAGGACCCTTAGATCTTCTTCTGAGGCCCTTCTCCAGGTCCCCCCTCTGAGGGTGGCTCGGAGGGTGGTGACAAGGGAGAGGGCCTTTTCAGTTGTGGCTCCCCATCTGTGGAATGTGTTCCCCAGTGAGGTCAGCCTGGCACCTTCATTGACATCTTTTCAGTGCCAGGTAAAGATATATCTTTTCCCCAGTCTTTTTATAGACTAAGATGATACTGTTCATTTATTTTATTTATTTATTATTTGATTTATATCCCGCCCTTCCTCCCAGCAGGAGCCGAGGGCGGCAAACAGAAGAGCAAAAACCACTTTAAAACATCATAAAAACAGACCTTAAAATACATTAAAACAAAACAACATTTAAAACATTTTAGAAAAGCTTTAAAAACATCTTTTAAAAAAGGGTTAAAAACATTATTTAAAAAAACATATTAACAAACAATTCTAACACAGACACAAACTGGGATAGGTCTCAACTTAAAAGGCTTGTTGAAAGAGGAAAGTCTTCAAAAGGGGCCAAAAAGATAACAGAGATGGCACCTGCCTAATATTCAAGGGGAGGGAATTCCACAGGGTAGGTGCCACCACACTAAAGGTCCATTTCCTATATTGTGCAGAACAAACTTCCTGATAAGATGGTATCTGCAGGAGCACCTCACCTGCAGAGCACAGTGATCGACTGGGTATATAACGGGTAAGTGTGGTGTAGTGGTTAAGGTGTTGGACTACGACCTGGGAGACCAGGGTTTGAATCCCCACATAGCCATGAAGCGCACTGGGTGACCTTGGGCCAGTCACTGTCTCTCAGCCTCATGAAAACCCTATTCATAGGGTCGCCATAAATCGGAATCGACTTGAAGGCAGTACATTTACATTTTCATTTTTTTACAGTCTTTCAGGTATCCTGAAAGTATCCTGTTTGTTGTTAGTGTGCTGCCAAAGCTTCCTGTGGCTGGGGGTTGGTTTTTTTAAATTGTACAATATATTTATTTGTGTTTTTTACAGTGTCATAAGTCACTTGGAGACTTTCAGGTAGCAAGCAACTAACTGATATTTAGTAGTCGTAGTCGGAATCGACTTGAAAGCAGTACATTTACGTTTAGTAGTAGTAACAACAACAACAACAATTGTCATTTGGGGGGGATCCTGATTGGCTCAGTTTTGCTCCTCCACTAAACACATAAGGTCTATTCACTTAAACAACCCTGAGGTCACTTTGTTCTTGGTAATGGACAGGCTGATATTTTGTTTATCCACAACAGGGAGCGTTTCTGAAATCTGTTACATGACAGAGAAGTCTTCTTAGGAATGGCTTTTTTTTATGTTTGCAAGACAACTCCAACTACAGTATTTTGTTCCTAATGTGCACCATTTTGACTCACCTTTTGGAGGGCCCTTAAAAATGTGGCCCTTTTCATAATTACCTAGCAGCAACCTCCAAATCTGGATGGTTTACTCATTCTTTTGGGAAACCCTTGGTTGTCATATCTGTGCTTTGAGCAGCTGAAATTTTTTATTCTTCTGATTGCAGGGTATAGCACTCTGTGCTTCTCCTAAAGTATTGGACCTCAGTGTACGGAGTAGGTGAAAAGAGTGGGTGGGTAAATCAGTTGATACATGTAACAAAAGTTGCAAAGGGATAGTTTGGCCTCCTGAATTCAGAGCCCTTCCTGTGCTTGATTAGATTTGTGCTGTGTGAGACCTATGAATAAAGTATGGCCGCTAAGAACTAGAGGAGCCACCCCTCTCTTTTCGGGTTTCACAAAATAATTTTTTTAAAAAAATTGAATTTTTCACTGTGCAAACACAGCTCCTACAGAGGTTTTTTTTATAAAAAAATCCTTTCCCATTGTTTGCGGTGGCAGCTGAAATGATTACTGCTTATTCTCTTTTCAACCCAACTCTGCAGGGCTCTGCCAGATTCCTAATTTTGATGAAAAGACAGAATTTGGAGCCTTAGAAGGCTTCCTGACTGTAAACTGACTGCTTAAAAATAGCCTTTTTGCTGCACTGGTACAACATGGGGAAACTATAATTTCCCTTTGTGTTACTCTTGAAAGAATGATGTTACTGAGGTTGTTGTGTTTGGAGAATGGTGTAATGTAATATATTTGAGTGTCTCAGTACCCATAATATACATGCTGCCAAACTAAGCCAGCCTTCTCCAACCTGGTGCCCTCAGATGTTGTAGATGTACAGTTCCCATCACCCAGATTCACTGGCCATGCTGATGGGAATTATCAAAACATCTGGAGGGGAGCAGGTTGGGGAAAGCATGAAGCCCTTGCTTGCATGCTGGGCAATATCCGCTTGCAGCTTTCTATCTCTTAAAACATTTGAGTCTTGCCTTTTTATTGTTGTACAGTAAAGGCCATGGCTGTCTGCTCTTTGGGTTGGCATCAGGAACTGGCATAGACAGGGACCTGCCAAGACCTGTACCTGGCCGGCGTGTGTGCATCACTGCCTGTCCCTAGATCACTGTGACCCTGCTTCTCTTCTCTAACTGTTATTGCCTGTTCCAAATTCCTCTATTAGTGAGCAAGGTTCAAGGAAGAGGAGAAGCAGGAGCTTTCTTCACCTTTTCCCTCTTTCAGATTGGCCCCACTGGAAGATGGCAAGTGAATGGGCAAGAATGAAAGTGATGATGGTGATACTGCAGACAACTTTTCTAAGGCCTCTCTGGAATTGACACTAGGGAGTAGGTGGGTGGGTATTTTCCTACTGTCCAGTTGGTGGTACTTCAGTGTTTTGTGTGTCTCTTTGCCGTATGGTGGGTGGTGCTCATTGGGACTTGTAGGGCGAAGGGCAGAGAGGCCAACAGTAGATGGACTCAGAGCCAATGACAGGAAAAGCCAGCTAATTCTAGTCTCCCCCTCCTAGTCCTCGTCCCTGCTGAGTTCTACAAGGGCAACATTGAGACTAAGGAGGAGGAAGCTGACAGCCAATGCCACCCTCTGGACTAGATGTAAGAAGGAAGGCAAGTAGGGGCTGGCTAAGGGCAAATTGAGGCTGGAGGGGCAAAGCTCCATTTGCCCCTAATAAACCAGCCTCCACTGCTCATTGCTTGCCCACCCCAACCAGTGGAATTGGAATAAGTTATGCAAATTTATGCAGTTGTACTTAAATTGCCTGCTGTAGGCGACAGAAAATGGATTACTTTGAGGCCAAATTTAGATATCTCTCCCCCCCACAAAAAATATGAGTACGGAACACTTAGACGCTGCCCATAATTGTTGTCTATTCTCTACTCTAAATTATGCCGAAAGTGTGAATCTGTTCCTTTGGAGCCTGTACTGTAGCAGGAGCTGCTGGGTGTCTGGTATAATTAGCAAACCCGTTTTCTCCCTTCGTTATTCTGCTTTGCCTTGCCAGGGGTTTGATATAACTAAGGCTGGCACGCTATGACTGGAGTATCGAGGGAGGCCAGAGTCTGCATCATAGGAGCTCCCCTAGTGCCACAGTAGTGCCTGTGATCTGCTGGCTGGTCAAACAGCTGACCTTTTCTAGGCTAATAATAATAACAACAACAAAACAACCAAGCAAACAGCAACAACAAAAGTGAGTATCCTGTTGTCATCTTCGGCTGCATTACCAGAGAGGAGAGGGTCTCTCCCCACCCACTGCCCGCATTCCCGGGATCCGCTTCGCCACAGCTAGTGAGGAGGCAGGCTTTGAGTTAAAAGTGCCAGGACACAGCATGTAAAGAATATATAGCAGAAAATAGCAGGTCAGCCATGTGGAGAAATAAGAGCAGAAAAGAGAGTATATTTTCAGTAGCAATTTAGTGGATGATTGATCTACTTGATGCTGTTAGCTGGAGTGTTCATAGCTGAGTGAGCCCACTAGCAGTCACTTGTTTGTACCATGCATTTAGGGGTGGGGGGATTCACAGGGAACTGTTGAGGATGTTGGGCTTTTAAAAAGTATAATTTTGCTCATGTTACTATGGGCAACCTGCTGGATCTTGTGTGTATACACTTTTGGACTTACAATGGATCTCTTCCCTATGGAATTAGTTTGGTCGTTTTTTTGGAGGGGGTACATAGATAATCTTGGCACATACTTTGTCTAGCATTTATATTTCACATGCATGTATCGTGTGTTTGTTGGGTGGGCAGAATTGCAAGGGATGCTTAATCTAGATCAGAGCTTCTAAATCTATATCAGAGCTTCCTAAACTGCAGTCCATGGACCACAACATTCAGGTGTTCAGTTAACGTCCAAGTTAAATATTCATGTTGATTTTTAATTGCTTCTTTTTCTTGTTTTCATTGCTTCTTTTATTTCTCATATTGTATTTTATTGTATGGCAATTTGAATTCCATGGGATGCAAACTGTAATACAATATAAGAAGTAAGCAATAAAAAATACAATTGAAAAGCATGCACTGCATTACAAATGCTGCAACATGCAGAAAAAATATTGAAGTGGTCCGCCAAGACACTTAGCAATTTTCAAGTGGGCTGTGGCAAAACAAGCTGGGGAACCACTGATCTAGAAAGAACAAGAAAGAGTCTTGTGCCACACTGAAGATTTAAGAGATTTATTACAGCATAATATCAGATGCATGAAGGCTTATCTTTCTTTGGTTGGCTTGTACATACATGACTATAGAGGGAGGAAATCGACAACAGTGGTAATTGGAGACAACACAATTACTGCTTTTGCGAATGGGCACTGTTCTTTATTTGTTTGGGGAGGGGGCTGTAGCTTAGTGGTAGAGTACATGCTCTATGTGCAGAAGGTCCCAGGTTCAATCCCCAGTGGCATCTCCAGGTAGGGTTGGGAGAGACCCCTGTCTGAAACTCGGGAGAGCCACTGCCTAGATCTAGAGGGACAAAGAGTCTGACACCTTCCTCGTTTCCAGGGCATTTTGCATTTAAGATTTGCCCAACTTGTTTCAGATTGTACTTCCATCTGACCCCAGTTTTTCTACACCCCTGTAATATGTATGCGCACACAAGGAGTGCTAAGTCATAGCCCTATCAGCGCAAGGATTTCCACTTTGGCAATAAAATTTCCTCCCTTTCCTCCCCCCACGACCCCCTAAAAGTGCACTAGGGGTTCCCCCAAGCCTCCTGGGCAGATTTGGGAAGGGTGCAGGCGCATATGCAGGGAAGAAGGGGGGAAAGTCGCAAGCAGAAATCCTTGCACTAGTGCAGCCTTTCCCAACTAGTGGGCCACCAGATGTTGTTGGACCACAACTCCCATCAGCCTCAGCCAGCATTGCCAATGGTCAGGAAAGATGGGAATTGTGGTCCAACAACATCTGGTGGCCCACTAGTCGGGAAAGGCTGCACTAGTGGGACACAATAGTTGGATGCCACCCACAATGTGCCAAATGCAGATAACCATTCATGCATCTGAAGTAGTGGACTGTGGTCCCTGAGCTCACCAGCCCTAGCTTAGCACTCTAACCACTACACCACACTGAGTCTGCTGTGCCATCTTGACTATGTTTCCACTAATTTGGAGATCCACACAGTTATACAAGGCAGGTACCTACATGGCTTTGCTCCATTTGCCAAAAATAACATATTGCTTTTGGGTGCTGTGGTGTGCAAGTCATAGATTGACCTGGAGCTAATAAAGTGGATTTATGGACCAAGTTGCCCACAACCTTACCTTTGTGAGCTTCTCTACCTTCTCTCCTTATCTAGCAAGTCAAATAATGGGGGAGGGAGTGGAGAAGAAACTTTAAAAGGTGGATGATGGGATTTGAACTCACAACCTTTTGTCTTCAAGCTTATAAACATCTCCAGTGCTAAGGACATGAATAGTCTTTCTGATTCCTCTTAGCTCATTAGGCAGACATTGCAAATAACTTGGCTTGTTATGGGGTGCTTAAAACTCAAGCATTTTCCAAAGGTGAACGTTTGCATAACTTCCCTTCCCCCCCATTAAACTTGTTTTCTGTCCCATTCCTGATGGAAATACCTCTATAGAGTTTCACAGCCTCACTGTTTCCACCCACTGCCATTCTGAATAGGTTAATTGAATATTTTGGTAGTGCCGAGTCTCTGTTATACAGCCTCTTAATATTTCCAGGCTTCATCTGGCACCCACCGTTGCAGCAGACTGAGGCGGCTGCTTTGCTGCCAAGACGATTGCCAGCTATACTAAATCAGTAGTCAGATGCTGGGTTGCCATTTGAATCTTGGCATGATCAGGCCTTTTATAGTCTCTTGGTGCTTGCTTTGCATAACATTCCTTTTTAAAAGTGAGCGATTTGGGTTGATAAGTTCTGTTTCCATTTGAACAGTCCAGGTCTCTGAAAACAACTTGGCCAGTGAAACAGCATTGGGCAGGTGGGTCCTTGACCTGTGCCTAAGCTGCGGTATGTTGGTCAAGCCCTCGGAATCCTTCAGTTTGCATGGGTGTTGTGTAAGAGTAACTTCCTCCTCTGAGCCAATTTGTACATTAATACCTGCACTGGATATGAAGAGGCATGCAGTGGAGGAGGAGAGGAAGACCCAGGATTCTGCTGAATCCTCTGAATGAGTTTTGTTCAAAGATTAGCAATGAGGGTATTTTGTAGGATGGGCTTGCCTTGTCTGCTATCAAAGAATATAAGAATCCTGTTGGATCAGACCCATCTACTCCAGCTTTCACCCTCCACCCACCCACACAGTGGCTAACCAGTTGCTTCTGGGACGCCCATAATCTGGATTTAGGAACATCTTCATAAACCCAAAAGGCTATTGCAACAACCTCCTTACACGTTCATATAGACAAAAGAGAAGGAAATGTTTAGATGCGTAAGATGGTGCTTGCTTGGCCCATCGTGTTTCAAGGAAAATCTTCCTCAGGGCAGTGTACAAATATGACACTATGGTACATTTAAAGAACATGGCTTCTGCCAAATAATCCTGATGCTGTAGTGTGTTAAGGGTGCTAGGAATGGTAGCTTTGTGAGAGGTAAACTACAGCTCCCAGGATTCTTTGGGGGAAGCCAGGTGCTTTATATGTATGGGGTGGATGTGACCTGTGTTATACTCCAAAATGCTCTATTGCAAATTCCATATTTGCAAAAGAGCATTTGGAGAACACAAAGTGTTGTGTTCGTACAGTGTACCAGAGGAAGATTTTTCCTTGAAACACATTGGGCCAAGTAAACAGTGTTTTGTGCATTGTGAAGTTTCTTCCCCTCTTGTCCCTGGATTGGTGCCCTCCCTCCCTTTTTGTCTTCATAGAGCTTCCTACAAACCAAACTCTCATCTCAGTTATGTTGTAGGTGATGGGTCACATTTTGCACCAGTTGAAGTGTAAAGTTGAACAATATTGTTTTTTAAAAAACTTTCAGCCTGCCCTATGTTGAAAGCTCACGAGAGTTAAAAATAGATTGAAAAAGTAAATTTTCTGTTAAAGTTACTTTCGGGTGAAGCAATGAAATGCAATGCAGCTAAAAACAGAACACTAAAAATCCCAGCTTTCCAGGGAACTAAAAAAAGTTGTTAAAATGTCCATATAAAATTGTAAGTAAATTTAAAATAGTTGCAATCTACCTGCCCACCCCCATTTCTCAGGAGCGATATCAGGGGTGTGTGTGTCATGGTGGTATCACCCATATGAGCTCTCCATCTGACTTCTGACCTGTATGTGGCCTGGAACCTGCATGGCAGGTCCTGATTTCCGTGGGGCACACAGTCGGATCACAGTGCTCTGTTTTGCCTTGTGGGATCTCCCCTTTCCAGGCCTTGGTATGTCCCCGCTACATCACTATCACAGAGAGGAAATAACTTTGCTACTTGATGTTTCCCACATAGGTGAGTGAGTGAGTGAGTGCGTGTGTGTTTGTTTTATACCCTGTTCCTTGTAACACTGGCACTGAGAACTAGTTTCTCCTCCTGCTGCAGCTCTTTTTAAAGGGTCTATTTTGCTGCTGTTTGCTGCTGCCATCCAGGCTAGAAGCAGTTTTGCTATTGTGGCAATTGAATTATTAGTTAATTATCATATTTTTGATACCGATGTTTTGTTTAATGTACTTTTGTTATGATGAAACTATTTTAATGGTCTTGTTATTATGGATTTGTGTATGTGTGTGTGATACATTTGTTGAGAACTACTTTGAGCACAATGTACGAAGAAAAGCAGTATGTTTTTTATTTTTATTTATAGGAGTATTTCTAAACTGCAAACTCATTCAATAAATATCAAAGTGATGTACAATATGAGTATTGAGATGACATAAAACGATAAAATCATAAAATAGAGAACAAATGTCCAACACTGGATCAAATTAGAGAGAATCGACTATGACTATGTTAATTATCACCACGGCAGTCAAAGTTTTTATTTTCAAATAATCTGAATTTTTAGCCTGCAGAGTTTGCATGATGTGCTATATTTATAATAACAGCAAGATCAGGGAGCTGTCCAAACTTTAATTGACTAATTATAAAGCTTTCATTAACAGACGATAATGTATTTTAATCAGTAAGGGTTTTTCAGCATTTATGTTACTGTATAAGAAACGGATGAACACCAGTTTTTGTTTCTTGAACGGTAAGCTATTTCACACTTCCTTAAGCATATCAAAAGAGGTGTCTTCATTAAAATTTTGGAAAAAAGCAAAAATATTTAAATCTAATGGGGTCCCCCCAATTAATAATCTGTAATCAAGTACAGATTTATTTTAGTTGATTGACAGCCTTAAAAAGGAAACGGAAATGGACTGCCTTCAAGTCGATCCTGACTTATGGCGACCGTATGAATAGGGTTTTCATGGTAAGCAGTATTCAGAGGGGGTTTACCATTGCCTTCCTCTGAGGCTGAGAGGCAGTGACTGGCCCAAGGTCACCCAGTGAGCTTCATGGCTGTGTGGGGATTTGAACCCTGGTCTCCTTGGTCATAGTCCAGCACCTTAATTGGGCACTATAAAAGACTCTGATGCTTTCCAGTTCATCCATTCCTCTTCATTTTTAACCCTTTCTTGATAGTTAGGACTCCCCCCAACTCTTGTTTCTCCCTCCCCGCTCCATTCATTTAGTGTAATCCAGCATTCTTTGGAGTCCAGCAAGAATTTCTGAACCATCAGGCAAATTCTGTCAGAAGCTCATTGCTTTAAGTAGACCAAAAGAAAAATGTGGGAAGCAAATCATTCAGCAAATGTAGGACAAAACTCTTTCCATGGAAGTTATTTGTTCTTGGAAACTTTCTGTAATCATGTCATATTCTGGTTTCCTAAATCATTTGGACCTGCTAAAGCGGGTGGGGGAGAGAATATTGGCATAGCTTTTAGTATGTGCTGCTTTTTATTTGGCATGAATAAGAAAGCTGTTGCATATGCATGTGTTGGGCAGAGAAGAGTCTTTCTCTCTCTTTGCAGAGAGCTGAGGTTTGGAATAGCCAAGCTAAGCTTTAGGTTTTTGTTTTTTTTAAAGAAAAATGAGATCTCAAAATAAAATACATTTTTACCTTTTCAGGAACCTTGGAAAGCTGCTGTACAAGTTGCTTACTCTGACTTGTTAATAACAGCCTATTACTTCTTGGGTTTGCTTATAACATACAAAGCTGCAATCCTAACCCCACTTATCTGGGAGCAAACCCTATTGAATTCAGTAGTGCTTACTTCTGAGTAGACATTGTTAGGCTTGCACTCATAAGTTGTTAACCTCTTATCCCAAAGTAGCAGTCCCTTTAGTTCAAGTAGGTAGGATGGCAGGGGTGTATTGGAAAAACTCTTGGTAGGGAGGTTGATCCCCAGTTTCTGTGTGTGTTTCTCCTTCAGTTCTTTCAACCTCTCTCCCCGTCACTGATATATTAATTAATTAATTAAACTTGTATCCTGCCCTTCCTTCCAAAGAAGCACGGGGTGGCAAACATTGATGTTAAAACAGCATAACTTAAACTCAAATAAAAACATCTTTAACGCTTTTAAAAACAAATTACAAACCATTTAAAATATTTAAAATATCTAAAAACATTAAAAAAGGATCCACAAACCCTCACTGTTATTAATTTCATGGTTGCCATGGCCAGTATCTCTTAGCCATCAAATGCCTGGGTAAACCGAAATGTTTTTCAGTTTCTCCTGAATATTAGTAATGAGGGAGACAGATGCACCTCACCAGGGAGGGTATTCCACAGACAGGGAGCCACTACCAAGAAGGCCCTCTCATGGGTCAACACCAACTGGGCAGCAGCCAAAGGCAGCATGACCAACAGGGCTTCCCTTGCTGATGGAAGCTGTAGTCAAACAACATCCAGAGCAGCAGGTTGCTGGAGGTTGTCTACAGGGACTAGGAATAGCTCTTCAGGGCTTTTAGTTTTATGAAGCTTCTGGTTTTTTGAACCTTTTCAGAATATATGTACTGTTTTAATGGAGGGTGCACTCTATATTGTATTTCTGTATTTTATTCATCCAGATCGCTTTGGGACTTCTGGCTGTGTGAAGTGATTAGTAAATCTAATAAATTAAAGTCAACTATTTCTCCCCTGGCAGCTTTCTTGGTACCTCCTAAAGACAGTGGTTTGTTGTGGTGGTGGACTTTCAAAATACATATTGATTGATTATTTACTTATTTCCATTTATAGGCCACTTACCATCTGGAGATCTTGAAGCAATTTGCAGTAGGTAAAATACTATACACACACACGGAGTCAGTGTCAAATGAATTACATTAAAAAACAAAAAGCAAATACATATCCATAAACATAATATCAGTGTAAATAAAGTCAGAGTGTTGCAAGGCAGCGTAATGTAAAATCTCAACCAACTGAAAACATACCATTCATACAACCACTTGTCCAGTCTCCCTCTCGCCATCCACTACAATCATTCATTACTTTGAGCTTGCTGGTTGTCTGAGATACTTTGAAGGGAAAACATGGGAACATATTCTCTCCTTTGCACCCGCTCCCTCTGTTGCTCAAGAGCCAGTGTGGTGTAGTGGTTAAGGTGTTGGCTTATGACCTGGGAGACCAGGGTTCAAATCCCCACACAGCTATGAAGCTCAGTGGGTGACCTTGGGCCAGTCACTGCCTCTCAGCCTCATGAAAACCCTAGTCATAGGGTCGCCATAAATCAGAATCGACTTGAAGGCAGTACATCACCACCACCTCTGTTGCTCAGCACACAGTAAAGCGGGAGAGGATTCTGAATAAAAACACACCCATACCCACCCCTTCAGTGAAGCTAGTGCCTTGACTGCTTGGGTAGCACCATTTACGTTGCTGGGCATTATAGATGCTTGAGACAGTGAGAGAGAGAGAGATCTAATTATTTGGAGTTTTCAAGGCAAAGCACATTCTACGATGTCTACAGCATGTTTCAAAGTATGTCTGCAATTCTGCTGGAGACCAGTGAACAGATAGACACACTGGAAGGGAGCTGATTTTCCCCCTCTCTCTTGGTGGTTTGTATGGCTTGTTAATTAGGTCTCATGGTTTGTGTGAAATGTTACAGTAATTTGTTGGGGGTTTTTTTGAAGCAAAGCTCTGTAGGTTTCTCTTAGTAACAAGATGATATGTTTCAGAGGTCAAATATTGTCTGTGGTTTTCCTCCATTTTTTCATTTTCTTCCACAATTTCAAACACATTCACTTTTGTTTTTCCCTGAAATGTGTTAAAAACTGACCCCTGAAGCAACCAGTTGCGCTAAAGCTTCGGAACATACGCTATTAGCATTTGGAAACTGGTTCATAACCAGCGGCCTGGTTCGTAATGCATAGCCATAGTTTAGTCGTGCCACAGGGATGAATCTGGGTAGGCCTCCGGCTTGTGTGCTTCTGCTCCCCCTCCCTTCTCTGGCACATGAGGAAGAAACTGGAAGCATCCACTTGCTGGTTTAAATTAACCACAGTTTGTCTTTATGTCCAAACCAGGAATTGTGTTTTTATTGTTCATTGGAACAAACTAAGAGCAGAAATCACAGTTTGATCTTGGCTTGTTTCAATAAATCAAATTTGTCCCAATTCAGACATAATGATCAGCTTCAGTGAGTTTAAAGCAGGAACCAGTCCCCTCTTTGCAGCTGTGCCAGAAGAGGAGAGGGGAAGGTGTGGACCCAAAAGCTCACCTATGCACATTCATTACACTGTGGTTTAGGGTTGCACCCAAATCAGAACATAGTTTGTTTATATAGGCTGTATATATCCTGCCTTTAATCCAAAGATTAATCTGAGGATAGTTTCCATATCTATGTTCTACAGTGCCCTCTGGAGTTGAAATTCTTGTTGGAATGAAGTCGATGCTGAATCCCCTTTGAGTTTCAGAGGAGGCAGGATTTCACCTTGGATCAGAGCTTCCATACTTGTAGTTGTCTGCTGTCCGTTGATTACATCACACTGATGTCACGCATGTACAAAATACGTTAAACTTGGTCTGTTTTAGAGCTACTTCACACATAACGTTTTAAAGGCATACAGATTGATCAAATGAGTAACACTCACTATGGAGCCAGGATTGGATGTAGCTCCTGGTTGCAAACCCAGGCTTGCTTCTGTTTAATGTGCATAATGTCCTTGAAGCATTCTGTGTGCCATTTTACAGTATTTGACAGCTTATTCCTCCTGGGTAACAACCATAATTGGGACTCTAATGATCATAGAGATCGTATTTGTTCCCTATTAATGCTGAATTAATCATATCAGCATTTTTTCCAAAACCCTCCCTAAACTCTGTGTTAAAGGCAAAAGGCCTTGTGTGTATGCGTGTCCCCCACTGTCTTGTTTTTGATTCGTATGAATATGTTTCATGGATTCATTTAAGCCAGTGGTTCCCAAACTTCCCTCCCCCCCAGACCACTTGGAAATTGTTGGGGTCTTGGCGGGCCACTTAATGATTTTTCTGCCCATTGTAGCAATTGTAGTGTGCTGTGCTAGATGCTGGATGATTTTTAATTGTATTTTTACTGCTTCTTTCATTTCTTATATATTGTATTTAATGGAATACAACTGGAATTTCATAGAGTTCAAAACTTGTATTACAGTAAAATACAATAAATGAAATAAAAGAAGCAATAAAAAAATTAAAAAGCAATATGAATATTTATTGCGACAGATGTGCCATCACCTGTCTTCTACCACAAATCCATAGACACACCGCGGATCACCTGAATGAAGCTCACAACCTGCTGCTTGTCCATGGACCAAAGTTGGAGGACCCTTGGTTTATGGGCTTAAGCCTTTTGTTGTATAAACTTCAAAAAAGCTTCCACATTGCTCTTACATTTTCTGACAATTAGTGTCAAATAATATCTGACTGAGACCTGAAAGTAGCTTTATAGTCCTGTATGGGTTGATGGATATACAATAGCCAAGTCATTAGGAGTTCTCGCACACACTGTGTATCATATAAGCGTGGTGTGTAGTCTCTCCCGCTTTCCACCAGAGGAATCCACTTCAAGAACTCCATGATAGTTTGGCATGTTGTCCTATCTGCATGGTAAGTGTGTGGTTTATATGAAGTTCATGTGGGGTGTGACTGGAGAGAAAATTATTCTCCCCTGTCATGCCTCACCTGAAAATGTAAGCTATGCACTTTTACCATGTGAATAGGATAACATCCCAAACTGTCATTGAATTCTTCAGGTAGATTCCTGTGGTGGAAAGTGAGAGAGTCTACACACTACCCTTACATGATACATATTGCAAAATGAGCAAAGGCATCCCATGGGATGTGTATGTGTGTAAAACAGAACATTGGCCTGGTCCAGTAGGGCTCTTCCTTAGGGAAGTGGAGGATGTTGCTCCATCTCTTTCACTCTTCTCTTTGCTTGTATACTCAGAGAGGGCGGGTGCACAGGCAGCAACAGCGAGGAGGAGGTCTAGGAGGCTCCAGAGAGTGGCAGTGGGCCCCGTACAAGGGTGTGGGCCTTGACAAGCACCAAACAATGCCTACCTCCGACACTGGCCCTGGTAAACATAATGTTTAGACTTGGTCAATCTATATCGTATGTCTTTCAGTATGGGTAAAAACAGGTAACCATCTGCCAGAGAAAGTAATTACCAAGAGCATTTTTGCATGGAGAATATTGGACCAGTCAGATAATGCTTTTTCAGTGAATCTGGTCCATACCTGCCTTTACTTTAGCTTGGCAGAAGTCTAGCATGAGTGCTTCTGTCCTACTGGACAAAAGGTGTTTCGTTTGGGGTTTCCTGTTGTTGCGCCGTGTGTAGTGGTGTTGCTTAATTTCATTTAAAAGCAGCACCACAGCAGCAGAGAGTAACAGCAGTTGTTGAAATGCGAGTGTGCCAGCGTGTGCGTGCATTTTGCCTAAGAAAGCAGGCTTTTACCCTGCATCAGCATCATTGACTGGAGACTTAGTAAAATAAGAAAAGCTACTTTATATATAGAAATACATTGTAGATAGAAAAGGCATACCTAGTTCTAACTAACTAGCTAAGTTGGGTGCATAACGCTCAGGTGTGGGAGTCAGCCCCATGCTTGGAGAGAGCAGAGACAAAGGGATGTCTCCTCTCTCCCGGACAGTCCGAGGACAAAGGAATGGAAAGGGCGGAAGGAGGAGGGGCAGGTAAGCTTCCCTAAAGACATCACAATCTAGCGACGGAAGGAAGTCAGTCAGAGCATCACAGGTAAAGGTAAACAAGCCTATCCATCTGGAGGATCCTAGCTCTATCTCTCTGGAGCATAAACAAAAGAACAAAACAGGAGTTGCTCTTGCCCCACTTCCAACACCTGTGTCACCACATACCACTTAGCAACATAGGAAGCTGACGTTTACTGAGTCTTATCCTTGGTCTATCAGGATTGTCTACACAGTGGCTGGCAGGGGCTCTCCAGGGTTTCAGACAGGTCTCTCCCAGCCCTACGTGGAGATGCCAGGGATTGAGTCTGGGTCCGTTTGCACACAAAGCAGATGCTCTGCCACTGAGTACCATTCTGAGTACCTTCTTACGGTTCCTTCTTTCCACATTTCTAGTTTAGCGCTTAATGGGGACGGGAGAGAGAAAAGAAAGCTTTGATGGAGGCATGCCTCAACTCATTTTGCTACTTGCACCTCACAGTAAAGGGGAGGCTGCAATCTAAACACATTTACTGGGAAGAAACCTCTGTAGAAATCTAATAGGGCATCCAAGCAAACATGTTTTGGGATTGCATTGTCCATGAGATTGCATTGAAGCGTCAGGTAAGAGGAGTGTACCAAATGATTGCAAAAACATGGGCTCTGTAAAAAGTGTGTTTGTATCTCTCTGTGTTTGCTTGCATGCATAAATCTGTACACAACACCTATTTTGGTAATGAATAACATGCACCCAGGATGGCTTCTGAGAGAGAGAGAACGAACAAGAATAACAAAAAGCAGCCTACACTTCTGATCACTCCTTGAATAATAGTCCTGCACAACGTTCATGGGCTAATTCTATAAAGAGCATAAGAAGAACCCTGCTGGATCAGGCCAATAGTTCATCTAGTCCAGCATCCTGTTCTCACTGTGGCCGACCAGATGCCTAGGAGAAGCCGGCAAGCAGAGCCTGAGTGCAACAGCACTCTTCCCGCTTGTGATTCTCAGCAAATGGAATGCAGAGGCTTATTGCTGCCAATAGTGGAGGAAGTATTACTTTGCCTGTCTACGTGCACCTGTGTTTTCATTTGTAGTGCATCTTTGGATGAAAGGAGAGGGAGCAAAAAAAAGACCCTGTTCTTCTGAACGTAAGAATAGCCCTAGTAGATGAGACCAACAATGGTGATGCAAATGTCTCCAGGAAGCCCACCACCCAGGCACAAAGGCCATCTCATTCCCTTGGGTGGTGTCTCATTCTCCGGTTGACTGTTTTTTACAGGAATACTACCTCTCAAAATAAAGATTCCATGAAGACATCATGATGATAGCTGTTGAAAGACTCAGCACTCCATGAGTTTGTCTAATCCTTTTTTCTTTTTCATGTCGTCTGAACTAATGCTGGCTGGGGGTCTTTTCTAGCTTCTACCTGGAGGTGCTAGGAAGTGAACATGGGACCTTCTGCTGCAAAGCTTGTGCTCTTATCTTGAGCTGCAGCTGTTTGGTAACCTCTCTTTAAATGTACGTTCCCTTAAACACTGCAGTCTTGGATAGTTATATGGTTTCAGAAAAGGTACACCACAGTAACTGAAATACTATTTGGTTTTTCTGTTTTTTTTAACATAATAAAAGGTGATATTAATTTTTAGTGTCCGTGGTAATAGCTTTAAGCAACATGTGCTGCTATGCTGAGGAATATTCAACATATAAAGATTCCAGTAAATAGGTCTGTATGCAGATACATGCGTCTTAAATCCCATTGACATAAACAGGGTTAGTTAGCCGCACTACATTGTTCATATTTATCTAGATTTCAGGTGAACAAGTAGCTCTTATTGAATGTTTGTTGAAATACCTTCTGTCTGTCTGGTCAGAGTTTTTATTTATACCAGGGGGGGGTTGTGTGTGTGTGTAGTTTTACCTCCAAATGGATAAAGCAAAGTCATTTTTAGACTACATAAAAAAAAAGAAGTAAGCAGCTGTGAGGCTTAGAAGCTTGATGCATATGGAATTTACAATCCACTTGTACAGCAGCCTGCAATTTACTGTGTGGAACGGAAAATTGTTTGCTTGTTTCTTGTCCTGGTAAGGCGAGATTTAGATTAAAATGGAATGCAAGTGTGTCATAAACGGCTGGGAAATTATGCCTGTTCGGTCATGTTGCCTCTTTGTTAACCTCACTGATAGGAAAATATGGTGTCTTGTTTCAGATAAGGCTCGCCCCCCCCCATCTTCCTTTCTTTTTGAGTGCAAGCTGTGTACCTGTGCCAGGATTTACTTGAGATAGAGGTTCATGTGAATTACTGGATTGTACTTTGCCATGACAGAATTTCTAGGGGGAAGTCCTCACTGTACCATATGAAGCAGATATTTCTTTCGTTAGTAATCGGAGGAAATGTGCAAACATTGGACTTCCGGGAAGGGTGACTTAGCCTGTGCCTGCTTTTGAGACGGGCTCCTGCCTCAAAAGAAGCTTATTCAGATATATCAGTCAGTTTTTTCTTTTTTTTTTGACTGATTAAACTTCTCCCGGGTAGGGAGAAACGAAGAGATTAACCTCAAAGCCTATTTTTGTTGGGACGACCAGATCTCATTAATTTATGGGACGAGGTCCAGCCGACGAAGGTGGGACGGATTTTTAACAGCAAGCTCTATCTGATAAAGCGAACGTTCACCTTATCTTTTAAGAGAGAACGCACTAACAGGCAAGCACCCTTCTTTCTATATTTTTCTTTTACTTGACTTAAATTGTTGCTGTTTAAAAGAGATTTGCCAGATTGATCAGTTTTTGACATCTCACTGGGGAGCCATAACTTCTCTCTGCTACGCACTAATTAATAGCTTATCTCTGTTTTTGTTGCAAAAAGCTGTCCTGGATTTGCATTCTAAAGATATACACAGAAGAGGGATTTCTATTCCAGATTTTTATTTTGAAAAATATTATACTGTTTTGAGACTACTCTCTTTTTGGTCTATTTTATTTTGACGAATCTGTTTCTTGACGATTGCCATTAATTGTTTCGATCCTGGGAACTGCATTTTGTTTACTTAACTATTGGAGAGATAAGGCTGTCTGCTCTGTTTATACTGTGATGTCACCAAGTTTGGAGTATTAACCCAATTGTTGCTGAAATAAGAAGTGGTTTTCCTATATTTTTCTTTTAAAATGGCAATTAAGAAAGTGGCTGAAAATCTGGAAATAACTATGTTTCAGAAAATAATGGATGAGATTGAGATAATGAAAATTGAATTGAGTAAAATGAAGCAGGAGATTAAAGATATAAGGGTCCCTGTGAGAGAGGTGACCCTGGAAGGGGTCCCTGTGAGAGAGGAGACCCCGGAGATTGGAACAGGGGTCCCTGTGAGAGAGGCGACCCTGGAGACTGGAATAGGGGTCCCTGTGAGAGAGGAGATCCCGGAGATTGGAACCAACGTGGAACAGGAACAAGATTTGGAGTCTATGGACTTTAGAAATAAAATCTATTGTTTGGAACTCAATGTTATCTCTGAAGAAATGAATGAAGATTCTAGAGATAAAGTTATCAATGGCATGGATAATCTTCTGGACTGGAATGATGTGATGGAGCCCAATATAGAGAAAATCTATGGAATTATCTGCAGCCATGTGACAATGGAAAAACTTTTAAGAGATGACCCAGTGTATTTTGAAAAAAAGAACAGAGATATGATTTTACAGCAGTATTTCAGCAACCTATTCAGAATGGATGGCAAGAAAATATTTGGGATAGAGGTAATCCCCATCAGACTCTTACTATATGACTATGGCTTTGACAGCAAGATTATTATGGAATACTGATAATGGAAGATTGGATATTGAAATTACTGGACTTAACAAGATTACTGAAGATGGAAGATGGAAAATGGAACTAATAGAGATAATAGAACAATGGCTACTGAAATTATTGAACCTAACAGATTCTGATGTGATGGATTAATTGAAATGTTTATTTTGACTATGGTTATGACAATAAGATTATCATAATTAGTAATGAGATGGATTAATCGATATGCTTATCTGGAAAAAAAAATTGATAGATATATTTCTTAAAGAATTGAAACCTCTCTTTGACTTTTTGTGGAAAGAATAAAGTAATGTTTATGAGATTTGATGATTAAGTAAGATAACTACTGGAGGAAAGTGATTTTATAATATGACTTAAGAGACAGGATTGTTATATATTATAGACTTATAACTGATTTGATCTTTGACAAATGGGAAGTCAATATTTTACTCTTTATTTTTTATTTTATTTTTTTTTCTTTTTGTTTAACTATTTTTGATTTTGTTTTTTGTCTTTGAATGTTTTATGATTTTGTCTTGTATGTTTTATGAAAATCTGAATAAAAATTATTGAAAAAAAAAAAAAGAAATGTGCAAACATTGCTGTTTTTGTTTTTCTTAAGCTGAATTGGTGTATTGCATAGTGGTTAAGAGTATGACCTATAAGCTTGAGTTTCAAAATATTAGTTCATTTGTAAACTTGGTGCTGTTTAGGTAAGCCCCTTTCAACCTCCCCCTCACTTCATGTCAGTGGTATAGAGATAATACTGGCCTGCCATGTAGGGTTATAAAGAATTGCTTAGGGAATTGTCAAAGACAGTTGTTGTCGAAATGGTGCTATTGACAGTAAGCAGTTGGTACTTTTCTAGATTTTGTAAGCTAAATCTTCCAATATTTCATACCTGGCCTCCATTTTCAGTGCCTGCCATCTGCTCCTCTGCCATCTCTGAACTCAGTTGTTTGTTCTCCTTACTCTAACACCTTTTGAAATTTTCTACAATGCAGGTAGATCTTGCCCCTCTGTAAACAATTTGGATCACAGTAACAGTCAGCTATACTTCAGTGGATTCTTGAAACTCCCTTCCTTTTGCCTGTTGTGAACTCCCCCACATCCTCATATTCTGTTCTTTGTATTTATTATCCAGTGATCTCATTTGTATGTAATGCTGAGTCAAACCATGGTTTAGCAAGAATGAGCGAGTTTCTGAGAGGAGATTGCAGAGCTTTGCTCCTCCTGTGGTCATTCTGGTGCTGTGCTGAGCTAGCCCATGACTTGGCTTAAGCTGTCATCTGAAGCCATCATGGCTTAGCTCTTTGCTGATAAAATTTATCCTATGGATTGTAGCTCATGGTTTATCTGGAGAGAGCTAACTCTTGAACCTAGGTTTGGATGACACATTAAGCCAAACCATGGTTAAGCAGCAGAACAGTTAGAAGTGGAATATAGTGGCTGCAACCTCTTCTCCAGAAGTCCACAAATTTTCTCATTTGCAGCCATGGTTTGGCTTAGTGTTACACACAAACTGGACCAGCATCTCATTTTCTCTCCTACTGTAGCTTTTTTAACTGATCTTGATTTTTAGTTCTAATTTGCACCTGTGAGGATCCCACAGCTGGCTCTACCTGTGATACTCCCACCAGGGCCACCACCTGTCAGGATCTCAGTTTTTATTTGTTCTCTCACATGCTCTAGCACAGATCAGATCCCACTGCTAGGCAGCACCACCAGTCACTCCCTGTAAACAGTACTGCTAGAGACTTCGCCTTGGTCTCCCTATGGCTTGTTACTTTGTGTCTGGGTGCCCTTGCTGTCCACAACCCCCTTATATCTTTGTCTATAAAGCATACAATCCTGGGTTGCTCTGGATACTTAATGTTGTTACAATATCTCCCTTCACCGCTGCCACCATTTATTTGATACAGTTTCCCTCCAGCCTTGGTAATTACTCTGCCCTCCCTTCTGGTCTGTGTATCCCCAGCCAAGGATCAGGCTTTTGGTAAACCGATAAAAGTATTTATTTGGTAACACCAGGAAAGAACAAGATTACTTTAGAAATGTTCAACAAGCGTATGGTTTCATATAGTGTCACTCTTTATGTTTCCAGTCATATATATTCTGCCTAAATTCCAGCCAAATATAATCCAACCCACAACCAACTCCAATCCACACTCCACAACCAATTGCCAACAACACCCCCCCAACTCAACTGTCATCCTCTCATTTATACCTTCAGCCATTCAAACACTCAGCCAATCATCACCCAACATTCTCCAGCATTGTAGCCCATGTACTCCCCCCTCTTACTCAGTCACTTACCATATTTATTTTTATTTATTTATTTATTAAATTTTTATACCGCCCCATAGCCGAAGCTCTCTGGGCGGTTCACAACATCAAAATATCAACATACAATTTAAAACCACACATTAATCAATTTAAAACATAACTCATTAAATTTCCAAATAAACCTATACTAAACTAAAATACTAAAATACTAAAAATACTAAAATACTAAATGCTACAATACTGAAATGCTAAAATGCTAGAATGCCTGGGAGAAGAGGTAGGTCTTAACCTGGCGCTGAAAAGACAACAATGTTGGTGCCAGGCGTACCTCATCAGGGAGATTGTTCTATAATTTGGGGGCCACCACTGAGAAGGCCCTTTTTCTTGTTACCATCCTCCGGGCTTCCCTCTGCGTAGGCACCCGGAGAAGGGCCTTCGATGTTGAGCGCAGTGTACGGGTAGGTTCATATCGGGAGAGGCGTTCCATCAAGTATCGTGGTCCCAAGCCGTGTAAGGCTTTATAGGTTAAAACCAGCACCTTGAATCGAGCCCGGAAACATATAGGCAGCCAATGCAAGCGGGCCAGAACTGGTGTTATATGTTCGGACCGCCTGGTCCGTGTTAACAATCTGGCCGCTGCATTTTGCACAAGCTGCAGTTTCCGAACCATCTTCAAAGGCAGCCCCACGTAGAGCGCATTGCAGTAATCTAGTTTAGAGGTTACCAGAGCGTGGACAACTGAAGCAAGGTCGTCCCTGTCCAGATAGGGGCTTAGCTGGGCCACCAACCGAAGTTGGTAGAAAGCACTCTGTGCCACCGAGGCTACTTGAGCCTCAAGTGACAGGGATGGTTCTAAAAGTACTCCCAAGCTACGAACCTGTTCCTTCAGGGGGAGTGCAACCCCATCCAGGACAGGTTGAGCATCCACCATCTGGTCAGAAGAACCACCCACTAACAGCATCTCAGTCTTGTCTAGATTGAGCCTCAGTTTGTTAGCTCTCATCCAGTCCATTGTCGCAGCCAGGCATCGGTTCAGCACATTGACAGCCTCACCTGAAAAAGATGAAAAGGAGAAGTAGAGCTGCGTGTCATCAGCATACTGGTGGCAACACACTCCAAAACTCCTGATGACCGCACCCAGCGGCTTCATGTAGATGTTAAAGAGCATGGGGGACAGAACTGACCCCTGCGGAACTCCATACTGGAGGGTCCAGGGTATCGAGCAATGCTCCCCAAGCACTACCTTCTGGAGACGACCCGCCAAGTAGGAGGAAAACCACTGCCACGCAGTACCTCCAACTCCCAGCTCAGCGAGCCTCCCCAGGAGGATACTATGGTCGATGGTATCAAAAGCCGCTGAGAGATCAAGGAGAATCAACAGAGTTACACTCCCCCTGTCTCTCTCCCGACAAAGGTCATCGTACAGGGCGACCAAGGCTGTCTCCGTGCCAAAACCAGGCCTGAAACCCGATTGAAATGGATCCAGATAATCAGTTTCATCCAAGAGTGTCTGGAGCTGGTCCGCAACCACTCGTTCTAGGACCTTGCCCAGAAATTGAACATTTGCTACTGGCCTATAGTTATTAACAATTTCTGGGTCCAGGGAAGATTTCTTCAGAAGCGGTCTCACTACCGCCTTTTTCAGGCAGTTAGGGACCACTCCCTCTCGCAATGAGGCGTTAATCACTTCCCTGGCCCAGCCGGCAGTTCCATCCCTGCTAGCTTTTATTAGCCAAGCGGGGCAAGGATCCAACACAGAAGTGGTTGCATGCACCTGTCCAAGCACCTTGTCAATGTCCTCGAGCTGCACCAATTGAAACTCATCCAAAAAATCAGGACAAGGCTGTGTTCTGGAGACCTCATATGATTCAACTTCTGTAATATTGGAGTCCAAGTCCTGGCGGATGCAAAAGATTTTATCTTGGAAGTGCCTAGCAAATTCATTACAGCGAGCCTTAGTTGGTTCTACCATGTCCCTAGGGCCAGAATGTAATAGCCCTCAGACAATTTTAAAGAGCTCCGCAGGGCGGCAGATATATGCTTTAATAGAGGTAGCAAAGTAACATTTTTTTGCCGCCCTCACTGCCCCTAGATACAACTTGGTATAGGCACTTACCAGTGCATAATTGCATCCATCAGGAGTCCGTCTCCATCTGCACTCAAGCCGTCACCTATATTGTTTCATCACTCTTAGCTCTGGAGTGTACCAAGGAGCCGTATGAGCTCTACACAGGAGAGGGCGCGCAGGAGCGATCATGTCAACTGCCCGGGTCGTTTCTGTATTCCACAGTTCAACCAGGGTTTCGACAGGAGCGCCAGCCCTATCAGCCGGAAAACTCCCCAGAGCCCTTTGAAAACCATCCGGATTCATTAGTCTCCGAGGGCGGACCATCTTAATGGGTCCTCCACCCTTGCAGAGGGGAGAAGCCGTTGCAAGTCTAAACTTCAACAAGCGGTGATCTGTCCATGACAAAGGGACTGATGTAAGATTCCCCACATTCAGATCACCATCTCCATGTCCAGTTGTGAAAACCAAGTCTAGAGTATGCCCTGCTACATGTGTTGGGCCAATAGCATGTTGGGACAGCCCCATGGTTGATGAGCTTCCGCCGGGCCTTCAGGCAGGCTTTTGGGGTGAGTTAGGTTTTTACTGTTATGGTTTTAAATTTTATCGTTTTAATGTATTGTTTTTTATCTTGTACGTCGCTCAGAGTGGCTGGACAACCAGCCAGATGGGCGACTAATAAATTTAATAAATAAATAAATGGCGGCCATGAAGTCCTGAGCCGCCCCAGATAAGGTGGCCTCAGCATGAACGTTGACATCCCCTAGCACCAACAGTCTAGGGGATCCCAACAATATATCTGAGACCACCTCCGTCAGCTCAGTTAGGGAGTCTGTTTGGCAGCGGGGTGGGCGGTACACAAACAGAATCCCCATATATCACTTAATAAACCCGCACTTACCATATTTACAGATATTAAAATACAGGGACATCACAGCACCCTTTGCCCCTTTTGTCATGCTCAGATTCTGCTTCTAATTTTATTAAATATACTGTACCATCTACCTATGATGACTACATTTCCCCCCTCTTGGCAGAAATATGGATGTTTGGACCAGACTTGATTATATGGAAATTGGTTAAAGCCCCATCTGTTTCATGTATAAATCTTTGTCTGTGATTTCAGCCACAGATATAGAGCAACCATACAGTTCTCTGAAATGTTTTGGCATGCCTGTGACTTTAGGTATAATCCTGAAGTTCTCCTGATATACAAACTTTTTGTTTCCTGGCATGAAAATATCAGTCTTTTAAAACACCTTTTGTGTCAAAAGATGATGGTTTGTTCGTCTGATGTATGGCAGTGATTGTCAGTAACTTTTGAAGCCCATCTAAATTTGGCAGTGAGGCATTTTCTTGTCACATAAGACATACTTGATAAATTTTCATGGTCTGTATACATGGCTTGGTAATTTTCAAACCTTCGATCCAAGGTGGAATTTCTGAAGAATTACTGAGAGGAGAAAGAAATTGTACTCCTTCGTATTGCTCTGGGTTGATGCTTGTTTGGCCTGTTTCCCACCTTTTGCAAACCCATAATGAGAGGCTTTCAGGAGGGGGAATTTTTTTTGGTGCTTTTTATTTTGCTCATTTGAATATTGGCCCTAAATGGATTTTCAGAAAGAGTAAAGGGCAGGCCAGGAGTATATCTATTGAGTTACATCATCTGAATTGTTAGTGTGGTGGCTTTTTTATATCACTGTTGTTCATATGGCATGTTTTGAGACCACAATCATAAGGTATTTTGTTTAAATAGACATCCTTCATATGGATGCAGGAAGTTGAACCATTGTTTTGAATTCTGGCCAAGCAGAACTCAGGGCCTCTAGGAACTAGGGGTGCCTTTGAGAGTGACGCATTTCCTCTCAGTGTCCCCTCTGTTTCCATTGCTTGCACAATCTGTTAAGAGATCCAGAGATGTCATAGATATCCTGCCCCAAATTTGGGAGGGGCAAAAATTATCCATGGATTTATCTATGCATTTTGCTGTCCTATATCTGTTGCTCACAGTAGGTTACCATCAGAAGTGACACACACTGTAAAAGAACTCTAAAGCTGTTAGTTAAAATCCCAGATCATTAAAAGTTTAATCCTTCACGCTAACAATGAATAAAGACGACCTTCAGTGTTTCTGGAAAGCACCCAGAAAGCACTGGAGTTGCAATGTCTGGGGGTAAGTATTTATTTATTTATTTATTATATTTATGTCCCACCCTTCCTCCCTGTAGGAGCCCATTGAATACCATGCAGTACCATTGAAATCAGTGGTATTTCACTCCTAATTGGACAATGTATACGATTCCTCGGTGAGTTTCCTAATTGTAGGCGGGTCAAGGAGAATGCCTCTCTCCACATTACATTTGCTGTCCAAAGGTGGATCAAATTTGTGATTAAATCAGGAAGATGCCTTAGTAGATCTGAAGGATCAGAACAGAACATGGAGAATGATTCTGTATCTCTAGTGCAGGGCCGACCCCGATTGTTTTGTTTCTTGTTCCTCTGGTTAGATCATTGGAAAAACATTATCCAAAGTCTCTCCTGGCACTCTGAAAATGATGTTGCCTGCAGTGATTTGTAGAAATCATTAAAGTATGTATTAAAAGATTACTGTTTGTCCTAGTCTTAATTTGTTAGATCTCTAATGACTGACTCTTTCCCCTCAAAGCTAACTGCTTGCAAATCTGAGGAAGGACCTTTCAAGGCCAAAAGGAGGGCTTTCCCCCCCTCCTTTTTTCCCACGTCACACATCTGCATGCGTTGGCTGCCATTAATTAAGGCTGATGAAATGGAAAATGCAGACAAAGCTCAAGTCCTTATTTTGATGGCTTTAGGAATGGATAAGAACCCAGGCATTCCAATTCATATACTCACACATCTTAGGAGCAGCCAAGCAAAGCAATAAGGAAGCTAACAGAGGGATAAGGCACACAAACTGGGGAAATAAATACTCCTGCTGGGAGGAAGGGCAGGAAATGAATGAATGAATGAATGAATGTTTGTGTTGCGTTGTTGTTGTTTACGTGCAACCATGGAATATAACCACCCAACTTCCTAGTTTGGCAAAGAAAACTCAGTGGCTCTTGGTTGCCAAAAGTGCTGCTAAGATGGAATAATTTTGGATATCTTGGGGCAAAGTATGAGTACGCCATAGAAGAATAGCAAAAGGAGTCTAAACTTTTGGGGAGCCTGTGACACAGTCTAGACTACAGGCTGACCAAACATTGGCTGAAGGCCAATTTAGAGCCAGGCTTCCTAACAGAAATTTTGGAGTGGGCCATGCTTACAATATCCCTATATCCCTCTCCTGGGACCCAACCATTGCATCCTGCTTATTTGCACAGTTGCTTTAAGAAATATTCTATCCCACATTCATAGGATATCCTTGTCCAGCCTTCCTGTGAAGAAAGCAACAGAGAGATGTCCTTCCCGCCCCTTGTGTGTGTGTGTGTGTTTGGTCATGCTCGCTGTTGTGATGCGATTTGTAGTCCAAACTGTAGAGCGCCAGGTTGTGGGAGACTGGCATATACAGGGTATTGGAGTTTTATGGGTCAAATGTCACAGGTCCCTTCTGCAAAGAACATCCCATTTAAAATGGGGAAGGAAGGAATGTAGGGGCAAACACATTTACAGGCAGTTGAAACTTGGCTGTTTGAGGACAAAGGGTATGAAACAGATTACACTTAAAAGGTGGGGTCAGACTGATTGGTCCATCTAGCTCAGTACTGGCAGTAAGTCTCCAGGATTTCAGACTGGTCTCTCCCATCCCTACCTGGAGATGTCAGAGATTGAACCTGGGACCTTCTGCATGCAGATCAGATGCTCTACCACTGAGGTACGGCCCTTAGTTACTTTTGATTATTAACATGTAGTATATTATCCTGGAAGAACATTAAGATGGAAGCACAACACCTTTGTGCCCCCTTCTCACTTTATTTTGAGCAATTGATGGCAGTCTTGGCAGTGGGAGAGGACTGACTGTGCCCCTTCATTTCTGAAGTTGGTTGCTAGGAGTTGTTGCCCTTGCCACAATGGTGGTGCCTTCAGAAGAAGCACCTTCATTGCCTGTGAAGAATGGGAAAGTCACTGCTGATCTGATGACTCACCAAAACGATCATGTAAACTAAGCTTTGGTTTCTTAAGATTTCGCTGCTCTGATTGTCTTTCTGCTACAGACATAAACACTTTCTTTATTTAGTTTTTATTTGTTTTGCTTTCTTTGTGTCCTTGACCTTAGGGTTCCAAGAGGAATAGAGGTGTAGCCTTAATCTCATTTTCTCCACCACGCTGAGTGGTAGGTTAAACTGATCTTGAAATGACTTGCTCAAAGCTACTGGTAATGGGTGTGTCTGTGTAAAATTCTGCATGATGTGGAAAAACTGGATAGAAGTTTTTCTTATGCTCTCATAATATGAAAATCAGGGCTCCTGCTGGGAGGAAGGGTGGGATATAAATAAAATAATAAATAAATAAAATAAATAAATCCGATGGAGCTGAATGGTGAGAGATTCAGGAGAGGAAAAATGAAGTTCTTCACACAGTACATACTTAAAAGTATGGAATTCACTATCACCATATGTAGTGATGGTCACCAACTTGGATTGCTTTAAAAGGGGATTAGGGAAATCTATTGATGATAAGGCTATCAATAGCTATTAGTTATAATGGCTTATTGCCTCCAGTATCAGATGCAGTTGCTGGGAAGAGCTATTGCGCTCTTGTCCTGCTTAAGAACATAACATAAGAACATGAGCCTTCTGGATCAGGCCAGCGGTTCATCTAGTCCAGCATCCTGTTCTCACAATGGCCAACCAGCTGTCCATGGGAAACCTGCAAGCAGGACCTGAGTGGCATGTGAAAGCATACTGCCTCTGCCTATGGAGGTAAAGCGTAGCTATCATGACTAGTAGCCACTGATAGCCTTATCCACCATGAATTTGTCTATTCCCCTTTTCAATCCATCCTAGCTGGTGGCCTCCTGTGGGAGCAAATTCTATAGTTTAACTATGCACTGTGTGAAAGGTACTTTCTTTTGTCTGTCCTGAATCTTCCAACATTCAGCTTCATTGGATGTCCATCAGTGATGGCATCATGAGAGGGAGAAAAAATTTTCTCTATCCACTCTCTCCATGCCATGCATATTTTATACACTTCTATCATGTCACCTCTTTACTCACCTTTTCTCTGAACTAAAAAGCCCCAAATGCAACAACCGTGTGGACTTCCAATAGGTATCTGGTGGACCGCTGTAGGAATGAAATGCTGGATGAAGAAAAGCTTTTGGTATGATTCAGCAAGGCTCTTCTTGTGTTCTTATGACTATTTCACTTCTGAAAAGTGAGACTATCTAGTACAGTGGTGGGAAACTGTGACATTTCAGATGTTGTTGGACCACAACTTCCATCATTGCAGCCAATGTGGCCAATGGCCATGGAGGATGGGAGTTGAAGTCCAGCAACATGGGATGCTACGGCTCCCTATCCCTGATCCAGTAATTGTTAACTAACAAGTAAAGCTCTAGCATAAAATGTGAATGAAAGTTTAAGGGAACTGTGAAGAAATCTTACTTTGGCTTGTGATGTAATCTTCTGGTCTCCATCAAAATATTACATCTGTTTGGTTGCCGTATGAGATGCTGCATTTTAATTTTTTTTGGCAGTAGGTAAAATAAATGCCATCTGTGTCCATCTGTTTTTGCTGTAACGACTGCAGTGTTTTAACCAGGCATTCGATGAAAGCACCTCAGGGCACTTAGTTGGGAATTGTCTTTTGCTGCATTGCTCAATAAGGAGACTCTGACTCAGGATGTGGAGATGTTTGGCACAGCATCTCCTTTCTCTGTATACAGTGATGTGGGGTTTCCTTGGGGGGGAAAATTCCTACACAAATGAGGCTAAACTTCCATTTGCGTTGGAAAATTTTTCAGTTTGCATCAGAAAATGTTCTGATGCTGTAAAGCAGGAGTGGAGAATCACTTTGGTACATCAGGCCACATGCAAAACTGGCCACTGCTCTGTGTGGCACTTTTGACAGGTGGGTGAGTCTATACCTGCTGGAAAGCAGTGGGGCTTGTGTTTAAATTTGGCATCAAATGGAAGGCTTACTTTCACCAGGGATCGGCATCACTCCTATTTAGAGCTCTTGAGTGGAACCAATCCTAGCAGATCTTGCATTTGGTGCCTAATTTAAATGGTGCTGAATGCATGTCCCACTTGCAAAGGATCATTTGGGAGTGCATTATAAGGCTCCCGGTTGTTCTTTTGCAGCTACAGTTTCCGATGTCATATGAACATCAGGTTCATATGACATCATCAGGAAAACAGCCTGGTGGGCCTAATTTAGTTTGTGAACTGAAAGTTCCCTCTGACTGCCCTGCAGAGTTATCTAATTTAGCACTCCAAGCTTGCCTGATTTTGTATCTGCAGTTGGAAGGCATTCATTGTTACTCACAAACTTTGTTGTTGTTATACTGATTTTATGAGTATAGTTTTTAATATCAGAAACAGTTTAATGTTATTTTAAATTAGAGTTCATTTTTTAATTATATCTGTCTATATTTACTTACGTATTATATGCTTTTAACTTTTGGTTTTAATTGTATCTGTTTTTTATCTGGAAGCCGCCGTGAGTTCCAATTTGGAAAAACGGCGGGGTATAAATAAAGTTAATAATAAAGTTAATAATAATAATAACGTGTCTATGTGCCTTCACATCAATATTGACATATAGCGACCTTCTGAATCAGCGACCTCCAATAGCATCTGTTATGAATCACCCTGTTCAGATCTTGTAAGTTCAGGTCTGTGGCTTCCTTTATGGAACCAATCCATCTCTTGTTTGGCCTTCCTCTTTTTCTACTCCCTTCTGTTTTCCCCAGCATTATTGTCTTTTCTAGTGAATCATGTGTTTTCATGATGTGTCCAAAGTATGATAACCTCAGTTTAGCTTCTAGCGATAGTTCTGGTTTAATTTGTTCTAACACCCAAGTATTTGTCTTTTTCGCAGTCCATTGTATCTGCAAAGCTCTCCTCCAACACCACATTTCAAATGAGTTTATTTTTCTCTTATCCGTTTTTTTCACTGTCCAACTTTCACATCCATACATAGTGATCAGGAATACCATGGTCTGAATGATCCTGACTTTAGTGTTCAGTGATACATTTGCATTTGAGGACCTTTTCTAGTTCTCTCATAGCTGCCCTTCCCAGTCCTAGCCTTCTTCTAATTTCTTGACTATTGTCTCCATTTTAGTTAATAACTGTGCCAAGTTCAATGACCTCATTGTCAACTTTAACATTACGTAAATTTTCTGTTGTCATTACTTTAGTCTTCTTGATGTTCAGTTGTAGTTCTGCTTTTGTGCTTTCCTCTTTAACTTTCATCAGCATTCGTTTCAAATCATTACTGGTTTCTGCTAGTAGTATGGTATTGTCTGCATATCTTAAATTATTGATATTTCTCCCTCCAATTTTCACACCTCCTTGATCTTGGTCCAATCCCGCTTTCCGTATGATATGTTCTGCATATAGATTAAACAAATAGGGTGATAAAATACTCCCTTGTCTCACACCTTTTCTGATTGGGAAGCAATCGGTTTCTCCATATTCTGTCCTTACAGTAGCCTCTTGTCCAGAGTATAGGTTGCACATCAGGACAGATGCATCAGATGCTGTGGCACCCCCATTTCTTTTAAAGCATTCCATAGTTTTTCATGATCTACACAATCAAAGGCTTTGCTATAAAAGCACAGGGTGATTTTGTTCTGAAATTCCTTGGTCCATTCCATTATCCAACATATGTTTGCAATATGATCTCTGGTGCCTCTTCCCTTTCTAAATCCAGCTTGGACGTCTGGCATTTCTCACTCCATATATGGTAACAGCCTTTGTTGTAGAAACTCACAAACCCAGGAAATTGAATTTTTTTCTGCGGAAAAATAGAACACTGGAAAATTTTCAAAAAAAGAAGAAGTCCATTTTGGAATGTTTCCACCCCACATCACTGTCTGTATACGATCTAATAATGGAAAATATCTTTTATTTGAACCAACTCAGTATGGTATACTTAGGGGTAGTCAACATGGTATCCTCCAGATGCTGCTGGACTACAATGCTCAACATCCTTGACCATTGGCTATATGGATGGAAGTTGCAATTGTGAACATCTAGAGCAGCGTTTCCCAACTAGTGGGCCACCAGATGTTGTTGGACCACAATTCCCATCTTTCCTGACCATTGGCAATGCTGGCTGAGGCTGATAGGAGTTGTGGTCCAACAACATCTGGTGGCCCTCTAGTTGGGAAACGCTAATCTAGAGGGTACCATGTTGGCTACCTCTGGAGCAGCGGCCAAGAGATGGTAGGCCAGTACTTGTCTGAAAGATGGGAATTTATTATTTATTATTGCTTAAAATTTTATTTTGTATTAATCAAAGATCCCTCAAGAATGGCTAACATTCTTGCTGTAGGGCAGTTGGAATGTGGTACTGCAGGCAGAAGACTACAGTGGGCAAGCAGACTCTAGAACAGCAGTGGGGAACCTTAGTGCTGAGGACCAAATGTGGCCCTCCTGGCCCCTCTATCCAGCATGTAACTCATGGAAGTGGGGGAAACCATGTAAACCACTCTGACCTCTCTCTAATGGAAGTTGCAGTGCAGCAACATCTGGAAGGTGACAGATTTCCCACCCTTAGTTTGGATCCTACACACCAGTTTTCTATACTGTTTAGTGTTCATTGATTAGCTTCTTCCTCATACCAGATTTAATAATCCTGGAGATGATCAGATAGCAACGGTAGCGTCTTGAATGTGAAAGGCCTCTGTATTGAGATAATCCATCTGGCATTATACGAAATAGTTTTAGCAGAAATGGTGAAGTGTATGAATGAGACATATTGCTTGACAATTCAGTTGGTTAGTGTCACTGGGATTTTCTCCTGTACGTACATCAGGCCACCTCATCAAATAATGACTGACAGTTCTATAAGCAGGGTTGTTTACCCACTGAAATACATATATCTCACCATTGCATTACTTCAAAGTATTCTATTTGTTCTACCTCCAAGTTGCCCGGAGGCCATGGGAGGAGGCTTTCTCCTTTCTAAAGGAAATTGTCACCTTTGCATCCTCGCAGGTCAGTTTGCACTGGGAGACATCAGATCTCTTATTGACAGTTGCATTCCTTTAATTCTTAAAAAGTCAGCAAATCCCTGCAGTTCATCACTTAAAATCCTAGCTGATGGGGCTGTAAAAACTGCTATGCCTATTTGTTTATCTCCTGGCATTCTAAAGTATTTCGGTCTGTGTTTATGTGCATATTCTGTCTTCGTTTAGCGATTGCCTTGCATGCTTGAAAAGCTTCTTTCCAAAGGGTAATGGAAAAGGGGGCAAGCATCCTATATTTTACAGTGTCAATGCTCGCTACTTATTCAGAATGAAAATAATGTTTAATGGCTTGCACTTGCTCAGGGCTGCAGTTGATGGTATGAATTGGTTCGAAGGTAGTAATTTACCACCTCCAAGGAGAAGAGAAAACATTGTTTGCTGTCATCCTGTGTATACGTATTTGGGAGCAAGTCCCACTGAACTCAGCGGAGCTTACTTCTGAGTCGACATGCATGGGATTTGCCTGTTTTTCTCTCTTTTTTTTAAAAAAAACTGCTGCATTCAGTTTTCTCCCATTTAGATCCATTTGTGCATTAAAATTTTCTACTGATTGGTTGGGTCCCACAAGTGGCTTGTGCCCCAGAAGGAAAAAGATGGACATAACAATAAAAATAAAAAAGTAAGTTCTAATCCTACGTTGGGAATATAATGTGTCTCATCTGCAAAGGCTGCAGACCTTTAATATGGAAGTTTTGCAACAATGCTTTTATGGCAGATTTCTGGCAGTTGTTCCCTTTAGCCTCTAATGCTCTTGGCCATAGGTGGCCAACATGGTGCTCTCCAGATGTTATTGAACTACAACTCCAGTCATACCCAAGCAGCAGGATTTCACCCAGTCCTACTGGGAGATGTCAGGATTGAACCTGGGACCTTCTGCATGCAAGGCAGATGCTCTATGACTGAGCTGTGACCCTTCCCCTAGTTCCTTGGTCCCTGTGTACAATGACCTGCACAGCCATACAAGCAGCCTAATTTGTCTTCCCTGAATGGGTTTTCCTCCCTTGCAGTGGTGTGTTCCTGTTTTTACATTTGTGAGTTGGGCTTGGATCACTGGCTTAAGCAGAACCTATCAAAGGACAATTCATTTTAAAATTGTCTTGTCTGTGGCAGATTTTCTTTTTGCTCCTGTCTGGTTTTCCCCCCTGAGGTTTTGAGAACAGCTTTCAAAGGGAGCCCGAGATCAAAAGTTTCTTTTTAAAAAAAAAAAAATTGTGGCTGATCACAATATCCTGGGCTGGAGACCAAATGCTTTGCTGACTCCCACATACCTCTTCTTGTTGACCCATCCATCTCTCATTTCTTTATGGTCTCCTAATTAAATAGTTAGAAATGCTCAGATATCAAAATATGTGCTGGCAAATGGTATACTATTAAATATAAATACAGTAATACCTCAGTTAACAAATTCTCCAGGAACAAGCTCCATTTAAGGAAGGCTTTTTTTAAAAGGTGAAACTGACCAGCTTTGCTTTGCTGTGATATACTTTCAAGCTTGTGCCTTTGCTTTAAAGTGAAACTGACCAGCCTGTGTGTTTGCTTTGCTTTAAAGAGATCTCTTGCTTTCGCCCAGGGTTGAGGAGGGAAGGATCCAATACAATCCAGAGGAGGAGAAAGAGGGGAGAGAGGAGTGGGAATGGGTGGGTGCTGGGTAGGCTGCCTTTAAAGCCCCTGTTGAAGCTGCCCCCACCATCTATGAGCAGGAACCTATCCCTATTCTTTCCATGTGATTCCTACCTCTGGTACCAAAGTTTCTGTTAAAGAAGTAATATCCAAGAATGCATCTACTTTGTTAACTGAGGCATTACTGTAAAGAGAATAACTATCATTTAGAATATGTAATGTAATATAATAAATAGTATATACCCTTATTATGTGAGACAAAATAATAAATTGCCATGAAGAGAGCCTTTATGGGAGTGGCCCTTTTTGTGGAATCAGGGCTAGCTTCTATCTTGTAGTCTTCAGACAGAGCTACAAGACCCACTTATTTCAGGAGGCTGACTTGATGAGAGGTTGCTCTGAATTTCTATGTTTTCTGGCTGCTGAATTTGCAGAATTTTGCAGTGTGTTTTATATAACTGGGTGATTTTACTGTATTTATGCAAAGTGTCGTGAGCCTGAGAAAGACAGTATATAAATACTTCAAATAAATACATTTTAAAAATGTGTATACTTCTCTCTCTCAGCCAAAAATGTTTCTCCAAATACTACATAAAACTCTTTAAGAGTTAGGCACTATGTTTGAAAAATGGAATTATAAATGTGTAATTACTTTTGTTTGAAAATGTTGTCCTATATATTTTGCAAATGCAGTAATTGGCAGTAGCCCATCATCAGCGACCAGTCACAACAATTTAAATTGCTTTTTTAAAAAAATGTGTTTTTAAATATGCATATTTGTTTTTAATGTTTTTAATTGTTGTAAACTGCCCAGAGAGCTTTGGCTATGGGGCGGTATACAAATGAAATAAATAAATAACTAAATAAATAAATAGTTTGAGGGCAAAACCAAATGTGATGAGGTGGACATTTAGAAAATGATAGAATATGAAATGATAGAAAATATGAAATGATAGAAAATGAAAATAAAACTGGCAGTATTGTAAAACTTGTACAAAAAAATGTGTGCCAGTACACATTATTAAATGTGTATATAACATTGTTTTAAAAATATGGTTGGCATAGATTTGTACGAGTGTTACATTTTTGGAATACTGTGGATAGATCTGGCTGCCCCATCTAAAAAGGGATATCTTAAGAGCTGAAAAAGGTTACAAAAAGAAGGAATACAGGAAGCTGCCTTATATTGAGCCACACCATTGGTTCATCTAGCTTAGTATTGTCTACACTGACTGGCAGTGTTGAACCTGGGACCTTCTGCATACAAGGTAGATGCTCTTCTACAGAGCTAGGGCAAGCAAAATGATCAGGGGGTTGGGACTCTATGCTTATAAGGTATGTCCAAAGTATTTGGGCCTTTTTAGTTTAGAAAAAAGATGACTGATAGGGCTAGAGCAGGCATGGGAAACTCTGGTCTGTGGGCCAAATTAAGCCCGGCAGGGGTCCTAATTTGGCCCACAAGGCAGTTTTCACAAGCCATGCCCACCTGCCCCATAGCTTAAATCATATATGATATCAGATGTGGGGCAGGTAAACACATGGCTGCAAAAGAACAATTGGAAGCCTTAAAATGTGCTCCTTATTGTCCCTTGGTAAGTGTGGCTTGCATTTGGCACCTGTTAACTTACAGTGCAACCCTATACATGTTTATGTGGAAAACAATCCTATTATGTTCAATGAAATTCAGTGAGGTAGGTGTGCATTGGATTGCAGGCTTGGGTTTGGGTTGCATTCCAATAGCCGAATTATGGAGCTAAAAAACATCTTCAGCTAGTTTAAGGCTCCACCTACAATATACATTTAAATCAGCATCATACCATTTTCAGAGCCATGGATTCCGCCAAAGAATCCTGGGAAGTGTTGTTATGAAAGGTGCTGAGATTGTTCAGAGACCCCTATTCCTCACACAGAGCTATAATACTGATACTAAGGAAACATTGGAAGCCCGCTGCAACGAATTTGCGGAGCACTTCCAGGACAAGATTGCTTGCATCCGTCGGGACTTAGACTCTGATGTTATGACAGATGACTCCATTGAAGTGTCCAGAGTGTCCTTCATTGTTGGATGAGTTTCAGTTGGTGCAGCTCGAGGAAGTGGACAAGGTGCTTGGAATGGTGTGGGCGACCACGTCTGCCCTTGATCCTTGCCCATCTTGGCTGGTGAAGGCCGGCAGGGCTGTAACCACCGGCTGGGCCAAAGAGGAGATAAACGTCTCCTTGAGAGAGGGAGTAGTCCCTGGTAGTCTCAAGGAGGCAGTAGTGAGACCTCTTTTGAAGAAACCTTCTTTGGACCCAGATATTTTGAACAACTATAGACTGGTGGCGAATGTCCCTTTTTTGGGCAAGGTCTTGGAGCGGGTGGTCGCCGGCCAGCTCCAGGCGCTCTTGGATGATACCGATTATCTGGATCCATTTCAATCCGGTTTTAGGCCCGGTTTTGGCACTGAAACAGCCTTGGTCGCTCTGTATGATGACCTTTGTCGGGAGAGGGACAGGGGGAGTGTGACTCTGTTGATTCTCCTTGATCTCTCAGCGGCGTTTGATACCATCGACCATGGTATCCTTCTGGGGAGGCTCGCGGAGTTGGGAGTTGGGGGCACTGCTTGGCAGTGGCTCTGCTCCTACTTAGCGGATCGTCGCCAGAAGGTAGTGCTTGGGGAACATTGCTCGGCACCCTGGACTCTCCATTGTGGAGTCCCTCAGGGGTCGGTCTTGTCCCCCATGCTCTTTAACATCTACATGCAGCCTCTGGGTGCGGTCATCAGGAGTTTTGGAGTGCGTTGCCATCAGTACGCTGATGACACGCAACTCTACTTCTCCTTTTCACCTTCTTCAGGTGAGGCTGTTGATGTGCTGAACCGTTGCCTGACCGCGATAATGGACTGGATGAGAGCTAATAAACTGAAACTTAATCCAGACAAGACTGAGACACTGTTGGTGAGCTCTTTACCTGCCCAGATGGTGGATGTTCATCCTGTTCTAGATGGGGTTACACTCCCCTTGAAGGAACAGGTTCGTAGTTTGGGGGTCCTTTTTGACCCTTCCTTGTCGCTTGAGGCTCAAGTGGCCTCGGTGGCACGGAATGCGTTTTACCATCTTCGCTTAGTAGCCCAACTACGCCCCTATCTGGACAGTGACGATCTCGCCTCAGTTGTTCACGCTCTGGTAACCTCTAGACTGGACTACTGTAATGCGCTCTACGTAGGGCTGCCCTTGAAGACAGTGCAAAATGCGGCAGCCAGGTTGTTGACGAGGACCCGCTGGTCTGCGCATATAACACCTGTCCTGGCCTGCCTGCACTGGCTGCCTATTTGTTTCCGAGCCAGATTCAAGGTGCTGGTTTTGACCTATAAAGCCTTATACGGTGTGGGACCACAATACCTTGTGGAACGCCTCTCCCGATATGAACCTACCCATTCACTTCGTTCAGTATCCAAGGCCCTCCTCCAGGTACCAACTCATCAGGATGCCCGGAGGATTGTTATTACATCTAGGGCCTTTTCTGTGGTGGCCCCCGAACTGTGGAACAGCCTACCTGAGGAGATACGCCTGGTGCCTTCGGTACTTTCTTTTAGGCACCAGGTTAAGACCTGGCTATACTCCCAGGCATTTTAATGTTCAATGTGTTTCATTTAATGTTTTTCGTTTAACTTGTTGCTGATTTTATTGTAATTTTATTGTAAACATTGTATTTTAATCTTGTTTTGTTCACCGCCCAGAGAGCTGCTCGCTATGGGCGGTTTAAAAATGAAATAAATAAATAAATGAATGAATAAATAATTCCCAGGATTCCCTGGGAAGAAGGATTGATTGTTAAATCACTCTGGGAATTATAGAGGATCTCTTAACAACTATTAGTACCCTTAACCAATTACAATTCCCAGGATCCTTTGGGGGAAGTCATGATCATTTAAACTGGTATAATACTGCTATAAATGTGTAGCACAGATGTGACAGTGTTGAAATAAGCACTATGGCTGTTTACTCAGTTTCTAAGTCAAAGCCACCAAATGTTACATCAGGGAAATGGTTCAAGTCTTATCAAACCTCCAACGTTCAATGTTTGAACAGTTGGAACGGCCATCTATCTATTTGTAGAAAGATATTAAAGGGTGGTATACTGAGTGATAGTTTACAGTCAAGTAATTTTACCCGTTAGGGGGTTCTTATTTGAATGAAAGCTTCCTTCTTTGTGTGTGTGAATGATTTATGGGGAGGGTTTTTTTTAATGCATTGCTTTAAGTAGGCATCAAATCTTTGAACATGCTGCGTAAAATTGGGAACTTTTGAAAAGAACTCATAAATATGGCTCTATTATTCACTTCTGATTGGCTCCTCTCGGATGTGTTGTGTAGTTTATCACCAAGCAGCAACAGGAAGATATTTAAAGCATGTAGACGTTATAACTTAAACCCTGTAGTAATGTAATTATTCCATCACTCACAGCGTCCCAAAATAACCTCAAGCCTTTGGGATCTGAGGATGTTAATGTTACGGGGCATATTGCTGTATTTAAACAAAGAAAGCTCCTTTTAAGCTAAAGAGAGCTACTGTCGTGTCAGCCTTTCTTCTATAGCTTTTGCAGCCAAACCTTTTGAAAGAATCTTGTACTTGTTTGATCAGATAACAATGGGAGAATTCCGTGCTGGGCCTTGATACCATAGTAGTGTTTTACTTGTGTGGTGAAGAGAATAAAAATTTAAGAGTTTTCTTTATACAGTACATGGAATGGATGTCTCATATTTAAAAACTGGATACAAGTGGCTTACATAATAAGAACATAAGAACATAAGAAGAGCCTGCTGGATCAGGCCAGTGGCCCATCTAGTCCAGCATCCTGTTCTCACGGTGGCCAACCAGGTGCCTGGGGGAAGCCCGCAAGCAGGACCCGAGTGCAAGAACACTCTCCCCTCCTGAGGCTTCCGGCAACTGGTTTTCAGAAGCATGCTGCCTCTGACTAGGGTGGCAGAGCACAGCCATCACGGCTAGTAGCCATTGATAGCCCTGTCCTCCATGAATTTGTCTAATCTTCTTTTAAAGCCGTCCAAGCTGGTGGCCATTACTGCATCTTGTGGGAGCAAATTCCATAGTTTAACTATGCGCTGAGTAAAGAAGTACTTCCTTTTGTCTGTCCTGAATCTTCCAACATTCAGCTTCTTTGAATGTCCACAAGTTCTAGTATTATGAGAGAGGGAGAAGAACTTTTCTCTATCCACTTTCTCAATGCCATGCATAATTTTATACACTTCTATCATGTCTCCTCTGACCCACCTTTTCTCTAAACTAAAAAGCCCCAAATGCTGCAACCTTTCCTCGTAAGGGAGTCGCTCCATCCCCTTGATCATTCTGGTTGCCCTCTTCTGAACCTTTTCCAACTCTATAATATCCTTTATGAGATGAGGCGACCAGAACTGTACACAGTATTCCAAATGCGGCCGCACCATAGATTTATACAACGGCATTATGATATCGGCTGTTTTATTTTCAATACCTTTCCTAATTATCGCTAGCATGGAATTTGCCTTTTTCACAGCTGCCGCACACTGGGTCGACATTTTCATCGTGCTGTCCACTACAACCCCGAGGTCTCTCTCCTGGTCGGTCACCGCCAGTTCAGACCCCATGAGCGTATATGTGAAATTCAGATTTTTTGCTCCAATATGCATAATTTTACACTTGTTTATATTGAATTGCATTTGCCATTTTTCTGCCCATTCACTCAGTTTGGAGAGATCTTTTTGGAGCTCTTCGCAATCCCTTTTTGTTTTAACAACCCTGAACAATTTAGTGTCGTCAGCAAACTTGGCCACTTCACTGCTCACTCCTAATTCTAGGTCATTAATGAACAAGTTGAAAAGTACAGGTCCCAATACCGATCCTTGAGGGACTCCACTTTCTACAGCCCTCCATTGGGAGAACTGTCCGTTTATTCCTACTCTCTGCTTTCTGCTTCTTAACCAATTCCTTATCCACAAGAGGACCTCTCCTCTTATTCCATGACTGCTAAGCTTCCTCAGAAGTCTTTGGTGAGGTACCTTGTCAAACGCTTTTTGAAAGTCTAAGTACACTATGTCCACTGGATCACCTCTATCTATATGCTTGTTGACACTCTCAAAGAATTCTAATAGGTTACTGAGACAGGACTTTCCCTTGCAGAAGCCATGCTGGCTCTGCTTCAGCAAGGCTCGTTCTTCTATGTGCTTGGTTAATCTAGCTTTAATAATACTTTCTACCAGTTTTCCAGGGACAGAAGTTAAGCTAACTGGCCTGTAATTTCCGGGATCCCCCCTGGATCCCTTTTTGAAGATTGGCGTTACATTTGCCACTTTCCAGTCCTCAGGCACAGAGGAGGACCCGAGGGACAAGTTACATATTTTAGTTAGCAGATCAGCAATTTCACATTTGAGTTCTTTGAGAACTCTCGGGTGGATGCCATCCGGGCCCGGTGATTTGTCAGTTTTTATATTGTCCATTAAGCCTAGAACTTCCTCTCTCGTTACCACTATTTGTCTCAGTTCCTCAGAATCCCTTCCTGTAAATGTTAGTTCAGGTTCAGGGATCTGCCCTATATCTTCCACTGTGAAGACAGATGCAAAGAATTCATTTAGCTTCTCTGCAATCTCCTTATCGTTCTTTAGTACACCTTTGACTCCCTTATCATCCAAGGGTCCAATTGTCTCCCTAGATGGTCTCCTGCTTTGAATGTATTTATAGAATTTTTTGTTGTTGGTTTTTATGTTCTTAGCAATAATAAAGGTGTGTTTAGGAATGTAAGAAGCTACTTTGTAGTGAATCAAACCATCTAGCTCAGTATTGTCTAAACCAGCGTTTGTTAACCCAGGGTCCCCAGATGTTGTTGGACTACAACTCCCATCAGCCCTGATCATTGGCTGAGCTGGCTGGGGATGATAGGAATTGTAGGCCAGCAGCATATGGGGACACAAGATTGAAGAACATTGGCTCTACCAGCCTTCCCCAACCTGGTGCCTTCCAGAGATGGAATTGGATTACAACTGTCATCATCTCTGGCCATGCCAAAACCAGTTAGAGGGCACCAGGTTGGCTGGGGTTGCCAAGGTTTCAGACAGGGTTTTCCATAGCCTGAAGGGGAACTGTCAAGAGCCTGGCTGGGAGTCCAGAGTTTGTGCATTCAAATCCCCGCTCGTGTCTCCTGGGTGTCAAGGCCAGCTAAAGATCACCCCCACAGTGAGTGGCTCAGGGGTTATGTGCCCTGCCACCTGTGCAGCCGTGGGCAAGCTGCAGAGTCCCAAGGAGCCCAGTTGCCCCCCAGCTGGCAGTTGCGGACAAGGAAGGGGCTGGCTTGTGCAGCTGTGGCAAGCTGAGCAGGCCCTAGCCAGCTGGGGAGGACTAGCCTCAGAGGGAGGCAATGGTAAACCCCCTCTGAATACTGCTTACCATGAAAACCCTATTCATAGGGTCACCATAAGTCGGGATCGACTTGAAGGCAGTCCATTTCCATTTTCCACCACTGAGTTATGTCATGTCTCTTTGGGTTGCATGAGAGATGGAAATGTTGTTGTCCATGTTAATATCCTGGAGAAGTGTTCAGTCATAGGACTGGTTTTCTCTGAATTAAAAAAAGAAAAGGAAACAAAATCCAACCATCACGAGATACGAGGATTTCTTAAAACAGGTGCTTCAGATAGATGTTGTTGGCATTTCTGGAGCAAAATAGTAAGACATAATGAGTTACTTTCCATTTGTTGTGTCTTTTTGTTATAAACACTAAACAGGCTGTTGGGCGTCTCCCCGAAGAGTCTACTAAAATCTTTGTGTTGCTAACAAAACTAATTTTCTTGTGACATTTTATGCTGAAGCAATCTGATAAGCATTAATGCTATAAACCAATGCACAGAAAATCCTCAGAGGAAGCCCTTTCCTTGTATGGGCTTCATTCCTCTAAGAGCACACACTTCTGGCTGCACAGAACAAAATCCAGATGCCATGAATGCCAGATGGTTGCAACGTGTATGTACATGACTGAAGGACAGAAACCTGACTGGGAGTTATTCCCTAGTTAGCCACACAATAGCATTTTGACTCCAAGAGTTCAGAGAGATTGATCCATCAAATCTTAGATCTTGTAAACAAGGCACTTTTTACATATTTTGCATTGAAACCAGTTTGGGCCCTGATCTGTTTCTTTCACCTTGTTCAGGACTTTGCCTTCTGCCTTAAAATCTACTGCAGCTTTTTTTCTGAACCACCAAAACTGTACCTGTATCTTTTTGTGCTGTTCTTCTGTACCCTATTTATTATTGCGCTATGCCAAAACTGTCTCCTGCACCTCCCCCCCGCCTTGCACCATTCTCTATTAATTAATGAGAAAAGGGGAGAGAAAATGTTGGTGAGATTCTTGTGGATGGGGTTTGTGTCATGCTTACCATACTTTTGAGCTGGCTCAGGTGTGTTTGTGGATGTGCTTTTGTTCATTCTACAAATAATCTTGCCAGAGTCTTCACTCTGAGCCTACTTGGGTGCTCACTCTCAAATTAAAGCCCACAGGAAGACATCATGAAGTTATTCCTCCCGTGGGGCTTTTTCAGATCAGGAAGTGTGGGCAGTTGGCTACAGAGTGCTAGAGAAATGTTTATTGGATCATTAGAGGATCCTGCTGGATCAGGCCAGAGGCCCATCATGTCGAGCATTCTATTCTCACAGTGGCCAACCAGATGCCCATGGGAAGCACAAGAGCACTCTCCCCTCCTGCAGTTCCCAGCAACTGGTATTTGGAAGCATACCGCCTCCAACTAAGGAGGTAGAGCACAGCCATCATGGCTAGTAGCCATTGATGGCCATAAGTTTCAAGAAGCGCATGTATGCATGCGTGTGCACACACTCAGCCCCCTTGCAACAATAAGGTCAGCTTAAACCCCCACACCCACCAAAATTCTAAAGTACCCTGGGAATGAGGCAGAAAAATGGGAGTCTCTTTTGTAGAAGAAGGAAACTTTCTGGGAACAGGAGGATAGATTTCAGCACAGCACTAGTTCATTTATTCCTTGGCCTAGTACAGACGTAGGGCCAACTCCCTGCAAATCACAGACTGCAAATTGAGAGCCAGTCTTTGAAAAAAGAACTACTCTGTACGGTTGCTCTCTTTCTTGGTACTCTGTAGAGTTGCGCTGGTGCACGGTGTGCATATTCATAATCTGTGCTTTGAGAGGTAGTAATTATCAAGCAGATGTAGAGTACAATGGTACTGAGGCTTTTAAGCAGCTTACTGATACAGCAGTTTAGGAAATGTTTACTAGCTATAGTAACATTATTTCTGGTTGCCTGTCTTAGTTCGTTTCAGATTAATCCGTCTTTTGCTTGGAATGAAAATGAATTGAGTCAGTAACTTCAGGAGTTATGTAAAATCTGTTATGTTGCTAAATCAATGTGCAGAATTTTATGTACGCTGCTGAAATTGGAATGTCAATTTGATACAAATTCTCCCAAACAGTGTTGGATGAGCTGATCTGCTCTCAAATGAGAAATTTGGAAACTTTCATTTAGGTAGGATTCCAGAGTTGCACTGTCCTGTTATTGTGTCATGGTGGGCATTTTTGTTCAGCAAATATAATCATACGTGACAGGGCCATGACTCTCTTTTTCTCCTGTTCCGATTGTGCGTAATTAAAATAAAATAACCATAGAATCATAGGAATCTGCCTTATACTGAGTCAGACCATTGGTCCATCTAGCTCAGTACTGTCTGCATTGACTAGCAGTGGCTCTCCAGGATTTCAGACAGAGGTAGCCTTCCTTGGAGATTCTGGGGATTGAACCTGGGACCTTTTGCATGCATATCATGTGCTCTACCACTGAGTCACAGCCTTCCCCCTGTCTTTAGTAGCAATTTAAGGAACACGGTGGATGCCAAAGAACAGGTGGGTGGCACGTTGTACTTGGTCTGTGATGTGCTTCTAAACTGTGCAGAGTTGGCTTGTGTGATTTTATGTTGTGCTTCTATCTGTCTATTTGCTTCTCATGGAATTAGTTATCAGCAAAGCATCTGAGATGAGAGCCAGTCTGGCATAGTGGTTAGAGTGTTGGACTACGACCTGGGAGACCAGGGTTCGAATCCCCACACAGCCATGAAGGTCACTGGGTGACCTTGGGCCAGTCACTGCCTCTCAGCCTCAGAGGAAGGCAATGGTAACCCTCCGCCGACTTACCATGAAAGCCCTATTCATAGGGTTGCCCATAAATTGGAATCAACTTGAAGGCAGTCCATTTCCATTTTCAAAGCATCTTGTACTTGTACTTGTTGGACACCCATCACCCTCCTAGTTGTGCCTCTTGGGGCAGAAAAAAAAGATATCTAGAATGAGATGTGACATTGCGCTCTTGTTATTCCATAACAATGCAATAATACAAACAATAAGCAAGAGGAAGAATATTAATTCATTAAAAATATGTAATTTTTAAATAAGGGGGAGGGAGTCTTCTTGGGCAATTCAGACTTTCAAGAGCCACAGATCACTAGTAGAGCAAAATGTTTTGCATGTATAAGCTCCCAGGTTCAATCCCTGGTACCTCCAGGAAGGGCTGGGTGGTACCCCATCTAAAAACCTGGAGAACCACTGCTGGTCAGTCTAGATAACACTGGCATAGATGGATCAATAGTCTAATTCAGTGTAAGTTTTTGTTGTTGTTGTTGTTATGTTCCTTCGAGTCGATTACAACTTATGGCAACCCTACGAATCAGCAACCTCCAGTAGAATCTGTTCTTCCATCACTATCTTGTGTTGCATTTTGGATACTCTGTTCATAGGGTTTTCGTGGTAAGAGGTAGTCAGAGGTGGTTTACCACTACCTTCCTCTGAGTTTGCATGCATCTCAGTCCTGGTGTATCAGCTTTGGCCATTCCCCCTTGGGTGACCCTGCTAGGAGTCTAGCCTCTTGGTCTACACTCCTGATGGCATCGCTCTCAGCTTCTTCGACATTCTCAAACCCTCTTGCCACATTAAGGTGTGCATCCTAGAGGAAGTCAGTGTAATCTAGCTTCCTATATTCCTGAACTCCATTTATAGGTGACAGAGCTGGGTGACGGGCAGTAGATGGGGGAACCAGGTGTTTTTTCAGGAAGCCAGAGCTGGGGAAGTGTGCCAACCTTTTATAGCTCTTCCTGGGTAGGAGGGTCCACTGGCCAATCCAGATCCTGAAAATACTTCACTGCCCATAGCAGTTCTGTGGCGTAACCACAGGTGGCAGCTAGATGTAGAACTAAAAGCCCATCCCAACAGTGATTGCATTTCATGATTCTCTCTCGTTGAGTTTTAACTGTCTTTCTCTTCAAGCTGTTACTATTTTACATGCAATAAGATTGAGCTTATATGTTCAGTAAGAACTGGACCACATGCCCTCTTTGGCCCACAGTTTCTGCTGGAATATACTGGGCTTGTGCTGAGTCCTAGCCTTAGATATGTGCAGTGAGGTGGGTGTATGACTGTCCCCAGAAAATATTGAGAACTGGACAGCTTGGGTTTTAGCACACCTCACCATGCCAGAAGGTTCATCGGACGTTTGTGGGTTGCTAAAAGCCGAGTCTATTTAGAGCTTGATGCATTTCTGTGGCACTTGCACAACCTTCTTTGGTGCACACTGCAGGGTCTGAAGCTTGGTATGGACTGAGCAATTTGTAATGGGGAGCCATGCACTGAAGGGCTAGTGTGGGTGCATAAATATGCTATGCTGACTTGTGATGGAACCTTAGTAACCATAAGGGCTAGGTACTTACTGAACACATTTTTTAAATTGTTTTAAATTTTTAAATTGTGTTTTAAATTGTTTTTAAAATATATGTTTTAAATTGTATATTTGTTTTAATGTTTTTGGTTGCTGTAAAATGCCCAGAGAGCTTCGGCTATGGGGCGGTATACAAGTGCAACAAATAAATAAATAAATAATAAGACCTGGAATTTTCAAGATTGTAGCAACAGCCTTTAGGCTATATGTCTCCCCCCGCCCTCTTATATTTTGTCCTGTTTTCTCTGACTTGTGTTAGGTACAAGGAGCTATATGCAGGCATGGAAAGCTTCAGATTTTGGCAGTTCACTATTTGACTTTTGAATTATTATTGTGCCTCGTGCCAGTGTTGTCTATAGAGAGACCAGAGTAATTTAAATGTTTTGTTTATCCAATTTGGTTGTCCTTTCTGTTCTTTTAGATGAATGAGAGTATATTCCCGATCCATCCAAAAAGTCCTAGGTTGACACAAAAAAATGCGGGCAAATCACAACAAAGGATTTTTCCTACCAGTCAAAATCGGTATTTGCTGATGTGAGGAAAAACCAGACTTTCTTCTTGCAGAATTTCCTTCTAGGAAAGGGCAAGAAAATATCCTCTGTTCATTTTTACAGTGTTGCTTGGTTTTCCCGAGTTGTGGGACGACAAAAAGAAAAGGCTGCTGTGGATTGATTCCTTGGGAAGGAGGGATCAAAGCTCAGGGGTAGAGCATATGCTTTTTATGCATAAAGGTCCAGGTTCAATCCCTGGCATCTCCATGTAATGGGAAAGACTGCTGCTGGAGATGCACTGACAGTCAGTATCTCCTGGTCCTCCCCAATAACATCTGGTGCCCTCCAGATGTTGTTGGACTCAAACACCCATCAGCCCCAGCCAGCATGGCCAATAGCAAGTAATGATGGGAGTTGTGGATAGGTGCCATGTCTGTTGTCTTTTTGATGCCTCCTGAAGACCTTTGTTTTTCAACAAGCTCCACTTTTAAGTGGAGGTCTTTATCCCAGTCTGCATCTGTATTAGAATTATTTGTGTTTATATTTGGAACTGTTTCCACATTTTTCTAGTTTTATGGTTTCAATGGTTTTATCTGGTTTTCTTAATAGTTGCATATTTTATTGTTGTAGCCCACCCTGGGACCTTGCAGGTAAGAAATACATAAATAAGCAAATCGTCCAGCAACATCTAGAGGACAGCAAGTTGTGGAAGCCTGGGGTTAGACAGTGCTAGGCTAATTAAACAAATAATATGACCTTGTATGAAGCAGTGCCCTGTGTTAATGAGGTTAGGGACTCAAAGTGTTGTTGTTGTATTGTAAGTCCATCTGCTTTTTTTAAAAGCTTCCATAATGAAATGTTTTGAGAGGTTTCCCTCTCTCTCTCCACATTTAAACATTTTATCCATTCTAGTTTGACTTTATTAAATATATAAATGAGGGAGCAGGAGCCCCAAATACACCCTCAAGGTATGGAAGTTTATGGAACTTTTGATATCTAAAAGACTTAACATGGGAGATCAGTGACTCATATCTTGGGAAGTCTACGACGCAGACTGTGAGACTTGTGAAGAGAAAGAGAATAATCAGACTAAATGCTGACTTTTGTTTTCAGTTCTATTTATTTTTACTTACCTTTGTTGTAATTCTGGGGATTTCCTTCATGTGTTTATTGTTTATGATTCGTAGTGTGTCTCGTCTGTGTGTCTGGCACACACATATCACAAACCAACCTTATCTTTTGTTATTTTGCATCTTTCCTAGCATAGGAACACTTCCTCTACCCCAAAATCATCCTGATAGTATCTTGGGGATTCAAGCTGCCTCTGCTGATTGTGGGCATGTGGTGGGATGTTTTGTATCAAAGTTCCCTTGATGTTTGATTTTTGTTGTTGTTTTTAAAGGGGTCATGACAACCTGTTGCCAAAGGACTCACTATCTTAGCCCACATGCTCTTTACTATGAGAGAGTGCTGAAATGTTCCCTGCAATCTTTGCCTCTCATACAAACCTATTGATTTTGTGAAAGATACATCATTTTTGAATGCAGTTTTCAGAAGTTAGAAGATCTCAGGGGAACCACAAGCAGCCTTCTTTAAGCATAGAGCAAGTTGGGGCAAAGCTTCTTATGATTTTGGCTTTTGAAGTGTGTTCTGCATAAAAATCTGACCTTTTATTAAAAAGCACAAGCATCTCTGATTTCTTTCTTGTCCCTTTTTTTCCTTAAGAAACTCTCTGCTGTTATTTAAAGTCTCTTCATCTGTTAATGTTTTGTTATTATTCAGTGATAAAGAACTGAAAGGCTTGCTGCGGTCGTGTTCATTACATTAAAGCAATGGAAGCCTCAAAGTATGAGATTCTTTCTGTACCTTTTGCTCCTTTTGACAGCTTACAATAATGTGGAATAAATGTTCCCCCCTTCCCAGACCTCTTTTAAAAGTTGTATTTGCTTGTAGACAATGGATGAAAAACAGACATTCCAACCTGGTGCCCTCTAGGCATTTTGTACTATAACTCCCATCAGCCCTAGCAAGCAAGGCTAGTAGTCAGGGACAATGGGAATTGGATTCCAAAACATCTGGAGGGCACCAGATTGGGAAAGGTTGGTAAGTAGACCAGGGTATGTTGTAAGCATTTGGATAATCTAGGGATGAATGCAGGCATGGCATTATAGAGTAGTTCAGAAGCAGCCTGTCCAGATCCAGTTCAAATATACCACTTTCTCTCCAATCTTGAGCTTTGGAAATCAAAACACAAACATTCTGCAAGTTTCCTGGCACAGCTGATTGGCTAGTACCTATGACATCATGAATCCATATTTGTTTTTCTTTCTCACCACTTGTTCTCCAATCATTGGAGTAGTTTTACAGTATTAAAAACAACTCTCTTAAATTTTGTTTTGTTATTTAAAGAAGGGTGGATGTATAAAAGAGATAAGCATTCAAGTGGCCCCACACCTTTGCATCTCCCTCCCCCTAGCACGTACATAAAGCTTCATCACAGCTTTTTAAAAAACAGAACAAAAAAACCTCTCCAAATAAGTTTTTATTCCAGCCTGCATTTGTTATAATTGCACTTAAGGGGAGAAAAAAAGTTTTAGTCGCTGCTGGTTTAAATGTTGAAATTGTAATTACATATTAAATTTCTGTGTGTGTTAGAACATCCTTTCCCAACCCAATATCCTCCAGATGTTTTGGATTACAAAGCCTCTGACTATTTCCCATGCTGGATTGGACTTGATAGGAATTGTAGTTCAAAACATCGGAAGGGGACCGGTTTGGGGAAGGCTGTTATAAAATATTTTTAAGCTGCCTTGTATCTCACTAATACCAGGGTAGAGCACCTGTTTTGTGTCCACTTCCCATCAGCCCTGGTCAGCATAAACAATGTCAGGGACAATGGAGGCTTGCTTGCACCTTGGATAGTTCCTTCAAAGTTCGAACTATATCCTGGAGCGAATTCGCTGCCCCACTGACATTGGAGCCCCCAGCCTCCACTGGGCTCAGGGATGATGAGTTATAGTCCAGCAACAACTGGGGGGGGCACAGATTTCCCAGCCCTGCTGTAACACGTAGATCTGTCAAATATATTGTGAAGATGGTTTCATATCACTGCTAGAGAAATTGCTGCAAGTCCTCTATTTATATTATGTCTGCCTAATTTACTTATGGAAACAAGGTGTGTGTTATCAGTCTAACTAAATTACAACTCCCATCATCTGTGGCTATCAGCTATGCTTGCTGGGGCTATTGGGAGTTGTAGTTCAACAACATTTGGAAGGCCATTGTTTCCTGACCCCTGGTGTAAGGGAATGGCTGTGTGGCCCAAAGGACGTTGGGACAAGCATTGTGCCAGTTTTGGAGCAGCCTCTCTAGGAAGGAGAGACAGAGCAAACTCGTATGCACTTGATCCTGGTCCTTAGCAAGCATGGCAATATGAAAGAAAACAAGAATGGGAAGAAGGAAAGGAGTAGCCTTCCGCCCTTTCTCCACTACCCACTTCAAATTTTCATTGGTGCTGCCTGTTAATACTGAATTATAATGGATTTCTGTGCAGCAGATATATGTATTAAAGGCTCAAACAAATGGAACTGTGAGGCCTTAGAAATAACATAATTAACATTTCAGTCACAACATCCTTATTGTTGTTATTGAGTTACTTGATGAAACCTTCCTCAATGATGACACATATCTCTGTAACTGCTGGCATATACACAACTTTGAAAGCTGGCTTTACCATGGCCCCTTATCAAGCCTCAGGTTGGTTGTTTTTTTTTAATATATTGTTCCTACAACATGTTGAACTAAAAATTATGTTACTAAACTGAGAAACAGATGGGCTTGGAATATTTTTTAGCATCTGTTCAGGATGCCAAAGTTCTCTGAAGGAGAGAAAAATGTCTATCAACTCACAGCACTAGTTTACTGTTTCTTTGTTAGTTGAACTCTATGTATGCTTCTGCTGTGCTAAAATGATTGAGCAAGAAGTTGATTTTTAAAAAAACAGAAGTATGTACCCATGTTTTGTTTTTTGAATACACGTGGACTACATTTGGATGCAACAAGAAACTATGGCTTGTCACATGAACTAGCCTAAAGCTTGTGTGTTCCCCATCCCCCTGACACAGCCCCTTCCCATGACACAGACCCCCTGACAAAGCCATGATTGGAAGCTTTTACTTCTGTTTTTGATTAACCAGTTTAGTGTTACCTCCAAACCTTAAGCTGCAATTAGTCTTAAGTATAGCTTATTGAAAAAAGACAGCTCATAAGCCAACTCCAAACCTTGTTTCAGTAAACCATAGTTGTTAAGCACAGTGTATCTGGGTTTGGATAAATTGTGGTTAATTAAAAATGGAAGCAGCAGCTTCTGATCTCCTTGCAGCTGCATGGGAGGAAAAGAAGGACCATTTGATGGGTCTGAGATTCTTTCATATTAATGATAAATCATAGTTTACCATTGCATCTGAAAGCAGCTACTAACATTTTTTCACACTTGAAATTCTAAGTGATTGGAATTTGTCTCCAGAATTTACTGTGCTGAAGACAATCTGATAGTAAGCAACCAACCAAACCAAAAATAATACCAACCTACCTCCCCAGGTGTCTAGATGACAATAAGCAGTCACAAAGGGAGCACAGTGGCAATTAAATTATAATAGAAAATAAATCAAGATACCTTTTTCTTGAATCCTTCAGGGGATTTAAGGCAGGGTTTTCAGTATGGTTCTCCAGTTGCAGTTCCTTTTGGCAGGACTCTTCTATCTAAGGCTGCATACACACTTAACCTTTTGTAACACAAACATTTAGTTTTACCCAGTACGGAATCATTTATGCTCTTCCTCAACATGCTTCTTTCAACCTAGATTGATTGTAAGTCCTGCTATCCAGACAGGTGGGTGTGGTTACTTGATAGGTATTTGAAAGCCCTTCCCTTGATTAGATTACACATCTGGAAACCCTCATTTTACAATCTTGGTATACACCCATCAACAGCATCACTGGACAGTGATACACCCCTCATTGCTGTTTTTAAAATGGACACACTGCAGGGTAACAGAATCAATCTGCAATGAGCTTTTATTTTCGGAATGAAACCAGTTTGTCAAGAAGCACTTCTCAGGAGCAAAAAAATATGCAGTAGGTCTAGATTGTGAGTGCACTAGGTAGAAAAAACATGCAGTTTCCATCAGTTCTAGAATCAAGTGTCGTATACGCAACCTAAGAGTAACTTAAATTCCATGGTTTAAGAGTAGTCTTGCTCAGAACACTTTGGGGGCTTATTTTTTATTCCTATTAAATTGCCTTTGCTCTCACTGTATGAACCCTTGTAGTCATCTGAAGACTACAATTGTAAATTGTAAATCTAAATTGGGTGGAATGAGGAAAAATGAAACGATTCAGTATACTTTAGCTGTTACTTGAAGTCATCTCTTTTCTACCGAAAGTGTGTGTTGGGAGGGGGGAGTCTTTTCAGAGTTAGAAGTAGGATCTTGATCAAATGGCAGAAACGTAATTCTCGAGGCCAGCTTAGAGCCGGGATTTGGAGGGGGGGGGGATATGGTTTCAATTGTAAATCTGATACCTTGTCATTCCTCTCCTGAACCAGAACGAAAGAGGGCTTTGAGAAAAAACACTTCAGGAAAAATCCCTCAACTTGTCTTTTCTTGCTTTGAAGATGATGCAAGTGCTATGTTCTTTTTTTTTTAGTGTTTTTTTCTAAGAAAGCCAACAAAAATGCCCACCAACATCTATCCCAAGTCAAAGGGGTTGAAAAACTTTATTATATACTTATGGCATCTGGCCACAAAACAAGAACAATGATAATAATCTGGACTGTCCTCTCCACACACCCCCAGCAAATACGAATGGACATGTGACCATACCTCTTTAAACAAACACCAGGCCTCTGTATCTTTTCTCTGTAGGTGTAAAAATCTTCACAAAGGAAGCCACAGTTTGAAACATCAAACATCAGGAGAATTTATGGTTTCTGGCTTTAAAAAAGGTGTGTGTGGAGGAAAGAGAGAACTGAAATTATATTAAAGACTGACTCTCACTATATGCCTGGAACTTTGCTTTTCTCAGCCGTGAGGCATGTTGAAGCTCTGTCAGGTTCTCCTAACAAGTAGGCTTTTAACATTTGCTTCTTAAAGGAAGAATGTTTGTAACTTTGTAAAAATGTACCATGAATGTCTAACCCGCCCAGCCTTTCTGTTGTTTAATTTTTTTAAAGCTTAGGGTTATTAGTAGCCTTGTGGGCTTGCCTCTTTCACAGGTAATATTTGGTGTGGTTCCCTTTGTGGCTTCTGTATAAGTTAGAGGTAAGCCGAAAGGTATTTTTTCCTCTGGGCTTGTGGCATTTAATTGGATCAGAAAGAGGGTTTGGAGGTGGCATGGTTTTTTCAAAAAACCAACCAACCGGGGAACAAGGGACCCCTTTGCTCAGGGGCTAAAATAATTAGCATTCCTTTCTGTTGGCAAGTGGTTGCATGCGGGGGAAGTGATGCCTTGGAAAAATAATTGAATGTATCTGGACATTCGCTGCTGCTCTCTGCCCATGTAATTTTGGTACTTTATTACCCTGTTAAGGCATTATTCTTCCAAAATGTTTGAGGAATAGGTACCTCTCAACCCTAGCCATGCCCCAAGAGCTATTTAAACTGTTTCTTAAAATAGTCTTCCTCCTCTTCTTCTTTCACGTGCGAAATTCTGTCCCTCTATGCCCGCTATCTACAGCTGGTATAGCACAGTGGGGAGGAGAACCTGGCTGGGAGTCCAGAGTCTGTGAGTTCAAATCCCCGCTCGTGTCTCCTGGGTGTCAAGGGCCAGCTAAAGATCACCCCTACAGTAAGTGGCTCAGGGGTTACGTGCCCTGCCACCTGTGCAGCCGTGGGCAAGCTGCGTAGTCCCAAAGAGCCCAGTTGCCCCCCAGCTGGCAGTTGCGGACAAGGGGCTGGCTTGTGCAGCTGTGGCAAGCTGAGCAGGCCCTAGCCAGTTGGGGACGACTAGCCTCAGAGGGAGGCAATGGTAAACCTCCTCTGAATACCGCTTACCATGAAAACCCTATTCATAGGGTAGCTATAAGTCGGGATCAACTTGAAGGCAGTCCATTTACATTTTCAGTCCAGTCATAGCCAATGTGAATATTGATGGACCACACCACTCCTATCCAGCATGGTCAGTGGTCAGAGATCATGACAGCTGTAGTCCAACAATGTTTCAACAGTATCTGGAGGGCACCATGTTAACCACCCCTGTTCTGTGCAGATGTGGGTGTGCATCTCTCTCTTGTAAGTGTACGCCTCTTTCATTTGAACAGGAAGATTTGAATGACCTAGGCCATGTACACATAATGCATTTAAAGCACTATGATACTGATTTTCAACAGTCGTGGCTCCCCCCCCCCAAGAATCCTGGGAACTGTAGTTTGTTACAGGGTGCTGTGAATTGTTCTTTGGAGGAAGCCATGACTATTTAAAGTGGTGTAATACTGCTTTAAATGTATAGTGCAGATGGGGCCTTGGATAGTGTTGGATGTTGTATCTGGCGCAAGCAGATGCCCAGGATGCAGAACAGTATAGTGACAGGCTAGATGCCAGTTGAAGCAATGAGCCAGACAAGTAATAAGTTTTAAGAGTCACTTTACTGACAATAGAATATATCACAAGCTCTCTCTCTGTACAAACTCCTCGACCCCCACACCGACTGGCCAGATCTGCTAAGTCTTATAGATAAGGCCAGCTGGTTGCCTTGGCTACTTGTCCTTGAGATCTGCACGGACTCTGTGCTTCTTGGCCTTGTAACTCTGCTGTGGAAAAATACATTCAGGCACTCTTTCTTTGCCAACAGATAGTTCCATTGAAATGGATGGTCAAATTCTTATGAGCGGGAACATCAAATCAATTGCTGGATTAGGGGGTAACAAAAGTAACAAAAGGATAACATATTTATAAAGGCTAATTAAAATGTTATAAAGTAGTGAGAGAGCTACCATTACTTTTTGGATAGTTTCCCCTAATGGTCCAACATAAGTTTTTTGGGGGTTGTGTGTGTTCTACAAATAGCTTAGCATTTACCTTACAAGTGGTATGTGTCTTTTGAAATGAATGTATATAGCTTGGAGTGAGAAACTGTTTCTTTTTTCTTTTTTTCCTTTTGGTAAAATTATATTGTATGCAAAATAGTGGCAAAGTGGGGGATTTAATCTTCAGTTGTGTAAATCTCATCTAATGGGACTTCTTTCAATCTGGCAAAGTGGAGAAGAGCCAAAGTAATATTTGTGGGCCAATAGAAAATGCTGCTCTTTCACATGTCCAGATGCGATCATCTTTCTTTCCTTTCCTTACAGCTCTATTTGTCACACTGGCCCACTGGCATGCTTGCCAACACATTTTTAATGCCCCTGTAAGGCACTGGAAACTGTTAGCCTTCTGGCGTTTGCCCATTTCAAAGTTTTTTAAAAAAATTCCTGTGTGTTGTATTCAACAAAGTCCCTGAAATTAAGGAACCTAAGCTAGTCATGTCTATTAACTTCAGTGGGTCTTCTCTGACTATTAACTTCAGTGGGTCTTCTCTGACTAGGACTAGCGTTGAATACAACCCAATGTCAATGGTTTCCCATGAGTTATAATAGCAACAAACTTTTAAAAATGAGAACTAACTTACTTTCCTTGCTTATTAAGGTTTATAGCTTTGGGAGTTGTTCTCAATCTACATCCCCCCCCCCGGTGTGACTTCCAAAAATGGATGACTCCAGTGCAAGCAAGAGGGCATAGCACAGCGGTTGACTGCATGCATTTCAAATATAAGGTGCTTCACTCTGTCTTTGCCAGGGCAAGACTTCTTCCCGGGATTTACTTTATTTTATTGTAATAATCTGTATGCTGCTTAATGCCACATTTTCTAAGCAGTGAACAATAGGAAGTGGAACGTTAATGGACTCAAAAGAGAGTAATAAACCCAGCAAAGGTCCAAAGGAGACTGCAAGACATATTGTATGTTCATATTCTACCTTGTTGTTCCTCTTTCTGCCATAAGAACATATGTTTAGAGAAGAGGACAGCTAGATGACTACAGGCTGCCTTTGTTCCTCCAGATCCCCAGTGCAGTGGGTTCTCCATGGGGTCCCCAGCTGCTTCTTCCAGGGTCTGGGTCAGATGGGGTACTGACACACTTGAGTGACCCAGGCTACAAACTGTAGCTCAGTGGTAGAGCATCTGCTTTGCATGCAGAAGGTCCCAGGTTTGATCCCCAGCAACTCCAGGTAGGGCTGGGAATGTCCCCTGCTGAAACCCTAGAGTGTAGACAGTACTGAGCTAGGTGGACCAATGGTCAGACTCAGCATGAGGCAGCTTCCTATGTTCCTATGAGCTGTGCACATTACGCCTCTGAATGTCAGCTGCTGGGAGTGACAAGAGTGCTGCTGTGCCCAGGTCATGCTTGAGGGCTTCCCACAGGCATCTGGTTGGTCAACTGTGAGAACAGGATGCTGGACTACATGGGCCACTGGCCTGATCCAGCAGGCTCTTCTTATGTTCTTGAGAATGTGCTTTACCACTGAACCTGTAAAAGCATGTTTAAATGTTGTGCCTTCAGACCATTTCCTTGCCTCCAAATAACAGCTGTATTCATTTTTTGTAGGCTCACAATGTCTTTCCGTGAACTTATTTGCAATGCTAGACTCAGGACAGGGAAGAGTATCAAGGCAGCAATCCTTAATGTATTTATAGGCTTATGTACTGTGCAATAAACAAAGTTTATGTACTGCAGCAATAAACAAAGCATAACGCATCTATACAACAACATAATCAGCACCTGGATGGTTGTCGTGCGCTGTTGTGAAGTCACAGAATCAGTGAAGGGGCAAAAACAGTGGAAACAAAGCCTTAAGAAGTTTAACACATGTCACTTTTAAGGGCTGCATAGTAAATAGTTTATTTACTGCCCTTTATTATTTATTTAAAGTACCAGGATTATGCCCGCACATAGGGATTTACTAACAAGAGGGAAGATACAAAAGTGTAACAGCCCCATTAGCAAGCCAACAGAATATTTGGAATCATAGAGTTGGAAGGGGCCTATAAGGCTATCAAGTCCAACCCCCTGCCCAATGCAGGAGTCCAAATTAAAGCATACCCGACAGGCGTCTGTCCAGCTGTTCTATAGCATCCAAAAGCTAATTTTGATCTCAGCTGAATACAAGGTTAAAGTAGAAGGTCTTCAGGGCTCAGTCAAGCAGTGGGGCAAGATGCCAGTCAATAGGAAGGGAGTTCCACAGTTCTCGGCTTACCATGCTATTACTACTAGTAATAGTTTAATAGCCACTTGTTTGTCCTGTGTTTTGCTCTGTGGATACGTGCTTTTGTTTTAATGGTTGACTTGTTAAAAAATAGATATTTGCATGCAGTTTAAGATACAACTTAAGCTGCATAAAATACTGAGAGGCGTGGGTCTCTCTCTGTCGATGGAGCACAGTCTTACAATGAAGGATCCAGTACAACCCCCTCTTTCCTCCCTCTCAGTTTTTCCTTCAGTGTAGTACATCTTTTCACAGGTAAAAGCTTATCGACCTTGCTGGCGTGCTGTCCGGTTAACCAATAAACCTGCGCTCTGACTTTTTACAGAGCCGTGCCTGAATCTGAATGATTTTATATACAACATTGTTCAAAAGTACCACTGCCTCAGCTGCTTATTCTTGTATCCCCAGTGTGTACATATGCAGGGTTTTTTTGGGGGGGGGGTTGGGATTGGAGCGGTGCAGAATATGTGCCTGGAATCCATTTGGCCAGAGCCTTGGTTTCTTTTCCAACCTGGTTCAGTAAGTCCATGAACCTTTGCTTCAGCTTGTCATTCAGTTTAGCGTATGCAGGCTGGAATAGCTTGCAGGAAATGAAGGGCATCTTCCCCAGCAATCACGTAGGTCCCTGCCCTTAAGTCTTATAAGGAAGGAAAGCAGGACCACGCAGTTGGCTTGTGGAAAACTGGGAGAAAGGGGAAGCAGCTTCAGGCTAGAAATTCCAAAGGCTTATTCCTATAAAACATTTTTTTTTAAAAAAAAATGCAGTTTTGGAATTGGCCACCCAGTATTTGTGCAACATCCCAAAAGAGCTGGTGCAGCCATGAACTTCTGCCTTTGTGCTCAGCTATTATTCTCCCTCTCGCTCATTCATACTCACGCACATGTGTTCTTCCCCATGCCTCCATTCTCTGTCTCAGTGTGCATGTTGTAGATCATTTAGATATTACCTACAAATCATGCTACCATGTATCTATAGATAGCACTAATAAATATGTCGGTTGTATCCGAAGGTGCGCAAAGTCTTGGTCCCATCAGTGGAAGGATTTCTGCTTGTGCACCAGGGCTTCCCCCTCTCCCCTCCCCCATGCACCCCCTAAATCTATTCTCAGGGCACCCCGATACTGCAGAGCAGATTTGGGAAGGGCATGGGGTGAACTAGAGGGACAGCAGCCCACAGCTCTGCCTCCTGAGCCCTTTAGCCATACCTTTTTGCTGGAGGACAGAGTTGTGCATGCCATTCAGCCTGTCCTACAACCCCATAACTACACTGCTGCCCTCAGGGTTTGAAACTTTCCCATTCCCGGCATTGGAAAAAGCTTCAAGTGCCAATCCAGTTGACTTCTGCACATGGGATTTCGGGGTGGGGGAGGAGGGTCCTTCAGCTCAAGGTAGCAAAATGTCTTGGGGGACCAGCCCTGCTTGCTATCTACCTAAAGCAGCTAGTGCTATGTGCTAGAGGAAGGCTTGACTCCAACAACAATTCCCACTTCTGCCAATACCACATTGGCTAGGTGTGAACATGCAATGGAATGTGGTAGAACCCTGACGCGGTAGGTTCAACTGTAGCACTTCAGGCTGCAGATGGAGAACACCATTTTTGAATGTTTTCCAACATTAAAAAAGAACCAAAGTTTTCTCTGCATTTTTAAAACACACACACGCACACCATGGAAATTGCTTCTAGTCTCTTCTATATGAATCTTCTACTTGCATAGGCTATATATTGCAAGCAGTAACATTAAAAATGGGAGCACCCACCTGGAGTCTAAAGCAGTACAGCCCAGTCTGTCACTTCTTTCTGCTGAACGTGTAAACCAGGCTATAGGAAACTTCCATCTTCAAACTGCAGGACTTTTTAAGCAGTTTGTGCTATGACATTTTGATGAAGGATTAAATCCTACTGGCCACATCTAAATGTAGCTCTGTGGATCCTGGCCTATAAACACTAACATTTCTATTCTACCTCAGTCAGATTCCATCTCATACCACCCTCACCCATGGCTACCAAAACCCAGCTAAAACAAATTCTTGACCATTTCCAGAATTTATTTAGACTTAAGTATCTAATTGACCAGGGATGGAGAACCTGCAGCCCTCCAGATGTTGTTGAACTATAGCTCCATTGTCCCTGGCCATTGGCAATGCTGGCTGGGGCTGATGAGAGTTGGACTCGAACAACATCTGGAGTGCTGTAGGTTCCCCATCCCTCCTCTGCAGGGCGCCTGTCTAACTGAAAACATACAGTAAGTCTTTCCACCAGAATTGACAGCCTCCCTCTCATCAGAGTGCCACTTCCATAGGAAGGTTCCATACAATTAGTCCCATCCACATGGCTGCACTTTTTAGAAGCACATATCTCCAGCATATGGCTGCATCTGTCTGAAGTAGCTCCCACACTGCATGGCATGCATGTCAGTTGGGGTGTGGGGACCTGCAGGTGATTTTAGATGTCCAAGATAAGAGTATTCCATGTTAGAAGGCCAACATCCAAGGGCAGTTTTTGGCATGCCTCTCAATCATGGGGGGGCTTTTTCAGAGTGAGGGCTGCATATGAGGGAACCATATGATAGTGGAGGCTAAAGTGGATGAAGGAACAAATGTAATTTTTTCCTCTATGGACTGCAAAAAAGACAAATAATTGGGTGTTAGAACAAATTAAACCAGAACTAGAAGCTAAAATGATGAAACTGAGGTTATCATATTTTGGACACATAATGAGAAGACCTGATTCACTAGAAAAGACAATAATGCTGGGAAAAACAGGAGGGAGTAGAAAAAGAGGAAGGCCAAACAAGAGATGGATTGATTCCATAAAGGAAGCCACAGACCTGAACTTACAAGATCTGAACAGGGTGGTTCATGACAAATGCTGCTGGAGGTCGCTGATTCATAGGGTCGCCATACATCGAAATCGACTTGAAGGAACATAGCAACAACAAATAAGGTAAGGATAGTTTCTACACACCTTCAGACACTTATCTCTATCCTCCATCCAGGTAAGCAAGAGGAAAGTAGGGCTGATAAGGTCAAGAGGAGAGTCCCAAGAGCCAGAGAGGCCCCAGAGTCACATTTGGCCCCATTCCATGTGCTATCAGAATAGGCACAGCATACCCCAGGGCATTTGCCTTGATACTAGCAAGTTCCTATTTCTCTTGAGCAAATACAAAAATGCATGCTCCTTCTTCCTCTTTAAATGAAGCAACATCTGTCTGGAATTGCAAATGCTTTCTTAAAGTGAACCACTAGTATAAGAATAGAAAAACTGTTCCTGACAAACATACATTGTACAACTTTTTTGTTTCCTTTTTCCATACGGTGGGATATTGAAAAAGAAGAAGGCAGCTTGAAAATAGACAGCTCTTTCAGCTGGAACCTTTTTTCTTCTCACTGTTGCTTGGCTTGAAATAGTATTGCAGATTAAGCTCATGTGATCGTTTTCAATCTCCAGTCCAGACTTCTGTATTCCTACTTTCTTCCTACTTTCCAGTAGTGAAACTGTCAAACTTTGTTTTATTACTAATAAAATGGGTCTGGCTGTGAGAGGGGCAAGTAACCTGTGACCCTCCAACTCCCATCAACCTTGGCCACCATGGCCAGTGGTCAGGGATGCTGGGAATTGAAGTCCAGCAACGTCTGGACAGCCGCAGGTTCTGCAGCCCTGGTCTGTGATGTCCTTAAAGCCATCAGGAACTGGCTTAGATTAGAGCCCACTGCTGTATAAATGGAAGAAATGTCTCATTGGGGGAGCTCTGCCCCCTCCTTTTCCATGAAGCCTTTGGACCCACCCCTTGTTCCTTTTTCTTGCTGTACCTAAGCCGAATTATGCACAACTGAAACAACTTTAGATCAGCCGCAGATGGCACAGTGCGGTTGCGCCACTTACCTGACCTCTGTCCAGCTGAGTTGCTGCAACATATTGGGACAAAGCAAGGGAGGGTCACAGTGTCAAGGTCTACAAGTTGCAAACACACCAGCAGGAGTGCTAGATTGGCTCTGCTGGCGCATATCCATCTTGATATGCCGCAGTGACCCAGCCAGCCAGATGTCAGGTGAGTGGCGCAACCCAAGCACACTGTCTGCTGCTGCTTTAGTTTGTAATCTCCTGGGGTAGGGACCAGTTCTCTTGCACTCTTGAAAAGCACCATGTACACTGATGGCGCTATAAAAAACAACAGCAACACCAATAATTCTTTTAAGTCAACACCAGATTCTGTTATGGAAGGGGATTTACCTCCTGTTTGGCAGATCAAGTGATTAAATTTAACGTCATTGTTAAACTTAATTAAATGACATCATTGCATTTATCAGCCTTTCCTGATAGCTATTCCTAAAGTATATCTGCCCCCCCCTCTGCTTTCAGTATGTTAGGATTATTGTATATTTTAAAGCATGTCTCATGGACAATCATCATCATAATCTACAGTATCTTGCGCAGACTAGCATATGCATCCATTGGCACTTAGTGTTAAATTCATATTTTTTTTCTTTTTTCTGTTTTCTTGGAGGGGAAAAATAGCAGGCAGTGAATAAGTGTATGGAGTAACAGTTTTTTTGGCTGAGCATGCTATATTATTAACACATTTGCATTGCAATGAAAAGGTCTCAGTAAGGTGTACTGTGGTTTCATCCACCCTTCTGTAAAAGAAAAGCTGCCAAGCAGAAAATAAGTGGGGATGGGGAATCAGATAATCATGTAAGATTCAAGGAAAACAACAGTTTCTGCTGAAACATCATTAGAATTCATTGCAAGGGCTGGGTGTTCCTATCATTACAACTGATATTCTTGGTCCACAGGTTCATCTTCTCTTACCCTTCCTAGTATCAATAGGAAATATATATCAACATTTTGCAATTTTCAAGGAATTCAATGTACAATTTATCTCCCCCCCCGTGTTCTCCTGATAAGAGAAGAAAACATTTCTGTGCCAAATAGAATGAATCAGAAACTAAGCATGATGGTTGGAAGTTCAGGTTTTCCACATTAACAACTGATGCCTGTGTTCCAGTGGGGAAGCAAGTCACTTTTGGAATCTTCCCAGTAGCTTATTAGTCATGGTTTCCAGCAGCCAGGGAAAATTGCCCAATCTTCTCTCCGCCCCTCCAGATGGAGGCTTTGTGGGGCATTTTTCCATCTTAACAACTTGAAGTCCTACGGATCTCAGTCGCTCCAAAAGGCTCCAGAAGGAGAAACAATGCTGCTTGGCTGCTGACGTGAGCACAGTGCATTTCCCTGGTTATTATGGGAAACAAGGAGTGTTTACAACATCTTGTCTAGATGGAAAAGCAGATATTGTGGCCTTTTAATGTGGGGGGAAAGAGGCCCAAATACATACCAGGTGTGATTGAACCACCTTCCTTTTAAATTGTTCTGATCAGATGTCAAGAAATATCATGATTTGGAAGCAAGCTCTGGGATGCGCCATCTCCATTGTCACAATGAAAGGTTGTTGTTGCTGTGCTGCTGCTTCTTTTTAAATTGTTGTTGACGTGGCCTGAAGCTTAGCTGATTGGTCTTTAAAGATTTTTTCCCCTCCTCCCTCCCCTTTGGACACTCTGTCTGAATAACCTCTCTAATGCAGCAGACTTCCTGGACAGACAATTTATATCTTTAAACACTGCACGAAACTCATTTAATTGAAAATGAACGCTAAGACATCTGATGCTCAGTGGTGCTCAAGTTTTGAATGTAAGCCTGTCTGAAGAGCCTTACGTTGGCCTCGGGATGGGGATGTGGGGGGACGGCAACAAAAAGTGCTGGCTCTGTTTCACCATATCTGACGACAGATTAAGTTAGATGCATTTCAGTCACTGCCAGATGTATGAGATACTGTAAAACAAGCATTTCCTTTAACGAATTAAGACTTGTTAGCTCAAGGGAACTAGATTGGCTAGAAGGATTTGTTTGCACTGGAGCTTTGTTGAGATTGCTCTGGTCAATATAAATCATAAACTGATTTAACATGAAAGATCTGCTGTTTGTAAGCCTAAAGTTTTATTGTTCTGGTGATCAGATACATTTTTGTAAATGCTTAATAGAGGTTTCTCCATAGTTTATCTAGCCGATAGGTTTTGATAGCCTCTGGTATAGATGCCTTCCAAGTAAACTGCTGCTTTAAAGGATTTTATTCTTTGGTTATTTTCTTGTCAAGACCATCTGAAATACATAGGTAGATTTGACAGGAAGCAAACTAGTATTACATAGAAATCTGCCTTATACTTCGATACATTGGCCTATCTAAGTCAGTATTGTCTACACTGACTGGCAGTGTCTTTGCAGGGTTCAGGAGGGGTTCTCCCCCAGCCCTATCTGGAAGGTCCCAAATTCAATCCCCAGCATCTCCAGATAGGGCTGGGGAGAACCCTGCAAAGACACTGCCAATCAGTGTAGACAATACTGATTTAGATAGGCCAATGGATCTAAGTATAAGGCAGTATTCTGTAGAGGACAGTGTTGGACGTGGGTAGTGTTCTCGCCAACTCTGGTGGATTCAGACTCAGGCTCACTGGTATGTTTTTCTTTGTTATGTTTGCGTAATGTGAAATCTCAGCTTATAGCATTTCATAGATCAGCTTACAGGTTGCACGCAATTCTGCATCTCTGCACAGCATGAGTAGGCATGACTACTCAAGTTAAGACATTGTTGCAGCAATTAGACATACCTCTTGAAGCCCTTTAAATAGCCTCAGGGCAGGCGTTCTGTTTTTGTGGGGAGGGATTCTTTGAATGGGACTGGGCTAGCAATCTGACATTCCTGCAAACAGGTTGAAAAGCTGGCACCATCTGTGAGCTCCAGCATATCTGCTTGTGCATCCTTGGCGATGGTGGTGGTGGTACTTCATCGAGATCCTCCTCGGACACTGCCTCTGGTTGAGCTTCCGATCCCTCCTTGAGATGAGGTATAAGTGGCAGTAGCTCAGGCTATGAAGGAGGGCTGAGAGGAGGGAAAGGGCCTGACTCATTGGTAGAAAGCATTTCTTCAGTTGTAACTAGAACTGCAGAGTTGGAGCTGTCACTGTCAAAAGTGCTGAAGCCTTCTCCTATTTCATCCCCCTCCTTTTGCAACCCACTGGGCCCCTCCCCAGGATCCCAGACGTGTTCCTCCTCCTCCTCTTCCTGATCACTCCAGGAATGCTCCACAGGGTCCATGACAGGCAGATCTGGGTTCATATCCATTGCTGCTTCATGTAGCTCTCTCTGGGTGGCCTTGAACAAGCTACCACATCTCAACTAACTTACCTCATAGGATTGTAGTAGGGATAAACTGTATTCCATAAAATGTAAGTTTATTATGGCAAATTTAAAACATGTTCTGTTCTGAGCTCCTCAACTCTGATAAAGGCCCAATATTGGAATAGACTTTGTAATGAAAGTTAATGGAAGATTTTGAAGCAAAGTTTGGATGAGCATCTAGGTGGTAGGCATGCTTTTGGTTTGTATGTCTTGATTCATGGCAAGATGGCTCATTAACACCTTCCCAACTGTAAGAGTTTATAGGATTCTGAGATTATGAGGTTGGTTGAAAAAGACATTATGCACCATCAATTGAAACTTCACATTTTCTTTTTCTAAGAACATAAGAATAGCCTTGCTAGATCAGACCAAGCACCTATCTGGTCCAGAATCCTGTTCCCCACAGTAGCCAACCAAATGCCCGAGGAAAGTCCAGAAGCAAGACATGGCTGCAATAGCCCTCTTCTACTATTATCTGCTAGCAGTTGATACTCGGAAGTTGATACTTTCTCTGATATTGCAGGCAATGTATAGCCCTTGTGCCTGTTAACCACTAATACTCTATAAATTTGTCTAAGCCCCTTTTAAAGCCATCTAACCCTCCATACCAAAAAACCCCCACACGAAGCCTGACATCTTGTATTTTTTCCTCATCATTTGGGTTGCCCTTTTTCCAGCTGGAAATCCTCTTTGCATCAATCCCTCCTCGACCTGTTAGGAGAAACAGAAGTAGGTTGCCCTCTACGTCTGAGTTGTCATTGTGTTGAAGTCAAAGGGCAAACCTTGTAATGAATCAAATGGTTCAGGAATGGATCTGTAGGCACCTGTGGTTGGCAGCCTTTTCATTGAGTTTGATTTACGTGATTCATACAGGATCTTCTGGCTCACCCCTTTTTGAACCTATGATAAAGGGATCAGTTGTAGGGTTGTTTTATCTGATATGCAGGTAGAGGTGGAGGGCAGAGTCCCTTAGAAATACCGTCCTCGTTCTCATATCACTTTTATCCATAGTTGTGGCTTAAAGGTAAACAAGCAGTACGCTGGTGCACGGGGCTCAAACCTCAGCAGCACTGCTGCTTCCCCACTCCTGCTACTGTCAGGAGTGAAGCCAACGTTTAGCTTAGCGTTATGTCTTGACCAGGGTTCATGGTTTGTCTCACTACCAACTAGCTGCAAGCTTGTAGCCAAGGGTTGTTCTTGTCTTATTTTTTTTAAATTTTTTAAATTTTTATTCGATTTATTAGTCGCCCATCTGGCTGGAACCCCAGCCACTCTGAGCGACATACAAAATAAAGGCATATAAACATCAAACATAAAAGTATATAAACATCAAAAAACAAGCAATAAAACTAAACAACAAAGTAGAAGCTATCCCCCAACCCACACAGCCCAACCCATTTGTGGTTTGTTTAGAGAAAGATGCAACACGAGTTTGGGTTCAGATGTAATACTAAGCTTAACTATGGCTTCACTCCTGGCAGCAACTGACGCACAGGAGGAATGAAGCGGCTGCGATTTTAGCATGCTGTGCATTCACCATTAAACCATAGTTAAGCTCAACTATAGTTTAGTGACATGCAAACCAGACCAATGACTGATTTGTTAGCAACTCAAAATCAGGTGTGTGGTTGTCCAGGGTTGTGGGGATCATAAAACCCTTACTTTTTTGGGAGGAGGGTCCCTATGTATAAGCAAATCAGCATGAAAGAGTAGCATGTTAGCCATTGAGTAACAATATGCTTCCTTATCCTTTCATGCTGATTGGAACCAATCTGAGTCAAAGGAGGCAAGCCATTCACTGAGAAAACTCTTCTCAGTTGCTAATGCATGCCTCTCTTTTCATGGTGATTGGCTCCTAGGGTAAGCGAGAGGTGAGCTTTATGACAAAGTACCTTTGGCCCCCAAATCCTAGTCCCACATTTGGCTTCATTCCAGAATTCTTAAAATCAAAAGGTTTCTTAGCCCCCAGAGAGAGAGATTTGAGGGAGTAGGGAGTCTGCTGTGTGGCAGTTTTATTCTGGGTCTATATTTTTTTAATTTCAGAAGGGACAGTGAATCCTGGGGGTGTGGCTGTGAGGGGGCATGGTGTGACTATCATGAAGGGGCCCTGCACTTTTGAATTTGCCACTACACTGCTGCTCAAAATTGTCAGCATGGGTGAGTGTCTGAAATACCCTCTTCATTGCTCTTGGTTCTTCCCAGGGTTCAGCAAAAACGAGAAGGGCATCTCGGAGTTCCTGTGCCATCTGCACAGGAAGATCAGTAATGGATGAAATTACCATCACCAATTTTACATTTATCTATTTACATTGAGTAAAACATATGGATAGTTCACACTTAATCCGGTGTCCATTTATTTATTTATTTAACTTATATACCGCCCCATAGCCGAAGCTCTCTGGGCGGTTCACAAGACCAACATCAAAATACAATAAACACATATTAACAATTTAAAACACATTAAAATGTTTAAAAAATTTTTAAAAGGTAAAACAGTTCCAACACATGCGAAAACATATTAAAATGCCTGGGTGAAGAGGAAAGTTTTAACCTGGCGCCGGAAAGATAGAAGTGTTGGCGCCAGGCGTATCTCCTCAGGGAGATTGTTCCATAAATCGGGGGCCACCACTGAAAGCCCTTTTTCTTGTTGCCACCCTCTGAGCTTCCCTATGAGTAGGCACTCGGAGGAGGGTCTTCGATGTTGAGCGTAGTGTACGGGTGGGTTTGTATCGGGGGAGGCGTTCCATCAGGTATTGTGGTCCTGTGCCGTGTAAGGCTTTGTAGGTTAGAACCAGCACTTTGAACCGGGCCCGGAAACATAGGCAGCCAATGCAAGCGGACCAGAACCGGTGTTATATGTTCGGACCGTCTGGTCCCCGTTAACAATCTGGCTGCTGCATTCTGCACAAGCTGCAGTTTCCGAACCGTCTTCAAAGGCAGCCCCACGTAGAGCACATTGCAGTAATCTAGTTTAGAGGTTACCAGGGCATGAACTACTGAAGTGAGGTTCTCTCTGTCCAGATAGGGGCGTAGTGAGCCACCAGCCGAAGTTGGTAAAAAGCACTCCGTGCCACCGAGGCTACCTGAACCTCAAGTGATAGGGATGGTTCTAAAAGGACTCCCAAGCCACGGACCTGCTCTTTCAGGGGGAGTGCAACCCCATCCAGAACAGGTCGAACATCCACCATCTGGTCAGGAGAACCACCACCCACCAGCAGCATCTCAGTCTTGTCTGGATTAAGCCTCAGTTTATTAGCCCTCATCCAGTCCAGTGTTGCAGCCAGGCATTGGTTCAGCACATCGACAGACTCACCTGAAAAAGATGAAAAGGAGAAATAGAGCTGTGTGTCATCAGCATACTGATGGCAACGCACTCCAAAGCTCCTGATGACCACACCCAGCGGCTTCATATAGATATTAAAAAGCATGGGGGACAGAACTGACCCCTGCGGAACTCCATACTGGAGGTCCCAGGGTGCCGAGCAATGCTCCCCAAGCACTACCCTCTGGAGACGGCCCGCCAAGTAGGAGCAGAACCACTGCCAAGCAGTACCACCTACTCCTAGATCAGTGAGTCGTCCCAGAAGGATACCATGGTCGATGGTATCAAAAGCCGCTGAGAGGTCAAGGAGAATCAACAGAGTTACACTCCCCCTGTCTCTCTCCTGACAAAGGTCATCGTACAGGGTGACCAAGGCTGTCTCAGTGCCAAAACCGGGTCTAAAGCCCGACTGAAATGGATCCAGATAATCAGTTTCATCCAAGAGTGTCTGGAGCTGGCTGGCAACCACTCGTTCCAGGACCTTTCACCTTCTTCGAACACTGCTCTATTAAATATTTCTCCATCGTTCATGAATGTCTCACTTTCTCCTTGCCAGGAAATAGCCTGGTTCGCACGTCACATTAAACCATAGTTTTAAAAAACGGTGGTTTAATGTGAATGTGTAGTGTGCTGGTGCATGCCGCTGAAAAGTTCTGGCTTCCGCTCCTCCCATACTCCTGCTCCTGATGCATTGCTGGGGCAAAAGACAGAGTTTGGCTTGCCTGGCCAAACCCAGGTTCCCAAAACAAACCATGAGTGGTAACCAAGGTTTGTTCTTGGGTTACTGACTGCTCATGGTTTGTTTGGGGGAAGCAAACCACAAGCCCAGGTTTAGATGTCACTACAAGCTAGACTGTGCCTACATCACTAGCAGCAGGAGTAGGGGAGGAATGCAGTAGGAATTTGTTTACGTTAAAACATAGGGGAGTTGTATCCAATGCTATTGTTCTGCTCATGCAGCAGGCTTCTACTTTTGTAATGGAACTCCCCCCTCCCTTGCAGTGGGTTGGGAGATCCTTCAGAGCAGATTTTAGAGGTACGCAGGGAGAGGAAGGGGACTCCTCGTCCGCAGTGTTGGATGCAGCCCAGTTTATTTTTAACTAACAGTTAATGAGACACATGAGACAGCCCATAGTTTACTTGGGGAACAACAATGTCCATGGTCTTGCCACAGGGTCAGACCACAGTTCCTTGGAAGAATGACCATACCTCAATGGTAGAGCACATGTTGTACATGCAGAAGGTTCCTGGTAAAGTCCCCCCTGGAAAACTCCTGCCAGTTAGTGGTGACAATACTGGCCCAGATGGACGAATGGTGTGACCTGATTAAAGGCGTTATCCTTCATATTAATTTGGATACATATGATTACAAAGAACAATTGTTTTCATAGAACAATTGAGAAACTGCAGAAATTACTTCCTGTGTGCCTGACACCTTCAGCCTTCCAGAATGACAGCGAAGAAGCACAAACTGATGTTTGTAATCGTGGACAATTTCACTACAGTCGGGGAAAGGAACAATCTAGGAAAGCCAAACTCCTAGACAGATCCAAGGTCTACAGCTATCTGTTCTCATGTCATCAAGCCCTCTGCAATCTTATTGCTATTGCGGGCATCCTGCTCTAGACCGAGCCAGTTTAACTTCCTCTCTCTTGAGTGGTTATCTAGCTTCTGCTGATTATCTTGTCATAAGACAAAGGGCCTAAAAAATAGGTGCATGGGAAATGTCAACAGCAGCAGTTCTGCAGGGAATTGGAAAAGGAAAGCTGGCAAAGCTGTGGTGTTTGGGAGGGGGAGTAATTTCAACAAAGGATTTAAAAATCCTGTCATTTTTTTTAAAAAAGCAGTTGTTTAAGAAGTGACATAATCTGGACTGAATGGAGCCTGGGGTCTGATTAATTTTATTTCTTGCATCCATTTGCTTGGAAATTTTTAACTAGTCTAAAAACGGTTCTTCTAAAGAGCATTGTTAACATATCTGTAATTGTCTGCCATGACTGCATTTCTGCAGTCCGCATTTGGTGGGTCTTGTGTTGGCCATTCTATGCCCTGTATAGCATGAAGCAAATATTCTGCATGCTTCTCTGTGTATTTATTATGGGGTCATTTAAACCACTACTTGTACATGTAAACACGTCTACAATAGGAAGCTGCTCACGGAATTTCCTGGAAATAGGAGCAACTCTGCTTAGCATAGTTAGGTATGTGTGGCTGCTTTAAATAGCTAATTTGAAGAAAGCTGTTAGTGTGAGTAATCTACAGTGGGCTACATTTTAATTTTAATGCTGCTGTCTTAACTTTCAGAGGTAAGAGCTAAATTCTACAAAACACGTGATTGCATTAGTAGAAATTTAATAGTAGAATGGCAACTGGAAATGACTAATCAGGCTGGTTTGTGTTTTCAGATGGTCAACCTGATCTGATTTCTTAGGGTAGTTGTACCACGGCCTGATTAGATGCAAAAATCAATACAGGCATACCCCGCTTAACGTCGCTTCACTTAACGTTGCCTCGCTATAACGTACATGCTCCATCCGTCCCCATACCCTGCTTAATGTTTGCACACTTCGCAATAACGTACACTTTATTGGCATGATGCTGCTGCCATCTAGTGGTGATTGTGTGCAGTACAAGTGAAAATAATTGCTTCACTTTAAGTTTATTTTCACTTAAAGTATACTCTCCGGTCCCATTACGAATGTTAAAGCGGGGTATGCCTGTACAGCAGCTTGCTGTGTTTCCCCAGTTCTATCCTTTTATGTCTCCTGCAATCCCTTTAGCCTACCAACCAGGCCACACGCCTCACTTGCCCTGCTTTGTACCTCAAACATTTTTGCCTGGCTGGAAAACACCCTTGAACACAGATAATGCCTCTTGCTTTTCTGGATGGAGGATGGCAAGGGGTGTGTAAGCACGTGTAGACACTATCCTACCATACAAAGGCAAAACTTATTGCTTCGCCTGCTTTTGCCACTCTATCCACCACTGGCACCCTTGGAAGGTTGTCCAGAAAGGAATGCAGCCCATGCTTGAAAGAAGTTCCCTTCTCCTGCTCTAGTGTGTTGAGACTCTTTTCAGAATTCTCCCATAATGCATCTCACATTATGTCATCTGAAAAATCGTCTCACCCCTTATATACCCAGTTGGTCACTGAGCTCTGCAGGTGAGGGCCTCCTGCAAGTACCATCTCACTTGGAGGTCCATTCTGCACAACATAGGAAGTGAACCTTTAGTGTGGTGGCACCTATCCTTTGGAATTCCCTCCCCTTAACTATTAGACAGGCACCATCTCTGTTATCTTTTTGGCACCTACTGAAGATCTTCCCCCTCCAACAAGCCTTTTAAGTAGATACTTTATCCCAGTCTGCATCTGTATTGGAATTGTTTTTCAAAATGTTTTGTTTCTCATATGTTTTTAGTGCTTTAGTGTTTGTTTGCTGCCCTGGGCTCCCTTTGGGAGGATAGGCAGGATATAAATTATAAATAATAATAGAGGAAGACAATGGTAAACCACCTCTGAATACCTCTTACCACGAAAACCCTATTCAGAGGGTCGCCATAAGTCGGGATCTACTTGGAGGCAGTCCAATAAGAATAAGAATAAGATTCCTTGCTTCAGCAGAAGAAGAATATAAATGGAGGAGTCACATTGAGAAGGAGAGATTTAACGAGTCGTGTGCCCATATCTCAGGTGGTGTGGGAGCAAGTCAGTGTCCCCATCAAGTGTTGCTGATCCTGTAACCCTTTGAAATATGGCCACCCTTAAATATAATTTTTTGCTGAGCAGAGTGAGAAATATACAGAAGACAATATAAAGTATGGTATTGTATTGTATTGTATTGTATTGTATGTATTGTATGGGCAAAATATTAAGTCCAGATTTGAGGCAGGAAGTGACCAAACAATTGGAAATATATAAACCTGACCTTGGGTCATCTTTTGCAACTTAAACAATATTATGACAATAATGAGTGCCCCTTTTATTTAGTGATTTGAACTGCATACAGGTGGGTTTGGGTAGTGAGGAAAAATGGGTTCTTCCACGGCTGACATGAAAATACTGTGTGCTAGAAAGTAGTGGGTGAATTTGTTCTCCTCACATTGGATAATATAAATATTTTACCTTGGAAAAATAACCTTTTGAAGTGAGAAGTGACAACTGAGAAAAGCCCAGAGGCATGGAACTGAAAATCTTCTATTTATGCTTAGTGTATCTGTGGATTTTAAAATAAATTAGTCATTTCATATTGTATCTGTGCTTCTTCTCCTGCCCCCTGCCCTACATAATGCACTCCATCCTGAGTGGATGTGGTGCAAAAAGAAAATACTAAAATTGTGCATATCCCACTGAGGGATAAATCTTTCACAAATGATCTTTAGACAATCTTTATGAATTGTCCTAGGATTCCATCAGAACTCCTCATTGTGACCCGGATCCGTTTAGGTTGCAAATCAACACAGGCTTTCAAAGATATAAAATGTTCTCCATCACTTCCATTTTACATAAACCTTGGCCATCTGGAATGCACCATTTCAGAGAGGCAACTCTGTTGTGGGCAGCTGCTTTATACCAGGTCAGACTATTTCTCTGTCTGGCCCAGTGTTTTCAACTCTGGCTGGCAGCAACTCTCCAGCTACGTAGGCAGGAGGTCATTCTTTTCAAACACCTACTGCTGGTCTTTTCAACTGGAGATGCCAGGGATTGAACCTGGGACTGTCTGCATGTGAAGTTATATGTTCTCCCACTGAATTGTGGTGCCTCCCTCCCTGTTATGACTGTGCCCTTGTGCACTCTGTTTGGAGAGCAGAGGCTTGTTCCTCCATTGTCCTAATGAGACACTAATTCCTAGAAGAAACTAGGGGGCAAAGCCACTCAGGAAAACATAGAATTCCAGAGTGTATCCAGTTTGAAATATCTGTAGTTGGTATGCCTTGTATACAGCACATATTTAAGAACATAAAAGCTTGCTGGATCAGGCCAGTGACCCATCTAGTCCAGCATCCTGTTCATACACTGCCTAACTAGATGCCTATGGGAAGCCTGCAAGCAGGACCTGAGTGCAAGAGCACTCTCTCCTCCTGTGGTTTCCAGCAAGTGGTATTCAGAAGCATACTCCCTTCGAAATGTAATAATAGTTTAATATTTACTAGTTAGTGTACTCATATCAGTCCTGTAGAGATGAGCGTTGTTCACAATGTACAGACTTTTCTTGATGATGATGGGATGTCTCAGCTTGGTTAGTAAGCTGAGAATTCTAAAATTCTGGAAGGTCTTATCTTTGAGTGTGAAGGTGTTGGGGGATAATGTAAATTTGGTACCAGTATGTAGTAATATGTGTATTGGTGCTAACATTTCTGCAACATTTTCATTTGGTTTGGTCACTGCCATGCATCACACCCCTTCTTTGCTTAGTGTTAAGCAAGTGTATCTTGTTTGTCTAATATTAGAAGGTTTAACTCACCATGGGTTTCCTTCCTTCACTCCCTGACCCATATGCTCCAGTTTGCTGTATATATTTATATATTCCTCCCTCCCTCTTCTTCCTGCCAGATTACCCCACCCTTCTGTCCTAAACTCTTTGTCTTCTCTGCTGGGAAGCATGATGATGGCCAGCTGTGTAAGCTTTTTGTAGGATTCAGCTACTATCTTGCCTGACTCCCCTTTTAGGTATAAATCCTTACGGAGAAAGGGATTTCTCTTCTCTGGTGCCCTGTGGCACTTTATGATTGGCTTCCATGGACTTTGAGCCCCCTTTTCAAGGTCATGAGGATGTGGTAACATCATCCCACATAATAACTAAATATTGATAGCCCTGGAGAATAACAGTCCTTTCAGTGTATTTTATGCTGTAGCTCCTGTCAACAGGAGAAGGTTTCATCCCTTGTAATAGGTAAAATGGAAATGGACTGCCTTCGAGTTGATCCTGACTTATGGCAACCCTATGAATAGGGATTTCATGGTAAGCGGTATTCAGAGGGGGTTTATCATTGCCTGCCTCTGAGGCTAGTCCTCCCCAGCAGGCTAGAGCCTGCTCAGCTTGCCACAGCTGCACAAGCCAGCCCCTTCCTTGCCCACAACTGCCAGCTGGGGAGCAACTGGGCTCCTTGGGACTCTGCAGCTTGCCCACAGCTGCACAGGTGGCAGGGCACATAACCCCTGAGCCACTCACTGTGGGGGTGATCTTTAGCTGGCCCTTGACACCCAGGATACACAAGTGGGGATTTGAACTCACAGACTCTGGACTCTCAACCAGGCTCTCCTTCCCACTGTGCTGGGGGGTATCTACACTACATGCTTAAATTGGTTTCTCCTTCGGAATCCTTGCAAACTGCAATTCTGTGTGGGCTCAGGATTTGTAATAGACAATATGCAGTGCCCCAAGCACCATCCTGATTTATTCCACAGCCTGGGAAGACTGTGATAAAGCCTCCGTTGTTGGGCCGATGTTAGAAAAACATCTCCCCTAATGGAAGGCATGGCTTAAGAGTACAAAACAACACTGTGGTTGGGACGAACATGAAAGTTGTAACACACACATGCAGTTAAGAGCTGGGGAAAGCAACAGGAAGACGATGACTTTAATTCATTTGGTATCAACACCATCTGTAAATTTTGCTATGTTGTGGGCGAGGAAATGTGGGAAGCACAGCAGCATGATTTGAGGGTGGCATTTTGTGCTGGGGAAGGATAATTAATAACAAATGGCAAAAGTTTCCACATAGAATACATTTGCATATATCATCTCCTCTGTAAATCTTCCGGGTTTGCAAAGAAACACTGTGCGCATAGATGGCTAAATCCTCTACCAGCTCTCCCCATAGGTCTCACTGAGACTGCTGTGGGATATGCTTTCTATGGCCAAAATATTAAACTCTTGAAAAAAATTGTCTAAAGCCTTCTCATAAGTAGGATTCGTGCTCAGCTAGGGCTGACTGACTTCCTAAGAGTTCCTTAGCTGAAGGCCGCATCCTGGCTCCTCATTTTACCATAAGAAGTGAGGCTTAGATAAAAGCGGAGATGACTTTTTCTGGTTGGGAGAAAAGCTCTTTCCAATAGATCCTCTCAACATCAGTCATCTGAGTGTGGCATATTGATGTTTCCGTACGGATATCTTCAGCACAGATACTTCTGTTATATACCTTCCCTCTGACCATCTCCCAAGCATTTAGTGATGCTTTGGCAGGAAGATTAGGAAGTTTTAAATCCAGATATAAAACCTTCTTCTTTTAATTTGGGGACAGGGATTCAATTTGCTCCACCATGTCCACGACCATTCATGGGGAACAATGCATTAATGCACATGAGGACATGTGCTCCAGCATTACAAGCCACTGAGCTAATTTTTAATCAAGCCAAAGGGTGTTGGCTCGATTAAAATTAATATGCATTGTTCACATGCATTCATACCAATTGACATGTGAAATGGTATTATTGTATCAAGGGTCTTTTTGCTTATGGTCGTTCACCTGTGGAATGTCTTCCTCAGGAAAGCTCACCTGGCACCAACTGTGATGTCTTTCTGGCACCAGGTGAAGACATGTATCTGTTTGGTTGTTTATATTAACCAAGGCATTCCAGTATGTAATTTAATCTGATTTGGTCATTGGTCTTATTTGCTTTGTGGATTCTTTTTTTACAACTATGCCAATTGGCCAGTGTTTTGATTTAATTCTGATGTGTTCCATTGCTGTATGATCATTTTTGTTGTATTCTGTCCCGATAGTTTTACTGAAGAGCAGCCTAAAGATTTCTATGAAATAAAGGATTGTATCCAGTGACTTCCATTGATGCAACAAAACTTCCCCCTCCTCTCCCCTGCAGTCCCCCCTCAAAATCTGCAGCAAAGGGTTGAAGGACCCTCTGGAGAAAAGAGGGACATGCTGTTGCACAAGCGGAACTCTGTGCTGATGTGGAGTGGTACTGAAGATGATGTTGCATGAGAACACTGTGTCAGGTGATGTTTGTACATATATAATAGGGTAAATGGGGCTATCTCCAGGAATTGTCTGGGGTATGTAAATTCCAATTGGTATCAGTGGTAGAATTAAGTCTGTGCTTTGATCTCTCATAGAAATCAGTGGGACTTGAAAGTTGGTTGGATTCTGCCCCATATGTCCCATCAGTTTTGATGGGAGAGATCTTAGCACAGGTGTAGCTCTCTCATCAAAACTAATGGGATTTAAAAGTACTTAACCTTGTGCAGTTGTGGCAAGCTGAGCAGGCCCTAGCCCGCTGGGGAGGACTAGCCTCAGAGGGAGGCAATGGTAACCCCCTTCTGAATACAGTTTACCATGAAAACCCTATTCATAAGGTAGCCATAAGTCGGGATTGACTTGAAGGCAAGTCCATTCCCATTTTCAACCTTGGCTAAATTGTACCCATTGTTTTGGCCACAGAGTCCTCTATACTTTAGACTTTTGCTAATTTAGCGATAGCAGGTATTACTGTTAATTCTTCCAAGTCTTGTCTGCCTATCAACATTCTTTCTGCCTGCAATAAGTTTTTGCATGCCCAAATTACAGTCCCCTGAAGCAGGACTTTCAGAGGACAGTTCCAAACAGGCTGGGGCGCTGAATGAATAGTGCCTCTGTTATATTAAGAAACTAGCAGACAACTGCTCCTTCGGCTGTAGTGTGATGCTCTGCATGGGTCTGCCCTCTCAGCATGAGCATGTGTCTACACAGGCTATAATGAGACATTGCCTTGTCTATTTTGTTTATGAGTTAGGTCAGTGCTTTGGGGAGGGGGGGGGAGAGAAAAACAACACACTTGCCAGTGGTGAGCGGAATACTTTATTTAGCAACCAGAAAGAACTCTGACGTGGGAAGGAGAAACTGGTTGCTGTTGCCCTCCACGTTTGTAAAGTTTTCATTTTTTTTTAAAAAAAGTATTCATTATGATTGCAAATTCTCTGAAGTCTCCAGATTTTCTTTAGCATGCCATGTTACGCAGTAGTGTTTTGTGAGGGCTGGATATACAAAACAGATTTCCTTGAGACTATCGACCAATTGTAAATTAAAAGTGTGTTTATGAGCCTAATTTTAAATAATCCTTGATAGACCTTTTTTTCCTTCGACAGCAAAAGACAAAACAAAAGCACACACACACACACACACACAAATTAATGACCGGGCCACATCAAACCAGAAGATACAGTTACCTTCCTTTAAATGCTCTCAATTAGTTATGCTGTTGTTGCCATATTTGCTTTGCCTGTCTCTCGGCTTGAATTCTGCAGTTTGTGCTTGCCACACTTTTTGGATTACTAGATTGTCTGCCTTCTCAGAAAAGAATGATGAGCTATTTCTAGTGATATATAAATGGATCCCCCCCCCCCAGTCTGCACAGTGACTGCATTGCACTCTTGTGGCCATAGGACTTCTGGAATCTTCGGGCTTTGTGATAGGCTGCAACTGGAGTCTGATCCTGGCAAAGGCAGATGATGGTTGAATTGGCCAGAGGCTGAAGATGTAGTCAAGGACAGACTGGAGGTCAGGCAAACCAGGGCCAAGGACCAGAGGCAGAGACAATGGATTCCTCCAGACAATCTCTTTATTGAGCATTCATCCTGATTTGCTTGCACAACGCTTATGTAGGGGTTAGGCTACATCCAGTAGTCTAACCTCTATATCAAATCTATACCCAGTCTTTGTATTTGTGTGTGTCTTTTTAATTTTCCCCCAAAAACTTTTTATTGAGACATACATTCAAGAATGTACATTCAGAATTCCCAGGAAAACTTAATAATGCTTGCCATAGTCATACATTCAATTTTAAATAAAACATATGAAGAGATTAAATAAAAAAGGAAAACAAAATATACATATGAAGAGAATGAAACAATAACCAGTAAGCACCATCCATTGCTCAATCAGCATAAATATAACATCTTTATGCATTTGAAGAGTGTCAAAAACCAAAGAAGATACAGTGTTTAAAAATTATCTTTCAGATGCTTGATGGATGATATTTTCATATCTATATATAATATGCTAAGACCAGCTGGCTGTATCCTGTCTTTATAGAATATTTGTTCTGATTTGTTTGCAGGGTAGTTAAATGACAATGAGTGTTCATCCTGCATTCATCCTGAATTTCTTATGAGGTGTTTGTAAGCCTCCCTGTTAATAATCTGTGCATACCACTTTTCTGTGCATTTCCCCACCACTTTTTAACTGCAAAAGCCAATTTCTTTTTAAAAGTGTGTTTTAATCCATTTTAATTGGACGAACCTAAATTTCTCTGTATGTGCTTGAGTTCCTCTTAAAAAATACTGACAGTGTGTTGCTATTGTTAAACAACTGAGAGGCAGAAACCCTTGCTGATCTACTGCAAAACACCCTGAGATCAACCAGTAGAATATGAGCAAATCTGATTTACACCCAGAATCTATTATGATCTACATTCTACCCACCCCTGCTCTAGGTTAGCAGGCACTGCGCACTCATGATGCCTGAATACTGTGTTTTGATAACACCTGTTGTCTTCCATTGTGTCACTTTCAGACACAAGTCTCTTCAAGGCAGGAGGACAGAGACTCTTTTACTGAGGCGTGGTATTGATTGGTATTGATCTAGTTGCTATGGGCAGTGGACACTGGGGTCCCTTGTTTGGCCAAGAAAGTGTGAAGGGAAGGTAGCTGAAAGTCTCTGGGGAACTTCTTTGAAGTACAAGCTCCAGGGATCACATGACCGGGTTCGCACAGTCCCTGGACTATATAAAAGGGGGGAAAAACACACTGCTGGATTTCTGCTCCCCTCCAGAGCTCATTCATTGCTGTTTCCTTTTCTCTTCTGGTTTACCCACATTCTGTCTCATTTCCTGGATTTCTTCCCCCGCCCAGCTCCCTCTTTCCAGTATTTTGGGGCAGGCATCTGTATCTCATGTGTGAAGGCTTCCTTGCCTCTCCCCATTGTTAAGTACTGCTTCCGGTTAAGTTTGCAGACATATTGGAGCTGCTGTTGAAAGGCACTTTAGGGTATGTTGGAGGATTCAGGACAGACACAAGAAAGTTGCTTCTTCATACAGCCCAGAGTTAAACTGTGGAATTCATTCCCTCGAGAGGTAGTGATGACAGCCAACTTTAGATGGCTTTCAAAGAGGATTAGATATATTCATGGTGGAGAAGGCTATCAGTGGCTGCTAGCATGATGGCTATGTTCTGCCTCTGAATATGAGTTGTTGGGAATTGCTGGTGGGGAGTGCTCTTGCACTCAGGATCTGCTTGTGGTTTTCCCATAGACATCTGGTTGACCATTGTGAGAACAAGATGCTGGACTAGATGGGCTTTAGAACTGATCCAGCAGGACTCTTCTTGTGTTCTTATGAACTGGACATCAGATTTGAAGGGGCTACTATGTTCTAATACAGCTGGTATAGCACAGTGGGGAGGAGACCCTGGCTGGGAGTCCAGAGTCTGTGAGTTCAAATCACCGCTCATGTCTTCTGGGTGTCAAGGGCCAGCTAAAGATCACCCCCACAGTGAGTGGCTCAGGGGTTATGTGCCCTGCCACCTGTGCAGCCATGGGCAAGCTGCAGAGTCCCAAGGAGCCCAGTTGCCCCCCAGCTGGCAGTTGCGGACAAGGAAGGGACTGGCTTGTGCAGCTGTGGCAAGCTGAGCAGGCCCTAGCCAGCTGGGGAGGACTAGCTTCAGAGGGAGGCAATGGCAAATCCCCTCTGAATATCACTTACCATGAAAACCCTGTTCATATGGTAGCCATAAGTCGGGATCGACTTGAAAGCAGTCCATGCATGCTACCATGTTCTAAAAGTCTGTGTGCTAGAGGAGATCTCTATAGGACAGTCCTTCCTTTAAACATTTGCTCAGGTCTTGCAGGTTCTTAGGTATACTTGGGGAAAATTGCTACCTCTCAGCATACGTATCTCAAAGTTCTTGTGGGGATAAAAAGAGGAAATGATATTATACCCTATTCCAGGCCCTTCAGAGATAAGAGGAAACAATATATGCATATTAGGAAGGTAATGACCTACTTAAATGTAACCAATCTTTGGAGATGAAACTTCTCTACCAAGCCTTGATGGGTAAAATTCCAAATCCCTGACTCATTAAACTTTCAAGTGAACATGCTTTTTTTTTCCAAACTGTGTTTTAAATATATTTTCATAAAGCTTCATATAGAAAGATGGGTATTGTTTTGCCCCAAATTTTGAGAGTACAGCACCCAAATCTGGAAAAAAAATGGTAAAATGTATTTGCAAGGGAGGGGAGTATGGCTTTCCTAAAAATACAGGTATTTCTTATTCAAAAACACAAACCTTACCCAAAAAAAGCAAACCTGCTCTTTTATGGAGCATTATTACGAATAACAACCAACATATAGATTCAGTATTTTCCCAGCTGGTGCCACAGTGGGGCTTATTGAGCTATTCAGTAGCTTAGCTAGCAAAGTGTAGTCCTGTTAAAGTTCATTTATGAGTTAGGGAAATGAAATGAGAAGCTGCATATACATTTTGCATTTTATGCACAGATAATAACTTTTCCCTGTGTGTGTGTGGGGGGGTTCATTTTGTGCATCATATGGATACTTTAATGGCTGGCCATATTAAATAAACTGTATAAAGAAAGCCTCATTTTTTGTAATTGCTTATTGCTGTTTATGAAGAGGAAAGGGAACAATGCAAAAAGCAGATGATTCACTACTACTTGACTGTATCTTATTTCCCATTGATTTTTTTTAGAGCTCCGCTCTGATTCGGTGACCAAGTTAGATCTGTATGTATGTTGTATGTAATTCTCGTGATGTGCCAAAAATTGGTTCTCAATGTTTTTATTTTACTAATGGTTTGATGTTCACTGTATAGGTAATGTACCTGAAGGGTAGTGTTTGAAGATCAGTGTAAAAAATATTGGCAGGGGGGGCAGAGACAGAGATGTGAAGGTGGGAAAGAAACCAGAAAAAAATCATGAAAAATGGTTTGTGGGGATTCCTAGTTTTTCTCCTGAAAAATTAGGGATTTTTTTTCCTGTTTTTTTTTCTGGGCCTTCACATCTCAGCTGTAACTGTTAGTCTTAAAAGAGAATCTCATACAAGATTACTTGTTGTGCTGCCTGTTCTAGAGGCCTGCTTGCTTCCAATATGTTCTGCTTCTATATTTGTAAATGAACAGAGATTAGAGCATAGATACCAATCCCCACTGCACATTCTCATTACATGGAAGTGGACTTTGCAAAGAGGCCACCCTTAGAACATCCCACTGTGTGCTTTGTTTTTAGTACTGTATTCTCATTTAAATTGGTTCCTCCTTATTTTGACACTGGTACTTTACACTTTTGCTTCTTTGTTTGGAGATTCTCAGGCAAATAATAACTTGATATTATCTGTTGCTATGTTTGGTGATCTTGTGAAATCCGATGTAGGGCATCTTGAAAACTGGTGGCTCTTGATCTTCTTTTCCCATGAATTAGTAAGCTACTTCAAGCAATTTTAGTCAGGAAGCGAGAATCATCTGCACTGTTGGGGGTCTCTATATTATAGCCCTGCTCATTTTTGCTTAGTGGTGTCTGCAAACGTTACATTATGGCTTTGCTTCCGCTTCATCACTGGAACATCTGTGTTAACTCATAAGACTCTGGGGGCTAGGAGCGAGTGTGAAGCAGAAATTAACTGAAACAAGTCTGCTTAACCAGCTCCCCCCCCCCCAAAAAAAACCCCTCTTGTATAAATCAGGCTGGATTATAGTTATTCATACAAACAAACAATGCTTTAGACGCCTTTTCCCCCTGCAGCACTGTTTGATTATATTACTCAGTGCTAGGGAGATGAAAAGAATCTGTTTACTATCAGCTCAAAAGAAAAAGATGTGGGGGCAAAGCTACAGAAAACGGCTGCGAGATTGTAAACCTGTTTTATATTATAATAGCTTTCCTGGTGCGATGTAAAGATGGGTTAAATATCATGGCCCAAACTCTGTTGCCCAGGTACAATGGCCTGGCAGCTAATTGACTGCAAAACCTTGAGATCTGTGCTGATTGTTGTTCTTTTTTGTGAATGGATGTCTCCCAGCTTTGTTGGGAGGCTAGAAGACAATGGAGAGACCCAAGGCTGGATTCTCAGGACAGGACGTCAGGGTTTGGAAGGAGCCAACTTAGCACTGAGGTTTGGATTGAGTTTTGGAGACTATATGGAGATGACCAGGGCTGACACCAGGCATGACTGACCCTTGGGCACTAGCCTTCCTCGGGCCCGCAGCGCTGTAGTCCAACACACACACCCATACAGGTGCCGCGAGGCTAATAAGCCTGCCTCTGTGCCCCACTTACCTCATGTTGTGTGAATGAAGTGCGTGCATAGCGCACATGCCTGCCATCACCCAAGATGGTGGTTGGGGCATCAGCCCCATATGGAAGCCCCTGCCACCATCTTGGGTGATGGCAAATATGCACGCACAGTGCACACAGCATTTACACTGATGGGAGAGGTAGGTGGGACATGTGTGCGAGCTTATTGAAGCCCACCCTGTCTGTAGGGGGGGGCTGGGAGCTCCCTCTCCGCGATTCGTGGCAGGGATGGGTAGCTGAATCCAATGCTGTTGCAGATCACAGTACAGGAGCACCACCCTCCCACCCTAAGGAGGAGCCCCTCAGGGGCCCCTCTGGGCTGCAGGGGCCCTCAGCTAGGACCCAACCAGCCCCCCCTCTGATGCTGGCCCTAGAGATGACCTCACTTTTGGACTTCTGAACTTCCCTTTGAGACAGGTTCAAAGACCCTGTTTCCTGAATGTGATTTGAGGAAATAAAAAGCTTGGAAATTAATTATAGGTACATAAGGAGCAAAAGAAAGTTGCCTTATATTCCAAGACAGATAATTTATCCATCTAGTTCAGTATTTTCTACTACGACTAGCAGTGGTTTCCTCTAAGGTCTTTGGCTTAAGGAGTCTTTCATATAATAACTTAGTTCCTTTCCTTTGAACATCCTAGGGTAGCATTTCCCAACCTGGTGCCCTCCAAATGTTTTGGACTATGAGTCTTATCCAGTGACAGCTCAGGGTTTTTGATAGATTCAGACTTGCTCCCATTAGCCTCTACCAGCATAAACAGTGGTCATTGATGATGGGAGTGATAGTTGGGGAAGCCAAGTGCTTTTTTTGTGATGGTGCTTACCAGTATGGAGTACCATCACCTCTTTTTATTTTCTGCCCAAGGGAACCATTTGTGCTGGCACCCATGACACTTTTATCCAATAGTGTAGTGGCAAATTCAGAAGTACAGGGTCCCTTCATAATAGTCACAGCCACACCCCTTCTTAGACTATATAACCTTCTAAGATTATAGAATAATCTAGTCATGTTTGAATACTGCTTTCTGTTCCATCTCGCCTTGTTAATGCCTTCTCCCACAACAACAGACATCCCTAGGAGCTAATCAGCATGAAAGGAGAGTTTGTTAGCTACTGAGAAGAGTCTTCTCAGAGGCGGACTCCCCTCCTTTCACTCTGATTGGATTCATTCAGCAGGGAAGGCCAAGGAAGCAGGTTAGAAGGCTCTTTTCAGTGGTCAACACTTTCCCCTTTCAGGCTGATTGGCTCATAGGATGCTGGAGACATAGGGACCCTGCTAGGACCTGGCTCCCAAAAAAGTAAGGGGTCTAAGTCTCCCCGAGACCTGGACGACTACATCCCTGCTTTTATCAAGATATGACTACCAACACCTCATTTTTTATGAAAACAAACAGATACTGATGAAGACTGTCCCAGTTATTTAATCTGGGTCCTTCAGCATGCAAAGTATATGCTATACCATTGATCTATACCCTGCTTATATTTTACTTTCTCAACAGGAAGCATATTGGATTTATATACTACAGGCAGTTACACCCAATGGTTTAAATGAGATATTTATCATCATTTTTGTTACAATGTTATAATGCCTGTTTCCACTCAGAATATATTTCGATGGGTATTTCTGTGGTTTACAATCTAAATAGCATAAATGGCACTGTCTCATTGAGGGGAGTGGTTGAAGACTGTCACAGCCATTATAAATTGAGAAGTGGTCTTTGGTGAGTTCATTTTTTTCCTTGCGCCGCTCAAATGAGAACAGTACTTCCTTGTATACTTAAAGCACAGTTGGTAACCAGTAAGAGTATGTGTAATTTTGTTTTGACATCTTAATACTATACAGTATGTTATAAAAGCATATATACCTGAAGGAAACAAATTTATCATACAAGAAGAAACACAGAAAGTTGGAAGTATTACATCTAACACACTGTATCTGAGAAAGTCTAGTGGTGTTCTTCATCGTTCAAGTTGGAATCTGATTATGAACTTTTCTCCAAGGAATTTGGAGGAACTTGAGAGTAACACTTTCTTGAAACAAATGTTTTAGTGATGATCAGTAAATCTTGGCATTCTTTGCTATTTAGCATTTATTTATATTAGTACAATACAGCTACAATTTGGATATAATTAGGAAAAATATAATACAGCTACTATATTATACTACATCCAGATTGGGTCCCTTTGTTTGTTGTGCAGACTCTTGTTATGAAACTCTTGGTGTGTATTTTCATCTATCTAAGAATGTGCTGAGCTCTAAGAACCATTGCCCCGTAGAATGAATCCATGTTTGTCCTGAAAAGGAAATGGCCTAGCTTTTGTACAAGCTTGTATTCAGTCCCTCTCCACAGGTGCTCCTAAAAGCCATTTGCAGCATAGTGCTTAAAAAGAGAGTCTTTCTCAATGATCTTTTAAAAAATGGGGAGCTGAGGGCAGTGTCTTGGATTTGGCATCTTACTGCGGCAAACAGGAATAGTACTACCTGGTAGATTTCACCCACAAGTACATTTTCCCATATTCATAAGAATATGTAAAATGTTCCATCTCATGTAAAATATCAAATCAGTGTACAACAATATGTGCAAATACAATAAAACTTAAAATGTCACATAAAGAATACAAAATAATCATTACTATGATTGGCTAATCTTAAGAAAATTTAAAATGAATAGGCCTGTTGGCAGAAACAGATCTTCAAGATACTTCTGAAAGTTAACATCGAGAATGCCTGCCGAATCTCTACTGGAAGAATATTACGTAGCATGGGACCAGCCACACTAAATGGCAACTTTCTGCGTGAGGCCAGTTGGGCCTCTGTAACATGGGGACAACTAATAGAGCAAAACCACAATAATAAAATGCATAAACATATTTAAACATAGAATATAAGCATCCAATTAGTGGTGCTGTCCAAATGCCTGGGAAAACAAATAAGTCTTTGCCTGATGCCAGAACTATGACAAAGTTGGTGCCAGGCGAGCTTCCTTGGGGAGAGCATTCTATAGAAGGGGAGCTACAACAGAAAAAGCCTGTTCTTTTGTCACCGCCCCCCAGACCTTTTGTCACAGCCCCCCAGGGTTCAAATCCCCACTGGGTGATCTTAGGCCAGTTACGGCCTCTCAGCATTACCTACCTCACAGGGTTGTTGTGAGGATAAAATGGGGAGGAGGAGGACCATGTACACCACCTTGAGCTCTTTGGGGGAAAAGGTGAGATGGTGATGATGATAAATACAATCTAGCCACCATGTTCTGCATTACCTGTAGTTTCTGAACCATCTTCAAAGGCAGCCCCATGTACAATGCACTGCAGTAATCTAACTTGAAAGTTACTAGGGTATTGACAACCAAAGTCAGGTTATCCTTGTGCTACTGAGGCCACCTGCATCTCCAATGACAGTGTTGGATTCATGAGTACCCCTTACTGTGTACCTACTCATTCAAGGTGAGTGTAGTCCTATCCAAAATAGGGTGCATTCCACTCATCTGGACAGAGGACTCATCTGCTAACAGTGTCTCGGTCTTATCAGAATTGAGCTTGAGTTGGTTGGCTCTCATCTAGTCCATTATTGGGGCTAGGCACCAATCCAGTACACCCACTGCCATACCTGCTTGAGCTATAAGGAAGTAGAAGAATTGTATGTTACTGACATACTGATGACAACACACTCTAGATGACCCCACTCAGTGGTCTCATGTAGATGCTAAAAAGCATGGGAGATAAAAACTAACATTGTGGAACTCCACATGTGAGGCTCCATGGGGCTGAACATTTCCCATCTACCATCTTCTGGAGCCAACCATCCAATTAGGAATGGAGCTACTGCAAAATAGTCTGCCTACTTCCAACTCAGACAGGCTCCCTAGAAAGACACCATCGTTGAAGAAAGCTGCTGAAAGATCAAGGAGAATCAACACACTCCTCCTATCTCTCTCACAGCATATAGGCCTCATCATACAGGGCAACCAAGGTAGTCCCAAACCCAGGCCTGAACCCCAATTGAAATACATCTATATACAGCACAGAATTAACTAACTAAATAATAATAAAAACATCAAACACGTACATCAGAATCACCAACCATACCACAGGGACTTAATCTGGATATTAAAAAGCCTGGCAGAACTTTTCTGAAGTCTTAAACCTGAAGCTGAGAAGACAACAATGTGGGCGCCAGGTGGGCATCCTTAAGGGGGAGTACTGGAGGGGCCACCACCAAAAACCCAAAATATGGCAGAGAGAAACAAGTAAAGCACCTTTAAAAACCTATAGACTTCTATATATCATCCAAGATAGCACAGGTAACTTCAATAGGGTCCAGACTGGCATATTCAAATGTTTACATGCCAACAGAGTTGCTGTTACTTTGTGGCTCTGAATGGAAGCGCCAAGTTACTAAGTTATGCAGCCTGCAATGCACATTTGTATAAGAAAGGCCTGAAGTATTTTCTTGGCAAGTCTGATTCATCATTTTTCTGCATGCCCAAATGAGAAAAAGATCCTGTGGTTGCTGTGAGACACTGAAGTGGTTTCTAACTTGGCTTTTCAACCACTATTAGATGAATCTAAACCCTTCAGGGGTGTGGAGAGAGGGAGAGACCATTGCAGAAAGTGAAATACTTTTTACATTACTGATGATTGTGGCCTCTGGACTTTTTCTCTCATGGCTCCTTATGGGGAGTCTGTCTTTCGCAGTGAAATGAAACAAACATCCAGGAACAGTCTCTCAAAGGCTCTTAATTAGCCTCCTGCTCAATATTGTTCAATACACAATTAGAATTAGCGTGAAAGTAAAATATGGCTGCAGTGTAGAAGGTTTTTTCCCTCCCCTCCCCTCCCCCTCCTCCTCCTGTTGCTGCACCTTGCAGTCCGTAAATAACATTTAGGAACAGGCGAGAGACTTCTTTGGCAGTTGCCTTTTGCTTAGAGCAAACCCACTAACTCTTTGTTTCTGCTACAAGGAAAAGTTGTGCTGCTGTAAACTTTCAACAATGTGTTCTTGTTAATTTAAACCGCGGGTGGAGGTGTCCGGGGACCTTGGCTGCTCCAGAGGCTTTCTGCACAGCCTTGGGCAAATCATTTAACCCAGCTTCTCTTTTGATGTAAATTGAGAGATACATCACAAGTATTGGGAATGTGTTTATGGCCTATAAGCTGCTGCGCTGATGCCATGGTTCATGGTATCATGGAAAGCTAGCGCTATTGTGCTGGTGTGAAGATATAAGTGCTGGCGCTGAGCTAGACATCTAACTTCCTGCTGTGGAAATTTTCCTCTGCCCTCCTGCCCATCACGTTTTGCTTCTTCAGAGCTGTGCTGTGCATTGGTAACAGTGGAGGCTGATCCATTAGGGTGAAGGGGGCACTGTCCCACCAACCTCAGTCTGGCCTCAACCAGCCCATCCATGCCTGCATTCTTACTTACAACCAGCCCAGGGGATGGCACTGACTCTTTAATGTCAGTGTTGCCCTTGTAGAATTCAGGAAGGAAGAGGCTGGGGACAAAGCTAGAATTAGCTAGCTCTGCCTGTCATTGGCTCTGAGTCTGCCTATCAGTGGCTCTGTGCTTGTCATTGGCCTTCCTGCTGCCACCCAATGGCACCACTGACTGATAATAGTATTTCAGGATATGTATGAGAAAGTCGCAGGATGCAAGTATGCATAGCTAGTGAGCCAGTGTGGGGTCAGGGAAAGCTGGGTTCGAATCCCCGCTCAGCCACAAAGCTCACTGCACAGGTATGAAGGTAATAATGGGGCACTCTTAAGTTCATGCCGTTATAATGATCTTGACTTCATTAACTTGTCTAAATACCCTGAGATATAATTTCTTTTCATACAAGAATTGCCCTGATGAGGGGCCATCACCCCAGTAGTAGAACACATGCTCTGAATTCAGAAGGTCCAAGGTTCAATCCTTGGCATCTCCAGGTAGAGCTGGGAAAGATCCCTGGAGAATCACTGCCAATTAGTGTGGACAATTCTTAGTTAGGTGGACCCAACAGTTTGGCTCCACATAAGACAGTTCTCCATATTAGGCTGAGGTGAGCAGTGACAAAATCTGAGAGTCCTGGTTGCTACTCTACAAAAATGGGGAGTGCTCCATAGATTTCTTGGCAGCAGAGAGGTGATCCTTGGCAGACATGTTTGAGATTACTCAGCAAACAAATCAAGTTGGAAAGCATTCCCCAAGGTTGGACTTTTAAGCACCACTGTTTTAGCAAATGGGTGTTAATATAAAACAAATGCTATCAGTCTTAAGGAACGCTGTATAGACCTCTGCACTTGCCATTAGCCATTCCTACATTTAAAATCCAATTTAATTAATGTAGTTAGATAAAGGTAAAGGTGTCCCTGCACTTGTAGTGTGAGTCATTTCCAACTCTTAGGGTGACGTCTTGTGACGTTTACTAGGCAGACTGTATATATGGGGTGGGATTGCCAGTTCCTTCCCCGGGATTTCTTTACCCCCCAGCATATGCCAGGTACTCATTTTACCGACCACAGATGGATGGAAGGCTGAGTGGACCTCGACCCCTTTTACCGGAGATTCGACTTCCTCCTTCCGTTGGAATCGAACTCCGGCCGTGAGCAGAGCTTTGGCTGCATTACCACCGCTTACCACTCTGTGCCACAATTTGTTTTCTTTCCCCTCTTTGCCTTTTTAAATGGGAAGAAAAATGGCTGTGCAGATCTTTGGGGGCTCTGAAATAAGCTGCCTTCCTGGGCAGAGGTCATATATTACTGGCTCTCTGTCTCTCATGAGGAGGAAGAGGAGGAGGAAGATTCCTTGCTTAGCCAACTGTTTTCTTTCTTAATTTGAAGCTGCAGCATGATATACTGTGAAACTGCTGCATTATACAATTTGGGTGAGGATGCACTGAAAGTTTTTTGTTTTTTGTTTAAATCCCAAAGTCTGCCCATTTGTTAACACATCACAATGGGTGCAAGGTACTTTATGCTAAGGGCTGGTACACACCTACTTCGCAACTGAATGATATCATTGAATTGATTAGGAGCGATATGAGAATTTGTTCTGTCTGTGGGGATGAAAGATAGCTCAGTGGTAGAGTTGCCTGCTTAGCATGCAGACCAGGGGTTCCCAAACTCTGGTCGGTGGACCACCAGTGGTCCGCGAGATTCATTCAGGCAGTCCATGGCATGTTCACATTAAATGTTAATATTGACTTTTAATTGTATTTGCATTGCCTCTTTTATTTTGTATATTGTGTTTTACTGTTTTCTTTCCCCTCTGCCTTTTTAAATGGGAAGAAAAATGGCTGTGCAGATCTTTTGGGGCTCTGACATAAACTCTTCTGCCCTCCTGGGCAGAGGGTCTATGGAATGAAAATTGCAATACAATAAAATACAATATAAGGGGGAAACAAGGAAGCAATGCAAATACAATTAAAAATCATATAGCATCCAACACATCACATTGCAAATACTACAACGGACAGTAAAATAATTAAGTGGTCTCCCAAGACTATCAGTGATTTTCAAGTGGTCTGGGGGGGGGAAGTTTGGGAAACACTGTAGACAGTATTGATCTAGATGGACCGGTGGTCTGATTCAGTGTAAGGAAACGTCCTGTGATCCATGTTCCTAGAGGATCATGCATCTCCGTCATTGCAGTGGTGGAGCAGTTGCTTGGCAGAAATCTTTATTCATCACAGGCAACCAGCCAAATTGCTAATTACACATGTGGCACTACATGTTTGTGCACACACCACCTATTCTGCATTATGTGGCCTGCTGCTTCCAGAGAGCCTTTTCAATCAGGGCCTTTTTTTCAAACCATGTTCTGGGAAAACCCATAGCTCTTGAGAAGTTCCATAATGGTTTTAACTGGACGTTTTAACTGGACGACAGCTTGCCTGCTACTTTCCTGTCTTCCCCTATAATGTCTACACAGATTGGCCTGAGTTCTAGCTTGTGGTCCCTGTTTGTGTGGGGAAGCATGAACACCCAGTACACCCTATAAATGGGCTGTTCATACTAGATGTTGGCCGTCACATTTATAGCCCATCTTTCTTTAAAAATAATAATTGGAAGTATCTTCCAAATGAAAACAAATCATAACACTAAAAGCAGCAATGCTATGGTCTTCATGTCCTACCCATGGGCTTTCTGGAGGCACTAGTTGGCCACTGTTTATTTTATTTATTTATTTATTTTATCATTCTATTTATATCCCGCCCCTCCTCCCAGCAGGAGCCCAGGGCAGCAAACAGAAACACTAAAAACACTTTAAAACATCATAAAAAGACCTTAAAATACATTAAAACATAACAGCGTTAAAAGCATTAAAAAAAACTTTAAAAACATCGTTAAAAAAAAGAAAAGGGTTAAAGATATTAAAAGACATATTAAAAGCAATTCTAACACAGACACAGACTGGGATAGGTCTCAACTTAAAAGGCTTGTTGGAAGAGGAAAGTCTTCAAAAGGCACCGAAAAGATAGCAGAGATGGCGCCTGCCTAATATTTAAGGGGAGGGAATCCCACAGGGTAGGTACCGCCACACTAAAGGTCCATTTCCTATATTGTGCAGAACGAACCTCCTGATAAGATGGTATCTGCAAGAGGCCCTCACCTACAGAGCACAGTGATCGGCTGGGTATATAAAGGTTAAGATGGTCTTTCAGGTATCCTAGTCCTGAGCTGTATAGGGCTTTGTACACCAAAACTAAAACCTTGAACTTGGCCCGGTAGGAAAAAGGGCAGCCAGTGCAATTCTTTCAGCAGCGGGGTTACATGATGGTGATACCCTTTCCCAGTGAGCAGTCTCGCTGCGGCCATTCACAGCTCAGTGGCAGAACATCTGCTTTGCATGCAGAAGGTCCCAGGTTTAATCCCTGGCATCGTCAGTTAGGTCTGGGAGTATCTCCTCCCTGAAACCCTGGAGAGCCCCTGACAGTAGGTAATACTGAACTAGAAGGACCAATGGTCTGACTTGGTATAAATGAGGCAGCGTGCTATGTTCCAGGATGGGAGAATAGAAGAGCTTTTGGCGGGACTTCTCTTATGAAGAACTGAGCATCGTCTTGAAAAGGAAATGACTACTTGAAGGACACAGCATTGAAATAATTTGTGTGTGCTAATGAAGAGGGGAGAATTGGTGTGGCAACTATGGTTTGTAAAGGTGCACATGCAAAGCCTTTGCTGTTTTAGTCCCTAGTGGGGTTAACCTCAAGAGACAGGTATTAAAGTTTCCTGAAACTTTCTGATGGTCTGTTTTTGTACTGCATTCATCAGGCATTAGCTGCCTTGTGTCTGTTGGCACGGCATTGAGGCATTGATTCAGCCAGAGCTCTGAGGGGAGTCTGCTGCCAACTGAATCCCTAATAACACTTCCGTTGGCAATTAGGTTTCTCCCTGCCCCCCCCGAGACCATATGAAACGTCCAATTCATTATGTCTGCTCCATTTCTGGCGGGAGGTTATGTGTGAAATTGCAATGAAAGGCGGAGCATTTGGTAGTTTTTGGTTCCTTGCTTGGTGTGTGCATGGCTGAAATGAAACACACGAGGTGTGGAGAAATTTAAGCAAGGAGCTCAGCCGCATGAATTGAATGAGTCCAGACCAGTTTTAATGTGTTGTGAGACCATGAGAAGATGGAAACTAAATGAACACCTGTGGGACTTACATTTGATCAAATCTAAATAAGTATGCTGCATCTGGAAGAGGATGGAGGAAAACCTCTGTGGATAAGAATTTTTTTCTTTATTTTTAGTTACAATGTGACTTGTCTATTTCTGGTCAAGAGAGAGAAAAAGTTAACTACACGTTCCTTTTTTTTTTTTTTTTTTACATTAATGAAGAATAAATTCAAAGTTTTACAACTTGCTCATCATTACTCCTTTACTTAAACTGCAATCAAACATGGAATACTCTGAATTAATAACACTGATGGACAGCACAGAAATTCTGTGTAAAGCATATCAGTGAAGAATAATTCATGAATTAACCAAGATTTCAGTTCTAGACCTCATAATGAAATTGTCAGTTTTCCTTCTCCCTCCACCTTAGCTTTTGACAAATCTGTTGAGTAGCTGTTTTTTAATTGGTTTTTAATGGAGGCAGTCTTTTTGAGAGAATAAATACAAATAGGGTGTTTCAGGCTGCAAATCCTGAAGAATGATCAACACAGCCTGTGAAAAGGAAGGTGGTAGAAAGAAAATGAGGAGGGTGGCCCCACCCACTTTTGACTTATACCTTGCCCACTGCAGATATGTGGCCCTTAATAGACTACCTCTGAGCAAATGTGGCCCTTAACCACATTTGTGGTCCTTGCCCATCCCTGATGTTGTGGTCAGCAGGTTAATCAGTTGCTCTATTAAACCTAGGAAGGACATTGCCATCTAGAAGAGGGATGGGGATCTGTGGCGCTCCAGATGGACACCAACTCCCATCAGCCCCAGCCAGCAGGGATGATGGAAGTTGTAGTCCAGCAACATCTGGAGGGCTATGGATTTTCCTTCCCAGATCTTCAGGACAGCCTGTCTACTTCCACTTCATACAGCCCTCCATGGGCTAGTTGACAGAGAATAAGCTATGCCAGATAGGCCATTCAAACATTTAGAAAAACATGTGGTATAGATTTCTGGACCTGTATTACTTCAGCCTTGAGAGGGTGGGATGTCCCCCAATTGTGTCTGTTCCCCAGTGTCACAAGTCTATTGCCTGACATGCTTGCTTTCTATGTGCTAGAGTTCGGTTGTCTTGGGTGAATATTCCAACATGCGTTCCTTTACCATTTTTGGTGTAGTCCAGAGCAGATTATGCCATGTAATTTTTCTGGAATCACTGACTTGACTCTTTAAGACTGGGTGTGTGGGGAAACTGTTGGAATAGATTAACTGGTTTACTTTTGGGGGACATGGTCTGCTACTGAGGAGATTTGTGTCACTCCCCTTTGTAAAAGTAAGGACTGAGAACACAACATCTGTAAAACAGTAATATTTTAAGCTCTTTTGAAAGGAACATTGGCAAGTCCAAGCACATGCAGCAATTGTGACTCAGAAACCTTGTTTAGTGGTCAAAGCCGGTGTGTGACATGCTGAACGGCTGTTCAAATATTGGGTGTACACAAATATGCAAACAGCACAATGATGATAATAACCACGCTTCCTGGTTTTTGAAATCCTAGATTAGCTGGTCTGATTTTTGCAAGACTAATCCATAATGGGAGAAACTACAGATTGGTGTTTTGTTTTGTTTTGTTTTGTTTTGAGAAACTTTAAGTTGTCCCTGTGCTAAGAAAAATTAATAGCTATCACATATTTCCTTGTACCAAAGAAGGAAGCATGGATAATGGTGCTTTTTGAAAAGGGAATTTTACCCAATAATTTTAAATCCTGTTACTATTTTTCTATGAGAAATGGTTGTTACTGAAATATGCTACGTGGCAAGGAACACACAAGTGGTACAGGCAAGGAAGGATAATAGGATAATGATATACAAAACAGATTGTTAAAAAATGATGGAGAGGTTATATAATAACCACCAAATTCCCTCCCCTATGGTATCCATGGTCTCCTCTTCCTTTATCTCTCCAGCTCCTTCCCACCCCCAACTGCTCTCGGTTTCATTTGGCCGAGGTCCCCTTCCTTTCTTCGGGGCCGCCGGTTTCCCTTCTGTGTGACCTCTGTTCCCCTGCTTGGCACCCACTGTTGTTGAAGCTAAGCCAAGTCGTCTCCTGTAAGGGTGGAATATTTCCTGGGAACTATATGCAAGCGACTCTCAACTGGCAGAAGTCTATAAGCCAGACAGAAAGATTAACTAAAATCTTGCTGCAGGAAACTTAACACCAGAAGGCAAGTGGCGAATCCATTTGCAACGATAAGTGCTAACTTGAATTCAAATGTAAGGAAAATCCAACTTGGCTTCCCAGGTTGGGGTAAAGCAGGGGTAGCCAACATGATGTCCTCAAGTTTAACCCCAGCCAGCATGGCCAATGGCCGGGGATGATGGGAGTTGGAGTCCAGCAACATCTGGAGAGCACCAGGTTGCTTACCCCTGAGATAAAGTGAGATCAATGTGCATGATTATTTAGAGCAGGCTGCCTGTTTTTGCCCACCATTCACTCCTCGGCACTCAAGGGATCTCCAGTATCAGGTGCCTGGTAGGCTTATAGTTTCTCTTCTGTGGTCAATGTTGGGTAGAGAGAAAGAGAAATGAGAGATGGAGGGAAACTCTCCATCTTCCAATATTTTAATTGCCACGATGCAACCACAGCATTCAAAATCTCCTTTGTATAATCATTTGCCCATAGTTGTAACACATTGTTTATAATGCCCTGCAAGGTGTGCCATGGGTTTAATCAGCTATAGCTTGGAATGTCTCAATATGTCGTCATTCTTATAGATGTGCAAACTCTGCTGAGAAACTAAAATGTTTTCCATGTGGGACAATTGAGGATTTTTAAACAAGTATCATTAGAACAGAACAAAAATGTGGGGAATGTTAACGACATACATTGAAAAAGGAGGGGAGAACCCCTGGTCTACTGTTCTGCCTTGCAAATGGTGATTTAAATAGAAGAAAAAAAGAGGTGAATGGCAGTTCTAGACAAGTAGTACTGATTAAAACAATCTAGTTCAACCAATACATTGTGATTAAAATAGGATGAGTGGCAAATTGAAAGGTTTTATCCCTAGTATTCCCCCCCTCCCAAATTTGGTGTGAAATTTATTTCACCCCCCTTTAAGATCTGCCAATTGTCCTTGCATTTCCTGACCACTTTGGGAGTGCTCAGTGTTGTTGCCTGTAATTTTGTGTAACACTGAAAGGTTTTTGTAATAGTATTGGCCTGAATCAAGAGAAGCCGTTACTTCCATGTGCATATGCACATGCACACAGAGCAAAGTATATGTGCATGAATAGTGCAATGTGGATACTGTAGAGGCATGGACTGGAGAGTCTCAGAGCCTGTGTTTTCTTCAGAGTGAGTGGCTCTTAATGTATTGCAGCCATGATTCTATTATCTTGACAAGATATTATAGTTGGGCGTTTACTATGTTAAGTAAACATGGGAGGAGAGGGAATGAGGGTGCTAGCTCCATTCCGTTGTGGTTCCTGTCACCCTTCAGCCTGATTTTCCAGAGTTTTAAAACATGCAGGGAGCCTCTGCAAGTACAGGAGGCTCCTTGCTTCAGCCATTTCCTCTTCAACTCATGGAGGGCGATGTGAGTGACAGCGTTGGGTGGAACTAGTACAAGGGTTCCCAAACTGTGGTCTGTGGACTACCAGTGGTCCACGAGCTTCATTCAAGTGGTTTGCGGCATGTCCACATGAAATATACATTCTGATTTTTAATTGTATTTTTACTGCTTCTTTTATTATATCTTATTTTGTTACAATTTGAAGTCTATGGGATGCAAATTGTAATACAATAAAATATTTAGCCCAGTGCCTTGCAAGTGCTACAACAGACAGAAATATTAAGTGGTCTGCCAAGAGTCTCAGTTATTTTCAAGTGGTCCATGGGGGGAAAAAATTGGGAACCACTGATCTAATGCACTCATCCCCATGAATCCCCTTGCTTGTTTACTTGATCCTCACATTGAACACCTGAAAAGCGATACAGTTGCTGCATCCTTACCTTTACTCATCATCACATGCTGCATTATTACAGCACATGGTGCATGTACTGGGAGATGCAGTGTGGAGTAGTGGATAAATAATATTGGGCTTGGTCCTGGGGGACCTGGGTTCAAATTCCCACTCTACCAATATGCCCACTGTGTGTCCATGGGCCAGTTCTCACAGAGGTTGCCTCAGCTGATGCAAGTTTTTTTTTTTGATGGCTGAACATCCCTTCCCATTTCCAAGCTCCTGTGCTACAGTTCAGATGGGTGCTGTCCACCAGACACTTGTTCTCTGCCTCAATGAAGAACAAAGCCAAAATCTCAGCCTATTCTGCCTCATGAGATAGTTGTGAGGATAAAACAAGGCAATCCCCATATAGGTTACCTTGAGCTCCCTGGAGGAAGGACAAGGTGGAAATTGGCCAAAGGATTCATTCCAGCACATCCTCCAAGTGGTTTGCTTGCAAGTCATTCATTCACTTGTATGCCGCTTTCCCATAAAATTGTGCCCACTGTGTTAAATGAACAATAATAAATACCTTTTTTAAAAAAAGGCAAGGAAACAATGGCAAATGAACACAATCAAGTTCTGTTGCCAGAGCTGTTGTTCCTTCAGTGATGTTCCTTACTTTTGGATGGACCTGGTAGCAGTCCTCAAACAGCCCTATTATTTTTGTTCATTTGTTATGTTTATATACCACCTTACCTGCAAAACGCTCAAAATGGTGTACATGGCTCTCCCCTCTCCATTTTATCCTCACAACAACCTTGTGATATAGGTTAGGCTTGTGATATAGGTGAGAGACAGTGACTGGCCCAAGGTCACCCAGTGAGCTTCATGGCTGAGTGAGGATTTGAATCCTGGTCTCTAGGCCTTTAAAGCAGTATTATACCGCTTCAACAGTCATGGCTTCTCCCAAAGCATCCCGGGAACTGTAGTTTGTGCTGAGAGTTTTTAGGAGACCCCTTCACTGAACTGCAGTTCTCAGAGTAGTTTAACAATCAATCCTTCTTCCCAGGGAACTTCGGGAATTATAGCTCTGTGAGGGGAATAGCAACCTCCTAACAACTCTCAGTACCCTTAACAAACTACAGTTCCCAGGATTATTTGCCGGAAGCCATGACTATTAAAGTGGAATAATAGTGTGTTAAATATAAGGTGCAGATGTGGCCCTATCTAAGTTCTTTGCAGTGTGGTTGGAACACTGGATCTCAGACATTGCAGATCAAGCCTACTGAAGTCTGTTTTTTTCTTTAAGTATGTGGTTCAACTTCTGTTATAAATTTTACAACCGCTCAGATTTTTAAAACAATAACAACACACAAACAAACAAATAATATTTGTAATTATAATACTTAGATGAAGTAGATATACTTTGTTTCAGAATGCCCCTTTAGCTTGAAATAGAAAAAAGCGTATCTGAAAGACTGGCTCATGGAATGTCACTCATTTCATTGCTTCTTTATTCGAATTAAGCTAATCTGAAAAAGCTGGTGTAAAAAAATAAAATAAAGATGTCTTTTATCTAGCCTAAAGCTATCATTAAAATATTGACAGATACTGCTGTTCAACTTGCTGATTGTAACCACCTCACTGTTACCGTGTGTTCCCCTGTCTGTTGCATCTGCTTGCAGTCTTGTTCAGCTCCTTGGAATAAAGTCCACTGCACAAGTCACTCTGATGAAAGTATCACCATCGTATTGTGTATACATTATGTCTCACAGTGTATATTTTATGAATGTGTGCATGGGTTATTTCTCGATATTTCCTGAGGTTAAAATACATATATTAGCTTCACTTGCTGGACTGAGAGTCTCTCTTTTTATCTTCCTCATAAAAGGAGCCAGAGTCACTGGGCTGGTAATTACTTAGAATTTAGTGTAGCCTGACATTTTCAAATTGTTACTATTTGTATATATTTATAAATGATAGATCCTACGGTTCCATCCCACAGTGACCAAGGAACAGAACCAAGGGTTAGGTTATGCCAGTGAAGAAGCAGGACTAGGCAAATGGGGGTCAGACTCAATTTGCAGTGGCTGCCATGTAAGTTCTAAGGGTCAAACCTGAGAGACTTGTCCAGCCCTGCATTCCAAGTACTGGGGTCACTTGGGGCAGAGGGTTTGTGCCACCAAAACAGTGTCTTTGAAGATACACTTTTATATGGGGGAAGCAAGTGAATGGCTTTCATTCACTCTCATGGAGAAAAGTGAAGGCCTTACTTAGGGATGAAGGTAAAATCTGCCCTTGAAACTGGGAACCATCCCAGTGAATTAAAAGATGCAATAGCCGCGTACATGCATAATGTTGTCCATCTGTTAATGAAGGGAGTGATCCATAGATTCTGCATTCAGTTTTCCCCTATTTGGAGCAGTCTTTTCTCCTCCCTTTCCAGCATTCACCATGGTCTTGTGTTAATGTGTGGACCAGTAAATCAGGGAGTGAAGTCGTGGTTTGACGTGAGTTTGCAAGTTGTGGTTTCCAGAGAACCTGCTTTGTGTTAACTGTGCTTTAATACAACCATAGAATCATAGAGTTGGAAGGGTTCTTTAAGGCCATTGAGTCCAAGCCTCTGGTCAATGCAGGAATCCAACTTAAAGCATACCCAACAGGTGCCTCTCCAGCTGCCTCTTGAGTGCCTCCAGTGTTGGAGAGCCCACCACCTCCCTAGGCCATTGGTTCCATTGTCGTACCGCTCTAACAGGTAGGAAGTTTTTCCTGATGTTCAGTTGAAAACTGGCTTCCAGCAACTTGAGCCCATTATTCTGTGTCCTGCACTCTGGGACTATCGAGAAGAGATCCTGGTCCTTCTCTGTGTGGCAACATTTAAAGTACTTGAAGAGTGCTATCATATCTCCCCTTAGTCTTCTCTTGTTAAGGCTAAACATGCCCAGCTTCGTGCTGATATACGTGTAATGTGAAACCATTGTTAATACTAGGAAGTGAAAGAGGGGTCTGCTTCAGAGAGGAAAGTGTGTGTGTGTGTGTGTGTGTGTGTGTGTGTTGGGGGGCTGAGTCCAGAGCCCACTCCACATCTTATAAACAAGCTTATCAGCTTGGCACTGTGACACCTGCATAAGACCCCTGTTGTCTGCACATGTGCATTATCTTATGGGTGTACAGTAGGGCCCCACTCATATGGCAGGTTAGGTTCTGGACCCCTGCCGAAAAGCAAAAACCGCTGAAAAGCAGAACTCATTGAATAGAATGGTGCGCGATGCCCAAAAACCGCTGTAAAAGTGGAACAAGTGCTGTATGAGTGGGGCTTTAGTCTAATTGCGTCTAATTGAGACCGCTGCATTAGCGAAGCACCATAAAGCAGGGCCCTACTGTACATTTTTTGGTAAGGCAAACCTTAATAACTCTTGTTGGACACAATGTCTTAGGGCTATTGTCATGGTGTCTGCAGAATTAGTCAGTACCAATGTGCCTAGCATAAAATGGAAATGGACTGCCTTCAAGTCGATCCCGACTTATGGCGACCCTATGAATAGGGTTTTCATGGTAAGCAGTATTCAGAGGGGGTTTACCATTGCCTCCCTCTGAGGCTACTCCTCCCCAGCTGGCTAGGCCTGCTCAGCTTGCCACAGCTGCACAAGCCAGCCCCTTCCTTGTCCTCAGCTGCCAGCTGGGGGGCAACTGGGTTCTTTGGGACTATGCAGCTTGCCCACGGCTGCACAGGTGGCAGGGCACATAACCCCTGAGCCACTCACTGTGGGGATGATCTTTAGCTGGCTCTTTATACCCAGGAGACATGAGTGGGGATTTGAACTCACAGACTCTGGGCTCCCAGCCAGGCTCTCCTCCCCACTGTGCTATACCAGCGAGTCCAGTGCCTAGCATAAGATGTTGCTAATTGGTTCATCTCTTTCCAGTGGATTGACAGATCTCTGTCTTTATCTGCTCCAATCCAAGCAATAAACCCAAGGCAAGAACAAGATCTGATCATATGCTTTTAGTTCTGCTCTGTTGTTTCTTGAACTTCCACGTTTTGATGCCTGTGGACTCAGTGTAACACCGTAACCGTCTCTTATTATGCGCACAAGGCTGAAATCACATGTCCCGTAATGTATTCTAATGGGAGTCATTTGGTTGATCTGATTCTGAATAGAAAGACCTTTGTGCTTTTCTTGGGCCAGAAAGTTGGTGGATGCTACTTAAGGTAAGAAGGGGGGGAGGCTTGGGGTAGGAGGAACCAATTCTTTTGTATAATCCATTTGCAAGCAGATAATTTATCTGTAGCATCTTTCTGGTGGTGTTCCAGGACATGTGGTTCAGTGCAACACAATGTCCAAGAACACATTGCTATTTTGACAGAAAATGTTTCATTCGGAAAACAGCTGATAAACTTTTTAATGACAAAAAAGTTTGCATTTATTCCAAAATTCAGTTTATGAACCCTAAATTGTCCACCTTAAGTATGCTAGTAGTCTCTTAACCATTAAAAGCCTGGGGCTGAGCAACTCTCCCAAGGCATGGTGCAAAATGAGCAGTTTCTGATGGAAGGGGAAACTTCATCACCCAAGGCAAATCCCTAATGCAGTCCTGAAGTTGCCAATTAGACAGTGCAGGTTTAAGAGATGGAACTGAAACGTAGTGTCAACATTACTGTAAAGGAAGAATGAATGTTAAAATAGCATTTGTACCAAAGGCGGGAAGAACTCTGTAGGGTGCATCCTTCCAGGAAACAGGGGCATGCCTGAAAGCATGCAGGAGGCAGTGCTGCTTTGTGGGCTTTACTCCCTTTGTATCAGCAGCCATGATGGTGAAAAAGAGACCAGTGGAAGCTGGCTATGGGAATTGGATCACCTTTTAGAAGGTAGAGTCTCATGAGCATGCTCTTCCTGAAATACCACCTCTCCCCTCACCAAAAATTAAGAGATCTGTGTTGGATGCTTTCATATCTAGAGCAGTGTGAGGCAGGAGGATGCTGAAGGAAGGTAGGTCCAGTGATGGTAGAAGAAAAGAGCATTATGTTTTCCTACAATATTTCCCTAGATATCACTCCTAAAGGAGATTGGAGACCCACTTGGCCTGCCTCTCGCGTTTTTGTGGATTCCTCTCTATTGGGACAAGAATGATTTCTGACAAGTAAATGATCAAATACTGCCAGCAAAGTGGTTGTCGCAGCAGATGACTATTACAAACCTTTTGTCTGAAGAACTGATGTTCTCTCCTTTTTATACGCAAAGAGACAACAATTTCTACTCAACAAATAGGCTGGATGGATACTAAGACATGCTGTTTGGATACTGTAGAGTTGGGAAAGGTTCAGAAAAGGGCAACCAGAGTGATCAAGGGGATGGAATGACTCCCCTATGGGGATAGGTTGCAACATTTGGGGCTTTTTAGTTTAGAGAAAAGGTGAGTCAGAGGCAACATGATAGAAGTGTATAAAATTATGCATGGCATTGAGAAAGTGGATAGAGAAAAGTTTTTTTCTCTCTCTCATAACACTAGAACTCGTGGACATTCAGTGAAGCTGAATGTCTGAAGATTCAGGACAGACAAAAGAAAGTACTTCTTCACACAGCACATAGTTAAACTATGAAATTTAGTGATGGCCACCAACCTCGATGGCTTTAAAAGAAGGTGAGACAAATTCATGGAGGATGAGGCTATTAGTGGCTACTAGCCATTATGGCTGTGCTCTGCCACCATAATCAGATGCAGTATGTTTCTGAAAACCAGTTGCTGGAAGCCACAAGAGGGAAGAATGCTCTTGCACACAGGTCCTGCGTGTGGGTTTCCCATGGGCATCTGGTTGGCCACAGTGAGAACAGGAAACTGGACTAGACAGGATTACTGAACTGATCCAGCAGGCTCTTGTTATGTGCTTCACATGTTGGTCAGCCAGACTCAACAATTTTATTATTTTTGACACAGTGGTTTCCAGTCAGAGAGCCTCACACTTCTGAACTTTCTCAAAACCACAGAGAAGACCACAATATCGTTGAGTTTCCCTTCAGCGATTTAACAGCAAGAACTAAGAACATCATATACATATAAACATTTCTACAAACCCATTCTGAAAGCAAGAGGTGCCAGCAGCTCATTTTGGCATCTTGGCTGACTGACTGCTTAACTATACTAAATGAGGGTGGCATTGCCCAACTGCAGATGTTTAGCGGTGGACGAAAAAGGTGACAAACGTCACTTGTAGCTCATTGGCTTATAGGCCCAGTGAGAGTATTCTGTGAAACATTGTCATCCTTCAAATATCTTGTCAAGGCTTAAGGTTTCGTAGTGCTTTGCTTTGATATCTAAAAAGCCAGCTAGACAAAGCCAACCAAGGCTCTTAGAAAAACAGAGATGAAAGTGACCTCCTGTCAAACCTGTCCCATGACTTTCTTCTTATCTTGAAAGCTTTGCAAGAAGAGTGCTGCATGCTGAAGTGGGACATGCTGTACTAGCCAGTGTTGCCGTACTAATTCTTTTTTATTTACCTGTCTTGGATATAATGGTTAAGCTTGAGCTGTGATTCTGAAAGTTCCTGGTTCATATATCCCATCAGCCAGGAATTTAATAGGCCAGATGTGGGGGAATGTATGACCCTTCAACTTCCATCAGCTACAACTAGTATGGCCAATGGTCAGGGATTATGGGAGTTGTAGTCCATCCATATCTGGAGGTCCACTGTATCCCAGCCCCTAAATTAGGAAATCTTAGCCACCACACTGTTGTCTTCTCCTTAGCCCCTCATTGGTATTATGGGGATAGAGTTGCTTAAAGTTAATCTTAGTCTTGTTCAGATGTAATGATTCTGGCTTAATAAACCATTATTTATTAAGCTGGGATTGTTAGGCCAACCCAATCTAGTGTTAAGCATTTTGAACATTCAGAAAGTGCTATATAAATGCTAAGCATTATAGTACAAACAACATTTGGACTTTGAGGGCCATTTCGTTTGTCAGTTGTGCACAATTGACATAATTGTATTTATGAGCTCACTCCTTGTATTTAATTGACGTAGTTCACATACGCCTTTCTCTTCTTACCTGAGCAATAGAATTCCATTGGAAAGACATCTGTAGGTTAACCTTGTGCTGATATCACAATTTATACAGCCACAAGAGTGGCTGTATACAGTAGCCAGCATCGATTTTTCGCATTCCACAATGTTAAATTGAAAATAACCCCATGCCATTCTACTGCTTCCCATAAACTCATTTCAAAACAAAACCTTACAAAACTTATAGTCCTGAATTCAGAAACGCTTGCTTAACAACCCTCTAAATTTTCATGGCGATACACAAAACAGTCAGAGAGAATTGAGAGTTCAAAGTGTAAAAAGAGAGAAAAAAAACAGACCCCTTTTGGACTTTTTTCTGTCAGAGATTTCATAATTTGTTGAAATTAATTAAAAATCAGCCGTGTTCACAGAGTACCTGTAATCCTATTACTGACTTTGCCCCAAACTCTGTCCTTCATCGTCTGTGGTTTAAAAGTTTAAAAAATGCCTGGCTGATTTTTAATTAATTTAAAAATATTTTCATTGAACTCAATGACAAGGCCGGACATGCTCAGTAATAATCAACGATCAGTGTTCTAAAAGCAAGACTCACAGACCTTTATTTCACTTGAGACAGTCATGGCTTCCGCCAAAGAATCCTGGCAAGTATAGTTGGTGAAGGGTGCTGAGAGGAGACTCCTATTCCCCTGACAGAGTTCCAGTGGCCAGAGTAGTTTAGCAGTCAACCGCTATGACTGAAGCTCTGTGAGGGGCACAGGGCATCTCCTACAACTCTGAGCACCCTTCACTAACTACACTTCCCAGAATTCTTTGAGACAAGCCATGATTGCCTAAAGTGAAATAAAGGTCTGGTGTGGATATGGCCAGGGACAGCTTTGGTTTAAATTTGGGTGGGAGGCTACATGTGCCTGCTGTAGAATAAAAAGGTGGGGGAACCCTGAAAAAGAATGATACTGTTCACAATGTTTTCCTTTTGGAAAGGAAAGGGGCTTCCCCTCTGCCCAGTGCCCACCCATCCAGTCACCTCCCCTCCCTCCCCCTGCCCTCCTCCTCCCCTCCCTGCCCCTCCCCCAGAACCTATCCTAAGCATGATTGCAGGGGAGTAAATCCCACTGAACTCAATAAGCATGCAAATGATCAATCCATTCCCAGCAAACTTGCACAAGATCCCATTTCTTACCTCCTGGATTAAAAAGCAGAGAAATTCACTAATAGGCAAAAAACCTTGCGGTGTAAGAACGTACCCATAGCCAACAGATATTACTATCAAACTTTAAAAAGCAGGGAATTTGGGCAGCTATAGTGAATGTACCAGGGGAGCAGGAGACCTGACCTCCTCTGAGATATTGTACTGCCTACAAATTTGTCAAAATGCAAACATAATTTGGGTTGGTCTTTCACAGTCCAATCCACTTGCTGTGTTGCTTGGAAGAATTTGGTAACATGTGCCTCTGAGCATATGGTGAGTGGTGGCAACACCTGCAATCAGCCCAAAGAACAGAAACAAGACATGTGCTGTGCTGATCTTGTTTTAGCAGGGAGGAAGCATCAATATTAAAACAGCTGATATAGTTCAGATAGTCACTGTAAATATGTTTGATTTACTTTGCAATTTTAGTGAAGTTTCCTACAGTAAATCATTTTCTTTTGCTTCTGTTTATGTGAATATGTGAAGTACAGCAACACTTTGCAACACTAAAAAAAAAGCTCCAAAAACAATTGTGGAATAATGGCACTGACTATTCTGCAAAATAGGTTCCAATGGACATGAGGAGTGTCTCAGTTTGCACAAGATAAAACAGTGAGAGGTTAAATATATTCTAGCAAAATTCTAGGTGTGCTCTATGTTTTTAATTGACCATGCCCACCTTTCCTTAAGTGGAGTAGTTTAAGCATAGCAGGCTGAAAACATGCATCTTGGGCAGGCCAAGTTTGTTTTGCTGCATCTGACCCAGTACTGTCTATTCTAATACTAGTAGTTCTCTAGGCCTTAAGGCAGAGGTCTTTCCCATCACCTGCTAAGTGGTCCTTTGATGGGAAATACCAGAGAGATGACTTGGGGCCATCTTCATGCAAAGCATGTGCTCTATCAACAAGCTATGGAAACACAGAAGGTGGTAGGTGAGGCCTAAGTTGTATTATATAAACTTAAATAATAATATTTTTTGCATTATTCAGAAACTTGGAGGTCCTTTACAGGATAAATGTAGTCCTCTGCAATTAGATACTTTTGTTAAACAAAGGTCTTTTGTAGACTGATAAAAATGATAATTCCTAATGCTAGTTTTGTAGCAGCTGGGCCTAACAGCCATTTTCTTTACCATATATCCAGAAGCATCTCTTATGTTAGCATTTTGTCTCTTTTTCAGTAAATTTTAATTAGAATTTGGATTGGGAAACTGCTTTGTCATGGTTGCCAATCTTGCTGCGTCATAGTCTTGCAAAAGTTCAAACTGCTCATCGAGAACCCATCTTCATATTTTGCAAATTGCATTGGTTTCCTGTCAGTTAACCTATTTCCTTATAACTATTAAGGATTTCAAGGAAATCTGGAGACTATGATTCAACTTTGGCCAGTACAACAGCAAACTGGAAGGCATTAAAAACAACAGTTTTATTACTTGCAAGCTACTCTTATAAGATTGCTTTTAAGCTGGAAAACTTGTCTTTTTGTGTGTGTGTTTTCCTCCAGATCCCATGAAATCTCAATGCCTCAATGTCTTCCTTGTCTCTTTCTGAGTCTCTTGTTTTTGCCTAGGAATGGGTGAGCACCCCACCCCACAGTTTGGAATAGCTTTGGGTTAAAAAAAACTTTCCCCAAGCACTCAGAAAATACATCATTTTTTTTCTGAGCCCCTTCCAGTGTTCATTTCCTTCACATTATTCTTCACTGTGAACCGCTGTGGTTCCTTTCCATTTCTCCAGTACTCACCTGGCAATGACAACAGCAAGTTCTTACATTGGTAAGTCTTGCTGCAGGGCCTCTATTGGGAACATAGGAAGCTGCCTTATACTAAGACAGATCATTGGCCCATCTAGCTCAGTATTGTCTACACTGACTGGTAGTGGCACTACATGGTTTCAGGCAGTGGTCTCTCCCAGCCCTGCCTTGAGATGCCGGGGATTGAACCTGGGACCTTCCGTGTGCAAAGCAGATGCTCTACTGCATCTTCTCAATTGCCATAGTGGTCCCAAGTACAAGGTTCCATGGGAAATATAGTTCCCATGGATCTTGCTGGATCTACAAGGATAACAGGATCCAAGGAAACTAAATTAACCATGAATCCTTGCACTCGGGAAACATCATTGCAGTGCTAGGGGTGTAACAGACACCCATCCATAAGAGCTCCCCATGGTGCCATCACAACATCCCCCGTTGCCTTACAAATTTTTAAGAACATTATCCCTCACTTCCTGAACAGACAGGGATGTGTTTGATGCTGTTGTTGTTTTTCTCTATGAAGCAAATTGTAAAACATGGCAATTAAAATGTTAAAAGTAAAACAGACCTCCAAATACCTACCCTGCTTGCAAAGCTTATTCTGGTGCCCATATTTTCCTGGCCTCGTTGCTGGGGTTTTAAGTGCAGGCCCTCAGACTCCTCAATTCCTGCACTGTGTCATCTTGCAGTGGTTGCACTGGTACTGCCCAGGAATTTGTTCTGCAAGGTAAACAGAAGATGTTCTACATTTCATAGCAGAATAATAATGGAAGATAGGCCCTGTGCTTGTTTTCTGCTGTTTACAAAATGGGGCCAGTAACCTTTTTTTCTGCCTTGCAGGGGGTGTTTTAGAGAATTAATGAGGTAATGTTAGTGAAACACTCCAGAGATGCAAAGCGTTATGTAGGATCAGCGGTAATTATAAACAGGGCCGATTTATCCTGATTCCCATGACTGTCTGCTTGCTGACACAAAGGTTGTCACTTAAGCAAGATGGCTGCCTCCCTCGTCAGAGATGTTCAGAGATGCCAATTCTAATTAAAGCTGTTAGTTTGAAATGCAAGTTGCTGTTTTCGAAGACACGGTGATAAGCTTTACAATGTGTCGACATTCAAATTGCTTGAACTTGAATGAAAGAAGGGCAGATTTTCAGCGCTGTGGAGTCTTCTCATCAGTCCTCGCCCTCTGCTGTAGTTGGCTACATTTGAAACAGAAGTCAGTTTCAAATTGAGACATTTTAATATTTATAATCAAATTTGAGCAGCAGGTACCGAGTGTCAACCTTGTTCTCCAGCATTTTGACGTTTCTGTTGTTGTTTGACTGTCTGGAAGGTCTTTTAAGCTAATTGATAGTGCTATTTTCTTCAAAAATAAAATAAGATTGGGAACATAGATGCCTAAAAGTATGAAAACAATCTGCAGTGTTAGGCTTAGTATTCTAGCTTGAATAGGTGCAGCAATCTCTGGGAGCCTTCACTGAGGTTGTTTTTAAGTCTTTAAATTATGCAGCTTGGAAATGTACCATCTGTGTCAGGAAGAAGGATGGGGGGAGAATGGATTTGAAGTGTTCCATGTGCTGAGCTGAATCTCTCACATTTCTAGCTTTGGCTAGCAAGGAATTGGTTTTAAAAGAAGCCTCTCCCATAAACAGATGTAGTGTGGTAAACTTACCATTGGCTGCCGGCTAGCAGTGGGGCTTTGTATTATCCGTGTGTATTCCCCTTGCTGAGAATGTGGCTCTTTTTCACTTGGCAAAGATGTTTCTTTTGTTTTGCCTTTGTGGCTGTCTATTCCCTTACCAGTAGCTTTTTCCAGCTCTCTCTTAACATACACCTGTCCCCTATTCTGCAGGAGAGGATTTGGCAGGATGTAATCCTTTTTCACATAGCTTGGATCTGTAATAAAGTTGTCTGTTTTGGCAGTTAACCGAAGTTCTCTCCCAGTTAAGGGCCTTTAAAAATAAATACTATTACCAATTATTACTATTTTTATAGAATATAGTTATAGTTGGCGTGAAGTGTTTTAAAACAGGGGTGGGCAGAGTTCAGCCTAGTCAGATCGTCTCTGTTATTTGGTGTTTTTTTTACTAGAATCCCAAAATCTAGCAACTGGAGCCAGGTGCAAAAGGCATAAAGTTAGAATTAAAAAAAATAGGATGGCTCTGAGCACATTTCAAGCCTAAGAATTTATTTTCAGTACCAGAAGTGAACTGAGCTTACAGTCCCTTCACACAAAAGTCTATTCCTTGTCAGCTTTCTTTATTTCAACAGCTTACTTCTGTTGTTGTTGTTGAACAGTTGGCGTCAAACTACCACAAATCACCCAGAGATCTACCTTCTGCCCACCCATTTTAAAGCTATTTACATTAATTATCTAGGACCCCATACGTTTTCTAAATGAACCTGAGAGCTGACTAAGGTATCCCCATATTGTTCAAGAGGGACAGAGGCCGAGAGAGAGTGCTTTGCCTTAAGGCTCTCTAGTGAGTTTGTAGCTGTGGCAGTATTTGAACTGGACACTTTCCAGCTCATTTCCTTAGCCATTATGCTACAGCAGACACAATAATTTTGCCTTGGGATTGACAACCCCTTGACTCAAAAATGAAAGGAACTCCAGGTCAGGGATTCTTGACTACTTGTATCCCACATTTCCTCCAAGGAGCTTGAGGTGGCGTACATGGTTCTCCTCCTCCCTATGCTGTCCTTACAGCAACCCTGTGAGGTAGGTTGGGCTGAGAGACTAACTGGACCAAGGGCACCCAGTGAGCTTCATGGCTGGGTGTGGATTTGAACTCTGGTCTTCCAGGTCTTAATCCAGCTCTCTAACCCCTACACCACACTGGCTGTGGGGATTGCATAAGCCCAGAATTGACCACTGGTGGTCTTCAAGCTGGACCTGATCCATGCCACATTTGAAGGAAGGCTTAGGGATGCTGTTTACTTGGCAGGCACCCGCTTGAGGGTGGGGAGGCTTCCAAGAACTGGCAATGCTCCTGGCACTCCCAGACTTCTGCAGGGAAAAGCAGAGGAGACTGGGAAAGCATTGGACATCACTTCTCTCATCCCCCCATTCCTTATCCAGAAAAGATATGTCCATGAAGTTGCCTTAAGAAGCCACTGAGATACTAAAGAAGCTTCCTGGGTCAAGCCTCATTTTCTGGAAGGAGAGGTGTCTGTCAGTTTGAAGTGGGGTGTCATTCTCATTTTTTGGGGGGGGACAATCCTCCTTACTGGAAACAACTGACTAACATGCTCCTGGTCATAAAGCATATCTGAATAGGAATGAGCTTGTTCCTGCCTAAAACCCGATGCTCCTTGTTGTTTTCATATGAGAACAGTCATAGGGATCTGTACTGGGGTGGGGGGAAGATACGGTGAGAAAGCATAAAATCTGTTTGAATTCCTGGCTGCTTTCACACTGCACTTAATTCCATTATTCTGACTATTTCTTACCTGATAGTTTGCACATTTTATATGATCTTTCACACGACGTAAAATCTAGTGGAATATAGCGGAAGTTTTGTGCTCATTTCTATGTTAAATGATTCCAGAAACAATCTGTTTGCAAGCTTAGGAACCCGTAAAATTGCAGGGGTTTTGTGCTAGCTGAATATAGCAGGCATCCTGGCAAGTAATGCGTTCCCACCTTTTAGGCACATGTCAATTTTTTTGGCCTTTTTTTTCTTTTTGCCTAACTAAAATTGTACCAATATTCCAGCATAGGTTCAGGTACCGGCTTCCCCTTTCTCCTTTTCGCACACATACCCCTGTGTCCAGACACCCCGCAAAAATAAGGTCAGATGCTAAAGGGACAGCTGTCGCATGGCGACAGGACGTGATCTTACACCTCCTGCACATATGGAGTGAGGAAAAAGATCAGCTTCAGTTAAGGAGCAGTCACAGAAATATGGATATATTTGAAGACATTTCAAATGATAAAAGGGGCCATAATAGGTCTGTTCATCACTGCAGACTGCTACCTTGTGCAGGGAATTATGGGGGAACTACAATGCGCATGTGCGTAACAGGTGATGGATAGAAACAAGACGTTGTTCGTTACAGGATTGTGTGAGTCATTTGCGCAAAATTACGGTCTATCAGCCACAGTTCCTTAAAGCAACAGGTACTGCAGTGTGAAAGGAATTTTAGAATCAGGACAGAAGCACTAGCACTTTGATCCTCAATTGATCCTCAGAACTGACGGCATAAGCCCCATGTGTGAAAGCAGCATTTGTGTCATGAAGGGGCAGTTGACTGAAGTTTGCAGCACACATTCGAGTGGTTGTGCAAATACCTTGGATAGCCAGACCCTGATGGTGTAAACAAGTCTTAAATAAATAAATAAAAGCACAAAGGTCTCAGCATGTCTGGAACAGACATTTGCCTAAGCCGTTGGAGAGCTGCTTCCAGTCAGAATAGCCATTATGAATCTATATTAGGAATGAACACAATTTAAGATAGACGAAGGTCTGCTGGTAGATTATTGGCTGATTTCCAGTAGGTCTGCCTGGTGCTTGCTGGTTGCTGGGATCCTTCAAAAATGCTGGACTTGGCTGGATTCTGCCAGGCAGATAGAAGATCTCTCTTTCCAAGTGTTCATGAAAGATGGTTATTGCCACGTGGCAGGTTGAAGGAGTAAAGTCACAGAATATGGTTCTTTGTAGTTCTTAATCCAGGGCTGTGCCACAGCTTTAAATTCAATGAAAGCAACAGTATGGCCAGTTTTGGCAGCAGCTTGGTATTTGGAAAGAACAGCTACTATTAATAACTCATTAAGGGGCATAAGATCACTTTTCTATCTGATCCTGATAGCTTTATCTGAGGGAGTTCATTCTCTTAATTATAACGAAGCATGCCCAACGGAAGCTGCAGTTAAGAATCTTAAACTGTCAGATGAGTACTTGGGCTACTGTAGAAATCCCATTTTAGGCCACTATTGCAAAGAACAGACCATTCAAAGTCAGGCAGTGTTGGTAATATATACAGAGGCCTTGAAATGTTAAGATACCAGGCTAAGGAGAACTCTTGCGAGGCATTTTGTTTTTGTTTTTTAAAAAACATAGCCCACTTCCATATTGGGAGCACACAAATCCAACCTGCAAAGCTTGTCAAGATTTTTGATCCGCACTATACATTTAAAGCACATCCAATGCACATCTAAAGCACATGACTTACCCCAAAGAATCACGGGAACTGTGGTTTTCACATCAGAGTGCTATACATTCCCAGCACCGTTAACAAACTATAGTTCCCATGATTCTTTGGGGGAAGTTGTGTGCTTTAAATGTAGGTTGGATGTGCTTTAAATGTATGGTGTAGATCTGAGTTGCCATTGCCTTAAAGAAGTTACACCAGGAGAATATCCAGTAAAAAGTAGTTGCAGGAAAAGGGGGGGGGTCTTCTAAACAGAGCAGTTCTAAGTGGGGTCTATGGGAGTGGGGTGAGGTGAGGAGAGAAAGTGATATGGTAGATCTTGCTGAATAGAACATCTGCATTCAGAGGCAGGAGGTCCTTCTCTACTAGATGCTACCTAATGGTAGATGCACCAACCTCTACTTGATGTTTGGGGCAAACAGGAGAGATCACTTGCTATTGTTAGCACCCCAAAAGCACCTGGACGGCTACCATTAGAGAAACAGTGCTGGGGCAGAGAGACTTTGATTTGATCTAGTAAGTCAATTCATCTGTTGAAAAACAGCGAAAATATACTCAATCTATTTTGATGGAGTTGTAAGTAAAACGTTTGTATATCTCTCCCACATAAAGCAAAGGTAGTCCTGTTGGTCCATGAGTAAAATCTAAAAATCCACCCATATTGGGGCAAACAAAGGTTTACAAAATAGTGTGCAAGCTTCCAAGTTTCTCCAAATCTTTTCATCAGCCTAGATCAGGTGTGGGGAACCCTTGGCCCTCGCGATGTTGCTGAACTACAACTCCCATCATCCCTAGTTATTGGCCAATCTTGCTGGGGCTGATGGGAGTTGTGGTTCAGCGACATCTGGAGGGCCAAAGGTTCCCTGCACCTGGCCTAGAGAGTAAACAAACCAAAGGGGTGAGGGGAGGGAAAAAAGAGGGGAAGAAAAACAAGGGGAGGGGGAAGGGAAAATGGACATGCTCTTCCTCCCCCCCCCCAAGAAATCTTTCAAAATAGCAATTCTATTGTAATGAGACAGCTGCAGCATCCCCTATAAGTGAACCATGCTCCGTACTGTTGAACCCTCTTAATTTTACTTCAGTCTTTTTAAAAATTGTCAGAGGGCTTGATTTCCTTATTGCTAGGACTGATGCAACACTTTTAAAGATCCAGTCATGCTAAAAAAATCAGTGTCATGTTCTCTTCTGCCCCAGGAAGCTCCACGTGCAGATGCCAAAAGGCAGGATGGGGTCCCTTGAAAATCCCAGAGAGAAGCCTGAACAGTGAATTATTACAGGCATCTTTTTTCTATTTTGGAACAGTGTCTGTTGTTTACTGAAACAAGCTGAAAGCAAGGCTACTTGCTTGTTTGTGGTTTTGGATTTTAAATTCTAGCTTCAAGGGGACTTGCAATATCCTGTCCTGTTCTGCGGATCAAAGAGCATGGTTGTGTTCCAGATTAAATTAAATCAGAATAAATGCTACTCGTTGGTTGTATTTTCACCAGCCCGTAACACAATCAGAATGGGCATTTTTTTAGGGTTCATTCACAAGATAGCCAGAAAGGTTGTGCCTGCACACAGTTTAACCCCCTTCCTCACAGAGTGATTATATTTTGGAATTGTTTATTAACACCCTAAATTAACCTATGCTGCCCATGGTTCTAGTCATTAAGCTATATATTGCATTGAAATGACTTCTCAGCCCTCTAAATACAAAAATCCATTCTTTTATGTAGTCGGGCATACCTGTCCATCTGTCTTCAGGGGTTACTAATCCACATTAAGAAAACATACTCAAAATGGTTTAATGGAGATTATTTTCCCTTTTAGTTACTCTTTTGTACTTGCAGCTCAGTTCGCGGAAGTAAAGAGAAGAGGAGCAGAGAAATGTAATTCTACAAAAATGTTGCACAAAGGTCCTTCTTATCCTCCTGCCTCATCCACAATAACATTAGCTATGACCTGAAGGAGCTTTTCTTGCCTATAAAGAGAAAGAAATGTTTTATGAGGCGTTCCTTCTGAGCCATTTTAATCCAAGGCTAATTAATCGGCATAATCATGCCCCAGGGACGCAGGCTAGTTTTCCATCTATGAATTCACACTCCTGAATATCTCCTTGTGTGAGAAGTCATAACAGGGAATGGAGAGGAGCACAGGAATTCTTCAGAACAGATCTGAGAGACAGAATAGAGATCTTTGTCACTTTCCCCAAGGCACAGGAGGTGTTGGTAGGGGAGACCAAGTTAGATACTGGACAGATACTGAGTCCCCCTTTCTCTGAGTCTCAAGGGAAAACTCACAAGGGGAAGGAAATGGAGCTAGTGGTTGCCAACGCTGTGACATATTTCACAGTGGGCGGGTGCGCCTGTTCCAGTTGAGGTTTTGCAGCCAGTCTGCATCCAACTGAGGCAAAATGTTAAAACAAAAATCCTTAACTGGAAACATTGGTCATCTGAGAGAACAGAAGGCAAATGGCTCTGCAGGATTTTGCAATAAATCATTTGCCTTGTCGATGTTTTTTTGAAAGGTTTTTGGAAGGGGTTTTGCAGCTGTACTTTGAAGTACAGCAGGCCTGAAAAAGACAGCAACTTGATGCAGTTGAGATCTCTTAAGGAATATTTGTGAGGCATTCCACTACACTAGAATAGAATTTTATATAAATTTGATACCTCATGAATAATAATCAAAATTTGACATACAAAGTTGGCGATGGAGATGTCCATGTGCAAATGGTGTGAGAATATTTCACCACAAATCCCTTTCTGCTCTTCTTTTTTGGGGGTGGTGAGGAGGCTGTTTTGGGGCAGGGAGCAGGAGCGATTCTGGGAAGTCTGGGTGCTTTGTCCTCTTTGACCTTGGGCATGTCACTCAGCGGTAGTTTCCCATCTGTAAAATGGGAATGATAGTATTGTCACAGTGTGATTTAAGAGTGAATGCACTAAAGACTGCAACACATTTTGGCAATTAGAGGTGCTGTTTGAATGATAATTAACACCACCATCCAGCTAGTCGCACCAAAAGATATTAGCATATTCATAGTCCTCATTAGGTGACAGAATAAATAGACTTTCTGGATACATTTGTGAAGCAAAGGAAGAAAAACACTCAGAACTCTGTTAAATATAATTGTACAAGGTGCTTAAGAGTAACCTTGTACATTTTTATCTTAGATCTGTTTCTAGATCTACTGTATCTGCTGGGTCTTATGATTGTAGAAAAGAACTGTCACTTAATTTTTTTGGAGTGTGATTATATCTGGCAATACATTAACAGAGCCACACCTTTTTACTCCATAGTGATTAGCTCAGAAAAACTACCACCCCCGTGATTATTATTCCACCCCCTTTTTAAGAATGAAAAACTAAAAGGAAAAAAGATTCCCCCTCTCTTGCTATCTCCATAAGCGTTCTTTTATAGTATGGGGATATCTATCCATATGCTCATCTTTATCCATTCAGATTGTGAGATTGTCTTCTTTTATTTTATTTTATATTTATTTATTATTCTTGGTATTCTGCCCTTCCTCCTTTAGGGGCCCTGGGCGGTTGACAATAACCATACAAATAAAATCAACACAAAACAATAAAGAAATAAAAGAAAACCGTGTTGCAGTAAAATGCAGTATGACAGGCAACGGTATTTGGACTCTACTCTAGCTGTGTAACAAACAAAGTAGTCACCTGAAGGATAATAGTATGGGGGACAATCGGAACTGCACCAGGAGGAAATTCCATAATTGGGGTGCTGCTTTATTCCACCACCCCATGGGCCATTGGGGGACCTCCACCAATCTCAGGGCCTGGGCCAATAAGTACTGGGGAAGACCCTCTTTGAAGGTCCCATGCTATTAAGGGCTTTATACACTACTGCCAACTCTTTCAATTGGGCCAAATAGCTCACAGAATCGGTGACTCATGATTCCCAGTTACATACGTAGCTAGTGGCAGGAAAGCAGTTTTTTTTCACGGACAAATTTATTTATTTAGTGTATTTATATACCGCCCTATAGCCGAAGCTCTCTGGGAGAGTTCTGGGATTGAGAACTGGCCCCACCTCCCTCTGCTGCCCTTTAAAAGTTCTTTATTGGAACTTTTCTCTCTGTTGGCAATGAATGATGAATGAATTGTTTTGATACTAGTTTTTTTTAACATTTTATTATGTCTCTATTATAAAACTATTTTGAATGATCTTTCACAGAGAGAAGCTAAAACCAACAATGTATTATTGTTGATGTATTTATATTTTTGTTTGATGTTTTGTCATGCTTTGTTATGAACCGCTTTGAGTGTAAGGCACACGGAAAAGTAGGGTTGCTCCCTCTAACAGTGAACTCAGGTGGTTAGTGCCAATAAGACGGTAGCCAAAATGGACCCACTGAGCATGCTTAAGGAAACCTGGGGGTTTACAGAAGTACAAAAGGAACTCTAGCAAGAAAACCAAAGCAGGCAAAATGGAAATGGACTGCCTTCAAGTCAATCCCGACTTATGGCGACTCTCTGAATAGGGATTTCATGGTAAGCTGTGTTCAGAGGGAGTTTACCATTGCCTCCCTCTGAGGCTAGTCCTCCCCAGCTGGCTAGGGCCTGCTCAGCTTGCCACAGCTGCACAAGCCAGCCCCTTCCTTGTCCGCAGCTGCCAGCTGGGGGGCAACTGGGCTCCTTTGGACTCTGCAGCTTGCCCACGGCTGCACAGGTGGCAGGGCAAGTAACCCCTGAGCCACTCCCTGTGGAGGTGATCTTTAGCTGGCCCTTGACACCCAGGAGACACGAGCGGGGATTTGAACTCGCAGCCTCTGGACTCCCAGCCAGGCTCTCCTCCCCACTGTGATATACCAGCTGTCTAAAGCAGGCAAACCCTCCCTTAAAAAAAAAAAAGCAGTCCAGTGGATATGATCATGGTGATTAGCCTTAAAATGTAGAGTGACAATTGGAAAAAGAAAAACTGAGCTTCAGGTGTGTGTGTGGGGAAGTATTTATTTATTTATTTATATCCCACCCTCCCAGCAGGAGCCCAGTAGGGGTAGAAAAGAAAGGAATGATCTTCTTGGAGGGAATGGTTGGCTGGAACACTGCTTGCTCCTTTTTGAGAGGGAGGATACATTACAACATTTTGTTGCAGCTCATACTTGTACAAATACAGTGACTATGCTTCTGGGAGTAAGTGTGAACCCTGAAACCACATACATCAAGGCAATGTGTGGGCTTTTCATCACACACTTGGCACCCTGCTTGAAGGGAGTATGCCAAGTAGTTGGGAAAGATCCGTGTAGCCAACGTGGTTGTGATATTATGTCATACTCTCCAATGGCATGGGATCAGACCATGAGGAATCAGTTCCTATGACATTAGATGTGTGTAAGAAAGGGCAGAGACCAAGGCTTGCAGTCCAATACTTGTCTACCCAACTTCATTGGGTTCAGTGGTATTTACTCCCAGGTAAGTGTGTATTGGATTGCAGCCTAAATGAGTATAGGTAACTAGTCCACATGAAATAATTTCAAATACTTAAAAAAAAATCTCATCCTATCAAGACTGGGAAGCGGAGGTTGCTCTCTTGAGTCAGGTTTAATATACATGTTTTTTTTAAAAAAAAAACAGTGGCTGTTCCCATAAAGTTGTAACTAGCAGCTCATATTTTTGGCATTTCCTGTTCTTGTTCTTATTTTTAAAAAGAAAAAGAGCTGTGCCTGGCTTTTGTTAGGAGAGGAGATGCAAAGTGACTCTAGAAACGTTAGTCGGATTATGACACAGATTTCCTGCTTGCTGAGTAATCAGTCTGTACTTGGTTGATTTGCGGTAGATTTTGCCTTTGGGCTAGAGGAGGGAAACAGCTGGCCTTGTTAGCAGAGTTTACGCTGGTGTGGAAGGAGAGGAAGCGGGGAGGGGGGCGTTCATTTGGATTAGAGCAAGATGGCTGAGAAATACTGCAAAGTATGTTGAATCTTCAGGAATTGGGGGGGAGAATTGTTTATAATAACGGGGAAAATTGTTTGACAAGAGCCTACTTTGTGCTGTAGATTATGGCATCTGGCTGCATGCCAAATTTTGCGTTTGCTGCAGTTGTATGCCTTGAAAAACGAGGGGGGGCATTGTAAGGAAACAAGTCAGTCGAACTTAATAAATCAAGAAGATTCACTCGGATCCCGTTTGACTTGACTCTGTGCCAGCGATACATATGCTTATACATCAAGCATCTGGGCTCGGAGCTGACGTTTTAATGGTTTGATTAGTTTAGGAAGAATACTTCCATTGTGTGCGTCTGCAATTATATTAAGTACTGTGTGAAGTTGTTACATTATGATGAGCTTACATTACCTTTCTCTGTGTATATACTATAGTCTGTGTCTCTATCCAAGATCCAGCTAGTAATCTGACCCAATCCCCTTAAAGAAGGAGCTGTTAAATTAATAAAGCTGTTAATCACATAACCAGGGGGAGGGAGTGGGGGTGGTGGAGGATCATGTATGTGAGAAAATGCCAAAATATTACCAAAAATGTCTTGCAGCAATGGAGGGTTGTTGTTTTTTAATACTGCTACATTGTTAAAGAGAGCCAGTGTGGTGTAGTGGTTAGACTGTTGGACTACGACCTGGGAGACCAGGGTTCAAATCCCCACATAGCCATGAAGCTCACTGGGTGACCTTGGGCCAATCACTGCCTCTCAGCCTCAGAGGAAGGCAATGGAAAAAAACCCTCTGAATACCGCTTACCATGAAAACTCTATTCATAGGGTCGCCATAAGTCGGAATCGACTTGATGGCAGTCCATTTCCATTTTCAAATTGTTAAAAGCCACTTTAAGTTATCTTTTTCTGCACATCGTTATCTAGTACTTCCCCTAATGCAGTAGCCTGGTTTGGACAATCGTACCAAGCTTCATAACTCAGGAACTATGGTTTGTGAAGCCAAAACCGAGAGGTGCTTCCCTTGCCCTTCCTCTGCCCACCACTCCCATCTGCCTTTGGCATGAGGATCCTGACTTTGAAAATAAACCAGATAGTGGCCCTGATGCTTATTTCTAGCTTCATTAAATCATGGTTTATGAAGCCTGGAATGATCCTCTGAACCTTCCCTGTGCCTCTCTGCTAGGATCCCATGGCCTGTTTTGCCTGCAATACTAAACCACAGTTTAGTACTACAGGAATTAGTCTCAGGTTCTCATGCTCTCTTTTCCCCTCTTCTTTTCCTCTGGTGTGTCTGCAAAGAGAAGATTATAAGCCTTTTCTTCCACTTTTGCACTATCCAGAGTTCCTTGTTACATTTGAATTTGGGGATACTCTGGTTAGTTTTAACCAAAGATGGGGAACCTATGGCCCTCGATGTATTAGGAACGTAGGAAGCTGCTTTACACTGAGTCAGACCCTCAGCCTATCTAGCTCAGTATTGTCTACACTGACTGGCAGTGGCTTTTCAAGGTTTCATACAGGGTTTCTCCCAGCACTATAAGGATATGCCAGGGATTGAACCTGGGATCTTTTGCATGCAAAGTCCATGTTGTTGGACTCCAACTCCCATCAGCCCCAGCCAACATGTCCAATGATTGAGGATAAGGGGAGCTGTAGTTCAGCAACATCTGAATGCACTTCCTTCTCCAGAGAAGCAGGTGGAGGGGGAAGCCAGGTCTGAGCTCAAGGCTCCTTCCCATAGCACTAAACCATGATTAGGAAAATGGGCCACTCATAGTTTTTTAGTGATGGCATAATTGATTTAATGCAGATAAATGGCCTTAATGTACTGATTTAGGGTATAGATGGCCAACCTGTGACGGACATGGAACAAAAAGCATGAACAGCAAGACTCATTAGGGTACTCTGAGGTATGTATCAGTGGCACTACAGCAGGCAGGCAGCACAGCCCCTGGGCCTTCGACAGCAGGCAAAGCAGTATCTTTAATCTTCTGTTGTACTGGATGCTTAATCTCTCTTACATTTGCTCTATCTCATTTGCACATACTTGCCTGCCAATGTGCAGATAGGGGATTTGCTGAAATATTAATCAACCTTGCTTGATAGGGGAGATTTCTGCAACTGACAACTTGCCCTGGGAGACTCCAGAATTTTTACCAAAAAAGAAAATGGGTCTGTTGAAAGTGCTTTCTCTTCATTATGCCTCACCCACCCACCCACCCACCCACCCACCCATACGGTACTGGTGAAACCTTTCATTTTAGACAGGATTATTTTATTTTCCATAAGGAAGGAAGTGAAAATATAGTCATGGTTATGTAGCAGTTCTTTGAGATCTCCAGTTTTGCTAGGTGCTAATTAAATTTATAAAATCAAATTTGTATTAGATTTGTCAAAAGCTGTTAAGATCACCTTGGAAATAAGTGAAATTTTCCTTGCTCTCTGTTCCCCTCACCTCCCCCATCCCTGCACTATAAATGAATGGTTCCCCATCCCAAGTAGCTGGGGTGACAGGTATTGATTTTGAACTTGCCAGAGCTGGCAACAAATAGTTTGTTCTGCTTGTACTGGTAAGGTGATGGTAAGCAAAGCCTTCCATCTGCTGTCCCTCAGCGCTGAGATAATATTCTTGAAGCTTAATTCTCACGGCCATGGCAATGTAGGTAAGTTAGGTCATCATGACATGCTGGATGGGGCTGATGGGAGTTGTCCAAAACATCTGGAGGAGCATCAGATTGGGGAAGGCTGGCATAGTGCTTTGTATTTATCCTTCCAACAGATAGCCATTGCAAATTTATTCCCCCTTTGTAGACAGGAAAGTGAGGCTGAGAGGCTGAAAATCTCTCAAGGCTATCCGGCAAGTTCCAGAATAGCTTTTATTTCTGGCTTTCCATTTTAAATGGTGGCAAAACCACTCGAAGCACATTGCACATATCTTCTTGCTTCTGTGTTTCATTAAAAAACCAAACAATAATGAGTAAAAAGCTAATATGCACTATTCATTGAACTATGAAAATGGCTGCTTAAGCCTCCTAATGCAAACAGGAAGCAACAATTTGTAATGCTCAGAGGGGTTTATGTGGAGATGGCTATTTCTGAGCTGTCAGATGTTGCCCATCTCAATGCAATATGCAGAATGAATGTTTCTGTTGACATCACTTTCACCTCTCTCACCTTTTTGATTTGTAAAAGGGATTTTCTTCTTTTTTCTACACTTTTTGAGGTACTGGAAAAGACTTGTCCTGAACGCGCTTACTGGCCATGTCACACCAACACCTTCTTTGGATAGACTTCACAACTAACAGTACCATGTCCAGATGAAAGCCTTGTAGCCATCTCTGACTTGCAGGAGCTGACTGTTACCTATATATATAGCAGAGGTGAGGAACCAGTTTTGACCAGAGGGCTGGATCCAAAAATGGCCAGCCCTCTGCAGGCCATTATTGAAAAGTGAGTGGGACCTCCTACTTGTCCTTCAGCTGACATCATAAGATGTCTGGCATTTCAGCTTCAAGCTTCAGCTGCAAAGGAAGAATTCAAAGTGCACTGTTCCCTAAGTGCTGTTCATACTGTTCCTTTGCCTTGATTTGGCATTGTAGGCCAAATCAAGGCCTGCAGGCCAGATTCCCCACCACTGCTACATAGCATCTGTAGTGGTTAAAGACTCTCACCTCACGTTTCTGTCTGCCTTCCTTGCTCATTGTTTTAACACTGTGATTGACAGGTGTGATTATCACTATAGTTGCTGCAGCAATTGAAAATGAGTGAAAATGTGTAGCCCATATTTTCCCTTCATTTCTTTCTCAGGCTGCAGTGCATCTGGACAGGAAAGGGCCATAAGCTTCCTGCTGTTTTTTAAACTTTATTTTTCTGATGGAACAGTGTGGTGCTCCATTATCTGAAACATTGGAAAGCCCTGTCAAGAAACCAGGAACGCTCTGATCACATGTCTTCCCAATCCTGTCTAGCTGGAGATCAGATGTTCAGATGTGTCTTGATAGGAGACACTTCAGTAGTATAGGCTACTTTTGAAATGCAGATATCCAGCCTCTCTCCCTCATGGGAGACCTGTCAAGAGGATGAAGAGCAAGGCCATTTCCTAGATCTCTGGGTTGTTTATATGCAACCACCTTAAATTAATACAAGCCTGTCTCTTCCCCTTTTGCAGTTACCATTATTGCATCTCTTCCCCACCCCCACCCCACCCCCTGGCCTCACCCTCCTTGCAATTCACGTACATTCTGAAATGGACCTGTATCGCTGAATTTGTGGCACTTGATAGTAGATTGCTTTACAAATCAGGCGAATATAATTTAATAACCTTTTGGGAAGCATCCAAAGCCATATTGTCCATCATTTGGCAAGGGTACCAGTACATTTTTACAATGAATGATGTCCCAGAGAGGATATTAAGCCCGACAGACATGGATTAATCTAACTGTTTCTTAAAACCCTCCAAAGGTGATTCTGTAACCCTTGCTATGTGATGTTGTTAGAAGTATTGTTTCATTTCTACTTAAAAACTGCGAACATTCACTTGCCTCATCTGGATGTAGCTAAATATCTACTGGTGGCAAATTTTAAGAAATGGCCATTAGGTGTGTATGCTTAACCCTAATTAGAATGTTAGGCATAACATTTGGTAATGGGAGAGGAAACTCCAGAGTGTGCAGCCTAGTGTGTAGTTAAGCAAAGACAGCTAGTTTGGACACTTTCAGGTTGAACTGTAGCCTCCATGTCTTAGAAAAACCAAATCGCCTATGCTCCTATGTTGTGAGACAATGAGCAGTGCAGGGCAAAGTTCATAGCTACACCCCCTCCTTTCCTTCTAGCTAGTTTGGCATATCTGTTAACAAAGAAGCCTTGCTACATACAATGCAGTTGTTTTCATTCACTTTGAGTCTGTGGCTATTTCAGAAAAAGGCAAAATAGGGAATGGAATGTCTTTAAAAGCTCTGTAATTCTGTGTGTTGATCACCATGTGCCTTGTTTTTTCATACAAAACGGAGCAATAAAATGTGTTTTCTTAGAGATACAGATATATATCCAGATACCAATTTCTTTTTGAAATATTTGTATCAGTTATATCATGGCATCAGTGAAGTATGACACAGTTCTTGTGGGGATGTGGCAATTTGCTGTGCTCAGCCTACAGTTCTGGTTCCCAAATTTATGCAGATTCTGTAACCAAAAGTGCCAGATTTTCCCATCAAAACTTTCCCCACCACTTTATTGAAATTAAAACCATACACTACAAAGTTAGGAAAAATACACAGACATACACAAATCAATCATATACTTAAAAAAAAACAAAAAATCAGATGGGTGTTATCTCCATTTGTACCAGGTTAATTAATACAAATATATGCTTCTATCTGTTATAATTCATTCATTATTTTTAATCAATTGCCATTAATTGATTATTCCACATGAAAATATATTCCCTTGGAGGGTGGTGAGATTTCAGTATGTTTATCCATGTATGTTACAAAAGGCCGACACATGGTAGTGAAGTCTTCTGGTGCTGCCTCTCACCTAATTAATTTAAGCTCATAAGTCAGTTTCTTCAATATGGTTATATCTATGGCCGCCTGATACCACGCATCTATTGTGTAATTTGCAGCATCTTTCTATCCCTGAGATATGGTTAGGAGAGCTGTCACCAACAACAACAAAAAAACCCACCAAACGTTTAAACAAAATATCAGAATTATCCTCACAGAACAAACACAACTTAGTCCAATCCTGCCAATAATAGCCCTGATCTCTGCTAGCATTTCATTCTAAAACCTAACCACCCATCCAAAACATATCCCAATATGTATGTGTGTCTCTGCACCCCTGCCAACATTGGGGGAACCTAGATCCCATTATGTGAGCTAGCCACACTGGGGTATAAAACCACTGATGGATCACTTTTGAAGAGTTCACCCGTATATAAGCTGATACAGAGAAGGGCTTGATCGATGGAATCTTGACCCATACAGCTGGGTTGAGTTGTTTTCCCTAGTCCTCTTCCCACACCACCTTCAAGCTACCAAAGTAAGGAAACAGGTATATCATGGCATCAGTGAAGTATGACACAGTTCTTGTGAGGATGCAGCAACCTGCTGTGCTCAGCCTAAAGTTCTGGTCCCCAAATTTATGCAGATTCTGTAACCAAAATTGCCAGATTTTTCATAAGAGAGAAGAACAGTTAGGTGGAGGGAGCCTTTTAGTCTTTGGCCTGCTTCTTATTTCTTAAACAACTGAGTGTTGCAGTCAGAGAAAAGGTCACCTATCAGAAAATGAACCTTTTAAGCCCATGTAGCCCATACGGTAGCCTTAGTCCAAATGTTTTGGACTACAGTACGCATTAATCCTAGCCAGCATGGTCAGTAGTTAGTGGATTGTGTAGTCCAAAATAATGGAGGGCACCGGGCTGGGGAAGGCTGCTTTAGTCAGTAAATGTCAGATGTGATGGACAACAGCCCACTTGCCTGAAAACTTCACAGTGAAGTAAAAGCAACAATTTCAAGTGCAGATTTCCTTGATTGGGCATCTTTGGCATTTTTTTCACCTAGTTCTCTGTTCAAGACCAGCCCCTGATTACAAGATTCAAGGTTTTCCCACCCCACCTAATGCCACCCCTCCCCCCTTAAATCAAAATGATCTTGATTAGATTTAGAGAACCAGGCAGTAAAACTGACACAATGAAATCCAATTTGAAAATTCAATTTAAATGAAATTGAATTCAGTATGAATGCTTGAAGAGGGGAAAACAACCCAAAAGGAATGAGACTAGTAGAAAATGAAGGGAATAGTTGGCAAAGAAGCAGCTGAGCAAGATCTCCTTTAAGGCTGGTGACAAATCATTTGATGAGCTCTTACGGGCATGGTTTTAGGTCAGTGGTAAAGCATCCGCTTTGGATGCAGAAAATCCCAGATTTAATCCTTGGCATCTCTGGATAGGTCTGGGGGAGATGCCCCGCCTGAAATCCTGAAGAGCCACTGCCAATCAGTGTAGACAACACAGAGCCAGATGGACCATTGGTCTTCATCAGTATGAAGCAGCTTCCTATGTTTTGGGAAGGGTTGTAGCTTGTTAGTGGAGCATCTGTCTTGCATGAAGAAGGCCCCAGGTTCAATCCCCAGCATTTTCAGGTAGTTCTGGGGGGGGGGAATCCTGCCTGAAATCTGAGAGAACCGCTGCCAGTCATTGTAGACAGTACAGGCATACCCCGCTTAAACATACGCAATGGGACCGGAGCGTGTATGTAAAGTGAAAATGTACTTAAAGTGAAGCAATTATCTATGCATGTACTGCACTGCAATCGCCACTAGATGGCAGCGGAGTCATGCCATTAAGGCGTATGGAGCATGTACGTTATAGCGAGGCGATGTTAAGTGAAGCGACGTTAAGCGGGGTATGCCTGTACTGAGCTAGATAGACCAATGGGTCTGACTCAGTATAAGGCAGCTTGGTATGCTTCTAAGCATTTCTATGTTCAGGCTATAAGTCCTTCCTTGTTGTTGCAAGCAGTGTTTAAACACAGGAGCCCTGTTGATACAGAGGGAAGGGAAACATTGCCCAGTCTGTACAGTTCCCAGTTAGAGCCCTGCAGTTGCCTGAAAACTTTCAACCCAGATTGGGGAGAGGTTTTAGTTTAGAGAAGTGGCAGCTGGTGACTCTGTGTCAGTGGGGCAGTGGAATCTGCTCTGGGTTTTAGTCTGGACAGGTTCTTAAAGGTTCTTTTAAGTAGAGACCTTATCCTAGTCTGAATCTGTTTTGGAATTGCTTTTTAAGATCTTTTTCAAGATGTTTTTTTAAAAGGTGTTATAAAGCTGTTTTGTTTTAAGGTTTTTAAAAATGTTGTGTATTAATGTATTTCAAAGTCTTTTGTTCTTAGATGTTTTAGAGTGCTTTTAGTGTTTTTGTTTGCTGCCCTGGGCTCCTTCTGGGAGGAAGGGCGGGATATAAATTTAACACAATCAATCAATGGTCCCAAGTTCATTCCCCAACATTTCCAGATAGGGTTGGGAAAGACCCCTGTAGGAACCCTGGAGACCCACTGTCAGTCGTTGTAGACCAGGGATGGTGAACTTATGTCCCTTGAGGTGATGATGGACAATAGCTCTCATCACCCCTGACCATGGTCCGTGTTGGCTGAGGCCAGTTGGAGTTGGAGTCTAACAACATCTGGAGGGCCACAGGTTCCCCATTTCTCCTTACTCATCTTGGAGCATGCTCACCCATCAGTGCCTTGCCCCTGCTTTTTTCTGTCAGCCACCCAGAGTAAAGTTGGGGGCAGTTTCCAGTCCCTATCCCACCTCCACAATCTCAGAATGAGGACGGGGGCTCATTACACTTGCCAGAAAAGGAAGAAATGTGTGTCTTTCCTGTTGAACGTTACCCACCACACCCAGTAGAGAGATGTGGCAGGATGGCTGACTGATTGGAAGATGGCAAAACCAGAACAGTAGATCATGCAGAGGTACGACAGCTAGCCTCCTCTCTGAGACTATATTCACAGAAGACTTTCATTGTATCCTTAACTTGTTTCTGGATTCCCCTATTTTCCCAAAGGTTCTTTTTTCCCCTTTCAAATAATTGTTACTTACAATCCTTCATAGCAAATGGAAATACAGTCATTGTCTCATATTCTACGTTTTAATGCAAATATGAATCTCTTTTCTCTGCTCATTTTAAAGCTCTGTCAGGTCTTGAGCACAATCACCCTCTTTCTCAATCCTAGCCGGCAGGGTGTCAACCCCTCTTTCACTTATTCTACTAGTTTTGTCCTGCAGGGATGATATCTCCTTTTGTCTCTTTTCTCCTTCTCTCTCAGAAGCTCATGAGGTCCAGAATAAGGCCAGGACAAGCTACTCAGCACAGTAATTATTGGCAGACTTTGATTGCCTTTTATGCTCAGAAGATTGGAGAGGATGTTAAACAAAAGGTGTAAACAGATCATTTCCTTTTAGATTGTTATCTGGTCAAGCAGAGGGGATTCCCTGCCATTTAAGCATCATTCCAGTTCATTTTGCAGAAGCCTCGTTCACCAGAAAAAAATTGCCTGCTGAGCTGCTGGTCAGAAGCAGCTCGCATTAATAGACTTTTTCTCAGTGTCAGTGAAACTACAAGCCTCAGTAGCCCCTCAGTGAAATGAGGCTTCCTCCTGTGCTTCGCTAAGAGCCAGCCAAGGAGTTTGTTTATGTTACCCGGAGGCTTGTAGTGGTAGCTTTAAAGCAGGGCTGAGTATTAGGCAGCGCTTGGAAAAGTTACTTTTTTTGAACTACAAGTCCCATCAGCCCAGCCAGCATGGCCACTGGATTGGGTTGATGGGAGTTGTAGTTCAAAAAAGTAACTTTTCCAAGCTCTAGTATTAGGCCCAGGAGCCAACTGCAGCTCCAGGCCTCTCTCTGTCTGGCCCTTGGGATTCTGCACAGGCCACGCCCTATCACCAACCACACCCTCTTTCTCCAGGCCACATCCCCTCACCAGCTGTGCTTCACATTCTCCTTGAGTGTGTTTGCCTGGCTAGAATGTGTCTTTGAACACTATTAACTCCTCTCTTGCTTGCCTGGTTGGAGGAGCATTTGTAGAAATTAGCCTACTGTACAAATGTGACATTTATACTGATTGCTCTGCCCACTTTTGCCATTGGCAAGTGGGGCCCACGGAAGCTTGGTCAGTGGGGTATGTGGTCTTGGGCTCCACCTACTCTCTCCATGAATAGCTTCATGGAAGCAAAGCTTCTCTGTAAGCTACGGTCCTTGAGAATTTGCAAGGAAGGCATGTGATTCAAGAGCATGTCATAAGCAATGTTGCTGAAGGCTATTTAGGCAGCTTGGAAAATTCCCAGGGAAGCCTCTTTTCCTTGCCAGTCAAAACAATGGCCATGGTGGAACTGGGCTGCACTCCTGAGCACAGCTAAGCTGCTTAAATCGCATTTACTTCAGCGGGATTGAAGCAGCCTAACTATGTAGAGGATTTTAGGAATTATTATCTTCTTTAACAGGACTAGCTGCGGACTGCAGTTTAGCACTCTATATTTTTTGGATATTTTCATACCGTAAAATTAAAAGAATTGTACACAAAATAAATCTGATTGGGGCTTGCTCTGCAAGAAAATGTTATTAGGAGTCAACTACACATTTCATAGCACTTTCAAGTAGAAAAGTGTTTAACGACCCTTAAATGTCTCACTTACCCCATTGAGGCAGGTCATTATAAGGGTACAAATCAGCTTTCCCCAACCTGGGATCTTCTAGATGTTAGTTCCCACCATCCATGACCATTGGCCATGCTGGCTGGGGCTGATGAAAGTTGGAGTCCAAAACATCTGGAGAGCATTGGGTTGTGGAAAGCAGGTGTAAATCATCTAGTCTGGGGAGGGGGCGGCTCCAGTTGTTGACTTGGGGTTCCTAGAAACCATATCAGGAGAAGATCAGTAACGGTCACAGCAAAGTATTGGATGTGGCTTGGTAAAATTCTGTTCATGAGTGGCAATGGTGAAATCGAATGGGTCTGGCCAGTCTCCATATGAGTGAAAAGGGGTTTGGTGGCAGACATGCAAATGTTCCTTGAGGTTGGAGATCAGGTGGAGATCTCAGCCCCAAGGACTAAACTTATGCCGCCCTTCACAAATTATGCTATCAAATTTCTTGCATATGGGGAAACTAGGGTCAGCACACCTCGTGAATTTTCTCCCGGTCACACCCCTCATCCATCCTGCTCTGTGCCTTCCTTTTTTCCGCTTGCTTGCCTGTTGGAAGTGTGTGTATATAGCAATCTCTGACTTTTGCGTGGCTGGAATGTGGTCTTCTTTACAAAGGCAAGAGTCACCCCTGTGGCTCTGTCCATTTTTGCCTTTTGTCCCACCCATCACCGGCATGTGGCCCTGAGAAGGTTGCTATGAGGAAATGCAGCCCTCGGTTCCTCACCCTTGCTTAGACCAGCGGCTCCCAAACTTTGTTCCCCCATGGACCATTAAATTATTCTTCTGCCTGTTGTATAATTTTTTAATTGCATTTTTATTGCTTCTTTTATTTCTTATATTGCATTTTATTGTACTACAATTTGCATTCCACAGAATTCAACAATATAAAAAACAAAAGAAGCTAAATAAATACAAATAAAATCAACATGCATATTTAATGCAGACATGCCACGGACCACCTGAATGAAGCTTGCAGACCACTGGTGGTCCTCAGACCTCAGTTTAGGAACCCCTGCCTTAGATCTTATATGTGTTGAGTGATCATTAAGCTTGGGATCTGGACTGCACCAGCTTCTCCCACCCCATGCATCCATTGCATTAATTGAAATGTGAGAAACAAGCACAAAGGTTATTCACGAGCAAAATATTTTACTAGCCTGTTGGAGGCTGACAGAGGAAAGGCAGACAAAGTCTGTACCTCCTCTAGCAGCTCACTGCATTTCTATGCTGGATGCTTCCTTCTGCGGGCAGCTCATTTGGTTTCTATGCTGGGTGCAGAGGAGGGACAATGGGCTCCATCCCTCCTCCAGCAGCCCTTTCCCTCGTCCGCATGCAATTCCGTGCACTCACCAGCATGCAATTCCTTGTTGCAAATACAAGGCTGGGCACTCTGCACCGACAGTAGTAGGTGTGACTGAGAACTCTGATTGCACATAGGAACCCTTTGCTCATACAGTCACTTCTTCTTCTGCTGAATATGTGGTGGTTGGGGGGGGGGCAGCGTCTGCAACCCTGCCCCTCTTCCATTCTCATTCACTCAATGTGTGGATATAAAGGTAAGAATATGACTTTGGCTGCCAACTTGACATGGAAAGGGTTTCCCGAAGCTAGGAAGCTAGAAAAACACTGATCTAGTCCATTAGGGTGTGGATTAATGTGCCACATTTACCCGATCTCAAAATGTCAGTGAACCAAACCGTCGGACTACGTTTCAGGATTTCCTAGTTTCAGGCACACTCCACTAGACCCTGTTAATGCAGCCTGTGTAGCTTTGCTCAAATAAATTATTTTCAAGCAAGCGTTGTGGAAGGGATATGAGAAATCAATGTGGATGTTTTTCTCGCCGTTACTGCATCTTTCACGGCAATTTTCTATTTCATTTGTGGTTCAAGTGGGAAAAGAAAAATAGTTAACAATTACAACTGGTATGAAACCAGCAATATAAACCCTCATTAGAAACATAAAATTGGTATATGAGGGCAAGTTTGGCTGTACATCCATTAATTGGAGGTTTTGCCTTGGTCTAGGGATTCTGGATAATGAGTGTCTGCACGTCCATGAAAAAGAGTTTGCAGAGACCTTTCTAGATTCTGGAGGCTGATATCAGAATGACTGTGACCTGCAAATGCACTCTAGATTTTTAAAACACCTTTGGTAGGCAAGAGGAGGGAATGTTCCCAGGGATGAAATTATTGGTCCCTTTACCGCTCAGGTGTCAAGGAAATAAAGCTTTTCTATTACAAGATCACAGTAAATCACATTGAGAAGGGGGGAGGGAAAGAAAGAAAGTGCAGGGCAAAGTTGCTGGAATTTATGTATAGAATGTTCTGCATGGAGATGTGGAAATTTAGTCTGCTTCTGTAATACAGATTCAGTAGAGGAGTGTGAAAGATTTAAATGTATAATAATGAGCTGTTCTGGGCTGAAAAATATCAAGGCCCACATACAAGGGCACCTAAAAAAATGGTGCTTATATATAAGGCCCACTTCATGCATTGCATTCACTTCACACCAAGATGCGTTTAAGTGTACAGCTTGAAAACAAACTGTGCATGCAACAGGCACACATATTGTACAAGGATGTACATCAGAGAGGCAATATTGATGATAGTGCCCTATTCTGCATTGCATTTCTTTTTTGGGAGAAGGAGAGTCCACAAACCTACTCATGCAGCGAGCTCCATGGCTGAACCATTCTTATCGTTTAATTTATATGTGCAATGCAGGCTTACTTTGAAATAAGTCCCACTAAATTCAGTGGGACATGGTCCCAGTTAAGGGTTTTATGGAAAATGGAAATGGGAATGCCTTCAAGTCGATTCTGACTTATGGCGACCCTATAAATAGGGTTTTCATGGTAAGCGGTATTCAGAGGGGGTTTACCATTGCCTTCCTCTGAGGCTGAGAGGCAGTGCCTGGCTCAGGGTCACCCAGTGAGCTTCATGGCTGTGTGGGGATTCGAACCCTGGTCTCCCAGGTTGTAGTCCGGCACCTTAACCACTATGCCACACTGGCTCTCAATGGTTTTATAGGGATTGCCATTGTAGTCTCTTAACAAAGGCTGAAGGAACACCTGCATTCTGAAGTGCGGAAGAAGCAGCTTGAACTAATATTGTACCGAAAGTATACACACACTAAATGGAAGGGGCGCAATTGGTTGCTTCTTGGATCCAAGCCATGGCAGACTTTTTAAAAAAAATGTAATGTATAAATCTCTTGGCCAGCTTGTTTAAACTAAGGTGTGCCAACCCCCAGCTCACACTCACTTAAAATTTCTGGGAAATTTTCCTACACTTTGAGGGTGTTTTCTTTTACCTTACCTTACCTCTTATCACAGGAAGCTGCCTTATACCGAGTCAGACCATTGGTCTATCTAGCTCAGTATTGCCTACACTGACTGGCAGTGGCTCTCCAGGATTTCAGACAGAGAGTTTGTAGATATCACGACACAGTGAGACACGGTGAGACCAGAGTTCAATTTCGGAGCCCCCCTCGTAATTCTCGTCTCCGCTTTTATTTTACCTCCGCTTGGAGGCGTGGATTATTTTCTCTCCATAAACAGCCTATGACCTTTAACTATTGTATAACATCACGTACATACATAGTACAACAGCATTATCTACGTGGCAATATGCAGGCAGTTATTTAACCACTACAGATGTCAGTATCGTTTACAGCCATAAAGTTAACCACATCCTGTTTTTCCACTGGTCAGATCGCAATGTCTTGAGAGATAGTGTACTGAGAACAGCAGCGTGGTTTGCCAACGTATGCTGTTCATTCAGTCCACCCCACATCTCCCCCTTTTTTATTTTTTAGCAAAAAGTAATTACTACGTAATGGTCGCGGAGCAACAGGTGTACACGTCTGGAAAAGGTATTGTAAAAAACAGCATAAGCCTATACTTAAAATGAGTAAAAGAATAGCATATCTAAGAATCTGACTTAGCCATCCAGTGGGCAGCCAACTCCAAAGCCACTGCCACCAAGTTGTAGGGGCGTCCTGCAAAATGTTATTAGCTAGATCCTTCAAGTTTTTTACCTGTGTTCTGATTTCAAAACTGTTGTCAGTTAAATTAAAACAGCACATATTCTTTATAGTTTCGCACCCCAACTGATGTTGTAATAGCAGGTAATCTATAGCTGCACGATTATCCAAGATAGCTTGTCTTAATATACCCTGCTCTTCATTTAACAAAGCAATGGCTCGAGAGGTGGCATTTATCATCTTAACATAATTACAGGCTAATTTATGTAATTGATTGCTGTTACTTACTGCCAATGCAGGAAGTCCAACAAGGGAGATGGCTAGTGATACACTTTCTGCTTTATTAAGCAATTCCACCTTGTCATTACAATCAGCCGGCATGGCAACAGCTTCTCTTTTCCTACGTTGGGCTAGCAACTCCCTTTTATGAAGGAAAATGGGAACCAGTCGACTCAGGCAACAGATGGTATCAGAAATATTAGCGGGAACATAATTAAAAGTGGTTTCTCCACATGTCCAAAACCATCCACCTGGTAAAGGAATGTGTCCGTACATACTGGATATGTTAATGTGCTGTGTACAATTCCATGTGGGTCTCCCAACCTTTAGACATCCCTTCTGCACCTTATGTCGACTACAATTAACCATCCCAGCACACGTATTATTAATGGAATTTGCAACATGTGATGTAAATAATTGAAAAGCATTAACAGGCAGCTGGAAGGTTGGAGTTCCCCAATTCGAAACAGTATGATATTTAATCTCTGAAGTATTCATGAACCGCCCAAGTCCTGTAATGTTCCCAATATCCCCAGGTGCTTTGCATACGGGTATTAAACATGTTCCCAACATACCCATTTCCTGTACATGTTCAGTCATGCAAAAGTCACTCACATTTGTCATTCTTGCTAACTGAACCCAGATATTGTGTTGAAACCGCATCCCCAACTCCTGCCCCAACCTGTCAGCCCCGGCGCTTCCTAAAATCCAACAAATGCAAAGTACAAAAATAGAATTTGTATTTAAAGACGCAATTAAAGCAAGAATGGTATTCTCAGTTGTCTTGTCCACCCCGGCTTGTTCCATTGCTTTTTCTGCTTGTGTTGCTAAGTTCTTTATTTGGCCCCAAGTCACGGGAGGTTGCGGAACATTCCGACCACGCTTCCTGGAAGACATCCCAGTATCCTGAAGTTGCAGAGAAAAATTAGGGATGGGATTCTTAAGATTATCGTGCCAGGACATCGTCTTTCCAGGGCCGGATACACCTAGCAGGTACCCACACAGGACCGTCAGGCGTAGACACAGCCGCGTAACCTCGACCCCACGTTATAAGCGGAACTGGGCCTTTCCACTCTGGATTTGGTAGTTGCCGAAACTGCACCCGCGGGGCAGGTAGAGACTCCGACTGCTGAAAATGCCGCTGCGCTCGAGTAGAAAAGGAAAAATGAGTATTGGGAGATTGAGACAAATTTAAATGATTAATGGTAAACAACACTTGTGCCAGCCACTCCTCTTTGGTGGCCAATCCCAGTGGTACTCCTCCTTTTTGTTTTTGTTTAAGCAAATGCTCTTTAAGGGTACGATTGGTACGTTCGACGACAGCTTGACCTGTAGAATTATAAGGAATACCAAACAAATGTGTAATGGACCACTTAGTGCAAAACTGTGCAAATTGCTGTGAAACATATGCAGGACCATTATCAGTTTTTATCGTCTGAGGTTGGCCCATGATGGCAATAGAACGAATGACATGATTAATAACATTCTTAGTTTTTTCCCCTTTCTGAGGAGTTACCCATATGTATCCGGAATATGTATCTACTGTAACATGCAAATACTTCCATGGGGAGAAAGTAGGAAAATGTGTAACATCCATTTGCCACAACTGGTTAACTATGAGACCTCGTGGGTTCACTCCTGGTTCTGGGGATAGAGTTAACTGTGTGCATTGGGGACATTGTTGAATAATGGCAGAGGCTTCCTGGGCAGTAAGATGGAATTGCTTCTGGAGTGCTTTAGCATTTTGATGATGAAGGGCATGACTTTCTATGGGTGTGCAAAGGAGGGCACGAAGAGCCTGATCAGCATATTGATTACCTTCTGTTAACAATCCTGGGAAAGGTTGATGACTGCGAATATGAAATATAGCAAATCGACAAGACCGAGTATGTATGAGTTTTTGAAGTGTAAGCATAAGAGCAAGTAGATTAGTGTCCAGCATGGGAGAGACATAACTACCGGGTAATGCAAGTACAACATTCTTAACATAAAGACTATCGGTAATAATGTTAACCTCCTGATCTGCAAAAGTCAACAGCGCCATACTAACAGCGGCCAACTCAGATCTCTGAGCGGAAGTTTGGGGTAAGGTGAAAATTGTCTTCCAAACCCCCTGCTCGTGCCATGCAACAACCCCTCTAGTTGGACTGCCATCAGTATAGACCGTGACCGCAGGTAAGGGTTGTAAACTGATTACAGATTGAAACTGGATAGGAATTTTTTGTGTAATTTGAAGCCGTGGATCTGATGAGGAACGACATGAAATTGTGCCCAAATAAGAGACTAAAGCCCATTGAAGGTCATCAGAAAGCGCAACAGCATTTTCCCATGTGTAAAGTTTAAGAGGCAACGAAATTTCAACCGGATCGATACCTAATAATTGCCTTGATCGTAATCGTGCTTTTTGGATTATTTCTGCTGCTTGCATTGGCAAAGTTGTGATAGATGACTTTGGTGTATGGGCTAAGTAAAGCCACTCTATTATATGTGTAGCATTGGAGCCTGACTCCTGAGTGAGTGCAGCAAAAAGTTGGCTTCCATCAAATAAAACAAATAAAATCAGTGGTTTATTCAATATTTGTCGATCCACCCAAATAGCTTTTAACGTTGTAGAAACTAATTCTAGGGATTGCCTTGCCTGTTCCGTTAAAGTAATAATATCTGCAGGTTGACGTCCTTGTTTTAAACATTCAAATAAAGGCCCCATGTCTTGAGTGGTAAGTTTACAATATGGTCGAATCCAATTAATAGAACCCAAGAATTGTTGTAGTTCTACATAAGTTGGCTTCATTGACAAAGTAAGACAGGGCAATACAGGAGTGGAGTAGGATTGCATTAATTTATGTCCTAAATACAGAAATGGTTCTTTGAGTTGTACCTTTTCAGGGGCAATCTGCAACCCTGACTGTGACAAATGATCAGTAAGGTGTTGTTGCCACATAGATGGGAGGGTTCTCCCAGCCACCAAGATGTCATCCATATAATGGTAGACCAATAATGTAGGGTATTGAGCCCGAAAGGGTCGCAGGGCCATGTCTACAAACTGTTGACATAGGGTTGGACTATTTAACATGCCCTGAGGTAGCACTTTCCATTGATATCGTTGCGCAGGGCCAGAGTTATTATATACGGGAACAGTAAACGCAAATTTCGGTGCGTCTTGCGCTTGTAACGGTATTGTGAAAAAGCAATCTTTCAGGTCTATAATAGCTAAGGAATAGTCATATGGAATTAAATTTGGATTAGGCGTCCCACATTGTAGCGGACCCATGGGCACAATTAATTTATTTATTTCTCGTAAATCATGTAAGAGCCTCCACTTTCCAGATTTCTTTTTAATCACAAACACTGGGGTGTTATAAGGGCTATTACTTTCTGCTATATGATCAGCTTCCAGTTGCTCCTTTACCAGTTGGTGCAGAGCTTCTAATTTTTCTTTGGGTAAGGGCCATTGTTCTACCCAAATGGGTATGTCTGTCTTCCATTGTAAAGGAAGAGCTGCCTTTTGTTGGCTAATCATTAATAACAATGGTGGTCTGGAATTGCTCCAGTAAATCCCTTCCCCACAGATTTACTGAAATGTCCAAAATACAAGGGCGAATGTGGGCTATACGATCACCATCAAGAGCAACAACTTGTATCCAATCCTTACTCCGTTTTGAATCCTGAGCTCCGCCCACTCCCCACACAGAAGGGGCCACTTCTACTGGCCAAGAGGATGGCCAGTTATGTTCAGCAATTACTGTGACATCTGCCCCAGAATCTATAATACCTTCAAAAATAACATTGTTTAAACAATACTTACGAACCGGTTTCTCCCTGGTCACTTCTGCCAGTACTGCAGCTACCTGTGGATGGAAAGGATTACCTGAAATACTCACACTCGGCGATTTCGTCCTTGTAGATCCGAATCCACCAGTACGTTTTTGGGAGGAAGTGTTCGATGTGAAAAGACGATATGGCAATAACAATAGTTGCGCAAAAGAATCTCCCTTCTTCAACTGAAGGGGAAGGTGACTCCAATACTGAATATAAATAATTCCCTGATAATCAGAATCAATAACACCAGGTACCACCATTATATTATTCTTGGAAGCAGAGGATCGCGGTAGTACAAGGCCTACGGTGCCTTCTGGTAAAGGGCCAGTGAGTGTGGTAGGCATTAAAAGAACTGCTCCAGGCAAAGGAACATCTTTTGACTCTGCATGTATCAAATCAATTCCAGCGCTTCCTTGAGTAGCAGGGGTGGGTACACTTCCTTGAGATTCGGGGCTGGAAGCCTGCCCCAAGTTCAGTTTCCCTCAATAGGACGGGAAGACACATTGGTATTGGTAATGGGAGCTGAACGACACTGATTAGCCCAATGATAACCCTTTTTACATTTCGGACAGATTTTCTTTGGCCGGTTTGTAACAGTGCCCCCACCTTTAAATGCTCCTCCGCCAGGAGCCCGACATTCCCTTCTGAAATGACCAGGCTTTTGACAATTAAAACAATTGCCTGTAGGTTTGTTACCCTGTCTTAATGCCCCAGCTAACAATGTCATGGCATGAACATGTGTACCTACCTCTGCACAAGCTTGAATCATGTCTCCCAATTCATATTGCGGTCTATGAATAATGTTTTTCAAAATCTTTTTACAGTCTGTGTTAGAATTCTCGTAAGCTAATTTTAACAATAATTCCCCTTGTGCCTGAGGGTTATCAACCTGCCGTGTCAGAGCCTCTTTCAAACGGTCAACAAACTGAAAATAGGGCTCTGTTGCTTGCTGCCGTACATTCGTAAAAGAACGTAAGGGTTCTTTCCCAGCAGGCACCTTTTTAAATGCTTTCTGTATACACTCAGCAGTTCGATGAAATGCGGCTTCAGGCAATACCCCTTGTTGTGCTATGGTAGCAAAATTACCTGACCCATAAATTTGCTCGGGAATGATATTAGCATCCCCAGCTGCTATAGCAGCATGTCTAAATTCTTGGTCCCAAACTACATATTGCGAAGGAGTCAAAATCATCCTAAAGAGATCCTTCCAATCTTGAGGGATCATGTTATATCCAGTAGCTACTCCTTCCAACATCCCTTGTACATAATTAGCCGTAATCCCATATTCTCTTACTGCCTTATTTATTTCTCTAATAACAGAAAACGGAAGAGCTGTCCAAGTTGCTATGCGATTATTAGCATTATTAGGATCTGGCTGATATGTAACGGGAAAAGCTGAAATTGTACCCTCCCAGTCTCCCATTTCTTCCATAGATAATAATCCTGAGGCTGCAGCCTGAGCTATGGCTGCTTTAACCTTCCCAGTAACCTGTTCTTGTTGGACTGGAGGGCTATATGGAGGAGCATTTACAAATTTCTCAATATCCTTTTCAGGTGTAGGTAAAGAAAGTTGGGGATAAAGAGGAGTTTTCTGGTCAGAATTGGCAAACAGCGATGTCTCTTTTATCCCTAAATGACTAATGGCCTCAGCACACTTTTGCCATAATAAGAGATGGTGAATAGGTGCTCTTGGTTCTTCATGTAATTTTCTCCCTATCTTTATCCAATCTGACTGACGTAGTGATCCTTGCTCTGGATACCATGGACATTGACATTGAATTGTTTTTAACAATGATTCAATGTGAGAACGACTTATAAAAGCTGAGGTATCCTGTTTTAAAATTTTTTGTAGCTCTTGTGCATGAACCTTCTGCTGAGCTGACAATTCCCCCCCCATACTCACGAATGGGAGCTGTACGCTGAGGTGCACCGTTGGCTGATCCTGCCAGTGGGTACGAGGGTGTTTGTTCTGAATCACGTCGGGGTCACCAGATGTAGATATCACGACACAGTGAGACACGGTGAGACCAGAGTTCAATTTCGGAGCCCCCCTCGTAATTCTCGTCTCCGCTTTTATTTTACCTCCGCTTGGAGGCGTGGATTATTTTCTCTCCATAAACAGCCTATGACCTTTAACTATTGTATAACATCACGTACATACATAGTACAACAGCATTATCTACGTGGCAATATGCAGGCAGTTATTTAACCACTACAGATGTCAGTATCGTTTACAGCCATAAAGTTAACCACATCCTGTTTTTCCACTGGTCAGATCGCAATGTCTTGAGAGATAGTGTACTGAGAACAGCAGCGTGGTTTGCCAACGTATGCTGTTCATTCAGTCCACCCCACAAGAGTTGATTTCCAGATTGGAAATGCAGGGAATTGAGGCATTATTGCTGTTCACGGACACATTCCAGCCGGGTAAAAGCACTCAAGGAAGATACAGATTAGGGCCAGAGAGGGGTGTGGCCTGAGGACCAGATTTGGCCCCCAGATTTTGGCTCCTTAGCCCTGATCTATACATATAAATTAGCACATGCAAATCTATGCAAATATCTTTTGCCGTTTTTGGTGTTGTGCTAGTGGCCGCCCTATTGAGGAGCATGGACTAGGCTTCCTCATGCTACCCATGTGTTTTTAGCTAGACACCTCTATGAATCAACCTGGCAGCATTTTGTCAGTGTGTGACCATGTGGGGTTTTTAAAGAATGATGCAATGTTGCTGCCACTTCTTTCTTGTTAAGAGTTGAACAAACTGATGCTCTAGGTGAGAAAGTGAAGCTTTATTAAAAAATAATGGCCTGGATTAACTGCTGCCTTGACTGAATAAACAGCTGTAATGAATGGGGTAATTAATATCTGAATAATTCTCTCTTTTTTTCTTCCTTTTACAAGCAGCAACAATAATTGTGGGCTCTTTATAGTGTTTTTTTTAAGCCAACCTGCAAAGCCTCTTCATGAAAAGATCTATTAACCTTTGTGAGAATTAAGCCATTGTGTTTCTTCTGTCAGTGAAGACTAGCTTTGTGTATTATTTACAAATCAGAATGCTCTTTTGGGAAATGTAAAATTTAAGAGAAATCAAGCTTTGCTAACAAAGGTCATCCTTAAGTTTTTTATGCTTAGATGAATTAATACATTACTGCATTTGCACACCTATATAGGTGTAACCATTGGTCGTTGGTGCCCAATGGGACTGGTAGAGCTGTAGACAGGGAGGCTAACATTACAACCTATCCTGGATGGGGTTGCACTCCCCCTGAAGGAGCAGGTTCATAGCTTGGGGGTTGTCCTAGAACCATCTCTGTCACTTGAGGCTCAGGTAGCCTCGGTGGCACAGAGTGCCTTCTACCAACTTTGGTGTGGCCCAGCTATGCCCCTATCTGGACAGGGATAACCTGGCTTTAGTTGTCCATGCTCTTTTAACCTCCAAGTTAGATTACTGCAATGCACTCTACGTGGGGCATCCTTGGAAGACAGTTCAGAAACTGCAGCTTGTGCAAAATGCAATTGCCAGATTGGTAACGGGGACCAGATGGTCCGAACATATAAAACCAATTCTGGCCCGCTTGCATTGGCTGCCTGTATGTTTCTGAGCTCGATTCAAGGTGCTGGTTTTGACCTATAAAGCCTTACATGGCTTGGGACCACAATACCTGATGGAACGCCTCTCCTGACACGAACCCATCCGTACACTATGCTCAACATCCAAGGCCCTCCTGCGGGTGCCTACTCGGAGGGAAGCTGGGAGTCTGGCAACAAGGGAGAGGGCCTTCTCAGTGGTGGTCCCCAAATTATGGAATGATCTCCCTGACGAGGTGCGCTTGGTGCCAACACTGTTAACTTTTTGGCACCAGGTCAAGACTTTCCTCTTCTCCCAGGCATTTTAGCATGTGTTTTTAAATTGTTTTTTAAAAAATGTGTTTTTAAATTTGTATATTTGTTTTTAATGCTTCGGCTATGGGGTGGTATACAAATGCAATCAATCAATAAATATATGCAGCCGGAGCCAATGACAGACAGCCACATCCTGACTGGTGTAATTAACAAGGCAGGCAGGTGGGGACTGGGTGGGGGCAGAGTAAGGTTGGTGGGGCAGGCCCCATTTGCCCAAACGGGCCGGACTTCACTGGGCATAGCTTAGAGAGAGCAACATGCTTTACATACAAAAGGTCCTGTCTTCAGATCTTGGGATCTCCAGGTGGGGTTGAGAAAGACCCTTGTGTAAAAATCTGGAGATAGCCTCCGCCATTCATTGCTCAGTGACGAGCACAAGGTAGCCCTGGATCAATGTGAAGACCTCTAAAAGATGTGCAGTAGATCAAAAACAGACTTCTCACTTCCAGTTAACAAGGGCAGCAACAAAATTACAGTAGGGCCCTGCTTTTCGGCATTCCGCTAATACGCTGGCGCCAGCTAGGTGATCAGCTGTAGCGTGGGGAGCTCCAGCCACCGTGCTCCAGCTGACAGCTATCAGCTGGAGCGCACGAGCTCCCCACGCTCCAGCTGATTGTGTGCTACATCTGACAGGGATCAGATGGAGCATGCGAGCTCCCCGCGCTACAGCTGATCGCTGCCATCAGCTGTAGGGTAGGGAGCTCGCGCGCTACAGCTGAGTAGGGCCCCACTTTCCTGTGGTTTTTGCTTTTTGGCGGGGGTGTGGAACGGAACGTGCCATATGAGTGGGGCCCTACTGCACTCTCTTCCCCCCAACTCCAAATTATATTGTTGAAATGAAGAAAGCTTTGAAGTAACCAGGAATGGATTAGCAACAAAAATTAGCACAGAATTTCCCAAACATCTGTTCCTGGAGATACCCTGTTTTCTCAAATAAAATTGTGGGTACAAGATTTGAAGGAGGCATGCCCAGAGCACACTCTTGCAGTAGGCGACTTCTTTCTCAGAGGCCTGGCGATTCTGGGACAATCACTCAAATGGCAGAGAAATAGCAGAATTATGTGTTTTCCCAAGGGAGTAGGCTGGCATGAAGGCATGCCAAGAGCCTTACAGGAGCCTCTCATTCACTTATTGGTAACCAGGAATTATATGCAGGGGAGTGAACAGGCTGCTGGATAGTTCACTCCATTGCACGTCTCCAGTCTGCTTGGTTTCCATGCTAGTTGTGGATGACAGGGATTAGTTGCCCTGGTAGAAGGCAATTTGGTAAAAATCTGCCTGCAGTGCCGATGGAGCTCAATGGTAGAGCATCTGCTTTGTATGGAGAACGTCTCAGGTTCAGTCCCCAGCAGCTCCGAGTAAGGCTTGGAATGTCCCCCATCTGAAACCCTGGAGACCCTCTGCCAATCTGTATAAACAATACTCAGCTGGATGGACCAATGTTCTGACTCAGTATAAGGCAGCTTCCTTTGTTCCTATGATTTCCTGTCTTCCACAGCCAGCAGAGAAACACAGCCTGCTCACCTCTTACCAGGTGAGTAAATAAATTTGTGGGCCAGTAACTTTTAGGGGCTTATTTACAAGGCAGCCTAAACGTATGTCTCCTGGCACATTTGCAGTTAAGCCACACAGGTGTACTCAAGCACACATTTTAGGGACGGCTGGTGTTTAGTATGATTGAGGGCTGCTGCTTCCACCTCACTGCAGGTTCTAAGGCAGAATTTACCTGACATTACAGTGCCAACAGCCTTTGGAGGTCTGCTGCTGCTGTCAGTTTACAGCTATTCATGGCTTCTCCTGTGATGGAGCACCTACTCAAGGGATCAGGCCCTTAATGAGCCTTGCATCCAAACAGGAACATGAATGTCAGCTGCGATTTTGTATTAATCCATCTTCCTTATGGTCTCGGTTTGCAGCAGCAGTCAGATATCCTATTGGAATAGTTTAGCGCTTAAAACACACACACACACACCCCTCAGCATTATCCAAACTTCTCCTGTTGACAGAGGGATGGTTTCTTTTCTTCCTGTGTGAACTGCAAGGCTGCTTTAGGGAGAAGCATCTTTTGTGAAGAGTTTTTGATGATGATATTTATCATGATCATCATGCCTGGACCTAGATGAGGCATACTTCTTTTAATAAAAAGGAGATATTGTGCGTATATGTGTGAGAGTGAGTAGTGCATATTACTGTAAGTAGCTGGCGGCCAGGGCTTGGTGCCCACTACCCAGAGAGTGAGTTGTGAGCAAACAGGATACTGCAAATGCCGATACCCAGTTTAGTAGATAAGTTCTTGCTGAGAATAAAAGGCTCACAAAATTGGCAAGGCAATATCTTTCACCTGAGCAGCCTCCATTAATGGGAGTCTGTGCAGCTTTTTGAGTTCCCTCCTGAAGAAGAATGCAGTGTCATTCTGAAGCTTGCGTACTGTTCCTTTATTAAAAGGTAAAAAGTTACCTGTTTGGGGCCTTTAGGTTATGCTTGTAAAATCATCTGCATGCAAATTTGTAGGTACTCCCAGTGGAACTTTTACATTAGGTCATGGTGCAGATTGCTAGGCGTACACTAATGGGTTTTTTAGAGCATTTTTAAAAGCAAGAACTAATTTCCTGTGAGTAATGAAACAATTATAGTTTAAAGTGGAGAAAGAGGAGGAGGTAGTGAGGAGACTGGAGCAATTAAACAAAAAGCAGTTTGGCGTTACTGTGGATTGGCACTGAACAAAAGGACAGTGGGTTCTAGAGATGGATTTGGGTTTCCCTTCCTTATTGCAACAGACTTGGCATGGAATGTCATACAGAATGCGTTTGATTACTTCCAGGCTGTGCCACAGTTTTTGTAACAGTTCTGATTATGCTTAAAGATGTGAATGGTTCCCCCCTACACACACATACACATTTGTATCTTGCAGTAATCAAACGCACGCAGAAGCACACTGTAGCATCTTACAAAACCGAATATATAAAAATTCCTCCTTTTTAAAAAAACCATGAACAGCCACTCTACATTTGGAATTATGTTTCATGTGAGATAAGAACATAGATAGCTGCCAAATACCAAATCGGACCTTTAGTCCATTTAGCTCAGTATTCTGTACACTGACTGGCAGCGGCTCTCCAGGATTTCCGGTGGGGATCTCTCCCAGCTCTGATTGGAGATGCTGGGACCTTCTGCATGCAAGGCAAGTGCTCTACCACTGAGCTATGGCCTTTCCTTTCATATACTTAAGAACAATTTCATCATTTTAAAGCCACATTTTTGGAATAAAAATGCATTATGCCATGTGGCCTGGATGCTTTTGCATGCATTTAGTCAGTGCAACCAAAGCTGGTGTGAGTCCAGAAAAAGGGGGTGTTCTGGGGCATGTTGGGGGAGGGGACAAGGGGAGGGGACTTAGGCCACATCCAACTTGTGTTCAGAGCACTCCTACAGGTCCCAATTGAGGCAGAAGTCATACCAGGAAAAAGGTCAGTCTAAGAAAACAAATACAATAGAAGTTAATGGAGAGGGCTTACTCCCTGGTAGGGCTATTTGGAAGACCAGGCTTTTACTTTCTGATTCCTGTGCGCAGCTGCTGACTGAGCCGGTGTTCAGCCAATCCAGAGGCTGCTGAATGGCAACTGGATGTGGTGGAACTTTACGTCGGCACCACTTAACGTCAGCTTCCCCTGAGTTGGATTGCTCTGCCGTTCATGTCTATTAATTTCAGTGGGTGTACTCAGGGTAGGGCTAGCATTGAATACCACCTTTACGCCAGTCACTTAAAGAAGAGGTGGGCTTTTAAGGCCTATTCAAAAATAGCAAGGAACGAAGGTTGCATAAATATTTTCTAGGTAGTTTGTATGTGTGAGCATGAAGAACTATTAAACCAGTGAATGCCTGTGTATTTAATATAAACGCAGATACATTTACAGCGTTTTATTTCTGCTTTTGGCTGTGATACTGCATGTTGTCTAGGATTTGTGAGAAAGGGGGAGTAGTATGTAGAAGAACAGGCAGATTCTTAAGTAAAATATTTGGTTGCTCATTGTCACCCAGGGCACTATTGGAACCTAATTCGGCTCTGGTTGGCTTTCTTGTTTGCTGTGGATGGCACTCGACTGCTCTTTGATACCTTTTTTGTGATGGGGAGAGTTAAAGAGTGGAGCTGAATCTGTCACTGTAGATATTTTGCTGCTTTTGACACCCAACAAGGAACAAAGAGCCCCAGGAGGTGGGCAGGTTCTCCTCTTCTGCATGTATTTAAACAGATGCGGGACTGGACCCAATTCAAGGTATTAGTACTATCATATAAAGCCCTAAACAGCTTGGAACGCAAGTATCCAAAACAGCATCTTCACCATTATCAACCATCTTGGACCCTATGTTCGGCAAGCAAGGCCTTGATGGTGGTGGGCCACCAAACACTGCCTGGTTGGTGCTGACTTGACAGGGTCTTTTCAATGGCAACTTCCTGTTTGTGGAATGCCCTCCCCAGGGAGGTGTGTCTGTCTCCATCACAATAACTTTCAGGAGGAATTTGAAAACATTCTTGTTTACCCAGGCATTTGATGGCTGAAGGGGACTGTTCCTGGCAACCTGAATGTTTTTAAGCTGTTTTACAATGTTTTAGAATATTTTAAACTGTGTTTTGCAATGATTTTAACTGTTTTTAGTATGTTTTTCTTTTTCTTGTAAAATTGTTTTGTTCATGTTTGCCACCTGGGCTCCTTCAGTAGGGAGGGTGGGATATAAATTCAATAAACCATCATGATCATAAGCTGCATCTCCTGCATTTCAGATCCTGCACTTAACAGGGGATTGAACCTGATGACTTTAAAGGTCTCGTCCAACTCAAGTGATTCCATAATGCCAAGACAACTGCAGCAGGCCTAGAAACAGAGGCCACATCTGCGCTATACATGTAAAGAATTTTCATTCCACTTTAATAGTCATCGCTTCCTCCAAAGAATCCTGGGAACTGTAGTTATTTAAGGGTGCTGAGACTTGTTAGGATACCTCTATTCCCCTAAGAGGGCTACAATTCCTAGATGGTTTAACAGCCCATCTCTCTTCCCAAAGAACTCTGATACAACTCCTATCAGCCCAACGCCGCACAGCCATGAGAGTTGTAATCCAAAACATCTGGAGGGCACCAGGTTGGGGAAAGCCAATTTAATAGAGGGAGTATTGAAATTCCTTTGAGGTGAGCTACTCCAAGAGCAAAGTTGCTACCCTGTAAAAATACCTTTTTGTGAACAAAATGAAAAGCTTGTTCTGCTACAGAATTACATTATCACATTCCAAACTTTGTATGCTCTCTCCACCCTGATCAACTTTGTGATGAACATAATTGAATCAAATTGGTTTAAATCCAAATATTCAGACCTAACTATATAAAGTGGCTCCCCAGCACGCCTTCCATTTTTTCCTTTTTTTATTTCTCTACTAGGATCCCCCCCTTTCTCTTTGTTCTCTTTTCTGGCGTATTTGGTAAAGAGAAAGGTTTGATTGCAACAGTTCCTTTATGTTGTCGCCATACATTGTAATAAAACCTAAAAAGCAGATAAATCCATCCCCTTCTCTTCGCCGTCCTCACCCCCCTCTCCCCAAAGTGGCATTGACTGGACTCCATTACTGCTAAAAGGGTCTTATTAAGTTCTCTTCTGCCACAACAAATGCTGTTCTAGAGAGTGGCTGTTAGCTCAGAGCTTCCATCTATTGTCTGATGAGCAAGACCCCAACTGCCTGAAGATGTCATAATGAGAGATAAGTCAGAATTCTTTTGTGCTCTAATTAATAAAAAAAATTAACCCCGGGTCATTCACAGTCTTCATTCCTCCAAGCAGTAATTGCTCACACAGAGGCAGTTAAATATTTCATGTGTTTCCTTTATAACTGGTACAGATGAAACACACACTCAAAGGGCACCATTTACCAAGGGATTTTCTGATTCTTGATGGAAATAGAAGGAGTTTAGTGATTCAGCTTTTAATTTTAACAAATGTACTTCACATTTATTCAGTGCTTTGCATACCGGAGTGGGGAGACTTTTTCTTCAGTGCTTTGCACACTGGAGACAGACAACTCTCCTCCTTGAACACCTTTCCAAGTACTGTGTATCTGGGATATCTGTTGGCAATGGACTTGTGTAGAGTGAGAGACAGTGTGGTGTAGTGGTCAGAGTTTTGGACTAGGGCCTTGGGAGACCCAGGTTCAAATCCCCCCTCCAGCTGTGACGTTCACTGGATGACCTTGGGCTAGTCGCTCTCTCTCAGCCTAACCTACCTCACAGGGTTGTTATGAGGATACAGTGGAGAGTGGGAGAACAATGTACGCCACCTTGAGCTCCTGGGTACAAAGGTGGGATATAAATGTAGTAGGCAGCGTAGTAACAGGGCTGTTCTCTCAACCTCTGTGGAATTCATGTGGAGGGACTGTAGCTTAGTGGTAGAGCATCTGCCTTGCATGCAGAAGGTCCCAGGTTCAATCCCTGGCATCTCTAGATAGGGCTGGGAGAGACTCTTGCCTGAAACTCTGGAAAGCTGCTGCCAGTCAGTGTAGATAATACTGAGCTAGATGGACCAGTGGTCTGACTCAGTATTAAGGCACCTTCCTGTGTTCTTATGTTCCTTACTAATTTAACTCACAACTGTCTTCTTAAGTACATTTACGGAATTCATTGGCACCGTTAGCAGAGGTCAGGCTTAACCAGCATTCTTAAGCAAGGTCTGAGGTTAAGAATCCTGGCCATATATAGAGAACCATGTTAGCCTTCACTGTGGTTAACACTGTTGTCAAAGAGGGGAGAGGGCTTGTGCTGGAGAGAGTCCGGATAGTGGAGAGAGAATGGATGAGCCTGCAGCCAGGTCTTGCTATCTCAAGATTAAATGGTTAGAGTAGGAAGGGAGCGAGGGAGGGGGAATAACCCAGAGCCACTTTTCTCTGTTAAGACATGCTCTGGATGCATACATTTGTGAACATTGTGTTTACTTTCTTGCTTTCTGCATTTCCCTGGCAAGATTGCCTTTGATGAATAGCAGGATGTGCCTAGCTCCATGCCAGATAATCTTCAGAACACTATCAGCTTCCCAGGAGAGGAGGAAGAGCAGTGCCGAAAGCTATCTGGTTTATAAACTCTTGGATGGGAGGCCCGTGTGACCAAACAAATAAAAATAAAATGTCGATGTTATCGCCTTCCTTGCAGAAAGAAGCCGGGTTGCACTGGGTTCAGGGACGAAGGCGCCATTCAGCAAAACTCTTGTTTTGCAGCACTTCCCACTCTTTGTTAGCAACAGTGTGTTGTGCATTTTCTGATAAATTAATTACTCTCTAACTGTTCATAGATACGATATCTCAGGATTAATAATACAGCTGTATTGACACACTGCTGTAGACACTGATCCAAGTCTCTGCTCAGCGCAATTCCTCCAGCACCAACAGGGAAGTAGTTTTGAGCCTTATCTCTAGGAAGTTACAGTTATATCTCCTGTTTTGCTAATTGGCTCAGTGATGTATCGCATGGTGAGGGACAAAACAGGAAAGTGGAGTGAGTAAGGAATATTAAAGATGCATGCAAAGAAATCAATGCTAGATATGCAATATATGTTAAACCAAGGGTGGGGAGTCTGTGGACCTCTGGATGATGTTCATTTATTATTTATTATTATTTATTATTTATTATTTATTTATTTATTAATTCAATTTATATACCGCCCCATAGCCGAAGCTCTCTGGGCGGTTCACAAGAAGTAAAACATCTGATATACAATTAAAACCACGTATCAAGCAATTTAAACATACATTAATAATATCAAAAAAATTAAAACATATGTATACACATACAAATGCATATTAAATATTAAAAAGCTAAAATACTAAAAATACTAAGATGCTAAAAAGCTAAAAACTGAAACTAAAATGCCTGGGAGAAGAGGAAGGTTTTTACCTGGCGCCGAAAAGATAGTAATGTTGGCGCCAGGCGTACCTCATCAGGAAGAATATTCCATAGTTCTGAGAAGGCCCTTTTTCTTGTTATCACCTTCCGGGCTTCTCTCTGAGTAGGCACCCGGAGGAGGGCCTTCGATGTGGAGCGGAGTGTACGGGTAGGTTCGTATTGGGAGAGACGTTCCATCAGATATTGTGGCCCCGTGCCGTGCAAGGCTTTATAGGTTAAAACCAGCACCTTGAATCGAGCCCGGAAACATACAGGCAACCAGTACAAGCGGGCCAGAATCAGTGCTATATGTTCGGACTGCCTTAATTAAATTTATATCCCACCCTTTCTCCCAGTAGTAGCCCAGGGCGGCAAACAAAAGCATTAAAAACACTCTAGAACACTCTAGGAAGGCAACGGTAAACCACCTCTGAATACCGCTTTCCATGAAAACCCTATTCATAGGGTTGCCATAAGTCGGAATCGACTTGAAGGCAGTCCATTTTCATTTCAGAACATCATAAAAACAGACTTTAAAATATATTAAAATAAAACATCTTATAAAACATCTTTTTTAAAACCATCTTTAAAAGCAATGCCAACACAGACGCAGACAGGGATAAGATCTCTACTTAAAAGACTTGTTGAAAGAGGAAGGTCTTCAGTAGGCACCAAAAAGATAACAGAGATGGTTCCTGTCTAATATTTAATGGGAGGGAATTTGAAAGGTTAGGTGCCACCACACTAAAGGTCTACTTCCTGTGTTGTGTGGAACAGACTTCCTGATAAGATGGTGTCTGCAAGAGGCCCTCACCTGCAGAGCGCAGTGATCAACCAGGTATATAAGGGGTAAGATGATATTTCAGATATCCTGGTCCCAAGCTGTATAGGGCTTTGTACACCAAAACCAGAACCTTGAACTTGGTCAGGTAGCTAATGGGCAGCCAGTGTTGGACTACAACTCTCATCATCCCCAGTGAGCATAACCAGTGACCAGGTAGGATGGGAGATGTAGATCAACAACAACTGGTGGACCACAGATTTCTCATCCCTGACCTGCACTTTGAATTATATGAGCTAATAGTGCTCCCACTCTCTGTGTGGTTGGTTGGTTAGGAAGGGGGGTTTGCTATGTAAAGATCCTACCTTTTGGATGGGGGATCAGATTTAATATCTTTATCATACTGACTATGCAGCTCTTTGATTCTTTGACATGATAAGCCGAATTATTGTTTAGCCATCAAGAATCAATTATTTCAAATGAATCTTCAAAAAATTACATGAACTTATCCCAAGTTCAGGCCAACACTCCTTCCAGTCCAGCATTTTGACTTTCAGTGGTAGCAAACCTGGTGCTCTTGGAAGGCTGCAAGAAAAGCAAGATGGTCACCCTTGAGTATTTACTGGAAAGGTAGCATATAAATGCTGACAGTAAAATAAAGTAATCCCCTGTTGTCAGGATCTGTTAATCAGAGGGTTATGAGGTTAGCTCCATACTTGCTCCTCAACAAATAAGAAGGGGTCCCTCCATTAATGGAAGGATCCAGATCAGGCTGTCTGCTGGAAGAAAGTGTGGAGGTGTGTTTTTGCCAGTTCCCCCTTCTCCCTGCAGGTTCCAGTGCCACTTCCAGTGCTGTTCCACAGGGTCCCGCTATCCTCTAGAAAAACTGTTCAGAGTGCGAAGGGAAGGAGAAATTTGCTAAAATTGCCTCTTGGCTTCTTTTTATCCCATGTGAGTGGAACTCCACTCATAAGTCTGGATTCAACATAATTTATTTTATTTATTTATGTATTATTTGATTTATATCCTGCCCTTCTGCCTAGCAGGAGCCCAGGAGCCTCTGAATAGGGAGGCTGCGGTTAGTTGTCATGGCTGTGTGCCTTTATGTTCAGCTGTATATTCCTGTGCAATAATTTATAGCTATGTCACCTTCCAGAATAACTGAAATTATTGGCATTAACTGCAGATTTGCTAGCATTGCAAACTCAGCGTATGTTAAATTTCTGGCAAGCACACTAGGGTGAGATATATTAAAACTTTTTCTAGTAGATAGTGATGAGTTTCCTGTTTCTCAAGGTGTGTGGCACACAAGCATTTATGTGCAGTGTGGACACATCATTTTCTCCAGAATGCTCTGGGTGTAAGGTGTTCATCTTATGGTCTGTATTTCACTGGACCTGGTACTTGGAAGTGCTATACTGTATTTATTATTTATTTATTATTTGATTTATATCCCGCCCTTCCTCCCAGCTGGAGCCCAGGGCGGCAAGTATTTCAAAAATATATGTAACCCACAGGCTCATAAACAGGTGACCAAGCTGAGAAACTTTACAAATTTTAATTTTTTCTTGTCCTTCTAATCACATTTTAATTTTCCCACCCCCTTTGGGTCATAATTTGAGCATTTGTTGGCAACTGGACTGTTCAAAACTTCTGAAGGCTGGTAATTTTTGTAAATGTATTTGCTAGTATGCAGATTGGCTTCTATACACATATGCTACAAGTAAATATATAAGCTGGGGGGAAAAGTATAGTGCAACTGAGTTGTTTAGATGTATCAAAATCCCATAGCCAATGGGCCTGTCTGGTTTTATACTGCTGCTATAACCCTCACCTGGCAGACTGTGCATTTGTGAGGGCCCCCCAATTCAGCAACAGTTTAAAAAAACTCTAAAAAGTCATTTCCAATATTTAGAAATGTGAATGTGGATCACACAGTTGTCGACATGAGAGCACTTTTTTGACTTTCTCAGAGAATGTAAATTTAATCATAAGTGCTTCCTCCGAATGTTGCTTTTCTTTATAGTGGGAGTTTATCTATCACAATAGCAGAAATATATTCAAATAGATACCATATAAAAGGCAAGTGACCTTTTCTGCAAAATGCATTTTAGGATTGCTGTGAATGCTTTATTATCCATCATAAAGGGTGGTTTTTTTGTGTGTAGATTAGAAAAAGGGGCAATAGAGCTTTTGTTGTGTGTGGTCTCTGTAGCAAAACAACTCAGAACTTGCTAAATAATCCCTCGCTGGCCCCACCCCAAAGAAGAAACCCTATCTTCAGAACTGATTGGTATCATTATGCTTACACTGGAATGTTTTGGTCATTCATTCTCCCTGCCCAACCCCCTTGTGACACAATTCACAAATCTGCAGCTAAGACGGAAGCTACCAATTGTAAGTAGATGTCTACACAATAGGATTCCCAAACAACAATCCTTGTTTGCTGTTTTCATTAACTCCCACCTCATATTTTTTGCAACGGGGCAAAGCAGAGGCTGTTGCAGCAGAAGCTAAGAAAAACATACTGTATTATCTTTTATATTCCACCTTTCTTCCATTATAGAATTCACAGTGTTGTATGTGAAGTTGCCACAGACCTACTTAGCCCTGGCACGGTTACTCCATCATGTGACTTCCAGGCTGTATTGTGGGATTGCAGGGAATGTTTGGCAGCAGCACCATGTGAGATGGGACAAAGCAGCAGCGCCCTCCCAATGGGGGGGTGATGGGACGGGATGAGATTGAGGGAACTCCGGGTTGGTGGTGCCAGTGTCCCTCAAATGTGTACGTACCTGCAGGCCATGAATAACCCCAACCTCGCCACTGCCCCACCCCATCCCTCTCTCATTCCCACCACTACTGCCACTCAGACCCCCTCACATGCTTAGTAAATCTGTCCTTAAAAGACCAACATAAAATATTGTGTACGGGACACCTATACTAAACATCTTAAATCTTTTTTTAAAATGTCAAGATCTTTTCCAGATGCCTTCTTTATCAGAGGTGCACTATTTAACAACAAAGGACAGGGCTTTCTCCACAATGACACCCAGTTGTGTGGAATGCCCTCTCTGTAGAGGCTTGCCTGGCACCTACACTGCAGTCTTTTTGGTGAGGCACTTTCATTCGTTGTAGTTTTAGTGGTTTCAGTAGTGTTTTATCTGTTGTTGCATTTGTCCTATGATATCTTTGGTTGCACACCATCCTGAAATCCTGAATAGACTGACATATGAATGTACACACACTCACACACGTGCGTGCATACACACACACACATAGTGTACACACACTAAACTACTGTCCAATTACTTATGGGAGTTGTGTAGGGTGACACATTGAGAGAAAAAGAAAAGAAAAAGAACTGGTAGTGTGGAAGGGCTTTAGCACAGTGGTAGAGCAACATGCTTTGCATGCAGAAGGTCCCAGGTTCTATCCCTGGCATCTCCAGGTAAGTCAGCGAAAGACCCCTGCCTGAAACTCTGGAGAGCCACTGCCAGTCAGGGTAGACAATACTGAGACTGACAGACCAATGGTCTGACTCGGTTTAAGGCAGCTTCCTGTGTTCTTATGCAAATAAGATGTGAAAAAAGCTGACTCCATATCTAGTTTAAGGTATTCAGACTTTTCAGAGGCACAAGCAGTGATTTGGTAAATATCTAGTCCAGGCATGGGGAACATGCAGCCCTACAGATATTGTTGGACTACAACTCCCAGCATTGCCCATGCTGGCTGGGGCTGATGGGTGTTGCAGTCCAACGGTATCTACAGCAGCCTTTATTTAGTGAAAGGGCCTAAGAGGAAATGCATTAACTGTTTGTCTTGTAGAATGAATCATGTTTCATCAGAGATGTACACACACAAGCATGCTATTAAGTCAGGGGTGAAAAGTGTCAACAAGATCTTGGGTCTCCTAAGAGTGTATGTGGAGAAGCCAGTACGGCGTAGTGGCTAGAGTGTCAGATTGGGACATGGGAGACCAGGGCTCAAATCCCCACTTAAGACATGAAGCTCACTGGATGACCTTGGGCTAGTCACAGTCTCTCAACCTAACCTTGTTTGCATGCCACTTTGATCTCTTTGGAGGATAGGTGGGATATAAATTAAATAATAAGTAAAAAAATAAAATAAAGAGTAAAGGACTGCAGATTGTGTGTAATGTAATGCATAGATTATTGAATTTGGAATTTAGGAGACTTGCGTTCAAATCCCTAATCAGGTATGAAGCTAGGGTTGCCAGGTTCATGGCCTGAGACTGATCCTGTATGTTTAGGAGAAGAGAAAGTCAGCCAAGTGCAGGTGTTCTTGCAACTCTGTAATGGGAAAAACCACAAGGTGGAATTGGCAGCCTCCAAGAGGTCTTCTGTATCTTTAAAAGTTGTGCAGGGGGAAGGGAGAATTCCACCTTGTGGTTTTTCCCATTACAGAGTTGCAAGAACACCTGCACTTGGCTGACTTTCTCTTCTCCTAAACATACAGGATCAGTCTCTGGCCATGAACCTGGCAGCCCTATATGAAGCTCAGCTTGTGGTCTTGGACAACTCTCTAGTACTGCTCCCGCTCTAAGTTTGGGTTGTGCAGATAAAATGGGCATAACCACATGAACTGTGCCATCACCCCTGCCAAAGAAGGCAGAAGTGGTCTGAATACTAATATCATGCAGGGCAGGAAGATGGGGTGTAGGTGAGGTAGCAGATTGGGAATGGAGGAGATGAGAGACTAAAGACAGATTCAGGCCACATCCACCCCAGACATTTATTCCACTTTAAACAGTCTTGTCTTCCCCCAAATAATCCTGGGAAGTGTTGTTTGTGAAGGATGCTGGGAGTTGTTAGTAGACTGTTATATCCCTCACAGGGCTTTAATTCCCAGAATTCTCTGGAAAGAGGGGCTGACTGTTAAATCACTCTGGCCATTGGAGCTCTGTCAGGGGGAGTCTCCTAATAACACTCAGCACCCTTCACAAATGACACTTTCCAAGATTCTGTGGGAGAAGACATGACTGTTTAAAGTGGAATAAATGTCTGGTGTGGATGTGCCCTCACACCATACATTTATTCCACTCTTATTCCCCTTTAAATGGTCATGGCTTTCCCCAAAGGATCTTAGGAAGTGTCATTTGTGAAGGGTGCCGAAAGTTGTTAGGAGACCTCTACCAGGGCTGTGGAGTCGGTACGCCATACCTTTGACTCTGACTCCGACTCCTCTATTTTTCTACTGTCCGACTCCAACTCTGACTCCGACTCCACCCAAAATTGCTTCCAACTCCACAGCCCTGGAAAGGGCTGTAAATGTCTTTTTAAATTGGAAGGTGTTGAGCCCAGCCTCTCTCCTGAGGATCAAGGAGGGGGAAGGCATGAGCTGCAGGCACCTCAGCCATCAGCGGGCATGGACGATCCAGCTGTTGTTGAGTCTAGCCCAGACCTTGAGGAAGAGAGTGAGCTAGCCGCCCCGCCAGTTCCCACGGATGGCCCTGCCCCTCAATGGGACAGTGCTCAGCCATCAAGCACCCCCACGGAGCTGTTAGGGGAGGATTCCGAAAGAGCAGTAACTCCTCCTGTGCCAAGCAGTATCCTAGAGACGCCCAACGCTTCCCCGCCCTCTGCTTCCCCGCCTGCAGATGAGGACCCTGTTCTTTTTTTTTTTTTTTAATAATTTTTATTCAAATTTTTCCAAAAACAAACAAAACAAAGTCAAAAAAACATAACAATACATCAACAAAAAATGAAAATAAAATAGTTGACTTCCGATTTGTCGCAGATCAGCTATAAGTATATAATATACATCAAACCTGTCCCTTAATGTATACATACAGAGTCCCTTTTCTCCATAGGCTGTCTTAATTAATCGTCAAATCCCAGTATCATCATTTTATTTTGATCTTTCAACAAAAAGTCTAAGAGAGGTTTCCATTCCTTAAGAAATGTATCTGTCGATTTTTCTCTGAGTAAACATGTCAATTTATCCATTTCTACTAAGTCCATTAATTTCAATAACCATTCTTCCATTGTTGGTGTTGATTCCATTTTCCACTTTTGTGCATATAATAATCTTGCTGCCGTAATCATATATAATATTATTCTTCCATATTTCTTTTCTATTTGTTTATCCATAAAACCCAATAAAAAAAATTCTGGTTTTGACTGAATATTTATCTTTAGAATTTTTTGCATCTTCCTACCTATCTGTGCCCAAAATGATTTTGCCTTTTTACATAACCACCACATATGATAAAATGATCCTTCTTGTTGTTTACATTTCCAACAAACATTAGAAACATTACTATACATTTTTGACAACTTTTCTGGAGTCATGTACCAACGGTACATCATTTTATAAAAATTTTCTTTAAGATTATAGCATAGTGTAAATTTCAAACCTTTTTTCCACATATTTTCCCATTGATCCATTTGTATGTTATGACCAAATTTTTTTGCCCACTTTACCATACACTCTTTTACTTGTTCTTCCTCCATATCCATTTTCAATAAGAGTTTATACATTTTCGCAATTATATTTTCATCATTTGTACACAATCCTATTTCAAAATCAGATTTACTTATTTCAAACCCATACATTTTCTTGTCCATTTTATATCTTTCTAACAATTGTAAATAGGCAAACCATTGAAAACTATATCCTTCCTTTGTCAGTTGTTCTCTCTCTTTCATTGTATATTCTCCATGTACATTTTCTAATAGTTCTTGATAAGTTAACCATTTCTCTTTTCCAGCCATTTCTCTTCTATAAAACGCTTCTTGACTTGAGACACATAATGGTATTTTCGAATAAAACCTTGGTTTATATCTATTCCATATTTTCAACAGAGGACGTCTTATAAAATGATTGTTAAAGTCTACATTTACTTTTACTTTGTCATACCATAGATATCCATGCCATCCCCACTTCAAATTATGGCCCTCCAAATCCAATAGTCTTTTATTCCTCAATAAAATCCATTCCTTTATCCAGACTAGACAGCAGGCAGCAAAATAAAGTCTCAGATTTGGTAATCCCAGTCCTCCTCTTTCTTTGGCATCTTGTAGTAGTTTAAATTTAACTCTTGGTTTTTTTCCTTGCCATACAAATTTAGAGATATCTTTTTGCCATTGTTTAAAAGGTAAATCAGAGGATATTACAGGTATTGTTTGAAACAAAAACATCATTCTTGGTAATACATTCATTTTTATCACAGATATTCTACCCATTAATGACAATTGTAGTTTATCCCATTTTAGCAAGTCTTTCTTAATCTCTGTCCATAATTTTTCATAATTATTATGAAACAACTTTGAATTTTTATTTGTCATAATGATACCTAAATATTTCAACTTTTTCTCTATTGTAAAATCTGTCTTGTCCATTAACTCTTTCTGTTCCCTTAAAGTTAAACTTTTCACCAACATCTTTGTTTTTTGATTGTTGATCTTAAATCCTGCTAACGGTCCAAATTCTTTTAATTTGTCCATCAATACATTAATTCCTTCCAAAGGATTTTCTAGTACAATTATCAAATCATCAGCAAATGCTCTCAATTTATATTCTTCTTTTTTTATCTTTAATCCCGAAATTCTTTTATCTTGCCTTATATCTCTAAGCAGCACTTCTAAGACCAAAATAAATAAAAGGGGAGATAAAGGACATCCTTGTCTTGTACCCTTTTGTATTTCACATGAATCCGTTAAATCTCCGTTAACAATTATCTGAGCCTTCTGAGATGTATAAATCGATCTAATCCATTTTATAAAATTGTCTCCAAAATCCATTTGCTCCAAAACCTGAAACATAAATTTCCAATTCAAATTATCAAATGCTTTTTCAGCATCTAAAAAAATCAAAGCTGCTTGTTTATCATTTCGTTGTTCTAAATATTCCAAGACATTCAAGACATTCCTGACGTTGTCACGTAATTGTCTTTTAGGTAAAAACCCTGATTGATCTTCCTGAATAAATTGTTGCAATATTATTTTCAATCTTTCTGCCAAGATCATTGTAAAAATTTTATAGTCATTATTCAATAGAGATATTGGTCGATAATTTTTTGTTTTAGTTAAATCTTGCTCCTCTTTAGGTATTAATGTTATATTAGCATTTTTCCAACTATCCGGTATCTTTCCCTCTTGCAGAATAAGATTCATTGTAGACTGTAAAGGTAGTAAGAGTTCTTCCTCCAAACATTTATAATACATTGCAGATAACCCATCTGGTCCTGGTGCCTTTCCTAATTTAATTTTGTTTATAGCTTCAGATATCTCTCTTGACGTAATAGGACCATTAATAGCTTGTCTCTGAAAGTCTGTAATTCTAGGCAAATTCTGTTTAGATATATACTCTTCTATTTTTTCAGATGGAATTTCCTGACATTTGTACAATGTTGAATAATATTGATGAAAAATCTTTTTAATTTTTACATTATCTGTCAACGGCAGATGAGGACCCTGTTCTGTCAGATGAGCCCGTGGAGGCTCACCCCCCTTCACCGCGTTCACGACGTAGGGAGAAGCGGACAGGGCAGAGGGCGTGTGTGCGAAGGAGTGAGAGGTTACGCTCCAAGACCTCTCCTATTTAAGACTGAGTCAACTTTCATCACACGTTGCAGAGCATGTCTAGAGGGTAGTTAGGGACTTGTAGTGAGTTAGCATAGGGTTTTTCTATGAGGCGCTCAGCCTTTGATGTATCCATTACGTTAATAAAGCAAGAGTTGCTTGCACCCTCTTCTCTGACTCGTGGTTCCCGCTCTGAACCGGACAGAAGCTCTCATAGGAGCATTTTTATCGCTGCCTGAATATGCGCTGATCTTGGCATCACAGCATTTGTCTTCATCTGGGTCCTGTGTCATACACTGACATACAAAATGTTTTCCATCTTGAGTTATGGTGAAATGCTCAACTACAGCTGACTTCATGGGAAGCTTCTTTGACATTTTGAATTTATATTTTTAAAAAATTGTCAATCAAAATTTATTTTGAAGTCAGAGTCGGTACATTTCTACCGACTCCGACTCCACCCAAAATTGCTTCCGACTCCACAGCCTTGACCTCTACTCCCCTCACAGAGCAACAATTCCTCTGGGAAGAGGGACTGGCTGTTAAACCACTCTGGGAGCTATAACTCTGTGAGGGGAATTGGGATCTTCTAACAACCTTCAGCACCCTTCATAAACTACAGTACGCAGGATTCTTTTGGGGGAAGCCATGACTGTTTAAAGTGGAATAATAATGGAATAAATGTATGATGTGAATGTGGCCTAAGAAGGCAACATAGCAGTGGGGCGGTGGTGGTTATTTCTTGGATTTCTTACCCATCCTTCACCATCAGGTCCCAAGGCGGGTTACAGCAGTATCAGAATAAAATATTAAAAGCTGTAAAAACAATTTATAATCTGAAGAATAAGGGTGGGTCCTGTCAAAAGCCAGGGCAAAGAGGAACTCTTAAGCATAGGCAGAAGCTATGCAGTGATGGTGCTGGATGTACATCTGTGGTGAGGTAATTCCACAATCAAAAGAGAGAGTAGTCAGATGTATGTATGTGTGTGAGAGAGGGGGAAGGAAAGTGTGTGTGTGTGTGGGGGGGAGAGAACTGGCAGAGAGGGGAATGCCCAGGCACCTTGGCATGAACAAGGGCTTGACATTTCCCTATGGATTTGAACTAACCAGCCCAAATCTTTGGCTGCAGACCTCCAGTTCTAATTTCTGACCAAGACAAACTTGTGAGTCTCATCCTGTGTGTGTCTTGTGTGTATAAGGGGCATATGAGACAGCACCACATGTATCTGTGTGCTGTCATTGATCATGGAGGTGGCTCGCATTCAGCTGAACTCTAGTTAGATGCGGACAATGAGAGCAACGGATCCAAGCTGCGGTAAATGAGGATGTGATTAGCATTTTCAGCATGAAATCTTTTGGTCAGCAGGAAAAGAAGACAAGAGAAGTAGCTTGACACATGCGGAACAAGAAGAGCTTCTTGCTGCTGAGACTGTTTTGGAGATTTTGAAATGGCCCTCTTTTCTTGACAAGCCATGCAAATGTTCTCATTATTTCCTGTAATTTGCATTATTAAAGAAAACTTACTACCCAGGCTGAAAACTCCCCCCCCCCCCGTAATGTTGAGTGGTGGAAGAGACAGTTCTGCTTGCGGATGCTGCAGACTCAAATTGAGTTAACAGCATACAGTTCAAAAGCATTTTAATTTTATTTTATTTGAGATACTTTAATTACCTTACTGTGCCTTGCTGTAAGAAGATGGATTCCTAGATAAATAGTAGCCTGGCCTGTACTGACTCAGTTTGCATGGTTGTGTTAAGAGTTTCAGATTTAATTAAGCACTGATCATTTTTCTTAAAATGAGGGAATATAGCGATGTGGGAAAAAGACTCCATCCCTTACTAGTCCCAGTTTTAACTACATGGACTTCCAAGACTGAAATCTCATTTGGATTCTGTCGTATTGTGTCTAGAAGCATAACTCTTGCAATATGAGCAAAATGAGTCTGAATCCTAGCAAGACGGAGGCGCTGTGGGTTGGTGGTTCCCGAGTTCAGATAATTGGTCAGTTGCCTGCTTTGGATGGGGTCGTACTCCCTCTGAAAGAGCAGGCCCGTAGTCTGGGGGTGCTCCTGGATCCATCTTCATTGCTAGAGGCCCAGGTGACCTCCATGGCTAGGAGCGCCTTTTACCAGCTTCGACTGGTAAGACAGCTGCGGCCATTTCTGGACTGGGATAGCCTGACAACTGTTGTCCACGCACTGGTAACCTTGAGGCTGGATTACTGTAATGCACTATATGTGAGGCTGCCCTTGAGGTTGGTCAGGAAGTTGCAGCTGGTGAAAAATGCGGCAGCGAGACTGCTCACATGTCTTGCCAACATGTCACTCCACTGCTGAAAGAATTGCACTGGCTGCCCATTTGCTACCGGGGCAAGTTCGAGGTTCTAGTTTTGGTGTACAAAGCCCTATACGGCTTGGGACCAGGATACCTGAAAGACCGTCTTATCCCTTATATACCCAGGCGATCACTGCGCTCTGTAGATGAGGGCCTCCTGCAGATACCATGTTATCAGGAGGTCCATTCTGCACAACATAGGAAACGGACCTTTAGTGTGGCGGTACCTACCCTGTGGAATTCCCTCCCCTTGAATATTAGGCAGGCGCCATCTCTGCTATCTTTTCGTTGCCTATTGAAGACCTTCCTCTTTCAACAAGCCTTTTAAGTTGAGACCTATCCCAATCTGTGTTTGTGTTGGAATTACTTTTTAATATGTTCTTAAACCTTCTTTTTAAAAATGTTTTTAATCTTAGATGATCTTTTGAAAGCTTTTTTAAAGAAATGTTTTTAAAGATGTTTTGTTTTAATGTGTTTTAAAGTTTGTTTTTATGATGATTTTAAATTTTTAGTGCTTTTGTTTGCTGCCCTGGGCTCCTGCCAGGAGGAAGGGTGGGATATAAATCAAATAATAAATAAATTAATAAATAATATGAAATCCAATCCCATGTACTATCCGCAGGACAGACACATCTATTTCAGGTGGGTGAGACACTGAAACCCTCAGCTAATCAGCATTTTGGATTAGGGTCTATGGGTTAAGAACAAACTCCTGAATGCAAGTAGGCAGGGCCTGTGGCAGCCTTCCCCCAATGGTGTACCCTTTAGACATTTTGGACTTCAACCCACATCAGTCCCAGCCAGCATGGCCTGTTGTCAGGAATGATGGGAATTGCAGTTCAAAACATCTGGAGCCAGCCAGTTGGGGAAGGCTGGCCTACAGATAGGAGACAAAGTCCTGAAAGCATGTTTCACAGTAAATTCAGGAGGCAGGGGAATAACCAACACTATGTTGGCACTGGCAAGTAATCACTGTATTTACCACAGCAACCACCCTTTTATGGCAGGATTTGCACTCAATGGGTTGTATTCAATGTAGCACTGAGCAGATCATTTTATCAGTGCAAGGATTTCTCACCCCAGAATGATCTCCCTCTCTCCTCGCCTACATGTCCCCTAAATCTGTTCAGGGGGCTTGCCCAGCCCTCCAGAGAAGATTTGTGGATGGCAAGGGGAGGAGAGGGGGGAAATCCCCTTGTGTTAGTGCTAATCCTCGCGCTATTACAAAAATGTAGTTGAATACCGCCCAATAACTTCTAATTGCTGCAGTTGCTGCCAAATAGATTGTATTTATGTCTGGAAATTTTGCATGTGCAAAACTACCCACGTAGCCTAAAGCGGGAATGGGTAAATGATATCTGACCCCCTAATGCCATTTTGCTGTGTCCCTCTTTCAGTGGTGTCCCTACCAAATGTAAATTGCAGTTGGTAAAATTACGTTTTGCTAAGTGTGAAGAGAGATGAAAGTGTGGACTGTCTCCCACTTTTTCAAGACTGTTGGCATGGTTGGACACCTGCTGAGGACCCACACCCCACCAGAGACCGCACTGGCATGAATCCCCTGGACATGGCCCTCCTCTTCACCACTGCAACCTGGTTGTATGGAGAAAGTAGAGCAGATACTCAGTAGTTGCTTTGGATGCAAGAAGTTGCAGGTTCAATCCCTAGCATCTCCAGTGAGATGCTGAGATAGACCTTTGTCAAAAACCCTGGAAAGCCACTGCCAGTCAGTGTTGACAATACTGTGCTAGATGGACCAATGATCTGACTCAGTATAGGGCAACTTCCTATATTCATTTGCCCCTTCCTTTGGCTCTGTTTACCAAGCTAGCAGGTTGCAGCAAGGACGAGGCACAGGAGCAGCAGCCCTTGGCAATAGCGGCAGTGAGGGCATGTCTCTTTGCAATAGCTGACCTTGTTTTTCTTGTATTTTTCATGGTTTTTATTATATGGTTTTTATTTGTTGTAAACCACTTTTGATGTTTTTTGAAATGAAACAGCCATATACAAATATGTTTATAAATAAATAAGACACCCTAAGGCAGCCTTTCCCAACCAGTGTGCCTCCAGATGTTGTTGGACCACAACTCCCATCAGCCTCAGCCAGCATTGCCAATGGTCAGGAAGATGGGAGTTGTGGTCCAACAACACCTGGAGGCACACTGGTTGGGAAAGGCTGCCCTAAGGGAAGGGGGCCATTAAGGGTATCTTGCTTACAGCGTTCCCCCCCCCATGCCCTGTAGCTGGCACTGGCAGGGATAGAAGGCAAGCACCACCCCTCTGAGAGCCAGGCTTAGCTCAAGGACCGTTAGTTGCTGAGCCCTGCTACAGAGTGCTCACCCTTGCTACAGATGGTAGAGAGCTCAACACTTGGCTGGTTTTGCTGGGTATTTAGTGCATGGAATAAAATGTCAATTGAAGTCTGGGTCAAAAGGCACTTTCCCCAAGGAGTGAACATTGTTTAGATAAAGGAGAGGATTTATACAGAAGGTTTGTGTGTGCTTTTGTTGTGACGTGAAAGGAAAGGGCACCTTGAAAAGTATGTGGGAGAGGATAATGCTGCTTTATTAGAGTACATCACCAGAAAATGCTTGTCTGTACAATGTACCACTTGGACTATTGGCATGTGGCACTTTGGAAATGTGCACTCTGTGTGGAGGGAACCCTTTCATTAATTAAAGCCAAGGGTGAATATTAAGCAAACGTCAACAGAGCCAATTTTTTCTTTTGCAAAGCAAGTCATTTAGCATCCTTACTTTTTAGAGCAGAGGTGGACTTTCCAGATGTTACTGGGCTAATGGGAGTTGGAGTCCAGTAACATCTGGAGGGCCACCGGTCCCCCATCTTTATTGTAGAGTATGTGGTTTATGCAGGATCCAATAGATATGAGGTTTCTATTTGTCAGATTTTGGATGAGATGATGATGATGATGATGATTTTGCCAGCAATTGTGCCTAGTAATTCAGAGAGCTTTGATGCCATGCTTAATTCCCATAACCAGCAGCAGCTTAAAAGGAGAAGCTAGAGGGAAAGAAAAGCCCCTAGTGGTTGTGGCAGACCAGAGAGTGGGAGGAAATGAGCTATTAAGGTGCTTAAGAATGATTAGATCTCCTTGCCGCAGGAATGTTTGCTGGGGCTTTAGGGCTGGTTTGTCGCGGGGCCTTGGGCAGAGGACGGCAGAACCAGCCTTAATTCTGCCCAAGGGGGAGAGAAGGGCTGGAGTCCATGACTTCACACTCTTCTGCAGGCACTGGCTTGTAACCTTGACAGGGGCCTGCTGTGGACAGCAAAAACACATCTTTTTTCTTGCAGTTGAGTGTTGCATCCTGACAGGCATAGTCATTTTGTTGTGAAAAAGGGAGAGAAGAGCTGGAGTTGCCTCTGATAGCGGTAAGGGTAAAAAAAGCCACAGGAAATGAAAAAGATGGGCTCTGATTTCCGCCTTTGCTGTAATAAGGAGTTTAGCAGCAGGTTGGAGTGTGGAGAGTGTGGAATGGCTGCTAGCCGCACTCCAAAAGCCAGCCTGCTTATTTCTTTTCTCGCCACTTGAATTCCATTTGCACTCAGCAATCCTCTGAGGGTTGCCAAGACCTCTGCCGGTGCAGCAAGGGAAGTGATCTCTCTCCTCTCAGCTAGGCAGCCAAATGCCACATCAGTTTATTTTGCACCGTGGCTTTGCGGATTTTGGCTTGTAGCTGAGGCATTTCCTTCTGCCTCACATTCCTGCCGGGACATTATAACCTTCGCAGTGTTTTTTTATTATTATTATTAAGAGAGAGAGAGAGAAGGGGAAAAATAGAATTTGAAACTTGAAAGAGAAAATGAAAACATTCCCTAATTGAATATATTAGATGTGGACAGGGAGATTCTGCCTTTCTAACACCAGACAGATAAGACAGATGCAGTTCCGGCTGAGGTGTCCAATGCACCATCTCCTTCCATTTTGAAATGTTATTTTCAGTTTATGTGGCCTGGTGTGGACAATATGCTTGTAGCTTGTTGCCTGTCCATATGCCCTCTGGACCCCTGCCCATCCTGACTAGTGACAGCCAGCCCAGGTGTGTGTGACTGTTTGGGTTCAAGATGTGGTAAATGCCTCATTGTGGGATGGGGTGGTGCCTGACATCTGGAAAGAGGCGGAAGTGTGTCCACTCTTGAAAAAGCCCTGGACCCAACGGTATGTAACAACTAATGATTTTGTTGTTGCTAATACTCCAGTTTGGGGTAAGGTGGTGGAGAGGATTGTAGCAGAGGAACTTCCTGTATTTCTGGAGGAAATGGATTGTTTGGATCCATTTCGATCTGGGCTCAGGCCCAGGTCTGGGACTGAGTCAGCCTTGGCCACCTTAAAGGATGACCTTTATTAGGAGGGAGACGGGGAATATGACCCTGTTTTTTCTACTCAAGTCTCCTGACAGCTTTCAATACCATTGACCATGGTATCCTGCTGGACTGGCCCTATAGGATGGGTCTCAGGGGCATTGTGTTACACTGGTTGTGTTCCTACTTGTAGAGTTGTGTCCAGAGAGTAGCACTGGGAGACTGCTCTTCGGGCACAAGGCAGTTATATTATGGGGTCCTGCAGGGCATTATTTTGTCCCCACCGTTATTCATCATCTATATGAATCGGTTGGGAGAGGTCATTAGGAGTTTGGGGGCAAGGTGGCATAAACATACTGATGATACCCAGTTCTGTTTCTCCATTCCATCTGAATCAGGAGAGGCTGTGAAAGAACTGGATTAGTGCCTGGACATAGTGGTGGACCAAATAAGGGCAAATAAACTTGAGTCTGAATCCTGGGAAGATGGAGGCTTTGTGGGTGACAGTTCCCAGATCTGGGAAATAGGCCAGTTGTCTGCCCTGAACTTCCCCTGAAAGAGCAGGTATGTAGTTTGGAGGTATTCCCGGAGACATCTTTGTCACTCAGTGGCTAGGAGTGCCTTTGTCAGAGGACTGACATAGGCCAAAACTTCCCATTGTCCAAAACTTCCCATTGTGGGGTGCAGCCAAGGTCAATCTAGATTTATTTCTTATGAAATGGGCCTTTTCCTGCTTCCCTAATTGTCTTTTTGTTGTGCTCTTTTTCTCCAGAGGACTTTTAACACTTCCAGGGGAGTGGTGGTGGCGGTGGTGGCGGTGGTCTTCTTCTTCTGCTGCTGCTGCTACTGCTACTACTACTTCCTCCTCTTCTTGTTCATCTTCCTGCTCCTCCAGTAATCAGGTTAACTTGACTCATCATATTCAGAAAGATTGTTTGCATGAGCTGACCAGCGCAGTCAAGATAGGAGGATTCCAGGAGATGAGATGTCAGAAATCGCTAGCTTTTTTCCTGCTGTGCATCTTGGGAGTGCAGAGAGGCCTGTGTTAGCCTCCAGAGGGGGTGTTTTGTTTTGTTTTGTTTTTAGCTGAAAATAATCCTATGCAGACCAGAATCTGCTGGTGAGAGCAGGGAGGTCAATCTCTGTCCTTGTCTGGTTCTGATAACTTCGCTTTTGCCACAGTGATCTCATAGCCTTGCTGCTGATATTATGCAAGGAAAGTAAAGAGGGGAGAGTATATTTTAACTCAAGAGTTTTACATGGGCTGAAAGCTGTAAATTGGATTGGGAACCTCAGGCCTGGGGGCTAAATGTGGCCCTTGAGACCTCTCTCTCTCTCTGGCCCTCTGGACTCATCCTAAGCCACGCCCCCCACACCTTCCCTGAGTACTTTAGCATGGCTGGAATATACCCTGCTGTACAAATGTAAAATTCATGTTGTCATAAAAACTTATAGGGTTCTCTCGGGTAGAGAAAAAGACCGACAAAAGTAGCTGCGAGTTGGCTGCCACACTGTGGCCCTCACAGTGGAAAAGCTTCCCCACTCTTGCCGCAAACACTGGGACTTTTGTGGTGCCATTCAACAGCTAGTTGAGCAACCCTCAGGACTGGGGTGGAAACGTCGCTGTTTAGCTTGGTTGATAGGCTTAATTTTAATGTTGATTCATTATCTGGTTAATTGATGGACTAACCGATTCAATGTAAATGTATTTGCTTGTTGCCAAAACCCAATATTTAGGTGTCTTTTTGAGATAATGAAGGAAGTGTACAATATGGAAAACAGAAAAAAAACTACTCTTATTACAGAAGGGCACTTTTTAATACTTTATTTTCATCCCCTTTTTACAACTCACAGAACCAAAATAGTCTAGCTAACTTTTTAAAAAGTTAGCCACTCATAACTCTCAATCCCTTTACTTAGCCCCCCATTTGTGAATCTCTTCATGTACATACAAAGAGCCCTGCTGGATGAGGCCAGTGGCTGTGTAGTCCAGCACTTTGCTCTCACAGTGGCCAACCAGAAGCCTGTGGGAGGCCCACAAGCAAAACTTGATTGCAACCGTGTTTTCCCTGTCTGTGATTCCTCCGCCTGTAAATCTGTTAACGATTGCAGTTCTTTTAAAAATTCTTTGATACCCATCAAGTTGATTCTGATCAGGCCCACTTTTTGTCTTAGTAACTCTAGAGTTCAGGAGCTTCAAACTTTTTACCTTCAGGGAACCCTTTCCACATGGATTTCTCTGCTGATTTCTCCCTGCACAATACTTTAGAGCCCTCCTGCTCTGTTAATTATGTAGGTGGTGGCAGCTACTAATTTGTTGGTGTGTTTTAGTACATTTAGTCTCAGTAGTTGAGTCAGGGCAACCCTAAAACCTATTTGTCCTGATTCAACAGCCCTTCAGGATTACTGGCAGTATGGTGATCTGCTGGGAGATCCTCCTTCCACTGCTCCTCTTCCAAGGAGATCTTGGGTTCTAGGTCTGAGCAACACTGAATCTTGACATTCTGGTAGGATTGCATTAGGTCAAATTACTCCAGAGCTCGGATCAGTCTATCGGCCACCCATTTAGCTATACCTGCTGCAGAACATTTTGCCTTTGAGGGAATCTTAAGACAAATCAATAGAGCAGTCCTCTCTCAAGTTTATACCTGCACCCTAATTATTACTGTTGAGGATCAAGAATAAGTGGCAAATGACAGCAATTCATTTGCAGTTCTTACTCAGTGCAATCTCCAGTCTAGTTTAATGATATGCACTGAATTTTGTATTGTTGTGTGTGCTGCTTTTTTAAAAAAATATGCCTGCAGTATACTGGAGTTAAAAGTTGTAATCCAAATGTTTAGGGAAGCCCCTACTGACCTGAATAAATAACTCCAGCATTAGTTGAATATCTCATTCTAATCTTTATTAGCAGAGCTGACTAATTAGAGGAAGCAACTTAGTTTGAAAATAGCTGACTAATTATTAAAAACAGCAGCAACAAATGCTAGAAGGGATAAATGTTTTGATGTATACTGGTGTCTGGCTTTTCTGCCTTTTTAAAAGAAAAACTTCTTTTCTACCTTTTTAAATTAAGCAAAGTAAGGCAAAATCATACAATTATAACATTTCTTTTTCATTTAACTCCAGAGGGCTTGAACCATTCAGTGTTGGGGGGAGTGAAACCATCAACTTTCTGGAGTTGAGCTAATGATCATTGATCGCATTTGTCTTGTGCAATTTGTTTTAATGAGACAGAAAATCTTCCAAGAACTATCTTGTATGCATCAGCTTTGGCTTGCCTATTGATTTAGGTAGCAAATGATGAGAGGAAAGGGAGGAACAGGGATTGGATAATCCCATCAAATATGCCTTTCTGCTCTTCCTGTTTCAGCAGACAGTAAAAGTTGTTTTGGAATTGTGGGTGTACCCATAGAGTAGTACTCAGTGAGCGAGCAACACAAATGATAGGAAAGAGAAGAGTTGTAGGTCAACAGTAGAGCACATGGTTCACATGCAGAAGGTCCCCAGTTCAATGCCTGCTATTTCCAGGCAGGGCTGAGAAAGACCCTAGTTTGAAACCATGGAGAGCCACAGTGGAGTACAAGGGTGGGGAACCTTTTTCAGCCCAAGGGCCACATTCCCTTCTAGGCAACTTTCCAAGGTCCACATGCCAGTGACGGGCAGGGCCAAGAGGCAAAGGTTGGTGGTGCAACAAGTGCACATGTTCCCTTTGCATAGTAGGCTAGTTTCTATGCACACTCATTCATGACTCTCTATCCTTCATCCAGGCAAGCAAGAGGCATGATCAAAAATCAAGGACACATTTCAGCCAGGCAAAAACACTGTTGGTCCAAACCATGGCCAGTGAGGGGTGTGGCCCGGGCAGGGTCCTGAGTGGCAGATAGAGAGTTTCCCACTCCTGGTATACTACAGATAATATTGTATGATAGTATGCCACAGCTTCCTATATTCCTAGAATGTTTATTGGCAAACCCAGTATCCCATTTCATGTCTAGATCAAGGATTCACTACGGGCAGCCTCTGGACCAAACCCTATCCCTTCGGGAGGGATGCTTGGTCTTCCATTTGTCAGCCCAGAAGCAAAACAAGGGTGCAGATGGAGAGGGACCTGCAATAGTACAGCTTGCCAACCAGCTGGGTTGTGTGTTTGTCTCGCTACCACTCCAGGTTTGTGGCTTTCACCCCACGACCCTTCCCCATCCCAATCTCAAAGTGGTCCTCCAGCAGCACGTCATTACAGTACGAACCGTTCCAATACATCCAGTATGACTGCTACATGGGCTTTGGCCCAAGTTCCTTCGCCATCACTTCTCAGAGTGCTTCCCCAGCAAAGTGTCCTGCTGACCAAGGCATTTTTAACAAAATTACTGGTGTGCAAAGTGACTTCCCAGTATGTCCAGTACATCTGCTCCGACAAGATATCCCACTCATTGTGAGGTTCAGATATCTCTGTGTGATCAACCCTCATCCCACCCCCAGTTCTTTCCACTCTGAGCCTCTCAGCATAAACCCTATGATGGTCTGGCGAGCTCAACAGATATCCTAATGCGCTTGACCTTTGGGGTTATTCCCAAGATGTCTGTCAAACATATTGCGACTCAGTTGTATTGATTCCCCTTCTCGGAGTGGAGGTACTCCCTTGAATTTACCTGAGGGCTTTAACATTCTTAGCCCTGCAAGGAAAGTAATTGTACTGAAACAAGCTGCATGAAGGCTGCTTTCTTCAGTGTGAAGTGGCAACTTGTGTTCATTTCATGCTATTTTGCTCTCCTGTTTTCTGCTTCCCACCATATTAAAACCTCAGTTAATATTTTATGAAATTTCAGCATCCTACCGTAAGCCTTCCCCATCGCAACTCCTTCAAGCAGTAACTTCATTTTAAAAAAAATAAAATAAAATAGTTTGCTCTTGATCTTACTGTTGTTCTAAATGTTTCCCAAATGAACGGAATTTTCTGCAAGTTGGCAAATCACTTTTTTTTCAGGCTGAGGTTTTTAATAGATTTCCTCCCTCTTTGATATTTATGGGGGGAGAAAAGAGAAGATTAATAAGATGATTTGAATAACCAGAGATTCAATGAACGTTGTGCTTGAAGAACATGGCAATTAATAATCCTGGCCTTGATTGTGTGAAGGGGAGGAGGGGAAATGTTCTATGTTGGGAGAACACCTTTAAGATTTAGGTGCCACACTAAAGCAGCTATTTGCTCCACAGGGTAATTTATCTTGTTTATGTGTTATTGTCAAGCTGTGGAGAACCATTCTTCAGACCAGGGATGGGGAAATCTAGCTCTCCAGATGTTGGTGGACTCTAACTCCCATCATCCCTGACTGCTGGCCTGCCTGGCCAGGGCTGATGGGAGATGGCATCCAACAACATCTTTAGGGCCACAAGTTCTCTATCTCTGCTTAAGAGTTTTATTCCCCCCTGCAGATCTAACAAGGACATCTGCCAGCAGACAGGCCTTGATGTCTTTCACAGTGGTCTTACTGCCGTTCATAAATACACTATGAAATATCACAGAAAAGAAAATGAAGAAAAAGCACCCTAGGTTGTGTCAAAACTGTTCTTTATGCCACTCTGGTGCTATTCTGGCTACTGTTGCACACCAGTTTCTACTGTTGTTTCATCAAGAAATTTTATGAACAGAAATTTCTTTACTCGTGTTAAGGTAAGGATTGCTTCCAGGTGACTAGGCAGAGACGCGTTCAAAAAGTATTTTTTTCCCTTTCCTTATTTCCCACCACAAATGGCTAACATGAGAGTATGTGGGCAGTTTAGAATATTGTGGACCAGTAAGATTCTGTTAGCAGTTGAATACTGCATCTTTCTTTCTTTCTTTCTTTCTTTCTTTCTTTCTTTCTTTCTTTCTTTCTTTCTTTCTTTCTTTCTTTCTTTCTTTCTTTCTTTCTTTCTTTCTTTCTTTCTTTCTTTCTCTTTACTTACTTACTTACAACCCTTCCTCCCAGTGGGAGCCCAGGGTGGCAAACAAGAACACTAAAAACACTCTAAAACAGCCTTTCCCAACCGGTGTGCCAATGGCTGAGGCTGATGGGAGTTGTGGTCCAACAACATCTGGAGGCACACCAGTTGGGAAAGGCTGCTCTAAAAGATCATAACAGACTTTAAAGTACAGTAGGGCCCCGCTTATATGGCAGGTTAGGGATCAGGCCCCCGCCGTAAAGTGGAACCCATTGCAAAATTGGCTTTAAAATGGGGAATTTCCCCTAATTGAAAGCCGCCGCATCAGCGGAACGCTGGAAAACGGAACATCATCTTTAAACACATCTTAAAAAAAAAAAAAAAAAAGCTCTAAAAACATCCTAAAAAGCAATTCGCAACACAGACGCAGACAAAGGTTTCCAACACAAATGCAACAGAAAATGAGGTTTCTTTTTCATTTTCACGATTGCTGTGTAAAGCTATAACTCCATGAAGCAGGAGAAAAGTCCACATGAGGGTGGATTCCCCCCCTTAATTTTTGACTGAGCGATCGAATGCCTCAGTTTTTTTCGTTAGCAGATAACTCTGTGTGCATCTAGAACTACTGTTGTGGTTAATATATAATAAATAGGCTAGTTTATTCCAGTGCTGGGGGTTGCCCCTTAATCGCATTATTCCTCCGCTCACATAACCCCTTTGGAAGGAATTTACTATTCTTATCACTTGGATTAAGAGTGTGCACACGTGTATAAGGGAGATTCCTGGGAAGGAGGAGGGAGCCAAACAGCAGCTAGCAATAGTCCAGGGGTGTGAAACCAGATTTAAAAGCAACCTCTGTGCAGAAGCTCAGCGTCCGAAACATATGGTCATTTCTTCAAGCAGAGTAATTTATTAACCTCTGTTCAAGAAAGCAGAGACCTACTGAGATTCTAGTGGAACTCTCCCCCACCTTTTTTTAATCTTCCCTTGAGCATCCTCTAAAACGTATGTGGTGTGTGTGGACTAAAATGCATTTGAAATGGAAATGGACTGCCTTCAAGTCAATCCCGACATGGCTACCCTATGAATAGGGTTTTCAAGGTAAGCGGTATTCAGAGGGGGTTTACCATTGCATCCCTCTGAGGCTAGTCCTCCCCAGATGGCTAGGGCCTGCTCAGCTTGCCACACAGCAGAGAAAAACCATTCATTTTAAAGTCCTGGCTTGCTTTCACACACTGTATCAAGCCGGTAACTTTGAGGCATGATGCTCACTGGAGGTAGTAAGGGGGGGCAGGGAGGGAGGGAGAGAGAGAGGGAGAGTCCTGCCATTTTGGGGGCAAGGGGTTTAAAAAACACACAACCAACCTGCCTGAAAAAGGAGGCCCAGCAGTATGTTTAACTCACAGAAGAGTGCATTCAAAGTAGCAGCGGCTGGGAATCTAAAGCTGTCATAGAGACGTCCATTGACTGATACTACAGCTGATCTGTGGTCTCTTAAGGAACATTTAATTACATAAGCAGCATGCATGACTCCCTGCTACTCAGATTCATTTTCCCAGCAAGCGCTACAGGAAACAAATCCGCTCAACAGTTGTTTAGTTAGAGTAGTCTTAACTGTTATGCTGCTTCTTAGCTGGCTGGCTGTTTGCCTGCTACTGTGGGTATCCCGCATAATCCCAAGAAAGCAAGAAAGTTGGCAACATGGAAAAGCATCAATGTAAAGCGGAGCTGTTGAACGTTGGTCTCCTTTTTTGTTGTTGTTGTTGCTGAACTGCTGACATCGGGTGTATTTTGTAGTTCCAATGGCTTCGCTTGAGTGCTCCCTGCTCATCTGTCTCTAAAACATCTTCAGCCATTAGCAGTGAGAGGCAGCGGCGTTTTGCACTGACAATTATTGGTTAACGGGGCATCTGATAATTGCTCATCTGTCTGCCGGAAATTAAAAGAATGCTGAATCGAGTATCACCCCCCCCCCAGTGACGTTGATCAGATAAAGTGGGCTTTGATGTGGAAGAAGACATTCTGCCCCTTTTCTGGGTGCTGCTGCATTCACACATTTGTTAATTTGTGGTCCTCTTAAGATCTGGCCTGATTAAACTGTTGCCTTCCTTTTGCCCACCTGTGTTTGCATCTTGATTACTGCTTCCTTCCTTCAGCCTTTCCTCTGAGCCTGGTATTTTTGATGGCATGATGCAATGAAAGCATGGAGTGTGTGTGGCTTCTGCTTCTCGCCACAAAATCACAGTCCCGCTGCAGCATTGCAGCACCAATGGAAGGGAAGGGCGGATGGCTTAATCACCTTATCATGTCACAAGAATTTAAGTCGGCATCCTCAGCTACTGACCACTTTGTTTCACAAGTTCCGTATTCTCCTTCTGAGGAAAAAAGAAATTTCGTACACTTCATCACGGGCCACTTGAGCGTGAAATAAACTGTGTCCTTGATTTGTTTCTCAGATCTAGCTTTTCTTTTTCTTCTGTTCTGCTTGCATGACAAGTGTGCGAATTCTGGGTTTAGCCGATGTGCGTGAAATTTCTGCCTCCACCAGCATTTTAAATTAAAGCACAGCAGCAGCTGGGCTGTTCATTGTTACGAGGGAAAGGGACAAGAGTAAAAACTAGGGCTAAGTTGACTGTGTGATTGCTCAGCAACTACGCAAACATACATTGGCTTCCAGGTCAACAGGAAGTATTTGATTTACCACCACCACCTTTGTCTTTCTATTCTTCACTAGAGCAATGCATGAATATTAATGAGACAAGCCTGTGGGGAAAAAACAGACTTGAGTCCACACTGTGACAGAAAGCAGAAGCGTGACCATGCATCTTGTATTAATAATATTTGGGAGGAAGGGTGGGATGCAAATTTAATAAATTAAATAAAAATGTGAAACAACACAAGCGTTTAAAAACAATTCCATATATAAAAACTGTTAAAAGTGGTTCCAATACAGATGCAGACTGAGATAAAGATCTGATGTAGAAAAATGGAATGAAAAACCTTAGGCTTCATATTTAAGGGTGAGATCTCTCCCCCCCCCATTATTAGATTTCATCCACGCACACCCAAAGATTTATCCAGTATTTGAGAGTGTTTGCTGTCTCTCTCTCAAATCTATAAAAAAATGTTGCGGCTCCCCTCACACATGTAGAGCTGGGAATAAATATCCTCTCAGTAAGAGCTTTTTTGGTGGTGGCTCCACATCTTTGGAATGACCTCCCCACTGAAGTGTATCTCATCCCAACCTTACATTCTTTTACATGCCAGGTAGAAGTCCACCTTTTTTGTCAGGCTTTAAGAGGTTGATGGACTAAGTCATTTTTATGATGCCCATTCGTTATGTAATTTAAGAGAATTATTTTAACGTTTCTGTGTTTTTCTGTTGCCTACTTTTGTGAACTACCCTGTGACCATCTTTGGTGAAGGGGAGTATAGAAATCTATGAATAAATTAAATAACAGTTTTGTCATAAATAGATACCATGGATAAAATGTGGACATTGGAGATTTTTATGGTTGGCCAAACTTTCATTAAGTTTTTTGTTTGCCTTGGATTAAAACAAGTGATGTTGACCAAATACCTCCCTACATAGTCTGGATACTAATAGCATTAGAGCCCTAAGTTGCCAACAATTGTGATAATTATAAGTCAGTTTCGTAGTGAGAGAGAAAAAAATGTGAATCTGTAATAAGAACTGATGTTAGGGGTGGTTGAATATTTGTGTGGGTTGCCCAGCATGTTTCTAAGAAACATAAAGGCCTTTTCAATAAGTCTCTTCCCCCCCCCCATCTCAGCAATTTGTTTTTATTTGTTCCATTATGAAAAGTCAAAAAGCTGATGACTGAGCCCATAGAGAGAGAGAGAGAGAGAGAGAGAGAGAGAGAGAGAGTCTGCAAGATAAGAACGGTTTTCTGAAAAGTAATTTGTTTTTGGAAACTTCAGAATTTAAATCCTCTCAGGGGTTCCTGGCTGATAGAAAACTACAGTGGATATAAATATCCTGCCACCTACATGTCGCCTCCCAGTACAAGGCTGGATTTTGACACCACGCAGAGATATATGGAACTAGAGGATTGGATTCTTTCTGGTTGACCCAGCCATTAAATCTTGTGGAAATCCTGTGCATGCCCCGACAAGACTGAAAGCTAAACCCTTTTTCTTTATGCTTTTAGTTGACTAGCCAAACTGTCACAGCACACCTTGCAGTATCTTTTCTGCACCCCCCTCCTTGAAGTGCCCATTAATAACTGGCACTTTCCAGATTGTTAGCCAAAAAAAAGGGGGGGGGATAAGAGCAGATGCAAGAAGAAGGTGGAAAAAACTGCAGCTGCCAGGAAGGCATTTTGTCGGGGATTTTCATCTCACTGGACTTTTGAATATGATACAGTCTTTAAGTTAACTTTATGTTGATGACTTTTTTCTAAATCTCCTCCCCCCCAATACATTTACATTTATTTTCATTATTGCATGTGATATATATTCCACCCTAACTCTTAGCAGCTTGCAGCAGTCAATGTGATTCCCCCCATGTTACCCTCACAAAAACCTGGTGGGGCAGGTGAGACTGAGAGTAAGTGACCAGCCTAAGAACACCCAGTGGGTTTCATAGCTGAGTGGAGATTCGAACCCCACTTTCTCTGGTCTCAGTCCAGCACCCTAACCCATGAGTGGGGAACCTCAGGCCCAGGGGCCAAATGTGGCCCTCCAGGCCTCTCTATCCAGCCCTCAGAGCTCTCTCCACGTGGCAGCCCTTGCTATCCCTGTTTTTCACTCTGAGTGCTGTTGCCTGGCTGGACTGCATCCTTGAGCTCTGACAGTGACGCTTGCTTGCCTGGACGGAGGATAGAGAGGTGTGTGTGTGTAGAAGGTCATATCTACACCATACATTTAAAGCACATTTATACCACTTTAACGGTCATGGCAGAGAGCCAGTGTGGTGTAGTGACTAAGGTGTCGGATTACAACCCGGGAGACCAGGGTTCAAATCCCCACACAGACATGAAGCTCAATGGGTGACCTTGGGACAGTCACTGCCTCTCAGCCTCAGAGGAAGGCAATGGTAAACCCCCTCTGAATACTGCTTACCATGAAAATCATATTCGTAGGGTTGTCATAAGCCAGAATCGACTTGAAGGCAGTCCATTTCCATTTTCAACGGTCATGGCTATCTCCCCTCCCAAAGTATCCTGGGAGCTATAGTTCCCTGCACCCTCAACACACTACAGTACCCAGGATTTGAGGGTGGGAGGAGTCATGGGTTGTGGTCAACTAAGTCCTACGCAGAGTAGACTCATTGAAAGTAATGAACCTAAGTTAGGCATGTCTATTAGTGAGTCTGCTCTGAGTAGGACTAGTATTGAATACCACCCAGTGACTGTTAAACTGGTATGATAGTACTTTAAATGTACGGTGTGGATGTGACCCACTAGCATACTGTACAAAGATTAAATTTACATCTGTTGGTCTGTCCACTTTTGCCTCTGGCCCTGTCTACTACTGATATGTGGCCCTCACAAGGTTGCCCCGAAAGGAATTTGGCCCTTGGGCTGCAAATGTCTCCTTACTGCATTTCACTGGCTTTCAGCGCGGGCAATGTCTGTAAAAAAAACCCTAATATTCAAGACATGGAAACTGTCTATCAAACAACCTCTCCGTAAGTGCCCTGGAGAAAGCAATACTCATCAGTTACTACTTTCTCACACACACACAAATAAATTAAGCTAGCTCTCCTTCTCAGCTTTCTCAAGATCTGAGTGTCAGCAAAGTCCACACAGTCTGTCCTCATAAATTATGTTACTACCCCAAAGAAGAAAAAAGGGGTGAGAAATTGATTGGTACATTTTAAAGAAACCAGCAGGTGTAAAAGCTTTGGGCTGTAGATTTGTCAGTTACAGCTAATTGCCCATTAGAGTATTGTTAGATCATTTGATTGCCGTAACCTGGCTCTTGCTTCCTAACCCAACAGCAGTTTTTCCTCTCTGGCTGTTTTCCCTGTTTTTGTGCTCCCTATGCCTTCATAGGCATTTGACTTGTTTACATGTTAGAATGAACACAGGTACAAGCTGCTTCTAAGCATGTGCAAGGGTTTGTGTGAAATCACTATCCTAATGCGGAAACACATTACTTTGGGCCATCTGCTTTTAGAAAAGCAGTAGAGAAGTGCACTAGTCTTCCTGGCTCTTTGACTGCTCAGTACAGTAATACCTCAGTTAACAAAGTAGATGCATTCCTGAACTACAAAGACACAGGCTGGTCAGTTTCACCTTAAAGCAAAGATACAGGCTTCAAAGTTTATCCATAGCAAAGCAAAGCTGGTCAGTTTCACCTTTTAAAAAGCCTTCCTTGAAAGGAGCTTTGTCCCTGGATGATTGGCTAACTGAAGTATTACTTGTAGTACATAGGGTGGCACATAAGGGGAAGGCACCTAAGCATCCATGCTCCCTTCAGAAGAAGCCTCGATGCCCAAGGGATAAGGAACAGCTAATGATTGCGGTCGCACTAGTCTTTGGGTTGAAATTGGTTCTCCTTGCATCAATGGCTACTGTGACTTTGCCCTGAAATTCTTAAGATGCAGTTGTTCAGAAATCTTTTTTCTGTGTGGGATGTTTTCCTTCCATTCCTGCTCCCCCTCCCCATATAATATGGACTGACATGCGTGAGAGTTAGTTTGACACTGGCCAGGCAGATTCTTTGCTTTGCAGATCCTTGGCTAAACAATACTTCCTTTTTTAAAAAAAGCTGATGACCAGAAATGCCATTTAAATATTAATTTGCAAGCAATCATCATTCAAAAGGTGATGAAGTAAAGGAGGGTGAGCAATCTGCTTGGGGGGGCACACACTAAGGCTCTGAATATGTCTTGTGAGGGAGGGAGGCATTGATCTGGTTATTGCATTCATATTTTTCCAGATCTTCTGCCCTTTGCTTATTTCTCCTGCTCTAACACCATTAGTCTTCTTCGAAGTACCATTAATGTAAAACTTCCCACTGAGAAATGTATACATGAAGAAGGTTTTCTGATCTCTTTAAAACAAAATAGCCTAAAAATAGACCTAGTGAGAGCAGTTTTCCACACTAAGAATGAAGCCTTGCAAACATGTTTTAATGCAGATTTGGGGCCTAATTATTTTTTTCTCACCCTGTCTTAGCTGTGGTTTAGCAACAGTGTGAACAGCACATCTAATAGAGCTCCAGCTTTGCCTCTCTCACCCTTCCCCGCTCTTAAGGTTGTACCTCTAAGATACCAAATACCACCTTCCAACTTCTCTTTCTCTCTCCAGATAATTGACCATTATGTGGGTACCCAAGAAAAGCCCAGTAATTCTAGTCAAACTGGCTAGCAATTATTGTAATTTGTCATTTACATTACAAAAGAGCTGACAATTCCAAGGATTCAAAACCAGGAGAGTTTTTATTTTTATTTTTTTATTTTACAAGTGTGTGTGTGTATATGAAAGAGAGAGAGAGAAATTAAATTATGGTATTTCTGGAAACACAGCTGTTAGGTGAGGAAGTGTGAGGTATATACGTGTCATTTTTAGGTCTGTAGGTGAGATTATCAATTATATTATATTTGCAGCATGCTGAGAGAGGAAAATGCCTGTTACCGTAGTACATTTATTTGTTTTTCTTTATTATTATCATGTTTTCTCCCTCCCCCAATTTTATCCTCACAACAACCCTGTAAGGTAAGTTAGGCTGAGAGATGAAGATTTGCCCAAGGTTATTGAGTGAGCTTCTTGTGACTCAGTGGGGATTTGAACCCTAGTCTTGCAGGTCCTAGTCCAACACTCTAATCACTACACTACACCACACACTGACTAATGAGTTCCATTACAGAGTTGGACTAGGACCTTGGAAGGCCAGAGTTCAAATCCCCAGTCAGCCACAAAGCTTACTGGGTTACTTTGGGCCAGTCACTCTCTCTTAGCCTAACCTACCTCACAGGGTTGTTGTGAGGATAAAATAGGGAAGGGGGGAACCGCCTATGCCACCTTGAACTCCTTTCAGGTAAGGTGGGATATAGAAACATGCACATGTAGAACATGAGTACAGTAGGATGCTTGCAATGGTGGTTAGGTTTCATTTTATTTGTTTCACAAAATTTATATATTGGTTGAATGTAAAAAAAACCTCAGTGGTTTACAAAAACATTACAATTATCTATAAAACTGTTATAAACAAGCAATTAAAAAATTATCCAGAGCATCCCCTAGAACATTCAGGAACACATCTCCGAGGGTGGACCATCCAACCGGAGCCACCACCCTTGGTGGGGGGATTGCCACTACTAGCCCAAACTTCACCAATTAATGAACAGACCATGACAAGGGAGTGCATTGCACACCTTCTACCTTTGGTCCATCTCTCATATCATTTAGGGTAAAGACTACGTCAAGGGTATGCTGTGCCTGATGTGTTGGACTGATGACCATTTGAGACAGCCCCATGGTTGTCACAGAGGCCATGAAGTCCCATGCCAGCCCAATGGCAGCCTCCACATGGATTGTCCTGCTCAGTACCTTGAACACCTCTTTGAAAGCTTGGGCTAGAGCCTGGAGTGGATTCCACTGCCCCACTGACATGAAGTCACCAGCTGCCATTGGTTAGTTAAGAATGCAGCTGCTAGGCCCCTAGCAGGGTCCAGGAGATAAGAACATACCTGTTTTGAAACCATTCCATTGGCTCCCTGTTTGCTTCCAAGTTCAGTGCTACCCCTTGGTTTTTAAAACCCTGCAGGCTTCGGATCCAGTCTGCTGAACTGTCTCCTCCCGTTATCAATCCACCTGTAAATGGAGATGTACACTTGAGGCTGTTCTCTGGGTGGCCCCGTCATCAGAAATGAGGCAGAAGACAGCGAGGGAGAGAGCCCTTGTGATGGTGTTTTTTTCTGCCCGTCGACTGCTCTCTCTCTCTCTGCTTTGCTAACATGTTGGCACCAGTAATAGAGCTTTTGATTAGTATTATTTTCCCAGGCTTCTTAACATTCAGAGACATTTAAATTTTTAAATTCCCTTTTAAGTTGCTCAGAGCTGTTACGGCACTCCTACTGGGAAGAAGATAATTAATTAAGTTTCCTCAGGTTTTTTTTTTTACTTTATTTGTTTTTGCATTTTTTGTTTTATTCCCCCCCCCCTTTTTTTCCAGCTGTCCTGGAAATGTCGATTGGCCATTGAAGGGCAGGGCAAATAAATAATGAAGACCAGAAACAGAGGAATAAAAAAAATGGATATAATGAGCAGAAGTTATTTCTTAAAGCCTGCTCAATTATCTGCTGGAAGACCTAGGGAATTAGATAGGCCTTTTCCTGACACTAAAAGGGCATCAAATTCAGCGCCAGGTGAGCTTCCCTGCAGAGGGCGGTGAGGCATCACAATCCCTGTCTGCCTAATTTCAGAATAAAGTTGTGCTTCCTGGCTTTCATGTTTCCTGTCATCCCTGACTATTGGCCATGCTGGCCAGGGGGATGGGAATTGGAGTCCAACAATACCTGGAGGTCCATGCCTCCCCCTCCCCACAGAAACTGACAGATAGACAGACACACACACACACACGTTCACTGTTTTATGTACACCAATTTTAATTCCATCCTTTTCTAGACGTGAAAGGGTGAGAAGAGAGTTCCTTTGCTTTTCTGATACTGCTCCTATATGGTTGGCAGAACAATAGGAATGGACTGTGTATGTGGTGGTGGGGATGCATTGTATGTATCAGTTGCCCTATTCAGGCATTTGGTACCTTTGAGTGTTCAATGTGAAAATGGTTTACTAATGATGTGTGGCCTAGCCACACTGCCTAAATGGCAGCACACCTGCTAGCCATGTCCCTGCTGTGTATGTGAACTGTGTCTGTTTCAAGGGGGTGGGGACATATGTTTATGTGTAGGGCTCCCTAATTGACCAGGGTTCCATGGCCCTAAGCGCATTGTCTCCTTGAAACTGATGCTGATTGTATGTTTCATTCTCAGAAGTTGTAGCATTTTCAAAACTTTCTTTTCCCAGACTTGTATGTGTGTGTTTTAAAAGTAAGAATTCTTTTTTATAACTTTTCTATAATACTTTAACATGGATAAAGGAATGAAACAAAGGCTGAAAAGGAAGTTGCTTGATAAGACTTTTGCCGACCTCAATCTCTTTGGTTTATCAAAAAGAAGTTGTTAAATGGCTAGCTGATGGCAAAGCTGGCGGGCAATCTCGAAGGTCTGTTCTTTTAGTTGTTAGAAAGACTCAGTGGAGGCTAAAGTTGAAAAGTGCCAATAAGGCACAACCTCTAGGAGTGAAGCAGGAAATTAAATGCTAGAACGTCTTAGCAAGCAGGGTAGCAAGACTAGCTTCTCACTTGGATGAGAACTTCAGATCGAATATGTTCGTGAGAAAGATAGCCACCTGGAATAAATTGAATGACCTTCAAATGCAGGAGAACAGATTGAGGTGGCCGTTTGGAATGGAGGTTATCAAAACATGGGATACCAATTAGCGTTTATCGTACAAGTGTGGTTCAAACTTGACCATGCAAAGGCATTGTCAAACGTTCCAAGAGGAGGCGGTTAACACACCTTTGTCCAATTCAGCTACTCAAGTGTCGTGTTTGTATGGAAGCCTGCATTTTCATGTGGAAGATACAGATACAATCTTGTCAGGAGGTCACTTCCACACAAGTTAGGAATTGGGCCTGTAGTCTTGTGGCACCAATCCTTTGGAATTACCTGTTAAATATTAGACAGGTGCCATCTCTGTTGGCTTTTCAGCATCTACTGAAGACCTTTCCTCTTAAGAGTATAAGAAGAGCCTGCTGGATCAGGCCAGTGGCCCATATAGTCCAGCATCCTGTAGTGGCCGACCAAATATCTTTGGGAAGTCCACAAATAGGACCTAAGCACAAGAGCACTCTCCCCTCCTGCAGTTTCCAGCAACTGGTCTTTGGATGCATACTGCCTTCCGTCATGAAGGCAGGGTGTAATTGTGGCTAGTAAGCCATTGATAGCGTTTTAAGTGGAGACCTTTCTCAGTCTGCACCTGTATTGGAACTGTTTTTAGATGTTTTGTTTTATTGTTTGTTTGTTTGCCACCCTGGGCCCCTTTATTTATTCAATAAATAAGTTTACGCATAAAGCTACCTTTATAGTGAGTAAGACTATAGGGAAGGGGGGAACCGCTTATGTAGGCCGTATTCCCACCATACATTTATTCCTATTCCTATTCTCACAGAGCTACAATTCCCCAAGTGGTTTAGCAGTCAGTCATGCTTCCCAGGGAACTCTGGGAAGTATAGCTGTGTGAGGGGAACAGGGGACTCCTCTCAGCACCCTTCACAAACTGCACTTCCTGGGATTCTTGGGGGAAAGGCATGACTGTTTAAAGTGGAACAATAGTGGAATAAATGCATGGTGTGAATGTGGCCTCACTGTTGGGTGCAAACTACGTAGGGTACTTTTAGTTATAGGATGGTATATACATATTTAAAAGAAAGCAAAGCAAAATGCATTTACTGTCTCCTTTGACAGGCAGAGGCTAGTTCAGCTACATGAGATCCTTTAACTGGAGATGTGATGGATTGTGTGTGTGTGCACATGCGCTTGTTGGATGAATCAGGAAATTTTTACCCTCGATATATATACTTGAAAGATAGCTTCTTGCATTCTTGGTTTGTAAATTCAGCACTAAACTGGAAGTAAGAGAAAAGGGAAAGGAATCAATATTTTTGGTTGATATCGATTCATACCCCTCAAATTTCACACACTACATTGTTGTTCTCATAATGACCCCCATCTCACCCAAGCCAGAAGACTACAGATGTTTGGATGATCATCAAAATGTAAATGTACTGCCTTCAAGTTGATTCCGACTTATGGCGACCATATGAATAGGGTTTTCATGAGGCTGAGAGGCAGTGACTGGCCCAAGGTCACCCAGTGAGCTTCATGGCTATGTGGGGATTCGCACCCTGGTCTCCCAGGTCATAGTCCAACACCTTAACCACTACACCACACTGGCTCCCTATGATCATCAAATTGCCATTCAAAACTTTTAAAAAAGAAATGTTCCGCTATGTGGAAATCACACTCCTTGTCAAGGTCTGAGATCTTGCCCTTCTGGAATTCCCAGTAATCTGTGTCTCTTGTACACCTAGCCTGCATATCTGCAGTCCGTTCTTCATCAGGATAAAAACCATCATCTCATTTACTTCATAAAAATAAAGAAGGAAAAATTCTGTCCTGTATGTATGTCAAAGGCAATTTACTGTGCTTGACATTGAAGCAGATGGAGAGGAATGTATTTTTTTAATAGCTTAAGCTGTCACGAATGCAGGAACCCATTTTTATCAGAGACCTTTTTGAAAGTTTGAAGATCTCAGCAAAATGCTAGTTTTATTTACAATCAATGACAGATACAGTCGGCGGTTTATTAATTCCTAAATCAATATGATGCTGTCTGGTATGTCACATTCATTTAAAGTTGTGACACATAGGCAAGTAAGCAAATCAGGGTGACTTCCAGAAGAAGTTAACTTCACTGTGGTGAGGTGGGGGAAAGGGAATCTTCACAGTGATGGAACAGTGCTTAACCAGCCAGCAAATGGGGCTCTGGCTCTTCCAGATACAGTTGAAGAGTATTACCCAAGAGCCAAGCTCTGAATGTAATAGCCGGTAGCAACAATGATACAAGATAATTCAGTACTTGCAATTAAGTCTCCAAAAGTTATTACTCCATGATATTTTTACTAACTGACATGTTCATGGGTGCTTATGTAACTCGTTTGTGGACCATTGATAACCCCACTGTAATTTTTCATCTTACAAATGTTTTAGGAACTTTTAAGGATTGCCTTGCTGTGTCAGACTGTGGTCTGTTTTTAGTCCAGCATTCTGTTTTTCTCAAGGTCAACCAGATGTCTCTGGACACAAACTGAACACAGAGTTGATGGCCGTACCAGTTTTGCCCCATAACAACTGGTAACAACAAGAAGCATACTGTCTATGTATCTGGAAGTTCCATTTAGCTCTCATTCGTGGGGCCTGTAATAAAAACTTGCAATGTAGCACTCTCCTGTATAGAGTTCCTGCCAGCCAGCCATGCCCTTTTCTAAGACACTGCATTCCATCCCCTACAGCTTTCCACCTCCACCCTCCATAACAGCCAGTTAGCATTCTGTGCTTACAAAACATGCACAATCCTCACTGTGTTGTTTTTGAGGTTCTCCCTCTTAGGACTTTTTCCCCCCTTAAGATTTTTTGTACTTCTGCAAGTCTTGGGTTTCCCCTCAAACCTGATGATACCTCTCACTTGTGCATGGATGGTGCTGTTTTGGCTACAGAAAGGACCAACATTTGGAGAATATGTTTATTATTAGTATGCAGCAGAAATGGGGAAACCTGTGGCTCTCCAGATGTTGCTGAACTCTAATTCTCATCAGCCTAGCCAACTGTACATAGAAGCAAAGGTTTTCTGTCAGCTGGCTTTAATGACACCATATCTTAATCTTGGCAGGTTACAGTCAATTTAGGAGCTAACAGAGTCTGAGGACAGTGACAATTATCCCTTTCAGTGTGGATTACTTCATATTTGTGCTGAAACTTGTTTAGAGTAAAGATGGATATATAGTCGGAAACTGTTTTAGCCACATTTTCTCTGTATTGAAACAAATACTTCAGAATGTATCATAGGAAGCTGCCTTACACTGAGTCAGACCATTGCTCCCTCTAGTTCAGTATTGTCTACACTGACTGGGAGCAGCTCTCCGGGGTTTCAGGCAGGAATCTCTCCCAACCCTACCTGGAGATGCCAGGGATTGAACCTGGGGCCGTCTGCACGCAAGGCAGATGCTCTACCACTGCGTTACGGCCCTTCCCCCTGAAAGAGTAGTCACAAATGTCTGTTCAGACTAGTTGCACCACACTTTAGAACAGCCTCCCCCAACCTTGTGCCCTCCAGATGTTGTCACACTACAGCTGTCATCAGCCTCAGCCTGCATGGCCAATAGTCAGACATCACAGAATACTAGAGTTGGCCATCAAGTCCAACCCCCTGCTCAATGGAGGAATCCACCTTAAAGCATCCCCGACAGGTGGCCGTCCAGCTACCTCTTGAATGCCTCCAGTGCTGGAGAGCCCACCAGCTCCCTAGGTCATTGGTTCCATTGTTGTACCACTGTGATAGTTAGGTAGCTTTTCCTCATGGTCAGCCAAAATCTGGCTTCCTGTGACTTGAGCCCATTATTCCATGTCCTGCACTCTGGGACGATCGAGAAGAGATCCTGGCCCTCCTCTGTGGGACCTTTCAAGTACTTGAAGGGTGCCATCATATCTCCCCTCAGTCTCCTCTTCTCAAGGCCAACTATGTCCAGAGTATGGGAGTTGTAGTGCAGAATATCTGGGGGACACCAGGTTGGGGAAGGCAGCTTTAGAATATATACCCAACTTAATCTTTAATCAAGAGCTCTGTTCAGTCATTCAAAAAAATACAGTTCGAGGTCTTAAACTATCTAGGGAGGGAGGTGTGAGTGTGTCTGTGTTGCATTGTCTTTCTTCTGACCGTTTGTATGTTGAACATGAATGTCTGCAGGGACACTTTGTGTTCAGCTGAACCCAGTTAGATTATCCTTGCAGAGTTTGGAAATTGGCACGCAAAAACTCAGTGAATAAGGAGGCAGAGGATGGTGCATGGACCTCTACACAGTTTCAGTCTGCACACATTCATTTGCAGTACTGAAGAGGGCTCGATTCATTAAGGAATCGAAATGTAATAAATCAGGGCCATTTGCAAATTTTACTCTTGCAAGCTTAATAAAAAGAGTAATGGAAGAGATAGAATAATCCACAATTGCAGATGTGCAAATACTGGGAATGGGAGTGAGAATCAAGAAAAGGTCAGCTCTCTCCACAAACGCTGTTGTTGTTGTTGCTGCTGCTGCTTTGCTCAGGGCTGGAGCCTTGGCATCCATCTAAATGCATCTTGATAGTGGGATGGCCAGGTGTACAATGACTTAGTGTGTTGGCATTAAAGTGGCTCTAGGACCTTTGACCATTGGACACATTTGGCTAAGATGTGTAAGGTGCTTTCATTCACAAGGTAAAAAATAGTATCCTATGTACTAATCAGAACATGCGAAGGTATAGGACCCCATCTACCTTATACTATGGCTATGGCTATCCCAAGCTATGGTCTGAAGGCACATAAGGCCAGCTCACTGCTGAAGCTAAGCAGGGTCAGGTCTGGTCAGTGCCTGGATGGGAGACCGCCTGGAAAACATATGTAAGCCACCTGTGGCGTAGTGGTTAAGGTGTTGGACTAAAACCTGAGAGACCAGGGTTCGAATCCCCACACAGCCATGAAGCTGACTGGGTGCCCTTGGGCCAGTCACTGCCTCTCAGCCTCAGAGGAACGCAATGGTAAACCTCCTCTGAATACCGCTTACCATGAAAACCCTATTCACAGGGTCGCCATAAGTCGGAATCGACTTGAAGGCAGTCCATTTTGGGTTTCTATCATGAAAAGGTGGGGTATAAATATAATAAATACATACATACATACATACATACATACTGTAGCTGCCAGGATTCTTTGGGGGAAGCTGTGACTGCTTAAAGTAGTACTGCTTTAAATGTATAGTGCAGACGGAGCCTAACCCAGCATGGTCCACACCAGCTAGTAGAAGCTCTTCAGGGTTTCGGATGGGACATTCCTAGCCCTAACTGGAGATGCCAGGGGATTGCACATGGGACCTTCTGCATACAAAGGTGGGGCTCTACTACTGAGCTGTGGCCCCTCCTAATAGCATTCTCTGAGTGTGGATCCTTATGCAGCCAAAATAGAACCATCCACACATGAAAGCAGAGGTACCAATAGGCTTCAGAAGTATAGTTGTTGCTTGAAATGGAAGATAATCATCCTTATGTGAAATGCTCCCTCAGAAGCAATGCTGGTGACAAACACTCCCACCCGTAGAAAACTGGCATGTCGGGAAGAAAGGTAGGCTAGAACTATTCTCCGATATCTTGTCTGCCAGGTGAAGGGTTTTGTTTTTTGTGTGTGGCACACTCAGTTGTGTGAGCCACACCTGCAGCCTGAAATGATCCAGGCAACGGTTTCTGGCCTCAGTGAGGACTAGGCTGGTGGTTCAAGGCAAAACTGCAGCAAGGCTAACCAAGGCAACTGTGTTAAGTTTTCAAAGAGAGGAGGAGGAGGCTGTTTGGAACACGAGTGGGAAGCAGAGCCAGCCTAATGCATTTTGCTGCCCTGAGACAGACAAGATGGCATCCCCCATTGTATTTACAGAAGCTGGCTGTACTGGAAAGCTGAATCTTACTTTAACACTGGCAAAGTGACAGGAACCTCTACTACGCCTAAGGGTAGTATGCTAGCTTAGGAGGCCCAGCTGTGTCCTTCCAACACCTTGGTGCCTCTCCTGCCTCTCCCAGCATCCCCCACCTGAGGCGGCTGCATTACTCTGCCGCAGGTGTGGGGAAACTTTAGCCCTCCATATACTGTCAAACTCCAGCTCTCATCATTCCTAGCCATTGGCCATACTTGCTGAGGCTGATGGGAGCTGTCATTCATCAACAGCGAGAGGGCCAAAGCTTCCACACACCTTCTCTATGTAATGGTAGGGCCAGCCCATCAGGAAGCAGAGGGATAGGGGAGCAGGTACTGGATCTTCCCATATCTCCTGTGTAAGCATAACTCTTCCTAAAGGAATAAAAATTATCCTTTATAGCATACATTCATTATATCAGGAGGTATAAATGAAGGAGGTTTACTTTGATACAATATATTTTGCTTTAGTGTGTGTTGTATGTTGCCCAGAGCCCCATTTTTGGAGGAAGGGTGATTCATAAATACCCTAAATAATTTTTTTAAAATGTATTGGGTGGTATTCAACTAAATCCTACTCAGAGTAGATCCGTTGAAATGACTGAACGTAAGTTAGTCATGTCTTCAGTGGAGTCTACTCTGAGTAGGGCTAGCATAGAATACCACTCATTTAGTTTTGTTTTCAGGTGGGGCAGCGGCTTCTAAGGTCATGTCAGTCCTTTGACAGTTCCCCCAGCGTGTCTCATGGAAATAAATAGGGCAGCAATAATGCTTGGTGGATCATACCCACCAGTGCTACTTATTTAGTAGAATATATGTATGCTATAAAGGCTAATTCTCAGGAAACAAATTTGTGCAGGTTCTGACACTGCATAATACAGTAATGGAGCATTTAGCAATTATGGAAGTTTATTTACTTCTGTGAAAAGACTGTATCACATTGTTTCAAAGAGCAGGAAGCCTGCTTGTCGCTAGAACCCTTGTATTGTAAATTACATAATCTCTCTAACAGCTGCCAAAATTGTACCCAACTGCTGTATTTTGCCCCCATCCAGTCACAGAGCTGGATAAAATGTTTTCAACGTAGCAATTAAGACCAGCTCATCCATTCCCCCCATCCCCTATTCTCTTTAGGTGCAGTTTTTTAATGCGTGCACATATATACGTATATAATGTGTATGTTTTTCTTAATTAGCTCTAAATTGGCAACATGGCTGCACACATTCACATGAAGATGCCAGGAATATGCACAAACAGATTGCCTGTCAACAACACACATAAGATTGTATCCAACTAGGTTTTATACTCACGAGTACACCCATTGAAATGAATGGGCCTAAGTTAATCATGTCCATTGATATTAGTGAGTTTGCTCTGAGTATTTATTTATTTATTAAATTTCTATACCGCCCCATAGCCGAAGCTCTCTGGGCGGTTCACAACAATAAATAAACATCAGTATACAATAAACCACAAAGAAAACAAATTAAACATACTAAACTACAAAATACTAATATACTAACATTGGTGACAACCCATAATATCCAAGTGAATCTGGGCAACATGCACACTTAGATAGTGCCAATTAGGTAGGTATTAATTTATTTAGTATATTTATATCCCATCTTCCTTCCATCATGGAACTCAAGGCAGTGTACATGAGGTTCCCAGGCTGTCTCGCATCCAGATACTGACTAGATGTAGAGCTGCTTAGCTTCATGTGGTCCTAGACCATGCTCTGCATGCCCTAATGTGCACATCAGCTGGCCAAGTTATATTTTCTCTGCTTTTAGACTATATATTGCCTGGCATTTAGATTAAACTATGGGAGCATTTAGGCAAAACCATGGTGAAGCATCATTATTGCTTGTTTCATTTATCAGTTGCTTCCCATGAGGCATCCTGAAGCTCTTTACAATATAGCATTACAAGCATGATTGGTCTTTGGCTCATCCTCTTTCCCCCTGCTCCTTTGCTTGCAGAGATTAGAAACTTCTGTTTTTGGATTGGTACCAGATGGTAGATTGTAATCCTGGGTATGTGATCTACAGTTTTGGGGTGATCTACAGTTTGCACAAACCAAAGTTTTGTCAGGTTTGAAACAGCAAACTATGGCTTTCTGTATACCAGGAATGGAAGCAAGGGTGCTCATGCTTGTAATGATAAGCCATTGTTTAATGTTATGTTTAAATCTAACCATTGTTGGATGTGAGTTGGTGATTATCCATATTGATGGACAGTGTATAAACAGTGTATAAAATCACCTTTTGACATTGCCCATTTGTGCACTTTCTCCACACTTTGCTCAGAACTCCCACTGTTCATGCACATTTCACCCATTGACTCAAATATATACCTTGCTAACCCCTGCCCTCTCTATAGGGGTGGGTGGGAAGTATGCTTGGCCAGGTCTAAGGGGAGGGGGTGTTTGGCAGGGCCTGGGGTCAGTGGGGGGGGTTGGCAAGTGTTGGTGGATGCTTTATCTTCCTATATCTATATTTTACTTAGGCTGTCGTGTGACATCCATAGCAGCAGGTAGGCAATCAGGCAGGGGGAGTGAGTGAGCAAAGCAGTGGCGGGGTGAGTGAGGTGGCAGCAGCAGCAGTGGCTGGGCAAGCCATGGAGGAACAGTCAGGACAGGTCAGGGAACTGTTCCAGTGCAGCATGCCTTGGCTGGACACTTCCTGCTTCCTCACTGGAGAACATCCAAAGCAGGGGAGGAGGCTTAGCTACCTGTGGGGAGGGAGGATAGGAGGAGGCTTGGAAAGGGGAGGAAAGAGGCTTGGCCAGGTCTAAGGAGAGGCGGAATTTGGCAACGCCTTGGTGCAGTGGGGGGGTTGCCAAGGGGGTGGGTGGTGTCAGCATTCCTGGGGTTTGGTGCTTGGGTTGGCATACAAAGTGTGCAATGGCAGGAGTCCCTAGTACGTTTGTGTGTGTGTGTGTGTGTGTGTGTGTGTGTGAGAGAGAGAGAGAGAGAGAGAGAGAGAGTGTCTCCTACAGCTAAACTTGGAACACACATCTCTCTTAGTCTGTATTCATGATCTCATGCCCTATGGTAGTGCTTTGGTATCAAATGGATTAACAACCGGTTTACACTAAACATGTGAAAACAAATTAGCAAGAGGCAAATACAAACGCTTCTCTGCCCTTAATGAGGAAATGTCTGTGCTGACTGTAGTACAAATATAAATTTTTTATTCCGTTTCAGTAACCCTTTGGTATTTTAATGAAGTCCTGTTCCCCCGTACTGCATATGGCTTGCTGTCTGATAGTTTAACACTAAGAAAATCTGCCTTGAATAAATTAGTATATATTTGCAAATTAATTGGTTAATTAGGTTTCAGATATCTCTCGGGGACAGGAAAGAAACAGATGTGTGTGCAAGCCACTCCGATAATTGGGGAAAGGGGAGGCTTTCTTGCAGAGCTTATTACTTGGTTTTGTGAAAAACAGCCTTGCATGGGTGCATAAGTTTAGAAAAACAAAAATCTTGTTCTTACTCTGAAAAAAAATAGAATTAGCATCACCATGGATTTTTTTTTTAAGGCTGATCTCTCTGACCTCTTTAGATCCATAAGGAACATAGATAGCTGCCTTATAGTAAGTTAAACTCTTAGTCCGTTTAGCTCAGTGTTATCTACGCTTACTGATATCCATCAGCTCACCAGGATTTCAGACAGGGGTTATTTCCCAACCCTACCCGGAGAAGTTGAAGGTTGAACCTGGGACCTTCTGCATGCAAAGCAGGTATTCTTCCACTGCTATTCCCTATAAAATGGAGATGACATACATTTTTAGAATGGGCATGATTTAAAATGAGTGAAGTGTCTCCTTCCATGGTTGTGTCTGAAAGTCTGCAGGAAGCCATATGGAGTGGATTGCAGCTCTGTGCTTTCCAGATTTTAGTGGGGAGTGTGGTGACTGAATCAGGAGATACTAAGCAGTTGATAAGGAAACAAGCCAACCAAAGTTTGAGGACAGAATGTCTCCTCTGATAGAAGGTGCTGGCAGAATCAGCTTCTGTTCTTTGGAATGCAAAAAGTAAATCCAGAAATCGCACAGTGTGGGTTTTAATTTTTCACCAGTAGTTCTGAGATTGTGTCATTTTGCTTTCATTCACCCAACTACCTAGAAGCTATGGAGGAGAAAATAATGCACAGGGATATTTCTTATTAACTTATTGAATAATCAGTGAATTGATTACAAAGAAACATGTTTGTTTGTTTTTAAGGAAGATGATAGAACTCTCCCTTCCAATGAAAAAAATAGCCAGTGCTAGTAGCAGTGTTGCAAACTGGGAGATGCTTTGAATAGACTTATTGAGGACCACACTGGAAATCTGTCAAGAGGTGGCTGGAGGGCTGTAGCCAATCTCCATCGTAGTTTTACATGGACCATAATTTTGCATGCCATCATTCTAAAAATGACAAGATGTCAAAAGGCTCATTTGTGGACATGTCGTGCTTATTCTGCCACATCGATCTTCTGAGATTGTTGCCCTCAAAAGTCAACATTTTTTAAAGTATCAGGATCTTTGTTGCAGTCTGTACACGCTTGAATTTTGTGCATGCAGCACAGTGGAGCACATTTATTCTTGTTTTTATTTGAACACACACACAGCCTAATAAATGTGCCATATTGGTTAATTGCCTTGTGCTTAAAATAAAACCTCAAGCTACAAACATAATTTTCTCTGGTTGATCTTAATCCTGAAAGGTAAAGAAAAGAGATACTATAGTGAATTCAATTTCCATTTTCCCCTAGTTTATTTGTGTCTGGTATTTTATTTAGTGTGTATATATATAATTATGTATATTCCATCTTTAAGATTGCAAATCCTTCCAAGGCAGTTCACAAGAGGCATCAAAGTACATTAATAAAATATCAACAAACAATACAAAAACATCAGAAATCATGAAATTTGGGTTTGCGGTGATCTTATTGTTCTGTTGCTTATTTTATGTATACCACCTAGAAATAAAAATTATTAAGCGGTATCTAAATGTTTTAAATAAATAAATCCCTCCCAGAGATGGTCTTTTGGGGAGCAGTCAAGCTGGAGCAGCCCTTGATATCTTCTTTGCCTAGCTGTTAATAAGATTAGGAAGCTAACTTACAATGAGTCAGACCCTTGATCCACCTGGCTCAGCGTTAGCTAACCTTACTAGAAGTGCCTCTCCAGGATTTCAGGTCTGAGTCTTTCACAGCTCTGCCTGGAGATGCCAGGGATTCAACCTGGGACCTTTTATACTAAAAGCAGGTGCCCTGCCACTGAGCTGTGGCCTTGACTTGAAATCCTTCTCACCAGGCAGTTGGGATGGCAGCATTCTTAGCTATCTTACTGTAAACTGTATTATCCCAATAACAAGGCCTAGAAAGTTACATTATTTTTGCATTTATGAAAATGTACCTGGGGTTCTCATGACTTTTTAAACAAAAGCACAGGGAGCTTCTGTATGTGTGTATGTATTCTGCAGGCCACATGAAGGTCTGTTTTAAACAATCCATGTGTACCAGGCGTGAGGAACCTGTGACCCCTCTGGGCATTGTTGGACAACAACTCCCATCATCCCTGGTTATTGACCATGTTGGCTGGAGCTAATGGGAGCTGGAGTCCAACAACATCTGGAAGGCCATAGGTTACCCACCCCTGATGTATATATAGCTTCCTACCCTACCAACATGCTGAAGGTGATCTTTCAAATAATGAACGAACTATGTCAGATGCAGGAGCACGAATGGTACTGACAAGATTTCATTTTCCAAGATTCTAAGGGCAAAAAGAAAGCTGATGAAACAGGAGCCAGTGAACGGATGTGGACCTAGCAAGAGAAGCTGTTGTGAAATCTGTCGGGCTGGCTTCTGTCAGGCTTAGTATCACCATAGAGAGGCAGACCAAGATCAGAAGGCTTGAGATCAAGTCCCAGTCTATGATCTGCCTGGGCATATATGTAGCTACCCAGACAGGGAAAGGTCTAGCCAGCTTCCTGGGGGAGGGAGGAGTGATGTTGGATTGTCACCTAAAGGCAAAATTGCTTGAGTGCCCAGGAGAATGTCAGGCATGTCTGGATCATATGCTCAATTCAAGCAGGGAAACAGGAAGGTCCTGTGGACTGTCTAGTGCCCCTGTTGTGGGTTTCCCACCATAGGGGTCCACAATGATGTGGTTCGGACCCAGGAATAAGTGCATGCGGGACCTTGAAGCAGCAGGTTATAGTTTATTACTTACGCAAGGAGACAGCGATCACACAAGCATGTCTGCCCGAGCACAGACAGACATTCCCCTATATACCTCTACTGCGTTTCAACCCACATGATTTCATATAGCAAGTGAGAGAATTTCCAGCGGTGACATGTGCCTACAACCTGCACAGTAACACTCTGTATCTCCCATCAGTCATTAAACACAGTGGGAAATTTAAAAATTCGCTCAGTCCCCCTCTCCTCCTGTGCACACGCAATTACCCTCGCCCATCATGGAGTGGAATTTCCATATCACCCCATGTCAACAGAGTGTCAGTCTTTTGAATATGCTGCAGGATTTCTCCAACATGTTGAAGTTCCACAGCTGATACGCAACACTTCTTGTTTTATATGTGTATTCATAATTTGTAATTAATATATATTATATGCAACTTTTGGGCTATGCCAAAGGAAGTCAGACCAGTGTTCCCCACTCCACCCCAGGTATTAAATGGGCTTCATGGCTAAGTGATTTAAGTCTTGGTTTTGCATCCAGTCCCAACAACCACCCCCCTGGGGCCCACTAGTTTTATCCTGTGTGTTGAGACAATAAACTTTTGTTTGCATTTGTTAATTTGTTTGAGTAAAAGCTTGAGACTTACCTGGCTAAATAGCTTTTAATCAGATAATAAGTAACATGGACATTAGTTTTCCTTCTCACTTCTTTAACTTGGAAGGCTCAGCAATCAGCAAATGCTGGAACAAAGCGGCTGAGAGATCGACATGCCCAAAAGTAAGGATTTGTGTATTCATTAGTGACCTCCACACCTTCAGAAAAACATTGCTTGATTAATATCAGTTTAGGAATTGGGGGATTTAGATTTCAAGAACAAAAAGTGTGTTCAAAGACAGGGACGGAATGATTTTCAATTTAAATGCAATGTAAGAGCTAATTGCCTTTCTCCTGCTTAAGTTAACATTACCCTGTGTCTTGTAGAAATAGGGAATTAATGAGACTAGCCACTGGAGTACATAAGAACATAAGAATAGCCTGCTGGATCAGGCCAGTGGCCCATCTAGTCCAGCATTCTGTTCTCACAGTGGCCAACCAGGTGCCTGGGGGAAGCCCGCAAGCAGGACCCGAGTGCAAGAACACTCTCCCCTCCTGAGGCTTCCAGCAACTGGTTTTCAGAAGCATGCTGCCTCTGACTAGGGTGGCAGAGCACAGCCATCATGGCTAGTAGCCATTGATAGCCCTGTCCTCCATGAATTTGTCTAATCTTCTTTTAAAACCATCCAAGCTGGTGGCCATTACTGCATCTTGTGGGAGCAAATTCCATAGTTTAACTATGCGCTGAGTAAAGAAGTACTTCCTTTTGTCTGTCCTGAATCTTCCAACATTCAGCTTCTTTGAATGTCCACGAGTTCTAGTATTATGAGAGAGGGAGAAGAACTTTTCTCTATCCACTTTCTCAATGCCATACATAATTTTATACACTTCTATCATGTCTCCTCTGACCCGCCTTTTCTCTAAACTAAAAAGCCCCAAATGCTGCAACCTTTCCTCGTAAGGGAGTCGCTCCATCCCCTTGATCATTCTGGTTGCCCTCTTCTGAACCTTTTCCAACTCTCTAATATCCTTTTTGAGATGAGGCGACCAGAACTGTACACAGTATTCCAAATGCGGCCGCACCATAGATTTATACAACGGCATGATGATATCGGCTGTTTTATTTTCAATACCTTTCCTAATTAGAGTAGACCTGTGTAGGTGCCAATGGCATAATGGGAGCTGAGACCTTATGGTTATTGCCTTAGTGCTTTTGTCACAGAAGATTTTGTACCTACCTGTGGGAATTGTGCATAATTATTCATCTCATTGCAATTTGGAAACGCAAATAACAAATCTTGAAATAATTGAAATCAGAACGTGAGATTTTGAATGCTGTTAACTTTCTCTGTTCATTCACAGCTTGTATCCCATCTCTATTCTTTTGAGGCGTTGTGTGTGAGGCACAAGAGTAGAAGGTCTCCTAGGCAGGATTCCTGTGAATACCAGTTGCTGGGAATCACAAGTGTGGAGAATAGAATAGAATAGAATAGAATCATAGAGTTGGAAGGGGCCTTGTAGGCCATCGAGTCCAACCCCCTGCTCACAGCAGGAAATCCACAGCTAGAGCATCTCCCGCAGATAGCTGTCCAGCCTCTGCTTGAAGACATCCAGCGAAGGGGATCCCACCACCTCCCTAGGCAGTCGATTCCATTGCCGAACCACCCTTACTGTCAAGAAGTTCCTTCTAATATCCAATCTGAATCTACGATCCTGCAACTTAAAACCATTAGACCTAGTCCTACCCCCTGGGGCAGCAGAGAACAAATCTGTACCCTCCTCCATGTGACAGCCCTTCAGGTACTTAAAGAGTGCAATCATATCACCCCTCAGCCTTCTTTTCACCAGACTGAACATGCCAAGTTCCTTCAACCTTTCCTCATAAGACTTGTTCTCCATACCGGCTATCATCCTCGTCACCCTTTTCTGAACCCGCTCCAACTTGTCTATATCTTTCTTAAAATGAGGCGCCCAGAACTGAACGCAGTATTCCAGATGAGGCCTGACCAATGCAGAATATAGTGGGACTATTACTTCCCTCGACCTGGAAACTATAGCTCTGTTTATGCATCCCAAAACCGCGTTTGCCTTTTTTTGCCACAGCATCACACTGCTGGGTGCAGTGGCGCTCAGTTCCTGCTTTGTGGCCTTCCCATAGGCATCTGGTTGACCGTTGTGAGAACAGGTTGCTGGACTAGATGGGCTGTCGGCCTGATCCACCAGGCTTTTCTTGTGTCCTCTCTCGTAATTCTAGGCAATTGTTTTCATGCTGAAAGCCAGAGGCTGTTTCTGAGCTAATAATAATAGCAGAACTCAGGGACATCCAGTGAAGCTGAATGGTGGAAGATTTAGGACAGACAAAAGGAGGAACTCTTTCACACAGCACATGGTTAAGCTGGAAATCACTCCCACAAGAAGAAGTAGCAATGGCCACCAATGTGGATGGCTTTAAATGAGGATTAGACAAATTCATAGAGGATAAAGCTGTTGACGTCTACTAGCCACAATGGCTCTGTTCTACCTCCGCTGCCAGAAGCAGTATGCCTGTGAAGAGCAGTTGCTGGGAACTGCCAGTGGGGAGAATGCTGTTGCACTCAGGTCCTGCTTGCTGGATTTCCCATAGGCATCTTGTTGGGCACTGGGAGAACAGGATGCTGGACTAGATGGACCTTTAGCTTGCTCAGGCAGGGCCCTTATGTGTATTCCTAAGTGGATCTCATGTAACCTTTTGTGGCTGTGAAACCAGTAAGCTGAACACTTATCTCAATGTACTGACCCAACTCTGTTGTACCCAGTTAACCTTGGAGTGCTATATTAGGGGTGAGCCAGTTCTTCTCTTTTGTTGTGGCTCAAAGCCTCAGTGGGGGGCCTGTGCCAGGCCTTCAGCAGCCATTTGGCTTCCTTGCCTTGTACCTAACCCTGCCTTCATTGTCCTTCCTTCTTCGGTCCCCTCGCTTCCTTTGCAAAATCCTTGGGTTTTCTGCAAGCCTGATTCTGGGTTTAAGATTAATAAGTCTACCAGGACACAGTAGATTTGCATGGCCCCAGTGGCATCTGGCCTGCTCGCCCTCCCATAGCCTATGGCAGCCTTCCCCAACCCGGTGCCCTTCAGATGTTTTGAAGTACAACTCCCATTGGTCCCAGCCAGTGTGGGCATTCTAGTCCAAAACATCGTGAGGGCACCAGGTTGGGGAAGCTCTCCTGAGCAAAAGATTTTATATGAATGCAGCCTGCAAGCCATACCCTACCATTACAGTTGGAATGAGATGCATTTCAAATGCAAAGCCCTTCACATCTATTACATTGTTGTAAGCTCTACAGCAGCCCTGTATGGTAGATCAGTATTACTGCCCCCATGTCACACATGGGAGGGCTGAGGCTGAGAGAGTGGCTTACTTAAGGCTATCTAGTAAGTTAATGGCTGGAGTGAGATTTGAACTGGTGGCCTCCTGATTCATAGCACCGCCCTTCAGCCACTCTGTGCACTTAGTGCATTGGCTGGTCTTGTCACAAAGGGCAATGAGTATTGGGTACCCAGCCAATTTCCTGTGACTTTCTCCTGTATAGTTCCTAGATGGCCCAGACAAGTGAGGGGATTTCTTTGAGGTGGTATGTCACCATGGGATTAAATCCACACCATTAACTTTCCTACTGTTTGAGCTTTACAGCACTTCTTCTCTGACTAAGATCTACAAAGCAATTATCAGGAGATTACTCTTTGGAACACTCTATAGGCAGATGCAAGAACCAGGAGGGTGGTCTCTTTTAGAGAAAGATACCAGTGCAATCAGTTGATCATTCCACTCCATATTTTCCCGGACTAAATCCAGTGCCCTGGCTTCTGTATCCCTTGACTCATGAACTTTTGTTTTTCTGCAAACAGCTCCCACAATTTTTCAGTCTCTCTCTTTTTGCCAACCATGCTCGAAAATTGACTCATTAAGTCAAATGTTTGCATTGGGTTGAAAAGGGCACGGGCCGGTTCTGCTAAGCAACCGGCTTCTGGAGTGATGTGTAGGTGTAAAGAGGGAAAAGAAGTAGAGGTGCTCAGTGCCTATCTCTGTGGCATTTGTAGCCGTGTGCAAAAACTAGTAATTTAAACAAAAATGTTATCTTTCCCTCTTTTTTTTAAGCATAGAAGGTTGGGAGCCAGTTTCCCATAGAATAGGGATGACGCTCATCTGCCCTACAACGTCTCCATAAGACTCATGCCAAACTCTTCGCTCGAGCTCCACTTCCAAAGCATTTGACAGGTGGAAAGAGACAGCCCTTGAAGATCCTGGATCAGAGCAGGCCTTCACACGTCACTTCTGAGGATTTGCTTTTAATTTCTCAGAATTCCTATTGATAAGGAGAGTCCTGGGTTCCCTCTCCCCCTCTTGGAAATGGGTTGGCAAAGTAATTATATTTTTCCCACAGAACACTGTTGAGAGGTGTGATGCTACTCAAATGTTCTGCTCTTGCTGTTGCTGTCAGACTGAAGAAAGAATAAAAACTAGGAAAGAGGGGAAACTGAAATGGATGAGGACACAGGGAAGATGTTAGGGGCAGAGTCACCGCATCTGCTGAAGTTTAGAACTAAAGCTGCTTTTAGACAGCAAATTAGGCTTCATTTTCTCTCTCCCTCTCACAGACGTCTGCTAAACTCCTTAGGGACAATAATGGGTTAATTCACTTTGTGTAATGACAAGTGGGAACTGCAACAAAATGTTGCAGTGCAGAGTGAACATAGGATCATACGAGTTACACTGTGTCAGACCATTGCTCCCTCTAGCTCAGTATTGTCTACACTGACTGGCAGTGGCTCTCCAGGGTTTCAGGCAGAAGTCTCTTCCAGCTTTACCTGACGATGCCAGGGATTGAACCTGGGGCCTTCTACACCCAAGGCAGATGCTCTACCAATTAGCTACTGTTCCTTATTCCTATTCACAGTTCACTTGCCCTGTTCTTGGTAATTCAGTTCCATCTGCCCTGTCCCCCACAGCAGTCTGTCAGGATTATGTGCCTACTGAACTGGCTCTGCACGCACTGGGCTGCTTGGGGGCCTTCCCCCACCCACCCACCCACCCAAAAACCCTGAAGATCTCCCAAACATGCTGATACCTGTTTGCGGATGGGGCTGTTTTGTCTAAGTAAGGGCCCACACTCAAATAATTAATTTGCTGCATTAGTCTGTCTGTCTGTCTGTTTTATCTATCTACCCACCCCAGTACGTATTAAAAGAGCTTTCCAACTAAACTGTCCCACCGTTGACTCTCTCAGTCTGTACTGTGAGTAGTCCGTCAGGGGCTGAAGGCAATCATTGCAACTATATATGTTGTTGTGAAAATGGAGATCCAAAATGATGATTTGTTGGGTAGAATGGTAATGTGGAAGTACATCACCTCATATAAAGGATGAGGACCCTTTTTAAGGAATTCCTGTAGGCTGCCTACCTGGACAGGTGAGCGACGAGGGCCTCTCCTTGAAAGAATGCTTCCAAACAACCTGCAAATGTAAGGTTACCTGAGGCAAGCCAACTTTCCTGCTTTGAAATTACTGGCAACTGAAATCTTCTAATAAAACAGAGTGTCCCTTTGCGCCTTGTGAAATTGTGAAATAAATAATTCTAGGCCAGCAGAATTTGTTAGTTTCTCCTAAAGAAACATAATTATTTTTAAATGACAAACTGGACCCTTTGTTGATAAATGTTTCCTATCCTGGCTGTTGCTGTGCCTGGATAACTTGTGTAAATAATGTATTAGCTTGCAAATGGACTTAGCACATTTTATGGGAGGCTGCCCAGCAGGAAAAGGATGCTAAAAGGAAAGGGGTTTGATCCTGTGAGGTGCTTAGCTCCTTCAGTGCTGAAGGACGTTGATGGGCAGAAGATCGAGGCTGTATTTCAGCATCCCAAAGCTCAATATGATGGAACAAACCAAATAGTCAGGATGCAGATGTGGCCAACCAGCAATTAATACTATACTCTGCTATAGTCTGCATGTATGAGCAAAAGGATTGTTCAGTGGCATTCACTTCCCCACCAGAATTTTCCCCAACCACTTCTCCCCCCCCCCAAACAAATTGTGTACTATAAATAGCACAAGTAAAAGATGGTTGAGAAAGATCTCAACACCACTTTATATGAACTTGGGTTTCCTTTCCTACATGCTCTAGGACATCTGGGATTGCCTTAACCACAGACTAGATTTTGTGTGGTATGGAATTAACCCAATGCCCAGGATCCATCTGATTTCTACATTTGCGATTAGAGAACAATGTTTTTTGTTGGCTAGTGATTGTTGGAGGGAGAAACTGTTGGCATCAATGTTTTCCCCAAAGCATGTTCAGATGGTTCTTTTTCAGATGTGTTCATATGGCCAAGTTTTATTGTCCCAGGGTATGGGAAGAGGGTGGTAAGTATCTTTTCCCCCATTGATGGTTAACGTCATGCACGTTACATTGGTGTTTCAGATATGCATACTGATAGAAAAGTCTTGCCTAAAACATTGGCTTTAACCCATCAACATTTTCAAAAGTGAAGCAAACTATTAGCAAGCAATACACTCCTTTTAATACTGATAGTAGAATACTGTAGTAGAGTCATGGGGTTTAGATCCCATGAACTCTCTCCTCTGGGAAATAAACCTTGATGCATTTGGCAGGTCTGTGATGTGTCTGCCGAAGACATGCTACATAGATTTATCTGAAACAGGGTTTGTGTATTCACTGAAGATGCCTCTGTCCAATGAAATCATTAAGGCGTATTTCACTAAGTAGAGCCAGGCTTGACTTTTAATGGTTTCAGTATCTGAGTATTTTTATGTATAGCATAGCGCTGCATGGTGAGCAGCTGAGCAGCCATTAGAGGCAGTAAATGTGATTTAAAATACCTTAGTTAGTGCCTATCTGCACAATGACATTATAGGCTTGGTGTAGGAGCTGTGCCGTCTTTTCCCCTTGTCTCTTTGGACTAGGCTGTCTCAGGATGTAAGGGGCCAACACTTGCCCCACCTGCGGACTCAAAACTGGAAAAAACATCCACTGTGCACATCAGACATTGTTGTGTGCACACACGTGACTCCATGAAAGAAAAATGTAACTAGAGCAATTAGATCCTGTGCCAAAGTTGTCACCTCCACTCAGACATGATGGTGTTGGCATGGGGATATTTAACCATGTCATAGGTCCTTCCCATGGGCGCTCCTTATTTCCTGTGTTTAGCAGAGGAGCTATGCCAAAATGGCAACCATGTCTCTTAGTTGACACAATAATAACCATCCATAATTCACAAAATGGAGTTTACAAATGATGGCCTCTTTCTCCAGTGTAGTTTCTTCCGGTGCACCAGTATGCACCAGTTAAGCCAATGTGAAATGAGATGTTGCTCCTGAGATGGGGAAGAGCTGTAGCAGCTGGCCAGGGTATCTGTGTGAGTTTCCTCATATCCAGGCATGTAATCATCTGGGATTGTGGTGGGGCTCATAGACCCCTTACATTTTGGGGAGAAGGTTTCCCAGTCAGGTCCCTACATATGAGCCAATCAGCATGAAAGGGGAGTGTGTTGAGCTACTGAAAAGGGTCCTTGTCTTTTTGTGCTGATTGGTACCAATCTAAGTGAAAGGAGGCAAGTCAGCACTGAGAACATTCTTCTCAGTAGCTAACTCCCCTTTTATGCTGACTGGCTGCTAGGGATGTCTGTTGTAGTGGAGTGTGGATTTGGAGACTACACGGAGAGCAAGGTAGATGAGGGAAAATGGAAGAGTGGGTGTGGCTGTAAGGGGGCATGGTGTGACTATCATGAAGGGACCCTGCACTTCTGAATTTGCCACTACACTACTGCTTATATCATGAGTGTCATCAAACCATCCCCTGAAAACATCCTGACTAGCTCACAGTGAAAGCTATACAACAATTGCAGAATACATTCAACATCAAATGCCACGTATGCCTCCATTTCCTGCCCAGGCAACTAGATCAAAATGGAACAGCTAAAGTTTCACTCATGACTCTTCAGTTATATCATAATTCAGCTGGTGCATTTTCTGGTGCATTGAATTCTAATACATTTTCTAGGAACTTGATACCCAGTTTAATGATAAGTTCTGGGTAGGAAAAGGGAGGGAAAATACTCAACTGTTGAAGTCATAAAAGGAATTAATGTCTTTCCCCCCTGCCCTTTCAAAATCCATTGTTCCTGCTTTTCTTTTGTAGAGTGCCTCTGGCAAATCCACCTTGCGTATGTAGCCTTCATTGGCTCTGCTATCCTCCAAAGGGCCATGATGACCAGGGTTTCCATGTATTCTACTGCTTTGCTAACACCTTAGCCTATTTTGATTGGCTGCATCAAGGGTACTATGTCTGGCTGATCCAATGTTAATGAACCAGACTGAATGAAATACTCTTGATGGCTGCCTCTCGGCACTTGGTGCAAAAATCCTTTTTATGTTGGTTTCAAGGTCGTCAGATATCATTAGAGCCGAGTATTAAAAATTTCAAAGAAAGGAGGCAGTGTGTTTGATTTATAGAATAATTATCTTGCTTTAGCTCTAACTTGGCTTTGGCAATGGTTCTGCAAGCACTCGAAAATTAAATCCATTTTTTATGGCACTACAAGGTATTATCTCACAGCAAATGATAATTAAACACCTGTGAAATCAATTAGCCCTTTAAGCAGGGGGAAAAAGTTTTCCAATTATGTTTTTGCACCTTCCAAACTTTTTTACCCTTAAAATCTGGAAACCAGTGCTCAAGTGGAAAGAAGCTTAAAATTCCTACCAATCATATGGGGTGTGTGTATGTGTGTGTGTGTAAGGCTATTCCTAAATGGCACTGAACCTTAATCCAGACACAGCCAATTTAATGGCAGTGGCTTTTGTCCAATATGCTGCATTAGAGCTCACTCAGAGACAACCGTCTCTCTGACACACAGCTGAGCTGTTGGGTTTTCTGCAAAAGCTGTTACTCACTTTTGTGTTTCAGATGCCAAGTTTAACTTGACAGCTTATTTAAAAGCCAAGATACCTTAATGGAAAGCAGCCAACAAGGCATTCAGTGGAACAGAACCAGGGATTCTCTTCTGGGTGCTCTCTTGTCTCTCTGTTTTTCTCTCCAGTAGTTCTGAACTATTAGTATTAAGAATTCATGCACTGCAAACTGCCTGATTGGTTATAGCTGAAACTTAATACACTCGAAAAAAATGAAGAACTCTTTGCCGTTTTGCCCTGCAATATCCTGTGTGTTTAATCACTTTAGCTGTTGCGACACTTTAACTGATCCAGATGCTCTGTTTGGGGAGAAAGTGCATGTTTTTTCTATGGAGTGTGCAGATTCAGGAAAGAAGCACTGGAAAGATCTGGGTGTTTTCCACAGACAGCTCTCTCTCTGTCTCTGTCTCTGTCTCTGGGCTCACTACACAGTTGGGAGTGGGAAGAGAAAACCTTCAGCAGGATATGTTCCTACAGCCCACAGCAGGCAGCTGGCTGTCGATGTTAAGTTGCTTCAATTCACCTGATTAAATATGGTGCTCGTAAAATGCATTTTGTTGGGTTGACCTCCTTGCTAGTCTTGACTTCGCTTTTGAGATATATCTTGGAGGAAAATTAAAGAGTGGCTGTTAGAACTTCCAAGATACTGTCTGAGAGAAGGTTCTGACTTGGTAGTTTTCAAACTGAGCTCTGGGCAACCCTTAATAAAAAAAAGATCAACAGTTGTGGACATTGAAATCAGCTTGCCCACCACTACTAATCCTCTAGTACCTGAAAGCCTGCTACATAGAAGAGGGCAAAGACTAGTTCTCTGTTGCCTAAGAGGGCAGGTCTAGATCTAATAGAATTAAGCTACAGTACTAGATTTTGGTTGGAGTGCTTTCCAGCATTGGATGTTTCCAGCAGAGGCTGGACAACCATCTGTTGGGAATGCTCTAGCTTTTAATTTCCTATGGCCCACAAGACTCCCTCCAGCTCTCTGGTTCTCCTGTAGCATGCTGTCCCCGGAGAGTATGTGGCATGCTCTGGGCCCCACTCTGGTTGCATAGCACTGTAGTGAGACCCAGCAGTCCATATCAGCAATCATTATAATATATTCTCAGCAATATGTAGGAACACTTTGAACGCTAGACTGAGGCTTAAAAGTATGTGACAAGACTTGCCAGTTTTGAAAATGACTGATCTGGATCGCAAGATCAGTCATGGATCTGTTTACTAGCTGGCAGGTTGTGGTATAGGGATCCCAGGATCATCTTCTAAAGCCCAAAGTCTCCTCACATGAAATAATGAAGGGTCGATTACATTGGCAGTCAGCAAACCAGCTAGACTGGTTCACCATCTAGACTGAAACTCCATGGTTTTAGAGAGGGACACGATGAGGATCAAAGCTAAAATTAGCAGGGACTGAAGAATCATAGCAATTATTAGTTAAAAGGGTTCCCAGAGTGGATTATAATTTCTTCAGTGTGCCGACAAGGATCCTAAGGTTGAATGGGTGGTATGGCTGATTCGTTGATGCAGAATATTTGTTGCTTGCTTCTGCTGGTTGAAATAATGGATATTCGGGGATTCAGAGGTGTTGCATAATTCAAGCATTGATTGACAGGGCTGATACTTTTTAAAAAAGCGATGTGTTGGATTGAGAAATTGAAATTACAGGAACGTTGTGCATTCTGATAATTGCCAACACAGCACTTCGGTGTTTACACCTGCATGATGGATGAGGTCATGTATGTTTTCTCAGCTATGGGTGGTAGAAAGGAGGGATATTTCAATTAAAGTGTGAATAAATTAGAATTGATTACAAATAGGGCCATTTGTTTATACTGCCTAAAAAGGTATTAGCTGAAAGCATGCACCACTTAATCATTATGGAAAGCAGCCTGAAAGCTAATAAAATGTGTGACAGATCTTTGTGGAATGACAGTGGGGATGGGAGGGGGGCTCTTTTCCTCAACCCCAACAGCAAGAATAAAATGGCTAATAAATACTCGAAGGACTTATCAGTTATGGCTTGGGAAGTACATCCCTGAGGGGGTATCATCCACACAAGACTGCCATTGCAACTTGACCTGAAAGAGATGAGACCTTCTTCCCTGAATTGATGTCTTATCCTCTAAAAATAATTGACAATATAGGGCCATTAATGCACAGCCTCATGTTTAGGAACGAGTTCATTTTAAAAAGGAACAAATTCAAGTTCAACATGTCCAAAAAGGAACTAAGTCCAGTTCGCCTTTGTCTTTTTACAAAACAAAAACTAGTTTGGTTCATATTCAGTTCACAGTTATTCAAGTTATTCCTCCACAGAATCGTTGTGGGTGGTGATACCATGCCCCAGGAGGGACTTAATACTGGGAACGATCTATCGTCCCCCTGATCAAAATACTCAGGGAGACCTTGAGATGAGATATGAAATTGAGGAAGCATCCAAACTAGGAAATGTGGTAGTAATGGGTGACTTCAACTACCCGGACATAGACTGGCTGCATATGTGTTCCAGTCATGACAAAGAAGCAAAGTTTCTAGATATTCTAAATGACTATTCCCTAGACCAGTTGGTCATGGAACCGACCAGAGGGACGGCAACCCTGGACTTAATCCTCATTGGGGACCGGGACCTGGTGCAAGATGTAAGTGTTGTTGAACCGATTGGGAGCAGTGACCACAGTGCTATTAAATTAAACATACATGTAACTGGCCAATTGCCAAGAAAATCCAACACGGTCACATTTGACTTCAAAAGAGGAAACTTCACAAAAATGAGGGGATTGGTAAAAAGAAAGCTGAAAAACAAAGTCCAGAGGGTCACATCACTCAAAAATGCTTGGAAGTTGTTTAAAAACACTATATTAGAAGCTCAACTGGAGTGCATACCGCAGATCAGAAAAGGTACCGCCAGGGCCAAGAAGATGCCAGCATGGTTAACGAGCAAAGTCAAGGAAGCTCTTAGAGGCAAAAAGTCTTCCTTCAAAAAATGGAAGTCTTGTCCAAATGAAGAAAATAAAAAAGAACACAAACTCTGGCAAAAGAAATGCAAGAAGACAATAAGGGATGCTAAAAAAGAATTTGAGGAGCACATTGCTAAGAACATAAAAACCAACAACAAAAAATTCTATAAATACATTCAAAGCAGGAGACCATCTAGGGAGACAATTGGACCTTTGGATGATAAGGGAGTCAAAGGTGTACTAAAGAACGATAAGGAGATTGCAGAGAAGCTAAATGAATTCTTTGCATCTGTCTTCACAGTGGAAGATATAGGGCAGATCCCTGAACCTGAACTAACATTTGCAGGAAGGGATTCTGAGGAACTGAGACAAATAGTGGTAACGAGAGAGGAAGTTCTAAGCTTAATGGACAATATAAAAACTGACAAATCACCGGGCCCGGATGGCATCCACCCGAGAGTTCTCAAAGAACTCAAAGGTGAAATTGCTGATCTGCTAACTAAAATATGTAACTTGTCCCTTGGGTCCTCCTCCATGCCTGAGGACTGGAAAGTGGCAAATGTAACGCCAATCTTCAAAAAGGGATCCAGAGGGGATCCCGGAAATTACAGGCCAGTTAGCTTAACTTCTGTCCCTGGAAAACTGGTAGAAAGTATTATTAAAGCTAGATTAACTAAGCACATAGAAGAACAAGCCTTGCTGAAGCACAGCCAGCATGGCTTCTGCAAGGGAAAGTCCTGTCTCAGTAACCTATTAGAATTCTTTGAGAGTGTCAACAAGCATATAGATAGAGGTGATCCAGTGGACATAGTGTACTTAGACTTTCAAAAAGCGTTTGACAAGGTACCTCACCAAAGGCTTCTGAGGAAGCTTAGCAGTCATGGAATAAGAGGAGAGGTCCTCTTGTGGATAAGGAATTGGTTAAGAAGCAGAAAGCAGAGAGTAGGAATAAACGGACAGTTCTCCCAATGGAGGGCTGTAGAAAGTGGAGTCCCTCAAGGATCGGTATTGGGACCTGTACTTTTCAACTTGTTCATTAATGACCTAGAATTAGGAGTGAGCAGTGAAGTGGCCAAGTTTGCTGATGACACTAAATTGTTCAGGGTTGTTAAAACAAAAAGGGATTGCGAAGAGCTCCAAAAAGACCTCTCCAAACTGAGTGAATGGGCAGAAAAATGGCAAATGCAATTCAATATAAACAAGTGTAAAATTATGCACATTGGAGCAAAAAATCTGAATTTCACATATACGCTCATGGGGTCTGAACTGGCGGTGACCGACCAGGAGAGAGACCTCGGGGTTGTAGTGGACAGCACGATGAAAATGTCGACCCAGTGTGCGGCAGCTGTGAAAAAGGCAAATTCCATGCTAGCGATAATTAGGAAAGGTATTGAAAATAAAACAGCCGATATCATAATGCCGTTGTATAAATCTATGGTGCGGCCGCATTTGGAATACTGTGTACAGTTCTGGTCGCCTCATCTCAAAAAGGATATTAGAGAGTTGGAAAAGGTTCAGAAGAGGGCAACCAGAATGATCAAGGGGATGGAGCGACTCCCTTACGAGGAAAGGTTGCAGCATTTGGGGCTTTTTAGTTTAGAGAAAAAGTGGGTCAGAGGAGACATGATAGAAGTGTATAAAATTATGCATGGCATTGAGAAAGTGGATAGAGAAAAGTTCTTCTCCCTCTCTCATAATACTAGAACTCGTGGACATTCAAAGAAGCTGAATGTTGGAAGATTCAGGACAGACAAAAGGAAGTACTTCTTTACTCAGCGCATAGTTAAACTATGGAATTTGCTCCCACAAGATGCGGTAATGGCCACCAGCTTGGACAGCTTTAAAAGAAGATTAGACAAATTCATGGAGGACAGGGCTATCAATGGCTACTAGCCATGATGGCTGTGCTCTGCCACCGTAGTCAGAGGCAGCATGCTTCTGAAAACCAGTTGCCGGAAGCCTCAGGAGGGGAGAGTGTTCTTGCACTCGGGTCCTGCTTGCGGGCTTCCCCCAGGCACCTGGTTGGCCACTGTGAGAACAGGATGCTGGACTAGATGGGCCACTGGCCTGATCCAGCAGGCTCTTCTTATGTTCTTATGTTTAAGTTCCTCCAAATTATCCTTGGCTATTTTTTCCCCAGCATTCAGAATGTTACAAGCTTCTGCAGTGAAGGATAAAATATACTTAAAAAAGACTTAAGAAAACATTAAAACCACACATGCACACACACAGTGGAATAGCTTAATGTATTTTTCCACCTTTCAGCTTAAAGGCTCAACGAGTCTAATGAGGGGGAGTGTGAAGCTAAGGTCTGCTTCCATGACCCACCATATGCATGGCCCTAGATTTGGATCAAAGAGGCAATATAGTTGCCTTTTCTTTCCACAAAATAGGGCTCTTCATAGAACAGAGCCACCCCCAACACATCAACCCAAATAATCTGAACCCAGCCAAATGAATGAGCCACTTCCCATAGTCTGGTGGAATACTGCAGTGTTGATTTGAAAATATACATTTCCCTACAGCATCTGAAAGGATATTTTCACAATAACATGTTATGAATGTGCACATTGTTTCACCCCCCCCCTCAAATTATCATTTTCAGACTCTGTGAATGGGCCATACTGTAAATTTCCAAGAAACTGACACAGTATTATGTCAGGCAAATGTGTATAATGCTCAGGCTGACTCTACCATTATACAAGTTGGTCTACACCAGCAATCTGTATGAAGTGGTGAAAAAAGGATCAAACATCCCGTGAGCTTTCTGTTCAAGGTTTCACAGGTGGCTGGGTCACCTGAGTGTGAACAGACCCTCAGGTTTAGATTTTAATTTTAAACAAAACATGGACACCTCATGATTATCCAACAGATTTTAGGCTTGGGAAATATTTATTGAAAATGTAGAATCTTGGGTTAGAAAACATATGCGGATTTTTAATAACAGCATGATGAACATTCATGTGAATTGATTCACATGCATGTACTTAGCTTAGTGATCTGCAGCTGAATGTTTGGACTCCCTTAATTGACGCATGCTGCATTTTAGATAAGAGAGGATATGAAAGCTATCTTTGGGTTCAGTCTGTGATGGCTCTTGCCATCAAATAAAAGGGCCAGTGTACACATTTCTTACATGTTAGAGATGCTTCAAAGGTGTGGGGGTCATTACATGACTTTCCTACATCTGGAAACTTTCCACACCAGGCAGAAGAACCAAACTGGGCAAATAATTGTGTAAGACTGACAAGACACAAATGCCCTGCTGAGACTTTAAGCATATTGCAATGTAGCACAAGTCAGCCACTAAACAAAAAAACAATAGTTCATCTTACAAAACTCCATAAGGGAGAAAGCAAGTTAAAGGGAAGGGAGAAGACCACAATGTACCGCAACAATGTTGTTGTTGTTGTTATGTGCCTTCAAGTCGATTACGACTTATGGCGACTCTATGAATCAGCGACCTCCAACAGCATCTGTCATGAACCATCCTGTTCAGATCTTGTAAGTTCAGGTCTGTGGCTTCCTTTATGGAATCAATCCATCTCTTGTTTGGCCTTCCTCTTTTTCTACTCCCTGCTGTTTTCCCCAGCATTATTGTCTTTTCTAGTGAATCATGTCTTCTCATGATGTGTCCCAAGTATGATAACCTCAGTTTCATCATTTTAGCTTCTAGTGATAGTTCTGGTTTAATTTGTTCTAGATTCAAAGGTTTACTCACAAGGAGAAGTTTGTTGAGTAATTTAGCGAGCACACAGGCATACCCAATAAATGGAACAGGCTGCAGGGTCCCCACATGGGCACCTGCAGTCTGTGTGCTGAACTGGGCTACAACAGGCTTGCCTACCCAGTGGAACAGACCCAAGGTCTCTCGCAGAGAGGCGTTAAGGTCTGCACTCCAAGCCAGGCTACAACACGTCTTTTATAGGAAAAATCCTGGCAAGGCACAGAAGATGGCGGAATGCAATCTTACATCAAATCAGCACATTTTGACAGGATACGTGATTAATTATACTACATCAACCTAGGCATCAGAGCTGCTACTATCTTACTTTCTTGGAAGTATCCCTGTCCCTTGATCTGGGGTGTCAAGGCACTTGATGGATCATCCTATCTACGTGAGAGGACACTGGTCTGGTGCCATAGCACATCTTGACCTCTCTATGCTACTCTTTCCATGGCACATGCCTCACTGTTCATCAGCACGTGCAGCCCATCCTTGGTACATGCAGCTCATTAGAGCTAACTGGACCAGTGCCAATGCTACTGTCCTTGGAGATGCATCAAACGGTCCTTTCCCTTCCCACCAGCCTCCTATCACATGTGCTACCATTTCTCAGGACGTGCAGCTCGTTAGTGGCTATCTAGATGAGCTTCAAAGAGGTGTCCTTGAGGCTGCATCAAAAGACCATCTCTCAGCCCACTAGCCTCTCATAGATAAGACCCAGCTGAGGGACATTGACTGTTCTGTGACCTAATCTCTAACAAGCTAGGTCTCTGGCAGGTGTCCAAAGCTACAGAAAACAGCCTTATAAGCGTTCATAACCTCTTAAAGGCACTTATACATACAAATAGTCATACATACGCATTGCAGTGATTACATGGAAGCCCCATGGATTACACCCACAGAGCTCCAGGTGCTCATCTTGCTGCACTCCAAGGAGCCTCAACAGCCTGCCTTAAATACATTTAAGAGGGAAGAGGGCCTCTCACCAGGCTAGATGATCTACAGCTAGCTCCCACTTATCCAGAGGAGACCAGCAGCAGCAGCAGCAAAAAGAAAAATGCTGGGAAGGGCAATGATGGTTAAGTCCTCCTCCCCAGTCTCCTGAAAGCTCCAACTGCTGATGCAGGTGTTATTCTCTTTCCCACTTCCTTGCTCAACTCTACATACTTCTCAAGACTTAGATTAATTGAACCAGATCCCTTGGAAAACCTAAGCATGTGTGCTTCTGCATCCTGTCTCTCCGTTGTGGGAGAGGGAAGTGACTAGAGGTCGTAGTGACCATGGTGCACTCTCAAAAATCCAAAATGTGCCCACAGTTCTAAAAAGGCAATCTGGCCTACACTTTCCTATCGAGACCAGCATCGTATTTTGACAACCATCGTCCTAAGGCACAGACCTCAAAATCTGTTAGTAAGGAAATACTAATTAAGCTTACATTGGTAATTTTTCACTCTGGTGCTATTCTCAGAAGTCATTCCTCCTGTATCTTAATTTGTTTGTGACATGTGAACAGCTTATGACTTCTGAGCAAGATTTCTATTCACCACATATCAGTCCTGATCCACCAAGTAATATCAAAGCTGTTTCACACGTTACATAGAGGCAAAGCCACTGAGTATACACTCAACAAGAAGCTGCAGCCAGCCATGGAACTGGACAAATGTGCCAGTAAGGTTCACATATTAGCAACATTCAAGTGTTTAGAGGTGTACCTAAAGCAGGGTAGCCAACATGGTATCCTGCATATGTTGTTGGACTCCCAACATTTGGCATGTCCAATGATCAAGGATGATGGGAGTTATAGTTCAATAACATCTGGAGGTGGTTGGTTACCCCAACTTTAAAGCAGAGTACCAACTACTCTCTGCCCATGATCTCCACTGCTTAGGATGAGGATGTGGGCATCTGAGAGTCTCATACATCGAACCTCTACCTCTATTCAGCTAAAACAGAACATTCTGCAGCATAAAAACTACCGGTAATGGGAATATTTCACAAATTGCTCACCAGTGTTTAGATTTTCTGCTAGATGTAACAGATCTGAGATGGGTGGAAGCATTTGAATCTCATCCACCAGGCAAAACATTTCTGTCCAAATGGAACCTCTCATATGCTTACATGGCTGGCTTTCCCTGGCTGTTGATGCATTTTTACTGTGTTAAGAGACTGTGATTCAGGTTTCTACAAAGGGACCTTGGTGAAAGGTTGCCGTTTGCATAACCACTTCACACATTCAAATAGCTTTTTGCAGATGCACGGGGGATGTGTGTCAGACTGATAGCTCATCGTTTATGTTGCGTCACATTCCTCAAATTAAATTTCTGCTATCATTTGTTTTTCTTCACGGTTCTGTGAAATCCTATGTTTAGGAGGGAGCACTCTCAGGGCCTAAATGCAGGACGAGTCTAGACTTTTGAAAGAGCCTGTGGTGTTTTTCCCCTGACCTGTTTGAGTGGGTGGGTGGCTAGTGTTCAAGTGCACATGCCAGCAGGGCAGGCACTTTTCCCATTTGTTCTTTCCTTATATGACCTCGTCTGGGCTGGGCTGCGTGCAGCAGACTGAAAAGCATTAGGAATCAAGACCTGTGAGACAGATCAATGGTCAGGACCAAAGGGCAAATCAGAAGGCTAGACCAGTAGAACAAGCCAGGAGTCAGGACCAAAGAACTCAGATAGGGCTTGTTGCTGTGAAAGGATGCCATTCATACTTTTTCCTGTGCAGAAAGATTGCATGGTGAACCTGGGTGGGCAGAAGGTTCCAGAGATAAGCCGGCATTTGCAGTTCAGTGGTTCACCACATGGGGCAGCAGGAAGTACCCTTTTAGTTGGTTTGCATTACCCAGGCCACATCTGCGTGTACATTTAAAGCACCATTATACCACTTTAACAGTCATTGCTTCCCCCAAAGAATCTCCTCACAGAGCTACAATTTCCTGAGTGGTTTCACAACCAGTCTCTCTTTCCAGGGAAACTCTGGGAACTGTAGCTCTGAGAGAGGAAGAGGGGTCTCCTAACAACTCTCAGCACTCTTAACAACCTACAGTTCCCAGGATTCTTGTGGGGAAGCCATAACTGTTACACCGGTATAATAGTCCTTTAAATGTATGGTGCTGATGATGAGGCCTTAGTGGGGTAGATGTCCACAGTGTTCATTTTCAGTTTTCGCATGTTGCTTCTGGCGCACTTGGGTATTTTGTCTGTCTTGGAACACTGGCAAATGCCAAACCGTGTGACCGTCTTGAGCTGGCCCTGGAACATCCCACCCCCACCCCCTAAATCTTTCTCCCAATGAAGAAGAAAATTATTCAGATAGAAAACCCACATTGCTAACTGATTTTATTTATGCTGAGCCTGTACTCCCAAACATTAAAGCTCGTCCCAAAAGATACTCACAAGGGAGTAATTTCAGTGGAACTTAATCTTGGGTCAACATAATTGGGATCACTCTGCATTTTTCTTTAATGTTTCTGGTGAGGGGTTCAGAAACACTTGGGTATTTGCCTGATTACAGCAGACTCAGATTCCCCCCCCCAATTTTATTTTATTTTGCCATAAGACTTGCTCAATTAGTCTCTTAAGTCCATTGCAGTATAATTTGATTAAAATGACTCTAGGTCTTTCCCCCCCTTTACCTACACATCATGACTGAAATCTAAAAGTGGTCTCAAATTTTCCTTGATCGTCTTCCAAGTCTAATATAATAAACTAATCTGTTCCTCTAAAAAGGTTACTAACTGTCTATCTTCTGTTCCTTCAGGGGCACCTCTTAAGAAGGATATTGTTAAATATATTCTCCTCTTAATAAGAAGTGAATGCACGTAAGGCGCCAACTCTTTTTTCTCCTTCTTCTTCTTATGGAATTCCCAAATTACTTGCAATTCATAATTAACCTATAGAATACATTGCCAAAATATTCTGTGAAGTCTACAAACACAAGCAGATTTAGAAAGAGATGAGAGGATAGGGCCAGGCTAAGTTCTTTTGCCACTTGAGACAAACTGCCCTTTCTTGAGATGTCTGTTCCTGCTGCCTTGGAGAGGGGTCATAGCTCAGTGACAGAGCATCTTCTCTGCACACCAAAGGTCCCAACTTCTCTAGGTAGGGCAGGAGAAGACTCCTGTCTGACATCTTGAAGAGCTGCTAAATGGTTTACAAGTATAAAATCAGTTATAAAATCCAAACTTAATTAAAATACACAACAACACAACAGGTGTGTCATCAAGAGCCAGCAGGATGCCAGTAGCAATGGGGCCTCTCATATTTCGGCAGGGAAGCATTTCTCAACACTGGTGCCACCAGCGGAAAGGCCCACCTCCATGTTACCAGAAGCCAGCATAGGACCCAGGAAGACAGGAAATTGTGTTTCCACTTTCCTGGTGTGCTCTGTACAAAATGGGGTGGGTTACAAGTTGGGCTGAATCTAGGGTGTTTTTCTAAGTATGACCAGTAAGTTATGGAACCTTCCCCATAATAGTGAGTATAGATATTCCCATCATGCCCTTCTTTGAGCATTTCACAAGGCCGTCCAGGATCAAAGGACAAGGAGACAGTTAGGCTTTTGGTGACCCAGCAATATAAATCTTAAGTTCTACATACTAGTGATAAATCAGTTAATAGGGGAGAAAAGATGTCCATATGTATAACCTGCCGCATTCACATTTTTTGCCCACTTTTTTTTAACAGTTTGAATTTCCTTCTTTCTTATGCAGCCTCTCAAATTGACATTTTGCAGAGCTTGTAACTATCCGGAGCATTAACTGGATTTTCACATTTTTAGCACATTAATGATGGGGAATATAGGACCGGCATATATTAGCCCTAAAGGGGAAGCTATTCTGGGTACATATTAAATTTTCCTGTCCTGTGACAAGCACTGAAAAGAAAAAGCTTGGTGCATAGAAAAGGGAAAAAGTAGTTGAGAAATAGCAATTTACGTTTTTAAGCAGTCTCTGCCTAATATTGTTTTCCTCCCATGAATGGTGCCATGCAAGCTGTTGAATTGTAAGGTCAATTTATTGTCCATTCAGAGAAAAAGAAATCGCTGTTATTAATTATTCTGCTGATAAGCAGGGTGATATGTGTGCTGTGATTCCATGGGAGCACAAAATGTGATAGGAAAGCTGGATCCAGTTTCCTGAATACCTCTGCTCTCTTTCTTCACTTACCCTGTTTTTAAAGGCAAGTTTCTAGCCCTTGTGGCTGTGGAGATATGCTTGAACGAGTACATGTGGGCAAATGTCTGATGTGGAACCTCAGATAGTTGGCTACATAAGATCTCTAGTGGTTGGAGGCAGAGGTTAGGGTCTTGCGTCGCTCAGCCATGACTAGCCAAACCAGAACAAGTGATGCAAAATTGTAAATGTTGCAGAATGTTATGGAAAATAAAACCGTGTTGCATTTGAGGAGTCGTCTCTGTTGGTGGTTCTCTTAGGGCTCAGATGGAAGTCTCGTAAGGATTAGAAGCACGGCATTCAGTGTTGTGGGGCCAAACCTGTGGAATTCCCTCCTAACTGAGATTAGACAGGCACTCCCCTTGCTGCATTTCAGGCATATGACAAATGACTTTCTTATTCCAGCAGGCATTTTAAGGTAGTGTTCGGTATTATGATGACTTTTTGTTGTTTTATTCTCTGCATGTTTTTTTATGTATACTGCTTAGAAATGCTAATGATTGTGGCATATTAAAGCCTTAGAAATATTTTCTCAGTTTGTAGAGCTTATGGAGGTTGCAGAATTCCACTTTTCCACTGTGCTGAATTTAGATTAATTTTTATTATAGTGCAGAGTACTTACTGCCCTACTTGTGAGCCTGATAGCACAGCGTTATGCCTGCCAAAAAAAAGCCCACAGACACTTGTGTTCACCCAACCCCTTTTCAGTGTTTTAGTGGCAGGATTGCCAAGTTTTTTTTACTGGGCCTCGCTGCTGTGCCTCTAACAGCAATTAGATGTGCAAGTGTTAGAAGATAGTGATGCTTCTCTCCAGACCAGGAAAATGTCACTTGCTGATTTCTGCAGGTTAGGATGCTATTAAAGGAACAGGAACAGATATAGACACTTTTTGGGTTAGTTAGCAGCTACAATTAGGCCCTTCTGCACTATACTTTTAAAGAAGTATCATACAACTTTAAACAGTCTTGGCTTTCCCCAAACAATCCTAGTTTGGGGAAGGGCTGATGAGAGCTGTTAGGAGATCCCTATTCCCCTCGACACCTCACACAGCAACTCTCAGAGTGGTTTAACAATCAATCCTTCTTCCCAGGGAACTCTGGGAATTGTAGCCCTGTGAGGGGAATAGGAGTCTCCTAACAACTCTCAGTGTCCTTAACAAACTAACAAATTGTTTAAAGTTGTATCACTGAATGTATAGTGCAGATGTGGCCTTAGTCATAGAAGACTACCTATAGCCCTTTCCATACACACTGTATAGATTTGGTTAGTTGGGGACTTCAGTGGAATTTCAGCCACCTAACTGTGCAGGCTTGCAGCTTTTAAATTGTTGTAACATTTTGTGTAAATGTAATGGAGAAGGTTCATTTATAAGTTAATATAAAAAGCAAGTAGGGTAAAAAATGGGGAGGTGGAGGGAGAAGGGGGATGAAATGAGGTACACACATTCCTTTTTATTTTTTAATCCATCTTTTCAAACACGATTAAAATAGTTCTTTCTTGGTCTGTTATCTTTCGTAGTTTTAAAATAACAAAGAGTTTTTAGTTGGGTCTTCATGGAGGCAATCTTCATTCCAAGGAGCCTTTTCTCATGCAAGATATACATTTCATTTCATTTATCATTTCATATCTCATGCAAGATATACATGCTATGTTTCAGCATATGGGACTTCCTAATGATGGAGCCTGTAATTGAAAATTCGTTTACCTGTCTTTGCAGCCTCTGAGAATAAAGATAAAAGTAGATAAAAGTAGATAAAAGTATATATATATAGTAGATATATCTAAAACAGAAATTCAGTGCCTGCAGGCTATGATTAAATTAGATTATTAGAGATGGGGAATTTTTGTGCAGGATTTTTTTTGTCGTAGCACCTATTGGCAGAATGCAGAATCCCCTGGAGAAACAAGGTGCATCTGTGCATTTGGGGGTGGGGGAGAGAGAAGGAGATTCAGTCTTGATCCTTTTTGTCTCCAAACTGGCAGGCTGGCAAGTTGAGAGCCATTGTCAGGTTTGCCAAAAGCACAATTAGCTAATAACTGGCTTGAAACTGTTAGGGATTTGATGTGTGTTTTTGGTAAATGGTTCTGAAATGATTGATGGAATTGGAAAGAAAACAGTAGGGTCTAGCTGAATGCTTTAATTTTGAGGAACGGGGGTCATCGGTCCATTATGTTTAATTGCCAACATTTCTTGCTATGCTTCTCCAAACCAGTCTTGCATCAAAACATACAGATACATTTAGAATTGCTCATTTTCCCTCCCTTCCCAAGCTCATTTGTCCCTTGCTGGCCCCCCAGTTACACCATGCAACTCATTCTAGCCATTTTTCATCCTTTCCTGGTTGGCTAAGGGGAAATTGTATCGGTGCCTGAACATTCTTGGTAGGCTGTACTGGGTGTCAAGCCTCTTTCTACAATGACAATAAATTGATGCCTTCTTGGATCAGTTTTTGCATCAACATAACCGGAATGGAAAGCATAGACCACTTAACGGTGTGCATTAAATTAATTTATTAATCACATATTACAAACATGGATTGTAAAAGAATGATCATGATCAGATGTTAGCTGGAGCCATTACCCCCATTCCAAGTTCATGGCAAAAATATTGCAATAGCTTCCGTTGATCTCAGAAATGAGTCTTTAGATCATTTTCCAAACAGCAAATTATTTTTGTTATGCCACTTAGTCGGTAGAGACTCTGTATGTTTTTTGTGTGTGATATTAAGTTACAATGTTAATCATGGCCTGCTCCCAAGGGTAGTTTACAGTGTGAAAGCAAAACCCCAAGATGGGGAAAATATACAGTACAGTAGAACCTTACTATAACGTGGCTCGCTGTACCACGGATTCAGATATACCGTGGGTATGACGATGTCTCTGAGTACAATACCGTATACAGTACTGCAGTTTTCATTATAACACGGAACCCCTACAACGCAGGTGCATCCTTTGTCCCCTGCCTCCCCGCATTATAAAAAGGTTCTGCTGTATTTGCAATGCTTTACATGTTTTAAAAAGAACAACAGGAGAAATTCTAAGCAGAGAGTGTTCAGCATTAATATTCCCTTTTAGTAGGGACAGATGGGGCAGTCTGTATCTTGCTCACATCAGTTTTGCAAGTCTTCATTCATTCCACATTATATTTCTTTTTATCTACGTGAAAATTCATATTGAAATTCATTGGGCTGTATCCAACATAGTGCTAAGTCAGGCTCATGTCAGCACAAGCATTACTGGTAGCACAATGGGACTTCACTGCCTCCTCTCCCCATACACATACATTTGTTCTAGGGGCTACCCAAACCTTCTGGAGCAGGTTTGGGGAGGGTGTAGAGGGAGGCGAGGGGGAAAAGTGTGTGTGTTGATGGGACGAGTTAGTTGAATGCCGCCCATACTTAAATATTCTATTCTATACAGATTTCTGAACTGATTTTATCCTAAAGTACCTACATTTTTGCATTTGGTACATTGTCTCAACTGTGAACAAATTCAAAGAAATGTGAAATCCAAAGCATTGCATACCAATCCATCTACTAGTCCAGGAGGTGCATATTAGGTCTATGTTTGCTTAAAAATGTGGACCACACCAAATTCTTTTCCATCCTTACACTATTCCTTTCTCCTTGACCCTTCCTTTAGATTTGCCTTTGTTAGGTATCCTCAAGATGTCGCTCGTATCGAGATGCTCATGTTTCTTTTTCTTTTATTAATGTATTTGCAAATTTAACAAAGAAAGAAAAGAGAATAAAATAAAATAAAAAGCTTATTAAACAACAATAATAATAAAATAAAGAAAAATAATAATATGTAAATACTACTAATAGTAACAATAAATCACCATCAGCTTACAATTAGGATACAGTAAACATCAGCACATGCATCTTTAGGTAAACATATAAGTTAATGTAAGCCTTCCAAATGTCCAGATAGGTATCTACACAAAATTGATGTCTGTATGGAATATGTTCAAGTGTAACCAGGACAATGAGGTCCTCAGACCATTGTGTGATAGGCAGTGGGTATTTATCCTTCCAGGTTCAAAGTATAAGTCTCTTAGCGACCACAAGGGCTCACAAAATCCACTTTTGTTGTCCTTTCTTTAGTTCCTATGCTACAGGAATAAAGTTTAAAAGTACATGAACATCTGCAAATATCAAGGATTTTGCCAATACAAAGTTGATAGAGACAACAACTTCAGACCCAAAGGAATACATCACTGCACAAGTCACATTATATGCCTCAACAAGGCATTTTCAGCATTACACCTCCAACATCTATCTATATGGGACAGTGCATTCCTATACAAACATTGTAGAGTCCCACAAAATCTTTCTTTATGCAGGATCAATCTCAATTTCAAATCTACGGAAACATTCCATATAGATTCTAAAGCAAATTTCCATTTTGTAGGCTGTATAATACATTCTAATTCCCTATTCCACAGCTGTCTTAAGTTCCTGAACTTCTACCGTACAGAGATCCACTGTGCAGTTATAAACAACAGTTGGGCGTTTAGCTTTCTTTGGTCATGTTTCTGATTTATTTGCCATTTCAAAGAATGATAATTGACTATTAACCCTAGTTGTCAAATTTCCTGAGCCCCAGGCTTCAAAATGGGAGATCGCAACAGAGATACTATTACATTGCCATAATGGGTATATTAAGGGATTGAAAGTTCCATGTCACTCTTACGTTGCGTGGAAGTCTTGGGTGGAAGTAGCCCAGTGACAGAGCATGCAGAAGGTCCCAGGTTCAGTGCCCAGCATTTTCTCTGCCTCTGTAGACAGTTAGTATAGACAGTACTAGATGGACTAAGGGTGTAACTGCATAAGGCAGCTTTCTATATTCCCACACCTGTAAACTTGGCCGTATTGCAGTTTTAATACAGATAAACAGTGCTCCGGTAGAGCAAGAGTCACTGTCTCTCAGCCTCACAGGGTTATTGTGAAGATAAAACAGGGAGGGGAAGAACTCTGTTTCTTGGAAGAAAGGTGGAATATAAATGTAGTGATAAGGTAAATAAAAAATACAGAAGAGAACTGTCCTCTGCAAAGTAGGGCAGCTGGCCACCCTACTGCTACATAAACCAGGCCCGTCCTCTCTACTTCTCCGTCTCCCTTGGTAGCGTCAGCTGGGTTATTGCAGTGTAGACCCTGCTGCAGACTCTTACCCATAAAAGACGCCCCCTTCCATTGTTTTTACACCAGAATAAATTGTTGGATGGGGGATTACTTCAGCTGGAAATCCCTGGCACGTGCTCTAGTTGTACCAATGTGGTTTGCATATTCCCATCCACTTTTCTTTTTGTGCCTTCTTTCTTTTCTTTCCTGGCTGGGACTCTCCCCTAATATGATGCCATCTTTACAGATGTGAGCTTGTCCAGGGCTGATCCTAACCAGATGTGCCGCACCAGATGTTCACTTTTTCATGCACAGTTACCCCCAGACTCATTGTTAATTTATTATTTTCATCTCCCTCTCTCTTTTTCCTGTTAGGTATGATTATCGTGAAATGCTGCACAATGCCACTTTCTGTCTGGTCCCCCGTGGCCGGAGGCTTGGATCCTTCAGGTTCCTGGAGGCCCTGCAGGTAAGATCAACCATCTGACTAAAGGCTTAGAGCCATTTAGCACTCTTGTCAGCTAGAATTCTCTGCTGTGTGATATCGAGGCAGGGGGAAGGCAGATTGGAGATTTCATTTCCCTAATGTTCTGTAATCCAGCACTCATATTTCAGGAGCAGTTGGCAGCTATTCCACAGGGGGCGCTCAGCACTGTGGACTTGTGCACAGATGGGGCTGCAGTGTTGCCTCCACAGAGAGGGCTTCCCCCAAATGAAAGCTGGGTTGATTTAGCCTAACAGGGTTTGTCCAATCAGGGAGCAGGTGGAGAATCTATATTCCTTGAGAAATGCTGACTTCACCCAGCCAGGAAGTTAGGAGGGAATAAATAATATGGCTTATTGTTTTAATTCAGCCAAGACAAAATTGCCTATAAATTCTGCTTGGGCTTTTCGCATTGCATACTAAATAAGTTTTAAGTGACAACATCAGTTAGATTGGATTTTGAACAGACAATCTGCAGGAACGCAGTCTACAGGAAAGAGCTTGTCCAGAGTTAAAATGGCACAAAATAACTGTTAAAAATTAAAGGGCATCTCTGCAGCAGAAGGCCAGGGGTTGGGAGGACTCTGTCTTGACACTGTAACATCTGTGATTGACCCCACATTGAACTACCAGGATTGTAGGGTCAGTTGTGAGCCAGGGGAAAAAAACCACTGGAGGAGAGTATAGAGCAAGACTGGTAAAGGGTGTGGCCTAGAGAGGGGCATGGCATGGGCAGAATCCCGAGGGCCAAGTACATAGGTCTGGAGGGCCACATTTAGCTCCTGAGGTTCCCCACCTCCACTATCATTTATTTTAAAGTTTCAGATATGTTACTTCCTTATCTGAAGGTATTCACCAATGTAAAGTGTGCAGATAGCAATTTAGCCTAATAGTTAAGGGAAGATTATTAACAGTGTAGCTGGTTCTGGAGTCTCCTTATTCAGAGTTTTCTTCAGTCATGAAGTTACATGGTGTTCTCAGTTCACTTTAGATTTGCATGTAGATTATCATCCAGAACCTCAGGCGTTACGTGCGTGTGGAAAGGGCTGCATGCAAAGCTGCCGCAGCCTCTGGTTTCACGAGGCTCCTTGGCACTGCCTCTTGACCGTGCATTGATCACAGTCTGAGCAGGGAAGCCTGTGTATGCCAGCTTCCACAGGAACTGCTCTAGAACTGCTTGGTCATTGGGGGGCAGAGTGGGAACCATATAGCATTGGGGCACAGGAATACAGGAAGCTGCCTTATACGGAGTCAGACCAATGGTCCATCTAGCTAAGTGTTCCTACTCTGACTGGCAGGAGTTTTCCCCCAGCCTTTACCTGGAGACATCATGGATTGAACCTGAGGCTTTATGCATGCAAGGCAAATGTTCTCCCACTGAGCTATGGTCCAGCTGTCTATCCCTTCTATGTGAGGAGCCCCCTTCACACCAAGGAGCCTTAGTTGGCCTCGGGTAGACTAGCTGGGCAGTCCAGCCCAGTGTGGAGAGCCATCAATCTCTGAAGCAGGTCTTTTTTGTCGTGCTTTTAGAGGCTGGTGGGTTAAATCGTGTTTATGGTATTAACGGGTTGCATCCAACATTAGTCAAGCTCAGAGTAAACCCACTGAACTTAATGGAAATGACTAACTTAGTCACATTAATTTCAGTGGGTTTTGTATGAGTAGACCTTCATTAGATACAACCCTATGTAACATACAATAATTATGTTAATATTTCTGTTAATTGTGTATGATGCTTTTATATTATCTTATTTTTGTAAACCGCCCTGTGGCCATTTTTGGCAAAGGGCTGTATAGAAATCTCTAAGTAAATACTATAGAAGGGATTGGTTGTGTGTAAGACCAAGTCTTGAGAAGGCTGATTTATTTGTTTATTCCACCTTCTTTCTAAGGAGCTAAGTGTATGTAGCCTTGCGACAACCTTGCAAGGTTGGTTAGGCTAGAAAATGCTGCCTGGCTCAAGTGTGTTCCTCTCCTCAATCTAAGTCCAGTACTCTAGCTACTAAAACACAATAAGATTCAAACCACTGTAGCCAACAGTACATTATAACCAAACTAGGAATTAATAGCCAGCAAGGGCCTGGGTAAATGAGTAAGTAAGCACCAAAAGCTCATCAGAGTTTGGGCCTGCCTTATTTCAGAGGGGAGGGAATTCCATAGGCTAGGTGCCACAACAGAGAAGGCCCTCCCCACCTGGGCTTCAGTGGATATCAGTACAACCAGGAGACCCTGCTGCAAGGATCTCGACCTACAGGCAGGTCTATGTGGGAGCAGGCGTTCCTTCAGATATCCAGGCCCCAAGTTGTTTAGGGCTTTGTATGTCAACAAAAGCACTTTTGATTTGGCCTGGTAGCCAACAACCAGAACTGGTGCAGTATGGTTGCAGTAGGGTGGCACTCTCAGCAGTCTAACTGCCATGTTCTGCACTTAACTGAAGCTTCTGAACCAACAGCAAGGGCAGCCCCACATAGAGTATATTGTAGTTATCCAGACTTGAGGTTACCAATTCATGTAGCCAGGCTTTAGAGGGAATAAACGAAGGCAAATGTGTTGAACTGCTTCCCACTCTCCCACTTCTGGCTGAGTGTATGAGCCTTCCAATATTGGGCCTACTGAACCCAAAGTTGCAGGACTTTCAAGTGTAATATGGTAGTGGCCCCACAATACTGATTCTTGATTATTTCCGTGAAGTTCCATTTCTGCAAAATATGGCTGCAGTTTCATTGTCACAGACCCTGAAGTGCCAATGTGTCATCTTTGCAATTGTTTCTTATTCCTGATTTTCATGACTCTCTGCGCAGGCTGCCTGTGTTCCTGTGATGCTCAGCAACGGATGGGAGTTGCCATTCTCTGAAGTGATTGATTGGAATCAAGCTGCCGTCATAGGGGATGAGAGATTGTTATTACAGGTAAGGGGTTGGGGAAGACTGCAGCCTTCGTCAGATTGGATGATGACGGCACCCATTTTCTACACTTCCAGGAAAGATATATCCAAAAGGTCATGGCTGTAAAAGAGATTTTTATCAGGAGGGATTTGTCTGTGTCATTGTGAATATTAACTCATTTAATAAGGCATCATTCACTTTCTGATATGAAGGTCACCCAGGCCTCTAAATGTCTTGGTTAAAAATGTAGGAGCAGCTCATTTCTTTTTATAGAAATGCACAAGAACTTCAACGTTGCAAAGTGCTTGGAACAGAAAAGTTACTTTCAACTTTAAGATGTTTGTGGTTCTAAAAGGTCCGAAAGGGTGGTTGGTATCTGACTAAGTCATACTTACAGGACACCCACTGAAATCAGTGGACTTAAATATGTATTTTGAGGTGTAAATGCATTTTCATTAAAAATAGGCATTTAAACGTGTGTGCATTTAATAGTTTAAACTGCCAAGAAGCGGATCATAACATTCAACGTGCAAAACCCAATGGATGGCTAAGAACTTGCCAGAACTTGGCCTAAGACATTGGTCTAAGAGTTGTGGATCAGGTCATTCCATATGGGAATTTTCAAAGATCACATTCCTCAAACATCACCACCCAAGACTCTTGCCAGTCTCCTATTCCTCTTCCTCTAGGACTACCACATAAAGAGACCGGATATTACAGGGTGTGGTAGAATTCCACCCAATAAGATTTTCTTTTTGGGATAGCTCAGAACAGCTTCATATGACAGAGATCATCATTACTGCTCAGAGCCATAGGCTACCACACACACACACACACACACACACACACACACACACACACACACACACACACACACACACACACACTGTATATAATATATGAGGCTCCGCCTTTGTTCACTTTGCTTGCCAACCCTGCCTGCTATTGCTAGTGTACCCCCCAAAGGGTTGCCAACACTCCCCCCCCACGGGTCACCAGCACTCCCCTTCCTTCGCCTGCACACAGGTGGCCAGTTCACCCTCCTTCCCTCCCCATGGGTCACCCTTCCTCCACAGGCCCATCTTCCTCCCCCCCATGGGTCTCTCCCCACCCACCAAGCCACTGCTGAGCACCTCACTCACCTCTGTCCCACTCATTTGCTCATCTGCACACTGTGAGCGGCGGCACCACTGCTGCCACTGGATGACTTGTGTGACTCACCTGTTGCCGCGCCCAGGAGCCTCAAGCAAGTGGCAGTGCCATCGCCACTGCCGCCTTGCCACACAGTGTCATGCTTTGCACGGACACTTCTGAATAGGCTTGCACCTGCGCAGAAGTGTGTAGCAGGACGCTTACAAAAATATAGAGGAAGATACATGCATTACATATAAAAATACAAGTCAGTTTCATCAAACATATTTCATCAATGTACAGAAAGAAACAACAGCCGCAAAATTAGGATGAAACTTCCTCCAGGATAAAAGGCACACTGATCCTCCCCATGAATTGATGTATAAGTACTACAGCCATAATAGAACAAGAGCTCATCCCACTCACCCCACTAGGTATTTTTTTTTATTCCTGACTCTTAATTTTCTAGCAGCTAGAGCAAATATTGCCCCCTGGATAGTAATAAGTTCATCATTGCCTCCTAGCAATGTACATATCTGCTCCAGGAAAGGTCTGTTTGGCAATGAGTGGAGGAAATAAGTGAGAAATGTATACATTGGGGACTCGTACAAAGGGTGGCTTAATAAATAATGTACAATGTCCTCAACTTCACCAGACTCACAGATTCAAAATCCTTGATGAGTTGGGATGTTGGTAAACCTCCCATCCAGATAGGGAGAGGGCAGAAGTCATAAAGCTGTGGGCTTCATGTGTGATGTGGGGAAAGGATGGGCATGCCCCTTGAACCTTTGTTGCCTCTTCTGTGAGCTGATTGTCACCAGTCAGCTTCTATGAGGGTTCTTTGGGAAGAGAATGTGGGACTGATAGGATCCCAGCCTGGCTGTACTGACAGGCTGGGCTCACATAAATACACCATTTTGTGAACCATTGCTTCTGCTTGAGAGCATAAGAGCCCTGCTGAACCAGGCCAAAGACCTAGCTAGTCCACCATCTTGTTTGCCACGGTGCCTAACCAGATGCCTATGGGAAGCCCACAAGCAGGACATGAGGGCAATAGGCCTCTCCCATTATGATTCACCAGCAACTGATATGCAGAGGCATATCGCCACTGACCCTTGAAATACTATACAGCCATCATCATTTTTATAGTGTTATGCTCCATGAATTTGTCCAACCTTCATTTAAAGCCATTGAAGTTGGTGGTCATCACTATACCTTGTCGTAGCAAATTCTATGCAGTGCGTGAAGAAGTCTTTCCTTTTGCCTGTCCTGAATCTTCTGGCATTCAGCTTAATTAGATGACTTCCACTGAGTTCTAGTATTATGAGAGAGGGAGAAAAAAATCTCCTTGTCTCCTTTTCTCCACATCATTCATAATTTTATGAACCTCCATCAGCTCTTCCAACATCACAGAAAGAGGTGGGGGGTTTTCCCCTTAGTCCTGCATCCTGAGATCCTTTTCACTAGAGATTCCAGGAACTGAAACAGGGGAACCTTCTGCATGCAGGGCATCTAAGTCCCTTGTGTCATCTGGACTCCGTCATGTAACCAAAATGTTTAAGTCATGTGCGTTTTTGAAAATCTGCATGTTCTAGTTGCAGAACTGAAGTTTGCTGGTTGCAGAAGACAAAGGGAGAAAGAAGTTGTACAGGATTTCAGATCTCCCCGCACATGCATGCACGCACACGCACATGCACACACAGGTACATTAATGTTCACAATCTTTGTCCTTTTCTTGTAATGCAGAGTTGATTCTCTTAACAGCTGCTTCCTTACCAGAGTAGCTACTACACCATTATTAACAGTGATTTTTAAAGAGCTGGCGTTGAGCCAGAATGTCTGCTCTGGGAAATGTTTTTGTTGTGTTACAGTTTCTCATTTCCCATTTTAGATTAGCTTGGATGTTTTTATTTACATATTCTCTTCATCCTTACACCGCTCCCACTACAGGGAAGCTTAAGTCAGTCTCTCTCTCTCTCTCTCTCTGCCTTCTGTTTCTTTAGAAAAGTCTTTCCCCCTCCCTACCTTCTCTTTCCCATTATTCCACAAATGACCTGATATTAAAACGTCATCCCTTTCTAATAACTCTCCTGTATTTGTGGCAGATCAGCATAGATCCATCGTTTCCCACACCCAACCTAGGCCAAGAAGATTAATAGCAAACAGCCAAATAAAGTTAAAAATGGGAAATTTGGTTTCAGTTTCCATCTATTACAAGTGAACCAACTCACAAAAATATATTTTAGCAAATAAGCTGTTCCCTACCCCCAGTTTGGCAAATATAAATGGCTGACTCTGTCTGATGGATTTGATGGTTCTTTGTTTCACACACAGGTTTATATCAAAAGATTCAGCTGAAAAGGCTTGGACAAAAGTAACTTACTGCAGTCAATGAAAATTTAAACGGCAAAAATAGCTGCCCAGCAAGTAAAACTGCATACACTTAAATGTTACAAAAATCCATAAAGAAATCCATAAGGCCACTAAACATTCTATCTATATTAGCCATATTTTTGCCCTATTTTTTTTTTTTTTTGCCATCAACAGGGCTACCATAACAATTCAACATGCTGATTTTTTGTGCGTGTGTGTGTGAGGAATTTGGTCTGCAATTTTAAACATGCTTATTAGAGAGTATAAATCTCATTGAACACGTTACTTACTTCTTATTGCACAGTTAGGTTTGTTATTAGATTCTGTGTTGTGATCTGCTTTAGGAAGAGGGTCTTTGGAAAGGTAACTGATCAATTTTAAAATAATATTCTGTTATTGTATGAAAAAATGTACCTGCTGCATACTGTATTAATAATTGCACTAGTTGGGATAATTAATTGAAGGGTTGTGGAAATGGTTAGCATGCATGAACATTATTACATTATAACAATTTGATGGGTGAGGGCAATGTTGTTCCCATTACACTAATAACATGGTTCGATTTTTTTAAAGTAACATTTTATCACACCCTTCCTCCCAAGACCTCAAGATGCCATGCATGTTTCTTCCCCCTCCCAATTGTACAACAAATCTATGAGATAAGTTAGGCTAAAAGATAGGGATTGGCCTAAGAGTACCCAGCAAGCTTCATAGCTATGTTGGGGATTTGAACCTAGGCCTCAGCAGCCCTAGTTGTGACACTCTAATCATCACTACACTAGCTCTGAACAGTTACTTAGCCAAGGCTCGTCCATTGACTAATATGGGAATTGAATTCTGGTTTCCAGGCCTGAATCCAACTTGCAGGTGAAAGCTTACTTAAGTTTTGAAAGTGTATAATAACATTTATATATCACATTTCATCAATGATTTGAAGGCAGTTTACAAACAATTAAAAACAACAATCAATGCAAATGAGACAAACAACAGGTCTGATGCGGCCCATTGCCTGCCTTTTGCAAACAGCAGACTCTTATGAAGCACTTCTGACTGTTGGGAGGTTCTGATGACACAGAGGCACATGTTGCAAAATGATGTAGGCTAGCCCCACCCAGCACCCATTGCTCCTGCTATCTGAATGTTCTGTGAGCATTTGTGTAGACCCCATTCACATGCTCGTCAAACATGCAGATGGCAGGCATGGGGCCATGGGGCAAGGCTAGTCCATACAGAACCATGACCTGATACACTCTCTCTTTCCCTCTCTCTCATACACACACACACATGTACACACACTCTTGGCACCTTGGCCTGTCTGGAGCTTCACATTCCAAGCAGATGGAGCTATGATCATCATGACATAGACATACCTGGCTTGCTCCCTTCTGACCATGTCTTCAACAAAGGGATGGGGAACATGTGCCCCTCCAGATGTTGTTGGATTCCAACTCCCATCAGCCCCAGCCAGCTTGGTCAGTAGTCAGTGATGATGGGAATTGTAGTCCAGGAACATCTGGAGGACCACACATTCCCCTTCCCTACTTTGGAAATAATGCCTTTGTTGCTTCCAAGATGTTGGCGGTGGACTCATTCAGTTGAATGGAATTTTCACTAGTGCATGTATTTGGAAGATCCAGTTGCCTTTATACTTCTGTATATCTGGATGGGCTGCATCTGGCTATTTTCCTCCTTCTGCCCATATCTTCAACAATACAGAATGGAGAACCTGTTGCCCTCCAGATGTTGTTGAACTCCAACTCCCATCAGCCTCAGCTAGTACGGCCAATGGTCAGCGATAGTAGGAGTTGTAGTACAACAGCATCTGGAGGGCCAAAGGTTCCCCAGCTCTATTAGTTATTCTATCTTTAGTAGTCCTGGGACCTTTGGTTTCACCTCTTGACATTCATTGTGGGTTTATATATTGCTGAAACAATATCAGGAAAATTTGACACTTCAAACTAGGCTGCTTCTTGTTGAACTTCATTCAAAGTATATATTAAATCCATGTTTGGCATAAGGAGATTTTTGCCACCAAGCTATTTTGGTTTTTCCCCTTCCCAAGAACTCTCTTAGGCTATGCAGAGAACAGATGTATTCTAATTAAGAATATTTGGGGGGGGAATGGATTCCCCCCCCCCGGCATGTGAAAAAGCGAGTGTGAGTAAAAAGGCATTTGCTGGGTGTAATCTAATATCTAAGCGGAACATGCAAAACAGCACAAATCAAAAGCAAACATAGGTAGCTGCCTTGTGCATAATTAGGCCAGAAAGAATATGTGAAAAAATATATGAATATTTGAAAGGCTTAGAGGGAATGCAGCAGTCTAATGAGAAAATACTATGCTGAAATAAACACACTCATCAAACAAAGGGAAGGATTTATTTTTGTACCCCCTTCCAATAAGCTTATCTAAATAAACAGCAGAAAGTGAAGAATACAAAAGTATCTGGAAGCATTTATTTTTCTCCTGTTTGCTGTGTTTACTCATGTGCATGTTCCTAGAGGTGGTCAAACCTCAAATCTTTCACGGTCTATTTTTTTTCTTTGTTTTTGAAACTTGAATCCTCAGAATAAAGTAATGTTTATGAGATTTGATGATTAATTAAGATAACTACTGGAGGAAAGTGATTTTATAATATAATTTAAGAAACAGGATTGTTATATATTGTAGACCTATAACTGATTTGATCTGCGACAAATGGGAAGTCATCATTTTTTTATTTTTTTTGTTTAATCATTTTTGTTTTGTTTTTTGTCTTTGAATGTTTTATGATTTTGTTTTGTATGTTTTATGAAAATTTGAATAAAAATTATTGTAAAAAAAAATGAAACTTGAATCCTCGTGGTCCACCATTAAGTATAAAATTTGCAAAGCAAGAATGCTCACTTGGGAAGCTATTAAGGCACAACTCCTCTGTGTTAAGTGGTCCTGAGTAGGCATTCTTGTTTAAGAACTTGATTAATGCCTGGCTGGATATAGCCCAAAATCTAGCTAGTCTAGCATTCTTTGCAAGAATTCTGGAACTGGCAGGCACTAGGTGGTCCCCTGGAAATTAGTCAGTGGCTCACAGGAAGACTGTGGTCTAGTTTTTGACCACCCCTGATCTAGCCCAGGGGTAGCTAATGTGGTACCCTCCAGATACTGCTGGATTACAGTTCCCATCATACTTGACCATTGGCCACAGTGGCTGGGGCTCATGGGAGCTGGAGTCCGACAACATCTGGAGGGCATCACCTTGGCAGCCCCTTATTTAGTCTGACCACCTGCCCTAAGGGTGGTCATAGGGAACTCGGAATGAAGAACATAGGACTAGTTCATATATTGCCTGTCAATATGAGGCCCCCGTTGGCTAAAAAAAGTACCACATAGGTACACATATAGTTCCCTGACAGATCAGAGAGTAAGTACACAATCCTATTCTTATCAACTCAGGATGACTCTTAGGCATATACATTTGGTAAATACATTTCCTTTACTTAACAGAACTTAATCAAACATTACAAAAGAGAAAATAAATGAAATTAGTCAATGAGATAGAAGCATTATACAATTCCTAATATTAAAATTCTAAAATATTGATGCAGAGCTGAGAAACCCTATTAAATCTAATTACCTGAATCAACACAACTATGTAGGATTCAAGCAAATGTGATAGAGGTCTCTCAAGAAGAAGAGAAACAGGTGCTCAAAGGAAGGGATATTTATACTATTTTTTTCCTTTGAAGAAAATAAATTTATGATGCATTCCTAAATTTAATGGCTAACTTTCTCAATTATTAAAGAAAAGCAAAACTACATTCCACAAAATATATGTTATATGTCAAGGTAGCATATGTTGCAACTTTTGCCACAATTGTTATTAAACTTAATCTACTATCATCAAGGCGAAATAATTTTAGCCACATCTAACAGAACTACATCATATACAAACAATTACTATTTTATTATCAAAACCTAGATTATAATAATAAGAGAATGTGTCTGATGCACCTCTGGGCATAGTAAATGTATCAATGTTAAAAAGAAGCATTCACTGTGAACATAGTTTATAATCTGTAAATGTGGATTGATTGAGTATGGAAAATTCAGGATTTTCTTTTAATAACAGGAGACACAGGTGTAGTGGTTCAAGATAAAGAATGGGGAGTAGTGATGTACCAGTCTGGTTTGCAAAGCTGGTCTGTCTCCAATGGACATCACAAAAAAAGAAGACGCCTTCTGTTCCCAGTATAATGAGTTTAATTGAGCTGCACTGGGGTAAAGACAATCAGCTATGGAGCCTGGTCCAGCATCTCTGGAACCAGCCAAAATGGGTGCAAAAGTGGATATATTTGCCACACCTCCATTACTGGCAAAGTGTGTAGCCATTATAATGTGGGCCTGCTACAGGTATAAAAACTGATAAAACAATGAAGACAAATGTGCAGAATTAATTGGTACATCAGCTGGTCTGGAAAAACGTAACCACAAATTGGATCCTTTAGGTTGTGGTATTCCTGTTATTTATTGAGAATTTAAAAAAAATGAAACCAGTCTGCAGATTTATAGATAGATATAGATGTAAGTCTTATATGGACATTTGCAAAATCAAAGGTTAAAAAGTCAATGCTTTGTAAGGCCACCCCAACCAAAGATTTTTCTATCGCTTCAAAAAAGTTGCACAACACCATCCAAGGTTTGTTTGTTTAAAACGCTTGTATCCCACCTTCCCACCACTGCTGATTCCCAAAATGAGAATTGCGCTCCAGTGTTGTGCCTCTGTAATGTTACAAAGGGAATCCAGTTTCACTTCTCAGGTCGTGTGTTCCTTTATTGGTGTTGTTAAAAATAGTGGCATTTCCACCATCTCATAGGTTGTTTGTGTAGTCAGGCCAGCTCCGAATATTTCAGCTATCGAGAGAAAAGAGTGGGAAAGCAGCAGAATCCTTCTGACTTTGAAATATTACAGAGCAAAAGAAGGCAACAGAATCCCAGAGTAAGAACATAGCAACAGTCCGCCGATGGCCAATTCGTGCAACCATCTTAAAGGGAAAGGGTAACCCCAAGGTGGCAGCTCAGTGTTAGCATGGCAAAAGAGGCATTGTGGATGTGCCCACCCCAAGAGGACTAGATTGCACATTTATCTTGTCCTGGAAAAGGCTCTGATTTAGGAAATCCTCCAGAAAGTGTGGAAAGCACAGCCCGTCAGGTAGGAAGTGGGATAAAGAGTCAGCAGCATTAACGAACAGCCTGTATCATTCAATTTCCAATTACTGCTATCACTGCTGCTGCTGTTGTCTGACGGTGTGGATGGCGTTCTTCAAATGAGAGCCAAATGCACTGTTCGCTGATCTATAAAAACTAAACTGATGGTGCTATAAACGGATCCTCTGGAAAGGCCCCCAGTAGTGCCTTAATGTTCTCGGGTTGCAATGTTTCTTCGCTGTCTGATTTGTTTCAACATTGTATTACAGATCCCTTCCACAATCAGGTCTATCCATCAGGATAAAATCCTAGCACTTAGACAGCAGACACAGTTCTTGTGGGAGGCTTATTTTTCTTCGGTTGAGAAGATTGTATTGACCACACTAGAGGTGAGTAACCGTTCTCAGATATTAGCTGAGGCATTGGCGGTCACATCGCTCAGGCTTTGTCTGACCTTGGTGCTTGGGGGTGCATGGCGTGTTGCTTGGAAAGGGGACTGTGGGGGGGGAGTGGGGCAGAAGGAAGACCGTCATCCTCTTTATAACTTTGCCCCCCTGAGGAAGTATGTTCTTTGTTACTGGGACTGGTGTAAGAAGAAATGACACTATGACAAATGGGAAGCCATCCTGCTTGCAGGGAAAAGTTGCCTCTTGCAGACTCGTGGGTTCTTAGGGGCTTTACGGTTGATAAATCAGTATTCTTGTCATGCCTGGTAAATGAGGTCTTTTAGGGAATCTTTCTGGAGAAATAGCTTTTCTGAAGCAGCAATATTGTAAAGCCCTCTCTTTTTCTGGATTTCTGTCCCAAAGCATTTTGATGGCCTTTGACTGGTCAGGGGGGGGCGACAGCGTGTGGGGAGGAACCACTGGACATATAGGTCAGGAGCTATTTCAGATTCAAGAGAAAGATGACAGAAAACTTCTCTGCTGGGAAATGGAATGAGTGTGCCATATGTTAGAAAGCATTTTTGTAGAGCTCACAATCCCTCACATCCACACATTTTCTTCTCTCTGGGACTGTTAAACTGTAATGCTAAGCCATGATTTAGTGTTACAAACACAAGCAATTTCAAACCAGCGCACTTACTCCTTCTCTAACTCTACACCTGAGGGATGGAGATTACAAGGTTTTTATCCTAGTTTGCTGCTAACCGTAGTTTGCTGTTTCATCCAAACCCAGCTAACTATGGTTTGCGGCAAACCTGCATCAAACCTGCATCAAACCATGATTTAGGATCCTGGTTTTCTAGGCCAACTATGGGTTTGACAGGATCAAATATAATGACAAATTATGGGTTGCTGTAATCTAGTAATGGAAGCTTTTGGTCTGTACTCACACAACAAGGAGGGAATGTGTGCAGGCGATCAAGGCTGCCCGTGATCATAACACTAAACCATGGTTTAGCATTATGTTTGACAGATACGGATTTCAGACATAAGACTGGCTCCCACAATCCATGGTACACAAATCAGGATCTAACCTTGGGGATGCATTTTCCAAGCGTCTCTCTGCTCTGGATTCCATCCCTCTGCTTTGCAGCTTTATCCATGGCTCAATTATATATGCACCAACACTGACCATGGCTAATGCTGATCAGATTCCCTAATCATCTATGATTTGCAAACACACATCGAACCATGTTTTGAAATTTGGTATACGAGGGAACCATGGGTGGCATCACTGCACATCTAACTGAATGATGTTTAGCACTAGCTTGAGAAAAGAAGTGAGGAGTGCATACTTTCATGGCTGGCTTAGCAACGCGTGTGCAGCAATTTTCCTTTTGTTCTTTTTTATTGTTAATGGAGGAGTTGAAAACTTGTTCCCTTTTTGTCCTTTCTCGTATCCTTTCTTACAGTCTCCCCCCCTCTGCTCCAGCTTTTCATGACTAGAAATAGCCATCTGTTAAATTTGGTAAAGCTCTTTAGGTCAGGACCTCGGCCCATCAAATAACGGGATCTGTAAGAGTCGCCAGCCTGACCTGGAGCAGAAGCTCATATAAACAAAGACCCCAGAGGCCTGTTTCAAAACTGGGCTGTGCGGTGGAGAGGTGTATGTGTGCATGGAGGGGGAAGTCATTCCTGAATCTCAAGAATAGAAATGGCATTGAGTAGGATCTGTGTAGTTTTACTGGTGAAGTGTCCTTTCTGCACTGTCACAGGCCAGCTAAACTTAGTATTTCTGCTGTGGTTTGTTGCCTGGTTCTTTTGAGCAGGTGACAGCAGGAATGATAGACACTGGAAAGGGAAAAGCTGCTGTTCAGCAACTCAGATCATTGGCCCAGCTTCCTCAGCCTTGTCTCCACTACGAGCGAGGAACCTGTGAACCTACAGATGCTATTGGATTCCTACTGGGAGGAAGCGCGGGGTATAAATCTAATAAACGTAGAGAGATTTCTTTAGATAAGGTAGGGTAGTGATGTATTATGTACAGATCTTAATACTATCTTTAATGTTTTAAAATACACATATGTAAATAATAAGGTATCATTTTGTTTATCTTGTTCCACACTCGTGCCTGAGCTTGGTTACCGTCTACCATATAATTATCAGTTAGTAAGTGGCATAATAACAAATGGTATTAAATCTAATACACACAGTCTTCGGACTCTCTTGGTAAATATTTCATTCTGAAACTGGTGTCAGCTTTAGGCTGTGAACATACTAGCCAGACCAAAGTGTTTCCATGAGCCACACCTGGAGGGGGAACGGGTTGATCTGCTGATCATTTGAGAAACCTCTTTGAAGCTGCTCCCACCAGGTTTTACAGTAAAAAGGGGCAAGGTTTGACTAGCGTCATGTGCCCCCGTTTTCAGCAGAGAGGCTGAGATGCACTGGAGCTGGCGGAACAGTGAGTGTGTTTCTACACTTATACCAAAAGAGTAATCCTTTGAAGGAAAGGTTTGCCTCATGCAACCTAGCAATAAGTATAACCACAGTGGGTTTGGGGGATAAGGTTGGGATACTGTGGAGTGCCCAGGCTGTGACTGAAAGTATTGCACAACAAGTTTGGGAAGTACTGTATGGTTACTGCACATGTGTAGAGGGTAAATTCTACAGTATACAGAGACAGACATCCTCCTCATCTGCTGCAGGGAGGCAAGGATAGGTGGCTGGGGGCATCATAGCCGTCCTGACTGCAGACATCTGGGGGGAGACCCAAGGTTGTGGAAGGCTGCTGTAAGGGCTAGAACCTTGCCTTCATAAAATGGAAGACGAGGGTCCTGAATTTTGTGCACATACGAAATTCTTTGCTTTCTTCCATACTTGCAAAGAATGACAGCATTCAATTAAATGTGGTTGCGCCTTTCATTTTCCTTGGACCAAAGGCTATTGTTACTTTTTGTTCCTTGCAATTTGTATTTCTGGCACTAAAGACTGTTTGTCTATTTGCGGGTGGGGGAGAAGGAGAGGGAGGTGAAGGTGAAAGTCATCGTTATTCCAGAAAGATACCATCCTATCTAAATCTACCACTAACTATTTTATGCAAGACATTGATGGCAAAATTGGAGCATGGATTCATCAGCCTCGCAACTGACATGCCATTTTAAAGAGTAAAAATATTTTGACTTTAGATTCCAGCATCGAATAAGTTGCTAGGTTGCCACAGTGTCTGCAGCGACTAATGAGGTAGTTTGAATACAGTTATGTGAGGCTTCTAACCCACAAGAATGTGCATAGGTCCAGCATTGTCTGGGCTGCTTGAGAGGAAAGATTAAACAGGAATGCTAAACAATTGGTCTCTTGCTGGCTTTTACAAAAGGTGCCATGATTGCTGCCTTCAGCAGACACTACAACCTCTCCCTTTTGTCATACGGACCTTCTCAACAGTTGTTTTATTTCTTTTTCCTTTTTTTATTTTTACAGATTATTCAAGACAGAATATTTAAGCACATATCACGTAACAGCTTAATATGGAATAAACACCCCGGAGGTTTATTTGTACTGCCACAGTATTCATCATATCTGGGAGATTTTCCTTACTATTATGCTAATCTAGGTAAGTGATTCTGAGGCCGCATCTCATTCCTACAGTGGCGTGTCATCAATGGCCCCAGTGCAAAGCCAGCATGTGCCAAGCAGAAACCAGCCTTGCAGTACTCCCTCCTTGTGCCTCTTTCTACAGTGACCTCCCCTGACCCCCAGGCACACGTTCTTTCCCTTCTCAGTATTCTCTTACCATTGGGTAAGCCCCTGTTAGCTTCCCCTTAAACTGGGTTTTACATGTGTTGCAGTCAAGCACTTCAAAAACCTTAAAGGGATGTTTGAACTTTCAGATGGAGCATCCCAAATGCACAATATTAGCTGCCGCATTCCCTCACTGGCCTCTCTTCTCCTCCCCCAAGCTCAAAAAACATCCTTACCTTGGGAAAGAGGGATGGGGTAACAGATGGCTGGGAGGGGGTCTTCCTTCCAAACAGGAGGGGCCTGTGGGATAACAAACGGGGGGGCATAGTGAAGATGGAGCGCGAGACCCACTTGGAGTTGGGCCCAGCTTCAAGGCCAGTTTACTCAAGCAGAGGGAGTTCACCCTTAAAGATCTCTCTTGAATTCTCCTAGTTACAGGTGCAGTGCTGCAAATTGTTATTTCGCTCATCAACTTAGAGATAGGAAGTAAGGTTTTGAAGTGTTTCTGCAAACCCATTAGGATGAGAGGATTGGATGTGCTTTAAATTATAGTTTCTGTAAGCGCATATGTATTGCAAAACCATGAGTACAGTAGTGGGGGGTGGGGATCGAACCAGAGAGCAGAGGAAGGAAGGGAGCCTCTTTTCATGATTTGCCTACCATATTTGCAAGGAGCCTTTAAAAGATTAGACAATTTCATGGAGGATGAGGCTATCAGTGGCTACTAGGCATGATGGCTGTGCTTTGCCACCCTAGTCAGAGGCAGTATGCTTCTGAAAACCAGTTGCCGGAAGCTGCAGGAGGGGAGAGCGATCTTGCATTCAGGTCCTGCTTGCGGGCTTCTCATGGGCATGTGTTTGCCCACTGTGAAAACAGGTTGCTGGACTAGATGGGCCACTGGCCTGATCAAGCAGGCTCTTCTTCTGTTCTTATGAGCCAGGGTTATCTCTGTATCAGGTTATCATGTGACTAGTATTGATACTTGGGTTCTATTGTTTGGCCAATTGGCCCACAAAAAAGCATCATCCATTGTACAGGAGGAGTGTTGCGGACTGCAGATATTATTATTTATTAATAAAGATATGATCACTTCTCCCTATAGTGGCATCAGCTGGTATTTACTCATATAATGGAGCCGTGGTTTGTCCACCTCTTGGCCTTACCTCATTTCACCATAGGGTTGTGATTTCTCTTAGTATCTCTGAATAGCACCAGAACCCTCCACTCACAGAGACAGACCGTTAGATATAGTTGGAGCAGAATTCAGATTTCAAGGAAAACAAATCAGAGAGAAGGGGTGAAAGCATCAATGACATTTACTATGGTCCATTTTCTGTTCTTGCCAGACTGATTCTTAGAGTGGTGGAGAGGTTGGGTCACACGCCATAGCTGCCCACACACAGGTCATGCGAGGTGGATGCTGCAGGCAAGCTCTGTTGGCACAATCATATATGGGAAATCCTCCATGCAAATCCTCCATGTTGCGCACCTGCCTCACATGTAGCACTAGATGCGTGTAGAGGAGAGGCTTTCTAGCCTTCAAAGTGTATGGAATCAAGACTACTACTAAGGACTTGGCTTGCAATGTAACTGCAATAATGGGCCTGAGTAGCAGTTCCTGAGTTCATAGAAGGGCTATGCAAAAGAGCTTGTCCAGGCACACAGCCAGCAGTTGGAGGGGGGCAGCTGCAGCCCTTCCATGTTCATGCATCTCCTCCAATGGCAATGAAGCTGAATGTGCACGGGGTCGCCATACTGTGGACCATTTCTACATTTCTACTAAAATGGTCTTTTTCCACTAAAAAGTCCATGTCAGCATATAAAGCTGCTTTCTACCAAGTTGGATTCCTGATTCACTGGCTACCCGTTAGCTACCAGGCTAAGTTCAAAGTGCTGGTTTGGATGTACAAAGCTCTGTACAGCTTGGGACCAGGATACTTGAAAGACCATCTTACCCCTTATATATCCAGTTGATCATTGTGCTCTGCAGGTGAGGGCGTTCTGCAGGTACCATCTCATCAGGAGGGGCATTCCACACAACATAGGAAACAGGCCTTTAGTGTTCCACCCTTTGGAATTCCCTCCCCTTAAAAATATCAGGCAGGCACCATCTTTATGGCACCTATTGAAGACCTTCCTCTTTCAACAAGCCTTATAAGTAGAGACCTTATCCCAGTCTGCACATTTTTTTAAAGATCTTTTTGTTTTAAAGATTTATTTTTTTAAAAAAAAGGTTTTTAAAGATCTTTTAAAGATGTTTTTAGTGTTCTTGTTTGCTCTCTTGGGCAATTGGCAGCGGCTTCAAAAAATCTCAAGAGGACAGCATTCCTATCACCTGATCCCTTTAACTGGCTGTGCCAGAGATTGAGTGTGGAGCCTCCTGTGTGCAAAGCATGAGCTCCACTGGTGAGCTATGGCCATCCTCCTGCTCATGAAGCGAGACTGTCCCTCGCAGGCCTCTCTCCAGCTGGTCACCCTACACCAGCTCTCCCCAGTCTGGTGCTCCCCAGATATTTTGGCCTACAACCCAAATCAGGCCCAGCCAGCACAGCCATCAACACCAGACTGGGGAAGCTGGAGGGCACCAGGTTGGGGAAGGCTGGCCTACACACTTTGATCCCACCATGTGTGCCAGAAGCTGAAATGAAGTCCAGGGCAGAAAGTGGAGCAAATAGCTCTGGAGGGCTCAAGCTTCCACATGCTGTGAGGAAGTTAGCTAAAATATTTTTATTCTAGATGCCAGCAATTATTTCCTGCACAGGCTGATTTGTTTCCCTCTATTTGGACGTCTGTTTGTTTATTTTACTGTTGCTTTCCTTTCTAGGTGTCAAGCCCCCATCCAAATTCACTGCTGTTATCCATGCAGTTACTCCTTTAGTTTCTCAGTCTCAACCTGTGCTGAAACTCCTGGTTGCTGTAGCCAAATCCCAGTACTGTGCCCAGGTGAGAAATTATACTTGGCCTCTAGACAGTTGACCAATGAACCATGTCTCTCATCACGATCGCCACGAACAAGAATCCGCTTTGACGTGCTGCTCATTTAATGTTGATAAATGTTGGTGAGCTTTCTGATACAGGGATTCAGCAAATGCACCAGAATGTAAACAGATGCGGATAGCCTTTATTACACATGGACAGAGGGAGCTGCCTTCTACTGGGACAGACCACTAGTCCATCAAGCCCAGCCTTCCTCAACCTGGCGCCCTCCAGAGGTTGTTGGACTGCAGTTCATGTCAGCGCCAGCCAGCAACGCCAACTGTCAAGGATGATGAGAGTTGTAGTCCAACAACATTTGAAGGGCTGATCTGGCTAGCAGTGGCTTTCTAGGGTCTCCGGGAGGAGCCTTTCCCATCATCTGTCACCTGAGATCCTGTCTCGAGATGCCAGGGATCGAACCTGGGACTTTCTGAATGCAAAGCATGTGCTCTATCACTGAGTTACTGCCCCTCCACACTTACCAGAAGATGTCATCCAGTAAATATTGGTCCAGTGCAAAATGGTTGTGCAGGAGGTCTTGTGGGAGGATTATGACCAACAGTGTGTTGCAACAAGACTTTTATCTTCCTCAGAGGATAGCAGTTCAATTTCATCCTTTTCTACTTCCAGAGGATTTATTTTATTTTATTGCCACATAAGGCACATATTATCATTCTGGGAGCCCTTTGTTCTTTAATACAAAGATATGTAACAGGTAACCTGTGGCTCTCTAGATAATGCAGGACTACAGCTCCCATAATCACTGATAATTGAATGGGGCTGATGGGAGGGCCGTAGGTTCCCCACCCCTGCTTTAAAATAATAAAACTTGGAATTCTACATCCAGGTAATCCTGTTTCAAGAGAAGCTGAATTCTATTACCTGTTTAAACTATGCAAATTTGCGTATTTTCTCTTCCTTTGAATAATTCTATCATGTTGTCTACTCTGTTTTTGCTGTGAAAGGTACTGAAACCCACCCATAACAAATCATCCTCAGCGACCTTTCTGTTTACTGAGATTTCAACAGGACTTCCCCACATACTTCCAAGCTTAACTTTCCAGTCTTAAGGGCTAGAAACTTGCATTTTAAAAAAAGGAAATACAAAGAGTCGTAGAAAGCTGGGTCTAGCTTCCACACATTCTCTACTATTTCTGTCTTCCATGGAATCACAGAATACAAACACTACCCTGAAAGCTGATGTCGTCAGGAAGCTGGATTCTGCAACCTGAACCACATTCTGTGCTCACACAAAACTGTAGAAGCTGCACAGCCCAATGTATAATACTAGGAGGGTTGAGACAAGAAGAGCCTGCTCTTTATATAAAGCTGTGAGCACTTTGGCCTTTTGCTTCTGCCAAAGTAAGGTCTCAAGATCCTTCCAGATGTTGCACAAATTGTAGTTTGGATGGCATCTGTCAAAGGAGATGTTTTTTCTCATTGTCAGGGCAGAAAAGCGAGTTATGTGCCTTTCCTCCTAGATAGGAATTGTATTTTCTTGATCTACTGGATTGAACTGTGGAGTAATTAAACTGGAAGCTTGAGCCTCGTATTTGGGCTATATAGGGATTTTACTAACAATGAGGGTCAATTTCCTTTTCAGATCATTGTCTTATGGAATTGTGATAAGCCCCTTCCTGCCAAGCACCGTTGGCCTGCCACTGCTGTGCCTGTCATTGTCATTGAAGGAGAGAGCAAGGTAGGTGACTATCCCAGGATATCTGGGATGAGGATTAAATAACAGGGATGATGGTGATGCTTTCACTTGTTACATAGGAAAGCTGCCTTACACCAAGTCCATCAAGTTGGTCCATCTAGCTCAGTATTGTCCACACTGACTGCCAGCAGCTCTCCAGAGTTTTCAGATGGGGTCTGTCCCATCCCCACCTGAAGATGCCCGGGATTGAACCTGGGACCTTCTGCATGCAATGCACCTGCTCTACCACTCAGCTACGACTCTCCTGCAAATGCAAATCCATTTTAAAATGTATTCAGTTTTGTTCCTGGCTTCAGGGATGATTGATTGATTGATTTGAGCCAGCCTTTCCCAACCTGATGTCCTCCAGACATTTTGGACTGCAACTCCAAGCATCCCCGGCTGTTGCTGTGCTGGCTGGGGCTGATGGGGGTTGTAGTGCAAAATATCCACAGGGCACCTGGTTGAGTTACGCAGATTTATACCATTTTTTGCCCCACCTTTCTGAAAGCTCAAGGCATCTTACAACCCAGGCCTCAAAGCCAGAATAAAAACAACAGTAGAAACCAACATCCTACACACATTGCAATCACAGTAAATAAAAGCATTCCCAACTACTCTACCATCCGCTGATCTTAACACCCAGGCAGGTCGGTGTGGGTGGAAGCCTTCCTTCAGACATTTGGGGCCCAACTTGTTTGGGGCTTTACATCTCAGTGTTAATGTCATATAAAATAATATAGATTCTGTAAATGATTACACCGTATATTTTATTTTTTTTTAAAAAGGAAAAACCTTAAAATATACAGGAAGCCAGATTTTGGCTGAATATCAGGAAAATCTTCCTAACTGTTAGAGCAGATCAACAATGGAACAAATGACCTAGGGAGGTGGTGGGCTCTCCAACCCTGGAGGCGTTCAAGAGACAGCTGTTGGGTGTGCCTTAAGTTGGACTCCTGCATTGAGCAGGGGGTAGGACTCAGTGGTCTTGTAGGCCCCTTTAACTCTGCTATTCTATGATCCTATGATAACAATAATACAAAGATCACAGTAAAAGCCAAACCAGCATGAAGCAATAAAGAATAACAAAAAGCCAATACAATAACTCATTTTGCACATGAGAAAAAAAAACTCTAAAAGTTAAGAAACCAAGCCACCACCATCAAACTGCAGAGACAATTTTTAAAAATGATGTTAAAAGTTGGTAAAAAATATTAAAATGGTTGGGAAGGTGCTCCTGGGATATTAATATGGGTGGCAGGTGGACCTTTCTAGGGAGGGTGCTCCACAACCAGGGAGACCCCCCCCCCAAAAAAGACCCTGTCCCTAATGACCACCTTCCATATTCCAGAATGAGGGGCCACTCAGAGAAGGCTCTCTGTTGATTATTTTATGGCATGGGAAAGTACGTATGGGAAGAATGTTTCTACAAAAGACATTCCTCCAACATTCAAAGGAAGCTGCCTTATACTGAGTCAGACTATTGGTCCATCTAGCTCAGTAATGTCTACACTGACTAGCAGCGGCTCTCCAAGGTTTTGGACAGGTGTCCCTCCCACCTCTACCTGGAAATGCCGGGGATTGAACCTGGGACCTTCTGGTCTTCCACTGAGCTACGGCCCTTCCCATTTGTTGCCAGTGTTGTGAGTGACATTTATATTTATATTCTGCCTTTCACCCAAGACTTGCTCCCAAAGTGGCTTACAAGTGAATCCACCCAAGGTCCAACGTAGTCAGAGAAACTTACCTAAAAACTTACCTAGATTTCAGCTGAACATCAGGAAAAACTTCCTAACTGTTAGAGCCATACGACAATGCAACCTATTACCTAGGGCGTTGGTGGGCTCTCCAACTTTGGAGGCATTCAAGAGGCAGCTGGACAGCCGTCTGTCGGGAATGCTTTGATTTAGATTCCTGTATTGAGCAGGGGGTTGGACTTGATGGTCTTATAGGCCCCTGCCAACTCTACTATTCTATGATTCTATGAAACCATGGAGTTTCATTCAGGTCGAGCAAGCAGGCCAACAGAGTGAGGATGGATCCCTTCATCCCTCCTCGGCTAGTCTGCTTGGTTTCCATACTGGCTGCAAAGGATGGCTAATGCACATCTCTGTCCCTTCTCTGCTAGCTCACTTGGTAGAAGGATTTTTTTTTCACTACCCTATGAAGGGGCTAGTAAAGCTGCATTCCCATGCAGGCCATAGAGAAGGGAGGTCCCATCACCTTCACAGCCAGCTTGGAGATGCAAGCTACTAAAAGAGGGAGGAAGCGAGTTTGTGGGCTTATTTGCACGGCTCAGTTAGAGATGTTGATGTGGAAAAGTTCTCGCGCTGTTCCCTCCAGGGTGGGAGCCAGAAGGAGCTGAGGTTCAGCCAAGGGCAAACCAAACCAATCAAGTGGCTTGGGAAATGCTCGAAACTGCTTGGAAGTTGCTTAAAAACACTATATTAGAAGCTCAACTGGAGTGCATACCACAGATCAGAAAAGGTACTGCCAGGGCCAAGAAGATGCCAGCATGGTTAACAAGCAAAGTCAAGGAAGCTCTTAGAGGCAAAAAGTCTTCCTTCAGAAAATGGAAGACTTGTCCGAATGAAGAAAATAAAAAAGAACACAAACTCTGGCAAAAGAAATGCAGGAAGACAATAAGGGATGCTAAAAAAGAATTTGAGGAGCACATTTCTAAGAACATAAAAACCAACAACAAAAAATTCTATAAATACATTCAAAGCAGGAGACCATCTAGGGAGACAATTGGACCCTTGGATGATAAGGGAGTCAAAGGTATACTAAAGAATGATAAGGAGATTGCAGAGAAGCTAAATGAATTCTTTGCATCTGTCTTCACAGTGGAAGATATAGGGCAGATCCCTGAACCTGAACTAACATTTGCAGGAAGGGATTCTGAGGAACTAAGACAAATAGTGGTAACGAGAGAGGAAGTTCTAAGCTTAATGGACAATATAAAAACTGACAAATCACCGGGCCCGGATGGCATCCACCTGAGAGTTCTCAAAAAACTCAAAGGTGAAATTGCTGATCTGCTAACTAAAATATGTAACTTGTCCCTCGGGTCCTCCTCTGTGCCTGAGGACTGGAAAGTGGCAAATGTAACACCAATCTTCGAAAAGGAATCCAGAGGGGATCCCGGAAATTACAGGCCAGTTAGCTTAACTTCTGTCCCTGGAAAACTGGTAGAAAGTATTATTAAAGCTAGATTAACTAAGCACATAGAAGAACAAGCCTTGCTGAAGCAGAGCCAGCATGGCTTCTGCAAGGGAAAGTCCTGTCTCAGTAACCTATTAGAATTCTTTGAGAGTGTCAACAAGCATATAGATAGAGGTGATCCAGTGGACATAGTGTACTTAGACTTTCAAAAAGCGTTTTGACAAGGTACCTCACCAAAGGCTTCTGAGGAAGCTTAGCAGTCATGGAATAAGAGGAGAGGTCCTCTTGTGGATAAGGAATTGGTTAAGAAGCAGAAAGCAGAGAGTAGGAATAAACGGACAGTTCTCCCAATGGAGGGCTGTAGAAAGTGGAGTCCCTCAAGGATCGGTATTGGGACCTGTACTTTTCAACTTGTTCATTAATGACCTAGAATTAGGAGTGAGCAGTGAAGTGGCCAAGTTTGCTGACGACACTAAATTGTTCAGGGTTGTTAAAACAAAAAGGGATTGCGAAGAGCTCCAAAAAGACCTCTCCAAACTGAGTGAATGGGCGGAAAAATGGCAAATGCAATTCAATATAAAGAAGTGTAAAATTATGCATATTGGAGCAAAAAATCTGAATTTCACATATACGCTCATGGGGTCTGAACTGGCAGTGACCGACCAGGAGAGAGACCTCGGGGTTGTAGTGGACAGCACGATGAAAATGTCGACCCAGTGTGCGGCAGCTGTGAAAAAGGCAAATTCCATGCTAGCAATAATTAGGAAAGGTATTGAAAATAAAACAGCCGTTCTGATTTCAATTATTTCAAGATTTGTTATTTGCGTTTCCAAATTGCAATGAGATGAATAATTATGCACAATTCCCACAGGTAGGTACAAAATCTTCTGTGACAAAAGCACTAAGGCAATAACCATAAGGTCTCAGCTCCCATTATGCCATTGGCACCTACACAGGTCTACTCTAATTAGGAAAGGTATTGAAAATAAAACAGCCGATATCATCATGCCGTTGTATAAATCTATGGTGCGGCCGCATTTGGAATACTGTGTACAGTTCTGGTCGCCTCATCTCAAAAAGGATATTAGAGAGTTGGAAAAGGTTCAGAAGAGGGCAACCAGAATGATCAAGGGGATGGAGCGACTCCCTTACGAGGAAAGGTTGCAGCATTTGGGGCTTTTTAGTTTAGAGAAAAGGCGGGTCAGAGGAGACATGATAGAAGTGTATAAAATTATGCATGGCATTGAGAAAGTGGATAGAGAAAAGTTCTTCTCCCTCTCTCATAATACTAGAACTCGTGGACATTCAAAGAAGCTGAATGTTGGAAGATTCAGGACAGACAAAAGGAAGTACTTCTTTACTCAGCGCATAGTTAAACTATGGAATTTGCTCCCACAAGATGCAGTAATGGCCACCAGCTTGGATGGCTTTAAAAGAAGATTAGACAAATTCATGGAGGACAGGGCTATCAATGGCTACTAGCCATGATGGCTGTGCTCTGCCACCCTAGTCAGAGGCAGCATGCTTCTGAAAACCAGTTGCCGGAAGCCTCAGGAGGGGAGAGTGTTCTTGCACTCGGGTCCTGCTTGCAGGCTTCCCCCAGGCACCTGGTTGGCCACTGTGAGAACAGGATGCTTGACTAGATGGGCCACTGGCCTGATCCAGCAGGCTCTTCTTATGTTCTTATGTTCTTATGAAACTCCCCTGCGAGGAAAGGTTACAACGCTTGAGGCCTTATAGTTCAGAGAGGAGGTGACTAAGAGAGGATATGAGGGAGGTGTGAAAAATACGCACGACGTGGAGAAAGTGGATAGCGTGGAGTTGTTTTTCTCCCTCGGTCATAACACTGCAACTTGGGGACATCCAGTGAAGTTGAACATCAGAAGTTTTAGGGCAGACAAAAGAAAGTACTTCTTCACACAGCACATAGTTAAACTTTGGAATTTGCTCCCGCTGGATGTAGCGATGGCTACTACCTTGGATGGCTTTAGATAAATTCATGAGGACAAGGCCGTCTGTGGCTCTGTCTCCATTGTCAAAGGCCTCTGAATATCAGTTGCTGGGAATCACAAGGCGGGGAGAGTGCTGTGGCACTCAGGTCCTGGTTGTGGACTTCCCACCGGCATCTGGTTGGCCACTGTGAGAACGCGACGCTGGACTGGATGGGTCTTTAGACCTGATTCAGCACGGTTCTTCTTATGCTGTTATGTCTCTGGGGCTTGCTGGTGGCAAAGATGCCAACCCTTGGGAGCAGCCCTGCTGTTAGCCTGCAGAGGCTTCAGGCCCTTGGCTAGAAAAACAATCCAAATTCTGGGCGCTTCTTTCCAAACAGTCCTCACATAAGGCAATGTAGTTTGGCCAAAAACAGTAGCTTGATGTTGTCACTCATTCCTCCTCTGCAGCAGCGAAACGTTTGTGTAGCATATTTCCAAACTGTTACCAGGTGGGTGTGCTGACTCCACAGCTTTTGCACAGGGCATTTGAACTCAAAGACTTCTTTTTCACGCACATACACACACATATCCCTCCATGAAGAGCCAGCGATACAAATGCTAACTGGGAAGAAGTTGAAGCAGCGTACTCTTGGTTTTGACCGGCTAGGAATATAGTTCGGGGTGTTTCATCAGCCAGCTGTCTAGAGCAGCACAAAATTTTGCCCCAATGTTTTTCAGGTGCTTTGCAGCTGTTAAAAATGCATGGACCTTGCCTTTGCTGTCTCCCGCTCCCCCAGTAGGCTTAACAAGGGAAAAGTCAGGGCATGACTGGGCTGGCAGCTAAGTAAGTTCCTGCCTCTAGACAGTGGCCAGGTGAGCCGTACCGGGAGATTTGCTGCAGGGCTAAGATAGGAAGCTGATGTTTAGAGATTGCTCACCTCGGAGGCTGTCATTGTCTCTCCTTCCTTTTTCCTTTCTTGTTTCCCCCCTTTCATATATATTGGAGGGCCCGAGGAAGCAAAAATGCCCCATCAAGTTTTGAAGTATGTGTAGGCACTAGCCTTGGAGGCATTTAGAGACAACAAAGAAAATCTCAATGCTGCAGTCAAGAGACTGCCGTTTTCTACACTGGCACATTGCTCCGTGCTCCAGAATGGATTCCCAAGTGGGGAAAGAAAACAAAATGCCTGTTGACTAAAGAATGTATGATCTGAACCAGGGGTAGGCAACCTGGTTCCCTCCAGATGTTCAGGACTACAACTCCTGTCATCCCTGACTATTGGGCTTGCTGGCTGGGGCTGATGGAGCTGGAGTCCCAAGAACATCTGGAGGGCAGAAGGCTGCCTATCCCTGCCCTAAATCAACAGAGTGGTATTCAAATAATAAAATAAATGCATTGGGTTTAGGGTTGCCAGGTTCCTGGCCTGAGACTGATCCTGTATCTTTAGGAGAAGAGAAAGTCAGCCAAGTGCAGGTGTTCTTGCAACTCTGTAATGGGAAAAAACACAAGGTGGAATTCTCCCTTCCCCCTGCACAACTTTTAAAGATACAGAAGACCTCTTGGTTGCCAGGCCCATTTCTCATTACAGTGTTGCAAGAACACCTGCACTTGGCTGACTTTCTCTTCTCCTAAAGATACAGGATCAGTCTCAGGCCAAGAACCTGGCAACCCTAATTGGGTTGTATTCAACTAAGTTCTAATCAAAGTAGACCCATTCAAATGAGTGAAACTAAGGTAGTCATGTCTGTAAACGTCAATGGGTCTACTGTGAGTAGGAATCAGCATTGAATGCCACCCATAGTCTTCAACCTTTTCAGACATGGGGCTGACCCACCTTAAGTCCAAATGTGCATTTGGGGATTTGCTTCTCAGTTTTTAAAAATATATACTTGGATATATGGCAGTGCTGCTATTGCAAGCCATCTCAGGTCAGCTTGCAACCCCCCTTAGGTTAGATTCAAACCCCAGCTCAGCCATGAAGATCACTTTGGGGCCAGTCAATTTCCTAACCTATCTCATGGGATTGTTGTGAGGAGAAAAGTGGGAAGGGGAACCCTAGGCACTTCCTTGAGCTCTGTTGAGGAAACACCGGAAATATATGTAACACAGCCCAGTCTCTCTATCTCATTTTTCAGATAGCTACAAACACTTATAAAAGACAAAATTAAGCAATAGCCCCCAAGCATGGGCATCCGCAGAAATGTTTACAGTGCGGGGAACAAAGTAGAGCACCGAAAGGGGAGAGCAGGCTAGTTTCTTAGGGAAAAAATGAAAAATGTGTTGCCTGTACATTTTGCCTCATATCCCAGGTTCTACAAATGCTAGAAACTTGCTCTTTAAAAAAAAAAAAGGAAAGATGGGAATATGGTTCCTCCAGGGTGGGGGAAGAAACCGTGCCTCCTTACCTCCAGCTCATGGAGCCCATAGCACCCAAGCACCACACATGGCAAAAAGGGGGTAGAAGGGAGGTGACCGAACCTAGGAGTCCCTGTAGGGCTACTGTTGCTAAAACAAATCAGTGGATAACATAACAGCGGAAACAAGAAGCAACACAGGAGAAATGTTCGGTTTTTAGCAGACCGGTCATCCTCAAATCTTTTCCAGGCCTTTCTGTGCAGAAAGCTCATTTCCTCCATTAAGGTGATGGTAAAGAGTTAACGTGTCTAATTTGGGTCTGAAAGGGGTGCTGCCCTTGGCAGGATGTGTCTCGAGCTTCTCGATGACCCTCTTTGTCCATCCTACAGGTTATGAGCAGTCGTTTCCTGCCCTACGAGAACATTGTCACAGATGTTGTTCTAAGCCTCGATGAGGATACGGTGCTTTCAACCACTGAGGTGAGAACTTTTTTTGTTCAAGTCTTCTGGCTGCTCACCTTTGGCCTCTGCGTTTCTCTATTTGTGCTTGCGATGTAGTGGAATCCACAACTGCTGGCTAAACAATGGACCTGGGACATTGCATTGTCCAGAATTGCACACTTGGCCCTTTCTGGCATTAGTTGTTAGACCATATTCCTCAGATCTTGACTAGCATCACTAACACACCCTCTGCACTGCTGCAGGTGAAAAGGATAAATGCATTTTTCCTAGAGGGTGGAAGTGAGCCCAGCATGAAGATTCACACACAAGACCATAAAGCAGGGATGGGGGATTTGTGGCCCTTCAGATGTTGATGGATTCCAACTCCCCATCAGTCCCAACCAGCATGGCCAATGCTCAGGAATGATGGGAGTTGTGGTCCAGCAACATCTGGAGGCCCACAAGTTCCTCATCCCTGGCATAAAGAAATCCAGGAACCAGTACAACTGCCAAAGAGTGCTAATAAATAGTATGCATGATCTGATTTCTATGAGGATAGGATCATCTAGCTCAGTATTGTCTGCAATGAGTTGGGAACCTTTGGCCCTCTAGATGTTGCTGAACTACAACTCCCCATCAGCCCCAGCAAGTATGGCCAATAGCCAGGGATGGGAGTTGTAATTCAGCAACATCTGGAGGGCCAAAGGTTCCCCCCTCACTTGGTCATACACTAACTGGCAACAGCTCTTCAGGGTTTCAGGCAGGAGCTTTCTCCAGCCCCACCTGAAAACACTAGAGATTGAACCTAGGACCTTCTGCATGCAAGGTAGATGCTCTACCACTGAGCTATGCTCCATTTTAATTAAAGAGAGGACACTATTTAGCTACCCAGCTCTACTCCTCCCATTCAGTTCTAGTCCAGATAATTCCATTGAGATGGCAAAGAAGGTGAGATGTTGAACTGCATTCAGTGGTCGTGTCATGGCCCTTCAGTCCTGTATAAAACTTTGTTCCTTCTCATGTCTGTTGGATGCAGAAAACATTCCACAAAAGCAGCAAAGTTGCAGAATTCAAGTTTTCTGAACACAGGATTTTTGGTTGATCTTAACACTTCTTTTCCTTTTTTAAGAGCCACATTTTCGTAACCCTGGCCTAGTGCCGCCCTCTCGGAGCAACATCTCTGCTTGTAAAGCAAACATTTCCACACTGATGCCTATATTTGATTCCCTCCCTCCCACGTATCAGAGCTGAGCCCAATCTCTCTTTAAATGAAAGGAGATTCGTTGTATTTGAAACTTGAGAGCTGTTGTGCCAAGAGGAAGATTGCACTCAAGGAAAAAGACACACACACACACAAGCCCACTGTAGAAAACCAATTTTTACTACTGGGATGAGTATTGATTTCTAGAACCTCTTTCTGCAAAGAGAAGGAGGAGATGGGTGGCCGTTTATATAAGACTGCAATATATCGGAAATACATTATTAATGGCAGCTGTGGGTCTTTATTCTCCCTTTCAATTTTAGCGCTTTCCTTTTCCTCTTTTTCTGTAGATTGTTCTCTCTTTCATCCTCTCCCTTAAATGGACAAATTCTCATTGGAAGTGTCAAATGCTGTTGCTTTGCAGAGGGAATGGGGGACATGTGGCCCTCTAGGTATTGTTGAATCCCAACTCTCATCAGCCCCAGTCAGCTGGGGCAGTAGTCAGGGATGATGGGAGTTGTAATCCAGCAATATCTGGACAGCTACAGGTTCCCCATCCCTGCTTTGGAGATAAAGCTGTTGTTGCTTCCAAGATTGAGGAAGTGCAAGTGTTTGGGAGATCCAACTGCTCCTCCCCTGATCTTTTCACCTGCCAACCCCACCTACTGTTGCCAGCGCACCCCCCCACGGGTCCACGGTTCATCCCCTCTCCCTGGATCCCCAGCACTCCCCCTCCCCCCACAGGTCACCAGTGCTCCCTCTCCCCATGGGTGGCCAGTGGTCCCACCTCCCTCCCCCCCATGGGTTACCAGTGCTCCCTCTCCCTTTCCCCAAAGGGTCACTAGCACTCACCCCATGGATCACCAATACTTCCCCTCCTCCATGGGTCACCAGCCCTCCCTCTCCCCCATGGGTCTCCAGCCCTTCCTCCCCATGGGTCCCTTCCCCCCACAGGTCACCCCACCCACCCCCACCCACTAACTGACCCACCAAGGGCCAGGCCTGGTCAGGACTAGCTGCCACCACCAGGCACCTCATTCACTTCTGCCCCACTGATCTGCTCGCCGTGCACATCTCCACCAGTGGGTGACCCACGCGACCCCACCAGGCAACCCACGCAACTCACCCTCTGCTGCTGCTGCTTCCCTTGCGGTGGCACCTTGAGCGAGCAGCAATACCACTGCCACTCTGCCTCGCCTCTCATCATCGCACTATGTGTAAATGCTTCTGCTGAGAAACATGGTAGTGTAGGAAGATAAAAGGCAATTGGATCTTGCACTGATGGAAGCTCTGTTGAACTGGACCCCACACGGTACTGTGCAGATATAGAGTGAAGTTAGTGTAGTTTGGTACACATTTTAGGGAGCAGGACTCACCTCTCCTATAGACACTGCTGAGATTTATTTTAACAAGATTTATATTTATTTGTTTATTATTTGATTTATATCCCACCCTTCCTCCCGTTAGGAGCCCAGGGCGGTATTTATATACCGCTTAATCATCAAGACCTCTAAGCAGTTTTTGTAAAATAGCAGTCCCTCCCGCCCCTGGTGGTGCTCTGGTATGCCAGGGATGGGAAACCCCAGACCTGGGGGCTAAATGCAGCCCACAAAGCCTCTCCATCTGACCCTTGGAACACACCCCAGCTGCACCCACTACTGGCTCTGTTTTGCACCCTCCGTGAGTGCTTTTGCCTGGCTGGAAGATGAGCACTGATGATGCGCCTTGCTTGTCTGGATGAAGAATAGAGAGGGGCGTGTAGAAACTAAGCTACTTTACAAAGATAAAATGTACATTCATTCAACTTTTGGGTTGCTGCGCTGGGTGTGCTTCCTGAGACATCCCTGCACAGTGACTCATGCAGAGGCACCACAAGTGACTTCTTCTGAGGGTGGCTCATCCTGGTGCATACCTGCATTAAGTGTGCTTGGATGCTTCCTTACTTATGAATCTGCAGAAACAGGCCAGGGACTCCTTTCCCACGTAGGAGGCTCCATATAGCTTATGAGTCTAATCACCATTATCTTGTAGGACTGACGTGAACCCAGAGCCGTTGTTGATGAAGTCAAGATATTTTGAAGCAGCCTTCCCCAACCTGGGGCTTTCCAGATGATGCTGGAGTACAACTCCATCATCCCTGACTATTGGCCGTCTTGGGTGGGGCTGATGGGAAGTTCAAAAGATCTGGAGATCACCAGGCTGGGGAAGGCTGTTTTAAAGCTTCTTGAATCCCATGCCAGACGGCAAGCAGCCTCTTATTCCCCAATTTAGCATTTGACAATATTTTCCTGTTTGAAACCTGCTTTCAAGTTTGAATGATAAAACCTGGAAAGAAAAACAAAACCAAATGGCTTCGTTCTGTTCTTTCATCTTTTATTGGTAATGAAGGCTTTGCCCTTTTCATTCATAATGAAATGAAGCATTAAGCCTTTTTATTCCTCCGAGTAGGAGTCCAAAGTTCCATCTCCTGTGGTGGAAGGGACTTGTGTGTATCTCCTAATTAGGAATCTGTGTGGGCTGCGAGAAGGGTGGAAAGCAGACTGAAGAGGCTGGCAGGTGGGCTTGCTTGTCCCTCCCACAGACATCAGATAACCTGCATTGCTTCAACACCTCCACTTCAGAGGGGAATTATTAAAGTGAGCTGGAAGAGTCACATCCAGCATGTCTTCTGCAGTGATAATTAACGTTCATTTTGCACGGGAACGGAGAGCCTCTGGCCCTCCAGATCTTATTCAGCTCCAACTCCTGTCAGCCTCAGCCAGCATGGCCAGTGGTCAGGGATGCTGGGAGTTGTAGTCCAGCAAATATCTAAGCTACATCTCCATCCCTGATTTTGCACCAATGTGATGCTGGAGGTAATGTGACACGGTCCTGTCTAGAAGGAACACTGTCAAGATGAAAGAAAGTCCTCTACATCAGAACTGGGCACTGATTTCTTTATTTCTGACTTGTTTATTTTTTATACCACCCTTCAATCATATTCCCAGGGCAGTTTACAGAAATAATAAACTAATTCCAATAAAAAAAGGCGGGAGAGGGGGTAAGCTAAAAGCCACACATTTATCAAAGCAGCATAAAACAAGATCCAGCTTGCATCTAAAAAGCTCAGGAAAATAAAAATGTCTTTGCCTGGATCCAAAAAGGCAATAAAGAAGGCCCAGGCGAACCTCTTTGGGGGAGAGCATTCAGCAATGGGGGTGCCACCACTGAGACGGCCTTTTCTCTGGTAGGCACCCACCTCTTCTCAGATTTAAAGGAAAGGTGAGATTTTCTTGTTGGGTAAAGAGCAACCCCTACCCCCCCCCAAAAAATGTAGTCAAATGGAAGAAATCATTAATAGCACCAAGATTATTGTCTTTCTGAAGAAGTGGTATTATAGGGGGTTATCTCTAAAGCGTAGTGCTAGAACACCTGCTTTGCATACCAGGCCCAATCCCTGGCATCTCCACTTAAAAGGATCAGGTAGCTGGTGTCAGGAAAGGTCTCTGCCTGTGACACTGGAGTACCACTGCCAGCCAGCCAGTTGGACAATACTGGCCTAATTGGAGTCCCTAGATGAGGGGCAGGGGAGTGCCTCTTGCTTGTCTGGGTGGTGGTTAGAGAGGGGCACGTGCGCATGGGTAGAAAGTCGCTTGCTGTACAAAGACAAAATGTATATTTGTCGCCTCACCCACTTTTGCCTCTGGCTCTGCCCACCACTGCCATATGGCCCTTGGGAAGTTGTCTAGAAGGGAATGTGGCCCTCAGTCTTTAAAAAGGTTCCCCCCGCCGCCGCCTTGATCATTGATAGGGAAGCTTTCTTTTTTTTGTCACGGGCCATGCTCCATTAGGGGTCAGCTGTCAGGGCAGCATAGGGCAGGGACAGAGCCAAAAGTGGATGCCACCCCCTTCCTCACCTAACAGGCTGCCAAGAGATGGCTAGAGTGCTCTTGCCAGAGGTCTGAACTGATCGCTTGCAGAGGGCTTTTGAAATTATGCCATGGGCCACAGGTTGCCCACCCTTGCCCTAGATGGTAGGGAGAGTTTGAACGCTATAGTGGGATGAGGTTATGCTAGCTCATGGCCCACCCTTGACTCCAAAAACCAGATTCATCATTTGGCATGTGACCCAGCCTCAGGATGTGTGTGTTGTCCCTCACTTTTCCAAACTAACTTTCAATGCAGAAAGATCTGATAATAACTGGAAGAAGAAAAGGAGGGGGTACTTACTTTTTTCATGTACCCTTCCCATTACATCTTCATTTGAATCCCCCATAAAATAGACTCAGTGAAAGAAGATGTTTTCATTTGAATGTGGTGAAACTCCCATAATGCATCACTTCAGCAAGGATGCTGTGGACCCCTGGTTTCTCATAGGAAGTCAGCCACAGGAGTGCATTATGGGAGTTGTGGTAGGCACTCCTGTGTTCACCATCTGTTTTGCTTGCCCACTGAAGCTAACTTAAGAAATCTTTTTAAAGGGTGGTGAGGTGTGTGTGGTAAGCTGATGTTTAGCTGGATGGAGAGAATAGAAGACTGACATTTTCAACAGAAGGAAACAGTGGCACTTTTTTTTCCTCCTTCAATGAAAGTGAATAAAAGCAGCAACTTTCTTGTTCACACCAGTAAACACACGATTCCCATGCACACACAATTCTCTGCCACTTGTAAACTTTTTCTGTGCACAAGTCGTGCCTACAAAATGTTAATGCGATTCTCTGGAGCTCCCGACTCCTGTTAACAGGAAAACATTAAAATGTGCATAATTACAGGGCAAAATGTCAAGCAGTCAGTTTAATTTACTGATGAATACACAGAATTAATGTTTTGCAACAGTTCCCAAGATTGCAAATTATAAATTAGTGGAAAGGTAATATTTTGTTTTGCTGACATTTTTGAGGCTGTTTGATTACCACTTGCCACATACGTTCTGTTTGCTTTCCTTGCCTGCAGGTGGATTTTGCCTTTACGGTTTGGCAGAGCTTCCCAGAGAGGATTGTAGGCTACCCTGCCCGCAGCCATTTTTGGGACAACACCAAGGAGAGGTGGGGCTACACATCTAAATGGACTAATGACTATTCCATGGTATTGACCGGAGCTGCTATTTACCACAAGTAAGAATCAAGACCATCACCTGTGTTTAAAACCAGCTTTAAAGAGAAATATTGCTTGGGCACACTCCCACCTTCACTCTGAGCAACTCCGTTTAACCGGGTTTTCAGAGTTGGATTTTAACCCATGTTTATGATGGACACACAGAATGCCAAAATGTGGGGAAACTGGATGAGCTGGCACACTTAGAGGAGGGGCATACAGGAGAAGGGAACATGCAATCCTTCATTCTGTTCCTGTTCCCAACTCACATTCTCCTCACAATTCAGTGAAGGGTGAGCAGGAACATAGAAAGCCGCCTTATACCAAGTCAGACCATTGGTCCATCTAGCTCAATATTGCCTACACTGACTGGCAGAGGCTCTCTGGGGCTTCAGATGGGACATTCTGAGCTCTAACTGGAGATGCCAGGGGGTTGAATGTGGGACCTTTTGCATGCAAGGCAGATGCTCTACCAGTGAGCTACAGCCCTTCCCCAGGGAAGTCCCTAGTCCAGGGATGGGGATCGTGTGGCCCTCCAGATGTTGTTGGATTCCAGCTCTCATCAGTGCCAGCCAGCATGGCTCATTATGGGCACTGTAGTCTTAAAGGTACCACTGGATCCACTTTTTTTTTCTGCTATAGCCAAATGCTGCTACTAAGAACATAAGAGGATGGGGGAGAAATTTGGTTGAGTCCGCATTTTGATGCAAATCCACCTAATTCATAGGAACATCAGAAGAGCCTGCTGGATCAGGCCAATGGTCCATCTAGTCCAGTATCCTGTTCTTACAGTGGCCAACCAGTTGCCCATGGGAAACCCACAAGCAGGACCTGAGTGCAAAGAGCACGCTCCCCTCCTGCAGTTTCCAACAACCAGTATTCGGAAGCATACTGCCTCCACCTATGGAGGCAGAGCATAGCCATCATGGCTATTAGCCATTAATAGCCTTTTCCTCCATGAATTTATCTAATCTTTTAAATCCATCCAAGTTGGTGGCCATCACTGCCTCTTGTGGAAGTGAATTCCATAGTTTAACTATGTGTTGTGTGAAGAAGTACTTTATTTTGTCTGTCCTGAATCTTCCAACATTCAGATGTCCACAAGTTCTAGTGTTATGACAGAGGGGGGGAAAGCTTTTCTCTATCCACTTTCTCCATGCCATGCATAATTTTATACACTTCTGTTGTGTCACCTCTGACTCACCTTTTATCTAAACTAAATACTGATTTCCAGGGATGGATTCTTCTGATTTCCAGGGATGGATTCCTCTGTATCTTTGTTTATGCTACAGTACCAACTCCCCCACAATGCAATTCTGTTGTACCAAGTCTCCCACAATGCAACTCTTTGCCAGTTATGTCACCAACAGTGACCTGAATCTGTCTTACTTCTCCATAAACATAATGTCTTGGGTTGGGTGGCTTGGAAAAGTGCCCTCAGATCTATAGAAGCTCTTTGTGAGCTGGTTTTGGTTGGTGGTGAGACACTTTTCACATGCTCAGAGATGTTTATTCACCTGGTCCTAGGGCTGAGCTTTGACACCTGTTAAAAATAGGTGGAAATGGTTTATAGATGGAACCATGACTTTGATCACTTCTGTCTTTTCCTCTCCTATTACATTGTTCATTTTTGTGTTTACATAGCAAATCTTAAAACACCAAGGGAGATTCTACAGGGATTAGGTTTGAGTTTCTCCTTAGTAGATGACTTTAATTCCCAGTTTCAGGTTCTGGTAATCATTACTATGTTTTTCTGGATCTCTTTGATGCCATTTGTACTACAAAAACAGTCTAAATGTTCCCTTTCATGGGGAAATTATAGACCTCAAAGAATCCCCCAAATTAATCAAAAGGGCTGAGCTAAAACACCCCTTGACATCAAGGAAAGATGGACTTGCCCCCAGCAACTCAAGGTTTGTGTTGGCTGACCATCAAATATATTAAGCCAGCCACCGCTGCAGTGTACTGGTGTGGTCCTTGTGATTCAGGGTTGTTTGGAATTGTTTGTTTATTGGGATTGCAGAAGAACAGAGTTGCTGAAGGAAGCCTCATATTACATTCAAATGAGTTGTCAATGTATTCTCTTTTCTCTTTCCTTTGAAGGACAGCCCCAGGCAAAATCTAATTTTTGTCAGGCCCACAGCAGAATCGTAGGGCCAAGAGTCAGGTCTCCTTAGATGAAGGGTCCACAACTGATAACCCCTGGTCAAATCTGTTCCCCTCCCTGCAAACACACATATAAAAAGAGTACTTCATGTGTCCCCCCCCCGCATACACACCAACCCTCTTCCCTCCTCTTTCCACCTCTGTGATTCCTCAGATTGTTTGGAAGGATTAATGATAGAGTTTCGGGTATCACTATTCATACACTAGCCACTTTAAAAAGAATGAAAGCCTCTGGACTGCTTTACTGGGCTTCTAGGTCAACATCCAGTTTATCAGACAGTTGCAGGTTTGTCAACGCTGGACTTACTGTGTAACCAGAAGCTATAGACCATCATCCCCACTCTGCCTGTCTAGAACACGGGCAGCCAATGCAGTGCCCTCCATATGTTGTGGACTACTACTACCATCAGCTCCAGCCAGCATGGCCAATGGTCAGGGATGAAGGGAGTTGTAGTCCAACAACATCTGGAGGGCACCACATTGGCTTCCTCTGTTCTTCAACAGTTACATCACATGTTGTTAAGCAGCTACTATTGGTCAACTGTTTTAGGAAGCTAGGAATATAGGCAGCTGTCTTCTACTGAGTCAGTCCATTGGTCCATCTGGGCTCAGTATTGTCTACTCTGACTGGCAGCAGCTCTCCAGAGTTTCAGGCAGGAGCTTTTCTCAAATCTACCTGAAGCTGTTGGGGATGGAACCTGGGGCTTTCTGCATGCAAAGCAGATGCTCTACCGCTGAGCTATGGTCCTTCCCAATTTCCACCCATTGTCAGAAGGGCACAGGCAAGAGGTGGGTGGTGAGTCTTGTCCCATTCCCCACATATTTGCCTCTCATCTATCCCAAGTGAAAATGTCTAAGGAAGAGGAAAAGGATGGAGATGGAGTCTGCCAGTGAGAGGGGAAACCATTTCCCCTTCACTTGGACATGCCGTTTCTGGGCTTGCTCACTGGGCACAAGGAGGGAAGGGGGCTTGGGCGACCATCCTGAACTGAAAGTAGCCCAGTCTCAGATGAACATTCATTGATTACCTCAGTGACCCCTTCACCTGATAAGATTGCGTCTATTTTAAATGTATAAGGACTTCCATAATCCTAAAGGAATATAAACTGACTCCTTGTGAGTAAATATTTTCTGCCCTGAGATGGGATTGTTTACTTGTTTTGTTGAACTGTCTCTTTTAGATATAAACTGACCAATGGAGGGTGAGTAACAAATAATAACACGAACTAACCCAGGCCATGCGTTCTTTTGCTGAGGCCCTTCTCCATGTGGCCACTCTGAGGGAGGTACGGAAGGTGGTGACACGAGAACAGGCCTTCTCAGTGGTGGTTCTGGAATCCTCTGCCCAAGGAGTCATGCCTGGTGCCATCACTACCTGGTTTTAGGCCATGTCAGGCAAAAACATGCCTGTTCACCCAGGACTTTGGACCTTTTTTTGCTTATCCATTAGTGGGAGGGGGCTAAGTTGGATCTGTTCTGGTAAGGAGGGAGGGAGGGAGAGAGAGAGAGAGAGAGATCTTTTGTGTTTTAGATTGTTTTCCCCCCTGTGTTTAGTGTTTTACGTTGCTTTGAGAGGGAAAAAAGCATCATCATCATAGCGTGATGCATATGTATGTCGGTTATGATGTTCTGTTTTTATGGTATAATATCTATATATTTGTTTTAAATGTATTGTAATTCATTTGGAGACCTTCAGGTAACAACTAACAAATCTAATGAACAACAACAATAGTAATAATGGCCCCTACCTAATTACACTCAATATATTTATACTGAATGCTGTGGAGACTCATAGAATTATAGAGTTGGAAATGACATTAGAGGCCATCTATTCCAACACCTTGCTTAATATAGGATCTGCAGTGCAGGATACAACTATGGCATTCCGGGAAAGGGCTAAAGGTCAGTGGTAGAGCATCAGCTTTGCATGCACAAGTTCCGAGGTTCAATCCCCAGTATCTCCCAAGTAAGGTTGGGAGAGATTGAATCTGAAATCCTGGTGAGCTACTACCAGTCAGTGTAGACCAGAGATGGAGAACCTTTTTGACCCAGTAGGCCAGATCTTTGGGAGGAGCCATAGCTCAGTGGTAGAGCATCTGCTTTGGGCATAGAAGGCTCCAGGGTTCAATCCCCAGCATCTCCATGTAGGTCTGAGAGATACCTCTGCCTGAAACCCTGAAAAACCACTGCCAGTCAGTGTAGACAATACTGAGTTAGATGGACCAGTGGTCTGACTCAGTATGGCAGCTTCCTATGACAGATGGCCAATTTGCCTCTACCTAAATACCTCAATCAAAGGAGAACCCAGCATGTCCAAGGCAGTTTGTTCCACTCTTACCACTAGGGAGTTTCTCCTAATGCGCAGCTGAAGTCTGCTTCCCTGCAATTTCCACCCTTGCTCTCTGGAGCAGCAGAGAACGAGCCTGATCCATTTTCTGTGTGACGGCCCTTCAGAACGTTGATGGTTGCTGTTATGTCTCCCCTTAATCTTCCCTTTTCCAGACAAACCATGCCCAGTTTTTTCAGCCGCCCTTGCCTTATGCCTCAGGGTGCATAAGAGGTAACCACCCCTAGCTATGGACTGTAGACTTTATGGACAGCACACCTCTTGAACACAGAAGCTGCAAGGTTCCGTACCTAGCCAGTCTGGCTAAAAGGACCTCTTCCTGAAGCCCCTGAGACCCATTCCAAAGCAGAGAATCCTGGGCTAAATGTACTAACACCCTCACCCTGGCATCATGACACTTCCTATGCATCCATATGGTCTACAAAAGTATTGACACTGACTGACGGGTCAGCCAGACACTGTTTAAAGTTTTTTATCCTTTAATCTTTTACGTTCTTTTATTCTCACTCCCTCATATGTGTACGCACATATATACATGTACGTATGTTTGTATGTGTGTGTTTGCATAATGCATTTTATGTATTTTAATTGTATTTTTATGTGCTGTTCTATTGCAGCTGCCCTGAGTGCCCTATTGAAGGGTAGAAGGGCGGGATAGAAATATTTTAAATACATAAGATAAATAAAATTCACTGGCACCTAAATGCACTGTTAAGAGCCATGCAGCCTGACTGCATCCGGCCTCCTATTGGATACTCAACTGATGGGTTTTTTGTTTTTACAGATATTATCACTACCTGTACACTCATTTCTTGCCTGCCAGCCTGAAGAACATGGTGGACCAACTGGCCAATTGTGAGGACATTTTGATGAACTTTTTAGTGTCCGCTGTGACAAAATTGCCTCCAATCAAAGTAACACAGAAAAAACAATATAAGGAAACCATGATGGGACAGGTACGTGTCCAGAGTCAGACTTAACCGTCTTGTGTAAAACATTCCTTAATGCTGTTAGCTAACTGAACTGCCATTTCGAATGTGACAGGGTGAGCCCACACATTCACAGCTAGCCACTTAGCGTGCCATATTCAAGTGCAGAGAGTTATACGTACATATCTGAATGGGCCTGGTTCCAGGTTTATTGTCTGGCAGTCAGCAAACAACCGGCTGGTTATCTTTCATCCCATCTGGGCTACCATGTTGGGAAATGGCACAATTTGGTAACGCGTAATTCTGATGGTTTAATAATGGGATAACCAGAGCGAGCTTTTTCACATGTTAACTGCAATTATCATGTAAATAGTGTATGAAATCTATCCTGAAAGCCCGAGTTTGCATCAAATATGATTGAGAGCATGCATGCTTGTCACTTCACATTTCGGAGGGCTGTATCACCAGTGAAATCAACCACACAAGACTCATAAAAAGGCCCACACGAGTTTCTAGTTCACAAAAAGCCTTACTAGCATTCCTCCCTGCCCACATGCTCCTACTTTAGTCTTCTGCAACACATCCAGAGCCTAAAATGAATTTTAAAAAATGAATCCCTTCTCTTAACAAAGGCTATCCTGATTGTTCTTCAGCTGGTGGCCATTCTTAACTGCCACAAGTGGGAGAACATTTACAAGTCTAAAATAAAACCCTAACACTTTGTGTTGTTAAAACCCTGCAAAATAATTAATATATATAAATAAAATGAAAACTTTGTGCTGTTCAAAAAATAACTTGATGTCATCATCTGAGAGAAGAAATGTTCTCAAACTGCGTTGCAACAGATGTGGTTTTCTATTTTTGAAATGATTCTTTAGTCATTTCTCATAAGAAAATGAGAAGATCACATCAGAATTGCTTCTTTGCTGCCCCCAAACAATTCAGCAGCTTGTGTTAACTGTAGTGATACAATGTGTGGTTTCTTCTTGGCAAGTAGTCTTTCCTTTTCTGGGTTTCCTAAACCTTAAGGGTGCTGCCCACAGATAAGTTGTCATTGATCAAATGTACATATTTGACTTTTGCCTGGGAGTTGGTGAATTAAACTACAGTTATTCTCATGTGCAGCATTCCTTTTAAGTGGCATTCATTTTTAATATGGCTGAAACTTGCTAGGTCAAAATACTCTTTGGGTAGTCTGTTCGGATAAACATGTGTCAATGTATTTCCTAGTGACCCAGTTCACAAGTAACACTAAGCCATGTTTTAACGCTACAAGGATGGATGCTGTTGCGGGGAGGAATTTGGAAGCTTCTGCTGGCACTTTAGGATTACCACATAGTAATTAATGAAGTTTCCTTCTCCGTGACACACAGCCCTGGCTCACACGTAACACAAAGCCATGATTTGGAATTACATGCATGATATTCTGCAAGCCCAAGCAAAGCCTCTGGCTTGAGTGCTCTCCCTTACCCCCTCCCAAGCTGCATGGCTGGGAGGAGGAATACGCTACAATTCAGGTTTCTCTTAAACTACTTCCAATGGTAGTTTAACATAAAACTTTAGTCAATTGCAAAACAAGCCACCTTCAAACCATAGTTTGTGAAACTGGCTTGTTTAAAAAACGGAGGTTTATTTTGAACTACAGTTCCTGGTTCGTATGTAACAAGAAGATAGGAATCTGGGGATTGCTGAACTGAATCTTTTTGTTACTCCTCCCAGCCATGGAAGAGGCAGTGAGTGGAGAGTGCTTAAGCGTAAGGCTTTGCTTGGGCTCACAGAGGCTCACGTACATAACACAAAACCATGGTTTAATGTTATGTGTGAACCAGCCCACTGGCTACTTAGGCATGGCAGCTGAGAGGTCTTGTATCAAATATGTCCAGCTTTCCCCTGGACACATGTGGGTATTGAGGAGTGTCATTGTATGTGATTCAAAGATTCCATTATCTGCGCTTTGTGTGATATCGGCTGTAATTCCACCCATTTTTCTCAGTGCACCCATGGGCTGACCACACACATAGCGTGGAGCAATGAAAGATGTACCACTCTACTCAGCCACTGGAATGGGATTTGGTTTGTTCTGTGAGCCGTAAGGTCCACAGGACAGGAACATAAGAAGAGCCCTGCTGTTTCTGAATTGTGGTTTTTAATTTTTAAAGTTTTTCATTTTATTTTTATTGTAAGCCACTTTGGACAGGTATTTGCTCAGAAAAGCAACCCAAAATTATCTTAAATAACAATTAAAAAATGAGATTAAAAGTGAGCACCTCATTTTAGATGGGGCTTCTCGTATGCAGTTTTTATAAATACTTTCTAATATTAGCATTATTTTAATCTGCAGTTGGATTAACTGTGGGAGCATCTTTTTTGCTGATTTTAATTGTGTTTTTTTTAAAAATCAATCCATCTAAATTTGGTGTGGGGAACCTTGGCCCTCCCAATGTTTCTGAACTACAGCTCCCATCATCCCTGGCCAGTGACGATGCTTGCTGGGGCTGAAGGGAGTTCTGGTTCCGAAACATCGGGAGTGCCTCTTCTGATCTAGGTGATTGATCGAACGTTGCAGGTCTGTTCGTTGACCCACTGTTTGCTTAATTTCTCTTGCAGACTTCCAGGGCTTCTCGGTGGGCTGACCCAGACCACTTTGCTCAGCGGCAGAGCTGCATGAACACTTTTGCCAGCTGGTTTGGCTATATGCCGCTGATCCATTCTCAGATGAGGCTCGATCCTGTGCTCTTTAAAGATCAAGTCTCCATCCTGAGGAAGAAATATCGAGACATTGAACGACTTTGAGGAGCCCTGCTTAAAGGGGGGAGGGAGAGGGGGGATCCGGACTGTTCGGGTGGCCCAGCACAAACCCACTGACTCGTGGAGCCAGACTGAACCAAGAACAAAACAGAAACACAAAATGCAAACTCTTTTAACTTGCCAATGGAAAAGCCAACTAGCGCTGGCTCCAAAGGGAAACCTCCTTGTGTTGGACTTCTTCAAAGCCACCTCACCGGCTGCAGGTTGCTCAAGACTAGGCTGTGTACAGTTTCATTATGGAACATTAAATAATTATTTTTTGAAATGATTGCTATGCAGGTTTAAACTTTTTTAATGATAAAAACCCTATTAAAAACAGAGTTCTTTCTTTAATCAGAATTGTGTTTATTGTTGTTGAGTATTTCAAAGGCAACAGGCTTTTTGAAAATGTTCTTGTAAAAAGGCCTCTTTTTTTTAAAAAAATACTAAATTTGTTGTGTGTGCATGGAGGGGTTATTTTTTATTTTTGTTGGTAAACAGAACCCTACTGGATCAGACCCAAGGACCTACTGAGTCCAGCCTTCTGCTTCCCAAAATAACCAACCAGATGCCTGTGGGAAGCCCATAAGCAGGGCAGGAAGGCAATAGCCCTCTGCTCCCATAGTGCCACTGATGCTGGAGGAAAAAAAATACCTGCCATATATAGCCACTTCAGTGAAAGCTCTTGGGAGAGGTCTCCCACCGTGCCAGACAGAGACAGCCCATTCCACCAACAGTTGCTTAAGCAGAAGCCAAACAGCAAGAAAGAAACAAGGTGTGCTATAGAGTTGTAGGCCAAGGGCTTTCTCTTGGGAGTAGCAGCTACTCTTGCTGTTGAGGATCTTCATTGGGATTGGTAAGGGCCATAGCTCAGTGGCAGAGTCTGTGCTTTTCATGCAGAAGGTCTCTGCTTCAGTCTTCAGCCAGGTAGGGCTGGGAGTGTCCTCTCTCTGAAACCTTGGAGAGCCTCTGCTAGTCAGTGTAGACAGTACAAAGCTAGATGGACCAATGGCGTGACTCAGCATGAGGCAGCTACCTATCTTCCTGCACCTATGTTCCCTCCTTCTCCAGAGTCAGAAGTTGCCTAGGCAGAGCTCCTCGTTCTCTCCCTTTGCCCGGGGGCACAGAAGACAGTATTTTCTTCCTTCTCCTTTGTTCATAAGCATATTTTCATAACCTTATAACTTGATTAGTACACAACAGATCTTTTGCAAACAAAAACAGAAAAGGCATGTCCTGTGCTATCCCCTCAAATTTTTGGATGTATTTAAAGATACAAGGGGAAAGGAGCAGAGCAAAGGTATGTTATGGGGGGAAAAGGCTGCAAATGGAAGAAACAGATGGGAATTCTTTTTATACTGCTGTGCTTTGGACACTTCTCAAATTTGGCAGGATTATGGCACTCAAGGCCTAGAAGCGCCATGACTAATTTCATACAGTTAGGCTAAATGATCTTGATTGTATTAGCATTTACAAAAAGGCATACTGGTTTCCTTCTTGAATTTCTGGAAGAACCTGGCTATTAATCATGTAGGTAAAGTGAAATTCCAATTGAGCACCTCAAATACAAAAAAAACAATCTTCACAAATTACTCTACTCAGAATGACCCACAAAAAAGAAAAATATGCCTGACTACATATCACAGATCTGAAATGTAAGGCTCCAGGCCTCCGTGGACATGCAAGAGTTCTTCCCATTTCTCCTCCTCGGAACAAAACCATGTAAGACAATCAAGGAAAGGAGATCAGTCTTTCTTCTCTCAAAAGAAGGCCTCTTAACTGGGCCCTCAGAAGTCCCATTTTAAGCAAATCTTACTAGGGAAGGAAGCCCCTTTGATCCACCATCTTCAGCTCATTCAGGGATTTCTGTCAGAGCTGGCCCTACCGTTAGGCGGAGCAAGGCAGCCACCTCAGATGGCAAATTCTGAGGGGCAGGGAGTGGACGGAGCTGTGTGTGCTACATAGCCTGCCCTGCACCCCTTAAACTAGCCTGCTGAAGTACGAGTCAACTGCCGACATGGTCAGCTAGAAAGGGAGGAGATGCCATCTTGTTTGCCTCAGGCAGCAAAATGTCTTTGGCTGGCCCTTACTTCAGCTTCCTCTTTTGAGGAGGGGGATGAACTTGGCTAGGAGGCAAAAAAGATCATGGGACTTTCCCAGTCTGCTCTGCAAAGCCCTCCAGGAATTACCCCTCAGTAGCATCAAGCAGCCACCTCTTGGTCACACCAGCTTTCCAGATAGTCCAATCTCCTGGCTCCTTTTCCCATATATATTTTATATAACCGTAATGAGTGTGTCTAGAGTAATCAAGAAGTGTAGCATGATTAAGATGGTGGGTGTACTAAAAGTACTATTGATTGATGTTTCTGTTGCAGACCTCTATCTCATCTGAACTCAGGCAGGATGCAGAGCGTCTCCCCAAGGGTCCTAACAACAAATGATCAGAGAGCACTCTGAAGGGGGATTGAGGTTTTACACAATTTTCTTGGAGCCTTAGCTCATGAATTCTGTTGGGTGTACTGCTGCGGGTGGAAAATCTGGTTTCCTCGGGCTGCAAACCTCTCAAGGATGGTCTGCCATACACATTTCTCACAGAGAAGATGTTGGTCTCATTTGAACATAATGCTCTAGCATCATGTGAATAAACTTGAGCAAACCTCAGGATCATGCACTTTTCCCTCCCCTCCCCTCCTCTGGCCTGGCAGAAAGGCAATTGGAAGATTTCCCTTCTGCTTTTCACTAATCACAGTTTGGTGTTACTTCCAAAGGTAGACAAACAGTTACTTGCTTTAACTATGGTTTACTGCAGGTGTAGTGAACATGGTGCCCTCCAGATGTTGCTGGACTACAATTCCCATCAGCCCCAGCCAGCATGGCCAATGGGCAAGGATGATGGGAATTGCAGTCCAACAACTTCTGGAGGGCACCATGTTGGCTCCTGCTGGTTTACTGAAAGAAGTGAATGTCAAATCTTGGTTCATGAAGCTGGCTTCTATCAATAAACCATAGTTAAGGCCAATCACAGTTTAGGGTTCAGACATAATGCTGACTGGTTAATCAAAAACAAGTGAAAGCTTCCAATCTCCTTGCAACAATGCCAGAGGGAATTGGGGGTGCCCGAGCCTGATGCTCATCAACTTAACAATAAACCAGTTTATGTCAGAATCAGACGGTTACATCTTCCACAGTGAGGACAGATGCAGAGAATTCTTTCACCTTCTTTGCAATTTCCCTATCCTCTTATTCTTTCACACCTTTGTCATCTAACAGTCAGTCTGTTTTCCTGGGCTTATTTCCTGCTTTTGGCATTTATTTAAAGAAATGTTTTTTATTTGTCAATGTTTTTTTAGCAGTATCTGTCTTTATACTCTTTATTTTAGCATGTTGTTAACACTGTTGTTAACCTTTTGTCTCACAAGGTAACAGTCCACACATTCTCTTAACACATTTTCCTGGGAGTAAGCCCTATTAAACACAGTAGGATTTGTTTCTGAGAAGGCTTGCTTAGGATATCGCTCTGCACAGCTGCAATTTACCTGGAAGTAAGCTCCATGGAACATAATGGGGTTTACCTCTGAACAAACATGCTTAGATTCATGCTGCAAAGTAACTAGAACCAAAATATGTAATGTGCAATTGTTCCCTAAGAGATGTTAGCAATGATGTAAAATATGAGAGAACGTATCAAATTATGGGAGCTGTTTATCTTTGATACTTGAATTAGCAAGGTTCCCCTGTTCTCCTCCGGTGAATAGCTAAACAAATGAATTTGGCTTCCTATATGTGAATGCTCTTCAATATTTTTTGTGTTTACAGATAGCTAATTAAACAAAGAACAACAAACAGCTTAACTCCAGGATGATTTCAGGAAGGTACAGCACATTTTCTCCTTTGTGAGGCGTTTCCAAGACACATTGACTGCCTAGGCAAGCATGTGTCTCGCACACTACCTTGGAAATGGTTGCCCCATGTGCGGGAATGTGCTCCCAAGCAAATATTCCCATTCTAAAGGCCCCCAGCCAGCACTGTCCCCATTAAAATGAAAGACGCTTACAGCAATGGGGCAATTTGGAGATCAGGCTGTTTATGCAGCAGGTTGGACACAGACTGTATGTAAAAGCCTAGCAAAGAGCTTAGTGACAAAGATGCCTGCATTCAACACATCTCTCGCCTTTGTCTGTATTACAGAGCTGCAACTCTGGTTGTGCACAAAATCAGCTTTTTGCATAGCTCTGTGTGTGTTCTCTATGTGTATGTGTTTGGTTTCATGGTGCTCAAAGAAAAGTAGCACACTTTTTCCTTTTTAATTGTGTGTTAATTTTTGTTAACAACATAACTTTCCAGCTCAGAGGTTCCTTACAATGGCTAAATTGCAGTCCTGGGCTCCTGCTGAGAGGAAGGGCGGGATATAAATCAAAAATAAATAAATAAATTAATAATAACATCAATCCATGCAGGAAAGGTAGTATGTGATCTTTTGGGAAAAGTAGTGCAATGTGCAGCATGTGTGTGTGCGTGCATAATGGTGGAGGCTGTGGAAGCCCCCCTCCGGTAGCTCAGTGGTAGGGCATATGCTTTGCACGTAAAAGGTTCGAAGCTCAGTTCCGTTTCCAACACCTCCAGGTTAGAGCTGAGAAAATCCTCTCCCTGAAGTCCATGCTCATTCTGCCTTGGGCTTTGAGTGGTGCTCATCCCTTATACTTTTTCCCCCCCGCAAGAGTTTTGTTAAGGGTGCTGCTGAGACTTGTTAGGAGACCCTGTCCTCACAGACCTACAGTTCTTGGGGTGGTTTAGCAATCTAACTCTCTTCCCAGGAAACTCTGGGAATTGTAGCTCTGTGAGGGAGAATAGGGGTCTCCTAATAATCTCAGGAATTTAGATTAGAACCTGCCTACCTACTGTATGAAATTTGATGGGTACACAGATCCACACATCAAGGTAGGGTGGCCATCTGTCCTGCTGTACAGAGGACAGTCCTCTGTTTCATGGGCTCTTAGAGGAGAAGTTTCTGTTTGAAGATGCCCCCCATTTCAAGGGAACTCTGGTCCAAGTCTGGATGAAAGATAAAGAAGTATAAGAATGAACAACAGAGGTCTTAAGTTGCCCATCAGCAGTTAAGCACCAGGACAACAGATCGAGTGGGCACACAGATCACCTAATGATAGTTTTCCCCACTATGGTCAGAAGTATTGTATTTCTATTTCTCATAATTATTTCTAAATTTGCATCTACAAATATAAATCAGCATATTCCACTTTTATTCAAATCAGTGTCAACTTTCGTCATAAGCGGCCACCTACATCTAGAATGAGACACCAGGTTGGAATTAATTTCCACTCTTAAAACATGAATGAAAACAAGGAGTTAACTAGTTTGGGAAGGCTAATGCAATTTTTGTTGAACTCATTTAAAAATATTCCTTGCATGAACGCAGTTTGAATGGAGTTCATTTCTGGAGGGAGGCTATATACTGGGGAAATAGATAAGAAAGTAACAGCAAATGTCCAAGATCAGGGAAGTTATTGGCTTGTCAGGCAAGCATTTGGCAGTTCTGATAGCGTGTCCATTGCTCATGCCAGTTTAAATATTATCACAACTTCTCCCACCCTAAAAGTGAATATTTAAGTTTCTGTAAAGATTTCATGTGTCTGATGTGCTGTTGTGAATGTATTTTATCTACCATAGAAACCATGAAATAATTTTACCAGCCCTATAACAGTACATATTTTTCACTCATAAACCACTCTGGGGTGTTTTTATCATGGAAGTATGAAACTAGGATAACCAGCTTTCAAGCTGACACCAAATCCAGTTGTCACAGCCACCTTTGCTAAGAATTAGGCAGAAAGAGATTTCTGGGGATTTCCTGCAGACAGCAACAAAACAGTTCTATGTGTGTTGTCTTTAGTTACTCAAACTGACTTTCCAAAACAGTGTTAAAACCCTCATCTGTATTATTAACAGTAACTTACTGCCAAGCAGGGAAAAGTTGCTGTGAGAGTCAAACCCTTTGAATAAGAATTAAAATGGCAGCAAAATCACAATATAAGTAGTTTAAAAATGGTAAACCCAAATTACAATCAGAACCATGGGGAAGCAGGATAAACTTAGCCTGAGGTTGACAATACTGCAATTAAGACAACAGAGGGCACTACCACAGCAAGGCCCTCTCTCCAAAAGCCATCCACCTAAACTCTAGAGTTGGAGGCACCTGGCTAGAGAAACACCTTGGCAGAAGATCTCAGATAATTTATTTTATTTATTAAATATATATCCCGCCCTTCCTCCTAAAAGAAGTCAAGGGACTGCTTTCCTGTGTGAGAAAGTGAGCTTTTAGGTGTCCTGGCCCCAAACCAGTGGAGGCTGGTGGCTCTGACGTCAGTGGGGCATGAATCCACTCTGGGTTTGAAAGCTCAGACTAAAACCCAGAACGGATTCACTGCCCTGCTGACATAGGAGTCACCAGACTCCACTGCCCAAATCCTTTATGGCAGGGGCAGGTGGGCCTGTGGCCCTCTGGATGCTGTTGGACCAAATCCCATTTTCCCTAACCCTCGGCCCTGCTGGCTGGTGTTGATGGGATATGGTGTCAACCAACATTTTGGTTAGGAACATAGGAAGCTTGCTTTAACACTGAGTCAGATTATTTGTCTTTTTAGTTCAGTATTGTCTTCACTGACTGACAGCAGGTTTTCTCCATTTCAGACCAAGAGTCTCCCAATCCTATTCAGAGATGTGGGGATTGAATTTGTGCAGAGGACCTATCCACTATGCCCGTGGATAGCGCCGCAGGCATACAGCTACTGCTGGCAGCCAGTGTTAGGTCCTGAAATGAAACCTCCCTGGGGTTGGGTGGGGCTGAATCCTGCCTTAGCTTAGTGGCAGAGCATCTGCTTTGCATGGAGAAAGCCCCAGGTTCAATGCCAGGCATTTCCAGATACAGCTAGAAAAGACCCCTGCATGATTGAAACCATGGAGAGCCACTGCCAGTCAGTGTTGACAATGCTATGGGCCAACAGTTTGACTCCATAAGGCACCTTCCTATGTTCCTAAGGTCACTTTGTTCATTTGGAGAGGCTCCAAGGTCTGACCCTCCTCCAAGTCAGCCTGGAGCTATTGCAACTAATGAGGGAATTAAAATAAAATGGGATCTGTATGGCAAACACACACACACAATTATTATTATTATTATTATTATTATTGTCTTTATATATACCCCGTCCTTTTTCCAAACTAGCTCAGTATTGTCCACACTGACTGCCAGCAGCTCTCCATAGTTTTCAGATGGGGTCTCTCCCATCCCCACCTGGAGATGCCCGGGATTGAACCTGGGACCTTCTGCATGCAATGCACCTGCTCTACCACTCAGCTACGACTCTCCCGCAAATGCAAATCCATTATAAAATGTATTCAGTTTTGTTCCTGGCTTCAGGGATGCTATATTTATTTATTTATTTAAGCCAGCCTTCCCCAACCTGATGTCCTCCAGACATTTTGGACTGCAACTCCAAGCATCCCAGACTATTGCCGTGCTGGCTGAGGCTGATGGGGGTTGTAGTACAAAATATCCGGAGGGCACCCGATTGAGTTAAGCAGATTTATACCATTTTTTGCCCCACCTTTCCAAAAGCTCAAGGCATCTTACAACCCAGGCCTCAAAGCCAGAATAAAAACAACAGTAAAAACCAACAACCTACACACATTGCAATCACAGTAAATAAAAGCATTCCCAACTACTCTACCATCCGCTGATCTTAACACCCAGGCAGGTCAGTGTGGGTGGAAGCCTTCCTTCAGACATCTGGGGCCCAACTTGTTTGGGGCTTTACATCTCAGTGTTAATGTCATATAAAATAATATAGATTCTGTAAGTGATGTACAACATTTATTTTTTTTTTAAAAAAGAAAAACCTTAAAATATACAGGAAGCCAGATTTTGGCTGAATATCAGGAAAATCTTCCTAACTGTTAGAGCAGTTCAACAATGGAACAAATGACCTAGGGAGGTGGTGGGCTCTCCAACCCTGGAGGCGTTCAAGAGACAGCTGTTGGGTGTGCCTTAAGTTGGACTCCCGCACTGAGCAGGGGGTAGGACTCAGTGGTCTTATAGGCCCCTTTAACTCTACTATTCTATGATTCTGCCCCGGCTGGCACAAGCCAGCAAGAGTTTGGCAGGGGTGATAGATCTGCCATTTTGCTCTCATGCACACTCACTTAGGATTGCATTCCAAGTGATTTTATGTGTGCTCTTTTGTTGTTGTTGCCTGTATTTATAACTTTGGCCTCAGCTGCACTATGCATTTAAAGCACTATGTCAGAGCTTGGAAAAGTTACTTTTTTTGAACTACAACTCCCATCAGCCCCAGCCAGCATGTGCTGGCTGGGGCTGATGGGAGCTGTAGTTCAAAAAAGTAACTTTTCTAAGCTCTGACTATGATACCACTTCAACTGTCATGGCTTTCCCCAAAGAATCCTGGGAACTGTAGTTTGTTAAGCAGCGGTTGCTGGTGACTTGGCAGGACTGAAATTTTGAACCTTGCAGTCTTCATCACAATAGAGCTTGTGCAGCACTGCCCCCTCACTAAAAATATATCAATTCTCTGTACATCTGTAGAAAGTGGAAGAGTTTCAAGTACGATTTTCAGATGTGTTTGACGCCGTAGCTGTAAGCCATACCACATGACAAAAGTTTTTGAATTCATGTACTGATTACACCCACACACCCATTGCCAAAAAACTAAACACTTCCAGTTGCATGCAGTTTTCCTCTCCCAAAAAATCAATTTAACTTTTCATTTCTCAGTCCTGAAAATGTGAAGTAATAATCTCTGCTCAAGTGCAGAGTACACCACACCAGACTAACCATAATCAGTCTCTGTTATGTCTGAAATTAGGGACATCTTCCAGGTTTGGGGAAAGATGTGATCTCCAGACAGGCATAGAGCCCAAACTTTTTATTTTAGAAATCACTGGCACAATTCACAAAGCTAGAAATAATAGCACCACCATCACCCTCCATTCCTCTACACTGAAAATTTTCTGAACTTAACCTAGGGAAGGGGCTTGTTGGAACCAGATCCAGCCAACTTTTCTGGAAATACTCTGGAAAAGATTAGGAACTACAAGTGACTCAGATCAGCCTGCCTTACTCCATCCAGCTTGAATGATTAAATGCAAGGAAATGGTTAATGCGGAGTTTGTTGCAAGACATACACAAGCCATCCACTATTTCTCCTTCCAGTTCCCCAATTCACAAGAATAAATGCAAAATGATTAAGTAAAACAAACAAGATATTTATTATAGAAAGAGACTCACTATTGCTTGCTTGCTTGCTTGCTCTCTCTCTCTCTTTCTGTCTGGCAAGGTCACACACACAAAAAATACTAAACAAAACAAAAAAATGTCTGTCAATGTAGGAAACGCTCCCAGTTGCATCTCTGGTTACCAATGAGGAGATCTAGCCTTCAGGAAACCAGTTCTGACCATGCTCAGAACCAAAGTATGATTCTACTATAAGCTAAGGTAACCTACATAGGGTTGATCTTGAAGCTGTACTGACTCCTCCCTGGTTCTTCCCTAATCTGCTATACTGTCTGTGTTGGATAAGCCTCATAACAACAAATGGAGCAAGAGTAGGGCTGCCAGGTTCTTGGCCTGAGACTGATCTTGTAGCTTTAGGAGAAGAGAAAGTCAGCCAAGTGCAGGTGTTCTTGCAACACTGTAATGAGAAATGGGCCTGGCAACCAAGAGGTCTTCTGTATCTTTAAAAGTTGTGGAGGGGGAAAGGGAGAATTCCACCTCCTGGTTTTTCCCATTACAGAGTTGCGAGAACACCTGCACTTGGCTGACCTTCTCTTCTCCTAAAGATACAGGATCAGTCTCAGGCCATGGACCTGGCAACCCTAAGCAAGAGCCTTCCTACTAGGGCTGGAGAGCACACAATCCTCTTTGCCATAGCTATACTTTTAGATGAGGAATGGCTGAGTGATGCAGAGAACTGATTGGCCAGAGAATAGGAGATTGACAGACATGCCTTAACAAGCCTCTGTAAATTCAAGAAATGATAACATTGCATGTGGGACAGGAAAGAAGATGCAGCTTTGAGACTGCAGGTGGGGGTGGTATAAAAACCACTTGACATTCTCACTGGGAGACAGTGCCCCAGTAGCCCAGCCTCCACTGTTGTTAAGAGTAAACTCCTAGTCCCTTTACAGAGCTACAGCTGGTTTAACAATCAATCCCTCTTCCCAGGGAACTCTGCAAATTGTAGCTCTGTGAGGGGAAGAGGGGTCTCCTAACAACTACAGTTCCCAGGGTTCTTTGGGGGAAGACATGACTTTTTAAAGTGGTATAATAGTGCTTTAAGTGTATGGTACAGATGGAGAGCAAGAATCTCAGGTAACAACTGCAAAGCCAGGCAGAGTAGGCAATACTGACAGGTAGGCCAACGGACGGCCTGACTCAATATTAGATGGTTTTATGTATTCAGTGGAGGAAAGAAGAGGAACCCAGGTTAGCCAGTGCAGCTTGTTGGCTTTTACCGGTAGCTCAGCTGGATGATGTGTCCCAGGCTATGGTCTAAAGGCACATGAGGCCAGCACACTGCTGAAGCTAAGCAGGGTTAGGTCTGGTCCATGCCTGCATGGGAGACTGCCTGGGAACCATATGTGAGCCACCTTGGGTTTAAATCATGGAAAGAAAGGCGGGGTACAAATGTAATAAATATGAGCAATAAGGATTTTGACACGGTCTCTCAGTACGGCTTTGCTCATGCTGCATCTCAACCCTCCTCCTGTCCCCAACCTTATTCATAATTAATTTTTATGTCATGCTCTGTATCGTATCTGGCTTCATTTCAAGCTCTTTCTTACACTTCTGTAATTAATTAATTAACAGCTGTTCTGTTTATTTTTATACAAGCAATTAAGATAATAGAACACTGAGTTTAAAAAAACAAAAAAGAATATTGAAATAAATCCATTCTCAATTGTTTCCATCTCTCTCTCTCTCCCTCTCTCCCTCCCTCCCCCCTGGATCCTAAACAACTAAATGCAAACACCTACTGCAGCTGAAGAAGGTATTCTTGGCATGCAACTCTTTCTTGGTCAGACACCAACACTGCTCTCTAGCCAGTAATCTAGCAATGGTGGAGTACCAGATGATCCAGCACAATATTTTGCAAACTTTCTACCTTTTCTGCTGAGGTACCGCTGAAGATCTGCCACAGAGCCCTCAGATACCTCAAAGGATTCTGGGACATGTTCTTGCCGGGGGGGGGGCCATTCACTTTCAATTGATGTGGTGAAGTAGCCAAACCTGTTGGGGCTTGCCCAATTCAACTCATGTGAACTGAGAGCAGTGGTGCAGTTGCATAATTGTAGATTCTGGACTTCATGGTCTCTGGGAGGGAGTGGCCTTGTTGTCGTCGTCATCATCATCATCATTGGGTCAACTAAGCCATTGCACAAGTGGAACAACTTTGCTCATGCAACAGAACTTTCCCTCTCCTCCCCATGTGTGCTCTCCCCTCCACAGCCCACCAATCTGCTCCAGAGAGCTGGGGGAATGTGTGAGGGTTCATGGATGGAGAGGAAGTTCTGTTACAGGAGTGGAAGTAGTTCCACTCACACAATTACTTAGTTGGCTACAACCCTGCTTCTACTTTTATTTATTTATATATTTATTTAGTAGGCGACTTTAGATGGCAATTTGTATTAACCAGTGGCTGTTGGTGGCTCCATGTCAGTGGCACAGTGGAATCCACTCCGGGTTTTGGTCAAAACTTTAAAGGAACTGTCCAAGGTCCTTAAGTACCAGCTGCCACTGATATTAACTTCACTTACTTCAAAATATGGTAAGCCAGTCCTGTTGCATTTTCAGACCTTCCTGCTCATTCTGCTCAGTGGGGCCTTCAACCTCTGCCCCAATGGCACCAGTGACTTAAAGCATAGCCTAGAACAACACTTCCCTCTGTCAGCACGTTGAAGGGGAAGATTATCATTGGTGCATAAATTGTCTTTCAGGGAAGCTTGTCCAGCATACCTGATGGAATGCCTCTCCCGATACGAACCCACCTGTACACTACGTTCAAGATCAAAGGGTGCCTACTCCAAGGGAAGCTCGGAGGGTGGCAACAAGGGAGAGGGCCTTCTCAGTGGTGGCCCCCAAATTATGGAATGATCTGTCTGACGAGGTGCGCCTGGCGCCAACACTGTTATCTTCTCGGCACCAGGTCAAGACTTTCCTCTTCTCCCAGGCATTTTAGCATGTGTTTTAAATTGTTTTTATATTGTTTTAAATTTTAAAATTGTGTTTTAAATTGTTTTTAAAATATGTGTTTTAAATTGTATATTTGTTTTAATGTTTTTGATTGCTGTAAACCGCCCAGAGAGCTTCGGCTATGGGGTGGTATACAAGTGCAATAAATAAATAATCTTATCCTTACTGAGGAACCAATGATAAACTTCCACAGAATCCACATGGTTGCCTTGAATACATTTTGGAAACTGCCAAACTAAGGAATTTTGGAAAAGTTGCTGGCAGCCCATTCTTCGAAGCAAAACTCTGAAAGCACATGAGAGCGTGCATGGGTAATGCATGTCCAACCTCCAGCCAATGTGCTAGTAGCGCAAGCCCGGGATCTTAATGCCTGGAAGAATGTAAGGCTGCATTCAGACAGCAGTTTATTCCATTTTCCCAATACTTCCTTATCTGATAATTTTCACATTTTATTTGATCTTTCATATGGCATAAAAGTCACTCCTGGAAATCTAGCAGAATATAGTGGAAATTTAACACTCATTTCCATGTTAGTTGCGTTCAAAAAACATCCGTTTGCAATCCCATTAACCCAGAAAATCAGAGGAGTAAAGTGACAAAATTTGAGGTGGTATACCAGCATTAGGGATGGGGCAGAAAAAATTGAAATGGACTGCCTTCAAGTCGATTCCGACGACCCAATGAATAGGGTTCTCATGATAAGCTGTATTCAGAGATGGTTTACCATTGCCTTCCTCTGAGGCTGAGAGGCAGCGACTGGCCCAAGGTCACCCAGTGAGCTTCGTGGCTGTGTAGGGGTTCAAACCCTGGACTCCCAGGTGGTAGTCCAACACCTTAACCGCTACACCACACTGGCTCTCAGGGATGGGGCAGAATATCTCCTAATTTGGATTTAGTACTGGATTTTGACTGAATCCGACAGTCCACTGTCTTTTCAGACTGGCACTGATTTTTTGCGGCAGGCCGCGGCTGTAATCAACATCGTTATCTTCATAATTACAATTGTTATTATCCATTAACTGCCATAGATTTACATAAGCATTTATGTTAAAAATTACATAATTTTTTTCACCACTAAAAAACCCCAAACAGTGGATCAAATCAGGAAGTGCAAACGTGAGCAGGAACAAAAAAATAAGGCAGATCGGGATTGAATGACGGAGTATCAGAACAGAAGTAGATCGGAACTAGGCAGCGAACCCCCATCCCTAACCAGCATGCATTTTTTTCCTGCCATTTTCATGGGGGGGGGGATCAAGGGAGAATGGAAGTGCGCATGTGTGGAAAAGGTGGTGGAGTAGAGACATGTTCAATGACGTTCATTGTTGTGACACACCACGTCCACTGGTGGGAATGAAATTTAGCATGACATGGCAGTATATCAGTCAAAAAGCCACCATTCCACGATGCAACAGGAACTGCAGTGTGAAAAGAATGTTAGAAATCAGGACAGAAGCACTACCATTATGATCAGTAAAACTAAGGCAATAAACCATGACTGAATGCAGCCTTAGATACGCTGAGCGCAAGTGCAAGAGGGTTGCTTCCCTCCCTGAGGCTGGTCTGTTCAAACAGCAGATGAGGGGTTAAAATGGACCCCCAGTTTTGACAGAACACAGCTGATGTTTCATGCACATATTTAGTACTCTGGTACTGTATCAGAGTGCAAAAATATTTATTAAGTGGCCCTTAGAGTTTCTCATATCCTAGAATGAAGTAAAGGTGAAGCAGCTGTCCCATCTCAGTAACAACCTTTTTTAACCAGGCTGTTCTTAAGATGGGTCAGTGAACTATATTAAATTGCCTGGAATAAATTGGCATTTGCAATGCGATAATAAATTAAAAATAAATAGATCTGCCATGCGCATATTTGCTACACATCAGATTATCATAAGTGACACTAAGAATTCCTTATGGCCTATTATTGATGGCAGAAATGCAAAAGCCAATGGAAACATCAACTAAGAAAACATCCATAGGCAGCTGCAAAGCTACTGAAATTCTATTTCAGATAAACTGTGTGTGTCTGTGTCTATGTAACCAACAGACCTGAGTAGTATGTGTATTGGGGCCCTGGGATGCGGAGGAGCCACTGGATCTTCATATAAGAGGTGAAGGCACGCTATCCCATTGGCAGTAATGGGAAATTACTTCACTCACACATATGCACTCATTGAATGCCTGAACAGAATCCTCTGGATGTATGCATGGTGGCCTCTGCCCATGTGATACAACCCCCCAGTCTATGGCAGGGGAGAGATGGATCCTGCTGCAAATAACTTCAGAGGCCAAACTCCTCTCTCCCCAATTAGAGTATCATGCCTCATCTTTGCTATTATTATTATTATTATTCCTTTCTTGTTCTCATAGTGGTGAAATTGCACAATGAGTCTTAGGCCACATTTGCACCATACATTTTAAGCACTATTATACCACTTTAAACAGCCATGGGAGCTGCAGTATTCTGTCTTCCCAGGGAACTCTCGGAATTGTAGCTCTGTGAGGAGAATAAGGGTGTCCTCTCAGCACCCTCAACACACCACAGTTCCCTTTGTGTGGAGCCGGTGCTGTTTAAATTGGTATAATAGTGCTTTAAATGTGTGGTGCTGATGTGGCCCTAGATTTCTTCACCATGATCTAGAACAGGAATAGAGAACCTGTGGCCCTCCAGAGGTTAGAAGACTCTAGTTCCCATCATCTCTAACTACTAGCTATGCTGCCTGGGGCAGATTGGAGTTGGAGTCCAGTGACCGCTGGCAGGCCAGAGGGTCCCCCATTCCTGATCTAAAAAAACAGGTGAAAATGCGCTTTATTCCATTATGTATAAGAGCCTGAGTCATCCAGTTCAGGCTGTGTTAAAGCAAAGCACGTTTGTCCCTGAGGGCAGGGTCTATCTAACTATTGATCTTTCTAATTAGCTCCCTGGCAAACCTTTTTGGTTAAAAAGTGAGGGGGGGGGAATGGTTTTAAATAAAAACATTATTTATTTATGTAATGGCTTGTGGAATTTGGAACCCCTCAGGGCAGGTTAGCAATAAAACTTCAAAACAATCATTAAAACAATAGAAAATCATGACTTTTTTTTTTTAAAGCCGTAACTGTGGTTCATCAGTGGTTTGTGAATTCAGATGTAATGATAGCATTATACTGGTAATATATTATGAAATATTTGTGTGTGGTTTTTTTCATCTTTCTGTATGCTCGTTGTGCATGCAATTACTTCCTTTTCTTGCATTGAAGACTGAATCTTCTTAAACTAAGGATTTAATTCTACTAGCAGTTTATTTTGCGATAGTCTGTCACCATCAGAGCCTGAACCAACTTCCCCTGCATTTGAGGAAGCATCCTCCGCTTTCCAAACTCACTCACATATTATTCTCAGTCAGGTTATATAATAGCTTTATAAGTCAACCTGCCAAGGCACTTGCCATTGGCCATCATGTTTCATATGTAAAATGAACAGGGCTAGGACTGCAGGCTGGCTGTAAGCAATGATCTCTGATGTGCAACCTGTTCCTCCCATCCACAACCCCAGATATGTGGGTCTTCCTCCGATTATTTAATTCAGCCATGTTCCGTGGGGAAGGAACCACATTCTGTACTTGCTTGGAAGCCAGATTTGGCCTGCTGCCTGAGGTGAAGGACAAGATGTTGCCTCCCCCTGTCCCATATATAAAAGCAGATCAGGCTGGTCTTAGGCCACATCTGCACTAAACTTCTAAGGTAGCATTATATCACTTTAAACAGTCATGGCTTCCCCCAAAGAATCCTAGGAACTGTTGTTTGTTAACAGTGATGAGAGTTGTTAGGAGACTCCTGGGCCACATTTACACCATGCATTTATTCCACTATTATTCTACTTTAGACAGTAATGGCACCCCAAAGAATCCTGGGAATTGTAGTTTGTGAAGGGTTCTGCTGAGAGTTGTAGGAGACCCCTATTCTCCTCGGAGTGCTATAATTTCCAGAGTTCTCTCGGAAGAGGGGCTGTTAAAACACTCTTGAGAATTGTAGCTCTCTGAGGGGGGAAATGGAGTCTCCCCACAGCTCTCAGCACCCTTCACAAACTACACTTCCCAAGATTCTTTGGGGGAAGTCATGCCTTGTTAAAGTGGAATAATAGTGGAATAAATGTATGGTGGCCATGTGGCCCTGTTCCCCTCACAGAGCTGCAGTTTTCAGAGTGGTTTCACAGTCAGTTCCTCTTCCCAGAGCACTTCCCAGGAATTGTAACTCCGTGGGGGGGGAAGGAATCTTCTAACAATTCTCAGCATCTTTACCAAACTACAGCTCCCAGGATTCTTGGGGGGAGCCATGCCTGTTTAAAGTGGTATGATACTGCTTTAAATGTATGGTGCAGATGTGGCCTTATTTAGACACTGATAACAGGGTAGCATCCTTCACTGCACTTGAGGGCAGCAAGCTAATTTTCTTGGGGGTGGGCAAGACAGGTCACATGGCACACATCTCTCTGTCCATTCTGCACCCCTCAGGTTGTGTCACCTGACATGGCTGCTTCAGTCTGTCTAATGGTAGAACAGGCCCTTCTGGAGCCATTCCATATTACTGCACATGTTCTAGGGCTCAGGGTCAGGCTCAGCACCCACTTCTAAGGACTGATCTAGAATTATACAAAATAGGATGAGATAAAACTACTCCAGAGCTGACCCAAAACATTTTGAAGTAGAACACCAAATAGACAGACTCCCACCACCAGCCTCTCCCTGGCAGAAACCAAACAAACTAATAATTATACAGCAGGGCCCTGCTCATATGGCAGGTTCTGTTCCGGACCGCCGCCGTAAGCAAAATCCACCATAAAGCGCAGAACGCATTGACTAACATTGTCTAAAATGGTGCTCGAAGCTTGAAAAACACAATAAAAGTGGAACAAGCGCCATAGGAGCGGGGCCTTTCTGCAATTGACAACCGCTGTATTGGTGGAACGCTGCAAAGCAGAGTGCCGCAAAGCGGGACCCTACTGTACATGAAATAACTATAAACTTTCTGCTTTTCAAGGATGTCTGAAATCAGCTGTCTGAGGCAGCCACCTCACTGCTTCATTGCAGATGTTGGCCCAATGGCTGAACTCCACTGAGCTCAATTTAGAACTGTGTCAGTAATTCCAAGTATCCTTGGAGATCACTATATAGTATATCACTTAGGATTCCCTGGAGCCTTATCAATCACCCTTTTGTGGGGTGTTTGCTTGGCGAGGTCTGAGCTGTCATTACTATCTTGGACTTGGACAAAAAAGTTGCAGCATTTCCAGAATCTTCTTTTACATTCCAAAGAGTAGAAGCATTTCTCAGGTAAATGACAGTTTGATTTCTAACATGCTTGAGGTGGATGTATTCTGAACCAGGTGACTATGAACTTTGCCAAGAACCCTACTGAGCAGGTGTAGTGTGCATAACCTTCATCACTGCATAATTCCAGAGAATTTTCACATACATGGGGAAGGTTTAGCGATGGATATATCTGTCAGTTTCATTTTCTCTCTGTTTCTTATTTTTCCAGTATTAAGTTCAGTTCCCCATATTTCCACACCAGTTTGCCATTTAAAAATAAAACATAACAAAATCTTTGTGAACATTCATCAGCATTTTAGTGTGAATTTCTCCTAATATACACATTTTTGCAAACCAATTTTTCCTAACACAGTGCATTTTGTATGTTATTTCCACTAATATATGCATTTTGTATGTTATTTTCACTGACAATAATGCCCACTTTACCGAATATATGCATTTTTGTACACATTACTTGACTAGAGAATGCTATTGCAAAATTCAGAGTAGTGTGAATTTCAGAGGGTAGCTGCTTCAGTTCATGCATGTTTCGGAAAGTGTAAATTAGTTAACATACAAACTCATTACTAGAAAGGTTTCTTGATGAGAAAGTGGTGCTTCCAGACAGAACTGAATTTCAACATCTCTTTTTCTAGAAATTCAGATTTGTCTATGGCTTGGCTCTCTGGCTCATGTTAAACTTTGAGATTGAGTTGGCTGAGAAACATGGACATGCCAAAGTCATCCAGTTAGCATTATGTTGTGGCTGAGTGGGATTTTTTTAATCTGTACCTTCCACATACAATCCCAGCAGTACATCAGATACACCACACACTGGCTAATTTTTCACTGTATATAAATGAGATGTTTGTTTGGGGGTCTGTGTGTGTGTGTGTGTGTGTGTGCGTGCGTGCCATAGACAGATCTGTGTTCCTCCCCCTCTGTGCATGCCTTGCTGAAAAGGTCACCACATGCTATGGCTTGTAGTGCAATACAACAACATGATTTCCTCATCAGCTGTACTCTTTTGTTAGCTGTAGAGTGTCCTGCCCAGAGACGAAGGAACCAGAGTGAGGCTAGGTTTGTTCTGTTTCTCGTTTTATTAAGGTTATGGTTACATCCAAAGCGGTGCGCTTCATAAACCTGCCTACCCTGGCTCACTACTTTCCCTAACTAACCTACCTAAACAGTGTCTGCAGCGTGTGGGGAGAGTTGACTCAGCATTAAAGTCTGGGAGGGCATCTGCTTAAGTAGGGAAGGTCTTTGCTCATAGACAATGGCTCTGTCAGAGTTTCACCCTTTGAAAGACTCTCTTGTTGCACCTCCATCCAACAGCAGGGCTTCGCTAGGTGACAGTGCAACCTCAGGAAGCGGGAATCTGGTTGACGGGGAAGCGTTTGAAGTGCCAGGTGGGGATTCCTGCACGGGCGGGGTTGGCACATGCAAAGGGTCGCTTCCAACGGTTCAGTTGGGGAAGTTGCAGGCGGGGCTGGACCTGCCTTGATGGGGGTGCTGGCCCAGGAAGTCTGCGGACTGGCAGAGTTCCCACTCCTCCAACGCCCCCTGGGACCTCGTCTTCATCTGACTCCTCTCCCTGATCTAACTTTCCCTGCTCTGGGACGCAACACACACAGAGAAAGTGTTAGAGTTACATTCTGAGCCCAGACCCAGGGTAATTCAAGTTCTGTGCCGGGGGAGGGATGTCATGTGCTCATTTTTCATAATTAGTTTTTCTCGTTAGTTGTTGACAGAGAAAAAGATGTATGTTAAGGACAGTGAAGTCCATCAACCCTTGAAACTCTGCTCATAACTCCCCCCCCCGGGATCTCAAGTGCAGTATCTATGGGCACCACAGCACCCTCAGACGCTGTCCTTGGCACCAACACAGGCCTTTTTATGCTTCCAATTTTTTTCAGTTGAGGATTTGGGGGGTTGGCTTTCCCCCCTTTGGTTAGATTCGGGGGCAGTTGTCTGTTATTCGGGGGTAGGGCTGCTTGCTCTTTTGTCTGTTTTTTATTTGTTGGGGGGCTTGTATAGGCATTTTGTCTCTTATTGTTTTATGTGGGGGTGGGAGATTCTGAACATCACCAGTTTTTCTTCTGGGAAACGGGTATTTTGCCATGCCTGCAACAATTACTGAGATTTCCAAAAGTGCCAAAAATAGGTTTGGGAGCCCTTCTCCACATCATTTTTACCTTCATAGTATGCAATCCTTAGAACCAGCAACATAACTTTTTTGCTTTGGTTTTTTTTAAAAGCAGAAGCTGGATTTTTTTAGCATACTGAATTACATGCTCTCATTCTGTGCAGGCATAGCGCAGTCTCAGAATCACAAAATATAAGTAGACCTGAGCATGTCTTGTCTTAGCATGGCCAGTTGGGCTAAATTCATGTTGAGATGCATTGCAGCTCCAGTGCCTACAGCTGGGTCTATCCAAAATTTGGTGGTAGAATAGAGTGCAGCTCCTTGGTATGTTGGTAGAGGGATCACATTTTTTAATTACATTTTTTAAATGTCCCTCTATGTTACTCACCCCAAGTGCCTGTATGTCAGGGGCTATTCATTCATTCATTCATTTTTCATTGTTTTCTATTAATTTTCAAATCATATACATCCAACAAAACAAGTGCTAAACTGGAGACAGGTAAGGACAGTGGAACGGTATACAGAGTTGAGGTTCAGGTAACTTTATTTATTTATTTATTTATTATTTAATTTGTATCCCGCCCTTCCTCCCAGCAGGAGCCCAGGGCGGCAAACAAAGCGCTAAAAACACTTTAAAACATCATAAAAACAGATCTTAAAATACATTAAAACAAAACAGCGTTAAAAACATTTTTTAAAAAAAACTTTAAAAAAGTAAAAACATTATTAAAAAACATATTGAGCAATTCTAACACAGACACAGACTGGCATAGGTCTCAACCTAAAAGGCTTGTTGGAAGAGGAAAGTCTTCAAAAGGCGTCAAAAAGATAGCAAAGATGGCGCCTATCTAATATTCAAAGAGAGGGAATTCCACAGCGTAGGTGCTGCCACACTAAAGGTCCGTTTCCTATATTGTGCAGAACGAACCTCCTGATAAGATGGTAAATCATACATAACATGACAGAGCATTAACAGTTCATAATCTGAGGCCACACCCACGCCAGACATTTATTCCACTTTAAACAATCATGGCTTCTCTCCAAAGAATCCTGGCAAGTGTAATCTGTGAAGGGTGCTGAGAGTTGTTAGGAGGCTCTTATTCCCCTGACAGAGCTCCAGTGGCCAGAGTGCTTTAACAGTCAGCCCCTCTTCCCAGAGATTTCTAGGGATTGTATCTCTGTGAGGGGAATAGGGCATCTCAACAACTCTCAGCACCCTTCACAAATGACACTACACGGGATTCTTTGGGGGAAGCCATGACTGTTTAAAGTGGAATAAATGTCTGGTGTGGATGTGGCCTGAGAGGATGCTCCAAAAATAATCTTTTATTTTCTTTTTCTTTACAGCTGAGGATTACAAGTATTTCAGACTAACAAAAATCAAGCCCTATGGTTAATATTCCCAGTTCCTAGAGTTTATCATTGCCAGGCAGAAGAGTAAATCTTTGGGGATGATCTCCCACTATCTTGAGCATGAACAAAATCAATAAAATTAAACCAAATTGGGGGGGAAATGGGTCTTGACCTCTCATAACTCTCATGTTGTGTGTCAACTTTTCTAAGATGGGACTATTTGTTTATTTATTTGATATGTATCTGTAGGTCTTCTACACATGCATGCAAAGGGATTACCTCTTCCCGTACCGTCCTGCTCACTCCCTCAGTTCAGAGACCAAACACCTTCTTTGAGCTTGTTCACACATAGCCAAAACATGGCTTAGCACAAATGAATCATTTCCCAAAGAGATCACAGCCACTTTGCTCCTCCATCAGTCCTGCTGCAGCTGCACTTCTGTGAGCTAAGCCATGGTTTGGCTTGGCATGCTGTCTGAACCCTTGTGCATGATTTGCCATCCTGCAGGCAATCTATGAGCCATAGCTTATAGCTTATGGTTTGTTGGGAGGAGACAAATAATCAGCCCATGTTCAGATGACTTTCTAAGCCAAACCATGGCTTACCTCAGAGCGGTGAGACAGCAGCCGGACTAGAGGAGGAGCAAAGTGGCCGTACTTGCACTAAACCATAGTTTGGCTCAGTGTTACATCTGAGTTAGTTCCCTCTGAATGCCTGAGGTGGAAACAAGGCTGGGTGCAACAAGGGAAAGCGTTTTCTCATGAAGTGCTGTTGGCTTCCTCTGCTACTGTGTTTTGCCAATTACTAAAGACCTTTTTATTCGGGCAGACTTTTATATTATGAGGATAGGCAATGTTTTTATAATTTTTCAACTGCTCATCCCCTCTTTCTTTTGTCATTCTTTTATATTGTTTTATGAAATTGTAATGTATGATGTTGGAAACCACCCTGAGTGGCATGGTTGTTGTTGTTTAACGCTAGAAAGGTGGGATAAAATAAAGACATCTAAGTAACATAATGTTGCCAATAAACTATTCTAATATTCACTAATAGGCAAAAAACCTTGTGGTTTATGAATGTACCTATAGCCCACAGCTATTTCTATCAAACTTTAAAAAGCAGGGAAATTGGGCAGCTATAGTGAATGCACCAGGGGAGCAGGAGACCTGACCTCCTCTCTGAGATATTGTACTGCCCTACAAATTGGTCAAAATGCAAACACCATTTTGGTTGGTCTTTCACAGTCCAATCCACTTCCTGTGTAGCTTGGAAGAATTTGGTAACATGTGCCTCTGAGCATTGCCACCCTGGGCTCCTTCTGGGAGGAATGGTGGGATATAAATTTAATAAATTAAAGAAATAAATGCTGCTGCTACAGTCAATTTGAAAGTTCTTTTCAAAAAAGAAAAAGAAAAAACACAAAACCAAGAGACTGAACAACACTGGACTACACTTCAGGGTTGTCATACATAACTCCCTCTCAGCCCCCCCCCAATATCTGTACAGCCACACTAGGCTACTTTGCAGGGCTGCTGTAACCTATGCATATATCCACCCCTCCCCACTGCTACACTATGCATATACTAATGTGTGTGTGTGTGTGTGTGTGTGTGTGTGTGTGTGTGTGAGTGAGAGAGGGAGAGAGAGATTTAAGAACCAAGAGCTAAATTCAGGATTAAAGTGTTACAAACAAAGAGTCTCATATCTCAAAACAACTACAACAATGTTATGAGCACAGGTCAAACAGCCACACATACTGCAAACAAAAAGTATTTGAGCTTTTGTCATTTATAAACCCATTTAAGGATAGGGGGTGGGGGTGGCAGGGCGATTGAGCCAGCAGAAAGAGCAGGCTGTGGGAGACAGTGGGGGTGGGAACACACACACACATCACCATCACTCACCTCCATTCTGCTGCTGCCTTCTCCGTCATCCTTGCCCTCTGGCTTTCTCTCTCTCTCTCCCCTGACCATCTGGCACTCCATTTCCTCCCTCGTGCTTCCTCACACAGAGCACGAGGGAAGAGCAACTCCGGAGCAGAAGGCCAGTGTGAGTCACATGTCTGTTGCCCACCAATCACAGGAGCAGAAGACTTCCCCTGCTAACTGGAAGGGGAGGGGGGAGGAGGAGTGAAACGAAAGAACTCCTGGTTTCTACTGCGCCTGCGTGATGTTATAATCCATAGTAATAATTTTTTTATCTATTAATTAAAAACAAACCATGCCGTTTCCAGAGCTTGGAAAAGTTACTTTTTTAAACTACAACTCCCATCAGCCCCAGCAAGCATGGCCACTGGATTGGGCTGATGGGAGTTGTAGTTCAAAAAAGTAACTTTTCCAAGCTCTTCTTTAAACCTAATGAAGATGAAGGTCTGTGTTTGGGGCAAGCTCAGGGATTTGATTAGAGATACCTTACAGTCATCTCTGAGTTTTAATGAACGACAACAGATTATGAGAACTTCTCAAGAAAAAAGTCCAAACAGCTTCTAGTTTTTTTTTCCTCCTGTTTTTCACTTTAACCTGTGAATTCTCCGTGGGGGGGTTGTGCATCACCATGAAAACTTTCAGAGTTGTAGAGCAAGCAATTCTGAATCCAACAGTATAAGACTTGTAAGTTTTTGTTTTGAATTGGGACTATAGAAAGCACAAGAAAGGCGTGTGTGTGGGTATTTTCATTTAACATGGTAGAATGCAAAAAATCCCTACTGACTATAGTATACAGCCACTCTCGTGGCTGTATAATTATAAGGTTTTATTTTAAAAAACCAGCAGCAAGAAAATCATTACGCAGCTGCAATCTTACACACCAGGAGTGGGGAATCTTGCTGAACTACAACTACCATCAGCCCCAGCAAGCATGACCAATGGCCAGCAATGATGGGAGTTGTAGTTCAGCGTCAGCATCTGTAAGGCCAAAGGTTCTCTGCACCTGCTATACACTCTTCCTAGGAATAAGTTCTACTGAACTCGAGGTTTGTTTTTGAATGTATAGGATTGTACTGGAAGCAACATTAAAAACTTGAACCAATAAAACCATAAAACAGCAATCAACCAACACAAACGGCTAAGCTACATCCATTCTTTCTGAAGCAGTTGGTATTTGTTTTGGTTCTTTTTTTTTTTTATAACCAGGAAAATGCCTTCACAAATAGTATCCCCACTTGCATCCTGAAGTGGTACAGCCCACCTGCTGTTCAGGACTCTACCACTTCCTTCCGCTGCCTGTGTGGATCCAGCCTTTGATTCCCTAGAAAGAGATGTGATATTACTTCATGCTGCCTTTCCTGTTATCGTCACAGTATGCCAGTAAGCATGTTGTCAAGCTTAATAGACTTGTAGCCTTGCGAGGCCAAACTGTGTGCTCCTGAAAGAGAGTTGGCTAAGTTCGTCTTGATGTGTGTGTCATTGTGGTGAATATTATGAAGTCTTGTTTATACATAGCTCATCCCTGGTGGATTCTCATCATCTGAAAGCTCTCCCCCCCACTTCCCCAGTTTGTTCTGAATTATCTGGCACAACCTGCCAAAACCTACAACTCTATATTGTGAGCGTGTGAGGATTCCCCTCCCCCTTCTCACTCCTAATCTGTTTTTTTTTTTTAAATCACCATTTGGCGTTGGCTTTTCTGTTCTGTTTGCTTGTCTGGCTTGTTGTTTTTATAGCTGGGTCTCTCAGTTTCCCAAGAGCCGTCAAGTGTTCCTCCTTCTTCAGAGTGAAAAAAAGAAGTCACGCTGTTTCAATCAAACCAACCAAAAGAAACTGCAGAACATGCTCAGCACGCCAAAGCCCTAAAGGAGCCATTCATTACGAGTGGGCCTCAGTGGGAGTAGGCAATTGGTGCCAAGCTGCCTCCTTGAAGGGTGCTATCAAGTCTGAAGTGAAATATTGCACAGCTGACGCTATACAGTGGGAGGCTGTGTCGTGTGAGAGCAGGAGACGGAATAGCAACTGTAGCATGGATCCCAATGCTTCTGGAAAAAAACTCTGAGGCTTTTTATCAGCAAATGGGTCTGCCCTAACAAGAAGCGCAGCATGCTTTAGTGAAGAAGTGAGCACTTGGGGGGTCACCCAAGGATATCACATTGTCTTAAATGTGTGCATATGTTGGATCCAGACTTAGTCATACTTAGATTAGCTCCATTGAAATCAATGAGACTTATTATTAGTCATGATGACTAAGTGAAAGCCAATTTATTTCAGTGGATCTCATCAGGAGCCAACCATTTATTTGTGGGTGTGCACACATACTCAGGCACACACACATTCACAAAACATGTAATTAATTTATGGAATCTACTGCCACAAGATGTGGTGATGGGCTTGGCTTAGATGGCTCTAATGGGGTATTAGATGCATTCATGGTTCATCAGTGGCTGTCTAGATCACTGTTCTTCAACCTTGGGTCCCCAGATGTTGTTGGACTACAACTAGCATCAACCCCAGCCAGCTTAGCCAATGGCCAAGGATGATGGGAGTTACAGTCCAACAACATCTGGGGACCCAAGGTTGAAGAACAGTGATCTAGATTATGCAAGAGGTAGCCAATATGGTACCCTCCAGATGTTGTTGGACTACAACTCCCATCATCCTGATGAGAGTTGGGATTCAACAACATCTGAAGGTCTCCATGCTGGCTACCCCTGGCTTTGATGGAGGCAATTGTAGTGCCCTCCAAATGTGCACTGCAACTCCCATAAGCCTCCAGGCACCACATCACCTACCCCGTATTAGGTAGCACATGCTTTGTCATCCTGTTGCCTTGTAGATGTCTTGGACTACAACTCCCAGCAGCCCCAGCCAGCACAGCTGGAGTTGTAGTCCAAAACATCTGCATGGCACTAGGCTGACAAACCATAAACTCGATAGAACCTGCATTCCATTTACCAGGTAAATGAGGAGGGTGAGTGTTACCTTCCTTCTCTGCTTCTGGGCTTCCTGGAATGCATCTGGTTAGAAGTAGACTTTGAAATGAAAAAGTAGTGCCTAACTTTGCTTTCCCTCTCTCTTCCCTTCCAATTCCTTTTCCTTTTGTATGTGTCTTATTAAATGGTAAACCTGAGGGCAAGATCTTATAGATTTTTGTCAGCTCTCGAGGTTTGGTATTTTCTGTCTCAAAAATAACTTTAACTCCAACCTGGTAATGATGGTTGCTGGGGATGCAGCCCATTTTAGGTTAGGGCATAATCCAGTTGAACTAACTTTAAGTTAGGCATGATCCAGCTTGGGGTCACAAACCACCAAATGAAGACTGCTAGCTTACATAAGGCTTGCCTGCAAACACCTTCTTATGAAATCACATTTTTTTCATGCATTCCGCATTGTTGACTTATTGAAAAATTCAAAAGGTTTTTTTTGGAGGGGGAGGGGTGGCAGACATCTATGTCCTGTGTAGGGATGGAAGGATCTGTCAATTTCAGTTCTCTCTGTTTCTCATTTTTCTGGTCTTAAATTCAGTTCTCCACATTTCTGCAGCAATTTGTGAATTTCTTTTTTTAAAAAAAACCTTATGAACATTCTCCAGCATTTTAGTGTGAATTTCTCCTAATAAACATATTTTTGTATGTAGGTTTGTCTAAGGTATGCAGTTTTGCAAGCAATTTCTCCTAAAATAATGCATTTATATTATTTTCACGAATAGAGTCATTTTTATGCACATTTTCCCTTAATATATGCATTTTTATAAACATTATTTGGTTGAAAATCTGCATTGCAAAATCTGGAGAAATGAATTTCGAAGGATGACTGTGTTTCAGTTCTCATAGTGTTTCGGAAAGTGCAAATGATCCAATGCCATGAGATAAGGCCATGTAGCCAGAGCCTAGAATCTCTAACTCCTTCTTTGAGCACAGTAAGCTACAGCAGATGCAGTCTGAAAGCTTTGCCACCATGAGTCCTAGCAACCTGCATTTCAATACATGACTGGAAGGATTCCCAAAATTTCACAGAAGACATCGAGTTTGGTACACTGCCCACCCACAAATTGAAAGAGAAAGGATTCACTTTATTGGACTGAACAGAATTCATTGAATTAGTCCATAGATCATATCAAGCCTATAGATGAATTATATGAAATTGTACAAAAATAGAAGAAATACACATAGAAATAAGTTTATACGTTCAAAGTTTGGAATCTCTACAACTATTAATTAAAATGGACTCCAAACACCATTTCCTGAAATTGTGTGGAAGTAGAATCCTTTCCAGCAAGAACTACCCTCCCAAGTTGCATATGGATTAGTTTCTTGTGCTTGAAAGCTTAATTTTTTAAAACTTTTTGATAGTTACTTTAAAAAAAAAAGAGAGAGGACTTCAAATACTGTTCTATGGCATCAGACTAAAGTTAGCATTCAAGACTGTAAAGGGGTAAATCCTCTAATGCTGCTGCCCCACAAATACATTGAGCTGGATCCAGACATTCATACTTACAGTAGACCCCCTGAAATAAATGGGACTTGCTAGTCATGAGTAACTCAAGTTCCATTGATTTTTAATGAGTTTATTCTAAGCATGACTAAGTCTGGATGTAGCCTAAATTTGCCTTGGGTCTGGTATGTCCCAAAATCTCCCCAGCAGAACCATTGATAGCATGTGTTCAAAATGGAATCATCTAAAAGCTTTCTGGTGTTCCATTTTTAATGGAAATGATAGGCATTTTTCATACTGATGCTGGAGTTCTGCATCTGCTAACCGCTACACCATACTTGAATAGGAAAGGGCAGATATATTGATTTGTCCTCCTACATCTAGGACTCTTTGTTTGGAGATGTTTCTGGTTACATTTCCAAACGTATGGTCTGAAGGAGCATGATCCCACCACCTTGCTGAAGCTGAGCTGGTCTGGGTCTGGTCAGTACCTGTATGGGAGATCACCTAGGAGTCACATGTATGCCATCTTGGGTTTCTTGATGAAAGAAAGGCAGGATATAAGTGTAAGAAAATATATAAATTAAATAAAGGTAAAGAGATGAATTCAGGACCTGCACTGAGAATCCACAATGCAGGTAAATCTAAAACTTTTTGATTCCACATATAGGGTTGCCAGGTAAGAAGCATCCCAAACCCTAAGATTTCAGGGGCAGGCCTTAGTGATGTCATGGGGGCATGCCCTAGAGATGTCATAGGGGCGGGCCCAAGTGATATCATTAAACTTAATACATTAAGCATCAATCACAGTTGCTTGGAACATACCACTCAAACAAAAAGAATTCTCTGATTAGAAATTAAAATAGAAATCTTAGCTAAATGAGGGTTAAATAATTCCTTCTATAGACCGCTTTGACATTTTTTACAATAAAGCCATATATAAATGTTGTAAATGAAATACATAATTAAATTTCAGAGTCACTGTGGCCCTTGGGTCTCTTTCCTCTTGTAGGCACAAAGGAATCTGCCTTATACCAAATCAGGCCATTTGATACCATCTAGCTCAGTACTGATCACATGGACTATCTCTAGGATTCCAAGCAATCGTCTCTTCCAGAGATTGAATTTTGTACCTTTGCATGCAAAGTATGTACCCTACCACTAAGCCTCAGCCCACTTTAAAAATGTATCTTTTAAAACTGTTATTTTCAATTCACTAATGAATGCACAGCATACTAGGGCAGATCCACACCATGCATTTAAAGCACGTTCAACATACATTTGAAGCATATGAATCCCACCACAGAATCATGGGAACTGTAGTTTGTTAAGGGTGGTGGGAATTATAACTGTGAAGGGGAAACTACACTTCCCAGGATTCTTTGGGGAAGTCATGCGCTTTAAATGCAAGTTGGATGTGCTTTAAATGTATTATGTGGATCTGCATTTCTTCATAAACTTTGCCTGCATATAAATAATTTTAATTAAATTTTAAAATGGAAGTAAAGCTACAAGGTTTACTGTGTGACCATGGGCTACACACCATCTCTCAGTCTAATATGCCCCTCAGGGTGAAAACAACAGAGGGGACCATGACCACCCCAAGGAAGAAGGGCACACTTAAAATGTAGAGGAAATAATAATTTGTAAATAATAATTTACAATCATAGTCTGAAATCAGATAAATATCAAGACATAGTATCAGGAAGTATTTATATAAGCATGAATATAAAAGATGTTTATTATTTACACAACCTGTAAAGATATTTATAGTGCAATCCTATGCATGTTTACTCAGAAGCCCCAATGTATTCAATGGGACTTACTCAGACAGGGAAGCATGAACAGGACTGCAATTCAACGATAAGGAACTTCACTCACCCAATCCAAAATTCAGAATCATGCCAAAATTAAGAATTAAGCTGTTTTGCAACAGTTTTATACTTGTTTTATGGTTATTGTATTTTAAATGGATTTATTTCTTCTTGTGAGCTGCCTTGATTTCCAACTCTACCTCACAGGGTTGTTGGAAATATTCCAGATACACACACACTGGAGATGTAAAAATATATACCCCCCATTTAATAGTTTATTGTCAAAACCAGTTGACCATTAGTTTCCTGCCAAATAAAAGCAGTGACACCTAAGTAAACCCTGCCTATCTGTGTGTTTTTCAAAGGATCAGAGAGGGAGAGAAAGATTTACAACACAATCCTTTTCTATATTCACTCAAAAGTCCCATTGATTTTCAGTACAATCCTAACCACGTTTACTCAAAAGTAAGTCCTACTGAATTTAATGAGGTTAACTTCTAGGTATGTGGAATTAGCACTGCAGCTTTACTCCCAGAAAACTTCATATTGGGAAGGTTTTCAAAATAGATTATGAATAAGACAAATAAACTGCCATCTTCAACAGTCCAGTAAAATTTAAACTTATTTGACTCCTTAATTAGAAAGTTATAACACTACAGCATGTACATTTTTTAAAACTTCTGTTCAAAAATTATTTGAAAGATAAAATGTATAATATGCCATTTTTTGCAAGTAATTAAAAGAAACCTGTATATACACTTTTATTATAACTAAAATTGTTTACTGTGTATGCCCACCAAGACCCTGTTGTGATCTTCTGTTGTAGTGCAATCCTATGCATGTTTCAGAAGCAAGTCCCAATCCTGTACAGAGAAAGTACTCTTTATGTTACTGAAAGCTGTATATTTACAGAATTCCTGATGTGAGACGAGCAGGAAAAGGAAACTGTTCTCAGAACTTGAAATGGGGTTTAGGTATTGCCTGAGGGGTCAACAAATCTTGTCAATCACAACCCTGACTTCACTTATTGGCTAAAAACCTGAAAGGGAAGGGATTAGAGCAACCGGTAGTAACAGACGTTGCGGGTGGGCAGCTTACATTTTGGATTATATCTTTTGAACCAGACCACCTAGAAACTTATTTTGTTAAAAAAAATGAAAGCTAAGAGTCTGGAGATTAAGGTGATTCACCTGGAAACCTGGAGAAGACCTCGAAAAACCAGAGTCTCCAGGTGAAAACCGGAGAGCTGGCAACCCTAAACCACAAACTATCCAGAAATATCACCATGTGAACCCCAAGGTAGAAAATAGAATGCTGGATGAGAATGAATCTTTTGTCTGATCCAGCAGGGCTATTTCAATGTTCTGTAATGTTTGACATCTCAAGAGATGTCAAAGGCATATAAAACATTTGAGAAAGTTTTTTTGACCACATGCATACACATGTGCATGCATGGACATATACACACACACATTGATGTGAAAAGGCTCTAATGATTTCAGTCTGCTTCAGAATCAGAAGGGGAGTTCACACATTATATTCAACAAGTGTACAACCTGTGTACCTATGTACACAAATAGTTGAGCTGTGCACTCATATAGTTATTCGCACATAAAGTTCAACAAGTGTACAGTCTGTGTAACTGGGTACACCAATCAACAAGTGTGCAGTCATTCACAAAAACATTTGTAAATGTGTAGAGGCAGCTTGTACCTGTGTTTAGGTAACATGCAAACAAGCCTAGAGACAAGTATCCTGCCAGAATCAGAGTTGGATTATAGCCGTCCCTCACCCCAGACAGAACTGTCTCTTTCCTACCTCTCCACTCACTTTTCTAGTCACACTGTTTTTGCTGAGCATTGTATGCAGCATCAGCCAAGGCAGGTGGGACCAACCAACCTTCCAGGTCTCTACACAGCAGAAGGAAGGAACATGGCCAGGAAATAAATCACACATGAGGGGCTGGGGAGGGAACAGTGGAGGTGAGAGAAGGGGGTCTCAAATAAATCCCCTTCTCACCCTAGAATAAAGACAAAATGCACCTAAAGGGGTTTAGATAATGTGCAGATTATTTTGCAAATAAAAAAATAGTTTGAGCATGTGGAACAAGATTACTGAAAGGCAGAAATGAAAGGATTGTTCCAGTGCTTAACAAGACAAGGCTTGAAAGAATTTCCTTAGTAATCTAGTTTGGAGTGACTGCTGGTGTTTCACTGTTCTCGCCACCTTATCTATACTTGCATTGGAGCATGTTTTAGTTTTGTTTTAATTCTTCACACTACAGACTGTCCCGGCTGGAGACCTTGCTTGGCAGACTAAGGCCTAGCACCCAGAAACAACAGATGAGATGGCAAGCCTGTGCCTGGCGGACTGTCCCACATCAGATTGCAGACGTCATCATCGTTATTATCCAGGAGTGGGGAACCTTTTTAAGTCCGAGGACCGCATTCCCTTCTGGGCAGACTTCTGAGGGCCACATGTCAGTGGGGGGCAGGGCCAAAGGCCACAGTGGGTGAACAACAAATCTTAATCTCATCTTTGTACAGCAGGCTACTTTCTACACACACATCCTTAATCAAAGTTCAGGCACACATTCAAGAAAAAACACTCAAGGCCAATAAGTAGTATAGCCTGAGGAGAGTCTCAAGGGCCTATATATAAAACCAAAACATTTCAGCTTCCCCTTTCATCAGCTGCTTACATACAAATGCTGTTACCAAGGTGGCAATTATAGAGCTTTGAGGATGGCTCAGAGGGGCTTCATTTGCAGAAGGTAAGTAATGTTTGTACTGTCCTCCAGGTTAAGGCCATGTGACACCAATGTGTCCAGAGAGTATATCCAGAAGTTCTCCCTCTTAGTCAACGCTGCTGGATCTGTTGGCATCTCTGTAGCTGTTAGAGAAAAGTCCAACAGGCTGTGGCCCTAGTGCTGAAATGGTTTGCAACTGGCGCTCCACTTTTTTGGTCAAGATTGTGGTTTCTGAAGCATGTGTGTAGGTCAGTTGTAGTTTTTCCTATGTATTAGATATGACATCCTGGTCTTTTGCAGTCAATGACATAAATTATATTGCAGGACCTGCAGATGATGTTCTGTTTGATGTAATATGTTCTGCCTGTCCTAGTGCTTTTGAAAGTAGCTGTCTCCTTGAGGTGCACACAGGTGATACAGCATTTGGAGTGACAAGGATGAGACTCAGGATTGCTGATAGGTGGCTTAAGCACAACTTCCACTAACACACTAATACAGCGACTAGTACGTAGGGACAAAGAGAACTATTACAATAGTTATTGTATAGAAACAGGAGAGGACAACAAAAAAGGTAGAACAAGAGCCCTATTCCAAAATATTAGAGAAATTAAAGGGACATTTGAACAAGAGTAGGGATGTTGAATAATGTTGCCGCCCTGGGTTCCTGCTGGGAGGAAGGGTGGGATATAAATCAAATAATAAATAAATAAAATAAAATAAAATAATCAACAGGGGAACACGCTGACTGACTGAGATCAAATGAAAGGAAGATGGAAGCAATACACTGACCTAGATAGGCCTTTGGTCTGATCCAGAAGCAAGGCCTCTTCTTTTTTCTGGACTATTTAAAAAGGTATGCTCGGGGAAGGTGTAGGGGGGAAAGTGCCTTAGGATTTCAGTCTCTCTGCTGCTGACTGGCTTACCATTGAAGAGAGTCACAGGCAATGATGCGAAAGGATTCGCTCCCATTGCATGTGACCTGGCAAAGCTTTGCTGCAGTCGCTCAGCTGGCAAAGTGTTCACCTGGGAAATGTCTGGAACCTGCTTGCTACCCTGCAACAACCTCTCTGTGCACTGTGTGCTAATAGCCGGCTTGGCACATGGGCCTGTTTGTTTAGGCAGGCGTGTGAGGGTAACTAAAAGCCATGCAGAGGAGTGAGGAAAGATGTCACACTCGGCTTCCCAAGCAATTTGCCGAGGGCTGTTTCTCATTCGATGAGACTGAATCAATCTTCAAGGGAAGCTTGGAATCCGACTACATTAAAGCAAATTTCAAATCACATCAAATCCTGCTTTGCCAAGCTTGGGCGGTCTAGTGTGGTCAAATGCTTCGGATTTTCTTTATCCCTTAATTGGAGGAAGGCTTCACCTGAACGAAAGTGCTGAAGTGAAAGGAAAAAGTCATCAGGAAGATGTCTGAACATCCCCTCCCTTGCCTTTCAGGCCAATCTACCAAAAGAAAAAAAAAAAGCTAGTACGTGGTCTTTAAATTGCTCAGATAGGGTAAAATGAGGTGGAGAAAATCCTATCCCCCTGTAGAGGACTTATACCTGCAGGACTGGCTGCAGAAGAGGCAAGTGCCAGCTTCTACCCCTTCCTACCGATATATAGGATATTTCTACACCACCAACCTAAACTGACTTAATAGTCATTCCTTGAGCCCCTCCAGACTGGGTTTTTAAAAATGTGGGTGTATTCTGCAACATGTAATTGGCGTGATAACAGTGCATAAGAGCGGGCCATCATTAGTTGTTCTGCGATACTTCCCCCAATGTTATTTATTGATTTACTGAAGTATTTAGAATTCACACTCTCACAAAAGTATAACAAGATTATAATAAAATCAGTGAAAGCATCCATGAAAACACTTAGAAACGTCAGCAAAACATCAGTCAATACTGTTTGGTTAAAAAGAAAAATGCATATTGTGAAAGCCTGTCTAAACAATACTGTTTTCAGAAGACGTCTAAAAGTAGGCAGGGACAGTTCATGCCAAACCTCTTCTGGTAAGGAGTTCCACAGGGCAGGGCACGCCATACTGATCATTGCTGAATTATTGTCACCTGGAGGGGCACTCTTTGGCCACATTTACACCATAGATTTATTCCACTGTTATTCCACTTTAAACTGTCATGGCTTCCTCCAAAGAATCCTGGGAGGTGTAGTTTGTGAAGGGTGCTGCTGAGAGGAGACCCCTATTCCCCTCACAGAGCTGCAGTTCCAGGGTTCTCTGGGAAGAGAGACTGACTGTTAAAACACTCTGAGAATTGTAGCTCTCTGAAGGGGAAAGAAGTGTCCTAACAACTCTCAGCACTCTTCACAAACTTCACTTCCCAGGATTCTTTGGGGCAAACCATGACTGTTTATTTATCTATTACATTTATACCCTGCCTTTCTTTCATCATGGAACCATGGAACCCAAGGCAGCATACATGTCTCCCATCCAGGCACTGAGCAAACCTAAACCTGCTTAGCTTCAGCAACCTGTGCCTTCAGACCATAGCCTGGGACTTCAGACCATGGCCTGTTTAAAGTGGTATAATCAGGGCCGGCTCCAAAAGGAGGCCAGGTGGGGCCCTGGCTGAGGGGCCCCTCCTCTCCCCTTCCGCAATTTGTGGCAGGATCACTGCTGCGGACTTCACAGCGAGAGCTCCAGAACCCCTGCCATTCCCTTGCTTCAATCTACCTTTCTTGGCTGTTGTGCGGTTGCGTGCACAGCACTGCCCTTAACCAAGATGGTAGCCGAGTTTCCCTAAGGGGCTGAAGCCTCTGCAGCCATCTTGGCTGATGGCATGCATGCATGCTACGTGTGCGCATCCCTGCCATGAGCTAAGATGGCAGCAGAGGCTTCAGCCCCTTAGGGAAACCTCAGCCGCCATCTTAGTTAAGGGCAGTGGTGCACGTGCAACCGCACAACAGCCAAGAAAGGTAGGTTGAAGCTAGGGAATGGTGGGGGCTCCAAAGCTCTCGCCATGCAATCCATGGCAGTGATCCTGTTGCAAATTGCTGAAGGGGAGCATCAGGGCCCGGGGCAGGCTTGTGCCCAAGGGTCCCGGCATGTCTGGGGCTGGCCCTGGGTATAATAGTGGAATAAATCTATGGTGTGAATGTAGCCTTGAACTATAATAGCGCAACAAAAGCAGGACAAAGACGACAATACTCCAGAACATCTGCAGTATAAAAAGTTAGAGGATTTCAGCAGGAAGCAATGGAAATGAAGCTGTATGTCCATCCCTGCAGACACAAACAATATTGAAAGTGGAATCGCATATATCTGCCCCGAACACAAATCCTCATGAATGCACAATAAAATGATGTCTAGAAGGTTCCCCTCTGCCCCAGGTCCTCTGGGAACTGTTCTATGTGGGGACTAGGGATCTCTAACATAATTGTCAGCATCCCCTACCACACTACCATTCCTGGGATCCTTGGGGAGTGGGTGGGCAGGGAAAGACATAGAAACTGGTATAAAATCCTTATTAGTAGCTTTTGACTTAGGAGAAGCTAGACAATATTAAGCATCAAAAGGTAAGTTTTGGCTCCTGAACTGATGTATGGAAACGACATGTTCTGAAAGTCAACTGTTCTGAAAGTCAACTGTTCTGAAAGTCAATTTACAAATACGTAACAAATTATAATGAAAATTTAAACTTTATGCTGCCCTTTACCTGGGCCCAGAAAATCCTTCCCCATTTCCTTAAGTAGCAGTGTTAACAGCTGTTGATCCCTTCAAGCAGAAGGTTTTTAGAGAGTTTTCATTAGCGTTAGACAGCGCTAAAGGCGCAGCCAGCCTTGCTAGAGGGGAAAAAAAGGACAGAAACTCTTAAAACTCCGGGGAGGGTTAATTGTCTTGATTGAAATGCCTCCTGCCCTGTTTTAATATTGTTGTTGCAGCTGTATTGCTTTTATACTGTTTTTATATTGTATTATTGTATTTTATTATATTGTGTTTTAATGATTTTGTACGTCGCCTAGAGTGGCCATTGGCCAGATAGGCGACACAGAAATTAAATTTATTATTATTTATTATTAAAATAAAATAAAAGCACGGGGTCACAGTATGCTTTAATGTTAGAGGAGGAAGTGAAGAAAAGTGCATTTGTGCAGATGTCCCTCCTGCCCATCCGACCTTCCACACACACCTGAGTTTCTGCAAGTAAAGAAAATTATGGGGAAGGGCTGTAGCTTGGTGGAGGAGGATCTGCCTTGCATGCACAAGGTCCCAAGTTCAATCCCCGGCATCTCCAAGCAGAGCTGGGAAAGACCCCTGCCTGAAACCCTAGAGAGCTGCTGCCAGTCAGTGTAGACAGTAGTGAACTAGATAGACCCATAGTGTGACTCCGTATATGGCAGCTTCTTATGTTCCTAAGCTAAAGATGGAGAAAGCAGGATTAGTTTTCCCCCCAACCCCCTTAATTAATAATTGAAGCTAATACAAAACAATCAATAAGAGAAAAATTGATAAGCCATCGTCATTTTCTTTTATCCAGCCCCCTGGATCCTTAACTACACCTGCAGTTTGTAATTAACTGGTAGAAGTTGCGTAGCAAACAGTATCATTTTATCTACCAGAGCAGAAAAAGGCAGTCAGATGAAATGAAGGCATGGAAGGTAGGACTAGAATGGTGGCTGCCCAGAAGGTCTGAAGGCAACTATCCGCTGAAGTGCTGAAGAGGGGCTGGACTCCTCCAGGTGTTCCTGGATTGCAGCTCCCATAATCCCTGCCCATTAGCTATGCTATGTTGATGGGAGTTCAACAACATCTGGATGGCTACAGATTCTCCAGCCCCGCTTTAATGAAACAGATTCAAATGGCATTGCAGGTGCCCCGTTCCCCTCCATATCGTTTCCCCAATGCAATTCCTTCCCTAAATCAAGATTAATCATTGCCCAGGGTAGCAGGAAAGATGAAAATCCACCTTTACCTCTGCCATCATCACTTCTCCATCCCCCGCCCCCACTAACATGAGATGAACAGCAGTTGGAAATCCTGTTACAGCGGAATGTCTTATTTTTCACCGCGTTCGTTAACAAGATTCAGTGCTTTGTTCCTCTTCTGGGAGAGAGTAATAACAATCAGTGAAAGTCTACACAACTTCTTGGGCATAAGAGCCCTGCTAGATTAGGCCAATGAGCCCATCTAGTCCAGCATCCTGTTCTCACAGTGGCCAACCAGATGCCTATGAAAACCCCAAAAGCAGGACCTGAGCACAACAGCACACTGGGGGGGGGGAGCTTTCACATTGTGCAATCCCATATTGCTGGAATGAATATCACAGTCATGTGAGCAGGATTAATTGCATGCCTCTCTGCATACAGAAAGTCCCAGGGTCCATCCCTGGCACCCACAATTAAAGGGTTTAGGATTGCAAGGATAGAGCCCTGTGTTGGCACAGTCACTTAAATGATGTAGATAGAGTCCAGAGAGAAAATATAATGATAACATTTTACTGGGCAAACTGAACAAAAACAGTGTATAATTTGAGGAGAAATAAACAGAGATGTTTTGTCTTTTTTTAGTTCAGCCCTTGTTCAGAGCAGGAAAACATACAAAACAGCATACAGGGGGAAAACTCCCTCAGAACTACATAGCCAATCAGAGCACCTTCTACTTCAGGAAAAATCATGCCGCTCTGACTAGTTGGTAAGTGACACCCCCACTTCCCCTTGGTTAGCTGGCTTACTAACAACACAATTAACCCTTAAGTTACACTTGGAATGATCTCTGCTGTTGTACTTCCAACATGCAGAAGAGCTATTGGTAGTCATGGTGCTTCCAGACTGTCACTATTTTTGAGTGGGATTCAATTTGGCTAGAATGTTGGACTAGGGCCATTATAATTGATTGGGAGGCCATGCACAACAAACCTCTTCCCTAAAAGTTGGACTTTTTGCAGTAAGGAAGGCAACAGGAAAATGGACTGGAAAGTGTGGGATACGACTTGCTTTGATGGAACGTCATCTAACCTCCCTGCAGACAAATCAGAATGAATTCTCATTAAATAGTCAACGTCATCTAATCTCCCCAGAAACAAATATGCTCGATAAATAGGACATCTGGAAGTGCTCTCAGGACCAACGTAACTGTGACACTTGCCATGTAGTATGTCCTTGCACAGAGAAACAAATGACTCTTCAGAATAGGACAACAATCCCCTACTTGTGCAAACGTGGAACTTGCTTTATCCAAAACAAAGGTGGTGCAAGCCATTTATGTAAATACTGTGCAAGTTTAAATAGTAATGAATGCTGATAAAAGTGAAAGAGGAAAGCACAAAAGCAGGACTACAGTTGAACGTCAAGAAGACTAAAGTAATGACAACAGAGGATTTATGCTATGACCTGGGAGACCAGGGTTGGAATCCCCACACAGCCATGAAGCACACTGGGAGACCTTGGGCCAGTCACTGCCTCTCAGCCTCATGAAAACCCTATTCATAGGGTCACCATAAGTCGGAAACGACTTGAAGGCAGTACATTTACATTTTAAAGTTGACGAGGACATTGAACTTGTCAAGGATTATCTATACATTGGCACAGTTGTTTAACCAAAATGGAGACAATAGTCAAGAAATCAGAAGAAGGCTAGGACTGGGGAGGCCAGCTATGAGAGAACTAGAAAAAGTCTTCAAATGCAAAGATGTATCACTGAACACTAAAGTGAGGATCATTCAGACCATGGTATTCCCGATCTCTATGTATGGATGTGAAAGTTGGACAGTGAAAAAAGCAGATAAGAGAAAAATCAACTCATTTAAAATGTGGTGTTGGAGGAGAGCTTTGTGAATACCATGGACTGCAAAAAAAACACAAATAATTGGGTGTTAGAACAAATTAAACCAGAACTATCACTAGAAGCTAAAATGATGACACTGAGGTTATACTACTTTGGACACATAATGAGAAGACATGATTCACTAGAAAAGACAATAATGCTGGGAAAAACAGAAAGGAGTAGAAAAAGAGGAAGGCCAAACAAGAGATGGATTGATTCCATAAAGGAAGCCACAGACCTGAACTTACAAGATCTGAACAGGGTGGTTCACGACAGATGGAGGTCGCTGATTCATAGGGTCTCCATAAGTCATGATCGACTTGAAGGCACATAACAACAACAATAATGAATGCACTAGAGGAGCAGGAGGCCTGACCTCCTCTCTGAGATGCTGTCCTACAAATATGTAAAAATGCAAACACAATTTGGGTTGGTCTTTCACAGTTCAATCCACTTCCTGTGTAGCTTGGAAGAATTTGGTAACATGCCTCTGAGCATATGGTGAGTGGTGGCAACATCTGCAATCAGCCCAAATAACAAAACCAGACATGTGCTGTGCTGATCTTGTTTTAGCAAGGAGGAAGCAACTATATTAAGAGTTGACAGAGTTCAGAGAGTCACTTCAAATATGTTTTACTTACTTTGTAATTTTAGTGTCATTTCCTATAGTAAATGATTTTCTTTTGCTTCTGTTTCTGTGAATATGTGAAGTAAAGCAACACTTTGCAAAATTTACACTAAGAACATAAGAACATAAGAAGAGCCTGCTGGATCAGGCCAGTGGCCCATCTAGTCCAGCATCCTGTTCTCACAGTGGCCAACCAGGTGCTTGGGGGAAGCCCGCAAGCAGGACCTGAGTGCAAGAACACTCTCCCCTCCTGAGGCTTCTGGCAACTGGTTTTCAGAAGCATGCTGCCTCTGACTAGGGTGGCAGAGCACAGCCATCACGGCTAGTAGCCATTGATAGCCCTGTCCTCCATGAATTTGTCTAATCTTCTTTTAAAGCCGTCCAAGCTGGTGGCCATTACTGCATCTTGTGGGAGCAAATTCCATAGTTTAACTATGCGCTGAGTAAAGAAGTACTTCCTTTTGTCTGTCCTGAATCTTCCAACATTCAGCTTCTTTGAATGTCCACGAGTTCTAGTATTATGAGAGAGGGAGAAGAACTTTTCTCTATCCACTTTCTCAGTGCCATGCATAATTTTATACACTTCTATCATGTCTCCTCTGACCCGCCTTTTCTCTAAACTAAAAAGCCCCAAATGCTGCAACCTTTCCTCATAAGGGACTCGCTCCATCCCCTTGATCATTCTGGTTGCCCTCTTCTGAACCTTTTCCAACTCTCTAATATCCTTTTTGAGATGAGGCGACCAGAACTGTACACAGTATTCCAAATGCGGCCGCACCATAGATTTATACAACGGCATTATGATATCGGCTGTTTTATTTTCAATACCTTTCCTAATTATCCCTAGCATGGAATTTGCCTTTTTCACAGCTGCCGCATACTGGGTCGACATTTTCATCATGCTGTCCACTACAACCCCGAGGTCTCTCTCCTGGTCGGTCACCGCCAGTTCAGACCCCATGAGCGTATATGTGAAATGAAGATTTTTTGCTCCAATATGCATAATTTTACACTTGTTTATATTGAATTGCATTTGCCATTTTTCCGCCCATTCACTCAGTTTGGAGAGATCTTTTTGGAGCTCTTCACAATCCCTTTTTGTTTTAATAACCCTGAACAATTTAGTGTCGTCAGCAAACTTGGCCACTTCACTGCTCACTCCTAATTCTAGGTCATTAATGAACAAGTTGAAAAGTACAGGTCCCAATACCGATCCTTGAGGGACTCCACTTTCTACAGCCCTCCATTGGGAGAACTGTCCGTTTATTCCTACTCTCTGCTTTCTGCTTCTTAACCAATTCCTTATCCACAAGAGGACCTCTCCTCTTATTCCATGACTGCTAAGCTTCCTCAGAAGTCTTTGGTGAGGTACCTTGTCAAACGCTTTTTGAAAGTCTAAGTACACTATGTCCACTGGATCACCTCTATCTATATGCTTGTTGACACTCTCAAAGAATTCTAATAGGTTACTGAGACAGGACTTTCCCTTGCAGAAGCCATGCTGGCTCTGCTTCAGCAAGGCTTGTTCTTCTATGTGCTTAGTTAATCTAGCTTTCATAATACTTTCTACCAGTTTTCCAGGGACAGAAGTTAAGCTAACTGGCCTGTAATTTCCGGGATCCCCTCTGGATCCCTTTTTGAAGATTGGCGTTACATTTGCCACTTTCCAGTCCTCAGGCATGGAGGAGGACCCGAGGGACAAGTTACATATTTTAGTTAGCAGATCAGCAGTTTCACATTTGAGTTCTTTGAGAACTCTTGGGTGGATGCCATCCGGGCCCGGTGATTTGTCAGTTTTTATATTGTCCATTAAGCCTAGAACTTCCTCTCTCGTTACCACTATTTGTCTCAGTTCCTCAGAATCCCTTCCTGCAAATGTTAGTTCAGGTTCAGGGATCTGCCCTATATCTTCCACTGTGAAGACAGATGCAAAGAATTCATTTAGCTTCTCTGCAATCTCCTTATCGTTCTTTAGTACACCTTTGACTCCCTTATCATCCAAGGGTCCAATCGCCTCCCTAGATGGTCTCCTGCTTTGAATGCATTTATAGAATTTTTTGTTGTTGGTTTTTATGTTCTTAGCAATGTGCTCCTCAAATTCTTTTTTAGCATCCCTTATTGTCTTCTTGCATTTCTTTTGCCAGAGTTTGTGTTCTTTTTTATTTTCTTCATTCGGACAAGACTTCCATTTTCTGAAGGAAGACTTTTTGCCTCTAAGAGCTTCCTTGACTTTGCTCGTTAACCATGCTGGCATCTTCTTGGCCCTGGCAGTACCTTTTCTGATCTGCGGTATGCACTCCAGTTGAGCTTCTAATATAGTGTTTTTGAACAACTTCCAAGCATTTTCGAGTGATGTGACCCTCTGGACTTTGTTTTTCAGCTTTCTTTTTACCAATCCCCTCATTTTTGTGAAGTTTCCTCTTTTGAAGTCAAATGTGACCGTGTTGGATTTTCTTGGCAATTGGCCATTTACATGTATGTTTAATTTAATAGCACTGTGGTCACTGCTCCCAATCGGTTCAACAACACTTACATCTCGCACCAGGTCCCGGTCCCCACTGAGGATTAAGTCCAGGGTTGCCGTCCCTCTGGTCAGTTCCATGACCAACTGGTCTAGGGAATAGTCATTTAGAATATCTAGAAACTTTGCTTCTTTGTCATGACTGGAACACATATGCGGCCAGTCTATGTCCGGGTAGTTGAAGTCACCCATTACTACCACATTTCCTAGTTTGGATGCTTCCTCAATTTCATATCTCATCTCAAGGTCTCCCTGAGCATTTTGATCAGGGGGACGATAGATCGTTCCCAGTATTAAGTCCCTCCTGGGGCATGGTATCACCACCCACAACGATTCTGTGGAGGAGTCTGCCTCTTTTGGGGTTTCGAGCTTGCTGGATTCAATGCCTTCTTTCACGTATAGAGCGACTCCGCCACCAATACGTCCTTCCCTGTCCTTCCGATATAGTTTATATCCAGGGATAACCGTATCCCACTGTTTTTTTCCATTCCACCGAGTCTCTGTTATGCTCACTATATCAATGCTCTCCTCTAAGACCAAGCACTCCAAAAACAATTCTGACAAAATTGCACTGACTGTTCTGCAGAATAGTCTCCAAAGGACACGAGGAGGGTCTCACTTTCCTCAAGATAAAACAGTGGGAGGTGAAATATATTCTAGCAAATTTCTAGGTGTGTTCTTTGTTTTTAATTGACCATACCCACCCATCCTTAAGTGGAGTGGTTTAAGCATAGTAGCCTGAACACATACATCTTGGGCAAGCCAAGTTTGTTTTTTCCAACAGCTAGATTCATTGCTTAAGTAGCAACATATTGTAATCAGTCTGATTTTACCTGGAACTGGGGTTTCAGATTCAACTGTTAATGCACCCAAAATAGAAATAGAACATAACCTCCAGTTTCAATCACAAAAGGCTGTCGTCACCATGACATGATACTGACCAATACAAAGGCATTGAAATTAATGAAAATAAATTTGACACAGATTTCTAGGATGAATAATGAGATAAATATAATTTTCTAGGTTAGATTCTCTGTTGAAACAGCAGTAACACAGGAAAGACGCAAAGGAAGAACAACAAACATACAAAAGTGTAATTCTCCATTTTTGGAGATGTAGTCCTGATTGCAGGTGTTGCCACCACTCACCATATGCTCAGGGGCACATGTTACCAAATTCTTCCAAGCCACACAGGTAATGGATTGGGTTGTGAAAGACCAACCCAAATTGTGTTTGCACTTTTAGAAATGTGTAGGGCAATATCTCAGAGAGGAGGTCAAGTCTCCTGCTCCCCTGGTGCATTCACTAGAGCTGCCCAATTCCCATGCTTGTTAAAGTTTGATAGAAATATCTGTTGGCTATAGGTATATTCTTAAACCGCAAGGTTTTTTTGCCTATTAGTGAATAAATAAATAAAATAGCTAAACCCTCACAGACAAACACCTTAATCACATTGATTAAGAGCTCATCTACATGGTGGTTTAATGTGATTTTACTGCTACTCACATCCCCTTTTAATTTGCACGGTTCACATGGCAAACAGAAACATGTGAACAAACAGAAACATGGTAAACAGAAGCTATCACACAGTTTCCCCCTGTAAATCTGTACTAACCCAGTCCTCTGATAATATAAAAAAATAAGTCCTCACTGTATCTCCAGTCCTTGCAGATGCTTTGCTCCCATGCTTTTAGGTGCATAGGTTAATCGTTCCCCTCCCCATACCCTCTCCTTCCTTCTCCCTTTGTTCATTTTGTTTCCTGAAGGCTGAGAAGCAACTTCTGCTGCTCTCCCCCATTCTGCTAGCATTTTTTGTTGCTGCAAATGGTGCCTTTATTTTCTTTTCCACCCTAACGTGTGCGGAAAAGCATAACACTGCTCAAACAAAGATTTGTATTTCAGCTGTACTGTACCAGTGAAAATACAAATAATCACACTTCCGGGTTGTTTTTTTTGTTTTAAAAGAAACTAACTGGTAGAACAGATTGAGCATGCTCAGTTGTCAAGTAAACAGAGGGACTGGAAAGGTTAAATTAGAGGGCTTGGTCATTAGGAAACTGTGTGATTGATCCTTCCCCTCAGTGTGAATAGAAAACACCTTGTTTGCAGCTTGCATTGAGCTCTTACTGTGGATGGTGCAAATAGAAAACGGAGGTAAAAACAGTGTCTTTAGTACGAAGTAACGTTCCCATCTGGATAAGCCCTTAAATGTAGCGAGACTTCATCATATATGTAAGGCACTCTTAAGAGACTGTTAATATGGATTAATATGGATTTACAGGGGTGGGGAACCTGTGGCTGTCCACATGTTGTTGGATTGCATTTCCCATCAATCCTAGCCAGCCTGGTTTATGGGCAAGGGTGATGAGAAATGTAGTTCAGCAACATCTAGAGAGCCACAGTTTCTGCACTCCTGGTTTACAGAGTTTCTCAGATGCCATTTGCTCAGCATGTTAATGTTGGTTCCATCCTTCTGTGCTCTTATGCTACCAGTTGCCACCCGGAAACTCCCTTAATTCAAATTCCATAGAGAGTACCGGTGGGACTAATTAATTTCCTCTAGCTGCCTTCAGCATTGCAAATCAGGGCAGATGACCACGGTTCTTTGGCTCCCCAGAGAGAAATTAATGCCAACATCTTGATGAGGTTATCCATAGCACATCAGCAGGTCAAGAACCTCACTCCATTTTGTGGTATCACCCTTTGAACTGATGCCTTTCAGTTAAATTAATCATTTGTGTTGCCAGCTGCTTTTGTTTTATATGCTGATCCTTATGGGTGTTTTCACCTATACATCTTCAGTTGGTTTGGAATGTGAATGTGGAAGGGGATAAAAAAAACGATCTTGCTCAGAATGACCATTTGCATTACAAATGCCTCTCCTCTGCATTAACAACAGAGCCCTTTCAGACTGGTGGTTTTTTGCAGCTGTATTTTGCAACATGTCATTGATGCAATAACATTGCATTAGTGGTGGATTTCTACCAGGCTATCCACACATCATTCTGCTTTATTGGTCATTCTGTAATGCCTCCCCAGTGTTACCTAGAGATATGAAGGCCTGGAAAAAAAACCTAAATGAGGGGGGGAATGCCCACATCCCCCCCCATTTCCCCCCAGTTTTTCCCCGGGCTTTCACATCTTTAGTGATACCATGTAATACAAGAACACAAGAAATGCACTTGAACACAAGAAAAGAAGGACAAAAAATAAACTGAAACATTTGTGGTATAAAAGGCTACAAGATTTCAGCAGGAAGTTATGGAGCATGCACTAAATGGAAACACAACAGTATGTCCAGCCTGAAATGTTTGCATGCACCAACAGTATTGAAAGTGGGATAATGTATAACCGCCCTAATACCATCTTCAGCACAAATCATCATAAAAGTGCAATAACAAGGCCATTTGTAGGAGCCCAACAATCATGTAAATAGTGCAAAGAGCAGACCCAGCCGAAGGCGTTATGCTACCAGATGGTGATCCCATTTCCTCACACACACACACATTCAAAGTACAGAACCCCTAACCGGACTGGAAGCTGAATCTTTTCTCAACACTGGTGATGGGACAGCATCCCCCATCACACCTGAGTACGACAGACTAACATAAGGAGCACCGAGCTGGCTATGTAAAACACACAGCCCAGTTCTCCAACCCCTGGCTACTGCTCCCTGCCACCACCACCCCAGCATCAGCTGCCTGACGTGGTCACCTTGTTGCCTGGATCATTGCTCTGATGTCCGGATTTCCAGCTTGCAACCCAGAGGCCAGAAACATATCATCAAGCATCCTGTTATCCTAAACTGGCTTCAACGCAGCAGGATGAAGGGCAGTGGTGACTCTCATACTTTTGTTCCCCCTTCCTGTCATCAGTCCCACTTCCTTGCTTGCTGAGTGGGGTATCTGGAAGTCGGCATGGTGGAGAATTCTGTCTGGTCTACATTTTTAAACGAACTGACCTAATTTGCACCTCCTGGGCTACTACAGAGATTAGAAGGTAATTACCCTTCACATTTCCCACTTCTCTGAATTTTGTGATGTAATTCTCTGTTCAAAACACTACCAAGATTTGTATTGAAAATTATTTGTATTCAATACAAAAATTTGTATGGAAAAATATTTTAGGATAAAATACATTTAGGAAAGTGCATACTGATACAAAAAATTATTTTGAATACAAAGTTTCATATATTGTTGAAAACACCAATTAATATGGAAACAGGAAAGAATGGATTTAGGAACAGTGGAGGCTGGTCCATTAGGGCTGCTGGGGCGCTACCCTACCAACTTCTGTCTGCCCTCATCCATCTCCTACCTGCCTGTCTTCTTACTTACAACCAGGCCAGATTCCTCCTCCTCAGTCTGTTGCCCTTGCAGAATTCAGCAGGGAAGGGAATGGGGACAAAACTAGAATGATTTGGCTCTGGCTCTGGCTCCACCTACTGTTGGCCTCCCTGCCTTCCAACCCACAGTCCCAATGGTCACCATCTGCCGCTGCTTAGGAATAAATACATGCAAAATTGACATAGACAAGAAATTGACTGAACCATCCATGTTTATCCGGAGGTCAAATCGCTATAACAAATTGGAAGAGGGGCATAAAGACAAGACATGGAATGGAGAGGAGGAGCCATGATTATCTCTTGTATCAGCATACTTAAGAGTTTGTGATTGGCTTATGACTTGGCAATTTGTGATTGGGTTATGACTTGGCAATTGTCTGAAAGAGGTTTAAGGGCAATTTAAGCTCCATGAATGAAATGAATGAAGTTATAGCTGAAATTAGGTTTGATTGGTTTTGTGGCTACAATTTCATAGTGAATGTCCCTGGTCCTTGCCCCCCTCCCGATTTTCAAATTATTTAAGAAAATAATAATAATGCTTTATATCAGTGGTTCCCAAACTTCCCCCCCCACAGACCACTTTAAAATAGCTGATGGTCTTGGCAAATCACTTAATGAGTTTTCTGCTCTTGTAACAATTGTAATGTGCTGTGTTAGTGCTGTATGATTTTTAATTGTATGTTTAATCCTTCTTTTATTTCATATATTGGATTTTAATGTGTTACAATTTGCATCCCGTAGCATTCAAGCTGTAATACAACAAAATACAATACAAGGAATAAAAGAAACAATTAAAACACAATTAAACATCAATATAAATATTTAATGCAGACATACTGTGGACCACCTAAACGAAGCTTGCAGACCACTGGTGGTCCACAGAGCACTGTCTGAGAACCTCTGCTTTAAACCGTTAGGAAAATGCTAAGCCTTACAATTGTAACCACCTAATGGCAGTACATAGGATGTTTGGCAGTAACTCCATTCTGGGAGTACTATGAATAGTGTGTTTGGTAACACAACGGTTCCCCGTAAGGATACTTGATGTAGGCTGACAGCAATTGTTTCCCTCCAGATGAGGGGCAGGGGGAGTCTGGAGGCCCAGTTGTACTCAAGGCATCAGAGCATAATTATTTCTCCATGTCTGAATGAAACACAAGAACTGCAGATTTCCAGCTGTGCACCTAGACTTGGGGTTTGCTCCTCAGACTTACGGACTGCCATTGCTGCATTTACAAAGCAGTTAGTGGTTCATGTTGTTCTTTTATTTGTATTTTATGCATTTGATATTGTCTGAATGCAGAAGCATTTCCTAATGCATAGAGATTGAGGTCATAGTTTTTTGTGACAGCAAGATTAGCAGAGATAAGATCATTCCTAGACCAACCTTCACCAACCCGGCAGCGGTGTCACTAGCGGGAGTGCAGGGGGATGCGGACCTCCGGTGTGCGCCCTCCCAGGGGCATGGACGCGCACTTGAGGCCAGCCACCCCGTCCATGCCCCTGGGAGGGCACGCACCGGAGGGGCACCCAGCTGGAGAAGGCCTGGGAACGCCAGCGCACCTCCCTCACCCCGCCAATGCTGCTCCCGGTCTCACCCTCCCGCCCGCCTCCGAGGAGTTGGAGCAGCCTTGCCGGGCAACGGCGTGGGACGGGGTGGCTCTGGGTGTCACCCCCCTCATGGTGACACCCGGGTGCAGGCCGCACCTTCCGCACCCCGGTAGTGATGCCCCTGCAACCCGGTGCCCTCCAAACTACAACTCCCATCAGTCCCACCATAGTTCAGTGGTGAATCATCTGCCTTGCATGGAGAAGGTCCAGACGTTAGACTGACAGGCACACTGGAGAGAGCCTTTTCAGCTGTGGCCTCCAAGCTTTGGAACACCCTAACCCAAGAAGTCCGCTCTGCTCCCTCCCTGATGGTTTTCTGGAGACTTCTGAAAACGATCTTGTTCTGGAGAGCCTTTGGGAGGGACTGAAGGTAGAGCCTGACACTGATTTTATGATTTTATGGCTTCTACGTTAAATTTTACCTTTGTAGTCCCCTTTAGTACCACTCCCTATATATATATAGATCAGTGGTTCCCAACCTGGGGGCCGGGACCCCTGGGGGGGGTGCAAAGTAATCCAGAGGGGGATGTGAACAGTAAAGAAATGAATTATTTATTAATTTTTTTAAAAAAAATCTTCACTCCCTCTACACTGTCTGCTTTCCGCTGCCGCTGCAGATGACACCTCCCCCTTGCTCCAAACGAGAGGGGAGGCCTTTTCCTGAATGCCAGAGCGTCTTTCAGGCGCACTAAGGGCAGGCATCTGCCTATAAAATAAATGGCAGATGCCAAAGGAGGCTGAGGGTGGAGCTACCAGGAAGAAGAGGGGATTACTATCACTGATTCCTGTCTCCTTGCATTGCCGCTACTGGCAGTGGCCTTACTTAGAATGAGAGGAGAGGGCTTCTTGTGAAGCAAAAAGAAGCCTGCAAAGAAAGGCTGCTTTCCCACTTCCTTCCTGGCAGCCAGCCTGCCTCCCTGGGGGGCGGGGGTCACAATTTTTTTTCAGCTTATAAAGGGGGTCCCGTGCTCATAAAGATTGGGAACCACTGATATAGATTGTATTTTATGTATTTTAATTGTATTTTATGTATTTTAATTTATTTTAATGTTTTTGTAATTTTATTGTTTACAATTTTATTATGTATGTGTTTGGTTTTATTTTTGTAAGCCGCCCTGAGTGCCCTATTATAGGGTTTGTTGTTATGTGCCTCCAAGTCTACTGCAACTTATGGCGACCCTATGAATCAGCGACCTCCAAGAGCATCTGTCATGAACCACCCTGCTCAGATCTTGAAAGTTCATATTATAGGGTAGAAGGGTGGGATAGAAATATTTTAAATAAATAAATAAGGTCCCAGGTCAATCCCCAATGGCACCTCCAGGAAGGGCTGTGAATTAAGGCTGTGCACAGACACCATCACCCCAATCTGCCCTGTGGCTCCAATCTGGAGGGGGAGCATCAGGCTGACTCACCCTGGGTTGACCCGGGAACCACCTGCTCTGGCTCAGAGCCACTCCCAAATAAGTCCAGGGGCAGACCTCATGTTTAATTAGGGTAAACAAACCCTAACTGAACATATAGAGGGCAGAGGGCAGGGAAGGAGACATTATGTCTCCTTCCCCCTCCAGATTGAGAGCTGGATCAGTTTATCTTGTGTGATGCTGCTTTGTGAAGGAAAGCCCCTTACAAAACAATATCCACACCCTCAGAGGCTTGCTGCTTCTGCTCATCAAGTAGGAAGGACAGCTATGGATGCCTCTTCTTCCTCCCTGATGCCCTGCTCCCTGGCAGCCCCAGATTTCTCTGGGTCATTGAATCTGACCTGTAGTGATCCATGGCTGTCAGAACCCGACTTGTCCGAGGCCCAAAAATGTCTGAATGGGCCCGATTTGGCTCATGCCTAGGCTCAGCTCTCCTGTGTCTCCTGTCTGAAGTCTGAGCTGCTACCAGTCAGTGTAGACAATACCGAGATAGATGTTGGTCTGACTTGGTATGAAGAAGCTCCCTATGTATCTATGTTTCCCTGGTTCTCATACAAAGGCGACAGTGCCATTTCCAAGCTTCTGGTTGATAAAGAGGTACTCAATACTCAATATAGTGGTGGATTGTCATTCTTGCTCCTAGACAACAACAGACTTCTGGAAAATGTACAGCTTTCATCAGTAACCCCAGGCTTGGAAAAAATGATGTCACGATAACAGATAGTTCCATTAACACCATAGAGGGCTTTGCCTTGGAATTAATACGACTAGTCTTCACTGTTTATAGAATAGATTTCCTCTTGAAGCAATGAATGTTAGCTCATTTATCCTTAAAACAACTCTGCACAGCGGGCAATTATCCCTCTTTTACAGACAGCAGAAAAGAGATTGAGAAATTAAGGGAGCCAGTCAAGGCCACACAATAAAGCACTATCAGATATTCAGTTAACAATATTCCTGATCTAATTGCTTTACTAGCTACCACACTGACTCGTAGATAAAATAACAGAACAATTGCTCTGTATGAAACCTTAATAGGGAGCATAGTTTAAAAACACATCAGAGATTAGTCAAATTTCTGCAAGGTGTGATGCAACACAAATCAAATGATTTCATCTATAAACCTCCTTCCAATTTCCAAGTTCACCTAGGTCACTGTTCTTCAACCTTGTGTCCCAGATGGACTACAACTCCCATTATCCTTGGCCATTGGCTAAGCTGGCTGGGGTTGATGGGAGTTGTAGTCCAACAACATTTGGGAAGCCAAGGTTGAAGAACGGTGACCTAGAACAGGCTGGCCATACAGGTGACAGGCGGTTGATCTGGCTACAGTTGAGGACCTGGTTTTGCCACAGGTGAGGAAAATTGTAGTTCTTAACAATATTGGAAGTAGCCAACTAAGTTTTACTCAGAGTAGACCCGTTGAAATTAATGGGCCTGTTAGTCATGTTCAGTAATTTCAATGGGTCTACTCAGAGTAAAACTAACATTGGCTTCGGCCCTATATATATTTTTTCAATGCATCCACCAATACTCTGTATTTTTCTTACCTACACGATAGATTGCTGAGGCCAGTTTTTATAATGCCAGTTTTCTGTTAATGGGAGACTTAATAGTGTCTTTGTAAGAATGTGTTTGTTTCCTAATATACAACTGGAGCAGTTGTGGGGGGGGGTGAGCCACGAACACATGAGTAGTACTGTCTCTCCAGTCTCTTCTAAAATCCCAACCAATTCTGAGCACATAGAAACATAGAAATATTTTTCCCAACAAGTCTCTTAGGCCTAGTTCATACATAGCAGATGGCATGATCCTCTCCTTGGAGGGAGGGGTTCCTCAAACAACTAAGGTCGCTTCCAGGAAACCTGTTTATTGACCATTCATCCTGATTTATTGCACAAAATTTGCAGGGAGGTTAGACCATGTCAGCTATTTTCTAATCATTCATTCTGATTGCTTGCAGAGAGATTATGGAACATTGCATCAAGCAACTATTACCTCACACCTCCCAGGGCATTTCCCTGACATTTTTCTTATCACATAAAGTCTGACTTTTGAGGGGAAGTGGGTTGATTGCAGAAGAGTGAAAAATAACTTTTATTGTGCAACCTGAATTGGTTGGTATGTGATTGAATCCCATCTGAAAAATAGCAACAGTCTGGCAGTGTAGTGTAATGTGGATTTCAAGGCACAGGCTTGGATGGCCAGTTGTCCCCCCCTTCCTTTTTAAGAGAAAAGATGGTAAGAATTGGGCACAGCTGGAACACAGGAAGCTGCCTTATAGTGAGTCAGACCATTGGTCCATCTAAGCTCAATATTGTCTACACTGACTGGCAGGCGCTCTCCAGGGTTTCAGGGAAGGGACATTCACAGCCCTACCTGGAGATACCTGGGACTGAACCTTGAATCTTCTGCAGACACTCTACCACTGAGCTATAGCGCCTCCTGGTTTATAGCCTTTCCTGCTTCTCTACCATTTGAATGCCACCTTCTACATATGAGTTGGGACTTAGCTGCAATGGAAGTAGACCAAATCAATATTTCCAGTCTCTTTCTCTTACGACTATGTATAACAGCCAGTGTACTCTAGGTAACTTGGGACAAAAGGTTTCTAGAGCACTAAACTGTTGATAAATCAATATCTATTGTTCCCACTGGCTAGCAGGTTTCACCACACTTTATTTCTCCATTATGGATAACAAGAAATCCATGGCCACACAATATTGTCTCTTTCTGAAGTTACACCAATTCTCCCCCAGGCAGTCTTTTTAGAACCTTGGATCAAGTTGTTCCCAATGTGCAATAATTACTAATATATTTGTGACCCAGCCACAAACTATGGTACCGTCCAAAACAAAATTTGAGCTGCGGGGGAGAAATTCACTTTAGCTCACATTTAAAGGCAAATCTACCTGATTCGTACTTCCCTAAAGAATATGCGAACTGAAACACAGCCATTCTTCAAAACGGGCGCTTCCCGAAATGTGGAATTTTGGCAGTTCTCCAGTCAAATAATGTGTACAAAAACGCATACACTTGAGTAAAGGGTGCGTAAAAATGCATGTATTAGTGAATGATAGGAGAAACTCGCCAGATGCCTTCAGAGTGAGAATCTGTAATTGGCAGAAGGCTGCCCTCCCTAGGTGTGAGACAGGGAGGGGAGTAGATGTGCCCTGTGTGAAGAATATTGAGTGGGTCTGACAGTTCCAAATTCTCTCAGAGGTCTACTGCGTTAATTGGTTCAAGTAGGTTTTGTTGGTGGGCTCTTGTTGGGTTCATATCAGGCATATAGGAAGAGTCTTAGTAAGGAGGAACATGGGTGATGCCACCTCAGTTTCAGAGATCATGGGTACAGGGAGGTATAGCCATGGGGAGGTGATGAACTACCATAGGGCAAGGCTATGTACGCCTTGTTCCTCGTTCCCACTCCTCACATGGATGGGTTCCTCATTGCTCATCTGCTGTGCCCACTGGCCTGTGTGTGCTGTTATTTAACACCAGATGGGTACATAATAAGACCACACTCATCAATAATTTGATCATGGATGAAGGTGCTGATTTGGTGTGTATTACCGAGACTTGGGTGGGTGAGCTGGGAGGAGTTGATCTGACCCAGCTTTGCCAACCTGGATACTCGATGCAACACCAGCACAGGCTGCAGGGTTGGGGGGAAGGAGTTGCTGTGGTCTGCAGATCTTCCATCTCTGTCACCAGGAAGCCACTCTGTCTTGTAGCTGGCTGTGAGGGCCTGCACCTGGTGTTGGGCCAAGCAGATGGTAACCTAGTGTTGCTGCTGGTGTGCCATTCTCCCTGCTGCCAAGCAGCTTCTCTGACCAAGCTGGTGAGGCCACCTTGGCAGTGGTATTGGAGGAGCCTGGAACAATAGTCCTGGGTGATTTCAATGTCCATGCTGAGGCTGCCTCTAGTGTTCTGGCTTGGGCCTCCATGGCCTCCATGATAACCGTAGGGCTGTCTCAAGTTGTCACTGGTCCGACACATAGGGCAGGGCACACTCTCGACTTGGTTTTTGCTCCAGATGGAGGAAGGGGTGGTCTGGAGATAGACGGGGTGGATGTCATCCCATTGTCATGGTTACACCATGTCCTGGTGAAGTTTAGACTTATGGCTCCAATCCTCCCCTGCAGGGATGGTGGACAGATTAAGATTGTCTATTCCCAGAGACTGATGGAATCCACTGGATTCCTGAATGCCCTGGGGAGTTCCCAGTAGATAGAGCAGGTGACCCTGTTGAAGCCCTTGTTACACTGTGGAACAGTGAAGCACATTGGGCTGTTGACACAGTTGCCCCTGAGTGCCCTCTCTGGTATTGTGGAGCCCAGTTTGCACCCTGGTACACCAGTGAGCTAAGGGCAATGAAACAAGCTGGATGACGGCTACAGCGCAAGTGGCAAAAGACATGCTGATCGGGCATGAGTAAAACATCATGATCATGCCTACTGTGCGGCTGTGAGGGTGGCGAAGAAGGCCCACTTCTCTGTCACCATGGCATCCTCAAGTAGCCATCCAGTAGAGCTTTTGTGTATTGTCACGGGTCTGTTGATATCAACTCTAGGAAATGGCATTTTAGACCCTTCCAAGGCCCACTGTGAATTGTTTGCAATGCACTTTGAGGGTAAAGTTGCTCGCCTCCATAGCAGTCTTGATGACCCATCCACATCTACTGTAGTCCCCAATGAGGTGTCCAGTGCAACATCTGCTGCACCTTCTTGGGAATGCTTTCAGTGGATGCAGCCAGATGACATGGACAAGGTGCTTGCAACAATGTGGCCAGCAAAGTATCCTCTCGACCCTTGCCCTTCTTGCCTTATTAAAGCTTGCTGTGGGAGTTTGACCAAGTGGATCCAGGGTGTGGTCAACACATCATTGCAGAAGGGAGTGGTTCCAGCCACCCTGAAAGAGGCAGTGATTTGACAGATTCTGAAACAGCCTACCTTGGACCCATTGGTTTGTGACAGCTACTGCCCGGTCGCAAAAAAAACCATTTTTAGGGAAGGTGATTGAGAGGGTTGGGGCATAGCAATTGCAAGTATGCATAGATGAAACAGATTATCTTGACCCATTGCAGTCTGGGTTCAAGCCTGGTTATGAGACTGAATCGGCCTTGGTTGCCCTGATGGATAACCTTTATCGGGAAAAGGACAGGGGGAGTGCAACCCTGTTATTCTTACTTGATCTCTCTGCGGTTTTTGATACCATTGACCATGGTATCCTTCTGGGCCAACTTGATGAGATGGGTATTGGAGGCACTGTTTTACAGTGGTTCCAATCCTACTTCCAGGGTCGTTTTGAGAGAATAGCATTGGGTGATTGTCTTTTGGCCCCCTGGCAGTTGTGCTTTGGGATGCCACAGGGTACCATCTTGTCCCCCATACTATTTAACATCTATATGAAGCCCTTGGGAGAGGTCATCAGGAGATTTGGGGCAAGGTGTCAGTAGTACGCTGATGATACCCAGCTCTATTTCTCTGTAACATCTGAATCAGAAGAGGCCATGCAAGCCCTGGACTGCTGCCTGGACTTTGTGGTGGGCTGGTTGAGAGCCAATAAACTTACTCTCAATCCTAGCAAGATGGAGACGCTATGGGCTGGTGGTTCCCGAGTTCAGATAATTAGTCCGTCACCTGCTTTGGATGGTGTTGTACTCTCTCTGAAAAGGCAGGTCCGTAGTCTGGGGGTGATTCTACATCCATCTTTGTCGCTAGAGGCCCAGGTGACCTCCATGGCTAGGAGTGCCTTTCACCAGCTTCAGATGGTAAGACAGCTGCGGCCGTTACTGGACAGCGATAGCCTGACCACTGTTGTCCATGCACTGGTAACCTCCAGGCTGGATTACTGGAATGCACTCTGTGTGGGGCTACCCTTGAGGTTGGTCTGGAAGCTGCAGCTGGTGCAAAATGCAGCAGCAAGACTGCTCACTGGAGCAGGTTATTGCCAACATGTCACTCCGCTACTGAAAGAATTGCACTGGCTACCTATTAGCTACTGGACTAAGTTCAAGGATCTAGTTTTGATGTGCAAAGTCCTGTATAGCTTGGGAGCAGAATACATGAAAGACCATCTTATCCCTTATATACCCAGTCGATCACTGCGCTCTGCAAGTGAGGGCCTCCTGCAGATACCATCTTATCAGGAGGTCCATTCCGCACAACGTAGGAAATGGACCTTTAGTGAGTGGCATCAACCCTTTGGAATTGCCTCCCCTTATTAGACAGACACCATCTCTGTTATCTTTTCGGCACCTACTGAAGACCTTCCTCTTTCAACGAGCCTTTTAAGTAGAGACCTTATCCCAGTCTGCATCTGTGTTGGAATTGCTTTTTAATATATTTAAACCTTCTTTTAAAAGTATTTTTAAAGCTTTTAAAAATGTTTTTAAAGATGTTTTGTTTTAATATATTTTAAAGTCTGTTTTTATGATGTTTTAAAGTGTTTTAGAGCTTTTGTTTGCCACCCTGGGCTCCCACTGGGAGAAGGGCAGGATATAAATCAAATAAATAATAATAATAAATAATAAATAAATAAAATAACATACATAAATGCATAATATTAGGGGAAATTGCTTGGTAAAAATGTGTATATTAGGCAAATTGGCACGTAAAAATATGTACATTAGGATAAATTCACAGTAAAATGCTGATGAATTTAAGACTGGAAAAAAAGAGAAACAAAGAAATGCAAATTGACATATTTGGCCATCTCTAGCTGCAGGTACTGGCAGCTCAGGAAAATTAATTTGTTGATGTAGTCAGTTTTTAATCTCCCTTCATCAGCAGGATCACAGGATGGTTTACAAAATACCATTAAAACAATAAAGAAATAAAGGATTAAAAATATAAAACCGTAATATTTAAAAGAAAAATCACATCAGCCCATCATTAATATACAGCCGCAAAAAACACAGTATCTTTGTTCTGCAGTATCTTCACTGAAGTCTAGCCTGGGGCCTCAAATTGTACCAGCTCTGGATTCAAATTGATGGACAATAATAGATCTGATAATCCTAATTTCCTGGTGATTAGGTTTTGCATAAAGCAGGGTGGGCAAACTTTTTCAGCCCAAGGGCCACATTCCTTCTCCGCAACTTAGAATCATAGAATCATAGAGTTGGAAGGGGCCTTGTAGGCCATCGAGTCCAACCCCCTGCTCACAGCAGGAAATCCACAGCTAGAGCATCTCCTGCAGATAGCTGTCCAGTCTCTGCTTGAAGACATCCAGCGAAGGGGATCCCACCACCTCCCTAGGCAGTCGGTTCCATTGCCGAACTGCCCTTACTGTCAAGAAATTCCTTCTAATTTCCAATCTGAATCTACGATCCTGCAACTTAAAACCATTAGACCTAGTCCTACCCTCTGGGGCAGCAGAGAACAAATCTGTACCCTCCTCTATGTTGACAGCCCTTCAGGTACTTAAAGAGTGCAATCATGTCACCCCTCAGCCTTCTCTTCACCAGACTGAACATGCCAAGTTCCTTCAACCTTTCCTCATAAGACTTGTTCTCCATACCGGCTATCATCCTCGTCGCCCCCTTCTGAACCCGCTCTAACTTGACTATATCTTTCTTAAAATGAGGCGCCCAGAACTGAACGCAGTATTCCAGATGAGGCCTGACTAATGCAGAATATAGTGGGACTATTACTTCCCTCGACCTGGAAACTATAGCTCTGTTTATGCAGCCCAAAACCGCATTTGCCTTTTTTGCCGCAGCATCACACTGCTGGGTCATGTTCAACTTGCGATCCACTACAATTCCAAGGTCCTTCTCACACGCACTGCTACTAAGCCGGGTATTTCCCATCCTGTACCCGTGCATTTTGTTTTTGTGGCCTAAATGCAGAATCTTGCATTTGTCTTTATTGAATGTCATTTTATTAATTTCAGCCCAATTTTCTAGTCTATCCAGGTCCCTTTGGATTTTATTCCTGTCTTCCATTGTGTTAGCTATCCCTCCCAGTTTTATATTATCCGCAAACTTCATAAGGCTTCCCTCCACCCCATCATCTAAGTCATTGATAAAAATGTTGAAGAGTATCGGCCCCAGGACAGAACCCTGTGGCACTCCACTTGAAACCTCCTTCCAGTCCAAAGCAGAGCCACCGACGACCACTCTTTGAGTACGGTTTTCCAACCAGTTGTGAATCCACCTGACAGTATTTCCATCTAGTCTGCATTTGACCAGTTTGCTAATCAAAAGGTCGTGGGGGACTTTGTCAAACGCTTTGCTGAAATCTAGATAGATGATATCTACAGCATTTCCACCATCTACTAAGCTAGTGACCCAATCAAAAAAAGAGGTGAGATTAGTTTGACAGGATTTTTTCTTGACAAACCCATGCTGGCTCCTACTAATCACAGCATTGTCATCTAGATAGTTGCCAATGGACTCTTTTATTATCTGTTCTAATATCTTTATGAGGGCCACATGCCACTTTATGAGGGCCACATGCCAGTGGGGGGAACAGCCAGAAGCAAAAGTGGGTGGAGCAACGAATGCTAATTTTACCTCTGTACAGTAGGCTAGTTTCTACATAGACTCACACACAAGCAAGAGGCATCATCACAGTTCAAGTGGAAATCTGTTTCACACAACATAGGAAGCGGACCTTGAGTGTTGTGGCATTTACCCTTTGGAATTCCCTCTTCTTAAATAATAGACAGGCACCGTCTTTGTTGTCTTTTTTGGCACCCGCTAAAGACCTTCCTCTTTCAACAAGCCTTTTAAGTAGAGACCTTATCCCAGGGTGCATCTGTGCTGGAATTGTTTTTAAAGATGTTTTTAAAGATTCGTTTAAAGATGTTTTGTTTTTAAGATGTTTTATAAAATGTTTTGTTTTAAAGAAATTTTATAGATGTTTTTAGTGTTTTATCGCTTGTTTGCTGCCATGGAACCCTTCTGGGAGGAAGGGTGGGAAATAAATTTAATCATAAATAAATAAATATGAAAGGTTGTAATTCAACATAGCGCTAAGCAAATCATTCCATAAGTGCAAGGATTTCTCCTTGCACAATGGAACTATCTGCCCCTCCCTGTTCCCTGCAGTCCCCTAAATATGTTCTCCCCCTCCAAAGCAGGTTTGGGGATGGCAAGGAGTACTTGTGGGGAAAGGAGGCAGAAAATCCCGTTGTGCTAGTGCTAGTGCAACTTTTTAGTTGAATACTGCCTGACAGCTATTAATGCAGCTGCCTTTGAAAAGGGAAGAGCAGGTAAATTATAATCTGAAGCTTTATAAGAAGATTGTGCCTGCTCTTCAGCCATTAAATCATTAAAGAGATAAAGGATCTGACTTACATATAAAACATGGCTAATATCCACATAGTAGGAAACTATCAGCTTCAAAAACAGTAAACCAGAGAGATTCTAGAGCACCTTCCATCCCCTAGGATCCTAAAATGCTTTCCCACAACTGTGGATAGCCTCATTTTTATTCAACAAGAACATGGTAACGTTCCGTATACAGTGAACAATCTTTCTCTAAAGTGAAGTCTTAGATGTGTCAGCTCTTGCCCAAGAGAATTTCTGTAAATATGCCTAAATCACTGATACATGCAATCCAGGCCTTCCCCTCCCACCCTACTTTATTCTAAGTAAGTCAATGTTTTTAAAGGATTGGGTGGGAGTGGGGTGTATTTGTACAGTACATTGCTAATGACAGTTCTCCTTTGGCGAGAATGCAGGACTGTTAGCGCCAGCAAAACACTATAAATATTAAAGGGAGGTTGCTGGTGGCAGAAAAAGTTGGAGGAGTGGAACGGAGATATTTGATAACCACGTTCCCCATTTATTGGAAGTACATGTCCGTATTTGAACATGCTCTTCTTAAACAACGAACAAGACACAAGACATGTCAACAAGCATCATCTTCTATTTGAAAAGGAAACATTTTCTTATTCCAGAAACTCATAGGTTTTCTCTCAAGTTTTTCAGATGTGGCATGTATCTAGGGACTAGTTGGTACAGTCAGCAAAGTCAAGTGCTAAAGATTTTTCCCCCCTCCAGGCTGTACTATTTCAGGCTGGGGTTTAAGTTAACACATTACTTTTTCAGCCTGCAATGGAGGCTGGTTCATTAGGGCAAATGGAGCAGTGCCCCACCAACCCCAGTCTGCTCTGAGCCAGCTTCTCAGCTGCCTGCCTTCTTACATATCACCAGTCCAGAGACTGGCCCTGGGTGTCAGTTTCCTCCTCCTTCTTAGTGCTGCCCTTGTAGAACCCAGCCGGGACGAAGTTGGGGACAAAACTAGAAGGAATTGGTTCCGCCTGTCATTGGCTCTGACTCAGCCAATCATTGACTTTGGCCCCACCTACTGTTGGGTGCCTTGCCTTCCGTCCCACGAGTCCCAACTGCCATCAGCCTCCACTGTCAGCCTGACCAAGTACTGTTGGGTGTACCCAAGAGCACCAGTCTGCAGAGCTGCAACAAGGCAATGGGAGGATGGACTCAGTCATCGGCATTAACGGGCACATCCATACCATACATTCAAAGCACTCTTACACCACTTTAACCATCATGAAGACTCCTGGGAACTGTAGTTTGTTATGGGGGAGCTAATCTGACCTCGCAGAGCTACAAGTCCCAGCACCCCTCACAAGCTACAGTTCCCAGGATTCTCCAAGTAGTATAAGAGTGCTTTGAATGTATGGTGTGGAAGTGATCTATACCTCTGAAACTCAGCTATTTTCTATCTTCTATGGTTCTGGACCAGGGCCGCCACTACCATTGGGTAGAATGAGGCAACTGCTTCAGGCAGCAGATGGTGGCAGCCAGCAGCAGCAGCCCTACAGACATCCCTCCTGAGCCCTCTGGTCATTACCTTTCATTGGTGATCAAAGCTATATACATCACCTAAACTAGTCAGCTGTCCTCAGAGGCACTGGAGGATGCAGTTCTTTTTCCGGTGTTCAAGTAAGAGTCAGTTGCCAGTCCCATCAGCTTCTGTACATTGAATGGCAGTGGGGGGATGGGGGGAACACAACCGTTTTGTCCTTTGCCTCAAACAGAAAAATGGTTTGGGCTGGCCCTGTGGCATACCTTGGATTAACTTGGACATTTCTGAAGTCCTGGGAGAATGACATCTCTCTCAGGCATGGCACCACCACAAGACATACTCATTGCCTGGTAAGGGCATTCAGATTAGCAAATGGAGCCTGATTAGTTTTGCCATAGCCTGAGGATGATCAGCTAATGATACACTGAGGTGGTTTTTTCTTACTGGTGGCTCCAGTGTTCAGGAATGCCCCTCCTGCTGAAATAGGTGAGGCATCATCAGTATTGGCATTCTGTCGGCTCTTGAACACACACTTACTTAGGCAAGCATTTCCCTGAACATGAACTTCCTGATCTAATAGCTTTAACTTTTCTTATAACTGTCTTAATTGTTATACTGTTAACTGGCTTTTTATTATATATTTTAATTATGTTTGGATTTGATAATTGATTTTATTCCTGTAAACTGTTTAGAATCCATTTTGGCATATAAGTGATATATACATTAATTTAACAACAACAGCACTCAGACAGTGGCCAGGGCCAAGCATCATGGAGGATTATGCCTGGGAGGTCTTTTGTGCCAGTGGCCATCTCCTCATCCCTATTCCATTCCCACAACACTCTGGAGTGACACAACCTTTGGGACATTGGGTGGCAAATTCAAAATGGCAGATGGAAGCCACTTAGTGATGGAGCACCAGGGTTCTCCCCCCCCCCAATTTTAAAGAGGAGCTAGAATAGGTATCAATGATGGGTCAGGATCCACAGATGGCACTTTGCCAGAGGCTCCTTCAGTCCTGATTCCTGGGTTCTATGGTCACCTTTGCCTACCATGCTGTTAGCCAATGCAGCAGGGGGAGGGAAAGGAGGAGGGAGCACCTTTGCTGCTGCTGTCACTGTTGTCGATGTCCGGTGAGGAAAGGAAATGGAAAAGTGTGTTTGGGGAATGGAGGTGACAGAGATGGGTTTGGGGGATGGGGGAGGGCAGTAAAGATGGGCAGGGAGGATCCAGGTACTATTATTTTGCTCACAATTTAATTTGAGCTGAAGAAGAATTTCAGGAGTTGTAGGACCCACCTCTCTGGTGGGCTTTCTGAGTCCTGTAAATTCATTTTAGAGCTTGAGCTCAGTTTGGAACATAGTAAGCCAGTAAGCCAGACCACCGGTGAGCTACACTGACTGGCAATCCGCTCTCCAGAGTTTCAGACAGACATCTCTATTCATATCTAAGAACCAACCTGCTGGATCTAGCCAATGGCCCATCTAGTCCAGCATCCTGTTCTCACTGTGGCCAACCATATGCCCATGAGAAACCTGCAAACAGGACCTAAGCACAAGAGTACTTTCCCCTCTGTGTATTTGGAAGCATATTGCCTCCAGCTGTGGAGGCAGAGCATTCCCATCATGGCTAGTAGACATGATCCAGGAACCAATTAGGCAAAAATAAAGTGCTGTTAGTATTAACTTGTAGCTACAGCCATACTGCCCTGAACAAGCCTGATCTCATCTGATCTTGGAAGCTAAGCAGGGTTAGGCCTGGTTAGTACTTGGATGGGAGACCGCCTGGGAATACCAGGTGCCATAGGCTTAGAGGAAGGCAATGGTAAACCACCTCTGAATACCTCTTACCATGAAAACTCTATGAATCTATCTATCTATCTATAAGATTCATAGGGTCGCCATAAATCATAATCGACTTGAAGGCATATAACAACAACAGTATGAACTTGTACAAAAATTACAATACTGTAAGATAAGCTGATGAGCTACCAAATAAACATCCATGTACTGTAATTATTCCAGTTGTTAATTAACAGCCAAATAGATATAATTGAATGCTCCAAATATGCCAGTTGTTAATGAGATCCAGGGGGTGAAAATTTCAGTACCAGGAGTGGCGTCTTCTTTTCTATATAAGGCGTCCATCAAATTATTTCTTCAGGCAGCTTTTGAAATTCTTTTTTGTGAGATTTTCACCCCCTGGATCATGGATTTATTCCTGGAACATATTCCTGAACAAAAAAACATATCAGACAAGGATCTGAGGCAATTGGGGGTTTAAGAAAATTCCCATCCTTGTACAGTCTCCATTTTCAATCTTAGGAAGTCCAAAACGGGATGAAATCCAGATCTTGTTAACAACTGGAATATTTGGAACATTTAATTATATCTATTTGGCAGCTAATTAACAACTGGAATAATTACAGTACTTTATGATGGAGCACTTCATGGATGTTTATTTGGTAGCTCATCAGCTTGTCTTACTTATGGTATTGTAATTTTTGCATAAGTTCATATTAACAGCCCTTTATTTTTGCCTAATTGGTTTCTGTATGTCCTTTCCTTTTTTGGTCTCACACTTGGGACCTTCCCCGCTATTTAGTAGCCATTCTCCTCCATGAATATTTCTAATCCTTTTTCAAAGCCATCCAAGTTGGTGGCCATCACTGCCTCCTGTGGGAGCAAAACTATAGTTTATGTGCTGCGTAAAGAATTACTTTCTTTCGCCTGTCCTGGCTCTTCCAACATTTAGCTCTAGTGTTATGAGAGAAGGACAAAAACTTTTCTCTGCCCACTTTCTCCACGCCATGCATAATTGTATACTTCTATTATGTCACTGCTTATTTGCTTTTTCTTTAAACTAAAAAGCTCCAAATGCTGCAACCTTTCCTCACAGGGGAATCTTTCCATTCCCTTAATCATTTTAGTTGCCCCATTCTGAACCTTTTCTGAACCTATCCTAGATCTGCATCGATTGATATAGATACAGATATAGATATGCCAGCATTTCTGTCAGCGGCATCACTAGTGGGAGTGCGGGGGGTGCGGACCTCTGGCGTGCGTCCTCCTGCGCGTGCGCGTACGCGCTCCAGGCTAGCGGTGGAAGGCCCGTCCCGGCTTCACCGCCAGCGAGCGAGCACCTGCTTTCCATCTCGCCCACCCGCCTCCGAGGAGGAGTTGGCTGCGCCGACCCGGAGTGCTTCTCGGCTCCTTTGCTGGGCAACGGTGCAGGGCGGGGCAGCTCTGGGTGTCACCCCCCTCAGGTTGTCACCCGGGTGCGGTCCGCACCCTCCGCACCCCGGTAGTGACGCCCCTGTTTTCTGTTCATGTACATATGCATATGACCATCTCCACTCTAAAGTAAAGATGGGATGAGAGTGGAAGTGGGTGGAGAGAAAGGGAGATGCAATTAATTGACCCCTCCTAGATGTAGGACACATTAGCAGTAACATTTAGCAAGTACATCTTTTGGGGGGCTAGTAATGGCTTTTGCAGTGTTGCCTTTTGAGAGGTTGAGAACACTAAAGAGTTTCATCACTCATGGTGTCTAGAGGAACCCTTTGTTCACTCTGGCACAGGCACCAAGTGGCCTCAGGATGGCTCTGCCATTGCATCCATACAGGACCCTTAAACAAAAGATCGATAATTTATTTTTTGGGATGCAACAGCTCCCATCCTACTTTTTTGTGCATGTAGATTTGCTTCCTCCATTGAAAGAAAGAAGGCAGCCAGTGGCTGGATCTGCACATCATAGTAAATCATGGTTAATGATTTCCCGGGAAAATGCAAAGTGCTCTCACTGTATTTCTCCCCATTAGTGAGGAAGAGGAACAAACCATAATGCGTGGCTTAGCTGTACATCTGAACCAGGGATCCTGGTTTATCTTGCTCCAAACAAACTATGATCTGAAGCCAAGGTTTGTTCTTGACTTCTCAAGACTGCTTTAGTGAAACAAACCATGATCACTGATTTGGACATAATGTTAAGCCAAGGATTGTGGCTTGTTGCTCCTACTAGGGTAAGAACCAAGTGGAAGCGATCTGTGCATTCATGGTAAACTATCAACCATGGCTTCAAATACACTCAATGGGCACAAGAGTTTCATGTACACATTGGATCACAACTTGGGGCTCCATTATTCGGGATATTTACTTATTTATTTACTAATATTTGCTGCCCTTGCATAAGCTTTTCTATTGTAATCCATTGCTGTAACAGCTGAAAGAAGTAATTTACTGAGGTAGTGAGAACATAGCTTTCTTTCTTGGATAACGAGAACAGCTGGGATGGAGCTTTTTGAGGGTAGCTTTTTAATTAAGTAATTTATTCAGCTTTGCAGTGTAAAGCTTAAAAGTCATTTAAGTTACCATTTAGATAAATTACCATAATTGGTGTTTGACTAACTGACTGAGCAGTTCAGAATCTTTAGAAGCCTTGGCTTTAATTATTACAAGCTCCTAATTCCTATTAACTAGAATTTAAATAATTATATGCACAAGAAAAAAAATGGCAGTGAAAAGGCCGCAGTGTAAAATCTGGACCCTTCTGACACCAGAAGGATGCTGAAATTCTACCGGCCTGTTTAGAGTGACAATAATGGAAGAAAAAATCAAAACCAGCAAGTGGTGTACAACTATTTGGGAGAATAAAGCTGTGAATCTCCTTCCACAGGGAGTATTTAAGAAAATATTGTGTCCATGTTACAGACTTTTAGTGCTGCTCAGGCACAGGTTTTCCACAATTTAGCTGGAAAAAGAATTTAAACAAAACAGGGGTTCCACACAAACATTTAATATTGTACAATATTATTCAGCAATGCCTTTTCCCGTGACCAAGATCCTTTTATAATGACTATTCACAAATACATTCCATTCAGCAAAAGTCCTTTCCCATGTTAACTAAAAGCTTTCTGTTTGCAGGTTTACACTGCTTTTGGTTTGTTTGTTTTTTGCTGTCATGCTTAATGCATCATGGGATTCCTGAACGACTACTGATTAAATTCACTAACAGGCAAAAAACCCTTGCGGTTTAAGAACATACCTATAGACAACAGATATTTCTATAAAACTTTGAAAAGCAGGGAAATTGGACAGCTCTAGTGAATGCACCAGGGGAGCAGGAGACTTGACCTCCTCTCTGAGATACTTTACTGCCCTACAAATGTGTAATAATGCAAACTAATTTGGGCTGGTCTTTCACAATCCAATCCATTTTCTGTGTAGTTTGGAAGAATTTGGTAACATGTACCTCGGAGCTTATGGTGAGAGGTGGAAACACCTGCAATCAGGACTACATCTCCAAAGATGGAGAATTATATTTTTTGTATTTTGTTGGTGTTCTTCTTACTTTGCTTCTTTCCTCTGTTACTACTGTTTCTACAGAGAATCTAACTTAGAAAATTATATTTCTCTCATTATTCATCCTAGAAATCTGTGTCAAATTTATTTTCATTAATTTCAAAGCCTTTGTATTGATCAGGGGTAGGGGGAAAGAAGGCTGGAGTGGGCATGGTGAAGACAGCCTTTTGTATTTCAGACTGGGGGTTATGTTCTATTTCTATGTTATGTGGATTAACAATTGAATCTGAAATTGAAGTTTCATGTAAAATCAGACTGATTACAATATGTTGCTACTTAAGCAATGAATCTAGCTGTTGGAAAAAACAACCTTGGCCTGTCGAAGACGTATGTGTTCAGGTTGCTCTGCTTAAACCACTCCACTTAAGGATGGGTGGGTATGGTCAATTAAAAACACAGAGCACACCTAGAATTTTGCTAGAATATATTTCACCTCCCACTGCTTTATCTTGTGCAAACTGAGACACTCCTCATGTCCATTGGATACTATTCTGCAGAATAGTCAGTGCCATTATTCCACAAGTATTGCTGTACTTCACATATTCACAGAAACAGAAGCAAAAGAAAATCATTTACTAAAGGAAACTTCACAAAAATTACAAAGTAAATCAAACATATTTAAAGTAACTATCTGAACTATATCAACTGTTTTAATATTTTTAAATTATTTTTATTAAATTTTCACAAAGGCAACATATAGCATGTTGTATTAACTTGTACAAACTTTTCTCAGGTAAACAACTGAATGTAAAATACAAACATGCAGTGTGGTTCTCTGAAGATGTAAAGTTATCAAATAAATTGTTTTAATATTGTTGCTTACTCCCTGCTAAGACAAGATCAGCACAGCCACATGTCTTGTTCCTGTTATTTGGGCTGATTGCAGGTGCTGCCACTACTCACCAAATGGTCAGAGGTACATGTTACTAAATTCTTCCAAGCTACACAGGAAGTGGATTGAACTGTGAAAGACCAACCCAAATTGTGTTTCCATTTATACAGATTTGTAGGGCAGTATCTCAGAGAGGAGGTGAGGTCTCCTGCTCCCACAGTGCTTTCATTATAGCTGCCCAATTTTTGTGCTTTTAAAAATCTGATAGAAATATCTGTTGGCTATAGGTACGTTCTTAAACTGCAAGGTTTTTCTCTCTTTTTTGCCTATTAGTGAATTTCTCTGCCTTTTAATCTGGGAGGTAAGAAATGGGATCCTGTGCAAGTTTGCTGAGAGTGGATTGATTATTTGCATGCTTATTGAGTTCAATGGGATTTACTCCTCTGTAATCATGCTTAGGATAGGTGAAACTGACTACAGAAGGATGGGGAGGAGAGGAGGAGAAAGGGCAGGGGCGGAGGAGGACAGGTTTGATAATTTCCAAGCTTATTGAGTTCAGTGGGATTTACTCCTGTGCAATCATGCTTAGGATAAGTGAAACTGACAATGGGGGAGGAGGAGAAGGGGGAAGGAAGGCTGGAGTGGGCAGGGGAGGAGAAAGAAGGAAGAGGGGAGGGGAGGAAGAAGGGAGAAGGAAGGGAGAGGATAGGGGAAGGAGGGCAGGGGAAGGAGAGAGGGGGAAGGAGATGAGGGGAAAGAGATGAGGGGAAAGGCAAGTTTGATCATTTGCATCCCTACTGAGTTCAATGGGATTTACTCCCATGCAATCATGCGTAGCATAGGTAAAACTGACCATTGTGAAGGAGGAGGAGGAGGACGAGGGGGAGGGGACAGGAGAGGAAGGAGGAAGGGAGGGGAAAGAGGAGGAGGGGATTAGAAGGGGAGAGGGAGGGAAGGGCAAAGGAAGGGGGAGGGAAGGGGCAAAAGGGAGGGGATAGGAGGGAGGAGGGGAAGGCAGGTTTGATCATTTGCATGCTTTTTGAGTTCAGTGGGATTTACTGCTGTACAATCATGCTTAGGATAGGTAAAACTGACTTGGAGGAGGGGTGGGGAAGGGGAGGAGGGGAAAGGGAGGAAGGGGGAGGGGTGGAGATTGGGTGGGCAGGCATTGGGCAGAGAGAAATCCCCTTTCCTTTCCAAAAGGAAAACATTGTGAACAGTATCTTTGTTTTTCAGGGTTTCCCCCACCTTTTTATTCTACAACAGGCACATGTAAACTCCCACCCAAGTTCACACCAAAGCTGTCCCTGGCCACATCCACACCAGACCTTTATTCCACTGTAAACAGTCATGATGTCCCCCAAAGAATCCTGGGAAGTGTAGTTTGTGAAGGGAGCTGAGAGTTGCTAGGAGAGGCCCTATTACCCTCGCAGAGATACAATCCCTAGAAGAGGGGCTGACTTTAAACCAGTCTGGCCACTGGCACTCTGTCAGGGGAATAGAAGTCTTGTATCAACTCTCAGTAGCCTTCACAAGCTACACTTCCCAGGATTCTTTGGGGGAAGCCATGACTGTCTAAAGTGGAATAAAGGTCTGTCATGGGTGTGTCCCCCTGATTAGCCAAGCCAAACAGCTGTGAGCCTGGCTTTTAGAACACTGACGGTTCTTACTGAGCATGCCCAACACTCTAATAGACTTCAATGTTAAATTTCTTAAATTAATTAAAAATCAGTCATGCATTTTTTAAAACTTTTAAACTGCAGATGATGAAGGTCAGAGTACAGGGCAAGGTTAGTAATAGGATTACAGGTACTCTGTGAACATGGCTGATTTTTAATTAATTTCAACAAATGATGAGACTACTGTTAGAAAAAAGTCCAACATGGGTCTGGATTTTTTCCCTCTTGTTTTACACTTTGAACTCTCTCTCTGTTTTGTGTATCGCCATGAAAACTTGGAAGGTTGTTAAGCAAACATTTCTGAGTTCAGGATGAGTTTTGTAAGGTTTTGTTTTAAAATGAGTTTATGGGAAGCGGCAGAATGGCATGTGGGTATTTTCAATTTAATATTGCGGAATGTGAAAAATCCATGCTGACTATAAACTATAATGTGTGACTCTTATGCTGAGGCAGGACTTCTGTTCCTGCTGGCCTAGGGAACATCTTATCTACTGTGAGTGGCTGTGCATCTCCAAAACCTCAGGTAGAGCCCCTGCAACTGCCATGCAAAACACTGGAACTTCTGCAATGCATTATTCATGGAGCTTCCCTTGAAAATGGTCCAGAAACTTCAACTGGCCCAAAACAGAGCAGTGAGATGTTAACTGGGAGATGATATGATCATATTGTGTCAGTGCTCTGCTTTCTGCACTGGCTTCCAGTCCATTTCTGAGCATAGTTCAACATGTTAAGCTTTTGAGTCCTGAGTGGCTAGGGGCCATGTGTATCTACCAAGACCTTAGGATCTTCATCTGAGACTCTATTCTGGGTGATGGGTAGATACTAGGAGCTTTTCAGTGGTGGCAGCCTAATTATGGAATGTTTTCTCCGTGGAGGCTCATCCAGCACCGTGGTTTTTTCAGTGCAGGATAAAACCCTTATTTTTAAAATGTTCTAATCTTTAAAAAAAATTGTGATCATAAACATTTAACACAAGGTCCATCTAGTCCAACACTCCATATTAAGATCTTACATTACTTAGCTAAGAGCCTGTAATAAACCTCCTGGGCAGGGCTAAGTGTGCGGATCTTTTCCACCCTTCACCTCCGGGCAATGATTGGGTGGGCAGGACAGATACAACTGGGCACAAGTGCATGATTTTCAGATGATTGTTGTATCATAAGGCCCATCCAGCACTCTGTATTCACAGTGGCCAAGCAGATGTTTGTGGGAAGCCCACAAGCAGGACCTGAGTGCAACAGCGCTCTCCCCACCTGCGATTCCCAGCAACCGGAATTCAAAGGCATACTGCCTCCAACAGTGGGAGTAGAGCATAGCCGTCGTGGCTAGCAGAGCTTGGAAAAGTTACTTTTTAAAACTACAACTCCTATCAGCCCCAGCCAGCATGGCCACTTGATTGGGCTGATGGGAGTTGTAGTTCAAAAAAAGTAACTTTTCCAAACGCTGGTGGCTAGTAGCCTTCTCCTAAATGAATTTGTATAATCCTCTTCTAACGCTATCCACGTTGGTGGCCATCCCTGCCTTCTTGTGGGAGTGAATTCCATAGTGTAACAATGCACTGTGTGAAGAAGTCCTTTCTTTTTTGTGTACCGAATCTTCCAACATTCACCTCAAGTTCTAGCATTATGAGGGAGGGAGGAAACGAACGGTTGCGTTCTCTCTTTCTCTCCCCTGCCTCCATCCCCCCTATACAGAGCTCGCTTCAGCAACCTTGAGGGCACAGAAGAAATCCATACATCCTTTTCTACAGAAGCCTTTTGGGGACAAAAAACCATTGGCAGAAAAAGCAAGCCATTTCTGGCACTGCTTTTGCCAAGGGGCCCAGTGTGCTGATGATGGATGAGAGAGATCTGATTTCCCCGCTCATTTCTTGCGCCAGGAGAAGCGGAGGCAAGAGCGCGGCCGAACGCTACTGTCGCTCATCAGATAAGAATTGGGCCTACTGTCCTGCCAGTGGGGGGGGGGGGGGAAACCCAAACAGGGCGATTGGCAGCACCTCTGGTTCATAAGCGATACATTGCATGCAAATGACTGGCAGGGAGCAATCTGTTGAGGTCCAAGATCAGCACAAACTGACACCAAAGAAGGAGGCTGTGCTGCTGCAGTTGGCAGAAGCAAAATGCAAAGAATATTTATCTAACGTTGCTGGTGCCACCCCCTGCCTTTCCGTCCCTTGGACAGAGTCGGTCTTAGAGTGAACAAGGTGTTCAGGGTTCTAACGGCAATTGAGGTTCCTCCAAAGGGTACACAGACTGGCTTATGGCTGGAGGACATTTTCTCATACTCCCACTTTCTCTCTCTATTTGAGAGTACAGCAACTGCAGGCCAAAGCAGAACCGAGTCCTTATGTCAAAACCTTCTGGGAGACTGCCTGTTAGTGCCAACGGGGAAAAAACAAGGGGGGGAAAGAGTAATGTGTGCAAATGGATACACAGGGAAATCTGCATCTCCTTACAATTTCCTGTATGTATTTGAACCCCTCCCTCAAAACAGGGAATGTCTGGAGGCACCCTCAAGAAAAAGTAGGAGTGGAGAGTATGCTTGATGGCAGACAAGTTTTATTTTATTTTATTTAAGAAAATTTATATACCCCTTGATTGTAATAAAACCTGTAAGTGTTTTACAAAAATATTAAAATGAGCAAGTAAAAACAGTGAAGAACAAGCAATTAAAAACATTGTAAATACTGTAGTTAAAATTAGCAATAAGCTAAACAATATTTAAACATGTCCACATCTATACGCCTTGGTAGACTTGTCTAAACATATATTCATTTGCCCTCCCAGAGTGACTGTTAGATAGATTAGTCTGAATTTAATTAGGGGCATCCTGAAATACTGCCTAGGATCAAGGAATAGATCCTTAAAAAATCCACTACTTACAGGTTGGAATCCTATACCCACTTCCTAGGACAGAGATGGGGAGACCATGGCCCTCCAACAAGATGTTGGAGGCCACCTTCCATAAGCCCCAGCCAGCAGGGCTGATGGTCAGGGATGACAAGTACTCCAGCAAAATCAGAAGAGCCACAGGTTCCCTCCTCCCATACTGAACTTAAGAGTAACCTCCATTGAACTCAATGAGACTTATTTCATAGGCTTGGCCTGAGCTTCTCTGACCCTGCAGGCGTCACTTCTAGGTTCCAAGTTTAAGTCCTCTCATCTCCAGCAGCGGCAGCTGGTGGCTCCATGTCAGTGGCTCAAGGTTTTTGGCTGAACTTTCAAGGAGCTGTCCAAGGTGCTTGAAAGTTCAACCTAAAATCCGGAGCAGATTCCACTGCCCCACTGACATGGAGCCACCAGCTGCCATTGATCTCCAGGTAGGACTGAGAAATACCAGTTTGAAACCATAGAGCAGGGGTAGCCAACATGGGGCCCTCCAGATGTTTTAGACTACAACTCCCACCAGCCCCAGCTAGCATGACCAACAGTCAGGGTTAACAGAAGTTGTAGTCCAAAACTTCTGGGAGGCATCACATTAGCCAGCCCTACCTTAGGAAGCCACTGCCAGTTAGAGTAGACAATACTGACCTAGGTGGACCATTGGTCTAACTCAGTATAAGGCAGCTTCCTGTGTTTGTATTTGGGGAAGGGCACCCTCCAGTCCAGGGTACTTACTTTTTTGGAGCTATATGCCTCTTTGCAAGGCTGGCAGACACAGCCAATTAAATTGTTGCCTCCACAATAAGTGTGTGGGCTTAACTGAAAGCCAGGAGTTTAGTAGGCGCCTGCAAACTGCAGCTAGCCCTGCAGCAGTCTACAAAAACACTTCTAGTCTATGCTGGAGAGATGCATGATGTCAGTTCTGATCCATCCTGGAAAAGACTGTAAGCAAAGCAGGCTGCTGTGTGGGTGGTGGCTAAAGAATCAGGAAACAAGCAACTGTCTTACACTTCTTTCCCATATCTTTTTAAAAATGGATCCCCCCGTTTCTCACACCAACCGTCTGGTTTCCATGGCCCTCTTCTTCCTACATGATGATAAGTCATCATGACAGGATGTGCTTTGCAAAGGCATTTCTGTACCTAAAATTAATCATGGAGAGGGACATTCCTTGTCTAGCCAGAAGACTCAGAAGAGGAGCCACAACTTGTAATGGCAGGAAGACAGAAAGTACTGTGGTGGCTTACACAAACCTAGCTCCTGGGGCATAACCTTACAAAGGCAATAACTTGCTTTCTCAGATAAAAAAGAGAAAGTGATAGGTGTACACATTATCAGGATCTCCTGGCTCTGTGTGCAGCTCCCCCTTGTGGTTAGCCATTGAACTGCAAGGCCAGCTTCTGAGTACCTTAAGGCCTGGATGGATTCAACCCATTCAAGATGGCCACTGAATCCTCCTGGACAGTTGAGCCTTGCTTGAGCATCAAGGTCTTTCTGAGCTCTTCTTTGGTTCTGGTTTGTGTCGTGAACCTACTGCCTGGTTTGCCCTTCAGTTCTGCCTTACTCTTATGAGGAAGGTCCATGGCTCAGTGGTAGAACATCTGCCTTGGATGCAGAAGGCCCTAGATTCAATCCCTGGCATCTCTAGGTAGGACTAGGAGAGAATTCTGCCTGAAACCCTGGAGACCAGCTGCCAGTCTGTGTAGACAATACTGAGCAAGGTGAACCAGTAGACCAACTCGGTATAAGGCAGCTTCTGATGTTCCCATGTCCTGCCTACTGGCTTTTCCCATGGTTCGTGGCCTGTGGCTCAAATGCTTCCTATGGCCCAGCCCTGATAGATGCACGTGATTTGTTGTATGCTGGGTAGGGAACCAAGTCAAGAACCCCAGCTTTCCCTATTGATGGGAAACCTATGGAGAGAAAGTTGTTTGTGTGAATAATCTTGCAGGTTTTTTTAAAAAAATCTGGTTTACATCTCTCAAGCTTGTTCCCATCTCAAAAATGGGCAGTTTTTTTTAAGTGTTCTACATTCTTAATCCCTTTATGATGGACTTTTCTTGAGTTATCTTCCCTCTGCATTTGGCATTTTCCTGCTTTCAAGCTGTGGCACAGATTGTATTGAACGGTGTTTGTGGGATATCATGTGTGGATGACTGATGATAAGGGACTTGTAAGGAGAGATGGGGGAGAAATGCAATTCATTTCAAATTTCAATGCAAAGCTACCTAATTCACACATCCCAAAATGATACACGACACTAAATGCAGTTGTCCTTTGAGATTTGCCCTACTGTGAATTTTGCAGTGCTGTTCTCCAACAGAAAAGTGTCCAAAAATGCACACATAACAGGGGAAAATGTGCATAACAATGTATCTATTGGTAAAAATAACATACAAAAATGCATTGCATTAGGCAAAATTGCACACAAAATGTATACATTAGGAGAAATGCACATTAAAATGTGGATGAATTTTGGCGAGGTTTTATTTATGTTTTTCAACAGCACAATGATGTGGAAACGTGGCAAACAAGCTTGGAAAAATGAGAAACGTAGAGAAATTAGCATTGACAGATTCATCCATTCTTACTTGTAAGTGCATGTAGTATTTGGATGGGGTGGTGAAGGAGAAGTGTGTGTGTGTGTGTGTGTGTGTGTGTGTGTGTTTGATGTTATATCTTGGGCAAGACTTGTACTTTTAATATGTACATCAGTAGCAGTTCTTGCCAATCGCTTGTAGGAGAAGCAGAGGTCCTAATGCACATATAGTGCCCTGGGCCTGGAAAACCCTGCTGGTGCCCCCTAGCTCAGGGTAACCCTTGGGAGCAAGAGCCAGTGTTTGTCTCCCGGCCCTTGAAAAGTGTCTTAAATTTGCATCTGTACTTATAAACTGGCAAATGCAAAATGTGTGTCATGGGCCTGTGCACCAAGACTTTTAAATACCTATCTAGCAATGTTGCTGGTTGAAATTCAAGTAGATATGGACTGTTACCCCACCCCATACTATACCCATTATGTAGGTCATATGGCAGGGCTTGGGAAACTTTTTGGTCCATGGGCCAGATCCTCCACATGTCAAAATCTGTTGTGCTTTGCTTGCAAGCCTCCAAGATCAGGGACTTAAAGAGAAAGAGGACAGAGTTGCAAAAGGGAGTGCAAGAGCTGTCTCAAAGCCTTTGTAAAAGCCTCTCTGAAATAGCTTACATGTGCAAGCTGTTTCAAAGGGCGCTTTTGCACAGGGCTGTACTCTTCGCTCAGCTGATGAGTGGGGATTAAATCCTGCTGCCTTGGCTGCATGATTTTGTACTCTGCTGGGAACAGGATCACGCAGTGAATGTAGGATTAAACCCTATCCTCCCACTCATCAAGCTGATGTTGCTAGTGATGTCAGTTGATGGGTGGGTGGGCATGGTTTGGGGAAAATGACCTCAGGGGCCAAATGAGACTCCCTGAAGGGCCATGATTGGCCTGGAGGCTGGAAGGACTACATTGGATGCCACCTGTCTGAATGCACCTTACAATGCAGATGGCCTTTCAGAGCCACATTAACAGCTTCCCTGAGTGTGCAGTAAGACATTACAGCCATAGAAGATGCATGTCTCCTGTGTTGGATGTGAATTCAGTATGCATGCTGGTGGGCAAGCCTGCCACAACTGGTGAGCCACCAAGTCACATGCTGCCCAGCAGCCAACGTATTTTGGGCTGCCAGGTGTTTGACAACCTCCCTGTTAACATCCGTAGGCAGAGATCCAAAGGTCTATGGTTGCCACAAAAGAAAACGGCACACCCAGCTGGAATGTTACTTCAGTTCCCACAACTCTGCCCTCCTGTTGCTCCAGGAATTTCCGTGGCCAAACAGGCAAGTCTGTTTGGAAACTGGACAGCAGCTCACCTGTTTAGCAGTGGAATTTAGCAGTGGAATTTGCAGCAACCCAAAGTGAAAGCAAATTGCTAACTCTCTCTTTTTGACTCCCGTCTATGTCCTTGTTAGAAGAACAATGAAATATAAGAACGTAGAAAGAGTCCTGCTGGATCAGGGCAAAGGCCTGTTCTCACAGAGGCCAAATGGGTGCCTATGGCAAGGCCAAAAATAGGACCTGAGGGCAACAGCGCTCCCCCCACTTATGATTCTCAGAAACTGGTATAAACTCCTGGCAACTGGTCAGGGCCGGCACCAGGCATGCCGGGGCCCTTGAGCACCAGCCTGTCGTGGGCCCCGGCACACACACACACACACGCACACCCCAGTTATCTACCTTGCCTTGCACTCCCCTTCCACTAGCCCAAGGTCACCCACTGAGCTTCATAGCTGTGTGGGGATTTGAACCCTAGTCTCCCAGATCCTAGTCGTCAAACCACTACACTACACTGTCATACTAGTTAAGGATAAGCTACCCAGTGTCAGCGACAGTGGGCAGATTTTACCCGCAAGTGCTGCTCTTTAATTTCTTTTCTATAGAAGTCAATGGCAACCATTCACTTATACGGGAGAAAGTGAAAGAGTCCATTCAAAGCCTCCACTGAGGTAGGTGCCAATCGTGCCTCTCTGCTTGGTAAGCCTAGTTTCTGGAGCAAATGATTGTTGGTGGTATTGGCAGTGGTGGTGCACTATGGGAGTTGTTTTGGAGTGAAGAACATGTTTCTGCCTAACTGCCTAATTAAAAAATGCAGGCTTTAGTCAGGCACAGAAACCGACTTACTTTATGATCCGAGGCAACAGTTTGACCCCTTTGTCTCTTTTTCAGATCACAGGCATCATTGGGAAACAGCAGGATATGGCCCCAAACTCGTGAGAACGAACGATCAAAATAGCCCCTTCCATTTCACTGTGAATGGATGTGAGTGATTTATACTAATAGAACAGCCCTTCCGTCGGCTCTCAGTGTGCTGCACGGCTAGCAAAGAATATGGCACCTGTATACACTGGCTGGTGACAATATGAAGAAGTTAGTTGCCTGTGTCTTCACATTTTACAACTTTAAGCTTCATGTTCTCTTTGTGCTAATTTAATCACTAAATCTAGTTAGGCACACAGAGGCCCTGGGATCCAGGAGGAGGATGCTGAAGCCGGCCTTACAGGTAGGGGTGCACAGACACAAATACCCACACCCTGATCCAGCAAGGGAGATGTGTAGGTCAACTTCTTTTGCACACAGAGTTCCTAGCCGGTCTGAGAACGCAACAGACTGATGATCATCTACATTGCAATGCACATTTGGGCATGAGGCAGCCCATTACATGATGCTTATTTACACTACACGCTGTGGATAGAAAATCAATACTCCTACTCCTATTTCTGGTCTTCGGGTTCAGGTGGGGGAATAAATGGTTAAAAGCATCAGTGGTCACTAGGAATTGCCAGGGAGAAGCAGCAGGGGGAGGACAGATTAAGTACAGTTTGCCCCCCACAAATTCTCCTTTGGAAAACTCTTTCCTCCCATGAAATGGAAAATGGAAATGGACTGCCTTCAAGTCAATCCTGACTTATGGCGACCCTATGAATAGGGATTTCATGGTAAGCGGTATTCATTTCAGAGGGGGTTTACCATTGCCTCCCTCTGAGGCTAGGGCCTGCTCAGCTTGCCACAGCTGCACAAGCCAGCCCCTTCCTTGTCCGCAACTGCCAGCTGGGGGGCAACTGGGCTCCTTGGGACTATGCAGCTTGCTCACGGCTGCACAGGTGGCAGGGCATGTAACCCCTGAGCCACTCCCTGTGGGGGTGATCTTTAGCTGGCCCTTGACACCCAAGAGACATGAGAGGGGATTTGAACTCACAGACTCTGGACTCCCATCCAGGCTCTCCTCCCCACTGTGCTATACCAGCTGATTAAGTGTTGTTTTTTGCCATTCCTACTTAAGCGTCCATTGCTTCCTGATTGCTAGTAGCTAATCTCTGTTCAGCAAATTTCACACTCTGTGGGATGCAGCATTCCTGGAGTATGTACCTGCTAGATCCAAAGTTCAAGGATTACTGTACTGGGCTCTGACTTCCATGTTTAGACTTTCAGCTGGGACATAGAAAGCTGAACCAGTGATGGGGAAGCTGTGGTTCTCCACATGTTATGGACTTCAAATCTGATAAGTCACAGCCAATCTGGCCAATGGTCAGGGATCATGGGAGTTGTACTCCAGAAAAAATCTGGAGGACACCAGATTAGCTGCCCCTGCCCAAGACCCAGAGGTTGTTTTCCATCTCAGGGCTCCTGGGGTCACCAAAATGAAAACAGTACCATTCCATTCATCAAGCAAAGAAAGAAGACCAGGCTCCTAGTATTTGTACCGGGTAACCAATGTGATGATCTCCAGATGCTTTGGACTACAGCTCCCATCCTCCTGATCATTGGCTATGCTAGCTGGAACTCATGGAAGGTGTAGTTCAACAACTTCTGAAGACCATCACATTGACTATCCCTGATTTATTTTATACTAATGCTGGCCAATCCAGAGGCCTCATACTGCCTGCCAATTGCAAGGCTGCAAACCCCTCTTCCATTCTGTACCCAAAGAGAATGCTGAGGCCTAATTGCACCTAAAGTCCGTGCTAAGACTAAGTCTTTCATTTCAAGCCTGGAAATCCTTGAAACAGAGAGATTCAGTAATTTGGCAATGGAACCCATTACCTAGAGAGATGATGGACTCTGTGTCACTGGATGTCTTGAAGCAGAGGTTGGACAGTCATCTGCTGGGGATGCTCTAGAGTCTGGATTTCCTATGTACAGCAAGAGGCAGAGCTTGGAAAAGTTAATTTTTTGAACTACAACTCCCATCATCCCAATCCAGTGGCCATGCTGGCTGGGGCTGATGGGAGTTGTAGTTCAAAAAAGTAACTTTTCCAAGCTCTGAAGAGGTCATATGAGATGGCCTAGAAAACTGTCTCTGATGCTTTGTTTCTGTGATCATTGTGCTGATTGTGTGCTTGACTGCACAGATTTGTGGAAGTGATGTTCTGGTTGGGTATCCCTTGATCACACAACACAGCTATTTCATGCAAGTTAGCACCTACTCCTTAACTGGACTAACAATAAATGTCAGTGCTCTTTCAGAAAAGAGAAAAACTAGTTGTGATTTAAAGTTGTTATTCATGCATTGAACTCAAATTTTAAAGTCATAAATTACTTAAATGCAAAGTCATAAATACTTGGCTTAAATGCCTGTGGAACAATATTAATGAGTCCAGAGCAACAGTGTATGAGGCAGCAGAGACATACAGCCCTCTTGTAAAATTTTGAATCAGAAACTAAAGTTCTGCTTTCTTCAAAAAGAAGCGAAGAAGAAGAAACACACTTCTCCTAAGCTTTGAGTGGAGAAGATCAGTTATCCATGAAATGTTTCATATCCACAAAATTCTTGAGGCAACAGGAGTAAGAGTGCCTCAGTGCTGAGTTCACTAAGTTGCAGAGAGGACATTTAATGAAGAAGGAGTTTTTTTATATAGATTTTTAAAAATACCCTCAAAAATTTGGAGACAATATCTCACAAAGTAAGGCCAAAGGTCAAATAGATTCTTATGGTGCTGGAGGTAAATCCATGAGATATTTCAGGTAGAGAGAATTCATACTGACTATAAATACAGAGCTACAGTGGAACCAAAGAACATAGAGACATTTCTCAAAGGGGTATGAACAGGGTTACGAACAACAATTATGATAGTCCATGGGTTAGGCTCCCTTGACCTTCCATAGATTTTGTTGTTATGTGCCTTCAAGTTGATTACGACTTATGGCGACCCTATGAATCAGTGACCTCCAATAGCATCTGTCGTGAACCACCCTGTTCAGATCTTGTAAGTTCAGGTCTGTGGCTTCCTTTATGGAATCAATCCATCTCTTGTTTGGCCTTCCTCTTTTTCTACTCCCTGCTGTTTTTCCCAGCATTATTGTCTTTTCTAACATTAGTCCGTCTATCTTCCCAAGTAATTTGCAGAGTTTTCTGGAGGCAGCATTGGTGGAATCTTTCAAGAAGTTGGGAGTGGCGTTTATAAATGGTCCATGTTTCACAGGTGTACAGTAAAGTCGGTAGTACAATGGCTTTGTAAATAAGCATTTTGGTCTCCCTGCGAAGATCCCAATTCCTGAACACTCTTCACTTCATTTGGGAGAATGCGGCACTCGCAAAGCTCGGACGATGTTGAATTTCAGCATCGATGTCAGCTTTTACAGAGAGATGGCTGTCAAGATAGGGGAAGTGATCAACATTCTCCAGCATCACACCATTAAGCTGGAGTGATGGTGCTACAGGGGGACTAGTTCGCACCTGTTGATGAAGCACTTTGGTTTTTTTTAATATTAAGTGAGAGCCCAAGCTTTCCATATGCTTCTGCAAAGACATTTAGGATAATTTGAAGATCTTTCTCTGAGCGTGCAGAGACTACATTATCATCAGCGTATATTAAGTTCTACGACAGAGATTGACATTACCTTACTTTTTGCTTTCAGCCTACTGAGATTAAAAAGCTTTCCATCTGTTCGATGTATGATTTCCACACCAGTAGGAAGTTTCCCCTCAATAAGGTGTAGAATCATAGCAATGAAGTTGGCAAATAAGGTAGGAGCAATGACACATCCCTGTTTTATGCCTGATCCGACTCCGAATGGATCGCTCTGAAAGCCATGGTTGTCCAAAATTGTTGCTATCATGTTGTCATGAAAGAGTCGCAAAATATTCACTAATTTATCAGGGCATCCAGTTTTCAGAAGTATGATCCAGAGAACGATTTGATTCACAGTATCAAAGGCCTTAGTCAGATCAATAAACGCCATATGTAAAGGTTGATTCTGCTCCCGGCTGTTGTGCAGTGAAGATCATGTCCACTGTCCCCCTGGAAGGGGGAAAACCATTTTGAGATTTGGGGAGGACATCCTTTGAGATTGGTAGGAGGCGATTTGTGAGGATCCTTGCAAGGATTTTACCTGTGGCAGCAAGAACAGAGATATCTCGACAGTTCCCACAATCTGTTCTATCGCCCTTCTTAAAAAGGGTGAAAATTATGGCGTCCCTAAAGTCTTCTGGAATCTCCTCCCTCATCCAGATTTTTTCGATGAGCTTATGAAGTTGTTATGTAAATTCAGGCCCACCTTCTTTAAAGACTTCAGCAGTAATCCCATCAAGTCCACTAGCTTTGTTGTTCTTCATTTGATTGATGGCTTTAGTGACTTCATCCAAATTACGGAATACTGCAAACTCGTCTCTAGTTTGTTGCTGTGAAATTTGTGAGAAGACCTCACCAGCCACAATAGAGTTACGATTAAAGAGGTCGTGGTAATGCTGTTTCCAGTGTAGTGCAATAGACTCTTTATCCTTAAGAAGTTTGTCACCATCCATTGAACGTAAGGGATTTGTACTGTAATTTGTTGGTCCATAGATGGCCTTTGTAGCATTAGAAAAAGTCCCGTGCATCATGAGCATCTGTAAAGCATCTGGATTTTTTGAGCTTTCTTTATCCACCAGACGTTCTTAAGTTCTCTAGTTCTTCAGGCCTTTTTCTTAGCAGCACAGTTAATGTCTTTCTGCCATATCTGGAAGGCTTTCCTTTTCTTGTCGATAATATGTTCAATCTCACTATCATTCTCAACCAATCCTGATGTTTCTTAGTTTGGTATCCACAGAGCTTGGAAAAGTTACTTTTTTGAACTACAACTCCCATCAGCTCCAGCCAGCATGGCCACTGGATTGGGCTGATGGGAGTTATAGTTCAAAAAAGTAACTTTTCCAAGCTCTGGGTATCCAAAAATTTGTTCACATGCTGCAATAATGGATGTCTTCAGTTTAATCCAGTGTTCCTCGACATTTTAAAGGAGTTCCGTCAGTAGATGTTTCTTGAGAGTTGTTTGAAAGCAGGCTCACTTAATAGGATCTTGAAGAGCATGGATGTTTATTTTACACCTTGGTTTTCTTCCTTGGAGCCTACATTGAGGAACAATATTAATGGCCACAGTGGATCGAATTAATCAGTGATCTGTCCAGCAGTCATCGGCACTCGTCATGGCCCTAGTGAGGAGTACCTCACAGCGATCTCTGGTGTGGACAATTACATTATCCAGGAGATGCCAGTGTTTTGACCGAGAGTGCTTCCATGATGTTTTAAATTTATTTTTCTGGTGAAAGAGTGTGTTTGTAATAACAAGATTATGCTCTGCACATTTAGTCAGAAGTAGAATTCTGTTCAGGTTGCTATTGCCAACTCCTTCTTTCCCAATGGTTTCTGGCCATAAATTGAAAACACGTCCAACTCTTGCATTGAAATCGCCCAAGAGGATAATTTTATCCTCCTTAGGTATCTCTGATAAGATGGTGTCCAGCTGGGTATAAAAATTTTCCTTGATGTCTTCTTCATCAGCATCTAATGTTGGTGCATAAGCACTTACAATAATTGCCTGCTCATTTTTGGTGAGTTTTAATCAGAGAGTTGAGAGTCGTTCATTAATGCCAGTAGGGACTTCTGACAAGAGCTTCACAAGATTATTTTTAATAGCAAAGCCTACTCCATGTATTCGTCATTCTTGTTCAGGCAGTCCTTTCCAGAAGAAGATATAACCTCCTTTTTCCTCCTTCAGTTGTCGTCCTGCTCTTCGAGTTTCTTGGAGTGCTGCTGTGTCAATATTAAAACATCTCAACTCCCTCGCGATGATGGCAGTCCTGTGTTCAGGACGTTCACTATCTGTATTGTCCAGCAATGCCCGTATGTTCCATGTTCCAAAGTTCAATTGTCTTTTGCAACCACTAAGTGGTGACCCCACTGGATGCGGTAATCCAGTCGGAGAGAGATGAGGCAGGCTATGTTTAGGGCACCTTTTCTAGCCCCCTCCCCATACAGAGTAAGCAGAGTTGATCCTGAATAGGACTGCTCAGTCGTGGATATAGCTGCCACACTACTCAACAGCCTCGGTCCTTGAGCCAGGATGACTGAGTCTGTATCCACCACCCATGTGCCAGTCCATGACTAGGGGCTTCCGGATTTCACAGTCCTGCCCCGGTCGCCATTCACTGATTGCCATGGGACTTTTGGTTTGGTTTGGTTGGAAGACACCTGTGCGTGAATTTGTTTTATGTGGGGAGATCGGCGCACAACAATCAACACACAATCTTGACAGAAAAAGGCTTTGATCCAATGGCATAGATACCACGACGATTGGAAGTCTTTTATTTGCTGCAGCCTTCATCTGCCTTCACAGCCGTTGTAACATACACATTGTTATCCTCTGCCTGTTCTGCCATTGAAGACATTCTTGGATCGTTCTTTGTCTGGTTCCTCTCCCTTGACCTTACTGCCATGGGTGATCCTCCTGGGAGTACATGACTTCCGACAGCATCTCTCACAGGGTTCATTGCAATATGCATCTCCATCTGCTTTTTAATCTTTTTAATGTTTTTAATGTTAATGTTTATGTCTACGTTTTATTTTAATATTGTTGTTGATATATGTGATTGATTTTATTATAATATTGTATTTTTAATCTGTTTTGTACACCGCCCAGAGAGCTACTAGCTATGGGCGGTCTAAAAATGAAATAAATAAATAAATAAATAAATAAATAAATAAACACACAAGCCCACTCACCACTAGCAATGATTCTCCAGGGTTTCAGGCACAAGACATTCCTAGCTCTACCTGGATGGTGGGGATTAAACCTGAGACCTACCACATCCAAAGCAGCTGCTCTGCCACTGGGCTGCAGGCCTTCTTCGCCTCCTTGCAAGAAATCTTTACGCAGCAAGATTCCTCATGTAACCTCATTACTTTGAAGGTGTAGATGGGAAGGATACAAGTACCGGCCAACCTTACTAGGTAGGTATAAGGGGGAAAGCAACTGGGAATATGATTTTAATGTGGGCAAACAGCTGGGAAGAACTGAGTTAAACAGATCTTCATCCCTCCCCCCCCCTTTTGCTGGTCTTCTTCTGAATCTGAAGCCACCCAATCCCAAAGGAGTGGGAAAGGGACTGGGGGGGAAAGGCTAGTTGAGCAGTAAGCAGGGAAGAGCTGTGCATTCTCCTCCTGCCAGTGGAGACAGGTGACTCTGATGTCAGCGGGGCACTGAATCCGCTCCGGGTTTTAGTCCAAACTTTGAAAAGCACCTTGGAGCTTGAAAGTTCAGTTTAAAACCCTGTCACTGACATCTGAGCCACCAGTCTCTACTGCCTCCTAACCATTGCATCTCTGCTTGAAACTGGCTCCTACCCTGCTGCTGTGCAGCTGTTTAGTGCATCCCACATTCGAATGCATAGGTTTCCTGTTGTAAAAGCTAGTTTGATCAGGGCTGGTGTCAGGTTTGAGCCCCCATCTTTCCCTAGTAAAGTGCCTTCCAGTGGGCCTGCTCCTTTGCTGGTGCCCTCCCAGTGGGATTACCTGCTGCCAGTGATGGTGGATAGCAGCAGCACTGCTTCAGTAGAGTGGCCACTCTGGCTGCATTCAGACATGGGTTTGATTGCCTTAGTTTTACTGATTATAATGGTGGCACTTCTGTCCTGATTTCTAACACTCTTTTAACATTGCAGTACCTGTTGCATTATGGAAAGGTGGCTTTTTGATCGATACACCACCGTGTCATGCTAGATTTCATTCACCCTGGTGGGCGTGGTGTGACACAACGATGAACATCATTGCACATGTGACTACTCCCCCACTCTTTCCACACATGCGTGCTTCTGTTCCCCCACGAAAACCGCAGGAAAGAACTATATGCTGATAGTCTGCCCCAAATTTTGTCACTTTACTCCCGCGTTTTTCCAGGTTGATGGGGTTGCAAATGGATTTTTTGTTCCTGGAAGCCATTAACATGGAAATGAAAGCTATATTCTGCTAGATTTCCAGAAGTGGCTTCTACATTGCATGAAAGATCAAATAAATTGTGGAGATTATCAGGTAGGGAAATGTTGGGAAATTGGAACCAATTGCTGTCTGAATGCAGCCTCTTACATCCTCAAAAAAGAGGAAATGCATCACCCTCCTGGCACAATTTTTCATAAAATTTGCATGTACTCATTTGTAGGTATAGTGTATAGTTATGGATGACAATTTAAGAAGAAATACTACCATTTAAATAGAAATGCAATACATCACATGTTAGCAGGAAAGCCTGTGACCAGGTGGCCTGTGTGCCTGCTCAGTCTGTTATCCAGGTACTGCTAACTGATGCTGTCCTTTGTAGGATTCTTTATCTTTAAATCAGACTTGGACTGGACAGACTTTCAACTAGACAAATGTCATCCGACAGCCTGTCAAATTAGAGATCTGTCCTCTGTACAACCGGACATCTGGCCACCCTCAGGGTTGTAGTCCACACTGAGTGTCTAAAAACTGTTTGTAATTTTAATTATCCACAATGCACCATATACAGTGTCAGTCTGGGTCATCGTGGGTAATTGAAATGGGCCCCAGCACAGTGGGCCCTGGAAGCTGCCCAAGGATGCCAAGCGGTGATGCCAGCCTTGGTGAGATGCAGAGATTTTATTGTTAAGAGGTTGCTCTTGGATGTTCTGAGATATTGGTTTGCTTATCATTTTAAAACTAAGATTAATTGCCTTGAGCTTAAAAATAAATAAATAAATGAGCTGCCCCACTTTTTTTTGAAGCGCTTCTGTAGTCTGTATTCTGAATTTGATCATGACCTTCAATGATTTTGCACTGTGCGTTCCAAACAGCTTTACACAGAAGGAAAGGAGCTTAAATATTTTATATTTATTGCAGTCAGAGTTTGCTGCCCTCTCAGAAGTGCCTTTAGGACAATTGAGCACAGTGCTTATTACCATCCCTGGGTAAGGAAATAATAGAGGATGAACTGGCTGATGCATTTATCTCATATCAGTGCAGTGGACTCATATACATCAGAGTCAAGCAGGCAGCGAGAGTGATAAGATAGAGGGGAAGAGATAAAGGAAAGCAGGAAAGAGCTGTTAAGTGCAAGAACACCGGAAATTTAAGGAAAGGGGATTGATGTGGCTAACTGCTTGCAAATTAGTGCAAGAGCCTCCACTGCAGCCCTGTAGCCAGGGTGGAGCAAATGGGTGCATCTCCGGAGCTGTGCTCCCCGCCCAGATTTTTTTAAATTGTCTTTTTAATTTGTGACACGACAGACAGTGACAGCCCCCATGTAAAGAATGAAAGCTTGTTTTGAGAACAGGAACAATTTAAGAACAGGAGCCTCTGAAAAAATCAGTGAATAAGTCAGGGTGAGTACACAACAAAAACCTCATCGGGAAGAGCCCCCCAAAGTCTGCTCAAGACTTTCCCTGACTGAGGGTGGATTTTTCCTGATCACAATCACCCTATAATCACTTAAGTCAGGGGCAGGGAACCTTTTTAACTCTGTGGGCCAGACCTTTATCAGAATGTCCTTTGCAGGCCAAATTTGACAGGTGGGTGGAACCTGCCCACATATCAGTCATATTATGACATAAGATCACGATTGGTGGGCAGGGTGCCAACCTGTCAAAATCCCTTGTGTTTTCCTTAAGTCTCCACAATCACAGACTTATAAGGGGAAGGAGGGATACTTGGAAACACCTTTTCAAAGTCTGCCTGCACTTCCCTGTCAATTCTCCATGATGAGGGACTTAAAAGGGGAGGGTGAAGACAAGGAAAAGCCTCTTCCAAGTCTCCCCACCATTCCCCTTAATTCCCTGATCGTGGAGACTTGAAAAAGACTTTAAGGCAGCCCCTGCACTCCCGTTTGAGAAAATGGGAGTGCAGGAGCTGTCTTAAAGCCTCTTTGAAGTAGCTCATGCACCAAGAGCTGCCTCAAAAGGCACTTTTGCACTGGGCTTCAAACTGTCCTCAGTTGGTGAATGGGGATAAAATGCTGCTGCCTTGGCTGTGTGATCTTGTTCCTTACTGGGAACAGGACTGTGCAGCCAAGAGAGGATTAAGCCATGTCCTCTTGGCCATCCTCTGACATCACAGATGTGCAGGTGGGCATGAGTTGGGGAAAATGGCCTAGAGGGCCAAATGGGACCCCCTGAAAGACTATGATTGGCCCAGAGCCTGGAGGTTCCCCACCCCTGACTTAGGTGTTCCTAAAAAAAACCCAGCCTGTATAGTAACATGACCCTTGAAGAGTTGTGTATTAGAATGTTGTATTATGGACTAGAGTTAAACTCCACCCTTTGGGCTTTCCTTTGCTGTTTCAGTTTCAGTTGTGTTCTCTATCCAGTCAGTAATGAAGAAGCATGTTTGTTTGCCTGTAGTAAGAAGTAAGAGTTTGTTTATTATGCAGTTATTATGAAGGGGAGAGCAGAATTGGGTGCTTATTGTTCAAAAGTGAAAGAAACTTAAAGTTATCTGAAAAAATATCTACTCTAAGTTACTTTTTACTGTTTTAAAACACTCACTATACTCACAATCATAGCAGCCATATTTCTTTTTTATTGAGTACTTGATTGCAAAGAATGAAAACAGCCCCAGAGAAATAGGAACACTGCTGTGCACACTACACTTAGCTAGCTGGCTGGCCACATAGGCTGTAACTGGAACCTAATTTCTGATTTTCCCATTGTGTGTAGCGCAACATGAGGCCTTTTCAGAGTTTCTGGGCAGAAAAATCAATCCAGCAACCAGTAAAAAAAAAAATCCAATTGCTGTCCACAGTTAGTTTCCAATCACTTACTTAGTCCTTTATATAGCAACCAGTTTAAATGTTTTCCCTTGATTGTCCAATAGGAAGGAAAATCTAAAGATCAGGAACAAGACTAGAAGGAGGGACCCTCAAGGAGGAGTTAATACTTTTTGGTATCCCCTTGTTCACTGTCAGGGCCGGTGCCAGGCATGCCGGGGTCCTTGGGCACCAGGCCCTGGCACACATGCGCAAGCATGCATGCCCCACCTACCTACTTTGCCTTGTGCTCCCCTTCCATGATCTGCAGCAGGATCGCTGCTGTGGATCACAGGGAGGGAGCTCCCAAGCCACCCTCCCATTTCCTCACTCCACCTACCTCTGTCACCTGTTTTTTGCTGCTTTGCACACTGCGTGCACAGGACTGCCATTAACCAAGATGGTAGCCAAGGTTTCTCTAAGGTGCTGAAACCTCCACCGCCATCTTGGTTGTTGGCATGCATGTGTGCTACATGCATGCATCCCTGCTATCAACCAAGATGGCAGCAGGGGCATCAGCACCTTAGGGAAACCTCAGCTGCCATCTTGGATAATGGTAGTCCCGTGTGCACAGCACGTGCAGCCACAAAAGACAGGAGAGGTAGGTAGGTGGAGCGAGGGAACGTGTGGGCAACTCAGAAGCTCCCTCCCTGTGATCCACAGCAGCGATTCCATTGCCCTTTGGCACCAGCCCTGTTCACTGTATCCATAGCATCATTTTTCTTCATGAAACAAATAAACAAAAAATCCAATCAGGGGAAGATCACTGCCTTTTCCTTCCCTTGACCCGGTCCTCATGTCTTCTCCACCAGTGGGCGGGGGGGGAATTGGCTGGTGCTATGTGCCTCTCTCCATCCCCCAAATCCCCCATCTAGAAATGTGGCTGCCCCACCCAACAAGGAAGGCTGGCTACAAAGCTGCTCCACTGTCTGACCAGATCACTCGAAGGTATGGAAAGTGGTGTTAATGACATCAGGGATGGGGGGAAATCCCAGTGCAGTTCACATTTAAAGGTGAGCCAGTCTAATTTGCACTCTTTGCGAGAATACACTAACCAAAACACAGCCATCCTTTGAAATTTGCACTTTTCTGAATTTTGCAATGCAGTTCTCCAGCCAATTAATGTGTACACATACTAGGGTAAAGTGTGCATATAAATGGATATATTACTGGAAGTAACATATAAAATGCATTATGTTACAGAAAATTGCCTTGCAAAAATGTATATTAGGCAAATTGTGGACAGAAAATTCTGTAGTAGGAAAAATTCTCATTAAAATGGTGATGATTTTTAATTATGATCTTTTTTTAAAAGCAAACTGATGGGGAAATTTGGAGAACTGAACTTAAAATTGAGAAACTGAGAGAAACAAAAATTGACAGATTTGCCCATTCCTAAGTACACGTTACATGTAGTTTTATTATTCCACTCCCTTGAAAGTTTTCTTTTGTCAAGAACAGCAGTTGTGTGGGTGGATTCAGATTTAGCAGAGGACCAGTAAAGAGGAGAGGGAAGGAAAAAGAAGGCCATTTAATTCAACTCTTCCCAGCTATTTGTCTACATTCAGATTATATACCCAGCTGCTTTTTTCACCCATGGAAAAAAGTGGCTGGGGAAGAATGGCAGAGAAATGGCTGCGAAGGAAAGAGTTAGACAGCACCCCACAACCCACTGATTATCCTCTCAGGCTGAAGGCACCAGTGGCTGTTTTACCAGATGGGCAGAGCAATCTAACTCAGGGGTAGCCAGCAGGAGGCGGGCTGACGGAGGAGGAGCCAGTGGAAAGCTCCGTGGCATCCAGTTGCCGCTCTGAAGCCACCAGCCTGGCTGAACACAGGCTCCATCAGGAGCTGTATGCGGGAGCCAGAAGGGAAGAGCCAGCTCCCACAGACAGGCCTACCAGGGAGTCAATCCTCCCTGTGGAATAATTTTACTGTGCCAGCCTTTTTGCCGGTGGAACTTTGGGCTGGATCAGAACCCACAGGAACGCTCTGAGGGGGACTTGGATGCGGTGTAAGTCCCCCCAATGCCTCCTCTCCTGCCATGCCCCCAGAACACCCTGTTTTAGGGGCTATCACTGGCTTCCACTGGCTCTCCGTCAGACTGGCCGTCCCCTGTGGACCACCAGCAGTGCTGGCAGGTTCCCAGTGCTGCCATGGCTCAGCCGGGATGGGGGGCTTCTGTTGGCACAGCCTGGTAGCGCCGGGAGCCTGCCAGGTCAGCCACATCCAACTCCCCCCAGCTTGGCATAAGCTCAAGTTGGATTGCTCCCAAAGTCTTCAGGTGAAATTTAAAGAAAAAAACCTGGAAAAGTATGACAAAATAGCCTGTCATTCTGCCCTAAGACAGCAGCATAGACACAGTAAAAAGACATTTTGATGCCTCTGTGAAAATCCAATGAAGCTGAAGGATGGGAGACACAGGTCAAACAAAAGGAAGTACTTCATCATTCAGTGCATAATTAAACTGGGGAACCTTGCTACCTTAATCTGTAGTGGTGATGGCCACCAACTTAGTTGGCTTGGAAATGGCATTAGACAAATTCAAGCAGGCTTAAACCATAAATGGCTACCTACCAGTCATGGTATCTTTAGGCTACCTCCACTATCAAAGGTTACCATCTCTCTGAATGCTAGTCACCATGGAACAACAGCTATTTCTCTCCTTTCTCACTGGCAGACTTCCAATAGGGATCTGGTTGATGACCACCATAGAAAAGAAGCTGCTGGACTAGATAGGCCTCATCTAGCAGGACCCTTTTTATGTTCAAATTCCACCCCACCCCCCCAGTGATGGAAAGATCTGTCCATTTCAGTTCTCTCAGTTTCTCATTTTTCCAATCTTATATTTCGTTCTCCACATTTCTGCAGCAATTTGCGGTTTTTAAAAAAAAATCCTCATGAATATTCTCCAGCGTTTTAGTGAGAATTTCTCCTGCTAAACACATTTTTGTATGTAATTTTGACTAATGTAGACATTCTTGCAAGCCATTTCTCGTAATATGATGCATTTTTGTACATTATTTTCACCAATACATTCATTTTTATGCACACTTTCCTCCAATATATGCATTCTTGCAAACATTGCTTAGTTGAGGAAGTGCATTGCAAAATTCAGATAAGTGCGAATTTCAAAGGATGGCTGTGCTTTGGTCCTCCTGTTGTTTCAGAAAGTGCGAATTTGATAAATTTGGCTTTAATTATGAACTGCATTGAATTTCTCCCCATCCCTACCCCCCCACACACACACATATTAGGATTAATACGAAACCAATGAACTCAGTGATAAGGATCAATAGAGGCAGTGAGTTGCCAGGAATGGGAACCAGAACATCAGGACTGTCCCTCATGTACTGCAATAGTTGAAGTACGCGATTTTCTGCTCATAGTTCCTTTTGTACAAAGCCTCCAGGTTCATCTTAAACGTAAGCTTTTGGGAAAGGACCATTGCTCAGTGGTAGAGCATCTGCTTTGCATGCAGAAGGCCCCAGTTTTGATCCCTGGCATCTCCAGACAGGGCCAGGAAAGACTCTTGCCTGAAACCCTGGAGAGCCACTGCCAGTCAGTGTTGACAATACTGAGCTAGATGGATTATTGGTCTGACTTGGTATAAGGCAGCTTCCTATGTTCTTGCGTTTGTGACTGTTGCTGGTACAGGCTGAGCCAACTTCCTCACTGAGCTGCCTGAAATGATGGCTCGATCTCCCCACCTCCCCACTTAACTCAGATCTCATGAGGGTTTCCCAGTAATTTAAACTGCTCTACACAGTCTGTCTGCCTACCCAGAAAATTATTTTGGTGTCCTGCTGTCCAATTACTCAGCCTGCCAAAGTCTTCCTGGAGTTTCTTTGCGATCCTCCCTTGGCCTTGACTAACCTAAATAATTTTGTTTCCACCAGTAAATTTTTGCCACTCTGAGCTTTCACCCCTGGCAGGTTAATAAAGATATCATCACTGCCATGAACAGCATTATTGGACTGCTTCCCCCCCCCCGAATTCAAATCAGATGGATATCTCAGGAGGTTGACACAGTAAGCAAAATTTTAAGTTACTGATATAGACACAGCCCTGATCCCAAGGGCGCCAGGCTATTAGACTCTTTTTATTACCTTTAAAATTGGCAGCATTTATGATAATAAAAATGCTCTGCTCCTAAGAGCTGCATTTCTTCAGAAACTTAGGGGGGGTATTTTAGTACTTTAGATATTTCTACTTAAGGATGAAGTCTACAAAGCAGTTAAGGCAAAGAGGCACACAGCACTTATCACATGAAGAATGTTCTAGCTATATGCAGATAAGTGTTATTTCAGGAAATTTAGGTCCTTGGGTCTCAGGGGCAGAGCTGTTGGGAATGTGACAGAGGGGGAAATGTCCCTGCTCTCCCCCCCCCTTCACATGATGGGGAATGCCTGAACAGGTCTTACACCCAATGCCTTCTGTGGTGATCATATTCTAGAGATATGGCCATGTTACAGCAAAAGTGAAAGAAAAGAGTCTTGTGGCAACTTAAAAGTCCATCAAAGCTCATTCAACAATGAATAGGTTAATCGTTAAGATCAGGGCAAAAGCTGCATCTAGTCCAGCATCCTTTTCCCACAGTGGCCAACTAGATGCCTATGGGAAGCCTACAAGCAGAACTTCAACACAACAGCACTCTCCCCACTTCTGATTCCCATCAGCTGGTATTCAGAGGCATTCTGCCTACAACAGAGGAGGTGACGCAAAGCAATCATGGCTAGTAGCCACTCATGGCTTTACCCTCCATGAACTACTCAAGTAAAATAACTTTCTTGAGAAAGGCTAGTCTTTACTGCCACTGTATATCCATATCTACTAGAGGGCTCCCTCCGGGCAAGGGCATTCGGGTGGTTTTTTGGGGGACGGCCTCTTCCTCTCAGCTAACTCCGAAAAACTACACTGATTCTAATTTCTCCGTCACCTTTTCTTACGCGACCCTGAGTTCCTTTGGTATTTCATTTTTCTCCCACAAACAAGTCCATTTCCTCCTGTTTGCCAGCAAAATGTTCATTTAACCCCCCCCCGTCCTTGCAATGTGTCTGCCTCTCTTTATAGAAACAGGACCCTTCGCCTTTTCTATAGAAGCCTTTCCTGCTCCCTGTGACCTGAAATCTTGTTCCGTACATAGTTGAAAATGTGTTCTATTATTTATCTGAACTTTGTGTCCCAACTTTTGTTCTTTCCTTTTCTTTCCTTGCGTGTATTTTCCCATACACTTCAGCTCATTCTGCCAAATGTCCCCATCCTCCCTCTGGAAAGAGTCTGATGCTTTTTACAGCTGCTATGTTCTTAGCCTGTTGGCTACGTTTTGTAAAAGCCAAATTTGCTGCAATCCATTTGAAGAGGATGGCCTTCCGTTGATTGTTTCGGAGTTGTGGCCTTGTTCTCTAAACCTTAAAAGTTATGTTCCTATAACACCACTGAAGTGTTGATACTAGCCTGGTAGAAAACTTATAGAATGCACCTCGATCCCAAGCACTTCAAAAGACCCACACTCTAATCCTCAGTTGTTTATTATTATTTATTGTTTATTTATTTATTATTTGATTTATATCCCGCCCGCCCTCCCACCAGGAGCCCAGGGCGGCAATACTAGTATTACTACTATATTATTGTTACTATCCAGTGCTAGTCTTATTCAGAGTAGACCCACTGAAGTTAATAGACATGACTAATTTGTTTGTTATGTGCCTTCAAGTCGATTACGACTTATGGTGACCCTATGAATCAGTGACCTCCAATAGCATCTGTCATGAACCACTCTGTTCAGATCTTGTAAGTTCAGGTCTGTGGCTTCCTTTATGGAATCAATCCACCTCTTGTTTGGCCTTCCTCTTTTTCTACTCTGTTTTCCCCAGCATTATTATCTTTTCTAATGAATCATGTCTTCTCATTATGTGTCCAAAGTATGATAACCTCAGTTTCATCATTTTAGCTTCTAGTGACAGTTCTGGTTTAATTTGTTCTAACACCCAATTAATTGTCTTTTTCGCAGTCCATGGTATGCGCAAAGCTCTCCTCCAACACCACATTTCAAATGAGTTGATTTTTCTCTTATCCACTTTTTTTCACTGTCCAACTTTCACACCCACACATAGAGATTGGGAATGCTATGGTCTGAATGATCTTGACTTTAGTGTTCAATTATACATCTTTGCATTTGAGGACCTTTTCTAGTTCTTTCATAGCTGCCCTCCCCAGTCCTAGCCTTCTGATTTCTTGACTATTGTCTCCATTTTGGTTGACACACCTATTTGTTTTCAGGCCCAATTCAAGGTGCTCACACTTGTGTTTAAAGCTCTAAACAATTTTGGCCTCACATATTTAAAAGACGGCCTCCTTTCCTGCAGATCCTCTCGGGTGTTGAGATTGGCAGAAGGGGCCCTCATGGTAGGTCCACCTCATGGTAGTTCCAGGGGGGTGGCCCTGAAGAGGCCATTCTCTGTGGCAGCCCCTAAGAATTCCCTCCCCATCTTCAGTGTACAGTTTTTGTCGTATGCTGACGACATACCTCTTCACCCTGACTTTTGACACATGTGTACATACAATACATTATTGAACACACACATATATATGTGTGATAATGCTATCGTCATAACATTGTAAATAAAACAGGCAATGTCAGCCATTAAAACACATATCAATTGATCTGATTTATGTTAAAATATATAAATCAGAATTAGATATGATAAAGCTTTCCAATGCACCCAGGGATTAATAAATAATATAACCATCAGTCACTTCCTCAGAAGGCCAAGTGCAGAAAATGACAACCAGATTTCTTAGAATGTGCGGCATATGCTCTTTAATAAGTATGCAGTGCTTCTGTGTGCATGGACAGCATGGTTTCATAAATATTTGTATACTATTTCATTTAAAAAAAACATTAAAGTAGTTTACAACAAATAAAAGTACAGGAAAAACCTTTAAAAAACAGTAAAACCAAAAATCAACCATTGTGTGTGTGCATTCACTGAGGTTGATAGAGCAGAATTCAATGGACTCCAGGCTAATTCCTCTTGGGGACTTTAAAATTTACTGCTATACCACTGAGGCCACATTTTTTCTTGATACAATGTCCAGCCAGATGTCTTTGGAAGACCACAAAGCAAGGGATGTACATGTCAGCCTTGACATCCCTTTTCCAATGTCTCCAATATGTAGGCCTCAAAGATACATTGCCCTGGTACATTAAATGAAGCTTCCCGTTATCTAAGAACTAAATGTAAATATACTGCCTTCAAGTCGATTCCGACTTATGGTGACCCTATGAATAGGGTTTTTGTGGTAAGCTGTATTCAGAGGGGGTTTACCATTGCCTTCCTCTGAGGCTGAGAGGCAGTGACTGGCCTAAGGTCACCCAGTGCGCTTCATGGCTGTGTGGGGATTTGAATCCTGGTCTCCCAGGTCCTAGTCCAACACTCTAACCACTATGCCACACTGGCTCTCTATCTAAGAACTACTGAGAGACTATCCTCCACAAATGTCTTAATTTTGCAGCATTACACAGGACTTCTCTTCCATGAATGCTTTGTCATGCCGATGAAATCAAATTCTGGTCCATCCAGTCAGAACTTCTGGGAGGTAAAGTTTTGTCACCACAACCATTATGTTGGAATTTGTGTTTATTGGAGTTTGGTATATATTGCAGCAGATGCAGAAATGAACAGTCTGGTAAGACTGGTAGCTGAAAGAATAACGAACTTTAATATTTATTACACTGGGCAACAAAGCCATTCTGACTAACATTACAGAGTCATGAGGCTAGCACTCACACACACTATGTATCCAACAAGATGAAGGAGGAAGGAAGTAAAGCCTGAGAAAAGCAGCCTACATATCAACTAATGAAGGAATCAGCGAGGGAAGAATAGGTTGCCTTTCTGTCTATCCCCCCAGCCCTGGTTCAGATTACTTGTTACAAGCATTGGTGCTTTACTCCTAGCAGTTCTGTCATCACTGTGCATATCCTTATAGTGGATTGGATAGCATGGCCCGCGTGGGAATTGAGGCCTCTCTCAATGCTGTGAATATTGTCATCTGGTGAACAAGCCAGGCAGCAGTAGGGAGAAAGCTTGCATTACTCATCCTGAAAAATGAAGGAGCGAACAACATTATCTGCACATATTTATAGAGAGGAAACACTTTCACAGACATTCTTAATTGTATCCGTTGTTAATCAACGGTGACCCATTTTGGATGATTTGTAGCAGGAGGCAGACAAAAAAAAGGAAAAAGAATGAGAACTCAAATGACCTGCCACCTTGATGTTGATTCTAAAATTCCTCATTATAGTTATTAGCTTTATATTAATTTATTTTTATTTTATTTATTTTTTAAAACTTATATACCGCCCGACTAGCAATAGCTCTCTGGGCGGTGAACATAAATACAATAAAATACAATATAGTACAAAAACATCACAATCTAAAATCAAATTTCACAATCTAAAAACTGCATAGGCTAAGATCAAATTACAAACATTACAATCATTAACAAAAAAATTAATTCAAATGCCTCGGAGAAGAGAAAGGTTTTAACTTGGCACCGAAAGGATGATAGTGTCGGCGCCAAGCGGACCTCCTCAGGGAGACTATTCCATAGTTCGGGGGCCACCACTGAGAAAGCCCTTGATCTTGTCACCGCCCTCCGGGCCTCCCTATGGGTCGGGACCCGGAGGAGGGCCTTCGTAGCAGACCATAGTGCACAAGCCGGTTCATAACGGGAGAGGCGTTCCGACAGATATCGAGGTCCCGCGCTGTATAAGGCTTTATAGGTTAATACCAACACTGGCCCGGAAGCGTATTGGAAGCCAGTGCAAGCGGGCCAGAATAGGTGTTATATGGTCAGATCGCTTCATTCTTGTTACCAATCTGGCCGCCGCATTTTGCACCAGCTGTAGCTTCCGAACCGTCTTCAGAGGTAGCCCTACGTAGAGCGCATTACAGTAATCCAAACGTGAGGTTACCAGAGCATGTACTACTGATGTAAGATCCTCCTTACTCAGGTAGGGACGTAGCTGGGCTACCAATCGAAGTTGGTAGAACGCATTCCGTGCCACCGAGGCTACATGGGCCTCGAGTGATAGGGAAGAGCCTAGAACGACTCCCAGACTACGAACCTGATCCTTTAGGGGGAGTGTAACCCCATCCAGGGCAGGATATGTATCCACCATCTGATTAGAGAAACCATCCACCAATAGCATCTCAGTCATATCAGGATTGAGTCTCAGTTTGTTAGTTCTCATCCAGTCCATTGTTGCGTCCAGGCAACGGTTCAGCACATTGACCGCCTCACCTGAAGAAGATGAAAAGGAGAAGTAGAGCTACGTGTCATCTTCACCACTTCTAGCGTTCTGTCTCTATTCATTCCTGTCATACGCAGTGGCATTGCCCTGACAGGCAAGCCGCAATTCCTTCGGGCTTAGGGCGGTATATAAATTAAATTAAATAAATAAAATAAATAAATTAGCGTACTGGTGACAACACACTCCAAAACTCCTGATGACCGCACCCAACGGCTTCATATAGATGTTAAAAAGCATGGGAGACAAAACCGAACCCTGCGGGACCCCACATTGGAGTACCCACGGTGTCGAGCAATGTTCCCCAAGCACTATCTTCTGGAGACGACCCTCCAAGTAGGAGCAGAACCACTGCCACGCAGTGCCTCCAACTCCCAACTCCGCAAGCCTCTCCAGAAGGATACCATGGTCGATGGTATCAAAAGCCGCTGAGAGATCAAGGAGAATCAACAGAGTTACACTCCCTCTGTCTCTCTCCCGACATAGGTCATCAAACAGGGCGACCAAGGCCGTCTCAGTGCCAAAACCAGGCCTGAAACCCGATTGAAATGGATCTAGATAATCGGTTTCATCCAATAGTGCCTGGAGCTGGACAGCAACCACTCGTTCCAAGATCTTGCCCAGGAAAGGAACGTTCGCCACTGGTCTGTAGCTGCTGAAATCCTCTGGGTCCAGCGAAGGCTTTTTCAGGAGTGGTCTCACTGCTGCCTCTTTCAGACAACCGGGGACCACTCCCTCTCGCAAGGAGGCATTTATCACTTCCTTGGCCCAGCCAACTGTTCCCTCCTTGCCAGTTTTTATTAGCCAAGAGGGGCAAGGATCTAGTACCGAGGTGGTTGCACGTACCTGTCCAAGCACCTTGTCCACGTCCTCGAACTGAACCGACTGAAACTCATCCAACAAAACATGATAAGACTGTGCTCCAGACACCTCACTAGGGTTAACTGCTATAAAATGAGAGTCTAGGTCCCGACGAATGCGTAAGATCTTATGCTGGAAGTGCTCAGCAAACTCATTGCAGCGGGCCACCGAAGTATCTGCAGTGTCCTGCAGGCCTAGATGGAGTAGCCCTCGGACGACTCTAAAAAGCTCCGCTGGGCGGGAGAGAGATGCCTTAATAGTGGCGGCAAAGTGTTGTTTTTTCGCCGCCCTCACCGCTCCTACATACCGCTTGGTGAAAGCACAAACCAGCGTATAGTTGCATTCGTCGGGAGTTCGTCTCCATCTCCGCTCAAGCCGCCTCCTATCTTGCTTCATCGCTCTCAACTCTGGAGTATACCAAGGAGCTGAATGAGCTCTGCCAAGGAGAGGGCGCGCAGGAGAAATATAAAGGAAACTGGAATGTTCGGGGACATATGATATCAGGTGATTGAAACTTCAAGCCATGGCTGCAAAGGAAGATTCCTTCTTTGTAGTCGTGGCTTGAATTCCTTTCTGAACTGTCCCAGGTTGACCTTTTCCCATGCCTGATGTCGCATGATGTCAGGTGCAGAAAAGGTGGATGTGGTTCTCCCCAAACAACCTGGTGGGCCAAGCTCATAGGCCTGGTGGACCACATTAAGTGGGCTGGAGATTCCCAAGCTACCACTGTGTTACAGTATGGTAAAATGTTAAATTTGGGGAATTTGTCATTATCTTGCCCAGACGGGCAGTGCTTTTGCCTCTGAGCCACACTGAATCCTTGCCCTGTGGTGACATTGTGCCAGTGAAAAGAGTACCTAGCCAGTCATTCTGAATAACAATCAGGGCAAGATATCAGATTGATTACACTGGCAGCCTTAGTTGTGTCAGACTCGAAGGTCACCAGAGACGTCAAGGAAATGTTGAAAGAAAATGGCTAGTTATCTTTTAAAAATAATTCCTTCAGAGGGCTGGCTGACCTGGACATTGTGTACACTTTGGGGGATGCAGCAGCATTGCGCAGCTGAATCATGTTTTCACCAAGCCATTTCAAAGAGATGGAGACACTTTCAGGTGATTTGTAGCTGGAGCAAGCCAAGCGCTTACAAGGGAGTGTTGTCTGTTTGATTATTGTTCTTCGTTCTTTGTGGGGGTGTGGAGTGTGAGAATCATATTTTATGAGGAGAATGAAAATCTCTGTGAATGGGAAAAATAAGTTGAGGGACACTTATTTCCCTCAAAACAGAAAAATCAGGCTTTATTTCTTCTTTTCTTTCTCTCCAAACTAGCACAAGGTAGAAAAAAATTACACTGGCACATTACAGTAGGGGTTCATCTACATGGTGATTTAGTGTGTGATTGGTGCTACTCACATCCCCGTTTAATTCGCATGGTTCACATGACGTTACTGGCAAACAGAAGTTATCACACAGTTTTTCCCCTGTAAATCCGTACTAACCCAATCCTCTGATAATCCGAAAAGGGAAGGAAAAAACGTCTTCACTCTGTATCTCTAGGGCTTGCAGATGCTTTGCTCCGATGCTTTTAGGTGGGTGTGTCAATCGTTACCCTCTCCATGCCCCCTCCCTTCTTTCATTTCACTCCCTATGGGCTGAAGAAAAACTTCTGCTGCTCTCTCCTGTTCAGCAAGCCTCTTTTATGTTCCTGCAAATGGTGCCTTATTTTTCTTCCCCCCCCAACCTGTGCACAAAACCAAAACAAAGATTTGTATTTCATCTATTTCGTACCAGTGAAAATACACTGGTTGTTTTTTTTTTAAAAAAATGACATTTACTGGTAGAACAAACTGAGCATGCTCGGTTGTGAGGTAACCAGAGGGAGTGGAGAGGTTAAATTAGACGGTGTGGTCTTTACGAAACACTGTGTTTGCAGCTGGCATTGAGTTCTTACTGTGAATGGTGCAAACAGAAAACAGAGGTAAAAAACAGCATTATGCTCCCATGTGGATAAACCCTAGGTATGTTTCCATCAGCAGGCAATATGTTGGCTCGTGTACCTGGAGAGTCCAGTTCGGCTCTGAAATATCCCTCCATCCCATATTTTCTGTCTTACAAGCACTTTCCTTTCCATCATTCCCCCCCAGTGCTTCTCAGAACGCATCACAATAATATAAATAATGCATTAATAAATGCAATGGTTAGGATCAAAGCTCCTTTCCTGGAACTGTAATTAAACTGATTACATCCTGTGGCCTGCATTCCGAGCTGTCTCTCTACAGCCACAATCACTGAATAAACCTTAGTGCGTGGACCAAGTATAGGGCTGAATCCGGGCACTCGGATTTCTCCTGTTCACAACAAGCATTTCCAGATAGAGTGGCCATGTGTCTTCCTTTCCAATGGATACTCCTCAATTTGAAGGCAAGGAGGAGCTGAGTGGTATTCAGAGGCACACTCCTAGCCATCGCAGGAGTGTTTGCAGCCTCACAGAGGCTATTGGTGGTTTTCTTGGAGACTCTTGCATGCAGAAAATTGCTCATTTGAAATATTGAAAATAATAGTAGATGCTATTCTATTCTGCGCCAAAAATAATATTGCTGTTAGAAGTTCAAATGAAATAACTGGAGCTCCAAATTGCGGAATTTTTAAAATTTAATTTAATTTGCTAGCCATTATAATACTACTTTAAAAGAATGTACTGAAAAACATAAAAAGGTTCCGTTTCATATTTTTTACCCATTATTCAAAATGAAATAATAAAATTGATTGGCAATAAAACTAGAAATGAAATCATATGCAGAATTAAGAAAGCAAAGTACTACACAATTTTATTCGACTGCACTCCTGATGTCTCAAGGAAAGAACAAATGAGTCAAATGATAAGATACGTCCATGTTGATCGAAGAAAGCTTCATCGACTTCATTCAATCACATGAAAAAACTAAATAAACTAGAAGATGATAAATTGGATATTCATGATGCCAGAGGACAAGGATATGACAACGGTGCCAATATGGCTGGCAAATACAAGGGAGTAAGAGCATGTATTTTGGAAATTAATAATTTGGCTCTATTTGTACCTTGCACAGCTCATAATCTAAATTTAGCTGGTGTCCACGCTGCATCTCCAATGCCAGAAATGATCACTTTTTTTGGTACTGTGCAGAGATTATTTAATTTTTTCTCGTCCTCAACAACATGATGGGAAATTTTAATGAAGTCTTTAAAATTGTCACTTAAAAGTTTTTCTGATACAAGGTGATCATCAAAGGACAATGCAATAAAGTTGCTATGTTTACAATTATCCGAAGTAAAGAAAGGACTGGAAACGATTGCAAATGATTTATCAAATCCGGAAGCTGTATCAAATGTAAAAAGTTTGCTGTTACAAATTAATTATAGATTTATCAGTACTCTTTCTGTGTGGAATAAAATTCTACAATGCATTGAACGAACATATAAAGCATTACAATGAAAAGATGTATCGATAGACCATGCAACAAAATTAATTGATGGACTACGTGGTACTTTACAAGGACTACGAGAAACAGGTTTCGAACAAAATTTCCTGGAAGCAAAAAATTTGGCTGAAACAATGGATATAGAGATTTTATTTCCTAATAAACGGAAGAGAAGAGTTAAGAAAATGGAAATAGATGAAGCACTGGATGAAGGAAGTAGCATGACACCCAAAGGATTATTTAAAATGCAAATTTACAGCGTTTTTGACACTATTGTCTCAAATAGATTGGCGTTATGAGCAACTGAGAACTATCTGTGACGATTTTTTGCTTTCTCTATGGCTCGTCTTTAGAATCGATGAGCATTGCTGATTTACAAAAATCGGCTGCAGATCTCGCTAAGTATAGCAAAGATTTAAATATGTACGAGCTCACATGTGAAATTCAAAGCTTTAAGTTTGAAGCCTCGACACTAATGCAAAACATTAAAACTGCAACTCCACTTGATATTCTACAGGCTCTTCATGACTTTGGATTAATTGAGTCATATCCGAATATCAATGTTGCTCTCCGAATATTTCTCACTCTTCCCATTTCTACTGCTTCGTGTGAGAGAAGTTTTAGCAAGTTAAAATTAATTAAGAATTATTTAAGATCGACTATCGGACAAGAACGATTATCCAATCTTTCCATAATTTTGATTGAATATAATATTGTTAAAGATATTAATTATGATGATGCAATCAATGAATTTGCTGAAATGAAAGCCAGAAAAGTGCAATTAAAATAATTATTTTCATTTATAAATACATGTGAATGATCTTGTATATTTCTTGTGTACACAAAAATTATTTATAAACAATTGTTATATCGTATTTGTTCTATTATTATTCCCCCCCCAAAAAAATTAAGGGGCCCAAAAAGAAAACCTTGCACGGGCACATGAAAAGCTAGTTACGGCACTGTTTGCAACTGTTGGGTTTGCTGTGGGAAGCAGCCAAATTCAGGGCAGAGCTAATATGTTTCAAAGGAGAAAGGTTTTCTGACATCTTTGCAAAAATCTCTTTATACACTTCCGGCGTGGGTTGAGAAGGACCAATTATGGAGCATCATTCCACAAAGACAAGTTGATTCCTAAGGAGGCAACTGGAAATCTCCCTGCCCCTGAATAAAATAACAGAGTTGCTCACCAGGCCATTGCTGTCAGTTTAAAAAAGTTAGCCAACACTGGAGCTTTCAGGAGGCAGCTGGACAGCCACATGTTGGGGATGCTTTAACTTGGATTCCTGCATTGAGCATCGGGTTGGATTTGATGGCCTTACAGGCCCCTCAACTCTACTATCTTATGATTCTATAAGGACACATTCCATTCTATAAGGACACAGGCAAAACCCTCAGTTGCAAGGCAGGGGCAGTGAGGGCTGGGGAGAGTTCCAAGGACCAGATAGAGAGGCCTGGAGGGCCACATTTGGCCCCCGGGCTTGAGGTTCCCGCCCCTGTTGTAGCTCATGCGGCTGCTTCTGGAGGGATAGCCATGTTGGTCTGTATAGCATCAAAAACAACAAAGAGGCACCTTTAAAGACCAGCCAATTATGGCATATGTTTTCATGGACTAAATAGTACTTCATCAGATGCAGGCTAATGATAGTTAAAATCTGCAGTAGACTGGACACCATTGTCTCTATTCAGACCGGAATGAACGGAACTGATGAACTGCAATTCAGCAGCTTCATGTTGGAGAATCCCTTTGAAATGCTTTTGTTCAAATTCCTCGATCTCACCTGGAGATCGGTAGCAGAGTAATCCATGGGTCCTATTCTGAAGTGTAGGTTCCAGGTGGAAGACACAGGTTCTGTGCTATTGATGGCAGGGCTATTCTGGCTGTTGTAGTAAGATTCTGACTCATAGCAGTTTAACACACCACCCAGTTAAATCAAAATGCTTTGCCTGCCTGTATTCATGTATTGATCTGGACTCCTCAATTCCCTGAGCGGCCATTCTAGAGGTAGTATTTTACTGGAGACTTCAGTTGCTTTTGCAATATCTGTCTAATGTCTATTTAAAAGACATGTCTGTTAAATTGGAGCAGGGGGCAACACCCACGGGTGCCAGTGTAAACATCAGTACCTCCTATGGCACCCACAAAAGGTCTTAGTAAAAATCTCCTCAAAAATCCACAATGCAAAAGAGACCATTTTACCTTCCTGCTCAATACCTCTTTGCATTAGATTGGCCACCCCTGTACTGATGCCCTCTTAAACATGCCCACATTTCATTGGTTCCTAGGTCTGGATATTCACCCTCCCATTCTGAACAGATGAGAGGTGCAAACAGCTTGTCGATGTGAGTGAATGCCATGGTAGCTGATGTAGGTGCCTGTTTTTCCCTCCACTGATTAGGTGGAAATGCCTGCACCATTTTGTGGTTCTGGCTCTTTTTCTGCACTTTTAGATGTGGTAGCCATTTTGTGTTATGCCACGCCCCAAAGGAGCCACACGGCACCTCCTCAAAATTCCAAATCTGCCCACTGCGCAAAAAAGGTTGGAAATTCCTATAATGGAAGATAAGACAAGTGCCCAGACAGGAAATGCTAGACTTTCAAGCAGTGTCAGTTCCCCAATGTCAGTCAGCATTGATTCCCAGCTGGCTGCATTCAAAGCCTGACAAACTTTCAGCACCTGCCCCCTGATAAACTGGGGCATGTCAATGCTTCCAGCAGCTAGTTGCCACCAGCCACAAAAAAGGCCATTCTGCAAACATTTTTTGGTAGCAAAGGATATGCAAGTCATTAGAGAAGATCATTTCGTACCTCAAACAGAGGTTGCTGGTAACAATATATAAAAGTGCCTAAGGGCTAATTCAAGTATGTTCACTGCACCATCACTGCCAGTGCCCTGTGTTACATGTGGCAACTGTGCATCCTGTACCAGCTAGGTGGAGGATGTCACCATGTGGGAAGCGTTTAACCCCCTCAAATAAACCTTTGAACCCCCCCACCACTAAAGGTGAGATCAGAGGAATTTGAACAAAGGAATTTCAAAGGGATGCTCCAATGCAAATTATAATTAATCAGGAAGTTGAATTCTATTCATTTAGGTCAGATTAGAATGGTTTCCTGTGAAATGGAGACAGCAAGCATGGAAAAATACACTATGCAACCTTCCCAGTTGGCATTGCAGCAGGCTCTACAGCAGCCCTTGCCAACCTGGTGCCCTCCCAGATGTTTGGGACTACAACTCCCATCTCAGGCTGATGGAAGTTGTAGTCCCAAACATCTGGAGGGCACGAGGTTGGTAAAGGCTACTTTGCAAGGCTGTGAGCAGCAGGACAGAGCCAGCAATCAAGGCTTAGGGCATATTTATGTTGATGCGAGCCTTCCTTTTGAATGATAAAGCAGACCGGTGATTTATTCCAAAACCATGCTCATTTCATAAATATTTCCATGAAAGTGCAGAAAGCTTAATTGTATAACAATTTCCCTCTTCCCTTCCTAGGAGCGGCAGAATTATAACTAGTTTCCCTTTCCCCAGCTCAGTGGCCTGGTGATTTCTGATCATGCCTCTAATTGCTCAGAAGTAGAGCCCGCTCTCCTTTAAATGATTGCTAAATGATTCAGGAATGATATTTATTCAGAGGAATTGTTCCACTGGTCTTTGCAAGTAGGGGAAGGCAAAAGAAAAAAGAAAAAAAGAAAACCACCGCTCTCGCATACACCATGCATAAATGGGGGTGAAAAAACATAATTCATTTTACAACTGAAACTTCTATGCCCAGTTGCTGTTCTTCCTTGAAGAAAATGTGTACCTTCTGTAATTATGTCACTGGGTCATTTTTAATTTTTCTCCAAAGAAAGTGGTGCTAATTGCTGCTTGGTTGCAGGAACAGTTAGTCAGAATAACCGTTGCCTGCTGGAGGAGGGGGCTGGTGCAAGAGTCTGATCGTAAGTGGAAAAGCTCAGGGGAATCTGCAGCTTAAACTTCTCAGGATGAGAACTGTGGATCCAATCAGTATTTAAGCCTATGCTGTGACCTTTCTCTACCCAACACTCCAACACACAATTTTCACCTGGAACTCAACAAACCCAGAGACTCTGATATGACCCCCTCCCTCACCCCCCCATTCCCTTTTTGCTAGATCTTCCTCACAAAGATTGATTGGGGAATTCTTCTCAGAGCTAAAAATCATTAAAACTATTTCACTGCCAAGTTTCTTTGTTGCACTATAAACAAATTATAGACGGATGCCCTGACCCTGGCCATGAATATTTCTTGTTGACAGGTGGGCTGATTCTGCTCCTGGTGTAAATCTATGGATGTCATAGAGCAGGGCATTTTTTTAAGGAATTGGCACTGGGTGTCCTTTTCTTCTTCATTCAAACAGCTTGCATGTGGAAGACTGTAATGTATAAACCTTTACATGCACACTAAGGCAAAAGTGGCTCAGACTAAAATATTTTTTTTAAAAAAAGAAGACGCACGGAGTGAATGCAGCCTTGCAAATGCATTTACACAAGTTACTAGCCTAGCAAAATTCTTACTGGCCTGCCCACTCACCAGTAAATACATGAATTACAAAGTAAAACAACAACAACAACAACAATAACATCTCTAAAATTCTAATTTCAGAACAAAAAATTGTTAAAAACACACCTAGTACAAAAATTCATTTGGAGATTATGTTTATTTTTGTTCTGCACTAACTTAAAAACACTGAAAAGAAAATATGTTATTTAATTTTTATATTTTTTTAGTAAAAAAGCAATGCCTTACCTTTCTGCAAAGGAGGTTTTGTCTACAGCACGCACACCCCGTGGCCCCCAACATCATTGCATCATTTTTCTCAGAATATGTATGGGATTAATTTGTGCCAGATTTCAGTCCTGGAACAACGAAATCTCAATACCAAATTGAGTCATTAATAATAAAATCCATCTGGACCCCCTAAACATATTAGAAGGGCAGGCCCTCTCACCCCCTAAGTAAATAGTCATAGACCTATACATTAGATCAAATTAAGCAGCAGAGTTTTCAAGGGCAGGTGGAGTGATCTTTAGGCAGCTTTATACTTTTGAGACCTAACACTTTTCTTAGGAATTAAGGCCTGGCCTCTGAGCATATACAGAATTCCCTTCCCATATCATAGAAAGTAATTAACCAAAAAGGAAAAAGCAACCACACAGGGGATGGGGTGAAATAGTTCTTTTCTAGCCCCTTTTCACAGATCAGATAATTACTCATTAGTCAAAATAATAATAATAATAATAAAAATTTATTTATGAGTCGCCTATCTGGCCGAATTAACAGCCACTCTAGGCGACATACATCAATACAATAAAATACAATATAAAACAATGAGGGCCACAATCAATAATTAGACTAAACACTACAATTCTGATTAATAACAGTCTTAAAAACTAACCCACCCCAGGGATCCCATAGGCCTGCCTGAACACCCAGGTCTTCAAGGCTCGGCGGAAACCTATCAGGGAGGGGGCATGGCAAAGGTCGAAAGGAAGGAAATTCCAGAGGGTGGGGGCCACGATCGAGAATTAGCCTCGCTATTTTAACTGGTGGGACTGAGAGAAGGTCTTGAGTGGCTGATCTCGTCAGGCGGCATAATTGGTGATGCTGGAGGCACTCTGTGATGTTCCTATATATTAGTGTATATATGGTAAGTGCTGGTTGTTTAGAGTATACATGGTAAGTAGTGGAAGAGGAGGGGGAGTGAATGGGCAATAGAATGCTTGATGATTGGTTGAATGTTTAAAATGGCTGACAGTATAAATGAAAGGATGACAGGTAAATCTGGGGGAATGTGAGGTGGTGAATTGTGGAATCAGGGGGGAGAACAGAAAGAGTGGATTGCTTGGTAGGGTTTAGAGAGTTGTTTACCAGGAGGGAGGTGGAGTTCGGATTAGTATTGAGTAAAACCATATGCTTATGTGCCTTAAGAAGAAATCTTGTTAATCTTGTTAGCTTTGTTATCTGTAATAAATACTTAATTTAGTTTACCAAAGGCCTGATCCTTGGCTGGGGTTTCACAGACCAGAAGGGAGGGTAAGGTAATGACCAAGGCTGAAGGGGAACTGTAACAAATGGTGGCAGCGGTGAAGAGAATAACAATACCAGTATTCAGAGTCTCTGGGAATACTAGTATTGGAACGTTACTGGTGGTTGCCTAGCAGGGGGATCTGTTGAGATCTGTGCTAGAGCGGGGAGAGAAATCATAAGAGAGAGTGGTCCGGACTGGTGGAGTCCCTAGTGGTGCCTAGAGACAGGCAGTAACCACGAGCAGGTAGGAACCTGACAGGGAGAGCCAGGGAAGGACGCATCACATGCTCCTTCAGATAAACTGGGCCGAAACCGTATAGGGCTTTATAGGTCAACACCAACACCTTGAATTGGGCCCGGCAAACAACTGGTAGCCAGTGTAGATCTACTAACACCGGAGGGATATGATCAACTTGGGAGGGTGACCATCAAAGAGGCATGTGACCAAGAGAACTACTGCCATAAGAGAGTTATAGGCCCAGTCTGCGGCTGCTCAACCAGCAAGTTAAGCCTCCTGTCCCCTGAGTGGCCCCCTAGTGGCTGAAAGCTGGCACTAGTAGCTCTATTGTGCTGCACAAAGGGGAAGTGTGCCTCTTGTCTGCCCCTATGGATGAAAGAGGTATTGACACCTCTCTTCTGACTGTTATGGCTCCCTCTGTGGGACAAATATCCATTTCCTCCCCAAAATCCACCAGGCAGCCATAGCTTCCAAGGTTATAAGTGCATTCGGCATCTAAAGAAAAATACTGACAATATTAAGCGTTCAAATTTGAGTGACTTGGACAAGAAGGAGGAAGAAAAAAAAACTGTAGAAAGATGCTCAATGAACACTTCAGCAGAAAATAACCTTATTTACCTGCACTGCTGCCGCTTCTCTAGCTCCTAAGCTAAAATCAGACCCAAAACCAGCAATATCAGCTCATATTTCTCCAGAAATCACTAAAGAGAAAACCACAATTTCTGCAATTTCTTGTGATCTACAGCCACAGGCTGAAGCATCATCTGTAGCTGTTCAATGTAAGGAGTTAATCTGTTCAGAACATACTAAAACCAATCCTAAGTCTCAGTCAACTGCTGGTGCACATATACAGGCTAACACTGTCATCCATACCGAAAATGAGAAAATGACTTTGTTTTACTAAATGGCATAGGAATTGCTGCTTATGATACACTCCCTGTTGTAGCAGGAGTCTTATGGAAAAAAAAGATAAAGATACAGACAACAAGACCTCAGAGGGAGAGAGATTTTGTTAAGAGGTTTTTCAGAAAGTCTGGTGGTTTGTAAGAACTGGTAAGAATTATTGTGGGAATTCTCCGTGGCGCAGAGTGGTAAGCGGCGGTAACGCAGCTGAAGCTCTGCTGACGGCCGGAGTTCAATTCCAACAGAAGGAGGAAGTCGAATCTCTGGTAAAAGGGGTCGAGGTCCACTCAGCCTTCCATCCATCCGTGGTCAGTAAAATGAGTACCCTGCATATGCTGGGGGGTAAAGAAAGGCCGGGGATGGAACTGGCAATCCCACCCCATATATACGGTCTGCCTAGTAAACATTGCAAGATGTCACCCTAAGAGTCGGAAACGACTCGCACTATAAGTGAGGGGACACCTTTACCTTTACCTTCCATTTTTTTCTGTTCAATTTCACTAACACTTCATACCTCCAGTCAGTGTTTCAGTGGCTACCAATCTTCATTTGTGTTCTTGGTTCATTGATTAAATGTTATGTGTCCACTGGGTGTCCAAAAGCTAGGACTGGGCATCCATTTGGACACATCATTATTACTTTAAAAATACCTTATAGAGCAGGGGTATGTCAACATGGTGGTTGTGGGCAAAATGGTGCTCTTCAGGTCTCCCTCTGGTGCCCATGAAGGCCACACTCACACCATATATGTAAAGGACTATTATACCACCTTAATGGTCATCGCTTCCTGCAAAGAATCCTGGGAGCTGTGGCTTGTTAAGGGTGCTGAGAGTTGTTAGGAGACCTCTGCTCCCCTCACAGAGGTGAAATTGCCAGAGTGGTTTAACTATCAACCCCTCTTTCCATCGAACTCTGGGAACTGTAGTTCAGTGAAGGGAAAAGGGTTCTCCTAACAACTCCCAGCACCCTTCACAAACTACATCCTCCCTCCTCCCTGCAGAACTTTGAAAGATACAGAAGACCTCTTGGAGGCTGGGCCTGGCAACCAAGAGGTCTTCTATATCTTTAAAAGTTGTGCAGGAAGGAGAGAGAATTCCACCTTGTGGTTTTTCTCATTACAGGGTTGCAAGAACACCTGCACTTGGCTGACTTTCTTTTCTCCTAAAGATACAGGATCAGTCTCAGGGATTGAACCTGACAACCCTAGTGAGTATGTGTCTGTCTCTTTCCCTGCTGGGAGGGGGTGATCTGGAGGAAGAGATGTGACCAGAGAGGGTGGCATCTACGGTACTCCCTCAGAAATTCAAATGCGCTTCTGGGCCTAAAACAGTTGGCAACCCTTGAAATAGAAAGTGCAAGGCCAGGACTGTATTGCAGCCTGAACTTTGGTGATATTGTGTATGTGTGTGGGGGCATGATAGAACAGTGAGACTGGAGGGAGTTTTGGTGGTGGAACTTAAGACTCTGGGAGCGTAAGACTCTGGGGGAGAAACGGAGGGGAACCATGTGCATGCTCCTGGCATTCTGCCTTTTATGATGTAATCCCCTCCTCCCTGGATTGCACCTTTCCAAATATGTGGGTGATGCATCTAAACTTATTCCATGGGTTAAAGTTGCCAATTTTTTATTTCAAGAATATTGGCCGTTGAATGGAGCAACAACTTGAGTGCTCAGGCTGCCTCTCTGCAGACATACAGTAATACCTCAGTTGATGCATCCTCCAGGAATGAAGACCCCTTTAACCAAGACTTTTTAAAAGGTGAAACTGACCAGGTCTGCTTTGCTATGGATAAACTTTCAAAAGCCTGTGCCTTTGCTTTAAGGTGAAACTGACCACCCGTGTCTGTTTTGCAATCAACAAACTGATAAGCCTGTGCCTTTGCTTTGCTAGGATGAAACTGACAGGCCTGTGTGTTTGCTTTGCATTAAAGAGATCTCTTGCTTTCTCCCAGGGCTGCGGAGGGAAGGATCCAATACAATTCAGAGGGAGGGGGAGGGTGCTGGGTAGGCTGCCCTTAAAACCCCTGTTGAAGCTGCCACCCCATCTATGAGTGGGTGTAGTAACCTATCCCTATTGTTTCCATGTTATTCATACCTCTGGTACCAATGTTTCTGTTAAAGAAGTAATGTCCAGAAACTCATCCACTTTGTTAACTGAGCTATTGCTGTACTCTGAACACACAGACAGTGTTGGGGCTGGACTGATGTGGGTAGGGTTGCCAGGTTCAGGGCCTGAGACTGATCCTGTATCTTTAGGAGAAGAGAAAGTCAGCCAAGTGCAGGTGTTCTTGCAACCCTGTAATGGGAAAACCCACAAGGTGGAATTCTCCCTTCCCCCTCCACAACTTTTAAAGGTACAGAAGACCACCTCCAAGGTGTGGGGCTTGGGGGTGGGGAGCCTCATACAAGTATTGTTGCATTCTAGAGTGGGAAGAGGCATAGAAAACACTGCTTTAAGGTTTTCCTTTCAATCTGTATCAGTAAAAAGGCCCGGCAGCCTTTCCCAACCTTTGGGTCCCCAGAAGTTGTTGGACTACAACTCCCATCAGCCACAGCCACCAGTGGTCAGGACAGCTGAATTATAGTCCAGCAACATCTGAGGACCCAAAGGTTGGGAAAGGCTAGTAAAAGAAAGCTGAAAATTCACAGGTCCTTTGAAGATGCTTTGAGGACAGAAGAGGTAACTTCTCCATCCATGTTGTTGCTATGATTCTGTATGGAGCCTTTTTCTATACTGGGAATCCCTTTTTTTAGAATGTATCAATAGCTTTAATCATTGCTGTTGTGAAGGATCATATTGAATACATTTAAGCTCTAACTGAATTGTCTCAGACTGTACATTTGTATTCCATTGCCACCTCTGCATTTTTTTTACATTCATACCTATATGTAACAGGGATGATGTCACTGTATACACTTTAGAGCTAAAAGGCAGTGTGGTGTAGTGGTTAGAGTATTGGACTGAGACCTGGGAGACCAGAGTTCGAATCCCTACTCAGCCATGAAGCCCACTGGGTGACCCTTGGCTAGTCCCTCTCTCTCAGCCTAGCTTAACTCACAGGGTTGTTGTGATAGGAAGAGGGGGAATAGGGAGGGGGAGGACCATATGCACCATCTGGAGCTCCTTGGAGGAAAGCTGGGATATAAATGAAATATATAATAATTACCCCCTCCCAAAGTGTGTGTGTGTACCCACACATCTGCATCTCAGGATGACACTTCATGCACATTAAGAAGTGGACTGTACTCCATGAAAGCTTGTGCATTAATCCATTTGATTGTCTTTAAGGTGTTTTTGCTGTATCAACAGGCTAACCCTTTGGAAATGGTTACAAATATGTTGCTGCTCTAAGCAGCTCGATTTGCTTTGTGTCACTCCTGTTTACAAATATTCCTCTGCATGCTAATCTCCCCGCTGAATGCTTTCCCTTTCCGATGTTATGTCAGGGGCTTCAAGGGCATATTCCATCTCTCGAGAAAGAGTTTGCAATGTACGTAATGAAGAATCCTTCTAATTGCGCACTGAGTTACTGCCAGCATCACCCTGACAAGAGTATTACTTCCTGAATACCCAGGCTTGATGAACTGTATATTTTTCTTTTGTGGCAGGTTTATTCCTTTGTTGAAGAATTGTTTAAGAGCTATTTCATTGTATATTGCAAAGGTGTAATTGGGTCGTAGCAGGTTTATTTTTTAATCGGTTAGGCAATAATTATATGTCACCCTTTTAGTACACGGGGCTTTTATTCTTCTTTAACAGGCTGATAGCTTTTATCAGGCAGCCCCGTTAACAGCTTGGCTCTGAACAACCCACCCTTCTCCCAGCATCTAATGGAGTGAGAGAGAAAGGGTTTATTCCTTTGTCAAATTACCAAGCTAATATTGAAAATAGCAACAGCAGAGTGTTATTAAAAATAGATAGCTCAGGCACCATCTGGAATAAAAGGACGGCATTCAGAAGCCAAAGCGGTTCCACGTACAGACAGGAGTGTGCTAACAGCACAGTGTATGCATAGGTACCAGGCAGGGGTAGGTGGGTGAAGGAGAAATTTGGTTCAGGTCACATCAAAAGGGGGACGTATGTAATTTGCGTTTTCTGAAGCAACACAAGAGCAGAAACACAGCCATTGAAATGTGCACTTCTTCTTCTGGATGTTGCACTTCAATTCTCCAGGCAAGTCATGTGCATGAAAATGCATAAACTGCAGTAAAGTATGCATAAAAAAAAGTAAAGTGAAGCTAACATACAAAGTGTAGAGCTTGGAAAAGTTACTTTTTTGAACTACAACTCCCATCAGCCCAATCCAGTGGCCATGCTGGCTGGGGCTGATGGGAGTTGTAGTTCAAAAAAGTAACTTTTCCAAGCTCACTGCTTTGCAAAAATGTGTATATAAGGCAAAACTGCATACAGTGATTTGAATATTGGGAGAAATGTGCACGGAAATGTTGATGAACTTTTTTTTTTAAAAAAATAGTAAATTGATGTGGAAATATGAAGAACTGAACGTCAGACTGGAAAAATGAGAAAATGTGAGAAACCGAAATTGACAGATTCGCCCGCCTCTTGACCTGATTTTGAGGGCAATTGCCCAGGATTGGCAACAGACAGAGTGTTTATTTGAGCAACAATGGAAACAAATTCACAGTAAACTGAAGTCTGGGATGAACATGATTAGAATTAATCTTCTAAACCAGGGGTAGCTGTACCCTGGCTTGGGGGCTGCTTCAGCCCTCCCCCCCTGATTTTTTTCTGGCCCTCCAAGATACCAGCAATTCTGGCGGTGGCAGTGGCAAAAAACAAAAAATTAAGGTCAACACAGAGCCCAGCTGGGGATGCAAACTGCCACTCACCACCACCAGTCTTTGGACTGAACATTTGATGAGTAGTGAGGAGGCAGTAACACCCTCCAAAGCTGATCTGCAAAGATCAGCTGAGGAGGCTGCAGGTGAGAGTGTTGGGTGGCCATGTCCATTTTTGCCTGCACCCACTGCTGCCATGCAGACTCTGGAGGCTTGGCAAAGGCAGAATGTGGCCTTTGGGACAAACAAGGTTAGCCATCCCTTTCCTAAACCCATCCCACCCAGCTAATCACCTCCACCCTCTTCCTCTTCTCCTTCCAACTATGTCAGGTGAAAGATTCCCACCACCAGATCAAGTGCCATTGCATGCTCCTTTCAACTCCCTGCCTCCCGTGTACCTTAATAGTTCATACATATTCCAGAAGGTTGGGGGACCTCTGGAACTGCATGCAAGGGGGGAAATGATGAAAACTGCATCCTTCCCTGCTCATCCTCAAGTGGGGAACCTCCAATGGATCCTGGTCCCCTCCACAGATGGAAGCAGCCCTTTGGTTCACGCCGGGGCCACTCTTGATCCAACTCAAATATAATTAGGGTGTGTGGGGGTGGGCAGTACCACCAACAGTATATGGAGCCAGAGCCGATGACAGGCAGAGAAAGAGCCAATGATAGGCAGCGCCAACTAATTCTAGTTTTGTCCCCCATCTTTCTCCCTGCCGAGTTCTGTAAGTACAAAACTAAGACTAAGGAGGAGGAGGAAGATGACAAGCAGGGCCATCCCTTGGACTAGTAGTACGTAGTAAGATGGGGGTTGCGTTCCTTGAACCCAAATGGACCATCCTCCATTGGAGCAGTCACCTCTGCTGGTCCTTGCTTTTGATGATACAGTCCTGCAGATGGACATGGCATGCTGGCTGATGGAGAAGAAGCCACCCTATGGAAATGGTCCTCCTTCCACTGTTGTAATGCCCTCTGACTGAAATAATAAACTAATGTGTTATGTTGAGAGCCAGTGTGGTGTAGGGGTTAGAGTGTCAGAGTCGGATCTGGGAGACCAGGGTTAAAATCCCCACTTGGCCATGAGGCTAATTGGGTGACCTTGGGCCAGTCACTGCCTCTCAGCCTAACCTACCTCACAGGGTTGTTGTGGGGATTAAATGAGGAGGGGGAAAATCATGGATGCCACCACCTTGAGTTCCTTGGAGGAAAGGTGGGATATAAATGCAAACAGCCACAACCACAACAAAATGTACTTGTCTGGGGGTAGTTCTCAGAAGACTCTATGGGATTTTCCTCTGATTAGACCTATGAAAGATTGCACTGTAAGATGCTCAGGCTCTCATGCATTCTATGAACACAGATGCACTCATTTAATACCAACAATGGAAAAAGGTTAATAGACCTGAAACACCAACTACATTAAACTAACATATTAATAAGACAAAACATGATGGAGACACTGCAGAAGAGAAGATCACTTTAAGGATGCTATGCTATCGATGTTATCTTTTAGGAAACAACTTTGTAGTAGTAGTAGTAGTAGGGCCTTTATGGATAACCAGCAGCACTCAGCACTAGGCAAAATAAACATACGCAGTGAGCTGCAGCTGAAATGAAAATATCTTGAAATGTCTGAGAGAACTAAAACATTTTAGGCATATGGCACATTACTCACATGTTTAAACATTTGCCTTCAGCTGCACAAATGCACAACTGGTGGAATGTGCTTAGTGAGCTACACAGATTATTTCTAACTGCATTAAGCTGCATATATTCTGCATGGGATTGGACAGAAGAAACGTTGGATGCTCCAAGAGGCTGCTTTCCTGCCCAGTGTAATCTTCCTCTACCTAGTCAAGCACCATCAGGGCAGATAAAGGAAGTGCTAACTGTGGGGACTGGAATCAGAAAAACCTTTTAGGTCTTCTAGTCATAAGAACACAGAACCCCATGTAAGAAGAGCCCTGCTGGCCCAGGCCAAAGGCCCATTGAGGCCAGCATTCTGTTCTCACAGAGGGCAACCAGATGTCTGCAAACAGGACCTGAGTGCAACAGCAGGTTGCACTCCACAGATCAGACTTGTGAGTAGCCTCAAAGTATGCCTCAAAGCATGATCTCTGCAGACAGACTGATTTTATTTGGAGGATTTATACTCCGCTCTTCAGGTGAACCTCTCAGAGTGGTTACCATAACATTTTAATTACTGAAACATCAAAATTTAACAATATCGTGCAGAGTTGGTGCAAAACTTTCTTCCGCCTGATACAAGGGGAGGTGTGTTTCTGCCCCCACGCAAGGGAGGGCGACGGAGTGGCACCACTTCTAAAATTATTCAGGGAGGTCAAAAGATCAACCCTGCTAAACAGCTTGCTTTTATCACAAAGTGCAAGGTTAGGTTGATTTTTGTTTTTTTAAAAAAAATCTTAGTTTTACACCATTATTAAACATAAACATAATCAAAACATATATAAATCATGCAACATTAACAACCTTAAATATTAAAAAATAATTAATATATTGGTTGGTGTTACAATGCATTTATGGAATTCAGCTTTTAAAGAAAGGATATTTTCATTTACAATTTTCAGTATACTGCTTAACTTTTTTGGCTCTTCAGTCCTGCACTACGAGGCAGAGTGGCCTCGGCCCTGTGTACCACCTCCACTCACTGATTTCCTCCTCATTTTGCTTTTGCTGCTGAGTCTCAGCTGTGGCAGTGCAAGTGTGCTGACACACTCCAGAGCCTCCCACACAACAATGCCTCACTCTGATGAAGGACCCTTCCAGAACAAGGCCTTGTAGGTGACGTGGCCCTGAAGAGTTGCCTGCACTGCTTCTGATTTGCTTTGGTGGCCACAAATACTCATTCAAGATTAGGAACTACTGTTAAACTTTACCCAATATTTGCTGTGGCCTGTTCAAAAAAATACCCATTATAATGTTTCTGCCCAAAGAGAAGAGGAGACATGGCACAGGGGAACAGCCAACATCTATTCTAATCAAATATTATGTCCCAGGCTATGGTCTGAAGGCACATAACACCAACTCCCTGCTGAAGCTAAGCAAGGTCAGGTCTGGTCTAGGGTTGCCAGGTTCAAGGCCAGAGACTGATCCTGTAATCTTTAGGAGAAGAGAAAGTCAGCCAAGTGCAGGTGTTCTTGCAACTCTGTAATGGGAAAAACCACAAGGTGGAATTCTCCCTTCCCCCTGCACAATTTTTAAAGATACAAAAGACCTCTTGGTTGCCAGGCCCGGCCTCCCAGAGGTCTTCTGTATCTTTAAAAGTTGTGCAGGGGGAAGGGAGAATTCCACCATATGGTTTTCCCATTACAATGTTGCAGGAACTCCTGCACTTGGCTGACTTTCTCTTCTCCTAAAGATACAGGATCAGTCTCGGGCCCTGAACCTGGCAACCCTAGTCTGGTCAGTGCCTGGATGGGAGACTGCCTAGGAACCATATGTAAGCCGCCTTGGGTTTCATGAAAAGAAAGGCAGGTATAAATGTAATAAATAAATAAAATTTAAGTTTTAAAATATTTCTATCCAGCCCTTCTAACTCAAAATAGCCACCTCAGCGTGGCTCACAATAAAACTATACACAATAAATACACAAAAATCATTAAAATAGATAAAAATGTATAAAATACAGTTAAGAAATCTAGGGGAGTAATATAAAAAGGGACTAAAGAGGTAAAACCAAAAAAGAAAAAGGTGGGGTGGAAATAAAATTAGTTTTAGGCTTAGCCTTCAGTCCCTCCCTAAGGCTCTCCGGGACAAGATGGCTTTCAAAAGTCTCCTGAATGCCATCTGGGAGGCAGCAGAGTGGGCTTCTTTGGGTAGGATATTTCAGAACTTGGGGGCCACAGCTGAAAAGACTCTCTCCTGCATGTCTGTCAGTCTGACATCTTTCATTCCAGGCATGCAGGTGGATATGGGCATAAGCAGTCCCTCAGGTACATTGATTCAAGGCCGTTTAGGGCTTTAAAGGTCAAAACCAGCACTTTGAATTGAGCCCGGAAACAAATTGGGAGCCAGGTATCTGCCTTTCCTAAGTATAACATGTACACACATCTATGGTGATACTTAATATATAGTTGTGTTCATGGAAGTAAATGTAGTAGGTGTACTTGCAGGCTGCTTGGGGAATGGCTGTGGCTCAGTGCAAAAGCATGCAAAAGGTCTCAGGTTCGAATCCCCAGCATCTCCACATAGGGCTGGGAGACACCCCTGCCTGAAATCCTGGAGAGTCGCTGTCTGTAGACAGTACTGAGGCAGATGGACAAATGGTCTGATTCTGGGTTCTTCCAGATGACTTGTTTACTGAGCATTCATCCTGACTTGTTTTCACCAGCTTGCATAGAGATTACATGACATTTATTTACCATTCATTTTGATTTGTCTGCACCAAGGTTATAAGACAGTGTGTCAGGGGGTTGTTATCCTGCACTTTCCATCACTTATCCCATCACTTCCCTTACCAAAAACATCTGATTTTGTTGTAAGAGCGGGTCTGTTGAGCAAGGACACCAAATCCACTTTAATAGTGCAAACCTAAATTTGCCCATATGTGCAGAGCTTGGAAGATTACTTTTAAAAAGTAATAAATTACAGTTATAGTTACATGGCCCAAAAAAGTAGTCGTTACCGTTACAATTACAATTGCTCTGGAAGTAACTGATTACTTTACTTTTACTCAAAAGTAATCACTACAATTACATTTTAGTTACTTTAAAGAAATTGCCTACAAGGTGCTGGCCTTGGCAGCTGCACATCTAAGTAGCCTAAAACAACATTAAAAACAAGAACACACACACAGAGGTTAGTAGAATAATTTTTTTTATCTGTAAGATTAACAGAATCTCACCTCCTCCCACCCCACCTCCAGCAATGGTGATACCCCAACGCACACATAATTCACTTGAAATCAAATTTTACACTTGAAATGCTGCTTTTACAATACATTTCTGTTATGTTTCAAAAGAACAGGATGCTCAAAGAGCACATCAGACAAAATCTGCTCTGGGCCGGGACAAATCATACACCCCAGGAAAGAGGACGGTGTCCTCTATGAGATGCCAGTACGTCCCGCCTGGCCCACAGTGGTTGCTGGGTGCAGGGCAGGGATAAGGGCATCTATGCACAACCAAAATTGACAAAAAGATGTGGGGTAAAAATGAGAAACTGAGGGTGCCCATCCCACAATCTGCTCTGGGCCAGGACAAATCATACACCCAAGGAAAGGGGAGGATATCTTCTACAAGATGCCAATGCGTCCCACCTAGCCCAGAGTTTCTGTTCGATTCAGGGCGTGTATAAGAGCGTCTATGCACAACCAAAAGAGACAAAAAGCAAAGCAAAGAATAAATATCTGGGGGTGTTCACCACAAAATCTTCTCTGGGCCAAGATAAATCAGACACCCCAGAAAATGATAGGGTGTCTTCTATGCTATGCCAGTGCTTACGGCCAGTGCTTATGATCTATGTGGATTTTTAAAAAAAATTGTATTGGTCTTCCCTGTTACTTACTTTGTTATAGCTCAATTATTATTATTATTATTAAAAGCCATTGATGTTGGTGACAGAAGGACTTGTGACAGGGTCAACAAACAATGATTTCTTGAAGAAGATGCAATTTCATAGATGACACTCTAAAATATGCATGGATGGCATCTCATAGAACACACTCTCCCAGATGCATGGAAGGATGGTATGTGGTGCCCCAAATCATCTTTTAGGATGGGCACTCCTGTTTCTTATTTTCTTTCCTCTACATATTCACTATTTTTCTAATACATATATGCCCTTGTTTGTAGCATACATACAAGAGAAGCTCTGAACTGGGTAGGAACCCTCTCCTGCATGCATGGATGTATGACTTGTAGTACCCAAAGCATGTTTCAGGGTGGGAACCCGCAGTTCCTTGTATACCTTCTACATTGCTTGTTGTGCATAGATACACATATCTGTTTCGTGTGTCCACAAGAAAATCCATTCCAGGCAGGATGCAGTGGCATCTCATTGAGGACACTCTCTCCTTTGCTCAGGTGAATGTTTCATGGCCCACAGCAGATTTTGGAGTGGTCACCCCAAATTACATATTTTTCTCTACTTACTCTTCATTATTTTAGTTCTGCACAGATGACCTTATGGGTACCCTGAACCCAGCAGAAACTATAGGCCAGGTGGGAAGTACTGGCATCTTGTAGAGACCACCCTCCCGCTTCCTGGGATGTATGATTTGTCCTGGCAGCAGGGGTGTAGTTGTCAAGTAAGTTGCCTGTGATGCGTCCTTCCCTGGCTCTCCCTGTCAGGTTCCTACCTGCTCGTGGTTACTGCCTGTCACTAGGCACCACCAGGGACTCCGCCAGTCCAGACCGCTCTCTCTTATGATTTCTCTCCCCGCTCTAGCACAGATCTCAACAGATCCCCCTGCTAGGCAACCACCAGTAACGTCCCAATACTAGTATTCCCAGAGACTCTGAATACTGGTATTGTTATTCTGTTCACCGCTGCCACCATTTGTTACAGTTCCCCTTCAGCCTTGGTCATTACTTTACCCTCCCTTCTGGTCTGTGAAACCCCAGCCAAGGATCAGGCCTTTGGTAAACCAAATTAAGTATTTATTACAGATAACAAAGCTAACAAGATTAACAAGGTTTCTTCTTAAGGCACATAAGCATATGGTTTTACTCAATACTAATCCGAACTCCACCTCCCTCCTGGTAAACAACTCTCTAAACCCCACCAAGCAATCCACTCTTTCTGTTCTCCCCCCCGATTCCACTCTCACTCTTCCTTTTATACATTCAGCCATTTTAAAAACTCAGCCAATCATCTCGCATTCTACTGCCCATTCACTCCCCCTCCTCTTTCACTCCACTTACCATGTATCTTCTAAAACAACAACACTTACCATATATACATTAATATAGGAACATCACATTTCCCCCCCCCCCTTAAACAACAGCAGAGTATTATTCCTGTTCCAGGATTTATACGTCGCGTTAACAAATAAAAGTCTCTATGGGGAAAATGTCTTTCTTTGTTCCTCCGTCTGGTCACGTCACTGCAGTCCCAGTCACTTGCCTGGAAAGTCCATCGGCCAGTACATTGTCCTTGCTTTGATGAACTGGAAGTCCACTTGATAGTCCTGTAGGGCCCAGGACCACCTCTGCAGCATAGTGTTATGGTTTTTCATAGTCTGCAACCATAACAAGGCCCGATGATCCGTAGTCACTGTGAATCTTCGTCCCCACACGTATGGGCGCAACTTGTTCAGTCCCCACACGACCGCTAGGCACTCCTTCTGGACCGACGAATAGTTTTTCTCCCTCAGCGTCAGCTTGTGACTCAGGTACGCCACTGGATGTCTGGTGCCTTCTCTCTCCTGTAGCAAGACAACTCCCAGCGCCAGGTCCGACGCATCTGTAGCCACGATGAATGGTTTCTCATAGTCTGGTGCTATTAATATGGGTCCTTGGCACAAGGCTTGCTTCAGTAGATCAAAAGCCTTCTGACATTCATCCGTCCATACCACACGCTCAGAACACTTCTTCTTTGTTAATTCATGCAAGGGGGTTGCTATTTCCCCAAACTTTCTCACAAACTTCCTATAAAATCCAGCCACACCCAGAAATGCCCTTACTTGTTTTTTGGTTAAGGGGATCGGCCACGCTTGTATTGCCTCCACCTTGCTCCATAAGGGGGTGATTTTCCCACTCCCCACCTTATGTCCTAAATAGATTACTTCCTTTAGTCCAAACTGGCATTTCTTAGCTTTTATTGTGAGGCCTGCTTTTCTTAAGGCCTCCAATACTGTTGTCAGGTGTTGGACATGCTCAGGCACCGACTTGCTAAAAATGGCCACGTCATCGATATAGGCCACTGCAAAATCTGACATGCCTCGCAACACAGTATTGATTAGCCTCTGAAATGAACTTGGTGAGTTCCTTAGTCCCATGGGTAAGGTCACAAACTCATATAACCCATCTGGTGTACTGAAGGCAGTTTTGGCTCTGGATTGCTCGTCTAGTTCCATTTGCCAAAATCCTTTACAGAAATCTAGTGTAGAGATAATGGTTGCTGCCCCCAATAACTCTAACATTGCGTCTACCCTAGGCATAGGATACGCATCTGGGACAGTAATTTTATTGATTAGCCGATAATCAATGCAAAACCTATCGTTCCATCTTTTTTCGGAACCAGGACAATACTTGAGGCCCAGGGACTGATGGATTCCCTGATCACTCCTAATTCCAGCATATCTTCCACCTCCTTTTTGATCTCATTCAAAACTTTCCCATTCACACGGTACGGAACAGATCTGATTGGGGCATGGTCTCCAGTATCAATGGAATGTATAACTATACTGGTTCGGCCAGGTTTGTTGCTAAAGAGATTCCTATAGGTTTTCAAAACTCTCAGAATCTCCTCCTTCCTCCTTCACCTCCTCTGACCATTCCACTTGATCTACCCCTCCTTTGTCTTTGCTTTCCTGTACAAATCTGGAAGTTCAGGCCCACTTCCCTCAGGGAATAAGGTAACTTGCAACACCTGTGCATCCCTGGTATGGTAAGGCTTCAACATATTTACATGAACCACTTTGCTTTTGTTTAATTGGCCTGTGGTAATTACATACGTCACTGTGTCAAGCCTTTCTCTGATGGTATATGGTCCTTCCCAGTTGGCCTGTAATTTGTCATGTTTCCTGGGTATGAACGCCATAACCTTATCTCCCACATCATACACACATTCCCTGGCTGTTCTGTCATACCAGTAACGTTGCTTCTCCTGTGCTTGACTCAAATTCTTTTTCACTACTTCCATCATTGATGTTAATTTATTGCGGAATTCCAATACAAAATCTACTACAGAAGTTTTGTACTCTCCCAGAGTTCCTTCCCATGAATTTTTTAACAGTTCCAAAGGTCCCCTCACTTTTCTAGTAAACATTAGTTCAAAGGGTGAGAAGCCTGTTGACTCCTGAGGGACTTCTCTGTATGCAAATAAGAAGCATCCCAAACGTTCATCCCAGTCTTGTGGGTGATCTTGAACATAGCTTCTTATCATGCCCTTCAAAACTCCATTGAATCTCTCAGTTAGCCCATTAGTGGCGGGATGGTAAGTAGTGGTCTTTAGATGTTTTAGACCACAACATTTCCACATACATTGCATCACTTCTCCCATGAATACACTGCCTTGATCTGTCAGCACTTCATGAGGGAAACCCAGCCTCATAAAGATTTTTAATAAAGCCTCTGCCACTACAGGGGCTTCTACAGATCTCAGTGCTTCTGCGTCTGGGTACCTGGTGGCAAAATCCACCACCACCACTAGATATTTCTTGCCATGCCTTGTGGGTTTGGAAAAAGGGCCCACCAAATCTATTCCCACTCTATAAAAGGGTTGTCCAATTATAGGAAGGGGCTTTAAGGGTGCCTTAGTCTTTACTCCACTTTTCCCCACCTTTTGGCATATTCCACAAGATAGACAATGTTGTTTTACATCTTTGGAGATGTTTGGCCAATAATAGTGTGCCGCCAATCTCCTCTTGGTCTTTTTTATTCCCAGATGTCCTGCACATGGGACATCGTGGGCTACCTCTAGCAATCTGGTTCTGTATTTGCTAGGTACTATTAATTGCTTCACTGGTTCATATTCATCCTTTCTCTCAGCAGGCATCCACAGTCTATATAAAATCCCATTCTCACACACAACTTGATTCCTCAGTTTGTCAGTGAAAGGAATCTGTTGGGTCAGAGCTTGTTCCTTTATCTGCTTCAAACTTATATCTTTATGCAGCTCTTCCCTGAATTGCTCTGCTTCTTTCCCAGAGACCACTTGATACAATTTGTCTCCTTCAACAGGCCTGCTAGTGGTTGCTATGGTGACCTGAGGCTGGTTAACAGATTCCACCCTGTTTGTTTCAGCCCCCCTTAATATGGCTTCTTTTTCTCTGCCAATTTGCTGTCTGGTCACTACATAGATCTTTCCTTGGGCGCCCATTACATCCCTTCCCAGTATTACTGGTTCTTGTTGCTGGGCATTAATGCCTACTTTATATCGGCCCTCTCGGCCTCTCCAAGTCATATCCACCAGGGCCACAGGCAAACTTTCTGGTTGACCTCTCACTCCTTGGATAGTCACAGTTTCCTGAGGTAATATTACCTCAGATTTTATTAAATCAGGCCTCAGTAATGTCTGAGCGGCACCAGTATCAAGCAATGCCTATAAAGCCTTATACGGTGCGGGACCACGATACCTTGCGGAATGCCTCTTCCGATATGAACCGGCCCATGCACTACGTTCTGCTACGAAGGCCCTCCTCCGGGTTCCAACTCACAGGGAGGCCCGGAGGGTGATGACAAGATCTAGGGCCTTCTCAGTGGTGCCCCCCGAACTATGGAACAGTCTCCCCGAGGAAGTACACCTGGCGCCGACTCTGCTCTCCTTCCGGCGCCAGGTCAAAACCTTCCTATTCTCTGAAGCATTTTAAGTTACACTGATTTACTTTTTTAAATGTTTATTGTGTTGGATTGATGATTGTATTTTAGTATTATTTTGTTATTCATTGTATTTTTATGCTATTTTATGTTCACCGCCCAGAGAGCTATTGCTAGTCGGGCGGTATATAAATTTAATAAATAAATAAATAAATAAATAAATAATAAATGCCCAATAATTTGCCCCTTGTACACTCACTTCCTCTCTCAGACTTGAATCAAGGTCTGTTACTTCTGTCCAGTTTATCTGGCAGAACTGAACCTTTTTCGCTGTTTCTAAAGCCTTGGGCTCTGTTTTCACTGCCCTTGTCTGAGCAGGATTACTAATGGGGTTGGCAACCTCACATTGAAAACGTAGGTGCCCTGGTCTACCACATTTGTAGCATAATTTCTCCTCACTTTTAGGGTACACAGATCCACTCTGGGGTGTCCTGTGCCCTTCAGATTTTAATGGAGGACTCACTCGCTGTGGTACCACATCCCTTCTGCCAGCACTATATGGTCTGGGTTTAAACTCTCTTGATGTTTTCCCCACCCAGCCAGTTCTATTGGAGGCGAAGTGATCCGCCATCTCTGCAGCCTCCTGCACCGATGTAGGGGAACGGTCTTTGACAAGGAGCCTTATTTCTGGTGGTAACTGATGGAATAATTGATCCAGTATCATGAGGCTTTTCACCTCTTCCACTGACTGAGCTTTGGCACTACTCATCCACTTTCCAAATATATCCATCAACTTTGCTCCCAGTTCCACAAAAGACCTCCCTGTCTGTATCTGGCAATTTCTGAAAAGCTTTCTAAAATAATCAGGCCCCAGTCTGAATCTTTTAAACACTGCTTCTTTGAATTCAGCATAGGTGACGGGCCTGTCTGAGGGGAAATATTGGTATACCTCAGCCAATTCCCCTTTAATCAGGTTTGATAAATACTGCATGTATTTATCTTCAGGTAGCCCCCACAACTGAGCTGCTTTTTCAAAGGTGCTGAGGTAAATTTGAGGATCTTGACCAGGCTCATAGACAGCAAAGTCCTTTGGAGTAATTTTTATTTTTGCTCCATCTCTGTCCTTTCTTGTTTCATCAGAATGAAACTTCTCTCTTTCAAATTTTAACTTTTCTACTTGTAATTCGGCATCCACTGCTCGTTGCTTCTCCCTCTCCTCAAACCCCATTCTCATTCTCTCAGTTTCCATCTTCAATCTCTCAGCTTCCAACTCTCGCTGTTTATCTTTTTCCTCAGCCTCCCATCTTAACTTCTCTCTCAAGTACTCTATATAAGCGGGATTGCTTAAATATCCTTCTGGGGTCTCTTCTCTGACAGGTTGTTTTTGCTGGGCAGTTGCAAATCCTATAAGTGCTACCCTCAATTCATCTACCCCTTTACCCTCGTGAGGTAAATTGAATGTTATGCACTTCTCCACCAGCTCCTCTCTTTTCATTTTTATGTATTCAGCCATGGTGTTTGAGTTCACTCACTCTTTGCCACACACTCTTTGCCAGTCACTCTCACAAGAAATCTTGTTTTGTTATTTCTGTTTGCCACACCACTGTATCTGGATTCTCTGTTGTTCGTATCCCACCGCTACTGACACCACGTGTGATGCGTCCTTCCCTGGCTCTCCCTGTCAGGTTCCTACCTGCTCGTGGTTACTGCCTGTCACTAGGCACCACCAGGGACTCTGCCAGTCCGGACCGCTCTCTCTTGTGATTTCTCTCCCCGCTCTAGCACAGATCTCAACAGATCCCCCTGCTAGGCAACCACCAGTAACGTCCCAATACTAGTATTCCCAGAGACTCTGAATACTGGTATTGTTATTCTCTTCACCGCTGCCACCATTTGTTACAGTTCCCCTTCAGCCTTGGTCATTACCTTACCCTCCCTTCTGGTCTGTGAAACCCCAGCCAAGGATCAGGCCTTTGGTAAACCAAATTAAGTATTTATTACAGATAACAAAGCTAACAAGATTAACACGATTTCTTCTTAAGGCACATAAGCATATGGTTTTACTCAATACTAATCCGAACTCCACCTCCCTCCTGGTAAACAACTCTCTAAACCCCACCAAGCAATCCACTCTTTCTCTTCTCCCCTCCCCGATTCCACTCTCACTCTTCCTTTTATACATTCAGCCATTTTAAAAACTCAGCCAATCATCTCGCATTCTACTGCCCATTCACTCCCCCTCCTCTTTCACTCCACTTACCATGTATCTTCTAAAACAACAACACTTACCATATATACATTAATATAGGAACATCACATTGCCCCTTACTTTTTTGGGAGCAGGGTCCCTATGTCTCCAGCATCATATGAGCTGATTGGCATGAAAGGGGAGTGTGTTAGCCACTGAGAAGAGTCTTCTAATATGCTTCCTTGTCCTTTCCTTGGAGCCAATCAGAGTGAAAGAAGGAGAGTCACCCACTGAGAATACTCTTTTCAGTAGCTAATACTCTCCCCTTTCATACTGATTGCCTCCTAGGGACATCAGTTGTTATGAGAGAAGGCATTAACAAGGACCTCATTCTCAACCCAGGAGCAAAATAAGGGGGGAGGGGGGTCTGGCTGTGGCTGATACTATCATGAAGTGACCTTGCACTTCTGAATTTCCCACTACACTACTGCCTGGCACAGTGCAGATTTTTGGGTGGGCACCCCCAGTTTCTTATTGTTTTCTGCATATTTTTGTCACTTTGGGTTGTACATATATGCCCTTATCCCTGCCCTGCACCCAGCAAAAGCTCTGGGCCAGGCAGGACGCACCGGCATCTTGTAGAGGACACCCTCCCCTTCCCTGGGGTGTATGAGTTCTCCTGGCCCAGAACAGACTATGGGGTGGGCACACCCAGTTCCTTTTTTTATGATTTTATGACATCATTATGCATTTATGAGCATTTCAGAAGCCTGATCATTTTTATTGATTAAATTTGTTGTTATTCTTGACGGGGAGAGTCCCCAGATCACCGCGATATATGAGATGGGGTACTCCAACATATATTTTGGGGTTCAGAGACATGTTAACTTTGGCTTGGAGTTACTGTAGCTGTGAACTTGGAACTGGGAACTAGGAACCAACTTCAGCATCATTATGTTATCTCAGACTGATGGGAGTTGTAGTCCAACATCATCTGGAGGGCACTATGTTGAAGACCCAACTCTCTTCCCACCTACCAATCTGTTTCAAACACATCCATTAAAGTATGTTCCTTTCAGAGGTAAAAATTAATCTGCAATCCTATATACTTATCCATTTAATCCAATGAGGCTTAATTTGGAGCAGACATATATAGGACTGGACTCCTACAATGCCACCCCTAAACCATGAAAAGAACTCAAGTTAAAAAATGAACACCACAGAATTTGGGCAGTTTTTTTTAAAAAAGAACATCTGTAAGAAAAACGACATTCTCAGGCAAAAAGAAGTTATGAGACAGTAGACATAAAAACCCACACACAAAGCATTGACAAAGAGCAACAAAAATACTCTGAGCATGAGCATTTTCACATTTTAAATTTCTACTCATCATTGTTTTTGCTTATTTATTGCCTTGGGCCAGTCCCTAACTCTCAGCCTAACCTACCTCACAGGGCTGTTGTGAAGATACAGAAGGCAGAATTAAAATGGGAGAAAAAGGAAACCAAGGCTGCAATCCAATACATGTCTACTCAGAAGTAAGCTTTATTGGGTTCAATGGGGCTTACTCCCAGGTAAGTGTGTACTCAATGGGCCTTACTTCTGAGTAGACAGGTACTGGATTGCAGGTTAGTCCTTGTATTACATGCATCAAATTTTAGTTGCCTTAACCAGATTGATGCATCTTTGTGCTATAAAGGGTCATATTTTTCTCCCCCACCCCGCAAATTGGTACAGCTTCATCCAGTCCTCATGTAGCCTAATTAGTCCAATCCTATACCCAATTTGATTTACCTGGGAGTAAGCTGCATTAAACATAAAGAGACTTACTTCTGAGTAGATTGGTATATATTGTACTGTAAGTCAGCTATACAGTCATTTTTAACTAGTGCCTGTTTGGAACTCTTTGCATTTGCCATGGGTAGAAGGATTTACACAAAAGAGCTTTTTATTTATTTATTTTTATTTCATTCCATTTCTATACCGCCCTTAGCCAATGGCTCTCTGGGTGGTTCACAGCAAGGAATAAAATACAATACAGTAAAAATATAGCTTCCAGGGAATATCTTCCTCACAAGACGAAGATGCATTCTGCTTGTTAGGTAAAGGAAAGACAAGAAACAAAGCAACAGCTCTTTAGGTCCCTGCTGCAACTTCTGCCTGCCACCCTGAAGCCGCTGGTAAGAGAGGGAGCTTTGCAAGCCGAAACACACACACACACGACAACACACATTGTTGTCTCTCAGCTCTGCAGCCAGTTCTTCGTGCCCATACTATTGCTGCCTCCTTGCTGCCTCCTTGCTCTCCAGCTCTTTTCTCCCCCCACTCCTGTCCATTTTTAAACAATTGTTTTCTCCATCCCATCTCGCTCTCCACCTCCTCCCTCGTCGCCTCCTATGCACAGAAGCCCAATTGGAAGCACATGGTTTTTATCTACTGTGTAAATGGGGATGTTTGTTTAGGGCCCCAGAGCAAGGAGTGTCTGCTTGTTTCTTGTCTCTAGGGATCCCAGGCAAGTTATGGGGCTCTGAGCTTCCCCTTAGCTCAGAGTGATTAACCAGATAAGGGGGTGGTGGCAGCTACCTACACTGCAGGGCTGTTGTGAGTGTGCACAGCCTTGGCAGGGAAGGATATTTGCCAGGATCAATTGCCCAGGGTGGGGAATTGGCTCCTGGAAAGGTGAAGGGCGGGGGGAGGACCCATGTCAGTCATCACAGTGTTATAAACAATACGCCCTAGTCCCTTTTAGGGGTCCTGGTAGCTTGGATCCGCTCCCAATACTCACCCAATAGAGCTCAAGAACGAACGAAACAAGATGGAGGATAGAGTATATTTATTTCTAACACGTGCACGTGGAGAAGGGCCAAGCCAGTTCTGACAAACTCTGCTGTGCTGGCCTTTTTATAAGCTTTATTTTACTAATTATTCATGCATCAATTTCATCACATCTACATCATAACTACATCATTAATCCATGCCCATTTCCTCCTGGTAACCATATTAGGAGATTGTTTTTCACACTTGTTATGTTCATATTGACCTTGTACATGTGCAACATAGTTTGCAACATAGTCTGGGCACAGGTGCATTTGCAACTAAAAGCCTGTGAGAATATAGTTATCTATTTTGCAGACACAGCTTTATACAAACAATGCTTTTACAATTCAGCATATTAGCATTTCTCTTTACACACACACAAGTAACTTAACTGTCAGCATTTTACATTTTAGCACACAAACAAGGTAATTTTTAGTTCATTTATACTATGGATTCAAAATAGGCCTAGTATTCTTTTTCACTCTAATCAAGCAAATAATTAAACAAGATTTGTACAAATAAGTAGAGTTCAGTGTCACAATTCCCCCCTTAGAAGCTTTTTGATATTTATATCATATAGCTTCTTCATTCTGGATCACTTGTTGATACATAATTCTGCCATACATTTGCATACTGCTTTTAATTACTGCATTATCTATTATGCTACGAATACCATTCATGATTACAGGCATTAGACAAGGCAAAAGCATACATCCCATTAAAATCAGAAGAACCAGTACAATCATTGTCTTCATTCCTCCAAACCAATTGAACCAGCTACCCCAGTTTCCAAGATTTATTCCTTTCCAAGTTTGCACTGGGACATAAGCAAGCTTTTTGATTTTATTAGCAATGTCTTTTACTATATTGCCATTGTCATCAATTTTCACACAACATTCTGTCAAATTAAGGAGTCCGCAGACACCTCCTTCTTTAGCTAAAAAATAATCCAAGGCCAGTCGGTTTTGAAGTATCGCTTCTCTCATTTGAGTTGATTGATCAGCAAGCAAGGTTAAAGCTTCAGCTGTTTGATTGGTTATTATCTCTATTACCGCCTGAAGTCTAATAAGGCGATTCAAAATATATATTGGGCCACGGTATCCCGCTGAACCATCTTGTGCCCATGAAGCAGGATCGTAATGTTCAATGATCCTTTCTGGAGGCCAAGTATCTCTCCAACCATTATCTTGGCCTTTTGTTAAAGAAAGATCAAGTGCCCTTTTCTTTCTTTCAGACTGTTCTCCATCAAACACTGGGATTAAAGGATTTAAGTTTCCACCTTTTATGGTATACATTGGCTGTATAATTCCAACATAGCAAATGCCAGTCCAATTTAAGGGAAGAATTGCATAAGCCTTTTGACTACAAATCCAATAATGTCCTTTTAATGCTGGCATAGTACCGTTATGTAGAATTGAGGAAGCTTTATTATAAGGAATGTAGTAGGTATCTTTTGATCCAAGAGGGCCTGTAACAATACGGTATCCCTTTCCCAAAATAAAACTACATTTCCATAATTGAGATTCATTTCTGTAAATACATTTGGTATCATTATTGGTTTGGTTCCATACTGCCCAATAATTTTGAAATCCCATAATAACAGTTCCATTAAGGTGCTTCCATAACCAACCTTGTTCCTTTAAGATTGTAGGAATCGTTAGATTTCTTTCTTGGCATTCATGCAATTGGATATCTGTGTAAGGATCCGAACACTTAGACCTACATGAACTCCGATTATGTGCATCAGGGATACATGAACACCATGTTCCATTTTCAAGTTGGACATGTGTATTATTCCATCGGGAAGCAAATTTAGTACAGTTTGTAACTGGACAATTACCAATGGAACAATATTCACGCCATCCCAATGTCCAATTACATTTACTGGCTCCAACATATTTGCCTCTAGAAATATTCTGTTGGAGACAATATTTGCCCAAACTTGACTTATACAAGTCCCATTCATGTGGCTCCATCCAAGTACTTAGATTAACATGTACTTCACTTTTATTACTTAAAAGCCAGTAGGGTGCAAGGGGAAATCCTATCCATGGCCATTTTAAAAATCCTTTTGGACTTCCACAGATCCAACAATTTGTGAGGTTAAACCCTTTGGCTACCTCTTGAGCGAGTTCAACAAACACATTTTCCCTTTTTTCCTTCTGGAATGAGCTCCTTTGACCTCTACATATTCCCGTTTCTTGAGTGGAAAAAGGAATCGGGAAGCAGATATATACCACAAATAAAGAAGTGAAACACAAAATAGTACCAAGGATAGGCTTAAAGCCCAGAGAATTAATATCTGCTGAGTTTCTTCCCATTTTAACATGAGATATAACTTAGGCCACAAATCTAATACCACTGTTTGGAATTCTATGATTCACCCAAGTCCGAACCACTGTATGCCACTGATATGGTCTATCAAGGCGTGAACCAATTAATGGTGGTCGTTTCTGAATTACTACTACAGGAACTCGAAGATACCTTTGATAGTTCCTTTCGTTTCTTGCAGCTATTATTGCAATTAATGGTGAAGGTGGAACACTTCCTCCCATTGACTTAAGTCAAAGATTTCGATTTCAATCTGCCCTTCTATTGCAAAGTCTCTAATTACCAGGATATGCTTTCAGTACTACCACCTTCCTGCCCAATCTGCCCTTGGCAAAAAATGTGGTTGTTGAAAATGCACAAAGGTGTATGTGATCATACACCACTGCTGATATTCTCCAAATTCCCCGATAATCTTTCGAGCATACTTCACTGTGACTGGCACTTTTGATCCGGTTCCATGGGGCAACCGTACTGGTGAAATTATAATCCGAAAAGGGAGAGGAGGACTAGATCCTCCCATCTACCACCTCAGACGTACAGTCTTGAGATCAATATCGGGTGGAAGAACAGAATTCAGAAAGGTTCAAGCAATAGTGTGTAGATGTTGTTTTCTATCCTTAGGACACGTATCTACAATCTGGACTACTGTTATTGGAACCTTCCTCCTAGGGTCTCCTGGCACTTGTACACTAGTAGGCTGGATGGGGAAAGGTTTCCGTGAACCTCCCATACAATCTCAGTCTTTCTGTTTCTTCAGCTTGAGCTTCAGGTTGAAACCCGGTACGGTTTCCGATAACCACTTTTCTTCAGGCGTCTGATCCTTCGCCTCTCCAGGTGAGGAGTCCTTGGCTACTCCCTTCTCTGGTTCCTCAGTAATGACAGGCTCTGCTTTCTTTATCCTACTGGCATGGACCCACTGCTTATGGCCTACAAGCTTTACTGCCGATTCGGTAATCAAAATGATCTGCTCCGGTGGTCCCCACGTGGGCTGCAAAGGCTCTTGCTTCCACTTCCGAACTCGTACCCAATTTCCGGGTTGGTATTGGTGAATGGCCACATCCAAGGGTAACCTCTGAAACTCACGATTATGCCTGTGAATAGAAGACAAAGCACCCTGCAAGGCAGTAACATATTCTAATAATTGTCTGTTTCCCAATTCCCCATTAATCTCTGTCTGGGGCCCAGGCTCAATGGGAGGTCTGCCAAACAGTGACTCAAAGGGAGTCAGTTTTGTTTTTCCCCTGGGAGTATTTCTCATGATAGTTAAAGCCAATGGCAATGCTGTTATCCAATTCAACTTTGTCTCTTGGCAAAGTTTAGTCAACAAAGTCTTAACTGTCTGGTTAGCACGTTCAACTTGACCGGATGATTGTGGTCTCCATGGGGTATGGAGGTTCCACTTGAATCCCAAGGCCACACTTACAGCACAAATTATTTTACTCACAAAATGTGGGCCTTGGTCTGACCCAAATGTCTCTGGCATAGAATATCTTGGAAAGATTTCCTTCAACAGTATCTTCGTTACTGTAATTGCTGTTGCTGCTCGCGTGGGAAAGGCCTCTATCCATCCTGTCAATTGATCTAACTAGCAGGTACTTATACCCTGCACATCTTGGTAATTCTGCAAAGTCTATTTGTAATCACTGGAAAGGATAGTAGGCCCATGGTCTTCCTCCCATCGCTGGTGGTGGCTTTGGGGCAGGATTTGTTGCTGCACAGATAGTACATCCATACACTGCTCGCTTTGTTTCTTCATACAATCCTGGTGCAACTATTTGTCTAATTAAAAGATCCCCTAAAGCGTTGCCTCCAAGATGAGTCTGTTTATGAGTCTCTAATACAAGAGCTCGAAGCACTGCCTTTGGGACAAAAATTAGTCCTGTAGGTAATTGCCACCAACCATTGGATAACTTCTGAGCCCCATACTGTATCGCAGCATCTTCTTCCTTTTTAGAATATTGAGGGATCAACTCTCTCCATGGGATCATGATGCTCATTAAATTCTTCTCCAACAGCTGTCAACTCAATGCTTCTTCCTTTGCTGCCTCATCCGCTTGATGATTCCCCTTTCGCTTAACTGGATCCGGTTCTTTTCCATGGGCCTTCACATGGATAATAGCTACCTTCCTTGGCAGTTGAACACTTTCCAAAAATTCCTTTATCATCTGTTGATGCTCAATCCTGTGTCCATCACTTTTGATAAAGCCTCTTTCCTTCCACAACATAGCGAAGGCATGTGCAGTTTGGAATACATACTTAGAATCAGTGTATATATTTCCTTCTTGTTGATCCAATTCTTTCAGGGCCTCTATGGCTGCGGCCAGTTCCGCCATCTGGGCTGAATAGGTAGGTGGCAATTTGATGCTCCTTATAGGCTTCAGGTCCTCACACACAACGCAGCCTGCATACCGCTGTCCATCTATTACCTTCGAACTTCCATCCACATATAAATGTCGTCCTACTATTGGCTGATCAGTCAAATCTATTCGAGGTTTCAATGAGCATTCTAATGTCTGGATACAATCATGTATTAATTCTCCCGGTTGGGGCAGTAGTGTTGCTGGATTCAACGTATTACAAGCTTTCAAATGTAAGCCTTGTCGTCCTAGCAGCTGCTGTTCATACTGGGTAAGTCTACTTGGACTAAGAACCTTTGCTGCTTTCTCTCCCAGGATCCTTTTCAAATCATGAGGTCCTAGTACTTCCACAGGAGCTCCCATCATGATCTTTTCAGCTTTCTTCAAAAGAATTCCTGTAGCTGCCACAATTCGCAGACATGCCGGCCATCCTCTTGCTACAGGATCCAATTGAGACGAGTAGTAACCCACAGGTAAGTGGTCAGGGCCCCACTGCTGTGTTAAAACTCCACTCGCAGTTCCCTTGTTTTCTGAGACATAAAGTCTATATGGTTTGAGCCCATCTGGTAAGGCTAAAGCTGGTGCTTCTTGCAAAGCTTGTTTGATATTTTCAAAAGCTCGGTGACATTCTTTAGTCCATTTCCAAGCTGCTTCCTTCTTTAATAATTCATATAAAGAAGTAGCATAGCTGCTATAATTGGGTATCCATTGTCAACAAAAGCCAGCCAAGCCCAAGAATGATTGTAACTCCCTGACATTCGTTGGTGGTGGCACACCACAGATAGCCATCTTCCTGTCAGTTGACAACATTCATCCTTCTTGTGATAATTGATATCCTAGGTACATTACTTGCTTCTGGTTCCATTGTACCTTATCTTTGGACACTCGATATCCACAGGCATGCAAATGATTCAATAAACTCACAGCATCTTGTTCATTACTCCTCTTATCTGGGCTACAGATCAAAAGGTCATCCACATAGACCAGCAATGCTGACTTTGGTTGTTGTTGATACCATGGTCCTAAATCCTTCTGTAAAGCCTTTGTGAATTCTGATGGGGAACTGATAAACCCTTGAGGTAACACAGACCAGGTTAGCTGACACTGTCGATGATCAACTGGATCTTCCCATTGGAATGCAAAAAGGTCTTGACTATCTTCATGAAGAGGTATTGAAAAGAATGCATCCTTTAAATCAATAACAGTAAACCGGGTAGTATCACCAGGTACATGAGCCAACAGAGTATGTGGGTTTGGTACTACTGGAACATCCTCTAGAACCTTTTCATTGATAGTTCGCAAGTCTTGCACCATCCTATACTGTCCTGGGCGGCCTTCCTTGGGAACTCCAAATATGGGGGTATAATGGGGACTAGTAGTTTGATGTAACCATTGATACTGGATGAAGTCCGTCACTAGTTCTTTCAAACTCAAGCGTACTTCTGGCTTCAAAGGAAATTGAAGTACTGGAGTTGGGCCTACCCCAGGCTTCAATCTGACCTTTACTGGTTCAGCATTGACCGCACGAGCAGGATTATTCTTTCTGGCCCAAATATCAGGATGGATTCCCTCCGGAGGCTTCCACTGTTGCTTCTCTTTAACTTCTGGCTCCCCCCTTAGAATCATTTGGAAGGTGCATTCTTGTTGCTTTGGTATCATTACTTCCAAGGTTTTTCCTTTAAATATGATTTGAGCTTGGAGCTTTGCTAGAAGATCCCTTCCAAATATTGCAATAGGGCAATCATCCGAAACCAAAAACTGATGTGTAAAATATTGTTGCTTATCTTCTCTTCCTGGAAGGTGTACCTGGATGGGTTGGGACAAAGGGACTCGACAACGGTGTCCTATTCCCATTACATCTTTAGTTTCTTTCGTGAGGGTTAAAGGTAGACAGGACATTGCTCGTGGTATCATAGAGAAGGCCGCTCCTGTATCTACTAGTCCTTGGACTGCCGAATTATTCAGGGTAAGGGACACATATGGTTCTTCCCATGAGCCGCCCTCATATCCCATCCACCTTCATTCTGATTCTTCCTCCTGCCCTCTGGCAACTGCGATTCGGGCCTGAGGTGAATTTAAATCGGAATTTGAGACTATCCTTGATTCCCTATAATTGTCCCGAGAGCCAGGGGCCTCTCTATAGCCATATGGGCCTCCCCGTCCATCTTGGTGAGGTCTAGGTACCTCCTTATTTCTACAATCTTTTGCCCAATGACCTCTCTTCATACACTTCGCACATTGGTCCTTCTCCAATCTTCTCCGTGGCCTTCTTGCCTTATCTGTTTGGCCTACACCAACCACTGCCGCAATCAAATCGCACTGTTTTTCAAGCATGCTGCATTGCTTTTTCATCAACTTTCCGTCTTCTTTTTTACTTAGTTCATCTCTATTTATATAAACCTTAAACGCAATATCCATTATCTGTCCCATTCTCATACCCATCACTCCTTCCACCTTCTGCAACTTCTTCCGAATATCTGAAGAACTTTGACCAATAAATAAAGAAATTAAAATCCGCTGATTTTCATCAGCCTCTGGATTAAGAGTAGTAAATCTTCGCATAGCTGTAGTAAGACGATTTAAGAAAGAAGAGGGGTTTTCCTCTTTTTCCTGATGAATTTCATATAACTTTGCCACATTCATTGGTTTGGGAATGGCATGTTTAAGTCCATGTAAAATCATTCTTTTATATCTAGTAATCTCAGGGGCTCCTACTCCTGGAGTCTGAATCAACCTACGAGGGTCCACAGTTGGTAAAACATGTACCGGGGCTAAACCAGGTGCATTGCCACCTTGTCTCTGCTCCTCCAATGCAAGAGCCGTAGCTTGGGAAAGTACTAATGACTTTTCTTCTGTACTGAGAAGGGTATTCATCAGTGTCTGGATATCCGCCCAAGTAGGGTGGTGACTAGCAAAAATAGTCTCCCATAATTGGCAATGTTTATCTTGATCTTCTCTCAAGCCTGGCGTCTGATTTTTCCAATTATATAAATCAGAGGTGGTAAAGGGCACATGTACATAAGCAACTTGTCCCTGGCCATCTAACATTTCTTGCATTGGTGCCATAAAGTGAGAGGCATCGGCCAAAATATCTTCTGATGCAGGATTATTTCTGCCTGCATCTCTACTTATTGGAGTGGAACTATATGTGCGCCCACTCCGCAAGGTATGTCTATCCATTCCTTGATTTTCCCTCCTAACTTCCTCAATCATCTGGAGACGTGGGTCAATCATTTGGGGCGAGGCTCCTAAATTCTGGCTTTGTTGCACAGAATAAGCATAACGATCCAAAATATCATATTCTTGTCTTATTCGCCTTAAAGATTGACTCAAATCCTGGAACGTCACTGCAGTTCCAGATGAGGTCCCAGCAATAGGTGATTGACTTAAATCTTGTGCCATTGCTGTACTTCCAGAAGAAGGGGTTCCAAAATTAGTGGACTGGGTCTGCGAGACAATAGATTGTTGATACGTTGGGGGCTGTACTTGAGCTGGTGGCACAGCCTGAACTGATGATTCAATCTGAGCTTGGATAGGTGGCACAATTTGGGCTGGTGGCAATTGTATTCCCTGTGGTGGCACTGGTAATACTGGTGGTGCTGGCAAAGGAATGGCCGGAGGTGGAGCCGTAGGTGAAACCAGGCATTCTTCTTCTTCTGCCTGAAGAACTGGGGGTTTTACTTCCAATTTCTTTCCCTTATTAATTTGGCATTGAGCCAAAGCCATTTCCAGTGCACACTCTGACGGTGGGTCTAGGCAGATGATTCTCCACCCCCTAGCATACCACCACGAGGTTAACTCGTCTGGCAGCATGTCAAAAAGAGTGGCTTCCAACTGCCGAGCCTTTGTAATGTTAAACGTTCCTCCCAGTGGCCAATCAATACCCAACTCCACCCATGCTTCATTACAAAAAATTGACAACTGTTCTTCATTCGGGACCCGCCCTCCAGAAGAAACAACATTTTTCTTAAACTCAGAGAAATTTTGCAAAATACATTCAAGGGGGGTCATTTTCCAATCACCCTTTTTCTTCTGACTCTTTTTAAGCCCTTTCCTAACTTCCCTCTGTCCCGTCCTCTCTGCCTTTTCCTGTTTTGAAGCACCCTGCCCCATGTTCCCGTCCAGTCCTATCTGCCCTTTGCAGATGATGTACGACTTTTTGGGGGTAGCCTCTCCGTCTAACCTAGGGGGTGTCTGAGACAAAACAACAGGCAGATGACTTACAACACACGCTTCCCTCTGTTCATGGCTCAGCCTCTCGCGAGGACGTGAGAAACGCACTAATTAGAGGTCCACATTCGCTTCAGGGTAAACCGCTGCGGATAAGCCCTGTCTCATGCACACACTTTCACACACCACTCTCTTCACACTTAAGCCCAATGGGCTGCTCCTTACCCCTTTCGAAGAGACGTTGGAACGTTGAAACCCCCTGCTCTTCTACAATCCTCTCCAACCTTGTTTCGATTTAAAAGGGAGTCATCATGGCAATACCTCGTCGCCCCAATCCGCTCCCACAGGCTTGGGCAGGCTGAATATAGCCTGGAGCGCTCTTCCCAACCCCCTGCAGGGACCACATCCAAGGCAAAGAGGAATGCCAACAAAATGACTCCCGGCGGAGTAACGCCAAATTGTTATAAACAATACGCCCTAGTCCCTTTTAGGGTCCTAGTGGCTGAGGATTCGCTCCCAAATACTCACCCAATAGAGTTCAAGAACGAACGAAACAAGATGGAGGATAGAGTATATTTATTTCTAACACGTGCACGTGGAGAAGGGCCAAGCCAGTTCTGACAAACTCTGCTGTGCTGGCCTTTTTATAAGCTTTATTTTACTAATTATTCATGCATCAATTTCATCACATCTACATCATAACTACATCATTACTCCATGCCCATTTCCTCCTGGTAACCATATTAGGAGATTGTTTTTCACACTTGTTATGTTCATAATGACCTTGTACATGTGCAACATAGTTTGCAACATAGTCTGGGCACAGGTGCATTTGCAACTAAAAGCCTGTGAGAATATAGTTATCTATTTTGCAGACACAGCTTTATACAAACAATGCTTTTACAATTCAGCATATTAGCATTTCTCTTTACACACACACAAGTAACTTAACTGTCAGCATTTTACATTTTAGCACACAAACAAGGTAATTTTTAGTTCATTTATACTATGGATTCAAAATAGGCCTAGTATTCTTTTTCACTCTAATCAAGCAAATAATTAAACAAGATTTGTACAAATAAGTAGAGTTCAGTGTCACAATTCCCCCCTTAGAAGCTTTTTGATATTTATATCATATAGCTTCTTCATTCTGGATCACTTGTTGATACATAATTCTGCCATACATTTGCATACTGCTTTTAATTACTGCATTATCTATTATGCTACGAATACCATTCATGATTACAGGCATTAGACAAGGCAAAAGCATACATCCCATTAAAATCAGAAGAACCAGTACAATCATTGTCTTCATTCCTCCAAACCAATTGAACCAGCTACCCCAGTTTCCAAGATTTATTCCTTTCCAAGTTTGCACTGGGACATAAGCAAGCTTTTTGATTTTATTAGCAATGTCTTTTACTATATTGCCATTGTCATCAATTTTCACACAACATTCTGTCAAATTAAGGAGTCCGCAGACACCTCCTTCTTTAGCTAAAAAATAATCCAAGGCCAGTCGGTTTTGAAGTATCGCTTCTCTCATTTGAGTTGATTGATCAGCAAGCAAGGTTAAAGCTTCAGCTGTTTGATTGGTTATTATCTCTATTACCGCCTGAAGTCTAATAAGGCGATTCAAAATATATATTGGGCCACGGTATCCCGCTGAACCATCTTGTGCCCATGAAGCAGGATCGTAATGTTCAATGATCCTTTCTGGAGGCCAAGTATCTCTCCAACCATTATCTTGGCCTTTTGTTAAAGAAAGATCAAGTGCCCTTTTCTTTCTTTCAGACTGTTCTCCATCAAACACTGGGATTAAAGGATTTAAGTTTCCACCTTTTATGGTATACATTGGCTGTATAATTCCAACATAGCAAATGCCAGTCCAATTTAAGGGAAGAATTGCATAAGCCTTTTGACCACAAATCCAATAATGTCCTTTTAATGCTGGCATAGTACCGTTATGTAGAATTGAGGAAGCTTTATTATAAGGAATGTAGTAGGTATCTTTTGATCCAAGAGGGCCTGTAACAATACGGTATCCTTTTCCCAAAATAAAACTACATTTCCATAATTGAGATTCATTTCTGTAAATACATTTGGTATCATTATTGGTTTGGTTCCATACTGCCCAATAATTTTGAAATCCCATAATAACAGTTCCATTAAGGTGCTTCCATAACCAACCTTGTTCCTTTAAGATTGTAGGAATCGTTAGATTTCTTTCTTGGCATTCATGCAATTGGATATCTGTGTAAGGATCCGAACACTTAGACCTACATGAACTCCGATTACGTGCATCAGGGATACATGAACACCATGTTCCATTTTCAAGTTGGACATGTGTATTATTCCATCGGGAAGCAAATTTAGTACAGTTTGTAACTGGACAATTACCAATGGAACAATATTCACGCCATCCCAATGTCCAATTACATTTACTGGCTCATTTATACTATGGATTCAAAATAGGCCTAGTATTCTTTTTCACTCTAATCAAGCAAATAATTAAACAAGATTTGTACAAATAAGTAGAGTTCAGTGTCACAACAGTGCCTGTCTAATATTAAAGGGGAGGGAATTCCACAGGGTAGGTGCCACCACACTTAAGGTCCACTTCTTATGTTGTGCAGAACGGACCTCCTGATAAGATGGTATTATTATTATTAATATCATTATTAATATTAATAATAAAAGGTTACAACACTTTAAAAATCAATTTGAAAATAACAAAACAAATTAGTTATGTCTGCTATCTTTAATATCTCTTTTAATCTCTGTTTTTAAATCAATAATTTGATTTTATTTATTTCTTTCTTTATTAAATATATATCCTGCCTCAGAAGAGCCAGGCTGTTGCTGGGTCAGGCCAAAGGGGACCCACCCTGTTTTCACAGTGGCCAAGCAGATGACCCAGCCGGAAGCTCACAAGCGGGGCAGCCCTTCCTCCCACAGGAGCCAGGGCAGAAGTGACAAAACAATTAAACCTTCGGAAAACATGATCATTTGGAGATATAAAGAGTGAGACAATCTTTGAGGTATCTTTTCAGATATATTAAACAGTTTTAAGTAAACCACTTATTCTTTTATTAACTGGTATATAAGTCTTGTTAGATAAAATAAATCCTGCCGTGTAGTCTAGTGATCTTAGCCCCACATTGCACATCGGGGGGGGCGTCTATGTTTAGCGTTCAGGTCTGAGTTTGGTCAGAGTGGGGCGTACACAATGACTCTCATTAAGACCTTCAGCTCAACTTCAAGACTCCAGCTCAACCCTTCATTGGTTGAAACTCAATTAATAAACAAACCAACCCTTTCTGGTTTTACATGTTGTGTTAAGGCCTCCTTCCATCTTCAGTCAAGCACCAAAAAGCAGCCGGGAAATTGCAGCCACTAAGTCTGATTAAAAATAGCTAAACCCATGGCAGTGGAAGGTGGAACCTCGCTCATTTTCTGTGCTCTTTGGGATTTCCAGCAAAAGATCCCTGAGACCTCCACACTTCTCCTGTCCTTGGTGGGCAGGTTTCTGCCCCCAACTGCTGAGAAAGAGGGGGGTTACAACAACCCTGCAATGTAGCCCAGTGTTCTTGTAGCCCTTCATTGCTGTTGGAAGTGGATGGTGTGAGGCTAAGGGGGTGGGCTATAAGGGACAGAATGGCCAGTATCCTTACAGCCACATGTTGCTCAGAGGAGAAGTATGGATCTTGCTGAGAATGACCCAAACTTCTCAAAGGGGACATTTCTCCTGGCTTACTGATGGCCTCAAACCTCTCATTAGGTTCTCTTTTGTAGCCCACTGACCTCTTTGGACAAACTTCTCAAAACATTATCTTTTTCTGACACATTTGAGGAGGGGACTTCTCACACAGGAGGGAGGGGGAATTCAGATAAATGTGGAGATGCAAAATAGCTCCCACAAATTATACTCCAAATGAAGGCTTTCTGGAATTTGTATTGATCCAGTTTTCGTTTTTGGAAGACTTTAAGAGGTGGGTGTGTTTCAACCTTATATCCCTATAGATCTGTAATTCCATCATCACCACTACCACCCCCATCATGATGATTTTCTGTAATTTATTCATCTTTATTGTCTTTGGAAATACGATATTCTGTGTAATAGGGACTGGGCTCCTACTGGGAGGAAGGGCAGGGTATGAATGAATGAATGAATGGTAAACATGAGAGGGGGCAATAGATGTAGCCACAGACTATCCATCTGACCAGATGAGGCAATGCCCAGTCACCTGGGGACCTAAACATCTGGTGCTATCTGGGCTGGCTTGCTAGGTAGCACACTTCCAGGGGAGAAATGTGCAGTTACCACAATAACACACGGAACCTTCAAAGAGCAGAACTTTGTGTTCTCCAGTGCGGTTGCCGCAGAAACTTTGAACAGCCACAGGAGTCTCAGCTGCACATAAAAGGGCTGGGCTTCGGAGCGGTCATTTCGTGTCAGAGTCCCTGCAGTGCCTTCTCTCTCAACTTTGCCTTTACACACAGGTCATGCATTGTGCATTAATTTCAACATTCCCAACTGGGGCAAACGACCTCATCGACTGCCAACTGCAATATGGCAATTATTACATCACCAGTGATGTCTCTTCTGTGAGGTGCTATCCTTCCCTTGCCACCATTACCAATTACCAATACTAGGACTACCGTGCTGATTGATGTTGACTGTGAGGATGTATGGATGTGTGGATGTATGGATGTGACGGAAATTGTATTGATTTTAATTTTAATTTAATTTTAATTAATTTAACAGTTATCAGAGTGTATAGAGACGGGTCTCCGGTAGATTATTGCTTTAGGGTGGGTGGCCTGTCTGAGTGGCGATTCGGGTTAGGGGCATGTGTAAGTCCGGGGGGAATGTGACAGGGAGGGTGAGAGGCCAAACTATAGAAAGAGTGGGAGGCAGACGCTGGAGTGGTACTGAGGGCAGACCATGCCAGATTAGGGGAACACGGGATAGATGCTTAGTACCCATCCCATGTTCCGGGTCTGTCCAAAACCAGATGATAACTGGGGGATGCAGGATTCCTACCGACCTTCGACTGTTGTTGTGTAATGCCAGGTCTGTAGTACAAAAAACATCACACATCCATGATATAATCTTGGATGGACAGGCAGACCTGGCATGTATTACGGAAACCTGGTTGGACGAGGCCTCAGCTCCCATTCTTGAGGCCATGTGTCCACCGGGTTTCCGTTATGCACAGCAGCCGAGGGTGGGAAAGCGGGGAGGGGGTGTGGCAGTCATCTATCGGGAGTCTTTAGTTTTTGCCAGACCTCCTCTACATAGGACTAAGTTTGTTGATTGCATGTACTGGAGGTTGGGCCCAAAGGGCAGTTTAGGGATCCTGCTGGTGTACCGCCCACCCCGCTGCACAGCAGACTCCCTGGCCAAGGTGCTAGAGGTGGTCTCGGCTGTACGGGCGTTGTCCCCAGAATTATTAGTGCTGGGTGACTTCAACGTGCATGCCGAGACCACTCTCACTGGGGCCCCTCGGGATTTCCTGGAAACCATGGCTTCCTGAGAACTGCACCTTAGTAACACTGGGCCCACCCATGTAGCCGGTCATGCTCTCGACCTTATGTTTGTCCTGAAGGGGGAGGGAAGTGATCTGAAGATGGGGGCGGTTTCTTCCACCCCTGTGTCATGGTCAGATCACTACCTGGTAAACATAGACTTCTCAATGCCTCACACCCTCTGCAGGGGTAAAGGACCTATTAGAATGGTCCGCCCCAGATGCCTGATGGATCCAGAAGGATTCCTGACTGCGCTTGGGGAATTGGAACCTGCTGAAGGCCGCTAGGTTGACACCCTGATGTTGGAGTGGAATGAAGGGATCACCAGGGCCTTGGACCGGGTGGCACCAAAACGTCCTCTCCCCCTGAACAGAACTCAGTTAGCACCGTGGTATACACCACGGTTGCGAAATCTGAGACAGGAGGTGAGACAACTAGAGCGCCGGTGGCAGAAATCCCATTCCAAAGATGTCCGGACACAGGTTAGAGCAGCAGTAACTGCCTACCAAGTGGCAATAAAGGCAGAAAAGAAGCAGTTCTTTGCTGCCTCTATTGCGTCAGCAGAGTGCTGTCCCAGGAGGTTGTTCCAAGTGGTCCGAAGCCTGGTCGGTCCAGTTGCTCAGGAACCCTTGAAACAGTCTAAGGCCTCCTGTGACAAGTTAGCAAAGCACTTTGCTGACAAAATCGAACATTTACGGAGCTCGATTCCGTACGCTGTGGATGCAGTGAATGAAACAGAGTTGGCCGGTTGCAAGCCAGTCAAGTGGGATCGATTTCAGCCTCTCCCTTCTGAGTATGTGGACAAGGTGCTCTCGACTGTGAAGCCTACCACCTGTCTGAATGATCCTTGTCCATCGTGGCTCCTTGTGAGCTGCAAAGAGAAACTGGGCGAGGGGATCAAGGCGGTGGTTAATGCATCCTTGAAGGAGGGTGTAATGCCATTAGCCCTCAAGGAGGCAATTGTAAAGCCCATCTTAAAGAAGTCCTCCTTGGATCCCCAGGTTTTGAATAACTTTCGCCCAATTTCGAATTTACCATTTTTGGGCAAGGTCATTGAGCGAGTGGTGGCTAATCAGTTGTTGACACACTTGGATGAAACGGATTATTTGGATCCATACCAATCGGGTTTCAGGACTGGACATGGAACTCAAACAGCCTTGGTCGCTCTGGTTGATGATATGAGGAGGGCATTAGATAGGGGAGAATTCACCTTTCTTGTCCTCCTCGATCTCTCAGCGGCTTTTGATACTGTTGACCACAGTATCCTTCTACAGCGCCTGGAGGGATTGGGAATAGGAGGCACTGTATTACGGTGGTTCCATTCCTTTCTCTCCGATAGGCATCAACAAGTAGCATTGGGAGAGGAGGTTTCAGACCCTTGGCCTCTCAATTGTGGTGTGCCACAGGGCTCTATCCTCTCTCCCATGCTATTTAATATCTATATGAAGCCGCTGGGGACAATCATTAGGAGATTTGGGCTGGTGCGGACCAGGGAGAGGGCTTTTTCGATCGTGGCCCCTGTGACGCCCTTCCCTGGCTCTCCCTGTCAGGTTCCTACCTGCTCGTGGTTACTGCCTGTCTCTAGGCACCACCAGGGACTCCACCAGTCCGGACTGTCCTTTTATATGGTTTCTCTCCCCGCTCTAGCACAGATCTCAACAGATCCCCCTGCTAGGCAGCACCACCAGTCATGTCCTATAACCAGTAGTCCCAGAGACTCTGCCTGAGTCTCTCTATCTGGTTACCTCTGTGACTGAGTGCTAAAGCTGTCCCAATCCCTTTGATTTACTCAGACTGCTTATAATTCTGGTTTGCTCTGAATACTTGTGGTGTTATATTCTTCCCTTCACCCGCTGCCACCATTTGTCACTCTTCAGCCTTGGTTATTTACCTCACCCTCCCTTCTGGTCTGTGAAACCCCAGCCAAGGATCAGGCCTTTGGTAAACCAAATAAGTATTTTATTATATAACAGAGATAACAAGATTTCTTTAAAAGGCACTTAAGCATATGGTTACATCTATTCCTGAGGTACTGGTCTTAGTATTAATCCGAACTCCACCCTCTCCTCTCAAAACCCACCAAAACAACCCTCTCAAGTCCACCAATGTCCACACACGTCCACACCACATCCACCCAGATTTACCTGACATTCTTCCTTTTATACTATCAGCCATTTTACACATCCAGCCAATCATCCAGCATTCTACTGCCCATTCACTCCCCCTCCTCTTTCACTCCACTTACCATGTATCTTCTAAACAAACAGCACTTACCCTATTTACACTAATACAGGATCATCACAGCCCCCACCCTCTGGAACTTGCTTCCCTTTGACCTTCGGCATGCCCCCTCCCTGATGACCTTTCGCCACGCCTTAAAAACCTGGCTTTTCAGGCAGGCCTATGGGATCTCTGGGGTGGGTTAGGTTTTATACTGTATCAGTGTAGGATGGTTTTTTAGATGATATGATATTAATACTGTGATTGTTATGAATATGTTGATATTGTATTTTATATTGTGTACGTCGCCCAGAGTGTCCGTTAAGTCGGACAGATGGGCGACTAATAAATAAAATTTTATTATTATTATTATTATTAATATGTGGATGACACTCAGCTCTATCTCTCGTTTAAATCTTCGCCAGAGTTGGCTGTGGAGACCATGTCCAAGTGCCTGGAATCCGTGAGTGGATGGATGGGAAGGAACAGGTTGAAGCTGAATCCCGATAAGACTGAGGTGCTGTTTGTGGGAGACAAGGGAAGGTTGGGAGATGTTGACCTGATGTTCAATGGGGTGAGATTACCCCTTAAGGACCAGGTCCGCAGCCTTGGGGTTGTTCTTGATTCCAAGCTGTCCATGGAGGCTCAGATTTCGGCTGTTAGCCGGGCAGCTTGGTATCAATTACACCTCATTCGTAGGCTGCAACCCTACCTGCCTGTTCATCAGCTCCCACTAGTAGTACATGCCCTGGTCACCTCTCGTTTAGACTACTGTAATGCGCTCTACGTGGGGTTACCCTTGAAAACAGTTCGGAAATTGCAACTTATACAAAATGCTGCAGCTCGACTACTTACAAATTGTCACCGCAGGGAACACATCACCCCAGTGTTGTTCGATCTGCACTGGCTCCCAGTTATTTTCCGGGCTCAATTCAAGGTGTTGGTATTAACCTTTAAATCCCTACACGGTTTCGGCCCAGTTTACCTGATGGAGCGCCTCCAGCGCCACCAATTATGCCGCCCGACAAGATCAGCCACTCAGGACCTTCTCTCAGTCCCACCAACTAAAACAGCTAGGTTGGTGGGGACTAGAGAGAGGGCATTTTCAGTGGTGGCTCCCACTCTCTGGAACTCCCTCCCATACGATCTTCGGCATGCCCCTTCCCTGAACGTATTCCGCAAAGCCTTAAAGACCTGGCTCTTCAGACAGGCCTTTGGGACTTCCGGGGAGGGTTAATTTTTAAATTGCCTATTACTCTGAACTGTTACTATTTCACTGTCATTTTGTATTTTATGTGTATTTTATTGTGATGTATTATTGCATTTGAATTGTACGTCGCCTAGAGTGGCCATCGGCCAGATAGGCAACACATAAATTAAATTATTATTATTATTATTATTCCCTGGCCCATTAGTCAGGACCATGGGGCACGGAGGAAGAAGGAGCAGGCAGGCTTGAAAGGATCACCTGCTCAGGAAGAAGAGATTGTTGCAGAAAGAGGATGGATCTCTCTTTTCAGGGAATGGATGGATTTTCTTCTCCTGACCCAGTAGCCTTCTGACCATCGACCAGCGGGAGGTCATTTGCTTCCATGCCTGCTGGCTCCCTCAAACCGCACACTGGGATGGGGATCTCTTATTTGCTGGCCCACTGCCTTCCTTCACCTTAACTCTCGTGTGTGTGTGTGTGTGGTTTTTTTTTTAAGCCCTGGCCCGGTGCCTCCTTCATTGCAACTCTGGGGGTGGTGTTATATTTGGTATCTCCTCTTCCTTCGAGGCCTGCTGGCCATGTTCAGCCCAACCCTAAGAGTCATCCCTTCTCTTACTTCCTGGTCAACGGGCTTCCTTTACCCTCACCCTCGAGGAGGTCTCTTCTCTTAATTCTTGGGCTCCTTCTATCTGATCCCCTGGCGGTTCTCTTCCCTTGCTTCCTGGCCCGTTGGCCTCCTTTACCCCAACCTCGGGGCTGTCTCTTCTCTTACCTTCTGACCCACTGGCCTTCTTTACCCCAACCTTGGGGCTGTCTCTTCTCTTACCTTCTGACCCACTGGCCTTCTTTACCCCAACCTTGGGGCTGTCTCTTCTCTTACCTTCTGACCCACTGGCCTTCTTTACCCTAACCTTGGGGAGGTCTCTTCTCTTACTTCCTGGCCCGCTGGCCTCCTTTACCCCAATCCTTCTTAGAGGTCTATTCTTTTAATGCATGCTGGCTGCTGTCCTCTTCCCCCGGTCTCTTAATTTCAACTCCACTGGCCTCCTTTCCTGACTCCCTGAGGTCTCTTCTCTTAGGAGATGGCATGACTCTTACAGTTGGGCCAGCAGGCCTCGAAGGAAGAGGAGAGATACCATGCCCAGAGTTGCAGTGAACAAGGCGCCGGGCCAGCGCATCAAACCACACACACACATACAACAGAGTTTAGGTGAAAGAAGGCAGTGGGCCAGGAAATAAAAGAAGAGATCCCCATCCCAGTGTGCGGTTAAAGGAATGGCACGGAAGCAAATGACCTCCACAAGTGTGGGGTCAAAGCGGAGAAAGAAATGAGGTGCCAGGAGTCATCTCTTGAGAAAAGTGCCATGGGTGCCAGCATAAAATGGTGTCCTTGGGCAGCAACAAAAGAGGTGACGGGACTCTGAACCGGTAAGTAGCATTTCAAAGAAAGCACTGTAGGAATGACAATATATTCATTCCACATATCTCCTTCCTGGCCTACTAGCCTACTTCATCCCCACCTTCGGGTAAGTCTCTTCTCTTGCTTCCAGGCCCACTTGCCTCCTTTCACCCATACCTTTGTGTCTCTTCCCTTACCTTGAGGCCCAATGGCTTCCTTTACCCCTACTGTGGGCTCTCTTCTTCTGGTCTCCTCCTCACCTGTCCTGGGGTTGCTTATCTTGCTTCCAGGCACTCCAGCCTCCTTCATTCTGCCCTGTGGTCTCTTCCTGTACTTGCTATCTCTGTTCCATAGAATAAGGGCTCACACCAATGTCCTCTACCATAGATTCCAAAGAACAGCCATGGATTCTGCAGCAGTGAAGACATCTCTGTCAGAGTCTGGGGATTCCACTGATATTGTGAGAGAGTCCATTTGAAGCTTGTTTGCTGAATTACCTTTGGAATCTCACCTTCCCTGAAACAAATCAAAGGTGATCCTGCAATTGCGTGGCATCGGAAACCTGTGATATCATCATCGCACATGCCAATGAACAATTTGTATTCACCAGTCATCTTTCAAGTTCATCACTGATACAGGGGACTTTGATTCCAACACACAGCCAAAGATTTCCACAGCAGGCATTTATTGCTGGAGAAAGATTGGTTGAAGACAGAGCTCTTCCTCCTACACCAGACAACAGAACTGTACAAATGTAGGGATGTTTCCATGCTCCTATACCTTCTTTTGGAGAACAATCTGGAGCCAGCATTGGAGCAAACGTTACTCAGAATCCTCATGACTATACCTATGACAACAGCAGAAGCAGAAGAGGATGAAGCTCTGAAGAGGATGAAGACGATGAAGCTCTGAAGAGGATGAAGAGGATGAAGCTCTGAAGAGGATGAAGCTCTGAAGAGGATGAAGACGATGAAGCTCTGAAGAGGATGAAGCTCTGAAGAGGATGAAGACGATGAAGCTCCGAAGAGGATGAAGCTCTGAAGAGGATGAAGCTCTGAAGATGAAGACATTCTCGAGGAATGCTGTTTCAGATGACAGCCTTGGTAATGCTGTCAGTTGAGAAATGACTGAGCAAACTTTGTATATATGACATCATGAGAAATCTTCTGAAGAATTGGAGGATAGGGGTGGCTGTAAGGGGTGGTGGAGGCCACAAACCAATAAATAAATAGCCAAGTGACAGCATGGAAACCTTCTGAACCAATGCTCCAAATAGTGGAAAACTTGGAGGAAAGGGGTGGCTGTAAGGGGAGGTGGAGGCCACACATGGTTTCTCCCAGCAGAGAAGCAGCTGTGACAGGAGGGACCCCTTCTGAACCAAGGCAAGACCCTTTAAGGAACCTTGAAAAGAAATGCTAAGCAATTGTACTATTGCACTACTTGTCTACTGTTTCTTGAGAAGGGAGAAGGAGGATAGAGAGAGAACCAGAAGAGGTAGAAGCCACACACACTTTCTCCTCAAATATCTCCTCAAAAAATGTTAATAAAAATAACCAGGATTAAATTAACCTGAAAAGGAAATAAATGTATTGATAAATACTTTTTGACTCCTTTGCCTTTTTCATTATATGATCTGTACAAAGTCTGGGTTTATTTATTTATTGCATTTATATACCGCCTCATAGCTGAAGCTCTCTGGGCGATTTACAGTTAAAAACATTAAAAATAATTATACAAATTTAAAACCATACCAAATTACAACCCATAAAAACTGATAGGCAAGTTAAAAACGTGCTATTTAAATGCTGTTAAAAATGCCTGGGAGAAGAAAACAGTCTTAACCTGGCGCCAACACTGTTATCTTTTCGGCGCCAGGAACACCTCATCAAAAAGATCATTCCATAATTTGGGGGCCACCACTGAGAAGGCCCTCTCCCTTGTTGCCAGACTCCCAGCTTCCCTCAGAGTAGGCACCCGGAGGAGGACATTTCATGTTGAGCGTAGTGTACGGGTGGGTTCATGTCAGGAGAGGCGTTCCATCAGGTATTGTGGTCCCAAGCCATGTAAGGCTTTATTGGTTAAAACCAGCACCTTGAATTGGGCTTGGAAACATACAGGCAGCCAATGCAAGTGGGCCAGAATCGGTTTTATATGTTCCAACTGTCTGGTCCCTGTTATCAATCTGGCCACTGCATTTTGCACAAGCTGCAGTTTCCAAACTGTTTTCAAAGGCAGCCCCACGTAAAGCGCATTGCAGTAATCTAACTTGCAGGTTACCAGAGCATGGACAACTGAAGCCAGGTTATCCCTGTCCAGATAGGGGCATAGCTGGGCCACCAACCGGAGTTGGTAGAAGGCACCATTCTCCCAATGAAGGAATGTAGAAAGCACCTCCCCCAAGAATTAGAATTTGCACCTGCACTTTTAAACTTGTTCATAAACCACCTGGAGGCAAGCAGTGAAGTTTCTTTCTTTGCTGGTGACAGCAAATTGGTCAAGGTGTTTAAAACAAAATTGGAATGTGAAAAGTCACAAAAGGATTCTTCACCAAACTGGGTGAATGGGAAGTAAAATAGAAAGGGCCATTCAATGTAAGCAAGTGTAAAATGATGTATATCAGGGCAAACCCCCCAATTTCCAGTATGAGTTTATGGCAACTGAACTGGAGGCAACTGACTAGGAACTAGACTTCGGGATCATAGTGGATAACTTGATGAAAATGCCCACCCAGTGTGTGACAGGTGTGAAAAGGACAAATGCCACATGAGGGAACATTAGCAATAGGACTGAAAAGAAAACTGCCAGTATCATAATACCATTATTCGAATCTATAGTGAGCCCTCGCAAAGGATGGAAAGATCAGTCATTTTCGGTTCTCTCCATTTCTCATTTTCCCAATCTTAAATTCAGTTCTCCACATTTCTGCAGCAATTTGCAGGGTTGTTTTTTTTAAATCTTCAGGAAAATTCTCCAGCAGTTTAGTGAGAATTTCTCCTACTAAATATATTTTTGTAGGCATTTTTCACCAATGTACACATTTCTGCAACCAGTTTCTTGTCATATAATGCATATTTGCATGTTATTTTCACTCCTGTGTTCATGTTAATGCACACTTTCACCTAACATATGCCCTTTGGTAAAGATTGTTTGGTTAGTGAACTGTGATGCAAAAATTGAATAAGTATGAACTGTTGATGTGTCTGCAGTTGTTGCGTGTTCAGCACAGGTACAGGTGAGAGCAAGACGTTCAAGTAAACCAGACTGAGACAGTATACTTGATTAGGAGTCCTTTTACTATGGACATTAAGACAGCTACACAAAACAGCATACAAGACTTTCTTCTCAGTTCCAAGAACACTATACAGCATAAACCTTTCCCTCACAGAAACTCCTTCCCCCACACTTTGCTGGCAGAACTGTCCAGCCTTTATTTCCCTGGGTTGCCTTGGCAGCAGCAGGTGCTGGCCTTGAGCTCTGCCAAGGCTCTGCCAGGCTGCAAGTAGCTTAACCCCTACTTTACACTTCTGTGCTTTAGGCTTGATGGAAACAAAACAAGAGACAGTCATGCCTATGGGTCAACATGAACTTGGAAGGATGGCTGTATTTCAGTCCTCATATTGTTTCAGAAAGTGTGAATTTGTTAGAAATGCAATCTGAATTGAATTTCTCACCCATCCCTAGCCCTCCCTTGGAATACTGTACACAGTCCTGGCTGCCTCACCTCAAAAAAGATATTGCATTGTGGGAAAGGGATCGGAAAAGGATAACCATGTTGATCAAGCGGTTGGAGCAATTTGCTTATCAGAAAAGGCTATAGCATTTGAGGCTTTTCAGTTTAGAAAAAAGGCAACTGAGAGGGGACATGATAAAAATGTATAAGATTATGCATGGAAAAGCAGGTAGGGAGAACTTCTCTCTTTCTTACAAGACTAAAACTCATGGACATCCAATGAAGCTGAATGTCAGAAGATTCAGGACAGACAAAAGGAAGTTCTTTTTCATGCACAGCCCAGTCAAACTATGGAAGTCACTCGTACAGGAGACAGTGATGGCCACCAACTTGGCTTTAAAAGAGAATTAGACAAATTTCTGGGGGATACAACTACTATGAGCCACAATGGCTATGTTCTGCCTCCATTGTGAGAGGCACTTTGTCTCTGAATACCAGTTGCTGGGAATCACAAGCAAGGAGAGTGTTGTTTCACTCAGGTCCTGCTTGTGGGCTTCCTATTGGCTTCTGGTTGGCCACTCTGAGAACAGGATGCTGGACTAGTTGGGCTATTGGCCTGATTCTTATGCTCTTATTAGCCTATGCAAATTCTATGCAGACCTGTGTCTCCTTTTGGCCTCTTTATGCGCAAGTGACCACACTATCTACAGCAGGGATGGGAAGCCAGTGTCCCCAGTAGTGTAGTGGCAAATTCAGAAGTGCAGGGTCCCTTCATGATAGGCACAGCCACACCCCCTGTTCAGATTATCCATCCTAAATTTATAGAATAATCTGGCTAGGCTTGTTGCTATCTGCTTCTCTACCACTGTCACCATTTGACTGTCCTTTCTCACTGTCAAAGATATTGCTTGAATTACTGAATGTACTGGTAGCTGAGATTTACTTCCACACTGACAATGGGCAGTATCCTCCAGTTCACTTGAGGGCAGCAGATTAGCCTTCTCCCACAACAGCAGACATCCCTAAGAGCCAATCAGCATGAAAGGGGAGAATGTTAGCTACTACAAAGAGTCTTCTCAGTGGATATCTCATCTTCTTTTACTCTGATTGGTTCCAATCAGCAAAAAAGGACAAGGAAGCTTGTTAGAAGACTATTCTCGGTGTCTAATTGACTCCCCTTTCATGCTGATTGGCTCTTAGGGTGCTGGAGATGTAGGAACCCTGCTGGGACCTGCTCCCAAAAACGTAAAGGGTCTCAGACACCCCTCAAAGACCCTGAATGACTACACCCCTGCTTAGGGGGTACAGGACAGACCATGTGACAAAAATAAATGTCCTCACAAGAGAGAGGAATGGTTGCTGATCTCAGGAGGAATGACCAGAGCCTGGGGAGTCAACATGATGGCTCCCCCAGATGATGTTGAATTACAGCTCTCATTACCCCTGAAAACTGGCCAAGCTGGCTGAGGCTGATGAGAGCTGGAGTCCAACAACACCTAGAGGGCACCACACTGGCTACTCCTGGGCTAGAAGGTGGCTGCCAACACTACCCCAACATCTGCCACTTGAGATGGTTGCCTCACTTTGGCTAATGGCAGGGCCAGCCCTGGAGATAGGAAAGCCCATGATTGGATCTTCTAGATTTCCCCCCACTTAAAAGCAACCATAGAGAATGGAGTTCCCATTTAATTGGAGCAGCAGCACTAGGAGGGGAAGGGAGAGTAAATGCATCTCCCATGGACTTTTGCACCCTGCATGCTATTTTATTTTATTTTATTTATTTGTTAAATTTATTTATACCCCGCCTTTCAGCCAAAGGCCCTCAAGGCGGAGATATTATATATGGCCATGTGGTGCCAATGTGTCCAGGGAGTAAATCCAAAAGTTCTCCCTTTTAGTCAATGCTGCTGGATCTGCTGGCATCTCTATTGCTGTAATGGAAAAGTCCAACAGGCTGTGACCCTCGATGTTAAAATGCTTTGCAACTGGTTGCTCCACTTTTTTGTCAAAATTGCCGACTTGTGGTTCCTGAAGCGCGTGCGTAGGTCAGTTGTGGTCTTTCCTACGTATTGGATATGACATCCTGGTCTTTTGCACTCGATGAAGTAAACTATATTGCAGGACCTGCAGGTGATGTTTTGTTTCATGTAATAGGTCCTGCCTGTCCTAGTGCTTGTAAATTAGAAATAAGGAATATGCTCAGCTGATGTTTCTCTATGTGCCAATTTAGACATAAAGGGATACTTTCTGGAATAGAAATTGGTTTATAGATCTCAAGGCCTCATGGGATTATGTTTAAGGTCTTATATACTTTAAGATACTCTATAGTAAGTTGGCATTTTGTAATCTTCTCTTGTAAAAACATTGCGTACCTTGGGTTGTTGTTGTTGTTCATGATGGAGAACTTGAATGAAGGAGACTGGATCCTCGTTGGATGCGAGTTGCTTTGGTATACAGATAAAACAGTTTTGAAAGCAACAAACAGAACTTCACTCAAGCTTTCTCTGGATCCCTATAAGGATTCTGTTAATCACCTAAAATGTAATTGTGAACGTAATTGTGATTAACCAAACAGAGGTATTTATTATATAAACAAAACCTTTTGTCTTCTGCCTTCACCAGCTGCTAACATACAAATGCTGTTACCAAGGTGGCAGTTATAGAGCTTTGAGGATGGAATGCTCAGAGGGGCTTCATTTGCAGAAGCTAAGTAGTGGTGGTGCTGTCCTCCAGGTTCAGGCCATGTGGTGCCAATGTGTCCAGAGAGTAAATCCAAAGGTTCTCCCTTTTAGTTTGTCTTATCTCAGTTTGTCTTTTTCCCCCAATACTAAATTCCATTTGCCACATTTCTGCACCAGTTTTTGCTGGAAAAAAGCAAACTCGTAAAAAATCTTTAGCATTTTAGTGAGCATTTCTTCTAATGTACACAATTTGCAAGATTTTCTTTTCCTGATGAAATGCAATTGCTTATGCTATTTTCACTGATCTGTGACTTTTTAGGCACACTTTCCCCTAGTGTGCATTTTTGTGCACATAATTTGGTTTGCAGAGAATTGCAGTGTAAAATGTGAAGAACCATGAATTTCAAGGAATACCTACTTTTCAGTCCGCGTATTGCTTTGCAAAGTGTGAATTAGATAGGTTTGCAACCAAACTGAATTTCTGTCTGATCCCCAATCACTGTGTGCTTCTGCTGCAACTTATACCACCTATTAAAAAGGTTTTGGGGGTTCCATGGTCCTCCAAATGGTGCTAGACTAAATTCCCATTGTCCCTGACCTTTGGCTATGCTGGTTGGAGGCTGATGGCAGATGGTGTCCAACAAATCCGGAAGGTCATGGGTTCCCCACCCCTGCATTAAAGGAAGGGAAGGTGGGTGAGTGTTTTTTGGGGGCTGGTGGAGATGGCTTTTGGGGGTTGGGGAGGGTAGAGGAGACAGGAAGATGACTTATCCAGGTCCTCGGATTGGCTTGGTGAAATTACTCAAGCTTTTCCAAATTCTTTCCTTGAAGGACTCGGGTTTCCAAGTTAATCTGAGGTGAGCTTGAGAGAGCTTGCTAGAGATAGAAGAGAAATTTGATTCAATTTACATTTAAAGATGAACTTACTTAATTTGTGCGTCCCAAAAAAGTAGGAGAACTGAAACAAAATCATCCTTAGAAATTTGCACTTCTCTATATTTTGCAAGGCAGTTCTCCAGCCAGGTAATGTGTACAAAAAGACATATACTAGGATAAAGTATCCCTAAAAAACATCAAGGAAAAAAACATTTAAAAAATGCTTTGCAAAAATGTGTATTTCAGGCACATAAAATGTGTATGTTAGGAGAAATTCTCACCAAAAAAGGCTGATGCATTTTCATGAGGAGTTCACTCCCTCCCCCGCAAAAAAAAATTGATGTGAATGTATGAACTTACGATTGGAAAAATGAGAAAATAATAGAAACTAGATTGGCAGATCCACCCATTCCTAAGAGCTTCCCATCTCAAATGAATGTAGGTGGGGCAGATGAAAGAACAAGAGGAAAGATAGGGAGTTGAATCTGGAAATGTTTGCCTCCTGCATTGGTTAATTTAAAATGTTTCAAAAGGATAATGTACAGTAGGGCCCCGCTTTACGGCGCTTTGCTTTACAGCGCTTTGCTAATGCAGCAGCTTTCAATTAGGGAAAGTCCCCGCATTAAGGTGCTTGTTCCATTTTTACGGCGGGTTTTTTCCATCACGCGCCATTTTGACATCATTTTTGTGCGACGCATCCCATTATCGTCAATGGGTTTCGCTTTACGGCAATTTCCGCTTTACGGCGGGGATCTGGAATGGAACCCGCCGTATGAGCGGGGCCCTGCTGTATTAGAAAACAGAGAGATGGTAATACGTATGTTGACAGGTGCACAGATGGCTATTAGTTATAACTGGAAAAACAACAACACCCCCCCAATCCACCTACATTATATATCTTGACTATTCAAAGCAGTGGAAGTGGTATACAAGATAGCCAATGTAGTTAGAGTAATGGAAGGTAGGCAACTTAATTATTGCTTTATTGAAAAGTGGAGCCTTTTTGTAATGTATTGATGCAACAAAACACAAGATAACATTGAGCCACATGCACTGTTGGGAACATTATAGCTTTGTGGATCATATACTAGCAGCCTTTTACCCAGAATTGTTCAAAAATTGTAAGAAACTCCGAAAAAACCAGTGCAGCTTTTGAAAATTTCATTCTGCCATCTTAATTCAAAATGGCACCCAGTAGTATCCAAACAGAGAAACCTGCTCCTTGATCTCAGGAACCATCATGCAAAATTTGGTTACGATATCTTAATTGATACCCAAATGCATAGCAAATAGAGAAGCAGATTTCCAAAATATGTCATCGTATCGATAGCTTAATTATACCTGCTGTATTATCCCTTAAAAAAAAAAAAAGAGGTGTCACAAGGAAATCTTCAAGTTGAAAACTGGCCACACTTTGTAGCTCAGCCAGCCTTGGTGTTCTTCAGCAGTGCCATTTCAGATCTCTGAGGGGAGGGGCAGCTGCTCTGCAAGATCAAAGCAGAGTGTTTGGCAGCCTGGCTTAGTTGCTTTATAGCTTGTGTCCTCCACCCTAGCTTGGCTCTTTTCTATAGCATTGAGCTGGATATGTCTACTTTAGCAGACACAGTTGTGATCTCAGTGCAGATAAATGTTAAAAACTGACCGCCCAAATTTTTTTCTGAGCAACAGATAATCACAGATAAAGTTGTGGGCACAAAGGTGACATTTTAAGGTCAAGGTCTCCTGGGATGTTTAAAATTTGCAGATATGCACACAGGAGGCTTAATCTTCAAAAGATTTAATGAACCACATCAGCCCTTAGAATTAATTCATCTCTGTCTTGCCCAGGTCAATGCACCTTGCATTCTTTCTGCATGCCATTTTACTAGTGCTGTACTGAAAGTTGTGCTCTAGTTTCTCAAAGGTATTCCTTCCCTGTGAAAGAAGTGTCCATTTTTCTGCCTTATTCTCAGGACACTTCAGAATTTCTTTAGAGTTTTGGTTAGCACCCTCCTAGAGATGAACAAATCTGTAAATTTCCATTACTCATTTTTTCCAACTTAGGTTCAGTCTTCTACCATTCCACATCAGTTTGTAAATTCTTTTTTTTAAGCCCCCATGAAAATTTGTTGGTATTAGAGTGTGAATTTCTCCTAGTCAACATTTTTTTGGCATGGAATCTTGCCTAATATACACATTTTTTGCAAAGTAATAATGTATTTTTGTATGTCATTATTGCCTTTTAGGCACCTTGTAGATGCATTTTTGTACACATTACTTGACTGGAGAACTGCACCAAAAATTCAGAGAATTGCTGATTTTGAAGGTTAATGGTTCACAAATTGTTTCAGAAAGTGTGGATTAGATAGATTGGTCTTTAAATGCAAGCTGAATTGAATTTCTCTCCCCCCCCCGGTGCCTTGTCACTGAGAGGTAGTCAGAGGTAGTATATGCTTTTTTATTTTCATCAGATGTTTCTCCACTGCTCTGCAGACTCCCTGTCCGAAAAAGCCACATGGACGGGATTACTTATGACATCTTCTCCTGAACTTTAAATGAAGCACAGGGACCTGGCTACTGAGTGCCTGAAATTGGTCCACTCACTGCTTTTGTTTCGAAGGAAAGTTCTTCCTTTGACCTGTTGAAAAAGAAAATGTTTCTACACTGATTTCTTTAAAAGTTAAAAGACTAACAACAAAAAGTTGTCAGGTGCACAGTAGGCAGGCTCCCCGCCTCCACCTCCACACAGTGGAGCCTAGTCAAGGATGCCATGAGGTTTTCCAGAAGCATGGGTGGTCAGGGAGGATGCAGAGTTCAAACCACAGGGGAGATGATTTGCATAATGAAAGATACTTGCACATCGGGATGTCAGAGAATTCCAACTGAAACAGGAGGAGAATTTGCCAAAGTTTGCCTGTCCATCCCATGTCTGGAACTGAAATCAATCCAGTGAAGATGATGATCAGTATTTATTGCTGTTGTTTTCAGTTTGAAAATGCTACGCAATTGATGTTTTCCTCCCATTTGCATTGTGTTTGCATTGAAATTTATGGCATGGAATGGTAATGTTAATTATGTGATTAATTACATAGAATTCCACTACAGTGGACAGGGAGACAAATAATGTAATTTTTGCCAGAAGCCAAACTGCTGTGGAATGAAAACAGTGCTGCATGTGATGAATGCATGTCAAAACAGAAACTGATCCCGTCTTATATCCTTATGCATGAACGCCCCTTGACCACCTTAAAGGTAGATAAGTTCAACAACAATAATCAACCCTCTTCACTCCACATAAGAAAGTCACCAGATTTTTCTCTCCCCTGTGATAATTTTTGAAAAAATGTCTTTTATCATTAATTGATGAGGAATGGCAAAAACCAGTAGGATAAATCTTTGGCATAGCACTAATTTTTTATATTATTACTAGGGGCTCTACCCCTGCTTTCATTGCTTGCCAATCCCACCTACCATGACCAAAACTCCTCCTGCTCCCCCACAGCCCCCCAAAGCTGTTGCCCGGCCTCCTCTCTGCTGCCGCCACTGCCGGCCTCCCTTCCAGCCTCTTGCCAAAGCCACAGCTGCTGGCATCCCCTCCTGGTCTCTTGTGTAGGTGTGGCCACCAAGGCCCAGGCTGTGTAGCTTGCCCTGTTGTCATGCTGTGATGTCATGATGATGTGAGGGCTTACATTTATATATATTTATACAGACATGACTAGCATAGATCCATTAATTTCAATGGTTCTTCTCTGACTTAATACCAGCCTATATATCTTAGCCCTGTTCTATAGCCCCTGAAATTCAGGCACCTCTTTATTCTTCTGTCCTGACTTCTGTCACATAGACCAGAGGAAATACTTGTTCTTTGCCAACCCAGAGGGTCAAGGCAAAGGCTAGGTGGCATAACTTACTGGAGGATAGATTCAGTGGGGTTTAAGGAGAAACGTCTTCCTGTTAGGAGCCATTTTACAATGGGACCAATTGCTTAGAGGAATGGTGGCATCTTCCTTGCTGGAAATCCTGAAGAATAACAACATATGAAGAGCCTTGCTGGATCAGGCCAATGGCCCAGCTAGTTCAGCAACTTGTTGTCACAGTGGCCAACCAAATGCCCCAAAGGGAAGCTCACAAGCAAGACCTGAACACAACAGTATTCTCCACATTTATGGTTACGGATGTGCAAATCTGCCAATTTTGGTTTCATTTTTCCAGTTTTACATTCAGTTCTCCACATTTCTGTATCAGTTTGCAAACTTTTTCCTCACACAAATTAGCAGCGTTTTAGTGCAAATGTCTCCTGATATAAACATTTTTGCAAAGTGATTTCCCCTAAAAGAATGCATTTGTGTATGCTATTTTCACTAATGTATTCATTTTATGCACACTTTATCCACATTATGTACATTTTTGAACACATTATTCAGTTGGAAAATTGCATTGCAAAATTCAGAGTTGCAAATAACATAGGATAACTGTGTTTCAGTTTGCATATTGTTTTGGTAAGTGCAAATTAGGAAGGTTCATATCAAAATCTGAACCAAACCAAATTTCTCCCTCGTCCTTAGGCATATGCTAGAATTCTCAATTTGGATTTCGTACCAAATTTTCCATTAACTTGCTTATTTGCTATCATTGCAGATTGGATTTTTGTGCAGCAATTTTCCATAACTATTTTCAAAAATAGGTTTTTTTTTTAAAAAAAATCAGCCTCTAAGATATTAATATTAAGAATTATAATTTTTGATATTTCCTTTCAAAATATCAATATTAATATCATTTCTTCACAACGGGGAAAAAAGGATTGGTAAAACCAGCTGCTAGCAAACCAAGAACAAACTCGAATTGATATTGGCCTGTTATGTCAACAGAGTGTTTTTGAACCAGAACTAGCCAACAGATCCCATCCCTACTTATGATTCTCAACAACTGGTATTCAGAGGCATGGTGCAGAGGCCAAACCTGTTGGGAAGTTCTAGTTCTGGATTGCCTACATTGAGAAGGGGATTGGACTACGTAGCCTACAAGTGCCCCTCAGACCCTATGATTCTATGAGCATCTTGCACAGACAGCAAAGTATAGTGTTTTCCCCAGGAATTAAAATGGAGCAGCTGAGGGGAAAGTTCCATTACTCTTGCTGATTATGGACTGTGGTACCATAGTAAAAAAGGAAGTGATTCATAAACATGGTCATTTTATTAGATTTAACTTTAGTTTTAACATTAGCTATATTGATACCATTTTTATTTTGGATGCCAGCATGCTCTGTTTGTACACTTTTTGAATGCAGGGCATTCATTTTCAGTTGCTTCTCATGTGCCAGGTAGTTCATTATGAGTTTGTTCACGTGATCCGGCAGAGAGTGACTTCTTTTGGAACATGAAGTTCTGTTCATGATGAAAATGAAACATTGCACGGTGGTTCTTGTGTTTGGTAGTAGGTGGAGATTAATTCCTGCAACCATCATTCATTCTAGGAAATGTAGCACCAAGATCAGATTAAAAATGACATTTTTCCCCCAGCTGGAAAATGGCAACACTGCACCTGACAAATTGATTTTTGGTGATGCGTGTGTGTGATGGGGCATTCCCAGAATGTGTATGTGGGGGACAGAGAATAGGGAATCTGCTGGCAAACAGAAACACCATGCAGTGGCGCTGTCAGAACAGGCGCCTGAGGCAGAATTCCAGGGTCCCATTCAGCAGAATGAGCAGTAGGGCTGTCAAATGCAGCAAGGCTAGCTTATCAAAGGGAGAAGTAAGTGAAGCAATAAACATTACCATCTAACATGGTTTTAAATTTTGTATGGTTTTAAAATTGTATATTTGTTTTTAATGTCTGTAAACTGCCCAGAGAGCTTTGGCTATGGGGTGGTATATAAATGTAATAAAATAACTAACTAACGCAGGGATGGGGAACTTATGGCTGCCCAGAGATTGTTGGACTAAAACTCCCATCATCCCTGATCACTGGACCAAACTGGTTTGATGGGAGCTGGAGTCTAACAACCTCTGGAGAGACAGAGGTTTCCCACCCTGATCTAAAGTGCCCCCTCCTAATAAGGCCAGAAAGACTGCATATGCACAATATATTTAAAGCATATGACTTCCCCCAAAGAATCCTGGGAACTGTAGTTTGTTAAGAGTGCTGGGAATATTCCTAGGGGATATCCTTTTGGGCACCTGATAGGGAAGCCTAAATGAACAGCACACATAAAAAAAGAAAATTATTGGAAGCATAGCTGAGTTTTCATGAAAGATAAGGAACGTTTAGGGTGTCAGCAAGTTGGAAGAGGCTCAAATACTCCTGTGTGGCAAACTGGCAATGCTCAATACCTTGCAAGACCTGGTAACAGTACCTTTCTGATTGGATATGCTGCTCCCATGCTCGAGTGGGGGTGAATTTGCCACACACACCCCTTTACTGAGAAGCCTCAAGTGGTTTCTCCCAGGGAGAATTGGAGTAAGGAATGCAGCGCTTTCTAGTCAAATGGTGAAGAGGAGCGAGATAGGCTTCAGGGACACTTGTGCTTCCTTCTTCTTTACAACACTCACCCTCCACATCAGGTGTGAAGAACTTTTGGACCTCAAGATGTTGCTGAACTGGAGGGCACCATGCTGGCTACCCCAGACTAAATAAATAAATAAACACAATGTTTATTAAGTAATGTGTCAAGTTGGGAGGGCACAGCTCAATGTATGATGTATATGGTGGCAGATGGAGCTTTGTATCTAGCTAGCTGCTAAAAACATTCACCTCATGAAGCAAGCCAAAAAGCATTGGGAACACAGGAAGCTGCCTTATACTGAGTCAGACCATTGGTCCATCTCGTTAAGTGTTCTCTACACTGATTGGCAGTAGCCTTCCAGGATTTCAGGTAAGGTTCTCTCCCAGCCTACCTGGAGAAGCAAGGGACTGAACCTGGAACCTTCTGCATGCAAGCCAGATTTTCTACCACTGGGAATTATAATTGCAACTCATCAGTCTTGCCTCTGACCTTAGCATGGCCGATGACTAGGGATGATGAGGGTTGTAGTTCAGGAACATCTGGAGGACCAAAGATTCCCCACACCTGCTTTACAGTGTCGGTCTTTCTAGTCACCTTTTGGAGGAATTTGGGGGGGGGGGGCAAGTCCCTAATAGGCTTTGGGTCTCCTCTTTTTCACCTACACAACCTCAGGCTATTCTAATTGAAATTTGGTGTATCATGCATATTTATTTGGTATTTAGTCTGTTCAGGTGAGGGGAAGTGTTAAGAACCAGTTTGTTAAACACCTGAGGCAGTTTTAGGTCAACAGCCTTCTTCAGTCGCCTTCCCCTGTCTTTGGCTTTGGTGTCCTTGGGGTGCCCTTTAGGTTTGGCATGCACACCTTGGTGATCATTGGACAGTGGGGCCAGGATGCACATGTCAGTTTCAAAACCTCAAGGCTCACAAAGCAAGGAGAGAGAATTTATTTGCAAGTCCTTTGTAGCATGGCCACAGATTGTGGGTGTCAACATGTCCAGGAGAAGGGAAAGACCTGATCCATCCTCATCACTTAAACCCACCTGCCCAGACGCTTATCACTTGGTTAACTGCTTTTGCAGATCTTCTAATTTTATGATATTTTAAAATATAACTTTTTAACCACCTCATTTACCTCTCGCCTTCTCTATGGAAGTGCTGGCACTATGGGTATGGCTCAGCTGGGGGAGTATACACACCATATATTTAAAGCACATCCCCCACCAAAGAATATTGGGAAATGTAGTTTGTTAAGCTGGGAATTGTAACACTGTGAAGTGTAAACTACAATTCCCAGGAGTTTTTGGGAGAAGTCATATGCTTGCTGTATGGTTGTGCATGCAGCCAACTGCACCACTGAAAGTCATGTAGAACAGCAGGAAGGTTTCACTGCAATTGTGCAGAGAGACAGAGTGCATGTGTAAGTACTGACATTTACTCTGGCAATAGTGTGACTTAGCCTGCCTGTTTTAGGTGCAATTTGCTGATCCAGAGGCTCTTAAGCAGAGAAGCCTTTTTCTTTTATATTTTTCCCCTTCCCATCCCTACATGTCCCTCAAAATATTTTTACTCATCTCCTGTAGTTTCCTCCCCATTCTTCTTTTGCGCTCGACTTGTACTTTACTCTCTCCTTCCCAAAACTGCCAGTTTCTTTCATCCCTCTTCCCTGGTCTTTTTGTTCCTCTGATAAACATCTTTTCTCTCTTATTCCCTTTTTTTCTTCTCCAGTTTGTTTGTTTATTATGAATAAATACTAACCTTTTATCTCACTTTCTAATTTCCTTCAACACCTCCTCTGGCCCTCTCCCCTCAGTGGACGGTGACTTTCTGTCGATCCTTCCTCTCCACTGAACTTCTCTTCTCCCAGCCACTTTACTCAGCATGCAAGGAGTTGCTGACTTTGGCATCTGTCAATCAAAAGGCTATGGGCATGCCTATTGGTGGAGCTGGCAAGGGAGGAAGCACTGGGCAGCAGTAGTGTAGTTGCAAATTCAGAAGTGCAGGCTCCCTTCATGATAGTTGCGCCCCCCACAACCACACCCCCTTTCCCGCTTTTCCTTATTTCCTTTACTCTCCCTTTTGTCTTGAAAGTCCACAATCTCCTTCACAGACGTCCCCCAGGAGCCAATCAGCAGGAAAGGGGAGGATGTGACCTACTGAGAAGAGTCTTCTCGGTGGCTGACTCGCCTCCTTCCACTGTGATTGGCTCCAATCTGCATGAGAGCACAAGGACTCTTCTCAGTGGCTAACATGCTCCCTTTTCATGCTGATTGGCTCATACATAGGGGCCTGGCTGTGATCTTGCTCCCAAAAAAGTAACGGGTCTGCATCCCCCTGCGATTCTGGATGATTGCACAGCTGCTGGGCAGGCTGTGGCACTGAGGCCTACCTGAAAGTGGCCAAAGGCCTCCCAGTGATTCCCAGGCCACTGAGAAACACTGATCTAATGTAATCCATTAGATCTAATGTAATGTATACCCAGTCGATCACTGCGCTCTGCAGGTGAGGGCCCCCTGCAGATACCATCTTATCAGGAGGTCTGTTCTGTACAACATAGGAAACAGACCTGTAGTGTGGTGGCACCTGCCATGTGGAATTCCCTCCCTTTGAATATTAGGCAGGCGCCATCTCTGCTATCTTTTCGGCATCTTTTGGAGACTTTCCTCTTTCAACAAGCCTTTTGAGAGCTATCCCAGTCTGCGTCTGTGTCAGAATTGCTTAATATGTTTTTAATAATGTTTTTAAACCCTTTTAAAAAGTTGTTTTTTAAAGAACTGTTTTTAATGCTGTTTTGTTTTAATGTATTTTTAGATCTGTTTTTATGATGTTTTAAAGCGTTTTTAGCGCTTTGTTTGCCGCCCTGGGCTCCTGCTGGGAGGAAGGGTGGGATATAAATTAAATCATCATCATCATCTGCAGATGACAATTGCAGCCACAGATGAGGTTGCCAGGCTGCTGTTGGGTATTTTTACCCTGTGGAGGAAGTGCAGAGCATTCACAATCCCCAACTTGGGTGGCAAAGCGTGGCCCTCCCCTTTGGTGTTTACACCTGAGGAAGACTTGTGAGTGGATGGGTGAGAGTGAGAAGGGAAACTGCTTCCGGTGCTTTGCTTGAAAGGGAATTGAATTTGAGCCTGCCTTAATCTCATTAACATTGGTCATTTCAGACCCTAAAAGTCACCTTGCATATCCACTTGACTAGCTCGGCCGGAGACATCCTGGTTTTTCTAACTGGTGAGTGTTTCCTCCTTTGCCCAAAAGGTTTTGACGTTGCCCTGTACAGAATAACTACTTTTGATGGTGACATTTAAAACATTAAAATAAAAGTTAAAACTGCGCCTGGGTGCCTGCGGGCTTTTTGCTTTTGTCAGAAATGACCATGCTGGATTTTCTTGGTCAATCCATGTTTTGCACTCTGCAGCGCATCGCCATCATCATTATTGCCACATATTGGCTTATTGACCTATAATTATTATTGGTTATTGAGTATTATTATTGGTTATTATTATTCATTATTAATATTATTGGGTTGTATTCAACTAAGTCCTACTCAAAGGAGACACATTGAAATGAATTTACCGACGTTAGATATATCCATTAATTGCAGTGGATCTGCAGTGAGTATGACTAACATTGAGTACAACCTGTTATTTGTTAATTTATATACAGCTTCGTGCCAAAATAGGCTTCTAAGGAGTTTACAACATATAAAAATGCATTCCACAGACATTCAAGTATAAACATCTATAATTAAAATACACAGTAAAACAACATAGCAATTATTTGGGTCAAGAGATCCAGGGAACGCCTGTGTAAACAGGTGCGTCTTCAGAAGCTGGGGGGATGCCAATATGAGTGGAGCCTCTTGTGTTTCAGCAGGGGGTGCACTCCATACCATTCTTGGTACCAGGGGAAAAAAACTCACTTCCGCATCACCACAAGCTGATAATCATCAGGCCACGGCATGGCTAATCAACTCCCATTTTTGCATGTTAACAGATGTATAAGTCTTATTGTGAGGTCTGTTTACTGCCTTTAACAAGGATTGATTGTCTTTCCAGTCTTCTGGAGTTGTAAGGTTTAGCTGCTTTGTGGACATACCTTTAGGTTATTATGAAATCTGCTTGCAAAATAATGGTTAGAGCTTGTGTGCGTGCTGCAATTAGGGGGCGGAGAAAGAAGCTCTGTGTGGCACCAGACTCCGAATCCAGCTTTGTGAGAATCTCAGCTTTCTTTTAAAAAAAAAGAAGAAAAAAAGAAGTTGCTGGTCCTTATGGCTTGAATGACAGGCTTGGAAGCATCCAGACAATGAATAAGACTTTGAGTAGCTGGGGAGAATGCAAGTACTGTTGCATAACATTTTTCTCCTCCCTGTGAGATGCAATTTTTTTAAACTTACAAGATTTAAAATATGTGACAACAGAGAAAGAGAATTCAAATCTGTTCTGTTAGCATAATGTGAACAGGCTGTGGAGTCTGGATTGCTCAGGTGCAAAGTGTTCACTTTGTTTTCTGTTAATGCAGGGCACGATCGAGCCAAAGCTAGACACTTTTTTAAAGCTTGCGATGTCAGAGCCTTCCGCCGACCCCCAGAAAAGCCTCTTACGCTTTTTGTTTTAGGTCAGTCTGAGATCGAGAAAACATGCGAGTTGCTTTTCCAAAAGGCCGAGTCTGTTGATTATCGTTTTGACGTGAGGGATCGCTCTGTTGAAGGCTTGCTCATATTGCCGTTATATGGCTCCATGCCAACAGGTGAGTCTGAGTCCCGCCTTGTGAGAATCTCAGCTTCCTTGAAAAAAAAGAAAAAAACAGAAGAAGTAGCTAGTCCTCATGGCTTGGAATTGGCCAGGCAATCAATGCCTTGCTGAAACTCAGGATGACTGAATAAAAAGAGTTCCAATAGGTTGGGAAAAGGCAAGTATCTTTTTCACAACCTCTTTCTCCACCTTGTTACTGCCTTTGAAGGACTAATAGAAGATGTGTTTCAAAGTCTCTGCTTACCCTGCCTGAACTCGAAGAACTCAGACTCGACATGGCTGTGGTTTTTTCCCCTTTATTGTAGTAAGACACAGTTTCAATTCAGTGCGCTTCATGAATCTACCTACGGCTTACTCAGAACTCAGCATCTCTCTAGGGCTAACTAGGTGCTGCTTTGCGGCATTAAGACGTTGACTCAGCAACGACTCTGCCCCCCACTCAGCTTAAGTGAGGCACATTGCTTGTGTGTGCCAACTATCACTGTTGGGAGCATGCGCATAAGTGAAGGCTCTGCTTCAACTGTGTCTCTTGAATCTCCTGCCGCATTCGCCTCCTGGTGCCATCATCCGCCTCCGAGGGAGGGAGCTGCCTCCTGGCCATGCGGGCACAGGGAGAGAGGAAGCGTCAGGCTGGGAAACAACTGGCTGGTCAGGCTGGTGCTCCATAGGGGTATCTGGAGCTGCTGGGGTTGAACTGTCCAAGTCCAGAGCTGGGCTGCCGTCTGATTCCAACTCCCCACTTGGCCCCTCACCGGCTCTTCCTCCTCCTCCTCCTCCTCCTCCTCCTCTGCTTCGTTCTTGTCTGTCCTCCCCCTCCCAGCAGGGCTCACCACACTGCCCACCTGCAGAGGGAAAGGGGCGGCAATCAAAACGCAACATGTAGGACTTGGAACAAAATACTGCCTCCACCAAGGGTTTCCAAACAGTGGTCCATGGAGTGCCAGTGGTCCGCAAACTTCAGGTAGTCCATGACAAGCCAGCATTAAACGTTCCTCTTGATTTTAATTGTAGTTTTATTGCTGCTTTTATTTCTTATGTTGCATTTTATCGTATTACAATTTGAATTCAACAGAATGCAAACTGCAATACACTAAGACGCAAAAGAAGAAATATAAGCAACAGTAAAAAAAAAAAGATTAAAAATCATGCAGCATATCACATTACAACCGCAACAACAGGCAGAAAAATCATGAAGTGCCTCGCCAAGAGCCTCAGGAATTTTCAAGTGGTCCATGGAAAAATAAGTGTGGGAGCTCCTGGTCTGGATGAAGCCTCAGTCTTGGCGCCCAGTGTTCTTCAACCTTGAGTTCCCCAGATGTTTGTTTGGTTGCTCATTATTACATTTCTATCCCACCTTTCCTCCAAGGAGCTCAAGGGGGTGTACGTGCTTCTCCTCCCTCTCCATTTTATCCTCACAACAACCCTGTGAGGTAGGTTAGGCTCCTGCAACTTATGTGATGGAATCCTACCCACAAAATAGCCACAGACTGGAAGCTGGCCTAGTATATGGAAGTTTCCTATGTCTCTAGATTTCCCTCCTTGCCAGAAAGAAGGAAAAAAACATATTTTTGTCTTCAGGCCAAAAAGCAAAACCCAACAACCGAGAGCCTTATGTGTTGGATTGCTGTGGGGATCATGGATGAAAAAAATCCTTGGGCAGAAATGGAAATTTCTGAAGAGAAGGAGGGACAGGCTTTGCTCCGTTACTGACATACAGTAGGGCCCCACTCATACGGCGGGTTACTTTCCAGACCCCTGCCTAAAAGTGAAACCCACCAAAAAGCTGAACTCCGTCAATAAAATGGTGCCTGAAGCCTGAAAAATGCTGTAAAAGTGGAACAAGCACCATATGAGTGGAGCCTTACTCTAATTGAAAGCCGCCGTATTAGCGGAACACCACAAAGCGAGCCACCGAAAAGCAGGGCCCTACTATATATCCTCTTCCCTAGTTGCCACTCTTTTGTATGCACTCACTCACTTGAATGTACCCCTTGCCTTCTCTTTTGGAAAGAAAGTAGGGTAGCGCTTCTGCTTTGAGTTTCTGCTTGTCTCAAATTTATCTCCCTGCTATTCAGTTTTCAAAGCTAAATGCCTTGCTATGACAACTAAGGGAAGTGAAGTATTGTTGCATGCACCTCAATCTCTGATCCCAATCTTCTTAACAAAGAAAGTGGTTTGCCCAGTTATTATTATTATTGTTGTTGTTGTTGTTGTTATACCACACCCTTCCTCCCAGCAGGAGCCCAGGGCGGCAAACAGAAACACTAAAAACACTTTAAAACATCATAAAAAGACCTTAAAATACATTAAAACAAAATAACATTAAAAACATTAAAAAAAAACAACTTTAAAAACATCTTTTTTAAAAAAGAGGGTTAAACATATTAAAAGGCATGTTAAAAGCAATTCTAACACAGACGCAGACTGGGATAGGTCTCGACTTAAAAGGCTTGTTGGAAGAGGAAAGTCTTCAAAAGGCGCCGAAAAGATAGCAGAGAGAGCAGTTCAGCAGGTTCTTTCCAGATAACAGAATTACTAGGGTTGCCATATTGCCCGGATAGCCGGGTTTTACCCGGATTCTATGCATGCCACCCGGCGCCTGGCTAGCCCCTTACGTGGCCCGGATTCTCAGCTTTAATTAAAAAAAAAAGTTTCTAGGTGGTCCGGTTCTCGAGATATACATAAAAACGTCAGCCACCCCCCTCAACTGTTAAATCTTTCTTTAAACAGTACTGTACTATAGCACTCTGTAGCTTTAACCCCGCCCGTTCAGCATTGCAGCCAATCAGGGATTGTGTTTCAGTTTCATTGACCTGAGGCAGCGTCTAGAAAGCAAAATGGTGGTTTCACCCTCCCCCCCGTTTATCTGAAAATCTCATAAATTGGGTAAGTATATACATTTCAGTTTTTTTTCCTCTTGTGTGCAGGAGTCAGAGCTTGGGCAGTGTTTTGAAAACCTTTCCAATACTTGCTTTTTGTAAAAGCAATGCTAATCCCATATGCCCAAAGTAAATCCCATTTAATTCAATGGGACTTACTTTGAGTAGACATGGTTATGAATGTGCTGAAAATCAATGGGACTTTGGAGTGAATGTAAAAAAGAATTATGTTTGTGTTCTAACTCTTTCTGTCTCCAGTCCAATTTTAAAGCAAGTAGGCAGGGCTTACTTAGGTATTACAGTTTTTATTCTGTAGGAAAGTAATACTGATTTTTTTAAAACTAATACCGATTTTTCTGCAATGACCAACTGGTTTGACAATAAACTATTATATGGGCTGTATGTATTTATACATCTGCTGTGTGTGCGTGTGCGTGTATGGAGTCTTTCCAACACCCCTGTGAGGTAGGGTTGGAAACCAATGCAGCTCACAACAAGAAATAAAGCTATTTAAATCCAATGACCATAAAACAAGTATAAACAGTTGCAAAACAGCGTAAAGTGGCATGATTCGGAATTTTGGGTTGTGTGAATGAAGTTGCTTATCACTTGAGGTTGCAGTTCTGTCCCTGTTTGAGTAAGCCCCACTGAATACGCTGGGACTTGCTTCTGAATAAATAAACTTAGGATTGCACTATAAATATCTTTACAGTTTGTGTAAATAATAAATATATTTGATAGTCATGCTTATATACATATTTCTTCATTTATCATATTTTTGGTTTTTGGTTAGGAATCCTGACTGGTTGTGAGATGCTTAGTTTTTTGCCTTACTCATAGGAATCTTGTTGTGGTTGGTATGGTATTACATTTAGGAAAGTGTTACTGCCTTCTGTGTTTTTTTTTTCTATTTGCATTTCACTTATCTTTAACCTCACTCCGTTACAGCCATAGAAGCAACAGCAGCATATGCAAGATAATTAACTCCCATTAGTGATAAGAACAAGAATTTAGAATTATTATTTCAATTAAGAGGCTTATCAATACTTTGAAGAGGACCAGATATTTATTTTCTTTCTGAGCCCAGGACTGGGTCTTTCATGATGCCCGGTGTGTGTGGGGGAGCAGGAGAGTAGTCGATAAGACAGACATCCTGGCATTGGTAATCTAATTAGCAAGATATGTGTGGGGTTGTTGCACACTTCCAGGCCCAGTTTCATTTTGGAGGTGGAACCTGTGTAGATGTGGTTGAGAAATTTTGAGTTAAGCAAAGCTCTGTCTTTATAAAACCTAAGAAACATACAGATACTTTGAATGTCTGAGTGCCTGCACCAGTGGAATACTGGAGGAACTTGTAAAACTTGCTGCAACAGTATTTAGAACTGAGCATGTGGTGTGAAAGACTCCTTTTCCTAACATTTTGGCTTGTTTTTCTCCACCCACCACATCTCTGAAATATATTGTATATGTTATGGTTAACCGTGCTGCTGCCCTGACTTACTTTATGTTTGTTGCTATTTTGTGTTTTTATTATGTTTTTATATTGATTGTGCATTTTTATTGTTTTTATTATATTTGTAAGCTGTGCTGAGCTCTGTTTTTAACAGCAAAAGGGCAGGATATAAATTCTCTTAATCAATAAATACTCCATAGTGTTGGAAACTAGAGTCTAGGCATTTAAGGCTGAAAATGTTGCTTTTAAAAAAAAGATTTCTCACATCTTTCCCCAGTTTTTGGTGGTAATTCCTAGGCACAAAAACAAAACAATTGGACAATCCAAATATTAATATGCAAACAATATGCAAATAATTTACATAATATGCAAATTAGCCTGCCCGGATTTGTGGAACTGGAATATGGCAACCCTAAGAATTACAAGCTTGGAGGGTACCCAAAGACATCAACTAAAATCCTATAACCATATTTTAGCGTCAGATTCACAGGAATGATATCTGGAAAGATAATTTTCTCTCTTCCTCATTGTAACCCCAAAACATAAGAGTAGTTCAAACCATGGCTGAGGCTGAAAGGGGTGTGGGGAATTTCTTTTGTCTGTGCTTTTGGCAATTGTTTAGGGATTGCTACAAAAAAGGTTAAAGTCGTTCACCTATTCAGGAAGAATTGTCCTGCATAGGCTGTGTTTGACCTTGGCAATGTTCTCATGTTCACTCTGTCATCCCTGATTGTCTAGGACATGCACACCACTTTGCAAGCCCCAAAGATCAGCTGATTGTCAGGGCTTGCAAAGCAGTGTGCACAGGCTTTTGCACAAGGTTTGTAGCTGCAACTCCCCTTTTGGCCCAGATGCATCTTTATCTGCCCCACACCTGACATCATATATGATATTATGTGTAGGACAAGTCAACATGGTTTGGCCGAAACGGCCTTGCAGGCCAAATGGGGAGGCCTGGTGGGCCTAATTAGATTTGTGGGCCAGAGGTTAGTTACCCACTGTTGGGCTAGGATTACCTTTCTGATCAACCCTGAGATGCAAAATATAATTTTGAAAACACAGCATTTCTACCCTGGCAGAGAGGCTGCATTACTCAAATAAAGTTTGGTCTATGAAATCACACCTTTTGCTCAGGAAGATGATTGATTGATTGATTGAGAGAGTGAGTGAGTAAGTGAGTATTTCTTACAGCACATGGCACATTACAAAGAACAGGTATGACAGGTCCATACCTAAAGAGATTTACAATCTATAAGTGATTACTTCAGTTACACATATTTTGGTTTAGTTACAACAGTGATTAGGGGGATGACCCAAGGTGACTTTTGAGTAAGGATGCAAAGTAAATAAGGGTGGTGGTTGCACAGAGGCATTCTGGAAGGCTGCGCCATGCATAAGAGGCAGCAAGAGAAAATGTGTGGAATCATTTCAGGGAGCCAGAGACTTTGAGCAGGTATAATTATCTTAATGATAAACCCTGGTTGTTTGAACCTTGCAGGCTGCTTAACATATGCCAGACTGTTTGTCCATCTAGCCTAATAATGCCTGCTCTGTTCGGCAGTATTTCCTATCACTTACTTACCTGATCCTTGTAACTGGAGATGCCAGGAGCTGAACCTGGGGTTGTCTGCATGCAAAGCATGTAGTCTTCCACTGGGCTATTATCTCTCCTTGTCCCTTTGCTTGCTTGTTTCTCTGCATATCTTTTCCCAGAAGCTTGAACTCTGAGATGTGTGTGTTATAGGAGCCTGTACCCCTATAAGAGAAAAGACCTAGGATTACCGAGGGCCATGTGTATGCAAGCCTTCACTAGCTAAAGATCTTGTGGGTTCTCTGTGACTCATCAATTGAATGAACAATTCCATTCAGGAGTTCAGAGTGTTTTTTCTGGAACAATGAATTTTGCAAACTCATCTGAGCGGCCTACATAGCCTTTAGCCATGCCAATTGCAGCATTGCAAGCAATGTGGCATCATGAATCTAAATCCAAATTCCACAACATTCAACTTGGAGCCAACATATGTACATTGATTGGTTCAAGACTCAGCACAATGAATCACAGCTAAATGTGTTGATTTTTTCTATCCTTGTATGGCCCACTTGTAGAATCATGGCATACAAAACACCCCTGCCTCTAAAATTCTCCTCTATTTGATTGACGAGGTACAGAAAGCCCCCAGAACCTACTGTATATCCCCACCGATCAGCAGGTTTGTTTTTTAAAAAAGAGCATGTCCACAAGCCAGTTTATACTATACCTTAGATTCACACTACTGCAAAACACTTAGCATGAAACACATGGCAGAGGCATAAAGCTCTTTAGAATATAATGTTTGGATGCAATCTGCTTATTTAGCAAAGAAGCTTCCACTATTCTACAGATAGCTCATGTGCCTCTTATTCAAATCACAGTACACTGCCAAGGTCCTTAGGAATTGTTTCCGATGCAACGATCTTGATACGCATAAGTAACTATCACTTTTGCAATGCTGCTGGTCACAAACTCCTGACTCTTTTGAAGAAAAGATAACGAACCCTAAGTAAACATTTGTTAAGAGCTTTACACACACACAAAGAGAGAGAGAGAGAGCAGGCTTTGCTGTTACAGCAAACCTCCTTTGTTTGATGTAATCTTAGCTGGTTGTCTAGAGCTATTTTGTCAGGTAAACATCCTTTCTCTACTGCCATATAGAATCAGGCTCACTTACTTTGCTATCTTTAATTCCCTATGAAACCCAAATCCTCAAGCTTTTTAATGAAGTTCTCTTCCTCCAGTTCAGATTCCCTACTTGGCCCATCACATTAATGATGGCTGGTGGCTACTAGATGATGTACAACCCTCTCCCCATCGGCTTAAGTAAGTGCTTTGGAATGAAACATTTTTGAAATGTAGCCAGCAGAGGAGAAATAATCTGGCAGATCTGTAGGAAGAATCATTTTTGAGCAGGGGTGGGGAAATGTGTTATTGTTATTGTTTAATAATAATAATAATAATAATAATAACAACAACAACAAAACAACAACAACAACAACAACAACAAAAACAACACCCACCCTTCACCAGCAGACCCAGGGCAGGTTACAGCCATTTAAAATTCAGTATTAACAACAGTTACAACAAAACACAGTGATGCAGTCCACCGGGCCTCTCTGTCTGACCCTTGGCACTCTTCCCAGGCCACACCCCTCACTGGCCTTGTTTGCACCCTGACTATTTTTGCCTGGCTGGAACGTCTCCTTGAACTAAAAATGTCTCTTGCTTGCCTGGATGTATAGAGGGGAGTGTGAGGGTGTAGGTGAGGAAGCTAGCCTACTGCACACAGTTAAAATTTACATTCATTCTGCCCCCTTTTGCCTCTTCTGAATACCAGTTGCTGGAAACTCCTCAGGTCCTGCTTTCAGGCTTCTCCTTGGCATCTGGTTGGCCCACTGTGAGAAGAGGGTGCTCGACTAGAGGGGCCATTGGCCTGATCCAGCAGGCTCTTCTTGTTTTCTTAAGTCTTTCCACCACAACACAGTGGAGCTTCAACCAATGGAAAATGAAGTGTAGGGTTAGGGCTGGGCTGGACAACTTTCTTCAGCCTGAGGGCTGCATTCTGTGCTGGGCAACCTTCTGGGAAGGCACATGCCAGTTCTGGGCAGGGGTAAAGAGGCAAAATGGGCGGAGAAATGGATGTAAATGTTACTTTTGTACAGGAGGCTAGTTTCTACACACATTTGCACACCCCTCTGTATCCTCCATCCAAGGAAGCAAGAGGCATTATTAGAGTTCAAGGACACATTCTGGCTGGGCAAAAACCCTCAAGGAAGGGCAAGGCTGGGTCAGTGAGCGGTATGGCTTGGGGACAGTTCTGAGGGCCATATAGGGAAACCTGGAGGGCCACATCTGGCCCGCAGCCTGAGGTTCCCCACCCCTGATTTAGGGTATGCAAGTATGTATATCTCTCCAGCTTCTACTTGAGACCATTAGCAATAACCCAGAAATATGGGCCAAGCTCTCCTCACGCTCCCCAAGTAAATACCAACACTAAACACTAGAGGTGCATGTGTGGAAAAACAGAACATGTGGGTGGAATGATTATGTTGGTCTTTCCCATGCCTTTAACACCCTTTTGGGAGGGAGAGGACGAATTTGGTGGGAGAGACCTATCCCAGAGGTAGCTAATGTGGTGCCCTCTAGATGGCGCTGGACTACAACTCCCACCATCCCTGACCATGGGCCGTACAAAATTGTGTATGATTTTATTGTGAGCCACCCTGAGTGCCCTATTGTAGGATAGAAGGGCAAGACAGAAATATTTAAAATAAAATAAATAAATAAATGCTGGCTGGAGATGATGGGATCCGTATTCCAAAATCTGGAGGGCACCGTGTTGGCTACCCCTGACCTATACAATTCATTACTGGCCCTGCCTGTGTGTCTGAATGTTTTTGAGTGAACCAACAACGAGGGAAAACACAGCAGCAATATATATTTTTTCCTAGCTAACAAAGACGACTCTTAAGCCCACAATTTGTTTCACATATGGTTGATAAGAGTACTTTTGTTTTTTTAAAGAGGGTTTGATATGCTACTTTGGTGATTGCCTATGTAAGATAAAATGTGTCCTCAAATGCTGAGCTGTCAGTGAAATATTCACAAATCACTCACATTGCTGTCACTGGCAGACAGTAAATATTTTAGGTCGTATTGAAAAACAATATTTCTTCATCTCAAATTCTACACTCTGGCTCCCCATGCACAGCTCTCAAAATAGCTTGTTGGGATTAATCAAAATGAAGAGGGCCTTCTGTATCACTATAAAAAATGGCTGAGCCATTTCAAAAAACAAGCTTCAGAATACATTTTGGAAATGTATTTTGAAAAGGCACATTGCAAGAAAACAAGTTTTGTCAAAACTGCAAAATATCAGCAGGAGCATCCTAAATAAACCATTTATTCCAGTGTTAAGAGAGAGAGAGAGAGAGAGAGAGAGAGAGAGAATCAACTTCTCATGATAATATTCAAGATGATCAGATCCTTCCACTGCCTGTGCACGTACAAGGAACTTCTAAGTTCTGTATATATCTCATGCTTGCATTCTGTTAGTAGAGATGTTAGTACCATACAATAGTTTCACATAGCCTTAGTAAACTAGATTTGGCTGGCTCAAGTTGCAAAAAGAAAGGCCCATAGCTCATTGGTAGAGCATCTGCTTTGCATGCAGAAGGTCCTGGGTTCAATCCCTGGCACCTTAAGGTGTGTGTGTATGTGTGTGTGGGAGATTCCTGCCTGAAGTCGTAGAGAGTCACTGCCAGTCTGCATAGAATCAGACAGTACTGAGCCAGATGGACCAATGGTCTCACTTAGTATAAGGCAGCTTCTAGTGTTCCTAGCACCTCGGCCACTTACGTATCACCCCCCAAAAGAGAAAATGCATCACGAAAAAGAAAATATACAATTTGCATAAAATTGGTATATGTATAGATGCCAACTTAGGAATAATTACTAGAATTTAAATAGAAATATGGTCAGTCTGCAATCTAGGTGCTAACTGTTGATGGGGAACTTCAAGACTCCCGCTCTCTGTTCTGATTCGGGATGCCAGGCTGAGGGCCTGGAATGATTCTGCATCTTTAAGAGAAGAGAAAATTCAGCCAAGTGCAGGTGTTCTTGCAACAATGTAATGGGAAAAACCACAAGGTGGAATCCTCCCTTCCCCCTGCACAACTTTTAAAGATACAGAAGACTTCTTGGAGGCTGGGCCTGGCAACCAAGAGGTCTTCTGTATCTGTAAAAGTTGTGCAGAGGGGAGGGACAATTTCTCTTCTCTTTGGGGGCGACACTTCCAACTACAAACAGATCACTCTCCCCTATGCTGGTTGTCTAGAATGAAGAACTCTAACCAAAAATTATTGAGATGAGGCCCAGATTACTGCTGTATCCAGGAGCACCTTTGCCCAATTAAAACTGGTGCGCCAGCTGTGCCCGTTCCTGGACCTGCCTGATCTGACTAGGGTGATGCATGCCTTGGTTACATCCCACTTAGACTACTGTAACGCGCTCTACGTGGGGCTGCCTTTGAAGACTGTTTGGAAACTTAAATTGGTACAAAGAGCTGCAGCCAGAGTGCTAACCGGGGCTGGTTACAGGGACCATACAACTCCCCTGTTACAACAGCTCCACTGGCTGCCAATTTGTTTCCGGTCACAATTCAAAGTGCTGGTTTTGACCTACAAAGCCCTGTACGGCTCAGGTCCAGGCTCTTTGACAGATCGTATCTCCCTACATGAACCTGTCTGGGATTTGAGATCTTCAGGTGAGGCCCTTCTTGTGCTCCCCACACCTTCGCAAGTACATATGACGCGGATACGAGATAGGGCCTTTTCGGTGGCCGCCCCTAGGCTATGGAACTCCCTTCCGAGTGAGGTGCGATTAGCTCCCTCCTTGCCGTCTTTCCGGCGACAAGTAAAGACTGTTTTATTTCAACGGGCATTTGGGATAGAGAACGACCAAGATTAAATGTCATAGGATTGGTGTCTACAGTATATGATTTTATTATTTTAAATTGTCCGCTATTTTTAACGTATGTTTTATGGTTTTTAATTTTTCTCATAGTTTAATTCTATTTTAATTGTATATTTCTGTATGTTTTAATGGTGTTGTTTTTAGTTGTAAGCCGCTCTGAGTCCTATTGGAAAAAGGGCGGGGTAGAAATAAAGTTTATTATTATTATTTTATTATTTCTTCTCTTTTTCGACTGTCTGGGAGAGAGGAGACACCTTTGTCTCTGCTCTCTCCCTCCTGAGCCATGAGGGCAACTCCCAAACCTGGGCATTGCACCTCCAACTTACTTAGTTAGTTAGGACTAGGTATGCCTTTCCTATCTACTATGTATTTCTATAAATAAAGTAGCTTTTCTTATTTTACTAAGTCTTAAGTCTCAGCAATACTAATGCAGGGTAAAAGCCTGCCACTTATGTAAATGCACCCACTGGCACACACACATCTCAGACTGTTGACGATCTCTGCTAAAATATACAAATTTACATAATACCCTCTTGGCCCTATGTGTGTCCTCCTTTCCCTGTTGTCCTTTCTTCAATCACTGTTTGTCACAGTTTGGGATGCAGGTGGAAACAATGCGTAGGATCCAAAGGGGTCCATGGTGTTAGCGAAGTCACTAAGGCCCTGTCAGAACTATACATTTAAAACAGTATTACATATACAGATGGGGCCTTAAATAATGCAGATAGAGTCCAGAGAGAAAAGTCCTGATAACACTTTACTGAACAAACTGAACAAAAACAGTGTATAATTTGAGGAGAAAGGAATAGAGAGAGTTTTGTCTTTCTTAGGCAAGGCCTTGTACATAGCAGGGAGACATACAACCAAACATAGGCCACATCTGCACTATACATTTAAAGCACTATTATACCACTTTAAATAGTCATGGCTTCCCACAAAGAATCCTGGGGACTGTAGTCTGTGAATGGAGTTGTAAAGAGATCCCTGTTCCCCTACAATTCCCAGTGCTCCCTAGGAAGAGGAATTTATTAAACTGCTCTGAGAACTATAGCTCTGTGAGGGGAATAAGGATATCCTGACAACTCTCAGCACTCAGTAGACTACAACTCCCATCATCCCTGACCACTGTCCATTGTGGGTGGGGCTGATGGGAGTTGGAGCCTGACAACACCTGGAGGCTACCACAATGTCTGCTCTGTGGCAGACACTTATCTCCTTTGTCCAGGGATGGGGAGCCCATTTCAGCCCAAAGGCCACATTACCTCATGGACAACCTTCCAGGGGCCACATTGCAGTTATAGGTGTGGCCATAGTAGGTGTGGTCAGATATACACCACTCTTTATCCTCCATCCAGACAAGCAAGATGTATCATCACAATTCAAGGACATATTCCTGCTAGGTAAAATCACTTGAGTGTGGTGCAGAGCAGGGCCAGCAAGGAGTGTTGCTGGGAGGGGATCGCCTGAGTAGCATCCTGAGGCCTAGTGTTGGGAATAAACACCAACACATGCTACAACGGACCTGAACCAGTGGGGAGGTGACAGACAGAAAGGCAATCTAGTCTTCCCTCTCCTGATTCCTCCTCTAAAGTGTTTGTTGTTTTTGCAGGCTTTGCTCCTCCCCTTCCTCCTCTTCCTGTCTTTGTTCTGTTAGTTAGTTAGTAATGGCTCCCTGAATGCAGGCTACATGGCTACAGGGCTGGCTACAGGCATGCTGGGGCCCTTGGGCATCAGCTTGCCCTGCCCCCCATGCGCATGCATGTGCACATGCAGCCCCCCCCACACCCCTACCTACCTGTCTGATGTCTTTTACCATTGCCCTTAACAAAGATGGCAGCCACAGTTTCCCAAAGGGGATGGTGCCTCCGCCGCCATCTTTATTGATGGCATGCGTGCGTGCTACGCGCGCACATCTCTGCCATCAACTAAGATGCCGGCAGGGGCTTCAGTACCTTAGGGAAACCGCGGCTGCCATCTTCGTTAAGGGCAATGGTAAAAGACAGCAGACAGGTAGGTGGGGGGGCGTGGACCGCGGAAGGGGAGCTGAGGGGCCTCCTGTAGCTCCAGGGGCTGTCGGGCCAGTGCCCCACCTGGCCGCCCTTTAGAACCGGCCCTGCCTGGCTACTTCAGCATGTATGACTTACCTCTTTGTAGTAATAAACCTTAAGTTTATTTATTGTTTCAACTATCAGTCTTAACAGGCCGGTTATTTCTGCACTCTGCTGCAATGTATCCACAAAAAACTCTTAACACCTAGAAGGCTACATCCAGCCCCTGCCCCCGAGACTCCCCATCCCTGCCTTTGACCTCAAGTGGTCTGAGAACATAAGAAGAGCTTCTAAGAAGACCGGATATTCTTCTAGTCTTGCATCCTGTTTCCTTCCACTATAATGGGTTTTGTATGTTTTCGAAGTGCAACAAAAGCCTGAAAAACTTGTTTATTAAAGAAGACTGTGGGATAGGTGTACACACTATGAGCAATGACATCTGTTCCATACCAATTCCAGCACTGGGAAAAAAATATTGTATGACTCCATCCAACAGGGACAGATGAGGAGGTTGGAATTGCCCTAGGTTAGAACAGGGATGGCCAGCAGGTCGATAGGATGCGACCCTGACGCCAGGTGACCAGTGTAAATAAATGTAAAATGGCTGACACTCCTTTTGTGTTACGAAAGAATACGTCCCCCCTCCTTTTTTTTTTTGCCAGGAGTTTTTGTCTCCTTTTGTCAACATCAGAATAGCAGGATTGCATTTGCCCTTCTTGTTACAAGAAGATGTGAGCCATGTGCAGTAATATGTCTGAAAGCTGAAGAAGGGGGGAAAGATAATATTATGATCTCTAGTGCTTTTATTTGTGAGAACAGGCTAAGACTGCCCTTGAGATATTACTCCAGCAAATATGTATGCTTTCCTTTCAAACCCTTAATAGAGTCTAGAGCTGGAAAGTTAAGGTTTTCTGAGTATACAATTGCAAATGTGCTCCTGGCTGTCAAAATTCACAATGTGTATTTTTTTCCCCAAGCTAGACTCCTTTGACCTTTTAAAAAATGTGAAGCATGTTCACAGATCATAAATTTCACCCTGTCTCTCCCCTCACTTTTTTTTTACAGCTGAAGTTATTCCATAATTGAGTTGAAATGAATAACTGCACTGGGCATGATCCAGCCAAAGTTAAGCACTTTTAAGCACCATCGATTGGGATGGGAGGAAGTTCAGTTCATGCTCAGCTCTTCCAGTCAAAAGAATGGGGGCAAAAGTGGCATCCAATGAGATTTCTCATATTGCCTACATAGAGAACTAAATCAGCTTTTTTCACACCCTATACCAGCTTTCCTCAACCTGGTGATGTTGAAGTTCAATTCCCATCAGCCTCAACCAGGGATGGAAAGGTCTGTCTGTTTCTGGTCTCTCAGTTTCTCATTTTTCCAATCTTAAATTCAGTTCTCCACATTTCTACAGCACTTTGCGATTTTTTTAAAAAAAATCCTCATGAAAATTCTCCAGCATTTTAGTGTGAATTTCTCCTAATAAACATATTGTCGTAGGCGCCTTTGACTAATGCAACGTTTCTGTAAGCAATGTAACCTGATACGATGCTTTTTTGTATTTTATTTTCACTCATATATTCATTTTTAAACACACTGTCCCCTAACAAATGTATTTTCGTAAGCATTGTTTGGTTGGCGAACTGCATTGCAAAATTCTAATAAGTGCAAATTTAGAAGGATGGATGTGTTTCGGTTCTGATATTGTTTTGGAAAGTGTGAGTTTGATAGATTCTGCTTGAAATGCAACCTGAATCACACTTCTTGACCATCCCTAGCCCTAACCAGCATGGCCATGCTGGCTGGAGTTGTTGGGAACTGTAGTCCAGTCGCATCTGGTTGGGAAAGGTTGTCCTAAACTTTGTCTGCATCATTGAGATGCAGAGTTTATTTCAGAGCTGTTATCCTGGAATAATAACCTCAATTTAAATTGAGTGGTCCCATTTGGGCTACTCTCTCATAACGCTAGAACTCGTGGACATCCAATGAAGCTGAATATTGGAGGTTTCAAGAAAGACAAAGAAAATGCTTCTTCACACAGTGCATAGTTAGTATGGAATTTGCTCCCACAGGAGGAAATGATGGCCACCAACTTGGATGACTTTAGAAGAGGATTACCCCCATACATGGAATATAAGGCTCTCAATGGCTACTAGTCATGATGGCTATGCTCTCTCTCCACTGTCAGAGGCAGTATGCTTCTGAATACCAGTTGTTGGAAACCACAAGAAGGCAGCGTGCTGTTGCACTCAGGTCCTGCTTGTGGGCTTCCCAGGGGTATCTGGTTGGCCACTGCGAAAAGAGGATGCTGAACTAGATGGGCCACTGGCCTAATTCAGCAGATGGGCTCCTGTAATGTTCTTATGTTCTCAGATATGAATAGAGATGTCTGTCTGAAACTCAGGAGAGCAGATCGCTAGTCAGTGTAGCTCACCAGTAGTCTGACTCAATATAAGGCAGCTTCCTATGTTCCAAACTGAGCTCAAGCTCTGCAAACTAATTTGCAGGACTCAGAAAGCCCACCAGAGAGGTGAATCCTACAACTCCTGAAATTCTTCTTCATCTCAAATTAAAATGTGAGCAAGATAATAGTACCTGGATCCTCCCTGCCCATCTTTACTGCCCTCCCCCATCCCCCAGACCCATCTCTGTCACCTCCATTCACAAAACACACTTCTCCATTTCCTTTCCTCACCCAACCTTGACAGCAGTGAGAGCAGCAGCAAAGATGCTTAGGAGAAAAGAGGAGGGAAGGGTTTGTCCCTCCCACTTCTCCCTCCCCCTGCTCCATTGCCTAGCAGCATGGTTGGCAAAGGTAACCATAGGACCCAGGAATCAGGACTGAAGGAACCTCTGGCAAATGCCATCTGTGGATCCTGACCCATCCTTGATGCTTATTCTACCCCTCTTTAAAATCTATGGCTTCTATGTGCCATTTTATTTATTTATTTATTTACTTATTTATTACATTTATACCCCACCTTTCTTTCCGTGCTAGAAACCCAAGGCGGCTTACATATGGTTCCCAGGTGGTGTCCCATCCAGGCACTGGCCAGACCTGACCCTGCTTAGCTTTAGCCTTCAGACCATAGCCTTTGAATTTTGAATTTGCCACCCAATGCCCTAGAGGTTGGGTCACTCCAGAGCATTGTGGGAATGGGATAGGGATGAGGAAGTAGGCCCTGATCCAGCAGATTCTTAATATGATGCCTCTAAGGAGGTATTTTCTGATATTTTTTATTGATGAGGTTCTGTTTGATGTTTGAAACATTTTTGTGATTAATGTATTGTTTTATGTTGTTAGTCACCCTGTATTCCTCTTTGGAGGGACAGAATATAAAAATGACAGATAAATAAATAAAACTGTTGCAATTATGTGCATATTAATTCCCTTCCACTGACTTCAGTGGGCCTTATTTCTGATGACTGGTGCAATCCAGTTAGCCTACCACCACGGCTAAACCTGGAATTGATTTTGCAAGGCCAAGTTCCAGCCCTTAAGAAAGAGAGGGAAAAGGGCATTAAAGGGGAGTTCATAATAATTAATGTTCCAACTCAAACTGCCCTTCAATTAATTGACCCTTATTCACACACACACACCCCCAAGTTGCCTCTAGGAGAACATGATTTTGTTATAAGCAGAACTGCCTTTGAAAAGGGTTCAGGAAGTTCACATAGTACAAAACTAGATTAGTGTGACCGCACACTGGGATTATATCTTCCAGCTCTAAAAGGACTCAACTAGCCGCTGGTCCAGTTCCAAGCCCAGTTCAAGGTGTCAGGGCTTTCCTATAAAGCTCTAAACAGCTTGGAACTCAGGATATTTTTGGACAGTAGACTGATGCCCCTTGGCACTAGTACGGCGGAAGACAGGGCAGCCAACAGTAGGGGGAGCCAGTGACAATGACAGGCAGAATCAACTCTTTCTAGTTTGGTCCTCTGCTAAGTTCTACAGGGGGCAGCACTGAGACTAAGGAGGAGGGAACTGACAGGCGGTGCTACCCTTTGGACTGGTGGTAAGGAAGAGGATAGGCAGAGGGAGGTTGGTGGGGCTGGGCCCCATTTGCCCCAGTGAACCAGCCTTTACTGTTTTCGGCTGCAGTGCCCCACAAGGAGATTCAGCCAGCACCCTCTTTGTTCTCATCTAGACCAGAGCTTGGAAAAGTTACTTTTTTTGAACTACAACTTCCATCAGCCCCAGCCAGTATGACCACTGGACTGGGCTGATGGGAGTTGTAGTCCAAAAAAGTAACTTTTCCAAGCTCTGATTTAGACACAAGGTTAAAACTGCAACCCTATGCCCACTTATCTAGGAATAAGTTCCATTGAACTCAGTGGGGCTGACTTCTGCCTAGTTGTTCAAATGATTGCACTGTAAAGTCGTTTTGTTCACCCAAACCTTTAACGAGTTGTTGGTTGATTTCTTTAAACCAATTCCTGCTTTTTGTTGCTTTATTGTAATTCTAGTAGATGCTGTTTTATTGGTATTATGCTTTTATGTGATTGTAAAGCACCCTGGAATCAATGGTGGTATATAATTTTAAAATTAAAAGAAAAGAAAGTCTGCTTCAGGTGGGCTCCCTTTTTTATTTCTCTGTGAAACTGTGAACTCATAAGAAATGAGAAAGCTCTTGATTGTTTTCATGATGATTTAACCCAGAATAAGGTAGAGGTGAGTTCATAGCCCCAGTGTGGCTATGCTAAAGAGAATCAGAGAAACAACCGAGTTTGCAGGTTATTATGCCAGGATGAGCGCTTGTATGGGCAGGATGTTAATACATGCAAATATTTAATGCTTGATTATTTAAATCTTCTTTGTATCCAAGTGCACTGGCCACAATCCAGAAACATGTTTAAGTTGCTGTAGATTGTGCTATTTACCTGTAAATCCCTGCCCCACAACGCACTCTTGCCAATGAAACCATGGGCTTGATTTAGTGATTAACATTAGTCTTCTTAATTATTAGCGTAATCTGAACAATCCACTCTGCAATTCAGGATACATATGTAGGGTTGGATCCAGTCTAACAAAAAGGCCCTTGCTTTAGCGACATCAGTGCTCTGATGTCAGTAGTGCTGTAAAGAGGGTGAATCAGGAGAAGACATGTATTTGCAGGGTCCTTAGACTTCCCAGGTTGCTCTCCAGACATGCCCCCAAACCAGGAAATAAACAACACCAGCGCTTTCATTTATTTCCTTCCCATTGTTTCCATTAGAAGGGATATTTGTTGTTATGGGGGGGGGGATGGAGGAGTGTAAAAGTGCTTTTCCATCCTAACTTCTGCCCTGCGAGGGAGAGCCTGCCAGGGCCTATTCAAGTGGATGAACCACCTTCAGCCCCGCCCCCAACTTTAGAATTGAAGCCTAAGATAGTTGAAATTAGTTCCTCTTAAAATCAGTGGGACTTAAGTCATGACTGACTTGTCCCACTTATTTTAATGGGACCCTAACCAACAGAATGGAGATCATCAGACTTATCTCTATACCAAATGGTGCTCCAGGCAAGGAGGGGGTCTTTGCCATCCTCGGTCCATTTGTTCAACTTTTTCAATACTTTAATTTTTAAATTTGCATTTGTAAATCCATTCCTTGATTTTGATGCACAGTTTGCATGCATGATTTATCCCTGTCAAATAAAGCAATATATTTGGACTCATGGATCTGATTACAGTCACTCACGTGGTTGGTCAAATAGGCACTGATCTCATGCATTTTCACACAAATTAAAAAGCAGAGAGGCACAATTGTTAATACATCATTGGTGATAGAGCTCAATGTTGCCAGCTTTAGAGGTTTAAAATGGACTTTGGGGGCTATTTGTTCCAGTTATTAGCCAAATGCACACATTACACTGTCATCTAGAATGATAATGGCTTATGAAACCGGCTTGCTGAAACTAACCACTTCTAGTGTTAACCAAAATTCTGGGTCTAGGTGACGTGGCAAATTGTGGTTAACTAAAAGTGGAAGGAAAAGCATCCAAATTCCTTCCCTCAGGAATGTGGGAGGAATAGAGGGGAGCTCAGAACAGAAGCCCAGGAGGAGGATAGGGTCATTCATGTTGCACTAAACCACAGTTTAGCATGATGTCTGAACATAACCACTGATTGATATTGAGCAGTAATCAGCTATTGAATGGACAGGAATTAATGAGACTGGGCTGTGGAGCAGGAAGCTCTTGTGTCAATCTCACGTCTGCCAAGAAGTCACTGCGTGGCCTTTGGGAAGCTATTTTCTCTTATACTCAGTCACCCCATCTTCACTATAAATTTAAAGCATAGTTGTTAGGAGATGCCTATTCCCCTCACAGAGCTACAATTCCAAGAATGGTTTAACAACCAATTCCTCTTTCCAGAGAACTCTGGGAATTGCAGCTCTGTGATGGGAATAGGGTCTCCTAAGAACTCTCAGCATCCTTTACAAACTACAGTTCCCGGGATTCTTTGGAGGAAGCCTTGACTGTTTAAAGTGGCATGACACTGCTTTAAATGTATTTATTTATTAATTAGATATATATCCCGCCCTTTCTCCCAGTAGGAGCCCATGGCAGCATAAATGTAGAGTAAGATGAGTCACCCGATCTGCAATAATCCACTTTAACTGCACAAACCTAAATGTCTGGTATGCGATTGAATCCCTCCTGCAAAAGACTGAGTCTGGAGGTGACCTGAGGCAGATGGGAGTCCACCATGCCTGGTGCAGTCAAACAGACTTTCACCAACTGACCTGTGAGCTGCTCTAAAAAAGAGGCGGAAAGTAAAGACTTTTAAATAATGTGTTTTAAAAACATCTGAAAGTGAGTGAAATGCCTCTCTTTCATTTTTATTTAGCAGTATTTACCATCCTTTGTCCTGGAATGTTTTCCGAATCTTTATCCTGACATTAATTGTACAATTTTGTAAGGGTTAATGGACGCCATTAGCAAAGAAGGATTCAGCACGTAGACCAGAAGGAGGCGCAAGCGCAGAGGATTGCTCTGAGAATGGAAAATTACCAGCTATACAGTTATGTTTTGTGCAACACACTCACCAATGTATCTTTTCTGTTGTCTGTAACCCAATAAAAGAGCTGTGCCTCAGCTGTCAGGAGACACAGTTTGGAGAACAAATTCCCCTGTGTCTCTGCTAGCAATAAAGTCATCTGATGAACCGAACTTGGGCCTGAGACTCCAATTCTTACCTTAACATTTTGGCGCCCAACGTGGGGCAACCGAGGTCAAGGGTATTTCCCCTTGCCCTATAGCGGAGTTCTCGGTCAGGGATATTTCTCCGGCACCTTCCTTGGGCCGTGCGGTTCCCCGGATCACTTCACTACTCTGCAGGGAGCGCGCCTTCAGCATTTGCTGATGCCCGGCTGGGCTAGGAAGGGGTCGGGGAGCGACGCGGAACCAACGGAGGCTTTCCAGAAGTTCGGTCCAGATCACTTTAAACCAGTACCGGAGGTGTTCACCGTCAGGCGAGTATTGAGGGATCCCTTTCTGTTCTGTCCTGTTTCTGCCTACCAGACGATCCCAGTGGATCGAAGGGGGGTCTGATCAACCTCCATTTCTGTTTCTCTGTCGGGAGGTTTGGGAAGGGGGGTTTCTTGTCGAGTGCTTGGTGAGTGTGTGACTGACCGCTCGATTTCCACGTCTGGCCGTTGGACGCACTAGTCCTGGGACGCCTTCGGGTGTCTTGAAAGTCCGGGGGATGTGGGCAGCGGAGCGTGCCTGTAACCTTTACCTTAGCAAGTCGCTTCCTCCAATTCCTATAGGCGACTTGTGTCCTGTGCCCCCTCCCTTCTCTGTGTGTTATCCACTATCCTGAATTGATTAGGTTAGGAAAGAGTTAGGTCAGGATGGGGGGAGGCTCTTCAACCCCTTTGGCTCTCATGGTCAAACACTTTCCTGAAGTCTTTGATACCAGTATTTGCAATGTGCAGACCATGAAGACTAAATGTTCCTGGGACTGGCCTAGACTTGGGCCCTTAGTGGACTGGCCAGCAGAGGGCACTTTCTATGGCCCCATCATTTCCCGCCTCTGGAATGTAGTTACAGTGGAAGGCAATCCCGGATGCCCTGAAGATATTCCTTATGTGAAAGGGTGGAGGAAAGTGGCAAGTAATCCGCCACCTTGGGCAAAGAAGTGGGTGGAGAATGCCGCCACAATTATGTTAACTCAGGTCAAGAAGACTTCTAAAACAGGCCGCGAAATAAGCCAGAAGGCCAAGATGCAGCCTGATCTTGATTATACTATCACCTGGCAACAGAAGACTGCCTCAGAAGGCCAGGCCGAGAAACCAGAAAAACCTGTTCTAGAAAATCAACCTGAAGAATTACCCCCGCCGTATGTGTGCCCCTGTCCATCTTCGGCACTGTTAACTCCGTTACCCCTTATAACTGAGACGCCAGAAAAATCCTTGTACCAGCCCTTACCCAGAGCAGAAAGCCAAGGAAGCCCTTTAGAAGAGGGCATCGAGAGTCTCCAAAGGTCCGTTTGATTAATAGAGAAGGAACTAGGGAAGCCCAACCCCGAGAATATCCATGAAAGAAATTCCGAAGGCTCTAAAATCCTGCCTGTTCGCACCGTCCCAGCCATGGTTCCTGCCCCAGACCCAATTGATCCCGGCAAAGTAGCCTATAAATCAGTCAGTACTTTCACGTATGTGCCATTCAGCTCCTCCGATTTGCTTAACTGGAAAAATCATGGACCATCTTATGAGGAGGAACCGGAGAAATTTGTGGATATGGTTGAAGGCATAGTGTCAGCCCAGAACCCCACCTGGTCCGATATACAACAGCTACAGGGATATTTGATGACTACTGAGCAAAGAATGCAAATTCAGACTAACTTAGAAGAGGCTGCAGGCAAGATTGCCAGGCAGGAAGGAGTGAGAGATGAAGATCGAACAATGTATATAGCCAGATATGCTCCGACTGTGAACCCTCGATGGGACCTTTCTAGTGGGATGGACCGCACCGCTATGCATCAGTATCAACAAGCCTTTGTGGAAGCAGTGAAGAAAGGACGAAAGCGAATGATGAACATGCAAAAGATCCACGATGTAGTCCAGGAAAAGGATGAGAGCCCTGGGGCTTTTCTTGAACGACTTTTTAAGGCATACCGGAGATACACCCCCATTGACCCTGAGGATGAAAGGAACCGACAGACAGTGGCGCTGGCCTTCGTGTCCCAATCAGCACCAGACATCAGAAAGAAGTTACAGAAGGCCGAGGGCTTTGAGGGAATGCCCCTCAGTCAGTTGAAGGTCCTAGCAGATAAAGTATTTCTCAGTCGAGATGTGGAAGAGAAGCGGGAACAAGTGAAACGGATGAAGGAAAAAGCTAATCTTCTTGCAGCTGTCCTGAGGCCCCAGGAGTCACGGGAACAATTCCCACACCCTCGTCCATCTTTAGGACGTAATCAATGTGCATATTGTAAAAAGGAAGGCCACTGGAAAAACGAATGTTCAGAAAGACCCCGGGAGCAGTGGAGAAGTTATGGCCGAGGCATTAGACCCGGCAGGGGCTGAGGTCAGGAAAGGGGATGAGGAGGGCTCAACCCTCAGGCACTATCGTCTTCCCAGATGCAGCAGCCTGCTCGGACCATGACTACAGAGGACTATTATGCAGAAGACTGAGGATGCCTGTGGGGCATTCTGCCTCCCGACCCCGTACTGGAAATCACTGTGGGAGGCAGGAAAATCAAGGGCCTTCTGGACTCCGGAGCTCAGCGTTCGGTCCTCAATGTGCTGCCTGTTGAATTACCCTTAAAAAAGAAAACCTGTATACCTGTTATAGGGGCGGGAGGACGAATTCTTCAACCCCCCAGTTGAACTAGTGTATTAACAGCATCACAGTCAATCAGAGATGCTCCTCTGGTTTCTCTATAATCTGTAAATTGTGGAAGGTAGTAAAGCATTTTACTTCCCCAATGAAAGTTCTTTCTGGACATTATCGTCTTTGTTACTGTAATTAGGAGCCCCCCCTTAATTTCACGCATTCTCTGTTGTGGGACAGATCTTGTACGAATGAATAAGTCCTTCATCACAGTGCAATCACTTCGCTTTTATCAGTCATCCCTGTAAGGTAACAGAGCTTAAGAATAAGCTTTGCTGGACCTGTCATGACAAATCAGACCCTCAAATTGCACCTCAGGAAAATGTGCGCCGAAACAAAGATTAAATGGATTCAGATGTTACCTGTAGCTTTGTTACACATGAGATGTACACCTGGTGCTAATGGTCTTACCCCCTTTGAACTGGTTTATGGAAGACCCCCTCCCTTACCTGCGACAGTAGAGACTTTAGCCCTGAGGGGAGAGATAAACCTGAAATGCATCTTAAAGGAATTGAATCAAACTGTTTTGGAAATAAGTCAATATACTGAACAGAGCCCCTTGGGACTCACTACTCCTGCCCACGGGTTCCGTCCCAGCAATGCAGTATGGGTCAAGAGTTATAAGGAAGAGGCTTTGGGAAAAACTTGGGAGGGCCCGTTTATTGTCCTTTTAACTACTCCTACTGCCTTAAAGGTTGAAGGGAATCCCACGTGGATCCATTGGAGCCGTGGTAAACCAGCTTCTTCGGAGGGATGGACGGTTACCAACCAGAGAGGCCTGAGGATGACCCTGAGAAGGGATGCCACCACGCGGGACGCGACGGGAGAAGCCTCCTCGGGACCGGCAACCGAGAGAGCGAAATAACAGAGGGCGCTGCATCCCCTACCGTCCTGGATAGAGTAGTGGGACACCGCCCGAAGATTCAGATTTGCCCAACTTCAACTAGAATGCCCTGTTGTAAATTATCTTATTTGATTATACTGTTCCAGTTTGGGGTTATTCTAATGCTGCTGTTGTTTCCCCCCCACTGTGAAACGGCTACCCTTCCATCCTGCAGGATTTGTATTAAGACTGTTAGGAACCATAACAATATCCAGGACACTCTAGTTTATCAGAGTAAATTCAGTTGTAAAGGGACATCTGTCACATGCCAGTTTCGTAATGTTAGTTACTCAGCCTGTATTCAGGGAAACCAGACAACTTGTTATGACCCCAAAGAAAGTCCTGACCAATGGTGGCTTCAGGTGAGGGAAGGCACGCAGAGTGGAAGAGTACTGTTCCAGACCAGATTAGCAACCCCTAATACTACAGCATGGGTTAAAATCGAACCTTGTGAGATTTCAAAATGGCCTGACCAATGTGGAAATCATGATTGGGAAAAGTCTTATACGTGGAATGATAAATACATCTGCCCGGAAAAAGGAATAAGTACTGAATGTACAAATCAGTGTCCTTATTGGAACTGTGTAGGCTGGGCCACTTGGCAAACTACCGGGATAAGTGCTCACCTTTCCAAGGTCACGGTACAAAGTGACTGCGGGCCTCGGAAGTGTAATTATGTAAATTTTACTATTAATAATCCACAGGCCTTTTTGAGTAAATTTGGGCAACATTTTGGGTTACGCATTCATGGAACAGGCAGAGATCCGTTGGGATTGTTCTATCTGAAACTTGTTCAGCTAACAGAGACAGGCCATACCTTGCAGCAAACCTTCTTCTCCGATTTCTGGGAGGAGATGAATACTCCTTTCCAGGTACCTGAAGTGGCCAGAAATTTGTTTATTACTTTTGTAGAAACTGTGGCCACCACTTTAAACGTCAGTAATTGTTATGTTTGTGGGGGAACTCAGATTGGAGATCACTGGCCCTGGGAAGCTGCTGAATTGAATGTTAGTCAGCTTTATAATACCACCAATATCACAAACCCCCATAGTCAATGGATGTTGAAGGCTACTCTTGTTGGTCGTTGGTGCGTACAAAGGATCTCCCCCGGAGCCCCACAGATAGGTCAGATGCCTTGTGAGACCATGACCATTTTGAATCAGTCTGCAATTAGTTATTGGCCCAATGCCTCTGTGATTCCAGTTAATCTGTTGTGGACAGCAGAGTTAAAGTTAAGGTTAAATTTGTCAGTTATTAATAATAAGTCTTGGAAAGCGTTACCAGGATTTTACTGGGTTTGTGGGAAATATGCTTATTCAGAGTTACCCGAACCTTGGGAGGGGACTTGTACTCTAGGAGAGGTCAGACCATCCCTCTTTCTCATTCCCCTCAGTGCAGGAATTCGGTTAGGACATCCATTGTATGGTAGGAAAAAGAGGATGACAGTTAAGATTGGTGACTGGAAGGATGATGAGTGGCCCCCTGAAAGGATAGTTCAGTATTATGGACCTGCAACCTGGGCCCAGGATAGGTTATATGGATATAGAACCCCAATCTACATGTTAAATAGAATAATTCGGTTACAGGCAGTGCTTGAACTTATAACAAATGAAACTGCGAGGGCTTTGACTGCTCTGTCTAAAACACAAACCCAACTTAGAAATGCTGTGTACCAAAATAGACTCGCCCTTGACTACCTGTTGGCAACGGAAGGAGGGGCTTGTGGGAAGTTCAATTTGACTAATTGTTGCTTACATATTGATGACAATGGAAAAGTAATAGAAGATATAACAGATAAAATAATTAAGCTTGCACATGTGCCGGTACAAACATGGAAAGGATTTGAGTGGGCAGAAGGGCTGGGTCCGTGGTTCCAATGGATAGGAGGGATAAGAGGTGTTATTGGAACATTAATTGTAGGAATTCTGATGTGTGTTTTGTTACCCTGTATTCTACCTCTGATAATGCGAGGGTTAAGGAACATGATGGAAAGCATAGCGGACAGGAGAACAGCAGTGCAGCTAATGGCGTTGTATGAATATAGGTTCATACCTACCTGTAAGAATGATACTCCCCAAACCTCTTAGCGAGGTCAATGAAGTATCAAAGGGGGGATTGTAAGGGTTAATGGACGCCATTAGCAAAGAAGGATTCAGCACGTAGACCAGAAGGAGGCGCAAGCGCAGAGGATTGCCCTGAGAATGGAAAATTACCAGCTATACAGTTATGTTTTGTGCAACACACTCACCAATGTATCTTTTCTGTTGTCTGTAACCCAATAAGAGAGCTGTGCCTCAACTGTCAGGAGACACAGTTTGGAGGACAAATTCCCCTGTGTCTCTGCTAGCAATAAAGTCATCTGATGAACCGAACTTGGGCCTGAGACTCCAATTCTTACCTTAACAATTTCAGGGAAATTACTACCACACCGATGGGGACTCATCTCTCATGTAAATGCCTTCCTAAGCTTTTAATGATTTTTCTGCTTGACAGACCCCTCCTTGACATTGTCAGCCACTGCAGGCCCTGCTAAAGCAGTGCTCAGAATATGCAACAAAAGGTAAGGGACCCTTAATGAAATCCACAAGCTCACCATTAGATTCCCCCCCAATTTTAGCAAAGGAGAGAGAGAGAGAGAGAGAGAGAGAGAGTCCATCACACCATATCATCTAAAAAGAGCAGCGGGGAGGCAGTGCAAATGGTAAAGGAGTTGGACACATTCTGCCCTTTGTAATTCAAGCTCTGCAGTTAAACCAGAGGCCAATCAAGCCCCTCCAGGCCTCTCTACCGGCCCTTGGGATTTTGCCCAGGCCACACCTCCTCTCTGCAGGCCACATCTCTCACTGCCTTGCTCTAGTGGCAGGTGGTGGCTCAATGACAGTGGGTCAGTGGAACCTGCCCCTGGTATTAGTCCGAACTTTCAAGCCCCTGTCCAAGGTGTGAATGGATTCCACTGCACCACTGACATGGAGCCACCAGCTGCCGCTGCCCTGCTCCATACCTTTCTGAGTGCGTTTGCCTGGCTGGAGAGTGTTTTTGAACTGTAATGACGCCTTTTGCTTGCCTGGATGGAGGATGGAGAGCTGTGTGTGGGTGAGTGTGTAACCCTCTGACTTTTGTGTGCCTGGAATGTAGCACACCCACTTTTGCCTCTGGTACATGTCCCTGCAGAAGGTTGCCCATGAGAGAATGAGGCCCTTGGGCTGAAAAGGATTCCCCAGCCCAGAGTTAAGCCCTGGACCTAAAGAGTGCGGGAAGTAAGTTCACATTATGTTTGTTTGTTTGTTTATTCATTTGTCACTTTCCACACAAAAACAGTTTCAAAGAGAGTTACAGATCCATAAAATACACAAAGTTTGCAAACATTTAAAAATAAATGCATCAAGAAAATACAAGAAAAGAATATTTTCTCTAAAAAAAGTGTTCATCCAACAATAGTCAAAGCACAAAGCCTACCCCACCCAAGTAAATGATGAACACAAGCCAGAAATCATACTGCAGTATGATCTCAACCAAAACTCTGGGTGAAGCATTAAAAAATGTATCTTCCCACCTCTAGCGTGAAGCAAGGATAGCAAGATTTGCCACTTTTGTCAGTTTCTCATTTCTCCATTCTTAGGTTCCATTCTCAACGCTTCTGCAGCAATTTGCGACTTAAAAAAAAAACCTAACGAAAATTCTCCAGCATTTTAGTGCAAATTTCTCCTAATATACACGTTTTGTAGGCAGCTTTGACGAATGAACACGTTTTTGCACCCAACGTCTCTTCACATAATGCATTTTATGTTATTTTCATTCATATATTCATTTTTATGCAACCCTTCCCCTAACATATGCACTTTTTGTAAACACTGTTAGGTTGGTGAACTGCATTTCAACATTTGAATATGTGTGAATTTCGAAGGATGGTTTTGTTTCCATTCTCATATTGTTTCAGAAAGTGCAGATTTGATAGATTTGGCTTGAAATGCAAAATGAATCACATTTCTCGCTCATCTTTTTCTGTGCTGTATTTTGAAGACTGAGGTGCAAATCAATGCTATGAATCAGTCTTCAGACTTTGATTGGTATGATCAGTAGATGAATCAACTAAAACGTTTGTTAGTTAATTATCTAAAGCTTTGGCAACTTTAAATCAGAGGCCAGTTTTATTCAATGGACTGACATTTAAGGGAACACTTCTTTGCAAAGCTATTTGAGTGCTATTACAATTGGGGATGAAAAATAAAATATTAAAGATGGCCTTTCTGCCTATCAACACGTGTTTATTTTTTAATTAAATTGAATTGTTTCACGCTTCCTTTCATACTTCAAAAAGGCACCAATGTATATCTAGCATATTTCAATTAAACTGATGAATCATTTTTAAAAAGAGATGATTAATCCAGTAAAATGCTTTCATCCATGGACAGCCCTAGTAGGCGATCAAGGTTTTGTTCAGAGGATATTAGTACTCTGATTTTATTTGTAGCTACAAAGGAAAGCTTCCCTTTTACTAAACACTCTGTTCACTAATAAGCAAAAAAACCCTTGCAGTTTAAGAATGTACCTATAGCCAACAGATATTGCTACCAAATTTTAAAAAACAGGGAAATTGGGCAGCTGTAGTGAATGCACCAGGAGAGCAGGAGACCTGACCTTCTCTTTGAGATATTGGACTGCCCTACAAATTTGTCAAAATGCAAACACAATTTAGGTTGGTCTTTCACAATCCAATCCACTTCCTGTGTAGCTTGGAAGAATTTGGTAATATGTGCCTCTGAGCATATGGTGAGTGGTGGCAACACCTGCAGTCAGCCCAAATAATAGAAACAAGACATTGTGCTGTGCCAATCTTGATTTAGCAGGGAGGATGCAACAATATTAAGATAGTTAATGTACTTCAAATATTCACTTTAAATATGTTTGCAATTTTAGTGAAGTTTCCTATAGTAAATTATTTTCTTTTGCTTCTGTTTCTGTGAATATGTGAAGTATAGCAACACTTTGCAAAATTTACACTAAAAAACCTCCAAAACCAATTGTGGAATAACGGAATTGGCTATTCTGCAGAATAGTCTCCGGTAGACATGAGGAGTATCTTAGTTTGCACAAGATAAAACAGTGGGAAATGAAATATATTCTAGAAAATTTCTAGGTGTGCTCTATGTTTTTAATTGACCATGCCCATCCTTCATTAAATGGAGTGGTTTCAGCATAGCAGGCTGAATACATGCATCTTGTGCAGGCCAAGTTTGTTTTTTCCAACAGCTAGAGTCATTGCTTAAGTAGCAACATATTGTAATCAGTCTGATTTTACATCAAACTGCGGTTCCAGATTCAACTGTTAATGCACCCAAAATAGAAACAGAATATAACCTCCAGTTTGAAACACAAAAGGCAGTCTTCACCATCATATGACATTGACCAATAAAAAGGCTTTGAAAATAATAAAAATACATTTGATACAGATTTGTAGAGTAGTTTGTGAAGGGTGCTAAGATTTGTTAGGAGACTGTTATTCATCTCTCAGAGCTCCAGTTCCCAGAATTCTCTGGGAAGAGGGACTGACTATTAAACCACTCTGGCCATTGGAGATCTGTAAAGAGAATAGGAGTCTCTTGATTAGCAAAGCCAAACATTGACAGTTGGTTCTTACTGAGCATGCCTGTGCTTATCATTGACGCCAGTGTTAATTTTCTTAAATTAATTTAAAAAATGCATTTATTTGACTTGTTTCGACCTTTCGATGAAGGTCAGAGTATGGGGCAAGGTCAGTAACAGGATTACAGGTACTCTGTGAACATGGCTGATTTTTAATTAATTGCAACAAATTATGAGACCACTGACAGAAAAAAGTGCAACAGGGGTCTGGATATTTTTACTCTTGTTTTAGATTTTGAACTGTGTATTGTCTCTGAGTGTTTTGTGTATTGCCATGAAAAGTTATAGGGTTGTTAAGCAAGCATTTCTGCATTCAGGACTATAAGTTTTGTAAGATTTTGTTTTGAAATGAGCTTATGGGAAGCAGCAGAATGGTAAATTTTCAATTTAACATGGTGGAATGCAAAAAATCCATGCCGGCTACAGTATATAGCCACTCTCATGGCTGTATAATTCCTAATATGGTATCCCTATGCTAATTATCCCATAGTGATATTGGCTAAAATTGCTGATGTGGATAGTTTCAGATAATTCAAACAAATTTGCCCTAGTGTCATAAAATACCAGCTTTCACAGCATGTGGGTACATACTATATCAGCCTTTCCCAACTGGTGTGCCTCCAGATGTTGTTGGACCACAATTCCCATCGGCCTCAGCCATTGGAAATGGTGGCTGAGGATGATGGGAGTTGTGGTCCAACAATATCTGGAGACACACTGGTTGGGAAAGGCTGTACTATATGTTCACCCCCAAAATGGCCCAATGTAAAAACATGTTTTAAAATAACCACCATAAACTTTAGCATAACTTTATGCTTCCTTGGACAGCACCTTGGACAGTTCTTTGAAAGATCGGACTAAAACCTGGAGCAGATTCCACTGCCCCACTGATTTGGAGCCACCAGCTGCTACTGGTGGATCTCCTGCTGTCATGTGTGATTTGGCCCTCAATGTCTCATCTTTTGGGAAGGAAGAACAGTCTATAAATGTGTGCAGAAAGAGCTGGTTTCTGAATTTTTAAAAAATGAACAGAAAAGTCTGGTGCATTTTGGGTCACACTATGCAGCACATCATATTTTGTTTAACTTGCTGTTTATCTCAACTTTTAAAAACTCACATTCCCCCTTTAGTTAACATAAAACCACGCTCCCACACTCCTTCAAAACTGGCTCCCCTAATCATTTTATTTGAATTTTCAAAAGGATTGGAATATCATGACTTTTATTATAAATAAAATGTTGGACTTAATAATAAAAAACGAATCAAAGTACTTATACATGTTTGTTTCTTTGTAGCCATTTTGAGATAATCCAATGCCCTGCAATAAAAAGCATTATTTTTGTTCTTGTTTGCACTGTGATTTTGTATTGCATATACAAGATAGCTCGTGAGATGATATTGAGCTACTGTGCAACTGTAACGACGTGCAGAACATGCAATAGGTTGTGTATGATTTCCCCACCTTCCAATCATAACATTTCATACTTTAATATTTTAATATACTTTATTTTTTACTAATCACAGGCCCACAGGGTTGAAAAACACTGATCTACAAGTTGTGTTTTAACACTATCCCATTCTTGATTGACTATCTGTAGTCCAAGCTGCCTTTGACTTGTTGAGATGATTTAATTTTTTTAAAAAATGAATAAATCTGTTTCTTTTTTATTTTAATTAATCTTTATTCCTTTTCAAAATAAACATAACCAACAAAATAACCTAAAAATACATAATGTGCATCATAATCATATTTCTTATAAAGATTACATTTTGATTACCCATAGTAAATTATTAACATAATTTTCATTCGTACATTAATACTTTCCTCTTTCTTTTTCTTTCCTGCAGGATTGTTGAATATCATTCTTATCCTTTCATTTGGAGGTCCATTTAATAATTGTACCATATCCACATGTATGCCATTGGTAGGAAGATCCTTGATTCTCGTAAATTTATGTAATTAATAAAATATACCATACTGCAAGGAAAGTAGCCCCTTTACTTTGTCCTCATGTGCTCTTTAAATTATCTGTTAGTTTTTCCCGTAGAGCTATGTCCCAAACTGTTTTATACCAAGAATGTATATTTGCTCCTTTATGATCTTTCTAGAATTGTGCAATAATAACCCTTTCTACTACCAACAAAAACTTACCAACTTCTTGTTTTAAATATCATGATCATTCAGAAATAAATTCAATATTGCTAATTGTGGTGTCAGTGTGATTTTTTTGGTTATCTGTTCAGTCTCATTAATCACAGATGCCCCAAATTTGCAATAATAAATCTGTTTCTGCACTCTTCTTCGTGTACTGCATTTGGGAAGCATCCATCTCACTGAATTATATTTGGTCTTTGGGAGGGGCTGAAGTCCGCACAGTATGCATATTGAGAAAGTTAATCTTCTCTCTCTCTCTCTCTCTCTCTCTCTCTCTCTCTTTCACACACACACACACACACACACACACACACACACACACACACACACAGAAGACACTGGAGCATGGGGGAGGGAAGAATCCCACAGAATGATAGCCGCTGCACATGCCCAAGATTCAATTTAACATTATTTGATATATGGTAAAATACAGTAATTTAATTTAGCAGCAGGCTCTAAGATGATTACCCGTGCTAGCAAAGTTGTTCCAAAACATCAACAGCATACCGTAAATTATTTTTGTACTCAGTTGACACACATAGCAAAACTAGTCATTTTTCAATATTTAGTTAAAAATAAAACAACAACTTAAAATGCAAGGCCTGTCAAGGAAATTAATTGGCCATGAAGACCAGATGTTGAAGATGTTTAGGTGAGGGCTGCATGCACAAATCTGACTTGGTTAGTCTGTCTCTTGTAGGAATTAATGTGAAAGCTGGCTATTCAAATGTTGCTTGCTACAAATTTGGGAGCAAGGATGTTCATGAGGTATCTGTGCTTGGTTCAAAAGTCTACTATTTGTGACGTTGTCAGGTTTACTGTCCCTGTTTAATTGCAAAGAGGTAATTGTAGACAAAAAACTAATTAGCTGTGGCACCAAATAGTCGATTGATTGTGGCTTAATGTTTTGTTGCCTACAATCTACTTCAGTCTGAATTGTCAGATTATATATTGTTAACAATGGGACTAAAAGCCTATGAAATGCAAGGGGAAGAACAGACCTGTGACATTTCTATTCAGAAACCAAATGGATACAATAAAAGAGTGACTCAGTCACAACAATCACTGAGATAATATTGTCTCAGCATTCCTGCGATGTTATCCTAATTTAATGTCTGCATTGAGAAAGAAACCCACCCAGAGTTCTGATTTAAATCCAAATTGAATGCAACACAATTTGCTGATAAATTCTAGTCTGGCCCTTTCATACTGAAGACTTCGTCTGAAATCTTTTTGTTGATGAAAGGTGCATTTGCATATAGCATACACTCAGCAGTAGAGTGTCCTGTGAGATGGACTTGTTCCCTATTTCTGATTTCTGCGTGTTGCCATGTTTATATGCATTTGCTTCTTTTCTATAGAGTCTGACCAGTAGCTTCAATTCCCAGAGTGCTTTAACGATCAATCCCTCTTCCCAGGGAACTCTGGGAATTGTAGCTTTGTGAGTGGGATAGGGGGTTCTTAACAACTCTCAGCACCCTTAAACTACACTTCCCAGGATTCTTTGGGGAAGCCATGACTGTTAAAGTGGTATAATACTGCTTTAAATGTAAGGTGCAGATGTGGCCTGAGTATCTGAGAACACCTTTGTTCAGGTGTTCTGAATTCCACACACAGAAGAGTGTGCACAAGATAGGGATGGAACAATCTGTCGATTTTGGGTCTCTCAGTTTCTCATGTTTTCAATCCTACATTCAATTCTCCAGGTTTCTGCCCTAATTTGCATTTTTTTAAAAAAAACATGAAAATTCTTCAGCACTTTAGTGCAAATTTCTCCTAATAAACACATTTTGTCTGCAGTTTTGACTAATTACACGTTTTGCAATCAATTTATCCTAATATAATGTATTTTTGTATGTTATTTTCACTAATAGATTCAATTTTAGAAACATTTCCCCCTAATATATTTATTTCTGTAAGTTTCATTTATTTGTTTGGAGAACTGCATCACAAAATTCAAATAAGTGCGAATTTTGTAGGATGGCTGTGTTTAGGTTCTCATATTGTTTTGGACAGTGCAAATTTGATAAATTCAGCTTTAAATGTGACCTGAATCAAATTTCTTCCCCATCCCTAACAGAAGCACACTAGCTCTGCCCTTCCCTTGTTACTGTTGTCCCCTCCTTCCATAAGCTGGAGAGATGATCTCTATAGCAGGGAGTCTGCTCTACTTGTGTAAGCTTCCCAATTAATTAAGAATCCTGGAAGTCAAAGGGGGCATAGCTAGCACATGTCCTTGCTCTCCCTGATGACATGAGAGATTTAGAATGCCTGGGTAGAGCTTATATGGCTGATATTGCTGGATGTTGTAATAATGTTGCCTGAATAGATGGTAGTAACAAAATTGGCACCTGGGTATGCTCAGGGTGTAATCTGTTGGAATATGTGGTTCAACTCCAACTTGTGGGTTGAGGCTGCATGGGGTTAAAAAGGGTAGCTAGAGAGGAGACCTCCTGATTGCTAGGCTAATACCTATCCTTTGATCTCCTGCTGTCTCTCCCTTCCTGCTAGACTGATATGCATAGGATGCTGACCACATCTCCTTCCTCCTTCCTTCTTCTTCTTTCTCTTGAGAGGGAAAGCAGACATTGTCTCTCCCTCTCCTCCAAGCATTAGGGCAAACACTAGGCTTAGTGTTTGCATCTCCAATGTAGCTAGTTAGCTAAATGTAGAACTCTTTCCTATCAAGTATGTACTTCCAGAATAAAGTAGTTATTTATTTTAAAGCTTAAAGTCTCTGACTAATTCCAGGGAACGTGTAATCTTAAGCAAAGATTCAAACACACAAAGGCTCACTCAGATGCTCCATTCCCAATTTTGCCACTCTGCAACATAATCTCTGGGTTTGTGTTTCAGTTGGATTTATTTATTGCATTTATATCCCACTCTTCCTCCCAAAGGGAGCGCAAGGCAGCCAACAACAGCAATAAAACACTACAACACATATTTAGAAAACATCGTCAAGACAAAACATCTTTAGAAACATCGTAAAAACAAAATAGATACCCCACTGTTTGCCACTGAGGAGTCACTTTGGATTTGAAGGCTGCCTTGCTGAGCATGCGTTTGGTGGCCAACATCAGAAGGGCCCTGCTGGATCAGTCAAAGGCCCATCTAGTGCAACATCCTGCTTCCCACAGTGACTAATCAGATGTCTTTGGAAAGCCCACAAGCAGGGCATGCAGGCAATAGTCCACCCTGTCTCTCCCCCACAACTGGTATTTTGCAAGGGGAGGGTTTCCAAATGGGTAATCTCATCAAGGGGAGGGGTTTCAAACACCTATCAAGTAACCACACCCACCCATCTGTACAGCAGGATCTACAATCAATCTAGATTGACAGCAACATGTTGAGGATTAGCACAGACAATTCTGTATTGAGAAAAACTACACTTTTGTGCTACGAATGGTAAGTGTGTATGCAGCCAAAAACTCCTGGGAACTGTAGTTCCCCTCTCATAGAGCTGCAATTCCCAACATCCTTAACAAATTACAGTTCCCAGGATTCTCTGGGTGAAGCCATGTGCTTTGAACGTGCTTTAAGTATATAGTGTGGATCTGCTCCAAGTGCCAAAACAGGGGCAGCTAACTGTTTTTAGCCTGGGGGTCCCATTCACCCTTGGCCTTTGGGGGAGGGGGATTGCATGCCAATGGAAGGTATGGCCAAAATTGGGTGTGGTCACCCCATACTCTCATGCACAGATCACACAGCAACCACATGGACAAGCAGACATAAACACAGGCAGACAGCCCTTCCTTCTCAGTGGATCAATGCACATGGCTTCTCCCAAAGAATCTTAGGAACTGTGGTTTGTTGAGGATGCTGGGAATTGTAGCTCTGAGAGAGGTAAACTACCGATTTTGGGGGAGAAGCCATGACTATTAAAGCAGTATGAATATGCTTTAAATGTATGGTGTGGATATGACCACAAGGATGGATTAGGAACATAGGAAGTTTCCATATACTGAGTCAGACCATTGGTCCATCTAGCTCAAGACTGTCTACCCTGACTGGCAGCAGCTCTCCAGGATTTCAGAGATGGGACACTCCCAGCCCAACCTGGAAACACCAGGAATTGTACCTGGGATCTTCTGAATGCAAAACAGAAGCTCTACTGCTGAGCTACAGTTGTTAACATAAGAACATAAGAAGAGCTTGCTGGATCAGGCCAGTGGCCCATCTAGTCCAGCATCCTGTTCTCACAGTGGCCAACCAGGTGCCTGGGGGAAGCCAGCAAGCAGGACCCGAGTGCAAGAACACTCTCTCCTCCTGAGGCTTCCAGCAACTGGTTTTCAGAAGCATGCTGCCTCTGACTAGGGTGGCAGAGCACAGCCATCATGGCTACTAGCCATTGATAGCCCTGTCCTCCATGAATTTGTCTAATCTTCTTTTAAAGCCATCCAAGCTGGTGGCCATTACTGCATCTTGTGGGAGCAAATTCCATAGTTTAACTATGCGCTGAGTAAAGAAGTACTTCCTTTTGTCTGTCCTGAATCTTCCAACATTCAGCTTCTTTGAATGTCCACGAGTTCTAGTATTATGAGAGAGGGAGAAGAACTTTTCTCTATCCACTTTCTCAAGGCCATGCATAATTTTATACACTTCTATCGTGTCTCCTCTGACCCGCCTTTTCTCTAAACTAAAAAGCCCCAAATGCTGCAACCTTTCCTCGTAAGGGAGTCGCTCCATCCCCTTGATCATTCTGGTTGCCCTCTTCTGAACCTTTTCCAACTCTATAATATCCTTTCTGAGATGAGGCGACCAGAACTGTACACAGTATTCCAAATGCGGCCGCACCATAGATTTATACAACGGCATTATGATATCGGCTGTTTTATTTTCAATACCTTTCCTAATTATCGCTAGCATGGAATTTGCCTTTTTCACAGCTGCCGCACACTGGGTCGACATTTTCATCGTGCTGTCCACCACAACCCCGAGGTCTCTCTCCTGGTCGGTCACTGCCAGTTCAGACCACATGAGCGTATATGTGAAATTCAGATTTTTTGCTCCAATATGCATAATTTTACACTTGTTTATATTGAATTGCATTTGCCATTTTTCCGCCCATTCACTCAGTTTGGAGAGATCTTTTTGGAGCTCTTCGCAATCCCTTTTTGTTTTAACAACCCTGAACAATTTAGTGTCGTCAGCAAACTTGGCCACTTCACTGCTCACTCCTAATTCTAGGTCATTAATGAACAAGTTGAAAAGTACAGGTCCCAATACCGATCCTTGAGGCACTCCATTGGGAGAACTGTCCGTTTATTCCTACTCTCTGCTTTCTGCTTCTTAACCAATTCCTTATCCACAAGAGGACCTCTCCTCTTATTCCATGACTGCTAAGCTTCCTCAGAAGCCTTTGGTGAGGTACCTTGTCAAACGCTTTTTGAAAGTCTAAGTACACTATGTCCACTGGATCACCTCTATCTATATGCTTGTTGACACTCTCAAAGAATTCTAATAGGTTACTGAGACAGGACTTTCCCTTGCAGAAGCCATGCTGGCTCTGCTTCAGCAAGGCTTGTTCTTCTATGTGCTTAGTTAATCTAGCTTTAATAATACTTTCTACCAGTTTTCCAGGGACAGAAGTTAAGCTAACTGGCCTGTAATTTCCGGGATCCCCTCTGGATCCCTTTTTGAAGATTGGCGTTACATTTGCCACTTTCCAGTCCTCAGGCACGGAGGAGGACCCGAGGGACAAGTTACATATTTTAGTTAGCAGATCAGCAATTTCACCTTTGAGTTCTTTGAGAACTCTCAGGTGGATGCCATCCGGGCCCGGTGATTTGTCAGTTTTTATATTGTCCATTAAGCTTAGAACTTCCTCTCTCGTTACCACTATTTGTCTTAGTTCCTCAGAATCCCTTCCTGCAAATGTTAGTTCAGGTTCAGGGATCTGCCCTATATCTTCCACTGTGAAGACAGATGCAAAGAATTCATTTAGCTTCTCTGCAATCTCCTTATCGTTCTTTAGTACACCTTTGACTCCCTTATCATCCAAGGGTCCAATTGTCTCCCTAGATGGTCTCCTGCTTTGAATGTATTTATAGAATTTTTTGTTGTTGGTTTTTATGTTCTTAGCAATGTGCTCCTCAAATTCTTTTTTAGCATCCCTTATTGTCTTCTTGCATTTCTTTTGCCAGAGTTTGTGTTCTTTTTTATTTTCTTCATTTGGACAAGACTTCCATTTTCTGAAGGAAGACTTTTTGCCTCTAAGAGCTTCCTTGACTTTGCTCGTTAACCATGCTGGCATCTTCTTGGCCCTGGCGGTACCTTTTCTGATCTGCGGTATGCACTCCAGTTGAGCTTCTAATATAGTGTTTTTAAACAACTTCCAAGCATTTTCGAGTGATGTGACCCTCTGGACTTTGTTTTTCAGCTTTCTTTTTACCAATCCCCTCATTTTTGTGAAGTTTCCTCTTTTGAAGTCAAATGTGACCGTGTTGGATTTTCTTGGCAATTGGCTAGTTACATGTATGTTTAATTTAATAGCACTGTGGTCTCTGCTTCCAATCGGTTCAACAACACTTACATCTCACACCAGGTCCCGGTCCCCACTGAGGATTAAGTCCAGGGTTGCCGTCCCTCTGGTCGGTTCCATGTTAATTGATTACATCATAAAATATGGTTCTTGTTGTTTGCCCGGACACCAAGATACCTCATTCTAGCCCTGCCGCTTAAGGGCTTCCTCAAGGCATCTAGCTGGCCATGGTGGGAGGAGCAAATGAAGCTGGATTAGATGGGCCCTCAGACAGATGCAGCAGAACTCTTCAGTTGTCCAAGGATGATGGGAGCTGTAGTCCAACTGTATCTGGAGGACTACAAGTTCCCCATTCTGTGATCTCGGGGGGGGGATCTAAGCTGCCTTTACCCCACAGCCATGCAAGTCTTATTTATTTAACAAATTACACCACTACTCATAAAATAGGCTCCATCAGGCTTCTCCCTCTAACTTTCACTTGGCAGCAGCCATTCCAATTGGGCTGTTGCAGAGGGAGAGACAGAAAGTTTTCACAAACATAGTGTTGTCAGCGCCAACCAGATAAGGTTTTCTTGTTATTATTGAGCCACTTTGAGCAATTCATAGAAAAGTGGGATATAAATATGTCAGAATAAATAAAGAGTTGCTGGAAGCCATCTTAAGCCCTTTAGAGGAGGTGGGATATGCAGCTTCAAATTGCCCATGGAGAAACAGCCTGCATTGCAAATGGTTAGGGATAGCACCTTGCTAAATTGAGAAACCCCAATGCAAAAGCGATCTGTAGAAGGGTGCAGAGAAGAATTTAATAAAGAAAACAGAATGCATCATGTTTTGAGCCCCCAGCTGGCCCTTCATCAGGGAAACTCTGTAAATAATGAAGGTCCTATGACTAGAAAAGAAAATAACAAAACATGTTATGGGGTTCAAGCCAAAGTGGGTACTGCTAATTAATGCTCTTCTCCAAATTGCGCCTGAATGCATTGCCTATCTTAGTCTGACCCAACCTGACTGATGATGTCCAGGTGTTTTGGAACTACAACTGCCATCATCCCTGACCATTGACAACACTGGCAAGGGCTGATGGGAGTTGTAGTTCCAAAACATATGGAGAGAAAGGCTAGCCTACATTGCTATCTGTTTTGAAGCTGGAGATAAACAGGATATTTCAGAAAGTGGAAGGTGCCTGTCATGAACCCAACTCACGCCTTTCTACCTCATATTGTCATGGATCAAACAGGCACTGCAAACCCTGCCAACAGTGGAATGAGTGTGTACTGAGGAGGGGGGGTCACCCTCTCCACAGCATGGTCCTTACAGAACATCCCTCCAGCTGCTATTTGTATCAGAAGGGAAGTGCCTGTAAGTGCCCATTGGCAGTTTCTGGTGAGTGATTTTCATCAGGACCACAGAAGAGGCGAAAGGGTTAAACTCTTCCTCCCAACCTGCTGAGGTTCTGCAATTTTGACTTCTCTGCCACTATTTACATTAAAAAGAACTTGGGTGAATTGTATTCACAGATCATGTCTATTCTGATCCTAATTCTGTGTGTACTATTGAGTGCTAATGCCCTGCTTGTGGGTTTCCCAAAGGCATCTGGTTGGCCACTGTGAGAACAGGATGCTGGACCAGATGGGCAAGGCTCTGAGGGCATCTCAGCAGGGATGTCTAGGCTCTGACTGCATCTGAGGATTCATGGAAGATAAGGCTATCAGTGGCTACTAGCCACAATGACTGTGTTCTACCTCCATCGTCAGAGGCACCCATTCCTCTGAATACTATTGCTGGGAATCACAAGCAAAGAAAGTGCTATTGCACTCAGGTCCTGCTTGCAGGCTTCCCAAAGGCTTCAGGTTGGCCACGATGAGAAAAGGATGTTGAACTAGATGGACCAGCAGGAAGCTTCTTATGTTTTTATGACTGTGCACCGTGAACTGGCACAGCTCTTTATGATGCTTGATCACTGCTGCTGTGAGACAACTGTTAAGTACAGGCCTGATGATCTCCCAGGGATCTCCCCAGCTGTACACTTCTCCATAACCCACCTGGAATGACATGGTAAAGCCATTAGAGCAGAAACAGGTTCAAGGCATGGCATCAGACTGTTAAATAGCTTCCTCTTGCGCATCTGGCCCCTCTGCTAGATAACATCATTGCTGAGTAGCACATCTTCCTCCATGTACCTTCTGCTAAATTTAATGATTTATTTAGCAGCTCTCTGCTCACAAGCTCATGCCAGAACAGTAATAGAATTCTGCATCAGACTACGTGTACAGCCAGATGTTCACAATTTTCTCTCCTTCAACAGAGATTTTATGGAAATGAGAGGAAGCAGAATTATCATAAAGGATTCCACATTTTTCTAAAACCAAGAGAAAGAAAAATACACCACTGTCTGGTTTGCTGGGGCCAGGTCTCAGGAGGATAGCTTTCTGCTCTGTCACATGCTGTCTGTATGACCTCGGGCAAGAATCTGATGAAAGATTCTCAAAGGTGAAAAAAAAGACACGTTTGCAAGCTGGTCCAGTTGCAGACATTGAATCAAGGATGGGAAACCTGTGGCCCCTCCACATGTTGTTAGACTACAATTCCCATCTTCCCTAACCGTTGGCCAATGGAGGCTGGTGGCAGTGAATCCACTCTGGGGTTTGGTCTGAACTTTCAAGGAGCTGTCCAAGGTGCTGCATCTTGGTCCCACTGACATCGGAGGCACCAACCTCCATTGACATTGGCTATGCTGCCTTAGGGCAGATGCGAGAGAGTCTAACAACAGCCTGGTTCACACATCATGCTAAATCCAAAGTTGGCTTAGTGTGGACACGTAGGCTCCTTCTGCACCATGAGGAGCTCAGCTAAGGTTTGGTTTAACTTTAGCATGTATCTGAAGAACCCAGGTTCATGGTTAAGCTCTGTCCAGACTAACCATGAGCTGTCCCCAAGAACAAACCTTTGTTACAGCAAGTGGTAAATCTGGGGAGAGCTTAATCACAAACCTGGGTTCAGACCACACGCTGTGCCAAACCTTGGCTTAGCTCAGTGTGGTATGGCAGGAAAAAGGACTGAGGATCCCCATGTCCCTTTTCAGGAGTCTGTATGTTTGGACATCCACACTGAGCCATATGTGAACCAGGCCAACATCTGGAAGGTCACAGGTTCACCATTCCTGGGTTACATCAGAGATTTTACAGGTTGTTGTTGCCCCCCTCCCCACCAGTGTTTAAAATTATCTCTGAAGTGGAGAGTCACATTGAATGAGACTACTTCTGTAATTAAAGGGCAACCATTCTCTCAATGCCATCTGTCAGACAGGATTTGAAATGCTGTCCAGTCCAAGTCTAGTTTTAAGACAGGAAAGGAGAACAGGGGCCTTGAAGTTACATGTCAACAGTTAGCTCCTGAACAACAGACTGAGTAGGCACACATGTCCCGATTATGGTTAGATGTGTTAATTTCTAATTGAGTTATAGTAGGTATTTCTAAATTTATATCTATGCATTTAAATTAGCATATGCAAATCTGTGCCTTCTTTTTTTCTGACAGTGTGCAAGTGGTCAACCACACTTAAAGATCTTAAAGAGGTGCTGGGGCCTATCTAGCTCAGTGTTGTCCATGCTGGTGGCAGGTGTTCTCCAGGGTTTTAGACAGGGGTGTTCCCTTGCCATAGGAGATGACAGGGAAGGGCCATAACTCAGTGGTATAGCACACACTCTGCTTGCAAAAGGTCTCAGGTTCTGTTCTGGGCATCTCCAGATAAGGCCATGAACAACCTTTTTCTGAAGCCCTGGAGAGCTGCTGTCAGTCAGTGTGAATAATACTGAGCTAGACAGGTCAATGGTCTGACTCAACATAAAAATGGAAATGGACTGCCTTCAAGTTGATTCCGACTTATGGCAACCCTATGAATAGGGTTTTCATGGTAAACGGTATTCAGAAGTGGTTTACCATTGCCTTCCTCTGAGGCTGAGAGGCAGTGACCAGCCCAAGGTCACCCAGTGAGCTTCATGGCTGTGTGGGGATTCGAACCCTGGTCTCCCGGGTCGTAGTCCAACACTCTAACCACTATGCCACACTGGCTCTCCGACTCAACATAAGGCAGCTTCTTGTGCTATATATATTTGCTTGGAAGGAACAGCCTTTGTCCCATAAAAGCGTCCTGCAAATCTCATGAGTTTGTATGCCAGCTGTGATGTACAGTAATAATAAAAAAATCCTTTCTACATTCATAATGCAGCATTCTTCGTCATTCATATGTTCTGAGGACAAAAATGGGCTAACAGGGGGTACTGTGGCCCTCTTGGCCAAAGCCCTACAAAAACACAGAGACTGCTCCAATTCCAACTTTATTCCTGGCCATTTGACCTCCGCACTCTATTTTCCTTCAGGGGCTCAATATCTGGCAGAGATTTTGTGTTTGAAGAATAGTAAAATCGAATGAAGTTGAAGGCTCACTTTGGCAGGGATGGTGGGAAGAGCCCTAAAGACGTGGAGCTGCCCAATGTATAACATGCTTTTCGAATGAGATAATCTGTTTGCAGATCATTTTGCTTTTCCTACATGATGGATCAGAGGAGGGCAGGGAGCAGGGGGCAGACGGGCTTCGCAGGGTGAACAAAGTGGGGAGGGGAGTCTTTGCTCCTTTACGATGGGAAAATAAACAGTAACTGGTTAAATTCCTTTCTGCTTCTACTGAGTGACCGGACAAAAATCCCCAAAGCGTCTTGCAAGTACAGACTGATTAATAATAAACAAAATCTGTCACATTAGCAAAAATATATAAACCCCAGCTGCATAGTTTACACAGCACACGGAAGATGTTGTCAGCATATTAGTAATCATATTTTACAGCTTAAATAACTAAAGTCAAGCAAAACAAAAGGGAAAGACTTTCACCCCTTAGGAAGATTAGGAACGGAAAGTTAATTCTTAAGAGGAGACAAAGCAACCATTTCTCAAGCGTTTCAGTATCACAGTCTATTGAAATACAAATTATGGGCTGGCTTTTGCCCCCTTTTCAAAACTAACCTCCATTGTGGTTGGGTTCCCAATGGCCAGGGCAGAATCAGAAGTGGAGCTAAATGGCAGCCAGCCGTTTCTTTTGATTGTATTTATTTTTATCCTAAGCCTTTCCTTTTACTAACCAGACCTGGCTGTATCATGAATGCAAGGGGAAGCCCCCACCTCCATGGCAAACTGGGAGGGGCAGCAGATTGAGAGAAAGGAAGGGAAACCCCATGATACCCTCTGTGAGAAGGTTGGGCCCACTTCTTAAACAAGGATCTGCTGTGAGGCACAGCTGGCTGAAACAAGGTCCAGTCTTTCCACCAAAGAATAAAAGCTGTGCTGGCCACATCCTTTCCGCCCTGAAGGCAGCGTTCCTTAATCATGGGAATTCTATCTATCTATCTATCTATCTATCTATCTATCTATCTATCTATCTATCTATCTATCTATCTATCTATCTATCTATCTATCTATCTATCTATCTATCTATCTATCTAGTCTACCACTTTTCCTCCAAGGAGTTCAAGGTGGCATACAAACATGGCTCTCCCCTCCCAGTTTTATTCTCACAACAACCCTATGAGGTAGGTTAGACTGAGAGACAGTGATTGATCCAAAGTCACCTAGTGGGTTTCTTGGCTGAGTGCAGATTCAAACCTTAGTCTTCCAGGTCCTAGGCCAACACTCTTGTGAGTGTGCCTCTACCAGGGTGACTATGCCTCTGCTATGCCACATGACATGGCAAACTACTTTGGAAAAAGAATGCGGTCAATGTGATGTCTTGGTGGTTAGAGTGTTGGGTCCCATCTGCTCTATACATGTTAAGCACTATACATGTTAACCACATTAAACAGTGTGATCTATTTATTTATTTTTACATTTATATCCCATCTTTCTTACAAGACTTCATGGTTCTTCCAGAGCTTGGAAAAGTTACTTTTTTGAACTACAGCTCCCATCAGCCTCAGCCACCATGGCCACTGGATTGGGCTGATGGGAGTTGTAGTTCAAAAAAGTAACTTTTCCAAGCTCTGGACTTCTTCCACGCCCCCATTTTATCCTCACAACAACCCTGTGAGGTAGGTTAAGCTGAGAGATAGTGACTGGCCCAAGGTCACCCAGTGGGCTTCATGGCCAAGTGGGGATTTGAACTCTGGTCTCCCAGGTCCCAGTCCGACACTCAAACCACTTTGCCACGCTGGCTCTCAATTGTAGTCCAAGACATTTGAAGGGCAACTGGTTGGGAAAGGCTGACCTAAGGAGTGGGCACATTTGGGGAGAGGGACAAACTGCCTGATCAACATGTTCACTTGATTATGCACCCTCCATTTTGTCCACTTCCTGCTACAGAGTGCTAATATTTATTTATTGTATTTATATTCCCTTCTTCCCCAAAAAAGAGCTCAAGGAAGCACACATTGCAACTCCCACCTCCTGTTTTATCCCCACAGCAACTCTGTGAGTCAGAATGTTTAAGCTGAGAGAAAGTGATTGACCCAAGGTCACCAAGTGAGTTTCAAGGCTGAACACGGATTAGAACCTGGGTCTCCCTGGTCCTAGTTTGAAACTCTTAGCTCCAATATTCACTGGCTGTTAGTACTCCTATGGAAACCAAGGTATCTAAAAGATTGATTTCTCTCACAAGTCCTCTCTGAGATAAATAAGAGAGGCCTTGTTTAAGTAAGGTACGTGGCTACAATGAAGAAGGCTTTCAACTTGCTCCTTGCTTGTAAAATCAGATCCCTGAAAAAACATGACAAGTCCCATCCTTGCTGGGCTTTAGAAAACCAATTAAAATCTGACTCTTTAAACTGGCTTTTGCTGGTTAAATTGGTGCTGGGGACCTTAGAATTAGATTGGTTATTAACTTCACAGGCTGACTGGTAACTATTGGTTGTTCATATTAACTGATGTACATTCTCTGATATTTTATGGTTGCTTTTGTTGTATTTGTGTGTTGTTTATTAATGATTTGAGAATCCAGGTGGTTTTAAATGGGGTATACGTATCATAAGAACATAAGAAGATCCTGCTGGATCAGGCCAGTGGCCCATCTAGTCCAGCATCCTGTTCTCACAGTGGCCAACCAGGTGCCTGGGGGAAGCCCGCAAGCAGGACCCGAGTGCAAGAACACTCTCCCCTCCTGAGGCTTCCGGCAACTGGTTTTCAGAAGCATGCTGCCTCTGACTAGGGTGGCAGAGCACAGCCATCATGGCTAGTAGCCATTGATAGCCCTGTCCTCCATGAATTTGTCTAATCTTCTTTTAAAGCCGTCCAAGCTGGTGGCCATTACTGCATCTTGTGGGAGCAAATTCCATAGTTTAACTATGCACTGAGTAAAGAAGTACTTCCTTTTGTCTGTCCTGAATCTTCCAACATTCAGCTTCTTTGAATGTCCATGAGTTCTAGTATTATGAGAGAGGGAGAAGAACTTTTCTCTATCCACTTTCTCAAGGCCATGCATAATTTTATACACTTCTATCGTGTCTCCTCTGACCCGCCTTTTCTCTAAACTAAAAAGCCCCAAATGCTGCAACCTTTCCTCGTAAGGGAGTCGCTCCATCCCCTTGATCATTCTGGTTGCCCTCTTCTGAACCTTTTCCAACTCTATAATATCCTTTCTGAGATGAGGCGACCAGAACTGTACACAGTATTCCAAATGCGGCCGCACCATAGATTTATACAATGGCATTATGATATCGGCTGTTTTATTTTCAATACCTTTCTTAATTATCGCTAGCATGGAATTTGACTTTTTCACAGCTGCCGCACACTGGGTCGACATTTTCATCGTGCTGTCCACTACAACCCCGAGGTCTCTCTCCTGGTCGGTCACTGTCAGTTCAGACCCCATGAGCGTATATGTGAAATTCAGATTTTTTGCTCCAATATGCATAATTTTACACTTGTTTATATTGAATTGCATTTGCCATTTTTCTGCCCATTCACTCAGTTTGGAGAGGTCTTTTTGGAGCTCTTCGCAATCCCTTTTTGTTTTAACAACCCTGAACAATTTAGTGTCATCAGCAAACTTGGCCACTTCACTGCTCACTCCTAATTCTAGGTCATTAATGAACAAGTTGAAAAGTACAGGTCCCAATACCGATCCTTGAGGGACTCCATTTTCTACAGCCCTCCATTGGGAGAACTGTCCGTTTATTCCTACTCTCTGCTTTCTGCTTCTTAACCAATTTCTTATCCACAAGAGGACCTCTCCTCTTATTCCATGACTGCTAAGCTTCCTCAGAAGTCTTTGGTGAGGTACCTTGTCAAACGCTTTTTGAAAGTCTAAGTACACTATGTCCACTGGATCACCTCGATCTATATGCTTGTTGACACTCTCAAAGAATTCTAATAGGTTACTGAGACAGGACTTTCCCTTGCAGAAGCCATGCTGGCTCTGTTTCAGCAAGGCTTCTTCTTCTATGTGCTTAGTTAATCTAGCTTTAATAATACTTTCTACCAGTTTTCCAGGGACAGAAGTTAAGCTGACTGGCCTGTAATTTCCGGGATCCCCTCTGGATCCCTTTTTGAAGATTGGCGTTACATTTGCCACTTTCTAGTCCTCAGGCACGGAGGAGGACCCGAGGGACAAGTTACATATTTTAGTTAGCAGATCAGCAATTTCACCTTTGAGTTCTTTGAGAACTCTCGGGTGGATGCCATCCGGGCCCGGTGATTTGTCAGTTTTTATATTGTCCATTAAGCTTAGAATTTCCTCTCTCGTTACCACTATTTGTCTTAGTTCCTCAGAATCCCTTCCTGCAAATGTTAGTTCAGGTTCAGCGATCTGCCCTATATCTTCCACTGTGAAGACAGATGCAAAGAATTCATTTAGCTTCTCTGCAATCTCCTTATCGTTCTTTAGTATACCTTTGACTCCCATATCATCCAAGGGTCCAATTGTCTCCCTAGATGGTCTCCTGCTTTGAATGTATTTATAGAATTTTTTGTTGTTGGTTTTTATGTTCTTAGCAATGTGCTCCTCAAATTCTTTTTTAGCATCCCTTATTGTCTTCTTGCATTTCTTTTGCCAGAGTTTGTGTTCTTTTTTATTTTCTTCATTTGGACAAGACTTCCATTTTTTGAAGGAAGACTTTTTGCCTCTAAGAGCTGCCTTGACTTTGCTCGTTAACCATGCTGGCATCTTCTTGGCCCTGGCGGTACCTTTTCTGATCTGCGGTATGCACTCCAGTTGAGCTTCTAATATAGTGTTTTTAAACAACTTCCAAGCATTTTCGAGTGATGTGACCCTCTGGACTTTGTTTTTCAGCTTTCTTTTTACCAATCCCCTCATTTTTGTGAAGTTTCCTCTTTTGAAGTCAAATGTGACCGTGTTGGATTTTCTTGGCAATTGGCCAGTTACATGTATGTTTAATTTAATAGCACTGTGGTCACTGCTCCCAATTGGTTCAACAACACTTACATCTCGCACCAGGTCCCGGTCCCCACTGAGGATTAAGTCCAGGGTTGCCGTCCCTCTGGTCGGTTCCATGACCAACTGGTCTAGGGAATAGTCATTTAGAATATCTAGAAACTTTGCTTCTTTGTCATGACTGGAACACATATGCAGCCAGTCTATGTCCGGGTAGTTGAAGTCACCCATTACTACCACATTTCCTAGTTTGGATGCTTCCTCAATTTCATATCTCATCTCAAGGTCTCCCTGAGCATTTTGATCAGGGGGACGATAGATCGTTCCCATATTAAGTCCCTCCTGGGGCATGGTATCACCACCCACAACGATTCTGTGGAGGAGTCTGCCTCTTTTGGGGTTTCGAGCTTGCTGGATTCAATGCCTTCTTTCAAGTATAGAGCGACTCCGCCACCAATACGTCCTTCCCTGTCCTTCCGATATAGTTTATATCCAGGGATAACCGTATCCCACTGGTTTTCTCCATTCCACCAGGTCTCCGTTATGCTCACTATATCAATGCTCTCCTCTAAGACCAAGCACTCCAGTTCTCCCATCTTGGTTTGTAGGCTCCTAGCATTAGCGTACAGGCACTTGTAAGCAGTGTCTCTCTTCAAGTGTCTTTGGCACTTGTGGTTAGGCCTGTGGTAATTTTGCTCTTCTGAATTTATATCCTGTGCCCCTGCTCTCACAATGCCTACTTCTAGGCCTACCCCTTTTAAAATTTCATCATTTCTTTGGTTTTTATCCCAGGGGGGAGGTTTATTCCGAACCGGACCTTTCTCAGCTCCTGTCGGGTTTCCCCCCTCAGTCAGTTTAAAAGCTGCTCTGCTACCTTTTTAATTTTAAGTGCCAGCAGTCTGGTTCCATTCTGGTTCAAGTGGAGCCCGTCCCTTTTGTACAGGCCGGCTTGTCCCAAAATGTTCCCCAGTGCCTAACAAATCCAAACCCTTCCACCCGACACCATCGTCTCATCCACGCATTGAGACTGCGAAGCTGGGCCTGTCTGGCTGGTCCTGCGCGTGGAACCGGTAGCATTTCAGAGAAAGCCACCTTGGAGGTCCTGGCTTTCAGCATCCTACCTAGCAACCTAAATTTTGCTTCCAGGACCTCACGGCTGCATTTCCCCATGTCGTTGGTGCCAACGTGCACCACGACCACTGACTCCTTCCCAGCACTGTCTACCAAACTATCTAAACGACGGGCGATATCCGCAACCTTCGCACCAGGCAGGCAAAACACCTTGCAGTCTACACGCCCATCACACACCCCACTGTCTATGTTCCTAATGATCGAATCACCCACTACAAGGATCCCTCCACCCCCTGGAGATATATCCTTGGCACGAGAGGATAGCTGCTCATCCCCCAAGGAATGGGTCCCTTCTAAGGGATCGTTTCCCTCTTCCTCAGCTGGATGCTCTCCTTCCCCGAGACCATCGTTCTCCATGATAGCAGGAGAGCTATCATCGTTGGAGTGGGACACAGCTATAACGTCCCTGAAGGCCTCCTCCACACACCTCTCTGCCTCTCTCAGCTTTTCCAGGTCTGCCACCTTGGCCTCAAGGAAATGAAGTCGTTCCCGGAGAGCCAGGAGCTCATTGCACTGAGAGCATACCCACGACTTCTGTCCAACAGGCAGATAGTCGTACATGCTGCAGGCGGTGCAAAACACTGGAAAGCCCCCACACCCCTGCTGGCTTCTTACCTGCATAGTTTTGTTTAAGGTTTATTACGTCAATGGGTTGGAGACTGCGGTTTAGTTGAGGTCAGGGAACAGACGGGCAGAGTGGGGGGCCCTGGCCTCCTCGCCCTGCTGCCGAACTCGCTCTGCTGCTTAACTCGCCTTGACGCATCGTCAGCTGGGGCCTTGACGCTTCGTCAGCTGGGGCTCCCTCTAGCTTGTGGAGCAGCAAGAAAGAAAGGAGTAGATCAAACTATCATCCAGCATCATGTACCTCCTTTGGGGGTGATGTACTGATTTGGACTGGGCTGGAACCAGCATATCAGACTTCGACAAATTAACTAATATGAAGGACATGACCGTAAAGAATACAAAGTGCACTATCTAGGGTTTAAAAAACATATGTTGCGCATTGTGTATTGTCAAAGTCCTATCTAATTCCGCATTCTGGGTTGAATTCAGCTGAGTCCTGGGCTCCTACTGGGCTCTAACTGGGAGGGACATAGATATATATTTATATATATTATATTTCTATAAATAAATAAATAAATAAATAAAGTCCTGCTCAGAGCAGACCCACTGAAATGAATAAACCTAAATTACCCATGCCCATTAACTTCAATGGGACTACTGAGTAGAATTAGTGGTGAATATCACCCTCTGCTCTCAAAGTGGCCAATCAGATAGATGCCTATGGGAAGCCCATACGCAGACATGGGTGCAATAGTGCTCTCATTCATGTCCCACAGCAATTGGTATTCAAAGGCTCCACTGCTGGAGGTTATATGCATGTCTAGTAGCCACTGACAGCCTCCGTTTGCCTAATCCCCTTTTAAAGCTAACCAAGTTAGAAAGGTGGGTGCCCTACCTGGAGATACCTGTGACTGAATCTTGGACCATCTTTCTTCAGAGCAGATGCTCTCCCTCTGAGCTGCAGCCCCAAATGTGGAGGGCACTACATTGGCTTCTCATGCAATAAGTAAATAAATAAATAAAGGTCATGTAATGCATATTTTCAGAAATATTACTCTCCTCCTCCTCCATCACCACCACCACAATGCCTTCAGGGCTGCGATAGTCTTTGGCCTCTCCTAGGCATTTTTGCTCACAACATGGTAACCTCTTTATCTTCCCTCCCTGACTCCCTTGTGGAATGAAGGATGTGTTCACTGACAGCCGAGGGCCCAACTCTTGGGCAGGGGAGTACCCGAGATCCAGCGAGAAAGCACGATTGCAGCCCAAGGGGAATGAACGAGCTATCAGCCATCATCTAGGCCTCGTCCTGCCACACACTGTGGCTTGTTGTTTTTGCATGCGGCAGCAAATGTTGATCTGAACACTGACAATTCCAAGGAATAATTTGCAGCTTCAGTCTCCAGGCCACCCACCCTCCCATCCTCAAGCGTGTGGTCAATCCATCCCTGGCTCAGAGAGATGTTCCATGCTGGAGGGAGTGAGTGAGAGAGAATTACATGGAAGATGAAAACATAAAAGAGAAACGTTGAAATGTGCCAGATGTCAATACCTACAGACAGCATTGGAGCAGAGCTCTCCTCCTCACTTACATATTAGGGCAAACATCCCAAATATGCATGACATGCCAAGAAGTCTCACATTCCATTTGCATTCTTCCCGGAGTGGAGACATGAGGTCATCTTTCCTCCCACCCCACCAAATCTGTACACAAGCAATCGCGGGAAGGGAGGTGAAAGGATGCAGACCTACAAGGCACCAGAAAGTTGACATGGCCATGTTTTCCCAGCACCGGGATAAGACTTCCTCATCTGCACAGGAATTTTAGGCTACATTTTTGCCCAACCTCTCTTTGTTCATTAGGTTTAGGGCCTTTTGCCTGCTCTTTCCTGTGCAGTGCTTCTTTGGTTGCTTCGATACAGCATATTTATCTGCCATGTAACTTGCTTCCATGCTTTTGTGCACTGCCCTGGAATCTTCTGATCAAGAGCAGTTAAGAAATGTTTTAAAGAAAAGAAATGACCAAAAATAAGTGAGATGTTGTGGTGGTAAACTGGGTGTCTTGAGACAGAAGCGCCATGGCTCAGTGGCAGAGCACTGGTTTTGCATGCAAAAGGTCCCTGTTTGATCCCTAGGATCTCCACTAAGGGCTGGGAAAGGCCCCTGTACAAAATCCTAGAGAGCTGCTGCCAGTCAGTGTAGGCATTATTGCCTTCCTTCAATAGCTAATAATCAAATTGTAGATCAGGAGTCCCAAATGAGTCCAGCTTATCTTGATAGGGGAAGACTATGGCCCAGATGAAAGAAATTGGAGGAAAAACAACAGGAATTTGTAAGACAAGCAGGCAACTATTGATAAATGTCTACTTGGAAGAATAAGATATTTTCCTATTCTGGGTCTAGCAAATGTGAGTCATGAGAGGACACGATTGCTGGAGGGTGACATATAAGCTGGGTTTCCCACCGTGGATCAACACCATTCAAACTGAGAGATCTTAGGCAGAAACAACATTCTTACGGTATATAAGGAACAAAAGAAGGACAAAAATACATATCACAGTAAATACAGCTTTTTAAAAAAGGAAGTTTAAACTGGCCACTTTTATTTATTGACTTATTGTTACCTTTATATCCCATCTTCCCTCCAAGGAACTCAAGGTGGCATAGATGGTTTTCCCCCTTCCCCCTTTATCCTCACAACAACCCTGTGAGGTAGGTTAGGCTAAGAGGCAGTGACTGGCCCAAGACCATCCAAATGAGCTTCATGGCTAAATGGGCATATGAACCCTGATCTCCCAGGTCTTGGTCCCAACACTCTAACCACTACTTACCTGCTTTGCATGCAGAAGGTCCCGGGCTCAATCCCTGGCATTTCCAGGTAGGGCATGGAGAGAACCCTGTCTCAAATCCTGGAGAGCTGCTGCCTGTCAGTGTGGACAATACTGAGCTAGAGGGACTAATGGTCTGACTCAATGTAAGGCAGTTTTCGATGTTCTACGTACACTACACTGGATAAAAAGCAGCCTTCAGGCTCTGATCCAGGAGGTTATCACCCCAGTGCTATATTCTCCCTAAACAGCACATCAGGGAATAAATAGCCAGGCGGGGTGTGTGTGTGTGTGTGTGTGTGTGTGTGATTCTTGGCAGGAAACTTGCATAGACACCCCCACTGTGGTCCACATCTGGAGCACATTCTCAATCAGGGGTCTGGCTGCTCTTTCCATAGATTAAAAAGTGGCCAGCTTACACACACTTTTAAAAAGCGTGTTTATTATAACGTGGTGTTTGCTCCCAACGCTAACTGTTGATATGCCGTCAGTTGTCTCGCATACATCACTGGCCTCTGCATTTAAATGTGGTATCTGGTAGCTTGTACAAAATGTACAAAATTTCTGTTTTGTTTTTTTTTAAAAAACCATTTTGTTATAACTTATAATGGTGCAGAGAAGCTGTGAAATGATGCATGTGGCTGCAGAATGTAAAGCTGAAACCCCCAAAGAAGAAAAGAGACAATAATCTGTTTACCTGGGAATAGGGATTTGCTAGAATTCCCCCCATTCAGATTTCTACCAAATGTTCCATTAATTTCCTTTTTCTTTACCGTTGCAGATCGGATTTTTATGTAGTGATTTTCTGCTACATAAAATACTTTTTTACAAATACTTTGAAAATACTTTTTTTTTAAAAAAAACTGCCTCTAAAATATCACTATTAAGAGCAATAATTTCATTGATACTTCCTTAATTTATCAATATTTTCTTTCAAAACTTCGATACTTCCTTTTAAATTATCAGTATTAATATCACAATTTTTTTGTGAAGGGAAAAAAGAAGAGCACATCATTAAAGCAGCTGCTAGTGGACAAAGAATGAACTCGAACTGATACCAGCCTGTTAGGCCAATGGAATGCTTTCGAACCAGCACCAACCGACAGATCCCATCTCTACCTGGGAGTAAACTCTGTTAAACTCAGGGTGGAGACACACTTACTGTTGGGCCCGTTCCAATGCGTCTCTACCTCTCTTTTCTCAAAATGGGGGCACATGACACTAGTCAAACTCCACCCCTTTTAATTCTTAAAACTTCATCAGTTCAGCTCCACTGCTTTTCTTTAAATTGAAAATGTAAACACACTAGTTGCCAGATCAAAGCGTTTCCATTAGCCACACCTGGAGAGGGAACAGGTTGATCTGCTGATCAGTTGCAAAATCTGTTTGAAGCAGAATTAAAAACACACACGCATAAGCTGCCCCCACCAGGTTTTACAGTAAAAAGGGACAGGATTTGACTAGCGTCATGTGCCCCCGTTTTCAGAAGAGAGAGGTACAGACGCAATGGAACCATCAGAACAGTTAATGTGTTTGTACTCTCAGTTTCAGGGTGGTTTTGCAACTGACAGGCAGATCAACACCTTTATCTTCCAGGTATGGCCAATGGAAACGCTTTGCTGCAGGCTCAGGCAGAGACAGCGACTGATCCAACACATTTATTTATTTATTTTATTTACAGCACACCCTTCCTCCCAGAAGGAGCCCAGGGCTTCGCTTTGGGCGATCCTGAAAGGTCTGCAGGCAGCAGTGGGGAAAGGAGGTGTGGCCAGCAGAGGGCAGTGTCTGGCTGCCTTTGAAGTGACTAGCGTGCCCACAGCCTCAGGAGGACTTCTATATTGGATCACACTGTGAGATAGACAATTGGGACAGACATCTTTTGTAATCGCATCAAAGGACCTAATGCACAGGACTGTTGACAATAACCACAAAATGAAAAACACGAGTGAATTCAGTTATGTTAGCCTCAGGAGCGACTGTAGCTCAGTGGCACGTAGGGCTGAGAGAGACCCTGGGGAGCTGCTGCTACTCAGAGTAGACAATCGCTTGATGGGCCAATGGTCTAATTCAGTATAAGACCGCTTCTTATGTTCCTGTGTGATGCTTCTTAAGTTAACCTGTTATGGAAAAACGTCCCACAGACTTTGCAGCATGAATACACAGCTTCCTCAAGAAACCAGTGAAAGCAGTAGTGGAGAAACGTGTCATCTTCCTGGAGGCCACACGGATGAAGGTGGGGCAAAAGCAGGCAGAGCAGGGCCTGGGAGACGAGGATTCAAATCCCCATTCAGCCTTGAAGCTCGCTTCAAGTGACTTGGGCAAGTCACTGTCTCTCAGCCTGACCTACCCCACAGAGTTGTTGTGAAGACAGAACACCAGAGTTGTTGTGAGGATAGAGGGGAAGGGGGGAACCCTGTTTGAACGCCACCATGGAGGAAAGGTGGGATACAAATGCAATAATAAATAAAATAAAATGAATAAAAACGTGACTCTTATCTTTGTATGGTAGACTGCATTCCAGCCACACAAACGCCAGAGGTTTACACATGCTCAGATGCATCCCCCCTGCCCTCTACCTATCTTTTACCATCCAGGCAAGCAAAAGGCATTATCACAGCTCAAGGGCACATTTCAGCCAGCCAAAAACACTTGAGGATGGTGTGGAGCTTTGACTGGGGAGGGAGGGGGCCTGGGGAGTATTCCATGGGGAGGGGACAGAGAGGCCTGAAGGCCATATTTGGTCTGCAGGCCAGAGATTCCCCAACCTTGATCTAATGATAGAAATCTGAGAAGATGTAGAGGAACATTCAGGACTTCGCCCCAAATTCTTCTCCTTTCTTCCCCATCACCACCATCACTGCAACCCTGTTTGCCGCTCTGGTGAGTCCCAATTCTCTATTCCAATCCACTTTCCTTAAAATTGCAATGGGGGTGGGTGGGTGGAGAGAGCAAGAGATTAGAAAACAGACGTGAACGTACCTCCTTCCCATATCGGATGCAGTGTCTGGCTTTTTACAGTTACAAAACATAGGATTTGTGTCTGTGTAAGTAAAAAGCAGCTACTGGTCGGATAAGACAACGCACTTAGTGTAATAAATGAGGGATGCAAACACTCAGTGAGGGTGCTTCTCCTTGCCCTTTCCATGCCCGTACAGCACAATACCAAACAAACTATCCACACATCTGACATTTTGGTAACAGCAGGCTGTATGCCCAACAATGTAAATTGTTGATTGAAATGAGGGTTACCTGATTCACAGGACTTTAATAAGGCTTCATTCATTCCAGTGTCACTGGAGTGAAACCAGTCTAGGGCAGGCATGGGGAACCTCTGGCCCACAGGCCACATGAAGCCTGGTGGGGGTCCTAATTTGGACTGCAAGTCCATTTGCCCCAAGCCATGGACCCTGGCCCCATATGATATGACATCTAGTGTGGGAAAGAAAATTATGTGTGTTAAAGTGCAGTCACAATCAGTGGAGAGTGGCGGATCCAATGTCAGTGGAGCAGTGAATCCGGTCTGGGTTTTAGTCTGAACTTTCAAGGAGTTGTCCAAGTGCACTTGGACAGCTCCTTGAGACTAAAACCCGGAGTGGATTCACTGCTGCATCAGAGCCACCAGTCTCCACTGGTCCCAGTTGTTTCTTAGCAAGCAGGGCTTGCACCTTTGAAATTTGGTACCAAGTGAAGCTGATTCCTGCTGAAAGCTGGACTTGCTGTTGGATAGATGCAAAAACTTTGTGTGAAACCCCTGCTCATGCATGGATTTTAACCCAGGTAATAATAATAATAATAATAATAATAATAATAAAATTTTATTTAGCAGACGCCCATCTGTCCGACTGAACGGACACTCTGGGCGACTTACAATATAAAATACAATATAAAATACAGTCTATCTTTATAATGAACATATGAAGCTGCCTTATACAGAGTTTGACCGCTGGTCCAGGTAGCCCACTCGACGTGGGCAACAGCTCTCTCCTCCGCATCCGCAGCCCATTTAGTCCTTTAGAGAGCCCTCTAAGTGGCGATGTGGAGAACTGACCCTGGGATGAGACCTTAGGAAGAGCTCTGCTGAATCAGAGTGAAGACCTATATGGTCCAGCATCTCCTTGTCCATTGTGGCTAGCCAGATCTATCAACAAGTAGTTGTGTGAACCAGCAGTTCAACCTGGTATAACGTAGCTTTCTCTGTCCCAAATGTGGCATAGCCTCCCTTGACTTTACTCAACATGATCCATCCTGGATGGGGTGGGAAGCGGGAATGAGTGATTTCCAAATTGCCCTTCTCCCTCCTCCCCCATCAAGGTACATAAAGTTCAAGGTAGTGCCCACCCTGACAATAGGGAATAATAACAATAAAATTGCGACTTACAATATAAAATACAGGTAACATACAGTAAATGCCTGGTTAGGGCTATGGGCCTCATTTTATAGTTGGGAGTGGGGAACCTTTTCTCTGTTGAAAGCTTTGCTTGGGGGGTAATCTGTCAGGGGCGTCACACCAGTGGTGGGTGGAACAGAGCCAATGGTGGGGAGTACCATATCCAGAAGTGGGTGGGGTCAAAGCCAGAAGTGGATAGGGCATTTCCTTTCTCTCTCTCTTCCTGCCACACCCTTTCATAATCCCAACCACCACATGAAATTACTCATGCAATCACAATGCCACAGGTTGACATCTCTGATTTGATAGGAACATAGGAAACTGCCTCATACTTGGCCAGATTATTTGCTTGTCTAGCCTACAATCATCTGCTCTGACTCATGCAGGCTGTCTAGGGCAGCCTTTCCCAACCAGTGTGCCTCCAGATGTTGTTGGACCACAACTCCCATCTTTCCTGACCATTTGCAACGCTGGCTGAGGCTGATGGGAGTTGTGGTCCAACAACATCTGGAGGCACGCTGGTTGGGAAAGGCTGCTCTAGGGACTCAGGCAGATGCTTCCACCACTCACTACTCAATCATTTTAAATGGGAGTATTGAACTTGGGACCTTCTCTGTGCAGGACACATGAACTATGGGTCCTTCCCCAAAAGATTTTTATTATGTTTTCAACAATCCCTTAAAGTAGGGATGGGGGACCTGTGGTTCTCCAGAAGTTGCTGGTCCAAACCTCTCATCATCCCCAATCACTGGCTATGTTGGCCGGGGCAGTTGGGAGTTAAGAGTCCAGCAAGATCTGGAGGGCTGCAGGTTCTCCATCTTTGCTTTAAGTTAGGCTGAGAGTGACACAGTCAAGGTCACTTGGTTTGCTTCCTGGCTGACCAGGATTTGAGTCTAAATCACTGCAATCCATCCAGCTCTGTCCTCGTTATGCCAGGTTGGCATTCTGCATTGTTGGTCAGACTCAAATTTAAGACATCTCCTTATATAAGCATGCAAATGGAGTGATGTCTGCAAAAAATAATTTGAGCATCTTAAGTGCATAATTTCAGTTTTCTCTGAAGAACTGGATGTGTGCTCATTTTGCAATGCATAGTATGAACGGTCCTGGAAATTACAGTGTAGTCATAATGACCCCAGAGGCCTCTTACAGCCGAATGATTCTAAACAGAACCATTGATTGATGGTTCTTTCCAGAACATAGCTAAGACAGAAATGAGCATGTCAGCAGTGCTGACCTCCTTACCTGTGTGTGATGCTCACTGCAGACTGTTATCAGTGTTAAAAAAATTCCTGCAACAACTCATAGCACTGGCAAATGAAAACCAATTTTACCCAGAGCACCCCAAACACTCTTAGCTTTTGCAAGGCATTATCTCTCTCACTCTGTGTCAAACTTAATTTTTCTCCCTACTCCCCTGGCGTATGGGGGAGGGGGATGGATCAGTTATACATATATATGAGCTGTGTGGCTTGTTCCCATGGCTAAGGAAGAAATGGTTTAGAGGGAGGGAAAACATGTTAAATTAGACATGATGTGGAGTCATGACTTTCCCAAATTATCATTTAGCTTAATGTTACACCCAGTGACATATCTAGAGTGGTATGCATGTCACAATTCCACAAGAATTCAAGAAGTCTGGAATGGAGCAGTGGGTGCAGGTTTCTGAGAATCTCAGCTTTCTTTTTATTTCTTTAAAGAACCACCACCAAGTTTCTAGGCCTTATAGTCGGGAAGATATGTTGTAAAAATATGTGCAATGCCTACTGAAATCCCAGAAACCAGAGAAGTGGCGGAATGGGAGTTTAAGTGGCCGAGGACAAATTTCCTGTGCTCTTGCATCTCCCCTGATAATAAAAAAAGGAGAGTAAATGATGCAAATTTGTTGTACATGTGTGCACATGCCGAATTCAGCCTTTATTATTGCAGAATTGTAATTAAATCTTTTTTAAAAAGCACACCGTGGTCTGGCTATATCTAATTCATTTGCAGACTGCAATTGACACATGACTCATTTATCATTTTCATATAGGTCCATAAAAGGAACAAGGTAGACTCTTCTGGATGAAAATACCAAACAGTTAGGGGTGCCAGCTTCAAATGAAAAGGAAAACACACACACACAGAAATCCCAGAGCTGTTATGTCTGAAATAAAGGCTCTCCATTATGTTTAGAGAATGATAATGTTTGAAGTAGAAGCCAATCCCATAACATTAGGGAAATCCCTCAATCTGGCTTACTTTTAGAAATATGTACTGCCTCCAAGTCGATTCCGACTTATGGTGACCCTATGAATAGGGTTTTCATGGTAAGCAGTATTCAGAGGGAGTTTATCATCACCTTTCTCTGAGGCTGAGAGGCAGTGACTGGCCCAAGGTCACCCACTGAGCTTCATGGCTATGTGGGGATTTGAACCCTGGTCTCCCAGGTCGTAGTCCAACACTCTAACCACTACACCACACTGGCTCTCACTTTTAGAAATACCTTGACTGAAATCGTTGGGTTTTTATGGCAGTTCATGATCGGTTTCTTTCACGAGCAAAAATATAGAGTTCTCTGCCTCTCTTCTTCGGCTCCTAAACAATGCTCGTACATCTGTTGGCTTGGTGTGCACATAAACAGACTGCAAAAAACAGCAGCTAAACTAAAATGAACCCCCAAGGTCTGATCAGTGGCAGATTTACTTCTTGCAGGCGCTGCTCTGGTTTTGAAATTGGCGCATGGGGCTCAGCGTGGCCATTTTATTGATTGGATTAGAGGGGGAAATGAGTGGGCTGATTCGTACAAGGGCATTATTGAGTTGTGTTTGTACCTTTGACAAGAGCCAAATACACTTTTTTTTCTATTGGATTATTGGGGGAGAAGGTAAAAGAGAGGTGAACTGCGCATCTTGGAGTCTGGGTTTGGAATTGGCAGCCTGAGGAACAAATGACCCAACTGTTAGTGTTGTTAGGGAAGGTGTGTGTTAAAAACAACAGCACAGAGCACACATTAAAACCATTAAATTCAAATAAAAACAGCAGCAACTGCTAACAAACCTCAACAGCAGCAGAAGGACCCATAATGAAATGAGGTTTTGAACAAATGGCACCAAAATGAACATGCTTGCCACAGGAATGGCTCAAGGGAGGCCATTCCACAGCCTAGGTGCCACCACTGAGCAGGCCCCATTGCTGCTAGCCACACCTCTGACAGCAAGGGCATCCAAAGCAGGGCTTCAGATGGTAATTTCAGTAAGTGGGTTGTCTCATACAGGAGAAAAGGTAGCAATATGCGAGCACATTTATATTCCACTTTTTCTCTGAGTAGTTCGGGATGCTGTACTATACACGGTCTCCTTCCCTTTTCCCTTTTATTCTCACAACAATCCTATGAGGTAGGTTAGGTTGAGACCGAGTTACTGGCCCAAGATCACCGAGTGAGCTTCTTGGCTGAGTGGGGACATGAGTGGGGTCTTCCCACTCCTAGTCGCCCTGGACAACTTTGGGAGGAAACATTAAAACATTGTTCTAATTATTTGCGGTTTATATTTGTTTTTACCTGTTTGTATTTTATCCTGTTAAAATCACTTTTTTTATATAAAGCAACTAAAAATTGTCATTCATCATCATCCTGTTGACACTCTAACCAATACACCGCACTAGGAATATAGGAAGCTGCCTTATACGGAGCCAGATCATTGGTCCGTCTAGATGAGTATTGTCTGCTCTGACTGGCAGCAGCTGTCCAGGGTTTCAGGTAGGAATCTCTCCCAGCTGTACCTGGAGATACCGGGGATTGAACCTGGGACCTTCTGCATGCAAAGGAGATGCTCTACCGCTAAGCTATGGCCCTTCCCCAATGGCATAAGCCCTGATGTGTGATGGTTACTTTTACTTCCTGCCTCTGGTAGGCTATTTAATCCCATTTAATTTGGAGGGAGTGTTTTCTTTTCTTTTTTTTTGCAGCTCCGTGCCTATTGGCAGGCTCAGTACACAGGAGCATTATCTGAAATTTTGCATGTCATGAACCAATGAAGTTTGCGTAATGATGTGCAAAATTCCACATTCTGTCCATAGGGAATGACTCAGATGACCTGCTTGATTGCCAGGAAACAGCTTGGAGCTGCTTGCACTGTGAAAAAGAAAGAAGAGGCATCCACTGCATGGAAGGACGATAATGTTTCGTGGGCTTTGCTGGTATCAGAACCCCTCATGAAGCAATCTAGTTCCTACTAGTGGAGGAATACTGTGCCTGGTTCCAAGCACCATCAGGATGGCACCGACAAATACCTCCACGCATAACCTATCCAAAATTCTATGTTCATCTGTCAGAGGCCTCTCTTCGTGTGCCTCTGAAGGATGTGCAAACAATGCCAGTGAGAGAATGGGCTTTTTCAGTGGTGGCTCCCTGACAGTGGAACAATTCCCCCAGGGAAACTCGCCTGGGACCAACATTGCTAGCTTTTAGGCGCCAGGCAAAAACATTCCTGTTTACCCAGGCTGTTGGGTCTTAATTTAATTATAATGTGGTGTGATTCTAGCCTGGGTTTGGTGTTCACCTTTTGATTATTATACTTGTTGATGGCTGAACACTTTTATTCTGTGTTGTGGATTTCAAATGTCTGATATTCTACTGATTGTTGCACATTTCTGTATCCCTACATTCATTTTTGTCCCTGTGTCTCCAGGCCTATTAAGTCTTTCCTTAGTCAGTCAGACACATGTTTTGCTGTATCGCTCAAAACCTCATTGCAATTTCTTCCTGGATCAGAGGATTACATACCATTTTCCTTAGTGCAAGATGTAATGGTTGCTAAGCATGCAAATAGGCCTGAGAGGAGGGTGGGGATAAGTGCAGCCGCTGCTGATATCACAAAGACCGTTTTGGCTCACCAAAGCAGAGGAAAGCTGTGATAGTCTCCTCTGCTGTTTCTGAGGGATTGGGCATTTGAGGGCTCTCACCTAAGTGAAAGGTTGACAGCTCCCCAAAACAGAGTCTGTTACTTTCATTTTCCTCCCAGGTTTCCAAGAGTACCTCTCCCACTCACTCTGGCAAAGCAGGACTGAAAGGCAGATAGAATCAGAAACGTTTTGAAACATTATTAGAAGCCATTTGAGTATACATTAGAGTTAATATAACTCTTGCATTATACATTGACAGATGGACCCTTTACACCCCCTTCCTTTCCCCCAACACATTTGTGCCCCTAAGAAAAATCGTTAAGAGATCAATGTTGCTATTTGAAGGGTATTTTCCATTCCAACAGAGAACATGGAAAATTGGTCTTATACGACATCTACTGACTAATAGAGGGTATCACAGTTTTGCTTTCCACAGAAATCCAAAACCATGTTTTGTTTTTAGAATGCATGAGCTTTTCACAGGAATAAGCTAATACCATTCAGCCTGTGGATGAGGAACTATTAGTAGGTAACAATAAGCTGAATTTTCTATCTGTGTGTCAAAATACATCCCTAATAGTCTGGGTGTTGAGACCAAACCGTTCTGACAACTTGAATCTGCTTTTGTCTGTCTGTGGTTTCAGGCAGGCTGCGAGCAGTAACTTCTCAGTTGCAACACAATATCCAGAGGCTACTCATCTAAAGCAGGAATGAGCAGCCTTTTCCCATCAACGGCCACATTCCCTCTGTTGGGGGCCAGAGGTGATAGCGGATGATGTCAGAGTCAAAGATGGGTAAGGCCATCCCTTCTCTCTCTCTCAGCTACCCTCCTTTTTGCCTCCTTGCCAGCCACCTGAATTCGGCTGAGGGCCACATGAAATTAGGCTGAGGGCCACACGTTGCCACCCACTATCTAAAGCACAGGTGGGGAACCTCAGGCCTTGGGGCCAAATGTGGCCCTCCAGTCTTCTCAATTTGGCCTTTAGAACTCTCCTCAGGCCACACCTCTCATTGATGCTGCTTCGCGCCTTGGAATGCTTTTTCGTGGCTGGAATGTGCCCTTGAACTCTAATCATGCCTCTTGCTTGCATGGATGGAGGACAGAGATGGGACATGTGAGCATGTACATCAAGGTATCAAGGTAAAATTTGCAGTCACTGGTCAGCCTGCTTTTTTCTCTGGCTCTGCCCAACCACTGGTATGTGGTCCTCAGAAGGCTTCCCAGAAAAGAACGTGGCTCTCAGGCTGAAAAAATGTCCCCACCCCTGATCTAAAGCAACATTATCCTGAATCCAAGATCCATTGGCCATAGTGGGAACATTCTTCCAATGCATAGCAGCTTCAGAGGATTGATTTTAGGCAGGACTGCAGCAAAGGCTTCACCCATCCCCTGCCTGCTGCAATCACATGTAGTCCTTAGTCTAAACATTAAACTCCATCCTTTCTAGGGTTGCCAGGTCAGAAGCATCCCAAACCCTAAGATTTCAGGGGCAGGCCATAGTGATGTCATGGGGCACTGGTTGCCAATTTGCCACCAGGCCAAGTTAAAGGTGTGCTTTCTGTGTTATGGGCAGTGTGGCAGTACCTACGCTTTGGAACTCCCTGCCTATTTACATTAGGTAGGTGCTTCATTGTACTCATTTTGGCACCTGCTAAAAACATTTTTGTTTAGGCAAGCCTACTCAGGCATATAGAAACTATTGTTTTTTCGTCTGTTTTTAACTCGTTGGTTTTATTATTTTGGATGTTTTTAAATACCTGTCTTTAACTGTTTTTGCCAATAATTTTCTTGTTTTAATTCCTTCTATAAACCTCTTTGAGTTTTTTTTACAATAAAGCAGTATATAAATGTTGTAAATGAAATACATAATTAAATTTCAGAGTCACTGTGGCCCTTGGGTCTCTTTCCACTTCTAGGCAGAAAGGAATCTGCCTTATATCAAGTCATGCCATTTGATACCATCTAGCTCAATACTGATGACATGGACTAGCATTGGTTCTCCAGGATTCCAGGCAACAGTCTTTTCCAGAGATTGAATTTTGGACCTTTGCATGCAAAGCATGTACCCTACCACTGAGCTACAGTCCTCTTTAAAAATGTATCTTTTAAAACTGTTCTTTTCAATTCACTAATGAATGCACAGCATACTAGGGGAGATCCACACCATGCATTTAAAGCACATGCAACATACATTTGAAGCATATGAATCCCACCACAGAATCATGGGAACTGTAGTTTGTTAAGGGAGGTGGGAACTATAACTGTGAGGGGAAAACTACACTTCCTAGGATTCTTTGGGGGAAGTCATGCGCTTTAAATGTGAGTTGAATGTGCTTTAAATGTATTATGTGGATCTGTATTACTTCAGAAACTTTGCCTGCCCATAAATAATTTTACTTAAATTTTAAAATGGAAATAAGCTACGATGTTTACTGGGTGACCATGGGCTACGCACCATCTCTCAGCCTAATCTGCTCCTGAGGGTGAAAACAACAGAGGGGACCATGACCACCCCAAGGAAGAAGGGCACACTCAAAATGTGGAGGAAATAATAATGTGTAAATAATAATTCACAACCATAGTGTGAAATCAGATACATATCAAGACATAGTATGAAGAAATATTTATATAAGCATGAACATCAAAGATGTTTATTATTTACACAACCTGTAAAGATATTTATAGTGCAATCCTATGCATGTTTACTCAGAAGCAAGTCCCAATGTATTCAATGGGGCTTACTGAAGCATGCACAGGACTGCAATTCAATGATAATCTGTTTTGCAACTGTTTTATACTTGTTTTATGGTTATTGGATTTTAAATGGCTTTATTTCTTGTTGTGAGCTGCCTTGGTTTCCAACCCTACCTTATAGGGTTGTTGGAAATATTCCATATACACACACTTTGGAAAGCCAAAGAAGAATATAGTCAAACATGGACCTTGGATTTCAGGAAAGCCGATTTTAGCAAGCTCAGGGAAAGGATGGATAGGATCCCGTGGCTAGATAGACTAGGAGGTAAAAGTAAAAAAGAGCATGTATAAAGAATGGAAGGAAGGACGCATCACCAAGGAAGAGTACTGACGAGTGGCTCAGGCTTGCAGGAATAGCGTAAGGAAAGCTAAAACCCAGAATGAGCTGAGGCTGGCGAGGGAAGCGAGGAACAACAAAAAGGGGTTTTTCAGATATGTTCGAAGCAAGAGAAAGACCAAGAAAATGGTGGGACTGCTGCTCAATGAGGATGGCAAAATGTTGACAGACAACAAGGAAAAGGCAGAACTGCTCAACGCATATTTTGCCTCCGTTTTCTCCCAAAAAGGGAACAGTGTACAACCTTGCATCGGTAGCAATCTCAGTAAGGGGTCAGGATTGCAGTTCAAGATTGATAAGGAGATAGTCAGGAAATACCTAGTTAACCTAAATGAGTTCAAATCTCCAGGGCCTGATGAACTGCATCCCCGAGTATTGAAGGAACTTGCAGATGTACTCTCGGAACCTCTTGCCATCATCTTTGAGAAATCCTGGAGAACGGGAGAGGTGCCGGAGGATTGGAGATGGGCAAACGTCGTCCCGCTCTTTAAAAAGGGTAAAAAAGAAGATCCAGGGAATTACAGGCCAGTCAGTCTGACTTCAATACCGGGAAAGATAATAGAACGGATAATAAAAGAGTCCATTGGCAACTATCTAGATGACAATGCTGTGATTAGTAGGAGCCAGCATGGGTTTGTCAAGAAAAAATCCTGTCAAACTAATCTCATCTCTTTTTTTGATTGGGTCACTAGCTTAATAGATGGTGGAAATGCTGTAGATGTCATCTATCTAGATTTCAGCAAAGTGTTTGACAAAGTCCCCCACGACCTTTTGATTAGCAAACTGGTCAAATGCGGACTAGATGGAAATACTGTCAGGTGGATTCACAACTGGTTGGAAAACAGCGGTCATCAGTGGCTCTGCTTCGGACTGGAAGGAGGTTTCGAGTGGAGTGCCACAGGGTTCTGTCCTGGGGCCAATACTCTTCAACATTTTTATCAATGACTTAGATGATGGGGTGGAGGGAAGCCTTATGAAGTTTGCGGATGATACGAAACTGGAAGGGATAGCTAACACAATGGAAGACAGGAATAAAATCCAAAGGGACCTGTATAGACTAGAAAATTGGGCTGAAATTAATAAAATGACATTCAATAAAGACAAATGCAGGATTCTGCATTTAGGCCACAAAAACAAAATGCATGGGTACAGGATGGGAAATACCCGGCTTAGCAGTAGTGCGTGTGAGAAGGACCTTGGAATTGTAGTGGATCGCAAGTTGAACATGACCCAGCAGTGTGATGCTGTGGCAAAAAAGGCAAACACGGTTTTGGGCTGCATAAACAGAGCTATAGTTTCCAGGTCGAGGGAAGTAATAGTCCCACTATATTCTGCATTAGTCAGGCCTCATCTGGAATACTGAAAATAAAAAAGGACACAAACTCTGGCAAAAGAAATGCAAGAAGACAATAAGGGATGCTAAAAAAGAATTTGAGAAGCACATTGCTAACAGCATAAAAACCAACAACAAAAAATTCTATAAATACATTCAAAGCAGGAGACCATCTAGGGAGGCGATTGGACCCTTGGATGATAAGGGAGTCAAAGGCGTACTAAAGAACAATAAGGAGATTGCAGAGAAGCTAAATGAATTCTTTGCATCTGTCTTCACAGTGGAAGATATAGGGCAGATCCCTGAACCTGAACTAACCTTTGCAGGAAGGGATTCTGAGGAACTGAGACAAATAGTGGTAACGAGAGAGGAAGTTCTAGGCTTAATGGACAATATAAAAACTGACAAATCACCAGGCCCGGATGGCATCCACCCAAGAGTTCTCAAAGAACTCAAATGTGAAATTGCTGATCTGCTAACTAAAATATGTAACTTGTCCCTCGGGTCCTCCTCTATGCCTGAGGACTGGAAAGTGGCAAATGTAACGCCAATCTTCAAAAAGGGATCCAGAGGGGATCCCGGAAATTACAGGCCAGTTAGCTTAACTTCTGTCCCTGGGAAACTGGTAGAAAGTATTATTAAAGCTAGATTAACTAAGCACATAGAAGAACAAGCCTTGCTGAAGCAGAGCCAGCATGGCTTCTGCAAGGGAAAGTCCTGTCTCAGTAACCTACTAGAATTCTTTGAGAGTGTCAACAAGCATATAGATAGAGGTGATCCAGTGGACATAGTGTACTTAGACTTTCAAAAAGTGTTTGACAAGGTACCTCACCAAAGACTTCTGAGGAAGCTTAGCAGTCATGGAATAAGAGGAGAGGTCCTCTTGTGGATAAGGATTGGTTAAGAAGCAGAAAGCAGAGAGTAGGAATAAATGGACAGTTCTCCCAATGGAGGACTGTAGAAAGTGGAGTCCCTCAAGGATCGGTATTGGGACCTGTACTTTTCAACTTGTTCATTAATGACCTAGAATTAGGAGTGAGCAGTGAAGTGGCCAAGTTTGCTGACGACACTAAATTGTTCAGGGTTGTTAAAACAAAAAGGGATTGCGAAGAGCTCCAAAAAGACCTCTCCAAACTGAGTGAATGGGTGGAAAAATGGCAAATGCAATTCAATATAAACAAGTGTAAAATTATGCATATTGGAGCAAAAAATCTGAATTTCACATATACGCTCATGGGGTCTGAACTGGCAGTGACCGACCAGGAGAGAGACCTCGGGGTTGTAGTGGACAGCACGATGAAAATGTCAACCCAGTGTGCGGCAGCTGTGAAAAAGGCAAATTCCATGCTAGCGATAATTAGGAAAGGTATTGAAAATAAAACAGCCGATATCATAATGCCATTGTATAAATCTATGGTGCGGCCACATTTGGAATACTGTGTACAGTTCTGGTCGCCTCATCTCAAAAAGGATATTATAGAGTTGGAAAAGGTTCAGAAGAGGGCAACCAGAATGATCAAGGGGATGGAGCGACTCCCTTACGAGGAAAGGTTGCAGAATTTGGGGCTTTTTAGTTTAGAGAAAAGGCGGGTCAGAGGAGACATGATAGAAGTGTATAAAATTATGCATGGCATTGAGAAAGTGGATAGAGAAAAGTTCTTCTCCCTCTCTCATAATACAAGAACTCGGGGACATTCAAAGAAGCTGAATGTTGGAAGATTCAGGACAGAAAAAAGGAAGTACTTCTTTACTCAATGCATAGTTAAACTATGGAATTTGCTCCCACAAGATGCAGTAATAGCCGCCAGCTTGGATGGCTTTAAAAGAAGATTAGACAAATTCATGGAGGATGGGGCTATCAATGGCTACTAGCCATGATGGCTGTGCTCTGCCACCCTAGTCAGAGGCAGCATGCTTCTGAAAACCAGTTGCCAGAAGCCTCAGGAGGGGAGAGTGTTCTTGCACTCGGGTCCTGCTTGCGGGCTTCCCCCAGGCACCTGGTTGGCCACTGTGAGAACAGGATGCTGGACTGGATGGGCCACTGGCCTGATCCAGCAGGCTCTTCTTATGTTCTTATGTTCAGTTCTGGGCGCCTCATTTTAAGAAAGATATAGACAAGTTGGAGCAGGTTCAGGAGAGGGCGACGAGGATGATAGCCGGTATGGAGAACAAGTCTTATGAGGAAAAGTTGAAGGAACTTGGCATGTTCAGTCTGGTGAAGAGAAGGCTGAGGGGTGACATGATTGCACTCTTTAAGTACCTGAAGGGCTGTCACATAGAGGAGGGTACAGATTTGTTCTCTGCTGCCCCAGAGGGTAGGACTAGGTCTAATGGTTTTAAGTTGCAGGAGCGTAGATTCAGATTGGAAATTAGAAGGAACTTCTTGACAGTAAGGGCGGTTCGGCAATGGAACCGACTGCCTAGGGAGGTGGTAGGATCCCCTTCACTGGATGTCTTCAAGCAGAGGCTGGACAGCTATCTGTGGGAGATGCTCTAGCTGTGGATTTCCTGCTGTGAGCAGGGGGTTGGACTCGATGGCCTACAAGGCCCCTTCCAACTCTATGATTCTATGTAAACATACATACACCCCATATAATAATAAGTAATTGTCAAAACCAGTTGGCCATTGCAGAACTTTTTTTTTAAAAGCATTAGTTTCCTGCCAAATAAAAGCAGTGGCACCTAACAAAGCCCTGCCCAAGTGTTTTTTTTTAAGGATCTGAGGGGGAGGGAAAGATTTACAACACAATCCTTTTCTATGTTCACCCAGAAGTCCCACTGATTTTCAGCACAAACGTAACCATGCCTACTCAAAAGTAAGTCCTACTGAATTCAATGGAGTTAAGTCCCAGGTATGTGGAATTAGCACTGCAGCTTTACTCCCAGAAAAGCTTCATATTGGGCAGCTTACATTTTGGTTTATATCTTTTGAACCAAAGCACCTACAAACTTAATTTTTAAAAAAATGAAAGCTAAGAGTCTGGAGATTAAGGTGACTCACCCGGAAACCTGGAGAGGACTAGTCTCCAGGTGAAAACTGGACACTTGGCTACCCTAACTTCCCCCTTCCAGCAGCTGCTTTTTATATTTTAAAAATATGCATGTTAAACGCAAAAGCAGATTTAATGTGATGTTTCATTTGGCCCTTATTAGGGCTATTCTATTAGTATTATTAGTTCATTTATGAATCCTATTAGGCATCCTGAAGCAATTTACAATATAATAGCATATATACGTTTGTTGTTGTTATTATGTGCCTTCAAGTTCATAAGTTGATTATGACTTATGGCGACCCTATGAATCAGTGACCTCCAATAGCATCTGTCATGAACCACCCAAATCTTCTAAGTTCAGGTCTGTGGCTTCCTTTATGGAATCATCCATCTCACATTCCATGTTCCTATTGTGTGAGTCGTACAACTATTGTGTGAGTCGTACAACTCCGACTCTCCTTTCGCATCTGTGTGCATCAGCCTCTGGGCTTCCTTTCGGCTTTGACCCAGCTGCGTCATTAGTCACAGCACTACTTGTCCTTGTCCTTTGTTCTTCCCCAGTAGCTTGGTGAGTGCCTTCTGACCTGGGGGTCTCATCTTCCAGCACTATCTTGGGTTGCATTTTGGATACCCTGTTCACAGGGTTTTCATGGTAAGAGATATTCAGAGGTGGTTTACTATTGTCTTCCTCTGAGTTTGGATGCATCTTAGTCTGGTGTCTCAGCTTTGACCATTCCGCCTTGGGTGACCCTGCTAAAAGTCTAGCCTTTTCGTCTAGACTCCTGACGGCATTGCTCTCAGCTTCTTCAACGCTCTCAAACCCCCTCACCACGTTGTGCATCCTAGAGGGAGATATATACGTTAAATATATAAAAAAGTTAAAATAATTGTGTATATAAAAACAATTTTTTAAAAAGTTATAAAAACAGTTGAAAACAACGACAGAACTTCTGCCCATTTGCGCAGAAGACACTTGAGGGACTGGAACTAGATCTGTGATACCACAATGCATGGACTATAGCAGTGGCTGAAAGGTTGACCTAAGGGCCCAGAGAGGTAAAGAACCAGACAAATTTGATGCAATATGGCACAGATTTATGGAGTCCTTTGACTACCTGGAACAAAATCATGCTCCTTCAGTGGTACAGAGGTGATTCTGGCTGACTACTTGACTGATGTTATGAGACCGCTGTATGAGATCCGGAGGGAGGGATATCATTTCCTTTGAAACTTGGGAGATATGACTTGGAGTGGGGCAGGGAGAGTAGAAACATATTGGGTTATGCTGTCATAGGTGGATTGTTACAATTATTCCTTACTGCATGTACCGAGAAATGCATTGGTGTGTTAAACCACACATGTACTTTGTTTTATTTGTTTATTCTTTATTAAATAAATTTTTTTGAAAAGCCAGCAAACAAGCAGCACATACATGAAATCAATTAAAAACCAAGACGGATACCAACTGGGATGAAGATTTTAGAATTTAGAAGGCTTGTTGAAAGAGGAACATCTTTAGCAGGTGCTGAAAAGAAAATGGAGAAGGTGCCTGTCAGATATGCAGCTAGACACTAAAGGCCTGTTAGGGTGATATCTGCAGGACAGTCTCTCCTGCACAATGCTGTGATTGTTTGGGCACGACAAGACGGAATGCCTCTTCTAAGATAGCACTTGACATCTGCAGTTTTCAGAAGCACCTGCATGAAATTAAAACATTTTTTTTAAAAAAGGTGATGATCCAACCACTACTGAAAAAGCCCACCCCTGGACCCATAGGTTTGTGACAACTGCCATTCAGTTGTAAATACCCCCTTTTTAGGGAAGGTGATTGAGAGGGTTGTGGTGCAGCAATTGCAAGTACTCTTGGATGAAACAGATTATCTTGACCCATTCTAGCTTCAGGTCTGATTATGGGGCTGAATCAGCCTTGGTTGGCCTGATGGACAATCTTTATTGGGAGGACAGGGGAATGCAACTATTTTATCCTTACTTGATCTCTCAGAAGCTTTTGATACCACTAACCATGGTATCCTTCTGAGCCAACTTGGTGAGATGAATATCAGAGCCACTGTTTTACAGTGGCTCCAATCCTATATCCAGGGAATAGCATTTATATGAAGCTGTTGGGCACAGTCATCAGGAGATTTGGGGCGAGGTGTCAGCAATACACTGATGATATCTACCTCTATTTTTTGGTAACATCTGAACTGGGAGAGGCTGTGCAAGCCCTGAACCAGTGCCTGGACTTGGTGGTGGGCTAGATGAGGGCCAATAAACTGACTCTGAATCCTAGCAAGATGGAGGCGCTGTGGGTAGGTGGTTCCCGAGTTTGGATAGTTGGTCAAATGCCTGTTTTGGATGGGCGGTATTCCCTCTGAAAGAGCAGGTTCATAGTCTTGTGATCCTGGATCCGTCTTTGTCCCTAGAGGACCAGATAACCTCAGTGGCTAGGAGTGGCTTTTACCAGCTGGTAAGACAGCTGCATTGCTTTCTGGACTGGGTTAGCCTGACCACTGTTGTCCATGCACTGGTAACCTCCAGGTTGGATTACTGTAGTGTGTTCTACATGGGGCTGCCTTGGAGGTTGGTCTAGAGCAGTGGTTCTCAAACTTTTTTGGTTCGCGGTGCACTGTAAAACATATAAACATTTTCTGGCGCACTTGGTGTACAAAATTAAAAATATATTAATATATTTTAAACTATGAATAAAAATAACTTAATAATATACTTTCATAATATTCGCGGCACACCTAGCCACCTCTTGCGGCGCACCAGTGTGCCCCAGCGCACCATTTGAGAATCACTGGTCTAGAGGCTGTAGCTCAGCCTTTCCCAACCAGTGTGCCTCCAGATGTTGTTGGACCACAACTCCCATCTTCCTGACCATTGGCAATGCTGGCTGAGGCTGATGCGAGTTGTGGTCCAACAACACCTGGAGGCACACTGGTTGGGAAAGGCTGCTGTAGCTGGTGTAAAATGCAGTAGTGCGACTGTTCACTGGGGCAGGACATCACCAACATGTTACTCTGCTGCTGAAAGAATTGCACTGGCTGCCTATTAGCTACTGGACTAAGTTCAAGTTTCTGGTTTTGGTGTACAAAGTCCTATACAGTGGGACCAGGATACCTGAAAGACCATCTTATCTCTTATATACCCAGTCAATCACTGCGCTCTGCAGGTGAGAGCCTCCTGTAGATAACATCTCATGAGGAGGTCCATTCCGCACAACACGGGAAGCAGATCTTTAGTGTCATGGTATCTACCCTTTGGAATTTCCTCCCCTTAAATATTAGACAGGCTCCATCTCTGTTGTCTTTTCAGTGCCGATTTAAGACCTTCCTCTTTCAGTAAACCGTTTCAGTAGAAACCTTATCCCAGTCTGTATCTGTGCTGGAATTATTTTTTAAGATGTGTTTAAAGATTTTTTTAAAAAAATAGATTTTTTAAAATATGTTTCATTTTAAAGTTGTTTTGTTTTTAAGATTTTTTTAGTGTTTGGCATTTGTTTGCCACCCTGGGCTCCTTCTGGGAGGAAGGTTGGCATATAAATTTGAGACATAAATAAATTCAGAACATCTGTCAACCAAAATGTTGCAACCAATCAACTGATTAGTTCAACTAAAATGCTGCGGCCCACTTTTTATTTAATGACAAAGTTCAATGGATTTTTTTCAAACTCCACTACAGTCTGATTATCTGTAACAGCTTAAACACCAAAGTACATCACTCTCTCCCCCGCCCCCGATTTTGTGGCTGAGGTGAACATACAAACCTGTGTGCCGTTGTGTGCTTGAAAAGAACATGATAGTCTGAAATGGAAATCCCAGTTCCGCACCTACAATGCCACCAGGCTGCCAAACATTACTCCCACAGTATGTTAAGCAAAAAGAAGTAACAAAACATGGCTTTTCTTCTGTTGGAGGGGTTTGGCAGGCTGACACAGATTGAAAAGCTGCGGTGCTATTTTTTTGATTTTATGCAAATAGCACAATGCAGAATGCCAAACTATCTCCACCTGTGACTGACAGCCCTGACAATCCCACATTGCCTTGACATCTGAGAAGGGGGGGGAGGAGAAAACACCCCATTTCCTTTAATAGAATATATAAAGGACAATCATGGAGGAAGAGACTGTGCTGGTGGGTGCTGAACATGAATAATTTCAACCTATCTGTGCAGTGTCTGCCAAATAAAAAAGACATACTCCATGGCATAGATAGATAGATAGATAGATAGATAGATAGATAGATAGATAGATAGATAGATATTATTTGATTTATATCCCACCCTTCCTCCCAGCAGCAGCCCAGGTTGGCAATAGATAGATAGATAGATAGATAGATAGATAGATAGATAGATAGATAGATAGATAGATAGATAGATAGATAGATAGATAGATAGATAGATAGATAGATAGATAGATAGATAGATAGATATGACATACACCATGGTGCATATATATGACATACACCATCACAATGCACAGATAGGTTCAGATTATTCACGTTCATCACCCACCAGCACAGTCTCTTCCTCCATGATTGTCCTTTATATATTCTATTAAAGGAAATGGGGTGTCCACGGGTCCATCTAGCTCAGTATTATCAACACTGACTGGCAGAGGCTCTCCAGCATTTCAGACAGGAGTCTTTCCCCCAGCCCTTCCTGGATTGAATCTGAGTCCTTTTACATGCAAAGCAGATGCTCTACCACTGAGCCACAGTCCTTCCCCAAGCTACAGCTCTTTTCTAAATCTAATCAGCACCTGTGTGTGAAGTTCTGCTCTTGGTTTGGGGCATTTAGCATCAGATTGACTACTGCCGATCAACCAGCCAACTGCATTTTATTTTTTATATTTATTTGCTTTTCCACACTAAAGTGGCCCAAAGCGACTTACGTTAAAACCAGTTAAAACAAACACAACCAATAAAAATCTAAAAGCACATCTATATAGATAAGGGATTGATCTACAGATCCTGCCCACTAAAAGAGGCCACTAATACCTGAAACCCATTAAGGGTCAAAAAGCCTGTGTACAGAGGAAGTTAAAAATAGAGATGGCACCAGGTGTGCCTTCCTGGGGAGCACATTTCACAAGCAGGGGGCCATCACTGAAAAGGTTTGTTCTTGTGTTGCCACCTTCCGGACCTCCTATGGAGGAAGCATACAAACAGGGGCCTCAGATTGCAGTTGCGGGGTCCAGGTCGGTTCATGCAGGAAGAGGCAGTCTTGAGGTACTGGGATCTTGAGCCACATAAGGCATTATAGGTCAAAAACAGCACTTTGAATTGAGCCCAGAAACTAATCGGTAGCCAGTGCAATCAGGCCAGAATTGGTGTTGTATGCTCAGGTCAACTTGCCCTGGTCAACAATCTGGATCCTGAATTCTGCACCAGCTGCAGTTTCTGAACTATTTTCAAAGGCAACCCCAAGTATAACACATTGCAGTAGTCTACCCTAGAGGTCACCGACGAGTAGAGATGTTAGGCTGTTCCTGTCCAGATTGAGGCGCACCTGGGCCACCAGTTGAAGCTGATGGCACTCCACATCACAGAGGCCACTTGAGCCTCAAGTAATGGACCCAGTAATACCCCTAAGCTACGTACCTGCTCCTTCAGAGGGAGGGTAGAGACAGCCACATCCCATCCATCCAGTCTAGGAAATCATCCACTAACAATGCTTCAGACTTCTCTGGGTTAAGCTTCAGTTCACTGGCTCTCATCCAGTCCATTACTGAGGCAAGACACTGATCTAGCACATCCACTGCCACACTTGCAGATGTAAAGAAGCAGAGTTGTATGTCATCAGCATATTGCTGACTACATACTCCAAAACTCTGGATGAGCCTACTCAGTGGTTTCATGTAGAAATAAATAAGGAACTCATCACAAGGCAATACTTATGGAAGGATGTGCAGAATTTTGGGGCAACTTCAGCCATCCCAAACCCCAAACCAAACATAAGCATGGTGCTGGAATGTGATAGAGGCATACTGTGGTTAGCTACATAAGTGAGCACCTTTATGTACATTTATTATTTTTGAAATTCATAATGCGCCTTTGCCTTCCCACTCATGAACGTGTGTGTGAGACAGCAATTGCTTATAGCCATGTACATTTGAGAATGAGTCTGCACTGACACACAGAGAGGGAAAGATCTGTTTTCTACTGCAAGAATGCTGCAAGGCATTATTAAAATGAAGTTTCGAGGCCAAATCTCTAGCAGTTCTCAACTAACACCACTCCTTTAACTTCAGGCCCTTGTGCCTTAATTAGTTGAAACTTACTTCATTTTGCTGCTGGACACAGCCTTCAATGTCACAAAGTCAATGGGTTCAGTGTCAGGGGTGTGCCCTATGCCTGCCAGCATTAGCAAGGTTAGCCAATTCTTTAATACCCATGCGCATATATCAATACAAAAAGGTGTTCTGTTCTCTTTTGCTGCTGTTGCTAAATCAGAGACCTTATTTGCTTTTAGTGAACTGGGCTGTTTTTGGCTACCTCGCTCCCTTGTTTAGCATGCACATGTCTCAGAGGCTCTGGGGTAGCCAGCCCTTCTTCAGTGTAACTTTCTAGTTCTTGTGAGATGCTTGCTTGTAATATCTCAACGTAGCATGGCCTTGGAAACTCCACACTGAGGAGAACAGCTGAGCCCCCTGTTGGTCCCAGGTCATGCTCCTGTTCAATTCTGGTACAGCCTTTCAGGCCTATGTCTGGGCAGAAGTTGATAGAGATCCATTGACTGAGTGAGGAATTTGTCAACACACTTGACTCAGCTATATACATTCCTGATTTTCAGAGCAAAAGCTCAGAACATCCCAGGTGTGCTAATAAAATGCATGGCTCTGCAAGCGTAGCTACTAAAAGATGAATACAAGGCTGGTACCAGAACTTGGGCAATATGGAAATAATGACAGAAATGACAGGAAGCCAAGGCCCAGGGAGAATGTCTTCTCCTGCAGTTAGATATAGCCCATATTCACGCCATAGTTATTCCACTTTTGCTCCACTTTAAACAGTTGCGACTTCCCCCAAAAATTCTGGGAAGGGTAGTTAGTGAAAGGTGGTGAGAATTGTTAAGAGACACCTATTCTCCTCACAGACCTACAATTCACAGAGTAGTTTTGTCAATCCCTCTTCCTAGAGAACTCTGGGAATTGGAGCTCTGTGAAGAAAATAAAGGTAAAGGTAAAGGTGTCCCCGCACTAATAGCGCGAGTCGTTTCCGACTGTAGTGTGACATCTTGTGACGTTTACTAGGCAGACCGTTTATATGGGGTGGGATTGCCAGTTCCTTCCCCGGCCTTTCTTTACCCCCCAGCATATGCCAGAGAATAGGAATCTCCTAACAACTCTCAGCAACCTTCACAAGCAACACTTCCCAAGATTCTTTGGGGTAAGCCATGACTACTTAAAATGGAATAATTTGTAACATTACAAAGCACCTAGTGCATTGTTAGGCTAATAATACGCAGGTTTGCACGATGCAAATCAAAAAAGTGGCAACAAGCCACTGTATGAATGTTAGCTTGGATGTCTGGGAAATTACTGTCTGTCAAGTCTCCCACTGTATTATTATTTAGTCTAAAAAGAAAGTAATTTCAAAATCTGGATGCACTAAATGCTAAAGGCTGGCTGTAAAGAAGAAATGAATTGGGGCATATTGAGACTGATGGCTTTGTTGTGAAGACAGTGAAGTTAATAACACAAGAGACAAGCAGAAAAATCCATTTTAGATTTCAAAAGGAAACTGCGCAACATTGACAGCATCCTAGTGGCCATTACTGCAGCTATTTTTTTATCTTGTAATGACTTTGTAGATCTGACCAGACAATGATGCACATTACAAAACACTCTGGAAATGCTGTTAATTACTTTGATTTGTTATTCATTTCTCCTCAAAGCCAACAATTTAAGACAGTAGTCTTTGACCTTGTCAGCTCTCGGCTACCTTTGAACCGGTGCCTGCTACATGGAACTCACTTCTTATCTATTTATTATATATGTCCTGTCTTTTTACTTCTCATTCTCTCTTTAGGGGAAACCATCACAGCCCAATGGTAGACAGCATGCTTTGCATACAGCAGGTGCCAGGTCTAAGCCCTGGCATCGCCAGCTAAAGGAATCGTGTAGTCAATGAGAAGAAAGACCTCTGCCCAAAACCCTGTAGAGCCAATGGCAGTTGGAAGGAGATGGGCCAATGATGTGACTCTGTCCAATCTTTCTGCTTCATGCCCACCCTTTCCCCTTCACTCTAAAAAGAACACTGAACATTGCAACACTGCAAACAACCTCTCCCTGTTTCTGTATTGGGAAGGCCTGTAGCTCAGTGGCAGAATATCTGCTTTGCATGCAGAGGGTGCCAGGTTCAATCCCTGGCATCTCCATGTAGGGCTAGGAAAGGCTCCCTGTCTGAAAACCTGGTGAGCTGCTGCCAGTCAGTGTAGACAGTACTGAGCTAGATGGCCCAATTGTCTGACTAAGCATAAGGCAGCTTCCTATGTTTCCAAATGACAAAAGATAATGGTGGTGATATCCATACTAGGGGGGGGGTATGCATTATGACAATGGGGGCGGGGCTTGCAAGTGTAGCTGTCCATCCACTTCAGTTTGGCACTGGCATGTTCACCACTGACACTCAACCAGTCAACTTTAAGGCTCAAGGAACATTTAAAGGCAGTCCCCACCCCCAGTTTGAGTGCTCAGTTCACAAGATCACATTTAGCCTAAAATCAGAATGGGAGATTAAGGAAGCTTGCATACATTGCAAATTCAGGACAGGAGGGTGCTCTGAAGATTATCTTGCACAACTTTGCATTTCTTTTCTTCTGTTGCTTTATAATAAAGTTGCAACCTTCACAATTTAAGGGTTTGAAATTCTTTCCACAAAAAGACACTTTTTAACAGCTGTTAGATGCTCTTGCAGGTCACTGATTCATAAGGTCGCCATAAGTGATAATCAACTTGAAGGCACATAAGAAATACATACAGAGATTGACAGATACTGTATTGATTCAGGGTATACTACCGAGACCCTTATTATTTATTTATTGTACTTATATACTGCCCCATAGCCAAAGCTCTCTGGGCAGTTTACAGTAACTAAAAACGTTAAAACAAATATACAAATTTAAAAACACATCTTCTCAGAGGGCATAGCTAAAGCAATATAGCAGCACATCCCCCCGTCTTTCTTAAAGTAGCTTTAAAAAATCCTCAGTTTATACCACATGAAGATACTCATTTCTTCTGTGAAAAATCAATGTCAATAAACCATGCTAAAGATGGCAATATATTGACATTGTTCATGAGGCCTAGAATCCAGTGCTAAACTTATGAATACTACACATCAGCATATAAGTACCATCCCATCGAGAAGCTCGGAGGGTGGTGACTAGAGCTAGGGCCTTTTCAGTGGTGGCCCCCGAACTGTGGAACAGCTTTCCTGATGAGGTGCGCCTGGCGCCGACGCTACTATCTTTCCGGCGCCCGGTGAAAACCTTTTTATACTCCCAGGCATTTTAAAGTGTATTTTAACAGCATTTCTGTATTTTGGACGTTGTTTGGTTCTTTTGTTGCTTGTTTGTTTTGTTTCTTGATTTATTGTATTTATTGTATTTATATATTGTGCTGGTTTTTATCTTTTTGTACACCGCCCAGAGAGCCTCCGGGCTTAGGGCGGTATATAAATTAAATTAAATAAAATAAATAAATAAATAAAATAAGTAGAGCTCTAGATCAGTGTGTGAGTATATGTTTATTATTATTATATGAGAGCCAGTGTGGTGTAGTGGTTAAGGTGTTGGACTACGACCTGGGAGACCAGGGTTTGAATCCCCACACAGCCATGTGACCATGGGCCAGTCACTGCCTCTCAGCCTCAGAGGGAGGCAATGGTAAACCCCCTCTGAATATCGCTTATCTTGAAAACCCTATTCGTAGGGTCACCATAAGTCGGAATCGACTTGAAGGCAGTACATTTACATTTTTTATTATTATATAGCAGTTATTTCTTCTACAGGTCAAAGAGGTACATACAAAGGGCCCTTGGTGCAGTTATTGTGTTAACATTTAAAATACAAAATGACTTTGAGGAAATTCACTGGTCATTTCCCTTTGTTTGGTAAGATCTGTTCCTTATGAATAAACAAATAAAAATCAAATTCTGTGCCCAGTTGTCACTATAAATTAAAAAAATCGCAGTTGACTGCAGTGGAACTAAGTCCAGAAATATGCCTTATGAGATTCTCTTTTTTACATCCCATTTTTTGTTTTATATTAAAGACACATCCGTCCTATGCAGGCTTACTTGGGAGTAAATCCCACTGAACTCAGTGGGACTTATTTCTAAATCGGCATGCACAGGATCAAGCTGTAAGTAAGTTATCTAATGGTAATTTTAAAATGAGGCATTCATTTCCCCCTGTGATTCCATGACTCCCCTCATCGTTTGGGATTGCATAAAATTAGCTATCAGTGGGTTGGTTTACAAATTCCCACAACACTCCTGAGGCATACCAGACAGACAGTTTGATTTGTATATACTTTAGTTGCAAACAGAAGAGGGGAAATTTTCTAACACATTTTCTTTTCTTTTTTTAATGCTGCAAGAAATACCTTGAGCTGCTCGTTCTCCCCAGCCACAAGAAAAGTTTGCCTCAATCCATTAACTGTTTTATTTATTAGATTGTGATTGTACCAGCAAAAATCCACGGGCTTCTTATGTACATAGATAGACCGATCCTCTACAATAGGGGTTTCCACTCACTCACTCACTCACTCACTCACTCACACACACACACAGAGAGAGAGAGAGAGAGAGAGAGAGAGAGAGAGAGAGAGAGAGAGAGAGAGAGAGAGAGCATTTGAAAATGGCTGAGGGTCTTGGTGAGCCACTTCATGATTTTTCGCTCAAGGTGTAGCCCTTGATCCATCTTTGTCACTAGGAGCCCAAGTAGCCTTTGTGGCTGGGAGTGTTTTCTACCAACTCTGGCTATTAACACCAGCTGTGATCGTTCCTGGACTGCAACAACCTGACCACAGTCGTTCATGCATTGGCAACCTCAAGACTTGACTACTGTCACACACTTCATGTTGGGCTACCCTTGTATCTGGTCTGGAAGATGCAGAAAGCAGCAGCCAGACTCATGACAGGAGCAGGCCACTGGCAACATATTCCACCTCTGCTTGGTTGCCAATTTACTACCTGGCCAAGTTCAAAGTTCTGGTGTTAATTCACAGAGCCTTCAGCAACTTGGGCCCAAAGCACCGTAAGGACCATCTGATTCCTTATGCTCCACCTTAAGATTCTCTGATGGGGCACCTCTTCTGGTTCCCTATGCCCGAGGTTCACTCAGCCTCCACTAGGGACCAAGTCTTTAGGGTGGAACTCTCTGCCACTAGAGGTTTGAAAGGATTCAATCCCTGCTTTCTCTTAGACCAGCCTTTCCCAACTAGTGGGCCACCAGATGTTGTTGGACCACAACTCCCATCAGCCTCAGCCAGCATTGCCAATGGTCAGGAAAGATGGGAATTGTGGTCCAACAACATCTGGTGGCCCACTAGTTGGGAAAGGCTGTCTTAGACATTGCCTAAAAATAGTGTTATTTAGACAGGCCTTTGCAATGTGAGTTTCATCAACTAGAATTTTGTGGACTTTTTTTCTGGTATGTTATTGTTGCATTTTTTCTGTGTCATACACTACCTTGTAGTTTTTCATAAATATTTACTAAATAAATCAAGAAATAAACATGCCTAATCCATGACCTGACCTGGTCTCTCAAAGACATGACACCTTCATGTGATCTCCACGGTCAAAGCATGTGTGCCACTAAGCCAGCCTCCCTCAGCCTCGTTGAACCAGAACTCTGTCACCCTCAGTCAGCATGGCCAATGGTCACAGAGGAAGGGTTACAGTCCAACAGCATCTGGGCATGCAAGAGTGGAGAAGGCTACTGTAAGTACTCATTACTGGAAGTGGAGAAACAAGAGTGAGGAAGGTGAGAGCCCTTATTCCATGCTTGCACTGGCCAAATGGGTCCTGAGCCCTACATATCATCACTTTGAAGCAGCTTTGAACAGATTCCAACTGTATGTATGTATGTATTATTTGATTTATATCCCGCCCTTCCTCCCAGCAGGAGCCCAGGGCGGTATTGATTTAACTATACTGAAAAAGGAAGCTTTATGTTGCTAATCCAAAGACAAGACAGCTGCATCAATTTACAAGAGAAGCAAGAACAAATACAGCAAGAGGAGTGTAGAAGATTTGCTGGTGGCATATTTTCTTGAGAGAGGGAAAAAAAGCCACAATGCATTATAAATATTAGAGCTGTTTCCTCAAAGGTATTTTTCAGAAAGTAAGTCAGAAACCACCAAGAGCACGATACTACCTCAAAACGTACAGATCTACTGCGGCTCATGATTTTGCGTATGTCATCTAATAAAAGTGGAGTCTGGCCTACAAAACGTTTAAGCAGCAATAAATATTGTTCAGACTTAACATGCGACAGGTCCCTAGTGTTTTTGTTGCAAAAGACCGACCTGGCCACCCAGGTGGAATTTGGTACTTTCAGAAACTGGAAAAAGGAAAGCCCCTTTGAAGAGGGGGGGGGGAAGAATGGTAGAGTTCAAAACCTACTGAGCCATTTCTGAAAATAAAAGCAGTTTCCTAAATCACCTTTTGGTATTTTCCTCTCATGTCCGTTAGTCTTAGGCCTTTTCAGCCATCAGCACTGAGTTAGTATTGCAGATGAACAGATACCAGCTGCCTTGTTTTAATTTCTAAGAAAAGAGTGCAATTAATAAAGATGCGGTGATGGTATTTGCTTGACAACAAAACTAAAATTGCATGGGTGGTTTCAGCTCAACTCTAGTTGAGAACAAAGGATATATTCTTCCTACGCAGCTGTTCTTTGGTTTTTACCTTGAAATATAGCCACAACCAGTTAATGTAAAAGAGCATGCCGCCAAAGAATCAGTACAAACTGTCCATCCCAGTCTGAAAAATAAAGCTTAAATTCATTAATTCATCAAACAAAACTGTCTAAGTGCTTCCCAAACCTGTTCCCCCACAGACCACTTGAAACTTGCTGATGGTCTTGGCGACCCACTTAATGATTTTTCTGCCTGTTGTAGCAATTGTAATGCACTGTGCTAGATGCTGTATCATTTTTAATTGTGTTTGCATTGCTTCCTTTACTTCTTATATTGCATTTTGATTTATTACAACTTGCATTCCATAGAATTCAAACTGTAAGACAATACAAACAGAGGAAGCTGCCTTAAACTGAGCCAGACCGCTGGTCCATCCAGCTCAGTACTGTCCACACTGACTGGCAGCACCCCTCCAGGGCTTCAGACAGGAATCTCTCCCAGCTCTACCTGAACATGCTGGGGGTTGAACTTGAGACCTTCTGTGTGCAAGGCAGATGCCCTACCACTGGGCTATGGTCCTTCCCTGCTAAAATACAATGTAAGAAATAAAAAGAAGCAATAAAAATACAATTAAAAGTCACTATGAATATTTAATATGAACACGCCATGGACCACGTGAATGAAGCTTGCAGACCACTGGCGGTCCACAGACTACAGTTTGGGAACCCCTTCAACGTTCACAATAAAAATGTAACAAACGAGCTGCAAACATTGTATACAACATTCTTTTTTGTACATATTGACTGTACATACGTTTGGATATTTTAAAGAAACTGCATACAACAGGGAAAAAGAGAGCAGAGGGAAAAAAGGATCATGTTTGTAGAAAATACTGATTCCCCCTCCCCGCACAAACAAATAATATCAGCTGCCATAATGAGGAAGAGAGAAAACATATTTCAGTTTCTCATTGCCAACATGGCATTTATGTCCCAAATGAGATTCCGTAATTGATCCATAATTTGCTTCAGCTGTTGATTCTTCTGTTTCAGTTTCTGTGGAAAGAAAAAGTTTGTCAACACTGGCATTTGTTCAGGCTGCGTATTTTGATTTTTAATTCAGAAAGAAAATGGCAACACACAGGGCAGCACAAAGGTCTAGTATTTTGTGCCTAAGAAGCCCATCAAGGTAGAAGACCCCAGATTAATGGTGGATGTTAGCAATGTTAAGAAATCCTATAGCAGTCTTCCCCAACCTGATGCCATCCAGATGTTTTAAACTACAGCATCCATCATCCCTGACCATCGCCTGTACTAGCTGGTGCTAACAGGTGTTCCAGGCCAGAAGATCTAGAGCAGTGGTTCCCTACCTTTTTGCTACTGTGGCTCACAAACCCATATTTAGTTGGTATGGTGACCCACTGGTTTATTGTCACATGAATTTGAAACCTTAGGTCTTTGATAGCCATTGTTTTCATGCATTTTAATTGCAAGTTTGCCTATTTTATAATGTTATTTGAGACATTCAGCAAAAATGTACTTAATGCCCCTATTAACATGGGATTTGTTGCATGTAAGAAGTGAGTTGTAACAGTCACTCAAAACAACTCCTAGTATAATATGGCAACAAGACACAAGTGTAAGAGTTATTTACCATACCAGTTGATTAAAAGCAGTCTTTATTTTGGGTTTACTTCTAAAGTCTGCAAGCCACTTGCATGGACTTCACGACCCACTTACAGGTCACAACCCGCAGGCTGGGAAACGACGGCCTAGAGGACACTAAGTTGGAGAAGATTTTACTGTAAGAAAATTCTTGGCACATTTTTCCAACTGCAGACTATGTAATTTCCATGGATAGTCACTGGAATAGGACAACAAATCTCATTCCTGTATTGTATTTCCATGTTAACATGCATTCTAAAGGAATAGGGATACTGCTAGGAAGCTGATGTACTTTGGGTAAGGATGATGCTTAGGAATTAGAAAGATTACTAGCAGTAGGTGAAGCCATGGAAAAAGAGCAATGCCAGCTTCCCAAATAGCTTTGCCAATACACCTCGAGCTGTATTTACATCTGAAATTAATCCCCTTGAGCGAAAATTTCTAATTGAGCTGAATTCCATTAAGCTTTAAGAGGTCCACAAATAAATCTTTGGAACTGGGATAGTACTAGAAAGTTAACGCACCCAGATTCTTCCCACGGATCATGCAAGCAACTTGTATCTGCATTTGCCCATTGTCTCAGCCGATGACCACCATCATGTGCAAACCTAGCACATCAGTAATTGATGCTGCCATGAATGAAAATGGTTCCACAAAGCTGTAGTTTACAGGACTGTGAAATGGTTATCAAAGAGCTTTCAGTTTTGCCAAGACCAGGAATTATTGCCTAGTCCATACATTCATTGTGATTGAATGCCGTGTATGTACAGAGGCGTTTGCAATTTCTGTTTCACAGTGTGATGTCACTTAGGTCTTTCGACAGAAAGAATTTAATCCTCCCTTTTTTCCCCCCAAGCCATTTTACATTCAGCCAAAATCTAATCATGTTCAACTAGTTTTGGCTGGATAGCATTTTGCCTCCTAGGTTAGCAAGCTCAATGTGGATTTGCTGTAGAAGATAGGAGCCATGCCAATTCAGGCGCATTAGGCATGGTGAATGTACTTCCTGGGGTGCAACTCTTCCAATCTGAGTGCTACACACTGTGTGGCTTTGCCTCTGAAATGCCCCTTTGGGATTATCTCTGAAAAGAATTCTGCACCCTGCTGTGACTTTTAAACTTCCAGCACTTTTTACTTTTTGGAACACTGATGAAAATACTTCTGAGCACTGCAGTATACTCCACAGCTACTACCGACGCTGGCAAAACTACACTGGATGTATTTCAATCATAGTCCATATTATAGGTTACACCCAATGCCACATGCTTAAAAAAAGAAAAAAAGGGAACAGAAGCGTCAAACTCTTGGTACAGAATTGGCTGCACCCGCCAAATAAAAATTAAAAGAAATCCCACAGCTGCCTCTGCTTTGCCAAACAATATACAGAAGGCACACAAAGGAAAATGCCACCTATGTGACCACTCAAATAGAACATCAGTGGGGTAGCGTAAAAGCCTTTCTACTACTTAAGCATCCAGGGACTGAGATTCTCAGCCTACCAGGAAAGAGTTGAATGCCTTCATCCTCCACCAGGAGGACTGCATTTTGGTTATTGGTCCAATCAGTGTTAAAGGGCCATAGCTCAGAGGTAGAGCATCTGCCTTGCACGCAAGAGGTCCCAGGGTCAATCTGCAACATCTTCAGGTAGGGCTTGGAATGTCCCCTGTTCAACAACCTGGAGAACCACTACAAGTTTGGCACATTTGCTGGGTTTGAGGGGAGCTCTTAAGGCTCACACTGAAGTTACTCCAGTCTATCAAGGCATTGACTATACCCATCGAGTCTAACTAAACTATTTTGCTGGATATCCTGACTATTAGTTAAAGTAACTAGAATTTCAGTTTGACAAATCCTCAACAGGCAGCACTAGGGTCAAGTAAACAGGCTTAGCTTCATAAATTGCAAGTGAACATTCACAGGGCACAATGTTTCCAGCTCCTCATCCAGCTTCCTGAGCTAACTAAACTATTTTGCTGGGTAGTCTGATGATTAGTTAAAATAATCAGAACTCCAGTTTTACAGTACTTGAAAAAGGTGCACTTTTGTGGCCAATACGGGGGGCAGCGGCAGGAGAACCACAGAGGAACTACTACCTTGCCTTGCCCTGATAAGCTCAGAGGAAGAAGAGCCATTACTAGATTAAGCAATCTTTCCATTCAAGGGCAAGGTGGTGCTGCAGCTGCCAAGGATTGGTAGGTGTGTAGCAGTTCCTCTTTCCATTCAGGAGGTGAGCACTACCTGGATTATAATGGTCAAAAACATGAGAGGAGCAATGAGAGGAGCAACTGGCTGCCCATTAGCTACTGGGCCATGTTTAGGGTTCTGGTTTCCATGTACAAAGCTTATGCAGCTTGGGACCAGGATACCTAAAGGATTGTCTTACCCCTTATATACCCACTGTGCTCTGCAGGTGAGGGCCTCCTACAGATACCATCTTGTCAGGGGGTCCATTCCGCACAACATAGGAAGCAGACCTTTAGTGTTGCGGCACTGACACTTTGGAATTCCCTCCACTTAAATATTACCTGTTATCTTTCCAGTGCCTACTGAAGATCTTCCACCTTCGCCTTTTACCTTATCCCACTCTGAGCCTGTGCTGGAATTGCTTTTTAAGATATTTGTAAAGATGTTTCGTTTTAATATGTTTTAAAGTCCTTTGTTTTTAAGATATTTTAACATGGTTTTAGTGTATTTGCTTGCTGCCCTGGGCACCTTCTGGAAGGAAGGGTGGGATATAAATTTAATTAATAATTCACTAATAGGCAAAATACCTTGAGGTTTAAGAACATACCTGTAGCCAACAGGATTTCTATCAAACTTTAAAAAGCAGGGAAATTGGGCAGCTATAGTGAATGCACCAAGGGAGCAAGAGACCTGACCTCCTCTCTGAGATACTGTACTGCCCTACAAATTTGTAAAAATGCAAACACAATTTGGATTGGTCTTTCACAGTCCAATCCACTTGCTGTGTAGCTTGGAAGAATTTGGTAACGTGCCTCTGAGCTTATGGTGAGTGTTGGCAACACGTGCAATCAGCCCAAATAACAGAAACAAGACATTGAGTGGGTGGGCACTGGGCAGAGGGGAAACCCCTTTCCTTTCGAAAAGGAAAGCGTTATGAACAATATCATTCTTTTTCAGCATTTCCTTCACCTTTTTATTCTACAGTAGGCACATGTGGTCTCCCACTCAAATTTAAACCAAAGCTGTCCCTGGCCACATCCACACCAGACCTTTATTCCACTTTAGACAGTCATGGCTTCCCCCAAAGAATCCTGGGAAGTGTAGTTAGTAAAGGGTGCTGAGCGTTGCTAGGAGATGCCCTGTTCCCCTCACAGAATTTCAATCAGAGTGGCTGCCTGTTAAACCACTCTGGCCACTGGAGCTCTGTCAGTGGAATAGGAGTCTCCTCTCAGCATCCTTCACGAACTACACTGCCCAGGATTCTTTGAGGGAAGCCATGACTGTCTAAAGTGAAATAAAGGTCTGGCGTGGGTGTGGTCCCCTGATTAGCCTAGCCAAGCCAAGCAGCTGTGGGTCTGGCTTTTAGAACACTGACAGTTGGTTCTTACTGAGCATGCCCCAGCTTATCATAGACTTCAATGCTAAATTTCTTAAATTAATTAAAAATCAGGTAGGCATTTTTTTTAACTTTTAAACTGCAGAAGATGAATGAATATGGGGCAAGGTCAGTAAATGGATTACAGGCACTCTGTGACCATGGCTGATTTTTAATTAACTTCAACAAATTATGAGAACTCTGACAGAAAAGTCCAAAAGGGTCTGTTTTTTTTCTCTCTCTCTCTAGACTTTGAACTCTCAATTCTCTCTGACTGTTTTGTGTATCGCCATGGAAACTTAAAGGGTTGTTAAGCAAGTGTTTCTGAGTTCAGGACTATAAGTTTTGTAAGGTTTTGTTTTGAAATGATCTTATGGGAAGCATCAGAATAGCATGGGGGTATTTTCAATTTAACATTGCAGAATGTGAAAAATCTATGCTGGCTATAGTATATAGCCAATCTCGTCGCTGTGTAATAATAAATAAATGACTGAGGAGATATTTAAGTGAACACAGTTCCCCATCCCTTGGATTACCTTACAATAACATTATTTTTAATTTTGCAGATATGTATATATTTTTTAGGACTTCTTTTTTAAAAATCCACACACAAATGGAATGACACAGACCCATCACTGCATGTATGTGAAACCATTCATGGGACAGAAATGGGCTAATTTGTCCAACCCTAGCTGTAATTAAATGAAACAGATGCTACAATGAGGACCAACTGTTCAAGTGAGTTGCACAAATAACTCAAACTTTAGTGGCGTTTCAAGGCTGATTCACCCTTTTAAGGAGTATATGGCTTGGAGTCCAGCTTATGCTTGGCACTGGGTTCTAGAAGGAGGGAGCAGCTAGAAGGGAAGAATCAGGTAGTAGGTGGCTGTCTCCATGGAGCCTCAGGAGATGTTTGGGAAGTGGGCATCAAGGGCAAAGGAATACAAAATTAGCACGCCAAGAGGCAAGCTGCCTGGGAGGCTGCCACCCTTCATGCTGATCTATGTAGGGGTCTTCACAAAGAAAACAGGAAACCTACCACTAGGAAATTGTAGATTTGGAAGGCTGGAAAGAACCCAATGGATCCAAGCAATTACACACTTCCAAAGAATCCCTGGCAAGCTTCATTTCAAAACTTCTCTCCAAAAAGATGAACAAATGTTTCCCCTTTCCTGTAACTGTAAGTCTTTGACGTATCACTTTTAATTTATGAACCTAAGAAGAGCCTGCTGGATTTGACCAAAGGCCAACCAGATGCTTATGGGAAACTGACAAGCAGAACCTGAGCTCAGCAGCACTCTCTCTCACAGTATGATTCCCAGCAACTGGTATTTGGAGGCACACTCCCTCTGACTGTGGAGGTAGAATACAGCCATCATGACTAGCACCCAAGCTGGTTTTTAATGGGCTGAATATAGCACAGTTATAATAGTCTGCCTTTCTTCCATCACAAACCTGAAGGCTGCACATGTGGAGTTCCAAGGCACTGGCAACATCCAGACTTGCTTAGCACCAGCAGGATGGGTGCATCGTGCCTCACTTCCTTCAGCCTGTCCTTAACTAGTTTGCATTCAAGTCCCTTTGCTGTTTGTGCAGCTCTGCTTTGTATCCTTTTTCTGTTTGTTGGCACTGACCTTTCGAGCCAGTGTCATTCTGTTGACTTGTGTGCAGTTTGTTACTCACCATCACCCTTAAATCTTTTTCCAGTGTTGTTGCTGCAAGAAAGTTATCCCTCATCCCTCTGCGCAACAATGACAGCATTTGGTAAATAGAAGTTGTCAGATGTTTTTAATTGAGCTTTTAATCTTTGTGGTTCCTATTTCCAATTATATGAGGATCCAAGACGCAAATTTTTACTTCCTGTCCTTGCCCCTTTTGTATCTTACTCCACAGAGGAATTGGTTCTCGTACTCCTGGCCGATAATTATAAAGAGGTAACCCTAGCGGTGGCTAACTTTGCCTTAGCGGCACAAAAACTGAGAGCGAAATTTTCCATTGAAATATCTTAGTAGAGCCTTAAATTTGAGTTATGGTTTTTAAATGAATTTTAATGTTATACGCTATGGATGTTTGTATTCACTGTGTTTGCACATGGCCTATGGCTAAGTCTGCAATAAATTTTACTTACTTACTCCTATTTCCAATTTCCAATGGTGCATTTAAGTACTAGCTCTCCATCTCACTGGAACGCTGCAAGCTTACATCCACTCTTCTACAAATTTCTCTCTCTCGCTCCACCATATCAGTTTTTCATACCTTAAAATGCAGCTGTATAAGTTGAGTAAACAGGCAAGATGCTGCACAGAATAGCTACTCGCAGAGGCTGCCACACCCAGTTTGTCCTTACTTGGCGCCAAATGTTCAACTTAGTTAGGTGCCTTGATAACCGTTAGAAATGGTTTTTCTAACCACTAAGCTTAGTTACATTTCAGCTATTGCACCTTGGAATAAAGCCCATGCAGCACAGTTGCAATGAAATACTTATTTTTTCCAATTTTAGAGCAAACGCATGTTGGGAGGGGAGATAATGTGCGCTACGGGAGGCAATAAATGAGAGTTGTCTGGTCAATATTACTTTCTTTTTTTAAGGTGCCATTGAGAGTTGGAACCCTATAAAGGTTTCCACCTTTTCTTCTGCCAGCATTTTGCTATACACAGAACATGCTGGAGAAGCGCCTTTCAAAGATACAGAAGAGCATCAGCTAATGGCAAAAAGCTTTTGAAGAACGTAATGACTTATGGAGGCAATCTAAAAGTCCCATACCAATTAGGAGCCCAGTTACATAATAGGGCTACCCAATATTGTATGATTTCAGGACTCCAACTGGAGAAAAGGAGTATGGTTCTAAGTAAACCAATTTTATAATTTTGATGTGTGTGTGTGTATACTGTATATATACATTTTCTCTCCTCATAGAGGGCAAGCAAACGTTTTTGCCCTTGCGGTTTTCCATTCTTCCCCCCCTTTTTTTTTGGTCTTAGAGCACATCAAAACTGAAGGCTTTTATGCAACCACTTGCCTTCATGTCCCATGACATTTGTCTTTAAGGTGCTTCGTTTAAGAATTTTTTAAAAGACATTTTTGGAGTTTTATCACTTCTTGTTTGCCACCCTGGGCTCCCTTTGGGAAGAAGGGCAGGATATAAATGTAACAATAAATAAAACAAATTGTTTTATTATTGTTGTTGTTAATACCAGCCTTGTTAATGGCCAGCAAGTGTGCATGCACAAGCAACCACTGCAATTATTATTGGGTGTTGAAGTGCACTTATAACAGTGCATTTTCTGGTTCCAATTCACGGTGCTGGTTTCAACCTATAAAGCCTTACAGAGCTTGGGAATCCAGAACCTGAAGGAAAAAATGCCTTTTCCCATGCAAGCCAACCTGGACCGTAAGGCCATCTAGACAGGCCTCCTACTGCTGATACTCAAGGGAGCAGCAAATTGAGAGGGGGTCTTCTCAGTGGTGACACCCCTCACCTTTGGAATGTTTGCTCTGGAGAAACTCTCCTGGCACCCACAACACAATCTTTTCGACACCATACAAATGCTTCTCTTTCCCCCCAGGTTTTTTCAGCAGTTTAATAGTTTTGTATCCACAGTAGTTAACAGTTGTAGTGCTTTTAGAGTTTAACATCTTTCTCAGCCAGTTACTATGATTTATTGGGGTTGTTATTTCCTGAAGGAAGACTTTGTGTCTTATTTTAGACTTCATTTAAACTGAGGTTTTGTTATTGATGCTTGTTTTATTATTTACTTACTAATTTATGTATCACTTAATGTCAAAATATGCTTCTAAGTAGTTTACAAACATAAAAACAAATGACACAAGCATTAAAACATAATCATCCATAATTAAAATATGCTATAAAACAATCACATTAAAACTTGGTATTCAGAAAAGGAGCCTCGAGTCGATAGATCACGGGAATGTGTGTCATGATGCTTTACTGTATTTTTGAAATGGTATTTGTGGCATTGCAAATTTTTATTTTGACTGAGAGTCACCTACAAGCATATTGCATTAGGCAACACATAAAATGTTAACAACAGCGACTACTACCACCGTAGTGGTGCCTGCATTGCAGGCCTGAGATGAAATGGCTCAAGATGGGATAGCTTTTATTTGCTCATACTATGCAGAAGCAGGTCGAATACAGCTATATCGCCTGGAATTAACATTATGTGGAAATTGTATTGCAACCGATCAGCTTGCATGAGCTGTGGAAGCCAACGGATGTTTAGACACCTACTTTACATTGGCCCCAGTGTGGCCTTGAGAAGATAACAGTTTTGATAACAGAGAGAGTCTGAAGGGGGGGCAGGGCATTGGAATTGGGAAGAAAGGACATAAGAATTATGGCTTAAATGGTCTAACCCAGTGATTCTCAAACGGTGTGCCCAGGCACTAAGAGGTGGCTAGGTGTGCCTCAAATATTATGAAAGTATATTTTAAAAATGAAAAGAAACCCATTTGTATAGGGTAAGTAGTAGTTTTCTATAGTTTATTTTTATTCATAGTTTAAAATATATTAAAATATTTTAAATTTTGTACACGAAGTGCGCCAGAAAATTTTTATATGTTTTACAGTGCGCCGCGAACGAAAAAAGTTTGAGAACCACTGGTCTAACCTGTAACACACTGAACAGTTGTCACTGGTGGCAAGCAATCAGCACCATATGAACAGATACCACTGGTCTTGTATTCCATCTATGGGAGGAAGAATGGCCACCTACAGGGATCCCATTTACCCACCCAGAGACTGTGCTTATAATTTTAAAACCTGCACACCATTGAGAGTGTGGAGAGTGCTGCTCCAATTCCCTTCCCACTCCCTCCTTGTCCAACCTTCTTTCTCTCCTGCTCTGGCCTGAAAAACCATTTATTTTTTGACCCAGGCAGGCAGGGAAGGAGGATGACAAGCAAGGAACAGACAAGATCCACCTGCTGCACCTCAGAGCATTTACAGCTAACAGGACAGTCCTGAGCAAGCACCTGGAAGGAACTCAATTTCACCAGTCACCACCCAACAGTAGAAGCGGGCTGTTAAGAACGTTCCAGTCGACTTCTAAGTTCTTAGAACCCCCTCAAACAGGGTCTTTAAAGGCTCTTTCTCGAACGTGTACCATGGGAATGACAGATACAGAACATCAGAACGGCCCAAAGGCCCATCTGGTCCGGCATCCTGTTCCCACAGTGGCCAGCCTGGGGCCTACGGGAAGCCCGCAAGCAGGACCCGAGTGCAGCAGCCCTCTCCTCACCTGTGATTCCCAGCAACTGGTATTCAAAGGCATGCTGCCTCTGGCAGTGGAGGCAGAACACAGCCGTTGTGGCTAGTCGCCACCGATAACCTTATTCACCTTGAATTCCCTGAGGATTTGTATACCAGCCGGTGGAAGAGAAGCGGCATGAGATATTAACAGCCAACCCTCCGTGCAGAGGGGGGATATGCTTTTATTAAATAATAAAACCACCAACTGCCACTTGGGGAGTTGCCTCCCAGATGACTAATGAAGGGATAGAAGTTTCCAGAGCATAGCTCATGCAAGCTGGAGCCCTCCCTCCTACCCCGCGCACTCCTCTAAATTTAAAAAGAAAGCATCTTTTAGCAAAAGAAACTGACACATTTTAAATTATTTAGAAGATGGTGGGAATGTCTCAGTGGGTTTCCAGATTTATTTTCAGATTACAAGAGAGGGAGAGAGAGAGAGGAGATGTGCTTGCAGCTACATGCACTGCAAACCAAGCCTGCTGTCTGGGGGTGGGGGTGGTAAAAAAAGCCAGAAATATTTCTGTTCGTGTCAAACGCAAGGCTGGGCGAATGAACCAAAACAGATTCATTATGCTCTTAGATATGATGCCACCTGTCTTAGGCCAGTGTTTTAAAAAAAGAAAAGGTGATGGAAAATGCATATCCTAAGGCAAAGGTTAGGAACCTCAGGCCTAGGGGCCAAATGTGACCCTCCAGGCTTCTCTATCTGGCTGTTGGAACTTTCCCCGAGCCGCCCTGCACACTGACCCTGCTTCGCACCAGAGTGTTTTGCCTGACTGGAGTGCGTCCCTCAACTGATAATGCCTCTTGCTTATCTCTGGTTGGAGGATAGAGAGAGGTAGGGGGGTTGTGTGTGCATGTAGAAATTAGCCTGTGGTGCAAAGGTAATATTTTCATGTGTTGCTTCAGCCACTTTTGCCTCTGGCCTTGCCCCACCATCACCATGTGGCCCTTGGAAGGTTGCCAAGAAGGAAACACAGCCCTGAGGCGGAAAAGGTTCTCTACCCCTGCACTAAAGTCTGGGCCTTGGGAGGAAAACCCATCCGTTGCTTCCATGCCATCTACTGTCTAGCTGTTCTGGCTTTAAAATATAGCACAAGCACTAAACTGCTGGGAAGACACTGATGGGGCTCTGGCAAAAGGCAGTTATGACTCCCAGCTAAGTTAGTGCACTTCAGTGTGTCACTGGATTGGGCCCCTTCATTGACAGAAAAGAGTAAAATTAAATATTGACTCAGAAATGGTAAATACAAATGCCTATAATGCAGTGGTTCCCAAACTTTTGTTTACCCACGGACCACTTGAAAACTGCTGATGGTCTTGGTGAACCCCTTAATGATTTTTCTGCCTCTTGTAGCAAATATAATGCACTGTGCTAGGTGCTGTATGATTTTTCATTGCATTCTTACTGCTGCTTTTATTTCTTATATTGTGTTTTGCTGTGTTACAATTTGCATCCCCTAGAATGCCTTATAGCAGCTGCATTTACACTAGCTAAATTATCTTTTCTAGCACGAAAATATTGCAAAAGCAGGAAGTTATCTCATAGATAAAGCATAAAACTATTCTATGTCTAAGTCATAAGAAGAGAATACATATTTATTAGCTTCGGAGTCTTCAGTAAGAATTTCCACTTATGCTTCTTACATAAGCCAGGGTAAATTCCTGCAAGTGAGAACCGTTAAAAGGCTTCCACTGCAAAAGTTCATAAATATTTATCCCCAGCTATTGTTCTTTTTTTTTTTTAGGTTTTTTGTTTTGAAAATTCAAGCTGTCTTTAAAAATTGTTTTTAAAATCTGGGGCGTGTAACTCAGTCTTTAGAAGTGGGATGAAATAGTTTGTAGTAAGGCTTCAGGGCATAAATCTCAATGCACCGTTACTGGTATACTCCATCTTCTTAAGGGAGAGGTTAGGCTCCACCATAAACATTTATGAAATTCCTTGTACAAGATCACACCAAGGAGGATGATAAACACATTAGCATTGGAGTACAACAAGGGCATAAACATGCCATAAAATTAATCAATACACGCCATGGAAGACAGTGAAGTGTGTATATATATATGCACTGTTTAACTTTTAATAACTGTGCATGTTATATTAAATCAAATGACAACTGCTTTTCTTTAAACTCATATAGTGGGTCCTTTCAGTTTGTGTGTGAGTAGGCATTTCCTTTGCAGAAATACCTGGCTTCGTAAACTTCGATTTCCTTACTAATTGTTAACGCAGAAGCTGAAATGTCAAACTGTTGGTTTTTTTAGTACTCAGATCCAGATAAATGCCGAGTGAAAAGAATTGGCAGAAGTTGGCTTCCCCATCACTTCCAACCTCTGGCAGTCCCTCAAAAAACAACAACAACAAAACTTCTCTTGAGAGTTGGGGAACTTTTCTGCATGAGGTGGGCTATAGTTCAGAAGGTTAAGGGGAATCACCAAAATACGGGCAGAGGACACCTTCCACCCACACCATCCCACCAGCGTTTCTCTGGATCAAAGCCAGTGAATCTTCACTTTTCCAAGCTGCTCTTGACCGCCTGAACAGATATTAAAAACAGAAGGTCTTGCGGTACCTTGAAAAACTAACAGGTTTATTGTGGCCAAAAAATTCATGGGCTAATGCCCTCTTTATCTAGTGCAGGGGTGGGGAACCTTTGGCCCTCCAGATGTTGCTGAACTACAACTCCCATCAGCCCTAGCAAGCATGGCCAATGGCAAGGGATGATGGGAACTGTAGTTCAACATCATCTGGAGTTCCCCTCACCTGTTGTGAGGCATGACCTGCTATCCTCAGTGGACAGATAATTTGAGCACACACATATGTTTGTGTTATCTTTCATAGGAATATCACAGCATGCACCTCTTGAAGAACATGGCCTTTTAGCCCAAGAGCTTCATTTTCTCAATACTTGTATGTATGCACACAAATGTGCTCGTGCCTTCCAAATGAAAAGAACAATTCATGTATCCAATGGCAAGAATAATAAATGTTAGTTTCTAAGGTGGCACATCACTTTTGTTTGTGCTGTTAAAAAATGACAAGCAAATGTCTTCTTTAATAGATGTAGGGCAAAATCTCTTTGGAATGTCTCTGGCACAGCCTTAATGAAATTCTTTTGTGTTGCAACTCCTTCATATAAGCTGTGCTTGTAGAATGGGCACCCTTAATTGATTGTGTCTGTAGCCCTTTTATGTCACATTTCTTCAACTTCATCAGCAGCTTTCTTATCATAAGGATATTTTGCCCCATCTTATTTTTGCATTTACCTTTGTAGGCTGAAGGTTAAGTTGTCAACACAAAGAACTCAAAAGATGCTGCACTTCTCAAGTAATAATTGCTCATTTGACTGCTGAATTAACTTGGGTATTAGTTTGCAGCTGTACATTTACACTGAAGTGGATTTTTCCCAAACTCCAGCTTTTAGCCTTAAAAGCACATCCCCACTATACTCCCAGAAATTATGTCAAAGGCTCACACGAGGGATATGGAGCCAGTGGCCATCCAGATGTTGCTGGACTTCAACTCCAATCAGCTCCAGCCAGAATGGCCAATGGTCAGGGATGATTGGAGCTGTAGACCAACAGACTGGGAGAGCCACAGGTTCCCCACCCGTGGCTTACACAGTCATCCTAACTGCACACTTAACTTCATTCTGCAAGAAAAAATTAATGTTCAAGGAAGGTGTTGGGTTTATTGCCATTTTACGCAGTCTTTCAGTTAACCCACAGCCTACCACACAGCACTGTTGCTGGCCTGGAGAGGGGACCACCTTTGAAAGCGACAGCCTGTTCCACCCCAAGACTGCTCATGAAACACAGGCTCGCAGCCTCCCTAGACTCCACCTAGCTAGAGGGACATTATGGCCTATGCCCGGAACCCAGCTGAATGGGCTATGTGGGACTGTATATGCTCAGGCCTCAAACAGACAGGCAGATAAATTAGAACCAGATCGCACTGTGCAAAACACTAAAAGGTGTGAGGACCCTTTTCCAGCCTGAGGGCCACAATCCCTTCAGAGCAACCATCCAGGGGCCACACACTAGTGGCAGGCAGGGCCAGAGGCAAAGGTGGACAGAGAAGCAGGTGGAAATGTTACCTTCACCCAGTAGACCAATTTCTACAAAGACCCACACACCCCACTCTGTCCTTCATCCAGGCAAGGAAGAGGCATTATCAGAGTTCAATACATTCCTAAGGTGTGTGAAGGGGCATTGCCAGAGGTTTGTTCTTGAGAAGGTCCTGAGGGCCGCACAGAGAGGCCTGGAGGACCGCATCTGGCCTGAGGTTCCCCATCCCTGCAGTAGAGCGTGCTGCAAGCAGCCAGCTCTGAATTCCCATTCTCCTCATGCATAAGATGTTTTAAAGTGCTTTTAGTGTTTCTGTTTGGCGCCCTGGGCTCCTTCAGGGAGGAAGGGTGGCCTATAAATAAATAAATTAAATAAATAAAAGTTTGTTCTCACAGTTCAGTAACTCAGTGTCATTAATTTCCAGAGCCTTCTATGGATCAATAGCCCCTGTGAAAGGCAAGCACTGTGAAGCCTGTGGATTGGCCAGGCCCGCTACACATTCAAGAAACCTGGCCTTCGCACGGTCAACAGAGCAGTACCATCTCCCTGCTGCATGTGAGGCTCTTGCTTCCAGGTTCAGTAGCAGACCTCAGGAAACCTGGGATAAAGATCATACAAAATCTGTGTATGGCTGCCTGCAGCCTGGACACAGCCTTTGGGTTGCACGAAGGGGCTCAGTGTTCCAGGAACAAACTCAGCAACCATCAATTCTAGACTTTCCATAAGTCCCAGCTGTAAATACTGTTATTCACCATTTTAAGCGGCGCATGAGTCCTTTCTGCTGTAGCTGTTTTTTAGCGTCTAGACACTAAATGGAAGAACTATATATAGGAATGGGAATCTCTCCTTCAGAAAGTAGCAATGCAGGTTAGGCAAGGGACACAATTAGAGCTGCTGATGACAGCTCAGCTGCTGTCCCACAGGCAAACATTCAGCTTCAAAGTTCCTATCGAACCAGGCTATATTGCCAGAAAATCAGGGTCAATGCAATTTCTCTAAACAAGTAAAAAATCTGGAGCAAAGAAATAATAATGAACAGCAAATAGTGTAAACTGAAGATTGGATTCTATAATTGTTCTGATTCGCTGCAAAGAAAAATATAGAAGTATATTCTAGGCTGTACGAATGAACTAGTACAGAAATGTTTTGATAGCAAAACTGCTGCATGCAAATCATATAAACTGTTACCTTGTTCACTTCCATTATTTCCCTTCTCTCTTCACTAGCAAAGAGAAGCTGGCTGGCTGCTCCTCGATCATCATGCTTAGAACCATCCTCTTCAACATAAGGAATCAGTTGCTGCAAACATTAATAAAGTTGCTGTATGAAACATACCAAGAGCTTCTTGTAGGATTAAGAATGAAAAACTACGCCTTAAACACAACAGTGAGGTAAGAATTTACAAGAACAGTAGCTTTTCAACAAAAGATGTTCAAAGACAAGACAAATACGATAGAAATGTTAAGATGGTTACTCTTGCACCAATACTTAATATGTTCCTTAAGCCATTGTGACGACAGTCACGGGGCATAAACGAAAAAGATGTTGGATTTTTAAATGCCCTGGTTAGAGCAAGTAACCAGAGAAAGTAGTTTACAGAATGGGCACAATCCAATGTCATATCAGCAGGCATCTGTTTGCGCTATAGGGCTTCCTCTCATTCCCCCTACTCCTCCAAAAATCTGCTCTGGAGGGTTGGAGGACCCTCTGGAACAGACTGCGGAAATGCAGGGGAGGGGGACTGGAGAGGGAAGAAGAGGAACTGGAATTGCCGTTACACAACTGGCAAGCAGTCTGCAACAACTGAATCTCACACTAGGTTTTAGAATTACTGAAATATCAGCCCAATTCAGATATTTGTGTCTGCCCCCACTTCCCCTCCACTTACCTCTATTGGAATAGGATCAAGTCCTGTACAGTTTTCATTGCATTTGTCATATACTAATCTCAGTTTCCTAAAAAGTATTGCAAGTTGGCGCAGATGTTCTTGCAGCTTTCCTAATCTGTCTTGATGTGTGCCGGTATGATAAGTGACACCATTTGGAAGCTGAAAAAGAAATGAATAAAATCCATGGTCACAATTCATCCATATTAATTATAGACACAGATTTATGGCAAATAAACACAGCCATTAATGCTAACTGCAGAGCTGCTGACATTCAATACTGTTCTTGTTTATTCAATTTTATCTTCTCTGTGAACTAAAAATGCATCAAAGGTAAAAGCTAAATAAAAATGTTACCCTTAGAAAGACTAAGGGCGCAATCAAACTCACCTTTCCACCAGACTGGGGGGGGAGTTGGATGCCACTGACTCCCGGCTCTGCTGGCACTGCTGGGCTCTGATAGCTTCCACTAGCGGCAGCCCTCTGCCGCAGCTGAGCTGCACTGCTGCCAGGAGCCTGCCGGTACCGCCGGGGAGTCCGCCAGGGACGGCCAGCCTGGCGAATAGAGGGCCAGTGGAAGCCCCAAAAATGGGGCATTCCAGGAACGTGGCAGAGGCAGAGGTGCAGGTTGGGGACTTGTGCGAGGTCCTCCTCATGTTTGGAGCCCTCCCCCTGATCCCAATCCACCTGGAAACTCTGCTGGCCAAAAGGCCAGCGCAGTAAAAACATTTTCATGGTGGCCTAAGGGGAGGGCTTACTCCCCGGTAGGCCTGTTCGTGGGAGCTGGTGCTTCCTGGCTGGCTCCCAATGGAGGCGGCATTCAGCCAAGCCAGTGGCTCCCGAGTGGGAGGAGGATCCTGCAGGGCTTTCTTCCAGCTCCTTCTCTGCCAGCCCTCCAACATTTGGATTGCTCCGTAAGGACAGAACTTTTTAAAAGGATACAAATTTATCCAGAAAGCTTGTTTACATATAAAATAGTTTTTGCTTTGCTTCCAGAAACCTAAAAGGGGTGAACACATTGATAGGCTTCTTTTGGTACAAAGTCAGAGTTGCCCCTGAGAAAGCCATGATCCTACCACCCTGGAGGTATTATTCAGCAGGTAATAGAAGCCTGGAGCAGGGTCCATGTAAAACACTGAAGAGGCCAAGCCAGGCTTGTAGAGAGAGGAACCCTCTGACACATGCTAGGCCCAATGTGATTACAGTTGCAATATGCACTCCCAGCTACTCTTGTGCTCAGCCAGAACATTTCAGGATTGCTTGTGCTTGGATCTTTACTGAAAACGGACTAGAAAACCTATTTGTAAAGTAAGCCCCACTGAACTCAGTGAGTTCCTATTTCCAAGCACCCATGTTTTGGAATCATCTACTGTCTACATGAATTTCATGAGATTTCTAGAAAAAACAAAACAAAACAGATAATTCATTCTATCTCATATTTTCAGTCAACAAAAAAGTGTATGAGTTATGTTCCTAAGCTTATTACATTTATTTATTTTATTATTACATGTATATCCCACATTTCCTCCAAGGAGCTCAAGCTGGTATACAAACAAGATTCTCCCCTCCCGATTTTATCCTCACAACCCTGCGAGACAGATTAGGCTGAGACACAGTGACTGGCCCATGATCACCCAGTGAGCTTCATGGCCAAGACGGGATTTGAACCCTGGTCTCCCAACACTCTAATCACTACATCACACTGAGATGAATGGAACTTACCTCCATCTTAGTATGCCAAGGACTGAGGCCTTTAAAAGACCATTTCCTTTGGGGGTTTTTAAATTATTTATAAGGAAAGAGTAATATTTTGCAAGTATATAATCTTCTGACAAAATGTTTCCAATGATGGTGTACAAGCAATGTCTTAAGGCAGCGATACATTCAAGGGGAAATGCTTTGCATTTCTAAAAGAATAAGTAAAAAAATTAGGTAATCACCCTCCCCCCAATTTATTAGAAATCAGCACATTTAGTGTAAAGACTGGATTGTTTAAAAAGTTCACAGAGGCCAAAGTGGAACAAAAACTCAAGTCTACGATCAACCAATAAAAGTGCAGACCATTATTTTAAAAAATACAAAATAAAGTGTTGCTGGAGAATCTGCTGGTGGGAACAGAAGCGATTATAGAAAAGTCAAATGACACCATCCACTGTGGATTAATATAAATTAATTATGAACAATACCTGCTATCCGCAAGGCACAGAAAGCTAAGAAGGAACAATTACCTTATTTAGGGAGCACTGGGGACATAAAAATTCCTAGGCAGAACTTGAGAGAGCTACCATCAATGTCATTGGTCAGTTAGTGTGAACTAATTTTATATCTGCCTATCTTGTTTAGTTTTCATTTGTACACATCTGAACCATTTTAATATATATTTTAAAACAAATTATGGTAAACTATTTTAATTTTTATGAAAAAAGATCTTGGTCAATAAAGTTGAATTCTTCCTTTCACATGTCAAACTCTTTCCATGTCAGCTTGACTCCAGGGGCAGTTGGTGGCTCCACGTCAGTAGAATCCACTCTGGGTTTTAGTACAAACTTTCAAGAAGCTGTCCAAGGTGCTGAAACACTTCAGCCATCTCCTTGAAAGTTCAGACTAAAACCTGGAGTGGATTCCACTGCCCCACTGACACAGCGCCACTAACCACCACTGCTTTAATCTATTCTGTGTTTCCTACTGTATTTTTTTTTTAGCCAATTGAAGAATTGCACAAGAGACAAAAAAGAACAGTATTAAAGGAAAAGGTAACATTGCTACTGCGCTCACCTGCATATTTCTCAGTAGCTGGAAGATTTCCATGGTACGGAACACAATATCCTGCACTGTCTCTTGACCAATGCGACACAGAGAAGCCGTGTTGACTTCCCGTGCAGCTTGAGCTTGGGGTCCTGAAAATGGACCAGGGGCCATTCCTGCTCCAGCCAGAGGAGGGGTGGACATTTTGCTGTCACCTGGAATCAAGCTGGATAGAGAAGGAGAGCCTCAACTCTTGCATGCACGTGTTAGGTACAGGCACCAACGTTATGTTTAACTAAACTCATGTCCCCCATGCAAGTCTGCCACAATTTTGTGACTTTTTGATTAGTCCTAATAAAGGCATTGCCCGACTGTAGCTTTTGGACTTCTGGCATTAAGCAAAAACAGCCAATCCATATTCATAAGTATACAAGCCATGCACCCAGACTGATGCACCCAGGCACCCTTTCCACCCCCGGCCAGCTGTCCGCTTTCATACCAGCCCGCCCAGTACCTCCAGCCAGCCCAGCGCTTTCCAGACTAGTATCCTCTTCCCTGCTTTACCCAATATTAAGGGGTGGGGGGAGTCTCAGTCTTCTCCTCCGTTACTTTAAATAATCGACTCTCTCTGCTCCCGCCCGCTGCAACTGAAAGGAAACAAAGGCTCCCGTTGACGTGACGTTGTTTCCGTTTCCGGGAGGGACATTGTTTTTTCTCCCCCTATAGGCTGTCCCTCCCGGAAACGGAAACAACGGTAGTTTCCCTCAGGGTTATTTGGTGTTTGAAGTGTGGGGGGAGTGATAAGAAATGTGAATATTAATATGTCTAGGCTTCCTGCTTTATTGAAAGCTATGGTTGAAAGCCTTTCGTTTAATTTCAGCGAATAAGGGAAGGGAGATTTATTCTGGACGTGCTCAGACGCATGTTTGTTATTAGATGTCCTAGATATTGGCTCTGCAGGCAGGGGCTTCCTTAACTTTAATTTAGATTTAATAAGATCTGAATGCCACTTAACTGTAAATAAAGCCTCCAAGCGCTTTACAAAGACATAGAATATACATTCCTTTTTCTTTGTGCAACACCACAGGTTCTTAAGAAACTGTCGGTGTAATCAAATCCCCTGCTTGCCGTCGCTGCCCATCTTCCTCTTTCCTTCCGACTGTCTCGCTTGTGCTGAATTTTATATTGTAAGATCTTCAGGACGAGGGCCTGTCTTCTCGTTATTGCACTCTAAAGCACCATGCATGCTGATGGTCCAACATCAGGGGTTCCCAAACTATGGTGTGTGGACCAGTAGTGTAGTGGCAAATTCAGAAGTACAAGGTCCCTTCATGATAAACACAGCTACACCCATCACATTCACACCCCTTCTAAGATTATGCAACCTAATGCCAGGTTTGAATACTGCTTTCTGCTCCTCTATCCTCATTAATGCCTTCTCTCACAACAGACGTCTCTAGGAGCCAATAGGCATGAAAGGGGAGTGTGTTAACTATTAAGAAGAGTCTTCTCAGTGGCTGACTCACTTCCTTTCACTCTGATTAGCTTCAATCATCAGGATGGACAAGGAAGCATGCTAGAAGACTCTTCTCAGTGGCTAACACATTCTTTCATGCTGATTGGCTCACAGGATGCTGGAGACATAGGGATCCTGCTGGGACCTGGCTCCCAAAAAAGTAAAGGGTCTAAGATCCCCCGAGATCCTGAATAACTACACCTCTGCTGTGGACCACTAGTAGTCCTCGAGATTCATTCAGGAGGTCCACAGCATGTCTGTATTAAATATTCATACTGATTTTATTTGTATTTTATTGCTTCTTTTGAATTCTGTGAAATGCAAATTGTAATACAATAAAATACAATATAAGAAATAAAAGAAGTAATACAAATACAATTAAAAATCATACAGCATCTAGCACATCTAGTGCATTAGAATGGCTACAACAGGTAGAAAAATCATTAAGTGGGCTGCCAAGACCATCACCAATTTTCAAGCAGTCTGTGGGGGGGAAAGTTTGGAAACTACCCTCCTGCATAAATAACATGTTACTGACAATACTTTTCAAGTGGGGCACTGCAGCTAAATGTTGTAGTGAGAGATACTTCTGTTCAGAGTTTCTGCTACTCCGTTCCATTCCCCCTTTCTCACTGGTTTTCGTACTGCCCTCAACAGCCAGTCAGCATCCTATGCCCATCAAGTGTGTTTAGCCCTCATTGGGCTCTTTCGGTTTGTATTTGTTTTTGGTCTGTGTGTGTTCGAAATACTTGTACCCAAGTCCAGCAATATTCAGTGTTATAATTTCTCTGTGTATATCTATAGGCAGCTCTCTTTTCCTTCCCTTAGGCTTAGGACATTTAAAAATAGATTGTCTGTGTCAACCAAGAAGTGACCCCACCCAGAGGACAGCCCTGCTCAGGCATTTGCTGAGAATACTTGGAGGGAGGACCTCAAAACAGTGTAAATCCACAACAATACATTTTGATTAACCCTAAATCCTTACTATGTTTAATAAACGGCTGCCAAATTGTTGCAAATTTATCTTGTCTGCCTCTTCTTTTTAAATCTGACATGATGGGTTAACTTGGCCTCTGAGGTAAAACTCCCACATTTGTCTCTCCACATTTGCCTCTCCTCATTCATTATCGGTTGGTATTGTTGCTGATCTTCATAGGTACGTGTGTGGCTCTGTCCTCCTGTTTCAGCCATTCCATTCTTCTCTCCTCAACCCTGTCACAACTGGTTGTCAGTTTTTTTACTCTCATCCAGAATATTCCATGCCACTGAATTATTATGGGGCTGTTTTAAAGACACCCCCCCCCCGCTTTAGGTATTTTTCCAAAAGATTTTTGGTATTCTGCAAACCTCAGGATTGCTCTGCAGTGCATCTGCTTATGCATTTCCCTTGTACGTGGGCAGTGGGGCTTTGACTACATGAGCTTGAGTACAGGAAAACTGAAATGAGTATGTAGATATTCCAGGTCTGGGTCCAATTAATGAATGAAATAGACTTTGGGGGCCATTCATGCAAGGAAGAAGGATGCCCTGAGTCTATAGAACCTTTATCACCCAAATAATTAGCGTTACCGAACAGGCAGAATTTTAACAGCCTTGCTAGAATCATTTATATCTGGCTAGTTGGCAGAACAGGGATATATAAAGCACAAAACCCAAGAATGCTTCTTTCTTGTTTTTGTTATTCTACTTTCTAAAAAATGCATTTAAAAAAAAAAAAAGGGGGGGGGGAAGATGGCACCCTTTTTGGATAGTAGTCCAGAGATTGTGAAAAAAAAAGCAACTTTCTGAAGAGATAAACATGACATCCCCACTCCCAATTCATTTTTCCAAAGTGAGTGGATGTTGTCCACTGCAAATGTGCTTGCTAGCAACAAGCCAAGTGACAGAGTCTTACACTCATGCAGATGACTTCACATAAGAACATAAGAAGAGCCTGCTGGATCAGGCCAGTGGCCCATCTAGTCCAGCATCCTGTTCTCACAGTGGCCAACCAGGTGCCTGGGGGAAGCCCGCAAGTAGGACCCGAGTGCAAGAACACTCTCCCCTCCTGAGGCTTCCGGCAACTGGTTTTCAGAAGCATGCTGCTTCTGACTAGGGTGGCACAGCACAGCCATCACGGCTAGTAGCCATTGATAGCCCTGTCCTCCATGAATTTGTCTAATCTTTTAAAGCCATCCAAGCTGGTGGCCATTACTGCATCTTGTGGGAGCAAATTCCATAGTTTAACTATGCGCTGAGTAAAGAAGTACTTCCTTTTGTCTGTCCTGAATCTTCCAACATTCAGCTTCTTTGAATGTCCATGAGTTCTAGTATTATGAGAGAGGGAGAAGAACTTTTCTCTATCCACTTTCTCAATGCCATGCATAATTTTATACACTTCTATCATGTCTCCTCTGACCCGCCTTTTCTCTAAACTAAAAAGCCCCAAATGCTGCAACCTTTCCTCATAAGGGAGTCGCTCCATCCCCTTGATCATTCTGGTTGCCCTCTTCTGAACCTTTTCCAACTCTATAATATCCTTTTTGAGATGAGGCGACCAGAACTGTACACAGTATTCCAAATGTGGCCGCACCATAGATTTATACAACGGCATTATGATATCGGCTGTTTTATTTTCAATACCTTTCCTAATTATCGCTAGCATGGAATTTGCCTTTTTCACAGCTGCCGCACACTGGGTCGACATTTTCATCGTGCTGTCCACTACAACCCCGAGGTCTCTCTCCTGGTCGGTCACCGCCAGTTCAGACCCCATGAGCGTATATGTGAAATGAAGATTTTTTGCTCCAATATGCATAATTTTACACTTGTTTATATTGAATTGCATTTGCCATTTTTCTGCCCATTCACTCAGTTTGGAGAGATCTTTTTGGAGCTCTTCACAATCCCTTTTTGTTTTAACAACCCTGAACAATTTAGTGTCGTCAGCAAACTTGGCCACTTCACTGCTCACTCCTAATTCTAGGTCATTAATGAACAAGTTGAAAAGTACAGGTCCCAATACCGATCCTTGAGGGACTCCACTTTCTACAGCCCTCCATTGGGAGAACTGTCCATTTATTCCTACTCTCTGCTTTCTGCTTCTTAACCAATCCCTTATCCACAAGAGGACTGTGATGTTCCTATATATTAGTGTATATATGGTAAGTGCTGGTTGTTTAGAGTATACATGGTAAGTAGTGAAAGAGGAGGGGGAGTGAATGGGCAATAGAATGCTTGATGATTGGCTGAATGTTTAAAATGGCTGACAGTATAAATGAAAGGATGACAGGTAAATCTGGGTGAATGTGAGGTGGTAAATTGTGGAATCTGGGGAGGAGAAGAGAAAGAGTGGATTGCTTGGTGGGGTTTAGAGAGTTGTTTACCAGGAGGGAGGTGGAGTTCGGATTAGTATTGAGTAAAACCATATGCTTATGTGCCTTAAGAAGAAATCTTGTTAATCTTGTTAGCTTTGTTATCTGTAATAAATACTTAATTTGGTTTACCAAAGGCCTGATCCTTGACTGGGGCTTCACAGACCAGAAGGGAGGGTAAGGTAATGACCAAGGCTGAAGGGGAACTGTAACAAATGGTGGCAGCGGTGAAGAGAATAACAATACCAGTATTCAGAGTCTCTGGGAATACTAGTATTGGGACGTTACTGGTGGTTGCCTAGCAGGGGAATCTGTTGAGATCTGTGCTAGAGCGGGGAGAGAAATCATAAGAGAGAGCGGTCCGGACTGGTGGAGTCTCTGGTGGTGCCTAGAGACAGGCAGTAACCACGAGCAGGTAGGAACCTGACAGGGAGAGCCAGGGAAGGACGCATCACAAGGACCTCTCCTCTTATTCCATGACTGCTAAGCTTCCTCAGAAGTCTTTGGTGAGGTACCTTGTCAAACACTTTTTGAAAGTCTAAGTACACTATGTCCACTGGATCACCTCGATCTATATGCTTGTTGACACTCTCAAAGAATTCTAATAGGTTACTGAGACAGGACTTTCCCTTGCAGAAGCCATGCTGGCTCTGCTTCAGCAAAGCTTGTTCTTCTATGTGCTTAGTTAATCTAGCTTTAATAATACTTTCTACCAGTTTCCCAGGGACAGAAGTTAAGCTAACTGGCCTGTAATTTCCGGGATCCCCTCTGGATCCCTTTTTGAAGATTGGCGTTACATTTGCCACTTTCCAGTCCTCAGGCACGGAGGAGGACCCAAGGGACAAGTTACATATTTTAGTTAGCAGATCAGCAATTTCACATTTGAGTTCTTTGAGAACTCTCGGGTGGATGCCATCCGGGCCTGGTGATTTGTCAGTTTTTATATTGTCCATTAAGCCTAGAACTTCCTCTCTCGTTACCACTATTTGTCTCAGTTCCTCAGAATCCCTTCCTGCAAAGGTTAGTTCAGGTTCAGGGATCTGCCCTATATCTTCCACCGTGAATACAGATGCAAAGAATTCATTTAGCTTCTCTGCAATCTCCTTATCGTTCTTTAGTACTCCTTTGACTCCCTTATCATCCAAGGGTCCAATCGCCTCTCTAGATGGTCTCCTGCTTTGAATGCATTTATAGAATTTTTTGTTGTTGGTTTTTATGTTCTTAGCAATGTGCTCCTCAAATTCTTTTTTAGCATCCCTTATTGTCTTCTTGCATTTCTTTTGCCAGAGTTTCTTTTGCCAGAGTCCTTTTTTATTTTCTTCGTTCGGACAAGACTTCCATTTTCTGAATGAAGACTTTTTGCCTCTAAGAGCTTCCTTGACTTTGCTCGTTAACCATGTTGGCATCTTCTTGGCCCTGGCGGTACCTTTTCTGATCTGCAGTATTCACTCCAGTTGAGCTTCTAATATAGTGTTTTTAAACAACTTCCAAGCATTTTCGAGTGATGTGACCCTCTGGACTTTGTTTTTCAGCTTTCTTTTTACCAATCCCCTCATTTTTGTGAAGTTTCCTCTTTTGAAGTCAAACGTGACCATGTTGGATGTTCTTGGCAATTGGCCATTTACATGTATGTTTAATTTAATAGCACTGTGGTCACTGCTCCCAATCGGTTCAACGACACTTACATCTCGCACCAGGTCTCGGTCCCCACTGAGGATTAAGTCCAGGGTTACCGTACATAGAGGTACTCCATATAAGGGGTCCAGGATATGTCCTTATGTGAGGAACTCTACCTACACGCATCCACAGTAGGCTTCCTTTGAAAGGCTATTGAATTGGTACTAGCCATGATGGCTACGCCTTGCCTCCAAAGGCAGTATGCTTCTGAATATCAGTTGCTGGAAACTGCAGAAGGTGAGAGTGCTGTTGTGGTTTCCTGCAACTGGTACGCAGAAGCTTTCCCTGACTGTGAAGGAAGAGCATAGCCATAGCTACTGATAGCATTATCCTTCACGTATTTGTCTAATCTTTTAAAGCCATCCAAGTTGGTGGTTATCATTGTTTCTTGTGGGAGTGAATTCCATACTTTAACTATGTGCTGCATGAAGTAGTACTTTCTTTTCCCTATCCTGAGTCTTCCAACATTTCATTTCATGGATGCCACCTGAGTTCTAGTGTTATGAGAGAGAAAGCTTTCTCCATTTTCTAAGGTGTGTTTTTGGGCTTCCTAGAAGCATCTGATTGGCCACCATGGGAAACAGGGTGCTGGACTAGATGCACCTTTGGAACTATCCAGCAGAGCTCCTCTTACATTGACAAAACCGTGCTGCTTTTACATTCTCAGGAAGGCAGTAAAAACAGAAAGGTTATTCGGCTCCTTGGCTAGCAACCATACATGCAGGGAACATTTTGGATGAAAAGTGCAAACACATCAGAAAACCAGTTCAGGATATTCTATACACTGATGGCAATCTCTTGAAAGACGGCCAAAACATATGGTCCATGTGGTGGTGGTGGTGGGTGGTGAAAGATGAAGATCATCTTTTTTTGTATTGGGGTTGATCAGAATCAAAATTCCTGTTTCTGCAATTATTATCACACTTGGGACTGTTATTCTAATGTTACTGACACTGACTGCATGAGAGTACAGATGGGGATATTTATACACCAGTGACTTTAAGAAATGACCCTAAGCAGTGTCTCAAGATCAAAGAACAGGGTTAGAGAGGCAATACTGTATTAAAACTGACGGCACGTACATTCTTCTGTATGAAATGCATAATGCTTGTAACTGTGGTTACAAATCAAGAAGTCTGGAGCCTGGTACACAGCCTTACTTAAAAGGGGAAAAGATGAAAGCAGTCAAGGAGCATTTAGGGATGAGAGTTGTATAAATTTACCATAGGATTTAGGTCTTACAGCAGATAACTTCACCCTCTTCTGTTCTCCCCAAACCAGAAACACGACTTTAGAAATATTTCTAGACGAACTCCAAGCTAGTTATCCAACATATGAGCTTCTCTTAGGAGGAGATTTTAATGCTAGGATGGGAAAAAATAATCCAGTAGTTGATGACTTTCCCAACGAATCTCAAAGGCACCCTTTATTACTCAATAGTTCTATTAAGGATCCTGTGACCAATAGATATGGTTTAGCTCTATTGCAACTAATTCAAAAATTTGATCTGATTTGTTTAAATGGTTCCTCTTTAGATATATCTAAAGGCTCTTTTACTTACTTAGCAAGTCAGGGGGCCAGTACAGTTGACTATTTTTTGGGTACACATCATATAATAAACAGTGTCAAAGAACTTAATATATTATCGAGACCTGAAAGTGACCATCTCCCCTTAAGGCTAACCCGTATACCTTCTGTTAAAAGCAGAGCTAACTTAAAAAAAAGTATTTACTACAGATACTATGTACAAGTATAAACGACGTAAATGGACACAAGCGGTAGGGAATAAGGCCCACTCCTTACTGTTATCTGACCCATTCCCTTATTTACAACAGATAGCTATAACAAACCCTCAGATCTCTATCAGAACATATGATCGATTACTTGATGAACTCTGTCCTAGAATTGCAGCTATAACTATGACTACGGCTTCATTCCAACCCAAATCGTGGTTTGATAATGAATGCAGGATTTCAAAGAAACAGTTAATTAGACAAATTAAAATTTTTAGAGCTTCTAATCGAACTGATAATTTCCACCAGCTTATAGTACAGAGGAGAGCTTATAAATCCCTTTTAAAAGCCAAAAGACTTGCCTTTTACCAAGCAAACTGGAGGTCTTTGGATAAAGCGGCCCGTATGGGAAATGAGAAAGAATTTTGGAGTCTTTTACAAGGGAAATTCAATCCAAAAAGCTATACAACCTTGCCCCCTATTATGCAGGAGGAATGGCTAGCACATTTCAGATTAATCTTCGGTAGCTCGTTTTCCACTAAAACTGTGGACATATTGAAAGAGCTAGAAGATATCCCGTTATGGCCTTCAATCACTTCTGATGAGATAGAGAGGCTTGTGCGTTCTCTGAAAGCAGGGAAAGCTCCTGGAGAGGACATGATACCACCTGATTTCCTGCTGCAGGACCTATCCTGGTGGGCCCCTCTTCTTGCGGCCCTTTTTACCAACATAAATAATACAGGCTGTATCCCGAGGGGATGGCACACTAGCATTGTGGTCCCAATTTTTAAAAAAGGGGACCCCTCAAACCCAACAAATTATCGGCCGATCAGTCTCCTAGATGTATCAGCGAAGATCTATAGCCGCTTTCTCCTAAATAAACTAAATGATTGGGACCAAACTAATTTAATCATACATGAGGAACAAGCTGGCTTTAGAACAAATCGGAACACAATCGACCAGGCTTTTATTCTCCATCACTTAATAAGGAAAACAAAGAAAAAAATCTGGCCATCCTTATATATAGCATTCATTGATTTCTCCGCGGCATTCGATTCTGTGGACAGAGGACTCCTCTGGCAAAAGCTCGCCCAATCGAATATTGATCGCAGATTGTTTTGGCTAATTAGGGCGTTACATCAATCAAATAACATCCAAGTGCGCCTACGTAACAATGGCGCCCTTTCTACTAAAATTCCAGTTGCTAGGGGAGTAAAACAGGGGTGCCTTTTGGCCCCCTTTTTGTTTAACTTCTTTATAAATGACTTAGTAGAGGCAGTATCTTCGCCCTCCTTCTTTCCCCCCTCAGTAGGAAATAAAAAGGTTCCCATCCTTCTATATGCGGACGACGTGGCCATATGTTCGTTGAATAAAATCAGCCTCAGACGAATGCTCCGCAAATTAAACTAATTCTGCTGAACACACAAATTTAAGATCAACCATAATAAATCTAAAATAATGGTTTGCGGCAAATTCTCCAAAGTTAAGAAGCACTAAGATCTGTAGAAGCCCCTGTAGTGGCAGAGGCTTTGTTAAAAATCTTTATGAGGCTGGGTTTCCCTCATGAAGTGCTGACGGATCAAGGCAGTGTATTCATGGGAGAAGTGATGCAATGTATGTGGAAATGTTGTGGTCTAAAACATCTAAAGACCACTACTTACCATCCCGCCATTAATGGGCTAACTGAGAGATTCAATGGGGTTTTGAAGGGCATGATAAGAAGCTATGTTCAAGATCACCCACAAGACTGGGATGAACGTTTGGGATGCTTCTTATTTGCATACAGAGAAGTCCCTCAGGAGTTAACAGGCTTCTCACCCTTTGAACTGATGTTCACTAGAAAAGTGAGGGGACCTTTGGAATTGTTAAAAAATTCATGGGAAGGAACCCTGGGAGAGTACAAAACATCTGTAGTAGATTTTGTATTGGAATTCCGCAATAAATTAACATCAATGATGGAAGTTGTGAAAGAGAATCTCAGTCAAGCTCAGCAGAAGCAAAGTTACTGGTATGACAGAACAGCCAGGGAACGTGTGTATGATGTGGGAGATATGGTTATGGCACTCATACCCAGGAAACATGACAAATTACAGGCTAACTGGGTGGGACCATATACCATAAGAGATAAGCTTGACACAGTGACGTATGTAATTACCACAGACCAATTAAACAAAAACAAAGTGGTTCATGTAAATATGTTAAAGCCTTACCATACCAGGGATGCAAAGGTGTTGCAAGTTACCTTGCATACATTCGGCATACATAGCCAGACTCCATGTTTACTGACTAAGAAGCATGCAGCTACATACATTGTTTTTCCTTAGATTAATATTATGTTGTGTGGTGGTTAAGGTGTGCTGGACTACACAGGGTTCGAATCCCCACACAGCCATGAAGCTCACTGGGTGACCTTGGGCTAGTCACTGCCTCTCAGCCTCATGAAAACCCTATTCATATGGTCACCATAAGTCAGAATCGACTTGAAGGCAGTACATTTACATTTATTTATATTTATGGGTTGCTTGTCTCATCAGGTGACCCAAAGTGACTTATATAACCAGTTAAAACAACAGAATCCATAAAACCTAAAAACACCTCTGACAATTAAAAACCATTCTGAAACAAACACAATTAATACAAATAAAGGACAGGTATACCAGTCCCACCCCATTGAAAGAGGTCATCAAGGCAGCATGTTATTTTAATTAGTCATAATAAAACATACTGGGCTCCTGCTGGGAGGAAGGGCGGGATAAGGCTTCAACAAGCCTTTTAAACAAGGCTTCAACAAGCCTTTTAAGTTGACACCTTGTCCCAGTCTGCTTTTGTGTTGGAATTGCTTTTTAATATGTTTTTATAACTTTTTTTTAAAACCAATGTTTTTAACCTTTTTTTAAAAAGTCTTGAAAGCTTTTTTAAAGATGTTTTTAAAGATGTTTTGTTTTAATATATATTTAAAGTCTGTTTCTATGCTGTTTAAAGTGTTTTAGTGCTTTTGTTTGCTGTAAATATAAATCAAATAATAAATAAATTAAATAAAAATACTTGTTGCATTTCTTTATTTTTTGCTTATGGTCCATCTTCTCAGCAGTGGAGATCACAGCAGTTAAATAAAGACAAAACCCTCACACTCCATTAGGGTAGCTTTGGGAATTAATACCTGTAGCCTGTGTTTAAACACATCTTAAGGGGACAGGGACTAACACCATGGGTTGCATCCAATGTCATTCCTACTTAGAGTAGACCCATTGAAATTAATGGACTTGACTAACTTAGGTCCATTAATTTCAATGGGTCTACTCTCAGTTAAACTTAGATAGAAGCCCTAGTTTTCAGCGCTCTGACTTCCAGGGGAAACCATATTTGTGCTCTAGATATCCTACAGCAAGGTTGGCCAAAATGATGCCCACCAAATGTTGATGGATTGCAAGTCCCATCATCCTTGGTTTGATTGTGTTTGTTTTAACTGGTTTTAATGTAAGTCACTTTGGGTCACTTAGGTGAGAAAAGTGGCTAATAATAATAATAACAACCACAACCATGCTGGCAGGGACTGATAGGAATAACATCTGAAGGACACCATGTCGGCTGTTCCTGTCCTACAGGTTGGTGAAAGGGATAACACAAAATTGCTATTATTTAGCATTTGGTGCTGCTGATGGAGAGGTGGAGCATTCCAAGGTCTGGGAGTGGAGATCTATCCACCTTCTTGGCAGAAGACCAGGGACACTACCTCTGCTACACCTGGGACTGAGCTCTGCTTCCTGCAGAACCATCCCAGTCCACTTTAACTGTCTGCTAAAAACCACGTCCTTCAGATGGATGTTTGGTTTTCATGTTGTGGTGATACGGAATCCAGGGCTGCTGCACTCTGCAATGAGCAAAGGAGTGAGGTAAGGTGGAAAGCAGAATAAAGGAAGCTGTCTTGCGGCAAGCTGTCAATCCTGCCAGCCATAGTCATTTGCAGAACAGCTGACAGGAGGAGACCAGATAAAAGTTTTATATATATTTCAAATGTAACATGAGCAGGAGCTTAAAATCTGTCAGCTCAAGATGGCTGATGTGGCTGGGAAATCTGGCTTTGTTGCAGTTTCACACATTTGTCAGTAGCAGAGCTTCATTTTTTTTTCTCCTTTGCAGAATGGAGATGATAATCAGTGATTTGAGATCTAAAAAACCATTCTAAGGAGCAAAAATGCTTATTAGCAAAGCAAGGGGGATATCAGATGCCAAATAACAGCACTGGGTAGAAGAGGTATACTACCTCTTGCAGATCTATCAGAGTTCTGATTTTGGCTCCAGATGTTGAAGCTGTGCCCAGACCAGATCTCTTGATGGAATGGCAGCTTTCAGGGCTTCCCCCATTCCCCCCCTTTTAATGTTGAATTTGTGTAGTTCTACTTATACCAGTGCAATAAAGTAGGTGGTGCTCGTGATGTCCCTGTATATATATAATACCGTAAATATGGCAAGTGCAGGTTTATTAGAGTATATGTGGTAAGTAGACTGAGTGAGAGAGGGGAGTTCATGGGTTGGAATGTTGGAGAATGTTGTATGATGATTGGCTGAGTGTTTGAGTGTCTGAAGGTATAAATGAGAGGATGACAGTTGAGAGGGTTCAATGGGCTGGTTGGTGCTGTTGGTTGGTTGGTTGGTTTTGGGAGGCTTTCTGGAGGGTGGATTGGATTAGGCAGGTAGTGAGGCAGGTTATTGATGACTAGAAACATAAAGAGTAATGCAACTTATGAAACCACACGCTTGTTGACTATACCTTTAAGTAATCTTGTTATTCCCTGTGTGTATAAATAAATATTTCTTGGTTTACCAGAACACCTGATCCTTGCCTGGGTTTACACAGACCAGAAGGGTGGGCAGGGCATATACCAAGGTTGGGAAACAGTATCAATGGTGGCAGCGGTGAAGAGATAGTGTAACATCATCAGGCATCCAGAGCAACCCAGGACTGTATTCTTTATAGGCATAAAGATACAGTTGGTTGTGGCCTGTAAGTGCACCCAGACACAACGTATCAAGAAGCCAGGAGGAGACTAAGGCACAGCCTCAAGGCAATATTGTTTACAGGGAGTGTCTGGTGGTGCTGCCCAGCAGTGGGATCTTGAGAGATCTTTGCTACAGCTGGTGAGAGAACTGTTTTGAGACCAGGACCCTGAGGTGGGACAGTGACAAGGCTGTGACCACAGGTGGGATCCTAGCAGGTGGCACCTGAGGTGGGATCCTGACGGGCAGGGGCCTGACAAGTGGTGGCAGCAGGTGGAATCCTGACAGTGCTCTCCCACCCACTTCAATGGATAATGTCTCAGAGGGTTGTTTGCGCCCCATATTGTACTGCCAAAGGGGTGCTTATGATCAGAAGGTTCACATTTTGCAATGGGTATATTGGAATTTTGTTCATTTTTGCCAAATGAAGCACTTTGGTTCTGTCCTGATTTTTTTTTTTAATTTTTAGCACGGCGTCCACTGCACAGCAGGGCTGAGCAACAGAGAGCAGTCAATGGGAAGCCAGGAGTTGTGCCAGGGTGTCAAAGAACTGGGGGACCAAGCGAAGAATCAGAGCAGCTGGACACCCTCAAGCAGGGTTGGGCAACCTCAGGCCCAGGGACCAAATATGGCCCTCCAAGACACTCTGTCTAGCCCTGAGGACTCTCCCCAGGCCATACCCCCTCACCAGTTCTGTTCAAGGCCCTCCCGGCTGCTTTTGCCAAGCCGTAATGCATTCTTGAATTGTGATAATATCTCTTGCTTGCCCAGATGAACTGGAGAATGGTGGTGGTGGTGTGTGTGTGTGTGTGTATGTTTAGAAACCTCTGACTTTTGTGTACCTGGAATGCATAGAGACTATACAAGGCAAGAGTCACATTTGTTCCACCACCCACTTTTTCCTTCTGGTCCCGCCTATCAATGGCATCCCCCCCCCAAGGTTCCCTAAGAGGGAATGTGGCCCTCCGGCTGAAAAAAGTTTTCCTCCTCTGCACTAGAACAGGAAAGCCATTGTTGCTCAGGCAAAGTCCCAGCTCAAGGGGGGGGACACTTCATGCCGCCCATTTGGGTGGGCCAAACATAAGAGGGCACAGCCTGTGCAGGGTCTGTGAATATTTCACGCCCAGGAAGATGCTCCCATCTGCAGTCATGTGGTGCACTACATGGGGCAGCTGTACACAGAGTTCTGGGTTCTAGCCCTGGTTCAGACTCTACAACACAACTCCTTCTTAGGTCTCAACTGTCATCATGTGGGAAATGTCTATAATGTGGCTTCTTTCCTTTCCAGTGTCAACCATCCCAAAACTGGAGCGAGGCTGGTGCAGAGAGGAGCTGCATCATGGAGTCCTCCAAAATGGTCCTGGGAGGGTTCTGGCTAGAGATGAGAAGGCCCTGAAAAAAACCGGGGGACAGGGAAACAGTCCCCTCGCTTGAATTTTTGCAGTGTTTTTCTGGATCTTCACATCTTTTGTTCTGATGTTACTTTTGTGTTACAGGAGGGAATGGTGCTGCGGCAGCTCCCAGACCCACCCCACAAAGGTAATGTTGGAACAAGGCCACAGTCAACCATAGAACCATGGAACAGTAGAATTGGAAGGGGCCTATAAGCAGTAGTGTAGTGGCAAATTCAGAAGTGCAGAGTCCCTTCATGATAGTCACGCCACGCCATACCCCTTCACTCACTTGCTCTTCATCGTCATCTCCACACTCCTCAGTCGTTCCCCTGTGTGCCTTCTCCCACAACAACAGATGTCCCTAGGAGCCAATTAGCATGACAGGGGAGTGTTAGAGTGTGTTAGCTACGGAGAAGAGTCTTCTCAGTGGCTCACTCACCTCCTTTCAGTCTGATGGGCTCCAAACAGCAAGAAAGGACAAGGAAGCATGTTACCAGGCTCTTCTCAGTGGCTAACACACTCCCCTTTCATGCTCATTGGCTCACAGGATGCTGGAAATATAGGGACCCTGCTCCCAAAAAGGTAAGGGGTCTAAGAGCCCCCAAGATCCTAGATGACTACACCCCTGCATATAAGCCCATCAAGTCCAACCCCTTGCTCAATGCAGGAATCCAACTTAAAGCATCCCCGACAGGTTCGTTTACTTCAGTGGCTTGGATGCAAACAATCAAACATTTTAAAACATAGGGAGCCGTGTTTGCCCCGCTGCACTGCTGCAAGATGACTCTTATTCCCCATCTGCCCAGGTACTGCTTAGTGATTTGGTCAGGAAACATGCAGAAGGTTGCAAGTTCAAGGCTTGCTTTGGGAGACACAAAACAGAGCCACGCGTAGTGGTTGGCACCTGTTGGGAGTGGTAGGATAGAAAGCAGAGAAACCAGCAGGAGGAGACACTGGAGCCAATGACCTACAGAATCATCTAATTCTAGTTTTGCCCCCATTCTCTTCCAGAGCTTGGAAAAGTTTTTTTTTTTTAACTACAACTCCCATCAGCCCAATCCAGTGGCCATGCTGGCTGGGGCTGATGGGAGTTGTAGTTTTAAAAAAGTAACTTTTCCAAGCTCTGTTCTCTTCCTCCCTGCTGAGTTCTACCAGAGCAGCATGAGGGGGGGAGGAAGCTACCACCCCCTGGACTGGATGTGCAAGTAAGAAGGCAGGCAGGTAGGGGCTGGCTGACCGCAGACTAAGGTTAGTGGGGGCGTGTCCCATTTGCCCTAAAGAACCAGCCTCCACGGGGGCAGACTGTTCAATGTGGTGCAGAGATTCTTTGGTTCCAGTTCCCATTGAGTCACAAAGCTCATTTGATCCCTCAGCTCATCCTCCCTCTCAGGGTAGTTGCATGGATAAAGTAAGACCACCTCCATTTATGCCCCCTTGAGCTCCCAGGAAGAAGCTCAGTATATACGAGCCGGCTGTAACTTCCAGGGCTATCCGGAAAGGTTAAAATGCAGTATGGACATTTCTCTTGGGTAAATGACTCTGTAAGCTGAGTATGATGCCCTTACACAACAACTGTTCACATATATATTTGGCATGCCTCTGCCAGTGCCTGTGAATGTGGGTTCATGCACTGGGCTCCTTCTGGGCAGAAGAGTGGGATGTTAACAAACTTTTCAAAATGTTGGTGTATCCTGAATTCAAGATCCCAGCAGAAATAACGTATTAAACAAGTCCATACCTAGTGCTTGATAGGATAGACTGTTTTATCCATAATTTATCTGCATATCCTGTTGCTTCTACTTTGGTTCTTCATGTGTGATCTCACCTGTGTTGTATTCCACAGATACAGATTCCAAATTAGTGTAACATAAAAAAGCATATATAAATATCAAATTAAAGAGATATATACCAGCATATCTGCAAAATTATTTTTACAGCCTTTAGAGAATCAAAGTCTTGGTCTTGAAAATGAGCTTAAAGGTAAAAGTCTGTGTCCTGTTGTTTCTTCTACAGGTGAGATGAAAGAGTTTTTAATTTTATCTGGAATGTTTAAAGTTCACTGATACAGTATGTGTCTCACACGCCTGCAGACTGATTCTTCCTTCATAACTGAAAATACATTTTATCAGTGCATCAGTTTTTGTATGGAATATCTAAAAAAAACAGGTAATTCCTTCTCTTTAGAGATGCCACTCATCTTCCCACAAGGCTGGTGCCGATGGTCAACCAGTCAACTTATTTATTTTTATTTATTTTATTTAATAACATTTATATACAGCTTGAATGTAAAGACCCCTGAACAATTTACAATTTTTTTTTAAAAAAATTATCAATAAAACAGTTAAAAACAAGTAATTAAAACATTTAGAACAGCTACTAACTAAAAAGAAAAACCCACAGATCAACATCTATGTGTCTGGATGGGCTTGCCTAAACAGAAACGTTGTAAGTAGGCACTGAAAGGAATGCAGCGAAGGCCCTGCCTGATGTCAATAGGCAGGGAGTTCCAGAGCAGGTGCTGCCACACAAAAGAAAGATTTCTTTCAATTGCAGAATGACTATTCTGTGGCATCGGTAACAGTACCTGTTCCACAGATCAAAGTGCTCGAGCAGGGACATATTTATTTATTTATTGCATTTGTATACCACCCCATAGCCGAAGCTCTCTGGGTGGTTTACAACAATTAAAAACATTAAAAACAAATATGAAAATTTAAAAACACATTTTTAAAAAGCAATTTAAAAACACATGCTAAAATGCCTGGGAGAAGAGGAAAGTCTTGACCTGGCACGGAGAAGATAATAGTGTTGGCGCCAGGCGCACCTCATCAGAAAGATCATTCTATAATTTGGGGGCCACCACTAAGAAGGGTGGTGTAAGTCAGTTTCACAAGTAAACTGGTCCAAGCTGTTAAGGACTTTGTATACCAGTAGTAACACCTTGAACTTGGTAACAAATTGGCAACCAGTGCAGATTTCTGAGCAGAGGTGTTATATGCTGACAGGGTCTCACTCCCATCAGCAATCTGGCTGCAGCATTCTGCACTGATTGCAGTTTCCAGGTCAAGTGCAAGGAAAGGCCCACATAGAGTGCAATGAAACAATCCAATTTGAAGGCACCAGTTCCAAACTACTGTGGCCAGGCTCCTCCAGTGCAGGAGTAGCCGTGGTTGTCTCACTAAGTGCAGCTGATAAAAGGTACTTCTATCCTTTTACCTGGGCCTCCAGTGACAGAGCTGGATCCAGAAGTACCCTCAGACTGCATGCCTGCTGCTTCAGGGGGAGTGCAATCCCATCCAGAACAGGCAATTGACCAATTTCTTGGTCACGGGAACAACTCACCCACAGTGCCTCCATCTTGACAGGATTCAAACTCAACTTATTTTCCTTCATACATTTCACCATTGTATCCAGGCATCAGTCCACGGCCCGCACAACCTCTTCTGATTCAGATGTTATGGAGAAGTAGAGCTGAGTGTCAGCAGCATACTGATGACACCTTGACCCAAAACTCCTGATGACTGCATATATTTATATCTGTGTCTGTATCTATATCTATATCTATATTTTCTCTCTATATATACAGCATTGGGGATGAGATGGTACCGAGTGGCACCTCATAGCACAGCTGCCAGGGGGCCAAAAAACAATCATCCTACACTACTCCCTGTAGGTAGAACTAAAGCCACTGTAACACAGTGCCCTCAATTCCATGGGGCTGGTCCCATTCTATGGGGCTGGTCCAGGAGAATATTGTGGTCAATGGTATCAAAAGCCACAGGGAGATCAAGAAGCAGGAGCAAGACTGCACTCCCTCTGTCCTGATCTCTATAGAGGTCATCCATCAGGGCAACCATGGCTGACTCAGTCCCATGGACCATGGCCACATCTGAACCCAGACTGGAATGGATCTGGGTGATCTGTGTCATCCAAGAATGACTACAGCTGCCCCACCACTACCCTCTTCACCACCTTCCCCAAGGAGGAGTCATTTGCGATTGGTTGATGGTTATTCCAAAGCAAGGGATCCAGGGCCGGTTTCTTTAGGAATGGCCTCACCACTGCCTCTTTAAAGGCTGCAGAGGCCACCCCCCCACACACACACACTGAAGTGTTGACCACTTTGGGCCCAACCAGTCAACTCCCCTCTGCTAGATTTAATAAGCCAGGAGAAACAGGGGTCAAGAGGGCATGCCAGCACCTTGTCCACACCCACTGACTTCATAAGCTGAAAGGGATTCTACAACACATCACTGACTCCAGCATTGGGTACTTCAGCTGAAACTGGAACAACAGCAGAGTCAAGGCCACTCCGAAGTCGAGCAATGTTATCCTCAAGTTGGTCACAGCGGGTCCTTGAATGCTCCAGAGGCTCCTCCCCCACCGTGGGAGCCAGTAACCTCCAAACCGTTTGTAATAAGCCAGCTACTAGAGGATGCAATGCAAGCTGCAAAGTGAGCCTCCTCCTCAGCCTGCACTGCCACATGGTAGGCATGCTTGTGTGCACTAACCAGTGTTCGGTCAGCTTCGGAGCGAGACTTGTGCCAATTGTGCTGTAGCCTTTGCTTGAAGGGATGTGTGCGCTACGAGTCTCAAGGCCAGGGATTCTGGCAAAGGGGACTAAGCACTCTACTGAGCCACCACTGGAACAAGTGGGAGAATTTTTTCCCCAGATGCAAATTGCAGGTCCGGGGCAACTGAACTGAGACTGCAACAGAGAGCTAAAGCCCCTTACCCCACCCCAGTGTCCCAATGTGGGATAGAACCCCAGCAGCTGCAACTGGTGTCTTATTTAATTTGGTTCTTAGGATATGGGATACTAGAGATCTGGCACCCCTACGGAATATAGGTTGGCAGGTCCATAGAGGTTGAGAAGGAGATGAAGAGGATGGAAGCCAGTCGTGTTCAGCATTGTCTTCCATTCTCCAGTACAAAATGAGGAACAGGTCTCAAAATATCCAGCAGTAGGGCTGACCTCCCCTGCAACACCACTTTAGATTCTTCTAAGAATTCCTAAAATATTGAATCATTAAAATATGTACTCAACTATGCTGTTTCCATCACTGGTAGAAGTGACTTAGCTAATGCACAGCAGCATATAAGGGCATGGGAAGAGGTCTTGATGCAGCTTTTGTCTGATGACTAATAAACTTGAAGCCTGGGAGAGAATTTAAGAGCTTAGCCAAAGCCACCCAAGGAGGACAACGTCAGTCCAAGGGTCGGGTTAATATTTTTTGTTATCATTTGATGGTTAATTTGGGGCTGCATTTCCAAGCTAAATCCTTCAACTGGATGAAAGACAAGGATATTGTATTTGATTTATCCCATGATTATTTGGCAGTTCTGTGCTGGAGCGTGGAAAGGAATCCTAATGTCTAGGTGGCTTCAGACCTGTATCTACCAAAACTTGCATTTTTCCCCCCACGTGTGTCTGACCAGTGACCTCTGCCTCTAATACATATCTCAGGGTGTGACATCAAAAGGTCCATGATAGATCTCTCACTGTTATAATCAAAACTGAATAGCAGGTAGCTGTAGGTGGGGGAGAGGAGAGGAAGGGGAAGAGGGAGGGGGAGGAAATATCAGACCTGAACTGTGGAACTGGGGGAGAAGATGAACATTTCCCCAATTTAATTAAAAAAAAACTCCCCTGAAGCAGCAGTAGCAGCTTCTTCTTCTTCTTCTTTATATGGTTCTTTTCCCTCTCCATTTTATCCCCACAATAACCCTGTGAGGTAGGCTAGACTGAGAGACTGTGTCTGGTCCAAGGCCACCTGGCAAATGTCATGGTGGAGGAGGATGTTTGAACCCTGGCCTCCCAAGTCCTAGTCCAACACACTAATCACTAGGCCACACTGTCAGATGTGACCATATGCAGCAAACTGATATGCTTTTGTTTCTTTTGTTTCGTGTCCTGCTGGACTGCAGAAGAAGCCACCCAAGCCGGTTGGTTTCATCTGGCTTGGTGCTTACAGGCTGTGCAGGCCTGATCTAGCCTCTGAATTGAATGAATGAAGTTATGAGTTTACTATCCGATTACTATCAGGGTTATTACTGTGGGTTGCCTTGAGGCAATACCTGGCTAGAATCTTGAACTTGGCAAACAAGTGTTAATAGCTCAGGATATTCCAGTGCTGTTTTTCCAAGGGAACAAATTGTTAGACAATCTTCTTTAAGCAGGTAGTAACTAAAAGGGGGCATAGCTTTCTCCCCACCACTCCTAGCTAAGGATGATGTAATCTAAATATTTGTGTGTGAGAACAAGAATAACTACAGACTAGTGAGACTAAAGCCCTAGGCAGAGGTCCACAGGGACAATTCTGAGCAAGTTGACTGTGTTTAGAACCCCCCTTCAGACCTTCCCTCTCAAAGTAAGAATGTCTAATGTGCAGCAGACACATATTGGGATGTTGAAGGGGGGCTTGTGTGAGGACTCCTGCCCCACTTGCAGCCCACATGTTTTCAGACAAGAGATAGAGAGACAGAGCTTGGGTTCTGTAAGTTAACAGCCCACTGGGTATTGACCAGAGCTTGGAAAGTTCATTTTTAAAAGGAACTAGCTCTAGTTGAAGTTCATCCCTTTACTAAGCAAACTAGTTCTGTTGAAGTTTCTCATCCAAATGATTTTTCTCCCAATATTCTCATTCAGAATGTTACAAGCTGCTGTATTGAAGTATATATACTTAAGAAGACTAAAAAAGCCATCAAAACACACATACAGTGCTATATGAATGATTTAATATATTTCCCCATCAAATTATGATTGTTTAGCTTAAAGAGCCTAAAAATTAAAAATCCACATGTAAAGACGACTAAGAAAACTTCAAAATACACATATAGCAGCAAAGTGGTTGACAATCTTTTGCACATTTGGATTTTTGAAAGAGTATCATGGGCACCAGTCGCATGATGGCGGTATGGGGGGGGAGTGGCCTACGCCAAAATAGCTGCCACTAAGGTCAAATAAACTAGAAGATGAGCTAGAAAGTTCTACTCCAAAATGAACTTAGTTCATGTTCCGTTCACCTGTCAATTATGGTAACTACATTCAGGTGTCATTCAGAGATTTGTGAACTTCATTCAGCTGAACCAGTTCATTCTGAGCACTGATGTTGGCTACCTTTCCCTGGAGATCTGATGTTGGATAGTGGATTTGGCTATCTGTTGGAGTGTTAAGCTGTGCCTCCACCTATGCTCAACCTGTATATTGGTAAATAACTGAAAGTGGCCTCCAGGGGCCTCTTTCAAAGGAATCCAAACCCGGTAACTGCTGCACCCCTAAAACATTTCACCAAGAAGTGGGATAAGCATTAAAACAACCTACTTGTTGCTAGGCAGGTGGATACTATAATCCGCTGCTCAGATTAGAGGGATAGGAGAAAAGAAACCTAACCCCCTTACCCTTTGTGACCCCCTCATACTTTAAGAAAGCTTTTGGGAGGCCATGACGTGGCAAGAGGTTTGGGGGAGCTGAAGGTAGAGCTTGTAGATTTCATTAAGGGCCCCCTTCACACATACACCAAAATAATTTGAGTACTGCTATCATCTACCAAGGAAGTCAGTTGGATTCACACATACCACAGCTGCAAAGAGGATATTAATTATAAGTATAAATATTGAACTCTGGTGTTGGTTCCAGAATAGCCTAGTATTGAACTTTGACTGGAGAGGCTCAGTTATGGAGTTTGTTAGATGGCCTTGGGCCAGCCACTTTCTCTCATCCTAACCTACCGCACTGAGTCACGAGGATAAAATGGGGGAGAGGGAGGCATGCACTTCACCTTAAGTCCCTTGGGAAGAGGGCAGGATAAAAATGTAATAAGTAACGTAAGCAAAGAGGACTGTTATAAAGAACCGCCACAATGAGCTTTCTGATTTGAGGGCTTTGCCGACCAGTTCTTGTGAGAAAGAATTTATTTTCCTATTTCCCACTGGATTTCTAGAAGTGGTGAAGAATGCTTAGGCCAAGTGGCAGATGAAGGATTGAAATATGTGTTTCTCTCTCACAGAGCAGTCACATAGCTGCTTCTCAGCAGCATGATCAACATAAGGGATGAGGAAACCGTTCTTTGGTGTGAATGCCTCATTTCCTGTTTTATTCATCACATTTATTTTTAGGGCTGTTGCCCAGTCAAAGAAACCTTTGGGCCCCATAGAACCAGAGGTCATGTGCGTCTGCATGCCAGTCGCTGGGGAACAATTGCAGGGTGTGCTGCTGCTTATGGATATGCTCTACCAAGGCGCATCTAGTTGCCTACTGTGGGAAACAGGATGTTGGCTAGATCAGGTATGGGGAATCTTTTGTCCTTGGGATGTTGCTGAACTACAACTCCCATTAGCCCAGGCAGCATGGCCAACGGATGATAGGAGTTGTAGTTCAGCAACATCAGGAGGGCCAAAAGTTTCCCAAACCTGGGCTAGATAAACCAGGGGTGTGGAAGCCCTGGCCCTTCAGATGTTGTTCGACTACATTTTTCATCATCCCTGAACATTGGCCATGCGCCTGGGAGGGACTGATGAGAGTTGGCAGCCAATAACATCTGGAGGGCTGCAGGTTTTACATGCCTGAGATAGGCTTTTTGGTCTGACTCTTCTCATGTTATGACTCTTCTCATGATTTTAATGTGTGGGTGGAATGGGGGAGGCTCTGCCCTTGACCTACGTGTATTTATTAAAATGCCTCAACAACAGAACTTCTTCTCATACAGCGGTGCAGGGGCTCTGTTCAGGCATCTTCCTAATACATTCATGTGAAATGTTACAGCTTCTGAAAGACTCTGTCAGGGCTGAACAACTCCAGCTTTTTAGTCGAGAAAATCTTGGCTAGATTTTACCACTTGTTGTAAATTGCATTCTGTGGAGATGGTCTCTGGCAGCCTTGGGACAAAAGTGAATCCACCGCCAAGAAGCTTGTCATTCATTTCGTATACGGATCTGGCAAGACGCTTACCCTCTTCATGCAGGGCCTCTTTTATGAAAGCCTGGCTGTGGCTAATGGATCCCCAGTGCAATCCTACGCATGTTTACTCAGAAGTAAGTCCCGCTGTCAGTCTCCTTTTTGCTGGGCACCTACCACTGACAGGCAATTTCAGTGAAAAAGCAGGAGGCTGCGGGAATTGGAACGCAGACAACCATTTTGAAACGCCATGTGGTGCATGCTGCCAAATATCCAATCTATCACCCTCAGAAGTTGTAAGGCTCAGCAACTTTTTCAGCACTTCTGCATCGTCATTGACTTTATAGATTCACACCCCACTCCACCCCAGTTCTAAATCTCTTTCTCAGGCTGTATCATTTTTCATTTTAGCAGCTATTATTTGTCACGATTCCTTTTTGTTTTCTGGGTTTTTTTGCTTCCTGACTTAAAAGTTCTGAGTCATTCAGAAAACAAGAAAACAGAAAAAAGTTGGCCGACTGCAACTGAACGGCCAAATGAATCTGAACCCTTCCTAGACTTGTTAACTTTTATTTGCAAACATTCTGGCATCTTATGCCCAAGAGACTCTGAACATGTACAGAGCATCTTTTCCCACAGAGGGTAGCAACAGATATTACATCTAAAAAGGACATGGAGCCAAGTGCATCTGGGTATGAACAGATTGGATTCCCTGTTTGATGGGAAGCAGGGTTTTAAAAAGAGGAGAAAAACACCTCACAGAATGTTTTGGAGCATGCACAGAGTGCCACTTTCTAAACAGTGCCATCTTTTTAAGAACAACTACTATTATGACCACAACTACTACTACTACCACAACAACAACTCATAAAAGGTATGGTGGAAACATTTGAACATACATTTCTTCTATGTTTTTTCTGTGTAATATCTAAGTCAATGGAAAGCTTTTTTCAAGCAGAATGGCAGCACAAGAAGCCTTTGGGTGGAGGGTAGGGGTGTCCCTTCCAGCTGGAACCCCCATGAACCGACAGCTGGGCAGCAATTAGGTTTCAAAACAACCCCTCCTGTTGGAGCCAATCTGAGGTGATCATCTGAAGGCATATGATACAACAAACTTGCTACAGATAAGCAGGGACGTGTCCACTCCGTGCCAGTGTGGTATAGTGGTTACAGCATCCGACTAGTGCTGGGAAGAGTCAGATTCAAGTCTCCACTCAGCAATAAAGCTCAACGAGTGCCATGCCTAGCCTTTACCTGGTCCCAGACATGGGGTCCTCAGAAGAAGAACCAGACACCCCACAGGTTGAGGACCTTGGAGAGCAGGCAAGGGCTCCTGAATCCAATGCTGAGGATCCCTTTGAGGAGCTGTCCAGGTTGATATCTGACAAAGAAACTCTGGAACTGTCAGAGGAGGAAGTGGAGCCACCATCCAGTCCATGAGAGCACCGGCACCAAAAGCTTTGGATCCAGATTGAAGAGTGGGAGCATCGTATGCATGTACGGGCCCAGAGTCCTTGATCTACTCTCAAGTAAGGAGTCTACTCATGAGTAACAACCCCTGATGCTTTTTCACTGCCAGCAGCTGTGGTTACGGCAAGGGTGGGGAACTTTTGGGGTCCACAGGCCAGATCCTGATCCAGATCAGCCTCATGTGCCACATTTCACAGGTGAGTGGGTCTGTCTGTCTGTCAGCCACATGGCACTATTATGACATCACATGATTGACAGGCAGGCTGACAAACTCACCTCGTATGGTTGCCAGGTTCTTGGCCTGAGACTGATCCTGTATGTTTAGGAGAAGAGAAAGTCAGCCAAGTGCACTTGCAACCCTGTAATGAGAAAAATCACAAGGTGGAATTCTCGCTTCCCCCTGCACAACTTTTAAAGATACAGAAGACCTCTTGGAGGCCGGGCCTGGCAACCAAGAGGTCTTCTGTATCTTTAAAAGTTGTGCAAGGGGAAGGGAGAATTCCATCTTGTGGTTTTTCCCATTACAGTGTTGCAAGAACACCTGCACTTGGCTGACTTTCTCTTCTCCTAAACATACAGGATCAGTCTCAAGCCATGAACCTGGCAACCCTACTCACCTGTCAAAATATCTTGTGGGGTTTCCAGTCCCAAGCACCCACTGCCCCGAAGGAAGACAAAAGGAAGCCTGCAGCAGAAACCAGGGGAACCAAGGGGGAGAGTTGACCCCTCCCCATATCAGAGGTGCAAAGCTGTCCCTGCACTCCCCCTTGCAATGTGGGACATTGGAGGCTGAAAGTGGGAGTGCAGGAAAGGGCTTTGAGATCCTCCCAGCACTTCTCTTTTCCACCTCTGATGTCGGAGATGCAAAGGAGAACGTGGGGGGGGGCACAAAGGGCATGGAAAGCCTCTCTGTGCGGCTCCTTTCTACCTCCAATGGCAGAGGTGGAAAAGAGCTGAGCAGCTGGAAGGAAGAAGTGGTTTCTCTTGAATGGAAACTGCTTCCCCCTCCTTGAGCCTGGTGTGTTCTTACCACCCAGCAGCTGATGAGCAGTTGGGAGCAAGCCTCATTCCAGTAAAGGTACAGCCAGGAGCCCACTTTAAGCTCCCGATTGTTTCTTTCAAGCCCCTCCCATGCCCAGTCAACACCTGATGTCATGTATGGTGTAGGGTGGGCAGGCGCAGTTTCCCCAAAACAGTCTTGCAGGCCAGATGGGGAAGCCTGGTGGGCCAAGTTTGGCCTGCAGGCCAAAGGTTCCGTACCCCTGGGTTATAAATCCAGAATATATAAGGCCTCCCTCTGAAGCCTTCCTGTCGCTAGAAATAGTATCGGTCTCTGGCTCCTTGTCCCTGAGTCTAGTCTGTCCATCTTGCTGTGTTGTACCTTGTCTGAAATCTCCCTGTGATATTGCCATTGGTCTGTGCCTGACTTTGTCTCTGGATGACTCATTCTCTGTGCTTGACCTTGGACGGTGCTGCATCTGCAATCCTGCCCTCATTGGTGAGAACTTTGGTGAAGGCTTATATCTTCTGTAACTGGGACCCTAACCCCCAAGGGCATCCCCTGGAGCATGACAGTGTGCTACCTTGGGCAAGCACAGTCTCTCAGCCTAACATACCACACAGGGATGTTGTGAGGATGTGTTGGACAGAGAAGGACCAAGGAGAAGTCTCCTCAACGGAAAGATGGGATGTAGATTACTAAGTACCTAGAACAGCCTTTCCCAACCAGTGTGCCTCCAGATGTTGTTGGACCACAACTCCCATCAGCCTCAACCAGCATTGCCAATGGTCAGGAAAGTTGGGAATTGTGGTCCAACAACATCTGGAGGCACACTGGTTGGGAAAGGCTGACCTAGAAGGATGGGAGACTACTTGGGAAGCTCATGCATGCCCCATTGGGTTCCATGATGGAAGAAAGGTGGGCTATTATAACTGTCATAAATAAATGTTGTGTACAAAATAAAGGAAGCCACAGACCTGATCTTACAAAATCTGAACAGGGTGGTTCATGACAGATGCTTTTGGAGGTCACTAATTCATAGGGTCGCCATATGTCGTAATTGAAGGCACATAAAAAAAAAATCTAGAAGAGAGATGTGGCACTGAAGTGTTGTGCCTCATACAGCTTGAAATATTGATTTACCATTTTAATCAAAATTTGGTGAGGTTACCAAGAGCCAGAGGCAATCACCTTGGTGGCCAGACCCAGCTTTTGTGTTACCCCAGTGCCAGTGGAGACTGGTGGCTCCAATATCAGTGGGCAGTGAATCTGCTCCAGGATTTAGTCTGAACTTTCAAGGAGCTGTCCAAGGTGCTGAAAGCCATCCTTCCTATATTTAATACAGTGTACAGAGAGCCAGTGTGGCGTAGTGGTTAGTGTGCTGGACTATGACCTGGGAGACCAGGGTTTGAATCCCCACACAGCCACGAAGCTCCCTGGGTGACCTTGGGCCAGTCACTACCTCTCAGCCTCAGAGGAAGGCAATGGTAACCCCCCTCTGAATACTGCTTACCATGAAAACCCTATTTGTAGGGTCGCCATAAATCGGAATCGACTTGAAGGCAGTCCATTTCCATTTCACTGATATACAGAATTTTTAAAGAACTTTTCGGTTGAGGGTGGGGGAGGCCAATGGTAGCATATTTATTTATCTCTATTGTTTGGCTTTGAAGTTCACTCTTTCTTTTTTTATGCAACAAGGCAAACAGCTGATTGAAATCTCTCTCGGATGACATGTTGACAAAACAACAAGACTGGCTCAGACACAGGAGATCTCTGCTGAATTCAGGCCTTCCTTTTCAGCTGGGAGAACTGTCCACTTGTGACAACCTGCCATTTTTGCTTCTCATTGTCCAGACATCACCCTTATCTGCCAACAGTTCTTTTTCATGCATTTAGACAGCCATTGCTGGAGGGGCACTTTCCATAGTGCTTTTGCAGGCCTTGGCTATAGGATGTGTCCCTCTTGAATACCATGCCTCTCTTTCTCTCCCCTGTGCACCCCACTATCTTCAAAGAATGCTAACAAAGGATGTTTTGAAGCCTACAAAGGCCTGGCAAGTTAAACTATGCCTCCCTTCCCAACTAGACTGTAAATGTGACTACACTCAGTATATTCCTATTGCATCCCTTCATTTGGTTGTTGTTGTTTTTTGTCCCAGCACTCCCCAAACATAGTATCAATTCTTGTTTTTTAATCCTAAGGGATTTTCTCTTGAACTGTGAGTATTTGATATGTAGGCTCAGAAATCCTCTACTTTTCATTAATATTGTTTTGCCCATTTCTCTCTCTGAACAGAGGAAGAATCCAGGGGTTAGTGCTTATCCAGGCTTTGGTTTTCTTGGAATGATGGTCAGTGGAGACTGTGGTGTCTTTAAGATATATGGTTTTATTTACACATATATACAACCTGAGCATGAGTTGGAAGCCTAGAAAGCCTTCTAGGTGTTAACACTTCCACAGATCTTGCTTCCCCATTAGGTTTCTAGGGGAGTCCCAAAAGCCATAGCTTGGTGTTCCATCCCAAAGAACAAGTCAGCCTCTCTGTCTATTTACAGCTCCCCAGCTCCAGACCAGGAGGCTGCCTCCCGACCCTTGGATGAGGCAGGAGGCTACCCGCTTCCTAAAAGAGCATCACCAGGCAGTTGTTCCTATGACAACACATCTACTCTTGACCAAGTCTTTAGATGTGTAAATGGGTACTTGACAGAATTACAGGCTTGGAGGGGACCCAAAGACATCACCCAAACCAGACCAACCCCCCAATCCTATAATTATATCTTGGGCAGGGGTTCCCAAACTGTAGTCCATGGACCACCAGTGGTCTGTGTGCTTCATTCAGGTGGTCCGTGGCATGTCCCATTAAATATTCATATTGATTTTAAATTGTATTGGTATTGCTTCTTTGTTTCTTATATTGTATTTTATTGCATTACAATTTAAATGTTGTGGAATGCAGTTTGTGATATAATGAAATACAGTATAAGAAATAAAAGAAGCACTGAAATACAACTAAATTGATACAGTGCCTAGCACAGCGCACTACAATTGCTACAACAGGCAGAAAATCATTAAGTGGTCCACTAGGACCATCAGCAATTTTCAAGTGGTCTTTGGGGAAAAAATGAATTAGGAGTTGTGCCCAATGTTACCCATAATCATGGCAAACCCATTGAAATTAATGGGTATGGCTAACCTGATAGCATTCTGAGAAGACCTTAGTTGGATACAACTGTAGCAGTGGAGACTGGTGGCTCTGATGTCAGTGGGGCTGTCAATTTGTTCTTTGAAAGTTCAGTCTAAAACCATGAGCGGATTCACTGCCCCGCTGACATCGGAGCCACCAGCCTCTACTGAACCCTAGGACAACAACCAAGTAAAGACATTGTAATTGTTTGATCATATGGGTTTGGATTCTAACTAGGATCCCACTTGTTGAGTTCTGCTCATGGGACATTCTCACCAGTGGAAAGTGGCATGGCTTCCATTGATTTTCCCCTTCCATATACACCTCCTCAAGCTGCCTGAAAATCTGCTTTCAAGCATTGGGGGAACCCCCCACGGAGCAACATGAGATGTGATGTAAGGACCTACAGGAGGAAGGGTAAATTTGTGAAAATTGCTTTCCCTCCTTTTGCCAGAGGGATCCTCCACTGGATCTTGATCCAGTCTGTTTGAAGATGTCTAGGTAGGACACAAACCATTCGTTTTTGGATCCAAGCCATTCATTTTAGTTGAAGAATGTAAAGAACTCCCAGGGACAACTCCCAACTCCAGGGCAATTGGTCCTGGCCAGGCACAACCCATGCCCCCTTTACCAGGGCTGAGTGAAGCTCAATGTCAGTCCTGTCCGGTAGGTTGACTGCCACTACCCCTTAAACCTGGTCACCCACTCTGGGCCAAGGGGAAACCCAAAAACACAAGCAACAGATCTGCCAAGGCACTCCTTGCTTGGAGCCTTAAGGCAAGAATACCCAGTTATTTGGTAGTCTATGGCTAAATGGCCAAGGTTTCAGAGCCAAAATTCCCCTGCAATGAATACACACTAGTAAATAACAGGTAGTCTTTATTAAAGTAAAATTATTAGTGCAAAAATATAGCAGCAAAGTAATTCCTTAAACCAGAAGGTTAGGTAAAATACAGAGAGTTCAATCACATGACAAAATAATAGAACTGTCTAGCCTATTCTATACTCACACATTATAGGAAGATTGACAGAGTAACCTAATGTATGGCCTGGATAGCATTAGGAAGATGGAACCTCAACATCAAGGAACATTGGGGAATTGCATCAAGCATTGAACTTTGAGTATTAGCATCAAGCTAAATTAATAATAATAATAATAATAATAAATGATGAATCAATCTACTGGTTAAATTTACGTATGGGTAAAAACAATATTACTGAAGCAAGAAGCATACTTTCCTTGTTTTCAGATGCTGTGCATCAGCTTAGAAGATGCATTCTAGGAGAGAAAGGGAGGAATGCACAAATGATCAGCAATCCAATTCAGGGGGCGTCTTTTTAGCCCATTAAGGCTGTAGTCCTAAGTGCACTTACTAGGGAGTAAGCCACAGTGAGTTCAATGGGACTTAATTCTGAGGAAACATGCTTAGGATTTTAATTAATTAATCTACATGATTATGTATAAGAATACACATGCATACATGCTAAAGACCCATCTGATCCAGCATCTTAGTCTCACAATGGCCAACCGCGAGCAGGACATGAGGTCAACAGCACTCTCCCTAATTGCACTTCCCAGCAACTGGTATTGAAAGGCAAACTGCCTCTGACAGTGGAAGTAAAACATAACCATTGTGGCTCGTAGTCATTGATGGCCTTACCCTCCATTAATTTGTCTAATCCTTTTTTGAAATCATCCAAACTGGTGTCCATGATTATGGCCCCATCTGCACTATACCTTTAAAGCAGTATCATACCACAGTCATGGCTTCCCCCAAGGAATCCTGGGAACTGTAGTTTGTACAGGTGCTGAGAGTAATTAGGAAACCCTGATTCCCCTCACCCAGCTGCAATTCCCAGAGTTCCCTGGGAAGAGGGATTGACTGATAAACCGCCTCATTTTGCGTTCCTGAATCTTCTATCATTCAGCTTCATTGGATGACCCCGGGTTCTAATGTTCTATGTGAGAGGAGAAGAAACTTCTCCCTCTTTATTTCTCTTAAACCATGCATCATTATATACACCTCTATCATGTCTCTCTCTACTCACCTTTTTTCTAAATGAAGAAGTCCCAAATGTTATAATGTAACTGTTCCTTATAGGGAAGTTGTTCCAGTCTTATAATTTTGGTTGCCTTTTTCTGAAACTTTCCCAACTCTACAACATGCCCAGTCAGAAGTAAGTCCTAGTTAGTTATATGAGCCTCTCCCTGCCCCCCAAAACCTTTATGCAGCAGTGAAGTGCTCTGATTTGGGGCTAAGTGAGCTGTTTATAGCAGGGGTGTCATTGTCCAGGGTCTCGGGGGTGTGTGTCTTAGACCCCCTTATTTTTTTGGCAGCAGGGTCCCAGCAGGGTCCCTATGTCTCCAGCATCCCATGAACCAATCAGCATGAAAGGAGAGTGTGTTAGCCACTGAGAAGAGTCTTCTAACATGCTTCCTTGTCCTTTCCTGCTGATTAGAGTGAATCAGAGTGAAAGGTGGTGAGTCAGCCACTGAGAAGACTCTTCTCAGTAGCCAACACTCTCCCCTTTCATGCTTATTGGCTCCTAGGGACTTCTTTGTTGTGAGAGAGGGTATTAACAAGGATCTCATTCTCAACCCAGCAGGGAAAAAAGGATGGGAGGGGGCATGGCTGTGACTATCATGAAGGGACCCTGCACTTCTGAATAATAGAACAGAAGGGGAAAGTTTTTGGAGAGGGGGGAAGCATCCATTTCCCTTTTCCTCCTCCTCAATACATCCCTCCCCACTGCAATTCGTCAACAGCACTATAAGCAGAGAGAGAGAGAGAGAGAGAGAGAGAGAGAGAGTTGGTACACAGCACTCTCACCTCTTTTTTTTTTTGCTGCCCATGGCAACTACTTTGTGCTGGCACCTAGGGCCCTTTTATCAAGATATGAGTACCAGCACAGCATTATTTACCAAATAATAATTACCAAATAATTACCAAAGCATTGACTATAAGGTTTCTGTTCCCAAAACTGGCTGGAGGCCCCCCCCCCATCCCCCAGGACTCCTGTTGGGGAATAGAGACACAGTACAAGATTTTGCATTGCTTTTATATCTGGATGTAAAATTGCGCTGGGAACCATTTTGGCTGAAGGGCAGCATAGTCTTCCAAATAAAAATAAGATTGAAACATGTTATTGCAGGTGTGTGTGTGTGTGTGTTCTAGATGGATATCAATAGCCAACAGCGAGAGCAGAGACTAAAAACCTTTGCCCGGTCATCTGTACGTTTTGCAGAAGGCAAATTTCATTCTATGACTTTTTCCACCACCAAGAATATCAGGGATGACACCAGAAGAGAAAACTGCTGTGAGAGCCTGATCCTTTGCATGTTGACAAAGAAGCAAGCCCCATTGAGAAATGATGGGATTTATTCCCAAGTAAAGCCTTCTTCAGGTTTTACTAAACGGTGACAGTGAAAACACGAGGGTGCTGGTGGTGTGGAAGAGTGGGTAGCTCTCCGTCTAAAGTAGGGAGCCATTTATATCTGCAAAGGCTCCTCAGGCAATTTAGAACCTCAGTTATACAGGGTTCTAAAATGCACAGGGAGCCTGCACTAGGGTTGCCAAGTTCAAGGCCTGAGACTGATCCTGTATCTTTAGAAGAAGAGAAGGTCAGCCAAGTGCAGGTGTTCTTGCAACCCTGTAATGGGAAAAACCACAAGGTGGAATTCTCCCTTCCCCCTGCACAACTTTTAAAGATACAGAAGACCTCTTGGAGGCTGGACCCTGAACCTGGCAACCCTAGCCTACACAGATATAGAACATCTCGCTTCTTCAGGCTGCTGTCTCACACAAGTTGGAGGGCATGACCGGGGCGGAGCGAAGGCACTTGGTCCTGCTGCCCACCCTCATGTGTCTCCTGCTGCCATTTAACAACACATGATGGATGATAAGGCTATCAGTGGCTACTAGCCGTGATGGCCATGTTCTACCTCCACTGTCGGAGGATATCAGTTGCTGGGAACCACAAGTGGGGGAGAGTGCTCTTGCATTCATGTCTTGCTTGCGGGCTTCCCAAAGGCATCTGGTTGGCCCCTGTGAGAGCAGGATGTAGGACTAGATGGGCCATTGGCCTGATCCAGCAGCATTCTTCTTATGTTCTTATAAAGAGGAGAGCCTGGCTGGGAGTCCAGAGTCTGTGAGTTCAAATCCCCGCTCGTGTCTCCTGGGTGTCAAAAGATCACCCCCAAAGTGAGTGGCTCAGGGGTTACGTGCCCTGCCACCTGTGCAGCCGTGGGCAAGCTGCATAGTCCCAAGGAGCCCAATTGCCCCCCAGCTGGCAGCTGCGGACAAGGAAGGGGCTGGCTTGCACAGCTGTGGCAAGCTGAGCAGGCCCTAGCCAGCTGGGGAGGACTAGTCTCAGAGGGAGGTAATGGTAAAACCCCTCTGAATACTGCTTACCATGAAAACCCTATTCATAGAGTAGCATAAATCGGGATTGACTTAAGGCAGTCCATCCATAAGTATGTATAGGTTTGCATTCAAAGAATCGCTGCATTGGGCTGGGAGAGCTGCAAAGCTGCCTCTTTAAAACATCACACAGATTCTTGTCAAACCCTGTCTTTTACTTTGTGGCATACACTTATGAGATGGACTGTTACTACATCCAGTCCCATGGGGATTTCTCAGGCTTGGTGAGCCAATGCTCCATTGCAACAAGCTACTTATTTGGCTTTCTGCTTGCTTTCCATGGCCTTTTGAATCCAATATATCTGAAGACAACCTAACAACAGTCCAGATGGGTGCCAAGATTATGTCTCTGCCTGCTTAATCTATCCAGAAGGGGACTGACAGATACCGGAGGCATTCTGCAGTTTGATTTATTCTTCATAGCAGAGACAGTTTGATTTTCACATATACAGCAGCATTCCAATGAACGCAAAGCTTGGAGCCTGGGTGCACAAATCATTTCACATTGTCCCTGTCATTTTTGTATGATGCTTTCGCATGGTAATCTGCACCCAAAGACACTTACAGCATCAAAGAATTTACATAAGGTAATTCACCATCAATTACAGGTCACAAAATTTAAACAGTCATATAAACAGGCGAATGAAAACCTCTCATATTAATAAATGCACAATACAATTAAGCAACCCACTGACAATTCATAAGAACAAAAAGGTACATAATCCAGATAACAGCAAAAAATATTGCATCTCCAAAACCAAATCTTGATCCCAGGCTCCAGCAATAACCCTTAAACAATATCCTAGGCACCACAAGCAGCAAACGCAGCCCTTATAGCTGGAGTAGGGAAAGACAGATCTGTCAATTTCAGTTTCCTGTCAGTTTCCTATTTCTGCATCCTTTTTTTTTAAAGTCCTCATGAAAATTTGTCAGCATATACATATTATTGCATGCAATTTTCCCTAACAGATACATTTTTGCAAAACAATTTTGCCTAATATAATTCATTTTGCATATTGCGGTATTTAATATATGGATTTTTATGCTTGCTTTATCCTGGTATATGCATTTTTATACACCTTACATGGCTGAAGAACTGCATTGCAAAATTTGGAGAAGTGGGAATTTTGAAGAATGGCTGAGTTTTGGTTCACAGATTATTTCAAAAAGTGTGTATTAGGCAAGTTCACATTTAAATATGAACTGAATTGCATTTGTTCATCCCTAGTGTCTATTAGGCAAAACTGCATACAATAATGTATATATTAGGAAAATTTGCATGGAAATGCCACTGAATATTCAAGATAATTTTTTATGGCAAACTGATGTGGAAATGAGGAGAACAGAATTTAAGATTGGTAAAACAAGATAAACTGAAATGGAGAGATTTGCCTATTCCTACTCTTCATAGAACAACAGACCAAATATTTAACACAGAAAAAAATACTTATTATACAGCCACGAGAGCGGCTGTATACTATAGCCAGCACGGATTTTTCGCATTCCACAATGTTAAATTGAAAATACCCCCATGCCATTCTGATCTTTCCCATAAGCTCATTTCAAAACAAAACCTTACAAATCTTATAGTCCTGAACTCAGAAACGCTTGCTTAACTACCTTCTAAATTTTCATGGCAATACACAAAACAGTTAGAAAGAATTGAGAATTCAAAGTGTAAAAAGAGAGAGAGAAAAACCCAGACCCCTTTTGGACTTATTTCTGTCTGCGTTCTCATAATGTATTGAAATTAATTAAAAACCAGCCATGTTCACAGAGTACCTGTAAACCAATTGCTGACCTTGCCCCATACTCTGTCCTTCATCTTCTGCAGTTTAAAAGTTAAAAAAAACCTGGTTGATTTTTAATTAATTTAAGAAATTTAGCATTGGAGTCAATGATAAGTGGGGGCATGCTCAGTAAGAACCAACTGTCAGTGTTCAAAAAGCCAGACTCACAGCTGTTTGGCTTGGCTAATCAGGGGGCCACACCCACACCAGACCTGAAAGGAGACTTCTATTCCCCTGACACAGCCCCAGTGGCCAGAGTGGTTTAACAATCAGCCACTCTGAATGAAGCTCTGTGAGGGGAACGGGGCATCTCCTAGCAACTCTCAGCACCCTTCACAAGCTACAGTTCCCAGGATTCTTTGGGAGAAGCAATGACTATCTAAAGTGAAATTAAGGTCTGGTGTGGGTGTGGCCAGTGACAGGTTTGGTTTAAATTTGAGTGGGAGACTGTATGTGTCTGCTTAGAAAAAAAAAGGTGGGGAAAACCATGAAAAATAATGATACTGTTCACAATGTTTTCATTGTGCAAAGGAAAGGGGCTTCCCCTCTGCCCAGTGCCCATCCACCCAATCTCCTCCACCTTCCCTCCCCTCCCCACCCCTCCCCTCCCCTTCCTGCCCCCTCCTCCACTCCCTGCCCCTCCCCCATGTCAGTTTTGCCTATCCTAAGCATGATTGCACAGGAGTAAATCCCATTGAACTCAAAAAGCATGCAAATGATCAAACCTGCCCTCTTCCACCCCTCCTCCTCCTACCTGTTCCCCTCCCCCTCCTCCCCTCTGCCCTCCCTCCTCCCCTCTGCCCTCCCTCCTCCCCTCCTCCTCCCTCCTATCCTTTCCCTCTTGCCCTTTCCCTCCCCCTTCCTTTGCCCCTCCTTCTCCCTCTTCTTTCCCCTCTCCTCTCCCCTCCCTCCCCTATGGTCAGTTTTACCTATCCTAAGCATGATTGCACGGGAGTAAATCCCACTGAACTCAATAAGCATGCAAATGATCAAACCTGCCCTCCTCCCTCCTCCCCCTCCTGCTTGTTCTCCTCCCCCTCCTCCCCTCTGCCCTTCCTCTTCCCCTCCCTCCCCCCATCCCCTGTGGTCAGTTTCACCTATCCTAAGCATGATTGCAGGGGAGTAAATCCCACTGAACTCAATAAGCATGCAAATGATTAATTCATTCTCAGCAAAGTTGCACAGGATCCCATTTCTTACCTCCCAGATTAAAAAGTAGAGAAATTCACTAACAGGAAAAAAAAAAAACCTTTGTGGTTTAAGAACGTACCTATAGCCCACAGATATTTCTATCCAACTTTAAAAAGCAGGGAAATTGGGCAGCTATAGTGAATGCACCAGGGGAGCAGGAGACCTGACCTTCTCTCTAAGATATTGTACTGCCCTACAAATTTGTCAAAATGCAAACACAATTTGGGTTGGTCTTTCACAGTCCAATCCACTTGCTGTGGAGCTTGGAAGAATTTGGTAACATGTGCCAAGAATTTGGTAACATCTTTCTTCATGTGTCTTAAAACCCATTAATTGTGCAGCTATTCTATAATTTCTGTTAAGTATTCAGTAGTGAGAAACATTGTCCAATGCTGTCTTGCAATTTGCATGTTTCTAAAACCAATTAACTTTAGATTCCTTATGGGGTATTACTAAAATCCTCTGTGTTAGGGAAAGATCAATATACAATTTATTTTTCCAGATATTTGCATAGAATCCCACTGACCAGTGGAGAGTAGCATCACTCTGAATCTCAGGAAAGGGCATGCTAAAAAGACCTGTAAGATGCTAGTGCCACCTAGTGTTCAAAACCCCAAGAGACAAGGAAAAACAACATCCAAACAAAAATTTCTAACTACAAGGCTGAAACCGGGACTGATTTTAGTCTTATGGATTGGAGAAGTTATTTGTATATATCAGTGGGGGACATCAGGACTGAGGCCTGACTATGGCCATAAAGGCCTGTCTTTCTGGCCTTTAGGACTCACCTGAGGCCACACCCTTTCACTAGCCCTGCTCTGCATTACCCTTAAGTATTACCTGTCTGAAATATGTCCTTGAATTGAGATAACACATCATGCTTGCCTGAATGGAGAATAGTGAGGTGTGTGTGTTTGTGTGGAGGGGATGCAATGTGGTATACTACGTAAAGGTGAGAATCACATCCATTGCTGTACACTTACCTCTAGTTCCCCCCCACTTTTGCCTCTGGCCCCACCCACCACTTACACATGACCTACTCTGGAAGGTCAACAACAAGAAGGAAATGTAGCGCTCAAGCGGGAAAAGGGTGTGTGTATGTATGTATGTATTAAATTTATATCCCGTCCTACCTCTGACTGGAAGCAAGTGCAGAAGGTGCTTCAGTGTTAGCAAGCTTTCTGAGGCTGTGTTGCTGTTGTTGTGGTCATGCGCCTTCAAGTCGATTATGACTTAGAACGACCCTAGGAATCAGTGACCTCCAGTAGCATCTTTTATAAACCACCCTGTTCAGATCTTATAAGTTCAGGTCTGTTGCTTCCCTTATGGAATCAATCCATTTCTTGTTTGGTCTTCCTCTTTTTCTACTCCCTTCTGTTTTTCCCAGCATTATTGCCTTTTGTAGTGAACCAGGTCTTCTCATTATTTGATGCATTTCCCCCCAAACCAGCTTTGATCCAAATTGAGGAGGAGAATGGCGTAGCTGCGTTTGAAGCAGGTAATGTGTACACAGGCTGACTAACTTTGGTGGGTTCCAGCACATACTGATATGTGTGGCTAGCCATCTAAGAACAGCAAGAAGATCCTCACTAAGACTGCAATCCAATACACACTTACCTGGGAGTAAGTCCCATTGAACCCAGTGGAGCTTACTTCTGAGTAGGTATGTATTGGATTGCAGCCTTTATTGAGTTATAGGAAATCAGATTTCGGCTGAACATCAGGAAAAACTTCCTAGCTGGTAAAGCAGTACAACAATGGAACCAATGACCTAAGGAGGCGGTGGTCTCTCCAACACTGGAGGCATTCAAGAGGCAGCTGGACAGCCACATGTCAGGTATGCTTTAAGCTGGATTCCTGCATTGAGTAGGGGGTTGGACTAAATGGCCTCACAGGCCCCTTCCAACTCTCCTATTCTATGATTCTATGAAATGCAACATAAGGAAGACCCTCACTAAACACAATGCTTCCCTTGCCTTATCTTTGTCCCTTACTGATTCATTCATACTGATTCTGGAGCCTCGCTGGGTATCTTTTGCCCCAGAGGCAAAACACAAATAATGGATTCTAGGGTACTTTTATTTTATAGTTCTATTGAGAGTTGAATGAAAGCAACAGTCTAAAGAAGGGAAGTTTGAAGAGTGAAATCAAATTACTGGGCAAAGGGTAAGTGAAGCAGGAAGAAACAGAAGAGGCTATAAGGGCAGGAAGGTAATAGGGAGCAAGGTAGATCATGGTATATGAGTCGGCAATGCCTAAGGAAGCGGGAGATGACTACGGTTGAAATGTAGCGGTGCTTTGAATATGATTCCAAATCTCAGAGTAAAAGCTCATTTGTTTTCAGATTTAAAAAAAGTAAACATGTCAAAAATGTCCGCAGCGCAGGTAATTTGGTGTGTTGCTATTAAGCATTTGTAATTATAAGGTTTTCATTCACTTCTTTAGCGGCTGCCATTTAATTGTTTGTGAGTTATTAATTGGTCGCCCCAGTTTGGAAAGGAAGAACCAGTAAACCAAAATCCAATAGGTTCAAAGGCAATTTTGAGCAGATAGAAACCTTACAGTATGGGGGGGGTAATTATTAACCATAATATTAATGACAATGATATTAATAATAATATTAATGACAAATAGGAAGAGGAAGAAGATGTTGCAGCCTCGTAACTGAGAGAGAGAAGTACAACTATTTCTAATGGTGGCAGGTAGAGATTAGGACAAGTCTCATTAAGAAGAAAGGTAATGGTAGATCTTGCAAATAGTGATGGACAACCTCCCCCAACCTCCATTCTTTTTGTAACTGGGTTGGCAAATGAGTTGCCATGAGTAAGCACGCGTGGTCATCTATGCATGAGTAGTGGAGGGCTGGGATGAAACAGGGGCTCTTTTCACAACAGAGCTAAAGGGTTTGCTCATTCGGAGTGAGGGTGAGGGTGATCCAGAAAGCAGCCAGTTTGATTTGGCTGTGTGATCATTCCTTGAAGCCAATTAGACATGCCTGGTGACATTCTTTGTTGTGTGTGTCATACCATGCCTACTGATGTGAATGAAATTTAGCATGACATGGCAGTATATCGGTCAAAAAGCCACAGTTTCATAATGTAACAGGCACTGCAGTGTGAAAGAAATGTTTGAAATCAGGACAGAAGTACTACCATTATAATCAGTTAAACTAACACAATCAACCTCATGTCTAAATGCAGTGTTACAGTAGGGCTGGCTTTTCCCCCCCTTTTTGCTTAAGGGCCACATTCACTCTTGGCTAATCCTCTGGTAGCCACATGCCACCAGACCAGAGTGGGTGTGATCCATCAGGTGAGTGTGACCAAAAGTGGGCATGGCTACTTCACACTCTTGTACATACACACCACTCACCCATGTACAGAACAGGCAGCCCCCACCTCCTCAGCTGATCTGCACGGAAAGCCCTCCCTGATCATCAAATGACAGACCAGATTATTGGGGAGGGGAAATTCCCATCTCCCACAAGGCTGCATACGCACCATACATTTAGCACACCACTTTCCTCAAAGAATCCTGGGGACTGTCATTTGTTAAGGGTACTGGGCTGGGAAAATGGTAGCTCTCTGAGGGGTAAACTCAGTAGTGTAGTAGCAAATTCAGAAGTGCGGGGTCCCTTCATGATAGTCACTCCCACACCTCCTTCTCCCTTGTTTTTGCTGCTGGGTTGAGAATTAGATCCTTTGTTTATGCCTTCTCCCACAACAACAGACATCCCTAAGAGCCAATAAGCATGAAAGGAGGAGAGTGTTAGCTACTGAGAAGAGTCTGATTGGCTCCAATCAGCAAAAAAGGACAAGGAAGCATGTCAGAAGACTCTTCTCAGTAGCTAACACACTCCCCTTTCATGATGATTGGCTCATCAGATGCTGGAGATATAGGGACCCTGCTGGGACCTTGCTCCCAAAAAGTAAGGGGTCTGAGGTCCTCTGAGACCCTGAACCACTACACCCCTGGGTAAACTACCCTTCCACGGGGGAGATCATATGCTTTAAATGTATGGTGTATATGCAGCACAAATCACTGGGCTGGGCAAAGACCTCTTCCATCACCCTGTCCTGTGTCTACTTAAACTTTCTTTTTCTGTTTGATGGCCCTGCGGTAGGTTCTTGGAGGGCTAGAAAAAATTGCTTGGAGGGACCAGATCAGGTTGGATGGGGTGTCACTTCTTCCCTAGAACCAAAAGTTCACATCTGACTCCAGAAACAAAAGTTTCCTTTAGTGGGCTATGTGGCCTAAAAAAGAAGGCTGTGAGATATTCTGCTGCACTGTGAAAGACATTCTGCCGTGATAAATGGTGTGGTAGAGACATTCCACAGGCCAGCTCACGGAATTACAGGATAGATCCCGTCATATATCACAGTAGCTTTGTTCCATGGGTCAGATAAGAAAGAATGCTGGTGGGGGGAAGGCTGACTCTGAAATAGGATGTGGAATTTGAGTTATGAAACGTTCTGATAGAAGAAAAATGCCCTGATGTCATGGGATCTTATTCATACTGCAAGAAATGGGCAGGGGGGTGAATTTCTCTGAAACACAGATAATTATACTTCATGCTTTGCAATCGTTTCCCCCCTCCCAATCTTATAGCAACCTTGAAGAAGAAAGTTAGAGCAACCTTGAAGAAAGTTTGAGCAACCCCATAAATATCACAACTTAATGCATCTTCCAACTGGTGAACCCTCCCCAAACTATAAGATAGGCACAACAGATTTGTCCTTGGGAAAGGCCAAGTTCCACCTGTAATAGCAATGAAGTTCCTTCCTTTTTAGAGCCATGCTTGTTAACTGCTAAAGAAATGTTAGTCTGTAGCCCTGTTCTCACATGTGGTCATGTGTAATGTTGGGCACTCATGTACAGCAGCTAGAAGAGTGAGGCTATGTTTCTAGTCTAGCCACCACTACCACCCTCCACAATGCACTCCCATCACTGCAACACCCACAACCTTCACATGTTGAGCATGGAGGTCTGAAAATGGAACCATTTATGCAAGCCGCTGTATGCAAGTGGTACCCCCCCCCCACAACCTTTTTCTAGAAAAAGCGATACCAAGGCTCAGATCTGTCTGGAAATTCAGTCTTCGCATAGGAGATTCCTTTGCCGCAGTCCCTGTTGTATGGAGACCAGGGAAGGAAGGATCTGTCAGTTTCTGTTCTCCTTTTCTTGTTTTTTCAGTCTTAGATTTAGTACTCCACATTTCTTCAGCAATATACTATTTTTTTAAAAAGCCTCATGAAAATTCTTCAGCACTTTAGTGTGATTTTTTTCTAATAAGCACAGTTTTGACTAACGTACACATTTTTGGCAAGCAAATTTCTCCTAAAGTAATGAATTTTGTATGCTATTTCCACAGACATATTCATTATTACCCCCCCACACTTTGCCCTAACATATACATTTCTGTAAACATTGGTTGGAGAATTGCATTGCAAAATTCAGGTAAGTGTGAATTTTGAACAATGACTGTGTTTCACTTCTCATATTCTTTCGGAAAGTGCAGATTTGATAGATTCAATTTGAAATAGAAAGTGAATCAAATTTATCTCCCATCCCTAGCGGAGACTCTTTGAAATGATGAGAGAAATGCATTCTGTATCTGCACAGGGACCCTTTCACCTCGTTTTTTAACTTTATACCCTCCAAGGCTCAACCCTGCCTAGAGAAACCTATCTTCCATGCATTTTAGTTTAGAAAAAGACAGCTGAGGTAGGACGCAATAGAGATTTATAACACATTGCTACATTTGAGTGTGCTTTCTATAAACTCCAACTTCATCTGGATATATACTTGAACATTTGGATGGCATATTTTAATCTATACGTGTAAACTAAATGGATGTACAGATGTTCATAATGTTTTGTTAATGTGAGCTGACAGGTTTGTTTCCTCTTTTGTTCTTTTTCTTACTCTTTTCTTTCTTTTTCCTTTCTAAATGTAATTGCAATTAAAATATACTTTTAAACACACACACACACACAGCATGGGGATGGGAGGAACCATATCTCAGTGACAGAAGGCCTGCTTTGCTCACAGAAGGTCCCACCCAGCATCAATCCCTGGCACCTTCAGGTGAGAAAGGGTCAGGTATCAGTGGGTGATGGGAAAGGCCTCTTGCCTGAGACCCTAGAGAGCTGCTGTCAGTCAGAGTAGACAGTATTGGACTAGAGATGGACAAATAATCTGACCTGGTATAAGGGACCTTCCTGTATTCCTGGATCAAGATTTTGTTCCTGCTTTCCCTCTCTATCAATACTAGAATTTACAGTCACCCTAAGAAATCAATTGGCAATAGGTTAAGGACAGATGTAAGAAAACACTTCATTTCACAATGCATAATTATTTTATTACTTTTTATTACAGAATTCATTGCCTTGAGATGTAGAAATGGCCACTAGCTTTGATGATTTTAGAAGGGGATTGAACAAAACAAACGTGGCCCTGCAACAAAATGTTGCAGTGTGGAAGTCCTTCTGTTTGGGTTTCTAACCGCTCCATTCCATTTTCCTCCCCATTTCCCTTTGTTCCCAGTCAGCATTCTGTGTCCACTGAGTGCATGCCCGGTTTTCATCAGCCCACAGTGTGTGCTTGCTTCATTGTATCCATTGTAATTTTGGGGTAAGGCACCTTCCTATGTTCACTGTGTGAAAACAGATGCCTTTGGTTTGATCCATCAAGGCTCTTCTTATGAGCATATCTGTGATCTGTTAAAAAAAAAGTCATGGGGAATCTTAGAATTTTAGACTAGTAGAGTTGGAAGGTGCCTATAAGTCCATCGAGTCCAATCCCTGGCTCAATGCAAGAATCCAACAGATTGGGTTCAGGACTCAATTCATGTTCATTGTTGGAAATTATTGATTATTAAAATGATGTAGTAAAGTTAGAAGAACCAACAAAAAGAGACCACCCATTAAATTCATATGAGCGATTATTAGCTGCCAGGAAAAAAAGTGAACTAGCTGAGAATTGTCAAGCCAAGAAGGGCATTTTGAAAAGGGAACAAGACAGGAGAAATTCCTAGCTTGGCAATTAGCTAGGAAAAAGTCCAAAGTAAAATATCAATGGATCAGCTGACTGATAACTGAAAGGAGTTGATCTGAAAGATCTACAGTGAACTTTCTGATACAGAAGAACAGTTGCTAGGTGAAGACTTTATTTTCTCAGGTCCTTTAAAATAGTTTATATTAATATCTTACAGTACAATCCTAACCATTTCTATTCAGAAGCAAATTCTATTGAATTCAACAGGGCTTACTCCCAAGTAAGTGAGAGTAGGATTGCTGTTCTTCAAGGATTTTTGTGACTCTGTATTGTAGTAGTTGACTAGGCAACTGATGTTTTGCAATCCTCCACTCTGATGGCTTTTTTTGCTCATTCAGTTTCTGTGCTACTGTCAGCTCTACACTGCATCAGCAGTGCCAGGGGGGGCTGGAAATTCCTGGGGCTTTGGCAGGGAAGGAAAGTCCTTAACCAGCAGTCAGGTTGTAAATCTGCCAGGCCTATCCGAAGCGTACTTGCCGAGTCAGAAGTCCAGAAGCGAGGTCAGTGGAGGTCCAGGATCAATTGCCAAGGGGTCAGTCAAAGAGATGCTGCAGGGAAACTAGGTCTACACAAAGCCACACCTGACATTGCAGTCAGCAACAAGCTGAAGCCAAGGTGTGCCTTATAAAGAGCCAGGTTGACAGCAGGTGTGAGTCCTCAGCGTTTGGGCCTTAAGGAGACAGGCCTGCCTCTCTTCTGCCTGACCTTCTGCTGTCTACGTTCTGCAGGTGAGGGGGGAGTATCCTGTTCACTGTCTGTGTCTGGCTGCAGGGACTCTGCTGTATCTGGGGTGCTCTGCAGCTGAGGGGGAGAAGGAGCTGGGTTCTCAGGAGGCTCCTCCATGTCTCCTTCTGCGTCTGCTGCTCCTGGGTCTGCTGCTGTTACTCCCGAGTCGTCCTCATCTGAGGAGTCCTCTGATGGGGCCATGACAGCTGCTCTTTGACTGATGTTTTACTGGATTTGTGACAACTACCGACCAGTTGCAAATACCCCCTTTTTAGGGAAGGTGATTGAGAGGGTTTGGCGCAGCAGTTTCAGGTACTTTTGGATGAAACAGGTTATCTTGACCCGTCCCAGTCTGGGTTCTGGCGTGGTTATGGGACTGAATCAGCCTTGGTCGCCCTGATGGATGACCTTTATTGGGAGAAGGACAGGGGGAGTGCGACCCTGTTGTTCTTACTTGATCTCTTGGAGGCTTTTGATACCAATGACCATGGTATCCTTCTGGGCCAACTTGATGAGATGGGTATTGGAGGCACTGTTTTACTGTGGTTCCGATCCTATCTCCAAGGTTGCTCTCAGAGAATAGCATTGGGTGACTGTCTTTCGGCCCCCTGGCAGTTGTGCTGTGGGGTGCCGCAGGGTACCATCTTGTCCCCCATGCTGTTTAACATCTATATGAAACTCTTGGATGCAGTCATCAGGAGCTTTGGGGCGAGGTGTCAGCAGTATGCTGGTGATACCCAGCTCTATTTCTCTGTAACATCTGGATCGGGAGAAACTGTGCAAGCCCTTGACTGCTGCCTGGACTCGGTGGTGGGCTGGAGGAGGGCCAATAAACTGAGCATGAATCCTAGCAAGACAGAGGCACTGTAGGTTGGTGGTTCCCGAGTTCAGATAATTGGTCAGTTGCCTGCTTTGGATGGGGTTGTACTCCCTCTGAAAGAGCAGGTCCATAGTCTGGGGGTGTTCCTGGATCCATCTTTGTCGCTAGAGGCCCAGGTGACCTCCGTGGCTAGGAGTGCCTTTTACCAGCTTTGGCAGGTAAGACAGCGGTGGGCATTTCTGGACTGGGATAGCCTAACCACTGTTGTCCACTGGTAACCTCCAGTTGGATTACTGTAATGCGCTCTATGTGGGGCTGCCCTTGAGGCTGGTCCGGAAGCTGTAGCTGGTGCAAAATGCAGCGGCGAGACTGTTCATTGGGACAGGGTATTGCCAACATGTCACCCAGCTGCTGAAAGAATTGCACTGGCTACCCATTTGCTACTGGGCCAAGTTCAAGGTTCTAGTTTTGGTGTACAGCTCAGGACCAGGATACCTGAAAGACCGTCTTACCCCTTATATACCCAGTCAATCACTGCAATCTGCAGGTGAGGGCCTCCTGCAGATACCATCTTATCAGGAGGTCTGTTCCGCACAACATAGGAAACGGACCTTTAGTGTGGCAGCACCTACCCTATGGAATTCCCTCCCCTTAAATATTAGACAGGCATCATCTCTGTTATCTTGTCAGCACCATTTGAAGACTTTCCTCTTTCAACAGGCCTTTTAAGTTGAAACCTATCCCAGTCTGTGTCTGTGTTGGAACTGCTTTTTAATATGTTTTTTTTAAAAAAAACAATATGTTTTTAAATCCTTTTTTAAAGATGTTTTAAAAGCTTTTAAAAAATGTTTTTAAAGTTGTTTTGTTTTGGTATATTTTAGGATCTGTTTTTATGATGTTGTGGTGTGTTTTTAGTGCTTCTGTTTGTCGCCCTGGGCTGCTGCTGGAAGGAAGGGCGGGATATAAATTAAATAATGAATAAATAAACAAATAAAATTTATTATTTTTGTTTTAATTGTTCAGTCCCCCAGAGAACCATGGTTGTGGGGAGAATGAAGATTATAATAAATAAATCAATAAACCAGTTTGGAAGGCTCTGAAAGAGGTTTAGACAATTTCATGGATGATAAGGTTATCACTTGCTACTAGTTATGATGGCTATGCTCTCCCTCCACAGCTGGAGAGAGTGTGCTTCTGAATATCAGTTACTTGGAAACACAGGAAGACAAAGGGCAGTTGTGCACAGGAAGACCTCCTTGTGGGCTTCCCATAAGCATCTGGTTGGCCACTCTGAGAACAGGATGCTGGACTAGAAGCATGGCCGACGCCAGGCATGACTGGGCCGTTGGGCACCAGCCTGCCCCAGGCCCATGGCACCGACCTGCATGTGCCACCTACTTCTCCCATTGTGGTGAATGCTGGCCATGCTGCAGATGCATGACTACCATCAACCAAGATGGTGGCGGGGGCTTCCCTAAGGGGGAGCCTTGGCTACCATCTTGGTTGATGGTAGGCATGTTTGATGGTCAGGGTCCCCTCTGGGCCCTGGGGGCCCTTGGCTAGGGCCCGATCTGGCCACCCTCTGGCACCGGCCTTCACTAGAAGGGCCATTGGCCTAATGCAGCAGGCTCTTCTAATGTTCTTAAATACACTTCCTGCTTGAAATGTCTTTCCTTCTTTGAATCATACATGTTAGTGACCAATGGAAATGTCCTTCATTAATGATGACAAGGCAAGGGCATAGAGATGGCTGATATACTGCAGAACATTTGCACTCATGCACATCATTTTCACACAAGGGGTGCTTCCAGACTGTTACTATTTTCAGGTGGGATTCAATCACATGCTGGCAAATTTAGGTTGCACAATGAAAGTTAATCTGGTACTCTTGTCATGTGCAACCAACCCATTCCCACCCCACCCCCAAATCAGAATTTTTGCAGTAAGAAAAGTGATGGAAAATGCACTGGGAAGTGTGGGATAGCATTTACATCATCCAACCTCCCCACAACAAAGCAGAATGAATGCTCCATAAATAGTCAACATTGTCTAACCTTCCTCCAAACAAATCAGGATGAATCTACTGAATGTTTTGGGAAATCGTTTGCTCACTATGCATTTTGACACCTCTTAAGATATTACAACCAAATTTTGCATGATGGTTCCTGAGATCAAGGAGCAGGTTTTTGTCTCTGTTTGGATATAATTGGGCCATTTTGAATTAAGATGGTGGCCTGAACGTTTCAAAACTGCACTATTGTTTTATTCTTAGAATTCCTAAGCAACATCAGTTACGAGGCTGCTAATGCTCAAGAAACAGGTTGTCTGGAAGTGACCGGGAGTGCAGGCCAGGTTGTGGAGCTACAGCCAGACTACCATGAGGGCATGTTGGTGCTTTTGCCATGTCCAATTCAGCTAACAAAAACTGCAATCAAAATGCGTTGCTATCAGAATATAGTTTGCATTTTCCCCAAATTTCCTTTTGTCAGTGAGCTTTCCTGCTGCATGGTGGGTTGAATTATTAAAATGTTCTCTTCAGCTGAATAGAAACATAAAGCCAAAATGATCTTATTTGTACAAACAAGTTGCAGCTGAGCACTTTCCCACTTGCCCTTTGTATCGTTGCTTCATAATCTACTTTACTCATACACCAAGCAAGACTCCCCAGATCCCACAAGCAGCACGGGAAAGACCTATGAGGATGGAAGGAGGGGAAATATTGTGTGTTTTATAATTGATCCCTGAAGCAAAATACAAGAATCCAGAGAAGAAAATGATTGTGTTTAAGAAGCATAAAACATGTTTGTGTCTAGGGTGTTTTTAAAAAGAGAGGTAGGGAAAAGAGTACTTGAGTAAAATTGTTCTTTGAACAGCGGCTAAAATCCAATGGAGTTTAGTATACGTCTAGCACAATCTGAGTTGTCATAGCCAGTTTTCTCCACTTAGACCTGGCAAAGTATTCATGTGCGTATTTATTTCTAATTACCCAAGGAACAATAAAAGTTAACATTGAATTTGTTCACTCATTGAAACTGGTGCATCAGAAATTTGATTCAGTTCACATTTAAGGCTGAATCTATTGAATTTGCACTTTCCAAAACAATATGGGAACTGAAACACAGCCATACTTCAAAATTTGCACTTATCTGAATTTTGCGATGCAGGTGTCCAACCAAATAGTGTTTACAAAAATGTACATATTAGGGGAGGTGTGCATAAAATTGAATATATTGGTGAAAATAACATACAAAAATGCATTATATTAAGAGAAAATGTTTGCAAAAATGTGTACATTAATCAGAACTGCATACAAAGTTTGTTTATTAGAAATTTATTCTAAAATGCTGAAGAATTTTCATGAGGATTTTTTTTAAAAAAAATGCAAATTCTTGCAGAAATGTGGAGGACTGAATTTAGACTGGAAAAATGAAAGAACTGAAATTGACAGATCCTTCCATCCCTACTCACTGAGTTCTTTTCATGTGGTGTGTCAACCCCCGTTCAGCAGTAGAAATTGTATTCATCTTTATAACAACTCTGCTAGCTGTGTACCTTTACCAAAAGCTCTAACTATACAGAAATCAGCAGGTGAAGTTTCTCACAAACATGGAGATAGACATGTCCACTTGCTAGTGTCTGCAAATCAAACTGCTATCAAAGGCACAGGGAGTTGGTAAAAAGTTGGGCCCCAATCCAAATTTGGCCCAAACAGTTTGTTTAAGCTAGGTCCCATTCTGAGCGAAGATCATGTAATGATCCCGATGATCTCATCCTGTGCCCTGCTGCTAACTGCCCTGATCCCCCCCACTACTCCTCTGTTGCCACCTTCAATTTCCCCATCCCTTTCCCTTCTTACCTGGTAACAGTGGAGAGGGTTCAGCAGAGCCTCCACTGCAACGCGGCAGTGACTATGTCCAGCAGTACTCAGGGCATCATGAACCAGGGGAATATTGTTCCTGATACCCCACGTGCTGAAGCACTTAGTCACAGCAGGGTTCTAAAACAGGACCCTTCCAGCTCAGAAAGGGGGGAAAGAGCATGGGAAAAGAAGGATATTGCACAGAGATAATTTCTGCAGGGACCTGGAGAAGGGCTGTTGCTTAGCGGAGGTGTAGTTATCTGGGGTCTCAGGGGGTCTTAGACCCTTTACTTTTTGGGGAGCAGGGTCCCAGCAGTGTCCCTCTGTCTCCAGCATCCTACAAGCCAATCCGCATGAAAGTGGAGTGTGTTAGCCACTGAGAAGAGTCTTCTAACGTGCTTCCTTGTCCGTTCCTGCTGATTGGAGCCAATCAGAGTGAAAGGAGGTGAGTCAGCCACTGAGAAGACTCTTCTATTTCAAGCTTTCTCAGTCTCAACCCTGCAGCAAAAAAAAGGGGGGGAGTGACACGGCTGTGACAAACATGAAGGGACCTTGCACTTCAGAATTTGCCACTGCACTACTGCTGCTTAGTGGAAGGTTGCCTGGCATGCAGAAGGTCTCAGTTTCAACCCCCAGCATGTGCAGGTAGGGCCTGCCTGAAACCCTTCTTGAAAACCTGTAGAGCCATTGCCAGTCATCGTAGACAATACTGAGCTAGATGAACCAATGGTCTGGCTTGGTATGAGGCAGCTTCCAGGTTCCTACTTTCTGACCATCCCCTTACTGTGTCTAAATGTAAATGTACTGCCTTCAAGTCGATTCCGACTTATGACAACCCTGTGAATAGAGTTTTCATGAGGCTGAGAGGCAGTGACTGGCCCAAGGTCACCCAGTGAGCTTCATCGCTGTGTGGGGATTCGAACCCTGGTCTCCCAGGTCATAGTCCAGCACCTTAACCATTACACCACACTGGCTCTCTTACTGTGTCTAAGTAGTATAAATACTATACAGGGTCTCCTGCAACTTAGGCTGCAATCTACCCCCCCTTGTCAGGCTGGATGGGGTCTGGACTGGGCAAACGTATCCCCTTTAGGTATGGATCTGCATGTTGGTGCTGGTTCAATTTTTGCTCCATCAAACTTCCTTCCAGTACCACTTCGTCAGAGATCAATGTTCACTATTTGCTATAAATACTGATCAATTTTTTCCCTGCAAAAACATCAATTTGTCATAGTTTTTTAAAATGATATTTTAAATATTGATATTGATATTTTGAAGGAAATATCAATATTAATATCAATATTCCTGAGACAATTTTTTTAAAAAAATCTGCTTTGGCCATGGAATACCGCTAAGGAAAAAAAACCCAATCCATGAGGGAGGGGGAGAGAATAAATCAGGTGTCAAATTTGAATTTTGCAAAATTCAAGCACATCCCTAATCCTGTTGGCCTCCACCAGCCTTTGCCCACAGAGGTTCACTAGCATCACTCTACCAGCATGGACCATTGACGGTGGCAAGATCCTCACCAGCAGCTGCCACAGAAAGCCCCGAAACTGGGTGTTGTGGGTCTGTGTGGGGGGACTGAGCTGGCCTTGGATTCCCTGGATCCTGAGCTGGCTTCCATTGCCCTCACTTGACGCCATTGGACCTGATCTGGGTCCAGTCACTGCACCACCTCCAGACTGGCAATTTGCCTGCCTTCCATCCCTGCATGTTTCCTGGCTAACCCTTTTGGAATCAGACTCGGCATCACTGATGTGTTTTCCTCCTTTGCGTTTAATGCAAAACTTAACACGTGTGGTGCATAGATCAGTCTACAGATCACACAGATCTCACTGTCGGTCTCTACAAGGCATTACTAGGCATGGCTACTCAAGTGAAGACTGTTGAAACAATTTGACACCTCCCCCAGGGCCCCTTATGTAGGATTGGGGCAGGCACGGGACCTGCACCCGAGACTGGGCAAGCAACCAGGCATGCCTATGAGCAGGCTGCAGTGCAGGTACGGCCTGTTTGCACCCGTGCAATGGGTGGTGTGTCCTTGAGAATGGAGGTAGAGTCTCTTCAGCCAGTTCACTCCCAGCATTCTCTGCCTCTGAGCCCTTCCAGCATTCTACTGATTCACCTATAACAGGAGGCTGGGCCAGGAGGCGATTTAGTGGGGCGTCGACTGCCAATGCCGCCTCTCAGGGTTGTCAGCCGGCAGATCCCCGAGCTCCTCCCCTGGCTTCATCAGCCACCCTGTTCAAACCACTGGACCCCTCCCCTGGATTCCAATCCTCCTCCTCTTTGGAGTCATTCTGCCAAGAGTTCTCCATGGGGCTCATGACAGTGTGAGTGGCAGTGCTGTGGATGTGGCGGTGGCTTCATTGCTCTGTTAAACCCTGCTGTGCCTGGCTGGGCTTTGGACTGCAGTGCCAGTCTGTCAACTATTAATAAAGCAACGGAAGTGCTGTCTTCCTTTGTGTCTGGATTCCTTTGTAAAAATCCACAAGCATGTGGCAAATCTCACAGGCTTATCACGTACTTGCTTCTCAGCAAGGCTACTTGCCTTTCTTCCTTTTGTAAACCACACCTGCAGATCCGTTTGTCCCATGGCAGTTGCTGCCATGAATCCAGATGCTCTCCACTTATCTATTTCATTTATTTGCCCTGTGAGCAAACTTGCTAATTTATGAGCAGTCAGGAGACATAAGGGCAGCGTAATTGAAATTAAGGATGTGAAAACTGCTGTTAAGTTTAATTAGGACTGAGTGCATTAATCGATTAATTGGTGCGATGAACTGATTAATAGCTCAGTGGCAGATTAAAAATACAGCCTTTATTAATTGGAGCTAGCCATCTGGGCTCTCCCACTTAGCACCTCTATGACCTGAACAGTCTCTGTCTTTGCTCACTTCCAGGCTGGGCATCCTCTTCCATTCCTTCTTTGTGAATACAAAACTTTGCCTGCAATAAAAAAATAAAAAATTTTTTTTGCACAAGCTAGATGGCTGTGCATGCAGCAAGCTCTTCCTCTGAGATTTCCTCTGCAGCAGCTTTCACTCCCACATAGGCAATCTACTGCTAGGGATGAGTGAGTATGCCAATGTCAGTGGCTCCCACTTTCTCATTTTTCCAATCTTAACTTCAGTTCTTCACATTCCCACATCAGTTTGCCATTTTTTTTAAAAAAAGTCCTCATGAAAATTCATCAGCATTTTAGTTTGAATTTCCCCTAGTATGCACAGTTTTGTATGCAAGTTTGCCCAATATACACAAAGCAATTTCCCCTATAATAATGCCTTTTTGTATGTAATTTTGACTACTTTATGCATTTCTATGCACACTCTGCCCCAGGATATGCATGTTGTATGCATTACTGGGCTGAAGAACTGCACTGCAAAATTCAGAGAAGTGTGAATTTCAGAAGATGGCTATGTTTCAGTTTGCATATTGTTTAAGAAAGTGCAAATTTGTATTAAAATGCACGAAAGTTTGCATTTAAATGTGAACTGAATTTCATTTGCCCCCTCCCCTAGCTACAGCACACATTAAATGTCTTATCAGTCATTATAACTTATTCAACATCTTCCCCAACTACTTGACACGTCTGATTTTCTTTTGGATTTGGGCATAATCCAATAAGAAGTTTTCTTTCTGTAAGTCCCACTGGAAACAATGGAAGCTTCTCAAGAACATAGCATTTGAATATTGTTGCATGCTTTCCTGAGTGATAGTGTGACCTGGATTTGGCTTCCTTTGGATGAGAGAGAACACTGCAGACTTGATCTCTTTGTAATACCATCATTCCATCCAATAGCAAACTCTGCTGGTTGAGTGCCGACATGACTGGAGCCAAAAAGGGTCCAGTGGGAAACAAGAAAGAAGTACCAGCATGCTTGAGTGAACCTTGTGGTATATCCAATGAGTATGAGAATGCTCAGTGGCCTCCATGAGCTAGGAATGCTGAGTGTCAGTTGGAAAGAAAAACAGATAACCAATATTCTAGAAGAATATTCTAGAAGAAGGTACGGCTGGCTGGCAGCTGAACAGGGATGAGGATTAGGATGACCGTTTATGCATTGTCAAAAAAGAAGAATCATATCACACACACACACAAAATGAGGCTAAAAAAGGGCCGTAATTTGTATATAATCTGCACGTGCTGATTTATAAGTATATATGCAAATATATTCATGATTACTAGAATTTAAATCAAAATACAACTCACCATATCTGTTTCCCCAGCAAAGGTAGTTGCATTCCTAGCACTCTAGAAATGACTGCTATAAAGTTTTAACACTGGCTACCACTGGAGATATAACTTTTGTGCCCCATTCTTTGGTTCTATCTTTTGGGATTATCTGTCTAAGGTGATCTCCGCTGAATTGGAAAAAGGCTGCATCTGGGCTTCAAGGTGCCTTGCAGGTTGTGGAATCTTAAAAGATGTACAGATTTACTACACTGACATCATCATGGCGAGGGAGGGTGGGAACATGCATTCCTTAGATATACATTTATTATATATAATAATATATCCCCACTTTTTCTTGGTGATGTGGGAGGTTTAAGCCTCATGTATGTATGTATGTATGTATGTATGTATGTTATTACATTGATCTCCCACCCTTTCTCCAAAGGTGCCCTTTCAGATATGGGGGCTTACCAGTAGCATCATAGAATTTGGGGGGGGCTGGCTCCTATTGGGACAGCATGGAAGACAGGGGTGCCAAAGGAGGTGACAGCCAGAGGCAACTCATTCTAGTTTTGTCCCCATTCTCTTCCTGCCTGCTGTGTCCTACAATGGCAGCACTGAGACTAAGGCGGAGGAAGCTGACAGCCAGGGTTATCCCCTGGATTGGGTGTAAGTAAGAAGGCAGGCAAGTGGGGGCTGGCTGAAGGCAGACTGAGGTTGGTGAGGCAGAGCCCCATTCACCCTAGTGGATCAGACTCCATTGATAGAATCATAACAGACTGCTGTCTGGAGGGGTGACAACCCTGGGAACTGGTGTATGCAGCCAAAGCAGCAGGATTTAGCCGTCATTCATTGGCTGATGAGTGGGAGTTAAATCCTACTCAGTTTGGTTACACCTGCCTCCAGGGAACAGGCACACACCACAACGCTCAGTGAAGTCAGTGCAGGTCTGTTTGAAAGCCCTTTTGCAAACAACCCCACACTGCTCTTTGAAGTCCCGACTGTTGGGGCTTCAAAAGTGCAGCGTCACCTGATGTGACTATAAGGTTTGGTGATGGACAGGTGGGGGGCTGTCAAATTTGACCCTCCTGGAGTGAGGAGCTAAGGATCTGGCCCACCTACCAGAAAAGGTTCTCCCACCAATGCTTTAAGGCAAGACCATCATACTAGGCCTGATTACACGTAGGTAATATAATATTACCGGCTTAGTAACCTTACAGGGGTCCCCCACCTCTTTTGGTCATAATAAGTATTACTTCACTTCCTTAGAAAATGTGGCAAGTCTGCCCTGTTGCATTTGGATGGCCCTTTTGCTCATTCCGATGAGTTTGCACTTACAGTGCCACTTAGGCTAGTGAAACTATTGCACTTACAGTGCCACTTAGGCCAGTGAAACTAAAACCTTCAAATAACAGTGTACTGGAAGGTTTTTTTAAAAAGATATTTTGTTTTTAAGATGTATTTAGTGCTTTATCATTCTCAGGGCACTAACCTGGGCCCAGTGCTCTTCAACATTTTAATTAATGACTTGGATGAGGAGATGCAGGGAATGCTTATCAAATCTGTAGATGACACAAAATTGGGAAGGATTGCTAATACCCTGGAGGTCAGAAACAAAATTCAAAGGGAACTTGATAGGCTGGAGCCTTGGGTTGAAAACAACAGAATGAAATTTAACAGGGATAATTGCAAAGTTCTAGACCCAGAAAAAAGAAACCAAGTGTACAGTTATAAGATGAGGGATACTTGGCTCAGCAATACTACATGCAAACACGATCTTGGTATTGTTGTTGATCACAAGCTGAATATGAGCCAACAGTGCGATGTGGATTCAAAAAAAGGCAAATGCTATTTTAGGCTGCATTACCAGAAGTATGGTTTCCAAATAGTGCGAAGTACTAGTTCCCCTCTATTGTGCACTGGTTAGGCCTCATCTTGTCTATGGCCATACTACCCTGAACAAGACCGATCTCATCTGATCTCAGAAACTAAGCAGGGTCAGGCCTGGTTAGTACTTGGATGGGAGACCACCTGGGAATACTGGGTGCCATAGGCTTAGAGGAAGGCAATGGTAAACCACCTCTGAATACCTCTTACCATGAAAACCCTATGAATACATCCAAAAAAGATTCATAGGGTCACCATAAGTCGTAATTGACTTGAAGGCATAGTGGCATAGTGATGGCCAAGTGGTCAATATAGGAATCAAATTGATATAATTGAAAGCAGAAGATGGAGAAGTTCCATACTTTCTGCGAAAACAAGACCAGGAGCAGATTGCAGTACAGATCATGAACCGGTTGTATCGAAAATCAGAGTAAAGCTAAAGAACAACAAAAAAGCAATCATAATGCCAAAATACAATTTAAATAACATCCCAGAAGAATATAAAGATCAAATAAGGAACAGATTTGAGGTTTTAAACTTAGTTGACAGAGAACCAAAAGAACTATGGAGTGAAGTCAGAGGCATTATCAGGGAAGAATGCAAAAAGACAATACCTCTAGTTAAAAAGAGAAAAAGACTTCAATGGATGATTGACGAAATTCTTAAAATGGTTAAAGAGAGAAGGAAAGCAAAAGCAAGAGGAGATAGAAACATGGTCAGAACCCTAAATGCAACAATACAGCGACTAGTACGTAGGGACAAAGAGAACTATTACAATAGCTATTGTATAGAAATAGAAGAGGACAACAAATAGGGTAGAACAAGAGCCCTATTCCAAAAGATTCGAAAAATGAAAGAGAAATTTAAACCAAGAGTAGGGATGTTGAACAATCAACAGGGGAACACACTGACTGATCATTCATGGAGGAACCATATGATGAAGAACCAGGAATTTTAGAATGTGAGGTGAAAGCTGCTCTTAAAATACTTGGAAGAAACAAATCACCAGGAACAGATGGCATACCAATAGATTTGCTATTGACTGGGACTGAATCTGTCCACATTTTGACTAAAATCTGTCAACAAATATGGAAAACTAAACAATGGCCCACAGACTGGAAGCGTGCAATATATATCCCAATTCCAAAGAAAGGGGATCCCAGGGAATGCAATAATTATCAAACTATTGCCTTAATATCCCATACAAGTAAAGTAAAATTGGAGGGAGAAATATCAATAATTTAAGATATGCAGACAATACCATACTACTAGCAGAAACCAGTAATGATTTGAAACGAATGCTGATGAAAGTTAAAGAGGAAAGCACAAAAGCAGAACATCAAAAAGACTGAAGTAATGACAACAGAAGATTTATGTAACTTTCAAGTTGACAATGAGGACATTGAACTTGTCAAGGATTATCAATACCTTGGCACAGTCATTAACCAAACTGGAGACAATAGTCAAGAAATCAGAAGAAGGCTAGGACTGGGGAGGGCAGCTGTGAGAGAAATGGAAAAGGTCCTCAAATGCAAAGATGTATCACTGAACACTAAAGTCAGAATCATTCAGACCATGGTATTTCTGATCTCTATGTATGGGTGTGAAAGTTGGACAGTGAAAAAAGCGGATTAGAGAAAAATCAACACATTTGAAATGTGGTGTTGGAGGAGAGCTTTGCGCATACCATGGATTGTGAAAAAGACCAATAATTGGGTGTTAGAACAAATTAAACCAGAACTGTCACTAGAAGCTGAAATGATGAAACTGAGGTTATCATACTTTGGACACATCATGAGAAGACATGATTCACTAGAAAAGACAATAATGCTTGGGAAAACAAAAGGGAGTAGAAAAAGAGGAACGCCAAACAAGAGATGGATTGATTCCATAAAGGAAGCCATAGACCTGAACTTACAAGATCTGAACAGGGTGGTTCATGACAGATGCTCTTGGAGATCGCTGATTCATAGGGTCGCCATAAGTCATAATCGACTTGAAGGCACATAACAACAAAACAACAAAAGGCCTCATCTTGAGAACTGCGTCCATTTCTGAACACCACACTTTAAGAAGGATGCAGACAAACTGGAACAGGTTTAAAGGAGGGCAAAAAGGATGATCAGGAGACGGAAGGAAAGCCCTATGAGGAGAGATCGAAATAACTGAGCATGTTTAGCCTTGAGAAGAGAAGACTGGGAGGAGATATGATCATACTCTTCAAGTACTTAAAAGGTTGTCACACAGAGGAGGGCCAGGATATCTCCTCGATCATCCCAGAGTGCAGGATATGGAATAATGTGCTCAGGTTACAGAAAGCCAGATTTTGGCTAAATATCAGAAAGAACTTCCCAATTGTATAACAATGGAACCAATTACCTAGGGAGGTGATGGGCTCCCGAGACATTCAAGATTCCTTAGATTCCTGCACTGAGCAGAAAGTTTGACTCGATGGCCTTATAGGCCCCTTCCAACTCTCCCATTCTATTATTTTATAATTTGTGTGCTTCCCTTGGCTCCCTTTTGGAGGAAGGGCAAGATATAATACAAAAATAAATAACTCCAGTAAGTCAAGCCAAATGCTCCAAAAGAAGGCAAAAATCCACCAGGGTTATTAGCTAATAGGAGATGGGGAAGAGTCCTTTCTGGTCAGTGAGATGCCAGGTTTGACTTCGACATGTATTTTTGACAGTTTTGAGACTATAATCTCACCAGGGGTGTAGTCATCCAGGAACACAGGAGGTTGTAGACCCCTTACTTTTTTGGGAGCATGGTCTCAGTCAGGTCCCTATGTACAAGTCAATTAGCATGAAAGGGCAGTGTGCTAGCCACTAAGAGTCCTTGTCCTTTCATGCAGATTAGAGCAATCAGAGTGAAAGGGGGTGATTCAGCCACTGAGAAGACTCTTCTTAGTAGCTAAGATAGTCTCCCCTTTCATGCTGATTGGCTCTCAGAAATGTTTACTGTAATGGAGTGTGGACTTGGAGATGACATGGAGAGCAAGTGAGACAAGGGAAAGTGGAAAAGGGTTATGGCTGTGAGAGGCGAGGTGTGACTATTTCGTATGGTGGCAGATTCCATAGTTTAGCTTTGCATTCTCTGAAGAAGCACTTTCTTTATTAATCACCATAGTTATATCTCATCTTTCCTCCAAGGAACTCAAGATGGCATACAGGGTTCTCCCCCTCCTTCTTATCCTCACAACAGCCCTCTGAGGTAGGTTAGACATAGAGTATGTGATTGGCCTAAGATCACCCAGTGAGTTTCATGGCTGAGTAGGGATTTGAACTCTGCTCTCTGAGGTCCTAGTCCAACAACTACATCACTCTATCTGGTCTGTCCTGAATCTGTCCAGGATTCTAGTTATATGAGAAAGGGGGGGGACTTTCTCCACACAATTCATAATTTTGTAAACCTGTGTCTGTTCCCACACCAACACTAATTTTTTCTTTCAACTAAAAAGTCCCCTACGTTGTAACCTTTCCTCTTAGGAAATCTACTACAAAAACAGCATTACTGAATTTAGCTACTCTTCTAGAACTCGCATTTCCAATTAAGATAATCATCAGGGAGCAATTGAGGGAGGAATTGAGATTCTTCTCATTTCCATAATTTAGATTATTTGTATCTAGATGAAGGAGAACCTCCTGGAATGAGAGGGGGGAAACCCCAATTACCATTCGGTACTCATTACAAAGAGAAGGAAGATCATTTGAACAAATATTCAGAAAATGGTAGATGGAGGTTTGTTAATGAGTAGAATAAGCTAGAAAAGATTAAAGTTATGATGCATGATATTAGAAGCAAGAGGCAATAAAACTCCTTTGACTTCTTTTTTATAGAAGCCTCGTGAAATCAATTTATTACAGAGATCTAGGTGTATCTATATTATCGATGCTGGCCTTTGCTTATTAAATAAAGTACCTGTCAGCAGATAAAACAGAAGCGATACCTTCCGCTGGCATGGGAATTGGTTATTACAGGTATATTTCTTAGTGCTAACTACGAAAGGAAATATATATTTAAATCAATCTGCTTGCAAGCAAGCAGGTTCTGCAATTAGTTCTTGGTTGTAATTTGCCTCCCTCCTCCACTAAAGCCCTTTGGGAAATGTAGTTCTGTGAGGGTGCAGAAAATTCTATGTTGCAAATTTCTGATCATTGTAATAAACACAGAGGTTACCGTATTATTTATATATTGATTTACTTAGTCTCTTCACCATAAGGTCCTGGTGCAGGTTATAACTGTAGAAAAAACAGTTCTAAAATCAGTTAAAACAATTTACAATCAGAAGAGCAGCGTGAGCCCTGTATACATCAGGTGCCAAAAGCCGGGATAAAGCTTCTTCAGTATATGATGAAAGCCATAATGAAGGTGCCAGGGAATCAGGGGTGAAGTTGTCCACTGTCTAAGGGGGTCATAGACCCCTTACCTTTTTGGGAGCAGGGTCCCAGCCATATCCTGATGTAGGAGCCAATCATCATGAAATCATCATGAAAGGAGAGTGTGTTAGCCACTGCGAACAGTCCTTGTCCTTTCATGTTGATTGCAGCCCATCAGAGTGAAAGGAGGTGAGTCAGCCACTGAGAAGACTCTTCTCAGTACCAAACTAACAGGTTCCCCTTTCATGCTTATTGGCTCTTAGGGACATCTACTGTAGTGGAGTGTGGACACAGACACACAGGAAATGAAGGAAAGTGGAAAGGGGGCAAGGCTGTGAGGGAGCATAGCTGCGACTGTCCTGTAGAGACCCTGCACTTCTGAATTTGCCACTGTTCTATTGGAGAGAATTCCACGGCTTAGGGGCTGCCACAGAGAATGCCCATCCCCTGGGTGGTCACACACACTCAAACATCTTAACATCCGAGAGAGACTGTATGGAAAGGAGGCGGGCTTTCAGTTGTTTGAGGCCTAAGTATTGGTATAAGCACCGAGAAACCAAGGCCCCAATCACCGCTTTGCCATGAAGCTCACTGGGTGATCTTGGGCAGTCACTTTTTGCCATCCTCAACTTACCTCACAGGATTGCTATGCCGACAAAAGTGTGGACAGGAGAAGAAAAAAATCCAGTGCACCCTGCCCTGAGCTCCTTGGAGGAAGCATGGAATACAAACGGATATCATTTACTCAACTTTTTATTTGCATTGTTTTTTTTATTTGCACAGCAGAGAAGCACAATTTCCCATCACTGTTGGGTCATGCGTAAGGTGAATTCTGCCTTGTGATTAATTGATTTATGTGAAGGCTAATGGAATATTTATGCAAATCCTTTTGCATCTTAATCCTCTGGAAAAAAATTAATTACAGTATCTCTGACGAATAATTATTTCTTTAATCGCTGCAATGACCTTGGCTGTAAGGGTGCATAAACTTAAAGACTGCCCTTGATTGTCTTCTCTTCCTTTCACCTCCTGTTGACATATGTTACGCAGCATTAAACTTGTATTTGCTACCAAGCCTATTGGGGAGCTGAAGCCAGTGCCAGACCCAGCATGCTAGCATGTGCTGCAAGAATGGACTGGTCATGTTCCCATGGGTATGCTGTAAAACAGGGGTGGGGAACTAGATATGGCTGGCAGGGCTGGATCCTTCTCTCTCCCACCTCCCATAGGCCAAGTCTGAAAGGTGGATGGGGGCGCATTTGTGTATTTGTGAGGAGGGTGTGTGGCGTGCCCTTCCACTGTGTGGACCAAGGATCGTTACCAAGGTTTATAGGGGCCGGTGAGCACACTTGGAATCTTGAGAAAGTCCCATGGGTGCCAGTTGCAAAATGGCTGTCTTGGGCACATTGCATGGCACAAAATGGCAGCAGTGGGGCTGTGGCATCACACAAGATGGCTGCCACATTGAAAAGAGCAGAAAACGAAAGAGGACCACCAAATGGTGTGAGCATGCCCCATTCACTGATAGGGAAAAGGCCCCTACATCAGCCACCATCAGAAAGAGAAGCCCTTTGCATCTGTTCAGGATGGGGATGGGGGTGGGTGGATGTCAGTCTGTTATAAACAATACGCCCTAGTCCCTTTTAGGGGTCCTGGTAGCTTGGATCCGCTCCCAATACTCACCCAATAGAGCTCAAGAACGAACGAAACAAGATGGAGGATAGAGTATATTTATTTCTAACACGTGCACGTGGAGAAGGGCCAAGCCAGTTCTGACAAACTCTGCTGTGCTGGCCTTTTTATAAGCTTTGTTTTACTAATTATTCATGCATCAATTTAATCACATCTACATCATAACTACATCATTAATCCATGCCCATTTCCTCCTGGTAACCACATTTAGAAGTTGTTTTTCCAAACTTGTTATGTTCATATTGACCTTGTACATGTGCAACATAGTTTGCAACATAGTCTGATACTTTCTTCGGCACAGGTGCATTTGCAACTAAAAGCCTGTGAGAACACAGTTATCTATTTTGCAGACATAGCTTTACACAAACAATGCTTTTACAATTCAGCATATTAGCATTTCTCTTTCCACACACACAAGTAACTTAACTGTCAGCATTTTACATTTTAGCACACAAACAAGGTAATTTTAGTTCATTTATACTATGGATTCAAAATAGGCCTAGTATTCTTTTTCACTCTAATCAAGCAAATAATTAAACAAGATTTGCACAAATAAGTAAAGTTCAGTGTCACAAGTCCTGGCATGCAATGATATGCGGCATGTTTAAAGAGGCATGTTCAACGTAGGAGAGACTGAGCCAGTGCAGACAGGAACTGAACAGGAAGAGCAAACAGTCTCTTGTGCATTCTGGATTTTTGAGAGGAAATTTACTGAAACCTTTTCCCAGTGCCATAGGAGGTTCTGGTGGGCACATTGCCTCCAATGGGCACCACATTCGTCCCTGTGGACAGCACCACATTGTGGGTCCTGGGTTTTTGTTGTTATGTGCCTTCAAGTTAATTACGACTTATGGCGACCCTATGAATCAGTGACCTCCAAAAGCATCTGCCATGAACCACCCTGTTCAGATCTTGTAAGTTCAGGTCTGTGGCTTCCTTTATGGAATCAATCCATCTCTTGTTTGGCCTTCCTCTTTTTCTACTCCCTTCTGTTTTTCCAAGCATTATTGTCTTCTCTAGTGAATCATGTCTTCTCATGATGTGTCTGAAGTATGATAACCTCAGTTTCATCATTTTAGCTTCTAGTGACAGTTCTGGTTTAATTTGTTCCAGTGTGGTATAGTGGTTAAGGTGTTGAACTACGACCTTGGAGACCAGGATTCGAATCCCCACATAGCCATGAAACTCACTGGGTGACCTTGGGCCAGTCACTGCCTCTCAGCCTCATGAAAACCCTATTCATAGGGTTGCCATAAGTCGGAATCGACTTGAAGGCAGTACATTTACATTTAACACCCAATTATTTGTCTTTTTCGCAGTCCATGGTATGTACAAAGCTCTCCTCCAACACCACATTTCAGAGGAGTTGATTTTTCTTTAATCCGCTTTTTTCACTGTCCAACTTTCACACCCATACATAGAAATCGGAAATACCATGGTCTGAATGATTCTGACTTTAGTGTTCAGTGATACATCTTTGCATTTGAGGACCTTTTCTAGTTCTCTCATAGCGGCCATCCCCAGTCCTAGCCTTCTTCTGATTTCTTGACTATTATCTCCATTTTGGTTAATGACTGTGCCGAGGTATTGATAATCCTTGACAAGTTCAATGTCCTCATTGTCAACTTGAAAGTTACATAAATCTTCTGTTGTCATTACTTTAGTCTTTTTGATGTTCAGCTGTAATCTTGCTTTTGTGCTTTCCCCTTTAACTTTCATCAGCATTCGTTTCAAATCATTACTGGTTTCTGCTAGTAGTATGGTATCATCTGCATATCTTAAATTATTGATATTTCTCCCTCCAATTTTCACACCTCCTTCATCTTGTTCCAGCCCTGCTTTCCATATGATATGTTCTGCGTACAGATTAAACAAATAGGGTGATAAAATACACCCCTGTCTCACACCTGTTCCCGTTGGGAACCAATTGGTTTCTCCATATTCTGTCCTTACAGTAGCCTCTTGTCCAGAGTATAGGTTGCGCATCAGGACAATCAGATGCTGTGGCACCCCCATTTCTTTTACAGCATTGCATAGTTTTTCATGATCTACACACTCAAAGGCTTTGTTGTAATCTATAAAGCACAGGGTGATTTTGTTCTGAAATCCCTTGCTCCGTTCCAATATTCAACGTATGTTTGCCATATGATCTCTGGTGCCTCTTCCCTTTCTGAATCCAGCTTGGACGTCTGGCATTTCTTACTCCATATATGGTAGGAGCCTTTGTTGTAGAATCTTGAGCATTACTTTACTTGCATGGGATATTAAGGCAATGAAATTCTCCTAGGGTACTATGCAGACTTCCAGGGAATCAGCACCATATACATGTGCAGGATCAACGTGGATTGTGGGATGCACTGCTTCAGCACATTCAGAGTCTGTTCCGCCTCCAAATGTCCTCCATGCAGACATGCTCTTAGGAGGGCTTCCAGTTTCTGCAGTAAAACTAGAGAATAATTCTCTGCTTAATCCCCAGTCCAATAAATGGTCTGGAAGCCCCTGGTCTCTAGTGTTGTTGTAGCTAAGGGGAAGCCCCTGGAGACCCCTTGTAAGCTACACTGACCTTTCTAAAGGAAGAGCTGGAGAAGCATACTGCTATATGTTAACATGCTCAAGAGGGGAGCTTTAGTAGGCTGGGGGAAAAGCCAAGATTTGCGAAAGTACAAAACATCTTGGGGGGGGGACCCCAAGCTGTCGAACGAAGACTACGCAAGCTCAATGACTACAGAATGTCTGGGGTGGGGTGGGGAGATGTAATGGAGTTCCCTGGAAAACGGTGTGGCTGGCTGGCACCCTGAACAGGAGCATTCCACCCTGCAAAGTTTTGTTACAGGTCCCACTTTAAAATACGTTAGGGTAACAGGCAAAATTTCACACATTTGGATTTTTCTGGATCCTCTAGATGGCAGGCATGCTCCACTTAACAAACAAAACAAAACAAAAACCCCAAACAAATCCAAAGCTTAATTAGGTCACGTGCTTTGGAATTCTTCTGTATGCCAATAGTGGAGAAAAGGGACACTGAATATTGACTGGTCCAATGACCTCTTCCTCCTCCAGATTTAAGTGCAGCTGCTGTTCCTGGATTCTTTACACCCACACAGAGTCTACGCCAAAACTTTTTTTTTTAATGTTGCCTGTCATTGCCATTTTGTTTTCTTTATTTCCTGCAAAATGATGACACAGATTTCGTTAGGCTGCATTTGATAAGATGTTTTTCCCCCACCCCAGCACATGCTGGGGCTCAGAATGTCCTATATTTCCATGGAAAGTCAACAGCATAGTCAGCGAGCCCTGGGACAGTCTGCAGCTGGAGGGGAGGGGAGGAAACCTTAGGCCCAGTGGGGAGGGGCAAATGTGGCCCTCTAGGCCTATCTGGCCCTTGGGACTTTGCACTGGCCATGCCCCTAGGCCACACCCCTCGCATGGAGAGTGTTGTGTGTCTGGCCACAACCACTTTTGTCACAACTGTCACTGGTATGTGGCCCTCAGAAGGTTCCCAAGGTGTGAATGTGGCCCTAGGCTGTTCTTAGAGGCAGGCTAAGCATCTCCCAACCCAATCACTTCATCCCATCATGGAGGAAGTGGGAAGGATTTCAAGGGTCAGAGTATATGAAAATACTTATTCTTGTAGTTGTAGTGGTTATTTTTTTAATTGCTTGTGACTGCAAAACATCACACATCAAATAAGTGCAGCAGGCAATTGTCGTTGAAGCTACAAGACGGAGGTGAGTTTTTGAAAGTGATTGAATGGCAGGAGTTTGGGCAGGCTTCTCAAGCAGAGCACTGACTGGGAAAAACACCTCCTCCAGATGACCAGTTTATTAAGCATTCATTCCAATTGGCTTGCACAAATGTACACATTTTTGCATGCAACTTTGCCTAAAGTACATATTTTTGTAAAGCAATATCCCCTAATAGAACACATTTTTATAATTTTCACTAATATATGCCTTTAAATCCATGCTTTACCCTAGTGTGTGCATTTTTGCACACCTTACTCGGCTAGAGAACTGCACTGCAAAATTCAGAGAAGGACAAATCTTGAAGGAGTGCTGTGTTTCAATTTGCATCTTGTTCCAGAAAGTGTGAATAAGGTACGTTCACCTTTAAATGCAAATTGAATTGAATGGAAATGAATTGAACATTCTACGGTGGAGGTTAGACTATGTCTGCTCCGTACTGAGCGTTCATTCTAATCTATTTGTGGGTTGTACACTTTCCCATGAATAATTTGTTCATCCCACACTTTTAAGTACATTTGCCATCACTTTCCCAAGCACAGAAGTCCCCCTCCCTTTTTATCAGTGAATTTGCTGTGCTAGGGCCACAGAGCACTTTCATCCACTTTAATTGGACAAATTTAAATTTCCAGTGTTTGCTTAGAATGATAGAATCATAAATCGTAGAGTTGTAAGGGGCCTATAAGGCCATCGAGTCCAACCCCCTGCTCAGGGATCCAACACCCTGCTCAGGAATGCAGGAATCCAAGTTAAAGATGGAGTTTGTCTGCATCCTTCTTAAAGTGCGGTGCCTAGCACTGGACGCAATACTCAAGATGAGGCCTAACCAGTGCCAAATAGAAGGGAATTCGTACTTCACGACCCTCCGTGGCACAGAGTGGTGAGCGGCGGTAACGCAGCCAAAGCTCTGCTCATGGCCGGAGTTCAATTCCAATGGAAGAAGTCGAATCTCCGGTAAAAGGGGTCAAGGTCCACTCAGCCTTCCATCCATCCGTGGTCGGTAAAATGAGTACCCGGCTCATGCTGGGGGGTAAAGAAAGGCCAGGGATGGAACAGGCAATCCCACCCCATATATACGGTCTGCCTAGTAAACATCACAAGATGTCACCCTAAGAGTCGGAAACGACTCGCACTATAAGTGCGGGGACACCTTTACCTTCAGTACTTCACACAATTTGGAACTATACTTCTGTTAATGCAGCCTAAAATAGCACTTGCCTTTTTTGCAGCCACAACTCCCAGCACACACAGCTGCTCCTAGCTGCATTCAGCAGCTATCAGGCTATGCCCCTTCAGCCAACAGCTATCAAGCCACACCTCTTCCAATCAAGCTGCTATGGAGCACTTGAGCACACTGCTTCAGAGCCCTCTTTGTTTTTATCTCTTCCTCCCTGCACCTCCTCTGCCAAACTCCTGTTAGCTCTCTGTGTTTGCTCACTCTGATCACTCGCTCCCTGAGAGCTGGCTCGCTTATATATCCTCTGGACCAGCTGACAATGCTGGAATTTTGCAAAACAGTGACAAGCTGGAGGCACCCTTGGAGAAACAGGGTGGCCCAGGGTATGGTCTGAAGACACATGAGGCCACCACCTTGCTGAAGCTAAGAAGGTCTGGGTCTGGTCAGCACCTGGATGGGAGACCGCCTGTAAACCACATGTACGTTACTTATATGCCACTGTGATGAAAGAAAGGTCAGACATAAATGTAAGAAAATTCACTAATAAGCAAAAAACCTTGTGGTTTAAGAACGTACCTATGGCCCACAGATATTTCTATCAAACTTTAAAAAGCAGGGAAATTGGGCAGCTATAGTGAATGCACCAGAGGAGAAGGAGACCTGACCTCCTGTCTGAGATATTGTACTGCCCTACAAATTTGTTAAAATGCAAACACAATTTGGGTTGGTCTTTCACAGTCCAATCCACTTCCTGTGTAGCTTGGAAGAGTTTGGTAACATGTGTCTCTGAGCATAGTCATGGCTTCTCCCAAAGAATCCTGGGAACTGTAGTTAGTGAAGGGTGCTGAGAGTTGCTAGGAGATGCCCTATTCCTGTCACAGAGCCTCAGTCAGAGCAGCTGACTGTTAAACCACTCTGGCCACTGGAGCTCTGTCACGGTAATAGAAGTCTCCTCTCAGCACCCTTCACAAACTACACTTCCCAGGATTCTCTGAGGTAAGCCATGACTGTCTCAAGTGAAATCAAAGTCTGGTGTGGGCATGGCCCCGTGATTAGTCAAGCCCAGCAGCTGTGAGTCTGGCTTTTAGATCACTGACAGTTGGTTCTTACTGAGCATGCCCGACACTGTCATTGAGTTCAAGCCAAAATTTGTTGAATTAATTAAAAATCAGGCAGGCATTTTTTTAACTTTTAAACTGCAGAAGATGAAGGTCAGAGTATGGGGCAAGGTCAGTAAGAGGATTACAGGTACTCTATGAATATGGGTGATTTTTAATGAATTTCAACAGATTATGAGAACTCTGACAAAAAAGTCCAAAAGGGATCTGGTTTCTCTCTCTCTCTCTTTTTACACTTTGAACTCTCGATTCTCTCTGACTGTTTTGTGTATCACTATGAAAATTTAGAGGGTTGTTAAGCAACCGTTTCTGAGTTCAGGACTATAAGTTTTGTAAGGTTTTGTTTTGAAATGATCTTATGGGAAGCATCAGAATGGCCTTGGGGGTAATTTTCAATTTAACACTGCGGAATGCAAAAATTCCATGCTGACTATAGTATACAGCCACTCTTGTGGCTGTATAATAAATAAACACTCTTATTTGTTCCCTGTATTACAGAGGCCTGACTGGCTTCAGCTAGAGGGCAGGTGTTTAGAGCTGCTGGTTCCATGCTGTGAAATACTCTTCCAGCAGAAATTCAGTTGGCAACCTTGCTGCCAAATTTCAGGCTTCTCTTTGAAGAGATTTTAATGCCAACAGACCTGTTCAGGAAAATGACAGGAAAATGTGCTGGAAAGTGTGTGATAATGCTTGATGCAACATTATGTAATCTCCCCACAAACACATCAGAATGAATCCTAGAAGTGCTTAGAGAAAGGCACCGTACCTCAAGATGCTTCCAGACCTCACAGCTCACTATAAACACTCTCCCTCCATCTCTTTTGACTGTCTCTGTTATTACTTCCAACATAGAGACCTTCATCTGTCCTTTCTGTCAGTCAGGCAGACAGGACCTACCTTCTCAAAGCTATATAATTGGATTTTCCAACTGAGCATTCCAGAGAGATCTCTATACATCTCCCAGTCATTCACTCACATTGATAAAACTTTCACCACCCATTCTGTGTTCCTAACAAAGAATGGTGCAATGCCTCTTGTCTGTAAAAGTATTTTAACAGTATTTTGTAACAGCAATTTAATCTACTGCAAAATATACAACCACCATTAATAGGGGTAATGTTGTCGAAGTAGCCACTGAACATGTAAAACAAACCACTGAAAGCAACATTGAAAAATAAAAGCCATTTTTAAAATCCACAATATAGACCCTAGAGAGGAACATACTTTCAAAGATGGAATTTTACAACCAAACTCAGTAGTCCAATCATCAAATTACTCGTGACAGTTGCAACTGATTCCTCAGCACCTAGGACAGCTCCCTGAAAGTTGGGACTAAAACCCAGAGTAGATTCACTGCCCCACTGACATCAGAGCAACCAGCCTCCACTGGTTGCTATTAGTTTAAAATGCTTTCTTTAGTTCAGCTACATGTTCATTAGCTCCTTTTCTTGGAAAGGGTGGTGGCAAGGGCAAAGAGGTCCAAACATGCACGAGTGTAGGATTGTCATTCTAGAGCCAATAAAATAATCCAAATTCTCTCATAAATGCAGGACATCTAGTTTAGGAAAGGGAAAGGTATAGTGCCTCATTGTTGTTTAGACACCAAGTAAAAACTCTCCTTTTTGCCAGACTTTCAGAGGCCGATAAGTTGTTTTTATGATGCTGTTAATTATATAATTTATGGGAATTAACTTAATGTTTCCTTTTGTTTTGTATCATGGGTTGTATTCAATGCAGCACTAAGCAGATCATTCTGTTAGCACAAGGACTTCTCCTTGGACAATGGAACAATATTTCCCTCTCCTCACTCCACGCACCTCCTAAATCTGTTCTGGGGGGTTCCCCCAGCCCTCCAGAGCAGAACTGGGGATGGCATGGGGCATTTGTGGGCTGAGAAGAGTAAGAAAAATCCCCTTACACTAGCACCAATAGTGCACGAATTAAAAAAAACCATAGCAATGAAAAGCCGTCAGGAGCATGGTAGATAGCCCACACTGACAAGAAAGCCTAGCCATGGACATGATGGGGTGTTCAAGAAGCATGAACACCTGGGAAGGCTGCAGAATACAGACTACCAGAGAGGTGACTTGTACAGTGAACGAAAGGCCACTCACAAAATACCCTCATCCACTCAAATGTAAGTGCAATACCCTTCCCCGCACCTCACCCATGAGAATTTCATTGAACTTTTCTCTCCCCTTTGGTAATTTCCCATGCAATTAATGTAAGAACATAAGAAGAGCTCTACTGGATTAAGCCAACAGGCCCATCTAGTCTGGCCCCCTGTTTTCACAGTGGCCATCCAGATGCTCATGGAAAGCCAGCGAGTAGCAACAGCCATCACTCTCCTCACGTGCAGTTCCCAGCAACTGGCATTCAAAGGCATACTGCCTCTGACAGTGGAGGTAGGACACAGCCATTGTAACTAGTAGCTGTTGAAGATGTAAGGTGTTTCATACTATTTTCTTTTTTATAGTTACAAATATACAAGGTAAGCATTGGTGGAGGAGGCAAAGCTTAACACTCCAGCAAAGCAAGTCTGCTACATCTGGGCTTTCTCCATTGAAGTCATCCCAGTAGCAAAAAGTCTTGCACCTGCACAGCAGGATTTTCTCCCTCTCCTCTCCACGTGGGTGCCCCCATCTGTTCTGTGGTTTTCTCCAATCCTCCAAATGAGATTTTGGGGTAGGGGCCACATGGGGAGAGAAGAGGAAGAGAAAGTCCCATTCTGCAGGCATAAATCCTTATGCTAATGGGACCACTTCACAACCCTCTGACTTCTTAAATGTGAGAACCAGCATCTGAAAAGCATAACAGGGGTCTGGAGTGATATACTGAGCAACTGAGATAGATCCACACATTTATTTTTTTATTTTATTTAAACTATTTCTATCCCGCCCTTCTACCCTACAGTAGGGCACTCAGGGCGGCTACAATAAAATCGCACACATATATAATAAAATACACAATAAAACATTAAAAATTACAGTAAATTAAAATGTATAAAATACTATTAAACTACATAAAATGCATTATGCACAGACATACAAACTAAAACATCTATATATGTGCATACACATATAAGAAGGTGAGAATAAAAGATCTGAAAATATAAAAATAAAAGATAAAAAACTTAAAACAGTGTAAGGCTGACCCGTCAGGCCCAACCACATCCGCTGTAGTTTTTCCCATACAGAGCTACAACTTCCCAGCACCCTTAACAAATGTACAGTTCTCATTATTCTCTGGGGGAAGTCCTGTACTTTAAATGCATGGTGTGGACCTGCTCCACTACGCTACTAGTCCCTCGATATAACCTTGCCACACATAATTTACTTAAGAGGTAAAAAAATTACATTTTACAGTAGGGCCCCACTTGCCGGCGCTTCACATTCCGGCGTTCCGCTAATGCGGTGGCGGGAAATTCCCCTTTTTAAAGCCGATTTTGTGGCATTTTGGGGGCCTGGTCCCTAACCCGCCATGTAAACGGGGCCCTACTGTACTTCTGCCATCTCCACAGCTTTCTTTTGCTTTTTTTGCCAGCCCACCCTGCTTTCCTGGTTTCTCACTGACAGTTGCTCCAAGACTTGTTGACAGCTGCTCTGTCGCTGCCTCCTTTTCCGTGTGTATTGTGTAGCAGCAATTTCTAGCAGCGAGAGGAGGTGGAGAGATTGTTCCTTCCACCACCACAGAGGGCACAGAGATGTTCTGGGAGTTGGCAACAAGGACACCCAGTCTATTCTCTCAGGGAACAAGTGTTGCCACTTTGTGGAGTATAAATATAAAATTTAACCTGCCAAAACTAAAGGCCAAATGGTGTGTCTTGAAAGCAACCTTCATTTTAAATAACTGTATGGGCACTGACAGGTTATTCCTCCTAGAACAAGGACACCGTCCATGTCTTAATAGTATTTTATTTCCTCCTGTCATAAACTGATGCCCTGAGGAACAATATTTTTCTCTGCCCTTCATTTGTGGTTTATCAGGTAAAAAATATGAACAGAGACTGTACTCATATTGGTCCTCCTCCACATACAAACTTCCATTCTCCTTTGACCTTGGGGCTCCCTTGTCTGAGGTATTTGCTAATATCTCACTACCTGATAGCAAACTCAGGTGTTTGAGTGCTGCCAGATTGTAGTCAAAGTGAGGCATTGAGAAACAAGATGGATGTATCAAAATTCTTGCAGAAACTCTGCTATACAGAGAGATACTGTATAGATGTAAAGGCCTGGAAAAAAACTGGAAAAAATTGAAATAAAAGTCCCACAGTTCCCCCCCCCCCAAAAAATTGGAAAAGATAGAAAAAATTGAGAGGGGACAGGTCTAGTTTTTTCCCCAGGCCTTCACATCTCTATAAAGAGGAGGGGGGGCACACTTAACGGTTAAACGAATGCTGCAAACATTCCAATGAGGACTGAGAATATTTAGTATCCACAAAATGTAGAATGACAGTTGGAAAAGAAAAAAAAGGAGCATGTAGATGCTTAATGGCAGGCAGAGAGTATAATTGCTTGCTTGGAAAGAATGGCTGGTTGGATAGCCAATTGGTGTCACCTAGATGTTGTTTGACTATAACTTCCATCATCCCTCATTATTGGCCATGCTGACAAAGGCTGGTGGGAGTTGGAGTCCAACAACATCTGGAGGGTACTACGTTAGCTACTCTTGACTCAGATCAACACCCCATTCCCATTACTCCATCTATCCTCCCAGTAGACATTTTCTGTTTGCTTTTAGAGAATCCAAACAGCCTGTAAGGTAGGCTGCATGGATTCTGCTTTCTGTGTTGTGAACCATCGCATGTTATGTATTTTAGACACATTACATTATGCATTATGCTCTCCTCCTTTTCAGCTTACAGTCTGAATGTGAAGCAAGCTGTATGTAAATCTGTAACATTTGTAACAAGAACAACCTTTTTCTTCTTGTAATGAAGGGACGGAGAGTCTCCTGCCTGCAGGCCAAATTTGGCCTAGCATGGGATCGAATTTAGGCTGCAAGGCTGTTTTCCCCAAGCCATGCCCACCTCTCATAGGGAACTCAATTGTGCGGTCAGTCCCTGATGAAAGCAGGGTTGCTCTCACCACCCATCAGCTGATAGATTCAAGCCTGCTGGATCAGTGATTCAACTGAGTTTCCCATGTGGAATTGGATGGTGTAGGCCAGCCTTTCCCAAATAGTGGGCCACCAGATGTTGTTAGACCAGAATTCCCATCTTTCCTGACCATTGGCAATGCTGGGTGAGGCTGATGGGAGTTGTGGTCCAACAACATCTGGTGGCCCACTAGTTGGGAAAGGCTAGTGTAGGCAATCCCTGCAGAAAGCAGCTTTGCCAATCCTATGCTCAGTGCTCAGGCTGGCTGTTGAGTACTTGGGAAGCACTGCGGAAGGATCATTGACAGGTGAGCAGGACAAATGACATCTCAAACATCTGACATCATAATGACACAAGGTGATTGGCCAGTGGGTTGTCCCACCCACCTGTCAAATTTGGCCTGAGGGGGTGGGGACCAATTAGGACCTGGTCTACTGGCCCCAAAAGGTTCCCCACCCCTGCTGTCATGAATCAAAGCCATACATGCCACAGTTTCAGTCACATCTCTAATATTCACTGCATCTCTAATATTCACTAGGGCAGTGAAACAGTTTTGAGTTTTAGCCTGAGGTTTCAAGGAGCTGTCCAAGCTGCTGAAACCTGCTCCCCAAATTGCTTTCACACTTTGGACAGCTCCTTGAAAGTTCAGACTAAAACCCAGAGTAAATTCACTGCCCCAGCGACATCAGAGCCGCCAGCCACCACTGATTCACTGAGAGGAGGTCAGAGATTATTGAACTTACTTTAAATCACCAAATAAATGTTGACAGACAATAGCCTTTTTAACTTCTTTTTCATCCTAGTACAACTTGTCAATTGAATCTGCATCTGGTACCAGAGTTAACAGGCCATTTATTTCAACCTTGGTGCACACTAATGTCTAACAAGAGACCGTTGGTCCATGGAAAATGACTGATCATACTCTTATTCATTTATGCCTTGTCTTTCATGGGAATAAATGCAAGGGAGGACTGTGTTACATTACCACTAAGATTCAACCTGCCTTCGCTAACCTGGTGCCCTCCAGCAGCCCCAGCCAGCATAGCTGGGGAAGTATCATTCCAGGATATTTATATGGCGGCTATAGCCAACCATTCCCCACTACTCAGAAGGCTGCTGCTGCTTAGCAGGTAAACTCATCAATGGAGGAGGGGATCCGCTAGGGAACACTTTACCCAAGGCCTCCTCAAACATTGAGCTGGCCATGCTTAAGATCACCAGTTTAAGACTCATGGGGGGAACTGTAGCTTAGAACAGTGTCCTTCAACACTAGGGCCCCAGATGTTGGTGAACTACAACTCACACCTCCTTGACCAATGACAAAGCTGGCTGGGGATGATGGGAGTTGTAGTCCAAGAAATCTAGGCACTCAAGGTTGAAAAACACTGACTTGCAACATTTGCTCTGCATGCAGAGAGTCCTAGATTCAATCCTGACTAAAAATGGCCAGGTAGGAAGTGATGTTGACCCCTCAAAGTGCTGGTGCCAATCAGTGGAGACAATACTGAATGAACAGTCTGATCTCATATAAGACAGCTTCCTGACACCAACAAACAGCCATCTCTGTGTTCAGTTGTGATGCAGTGAGTTTATCGGAGTAATCTAATAGCTTGCAAAATATACAGAATTTGGAGGACCTTCCCCAAACTTCCATGTCTAGGTTTTTGGCTTTGAGGGAAGTCAGGACAGTGACAATACTTTGAAACTGGTTGTTAATGAATCAGCCGTGCCATTTTTGTAGCATTGTTGTCATGAACCAAGGGCACAGTCATGGGGGGGGGAAATCTCAGATAGAGATAATCTCTCAGATCAGGAAGATGATTTTGCTTCAGAAATGGCCCTTGACATCTCTACATCCTCAGAACTCACATCACTAGAAAAGACGAGGAGACCACCCCTACCTCCCATAAGTCTGACGAAGTAATGCTACCATACTTGGAGCAGTATTCAACTAACTTTTTGTGCTAGTGCAAGGGGATTCCCCCTCCTCCACCCCGCATGCACTCCTCACCATCCCAATATCTGCTCCAGAGCATTGAGGAAACACCAAGAACAGATTTAGGGGGTGCGCAGGGGAAGAAGAGGGGGAGATCATTCCATTGCACAAGGAGTAATCATTGTACGGATGGAACCTTAGCCTTTGCGGGGCATTAAATACAACCCTTGGACTTTAGCTCCAAAGCTACCACTGCACTGCAGTCGCCTCTGTGTTGCCACAGTCAAAGGGCTCCCTAAATCAATCAGGGCTCCTTTAAGAGTGGAATCCTAATTCATTATGGGGGTGAAGCCAACAGCCTGAAAAAAGCCAAAACCTACTTAAGGTTCAGCCAGAGTTTGCTAGTTGCTGAAGCAACAGCCTATCTGGCATCCTGCCCTTGGAGCTAACCATTTCCTGGCTTCTGATTATCTAAGACCTCACTCCCCACCTTGTTGGACCAGCAGGAGTGGCCGGTGGGTACCAATGCCATGGATGTGCCAGCACCAGCACTGCCATGTACCAGGACAGGGAGGATGCAGTACAGGGTGGTGGCAAGGTCAGGGTGGTTCAGTTGCATTGATAGAGCCAATACAGTGCTCCCACAAATGTACCGTAACTGTCCTGACCTTGCCACTGCCCCACCTTATCCCAGTATGTGGCAATGATGCTTCTGCTGGGAAGCTAGAGTTAATGCAGCACCTTTCCTCACCAGCCTCTCCTGCTGATGATGTTTCTTGAACCTTCCTCTTGCTGGCCATTGGTGGCAGGTGGTGGCTCCATGTCAGTGGGGCAGTAGAATCCACTCCAGGTTTTAGTCCAAACTTTCAGGGATCTGTCCAAGGTGCTGAACGTGTGTGGGGAATAGGTTTCAGTGCCTTGGACAGCTTCTTAAAAGTTCAGACTAAAACCTGAAGCAGCTTCCACTGCCCCACTGACATGGAGCCACCAGCTGCCACTGATGGCCATCCTGGGACCTGAACCTTTCCTGCATCTGACTGTGTGTATCTGAACCCGACTTCTGTTTGCTGACCTGCCTTTCTAGAATTTGACCCTAGCCTGATCTGACTCCGCACAGAGAAGCTTAGACATGGGCTCGATCCATATTTCGCTCCCTTGGGACCAGGGCCCCGCCATGCTGTCCCATCTGGGCTAGATGTGTTCCCCAGTATGGACTGGTACCTGAAACAGAATAGCCAGTTATATATTCAATGCCATTTATAAATATAAAGAATTCTGGTGACTTTTCGTCTACCTCCTCTGTCTAGCTCCTTATTCCAGAACAGTGTAAACTGGGCCATTTCTATGTCTCTTGGGGAAGCATTGTGCTCAGTTATTAAAAGAAATGGCAAATCTTTCCCCCAGGCAAGCAGAACTAAAAAGGCTTCTTGGATTAGTTATATAAACAGGATAAATTTGGCGGGGGCGGAGGGCAGGGGAGGTGACGAGAGAAGGGAATCAGCACAATAGTCTCTCCAGTACCTGTATTTTTATTTTTATTTATCTATTCAGCATTTATTTTTATATCCTGCTTACTGGTCACAAGGCCCTTGAAGCAGCCTGTAATAAAAAGAAAGTGCTGTATCACAAAAACATCATAAAACAAGTCTTTAAAATGGTAAAAAGACAAACCCATATACTGACAGCAATTTATTACGTATTAAAAAAACAATAAAAAGGTGGAAGAAAAAAATATTTTATTTTGAAGGAGACATTACTCCTAAGGAGTACCTGATGGACCAAATTAATGTATTAAAATCCCTTCAAGAGAGGTCCCCTTTGCTACCTCCCCAAATATGCCTGAATTTTAAGGTTTGTAGGAAACATAGTCTCTCTCCCTCCCCCAATCATTCACCCCAAACATCTTTTTGCCACCACACCAAAGAAGACTCGTGACACATATATGGAATAATGTTATATTTATTAAAATATAACACATAATCAATCAAATTCAAATCAACCAAGCTTGGTCCCCTTAACCCAAGGAGGAAAACAACCCCCCAAGGCCCCACCTAAGATCCTCCAATAACAAATCACACCCATGCTGTTTTATGCCAACTCAGATAATTAGTCCATCCAGCTCAGTACTGCTTACATTAACTACACTGACTGGCAATAGCTCTCCAGTTTTTCACTTAGTAATCTTTCTCTATCTGGAGATGCCCAGGACTGATCCTGGGGCCATTTGCATGTAAACCATGTGGTCTGCCACTGAGCTATGGCTGTTCCTATCAATATAAAATTGTTTGCCACCACACCAAAGAAGACTCGGGACACAGATATGGTATAATGTTATATTTATTAAAATATAACAAATATTAAATCATATTCAGTTCAGCCAGTTAATCGAATTTCAACTACTTTGGGCAGGTGAGGCTCAACCTAACTGGGAGGGAATACTCTCTCCAATCCTCAAGGCAAGTCAGTCACCTTGGCCTGTAACTCCCCAGTCAAGGATGTGGGAAAACTTATCCCTCCTTGCTATTGGAGTCAGGTATGTGGTTCCAACCTCCGCATCCTGGCCCCGCCGTACAGGCATTTACCATGATGCGCAAGCCGGTCCCACAAGGACTCTCCCCAGATCTACACCAGACATTAAGCCCTGAAGGTTCCCTAGGGAGTGCCCAAATTTAACCCCAATTACCTCACCTGCCCGAATTCCATGCCAGCCAAACCAGAATCACCACAACCCTTCCCGGCAAGCCAATTGAATCAAACCTAGCAGTATGGAGTAGGCAAAACCAAAGAGATTCTGAAATCAGGATCTCCAAAGAAAAAATCCTACTCAGCCCCATTTGGCGACTAGCAGAGCCCATACTGACAAGGGAGGGAGGGAGGGTGACGCAAGGCAAAAAAGGCAAGTTTTTAGGGAGGAGCGGACTTATTTATAGCCGCTCAATCCCTGCACCTAATTGGTCAAAAGACCCCACTTGACCTTCAGGAACCTTCCCGAGCCTTCTCAATAATGGGGTGGCGGCAAACACGCCCCCGCACAAGGCGGGAACACCATTATTTAAAAAGCTTTATTAGAATAACAGGATCTCTGTTGCAGAAACTATAGCCACATAGTGAGTTATGCATGTGCAATTTCCTAAAAATGGCAACAGAGTGAGCCTAGTGGAGAATCTCCCTGGGGAGAGAACAATGGTGAATCCTGCCATTCAAGGCAGAGTGTCCCTCCAGAATGGGTTTTTTTGGGGGTGTATTCTGTGATATGTCATTGACACAACAACATTTCAATGGGGCTAGATCACACACCATTCTGCTTTATTAGTTGCTCTGTGATGCTTTCCCAGTGTTATTGCTGTCTGAAGGGGCACTTTTGCACTTTAGCACAACAGAGGTGGGGCAAAATAAATAAATAAACTGGAATCTTTGTGGTATAAAAAGTTACAGGATTTCAGCAGGAAGTTATGGGATTAGACTGCCTTCAAGTCAATCCTGACTTATGGCAACCCTATAAATAGGGATTTCATGGTAAGCGGTATTCAGAGGTGGGTTACCATTGCCTCCCTCTGAGGCTAGTCCTCCCCAGCTGGCTAGGGCCTGCTCAACTTGCCACAGCTGCACAAGCCAGCCCCTTCCTTGTCTGCAACTGACAACTGGGGGGCAACTGGGCTCCTTGGGACTATGCAGCTTGCCCACGGCTGCACAGGTGGCAGGGCACATAACCCCTGAGCCACTCACTGGTGATCTTTAGCTGGCCCTTGACACCCAGGAGACACGAGCAGGGATTTGAACTTACAGACTCTGGACTCACAGACAGGATCTCCTCCCCACTGTGCTATACCAGCTGTTAGGAGAAGTTATGGACATGCACTGATTGGAAATCACAGAATCATAGAATCATAGAGTTGGAAGGGGCCTTGTAGGCCATCGAGTCCAACCCCCTGCGCACAGCAGGAAATCCACAGCTAGAGCATCTCCCACAGATAGCTGTCCAGCCTCTGCTTGAAGACATCCAGTGAAGGGGATCCCACCACCTCCCTAGGCAGTCGGTTCCATTGCCGAACCGCCCTTACTGTCAAGAAGTTCCTTCTAATGTCCAATCTGAATCAAGCAGTAGGATTGCCCAGTTCAGCCAATGAGCTTTATGGCTGAGTGGGGAATTGAACCTTGGTCTCCCAGCTCCTAGTCCAACACTCTATTACCCTACACTAGTTGTTCAGCCCCTAGAAGACCACAGCACCAATTGGTAGTTTGCATTTGGCTTTGTAGGACACAGGTTTGTGCAGGCCTCATATAGATGGACAAGATGGACTTTCTGCAGATACTAGGGCAGATACACATCATACATTTAAAGCACATCCAATGTACACTGAAAGTGCAAGACTTCCCCCAAAGAATCCTGGGAAGTGTGGTTTTCCCCTCACAGATTCAAGTTCCCAGCATCTTTAACAAACTACAGTTCCAAGGATTCTTTGGGGGAAGTCATGTGTTTTAAATGTGTGTTGGATGTGCTTTAAATGCCATCCCCTATATGGGTTAATTAGCAAAGGCCCCTATATTAATTGAACAAAGATGGATATCAAATCTCCAAATCAAAGAACACCATCAATGGGAATTTTACATAGAGAAAAGACCTCTGAGAAGGCTGACCTGAAAGCTGACTTCACTGAGTGGTGCAAACAGTGCAAAACAGATGTTGTTTCAATGTTATCAGCAAGTTGACAAGAGTGAGCAAATATTTTTTTGCCAAGTGGGGGGATTGAAGCATGTGATGTCAGTGTGGGCGGCTGACATGATTGCCTCGGCCTCCAGCTCAGATGCACTTAGAGAGATGACAGGAAAGCAAAATAAATACAGCTGCAACTGCATAAAAACAATTAGCATCCTACAGAGGGACTTTCAACACAGTGTGAAATGCAGCTACCTTTCATGCTTACTCTTGGGAAGGTTACACCAGGCAAGGGGAACACTATGGTGTGAATGCAATATCTTTTTTCCATAAACAAAATGAGAGAGCTTCTAATACAACTGCCTCAAACACACACACACTTTTCCCAGCATGCTTGCTTTTTGGTGAGACAATAAAGTGGAAAAAGAATCTCAGTTAAGCAACTGGAGAAAGTTTCTCATTCAACAACCCATCCCTGGCAAAGCAAAATGATTAAAAGCAGGGGTTGCCAACATTATTATTATTAGTAATAATACTTATAAGATTTATCCTCCAGTCATACAGAGTTAACAACTATTTTCATATTGCCTATGTAGTGCACTTTGCAAATATGTGTGTAATTGCTTTTGGTATCTTTTTACTGCTGGTGTTTTTGGTTTGTAACAATATATACAGAATATATTGGTCCCAGGCTATGGTCTGAAGGCACATAAGGCCAGCTCCCAGGGTCAGGTCTGGTCAGTGCCTGGATGGGAGACCGCCTGGGAACCATATGTAAGCCGCCTTGGGTTTCTATCATGGAAAGAAAGGTGGGGTATAAATGTAATAAAATAAATGAATAAATAAAACTATATTTGCAAATTGTATGGAGCAAAATTGCAATAAAAATATTTCCAAAAAAAGAAGAGATTTCTTATTTGTTCTTCACCATGAAGTCCCAAGTGGTAAACAACAACATGAAAATACAGTAATAAAATTAGTTATGACCATTTACAGTCAGAAGAATAGGGTGAGTCCTAAATATACATCTGCATCAGATTTTGGCGTCTGTATCTGGTGTCAAAGGCCAAAATAAACAGGTGCATGTTCAGCCTACAATGAAAGCTATACCCTGAAGATGCCGGACACACCTCTGTGGGAAGGAAAATCCACAACTTAGGGGCTGCTGCAGAGAACATGGCACTGCCAGCACACATGCACCCACAGAGGTCTTCTCTGGGGCCTGCAGGTTCCCCTCTCTCACCCCTCTTCCCACTGAAATGAGGCTTGAAAGAAGCTTTCTATTGTAGTCAGTTGGCTAAGTTGTGGTGAGTGCTTGGCTGTGTGTGTGTGTGTATGGTGTGTCTCCAGTTTGCAGATGCGCCCAACAAGGGTTGCTGACCTCTGGATCACACATACAAGAGGCATGAGTTGGAATCAAACGTCAGGCCAGCCCTGAACACAGAAGGAAGTCTTAGATGACTTTCACACTGGACATTTACCATGGAACAGACATGCTTTGTTTACTCAGTTATTATGAGGCATCTGCCCAACACCATAAACAAAACATCTCTCTCTCTCTCTCTCTCTCTGTTTTCGTTGTTCAGCTCTCCCCATTCCCATCCATGCTTGAGCTCAGAAAACACAACTTTTAAAACTCAGTGGACTAGCTCTACAACTTTCCTAGGTGTAGATGGCCTACTGCACTGCTGCTCTGATGGTTTAGATCACTCTTAGCATTTTCTAGATTGTGCTCTAACCATTTTCCTCTCTATGCTGTGTGTGTGTGTGTAATTTATACAGATTCTCTCTCTCTCTCTGCCACCCTCCCCTACATTTGAATAATCCAGGCTGCAAGTGAGGAGCAAGCCAAGGCTAGCCTCTCTGTCTCTGCTAGAAAACCAATTTGCCAACCTGTCTGGTTCCCCCTCCCCATTTTTGTATCTTGTCTTTGTAGAGGAGTTGTTTTGACCCCTTGATCATTTTGGTTGCCCTTTTCTGTACTTGGTTGCCCCTTTCAGCCCTTTTCTGATACAATTCTTAATTTTTATGCTGCATTCGTAAAGATAAAATAAGAACATAATTTGTTTTTATCGTTGCTGCTGTAAACTGCTTTGGATTTTACAAGAAATACAGCATATTCTTAATAAATGCCACTCTTTAAAGCACACATTTATTTTCCCAAGCTTTTAAATCTGACCTATTTTATCTCTGTGAATTGCTTTCACACTGCTGTGTATATTGTTTTATTTCTGATGACTGCTTTTATCTGCTCTTTTAAAATGTGATGTTTTAAGGTTTTTGTTTTAATCTTTTTTCTTTTCTTTTTGGCAATATCTCTTGTTTCTGTAAACTACCCTGGGAACTTGTTGAAAGACAGGGAATGAATTCCTAAAACAGATAGCAAGATAAATATATTCTGCATGTGTATAAAGTTATGCATGATGGGGAAAGTAAACAGTGTAGTTTTTCTCCCTCTCTCAGAACTCAGGGCCTTCAAATGAAGCTGAATATTGGAAGATTGAAAAGTAAATTCTTAATATTTATTTTATTTATATCCCACCCTTCCTCACAGAAGGAGCCCATGGTGGCAAAGAAATGATAAAATACTAAAAAGTCTGTAAAGCATCTTTAAAACAAAACATCTTTAAAAAATCTTTAAAACAAAAACAACTTTAAAATATCTTCATACAGTGCATAGTCAAAATTCAGAATTTGCTCCCCAGCCATGGTGGCTAAGTTTAACCTTCAGTATCAGAGGCAATACACATCTCAATACCGAGTGCTGGGAATCACAAGTGGGGAGAGTGCTGTTGGGCTCAGGTCCTGCTTGCAAGCTTCTCATAGGCACTTGGTTGGCCACTGTGAGAGCAGGATGCTGGACTAGAACTATTAGCCTGATCCAGCAGGGCTCGTATGTATTTTGCTCACAGAATATGGAACAGCATAACTGATTACAGGGTGATTGCAAGATGCATAAAGAGTGAATATTGCAATCTGATGGCTAATTACTTCAGAGTAATCCCACTGAAACATACTTCCAAGGAAGCACACATATGCTTGATTTATGGTACTATAGAGGGATTGTGACATTTATGACAGGTGCAGCCACATTAGTTATCGCTTGAGCTTTTGCATCACATTTGTGCAAGAGACTGACACAAACATAGAGCATCATTTCCATAGAGGTTTTAAAAAAAAAATCTTTACTTCCCTACAGTAGACAACGAATGACTGATCTGTATGTTGCAGTTAGAGTTCCCTATGATAAAGATGAGGTATTGATTCAGGGAGATTTTAATTTAGATTAGTTCACAGAAATTGAGTAATAAATTGAAAAGGCCTCAGTGTGGCTCACGTTCGGAATGAGCTATCATACCACCACAGTGAAAACTCTGGCAAGAAACAACTCTGGCTGCAGGCCTAACCCATATCCCCTGTTTTGAAAGGATCAAGATTTGTACAATTTGGACATGTGCCTGAGTGCACAAGTTTATGAGCTTTAGAAGAAAGGAGAAAAGGAAGTGTGTGTGCATGGGAAATAAACCCTCCAGCCAAAGATAAATTAGGAGTGATACATTGGTAATAATGATTTGATACATCCAGAATGCTTAATGGGTCAATTAAATAATTCAGAATTCTTAGATCAGTCAGACAATTTACTAAGCTGAGATCTTAAAATGTAGACTTTTAATAAGATCATAATCACAGACAGGCCTTCTGCAAGCATAGTCTCCTGCAGAGAGTATTAGCCTTAGATCAGGGAATGCTGGGTATGAATCACTGTTCATTCAGCTGTGGAATTCACTGCATAGCTTTGGGTCTACACCAGGGGTTAGGAGCCTTTTGCGTTCCCTTCTGGGAAAACTCCCAGGGAGTCACATGCCAGTGGTGGATGGGGCCAGAGGCAAAAGCAGGCAAAGCAATCAATGCCAATATTACCTTTGTAAGCTAGTTTCTGCACAGATTCACACATCTCTCTCTCTGTCTTCCATGCAAGCAAGGAAGAGTCATCAGAGTTCAAGGACACATTACAGTAAGGCAAAAACACTCAAGAGGGTGTGAAGCTAGACTGCTGAGGAGTGTGGTCTCAGGAGAGAGGGTGTGGCTGGTAAGGGTGTGTGGCCTGGGTAGAGTCCTAGGTGCCAGATAGAGGCATGTGGAGGGCACACTGGGTCCTGGAGGCCTGAGGTATACTGCTTCTGATCTACACAATCTCAGCCAAACCCACAAGATTATTGAGAAGATAAAATGGGGGGAGAGGTATTAAATGTCAGTTGCACTGTTTGTTTTTTTAAAAAAACCCAGTGTTTTGCATCTTCCCAGACCCCATCTCCCCAGTGGTAAGGCATTCCAGGGACAGACTTGGGTTGTATCCAACCAGAATCAAAGTCCCATCAGCACACCGATTGCTGCACACCGATTATTACACCAATCTCTTCCCCTGCCTGCCCCCTAAGTCTGTTTAGGGGTTCCCCCAACCCTCTGGAGTAGATTTGGCAAAGGTTTTGGGATCACACAAGGGGAGAAAGTCCTGTTGTGCTCATGGCATATCCTTGCGCCGATGGGACAAATAACACCCTTTAACAGCACCAGTTTCCTATTGAGGTGAGAGCACTGGGGGCATGTGCCATTCCACTGACCAAACTACGGTTATCACTTGAATGGAGCTGACTAAAGGAAGTCAAGCGACTTCCCCTCTCACCTGAACAATCCTGTTGTCATGAAGCTGAGAGATAGTGCCTATATCATGCAGATTATGCACAGGAATTGGCTCAATATTGCTTGGTCACACTGTCAGTTTGATGCATGTGCCCCCTACAGGAGAATGAGGTGATGAGGCTTCAGTGCCATGTCACATGGCCAAACAATGAAGAGCTTTTATTTAGCAACACCATACTCATTTTCCAGTGGTGGCTGGTAGCTCCATGTGAGTGGGGCAGTGGAATCTGCTCCAGGTTTCAGTCTGAGCTTTCGGGGAGCTGTCCAAGGTGAAGTGCTAAAACCCAGAATGGACTCCACTGCCCCACTGACATGGAGCCACTAGCCACCACCATTGTTTTACATATGAAATGGCTCTTACTTAGACAAGGGCATAACAAGAGCTCTGCTTCATCGGACAAAAGGCCCATCTATTCCAGCATCCTGTCTCTCACAGTGGCCACAAGTGAGACATCAGAGTAAGAGCATTCTCCCCCTTGTGGTCCCCAGCAACTGAAATTGAGAGACATGCTGCCTCCCATCCAGGAGGAAACCTATAGCCATCATGACTAGCAGCCATTTATATCCTTATCCTCCATGGTTTTGCCTAACCTCAAGTCTGCAGACATTTTTGCTTGCCTTAAGTTTATTCATTCTACTTTATCAGCCCCCCTTCCTTAGTACTGGGTTTATTTTCTACTTGTCTGAAGTTGGGAGACACACATTACTAAAACAGATAATGGAACAGAGCAATTTGCCTTTTACCATGATAACAGCTCACTGATTAATCTCCTGCTTCAGATTTATTTATTGGTCTCCCTGCTTTATAACAGAGATTCTTTGTTGAAAGGCTTAGCTTGCTTGATATCCTGGGGGCAATTTGGGCATATTAGCTTAAAGAGTTTTCTTCCTTTGTTCCCAAGCGAATATGTTGTGCTTATACAAGATAACTTTCTAAGCCTCCAGATTCATCACGTTAGGAAAATGTCCACTGAATGTAGGCACCTGGGACCAGTTTTTCATAGTAAACTATGCAAACGTTTGGCTTCTAAGTATTGTGGAAAATGTCTGGGTTTTCTCTGCATTTTGTTATCATGTAGCAAATCAGTTGCCAATGTTAACAGGAGGAAGAAGATATGTCTGAATAAGTCTTCTGGAAGTCTTTTGTTTTGTTTCAGTGAAATTATTTGAGATAATTCCTTCAGAGTACGTTTGTTAATTTATCTCTCTATTGCTTCAGTCTGTACTGGTTTTGAGAACACATTCTGTAAAACTAAATACACTTTCAATGGCTAGAATCCTAAGATGCTAAATTAAGGCAGTTCACAAAATGAACATTGCCTGGGACAATGTCCTCCACTGCAGTCTCCTGCACCCCCTTAAAAAAAAACACCCTCTCTGAATGGTTAAGGGATTCCCTGAACAATGTGGGATGGGATGGGGCGTTACTGTTAGAGGCAAGGATCACCCCAAATTAGGTGGACCTTCTGCATATAACGCACATGTACCACTAAGCTGTGATCCCTCCCCAGTGAACTGCCCCCAAGTCATTCAGTAGTTTACCTGTATTCTGTCAGAGGAATGATGGTATTGGTACAACAAAGGAGCATGTCTTTAGGTGAGAAACAACTCTCAGGTTATCTGGTCATATACGTTCCTATCCAGTGGAGTCTGGTGGCTTCAATATCAGAGGGCAGTGAATCCACTCCGTGTTTTAATCCAAACTTCCAAGGAGCTGTCCAAGTTCAGACTAAAACCCAGAGTGGATTCACTGCCCCACTGACATCAGAGCCACCAGTCTCCGCTGTTCCTACCTGTTAGAAAACATTTTACGCACCCAGACTGCCCTAGATAGCTCAGTTGCTTGAATGTAAGGAACAGCTTTCCCATTGTCAAAACTCATTGTTTCTGAACAGATTCTACTTTATATATCATCTCACAGCTTTAGCTAAAGAATCATTGCTGCTCTGGTGAGTTTGATCAGCAAGTGCTTGCTGTGTTGTAGGGATGGATAAATCTGTCAGTTGTAGTTTCTCTCAATTTCTCATTTTTCCAGTCTTAAACTCAGTTTAGCCAATCCACGTACATTTGCAATTTTTTGTTTAAAAAAATCCACTCCAAATGAAAATTCTTATGCATTTTCATGTACATTTCTCTTACACAGCTTTGAATGCAATTTTGCATTTCTGCAAGAAATTTTCCTCTTAACAGAATTTCATCAATATATGCTTTTTTTTTTGGCATGGAATTTTAATTAATTTACACATTTTAGTATGCATTCTTTGGTTGGAGACCTGCACTGCAGCATTTGGAGAAGTGCAAATTTCAAAGTATTCCCTCTTGGCTCAGGAAGCGAGAATTTGTTAGGTTCGCATTAAAACATGAACAGACCCACTTTCTCTGCTATCCCTGTCACAGTTTGGAAGGATATTTTTCTGGCAGGGAAGGTATTCTGACAAAATGCCTAGCTTCATTTCACGGTAATGATAAAAGCAGCATCGTTTTTGACTGTGTGTGGGAGAATTTCCCATAAAACAACAAATGGGAAGAGAATGCGAGACCCCCATCTGCACTACAAATTTAAAGCAATGTCATGCCACTTCAGTCATGGCTACCCCCAAAGATCCTGGAAACTGTAGTTCGTTAAGGGTGCTGAAAATGGTTAGGAAACTGTTATCCCCCCTACAGAGCTATACTTCTTAGAGTAGTCTATCCTTCTTCCCAGAGAATTCTGGAAATTGTAGCTCTGTGAGGGGAACAGAGGTCTCCTAACAACTCTCATCACCCTTAACAAACTACAGTTTAAAGTGGTAGAATAGTGCTTTAAATGTATGGTACAGATGGAGCGTTGGAGTAATTTCCTTTGTATTTCTGGTGCTTGAAAAAGATATGATATCCCAAGCCCCTTTCATTGGGGGAGTAGTACTGATTTAGGAATTCCCTAGCTACATGGCAAGCCCAGGGAATGGCAGCTTTTTAATTGTATTTCATCATAATGATGACACATGCACATTCTCTCAAGTGTTGCTTTAAGCAATAGCAGCTGGTGGCTCCATGTCAATGGGGCAGTGAATCAGCTCCAGAACTTTCAAGGAGCTGTCCGGTTTCATCACCTTGGACAGCTCCTTGAAATTTCAGACTAAAACCCAGAGCAGATTCCACTGTCCACTGACATGGAGCCACCAGCCATCACTGGCTTTAGGGTTTTTATGTGAATTGTCTTGAGGCTCCATATATCAGCCTTCCCCACACTGGTGCCCTCCAGATGTCTTGGACTACAAACTCCCATTAGCCCCAGCCAGCCTGCCCAATGGTCAGGGATGATGGGAGTTGTAGTACAAAACATCTGGAGACAGGAGAAGGCTATTATACACAGTTACAAAAATGTTGGTTTCACAATCAATGTACAGGCACTGGATTATGTGGTAGGTGTTCCTCATGTGGGAAGTAAGTCCTACATTTATAGCATTTTTGCCTTTCCAAGATCACTGCATTCTCTGCCTTTTCTTTTGTCTTTTTGGCAGCATGGATTACCTATAGTGCCAACCCAATTGAAGGAAATGGGAGCTGTGCATGAGTTAGGGTGCCTTCTTTCATGTCTCTCATTTGTCTCAACAGACATTCTTTAAGGATTGCTTTCCTTCTCCTTCCTTACTGCCATTTACGATGGGATCAGCTGGTTGAACAGACACAGCAATTTGAGCACTGCTTGCAAAGGACATTAGTATAAAGAAAGCTTCAGCCACTTAACATGCAGGTGGCACAGAGTGCCAAAGCTGAAATAATTGATGCAGTCACTGACTTACAAGGTTTATTGATGTGATTCATGTACCAGGCAACAAAAGTAGCAACCTGCTTTTAAACTGACCCACCCTTCAAAAGGAAGGATTGTTATATCCACATTTTACTACTAAATAGGACTGTCATTCTGACACCAACCACATAAGTCTGTAAGTCCTACAGGGTATGTGTCTCAGTCCAAGTGTTAGCAATGAACTGGGTGGCCGGATGTACCCGAGAAATCAAATGCATACGCTACCCAAGCCATAGCTGTCTGAGCTCTATGTAATGAATTGTGTTCTGGAGTAAGACTGTGTGTTTGTGGGGGGAGCTGCTTGGAGGGTGGTGTGTTAAGGTAAGAGGGAGGAAAAGTTGGGAAGGAGCAGTTAGGATTTGTCAGTTGAAGCTGTTAGTGAGTTTGGGACGAGGGTAGAGGATGGATGAGGCTCTTAGGTTAGAATCAGGTCTCGGAGATGAGGCCTCCTGTTAAGAAAGTTTCTGCATAAAAAGGAAAGTTGCTATAAGTAACACTGCACTCATTGACAAACTAAGGACCCCTCCAGGTAGGGATGGAAGACAATTTCGATTCAGTTTGCATTTCAAGCCAAATCTATCAAAATCACACTTTCTGAAACAATATGAAAACTGAAATGCAGGCATGCTTTTTTGCACTTATTCAAATTTTTCAATGCAGTTCACTAACCAAACATTGTTTACAAACAGGCATCAATTAGGGGAAAGTGTGCAGAAAAATTGATATATGAGTTAAAATAACACACAAAAATGCATTATATGATGAGAAAAGGCTTGCAAAGATGTGTACATCAGTCAAAACTTGCTACAAAAATGTATTAGGAGAAATTTGCACTAAAATGCTGAAGAATTTTCATGAGGATTTTTAAAAAATCACAAATTGCTACAGAGATGTGGAGAACTGAATTTAAGATTGGAAAAATGAGAAACTGAAAGAACCAAGATTGACAGATCTTTCCATCTCTACTTCCAGATGATCTTTTTATTGAGTATTCATCCTGATTTACTTGCACAGAGACAGAGCATACATGAAGGTTAGATTGTATCCTGTCTTTATTGAGCATTGGTACTGATTTGTTTTTGTGGTGTTTATACATCTTCCTGTTAGTCATTTTTCATTCTACACTTCTCAAAACATTTCCCCATCACCATCCAAAGCACAAAACGTCTGTTTCTAAGAGGCTTTGTTATGATAGGACAATAGAGCCCCTGAATCCACTTTAACTGTGCAAACCTAAAGTTCCAGTATGCGCTTCAATCCGTCCCACAAAATAGTGACGATGTAGAGGCACCCTTCGCTTTACTTGGACAGTACAGCAGCTAGAGGAAGAGGAGAGGTGTGTAGAGGCCAGAGAATGAACTGTGAGCAAACAGGGGGGTCCTTTCCCCATCCTTGGGACCCCCCTGGGAAACTTGTCAAACCAAACCTTCTCTGGCTTGGAACTGGGCATGTGGAGTGCAACTGAATGGAGCATACCTGTAAGCATCCTGAGGAAGCAGCATCCACCTTGGTGCCTGCCCATAGAAGCAACCCTAGAGTGAAATGTCAGCCATTTGCAGGAACTCTTTGTTGTAAGATTTTCTGGATGAACTCTGAGTTTGGGCCCTGGTTGAGGGCCAGGTGGATGCAGGGAGTCCTGGGGAGACCCAGGAGGTTGAGAGGGGAGGTGTGTCAGAAGGAAAAGGAACTGATATTGGTCTAAATTTATTAGTCAATTGTATTCATGTAACATTTGTATAGAGGAAGGCAATGGTAAACCACCTCTGAATACCTCTTACCATGAAAACCCTATGAATCCATCCAAAAAAGATTCATAGGGTCACCATAAGTCTTGTCAACTTGAAGGTATATAACAAGAACAAAACATTTGTATACGTAACATTGTGGACTTTTGTAATGTAATATTTGTCGTTTAAATTGTTGTTTTAAGTTTTCTGTACACTGCTAAGAGATATTTATATATAATAAGCAACACAGAAACAGTCTAAATAAATAAATAAATAAGTTTGAGTTTGAGTTTGCCGATAGTAATTCTATAAGCTATTTGTCTTACCTATGTATTATTGAGGTTTGTAATATTATTCCTGTTCTTTGTATTTTCTTTTAATGTTTTTGTCATGGCCTTTGGCTAGTGCAATAAACTTACTTTATACCATACTAAAATAATAATAATAATAATTTTGTTTTCCATTTTCTCATGAATGAAGTCTGTTGCATTGTCTGTCTATTATGGCATTATTATTATTGTTGTTGTTGTTGTTAATAATAATAATAATTTATTTATTTATTACATTTGTATACCGCCCCATAGCTGAAGCCCTCTGGGCAGTTTACAACATTCTAACTGTTTGAACACCCACCATGGAGCAAAATATTTACATGGGACTGGAAAACTTGACTGTTACCAATAACCAACTGGCTAATCAACTGGTTCCTTTTCAAGGACATATGGGAAGTGTTAAAGACAATGAAATACCTCCCTAGGAAAACAGTCAATTTGACATGTACAGAGTGGTCCAAAATAGACATGGTTTGAAGGCCAACTTGATACCTGGTTGCCAGGAAATCCTGAAGTGTGATGCCGCTTGCCTTCATTTTCACTAAGCTGCTATCTGATTTACAGTTATGAGGATGATCAAATGTTAAGTAAATATTTGTGCAATGGCTGAGAAAAAAGCGGCTTGTTTTGCACTGTGTAAGAAATAATGTAGATTTTTTTTTAAAAAAAGAACAAGTTGACCCCCAGTACCAATTGTAAAAAGATATATATTGAATCTCAAAGGTAGGAAGCGTGCAATGCATCCTGTATATTAAGGGTGAGCAGATGTCAAGCTTTTTCCTACTTTGCTTTTTCCTAGAACCCCAAGTTCCACCAGCTGGAGCCACGTTCATACTAGCATCTTAAAAAGAAGAGCAGACACATACTAAGAATTAAAGAACAAAGCTCCTCTGACTGCATCAGTCCATGAATTTGTTTCCAGTACCAGAACAGAGCTCACATTCCTTGAATACAAAAATCCATTCCTGGTGTGTGTGTGTCCCCCCACAACTTTTTCAACAGTCTTATTTGGAAAAGCGGAGGGGGAGGGGACAAAAGCAAAGATAGCTGAGTTGGTCTATGTCCCAGCTCCCACCCAAAGCATGATGACAGAAGCTTTTACATGGAAGTAAGATTTTTATTGAAGCAAAGGACAAACTCAGCAGTTGGCACAGAGTAATAGCAGCCCAAAATCTCTTATTAGGATGGCAGGACCAGCCTGGATGGGAGCAGGAGACAAAGCTGAGATGGGATGGGAGTTATGGAGATGTCTCAACAAAGTCCCATGCCCAACTGTCAAGCTTTTAAAGTCAAGGTGTGGCGTGTCAACTCCTGAGATTCCCATGCCCTGCAGGAATGTCCAGCTTCCAAGTGCCTACAATGTCTGGGTGGGTGGGTCTGTTCTTGTCATCAGAGCTGTTGCCTAGTCCTGAGGGATAAGGCTGAACCCACCTCCCCTTCTGACTCCTGTTCATCCAACCCACAGTGAGTCAACGCCCTCTCCAGGCCCCAATAATTCTCTCCTCTCCACAGGAGTGGAGCTCTATTCAGAACTGCCAGATTCAGGGAGAGGCTCCCTCTTCCAGCCTCTGTTCCAATGTGTTAGCATCCCCCATGCAAACCACCCCCATTTTGGGGCTCATGACAAGTCCATAAGAAGAAGGAAAAAAACCAAAATCCATGGGCAATACCTTTCTTGGGACCAAACAAAACATCACTAAAGTGTGGCAAGCTTTTATGTTCTGCAGAATTCTTCACAAAAAAGGGGTCTGCCATTCATTACTTGCTAGAGCTGACTGTACAGAATGTTACTTTTTTATTATTTTATTTTATTTTACAAACCTATAAACCACTTCACAGCCTGAGGCCATCAAAGAGGTGTACAAGATAAAAATAAGGGGAGGGGGCTTTACAAATTCTAACGACAGAACCATGTCTACAAAATTCAAAAACAATAAAACCATTCCTACTGATGTACAATTAATATTTCATAAATAGAATGGGTCACTGTGATGTTCCTATATTAATGTATATATGGTAAGTGTTAGTTGTTTAGAAGATACATGGTAAGTGGAGTGAAAGAGGGGGAGTGAATGGGCAGTAGAATGCGAGATGATTGGCTGAGTGTTGAAAATGGCTGAATGTATAAAAGGAAGAGTGAGAGTGGAATCTAGGGGGGAGAAGAGAGCTGAGTGGGTTGCTTGGTGGGGTTTAGAGAGTTGTTTACCAGGAGGGAGGTGGAGTTCGGATTAGTATTGAGTAAAACCATATGCTTATGTGCCTTAAGAAGAAATCTTGTTAATCTTGTTAGCTTTGTTATCTGTAATAAATACTTAATTTGGTTTACCAAAGGCCTGATCCTTGGCTGGGGTTTCACAGACCAGAAGGGAGGGTAAGGTAATGACCAAGGCTGAAGGGGAACTGTAACAAATGGTGGCAGCGGTGAAGAGAATAACAATACCAGTATTCAGAGTCTCTGGGAATACTAGTATTGGGACGTTACTGGTGGTTGCCTAACAGGGGGATCTGTTGAGATCTGTGCTAGAGCGGGGAGAGAAACCATAAGAGAGAGCGGTCCGGACTGGTGGAGTCCCTGGTGGTGCTTAGTAACAGGCAGTAACCACGAGCAGGTAGGAACCTGACAGGGAGAGCCAGGGAAGGACGCCTCACAGTCACATCTCAGGGAAAACCTTCTTAAACAAAAACATCCTCTGCAAGTGCCTAAACATCATGATGCTGTGCACCTGTCTAACTCCAGATAGATTCCAGAGGGCTGGCGCTGCAGCACTAAAAGCCCATGTTCTGGTACAGACGCAAGTGCATCTCTGGGGCCTATGGTACTCTCAGCAGTGCCCCATCTAAAAAGTGCTGTTACCAGGCAGCAATATATTGTGTGAGGCAGTACCTTAGGTAACCTGGACCCAAGGTCTTTGCCTGTTTCATTTTGCAGGGCAAAAGGAGGAGTTTTGAGGGGAACAGAATCCTTTCCAACATCTTGCTTACTTTGGTTGATGTCACTTTGGTGCCTAATCTACTGTTTATCTTCCCAGACTATTGATGGTTCAGCATCATTTGTGTAGTGTTGTGTCTTCTCTCTCCCTGCAACTGTGATTCCGGTCTACTCAAGATCTCCTAGTGAATGTGATGATGTCACAAAGCCTTTTTTCTCTCTAGCAGTAGCACCAGACCAGAGGGCAGATTAAAGAGCACCCCAAACCCTGTTGACATGTTGTACAAAGTGATGTCACAAAGCCTATAATTAGGCCTTTAGCACAGGGATACTTTACACTGGTTGTGCAGTAGTGCTAGGATTTGTGTCTCGGTGAGCATTGTGAAGGGAGTGGGTGGGGTGTCAGTATTCTAACCATCCAGGGTATGGGGAATAAAGGCAGAGGGGGCTGGATTGGCCAAAGGAGAGGAAATAGGGGCTGTTGGTTGCAGGTGGCCCCCAGGGCCAGCACTGCTCCCTGTCAACAGGGTCTGAGTTGCTCTGGTAATCTGCCCTCTGGTCTGGTAGCATTGTTAGTAAATGCCAGTCCAGAACAAAACAGAACAACCCATGCTTTGATTGTTGGTGAAAACGCTGGCCTGGCTTGCATTACTGAGACCTGGGGGTGTGAGAGTGTTTGTCTGCTCCTCAATGTAGCATCAGGGCAGATCAAAGGGATGGGAAGTAGAATATGGGAAGTGGGCTCCATAAGGATTCAGTCTCCACCATCAACAAAACCTTCTGGTCTGGGGTAGGATTTGAGGGCTTGCCTCTTACATTGAGCCATAGAGATAGAGTAAGTAAGCAGTCTCCCTCTCTAAGCTGGCGGTATCTGTCTCAGGGATGGTGTTGGAGAATCCAAGGTCCTTTGAGACTTCCTGTCACGGCAGTCCTGAGTGAACAATGACCAGCTTGGGACTTCATAGCCACCATGACAACCATACAGCTGTCACAGCTTGTCATCAGCTCAGTGTATTGTGCAGGGCATGCCCTCAATTTGATCTTTGTTCCAGACTTGGTGGTCTGAAAGTGGGCTTGTGACCCCCTTGTCATAGTCTGAACATTTCCTGGTGAGTTTTGGACTGGTGGTTAGCATCCTCTCTGCAGGGATGGGGGGGGGGCCACTAAGATGGTCTGCTGTCAGAGACGTAAGGAACCTGATGGGTTCCTATATGCTCTGAGGCATTTCCCACATGACAGAACTGGTGTTAGGGCCCTGATTTGATTGTGGAATGGGAAGGTGAGGAGAGCCACAGATACATATGCTTCTGAGAGTCCTTTCTACTGCTGTGCAGTCTGTGTGGCCTCCTGATATACAGAGGAGTTTGGGGTGATGACGACTAGAGCAAAAATGGTAGAAATGTCATTGCTGAGATTATTGAACACAGGTGAGAGCTCATGATCAAGCCTACCACATGGCAGCAAAGGCTGTGAAAAAAATGATTCTTTGCACTGGTTTCACAAATCCATGTGAAATGTCCAGTGCACCAGCTTCTTGGATCATTTTCAGCTGTTGAGGCCTGATGATATGGACAATATGATTGGAGCGGTGAGGCCAACTACATGTCCTCTTGATCCTTGTCCATCATGGCTCATAAAAGCTAGCTGGATGGGATCAACCATATTGGCCCAGGGATACTTGATACATCATTGCTGTTGCCTTGAAGGAGGTGGTGGTGTGCCCACTCCTCAAAAGTCCTCCTGAGACTCAGAAGATCTTAATAACTATTGCCCAGTCATGAATGTCCCATTTCTTGGGAAGGTGATCTAGAGGGTGGTGGCCTCTCAACTGCATACATTCTCAGATGAAACTGGACTAGTTTCACTCTGGGTCCAGGCCTGGTCATGGGTCTGAATCAGCCTTGGTTGCCCTGATGAATGACCTTTATCAGGAGAGAGACAAGGGATTGTTGCTGGTTCTCCTTGATCTCTCAGCTGTTTTTAATACTGCTTGAGGAGTATTCTCCTGAAGCAGGTTCAGGGAATGGGAGTTGGGAGCACTGTTTTACAGTGGATTTGCTCCTATCTCCAAGGCATTTTTCTAAGAATGGCATTGGGTGATGATTTGCCATCCCTTTGGTTGATTGACTGTGGTGGTGTCACAGGGTGTGATTGTCTTCCTGGTGCTATTTAATATCTATATGAAGCCATTGGAAGCAGCCTTTAGTAGACTTGGACAGTGTTGACACACAACTCCACACAACTCTATCTCTCTGTAATATCTGAGTCAGGAGAGGCTGTTGCAGATTCTGAATCAGTACCTGGATGCAGTGGTGGGCCGGGCAAGAGCCAATAAGCTGACAGTGAATAATCCTCATAAGATGGGAGGCTTCATGGGTGGGCAGTTCCTTTGTCCAGGAATTGAGCAGATGGTTCTCAATGGGATTTTATTCTCCCTTGAGTAGTAGTTTCATAGTCTGGGAGTACTCTTGAAATATTTATGATCATGGAAGCCCAAATGGTAAGACTAAGAGTGCCTTTTACCTGCTTCACCTGGCTCACTAGCTATGTCCGGTTTTGGACAGGGATAAACTGGCTACTGTAGTTCATGCATTGGTAATTTTATGGTAGGATGATTGCAATTCACTCTGTGTAGGGCTGCTATTGAGTTGGATCTGGAAGCTGTAGTTACTGCACAATGCTGTGGCAAGACTCCTTGTGGGAACAACTCACCATAATATACAGTATATAGAAAGCTCTGCACTGGCTGCCAGTACAAATATATAGTGCCTGTTTCAACATATAAAACCCTAGATGGCTCTGGACTCAGATATCTGAAAGACCATCTGCTCCCTTATTCACCTGCCCAGATTTTAAGGTCATCGGGGAATGTGCTTCTCATGGTGCATTATCAATAATGAGAGGGCATTCTTATTAGTGGCACCCCAACTCTGGAATGTCTACCCTCCTCGGGTATGAGCACCACCCACACTAGGAGTTTCAATGCCAGGTAAAAAATGGGACTATACACCCAAGCATTTGGCTAAAGTGGTGCCTCTCACTTGCCTGATGTAGTTGTCACTAGTATATTGTCTGTTTTTACATTAAGTTGTATTTAAATGAACTATTGTATTGTTTGAATGTCGTTCCTCACTCTGGGATTGGGTGAGCAATTACTTGTAGGCATCCAGGGACATCTGGCAAGGTACTGATGGAAGCACAGATGGTGTTAGCAACTGACATCCTAGGGTAGCTGCCAGAGCCACCATTAGAAAATTATTCCAGCCCAGCTCTCAAAGGTGTGCTGAATGACTGGGTCTAGCTGCCACAGTGATTTCACAAAATGTCCCTGATGTATTTATTTATTTATTTATTTATTAAATTTATATACCGCCCGACTAGCATAGCTCTAGCGTCACTCTAGGGCAGGGTGGGAAAATTAAAATGGTGGCTAGACTGAGTCACCTGTTGCTGCTTGGATCATCGCTCAGAGGGTTATGGACGCAATGTTAATGGACACCCTGGGGCTCAGAGTGCCAGCAGATGAACTCCAGAGTGCTGATTTAACAGAGGAGGGGCTCTCCCAGAAGTCACTTGACCCAGGACCCCCTAAAACCTGGAATTGGCCCTAGATGGAAACAACATGCTGGATCAGATGGACCTTGATCAATCCAGCAAGGAAGTTCTCACATTCTCAATGCAACATGAATTTTGGTGATGTTTCACACCTAATATGAGAGGAGGGACTGTAGCGCAATGGTAGAGCATCTGTCTAGCATGCAGAAGGACCCAAGTACAATACCCTGCATCTCCAGGTAGAAATGGAAAAGATTCCCTCTTGAAACTCTGGAGAGCTGCTGCTAGTTGGTAGACACTGAGCTAGATGGATTGAGCTAGATGAACTGAGATAAGAACATCTCATAAGATGGATGTTCTTATTAGAGTGTGTGGGTGTGAGTATGAATGTGTCCAGCCATGCACACTGACTGGCAAGTGGCAGCCACTGTCAGTCAATATAGACAGTTCTATGGACCAGTGTTCTAACTCAGCATAAAGCAACTTCTTATGATTTGTGTTCTCTAGGAAGAGATCAGGATGAGTGTGTTGTTTTAACACTAGTGGACATATTTTGCTATTGAGGCAATATATTTAACATCCTGAAACTGTTAGATCCCTAGGCGTTTTGAGGAATTAAACACTGTGAACAAGGCTGGTCACTTTCGCCTTGCCTAAAAGAGATTGGAAATGCATCACCAGAAGTTAAAAAAGACAAAGGAGGGTGCAGATTTGCTTAACATTTGCATATGCTAATTTAGATTTCAATTTAGAAATAATAACTATACTTTAAATGGAAATAAAACAGAATGCTGGGGAAGCCTGTGACCAGGTGCCTGCTCAATCTGTTTAAACTGGAGTGGTATTCAAACAGAGGACTCATTCAAACAGAGAACAGTCCTCTGTAAATTAGGACACATGGCCATCCTACACTGAGCCCATAACAGGAATAACAAACAGTCTTTGTGGAGCAAATAATCCAAAAGCATAAGAGAAATCTGTTAAGAAGCCTCACTTAGGCTTAAACAGCTTTGTGTCCATTCAGGTTAAAGAATCTAGGCTACGGCTGTTGAGCAGGGCACAGTAGTTTAGCTGTTTCAAAGAAGCCAGGGCTGTTCTCTAACCACCTATCAGTGTGAGTGTGCCTGAGTCAGCAAATCTTGTGCACTCTACTGTGTCACCTGGAAGGCATTAAACCACAGAAAGCTGGAAGGCATTAAACCACAAAGACCTTATGGCAAAACACATCCAACCCGAGTAAGGTAGAGATGCCCTCAGCAGTTGAGCAGGTATTAGGTTGCTTGGGAAGATTAGGGACAGGTTTTACCGTGGAAACTTAGGCAGCCATTTCTCATTAACTTACGAGAACTATTTTAATTCCTCATCAGCATCCAAAGAATGACACAGCCATCATTCGGGATAAACTTGCCTATCATGACTACTATGAAGAAGAGTCTCGAAAGGACTTGCCTTGTGAATAACAGAGACGCAAAGAGGTACACCGTAAATCTTTCCAGGTAATCACACTGTGCCCATTTCATGCTCTCACTGTACTTTCTGTAAAATATCAAAACAAGTGCGTTCCAAAGTCTTTATTGTTACTTTTGGGGAAACATTCCTGACTCTGGGATTGTTACAAGCTGCGACGTCACTTACTCTAGACCAGTCTCATTAATGTGGGATACATTAAGAAAAGGGTTGGAGGAGAAATTATATTCAGTTCACATTTATAGGCAAACCTAGCTAATTTGTCCTTTCCAAAACGATACGTGAACTAAAAACACAGCCAACCTTTGAAATTTGCACTTCTCTGAAATGTGCACTGCAGTTCTCCAGTCAAGTAAGGTGTAGAAAAATGCACATAACAAGGGTAAGGAGGACGTAAAAATGCATATATTAGTGAAAATAGCATACCAAAAAAAGCATTATATAAGGAGAAATTGCTTTGAAAAATATGTAAAATAGGCAACATTGCATTCAAAGATGTGTATATGAGGAGAAATTCACCCTAAAATGCTGCTGGATTTTCATGAGGACTTGTTTGCTTGTTTTTTAATTCTCAAACTGTGTGGGAATGTGGAGAACTAAACTCAAGAGTGGAAAGATGACAAACTGGGAGAAAACAAAACTGACAGATTTGCCCATTTCTAGCTATGGACTAGAACTTTAATTTGATATATTCTTTTATCGTATGCTATTATAAGCCATTTCAGTTATCCTAAAGAAGAGGGAGGTATAAATATTAAACTTGCTTATTTACACACTTAAATTGCTATAAACTTGGCTCCCACTCTCTTTTCCTGTGATATATGATATTTGTTGATGCTTTTATTATTGTTTCCAATGATGTTTTTATTGGGTTTTAATTTTATAATTTTTTTTATGTTGTAAGCCACCTTGATGTACCTTTATGAACGTGTGGCTTATAAATACTTAAATAAATAAAATAAATCTTTCCTTCCAAACTTTTTGTGTAGTACAATCCTATACATATCTAACTAAGCCCAGTGGGTTCAGTGGGACTTTTCCCCAGGTCAGTGTGTATAGCATTGCAACCTTAGTAAACTAACTAATTTGGAGGTTAGGCTGCAATCCTAGGTATGCTTTTCTGGGAGTGAGTCCCACTGAAGACAGTGGGCTTACTTCTGAGTAAACTAACATGATTGCACCGTTACTGGCCATGTAAGCAGGTCCTTTGAACAATGAAGGACTGAATAGATACACAAAGAATCTGTTACTCTCTTATTTGGGAGTTAAGTCCCATTTAAATCAGTTGGTCTTACTTGCAAGCAAATGTATTTAAGAGCGAGGGGCATAAGCATGTTTTCATAAAAAATACTGCAAATACTTTTTATTTCAATGTTGCTAATGTGGCATGGGAAGCAGAAGACAGGTGTTTTTGAAACCACATGTTCCTGTGATATCCAGTGAATGGGTTTTTTTTAAGATTAAATTTATGTATGTGTGTGTGTTATGTGCCTTCAAGTCAATTACAACTTATGGCGACCCTATCAATTAGTGACCTCCAATAGCATCTGTTGTAAACTATCCTATTTAGATCTTGTAAAGTCTGTGGCTTCCTTTATGGAATCAATCCATCTCTTGTTTGGCCTTCCTCTTTTTCTACTCCCTTCTGTTTTTCCCAGCATTATTGTCTTTTCTAGTGAATTATGTCTTCTCATTATGTGTCCAAAGTAATAACCTCAGTTTCATCATTTTAGCTTCTAATGATAGTTCTGGTTTAATTTGTTCTAACACCCAATTATTTGTCTTTTTCGCAGTCCATGGAATCCGCAATGAGTTGATTTTTCTCTTATCCACTTTTTTCACTGTCCAACTTTCACATCCATATATAGAGATCGGGAATACCATGGTCTGAATTATCCTGACTTTGGTGTTCAGTGATATATCTTTGCATTTGAGGATCTTTTCTAGTTCTCTCATAGCTGCCCTCCCCAGTCCTAGCCTTCTTCTGATTTCTTGACTATTGTCTCCATTTTGGTTAATGACTGTGCCAAGGTATTGATAATCCTTGACAAGTTCAATGTCCTCATTATCAACTTTAAAGTTACATAAATCTTCTTACTTTAGTCTTCTTGGCATTCAGCTGTAGTCCTACTTTTGTGCTTTCCTCTTTAATTTTCATCAGCATTCATTTCAGATCCTTACTGGTTTCTGTTAGTAGTATGGTATCGTCTGCATATCTTAAATTATTGATATTTCTCCCTCAGTTTTCACACCACCTTCCCCTTGGTCCAATCCCGCTTTCCGTATGATATGTTCTGCGTATAGATTAAATAAATAGGGTGATAAAATACACCCCTCTCTCACACCCTTTCCGATAGGGAATCAATCGGTTTCTCCATATTCTGTCCTTACAGTAGCCTCTTGCCCAGAGTATAGGTTGCGCATCAGAACAATCAGATGCTGTGACACCCTCCTTTCTTTTAAAGCATTCCACAGCTTTTCGTGATCTACATCCATAGTTTTTCATGATCTACATCATCAAAGGCTTTGCTGTAATCTATAAAACACAGAGTGATTTTCTTTTGCAGGAAATGAATAAAAAAAGAGAGTTAAGCATCACTTATAAAAATAGCCTTGGAGCCTAGCTTTTCAGTTTCCATCCAGTGCTACCTATGATAAGACAGAAGTATTCCTGTCAAGGACATATGAAACCGCCTTATAACCAAGAACGGTTATAAAACTGTCAGATAACTGGTGCATCTAGTGTAGTAAAACTTCTCAGGATGGAATGAGTATCTCCCAGGCATTTTAGCGTGTGTTTTTAAATTGCTTTTTAACATGTGTTTTTAAATTTGTATATTTGTTTTTAATGTTTTTAATTGTTGTAAACCACCCAGAGAGCTTCGGCTATGGGGCGGTATATAAATGCAATAAATAATAATAATTACATCCACTTTATATACTGTACAAAGGACCAAATTAGATGCACGAAAGCAATTAGAATATATATATATATATAAATAAATAGCAGCCTCAGCCCCCTCTCCCCCAGCAGCAGCAGGATCATAAGGGGCAGGGAGGGAGAGTTTAACTCTTTCCCCCCCTGCTCTGGTCTAGCACAGAACTACTGCTTGCTTTGGAAGAGATAAGCCCATTAGTGACAATGGTGACTTTGCTCCCTATGCAAATAATAGCTTATGAAGCAGCAGGACTCTGACCAAGGGGAAAGTGCTAAATTGATCCTCCCCATTCCATGTAGTGATGTTGTCTGGGGGAGGTGAGGGGAGAGCCTATAGCTGCTATTTCCATCTTTTAAAATACACACATGAATTGCATTCATGCAACAAATGTTCATGAATAAACTTAACAGTCACTGGACCTACAAATGGGTCCTTTTATGGATGAGTAGCTGGTTAAAGCAGAGAGGAAGAATGAATAGATAGTTCTCACAATGGAGAATTGTAAGAAGTGGGGTCTTTCAAAAATCTGCATTGAGATTGGTGATTTTTAAGAGCCTAACTACTGATGTTCCTGGCCCAAGACAGCCTGGCCTCAGCTCTCCATGCTCTTGTGACCTCCTGCCTGGACAACTGCAATGCACTCTGCATGAGGTTGCCCTTGAAGATGCTCCGGAAGCTGCAGCTACTGCAGAATGTGGGGCAAGACACACAAATAAGGACAAAGCCTCCCTCCCACAGCCAACCAGAGCCGAAGCCAAGAGCACCAGTAAAGGACTTTGGGCCGCAGATGTGAGCCTGAAGACGGGAGAGGAAGAGCAAAGGAAGTTGCCTCCACCGACTCCTGACACCCACCAAAACAAGCGCTGCCACCCGCAGTTCCCTACTCTCACTGCATCGGCAAGAAGAGCTGCCTCAGTGAGCTCCCGGCAGCCACGACAGCCTGCCCATCTGCACTCGTTCGCTCCCCCCTGCTCGATCAATTGTTCGCCCCCCCGACCTCCCCCCCACCTGCATGGTAGGTAGGTAGGTAGGTAGGTAGGTAGGGCGTGCGTTCATGTGTGTAGGTGCCAGGACCCAGGGCAGGCTGGTGCACACACATTGCTTAAAATTGCTTACCTCCCCAAGTGAGGAGGGAGTCACTCTTTCCAGAAATGAGTGCTCAGCTCACGTCAGCCAGCCCGGTCGGCGGCTGTCCCTCCCTCCGTCCAGACGCATGCCCACAGCCCCCCTTCCCCCAACCCCAAAGAAAACCGCTGTATTAGCGGAACCCCAAGAAGTGGAACACCAAAAAGCGGGGCCCTACTGTATATGAGTGTTCTAAGAGTTTGAATTGGGCAACCACATTTATATCTGTTCCTTTGTGTCTCCAAGGATTTTAAAGCAACAGTTTTACCTAAAAACAGTAATGTGAGATAGTGCAGGTACTTCAACTCAACAGATGAATAGGGATCTGAATCTAGGTTTTTCACGTTTAAGCTTGGCACTAGCCACTGCATCCTACTAGCTCTTATGTTTGCTCAGAGATATATTTTAATATACACATATTGGCTTAACTTTGGCAAAATATCAAGGCGGGGGGACCAGATTGACAAGGCCCCACAAAAAGCCTAGCCCAAATCTATGAGGCCTACACAGGCCCCCCAAACACAAACTTAGCCGCCTCCTTCACAGTCAAGGGAAAAATCCACTCCCCCACAACAATTCAAAATGATGCCACTACATGCAGCGCCAAAATGGCCAGCACCCCTTCCACCCTTGCAAGGAGGGGGCATCCCAACATGCTGCAGGGGTGGGCTGAAGGCCTTCCTGTGAGTCCACCCTGGTCTGGTACCCAGCTGCCAGCAGAAGGCCGACCCCAGGCCCACCACAGCCTGGCAGGCTGCCTCAGGCCCAAATAGGCCTTTTTCCACGTGGGGGAAGGGAGGCCCAAGGGCCCCTAACCAGCACCTTAAGGGTGAAAATAAAGACTCCACTGCGGGTCTGCTCCCACCTAGAACACAAGCCATTGCAGGTTTGGCCCGCTGAGGCCTTGAAGGCTGCCTCAGGCCCAAAATGGGCCTTCTCAAACCCGCTGAAGGGAGGCTGAATAGCCAGTTGTGGCATCACAGGGGCAAAGTTAAAGGCTCTGCTGTGGGTCCTGTCTGGCCAGTGCCTTAGCTGCTGCAGGCCAGGACCCCCGGCACAGGTGGTACCCATAAAATGGCACCTGCTACCACCATAATGATGACTCTGCCGCCACTCCTGTCCCACGCTTCTCTGTTCTCTGTCCTCCTCATTGCATGCCAAGAGGAGGATTAAGGGGGCGGCGTGGGCTTAAGTAGGCCCTGGCGCTCTGCCGCCTCATGCAGCGCATTGTACATGAACTGTGTGTGCGATGTGCAGCCACTGCCCTACTTCAAGATGTTGACCAGGGCCTCACCCCCTGGCCACAACTTCAGCCCGCCCACCCAGGCTGTGGCCGGGCGAGTGGAGTGGGACTTCCACTCACAGAGCTACAATTTCCAGAGTAGCTTAAAATTAATCCTTCTTCCCAAGGAGCTCACAGTCAGCTCAGCAAATTTACTGCTGCACAAGAAACCACATTAATTGTAAAGGGATTTTGGAGAGCCCCACTGGCATGTAATTTATTCAAGACCTCACTGAATAGCGATTCATAAAACTTGTTAGGATAAACAGGCTAGTAAATTAATGAAAGAAACCTAAACAAACAGCCTGATCCTTTGAAATCTAAGGTTTTACCAATATTGATCACACATTTTTGTGCTCATGCATACGGAGAGTATACTTCCACTTGGCAGAAAATCTGCATCCTAAGAATCTCAGCTATCTTCCCTTTATTCAAAAGCAACATGGTTCTAGTCCCTGTGGCTGCAAAGATGGAAATGAAAATGTGGTTGGTGTCTGGTGAAATCTTAGATTCCATAGGCAGACTGGCAAGATTTCTAGGATGACTGGGGATCAGGCCTTATAATTTATTCAGTTTACAGGCTGTGCCTTTCCTTTGTGTGAAACTGAGAAGGGGAGGGCTTGTGCAGAGAATACAAAGCCCTGCCAACAATTAATTGAAGTTTCCTCTTCCTTTGCCACACATAGTATTGATCTGCAAAAGAAGAATTCATACCAAGAAAATCACCAAGAGAAACTAGCATATGCTGGGCCTGTTTCAAGGTATCACTGCCATAACCACTCGGAAGCCTATGAGATCAGAAAGGGAGAGCAACATCAGGCCAAGCAGAAGCTCTATGTGGCATCAGTAATCTGCCTCATCTTCATGATAGCAGAAATCGTAGGTGAGAGTTCACTATTTCTGTCTGCAGATCTCTCTCTCTCATCTAATCTAGTTCATTTTTCTAATATGTCTAGATTCTAGAAAGCTGTCAGTTGAAGGAATCTTAATTGACTAATCGCATCAGGCCAGCCTTTCCCAACCAGTGTGCCTCCAGATGTTGTTGGACCACAACTCCCATCAGCCTCAGCCAGCATTGCCAATGGTCAGGAAAGTTGGGAATTGTGGTTCAAGAACATCTGGAGGCACACTGGTTGGGAAGGGCTGCATCAGGCTATAATCCTACAAGAAAGTAAATCCTGTTTTACCAAATAAATGGTAATAAATGGTGACGACAAGAAGCACCTTTATGAAAAATAAATGTGTTCCTTTGCATAAAATGTTACAGCATATTGAAATGAAAAATGTGTATTGCTGTTAGAGCACACTTATACCAGAAACAAAAGGATAGAGTGAAGAAGAAGCAGGAAGGGAAGGGCAAAACGTCAAATAAACAGGACACTACATCATAGCCAACTATAGAGCTCCCCTGAGTCTGGCTAGAGATACCACTTCTAATTTACTGTAGTAAAGTATATACATGCTGCCCACTGGTGATAGCATGCATGTTTGCCTATTCCCAATACATTTATATCTGACATGGCTTCCCTTAAAGCAGAGGTGAGGAAGCTTTCTCAGCCCGCATTCCCTCATGGGCAGCCTTCTAGGAGCTGCGTGCCATTGGTGGGTGGGGCAAGAGTCTGAAAAAGAGGTGGGTCCAGAGGCAAAAGTAGTCAGAGCAGTGGCGGTGGCTGGCTCCATGTTTGTGGGGCAGTGGAATCTGCTCTGGGTTTTTGTCCACACTTTCAGGGAGCTGTCCAATGTGCTGAAAGTTCAGACTAAAACCCAGAGTGGGTACTACTGTCACATGGATTTGAAGCCAGCAGCTGCCACTGAGTCAGAGCAATGGATGAGACTCTTAACTTTTGTATAGTAGGCTGTATTCTAGCCACACAAAATCAGACATATACATACACAGCTCTCTCCATCCCTCTGGCAAGGCAAATGAGATGCATTATCACAGCTCAAAGGCACATTCCAACCAGGTAAGAACACCAAAGAAGGTGTTATCAAAGTCACTTAAATAACACAGACAGAGAGCAGAGAGAGAACACTCAACTAAGGAAACTGAACGGAAACAATATATAATTTAAGGAGAAAGGAGCAGAGAGGTTTTGTCTTTGAGTTCAGACCTTTTAAAGGGCAAGAAGGCAATCGGCTAAAACATACAGAGGAAAAACTTCCTCCAAACTGCACAGCCAATCAGAGCACATGTTACCTTAGTGAAGATCATGCCACTCTGCCTGGTTGCTAAGCAACACCTCCACCTGTCTCTCTCTTGGCTAGTTGACTTTATCACTAACAGAATTAACCCTTAAGTTACACACTGAATGATCTCTGCTGTTGCACTTCCAACATGGAGCAGGGCCATTGTGGAGCATGGCCTGTGAAGGGGGCCAGAAAGAGAGGCCTGGAGATTTATGTTCACCCATAAGGCCTGAGGTTCCCCACCTCAACCCTACAGAATCCTAGGAACTTAGTTTGGTCAGCAGGGGCTGAGAATTCTTTGTAAATTTTTGTAATCATAAAGCTCCAGTTCTTTTGGCTCCCTGGGTACAAAGAATGGCAAGCTAGTTTGACCTTAATTCCATATTATGGTATAGCATGTACTGTATACCTGCAGACTAACTCTTCTCTGCTCCATAAGTTCCTTGCAGTCATTCCTAGGAGCCATGGAGGATTAACACACTTGTATACAGGGCCCGATTATCCATTAGGCTTAGTAGGCTGAAGCCTAGGGGCCAGAGCTCTTGGGGGCCCGTGATCTGCGGAAGCAGGACAGGAGCCACAGATTGCGGGACAAGAGCTTCCAAACCGCCCACCATCCCCCCGCTTCACTTACCTTTTTCTCCATTGTTTTTTGCGGTTTGCCATCAATCAAGATGGCAGCCAAGGTTTCCCTAAGGGGCTGAAGCCTCTGCCGCCATCTTGGTTGATGGCACGCATGTGTGCTACACGCGCGCATTGCTGCCATCAACCAAGATGATAGCAGAGGCTTCAGCCCCTTAGGGAAACCTTGGCCGCCATCTTGTTTGATGGCAAACCACAAAAAAATGGAGAAAAAGGAAAGTGAAGTGGGGGAGATGGGATGGGACGGGACGGCAGGTGACTCAGAATCAGCCTAGGGGCCCTCCTCAGCTTAATCTGGTCCTGCTTGTATATGCAGCAGCCTTAGGTCTTGTGAATTCATCAGCCTTAGGAAGTATTTGCATGGAGAGATGACTTGTTAAAAATAAGGCTTCCCCACTGCCATTAGGAATAATTTCCATTTTTGCAGCGACAACTTAAGTAGCAAGTGTTTTGTTGTTGTTATGTGCCTTCAAGTCGACTACGACGTATGACGACCCTATGAATCAGCGACCTCCAACAGTAGACTTTTAAGGTTTGATAAAATGCTCATTAACTGCTGGTACAGACAGCAGTCTCTCTGGGAAATATTGGAATGACAGAACCATATTTTAATTTTTTTAATCAGTCCAGACAGTGTTTGCTGGATGATTGACCACTGAGTGACTGACAATTCCCATTGCTGTGTTAGTGTGTACAAAGCAAGAAGCAAGTCACTGTGAGTAACACTCAATCACGGAAGCTGTTTGGTAGGAGCATCATTACAAAACAATAAAGAGTTGCTATTCTGAAAGAAGCATTTGTCTTTAAAATAATGAGAGAACAAGTTATCCTTCCATCCCATTCTTAAGGGCAAATGCAACTGACACAGCGGCCTGGTTCACATGTGCCGCTAAGCCAAACTATGGCTTTGTGTGAATGAGCAAGCATGCAGGTACACAGAGTGAAAACAGCAGCCAATTTGCTCCTCTGCCAGTCCTGCAGCTGATGCTGTATCTGGAGCTAAGCCATGGTTTGGCTTAGCCTTAAGTGTGAACTGGACCAGTGTATTAGGCTGTAATCCTAACCCCAATGGAATAAGCCCCATTGAATTAAATAGGATGCACTTCTGTGTAGACATGGTTAGGATCAGTGGAGACTGGTGGCTCCAATGTCAGTGGGGGAGGAATACCACTCTAGGTTTTAGTCCAAACTGTCAAACACTTTGGACAGCTTCTTAAAAGTTCAGACTCAAACCCAGAGCGGGTTCATTGCCTCACTGATATCTGTCACCACTCTCTACTGGTTAGGATTATACCATAAGGTCCCCTTCTTTCATTACATTGGTGGCATGGGGAAGAGCCACATGAGTGTCCCGTCCAGAGCCGGAACTACGAGGCTGAGATGCGGGTGCAATTAAATCTCATTTTATTAAAGTAATGGATACATCAAAGGCATTGCGCTTCATAGAAAAACCTGCACTAACTCACTAAAATCCCTAACTACACTCTAGACATGCTCTGCGGCGTATGAAGGAAGTTGACACAGCAGCTCCCCACTGTAAGCGGCAAGCTTAAGTAAGGAACGTTTTCGATCGTAATCTCTGACTCCTTCGCAAGTCCTGTCTCTGCCCTGTCCGTTTCTTGCGGCGGCGGGAGCGAGGTGACGGGGGGCATGTCTCCAAGAGCTCATTGGAAGACACCTGCTCTTGAGTAACGGATTCTAGGTCAGGGGGCTGTGTCACGCTGGTGGCATCCTGGGAACTGCTTGGAAACAGAGGAGTTGGCACTGTTGCTGGAGCTTCCCCCAACAGGTCCTCAGCAGCAACTGGGGGTGGCGAGCTCTCCTCCTCGGAGATCGCACCTTCCGTGGGAACTGGCTGGAATTCAGGCTCGCTTCTCCCCCCCAAGGTCACGCTCAGACTCAACAACTCTCGAGTCTTCTGTATCTCCTGGCAGCGGAGGTGCCTGAAACTCATGCCTCCCCCCTTCCTGCCCCTTCTGGGGGAGCTGAGGCTCAACAATGAGCTTCCCATGTTTCCCTGAGCTTTTTATATGACCCTAATGGCACTAGGAAAGGAAGCATACTGCAGTATATTTTGTGTAATATAGTAAAGGGCTCTGTGAATGTAGGGATGGGGGAGAAATTTGATTCTGTTTGCATTTAAAGGCAAACCTACCTAAGTCACACTTCCTGAAACAATACATAAACCAAAAACACAGCCATCCTTTGAAATGTGCACTTCTCTGAATTTTGCAATGCAGTTCTCCAGCCAAGCAATGTGAATGAAAAAATGCATATACTGGGGTAAAGTGTGCATAGAAATGCATATATAGTAAAAATAAGATACAACCATTCAGTGTATTCGGGGAAATTGCTTGCGGAAATGTGTATATTAAGCAAAATTGCATACAAAATGTGTATATTAGGAGAAATTTGCACTAAAATGCTGATGAGTTTTCATGAGGACATTTAAAAATAATTAAATCACAAACTGAGGTGGAAATGTGGAAAACTGAACTTAAGAGTGGGAAAAGGAGAAACAGAGAGAAAAGAAAATGGTCAGATTCGCCCACCCCTATAAGGAGTGTGACATGGAGGATAGGAAGATTCTGGTTCAAATTACACACAAGTCGTGAACTGGCTGGCTGACCATCTCCAACGTCTAGCCATCTAATAACATCCATCATGTCGGGCAGACAACAGGGGATAGAACTGTAGGCACCAGCTGAGAGAGCCACATCCCAGGAAGGGGCCCACTCCCAGGGGCCTCCTGGTCCTGGTGATCCTCCACCATGCTGTTTATTTATTTATTTATTTATTTTATTTCATTTTTAAACCGCCCATAGCGAATAGCTCTCTGGGCGGTGTACAAAAGATTAAAAGTACAGAAATACAAAATATCACAATAAATAAACTGAAACAAAGAGATTTAAAATTGTAACATTAAATGCATTAAAATGCCTGGGAGCATAGCCAGGTCTTAACCTGGCGCCAAAAGGTTAAGCGTCGGCACCAGGCGTATTTCTTCGGGGAGGCTATTCCACAATTCGGGGGCCACTACAGAAAAGGCCCTAGATCGAGTAACTGTCCTCCGGGCTTCCCGATGGGTTGGTACCTGGAGGAGGGCCTTAGCCGCTGAGCGAAGTGACCGGGTCGGTTCATAGCGGGAGAGGCGTTCCACAAGATACTGCGGTCCCACGCCGTGTAAGGCTTTATAGGTCAAAACCAGCACCTTGAATCTGGCTCGGAAGCAAATAGGTAGCCAGTGCAAACGGGCCAGAACAGGTGTTATATGCGCTGACCGGCTGGTCCTCGTCAGCAGTCTGGCTGCTGCGTTTTGCACTAGCTGAAGCTTCCGAACTGTCTTCAAGGGCAGCCCTACGTAGAGCGCATTACAGTAATCCAACCTAGAAGTTACCAGAGCATGAACAACTGAGGCGAGGTCATCCCTGTCCAGATAGGGGCGTAGCTGGGCTACCAACCGAAGGTGGTAGAATGCATTCCTTGCCACCGTGGCCACTTGCGCCTCCAGAGACAAGGAAGGATTGAAAAGAACCCCAAGACTATGAACCTGTTCCTTCAAGGGGAGTGTAACCCCATCTAGAACAGGGTAAGCATCCACCATCTGGGCAGGGAAGGCATTCACCAACAGTGTCTCAGTCTTGTCTGGATTGAGTCTCAGTTTATTAGCTCTCATCCAGTCCATTATCGCGGTCAGGCAGTGATTCAGCACATCCACAGACTCACCTGTAGAAGATGAAAAGGAGAAATAGAGCTGCGTGTCATCAGCGTACTGGTGGCAACGCACTCCAAAACTCCTGATGACGGCACCCAGAGGCTGCATGTAGATGTTAAAAAGCATGGGGGACAAAACCGACCCCTGAGGGACTCCACAATGGAGAGTCCAAGGAGTCGAGCAATGTTCCCCAAGTACTACCTTCTGGTGACGATCCGCCAAGTAGGAGCGGAACCACTGCCAAGCAGTGCCTCCAACTCCCAACTCCGCGAGTCTCCCCAGAAGGATACCATGGTCGATGGTATCAAACGCCACTGAGAGATCAAGGAGAATCAACAGAGTCACACTCCCTCTGTCCCTCTCCCGACAAAGGTCATCATACAGGGCGACCAAGGCTGTTTCAGTGCCAAAACCAGGCCTAAAACCGGATTGAAACGGATCCAGATAATCGGTCTCATCCAAGAGCACCTGGAGCTGACCGGCAACCACCCGCTCCAGAACCTTGCCCAAAAAGGGGACATTCGCCACCGGTCTGTAGTTGTTCATGTCATCTGGGTCTAAGGAAGGTTTCTTTAAGAGAGGTCTTACTACTGCCTCCTTGAGGCTACTAGGGACTACTCCCTCACTCAAGGAGGCATTTATCACTTCCTTGGCCCAGCCGGTGGTAGTAGTCCTGCTAGCCTTCACTAGCCAAGATGGACAAGGATCTAGAGCAGACGTGGTCACCCGCACCAATCCAAGTACCTTGTCCACTTCCTCAAGCTGCACCAACTGAAACTCATCCAATAATGAAAGACAAGACCGTGTTCTGGACACTTCAATGGATTCGTCTGTCATAACATCGGAGTCTAGGTCCCTACGGATGCATGCGATTTTATTTTGGAAGTGCCCTGCGATGTCGTTACAGTGAGCTTCAGATGTTTCAATAGTATCTCGAGGACCAGAATGTAACAGTCCTCGTACAACCCTAGAAAGCTCTGCAGGGCGGCAGAGAGATGTCCTGATAGAGGCAGCGAAGTGAAACTTCTTCGCCGCCCTTACCGCTTTTATATACGACTTAGTAGAGGCACTTACCAAAGCATAACTGCATCCGTCTGGAGTTCATCTCCATCTGCACTCCAGCCTCCTTCTCTCTTGCTTCATCACTCTCAGCTCCGGGGTATACCACGGAGCTGTATGAGCTCTGCATCGAAGAGGGCGCGCAGGAGCAATCGTGTCAATAGCCCGGGCCATCTCCGTATTCCACAGTTCGACCAAGGCCTCGACAGGAGCGCCAGTACTATCAGCTGGAAAAACTCCCAGAGCCGTCTGAAAACCAATAGGATCCATAAGCCTCCGAGAGCAGACCAACTTAATAGGTCCCCCACCCTTGCAGAGGGAAAGAGTCGTCGTAAGTCTAAAACTCAGCAGGCGGTGATCTGTCCATGACAATGGAGTAGATGAAAAACACCCCACCTCCAGATCACCATTTCCATGACCAGTGGCGAAGATCAAATCAAGAGTGTGACCCGATACATGCGTTGGGCCAGTAACAAATTGAGACAGCCCCATGGTTGTCATGGAGGCCATGAAGTCCTGAGCTGCGCCAGATAAAACAGTCTCGGCATGAATGTTGATGTCCCCCAACACCACAAGTTTGGGGGACCTCAGCAATACCTCCGAGACTATCTCTGTCAGCTCAGTTGGGAAGCTGTTGGGCAGCAAGGTGGGCGGTACACCAACAGGATTCCCAGTCTGTCTCCTTGAGCCAGCACAAGGTGGAGGCACTCTAGACCAGTCGCCATCTGGACAGGATGCCTGGTAAGAGAGAAAGTACTCCTATAGACCACAGCGACCCCGCCTCCCCGACCCTCAGGTCTACCATAGTGCTGCACCGTATACCCAGGTGGACAAAGCTGAGAGAGAGCAACTCCTCCCTGCTCACCCACCCAGGTCTCGGTCAGACATGCCAGGTTGGCACCCTCATCCACAATTAAGTCATGGACAAGGGAGGTTTTATTATATACCGACCTGGCATTCAAAAGCAGCACCTGGAGATCTAAGGGCTGGCTGATAGAACAACCAGCAGTTCTGTGGCCTTGAGGAGAACCGGAACAAGGCACAGACACAACTTGTCTGGGGCGAGTTCCCCTTACCTGGCACGTTCTCCTCCTAGCACCATACCTCCCATAACCTGTCACTACGCTAATTGGGCCCCCCGAAAGCCTCCCCGTTAAATGCAAAATATGCTCTCCCAGGCACATATTTAAAAATACTAAAACACAACAGGCACATTCATATCTGCCCTCTCCGAGCACATGGCGAAAGGGGTACCGTGAAGGTGCTGTAAACTCCACATTCCTTGTCTTTTCTCCCTCCCTCCCTCCTTCCCCCTCTAGGCCAGGGTTTGCCAAACGGAGGCCTGTGGACCACCAGTTGTCCACAAGCTTCATTCAAGTGGTCCACAGCATGTCTGCAGCAAATATTCATATCGATTTTTCATGGTATTTTTATTGCTTGTTTTATTTCTAATATGGTATTTTATGATATTACATGAATTCTATGGAATGCCAACTGTAATACATTAAAATACCATATAAGAAATAAAAGAAGAAATAAAAATATAAATAAAAATCATACCACATCTAGCACAGCACATTACCATTGCTAAAATCAGCAGAAAAATCCTTAAGGGGTCTGTGATGTTCCTATATTGCTGTATATATGGTAAGTGTTGTTGTTTTAGAAGATACATGGTAAGTGGAGTGAAAGAGGAGGGGGGGTGAATGGGCAGTAGAATGTGAGATGATTGGCTGAGTGTTTAAAATGGCTGAATGTATAAAAGGAAGAGTGAGAGTGGAATCTGGGGGGGAGAAGAGAACTGAGTGGGTTGCTTGGTGGGGTTTAGAGAGTTGTTTACCAGGAGGGAGGTGGAGTTCGGATTAGTATTGAGTAAAACCATATGCTTATGTGCCTTAAGAAGAAATCTTGTTAATCTTGTTAGCTTTGTTATCTGTAATAAATACTTAATTTGGTTTACCAAAGGCCTGATCCTTGGCTGGGGTTTCACAGACCAGAAGGGAGGGTAAGGTAATGACCAAGGCTGAAGGGGAACTGTAACAAATGGTGGCAGCGGTGAAGAGAATAACAATACCAGTATTCAGAGTCTCTGGGAATACTAGTATTGGGACGTTACTGGTGGTTGCCTAACAGGGGGATCTGTTGAGATCTGTGCTAGAGCGGGGAGAGAAACCGTAAGAGAGAGCGGTCCGGACTGGTGGAGTCCCTGGTGGTGCCTAGTGACAGGCAGTAACCACGAGCAGGTAGGAACCTGACAGGGAGAGCCAGGGAAGGACGCATCACATGTAGTGTCAGTAGCGGTGGGATACGAACAACAGAGAATCCAGATATGAACCAAAGAGAGTCCCAAAGACACGTGGTGACAAAGGAGACTACGTCACAGGTGTTGGCTGTAGCAGTGAGATACGAATACTAGACAATCCCTAATAGTTGTGTGGCAAACAGAAATAACAAAACAAGATTACTTGTGAGAGTGACTGGCAAAGAGTGTGTGGCAAAGAGTGAGTGAACTAAAACACCATGGCTGAATACATAAAAATGAAAAGAGAGGAGCTGGTGGAGAAGTGCATAACATTCAATTTACCTCACGAGGGTAAAGGGGTAGATGAATTGAGGGTAGCACTTATAGGATTTGCAACTGCCCAGCAAAAACAACCTGTCAGGGAAGAGACCCCAGAAGGATATTTAAGCAATCCCGCTTATATAGAGTACTTGAGAGAGAAGTTAAGATGGGAGGCTGAGGAAAAAGACAAGCAGAGGGAGTTGGAAGCTGAGAGATTGAGGGTGGAAACTGAGAGAATGAGGATGGAGGCTGAGGAAAAAGACAAACAGCGGGTCTTTGAGGCTGAGGAAAAAGACAAACAGAGGGAGTTGGAAACTGAGAAGTTGAGAATGGGGTTTGAGGAGAGGGAGAAGCAACGAGCAGTGGATGCCGAATTACAAGTAGAAAAGTTAAAATTTGAAAGAGAGAAGTTTCATTCTGATGAAACAAGAAAGGACAGAGATGGAGCAAAAATAAAAATTACTCCAAAGGACTTTGCTGTCTATGAGCCTGGTCAAGATCCTCAAATTTACCTCAGCACCTTTGAAAAAGCAGCTCAGTTGTGGGGGCTACCTGAAGATAAATACATGCAGTATTTATCAAACCTGATTAAAGGGGAATTGGCTGAGGTATACCAATATTTCCCCTCAGATAGGCCCGTCACCTATGCTGAATTCAAAGAAGCAGTGTTTAAAAGATTCAGACTGGGGCCTGATTATTTTAGAAAGCTTTTCAGAAACTGCCAGATACAGACAGGGAGGTCTTTCGTGGAGCTGGGGGCAAAACTGATGGACATATTTGGGAAATGGCTGACAAGTGCAAAAGCTCAGTCTGTGGAGGAGGTGAAAAACCTCATGATATTGGATCAATTATACCATCAGTTACCACCAGAAATAAGGCTCCTGGTCAAAGACCGTTCCCCTACATCTGTGCAGGAGGCCGCCGAGATGGCGGATCACTTCGCCTCCAACAGAACTGGCTGGGTGGGGAAAACATCAAGAGATTTTAAACCCAGACCATATAACGCTGGCAGAAGGGATGTGGTACCACAGCGAGTGAGTCCTCCAGTAAAATCTGAAGGGCATAGGACACCCCAGAGTGGATCTGTGTACCCTAAAAGTGAGGAGAAATTATGCTACAAATGTGGTAGACCGGGGCACCTACGTTTTCAATGTGAGGTTGCCAACCCCATTAGTAATCCTGCTCAGACAAGGACAGTGAAAACAGAGCCCAAGGCTTTAGAAACAGCGAAAAAGGTTCAGTTCTGCCAGATAAACTGGACAGAAGTAACAGACTTTGATTCAAGTCTGAGAGAGGAAGTGAGTGTACAAGGGGCAAATTATTGGGCATTGCTTGATACTGGTGCCGCTCAGACATTACTGAGGCCAGATTTAATAAAATCTGAGGTAATATTACCTCAGGAAACTGTGACTATCCAAGGAGTGAGGGGTCAACCAGAAAGTTTGCCTGTGGCCCTGGTGGATATGACTTGGAGAGGCCGAGAGGGCCGATATAAAGTAGGCATTAATGCCCAGCAACAAGAACCAGTAATACTGGGAAGAGATGTAATGGGAGCCCAAGGAAAGATCTATGTAGTGACCAGACAGCAAATTGGCAGAGAAAAAGAAGCCATATTAAGGGGGGCTGAAACAAACAGGGTGGAATCTGTTAACCAGCCTCAGGTCACCATAGCAACCACTAGCAGGCCTGCTGAAGGAGACAAACTGTATCAAGTGGTCTCTGGGGAAGAAGCAGATCAATTCAGGGAAGAGCTGCATAAAGATATAAGTCTGAAGCAGATAAAGGAACAAGCCCTGACCCAACAGATTCCTTTCACTGACAGACTGAGGAATCAAGTTGTGTGTGAGAATGGGATTTTATATAGACTGTGGATGCCTGCTGAGAGAAAGGGTGAATGTGAACCAGTGAAACAAATGATGGAAGTGGTGAAAGAGAATCTCAGTCAAGCTCAGCAGAAGCAAAGTTACTGGTATGACAGAACAGCCAGGGAACGTGTGTATGATGTGGGAGATATGGTTATGGCGTTCATACCCAGGAAACATGACAAATTACAGGCTAACTGGGTGGGACCATATACCATCAGAGAAAGGCTTGACACAGTGACGTATGTAATCACCACAGACCAATTGGACAAAAGCAAAGTGGTTCATGTAAATATGTTGAAGCCTTACCATACCAGGGATGTACAGGTGTTGCAAGTTACCTTATTCCCTGAGGGAAGTGGGCCTGAACTTCCAGATTTGGTACAGGAAAGCAAAGACAAAGGAGGGGTAGATCAATTGGAATGGTCAGAGGAGGTGAAGGAGGAAGTAAAAGAAGAGATTCTGAGAGTTTTGAAAACCTATAGGAATCTCTTTAGCAACAAACCTGGTCGAACCAGTATAGTTATACATTCCATTGATACTGGAGATCATGCCCCAATCAGATCTGTTCTGTACCGTGTAAATGGGAAAGTTTTGAATGAGATCAAAAAGGAGGTGGAAGATATGCTGGAATTAGGAGTGATCAGGGAATCCATCAGTCCCTGGGCCTCAAGTATTGTCCTGGTTCCGAAAAAAGATGGAACGACAAGGTTTTGCATTGATTATCGGCTAATCAATAAAATTATTGTCCCAGATCCTATGCCTAGGGTAGACGCAATGTTAGAGTTATTGGGGGCAGTAACCATTATCTCTACACTAGATCTCTGTAAAGGATTTTGGCAAATGGAACTAGACGAGCAATCCAGAGCCAAAACTGCCTTCAGTACACCAGATGGGTTATATGAGTTTGTGACCTTACCCATGGGACTAAGGAACTCACCAAGTTCATTTCAGAGGCTAATCAATACTGTGTTGCGAGGCATGTCAGATTTTGCAGTGGCCTATATCGATGACGTGGCCATTTTTAGCAAGTCGGTGCCTGAGCATGTCCAACACCTGACAACAGTATTGGAGGCCTTAAGAAAAGCAGGCCTCACAATAAAAGCTAAGAAATGCCAGTTTGGACTAAAGGAAGTAATCTATTTAGGACATAAGGTGGGGAGTGGGAAAATCACCCCCTTATGGAGCAAGGTGGAGGCAATACAAGCGTGGCCGATCCCCTTAACCAAAAAACAAGTAAGGGCATTTCTGGGTGTGGCTGGATTTTATAGGAAGTTTGTGAGAAAGTTTGGGGAAATAGCAACCCCCTTGCATGAATTAACAAAGAAGAAGTGTTCTGAGCGTGTGGTATGGACGGATGAATGTCAGAAGGCTTTTGATCTACTGAAGCAAGCCTTGTGCCAAGGACCCATATAAATAGCACCAGACTATGAGAAACCATTCATCGTGGCTACAGATGCGTCGGACCTGGCGCTGGGAGTCGTCTTGCTACAGGAGAGAGAAGGCACCAGACATCCAGTGGCGTACCTGAGTCACAAGCTGACGCCGAGGGAGAAAAACTATTCGTCGGTCCAGAAGGAGTGCCTAGCGGTCATGTGGGGACTGAACAAGTTGCGCCCATACGTGTGGGGACGAAGATTCACAGTGACTACGGATCATCGGGCCTTGTTATGGTTGCAGACTATGAAAAACCATAACACTATGCTGCAGAGGTGGTCCTGGGCCCTACAGGACTATCAAGTGGACTTCCAGTTCATCAAAGGCAAGGACAATGTACTGGCCGATGGACTTTCCAGGCAAGTGGCTGGGACTGCAGTGACGTGACCAGACAGAGGAACAAAGAAAGACATTTTCCCCATAGAGACTTTCATTTGTTAACGCGACGTATAAATCCTGGAACAGGAATAATACTCTGCTGTTGTTTAAGGGGGGGGAAATGTGATGTTCCTATATTAATGTATATATGGTAAGTGTTGTTGTTTTAGAAGATACATGGTAAGTGGAGTGAAAGAGGAGGGGGAGTGAATGGGCAGTAGAATGCGAGATGATTGGCTGAGTGTTTAAAATGGCTGAATGTATAAAAGGAAGAGTGAGAGTGGAATCTGGGGGGGAGAAGAGAACTGAGTGGGTTGCTTGGTGGGGTTTAGAGAGTTGTTTACCAGGAGGGAGGTGGAGTTCGGATTAGTATTGAGTAAAACCATATGCTTATGTGCCTTAAGAAGAAATCTTGTTAATCTTGTTAGCTTTGTTATCTGTAATAAATACTTAATTTGGTTTACCAAAGGCCTGATCCTTGGCTGGGGTTTCACAGACCAGAAGGGAGGGTAAGGTAATGACCAAGGCTGAAGGGGAACTGTAACAAATGGTGGCAGCGGTGAAGAGAATAACAATACCAGTATTCAGAGTCTCTGGGAATACTAGTATTGGGACGTTACTGGTGGTTGCCTAACAGGGGGATCTGTTGAGATCTGTGCTAGAGCGGGGAGAGAAACCGTAAGAGAGAGCGGTCCGGACTGGTGGAGTCCCTGGTGGTGCCTAGTGACAGGCAGTAACCACGAGCAGGTAGGAACCTGACAGGGAGAGCCAGGGAAGGACGCCTCACAGGGTCCACCAAGACCTTCAGCAATTTTCAAGCGGTCCGTGGGGAAAAAACAGTCTGGGGACCAGTGGTCTAGCAGATGGTGACAATAGGAGAATGAATGAATAGTGGCAACCGCTGTTAGGAGAAAAGGGTCCCTCTCAGAGGATCTTGATGAAGCTCTGCCCCCTGCAAAACTTGGAATTGTGGTTATGTTCTAAATTCTTTTAAAAATCAAATATTTGAACAATAAATTGTAGAGGGAAAAAACAAAAGTTTGCCAGTTTTCTTTACTTCCACATAAAGAACATCTACAATATATATAAAATAACAACATCTATAACAGAGATGTGAAATTTCAGGCCTTGGAGCTGAGTGTGGCCCTTCTGACACCCTGAACTCTCCTCAGGCTCACTGCTTCCCCAGTCACAGTCCCCTCCAGCCCTGCTTCACAGCCTGCTTAGCTGCATTCACACCAGAAGTTTATTCCACTATTGTTCCACTTTAAACAGTCATGGCTTCCCTCAAAGAATCCTGGGAATTGCAGTTTGTGAAGTGTACTGAAAACTGTTAGAAGATACCTGTTCCCCTCACAGAGCTACAATTCTCAAGAGGTTTCTGGGAAGAGGAAATGAAAGTTAAACCACAATGGCAAATTGTAGCTCTGTGAGAATATGGGTCTCTTAACAACTCTCAGCACCCTTCACAAGCTACACTTCCCAGGATTCTTTGGGGGAAGCCATGATGGTTTGAAGTGGAATAATAGTGGAATAAATGGCTGGTGTCCATGCACGGCGATAATGCCTCGTGCTTGCCTGGATGGAGGATAGGTGGGGAGATTGTGTGTAGAATCTACCCTACTGTACAAAGGTAAAATTGATGTTAATTGTTATGCCCACTTTGCCTGCACTGGCATAAGCCCCCCGGAAAGTTGCTCAGGAGGGAACATGGCCCTTGGGCTGAAAAATGGTCTCCACCCCAATCTATAGTAATATCTAATAAAGCAACCAGATGTGCATTTTTGGCAAGGTGTGTTTGTGTGTGCAGAATTCAGAATTCATGGCTAAGAATTCAGAGCTTGAAGTTAGATGCAGAAGGATATTTGCTTCTGATGTAATATTTAGAGCCCAAATGAAAGTGTCATACTTGGGGGAGCCAGCATTCACTGTAATATTTTGAAGGCATGGGTGTTGCCACAATTACATTCAAGTGACAGAAAATCTACCACCATGTGCATGTTTTTTCTGACATTTTCAGCATTTGTTTCCTTGGATTGAGTAACTGCCATATTTGCTTTCACCTAGGTGGACACATTGCAGGGAGTCTCGCAGTGATCACAGACGCGTCCCATGTTTTGGTTGACTTGATGAGCTTCCTGATCAGCATCTTTTCTTTGTGGCTGTCATCTAAACCTTCCAGTAAGACATTAACCTATGGATGGCACAGAGCAGGTACCAAATGTTATACAATATGACCATGCAACATGGAAAACGTTCTTCCTTTGACAATGTATCAGAGATCAGCATAGAGCATCCTTCCCCAAACTGTTACCCTCCAGATGTTTTGGATTAAATCTCCCATCAGCAGTCAGCATAGGATGATGGGAGTTATAGTCCAAAACATTTGAAAGGCACCAGGTTGGGGAAGGCGGGTATAAACTCTTTGAAACCACAAGAGGGGAGAGTGCTCTTGTGCTCAGGTCCTCCTTGCCAGCTTCCCATAGGCACCTGGTTGTCCACTGAGAACAGGATGATGGACTAGATGGGCCAGTGGCCTGATCTAGCAGTCTCTTTTTATGTTCTTACCTGGCTTTTCTTGTGGGCCACACTGAACACAGAAATAGCTGTTGTCTACTACTGCCATCTTGACCACCACCTACAGAGCTGGGGAAACTTCAGGTGTCTGGGACTTCAAGCTTCAGGACTTCAGGCTTCTTAGAATTAAGAGATACATTGCCTCTGAGCATATATTCTGCCCAAGAATTTTTTCAGGGTGTCAAAATAGAGGTCATAATCATTAGATCAGGTGTGGGGAGCCTTTGGCCCTCCGGATGTTGCTGAATTATAACTCCAATCATCCCAGGCCATTGGCCATTCTTGCTGGGACTGATGGGAGTTGTAGTTCAGCAACAAGTGAAGAGCCAAAGATTCTCCACTCCTACATTAGATTAATAAAACTGCTCTTGGCTTTCCCCAAAGCTTTCTTTTTTGCTGTTGCAAACAACTGGGAGTCAAACATCCTTGCTGAACTGCTGCAAATAATCTAGAGATCTACCTGTAGATCCAAGTCTATCTTCTGCCAGCTCTCAAGATGCAGTATCTGGGTGATAAGTCCTGTTATCTATTTCCCCACATATATTTTGCATCCAGGTTGGCAACTTGGAAAGAGGGGTGGGTGGGAAAGGTGGCAGAAGGTATGTCAGAATTTTGTTGGAAATGGAAGCAACATTTTTGTCCCAAGCTCCAAGACAAAAACCAGTCCAGCAAATATGATTGGTGTTCAATCACAACAATCTTGTGGTGTTTTTTTTAAAAAAAAGAATACCTAATTAATGACTTCTTTAAAAGAACATTGTTTTGATGTTTTCTTTTTATTGAAATGAATAGTGTGCAAATAATTGTCCATAATTATGTTAAATATGGAACTTATGCAAATAATTATATAAGTTATGTTAAATAGCTGATAGCTAGAGAAATAATGTAGTATTTGGTGGAAGCCAAACTGCAGTGGAATGGAAACAGTGTTGATTCTGACAAAGACAGGTCTGAATGGAAATCGCTGCCTTCTTACATCCCTAGGTGGGAATGGGCTGGATTTGGCCTAGGGGTCTCTAGCTGTTGACCAATGGCTTTGACCTTGATGAGGTTTTGTTTTGTTATTTTATTTGGGGATCCTTGTCAGGTTGTTTTTATGAATGAATGAGGGCCTCTCCAGACTGATGCTTTTTTGCAAATATCAGTAATAATGCAATAATAGTGCATTGGTGTTAGATTTATAGTGGACATTCCACACATCTTTCTGCTTTATTCTGTGATGATTCCTGTGGATATTTACTGTATTACTGCTGTCTGGGAGGACACTCTTGCACTATAGCACAACAAAAGCAGGACAAAATCCCAGGAATCTTTGTGATGTGAAACTTACAGGATTTCAGCAGAAAGTGATAGGACATGCATTCATTGGAAGTCAAGCTGTATGTCCACCCTGAAACTTATGCAGGCACAAGCAGCATTGAAAGTGGGATAACTATAACTACCCTGACACCATCATGAACACAAATAATCATGAATGCTCAACAAAAAGGACATCTGGAGGGGCCCTGAATGAAGGAATGAAGGGAAATCATGACTCCCAAAAAGGAATCCTGGGAATTGGGAATTTGCTGAGAGCACTAAGAATTAGGGAACCCTACATTTTCCAGAATTCCCTGGAGCAATGGAATGGCCATTAACTATTTAAAGTCTGTAGTGTAGTAGGTAATATGCCCTATGCCTGCTTAGGTCACAGCAACAGAAAAAGAAACAGCTTTTCATTATCATGAAAAATATCTGATGAATGGTACTATCCTAACAATTATTTGAACCACTAGAAATTCTTGGAGCTTTCCTGTCAGCAATCGTCATTTGGGTGGTGACTGGCATATTGATATTTTTAGCCATCATGAGGCTGTTGCACCCACAATATGAAATTGAAACTACAGTCATGCTCATTACGTCTGTCTGTGCAGTAATAGCCAACCTAATGTAAGTTGTCCTTTTTTTCTTATTTTTTGAAAAATGCTACTGTATCAATAGTATTCTCATCTTATCATGATCATTTTCATAAATGATAATTGGTCTAATACGGTTTTGCAGTTATATTTTGGCAGGGAAACCTCCCAAGAGAATAGAGCTCAACTAAACTAGATATTTTGATGTGGCTGGAAGCCACAGATCAGATGACGGGTACTTTATAAACTTTGGAGAGTTACTCAGGGCCCATTCACATGATCCAAAATCAGAGCATTGTGAAATGAAATGTAAATAGTGTTATAAATGATCTGTCTTATATCCAGTTTTAAGTGCATGGGAAGGTCTATAGAAAATGGTTTGAAACTGATCATGTCGTGAGATGTGACATAGCTAGCAATAACATGCTTTGTAATCACTATGCATGTTAGCCGAGTTCTGGATATGTGAATCTGTTTTCTTCAGTGGAGATGTAGAGAAACAAGCCTACTTGGAGGTCAGTGCTGGTTAGGTGGTGTAGTTTTCCACGGTCATGGGGGGAGTCATAGACTCCTTACTTTTTTTGGGAACAAGGTCCCTATGTACAAGCCAATGAGCATGAAAAGGGAGCACATTAGCCACTGAGAAGAGTCTTATTTGGCTAACAATGTGCTGCCTCATCCTTTCATGCTGATTGGAGTCAATCAGAGTGAAAGGAGGCGAGTCAGTCACTCAGAAGACTCTTCTCAATAGCTAACACACACCTCCCCTTTCATGCTGATTGGCTCCTAGGGTAAGTGAGAAGTGAGCTTCATGACAAAGTACCTTGGTCTCCCAAATCCTAGTCCCACACTTGGATCAATTCAGAAATCTTACAATCAAAATGTTTCTCGCAATATTTAGCCCCCAGAGAGAGAGAGAGGTTTGAGGGGGTGGAGAGCCTGTGCACACAGCAGTTTTATTCTGGTTCTATAAAGCCTTAATTGCAGAAGAGACAGCAAATCCTGGGGGAGTGTCTGTGAGGGGGTGTGATGTGACTGTCGTGAAGGGGCCCTGCATTTCTGAACTTGCCACTGCACTACTGGTTAGGAACACAGGAAGCTACCTTATACTGAGTCAGATCCTTAGTCCATCTAGCTCAGTACTGTTGATACTGACTAGCAGCAGGTCTCCACAGTTTCAGGCAGGGGACATGTCCTGCCCTATCTGGAGATGCCGTTGACTGAACCTGGGACCTTCTGCATGCAAAACAGGTGCCCCTCCACCGAGCTAGAGACCTTCCCATAGCTTTTGGGGGGGGCACCTAGACACTTGGCCACAATGGACACTTTTTCTCTTCGCAAGGGATCACTACCCATTTGTTTGCCCTCTCTCTCTTTTCTCAATCCGTACAACCACAAAGAGGTTGGTGGAGGATGCGGCCATTATATTGTCACTGTTGCTTGCATGGCTGGAGACAGCAGGTGAACATAAGCAGAGACAGCAAAGAGGATGCAGAACAGGATTCTCCAGAGAGTGGCAGTGCCCCCGCTTGCAGGGGCATGGGCCTTGACAATTGTCCAATAATAGCTACCTCTGTTGGCAGCTGTGTCAGTGGCAGGGATGGAAAGATCTATTAATTTTTATTTTCTCAGTTTCTCATTTTTCCAAGTGTAAATTCACTTCTCCATATTTCTGCAGCAATTTGTAGGGTTTCTTTTTTTTTAAATCCTCACAAAAAAATTTCAGCATTTTAGTGTGAATTTCTCCTACTAAACACATTTTTGTATGCATTTCTGACTAGCATACACATTTTTGCAGGCCATTTTTCTTATTATAATGCATTTGTGTATGTTATTTTTCAATAATATATGCATTGTTATGTAAACTTTCCCTAATATATATACTTTTGTAAATGTTGCTTGGAGAACGACACTGCAAAATTTGGAGACGTGTGAATTTTGAAGGATCTCTGTGTTTTACTTCTTAGATTGTTTCGGAAAGTGCGGATTTGATTGCGAACTGAATTGAATTTATCCCCCATCCCTAGTAGGTGGTGACAAGCTGAAAAACCACAAGCTTGGGAATGGGTCACAATATTCAGGGAAGGGATGCTTAGAGTTTGTCAGATTTGTACAAAGAACAGTCCTGATCTAAATGTTATTGTAATTACTGAGAATAGCATTATGACAAGAAGGAAGACTGCTAGTGTCCAGGAGTTTACAATCTGGATTTTGATAGCTAAGGAGACTACAGAAGAAGGAAAGAGGGCAGGGAGAAAAAATGCAGTTGTAATTGTGCATTCTTGGCTTCATTACGATTTGAGGATCAGGGACATAAGCCAAAGGCTTAATGGGAAAAGTAAGGAATGATCTGAAGAAAGAGCAGAGGAATCACCACATGCTAGGACTTCAGCAGTCTGGGGTGGGGCAGGGGAGAGACAAATTGCCCTGTCTGCCAAAACTCCTGCCCATAATAACCACAACCCACCTAGTGTGTGTAAGCACAGCTTGTGATTACAGTTGACATGCTAAAACTGTTAAGCATTATAAGCTGTGGGGATATTTGCTTTATATGCTCAAGAAATACAAGAGGGAGTAAAATAGATACATGGTTTCCTTTTGTAAATTGCATGTTATAGTGTGTAAAGATTGTTTTATGCTAACTCTAAGGGCTTATTTTTACATGTGTGTGTTTTGCACTTAGCAAAGAACGTGTAGGTTTTTTTCTGGTTATTTTGACATACAAAAGTTACATATTGCTTTTATAATAAAATTATTCAAAGTGGTATACAAAATCAAATTAAAGTTTAAAACAGTACATAAAAAAACAGTTCAATGGTAACGAAAAAACATAGGGCAGCAATAAATAAATAAATCAAATTGCACTCCTCAGTTTTCAATAGCTTTGTCACCAAATTGCTATAAAAGCAAAGGAGAAAAATGATGAGCACTCTTACTGGTGTGATTCTTGCAGATTAAGTCTGACTCTGCACCCAACGGGACATAAACACCTTCACCATGCCCATGGGGCCCATCACCGTAAATCATCAGACGCAGAACAACTGTTGGCCAATGCCAGTGTAAGGGCTGCCTTCATCCATGCCATCGGAGATCTGTTTCAGAGCCTTAGCGTGCTAATTAGTGCGCTCATAATCTTCTTTAAGGTCAGTTTTATTGAGTTTACTTACCTTCATAACAATTAAGGATGCAGCTATTTTCATAACAATTACAAGGCATCTCTGCCTTCAGGACGCATGTTGTAATTGAGGCAATGGCAGTTCTGCTTGTTTCCAGAAATAACAATGGTCACTGAGAGCACAGCAGGTTTTTCATACCAGCAGTAATTTTGTAAGAAGGATGGTATGGGCCTCTTCATTCTCTCTTTCCTCACTTTGTTTTTGCTTCTTCTCTTGCTCTCTCTCCTTTAGCTGTAGCAGCTTAAGGCCTGCAAATCCCCATGTGCATGCTTACGCATGTATACACACACTCACAGAGAGAGAGAGAGAGAGAGAGCGCCCTGCTGCATCAGACCAAAGGCCCATCTAGTCCAGCATCCTGTTCTGCCAGTGGACAACTAGATACCTATGGGAAGCCTGCTAGCAGAACTTATTTTATTATTATTGTTGTTGTTGTTAATTAAATTTATATCCCGCCCTTCCTCACGGTAGGAGCCCAGGGTGGCAAACAAAAACACTAAAAACACTCTAAAACTAACACATTAAACAAAACATCTTTAAAAAAAAAAGCTTTAAAAACATCTTAAAAAGCAATTCCAACACAGAACCAGATTGAGATAAGGTCTCTACTTAAAAGGCTTGTGGAAAAGGGAAGGTGTTCAGTAGACGCCGAATTTGAGCAATATAAACAAATGGCCCCTCCAGACTGGTGTTTTATTGTGGATGGATTCTGCAACATGTTCTTGACATAATAGTAGTGCATTAGTGGTGGATCTATATTTCTTTATTAGTTGTTCTACAGTACTTTCCCAGTGCTAACACACTGCTGCCTGGAAGGGGCTATAGTGCAGAAATGGGAACAAAAAAAATCCCCCAGAACTTCTGTGATATAAAACGTTATGGGCGTAACGGAAGGAGAGCGTAAGGAACTTTTCACTCCCTTCCATCTGTGACTGCTAGTCTGGATAAGCCAGTCATTCCAGACGCTGGCAAGTAGGCTGTCACCACAACTCTTATGCTCCTGCTAAGCCTGGACAGGAGTGTTTTCTGCAGATCCATGGAAAATACTTACTAGGAGAAGCAGAGATAACATCCAGCTTACCTGTCCCTCCCTGGAAATCAAAGTAGCTGGCTTTTTTCTAACTCCACTCATATACACACTTAGCATGAACCAAGCAATTAGGTGCATGAGAGGCTGGAATAACCCTGAGAGTTTTGGCATAAATGCACCCAAGACCTCAACAGCCAAATTTTATGAAGTCTATTTAAAATTTTAAAAAAAGAATGGAAGAGGCAGGATGTTGCTTCAAGAAAAACAACAAAAATAGCCTTTTAGTTCAAGCCTATTTATCCTAATATAGTTACTTACAAACAGACATCTGGTCTTCTCATGTGTAGCAGTGTAGACAGTCAGTTGAGTGATATGGGGAGGACAAACAACTGTTTGGCAACAGTCAGTCTTTAAAGAGTTTCTGACCCAGGTGAGTCTTGACAGGTGGCTGGATCCAGCCAATCACAAGGCAGTCATGCTTGTCAGGTTTCACACATTTTGGAAGTTGGGAGGCAGGCTATCACAGTGTTCACTACCACCAGATTTTTCTATTCCCTGTCAGACATAGCCTCTTCTGTACTTTGTATATTCAGGGGAGACGTGACTGTCATGCCTTCACCTCTCTGTTCACCCATCACCACCACCTCCTTGTCTGAAGTAGCAGATGAGGGGTCACGTTGTTTATTTGTACCCAAATACACTTTTATATAGCAACACTGCGTTATTTCCTCAGCCCTTGCTATATCCACCAGCTTTGCAGGCAAGCCTCACCCCCCATGCCTCTTTGTATCCTTTCTTAAGATCACAACTATGGATTTGCTTCCTTAACCTGCTACTGTACTGTGAGGTAATTTCACTGCCACCATTTAATACCGTTTCACAATCCTTGTTTATATTTATATCAGTCCTTGTATGTATTATAGTAGCTGGCCAAATAACCAGGCGTGTTTTGAACCAAAGTGATTTATTAAATAACATTTGAATATGAATAAGAATACTTTGTGCTCAGGGTCTTAAGCATGTGGTTACAAATAAACATTTACTTCTGGATGAAGTACACTCATTAAATTATTCTATTATTACCAATAACGTCCTGCCTAACTCCCCCACTACAACCATTCTTCCCACCCTCTTTCTTCCAAGATGAATCCCTATCTACTGTTCAACTGCCAAACACTCAAATACAAAACTCTTGCCCCCCATTCACTCAACCAATCATAAACCAGCCTGCACCAACATTCTACCACACTTATTCCCCCTCCCAACACTCACCATTTACTTTAATCATTCTACCCACTTACCATAAATAACATAATACCAACACATGCACCATTTTAACATAAAAGTGTGGAACATCACAGCGACCCATCTACTAAGGCTGAATGGAGAACAAGAGATACTGGGGCCCTGCTGCAATAGGATTTTCATCAAGAAGTTACAGGACATGCACCGGTATGACCACCCTACAACTTTTGCAGGGACAAACATTATAGTTGGACTGCATAGGACCACCCCGATAGCATCATGAGTACAAATTTCATGAGTACAAGAATGATGACGGGACTGGAAACAAAGACCTGTGAGGAGAGACTGGAAGAACTGGGCATGTTTAGCCTTGAGAAGAGGGGAGATATGTTAGCACTCTTCAAGTACTTGAAAGGTTGCCACACAGAGGAGGGCCAGGATCTCCTCTGAATCATCCCAGAGTGCAGGACATGGAATAACAAGCTCAAGTTATAGAAAGCCAGATTTTGGCTGAACATCAGGAAAAACATTCTAAAAGAACAGTATAACAATGGAACCAATTACCTCAGGAGGTGGTGGGTTCTCCAACACGAGGCATTCAGGAGGTAGCTGGACAGCCACTTGTTGGGTACAGTTTAACTGGGATTCCTGCATTGAGCAGGTGGTAGGACTAGATGGTCTTATAGGCCCCTTCCAACTCTACTATTCTATGATTCTGTGAATGTGCAATAAAAAGGACATCTAGAATGGCCCTGAGACCAGCTGGCCCACTGCTCAACAATACCCATCTAATGGCCAAGAGGATCCTTTTCACCCCAGTTGACCTCCTTACAGGTGGACTCAAGAAGGAATGTAAAGTGGCAGAAATATGTTTGGTATGCCACTGGTTCTTTCTGCAGACTACATCTCAGAAGAGGCATTGCACTAGGCTGACACCAGCAGCTTTAATCACCCATGAGTCAACTGCATGATAGCAGAGAACTTTGCCTCTTACCCATGTGTTCTACCCTAGATTAGCCAGCCTGACAATTGAGCTAGCAGCTGCTGATGTAGTAGAACTGACTGACAGAATACCTTAGTTTAATAAATAACGCCTATAAACAAGGCATAAAATGGAGATGTGAGAGTGTAAGAACGTAAAAAAGAGCCTTTCTAGATCAGACCCAAGATTTACCTAGCCATGATAGCTATGTTCTACCTCCACTGTCAGAGGCAGAGTGCCTCTGAATGCTGGGGATCTCAAGTGCGGAGAGCTCTGTTGCACTCATGTCCTGCTTGCAGGCTTCCCATAGACATCTGGTTGGCCAGTGTGAGAACACTGTTGGCCTAATCCAGAAGGGCTCTTCTTATGTAGTGCAACATTCTGTTCTCCCAGTGTCCAACCAGATGCGTATGGGACGCCCACAAGCAGGACATTAGCTCAATAGCACTCTCCTGTAAGTGATCCACAACAACTAGTCTTCAGATACTGGAGGGAATATTGGAGGTGTGTTGCAGTTTGAGGGAAAGCTGAAGGTCTCACCTCCCACAGGCTGTCTTACAAAAATTCATTTAATTCAGAGTATTCACTCAGTCATTTGTTGTTGTTAATTACAAAACATTATTTTGTTATATTAAGTCATTTTGTCCGAACTTCATTCCCTGAAGTATTGACAATTGTTACTGACACTGCTGTGAGAGTAATGGTGGAGAAAATAGGCCCCGGAGTGTGGGTTCCAAGATGGTTAACTCTTACCAACATTGGTTCAATCTATTTACAAAGCTGTGGTGGCAACCACAAGGCATTTGGGGTTAGCATAAACCAGTTTAAAAATAGTACTGATCAACAGAAAGAGGTTTGTTCACTGAATAAATGTTCTTGTTTTTTTCTAGCCAGAATACAAAATTGCTGATCCAATCTGCACATTTATTTTTTCCATATTTATTCTGATGACAACCATCACTATTTTACGAGACATTTTGCTTGTGTTGATGGAAGGTAAGATGTTTTATATGTACAACTATTTTCCTGCAGAATCAACTTACTTACTTACTTTTTCTTTCTTTCTTTCTTTCTTTCTTTCTTTCTTTCTTTCTTTCTTTCTTTCTTTCTTTCTAATATTTATATTATTTATTATCCCTCCATCTTTGCATGATGGATCTCAAAGTGATCTATAGCAGAGGTGTCCAGGCAGTATTCCATCCATGACAAAAGGAACTTACAGAATATCAAGGAATGAACCAACAATGATTAATATATAATACAACAGTTAATCATGTCATAAAAATTACAGTATCCACAGTTCTAAAACATTAGATTATGCATGGCTACTCAATAAGTTTATCATAATTATTACATTTTACTGAATTTTTCAAAGTCTCAAAGGCACTTGAGATAAAATGGGAACAGAAAATATCAATTAAAAGCCAGAATATTTAAAATAGTTCCCAGGATTATTTGGGGTAAGCCATGTGCTTCAAATGTATGGTGTGGATGTGACTGTTCTTCCGTTGTGTTTTCACTTGCTGTAGTGGCGGAATGGGTACCTCTCTTTCCCTCCCTCTGTTTCTCTTAGTCACACAGTGTAACATGCAAGGCCCATATATGAAGAGATCTGAGTTTCACAAATATTCCCACATTTTTGAGAGAGGCAAAAATATTGTGTGAATTGGGACTCTATGCCTACCGGTAGCATTATGTGCATGGTGAATGGGTAGTGGTACACACACCTGTTTTTCAACAACAGGAAGAAGAACCTTTAGTATTGTGGCACCAACCCTTTGGAATTTACTCCTATTAAATATTAAACAGGCACCATCTCTGTTGCTTTTTTGGTCCTGTTGAAGATCTTCCTCTTTCAAAAGACTTTTAAGTTGAGAACTTTGCGCAGTCTATATCTGTGTTGCAGAGCTTGGCAAAGTTACTTTTTTGAACTACAACTCCCATCAGCCCAATCCAGTGGCCATGCTGGCTGGGGCTGATGGGAGTTGTAGTTTTAAAAAGTAACTTTTCCAAGCTCTGCTGTGTTGGAATTGTTTTTAGTTGTTTTTTTTAAAAAAAAATTATTTATTTATTATTATTATTATTATTTAATTTGTATCCCACCCTTCCTCCCAGCAGCAGCCCAGGGCAGCAAACAAAGCACTAAAAATATTTTAAAACATCACAAAAACAGATCTTAAAATACATTAAAACAAAACAGCGTTAAAAACATTTTTTAAAAAACAACTTTAAAAAAGGGTTAAAAACATTTAAAAAAACATATTAAGCAATTCTAACACAGACGCAGACTGGGATAGGTCTCAACCTAAAAGATGTTTTAAAGATTTATTTTTAAAGATGTTTTTAAAGATGTTTTATTTTTAAAATGTTTTAAAGATGCTTTTAGTGCTTTTGTTTACCACTCTGGGCTCCTTCTGGGAGGAAGGGCAGGATATAAATTTAACGGATGGATTATAATAGATAGTTTGGGACTGGAAACATGTGGATGAGTTCAGAAATGATGTATTTCTAACAATATAGGTTCAAAAAAGTATTTAAGTGAATGCATCTAGTACTTATTTTGGAAAGAAAAAAAGGCATCTACCTTCTTTTCTACAGGGACCCCAAGGGGACTTACCTATGATGCAGTGAAAGAGAGAATTCTAGCAGTAGACAAAGTGGAATCTGTTCACAGCCTTCATCTTTGGTCTCTAACAATGAACCAGATAATCCTATCAGCCCACATCGTCACAGGTTAGTGCATGTCTGTAAAAAGGAAAGCCAGTATTCAAATGATTTCTTGGGAAGATGCCACTATCTATCTGTGGTCATTGCTTGTTTATTTTAAAAGGGGACACAAGAAGATAAAAATCTTATTGTTGTGCGTCTTATAGTTGCAACTCAAAGCCTACATCCACTGCAATAAAAGGAAACTCTTTCTGAGAGCTTGGAATATAGTAACTTCCCCAAGTGTGGGCTCTGAGGCAGAAGTTTGTTTGCATGTTTGTTTATATCCCACCCATCCCAGAAGGAGCCCAGGGCGGCAACTGAAATCTCAGCCACAACATGGCCTTTGCTAGGAGGTCTGATGGGAGCCACTGTTCTCTGAGGCCAAACCTTAGATGATCCCTCTGTCCACAGTAGAAATATAACTTTCCTGACCTGGAAAAAGGAATGGAAGTGTATACTTTAAAAGAGAAGTTGCATTTGGAAATCATTAGGGTAACTTCCAGATGACTGGTTCACTGGAGATTCATCCTGATTTGTTTGCACAAAGTTTGCAGAGAGATGATGTGACATCCACTGTTTATTGAGCATTTCTCCTGATATTCTTGCACAAAGTTTGTGGGGATGTTATATTGTGCATTCATTCTGATTTGTTTGTGGTGAGATTGTATGATGATGTGCTAAGTTATTCTTTCCAGTGCATTCCCCATCACTTTCATTATTGCAAAAAGTCTGATTTTCTTTTTAAAAAATGGCTTTGTTGCCTAAGAGCACCAAAGATGCTTAAATTGTGCAACCTGAATTTGCTTGTATGTAACTGAATTCCACCCACAAAAGAGTGACAGTCTGGAAGCGGCCTACAAGTTTTTGCCAGTCCTCCTGCCTGCCCCCCCATTGTTTAACATTCCATAATTGCATAGGAAATCTGTTGCTCTTAGAACTGCAAAACATGCAGTTCATCCATTAATTCCTTGTGTTTGTCTCCTACAGGGGATACTCCAGAGAAGCAACAGGTTTTGAATAAAATTACTGAAGTTCTATTTGACACTTACCACTTTTACGCAGTTACCCTTCAAATCGAAGCCAAAGCAGACCAGAAACCAGACTGTGTTTTCTGTCAAGACCCAACAGAATGAAATTATTGGGTTGCACTAATAATCTGCCCTTTGATGAGCCCATTGCTAATAAACAAGCTGGATGAATAGGGGTTGCTAAGCCCCAAACTAAACTGCACTGAAAACCAAGTCGCCTTACAGCATAAAGGTTTTGCAGATTGCAGAATGTACAGTTTCATTAGTTTATTGTTGACAGCTCCAATTAGGGATCAATGAATCATTCTATTTCCTCTCCATTTCACTTTTGCATGCGTTCCCCCATAAATCCATTCCACTCTATTTCAGTATTATTCTGTGATGTTTCTTAAAAAAAGAAATCTGCAGTTATGTATTTAAAAATCTATTTTAAAATGTATTTTATCTTAAATAAACATCTGAAAATGTGTTTTCTCTCAAAATGTGTGTGGGTTTGTTTTTTGTGATGAGAATCGCATCTGAACATTCAGACAGTGCAAAATCAGTAGATAACTAACAGAGCAATCCAAATTCCTCTTGCACCACGCTTGAGGAATGGTGGTGATAGAGAAACACCTCCACCCAACTAGGGATGGGCAAATCTGTCCTTTTTGGTTTCTCTCCTTTTCTCCTTTTTCTAATCTTCAGTTCAGTTATCCACATTTGCTTCTTTTTTAAAAAAAAGTCCTCATGAAAACTGATCAGCATTTACTGTGAATTCCTCCCAATATACACATTTTGTATGCGATTTAGCCTAATATACACATTTTTGCAAAGCAATTTTCATAATATAATGCATTTTGTATGTTACTTTTACTAATACAGACATTTATAGGCATACTTTATCCTAGTATATGGCTTTTTATACACATTGCTTGGCAGGAGAACTACACTGCAAACTTCAGAGAAGTGTGCATTTTGAAGGATGGCTATGTTTCAGTTTGCATATTGTTTCAGAAAGTGTGAATGAGGTAGGTTTGTCTGTAATCATGAACTGAATTGATTTTCTCCCCCATCACTGCATCCAACTAAGCTGATCACTGCTGCTGACAGATTGATGCAAGCATCACTCTTTCAATTCAGAACTCCCTTTTCTGCTGCCAAACACACAGATAGTGTGTATGTAGGCAGGGAGTGCTAGTGGGGTCCCCCTGGCAGCAGCTAGTGGAAAGCTAAGGTCCCCCAAAAGGAAACCCCAGAGGCAGGGAGGGCTAAGCTGACCAGGGATCTTTTGGATCCTGAGCCGTCCCCACTGCTGGTGCATGACAGTACTGGGCCTGATCACTACATCAGCTCCAGATTAACACAGTGATTGTCCTGCCCAACCGTTCAGCAGCCAGGGTTTAGATTTCCCTGTAACTTCCAATCCCTACGTTAGTCCAGGAGATGCCAGTCATGTCAGTTCATAGAATCATAGACTTGGATAATTGGAAAATATATTGAAGATCATCTAGTCAACCCCCCCTGGTCAATTCAGGATCTGCAAATCAGGAAACAATTACAGCATCCCCTGACATATGGCTGTCGAGTCTCTCATTAAAGATCTTGAGCAAAGGAGAAGCCCGCCATAAGGTAATTGCCAAGACTGAGTTCCTTAATCGTTCCTACTGTCAATGAAAGGAAGGAGCTCATTTCATCTTATTTCTACATCAGCATACAAATCATGGCTCTCAAAGGCTGCCAAAAATCATTAGCCATACTAGCTGGGGATGATGGGCAGACCCCAGGTTAGCCACTCCAGTTGCCATAGATCAGGGTCAGCGCTTGGAAAAGTTACTTTTTTGAACTACAACTCCCATCAGCCCAATCCAGTGGCCATGCTGGCTGGGGCTGATGGGAGTTGTAGTTCAAAAAAGTAACTTTTCCAAGCTCTGATTCAGGGTTGGGGAACCTGTGCCCCCCCCGAAATGGTTAGACTCGCAGTTCCCATCACTCCTGGCTAGGCATGGGTAACGTTCAGAGATAATAGGAGGTGTAGGTCAACAATATCTGTAAGGCCACAGGTTCCCTATCCCTGTGACAGGTCATTCCTGCCTTTGGACAAAATACCATAGAAATGACAATGAGCTTTTAAACTCTACCACACTTTCACTGTCTCAGTGTATAAATCCAAAAGACTTCCTAAAGCATGTACAGAAAAATAGCACACACGCTCTAATTTACCACACCGACTCAATTTCAATAAGTAATAAAATATTGAACAAAACATTTAAAAAGAAGTCAGTGGAATCATTAACTACTGCAAATGAGCAAAACAACAAGATGTTTCTTTAATTGTCTCCCCCCTCTCCTGCGCACAAAAACACAATTTATGTAGCAAGACACTATTGTGAGACAAGGAGATAATCAATGCTGAGTGGTTGTTCTAGTGAGCTAGGCAGCAATATAACATCGCAAGCAGACTAGAGAGACTCGATGCAGCCTTAAATTAAGGGTGCAGAATTCCAAATGGGAAAGACTAGTCATTGAAGGAACACAAACCAAGGAAGTATCGAGTCACTAAACGCAGAGTGATGCTGCTGCCATGAATGCAGCTACTGAGGTGACCCAATTCAGTGATGGGGAACTTGGAGCCCTTCAGATGTTGTTGGACTACAGCTCTCATCATCCCTGATCATTGGCCACACTGGCTGCAGCTGACGTGAGTTGAGTCCAACAGTACTTGGGGGGTCACAATTTCCCAATCTGTTATGAGCCCGGCCCCTGCTGGAAGAGGATGGACTGATGAGAACGAAACGGAGGAGGAGGAGGAGGAGGAGGACTTAGAGTGGGATGCTAGAGCTGGTGAGGGGCTGAGAGGGGATTGGACTCCGAAGGCGCCCCAGCTCTGGACTTTGACAGCTCAACCCCAGCAGTTCTGGATACCCCTGTGGAGAGTCAACGTGAACAGCTGGTTGTTTCCCAGACTTCCCCTCTCCCTGCGCCCATGTCACCCACAGGCAGCCCTCCTCCCTCTGAGGGGGAAGACAGGAGATGACAAAGGCTCCGCCCTCATCTCATGTCAGGAGGCAAACATGGCAGGAAATTCAACAGGCACAGTTGAGGCAGAGACTTTGCCTGCGCGCGTGCTCCCAACAGTGACAGTTGGCACATGCTAGTAGGGTGCTTGCTCAGCCTTACTTAAGCCGAGGGGGGGGGGAGTAGTTGCTGAGTCAATGCCTTAATGCTGTGAAGTAGTGCCTAGCTAGTCCTAGAGAGATGCTGAGTTCTGAGTAAGCCAAAGGTAGATTCATGAAGCGCACTGAATTGAAACTGTCTCTTATTACAATGAAAGAAAAAACCACAGCCATGTCTGAGTCTGAGTTCTTTGAGTTCAGGCAGGGCACAATCCTGGCCAAGCTCATGTCTGGGTTTTTCTGGCCTAGGCAAAGTAAGGCAGCCACTCAGGTGAGAGGTGAGAGGGCAAGCGCAGCAGGCAGCCTCCCAACCATTCCTCCTCAGCCCACCCCAGCATTCCCATCCTCCTAAACTGGTACTCTGGTGGCGGCAACGCTTGCTTGTTACTGGCATGACTTCTAGTTTCCATCTCCCAACACATCACAAACAGTGTCTCTGAGAAAGGTTCCAGACAGAGCAAGTGGATGGAGAGGCAGCTGGATGATCCAGTATAAATCCACTACTAATGCAATATTATTGTGTCAATGACATGTTGCAGAATACACTCACAAAAAAACACTAGCCTGGAGGGGCCCTGAGAAACTCATCCTTTACCCTGCCTGTCCCAACTTTAAGAGACTTTGCAGTAAGTTTGCTTCCTTCTTTCTTAAGAATATTTTTAAGGCTTTCCCCTAAGGTGTGGCATACTAGGCAAATGCTCCTTGGATAGCTCCTGGTCCTCTCCCTTCCTTAATGAATCCAGCAGAATTGAATCTGGACTTTAATTTAAGAACCAAGCCACTAGTTACGTAAGAATGATAATACATCATGACTCTCACTGCCAGCCTGGCAGGACTTTCAAAGAATTACATCTCCCTGGCCCCATACTAAATCTTATACACACTAATAGGCAAAAAACCTTGCAGTTTAAGAAAGTACCTATAGCCAACAGAAATTTCTATCAAACCTGAAAAAGCAGGGAAATTGGGCAGCTATAGTGAATGCACCAGGGGAGCAGAAGGCCTGACCGACTCTCTGAGATATTGTACTGCCCTACAAATTTGTCAAAATGTAAACACAATTTGGGTTGGTCTTTCACAATCCAAACCACTTCCTGTGAAGCTTGGAAAAATTTGGTAGCATGTGCCTCTGAGCATATGGTGAGTGCTGGCAACACCTGCCATCTCCAAAGATGGAGAATTACATTTTTGTATGTTAGTTGCTGTTCTTGCTACTTTGCTTCTCTTCTGTGTTACTACTGTTTCTACAGGGAATCTAACCTAGAAAATTATATTTCACTCATTATTCATCCTAGAAATCTGTGTCAAATGTATTTTTATTATTTTCAAAGCCTTTATATTGGTCAGTGTCATATGATGGTGAAGACACTCTTTTGTGTTTCAAACTGGAGGTTATGCTCTATTTCTATTTTGGGCGCGTTAACAGTTGAATTTGTAACTGCAGTCTGATGTAAAATCAGACTGATTACAGTATGTTGCTACTTAAACAATGCCTCTAGCTGTTGGAAAAAACAAACTTGGCCTGCCCAATGTGCATGTTTTCAATCTGCTATGCTTAAACTACTCCACTTAAGGAAAGGTGGGCATGGTCAATTAAAAACAGAGCACACCTAGAAATTTGCTAGAATATATTTCACCTCCCACTGTTTTATCTTGTGCAAACGGAGACACTCCTCATGTCCATTGGAAACTATTCTGCAGAATGGTCAGTGCCATTATTCCACAATTGTTTTTAGAGCTTTTTTTTAAGTGTTGCAAAGTGTTGCTGTACTTCACATATTCACACAAACAGAAGCAAAAGAAAATGATTCACTATAGGAAATTTCACTAAAATTGCATAGTAAACCAAACATATTTAAAGCGACTATCTGAGCTATATCAAAACAAGATCAGCACAGCATATTACTTCTTTCTATTATTTGGGCTGATTGCAGGTGTTACCACTACTCACCATATGCTCAGAGGCACATGTTACCAAATTCTTCCAAGCTACACAGGAAGTGGATTGGACTGTGAAAGACCAACCCAAATTGTGTTTGCTTTTTGACAAATTTGTAGGGCAGTCCAATATCTCAGAGAGGAGGTCAGATCTCCTGCTCCCCTGGTGCCCAATTTCCCTCTTTTAAAAGTTTGATAGAAATATCTGTGGGCTATAGGTACGTTCTTAAACTGCAAGATTTTTTCCTATTACTGAATTTATCTGCTTTTTAATCTGGGAAGTAAGAAATGGGATCCTGTGCAGGTTTGCTGAGAATGGATTGATTATTTGTATGCTTATTGGGTTCAGTGGGATTTACTCCCCTGCAATCATGCTTAGGATAGGTGAAACTGACCACAGGGGATGGGGAGGGGAGGAGGGGGAGGGGAGCAGGCAGGAGGAGGAGGAGGGCAGGTTTGATCATTTGCATGTATATTGAGTTCAGTGGGATTTACTCCCATGCAATCATGCTTAGGATAGATAAAACTGACCATGGGGGAGGAGGAGAAGGGGGAGGGGAGAGTAGAGCGAAGGTAGAAGGGGGGGAGAGGTGAGCAGAAAGAGGGGATTGGAAGGGGAGGGTGAGGGATAAAGGAAAGGGGAGGGAAGGGGCAAAAGGAAGGTGAAGGGAGGGAGGAAGAGGGGAGGGCAGGTTTGATCATTTGCATGCTTACTGAGTTCAATGTGATTTACTCCCGCGCAATCTTGCTTCAGTTAGGTAAAATTCAGAGCTTAGAAAAGTTACTTTTTTGAACTACAACTCCCATCAGCCCAATCCAGCTGGAGGTTTTGGGGGTTGTAGTTTATAAAAGTAGCTTTTCAAAGCTCTGGTAAAACTGACCATGGGGGAAGGGGAGGGGGAGGGGAGGGGAGGGGAGGGGGAGGGGAGGGGAGGGGGAGGGCAGAGGGGAGGGTAAGGGGAGGAGGAGGAGGGGAAAGGAGCAGATTGGAATAGGATGGGGGAGAGGGAGGGAGGGATGAAGGAAAGGAAGGAAGGGGCAAGAGGAGGGGATAGGAGAAAGGAGGAGGGGAGGGCAGGTTTGATCATTTGCATGCTTTTTGAGTTTAGTGGGATTTACTTCTGTGCAATCATGCTTAGGACAGGTGAAACTGACCTGGGGGAGGAGGAGGGCAGGAAGGGGAGGGGACGGGAGGAAGGGGGAGGGGAAAAGATTGGATAGGTGGGCACTGGGCAGAGGGGAAGCCCCTTTCCTTTCCAAAAGGAAAACATTGTGAACAGTATCATTCTTTTTTAGGGTTTCCCCCACCCTTTTATTCTACAGTAGGCACATGTAGCCTTCCACCCAAATTTAAACCAAAGCTGTCACTGGCCACATCCACACCAGACCTTTATTCCACTTTAGACAGTCATGGCTTCCCCCAAAGAATCCTGGGAAGTGTAGTTAGGGGAGAGTGCTGAGAGTTGCTAGGAGATGCCCTGTTCCCTTCACAGAGCTTCAATCAGAGCAGCTGAGTGTTAAATCACTCTGGCACTGGAGCTCTGTCAGGGGAATAGGAGTCTCCTCTCAGCACCCTTCACAAACTACACTACCCAGGATTCTTTGGGGGAAGCTATGACTGTCTCAATCAAAGTCTGGTGTGAGTGTGGCCCCCTGATTAGGCAAGCCAAGCAGCTGTGAGTCTGGCTTTTAGAACACTGACAGTTGGTTCTTACTGAGCATGCCCACACTTATAATTGAGTTCAATGCTAAATTTCTCAAATTAGTTAAAAATCAGCCAGGCATTTTTTAAACTTTTAAACTGCAGATGACTAAGGTCAGAGTATGGGCAAGGTCAGTAATAGGATTACAGGTACTCTGTGAACACGGCTGATTCTTAATTAATTTCAACAGATTATGAGAACCGACAGAAAAAAGCCCGAAAGGGCTCTGGTTGTTTTCTCTCTTTTTTTACACTTTGAACTGTTGATTCTCTCTGACTGTTTTGTGTATCGCCATGAAAATCTAGAGTGTTGTTAAGCAAGCGTTTCTGAGTTCAGGACTATAAGTTTTGTAAGATTTTGTTTTGAAATGTGCTTATGGGAAGCATCAGAATGACATGGGAGGTATTTTCAATTTAACATTGCGGAATGTGAAAAATCCATGCTGACTATAGTATACAGCCACTCTCATTATAATTTATTGTGGAGTTGACATTAAACAGGCCAATAGCAGAGACGATTCCACTGAGATGCCAAAGACTTCCTTTTTTGTTTTCAAAATTAAGTTTCCCAATTCTGTACTGTAATTCTACCGCTCTTCCAGTGTTAGGAACTGTTTTGACATTAATGGATTTCCTACCCACATGTGTAGGAAAGTGTGTTTTAAAATGCCTGACCGCTTTTCCTTTGAGTAGGGGTATCACAGAATCCTGATGGAAGTGTTATCACACACTTTTCAGTGCATATTCCCATCACTTTTCCTTTACTCCAAAAAGCCTGTTCTCTTTGGGAAGTGGGTTTGTTACGCAAAAGCCCCATATCCACTTTAATTGTCAGTGTGTGATTGAAAATAGTGACAGAGGAACTTACTCTGTAAGCATTGTTTCTTCATGCTCCAATATATGGTTGTGAAAGATGTCAATGACACTTTAACTATTAAAAAGGCCTTCGATTGGAAAACAGGTGAAATATCTCCTTGGGATTAATATTATCATGAGGTTAGGCATTGGAAGAAACAATACCACAGTGACCACTAGGAATGTCAGAGAATTCCAGTGGATATTGCTGACATTTGCTTATTTGTCCCATGTCCAGTGAATACAATGCTGTTTTTGTATTTCTGTTTTCAGTTGACAAATAACATTTAGCTGATTACATTCCCCCCCTTTGCATTGTGTTTTCTTTGCATTGAAATCAATAGGGTGGAATAACATAATGACAACCTAGTTTACATAACTGATGTAATTAATTACATCAATTACATAAGTTTCATAATTTTGCCATGACGGTTTTGGCAGGAGATGAAGTGCAGCGGAATGGAAACAGTGCTGCATGTGGCAAATACAGGGCATAACAGAAAATTCTATCTTCTTATATCTTATAATTATATCTTCGTCTTCTTACTAATTATATCTTCTTACTTTCAGGCTTTGGGCCTGGCACTTTGTTGCAGAAGCCATGTTGCCTGTCTCTCTGTAACTACCTCCTGACAACTTCCCCTACGAAGCAAGTCTGGTTTCTTCTCTTTAACCATCTCCAAAATTTGCACCTTTCTGTGCTGGGACAGGGCTGGTCTTCTCATGCTGCAGACATAGCCTTCCCCCACCTGGTGCCCTTTAAAAGTCTTGAGCACAACTCCCATCATCTGTGACCGTGATGGAGCTGCATGCTGGCTGGGGCTCATGGCAATCTTCATACAAAACATATAGAAAGCACCACATTGGGGAAAGGTGATATGAAGCAGTGATGTTGTTAGACACCAACTCTCATCAGCCTCAACCGGCATGTCCAATGGTTGGGCATGATGTAGTTGTAGTTCAAGAACAAGCCACAGATTTGCCATCCCTGGTGAAGGCAGTACTGAGTTACATGGACCAATGGTTTTACTTAGTGTGAGATATCTTATAACATCTTGTATCATGTTGCCTAGTAGTTTTCTTAGTTATATAGAAATGGTTATTATAGATGTGGTATATTTATGCATTTGGATTTTAAAAAATGTAAATCATCTGAAATTGTGCATATTGGATAACAACGTGATTTTATTTTCCTTATTGTAAATTGCTTCAAGATCTATGGCTAGTAAGCTCTCTATAAATCAATCAATTAAATCAATCAAATATATTTTGAGAGAAGTGGGGAGCATGCCACAGTATATTTGTATATCATAGTACATAATGTTAAAATAATGAATATTGAGTATAACTAAAACCAATCATGGCTCACATGAAGACTGTCTATAGTAGAGGTCGGGAACCTCAAGCCTGAGGGCCAAATGTGGCCCTCCAGGCTTCTCTCTGGCCCTTAAGATTCTTCCTTCCTAGGCCACACCTCTCATTGGCCCTGATCCATGGCATCCTTGAGTGCTGCTTTTATTTATTTATTTATTTATTTATTTATTTATTTATTTCATTTGTATACTGCCCCATAGCCAAAGCTCTCTGGGCGGTTTACAACAATTAAAAACATTAAAAACAAATATACAAATTTAAAAATACATTTTTAAAAACAATTTTTAAAAATTCCAGCTTTTGCCTGGCTGGAACGTGTCCTTGAAGTGCACTTGCTTGGATGGATGGAAGATGAAGGTGTATGTGTATAAATATCTGTGACTTATGTATGGCTGGAATTTAGGCTACTATAACAAAGCCCCCCTTTAGGATGCACACCTTAACGTGGTGGGGGGTTTGAGAGTGTTGAAGAAGCTGAGAGCAATGCCGTCAGGAGTCTAGACCAAGAGGCTAGACTCCTAGCAGGGGCACCCATGGCGGAATGGTCAAAGCTGAGACACCAGACTAAGATGCATCCAAACTCAGAGGAAGGCAATGGTAAACCACCTCTGAATACCTCTTACCATGAAAACCCTATGAACAGAGTATCCAAAATGCAACACGAGATAGTGCTGGAAGATGAGACCCCCAGGTCAGAAGGCACTCACCAAGCTACTGGGGAAGAACAAAGGACAAGTACGAGTAGTGCTGTGACTAATGACGCAGCTGGGTCAAAGCCGAAAGGAAGCCCAGAGGCTGATGCGCACAGATGCGAAAGGAGAGTCCAGAGTTGTACGACGCACACAATAGGAACATGGAATGTGAGAAGCATGAACCAGGGAAAGTTAGAAATTGTCAAGCAAGAAATGGAGCATATCAACATTACAATACTTGGTGTGAGTGAATTAAAATGGACTGGAATGGGACATTTTCAATCAGGCAACTACAAAATATTTTATGCAGGAAATGAGAAATCAAGAAGAAACGGGGTTGCTTTAATAGTGAGAAGTGATGTAGCAAAAGCAATTAGGAGCTACAACACAAGTGAATGATATCAATGAGATTAAACAGGAAACCTATTAACATAACCATCATCCAAGTCTACACTCCAACATCAAACGCAGAAGAAGAATTGTAGAGATTTTACGCAGAAGTACAGGAGGAAATTGATCACACACCAAAACAAGATATGATTATAATCATGGGGGACTGGAATGCAAAAGCAGGGAACAGAGAAGAACTAGGAATTGTGGGGAAATGGGGCTTAGGTGACAGAAATGAAGCAGGAGAAAGACTTATTGAATTCTGTGAAGCCAATGATTTGTTTCTCGCCAACACAGTTTTTGAGCAACCAAAAAGACAACTGTACATGTGGACATCACCAGATGGTCAATATAGGAATTTTACTTTCTGCAAAAACAAGACCAGGAGCAGACTGCGGTACAGATCATGAACTGATCATATCAAAAATCAGAGTAAAGCTAAAGAAGAACAACAAAGCACTCATAATGCCAAAATCAGAGCTTGGAAGATTACTTTTAAAAAGTAATAAATTACAGTTAAAGTTACATGGTCCAAAAAGTAGTAATTACCGTTACAATTACAATTGCTCTGAAAGTAACTGATTACTTTACTTTTCCTCTAAAGTAATCACTACAATTACATTTCAGTTACTTTAAAAATGCCTACAAGGTGCTGGCCTTGGCTGCTGCACATCTAAGTGGCCTAAAACAACATTAAAAATAAACGAACTCATACAGAGGTAGTAGAATAATTATTTTTATTCATAAGACAGCAGTGGTGGTCTCTCCGCTGGTAAGGGTGGTGGTGAGGAAGGCTGAGGCCACTACTCAGATCTTTGCACATCAAACCAAGTGCAACCCCCCCTCATCCAGCAAGCATTATCTCTCTCACTTAACCACCTCCCAGACCCTGCCCTGCCTCCAACTAAGGGACACTCACTCAAGCAAACATTTTCCCGAGATACAAAACAGTTAAAATACTGCACATGCAGCACAGTAGCAAGGGTGGTAGAGGCCACTTTGTGTGCCAAGTGCAAACACAGTATTCACACACACACACACACACACACACACACACATGTTGTCATCTTTCACCTCCACAGTTCTTTATCTCCATTCTGCTGCTGCCTCCTCCTCCTTTATCCATGTTCTTAACCTCCGGATCCTTTTTCCCTCCACTCCATTCTTCACCACCACTATCCATTTTTAAAAATAATTGTTTTCTCCACTCCACCCCGTCTCACTCTCCACCTCCTCCCTCGTCGCCTCCTACCCATCCACAGAGCATGAGGAAAGAGCAACACTGCACAGAAGCCCAGTTTGAGGCACATGATTTTCATCCACAAATCAGAGGAGCAGAAGACTTCCCCTGCTCCCCCCCCAAGTAATGCCCAAAAGTAATTCTGGAAACGTTACAATTACTCCACAAAAGTAGTGAAATTACTCCTAGTTCTATTACAATCAAAATGTAAAGGAATTACCCACTCGTTACTCAAAACAGTAATGAATTACAAGTAATTCGTTACTTGTAACTAGTTACTTCCAAGCTCTGGCCAAAATACAATTTAAATAACATCCCAGAAGAATATAAAGATCAAATGAGGAAATAAGATTCTACAACAAAGGCTCTTACCTTATATGGAGCGAGAAATGCCAGACATCCAAGATGGATTTAGAAAGGGAAGAGGCACCAGAGATCATATTGCAAACATACGTTGGATAATGGAACGGAGCAAGGAATTTCAGAAGAAAATCACCCTGTGCTTTATAGACTACAGCAAAGCCTTTGACTGTGTAGATCATGAAAAACTATGGAATGCTTTAAAAGAAATGGGGGTGCCACAGCATCTGATGGTCCTCATGTGCAACCTATACTCTGGACAAGAGGCTACTGTAAGGACAGAATATGGAGAAACTGATTGGTTCCCCATTGGAAAGGGTGTGAGACAGGGGTGTATTTTATCACTCTATTTGTTTAATCTGTACACAGAACATATCATACAGAAAGCGGGATTGGACCAAGATGAAGGAGGTGTGAAAATTGGAGGGAGAAACATCAATAATTTAAGATATGCAGACGATACCATACTCTTAGCAGAAACCAGTAATGATTTGAAACGAATGCTGATGAAAGTTAAAGAGGAAAGCACAAAAGCAGGACTACAGCCGAACGTCAAGAAGACTAAAGTAATGACAACAGAAGATTTATGTAACTTTACAGTTGACAATGAGGACACTGAACTTGTCAAGAATTATCAACACCTTGGCACAGTCATTAACTAAAATGGAGACAATAGTCAAGAAATCAGAAGAAGGCTAGGACTGGGGAGGGCAGCTGTGAGACAACTAGAAAAGGTCCTCAAATGCAAAGATGCATCACCGAACACCAAAGTCAGAATCATTCAGACCATGATATTCCCGATTTCTGTGTATGGATTTGAAAGTTGGACAGTGAAAAAGGCGGATAAGAGAAAAATCAACTCATTTGAAATGTGGTGTTGGAGGAGAGCTTTGCGCATACCATGGACTGCGAAAAAGACAAATAATTGGGTGTTAGAACAAATTAAACCAGAACTATCACTTGAAGCTAAAATGATGAAACTGAGGTTATCATACTTTGGACACATAATGAGAAGACCTGATTCACTAGAAAAGACAATAATGCTGGGAAAAACAGCAGGGAGTAGAAAAAGAGGAAGGCCAAACAAGAGATGGATTGATTCCGTAAAGGAAGCCACAGACCTGAACTTACAAGATCTGAGCAGGGTGGTTCATGACAGATGCTCTTGGAGGTCGCTGATTCATAGGGTCGCCATAAGTCGTAATCGACTTGAAGGCACATAACAACAACAACAACAAAGGTAAGAGTCGCTTTTCATTGCTCTGCACACTTTTGCCTCTGGTCCAGACCAAAACTGAAGGGCTGAAAGATGTTTCCCAACTCTGGTCTATAATATGAGGACTGACTTGCCATTTTCCATATACAGTAACTGTAAATGCCAAATTGCCCGCCTTTGTATTTTCCTTCCCCACCTCTGCCCCCTCAATCTCCAGCCCAGCCTTTCCCAACCAGTGTGCCTCCAGATGTTCTTGAACCACAATTCCCATCTTTTCTGACCATTGGCAATGCTGGCTGAGGCTGATGGGAGTTGTGGTCCAACAACATCTGGAGGCACACTGGTTGGGAAAGGCTGCTCCAGACACTGCTTATGCAACTCACACATCCAGCATCTGGAAATTAAATTGTGGGCTAAACAACAGCTCCCTTCTGATTAGTAATGTACATTTATACTCAAAGTTTTTATAACTTTTAAATATCTCTGAATGAAACTGAGACTCTGAATGCTGATTTCATTATATGTGATTTCCAGATTGCTCCCAAGTCAGCTGCAGCTATTCATAACAATTCATTCTAACATGGTCATGATGACGATAGGCAGATCCCTAAGCACTCTCATCACATTGTTAATAGTGCAGAATTGCTAAAATCCTCAGGATTGGAGCCCTGAAATTTCTCAAGCTGGAAGGAAAGGCAGTGGACACAAGATGCAGGGATATCCATTACAACCACTAGCTCGGCCTTCCCCAACCTGGTACCTTCCAGAATTTGTTGGCCTCCAATTCCCACTAGCCCTAGCCAACATGGCCAAAGTATGGGGTGGGGGGCTTCCCTGATGACATTCTTTCATCCTGATTTGCTTGCACAAAGCTTATGGGGAGGTTAGTCCATGGGCAGTGTTTACTGAGCATCTGTTTTGATTTGTTATGTCAGCACAAGTTGGGAGGGTTAAAAAAAGAAAGCTTTGCTCTTACAGTTTATCTCCACAGCAATTACTAATCTTAGGGGCCAGTAAAGCAAGAGCTCTAATTAAACAGCACCTCTACTACACTGCACAACAAAGCAATCTGGCTGCTGTAAGAAAATCCTGCCCATGGTAGAACAGCTTCCCGTTTAGTTATCTTAATTCCCCGGCACCTTATTTACAAAATCTAATAATCCTTAAGTATAGAAGAGCTTTTACTAGAGCAAGATTGAACATACTCCCACCAGCCATATTAGAGGGGCATTTAAAAACAATTCCACTTCAAAATCGCTTATGCCCATGCAGAAATGGTAGTGTTGAAACAGTAGCCCATGTTATACTATTCTGCTCTTTCTATAGAGATTTGAGAAGTGAACTGAATACCCCACTGCTGTCATCTTTTCCAGGGTGTTCAACTAACTACTATGTGGTTTTTCTTCTTGCAGACCAAGAGCAGAGGGTGACAGAAATGTCTGCAAAATTTTTAGCAGGTACCATTAGAACAAGATCTACCATGGTACCTTATTTATTTATTTATTTATTTATTTATATCCTGCCCTTCCTCCCAGTAGGAGCCCAGGGTGGCAAACAAAAGCACTAAAAACCTTAAAACATCACATAAACAAACTTTAAAATACATTAAAACAAAACATCTTTAAAAACATTTCTTAAAAAAAGCTTTCAAAACATTGCCTAAGATTAAAAACATTTTAAAAAAGAAGATTTAAGGACATATTAAAAAGCAATTCCAACACAGACGCAGACTGGGGTAGGTCTCAACTTAAAAGGCTTGTTGAAAGAGGAGGGTCATCAATTGGCGCCGATGGATGGATTTTCAGTTAAAATAGCTGCTGTGCTTTAAAGCTAGCACTTAATAGAAAAAATGTATTTTATAACTATTTCTTCTAATGCTGGTTCTGATGTAACTTATATAAACTTTCAAGTGCAGTGGAAAATGATTGATCTAATCTATATGATACAGTTGGAATGTTCTGCTGTAAAAAATACGAGCTATTGATCTGCGGAGATTCTAATTTAGATTAGTTTTGGGGTGGGGGAAGAGTAATAAATTGAAACACTCTTTGCAGAGATCACATTCTGAATGGCATATCAAGAAGTTAAAATTGCTTGGTCAGCACTGATTTTTACCTCAGATGTGATTTCAAGGCCACAGTCCAGCTGAACTGGTCTTTACAGATAATTCAAGTTAGGGTATTTTGTTTTATTGCATTGATAACCTCCCCTTTCTTCCACCAATAAACACAAGGCCTCATATAGGAGTTCGTTAGGCGGTTCAGTGAAAGGATAAATTAGAGGAATTTATTTCCTCTATTTGAATGGCAGGAAATTCATTCCTAGGGTGCTTTATCATTAGTAGTTCGCTTGTTGCTGCCGGTTTGGTTTGCATTTCGCCAAACTGGCAGCCGGTTCTGTTTCATGTCAGTTCACTTTTTGTTATCTTCTGCTTCTATAGTTTTGTTTGTTTCCCCAAAAATGTTATTGTTCTCATTCTTTCTACCAAAATCCCTACCAATGTTTTTGTTCTTTCTACTTGCCTGTGTGTTTTCTATTCAAATGTAAATGAGGCAGGTAATTGCCCATTGAGTACATCTCTCACCTCAGGCTTACTGTCTGTCCTAGGACAGTCAACTAATCTGCCCCCCACTGCAATTAAAGGAGGCTTGTCCAGCTGAATTTTTTTTTCCAGCTATATGATGGAAGTTTGAAAGTTGTAAACTTCACTCACAGGCTGCTGTGTTCTTGTCCTTACATTTAGCCTTTTTGAAAACCAAAAAATGATATTTCTGGATCCACTATTGATATCACAACAATGGTGACCATTTTTAAGGTTATTTGTCTTCCTCCCTCCTCCTCCCATGGCCCTGGGTCATTAAGCAGATGTATCTGACAGACAATGGTATAAAATGACTGCTGTGCCTGTGAGGTAAAAAACAGATAAAAGGGGGAGACAGGTGATGAATAAAACAATGAATGTTAATGGCTACCATCATCATCTCATTGACATAGAAATTAAAGGAAATATACGTTTCAGCTGTGTAGATTGAAGGTGTCATCAATAACAATGTCATCATGCTTACTGCTGTTTTTTTTTAAAAAAAAAAATCTGCTACCAGGAAAAGCCATGGAAGCTCGTAGCATACATGATCAATCTGCAAAGATAATGAATATGTGAACTACAGGGTGCCGAGTTTGACTTCAGTGAAATTCTGCCTCATCCCTTCTTACCATTCAAAATCAAGAGAAACATTTAGAGCCAACTGGGCGGTCTGTACAGATGGAAAAGTGAGTCACGAATGTGGAGACAGACAGACAGAGACCCAGAAAAAGACATTTGCACACTGGGGTGTCCTGAAATACATGGGGTAGCTTACTTTATTTATTTATTGAAAATTTATAGACTATACGTTCATTAAAAAAACAGCAAGTCAGTGTACAGCACACAAAATTACTAGATAAATAAAAAAATCTGTAAATACTGGTTGGTAAAAGGAAAATGCACATTGCAGGCCTGTCTGAATAGCAGTTTTTAGGAGATGTCTAAAAGAAGCAGGGGTGATTCCTGCCAAACTTCTGGCATGGGAGTTCCACAGGGCCTGCCACATGAAAGGCTTGGCCTCTAGTAAAGGCCAGCCAAATCTAAGGGCATGTGGAATCACAAGAAGTGCCCCTTCAGAGGATCTCAGTGATCGAGGCAGAGCATGAGAATCAGATGGTCCTTAAGTTACTTTGGGTCTAGGTTGTTTAGGGCTTTGTGAATTAATACAAGAACCTTGAACCTGGCCCAGCAGCAAATTGGCAACCAGTTCAGCTCTCTCAGCAGAAGGGTAACAATGTTGCCAGTAGCCTACTTCTGTGAGCAGTCTGGCCAGGGGCGTCACTACTGGGGTGCGGAGGGTGCGGCCCGCACCCGGGTGTCACCATGAGGGGGGTGACACCCAGAGCCACCCCACCCCGCGCCGTTGCCCAGCAAGGCTGCTCCAACTCCTCCTCCTCGGAGGTGGGCAGGCGGGAAAGACTGGGAGCAGCGTTGGCGGGGTGAGGGAGGAGTGCCGGCGTTCCCAGGCTTTCTCCGGCTGGGTGCCCCTCCGGCACGCGCCCTCCCAGGGGCATGGATGGGGTGGCTGGCCTCGAGTGCACACGCGCGCACGCTAGCCCGGCCACCTTGTCCATGCCCCTAGAAGGGCGCACACCGGAGGTCCGCACCCCCCACACACTCCCGCTAGTGACACCGTTGAGTCTGGCCACTGCATTCTGCACTAGCTGTAGCTTCCAGATGCAAGGGTAGCCTCACATAAAGCACATTAATCTAAAGCATTACCCAGGAACTCACAGTGCAGACAAGACTTCAGATCAGAGTGCCCAAATCCAATGTCTGTTCCTTAAAAAAGACTTTGTTTACTCAGACCTTTTCTGATATTCAGCAGGGCTTTCCTGTTCAGCTATTGATTTCAGTTGCTTTTAACTGATGGATTTTTATAATGTATTAGTTATATGGGGGGATGAGGGGGGGGATTGTAATGTTTTATGATATTTGTAAAACGTTTAGAGGTATTTGTTCTAAAAATGTCAACTGGTATAGCAATTATCTAAATCAATAAATAACTAATTCTCTGCAGAAATCCCATGGGAGATTCTCTCGGCAGGGATTCAAGTACACAAAAAGGTTTGCTCTGTCACCCTGGTGCAACCAATCTACTCAAAAAAAACACAAAACAGACATTTTGCGGGTTGGAAAATGATGGGGTAATGCATTGAAAAGTGTGGAATGAATGAATGATTAACAGGAAGGCATGAAAACACCACACATGCAAACGAGGATGAACGCTCAGTGTCATATAATCAGTGGAGGCTTCTCCACTAGGGCAAGCGGGGCAGTGTCCCACCAACCTCAGTCTGTTCTCAGCCAGCTCCCACCTGCCTTCTTTCTTACAACCCGTCCAGTGGGGTAGCACTGCCAGTCAGCGTCCTCCTCCTCAGTCTCAGTGTTGCTTTTGCAGAACTCAACAGAGAAGATGGGGACAAAACTAGAACTAGTTGGCTCTGCCTCTCATTGGCTCTGCCTCCAGCTACTGTTTGGGCTCCCTGCCTTCCATCCCACCAGTCCCAATGGGCACAAGCCACCACTGCAACGAACCACCCTGTAAACAAATCAGAACACATGCTCACTATAGACCTGCCATAGTCTAACCACCAGTAAGCTTTGTGCAAGCAAAGGATGGATGCTGAATGAACAGATCGTTTGGAAGAGCCCCATATCAGTGCAATATGAGAACCACAGTTGCCTGTCTTACATGTCTCTCCAATATGTTGAGTTAGCATTTATTCATTCATTTATTTAATTCAATTTATAAGACACCTAATGAAAACTGTTCACTATTCCCCATAAACTATATCTATATCTATATCTATATATCTGTATCTTTATCTATATCTATATCTAGCATTCCAGTTTGCAGCTCTGAGATGAATTTATTTGGACTTGGTAACTGGTAGTGACCATGTCTTTGCTCCCTGCTGTTACAGTTAAATCTCCTTCTCCAAAGAAATCCTCCTTTGGTGCTTTCAGTGCTTGCCAGTGCTTGTCATCATCAAACTGAAGCCCTTTGTTAAAAAGCTTAATATGCTCAACAAAATTGGAGTAGCCTAAAAGCCTACTACAATGAGATAGCAATTTATCAGTTTAATAATGGTGTGCTTGCAGGAGAGGGTAATAAAGATGTTATGCTTTAAATGAATGTTTTGGTGTTTAGTGGACAAGTGGTCTGTTCATCAAAACCAATCATGCAACGTAAACTCCCAAACCTAAATAGAGAGCTAGTTATTTGAAGGATGAAAGACCTGGTTGTAGTTTACTAGTAATTAAATATATATATATATATACAGCTCTATATGCTCGATGTGCATGCATGTGGGCACATGCACACACACTAACAGCCTTAAAGTTGCTGCTGAAAGAACTGGAGCTCTCTCAGATCTTTATCCAAGATCTATTTCACATCTAATTTTAAAATGGGATCATGCAACCTTTTTGATGCTTTATCTTGTTCCCAGCTCTCTTTCCAAAATAACTTCATCTCTTTCTATCACAACTGCTTGTGTAGCAAGGTGAATCAAAGGATGCTTCCAAATGGAGGGATTGAGGGTTGTGTGACAACCATTTCAGTGCTACTACCACCACAAGACTAGAGTTGTCAGTTAGCCAGTATTTTACTAGTCAGACTAGTAAAACTGTGTACTGGTAGGTGACCAGTACTGCCCTGGGCTCCTACTGGAAGGAAGGGAGGGATATAAATCTAATAAATAGATAAATAATTATCAACAAGTGTGGGGAACCTTTGGCCCTCCAGATATTGCTGAACTACAACTCTTATCATGCTGGACCATTGGTCATGCTTGCTAGGACTGATGGGCATTGTAGTTCAGCAACATCTGGAGGGCCAAAGGTTCTCCACTCCTGCAGTACCAGACTCTTTAAAATTCAAATCCTGCTTCAGATGAAGCACCCTGGACAGCTCCATAAAAGTTCAGACTAAACTCCAGAGTGGATTCCACTGACTCACTTACATGGAGCCACCAGCCACCACTACATATAGGGTCATGCTGTAAAGTTTCTTTAATTGGGTGACATTCCCTAGTTGAAATGAGACTTCCTCAAAACACGCAATGAATTCTTATAATGCAGAGCTTAATAGTTAAGTTACTGATCAGGGAAGCTCTACAGAAAAGAGAAGAAAGCTATAAAACCCTAGCTTCTTTTCCATTGCAGAAGTAATTGAATGAGAAAATGGGGCTGAATTTGTGAGTCATCTTGCATTATCATCAAGGCTTCACTTGGGAGTTGCTGAAAATTCATTATAAGACATATTTGAACATAATTTAAATGGAACTTGCATGTAGCTGGCCAAATACCTAAGCAGATTTGCTATTTACCTTATTTTAAAAAAATGTTTCTTGGCTGACCATTGTCTTTTTAAAACAATTTATATGCTCTTGAAGACAAAAATTGTGTGAAAGGACAAAAGGTACAAAAGGAAAAATGGGGGGGGGCTGGGAGTGGGAGATATTCTGTTTTTCCCTGGAATGAACTGGGAAGGTATCTACTTCTAATCAAGGACAAGCCTGGAGCATATTGTTATGAGCGTGGGGGTTGGGATGGATGATTCCTGTGGGTCCCCTTTCCAGCCTCTGATTTGGAATCCTGTGCCTTGGAATGAGGAACTCTCTGCTGGTCAAATGAGTCTTTTGTTAACCAAATAGATTGGCCAGGTAAGATAATTGGCCGTTCAGTTGCCTTGCAACAGTGAATGGGCCAGGAAGACCCTTTTGTCATTGAAACTCTGCAGGAAAGCCTCTCCCCCACTCCTGGCAGCTAGCAGAAGTTGTGCTTGTAGTTTTAGTGTGTCTAGAGAATTGTTGGGAACTGGAAGGCAGGCAGAGAGAGACTGGCTCTCTGCACCATGGCCTTTGGGGTGCCTCCTGCAACCCAGATGGAAAAGCTGGAAATTGGACTGGTGATGCATTGAACCCCTCCATTCTGAAGCTGAGGTTGGAATGTGTGTAAATAAATAAACCATATTTCATAAAGATACCTCAGTCTCCGCTGACCTTCTTCCCAAAGGAAACCAAACCCCTGGAGGAGTGCAGGGACCCCCGAAATCTCACCGCTTGGAGATTGGGGGAGGCGTGCAACAATATTTTATTTCTTTGAAAGGAATTAAATATATCCCAGTCAAAGAAGAATCATGAGATTTATACTGATATTTTATCATCTGTATCCCTGCAGGCCCCATCAGTTCTCTTGTCTATAGATTGTCATTTTCTTCCTTAACTCAGACTTGCTGCTGTCTGATTACAGTTAACTTCTGATATCATATTTATTTTAAAGTTTAAAATAATTGAAACCCCAGGCCTTATGGCTGCTAATGCCTTTTCACTCAGTGCCACCATCTGTTGTATTTTTCTAAACCAACAGAGTTCAGACTTATTACCGTAAGGGAAACTTCCCTTCAACAGTCCATCTGTAGCACCACCCTTGCACCTTGCAATAGTGCCATGTCAGTGCACTGCGCACACATGCTTGCCATCACCCCAGATGGAAGCAGGGGCATCAACATGCCCCCGTCATCTTGGGGATGGTAGGCATGCATGCACAGCATGCTAATCTACTGATGTGCCCAGGCCTATTCAAGCTCCTAGAGGTGGCATCAGTAGTGCCGTTGCTGCCACCTTTGAGGGCCCCTGCAGTCTGGTGCCCAAGGGCCCATTGCAGTCTGGTGCTAGCACTAGCAGTCAGTGTAGATAGTATTGAACTAGAGGGACTTATTGGTCTGACTCAGTATGAATATAGATTTCTAGATCCCAGAACTGGTAACCTGTCAGAAGATGTTTTGGACTGGTACACAGTGTCTTGCTGTTTAACACTATGAGTTATTGAAACATTGGAAAGGGCAGGAACAATCGGGAAGCTTCTGCACTGGTGTTTGATTGAAGGCCACATTTGTACTGCAGGGTGTGTAGCTGTTGAACTTTGCCCTGTACATCCCAGACAGTTGCAGCCTGTCCTTCGCCTCAATATGTTCTCCAAGAAATATGGACACATGGAATCAAAAATAATTCTCCAAGAAAAGAAGGGACCATAGAAACAAATTAAAAAGGATATCAGGCAGAGACAGGTAATCTGTAAGAAGAAGAGGCCATTTTCAGGGTGCAGATAATGAAAGCAAAGAAAAAGTAAGATATGAAATATCACTCAGATGAGAAGCCAGAATGACAACTGTGGATAGATTTTTCCTTTGCAATGTTCTACCACCTCTTTGACTTTGTTCTCACTCTGGGAAAAATTATGCAGCTGGTAAAACTTGGGTACAGCTGGCAATTACTGTCACTAACTGGCAAGAATATAGAATTGATGTGAAAAGACTCCAAAGTTCAGTGGTGCCAAACGATTCTTCCATCAAATGCATTATAGAACAAAAGAAGACTGCGGTAGAAAGCTTCCTTCAGAAAGCTGCCTCTTGTATCCCCTTTAATTAAAATGATAATTGCATATCTATTTATTCTCCAGTGACTATAAATATTCTATAGACAAGACTGAGGTGCATACATACTGTAGCTGCCATATTTGGTCTGGTACACATATAACCTCCATTTTACAATGTTGGAAAGAACAGGCATGATTGGGAAACCAATCCATTGATGTTGTAATGATGTTTGATTGTCAAGTGGGGGACTTCCACGCCATACATTTAAAGCAGTCTTATATCACTTTAACAGTCATGACTTCTGGGAACTGTAGTTTGTTAAGATTGCTAACCTCAGAGACCTACAATTCCCAGCACTCTTAACAAACTACACTTCCTAGGATTCCCCATGACTGAAAGTGGTATAAGATTACCAATCATCATCACCATAGGTTGTATCCAATGCTAGTCCTATTCAGAGTAGACTCACTACAATGAGTAAGACACAAAAACAAGATATGCAGATTGCAACCTCAAAAGGAAGCCTTAGGCACAGATTTGGGTAGGAGTAAAATATAAGTACTGCTAAAATGTATACAAATATAATATTCACGTTTAATCTTATAAAAGTATAAAAATTCACTAAATACATGAATGAAATTTCTAAAATACAGTGACTATGAACAAGGTCGGCATCAGACTGCAGCAGGCCCTTGGGCATCAGACTGCAAGGTCCCTTGAAGGCAGCAGTGGCGAAATGGCACTACCACTACTGCGGGGTTAAATAGGCCCAGCTATGTCAGTGGATTAGCATGGTATGTGCACATGTCTCCCATCACTCAAGATGGTGGGAGGATGTTGTCACAGCCATTGTACGCCGGTACAGGAAACTGTATGGCCAGCCTGCGCCAATGACACAGGGGGGTTGCCTGGGAGGGTGGCTTCTGCTCCCCTGGCATAGATTATGGAGTAAAAACCACACCTGCCCAGCACCAGCACCAGGGGCCCCTCTGAGCACCAGGGGTCTTCAGCAAGTGCCCAATCTGGCTGCCTGCTGGCACCAGGCAGACTATGAACTCAAATGTCTGGAATGGTGCCTTAACATCAAGCTGATGTGTCAAACAATGAAAGGTTTGAATGATGGAGATGAAATATGTTTAGACCTCCAAGGGTCTAAACAGCAGCAGTCAATATGTTTGTCACACACAATATTGTCACCAGACATTAATCACTTGGCTGATCTATACAGATTTATTGAGTTGTCTAATCATTTTTTAATGTAAGTTGCTTTGAGTTTTCAATTTGAAAAAAAGTGACTAATAAATATAAAAAATAATTATTTCCATAAGATTACTGTGCACACATGATAAACTTGGAGATGTACAAGATATTATAAGGAGGTGGTATCTTTCAATTAGTGCTCAAACACATCTGTTTTAGGACATCCTCCAGATTTCTGATTACTGTATTTATATCAGCTATCTACCATGGCGGGTCCACACCATACATTTAAAGCACATTACAACACTAGAACTCGTGAACATTCAATGGGCTGAATGTTGGAAGATTCAGGACAGACAAAGAAGGACAAACTATGCAATTTGCTCCCACACGAGGCAGTGATGGCCACCAACTTGAATGGCTTTAAAAGAGGATTAGACAAATTCATGGAGGATAAGGCTATCAGATGGCTGTGCCATGCTGCCATAGTCAGAGGCAGTATGAAAACCAGTTGCCGCTAGTTGGCCACTGTGAGAACAGGATGCTGGACTAGATGGGCCACCAGCCTGATCCAGAAGGCTCTTCTCATGTTCTTATTTAAAGCACGTGGCTTTCCCCAAAGCATCCTGGGAGCTGCAATTTCCCCCCTCACTGAGTTACAATTCCCAACGCTCTTAACGAACTACATTTCCCAGGATTTGTGGGAGGAAGCAATGTGCTGCAAATGCATGGTGTGGATGTGATCCGTGACTCGGTTCAGAAAACAGCAGATGGCATGATAAAACCTCTTCCTTGATGGTATTCAGCCAGCAGATCGAATACTATAAAATGAGCAGGTTGGGGGAAAAGGGAAGGCTACAGCACTTCTCACTGAAGTCTAGTTTTCTGTGGGCACACTTCCCTCCCCTCTTTCTTTCTTCCTTTTTTCTTTGTATTCTCAACCTTCAGGCATGTGATTTCCCTCCTCCCTAGTCAACCATGATGCAGCATCTGGACTGAAGTGCTACAGTGCCAGGAGCATATTTATACCTCATTTGCAGTTTATGTGAATGATGCCTACCTGAAATAATGTCCCTTGATATTGGGAAGATAATCCTGTGTGCTTCCCACTTGGACACTATTTCTCCTCACCCCCTGAGTGTTTGAGGTTAGAGGGCCAGAATATTAACCACCACTTAAGTGACCTTGATTAGTCACAACATGTCCAGTCTTAATTGGTTGAAAAAGCTCATTAGGTTTCAACTGTCGGTTCAATTGACTAACAGTGCAAGGGCACAGGTCTATTACAGCTAAGCCAATGATTTTTAAACTTTCTGCCTGTGGGGAGCTCAGCTTTCCATGTCCTCTTTACTGGCAAGAAATCCCCTGAGCATCTGCTATGAAAAGCTTGTGTGTTGCAGAGCATTCTGGGACATAGTCTAAGACTGTGGTGTGCAACTTAGATAAGTCTGAGGGCCACTTTTACAATTTTGTTCATCAATCCAGAGGGCTGCATTGCTAAGTTAATGCAGAAAACCATTTTTGTTGCAATTTTCACTCAACATTTTCTTTTTTAACGCATTTTCTGCTAATCCTCATTTTCTCTCTGCAAAGCACACACTTAACTCTGGCAATCAGCACAGGTCTCACTCAGCTATTCTCTCTGGCTGCATTTACACCACACATTTTTCCTCTATTATCCCACTTCAAACAGTCATGGCTTCCCCCAAAGCATCCTGGGAACTGTAGTTTGTGAAGGGTGCTAAGAGTTGTTTGCCACCACACCAAAGAAGACTTGTGACACATATATGGGGAAATGTTATATTTATTAAAATATAACACATAATCAATCAAATTCAAATCAGCCAATTAATGAATATCAAATACTTCGGGCAGGTGAGGCTCAACCTATCTATGAGGGTATAGACCCTCCAAACCAGGAAGCAAGTCAGTCACATCGTACTGCAACTCCCCAGTCAAGGATGTGGGAAAACTTCTCCCTCCTTGCAATTGGAGTCAGGTATGTGGTTCCAACCTCCGCATCCTGGCCCCGCTGTACAGGCGTTCACCATGATGCGCAAGCCGGTCCCACGTGGACACTCCCCAGATCCACACCAGACATTACGCCTTGATGTTTCACCAGGGGGTGCCCTTTACCAAAATGCCTCATCCACCTCAATTTTAACCCCAATTACCTCACCTGCCCGAATTCGACGCCAGCCAAACCGGAATCACCACGACCCGCCCAGACAAGCCAATTGAATCAAACCCAAGCAGTATGGAGTAGGCAAAACCAAAGACATTCTGAACTCAGAATCTCCAAAAAAAAATTCCTACTCAGCCCCCTCAGGCGACTAGCAGAGCCCATACTGACAAGGGAGGGGTGGGTGGGTGCCGCAAAGCAAAAAAGGCGCGTTCTTAGGGAGGAGCAGGCTATATATAGCTGCTCAACCCTTTCCCAATTGGTCAAGGTGCACCACCTGACCAATTACAAATTTTTCTCGAACCTTCCCGAGTCTTCCCAGAAGTAGGGTGGTGGCAAACTCGCCCCTTGCAAAAATGCAGGAACGTTATAAAAGTTGTTAGAAGACCCCAATTTCCCTCACAGAGCTACAGTTTCCAGAGTGGTTTAACAGCCAATCCTTCTTCCCAGAGAACTCTGGGAACAGGGTTGCCTTACAACTATCGGCACCCTTCACAAACTAACCTTCCCAGGATTCTTGACTGTTTGAAGCAGAATAATAGTATAAATGTATGGGGTGAATGGGGCCCTAGTCAGGCAAAAGCCCTTGAGGAGGGAGGGAGTCTGCAGTACAGCCAGTGGGAAGTGTGGCCTGGGAGTGAGCTGTGTGGCCTACAGAGAGTCCTGGGGGCCAAAGAGAGGGGTGCGGAGGGCAACATTTGGCCCCTGGGGCTGAGGTTCCCCACTCCTGGTATGGACAGTAACGAACTAGGTGGACTAATGATCTTATCTAGTAGAAGGCAGCTTCCTAGGTTCCTAGGTCACGTTAGGTGATCTTCTGGTAAGCCACAGAGCAAATAGGTGGTGGAACAATAATTTAAACTCAAGAGTCCAGCTTCCCTATCTCTATTTGTAATGATTCCTTTGTACTTGTACTTCTGGTAGTGGTGAGAGTGTTGTTGTTTTCTCAATGCCAATGTCAATAACTGTAATTATTTATTCATCATGTCTTGAGCTCAGGCTAATGAAAATCCAATTGAAAGTTGACAAAGGGCAGATAAGAGTCAGATTAACTGGTAAGACAATTAATGTTTGCTTCTCAGTCTCAAAGGAAACAAAGGAGAGAGGTTCAAGCTGAGAATCAACAAACAAGCAAAAAGCGCTCACCAGGACCAAAAAATGTTTAAAACTTAATACTCTGTTGTGCATTTTCAAATAAGAACATAAGAACAGCCTGCTGGATCAGGCCAGTGGCCCATCCAGTCCAGCATCCTGTTCTCACAGTGGCCAACCAGGTGCCTGGGGGAAGCCCGCAAGCAGGACCCGAGTGCAAGAACACTCTCCCCTCCTGAGGCTTCCGGCAACTGGTTTTCAGAAGCATGCTGCCTCTGACTAGGGTGGCAGAGCACAGCCATCATGGCTAGTAGTCATTGATAGCCTTGTCCTCCATGAATTTGTCTAATCTTCTTTTAAAGCCATCCAAGCTAGTGGCCTACTGCATCTTGTGGGAGCAAATTCCATAGTTTGACTATGAGCTGAGTAAAGAAGTACTTCTTTTTGTCTGTCCTGAATCTTCCAACATTCAGCTTCTTTGAATGTCCACGAGTTCTAGTATTATGAGAGAGGGAGAAGAACTTTTCTCTATCCACTGTCTCAGTGCCATGCATAATTTTATACACTCCTATCATGTCTCCTCTGACCCGCCTTTTCTCTAAACTGAAAAGCCCCAAATGCTGCAACCTTTCCTCGTAAGGGAGTCGCTCCATCCCCATGATCATTCTGGTTGCCCTCTTCTGAACCTTTTCCAATTCTATAATATCCTTTTTGAGATGAGGCGACCAGAACTGTACACAGTATTCCAAATGTGGCCACACCATAGATTTATACAACGTTATTGAACCTTCCTTGGTGAAAATTATGGGGGAAAGCTCTTCTGGATGTATCTGGGAACTGCCTCTCTCTTCCTCTTCTGCGTGTGCCAATCGTGCAACTTTCTGCCTGAAAAAGATCTGTTGGAATTCCCCAAAATTCCTGAGTGCAATGCAGTCAGTCATGGGCGCTTCCCTGTCTGGTTCCTGTCCAGTGGCAATTCCCAGGCAGTTCTGAGCTTGAGAATACTTATTTATCTATTTTAAATGTTTCTATCCTGCCCTTCTACCCTCACTCAGGGCAGCTTACAATAAAATCGCACCCATACATAATAAAATTGTACACAATAAAAAACACAAAAACATTAGAGCAAATTAAATACACAACCAACCATAATAATCCAGTTCTTTCTCTCCCCCACCATAGTGTGAACCAGATCATTTCTCTCCCCCAACCACCTGGTTCTTTTCCCCCACCCCCCACCCCTTAGACTCAGTCAGTCTGGAACAGGAACATGGGAACATAGGAAGCTGCCTTATGCATCACACAATCAATCCAAAGTACTTCCTTTTGTCTGTCCTGAATCTTCCAACATTCAGCTTCTTTGAATGTCCACGAGTTCTAGTATTATGAGAGAGGGAGAAGAACTTTTCTCTATCCACTTTCTCAATGCCATGCATAATTTTATACACTTCTATCATGTCTCCTCTGACCCGCCTTTTCTCTAAACTAAAAAGCCCCAAATGCTGCAACCTTTCCTCGTAAGGGAGTCGCTCCGTCCCCTTGATCATTCTGGTTGCCCTCTTCTGAACCTTTTCCAACTCTATAATATCCTTTTTGAGATGAGGCGACCAGAACTGTACACAGTATTCCAAATGCGGCCGCACCATAGGTTTATACAACAGCATGATGATATCGGCTGTTTTATTTTCAATACCTTTCCTAATTATCGCTAGCATGGAATTTGCCTTTTTCACAGCTGCCGCACACTGGGTCGACATTTTCATCGTGCTGTCCACTACAACCCCGAGGTCTCTCTCCTGGTCGGTCACCGCCAGTTCAGATCCCATGAGCGTATATGTTAAATTCAGATTTTTTGCTCCAATATGCATAATTTTACACTTGTTTATATTGAATTGCATTTGCCATTTTTCCGCCCATTCACTCAGTTTGGAGAGGTCTTTTTGGAGCTCTTCGCAATCCCTTTTGGTTTTAACAACCCTGAACAATTTAGTGTCATCAGCAAACTTGGCCACTTCACTGCTCACTCCTAATTCTAGGTCATTAATGAACAAGTTGAAAAGTACTAAGACACTAATTGTATAGCAGACCAGCCATTTTACTTGTCTTGTTTAAGATACTTAATACCAAGAGTGCTAAATGTAAAATGGTGACCAGTATTTGGACCTCTTAAATCTCAACAACATACTGTTATGGACACCGCAATGTCCCAGCAGTGAGAATGCTCGGGGGGGTCCAGCATATGCCTAGGTTTGGTTTACTTAGAATGAAGGTCACTGAGACTGTGCTGTCTTTGTGATATTTGGTTTCTTTACACATATAGGCTAAGTGTAAGATGGAAAGAACTGCAGCAGTAACATTCCAACAGATCTTGCTCCCCCATTAGGTTTGGGGTGTGTGTGCAAAGTCATAACTCTGGATTCAGCACAGAGATCAAGGCAAGCTTTTGTATCTCTTCCCAGCCCAGTTCAAGATGAGGCTGACACCTGGTCTATTGTTCTTTTACACACTCTAATGATGATACTTCAGGCTGGGGAAGGAGCCCCCTTTTGCCCACCTTTTGGAAACACTGCAAGATTTGGAGAAGTGTGAATTTTGAAGGATGGCTGTGTTTCAGTTTGCTACAGTTCCCAGAGTGATTTAACAATCAATTCATCATCATCCTGCTTCCCAGGGAACTCTGGGAATTGTAGCTCTGGTAGGGGAATAGGGTCTCCTAACAATTCTCATTATACTTAACAAACTACAGTTCCCAGGATTTTGTGTGTGAAGCCATGACTTGTTTAAAGTAATATAACAGTGCTTTAAATGTCTAGTACAGATGCGGCCAAAGTGATCCAAATGCCTTATAAAAAGTGAGTGAACAAAGAGTGAAGTTCCAGAGTAAACTCTAGTGTAGATTGGCTCCTGTTATTGCTGGACTACAGCTCCCATTGTCTGTGTCATCTGTGGGCTACCCTTGGCTTAACAGAAACAAGTGTGCTACCTGCTCAAATAAGTGAACAAGTTTGATTTGGAATCTTTTCTAGGGGACAGCAACTACCTTTTGGCCCATTTTGGCCTATTGGTGCAAGGAGGCTTATTCAGTGTGGCTCCTACTGTTTCTTCTTTAGCCAGAGGTTGATGGTTGTGCACAGGATGAATCCATGTCTGACATCAATCCGGTCACTGTAGAATCATAGAGCTGGAAATCTCTAGCAGGTGACTGTCCAGCCTCTTCTTAGTCCTCCAGCAAGGGAGAGCCTACAAACCTTTGAGACTAGATGGACCAATGGTCTGACTCAGTTCCTATGTTGCTATGTACCAGTTCAATTTCCTGTGAGGCTGAGTCCTGAATGATAACCTGCATGTGTGGGAAGACTGAGCACATTTTAACAAGATCTCTGGTCAACAGTTTGTTTACAACACAAGATGGCAGCACCTGCCTAGGTTTCAGAGATAAAAGTGCCACAATAAAGTGTGTGCCATTTCCAGTCATATTATCACAATCAATAGATAGACAAAAATTATAAAGGTCACCCTTCTCTTTCCCTAATATGTATGTATGTTTCTAATGAAAAACGATCCATATTGACTGTGGTGTAATAGATGGGAACAACAGGGCATTAGGTCATATGAGTCAACTGAAAAGAAATTCTGTAGATGCACAGAGGCACTTTATTATCATTCTCCTCATTATTTCTTCATATGTGTCAAAGTGAAGCCCTAACAATGGAACAGGCTTTAATGCAAAGCCTTGGTGAGCTTTGGCTCAAATTAAACCACAACTATCGAGGCAACAACCCCTCCCCTTTCTAAATAATTCCACTGGGGATTTGCACACAATGCATTGTTTTGTTGCTCTTTGGTGTCTTTTCCTTTCCTCATCTTTTACAGCCTCTTCCATGACAATGTTTAAAAAAATCATAAAATTATCTCTAGAACTGTTGTCTAGAATTGTGTTGCAAAGGTTGCTGTTCAGCAACTCTCCTTTCTGTGCTGTCATGTAGTTTTTGCCTGTTTGCAGCCATTGTTTCCCCAATAAGCTGCTGCTTGAGTGCTTAAACAAAAAACCCCACCCTTTTTCATTAGCAATGGACAATCAGCAATCACCTAGTGAATGCAACAGCTTCATGACAGCAGCATCAGTGAGCATGTGTATTCTGATATGAATCAGATACAGTTAAGAGTTCATCATGTACTGCATTACTTTCAATTCAGTGTGCCTTCAGATGCATGTCAAAATGCACATCTCAGCTCCCCTCCAAACTAGGCAACTATGTTTATTTTTTTATTACATTTATACCCCGCCTTTCTTTTCATGATAGAAACCAAGGCACTTACATATGGTTCCCAGGTGGTCTCCCATCCAGGCACTGACCAGACCTGACCCTGCTTAGCTTCAACAGCGTGCTGTCCTCATGTGCCTTCAGACCATAGCCATGTTTAAATAGTTAGGGAACAAAGGAAGCTTGCTTTGTCCTGAGAAAGACCACTGGTCCATCTAACTGTTTACACCACTGTTCTTCAACCTTGGGTCCCCAGATGTTGTTGGACTACAACTCCCATCAACCCTACCCAGCTTAGCCAATAGCTAAGGATAATTAGAGTTGTAGTCCAACAACATCTGGGGACCCAAGGTTGAAAAACAGTGGTCTACACTAACTGGCAGTGGCTCTCCACCATTTTAGATGGTGGTCTTTCCCAGCCTTGCCTGGAGACACCATGGATTGAATCTGGGATTTTCTGAATGCAAAGCATTATGACCTATGGTCCTTCCCCGAGGGACGCGGTGAAGGATGATTCCTCCTTGACACCTGCATTACTTGCAAACAATTTCAAATCTTTTTCCAAAGGGCTGTGAAAAATCATTGAAACAGGGAACCAGTACATGCCCTTGACCAATTTTGCTTCACTCTACATTACATTTGGAGATAAGTCCAACCAATTTCCCTGGAACTGTCCTGCTCAGGGCGAGAGCCACGAGACGGAGGCAAAGGTGAAATCAATTCTTGTTTTATTAGAGTAAAGGATACATCAAAGGCAGCGCGCTTCATAGAACTCCCTATGCTAACTCACTACAATTCCCTAGCTAAACTCTACACATGCTCTGCAGCATATGGAGTAAGTTGACTCAGCTCCCTCATCAGGGAGCTGCAGTCTTAAATAGGAAAAGTCTTGGATCGTAGTCTCTGACTCCTTCACAAGCCCTGCCTCTGCCCCGTCCATTTCTCGCAACGTCAAGAGCTAGGTGAAGGGGAGCGTGCTTCCAAAGGCTCATCCGAAAGAACAGGCTCCTTAGTGACAGGCTCGAGGTCAGGAGGCGGAGAAGCGTTCAAAGCATCCTGAGAGCCGCTTGGTAAAGGGGGAGTCAACGCTCACTCCGGAACATCACCCAACGGCTCTTCTGGCATGTCTGGGGGCTGCACGTTGTCCTCTTCAGAGGCAACGCCGTCCGTGGGAACTGGCACAACATCAAACTCACTCCCCCAAGGTCTTGAGGAGACTCAACAACTACTGGATCCTCTGCGCCTTCTGACTGCTGGGGAACCTGAAACTCATGCCTTCCCCCTCCCTGGGCCTCGTGAGAGAGCTGGAGCTTAACAGGAACTTACTTCCAGATAAATAGGATTGCATCAATGAAGCCAGATTGCTGACAAGGACCAAGCTGTCTGAGCACATAACACCTGTTCTGGCACGCTTGCACTGGCTACCAATATGCTTCCGGGCCAGATTCAAAGTGTTGGTATTGACCTATAAAGCCTTATGCGGCACGGGACCATGCTATCTGTCGGACCGCCTCTCCCGATACGAACCCGCCCGTTCACTACGTTCTGCTACGAAGGCCTTCCTCCGGGTTCCGACTCATAGGGAGGCCCGGAGGGTGATGACAAGATCTAGGGCCTTCTCAGTGGTGGCCCCCGAACTGTGGAACAGTCTTCCCGAGGAGGTGCGCCTGGCGCCGACACTACTATCCTTTCGGCGCCAGGTTAAAACCTTCCTCTTTCCCAATGCATTTTTAACTTGTTATTGATTTCTTTTGTTGTAACTGACTTTTGATCGTTTATTGTTATATGTTATATGTTTTTATTGTATCATATTGTGTATTTTATTATATTCCTTGTTGTTCACCGCCCAGAGAGCTTTTGCTAGTCGGGCGGTATATAAGTGTAATAAATAATAATAATAATAATAATAATAATAATTCACACCATACATTTATTCTACTATTATTTCACTTTGGGCTTCCCCCCCCAAGAATCCTGGGAAGTGTAGTTTGTGAAGGGTGCTGGGAGTTGTTAGGAGAGTCCTTTTCCCCAATAGAGCTACATTTCCTAGAGTTCTCTGGGAAGGGGGACTGACTGATAAACTACTGGTGGAATGAGTAGCTCCTGTTCTCATAGTGGCCAATCAGATTCCTATGGGAAGCCCAAAATCAGGACATGAGCACAACAGCCATCTCTCCACTTGGGATTCCAGCAACCGGCATTCAGAGGCATAGCACTTTCAACACTGGAGGTAGAAAATAGCCATCATGGCTAACAGCAATTGATAGTCTTGTTTTCTATGAATTTGTCTAATTCCCTCTTAAAGCTCTCAAAATTGGCAGCCATCACCACACCTTGGTGCCAGAAAAGTCCATAGTTTATCCATTGTGAGAGGAAGTTCCTCCTTTTGTCTGCCCTGAATCTTCTAACATTCAGCTTCACTGGATGTCCCTGGATTCATGACAGAGGGACAAAGCAGTGGTGCAGTTAGGTAGTGTTAGATTCTGGACTTCCAGGCTTCATCCCTTTAGATGGTAATGTGCAATAGTTCACAAAAATGTGGTAAGTCTGCCCTCCTGAATTTGGAGGCCCTCCTGCTCCTTCTTCTGAGTGTGGTCCTGGACTTCTGCCCCAAAGACCTGCCCTGTATCCACCTCTGCAACAAAGAGCTTCACGGCTAACAAATTTATTGTAATATAACCTTTCCTGGGCGAGAGCCCACTTTTCAAACATGTTTGTCAGGACTGCAGCAGTAATCAATTCCATCTTTAATCTTAAGCACATGTGCCAGGAGGTTTATGCTGTTCAGTTCAGTTGGGTTTAGTACCGAGTCATCAGGAGTGGCTTGCTGGGTGGAGTGGAGCCAGGATGCTCCCGGCAGATAGATTGCTGTTCTTTACTGGGAGGGCCAAGGTGGCAAGGAGGCTGGAGTGGTGCAAATGCACGAATAGAAGCAATGTGGTGCTTCTGATGGTTTATTTGCACTGCAACAACTGCTTTTCTGCTCTCTGCCCCCTCATGGTGAGCAACACTGATCTACCTGCTGGGAAGCTAATACAGCCAGAGCTTGGAAAAGTTACTTTTTTTGAACTACAACTCCCATCAGCCCCAGCCAGCATGGCCACTGGTTTGGGCTGATGGGAGTTGTAGTTCAAAAAAGTAACTTTTGCAAGCTCTGAATACAGCAGCTCTGACTTACCTGGCAAGGCGCTTCTACAAGGAAGGATGGAAGAACAATTAGATCCAGTTTGCATTTAAAGCCAAATGAATATATTAGTGAAGATAACCTGCAAAACTGCATCGTATCAAAAGAAATTTCTTGCAAAAATGTGTCTATTAATCAAAACTGCACACAAAAATGTGTTTATTAGGATAAATTTGCGCTAAAATGCTGAAGATTGTTTATGAATTATTTATGAGGATTTCTTGTAAAAAAAAAAAAAAGCAAATTGATGCAGAAATTTGGAAAGCTGAATTTAAGATTGGAAAAATGAGAAACTGGGACAACTAAAGTTCACAGCTCCTTCCATCTGCAAATAAGCATTTTAAGGATCAGGTTCCCCAAAAACTCCTCAAGTTGCATGCTCAATCTATGGAGCAGGGATGGGAAACCTGTGGACCTCCAGATGTTGTTAGAGTCAAACTCTGATCATCCTGGGACAGAAGGGAATTAAAGAGTCCAACATCTGGAGAACTGCAGGTTCCTCATCCCTGCTATAAAGTAACCATCTTTTAAAAGGTCTGGAAGCAGAAGAAATGATATAGTTCAGATATTTGTTGGCAATAGTACATTGGCTTTTATTGTCAGGTCCAGGCTGCCATCGTTTATCATAAAGACAGCATAATTGTCTTTGAATGTTATAAAAGGTGAAATTCATTCTCCTGGAAATTAAAGAGAACACTGCAAAGCCTTCCTTTAAAGGAGAGGGGGCTGGTTGATACAAATGACACAAAGCAGGGCTTTAAATTTCTACCTATAAACCCAGAGTGAAGCTACTGAAAATTAGTCGGCAATGAAGACTGTAATAACCTGAAATTAGTTTAGGTATCCTTCCAATCTCGTTTTTCATGTTGTCGGACTATTCATCATGAAATGTGTTTTCTTCCATTGGCAGTATTTCAGCAGCCTACTCTCTGAATGAAAGCAGTAAAAGGACAATGAAATCACCAAATGAAGCACATGCTTTATCTTTCCAAAGAAGCAGTCCAGCAAAAGACAGAAAACAGAGAGCTGATATTAAAGTTTGCTTCTAATTATGCAGAATTTTGAAGAGCCGAGTTGCACATTCAGCAAAATTATGTGTTTAGAGGGAACCCTTTCCAGGCTATTTGACAGAGGTTTCCAACATGGCACCCACAGGCACAGATGCACCCACAGAGGCCTTTCCTGGTGTCTAGAGCGTCCTGTCCCTCCCAATGAAATTAGGCTTTTCATTTATTTATATTTTTTAGCACTGAATTTATATCTCATCTTTTCCTCCAAGGACTCCAGGTGGTCTACATGGTTTCCCCTCTCTCCATTTTGACCTCACAACAAGCCTGTGAGGTAGGTTAGACTGAGAGGCAGTGACTGGCCCAAGGTCACCAAATGAGCTTCATGACTGAGTGGAGATTTGAATCCTGGTCTCACTGGTCATTGTCTAACACTCTAACTACTTCACCATACTGGCATTCTGTTGTAGCCAACAGAAAAAGAACTAGAAGAAGTATTCTGTCGTAGACAATAGAAAACGTTGTGGTGTATGCTTAGTTGTGGTGTGTGTTGTCCATGACAGTTTGTTGGGTTTGCAAATAGGCCCATGGGCCCAAAAAGTTTGGTGATGCCTGCTCTAAGACTTTCAGGCTGAAGGGATCTCATTTTTCAATGCTTACCATGCTAAAAAAGTTCCATTCATATAGAAAGCAAGCACATCAAGTAGTATAGCCTTTTATCTGATACATTAGTCTTTTCCATGCAGATTTAAAAAAAAAATAAAAAGTGGGAGTGCACTGAAACATATGCTTTTCTCCCACCCGCAAAGTATTAAAAGTGTTACAGTCCCAGGAATGAAAATTTCCCCCTTGTGGCCTGTCACCCCAAACCTGGAGTAAGAGGTCACCAGCTGGCCAAACACCAGCAATGGTCCAAATCAGGGTAAAACCCAACCCAGAGATATGGTACACTGCACCACTCCTTAGGTCCACCCAGTCTGGGCCAGGTTACCTCCCAGACCCAGACCATTACAGGACACCCCAAGATTCTAGGACGCAAGGTCAAGTGCAAACCCCTTGCTCCAGAGCCTTAGGCCAAAATTACTCATTAGCAGATAGGCTTAGCAGTGAATGTACAGGAGATTTCTGAAAGACTAAACCGAATAAACCACACTACAGTAAATAAGAAAGCAGTTTATTAAAAAGTCAATTAAAAACAACAGCATATAGGAGAACCAAGGAAGTAAAGAAAATGGGTATAGGGTAAAAAGGGGGCTAAGGAGAAAACAGGTCAGAACAAAACAAGAAAAAAATATTTAACCTAGTTAGTACATACCAATGGAATCTGACTAACAACACTTCCCAAAGTTGGCACATCCAGAGGTCAGCATTCCGAAGCAAGGGCATGGCTCATCAAGTAAAGGCACAAAGAAATAAACTCAACTTATAACAGGATATTGGTTTTTTTAAAATGTGTTTTTAAATTTGTATATTTGTTTTTAATGTTTTTAATTGTAAACCGCCCAGAGAGCTTCAGCTATGGGGCAGTATACAAATGTAATAAATAATAAATAATAATAATAATGTAGCAACTGAGTATCTAATCAGGGGACAAACAAGCTAAAAACTTCCAGAACTGTAGCATCCCATGATCTCACACAGCTGGAACCAGTGTTCACCAGCTCATTTCTAATCCGCTTTAAGAGGCCCACTAGGAGATAACCCAGGTGGTTCTCCATTAATCCCAATTAGGAGAGCAAGGTGCTCTCACAGAGCCAACCAACTCCTTCCACAGAATTCTATACACCACCAAACTCTGGTCAAGGATAGCAAACAGGCCTTCATGATATGCTGAACGTGTAAATAAGCTCTTACTCCATTGTTTGAGTTCAAATGCCTACAACCAAGGATGGTGGCTGGTTAAATTCCAGCCATCCAGAAGCTATTTTATTGAACAGACTGTGATGAAAATTAAGAGTTTGCTCCATTTGTTTGCTTTTAAAGGAGCCTCATCATGTGCTGCTTGGCTGCAGGATTGATCCCTTCCTGGTAATTAAAGGCAAACCCAGAACTGTTGTCAATAGCTTTTGGCAGAAGGCTTATCCGCACACAGTGGAGGGTGGTCCATTAGGACGAATGGGGCACTGCCCCACCAACTTCAGTCTGCCCTCAGCCACATCCCCTCTGTTGAGCCCCAGCTCTCTCTGGAAGGGCGGGGGGGGGGAAGGCATGCGTTGCAGACGCCTCAACTGCCAGAAGGTGCGGAAGATCCAGCTGTTGTTGTGTCTATTCCAGACATTAAGGAAAGGAGTGTGTTAGATGCGCCGCCAATTCCCACGGGTGACCCAGCCCCCCTTGGGGACAGCGCTCAGCCTTCAACCATCCCAACGGATCAGTTAGGGGAGGATTCCGAAAGAGCAGTAACTCCTCCTTCACCAAGCCGTGAATTAGCAGTAACCCCCCTTCGTCCCGCAGTAACTTAGAGACACCTGACGCTTCTCAGCCCTCTACTTCCTGGACTGTTGATAAGGACCCTGTTTCGTCTGATGAGCCCATGGAGGCTTGCCCCCCCCACCTCGCTCTCGGCGGCGGGAAAAGCGTACCGGGCAGAGGGCGGGTGTGCGAAGGAGTGAGAGATTGCGCTCAAAAACTTTCCCTATATAAGTCTGCTGAGTATTGAGGGGGGCGTTGAGTCAACTTTCTTCTTATGTCACAGAGCATGTCAAGAGTGTAGTTAGGGATTCCTAGTGAGTTAATGTAGGGTTTTCTATGAAGCGCACTGCTTTTGTTGTATCCATTACTCTAATAAAATGAGATTTACTTGCACCAGCGTCTCAGTCTCCTGGTATCGACTCTGGACGGGACACCACCTGCCTGTCTTCTTATTTACAATCGGTCCAGAGGATGGCAGCTTCCTCCTCCTTAGTTTGAGTTTTGCCCTTGCAGAACTCAGCAGGGAGGAGGATGGGGGCAAAATTAGAATGAGTGGGATCCGCCTTTCATTGGCTGTGGCTCCACCTACTGTTGGCTTACCTGCCTTCTGCCTTACCAGTCCCAGTTGGCAGTGGCGGCTTCATGTCAGTTGGGGCAGTGGAATCTGAAGCACCTTGGACAGCTCTGTGAAATTTCAGACTAAAAGCCGGAGGGGATGCCACTGTCCCACTGACAGGAGCCACCAGCCGCTGTCCACACATCCAAAATAAGATAGAGCGTGTTTGGAAGGGTAGTGTTTCCACAGCTCCTAAATAAAACTTCTAGGGCTTCAGTGGCCTACACAGGTTCTTACTCCCTGCCCCCACTGCTCCTGGCTAGTAAAAACAAAATACATTTTGGAGGGAAAGGGGGGGAGCACTCTAGCTCACTGGCACAGCACAGACTTTGCATGCATAAAGTCATAGATCCAATTCCTGGCATCTCCAGGTGGGGCCAGGGAAAAAACCTCCTATCTGAAATCCTGGTGAGCTGCTACTGGTTAGGGTAGACAATACTGAGCTAGATAGATCAAATGTCTGACTTGGAATAAGGCAGCTTCCTGTATTCCAGAGGAGACAACTGCTGGTGCAGATTTAATACGTGAAGCTTTCCTGTCAAAGAGATAAATGGTAGAAACAACTTCACCTACTTAATTTCTGTTGTCAAGGAGGTGGTACAGCAGCAATCCCAATAAACACACAAAAAGAGGGAGGCAGTGTCAGTCCAACACATTTTGCTGCCTGAATGCCTCTCCATTTGGGCCAACACTTTCAAACAACATGGTGCCCTCTAGATGTTTTGGACTACAACTCCCATCACCCCTGACCATTGTCCATGTTCGCTGGGGTGATGGGAGTTGGAATCCCACAAGATCTGGAGGGCATCACATTATCTTCCCCCATTCAGACATCAGTTCTTGCCTTCATCTGTTGAGACAATGCCTATGTTTAGATGTTATGATAAACCATGGTTACTCATTATGGGAATGAGCCTAGCCTTCTGCCCCCTCTGGCACAGCCATAAGGTAGAGTTTGGAATGTTCACTTCCTTTTTCAGCTAAGCACAGCTTGCCATGGTGCCCAAGCCTAGCACATCTAACAGTTATCTTTAGATCCAAAATCCAAACTGTACCCAACCTTAACTATAGTTTGTTTGAAACAAGCCAACTTTAAACTCTTATTTATGAATGTGGCCTATTTCAACAAACCATAGTTAAGATTAACCACAAATTAGCATATGGATGTAAAGCTAAACTGTGGTTAGTTATAAGCTGAAGTGAAAGCTACAACAGAGGAAAGGGGGAGGAGGTGAGGGAGGGACAAGGGAGGCTACCCTTGTTCCCATCATGACAAGCCATGGTTTGTTGTGATGGCTGAATACTTCCACTACCTTCATTGGGTTAAACAATATTAAACAAGCGTTTTCATTTTAATAGTGTGTTGAAGCTGGGCACTTCTACTCTGAAGGAAAAGAAACTATGAGGGACTCACTGGAAATCCCCCTAACAGTTATATGCCCCCAAAGGAACTATTTCCTGCAAAGTGGTGTCTCAAATTCAGAATATGAACTTTCAAGGTTCTCTTTCAAGCTGGAAGTGCAAGAAAAAACAGAAAACAATAAAAATGTGGGAGGATATGTTGCATGATCTAAATCTGGTTGTACCATGTCTGCAGCAGAGGGAAATGTGTAAAATATGTTTGTGTCTATGTGAACTAACTGGAAAAAAACCCTTTCCAGGAAATTTTGGCTGCATACACAGTCACCATAAATTTTTCCAAGGAATCCTGCGAACTGTCGTTTGTTAAGAGTGCTGGGAACTGTAGCATGGTGAGGTGTAAACTACAGTTCCCAGGATCCTTTGTGAGAAATAATGTGCTTTAAATGTGTGGTGTGTACCCAGGCTTTGAAAGATCTTCCAGCTGGTTCACATGCTTACCTTGCTTAGAAGTATAAATGCTACTTCAGTTTTGCTTAAGCATTATTCCTTCATTCTAAGCCCCTCGCCTTGGAGTTCCATGGAAGCCACAAAAGGGTTACGCAGGGAATGAATCAGCGAGGCTATGAATAATGGTGTGGTTTCCTATTGGACGTTCTGGTTTTGCACCTTCAGTTCCTCCCTCGCATGGTTTCCAGGGCACCCAGAATCATTTTGTAAAGCTCAGTTAACCTTGACAAAGCTTTATCCTTCACAGCTGACACGAAAGCTAGACAAATGAAGCTACTTCTGACACAACTAAAAGGTTCCCTAATCTGCCACATTTAACCAGAAACATGTGAAAGCATTCATCTTTACGCCTTTTCCAATGAAAGTGACAGGGAATGTTTTGGCTTCATGGCCACAATGCCAGATAAAGCTGTTTAGGAAGCAGGAATGCTGCTGCTTATGGATGTTTCAGTCTGAGACTTCATTTGTTATTTCAGGTCTCTATATTTTATGTCCAGCCTTTTGTCAGCAGAAGTGGATGAATAAAGCAGATTGAACCCAGGAAGTGAAGGCCTGGCAAATTTTACTGAGACTGCTTCCAGATGACCTGTTTATTCAACATTCATCCTGATTTGTTTGCACAAAGTTTGCAAGGTTGTACAAGATCCACCATTTATTGAGCATTCATTCTGATTTGTTTGCTTATTGCAAACCTCCTTGGATATAGATATCACATCAAGCAATTGTTATCTCACACTTTCCAGTGCATTGTCTTACCATCATGTGGACAGCAGGAGGGGAGTGTGTTTGTCACACAAGAGTGCCAAAATCACTTTAATTGTGGGTTGAAAAGGTCTGGCTTAGTATTACATCTGTAACAAATCATGAGCAGTAACCAAGGTGTGCTCCTCTTGTGATTTGATTGGGGAAAACAAACCATGAGCCTGGATTCAGACAGAACACTTTGCCAAGCCATAGCTTGATTTCTGGTAATGCAGCAGCAGGAGCAAGGGAAGAGGGAAGCACCCACGATTTCAGCAATGTGCACCAACACTCTGCACGTTCACATTAAGCCATCGTTTACTGCAACGTGCAAAGAATACCTATGATAGGCCAGAGGACTTTAGGTCATGCCACAGATTAAGCCTGAGGCATTGCCTTCTTCTTTTGAGGGGTACTTCTTACACACAACACAAGGTGTTTACTCTGAAATTGCCATTCACTCACTTTTTACAAGCCATGGACATGATGACAATTTTTGTACTGTTCTTTGTTTTCCCCATGCTGCTTTGGTTTCTTTTGGGAGTGCATCTACTCCAGCATCTTGTTCGCACACTGGCCAAGCAAATGTGCACAGGAAGGCTGCAATCAGGATATGAGCGCAACCGTGCTTCCCCCGCTCACATTCTCCAGTAACTGGTATTCATCTTGTCTCTGTCACTTGAGGTACTTGAGGCAGGGAAAGGCTGTAACTAAGTGGCAGGGCATCTGCTTTGCATGCAAAAGGTCCCAGGTTCAATCCCTGCCTTCTTCAGGCAGGTCTGGGAGACATCCCAGCCTGAAACGCCGGAAAGTTGCTTCCTATCAGTGTAGGGAATACTGAGCTAGATGAACTAATGGTCTGACTCTGTATAAGGCAGCTTCCAATGTTCCTATACAGCCGTCATGACTAGTAGCCACTGGTACCCGTATCCTGCACAAATTTGTCTAATCCCCTTTTAAAGCCATCCAAACTGGTGGCCATCACTACATCTTGTAGTAGTGAATTTCGTAGTTAAACTATATGTGGTGTAGGGAAGGGAAAGAAATGCAATTCAGTTCACTTTTGAAGGTTGAACTTACCTAATTTGCACTTTCTGAAACAAGGTACAAAATATAGCCACCTTTTGAAATTTGCACTTCTCCAAATTTTGCAATGCATCCAGCCAAGTAACATGCAGAAAAATGTATATACTAGCATGAAATGTGCATATAAATGCATTTATTAGTAGAGATGTGAAGGCCTACAAGAAAAATTTCCCCCAATTTTTTGGATCAAAACCAAAAAAAGCTTTGGGGAGAAATAGGAAAAGCTTTTTTTTCTAAATTTTTCCATATTTCCCCAGGCCTTCACATCTCTCTATATTACTGCAAATAACATAAAATGCATTGTATTAGGGGAAATTGCTTTGCAAACATGTGTAAAAATGGAAATGGACTGTCTTCAAGTCAATCCCGACTTATGGCAACCCTGTGAATAGGGTTTTCATGGTAAATGGTATTCAGACTGCCTTCCTTTGAGGCTGAGAGGCAGTGACTGGCTCAAGGTCACCCCGTGAGCTTCATGGCTATGTGGGGATTCAAACCTGGTCTCCAAGGTCCTAGTCCAACAATACTCTGACAACTACGCCGCACTGGCTCTCGGCAAACATGTGTATATTAGGCAAAACTGCATACAAAAATGGTACATTAGGAGAAATTTGCACTAAAATGTTGATGAACTTTCATGAGGTCTTTTTTTTTAAATCACCAACTGATGTGGAGAACTAAACTTAAGTTTGGAAAAATGAGAAACTGAGAGAAAAAGGAATGGATATATTCACAAAAACCTAGTGCTATGTGAAGAAGTACTTTCTTTTGTCTGTCTTGAACCTTCCAAATTCCCCTCATGTAGAGCAAAGTTTCCAGGCAAGTTTGTATGGGGAGAGATGGTTCCTGAAATCATCTGGCCATACATCATTTTGGCACATTTTTTTTCACTATTAACATTTGAGATGGTGCTATTTTAGCCCAGGGCAGAGATTGACTTTGGTCCCTGCCAGGGTCCTTTGTTGGTCAGAAGGGCTGAGGAGATTATGATGATGATGATGATCATCATCATCATCATCAATTGCCTGCCCTTCATGCAAAAGTTGCAGGGCGAGTTGCAACAATTTTAAAATACAACATTAAAAACAACCTAAAATCCCAAAATAGGGATATAAAAATGGTTAAATGTCACTTACTCAAAATATCCAGCTAATTCTCTGGTGGCCTACCTCTGTATGTAATATTTTGAAATGAAAGGGGCTATAGATTTATAAAACATATTTTAGGGACTGTCAGTATACACAGCTTATAGAAGGAAGTGGATGAAAAGTTCTGTTTTTTTATTCAGTATTAACCCAAAAGTAATAAATAACTCTTTTTGCATGTCCTAATATTTGGAAACTTTATGTGAAAATGGTGTTGCTCTTGAGGCTCTTTTTAAGAAATGAAGGTACATGGAAACCATTTGCAAATCCTGATTAGTTTTTATCAGCCAAAGTGAAGCATACCCAAGCAGACAGAGAAGATAAATGCTGTTATTACCTTGAATCCCTAGCAGAACACCCAAAAATGCTGACAAGTCACTAATCTCAATAAAATACATATAAGTTAATTATAAGTGAAGCACAGGAGGCATCCAGAAGATTGCGATCAACAAGATTCACTGAATGAACACTTTGTTCTTTGCTGTTACAGAGACAAGGAATTCTCATTTCCATTCTCTCTCACATAATTATGGGCACTCAGGCCAGAAAAGGTGCAACCCAAGAAGAAATGAACCATTTTTCAAAACAAGTGTTGACAGAGTGTACTTTATACATTTATATTCCAACTTTACATTTATTACATTTGTCCCTGCACACTTTAGTTGGTAGATTAATGAACAAAGTTTTGCAAACACATTATATATAGTATAATAATAATAATAATAATAATAATAATACCGTGTTGCTCTTCGGTATAGGGCTAAAGGTCCTAACATTTTAATTAAAACCAGCAACAAAATGTTGCAGTGTATCCTCACTCATAAGAAGGGCTCGTACAGATGGCTAGTATTTTGTGGGAGTGATTCAAGTGCATACCAGAACTTTAGGTTTGCACATTTAAAGTAGATTAAAGTGCTTTGGGATGAACAAATTACTAACAGGAAGACATGTAAATACCCTGCAAGCAAGCAGGATGAATTCAAGATGACTGCTCCTGACTGAATAACCTCCTGTCAACAAATCAGATCAAATGCTCATTTAAGATTGGACACAGTCTAACTCTCCACACCTGCAATTTCCAAAAACTGGTATCCAGAGGCATACTGCCTTAGACAGCAGAAGATAGCCATCATGGCTAGTAGCCATCGATAGCCTTATCCCCCATGAACTTGTCTAATCTTCTTTTAAAGCCGCCCAAGTTGGTGGCGTTCAGTACCTGTTGTGGGAGCAAATTCCATGTGCACTGTGTGAAGTACTTTCTCTTGTCTGTCCTGAATCTTCCAACATTCAGCTCCATTGGATGTCCACAAGTTCTAGTGTTATGACAGAGAAAAAAACCTGTACCACTTTCTCTATACTGCATATAATTTTGTACACCCCCCTCCATCATGTCTCCTCCTGCTCACTTTTTCTTTAAACTAAAAAGCCCCTAGGAAGGTTCTCCTTGTGTGTTTGTTTTGTCTCTGTGCTTCTCTCATCTTTGAAAACAAAACCCAAACAAGGAAAATCAATGATGGTAGCATTAGAGCGCCTCACTGTGGGTAGGGCATGACCCACTTATGAGTCCACGACCGCTAGCTGAAGTTGCATACTCTGTAGTACATAGTCTCTGTGAACACCTTTGGATATTTGGGAGCCTGTATGAAGAAATGAAGCACAACATTTGGGGTGGTATTGTGGCCCAATGGTCAACCACATGCATTGCATTCAGACAGTTCCAGGTTCAACTCTTGGCACCATCAGTTATAAAGGATCAGGTGGTGGGAAAGCCCCTGGAAAATGCTGCTAGTCAGAGTAGGCAATATGGGCCTAGTATAAATTGGAACATAAGAAACTGTCTTATTGTCCATTTAGCTTATTGTCTATAGAGGTAGTCAACATGGTGCCCTCCGGATGTTTTGTTTATTTATTTTATTACATTTCTATCCCACCCTTCCTTCCAGAAGGAGCCCATGGCAGCAAATAACTGACAAAATACTAAAAACATCTATAAAACGTCTAAAAAACAAAACAACTTATCTTTAAAACAAAACATCTTTAAAAATCTTAAATTAAAAAAAAAAATCTTAAAAGCAGTTCCAACACATATGCAGACTGAGATAAGGTCTGTACTTAAAAGGCTTGTTGAAAGAGGAGGTCTTCAGTAGGTGCCAAAAAGACAACAGAGATGGCGCCTGTCCAATATTTAAGGGGAGGGAGTTCCACAGGGTAGGTGCCACTACACTATAGGTCTGCTTCCTATGCTGTGCGGAACGGACCCCCTGATAAGATGGTATCTGCAAGAGGCCCTCACCTGCAGAGTGCAGTGATTGACTGAGTATATAAGGGGTAAGACGATCTTTCACATATCCTGGTCCCAAGCTGTATAGGTCTTTCTGCACCAAAACCAACACCCTGAACTTTGCCCAGTAATTAATGTGCAACCAGTGCAATTCTTTCAGCAGCGGAGCAACATGATGGTGATATCCTGCCCCAGTAGGCATTCGCTCTGCCACTTTTTGCACCAGCTGCAGCTTCCAGACCAACCTCAAGGGCAGCCCCACACAGAGCACATTACAGTAATCCAGCCTGGAGGTTACCCATGCATGGACAACAGCGGTCATGCTATCCCAATCTACAAATAGCTTCAGATGCCTTACCAGCCAAAGCAGATAAAAAGCACTCCTAGCCACAGATGTCACCTGGGCCCTTAGTGACATAGAGGGATCCAGGAGCACACCCAGACTACAAACCTACTGTTTCAGAGGGAGTATGACCCCATCCAAAACAGGCAACTGACCAATTATCTGAACTCAGGAACCACCAACCACAGGGCCTCCATCTTGCTAGGATTCAGATGCAGTTTATTGGCCCTCATCCAGCTCACCACTGAGTCCAGGCACAGGTCCAGGGCTTGCACAGCATCTCCCAATTCAGATGTTACAGAGAAACGGAGCTGGGTATCATCAGTGTGCTGCTGACACCTTGCCTCTAATCTCCTGATGACCACTCCCAAAGGCTTCATACAGATGTTAAGCAGCATTGGGGACAAGATGGTACCCTGCGGCACCCCACAGCACAACTGCCAGGGGGCCAAAGGACAATCACCCAATGTTATTCTCTATGTATGGGTTTTAGTCAGAACTTCCAAGGAGCTGTCCAAGGTGCTTTGGACTAAACCCCTGGGCAGATTTCACTGCTCCAATGACATTCTTTGGTTGGAGAACTGCATCGCAAAATCCAGATACACACAAAGAGTGGGGAAGGAGGGGAAAGACAAGTCTGATCATTTATATGCTTATTGAGTTCAATGGGATTTACTCCCGTGCAATCATGGTTAAGATAGGTAAAACTGACCATGGGGGAGGAGGTGGGAGGGGAAAGGAGAGGGAAGGAGGAAGGGAGGGGAGAGGGGAGGGGAAGGAGGGGATGGAAAGAGAGGGGTGAGGGATGAAGGAAGTGGGTGGGGACAAAAGGGAGGTGATGGGAGGGAGGAGGAGGGGCAGGTTTCAAAATTTGCATGCTAATTGAGTTCCATGGGATTTACTCCCGTGCAATCATCCTTAAGATAGGTAAAATTGAACTGGAAGGGGGAAGAGGGGGAGGGGATTGGAAGAGAAGGGGAGGGGGAGGGGTAAGAGGGAGGGGATAGAAGGGAGGAGAAGGGGAGGGCAGGTTTGATCATTTGCATGCTTTTTGAGTTCAGTGAGATTTACTCCGGTGCAATCATGCTTAGGATAGGTAAAACTGACCTGGAAGGGGAGGGAGGAAGGGGAGGGAGGAAGGGGGAGATGGAGGGAGGGAGATTGGGTGGGTGGGCACTGGGCAGAGGGGAAGGAAAACATTGTGAACAGTATCATTCTTTTTCAGGGTTTCCCCCACCCTTTTATTCTACAGTAGGCACATGTAGCCTTCCACCCAAATTTAAACCAAAGTTGTCACTGGCCACATCCACACCAGACCTTTATTTCACTTTACGCAGTCATGGTTTCTTCCAAAGAATCCTGGGAGGAAGTGTAGTTAGGGAAGAATGCTGAGAGTTGCTAGGAGATGCCCTGTTGCCTTCACAGAGCTTCAGTCAGAGCAGCTGACTGTTAAACCGCTCTGGCCAGTGGAGCTCTGTCAGGGGAACAGGAGTCTTCTCTCAGCATCCTTCACAAACTACACTGTCCAGGATTCTTTGGGGGAAGCCATGACTGTCTAAAGTGAAATAAAAGCCCGGAGTGGGTGTTTCCCCTGATTAGCCAAGCAGCTGTGAGTCTGGTTTTTAGAACTGGGACAGTTGGTTCTTTCTGAGCATGCCCCAGCTTATCATTGATGTCAATGCTAAATTTCTTAAATTAATTAAAAACCGGCCAGGCATTTTTTAAACTTTTAAACTGCAGAAGATGAAGGTCAGAGTATGGGGCAAGGTCAGTAATAAGTTTACAGGTACTCTGTGAACATGGCTGATTTTTAATTAATTTCAACAAATTATGAGAACTCTTGACAGAAAAAAGTCCAAAAGGGGTCTGGTTTCTCTCTCTCTTTACACTTTGAACTCTCCATTATCTCTGTTTTGTGTATCACCATGAGAATTTAGAGGGTTGTTAAGCAGTGTCTGTGTCTGTGTTAGAATTGCTTGTTAATATGCGTTTTTTTATAATATGTTTTTAAAAGAACTTTTTAAAGCTTTTTTAAAAATGTTTTTAAATTTGTTTTGTTTTAATGTATTTTAAGGTCTGTTTTTATGATGTTTAAAAGTGTTTTAGCATTTCTGTTTGCTGCCCTGGGCTCCTGCTGGGAGGAAGGGTGGGATATAAATCAAATAATGAATGAATGAATAAATAAATAAATAAATAAATAAACAAGTGTTTCTGAGTTCAGAACTATGTGTTTTGTAAGGTTTTGTTTTGAAATGAGCTTATGGGAAGCATCGGAATGGCATGTGGGAATATTTTTTAATTTAACATTGCGGAATGCAAAAAGTCCATGCTGACTATAGTATACCGGCACTCTCATGGCTGTATAATAAATAGCTAAATTACAGATGTTGAGTATTGATTGGGGAATTGCAGTGTACTGAATACAAAAATGGTATTGTGTAATTACAACATGTTGAGTACAAATAAATATTGAGTACAAATGTCTGGTATATTCCTGTTTCAAAAATCTTCTTCAGAATAAAAAAACTTCTTGACTTGTATTAAACTGCAAAAACATTAAAACCACATCTGGAGGGCCACAGATTACCCTTTCCCTGTTATAGAATATTTTCTCTGCAATGTCCCTTAACATAACATAAAATTTAAAAATCCCAAGCGAAGACTTGATTCATTTCAGCTAGGAGTAAAAGTTTATGGCTGATCTCTACACTTTTTTTAATAGTCTATAATGGGAAAGCTGACACTATCTAAATTTCTGCACAGAGCCATACTGTCAAACAAAATTTAGAAAGAAATAATTAACTATATTTTTATTGCTTTGTTTTTAATAGCTGGAGTATTTACAATCCTTCAACAAAGGAAATATAATCTAGCCTCTACACAATCTTGTACATTTCACTGATGAAGCAATATGAGAGAAGAGGGAAACATTTTTTAAATAACGAGTCTGCTGTAAAAATTCATGGTTTTGTACCTTATCCTTCAAATGTACTTCTGCTTACCAGAAGTGAAGTACTTCTCTTTTTATCCAGTAAAGGCAAGGCATACAGAGAAGATACTCTGGTGGCTGAACAATAGCCTCAGGATCATCAAGTTTTGACATTCCTACTTAATAGCTGTAATCTTTTTTGTTTGCTTGCTTGTTTTTTGGGTTCCTCAGGGTTGGCTCAAGACGCTACCAGAAGCAAAGGGCAAGGTGGCACCTCCCTCTATTCCACATACAGATGTCTACTGGACTGGAAGTCTTTGCTGTAAAAAGTTACAGGATTTCAGGAGAAAGTTACAGGATATGCACTGATTGGAAATGAAGCGGTATGGCCGTCCTTAATCTTTTGCCGGCTCAAACAGTATTAACACTACCTTGCTACCATCATGAGTATAAATCATTATGAATGCACAATAAATAGGATCTTTAGAGGGGCTCTAGGAAGCAGGATCATTAGTATTAATTTATTGCAGGAGTTTGAAAACTATCAATGTTTCTTAATATAGTCAATATGATGGGGAATCAGAATTGCTAGTTTTTATTATTATTATTATTATTATTATTATTTAGACCATTTATATACTGCTTATATTTAAATAAAACTCTAAGCGGTGTACAAGTCAAAACATATTAAAACAGCAGATACAAAAAACAATAAATAAAATACAATTAACTGAACAAAACATCCCCATTAATATCAACATAATATAAACATTGCCTATAAAATGAAGTATAAGAAATAAAAGAAAAAATCATAACATACATAATAGACTAAACAGAGTATTCCCTAAGCTTCAAGGAAAAAAAAAGTTAAAACAAGCTTATTTTTAAACGTAATAGATTAAACAAATCAGCTCATTTCTTAATCACAGTATAATAAAAAACAAAACAATTAAAACAGCTAGCCCCCTTTATAACAGAATTTCATTTAACTATAGTTGAAAAAAGATATCGTTTAGTTTACTCAAACACACCCTTACAAGATCAGCACATTTTGATTAGCAAACTAGTCAAATGCGGACTACATGGAAATACTGTCAGGTGGATTCACAACTGGTTGGAAAACCGTACTCAAAGAGTGGTCGTCGGTGGCTCTGCTTTGGACTGGAAGGAGGTCTCGAGTGGAGTGCCACAGGGTTCTGTCCTGGGGCCGATACTCTTCAACATTTTTATCAATGACTTAGACGATGGGGTGGAGGGAAGCCTTATGAAATTTGCGGATGATACAAAACTGGGAGGGATAGCTAACACAATGGAAGACAGGAATAAAATCCAAAGGGACCTGGATAGACTAGAAAATTGGACTGAAATTAATAAAATGACATTCAATAAAGACAAATGCAGGATTCTGCATTTAGGCCACAAAAACAAAATGCACGGGTACAGGATGGGAAATACCTGGCTTAGCAGTAGTGCGTGTGAGAAGGACCTTGGAATTGTAGTGGATCGCAAGTTGAACATGACCCAGCAGTGTGATGCTGCGGCAAAAAAGGCAAACGCGGTTTTGGGCTGCATAAACAGAGCTATAGTTTCCAAGTCGAGGGAAGTAATAGTCCCACTACATTCTGCATTGGTCAGGCCTCATCTGGAATACTGCGTTCAGTTCTGGGTGCCTCATTTTAAGAAAGATATAGACAAGTTAGAGCGGGTCCAGAAGAGGGCGACGAGGATGATAGCCGGTATGGAGAACAAGCCTTATGAGGAAAGGTTGAAGGAACTTGGCATGTTCAGTCTGGTGAAGAGAAGGCTGAGGGGTGACATGATTGCACTCTTTAAGTACCTGAAGGGCTGTCACATAGAGGAGGGTACAGATTTGTTCTCTGCTGCCCCAGAGGGTAGGACTAGGTCTAATGGTTTTAAGTTGCAGGATCGTAGATTCAGATTGGAAATTAGAAGGAACTTCTTGACAGTAAGGGCGGTTCGGCAATGGAACCGACTGCCTAGGGAGGTGGTGGGATCCCCTTCACTGGATGTCTTCAAGCAGAGGCTGGACAGCTATCTGTGGGAGATGCTCTAGCTGTGGATTTCCTGCTGTGAGCAGGGGGTTGGACTCGATGGCCTACAAGGCCCCTTCCAACTCTATGATTCTATGATTCTATATTTAAACATATCAACATTCTAAACCAACACACTCACGCTTACCTCAAATCACGCTCCACAAGCACTCACATAATTCAACCTCACATCCTAAAAACAGCACACTCACATATCCATACCATGAGAACCACTCAAATCTGCATACAGCCAAATAACGCATATTCTAAGCACAACATTCATACCAAACACTCCCCCTTGTTTCTCACTCAACGGGGCAGACACTATGCCCACCAGGCTCTCACCCTGGGGGTATAGAAACCACTTTTTCCAACATAGTAGGCAATGACACTTCGCTCATATCTCAACTGAGGAACAAAAACCATTCAAGTATTGAATATTCACCCTAAAGAAGGGCAGGCTTTCAATTATAGCAACTTGTTAGTTTGCCTTCTCTCTCCAGCACTTGTAGCAATGATTCTTCTTGGTGGGTGATGGATTCCAGACCCCAAGACGACTCCAAGTGCGATGCTAAGTGCACACTTAGCGTCGCACTTTGCGCGCTGAGGCACTGTCTCAGGCAGCCCCTTCCCTTCATATACCTGGAGCAGAAGAAGAGAATATGGCAAAGTTGTGGGCAAATGGCAACAGCTGCAGCAGCACACAGGGTCCTTCCAATTACACACACTTTGCTGCTTTGAAAATTGATATGTTGTATTAATTAATGTGTGTACCTCTCTGTGTGTGTGTGTGTGTGTATGTTTGTGTGTGTGTGTGTGTGCGTGTGAGAGAGAGAGAGAGAGAGAGAGAGAGATATTAAAAGTATGTAGTTGTGGTATTTGTATTCAAAATCCACATTTGGGAGGTGTGTTTGTGCAGCAAATGTGTGTGCTCCTTTAGGATTCAAATTCTGTTTCTAGTTGGAAAAGCAAATATATTACTTAAAAAAAAAAACAGTACATTAAGAAAGCGAAGCATTTCATCTAGCTAGTTAGCTGTCTCAGTTTTGAATACCTCCTACAGTATTTATGCTGAACTTTATTGGTATTGCAGTTCACTGATGCAAGTAATTTCAGTGCGTTTTTAGCCAAATAAATCTCCAGTGAGGAATGTTTTTAGTTAATAACCTGCACAACAGCAGACAGAAATATTTCAGTGGTGCTATAAATTTTGGCTTAGTTTTTACAGCTCTGCTGAAGTAGAGAGATCGTGATAGCTTTCTAGTCACTTCCCTGCCAATGCTGCCCTGCCAATCAAATTGATGGGCCGCATGCCTGCTGTTCAAAAGGATGAACCTTGAAAAAGTTGGCTACTTCAAAAGATTTAAGGTTCAATCTAACTAAGTTCTAAGTACATCCACTGAATAAACCTAAGTTAGTCACACCCATTAATTTTAGTACTTTTACTCTGCATAGAATTTAGTTGGATACAATCTGTCGATTGTGGCTCCAATCTTCCCGAATCACTAGACTCACAATAGTTCATTAATCGGTTTATTTATTTTATTTCTTCCATTTATACAGGAAGATATCTGGGCAATTCACAATGAACCCTTCCCCTAACATTAAAATGCAAAAGAATACAACTACAAAAGAAGAAGAAAAATATAACAAATCAATTAAAACTGAAAAACAGTTAAAACAAAATTTAAAACTCAGCTTAACACTGAGAGGCCTAGGCTGCTTAAAAGGTCACCCAGGAGTAAGTAAAAAGGTCTTCACCTGGTGATGAAAAGATTATAAAGATAGTGCAGTGAAACTCTCCAGGAACACCATTCCATAAACCAGACTTCACCAGCCTGGTGCTCTCCAGATATTTTGGAATACAACTCCCTTCAACTGATTATAGCTGATGTGCTGGCTGGGGTTAAATGGGAGTGGTAGTCCAAAATGTCTGGAGGGCACCTGCTTGATGGAGGCCACTATAAATGGGAGTGTCAGTGCTTACTTTGTCTTCTGAAGCCAATATAGAGAATACAATGAGATAAGGCAGGTGGGTTCCTTTAGGGCAGAGCTTGGAAAAGTTACTTTTTTTAAGTACCCCAGCCAGCATGGCCACTGGATTGGGCTGATGGGAGTTGTAGTTCAAAAAAGTAACTTTTCCAAGCTCTGCTTTAGGGGGTGTTTTTTTTTTTCAGCTGTGGCACCTAGGGATGGCCTCCCAAGAGAGATGCACATGGCCTCTTCAGTGTCTACTTTCAAGTTGGCAGCAAAGACATTACTCTTTCGATGCTAAATCACAAGAAACTCAACTCCAGGAGAAATTAGACAGTCCTCCAATTTGGCCCTGTTCAGGTGAAATGTCAAGACTTTTTTAAAAAAATAAAAAAATCCAGACCTTTTGATGATAGCTGTGGTGAGGTTTTATACTGCAGCTATTAACTGTTTTTATGCTGTTTGGAGTTAATGTTTTAATTGTCTTATGTATATCAGGTTTTTATTGTTAGCCACCCTGGACTCTGTTTTAGGAGGAAAGGCGTGTACAAATCAGACAGAAATAAATACATAAAAGAATTAAGTTACTCTGGCATAGTGACATATGCACATTTCACTAGGTTTGAATATGTGTAGGTTGTAATGGGATTGTAAACAAGCCCTGCCCCCCATCATATCCACACTCATTTGCACATTTACAATGTACATATGCACATACAAACCTGTACGTGTGGTTGGGTTCTGTGTACAAGCCTGCATATGTGCGGTCTGTATGCACATATGTGTATTGCTGACAAGCAAGCAAATGTGCATAGGGGTTAGACTTGCTGGGGTTAGAATGTGTAAAAGGTGCTTAGCAGTGCAGTCCTGTGTAATCCCATTTAGGAGTAAGATCCACTGAGTTCAGTGGGACTTATTCCCAACTAAGTGGATATTAGATTGCTATGACAGAATTATGGCACTGGAAGGTTCCATTTTTTTTTTTGCAATTTTATTTAGAGTTTAAAAAAATAGTTTTCCATTTTCTTTTTCAAAAAAATAAAAAATAAATCAATACTTTAAGGAGTGTTATGTTGTACAGTTTCTGCCTAATGTGGCTATGTATATTCATAGGCAGAATACCAGTGGCTTGAGCCAGAACTGTTATCCCATATATTGGGATAATATAGTGGATAATCTTTGGACCTCCAGATGTTCCTCAACTACAACTCCCATCATTCCTGGCCATTGGCCATGCTTGCTGTGGCTGAAGGGAGTTGTAGTTAAGCAACATCTAGAGGACCAAGGTTTCCCTCACATGCATTATATGAAGCTGATCCTTTTGTTTACTGGAAGCATCACAAGCTTCAGAATACTTTGAATCCTGGAATGCAAAGCAGCCTCATCTCCTGTGAACTTTGCACGTTGTGCCAAATCTGGATGTAATGGGCTTGCTAGCAAAGCTTATTTTGGGATTACAGCCTGCATTATTTATAAGCAGTATTATTTCAAGCTCCCAGCATGCTTAAGTATATGGGTAACTGCAAGCCTTGCTGGCCTCATAATCATGGCATTTTTAAGCTTAGTGGCAGCCCATTAAAAAAAAAGTATTGCTATGTATCATCCCTGTGTAGGTGACTGCAAACTAGTTTTCGCTCAGATTTAATGCTGCTTTGTAATCTGCAGTGTTTAGGACCCTAACAGCTTGCTGTTGCAAATGCTGTCATTTGTCACCCTTACTTCTGCCACCAGCCATGGGGTGAGAAAACAATTTTAATTAAAAAGTTTATCTGTGGACATATTTCACCATTTACGCGTGACAAAATGGCATGACTTGCCCTGTAGGTTTCTCATGCTGCTGTCTCTGAAGAAAAAGATTTTCGTTGGGGATTGATGCCTTGGAGCTAAAACATGCATAGGAAATCTACCAGGGATTCATTGTATGTATCTGCTCACTGTTTAAAAAAGAGAGGAAAAGCCTTTTTTTAACCACCTTTTTTGTTTCTTTTCTTAATTAAGAGCTCCATCTGCATTAGGTTTTTAAAGCAGGCCAGTTGCAAATCAAGGCATCTAACACAAGCCAGCTTTTCATCTTACCTGGGGCATTTGCACAAGGATGACAGCATCCTTGTGCAAAGCAAGAAGGCCTCCAGCAAAGTGCCCTCCAGTTGCCCCCTGTGACGTCCTTCCCTGGTTCTTCCTGTCAGGTTCCCACCTGCTTGTGGCTACTGCTTTTCACTAGGCACCACCAGGGACACCACCGGTAAGGACAGTCCTTTATATGGTTTCTCACTCCGCTCTAGCACAGATCTCACTAGATCCCACTGCTAGGCAGCACCACCAGTCACTTCCTGTAACCAATACTCCCAGAGACTTTGCCTAAGTCTCTCTATAGCTTGTTACTTTGTGACTGTGTGCCTATGCTGTTCCCAACCCCCTTGTATCTTTATATATTAAGCATACAACTCTGGGTTGCTCTGGATACTTGACTTGTTACAATGTCTCCCTTCACCGCTGCCACCATTAGATACAGTTTCTGTTCAGCCTTGGTAATTACCTTGCCCTCCCTTCTGGTCTGTATATTCCCCCAGCCAAGGATCAGGCCTTTGGTAAACCAAATAAGTATTTATTTACTAACAACAGGAAATAACAAGATTACTTTAGGAATGTTTCATGAGCGTATGGTTTCATATATGGTCACTCTTTATGTTTCTGTTCATATATATACTCTTTAAATATCAGCCAAATACAATCCAAACTTCCCTCAGAACTCTGCCAACCAACCCTCACCAAACGACCTCACTCCAACCAACTCAACAACTTCTCCCCCTGAATAGAACTCAAACTGCACCGTGGTATACACCACGTTTGCGGGGGTTGAGGCAGGAGGTGAGACGACTAGAACGCCGGTGGCGGAAATCTCGCTCTGAAGGCGATCGGACACGGGTTAGAGTGGCAATAGCGGCCTACCAGGTGGCAACAAAGGCAGCAAAGAGGGGCTTCTTTGCTGCCTCTATTGCATCTGCAGAATGTTGTCCCAGGAGGTTGTTCCAAGTGGTCCGAAGCCTGGTCGGTCCAGTTGCGCAGGAACCCATGGAGCACTCTAAAGCCTCCTGTGATGCGTTGGCAAAACATTTTGCTGATAAAATCGATTGCCTGAAGAGCTCGATTCCATGCACCGTGGACACAGGAAGTGGGCCAGAGGCGATCAGTTGCGATCCGGTCCGGTGGGTTCGGTTTCAGCCTCTTCCCTCTGAGGAAGTGGACAAGGTGCTCTCTACTGTGAGACCGACCACCTGTTTATTTGATCCTTGCCCCACGTGGCTCATTATGGGCTGCAAAGAGAAACTGAGCGAAGGGATCAAGGCGGTGGTTAATGCTTCCTTGGAAGAAGGTGCATTGCCATCTGCCCTCAAGGAGGCGGTAATAAAGCCCATCTTAAAAAATCCTCCTTGGATCCTTAAGATTTAAACAACTTTCGCCCAGTCTCTAATCTACCATTCTTGGGCAAGGTGATTGAACGCGTGGTGGCCAAACAGCTACAGACACACTTGGAGGAAACAGATTATTTAGATCCTTTCCAATCGGGCTTCAGGACTGGACATGGAACTGAAACAGCCTTGGTCGCTCTGGTGGATGATTTGAGGAGGGCATTGGATAGGGGAGAAAACTCCTTCCTTGTCTTCCTGGATCTCTCAGCGGCTTTCGATACCGTTGACCATGGTATCCTATTGGATCGCCTAGAGGGAATGGGAATTGGGGGCACTGTTTTACAGTGGTTCCATTCCTATCTCTCTGATAGGCACCAGCGAGTAGCATTAGGAGAGGAGGCTTCAGACCCTTGGCCTCTGAATTGTGGTGTGCCACAGGGTTCTATCCTCTCTCCCATGCTGTTTAACATCTATGTAAAGCCGCTGGGGGCCATCATCAGGAGATTTGGGTTGCAGTGCCACCAATATGCGGATGACACTCAGCTCTATCTCTCATTCAAGTGCTCACCGGAGTTGGCTGTGGATACTATTTCCAAGTGCCTGGAGTCCGTAAGTGAATGGATGGGAGGAAACAGGCTGAAACTGAACCCTGACAAGACCGAGGTACTGCTTGTGGGGGACAAGAGAAGAGTAGGAGATATTGACCTGGCGCTGAATGGGGTTAGGTTGCCCCTGAAGGACCAGGTTCGTAGCCTCGGGGTCATTCTTGACTCCCAGCTGTCCATGGAGGCTCAGATATCAGCAGTGAGCCGGGCAGCTTGGTATCAATTACATCTGATACAGAGGCTGCGACCCTACCTTCCGGTCCATCTGCTCCCACAGGTGGTGCATGCCCTGGTCTCCTCTCGCTTAGACTACTGTAATGTGCTCTACGTGGGGCTACCCTTGAAGACGGTCCGGAAACTACAACTGGTACAGAATGCGGCGGCACGGTTGCTTAAGAACAGCCGCTGCCGGGATCATATTACTCCAGTCTTAAAAGATCTGCACTGGCTACCAGTTGTTTACCGAGCCCAATTCAAGGTGTTGGTGTTAACCTTTAAAGCCCTATACGGTGTCGGTCCAGTTTATCTAAAGGAGCGCCTCCAGCATCATCAAATATGCCGCCTGACGAGATCAGCCTCACAAGACCTTCTCTCAGTCCCACCAGTTAAAACAGCTAGGCTGGTGCGGACCAGAGAGAGGGCATTTTCGGTTGTGGCCCCCACCCTCTGGAATTCTCTGCCATACGATCTTCGCCATGCCCCCTCTCTGGTAAGTTTCCGCCAAGGACTAAAAACTTGGCTGTTCCAATGGGCGTATAGGCTTTTTAGTTAGTTCAGTTTTATAGTGTACAGATGTGGGTTGATTGTTAATAGGAGATTGATGTTAAAATGTATTTATTTGTTATATATGTTGTATTTTAATTTTAATGATGTACGCCGCCTAGAGTGGCCAATTATTCAGCCAGATAGGCGGCCTAAAAATAAAATTTTATTATTATTATTATTATCACTCACAAACCTCAATTTATACCTTCAGCCAGCCAGCCACTCAGCCAATCATCATCCAGCATACTTCAGCTTCTCACCCATGTACTCCCCCTTTCTCTCTCAGTCAATTACCATACATCACCTAATAGACCCGCACTTACCATATTTATAGATGCTTATCCTACAGGAACATCACACACCCCCTCTGACGTTGTCTGAACCTTCCCATCTGGTGGGCTCCCCCAGCCATCAGGCTTACCGGCAGCGGAGATGAGCACTTCCATCACCAGCACCATCAGTGGTGGGTGCCTTAAAACCACCCATTTCAGCTTTTCCCACAATGCCCAGACATAGTGTGTCTCCAGGAGTATTGAGGAAACGTAAATGCTGGCTTTCTAGCCAGCCCCCATCACCACTTGGTAAATCTGAGACATGGAACGTGGGCAGGTGACCAGTAGTGACTGGTACCCATTCGGAGTGGTAGGGCAGAAGGCGGTGAGGCCAACAGTAGGGAGCCAGAGCCATTGATAGGCAGAGCCACAGCCAATGAAAGCCAAAGCCAATTAATTCTCTTTCTGCTGCCTCCCTCCTCCCTGCTGAGTTCTACAATGGTAAAATTGAGGACAAGGAAGCTGACAGGCAGGACTATCCCGTAGACTGGTTTTAAGAAATAAGACAGGCAGGGATGCTTGGAGGAATCAAGACTGTAGTTGGTGGAGCCGTGGCCCATTCAACTTAATCCACCAGCCTCCACTGCAGATGACCTGTCAGGCTCCAAATACACATGATTGTGGCAGACCTGTGCATTTAAACCACTTCTCTCTTCCCCAGGAATTTTCTCACTGGAACATATGCTTTATACTGAGTCAGGCCATTTGTCCATCTAGTTCAGTATTGTCTACACTGACTAGCCGCTGCTCCCCAGGGTTTCAGACAGGGAGTCTTTCCCAGCCCTACTTGGAGATGCCAGGGATTGAACCTGGGACCTTCTGTATGTAAGGCAGATTCTCTGCCACTGAGCTGCAGCTCTTGTCCATTGCACTGGTATCTGATCTCAGCTGAGAAGAAAGTGATGTGAGGGGCAGACTGTGGAAAGGTCAGTGGGGCTGGAAGGAGAGTTCTACACATGTACATCATTTGGACATTCACTCTACTCCACATATCAGCTCCCTTGTTTTATATGTGATTTGGATCGACTTGACATTAAAGACTTCAGCTACAATGGATAGAAAATGCTCTCAGCTATAGCTGCACTTACACTTTGGGAAAGTGTCATAGCTCAGTGGAAGAGCACACACTTAGCACGCGAAAGGTCCCTTGTGTAATCCCTTGTGTCTCCAACCACCAATTATGCCGCCCAACAAGATCAGCCACTCAAGGCCTTCTCTCAATCCCGCCGACAAAAACAGCTAGATTGGCGGGTACAAGAGAGAGGGCATTCTCAATGGCGCCCCCACTCTCTGGAACTCCCTCCCACAAGATCTCCGGCACGCCTCTTCCCTAAATGTATTCCGTAAAGCCTTAAAGACCTGGCTCTTTCAACAGGCCTTTGGGATCTCCAGGGAGGGTTAATTACTGTGACTGAAATGCCTCCTACCCTGTTTTAATATTGTTGCTGCTGTATTGCTCTCATACTGTTTTTATTGTATTATTGTATTTTATCTCATTGTGTTTTAACTGTTTTGTACGTCGCCTAGAGTGGCCTTTGGCCAGATAGGAGACACAGAAATTATTATTATTATTATTATTATTATTATGGTTACACAAAGGCAATTAAATTATATAGTTATTGAGCATTTGTTGTGATTTGCATGCAGGGCAATTTTGCGACAGTAAGATTTCATGCTGATTTCCTCGCGGGTGTTTATATGTCTTCCCATTACAAATTCTTTTATTCCACTTTTTAACACACTTTTCAAATGGCAAAAAGTCGGCTTCTCTTTTAAAGTGGATTTGTTGCACTTAATGGGTCTGTGGAGTGGCTGATGAACATTCTAAGGATGCTATAGGAACGCTTGCAGGAGAGCGATTCCCCCATGCTGCAGCCAAGAAGTGGCCTGTGTATTCTTTTAGTCTGATTTGAAGTTGGAAGGACTCATAGAGGCTTGCCCTGCGCTGTGCTAAACCCGCTTTAACTATGCAAACTAAACTTCCAATGTGTGTGTGACGCCCTTCCCTGGCTCTCCCTGTCAGGTTCCTACCTGCTCGTGGCTACTGCCTTTCACTAGGCACCACCAGGGACTCCACCAGTCCGGACTGTCCTTTTTTATGGTTTCTCTCTCCGCTCTAGCACAGATCTCAATAGATCCCCCTGCTAGGCAGCAACACCAGTCACGTTCTACAACCAATGTTCCTAGAGACCTTGCCTGAGTCTCTCTATCCGGTTACATTCGTGACTGCGTGCCTATGCTGTTCCCAACCCCCTTGTATCAATGCAGATAACTCATAACTCGGGGTTGCTCTGGATACTTATAATGTTATCTTCTCCTCTTCACCACTGCCACCATTTGTTACTGTTTCCCTTCAGCCTTGGTTATTACCTTACCCTCCCTTCTGGTCTGTGAAACCCCAGCCAAGGATCAGGCCTTCGGTAAACCAAAATAGTATTTATTAAATAACATTAATAACAAGATAACTTTGATAATGATCTACAAGCTTATGGTTTCATCTATTACTGTGATATTTGACTTATTACTAATCCAAACTCCACCTCCCTCTTTCTCCACACTCTCCTGACATACACCAACTCACACCCACCTCCAAACTCCACCAAAACAACCCACTCACGTTCACCCAGATTCAACTGTCATCCTTCCATTTATACTCTCAGCCATCCAAACACTCAGCCAATCATCCAGCATTCTACTGCTCATTTACTCCCCCCTCCTCTTTCATTCCACTTACCATGTATCTTCTATACAAACAGCACTTACCATATATACATTAATACAGGAACATCAGTGTGCTCCAAATCCTCCCCCAAAAGAGGCACCCACTGTTGTCAATATTTGGCAAAATCAACCAACGATCACAGCTGCCTGTGTTCCTGTCTTTGAGGAGCGTAGCCAGGCCAAGGAATAGACCCAAACTGTGATTGTGGTCCGACAATGAGAGTGGGACCCCATCTAGCACAGGCTTAACTCTCTTATCCAGAACAGGTGGTTCACCAACCACAATTACTTCTTTTCTGCTTCGATTAAGCCCCGGTTTGCTAACTCTTATCCAACCCAGAACATCTTACAGACGTTGATTTGAAACCAAGATTTATTGTTTTTTTACTGCCTTCAATCCCAACTTATGACAACCCTATGAATAGGGTTTTCATGGTAAGTGGTATTCACAGGGTTTACTATTGCCTTCATCTGAGAGGCAGTGACTGGCCCAAGGTCACCCAGTGAGCTTCATGGCTGTGTGGGGATTTGAACCCTGGTCTCCCAGGTCCTAGTCCAACACTACCACTACACCACACTGGCTCTCTGGCCTTTATTTTCAGCAGTTGTCACAAGTAATGATAAAAACAAGATAACTGTTCCCAAATCCAAAAGTAAATGGAAATTAAGAGTTGTGTGTCCTCAGTGTGCTGAGTCAGTGTATAGGCACCCACTGTTGGAAATACTGGGCAAAATCAACCAATGATCTTGGTGTAAGGAGCATAGCCAACTCAGGGAACAGACTCACTTCAATGAGGGCCACACGCCCTCAGGGGTAAAGTGTCAGGGACTGCATGCCACAGTGGGTTGAGCCAGGGCTGATGATAGGCAGAATCACAGATAGGATTCTGGTTTAACCAATCAGGAATAAAGATTGCCTTACTTCAGTTTCTGCCATGGCTACTTCAGATTAAATTCCCAAGCCTACAGAAGTCTACTCAGAAGGAGGCCCCACTGAGTCTGATGAAGTTCCTCTCACATGTATGCAGATGGTTTTTTTCTGGAAAGCAAGTGAAAGTAATTCCTTTCTGACTTTAGTGATACAGACACACACAGTTAGCAGAAGCTTGCTAATTTGTTCTCAGACAGCGGGGGTGAAACTTCCTTTCCCAAAGCCATACAACAAGGAAACAAGGAAAACAACAACTCATCAATTCATCTTTATCAAATAAAAAAAAGCATCTTTTTAATTCTATAACTTTTTATTTTGTAACAGGAAAGTGAACAGGAAAGGCATGGTGATGGAATGGAAGAATCGGGTAGCCTCAGGAGGTGGCAGGGGCCACATAAAATGAGGTTTGGGGTTGTTGTGTGATCTAGATGATTATTGTAAATTAGGTATTCTAGGCTGGAATCCTAATCCTGCTTACTTGGGAGAAAGCCTCACTGAATTCAATAGAACTTTTAAGTAGACATAGTGAGGATTGAAGCCTTAGATATATGACACACTAGGGAAAAAATGCACTATTTGGTATGCTCAGCCTGTTGGAATTCATTATTTCTTTATCAAGGCCTTCATTTAATTGGATCTGATACAAAAACCTGAAATACTACTGTTAAAAAAACCACATTTTTTGGGTTTAAACCCCAAGAGTTATCATTTCTCAAAGCGCAGCATTAAACATTTCAACAAGTGAATGCTTCACTGAATCCAATGGGTATGCCATAACAGTGTGATGAAATAGTATGTCCACCATTTGGACTGGGTCTCCCATGGGGTTTTTAAAGGTGCAAAGCCAGCTATAAAGGCTCCCCAATGTGGATCAAGGCTGTGCTATTGGGGCAGGAGGGAGCTTTCCTATAGTTTTCCGGTGCAAAGATTCCTTTCCTGGAGCTGCAAGGCAAAACACACATGTACTAGTACATTGGTGCTATGGCTACATTTGCTCTTTTCAAAGACTGAGGAAGACCCAATAATAGTTGTACCTACAGGCTGCTTCCACAGTAAAGTTACTTCTAGACAACCTGTTTATTGAGCATTCATCCCGGTTTGCAAGCAAGTTAGATAACATTGGCTATTTACTGCGTGTTTGTTTTCAGGGAGGTTAGACAATGTTGTGTCAAGCATTATCCTATACTTCCCGGTGCATTTTTCCACCACTTTCCTTGTTGCAAAAAGTTTGCTCTTTTGCAGGGGAAGTAGGTTTGTGGCGCAAGAGCGCCAAATCAACTGTAATCGCACAGCCTGAATTTGCTGATATGTGACCGAGTCCCACCAAAAAGTAGTGACAGTCCAGAATGAAGGTTTCCTCTGGAACTGACATCATTCATTCACTCTTTTATTATGGAGGAACCAGATAATGTTCCTGCCAGATGAAATGAACTGGGGTCTGCAAGCCAGCAACGCCCCCTCAAGCTACAAGCTTCAGTGCATTTCCTGTCCTTGGACTCAGACGACAGACTACTACCCATGTGATGGACTGGCATCCAGGGAAAATTCTTCAAGTACTTGAAAAGTTGCCACAGAGAGGAGGGCCAGGATATCTTCTCAGTTATCCCAGAGTGCAGGACACGGAATAATGGGCTCAAGTTTCAGGAAGCCAGATTTTGGCTGAACATTAGGAAAAATGTCCTACCTGTTAGAGAGGTACGACAATGGGACCAATTATCTAGGGAGTTGGTGGGCTCTCCAACATTGGAGGCATTCAAGAAGCAGCTGAAAAGCCACCTGTTGGGTATGCTTTGAATTGGATTCCTGCATTGAGCAGAGGGTTGGACTCTACTATTCTACGATTCTATAGTTTGAAAAGTGAAGCAGACATCCCATGCTTTGGAGGTGTTCCATTCGTCTCTCTCCTATGGCTGAGACTCCAAAGGAGGCATTCATTTCTAATGTACAAATAACATTTCTTCCCCAATGGAATTAACAGGAGTTCTCATTAATATTCAGCCCATGTTCTGCTAGCAAGCTGGACCTCGTTGTGCAACATGATCTTCAATTTTTTTGTCAAAATCACTGCACGGATTGTATGTTGCATCTTCAGATTTTCTCGAGTGCAGTTTTATTATTCTAAGCTTGCAACAATGCTTAGTCTTTCATTCCACAGCTGCTGACACATCAGTTTCGTTTCTCAGCCTCTGTATTTCCATACTTAAATCCAGCAGAGTTTTGGCAAGTTTGAGGTTCTGGGACTTCATCTCCAGCTACAAAGAAAACAACAATAAAATATTATTATTTTTAGCAGATGATCACAATCCATAAGAACATAAGAAGAGCCTGCTGGATCAGGCCAGTGGCCCATCTAGTCCAGCATCCTGTTCTCACAGTGGCCAACCAGGTGCCTGGGGGAAGCCCGCAAGCAGGACCCGAGTGCAAGAACACTCTCCCCTCCTGAGGCTTCCAGCAACTGGTTTTCAGAAGCATGCTGCCTCTGACTAGGGTGGCAGAGCACAGCCATCACGGCTAGTAGCCATTGATAGCCCTGTCCTCCATGAATTTGTCTAATCTTCTTTTAAAGCCATCCAAGCTGGTGGCCATTACTGCGTCTTGTGGGAGCAAATTCCATAGTTTAACTATGCGCTGAGTAAAGAAGTACTTCCTTTTGTCTGTCCTGAATCTTCCAACATTCAGCTTCTTTGAATGTCCCCGAGTTCTAGTATTATGAGAGAGGGAGAAGAACTTTTCTCTATCCACTTTCTCAATGCCATGCATAATTTTATACACTTCTATCATGTCTCCTCTGACCCGCCTTTTCTCTAAACTAAAAAGCCCCAAATGCTGCAACCTTTCCTCGTAAGGGAGTCGCTCCATCCCCTTGATCATTCTGGTTGCCCTCTTCTGAACCTTTTCCAACTCTATAATATCCTTTTTGAGATGAGGCGACCAGAACTGTACACAGTATTCCAAATGCGGCCGCACCATGGATTTATACAACGGCATTATGATATCGGCTGTTTTATTTTCAATACCTTTCCTAATTATTGCTAGCATGGAATTTGCCTTTTTCACAGCTGCCGCACACTGGGTCGACATTTTCATCGTGCTGTCCACTACAACCCCGAGGTCTCTCTCCTGGTCGGTCACCGCCAGTTCAGAATCCATGAGCGTATATGTGAAATTAAGATTTTTTGCTCCAATATGCATAATTTTACACTTGTTTATATTAAATTGCATTTGCCATTTTTCCGCCCATTCACTCAGTTTGGAGAGATCTTTTTGGAGCTCTTCACAATCCCTTTTTGTTTTAACAACCCTGAACAATTTAGTGTCGTCAGCAAACTTGGCCACTTCACTGCTCACTCCTAATTCTAGGTCATTAATGAACAAGTTGAAAAGTACAGGTCCCAATACTGATCCTTGAGGGACTCCACTTTCTACAGCCCTCCACTGGGAGAACTGTCCGTTTATTCCTACTCTCTGCTTTCTGCTTCTTAACCAATTCCTTATCCACAAGACGACCTCTCCTCTTATTCCATGACTGCTAAGCTTCCTCAGAAGCCTTTGGTGAGGTACCTTGTCAAACACTTTTTGAAAGTCTAAGTACACTATGTCCACTGGATCACCTCTATCTATATGCTTGTTGACACTCTCAAAGAATTCTAATAGGTTACTGAGACAGGACTTTCCCTTGCAGAGCCATGCTGGCTCTGCTTCAGCAAGGCTTGTTCTTCTATGTGCTTAGTTAATCTAGCTTTAATCATACTTTCTACCAGTTTTCCAGGGACAGAAGTTAAGCTAACTGGCCTGTAATTTCCGGGATCCCCTCTGGATCCCTTTTTGAAGATTGGCGTTACATTTGCCACTTTCCAGTCCTCAGGCACGGAGGAGGACCCGAGGGACAAGTTACATATTTTAGTTAGCAGATCAGCAATTTCACATTTGAGTTCTTTGAGAACTCTCGGGTGGATGCCATCCGGGCCCGGTGATTTGTCAGTTTTTATATTGTCCATTAAGCCTAGAACTTCCTCTCTCGTTACCACTATTTGTCTCAGTTCCTCAGAATCCCTTCCTGCAAATGTTAGTTCAGGTTCAGGGATCTGCCCTATATCTTCCACTGTGAAGACAGATGCAAAGAATTCATTTAGCTTCTCTGCAATCTCCTTATCGTTCTTTAGTACACCTTTGACTCCCTTATCATCCAAGGGTCCAATCGCCTCCCTAGATGGTCTCCTGCTTTGAATGTATTGATAGAATTTTTTGTTGTTGGTTTTTATGTTCTTAGCAATGTGCTCCTCAAATTCTTTTTTAGCATCCCTTATTGTCTTCTTGCATTTCTTTTCCCAGAGTTTGTGTTCTTTTTTATTTTCTTCATTCGGACAAGACTTCCATTTTCTGAAGGAAGACTTTTTGCCTCTAAGAGCTTCCTTGACTTTGCTCGTTAACCATGCTGGCATCTTCTTGGCCCTGGCGGTACCTTTTCTGATCTGCGGTATGCACTCCAGTTGAGCTTCTAATAGAGTGTTTTTAAACAACTTCCAAGCATTTTCGAGTGATGTGACCCTCTGGACTTTGTTTTTCAGCTTTCTTTTTACCAATCCCCTCATTTTTGTGAAGTTTCCTCTTTTGAAGTCAAATGTGACCGTGCTGGATTTTCTTGGCAATTGGCCATTTACATGTATGTTTAATTTAATAGCACTGTGGTCACTGCTCCCAATCGGTTCAACAACACTTACATCTCGCACCAGGTCCCGGTCCCCACTGAGGATTAAGTCCAGGGTTGCCGTCCCTCTGGTCGGTTCCATGACCAACTGGTCTAGGGAATAGTCATTTAGAATATCTAGAAACTTTGCTTCTTTGTCATGACTGGAACACATATGCGGCCAGTCTATGTCCGGGTAGTTGAAGTCACCCATTACTACCACATTTCCTAGTTTGGATGCTTCCTCAATTTCATATCTCATCTCAAGGTCTCCCTGAGCATTTTGATCAGGGGGACGATAGATCGTTCCCAGGATTAAGTGCCTCCTGGGGCATGGTATCACCACCCACAACGATTCTGTGGAGGAGTCTGCCTCTTTTGGGGTTTCGAGCTTGCTGGATTCAATGCCTTCTTTCACGTATAGAGTGACTCCGCCACCAATACGTCCTTCCCTGTCCTTCCGATATAGTTTATATCCAGGGACAACCGTATCCCACTGGTTTTCTCCATTCCACCAGGTCTCCGTTATGCTCACTATATCAATGCTCTCCTCTAAGACCAAGCACTCCAGTTCTCCCATCTTGGTTCGGAGGCTCCTAGCATTAGCGTACAGGCACTTGTAAGCAGTGTCTCTCTTCAAGTGTCTTTGGCACTTGTGGTTTGGCCTGTGGTAATTTTGCTCTTCTGAATTTATATCCTGTGCCCCTGCTCTCACAATGCCTACTTCTAGGCCTACCCCTTTTAAAATTTCATCATTTCTTTGGTCTTTATCCCAGGGGGGAGGTTTATTCCGAACTGGACCTTTCTCAGCTCCTGTCGGGTTTTCCCCCTCAGTCAGTTTAAAAGCTGCTCTGCTACCTTTTTAATTTTAAGTGCCAGCAGTCTGGTTCCATTCTGGTTCAAGTGGAGCCCGTCCCTTTTGTACAGGCCCGGCTTGTCCCAAAATGTTCCCCAGTGCCTAACAAATCCAAACCCTTCCACCCGACACCATCGTCTCATCCACGCATTGAGACTGCAAAGCTGGGCCTGTCTGGCTGGTCCTGCGTGTGGAACCGGTAGCATTTCAGAGAAAGCCACCTTGGAGGTCCTGGCTTTCAGCATCCTACCTAGCAACCCAAATTTTGCTTCCAGGACCTCACGGCTGCATTTCCCCATGTCGTTGGTGCCAACGTGCACCACGACCACTGACTCCTCCCCAGCACTGTCTACCAAACTATCTAAACGACGGGCGATATCCGCAACCTTCGCACCAGGCAGGCAAAACACCTTGCGGTCTACACGCCCATCACACACCCCACTGTCTATGTTCCTAATGATCGAATCACCCACTACAAGGATCCCTCCACCCCCTGGAGATATATCCTTGGCACGAGAGGATAGCTGCTCATCCCCCAAGGAATGGGTCCCTTCTAAGGGATCGTTTCCCTCTTCCTCAGCTGGATGCTCTCCTTCCCCGAGACCATCGTTCTCCATGATAGCAGGAGAGCTATCATCGCTGGAGTGGGACACAGCTATAACGTCCCTGAAGGCCTCCTCCACACACCTCTCTGCCTCTCTCAGCTTTTCCAGGTCTGCCACCTTGGCCTCAAGGAAATGAAGTCGTTACCGGAGAGCCAGGAGCTCATTGCACCAAGAGCACACCCACGACTGCTGTCCAACAGGCAGATAGTCGTACATGCTGCAGGCTGTGCAAAACACTGGAAAGCCCCTACACGCCTGCTGGCTTCTTACCTGCATAGTTTTGTTTGAGGTTTATTACGTCAATAGGTTGGAGACTGTGGTTTAGTTGAGGTCAGGGAACAGAAGGGCAGAGTGGGGGGCCCTGCTGCCGAACTCGCTCTGCTGCTTAACTCGCCTTGACGCTCTGCTGCTTAACTCGCCTTGACGCTCTGCCGCTTAACTCGCCTTGACGCTCTGCCGCTTAACTCGCCTTGACGCTCTGCTGCTTAACTCGCCTTGACGCTCTGCTGCTTAACTCGCCTTGACGCTCTGCTGCTTAACTCGCCTTGACGCTCTGCTGCTTAACTCGCCTTGACGCTCTGCTGCTTAACTCGCCTTGACGCTCTGCTGCTTAACTCGCCTTGACGCTCTGTCAGCTGGGGCCTTGACGCTCCGTCAGCTGGGGCCTTGACGCTTCGTCAGCTGCGGCCTTGACGCTTCGTCAGCTGGGGCCTTGACGCTTCGTCAGCTGGGGCCTTGACGCTTCGTCAGCTGGGGCTCCCTCTAGCTCGTGGAGCAGGCTCCCTCGCTAGGTGCTCTGACTTTATATGTGTGGCTGGTTCCTCCCAGCTACTGCTGCCAGCCAATGATGTGTTACTTGAGGCTGATGGCTCAACTATCAGCTGGGGCTTAACTCTTTAGTATTATCTCAGGCTTCCTTCCTTTGAAGGCAGGAAGGCAGGCTTCCTTCCTGAGCGAGGGGCGGGGCTGTTTAAGCTTTTGGCTGCTTTTAATCTCAGCAAGGGGCTGCGACTTCCAGGCAAGTCTTTTGTGTTTGTTGTTTTCCCACCTAGAACAGCCTGACCTTTCTTTAACCTAGGGAAACAGAGCTTGTGGTTGTGTTCCAGAAGAGCTTCATTAGTACCAGAGCTTAGCCCTGGCATATTTTCAGTGTCACAACTTAATCCTGGAATGCACATAGTATGAACACATTAAAAAAGTGCCCATGAGCATGTGCAGAGTTCATTTCCTCATGTCCGAGCAACAGCGATGTCAGTCTTTGCCAACCTGATGCTGTTCAGATGTTTATTGGACTACAACTCCCTAGCTGGCTGGGGCTTGGGACCATAATACCTGATGGAACACCTCTCCCGACACGAACCCACCCATACATTACGCTCAACATCAAAGGCCCTCCTCCAGGTGCCTACTCCAAGGGAAGCTCGGAGGTTGGCAACAAGGGAGAGGGCCTTCTCAGTGGTGGCCCCCAAATTATGGAATGATCTCCCTGGTGAGGTGTGCCTGGTGACAACACTATTATCTTTTTGGCACCAGTTTAAGACTTTACTCTTCTCCTAGGCATTTTAGCATGTGTTTTTAAATTGTTTTTAAAATATGTGTTTTAAAAATTGTATATTTTTAATGTTTTAATTGTTGTAAACTGCCCAGAGAGCTTCAGCTATGGGGCGGTATACAAATGTAATAAATAAATAAATAAATAAAACATCTGGAGGGCTCCAAGTTGGCAAAGACTACCCTATGCAGATGTTCAGATCATCATCTGCATGGTTCCTGCCTAAGCACAATGGCGTGCTCTGCCCGATTGGGAACCCTACTTTTCTCGAGCTCCTGATCACACGGAGAAAGTTGTACAGGTGTAGTTATATACATGTATAGGTTCAAAAAAGACATAAAAGTCAATGGGCATTCTGGGGCAGGCCTGCCACTACAGTCCAGCTCTCTTCCACATGTGTGAAAGATGAGTCCTCTCAGCTGTCACCTGGCAGCATCCAGTCCATCATGCTGTCTCAGTAGGAAAGATAAGAAGGAGGGCTCATCCATCCATGTTGCCAGAAGACCAGACCCATCAGGCATCTCCTAACCCTGAACTGTTTCTATGCCAGCTGGTCATTATAAGAACTACTATTTAAAAACTGGTGCTTGAGTTTACTTTTTTCCTCTTCCCTCCCTGTCCCTTTTCCCTTGTCTGCTGTATATTTTAAATTGGTAAGCCTGCAGGCAGGGACTTTCTTTTTGAGCTGATTGCATGTAAGCCTCTCTGGGAGCCTTTTTGGCTGGACAGCAGGATACAAATATTCTAAATAAAGAAATGTGTTCACTGCACACACTTTTGAACGTCTATTATATAGACTTTATAGGGTCTATATAGGGCTAGAGAGTCCCCATAGATTAGGGAGAAACATATCTTAACCAGAGGGTGGTGTTGGTTTCTAGTTAGACTGAAGGCTGCCATTATCTTTTTATTAATTAAGAACTCTCAGCCAGCTAACCACCTACATGAATCTCATTATTAGGCTGAACAGATAAATCTGGAGTTGGGGAGGAGGAGGTGAAGTAATTGCCATCTGTACTTTTCATTCCATTTTTCTCCTTTGGCCACAAAGCAGCAAAAAAAGGGGGGAGGGATGAAAAAGTCCTTCAGCTGGAGAACAATAATAGGCTATGAAATACAGGAGAATAAAGGAAGGGAGCAGTAAACGATTTTTGGAATGCATCATGAAACAAGTGAAAAATATGCAATTAAAGATGCATTTACACAAAGACATGGAGTGGTTTCCCATGTGGATCTTATTTGTATGTCAACCCACATGACTCTAAATGCCTCCTACCATATTCAAGGTAAATAAAGCACTTTGGAGCAAAGTGACACCTTCTCTCATGAATTCCCTTTTCAGATTCTTCCTGCTGCTTCCCTTCCTGAGTGTTAAACAGTATTTTACAAGGCTGAGTAAAATGAACACAGTCTGTTCTTGTGGAACGGGTAATGTATTTGATGCTCCACTATAGAGATAAGGGACAGATGGGGCATTTTGTAAGGAAGGTTCCCTGACATTACCATCTTCTTCTATACTAATGCTGAGTTTGAGTCTTGAAGTGCTTGTGCAAAAATTGCACCACCCATACACGACAAAATGGTACGAGCGAACTCAGGGTTACCCCAAGTTTTGCAAAAATATGAAAAATCATTAGAAAAAGAACCGAAAAGTGGAGAGGAACCAAAACAGCACAATGACAACTGAGCATGCTCAGTGGCCATGGAAAGCTGTCTGTCTGTTGAGAGGAAAATCCCTTAAACTGTGGATGCTGGCCTGTTTGGGATAATGGGGCAGTGCCCCATCAACCTCAGCCAGCTGCCTCCTGACTGTCTTTTTACTCATAACCAGCCCAGGGGACGGCCCGAGCTGTCATCTCATCTTCCTCCTCCTTAGTCTCTGTGTTGGCCTTGTAGTACTGAGCAGAGAGGAGGATGGGGACAAAATTAGAAATAGTTGGCTGTGCCTCTAATTGGCTGAGACTCCACCTACTGTTGGGCTCCCTGCCTTCTGCCCTTTCAGCTCCAATGGGCACCAGAGACAACTTCTCTGAAATCAGGATGGTGGTGGGGAATAGAATGGAGTGGCTGGAAAGAGACACATGGATATAAAAAGGAGGACAGAACCATCTCATTGTCTGGATAGATCATTTTTTGGTTCACACTGACAAGTTATTTGTCAACTTCCCCATGGGCAGAAGTGAGAGCTGCCCATAGACATCAATGGAGAAATCTAAGAATTTAGCTGGAATTAGGCACCAGTATATCCACATGACCACACCCCTAAAGTCACATAAGAGCCCAGTGAGGACTGAGCATGTTCAGTGGCCATGGAATGCTGATTGGTGTTATGGGGATTAGGATGGCTGGAACCCTGAACAGAAGCACTCTGTGCTGCAACATTTTGTTGGCAGTCAACATTGTACGAAGCAGCTATGGAACCCGGTTTATAGCATGACCTCTTGTATTTAAAACAGCATAACATGGAGAAGGAGAAGGCACAAATGTGGAAGGTGGCGTATTTAAATAAAAGTGGCAAAACCCCACCTTTTTTGGGGGGGTGCATCAGAAATAAATGGCAAGCCTAGTAAACTAGCAGGTGAGCCACCAGGTGACAAGCGACAATGCCACCCTGGGCTCCAACTGGGAGAAAGGGTGAGATATAAATAAAATAAATAAATAAAATAAATAAACTGCCCTTCATTGTCTTTACTGCAACAGTAGAAGATCAACAGCCCAGCTGATCTTTTTCATTGTTAACTTCCTCACTCCCATTCAAAGCAAAGAGGGGAGGGGAAATTAGTTATGCCAATTCTAAACTGGCTTAGCTGAAGGGATCTGTACTGGACTCCTCTCAGGGAACGGAGCAGCTTTGAATCCAGCAGATACATTGCCAGCTTTGCCCTGCTCCCAGAAAGCCCCGTTTTGGGGCTCTGCACCGGCAACTGCCAGCAGGAACACTGCCGGTGGTAGTTTTCTGCTTCCTGAAAGCTCAGGAAGCTCCAGCAGATCCTGTGCAATGTCATAGGTTGGCAGACCTGGGAGAACAGGGTTCAAATCCCCACTCAGCCATAAAGCTCACTGGATGTCCTTGGGCTTGTCACTGCTTCTCAGCCTAGCCTACCTCACTGGGTTGTTGTGGGGATAAAATGGAAAGGGGGAGAATCACATATATCACCTTGAGCTCCTTAGAGGAAAGATGGGACATAAATGTAATAATAAATATAAACAAATAAACATATCCTAATTCCTTCCAGCAAGCAGTATCAGCCATGCTTTTGGAAATTGCATTAATATATCATACCAGTACTACTGTTACTAGGCTCTTATGCAGCAGATTTCAAGATCATGCTACTCTGACTAAGGCTGCATTCAGACAGCACTTTATTTCATTTTCCTGATGGTTCCTTACCTGATTATTTTTGTGTTTTATATGATATTTCACATTATGTGAAAGTCACTTCTGGAGATGTAGTGGAATTTAGCAGGAGTTTAGCACTAATTTCCATGTTAATTGCTTCCAGAAAAAACCTGTTTGCAACCCCATTAATCCAGAAAATCACAGGAGTTTTGCGCTGCAATTTTCTGGTGGTTTTCATGGATCATGCCACCCCTGTTCACTTGACAAAAATGCTGGCATACAGTTCCTTCCCACTGTTTTCATAGGTGAATCATGGGAGAACAGAAGTGCACATGTGCATAAAGGGTGTGTGCATGGGGGGAGGTGGCGGCCGCATGCCTGATGACATCCACTGTTGTGTCACACACACCACGCCCACTGGTGTGAATGAAATTTAGCATGACATAGTGGTATACTGATCAAAAGCCACATTTCCATAATGCAGTGTAAAAGAAACATTTGAAAGCAGGACAGAAGTACTAGCATTACAACCAGGAAAACTTAACGCAACAATTTCCACATCTGAATACATCTCTGGCTTTTATACCCCACATGTCAAGTACTCAAAATACACTAAATACATGCATAGATTAGTAATCACTAGAACGGCCCTCCAAGGCAAGTCCAGAATAATTACTTCTATTTTGTCAACGGGAGGTAGACTTGGGAACTTTGAGAGGATGATGTAAAAGGGTGGCGATGCAGAGAAAAGAAGCATCTTTCTTTAAGCCGGACAGCCAGTGTGGTGTAGGTAAGGTGTTGGACTACAACCTGGGAGACCAGGGTTCAAATCCCCACACAGCCATGAAGCTCACTGGGTGACCTTGGGCCAGAGACGAAGGCAATGGTAAACCCCCTCTGAATACCACTAACCATGAAAACCCTATTCATAGGGTGGCCCTAAGTCAGAATCAATTAGAAGGCAGTCCATTTCTTTAAGCCACCAGGCGTCTTAATGGCTACGTTGAGATCTCAACTGGGGCCATTCCAAACGAGACCTCACACTCAGCCGCTAACCTGCAGCCTGTTACAAAGCCCCAGCCAATCGGCGCTAAATATTATACCTACACGCTGTCGGATTCTGGTCAGGCCCTTCTATTGGTGAGTCACGGCTCTGTTCCTGTTTGGAGACTTGGCTCCTCCACTCCCGGAACTCGTTCCATTCCCGCTAATCCTCATCACAGAGTTGCCCAACCTGGTGCTCTCCAGACGTTTTGGACTACAACTTCCATTGCTGTGCTGCCTGGGTTTGGTGGGAGCTGTAGTCCAAAACACCTGGAGAGCACCAAGTTGGCCAAGGCTGCATTATAAGAGCTCCCGTGTAACTTTAAGAAGTGAGTGTACATTCCTTGTTTTCCTCCTAAACTTGCAGGCAAAGTCTGCTCTGTTTTATTGGTCGTGTGCAAGGCAGCTCTGGAAGAGCAGGATAAAAATCAAGATTGGGAAACCTGTCTCCCCCTCCCCCCGATGATTTTGGACTCCAACTACTATCATCAGGCTGGTTGGGGCTGATGGGAGCTGGAGTCCACCAACATTTGGAGGGCACCACCTTCCCCCGTCTCTGTTTTAAATGAATGGATGGATGAACGGGACGGCTGTGGGATTGCAGCCCCCTCCATTGCCCCGACCACTCACCAATTCGACACGGAGCCAGACAATGGCTCCCTCTATGTGCGCCCGGCGCATTCCCTCCGGGGCGGCCAGGCCTCTCCTGCCTCTGCCCTTCCTCGCCGCAGTTGTGGGCAGCTGGGGGGTGGAGACTGCCCCCGGTCCCCGTCCCCGAAAAGCGTGGAGCACCTTCTGCTTGATGTCGTCCAGGAGCCAGCTGGAGAAAGTGTCCTCGCAGTCGGTGTGCTCCGCTCTCGTCCTGGCATCCATCTGGCAGGCCTCCCCATCGGGCAAAGATGGAGAGACCAGGGAGATGCAGCAGCAAAGCTAGCCTGACCCACAAGCCTCCGTCTCCTCGCCAGGCCGTCTCCTCCCCAGGCCTTTTGTTTTCTAGCCTTGGGCCAGTGGGGTTTCCTTCTGCAGAAGATCTCCCCCCCCTCACCCTTCCCCCCCCATATCATCCCAATGAAAGTGGCAGATAGGAGAGGAGAAGGAGGGCAGCGACATTTCTCACTGTGGGAATCCCCCCCCTTTCCTGGGCTGTGCTCTGCTTAAAAGAAATGCACAACCTAGGAAATTCAGCTTTTAAGTAGAAAAGATGCAAATTATCATCATCATCATTACATGATACAACATAATGATTGCTTATTCCATTATTTATTATTAAATAATGAAACTTAGTAGTAGTAGTAGTAATTGCTATCCTGCTTTTCTGCTGACTCTGCAGGGCTCTCTGGACAGTTCACATCTGAGTCATAACCGCCATCCAACTCAAAATCCAAATCCAATAGAATGCAATTTCTGCATTCTCTGCAGGGAAGGGCCGTAGCTCAGTGGCAGAGCATCTGCTTTGCACGCAGAAGGTCCCAGGTTTAGTCCTGGTAGGGCTGACAGAGACTCTCTCCCTACCTGAAACCCTACGGAGCTGCTGCCAGTCAGGGTAGACAAGACTGAAGTGGATGGACCAATGGTTTTAATTCAGTATAAGGCAGCTTCCTACATTCCAATGTTGTTTAAACGAAAGGAGAAGAATAAGAAGAAAAGAACAAAGGAGGTGTCACTGTTTAAAAGTGATTCTCAGCATTCAACATCCTGGTCCCTGAAGGTTCTAAGTGGAAAAGCTAATTTTCTAGAAGCTCTGGCCAGAATCTGGCAGGAAGGAATTCCATTTAAATGGGTGCTACCACTTTAAATATGTGTATGAGGCTGAAGTGTCCCTCTGTGCACCATTAACAAACAAACTGACCTTGAATGTATCATGTCTAAAAGAAGCAATGCCAGTATTGAAACCTGTTTGTGTTTGTATGCCATCTCTTCCAGATGCTGAATTCCACATGAGTGAGAGCTGGCTCTGTTTATCTCATTGGTAACTGACTCTGCCACATTCACAAGAGTATTCTCTTTTTTATCATGCTTTGGCTCCTTAGCACTGACAACGGGTTTCAGAGGAAGGTCCTATCAGCTCCTAACTGCAATGGTTTTTCCATAGCATTTTACCTTTGACAGAAGAAACTGGGTACCCTGTGCTTCACATTCAGTGACAATGGGGTTCACAGAATAGTATAGAGCAAAAATTGAGCCATTTTTCAGGGATCTCCTACTATGCTGCCAAAAAGCTTTCAAAAGATTGATATCAACACATATATTTCACTACCCAGAAATCACATACATTTAGAAGGATGTACGTTGTACATTGGTGGAGAGCTGTTATACCAGTAATATTAAGACTGAATCTTGGCTTTTCCATACATGTACCAGTACTAACTCAGTGCTCTCACATCACCTCTGTGTGCCACCAGCTGCACCAGGTCCCTGAAGCCAGCTTAATTCTCAGATCAAAACACTTTGCTGTTGTGTATATAGTTCTACCTAGTGTTTTTTTGTAAATTGCTTAGAGTTTTGGGGGTTTTTTTTACAATCAAATGATATATAAGAACATAAGAAGAGCCTGCTGGATCAGGCCAGTGGCCCATCTAGTCCAGCATCCTGTTCTCACAGTGGCCAACCAGGTGCCTGGGGGAAGCCCGCAAGCAGGACCCGAGTGCAAGAACACTCTCCCCTCCTGAGGCTTCCGGCAACCGGTTTTCAGAAGCATGCTGCCTCTGACTAGGGTGGCAGAGCACAGCCATCACGGCTAGTAGCCATTGATAGCCCTGTCCTCCATGAATTTGTCTAATCTTCTTTTAAAGCCATCCAAGCTGGTGGCCATTACTGCATCTTGTGGGAGCAAATTCCATAGTTTAACTATGCGCTGAGTAAAGAAGTACTTCCTTTTGTCTGTCCTGAATCTTCCAACATTCAGCTTCTTTGAATGTCCACGAGTTCTAGTATTATGAGAGAGGGAGAAGAACTTTTCTCTATCCACTTTCTCAATGCCATGCATCATTTTATAGACTTCTATCATTTCTCCTCTGACCCGCCTTTTCTCTAAACTAAGAAGCCCCAAATGCTGCAACCTTTCCTATAAATATAAATTTTGTTAAATAACTAAATAATAAATACTGCCAGTAGCACTTTATGCCATACCTCTTCCAGGTCCATGCAACCCACATTCCATTTCATGCCAATTTAAAGTAGAATCATAGAACTGGAAGGGACTTCGGAGGTCATCCAATCCAACCCACTGCTCAATGCAAGTCCTACAATGAAGGATGCGACTGTGACATTCATGACAGATGGCCATCTAGCTGCTAAATCGGTTTTTATTGAGCTAAGGCTACAGTGCTATGCTAACCCCTCTGAACAGTTTCAACTAAATTTACAGTACATAGGATTGCGCTCTAAATGAAATCTCCCTTGGCATCTCCTGAATGAATATTTGCAAAGGACAGCTTTATTTAGAGGGGTTCCTATGAGAAGGATTCTGGGCGAGAAGGAGAGGTAGACTATTTATACTTCCCTGTTTGGAATTAGTTAGGATTTCATGTGAAAAGGTCATAGATAAAAGGTCATAGATAAAAGGTTCATCTCTAACTACTGCAGTTTGGAAGAGTTGTAAGGGGTTGGCTATAGTGTGTGTGGCTTCACAAGAGTGACTGTTTTCAATTTATTCACCCTCTTCCTTGTATCACATTAATTGGTCATTATTCTTGCCCACAGGAAGAGGTGACCTATATATAATGAGGATGGGTCTTTGACCATTGTCTCTCAAGGGAGATAGTCTAGTATTATTGTTGCTACATCATACAACCATTTTGTGGGCACTGCTTACATTCTAAAACATATTCCTCTTCCTTATTGCCCCATTTTCCTTTTGTGTTGTGTCTTTTAAATTGTAAGCCTGCAGGCATGGACTGTCTTTTTTAATGGATCGCATGTAAGCCCCTCTTGGAGCCTTTTTGGCTGAAAAGTGGAATACAAATCTGTAAACAAACAAATACATACATAAAAAGTTAAATACCTCCACTGAATGACGGTCCACCACTCCATGTCCCATTGCCAAACAAATAATGCCATTAGGAAGTTTCTGCTACTGTTTAGCCACAACTCTTCTTCCCTGCAGTTTCCACTCATTGGTTCTAGTCCTGCCCTTGGAGCAACAGATTACCAGTCTGCCCCATCTTCTGGGCAATAGCCATTCAGAGACGGCCATAGACTGCTGTTTGGTCATGTGATTTGATCTTCCTCTTCTCAAGAGAGAAATTGAGGGAGTGCAGACCCGGTTATGCAGAAACAGTAAACAGAGCAGGATTCCTCCCTATTTGCCATGATTTAGGGTAGGTCAAACTTTCTTCTTCTTCTTCTTCTTCTCCCAAGCCCTGCAATCTGCAAATTGCAGGGCTACAAAAGAAATTATAATAGCTTGTCACACATTTGTCCTTTCCATGGGGCACCAGATAGCCCAGAGCCAATAAAAAGGCTGGCAAGTACACAAACGCAATTGTAATGCAAAACACCAAGGTCAGCGTGAACAGCCACATCCTTGAAGGGAAGAATGTAGCCCTTTTGTTGTGGAAATGAAGTTCTCAGACGATAAACTGGGAGAAAGGAATGGTACAAGCTATAGGAGCCCTTCTCAAATTCTTTATCAACATCAGCAGATATTTTTCACCTCCTTTTGCAGTAGGGCGGTGGTTGGGGGCTGGCTGGGTGGGAAGGGATGTTGAAATGTGCACGGACAGATTGTTTCTGCAGAGTGGGGCTTAGCAACAAGGCTAGAGGATATAAGGGGCAAATATTTGTTTGGGCCTGCTGCAGTAACTTTAAGTCCTTGTTTTTTTGAAAAAGTTGTTTACGCAAAGTTTTCAGAAAAGATGTCTTTCCAAAAAGAGATTTGGGAAAGTGGGAGGGGGGAGTGGTCTTGCATTCAGCTCCTGCTTGTGAACTTCCCACAGCTCCCACAAGCATCTGGTTGGCCATTGTGAGAACAGGGCGCTGGACTAGATGGGCTATGAGCCCCATCCAACAGGCTCTACTTATGTTCTTGTTGCATATGCTAGATCAAGGGTATATTTAGCTCCAGTTGTGGCCAAGCAAATACCTCTTTGTTGTTGTTATGTGCCTTCAAGTTGATTACGACTTATGGCAACCCTATGAGTCAGCAACTTCCAATAGCATCTGTTGTAAACCACCCTGTTCAGTGCTTGTAAGTTTAGGTCTGTGGTTTCCTTTGTAGAATCAATCCATCTCTTGTTTGGCCTTCCTCTTTTTCTACTCCCTTCTGTTTTTCCCAGCATTATGGTCTTTTCTAGTGAATCAGGTCTTCTCATAATGTGTCCAAAGTATAATAACCTCAGTTTCATCATTTTAGCTTCTAATGATAGTTCTGGTTTAATTTTTTCTAACACCCAATTATTTATTTTTTTTGCTGTCCATGCTAGCCGCAAAGCTCTCCTCCAACACCACATTTCAAATGAGCTGTTTTTTCTCTTATCCACTTTTTTCACTGTCCAACTTTCACATTCATACATAGAGATTGGGAATACCATGGTCTGAATGATCTTGACTTCAGTGTTCAGTGACACATCTTTGCATTTGAGGACCTTTTCTAGTTCTCTCACAGCTGCCCTCCCTAGTCCTAGCCTTCTTCTGATTTCTCGACTATTGTCTCCAATTTGGTTAATGACTGTGCCAAGGTATTGATAATCCTTGACAAGTTCAATGTCTTCATTGTCAACTTTAAAGTTACATAAATCTTCTGTTGTCATTACTTTAGTCTTTCTGACGTTCAGCTGTAGTCCTGCTTTTATGCTTTCCTCTTTAACTTTCATCAGCATTCGTTCTAAATCATTACTTGTTTCTGCTAGTACTATGGTATCGTCTGCATATCTTAAATTATTGATATTTCTCCCTCCAGTTTTCACACCTCCTTCATCTTGGTTCAATCCCGCTTTCCGTATATGTTCTGTGTATAGATTAAATAAATAGGGTGACAAAGTACACCCCTGTCTCACACTCTTTCCAATGGGGAACCAATCGGTTTCTCCATATCCTGTCCTTACAGTAGCCTCTTGTGCGGAGTATAGGTTGAGCATCAGGACAATCAGATGGCACCCCCATTTCTTTTAAAGCATTCCATAGTTTTTCATGATCTACACAGTCAAAGGCTTTGCTGTAATCTATAAAGCACAGGGTGATTTTCTTCTGCATTGCTCTCAGCTTCTATTACACTCAAGCAGTATATAAATTTTGTTGCGTAAATACATCTTTCTGGGTCTGTGTGACATAAAGGAGTATAGAAGAAATTTAAATAAAGAAATGTATTTTTCACCCTACACAGGGTGCCCAGGAAGTTCAAAGCTAGCCCCACGTTTTCTCATGCTGCGTTGACCTTCACAGGAGTCCAGTATAGTCTTTCATTTCACCCCCAACCTCTTAACCTTGGCACCTCCAAACAAATACTCCCTTCCAACTCCTCTGTGATGCGTAGAAGGGGAAGGGCCACAGATCAGTGGGAGAGCATCTGCTTTGCGTGTAGAAGGTCCCAGGTTCAATCCCAGGCATCTCCAGGTAGGGCTGGGAGAGACTCCTGCCTGAAACCCTTGAGAGCTGCTGCCAGTCAGTGTAGACAGTACTGAAGTAGATGGATTGATTGTGTGATGCATAAGGCAGCTTCCTATGTTCCTATGTTCCTGTTTCAGACTGACTGAGTGTAAGGGGTAGAGGGTGGGGGAAAAGAACCAGGTGGTTGGGGGAGAGAAACGATCTGGTTCACACTATGGTGGGGGAGAGAAAGAACTGGATTATTATGGTTGGTTGTGTATTTAATTTGCTCTAATGTTTTTGTGTTTTTTTATTGTGTACAATTTTATTATGTATGGGTGCGATTTTATTGTAAGTTGCCCTGAGTGAGGGTAGAAGGGCGGGATAGAAACATTTAAAATAAATAAATAAGTATTCTCAAGCTCAGAACTGCAGGTGCAGCCTGGGAATTGCCACTGGACAGGAAGCAGACAGGGAAGCGCCCATGACTGACTGCATTGCACTCAGGAATTTTGGGGAATTCCAACAGATCTTTTTCAGGCAGAAAGTTGCACGATTGTGGAAGAGGAAGAGAGAGGCAGTTCCCAGATAAATCCAGAAGAGCTTTCCCACATAATTTTCACCAAGGAAGGTTCAATAACATGTCAGAAAGGATACAATCACAGAATCCTCGGGTGCTGTATATCAGCATAGCTCCTTTTGACTTAAATGAAGAACACAACCTGAAATCTATGCAAAGTACAGGAGGCATGGAAGACATATCTTTTGTTAAGCTGAGAGACTACCCTTGACCTACTTGCTTCCAGAACGGGAGATAATGGATTGACGTACATGGAAGGCTGCCAGCCACTGACAAAGGGAATAGAATTTCTAGACGAAATACCCATTAGATCAGTCAAAGCTATGGGATAATCTGGCCATTAACACTCAAGTGAAAATATCTGGGGGAAATGATTTAGATTGATTAAGGACTCTGTCTTTGAAGTGTACAGCACAGCTCTACAGAAGCTTATGGCTCAATTGTGCTCTCCTCAGAAAGGAGAGAAAATAATCTCTGGAGAGACACTAGGCCATAAGCAGGATATAGTCATGACTAAGCTGGTCCAGGTCTTGGCCCTAATATGAAATGTGAACGGGCCACCAATGGTGGCTGGTGCCCATTTGGGATTGGTAGGGTGGAGGGCAGGGTGACCAAATGTAGGTGGAGCTGTGACACTGAATTCTGTTCATTTAAGTTAAACATGAAAATTGCTCATTTTGGGAATTACAACACAGTTAATTTACTTGTGTGTGTGTTAAAAGAAATGCTAATTTGCTGACTGGCCTTGTTTGTTTAAAGCTGTGCTTGCAGAATGAGATATTAGATTTTGTTGCAATATGCAGCTGTGTGTGTAGACAAAGGTATCAGATTTGGGTGAAACATCCAAGGTTGAAATGAGAAAAACAAGTGTGAATAACAACTTCCAAATATGGAGTTAGGAAGAGAAGGGAAGTTACCAGAAGAAAATGGGCATGGATTAAAGTGATGTAAGGAAAATGAAAGTGATGTAATTATGATGATAATGCTGTGTACATAATTAACATATCAAAGTTAATAAGAAGGCTGGCAGTGCTCAGCTTAAGTCAGAACTAGCTTGGCTTTTTCTCCACGTGCACGTGTTAGCAATAAATAAACTCTTTCTCCATCTTGTTTCGTCGTTTTCTGAACTCTATTGGGTGAGTATTGGGAGCGAACTCAAGCCACCAGGACCCCTAAAAGGGACTGGGGCGTTTTGTTTGTAACAGAGCCAGAGCCAATGGCAGGCAAAGCCATTCCATGACGGCTATAATTAAGAAGGCAAGCAGGTGGGGGCTGGCTCAAGGCACACTGATGCTGGTGGGACAATGGCTCATTCACCCTAACGGCCCAGCCACCAGTGCAGTGGCCTCCCATGCCAGTGTCCACAGTGTCCAGGTGCTAGGGCAAACAAATGCTAATTGAATAATCTGGATCTGTCTCAAAGCAGTAACAATACAGGAAGTGAATATATTACTGAGCGTCTTGGCTTCCTGGCTAATTGCCTTCCTTGCCCTGTACTGGGTGACTGTTTTGGGGGTATTCCTTATCATGGACGACCCAGTCCCTGTGAAGATGGAGCTGTAGAATCTTGCGGATGCCCGTTCTTTTTTTATGTAACTTTTTCAAAGATGAGCAAAACAGGTTATTTACTTGTGTCTTACTAAAATACCAAGGGAGGACGTTTGAGTTGTATTTGGCTTAATTACTGGCTGATATGATACAAACAAATAACAATGAAAACAATTGCTAGAATAATTTTTTTCTGCTGCCAAGATTCTGTCAGTTTAAGTGTAGTTTGGACTGTTTTTCTCTTTTGTATGTGTAGCATATATTTTAATCTGTTTTATGCTAGAATGTGTATGATGGTGTTTTATCTTGTTTTATATTTGACTGCATAATAAAATTTGATTGATGATTGATTGATTGACTTTCTGGCATTTGGATTAAACTGATATTATTATAAATGGTTTATCCACCCCCTTAGATGTTTGCACAGAACAGTTTTTTTTTATTTATTATGTATTGTTCGACTGTATTTGTTTTTTTTCTTTTTTGAAAATTCAGTTAAAAAACTATTAATAAATGGTTTACTTACAGCCCTTGACGTTTGTGATATATCTTTCAGGACCCACTCCATTTTTCTGATTATTCTTCAGATTTTTTTCCATGTAAATTTGTTTAACTGATTTCAATAACGTATCATTTTGTTCTTGTAACTCACCCTGGCTTCTTATGGTGAAGGGTAGCTAGGAAATTCTGTAAATAAATTAAATTAAATTAAAAAGCGATGACCATAGGCAGGGTAAGGCAAACCAGCCCATAAATGGACAAATGTTTTTTTTCTGGGCTCCCAGCATGATGGTGCATGGTAGGCTCTGCTCCCTAGAAATATGACAAGGGGAGACTGGATTTATTGCAGCAAGAACAGCAGCAAAATGAATTATTACAAGGGCCGTGTGTATTCTGTTGCAGTTATTGGAGTCAGTGCCCATGATGAGCCATGCACTGTTTCTGTCTCCAAAACTGGAGTATCTGTGGAACTGTATTTAAAGTTGTTGTTTTGTTGTTGTTTTTAAAAAGGGTTGGTCTTCCCCCCCCCGAATTATCAATGAAATATAAACGAAAGAATGTAAATTCACCCACATATACTTATTACGCACTCTCCATTGCTAAAAGCAATCCCAATGAGTTAAAAATGTACTGCCTTCAAGTCGATTCCGACTTATGGCAACCCTATGAACAGGGTTTTCATGAGGCTGAGAGGCAATCAGAAATTCCAACTATTTTATTTTATTTTATTTACACATGAACAAGCAACAGTTTTGGACTTTTCATTCCATCTAAGTATGAGTTTGGCAGACTTTGTGATGTTCTGCTTATTATCCTTTGGATCCTTGACTCTGTTCCTAGATGTGTTAGAGGAATAAGTAACAGTTATTGTTTATGTTTATCATCTCCTTGATGTGTATGACCATCTTGGTTTGTTTTTGTTTTTTAAATAAAATTCAATAATAATATAAAAAGGAAATTCCAACAATAAAACCAGGAGGCAATAATTTACAATCTTAAGCTCGGTACTAGCATCCAACAAATGCCTGAGAGAACAGATGAGACTTTAGCAGGAATTGAAAACTCAGAAAAGAGTTGGCACCTGCCATCATTTGAGCACCTCCATGGAGACGGACAGCTTTCTCCCAGATTGCCACATAGTAATGAATTTCAGCAGGCTGTGGCACAACTTGGGGAGTCTCAGAAAATCTCATATATGGGTAGGTTTGTTATGAGAGATGTTTCATTAAGTATCCAGGGCCTGGGCTTTAGAGGGCTTTGTAAATTAACAACAACATCTTAATTTTGGCTTGGTGACAGACTAGCAGCACCTTTTAAAGCACCCCAGTAAGGAAAAAGTGCAGGGCTTTCTTCCCTTCTGTTCAGTAGCCTGGCATTCAAGAACATTTCCCCCCTAACATTTCCTATAGCTAGACCAAATTAGCTGGGTCACAAATTGCTTGCCACCTGTCCAGTCAATTTCACCACTCCATTGTGTGCATAGATAGCACTAGAGAGGCAGCTGCAACCATGGGTGCTTCCAGATGATCTGTTTATAGAGCATTCACCCTGATTTATTTGTGAGGAGGATAGACATTAATTATTTAATGAGCATTCATTCTGATTTGTCTGTGGGAAAGTTAGGTGTGTCAAAGCAAGTACTGTCCCACACTTGCCAGTATGTGATTAAATTCCACCTGAAAATAGCAATGTCTGGAATAGGGATGGAGGAGAAATTCGATCAGTTTGCATTTAAAGCTGAATTTATCAAATTTGCACTTTCCGAGACAATGTGACAACTGAAACACAGCCATCCATTGCACTTATCCAAATTCTGCAATGCATTTCTCCAATGAAGCGGTGTTTACAAAAATGCATATATTATGGGAATGTGTGCATTAAAATGCATATATTAGCAAAAATAACATACAAAATGCCTAATATTACGGGAAACTGCTTGCAAAAATGTGTACATTAGTCAAAACTGCAAACAAAAATGTGTTTTTTTAGGAGAAATCCAAATCCACACTAAAATGCTGAATAATTTTCATATGGATTTTTTTTTTAATTGCGAATTGCTGCAGAAATGTGGAGAACTGAATTTAACATTGGAAACATGAGAAACTGAGAGAATCCCTAGTCTGGCAATTATCAAGGATTAACAAAAATGGAAATACGAATATTTTGCTCCCTCAGCAAGGCTTCCTCTTCATTTGGGCTGTACAGTTACCAAGATATCAGTGCTGAATTGGGGAACAGGGGCTGTCTCTGGTAAAAAGGAACAGTCTCTATTTTCTGCTGTTATTTTTAAATCAATCCCTGTTTTGTCTCCATTCATTTTACACACACCATTTTTAAGTTGTTTGTATGAGAAAACACAGTCATCTGTTCTTCATCTATAAAGTCTCACCATAGTGGGGATGACTGTTCCTAAATGACTTGGGTCTGCTGTTAGGTGCTGATGGAGGCTTGACGGCCCTCTGCTCTTTGTTCTTATGGTTCTTTATATTTAAACCAGACCTGGGCAGGACCACCCCGGAAACAGAGGGCTTTCCGCTATATAGAAGTACACACACTTCTTACTGTGATCTCTTATCTGCCTGCTTGCAACATCTCTACAGTGGATTCACCATCTATCCCCCTATCTTTAAATTCAATCAAAGCCCCAAAGTTCAAACAGCGCCCCCTCTCCTGATGCCCCGATTAATCTTACCAATTTAGAGCAATCCCAGAACACCCAGAACAATCTCTCTTCAGCAGACACTAAAATATTCTGTCTGCTGCAACCTCCAACTCATATGGAACAACACGCTTTGATTAAGCAATGCCTTTGTCAGACAATTACAGAATCCTGTAAGCCTTTCAGCAGACTAGAAATTTCCATTTAGATCCATCAGCTCAATGGTGTCCCAAGCATTTTCAATCAAATGCGATCCAACATCCCTCCATTTTATTTCGTCTCTGATGCTCACCCCATAGAGTTCCCAAAAATGAGACTAGGGACACACTATACCTTTAAAAAACATTCAAAGCACCCCCCAAGAATCCTGGGAACTGTAGTTTGTCAAGGGTGATAGGAACTGTAGCTCTACGAGGGGTAAACTAGGGATCCCAGGATTCTTTTTTTGGGGGGGGCAGAGAATGTGCTTTGCAATTTTTGTTTGTATGAGAAAAAAAGTGCTATCTGCATTAGGAGGGAACACCTGCTTTGTCATCCCTAGAGAGTTTGTATGCTTTTTGCTCTTTGATAATGGAAATTATGCTACATATAATATTTTTGTAAGCCGTCATGCAGCATGATGGCATCATTCCATGAGGGCAGGAGGGAGAGGTGCCGGGCATGAGGCAAGTGAATCAAGGGCATGAGACAAGTGAGAAAGGCCGGCAGCCAGCCAAGAAATCAAGGTGGGAGCCATGAAGGAACAGTCAGGCCAGCTTGGGGTAGCTCTTCATAAGCCGTTCTGCTCTACGCCTGAGCAGTGGAAGGCAAGGAGGAGGAAAGTGAGGCGAGAGCAGGACAGTTGCTGAGGTGATGCCCTGGCCACTCCCCACTGTTCCTGTATCTGTTGTAGGCTTGCCAGGCTCATGGCCTGAGAATTATTCTGTATCTTTAAGAGAAGAGAAAATTCAGCCAAGTGCAGGTTTTCTTGCAACACAGTAATGGGAAAAACCACAAGGTGGAATTCTCCCCCCTGCACAACTTTTAAAGATACAGAAGACCTCTTGGAGGCTGGGCCTGGCAACCAATAATAATAATAATAATAAATTTTATTTCTAAGTCGCCTATCTGGCCGTATGAAACGGCCACTCTAGGCGACGTACAAAAGAATAAAATAACATATAAATACAAATGAACAGCAACTCTACATAATCAAAACCCACCCACATCTTTACAGAATAAAACGAGATTACCCAAAAGTCCCATAGGCCCGCCGAAACAGCCAGGTTTTCAATTCTCGGCGGAAACCTGCCAGGGAGGAGGCATGGCGGATGTTATAGGGCAGAGAATTCCAGAGGGTGGGGGCCACAATAGAAAATGCCCTCTCTCTGGTCCGCACCAACCTAGCTGTTTTAACTGGCGGGACCAAGAGAAGGTCTTGTGAGGCTGATCTCGTCAGGCGGCATATTTGATGATGCTGGAGGCGCTCCTTTAGATAAACTGGACCGAAACCGTGTAGGGCTTTAAAGGTTAATACCAACACCTTGAATTGGGCTCGGTAAACAACTGGTAACCAGTGCAGATCTTCTAGCACTGGAGTGATATGATCATGGCGGCGGCTGTTCTTAATCAAACGTGCCGCCGCATTCTGAACCAGCTGTAGTTTCCGGACCGTCTTCAAGGGTAACCCAACGTAGAGCGCATTACAGTAGTCTAAGCGAGAGGAGACCAGGGCATGTACCACCCATGGGAGCAGATGGACCGGAAGGTAGGGTCGCAGCCTCTGTATTAGATGTAATTGATACCAAGCTGCCCGGCTCGCTGCCAAAACCTGAGCCTCCATGGACAGCTGGGAGTCAAGAATGACCCCGAGGCTGCGAACCTGGTCCTTCAGGGGCAATCTTACCCCATTCAACACCAGGTCAATATCTCCCAACCTTCTCTTGTCTCCCACAAGCAGTACCTCGGTCTTGTCGGGGTTCAGTTTCAGCCTATTGCCTCCCATCCATTCACTTACAGACTCCAGGCACTTGGAAATGGTATCCACAGCCAACTCTGGTGAGGACTTAAATGAGAGATAGAGCTAAGTGTCATCCACATATTGGTGGCTCTGCAACCCAAATCTCCTGATGATGGCCCCCAGCGGCTTTACATAGATGTTAAATAGCATGGGAGAGAGGATAGAACCCTGTGGCACACCAAGAGGTCTTCTGCCATGACCAACTGGCAAAAATGTTCTGCAATGACCAACTGGTTTTGACAATAAACTATTATATGGGGTGTATGTATTTTACATCTCCAGTGTGTGTATATATGGAATTTTCCAACATCCCTGTGAGGTAGGGTTACCGTAGCTCACAACAAGAAATAAATCCCTTTAAAATCCAGTAACTATAAAAACAAGTATAAAACAGTAGCAAAACAGCTTAAAGTGGCATGATTCTGAATTTTGGGTTGGGTGAGTGAAGTTTCTTATCACTTGAGGTAGTTTTGTGCACGCTTCTCTGTTTGAGTAAGCCCCATTGAATACATTGGAACTTGCTTCTGAGTAAGCATCCATGAAATGGAATTGGACTGCCTTCAAGTTGATTCCGACTCATGGTGACTCTATGAATAGGGTTTTCATGGTAAGTGGTATTCAGAAGTGGTTTACCATTGCCTTCCCCTGAGGCTAAGAGGCAGTGACTGGCCCAAGGTCACCCAGTGAGCTTCACAGCTGTGTTTGAACCCTGGTCTCCCTATAATCTATCTTTGACAGTCATGCTTATATAAATATTTCTTCATACTGTGTCCCGATAAGTATCTGATTTCACACTATAAAGGTAAAGGTGTCCCCGTACTTGTAGTGCGAGTCGTTTCCGACTTCTAGGGTGACATCTTGCGATGTTTACTAGGCAGACCATATATATGGGGTGGGATTGCCAGTTCCTCCCCCCGCCTTTCTTTACCCCCCAGCATATGCCGGGTACTGATTTTACCAACCATGGATGGATGGAAGGCTGAGTGGACCTTGACCCCTTTTACCGGAGATTCGACTTCCTCCTTCCGTTGGAATCGAACTCCGGCCGTGAGCAGAGCTTCGGCTGCGTTACTGCTGTACATTATTTCCTCTGCATTTTAAGTCTGCTCTTCTTCCTTGGGGTAGTCATGATTCCCCTCTATTTTCATCCTGAGTGGAAGATTAGGCTGAGAGATAGCGAGTAGCCCATGGTCACCCAGTAAACTTTATAGCTCATTTCCATTTTAAAGAATTAATTAAAACGATTTATATGCAGGCAAAGTTTATGAAAATACACACAATACATTGAAAGCACATCCAACTCTCATTTAAAGCACATGACTTTCCCTAAAGAATCCTGGGAACTGTAGTTCCCCCCCTCACAGTTATCGTTCCCATCACATCACCCTTAAGAAACTACAGTTCCCATGAGTCTGTGGTGGGATTCATGTGCTTCAAATTCGTGTTGAATGTGCTTTAAGTGCATGGTGTGGATCTGCCCTATTATGCTATGCATTCATTAGTGAATTGAAAAGAACAATTTTAAAAGAAACGGGAAGGGCTGTAGCTCAGTGGCAGGGCATATGCTTTGCATGCAAAGGTCCAAAATTCAATATCTGGAAAAGACTATTGCCTGGAACTCTGGAGAGCCAATGCTAGTCCATGTCATCAGTACTCAGCTAGATGGCACCAAATGGCCTCAGCAGTATAAGATTCCTTTGTTCTTAAAAATGGAAAGAGACCCAATGGCCACAGTGACTCCAAAGTTTTTTTAATGTATTTTATTTATTTATTTATTAGATTTATTAGATTTATATCCCGCCCTTTCTCCCAGTAGGAGCCCAGGTCAGCAAACATCTATATATCACTTTATTGTAAAAAACCTCAAAGTGGTTTACAGAAGGAATTAAAACAATAACAATAACATTATTGTTAAAAACAGTTAAAAGGCAGGTATTTAAAAACATTCAAGATAATAAAACCAACAGTGAGTTAAAAACAGATAAAAAACATAATAGCTTCTACATGTCTGGGTAAGCTTGCCTAAACAAAAATGTTTTTAGCAGGTGCTAAAAAGAGTACAATGAAGGTGCATGCCTAATGTCAATAGGAAGGGAGTTCCAAAGCGTAGGTACTGCCACACTAAAGATTAGAACAAGTACTATGTGGTACCCATAGCATGGAAAGCATACTTTGAACTTGGCCTGGTAGCAAATCGGCAACACATGCAGATTTCAGAACAGGTATTATGCGCCAATAGGTCTCATACATGCCAGGTTGTACTGCATGAGGATTTCTGTGACCTTGGCTGACTGGCTGCCAGGATTTTTTTAGTTTTGGTTTTTGATTAGGAATCCTGACTGGTTGTGGGATGCTGAATTTTCTGCCTTATCCATAGGAATCTTGTTGTTGTTGGTATGGTATTGCATTTAGGAAATCATCACTGTCTTTTCTTTCTCTTTTTCTATTCGCAGTTTGTTTACCTTTATCCTCATTCCCTTTCATCCATAGAAGTAACAACAGTGGGTCCATGCGCTCCACTTAACCCCTTAAACCCACTGATGATGTACCTTGTTGTTTGCATGACGGTTTGTTTCTTGCCCAATAGTGGTAAAACAGAATTCACACACTGGGCAACGTGGCTGCAATAGTTGTTGTTCCCATGCTACTGCCTATGAAGGTAGACCAAACCATGTGTGTTTTCTCTCTGTCAGTTATTATTCGCTGGAGTTGGGTCGGCTGTTTATAGGATAGGCAGAAAAGGGCAGAGAATCTTTATACTCTTATTCATTTCTCAAACCTCGTTCTGAAGTGAAGGGTCAAGTCTGTAAAGAAGTTTGGAGCAGCCATGTTAAAAGGTAGGGGCAGGGCATTCCAGGGAGGGGGTTGCCAACCCTGCTTGCATATGAATATCTTTGCACAGGATTCCTTGTGAAGCTTTACCAACAGCACAATCCAAACCATTTCTACTCAGAAGTAAGTCCTATTGAGTTCTATGGGGCTTAGTCCCTTAGTAAGTGTGTTGAGAATTGCAGCCTTCAGAGGCATCCAGCTTTACTCCTGAGTGCTCCCATCTAACATCTCCACAACGCTAGGCTGTTTTCTTCCTACAATGGCCTTCTAGTGATTGTCCTGGGCTGAGGACACTTAAACTCTTCTTGCCAGAAGCAAGTACCCTAGATTTAATGTTCCCTACCCAGGCTGTCTAATCAGGTGAGAAGGAATGAATCCCTCACTTCTGCTCGACCTTGGAACACCATCTTTTAGCTAAAATTTCTATCTTAATTTCCAATAAGAGAAATGTTTTCGTTTGCACTGTACGCTCCAAGCAACTGTAGTTGATGCTTAAGGTATTATGCTTAATGGTATCACTAGGGCCTGCCCTGAAATCTCAGGGTTTGGGAAGCTTCTGACCTGGCAACCCTAATCTGTGTGTGTATGTGTGTGGGGTTGGAGTGTGCAGCGGCAAAGTCTTTAGTAAGAAGATCGGGACATAAGAAGAGCCCTGCTGGATCAGGCCAATGGCCCATCTAGTCCAGCATTATGTTTTCACAGTGGGCAACCACTTACTTGCCTATGAGAAGCCTACAATCTTAAATGTCACACCTAGTTTGGCCCTTGAGATCAGATCTGAGAATTGCTAGAGGGTTTGATCAAACTGTGCCAACTGGCATACTGGAGTGCTCACACATGTTAGAGCTGTAGCAGAGAGCCTTTTTCAGCTCAAAGGCCACGTTTCCTTGTGGCTTACCTTCCAGGGGCTGTATGCCAGTGGTGGGTGGGGACAGAGACCAAAGTGGTTGGAGCCATAGATGTGATGCTTAACCTCAGTAGGGGCTACATTTTAACCGTGTCACACTGAGAGGGCTCTCCGTACATACCCTCCATAGACACATACACACTCCCTCCCTTCCTCTCCATCCAGGCAAGCAAGAGGAATGGGCAGGGTTGTGGCTGGAGGGGGGTCCCAAGGGCTACATAAAGAGACCTGGAGGGCCCCATTTGTCCCCCAGGCCTGAGGTTCCTCACCCCTGTGGCCTCAGGTTTCCCACTTGTTTGTTAAGAGCATAACCCGTGCGACTCAAAAGAATTGTACAGATAGATGGTCTTGCAATCTGCCCCTTTGTTACTTATTTTAATCAGTAGACATGGGTGGATGTTCCCCTGACATATTTCCAATCACAGCTTGGCAGGATACACCACACACTGTGTTTAAGGCTGCAGTCCTATTCCCACTTAACTGGGGATTAAGATCTATTGAACTCAGTAGGACTTGCTTCTGAGATATAGGATTGCATTGTAAGGCAGAACATTTCTAGCACATGCTTCATAGCATTTTCCCATTTATTAAGGTAGATTAATGGAGCACTCAACTCCAGGTCTCTCAGTTTTAGGGATTTGTGGTCTCTAAGCAATTTATAATGTATGGAGACCTGACAGAGTAGCCTAATGGAATCTCTGATTATATTTATAGCCGATGGTATACCTAAGGCTAGATCTGTGTATATATATTGAAGGCAGAGTTTGGTATGGAACAGAGTCTTCAGCATCTTGAAAATACAAGCTGTCATATTTCTTAAAAGGAAGCCTTTAGGCCTTAAAGCTATGAAAATAGTCTCAAATTGGGCAATACTGTAAGAAATCTCAGAAGTTGGGGCAGCGCAGGTTCTGTAATGATCCTGGATTCTCCATGACTAACAGAGGCAGAATATATAATGCAAAATATACAAACATATGCATTCAAATATTCTTAATTTGCATATCTCATGATATGCTGAGTTTTGAGGTAGGTGATTTGAGGCGGTGAATGAGAGGGCCTCGGGCTAGGCAAAATACACAGAACCCTGCCTAAGGCTTCAGGTGATTTTTTTTTTTTGCATCTATATGTATACCTATTTTGATTTCCAAAGCAAATAAGAGAACAAAACAAGCAAAAAAAAAACACAACCCAGACAATTTTACCTCCATTTGAATGGCTGCATGAAGAGTTCAGATGGATTTTTTTTTATGCTGAAAATTAACAGAGCAGCAAGTTACTGGTTTTTGAAATGGTGAACCTACTAAATCTATGGAGAATTTTGGAGCCCACAGATTCTTGCAATCTTCCCCAGTCTAGTGCCCTCCAAATGTCATTTGACCCACTCCCATCAGCCCTCACCACCGGCTATGCTGGTTTGGGGTTGCTGGGAGTAGAGTCCAACAACAGCTAGAGGGTGCCAACTTGGGGAAGGCTGCTGTAATCAAACCCAAAATTGTAGCAAGCAACAATGGTTAGTTCGAAATAAAAATGTAATATAAGCCATGTCAGGCCCCATCCTGTGGTCACCGCCTTGTCACTGTCCCAGCTCAGGGTCTAGCTCTCTTAACTGTTCTCTCACCGGCTCTAGCAAAGATCTCTCAAGATCCCCCTGCTAGGCGGCACCACCAGCCACTCCCAGTAAACAATATTGCCTTGAGACCGTGCCTTTGTCTCCTGGCTTATTGCTATGTTGTGTCTGGGTGCACTTACAGGCCTCAACCCCCCTGTATCTCTGTGCCTATAAAGATTACAGCCTTGGGTTACTCTGGATACCTGATGATGTTACACTATCTCTTTACCACTGCCACCATTGATACTGTTTCCCAACCTTGGTATATGACCTGCCCACCCTGGTCTGTGTAAACCCAGCCAAGGATCAGGCTTTTTGATAAACCAAGAAATATTTATTTATATACACAAGGAATAACAAGATTACGTAAAGGTATAGTCAACAAGCGTGTGGTTTCATAAGATGCGTTACTCCTTACGTTTCTTAGTCATCAATATCCTGCCTCACTACCCGCCTAATCCAATCCACCCTATCCAAAACCAACCCACAGAACCAACCCACAGAACCCCCTCTCAACTGTCATCCTCTCATTTATACCTTCAGATGCTCAAACGCTCAGCCAATCAACATACAACATTCTCCAACATTCCAAACCACATACTCTCCCTCTCACTCAATCTACTTACCACATATACTCTAATAAACCCGCACTTACCATATTTACAGTATTATATATACAGGGACATCACAACCCACAATTTATTTTCAGGACATTCAGTCCTTTAGGCAGGGCTGGCCCAACACATTTTGCTGCGTGAACCGAAGGCCAAGAGGGCATTCTCTCCAGCCCACATATATTAGCTGGCTGGACTGGCTGTATACATTTAAAGCACATGGCTTCCCCCAAAGAATCCTGGGATCTGTAGTTTATCCCTCACAGAATTACAATTCCAGGTCCCTTATTAAACTATAGTTCCCAGATTCTTTGAGGACTGACAAGTTCTTTAAATGTATGATGTGCGACTCTTGCTTCAATACTATTGACAAGATAGCATCTTCTCCTGCATCTGAGGGCAGCAGGCTAGCTAAGCAGGCACATGATAGGACAAACAGCATACTCAGTTCTGTCTTTTAGCATCTCTCTCTTCTCCTCAGCATCTGTTTCACTCTGCCTAATGGTACGGCCGACCAGCCCTGCTGTTTGGTCATTGAACTGACCAAAGGGTGGCCAGGTTGGGCCCTGGCTGAGGGCCCCGGTGACCCAGAGGGGCCCCTTAAGGGCCCCTTGTTAGGGTAGGAGGGTGATGCTCCCATTCTGTGATCTGCTACAACATCAGGTCCTGCAACCTTGCGCTGCTGCAAATCAGAGAGGGAGCTCCCAGGCACCCCCCATACAGATAGCATGGGCTTCAATAAACCCGCCTGCATGCTCCACCTACCTCTCCTGTCAGGGTGAACACAGTGCGTGCTGTGCGCACATGCCTACCATCACCCAAGATGGTGGCAGTGGCTTTCCTAAGGGACTGGTGCCCTCACCGCCATCTTAGGTGATGGCAAGTGTGCACATATAGTGCACAACATTCGCACAACACAGGAGGTAGGTGGAGCACATGGGTGGGCTGATTAGCCCCCCCCCGTATAAGGAGGGGGCGTTGGGCTACGGCATTGTAGGCCCAGGGCAGGCTGATGCCAGCCCTGCTGTTCAGGTTACCAGCTTCGCCATTCCTTTTGATTTTTCAAACATAAACCACAAGTGGTGGCTTTAAACAGCCATATATTTTTTTCCCCTGCACCATTATCATTTTTATTGACTGATTGATTGACAGCTTTGTTTGAGATTAGGGTGACCACTAGCCAGGTAAGAAAAGATGACAGGGTTGCTGCACCTTTAGTAGTTGTGTAGAGGAAGAAATATCAACAGGTGTGGTCCAGACCTTTATAGGAACCCAGTCCTCTTTTTCACCCATCCACTCCAGTTGCAGAACTGCCATCATGTGTCAACTCTTAACAGAAGCCCTTTCCTCATATTTCAGAAGTGCCCATCAAACTGCAAGGAAGTCATGGGCAACAGCGAACCAGTTGCTTTTGTACAGCTGCAGAAAGACAAGTAAATGAGGCAGCCTACTGGAGAATGCTGGAATTGGCAGCTGAGTGTAGAAAATAAATTTCTGTCCCCAGAAAGAGATGCAAACTAAGGCCCCCATCTGCACCATACATTTAAAGCAGTGTTATTATACAGCCACAAGAGTGGCTATATACTATAGCCAGCGTGGATTTTTCACATTCTGCAATGTTGAATTGAAAATACCCCCATACCATTCTGATGCTTCTCATAAGCTCATTTCAAAACAAAACCTTACAAAACATACTCCTGAACTCAGAAATGCTTGCTTAATAACCCTCTCAATTTTCATGGCGATACACAAAATAGTCAGAAAGAATCGAGAGTTCCAAGTCTAAAAAGAGAGAAAAAAACCCAAAGCAATTTTGGACTTTTTTCTCTGAGAGTTCTCATAATCTGTTGAAATTAATTAAAAATCAGCCATGTTCACAGAGTACCTGTAATCCTAATACTGACCTTGCCCCATACTCTGACCTTCATCTTCTGCAGTTGAAAAGTTAAAAAAAAGCCTGGCTGATTTTTAATTAATTTAATATATTTTGGCTGGAACCCTATGATAACATGGGGCATGCTCAGTAAGAGCCAACTGTAAGTGTTCTAAAAGCCTCACAGCTGATGGGCTTGGCTAAGCAGGGGGCCACTCCCACACCAGACTTGATTTCATGTGAGATAGGAATGGCTTCCCTCAGAGAATCCAGGGAAATGTAGTTTGTGAAGGGTGCTGAGAGGAGACTCCTATTCCACTGACAGAGCTCCAGCAGCCAGACTGGTTTAAAAGTCAGCCACTCTGACTGAAGGTCTGTGAGGGAACAGGGCATCTCCTAGCAACTCTCAGCACCCTTCACTAACTACACTTCCCAGGATTCTTTGAGAGAAACCATGACTCTCCAAAGTGAAATAAAGGCCTGGTGTGGATATGGCCAGGGACAGCTTGGGTTTAAATTTGGGTGGGAGGCTACATGTGCCTGCAATAGAAGAAAAAGGTGAGGGAAATGCTGAAAAGCAATGATACTGTTCACAATATTTTCCTTTTGGAAAGGAAAGGGTTTTCCCCTCTGCCTAGTGACCACCCACCCAATCTCCTCCCCTCCCCCTCCCTGCCTCTCCCCTCCCCTCCCCCGGGTCAGTGTTGGACTAGGACCTGGGAGACTATGGTTCCAATCCCCACACAGCCATGAAGCTCACTGGGTGACCTTGGGCCAGTCACTGCCTCTCAGTCTCAGAGGAAGGCAATGGTAAAATCACCTCTGAATACCGCTTACCATGAAAACCCTATTCAAAGGGTCACCATAAGTCGAAATCAACTTGAAGGCAGTCCAATCCCATTTCATGCATATTTGCTCAGAAGCAAGTCCCAATGTATTCAATGGGGCTTACTCAAACAGAGAAGCGTGCACAAAACTACAACCTCAAGTGATAAGGAACTTCACTCACCCAACCCAAAATTCAGAATCATGCCACTTTAAGCTGTTTTGCTACTGTTTTATACTTGTTTTTATGGTGAAAACCCTATTCAAAGGGTCGCCATAAGCTTGGTTGACTTGAAGGCAGTCCATTTCCATTTGCAGACATGACTGCACAGAAATAAATCCCACTGAACTCAAAAAGTATACAAATGATCAAACTAGGGTTGCCAGGCCCAGCCTCCAAGAAGTCTTCTGTATCTTTAAAAGTTGTGCAGAGGGAAGGGAGAATTTACCTTGTGGTTTTTCCCATTACAGTGTTGCAAGAAAACCTGTACTTGGTTGCTGTCTTGTTGGCTTTGGTATGGGTGCAGGATAGGGTTGCCAGGTTCTTGGCCTGTGACTGATCCTGTATCTTTAGGAGAAAAGAAAGTCAGCCAAGTGCAGGTGTTCTTGCAACTCTAATGGGAAAAACCACAAGGTGGAATTGTCCCTTCCCCCTGCACAACTTTTAATGATACAGAAGACCTCTTGGTTGCCAGGCCCGGCCTCCAAGAGGTCTTCTGTATCTTTAAAAGTTGTGCAGGGGGTAGGGAGAATTCCACCTTGTGGTTATTCCCGTTACAGAGTTGGAAGAACACCTGCACTTGACTGACTTTCTCTTCTTCTAAAGATACAGGATCAGTCTCAGGCCAAGAACCTGCCAACCCTAGTGCAGGATGTGAGACCTGATTGGGTGGTTGTGTTTTTAGACTCATTGTCAGGTTTGTTGGCTATTCAGAATGCTGATATAGGATGTAAAAGTAGTATAGTGAATAAGATTTGGAGGCTGAATACTGAACTGATGCATATTGGTATTCTAATTCAGTTTTGTTAGATTCCAGCTCATGTGGGCATTGTTGGGAATGAGATAGTTGATCAGGTGGCTAAGAAGGCATTGGAACAGAGGAGAATTGATTTTATGTTGCCTCTGTCCACTTTAGTAGCAAAAAGTAGGGTTAAACTGTTGATGCTGCGTGAGTGGCAGTAGATGTGAGAGATGGAAATTATGGGTCGGTGGGTTTCTTTTGTCCAACTTTGAAGGACTTTAGAGTTTTTCACTTGAAAGGACAACAGAAACAGGTTAGCATGTTTAGAGTCCTAATGGGACACTGTGCTCTTAGGAGTGGTTTGTTCAGGGTAAGAAGTATGGACTCTGAGGACTGTGAGCTGTGGGGTGGTGGAAACCGTGTATCATGTTCTTTGGGATTGTATTAGGTATGTGGAAGCTAGATAGTCTCTCCTCCGAATGTTTAGCACTTTGGGGATTAGAAACCTGAATGTGGGTTTGGCCCTTCAAGACAAAAGTCTCTGGGGCTTGGTACTTGAGATTATTTGGCAGTTTGTTAAAGACACTAAGCTTTATGAAAGGTTGTGAATGAGATGTTACATGAGGTTAACAGTAGGTGGCGATAATACGGCCTTATCCTGGTCTTGATTCACCATTAAACACCACCAGCAGCAGCAGCAGCAGCATAAGAAGGGTGGCTTCAATTGCTGTTGTTCCTAAGATACTGCCTGTGAAGGTTGACCAAAGCATGTGCATTTTCTCTCTGTCAATTATTACTCACTGGAATTGGGTTGGCTGTCAAAGTGAGTTTATAGCAGCCCACAGGGTAGAGAATCTTCTTACTCATTTCTCAAACATCTCTCTGCAGTGAAGGGTCAAGTCTGTAAAGAGGTTTCAAGCAGCCACATTAAAAGGCAGGGCAAGGCAGGGCAATTCCAGGCATGGGGTTGCCAACCCTGCTTTGATATGGACATTTTTGCACAGGATCCCAAGTCAAGCCTTACCAACAGCACAATTGTAATCATATCTATTCAGAAGTAAGTCCTGTTGAGTTCTATGTGGCTTAGTAAGTGTGTTTAGAATTGCAACCTTCAGTGGCTTCCATCTTTACTCCTGAGGGCTCCCATCTGACATCTCCACAACAGTTTGTTGTTGTTATGTGCCTTCAAGTTGATTACGACTTATAGTGACCCTATGAATCAGTGATCTCCAAGAGCATCTGTCATGAACCACCCTGCTCAGATCTTGTAAGGTCAGGTCTGTGGCTTCCTTTATGGAATCAATCCATCTCTTGTTTGGTCTTCCTCTTTTTCTACTCCCTTCTGTTTTTCCCAGCATTATTGCCTTTTGTAGTGAATCATGTCTTCTCATGATGTGTCCAAAGTATGATAACCTCAGTTTCATCATTTTAGCTTCTAGTGACAGTTCTGGTTTAATTTGTTCTAACACCCAATTAATCGTCTTTTTTGTGGTCCATGCTATCCACAAAGCTCTCCTCCAGCACCACATTTCAAATGAGTTGATTTTTCTCTTATCCGCCTTTTTCACTGTCCAACTTTCACATCCATACATAGAGATCGGGAATACCATGGTCTGAATGATCCTGACTTTGGTGTTCAGTGATGCATCATTGCATTTGAGGACCTTTTCTAGTTCTCTCACAGCTGCCCTCCCCAGTCCTAGTCTTCTTCTGATTTCTTGACTATTGTCTCCTTACCCAAGCTCTCTAAGCAGGTGAGAAAGAATGATCCTGTCACTTCAGCTGGACCTGGGAACACCCTGATTTAGCTAAGATTTGTATCTTAATTTCCAATCAGAGAAATTGTTTTGTTTGAGTGGAATGCTCCAAGCAACTGTGGTTGATGCTGAATGTATCATGCTTAATGACATCACTAGGGCCCGCCCCGGAAATCTCAGGGTTTGGGATGCTTCTGACCTGGCAACCCTAAGGGATAGTTTATAGCAGGGCTGCTACTGACAGGAAGGGAGGAATATAAATCTAATAAATAAGTAAATATTTTATTTATTTATTTATTTATTTATTTTATATACCGCCCCATAGCCGAAGCTCTCTGGGCAGTAACTAAAAACATTAAAGGCAAATATACAAATTTAAACACATCTTTTAAAACAAATAATAGTTGGGGATAGTTGATCAAACTTACTATTTGATAGCATTTGATATAATTTGCTAATTAAGTTTTTTTATTTAGGTTAATGAAGAGTTTTTCAAAGGGGTTGCATGGATAGGGCAGTGTGTCTTAACTATTGGTATAGCAGTGATCTAATGTGATTTTGACATTGTTCATATTAAATTATCTATTGCTTAACCAATTGTAGAAGCAGAGCATATTGTTCTGGAACCAGGCTGAGAAATGTGTGGGGTTGCTGTGTATTCATTTGTTAATAAAAATGTAACTGGAATTTAACATTACATTTCCCTTTACATACATTTTTGTTTAAGGAGAACAATAACCAAAACACGAAATCCTGCAGAAAAAACTTGCACAGGGACAGCAAAAAGTGCGCAAGCTCCAGATGCAAATCCACTCGTCTTCTCACTTTACTCATACACTGTTATGCGTAAGCTCCGCCCCGTTATCGGTCTCTATGGGGAGCACATTCCTCAGCCAATATTGGCTGAAAGCCCTTTCTACTCCGTCTCGTTGGTCTACGTAGAACCTGCGACTGGCGCGTGCGCTGTGTGTCCTATCAGGCGCAGTCTGTGGCACCGCGAGCTCGTCTGCGCAGGCGCATCGGGGTTGCGCTCTCTCCCTCCCTTTATCTTTTTTTTAACGGTAAACATCCTGCCGAATTTTGAACGCCTGGTTTGGGCGGCAGGAAGGGGAGCGGCCGCCATCTTGTTTGTTTGAGTGGCTTGGAAAGGGGGGTCGGGGGAGAAGCAGGGATAAGGGGATCAGCGACAGTGGCGGAGCGGGTAAGCCGGAGCGCTTACCCCAGCCCCTGGAGCCCGCTGCCTTCGGCGGCCGCGCAGGATTTGAGGTGAGGGCCGGAGACGGTGCAAGGCTGAGCGGTCCCTGGGGGAGCTGAGCGAGGCTGGAAGCGGGGAGAGGCCTAGGCTCGGGCCCAGGTGTTCTATGCCGGGCGAAATCCCTATTGCTGAGGGAACCTGGTTAACCTAGAAAGCCGGCGTGTGTGTTGTGTGGCGTCGTTAACGGCTTCTGACTTCGTGAGGGGGATGGCGGGGGGGAGTCCTCGACTTTTGCCCAACACTTGTTGGTAAGAGCCAGTTTTCGTCCCGGGCACTGCCTGAGCGCACTCAGGGACTCGGCAATGGTATAAGGGAAGCCACAAGTGGGGCTCGCCCGGTCCTTCTTCAGTTCCTCCTCCTGACTTGTCACGTCTGGTTTCCCCCTCTTCCTCGAAGGCGGGGCGCGGCGTGATAGAACGGTTGCCTGTAATGTGGCCGTTGTTTTCGAAGAAATCTCTTAGCGCAAACTGCTGCCCCCCCGCCGCCTCCCCCGCCGCCTCGCGTTGCAAAGAGCTTTTATAGCAGGGAGCGTGTTTTGTTGGTGCCCTTGTGATTGTCTTTAAACAACAAATAAAAGGAAATGGTTGGGAACCAGGGCACAGTCGAATGAGTCCTGTTGAACGAAATTGACCATGTCAGAGTAAATGTATATAGGACCATGCTGGAAATCATCTGTTAAGAATGGCGTTATTCTGTGTGTTTTTAAAAGGTTTTCTTGCCTAGCATTATTGCAATAGAACATTCCCTTCCTTGCAGAAAGATTGCCCCACATTGTTAGTTCTGTATCGCATAGGTAAACTGTCAGATAAGGTCCACCTTAAGAATGTGAAATATTAATGCCCCAGTAGTTCTATAGGCCGTAGGAGCCTACGTCCATACTACCCTGAACACGCCCAATCTCGTCTGACCTCGGAAGTTAAGCAAGGTCAGGCCTGGTTAGTACTTGGATGGGAGACCGGGTAGGAATACCGGGTGCCGTAGGCTTAAAGCAGCCTTTCCCAACCAGTGTGCCTCCAGATGTTGTTGGACCACAATTCCCAACTTTCCTGACCATTGGCAGTGCTGGCTGAGGTTGATGGGAGTTGTGGCCCAACAACATCTGGAGGCACACTGGTTGGGAAAGCCTGGCTTAGAGGAAGGCAATGGTAAACCACCTCGAATATCTCTTACCATGAAAACCCTATGAATATATCAAAAAAAGATTCATAGGGCCATCATAAGTCATAATCGACTTGAAGGCATATAACAAGTGTTCTATGAAAAAACTGATCATAATAGCTAATGCTTCTTGCTATGGGGCCGGCTCCAAAAATGTTTGGTTTGTGTGGGAGCAATTGGGAGACAGACCAAGGCCAGGGGAATCTCATGTACTTTCCCAGTGTTCCACAGGTAGGAGCAAGACACAATCATCTATTAAATTTGTAGTTTCAGGATTCTGGCATGTAAGTGTATGGAAGAGTAAGAAATTAAGGAAGGAACAGTTGATAATCTTAATTGTTGGCAGAGGTGAAAGTGTACATCTAGAACAAGAAGTAATGACAAAAGTCATTAAGGTCAAATTCTGGTGCTAGAATTTTAGACTTGTCCTGTGCCTACTGGATGCTTGGCAAGGTTTTATAAAATTACAGCTTGCATTGGAGTGTCAAATATCCTTTTCCCATCTCCCATAGTATGAAAATACCAGCATATGAATAGCTTTCACTAGAACAACAAAGGATGTCAGATGGTGCATCTAGTATTTTTTTTCCTGAAAAGCTGCAATTTTAGGTATAACTGTTACTGGGTCACAGAGGTGAAATATCTGTAAATCAGTGGAGGTCTTAATTGCAGGAATTTTCTCCTAAGCGGAATGTTTGATTGTTCTTAGCCAGAGATTGTGTATCTGATTGTGTATCCCTTGATTGAGAGGGAGAAATCATTTTTCAATTTGTTATGCATTTGGTGTAATTCTCTGTAAGAAAATAGACTTTTAGGCAGTGTCCCCCCATTTCAGTGTTTCACAACACAGCACAGAAATGGATATGGCTGGGGTGGGGAACCTTAGATCTGGTAGTCAGATGCATCCCTCCAGGCCTCTTGATCTGGCCTTTGAGACTGTAAGTCACACTCCTTCTCCTTGCTCTGGGCTCTCCTCAAGAATTTTTGCTTGGCTGGAATGTATAGTTTAACTGTGATGATGTCTCTTGCTTCCTGAAAGATGGAAGTGCATGTGTGTAAACCTCTGATGCATTGCTGCACCCACTTTTGCCTCTGGCCTCGCTCACCACTGGCATGTGGCCCACAGAAGATTCCCTGCAAGGGAATGCAACCCTTAGACTGAAAAAGGCTTCCTACCCCGAGATATGGTGATATGTAAAATTGCAGACCAATTTTTCTAGTAATGGCAATATTTTGCACCAGATTACATCTGATATCTTTTAATTGAGAACAAAGCAACATAGGCCAAAAGTGATGTTATTTTGCTGTTTCAGCACCTCTAATTTTTAAAAGCATGTAAAAAAATTCATAAATGAAGAAAGCAGTGGTACACGTCTCCCCCCCAATTTTTTTAGAAACATTTCCAGAGAATGCCCTAAACCTTTTGAGACTTGATTTGTATGAGTAAACAAACCTTTGAAAAGTATAGCTTGTTAATTATACATGCTGTAGAAATATTTCCAATAGCCAAGAGTATTTGAACTGAAATACTTATATTTTATTAGGAAAAATTAATTAAGTGCACTTAATGTGCTTTAAATGTCTATATTCAGATGAATCCAGAGATTTACTTGGAAATTATTTTCATTAGAATTCTTGCAAATATTTAAAGACATGACAACTCAGAAGCATGCATTAGTTTTTTAAAGACAAAAATGAAGGCACTGGAAACAGCTAGCATATACCCTAGTTCACACACTGTGCTAAGTTAAACCATAGCTTAGTGAAAATGAACACGTGCAGGCTCCCAGAGAAAAGATTGTGGCCGCTTTGCTCCTCCCTGGTTGTTTCGTTGGTGCGCTGCATTATCCTGTGGTTTGGTTTCATTTAGCATGTTTTCTGAACTTGAACTTGTGATTTAACTGTCCAGGCAAAATGAGCTGCAATCAAGGTTTGTCCTGTGGTTTACAGATTGTACAGTAGATTGTTTGGGAGAGCTAAACCATGAGCCTGGATTCGAATGACACACTGACCCCTCCCCCAAAGGCTTACCTCAATGTAGCAACAAAACAACCAGGGGAGGAGCAAAGCAGCTGCAGTCACATCTGGGAGTTTACTACGCTAAGTCATAGGTTGGCTTAGCGTGATGTGTGAACAAGGCATAATATCTTCAGCATGCCCAAGAGCATTGTGTAAATAGTATATACAGATATATAAGTGCTTCCTGGGTATAAACCCGCTTATGTTCAATGTGTGGAGGAACAGTGGAATTGCACCAATGACCTCCAGTCTTCAGATGTTTTGTGAAAGGTTAGACTGAGCTCCACGTGCAGTTGTATGTGCAGCTGGGAACTACCAGTCTTCCTGATCACAAGTACAGGCCATACATACAATTTCCTCTCACCTTGCACTCAGTATAGGAGGTTGGGAGCAGAATCAGCTGTTCCAGTGAGGGAGGGCTAGCAGCTGAAATCTCCTCCCGCATGTTGATACAAAAAGTGGACAGAATATGAGAACAGGGCTATAATTATCAGGGCTGTGGAGTCGGAATCGTGGAGTCGAAGTCAGGAGCAATTTTGGGTGGAGTCGGAGTCGGTAGAAATGTACCGACTCTGACTCCTTCATAAATGGCAATTGTATATTAACTAGTAATAACAAATTTACTGTAGTAAAATGGTAGCACAAGGCATTTCATCACCACCACATGAATCCAGAGCTTGGAAAAGTTACTTTTTAAAACTACAACTCCCATCAGCCCCAGGGATTGCACTTGTGGGAGTTGTAGTTCAAAAAACTAACTTTTCCAAGCTCTGGATTCACGTGGTGGTGATGAAATGCCTTGTCCTAACATTTTACTACAGTAAATGTATTATTACTAGTTAATATACATTTGCCATTTATGAAGGAGTCGAAGTTGGAGCCGGACAGTAGAAAAATAGAGGAGTCGGAGTCAAAGGTCTGGCGTACCGACTCCACAGCCCTGATCATCATCTGAAAAAAAGTTTATGGCAAATTTTCTGTTTAAAAGTCTCCCACCCCTCCGGCATCCCATTAACGGAAGAAAGCAAGCCTTGGGATTGATACTGTTGCTATTCCCAGCACTGCTGTACAGAGAGCGTTTCTGCTGTACAGTTAAGAGAATTAGTAGAGGCAAATGAAATCATGGCAATATTACTATTTTTGAACCTAGCAGATGCAGTTGGTGACTAGATGCTGTGAATTGCATGGCTTCATGAAATATGCATTGTATCTTCAAGGCTTGTAGTTAAATATACTGTTTTGGAATAGACCTTTACAAAAGGGGGAATTGTATAAGATATGTACTGAAGTTCTGGAAGTTTCAACTGATTATGATTCTTATTGTGCTTGTTAACTGCTTGCTTTTGCTCTACTGGAATGAAAGAACGGAGGAAGCAGAAAAATCTCAATTCTGCTTTTTGTCTGTACAAGTGAGAGATTCCACACATCTGGTCTTTTACCATAGTGTCTTGAAGCTAATACCCTAAAGACATGAGTGAATCATATGGCTCACTATATGAAGAAATCAGCTGTAGGAATAGGTGCTTGATACAATCTGCTACCTGATATTCAATTGCACAATAGTGCTGCAACCTTCCAGTTGGTGCATGGTGGTGTTCCAGAGACCAAATTAAATGTCATTCATGTAGCTTCTTCGTGGGTGTCATATCTCAAAAATCTACTGTGTGAAGTGGCCCTTATTTAAGTAAACTCATGGCATTCTCTTGCTGCTAAACAAAACACCTTGTAGCCTCTATAAAATAACTTGCATGAATTATTTCTGTTGCCTTTTTGTTGCTTAATATTTAGTTTACTTAAATTTCTTTACAGGTTGTGGCATAGACAGTTGGCACAATGTTCTACGCTCACTTTGTCCTGAGCAAGCGAGGGCCGCTAGCCAAAATCTGGTTGGCGGCCCATTGGGATAAGAAACTAACCAAAGCCCATGTGTTTGAATGCAATTTGGAGAGCAGTGTGGAAAGCATCATTTCGCCTAAGGTATTACTTCTATAATTGCATTTTATTTAGAGAAAATAGTATTTTGTACTCTTCATATGATGTCAGACGTGTTGATATAAAAATGTACATTCATTCTGTTATGGCATAATTGAACTTAGCATTAATTGTTTTGCTGGATCACATCAAAGTACATTTAGTCCATTGTCTCGTTTCTGGTTGCAACCAGTTAAATGCTTCTGGGTGCTCAAACCAGGGCATGAAGGGCATGTTCTCTTTCTTTTTGCCCACAATACTTCAGAGGTATATTGCTTCAGCAACAGGATACCATTTAGTTATTATTGCTAGAAATTGTTGTAGACTTCCTGTGTGTGGAATTGAGAAACTGATACTGAAACTGAATTGAGACAGCTGGTGTTTAGTGCATACCTACTTTTGAATCTTATCTGTGTTTGTATTGCTTAATTTACTGTTGATGTTGTAGAGCGTTATATTCATAAACCTGATTGCTTTCAACACTCCATACTGCCTTCAATAAAATTTCCTGTTCCGCTAATAGCCAGGCAAGATGGCATTCCTCCTGCTGGGAGGAAGGGTGGGATATAAATCAATCAAACAAAACAAAACATGTCGTAGAACAGAGAGAACTGGCTGTCTTAAGTAATTCCCATAATTCTGTTCAAGTACTGATTTTCTTATGATGCATGTGTAATAAGGCTTTTGTCAGTCTTTCTAAAATATACATTATTCACAAATGCTAAAAATAGTAATAAATTATCTATGAAACTGTCTGCACTGATATACAAGCCCATCTGTTTGTGCATACAGGTTTTTTAATTTGTGGTACATCTATAGTTCAATTGGAGAAAAGGTAGAATTCATTCTTAGCCAGTTTACAAAAAAGATTCCTACCTGCTTGCCTGAAAATGTTAGTGTGTGGCTATTTACATTTACAAACACACAATAAATACTGGTAAATAAGTTTGTACTGTAGTTGAAATTACAAATAAATGATTTCTAAGGGAAACAGCATAGCATGATTTGGATGTACAGAAAGGATGGCTTTGCAAAATACTTTTCAAAGTGATAGGTCATATCTAACAGCAAAAAAAAGATTCTGACTTGTGAGCTTGAGGAATTAGTTTCTTGTACAGCAGTATTTCTCCATCAGATATGATTGACTTGTGTACTAACTATAAGTAACTTTTCAGGTGAAGATGGCTCTTCGGACTTCAGGACATCTTTTACTGGGAGTTGTTAGAATCTACCACAGGAAAGCTAAATATCTTCTTGCAGACTGTAACGAGGCATTCATTAAGATCAAGATGGCTTTCCGTCCAGGTACTTGCTGCATAGTTGTTTTTCACAAAATTTCTACTATTACAGAAGTAGTAAATTGCTCTGGAAATCACTTACTATATCAGCCCTAGTTCTAATTTTTTTTCTAATACACATTTTTCATTCTGCGTCCGTGTCATCATAGCATTTCTAAGACTTTATTCTTGTGCATGCTTACTTGGGAGTAAGGCATATTAAATAGTGGAACATTTCATAACTTGCTTTGTTTCCTAAGTTATACCCACTGAAATTCTCCAGAGGCTTTTGTGTTCATGCGCTTTCCTTGTAGCCACACAAACAAAAGTCAGTGGTGTTACAGAGTTACAGGAAGTCGCGTGAGGAACTTTTAAAAACAGGCTTATTGACTCAGTTAATAGTCTGTGAGCACATAATGCTGCACCACAACATAAATGTTACTTAAAGTACAGGTTTTATTCCATCTGGTAGAATAGTTCATTTGCTGCAAAGACTCAGGTCATAATAAATGTCATAATCTTTAAGGTGCGAAAATTGTTTTCCCTTTAAAAATGTATAATACCTCTTTTTCAGGTGTTGTTGATTTACCTGAGGAAAACAGAGAAGCTGCATACAACGCTATCACCTTACCTGAAGAATTCCATGATTTTGACCAGCCCTTGCCAGATTTAGAGTAAGCTTTTTCATCTTCTGTGGCTTGCTAAAACTGCTATCCTTGAGAATATATGGTTATGGATATTTTGCCACGTTCCTCTTTTTGTTACAGAAAGTTGGAAAGCTGTAAAAGGTTTGCTTTAAGTACTTGAATCCCATAAGACTCACAGATGCCTCAGCCAGCACCTTGTTTTGAAGATGGCTGATCACACTTGTCAAATTTTGAATGTTGTAGAGTATAGTGCATGTTCTTCATTAGACTTTAAATTTCATAATTATATAGCTACCTGTTTTCTAAACATATGCGGTAATAATATAAGCTATCCAGTACATAAAGTTCTGTGTTTTTTGTTCTTTCAGAAAGTATTCTTGCAGCATTTTCATGTATCTCTTACTCTGAGGAGCCAATATTTTAACTAAATACTTTCGAACAGTTAAATAGTTGCATCTGAAAATACCTGCAGCTACTTTCACAAGCATTTGTTCAGCAGAGAAAGAAAGCTTCTTTGTAGTATTAGTTGGCTTGATAAGACTGGTCTTCTATAACTAAACATTAATATCTATTTATCTTTTGGGATGGTTTCAAATTAAGGATCTATCTCAAATTTTGTGTGTTCTTTTAAAGTGATATTGATGTGGCTCAGCAGTTCAGTTTGAACCAAAGCAGAGTGGAAGAAATTACAATGCGAGAAGAAGTCGGAAACCTCAGTATCCTTCAGGAAAATGACTTTGGTAAAATATAGCTTTTCTTACCCAATGTATTTGTAGTAATTGCACTACAGTTTGACATAACATTAGCACACAAGCAGTTTGTACGGTGTTGTGATAGATGATCGGATATCTTCTATAAACTGTGGGTGATATCCAACTGTGGCAACCTGCCAGCTAAACAGACTTTGCCAGTGCAACAGGACTTTGCTTCCACTCCTCTCCCCCCCCCCCAATAATCTGCTGTGAAGGGTTTGATTGACCCTCTGCAGCAGGTTTGGGGAGGGTGCAAAGAAGAAATCCTGTACTGCCCTGGACATCTTGTGCAGGGTTGAGTTTGCTCTATAACCACTGGAATATATTGGATTAATCAAGATTGGTAAGTGCATAGTGCTGTAGCTTTTGGTATGTATCTTATATTTTAATGGTAGAAAAAGAATTCTGAAATGGTGGGTAAGAAGAACTTTGTTGCAAGATTTCTGGTTGTGGTTTGTTAGAGCAATGTAGCATAAGTGTTGGGGATCAGATAGGGGTTTCAGGTCGAGAGTATAAGTAGTTCACAGACCCCAAAGGAGAGACCGAGCCAATTAGATATTAGTCAATTCATATGAATGAGTAGAGTTATACATAAAACATGAGTAACAGTAAATGGGCTGAGAAAAATAATTGCATGTTTCTGTTACTATAAAGAAGGAACTTTTCTCCACTGGCCAATTTCAACACCATATTAAGAGCATCTGTGACAAATTTAGTAGCATTATAACTATACAGTTAGAATAGGAGAATTCAATAAATTGTAATTTATTACTGAGTCTTTTACAGTGTCAATTACATTTATGATGGCTAATCTTATAGAAGACTTCGGTATGGATGATCGTGAAATGATGAGAGAAGATAGTGCATTTCCGGATGACGTGCTGGATAGTACTAGTGCTTCCAACCTACTGCTGGAGCCTGAACAGAGTACCAGTCACCTTAATGAGAAATCTAATCACTTGGAATATGAAGATCAGTACAAGGATGACAATTTTGGGGAGGGAAATGATGGTGGAATCCTGGGTATGTTGGCAATTCATATTTCACCCTGCATAATTTAAGCCATCCAACCATGTGTGGATTTTTCTTTAAATTGTATATAGTATATAAGTTTTAAAGCCTGTTTGAAACTTCTTGGTAATATCTCAAACACTGGGGTGCTAATGGTGCCTTCAAATGTTAAATTGGTGCTTATGAAACAGGATCCTACTCCTGGTTGAGAAAATACTACTGCAGAGGGCAGAATAGCTGTTGAGTCAGGTTATTGAATACTGTGGCACCAGTAACTAATGGGAATATGTTTTTGGGGTTGGACAGGGATTAACTATTATGATATATCCTTCAGTGTATTTTTGCAATGCTGTTGTTGAAACGCTCGCACGTTACATTTGACTGTCCAATATACAATTCCTTTCGTTGTAATACGATATCAAATATATTTCAAAACATTACCTCTATGGCACCTACGAACAAGATTAGCTATCTTTTAGCAGAATGTAACAAAGACATTACTACTAGAGTGGCCAAATTTATTCATTTGGCGCAACGGAAACGTCTGGAACTCTGGCCTTCCTAATCTGAACTATGTTATGCGGAACTTGGTCTGAACACCAATTTTTATTGACTTCAGTTTTAATGTAATATTGTTTTAACCTTTTAAACTCTTTTGTACTCTGTAAATGCCTATTTTAGGACGGGTCATTGACTGCAAATAAACAATTATTATTATTATTATGTCTGCCCTAAAGGGCAAGAACAACCCCCTCCCCTTTGCACACATGCCATCCTTCCCAGGTGAGATTTAAGACAAATGGCTGTATTGCAGAGTGCATTTATTATAATCCTGAAGATATAATTCTCTGATAATCCTGAAGATAAAGGATTCAGGTTTTATATGTGGTCGCTTGAATGGAACCCCATAGGTGGGTTTCACTGTTGTCATTTCTTTTAAAGCATTCCATAGTTTTTCATGATCTGCACAATCAAAGCCTCTGAGTTTGGATTCATCTTAGTCTGGTGTCTCAACTTTGATCATTCCGCATTGGGTGCCCCTGCTAGGAATCTAGCTTCTTGGTCTAGACTCCTGATGGCATTGCTCTCAGCTTCTTCGACATTCTCAAACCCCCTCACCACGTTAAGGTGTGCATCCTAAAGGGGGTTGTTATGCTTATATCCTGTTTTTAACTCTAAGGAGTTTAAAGTGGCGTACATGATTCTTCTCTCCTCCCCCACTTTATCAAAACAAACCTGTGAGCTAGGTTAGGCTAGGAGATCGTCTTGACCCAATGTTACTCAGCTTCATTGGTCAGTAGGGATTTGAACTGGAGTCTATCCAGTCCTAGTCACACCTTAATCACTACACAATACCTCTGTATTCATAGGGGGTTTTTTGTCCGAAATTATAGCATGGCTTCAAGTTGGCAAACTTGTTTGAAGCAGTCTGATGCTGAGTAGCAGTATTGAAAATAGCTGTCTCGCCATTTTAACTACCGTTTAAGAGTAATGTGATTCCATGGAGGGGACACTATAGCTAAGTGATAGAGCTTCTGCTTTGAAACATAGAAGACAGTTTGTTTGTCTGTCTACTCTGGGCACTGATTCTCCCAAGATCTCAAAGAGAAGTCTTTTACTTTACCTGCTACGAGTGGGAGGTCTAGCCTCAATCTCTGACAGCCCCATTTCAGAAATAATTGAGTAGCAGTGATGAGAAAGACTGAGACCATAGGCAGTTAGTGCCTGTCAAGTCAGTTTCTATTTTCCATGGTGACTTGAAGACACATACTATTGGCATCAGTGCAGAATGTTTACTTTTTGCTTAATTTTGTCCAGTAAAGCTTTCCTAGATAAAATATTGTGATGTTTTATTGATTGAATTTTAGTTGCTTGGTTAATGATTATACTGACCAAAAGTTGAAACTTTCATTGACTTCTATTGACATGTGGATGCTTTAAAACTATAAAGCCCTTTATTTTTCAGATTTGCATAGTGGACTGGTTCTGCCCTGAGCTCCTTAAGGGAAGGGCAATATATAAATTTAATAAATAATAATAATACCTTGAAGTGTGTTATTTGGTCTTAATGAACCCTGGTTTGATAGTGCATGACTACTGTAAAAATACACTTGTTTGCATCTAATATAGTCATAGCTAGGGCACTGCTACCACTTGCACACTGGTGCTCTCATTACCTTTCCTTTCTGCTGTTGTCCCAAGTGCTTCTCCTGAAGATTGGGGAGCCTTGGGGAAGTATACCCCCCAAGCCACACCTTAGTACTTTCTGCTCAGTCATTAAGCTCTTTGAATAATTTCTGTACTGACTTTTTGATACATGATATGTCTCTTCTGTCTTAACTCTGAGTTGCCATTTCAGATGACAAACTTCTCAGCAACAATGAAGGAGGCATCTTTGACGACCCACCTGCTCTTTCAGATGGTGGAGTAATGATGCCTGAGCAACCTCCTCATGATGATATAGATGAGGATGATAATGTCTCAAGTGAGTTTTTGAATTACCTTTTTAAACACAGAAAAGATATGTTGTGAATGCTGGTCACGCTTTGTAGACCCTTTGTTGAACTCTTGACATTTCCTGTGCTGAAGTACTTCCTGTTATCAAGGTGGGAAACTAAAAGAAAGTGCTGTTCTAGGCAACAGGGTAATCCTTTCTCTTCCCTCCTTCCCAGGCTAGGAAACAAACTTTCTCAAACGTATTTCAAACTGCTTGCTGGGGAACAACAGTGGGGGAAGGCTATTGTCATTGTGGGTTTCCCAGAGGCATCTGGTTGGTCACTATGTGAAACATAATTAGTTAGGTCTTTGGCCTGATCCAGTGACCCTAGTGGGGTTCTTATTCTTTTGCCTAGTATTTCATCAATGGAATAAAGGGCAGGGTGACTGAGGGCAAGAAAGCTGCAAATTAGCTCCATTGCTTGGTTTACTTGCCTTTTCCTTAATCTTAAACCTCCTTCTTCTCCCCAAAGCACTCTGTGTCATCATGAGAGAACGCACTGAATGGTGTGTATAAATATAAATTGGGTGGGCAATGTGTGAGAATAGGAAATCGGTGGAATTGTGTGAACCCCATGCATTTCCACTTCTGATATTTAGTATTTTGGCTATTTAGTAGGAAGCTCACTTTAACTCTTTGATTCACAGTGGGTGGACCAGATAGCCCAGACTCAGTTGATCCAGTTGAACCACTGCCAACTATGACTGATCAGACAACATTGGTTCCAAATGAAGAAGAAGCTTTTGCTTTAGAACCTATTGATATAACTGGTAAATACACAATTCTAATGAAGCCTTTGTACTTAAAACTATTTGTGCTAGAAAAGTATTGAGTTTATTGAAAAGCCGTGTTAATCTTTTGTAGCAAAACCAACAAGAGCCTTGTGGCGTTTTAAAAGCTATCATTTATTATGGCATAAATGACAACTGTCTAGTTGACTTACACTGAGTGAAAAAGAGCATATTAATAAAATAAACTTAGTAATATTGCAGACAGCATAATTATGAAATTTATGTTCTGTTTTGATTACATAAACAGGTATATCATTACAATGGGTTTTTGAAATGTAATGATACATAAAAGTCTCAGACAAGTAATTATGTAATGCTTCTGATAACTTTCCACACTTTTCTCTCTAGTTCTTCAGACACTTTCCTGCAAAGTGCTTAGTTTGGTGGTCTTATAACAATACAGAATCACATGGAATGGTAGTTCACAGCTCAGTCATTAAGCCCTTTGGATCATTTCTGTACAGAGATATAAAATTGAATTATGTAATATAAACCTTAAAGCTTCAGGTTTTTAATTAATTGACTAAAATGCTAATTGAAGATGAAAATGCAACTGCAAGGAAGAAAAGAAAGTCAGTTGGGCATTCAACAAGCAAAGGGTCTAGGATTTGAATCTCTTGAATGGCCTGCTTCATAAAGATGTACCAGCTACCACCTTGTGCATCATAGTCTTGTTACATCTAAACTTGCACTGTGCAACCATGGATTGGAGTTTAGTGCATACTAGATACAGATTCCATGAACTAATTGGCCAAAGGCCTTTTGGATATTGCCATTAAGAAAGGTGGAGATATTGCCAGATACAAGTGAAGATGGTTAAATTATGGGATGATGTAAAGTACAAGGGGGGCACATCTCAAATCACTGAGGGTCATGTCTCCACTATATTAAGCAAAGCATTTTAGTCAGAATGTTTTTATTATTACCATTTCTAATTGTCTTGCCCATTATCCATTAGCTATCATCTTCTCTCTGCATCCCATAGTATTGTATCTTCTCTCTTTGCACTCCTTTCTGCTAACGTTAAGGTTCCTTCCCCATAGCGCTCTTTTCTTCCTCTGTATCACTACAGCGAGTCTGTGCGCCAGTTCTATTAACCGTCCCTCTTTTTCACACCCATCTGTTTCTCCAACTCCTTACTTCAGTCTCTTTTCTTACCTCTTCAATTACATCTTATTTCTCTCCTTCAGACTTCACACACAGTCTTTCATGCTCCAAACTGTTCGTACACTCAGAGTCTCAGACATAATGGTTGGGCAAAGCAGTGTAGCTGGCTGAGGAGAGGAGCAGTTCAGATGTGGTATCACAGGCAGTCTTCTTCATGGCCTGTGTTCCCAAAAGATCTACAGAGAACGAGTATTTAGGGTTTACAAGTTGTCAGGAGACCATATTGTATGTTGTGCAGGCCAGTGCTAAATCATTAATCCATGGATGTTAGGTCTGATCAGTAAGAGGCTATAAATATTGGTGACGTGCTATTTTTGACTGCCTTGGCATTCAGAACTGCTACAGGAGGGAAACTCACTAATCTTAATGAGCCATTTGTTGGATGCAATGAGAGAGAATCCAGAGAGGTTAACTAAAAACCGTTTGATTCCTGTCCCTCCCATCTGCATGCCTTGTAGCGTACATGAGTGTTCCTTCTAATGTTACTCTTACTGTTAAATGTCTCTTGCTACTGGAACGTCCATGAGTCTGAAATGCATAGCAGGCCTTTCTGTACACCCAGTGAGCTTCATCTCAGTTCTGGGTGATACTGAACTATACGCTTTTTTCAGATTTCTGAGGCTGACTGAATCATTAGGAACAAGAAGCTGACAAAAGAACTCTGCAGGTGCTACAAGGATAATACGTGGGTGCAGTATGGCCTAACTGCTACTGTGCCATCGACCTGCCTGCCTGTGTGTGTGTACGTGCATGTGCACACACAACTCAGAATCTTGGCAGCTTGTGCTGGTTGACTAACCTTGATATATATTCAGGGATCATAATTGTGCAGATAGTCAGACCCTGCTGAATGTGGTATTAACTGTGAGCAATATATTAGTAATTTATAACTTCATGGCACAATCTTAGAATCATAGAGTTGGAAGTGGCCTATAAGGCCGTTGAATCTAACCCCCTGCTCAGTGCAGGAATCCAAATTAAAGCATACCCGACAGGTGGCTGTCCAGCAGCCTCTTGAATTCCTCCAGTGTTGGCGAGCCTACCATCTCCCTAGGTAATTGTCGTACCGCTCTAATAGTTAGGAAGTTTTTTCCTGTTGTTCAAGCAAAATCTGGCTTCCTGTAACTTGAAACTACTACTCGGTGTCCTACACTCTGGGACAATTGAGAAGAGATCCTGGTCCTCCTCTGTGTGGCAACCTTTCAAGTACTTGAACAGTGCTATCATATCTCCCCTCAGTCTTCTCAAGGCTAAACATGCCCAGTTCTTTCAGTCTTTCCTCATAGGGCTTTGTTTTCAGTCCCCTGATCATCCTTGTTGCTCTCCTCTGAACCCGTTTGTCTGCATCCTTCTTAAAGTGCAGACTGTTTGAATCATTAGGAACAATTGTGTGTGTGGATGCAGGACTCAAGATGAGACCTAACCAGTGCCAAATAGAGGGGAAGTAGTACTTCATGTGATTTGGAAACTATACTTCTGTTAATGCCTCCTAAAATAGCATTTGCCTTTTTTGCAGCCATATCACACTGTTGGCTGATATTCATCTTGCGATCAACAACAATTCTAAGATCCTTCTCGCATGTAGTATTGCTGAGCCAAGTATCCCCCACCTCTAACTGTGCATTTGGTTTCTTTTTCTTAGGTGTAGAACTTTGCACTTAACCGTGCAAATTTGATAAGCATACCCTACACCTCCTCCTCGAAGTCATTAATAAAAGTGTTGAAGAGTACTGGGCCGAGGACTGAGCCCTGCGGTATCCCGCTCAGTAGATCCCTCCACTTTGAGACGAAACCATTGATAAGCACTCTGAGTATGATTCTGTAGCCAGCTGTGGATCCACCTGATGGTTGTTCCATCCAGTCCGCATTTAGTTAGCTTGCTAATCAGAATATAATGGAGCACTTTGTCAAAAGCTTTGCTGAAGTCAAGACATATTATGTCCATAGCATTCCCGCACTTCACCAGGGAGGTTACCCAATAAAAAATGGGATAAGATTAGTTTGGCAGGATTTGTTTTTGACAAATCCATGTTGGCTTCTAGTAATCACTGCATTGTTTTCAAGGTGCTTACATCTTGACAGCTTTATAATCTGCTTCAGAGTTTTCCCAGGAATTGATGTCAGGCTGACCATAGTTCCTTTTTGAAGATAAGGACGTTAGCCCTCCTCCAGTCATCCAACACCTCACTCATCCTCCATGATTTCACAATAGATAATAGACAATGGTTCCGAGAGTTCTTCAAGCCAGTTCCTTCATTATTCTAGGATGCAGTTCATCAGGAGATTTGAACTCATTTAACACTGGTAACTAAGAAAAATCTGTTAAAAGCAAAATTTTGTTTTTACTTGAGCAGCACAATACTTTAGGAGTCTTAAAAACTGTTAATTATGTGATATTCTAAATCTGACTGTCTTTATCATATGGTTTTAACAATTTTTTTTTTGACCAGTTAAGGAAACAAAGGCAAAAAGGAAGAGAAAGCTGATTGTAGACAGTGTGAAAGAGCTAGACAGCAAGACTATCAGAGCCCAACTGAGTGACTACTCTGATATTGTCACAACACTGGATTTGGCACCTCCTACTAAGAAGCTAATGATGTGGAAAGAGACTGGGGGTGTTGAAAAACTTTTCTCTCTTCCTGCTCAGCCTCTGTGGAATAACAGGCTGTTGAAGGTGAATCAGGCTCTGGGAAATGTATTTTAAAATGAGTTAGTTGCATTAATAGCAGATGTCTTAATGTTATTTGCCCTCAACTAAATACTATTATTATTTATTTAATTACAGTCATAGACCCAATCAGTTATAAAACATAGAAAAAACATAAAAGGATTTAAGTACATACAAAAGGATTTGTATACATAAAAAGGATTTGTGTTCATACAATTTCATAGTTAAGATATCGTTTAAAATAAGAGTGTCAACAGCATTGAACACGTTGCACTTGTCTTTTCCGCAACGACTGCGCTATATAAAGGAATTTAGCAACTGCTTCGGTTGTAAGTTTATTTTTGTCAGACAAAAGATGGAAGACTGTCCGTTCTGGATGTTTATTAGAGAGTCCAAGAGTGAGTGGTAAGATAATTTTAGCTCTTATATCCTTATATAGCTCACATTTGAGAAGAACGTGTTCTAGGGTTTCGGGAGTATTTGTATTGCATTGCAAAAGCAATAGCGATTGAGAAAGGGGGGGTACCTTGAAAGCGGCCTGTAAGGAGAGCAGAGGGTAGGCAATTGAATCTTGCTCTAGAGAACAGAAACCTATATTGTGAAAAATTTAGCTGTTCTAAATAAGACATATAAGATGGGAAGCTAAAATTCAACCCAAATTGAAGGGAGGAGCAAGATGTTAGTGCTTTGGAGAATAAATACTGCCGGTCAAGATCTTTAATTCGTTGAGTAATAACTGCTTTGGCTGTTTCAAAGCCCCAGGATGACAGAAGTTCTAAAGACAGACCTAGGTGATTTAGCTTCCCTAAATACACCATAGCACATTCTACATTGTAAATGACAAGTTCATAAGAGTTAATCAGTTTTACAATTTTTGGTGTGAGTACTTGCCATTTTATTTAAAATCATTTTTGTGTCCTGCCTTTCTGGTCTTAACACTATACCATCTGAAGTGGCTTAACTGCAAAAGCTATTTAGAGGCCTGTTGTTCAGCTGTATACTTAACTTGCTTTCTTTTGCTTGTAGCTTTTCACTCGCTGTTTAACACCTCTTGTACCAGAAGATCTTAGAAAGAGGAGGAAAGGTGGGGAAGCTGATAACCTGGATGAGTTCCTTAAGGACTTTGAGAATCCAGAAGTGCCCAGAGAGGAACAGCAGCGCAATATTATTGGTTTGTGTTTTAATGGCATCCTTCCTGACCTTTAGAGCAGGGATGGGGAACCTTTTTGGCTCCATAGGTTAGATCTTACCAGGATTGGTCTTGCAGGCTAAATTTGACACTTCGGCGGTCCACCTGTCTGTCACCTGGCGTCGGGTGCAAGGTGCTTTGAAGTCTGAAGTCAGGACTTCAAAGCACCTTGCATGACACTACTAAAACAAAGAGATTTTACCCTTTATTTTAGCACAGCATTTGATGCAAAGCCTTTCCTGATGGTTTGCATCAAAAGCCTTGCTAAAATTGAGGGAAAAACTTTTAGCAGAGGATTCCCTGGAAATCCCTTACTGAATCAGGAAGGGATTTGCATTGGAATCCTGCCAGACTGAGCAGGCTTTAACAGCCCCCCCCCCCGCTCATTGGCTGACAAACAGAATATTAAATGCTGCTGAGTTTGATTGTACAATAGCCATGTTCCCTGCTTAGGAAAAGGAATGCACAGCCAACACAGGATTTGTGTGTATTGACATCTTCTATGTTTAGAAAAAAGCAAGTAGTAGTAGTAGTAGTAGTAAAAAGTCATGTGCTGAGTATTAATATTCCCCCCTCCTCATAGAGTACAATAATCTGCAACATTCTCATTCTTGAAAAAATAAAATAAAAATAGAGACAAGTGCAGATTCTTAAATGACTTTGAGTAAGATAGTTACTTATTGATACTTTCATGCAATAGACGAACCTATATTGGAAGAGCCAAGTCGCCTTCAGGAATCCATGATGGAGGGCAGCAGAACCAACTTGGATGAATCAGTCATGCCACCGCCTCCACCCCAAACAGGGATAAAGCGAAAGGCTTCACAAGTAGAACCAGAGCCTGTACTACCGGTGAGTTACATGCTCTTGGCATTCCACCGTAATGCATAATTAGAAGAGAGTCTCTGTTCACCTATAGGTTGTACTAGAACAAATGGAAGAAAGTGGCCTGAAAAATGTGCAAGGCTCTTGATTTGAAAACCTTTCAACATCTAAAGCAGCGCTATGAATCGTATGTGAAATGTTACAGGGAATTTGTGTCTATTCAGAGTTGGGCAGTTCCTTATAACCGTTCTCCAGTTGCAAATACAACATCTCCTTTTGGCTATTCCAAATAGAACATTTTACGTTTTTGTAAAATGGTTGTTTTTTCCATCAGAGAATCTGACCTGCTAGTGAGAATGGTACATCCATTATTTCTACTGCATGCTGGCTACTTCGGTGCATCTTTGTCATCCTGTCTTGCATCTATAGAATGCTGGCATATGTCAGGTTGCCCAGCATAGTAGTTGTTAACTGTGTACTATTATCTGTCTAAGCTATGCTTGGCAGTAGTTCAAACTACCTTCCCTGAAGAATGCAGTAATCTGGTGGTAGTGATACTATCAGAATTTCTGATAATAAGTTGGCCACTGAGGAAAGATGCAAAAGTCCTTGAATGGATGTTGACAGATGGAGGATGTATTACTAGATTTTTGTTTAATGCAGTACAATGCTTTTGAAAAACTGAGTTTTTAGTTAAGATTTTATCAATCCTGCTGCTTATAGTTATGATTTAATTTCAGTTGTTTCAAGTTGAATATCTTTGTCCTCAGTCTCAGCCATTGCAACAGATAGAAATGCCACCAGTGGAATTGCCTCCTGAAGAGCCTCCAAACATCTGCCAGCTAATTCCAGAGCTGGAGCTCTTGCCGGAAAAGGAAAAGGAGAAAGGAAAGGAAAAGGATGAAGAAGAAGAGGAAGAGGTAAGGACCGAGGTGTTTAACAGGGATGCAACACAGGAGTACCTGTTGGATGTATTAATTAAATGGCTTCTAGAAATTGAACACATTTGTATGTTTGCTTTTTCCCACCTGTCCCCAAAAGGTATTGTATTATCTGTTTTTGTATCTTCGCTGTTGAATTAAGCATGCAGAAACAGGGTTGTGTGTAATTCTTTACCTGGATTCCCTTTGACCTTGTTGCACCCACAGATATAGAAAAATGTTGAAGCTTTAGAACTGTGTTTGGCTGCATTTATATGCGTGATCTGATCTCTCAGCTGGGGCTGAACAAGTTGCAGTCTAATGCTACAGTTTCTAGTTCTAGATTCTAGGTCTGGAGTGAGAATTGATGGCTTGAGTGAATACTCAACTAAGTCTGGATCAAGCTGTATGAGCCTAGTTGTATCAGATCAAGGATCCACCCATTGCCCTGCTTCCCTAAGTGACCAGCAGATGCTTCCAGGAATCCTTCAAACAGGATGTGGAGGCGACAGTCTTCTCATTGTTTGTCTCCTAACTACTGGTGTGCAGAATCATACTAAAAGGATGTGTCCTCCATGAATTTGTCTAATTCCGTTGTAAAGCCATTTAAGCCAGCAGCAATTGCCGCTGCTGTGACAGGAAGTATAAGAAGTTATGCACTGTACTCTTGTTTGCCCTGAAACTACTGTCAATAAATTTTATTTTACTGTTAAGAGCCATGTAAGTAATAATAATAATTTATAATTTCCTCATCTGCCTTTTGTTTTGTGCCTTGAGCTTTTCAGTCAAGTCAGTCTGGCCTGCAGTTTTGTTTTGTTTTTACTAGCAAGGAAGGATGATTTTAATGGACTATCTGAGTCTTATCTAAAATGTGATTGATTGCAGGAGGAAGATGGTACAGGTGGTGACCAGGATCAAGAGGAAAGACGATGGAACAAGAGAACTCAACAAATGCTTCATGGTCTTCAGGTATTTATTTTTTTTCGGTATATGAAGAGTACTTCTCAACATGACTTGTCTTCAGACAGTGCATACCTGAGTCTTCCTACACTGGCCAGTCAGGAAGCAAACAAGTTGGGCAAAAGGCAACAGCCCTCTCCCTTGGTTGTTTTCTTGTAATTGGTCTAATAGGTAGAGGAGATTCCCTAACTTAGGCTGCAACCCAATACATGTCTACTCTGAAATAAGCTCCATTGGGTTCAATAGGAGTTATTCCCAGGTAAGTGTGTATGGGTTGCAGCCTTAGTTGGGAATGCGAATTCCTCAAAAGCTTTAGGCTATGGATTTTATTATCTAGCAATTCAAACTCTCTGTGCCCTTTTCTGAAGCTCTGAAAGGTTTCCAAATAAGCAGGGATTTGTTCAGCTCCACATGCAGTAGTAAAGCCTCTGTATATAGCCGTGTACATGGTAGATATGCTAATTTGAGGTTTGTGCCATGTGTGCATGCATATTTTATTTATTATTTGATTTATATCCCGTCCTTCCTCCCAACAGGAGCCCAGGGCGACAAACAAAAGCACTAAAAACACTTTAAAACATCATAAAACAGACTTTAAAATACATTAAAACAGACTTTAAAATACATTAAAACAAAACATCTTTAAAAACATTTTTTTAAAAAGCTCTGAAGACATCTTAAGAAAGGGGAAAAAAGGTTAAACATATTGTTTCTTAAAAAAGGTTTAAAAAACATATTAAAAAGCAATTCCAACACAGATGCAGACTGGGATAAGGTCTCAACTTAAAAGGCTTTTTGAAAGAGGAAGGTCTTCAATAGGCGCTGAAAAGATAACAGAGATGGCGCCTATCTAATATTTAAGGGTAGGGAATTCCACAAGGCAGGTGCTGCCACACTAAAGGTCCGTTTCCTGTGTTGTGCAGAATGGACCTCCTGATAAGATGGTATCTGCAGGAGACCCTCACCTGCAGAGCACAGTGATCGACTGGGTATATAAGGGATAAGATGGTCTTTCAGGTATCCTGGTCCCAAGCTGTATAGGGATTTGTACACCAAAACTAGAACCTTGAACTTGGCCTGGTAGCAAATGGGCAGCCAGTGCAGTTCTCTCAGCAGCGAGTGACATATTGGCGATACCCTGCCCCAGTGAGCAGTCTCGCCACCACATTTTACACCAGCTGCAGCTTCTGGACCAACCTCAAGGGCAGCCCCACATAGAGCGCATTTCAGTAATCCAGCCTGGAGGTTACCAATGCATGGACAACAGTGGTCAGGCTATGTGAAATATGCATGCAGTCATGAGTATAGGGAGGCAGTAGCCTTTTCACATTCACAGAGACTTGCAAGTTTCTGCTCTTACTGTTTATTGCTGTATTTTATAATCTCCCTGTTGGCTGCTCATGATTTTACTTGATCAAGCTTTGACTTCTGCACTGATTGGGGATCCACACATTTTGACTGGCCTTGGTAGGCAGACAGATCGTTCCTCTGCATCAATTCTCACCTGAGGGAGGGGGTTGGGGTCTTGTCTCTTGCATCACACTGAGTTCTGGAGGTGCTCTGAGCTCCTCCCAAGGCTCATTGTTGACTGCAGAGGCATGCCTTTGTCTTCATTCCCTGTTTCAAGCAGGTGGTGTTATTGCATCTGTTAAATTGCGAGAGTCTCAGAAAGCCATGAATGTCTTGTTGTGTCTTGGAAAGTACAACACGAAGTTATGAAGAGCCTCCAGTCTTTCTAGGCTTTTAGAGAATGGGAGAGGGTCTCACCGGAATAAAATATCTGCTTGTCAGCAATGAGCTAGTAAGCTCATTGATAATCCTCTGGTACTAGCAAATGTAATCACTTCTGAGCTGATTGTGAACAATTATTTTCTGTGTTTTCAGAGAGCTCTGGCCAAGACTGGAGCAGAATCCATCAGTTTGCTTGAGCTGTGCAGGAATACAAACCGAAAACAAGCAGCAGCAAAATTCTACAGTTTCTTGGTACTAAAAAAGCAGCAAGCTATAGAGCTGACACAGGAAGAACCATACAGTGACATCATTGCAACTCCTGGTCCCAGATTCCATATTATTTGAATGTTTGTTTGTCTTACTATATAGTTAGCATCATTAGTGCTTACACATTGTCCCATGTGTAGGGCCTACAAAAGGAAAAAGATTTCTAGATTTCATTGTCTGTACAGTCGTTGACTTTTGTGTTCTGTTTTTTTTTCTATTACATTTTAACCCTTTTGCATTTCTTGTAACTCTTTTGCGCTGGGTGACTTGAGTTCCAGTTGCAAAGACGAGAGAAAGTGACTCAAGGACCTAATAAAGAGTGTTTTAAAAACAAATCAAAACACATGTGTGCAATATTGGTGCATGTAACTATGACTAATACATTGTTTTACAATTATCTGCTTAGTAAACTAGAGTGCTGTTTTAATTAACTCCAGAAGACCCAAAATGGCCAACCTATTGTCTCATAATAGTTTTTGCCAAACGTGCCTAAAATGTATGCTCCCTTCCTCAAGGTAGTGAATTCTTCCTGCCTGAAATTTCAGTGTTTTATCATCTTCTGGGGGTGTGCTTGGAGCTACCAGCATGAATCCTAGTGCCTGGCAGGAGTCCTTGCTGTGCCATGGGATCACTAGAATAGGGTTTAAGCAGCTCTGAGTACAAGTGTAAATGGGTGCCCTTGGAAAATACTATTTAAGTGCAAGAGAGACAATACATTTCTGGTGTTGGATTTTACATTCCTTCTCAGCGTGGTCCATTTCTGATAGCCAGTTGTGAGGATGGGATAATTCTACTATCGGGCACCAACTGCAATTAAGCTTTTTTCTTGTTGATTCGAAAGCTCTTGAGAATTTTTAGGACTCTAGAAATGCCATAATTCTTGATTACAGGCTGTTTGATTTAGGTAAGCTGGTAGCTAGAAGGGTCTCAGAGTTTGAGCAAATTACTTTTTTTTTTTTTTACAAATTTTACCACTGGCCCTGAAATGACAGCAGGCTACAGATGTATATTTTAGAGGCAGGAAAAACTTGCATTTATTGAACATAATCTTGTTGTGTAATAAGTATTAGTAGATCTCCAGTGACCTTCACAGTTTTTGTAACTGTGTTTCCCAATAATGCATACTCCTGGAACACTGAATAGGTTTGCAAATAACTTCTAATTTGATTTTACTACTTAATAACAAAGGTTTTACTATCAGGACCATGCCATACCAGAAATCATGTGAATATGTTGATGGATATGTCAATATTTGGGGTGCAAAATTACTAAAGATTCTGATTTTAAATGTTGGCACTTTTGTGAAATGATTCTGTTCTGGAACTGAGATTTCAGTGTGTACCCAAGTGTAAAATTATGTGAATGTTTTAAAATTTGCAATGTTTTAATAATCCTTGAGAAAGTTGACTGTATAAAATAGTTACTGCAACTTTATTTTTGACATGATGTGCCTGTACAACCATGATTTCCCCCCTTTGTACAAAGAGACATTGTAGATAACTTGAATGTTTAACTATAGAGAAGGTCATTAGTTTCTTGTTATACTTTGTTAGTCTGTTTTTTGTTGCTTTCAGGGTTAATATTCTTGAAAATAGTTGCTGTTATGTATAACTTTTCTAATAAAAGTTGTGTTAAGCTATTAGATAACGGATGCTTTTATCTTATTTTCCTCTTTCTTTGTGTGTGTTTTATGTTTGGATCCAGAGATGTCTTCTAATCTTTTACCAAGGCAGTCCTACCAAATTCCTATGATTTCCCCATCCTGTTGCAGCCTTCTGTGCCCTTTTGCACACTGTTGCAAAAGGTGAATAGACTGTCAGGACCAGCTTTTCAAGAGGTGTAGGGGTTTTTAGTTGGGTGGGGGGAGTTCCAACCCAATGTGTCTTCATTGTGTGAAGTGCTCCTATTCAGGATTCGAGCCAGCCATGCCTGTTTCCAGGAAACACTACCCCCTAGTTTTATTTCCTCCTCCCCTCCCCCAAATCAGTGAGCAGTGTTTAATGGCCATAAAATGCTGACTGTTGTGTGGTCAGGGAATAAAATGGTTGGAACCCTGATGGGAGACCACTCTTCCCAGCAACATTTTGTTACAGATCCCATTCAGTGTTCCTGTTGAGATTTTGACTGAGACAATTGTTTGCACAAGTTACTGTTTCTATGCTGCATCTCCAGTTTGCTTTTAAATGTTAACCAAATAGAAGATGGAGTTTTGTTCAAAAATGAGTCTTTCCAGTATCCTACCTTTGAAATTACTCTGAACACTATGAAATGGGAAGTCTAAACACTAAATTTACAGCATCTGTCAGGAGCAATCCCTGCTTGCAAAGGCCACCTGCTCTTTCTAGTGTGAACTGGAACATAAGGTAGAGACGCTGCTGTCAGTTGTGGTCCACTGTTATGTTGTTATGTAAGTCTGGGTAGCGCTAAAAACAAATTTTTAAAACTCATGCGCAGCATTTGGTTTTAAAAGGGACCAAGGCCAATCAACATTGAAGTGTTAAAGTTGTACTATTCCAGACTGAATAAATAGGTGATATAAAGCAGGCCATGATGCACATCAGAGTAGACCATGGCAATTCTGTTTGGTTTTACGTTTCCTGTTCAGGAACAGTCAGTTAATATTTGTACTCCATTTGTGTCAATATATGTGTAATTGGTGTGTAACTTTCTCCTTGCCCAAACTCTGGAGCAGAATGTGAGGCTGTACAGGGGGCTGTGGAATTGCTCAGTGGTAGAGGATCTGCTTTTACATGCAGAAGGTTCGAGGTTCAATCCCTGGCACTTCCAGGAAGGGCTGGGAGAGAATCCTGTCTGGAATCCTGGAAAGGCACTGCCAATCAGTGTAGTGTTGACCCTGGGACCTTCTGTGTGCAAAGCAGATGCTCTGTCATTGAGCTATTCCTTTACCTAGGCATATATCTGCGAAACAATGACAAGCGGTCCATGAAGGCTTTATATCATGATCAGTTTATTGGGGTTGCATCCAATGGTGGCTTTGCATCAGTACTTGTGCTTGGATAAGTTGCGACACCTGAGTTGTGCCAATTCTTTCCCCACCCTCTGTAACTGAACTGTGACCTACACTGTTCTGGAGGGTCTCCCCAGTCCTCGGGTAGCTTTTCAGAGGGCAAAAGGACCATAGTGGATATCCATCACAAGATGCAAATACAGGCTTTTAAAAATTTGATGCAATGTGCAAGAGCAGCATGTTTCTTGCAATTTACACCATATATTGTAAAAAAAACCATCCAGAACTTATTTTTCAGAGGCTGTTGTACTTTGCACAACTCACAGAAGCAGCCAAGCACTCTGTGATACTTGGGGAAAGGGTACTTTCTGCAGAACAGCTTCAATATGCATTCTCTTTGGTTTGAAATTTGTGGCTTACCCCCAGCTAGGGCTTTAAACGCTAGTAAAAAGTTTGAAGTCTCTTGCTAGTTATTATAGTGCTGTTATAGTGCTGTGAGAGCCAGTGTGGTGTAGTGGTTAAGGTGTTTGACTATGTGACGGTCCTTCCCTGGCTCTCCCTGTCAGGTTACTACCTGCTCGTGGCTACTGACAATCACTAGGCACCACCAGGGACTCCACCAGTCCGGACCGTCCTTTTTTATGGTTTCTCTCTCCGCTCTAGCATAGACCTCACCAGATCCCCCTGCTAGGCAGCACCACCAGTCACGTTCTATAACCAGTATCCCCAGAGACTCTGCCTGAGTCTCAATCAGGTTACCTCTGTGACTGCGTGCTCAGGCTGTCCCAATCCCTTTGTATCAATGCAGATACATATATTTCTGATTTGCTCTGAATACTTGTGGTGTTATTCTTCCCTTCCCCGCTGCCACCATTTGTTATCCTTCAGCCTTGGTATTTACCTTACCCTCCCTTCTGGTCTGTGAAACCCCAGCCAAGGATCAGGCCTTTGGTAAACCAAAAGTATTTATTAAATAACAAAGATAACAAGATTACTTTATAAAGGCACTTAAGCATATGGTTACATCTATTCCTGAGGTACTGGTCTTAGTATTAATCCGAACTCCACACTCTCCTCTCATAAACCCACCAAACAATCCTCTAACTTCCACACTCCATCTCACATCCACCCAGATTTACCTGACATCCTTCCATTTATACTGTCAGCCATTTTAAACATTCAGCCAATCATCCAGCATTCTACTGCCCATTCACTCCCCGCTCCTCTTTCATTCCACTTACCATGTATCTCCTATACAAACAGCACTTACCATATATACACTAATAGAGGAACATCACAGACTACAACAGGGTTCAAATCCCCAAATAGCCATGAAGCTCACTGGGTGACCTTGGGCCAGTCACTGCCTCTCAGCCTCATGAAAACCCTATTCATAGGGTCGCCATAAGTCGGAATTGGCTTGAAGGCAGTACATTTACATTTAGTTTTGCAAACAGCACTGTTGTAGCATCTTGTAACAAAATAAAAGTGAAGCAGGCACTGGAATAGAGTATTCTTTGAAAAATATATAGTGCTTTGTCCTTTCTCCGTCAGTGGGAAACAATCTTTTCCAAGCCTATGGAACCAAATACAGTTAAATTTTGTTAACAGTGGCTTGTGGAGGCCTGAAAACAGGTCAAGATAATCGGTTTCATCCAAGTATTTGCTGTGCCACAACCCTTTCCATCACCTTTCCTAAAAAGAGGGTATTTGTGACCAGGCAGTAGTTGTCACAAATCAATGGGTCTAGGGTGTGCTTGTTCAGGAGCAGTCAGATCACCACCTCTTTCAGGGTAGCTGGGACCCCTCCCGCAACACATTGACCACTCCCTGGATCCACTCAGTCATACCCCCTTGGCAAGCTTTAATAGGTGAAGAAGGGCAATGAGAGGACTGTGATGTTCCTATATTAATGTATATATGGTAAGTGTTGTTGTTTAGAAGATACATGGTAAGTGGAGTGAAAGAGGAGGGGGAGTGAATGGGCTGTAGAATGCTAGATGATTGGCTGAGTGTTTAAAATGGCTCAACGTATAAAAGGAAGAGTGAGAGTGGGGGTGGATGAGGTGAAACTGAGTGGGTTGCTTGGTGGGGTTTAGAGAGTTGTTTGCCAGGAGAGAGTGGAGAAGGAGGGGGATGGAGTTCAGATTAGTATTGAGTAAAACCATATGCTTATGTGCCTTAAGAAGAAATCTTGTTAATCTTGTTAGCTTTGTTATCTTTAATAAATACTTAATTTGGTTTACCAAAGGCCTGATCCTTGGCTGGGGTTTCACAGACCAGAAGGGAGGGTAAGGTAATGACCAAGGCTGAAGGGAAACTGTAACAAATGGTGGCAGCGGTGAAGAGAATAACAATACCAGTATTCAGAGTCTCTGGGAATACTAGTATTGGGACGTTACTGGTGGTTGCCTAGCAGGGGGATCTGTTGAGATCTGTGCTAGAGCGGGGAGAGAAACAATAAAAAAGGACAGTCCGGACTGGTGGAGTCCCTGGTAGTGCCTAGTGACAGGCAGTAGCCACGCGCAGGTAGGAACCTGACAGGGAGAGCCAGGGAAGGGCGTCACAGGTGGTGGCAGTAGCGGTGGGATACAAACAACAGAGAATCCAGATACGAACAAAGGAGACTACGTCACAGGTGTTGGCTGTAGCAGTGGTACGAATACTAGAGAATCCTTAACAGTGGTGTGGCAAACAGAAATAACAAAACAAGATTACTTGTGAGAGTGACTGGCAAAGAGTGTGTGGCAAAGAGTGAGTGAACTCAAACACCATGGCTGAATATATAAAAATGAAAAGAGAGGAGCTGGTGGAGAAGTGCATAACATTCAATTTACCTCACGAGGGTAAAGGGGTAGATGAATTGAGGGTAGCACTTATAGGATTTGCAACTGCCCAGCAAAAACAACCTGTCAGAGAAGAGACCCCAAAAGGATATTTAAGCAATCCCACTTATATAGAGTACTTGAGAGAGAAGTTGAAGATGGAAGCTGAGAGATTGAGGATGGAAGCTGATGGGAAAGACAAGCAGAGGGAGTTGGAAGCTGAGAGATTGAGGATGGAAGGTGCAGAGAAGGAAAAACAGAGGGAGTTGGAAATTGAGAGAATGAGATTGGGGTTTGAGGAGAGGGAGAAGCAATGAGCATTGGATGCTGAATTACAAGTAGAAAAGTTAAAATTTGATAGAGAGAAATTTCACTCTGAGGAGACAAGGAAAGACAGAGATGGAGCAAAAATAAAAATTACTCCAAAGGACTTTGCTGTCTATGAGCCTGGTCAAGATCCTCAAATTTACCTCAGCACCTTTGAAAAAGCAGCTCAGTTGTGGGGGCTACCTGAAGATAAATACATGCAGTATTTATCAAATCTGATTAAAGGGGAATTGGCTGAGGTATACCAATATTTCCCCTCAGACAGGCCCATCACCTATGCTGAATTCAAAGAAGCAGTGTTTAAAAGATTCAGACTGGGTCCTGATTATTTTAGAAAGCTTTTCAGAAACTGCCAGATACAGACAGGGAGGTCTTTCGTGGAGCTGGGGGCAAAACTGATGGACATATTTGGGAAATGGCTGACAAGTGCAAAAGCTCAGTCTGTGGAGGAGGTGAAAAACCTCATGATATTGGATCAATTATACCATCAGTTACCACCAGAAATAAGGCTCCTGGTCAAAGACCGTTACCCTACATCGGTGCAGGAGGCCGCAGAGATGGCGGATCACTTCGCCTCCAACAGAACTGGCTGGGTGGGGGAAACATCAAGAGATTTTAAACCCAGACCATATAATGCTGGCAGAAGGGATGTGGTACCACAGAGAGTGAGTCCTCCAGTAAAATCTGAAGGGCACAGGACACCCCAGAGTGGATCTGTGTACCCTAAAAGTGAGGAGAAATTATGCTACAAATGTGGTAGACCGGGGCACCTACGTTTTCAATGTGAGGTTGCCAACCCCATTAGTAATCCTGCTCAGACAAGGGCAGTGAAAATCGAGCCCAAGGCTTTAGAAACAGCGAAAAAGGTTCAGTTCTGCCAGATAAACTGGACAGAAGTAACAGACCTTGATTCAAGTCTCAGAGAGGAAGTGAGTGTACAAGGGGCAAATTATTGGGCATTGCTTGATACTGGTGCCGCTCAGACATTACTGAGGCCAGATTTAATAAAATCTGAGGTAATATTACCTCAGGAAACTGTGACTATCCAAGGAGTGAGGGGTCAACCAGAAAGTTTGCCTGTGGCCCTGGTGGAAGTGACTTGGAGAGGCCGAGAGGGCCGATATAAAGTAGGCATTAATGCCCAGCAACAAGAACCAGTAATACTGGGAAGAGATGTAATGGGAGCCCAAGGAAAGATCTATGTAGTGACCAGACAGCAAATTGGCAGAGAAAAAGAAGCCATATTAAGGGGGGCTGAAACAAACAGGGTGGAATCTGTTAACCAGCCTCAGGTCACCATAGCAACCACTAGCAGGCCTGCTGAAGGAGACAAACTCTATCAGCTGGTCTCTGGAGAAGAAGCAGAGCAATTCAGGGAAGAGCTGTATAAAGATATACGTTTGAAGCAGATAAAGGAACAAGCTCTGACCCAACAGATTTCTTTCACTGACAAACTGAGGAATCAAGTTGTGTGTGAGAATGGGATTTTATATAGACTGTGGATGCCTGCTGAGAGAAAGGGTGAATGTGAACCAGTGAAACAAATGATGGAAGTGGTGAAAGAGAATTTGAGTCAAGCTCAGCAGAAGCAACGTTACTGGTATGACAGAACAGCCAGGGAACGTGTGTATAATGTGGGAGATATGGTTATGGCGTTCATACCCAGGAAACATGACAAATTACAGGCTAACTGGGAAGGACCATATACCATCAGAGAAAGGCTTGACACAGTGACGTATGTAATCACCACAGACCAATTGGACAAAAGCAAAGTGGTTCATGTAAATATGTTGAAGCCTTAGCATACCAGGGATGTACAGGTGTTGCAAGTTACCTTATTCCCTGAGGGAAGTGGGCCTGAACTTCCAGATTTGGTACAGGAAAGCAAAGACAAAGGAGGGGTAGATCAAGTGGAATGGTCAGAGGAGGTGAAGGAGGAAGTAAAAGAAGAGATTCTGAGAGTTTTGAAAACCTATAGGAATCTCTTTAGCAACAAACCTGGCCGAACCAGTATAGTTATACATTCCATTGATACTGGAGATCATGCCCCAATCAGATCTGTTCTGTACCGTGGGAATGGGAAAGTTTTGAATGAGATCAAAAAGGAGGTGGAAGATATGCTGGAATTAGGAGTGATCAGGGAATCCATCAGTCCCTGGGCCTCAAGTATTGTCCTGGTTCCGAAAAAAGATGGAACGATAGGTTTTGCATTGATTATCGGCTAATCAATAAAATTACTGTCCCAGATGCGTATCCTATGCCTAGGGTAGACGCAATGTTAGAGTTATTGGGGGCAGCAACCATTATCTCTACACTAGATCTCTGTAAAGGATTTTGGCAAATGGAACTAGACGAGCAATCCAGAGCCAAAACTGCCTTCAGTACACCAGATGGGTTATGAGTTTGTGACCTTACCCATGGGACTAAGGAACTCACCAAGTTCATTTCAGAGGCTAATCAATACTGTGTTGCGAGGCATGTCAGATTTTGCAGTGGTCTATATCGATGACGTGGCCATTTTTAGCAAGTCGGTGCCTGAGCATGTCCAACACCTGACAACAGTATTGGAGGCCTTAAGAAAAGCAGGCCTCACAATAAAAGCTAAGAAATGCCAGTTTGGACTAAAGGAAGTAATCTATTTAGGACATAAGGTGGGGAGTGGGAAAATCACCCCCTTATGGAGCAAGGTGGAGGCAATACAAGCGTGGCCGATCCCCTTAACCAAAAAACAAGTAAGGGCATTTCTGGGTGTGGCTGGATAGGAAGTTTGTGAGAAATTTTGGGGAAATACCAACCCCCTTGCATGAAATAACAAAGAAGAAGTGTTCTGAGCGTGTGGTATGGACGGATGAATGTCAGAAGGCTTTTGATCTACTGAAGCAAGCCTTGTGCCAAGGACCCATATAAATAGCACCAGACTATGAGAAACCATTCATCGTGGCTACAGATGCGTCGGACCTGGCGCTGGGAGTCGTCTTGCTACAGGAGAGAGAAGGCACCAGACATCCAGTGGCGTACCTGAGTCGCAAGCTGACGCCGAGGGAGAAAAACTATTTGTCGGTCCAGAAGGAGTGCCTAGCGGTCGTGTGGGGACTGAACAAGTTGCGCCCATACGTGTGGGGACGAAGATTCACAGTGACTACGGATCATCGGGCCTTGTTATGGTTGCAGACTATGAAAAACCATAACACTATGCTGCAGAGGTGGTCCTGGGCCCTACAGGACTATCAAGTGGACTTCCAGTTCATCAAAGGCAAGGACAATGTACTGGCCGATGGACTTTCCAGGCAAGTGGCTGGGACTGCAGTGACGTGACCAGACTGAGGAACAAAGAAAGACATTTTCCCCATAGAGACTTTTATTTGTTAACGCGACGTACAAATCCTGGAACAGGAATAATACTCTGCCGTTGTTTTAAGGGGGGGGAAATGTGATGTTCCTATATTAATGTATATATGGTAAGTGTTGTTGTTTAGAAGATACATGGTAAGTGGAGTGAAAGAGGAGGGGGAGTGAATGGGCTGTAGAATGCTAGATGATTGGCTGAGTGTTTAAAATGGCTGAACGTATAAAAGGAAGAGTGAGAGTGGGGGTGGATGAGGTGAAACTGAGTGGGTTGCTTGGTGGGGTTTAGAGAGTTGTTTACCAGGAGAGAGTAGAGAAGGAGGGGGGTGGAGTTCGGATTAGTATTGAGTAAAACCATATGCTTATGTGTCTTAAGAAGAAATCTTGTTAATCTTGTTAGCTTTGTTATCTTTAATAAATACTTAATTTGGTTTACCAAAGGCCTGATCCTTGGCTGGGGTTTCACAGACCAGAAGGGAGGGTAAGGTAATGACCAAGGCTGAAGGGAAACTGTAACAAATGGTGGCAGCGGTGAAGAGAATAACAATACCAGTATTCAGAGTCTGTGGGAATACTAGTATTGGGACGTTACTGGTGGTTGCCTAACAGGGGGATCTGTTGAGATCTGTGCTAGAGCGGGGAGAGAAACCGTAAGAGAGAGCGGTCCGGACTGGTGGAGTCCCTGGTGGTGCCTAGTGACAGGCAGTAGCCACGCGCAGGTAGGAACCTGACAGGGAGAGCCAGGAAAGGCTGTCACAAGGACACATTGCTAGTTGCATCGTCGCCTTGTCCATGTCATGAGACCCCATCAACTGAAACCAGTCTCAAGAAGCTTCAGCCAACATTGCACTGGATACCTCACTGGGGACTACAATAAATGTGGTTGGGGCATCAAGATTGCTACAGAGGCGAGCAACTTTCCCACAAAAGTGCCTTCCAAACAATTCACAGTGGGCCTCCAAAGGGTCTAAAACTCCATTTCCTGGAGTTGATGTCATCAGATCCCTGAAAATACAGAAAAGCTCCACTGGAGAGTGGCCTGAAGATGCGATGGAGGCAGAGAAGTGAGCCTTTTTTGCCAACCTCACCACCACACAGTAGGCATGGTTATGTTTTACTCATGCCTGATCAGCCTCACAGCATGTCTTTCACCACTTGCGCTCTAGCCATTGTCCAGCCTGTTTCATTGCCCTTAGTTCACTGGTGTACCAAGATGCAAAACAGACTCCACAATGCCGGAGAGGGTGCTCACGGGCAACCGTGTCAAGAACCTGATGCATCTCATTGTGCCACAGTGCAACAAGGGTTTCAGCTCTATCTACTATATCTGCTCTATCTACTGGGAACCTCCCCAGGGCATTCAGGAATCCAGAGGATTCTATTAATCTCTAGGGTGGACCATCTTAATCTGTCCACCACCCCTGCAGGGAAGGATTGGAGATGCAAGTCTAAACTTCACCAGGAAGTGGTCAGACCATGACACACGCCCCGCAATCTCCAGAACACTCCTTCCTCCATCTGGTGCAAAATCCACGTCAACTGTGTGCCATACCCTGCCCTGTGTCGGACTGGTGACAACTTGAGACAGCTTCATGGTTGTCATGGAAGCCATGAAGTCCTGAGCCGGAACACTAGGGGCAGCCTCAGCATGGACACTGAAATCACCCAGGACTGTCATTCTGGACTCCTCCAATGCCACAGCTGAGACGGCCTCCGCCAGCTCAATCAAAGCAGCTGTAGGGTAGCAGGGTGGCCAGTACACCAGCAGCAACTCTAGTTGGTACTGTCTCCTTGACCCAACACTAGGTGCAGGCCCTCACAGCCAGCTCAAAGATTGAGTAGTTTCCTGGTGACAGAGATGGAAGTTCTGTAGTCCACCACAACCCCTTCCCTCTGTCCCTGCAGCCTGTGCTGGTGTTGCACAGAGTATCCAGGTGGGCAAAGCTGGGTCAGATCAACTCCTCCCAGCTCACCTACCCAGTCTTGGTAATACACACCAAATCAGCACCTTATCCACAATCAAATCATGGATGAGTGTGGTCTTATTGTATACCGATCAGGTGTTAAACAACAGCACACACAAGCCAGTGGACACAGCAGATGACCAACCAGAAACCCATCCATGGGGAGGAGTGGGAGCGAGGAACAAGGTATAGCCTTGCCCTCATCTTCTATGGTAGCTCACCACCTCCCAATGGCTATACCTCCCTCTCCCCATGATTACTGAAATTGGGGTGGCATCACCCATGTCCTTCCTTATTAAGACTCCTCCTAAACACATAATATGGACCCACCAAGAGTCCACCAACAAATCCTACCAGAACCAGTTATCCCAGTATGCCTCTGAGAAAATTGGAAAAGCTAGACCCACTCAGTATCTTTCACAAGATGTTCTCCATCTCCCCTGACTCCCTAAGAAGACTTGGTGGAGATTCCATTTTGACTGCCACTTTTCCAAAGGCCAGATCTTAGCACACATCTCTTTGCACTTAGCGCTTGTTAAGATGTATCAAAAGAACCTAGAAAGGAATATATCTACAAGCTGTTATTTTGGTTCAGAGGAATGGCGTATTGATCTGACCACTGGATCAAAAATACATATTGAATGACTGCACCTACAATTCCAAGTGCTGACTAGGGCAGGCTGTTGAAATAATTGGAGAGGCTGACATTTCTACAGTTTAAGAAATGGAGGAGTTTGGGATATCAACGTTAGACCTTTGTATTTTGTGTAGGCACTCAGAGAACATAACCCTTTCACATTAGGCTTGTGACAATGGCTTCTTCAAGCTTGCACCTGGCTTCTATTACCTACTGTGGAAAAGTAGAATGTGGACAACAACAGGTAGAGTCCTTTCCACAGCACAGCAACAAGTAACAAACCATGCAGGACATTGCACAGGTGCAGCTCACACAGTTGCACTGTGCACAATTTTACAAGAGTAAGATGCAGATGGTGCTGAGGGCTTGCTTGATGCAAGGGTGTAATTAAACGCACTCTCCTATTCACAAAGCTTTGAGCTAGCCTACAGACTCTTTTGAACCATATACTGTGATTTAAATTTTCACAAATGGATGACTCCAAGAGATGAGCATTGGGCTATTCCAGGTCTAATATCACTTTGTCTCACATTGCCTCAGACTGTCATCTGCCAGCCATCAGTTGTACACCAACCAAGGTTAGAGAAATAAGTAGTTTCATGTGTGAACTTACATCAGCAGGATCAAGAATGCTTTTTTCACAAATGTAACGTCACAGCAAGAGTCACCTCCACCCATATGAACATGGCAAAATACAGTGATCCACTGTGGAGGATGAATTCTGAATACTTTCACCATATGAAGTATGGTAGGTGGATAAGAATTTGGAATAGTCTCCCTCTTGGAGAGATCTATTTGGCCTCATCACTGCTTGCTTTACGGCAGGCAGCAAAAACAGTTCTAATGCAGCTAAGACTGCAATCCTGTATTTACTTACCTGGGTGCAAGCCCATTTGAACTCAATGGGACTTGCTTCTAAATAGGTATGTATAGGAGTGTACTGTAAGTTGCCAACTGGGATATAAGATGGCTACTAGTTTTAACTAAAATGTTCCTGATCCACAAACAGGCCCCCACTCTAACTTAAGATCTACCCACTCCAGATTTCTTCTCTCACTATTTACTGCACCTTTGTAATAATTTGGTATTTGTCTTTTTCAGCCTTTTGCAGTAATTAATACTATGGCTCATGTCCTGTGGAAAGCCCATTAATCACTTCTTTTTTTTGCTGGGCGACCAAATGATATGTATAGAATTTTCCAAAGATTATCTCGCTGGCTCCAGGATTTGTCATTCAGCAATATAAATGGTCTTTCAGGGAACTGTTCAGTTCCCATTGGGCTGGAACCTCACTGAATTGGAGCTAGATAATAGGGAGAGATAAAGGATTTCCAGTGAAAGGATTTATCCATTTCAGATCTTGTAATTAAGTTGGATATGGAATAGGAATGTGATTAATTCCTTGGGGTTACACTGATAATGCATTGGAAATTAATCTTTAGTGGCAAAAATAAATGAATGCTTCAAAGGACTGTTACGTTAAAGACATAATGGAAGTAGCTATTACTCAATATAAGGTAAATGTATAAAAGAGGTACATATGGACTTTACTCTCCCATCTAACTTCAAAAAACCCTCCTTGAAGCCAGCTTTCTAGTAGAACATGTCTGACTTTACCAATAACTAACCACAATCAGCTTCCGTGTATTTGGGATTGGGCGGGGAGGGCTTCCAGGAAAGAAAGTCTAATCTGAAGGTAGGTTTCATCTGTGGCACGTCTCCTTTGCAACTATGGGTTTTACCCCTTTAGTTATTTTACTAAGTAACTAGTATATTTCATACTCTCCTGCACGACACTTACAAGTAGTGCCTGGGTATCATGATTAGTTTGCCTTCCTCCCCAGTTAAGACTACTGAGAACCGGATAAGCCATTTTATGCAGGGTAGGTGTTGAGAACCTTTGGCCCTCCAGAAGTTGCTGTACTACAGCTCCTATCATTCCTGGCCATGCCTGCTGCAAGTTGTTGTTCAGCAACATCTGAAGGGCCAAAGGTTCCCCACTCTTCACAGGGGCTCTCATGCTGTTTTAAGACCCAGTTAAGCAATCATCTCAAATTGATATATAGAAAGTGTGTGGGAGGATTGGGCTTTTGTTTTTAATTTTGGCCTACAATACCAAAACTCCACATAAATACAAAAATATTTTTCTCAAAAAATAATGAAATGTAAAGATTTATTATCACACTGCTTCAGTAGCAGACATTGTCTTTATCCAAAGTTTGTGGCATAGCCAAGCCCACCAATTTTCTTGGATCATTTTATGCTTCCATGTTCTGTGATCCTCACTGCGCAGCCTCTACTATAGCTTCCGGTTTCCTTTTCCTACGCTTCTTATTCCTTTTTTTCTTAGCTGCTGAAGGCTGCAAGGTCTCTTGTGCTTTTTTCTTTTTCTTCAGGCAGCTGAGAGGATTAGGGCCACTGGACCTTTTTCGCTTCCTTTTTTTAGGCTCCGAGGTCTTCACTAGACCCTGTTCCTCTTTGAGAAGTTCAATGTTTAGTTTCTGGTGCTCTGGAACAAGTTGATTTGTTTGCACTGCTTGCGCCAAGGTCAAAGATTTCATAGAAGGTTTGTCAAGAACCATAGTGTTCTGAATTATGAAGAGAAGAGGAACTCCAACCTTTTTCTTTACTTTTGTTGCCAGACTTTGGTCCTATCAAGTAGGAAAACAAGCAAACAAACAGCAAGACTGTATGCACTCTTCACAAGTGAAGGCACACTGCAGTGAAAATCTAGCAGATAATAACCTGGAAAAGAACATTGTCAAGTCACAAGAAACCCCCACTTTTCTTGCTGTTGCTTGCTTTACTAACATTTGTTGAAACAGCTTAAAGATATAGAGGTAAACTAGTATATTGCTCTGTAAAAATGTAAAAGCTGCAGTGTAGTCAATTAATATATGTAAAAGTCACAGTAGGGTAGATGCATACTCCGTGTCCCAATGCCAAGTATCAGGGAATCTTCTCCATTTCACCCACCAAACAGACTGCAAATTCCCTAGCAAGGTTTGCGCCTCTTTTGTGTTGCAGACTACACACAGCTCATTGCTGGCACTACATTTATCTGTCAATATGAAAACAAGTTCCAATAATTCTGCCATACTCTAGCACAGGGATGGGGAACAGGATCTGGCCAGCAGACTGGGTCCTTCCTCCCCCACAGGCCAACAGGTGGATGGGGACACCCACCTGCCAATCACCTTATGTCATCATGATTTCAGCTGATAGGTTCAAAGGGGATGTCATAGAACCAACCAACTGATTTGAGCAGAGAGCCACTACCTCTGAAGTCCATTTGTAAGTGGTGTGAATACAAACTACCAGCCAAGGGAGTTCAAAGGGCTGGCTCTTCCCACCAATCAGCTGAATGTTGCAGAAAGCCAGCCCTTTGAATTCCCTTTGCAGGCAGTTTATATTTGAACTGCTTAGACAGCACCACTGACTACACTAGGGAGTTCCTGATTGGCTCTAAGAGAGAGCCCTGCTTGCCCAAGGAACACTCAGGAGCACAATTTAAGCCCCCAATCACTCCTTTGCAGCAATCTCTTTATCTGCCCCACACCTGATGTCACTTATGACATCAGGTATGCAGCAGGTGGCCATGGTATGGGGAAAATGACCTTGGAGGCTAAATTAGGACCTCTGTAGGCCGGAGGTTTGCACCACTGCTCTACCATGATTAAGAGACAGAGCCTAGGTAATGTAGCGACCTTCAAATGTTGTCAATTATAACTCCCACCTTTCTTTACCACTGGCCATATTGGCTGGGGTTGATGGAAGCTGGAGTCCACAATATCTTGAGGGCATCATGTTGCCTAAGCCTGGAGTAGGGTGAGGGCTATGAAACAGGAGTAGCTTTGATTTCAAGTGACTCTCACTAAATCCTAGGAGATGAAAGGACTGTGATCAGTAATGTTGATGGGAGCCAGACCTGCCTCATACTTCCACTGCATAGTTTTCTTTAAAAAAAAACAGCAACCATGGAGGAGTGGGGGGCAGTGTATTTAACCCTTCCCCCCATTCTGTGGCGCTGACAAAAATGCCCCCTCTTTGTGGGAGGGAAGCTGCTATTGGCACCAATAACAGCCTCTCCCTGCCCCTGGGTAAATAGCAACAAAACACTTTCTTAACACTAGAACTCGTGGACTGTGACAAAATCACAATGTTTATTTCTGTTATTTTTAGATATGACAGGGTGAATAGAATGTTCAGTGTGATTGACTGGAATGTTTGCGAGGGAGGAGTGAGTGAGTGAAAGGTTTAAAAAGGGGTAAAATGAGTTATTAGACAGGGATAAGTTTATGAGGTAGATACAGTTTGAATAGGGCTTGATCTGTTGACAACTAGTGAGTGCGGTTTGGGTCTTATTGTGGGTTGGTTTTACTGTGGGTAAGTAAGCAGGATAGGATTAGACCGATATCATATATAACATCTTTAACTGATTCCGTAAGCATGATTTTTTAAATTTATTTAAAAAAATCTACGTGCATGCTTGGTCATTACTTCGCTACCAAATAAGGGTCTAAACCTAATAACTACAGAGAAACCCACAGATCTAAACTATATTTAACCCATTGGCCACTTGCAAGGAAGGAGTGGGATTGCTGAGGCTTGTGGTGCAGTCGGTAACTGGCCAAAGCTGAGGCAGGCATCTTTGGGGTCACCCGTTTCAGGTGGGAAGGAGCAGGAAGGGTTCTAGGCCCAGGATCTGGGATGCTGCATGGACATTCAATGAAGCTGAGTGTTGGAAGATTCAGGACAGAAGGATGTTAAACTATGGAATTTGCTCCCACAAGAGGCAGTGATAGCCACCAACTTGGATGGATTTAAAAGAGAATTAGACAGATACATGGAGGATAAGGCTATCAATGGCTACCAGCCAAGATGGCTGTGTTCTGCCTGCACAGTCAGATGCAGTATGCTTCTGAAAACCAGTTCCTGGTAGCCGTAGGAGGGGAGAGCATTCTTGCACTGAGGTACTGCTTGTGGACTTCCCAGGGGCATCTGGCTTGCCACTGTGAGAACAGGATGCAGGATCAGATGGGCCACTGGCCTGATCTAGCAGGCTCTTCTTATGTTCTTACCTCTGAAGCAGGCAGGGACGGGTTTTCATTAGGACTGTGGTATGGGGGGGGATGTTAATTCCACCACCACCACCGCACAGAGTCTTTCTGATCAGATCACCCTACAACTACTATTACAAAGAACACAACACAGATATGTTCTATGTGAACATGCACTGAACCTAAAACCTCCCCAAATAGGCCTCAGAATCTAGAGAGAAAATTTCCTCCTCCAGGTGTCCCTGCAATATCCTGGCCCTTTCTCTGCCCCCCACCAGTCATAATAATGACCATTTTGCTACCATATATTAGCCAGTTTCCCCAATTTCATAATGTTAGAGGGCCTCGATTTTGAGACATAGTAAAGGGTAATGGCAAGGTGATTGATTACGTTTCCTGGTTCAGATCTCATCCCTGCTATGAAATCTCTATCCACAGTATGGTAATAATGCTGATCTACCTTTCAGGGATGAAGTAAGAACTAGTGAGACAACGTAAGTAAAATGCTTTTACTGTGACTTTTATTTTGAGCTACTATGAGAGCTTTTCAGGGCTATAAAGTGGGATAGAAGCATTTTGAATAAATACTACTAAATGACACTCAAAACATTTTTTGCACTGCATGTTTCTGAGATCATATTGGAGCAAAATTTACAATGGTGAAATATCTCATAAGACAGTCATGTATTCTGTAAACAGAGCTGCACATCCCCAGTTTCTCTTTCTTGCCTTTTCATAGCCTTGCTTTTCTCTGACATGCTGTAATTCCAGTGCTTTAGCCACTGCTTAGATAAGCAGTTGCCTCTTGATCTATCAATTTAGAGGTAATATAAAGTATACAGCAAGTGAACAAGCCACCAAACATCGTCACTCCCTTGTTTGTGAAATATAACACTTATCTACAGTCATCCTTGCTTTGCAACTCTAATTCTATGTTGGGTACAGATCTGTAATTCAAGGCATAAAGTTCTCTCAAACTGAGTAAGGTTCATTTCTGAGTAAACGTGTTTAAAACAAGGCTATAGGCAGAGTTTCAAGCACTCTCTTATACTGCTGGAAATACACAGGCCAAGTTCAAATGTGCATAAGGTAAAGTTTCTCCACAACAGTGCCAACAGAAAAAGCTGAAACATAATTTTCAGAACTCATTACCGATTGGCCAGTTACTAAAACATGAAGGAAATTATTAGGTATTTTGTTCACATTAGCTTAAGTGAAAGAATGTTACCTGTGTAGCAATGAAGTAATGGTGTGGATTCCCACCCTCGATCATAGACAACAAGCAGACTGAGCCGCTCACTGGATTTTTAAAGTGAGAACAATTGCGAACTTGAAATCGCTGTGCAATTAGTTTTGCACCATACAACTCCTTTCCTAAGGATTCCAGTTCTTTTAGGACACATCTAAAGGAAATGATAATTGCAGATATTTTTATTAAATTACCAAAGACATTTTAAATTCTGAACAAAAGCCCTAATTATGTACTGAATAAAACATGGGGTTGGCAAAGTCAGAGACCAATAGTCCAATATCTACTTGGAAAGAAGTCCTGGTCCTATGCAGGCCTACCCAGGATGTACTCCCAGCGGGCCTGCATAGGAGCTTTACACATTAATAGATCTGTTAGTCCTTTGGGTCCTGTGGCATCTTAAGGATTAAAAGATCTATTATTGTTCTCTAGTAGGTTGCTGCTGGGTACCAATCTGGCCTTGTTGATCTGTTTTTCAATTTCACTGACTAGATATTGTAGCCTGAGGAATGCTTAATGTCATTTTTTTAGTTGTGAGCCTCTTGTCTGATGAGTCTGAGCAGGTGCAGTTTTATCGTAAAGCCTGGCTGCCTATTATATAGCTGTATTAATACCCATCCAGCAACAATATACTACGGGACAGACCTTGAAGAGAAAATGACAGATCATGACTTGTCACAGCTGTCACTTTACTCAAACGTAATCAATGATTTACAGTCCATCCTGGACAATGACACTTCTCTCTCTCAAGCCCTGGATAGCAGGTGTGTGCTTGCTTACAGACAGCCTCCCCAACCTAAAACAGTTGCTCACCAGCAACAATAGGAAACATTAACAGAGATAAGCAGACCCATATGCCAACTCTGTCCACAAAGTACTCTGGAAACACTATTACAGGATGGAATAATGTCATTCACATCATCAAGGGCTCATCTTCCAATATGATATGCCATCATCTGCCACCAATGCCCTTCTGAATTCTGCATAGGACAAAGAGGCTAGTCTCTATGCCAAAGAATACATGTACACAAATTTGCTATGAGAAATGGCAATATATAAAAACCAGTGGGGGAGCATTTCAGCCACCCAAGACACTCTGTAACTGACCGTAATGTGGTCACACACATACAAAAGAAAATTCAAAGGGAGACTGCAACATGAAACAGCTGAATTACAATTTATCAAGATGTTAACGCTTTACCACTTTGTGACTGAATCAGCACAATGGATTTTTATCACCCTACATGTGTTAATTGGCTGATTAATGCCAGGATTTCTGTGTTGTAATTTATCACTTGTCTATGCATTTTGTTCCTTCTGATCTCAATGTTTACAACTCCTTTCCTAAATCAATCATGTACATACACACGTACGTACGCACGCACACACAGAACTCAGAACAGAGCTATGATGAACTTCCGCCGGGCCTTGAAGACCTGGCTCTTCAGACAGGCTTTTGGGGTGGGTTAGGTTTTATTACTACTGTTTGAGATTTTAATGTTTTAATGTATTTGTACGATTTTATTCTGTACGTCGCCCAGTGGCTGGACAACCAGCCAGATGGGCGACTACCAAATCGAATAAATAAATAAATATGATACACCTTATGAAGTGGACTCTAGTCCAAGACAGCTGATTAAATGTGCTATTATTTCAAAGTGCCAAAGGACTTTGTGGTTTTACTGCAAAAAACTAAGACAACTACATATCTGGAAACTGCACTTTGGGTTATTTTTACTCCAGGAGGCTAACAGGGTGACTCCTAGGGAAGTATATGTGTGTGTGTGGGGGGGGGGAGGGGATGATTCTGAAATGCAAAAAGGCCACCAGCAACTGAACATGAGACACCCATCATGCTGATGTGCCAGGTAAAGCAGGGAAGGATGGCAACAGGATCAGTTAATTATTTTATTTCTCATTTGAACCCTGCTCTTCCTGTGCTTCAGAGGGCCTTGGAAGTTCAGCACAACTGGGGGATTAGTTCTCTGTTCTTCCAACTCAAACATGGAAGCAGAAGAGGGAAGCAAGGTATACCAACAGCTCAGGTACACAGCCCAGTCCTATGCAAAACTAATTAGAAGCCAGTCCCACCAAGTTCAATGGGTCTTATTCCCAGATTAATAAATCTGTTAAGACTTTAAGACAGGGATGGGGACCCTGTGGCTCTTCAAATGTTGCTGGACTACAATTCCCATCATTCCTGACTATTAGCCATGCTCACCGATGCAGATGCAAGCTGGAGTCCAACAACATATGAAGAGCCAAAATTCCCCACCTATTTTTGCTGCAAGACGGGAAGTTACCTCTCCGTGTATTTTGAAAGATGAAGAAGCCATCTGTAACTGACCAGGAAGGCGCTATGTATACATGTACATTATTTTTTATATTTAGGATTATGTCTTTTCTGTTGTAAGCCAGAGGAATAGGGACTACTTTATTAGTTATTTCTGTAAGCCACTCTGGGAGCCTTTTTGGGTTGAAGAGTGGGGTAAAAATGCTTTTAAACAAGTATACAGTAAGGGCCTGCTTTTCAGCGTTCCGCTAATAAGGTGGTTTTCAATTATAGTAGGGCTCCACTCATATGGCGCTTGTTCCCTTTTTCGGTGTTTTTCGGGCATCGGGCACCATTTTATTGTCAGTGTTCCACTTTTCTGTGATTTTCACTTTTCGGCGGGGGTCTGGAACCTAACCCGCCATGAGCAGGGCCCTACTGTATCTCTCACACACAAACACACACACTGATCCACAAAACAGAGGTAAGAGGAGCAGTATCAATTTCTTACATTTATACTGTGCTCTTCCTCAAAAGAATCTCAAGATAATATACATGGTCCTCTGCCCCCATTTTGTCATCACATCATCCAGTGAGGCAGAGTGAGTGGTCCAAGGTCCACCAAGGAGCTTTGTAGCTCAGCTGGAGATCTGAATATGGATCTCCCCAGCCTACACTCTGACCACTATATTAGCTGGCTCTCCCTGTTTGCTGTCTGGCCTTCTGAAAAGAAGACAGCACAAACTGAGCATGAACCCTAGCATGAAAGACTTACAGGTACACACCCATCCACAGGGTGGTCATGTGTACTACTTTACAGAGAACAGTCCTCTATGCTGACAGGCCTGTCTGAAGGCACCCTCTATTTGAAGGACTGTCGGGTTCAAGCCTGGTTTTAAAGTTAAGGACCAGTAAGGAGGAGGAGCAGGAGCCTTGAAGTTGGTCATCACAGTTAACAGCACCTGTACAGCGGACTGACTGAGTGCAAGTCACCTGGATTTCCCCCCTATGGTGGCAGTTATTGCACTTCTAGTTACATGATAGCAATTGTTTCTAAACCTTGCATCTGTACATAAAGTCACCTGGTGTAGTAAGATGTATTTGAATTATTTCTAAATTTACATCTATGCATGTCACTTAGCATATACAAACTGGTGTAAGACAAAAGAAAAAACTTTTTCACATAGCTAAACTATAGAATTCGCCTCCACAAGATGCAGCGATGGCCACCAACTTGGATGGATTTAAAAGAGGAGCAGACAAACTCATAGAGGATTAGGCTATCAATGGCTACTAGCCATGATGGCTATGCTCTGCCCCCATAGTCGGATGCAGTATGCTTCTTAAAACCATTTGCTGGAAACCGCAGAAGGGGAGGGTGCTCTTGCTCTCAGGTCCTGCCTGTGGGCTTCCCAGAAGAGGCATCTGGTGGGCCAATGCGACAACAAGGATGCTGGACTAGATACGCCACTGGACTGAACCAGCAGCAGGGCTCTTCTTAGGTTCTTATGTGTCCCTTTTTCTTTTTTCCTGGCGATGCTGTAAATGCCCCCCCTCCTCCTCCTTCATCCTACTGGGGCTTCTACGCCTTTGAGAGGACCAGGTGGTCAACCGTCTTCCTTCCCCCGCGTGCAGACTCTTGTCACGCGGTGCCAACGGCTGAAAAGTCGCCCCTCTTCCCCCTGAGAAGTTTGAGCGCGCGCATGCGCGCGCTATCTGTGGTTCCCCTCCCCCATCTCACCGCGTCGTGCAAAGCTGCGTGGTCCCGGCCAGGTAACCCGGCAGCTGCTCGCGGATCTGGATTTTGTGGCGCAGCGCGGCCTGGCAGAAGGTGCCATCCAGCAGCACCTGGAAAGGCTCCCGGAAGCCGAAATTGTACTTGTAGAAGCCCATGTTCTTCTTGGCGTGCTTCTGCCGCGTGATCTTCATAGCGATGGCCGAAGAACCACCATAGAGACGCAGCGCCCTGTTGGGTTACACGACTCACTTCCGCTTCTTCCTCGACCGGAAGTTTGGCTACGATGCCAGAAAACCAATAGTTGACGCACGCGCAGTGGCACAGTCCGAAGGGAAAGCGTGGGTCTAGAAACACGAAACTGAATCGTTTGCTTCAACTGTTTATATGTATTGTCATTGTTACGTTTAGCAATAATTGTGTGAAAAGCAGGATAAAAATACAGTTAATAATAAATGAAGAAAGAAGACCAATCTGAATAATATTACCACCAATTTTACAGGGATATCGGTTATGTCCTAGCAGCTAATTAAGATAGCCAGGATCGCGCAAGCTTTTGAATTACACAGAACAACAACCATTTGGTAAACTTCATACCGCCACAGAGAAAGCAAAGCACAAAATTTTTTTGTGCAGCTATTTTTCCATCCCACTTAGATAGTGGGATTGCTGAAAGCAGCCTGATTCCGTTACAAACTTTCTTGGAAGGAGTTCCCTCATTGAATTCAGTCGGATTGGCTCGCTGGTCAGCTGTGGACTGTAGCCGTACCCATTCTAAGGGGCAGCAAAATAACTTCAGGGAAGAGTAATAAACACCATTGCACTTCCCATTCATGCACCTGATAAAACGAACTTCTCTAAAAAGATTTCCTTTTGTGCCTGCATACTCCGCAGCCTTTGCGCTTCTCGTCCCTTCAAGACCTATCCCACTCACCCCCACCAAAGTGGAACCTTCTTTTCAGCTTCATGTTTCTCAGACAGTTTCCGACCGGAAGCCATTTTTGTAGAACACACTTCCGGTTTCTTACTCTTTCTTTCCAGGTCGGTGTGCTCTCCCTTTCTTCCTCCAGGCATGGCGTCTCGTAAGGAAACAGCCGGCGCCGGCCCTTCTGCCGTGACTACCAGTAAAGCCAAAGGGAAATCGGCCCCAGGGGACTCCGCGGTGAAACAAGTGCAGATCGACGGCCTGGTGAGCTCGAGGATGGGCCGGGTGTTGGGGGAGTGAGCGAATGGGAGGGACGGGACAGGGGGAGATGGGAGAGGCTGATTTCTACCACTCCTTTAGTAGGTGCTTAAGGGAGGGACGCTGTCTGTAGCCGTTCTCTAGCGCCGTCCCCGCATGTATATGTGTGGATTATGGTTCTAGGATCGCCTTCTATACTCATCTCCGAAGATAATTGAGAAGAGCCCCACGATTCCCATCAGTCCAAAAGGGTCGTTTGCTGCAGCGTCCTGGTTCCAATAATGCCTAATAGAATCCTATGAGCAGGGCAACTATAACATTAAAAAAAACCTCCACACATAAGAGCATTATTGGGTCAGGCCAGTGGTTCTGCTCCCGCTGCTGGAGGAAGCATGACCTCGTATGTACTATACATTTAAAGTACTATGATACCACTTTAAACAATCGTGGCTTCCTCCAAAGAATCCTGGGATCTTAAGGGTGATGAGAGTTGCTAGGAGACCCCTACACCCCTCACAGAGCTACAATTCTCAAAATGGTTTAACAATCCCTCCTCCCAGGGAACTCTGGGAATTATAGGTCTGAAGGGAATGGAGTTGCCTAATAGCTCTCAACGACCTTAACCAACTACAGTTCCCAGTATTCTTTGGGGGAAACCATGACTGTTAAAAGTGGTATTATACTGTTTTAAATGTAATGGTGCAGGTGGGGTCTCTGTCTCTGAATGCTAGTTGCTGGATATCACAGGTGGGAAGGATACCGTTATGCTCAGGCTCTGCTTCTGGGCTTTCCATAGGCATCTTGTTTGCCATCATGAGAACAAGGTGCTGGATTAGATGGGTCTTTGGCCTGATCCAGCAGGGCTTTTCTTAGGTTTTTATCTAGTCCAACATCTGACTTTTTTCAGTGGCGAGCTAGCTGCCTCTGGGAGGCCCACAAGCACGAGCTGAAAGTGATGGTCTGGAGGTTTCATGTAAATATTGTGACTAATACTTGTTAGATAGAATTCATTGCCATCACCACTCGTTGTAGCAGCAAATTCTGTAAATATGAAAAAGTGTATGTATGTATTTTTGTCCTGAATCAGTTTGCTAATTTTTCTCCCTACCTCCTCCCCACCCCTTTTTCTTTCCTTTGGCTTGCCATACTATGATTTGGTGTGTTTGAATTCTGCTATGATGTGGACCATCCTAAATAGATTTGATGGAAGTAAAGGTGATTATCAATGTTTAGCACAAGGGGTGCAAGGTACTCCTTATGAAGACTGCATTGTGCAGAGCTTAGACATGTCCTGAAAAATGCTTCTAGGTAAAGAACTTTATTGAAATTATATTGCTCAGGCTGTTGTACAGGTTTCTCATAGACTGGATAAGTCTGAGAACATGCTATCAAAGTATTATTCAACATGTACTCTGGGTTAAGTTGGAGAAACACAGAAAGCTGCCTTATACCATTGGCCCATCTAGCTTAGTATTGTCCACACAGACTGGCAGTGGCTGTCCAGGCTTTCACATAGGGAACTCTCCCAGCCCTATCTGGAGAAGCTGGTGATTGAACCTGGGATCTTGTGCATGCAAAGCAGATGCTTTACCACTGAGCTTTGGCTGTTCCTGTCCACAATAATTTAAATTTTGTTCAAGCTCTGCAGTATTGTGATAGAGAGCTTTATCCATTTGGCTCCTACTTTGATATCTGACACTGCAAATAATGTGAATTGCAGGTTCAGATGGGCACGTGTGTAAATAACCATATGTATGTTATATCTCTTGTTGAGTGCTCATATAGCACAGAAAATACAATCCAAATGTTATAAAGATATACTATAGCAGAAATTACAGGGCATGCAGGTGTTCCTTAGTTCTGGGTGCAATAAAGTTGTTCCTCATAGCTTTCTTCATTCTCCGGAAACAGCACAGCAAAAACTCATTTCGTCAATGCAGCACAACCTTTAGGGATGGCGAGTACTGCAGTGAGTGCTTCAGCTTCCACCAACATAATTAGTTTTTTAGACCTTTCACTGCAATCCTGTACACACTTACAAGAAAGTATGTCCCATTGAACTCTATGGAGTTCACTTCTGTGTCAACATGCATAGGATTGCACTGTTAATGGATCAGGCCTTAGTTATGTGGTTGGTGGTATTCTGCAGTGGGCCCTCCACAAGTGCAGACACTAGGATTTGCTGCCAAATTTAGCATCTTTGAGAATTTTTTCTTTTTTTTAATTAAAAAGGCATCTTTCTAGTTCTTACAATTATATCATCAATGTGTGGGCCTGATGAATCTTCAGAAACCAGGGAGTGAGCAGGTTTGGTCATGGGGCATGTTCCGATGACCAACATTGCGTGCACCCTTCTCATGTGTAACAGAAGAACAATTAATTGTGCAAACATAAATACACACACAATTTGGAATGTACATAATTTATACTAGTCTCAGCACCTAGCTTTTTGATATAGAAACTGAGTGGTTGTGATGCAAAACTTTTTTTTATGTTCCATTTACATATTTTTGTACATGAGTTTATTTGCTGTATAACTGAATTAGTATTTAAAATACCTACTTTATTGTGTATAAATTAATATTCTCTCACTAGTCTAACAGAAACTGACAGATGCTGATTTGCCTCCTTGGGGTTCCATGGCTGAAAGAGGATTTGAATCCAGGTGTCTTAAGTCCAACACTGTTGGTAGATTGCATTGCTGTGGCATTTTATTCTTCCCTGTCAATGGACTCAAATATGGGAATAGCATGCAGCACAATAAGATTGGTCTGGCTAATGGCACAAGCCATGGTCCTTGCCTTAGCATTATGTCTGATTCAGGTATCTTGGTTTTCTCTCTCTCCAGACAAACCATTATCTGAAGTCAAGGTTTGTTCTTGGTTTCCAAGTTGTTAGTTATTGGAGTGAAACAAACCCACAATCCCTGGTTTAGCCATAACTCTAAGCCAAGGATCATAGCTTGTTGCTCACGTAGAAAGGGGTGATGTGGCAGTGATCTCTATGTTCATTGTAAGCCATTAAGTAAGCTTACTGTGACATGTAACATTGGTCTTCAGGCTTGCCCTTTCTCCTTTTCCCCCCTTTCCTTGAGAATCCTGGCTATGAACACACTCCTCGGTCTCAGGTTCTCTTCTGTAATACAGAGATTTGTTGGATTTGTTTATTGCATTTATATCCCACCTTTTCTCTAAGGAGCTCAAGGTGGCTTACAGGGTTCTTCCCTTCCCCATTTAATCCCCACAATAACCCTGTGAGGTAGGTTAGGCTGAGAGGCAGTGACTGGCCCAAGGTCACCCAGTGCGCTTCATGGCCAAGTGGGGATTCAAACCCTGTCTCCCAGGTCCTAGTCCAACAGTCTAAACACTACACCACACTGGAGTAGATAATACTGACCTACTGTTAAGCAGGACCTGAGAGCAACTCGCAGCCTGCTTTTAGTGTAAAAATGAACTTAAGGCAACTTACATGTGTAAAACTAGAATAAATTATTCTAGTATGTTGTTAATAAGTTATTATGCACATGTTTAATTCTTTTGATATCAGTGAAGCATATGCTGTAGTGTGGGAACTACTTACCTGAGAAGAGTCTCTAGTGAACTTGATGGGACTCACTTCTGAGTAGACATATATAGGACTGTGTTGCTAAAAGCACAACTATTCCTGGATTATGCCCTCTGTCATTTGATTGAGGCAAGTCTCTAGCATCAGACAGAAAAAAGCACTGGCTTTTCATAACTGCTTCTAAGTGATTCTTTGTGCATCTTAACCCGTGGCAGACAATGTTTTTGTCAAGGGGACTGCACATCATCTGAACATTGATTTAGTTTTGCATTTATATCCCATCTTTCCTTCAAGGACCTCAAGGTGGAGTATATGATTCTCTCCCCCCGCCTTCCGTTTTATCATCTCAACAACCCCATTAAGCTGAGAGACTGTGACTGGCTCAGGATCACCCAGTGTGTTTCATAGCTGAGTGGGGATTTGAATCCTGGTCTCCCAGGTTCTAGTCCGGTACTCTAACCACTACACCACACTGGCTGATTGACAAGATGTACTTCTTGGGATGCACTACAGGCACAGACCTTGTCCAGTAATGTCACAGACATGCCTTTTGCCACATTTGACCCTTCTGATCTTTACAGTATAAACACTTGTGCAGGCTATAGATCCTTCTGCCTTTTGGGATTTAGTGGGACACTTGGAGGCCAATATGACCAGTCATTATTTTTAATAAGCTGGGTTTTTTGTATATGGACTTTCAGGTAGTTATTGATTTGATTTTAATGTATATCCTCTATCCCATGGGCTCTTCAGTAGCTTCCAACAGTTTTTCCTCAATGTTAATAGAAAAGCCTGGCATTGATTTTCCTTCTCTTTCATTTTCCTGAGCCTGAGGTGGGAGGGAGTACAGCCATTCTCAAGTGTATTCATTTGTTTAGCTTTAGACAACAAGAAAGCTGATGGCGTGTAGCACTTGGAGAGTCTGACTATGCACCAGGGAAGCCCAAGTTAAAATTCCTTTGGCCATGAAGCCCATTGGGTGACCCTGGGACAGTCACTATCTCATAGCCTTGCCTACCTCATAGGGTAGTTGTGAAGATAATAATGAGGGGAGAGCGCAATGCATCCTAATCTTATTTAGGTATTTATTTATTTTATTATACTTGTATACCGCCCCATAGCCGAAGCTCTCTGGGCGGTTTACAGTAACTAAAAACATTAAAACAAATACAATTTAAAACAGAACTTATAAAAACAATGTAAAACATAATTAAAAAATTTAAACAGTATAAAACACATGCTAAAATTAATGAACCTAAATTAGTCATGTCTATTAACGGCAATGGGTTTACTCTGAGTAGGACTAGCATTGAATGCCACCATTTATGTTGAGTTATCCATCTGTATTTTGATATTCTCAGGCCATTCACTTAACTGTAACCCTATGCACATGTTTGCAAATTGGGTATAATCAAGACACCAAGGGGCAGCTGATTCATGTCTGCCTGCCTTGCTTTGGGGCATGCACGCCCCACCCCTGGTTTTACCTCACCTCCATGGGTCAGACAGAACATCTAACTTACATGTATGCGTACACAGGCCAGTATGCATATGAACATAACATGAAACTTGGTAAATGTCCATATTACCAGGCCCATGCCTGGAAGAAGTATCAGTTACATGTAGCATTAATATATGGAGGTGAGGTAGGCCCCACTGTGCATTGATGGCAGCCACTTGCCCAGTGTAGGAAAATAGCTTATTTTTAACTAGTGCAAAGAAAATCCTAAAGTGTGCAACACATGGGAAAGAATGCCATAATTGTAACAGCAAAGGTTTGCTCAATTCATGTAAGCTTCCACAGTGCAGGATCTTGATTCACGATGAGTTCATGCATGTAACTTCTATTTAGTTCAAATATCTGAACTTTCACCTTTGATAGGAATCTGTTTGGTTACATTGCTTAATTCAGTTTAACCTTATTCTGGGCCTCATATCCATTTTCATCCTCAGCTCTAGTAGGATGGCAACAGCTGTGAGGAGCATATTACTGTCAATACATTCTTTACAGTGGCTACATAAGGGTTCTTGGGTTTAGCTAAATAAACCCGCAAGAATCATTTGGGGGGGGGGGAAGTTAGTTACTTAGAGGAAGGGTGGGATAAAATGTAATACAAATCTGGACCACATTCACCAAATATATTTAAAGCATTATGATACCATTTTAAACATTCATGGCTTTCCCCAAAGAATTCTGGGAAGTGTAGTTTGTGACAAATGCTAAGACTTGTTAGGAGGCTCCTATCACAGATCTACAATTCCCAGTGTTCCCTGGGAAGGAAGATTGATTGTTAAACCACTCTGGGAGTTGTAGCTCTGTGAGAGGAATAGGGGTCTCCTAACAACTCTCATTACCCTTTACAAATTAAACTTCTCAGGATTCTTTGGGGGAAGCCATGACTGTTTAAAGTGATACAACAGTATTTTGAATGGATAGTGTGAATGTGGCTCTGGAGAGTCCTAAATAGTGCTTGCTTTGCCTCTCACGTCCTTTATCTTTGGGAGGTTTTCTAGGACACTTTGAGACCTCTTGCCTTACTTTTCAGTAGATTGTGGTTTTGGGGGGCGGTTGATGCTGCTGCTGAATCATTTGATTTGTTTCTCAGTCTGTGCCCATTAACTCCCCTATTGAATGCACACCGTTTACTCTGATCACCTTGAAGAAGAGCTGTAATGCTTCAAAGCATCTTTTTTCTTTTCTTTTAAAAAAAAACCACCCAGAAAAATAGTTAAGCATAACCTTCTGCTTACAACAGGGCCTGGCGAGTTGTACCTTATGTACATCCTTTTAATAAACTCCATGCAGTTGTTCCTGAGTCCTTTTATTCATTGAACTGATCTTTTTTTCCTTCAAGCAAAGAGTGCTAATCAAACATAACAGAATAACAATGTAAGAGTGTCAGAAAACATGATAGGTAAATAAAATGGCAAAGGGCAAATAACATAACAAAAGACAAGAAACAATGGAATCTTTCCCTCTCCAAACTTCTCTCCTAAGATCAAATCCTGAAGAAACAATCTGAAAAACTATTTATTCTTTATTTTTGTTTTAAAAATATTTCTAAGCTGCACCTCCATATAAAATATCACAAGGCGATGAACTAGCTAAAAATACAGTAAAAACAATTTAAAAATGTCAAACTCGTCAGTAAAAGCTGGTTGGCAAAGAATCTCAGATTTGAATGGCTTGTCTGAATAATACAATTTTAGAAGGCTTCTAAAAACTGAGCAGGGATGACTCCTGCCCCATACAGATCAGAGCTGTGTTGAAGTGCTCACAACCTTTTGATGAAAGTAGCTTGGAGGATATTTGTTGGGTTTGGGAATAGATTATATCCAGGATGTTGCAGGAAAGGCAGTCAACCCACTGAAAAAAAATCTGCCAGGCTACATTGGCTTGCCTTCATTTTAATCTGGAGGTTAAACTCTCCATATCCTTATTGTTGTACGCCAAAGAGCCCAATGCCTCCTCAAAGGATGATCCCATTGGTAGATATGCAGCAGCAAAAAAGCTTGAAAGCACAACATCTGGTACTGTTTGGCATTATTAAGCTAGCACCCCATTGAAGAATTAGCTAGCATCAGGCCTACATGTCATACTTCAAGGTTCGTGAATTCTGCCTGACAACATCTCTTCCTGTTTCAAGGGGAAATTGGCAACTAATGGTCTTGCCTGTGCCGCTGTGATTTTAACACTTGGGCTTCTCATTACTGTTTTTCAATCAAGATGGGTCTCTTGCATTGCCTTTATATCTGCACAGCTGAAAAGGCTGACAGAGTTTGGTCTCTTGGTGCCAGTTTGTCGGCTGTTACTTACAAATGTAATGAACATTGTGTGTTTCCACTTATAACCGCAAAGCAGAGTAGGGTGTGCTGTTGATGTAGCTCTCTTGAAAGAGAGCTGTTCTTGGCAGATTATCCTCTCATCACTCTTACCAGATATGTTCTGCTTTTCTCCAGGATGGGAAAAAGGAATTGCCCAAGCTTAAGTGACCTTGAGCAAAGCTCACTTGAGGTTGATCCTAATTAATCCTGAAGTTGAGGCTATCTTAAGGCTAGAGTAACTGTATTCTCATGTTTAGCGCTTGTTTCATGACAAATAAGATTAAAAGACCATGCTGGATCAGACCAATGGCCCCATCTAGTCCAGCATCCTGTTCTCACAATGGCCACCGAAATGCACATGGGAAGCCTGCAAGGAGGACCTCAGCACAAGAGCACTCTCCAGCAATTTCCAGCAACTGGTATTCAGAAGCATGTTACCTCCGACCATCACGTCTATGAAATGGCATTTAGTGTTGAGAAAGATACAGGGTCGGGAGCGGTTGAAGGAAGAGCTTTTGATCCTCTGCATAGAGAAACTGGGGAATTTGGGGCTATTTTTCTACTCTCCTACTGATCCTAGCCACTCATAGCTGATGGAGAGGGAGGAAGGGAGTTGAACAGAATGTTAAGATATCATACTGTTCTTGTAATTATAGGCCACTGTGGAAAAGGTAGCATATTTTCTTTTACCACCCTCCCCCCTCGAGAGTGGCTTGGTCTGCTTTCTTTCTTTTTTTTTTACAATAATTTTTATTCAAATTTTCATAAAACATACGAAACAAAATCATAAAACATTCAAAGACAAAAAACAAAACAAAACAAAAATGATTAAACAAAAAAATAAAATGTTGACTTCCCATTTGTCGCAGATCAAATCAGTTATAGGTCTACAATATATAACAATCCTGTCTCTTAAATTATATTATAAAATCACTTTCCTCCAGTAGTTATCTTAATTAATCATCAAATCTCATAAGCTTGGTCTGCTTTCTGATGGGGCCAGAGGTAACATTTTGGGCATCCATTTATACCTATTAATGTTTCTCTTTTATTGGCTAGTGGTCTACAGTTCTGAAAGCATTGCTAGTGCAACTCCTGGCATGATGACTGGTAGTGTGATTAGTGATTGTTAATTCAGTCATTTGTTTTTGTATGGTTTTAATGGACTGTGTTTTATGGATTTTATGTAGTCTTGCTTGCTTTTATCACAAACCACCATGTGGCCTGTGCAAAAGGTGGTATATAAATAATCGAAACAAACAGTGCCAACGTGCAAGTCAGCTTAGGTTTGGCTTTTAACTAATCAAAACACCCTTTAGTTATTTGACCAATCAGATTGTTAAACGTACATTGGATAATGGAACGGACCAAGGAATTTCAGAAGGAAATCACCCTGTGCTTTATAGATCACAGCAAAGCCTTTGATTGTGTAGAATATGAAAAACTATGGAATGCTTTAAAAGAAATGGGAGTGCCACAGCATCTGATTGTTCAATGCACTACCTATACTCTGGACAAGAAGCTACTGTAAGGACAGAATATGAAGAAAACAATTGGTTCCCAATCGGAAAGGATATGAGACGGGTGTATTTTATCACCCTACTTGTTTTATCTATACACAGAACATATCATACGGAAAGTGAGATTGGACCAAGATGAAGGAGGTGTGAAAATCGGAGGGAGAAATATCAATAATTTAAGATATGCAGACAATACCATACTACTAGCAGAAACCAGTCATGATTTGAAACAAATGCTGATGGAAGTTAAAGAGGAAAGCACAAAATAGGACTGCAGCTGAACGTCAAGACGACTAAAGTAATGACAACAGAAGATTTATGTAACTTAAAAGTTGATAATGAGGACATTGAACTTGTCAAGGATTATCAATACCTTCGCACAGTCATTAACCAAATTGGAGACAATAGTCAAGAAATTAGAAGAAAGCTAGGACTGGGGAGGACAGCTATGAGAGAACTAGAAAAGGTCCTCAAATGCAATGATGTATCACTGAACACTAAAGTCAGGATCATTCAGACCATGGTATTCCCGATCTCTATGTATGGATGTGAAAGTTGGACAGTGAAAAAGGTGGATAAGAGAAAAATCAACTCATTTGAAATGTGGTGTTGGAGGAGAGCTTTGTGGATAGCATGGACCACAAAAAAATAATTGGGTGTTAGAACAAATTAAACCAGAACTATCACTAGAAGCTAAAATGATGAAACTGAAGTTATCATCATACTTTGGACACATAATGAGATGACATGATTCACTAGAAAAGACAATAATGTTGGGAAAGACAGAAGGGAGTAGAAAAAGAGGAAGGCCAAACGAGATGAATTGATTCTATAAAGGAAGCCACAGACCTGAACTTACAAGATCTGAACAGGCTGGCTCACGACAGATGCTATTGGAGGTCACTGATTCATAGGGTCGCCATAAGTTGTAATCGACTTGAAGGCACATAACAACAACAATAAAATTTCATCCATTAACTTTAGTGGATCTACTTTGGTTAGAGCAGAGAGAATTACAGAAATCTACCAGAAGTTTCATAGAGTGTGATGTCAGATCACATGGGGGTGCCTTCTCCCTCCAGCTAATTCATAGGGCAAGGGCAAGGATGGAGAACCTGTAATCCAGCAACATCTGGAGGCCCTCAGCTCCTATTGGCCATGCTGGCTGGGGCTGATAGGAGTTGGAATCCAGGAACATCTGGAGTGCCACAGGATTCCCACCTCTCAGCTAGGAAGACGTCTTGGATCCTGGCATGGGACTTAATTGGAAAGGAGAGGACAGAACCATGCTTCTAAAATGCAGTTGTGGACATATGTTCCATACTCCTGAAAAGCAATCATTTCTGCCACTTACCCAGGGGAGTTTTTACTTCATGGAATAGTTGACTGCTGTCTCTTGGCCTGGTGTTGCACCCTAATGCCGTTAATTCAGTGTGACTAAAAATTCAGTAATTAAGAGGAAAAGCAGCAAGTATTTTGCCAAACACATTGCCTGTGGAAGTTCCTTTGCTGTGTGTATCACATGTGTTGTCATCTGTAGGTCCACCCACTTCTTGCAACATCGAACTATCTAACATGGATAGGGGGTGCAGTTGAAACACATGCAAGGCAAATGCTATTGACATATTTTTATTCATCTGGTAACTTCCAGTCTCAAGTCCCAGCCTCTTTGTGACATTGTGCTGATAAGTGGGTAAAGTTTTCACTCAAAAGGTGGGCAGGTAAGCCTGCTGGCTGAACATAGAGTAGGCCATTTCACACATGAATTGCCCTGGACCAGAATATGAAATGGAAATGGACTGCCTTCAAGTCGATCCCAACTTAGGGTGACCCTCTGAATAGGGTTTTCATTGTAAGCAGTATTCAGAGGTGGTTTACCATTGCCTTCACCTGAGGCTGAAAGGCAGTGACTGGCCCAAGGTCACCCAGTGAGCTTCATGGTTGTGTGGGGATTCGTACCCTGGTCTCCCAGGTTGTAGTCCAACACTCTAACCACTACACCACACTGGCTCTCTGGCCTTTATTTTCAGCAGTGGTCACAAGACATGATAAAAACAGCAGTTCACCTTCATTTGTTTCGTAATTTGAAGATTACAAATATGCATTTGAATTGATACAAAAATTGCTCCCTTCTGCTATTTATTTAGTGTCGCTTGGGAACGTGCCTTCATGTGTGGTGTCTCAGAAAAACAATGTTCAGCTAAAGTTTGTAAAGAATCCTATGCAGCCTTTAACAATAGTATGGAATTTAAAAGCGAGGTCAGTTATTCTGTTGTCTGATTTTATTCTTCAGGCTGTCTCTCCCTTAATAAAATGGCCAGGGAATTAGGCTAGCAAAATATCTTGTTTACTGCTTTTTTATTCATATGATATCTAGAGTTGGCTCACGTGCATCATCATGCATTATTGAGCTTTGTGCTTATGGGCTCTTTTTATTTTCCTCTAGCACATTAGTCTACAGTGTGATCCTATAGGTTTCTACTCAGAAGTAAGCACTATTGAGATCAATACGACTTACTCCAGGCACGTTTGTGTAGGGTTGCACCCTTGATCAGTTGCTTTTGCAGAAACCACAGTTTGCCATTGCATCTGAACTGGAAAATTATGGTTTGCATGATCCCTCCTAACCATGATTTGATCCTGGTTTACAATCCTGATTTGGAGGGCTTGTGCAAAAGCCAAAGAAATGGGTTAAAGCATGAAAGGAAGGGAGTGGAAGGGGCATGTGAACTTGAGGCTCGTTCATGTAATATCAAACCATGATTTGGTATTACGCGTGAATCTTGGATTGCTTGTTATTGTGGTATTTGTATACAAAAGGTGGTCCATAATGCCTGTGCATGGTGCTGCAACCTTGTTTAAACACTACCCGGCAGAGAAGTCTGCTTTCTGGATCTCAAGACTTCTTATGTCCCTACCAGACCATGGTGTCTTCCAGCTGCAAAATTCCTTCCATTTAACTACTTAATTCCACATCCAAAACAATATGGATGTAGAATTGCTGCAGAACTTCAGAGAACTCATTGGTGTTTCAGATCATAATGCTTTTACAGCTGTTTCAGAATTCAGACTGAAGTCCTGTTCAAGGAAGACTGGCATAGTCAATGGCTAACTAGCATTTTCTCTCTAGTTCTTTTTTTTTTTACATCTCCATGTTGAGGATGGGATGCTGAGATTGTCTAAGACATGCCTAAATTTAGGATAACTAAAATAGATGCTTCAAACATTCGTCACATCATTTGCTTTTTATCTTCCCCTCCAACCACTTCTGAAGACCAGAATATAAAAGAATATTACCCCCTACAGGCTCTTTCTTCTAAATGCAAAATGACAATTGAAATTCAGCTCAAATGCATGTGAAAAATGGCTTGTTGAATGATGATGAGGCTAACTGCTGCTGCACTTGGCTGTCATCTCAAAATATTCACACATGTGACTGCTGGGAGTTGAAGCCTGAAGAGTAGTGCTTTTATGCACAGATAGCAGTAGGAAGCAGCTCATGAGTACAGAAAAAAAAACCCTGAATGCTGGTATTTCAGTAGCATAGCAGAACTCATCTCGACATACAGCTGTCAGCTGAAATTCTGGTTCTTAGTTACCATACAGAAGAATGTTAAGCTGGAATAGCAGATTTAACCTTTCTAAAATCCAAATAAAGTGATATGTTAAGGTTCCGTGTATGCTGTGAAACAGCAAGGCGTTGGCATCTTACAGTATGAGACAGGGATGCTGCCCTATCCTAGCTTAATTTTGCTGTTAATGTCTTGAGTAGATCAGAAAATGGAGGTGTGGTTGCTTCCCGCCCTCGTGTGAACTTGTGTCGGTGTTCTTCAACTTTAGATCCCCAGATGTCGTTGGGCTACAACACTTGCCGTACCTCCTCATTGGCTAAGCTGGCTGGGGATGATGGGAGTTGTAGTCAAAGACAATAGTGTAGTGGCAAATTCAGAAGTGCAGGGTCCCATCATAATAGTCACACCTTGCCCCTATCACACGTCCCCTGGTCTCCCTGTTACACGAGTCCACAATCCACAATCCACTGCAACAGATCTCCTTAGGAGCCAATCAGCAAGAAAGGGGAGGCTGTGTGTTAGCTATTAAGAAGAGTCTTCTCAGTGGTGGACTCATCTCCTTTCACTCTGATTGGCTTCAATCAGCACAAAGGACAAGGACTCTTCTCAGTGGCTAATACGCTCCTCTTTCATGCTGGTTGAGTCATATACCTGGCTGGGACCCTGCTCCACAAAAAGTAACAGGTCTACGATCCCTCCGTGACCTTGGACGACTACACTCGTGGTCAAAGAGCAAATGGGATCGAAGGTTGAAGAATACTGTCTTGAATGATGTAGCATAGCAGTTAAGGTGTGGGCTAGAATGTTCCAGTTCAGACCTTGGCTTCACTGTGAATCTGAGGCGTGACCTAGTCCGTTTCAGCCTCAGCTTCCCATATGTAATAAATATGAGGAGGATGAGAATGGACTGCCATATAGGACTGTAGTGACTATATATTACATTGTGTTTTTTAGATTAAGGGTAGAATCCAATGTTGCACAAGTGGACTTCCACTCACACAACAGAACTTTGCTTTTCTCGTCTTCTCTTTCAGCTGCTTACAGTACATGCCTCCAAAATCTGCTCCAGAAGATCCCCCAGCTCTCTGCAGCTGATTTTGGGGGCATGTGGAAGGTTGCAGGAAGCGAGGAGAGAAAAGCAAAGTCCAGTTGCATGATTAAAGGACGGTTTCACTTGCACGCAGTGTCAGATGCAACCTTGAAAAACAACAGGAAAGCAGTATATTAATATCTCCATTTGTAAGTTCGAATGTGCACATGTGGCCATCCACAGTGCCTAGATCAAGAGGCAGGATAAACCACGGAACTCCTAGCCTTGCAGAAAAATTGTGTGTCTGTGTGGAGTTGAAATGATTGACACCCCATCTTCCCCCACCCACCTGAAGCCTGGTGAGATTGTGCAGGGGTAGCCATCTGACTGGGAAGAGGGCAGCCAGTGGGGGCTGTGCTAGCAATCCCCAACACCAGTGTTGTGTTCTGGCATATGGTGCAGCCTGATGATATTTTGAAGGAAGCATACTTTGCCTTCCTCTGTTGCTGCCAGCTTCTTGTTACACTGGAGGCAGAGTAAATTAGAGCTTTTCCTGTTGGAATTAAATATCTACGCACTGCTGGTGATCTGGTAACTTATTTTTGGGGCCCTGCTTCTTAAGAGGGGTTGTGCTTCATTGATCTACTCTGTTGTAGAACTTAAAGTCCTGTAGGACAGTAGTCTTCAATTGATACAGTTTTGGGACCAACCTTTAAGCCAAAGAGCTATTGCTAGTCGGGCGGTATAAAAATCTAATAAATAAATAAATAAACATTTGGAGATCCATTTCTTAATTTTTTCACCATATTTTTGTACAGCGGCAATGCTGCTGTTGCGACCTACCTTAGATTACACTGGAACCGGGTAGTAGGCCCTAACCCACCAGTGAAGACCAATGGTACAGGCAGCTGTGGTGTCATGAGGTTGGGTAGTTTAAAGTTTAGGTGCCGCTCCTCTTCCAAAGCTGTAGCCCTGCCTGAAGATAACATTTGGGTACAGAAATCTAGTATATCCCAGTCACTTATACAAGCCCTATTTTGAATCTACTTTTCATTCTGATGACGGGTGGTTCCTCCTACTGTTCAATCTCACCCTTTTCCTTTTTTTTTTAATCATTAATTTTATTCAAATTTTCAAACACAAAACAAAACAAAAAAGAAATAAATCAAACAATAAAATAAAATGTTGACTTCCGATTTGTCGCAGATCAGCCATAGGTCTATGATATATAACAAACCTGTCTCTTAACATATTACAAAATCACTTTCCTCCAGTAGTTATCTTAATTAATCATCAAATCTCATTAACATCGCTTTATTCTTTCTGCAAAAAGTCAAAGAGAGGTTTCCACTCCTTGAGAAATATATCCATCGATTTTTCTCCAAATAAACATGTCAATTAATCCATCTCATCAAGTCTGCTAGGTCCAATAATTTCAATAGCCATTTTTCCATTATCAGTGTTAATTCCATCTTCCAACTTCCATCCTTGCACCCATAATAATCTTGCTGTCATAGTCATAGTCATATAGTAAGAGTCTGATGGGAATTTCCTTCATCACAAATATTTCCTTGCCGTCAGTTCTGAATGTGTTGCTGAAATATTGTTGTAAAGTCATATCTCTGTTCCTCTTTTTTACGAAATGCACTAGCACATCTCTTGAGAGTTTTTCCATTGTCACATACCTGGAATTAATTCTATAAATTTTCTCTATTTCAAGTTCCATCAAATCATTCCAGTCCAGAAATTCCATCGAAACATTGATAACTTTATCTCTGATATCTTCATCAATTTCTCCAGAGACAACGCCGAATTCCAAACAGTAATCTTTATCTCCAGGATCCACAAACTCCAAATATTTTTCCAGTTCCACACTTGATATATCTGTTCCAATCTCCAGGACTTGCATCCTCCCTTCAATTTTTGCCATAAAGTCCAAATCTTTTTCCAATTCCACATTTGATATATCTGATCCAATCTCCAGAATTTGCTCCTTCCCTTTAATTTCTTTTTCATCTTCTATTGCTTGTCCATCTGCTTTTTTTCTCATATAATCCTTTATTTCTTTCAGCTCCTGTTTCACTTTACCAAATTCAGTTGCCATCTCTTGTCTACTCTGTCCCAGTTCTTGTTTCGTTATCTTAATCTCATCCATTATCTTCTGAAACATATCCAGAGGGGAAAACCCTTCCAGGGGTATATCCAGGGTCTCTGCCACTTCTTTGATTGTCATTCTTAAAGCCGAAAAAAAACCCCTTCAAATTTCCAATATAGCCACAATTCCCAAACAAAGAGTAATTTGCTTCTTTTTCCAGCAATAAGGGGGTTAATATTCCAGGCCTGTTGACATCATCTGGCCAGCACAGTTCTTATCTCCCGCATGTCCAAGAATGCAAAACAAATTTGGTTCACAACGCCGAACAATTAGTAACATACATGAACACCAGATTCGTCTAAAGAAAGTAGTCCAAGAAAAAGTAGTCCCAGACATATCAATCAAATAATCATCTAGATCAGATTTTCTCTTCGGGTAAATTGCCCCTCATCCATTTTAATCTTTATAGTTTCCAAATTCAGGCCAGCTTTTTGCCATAAAAAGTAAGATAAGCTTTTTAAATTTTCTTTCCTCCTCCTTAATTCCTTGTATAAAAGAGAGAAGTGTAACTCACCCAGGTATCTTAATTGCTGATTCTTAAACAAATCTCTTTTACTGTAGTAATTTAAGCCAAATGATAAGATTAGACAGAAGAAAGCTCGCCCGTTGTGGATCGTTTAAAAGAAAAAACGTCTCGCTTTTTTCAGCCCAGCTTGTTGGAAGTCCTAACTCCGTCCTCGGCTGCTAGGTATGCCTTCTTATCCCAGGGAATTCCTGATCGATTCCAGCCACCGACAGCCCAACGAAGTTTCTGTGGATAATCTTCGGTTCACCCTTGCCTGGGAGAACATTTATACCAGTCAAAGTTCCCTTTTGACTGATTTTAAACTGAAAAAAGCTCCCTCTGAGACAGAGCTCATCTCAGAGGCAGCCACAGGCGGAGCAATCCTTCCGGGAAGTCCAATCTCACCCTTTTCCATCTAGCTGCTGGTGGGAGGGTCATAATAAGGGGCCACATGAAGATTAATTATTTTTGGGAAGCTCCAGCACCCTAAGCCTCTTCCCATCTGCTACCCACTGTAAAAGCACTGATTGGGTTTCCCTTTTGATTCAGTCCCTCCCTGTATGTCTTCCTCAGTTGGTTTACTATTTGCTCATTTAGCTCTGTGTCTAACAGAGCAATCCTGACTATAGAAAGCCGGTGTATCTTAGGCTGGTGTAACTCATGCCAGTGTAAGTTACCTTTTTTCCAGACACCATTCGGTGTCTGGGAGGGGCTACTGCTGGTTTTACAGGTAGATGGGTCCGAACTTTGAGGAGTGGGCCTTGGGTCACATGACCGAGCAGAAAAGGGTTTGGAATAAGTTTGAGTCTGTCCTTGCTGCGTGCTGCCTCCGCCACTTCCCTGGAATACCCTTTTTTTTGAGGACTTAGCCAAGTGTAAGTTCTGCCGGGTTAAGTTCTGCTGGCTGAGCTAGCATAGCCCTGCCTTAGCCAGGTTGAGTGAGTTATGTTGATGTATCCTCAGCTGAGGTGGGATGACTTATGCCAGTGTAGCCCTAGCTGAGCTGAGACATCCCAAGATCCACCTATCCCTCACTCATCCCAGTGGGTCTTGGGTTTGGATTGTGCTATAAAACGTGGAGAATAAAATAGATTTCTCTCCCTCCCCCTCCGGTTTATGGACCCTCACTGAGTTATGTGTGAGAATCTTTTATCAGAGGCTTCTGTTGTAGTCATCTGTTCTGTTGGGGACAACCAGTATCGTGTAGTGCAGCGGTTCCCCAACTTCCCCCCTCCATGGACCACGTAAAATTTGGTGAGGGTCTTGGAGGAGTACTTAATGATTGCTCTGCCTGTTGTAGCAATGGTAATGCACTGTGCTAGATGCTGTATGGGTTTTAATTGTATTTTACAGATAAAATGCAGACCACCTGAATGAAGCTTGTGAGCCCGTGGTGGTCTGTGGACCACAGTTTGGAATCTCTGGTGTAGTGAATATAGAAGGGATAAAGAACCTGTGACTCTCCAGACGTTGTTGGGCTGTAGCTCCCATCGTCTATGATCATTGCCTGTGCTGGCTGAGGCTGATGGGAGTTGGAGTCCAACAATATCTAGTGGGCCACGGATTGGAGAAAATATTGGACTAAGACCAGAGAAAATAGATTCAGATCCCTGCTCTGCCTTGAGACTAATGATAACCCTTTTAAGATTCCCCCCTCCCCTGCATTCTGTGTGGTAGGATAGTCTAAAGAGCTCTGGTAGAGCTTTTATCTCAACCTAATTTATGTCACATGCTTGTTGAAAGGATAAAATGGTGGGTTGAAGGAACCATGTAGTCAACCTGAGTTCCTTAGAGGAAGGGCATAACATTTTAAAAAAGGGATACATACATGAAATAAAACCATTGTAGATGTGTTTTTTAAAAAAGATTTAAACCCTTAATCCTGTAACCTGTGCTGTTCAGGGTAGGGATGAAGAAAGAACATCAAAAGCTTGTCAAGGTCAGCTAGGAAATTCCTTATTTTATTATTGTAGCCCAGTCATTGCTGTGTCATGATATTTATTATTTATTATTTGATTTATATCCCGCCCTTCCTCCCAGCAGGAGCCCAGGGCGGCATGATACTGAATGCCCACCTTATTGAAAGCGCAAACAATTAGAATCTTAGGGCACCTGTTCCATTTCTACAGCAGAGTTGTTCAGTAGTTTCCATGGAGATAAACTTACCTTGTGGAATGGGTACTGTGATGCTTCTCATTTTTTCACATTTAGATCAATCGCTTTCAAAATCTTAAACTTCATTTTGGTTTAACCACCCTAAGATTTATAAGAACCCATGCTTGTCATGGTGCAAACTGTCATGTGGTTGAACAGGCCACAGGGCGAGACAGTGCAATGTTAAGGATATAGATGCCCTCTTTTTTAAAAAAAAAATAGCTTCAGGCCTTTCCCCTGTGTACCTGGTATCTTTGACAGATCAATAAGCCTTCAGTGCTGCTTACACAAGATTAATAGCACATGTTGCAAAGGTACAAAGCTCAATAGTTTTATTTCCTGCAGACCTAGGCACTTACAAAGGAAGCATAAAAGTGATTGATAGTGATGCGACTTTGAGAATGTAAAAATGTCTTGCTGCTGTCATGTTGCATGTTAGATAGCTTGCAAGCGGGAACTTGCCAAAAACATCTGTGCAGAGGCATGGCAAAGAGGAGAGGCTTCTTCCTATTACTTTTTCTTCCCACCACCCATTTGTGTTTCCTGGGTCCATGGACCACCACTGCAGGCCATTGGCTGGCACCGTAAGGCATATGACTCAAGCCAGAAGTCCTGCACTGCAGCCCAGCTCTCCAGGCTTGGTTCCATGAAGCGGCCATAGCTGTGGCTTTCAGGAGCTGGGAAGCATCAGCTTTGAGCAAGGGAGCTGTGGCGGGGTTGCTAGGCATGGCACCAGCCTCACCGCTCCTTGAACAGATTCAGATACTTTTACCCATCATCCTTTAAACTAGGGATGGAGACCCTGTGTCCCTCCAGATGTTGTTGGATGCCCAACTCCCATCAGCCCCAGTCAGTGTGGTCAGGGGTGACAGGAGTTGCAGTCCAGCAACATCTGAAGGGACGCAGGTCCCCCATTGAGGCATGAGGGTTGAAGTTCCAAGTTTTCAAGATTGGGAGAATGCTGTAGCTTGCATCCCTCTCTTTTGGGTCTCAGGCTAAAAAGGCTTCTTGCTTCCCTTCCATCTGAACTCTGTTTCCAGTATTTGCTAGGTGAGAGGAGTGTGCATGTGCAACGTCCTGGATCGGTACTGGATTTTGGGGTTCTGATGTGAAGTAGTGGGATTCCCCCCCAATGGAGGATCTTTCTGTATATCTTGTTCTCTCCTGATGCCAGCTCCTACCCTCTTTTTCAGACCTTTTTTGGCTTGCAATGCAACTGCATGTGACATATCCCACTTTGTGTTATGGGGAATAACGGTGGATACCTAGAGACCTTTTTTTAAAAAAAAGGAATGGGAACACATCTTGTAGTCATACATCCTGCTGCGGTTGAAAGAGGTTGGCTTTTGGTGTGTTATATTTAGTAGTTCAGTTCACTAAAAAATGGCAAGCTAACTTTCTGACTGTTTCAACATTTGGTGGCTAGGTCTGGGAGAGCTGCATCATTTCCATGGGAATGCACGGGTGCATCCTGTAATAGGGTTGAATATCAATGGGCTGTTTCAATTAACAGAGGGGACACCAGGGTATTTGAGCAGAAGGTTAATCTTCATTAAAAAAATCCTTAATGAAACCTTCTCTTCTGCTTGCCAATTAGTTTAGCTTGAGCAGAAATTTGACTCTTGAGTTGGCATGATTTTTTTCCCCCAAGGAAAAAAAATCTGCTCTACTGGTGTTTAGATTTTTAGATTTCTTGACGCTGGCAGGGACTGAAATCCATAGTTGACATGTTGCACTTTCACCCATGGGCCATGAACCAAAGCACTACTTTAGGTGCATGCAAGAATGCTTCCACTAGTGGCTCAGTAGGATGCGTTGGAAGCTACATCTGAAGCACTTCAATTTTGGGGGGGAGGCACAGGTCTTCTCTGACTGTTTTTAGACAGTAAGATTGAGAAGCCCCCTATCTTTTTGGTTTGGGACTCGTGGCCTGGTCTACCAGAATTTAAGATAAAGTGGTAGCAGTATCTTAAAAGGTATTTGCTTCATTCCAGGGCTTCAGAAGAATACAGAGCTCCTGCTATTGCAGTTGTAGCTCCATGAGTACACAGGATGGTTTCCTCTGCCACTTGCCAACAATAGGATATCCTATTTGCGCATATGAACCTGTATGACTGAATGCTGTCTTTATGTAGTATTTTTATCCCCCGTTGAGCCTTATAAGAGGTTCAAGCCACTTATAATCCATATCTAACAATTTAAATCAATCAGTAAAAAACAAAATTAATAAACAGTAGTTAAGGAACAGGAGATTATGATGTCAATTACCCAAAACTTTAAGAGAATAAAATACAGTAATACCTAAAACTAGATGGGCACCCAGTTAATACTTCTAAGTGTTCCACTCTCAGTTGCCATGCCAGAGAAGGTCCTATCCTTAGTCATCACCCATTTTCATCTCTGAAGGCATAGGACAAGCCCAGTCTCTAACTCAGTTGAATAGGGTAAAGTTTACATTTCAAATTGTCTTTGAATATTGGGATCTGCCACTGTTCTTGCTTTGAATAAGTGTGCAGAGCTGCACATCTGATGTTGTCGCAACATCTCCGAGATTCTTATTTCCTTGACCTGTTCTTCTTCTTTACTGAATTTTATTAGTTTATTTAGATTTTACAGACATGTCAGTCTTCAAAAAGCGGAATGCTTCAATTATTTATGTTTGACTCTTTCGCCTGTAATTCTTGGAAAGCTGTGCAATAATTGAACTGAATGATCTGTTCTAAATGAGGCTATCCCAATCCATATTTTCAGGTAGTGCTGAAGATCATCAAGCATTATCAAGAAGAAGGCCAAGGCAACGAAGTGGTCCAGGGTGTGCTGCTGGGGCTAGTGGTGGATGATAGGCTTGAAATCACCAACTGCTTTCCATTCCCTCAGCATACAGAGGATGACGCTGACTTTGATGAAGGTAATCATTTACAATAGTCATGTATAAAGTCTGATTGTGGGTTCTGTAACCATCATGTCTGCAGAAAATACTGTAAATGGGAAACCATATACAAGTAGGAATATGTCACTAATATTTTATATGGAGGGGGGTTCTCTTTGGGGAAATAAGTGTTTCTAATGCAGGGGAAGCCAGTGTGGAGCTCTCCAAATGGTGTTCAACTCTAGGTCTCATCAGGCCTAGCTAGCATGACCAGTGATCAGGGATGACGGGGCCTGTAGTTCAGCAATGCTACTCCTGCTCTACTAAATTATCTAGAGCTATTTATGAGAGGTGTGTATAATGCAATGCAGGGATAGTTAGAAAGGTAGACCAAGGTCCTCTCCTAGTCTGCTATGCCACCTGCTAGTTATTGGACCACATGAAAAGAATGTTGGATTAGGTGAGGTTTGATTCAGAAAGCGTTTGATGTTCTTAAGCAGGGTTGTCTAACATGGCACCCTCCAATTGTTTGAACATCCATCAGCCCTACCCAGCATGGCCGTAATTGGGGGCGATGGGGGTTGTAGTACACAACATCTGGATGGCACCACATTGGCTACCATAGGGGTCAGATGTTGCATGGTGGCAGTGGGCAGAGGCAAAGCTGATGATGGGCAGAGCTGGAAGTATTCTGGATTAACTACTCTTGAATAAAGACTTCCCTGCTTCAATTTCCACCATGGTGACCTCTTAGTAGAATTCCTAATTCCATGCAGGTCTCTTCAGAAGTAAGTCTCATGGGTCTGATGGGGTTAATAATGAGTACACAGGAGCACAAAATGAGGTTGGTGATGTCTTAACTAAGAGGTTGGGAATATTGTCTTGCTTCATATCCTACTCTTCCAAAAAAGCTAAAATGACAATAAAACAGATTTAAAATTAAAACACCATAATATTAAAAGAGGAGTATAAAAACAATGTACAGAGGATTAAAAATCCCTATACGGTCTCGGCCCAGTTTATCTTACGGAGCGCCTTCAACGCCACCAATTATGCCGCCCGACAAGATCAGCCACTCAAGGCCTTCTCTCAATCCCGCCGACAAAAACAGCTAGATTGGCGGGTACAAGAGAGAGGGCATTCTCAATGGTGGCCCCCACTCTCTGGAACTCCCTCCCACAAGATCTCCGGCACGCCTCTTCCCTAAATGTATTCCGTAAAGCCTTAAAGACCTGGCTCTTTCAACAGGCCTTTGGGATCTCCGGGGAGGGTTAATTACTGTGACTGAAATGCCTCCTACCCTGTTTTAATATTGTTGCTGCTGTATTGCTCTCATACTGTTTTTATTGTGTTATTGTATTTTATCTCATTGTGTTTTAACTGTTTTGTACGTCGCCTAGAGTGGCCTTTGGCCAGATAGGCGACACAGAAATTAAATTTATTATTATTATTATTATTATTAAAAAGCCTGGGAAATTTAGAAAGGTTTCTGCCTGGCGCTGAAATGACATTAGACCCCAGTGACTCTCCCTGGGGAGAGCATTACACAGCTTGAGGTGCCATCAGTGAGAAGGTCTCTTCCCTGTGACCACTTCTTTGTGCACTTTAACAGACATTGATGCATCGCAGTAATAATGAAAGGAGGGAAAGGCCATGCAAGGCTCCAGTCTGCTCATGCCTTGAATAATGACTAGAGTATGAATCAGGAAGTCCTTGGTTTCTGTTTTTTCTCTTCCGTGAACGCACAAGATGGCGTTAGGCAAGTCTCAACATTAGCCTTCCCTTCTGCCTCACATCTGTCATATGGGGATAATACTGGTCCATTTTACTTAACTGCTGTGAGGGTCACTGAGATGATGAATGTGAAGTGCTTTATGCTGCTGCTGCTGTTATTATTCCTTTTATATTTTGAAAGTCTTGATGGGTTGTCACATGATAAATGTAAATGGCATTTTATTAAAAAGAAAATGGCAGAATGCTGTTAATTTAGTAATGTTTTCATTTTGAAACATTCCTGTTTTAAAGATTTGGCAAACATCGTTTATGACTGTTGATTTTAAACAAGCTAGCGTTTTTTATCTTGTGCCTAAATCAGAAAGCATTTGCATCATTCTTAATGTGTCTATAGATGTTTGCTCTATTTACTGAAAATTATTGTGACTCCAACACAGCTAATTTCATTGCTCTGTTTTGTCTTAGATCTTGGTAAATTCCTTTTATCTTCTGGGTTCTAAGTTCTTCTCAAGATTTTCTGTTAGCATAAACTCAGGAAATTGGTTTTGTAAAATTTTATGTAAAAACGGTAAAATTAGGGATGGGCAGCTTGTTCAACACTGAGAAGTACGTAACAAATTTGTCATTGCCTATTAAAATATATCTCTACAGGCAGGAAGATTTGTGATTTCTTCAAAAATGAATGCTGTGTTCTTTACATTCCAACTTGGTCTTATAGGCCTCAGAAAAGTAGCAGCAGAGTAGCCATTCCTATTTGAATGAGTAGGCATGCATAACAGTAATTTATGCAATCTTAGCCTTGGGTCTCTAAAATGTAACTTAATGGAAAATCCAAGTTTCTCTGATTAAAATTTTGAGATCTGTGCAGACACTTTGTTTTGTTTTTTATTTGGCAACATTATATATTGTTTATTTTTTTTCATTAATTTTATTCAAATTTTCAAACACAAAACAAAACAAAACAAAAAAGAAACAGATTAAACAGTAAAATAAAATGTTGACTTCCGATTTGTCGCAGATCAGTTATAGGTCTATGATATATAACAAACCTGTCTCTCAATATATTACAAAATCACTTTCCTCCAGTAGCTATCTTAATTAATCATCAAATCTCATTAACATCACTTTATTCTTTCCGCAAAAAGTCAAAGAGAGGTTTCCACTCCTTGAGAAATATATCCATCGATTTTTCTCCAAATAAACATGTCAATTAATCCGTCTCATCAAGTCTGCTAGGTCCAGTAATTTCAATAGCCATTTTTCCATTATCAGTGTTAATTCCATCTTCCAACTTCCATCCTTGCACCCATAATAATCTTGCTGTCATAGTCATAGTCATATAGTAAGAGTCTGATGGGAATTTCCTTCATCACAAATATTTCCTTGCCGTCAATTCTGAATGTGTTGCTGAAATATTGTTGTAAAGTCATATCTCTGTTCCTCTTTTTTACGAAATGCACTAGTACATCTCTTGAGAGTTTTTCCATTGTCACATATCTGGAATTAATTCTATAAATTTTCTCTTTTTCAAGTTCCATCAAATCATTCCAGTCCAGAAATTCCATGGAAGCATTGATAACTTTATCTCTGATATCTTCATCAATTTCTCCAGGGACAACGCCGAATTCCAAACAGTAATCTTTATCTCCAGGATCCACAAACTCCAAATATTTTTCCAGTTCCACACTTGAGATATCTGTTCCAATCTCCAGGACTTGCATCCTCCCTTTAATTTTTGCCATAAAGTCCAAATCTTTTTCCAATTCCACATTTGATATATCTGATCCAATCTCCAGAATTTGCTCCTTCCCTTTAATTTCTTTTTCATCTTCTATTGCTTGTCCATCTGCTCCTTTTCTCATATAATCCTTTATTTCTTTCAGCTCCTGTTTCACTTTACCAAATTCAGTTGCCATCTCTTGTCTACTCTGTCCCAGTTCTTGTTTCGTTATCTTAATCTCATCCATTATCTTCTGAAACATATCCAGAGGGGAAAACCCTTCCAGGGATACATCCAGGGTCTCTGCCACTTCTTTGATTGTCATTCTTAAAGCCGAAGAAAAAACCCTTCAAATTTCCAATATAGCCACAATTCCCAAGCAAAGAGTAATTTGCTTCTTTTTCCAGCAATAAGGGGGTTAATATTCCAGGCCTGTTGACATCATCTGGCCAGCACAGTTCTTATCTCTCGCACGTCCAAGAATGCAAAACAAATTTGGTTCACAACGCCAAACAATTAGTAACATACACGAACAGCAGATTCGTCTAAAGAAAGTAGTCCAAGAAAAAGTAGTCCCAGACATATATCAATCAAATAATCATCTAGATCAGATTTTCTCTTCGGGAAAGTTGCCCCTCATCCGTTTTAATCTTTATAGTTTCCAAATTCAGGCCAGCTTTTTGCCATAAAAAATAAGATAAGCTTTTTAAATTTTCTTTCCTCCTCCTTAATTCCTTGTATAAAAGAGAGAAGTGTAACTCACCCAGGTATCTTGATTTCTGATTCTTAAACAAATCACTTTTACTGTAGTAATTTAAGCCAAATGATAAGATTAGACAGAAGAAAGCTCGCCCGTTGTGGATCGTTTAAAAGAAAAAACGTCTCGCTTTTTTCAGCCCAGCTTGCTGGAAGTCCTAACTCTGTCCTCGGCTGCTAGGTATGCCTTCCTTTCCCAGGGAATTCCTGATCGATTCCAGCCACCGACAGCCTAATGAAGTTTCTGTGGATAATCTTCGGTTCACCCTTGCCTGGGAGAACATATATACCAGTCAAAGTTCCCTTTTGACTGATTTTAAACTGAAAAAAGCTTCCTCTGAGACAGAGCTCATCTCAGAGGCAGCCACAGGCGGAGCAATCCTTCCGGGAAGTCCCAGATCTGTGCAGACACTTTGGATATACTTTCTTCCTGTTGGTAAATGGTTAAGAATAAGATGCCTAAAATTACTAGACGCTAAACATGTCAAGCAGGCCTGTATGTGTGGTGGGGGAGGCACTTGAATGTAGTAATAACATTCAATGTTAGGTGGAGGAGCATTTTTAATGGTAGGGATTTGCTAGGGAGAAGGGACGTGGAAGAGGGTAATCAGGTAAATCGACGGTTGTACCTGTGTAGAAGAAATGCTCTGAGAAGCATATAGAGGATGCGGCGAAGGAAGATTAAGGTGGCTGGGGGCCCTGGTGCAGTTCTTAAAAGGGGCTTCCTTCCCCCAGAAATAGAGTTGTTGTTGGTTTTAAGCCCTGTATGCCATGTCAGTGAAATAGTGGGTATCCTATTAACTCACCACTTTTTAAAGCTCTGTCAGCAAGCTGCATAGTCCCAAGGAGCCCAGTTGCCCCCCAGCTGGCAGTTGCGGACAAGGAAGGGGCTGGCTTGTGCAGCTGTGGCAAGCTGAGCAGGCCCTAACCAGCTGGGGAGGACTAGCCTCAGAGGGAGGCAATGGTAAAACCCCCTCTGAATACTGCTTACTATGAAAACCCTGTTCATAGGGCCGCCATAAGTCAGGATCGACGTGAAGGCAGTCCATTTTCAGTTGTGAACAAATGGAAGGGAGGTATGAAACAAAGGCATCCAAATTACAGTAGTTTGGCTCCCCCTGTTTCCACCTGGAACACTGCAACCAGTGCCAAGCAGACAGATGTGGAAATCAAGTGTATCTGTCACAGTCCTGCAACCCAAATGGCAGCTCTCAAATGGGAAAAGGAAGTGGCGGCAGTGAGCCTTTCTAACCTCTTCTGAGCTCTGTGGAGCAAAGAGGAAATTAAAGCTAAAGCCCTATGCCTACTTACCCGGGATTACGTCCCATTGAGCTTAATGGGCCTGACATCTAAGTAGACATGAACTGCCTTCAAGTCGATCCAGACTTATGGCGACCCTATGAATAGGGTTTTCATGGTAAGTGGTATTCAGAGGTGGCTTACCATTGCCCTCCTCTAAGGCTGAGAGGTGGTGACTGACCCAAGGTCACCCAGTGAGCTTCATGGCTGAGTGGGGATTTGAATCCTGGTCTCCCAGGTCGTAGTCCAGCACCTTAACCACTATGCCACACTGGCTCTCAAGTAGACATAGGATTGTGCTATTTATAGATCAAGACAAAAGACATTAGTTTACAGTTTGGGGTGATTCTTGTCCCCAAAGTACAGTAGGGCCCCGCTTTATGGTGCTTTGCTTTATGACGCTTCGCTAATGCAGCAGTCTCAATTAGACGCAATTAGACTAAAGTCCCACTCATACGGCACTTGTTCCGCTTTTATGGCAGTTTTCGGGCATCGCACACAACTCTATTCAATGAGTTCTGCTTTTCGGCGGTTTTCGCTTTTCGGCGGGGGTCCAGAACGTAACCCGCTGTATGAGTGGGGCCCTACTGTAATGGTGATAAAACACAAAGAATGAACCCTATTGAAAACAAGAGGGTGTGCCGTTTCAGATTTAGAAAGGAGAAGAGGGGCGAACTATAGCAAGGCATTACAGCTTACATTAGATGTCAAAATAATTATGTATTTATGACTGTACATACCACCACTTGCTATGACATTCTTTTCTTTTCATCATATCTCTAAAAATTAAATAAAGCCACTTGCTGTTTCCAAAAGGCTTGCCTCTCTCTTCCTCGCTCCCTCGTGCATGTTGATCTGGGGCATGTGCTGCAGCCACTTCAAAACAACCGGCTGGGCCATCAGTATAGAGCTCTATACTCCTTTCTGTGATGCATCTTCTTTTTTGTGTGTGAAGAGGAGGGTAGCGGAGCCTTGAAGCCTTGCTTCGTATGTGTGCTGTGCTTGGCTACAACAAGGCTCATTAACAGAACCCAGCACTGCTAATAAGTGCCTATGCATTTGGAGGACAGAGAGATAGGGGAAAGATTTCACACTGGAGCATTTCTACTTGCTCCATGCAGCTCTTTCACACTTCAGATCAACATAAGGGTGAGTGTTCCATTGATTGGTGGGGACACTGTCTGCAAGCTCCAGGTACTTTTTTAAGCGAAGTTGAACCAACAGCGAGCAGGTAGAGACAAGAGGGCCCCTTGCAGACCTAGGCGCTGGTGCAGTTGCTCTAAGTGCACCATTGGTGATCCAGGCTTGGGGTGAAGAGAAGATAGACAGGGGCCATGGAGAGGTTTGAAAGGAAATACAAAGGGTGGTATCCAGTACACTTCTTCCATTAGCATAAGTATTTCCACTTGTGCAGCAGAGCTGCCCCCTTCCTCTCCCCATGTATGCTCCATGCCCTCCCCAGATCTGCTCTAGAGAACAGATTTAGGGGGCATGCACAGAGAGGATGGGGAGCTGCATTGCACAGCCAAAAGCTGTTGTGCTGAGGGAACACATTCACTGAATACTGCCCAAAGAGCTTACAATTCTCTGGAACTCCCTGTTTGTGAATATTAGCTAGGCAGCTTAGTTGTACGGTTTTCAATGCCTGCTAAACACTTTTCTATTTAGGCAAGCCTACTCCACACATGTATATTGTATTTTTTTTAAAAAAACTGTTGATTTTATCTAATTTTGATAATTTTAAGTTAACTTGTTTTTAAAGTCTGTTGATTTTATTGGTATTGTCCTGTGAATATTTTGTATTTTATGTAAGCATCTTAGACGTTTTTTTATTAAGCAGTATCTAAAGCTTGTTAGCTAAATAAATGCATTAGGTAAGTTGAGAAGAGAGGAAGCCAGTGAAAAGAACCTGCAGCATCTGGCAGTGTTTGTGTGCATGCTTTGGAGAGGACAAACTCCCTTGGCAAGGGATCTAAAGGACATCAGCATGTGGGGTAGAAAATAGAAATCCTGGGAGGGTAAAGAGTTGGCAGAGCTCTGGCTGTACACCAGGGATCACAAATCTGTGCCTCCCACCCCAGATATTGTTGGACTCCAGCTCCCATCAGCCCCAGCCAGCATAGCCAATGATTAGGGATGATGGGAGCTGGAGTCCAACAACTCTGGAGGGCTCCATGTTCTCCATCCCTGCTGTATACCCATCCCAGTTTAGATCCTGGCATTTATGAAGGTAGCCTGGGCACCTTCCAGAAGGTTTGAGAAATCAGAGTGGTCTTTAAATAAATTTATAGTAAAAATGTTCACACAGTAAAAGTCTCATGTCGTCATGGTTGAGACACTTGGGTATTGCTTTGGCCTGGTTTGCATGCTTACATTAAACCATGGTCTTTAGCAGTTTGCAAAGAGTTCTCAAATAGCCCCCATGACCCAGGATTCTTGAAAGCAGTTTTGCAAAGGGCTTTTACACACACTACACACATCACACCCCCCCCACACACACACACCCTACACCTCCGTTTGAGCCTCTGGTTCAAACAGGAATCCTGGGCTGCTTGAACTGAGCAGGATTTAACCCCCTCTTACCAGCTAATGAGTGGGGATCAAATTCTGCTGCCTTGACTGCTTGAGCCTGTTTCCTGCTGGACAGGGCCGGTTCTAAAGGGCGGCCAGGTGGGGCACTGGCCCAAGGGCCCCTGGAGCTACCTCCGCTCACCTTCCGCGATCCACAGCCCCCCCCATGCCCCCCACCTACCTGTCCTGTCTTTTACCATTGCCCTTAACGAAGATGGCGGCCACGGTTTCCCTAAGGTACTGAAGCCCCTGCCGCCATCTTAGTTGATGGCAGAGATGCACGCATGTAGCGGCTGCCATCTTCGTTAAGGGCAATGGTAAAAGACAGGAGACAGGTAGGTGGGGGACATGGGGGGCCGCATGCACGCATGCGCACACACACACCAGGGCCCAGGGCAAGCTGATGCCCAAGGACCCCGGCATGCCTGGAGCCGGTGCTGCTGCTGGGACTAGGTATGTGCAGCCAAGGCAGGATTTAACTCTGTCCTCCCGCCCATCAGATGATGTCACTGGTGTTGTCAGCTGAAGGGCAAGTGGGCAAAGTTTGGGGGAAATGGCCTTGGGGCCAAATCAGATCCTCTGGCGGGCCAATACTGGCCTGTAGGCCAGAGGCTCCCCACCCCTGGTTTAAGGTGACATGTGAACTGTCCGTCTCTCTTTCTTGTTCTTTACAGTGAAATAATTCTGCAGAGAAGATATGAATTGTTAAGGTTGCATTAGAGATATAATTGGAATAAGTATCCAGATTCTAGAGTCATGCATAGTTTCATCTCAGGTCACCACTCATGTAGTGGCAAATTCAGAAGTGGAAGGTCCCTTCATGATAGGCACACCACATCCCTAGGATTCACTGTCTCGTCTGCAATTACAGAATTATAGCACTAGAATCCAACTGCTGTGTGCATAGGCTCCCCACCCCCTTCATTCCAAATCTCTCTCTCTGGGGACTAAATGTTGCCAGAAACATTTTGATTTTAAGAATTCTGAAATGAAGTGAAGTGCTATGACGCTCACTTCTCACTTACCCTAGGAGCCAATCAGTATGAAAGAGGAGACATGTGTTAGTTACTGAGAAGAGTCTTCTCAGTGACTGACTCGCCTTCTTTCACTCTGATTGGCTCCAGTGAGCACAAAAGGGCAAGGAAGGATGTTGTTAGCCAAGTGACTCTTCTCAGTGGCTAACATGGTCCTCTTTCATGCTGATTGGCTTGTACATTGGGACCCTGCTCCCAAAAAAGTAAGGGGTCTGTGACCCCCCCGCAACCCTGGACTATACCCCTGCAAGTCACTGAACAAAACTTTGGATGCAAAATTTGGTAGCTCCTTCGGAATCCTGTGAATCACAAGTTTTATATACAAGCAGAGTTTTAGCCCTTACCTTGTAGGAAAAAAAGGACAAAGAGAGAGATGGATACATGAGAGAAGCTACTGGAGGAACAAGAAGTCATGTGGAACCCAGTGGCTGTGCTTCTTTAATCCAGAGATATCTGTAGACATGCTCTACTGGTTTTTAAATTCTCCCTAATCCTGAGGAGTGGTAACTTGCCTGATGGGAAGAGCATGGAGATGGAGGGGAAGAATGCTGAAGTCTTCAGGAGTCCAAATTCTTATGAGGCATTTATGATGAAATTCTGAATCTGTGTCATTCGGACTGCCCTTTAAAGAAGAGCAGTGAAGCTTTTATATACAGTAAATTGAGATTAATCTTTGCAAGAAAAATCCTTCTGCTCAATTTGATGATGATTTTAGGAACTATACTATCAAAACCAGTATCTTTGAAAAATGAATCATCTACTCAAATGAATCATCTACTCCATTAATGCACACCAAGACCCCAAACCAATCTTATTATAGGAATACTTTCAAAACCTTATAAAATTCCTAGAAGACGACTGGCTGAATTGGGAGTAGGAGAGACTGCATGGCGGTGGTTCCGCTCCTACTTGGCAGGTTGGCTCCAGAAGGTGGGCGAGCATTGCCTGGCCCTGTGGATTCTCCAGTATGGGGTTCCACAGGGGTCAGTTCTGTCCCCCATGCTGTTCAACATCTACATGAAACCATTGGGTGTGGTCATCCGAAGTTTTGGAGTATGTTGCCATCAGTAGGCTGATGACACACAGCTCTATTTCTCCTTTTCATCCTCTTCAGGTGAGCCTGTCAATCTGCTGAACCGGTGTCTGGCTGCAACAATGGACTGAATGAGGGCTAATAAACTGAGGCTCAATCCAGACAAGACTGAGATGCTGTTAGTGGGTGGTTCTTCTGACCGGATGGTGGATGTCCAACCTGTCCTGGATGGGGTTGCACTCCCCCTGAAGGAGCAGGTTCATAGCTTGGGGGTTCTCCTAGAACCATCTCTGTCACTTGAGGCTCAGGTAGCCTCGGTGGCACTGAGTGCCTTCTACCAACTCAAGTTGGTGGCCCAGCTATGCCTCTATCTGGACAGGGATAACCTGGCTTCAGTTGTCCATGCTCTGGTAACTTCCAAGTTAGATTACTGCAATGTGCTCTACATGGGGCTGCCTTTGAAGACGGTTCGGAACTGCAGCTTGTGCAAAATGCAGCGGCCAGATTGGTGACAGGGACCAGACAGTTCAAACATATAAAACCGATTCTGGCGTGCTTGCATTGGCTGCCTGTATGTTTCTGAGCCTGATTCAAGGTGCTGGTTTTAACTTATAAAGCCTTACACGGCTTGGGACCACAATACCTGATTAAACGCCTCTCCCGACACAAACCCACCTATACACTATGCTCAACATCCAAGGCCCTCCTCTAGGTGCCTACCCAAGGGAAGCTGGGAGTCTGGCAACAAGGGAGAGGGCCTTCTCAGTGGTGGCTCCCAAATTATGAAATGAAGTATGTGATGAGGTGCGCCTGGCGCCAATACTGTTATCTTTTTGTCACCAGGTTAAGACTTTCCTCTTCTCCCAGGCATTTTTTTAACAGCATTTGAATAGCATGTGTTTTAACTTGCCTATCAGTTTTTATGGGTTTTAATTTGGTATGGTTCAAATTTGTATACTTGTTTTTAATGTTTTTAATTGTTGTAAACCGCCCAGAAAGCTTCGGCTGTGAGGCGGTATATAAATGCAATAAATAAATAAAAATAAATAAATAAACAACAACTTATGGAGGGCACCACATTGACTACTCCTTCCTTAAAAATGCACCCCTCCCCTTGTGAAAGGCCACAACTCAAAGGCAGCTACAGCAACCACTTTCCATTTTCTTCCAATCTTAACATTAGTCATTTGGACAATGCCGTGTGCCTGTAAATGGCTGCTCTCTCAGGTGGAAAAGTTAAGTGTAATCTTCTTGCTCTGGTGTTAACTACCATTGAATTCTGTCATACCACCCTCAGTGTACTCCTTTTAGAAACAGCTACTATTAAGAGCACAGTGCATGTATTTTCTGAGAGGTAGTCACTGTGGTAAAATAGAACTTCTCTCTGTGTGTCAAAGGTTATTCCTTTGCTGCGGTTCAAGCAGTCCCCATCTCTGTCTGCTATGATGCAAAACCTAGAGAAGCCGCTTACTCTTATTCTGAATTTTGCTCCAAATATTACTGCTTTAGGTTGATTGATTTCTTGCCAAACATTCCATTTTGAAAGCCATGAAAATGGCTTTTTATGTAGCTTCTAGAGGAGGAGTTCTGAGCTGCCGCCGCCGCCGGCCCGGCCAGAAAAAAGCAGAGAGAGCAAGATTAGTGACCCACATGATCAGCGTCTTCTGTCGCCTTTCCTTTTGTGGTGTTTGCTCAAACATTAAAAGGCAATACACAAGGATCTGACTGTTTCTTCATGTTTTGCTTTTTCCATTCAGGTGGGCTGCTCAAAGGAGATTACTCTGAAAACTGTCTACATTTATGACAGACACTAAAAATAAAAAATAAAAATTGTTCTTGCATGTGTGGATGGATGGATAAATAGATGGATTGCCATCATTGAGTTTGCCCACCACCTTATTCCTAAAAACAGGAAGCAATAAGCTCTGTGGGTGTCCCTGGAAGGGAAATGTTGAGTTGTGATGCTTCAGTTGGGAATGTTGTGCTTTGTACTGCCATTGATTCAGGCTCTTCGGTTGACTGAACTTGAAGCAAGGTGTCTGTCATTGCTCTAATCACAAAAGGATCGATAGGATTGGGGTCTAATGAGTAATATATTCTTACACTTCATTTTCAGAGATCAATGACGCAGTCTTTTGGCACCTAGCTTTTGGCATCTAGTTATTACCGTATTGTAAATGCTCTGGGCATTATCATGCGTTGTGCCAGCCGTTGTGATAGGACTTCTCCTTCCTAACCCTTTAGATCAGATTTTGGGGGCATGTGGGAAGGGGCTACAGGGGGAAGAGATGGAGGGGGAATTCCCATTCCACAAGTAGAACTCTGTTGCACAAGCAGGCTGGCACCGTTGGATGCCACTCTATCTTATGTTAGGCACTGCTTATTTCTTTCTTTTACAGGCTTATATTCTGTTTGGTTTTTGAGCAAGTGCTGCACAAAGTGGCTCACATAAGTAAAAATACAAAACCAAATACAGTATAAAACTATTTTTTATCACTGTATTCATGGAATCCCTCAATAGTTCTGAACAGTTATAGTTAAATGAAACATCCATGTTCAGAGGCAATATACCACTGAGTATCTGATGGGGATGATCATTGCCTTTATACCTGCTTGTGGGTTTGCAGAGCTGGCCGGTTCCTATTCAATACAGGGTCAGATTACTGTTGTTATTTCTTACCCACCCTTCCCCATCACATCTTGGGGCGGGTTATAAGAATATAAACATACAAGATGAAAATCTGTAAAGATTAATGCTTCACTGGGGAGGGGGAGGTACCATATGCCTTGAAGGAGGCGGGGGGGTCCCCTCCTTAAGAAGATATCCCTGGACCCAGAAGTGTTAGAACAACTGTTGCCCAGTGGCAAATATCCCCTTTTGGGGCAAGGTGCTTGAGAAAGGTGGTGGTGGTCCAGCTTCAAGAATGTTTGGAGGAACCTGATTACTTGAATCCATTCCAGTCTGGCTTCAGGTCTGGCCATGGCACTGAAACTGTCTTGGTTGCCCTAGTTAGTTCAGCCTTTCCCAACTGGTGGGCCACGAGATGTTGTTGGACCACAACTCCCATCAGCCTCAGCCAGCATTGCCAATGGTCAGAAAAGATGGGAATTGTGGTCCAACAACATCTAGTGGCCCACTAGTTGGGAAAGGCTGCCCTAGTTGATGACATGAGTCAGGAGAGCGATAGAGGGAGTGTGACTCTGTTCATTCTCCTTGATCTCTCAGCAGCTTTTGATACTATTAACCACAGTATCTTTTTGCAGCATCTCAGGGAGGTGGGGGTTGGGAGCACTGTGCTTCAGTGGTTCCACTCATACCTCCAGGGCCATTTCCAAAAAGTAGTTATGGGAGGCTACTGTTTGGCACCATGGAAGCTGTTCTCTGGTGTTCCACAAGATTCCATCTTGAACCCCATGGTATTTAGCATCTATGTGAATTTGCTGGCAGCTGTTGTCAGGAGTTTTGGAGTGAGGTGCCATCAATTTGCAAGTGACACCCATCTCTCTCTCTCTCTCTGTTCCATCTGAATCAGGAGAGGCAGGTGAGGTGCTGGAGCAGTGCTTAGAGGAGATGATGGGCTGAATGTGCCCCAATAAATTGAAGCTTAATCCTGAAAAGACAGAGGTATAATGTGTCCAAAGTTCTCATGCCCAGGAGATAGGAAATGGCCTGCTCTGGGTGGTGTTGCACTCTCCTTAAAGGAGCAACTCTTGGATCCAACATTGTTACTGGAGGCTCAGGTGGCCTCAGTGGCTAAGGAATGCCTGTTTCCAGCTCTAATGGGTTCGCCAGCTCCGGCTCCTTTTGGACAGAAATTACTTGGCCACAGGACTCCATGCTTTGGTAACTTCCAGATTGGATTATTGCAATCTGCTTTTCGTGGGGCTGCCCTTGAAGACAACTTGGAAACTTCAACTGGTCCAAAATTTAGTGGCCAGATTACTGGCTGGGGTTCCCTCTAGATCTCATATAACCCCGGTTTTAAAACAATTTCATTGGCTGCCAGTTCATTTCTGGGCCCAATTTAAGGTGCTAAGATTAATCTTTAAAGTCCTAAATAACTTATGCCCCAAATACCTGAAATACTGCCTCTTTCACTATAGGTATTGGGACCCTTTTTGTAGTTCCACCGTCTTCATACTTTTTTTTGGGGGGGGGAGGATGATCCAGGAAAGGGCATCCTCTGTGGCAGCTCTTAAGTTGTGGAATTCATTCCCCACTGAGGTGCATCTGGCAATTTCTGTGTACAAATGCGGAAGATGTATCTCTAACCTGGCCTTTGACACCTGAAATGTATATTTTGTGATTTTAGGTTGTTTTTAATTGTTTTTTAATACTGCATTTTAAAATTGATGTGACCCGTCCTGTGACCTCTGGGTGAAGGGTGGGTAATATATGTTAATTAAGGTGTCGGACTATGACCTGGGAGACCAGGGTTCGAATCCCCACACAGCCATGAAGCTGACTGGGTGACAGTGGGCCAGTCACTGCCTCTCAGTCTCAGAGGAAGGCAATGGTAAACCCCCTCTGGATACCGCTTCCATGAAAACCCTATTCATAGGGTCGCCATAAGGTGGAATCGACTTGAAGGCAATCCATTTCATATACATGTATGTGTATCTATATATGTATAAATAAAACTCTCACATGTCAAATGCCAGAGTAAAAATGTGTGTCTTCAGCATATATCGAAAGCTATGCAATGAAGGTGTCAGGCACACCTCTCTGGGGAGAGAATTCCACAGCCTAGGGGCTGCCATGGAGAATGTTCTCTCCTGGGCCGGCACCCTTGAACTCCCAAGGTGGCAGAACAATGCCCACTGGCAGTCTTCAGTCTTAACATTGGAGAGTGTAGGGAAGGAGTCTGCCTTTCAGATATTTGGGGACTAAGTCTTAGCGATGTCAATTTCTTGTGTGTGTGTGCAGGTTGAGGAGCCTGCTGTAAGTGCCCAGGCTATCCCAAGGAGACTTTCACTGTGGCTGTCAGAAGAAGTTGGTAGGTATTCTGAGAAATGCACAAATCTGTGGTAGAAGGCGTATTTTATTTTATTAGATTTTCTTCTATTGATAGAGAATTTGATTGTGATCCCTTGAAGGATAAGGGTTCACCTCTCACTGTGAACACTTAAAATTATCTACCCTGTGAGTTTCTTCAGACAGAATAGACAATAAATCTGTAATAAACAATATACATTTTCATTTAAACTTTATCTTTTCTGTTTTCTTGTTAGATGAAATCGTTTCCTGAGGGCCATTAATAAAATACTGAGTTTAAAAGTATATTACCTTGAATTATATTCTTACATGCTTCCATGGAGTTTTTTTTTTAAGATTAGGGCTCATCTGCTACAATTCCTTTTATTTGACAAGCTACAAAATAAATCTATTTCAGGCAATTAAGCAAGGCTGTTATGAGAATTGGAAAAAAATGAGGCATTTTTTTTATGGGCAGCTTATTAAAATCCCCATTAGGGGGCAGTGTTACCCAGCTTAGAAGCAATCACTTCTCATTTATGTATGTGTGTTAGCTATGAAACAAGGCTTGCGAGAGGAAGGGGGGTATATTCATTTGCTAGTTTCAAATACTGTGCATTGAGTTAAATACCTATCCAATAAATGTACCAGCTGTCTTTTCAAGCAAACTCTGCTAGTTTAAAAACTACAGGTGCTTAGGTAACTTCTACAGAAAAGTATGTGATTACCTCATATTTCTGTGTAAAATCCAACTGACTTCTGTGACTCTGTTCTGATCAAACCCTTTAGGAATATAGGAAGCTGCCTTATACTGAGGCCACATCTGCACCATACATACACCTAAAGCACTATTATACCACTTTAAACAGTCATGGCTTCCCCAAAAGTATCCTGGGAACTGCAGTTTGTTAAGATTGCTGAGAGTTGTTGGGAGACCCCTTTTCCCCTCACAGAGCTTCAGTTCACTGAATTTCCTGGGAAGAGGGATGGATTGTTAAACCACTCTGAGAATTGTAGCTCTGTGGGGGGAATAAAGGTCTCCTAACAACTCAGTGCAGCTGGTATAGCACAGTGGGGAGAAGAGCCTGGCTGGGAGTCCAGAGTCTGTGAGTTCAAATCCCCGCTTGTGTCTCCTGGGTGTCAAGGTCACCCCCACATTCAGTGGCTCAGGGGTTACATGCTCTACCACCTGTGCACCCGTGGCAACCTGCATAGTCCCAAGGAGCCCAGTTGCCCCCCAGCTGGCAGTTGTGGACAAGGAAGGGGTTGGCTTGTGCAGCTGTGGCAAGCTGAGCAGGCCCTAGCCAGCTGGGGAGGACTAGCCTCAGAAGGAGGCAATGGTAACCCCCCTCTGAGTAACACTTACAATGACAACCCTATTCATAGGGTCACCATAAGTCAGGATTGACTTGAAGGCAGTCCATTTCCATTTTTTCAACAACTCAGTTCCCAGGATTCTTTGAGGGGAAGCCATGACTGTTTAGAGTGGTACAATAACTGTTTTAACTGTGTGGTGCAGCTGTGACCTGAGTCAGACCATTGGTCCATCTACATCAGCCCTCAAACTCTACCCTGCAGTGATGGCAGATTAAAATTATAACGATCATTCAATCTTGCTTCATTGTCAAGATTTTGCCTTGGCATTTTCACTTGTATCACGTCTCTGCAAACTGAAGGAAGGGAAGTGGTAGGGAAGGGCTGCCGCTCAGAGGTTCTAGCTTGAATAGAAACAAAGGGAGCTGCCTTTTACCGAATCAAACCATTGGTCCATCTGGTTCAGTATTATCCACACTGACTGGCAGCAGTTCCCCAGGGTTCCAGGCAGGGGATTTTCCCAGCCTGGTACTTTTGCATGTAAAGCTCTATCAGTGAGCTACAGCTCTTCCGAAATTGATGTTATAAGCTACATGTTAACTGTGACTGGGAACATCAGCCCCACATCTCAGTAACATGTAGATAAAAAACTTGTGAAGTTGTTGTACTTAGAGGTTTGCCTATTCTGACCCCTGTACTGGCTGCTGCTGGTGGGGCATAGAAATTCTAAGCACAGTGACATCACATCATGCATTGGCTTTCATAGACATTACTAGGGAGGAGTCATGGGGTGGCTGCATCCTTCGTAACACCTAGTTTAGATCTTAGTAACGTCTGTACCTTCATTAAAAATTGCAATTAATTTTTTTCTTTGGCAAACAAACTTTCCGATGATACATTACAATGCTGTTTTTGCATTTCAGATGTAGCTGATTGTATAGCATCTGTACAAATGTAAGAAAAGCCCTGCTGGATCAGGCCAAAGGCCCATCTAGCCCAACTCTGTTTCACAGTGGTTGACCAGATGCTCATAGGAAGCTCAGACTAGATGCTCATAGGAAGCTCAGAAGCAACCCGAGCACAACAGTACTCCCAGCAACTGGTATTCACAGGCATATTCGACAGTGTTCAGATAAAAAGTTGTGTTAATGCAATGGAGTTCCCCCTCCTCCTGCACCATCCTCAAATCTGCTCTTGAGGGTTGGGGAACCCCCAGAACAAGTAGGGGTGCACGCGGGGGGAGGGGAGATTGTTCTGTTGTGTCAGTAGATATCTTTGCACTGATGAAATGGTCTGCTTAATGCTATGCTGAATACAACCCATTGCCTCCAGCGGTGGAGGAAAAACAGTGGACAAATCCTTATGCTGGCAACCTACTTGCATTATAGACGTATAGAGAAATGGGCCTTTTGTGGATTACCAGGTGACTCTATCTGGATATTAACTAGACTTGCATTTGGCTTTACTGCAAATTCCTAGCGCCAAAATAACATTCACATTATCCTTTCGTATTTAACCGGTTTCCACTATTCTTCTTTAAATTCAACTGCTTTCTAATATTTTTAGACTCTGTGTGGAACTTGTCTGAGCTAGCATCAGATTTTCCTTTCTCAGTCCATACACATAACATTTCAGTCTATATCTTGCAGGAATTATATGATGAGTACTTAAAGCTAATAACTATAGCCATAAGGAGTATGAACTCTGTTGAAACACTTAAAATGTAGACTTAAACACATGTAACCATTTTCACATGATGGGGAGAAATGCTGGTTTGCAATTGACAGATGTTTAGACCAGGGATAGCTAATGTGGTACCCTCCAGATGTCGTTGGACTGCAATTCGCATAATCCCTGACCAATTGGCATGCTGGCTAGGGAAGTAGGAGTCCAACAACATCTGGTGAGTACCACTTTGGCTACCTCTGATATTAACAGTGAGGGCCACAATCTAGTGTGCAACTAGCCAGGAAAGGGGCATTTTAGTTGTGCTTTTTTGAATGGTATTCTCCAAATCACATGGTAAACTATATTTTTTGAGATTGAGGGCATTAAAAAAGCAATTTGAAACAGCAAAGGGAATTAGCTGGGTGCACCTAAACTAGCGCTCGGAATGTTGTGACCATCACTTGCCTCTTTCTTCCTTTGGGCAATTGGTGAGAAATAGAGAATGGAGCTATGTTTTTGTGAGTTGTGATCTTAAAATACACAATCTGTAGAATGTTGTAGCATGTGTTTTAGGCAAAAATGACAGTGACTGTGGCCTGTCTATTAAAGAATAGAAGCTGAAAATTGTCATACTCCTGAAAGAATCATCCACTCACTCTCAACCTCATAGAGTATCGGTACCTTTGGTTTGATTTCACTGCAGCATATGCATGTTTTCATCAAATCAATAGCCAGCAGATCTTGCTTTAGTAGCATATTTGTCCCAACTAAGTTCAATTCCTTCCCATTAATGATAATTATATGACATACAAGCTTGCGGCATACACTATGAATTTTTGTTTGCATTTTATAGCTTACAAGACAAACAGCTGTTGAAGTTTTTTTTTAATTTCCTGTGGTCTAAAATGCTAACATGAAACATCACCTTTCCGTGGCTGTGCTTCTTATGGAAAAAAACAATGTTTAATTAATCTTCGAAATTACTTTTAAAACCCACATTTTTCCTAAATTGAAAGAGTGAATCTGGAGAAAAAGCATGACTGTGGATAATTGAATGGGTTTTATGAAAATTATGCAGGTGTGTAACTAGAGATAATCTGTGCTAAATTTTTAATATTAATATTTTTTGGTCCTGTATGGGCATTAGCTGCAGATAAATATTAAAATCCAAATCAAATCAAATCATATGGCAATATTTTGAAAATGTTAACTTATTATAGCTTATTGACTTACTGTTGAATGTTAATGGCAAAAAATGTATTGAATGTTCCATTGGTAGGTTTTTCTGATATGTTGTAGAAAGACCTTGGCACTGGTTAATTGTAATTTTTTTAAAAAAAAAATTAAAACCTTTTTACTCTTGGGCAGCTGAGACAACTTTAAGTTGAAATATGAGGGTTAGAACTAAAATATGACGTATCAAGTAATATTAATGGCTTAGTTTGTGCATCCATTCATACCTGAGCTGTGAATATGTTAAAAGGAAAGGATTGCCCAATTTTTATATGGTTGTATTTATTTAGAAGTTAGGAACATTAACATTTCACATCCATAATAAAAGAAAGTGTAAGTATACTCTGATATTTTATTCATTGCTGCATAAGGTAAGGGCTATTTTTTTTAAAAAAAACTTGGTTTTTCAAACTTAAAATATTTTACAGGGTTGGGATTTATGAAGTGTCCAGCTGTTAGGTTCATCTAAAATACTTTCAGATTTGGCATTGCTAACATTCAGTTAAGATGCCAAAGCTGAAATTCTAAAAATGCTTGGGTTGGGTTTTTTTTTTTGAGAAACCATAAGGTGTGGCTCTTATGGATTCAGCGATAACTTTTTTTAGAGCAAATCTGAGATCAGAGAAATGGGGCACATGCCAGTGATTTTCAAAGTTGCAGTTGAAGGATATGTTTCTATTTAATGACTACTAAATACTAATTTTAATATGAGCTAAATTTAAACTACATTCTTATAGGATCAACTGCAGCAAGTCTAATCGTCTTACCTCCTTCCCCCCTCCCTTTTTTTTGTTGCTGAAAATGCTCCTTGCAGTGTCCATACTTTTATCCTGTCAGGGTGTGTTTTTTTTAATTCTCTTTATTTACTCGGGATGTTGGGCAGTGTATGTGTGCACCGTATACATCTTTGTGTGTGCATATATATTATGAACATGTTTTCCCTTATTTCTTCATATCTTACATCTCCTCAGGCTGTCTCATAAAAATTCCAGTTTTCAGGGTTTTTTGTATCTGTTTCATTTTTACTTCGTGCCTCCCCACTCTAGCTTCATCACCTCTGTGTCATTTTTTCTCTCCACACCTGTGGAATTCACTTCCACTTGAGATTTAATTACTAAAATGAATTGATCCGAAGCTTCATTAACCTTCTTGGAGGAAGGGCAAGATAAAAAAGTAATAATGAAATAATTTGCAGGTGGGAGTGCATGTCCACAATTAGGTAGGGAGAGAATTTTCATTTCTGTCAAGCAGAAGACTTGCCACTTAATGATCCTTGGTATCTCTACTGTTGGTTGCTTTTTTTTTTATTCAGCCTTATTTAATTTGAAGTCAGTATCACAAACTCTACCCCAGGAAATATACCAGTTAAGTTCAGAAAACATTAAACCTCCCCTGACACACTTCTTTCCCCTTTGAAAACCTCAATGGCCATTGCACTTGTATTTTCAAGGCTCTTTCTAAAGCCACCAGTATTATAGACTTTAGACAAGACCTTCATTATGGAAAACAATGAGAATGTTTAAGACAATTAATTTAATTATTTGGACCCTTGTGACTAATGGAGCAGATTGGAGCATAATAGACTTGGTACCAGCAAAAAGAAAAAAAGAGTAAAATATTAGAGATAAATATTTATGGCATGGTTACCTGGTTAGAGGTGGAAGGAAATGTGATTAGTCAGGAAGGGAATGGACATGGAAAGGGGAAAAACAGTTGAATAGCGAGAGAATTAAAGTGGAAATAACTTTAGCTTTCTATTTAAAAAATTGATTTTTAGTATAGCTCTAGCTTCTTGGAACAACTTTTACATTAAGAGGTGGGGAGCAAGGGAATTCTGTGCTCCTTATCTTTTTAATAAAATAAAATGGCCCAAAACCAAAATCAGGTTTATACCTTCATTTTAATAATCTGAGTTGTAATGTTCCCTTCATTCAGCAACAGTGCTGTGCAATGAATTGAGACTGGGAATTTGTTACCTATCTCTTGTCCTACAAAAAATCTCTCTCTCTCTCTCTCTCTCTCTCTGCGCTAGTCTTGCTTATTTCCCTGTTCCTTTAATGGTTGTTAAGAATGGGAAGTCTTGGCACAGAACATCGTGCTGCTCCCTGCAGCACCCACTCCTCGTTATTTAAAGCAAGACCAACAAACAGATATCTGTTGGAAGCGAATGGTACAGTAGCTGAGTATATTCTGAAAATGCACACAGTCAGTTTATGGAGGTCAGGTAAATGCCAGCATTTAATCTGGTTAATAGGATGTTGGAGGTAAATCAAACACCAGCAAACGCTATCTGTCTGGATCATGCAGAATTGTTAGCACAAGCGGGCAGCTTGCCGATAAGGGTTCAGATGTCCACTAACAGTTTTCAACACATGATTTTGGATGCTATCACATTAAATTAAACCAGCCACTCTTTGCCCCTGTACTGCACAGTGGAATGTGCACATGTTGTAATTATATTACAAAAAAAAATGAAAATGTGTTGTGATCTATGGCTTGGGGGTGGGGGAAGTCAAATCCCTGAGTCCCACCATCAAATTCCTGGTTACAAATTCCTAGTGCGGTCTGGTGCCTGTTGGCTAAAATGAAGGCAGTTTTATCTGTAGTGTGCGCTACCAGCTTTTTCTGTTGCTTCAGTGCATTTGCGACACTTTCCAACTTTCAGGTTTAAGGCCGTAGTACTAACCCCAATTATCTGAGAGCAAGGACCGTGAGATATGGTTTTGCTTCAGCTAAGTCAAGGGAAAATGGCTATTGGTGCTTCTTTCCTTCTGGCTACCACACCTCACAGACAGTGAAGTTTAAAGAGTCAGATATAAAAACAAAAGTTGGGTCATGAGTGCATGTCTGACAAGATCACAGTTTTGAAACTAAAGTTACAGACTTCAGAGACTGCTACATCTTCTTGCGTTTAGAGAGTAACAACAACTAAATAGGATGCGTTAGGGCCGCATGTAGGACTTCTATATGTGGACCAAACCACCAGAAAAACTGCTCCCCAAAGTGAGGAGAGCTTCATGTGCCGCCTACAGTATATTGCAGTATAAAAACTTGCTGTCAGAAGTGGAGGCCCTTGAATTGCACATGGGAATCCTTGAATGCTTTGTGTGCATGTGTTTGCATATATATGATTGTTAACCTTGGGAAGCATGAGTGTGGTCCTTAGGTTTTGGAATGGAATTGAGGAAACTTCTTTTCAAGAAAGATTGAAAATGCTTTTCACACTTTGGAGTCTCTTTCTTGTCCACAGTGTTTCTTATTGTGTGAGCGGTTGCTCTTTCGGGTAACCTGACCATAAAGTTGCAGTGTTGTAGGTAGGTTAAGATCAAGAAAGCACTTGGGTCACACTAAAGTGCAAAAGAATTGAAAAGCCTGTTTCAGAGTTTCATTAAAGGAATATTTTGTTTAATTCCTTAAATTGCAGTAGTATTTGGCGCATGATCCAGTCTGTGTTGTACAGTTTGAAAATAGTATTTTGACAGAAGTATCCTGTTATCTTGGAAATCTGTGATTTGTGGTGGGTATGTTCAGTCTTTCTCTCCCCTCTTTTTTCTGTTTTAGGAATCAGTAGTCAACTTACAGGGGTATTTGAGATTTTAGGAAGGTTGATGTTAAAAAAGGTCATTTTTTCCCAAGCCCGCCACATTCATATGCTTGCAACCCTACAAGTTTATCCTAGAAAGAAAAAACAGTTTCATTTGAAGTCCTTGAGGTTTACTTGCAGGATGGATTTAATATATATTAGTGTTTATGGCCAAATATTATGTTCTGGTACTGAAACTCACCACACAGAATTTTGGTCTCTTGACTCCGGTGCCGGCTATTACCTGCACAGCAGTGGTTGTTGTTGTTGTTATTATTTATTATTATTACAGCAGAGGTTTTAAAGTATGTAACACAGTTGTATAAACGTGCCTGGGATGTCTGACATAAAGCACTCAGATAAAACCTCAGTATAGTTTCTTAGTACAGTAAAGACACCTGCCTTGAATGAGAAACTACTTCTTCCAGGCATGATACTCAGATGAATTATTAATGCTTTAAAATTGTTGGAATAGCTGTCCTTTCTTAAACAACAAAAATACCTTCTGTGAATAAACGGATTGTAAAGAAAATGAGATCGATACGGGAGAGGGCAGTGTGTTGCCTTTGAGATGTTTATATGTAGCTTGCAAAGATGCATGTGACTCGAGAGGATTCTCTCCTAGAAACTTAGGCTGAATGTGGCCCGTTGAATTTTCAGTGCTATGAAGAGTGTTAAAAAACTAAATCCCACTTCATTGTTTGCAGAGAACAAGTTGTTCAGCATCAGTTCTCTATCTGAAACGTGGGCATAATAATGACTGGAATTGAGGACTATTGTATAGAAAGTGCTTTGTACAAGTCGGTGTTCTTAAAATAGTCCCTTATTAATATATGATTAAGCGTAGCAATAACAACAGCAGCAGCCTAAATCCATGTGTCTTCTCTAAACTGATTCCTTGATGATTTTGTCTCTGGGTAGAGCTTAAATAAAACTGTTGACTTTTGAAATAGCCTTGTGTGCGAGACAAAAACAAATACAGTCAAATCAGTTGTGAGTAATTGTATTCCTGTATGGTAGTAAGTGTCTTTGAATGGTGGGTCTGGACAGTGTCATGCTTGGAAGAAGTAGTTTCTCATTCAAGGCAGGTGCCTTTACTGTACTAGGAAACCATACTGAGGTTTCGCATCAGATCAGTGTGTGTTGTTTGACTCGTGAGTGGAAATATGGTCTGTAAACTTATTTTATGTTTATTTCTGACTTTAGTACAGTCTCTAGGTGAAATTTGTATATCTTACTTTTCTGTTAACCAGAATAGCCTAGAGTTCTTTATCCTTAAGTAGCTGAAAATTAAACCTCCCTACACTTGTGAATTGAGTACCATGCATGAAAAACAATATCAAAGTGTTTCTGCACACACAGAGTTGTACAGTCTTGTTTCCAGTAGGCGGTGAAGTGAGAGATGCTGAACAAAATGATTGTCAGGAGCCAAGTAAGGAATCTGTTGTAAGGAATCTATTTGGACGCTGGGTGCCACTCCTGAAACGCTTTGAACCAGCTTAAGAGCACCTCTTTTTTTCTTTTCTTTTAACAACCATAACAAGAAACAGCCTTGAAAATGGAAGGCTTGTTATTTGGAAAGCTTTGAAAATGGTTCATCCTTGGGTGTAGTGCCTTTCATGGCTGAAAAAAAATAAACCACAAAATCCCAGAAGGGAGCAGCTGAATCAGTCAACCTGGCATTTCTTGGCCGTCTTTTCTTGGGCTTCCAGTCTTTTAACTAGGTCTCTGCACTTTATCTTACTGCTTATATATTGCCAGCACTGTGTTTGGAGCTGTTCAGACTCATAAGAAGGGTTTTTGTTTCTGTTTTTGTTGTTTGAAAGCAACATTGCTTAGGAAATTAAGAAGGTCTGCTGAGGTAACAGTGGTGTTGTGGGTCCAGAAGATGGTGGAGAAATTGGTTATGTACAGGTAGAAAAAAAGCACTCCTTAAGGATGTAGCTTACAGGGGATGTTGGCAGTAAAATAGTGCCCCAAAGCCTTGGATCCCAATAGCCCCCACTGTAGTCCTGCATCCAGGCTTGCTCGCGTAGAAGAGAAATTAATTATATAGGCATTTGATTTGAGCCTTGCCCATTCATTCTGTGCTTCTGCCTGCTGCACAACTTTTCCCCTTCTTTAAAGAAGCATCAGGGTACTCTGATTGCAATCTGCTCTGGTCCTAAGGAGCTTGCACAGTCAGCAGTGATAGGATCCTGGAGCTGGTTTCTTCCAACCCTCATATTCATCACAGCACAGAACCACATGGTTAACATGGAGTGGTGCTGGTCATACAGTTCCACACGGTTGACTTGTTGCAGTGGCCTAGGATAGTGAAAGGAGGAGAGTGCCATTGATTTTTCTTTGGGACAGTTCCAGTGCTGCTGACTACAAACTGCACTCATGAATTGATGGTATGAATATGTACTCTTAATGTGTGTGTGTGTGTGTGTGTATTTGAGGAAGAGAAATAAAAATGTGTGCCTTTTTCAAACAACTTAGTGATTGTTGTAATCTTGAAAACTTTATGTGGCTGTGAGCTTTCAAACTAACTTTTTGGTTGTTTAGACAAAATGTGTGGGTGACATTTGAGAGAAGATCTGTAGGCAACATTTTGCTCTCCTGTACTCAACTTTTTATAGCTGCAAGTCATTCAGTGGCTATCTCAAATGGCAATCCCAACAATGCAAGAAATGCAAGAAGACAATTTCTGCAATGCAGAAATGCAAGAAGACAATAAGGGATGCTAAAAAAGAATTTGAGGAGCACATTGCTAAGAACATAAAAACCAACAACAAAAAATTCTATAAATACATTCAAAGCAGGAGACCATCTTGGGAGACAATTGGACCCTTGGATGATAAGGGAGTCAAAGGTGTACTAAAGAACGATAAGGAGATTGCAGAGAAGCTAAATAAATTCTTTGCATCTGTCTTCACAGTGGAAGATATAGGGCAGATCCCTGAACCTGAACTAACATTTGCAGGAAGGGATTCTGAGGAACTAAGACAAATAGTGGTAACGAGAGAGGAAGTTCTAAGCTTAATGGACAATATAAAAACTGACAAATCACCGGGCCCGGATGGCATCCATCCGAGAGTTCTCAAAGAACTCAAAGGTGAAATTGCTGATCTGCTAACTAAAATATGTAACTTGTCCCTCGGGTCCTCCTCCATGCCTGAGGACTGGAAAGTGGCAAATGTAACACCAATCTTCAAAAAGGGATCCAGAGGGGATCCCGGAAATTACAGGCCAGTTAGCTTAACTTCTGTCCCTGGAAAACTGGTAGAAAGTATGATTAAAGCTAGATTAACTAAGCACATAGAAGAACAAGCCTTGCTGAAGCAGAGCCAGCATGGCTTCTGCAAGGGAAAGCCCTGTCTCAGTAACCTATTAGAATTCTTTGAGAGTGTCAACAAGCATATAGATCGAGGTGATCCAGTGGACATAGTGTATTTAGACTTTCAAAAAGCGTTTGACAAGGTACCTCACCAAAGACTTCTGAGGAAGCTTAGCAGTCATGGAATAAGAGGAGAGGTCCTCTTGTGGATAAGGAATTGGTTAAGAAGCAGAAAGCAGAGAGTAGGAATAAACGGACAGTTCTCCCAATGGAGGGCTGTAGAAAGTGGAGTCCCTCAAGGACCTGTACTTTTCAACTTGTTCATTAATGACCTAGAATTAGGAGTGAGCAGTGAAGTGGCCAAGTTTGCTGATGACACTAAATTGTTCAGGGTTGTTAAAACAAAAAGGGATTGCGAAGAGCTCCAAAAAGACCTCTCCAAACTGAGTGAATGGGCGGAAAAATGGCAAATGCAATTCAATATAAACAAGTGTAAAATTATGCATGTTGGAGCAAAAAATCTGAATTTCACATATACGCTCATGGGGCCTGAACTGACGGTGACCAGCCAGGAGAGAGACCTCGGGGTTGTAGTGGACAGCACGATGAAAATGTCGACCCAGTGTGCGGCAGCTGTGAAAAAGGCAAATTCCATGCTAGCAATAATTAGGAAAGGTATTGAAAATAAAACAGCCGATATCATAATGCCGTTGTATAAATCTATGGTGCGGCCGCATTTGGAATACTGTGTACAGTTCTGGTCGCCTCATCTCAAAAAGGATATTATAGAGTTGGAAAAGGTTCAGAAGAGGGCAACCAGAATGATCAAGGGGATGGAGCGACTCCCTTACGAGGAAAGGTTGCAGCATTTGGGGCTTTTTAGTTTAGAGAAAAGGCGGGTCAGAGGAGACATGATAGAAGAGTATAAAATTATGCATGGCCTTGAGAAAGTGGATAGAGAAAAGTTCTTCTCCCTCTCTCATAATACTAGAACTCGTGGACATTCAAAGAAGCTGAATGTTGGAAGATTCAGGACAGACAAAAGGAAGTACTTCTTTACTCAGCGCATAGTTAAACTATGGAATTTGCTCCCACAAGATGCAGTAATGGCCACCAGCTTGGATGGCTTTAAAAGAAGATTAGACAAATTCATGGAGGACAGGGCTATCAATGGCTACTAGCCATGATGGCTGTGCTCTGCCACCCTAGTCAGAGGCAGCATGCTTCTGAAAACCAGTTGCCAGAAGCCTCAGGAGGGGAGAGTGTTCTTGCACTCGGGTCCTGCTTGCGGGCTTCCCCCAGGCACCTGGTTGGCCACTGTGAGAACAGGATGCTGGACTAGATGGGCCACTGGCCTGATCCAGCAGGCTCTGCTTATGTTCTTATGTTGTTAACAGAAGGACAAATGTGAAAATAACAGACCACCTTTATCCAGAATTTATCTTGCAACAAAGTTAGCATTTTTGTGTGGTTTTGGGAAGGAGGGAGAAAAACTCATCAACCCACACAAAACTCTGGCAAGTTTTGAGTCATCTGGAACCTCCCAAGAAACTAGTTTAGCCTTGTGTTAATAGTGAATAAAGCAAATTCACAGTGGTTTCTGTGGTTTTGCCAGCAGTGGCAAAAGGTCTGAACTTCTAAAATAGATTTTTTCCCTCCTTAAGTTTTTCCTGGACAAAGCTGATTTATCAGAGAGCTCCAGAAAACACATGTAGGGTTATAACAGGAGGAATTAATAGCAGAAACCTCCTTCTGCTGACACCAGGCAATCTATTAAACAGAGCAATTGAAGTAATGAGCACCATGTATGATAAGCCAAAGCCACCTGGGTTTTATTAGACTGCCTTCTACTTTGATCACAATATTATATCAAGACTTGTCTGTGTTCAGCTGCTGTGATTCCTTTTGGGAGTGAGACCTCAGTTTGATATAACTACAGAGCCTTGTGAAAGGGAAGATGTCACACTAAACCCAATGTACATTGTTATGAGGTGCAAGGTCAGCCACAGATCTGACCACAGAACAGAGAAGAAACTTAGCATGTAAAAACTTTTGCAACCACTGTGATTGTGGCATTGAGATTGAAAATGTGTGGCGTTCAACCCTTGCTAGAGGCTGATCTGCTTCTAGCCCCAGGCTGTTTGCCTGCCGGTTTCTTTTGTTTGTTGGATTTAGAGCTAGTTTTCTTGCACAAAAGCAGCTTCTTGGAAATGAGTGGCTTCTAATCAGCAAAATCCTAGAAGCTTCACATGGAGTATGCGTGTATGTGCTCAGGGGGGTATTTAGTGGAATAGAGCCTCAGTAGGGCCATTCATTAGAACCCTCTTCATGCCTATACTCAATGCATAGGAACATGGGAAGCTGCCTATTTGAGAGTCAGACTGTTGGTCCATCAAGCTCAGTTTTGTCCACACTGACTGGCAGTGGCTCTTCGAGATTTCAAACTGGGGTCTCTCCCAGCCCCACCTGGGGATCCCAAGGGTTGAACCTGGGGCTTTCTGCATGCAGAGCAGATACCTTACCACTGAGTTGTGGCCCTTTCTCAGTGCATGGAAGGGGAAGAAGAGCTGTACCTCCTAGTTCCATACTGCCTGCAATGCCTGTACATTGGGCAGAACATCAGAAGCAGGAGGCACATGGGTAATGGGGACAGAGCCTTTTGGGGCAGTCCCCCTTTCTCCTCGGAGCGTTGAGTTACTTGCATCAAGGGGCTCATATAAACAGCCCTAGTGTGTGTCATGGGTTCTTTGTCCTCCCACATGTCCAGCAGGCAAATAAGAGATTATGCAAAATGAGTACACATGGGCAGGTTTTCACTTAACTTAAATGGTTTTACAGGATTGTGATGCACTTAGGCTATTCTGTTTGTTTATTATTATTATTATTATTATTATTATTATTATCAGCATCAGCATCATTACTACTACTACTACTACTACTACTAACAACAACAACAACAACAACAACATTTGTATACCGCCCCATAGCCTAATCTCTCTGGGCGGTTTACAACAATTAAAAACATTAAAAACAAATATACAAATATACACATTTAAAAACACGTTTTTAAAAAGCAATTTAAAAACACGTGCTAACATGCCTGGGAGAAGAGGAAAGTCTTGACCTGGCGCCAAAAAGATGAGGCACACCTCGTCAGGGAGATCATTCCATAATTTGGGGGCCACCCCTTAAAAGGCCTTCTCCTTTGTTGCCAGCCTGCGAGCTTCCCTTGGAGGAGGCACCTGGAGGAGGGCCTTTGATGTTTAGCTTAGTCTACGAGTGGGTTCATGTCAGGAGAGATGTTCCATCAGGTATTGTGGTCCCAAGCCATGTTTAGGAAATGTGTTTCTTCTGATTTCTTGACCATGTTGTATAGAACCATGTTTCATCTGATAAAACTCAACAGGCTTTATGATGTTCTAAAAATACACTGGAAAATGTAATTTAACAGTTTTGTGAAAAAAGGATTCACCCTATGTGTTTGGGTACTCAATGTTTGTAGACCTATGTTCATGATATTGGTGCTCCTGTATTTAGAGAGGTGACAACGTACAAGAGAGAGGCAATTGCAATGATGAAAGTATGCCAAAAATATGTTAAATACACTGCAGTTAAGATTTTATCAGAACAACTCAATCTGAATATCAACTGACTCTCTAAAATACCCAAGACTTTCTAAAAATGTGTTTCCTTTTCCTTTGGGTTTCACCTTAGAAGAGATGAACGGAAAAGAATCAGCAAATATTAGTTGGAATGTGCCAAAATCCAGTGTTGACCTTCAGTTTGCTAAATTGTGGAAGCTGGAGAGGAGGGAAATGAATGGAACTTTCCCTCAAGATCCTGCAGACTTGACAAGACTGATAATTGGTTTTAATTGTTCACTTTGGCCATCGCTGCATCTTCCCAGGAGAATATCTTCCTTGTTTCTTAATAAGCAGCAATGCAGATCAGGCTGCCAGGCATAACCTTCAGGTAACATATTCAGGTGGCATATTCATATATTGTGCAGACTTTTCATGTAGGGCTGCCCTATGTCTTCTCTACCTTCACTCTTAAGGAAGAACAACATGAGCTATGTTTTCAGTGCAACTGCTTCTTAAAGGGAGGACTCTTATGAGATACAAAGCTCACCTTTTGTTAATAGAGCCTTGACAATAGAAAGTCTTTTATGGATACTTCATGGATTACATAGGGAAGGAAGAATGGCAAACAAAAGGTTAACTGGCCTTAAGCTATCTGAAATGCCTCGCCCTTTTTCAGAGTAGTAGCTAATTTGGAATACCAAATGACACACAATGGTCTTCCAGAATCTCTTTGCTTGAATCTGTTGGATTACCCATGTCTATGTCTGTTTTGCTTACATCAGTTACCCATAACATTGCAGTGGGTGTATGATGTAAAGCAGATGCCCTCTAGATTTTGTTGGACTGTGACTTCCATCACTTCTGACCATTGGCTGTGCTGGCTGGGGCTGTTGGAGTTCAGCAACTTGTGGAGGGACACTATGTTGCCAACCCCTGAAGTAGTGAACAATACAATTTACAGGCCTTTTAAAAAAGCAAACAAAATAAAAACAATAAAAATAGAGAGGAAACAATTATAAAACATTTTAAAAGCACTAACAGATGAATTTATTTATTTATTCAATTATTTGATTTATATCCCACCCTTTCTCCCAGTAGGAGCCCAGGGCAGCAAACATAAGCACTAAAACACTTTAAAACATCATAAAAACAGACTTTAAAATATATTAAAACACAACAACCATTAAAACAAAACATCTTTAAAAACATTTTTTAAAAAGCTTTAAAAACATTTTTTTAAAGGGTTAAAACTATATTACAAGCAATTCCAACACAGATGTAGACTGGGATAAGGTCTCTACTTAAAAGGCTTGATGAAAGAGGAAGGTCTTCAGTAGGTGCCAAAAAGATATGTCTAATATTTAAGGGGAGGGAATTCCAAAGGATTGGTGCCACTACACTAAAGGTCCACTTCCTATGTTGTGCAGAACAGACCTCCTGATAAGATGGTATCTGCAAGAGGCCCTCACCTGCAGAGCACAGTGATCGACTGGGTATATAAGGGATAAGATGGTCTTTCAGGTATCCTGGTCCCAAGCTGTATAGGGCTTTGTACACCAAAACTAGAATCTTGAACTTTAAACACATGGGAAAATAAAAAAGGCTTCACCTGATGCCGAAAGGATCATAATGTGGGTGTTAGGTGAGCCTTTCTAGGGCAGATATTCCATAACAAGAGTGCCACCACCAACAAAGGCCCTCTCTCCAGTAGCCACCTCATTTGGCAGGGATGCATGAAGAAGGACCTCAGACAATGATTTCACGGTCTTGTTTAGGTATATATGAGATCCTGATGTCATCTTCATAGATCATTTTCCTGCTGTTCCTGCCAAATGAGGCGTGGCTGTTGGAGAAGAGGACCTTTTTGGTGATGTTGGCCTTGGACTCTTTGGAGGAACAGAAAGGTTGGCTATACATACAAAAATGTGAATTCAAGAAGTTCAAGTATTGATGTCACGTGTTGAAATTTCATAGAGACAGTTCCCAACATTTGAAAATGGCAAATGCCCGCTGATGGCCAATAGTCAGTACATCAGTTTCATATCATTTTGTTTGGAAAATGTGAGCCGAGCCCCCTGTTGAAATCCAAGTGGCTATATCATAAGCAGGATGCTCTTCCTCCACATGTTATGCCAATCAACAAGCCTTTTAAGTTGAGACTTTATCCCAGCCTGCATCTGTGTTGGAATGGCTTTTTAATATATTTTTAAACCTTTTTCTTTTTTTAAAGATGTTTTTAAAGCTTTTTTTTTTAAAAAACTGTTTTTAAAGATATTTTGTTTTAATAGATTTAAAAGTCTGTTTTATGATTTTTAAAGTGTTTTTAGTGCTTTTGTTTGCCGCCCTGGGCTCCTACTGGGCAGAAGGGTGGGATATAAATCAAATAAATAAAAAAATCAGAAGTGTCCTATCACGAAGCCTTGGGTATAGCTCTCCCTTCCCATCCCCTGCTCATACTTCATCTAACCCAAAAGTTCTGTTGAGCTGCTTTCTTCCACTCCGCTATGAAGACTTTGTGCTGCTTCATGGGCATAGACACCCATCTTTTCCAAATTGTATCACAAGAGAGCAGGTAGTGCACTGCCAGAAATGCATTTGATAAAACCTCATTGAACCCAAAGTGCCTCCTGTCTACCTCTTAACCTTGGGATTTCGGAAGGAGATGATTGTCCAGGAGCTGCACTGTGCTTCTGAAGCCCTTGGAAACCTGCCTCCTTCTTGGCTCCAGGGTTGGGAGGATTGCTCAGGGTTATTTTGGCCATTGTGTTTCTGAGGTGCTGAAAAGTACACGGTCAAACTAACACACCCTTTTCCTGTTTCAAGCTCTGGGACCATAAGAGAGGGCAGAAGCTTGTTTGTCTGCTGCCTTTAAGACACTCCAAGTGCCTCTGTGTTAGGGGGCCAGGCCCACAAGCCCCAGCCTTCCCATCTGGAGATGGCAAGGAGAGCTGAGGTTTGTTCTCCTGCTGTGCTTCAGTTCGTAGTCTTCCTCTTCAGCTTGGAGGGAAGGGGATCACTCTTAAAATTGTGCCTTGGCTTCTAAGGTCCCTTGACATGTCCTTCAACTGTGGAGGCAATCTCCACCTCCCTCCTCAACTCAAAGCATGGATGTAGCAGCAGGGATGGGATAGTGATGGTGAGGCAGAATCTGTTCCTGACCCTGCAGCCCATTTTAGAGGTGTGACGCTTGGGAGCGGGCAGGGTCCGGTTGACCACACATTTTTGGCTGTCTGCCAAGGCCAGCCACAATGTGTTGATCCTTGTTATTGTGATAATGGATAATTTTTGTGTGTGATGATTGCCATTTGGGAAGTGGCACTGAGGTCCTCTTTAGCTGTGTTTTGATTCACATTCATTTTTCATTATTAAAATGGTACTGATGCATCTCATTTTGAGTGCTCAGTTAATTTGTCACAGAAGATAACTGACTCTGCTAGCCATAAAATTTGTTTTATTGCCGATACATTTAAACACCTTCTGATTAACTTTTATTGGGGTCATTTTATTAAATTTAATGCCTACAAATGCCATGCTGAATAGAGAATTAGCTGTTTTTTTATTTCCAGAAGCATATTAAATGCCTATATAGGGGGATGATCCCAGCAATCTCTGTTTTTGAAATCATATGTAGGAGTTGCGGGGGAACAGGGATGACTGTAGAGATTGTCTGAAATATTAAGCAGTTTATCAATGCTTTCAAAGAAATAATACATTACTTTAAAAATATTGTGTTGAAAGGAAACTGGATTTGGAGCTAATAAGGACCTTTTTACTCTGTGGTGATGTATACATGTAAATATATATAGGAATTATGACTGTGACTTGCAGCCAGTGGTAGTTGAGGTTATGTTACTGGTGCATCAGGAACTCAAATTCAGTCCAGAGAGGCCCAGAGGAGGTGCCCAGCTATTTAGCTTGGAGAACAATTAGGCACTTAAAAGGCAGGGAAGACTTCTTAACTAAGAATGCAAGAGCCTGCTGGATCAGGCCAGTGGCCCATCTAGTCTAGCATCCTGTTTGCACAGTGGCCAACCAGATGCTTATGAAAAGCCACAAGCAGGATTAGAGCACATTACTCTCCCCTCCTGTGGTATGCAGAGGCATGTTACCTCAAATAGTGGAGGTAGAACAGAGCTATTGTGGCCAATAGTCATTGATACCCTTATCCTCCATGAATTTGTCTAATCCTCTTCGCCCAACTCTTTGAGGGTTTTTTAAAATTGGTTTTCATTGTTTTTACTATTTAAATTTTGGTGTTTTTGTAAAAAAGTTTTAATGGGTTGGTAAGCAGCCTAGACAGCTAGGCTGATAGAGGCAATATATACGTTTGATAAAGAATGTTTGAGGAATAATTTCCTAGAACAGCTTCAAGGATATAACACCTCAGTGGGAAGGGAACTCTTGGACAATTGTGTCCCATTTGAGGTTCAGAAGGGTGGCTTTTCCTTGTGTATTATGATAGCTCTTCTTTCCTCTGTCTGTCTTTCACTCATCTGCTCTGTGCCACCTTTGGGAACTGCCTCATCAGGAACAGGATGCCAGGCATATCTCTCTACCACTAAGGCTGTGCCCTAGTTCACATGTGTTTGGAGGGGAGTAATGTTGCTTAAAAGGAAGAGCAGGATTGTTCCTGCAACATTCTCCTAAGGTAAACGTTTTCTGCCCCCCAACACACTTCAGTGGTTTCTGCCCCCACACCTCCTGAAAGTTGGCAAATGCCCTCTTTCAACTTGCCTCTTGCAAATGAGGTGGTGAATGGGGGGGGGGCAATCACCCTCCCACTTCATAACATTTCACGTGAAACATCTTGTTGGATGCTCACAATGGTGTTCCATACTAGTCCTACTCAGAATAGACTCACAGATGTGGCTAACTTGAATACAGTCCCATGTCTCTGATCCTCTGCTGGGAGATAACCTCCAGGGACATCACCTGGGCTTCTTTTTGTACTTGGTTTGTTCCATGAATCAAGCACACTCCCTTTGCTTATTGGAACACTGTTCAAGTGTGCATAGCATGCTCCAGGGCTGGTGAGTGGGTGCTTCTGCCTTGTGGTAGGAAATTAGATGCAATGATGGTCTTTTGCCCCTTTCCCATTCTGACACAGCTAGCCATATGTGGTGTTGCACTGAGGCTTTGGGAGGCCCCCACTATTCTGCTGCACACACACCACAAAAAACTTATGAAAACTGAAACATCTTCCAGAGCAGTATTTTACACAGTACAAAGAACCGCAGCCAGATTGTACAGCTCCCCATGGGTGATGTAGACATAAGCCTCTCTTGGATCCTAGCCACATATCATATGTAAAATGAAATACGATTATATTCACCTATAATGTATTATGCCTCTAGAATTCGGAAGTAATTCAAAACTCTTGGGCACATGGGAAAGGGTGTTGAATTGGGATAAGTAATGAGCAGAAGAGGAGGAAGATGTATGGCTGTTGCCTTGGAAAGTACAGGGAGCAAAGGAGGATAGTTGAAGCCCTGCCATTCTCAGTATGGTCTAAGCCTTTACCATTCATTACCGTGGTGTGAAAATCTGTGTCACATAACCATATTTTGTTTTTGCTTGCAAAGCGTGATTGTCTTCGAGTGGCAGCTAATGATGTTGTTGCACACTTAGAAACATGCGCGCACACAAACACAAAGTTCAAAACACTTGTTGCTCTTACGAGAGCTCAGAAAGTTTAGAATAACGATTTTGAAGGTGAAACTTATTTCTGTTTTGAGAAGGTGGACAAGCAGAGGAGCAGTAAATCCAAAACAGTTCTGTCCTCATGGGAGGCTTTAACAAAGAGACATAACTAAAAAGGGGGGGTATGTGTTTCACTTTGTACTGGACTGGGAATGAACTTTTCTTTCATCCCAAAAATTCAATATGCAGAGATTGTAATGGCTGCACTTTATGCTCTTGACTAGGAATTTATTAACTTAGAATAACTCTTTCTGCACAATTACTAATGTCAATTAGCATTCCCACTTCTCCCATAATGATTCGGTGAAATGAATAATTGAAATATACCCCTCTTTCTTTCTGGATGCAGAGTTCTTCATACTAATGGTTAAGTAGTTTGGGGGCAGTTTGCAGCAATAATTTAAGAGTGTTTGCCAGCATTAGCATCTTGTAAATCTTTTTTTGTTTTTTGAGGGTGGGTTAGAAGGGCTTGTTTGAGGGTGTCCTTGTTTGAGGTCATGAGGCCTGAGTTTGAGGTAATGGGCCCACAATTTGCATTCTGTCCCCAGGTGGTTAGTGTGTGGCTTTTGTAGGAATGTATTGAGAAGCCCTGCTGTCCAGACTGGTTGATATAGGAGGCCTACAGGTGGAAACGAAGGTAACTAGCAATAAATCAGGAGAACCAGATGGCATCGATCCAAGTTAATAAGGAACAAAAGAAATAAAAGTAGCTGAATTGCTAACAATGTGTAATTTATTACCGAGAGCGCCACTGCGCCAGAGTCCTGAAAAATGGTAGCTTGTATTGTAATCTCTTGAGAAGAAATGTGCTAAGAAAAATAGGCTGAAAATTCTTAATTTGACTTGAGGGGAAACACAGATAATATTACAAAACCGAAATCTGTATACATCTAGTATATATAAAGAGAAAGCTGGTGAAATGTTTCTGTAAAGACCCCCATTTGAGGTTTTAAAAGATTTGGAAACTACAGGGCATTCTGAAACCAGGCCAGATTCTACAGAATAAGTTTATAGTATAGTGACATTACCAGCAAGTAGATTCAGGGAACCATTGAGGTACAGTAGGGCCCTGCTTTACGGCGCTTTACTTCTTGGCGCTTCGCTAATGTGGCGGTTTTGAATTGTGTCCATGTCCCATATGTTCAGCACTTGTTCCGTTTTTGCAGCGAATTTGCGGCAGGATGCAAATTGATGGTGCCTGACGCCCTAAGCGCATCGTCAGAGCTTGGAAACATTCCTTTTTTAAACTACAGTTGGGCTGATGGGAGTTGTAGTTCAAAAAAGAAATGTTTCCAAGCTCTGACGACACGTTCAGCAACTGAGTCCGAGAAGGGCGTCCGGCGCCATTTTATTGTAGAGGGAGGCGGTGGAGGGCGAGTGAGGGCACGAACTGGTGTGGGGAGAGCGAGCGGACAACGTGGGACGAGCAAGGGAGGTGATGGAGGGTGAGCGATCAGGCGCAGGTGGGTAGCTCTCTCCCTGCGAGCCTGCTGCGGAAGGGGAGAACTACTCCCTCACCATAATGAGAGTGAGCGGAGGGAGAGGGCGATGCATGGAAAAGTGGAATATCGATCAGCTGTTGCAGGGGGAGCTTCAGGGGCCAAGTGCTGTCAGCTGGAGCTCCCCGCACTACAGCTGATCGATGTTCCGCTTTTTGGCAATTTTTGCTTTACGACAGGGGTCTGGTCCCTAACCTGCCGTATAAGTGGGGCCCTACTGTACCTCCTTTTGCTGTGGGTGTGAAGTGCTAAAAAAGCAAAATGGAACAGTAACGCTATAAAGTGTTTGAAACAGATTTATTATGAAGCTAATATGCATATCACCCCAACAGGAAACGGCATAAACTGAGAAAAACACTGGTACAGTGTTCTACCTGTCTGGTTAAAAGAAATTTAATTCCCATGCATGTTTTCTCTCAGTTTCGGATATCAAGGGCCGTAGATATCTACAATGTAGACCAGTGGTCCCCAAATCCCCCCCTCCGACCACTTGAAAATTGCTGATGGTGGACTGCTTAATTATTTTTCTGCCTGTTGCAATTGTAGTGTGCTGTGCTAGGTGCTGTATGATACCTAATTGTGTTTTTATAGCCATGCCATGGACCCTCTGAATGAAGCTCACGGATCTCTGTCTGGGAACCACTGCTATAGACATTCTTTTTACCCAGACAATCCTAGAAACTGTAGTTCGGGGAGGGGGGAGGAATCTTCAGCTGAGAATTCACAGCACTTTTTCTAAACTACAAATCCCAGAATTCTTTGGGGGAAAGCCGCAACAGTTAAAACAGTATATAAAAAAAATGGATAAGGTCCAATGTAGCACAAGCGGGTATTTGTGCAAAGGGCTTTCCCTTCCTCTCCTCGCCCCTTGCATGCCCCTTGTATCTGCTCTGGAGATTTGGGGGCAGAGCTTGGAAAAGTTACTTTTTTGAACTACAACTCCCATCAGCCCCAGCCAGCGCCATGCTGGCTGGGGCTGATGGGAGTTGTAGTTCAAAAAAGTAACTTTTCCAAGCTCTGTTTGTGGGACCTTCTGGGGCTGATTTTATGGGTGCACAGGAGGCTGGAGTGGTTGGGAAGAAACCATAAATCCTGTTGTGCAAGTGGATTGGAGTTGGGTAAGTGGGCTGAAATTGTGTGATGGGGCTTCTGCCTGTAGGGAAAATGTATTAATTGTGCACCATTCAGTAAGAGACAGTTCACATGGTTCCTAAACCAACAATCCTCAACATGTCATGGGGCAGCAGGCCAGGGACTTTCCATCCACATGTGTATATGTTGTATATGCCGTTCACATGTAGCCCAGTCTTTGATTCTGCTCTATCTTTTTTGTAGCGAGAGACTTGTTACAATTCAAACAGAGAAGAACACATCAGTTGCACAGGGCACAGGCGAAGTGTTTGTGTGGCGGCAGCATGCAATTTTGGTGCACCTTGCATTTAGAGTAACATTATAGGATGAGCATATATGTTTGTCACAAGGCTTTTCCAGATGTGGAATTCATCATTTCAACTTCACATGGTATTTGTTGTGCAACTCTTGCAACTGATCTAAAACTTTTGGGATGTGTTACACGCTTCCTTATACAGCAGGGGTGGATAATATGTTGTTGGATTCCAGTTCCCATCAGCCTCAGCCACAATGGCTAATGGTTATGGGGTCAAGAATGATGGGAGTTGTAATCCAGCAACATCAGGAGTGCCAGATGTTAACCACTCCTGTTTTAGAGTGATCTCAAGTTGTTTTTACTTATTGTCATCAGTGTACACTTTGCCACTTTCAAAATAAGGTAAGCAAAAAGAAAGTCTCTGCTGTAAGGAGCTTACAGTTAAAGTTTCAGTTGTGGATGGAGTGGGGTACAATGGAATAACAGGAGAGTCAAGATTAACAGAAGATGAATATGTTCAAATACAACTACAGGTACTTTGTCTCAATCCAAACTAAAACCAAACATTTGAAGCTGAAGAATCCATAGAGGAGAGGGGTTTGTACTGGGGTTTGAAGGAATAGATTAAGAGATGCTCACAGAAGGAGTTCAACTGCCCAGAAAGGTTTACCTGGAGCCTGTTTCACTGTCTTTTCGGCAACCAGCAAAGACCTTCCCTCCCCACATTAGCTTTTTTTAAGTACAGTTTTAATCCTGCTCTTTTGGGGACCTTGTTGCCCTTTGAGTATGTTTTTTGTATTTTACATTGTAAATGTCATTTTATTGTAATCACCCTGGGAATATGATTGCATGGTAGTAAACGTGCATGATTTTGGTCCTGGTTGCTCTCTGCTTCCATCTGCTATTTTGCATTAGCAGTAAAACTGATGCTTTCCGGTATGCCACTGTTAGCAGTTGTTTCTGTCCGAGAGAAACAAATACAGATGCTTAGTGGGATGAAAAGGTGACAGAGGAGCTGTGTTGACGGCACAATGTTTCAAAGCTAAGGAAGGCTGTATCATTTTGGGCCACGCTCATTAGACCAGGAATGTTTAATGAGTGGTGTATCAGTCCTGAATCAGTGCATACATGTCATTCTCTTCCTTCATCCCCATACTTGGTACTGTCCAAGTGATTAAACATGTGAGAAGATCAGATATTTTATATCCTATATATGTTTTTAAGCTTCCTATTGATTTCCTTTCCATCACAGGAGTGATATTTTGCAGCTGTTTGAAATGCAAATGTATGCACCTTTCCTCAGCAGATCTTTGCTTTTAAAAATTAAAATAATTCTCTTTGCAATACTATAGCGCCTTTTCAAAATTGCAAAATTTACAGCAGTTTGTTGCTGCAAACTCCATGTAAACTCTTTCTTCAGTTTATGGCAAAAGAATTAAAATTTAGCACTGAGTTGTTAAAACTTAACCATTCTCTCAAATGATCTTATAAAATGTCATTAAGACATCTTGGCTTATCTTGTGTTGACTTAGCAGTACTGTCAAGTTCACAACATTAATGATGGGCCAATTGATTATTTGCTTTATTTAGCTTTTGAAAGTTGTGCGTTGGACCTAACATTCTAAATTAAGATGAGACTAAATAGTTCAGATGAGGTGCTTAATAAATTACGGATTTGTGCATTTGTCTGTCCTGATGCAGCAGAATTGGTTGTCAGCATCACACAAAGCACCTTTCCCTCCTTTTTAGTTAATTTGAATGTCTAAATGGTAAAATAAAACCTAACATGAAGGCCATCGTTAGTATATTTCATCTATAAATGCATAGTTGCCTGTTTCAATGGTGGGAGGGCACTTTAGATAGAACACATTTTTATTCTTGTTCTTAAGAATTGTGAACAAATCTTATAGCTGTAAAGCATAGAAGTTAAACATAGCAGCATCTGTGAACCCCAAGCGTATGACACATTTCGCCAGATGTTCATTTTTCTTTAGGTAGCATCCTGGTTTGTTACTTGTGTTAAATGATGTGGAAAAAAAGAATTCCGGGTACATTGATGCTTTTATATAAATAAACGTGTAGCATTTTGTTAGCATCCAAGGCAATCTTAAAAGATTTTACTGTGTTTAACGTTTTGTAAATATAATGGTTGGTGTTTCTTAAACCCATAGAAAATGCTGTTCAGAGGCATGGCAATACAAGAAAATTTACTTGTGCTCTGTAAAACACACACACAAACCCGTACAATTGTGCTAAAATTAGCTGCTCCTAAAGAACATTGGAAAACTTAATATCTAGTTTTATAATGAAATGTTTTTTCTCTTGAGCAGTGATATTATGAACACCAAAAGCTGTTTTTGAAGTCTTTACTGAGATATCGCCAATCTTCTTCTTGTGATACAGCAAAAGCTGCTCAGTTTTAAGCCATGCTGTGCAACCCCATTCCTGTAAACCTGTTTTTTTTCTTTCTGTAATGCTGTCAACTTCAAATTAAATGTGATCGCTATGTTTTTCAGCACTTGCCCAACAGCTTGGAATCTCCTTTGCAGTGCTGTTCAAGATTTGCAGAGAGGCAGGCATTTTTCTTTCCCTCCATCCTGAAACCCTGATCATTAACCATGCATACTGAGGTTGGTGGCAGTTGGGGTACAACAACATCTGGAGGATCACAGGTGTCCCACCCCCACTCTATTGCCCACGGCATGAGGGTGAGAGCTCCAGGAAAGTAGAAAAGGGGAAATCATTTGTAATCTGCATCTCAGATCACAATGCCAGTATTCCAATAGAGTGGCTCACTTTGGTAGAACGTATACGAAAATTGGAATGATACAGAGATTACTACATCACCTGCACAAGGATGATCTGCAAACTTATGAAGCATTTCATACTTTTTGGAAAGGGATGTAGCTCAGGAGTAGAACACGAGCTTTGTAAGTGTAATTATCTAGGTTCAATCCACATCCTCTCTAGGAAAGAACCTTCCCTAATACTTTGGAGAACTGCTAGCAGTCAGGGTAGACAATCCCAAGCTAGGTGGACCAATGGTCTGGCTTGGTATAGGACAGCTTTCTCTGTTCTTGGGACTTCATATTGTTAAAAGACATTGAGACTTCGTCTTTCACAACTTTTGTACTAATAGAGGATGATGCCATTTTGGTGTTGATCCATCTCTTAAGTATGAACAGTTAGTTTCCTTCCTGTCATTGCTTCACCATCTGTTAAATAAAATAGTATTTGAACAAAAGCTATATTTCTATTAGACTAGCACAGTTCAATTCTTTTTCTAATCAACTTTATAAACAACCATCACTTTACACAGCATTTTAAATTGTCTGCATTTCCTGCTACCATTTTAGTACATTTACAAATTCAAGATGTTTTGTGACAAATCCTGTCTGAGACTTCCTATACACAGATGTGATCTATCCAAAAGATCAAGTAAGCCTATCAATTCTTTGTTGAAACTTAAACCTAGGTTTCTCTGCTTACTCAACTGAAGTCGCATATGTGGGCTATTAGTGACAGGTTCTGCATTCGACTGAACATAACAACATAAGAAGAGTCTGCTGGATCAGGCCAGTGGCCCATCTAGTCCAGCATCCTGTTCTCACAGTGGCCAACCAGGTGCCTGGGGGAAGCCCGCAAGCAGGACCCAAGTGCAAGAACACTCTCCCCTCCTGAGGCTTCCGGCAACTGGTTTTCAGAAGCATGCTGCCTCTGACTAGGATGGCAGAGGACAGCCATCATAGCTAGTAGCCATTGATAGCCCTGTCCTCCATGAATTTGTCTAATCTTCTTTTAAAGCCATCCAGGCTGGTGGCCGTTACTGCATCTTGTGGGAGCAAATTCCATAGTTTAACTATACGCTGAGTAAAGAAGTACTTCCTTTTGTCTGTCCTGAATCTTCCAACATTCAGCTTCTTTGAATGTCCACGAGTTCTAGTATTATGAGAGAGGGAGAAGAACTTTTCTCTATCCACTGTCTCAATGCCATGCATAATTTTATACACTTCTATCATGTCTCCTCTGACCCGCCTTTTCTCTAAACTAAAAAGCCCCAAATGCTGCAACCTTTCCTCGTAAGGGAGTCGCTCCATCCCCTTGATCATTCTGGTTGCCCTCTTCTGAACCTTTTCCAACTCTCTAATATCCTTTTTGAGATGAGGCGACCAGAACTGTACACAGTATTCCAAATGCGGCCGTACCATAGATTTATACAACGGCATGATGATATCGGCTGTTTTATTTTCAATACCTTTCCTAATTATTGCTAGCGCGCGCGTGCACACACACACACACACACACACACACGTGTCGATAAAAGTAAAATAATTTAAAAAATCAGATCCTCAAGGGAGAGGGCTTCATGGCGACAGGACAAAATCTTAGACCTACATCGTGGGGAACAGTGTGCATGTGTATAATGGGTGAGGGATGAAAACAAGCTGTGTGAAAGAAAGTTGTGCAAAATGCTGGTATATCAGCTGAAAAAACTGCTCTTCCTTAATGCAACAGGTATTGCAGTGTGAAAGGGATCTTAGAAATCAGGACAGAAGCGCTACCTGTCAGCGCCATGTGGGAAAGCAGCCTGTGTGTCTGGACACACATCAGCTCCTTTTAATTTTGCTCTGAACTCCTCTGCTTCCTTGTAACTTTTGAACTGATATCTAAGCCAGTCATTAATCTTATTTTTATCTATTCTGTGTGTATCAGTCAGTAAGGCACTGGTTGTTTGAGTCTTTTAAAAAGGAAATATTAACCTTAGAGAATGGGTGTTGCTGTGAGTAGGCTTGAGTCAAAGTGTGTTGTACAGTGTTACAGATCACAGTATTAATGATCAAAGGTGAGTTGGCAATATATGGCAAAGCAAGCAGTTTTGTCAATATTTAGCAAATTAGATCATGGCAGATAAATGTTGCCATAGGTAGACATGTGCTGAAATTGTATGTTTTTGCTGGACAGAAGTCTTGATGGCTTTTGGAGTCTATCCAATGGAATATGTTCAATCAGCACTTCAGGTACTCAAAGTCAGTTGCCATTCCTTAACCACGATTGAGTTGCAGAAAAATCTGGCAGACAATTTTTGTATGCTTTTAGGATATTATACTATTTAAACCCCTTTTTTTAAAATAAAAAAATAGTCTATCATACATTTTGTATTTTCATTTCTAGAGGAAGAACAGCAGAAATGAAACAAACCCTTTTAATTGATCTCAGTTTGGTTATTACCCTTGTTGAAATTTTGCATGCCTTGCCATGATGTTGCATTTACTTTTTTTAAAAAGAAAAGGTGCTAGTCTGTAAACTGGAATGAATCTGCATCCACTGGAGAAGAGAACAGAGTTGGCAAGCCAATCCTAGCTTTCCTTTAAAACTGAAAATGTAATGTAAAGAAATGTTTGTTCATTTGAACAAAATCTTACCTCTTTTCCCCTCTTTAACTATAGGGATGTACCCATTTTATGGACTCTTACCACTGGCTTCCTTGTTTGGGCTTCTGTGCAATTAACCACTTAAAAAACGTTTGTAGGTACAATAAGTTTAGCCTAAGTGAAGCATCCATTGTTTTCAGGAGAGTTAACCACATACTTAACACTGTTCCATTGATATCAGTAGGCCTCAAAGCGCTTAACTTTGTTGGAATTGTGGTTTGGCACATTATTTAACCTAAGACACAGAAGATATATTATTTCAAGAAAATTACCATGTGAGTTATTTTTACATACACTGACATTCTCTATACTTTTAAGAACTGAAGCTCACAGATTAACAGCAGCAAATTCATGTTTATCACATTCACTTGGGAAGCTGCAGCCAATCTCAGTTCACCGACAACTGTATCAGACATAGGTTTACCCATACTGTTGACATATTCATCCCTTTTATTACAAAATATATTACAAACTCCTCTTGATATTTTTTTTCATTGGTTTATAGCCTGCTTCATTTCCAGTACAGCTCACAGAAAAGAATAATAAACTCCACAGTCGTGGAACTCTTTTCCAGTTAACATTTGTGTGGCCTCTTCACTTTTGGCATTCAAGAGAGTTTTAAAACTTACCTTTTTTTTTTACTATTGCCTTTCCTTAAGAAGGTGTAGGGCAGCAATCCTATGGCTACCTTGGAGGGCATCCTAATCTTTTTAAAAAAGTGGTTCCAGGGAATGATTTAGGATTGAATGTGTCCTTAGAGGTGCTACATCTCTGGAGGAACTTAATGAGGACTAGCATTTAGGGGCTGGAAGCTGGTAGGGTGATAATATACCTCTTTTCATGTGTTTTCTCTCCCCCCCCCCAATTCAGTGTTACATATAACTAAAATTAGTCTACCCGTGATCCTATATTCGCATTGAGAACCTGATTCAAAATCTAGGTAAATGGAAACATAGGGAATTTTGATGTGGGATGAGTAAGGACATGTTTGATTTTGTGGATTGATCCCAAACCCCGGCTTCATTGTTTTATCCAAATTGGGCATCCCAGTATCCTCTCAAATTAATAAACGGTGAAAATGAAAAGCATTAAATCTTGAGGGGAAAAGGAGCTTCTCACCCAGGGTAGTCCAGGCTATGGCTATACTGACACTAAACCATGTTTACAATTTTGAGAGAGAGCCTACTTTCCCCCTGGGCTGGCATATTTTCCCATTTTAGATTAACCACAGTTTAGCATGTTGGTTTGAACCCAAACTGTGGTTAATATTAACTGTAGTTAGTGGAAACAAGGCAGTTTCATAAACTATGGGATGAAGTCAGTTTTAAGATTAAGCACAGTTAAGATTGACCACCGTTTGTCTGGGTTCAGACTACATAGCAAGCTATGGTTAATCAAAAAGAGAAGCAGAAGTATTCAAATTCTTTCTCGAGGCTGTACCAAAAGACGAGGGGGCAGTGTGCAAGCCCAGGGTAGTCTAACCTTCTCATATTGTTAAGCTATGGTTCAACGGTATGTCAAAACCAACATTTGGAAACAGTGGAAAATGTTTTCTAGGCTACATTCAAAATTAAAGGGCCAGCAATTAAAAACACACATTTCTTTTCTAAGTGTCTTTATTTAAAATGTAAATTTGAAATGAAAGCAAAATTAGAGATGAATAAGCTCTGTTTTCTGTGTACTGCAGACTGTTTCATTTTCAAAAACATTTTCTTAATTATAGATCTATATTTAACATGGTTTCACATTTGACATATTTAACAAAAGAAAGATCATATTGATCTAGCACACAAATTCTGCCTTCATTTTCCTCTGGAAATAGTTAAAAATGTAATTAGCCTTTTGGAAGTGTGTGTGTGAAGATTATGTAAAAGTGTATTAATTGTCTCCATTCTCCAACTGGATCCTGTTTATATGAGCAAGAAGCTGAAGGGCATTACCACACATTCTTGTTTCTGTTGTTAACTTAATTATTTAAACTGTAAAGTAAATTCCAGTTTGAGGGAAGGCTTTGGCCATTGGAGAGAGAACTGAGTTGATTGTCACTGCTCTGAAACAATGAAATTACCACAATTTCTTCACAAACATGATGGTGTTCTTAAAGTCCAATAAACATGTTGTTGGAGAGGTCGACAGCATGCCCCCTGATCGCAACATTTTATAAGGATGCCACTAATCAGTGGGTAGAGTGTTGGGATTAGAGATGAGATGGGTCCAAACCCTTGCTCAGGCATGCTAGTTTTGGAAAATTCAGTGCTATTCCTGTAAGGATAAAACTAGGGATTGTAAAGCACCATACACATTGAAATATGCTATAGAAATTATGACAATGAATGAATAAATAACACCAGCTAACACACACTCGCAAATTCATTCACAAATGTATGTAGCTGCCTGGCCACACATACCTATAAAAGTGATTTCAGTAGTTCAGTAGACTAATTGATTGTGGGGGACCATTCAGTTGGGACATACTACATGTATTTTGTATTGGCTGTATCAGTTGCTACTTTGTTTCTGGACTTAGTTGAAAGTGCTTGTGATTACATTTAAAGGCCTAAACCAGCTTTTCCCAACCTTGGATTCCCAGGTGTTGTTAGATTAATTGACTATTTATTTATTTATTTATTTATTTATTTATTTATTTATTTATTTATTTATTTATTTATTTATTAAATTTATATACCGCCCGACTAGCGATAGCTCTCTGGGCGGTGAACATCAAAAATACAATAAAATCACACAATCTAATAGAACAAGTATATAAAAACTGTACAATATAAAATCAGATTACAACAATTTAAAATTAAATTACATTAAAATGCCTCAGAGATTTATATCCTGCCCTTCCTCCCAAAAGGAGCTCAGGATGGCAAACAACCCATCATCAACCCCATTACTCTCATTCAGCTTGGTGTCCAGGGTTAGGAAAGACAGGTTGGGACCAAGTTATTTGAAGGACTGTCTGTGTCTGTATGAAGCTCCTCTTAAGATCTGACCCTGTTCATGGGCCCACCATGAAGAAATAATTAGATTGGTGTGTACTAGAGGCCACCAGTTGTTGGAGGACCCATGTTTATGGATCCTGTCTCTCCCTAGACAGGGTGTGTATGACCCCTGTGTAGTCAGTTTTTAAATGGGCTTTGAAGACTTTTCGTTACAAGTTGACATTTCAACCCAACACTCTCAGTTAAGTGGGGTTGGGATTGCAGCCTTAGTGATTGAGCTTTAAGCAAGCAGGATGTTCCAATTTCAGATCTTGTCTCTCCCATGGACTAGTGGTTTAGGCAAACCATTCTCCTGCCAAAAAGAAAGAGATGACACTAACCATGCCTCCCACAGTTGTAGAAAATACTGAGGCAATATATATGAACTACTTTAGTATTTTTGCAGTGCAGACTTGCTGGGTGGTAGTGAAGAAACTGTTCCACAGGTCCATAGTTCAAGGAGCATGGAACCCTTTTAGCATATCTGCACTGTTGTTGAAACTTGTTCTCTGTATTGCCTGTGGACAGACATTTTCATTACAATTTTTTACTTCTCCGTGAATTCTGAAAATGTAGTCCTCTTAGCTTAGGTGCTCACAGGAGATGGATCTCACAGGAAGGGCTTAATTTGTGTAACTGACCAACAGTTTTATAACTCGGGGATCTAACCCTAAAGGTTTAACAAAACGTTCTAAGGAAGGGGTTTCCCAACTGTGGTCCATGGACTGCTGGTGGTCCGCAAGCTTCATTCAGGTGGTCCACAGCAGGTCTCCATTAAATATTCATATTGATTTTTAATTGTATTTTTATTACTACTTTTTTTTCTTATACTGTATTTTATTTTATTACAATTTGCATTCTGTGGAATGCAGATTTTCATATAATGAAATACTACATAAGAAAAGAAGCAATAAAATACAATTACAAATAATATAGCATTACAGTTGCTACAACAGTTAGAAAAATCATGAAGTGGTCCACCAAGACCCTCAATGGATTTACGCAGGTCTACTCTTGAGTATGATTAAGGTTGTATATTACCAGATGTGTTAAATATGGGTCTGCTGTGTGGTCCAGGGGGGGGGGAGTTGGGAACCACGGTTCTAAGTTATCATTGCTTTGTGGTAGATGGGTGTTCATTTATGGGGTAGGGGGAACCACAATACATACAGACTTTTTAATAAATAAGTAGCTCACACACACTTTACTGATTTTTTTAAAACTTCTCTTCTGGTTGCCTTCTACTAATGATTGGCAGGTGCATCCTAGTACAATCTAATCTTTTAACTTCCAGTTTGCTACCATTGTCAAATTAAATATCTACATGGTTGTTTTAAAATTGTAGTCTGTAGCGATTTTTGCTAACTGGAATATTTAATGTCATCTAAGTCATACTTGGAGTAGATCAGTTGGAATCAATGGGCTTAACTGGGTCTACTCTTGAGTATGATTAAGGTTGTTCATCACCAGTTGTGTTAAATTGTACGTCGCCAATTGTGTTAAATATTGGTTTGCTTTGTGGTCAGTTAGGCTAGACAAGAAGCAATATCATATATGTGGCTCAGCGTTAAACTGGGTATCTGCTGGTTCTACACAGTTGGAGGGGTCTCACAGCTGTCCAGAGCCCCAAAAACTTTCTTAACTTTTCAATTTTGTGTATGTGTGCATGCAAAAGAGGGGGCATGGTCTGCCTACTGCACAACCTTGGGTCCACATAGTTCAAAGAGCCAGCATGGCTGCTTTCTTGATCCCCTGAGTCCCTTTGGTGCCATAGCCACAGAGGAGCCGGCCAGCATTCAGGCCCATCCGTGGAGGGTGGTGGAGGAGGAGGAGGAGAGAACCAAAGAACCAAGCCAACCATTTCCATGTTCTCAGAGACTGTGTAGTATTCAACATAGCACTAAGTAGTCCTGTCAGCACAAGGAGTTTTGCTTGTGCAGTGGGACTGCTCCCCCGTAGATGCCCCCTAGATCTGTTCTAAGGGTTCCCCCAACCTTCGGAGCAGATTTGGGGAAGGTGTGGGGCACATGCGGGGAAAGGAGGAAAGGTCCTGTGGTGCTAGCAGAAATCTTTGCGCTGAATGAATAGAGTACCACCCAGTGGCAGGTTCCCATGGTCATCTTGACAGTTTCTGCCCCTGCGGAGTCAGCCAACAGGGCACAGGAACAGAAGAGCATTTAGTAGGCCAGGCCACATGTCCCCTGTGTGAGTCACTGTCTGGATCTTGTTCTTTGTGTGTAAAATATGAGTGTCCATATGTCTCTTTTGAGAGCCAGTGTGGTGTAGTGGTTGGAGTGTTGGACTACGATCTGGGAGACCAGAGTTCAAATCCCCACACAGCCATGAAGCTCACTGGGTGACCCTGGGCCAGTCACTGCCTCTCAGACTCAGAGGAAGGCAATGGTAAGCCACCTCTGAATACCGCTTACCATGAAAATCCTATTCATAGGGTCGCCATAAGTCGGGATCACTTTGAAGGCAGTCCATGTCTCTTTTATCTCTTCAATGTGAGGAAGAGAATGCCTGACCATGTGCCTACATACCATGTGAAGGAGGAGAGAATATAGGTGGAAGTCACTGCAGGTCTCTTATCCAGGGCCCGAAAAACACAGCAATTCCTGTAATAATAATTGGATTTTCTCTCTTCTGCAATCTCCTGTGGTAAATTACATACTGAACTAGAAGTTGTTCACATGTTCATTGAATTTAGGTGGTTTTAAAAGGGCCGCAATTAAATTTTAAAAGGGCCGCAATTACTTTGCATGTTCCTAGAAATGTATAATTGTGCTTCTTATATTGATACCTGTGTTAAAGTAGCTCTATTCAAAGCAGTTTCATGGAGTGGAAAAATAAAGCATAAAGGTTAGAAACACTTTGAATGTCAAGAAGAAAAGGACTGCAAAAATAGGTTTGGCTCTCTTCTGAAGTGTGAGGTAGCAAAAAGAAGTCTCTTGACAAGGTCCAGCCCCATAAATGGTTTTACTTGCATTCCCTGATCAAGTTTCTTAGGTGATTAGCTGAAATAATGATTTTTAAAATATTTAATTTTCCCATAAAACATTAATTGCATATTTGAAGCTGAATTATTCATGCGCACCTGATTTTCCTGTTTCCCTCTTCTTTATGGTAGTTAGGCAGGTGCCTCTTCAGTTTTGTAGAGCAGGGTTGGGCAGACTTCAGGCTTGTGGGATCTCTTTTGTTGTTGTTTTTACTAGAACCCCACAATCTGCCAACCAGAGCCAAGTGCAAATGGCATAGCAGCCAGAATAAAAGAGCAAGATGGCTCTGACCATATTCTGAGACTCAGAAATCATTTTCAGAATCTGAACTGAACCCACAATCCTGTTGCACAAAAAATCTGCTCCTGATTCGTTTTCTTCATCTCAGCAAGCTAATTTAGGTGGAAAAAGTTGTTTTGTTGCCATCATTAAACATCTGGGTGTTGGAAGGAACCCATTGCTGATGTATTGCGAATCACCCAGCAATCTACCAGTAGATCCTAATCTACCTTCTGTCCACCACTGTAGTAGAGGCCTTTATTTCTTTATTTACTTCCTGTTGCAAGCATAATAAGGGTCAACTCAGGAATATTAAAAAAAACCTCAGTGGATTTTTTAGGTTTCTGGCCCTACTTGTCTACCTAACTCAGAGGGTAAGAACTTGTGGCCCTCCACACGTTGGACTCCAATTCCCATCAGGGTCAGCCACCATGGCCAATGACCGGGGATGATGGACGTTATTTAGCAACATCTGGATTGCTACCGGTTTCCCACCCCACCCCTGCCCAAACTCTATACTTTAATGAAGTATTTCCTACTGAATTTCTGTGTGTAATTTTTTTGCATGTAATTGATACAAATGCTCCCTGTCTAGGGAAGCCTCCCACAGGACTTTCCCTCCTTTCACCGCATGTGCCCCACACCCTTCCCAAATCTGCTGTAAAGGGTTGGGGGAACAGATCTAGAAACTGCATGCTGTTAAATGAAAACCATTATCCTGCACTTCCAACACATGGCCAGTTGTGTCACTGCTTTCTCACTTCTTCTGCAGTTTTCTCCCACCTAGCCATTGAAAATATTTTCTGTTATAGTGATCCCTAACCCATTCAAGACATCTATGCTCCTACATGGGACAGATTTTTTATTTTTAACGAAGCAACCACGTGCACAGTCTTTAAATGTTATTTTTTTATGAGTATCCACTGAATCATACTTCACTTTTTACTCATTTTTTATGAGTATCCACTGAATCAAACACCAATGGGCTTCCTGGGAGGCTGCATGGAGCCAAGCTGAGACCCGGTAGAATGAAACTATAAAACAAGAAGGGGGACCCATTGGCTGCCAAAAAATTGCTGTGGTAAAAACAGCAGCAGCTGTGTAGGAAAAGGCAATACCCTATATTTCTGATGTGTTTGGAAATACATTCTTAAGGGAAGCTGTCATTTTTACAGATGAACAAGGCAGTTGGATTGGCTCACCCTGTCAATATGAACTTGTTTGTTTAAAGCAGGGATGGGGAACCTGTGGTCCTCCAGGTGCTGTTGGGCTAAAACTCCCATCATCTTCAGCCAGCATGGCCAATAGTCAGGAATGATGGAAGTGGTAATCCAGGGATTGAACCTGGGACCTTATACAAGCAAACCATGCGCTCTGCCACTGAGCTGCAGTTCCTTTCTCTCAATATTGAGAGCCGAAAAAAATCTTGTTGGATCTGTGACGTCAAGGCAGCCAACCTGCTCAAACCTACTTCTAAAATGAGACAGCATATCTCAAACATATGCCAGGACTAAACAGAGCAACTGTGTTCCTTGCTTCTCAATTCTCTGGCCTCAGGGTGCTCCTGGATTTGAGTGGCTGCTGATCCTAGGAGCAGCAGCAGCAGCAAATTGCCTCAATATTTTTTTGAGCGTATTATTCAGAAATGTTGAATAATGTAGATGTAAGCTTATCTTATACATTATTTGATTTCTCCCCCTCTCTCCCTCTCTCTCCCTCCCTTTCTCCTCCAGTTCAATATCAGATGGAAATGATGCGGAGCCTTCGCCACGTAAACATTGACCATCTTCACGTTGGCTGGTATCAGTCTACCTACTACGGGTCTTTTGTCACCCGTGCTCTCCTGGACTCCCAGTTCAGTTACCAACATGCTATTGAGGAATCTGTTGTTCTCATTTATGGTTAGTGTGCTGCTTCCTGTATTATTTTACACACACGCACACCAATATTATTACGGCTATTTTTGTCTTCCATCTCCCTGCCTGTAAGAGCAGCCCTGGCCGGCCTTTTCCAAGTAAATACCAACCCTGTGTTTGCAGCAGCCTCAGCAGCAGCTCAGTCTAGACAGGGTTTCCTTCTCTCTGTTTATTTTTCTTGCTATCAGAGCCCTGATGTGTACGTTTTGGAATGCCGGAGTAGCTGCTTCATTTTTATTCCTCCGTCTCTCCACCCCCCCTCGTGGAAGGGGCTGGTGGAACTAGACCAGATGTCTTAAAACAACCCTGCTTGCTAGAGCGTCTGGCTCTGTACGTGACTGACCAATCATCATGCAGCTTGCCAAGTATTTTTTTTCCCCTTTTTATGCATCTGACAGAAGCGTACAAAACCTGGACTGTTTCGTAGCACAAAGATTTTTTTCTTTTCTGCCGTTTTTTTTTTAAATGGCGTTTCCTCAAGCTCTCCAGACCAGATGTTCTGTGCTGTATCAGAACCGTAGGCAATTTAACAGCTTTATAGCCTACCCCTCCCCAAACACTCACAGTTTTGCCATATCTGGCAGGCTCACGTATAGTTTCCAGCTGAGAAGTAAATGTAACGTCCTGAGTGTCTGTCAGAAAAAATACTAATGAATACGATCAATCTTATAAGCTGCCCCAAAATTGTTTCAGTATGCTAACAATTGGATTACAGTAAAGAACAAGTTGTTAAAGTACACTTATACTGGCTGGAAACATTGCATCATCAGATCTTGATGAATTTTCCACTTGTTCAGTCTATTTTGGTTTTCATTTTATCACTGATTGCTAAAGGTTTTACTATGTTTCGTTTCAGACAACACAAATGATAACTTTTTACAAAAGTTTACCATTTGGCAAGCCTACCTCGGCTGTTATCTTGCTACAGATGTTAAGCTCCTTGTCCTAGAGATTAAATAGTTTTTTATTCATAGTTTTCCGCTCTTAGCAATAGCATGCCAAAATGAAAACTATGTACGTGCTTTTAAAAAAAAAAAAAAATGAATGCAACTGGAAACAGTTACCTAAATAAATATTTTCCTAATAGAATTCCAGGAGCTTGGCAGACCAGGTGCAGGTCTGAGGCCAAGACTGAGGAGGTCTATTTCCTTGTCATTTAGAAGTAAGTCTAGTTTTCATAGAGGTTGTCAGCTGGTACCTGGCTTGAACCACTTCAAACTGCAGGTGGAGAATCTCATGGTTCCTCCCAAATGTTTTTTTTTCTCCACATAGAAAACTAGATGTCGGGGATCAACGTTCTAGCCTAGTTTTCTCCCTGACAGTGCTAATTTTCTACATGCAAGGATTAGTTGCTGTAAAGAAGAGCATTCAGTCATGTGATGCACCCCCCTCCAGTCTGAAATGGTACAGGTTATACGCGGCTTTACTACCTAGCAGTAGGCCATAGAATCACAAATCCTGGGCTGACTACCATGTATGAGTCATTCCAGGGAGGAAGTCCCTTGTGCAGCGGAAAAGCACAGATGGTGGTAAAAATCATAAATAAAGGTGGATTTAATACGGTGCTTAAAAATAGCAAAGAATCCTGCTACATCTTAGAAGTGCTGCTTCTAGACGTATGGAAGAAGCAAAAGCTGCGCAAACCATTGAAGCCTGTGCCCTCTGGCCGCTGGAAATAAATAATATTCTGATTTCTCCAAGGACCATGAGAAGCTTCCTTATACCATGACTGACAATTTGTCCATGCAGCCCAGTGAAGTCTCCATAGTCTCAGGCAACCATCTTTCCCATCTTCTGCTACCTGTTCCAATTAACGAGATAACAGATAGAACCTGGGCTGCCTGCACGCACAACACATGCACTACCCCCAAGCATGGCCCGCGCAGTTGACAGGCTTGTCCTTGCAACATAAAGGCTAGAATCAGTGTAATTTGGTCTGCACACCAACTGACAGCATTACCTACAGTCAGAGCTACGGAGGCACAGGATGTGGTGCTGGATGCGGAGTTCAGCATTTTGAAAGTCTCTTCAGGATGACAGGGACCTAGGAAGCTGACTTATACTGAGTCAGACCATTGGTCTCTCTAGTGCAGGATTGGCTGCACTGACTGGCAGCTGCTCTCCAGGGTTTCAGGGAGGAAGTCTTTCTCAAACCATACCTGGAGATGCCGGAGATTGAACCTTTTTACCTTCTTTACTCAAAGCAGATGCTCTACCACTGAGCTGTGCTCCTTCCCCTTACTTCTGCACCCAGTACAATGTTCTGTGCCTCCATGCAGCCATAGCTCTGACTGCATGCAGTGCTGTCAGCAGATGTACAGACTATATTGTACTGATTCTGGTTTGTTTATATTTGGTGCCAGCTAGCTTTTGGATCCAGTTCAAGGTTTTGGTTTTGAATCCTGGGCCCCATCTGCACTATACGTTTAAGGGACTGTCATACTACTTTAAAGAGCCATGGCTTCCCTAACTGTCATTTGTTAAGGCTGCTGAGAGTTGTTAGGAAACCCTCTATTCCCCTCTCAGAGCTACAATTCCCAGAGTTCCCTAGGAAAAGGGATTGATTGCTAAACTGCTCTGGGAAAGGAACAGGGGCCTCCTTATAACTCTGAGCACCCTTGACAAACTACAGTTCCCAGGATTCTTTGAGGGAAGTCATGACTGTTTAACATGATATGATACTACTTTAAATGTGTAGTGCAGATGGGGGCCTTGGAAATATTATGGGCCAGCATATTATTTTATATTGTCATATTTAATTGTTTTTACTGTATGTCCTGGTTCTATATCCTTTTTACTCCGATCTTAGGGAAGAAGAGCAGGATATACATGGTAATATACATGGTTTTATACATATAAAAAAAGACCATCGCCTTCCACATGATTTTCCCCTGAGATTTTCCAACATGACATTCGTCCAGTCCAGCCATCATGCGAGGTTGGATCCTGGGAGATCCATCCACCATGTGAGATTAAGGCTCAAAGCTGATCTTTTTCAATTGCACACCAACTCTCCTATAGAATTCTTCCATGAATGAGGTCCACACAAAAACCTCTTGATAAAGATGTTGCTTTTTCATCTGGATTTTTAAATTTTTGCTGCTTACCTTTTTAAACAGCTGCTGACTTTGCAACCGTTCATTTTGGGGAATCTCTTTCCATCATTGTATACTTTTATTAATGGATGTTTTTGGTCTGCTGCTTTGAGTCTTGGAAAAAGCCTTTTAATATTTGTATGCCGTCTGAATGACTTTTTTCCTCAAAGTTGCTGTTTTGTAAAATGATCATCTTTAGCAAGACTTTATGGACTTGACTAAAAATAAAATGAAAATTGCCCAGTCTGAAGTGCTCAGATAAAATTTTGTGGATAAATAAATATTCAGTAACTTTTTTGCTTTCCTTCTGTTCTTTCGCAGATCCTATAAAAACTGCCCAAGGGTACCTTTCCTTAAAAGCATACAGGCTGACGCCTAAATTGATGGAGGTCTGCAAAGAAAAAGATTTCTCCCCAGAAGCGTAAGTGTGAAGGGATGTTTTGGAATGTGGGTGGCAGAAAGAGAGAACAAAGAGATGGAATTGCTTACAGTGAAGCCCTATAGCAGCCTTGGATGATGCATGTGCTCTCCCACTAGCTGAAAATAGTTGAAGCCTCCACAGGTGAATAGAATAATAAAGAAGCAGCATTTATTTCACAGCAGAAGGATGTGCTGCACTCTGCCTCTCCAGACAGAGGTTGAGAGTTAAAGGCAAATGAAATTGAGCAGAAAAGAGAGAGAATGAAAGGCTCAGGACTCTGAGCTTGAATCCTGAATTATAAAGTCCTTATGGCGGGGCCTCTTTCGTGTGACTATTCTAGAGTAGATTGTTTGGGCGCTATTCCAGTGCATAAGGACCTGAACTGGTCTACACAGGTTGCTATCCAAACAATTAGTCTTGAGCGTTCTTTATGTATCTCCGGTTCTGGAAATCCTGATATATTCCATCATATAGGCATTAGGCATTAGGATGAGATGGCAGCTATGTCTTCTGGGCCAGAATGGTTCCATGGCTACAAACCAAATCATGTATGTTTTAAATAAGAATTTCAGGAATTACCAGATGTGGAGTCTCATTTGCCCTAACCACAAGGCATTTCTTAGAGCTGTGATAAGGATCTAATGATGGTGTGTCTTACAATGCTTGTGTGTTTGTGGTATGTGTTTCATTATGAGATGCTTTAGGGTTGAATATTAATAAATATGAATTGAATACTAGCACGGTACTGGTAATGAATACAGAGGGTTATATTCAACTAAGTCCTACTCAGTAATTAAGAGTAAGTTAGTCATGTCTGTTAACTGCAGTGGGCCTACTCTGAGTAGGACTAGTATTGAATAGAGATTTTTTTCTGAATGGCTTCATCTCGAAAGACCCCTCTCCTCCTTGCTGTCCTTCAACCATTTCTACAGCCAGTCAAGGGCAGTGTGTTTTGATGGTTACCTTTGGGGCTCAAGTAGAAGAAAAGAAGGGAACTCAAGGGGGTATAGAACATGAGTGTGGAATCTGTGACCCTACAAATGTTGGATCCCAACTCCCATCTGGAGAGCTATAGGTTCTTCATCCTTCCCGTAGAAGGAACCTTAGTCCCAAGAGAAGAAAAGAGATATAAGATGGCATAGTCTGGTGTGTCTCCATTATTGAAAAACTATTGCGAGCCAGTATGGTGTAATGGTTACAGTGTAGGACTAGGTTCACTCAGTCCTCGCTCAACCATGAAGCTCACTAGATAACCCTGGGCCAGCCACTGTCTCACAGCCTAACCTACTTAACAGAGTTATTGTGGGGATTATGTGAGGGGGGGGAGCTGTGTGTTGCACCTTGAGCTCCTAGGAGGAAAGGTGGAATGTACATGTAATAAAAATAAAATAAATATAAATAGATCTTGGACATAAAATAGCAAAGACTGCCCTGTTCTTAAGAGTGAGATGCTATTCTATCTCAGCAGAATTTCCCACAAACAGATGCTTCCTGTATGTCAACCCATTTTCAGAACTTGAAACAGTTCATGTTAATGAAAAATCTTGAAAAATAAATTATTTGTAAAATCTCTTTGTAAATATGCTTTCCAAAACATTTTCTTGTTATGATTGTGTTTTAATAGGCATGACAGAACTTGTTCCTCTTATGATACCGTTTACTATTAGAAAAAAGCTGCATTTTCTCCCTTAATCATGGCCACCTTGTTTTTACTTATTCAAAACATTCAAAAGACATCTATTTTTCAAAAAGAAACCCAAATACTACCTCTGCCACATTTGTTTTCCCATATTCAAATACACACTGATGTTTTTTGCAGTCTTTAAAAAGATGGAACCAATACTTCATTCTCCAATTTGTGAAACAAATATTTACACAGCACCCTGCCCACCTCCAAACCCAACAGATTGTCCCTTTCTTTCCTAGTCTGAGTTATTTGAGCTTTTTAAAAAAAAAAAAAAAAAAAGAGAAGCTGAAAAATAATGTAAGTAAAATGGCAGAGAAGGGAGGAAATAATCACATTACCCTTACTTTACATTTTATAAAGAAACCATCACCTCTCCCAGAAAACTACTTTTCCGATATTAGTCACGTCTTGATGTGAAGTATTAATTTATTTTCATTCCATTTATGAGCCTCTTCCTATTAAACATCTTAAAGAAATATAACAATAAAAACATATATAAAACCTTTTTGCATATAAAAACAAAACAATTTCATATATAAAATTTCAATTCCAATACAAATACAAAAATCTCCACTTAAAAACCTTGTTGAAAAGAGGATTTTTGAATAGGTGTTGAAAAGACAATAGAGATGGTGCCTGTTTAATACATAACTTGAGGGTATTCCAAAGGACTGGGGTTGCCACGCTAAAGGCCTGATCCCTACATTGTATGGAATGGACCTCCTAATGAAATAGTCTCACCCCTTATATACCCAACTGATCCTACAGATACTGTCTTTTAGGTATCCTGATCCCATGCTGTATAGAGCTTTCAGCACTACTACCAGCACCTTGAACTTAGCCCTGTAGCTAATTGGCAGCCAGCACAGTTCAGCATGATGTCAAGGGTCTGTCCCAGTGAACAGCTGAGCTGCTGTATTTTGTACTTGGTGTGGTTTCTGGGTCAACCTTAGGGGCACTCACAGAGCAATTTGCAGTAATCCATCCTGGAAGTTCCCAGCACAATGGATAACAGTGTCCATAAGGCACTCCTAGCCACTGAGGGCACCTTGGCCTCTCATAACAGAGATGGATCCAGGAGCACACCCAGACTTCAAACCTGCTCCTTCAGGTTGTTAGAGAAAGAACTTGAGGGGAAAGGACTGAGAAATGATTTGAATACCCAGGTTTTATTTAATAGCCATGGCCACAATTCTGAGTCCAACTAATAGTGCTCAGAGTCCACTGAACATACTGGACTTCAGCTTGTGGTGCAATTTATGGAATCTGCCCCATAGGCTGGACACCCGTATCCTATGTTAGGGCTCAGCAACTGGGGATTCCCAGGCCAAATCTGACCATGTAATAGATGAGCGGGGCATTTAGAGAAGTGGGAGTCTTGGCCTTGGCCACCCACTTCAACTCCATTCTTAAACTGGGCATTGAGTGAACATATTGCTGATATCACTGTCCTTTGTGTTCTATGGCTCTGTTCAGTGTTTGGGGCTTCCAAGAACTTGTCGGACTAGCCCTGCTCCATAGATGCTGATGTGTGTGCTGGCCATGCGCCCCAGTCAGTGTCCACAGGGACATGAACTGTCATCAACTAGGGTTCCTGTTCATCCGGAGGGATCCCTATACGCGTAGACCACCAGCAGACTAACACTGATTACATGGTGGCAGAGGGTATGGCTGGCAGGGCTAGCTGGGGGCATCCTTGGAAAACCCCTTTACACATTTGGTACCCGTAGGTGCCAAATGGCTGAATAGAGCTTTTAGTTATAGTACATTCTGTGGCATTATCACTGTTTGGGAGAGAATCATTCTTGTCCTTCATCAACACAAAAACCCAAGGTTAAGATATTTTGCTAGATGCCCTGTAGGCTGTTTCCATGCCTGTATTTCTGTTTCAGGATCAGTTTTTTAAAAATTAAATTGACAAGTGCATTTTACTTTCAGCAGTGTAAGTAGCTGAAGTGGCTTTGGTGGATAGGAGCATCTTTTACCAGCTTCAGCTGGTATGTCAGCTGTGACAGTTCCTGGACTAGGATGGCTTGACAGTAGTCCAGACATCGATAACTTCAAGAATGGATTACTGCAATATACTCTCTATGGGGCTTCTCTTGTGGTTGGTTCAGAAACTGCACCCAGCGTAGAATGCTGCAGCACAGTTAGGGGTATAATGCTGTTGACACATTACACACATGCTCAGAGATCTGCACTGGTTGCCTATTTGCTACCAGGCCAAGTTCAAAGTTTTACTTTTGGTATGTAAACCCTTTTACAGCTTGGGACCATTTTATCTGAAGGATCACTTTGCTCCATATGTGCCTACTTGATCGCTTTGATCTACGGAACTTGCACTTTTACAAGTGCTACATAATTGTTCTGCATCTGTAAGAAGTCGATCTTTTAGTGTGGCTGCATGTTTGGAACTCCTTGCCTATTGTTATTAAGCAGGTACCCTTGCTATATTCTTTTAGACACCTGATATTTTTTTATTGCAGCAAGCCTATCTATATAATATAATTTAGAAATGTATATTTGCTTTTACTAATTTTATCTATATTTTATAGACATTTTTTTTATATTCCTGTATACTCCTTAGAGATTTTATGTTATGAAGTAGTGTATAATTTTTTTCTGAAGAAGGAAAGATCACACAGAGAGGGAGGGAGGTCTACACAACACAAATAAAAGCAGTTAAGATGTTTTGGAAGCCTTAAAAGTATCCAGACATGGTTGCTAATTAAAATATGAGAATGTGATGGACATTAGAAACTGATGAAGGACCAGGGTACTGCTCTGTAATGCAACAAAGCTGAAGAACCACTATTCTAAAACTTTCTGTCTCCAGATTATTTTTTCAATGTGGACTCATCTTTTAAGGAACATCTGCCAAAGAACCCCTGCACAATTGTATTATTTTAAGCATTTACTTACCCCACTTTTTAACATCAAATTCTTATGCTAGTTACAAATACAATAAAAATTAACAAAGATGAGAGCAGACCTGCCCACATGAGATCTATGTTAAAACTGGAGATCTGATTAGCCTGGGGAAAATAGGGTTTTCATCTTGAACCAAAAAGACAAACTTAGCTAGGCAAACCTCTCTGTGGAAAGATTTTGAACTGCGAGGCACCACAGCCAAGAAGGCCCTGTCACAGAGGACTGGCATATTCCAGGGCACCTTCTTAGTTTGTCCAGAATACTGACCAGGCCTGCTATTGCTCCAAGTGAACGTGACCAAAGACTACTCAGTATACTCATGTATCTGCAAACTGTTGGAAATAAGTTGTCGGGGCAAAGCCATTTTTTTGTCCCTTATTACTGATTTCCTCATTAAAGAACCTCTTCTGAGCTTAAAAGGAACCCTCGCTTTGAAAGTAACTGCTGTGCTCTGCAATATTTACACTCCAAGCCAATTTACTTGTGTTTCCCGTAAGTATTTTGAAAGGTCCCAGAATAAAAAGGTTTTCCTTGCTCTTTCCCAAGTTTGCTGTAAAAGTTTGACTGTTCCCTGCCTTGGAAGAGTGGAGGATCCTGGGCTCTTCAGAATCCCCTGCTGAGAATCTTTCCTAGATTCAGGTGAAGCTGTCAGATACACAAATATGCCAATTTCTTATAAGGGCCTCTCTTCACAGGTTGAAAAAAGCGGGCATCGCCTTTGAGAACATGTTTGAGGAGGTTCCTATCATAATCAAGAATGCCTATCTGATCAACGTTCTTCTTTGGGAGCTGGAAAAGAAGTCAACAGTAGCAGATAGACATGAGTTGCTCAGTCTTGCAAGCAAGTAAGTGTTTATTTGAAATAAATATGCAATCTGCAATTGCCATGCCGTATCGCCCTTCACATGAGGCTTTTTGTTGAAAAGTATCCTGTAAGCTTGAGGATCGACGCACTTATTCACTTGACCAAAAGGTGTGCAGGGAATAAAAGCTTACACAATGAATATTATTGACTAGTATATGTTTGGCACCACACTTAGGATTTCCTAGTGTAGAATAGCCACAACCTTGGTTGCAGTTTTGTGGAATAGGATTTCAAGCAAAACCATCTACCCCGTGGCCTAACCTGTGAGTCTTTTCTCTCCATTTCCCCCCCCCCCCTTGTCTCTCTCTCCTCCTTAACACATCACACTGGCATTAATTATTTCACAGTCTCTATCCCGCCCACTCTTTTTAACACAGAATGACTAAAATACTTTTATTTAGCCTTGGCATTTTTTTGCAGGGGGAGGGATTGTTTCTAAGTTTTCCAAGCTCTGCTAATGGAGTTAACAGCATGCTTGTTATTGACGCATAACCAGGATTTAGTTGCGCAACCACCTCCTTCCTCAGAAAGAAAATAAAAGATCTTCCTTTATGCTTTTCCCATGCAAACAGCTTTCTAATTCAGACAAACTTGTCAAAGAGGTCAACTAGTAGCTTTCCACTGTAACTCTCCTGGCTTTTGTGTTTCTGTTAGGAATGGGATTCAAGAATGTTTTACAGCAAGAGGCTGGGCATACAGCAACTGGGTGGCATATGCAAAGCTTAGTTTGACTCCCCTCCCCCCAATAATTCAGTTCTTGTTGATCTATTTTTATCTCTGGGAAGAAGCAGTGTGGAAAACTGTGGCAAAACTGTTCCGTAGCTAATACATGCTTATCACTTTGTCTCAGCTGACATCTGTTAATGCTGCTTTCTTATATTTTTATTGTCTGCTTTCCTTACCAAGGAGACGTTGGCGTACTGCAGTAATAGCATCCTGATTCAAGATTTTGCCCTAACAAGCTGACCCTAGAGAAAGCCCTATGAAATGCTGTCCCATAGCCAGGCTTTCTTTTCACCTATCCTGTCTCCGTAAACTTAAGGGCTTGTGAGAGCCCCAAGTCTTGCAAGGATGTTGGCAATGGCATCTTTCATTTCTATCCATGTATAGTAAAGTAAAGGTGTCCCTGCACTTGTAGTGCGAGTCGTTTCCGACTCTTAGGGTGACGTCTTGCGACGTTTACTAGGCAGACTGTATATATGGGGTGGGATTGCCAGTTCCTTCCCCGGCCTTTCTTTACCGCCCAGCATATGCCGGGTACTCATTTTACCAACCACAAATGGATGGAAGCCCGAGTGGACCTCGACCCCTTTTACCGGAGATTCGACTTCCTCCTTCCGTTGGAATCGAACTCCGGCCGTGAGCAGAGCTTCGGCTGCATTACAGCCGCTTACCACTCTGTGCCACGGAGTAGTGGCTGTCTAATATAAATTCTTAGATGCACCCATAAGTCCAACAATACCTGTTGCAACTAATAATAAGCCACACATATTATGATTGGTATGTGGCAATACCAATTCCCATGAGTGGGAATACTGGGACTTCCCCTTCCTTTCCTGCTCCTATCCCCACCCCCAATCTGTTCTGGAGGGTTCCCCAACCCAGGAGGAAGGAAAAGTTGAGCAAGTGGAAGTCCGTTCTGTTTATGGAGAGACACATTTGGATTTCATCTGTTGTTATCATGCTGCTGCATAAGGTGCTGCACAGTGAATTGAGTTCAAATGGACAGCTCCTGCCCACAATCCCACTTTTAAAAAATTTAACTGGGGATGTGGACGGAACACAAGATGAAAGGGATGCTAAATGTGGAATAGTGCTACCTATTCTGAGGTCTAGGAATGTTTTGCTGTTTGTTTGAGGCCCTCTCTTGGGGCAGTAGAACAGTTACTAGAAAATCAGTTGTTGGCCTAAACAAGCAATGTCACAAATTCTCAGGTGGTTGAACAGGAAATTAGTTTTTGAATGGAAATACCCTGTGATAGGCGACAATGCAGAGCAGCCTTGGCTGCTTTTCCAGTGTGTACCTGGTTGTGTTTTTCTATGTGAAGCTCCCAGGACGAAGGGCACTTTTAGTTGTCAGCGATTTCAGTGGCAGAGTACTAAGCACGTGCTTGGCTGCTCCATCCAAATGGATGCAATGTAAACCTGCTTAACCTTGGCTGAGTCAAGAATGTAATGCTTAAAATAAGAAATGGTTTTTCGTGCTGCTTAGAGTTCCCGAATATCTTGCTCAGCTGCTTTTTCTTTCTGCTCAAAACCACATAGAAGCATGATTTTTTTTAAAAGAAACAAGTGAATGGTTAATAGCAGAGCTGTGGAGTCGGAGTTGGAAGAAATTTTGGGTGGAGTCGGAGTCGGTAGAAATGTACCGACTCCGGCTTCAAAATAAATTTTGATTGACAATTTTTTAAAAATATAAATTCAGAATGTCAAAGAAGCTTTCCATGAAGTCAGCTGTAGTTGAGCATTTCACCATAACTCAAGATGGAAAACATTTTGTGACAGGACCCAGATGAAGACAAATGCTGTGATGTCAAGATCAGTGCATATTCAGGCAGCGATAAAAATGCTCCTATGAGAGCTTCCAATTTAAAAAGACATTTACAGCACTTTCCAGGGCTGTGGAATTGGAAGCAATTTTGGGCGGAGTCGAAGTCGGACAGTATCAAAATAGAGGAGTCAGAGTCGAAGGTTTGGCGTACCAACTTCACAGCCCTGGTTAATAGTCCATTATCTTTACTGCTACACCAACATAAAACAGCATCTTGGACATGTAGGTTTCAACTAAAAAATTTTTTAAATCCCATGTAATTTAGTTTGATTTTCATTTTGCATTCTCTGTTTGCATTGTGGCTGGAATCCCCTTATTGGATCACAGTGTTCATGAAAAATGATTTCATTAACCCCCTTAAACTTGAAGAATAAAAATCATTAAAGAAATGAACCCATGTGTAGAGGGGAACTGTTAGGGAAAGAATAATTTGAAAACCAGGCATTTAAGACATTGAAGAGAACAACACGAACAAAAAAATAACTCCCTCAGCATGGGACAGTTGACCTTATCAGGCTGCTGTAGTGTGGGAGGGGCAAGTTCAGCCAATCCAGGAATGGGAGTGTGATTATATGATTTCCTTCTTCCATATTTGGGTTAAAGGGATGAATTATCAAAGAAAATAATCCTTTCACATGATTGGAATGTTGGAAGATTCAGGACAGAGAGGGTATAGATTCACTAATAGGCAAAAAATCTTGCAGTTTAAGAACATACCTATAGCCAACAGATATTTCTATCAAATTTAAAAAGCAGGGAAGTTGGACAGCTATAGTGAATGCACCAGGGGAGCAGGAGACCTGACCTCCTCTCTGAGATATTGTACTGCCCTACAAATTTGTCAAAATGCAAACACAATTTGGGTTGGTCTTTCACAGTCCAATCCACTTCCTGTGTAGCTTGGAAGAATTTGGTAACATGTGCCTGCTCTCCTGGTGCATTAACTATAGCTGCCCAATTTCCCTGCTTTTTGAAAGTTTGATAGAAATATCTGTGGGCTATAGGTACATTCTTAAACTGCAAGGTTTTTTGCCTAGTAGTGAATTTCCGTGTTCTTTAGTCCAGGAGGTAAGAAATAGGATCCTGTGCAAGTTTGCTGAGAATGGATTGATCATTTGCATGCTTATTGAGTTCAGTAGGATTCACTTCCCTGCAATCATGCTTAGGATAGGTCAAACTGACCACAGGGGATGGGGAGGGAAGGAGGGGGAGGGGAGCAGGAGGGGGAGGGCAGGTTTGATCATCTGCATGTTTGAGTTCAGTGGGATTTACTCCTGTGCAATCATGCTTAGGATAGCTAAAACTGACCATGGGGAGGGAAGTCTGGAGTGGGCAGGGGAGGAGGAAGAAGGAAGAGGGGAGGAGAGGAAGAAGAGGAGAGGAAGGGAGAGGAGAACGGAGGGAGGGGAAAGGCAGGCCTGATAATTTGCATGCTTACTGAGTTCAATGGGGTTTACTCCTGTGCAATCATGGCTAGGATAGGTAAAACTGGCCATGGGGGAGGAGGAGGGGGAAGGGAGAGTAGAGGGAAGGAAGAAGGGGGAGAGGGGAGCAGAAGACGTGGGAGGAGGAAGGAGGGGATTTGGAGGGGAGGGGGAGGGGAAGGGAGGGGTTATCCTCTCTCCCATGCTATTTAACATCTATATAAAGCCGCTGGGAGCCATCATCAGGAGATTTGGGTTGCAGTGCCACCAATATGCGGATGACACTCAGCTCTATCTCTCATTTAAGTCCTCACCAGAGATGGCTGTGGATACCATTTTCAAGTGCCTGGAGTCCATAAGTGAATGGATGGCAGGAAATAGGCTGAAGCTGAACCCCGACAAGACCGAGGTACTGCTTGTGGGAGACAAGAGGGGGTTGGGTGATTTTGACCTGGTGCTAAATGGGGTAAGATTGCCCCTGAAGGACCAGGTTCGCAGCCTCGGGGTTGTTCTTGATTCCCAGCTGTCTATGGAGGCTCAGGTTTTGGCAGTGAGCCGGGCAGCTTGGTATCAATTACATCCAATACAGAGGCTGTGACCCTACCTCCCTGTTCATCTGCTCCCACGGGTGGTACATGCCCTGGTCTCCTCTTGCTTAGACTACTGTAATGCGCTCTACGTTGGGCTACCCTTGAAGACGGTCCGGAAACTACAGCTGGTACAGAATGCGGCGGCACGTTTGATTAAGAACAGCCGCCGCCGTGATCATATCACCCCAGTGCTAAAAGATCTGCACTGGTTACCAGTTGTTTACTGGGCTTAATTCAAGGTGTTGGTGTTAACCTTTAAAGCCTTACACTGTTTCGGTCCAGTTTATCTAAAGGAGCGCCTCCAGCATCATCAGATAGGCCGCCTGACGAGATCAGCCTCACAAGACCTTCTCTCGGTCCCGCCAGTCAAAACAGCTAGGCTGGTGTGGACCAGGGAGAGGGCATTTTCGGTTGTGGCCCCCACCCTCTGGAACTCTCTGCCTTATAACCTTTGCCATGCCCCCTCCATGACAGGCTTCTGCCGAGAATTGAAAACTTGGCTCTTTCAGCGGGCATACGGGACCTCTGAGTAACTTTAGTTTGACTCTGTAATGATGTGGGTGGGTTTGGATTAAGTAGAGTTGATATTGTTTTGTATTTATATGTTGTATTTTATTCTGTGTACGTCGCCTAGGGTGGCCGTTAATTCGGTCAGATAGGCGGCTTAGAAATAAAATTTTATTATTTTATTATTATTATTATTAAAGAAGAGAGAGGGAAGGGGCAAGAGGGAGGGGATAGGAGGGGAGGGCAGGTTTTTAACATTTGCATGCTTTTTGAGTTCAGTGGGATTTACTCCTGTGCAATCATGCTTAGGATAGGTGAAACTGACCTGGAGGAGGAGGGCAGGAAGGGGAGGGGAGGAGGAGGAGATTGGGTGGGTGGGCACTGAGCAGTGGGGTATCCCCTTTCCTTTCCAAAAAGAAAACACTGTGAACAGTATCATTCTTTTTCAGGGTTTCCCCCACCTTTTTATTCTACAGCAGGCACATGTAGCCTCCCACCCAAATTTAAACCAAAGCTGTCCCTGGCCACATCCACACCAGCCCTTTATTTCACTTTAGACAGTCATGGCTTCTCCCAAAAAATCCTGGGAAGTGTAGTTAGTGAAAGGTGCTGAGCATTGCTAGGAGACGCCCTCTCACAGATCTTCAGTCGGAGCGGCTGACTGTTAATCCACTCTTGCCACTGGAGCTCTTTCAGGGAGATAGGAGTCTCCTCTCAGCACCCTTCACAAACTACGCTTCCCAAGACAGCCATGACTGTCTGAAGTGAAATAAATGTCTGGCGTGGGTGTGGCCCCCTGATTAGGCAAGCCCAGCAGCTGTGAGTCTGGCTTTGAGTTCAAGCCAAAATTTCTTAAATTAATTAAAAACCAGCCAGGCTTTTTATTTTAACTTTTAAACTGCAAAAGACGAAGGTCAGAGTATTGGGCAAGATCAGTAATAGGATTACAGGCCCTCTGTGAACATGGCTGATTTTTAATTAATTTCAACAGATTATGAGAACTCTGACAGAAAAAAGTCCAACAGGGCTCTGGGTTTTTTCCTCTCTCTTTTTACACTTTGAACTCTTGGTTCTCTCTGATTTGTGTATCACCATGAAAATTAAGAGGGTTGTTAAGCACGCGTTTCTGAGTTCAGGACTATACATTTTGTAAGATTTTGTTTTGAAATGAGTTTATGGGAAGGATCAGAATGGCATGTGGGGGGTATTATTCAATTTAACATTGCGGAATGCGAAAAATTCGTGTTGACTATAGTATGTCGCCACTCCCGTGGCTGTGTAATACATTCGCTCTGGCCACCAGGTTGGACAATTTTTTAAAAAAAATCATGGATAATGGCTGCTAGTCATGATGGCTGTGTACTGCAGTGTTGGAAGGGTTGTGCCTCTCAGTACCAGTTGCTAAGGAGCACAGTTGGGGAGCGTCCTTTTGTGCTCAGCTCCTGCTCGTGGGATCTTGTTGGCCATAGTGAGCACAGGATGGTGGACTAGATGGGCCTTTGGTCTGATCTGACAGGGTTGCCCTTAGTATGAAGGGGCACAGGCAGTGCATAATTAACATGGATTTCACAATTGCAAGAGGTGGCAATGGCCTAAGCCCTCTTTGGGTATTGTTACAACACAAGTAGAAAAGGGCTGGAGGCTTTAACACTGCCCCCATCGCCATGCAGCTCCTTCTGGCTTTCCAGTGTTTAGTTATGATGTCTGCAGCAGGGAGCCTTTTCTACTCACGGAGGCTCCCTGTGGAAGATCAGAAGTTGTTAATCACACGGGGAGCCTACTGCTGATGTCACACTAGAACAGGAAAAGCTGGCAGGAGCAGGCAACAATGCGGCCCTTTTCTACTTCTGTTTCCCCTTCACGGCTGTAACATGTGAAGAGAGTTCTAGGCAGTTTAAGAGGAGGAAAGGTTAGACATTGGTCTGTCAGTGATTGTGAACTATAGATTATTAGCAAAAAGGGACCTTCAGATTCATCTTAATTCTCCAACCTGGGATGGGCATCTCTGGAGTTGGACTGCTGCCTTCACACCCTTCTCGTGGACTTCTTGAAAGCATCTATCTGGCCACTCTTGGGAACAGAATACTGAACCAGATGGCCCCTTGGTCTATTCCAGAAGGGCCCTTCTTTTTACATTGTTTGCTACTCCTTTGAGAAGAATTATGATCCCACATGTGTCGGAAAGTTCATATCAGACCAGAATCTCATGCGTCTGAGTACCCTTTGCAAAAGAAGTGTTTGAAAACAAAACTTAAGGCTCTTAACCTGGGAACCTAATCCAGTGCTGCTTTGGACTGTGTGAAATAATAGTAATGTCTTTGAGCATATACAAAGTGCAGTTTGAGAGCAACCGTAGGAGAGACATGGCTCTATATAATATTTGTGATGTGTGCAATAAAGCCAGGAACAAAGGAAGCTGTTTAATACCTAGCGAGACCATTTAGCTAACTGCTGTCTACACTGACTGGTAGCAGCTTTGTAGGATTTCAGATCTCAACCCTACCTGGAGATGCTGGGGATTGAACCTGGGATCTTTTGCATGCACAGGTAGTGTTCTGCCACTGAGCTACAGCCTCCTTAAAGTAGTCCGTGACTACTTGGGTTTCTGATGACCTCTGTGCCTGACACTTAGATGTGGTGTACAGTATTAGCTTGATTGGGGGGGGGGGGTTGTGCTGGAAAAAAATGCACTGATACACCAAGCCTAGTCAGTCATGCTCAACTATTTCTTGTTTAGAGTAAGAGCTAAATCAGAACTGTTCTTAAATGATCTTTAATGGATTTAAAGTTGCTGTGAGTTCACAGAGAAGCATTAATTAACATTGCTGTAGACGCAAAATACTGTTCAGCCATCACTGTTGCAAACCTTCATCAGGCAATCTCTTTGTGTGTTTCAGTAATCACCTTGGAAAGAGCCTACAGCTTTTGATGGACAGAGTGGATGAGATGAGCCAGGATATTGTAAAACACAACACCTATCTAAGGAACACCAGCAAGCAGCAGCAACAGAAACATCAGGTTGGTTTTGGGGATAGTCCAAATCACATCAGTTTGGGGTGAAACAACATAGGATGCGGGTTATGTAAATGTACTGCCTTCAAGTCGATTCCAACTTATGGCGACGCTATGAATAGGGTTTTCATGAGGCTGAGAGGCAGTGACTGGCCCAAGGTCACCCAGCGAGCTTCATGGCTATTTGGGGATTTGAACCCTGGTCTTCCAGGTCATAGTCCAACACCTAAACCACTACACCACACTGCCTCTCTTGCGGCTTCTGTAACAGGATGCAAATTGCAAGATCTTTTTATCGCATCTCCTAAATACACAATCTGATCTATCTTAGACGCTCATTACATGCAAAGCATGGGCTGAGCTATGGCTCTTTCCAGCGTCTTCATTTACCAGTATAAATCTGCAGGGGCAAATTTATGAGAAGATTTTAGAGATGTAAAAACTGATTTGAAGGGGGGGGGAGATCCAGGACTGTTACCCCATCAGTTATTGCTTAACTTATAATTGCTGCAGATGGAGTGCATTGCACCATACTCAGTCTGTTTGTTATTGAGATTGAGAACAGTTCTGTGTAAGAGCAAGCAATTTTGGTACACAATGCACCTACTCAATGCAAACTACAAAAATAAATGTATCTGATATCCATCTTCTCTTTCCCCAGTTCCTTTTCACTTTCATATTGTCTGAGATACAGATCTTTAAGCTCTTATTTGCTAACATTTTCTAAATCTGGATGTGTTTTGGTTCTGCTATCAAGCAGTAAATGTCACCAGGCATTCGTTTGCTCAACAGTCAGAGGCTTAAGTATTCCAGTGACATTGGTTTCTGAAATGTTTGCCATTTGAGTAAGAAAAACTAGCAGAGGCTCTTCTCCCATTTGTGAAGATTGAGTGAACCATTTATGAGTTTTCTGTACCCTTTGCTCACCTACAATATTAGCTCTGTTCCTTTAGATTATTGAGAATAAATGTTTTACTGCCTTGTATTCTTTGCTGCAACTTGCTTCATTTTTTCATCTCAATAAGCAGGTTAAGGTGTGTTGAAAATGATGCTGAAAAAGTCCTACTACATTCATGCTTTGAATCAGGGGTTCCCAAACTATGGTGCACGGACCACCAGCAGTCCATGAGCTTCATTCAGGTGGTCTGTCTGTGAAGAACAGCGGGAGCAGCAGCTGTGAATAGCCAGCACGGCGCATTAAATAGGCTTATTAACTTTTGATTGTACTTTTGTTGCTTCTCTTCTTTACTGTATTTATATTCTGTGGAATTCAAATTGTAATACAATAAAATACATAATTAAATAACAAAAGCAGGAAAATACAATTAAAGATCATACAGCACCTAGCACAGTGCATTGCAATTGTTACAACACGGCTTGGGACCACAATACCTGATGGAACGCCTCTCCCAATATGAACCCACCCGTACACTACGTTCAAGATCAGAGGCCCTCCTCCGGGTGCCTACTCCGAGGGAAGCTCGGAGGATGGCAACAAGGGAGAGGGCCTTCTCAGTGGTGGCCTCCAAATTATGGAATGATTTTGCCTGGCGCCAACACTGTTATATTTTCGGCACCAGGTCAAGACTTTCCTCTTCTCCCAGGCATTTTAGCATGTGTTTTATACTGTTTAAATTTTTAAATTGTGTTTTAAATTGTTTTTATAAGATCTGTTTTAAATTGTATTTGTTTTAATGTTTTTAGTTACTGTAAACCGCCCAGAGAGCTTCAGCTATGGGGCGGTATACAAGTATAATAAAATAAATAAATAAACAGGCGGAAAAATCATTAAGGGATCCACCAAGATTCTCAGCAATTTTCTACAGATCTGTGGAGGGAGGTAGGAAGTTGGGAACTACTGCTTTAAATACCTCAAACTAGCACAGTTGCTCAGGCTGCTCCAAACAGGTGGCAAACAGTACCTCTTTCCCCTCCTCCCTACAACCTTACTGAGAGGCAAGGATCTTGGGGGACTATGTATGGTTTTTTGGCTTTTTTTTTTTCATTGTCCCTCTCCTCCTCCAGTGTTAATCCTAATGTTTTGCCTCTTAACCCAGTACTTCATGCTGCAAGTTCCAAAACCAGGGAGTTAGAAAACAGAGTTCAGAAAAATTGGATGGACTTTAAATTTTCACCTAAATGTCTTCTGAACTTTTGGGAATCCATTTTTAATTCGGGAAGCCCAGATTCTGCTTTTGAACTTCTCCGAATCTTGAGAGCTTGGACAGTCGTTCTGAAGACTTCTAGGACATGGTAGCCTCTTTTTAACATACACACTGTGTCCCATAGTGCTACAGAAGCATCTGGGACCATGCCAGGTTGTAGTTAAGCTCCCAGTCCTGCAGCATCTAATTATAAAAATTTAGGCAATGGACTTCCTATCTTTCCTCCCCCCTCCCCCCAAAAATCCAGTTTATTTTAAATCTCTAGTTTGGAAAGTTGAAAATCTATAGACCACATTGTTGATTTGGGTGGGATAGATGGATCACCCAGTGGAAGAAGGATTGAAATTTCCTTGTTCCTTAGCCCCCAAAATGGGACAGGACCCACCTCATTTTGAAGCCTGACAGCAATTTATAAAATGCTTATACCAGGAAAATGTATGTAAAGGTAGCTTCTTAGACTTCTTCCAATTAACTCTTGGGGTTCCTTTTGGATAAGAGAGTCTCGTCTTATAAGAGAGTTTGTCTTTCCTGTCCTTTTTCCAGTACCAGCAAAGACGTCAGCAAGAGAACTTGCAGCGTCAAAGTAGGGGAGAGCCACCCCTCCCCGAGGAGGACATAAACAAATTGTTCAAACCGCCCCAGCCACCTCCCAGGATGGACTCGCTGTTGATTGCAGGTAAACCCTTCTGTTTTTTGTATCTCTTGTCCTTTATTTTCTGCATGACATGGAAGCAAAAACAGAAGCAGTTTCTTTTTGATGACTCTTCAAAGGCCTTGTGGACTACTGCTTTTTTTGAGTAACACTTTCATGAACTTCAAGGAAATCTGATGCAACATTGGCCAGCAAGTTCTGCCTTTAATGTCAGCTGCTCCTAATCCAAAAGCCAGCGTGTCTGACGGCTCTATGTTGTTTTGGTTATATCCTTGCCCATCTTCCATGGAACTCCAGCCATCATGCATAGGGTGTCCCAGCCAGCAAGGGACTTCATCTTGTGCCTTCCTACTGTGTCCTACAACTGTGCAACTTGAGTTTTAATTTCAAACTGGTGGTCCCAACCTGCTGTGAGATTTTCAGACCTGGCTGTCCCCATGCTGACCTTCCTTACAGAAGGATGCAAAGCTGTTGTATTAATAATAATTCCCTGGGCTGCCCTCCCTGAACTTGAGCTAATTAGTTGTGCCTGTAGTGTTTGGGATTAAAAGCAGCTCCATATTTTTCTCTTTCTGTCCAAGGTGACTGAAGTGATAAATGAGGTACACAAGTATTGTGTGGGTTTCTTTCTTTGATACTTTTTGCCTTTGGAAAGAGGCACTCAAACCTAGGCTCAAGGCAGAAGGATAGACAATGCACTGTGAAATGGAGAGCTGGTAAACAGACAAGGCGAGAAACCTTTTTCATGCTTCAGAAACATGGGCATTTTGCTATTAATTGCATCAGTAGCTTGAGACCTATTCACAGAACATCCAGATGTTTTCAGCTTCATCCTAAGTGGGTTCAGGAGCAGGAGCTAAAGATGTCACGTTGATAACAAAATTTGGAACGAAATTTTACATGCTCAGGAAATGCTGCTGCTCACATTGTCTTTATGAACAGCATACAACGTAAAGGTTTTATAGCACAATTTATTTTATTTATTTATTATTTGATTTATATCCCACCCTTCCTCCCAGCAGGAGCCCAGGGCAGCAAACAAAAGCACTAAAAACACTTTAAAACATCATAAAAACAGACCTTAAAATATATTAAAACAAAACAACTTTAAAAACATTTTTTAAAAAGCTTTAAAGGCATCTTTTAAAAAGGGTTAAAAAAACATTGTTTTTAAAAAAAGGTTTAAAAAAATTAAAAAGCAATTCCAACACAGACGCAGACTGGGATTTAAAAATCTCCTCCCTTTTTTTGTGAATGGCTATATTTGAATTCTGGTCATGAATTCTCCCAGCAGCTCAGCGCTTGTTAAAGAAAAAGGACATCCTGATGAAGTGTTCTCACTTTTTCAGTTACATTTTGATGATGTCTGTGTTCTGGTGGGTTATACTTCAGCCATCTTCCAGAGTTAGGGCAAGGAGAAGTCTATTTGAGCTCTAACAGCCTTCAGCCAAAATGCTTTTCTTTTTAGCAGAGTCAGGAAAAGAACTGAAAGCATTCACTATATTAATGCATGCAGAATTAAGTCGAGGATCAAAGCTGAAACTTAGATGGCTTTGTCTCTAAGGCATTTAACAACTTTTTAAAGTAGAACATTAAAATGAAAGTGTGTTGGTCTTCCAAGCAGTTCTAATTTTGATAATCTAACTTTGTCTGTTTTTGCTCTTCCCGACTAGCTGAGGAAATAATGAATTTACAGTTTTTCAAATTTACCTCTCTCTTCCCCATTCCCCCTTTTTTGTTTGTTTTGCAGGTCAAATTAATACTTATAGCCAGAATATTAAGGAGTTCACTGCACAGAACCTGGGCAAACTCTTCATGGCTGAAGCACTTCAAGAGCACAACAACTAGGGAGGAAGATGAAGTGCTTGTCATCTCTTGCCCAAAGAGGAGATGCGCAGAATCTCAGCTCCTTTTTGCTTAAGACATTTTCCGTTGCTCATTGCAAAATGAACCGTGAACCAGACTCTCATGTGTTTTGAGTAGAATTATCCCTCTTCTAAAGAAAGAGAAAAAAATAAAGACCAATTTTAAACTTTTTAGCATGTGCTTATTGACTGTTGGAATGCTATCTCCAGCTTTTTATATACCACTGACTGTAATTCGCACGCTAGTGTTTTAGCTAACAGATTACTTAAACTTGCCCTTGCAATAGGAAAACACTTTCCCGTGTGCACCAACAAAGGTGGTTGAACAGAAGAAATGTTCTCTCTTGGTAGAGGTACCCTACTTCTGAATTAGATTTCCCAATTTGCATTTTTAAAATCCATGCTAGAAAGGGCTCCAATCCAAAGTGTAAGGGCCAACCAGATATAATGTTGGTAGAGATCTGTGAACTGGATCTCCTGTGATTTTTTTTTTTTAATGGTACATGCATGGGTGAGGCCCCAGTTCAGATCAGGGCTGAAGGAGGCATGTTATTTCTTTGCTTCTGTGGAAAGAAATATACAGATATCCATTTGCTATCTGCAGGTTTTCTCCCATGGGACAAATAGCTTTTTTAGGGGCCATCAGGAAAATCGTACTGGAAGAAAAAGCTAGCCCCCACCTCAGCACCACAGCCTCAGTAATTTGTCTCTTCCCCCTACAGCCCGGCTGCATTTACTATTTTTTTAAAAAAACGTGGGATATTGGATCCTATCTGATTTTTGGCCAAGATGTGGGACTTACAACAGGCTCTTCTAGTAGATACAATGGCTCTCGCCAGCTGTTTTCTGGCTGTTGCTATGGTCATTTTTTAAAACACACAAATAGGCTAAATGTCATAAGTGGCTTTTACCACTTGAGAGTTCCCACTTAAGCAAATATCTTTCTTCCCAGTGGTTAAGGGGGGGGAAATTAACAAAATTGTAAAGGCTATAGTTGGGGACTTTTCTCCCCAAAAGCCAGTCCCCTGAAAGGGTTAGGGTGGATAATTACAGCAGCAAAATTATTCAGTGTGTTTCAGTGTTCATTTGTTACCAGGTTATTTTGGATTGGGATGTTATGTATTTCACATTGGGGATATAAAGGGTGCTTTTACTGTCGGCCAAAAATATCAAAAGAGGGTTAATTCAAATTACCCTGAAAGGGACAACCACATGGAGTAGGGGGAGGCAGTAAGTAGCTTCGTTAAGCGAGTGTTAAATCCAGTTGTCAGGATGGAAACTCCCCCCCCCCACATATCTCCCCAGCATTTAACTTAAGAGATTGTTCACATTATGTAAATATATATGCATATAGTGTGCAAACCTCAGGCACTTGGCAAAGTGTCAAAACAGGCCATGGTATTTCAAAGTTCAGAGTGCTCTTGCGTGAATTGTTTCTACAGTCTGCTTATCTAAACTCTTGAATCTGATTAAATATCCTGTTACACTGCACAATACACCACTCTTGAACACCGCATTCTACAGAAATTACGTCCAGAAACCTTGAGCTAAATTGTTATATATTTGGCAAGGAATTAAAGCTTTTATAATAGAAAACCAAACGCTTTAGCAGACAAGAGGAGTTAAGAACTAGAAGGACTCTTATCAAGGCAGAGACATGAGTTGTAGTCTTCAGGGTTTCTGAAGAAAAGCACAGGGAGGCCACCATACCTATGGAACCTTGGATCTAATTAAACAATCTGTGTCTTAAGATCTGTAACAGCTTGTTTTGTTTTTTTAGCTGCATATTTGTTTTACTCCTGAGACTTGCCTTCAGAAAACCATAAAAAAGAATGTCATATTTTTGCAGCCATATCCAATGCGGTGCCCTCCAGTCCTTGCTGGACTACAGCTCCCATCATCCCTGACAGTTAGTCATGCTGGCTGGGGCTGACAGGAAATGGGAGTCCAACAACATCCTGGAAGAATGATCTCTGAAGCACAGTGAGATAGCCACCACACTCAGCAGATGTTAAGGGTAGAGAGCTACATTAAGAGCTCTGTGTGCCATTTAGCCAGACCTGCACCTTCTGGCCTAGCCTGTTGCCCTCAGGAGTAGTAGAAGACACCCACTTACTGCAACTGTTGACGTCTATTTAAACAGCCCTGTCAGTTTCTGTATGCACAGGGATGGGGGGGTGCCATTTTGTCTTTCAACCCAGGCAACATAATACATTGGCTGTTCCTGATGCCTTTGGGGAAATAGCCGTGAAACTGGCTTGCATCCCATCAGCCCCAACTTGACCCATGAGTCTTGAAATCGATATCAATGCAAAACAACATTGGACGCAGCCCTTATGGGAAGGCAAACAAGCACAGTCATCTGCAGGGTAAATGAAGTGATTCGAGCCTGGTGTTAATCAGCCATGGTGAATTGACTTTAAATATGATACACAATCTGATACACTTAAATGATTGCCTTCACCAGGGAGATCAGTACTCCAGGCCGCACAATGAGGCTAAAATAAAGGAATAATGTTTGTGGACCTGGTATGCTGGAAACCGAGTCCTAGAGCAATCAAGGAGGCAGGGGTGTGTAGAAACTTTGGCCCTCCAGATGTTGCTGGACTACAACTCACATCAGCCTTGACCATTGGTTATGCTGGTTGGGGCTGATGGGGGTTGTAGTTGAGCTACCACTGGAGGGCCAAACGGTTCCCCACACCTGCTTTAGGGCTTGCAATGCCAACGTGAGCACTTTGAATTGAGCGTGGAAACAAACTGGGCACCAATGTTAGTGTTTTAGACAAATCTAAATGGAGCTTCAGCCAGTAATCTGGTCACTGCAATTTGGACCAGTTTGAAGTTTCTGAGTTGCCTTCAAGGGCAGCCCCATGCAGAGTTAGGCTAATGGGAGATTACGAAGGTCCAGTCATGTAATTAATAAATATTCTGCCCTTCCTCCCAAAGGAGCTCAGAGTGGCAAACAAAACACTAAAGTATCTTACCTATCTACTCCTGTGGCTGTGTTAAATAGGGAGTTGGCCTGTATGCAGTGCTGTAACTGCTGGGTGGCAGCGGAGTTTCAAAATAGGCTGTACAAGCTACATTGTTGTTATGTGCCTCCAAGTCGACTACAACTTATGGCGACCCTATGAATCAGCGACCTCCAAGAGCATCTGTCATGAACCACCCTGTTCAGATCTAATTTGTTTAAATTCGTATGGTCTTCGCAGTGACTTTGCTGCTGGGAGTTCATTGCATCTGGAAATCGTTACGTTTTTAGTGGTTCCCAGCATAGCAGGACCACTGGATCACCCTGCCCATGTGTCTGCACCGTTGTGAATGTGAAAGGCCAAGCATGCCAGCCTACTAGAGTCTTCCAAAGGTCTCCCCAAAGTACTAGCTCACTTTCAGCATGAACGTAAATTCAGTCTCGACAGTTTTATTGATGCACTGAAGATGAAATCCCATCCATACGGCTGTAAATACTGGGTGTTTTGGTATAACATTCACAGAGTATTACTTATATTAATGGGGAATGCATTTGTTTGAAAGCCTAATGCATCATGCAAAGCTTAGATGGATCTGCAAAGCAAGGAGGCTGCTTAAACGAAAAGTCAAAATCTAAATTCTTACTGCAGGCATTTGCTTTTCTGGTTGTGAATTACCAAGTATATGGGCCTTTCACTTTGTTTTTAATAGACAAGTGTATGTTTTAATTCCTTTTTTTGTTTTACTTGATGTGTCATTAATACCATTGTAAAAAAGTAATTTGATCATTTTTTCCACATTCAAAGACCTCTTTTAACAACTTGGGCTAGCACCCAATTCACTTTATCGCTAATAATCTTATACCAAAGCTTGTTAACACCCAGCTCTTCCCTTACCTTGAGTGCTAATAACTACGGCAGCTAGCAAAGAAAGCCCCACCCTTTTCAAAAAAACATAACTCCTAATGGAAAATGCAGGAATGGAATGCAATCAAATAGTGGAACTAGCTTCCAGCTCTGATAGTATCCTGCAGTTTTCTGCATGTTTTCAAGTTGTTCTTGCAGCAACTGTTTGGATAGCTTGACATAAACATAGACTCTTAGGGGCCCTCCAGATGTCTTTTTTATTGGACATTAATAATGATTTGTGCTCATGATGCTATCAGGGCAGTCATATGCAATCCAGCTTTCATCACCCTTTGTGCCTACAAACATTTTGCGTGGTCAACCAGCTTCATTTCCCAGAATTCCCTGTGAAGAGGGGCTGACTGTTAAACCATTCTGAAAACTGGAGCTCTGTTAGGGGAATAGAGGTCTCCTAACAACTCTCAGCGCCCTTTACAAACTACAGTCCACAGAATTCTTGGGGGGGGAAGCCATGATGGTTAAAAGTGGCATGATGCTGCATTAAATGGGGCCCATGTTGCAGTACGTACGCACACACAAAACACCACTCTGGAGGGGCACATACAATTGGAAGGTACCTTGAGGGCTATCTAGCCCAGCCCCCAGCAAAATGCAGCGATCTGCAGCACTCCAGCCTCTTTTTAAATATTTCCAGTGAAGGAGAGCACACCTCCTCGTGAGGAAGTTTGTTTACACTGCCAAAAAGCTCCTACTGTTAGGGAGGTTCTCCTAATGTGTAGCCAAAATCTGCTTCCTTGCAATTTGCACCTGTTCTAGTCCTGCTCTCTTGATCATCCAGCTCTACGTGGTAAAGCGGGCCAGTTTAATTTTTCAAAAGGGTGTGAGGGATGGACAACTATCAGTGGCGGCTGGTGACCATTGGGACTGGTGGAACAGAAGACAGGGAGGCCAACAGTAGGTGGAGCCAGAGCCAATGAGAGGCAGAGCCAAATCATTCTAGTTTTGTCTCCCTTCGCCTCCCAGCTGAGTTCTGCAAGGTCAACACTGAGACTGAGGAGGAGGAATCTGCCAGGCAGTGCCACCTCCTGGCCTGGTTGTAAGTAAGAAGACAGGCAGGTGAGAGATAGATGAGGGCAGACCAAAGTTGGTAGGGCAGCACCCCAGTAGCCCTAATGGACCAGCCTCCACTGACAACTATGGTATTCTGAGCACTGTCTTGGTCAGTTATGAACCCCAAGATTTCTGACAAAACTCATGGGAGATGATCAAGGCACTTGCTTACCTTGACTTGCACTTCCTTTGTCATGAATTTAAGAGCCCCATTGGGAAGAGGCCAAACTCAAAGGGGTGGCGCATCTGTTCTTTCCATGCAGAAGGTTCCAGGTTTAATCCTTGACAGTTCCAGTTAAAGGTCCTGGGAAAGAGAGACCTTGGCAAGCTACGGCCAGAGTATTGGGCTAATGGACCAGCTCGTTTGACTCCGGTGAGGCAGCTTTTATCTGCCACGCATTGAGCCAATTAAGGTATTAGAATGAGGTTGAAAAATTCTGCACTTCAAGACTGCAGGTGGTGGGTCATATTTTTAATGCCTCCCACATCAAAATAAACTATTTTGTCCTGGATGTAGGAAAAATTAGAGACTGAATGAGAGGGTGACCCAGATTCCCCTGATGGGGTATACTATACTTACCCCTTCATGCTAAGTCCCCATAGATACAGTCCAGCCTTCCAACCACCCTCCCTTCTCTTTCCTTCCCTTTGATTGGAAGAAACCCAGTTGCAGTCTTGCATTAAGAGCCTTGCCTTCAGCCATATAGAACCTTGTTAATAGGCCAGTCAAGTAGCTAATGCCGTGTAAAGTCTGAGGATCCAATCAACAGCACACAAAGACTGCAATCCTGCACACCAGGGGCGGGGAAACCTTTTCAACTGGGAGTGCCACATTCCTTATGGGTAAACTTCGAGAGGCCATGTGCAAGCGGTGGCCAGGGCCCTTAGGCAAAAGTGGTCCGAGCAACAGACGTGACTCTTCGTGCCATGGGCTATGTTCCAGCCACACACAAGCCGGAGTTTATGCGCCCACACCGCCATCAAGATCCCCCAGGGCCGGATAGAAAGACCTGGAAGGCCTCAGGTGTCTCACCCCTGCTATACACACTTATATTAGAGTAAGCTCCATTTAACTCAATGGGACTTGCTTCTAAGTAGCCATACCTAGGACTGTGCTGTAAATTACAAAATAGCGGGAGGGTTTTGTCTTCGTCATTGTTGCAATATGGGGAGCATTCAGGAAGAGCTTGCGGTACAATAGTCAAAAACTCCAGCCCCTGTATCTGAGAACATCTCATTATAAACCCCTTTCTAATGTTAGCTTTTGGTCCAGTAGCCGCTACAGAATAGCTCCTCCATATACCGTGAACGTAGCCAGTCTGCCTGCCCCGGTCCTGTGGCACCTGCCTGCCCGCCCCATCTACCTTTCCCATTGCTTCATGTCAATTCCCTGTGCGCTTCATACGAATGGCTACCATCAACCACGATGGTGGCAGGGGCTTCCCTAAGGGGCTGATGCCCCCATCGCCATCTTGGTTGATGGCAAACATGGATACTATGCTATGAGTGCATATGCATGCCATCAACCATGATGGTGGCAGGGGCATCAGCCCCTTAGTGAAGCCTCCACCACCACCTTGATTGATGCCAGGTATGTGTGTGACATGCACAACATTCACGACAATGAGAAAGGTAGGTGGGGCATGTGGACGGGTGTGGCGGGCCCACGAGGTCTGTATGGGGGGCCCTGGGAGCTCCCTCTTTGTGATCAGTGGCAGGGTTGGGAGTCAACTCTGCTGCAGATCGCAGAATGGGAGCGCTACCCTCCCACCCTAAGGAGGGGACCGTCAGAGGCCCTCTTGAGTTGCAGGGGCCCTTGGCCAGGGCCTAACCGGACCACCCTCTGGCACCAGCCCTGAACGTAGCCTTTGAAGTGCGGGGGCATGTGGGAAGATCCTGCTTTGCTGCTCTTCCTCACACTTATACCACCCCATCCTGAAACTGGGCAACTAGGGTTGCCAGGCTCAGGGCCCGAGACTGATCCTGTATATTTAGGAGAAGAGAAAGTCAGCCAAGTGCAGGTGTTCTTGCAACTCTGTAATGGGAAAAACCACAAGGTGGAATTCTCCCTTCCCCTTGCACAACTTTTAAAGATACAGAAGACTTCTTGGAGGCCAGACCTGGCAACCAAGAGGTCTTCTGTACCTTTAAAAGTTGTGCAGGGGAAAGGGAGAATTCCACCTTGTGGTTTTTCCTATTACAGTGTTGCAAGAACACCTGCACTTGGCTGACTTTCTCTTCTCCTAAAAATATAGGATCAGTCTCAGGCCTTGAGCCTGGCAACCCTGTGGGCAACACAGGCAGAGGAGTAAGAGTAAGGGGGAATGGTCATAGCTCAGTGGTAGAGCATCTGCTTTGCATGCAGAAGGTCCCCGTTTCAATCCCTGGCATCTCTAGGCAGGGATGTGAAAGACTCCTTGTCTGAAACCCTGGAAAGTTGCTGCCAATCAGCGTACACAACCCTGAGCTGGACAGACAATAATCTGCCTTAATGTAAGGCAGCTACTGTTGTTATTAAGTATATTTATTAGCCACTTTTTTCCAAATTTTAACTCAAGATGACTTATAGCATGAAAAACGGATATAAACACAAGAACAAGAACATCCTAAAATACTCGACTACATAAAAACAAAATCCAACTCTTTCCCACCTGCCTAAAAACAAGCAGAACATTAAACTCCATATGTTCCTATGCAGTGTGAGATATTCCCATGTGTACTGGGAGCTTCTAGATATACATTTATTTAAATAATAATAAATAATAGTAATGGAGAGGAATGGTTGAAGAATTCACCCTTTGCAAACTGAATTTCATACTATTCCAAATTTTGTGATGCAATCTTGGCTCAATAAGCTTATCAAAACAAGTTAAGAAATGTGTGTGTTTTGAAAGAAAACACTCAAAAATCTGTATTTAAATACAAATTTTCCTTTTTTAAAAATTACTGATTAATGAGGAAATGGCGGTTTGAAGGAGCACATGCAAAATTAACACAGACTTTAAACAGACATCTGTCCATCACTATTTCCAACAAGGGTAATGAGGGATAAAATGCTCTTTGTTTTTTTCCATACTTTTTTTTTAAAATCATTTCACTTTGGGGGCTAATTTTTAGCTAACATTTACATCTGCAGAGAGAGATACACCTTTCCTTCTTAACTTAATCCATTCTCTCTAGATCTCTGGGTAAGGAAAGAAAGTTTTCCTTCAGGGCATCTGCAGTCAACAGCATAATGCTGAATACTGTTGGATTTTCAAAAGCTAATAGCATCATGGAAAAGGAGGTGACTTGCCAGCCATTTCAAATGGGAAATTAGAAGCTGTTGATGCTCAGCTATCCCTTGGGGGTGCTCCTACAAATTTCTGGCTGACCTGATAGCAGCTCTTTTCATTAGCTGGTGCAAGCATTGTGAAGCCAGGATAGAGTCTGCAAGGGGTCAGTCACTTTAGGAAGAATTGTGAAAAATATTTATTAGCAAGGAACCTTGAAGAATTCTCTCAAATAGGGATGAATAAAAGACATGAATTACTAGATCATGGAGGCTAAAGGCCCATTACACATGAAATAAGCAACTCTGTCTTTAATGAGGTTGTAACCCTGGATTTATTAGACTCATTTCGCACAGAGGACTTTAGGTGCACAAGTCCCATTAGCACTAATAGGACGTGCACAATTAAAGCCCTACTCACAGTGGGAGAGATGAGGATTTATCCCCCAGGACTTGGAAGCAACTGTACCTCAAAAGGCTCAAATGTCCAACACAGCTGAACACCCCTAGCAGTCACTGGGCAATACAAACTTATGGGGCTCACTTGCTTTCCTCCCATGGTTAATGTGCATGATGCACACCCTTTCTCAACCTGGTGTCCTTCAGAGGTTTTAGAGCAAAAAATAAAATATTTTTAAAAATCCCATACTGCACTGGCTTGGGCTGGTAGAAGTTGTAGCCCAAAACAGTATGGTGGGCACCAAGTTGGAGAAGGCAATGCTAGCATTTCACAAGAGAACAGGGACATCCTGATGTACTTGAATCATTTCAAGGAAGGATCACAGCTTGAGCCTCCACTCTCCTCCTATTTACACCAAGGGTGGCTGACCTCTGACCTCCAGACTCAGCTCCCATCAGTCCCAGCCAACATGGTTAATGTTTAAGGATGACGGGAGCAGAGCTTGGAAAAGTTACTTTTTTTTCAACTACAACTCCCATCAGCCCCAGCCAGCATGGCCACTGGATTGGGCTGATGGGAGATGTAGTTCAAAAAAGTTACTTTTCCAAGCTCTGGATGGGAGTTGTAATCCAACAACATCTCGATGGCCATGGGGCAGTCTCCCTTGATTTACCCTGCACTAAGGTCTGCAGCAGACCAAAAGACAAAATAAGGACAATGAATTGCATACCTGATAAGAGGAACCGATCCTGCGAAGGCCCGTGAGAGTGTAGAACTGTTTAAGCAGTTTCTCCAAAATAAATATTGCTGTCCTGTATCATCCAACCCGGTCTTGTCGATTCAGCATTTATCCATCTAGGTCAGTTTTGTCTACTCTGATGGGCAGCAGCTCTCTGGTATCTCAGACAGAGGACTTTCCCATCACTGGTCCTTTTAGTTGGAGATACCAGGGGTTGAACTTGGGACCTTCTGCACGTGCAGAATTTGCTCTACCACTGAGCTGCAGTCACTCAAAGGGTGATGGAAAAAGTGATCTTTTAAGTTTGGTCAAAGTGGCGTGAGGAGTCACACTAGCTGCATTCAGAGAAATCTTTGTCCCCTCCAGGGTAGCAAACATGTGAAGAATGTACTTCCACCAGATTAAATGGTTATTCTGTCTTCATGCTATAGCACCCTGCAAAACAAAATGATCTTATTGGCTCCCAACATGATTGGTTTAAAAAAAGAAAAGTGCACCAAAATGTGCATTTTACTAGGAAAAAATACCTGCACTGCATTTTAAGGGAAGAATGTACAAAATGCAAAAAAAAAAGTGTACTTCAAGGGAAATTGCATACAGTCCATGGATGCGGATTTTCCAGAAAAAAATGAATTTTGACATTTTGAATGCAAACGAGGGTAATCTGGGTAATCTACATAGAGAAATATAAACTGAAAAAATTTCTGGTACCCTAGATAGAAATCTAATTTAGCATGTTTTATTTGTCTTGAATTTAGTAAACAAATCTAAAAACATTGAAACTGCCAAGCTTGCCTAATATCGTATTTGCAATTGGCATCCATTCGTTGTTACTAATGGAAAAATTTCCACAGAAATGTACAGCACTGAAAAAATTTCCACCTGACCTTGCTGGCTTATCAAAATATACATTTAAATACATAATCTTTTTAGAAAAATACATTGTGAAAATAAAATAATAAATAGAAATTAGATGACTGCAATGCACTCTACGTGGGGCTGCCTTTGAAGGTGGTTCGGAAAATGCAGCTTGTGCAAAATGCAGCGGCCAGATTGGTAACAGGGACCAGACGGTCCGAACATATAAAACCGATTCTGGCCCGCTTGCACTGGCTGCCTTTATGTTTCCGAGCTCAATTCAAGGTGCTGGTTTTCACCTGTAAAGCCTTACATGGCTTGGGACCACAATACCTCATGGAACGCCTCTCCCGATACGAACCCACCCATACACTACATTCAAGATCAAAGGGTCTCCTCCGGGTGCCTACTCCGAGGGAAGCTCGGAGAATGGCAACAAGGGAGAGGGCCTTCTTAGTGGTGGCCCCCAAATTATGGAATTATTATCATGGAACGAGGTGCGCCTGGCACCAACACTGTTGTCTCTTCGGCGGCAGGTCAAGACTTTCCTCTTCTCCCAGGCATTTTAGCATGTTTTTTAATTTTTTTTTTAAGTGTCTTTAAATTCGTATATTTATGTATTTGTTTTTAATGCTTTAATTGTTGTAAACTGCCCAGAGAGCTTCGGCTATGGGGCGGTATACAAATGTAAATAATAATAATAATAATAATAATAATAAAAATAATATGCATTAAGAGGTTGTTCATTTTTTAAAAAATAAATCATTAGAAAGGAAATTATGGAATTATGGATAAAAACACTGCCACCTGCCTTATCTTCTATTCCAAATGTTCAATGAGCAGGAAGGAAGGATGGACTGTAGTGTATTAGGCTGCATTCAGATGGCAATTTGTTCTGTTTTCCTGATGTTTCCTTACCTGATAATTTCTGCTTTTTATTTGATCTTGCACATGATGTCAAAATCACTTCTGCAAATCTATTGAAATCTAGTGGAGGTTTAGCACTCATTTCCGTGTTAATTGCTTCCAGGAAAAAATCTATTTGCAATCCCATTAACCCAGAAAAGCACGGGAATAAAGTGACAGTTCTTTCCTGCTGTTTTCATGGGGGATCAAGGGGGAACAGAAACGTGCATGTGCAGAAAGGGTGGTGCAGTAGGGACATGTCCAATGACGTTCACTGTTACGTCACACCACACCCATGCAGCGAATGAACTTTGGCACCACACGGATGTATATCAGTCAAAAAGCCACAGTTCCATAATGCAACTGGCACTGCAATGTGAAAGGAACGTTAGAAATCGGGACAGAAGTGAAAACTAACGCAATAAGCCCCATGTCTGAATGCAGCCTTATACACCAGAAGTGGCTTGCCAGGTGGGCTGGAGCCACTATACCAGCTTCCCGGCAAGTGAGTTGCTGTTACTTATCGGAAGAGGGAGGCGCAAGATGGTGGGAAGGTCAGCGCACTGCAAGTGCACCAGCATGAGTGGCAGATTGGCTACTTGAGTCCATTTGGACCACACCAACATCCCTGCCCCCTCACTCTTACCCCTCCCGGTAAGCAACAGGGACCCACCTGCCGGAAACTAGCGTATGACTCTGCACCACCCAGTGAGACACTTCTATTGCATACTTAAAATGTTGTAACTTTCTGGGTTAAATTTTTCTTCCTTAGCAGCAGGGGTGTAATCGACCGGGGCACAAGGGGTTGTAGACCCCTTACTTTTTTGGAAGCAGGGTCCCAGCAGGATCCCTATGTATATGTAAATCGGCATGAAAGGGGAGCGTGTTAGCCAAGTGAGAAGACGCTTCTCAGTGGATTCCTTGTCCCTTTATGCTGATTGAAGCCAATCAGAGTAAAAGGAGGTGAGTCATTTTTATTCTGATTCTATAATTGCCGAAGAGACGGTGAATCCTGGGGGCATGGCTGTGAGGGGGCATAGTGTGGCTGTCATGAAGAAATCCAGCACTTCTGAATTTGCCAGTACTCTACTGCTTAGAAGTAATCATACCTTCATCCCTCCAGAGTAACTTTCCTATCAAAGAAGATGTCACAGGTGCAAGGGAACAGACAATGATAAAATATTAATATAACTTTAGATATTACATTATGACAGAGCTTGGAAAAGTTACTTTTTTGAATCACAACTCCCATCAGCCCAATCCAGTGGCCATGCTGGCTGGGGTGATGGGAGTTGTAGTTCAAAAAAGTAGCTCTGCTGTACGATCTCTGAAGAAAAATAACTCTCCAGGTATATGGATAATTTCGGTGAAAAATAAGGTTTCCATTGTACAAAAAATTATTTCATTCAGCAATATGAGAAATATAATTCTTATGAAACAGGAAGCCATGGGAGTTTACACAAGTTTAAATATATATTTAATGTGCTGGCTTTTCAAAAAAAAGATTCTAACTGTAAAGTCAAAACAGAAAAGTATTCCTTTACATTTTCCACTTTTGACCAGAGGAGTGTGTGGGTTTACATTTGCTTTAAAACAAGGACGGGAAATGTGTGGCCCTCCAGAAGTTGGACTACAGTTGCCATCATCCCTGACGATGGACTGTGTTGGGACTTAGCACCCAAGACCATCTGGAGAGCTACAGGCTGCCCGTTTGCGTTTTACAAGAATGTCTTTTTTTCTTGGTAGAAAAACCTTACCAAGGTATCTACTGGGAGATTTTAAGATCAGTGATATTAGTAAATATCCAGCCTATTTGAAAAAGGAGTGGAAGCACTAAAGTTGTTTTGGAAGCTTTGGGATGGGCCTAACATGCTGAAAACAGTGGAGCAAATGTAAAAAGAGTGATCCAAACAACAAGCAGGTGCATTTCTTACTCTTTCTGTGTGTATAATATGAGAGATTATATATTAAGCATCTAAAAAGAGCCTGAGTACTTTACAAAGACTAAAAATAGACAGTGCCTGCCTAGAATTGTAAGAAGCCGCACAAGGAAGCAGGAGGAACGTGGAAGGAGCATAAAGGTGTGTTAGTGATGTGCCAAAATCTGTTGGTCCGAATTCTCAGAAGTGTTTTTCCTTGTGAAAGAGGCTTAAATTTTTGAGCCTCATCCACATTTTGGAATTCCTTTAGAATTTTGGTGGGTACTAGGTTTTGCAATTACTGTATCATAGCATCCCTGGCTACCCGGACTTCCTGATCTGGCAAAAACAACAATCCACAAGTTCTTTCCCTGGGCTTTAATTGGAGTGTGAGTGCCTGGGAAGGCTGGAGAGTGTAGACCACTGGTGAGATGATCTGCAGAATTAAAGGGCACTCATAAGAACCCCTTGGCCACCTCGAAAACAAGGTAAGCAAAATACAAGCTCTCTACCCATGAGACTTTCACCAACGTTTTCTCTCCCATTTGTTAATTTTCAAATCCAATTCTTTTCTCATTAACTGATACAGAAGGGGAGGGGGAGGGAAATGCAGTGGAAATTTTCTGCACAGCACTAATATAAGTAAAAAAGGAGAGTTATTAACAACTTCTTGGAGATGATGAGAGCTAGAATAATATCCCATTATAAGGACAGTTTACTTCTCAATAGCAACAGAAGCAGTCATGTAGTGGTAAATTCAGAAGTCCCTTCCTGATAGTCAAGCCATACCCCCTTCTAAGATTATACAACCTTCTAAGATTATAGAATAATCTGGCCAGGGTTGAATACTCCTTTCTGCTTCTCTGTCACTGTCACCATTTGACTGTCCTTTCTCACTGTCAGAGATATTTCTGGATTCAGTGTCTACTCATTTATCTCCTGCTGCTACCAAGCTGCTTGGTGATGTAGATGGGATGCTGTCATCTGGATTCACTGTCTCTTCTTCTGCAATTACAGAATTCTCCCTTTCCACACCTAGTCTTGGCTTTCTGAAGTAGGAACTAATAAAGGCTTGCTTGTAATTGATACTTGTTGGGACCTGTATAACTGACTCAGAAAGACCTACAGCAATGAAGAAAAATACAAACTTTTAAAAACTGGCTGGGTGCAATGGCTTCCCCCACCATACTACTCTTTCTTCTCTGGAGACTTTTTTGCTGCTACATTAAGGCAAAGCCTGTTTTTCCTAAATGAAGTAATTGATACTCTCTAAGCAGACCACTCATTTTGCATAGGAATTTGTGACCTCTTGAACTTTGCCACTTTCTTAAAGGTAGGAAGGGATTTTTCCATCCCCTTCTCCTATCTCCCTATCTCACCCCCTTCTCTTTTCCACACATACCTAGAATGTCAGAAAATGAGAGATGTTTTACCCTATTCAGGCAGTTTTTCCATCATCATCATTGTCATCATCATTCTTACGTTGTAAGATAAGGAACTTCCTTTGCTGAGTTTCCTTTCTTGGCTGACATACTAAGTCTCAGAGTAACTGCATCTGGGCACAGTTTATGAGTTTTAAGAGGAAACCTAAGCATGGAAATTCCTGATCCTAATTTATGGTGTTGGCTGCACCACACACAAATTCCTAGGCACATTAATTTGCATTTCACCTTACCATGCACAGCACACATATTTATACAGCATCATTAAAAGCTGAAACACCATCACACACACTTCATCTCTCTGCCCCCGAATGTATTTTTCTCTCTCTTTTCCTTTTCCTCCCCTCCTCCTGGCTTTGGGCTGGAAATAAACTACACACGTTCCACCTCCCACCTTTTTTGCTGCTAGTTTGAGAATGACATCCTTGTTAATGCCTTCTCCCGTAACAACAGACATCCCTAGGCTCCAATCAGCATGAAAAGGGTGTGTGTTAGCTACTGAGAAGATTATTCTCAGTGGCTGACACCCCTCCTTTCACTCTGATTGGCTTCAATCAGTAGGCAAGGACAAGGAAACACATTAGAATGAATGAATAATTTATTTCGGTCAAAGACCAGCACATTAGAAGACTCTTCTTGGTGGTTAACACACTCCCCTTTCATGCCGATTGGCTTGTAGGATGCTGGAGACATAGGAATCCTGCTGGGACCTGGCTCCCAAAAAAGTAAGGGATCTAAGACACACACACCCGAGACCCCAGACAACTACACCCTTAAATGGGAGCAAAGGAAAAATATGTGCAGGGCAATGAAGAAGACTCAGAGGGCATCTTGGACTTAAGAACATTAGTGGCAGATAAGCAAATCAGGAAAGGAGAGGGAGAGACAGCAAAAGACTCACTGTACTTCTGCGCTACTTTCCATTCAATGAATCCCCAAAAGAGCTTATAAACAATAAACAACAACAATATATCAGAACATCGTTACACCATGTTATACGATATAACAAATCACCAATACAGCAGTTATAAATATTTATAGACGATAAAGCCATGCCGACAAAACAGCAGCTAAAATGTAAGTGAAACATAATTACATTCACCACCCACCACGCTAACTCAATATTCATTCACCCTATAGATGGTAGGTGGACAGGGCGAGATATTGGAGAAGCTTGAATGGAATACAAAAGCCAGTGCAAGGAATGTTATGGAGCAGTCAAGGGATCAAAACAACATGCAAAATACCCCCTGAAGCATGTGGTAGTGATGGACGCGACTTGAGAAAAGAAGTAGTGCAATTTCCATCCCCACCCTGTTGTCCTCAATGGCTGGATATCCTCCACACTTGCTGGATGCACTTCACCCTTGTTTCATTGTACACCAGGAATGGGGAACTTTTTGTTTTATTTATTACATTTATACCCCGCCTTTCTTTTCATCATAGAAACCTAAGGCGGCTTACATGTGGTTCCCAGGCGGTCTCCCATCCAGGCACTGACCAGTCCTGACCCTGCTTAGCTTCAGCAGGGTGCTGGCCTCATGTGCCTTCAGACCATAGCCTGGGACCTGGAACTTTTTGCAGCCAATGGGCCACAGGGCCTCATGGGCAACCTTCCTGAGGCTGCATGCCAGTGGCGGGCATGGCCAGCGGCAAAAATGGTCTGAGCAACAGATGTCACTCTTACCTTTGGATGGTGGGCTATGTTCTAGCCACACACAAGTCGGACATATATGCAGGTTCCTCAAGACCTGGAGGACCACAGGTGTCTCACCTCTGCTATATGCACTTACCTGGGAGTCAACTCTGTTGAACTCAGTGGGGCTTGCTCCTGAGTCGCCATGCCTAGGACTGTGCCATAAATCACAAAATGGTGGGAGGGTTTTGTCTGTGTCATCGTAATGTGGGAAATTTTCAGAAAGAGCTGGCAGTAGAATAGTCAAGAACGCCAGCCCCTGTATCTGAGAACAGCTCATTATAGGCTCCTTCCTCATGTTACCTTTCTGATCCAAGAGCTGCTACAGAACAGCTCCTTCGTATACCCTGAACACAGCCTTTGAAGTTTCCCTAAGGGGTGGATGCCCCCACCACCATTTTGGTTGATTGCAAGCATGGACACTATGCTATGCATGCACATGCCTGCCATCAACCATGATGGTGGCAGGGGCATCAGCCCCTTAGTGAAGCCTCCACCACTACCTTGGTTGATGCCAGTTATGTGCTTGACATGCACAACATTCACGGCAACGAGAAAGGTAGGTGGGGCATGTGGGTGGGTGTGGCGGGCCCACGAGATCTGTATGGGAGGCCCTGGGAGCTCCCTCTTTGTGATCAGTGGCAGGGTTGGGAGTCAACTCTGCTGTAGATTGCAGAATGGGAGTGCTACCCTCCCACCCTAAGGAAGGGACCGTCAGGGGCCCTCTGAGTTGCAGGGGCCCTTGGCCAAGGCCCGACTGGGCCACCCTCTGGCACCAGCCCTGAACATAGCCTCTGAAGTGCGGGGGCATGTGGGAAGATCCTGCTTGTAGCTCTTCCTCATGTTCATGCCAAGCCATCCTGAAACTGAGCAACACAGGCAGAGGAGTAAGAGTAAGGGGGAATGGTTGTAGTTCAGTGGTAGAGCATCTGCTTTGCATGCAGAAGGTCCCAGTTTCAATCCCTGGCATCTCCAGGTTGGGCTGTGAAAGACTTCTTGTCTGGAAACCCTGGAAAGTTGCTGCTGATCTGTGCAGACAATACTGAGCTAGATAGACCAGTGGTATGACTCAATATAAAGCAGCTTCCTTGCAGGGTGAGATATTCCTGTGTGTACTGGGAGCTTCTAGCTAGGGATGGTTGAGGAATTCATTCTTTACAAACTGACCTGATTTGCACCTCTTTGAATTTCACGCTGCTCTGAATTTTGCAATGCAGTTCTTGGCAAAAAAAGAAGTATCAAAACATGTTTAAAAGCGTATGTTGTGAAAATGCATTGAAAAATATGTAAATGCAAACTTGAAATTAATGAAGAAATTGAGCTTACGAATGAGCACATGTGAAATTAAACACAGACTTTAAATAGAAATCTGTTCTCTATTTCCAACAAGGGCAATGAGGGACAAAATGCTCTCCCCCCCCCCATACTTAAAAAAGAATAATGTCACTTCTTTGGCTAATTTTTTAGCCAATGTTACTACTGTTTTCCATCAGCAGAGAGACACACCTTTACTTCCTAACTTAATCCATTCTCTATGGGTGAGGCAATGCCAGTGATGGGCACAGCTGGAGGCCAAAGTGGATGGGGCAACAGATCGTGCTCATACGTTTGACCAATAGGCTACATTCCAGCGATGGAAAGATTAGAGGTTTCTATGCACACTTCATCTAGGCAAGCAAGAGGTATTATCAGTGGTGGCTGGTGGCTCCATGTCCGTAGGGCAGTGGGATCCTCTCTGGGTTTTAGTCTGAACTTTCAAGGAGCTGCCCAAGGTGCTTCACTAGGCATTATGACTGTTCAAGGAGGATCCATTACAGTCAGGCAAAAGCACTCAAGAAGAGCATGGAGCAAGGTGGTAAGGGGTGTGGCCTGGAGAGAAGAGGAATGGTCTTGGAGGGAACATTGCCTGATGCAACTCTTGAGGGCCAGATTGAGAGGCCTGCAGGGCCACATTCACTCCCTTGTCTGGAAGTTCTCCATCCCCGTTATACATGGACGGTGTCAAGGTGGTATTAACTGCATTTGTATGGGATGGAATTTGCCACAGAGCCTAGAACTGGGGCAGGTTGATTCATCTCTAGCCTTCCAAGCAGGGCTGTTGTCCAGGCCTTACATCAGAACCTTTTCAATCTTGCCAGTGCATTTGATATGATAGACTAAAAGCACAATTTTCATGGCAAAACAAACACAGGCTCCTTTTTAAAAACACCTCTTATGCTTTATGAGCAGAGCTGGTGTATGTAAGCCATCAAGAGCCGCGTATGGCTTATTATGACAGTTAGCTGATTAAAATAGTCTAGACATAAACTTGAGATTTCAGAACTGTTTTAAGTGTAGTCAGAAATGCATTTTAATGTACAGTAGACAGAGATGGCGAATGGGGACCACCTGTATCCATGAAGGAATTCTAGAGCAGGAAGTGCTCTTGACTCAAGAAGTGTGTCTGAAAATTAAGGTTCTAAATTAACAACAGCTTGTCTATTCGATTATTTCCCTCCCATAAAGGATTCAGTATGTTTCCAAAAGGCTTATGATTTTTCAATACCTTCAAGTTGTTACTTTTAATAAAGAAAGGACTCTGGCAGTGGTTTTGGCTTCCAACCTTGAAGGCACAATTTTAGAACAGCGTGGAATAAATAGCAGCCGCTGCCCAGACAGTGGTGAAACATACCTGCGGCCAAGGGAGACGGGAAGCCTATGTTTGCCTTACGATCAGCATCACGGTGTTGATAGGCATCTGGGAGGAGAATCATGCAACACACTCATGATTTCTTCTTGTTTGTTAATTCGAGGCAAAAGTACCAATTTGGGAGAAAAAGGGATGGGACAGACTTAAAAAAAAAAGCAAGCAAATTGCATAAAACACCTTAAAATCTGATAATGAGGGACTGGTCCAGGTGAAGCTTTCCAACACATCATGCTGGGTGCTAGTGGAAGCTTGTACATAGGTCCCTTGGCTGGTCACCAACTTGCAAGTAAGAAATCACTTCCACGTGGACTAGGCAGGGATGTTTTGCAAATGTTTGTCCATTTTCTCTTCTAAAATGTCATTGCCTTTATTTATTTAGGATGCTTAAAGGCCACTCTTCAAGCCATGTTGTCAGTGACTTTCAATAAAACAGTAACGCTCACAATTTAAACAATAGATCAATCACATCAAAACCAGGAAGAGTAGTGCAATAAAATAACACTTAAATGCCAGCATACAATCTCACTGAACACTTAAAGGGCCCAGGCAAATGTATTTATTTTATTTATTTATACAAATATTTGTATACCGCTATTTCGTTAAAAAATGTCAAAGCGGTTTACAACACATTAAAAGCAGCAACCACAACCGTAGAATAGAAAACATTAAAAACACAATAAAAATGAAGGTCAACTGTTGTGAAGAAAGCATCTTCTTAATTCCCTGCACAAGCCTGGCGGAGTAAAATGGTTTTCACTTGGCACAAAAAAAGAAATCAAATCAAATCTGTCTCCACTTTCTATATTGTTTTGAGATTTCTTTCTACTGGTTCAATTTTGTGTCAATGTTAAATGAGCCTTGGCCAGCTCAGGTGAGGACCAATGATGCTTCTGCAGATGATCTCAGTGATTAAGCTGGGATATAAGGGTTTAGGCGGTCCCTAAGGTATCCTGGACCTAAGTTGTTCAGGGCTTTGTAAATTAATACAAGGACCTTGAACCTGGCTCAGTAGTGAATGAGCAGCCAGTGCAGATGTTTTAAAAGTGGTGTCACATGTTGATGGCCATGTGCTCCCATCAGCAATCTGGCCACCGCATTTTGCACCAGCTGGAGCTTCCGAACCAGGCCCAAGGGCAGCCTCACATAGAGCACATGCAGTAATCAAGGCTCAAGGTTGCCAACGCATGGACTACAGAGGTCAGGCTATCCCTGTCCAGGAACGGCCATTGCTGACAAACCAGACAAAGCTGGCAAAAGGCACTCCTAGCCACAGAGGATACTTGGGCCTCTAGTGACAAAGATGAATCCAAGGGTACCCTTAGGCTACAGACCTGGTCCTTCAGAGGGAGCGCGGCCCCGTCCAGAACAGGTAACCTGCCTATCTCCTGGGCATTGGAACCACCTACCGAAAGAAGCTTTATCTTCCCAGGATTCAAGCACAGTTTATTGGCCCTCATGCAGCCCACTACAGCATCCAGACACCTGCCTCTCTTCTTTTATGGAGGGGGTGAGCACCTGTATCTCACCTCCAAAGGTATTAGCAAATTGCTCTTACCATCACGGCATTTCTCCTAATGCTCAACCAAATCTCCTCTCCTGTAAGTTAACCCCCCCTTCTTTTGTCCTGCCCTTTGAGGCTGCAGGAAAAAAGTCTTTGCCTCTTCTATGTAACAGTCCTTCAAGTATCTGCTGATCATCAAAAGCCATTCAGCATGCATCTTCAGCTCGCTGTAGAAACATCAGCTGCCCCTCCGTGGTCTTTAGCAAACAATAGGAAGCTGACTTCTACTGAGTCAGTCAGATCACTGGTCCAGAGTGGCTGAATAACCAGCCAGATGGGCGACTAATAAATTTAATAAATAAATAAATAAATAAAAATCTAGCTGTTGTTGACAATGACTGGAAGCGGCTCCCCAAGGTTTCAGGCAGGAGCCCTGGAGATGCTGGGGATTGAACCTGGAGCCTTCTGAATGCAAAGCAGATGCTCTGCCACTGAGTTATGCCCTTTCCTCTGAATCAAACAAAATATGATACATTTCCCCTACTTACGTTATCATATGTACCGACTGTAATTTTAGGTCATAATATGTACCCGAAGACACCAGAGATGATGGGAAAATATACCCGTCACACTTTAGCAGTTACTCCTGCTCTGGAACGTTGCATATTAAAACAATTATTAAAACTCAGCTCCATGTAAGTATTGTGAGGGGAGGGAATCAATGTAAGGCACAGTATTCCTTGATCAGAGGAGAGGAATAGTCAAGAGTAAATTAAACACAGCTGCAGTGAGCATAAGAAATAGATTAATTCCACAGGATTTCCCACCCACCTCCTTCGGTCTATACAAATTATAGGAGTTATGAAAACTTGCACTTCCTAATTCCTCCCAGCATGTAGAATTTTAATCCTCTTGCTCTCCAGTCAATGCGTACTACTAAAGTAACAGAGATCATTTAGTCTACAGATCAGTGACACACAGATGTTCACATACTTCTCTTGTGGCCAACGGGAAAAAAGCGTCATTTAGGCTTTTTAAACATCTGTAATTCTGTGCAGAAAGAATATAGCATTGTTTCAGATCTGAGGTTTCTTTTTTAAAAGGGCAAGATAATAGTCCTCATGCTACCAATAAACTTCAGATTTTTTTAAAAAAATCACTGTGTGAAGAAGACAGACTGCACATTTATTGAATGTTACATATGTGAATTATTGTGTGAGTGTACAGTTCAATGCTTTCTTTACACAGATTGTACACTAATTGAATGTAATGTGCGAACACCCTGACTGATGATGAGGAACAGAGCCTGGGGCCTTGTCTTTGATGTCTGTTTGGTGCCAGGGGAACACCTTTTGATTTGTCTAGCCTTTTTTTTTAGAACTTTTATGGCTTCAGGCTTTTTTAAAAAAACAAAAACAAAAAACACTGGCCTACTCTGTTCATAGTATTTTTTTAAAAAATAGATCTTTGTTTACTGTATTTTCAATGGATTCTTAGCTGTTCTGGAAGACTGAGGAGCAGAGTATGAAATATCCTACAGTGGGGATATGGCCCCTGGAACGTTTCCTAGAAGGGAATGTGGCCCTTGGACTGAAAAAGGTTTCCCATTCTTGTCCTAATTTTCTTTAAAAATGTGATTCTTTGCCCACAGAGCTAACAGTTCAAAGCATCCATGCATGCTGATCCTTCCTTTAGCACCAAGCTTAACAAAACCATTATCCATTTCAGTGGCTTCCTTATTAAACTGTTTCAGCTTCTGCACTTCCAGGTTTAGTGTTGTTGTATACGATCTCCAGTTTAAAAATATATATTTTCCTTCCTACCCCAGGAATGCAGGAAGCTGCCTTATATTGTGTGAGACTGTTGGTCCATCTAGCTCAGTATGGTCTGCGCTGACTGCAAGCAGCTCTCCAGAGGTTCAGGGGTCTCTTCCAGTCCAATTCTAGTGGGGATTGAATTTGGGACCTTCTCCTGTAAAGCAGATGCCATATCACTGAGACACAGGATCATCAACCACCGTCAGGGCAAGCCAAAAATATTTGCACAGCCAGACTAACAGGGTTTCGAAAGCCCTGAAGCATTGTTAAAAGTCACCAGGTCTCAGAAGTCATTCAAGCTCAAAATTTAATGTTTGATTCATCGAGTTGTCTCAGAAGAAAGTAGAAAGTCTACCTTAGACCAAGTGTGGCTATTAGTCAGCCTACAATGGTCTACTTTCTTTCCCATCCGCTGCTCCCCAAGACTCAGATACCAGGGATTAGATGTGGGGCCTTGCATGCAAAGCAGGCACTCTACTACTCACCTATGGTCCATGCCTATTCCATCGGGGGACAGGAAAGCCATTTTAGAGGCAATTCACCAGGAGCATGGGTGGCACTTTTGAAAAGTGATGAGAACAGACGAGATTTTCACAGTTAGGTGATCACAGGGACATTCTTTCAGCCCTTGATGAGGGATCGAAACAGCCACTGAAGAAACCCTGCACGTGAAGGAGGTTTTCTGAAGCCTCCATTTTGAACACCACCTCCACAAGGCATGACAAGCCACTCATGAAATCTGGGCACAACCTCTGATCCAGCATTATGAGCTGTCATAGGGTGGCCACTAGACTTTATGCAACAGTGAAAAAAGAAGAAATGCAACCCTCCCTCAGATTTGCATAAAAATGTGCAGGTGCTAACATATGTACAGATGCAAATTTAGAAATAACTACTGGGATTCAAATAGGGCTGCAATGCATCTCACCATGGTGAGATGTGAGTCCGGATGAGGGCACCTGCCTGCTCAGCTTGGTCTGCAGGTAGTAACTGCTAATGGGCCGCTTCAAGGCCCCTGGTCTCCCTTTTTTGTGGTTCTTCAACCAGATTTGGACCAGCTTCTTATTAAAATAGAGGACTGTTCTGTGATGGCTCATCAAACAAAGGACTGTGCTCTGTAAAGTAGGACACATTTATTTATTTATTACATTTATACCCCACCTTTCTTTTTATGAATCCCAAGGCAGCTTTATATATGGTTCCCAGGCGGTCTCCCATCCAGGCACTGACCAGACCTGACCCCGCTTAGCTTCAGCAAGGAGCTGGCCTTATGTGCCTTCAGACCACAGCCTAGGGCATGGCCACCTTAAGCTGTACTTAGTGGAGGGGAAATCTCAGGCATTCTGTTGTGCATGCAGAAGCTTTATCTGTATTCATCCTGATAATTCCTGGATTGTAGGATTCTCTGCAGTTCAAAGGGCACATCTATGCTGCAGACTTAGACCAGTTTATCAGGAATCCCTTTGGCCCACAGATCTCTGGAAACTGTAGTCCTGTGAGGGCAAATTATCTTTAACGGCAATTCCCAAGATTCCTGAGGGACAGGGAAAGTCATGCTAGATAAAGCGCTGTCAAACTGCTATATAAGTTTGTAATGTATATAGGTCTAAACCAGTGGTTCTCAAACTTTTTTCCCCAAGGACCACTTGAAAATTGCTTAGGGTCTTGGTGGATTTTTTTTCTGCCTCTTGTAGCAATTATAATGCGCTGTGCTAGATGCTGTATGAATCCACAGAATTCAAACCGCAATACAATAAAATACAATATAAGAAAGAAAAGAAGCAAGAAAAATACAACAAAAATCAATATGAGTATTTAATGAGATCATCTCCTATATTCAACTGAGGGCTTTCTCAGTGATGGCCCCCAAATTATGTAATGATCTTTCTGACGCGGTGCTTCTGGCACCAACACTATCTTTTAGCATTTTAGCATGTGTTTTTAAATTGTTTTTTTTAAGTGTTTTTAAATTTGTATATTTGTTTTTAATTGTTGTAAACTGCCCACAGAGCTTCGGCTATGGGGTGGTATACAAATGTAATTAATAATAATAATAATAATAATAACAACCACAAATTCACAGACACATCGCAGACCACCTGAATGATGCTTGTAGACCACTGGTGGTCCACACACCACAGTATGGGAACACTTGGTCTAAACTGTTTTGTGGGCTACAGAAGAAATCATTAGTAGCACATTGTTACTACCACCATTTTTGCCATTACTTGTAAGTAACAATTCATAAGTGTTATCATTAGCCAGCCTTGGAAAGGCATTGTTCCGGCTGTGCTGGCCCATCCAAAACAACACATGGATAAACTGGTGGTTACTCATCTACACATCATTCAGTCTGCAAGTCTTCAGAAGGCTTTTGAATGAAAATATAATGTTCTCACTCACATACAAATAGTTCTATAAACCCAGCTCTTTACATGGAATTCAAGTTAAGGCTGGAACTTGGCTAACAGCTCTCCCAGCCATAGGGAAAAAATACATTATCAAAGATTAGATGGTAGAGACACCTTGCTTTGCCTTGCTTAATGTGTCAACTTTGGAAGTTTAGCTAAAAATTTTTTTTTCTGTAAACTCTAAGGTGTGATGGCTTTGTAGTTAAATACCGAATGCATTTATTTCCATGCAGAATTCATGCCAACCAATGTTTAAAAAATGCATATATTAAGGCAAAAGTGTGGATACAAATGAATGTATTAGTGAAAATACCATATTAAAATGCATTATATCAGGAACAATTGCTTGCAAAAAATGTGTACATTAGTGAAAACTGCATACAAAAATGTGTTTATTAGGGAAAAATCCACACTAAAATGCTGAAGAATTTTCATAAGCATTTTTTAAAGTGCACAAATGTGGAGAACTGAATTTAAGATTTGAAAAATGAGAAACAGAAAGAACTGAAACTGACAGATCCTTCTATGCCTACTCAGCAGTTCCTCTACTCACCTTTTGTGGAATATAAAATTAATGCTTGAACAATAGAAGAGGCAAGGAGCTCTTAGGAAAAAAGTATTAATTAATCACTATTTCCATGCACTATGTGTCAGGAATAAGGAACCACTGTTGCTGCAGATGTTATTGGACTCTAACTCTCATCAGCCCCAGCCAGCAACGTCAATGGTCAGGGATGATGGAAGCTGACGTCCAACAACATTGGCGGGCCATAGGTTCCCCATCCCCACGGAATAGCTGTATTTCTGGCCAACTCTCAAATTTTAGACTCTGAGCAACTGTTGCTAAAACCAATTTAGCAGACCAAGGCAGATGAAATTGCCTTATATGGAATCAGTCAACCATTGGTCCATCTGACTATTGTTTACTACGGTGGCCACTTATGCAAAGCTGAAAAAGAGGACCAAAAAGAGAGAGGCAGCATATGCTAATTTAGATGTATGAATATAATTTAAATAGAAATACAGTACATCTCACCACCGTGGGAAATGCTGTGATCTGATGACCTGTGTGCCTGTCTGCTCAGTCTCTTGTTGAGGTGCAAACCATTGATGGGCAACTTTAAGGCCCCTCCTGCTCTATCTTCTTATAGTTCTTGAACTTTCAAGTGAACCTGGACTGGGCAGCCCTTATGAACAAAAGAACATAAGGAGAGCCTGCTTGATCAGGCCAGTGGCCCATCTAGTCCAGCACCCTGTTCTCTTAGTGGCCAACCAGATGTCCATGGGAAGCCCTGAAGCAGGACTTGAGCACAAGAGCACTCTCCCCTCATTGCAGCTTCCAGCAACTAGTATTCGAATAGAGCCCTTCAAATAAGCACTTCAAATAGAGGACTTCTCTCTGCAAAACAGGACACATGGCCATACCATTGTCTACTCTGACTTGCAGTGGCACTCCAGAGTATTCCCCGGTGCTACTAGCTGATCTCATTTAACTGGATATACCAGAGACTGAAGCTGGGATTCTCTTCAGGCAAAGCATGTAGCAGAGGCAGATGCTCAAAGCTCCAATACTCAGCTCTCTGACTCTGCTTTTCTCTGAAACATGTAGGCTATTGTTCTTTTCATACATACACCTAGCTTGCCTTCTCCCCTTGGCTAAGGAGTGGGCGGAGGATAAGAATGAGTTGCCACCCATCATCTATGCCTCCTTGGGGCATCTTGGTTCTCATTGGGAATGTATCACTGGACTACTAATCTAACAAAATGATATGAAAGTTAGAACTAAGCAGCCAGGTTAAACACTTCTGCAATCCTTCTGTTGTCCAGACCCCAAACTTGCAACCGCTGAATCATATATTTGGAAAAATCATTGGAGGTCATCTACTTCACAACCACCACCCCACTCACAATATATTGAGGGGGGGCATTGCTCTGCACTGTATTTTCAACACTTCAAAGTATACTTCGGCAGTGACAGTGTATAAAAAGGCCGACAACAATTAAAAAGGTGCCTTAATATTCTTGCATGTACACCCATGTGCATATTTAAGATGCACATTTAACACAGTCTCCCTCAAAAACAAAATTAGGGACAAAAATATTGATGGCTGTTTACCAAGGACGAGTAACAACAACAACAACAAAATATTGGTGGAATAAATGTCATCATCTATATAATCGGTTTGTTTAAAAGGTAAAATATCTCCATATTGTCTCCAGCGATGACACCAAGAGAGGGTGATTTACTTGGGGCACCTACCACAATATCAGGACATCCCTGGGAAATAGGGAGACTTGGAGATATGGGAAATAGGGGAACTAGCTCCATATACCTGGGAAGCTGTTTGTATGAAGGGGTTCTCCATGCAGTTCCTGGGATCTTAAATATACAAATACCAGCTTTTGGGTATAGGTTTCCACCATTACAAAACTGCTATGGACATGGTCCACCAGTATAATGTAAATCTGGGCCTCCCAAGTTGCTTATTTTCAGAAACTATCAGAAACTAGTAATACATCATGTTATGTTTGTCAGTCTCATAGTCTATCGTTCTCCAATGCTTAGTGCTTAATAAATTCTAAGATCCTAAGGAAGTTCTCTCTTATTTTATTATTTATTTATTTAGCAACAGGATTTATCTACAGCTTGATTGTAATAAAATGGTTTACAAAAACAAAACAAAACATTGAAATTATCAATAAAAGACAGTTAAAAACAAGTATTTAAACATTCAAAAACTAAGTAAAATGATCAATAAACTGAAAACAGATTAAAACAATATCTTCTCTTCTTGGCTATCACTCGTGACCGAGTAAGATTGTCTTCCAGAATATAGTCTTTAACAATAGATTCGTCTGAATCTGTATCCACCGCCAATGTACCAGTCCATGACTAGGGGCTTCTGGATTTTACAGTCCTGCTCCCGTCGCCATTTGCCAATCAGCATGGCACTTTTGTTATAGAAGATGCCTGTGTGTGAATTTGTTTTATGTGGGGAGATCGGCGCACCACGATTGACACACAAACTTGACAGAAAAAGGTTTTGATCCAATGGCATTGGTACCACGACGATTGGAAGTCCTTTATCTGCTGCAACCTTCATCTGCCTTCACAGCCATTGTAACATACACGTTGTTATCCTCCGCCTGTTCTGCCATTGATCGTTTTTTGTCTGGTTCCTCTCCCTTGACCTTACCGCCATGGGTGACAATGCTGGGAGTACATGACTCCCAACGGCATCGCTCACAGGGTTCATTGGAACACGCAAGCCCATAGGCATGCCTAACAAAATATTTCAAGCAAGTGCCATAAGGCCTGTCACGAAGATGCCTGCTTGATGTCAGTAGGTAGAGAGTTCCAAAGTGCAGGTGTTGCCACACTAAAAGCTCGATTTCTTACAACTGCAGAACAAGTATTATGTGTGGCACCTGTAACAGGGCCAGTTACAGCCACTGTTAACATTTCCCATTTCAACATTTAAAAATCTTCATTGGAAACAGAATATGGAAAAAGTAACTTAAAAAGTAGCAGAAAAGCATTTAGTAGGGCTGCTTAGAAAGATCTGGCTGCAGGCCTTTGCTGCAGTGACCAGACATAATCATACGACCTTAGTCTTGTTTTTAAGGTCATGTTTTCTCATCTTTCTCATTCACATTCATTTTCCCCAAAAAAGCTAAATTACATCTTAGGGGTTTGAAATAGCATCAAAGTGAATGCTGGAAAGTCCATAAATAACTGTATCTTTTCTTGAAGGTGTGGTGTCCAAATTTATTTCAGGTTTTGAGGTAGTGTGGTGCTCTTAGCCACACAGCTGTGGGAGATCCAAGGGCCAAGCCCTTTAGTGACATTCCTGATTCCCAACCCTTTGCATTCCCAAATGTCCTCCCAAATCCTGATTTCGTCAGGTTTCTTTGACTATTCCACCTCTTTTCTTTTTAACTATTTATTGAAAAGTAAATGCTAGAAACAGGAATAATTGCTGCTCAGCAGCCATCTTCAGGCATTCAACAGCAAACATGTTCTACCTCCACTGTCGGAGGCAGTGTGCCTCTGAATACCAGTTGCTGGGAATCCCATGTGGGGGGAGTGCTGTGCCCTCAGGTTCTGCTTGCAGGCTTCCCACTCGCATCAGGTTCACCACTGTGAGAAAAGGATGGAAGGATCTGTCAGTTTCGCTTCTCCCCATTTCTCATTTTTTCTGATCTTAAATTAACACATTTTTATATGCCGTTTTGACTAATGTACACATTTTTGTAAGCATTTTCTCCTAATAAAATGCATTTTTAGAAGTTATTTTCACTTATATCCTTTTTTATGCACACTTTCCCCTAATATATACATTTCTGTAAATATTGTTTGGTTGAAGAACTGTATCACCGAATCTGGATTAGTGAGGATTTTGAGGGATGCCTCTGTTTCAGTTCTCATACAGGCATAACCCGCTTAAAGTCGCTTCACTTAAAGTTGCCTCGCTGTAAAGTGCATGCTCCATACTCCACCATACCCCGCTGCCATCTAGTGGCAATTGCAGTGCAGTACATGCATAGATAATTGCTTCACTTTAAGTACATTTTCACTTTACATACATGCTCCGGTCCCATTGAGTATGTTAAAGTGGGGTATGCCTGTATTGTTTTGGAAAGTGCAGATTTGATAGATTCAGCCTTAGATGTGTACTGAATCAAAATTCTCCACCATCCCTACTGTGACAACAGGACTGGATGGGCCTTTGGCCTGACCCAGCATGCTCTTCTTATGTTCTTAACATTTGAGGGCACAAAATGTGTAGGGGAGTGGTGTATGTGCACACCATCCCCAGACCAATGTCCTCATCTGCACCCCCTCCCATCCTCTCCTGTCTCCGACCTTCACATAGACAGGGCTTCTAAGCATGTTTGCCTAAACACTTCGCATTCAGGTGGATATTCTTAAAAGGTCTTCTTGCTCATTGTGGGAAGTTTGCGTGGGCTTGTCTGGCATATATGGTGACACTGAGGGTGGAGCCGGAGCTTGCCCCCTTGCCCCCACCACTTTTGCCCCCATGTAATTATATACCTCTTAATTGCCAAGATGGCTTGTAAGTGGTTTACAAGTAACAAGCCGATTACAAAAAACATGCATAATAAAAATACACCATGAACCAATTTCATTGAAACATTAAAATAAATACCCACAATTAAATGTGCAATAAAACAAGCCAGTTTAAACAGCACAACACTTAAAAAGTTAGAACAGCAATTAAAACAGGAGGTTCAAGTCAATAATCATCAGGCAGTAGCAAAACGAAGCAGGTTCCAGCTTTGATTTGGATTCTTTCCATGATGTGAAGATGTTAAAATCAGAAAATGGTTTCTTTCCTTGTGTAAGCCTACTCTGTATAAGCCCAGGCTGTTAGAATATGGGATGGAAGACAAGTGTGAGCACAAATATTACTCTCTGACATTTATCTATGCTGGTGACTATGTCCCAATGCTAGCCTGAGTTCACAAATATTCTTTGCACAGTTTTCACAGAGCACAAGCAGCTACCAATGTTGATAAGCCTTACAGCAGCCTCTTCCTACATTTTGTTTTTAAGGTGGGGATGTTGGCAAGCTGCAATCAAATTCAATAGGAGGCGCAGTGGGGCCTAGTTATCTTGAGGACCTCTCCTAGCACAGATGTATCTGGGTGACCACTTACACATTGCCAAAAAATGAGGAAATTTTGAATTTTTATCCTCTTTTTTTGACATGATTTGCATAAAAATAGCATATGCTAATTTATTTACAGAGATGCAGATTTAGAAATAATTAGTATAATTTTATTAGTAATACATCTCACCATAGTGGCGAAGACCACGAAAGTGCCTGTTCCAGTCTGATGTCCAGCTGCTAACTGTTAGTGGGCAACTCCAAGACCCATGCTATGATTCTTGATCTTTATAGTGGACTTGGTCTGGACAGCATTTCAAATACAGGAGTGTCCCCTGCAAAATAGTACACATGTCCGCCCTGGATATAGCCAAACAGAACTGTGAGTGGCCCTTGTAGGGATAATTAAGCAGCCACTCCACTGCTTTACCAAATCCCCAGCTTGATGCAGATCAACTCAACCCTCAATGTTAAGGTTGTTACCGAATGTTGGCTAAAGCAGAAGTCAGAACAATTTTGGAGTTTCTTCCTTTGGCAACCCATCCTGGATTACGCTAAATACTGATCCATTGCCCAAGGCCTTCTTATTATTTTAGTTCCTAGTAGATAATTGCACCTATCTTTCCATCACTAAATGAAATAAATCTATATTTACTTTTAAGAGTAAAAAAGAAAAACTGTCCACATCTTTACAATATTTCTAGCAGCACCTATTTTTTTTATAAAGAAAGACATACCAAAGCTCAAAGCACCTGCTGAAATTCTGCCCCACATGCAGCTATTAAATGCATGGGAGCCTTGTAAGAATATAAGCTTAATGGGATGGAAACTCTTGTATGGGAAAAAAGATAGACTTGTTGACTCCCTGGACTTCCCTGAAATCTAAAAATGCCAATAAAACCCCACAATAAGCACCCACAGAACTGGGCTTAGGGAATTTGAGTCAAGGGATATTCAGACTGAGAGTTTCAGGTAAATGGAGGCAGAGAAAGGGAGAGAATTCTCATCCCACCATTTAGAACAGCCTCTCCCAGTTTGGTGCCCTCCAGAAGTTTTGTTCTACAATTCCCATCATCTCTGACCATTGGTCATGTTGGCTAGGGCAGATCGGAGTAACTTGCAGTCTCAAACATCTGGAAGGCACCACATTGATGAAGGCTGATCTAAGGAAGCTCTTAGCATTTGTAGAGTTAATTTCATCTTTGAATAGCAGCAGGAAGCAGCACCAGCAAATCTGGGAAGAGGAAGAAGAGGCATCTATCTATCTATCTATCTATCTATCTATCTATCTATCTATCTATCTATCTATCTATCTATCTATCTATCTATCTATCTATCTATCTATCTATCTATCTATCTATCTAATAGCTGCTTTGCAGTGAAGTAAACAACCACCACTGGTTGTTCTAAAAGTGAGAGATAAGGATGCGGGAGAAATTAGATTCAGATTGCATTTTAAGATGAACCTACCTAAGTCACACTTTCCGAAACAATACATAAACCAAAACACAGCCATCCTTCTAAATTTGCATTGGTCCAAATTTTGCAGTGCAGTTCTCCTGCCAAGTAATGTGTACAAACATGCATTTACTAGAGTAAAGTGTGCCTACAAAATGCATATCATGCTGTTAGGGGAAATTGCTTTGCAAGTATGTGTATATTAGGCAAACCTGCATGCAAGAATGTTTATATTAGGAGAAATTCTCATTTATATGCTGAAGAATTTTCATCAGGACTTTTAAGAAAAAAATCATAACGGATGTTGAAAAATCACAATGCGTGTGGGGAACTGATCTTAAGCCTGGAAAACAGAAATGAAGAGAAGCTGATATTGATAGATTCACCTGCCCCTAGTGAGAGAAAAGGGTACTGCCCAGTGCAAAAGACCTGGGGCTCAGCCTTCTTGGTCTGTCCCCTAAGAACACTCATGATCGTGACTGATCACGAAATCAAATCTCTGCCAGTGCACAATTTGAGTGCACTGGGCTGCAATGAACAGTCCAAAAGGGAACTAGGCACGCATTGCATTGCTTGCTGACTGTGCCCAGCTTAGCACCAGGGAACACAGTGGAGAAAACCAGGGACTTCTTGGCTTGGAGTTTTCAAAGTGAGCTGTAATCACCCAGGCTATAAAAATGAGAGAACATCCAAACAAGCACACCGCCAGGAGACCAAATAAGTAAGATGGGCAAAAAAAAAAAAAACAGCAAGAAAATAGGCCTTTCAGAATGGTCCTGTTTCAGCCATGAGTGCTGGAGCATGGGGAAGAAATTGGGTGGCTTCTCAGATTCCTGTGGTCTGAACACACACCCTACTCATCACTGAGATGAGCTGGAAAAAAAACACAACCCTAGTAGTGAAAGAGAGCTTTGATTTATTTCCTGATAAAATAACCTTTGCTCTCAGAAGCTAATGTTTCAGTTGCCGCATGTACAAAATGATCTTTTCTTTCCATCCATCAAAGGCTCCATCAGGCTTGATACATTCATAGCGTTCTTGACATGCAGAGATGTGTTCGCCAGAGATGGAAAATTGCTGCCTGCTAACTTTTCTTCCCTCTGCTAGGAAGAGGTATGGGGTGGGGGGAAAGAAGCAAAGGAGGAAGGGGGGAGAGAGAGGGCTAAAACTGTTGCAATAGAAAATGGCAAATAATTACCATCAGTTGCAGCCGGGTGAGAAGGACATAAGCGATGCTGCTTGACAGTCCTTCAGGGGCAAATCGCCTTTGTTTTTCTTCTCCGTGTAAACAGCCTTCATGTTCTCCGTGTAAATAGGCCTTCATGATCACAATAATCTTTCTAAATTTCTGGATATTTTCATCCAGGAAGAGTTTTCTAGCTATTGTTCTCCTTAGGCAAACCTCAGTTCTACTGCTTCCAGAAGTTGCATCTGTTGCACGCTCAAGGACACCTGGATTGTCCTTTGCAGATGTGCTCATTAGACCAAGGCCATCAAGTGACCACTGTGCCCAGGGATGTGGCTAGGTGCTTGAAGGACTTAAGGTACCAGTCTATGACACAAATGTGCATAAAACTAATTTATATGTATAAATATCCTGGGGTGGATGACTGGGATGTCACAGGCAATGTGCTTTTAGAGTGTGCCCCATTGCTTTGTAAGCAAAGCAGTGGCCATGGCGGTGATGAAGTTTTTAAAAAGGGAGAGAAAAGGGTAGGAGATGTGGGGCCCAGTGCAAAAGACCTAGAGCTCAGGTACCCTTACAACACCCATGATCGTGGCTGATAAAGAAATCAAACCTTTGCCAATCCAGGATTTCCTCCGTGAAGGGACTAAAAAGGAACTAGGAGCACTGCTTGTCGACTGCTGGAGCTTGGTGGGTTTCCCTGCTGGGCGAGAAGCAATACTTTCATCATACTAGAACTTGGGGTCATCTTATCTAGTGAAATTGGCAGGAAATTGAGGGCAGACAAACGAAAGTACTTCACACACATAAGAAATATTTGGTTTGTGAACATTGCTGCCACATGATGTGGTGATGGCCCCTAGCTTAGATGGCTTTAAAAGGGGACTGGACAAATGAATGGAGGTTACTAGCTGTGATGGTCCAGAAGAACCTGAATTAGTTGCTACAGTACAACCCCCAGGGAGGTGATTGCTGCATATTGTTGGCCACCATGGGAAGCAGGATTCTAGACTAGGTGGGCCTTTTATGAACAAGTGGTATCTCCATCTCCTCCTTATCACCAACTGCATGCTGCCATTTGGTTTTGGCAGCTGTCCTCTAAGGCAGAGGTGGGGAATTTGTAGTCCTCCAGATGTTGCTGGACTGCAATCCCTGACCATTGTCCATGCTGACTGATGGAATTCAACAGCATCTGGAGGGTCACAGGTATCCCATCACTGCTCTAGGGCTTGTTATTTAGACAGGTGTAGTTCCTTTGGCTCTTTCGGTCATAGTGTTAGCACGCCGTTGCTGATAGCTGGTAGACCCCCATGACAGAAGCTGAAAGAGCATGTACTGTTACTATGATATGCCAGATGTTCATTTCTGAAGATCCTAGTAAGGCTGAGTAAGCCAACGCATTAGCCGTTCTGTGAGTGGGATGTGCAAATCTCTCCATTTGGTTTCTCTCCATTCCACATTTTTCTACTCTTAAATTCAGTTCTCTACATTTCCTCAGCAGTTTGTATTTTTTTAAAAAAAGTTCTAATGAAAATTCAGCAGTATTATTATTATTATTGTTAATAATAATAACAATAATAATAATAATAATAATATATTAGTAGCTTTTTCCCCAAAATGGAACTCAAAGCAACTTACAAAAAAAAACTGTGCTCAAAGTGGCTTACAACAAAAGCAAACCACAATTACAAAAACAATTTCATAATAAAATAATACAATAGCAGTAATAAAACAATAACAAATGTCACAGCAAACACAAATTTTAACGCAAAGTATGTGCATTTTTGTAGGTAATTTTGCCTAATATACAACTTTCTGCAAATCATAGTTTGGCTAATATTTATATTTTCATTGTTATTATTGTTATTATTATTACTACTATTACTATTGTTATTGTTAAGTTGCTTTTCTCACACAAGTCACCCAAAACGACTTACATTAAAACCAGCTAAAACAAACACAACCAACCAAGCAAGCAAGTAATTAATCAATAATTTAAAAAACCTCAAAACCCATCAGTACAAAATAAAGGTCAGGGCTACAGGTCCTGATCCAGTAAAAGAGGCCACCAATTGCTATGGCCCCACACATTAAAGGGCCAAAAGCCTGGGTAAAGAGGAATGTCTTGGCCTGCCACCTAAAAATAGATAAAGATGGTGCCAGGCATGCCTCCCTGGGGAGAGAATTACACAAGTGGGAAGTCTCCACTGAAAAGGCCCATTCTTGTGTTGCCACCCTCTGAACCTCCCATGGAAAGGACACATGTAGAAGGGCCCCAGATGATGATTGCAGGGTCCAGGTCAGTTCATATGGGGAGAGGTGGTTCTTGAGGTATAGGGGTCATGACCCGCTTCAGACTTTATAGCGTAAAACCCGCACTTTGAATTGAGCCCAGAAACTAGTTGGTGGCCAGTGCAGTCATGCCAGAATTGTATGTTTAGACTGACTTGCCCTGGTCAACAATATGGCCACTGAATTCTGCACCAGCAGCAGTTTCCAAACTATCATCAATGGCAGCCCCACATATAATGCACTGCAGTAGTCTAACCTTTACCCAGCTTCTGTTTGAGCAAATGGATACAATAATGCAACAAAGCAGATTTGGAGCATTTCAGTGCAAAATAGACTTTGTATATGCAGAGCAAATTAAGTGGAAGATCTGGCACACTATTTCCTGGAATTGGTAGTATTGCTATAGTAAGGGACATTATTTATCCTCATTTCTTGACTATATGAGAAACAGGGAGATTGAGGATAAGCTGAATTTTCTTTTAAGGGGATTTAATCACTTTGCGACTCAGAAGGTTGCCCTCTTTGCCGTAAAGGCAGCCAGTTTAAGAAAACAAAATCTGATCAATGAGCCGTGAAAGTACATTTAAGTCATGAGGGACATTTGTAATATTTTTAATATTTCAAAAATTTTAATTTCAGATTTAGATTTTAGTTATTCATTTTAAGAGTCATACATTCACTGATAGTTTTTTGAAATATGTGTTTGTATTTATTTGATATGGTCTGCAGACTTATTCAATACATTTAAACTAAAGGTTAACAGAGCGCAAGCAAAAAAGTTAATCTATCCCTGTCCAGATAGGTTCATAGCTGGGCCACTTGTTGAAGCTGATGGAAGGCACTCTGTGTCACCAAGGCCACTTGAGCCTCAAGTAATAATGATGGATCCAGGAATACCCCCAAGCTATGTACCTGCTCCTTCAGAGGGGATATAGCCCCATCCAGAGCAGGCCACATCCCATCCATTTTTGTATGTCATTTTCACCAATATATGTATCAATATGCACACTTTACCCTAGAATATGCATTTTTGTACACACTACTTGGCTTGAGAACTGCGCTGTAAAATTTGGAGTACAGTAGGGCCCCGCTTGTCAGCGCCCCGCTTTTTGGTGTTCCGCTAATAGGGCATGGGGAGCTCCAGCTGACAGCAATCAGCTGTAGCGCAAGAGCTCCCTGTGCTACAGCTGATCACGCGCTCCAGGGATTAGCTCCAGGGATTAGCTGTAGTGCGGGGAACTCATGCGCTAGAGCTGATCCCTGTCAGCTGATCACTCGCTCCAGCTGTAGCGTGGGGATCTTGCGCACTCCAGCTGATCGCTGTCAGCTGGAGCGCAGGAGCTAGAGCTCCCCATGCTCTAGCTGATTGCATGATCAGCTGTAGGGCGGGGAGCTCCCGAGCTACAGCTGAGTAGGGCCCCACTTTCTGGTGGTTTTTGCTTTTGGGGGGGCTGGAACAGAACCTGCCATATGAGTGGGGCCCTACTGTAGTGCAAATTTTGAAAGATGGCTGTGTTTTAGTTCACATATTGTTTCAGAAATGTGAATTAGGTACATTAGCACTGTTTGCCTCAACACTCCCTCCCGATACAGGTGGGTGGGGCTTATATAGGCCCACCCGCCCCACCTACCTCCCATATCAGTGCACACACCACGCACACTGCACGCGCACTCTTGCCATCCAACCCGTTAAGGATGCCCCCCTCCATCTTCAGTGATGGCAGGCATATGTGTGCAGCACACAGGTCAATCGCACTGACATGCTAATGCAACAGGCAAGTGAGGTAGGCAGGTTTTTTTAAGCCTGCGCCACCTGTATGAGGGGGAGTTCCTGAGAGCTCGTGATCCACAGCAGCGTCAGGTTGCATGACCCAACACTGCCACAGATTGCAGAGTGGAAGCTCTACCCTTCCACCTTGAGAGGCCTCAGGAGCCCTCGGCCTGAGTCCAACTTGGCCACCCGCTGGCACCAGCCCTTGCATTGGATATCACCACCCTACATGCATTAACTGTATAATTTTTTAACCTATGAAAATAACAAATCTATATCAAAGCATTTGTTACTTGGAATTAGGGATGGAAACCGCTGGCCGGTTCGAAAGCATTCCGTCAACCTAACAGCCTAGTATTGGTTTGAGTTCGCTCTTTGCCCAAGAGCTGCTGCTTTTACTGATCCACTTTTTTCTTTGCAAAAAAATATTAATATTAATGTAGATATTTTAAAAAGACATATTGATAATTTTAAAGGAAATATTGATATTTAGAAAGGAAACATTGGTAAAATTCTTAGTATCAATATTTTAGGGGCAGATTTTTATTTTTTTTTTACAAAAAATCCATTTTCAAAAATAGCCACGAAAAATCACCACATAAAAATCCAATCCACAATGATAGAGAATAAGCAAATTAATGGAAAATTAGGTGCCAACTCCGAATTGGGTGGAATTCTAGCATATTCCTACTAAGAATGTAAAACAAGAAATATCCATTCCATAGTGTATTTATGAAATCTGTAAAGGGACTGAAGCTCACTTCAGAGAAGATGGAGGTGCGCACTCCCACACTGGAGGATCAGTTGCGCACTTTGGGGATGCTGATTGACCCAGCTTTGTCACTGCAAGGCCACAAAGTGGCTTCCACCAAGCAAGGTTGGTGTGCCACCTGTGACCCTTCCAAGACAGAGATAGCCCAGCCACAGTAACCCCTGTCCTGGCAATGTCCAGACTATGGGTGATATTTAATGCTAGTCCTACTCTGAGCAAACCCATTGAAGTTAATAAACATGACTAACGTGGATTCATTCATTTCAATGGGTCTACCCTGAGTAGTACTTAGTTAACGACAACTCTAGATTGCTGCATTCCAGCTGTTCCATTTCTTCTCATGCCAGCAGCAGATTAGTAGGGTAAAACAGACCCCAGGACTCTTATCCCCCACCCAACTCAACCATCTGGGTGTTGGCTGGATCATCATCTGCAGCAATTTAGGCCATGTGGTTGATGAGGGCCAATGTAGTTTTGTGCTGGTTAAAATGTGCTAAGAGGCCATTAGTGTTTGTTACGTGATCCTGAGTGGGTGCCCTTGGAGAGCTCAAGGAACAATCAAGAGTTTTATTAATGTGAAAATCGAGAGTTGCCTTCCCAAATTTCCCCCTTCCTCTAGGCTAGCTGACATTTCCCACCGCTGTCTTAACCAAGTATTTGTTTCCACATTTCATTTTCCTCTCCTCTTGATATATTAGTCTGGTACGTTGGGCTTTCTCAGAGGGAGGAACTGCATGCAGGTTTCATTAAAAAATATTTCACAATGATTTGCTAAAAATATGATCTGTGCTTTGGTGCCAGCATGGAAACCATGGAGGAGCTTGTTGAAATGTATTCTTTTCATAAAAATGAATCCGTTTTAAATGGAAATCTCCACCATCCTGTTTCTCTGATGAGATTAGATGTCACATTCTCCATCCCTCAGCCCCCCTCCCTCCCCACCCCACATTGTCGGTACAACTGCTTGGAACGTGTTTTATTTTCTGACGTCGAAAAGCAATGGATATTTTTGACATTAAAAGATAAACACAAAAAGGAGATTGGGGAAAGGGCATAGCTCAGTGTTAGATCATCTGCCTTGCATGCAGAAGGTCCTAGGTTCAGTCCCCAGCATCTCCAGGTTAAGGTGGGAAAAATTCCTTGCTTGAAACACTGGAGAACCCTGCCAGTCAGTGTGGACAGTACTGAGATAAAAGGACCAATGGTCTGATTTGATACAGTGGCAGTTTCCTATGTTCCTAAGGCTTAATAACTCTTATGTTCAGAGAGACATGTTCAGATTCAGAAAAACCTGCACTATCTATCTATCTATCTATCTATCTATCTATCTATCTATCTATCTATCTATCTATCTATCTATCTATCTATCTATCTATCTATCTATCTATCTATCTATCTATCTATCTATCTGTCTGTCTGTCTGTCTGTCTGTCTGTCTAAATGTATATACCACTTGATTGTAGAAAACATCTCAGTGGGTTTATGAAAATCATTAAAATTATCAGTAAAAACAGTCAAAAACAAAGAATTAGAAACATTTTATGAACACAACAATAGACTAAAAAAGATTAAAACACATCAACATCCATGTGTCTGGATAGGCTTGTCTAACGAAAAATGTTTAAGCAGGCGTTGAGAAGAACATAGCAAAGATGCCTGCCTGATGTCAATAGGCAGGGAGTTCCAAAGCATAGGTGCTGCCACTCTAAAAGAACGAGCCTTTACAAGTGCGGAACGAGTATTATGTGGCCCATGTAACAAGGCCAGTTCCACAGATCAAAGCGCTCGAGCGGGCACCGATGGGGTATTTTGCTAGAGAAGAAGCTACTGGGGCAAAAGAAATGAGTCTGTAAAGCACAGGCACTGATGGCTCTTTCATATCACCTGGCAGGCCAGCCCAAGACATTTTGCTGACTGTTCCATGTACAGAAGCCAATCAGTCTGGCAGCTGAATCTTACTTCAACACTGGCAATGGGGCAGTGCCCTCCATCACCTGAGTGCAATAAGCTATCTTAGGGGGCATAGGATGGCTCACATGGTGGCACAGACAGCTCTGTCCTCCAACACCTCACTGCCTTTGCCCATCACCAAGCATCTCTGCCTAAGGGAAGGCCCAACCCCTTGCACCTGGGCAAAGAAGCAAAAAAACAATTAGAGGCAGGCAACATAGACAGACATAGCTTCAGTTTAGGCTAGCATTATTCTCTTTCTGTTTGCTTCGGTGTTCATGATTAGTCACTCATCATAGCTATCTTTGGGCATCGATGCATTGACTCTGAATGTGCAAAGTGGCAAGTGGGAATGCGTGGGGTGAGCCCCACCTTTTGGTGCTGCTGCACACATAGGCTACTCTCTGTGGTGAATGGATGATCAGTGTTACACTGAAAGGGGCTGCCTTACTCACACATAAAAGTACCAGGAGTGTAGCAAGACAATTTTCATTGGGGTGTCAGAGAAAAAAATGGGAGGAGGCAGATTGGTCACTATAAAAGAGGTTTCAGGGGGAAGCTTTCATAGGTAATGACCCCCCCAATTCATGCATTTTAATTAGGAACTATGACTTGTGACGTTCACAAAAAAGCAAATCAATTTAATTAAGTATTTTCCACATGCGAAATAGTTTTGTAAGCTAAATAACAGTGACTAGAAAGTAAATGTATATCATGCAAGTCATCCTACCATAATGATCTGAACTGTTAATAACGTTTAATGTGCTGTGATTTCTCTGCAAACTTGCAGAGGAACTGTTCACTTGAAATTCCTTCAAATATGTTACTTTCAAAAGCCAAGATTGCTAAGTTTGCTTTTCTCTGATGAAGTACTGAATACCTGTATGGTGTCAGTACATGTGCCAAAGCTGAGAATGAATTTTCACACACAGCTGCCTGTAGATGCACCAAAGGTGAGTCCTGCAGCATACAAAGTGTACGTGCATGGAAAGGCTTCCTTGTACAGGCACAATGTTTTAGTAAGTTCACGAACTGTGAGTTCAGTTGTCCTGAGGCAGCTCCTTTCCAGAACGAACCACCCTGGTTTCCTTTGCCATACCAGGAAAGCAATTAAAAGAAGTTTCACTTTAAAAATTAAATGAATACCTATAAACATCACTTTTCATAAGGAAATGCTTAGCAGCATGTCGCATAGGAACTATACGCCTCTCCAAACTATGGGTGCTAGTGTTAACTGTACAAGCACACAATCTCTGTTCTACAGCTGCTTCTGATGGCTCTACCAGCAGATCTCAGAAATCCTACTTTGGTAGTACATAAGTTCGCATGAGAAAAGTTAAATAAGGTGAATTATTTATAATGATCATTTGCACAGCTGGGTGGAGGTCTAAATCTGTTGCAGCTAAGACTCTGGCAACATTATACTCCTCAAAACCATTTTGAAATGGAAGCAGCTTGAAAGGATTGAAGGATATCTTTTTCAACTTTTTTAACAAACTAGGGCAGAAATGCCCCCCAGGCATGCACTCACACACAATATTCAAGCTCCCCATTGCCTGGGCTAAGTTAGAAAGGTCTCATTGGGCTTCCTGGGCTTTGAGAGCCAGCTCACTAACCTCTCTGCTTCTTCTCCGGTCCTACCCTGGACTAGGCTAGGCTGCTGCACTGTCTAGGCCCAAAAGCTTAGGCACACCCACCAGATGCACTGATAACACCTACCAACTACAGAGGCTGTCTGAGCACTACCAGGAAGAGGGATATCAGTGTTGCCAACAAGAATTTTTTTTCTCACCAGAGCCATGCCCGAAATTCACCAAAACCTGACCTTAACCCACTAGACACTGTTTGATAACATTTTTGCGTTATTGTGAAACACTGTTATGAGGAATTGCTTAACAAGGTGTATGATAGAATTTAAAAGTACTAGTAACCATTAGTAACCAGACAGGGGTGTATTTTATCACCCTATTTGTTTAATCTGTACGCAGAACATATTATACAGAAAGCGGGATTGGACCAAGAGGAAGGAGGTGTGAAAATTGGAGGGAGAAATATCAATAATTTAAGCTATGCAGACGATACCATACTACTAGCAGAAACCAGCAACAATTTGGAACGAATGCTGATGAAAGAGGACAGCACAAAAGCAGGACTACAGCTGAATGTCAAAAAGACTAAAGTAATGACAATAGAAGATTTATATAACTTTAAAGTTGACAGTGAGGACATTGAACTTGTTGAGGATTATCAATACCTTGGCACAGTCAACCAAAATGGAGACAATAGTCAAGAAATCAGAAGAAGGCTAGGACTGGGGAGGGCAGCTGTGAGAGAACTAGAAAAGGTCCTCAAATGCAAAGATGTATCACTGTAGTCAAGATCATTCAGACCATGGTATTCCCGATCTCTATGTATAGATGTGAAAGTTGGACAGTTAAAAAAGAAGATAAGAGAAAAATCAACGCATTTGAAATGTGGTGTTGGAGGAGAGCTTTGCTAATACCATGGACCGCGAAAATGACAAATAATTGGGTGTTAGAACAAATTAAACCAGAACTATCACTAGAAGCTAAAATGATGAAATGGAGGTTATCATACTTTGGACACATAATGAGAAGACCTGATTCACTAGAAAAGACAATAATGCTGGGAGAAACAGAAGGGAGTAGAAAAAGAGGAAGGCCAAACAAGAGATGGATTGATTCCATAAAGGAAGCCACAGACCTGAACTTACAAGATCTGAACAGGGTGGTTCACAACAGATGCTATTGGAGGTCACTGATTTATAAGGTCGCCATAAGTCACAATTGAAGGCACATAACAACAAGAAGAAGTAACCACTGGTGTGTTGTATTTAAGTTTGGAACTGTAGATGTAAATATGTGTGTGTGGCCATCCTAGCTGGGGCTGATAGGAGATGTAGTACAAAACAACTGGATAGTAGTAAGTTGAGGAAGGATGTTCTATCTTCTTAGTTGCTTTTTGGGGTGATTACTGAACACATGATCCAAAACCCAGCATGCTCAGGTTCAGGTGTGCCGTGGTGGTTGGTAGCTCCATGTTAGTGGAGCAATGAAATCTGCTCTTGGTTTTACTTGAAACGTCTGCACCTTTGACAGCTCCTTGAAAATTCAGAATAAAACCCAGAGTGGATTCCACTGACATGGAGCCATTAGCCACCACTGCAGGTGGGTAAAGCTCACCAAGGATCTACAAGGTGCTAAATTAGGCAATATCAATATTGGATTCTTACTGTTTGAACCTGAAAAGCTGCCATATACCATCAGACCAATGGTCAATCTAGCCCAGTCTTGTCCCCTCAGCCTGGCAGAAGTTCTGGGGTATCAGGCTGACGTCCTTCCCAGGGCCCAAAGTGAACCTGCAGCCTTATATACACAAAAGCATATGCTCTGCCACTGAGCAATGGTATCTATTTGGCTGTTTATTCTTCAGAGACAGTGAAGGGGGTGGGTGGGGAGAGGAATGTTCCAAATCGGCCTGTCTCTGGTGTACATTTAACTAATAGAATATTAATGGGGGGGAGAGAAAAAAATCTCAGTGTTTTTGTGGTTAGTTCATGAAACGTCAGAATAAGGAGCAAGATGTTTCGCATTACTGTTGTACCTCCTTGAAGGAAACCCTTTTTTCCACAGGCAGATCATATGGTCCGCATCATAGTCGACATTATTTGTCCCGACCCCGTTCCGTCCCCAGCCTGCCCTGCGCTCCATCTCTTGCCACCAGAGAATCTAAAATTCTTCACGGCTGTATAACATTGTACGATTATGTCCTTTGGCCTTTCATTTGATTTGCACCTGTGCACATCAGGGTAGTGCTGCAGCCTACAGTCCCAATCCAGCTGTGCATTCAAGCACAGCAGTGAGTCCCTAAGCATGCAAGTCCTATGGCTGAAGAGCGTTATCTGCAACGATGCATCTTTGGTTGGAATCTTGGTGATAGAATCAGTTGGTTGTTGCTCTGCCCTATGACTTCATCACAGCTGTTTTGACAGGCGCTGGAGATATTGGGCCAGACAGTAGCAGTTCTCTGACAGTAGAGGCAGAACATAGCCATTGTGGCAAGTATCTTGGGATGGTGCTGGGATCATGGTGTGGTGCTTCAAGGCCCAGCCCAGGTTGGGGTTTGGCATGCTTGTCACACCCTCAAATTGGCAGCGCTAGTGCAGAAATGTGGTCCACATTGTGATGGGCCTGAGCTTGCCCTTCACCCAGCACATGGGCTGGCTGATTGTCATGGTTAGAAACGGGACCATCCCAGATCTGGATCTTTGTCCTATGCCATGCCAAACTCTAGCCCTATTTGGGCATTCAGCCTCACAGGAGTCATTGTGTGAGGAGAGTGGGGTAACACATGCTCACCTTGCACCTGCTCCTGTGCTCTGCACCAGCACCTCCCCAATACTATGCATGCATTGGGAGCATGTATGCTACAGTGCAGCTTGCTGAACATTCATGGGCTGTCCACGTGATCTGAAGAAGACTTTTATTATTATTATTATTATTATTATTATTAATTACATTTATATACTGCCCCATAGCCAAAGCTCTCTGGGCGGTTTACAACAATTACAAACATTAAAAACAAATATACAAATTTAAAAACACTTTAAAGAAGCAATTTAAAAATACATGCTAAAATGCCTGGGAGAAGAGGAAAGTCTTGACCTGGTGATGAAAATATAACAGTGTTGGCACCAGGCACACCTCATCAGAGAAATCATTCCATAATTTGGGGGCCACCACTGAGAAAGCCCTCTCCCTTGTTGCCATCCTCCGAGCTTCCCTTGGAGTAGGCACCCGGAGGAGGGCCTTAGATGTTGAGCGTAGTGTACGGGTGGGTTCATGTCGGGAGAGGCGTTCCATCGGGTATTGCGGTCCCAAGCCGTGTAAGGCTTTATAGGTTAAAACCAGCACTTTGACATGACCCCAGTGCACTTGGGAGACTGCCCCGAGGCAGAATGCCCCTGATGTGTTCATATCATTGGGGAGGGGCCAGGATAGGGTGCATGCAGGGCAGACGTGTGGCTCAGCTCTCCTGCCTCATGTGATTATCGCTGTGTGGGGCTGAATGCCCAAATAGGAAGTCTGTATAAGCTGCAACCAATCAAACCCAAAGCCATTTTGAACCCATTTCTTGTGTTGGTGTATCTCTTGCTTTCCTTTTCCACCTTCTGCTCCAAAGAAGCGACACAAGCATCTAAAAACCTGCTTCTGCCTATGCACACCTCCTGTTTGGCTTGAAGTATATATTACAGACTCAGTCCATCAGGAACATGCCCTGCACAAGGTCCATGGTCAAGAGTTATGTGAAAGCTCAGTTGTTATTTCTGGAAATGGGTGTGTATTCTAAAATTCACAAATTAAAATGCCTCTTGCTGCTGCTGCTTCAAATACTGCCACGTAGCACAGTCCACTCTGCTGTAGCTTGTAGTTTGGATGGGCTCATAGTAGTGTGAATTTCCAATTCTCTTTGGATTCACTTTATTTCTGAAATGTGTGATTGCAAACAAGCTTTTCCCCAAGAGCTGTAGCTCAGCGGTTGAAGATCTGCCCTGCATGCAGAAGATCCAACGTTCAATCCCAGGCATCTCCAGGGCGGGCTGGGAGAGAGTCCTGCCTGAAACCCTGGAGAGCCCCTGCCAGACAGTGTAGACAGCTTCCTGTATGAGGCAGCTTCCTGTGTTTCTAAGAACACAGAGCCCTGTGCTCCTAAGAACTATAAGGTACATCTATGTTCATTTGCTGTTGTTCTTCCCTCCCCTTCCACACATGCAAGAAAAGAGGTGCTTCTCATGCTGGTTTGCACCAAACCATAGTTTTTTGTTGGGTCCAAACCTGGCGAAGGATGATTTGTGCAAACCATTCTTTGGTGGCTTCAGACAGAAGGGCCAACTCTGGTTTGTCACAAGTCAGCATCAGAAGCTTCTAATCTTGTTCCTTCATGCGCAGAGTGGGAAAGGAAGGAGGGAGAAGGCAAACACAAAGCTTGTGCCCACTATGGTTCACCAACACAAATGAATGCACAGTATGTCTTCACCCTGAAGGATCCAGCTCTTCCTCAAACTTAGAAGCTAGAGAACAATCTGAGAAAACCTTAGCCTGTCTACTTAAAGTGAAATGGAATTCAAGTGCATTGAATGGATTCCAGCCAAGAGTCAGAGACCTGCATGAAGCTTATAATGAGTGTGACGTTCCAGGGGGTTCTATAATGTGCTTAATAAGTCTAGACTCAACTGTTACATTTTTATCTGCATATTTTATGCACATGGATCATATATTCCATAACATATATACAGTAATGAAACTTCAGATAGCTACTGGCTTGCCAAAGGCAATTTCGCAGCTTGCACACAAACCTTGCAGGCCTCAATCAATGATCATGTTAATATTTGCTTATGTGAGCTAATCAGGCTATTTTTGTCCCCTCTAAAAAATCAGTTAAAATGTATGAAGGGCCTAAAAAGAATCAAAGAATGCTATAAGTAACACACATCATCCATTTAGTCAAGGATTAAACACAGATTGCTTAAGGATATTGGGGGGTAGGACAAATTCCAGAAGGCTACAGATGGAGGGTCCATGGGGAAAAACAGCAGCACTGCCTAGGATGTAGCCTGACATTCTTGTAGATGGCTGTGAGATCCATATAGTTCATTCTGTCCACTTGTGGGAAGATAAAGCAAACAAAATGCTTCAGAAGATAGGGGATTTGTCTTTTATTTCACTGTCACACCAATTCTATAGGAGTTTCTTAAAGGCAACCAAGTAGTATCCTCACCTTTCATGTCTCTGCAGTGCTCCCCTATTACTCTCGCCATTTAATTCCTTAATTGTTACCTGGCCTGTCCTCAATGGCCCTCAGAACAGTGTATGCAGGATTCACAGGCCATTTCCCATTCAGATACTGAGCTGATCTAAACCTGCATTGGCTTCAGCAAAGTTAATATAGCACTTTTAATATGTTCTGCTCTGAATGTTTGCTGAATGTGTGGAAGGGGAAGCAGGACCATCTTGTCTAACCACATCCCTGATGTTCCCATGGCTCAGTCTCCAGCTTCTCCAGGTAGGACTGCTAATGTCCCTTTTCTGAAACCCTGGTGAGCTGCTGTCAGTGTCGACCGTGGTTGGGGAACCTGTGGCCCTTCAGACGTTGCTGGACCGTGACTTTCATGATCCTTGCCCATTGGCCATGCTGCCTGGAGCTGATGGGAGTTGTAGTCAGTGGTGGCTGGTGCCCATTGGGACTAGTAGGGCGGAAGGCAGGGGAGACCAACAATAGGTGGAGCCAGAGCTAATGAGAGGCAGAGCCAACTTATTTCACTTTTGTCCTCATCCTCTTCCCTGCTGGGTTCTACAAGGGCAATACTGAGATTAAGGAGGAGGAGGAAGCTGACAAGCAGTGCAACCCCTAGGATGGGATGTAAGTACGGAGGCAGGCAGGTGAGGGCTGGCTGAGGGCAGACTGAGGTTGATGGAGCAGTGCCCCATTCTCTCTAATGGACCAGCCTTCACTGGTTGCAGTCCAGAAACATCTGGAGAACCACAAGATTCCTAGTCCAGGTGTAAATAAGGTAGATAATACTGAGCTAGATGGACCAATGGTCTTATTTTGTGTACGACAGCTTCCTAGGTTGGGGGCATGGCCAGTGGAGTGCACCAATACCAGAGGCATGGCTGAAGGATTGTGCCCTCCTCCTCAATACATTTAGAGAACAAATCACAGGGGCTTATATTTCACTCATTCAGACCATTCCTTCAGGCTTCTAGTCTTTCAGTTGGCAACTCAGTTTTAAGAAGAACAATATTTTTAATGGAGAAAGGGCTGAAGGGCCAACAACATCAGCTCTGCCCACTAAGTCACCAAGGGAGAGTCAAATGGCTCTTTTAAGGGTCTCTTCTCCATAGGGATGGAGGAGAAATTCAGTTTTGTTTGCATTTTAATGAGAATCTACCTAATTTATACTCCACCAACCTACACATGGGTCAGAACACAGCTATCCTTTGAAATTCACACTTCTCCAAATTTTGCAATGCATTTCTCCAACCAAACAATAGGTGCAAAATGCCCATATTAGGGGGAAATGTGCATAAAATGTATATAAGTGAAAATAACATACAAATATAAAATACATTATATAATATGCAAAATAACATGCATTATAGCAGGGGAAATTGCCTGCAAAAACATGCAAAAGTACATGTGTTATTAGGACAAAGTCACACTAAAATGCTGATGACTTTTTATGAGGATTTAAAAACAATAGTAAATTCCTGCAGAAATGTAAAGAACTGAATTCAAGATTGGAAAACTTATAGAAACTATCTTTCCTATCGCCTATCCTTCCTTCTCCATAGTGAACATGTTTGGGGAGAGATTTCCCTTCACACACATACACTCCTATCTCCCATCTCTTGGATCACATTTGTGTGCATAGATGCAGTGCATTATGGGAAAACTCTGACAATCCTCTGTTGCTGTTTGTATTAGGTAGGAAGGGGGATAAATAGCCCTCTGTGTCTGATCAGGAACAAGGACCTGAGTTGCATTATGATGGGAAAACCTGGCATCAGGGATAAGTCAAAGGAAAAGATGGGGCCCCCCTCCAATTTTATATGTAGAAACTGACCAGACCAGATCTTATTTTAACTCCAGTGACAGGACAGCATCCTGCACTACACCTGAGGACAGAAGCCTAGCTTAGGGGATGCAGACCAGGTTGCATGGGTACACACAGCCCAGTCTTTCAACACCTTGTCACTGCTTTGCACCCCTAGCAGCCACCTCACTGGCCCTGGTTCCTAGAGTTCCCTGGGGAGTGAAAAAACGACAGGCCAAATGTGCAGCCCAATCCTGTATATATTATTCAAGAGAAGGTTCAATGAGATTTGCTCCTAGAGTGTACAGATAGGCCCTCAAGTCTCATGACTTGCAGTGCCTGCATCTGGGAAAGAGCAAGGGTGGGAGACATGTGATCTCCAAGACAACCTTATCAGATTGCTAGCTTCTATATCTGAGAACAGATCAGCCTCTTCAGCTAATTGCCATCTCAGTAAGTCCAGGGGGACCCTGCTGTTTGCTGTGATGAGAGTCCAGATTTCTTTTCAAGGAGCCAAACTGATGGTAACTCCTGACAGCATCCAGATATACAGTTTTAAACTGGAGATCTTACAGGCATGAGGGGATGAATATGGCAAGGTGCATTAAACTAAAAAGATAAATGTCCTGTCTAAAGGAGAGCTTTTTGTCAAGCATCACAGTGCTGGTGCTAAATTTAAGATTTGCTGATTGCAAGTTGGAATGTGAGGTCCCATGATTTATACTGGGTGCAGTAGGATCTGGAAATTATGCTCTGTATTAAAAAATATATGACCTGTAACTGGAATCCTGGGAATATCAGCTTTCCTTTTCAATGGAACTAGGGGCTCATCTACATGATGATTTACTGTGTGTTTGGTGCTACTAACTTCTTTAAATTTGCATGGTTCACATGACATTACTGGCAAACAGAAGCTATCATGCAGTTTTCCCCCTGTAAATCCACACTAACCCAATCTGCTGATAATATGAAAAATGGAGAATAAAGTCTCCACTCTGTTTCTCTAGTGGTTGCAGACACTTTGCTCTGATGCTTTTAGGTGAGTGTGTCAATCATTACCCTCCCCATGCCCACTATCTTCTCCTCCCTTCTTTCATTGTTTCCTGTGGGCTGACAAAATTTCCAGTTGCTCTTCTCTGTTCTGCTGGCCTTTTTTATGTTGCTGCAAACAGTGCCTTTATTTTATTTCCCCCTAACTTGTGCACAAAAGTGTAACACTGCTCAAACAGAGATTTGTATTTCAGCTGTATCCTACCAACCACAGGCAGGGAAAACACAGACTTCTGGGTTGTTTTTAAAGGAACCTAAATCAGCTAGTGAGCCAGTGTGGTGTAGTGGTTAAGGTGTTGAACTACAACCTGGGAGAGCATGGTTTGAATCCCCACACAGCCATGAAGCGCACTGGGTGACCTTGGGCTAGTCACTGCCTCTCAGCCTCATGAAAACCCTATTCATAGGGTTGCCATAAGTAGGAATCAACTTGAAAGCAGTACATTTACATTTACATTAAAGCACCTAGTAGAACAGACTGAGCATGCTCAGTCACCTAGCAACCAGAGGAAGTGGAAATGTAATGAAACAGAGGGTGGGGCCACAAGGAAACAGCCAGACTAATCCTTCCCAGAGGAATGCCTACTTGTGTGGATGGGGGAAAAAAACTGGCAGCTAACATTGAGCAGGAACTCCAGATGGAGCAAATCTATAACAAAGGGAAAAGCAGTATATTTGCTATGAAGAAATGCTCCCATGTAGATGAGCCCTAGCTCTCATGGTTGCACAGAGAAAGGGAGAGAGAAAATATCCTTAAAATTTGTTGTCATTTTCTCCTTAAAACTTAGAGAAAAGGCAGTACGAGCACAGGCTATAAAATCAATTATTCCTCAGTCTGTGTCAGTCTACTATTCTTTATTCATTCACTTCCAATCACTTTTCTTGTCCTTGATTAAAAGCACCCAGATCTCTGCAAGTTCAGCACAAAATCTTTCAAAAATTAACAATAAAAATATTTTAAGCATTATCAATAAAAAAGACCTAAAACAATCACAAATGGAACAGAAAACAACAGCACCCATTTATGAAGATATGTACTGTCCCATGAGCAGCCAATGTCTCGTCCCTAGCCTCTGACTGGGGGCAGGGGACCAGAACATAAAACTTTGAGAGTGGAGGGAAGAGAGTGACCCACTTTTGCTGCTAGACTGTCCTTCATGTTCTTGCACGGACAGATGGGCTTGTGTTCAAGGTGCAGAGCTGGCCAGGTAGGAATCTCTCCCAAATTGTTTTTTTTAAAGGTGTTTTTAAATTTGTATATTTGTTTTTAATGTTTTAAATTGTAAACCGCCCAGAGAGCTTCGGCTATGGGGCGGTATACAAATGTAAATAATAATAATAATAAAATTCTGCAGCATTTTCCAAATATTGAATAGTATATGTGCAGATTTTGAGGTGTGCAAATTAAGTAATGTCATGCAAAACTGCAGAAGTGTGATTACCAAAAGTGACAGAGGTTCCTGTTCCTGTATCATGCCTTGCAGGAGCTGAAAAACCAATAATATTTGCTCATTTGAGTACTGTTTATTCTTGCCTCCCATGTGTTGAATTTTAGACTGTAGGCTTATCACGGTAGGCATCTGCACCATTCACACTGAATGAATGAACAACAGACCATTTTCCTAAGTGTTTTATTATGCGCATTAAGTGCAAGTATGGATGGAAGGATCTAACCATTTTGGTTCTCTCAGTTTGTCATTTTTCCAATCTTAAATTTAGTTCTCTACATTTCTGAAGTACTTACCAATTTTTTAAATAAAAAAACCTCATGAAAATTATTCTGCATTTTAGTGCGAGTTTCTCCTAATAAACATGCAGTTCAATTTCTCCAAATATATTGCATTTTGTTTTTTTTTTACTAATATATTTATTTTGATGCATTACTTATCCCTAATATATGCATTTCTGTAAGCATTGGAGAACTGCATTGCAAAATTCAGATAAGTGTGAATTTTGAAGGATGGCTGTGTTTTGCTTCCCATATTGTTTCAGAAAGTGTGGTTGATAGACTGGGTTTTAAATTTGAACTGAATCAAATTTCTCTCCCATCCCTAAGGGCAAGGAATACATCTAGAAAGCTGATCCAGACTGAAGCATCTCAACATCTCAAATGAACACAAGAACAACCTACTGGATCCAGCCAGTGACCCATCTAATAGGAAGCATGCAGGCAGAACATGAGTGCAGGTCCTGACTTAGATCATCAGCGTTGTCTCAAACCGGCATCACCTACTGGCCTCCTATTGGGAGGAAGAGCAGGATATAAATAAATAATTTTCCTACATGAAAATTTATAAAGATATATATATATAAATTGATATATCTTTATATTTAATGGAATGTGTGAAGGGTGCAGCATAAGCTTTTTGCACTGGGGTTAAATTGCATGCAGGCATCAACTGCATGCATTGATGCTCCAGTTGATGTTCTTGCAGTGAAACATACATCCAGCTCTCTATGGTAATCATGCATTTTCCTACAAAGATATTCTAGTCCTATTCTCACAGTCTATATACTGAAAACATAGAAGGGGAGTGGGTTCATGTTTGCTGGGCCCCTACCTGACCACAGGGGCTGCTTCCACCTCTTAATCTCTGCAAGTTCATCAGACAGTGAAAATGGGGCTTCTGTGCATGTACAGCTGTGCTTTCTAAATTAAGTGCCATGGCTTCTAATGATTGCTTCAGTGGCTGTTTTGGTTTAACAAAGAAAGGTGGGATATAATTTTTTGAAATAAATTGCTCACCTCCTCATTCTGTCCCAGGTGTGAGATCGTTCTCCCCCCCCCTTTTTTTTTTTGTTGCAAAAAGCTGCTTGGCTGCCATACTTGCAAACATCCCATGTGCTGCAGGAAGCTTGGCTATTATTTCGTCTCTGGGAAAGATTATGAGGACTTAACAAATAATTGCGATGGCATGCTGTTGCCAAGGAATCTTCAGGAGAAATGTCAAAAGTCCCCAAATGATTGGGCAGTCTGTTCCTTTAAAAACTTTTTTGATTTACTTGATTAGATTAAATTAAATTAAAACTGTGTGCACATATGGTCTTCTGTGGGCGCTTTGTCGTAAGCCATGGCTGGGACTCTTTGCAAGACATATACATGAACGAATCCATGCCACATCTTTTCTCTTCCAAAGCCTCAACCAGCAGGGAACATCAACAGCTCTCTTCAGAGCTGAGCAGGGCATTCAACTGTGGCGGGACCACCCAGGTCTCACACAGATAACTCCTCAGTTTGCAGCCACAGATTTCTCATGACTTCTGCTTAAAAGTTAATCTGCATGCATACCTTAGTTTCATCTTCTTTCTCTACGTTACCTCTGGAGTGGAATCTGGATAAATTGCGTCCTCAGTGGGATGTGGGCAGGATCTTCCTGCTCTTTAGTCCTGTGCCTGTTACTGAAAGTCACCTGTAATTGCAGCCGGAGGACCAAGAGAGGTCACACCTTTGGAGATGGGCTGTAGCGCAGTGCCAGAGCCCATCCTTTGTATGCAGAGGCCTCTAGGTCCAATCCCTGGCATTTCCAGATGAAAGAATAAGTAGTTTGGGGTAGGGAACCTGTGGTCCTCCAACTTGGCTTGGACTACAACTCCCATCATACCTGACCCTGGTGGTTGTGGTCAATGGGAGAGTCCAACAACATCTGGAGGGCCACAAGAAAGACTTCTGCCAGTTGGAGAGCTGGAGCAAGTCAGAGTAGACAACAGTGCAATAGACTGACAAATAGATTTGATTTAGTATAAGGCAGCTTTTAGTGTTTCTCAGATTGTCATGCTCTGAGTCTGCGTCTAGAGCTACTACTCTAATACAGCTATGGATTGTAGATGCTCAGGCCTTGGAACCACTCCAGTCACAGAAAGGGTGTGCAACATCAGCCTCTCTGATGGGTTGGTAGTATGAAGTGTATTGGCAAACCTAGTATATCAATTCCAGGAATTTGGTTTCAGCCTTTGTCTGTCCAACAGAGCTGTAACTTCTACATTTCAGGTATCAAACAAACCAACCAACAAACCAGGGCTTCTGGGAGGGTTGCAGTCAACTAAGTCTTACTCAGAGTAGACCCACTGAAATCAATGAACCTAAGTTAGTCAGATCTATTAATGTCAATGGGTCTACTCTGAGTAGGACTAGCACTGAATACCACCTATACATCCCAGGGGTTTATCCAATATTGGTCCTACTCAGAGTAGACTCATTGAAATTAATAAATACGACAGCCTTAGATACATTCAGTTCAATGTATTAAAATACTGAAATCAATGAACCTAAGTTAGTCAGATCTATTAATGTCAATGGGTCTACTCTGAGTAGGACCACCACTGAATGCAACCCCAGGCCTTGATGTGAGAACATCTGCTCTCTGCCTTTGACACGTCTTCTCCAAGCATTAAATATGAACAAAGAGAGCACCGGCTATATATCAGTGCTCTTGGTGACAGTTCCCAGCTCTTAGTGGCTGCTTTTCCTTGGAAGTCCCTCAAGTAACACCTCTACGTAATGCTTATTTCATGCCGGTGGTGTGCTGGACACTGTTCACAGAAATGACGATTTCCTTGCTCTTAGGCTCAGTAAACGATGGGGAAGATTTCATGAGTTGTGGGAAAGGTGACAACGGAGCAGTTGGCAAGTGAAGCTGGAAAAACTTTGCTGAAGAAGCAAGCCTTAATGGAGAAGGAAGGAGGGGAAATGGATAGCTGCTTCAAGCATAATGTACCATTTCATGCTCCCTGTTTCCAGTGTAGTCTTTGATGCATTTGGCATCCTTGTGAGGAGAGAGTACTGGAGGCATGCAATATATGTGTGATATATTTATGAATGGTCATTATCTCCCCAAAAGACAATAGCACAACCTTGCAGCTCCCCAAAGGGAAGGGCCATAGTTCACTTGTAGAGCATTGGCCTTGCTTGCAAAAGGCCCTCGGTTCAGTCCTCAGCATCTCCAGTTGGGGCTGGTAACACCCCTGCCGGAAACCCTGGAGAGCCACTGCCAGTCTGTGCAGACAATACTGAGCTAGATGGACCAGTGGTCTGACTCAGTAGAAGGCAGCTTATTTCGTCCCTATGTTCCAAGGGTTGCTTCTTCCTAACCAGCTCTAGAAACCTGAAACTCTGGCTGCCTATACTCTCATCTGTGTGTAGCACAAAAATGTAGTTTTTCTCAATCTGGAATTGTTCCTGCTAGTCCTCAATGTGCTGCTCTCAATCTAGATTGATTTCACATCCCACTGCCTGCAATGGTGGGTGGAGTCACTTTATATGGATTTGAAAGCTCACCCCATGATTAGCTTATCCAAACCTTTTTCTCCCTAAACATGCCGCAGGGGAATGGAGAAGCAAGTGGTGATTGCAATCTTGGTATATACCCACCTGCAACATCCTTGGGCAGGTGTGGATACAGTGTCCCCCCTCCCCTCCCCATTGCTGGGACCACTTACATCTGTTTTCATTTGTTTTCAAAGGGACCCAATGCAGGTTAATGCAGAATCAATCTGCAATGAGCTTTTATTCTCTGAATGAAAGCAGATCTTTTCAGGGGCAAAAAGTATACAATATACAATAGGTCTAGACTGCATATGGACTACATAGAAAAAACAAGTACTTAAGTCTCAATTTATTCTAGAATAAAATGTTGTGTGTATGCAGACATTATCTCTCACTTGGCATATTTAGAATGATTTTTAAACAATCTATTTCTGGCACTTTTTTTTTTGGTCTGGTCTCTTTTTTTGCACTGATTTCAGGATGTAGGGTCAAGGGGGTGACCTACATTCCAAGTTCTAGGAACGTCAGCCTTGAGCTATCAAGCCTAAAGTGTGAGCTGCCTCTTCACTTTGTGCAAGAGAACAGCAGGACTATTTTAAAAAAAATAGAATTAGGACCACATTCACAGCATACATTTATTCCAGTATTATTATCCTTTAAACAGGCATGGCTTCCCTCAAAGCATCCTGGGAAGTGTAGCTTGTGAAGGATGTTGAGAGTTATTAGGAGACCCCTATTCCCCTTATAGAACTATAGTTCTCAGAATTCTCTGGGAAGAGGGACTAACTGTTAACCCACTCGGGGAATTGCAGCTCTGTGAGGAGAATAGGGGTCTTCTGACAACTCTCAGCACCCTTCACAGACTACACGCTTCCCAGGATTCTTGGGGGGGGGGAGCCATGACTGTTTAAAGTGGAACAACAGTGGAATAAATATAGGGTATGAATGTGGCCTTAGAGTCTTCACCCTGGTGACATTTCACCAGTACTCCTCAATCAGAGATGTTTTCCCACATGGAAACAACCTCTTTCCATGCACATCTTCAAACCTGGTCTGCTTTCAATTCATTTCTGTGAGTTATGGCCACAGCCTAAAAGATGACAGTCCAATTCCAAGTGAAACAGTGCAAGATGCTGAGAAACAGTTGCTCTTACTGACACTCTCTGAGAAGCCCACAATGGTCCTGTTTTCTTGCCAGTCATGGTTGGTCCTCTGCCACGATGGATGATACCACTGTTATCTTGACACCATGCTCCCTCATGTTGAAACTGTTTATGGGAAACAAACATCATGCGAGGAGCAGATTGCCAGACAGTAAGTAAATCATCATAAAGGGGAATGAGTCAAGCTCTGCCAACTCTTCCCCTCATTGTCATTGTTATGATGTAAGGCATTCCCTGTGACCGATATTGTATCCAAATTTGGGCACAACAAACCCTCTCTTCGATCAGCTAGATAGAACTCCTCTGTCTTTTAAGACACGCAGAAGCGAATGAGCAGAACATTGAAATAATAGGAGATTAAAAAGGTGTGCGGCAATTATATACAAACCATACATCTTATGCTTTGGACACCATAATAAAACTCTTCTAATCTTCTCTAAATCCTGTACAAAATTATTCATAAATATTTGGTGTGCATGAAGGCCTATGGAAGAATAATTGCATCAGGACCGTTTCTAAAACACACACACATTGTGCCGGGACACAGGCTTTATCTTTGTGTATTCCAACCTTTAGTTCAAATGCTTATTATGAACTGCTATATTCCAAGAAGCCGACCATGGAAGGCAGACAAGCTCTTTAGATAAAACCGAAAAGGCAAGTTTCCTAACCGAGCAGCAGATGTATTTTTGGGTTTTGCCCTTGTACATATTTAGCCGGGCTCTTGAAGTGGCAAAGATTTGCATGTTTGTTTTGCAATACTAATGAATATGTTTTTGATTTACATTTTAGAAAATGGAAACTTTTATCTTCTTGGGGCTTTGTAACGTTAATGATTTCCAGATGATTCCAGAGTGTCCTCTTTTAACCCTTCAGGATTAAAAACATATCACTTTCTTGAGGCCCAGAGATCTGCGGCAAGGGCATTTTTTCAACCAGGCCCTGGAGATGTATGTGACTCTGTTTATTGTTTATTGCTGGAATGAAATGAAATGAAATGAAATGTGGGGACTTTAAAACTTTTCAATCAAGTGAAAGCATATGCAAATGACAAATGATGTTTAAGTTGCTTATGAAGAGAATTCTGGGGAACACATCACTACACAGAGAGATTCGTGACACACTTCTAAACAGATACACAGATACGAAAAGTGAAGTTTTTAGGGAAATGTGAACAGGTCTAACATAGAGGCAAACAGTAGAAGTCGGGAAGTTCTGGTATCTCACCTCATAAAGGTGTAGAGGCCTTGAGACAAAATAGTTTTCTCTTAGCCTTAGCACCATCTGTAGAATGGGAATAATCATACTGTCTACTTCAAAGAACTGAAATATAGAAATTATTGGATCACATAAATTATAAAGATTATTGGAATAAATTATGTTGCAGTGCTCTGCATCAGGGATGGGAAACCAGTGGCCCTCCAGATGTAGCTGATTGCCAATGAAATGACAACTCCCACCATCCCCGACCATTGGCCATACTCAATGGGGCTGATGGGAGATGGAATCCAACAACATCTGGAGGGCCACAGGTATCCAATCCCTGTTTCTATGTAAATGTGAAGTATCATTATGCTAAATGGCTTGGGATTTAAGCATCTCAGGTAAGGCCTTTTCTGTGGCAGCACCATGGTTGTGGAATTCTGTCTCAAAACAGGTGAGACTAGCCCCATCTTTGATGGCTTTTAGGTGGGCAGACAAAACATTCTTATTCCGTGTGACTTTTAATGGCTTTTAATACTTGGTGCTAGCTCAGTATTTGTCTAACTGGTTTGAGTCCATGGTACAGATTTGTAAGGAGAGGTGAATGAGAATAACAAAATAGAGCCTGGTTTGTTGGTGACTGATAGGCTTCCAAAGCATTACTTCTCTACTCTCAGGAAATCCCATGCATTCAGCTCTAAAGCCAGGGAGTTAATGGAGGAACTCCTCCCTGTTCTTCACAAACTCGATTATGGTTTTACTGATTCAACTCAATGGTAGGCGTTTGTTTTAATGGATGCTTCTGCTGTTTGATTTTTGTAGACTACTAAAAGAAAAGGGGAAAAATCTGTTTTGATTATTTTATTCTCTGCTGAGAGTTTTTACTGAAGGGTAGCACAAAAAAAGTTTAAAACAAACAAACAAATAGTTCAGCTATTTACTTAACGGGCCAACTAATGTTAAAAAAACTGAGTGTTACACTTAGTGGTTGAATATTGAAAGACTACATACTATGCATGTTATCAAGCGTCCAGCAAGCAGATGAGCTCAGCATCACACGACAGCTGGTTCTGTGGGAGGTGAATATTGGCACTAGGTTGCTGATGTCACAGGAGCGAGGCCTCCTGGGATATATAGCAAGCTGCCATGTACTTAGGAGCTGTGAGTTTCAATGCAATTTGGGTGCAAATCTTATGGCTGTGATGGCCAACTCCTTTTGGCAAGTGTGCCACAAGACAATTTCAAAGCAGAAGGAGGAGTCTTTTTAGTCTTCCCTGCACTATAAAAGAAACATGTCAATATACTTCCAGGCTAAGTTGAAGATTTTGTTGTTAGCATACAAGGCCCTAAACAACTTGGGCTCAGGCTACCTCAGGGATTGCCTTACTCTTTAGGCTCTGGCCTGGTCACTGTGGTCATTGTGGGATGCCTCATGTTCCTGATATCTGACTCCCGATCACCACAAGCAGGGCATTTAGTATTGGAGACCCTGCCTTGCGGAATCCCCTTCTTAATATAGACACTTGCTCAAGACCTGTTTGTTCCCATAAGCTTTATCTGAAGTATGACCCAGCTATGCATACCATTGATCAATGTGATTTGAAACTTTAATGCTGAATTTTATATTGCTTTATGGGCAGATCCACACCATACATTTAAAACACATCTCATGCATGCTGAAAGCACATTATCTTCTCAGTGGCTAACATGCTCCCCTTTAATGCTGATTGGCTCATACATACACTTGTGACTTCGGATGACTACACCTCTGCTGTGTATGATGCTGCTTTAAATGTATAGTGCAGATGGGACTAGAGTCTCACTGTGGCCCTGAACATATTGTTCAGTATTGCTGCCATTCTGTGGAGGGAAATGCCAAGAGCTCTGGGCCAGGCTATTATAACATACAATTCCAAGCCATTTGCTTCTCACTAAAATTGGTTTCTTAATGCAAACAAAATGTACTGTATTGGTTCTTAAAATCAACACAACTTCGAATGTACAGCAGCCAAAGTCCCACTTTCCTAATAACTTAGCTATTCTTTGATTTGATTTGGAAATGCTATGTGGAAAAATAAGGAATGAATAAAACATATCATTTTTCAAAGGCTCCTCTTTGCAGGCAATTCCTAATTGACAAGAAGCCTATCAGGAGTGGAAAAATCATCCTAAGGGAACAGCAGAACATTTTAAATAGAAGAGATAACAGAAACTTTGAACTTGGGGTGACTGAGAAATCAGTCTGAAGCAGATTCTGTGCCAAATTCTTCCCAATGGCTTATGTAAGATATGATGGGAGGCTAAGCAAGCACGTAGAAGCATGTGCTTTCCTTTGTGAAACCCCAAAATCCTTTCAGATACCAACCTATATAAGTAGTATATAACAGCATTCAGTTAAAAAAGGTGTAAGGGAAATACCAGTTATGGATGTACATTAGACTATGAGACCCCGTATAGCGTAGTGGTTAGATTGTCAGGATGGGACCTGGGAGACCAGGATACAAATCCCTGCTGGGCCATGAAGCTCACTGGGTGACCTTGGGCTAATCAACGTCTCTCAGCCTAACCTACTTCACAGGGTTGTTGTGAGGGTCAAATGGGGAAAGGGAGAACCATGTTTGTATACAACCTTGAGCTCCTTGGAGGAAAAGTGGCATATAAATGTAAAAATAAATGCATATGTAAGACTGCTTAATGTGGTTAAAATGTACAGTGCTTAAAATGTATAGTGTAGATGGGACCCAACACTATAACCACCAGGGCCAGCACCAGAGGATGGCCAGGTTGGGCCCTAGCTGAGGGCCTCTGAGCTCTGAGGGGCCCCTAAAGGGTGGGTAGTGCTCCCTTCCATGATCCATGCTCCCTTCAGCTCCCAACCCTGCCATGGATTGCAGAGAAGGAGCTCCAAGGCACCCCCTACTACCGTGCAGGCCCACATCGCCTGCCTGCACCCCCCTACCTTTCCCTTGTAGTAAATGCTGGCTGCGCTGTGGGCGCATGCCTGCCATCAAGCAAGATGGCAGCTGAGGCTTCCCTAAGGGACTGATGCCCTGACACCATCTTGGTTGATGGCAGGCATGCGTGAGCTTGTACGAAAAGCATAACACTGCTCAAGCAAAGATTTTTATTTCAGCTGTATCCTACCAACCATAGGCATGGAAAACACAGATATTTGCAGTTCTGGGTTGTTTTTTAAAGCGACCTACTACAGCTGACAGACCTAACTGAGCATGCTTGGTCACCTAGCAGCAACCAGAAGGATTGGAAATGTATAATGAGAGGCTAGGGCCACAAGAAAACAGCAAGATTCCTTCCCAGAGGAACGCCTACTTGTGTGAATGGGAAAAAATGGTTGGCCGCTAATAGTGAGCAGAAACGGGGAATGGTGCAAATCCATAAAAAAAGTTTTGTTGTTATGTGCCTTCAAGTCGATTACGACTTATGGCGACCCTATGAATCAGCGACCTCCAATAGCATCTGTCATGAACCACCCTGTTCAGAGCTTGTAAGTTCAGGTCTGTAGCTTCCTTTATGATTTGGCCTTCCTCTTTTTCTATTCCCTTCTGTTTTTTCCAGCATTATTGTCTTTTCTAGAAAGGTAAAAGCAGTGAATTTGCTACAAAGAAATGCTCCCATGTAGATGAGCCCTCAGTCTAACCTATCTCATAGGACTGTTTTGAGGGTAAAGTGGGGAGGGAGAGAACCATGTGTACCACCCTTCCAGAAAGGTGTGATGAAATGTAATAATAATAAAACAAAATAAAATACATATTTAAACAGGAATTTTCATGTGGATTAAAAAAATACAGATTGATGCAGAAATGTGATGACTATGAATAAAGAAAAGCAACATTGTCCCAGACTGGAAATAGGCTGATCCATCCATTCCTCCTTGGGGGTCTGCTCCCCCCCATATGCACAGTGGTTGGACTCATGCCTTCAAACATAAGTCAAAAGTGTGCACTTCTAGTATTTTCCGGTCTTATGGTCAAAGTTAATGCACCACTGAAAAAGCAATCTTCATTTCTCTTATTACTGATATGTCTTTTCAATACCTCATTGTTTTTTTATTTCAGTTGTGGAAGAAAATACTGTATTATAGTTGGAGGAAATGGTGTGGGTTTTGTTTTCTCCTTGTGGGGAGGAGGAGAGGGAAATATTCTTCAAAATACTACTAAGGAAAAGATGTCATTTTCTTTTCTTCTACACAAAATCTTGCAATATTAATGGAGATTAGTTTTTAGCGTTTGGTAATCCATTTGATGGAATGAGATTCCTTTGGAGCTTCTTCCCAAGGGAAACTGGGTAGTTATGAAAATACACTATTGGCACGTGCCGCTTTTCACATTATTGCACAGAGTGATATGGGGCAATATGTTTTATTTGGGGGAGCTTTAGAACAGCCGTCATCTCGTGTCAAATTCTGAAGGGCCAAAGGAATGCACATTAAATGTATCATCCTAGCTGTGCCGTACAATGCAAAAATAGCCCAAGTGAATGATTCCCACACTAGCTTTTGTAAACACCAGTAGAAAGATCATGCGGTATCCTATCTTTTCATTTGTACTCATAAACTGTCAAATTCTTTTAGTCTTGTCTATGGCACTAGCACTTATTTGAGAGAGAGAGAGAGAGAGAGAGATCTTCAGTTCCATTTCTAGCTTTCTGGTGACAGAGGAATAATATCCACTTTCCTAGGTTCACATCATTAATTTTTATTCATGTGTAGCTCTTTAATGGGTTTTAAAACAAACAAGACTCAAGACTGGTTCTTATGCTGTGCTTTAGAGGCACAAGATGGCCCCCATGAGCCATTCCCTGTCTATAAAGTTGTCTTGTGAGAGCAATCCCATCTTCTGAAAAGAAGCTTCTCCAAGGAATAGACATTGGTTGCTTTATGAAGGATCTTCCATGCTGCATAGTAGATTCATGTATTTACTTTCATAATTTCCTACTGTTTACGGGAAGTACCTTACTGAAATTAGTAAGCTATATCACATTCTGAGCATTAGAATATATGGGATAATGTGTGCACTTAAGTGGTTAAAGCAAGAAAGCCAAGGCCATTCTGGACACCATTTTATTTTTAGGAATGTAAGGCAATTTTCAGAAATTGTTTTCAGTTATTTGTAGAATACTGTCGACATAGTCAACATGGTGCTCTATAGATGTTGTTGAATTATAACTCCTGTCAGCCCTAGCCATGGGCAATGCTAAGGTATGATGGGAGTTGTAGTCCAACAACATCTGGAGGCAGCACATCAGCCACTGCTATGTAATTTTCAGTCTTCTTCTCTTTCTCTTTCTCACTCCAAGACTGGAGTATATAGACAAATAATTTTTGTTTGACAGTAGATCATAACAAACCAACATTTGATATACAATATTTAGAATTTCAAAATGATCAGTGAATTCAACCAACCAGTCCACAAAATGCTCTTTATTCCACTGATAAAAAATCAAAATACAACATTTTAACTATATTTTTAGATTTTTCTACTATGACTTAATAGGGGGTTTTTTGGTCTTGTTTTTACCTGAATTTCGGGCTAAAAATTTTAGAATAAAAAATAAATTTAGTTTGGGATGAAGAGTGAAACACAAATATGATTTGAAAATTAGAAGGAACTTATTTGTTTAAATATCATTTATGTACTGGCTTTTCAGAAAGGACTGTCACAAGGTGGCTCACATCAAGAGGAATGCATACAGTTCCTCAAAAGGAGATAAATAGTATCCTATGAGAGAAAGAAAGTGTCTGCCATATACAAACATGCTCCATTGCAGGCAATCAGCAGAAATGTGCTCTGTAATGAAAAGTGTTTCTTTCTTAAAATGGAAAGGTTCTTGCCCCAAGGTCCTTGAGTATTTGTAAGGCAGGATAAACACACAATCCTATGGCAAAGATCTATTGGCCAAGTGGCCTTTGGAAGTGGCAGGAAAGAAATTCCACTGGCAGAGATGGACCTATGGTTACGACACTTACCATGTGAAGCTTTGCTATTACTGCACCATTGAAATGCAGGATTTCCATCAGGATTTTCAGGGCCCAGACACCCAGTAGACTGTATGAGGATTGGGCGTTCTGACTCATTTGCAAAAGATGGCACAGACTTGCATAAAATTTGCATATGCTCTGTGACATATGCAAATATGCAGGTGGGGTGGAGGGCCCCAAAATAAATCAGTGATCACACATTGGCTACACTGCTCTGCCAACAGACGTAGGATGGTGGAGTGGGCAAAAAAATAAGGCATGTTCATGGACAGAACATGGATGTGTTCATCAGTTTTCTGCTGATTTTCTGTTTTCTGTGTTTCCCTGCCCTGCTCCAGAATGAAGAGGTTATAGGATACAGTGGACATTCTGCCAACATAGTGGTGACAACTCTCCCCTCTGAAATATGAGAATATAGGATTGCCCAGCCCAAAGTTTTGTTTTATTTTCCCCATGTGCATGCCTTCTCCTGCTGGGACAAGATTAGGCTTCATTATTGTGGATGAGATCCTGCACCCTTAAAGAGCCTCTTGCATGGAACACTCACTCACTCACTCACTCACTCACACACACACACACACACACAGAGAGAGAGAGAGAGAGAGAGAGAGAGAGAGAGAGAGAGAGAGAGGTATGGACTATCGTGTCTTGTTGCTGTTGTGTCCTCATAGGGATGGGGGAGAAATTTGATTCAGTTTGCTTTCAAAGCTGAATTTATCAAAGTTGCACTTTCCAAAACAATATGAGAACTGGAACACAGCCATCCTTTGAAATGCACACTTATCCATATTTTGCAATAGAGTTCTCCCACCAGCCAGTATGTGGAAGAATGCATCTATTATGGGAAAGTGTGCATAAAAATAAAAAGATTAGTGAAAATAACATACAAAAATGCATTGTATTAGGCAAAGTTGGATTACATAGCATTAGTCAAAACTGCAGACAAAGAATGTTTTTCTTAGATGAAATTTGTACTACAAAATGAAGAATTTTCATGAGGATTTTTAAAAAAAATGCAAATTGATGCAGAAATGTGGAGAATGAATGTTTGGAAAAATGAGGAACTGATAGATCCTTCCATCTCTCAGCTCCTCTTAATCTTTCCATGTTCCCCTCCTCCCCCACTCCTGTTAACTTTGTGCTAACTGCTTCACTTCTATTTTCTTTGATTTTTTTAAAAATACTGAGCACTAGAAAACCATGGTATGTTAGAAACAAGAGTCTGAAATGACACTGTGGATGTGAATTTCTGCCTTGAATGAGTGAGCGCCATTCATGTAACATGAGAAGAGGTTACTACATTTTGTGCAGAACGAGGTGGTTGACACTGGTCACATCCACACCATACATCTAATGCACATTACAGCACATTAGTCCCAAAAAAATCTTGGGAGCTGAAGGTTTTAAGGATTCTAGGATTGTAGGTCTGTGGGGGTAAACAATAGTTCCCAGGATTCTTTGCTTAAAATGTGCACTAAATGTGCTTTAAATGTATGGTGTGGCTATCTGGGCCTACCTTCAGCACCTCTTGCCTCATGTAGCAGAAATCCAGGCACTAGAGGAGCCAGAGCTCAAGATGATCTCCTACGCAGAAAGGAAGGTCTTAGAATAGTGGAAATTGCTGATGGTCTTGGCAGACCACTTAATAATTTTTTCTGCCTATTGTAGCAATTGTGCTAGGTGCTCTATGATTTTTAATTGTATTTTTGTTTCTTCTTTTATTTCTTATATTGTATCATATTATATTATGTTTTGCATTCCATAGAATTCAAACCGTAACTCAATAAAATACAATATAAGAAATAAAAGAAGAAATAAAAATACATTAAAATTAATATTCATATTTAATGTGGGCATGCTGCAGCCCACCTGAATTTGGACCACTGGTGGTGCATGGGCTTCAGTTTGTAAGCCTCTGTCCTAGAAAGTATCTCTATAGTACTGTCATTGTCCAGATGAACTGTCAGACCATCTTGACCTTTAAAAATTACTTTGGTCAGAATTTAGCAATAAAGGTGTTATAAAAGAAATAAAAGGAAGATGGAAGCAATACACTGAAGAACTCTATAAAAGAGATGCAAGGATGACAGATACATTCATGGAGGAACCATATGATGAAGAACCAGAAATTTTAGAATGTGAGGTGAAAGCTGCTCTAAAAATTATTGGAAGAAACAAATCACCAGGAATAGACAGCATACCAATAGAGTTGCTACAAGCTACTGAGACTGAATCTGTCCAAATTTTGACAAAAATTTGTCAACAAATATGAAAAACTGAACAATGGCCCACAGACTGGAAGCGTTCAATATATATCCCACTTCCAAAGAAAGGAGATCCCAGAGAATGCAGTAATTACCGAACTATTGCCTTAATATCCCATGCAAGTAAAGTAATGCTCAAGATTCTACAACAAAGGCTCTTACCATATATGGAGCGAGAAATGCCAGGCGTCCAAGCTGGATTTAGAAAGGGAAGAGTCACCAGAGATCATATTGCAAACATACATTGGATAATGGAATGGAGCAAAGAATTTCAGAAGAAAATCACCCTGTGCTTTATAGACTACAGCAAAGCCTTTGACTGTGTAGATCATGAAAAACTATGGAATGCTTTAAAAGAAATGGGGGTGCAACAGCATCTGATTGTCCTGATATGCAACCTATACTCTGGACAAGAGGCTACTGAGGACAGAATATGGAGAAACCGATTGGTTCCCCATCAGAAAGGGTGTGAGACAGGGTTGTATTTTATCACCCTATTTGTTTAATCTGTACGCAGAACATATCATACGGAAAGCGGGATTGGACCAAGATGAAGGAGGTGTGAAAATTGGAGGAAGAAACATCAATAATTTAAGATATGCAGACGATACCATACTCTTAGCAGAAACCAGTAATGATTTGAAACGAATGCTGATGAAAGTTAGAGGAAAGCACAAAAGCAGGACTACAGCTGAACGTCAAGAAGACTAAAGTAATGACAACAGAAGATTTATGTTACTTTACAGTTGACAATGAGGACATTGAACTTGTCAAGGATTATCAATACCTCGGCACAGTCATTAACCAAAATGGAGACAATAGTCAAGAAATCAGAAGAAGGCTAGGACTGGGGAGGGCAGCTGTGAGAGAACTAGAAAAGGTCTTCAAATGCAAACTGAACACCAAAGTCAGGATCATTCAGACCATGGTATTTCCGATCTCTATGTATGGATGTGAAAGTTGGACAGTGAAAAAGGCAGATAAGAGAAAAATCATTTGAAATGTGGTGCTAGAGGAGAGCTTTGCGCATACCATGGACTGCGAAAAAGACAAATAATTGGGTGTTAGAACAAATTAAACCAGAACTATCACTTGAAGCTAAAATGATGAAACTGAGGTTATCATACTTTGGACACATCATGAGAAGACCTGATTCACTAGAAAAGACAATAATGCTGGGAAAAACAGCAGGGAGTAGAAAAAGAGGAAGGCCAAACAAGAGATGGATTGATTCCATAAAGGAAGCCACAGACCTGAACTTACAAGATCTGAGCAGCGTGGTTCATGACAGATGCTGTTTGAGGTCGCTGATTCATAGGGTCACCATAAGTCGGAATTGACTTGAAGGCACATAACAACAACAACAACAACAACATTTCAGTTATACTTGCTGAGGGGTGAGTTAAGGTAATTTAATGTTAATGTAGTAGTAAATTAGTAGTAAATAATTTATAATTATTTATTAATTAGATTCCTTACCCACTGTTTACTATAAGGTCCCAAGGCAGATCACAACAATAACATCTAAAATTATACAGCAAAACAGTTACAACCCTACAGCAAGGAAAGTGTAAAAACAATAAAACAATTCCTATTAATTATTATTATTATTATTATTATTATTATTATTATTATTATTAGTAGTAGTAGTAGTAGTAGTAGTAGTAGTAGTAGTAGTAGTAGTAGTAGTAGTTAAATTTCTATCCCACCCTTCCTCCCAGAAGGAGCCCAGGGTGGCAAACAAAACACTAAAAACACTCTAAAATTTCTTTAAAACAAAAGACTTCAGCACTTATTAAGACAAAACATCTTTTAAAACATTAAAACAAAGCACTTTTTAAAACATCTTGTCAGTATTGTCAGGGGTCTGTGACATCAACTCCAGGAAATGAAGTTTTAGACCCTTTGGAGGCCCACTGTGAATTGTTTGCAAGGCACTTTGAGGGTAAAGTTGCTCGCCTCCATAGCAGTCTTGATGCCCCATCCACATCTACTGTAGTCCCTAATGAGGTGTCCAGTACAACGTCTGCTGCAACTTCTTGGGAATGGTTTCAGTTGATGCGGCCTGATGACGTAGACAAGGTGCTTACGATGATACGGCCAGCAACGTGTCCTCTCAACCTTTTCCCTTCTTGGCTTTGCTGAGGGGGTTTGACTGAGTGGATTCAGGGTGTGGTCAATGCATCACTGTGGGAGGGAGTGGTTCGAGCTGCTCTGAAAGAGGCAGTGATTTTCTGACTGCTCCTAAAAAGCCTACCCTGGACCCATTGATCTGCGACAATTACCAACCGGTCACAAATACTCCCTTCGTAGGGAAGGTGATTGAGAGGGTTGTGGCGCAACAATTGCAAGTATTCTTGGATAAAACAGATTATCTTGACCCATTCCAGTCTGGGTTCAGGCCTGGTTACGGGACTGAATCGGTCTTGGTCACCCTGATGGATGACCTTTATTGGGAGAAGGACAGGGGGAGTGTGACCCTGTTACTCTTACTTGATCTCTCAGCAGCTTTTGATACCATTGACCATGGTATCCTCCTGGGCTGACTAGGTGAGATAGGTATTGGAAGCACTGTCTTACAGTGGTTCCGATCCTATCTCCAAGGTCATTTTCAGAGATTAGCACTGGGTGATTGTCTTTCGGCCGCCTGGCAGTTGTGCTGCGGGATGCCGCAGGGTACCATCTTGTCCCCCATGCTGTTTAACATCTATATGAAACCTTGGGAGCGGTCATCAGAAGATTTGGGGGCGAGGTGTCAGCGGTACGTTGATGAGCCAATAAACTGAGTCTGAATCCTAGCAAGATTCCCAAGTTCGGATAATTGGTCAGTTGCCTGCTTTGGATGGGGTCGTACTCCCACTGAAAGAGCTGGTCCGTAGTTTGTGGGTGCTACTGGATCCATCTTTGTTGCTAGAGGCTCAGGTGACCTCAGTGGCTAAGAGTGCCTTTTACCTGCTTTGGCTGGTAAGACAACTGTGGCCATTTCTGGACCGGGATAGCTCAACCACTGTTGTTCACGCACTGGTAACCTCCAGGCTGGATTACTTGTAATGCGCTCTATGTGGGGCTGCCCTTGAGGTTGGTCAGGAAGCTGCAGCTGGTGCAAAATGTGGCAGCGAGACTGTTCACTGGGGCAGGGTATTGCCAACATGTCACCCTGCTGCTGAAAGAATTGTACTGGCTGCCCATTTGCTACCCGGAAACTTCAAGGTTCTAGTTTTGGTGTACAAAGTCCTATACAGCTTGGGACCAGGATACCTGAAAGACCGTCTTATCCCTTATATACCCAGTTGATCACTGTGCTCTGCAGGTGAGGGCCTCCTGCAGACACCATCTTATCAGGAGGTCTGTTCTGCACAACATAGGAAAAAGACCTTTAGTGTGGCAGCACCTACCCTGTGGAATTCCCTGTCCTTAAACATTAGACAGGCACCATCTCTGTTATCTTTTCGGCACCTATTGAAGACCTTCCTCTTTCAACAAGCTTTTTAAGTTGAGACCTTATCCCAGTCTGCATCTGTGTTGGAATTGCTTTTTAATATGTTTTTAAACCTTTTTTTTAAACAATGTGTTTTTAACCTTTTTTTAAAAGATGCCTTGCAAGCTTTTTTAAAAAAAAGTTGTTAAAGATGTATTGTTTTAATGCATTTTAAAGTCTGTTTTAATGATGTTTTATATAGTGCTTTTGTTTGCCACCCTGGGCTGCTGCTGGGAGGAAGGGTGGGATATAAATCAAATAATAAATAAATAAATAAAACATCTTTAAATAACAGCTTTAAAAACATCTTAAAAAGCAGCTCCAGCATAGACGCAGACTGGGATAAGGTCTCTACTTAATAGGTTTGTTGAAAGAAGAAGGTCTTTAGTAGGTGCCCTTCATGGGTTAAAGGGGAAAAAGGAAGAAAAGGGGGAGTTCAGTGAAGGAGGGCCTATATCCTTTGGGGGAGGCACTTCAGTTTCTATTATGCAGCCCACAGCTCCATCACCTCATTTTGGGTAACGTGCGGAGAAGCATTTTGGGTGCCTTCTTACCTCCAGTGCTCATTTAGAATTGGATGTACCCAAGGTGTCCATGACTAGGAACATAAAGAGATACATATTACAAGGATAAAACATATCCACTGTTCAGTGGGAAGTATCATAATAAGCTTCAAAGCATCCTGGTGCTCCTGTACCTGGTTACAGCAATGGAAACCTGAGTTGTAGAAGAATCTACAGGGATAATGGGAAAATATAGACATTTTTCTCAACATTCACCTTTGTTCAAACGAGCTGATTTTATGGTGAAGTGATTAATATATTCCAACAGCCCAGAAAGATAGCCAACATTAATCAGTAACTAATTTTTCTATGGACAAAGCAATTATTTTAAATAGTTGGAGGTCAAGGTTGCCTGCTACTGTGCTTTTATTTAATTCTCATTTGAAGTAATGCTTTCTTAACCTCAGTCAATAAAATTGGGTAAATCAAAAAGGCAATAGGTCTTTGTTAGAGGCTCATGTATTACCATCGGTGAAGACATTATCATCAGCTAAGTCATCATCCGTAGCTAACCTTGGTCTAACGTTTAAATCTAATATGCTCATTAACTCTTTCATTTATGCCAATTATGAACTTTCCTGGGCCTTCTTTGATTGATGTTCTGACTATGAGCCATACTTCCTCTTACTTATTCTTCATTTCATTCTTTGCATTGTCATCACAAGATTTAGGGTCAGATTTCAATAGTGTAGCTTTGAGTTTTGCAGTGATTCTTAAATTGCAGTCTGGAGGCCATAGTCCCTCGGGCCATAATTAAAACAACCGAGGAAAATGCTAACAAGTCAGAGTTTAAAGCCCTAAGCAACTTGGGACCAGGGCACCTAGCAGACCGCCTCTTCTGGTACAGACCAAGCTGATCTTTAAGATTGTTTGAGGAGACCTTGCTGGTTGTTCCACAATCAGTGGATTGCCACTTGGTGACAATGTGGAAGTGGCCCTTCTCAGTGATAGAGAAACTGCATGCAAAAATGTGCACGTTAGTTAAACCTGCATCACAAACAATGGGTGTATTAGTAGAAATTCACACTAAAATGCTGTAGAGTTTTCAAGAGGATTTTTTTCAAAAAAAATCATAAATTGCTGCAGAAATGTGAACTGAATTTAAGATTGGAAAAATAAGAAATTGAGAGAACTGGACAGATACTTCCATCTCATTTTTCTAACCAAGCTATTCAAAGCAGCATACAAATTCATGCTCAGATCTTAAAACTACAGATCATTACAGAGCTCCTCCAGATGATCTGTTCAGCATTTATCCTGACATGCTTGCACAAAGCTTATGTGCTGGTTAGACTGTCTGATTTCATTCATTGAGCATTCATTCTGATTTGTTTACAGGCCAGTACACAACAATGAGCATTCATCTTGATTTGCTTTTGGGTGCTTACTCATCTTCCCATTCATCATTCACCCATTCCACATTTTTTAGCGCATTTCCTTGTCATTTTCCTGCAATGACAACTGCAAACTGTCAGTTGTTGCTGTTTTTTAAAAATGGATTTGTTGCACGATGGCAACAGACTGCTTTATTACTATTTATTTATTTTATTATCTTTATTTATACCCCGCCCTTTTTCCAAACTGGAACTCAAGGCAGCTTCCAGATAAAAATTAGTACACATCATTAAGAATATATAAACATATAAAATCAGCATTAAAACAGGATTAAACTATTATGATGTTAAAACCAAATAGATATACAATTAAAAAACTGCAACCCAATTTAGAAGCATACAATTAAAACAATAATATACAGCACCCTCTTCAATCACTACCCTTAAAGCTTTCAGTTCCAAAGGCCTGCCGGAAGAAAAATGTCTTTAGCTGTCAGCGGAAGGACTGCACAGAGGAGGCCATTCTTGCCTCCCTAGGGAGGGAGTTCCAGAACCTAGGGGCAGCCACCGAAAAGGCCCTGTCCGTGTCCCACCAGTCACACTTGTGAAGGTATTGGGATTGTGAGAAGGGACTCTCCTAAAGATCTCAGGGCCCGGGCAAGTTCATTAATCCACTTTAATTGTGCAAACCTACATTTCTGGTATGTGCTTGAACCCAGAGCTTGGAAAAGTTACTTTTTTAAAACTACAACTCCCATCAGCCCCAGCCAGCATGGCCACTGGATTGGGCTGGTGGGAGTTGTAGTTCAAAAAAGTAACTTTTCCAAGCTGTGCTTGAACCCTTCCCACAAAATAGTCGTGCTATGGAGGCACCCACAGAATTGTTATAACAGCAATAAGCAATGCAACAAAAAACAAAAACAAAAAAGCAAGAGCTACAAAATAGTGGACAAATTACAAAAATTTAAGAATCAACAATGTCCTGGCCTGGAAATAAAAACATGCTATTAACCCAATTAGATTAATTACTATTAAGAACATAAGAGGATCCCTGCTGGATATGAACAAAGGTCCATCAAGTTCATCAACCAGTTTCTCACAGTGGCAAAACAGATGCCTCTGGAAAGCGCACAAAAAGGACATGAGCGCAATAGCCCTCTCCTGCTGCTGTTCCCCAGCATCTGGTATTTAGTGACATGCTGTCTCTGATCCTAGAATTCCCCAAAGATTGCCCTAAAAAGAGAAATCTTGCATTGCTTTTAAAACAAATTCCGTATGGACTAGGGATGGACAAGAAATTCAGTTAAGTTTGCATTTAAAGCCGAATTTATACAATATAAGAACCGAAACACAGCCATCCTTCGAAATTCACACTTATCTGAATTTTGTGATACAGTTCTCCAATCATGTAGTGTTTTACAAAAATGCATATATAAAGGGAAAGTGTGCATAAAATGAATATATTTGTGAAATTAACATATAAAATGCATTATATTGCAAAAAGTGTGTATATTAGTCAAAACTGCATACAAGAATGTATTTACTAGGAGTAATTTGACCTAAAATGCTGAAAAAAATTCATGAGAATTTTTTTTTTTTAAGCAAATTGCATGGGGATCCCTGAATTTAATCCTGGGGAACTGAATTTAAGATTTGAAAAATGAGAAACTGAGAGAACCAGAATTGACAGATCATTCCATCCTTAGGTGGACCAATTTATGAGAGGAGACCATAGTTTTGGGACTAGTTTTTATACTGCAATTATGCATTCTTATTAACCACATGAAATCAAGGTAGTTAAAATCACCATGAGGTATCTTTGTCAAGCCTGAAAACAATATGTGAGTTGGGTTTAGGCTTCGCAAATTGGTAGAGATGTAATTACAATTGTTGACAGTGTTTTCCTATCAGCTGATCCCTCTGACTAGTTTCAATGACTTAAGGAAAGATTAGAGGAATTAATGGAGGACAAGTCAATTTGCAATAATAGCTAAACATTGCAATAATAGCTAAACATACACTAATTAAGCACTAGAGGTCACAATGTATCTTGCATCTTTCTTCCCACCACCTTGAAAATGAATTGGAGGGCAAGTTGGTATTTGAACTTCAAACAGGCAATTATGTTGCAAATGTGCATGCCAAGTTCCATTGTTGTATCTGTTCAAGGAAGACAACACACCACAACAAAAAAATACCAAATGGACAAAGTAAATCAATGCCCTTACTGTGCTTAGCCAATCAGAAGCCAGGGACAAGCAACAGAGAATGGCTATCTCCATCATTCTTTTTTTTTTTTTTGAACTCCCAAGGATGACCTGCCTGGCCACTGTTGAAGACTACATAAAATTGGGTTCTTCTTATGCTGTCCATTTCTCTATCTTCTTTGCCTCCTTTAGCAACCTTAGCCAGGAGTCACACACTTGATATCATGAATTGCCTGCTATGCTCTGTCTTATTTGGCCAGAGCGCTTATTTCTGAACTCAGTTGCTTCAGGCAGACCCTTCCAGGATCCCAGCAGAAAATGAGGAAGTGCTACAGAGGTTGTTGTGCATATTCTTTTAAGGTAGCACGAGGTTGCCCATCGTGAAAAGTGGTGTGATGGCAAGAAAACAAACAAATAAACCAAGGCAGCCAAGGTCGCTTGGGAACAAGTGAGACACTGTCCATATTCTTCTCAATGGGGCGTCACGTAGTACAGTGAGAACTTGTTGAAGACTTTGTCACTTGCCAGCATGGTCTCAGTGGGGTACCAAGAGGGATCTGTGCCAACCATGACAGGATGTTAAGCAAGATCCGAATGGCATCACCATGGCAACGCGCAGACACAGATTCCATGCATCATTTGTCCAGGGATTTAAGAAGCCTTGTACTTTCAGCTTGGAGCTGCATGCTGGCCAAGAGAGTTGTTTTGACTGAAGCTGATGCCTGAAGAAGTGATAAGTGCCCAACTAGCAAAGCCTGAACAGATTCATAAAAGTCACTGAAGAGCTGGCTTTTTGACAAGAGCTTTGAAATGAGTTTGGTCTACAAATGTAAACAGGAGGGGGGAGGGACAATGGGTATCCCCCCTTCAACTTCTGGGAAGGCATCCCAGATGTGCTCAGCCTTTGCAAGAGCTGGAAAAGTTTGCTGGAGACCTGGATTTGGATGGTTAATATAAACACGATGTTGGCACAGATATGTCTCACATGAAGAACATTTCCTTCTGCTATTTTTTTTTTAAAAAAACCTCTCCTGTGCTTCAGCCTTTTATAAGCTGTAGCTGTAGCTGGCTTTTAGATCTATATATGCATGGAGAGAAACCACATTGCATAGATTTCCTTCATAAGTACTTATCCGCATGTGCATGTTTAAACAGCTCTTGGAACAAGGATGCTCCAGTATGCTAGAAGAAAGAATAGCAAAAAGCAAAAAGTAGCTTTGTTGACACATAAGGGGGGAAAGATCCAAAATCCATATTAGGGCAATACCTTTATTAGACAACCAAAAAGTTACAAAACAGTGTACAAGCTTTTGAGTTCTCCAGAACTGTTTGTCAGGTTAGATCAGGGCTAACCTATAGCCCTCCACATGTCATAGGATTCCAGCTCTCATCATCCCTCACCATTGGCTAGACTGTGATGGGAACTCAAGTCCAGGAACTTCTGGAGGGCACCAAGTCAGCCACTCCTGGACTAGATGGTAAACTAAACAGGAGTGGGAAGTGGGGGCAGATATTTGACTGATATTTGAGCCATGGATGGAGTCTGCATTTAGTCATAGTCCCAAGATGTGTGTGGATGGGTGATAGCAGACATTCCCACGAGGTTCTGTTCGGTAAGGCGTGGGGAACCTTCAGCCCTCCAGATGTTGCTGAATTATAGCTCCTTTCAGCCCCAGAAAACATGGCCAATGGCTAGGGATGATGGAAATTGTAGTTCTGCAACATCTGGAGGGCCAAAGGTTTCCCACACCTGTGTTAGGTGTTTTGCAGGTTTCAGGTTACACCCATGGCTGCTGAGAAGGAGAAATATAACAGTGGCTATCCTCCTTAATTAGAAGAATGAAATTTTCATTCCTCCTCTTTCCTAATGGCATCTTGACTGAACGCTTTGGATAGCAGAGTTGCCAATTGTTGCTTTCAAAAATTCTGACAAGTTTGCCTGTACGCCTTTAAGCATTTCCTCTAACAGCAAGAGGAAAAATCCTTTCCCCCCCCATCGCTATCTCCACACGTTCAAAAAAGAAGGTCCCTCTCGACAAAACTGTCCCTGGGACTTCTGAGGTGTCAGTGGCATCTGGTACCTTGACATCATGCCAAGAACTTTCACGCTGATGCAACAAATCTGAGTTGTTACTAAAGCCTTTGAAGCGTGGCATTTCTTCTGTCTCGTCACAGAAAACAAACACACTTGATTACTGTTCCTGCTTAGTTAGATTTTTCCTCTTATGTGGAGAGTGTGGTCTGGAGTGTCAGTAAGCCATGGGTTCTGCTCCCAGTAATGTCCTAAACGAGGTCTGTGATTTTAAGAACCACTCATCACTCTTATGAAATGTATTTTAAAATAAATAAATACAAAATTATGCTGCTATAATAGACTGAACAATCCTTCAGACCATCAACTGCACCAGAAACCGTGCCTTTTTATGCATCTATGTTGCCACTGTGTTTGGAATACTGTGCACAGTAGTATTTGCCAGTTCTCAAAAAGGACGGTATAGAGCTGGAAAAGCCTCGGGAAAGGGCAACTACAGTGATGAAGAATTCTGGAAAGGGATATTTCTTCACATCGTCAGCAGAGAGTTGAAGCATGGTGCAGCCGCCATTATGGACAGCGAGTCTAGAGAAAGGAAATGATATCATTTCTTTCCTCAGCACAGTTAGGAACTGGTAGTTAGACAAGAGGAACGCCTGGCTTCTTCCTTTATGTAACTGTAAAGTCCAGAATCCCCAGGGACAGGTTGGTCTTGAGATTTTCTTTACAAGTTTTAAAAGGAGTTGTGAAGGTCTCCGACATTCTAAGTTCCTTGTACATCTATGTTCTTTTGTGTTATAAATAGCTTTTCTTTGTGGAGCTATTGGCACTGGCAGCCATTTTAAGAAGATGGCTTTGCAACTACAGCGAGTGAAATAAAGATAATTTACCTTCTTTGTGACAAGGAAGACAAAGCTTCAAAAGAGAACATTTGGTACTCAGGGTAAAACAAATAACGAGATTCTGTGGAAACAGTCTGAGTAAAGAACCTTAAAAGGACAGTACTCCCATGTTTCATTGTTTTATTATGACACTTATGTTACATATATACTACATCTATATCTATATATACTGTAATGAGAAAAAACACAAGGTGGAATTCTGCCTTCCCCTTGCACAACTTTTAAAGATACAGAAGACCTCTTGGAGGCCGGGCCTGGCAACCAAGAGGTCTTCTGTATCTTTAAAAGTTGTGCAGGGGAAAGGAAGAATTCCACCTTGTGGTTTTTCTCATTACAGTGTTGCAAGAACACCTGCACCTGGCTGACTTTCTTTTCTCCTAAAGATACAGGATCAGTCTCAGACCATGAACCTGGCAACCTAATATGATGGGAAGCCAGCATAACATATCCCAGTTTAAATTAACCCAGCATAAAATATGCCATATCAACCCAGGAATGAGGCTACTGCCAGCTGACCCCTCTCAAGCTTGGCAGAGAGAAAACAATTTGAAATAGGGTTTGACTTACTCCACCACCCTTTTTTTCTGGTGTAGGTTCTGCTGGGTTGCCAGGTCCTGTTATTGAGCTGAACAGAGTTAGGATCCAATGTATGTCCCCCTCTCCAGGTCCCTCCTCCACTATGTCCCCAGAATGCCCCTTTTCGGGGACTTGTGCCAGCTTTGGCTGAGTCCTGACCCTGGCTCAGCCAGGTTGAAGGACTTATGCTGGGTGAGTCAGGGATGGGGATTTTCTTCTTCTTCTTCTTCTTCTTCTTCTTCTTCTTCTTATTATTATTATTACCACCCACCCTTCACCAGCAGGTCCCAGGGCAGGTCACAGCAGTCTAAAATTCAGTATTAATTTTATATACAATATAGGAAACGGACCTTTAGTGTGGCGGCACCTACCCTGTGGAATTCCCTCCTTTTGAATATCTTTTGGCACCTTTTGAAGACTTTCCTCTTTCAGCAAGCCTTTTAAGTTGAGACCTATCCGAGTCTGCATCTGTGTCAGAATTGTTTAATATGTTTTTTAATAATGTTTTTAACCCTTTTTTAAGGTCGTTTTTTAAATTGTTTTTAATGCTGTTTTGTATTAATGTATTTTAAGATCTGTTTTTATGAAGTTTTAAAGTTTTTTGGTGCTTTGTTTGCTGCCCTGGGCTCCTGCTGGGAGGAAGGCTGGGATACAAATTAATTAAATAAATAAATTTAAAAGCAATTAAAACAAATTAAATTCACAAGAATAGGGTGGTCCTGAAAACATACATCTGAAGTGCCAAAGGCCAGAGTAAAGAGGTCTATGTTTAGCATTCAGTGTAACTGTGCAGCAAAGGTGCCAGATGCACCTCTGTGGGGAGGAAATCCCATTACTTAGGGGCCGCCACAGAGAATGCCCTTTCCTGGGCCACCTCCCAAACTTCTGAGGGTGGCAGGACTACCAAGAAGCCCACCCCTGCTGATCTTAACACCCTGTCGGGTAGGTCTGTAGGGAAGGAGGCAGGCCTGAGTTATTTAGGTCTGAGCATCTATTCTTTTGATCAAAATGAAATAAAACAAGAAGTTGGGAGTTAATTTTCTGAAATGTTTAAATCGTTTTCCGTTAAGCTAAGCACAACTCAAAGGTTAAAATATTGAGACCCCAAGATTGGAACACAGGGGAAGATGCTTTAAATCAGCTCAGACTATTGGGCCATCTAGCTCCCTGCTGTCTGGCAGCGGCTCCTCGATGTGTCAGGCAGGAGTATTTCCCAGCCTTATCGAGAGACTCCAGGGATTGGACTGGGACCCTTTGCATGCAAAGCATGTGCACAGGAAGACTGGGCCCACTCTTTAAAATAATTAGGTAGGCCACAGCCCTTTCCCCCTCTTTCCGGAATTCCACTCCTGCTTGGGAGCATCTAGCTGATCACTGTGGGAAACTGTATGCTGTACTAGATGTCTTCTTGTGTTCTTATGTAAACCCTAAGGAAGACGAACGATACATTTATTACTAAGAGCTCCTTTTTCACTTTAATGATGCTTTTTTGTTGTTGCCCTGTGAAATTACCAACTTCAGTGGTGGTTTTGGGTGCAAACTGTCTCTTGGGAATGTCTTGTGTCTTGTTGCCAAGTCGAGGGTTTCAGTAAAGAATTTCCATCCTTTCCAGACTCCCACATCAGTCCCTTTTTTGCTCAGGCCTTACATACAAAAATGGGCATTTTCAGCCTTAATGAACAAGTGTTCCCATTCATTTGCTGGATAATGTCAAACTCCATCTTAATAAGTTCCATATCGCCCCATGCTGCGAGAGCATTGTAGCTGAACAAAATTGTATCAGACCTAACTATGATTTATGAATGCTGTGGAATAGTGTTTTATTCTGAGCTGGCACCAGAGAGACGATGCTTATTTTGGACAGAAAGTGGCCACTGTCTAAAAAGCGACCTTTGATCTTTAACTTCAAGGGAGCGTTGCGTTTTCTGTAGCAATATAATAAACAAAATGGGGAGAAATGTGTACAGCCTCCCTGCACTGTTGTTGCACTGCACAACTGTGTGCACAGAGGATTGGCATATTTTCACTGACTGGAGGCTTGTGACCTAGGAAGGCAAATGTGGCCCACCTGCTATATAGGATGGCGGCATTTGGCCCCTGGACTGCGGTTTCCCACCCCTACTCTGTAGTATTGATCTTACTCATTTACGGTATTGGGGCGGATGGACGTAGGAACATAGAAAACTACTTTAAACTGAGTCAGACCACTGGTCAATCTAGCTCAGTATTGCCTACATTGACTGACAGCAGCTCCCCAGGGTTCAGACAGGGCAAATGCCAAGCCGTAACTGGAGATGCTGGGGTTTGAACCTGGGATCTGGGACTTTCTGCATGCAAGGCAGATACTCTACCACTGAGCTACAGCCACCCCCCCACACTCTTTTTGCTGTCTTTTCTTTTATTCTTCTACTATAACCTGGTGTCATCCAATGAAGCAGAATAGTGGAAGATTCAGGACAGACAAAACATTTTATTTATTTTTTACACTGTGCACAGTGAAACTATGAAATTTGCTACTGTAAGATATGGTGATAGGCACCATTTGGGATAGCGCTAAAAAGGAATATGACAAATTCATGTGAAATACGGCTACCAACGGCTATGTGTCATGATGACTGTGTATTACCTCCATTGTCGGAATCAGCATATTTATGAGTATCAGTTGCTGAGAATCTCAAAAGCCGAGAGTGTTGTTGCACTCATGTCCTGTTTGCGGGCTTCCCGCAGGCATCTAGATGGCTATTACGACAGTCAACTGATGGTGAGGTGCCATCGTCCAAATCAGTGCAGTTTAAGCTACAGTACTGCTGGTAGGGAGTACTGGAAGTGTCTGCCAGTTTTGGTTCTCTCAGTTTCACATTTTTCTGATCTGAAATTCAGTTCTCCACAATTCTGCAGCAATTTGCAGATACACTGTATAGCAAAGTATGAGCAGGCTGTCAAAGTAATCAACATAAAACAGCCCATAATGCTCAAGGTGTTCAAATAAATGTTTATAACTTTGCCACTTTGAGCATCGTTAGCATTTATTACTTTTCTTATGCCGGATAATTAGGAGACAGAAAAGTTGATGGAGGAGTATATGAGGCAATAAATAGCTTTCATAGATGCTTAAATGCCAAAGGGAAGCATAATATATTTTATATCTGCAACCTCATTTTATAGCTGAACAGAGTCCATTCTCCCACTCTTGATGTGGGCCTTATTGCCCAACAAGAGGAAGGAAAATGAAGAAGAAATGCATCCTAAAACAACAACAGCAAAAAGATAGTTGGTCAGAGGATTTTTTCTTTTCCTTTCAATAGTGTTAGCTGCTTCTTATCTTAGATTTAGTTCTTATGGTACACAAGCGGCATGTAGCACATTCCTATATGTGTCTACTCAGAGGTTAAACCCCTTGAGATCAGTGGTATTTACTCCCAGGTAGTTGTTTATAGCAGAGCTTGGAAAAGTTACTTTTTTGAACTACAACTCCCATCATCCCAATCCAGTGGCCATGCTGGCTGGGGCTGATGGGAGTTGTAGTTCAAAAAAGTAACTTTTCCAAGCTCTGGTTTATAGGATTGCAGCCCCAGCTGTCTCTCTAGCTGAGGCTTCATCACCATGCTGCTCTGGTAGTGTCTGTATATAGGAAGTTATGTGGGGAGGGCTACTGAAGTGATTATTTCACATGCCAGCACTGTGCACCTGGGATGGGGATGGTGCTGATGGTGGCGCTGTAGATGGGTAACCAGTCACACAATTGGTCCATCACATATTATTTTATTTTCGCTTTATCAGAGTAACACAGAATGAAGCCACAGAGTGACAAACTCAGCTTTCCTGAAGGATAAGAAATCATTCATAGTTTCAATTCTCATTTAGTTTTGGTTGCTTTCAGACACTCTGTAACCCAATGAATGGCAGAACACACGGGGTTAGAAGTGATCTCTATGGTATGTTGTAGAGCTTTGATAATGGAGACTGCCACAACTAAAATTTGTGAGCATCAAGTTTACAAAGAAAGAAACAGACACTCGATAGACAACAGATTAGGGAAGGGTGAATTGATCAATTTCAGTTTCTCTCCATTACTTTCCTCCCAACTCTTAAGTTCAGTTCTCCACATTTTCACATCAGTTTGTGATTTAAAAAAAAAAGTCATTAAAATCCAGCAGTATTTTACTCCAAATGTCTCCCGTTTGTTTGCAATTTTGCCTTAACGTACACATTTTTGAAAAGTAATTTCCCCTTACAGAATGCATTTTATATGCTGTTTTTCAGTGGCAGCTGATACTGTCTAAAACTGGTGGGACTACTATGAGGTCACAAGGGTGTAGCCAACGAGGTCATGGGGGCACAGCCAACAGGTTTTCTTCCCATCCTCCTGCATTGAAAGATTGTGTGGTTGCTTAAACATTGCAGTTTTAAAAAGAGAATTTAAAGAAACTGTAAAGTGCCTTCCTTTGGTTTTGAAGAGGTCCACAAAAGACAATAAAGTAATCAGAAAAACAAAATGAGCATTTATATATGTATAAACACAATGGTTAGAGCATTGGCCTAGGCTCTGGAAGAACCCCCCCTATAAATAACAGTAGAAACTCTTTTAAACAGCTCTCTCCTTCTGCCTGCCTACACATGCACACAGACAAACACACTGGCCACTGTGGTTTTCTTTCAACTGGGTAGATGAAAAACATCAGTCACCCCCCCACACACACACACATACAGAATGATCCAATGGGGTCCTGCTTTTCTCTCCTCCTACTCTCCTTCCCTCTCCAACAGTCATCAAAAGGCCCATCTGGGCCAGGCCCGGGTCAAGGCCTATTCCCCCACACTGTCAACCTCCTCCTCCTTCTCCTCTCCCTCCCTCTCCAACAACCAGCAGAAGGCCCAGCAGGGCCAGCAGGGCCGGTTCTAAAGGGCGGCCAGGTTGAGCACTGGCCCGATGGCCCCTGGAGTTACAAGGGGCTCCTCAGCCGCCCACTCCCCTTCTGTGATCCGTGGCCCCCCACGTCTCCCCACTTACCTGCCTGCTGTCTTTTACCATTGCCCTTAATAAAGATGGCAGCCGTGGTTTTCCTAAGGTACTGAAGCCACTGCCGCCATCTTAGTTGATGGCAGAGATGTGTACGCATAGCACGCATGCGTGCCATCAACAAACATGGCGGCGGAGGCTTCATCCCCTTAGGGATTAACCGCCATCTTGGTTAATGGCAGTAGTAAAAGACAGGAGACAGGTAGGTGGGGGTGGGCTGGGCTGCACGCGAGCGCAAATGCAAACGCACACGCGCGCACACACCAGGGCCCAGGGCAAGCTGATGCCCAAGGGCCCTGGCATTCCTGGAGATGGCCCTGAGAGCCAGGGTCTACCCCCTGCCACTGCCATCCTTCTCCCCCTCTAACACTAGCAGTACAACAAACACTCAGAGAGGAGCCATTGCAGATTGCAAATGTATGCAACTGATTGGTTCAGATTGAAATGAATTTGGGAGTCTCTTTACAGTCCTGCCCTAATGCTAGGGAACTTCCAATGCATTTCTGAGGGACTCCACCTTATTGGCTAGGGCTTATTCTATGGGAAATAAAATAAAAATGGAGGTCCTGGAGGTGCTGAGGGGACCCCTGCCCTCCTTAAGCCACTCCTACTAAAATTTTACCCTTGGAGACAGGGGTAGGACCATAGCAGTGATTAGGATTGGCTAAAGCATGTATTTCTAAGGATGCCTGTGTTTTCACTTGCATTTGTTTCAGAAAGTGCAAATTAGGTAGGTTCACCTGTAAATGCAAATAGAATCAAATTTCTTCCCCACCCCTACTTAAGATAGTGGCTCAAAGTAATATTTGAATCAGTATAATTCCTCAGATGTTAAGGAAAAACCAACAGTGTGATGCACTGGGCCAAGACATTCTATTTTCTCAAAAATTCATGCATGGGTCTATTAAAATGGAAGGACATGACTAATTGAGATCCTTTAATTTCAGTGGGTTTACTCTGGGTAGAAACGTAGTTGAATATAACCCCATGCCCTTACTTCAGATGGACTCCCCAACATATCCACCATAAAATCAGCCTGGTAACTGATTTATTAATTAAAAATTTATACTGTTTAATATAACAAAGAATATCTCTCAGCAATTAACATTTTTAAAAAGCCACAACAACATCTAATGAAATTTCCTAAAAACAAGATAAAAACAAAACACAATTGCAGGTCACAAATAAAATGGTGCAGTGTTCACAACGAAACATTTAAAAATTAATAGTCAGAGTCCAGGAAAACTTGAGTAAACATGTCAGCTTTTAAGAGGCATTAAAAGGTCATTACTGCCTCTGCCCAAAGGAAAGCATTTCACCAAAAAGGTCCAATTCCACATTGCTCCTTTGTTCCATCTGCTTGGAGGCAGTCTGCTGGGACCAAAATACCCATCTTATCTGCAAGCCTTTTAGCCCACAGGATATCATTTTCTATGGCTTATATTATGTAAAGGTTGTCATGTTTGACCATATTTGACCGCCGCAAGTGGTAGGGCCATGTGAAACCTCCAAGAGAAAGTCCACTATGAAATCAGCTTTTCTGACCCAGGCAGGTTCCAGCCCCACTGACCTAATTGGTTGCCATCCACAGTCACATTGCATCAGCACTTTTGTAGCCTTAAAGCAACATAAACTGTTCTTTTGCACATATATTTTGGTTAAAGTCACAATGCATTATTCATAATAGTCTCAAGGCTGCATAAACAATACAGCATTTTATAGATGATTGTTCAGCGGATATGGCAAAAGTAATGCAGATTTTGATGCATCTGCCCTTTGTTTCAGAACATAATTAACAGAATCCCTGCTTCTGTTTTTTTCCAGTTGTGTGCTGAACCCTGTGGGTTCCCCCCTCTGCAAAGACCTTCACTCCCTGTGAAAGATATATTATTTTTTCTGCCTCTTTTATGGGGACAGAGAGAGGTTGTACTGGAGGTTGGGACCGAAGGGCAGTCTAGGGATTCTGCTCGTGTACCGCCCACCCCGCTGCACGACGGAATCCCTGGCCGAGGTGCTGGGGCTGGTCTCGGATGTGCGGGTGCAGTCCCCAAACCTTTTGGTGTTGGGGGACTTCAACGTGCACTCGGAGGCCAGTCTCACTGGAGCACCTCGGGACTTCTTGGAAACCATGGCTTCCTGGGAGCTGCACCTTATTTCAATGGGCCCCACCCATGTAGCTGGTCATGCACTCGACCTTGTGTTTGTCTTGGGAGAGAAGGGGAGTGGTCTGAAAATTGGGGATACATCCATCACCCCCTTGTCATGGTCAGATCACTACCTGGTGAGGATGGACCTCTTACTGCCGCAAACCCTCTGCGGGGTTGAAGGGCCCATTAAGATGGTCCGCCCCAGGCGTCTGATGGAGCCAGATGGATTCTTGAATGCGCTTGGGGATACTTTGGAGCAAGCAAACAGCCACTTGGCTGAGGCCCTGGTGGATGGCTGGAATGCCGCGATCACCAGGGCACTGAACCGAGTGGCTCCAAAACACCCTCTCCCCCTGAACAGAACTCAGACAACACCGTGGTTCACCCCACGGTTGCGAACTCTGAGGTGGGAGGTGAGACGGTTAGAGCACCGGTGGCGAAAGTCTCACTCTGAGGACGATCGAACACTGGTTAGAGCCGCTGCTGCAGCCTATCATGTGGCAATAAGGGCAACAAAAATGATTTCTATGCTGCCTCTATTGCATCTGCAGAGTGCTGTCCCAGGAGACTGTTCCAAGTGGTCCGGAGCCTGGTCGGTCCAGTTGCTCCGGTACTGCTGGAACATGATAAGGTCTCCTGTGATGAGTTTGCTAAACACTTTGCGGATAAAATTGATCGTATTAAAAGCGATATTCCGTACACTGTGGATACAGGAAGTGAGCCAGAGGTGATCAGTGTTGCTTCGGTGGCGTGGGATCGGTTTCAGCTTCTTCCCTCTGAGGAAGTGGACAAGGTGCTTTCAACTTTAAAGCCGACCACCTGCCTACTTGATCCTTGCCCTTCGTGGCTCATCATGAGCTGCAAAGATAGACTGGGAGAGGGAATCAAGCTGATGGTAAATGCATCGCTTGAAGAGGGAGTAATGCCATCAGTGCTCAAGGAGGCGATAATAAAACCAATCTTAAAAAAGCCTTCCTTGCACCCTCAAGATCTGAACAACTTTCACCCAGTCTCAAATGTGCCATTCTTAGGCAAGGCAGTTGAGCGGGTGGTGGCTAAACAGCTGCAAGCACACTTGGAAGAAACGGATAATCTAGATCCATTTCAATCGGGCTTCAGACCAGGACATGGGACTGAAACAGCCTTGGTCGCCTTGGTAGATGATATGAGAAGGGCGTGGGATAGAGGCGAATACACCTTCCTTGTCCTTCTCGATCTCTCAGCGGCTTTCGATACCGTTGACCACGGTATCCTCTTGGACCGCCTGCAGAGGTTAGGTATTGGGGGCACTGTATTGCAGTGGTTCCATTCCTTCCTCTCTGGGAGGTACCAAAGAGTAGCACTGGAGGAGGAGGTCTCAGATCCCTGGCCCCTCATTTGTGGGGTACCAATTTGTGGGGTACCTCATTTGTGGGGTACCAATGCTTTTTAACATCTATATAAAGCCGCTGGGAGCAATCATCAGGAGATTTGGGCTGCAGTGTCATCAGTACGCGGATGACACACAGCTCTGTCTCTCATTTAAATCTTCACCAAGGTTGGCTGTGGAAACCCTGTCCAAATGTCTGGAGTCAGTGAGTGGCTGGATGGGAAGGAATAAGCTGAAGCTGAATCCTGACAAAACCGAGGTGCTGTTTGTGGGAGACAAGGGAAGGTTGGGAGATATAGACCTGGTGCTTAACGGGGTATGACTGCCCCTGAAAGACCAGGTCCGTAGCCTGGGGGTCATTCTTGACTCCCAGCTGTCCATGGAGGCTCAAGTTTCGGCTGTGAGTCGGGCAGCTCTGTATCAACTCCATCTGATACGGAGGCTACGCCCCTACCTTCCCAATCATCTGCTCCCACCGGTGGTACATGCCCTGATCACCACTCGCCTAGACTACTGTAATGAGCTCTACGTGGGGTTACCCCTGAAAACGGTTCGGAAGTTACAGCTGGTACAAAATGCAGCGGCGCGTCTGATTACAGGCGGCCGCCGTAGAAATCACATCACTCCTGTGTTGAAGGAGTTGCATTGGTTACCAGTTGTGTACCGAGCCCAATTCAAGGTGTTGGTCTTAACCTTTAAAACCCTATACGGTTGTGGCCCAGCTTATTTGAAGGAGCGCCTCCAGCATCGACAGGGATGCCGCTCAACAAGATCAGCCTCAGAAGACCTTCTCTGGATCCCACCTGTCAAAACAGCTAGACTGGTGAGGACTCGAGAGAGGGCCTTCTCAATTGTGGCCCCCACCCTATGGAACTCTCTCCCAAATGATCTACGCCATGCCCTGTCTATAATGAGCTTCCGCCGGACCCTGAAGACCTGGTTTTTTAGGCAGGCTTTTGGAATGGGCTAGTTTTACTGTGTTTTTAAATTTTTAACTGTTCTATATACTGTTTTATCGTGTACGTCGCCCAGAGTGGCTGGCTATCCAGCCAGATGGGCGACTAACAAATCTCATAATAAATAAATAAAAATAAAATAAAATCCTTACAAAAATAATTATAATTTTTTTTGCAGGGGTCAATGGGGTGGGGTTTATTTACTTTTTTAGTTTAACGAGGTGGTTGAGGGGGTCTTTCTTTAATTCTGAATTCATTTAGGGAAGCCCCATGCTCGCTCAGAGCAGTGTGGAGCACTTTAAGGCCAATTTTCTAGCTGGGCAGCTGTTCCAGGTATTGCCATGTGACATCATATAGTCATATGACCTTTCCTAGAAGAGCTCTATGCTGCTGCAAGTACGCATGGAGCTTTTCCTATATGTATTCAAGATTACAGAAAGATCCCTCTGCCACCTCACTATGCTAAAAAGTAAATGTGACCCCCCCATACACACATCCTGGGTCAACATTATTATTTTGAGAAATTTCATGCATTGTCCACCGTTTCTGAAGCAATCTTTACTTAGCCTCAGCAGTCCCTCAAATGGTTAAAAAAAGTTGTGTACAAGTTAAGCACAGCACTGGGTGGTTGTTTTTCGGTAGGATTTGTTGGGAATCCTATTTAGCAACTATTTATTCACAGCTGGGAACACTAGGAAGGAACAAGCTTATGGGCTAAGAAGATGAAGAGTGCTCAGAGTTCCACATGTTTTTATTGTATTTATATCCCATCTTTCCTCCAAGGAACTCAAACTGTTGTCCATGTGTTCCCCGCTCTCCATTTTATCCTCACAACGATGTGAGGTAGGTTGGGCTGAGAGGTAGTGACTGGCCCAACGTCACCCAGTGAGCTTCATGGCTGAGTGGGGATTTGAACCCTGCTGTCCCAGGTCAACACTCTAACTACTTTGCCGCACTGGCTGCCATGTAGCATTTTAAAGGCTATTTATAGCAATAGAAAAAGGTAAGCATCAACCACCGAATGGAGAGTGTAAAAGGTCCCTGTGCAAACACTTCCTAAGAATATCCATAGTTATTCTGGTTCATTGTAATTATTGCATTAACAGGTGCATAAATAAAGTTCACATTTTATTCATCTTCACACAATTGGGAAATTGTGGTTTTGCTCTGAGACAGGAATAAAATGTTTATGATGTAAACACACTTACCTGAAACAGGTTCTACTGAAAGCTATGAGACTATGTACTATATAAATATGTTTAGGACCAGAATGTTAGACTTTTCATTATCCTGATCCAATACTTGTTTACTGAGAGGTAAGTCTCACTTTCTTCAAGAGCTCACATCCCAGATTAGATTACACAGGATTAAGGATCCTTAGAAGGGATAAAGGCCTACTTGTCATAAAACAGTAGATGAGGAGGTAACCCAGTTTTTAAAGTGTATACTTGAGATTGCAGATGAGTGCTACTGTGATTAAATCACAGAATCAGAGAATATTAGAGTTGGAAGGGGCCTATAAGGCCATCAAATCCAACCCCTTGCTCAATGCAGGAATCCAAGTTAAAGCATACCTGACAAGTGGCTGTCCATCTGCCTCTTGAATGCCTCCAGCGTTTGCTTGCCCATACAAACTCATTCCTTCCACACAGAAAACTAGAATCTAGAGAACAGGGTTCCTGTCTAGTTTTGTCCTTTACATGCCAGTTTTCTATGTGCAATGATTTTTTTTTAAATGGAGGAACTTTTATTATTATTGTTGTTGTTGTTGTTGCCTTCCTCCCAGTAGGAGCCCAGGGTGACATTTAGTAATGTGAACCCCTACATTCTGAAATGGTCCAGTCCTGAAACAGGTTGATGTTTGTGGAAACTGGGCCTAAGTTCCAATGAACAAAGTGGAAGTTACTAGATGGACTTACGAATATAAGAAACGTCTTATTGGATCAGACCAAGAAGTCCATCTAGGAGAGCATTCTGAGGGGGCGTGGCTATAACTATCTTGAAAGGACCCTGTACTTCTGAATTTGCTACTGTATCAAACATTGATCAGGTGGCTAAAGTTCTGTGTGATCAGTCAGCTCCACGGTTTTGTAATCCATTGGTTCTCCATGCTACTTCCAGGTTAGACTACCGTGATGTGCTCATTTCCTAACACAGTCTGCACATCATTGCTATGTGGTTGTAAGTTCTTTAACATTATTTTTTTGTTTTGCAGACCAAGATTGCTTGTGTGTATGTCTTACTGCCTGGTCTGTGTTATCACTTAATTAATTTTCATTCCTGTCTGCCTTCATGGCCAACCTTTCCTATCAGCTCTGTGTAAAGATCAGATGGACTGCCTGAGAAGCTTTGGCATTTGAACTGCAGTTCAATGAAACTGCATCCCTTTGTAGATCCCAATTAATGCAACATCACTTAAACAGATGTTCAAGATATTTTAAAAAAAACAAAACAGAAAGACCTTAAACTCAACTGATACGGAATTAATAATATGCTTCTATGCTGCTCCACTTAGGGATAGTATTTTCTGAAAATCTTAATGTTGAGTTTATCTGCACAGGTTAAATGGAAAAGGAGCAAGCTATTTTTTCTACTAGTTACACTGGTATATTTTTACACATTTTATTTATTTATTTATAGAAGTATTTACATACCACCCCTCATAAGCCATCAAGACAGTGTACAAAGCATAAAAAACCCCTATAAAAGTAGAACATTAAAGGAGTATAAAAGCAATAACCATGATTATGTCGCAGAGTGGCGAAATTGGGAATGGAGAGACTGAGTGAGCCTTTATGTGTTTGAATCTTTGCTAAAGATTACACCTTCCCTGCAAATTAGTCAAACAGAGACTTTAAGCTTTAAATTAAGAAATAACTACTTTATTCTGGAAGTACATACTTGATAGGAAAGAGTTCTACATCTAGCTAACTAGCTAAGTCGGAGATGCAAACACTAAGCCTAGTGTTCACCCTCATGCTTGGAGGAGAGGGAGAGACAAAGCGAATATGTCTGCTCTCCCTCTCAAGAGAAAGAAAAAGGAAGGAGGAAGGAGATGTGGTCAACATCCTTAACCCTTTTTAAAAGTTTTTTAAAAAAATGTTTTTAACGCTGTTTTGTTTTAATGTATTTTAAGATCTGTTTTTATGATGTTTTAAAGTGTTTCTAGCACTTTGTTTGCCGCCCTGGGCTTCTGCTGGGAGGAAGGGCAGGATACAAATTAAATAATAAATAAATAAAATAAATCCTATGCATATCAGTCTAGCAGGATGGGAGAGACAGCAGGAGATCAAAGGATAGGTATTAGCCTAGCAATCAGGAGGTCTCCTCTCGAGCTACCCTTTTTAACCCCATGCAGCCTTAACCCACAAGTTGGAGTTGAACCACATATTCCAACAGATTATACATATAATATAACCATACATTGTATGCATATACACTCCAGGTTTCCTAAAGTAACTAGTGCATAAAACGATGCATACAACAATGCATATAACCGTACAAAAATACTTAACGTATTAATGTCAGAAAATCATGCTGCAGAAATACAGTACCACTTGACTCTTTCATATGTATTATGCATATAATATACATTTTTGTGTGTATAAGTTTGCACATTATTAACTGGCATTTTAAAAAACAACATCAAAACCCAACTATACATGAGTAGCTAAAACATAAGCGGCCATTGCAAGAGGCGGTCCAATGCAGGCAGTTAGTTTGTATACAGAAGCACAAAATTCAGTGTGTAATTCCATTTAAAAAGGATCCCACCTCCATCCCTACCTTCACTCTTTATGAATAATTTGACCCAGTCTTTTTCGTATCTGTATTTTGATAACATTATGTGGGAGTTTGGGGACAACTAATGTTTTGCTGTTATTTTATTTTCCTAGCGCTGCATGTGCTCTTCTTAGAGCTAAACAATGAAATTTCACACATGTTTGAGATAGGCCTTTAAATTTTGATTTGCAAGGATACTTAAAAAAAGAACTTAAGGTCTTAAATCCGATTGATGAATTATATGGCTATAGTGTTAAGTTTCTACTTGTTGAATGCAAAGGCCCAAATCCAGATCTCCTTGAGAGCACTAGTCATATGCAAGAGCTGATGGCTGTTGATGGAGATGTACAAAACATGTACCCAGCCACTTGAATGTGAAAATAGGCATGGGCTTGGCAACGGTCTCTGGTACCCACACGGCAAAGGTCTCTGGTAGCCACACCCTACCTGACAGTTAGGGCCATAAACAGACTCCTGATAGGTCAGCAATGCAAATCTTCGCCTCACAACTCCTTCCGCCCTGTTGTTGTGAATGAGCCATGACTGCCTTGCAACACAGCACATCCATATGGGCCACATAGAACAATATGCGTTTCTCCATGTACTTTAACAAAATGGATCAGATCTGAAAATTATGGGAACTTCTGGAATTCATTTTTCCTGCAGTGTAATTCTTCTTGAAGAGTGGTAACATTCTGTACAACCATAGTGAACAACAAACAGGAGCCAGGGCAGCTATTCAATGAAAATTCTCCCTCTGTGTGTGTGTGAGAGAGAGAGAGAGCAAGAGAGCGAGAGAGGGAGAGCGAGAGAGAGTGAGCAGTGTTTCATCGGGTACATAAAATTCCACAATAACCATCATGAAACTCTCATATGAAAAGAGAGTAATTTTACTTTAAATAATTTCTAAATCACTTAATGTTTAAAAATGTCTAACCAGTACACAAAAATAACAAAAACAACAAAAGTATCATAACAGTAACAGCATTATAAAAACCAGAAACTGGTAAAAGCAGGAATTCAGAAATAACAGGATCCAATCCTATGGATCAGAGAAAGCCTGGACAAAAAGATATGTCTTCCGAAGAAATCTGAAACAACTAATAGATGAAGCTTCACATATAGCAGAGGGAAGGGCATTCCATTATTGTTGTTGTTGTTGTTGTTACAAATTTGTATACTGTTTACCAAAGTGGTGAGCAATATAACAAAATATCATAAAAATACAATAAAACATCAGAACAATAAGTTCACAATCAATGGGAAATGGTTGGGTCACATTTCAGACAAAACCAGTTTAAACAAAAAGGTTTTAAACAGGTGTTTAAAAGTTTGCATTGCTGATGTTTGCCTGCTATCAGTAGGGAAGATGTTCCAGGGAAGAGGCACTGCAATGCTTGTGCTCCTGGTGGTCCTCAAGAGCATATGGAACAGTTAAAAAGCGCTTCTTCTAAAGATTGCACTGACTGAGCAAGAACATAAAAGGGCTGTAATGTTCTCCGTTGTGGGTGCTGCATGAGAAGGAGCAGACACACATTATATGATTGAGTAACAAAGAATCTTTTACTTGGTTTGGTTCATGTTATATAGCTCTATTTTAACTAGCGCCTTCCAGTGACATTGATTGTAACTGAACTTACTTCACAACTATCAGGTCTCATATCTTACCAGGCTGCAGTCCTTGAGATACGCTGACCCCTAGTTGTTTAGGGCTTCATATACCAAGAGCAATACCCTAAACATTATTTATTATTTATTTATTTTATTAGTATACTGCCCCAGGACAGTTTACAGTAACTAAAAACATTACAACAAATACAATTTAAAACAGATCTTATAAAAACAATTTAAAACACAATTTAAAAATTTAAAACAGTATAAAACACATGCTAAAATGCCTTGGAGAAGAGGAAAGTCTTGACCTGGCGCTGAAAAGATAACAGTGTTGGCACCAGGCGCACCTCATCAGCTACGTCATTCCATAATTTGGGGGCCACCGCTGAGAAGGCCCTCTCCCTTGTTGCCACCATCCCAGCTTCCCTTGGAGTAGGCACCCAGAGGAGGGCCTTTGATCTTGAACGTAGCGTACGGGTGGGTTCGTATCGGGAGAGGCGTTCCATCAGGTATTGTGGTCCCAAGCCGTGTAAGGCTTTATAGGTCAAAACCAGCACCCTGAATCGAGCTCAGAAACATACAGGCAGCCAATGCAAGCGGGCCAGAATCGGTTTTATATGTTCGGACCGTCTGGTCCCTGTTACCAATTTGGCCACTGCATTTTGCACAAGCTGCAGTTTCCGAACCGTCTTCAAAGACAGCCCCACGTAGAGTGCATTGCAGTAATCTAATCTGGAGGTTACCAGAGCATGGACAACTGAAGCCAGGTTATCCCTGTCCAGATAGGGACGTAGTTGGGCCACCAACCGAAGTTGGTAGAAGGCACTCTGTGCCACCGAGGCTACCTGAGCCTCAAGTGACAGAGATGATTCTAGGAGAACCCCCAAGCTACAAACCTGCTCTTTCAGGGGGAGTGCAACCCCATCCAGGACAGGTTGGACATCCACCATCCGGTCAGAAGAACCACCCACTAGCAGCATCTCAGTCTTGTCTGGATTGAGCCTCAGTTTATTAGCCCTCATCCAGTCCATTGTTGCAGCCAGGCACCGGTTCAGCACATTGACAGCCTCACCTGAAGAGGATGAAAAGGAGAAATAGAGCTGCATGTCATCAGCATACTGATGGCAACGCACTCCAAAGCTCCGGATGACTGCACGTAATGGTTTCATGTAGATGCTGAACAGCATGGGGGACAGAACTGACCCCTGTGGAACCCCATACTGGAGAGTCCACAGTGCCAAGCAATGTTCCCCAAGCACTACCTTCTGGAGGCGACCTGCCAAGTAGGAGTGGAACCACCGCAATGCAGTCCTCCCACTCCCAACTCAGCCAGTCTCCCCAGAAGGATACCATGGTTGATGGTATCGAAAGCCGCTGAGAGATCAAGGAGAATCAGCAGAGTCAGACTCCCCCTGTCTCTCTCCCGACAGACGTCATCATACAGGGCGACCAAGGCTGTTTCTGTGCCAGAACCAGGCTTGAAACCCGACTGAAATGGATCCAGATAATCGGTCTCATCCAAGAGCGTCTGGAGCTGGCCTGCAACCACTGGAATGGAACATTTGCTACCGGCCTATAGTTATTAAGATTTTCTGGGTCCAGGGAGGGTCTCTTCAGGAGTGGTCTCACTACTGCCTCTTTCAGACAGCCAGGGACCACCCCCTCTCGCAGAGAGGCATTAATCACCTCCCTGGCCCAGCCGGCTGTTCCATCCCTGCTAGCTTTTATTAGCCAAGAAGGGCAAGGATCCAGCACAGAAGTGGTTGCACGAACCTGCCCAAGTACCTTATCAACGTTGTCAAGCTGCACCAACTGAAACTCATCCAAGAAATTGGGACAAGGCTGTGCTCTGGATACCTCTCTTGATTCATCTGCTATAACACTGGAGTCTGAGTCCTGGCAGATGCTAAAGTTTTTATCCTGGAAGTGCCTAGCAAATTCATTACAGCAGGCCTCAGATAGTTCTACCTTGTCCCTGGGGCCAGAGTGTAATAGCCCCTGGACAATTCTGAAGAGCTCCGCTGGTAGCACACTGGCAGCCAATGCAATTGCTTCACCAACGGTGTAATGTTCTGATGGTAGACCACTCCACTCAGCAGCCTAGTTGTTGTGTTCTGCACTAGCTAGAGCTTCCTGACCAACCCTAAGGGCAGCCCCACATAGAGTGTGTTGCAGTAATGCAGCCTTGAGATTACTAATGCCTGGATCATTTTGACCAAGCTATCATGGCCCAGGGATGTCTGTAGCTGTTGTCCCAGCCGAAACTGGTAAAAGCAACTGCTGTTATCAAAGTAGACTTATTAAAGTAGGCCCCACATGCCCCTTTGGAGAAACAAGTAGCTGCCACTCACCCATGCCTCTTCCAGTGACATTTAAAGATGAGTGACGGGACTGTAACAAGCTTCATTATATGAGATCAGATCATTAGTCCACCTAGCTCAGTACTGCTGTTATAGATTGGCAGCTCCTCTCCAGGGTTTCAGGCAGGGGTCTTTCTCAGCTCTAGCTGCAGAAACCAGGGATTGAACCTGGAACCTGTAGTGTGCAGGGCATGTGCTCTGCCATTGAACTTCAGTCCTAAGGTAAGATTTACCTCAATCCCCTCCACATGCAGCAGCTGTTGAAGATGAGCAGAGTAGGAAAACTGAGTGTAATGACGTCACCTCCAATATAAATTAATACCTCTGAAGAGACGGGAGAAGGATCATGTAGCAGAGCATATGGTTGGCATGCAGAAGGTACCAGGTTCAGTCCCTTGCATGTCCAGGTACCTCAGGATACCTGTCTGAAATCTAGAGGAGTCAGTCGATGTAAACAGTACTGAGCTTGATGGGCCAATGTTCCGATGTGGGATGAGGTATCTCCTATGGGAGAAGAAGATGCAGGTTAGCAGAAGCTGCACCTTCCTTTTAAGGGTTTTTTGGTGTGCTCTTGTAGCCCAAATCATCATTTCCCACGCATGTCGAGTTTGATAGCAAAACTTTTAAATAGTGTACAATATTTTGATTTGTTTTTTTTAAAGAAATAGAAATCACTTTTTTATTTTATATATTTATTTATTATTTGATTTATATCCTGCCCTTCCTCCAAGTAGGAGCCCAGGACGGCAAACAAAAGCACTAAAACACTTTAATAACATCATAAAAACAGACTTTAAAATACATTAAAATAAAACATATTTTAAAATATTTTTTTTAAAAAAAGCTTTAAAAAAGCTTTATTCATTTTATTCAAAAATGAATGTTTGTATCAGTTCTGTGATTGACCAAGAATTCCCTCTTAATCGTACCAATCATTAGGACAAGTAAAGAGGCTGTTTTTTTATAGGTTTATAGCAATAATTTCATAGCAACAGCTATGATTGGAAGGAAAAGCCTTCTCTAAGGTGTTTTTGGTTTTTGGGACCCACTTCTTTTTGTTGAATGTACACTGTTCTGTTTTGGTGGAATGGTTTTGCTTTTTTTTATAATAGTAACGGTTTTACTTGTTTCTGTAGCTGTATGATTGATGGTAACCTGCCTTGAGACCTTACGGTGATGGGTGGGTGAGAAATCTTATAAATAAACAAACAAACTCCATTGGGGAGTGATCTTTTAATATTTTCACCTCCTCCTCTTTTCTTGCATAGAGAAGTTGCTGAGAAAATCATACTCTCTATTTCATTCTCCCTTCTCCTATTTCAAACCCTGCTTGAGGATGAAGGTCTATAATTATCTTTCCCCATGCAACGATGCTAAATTTTTACCCTACTCCAGGGTTTTAAATCTGTTGCTTTTTTCCTGTGGTATTTACTCTGATACTTGGCCGGCTGGTACACTGTCATTATTTCAAACATGAATTAAAAAATGAATTTAGATTAGATATACTCCAACAATCTTACATCTGACAATAAATATATACACATTTTTAAAAGGCAGCAACCTGTAATTTTTCTGATAGTGCTGAAAGTAATTACACATTTTGTGGCAATAACAAATTCTAGGTTGTTGCTGATTGTTGGTGTTTTTTTTAATGGCGTGACAAGCTGGCAAAATACCTCAACCATCTTAACCAATATCTCAACCATCTCCTGCTGGGAGGAAGGGCGGGATATAAATCAAATAATTAATAAATAAATAAAGCTAATTAGCAGATAAAGTGTGAATGTGACCTGAGATTGGTTTACAGCTGGTTTGGCCTGTTATGTTGAGTGAGACTGAAATTCAAACTTCTTTCTGCCCTCCAACCAGCTTTTTGCCATTCAAATGAGAGGGTCTGGGACCTGAATGCTTGTCTTTTCTCTGTATATTTTAATCCATCAATTTTACTATTCAGTCAATGGCTTCACGTGTTTGTTTTTTAATCCACTAGATTAGATTCCTCCCCCATCCCTTGCAGCTGCCTTTTAAATTTATCCTGCAAGAGGCTTGAGGGTATACAAATCAATTGTTTGAGTTAGGGTTGCCAGGCACAGGGCCTGAGATTGATCATGTATCTTTAGGATCTTCTGTATCTTTAAAAGTTGTGCAGGGGGAAAGGAGAATTCCGCCTTATGGTTTTTCCCATTACACTGTTGCACTTGGTTGACTTTCTCTTATCTTAAAGATACTTGATCAGTCTCAGGCCCTGAACCTGACAATCCTAGTTTGAGATGATACTATAACCTGTAGGAGTCTTCGCAGGATCATGCCTTTAAAAAGTTATATCAGCATTGTAAAATGTCCCTGTATTTGTCAGGGCTCTGAGGGGGATGTTTAATAAAGGAGAGTATTCCTTTGTCTGAAGGAAGTAAACATTTAAGAGCAGATTTAAAAATGGTAAAAGAGAAATATTCCCATCTCTCACATCGTACACTGGCTAGGCACTACACCATAATGGTTCTTTTTGGATGTGTCACTAAATTGGTGTTTAGTAGTTAGTTTAAGTCTGGTTAGTTTAAACTACCATTTGTTTAAGCAAGCCAGGATCAAACCATGGTTTATGACCTATAACCTTAATTGCAAAAGCCCTTTGCAAGTGATCAGCTCAGGCTTCTCACAACCTCACTGGGCAGGAAAAAGGAGGAAGAGAGAGAGAAGGAAACTACATTTTGTGAACAACCCAGGATCACGAACCATGGTTTAGTCTTGGCTTGTTTGAACAAACTATCCAGAATTCCTCTGAGCTTAAATGTAATGAGAAACTCTGGTTGGTTTAAAAGAGGAAGTGGGGGTGGGAGTATGTGAGCCCAAAGTTCACTGTTTCTTGTGCAATTAATTCTAAACCACAGTTTAGTGTTACATCTGAATTGGGTCTATAGCTGACGGTGTGGTGCAAGAGGCTCCTTAGCTGTTAGTGCATTGTGTTGTAGGCAGCCCGACAGAAGCTGGATGCATATGAGAGTGTTGTCAGAGTTGGTTGCTTTTTTTGGGGGGGGGGGGACATACCGGCGTCACAAAGTGCTTCCAGTTCCTTCAAGTTACTTACACACCAAACTGATCTGTGCTGCAATGGGACCATCAAGGGCTTATATGGCAGTCATATGATCTGATTTGTTCTAATTTTCTCCTAAACTTCTTATATGGGACTGAAACACAGAATAGGAAGTGAGGGAAATTCCTGTGAAAATATGCCCTCAGGGCCAAATTATAAATGGCACTAAATGAACATAGGAACCTGCCTTATACCAAGTCAGACTCTTGGCCCATCTAATTCAGTTTTGCCTACACTGACTGGCAGCAGCTCCCCAGGGTGTCTCTCCCAGCCCAACCTGGAGATGCCAGGGATTGAACCTGGGACCTTCTGCATGCAAAGCAGATGCTCTACCACTGAGCTATGGCTTTTTCCCTAAATGCATTTGTGTTTGTGTGTTATATGCCCTCAAGTCTATTATTATGGCAACCCTATGAATCAGCGACCTCCAGTAGCATCTGTTGTAAACCACCCTGTTCAGATCTTGTAAGTTCAGGTCTGCGGCTTCCTTTATGGAATCAATCCATCTCTTGTTTGGTCTTCCTCTTTTTGTACTCCCTTCTGTTTTTCCCAGCATTTTGTCTTTTCTAGTGAATCAGGTCTTCTCATTATGTGTCCAAAGTATGATAACCTCAGTTTCATCATTTTAGCTTCCAGTGATAGTTCTGGATTAATTATTTAAACAATTATTTGTCTTTTTCGCAGTTCATGGTATGCACAATGCCCTCCTCCAACATCACATTTCAAATGAGCTGATTCTTCTCTTATCCACTAATGGCTTCATTTTTCTTTAATTATAGGCATCAGGACCATAGTGCATGGGGAGTGGAAATTTATCGTTTCCTTCCCCAGCAGTGAACCAGAGAAAAATTGCCATCCTCATGCAGATGTGAGGCTCAGTAGTCACAATGCGCGGTGGGGGTGGGGGAAGAGATTTTTTTCCTGGTCTGTTATCATTATGTGGAGTTCGGCCCTCAGTCTCCTGTCAGCTGGCTCCACAAGTCCCATCTAATGAGTGATAACTACAGTGCTCCCTATTAATATCACTATTAATTCCATCAGTTGCAAAGTGTTGGATGAGTTTGGACAGGCTCTGACTTGGTTAATTCACTGCTTGGTAACCTGATGCAAAAATAGAGATAACCTCTCAAGGATCATGACAAAGCATCATGATCTCTGAGAGATGAATTACAATGATCATGCCCGATTCATGTGCACCCCTGTACAAACACCATCTTCGCGTTGACGTGTTGATGCCCTGATAGCACACCCACTATACTGCAAACATGGTATTCCTTTTGTTGTTGTTATGTGCCTTCAAGTAGATTAAAACTTATGGCGACCCTATGAATCAGTGACCTCCAACAGCATCTGTCATGAACCACCCTGCTCAGATCTTGTAAGTTCAGGTCTGTGGCTTCCTTTATGGAATCAATCCATCTCTTGTTTGGCCTTCCTCTTTTTCTACTCCCTGCTGTTTGTCCCACCATTATGGTCTTTTCTAGTGAATCATGTTTTCTCATTATGTGTCCAAAGTATGACAACCTCAGTTTCATCATTTTAGCTTCTAGTGACAGTTCTGGTTTAATTTGTTCTAACACCCAATTATTTGTCTTTTTTGCAGTCCATGGTATGCGCACATTTCAAATGAGCTGATTTTTCTCTTATCTGCCTTTTTCACTGTCCAACTTTCACATCCATACATAGAGATTGGGAATACCATGGTCTGAATGATCCTGACTAATCTAGAGCTATGTCAGGCCAGTACAGAACCATTTAATCAGCAAGTGTTTTGCATTTCATTTGCTTTCTGCCTGGCCCTGTCTGTCCTTGTGAGAACACTCACAAGATGAACTGAATGCCAGATTTTAAATTTTTTAATATCTTTTATTTTTCTTCTATCATGCAACCCAAGGTAGGGCACATGTGATTCCCAGGCAATCGCTCTTCTACACCCAGTTCTGTTTAGCTTCAGCAAGTTGGTTCGCTCATATGCCTTCAGACCATATCCTAGATCAGTGTTCTTCAGCTTTGGGTCTCCAGATGTTGTTGGACTACAATTCCCATCATCCCTTGGCAGGTGGCTAAGCTGGCTGGGGATGATGGGAGTTTTAATTCAAAACATCTGGGGACCCAAGGTTGAAGAACAGTGCCATAGATGGTAAATATAAGTGGTTATCTACCAAGAGGTAGCTTATTATGATGCACTTCTGACCTCTTGGTTAGCTGGTGGCCTATAATGTTCTGGGGGATGGGCCGTAGCTCAGTTCTAGAGCATCTGCTTTGCAGGCAGAAGGTCTCAGATTCAATCCCCGACATCCCCAGATAGGGCTGGGAGATACCCCTGTCTGAAACCCTGGAGAGCTGCTGTCAGTCAGTGTAGACAATACTGAGCTAGATGGACCAATGATCTGATTCAGGGTAAGGCAGTTTTCTATGTTCCTGTGCTAGTGATGGGGAGGGATCATACCTGAATGGAATTACCCACAGGGGCTCATAGCTCAGTAGTAGAGATCCCAGGTCCATCCCCAGGTCAGTCCCTAGCACATCCAGTTGAAATAATCAGGTAGCAGGTGATGGATACCTGCCACCTGAATCAGGTACCTGTCTGCTTGAGTCATGGGAAAGCTGCTGCCAGGCAGAGTAGACAATAATGAGTTAGATATGAACCTGCCCGTACACTACGTTCCACATCGAAGGCCCTCCTCCGAGTTCCGACTCATAGGGAAGCTCGGCGGATGATAACAAGAACTAGGGCCTTCTCAGTGGTGGCCCCCGAACTGTGGAATAGTCTTCCCGATGAGGTGCGCTTGGTGCCGATGTTGCTAACTTTTCGGCGCCAATTTAAAACCTTCCTCTTTTCTCAGGCATTTTAGTCTATTTTAGTCTTTTAAATATGTTTAACTGATTTTAGATTTGTGGATGCCTACATACATGTTCCTTGCACTGAATTATTGGATTTTATTGTGTATTTTTATATTCCTTTGTTGTACACCGCCCAGAGAGCTATGCTAGTCGGGCGGTATAGAAATTCAACAAATATATAAAAATAAATAAAGATGGACCAGTAATCTGACAGCTGTAAGGCAACTTCTGGTGTTCCTAGAATTAACTATTCCTGTTTCTCAGGAATGCAGATGCCAACTTATTAATTGGTAACTCACCCTGGGGTGCTTGTGGGCCACATCTGCACCTTAAATTTAAAGCACTATTATACCACATTAAATACAGTAGGGCCCCGCTTTACAGAGCTTCGCTTTACAGTGATTCGCTCATGCGGCGGCTTTCAATTAGGGAAAGTCCCCGCATTAAGGCGCTTGTTCTGCTTTTATGGTGTTTTTTTCCTGTCATGCGCCATTTTCGCGTCATTTTCATGCGATGCTCCCCATTATCGTCAATGGGGTTCCGCTTTACGGCAATTTCCACTTTACGGCGGGGGTCCGGAACGGAACCCGCCGTATAAGTGGGGCCCACCTGTAGTCATAGCTTCCCCCAAAAGAATCCAGTGAACTGTAGTTTGTTTAGGGTGCTGAGAGTTTTTAGGAGACACCTATTCCCTTTACAGAGCTACAGTTCTCAGAGTGGTTTAACAGTCAATCCCCCTTCCCGAGGAACTCTGGAAATTGCAGTTCTGTGAGGGGAATAGGGAACTCTTTAACTATGCTCTGCATAGACCCATTTAAGTTAACAGAAATGACTAAGGTTCATCAATTTTAGTGAGTCCATTCAATACAAGAAGAGCATAGAACTACTGAATTGGCCAAAAAACAGAGGTGGCCTGAAACAGGGAGAACATATTGCATATTTCCCTGGTCCTTCTTAAATGATGTCCTTGGGCCTGGGCTTGCAAAGGTACAATTAGCTAGCAAGTTTTGTGATTGCAATGTCTCCAAAATAGCATTGTCCCAGTAATCAAGCGAACTGTTGCAGAGTATCTCAACACACCCATCACCAGCTGCATAAAACCTTTTCAGTGTTCCATGCAATGGCTTAACCAAGGACTGCTGTGACTGTGAAGTGAAGAGACAGCAGAAGCAACATTCTTAAAGCGCACTGGCTCTCTGTGAGTGCTCTGTGTTCTGTTTTCTTCTTCAGTCCATAACCAAATGACAATTGTGCTTTTTCATGGCAAAGCTCGTACGCCATGATACCAATGCTACAAGCTAGATAATAATGTTAGCTTTTGGAATGGGCCCATGAGTTTATGATACTGTGCATGTGTTATCTATAGAGTTGTGGAATGTGTTTTTGCTGTATTGCATTTCTTCGCGACAAACTGCAAAAGCAAAATTAGTGTTTTGTAACCATGACATACCCTGTTATCTCCCACAAACGATGAGCTCATCAAGATTTCTCCAAGGGAATACTTATATTTTATCAGTGGCGCCTTCTTGCACCATTTCCAGTTGTTTTCTTGAAGATACAATAAAAGATTTATGTCTGAGGGACTCTGATGTGGTTTCCCATTGGAGAGCAAAACAATTCCTTATTTTTTATACATATAAAAATGCCATATTCCCCAAATGAATTCATAATTGCAAACAGTGTCAATGAGCTCTGTGGCCTAGATTGGATTATAACATATTTTCTTTCTTTCTTTAAACAGATTTTTTTAATGTGCTTAGTTAGGAAAAAGTAATTACCACCTTTATTCCTTTGCAAATTGACACATAATAGATGTGTTCTCTTACTTGGTTTCTGTCATAATAGGCTATGCCCCCCTCCCCTAATTTCATTCCAAATTTGTTTCACTTATTAGTTTTCTTCCAAATTAAATCAATTTAGTGCTAAACCGCACTTCTCATTATCAAAGATGCATCCTTTGCTTCGTATGTTTGCAACATGCAAAGGATAAAAGCAATGTTTGGAATGCTGCACATTTTAATTTAAGTTTAGAATTTCCCTTCCATCCTCAGTACAGATGTCAATTACACTACAGCTCTTTCTTATTTATGCTTCCTTTCTGCCCTACCCCTGCAAACTCCTATTTTGATACTTGTAAACTATGCAAAAGATTTGGAAAGACAATAGGGTATTTAATTCAGGGCCTGGCTGTTCCATGACTTTGTTTTCTCATCTCCCGCCCCCATCAGAACTGCTCCAATCTAACTATCTCTTATGGGGATGGAAAATTCAATACATACACAGCATATTCATTCCAGTAGAGAAATCCAATCTGCCCTATGTGTATTCCTGTATGTCAGAGATGGGGAACCTATGGCTATCCAGATGTTGTTGGACTCCAACTCCCATCACCCTCAGCCAGAATGACCATTGGCCAGGGATGATAGGAGTCCAACAACACCTGAAGGGGCACAGGTTCCCCATCCCTGTATTATGCATATGGGCCTCTCCACTGAAATAAATATTTTACACCTTCTGGTCATAACAATGGAAAACTAGCTTGAGTAAACTCGTTGGATGCTTCCTGATCTTTTCCCCTCCTCATAGGACTGCAAACATTGTGTGATTAGTCAGCTAATTTTTTAATCACATATTGTGGTTTATTATCCAAGTATTGACGGGGCTGACAACAAGAAGAAAAGATCAAACTTGTGACATTCCACAATGCCAGCCTTCCACGATCTAGCGCACTCCAAATGTTTTGGACTACAACTCCCATTAGCCCCAGCCAACATGGCCAATAGTTAAGGAACTGTAGTCCAAAACTCTGACAGTCATCAGGTTGGGGAAGGCTGATTATAGCAAGCCTCCATTGTGCAAAACTTTGTGTATTTAAGTTGAATTTTAGTGCCTGCAAAATCAGAACTCCATCAGAACTCAGCAGACTTTACTGCGGAGACATCCTGTCTTGTCCAGATGATAAACTAGGTTGAATTGAAATAACTGTGAGATTCCATGTCTCATTTTCATGGGATCCTGATCCCCAATACCCCTTCCTTATTCCAAATGGGTGTGCTCTGATGCTAGGCATGTGATGGCTGGCTCTTAAGCAGGTATGTGATGCAATCCTGGTGAAATTAGGCAGATCTGGATCTGGTCAGTGACTGGGAGCTCTAGTGATACTGCCTTGCGCTCGGAGAAAAATTGAGATATAAGTGTTTGAATGGTTGTGCTGTTTTAATGGGGTTGTTTTATTGTACATTTTAATTTGGGATGTTTATTTCAATGTCTTGATGAAATTATATTAGTGTGTATTTTAATTATGTGTATTTTTTGTCATTGCAAAGTGCTTAGAAGCCACCTTGGCAATGAAGCAGTATATAATAATTACAATAATATAAGAGCTACTGGTGCCTACATACATAAGTTCTACCAGTAGAGCCAATTCAGCGGTCTGAATCCATTCTGCACCTGCATTGCGTAGTGTTCCAGATTTTGTTGTTGTTGTTATGTGCCTTCAAGTCGACTATGACTTAGTTAAGGCGACCCTATGAATCAGCGACCTTCAAGAGCATCTGTCGTGAACCACCCTGTTCAGATCTTGTAAGTTCAGGTCTATGGAATCAAGCCATGTCTTGTTTGGCTTTCCTCTTTTTCTACTTCCTTTTGTTTTTCCCAGAATTATTGTCTATTCTAGTGAATCAGGGCTTCTCATGATGTGTCCAAAGTATGATAACCTAAATTTCATCATTTTAGCTTCTAATGATAGTTCTGGTTTAATTTGTTCTAACACCCAATTATTTTTCTTTTTTGCAGTCCATGGTATGCACAAAGCTCTCCTCCATCACCACATTTCAAATGAGTTGATTTTTCTCTTATCTGCTTTTTTCTCTGTCCAACTTTCACATCCATACATACTTTTTTTTAACCAATAGTCAAATCTTTTGACCTTCCACTCAGTTTTTTTTAATGGAATAGACAATTTTTCACCATATCTTGCAAACAATCCATAGGACCTGTTGCCATTTTCTCTCTGCCATATAGTCCTGGGAGAGTGTGCCCTCCCAGGCTCCTCTATTGGTTCTCTCCCAGGCTATGCCCCCTACTCAGTCTGCTTCCCCCTCTTCCCAGGCCGTACCCTTCACTGACCCTGCTCTTCACCCTCCTTTCGTGCTTTTGCCTGATTGGGATCTGCCTTTGAACTGTGACAATGCCTCTTGCTTGACTGGATGAGAGATGGAACGATGGGTGGGTGGAACCATGACTTTTGTGTGCTGGAATGCAGCCTACTGTGCAAAGGTAAGAGTCACATCATTTAGGCAGCTTGTGCGTTAAATTAAAGTACTTGGATCTGAAAATGCCATGTTTCCCATTTTTCAGCTGCACAATTTTAAAATGTTTAAACATTTTAAATGCAAGAACTTACAAAAGCCATGGCTGACAGGCTGTGGAGACTGATGGCTCTAATGTCAGTGGGGTAGTGAATCGGCTCTGAATTTTAGTCCAGACTTTCAAGGAAATGTCCAAGGTGCTGAAACCACTCCCAAAATAGGTTTGGCACCTTGGACAGTTCCTTGAAAGTTCAGACTAAAACCTGGAGCACATTCACTGCCCCACTGACATCAGAGCTGCTAGTCTCCATTGCTGGCAGGACATTCTTCCTTCTCTCACACCCAGTAGGGAATGCCCCTTCTAAGATGGCACCCCTGTGACACACACAAAAATAAAGGCAGTTTTCTTTTTTTCTCCTTCAGAACTATTTACTTATTCTGTGGATAGTGCCATTACATAGCTGTATCAGTAGGTGGCACGGACATTAGTGGCATCTATCGTAGAATCATAATAATGGAATCATAGAATAGTAGAGTTGGAAGGGGCCTATAAGGCCATCAAGTCCAACCCCCTGCTCAATGCAGGAATCCAACTTAAAGCATACCTAACAAGTGGCTGTCCAGCTCCCACCACCTCCCTAGGCAATTGGTTCCATTGTCATACCACTATAACAGTTAGGAGGTTTTTCCTGATATGCAGTGGAGCCAGCCATGTTCCTGTTTAAGACAGACAGTAAAGTTATTGTCCAGCCTCCTGACTGGCTATGTTCTCTAAGCCTTCCATAAAAGTCTTGTGCAAAAAGATGCGGATTTAATTGATTCATTAAGAAATTAATTGGGTAAGATTTCTTTAATAGGGTTTTTTTTAAGGATGGGGAGAAATGACGCCTGGAGCCAACACATCTTTTTGGCACCAGGTCAAGACTTTCCTCTTCTCCCAGGCATTTTAGCATGTGTTTTTAAATTGTTTTTATATTGTTTTGAATCTTAAAATTGTGTTTTAATTTTTTTAAAAAATATGTTTTTAAATTGTGTATTTGTTTTAATGTTTTTGATTGCTGTAAACCGCCCAGAGAGCTTCGGCTATGGGGCGGTATACAAGTGCAATAAATAAATAAATAAATAAATAATAGTTCCATTCACATTTTAATTCAAACCCACCTAAATTGCAATTTGTGAACCATTATGTGAACCAAACCACTGCAATCCTTCAAAATCCACATTTTCCAAATTTTGTGATTCCATTCTCCAACAACAACAACAAAAATGTAGAAAATGTGTGTATTATTGGAAGGAGCATACAACAAAAGTTATGCTCCTGAAAACAGTGGGCAAAATGACATTCTGTTCTGAAAAATAGCTTACAAAGATGCATACATTAAGAGAAATGCACATAGAAATGTGTATGAATGTTATGTGGACATTTGTTTGTTTATTAAATTTGTATCCTGCCCTTTCTTCCCAAGGAGCCCAAGGCAGGAATTATATAACTTATGTAGTAATTATGTAATTGTTTTTTAAAAATGTGCAAACTGATGTGGAAATGGGGTGTTTGGGGGAAAAAAGAAAGTGAAATCGACAGATTCATCCAGCTGTAGGCTGCATCTGCACTATACCACTTTAAATAGGCATGGCTTCCCACAAAGAATCCTGGCATGTGTAGTTTGCTAAGGTTGCTGAGAATTGTTAGGAGATCCCTATTCCCCTCACAGAGCTACAATTATCAGAGTGGTTTAACAGTCAATCCATCTTCCCAGGGAACTCTGGGAATTGTAGCTCTGTGAGGGGACTAGGGTCTCCTAAGAACTGTCAGCATCCTTCACAAACTACAGTTCCCAGAATTCTCTGGGGAAAGCCATAGCTGTTTAAAGTGGAATCATGCTGATTTAAATGTATAGTGTTGATGGGGCCCTAGTGATGACCCTGCTGTACATGTTATATAATTCCCATCCTCCCATCCTCCGTTGTTCAGTGAACCTTTCCAATGAACTCTTTGTCTGAGTGTTTTGTTTAGTGGAATGCTGAGTTATTATTTATTTATTTAAAATATTTCTATCCTGCCCTTCTACCCTATAATAGGGCATTCAGGGCGGCTTACAAAAATAAAATCAGACATGTACATAATAAAATTGTAAGCAGTAAAATCACAAAAGCATTAAAATAAATTAAAATACATAAAATACAATTAAAATACATAAAATACAATATATGTAGATATATGCACACATATATACATATATATAGGGATTGGTACTAAAGGGACTACAAAGGTAAAATTTAACGTAGAAGACATAAAATCAGTGTCAGGCTCTACCTTCAGTCTCTCCCAAAGAGTTGTGTGAGTTCAGCTCCCACCTGCATCCTGAAATGCTGCAACCCAAGCAGAGCATTCCCACCTCAATGAGAGCGATCTAGGCATGATTATTGGTTTGAGTTGATTTTCATTCTGGCAATGCTCTGCCATGCTTCATTAAGCAACCCTCAGGGGACCATTTCCAAACAAATGAATTTAGTTACTCTGGATGATGGTAGGTGAAATTAGAACAAAGTAATGAGAGTTAGATTAATGTGATTTCAAGATGTAATCCATAAAGAGCTTAGGAAGAATGTAGCAGGTTGTAAATTGAATTTTACATATCAAGGGTGTGGTGAGAAGACGGGAGAGAGATGGAGGGAGGGAAGGAAAGGAGGAGAATGAAATACTATGGCACTAATAGTTAAACGATTCATAGGAAAATAAAACACTGGAGTAAATAAGAAAGGGACTTATAATGGTTTATTTTCTTTCATGCAGTACTGGTAATTAAAACAGTAATTTTAAGCAGAAGTGTCTAAATATTTAATTCAGCAACCAGAAGCTGTTTGTGGATCAACAGAGCAAAAAGGGAAGAAAGATAAGTCTGAATTAGCACACCATTTTCAGCCAAGGGCTACCACCCTAATCACATTTACTAGGGGGCAAGCACTGTTGAACACAGCAGGATTTACTTGTGAGCAAACCTGCAAAGGATTGCACTGTACATCTCTTTCCCCTCCCAACACATACACCGTGTAAAGGAAGTCCCAGTATTGTCCTGTTGTACGCTTACAATTCAATGTAGGCCTTGGAGTGGAGAGACCCTTCATGTAGGGATCCTTATAATGGAATTAATGCTCATGCTGGTTTCCCTTATCTAAAGTCATTGATGGGCATTTGAAGATGTTCAGTGTGAACACAATGAAGGCATGTGGGCGGGGGAACACCAGGATTTTGGTGGGAGGCTCTGCTCCCATTCTACACCTCAAGGGCCAAGGGCCTCATTCCTGTGGCCACCCCTTTACTATCTATTTCCCTTTCTCTCACTTTGCTACCTCCTTTTCTCTGCGATCCTCTGTCTCTCTCTCTTTCCACTAATAGGCAAAAAACCTTGCAGTTTAAGAATGTACCTATAGCCAACAGATATTTCTATCAAACTTTAAAAAGCAGGGAAATTGGGCAGCTATAGTGAATGCACCATGGGAGCAGGAGACCTGACCTCCTCTCTGAGATATTGTACTGCCCTACAAATTTGTCAAAATGCAAACACAATTTGGGTTGGTCTTTCACAGTCCAAACCACTTGCTGTGTAGCTTGGAAGAATTTGGTAACATGTGCCTCTGAGCATATGGTGAATGGTGGCAACATCTGCAAATGATCAAACACCTGTTTGATCATTTGCATGTTTATTGAGTTCAGTGGGATTTACTCCCGTGCAATCAGGATAGGTAAAACTGACCATGGGGAGGGAAGCCTGGAGTGGTCAGGGGAGGAGAAAGAAGGAAGACGGGAGGAGAGGAAGAAGGGAGGAGGAAGGGAGAGAAGGGGAGAAGGGAAAAGGCAGGTCTGATCATTTGCGTGCTTATTGAGTTCAATGGGATTTACTCCTGTGCAATCATGGCTAGGATAGGTAAAACTGACCATGGGGAAGAGGAGGGGGACAGTAGAGGGAAAGAAGAAGGGGGAGAGGGGAGCAGAAGGAGGGGGAGGGGAAGGAAGGAATTGGAAGGGGAGGGGAGGGGTGAAGGAAGGGCAAGGTGGTGGGAAAGAGGAGGAGGGGAGGGCAGGTTTGATCATATGCATGCTTATTGAGTCCAATAGGATTTCCTCCCATGCAATCATGCTTGAAAATGAAATGGACTGCCTTCAAGTCGATTCTGACTTATGGTGACCCTATGAATAGGATTTTCATGGTAAGTGGTATTCAGAGGTGGTTTACCATTGCCTTCCTCTGAAGCTGAGAGGCAGTGACTGGCCTGAGGTCACCCAGTGAGCTTCATGGCTGTGTGGGGATTTGAACCCTGGTCTCCCAGGTCGTACTCCTAGGATAGGTGAAACTGACCATGGGGGAGAAGGAGGGGGAGGGTGGAGGGTGGATTGGAGGGAAGGAGGAGGGGGAAGGAGGGGTTTGGAAGGGGAGGGGGAGGGGAATGGAGTGGTGAAGAGAGAGGGAAGGGGCAAAAGGGAGGGGATAGGAGGGAGGAGGGGAGAGCAAGTTTGATCATTTGCATGCTTTTTGAGGTTAGTGGGATTTACTCCTGTGCAGTCATGCTTAGGATAGGTGAAATTGACCTGGGGAGGGGTGGGTGGAGGAGGAGAGGAGGAAGGGAGGGGAGGGGGAGGAGAGGAGATTGGATAGGTGGGCACTGGGCAGAGGGGAAGCCCTTCCTTTCCAAAAGGAAAACATTGTGAACAATATCATTCTTTTTCAGGGTTTCCCCTACTTTTTTATTCTACAGCAGGCACATGTAGCCTCCCACCCAAATTTAAACCCAAGCTGTCCCTGGCCACATCCACACTAGACCTTTATTTCACTTTGAACAGTCATGGCTTCTCTTACAGAATCCTGGGAAGTGTAGTTAGTGAAGTGTGCTGAGAGTTGCTAGGAGACGCCCTGTTTCCTTCTCTGAGCTTCAATCAGAGTGGCTGCCTGTTAAACCACTCTGGCCACTGGAGCTCTGTCAGGGGAATAGGAGTCTCCTCTCAGCATCCTTCACGAACTACACTGCCCAGGATTCTTTGGGGGAAGCCATGACTGTCTAAAGTGAAATAAAGGTCTGGCGTGGGTGTGGTCCCCTGATTATCCAAGCCAAGCAGCTGTGAGTCTGGCTTTTAGAACACTGACAGTTGGCTCTTACTGAGCATGCTCGACATTATCATTGAGTTCAAGGTAAATTTTCTTACATTAATTAAAAATCAGCCAGGCATTTTAAAAAACTTTTAAACTGCAGAAGATGAAGGTCAGGGTATGGGGCAAGGTCAGTAATAGGATTACAGGTACTCTGTGAACATGGCTGATTTTTAATGAATTTCAACAGATTATGAGAACTCTGACAGAAAAAAGTCCAAAAGGCATCTGGGATTTTTCTCTCTCTCTTTTTAGACTTTGGACCCTCAATTCTCTCTGACTGTTTTGTGTATCGCCATAAAAATTTAGAGGGTTGTTAAGCAAGCACCACTCTTGTGCTGTATAATATATATATCTCACTTCCCACCCAGCAGATGGCCAGAAAGGGACAGAATGAGATTGTGAGAAATGAACTGATTGCTTTTCAAATTAGGCAGAGGGCAGCATGCAGCCTCAAATCTGCAGCTGGCTACCCCAGTGGAGGTCACATTCACACCATACATTTAAAGCACATGGCTTCTCTCAAAGAAGCATAGGAACTGTAGTCTGTTGAGCGGGATGAGAATTGTTATGAGGCCCGACTTCCCCTCACAGAACTACAGTTCCCAAACTGGTTTAACAACCAATCTCTCTTCCCAGAGGTCTCAGGAAATTATAGCCTCGGGAGGGGAATGGGAGTCTCCTAACAACTCTCAGCACCCTTCACAAATGATAGTTTCCAGGTTTCTTTGGGGGAAGCAATGACTGTTTAAAGTGGTATGATACTGCTTTAAATGTGTGGTGCGGATGTGGCTTTAAATGTGGTACTCATGGAGATGGATTTGGCAGTGGGAACTGCAGCTGCTGGTCAGTAGTATGAGGCATGCCCAGTTTCCACATATTATGGGGTTTGGGGGTTTTGTTTTATTTTGTTTTGTTGGCCTAATCTTACTGATGTCTGTACTCACCCACATGTGTGTACTCACCCACTTTTTAAAATGTTTTCAAACATGTTTTCATGCTTTCTTGAATGGACTATAGAGTTCTAAAAGTGACTGAACTAGGACCAGAGGATTTGCCCAGCACATGGTGGGGGAGGGGGAGAGTGGAATTACCCATGAAGATGAATTTTGATCCCTACACATGTAGGTTCCATTATCACTGAACTAAATTTACAGCCACTATAGGGTGTCTGTAGTCAGCAACAGAAAAGATGGCTTACACAATCCCACTACCCACTCATACACATGGGCCGGCTTATGTGTGTTCCAAAATTTATTAAGCAACTAGTGGTATTCATACAGCAAACAGGAAAGGCATCATTTGGCTCTGGTCCACTGCGTGGGTTGATTGGTCAGTATGCCATCTGGAAGGAAGAGGAAACAGACTGTAACAGAACAGCAGAGGCAGAACTGTTGCGCAGTTCAGCAAAGCCTGGGGATGGGGGAGAAATTTGATTCAGTTTGCATTTAAAGCTGAATCTGTCATATTCACATGTTTCAAAACAACATGAGAACAGTAACACATATAGCCTTTGAAGTTCACAATTATCTGAATTTTGTGATGCAGTTCTCCAACCAACTAGTGTTTACAAAAATGGATATATTAGGGGAAAGTGTGCATTCAAATGAAGATATTAATGAAAATAACATATAAGATGCATTATGCTAGGAAAAATTGCTTGACAATTTTTCATTATTGAAAACTTCACACAAAAATGTGTTTATTAGGAGAAATTGGCACTAAAATGCTAAAGAATTTTCATGACAATTTTTTTAAATTGCTGCAGAACTGCATTTAAGATTGGAAAAATGAGAAACTGAGAGAACCGAAACTGACAGGTCCATCCCTAGTAAAGCCTGAAAGACACTAGTCTTCCCTTGTCAGAATACACTATTGTAAGCTTACCCATAATGCATCTCTTCAAGGATGATTAGGCTGTCTACTAGCTTTCTTATGAGGCAATAGCTTAGCCCTATTAGAACAGTGTGGAATGACTAAAGTATCAAAGAGGTCCCAATTCATTTATTTAATTTATATTTAATTTAATTTGTAGGGATCAGTTAATGGAAAGGTCAGGGATTTATATAACAACAACAAAAGGAACCTTATTGCTATTCACATGTTAAATAAGAGCAGCATTATAAATCTTAAAGACCATTTTATGTTTAGGGAGAAAAGAATTTCTACACAAACAATATTTGGTCTGCTCCAGTTAAAAATCTCATATAAAAATGAAAGGAAGCATGTTAAAATGAAACCCATCAAAAACAGCCCCTCCCAGACCATGAAGCCATAAATCCATTAGCAGTGAGAGATGACATTATTTGTGATTTAAACTGTTCTTAGTGGGGTAGAGTGTTTCACATGTGGATCATTAATGAGAAGAATGCAAAAGATTCATTCTGGTGGCCTTTTGTAGAAGCAATGGATGCTAATGGCTTGCACTGGCCATTAAGAATAAATAGGAAAAGCACTTCCATCAGGGTAATTTAGTGAGAGCTGGAATTTATTAACATCATGTTTTTAATGTGCAATAAAATAGAGCACCCAGGACTCTTGAGAGACTTGCATTATGTTGAACACTTCATCAAAGTATGGGCACTGTCTTTTCACACTCAAAAATTTCCCAAAGTGATATTAGTTATGATGCCTACAAAAGATGGAGCGATAATGGCCAAATCTTATGCATGTTTAACTTAAGATAAGTCCCCCTTCATTCAACAGGATTTATTTCTAAGTAATGGTCAAGAGGACAGGGACATATGAAGCTTCTTTGGACTATGGCAGGGGTGGAGAACCTGTTTCAGATGAAAAGCTGCATTTCCTTCCAGACATGCTTACCAGGGCCATAGGTTGGGTGGATGAGAGCAGAGGTGAAAGTGGGCAGAGTGATTTTACCTTAGTACACTAGACTGGTTTCCACACACACTTTGCTCCATCCAGAGACACAAGAGGCATTATCAGAGTTCAAGGAGTTATATAAATCTATGGTGTAGCCACATCTGGAATACTGTATATAGTTCTGGTCGCCTCACCTCAAAAAGGATATTGTAGAGTTGGAAAAGTTTCAGAAAGCGGCAACCAAAATGATCAAGGGGATAGAGCGACTCCCCTATGAGGAAAACTTGCAGCGTTTGGGCCTTTTTTAGTTTAGAGAAAAGGTGAATGAGGCTGCAATCCAATACCTGTCTACTCAGAAGTAAGCTCTATTGCACTTATTGGGACTTGCTCCCAAGTAAGTGTGTATTGGATAACAGGTGACATGATAGACATGTATAAAATTATTCATGGTGTGGAGAAAGTGGACAGAGAAAAGTTTTTCTCCCTCTCATAACAGTACAATTCATGGACATCCAATGAAGCTGAATGTTGGACGAGTCAGGACAGACCAAATAAAAAGAGTACTTCTTCACACAGCACATAGTTAAACTATGGAATTTGCTCCCACAAGGTGGCAGCGATGGCCACCAACTTGGATGGCTTTAAAAAAGGATGACACAAATTCATGGGGGATACGGCTATCAGTGGCTACTAGCCATGATGGCTATGCTCTGCCTTCACAGACGGAGGAAAAATGTTTCCCAATACCAGTTGCCGGAAACTGCAGGAGGATGAGTGCTCTTGCGCTCAGGTCCTGCTTGTGGGCTTCCCGTGGGCATCTGGTTGGCCACTGTGAGAACAGGATGCTGGGCTAGATGGGCCATTGGCCTGATCCAGCAGCGTTCTTCTCATGTTCTTATGACACATTCTAGCCAGTTGAAAACACACTGGATGCGAAGCAGGGCCAGTGTGAGGCGTGCCTGGGGAGAGTTCCACATGTGGCCACCAGGCCTGAGGTCCCCCTGCTCATGTTTACAGGCTGATAAGGGCTCTCTGTGATATTGGGCAGAGATTTGTTTTCTAGCATCCGATACCTGATATCCTTTTAACAGGAAATGGCAGGATAATAAAAACAAAAAGGGATCGCAAAGAGGTTCACAAGGATCTCCCCAGGACTGGGTGAATGGGCAACAAAATGTCAAATGAGGTTCAGTATAAGCAAGTGGGAAATGATACACATTGTGGCAAAAAACCTCTGTTACAAACTGACGGGGGTTCTGAGCTGGCAGTGATCAACAACCAGTCAAAGGCTCTTGAAGCCACAGTGGATAGCTCATTGAAAACGTTAGCCCAGTTTGCAGCAGTTGCGAGAAAAGCAAATGCCTTGTTAGTGTTTGCTTGGAAAAGAATACAAACACGAACTTCCAACAGCATCGGAAAAGCCTGCTGGATCAGGCCATTGGCCCATTTAGTCCAGCAATCCTGTTCTCACAGTGGCCAACCAGATGCCAGATGGAAGCCCAGAAACAGGACCTGGCAAACGTGAGCAAAAGGCCTCTTATTCTGGGGGTGAGCAGCTAAACTGTGAGATGGAAGGTTTGTCAACTATCTGTCTGGTAGGGATTTGGGATAGATTTAATTCAGTTCGCATTTAAAGCTGAATCATTCCAATTTGCATTTTCCAAAACAATGTGAGAACCAAGACACAGCCGTCTTTTGAAATTTGCTGTTACCTGAATTTTGCGATGCAGTTCTCCAACCAATGTTTACAAACATGCATAATTAGGGGAAAGTGTGCATAACAATGGATATATTAGTGAAAATAACATACAAAATGCAGTATATTAGAAGTTGCTTGCAAAAATGTGTGCATTAGTCAAGACTGTATACAAGAATGTGTTCATTAGAAGAAATTCACACTAAAATGCTGAAGAAATTTCATGAGGGTTTTAAAAAAAACAATCTGCAAATTGCAGGAGGACTGAACTTAAGGTTGGAAAAATGAGACCTTGAGAGAACCATAACTGACAGATCCTCCTATCCCTACCGTCAGGCAAGGCAGTGCCTGGAGTGGCCCAAGGGAGACTGGACATGGAGGGCTGGTACCTGGGGTCGATGCTGGGGGAAGGGAGGACAACTCTTTGGGCGGTCTTTTGGGGGATTTGGGTCAGAGTCTTGGAGACTCTGCTCTTCTGGGACAGCAAGAGGAAGAGAAGCATTTTTTAAATATATTGTTATACTGAATAAGCAATTTTAGTGTTTTATATTGTATTTTTGGTGGTAAATAGTATTCCTTTAGTAAGCAGCTTTGAGTGTTGTTTTAACAGGAAAGTGGAGTATAAACATTACATCTGAGAATTCTATGATGCAATTTTTGGATGTTCCCTTCTGAATACAGGTGAGAGGAGGCTAAGGTAGAGCTCCCTCATCAGTTCAGTGGATACTTTGCACCAATGTTTCTATGCTGCTGTCATTTCATGGTGCATTGCCAGCAAAGCATATGGAAACAGATTGAAATTAACTATTAGCCGGACTGAATTTTCTTGAACCAGAACTCTTTATGGTATTTGAAGATGTCTGGTGAGCCCTTCTGCCTTTCCTTCACATGTCAGCACTTCTTTGTATTAACTGGAACATCCAGGGGGCATGCTGTGATTAAGAAAAAGAAAAGCCGTTCTCTCAGGGTTTGTAGTCTGGACATAATCAAGGGATATTGCAAATGGACCAGCTAGCATTACAGAAATTTATAAGGAAAATATTGTATGATTCCTATCTCTTTACTTTTGATTTTTTTTTGGAAAGCGCTATAGCCGCTGCATGATTAATATTGGACAAAGGAAGCTTATATATGTGGCTTGAGCATTTACATTATTATCCTGTGAAGTCATTGCAGAAGCAGAACGACTTCTTGCACAATATAGTTTCCCTTCCCTCTCTTTCCCCACACCCGCCAAATCTGTTTCTGGGGGTTGGGGAGACCCCCAGAGAGGGCTCATGGATGTGAGGGGCATCTGGGGGAGGAGAGGGAGGGGAAATTCCATTGTGTGAGCGGAAGTTGTTCTGCTCGATGTTATCAATATTATTTTATTTGGAGATTGCCAGTCAGGCTCTAGGCGATTTACAACAAATTAAAAAACATAACAGGGCAGTATTCAACTAACCTTTTGTGCTAGCGTTAGAGTAAGCACAACAGGGTTTCCCCCCTCCTTTCCTCTCATATGCCAAATCCACTCTGGAGGGTTGGGGGGAAACCCAGAAGAAATGTAAGGGGTGTGTAAGGGGAGGAGAGGGGGAGATGGTTCCATGATAGAAGGAGAAATCCTTATGCTGATGGAATGATTACTTTAGTGTCTTGTTAAATACAATGTACAGTACAATACACAACTTTTTTTTAAGGAAACCTCCACTCCATTTTTAAAACAGCAGACAGAAAAAATTAACTGTCATAACATAACAAAACCCAACCCTATGTGTAAAAAGACAATAATATTAATATTAGCAGCAAGTGAAAAAGTCCAATATCAGCCATAGTAGCCCTGTCCTACATGTCATATTGGTCCTTTTCACCCAACACTTCCAGGATAAGAGAGCATTTGGGAGGGATCCTAATAGCACATAGAGAGCCTACTTATGTACACATTGTTAGTATTACAGCAAGGGCACCCAGTGAAAGGTATGTGGATTGTCTGTCCTGCTATGTTATGTATCGATGCTAATATATAACAAGATGGAAAAAGGGCATCACTGGAAATAGATGGTGAGTTCATTCAGTCTATAGGTAGACATTTTACACTTCCGGTGTTGCATTCTTGTGTGTGATTTGTGCTGTGTGAAAATATCAGGGGAGAGTGTTTCTTTGTGTTTTGCTGAAGAGGGGAGTTAGCACTTTGCACCAAACTGAATTACTGTAAGAGAGGGATGTGGAACCTGTGTCCCTTTATCTGTTGCAGGATTCCAACAACAATCAGCCCTAGCCCCATGGTCAATGGTCAGGGGTGATGGGAGCTGTAATTCAGCATCTTCTGGAATGTTACATGTATCGTATCCCTGCTGTAGGCAATGGTGCCTGTTTGTGATAGGTGGGTAGGCACATGCATGTACTGTGCTTCATAGGGACAGGGAGAAATTCAGTCCCATTCTCATTTAACAGTGAATCTCCCTAATTCATACTTTCCCAAACAATCACAAACCAAAACACACCCATCCTTCAAAAACTGCAGTTCTCTGAATTTTGCAATGCAGTTCTCCAGGTAAGCGGTGTGTACACAAATGCACATACTAGGGTAAAGGGTGCACAAAAATGCATGTATTAGGCAAAATATCATAGCAAAATGCATTATATTATATTACGCAAATTGCATAGTGCAATTTGTGTATTAGGAGAAATTTGCACTTAAATGCTGGTGAATTTCCATGAGGATTTTAAAAAATATTCGGAAACTGATGTGGAAAGATGGAGAACCAAACTTAAGATTGGGAAAAACAGAAAAACAGAGAAAAACTGAAATTGAAAGATTTGTCCATTCCTCACTTATCCATATTTTAGGTTGCTTTTAACTGTTTTTAATGATGTATTTTAAAACTGTTGTAACCTACCCTGGGGCTTTGGGTGAAGGGTGGGCAACACATAACAACAACAATAATAATGCTGGCAGCCAAAATAATAGAGAACACGTTTTCAGATTTTGTGTGCACACACAATTATGCTCTTTTAAAGGGTATGGGTTATATCCAGTGCTGCTGCTCTGCTCGCTCAACAGACTTCCACTTGCACAACAGAATTTCCCCCTCCTCTCCTCTCTCCTGCAGCCCCCTGCACATCCTCAAAATCTGCACCAGAGAGTTGGAGAACCCCTTGGAAGAGGATTTTGGGTGTGTATTGAGAGAATAGAGGAAAGGGAGTCCCAGTGAGTGATCAGCTTGCTGCTAGCCAATGGGCAAAATTTTCAACCAATGACCTTATAATACAAAATACTTAAGTTTGTTCAATTTTATGATTTATTTTGTCTTAAATTTTTATTGTGATTTTAACTGTAATTTTAATGTTTTTGTTTGTTGCCTCGAGACTCTTCAGTGAAAGGCACATTATAAATATTTCCAATAAATAAAACGAAATAAATGCAAGCTGCACGTCTGTACTTCATTGATTACATTTGCCATCTTTGCATTATTCTAATGTATCATATCAGTGTACAGGACAACCTACAGAGAAATATAAGCAGAAGATATGTCAGCCTTGAGGAGCTAACAAAATTTAATTGAGGTGATGGTGTGGGAAAACTGAGCAGGACCTAGGAAGATATGAGAGCTTGTGAGGAAATGCCACACCTATACTTCAGCTTGGTTTCAGTTGGGGATGAGGGCCAGGGCTGGCCCTACCGTTAGGCAGGGAGAAGTAGCCATTTCAGCTGATGGATTGCTAGGGAGAGGCTGTGGTCAAAACTACGTGGGCCAGGAGCCTGCCCAGTACCCACTAAGCTAGCTTGCTGTCCTATCAGGAAATCACTGCCCCATCACCAGGGTCCAAATAAAATAAGCAAAATGTCTTGAGCCCACCCTGATTAGATCTATGTAAGTGCCTTCTAGACTGGTGGTATTTAGTGTGTGTATTCTGCAACATGTCACTGATGCAATTACGGTGCATTAGCGGTGGATTTATACTGGACAATCCACACATCCTTCTGCTTTATTAGCTATTCTGCAATACTTCCACGTTATTGCATTGTTGCTATCTAGAGGGGCACTCTTGCTTTATAACAGACGTCCACGGGAGGGGGACTTAGAACTTTTCTGGTATAAAATCTACAGAATTTCAGCAGGAAGTTACAAGATATACATTGATTGGAAATGAAACTTACTCCAAAACCTTTCCAGATGCAAACAATATTGAAAGTGGGATTGCTGATAACTGCCTCAATACCATCATCAGCACAAATAATCATGAATGCACATAAAAAAGATATCTGGAGGGGCCCCAAGCCATGGGCTTAATGGAAGTTAGTTATTTAGTATTTATTTCTATGTTTCACAAATTCAGTTAACACAAACACAAAATTCAAGCAATAAAATGCCACTTACAAAGACTTAGGACAACAAAATTATGACTTTAAAGAAGAGCCCCCATGGATCACTTGAAAATTGCTGATGATCTTGGCAGGCGACTAAATTATTTTTCTGTCTTTGCTAGCTATTGTAATGTGCTGTGCTAGATGGTGTGGGTGTTATGGTTGTAGTTTTATTGCTTTTAAAAATATATGGTATCATATTGTATTACAGTTTGCATTCTGGAGAATTCAAATTGCAGTACAATGAAATGCAGTAGAAGAAATAAAAGAAGCAATAAAAATACAATTAAAAATAAAGATGAATGTTTAATACAGACATGCCACGGACCACCTGAATGAAGCTGGTGGTCCACAGTGGTCAAATCTATGAGAAAGTTCTATGTAAAAACTTCGGAAGTGCACCAGTTTGGGACATTTTTACAAGTGAGTGTTAGGCAGCGTGGATAATAAAAGATTTCCAAGCGCCTGGAACAGACTGATTTCTAACAGTTCAAAAAATTAGTAGCTTTACATGAAATCTATATCCGCTAGCATGGTGTTGTTTTTTTAAAAAAAGAAGTACCCTTTTAAAAATACTCAGCTGCCATTCTCTTGTGTAAGGAAAGCATGCACATATTATTCTCATTAGGTGCTGTGTTCTTAGAACTCCAAAAGGAGCATGCGGTAGTGGCACAAAACCCTGCAATTTCCGTCATAAACAAAGCAGCATGGAAATCAACCCGCTGTTAATAGAAAAGGGAAAAGCAGACAGGAACAAACTGTCCTGGTTGCTATAAGCAGTGCGAAACGAGGCTCCTTCCTTTTGGTGGGAGCACCACTGTGCCTGATGCCAGGTAGGGGAAGGGCGCAAGTGAGGGAATGGCAGCATGGTTGGTTGGTCTCCAGGACAGGATAACAAGGATACTGCTGGATGAGACCAAAGTCCAGCAGAGGAGCCACTCAAGTATCTCCAGGAAGTCCACAAGCAGAGCTGGAAGCAGGTGGTCCTCTCAGGGATTGGGGCAGATAGGCATTCTTGCCAACAGAGGAGGATGGTTCCATTGGGGCAAATGGGATGCTGCCCCACCAACCTCAGTCTGCACTTAAGCCTCACCTGCTTGCCTTCTTACTTACAGCCCGTCCAGGGGGTGGCGCTGCCTGTCCGCTTCCTCCTCCTCAGCCTCACTGTTGCTGTGATAGAACTCCATAGGGGCAAAGCCAGACTTAATTGGCTCTGCCTATCATTGGCTCTGGCTCCAGCTACTGTTAGGCTCTTTGCCGTACGCCCCACCAGTCTCAATAGGCACCAGCCACCACTGCTTGCTGAACATAAAGGTTTTATGTAACATAGGAAGCTGCCTTATGCCGACTCAGTCCATTGATCCATCTCGCTCAGCACTGTCTACACTGACTGGCAAAAGATCTCCAAAGTTTCTGACTGGGGACATTGCCGGCCCTACCTGGAGATGCATGGGATCTTCAATGTGCAAAGAGTATGCTCTGCTACTGAGCGATGGCCTTCCCCTAGAATATCTCTGGAAGAGAGAAATAGGAAAACAGGAAGCTGTCCTATTCTGAGTCAGACCTTTGGGCATACTAGCTCAGTATCGTCTACACTGACTGGCAGTGGCTGTCAAGGGTTTCAGATGGGGTGTCTCTCCCAGCCATACCTGGAGATGCCGGGGATTAAACCTGGGGCCTTCATGCAAAGCAGATGCTCTACCACTGAGCTGGTCTGACTCAGTATAATTCCTATGTTCCTATACTTGCAGTCGTGTCTGCTAATGGCTGCATTATTGAGGGGGGCACTCAAACCTAGAGCTCTACATCTTTTTTAATTACCTTTAAAAGTTCGATTGCTGATGCAGTAAGCTTTTGCTGCTGGAAAGAAAACTATATTTGGCTCTCCTTGAGACAGGATCCCCTTTCTCCCTAATTTTAAAATTAGCGTCTTTCAAATTTATTACAGTTTAAACACACAGACCACCTCAACGAATCAGGGGAGCAGTTCCAAAACAGAGTGAAAAGTAAGATCACAAAGGTAACACATCAGACAACAAACAGTTCACACACATCTTTAAATATCTTGGGTGCCCTTAGGAGGGCACAGCTGCTAGTTTGAGAAGTTCTGGGTTATGCCCAGTCCTAGAATAATAGAATAATGGAGTTGGAGGGGGAGGGTCTTGTAGAGCATCTCTCAGTCACCATCATCCTTGGTCATCTGCTCAATGCTTAACCAGCCCTCAGCATTGCCACCCTCCTCAGGAAATGCAGAACTAGAGTATCCCCTGAAGTTGGCTGTCCAGCCTCTGCCTGAAGACCTCCAATGTAGGAGAGCCCACCCACCACTGTTCAAGGTCCTTGACTCTGTTGCCCAACTGCTCTCCCTGTCAAGAAGTTTCTCATGAAGTTCAGCTGAAATCTGCTTTCCCAGAACTTAAGGCCATGACATAAAATCGTTGTCCTTTTCTGTGTAGCAGCCCTTCAGGTGTTTGAGGAGTGTTATCATGTCCTCCCTCAGTCTGGGAAAGGGCCGTGGCTCAGTGGGACAACATCTAGGTCTCAGGTTCAATCCCTGGTGTCTCCAAGTAAGATCTGGAAAGTTCCCTGTCTGAAATCCTGGAGAGACAGTGCCAGTCAGTGTAGACGTTACTGAGTTAGATGGGAAAATGGTCACTATATGGCAGCTTCTTGTGTTCTCTTCTCTAGGCTAAAAATATCCAGTTCTTTCAACCTTTCTGCATAGGACTTGTTTTCCATGCTACTGAAATCTTTGTTGTCCTCCTCTGAACCTGTTCCAAATTGTCAATATCCTTTTAAAGTGTGGTGCCCAGAATTAGACATAGTTTGTTGTAGTTTGTGGGTTTGTATAAACAGAAAATTATTGGGTTGTATTATTTTTGTTGCCAAAAGTCATGGAGTCCGAACCCTGGATCTAAATGTCACCCTTCCTGCTTTCATACACAATTTAATGGGGAACATGGCAAGAAAATGTCTCATGTGTTAGTATGAATTTGGATAATTAATGTCTCTGTGAGATATTCATGGTACTAATGAAAATCCTAGCTGTACAGGTATAAGCAGAGCCATATATTTTGTAAGAATTAAAAAAACCACCTGAAATCTCTGCAGCATGATAGAAGATAGAAGAGGCTTTATTACAGTTAGACAGGGACAGTGCAAGACATGGGCTGGTTAATATTTTCATTTTGAATGCAAGATGGATTTTTACATACAGGGTTAAATGCTCCCCAACTTGCCTGAGAGGTGAGAAGAGCAGAGGTGTTTAGTTTTTTTGGGATAAGAGAGACAGACAGACACAGAAAGAAAGAGAGACAAAGAGAAAAAGCATGGAGGACATAGCAATGGAGTGGCTCCAATGTCAGGAGGGCGGTGAATCTGCTCCAGGTTTTAGTCTAAACTTTCAAGGAGCTGTTCAAGTTGAGGCCTGGGCAGGTGAGAGGCTGGTAAGGTTTGTGGGTGCTGGGGAGGGGAACAGTTTGTGAATACCTGTGTGTGTGTGTGTGTGTGTGAGAGAGAGAAAGTTCCCATGTGTGTGTGTGTTTGTATTTGAATGCCTGGGATTTTTGGGGGGTGCCTGGTGTGTGTTTGTGGGTGTGTGTTTGGAGGTGCCTGGGCTATGTGCCTCCGTGTGTGTGTGTGTGTGTGTGAGAGAGAGAGAGAGAGAGAGAGAGAGAGAGAGTGAGTGAGTTTGGTGGTGCCTGGGGGATGCTTCGGGGTGTCTGGTGTGTGTGTGTTTGGGGGTGGGGGTTGGCGAACGAAGCAAGGGGATAAAATAATAACAAATGAAATGGCAGGGCATTGTTAGGTGTAGATACCAAATTCCTAAAAGATAATTGCATTCTTCAGACAGAAAGATTCTTTCAGATCTAGTCATTTTGAAGGGAAAGGAGTTTTATTTTTGAAGCTGCCATTGAGTGTCACTCTTATTCCACTTGTTTCGACTGGGCTGTTAATCATCTTGCTGCAGTTATTATGTGATGGGAGGGGGAAAATGTCTTGCATGTGGCAATATTCTTTGTTGTTTCTCCACCCTGCCCACTTTCTTAGATGGATCAATATGATGTGTTTGCACTGGGGCTTTGTTTTTTAAGCTGCACAGAAGCCCTTTTGATTAAAGATTGGTTGTCTTTCTCAGAGATTTTATAGCAATTGTATGTACGCTTATCTAAGTGGAGATTACTCCTGATGTAGTTGTGTAAAGGCGGGCCCCACTTTACGGCGCTTCGCCTTTCTGCGTTCCGCTAATGCGGTGACTTTCAATTAGGGAAAGTCCCCGCTTTAAGGCATTTGTTCCACTTTTACGGTGGTTTTTGCTTGTTGAGCGCCATTTTCACATCATTTTCGTGCACCATTATCGTCAATGGGTTCTGCTTTTCGGCAGTTTCCGCTTTTCGGCGGCAGTCCGGAACGGAACCTGCCGTATAAGCGGGGCCCACCTGTAGAGGAGTTATTAGTTACTAATAACTGTGAGTTATTCATTCTCTCTCTAGCTAGTATACATGACATATAATTCAAGAAGCACAAGAGATTGAGTACTTGTTTTTTCTACATAGTCTACACACAATTTATATCGAGATCCATTGCATATTTTTTGCCCCTGAAAAGTGCTTCTGGAAAAACTGGTTTCATTCCAAAAATAAAAGCTCATTGCAGATTGATTCTGCGTTACCCCACAGTGTACCCATTTGAAAACAGATGAACACAGATGTAGGTGGTCCCAACACCTCCCCAATGATGTTGCAGATGAGCGAATACCAAGATTGCAATCACTTCCTTATTCATTCACCTGGGGCATGTGCAGGAAAAGAAAGGCATGGATAACGTAAACAAGGGGAGGGTTTTCAAATGTGTTATCAAGTAACCATATTCATCCTTATGGACAGCAGGATCTAGAATGAAAGCAGAATGTTGAGGATGAGCACGAGCAATACTTTTTTGTGCTACAGTTGGATTACTGTGTATGCAGCTGCTCTCTCTCTCTCTGTCTTCATTCTTTAGGTTGTGTCTTTCTCACACCATTTGCTTTTTCTCAGGACAGTAAGAATAATTAAGCCCTGTGGATGTAGATTGAAATTGTCCTGTTGGACCAGACAAGGGGTCCATCTAATCCAGCATTTTGTTTCTAGCAGTGGTTAATCAGATGCCTTGGGGAAAACTGGAGAATTTGGTGAGTTACATCAGGCAAAAACTAAACCATCAAGAGGCTGCCAAGGCTACAAAATTAAGCTTTGGAATTTTGAGGTCAAATCCAAAATCTGAATACAATGAATTTGCAAAATTTTCAGAACAGTGGTCTCAATTCTAAAAAGGCATTTTTAGATGTATAATGTGTGTGTGTGGGGAAACAACCTTTAAGACTTTCATGGTATATATTTTGGGGAAATGTGGGAATCTTTATGAGGACTAGAAACCCAAAGAGAGCCATTTTTGCAAGAGAACAAATCATTGTAGCTATTGTAGGCTTTACATTAGCAGATTACCAATCCTTTAGGGCCCGTGGCCATATTTGCAAACTGGAGAAACTGTCATAGGCACCACACACACACCACAACTTATTCAACTGGCTCCAAAAGAATGCTTCTTTCAAGCCTAATTTCAGTGGGGGACTCTGTGTACACCAGGTAAGGTCATTGTGGGAGCATATGTGCCTATGGGCACCATGTTTAGAGGTGGGTTAGGATTCCATCCACTTCGGATTTTTAGATGGATTTTGGAAAAGTCTACAGGCTCGCTTTGTGTGTGGAGTGAACATGCTTGCTGTGAACATCAGATTTGTTCTGGAGTGCAGCATGAGCCCTGCCTGCAGCTGCCATCCCCCATGCTGCCAAGCGCACTTCCCTTTCCTTCCCCTCCCTGGGCCTGCTGCCACTGCAGGAGAACACTGAGACTGCAACCAAAGCTCTGCCTGCAGGTCTGTTAGCATGTTGGGGGTGTTCCCCCACAACTCTGGAGCCCCTGCTGCTGCCGCCAAACTGCTGTTGCTGATTAACATTACAGAGATAAAAAGGGAAGTCCAGAGATCCTCCCTAGGCTTCCCTGTTAATCTCTATAGGATTAACCCTACTTCGGCTTCACTGTATCATTTCAAACTGGATGAAGCTGACGTCAGTGGGCAAGAAATAAAGACAGGTCAGGGCTGCATTCCAGTTTGACGGAATGCTAGCATACTGGCACCAGCAAATGGATCCCAATCCTAACCATGTTGGCAACCTCTGCTTTGCACTGAAATTACAGATATGGCAAATGCAAAAAATTAATTTAGTACCATGTGGGGAAACAGCCCAATTTAAGGTACAGTACCAGCTGCACTGATTCAGTTTGCCTCTGAAAATCAGTCACAGCAGGAGAGATCTATTGCACTCATGTCCTGCTTGTGGGCTTCTCATAAGGCATCTGGTAAGCCACTGTGGGAAACAGGACGTTAGACAACACCAGACTTTGGTTTCATCCAGCATGAGTCTTCTGATGTTCATAAACTGCAGGAAGCCAATACAAAGTAATAAAAGACAGGTAGCAAGTAGGAGGGTCTTAGAGATCAAGAAGACCTCCCACTGGGAATAGACATTGCTACAAAACTGCCTTCACCAAGCTGGTACCCTCCAGCTGTTTTGGATTACGACTCCCATCAGCACCAGTCAGCACAGGCTGATGGGAACTGTAGTCAGAAACTGTTGGAGGGCACCAAGCTCTGATGTGAAGGTTGCTCCAAGAAGAGCCAGAACTCAATCCCCCTTCTCACATTGTGTCCAGAGAATCCCAATCATGTGGAAGCCTCTTGCATCAAGAGAAAAAGGGCTGGAGCAAAAGAGAAAGGGGCTGAAACAAGGGGGTGGGTTGTTGTGGGGCAGCCTTTCCCAACCAGTGTGCCTCCAGATGTTGTTGGACCACAACTCCCATCTTCCTGACCATTGGCAATGCTGGCTGAGGCTGATGGGAGTTGTGGTCCAACAACATCTGGAGGCACACTGGTTGGGAAAGGCTGGGCTGGGGTAAGGGTAATGGAAAGGCAGGATATCTCTTCCACCCCCAAACCATGCTGCCCTGCCTGAACTTTCACTGGCCATTAACTACTTGGTATATTTATTTATTTAATTTATATTCTGCCCTTCCTCCCAGAAGGAGCCCAGGGTGTCAAACAAAAATGCTAAAAGCACTCTAAAACATCTTAAAAACAAAAGACTTTAAAACATAAAAATCTTTAACATATTAAAACAAAACATCTTTAAACATATCTCTTTTAAAAAAAGCTTTAAAAAATCTTAAAAAGCAATTCCAGCAGAGACACAGACTGGGATACGGTCTCTACTTAAAAGGCTTGTTGAAAGAGGAAGGTCTTCAGTAGGCACTGAAAAGATATTAGAGATGATGCCTGTCTAATATTTAAGGGGAGGGAAATCCGAAGCCTTGGTGCTACTACACTAATCGTCTGCATAACTTAAATTATTGATGTTTCTCCCTCCGATTTTCACACCTCCTTCATCTTTGTCCAATCCTGCTTTCCGTATGATATGTTCTGCATATAGATTAAATAAATAAGGTGATAAAATACACCCCTGGGTGTAATTTTAGTCCATAGAGGCATATAAAAACAACTGCATACAAGATAGCATTGAACTGCTTTGTATTTCCTAGCTTGGTATTTGCTCCAAAAACGTAAAGCTTGATCCTATGCGCCAGTTTTGTACTCCCTACGAGTACAGGGAACACTCAGAGCTGCCTTTTGCAGAAACAGTTTCCATTTAAATGAGAGATTGCATTGGATACATTTGGTGCTTTTTGCAATACCAACATACAGGCTGAATAGGTAGCAAACAGGCATGCAGGAAAGCAGCACTAGTTCAAAAGTGACCTCAGTCTAGCACCCTATGATCCTGAAAAACTGCTCGTGCCAGTCAGAAATATCTGTAACACCCTTTTCTAGTTAGCCCCAAAGCTTCCTATATTTTTCTTTTCTCTGCTCTAATTCAAATTGTACAGTCTCAGTCTAAGCAAGCTGGTGTTCCATGTTCTCTGACTTTGTCATAGTCACTAGCTATTAGACTCTGTTGCCCTGGTGTTCGTGATCAAGCGTTTCACGCAGTAATATTTGATGCCTTTACAACGGTGATTCCCCCCCCCAACAATAAGCAAAGTTTCTGAACATGGAATGGACATGTGCCTGAGAGTCACATTCACTCATGGCTCCCTCAGCATATGTCTACCATGTGTTGAGTAACTGGAGATACATATCTTCCTGTCTTACATTAGAAACATGTGTGGCAAAACTCAGCTGGGTGGCAACCAGAAAGCCACATAAAAAGTGAATTGACCCTCAAAAGTCGCAGAGATGATTTTAAGGTTCAGATCCCATCAATGCCATCTTTGCTTCTTGAGGTCTGCAAGTGTGGACCAAAGTCCACGGGGGACCACTTACATGACTATCAGGGTGAGTGAAGATACCAGGCAAGAGATAGTTGTAGCAAATGCATGTCTTGAAGAGATGTTTCTTTAAGATATAATGTATATATTTATAAATATTTACTGTAGCGCTAAACTGAACATTCCATCAGCACAAGGATTTCTCCTTGTGCAATGGAACATTCTTCCCCTCTCCTTCCCCCATGCAGCCCTAAATCTGTTCTAGAGGTTTCCCCAACCCCCCAGAACAGATTTGGAGATGGCACAGGGCATGCATGTGGGAGGAAGAAGGGGGAAAACTACTTTTGTGCAAGGGCTAATCCTTGCACTCATGCAATTATTCAGTTGAATGCTGCCCTATATTAACATCTTTCTTTCCTCCAAGGAACTCATGGAAACATATATTGTCTCCTCCACCCCACTTCATCCTTACATCTCTTATGAGATAGGTTAGCCTGAGAGACAGTGACTGATGCAAGGTCATTGAGCTTCAAGGCTGAGTACAGCCTGAAAGATGGTCTTACCCCTTATATATCCAGTCGGTTACTGCACTCTGCAGGTGAGGCCATCCTGTAGATACCATCTCATCAGGAGGTCTGTTCTGCACAACATAGGAAGTAGACCTTTAGTGTTGTGGCACCTACCTTTTGGAATTTCCTCCCCTTAAATATTAGACAGGCATCATCTCTGTTATCTTTTTGGCGCCTACTAAAGACCTTCGTCTTTCAACAAGCCTTTTAAACAGAGACCTTATCCCAGTCTGCGTCTGTGTTGGAATTGTTTTTAGGGTTTTTAAAAATAATATGTTTAAAGATTTATTTTTAAAGATGTTTTAAAGATGGTTTGTTTTTAAGATGTTTTAAATATGATTTCAGTGTTTTTGTTTACTGCCTTGGGCTCCTTCTGGGAGGAAGGGTGGGATATAAATTTAAATTTAAAAACCCTGGGTCTCCTCAGTTATAGTTTTAGAGCTGTGGTGGGGATCCTCTGGCCCACAGCCATATTTAGACACCCCCCCAGGCCTTAGAAATTGGCCACCAAATTATTTTTGGTGAGTTACCCCCACGTCTGATGCATGGCACCACATTCAAAAGTGCTCAGATTCTTCCTTTGTATTTCAAGCTGTGGCTGCAAGGAAGAATCTTCCTTTGCAGTTGCAACCTCAATTCAATCCCTGGCTGCAAAGGAAGAACTGGGACCACAAGGGTGCAATTCCAGTTGTTCCTTTGCAGCCATGGATTAAAGGTACCATCACTTGATGCCATGTGATACCAGGTGATTGACATGTGGCTAGCCCCTTCCAGCAGTCAAAGAGACCCACAAAAAGCTGGACACACCTGGATCCAGTCCACTGGAGTTGCCAGGAATGGCCACAGTTTACTGGTAGAGCACATACTTTCAATGTAGAAGATCCCAAATTTAGTCCTTGGCATCTCTGGGTATGACTGAGAAAGACTCCAAATTGAAATCCTGGAGAACTGATGTTTGTTGGTTTAGACCAGCGTTTCCCAAACTTTGGGTTCCCAGATGTTGCTGGACTCAGTTCCCATAATTCCTGACTATTGGGCATACTGGCTGGGGCTGATGGGATCTGTAGTCCATCTGAGGACCCAAAAGTTGGGAAAGGCTGCTTAGACAATGCTGAGCTAGATGCACCAATGGTTTGATTCTGTAGATGATGGCTTCCTATGTACTCTCAAAGCTGGAATCTCTGAGCTACAGTCCTGCCTCACCACTTGCCTTTATTCACTTTGTGGAGACATAATACAAGGGAAAATTCTAAGGCAAGATCTTGAGACTGAAGCAAGATTGAATTATCCCTATAGTTTTAATCTGCCCTCACTGCAGGGGAACAGGGTAGAGTTTGATGGCACTACAAATGAGTGTGATACTCAGATTCGCTGTATGTGTTTGGGAAATGGTTTGGGACTCTCCCCCTTTATTCTTTTCTCTTTGGATCCTCCTTCTTATAAAATGTGGATAATATAATATCTTCCTCAAGGAAGTACCACGAGGGTTAATTAGTATCCATAAAATACTTTCAGAACCTGAAATGAAAGATTGTGGCAGATGGATAAATTATTATTAATACCGGTCTCACTAGAATGGACATATGAGCATTTCTGTGGATTCCAGGGCTAGGCAGGATTTTCCATATGTTGCAGTTTGATTGAACGTTTAATCCGCCTCTCCTCTTTAGCTTCATTAACCTCTTCTGAATAGAACAAAGAATCAATTGAAATACGTATGGCATACTGGAAAGTTTAACATTCTCCGGCACTTAACGGCAGTCTGCAGAGTATTTAAAGTGTAGCTCTCCTCTGAAATTGGCAAGTGACAGAAAGGCCTATCTGAAGGACGAAAGCCAAGGCATGCCAAGTTTTTTTTATCCTGTTAAAAAATAAAATAAAGATTGTACCGTAACAGTTTATGTTTCAGGTTTATTGTGCCTTGAGAGTGGTTTTTAAAAAAAGGCAAAATGGATTTGAGACTCAGAACATTGCCTTTGTCTTGTCTGTTCTCTGCAGTAATAACAGTTCTGTAGGGTAGATCCTTCTCCTCCAACCAGATGACTTGGACTCCAGTGGCCATCAGTTCCAGCCAGCATGGGCAATGGTCAGGGATGATGGGCATTATAGTCCAAAACATCTGGAAAACACTAGGTTGAGGAAGGCTAGGGTAAATAAAATCTTTAGAGCATTCATATGGAACATTTTATGGGATGCCATGTACCTTAAATGGAGTCGCCAGTATAACGCCTTCCCCCCGCCCCAATACTGGAACTCAAGGCTCTTTATGTGCTTCCTGGAACAATTATAGCCTGCTTAGGGCCAAATTAGATGTAGAATTGGCAGACCTGCATACCAGAATCTGCTCATTGCTGAAATCCTATCAAGGGGTAGCGCCAGTGTCAGAAGGAGGGGGGGTGAAATCAAGGTGGCGTTGCGTACCTGGCTTCAGGACAATGAGCACTGCTGCTGCTTAGCAAGAGGGAGAAGAGAGAGGAGCAAGGAGTGGTGCGGCAGCAGGTTCAGCAGCAGGAGTGTCAGATTGACTTTGCTGCTGCACCCACATCACAAGTTGCTCCTCGTGCCTTGGTAAGTGGCAGCCACTCTCGGTGTCCACAATCTTAAATTCAGTTCTTCACATTTCTGCAGCAATTTGCGTATATTTTTAAAAAGATCCTCATGAAAATTCTTCAGCATTTTCATGCAAATTTCTCCTAAAAAATACATTTTTGTAGGCAGTTTTGACTAATGGACACATTTTTGCAAGCAATTTATTGTAATATTGTGCATTTTTCTATATTATTTTCACCAATATATTCATATTGTGCATACTTTCCCCTGCACTGCCTGTATGGGGAGGACTTGGGCAACAGCACTATGGGCCCAGGGCAGGCTGGTGCTCAAGGGCCCAATCATGCCTGGCGCCAGCCCTGGTTAGAGAGCTGCATTGTAAAATTTGGATGAGTGCAAATTTCAAAGGATGGCTGTGTTTTGGTTCTCATACCGTTTCAGAAAGTGCAATTTTGATAAATCAGCTTTAAATGCAAATGGCGAATTTCTCGCCCATCCCTGCCACAAGCCATATGTGCAATGCTGATCTGCCTTCACCGCCGCACCAAACGCTACTGGTGGGAGAAGATTGCAGTGTGGGTGGGTGATTGGAAGCAGAATCCTTAGTTTGATGGTGACACTCCCAGGATAGTGAGGGATCTGGAAACTGAGTCTTATGAAGGGCATTTTGAAAAGCTGGGCATGTTTATCTTGGAGAAGATTTAGTTGGGGTACTATTACTGAACAACTAATAAAGTGGAATGATGGTTGGAAGTCCAGTATAAATCCATCACTAATCCACTATTATTGCATCAGTACCATGTTCCATGAGACCCAGTGTGGTGTAGTGGTTAGAGTGTTGGACTACGACCTGGGAGACCAGGGTTCAAATCCACACATAGCCATGAAGCTCACTGGGTGACCTTGGACCAGTCACTGCCGCTCGGCCTCAGAGGAAGGCAATGGTAAACCACCTCTGAATACCGCTTACTATGAAAACCCTATTCATAGGGTCGCCATAAGTCGGGATTGACTTGAAGGCAGTCCAGTTCCATTTACCATGTTCCATAATACACAGTCAAAAAATCCAAAATGAACCAGTCTGGAGGGGCCCTAAGAAAGGGGAATCTTTCCAGAAAACAGAACAGGAAAGTTGGAGTATATGTTACTGCTGTGCTGAAAATTTCTCCTGGATTTCCCCTCCTGCGCTATTCTCCATCAATTAATGAGAAAAGAAATTGCATGACAAATTATGAAAGGGGAGAGAAACTGTTGGTGATATTCTCATGGGTGGGATGCAAGAATTTTGTTTCGTTTACCTTAATTTGGAGCTGTCTGTGAGTGTCCTGTCTTTTATCCTGTAAATCATCTCACAAGTGGTCTGCACTCTGCAGCCTTCCCACACATTTGCACTTAAATCAAATCCCAGGGGATGACATCATGAGATAATAACTTCTCCCATAGGGATGAGAAAGTGTAGGCACCTGAGGAGGCTGCAGACAGCTGGAGAAATGTTGACTGGAAAGAAATAGCAGAGTCGGCCACTTCACAATGATAAGGTAAACCCAACCCCTACCCACCCACCAAATTCTGAAGAAATTCTCATGCAACCTGAGAATGAGGCAGAAAAATGAGAGCCTCTTTCGCAGAGGAAAAAAGCTTGAGAAACTGGAGGACAGATTTCCACACAGCACTGGTGTATGCATTTGTCAGTTTGTTTTCCTCAATTTCCTTCCTATTCATATGCTGCACATGGATTTTTCTTTCTGTTTCCACCACTCTGTAGCGTAGCATTTGTCCCAGGGACCTGTGTGCATGAAAGTAAATGTCAGTAGCATCTGTCATGCATGAAATATTGAAACATCATAATAATAACCTCTTTTTCAGTTTCTCTGTCATAAAAGCTGTTGTTTCAGCAGAGAACAGGTACCATTAAGGACCAACTGGGAGAAAAAATGATGAGAATTTCTTCTCATATTCCTCTTATTTCCTTTACTTGCTTACAGTTCTATACCTTCACAGAGGCTGTTCAACAACCATTATTGGCTTCATAGAATCAAAAAAGTATAGAGCTGGAAGAGATCAATCCCCTGCTCAGTGCAGTATCTACAGCACAGGATGTATCTACAGCAGCCTTCCTTCCCCTGACTGGTACATTCCAGCCTACAACTCCCATCTTCCCTGACCATTGGCCATGCAGGCTGGGACTGAAGTCCAATAACATATGGAGAGCACCAGGTTAGGGAAGGATGAACTACAGCATCATTTATTTATTTAACAGAATTTAATACCACTTGATTGTAAAAACAACACCTTTAAGCGGTGTACAAGAAACATTTAAACTATCAATAAAACAGTTAACAACAGTCAAATTAAAAACATCTTTTTAAAAAAATTAAAGCAGCAGTAAACTGAAAAGAGATTAAAATACATCAACATCTACATGTGATGTTTGCAAAGAGGTAAGTGAAGGCACCTGCCTGATATCAATAGGCAAGGAGTTCCAAATTGTAGGTTCTGCCACACTAACAGAATGATTTCTTACAAGTGGGGAACAAAGATTATGTTGCACCTGTAACAGGGCCAGTTCTGCAGATTGAAGCGGATGAGGGGCACATATGGGGTAAAGTGATCCTGCAAGTAAACTGGTCCCTAGCTGCTAAGGACTTTATATACCAATAGTAACACCTTGAACTTGGTCCAGTAACAAGTTGGCAGCCAGTGTAGATCTCCAAGCAGGACTATTATGTGCTGACTGGGCCTCATTCCTGTCAGTGTTGTGCTCCAGGCAGAAGAGGAATTAGCTCAGGGAGAGGAGTGAGATGAGGATGAGGTCCCTGGGAGCACTGAAGGAAGGGGGAGTGCAGTCAGCCCGCAGACTCCATCGGCCAGCCCCCCCATCAAGGCAGTTCCCGCTCCATCTGCGAGCCCCCCACCTGAGTCATTGGGAAGCGATCCCTCGCGTGCACCAACCACTTCTCCCACAGAAATCCCCACCTAGCATTTCAAACCCTTCCTCACCAACCAGCTTCCTGCTCCCTGAAGCCAAGCCGTCACCTAGCGAAGCCCTGCTGTCAGATGGGTCGACAGAGGCTCACCCCCTCACCCCGCGTGAGACGGCATGAGAAAAGGGACCTTGAGAGGGTGGGACTTCGGAGGAGCTGCCATTTATGGGCAAAGACCTTCCTTACTTAGCCAGGTGCCTGCCCAGGCTCTAGTGCCGATTCAACCCTCCCCACACGCTGCAGAGACTGTTTAGGTAGCTTATTGTTGTTGTTATGTGCCTTCAAGTCGATTATGACTTATGGCGACCCTATGAATCAGAATTAGGTAGCTTAGATAGGGAAAGTAGTGAACTAGAGTAGACAGGTTTATGAAGCACACTGCTTTGGATGTAACCATCACCCTAATAAAACAAGAATTAAACCCAGCCTCGACTCCGTCTCGTGTCTTGGGCTCTGGGCAGGACAGTCAGCAACTGTACTGGAGCATTCTCACTAATTGCAGCTTCCAGGTCAAGTGCAATGGAAGCCCCCATATAGAGTGCATTGTAATAATCCAACCTTGGAAGTCACCAGTGCCTGGACTACTGTGGCCAAGCTCTCCCAGCTCAAGAATGGCCATAGCTGTCATACCAGGTGCAGCTGGTAAAAGGTACTTCTAGCTGCTGTGGTTACCTGGGTCTACAGTTTATTTTATTTATTTATTTATTTTATTACATTTTTAGACCGCCCTATAGCAATAAGCTCCCAGGGCGGTGTACAGCATAATAAAACAGGTTAAAATACAAGTGGATGTAAATACAATACACAATAAAACATAATTAAAAATTTTCTTTTTTTTTTTACAATAATTTTTATTCAAATTTTCATAAAACATAGAAAACAAAATCATAAAACATTCAAAGACCAAAAACAAAACAAAACAAAACTGATTCAACAAAAAAAAATAAAATGTTGACTTCCCATTTGTCACATATCAAATCAGTTATAGGTCTACAATATATAACAATCCTGTCTCTTAAATCATATTATAAAATCACTTTCCTCCAGTAGTTATCTTAATTAATCATCAAATCTCATAAACATTACTTTATTCTTTCCACAAAAAGTCAAAGAGAGGTTTCAATTCTTTAAGAAATATATCTATCAATTTTTCTCCAAATAAACATGTCAATTAATCCATCTCGTTAATAATTATAATAATCTTATTGTCATAACCATAGTCCAAATAAACATTTCGATTAATCCATCTCATCAGAATCTGTTAGGTCCAATAATTTCAATAGCCATTATTCCATTATCCCTATTAATTCCATCTTCCATCTTCAATAGTCCTGTTAAGTCCAGTAATTTCAGTGTCCAATCTTCCATTATCAGTATTCCATAATAATCTTGCTGTTGTAGCCATAGTCATATAATAAGAGTCTGATGGGAATTTCCTCTATCCCAAATATTTTCTTGCCATCCATTCTGAATAAGTTGCTGAAATACTGTTGTAAAGTCATATCTGTGTTCTTCTTTTTTACAAAATGCACTGGCTCATCTCTTAAGAGTTTTTCCATTGTCACATGGCTGCAGTTAATTCCATAGATTTTCTCTATATCAAGCTCCATCACATCATTCCAGTCCAGAAGATTATCCAAGCCATTGATAACTTTATCTCTAATATCTTCATTAATTTCTTCAGAGATAACATTAAATTCCAAACAGTAGATTTTATTTCTAAAATCCATAAACTCCAGATCTTTTTCCAATTCCACATTTGTTCCAATCTCCAGGGCTTGTATCTTCCCTTTATTTTTTCTTTTCTCATCTCTGATCTCATTCTCCTCTCTCACAGGATCCCCTATTTCTTTAAGCTCCTGCGTCATTTTGCTCAGTTCAATTTTCAGCTCCTTACTACCCTGTCGCAGGGTTTGTTTCGTTATCTCAATCTCATCCATTATTTTCTGAAACATAATTACTTCCAGATTCTCAGCCACTTTCTTGATTGCCATTTTTAAAACCACGAAAACAAAGCAAAACAAAAATAAAGAAGAACCACTTCTTATTTCAGCAACAATTGGGTTAATATTCCAGGCTTGATGACATCACAGTATAAACAGAGCAACCTGCCTTATCTCTCTATGTTCAAGAATGCAAAACAAATTTAGTTCCCAGCATCAAAACAGTTAGTGGCGTCGTGAAGAAGCAGATTCGTCAAAATAAAATAGACCAAAAAGAGAATAGTCCCAGACAATATAATATTCCTCGGAATAGAAATCAGGAATAGAAATCCCTCTTCTGTTTATTATCTTTAGAATGCACTTCCAGGACAGCTTTTTGTGACAGAAACAGAGATAAGCTGTTAATTTCGTGAATGACAGAGAAGAGCTATATCTCACCCAGAAGTTGTCCAAAGCCGATCAATCTGACAAATCTCCTTTTGCTGCAACAATTTAAACCAAGTAAAAAAAATAATAGAAAGAAGGGTGCTTGCCTGTTAGTCCGTTCTCTCTTTAAAGAAAAGATAAACGTATCGCTTAAGCAGATAGAGCTTGTTAGGAAGTCCGTCCGGCATTGTTGGCTGGACCTTATCTCATAAATTAATGAAATCCAGTCCTCCCAACAAAAACAGGCTTTGAGGTTGATCTCTACGTTTCTCCCTGCCCGGGAGAAATTTCATCAGTCAAAAAAAAAAAAAAATGTTCTGACTGATTTATATCTGAATAAGCTTCTTTTGAGGCGGGAGCCCGTCCCAAAAGCAGGCACAAGCGAAGTCACCCTTCCCGGAAGTCCCATAATTAAAAATTTTCAATTTTAAATTCAAATTTTAAAATTTTTAAAATTTTTAAAATGCCTGGGCGAAGAGGTAGGTCTTTACCTGGCGCCGAAAAGATAACAAAGAAGGCGCCAGGCATATCTCATCAGGGAGGGCGTTCCATAGTTCGGGGGCCACCACTGAGAAGGCCCTAGCTCTAGTTATCGTTCTCCGTGCCTCCCTATGCGTTGGGACACGGAGAAGGGCCTTCGACGTCGAGCGCAGCGACCGGGTAGGTACATAGTGGGAGAGGCGTTCCGCCAGGTATTGCGGTCCGATGCCATGACAATGCTGGGTCCAGAAGCACCCCCAGACTGCGTACCTACTCCATCGGGGGAGTGCAACCCACTCAGGGCATGCAGTTGACCAATTTATTGGACGTAGGACTCGCTCACCCACAGTGTCTTTGTCTTACCAGGATTCAAATTCAACTTATTTTCCTCCATCCTTCCCATCATTGCATCCAGGCACCAGTCCAGGCCCCACACAGCCTTTCCTGATTTGGATGTTATAGAGAAGTACAGCTGAGTGTCATCAGCTTACTGATGGCACCTTGTCCGAAGCTCCTAATGACTTCTCCCAGCTGCTTCATGTAGATATTAAATAGCATTGGAGACAAAACAGTGTCCTGCGGCACCCCATAGTGCCCCCAATTCCCATTCCATGGAGCCGGTCCTGGAGGATACTAGGTCAATAGAACTGAGAGCCACAGACAGGTCAAGAAGCATGAACAAGATCACACTCTCCCTGTGTAGGTCATCTGTCAGGATGACAAAGGATGACTCAGTCCCATGGTCAGGCCTGAACCAAAATCATGAAGTCTTTGCCCCGACTATATGGGAATGCAAAAGAGGTGAACATGAATGATGGCATCTCTGAAATGACATATGCAAGAAAGCTCAAAACTCAAAGCCATGGGGCTGTTGTGTAGGTTTATTTTCTCTCTAGAGTGACTTCTTCTTTTGTCACCCTCAAGGATTCATCTCCACAATCGCAAACCATATTTTACTAGCCCTTTTCAACAGGTATGCTTAATCAAACCAAGAGCAAGGTGGATCTAGACATCCAGGACGGTACCTAGATAGTTCTATGATGCAGGCCTCTGACCCAACTGTGAGACCCGACTGGAGCAAGGCAGGATCTGAGGAAGATGATGGGATTTATGACTTTTCAGGCTTCCTGGGAGACTTCAGCATGGTGGTGGTAGTGGAGAGTTCACTGGTACTATGGATGTCAGTGCCTTAACAATACACCTCCAGTCACCAACCAGGGTTACAAGGGAATCTCTAAAATGCTTGGTGCTGCATGGAAGATGTGGCAGTTTTATTTGCAGGAAGGGAGAGCAAGTCTTGAACAAAATCAGAGTGGTGACTTTGGCTGGATTGAGGCAACCTGCTAACCATCACATTCCTGTGTGACAATCTGGCAACAGAGAAGGATCTCTCTTCCCTTAGAGGGTGACTAATCTTAGCAGACAACAAGGCTGTTTCATGTAAGCCAGACTATCCTAGGATCATGACTTGAATAAGAGACTTGTTAACTAAAATCTGATCTCTGTCAAGGGACCAAGAAGTTACAAGGAATTTCCCCCCCAGATAAACAGGCCAGAGAAGGGAGTTGCATCTAGAACATTAGGTGTTATAGGAAAATAAGGCCATCAGTGGTTCCTAGCCATAATGACTATGTATTACCTTCAGAATCAGAGGCAGATGCATGCCTCTGAATACCAGTTGCAGGAAACAGCAGGAGGGGAGAGTGCAATTGTGCTCAGGTCTGCTTGCGGGCTTCACATAGGCATCTGGCTGTCCTCTGGGAGAGCAGAATGCCAGACTAGGAAGGCCTTAGCCTTGTCCTGTGTTCTTAACATTTGCTGCAGCTCTTCTGGGTGCTACCTAAGCACAAAAGAAGACTGAAACAAGCAGAAAGGCAATGGCCACCATTTACATGGAGCATCCATGATATAGGTTCCTGGGAAGGGGCTATGCATGTAAAAGTATATACAAAGGAGTGTTGTGCTGGAGATTAACAAACACAAGGTTGGTTTAGTTGCTTATTGTTCCCCTCCATACACATACACTTATTAGGGTAGATCCACACCACTCATTTAAAGCACATGCCTGTCCCCAAAGAACCTTGGGAACTGTGGTTTCCCCCTCACAGAGTTACAAATTCTCAGCACCCTTAACAAGCTACACTTCCCATCAGTGAAGAAGAGCCCTGATCAGATGCCTAAGGCTTGTATTTTCAGCTGAGAGGCTTAAAACATTTGCAAAATGACTAGAATGCTCATTCATATTACAGATGTCTTGCTCTGCATTAACAACAAACTGATGTTCACATAAACATCTTAAAGGTCATGCTCAAATGTGATTATTAACAAGCTGTTTCCCACTAACCTGCAAACACTTCCCCCTAATCTCTTATTACTTAGAGAAAGCACTCTATGCATGCTCAGAGTTAATCTATCATGGCTTCTTGTGTTTCATAGCAGTTTTTTTCCAGCGGCAGAGCTCTGGAGCTAAACTCTTATGAACCTTGGCTCAAATTAAGTGCAGTGCATAACTACACTGCCATCTTTCAAAGGAGATATTTTAAACTCAAAAGTGTATCATTGCTTTTGTGTGCGGTGCATAATAACAGAGATTTTTCTTTCTTCCAATAGAACACAAACTGTGTTTCCCTTGCTGAACTATCTTTCATCCTGGCCATCTGATTAATTACACCTCCTAAAATGAAATTAGATTTACACAGATATAGAGAAGCCTCACTGAGCACACTGCAAACTCCTTCCAAAGGACTTCTATCCAGTGGCGTCACTAGGGTTGGTGTCACCTGGTGCGGTAACTCATGGTGTCACCCCCATGGACCTCCTCCCGTATCAGACCATACAGAATCCTTAGTAATGTTTTTTGTACTAATGTTACTCGTAAATCGTAATTCCCATATATCACTGAATGTAATGGCAATAGTAGTGACATAAACAACTAGCAAAATTAAAATTACACCTTTGAATTACAATATCATATGCACAGCTCAAATTCTTGCTCTTATTACTAATGGGAGTTAATTATCTTGCATATGCCCATAGTAAATTTTCAGACCCTCAGCAATTTTCAAGTGGTCTACGTAGAAGAAAGGTTTGGGAACCCCTGGAATAAGACACCTGCTTATGTCCCTATGCTGCTATCTCCCCTCATTTACGGGCCTGGGATGCTTGCGTGTGGACACACCTCCTTACAATCATGGAAAGTGATTCTTAATAATAAGTCTCCAGACACAAAGTTACATAGGTATTTATCAGTTGTTTAGTAGAAAATTCAGAAGTGCAGAGTCCCTTCATGATAGTTACAGCCACATACACCCTTTTTTGCTCCTGGATTAAGAATGAGATCTTTGTTAATGCATTCTCTCACAACAACAAACATCTCTAGGAGCCAATCAGCATGAAAGTGGAGAGCGTTAGCAACTGAGAAGAGTCTTCTCAGTGGCTGACTCACCTCCTTTCACTCTGATTGGCTCCAATCTGCAGAAAAGGCAAGGAAGCATATTAGAAGACTCTTCTCAGTGACTAACACACTCCCTTTTCATGCTGACTGTAGGATGCTTGGAGACATAGGGACCCTGCTCCCAAAAAAGCAGAGGGACTAAGATCCCCTGGGCAACTACCCTCCTGGTGCTTATGGACATGACCGTAATATATTTTGTAAAGTGCAAGTTCGATATTATTTATTGTGTTTAGGATTACACTGATGGCATTCCCAAATATGTACTTTCACACAGACTTTAGTTTTCCATAATACAATGTTTCTCCAAGCCTCCACACTTGGGGGGGGCACTACTTGCACACCCCTTCCATAAGCACATCAAAGTTGGATACACACCTGAACCAAGACCCAGACAAAAGGGCACTCAAAACAAAAAGGTAATTACAGTGGCTGAGTAGATCTTGTACAGTGGTTATACTGACTGGGCAGCCACTGTCCTTCACATTTTACAAAATACTTTTTCCTATACAAAGATTAAATTTCTGTGTATGAAAAAGTAATATATGAAGTGGTCTCAATAGTGAGAAAAGTAAACAAGTGAATGGTGATCCAAATGTTTTTCATTCTCACGTTATGAAGCTAGCTGCCAGATGATGTATCACCTTCCCTACGCATGCAGCGTAGAATGAAAAAACAGCACCCAAGCCACCATTCAATATGTGCACGTGTTCTTTCCAACATGAATCTACAGGTCTCAAAAAGTTATGTGTGACAAAGTCCTCAAACACCTTATAACATGCCTCAAACATGGTCTCTTGTTCTACCAGCATGCCTCCACACCATCACTTTGCCAAAACATAAGGATAGGTAAATTGCTTTTAGGGAGGTTCACAATTATGATTTCCTATTTATTTAATCTAAAAATATTTAAAATACATAAAAACAGCCAGGGAAAGATATTGGAGAAATATAAAATAAATACAAATGAAAAAGGGGGGGAGGTGAAGAGACCTTAAATGTGCTACTCACCATCTCTCAGCCTATCCTCCCCTCAGGATGAAAACAATGGAGAACCATGACCACCCCCAGGAAGAAGGGCACACTTAAAATGTAGAGGAAAACATCATCTACAACCATAGTGTGAAATCAAATACTTATTGGGACACAGTATGAAGAAATATTTATATAAACATGACTCTCAAATATATTTATGAATTACACAATCTGTAAATATATTTATAGTGCAATCCGATGTTTGTTTACTCAGAAGCAAGTCCCAATGTATTCAATGGGCCTTACTCAAACTGGGAAATGTGCAGAGAACTACAGCCTCAAGTGATAAAGAACTTGTTCTTTTAAGTTGAGACCTTATCCCAGTCTGAGTCTGTGTTGGAATTGCTTTTTAATATGTTTTTCAGCCTTTTCTTTTTTTAAAAGCTTTAAAAAAATATTTTCAAAGATGTTTTAATATATTTTAAAGTCTGTTTTTATGATGTTTTAAAGTGCTTTTAGTGCTTTTGTTTGCCGCCCTGGGCTCCTACTGGGAGGAAGGGCGGGATATAAATCAAATAATAAATAAATAAACTTCATTCACCCAACCCCAAATTCAGAATCATGCCTCTTTAGGCTGTTTTCCAACTGTTTATTCTTGCTTTATGGTTATTGGATTTTAAATGGCTTTATTTCTTGTTGTGAGCTGCCTTGGTTTCCAACCCTACCTCACAGGGTTGTTGGAAAGACTACACACACACACACTGTAGATGTATAAATACATACAGCCCATATAATAGTTTATTGTCAAACCAGTTGGTCATTGCAGAAAAATCAGTATTAGTTTTAAAAAAATCAGAATTCATTTCCTACAGAATAAAAACTGTAATACCTAAGTAAGCCCTGCCTACTTGCTTTAAAATAGGACTGGAGGAGGGAGGGACAGAAAGAGAACACAAACACAATTCTTTTTTACATTCATAACCATGTCTACTCAAAAGTAAATCCTATTGAATTCAATGGGATTTACTCTGGACATATGGGATTAGCAATGCTTTTACCCCCACAAAAGCAAGTATTGGGAAGATTTTGAAAACACTGCTCAGGATCTGACTCCTACACACAAGAGGGGGAAAAACTGAAATGTATATACTTACCCAATTTATGAGATTTTCAGATAAACGGGGGGGGGGGGAGGAACCATCATTTTCTGGCCTTGCAATGAGGTTTACTAGACACTGCCACAGGTCAAACAAACACTTCACTGATTGGCTGCAATCCTGAATGGGCGGGGTTAAAGCTACAAAGTGCTATACAGTAGTTTAAAAAAGATTTAACGGGGGCGGCTGACGTTTTTATGTATATCTCGAGAACCGGATCACCTAGAAACTTATTTTTTTTAAAATTAAAGCTGAGACTCACCCCCCTCTGATGGTGTCACCTGGTGCACTCCGCACCCCCCACGTGATGCCACTAGGGGACGGCTGATGTTTTTATGTATATCTTGAGAACCGGACCACCTAGAAACTTAATTTTTTTAAAAATTAAAGCTGAGAGTCACCCCCTCTGATGGTGTCACCTGGTGTGGTCCACAGACCCCGAACCCCCCTAGTGACGCCCCTGCTTCTATCAGTTCCTTTAGGGCTAAATAGTTCAGCTTTCTTCAGAAATATGGAGAGAGCTTGATCTACTTCTGGGTGGAGCATTTATATCAGATGAGCTCCCTGCAGGTTAATACAACAAAGCAGGACATAAACTACTTGGTGAAATCTCCATGGGTGTTCTTTGGCTATAGCTTTAAAACAGCGAGATTGCATTTTGAGATACTTCACCTCCTGTTTCAAGGACCACTATCTTTGTCGTTAATCATCTTCCAAGTCTATTGATCTCCAGAAAGCTGCAGCCTCCCATCACCCAGAGTGAATGGGAGCAGATGAGGGGATTTAAGTCAAGCAATAAGCTATATTCCTTGTCCATTACTCAGATGCCACCTGTTTCCAAACCATGCTGACACACCTGTCTAATGCTATACATCAATCTAACTAATATTTATGGGAGGGATGGAGACCCTGTGGCTAGATTTGGAAAGTTGTTGGACTCGCAACTCCCATCAGCCCTAGCCAGCAAGGCCAAACTTGTTGTCTATCGATCTAGCTCAGTATTCTATACTCTGCCTTGATCGTTTGAACAGATACCTACACACTAAGCCCTGTAAACACTTGTAGCACTGTGAGACTATCAAGATTATAAAACCTTTTCCCCCAATGAGATTGGTCAACTTCTGACACTGGGTGGGAGTGGTGGCCCTTCTCCTACTGAGGTCATGTGTATAGATAGGTGTTGGGTCAGAACACTGTGTGTTCATGTTTGCGTTTGTCCATCTGACACTTTAGGAAATAGCCAATGTCTGGTTCTTGCCAGGCTGACCCCCTCCCATGTTGGTCTCCTCCCCCCCATCTTCTTTGCTGCTAGACAGCAAAAGATAGAGACAAGGATGCTTATATATTTGTGAACTATTCTCAACAAATTTGCTGCATCTAGCAATGAGTTTATTTATTTATTTATTAAATTTATACCCCTCCTTATGGTCAAAAGGCCCTCAAGGTGGCTTACAAAAAACATGAACATAACAATACATCAATAGAACATAATACATCAATAAAGTAAAACAATTCTCAAAATTAAATAGCAGTTCTCAAAATTAAATAACAAATAACATTATTAAAAACAAATTATTGAGCAAGTGTTACTTTAAATACTTGTATATACAAGTATTTGTGTTGGTTATTAATGAGGCTTCTTCATGATAACAGCTATGGCAGAAGCGGGCTATTCTGAGTAGGGCTGCCAGGTCTCCGTTTTTTGCCCAGAGACTCTGGAATTTTGGGGTCCTCTCTGGATCTCCGGGTGAGTCACCCCAATCTCCAGATTCTCAGCTTTCATTACAAAAATTAAGTTTCTAGATGATCTGGTTGAAGAGATATACACCAAAATGTCAGCTCCCCCGCAACTTCTGTTCAATGAGCTCATAGGTGGCTGCTCTAACCCCGCCCTTTCAGGTTTGTAGCCAATAAGTGAAGTCAGGGTAGTGACTGACAAGGGATTTGTTGACCTCCAGGCAATAGCTAGAACCCATTGCAAGGCTGGAAAACTGTTGTCTTTTCCTGGTTTATAGTTTTCAGAAGTAACAAAAGCCCCTTTCTCTGTGTGTACATGACAGGAGATGTGGAACAAAAAGAATCGCAGCAGGACCTTGGTAGGCAATTGTTTACTGTAAATGATTTCTGTTATGATTATGATAAAAGTGTACATGCAGGGTTTTTTTAAATTACTTGCAAAAATAGCATAATATACATTTTATCCTATACTCGCTTTTCTGGGAATAAAGCTGCAATGCTAATCCCCCATCCCAGGAGTAAACCCTATTGAATTTAATAGGACTTACTTTTGAGTAGACATGGTTAGGATTGTGCTGTAAATCAATGGGACTTTTCAGTGAACATAGCAAAGGATTGTGCTTGTGATGTAAATATTTATCTCCTTCTCCAATCCTATTTTTAAAGCAATTAGACAGGGCTTACCGAGGTGTCACTGCTCTTATTTTGTAGGAGTCTAATACTGGTTTTACTTTTTTAAAAAAATGTTCTGCAATGGCCAACTAGTTTTGACAATAAACTATTATATGGGGTGTATGCACTTTTACATCTCTAGTGTGTATGCATATAGAATCTTTCCAACAACTCTCCTCCAAGACCACATTTCAAATGAGTTGATTTTTCTCTTATCTGCTTTTTTCACTGTCCAATGTTCACATCCATACATAGAGATCGGAAATACCATGGTTTGAATGATCCTGACTTTAGTGTTCAGTGATACATCTTTGCATTTGAGGACCTTTTCTCGTTCTCTCATAGCTGCCCTCCCCAGTCCTAGCCTTCTTCTGATTTCTTGACTATTGTCTGCATTTTGGTTAATGACTGTGCTGAGGTATTGATAATCCATGACAAGTTCAATGTCCTCATTGTCAACTTTAAAGTTACATAAATCTTCTGTTGTCATTATTTTAGGCTTTTTGACATATTTTTGATGTTCAGCTGTAGTCCTGCTTTTGTGCTTTCCTCTTTAACTTTCATCAGCATGCATTTCAAATCATTACTGGTTTCTGCTATGATATCGTCTACATATCTTAAATTATTGAAATTTCTTCCTCCAATTTTCACACCTCCTTCATCTTGGTCCAATCCTGCTTTACGTATGATATGTTCTGCATATAGATTAAACAAGTAGGGTGATGAAATACACCCCTGTCTCACACCCTTTCTGACTGAGAACCAATTGATTTCTCCATATTCTGTCCTTACAGTAACCTCTTGTCCAGAGTATAGGTTGTGCATCAGGACAATCAGATGTCCTGGCACTCCCATTTCTTTTAAAGCATTCCATAGTTTTTCATGATCTACACAATTAAAGGCTTTGCTGTAATCTATAAATCACAGGGTGATTTTCTTCTGAAATTCCTTGGTCCATTCCATTATCCAATGTATCTTTGCAATATGATCTCTGGTGCCTCTTCCCTTTCTAAATCCAGCTTGGACATCTGGCATTTTTCGCTCCATATATGGTAAGAGCCTTTGTTGTAGAATCTTCCACATTACTTTACTTGCATGGGATCTTAAGGCAATAGTTCGATAAATACTGCATTCCCTGGGCTCCCCTTTCTTTGGAATTGGGATGTATATGGAACGCTTCCAGTCTGTGGGCCATTGTTTAGTTTTCCATATTTCTTGATGAATTTTTGTCAAAATTTGGACAGATTCAGTCTCAGTAGCTTGTAGCAAAACCAAAACTGCAAAGCAAAAAACTGCCCATGAAGGCAGACCAAACCATGTGTATTTTCTCTCTGTCAGTTATTACTCACTGGAATGAGTTGGCTGTCAAAGTGTGTTTATAGCAGCCCACAGGGCAGGTAGAAAAGGGTAGTTCTTAACTCTTACTCATTTCTCAAACCTCTCTCTGCAATGAGGGTTCAAGTTTGTAAAGACGTTTGGAGCAGCCACATTAGAACGCAGGCAGGGCATTCCAGGGAGGGGGTTGCCGACCCTGCTTGGATATTGATATCTTTGCAGAGAATTCCTAGTGAAGTCTTACCAACAGCACAATCATAACCATATCTACTCAGAAGTAAATGCTGTTGACTTCTATGGGGCTTAGTTCCTGAGTAAGTGTGCTTAGAACTGCAGCCTTCAGGGGCATCCATCTTTACTTCTGAGTGCTCCCATCTTTCTCCACAACACTTGGCCCTCTTTTTCCTACAATGGCTTTCTGGTGACTGGCCTGGCCTGAGGGCACTTAAACCATTCTTGCCAAAAGCAAGTAGGCTAGATTAAATGTTCCCTACTCAGGCTTCCTAAGCAGGTGAGAAGGAATGATCCCGACACTTCAGCTGGACCTGGGAACACCATCTTTTAGCTAAGATTTATATCTTAATTTCCAATCAGAGAATTTTTTTTGTTTGAGTGGCATTCTCCAAGCAACTGTGGTTGATGCTTAATGTATCATGCTTAATGACATCACTAGGGCCCACCTCGTGACATCACTAGGGCCCACCCCATGACATCACTAGGGCCTGCCCCTGAAATCTCAGGGTTTGGGATGCTTCTGACCTGGCTACCCTAATTCTGAGAGTGTTTCATCATCATCATCATCATCATCATCATCATCACATTGCCACAATGTAATACTTACAAAATGGCTTACAAAATATTTGGCTTACAAAAATATTTAAAACACAATATTATAGTAGTAGTAGTAGTAGTAATTATAATTATAATAAAGAATGAAAGATAGAGAAATGCAATTCTTTCCACAAAGGTAGCATAATACAACCTGGATTTAAAGGATATTTAAATAAAAAGGTTGTAGCATGGTGCTGAAATGGCCATACAGAAGGTGCCAGGCAAGCCCCTCTTGGAGGCTGCTCCATAGTCAAAGTTCCACTAACAAAAAGTCTCTCTCCTTGGTAGCCATATCCACATGTCACTTAGCTGAGGACATCCAGAGCAGGACTGAAGAGGATTTTGAGGAATAATGTTTACTCTTGTATGTTATTTATTTCATATATGAATCTCTTCCCATGAGGCATCCCAAAGTGGCTTACAATATAAATAAAAAATAAACATATAATAAAAATATATAAAATAGTTACATATATTTAAAAAGTTTCATAAATGAAAATAATTTTTCAAACCCAAATATCCACATATCCATACAGCCCTGTAGCCAGTCTTCTTTGTTAGGTGGGGCAGCCACATTTCTAAGTGGGGCATCAGAGGGGAGAGATGTAAATAGCTCTAGCCAATTCCCCCCCTCACTGGTGGGAAGGCTGTGAGGATCAGGCCAAGGGGAGGGCACTCCTCTCCATCCAGAGAATGTGTTAATTTACATGAATGTTGAATTGTCTCACCCTTTTTTGGGAGATCCCCACGAATACCAAACTCAAAAGCTTGACTTTAGCTACAGCCCCCTTCACCTGTGGTCTGTCTCTATGTTCTGATTCTTCATGAACTGAACTACTTTGGTAATGACAATGAGCTCCTGAGCTTGACTTTAATGTTGCATTAGGTATCCAAGTCTTAGATTCCATCTGAAAAACAAACTGGTCCATACTATAAGTTTAGGGAAGGGCTGAGAAAAAACAAAAACTTTAGGGTGTATTTGCTAACTCCTCCTAGAGAGTCCCTCCTTCTAGTCTTGTTCCTGGGCTTTAGAATTTTCCTCCTGTTGGACAATCAAGGGAAAACTTTTAACAGGCTGCTATATAAAGGACAAACTAAACAAACTGGAAACTGATTGTGGAAAGCAATTGGATTTTTTTACTTGTACTGGTTGCTGGATTGATTTTTCTGTTCAGAAACCCTGAAAAGGCCTCATACTGAGCTGCACGCATTGGAAAAATTAGAAAGTTGGCATGAGTTACAGCCTAGATGTCCAGACAGACAGCTAGCTAACTGTAGTTTACACAGCAATATTTCTATTGTTCTAGAGTGGTTTTCATTCATTACCATGAAGTAATAAAGAAAAAGAAGAAACAAATAGTGACTATGATTGTGAGTATAGTGAGTGTTTTGTAATGTGTAGCCATTTTTTCAGATCTCTTTAAGTTATTTCTTTATTTTACCCTTTAGCAATAAGCACCAAATCCTGCTCTACTCATTATAATAACTGCAGAATAAACCAACTTCTTTATTGCTGGCTGGGTAGACAGCACAACTGAAACTGAAAAGTAGAGCAAAGGAAAGTCCAAGGGTGGAGTCTAACTCTAGCCCATAATACAGAGTTCTAATATTTAACTCTCCAAGGGCCATGTTACTATTCACTAACAGACAAAAAACTTTTGCGGTTTAAGAACTTACCTATATCCTTCGGTAAACAGAAGGATCTTGATGACAAGCCACCATAACACACAGAGGAAGTGTTCATGCAACAGAAACATTAGTGCCTATATTCATACATAACACACACACATGCAAGTTGAGCCAGTATAGCTTAATTTAAGAAATAGAGCTGCTACTGTCCAAGTTCACTAATAGGCAAAAACCCTTTCAGTTTAAGAATTTACACATAGCCAACAGATATTTCTATCAAACTTTTAAAAATGAGGAAACTGGGCAGCTATAGTGAATGCATCAGGGGAGCAGGAGATCTGACCTCCCCTCTGAGATATTGCACTGCCCTACAAATTTGTAAAAATGCAAACACCATTTGGGTTGGTCTTTCACAGTCCAATACATTTCCTGTGTAGCTTGGAAGAATTTTGTAACATGTGCCTCTGAGCCTGGTGCTTTCCAGATTTTTTGAACTACAGCTGCCATCAGCCCCAGCCACTATGACCATGCTGGCTGGAGCAGGTGAGAGTTGAGGTCCAAAACATGAGGAGAGCACCAGGTTGAGGAAGTCTGGTTTCAAAGAACAATATAGCCTTTGCCTCAAGTTACAGCTTAATCCTAAATCTCTCTTCCTTGGGCAAATCTTCCCCTATTTGTAATGGTGGGCTTTGCCTGAGTTAATTGGATATTTAATAAGAGCTGTTCAACAAATGTTTCTCCTATCTTTTCTGAGGTTTCCCTTCTGTTATGGGACATCCTTGTTTGCTTATCTGCTATTGTCAATTGGAACCTTGGCAAAGGTATGGAAACCGGATACTTACAGCTTTTGCTGTACAGGATTTTGCAATAACCAGGTGGAACATACATCATTAGTTTACCACATAATGACTTTCCTTTTAAATCATGATTCCAAAACATTCAAGTTAATATTTACTGAATTAGGGTTTTTAAAAAAAGAGTTCATGCAAAGCCACCTTTCCATAGTAGGAGTAATGGAATCAAAGTAAGCTTTTTATCAACTTTGTTGAAATGGGTTCATTTTTCCAAGGACTAAACTTGGGTTTCCTGTCTTTACTGTTTTGGAATTACTTACTGTCATCTGTTTCAGACGTTAAAGGATATGATTTAATATCAGCAATAAGGCCTCTGTGCCTAGTTTGGCAGGTGTTAATTATTTAAACACAACTCATTTTAATTTGGTTCCAGTCACTCTTTGCTGCAATCTCTCCAATGTGTTTCTCTGTGTGTGTGTGTCTCACTGTGTTTGTGTTTCCTGCTGAAAAAATATGTAAGTGGGTCTTGGAGACTGGAAGATTGTTGGCGAGGAGGAGGAGCAAGCCACTATGAATGCCCCCCCGCTGTCCTTTGCCAGCTGGTAAAGTCATTTCTGTTCCAGCCCTCTTTTGCCATGCTAAGTATTATCTGTGAAGGTTTTTATCTTTGATCTCTGCCATTGTTGCTTTTAACATGTATTTTTTGACGTTGTGCATTTATGCATTTTTATGGTTTGTATTTCTTGTCCTTGACTACATATTTTTGTTGTAGTGCAGGGGCTTAAATTTTCCTAGGCATGCTCAGCACCTTTTGCAGCACACGAGTATCCATATTAGCCTGCCCATGTGCTGTGATCATCAACAAAGGCTTTGCTTTGGGTACCCATACCATCAGAAACTAGCAATCACAGAGACATGGCCTTTTCAATAGTGGCACCCAACTCCAGAATTCCTTCCCCAGAGAGATACTTCTCCCTTTCTATTATTCTTTCACTGGCATGCCAAATTGTTTATTTCCCCCCTAGGTGGGCATTTGAGGGAGCAGTAAGGGATTAACCAGAGGCAGCTCACTGGGTAGAGGAGTGAAGCAGAAGGGAGATGAGCACACACAGTGCAAATGCACTGGCAGAGCCAATCTGGCACTCCTGCTGGTACATTTCCACAGTGCTGCCTTGACCGTCTCCCTCCTGGTAAGCAACAGAGATCTACATCCTGGGAAGCTAGTAGAGTAGCTCTGCCCAAGCTGGTGAGCTGCTTCTGGACACACCGAGTGCACACTAGCACAGAGAATTTCAGTATGTTTTATTTAGGCTTGGTAATATCAGGGATACAGTGATGAACATAAGAAGATTCCTGCTGGATAAGACCAGAAAACCCTCTAGTCTAGCATATTGTTTCCAGTGGGCAACGCAACACTATGTGGTCCAAAAGGAGGACGTGAGGGCAATAGGCCTCACTCTTCCACTCCTGTTCCCCAGCAACTGATATCCAGAGGCATACTCAGATTTTTAAGTAAATCCAGAGGTGTTCTGATTTCAGATATTATGATCAACATGATCTCTGCTGATGGAATTGAATGTACCATGGAGCAGGCTTCCCCAACCTGTGGCCCTCCAGATGTTGGACAACTACTCCCATCATCCCTGACTATAATGCCATTAGCTATAATGGCTGGGGCAGATAGGAGTGGTAGACCAAGACATCTGGAGGCCACTAGGTTGGGGAAGGCTGCAATACATGGATGGGGAACTTGCAGCCTTCCAGATATTAGACTGGCAACATCTAACACACAATATCACCAATGATCAGGAATGGTGGGGGTTGCAGACCAGCAGTTTTTATCTGCTGAAATAAAATACACACGCCATTGTCTTAAGCATAGCATGGTGGATGCTTCCTTGTTAATGATTACATTGTGGGAAAGACCTGTGAAATGGGTCATAGTTTCTGAAGTATTCACTTTGTTGTGCATTGTGAAGTCAAAATCTTTGGAAAGCAAAACAAAAACAAAAAACGGGGGGAGATGAAATTATTCTTTGATGTAATTGTAGAGGTGCCCCACATGATAAGTGTCAGGTTTGTGCGATTTGTTTTAAAGCTCAGCTGAAACAGCCATTACTGCTTTTGATCTTAAATTCTTAGAATAAGGAGCCAAACTTTCTACTCCTTGGAAAACTTTCAGATTGGAAGGGGGATGTTATAGGCTGCACCCAGTGCTAGTCATACTCATGGTAGATCCACTGAAGTTAATGAACATGGCTACCTTAGGCTCATTCATTTCAGTGGGTCTACTCCGAGTGGGACCAGCATTGGATACCAACCAATGAGTTTATAAACAAAGATAGTAGTTGAAGTACTAGATGTGAAAGGTATCAGAACAACAACAAGAAAACAGAAGTTGATCTACAAGAAGGCATGTCCATCTGCCAGTAGCAATCAATTGTACAGGGCACAAGTGCCCTACATGATAATTCCTGGAATTCTTTGGGAAGGCAATATTCATGTGGGAGAAGACAGTTAGTACAGTTTTTGTAGAAGGATTTAAAGTAGGGTAGGCTTGCCAGACAATTGACAACGAAACATTATTTCAGATATTGTCAATTGACCTATCAGTTAGTGCAGGGGTCAGGAACCTAATTAGGCCCACCAGTTTGCCCACGAGGCCAAGCCGCAACCTTATATATATCAGGTATAAAAAGGTAAAGGTGTCCCCACACTTATAGTGCAAGTCGTTTCTGACTCTTAGGGTGACGTCTTGCAATGTTTACTAGGCAGACTGTATATATGGGGTGGGATTGCCAGTTCCTTCCCCGGCCTTTCTTTACCCCCCAGCATATGCCAGGTGCTCATTTTACCGACCACGGATGGATGGAAGGCTGAGTGGACCTCGACCCCTTTTACCGGAGATTCGACTTCCTCCTTCCATTGGAATCGAACTCCGGCCGTGAGCAGAGCTTCGGCTGCATTACCACTGCTTACCACTCTGCGCCATGGAGGATCAGGTATAGGACAAGTAAAAACCTGCCTTAGTCGAAAGGAGGTTTGCAAACACTGCCCATCAGTTGACCCCCTTGACTGCAAGCCCCCTCTGGAAAGCACTGCACAAGACTGAAAGGGGCTTCACAAGACCCAGCAAACAACCATCTGATTGTTGGGTCTTGCAAGACACATGTGGAGCAAAAAAGCTAGCTAATTGACTTGGCCCACGAGGGGTGGAGGAGGTAACTGTGTCAACCAAAAAATCCATTTCCCCATCCCTGAGCCCCTGCATATATTTGACCATGCCCAAAGGTCAACTATTCCATGAAGCAAGGAGCGCCCTTCCCTCTCTTTTCATTTTGGCGTCATTTGTAAGCAAGGACAGGGATAAGGACAGGCTCCTTGCATCCTAGATCTGCAGCAGTCAGGGGGAAATCTAGCAACACAGCAAAGCTTCTTCTAATGGCCCACCTGCAGTAGCTGCAGACTGCTTCCCAAACAGGTGAAGAAAAGGGCAACAAAAATAATCAAGCAGCTTGAGCAACACCCCTATGAGAAGTGGCTCCAACATTGGAGGGGGGTAGCGTAGAAAAAAGGTGAGCAACTGGGGACATGACAGAGGTGTGTGCATGATGTGGAGAAAGTGGATAGATCTCTCCCATAATACTAGAGCCCAGGATCATTCAATGAAGGTGAATGGTAGGAGAGCTGGAGAAGAACTTCTTCACACAACGCACAGTAAACTATAGAATTCACTGCCACAATGTGTAGGGATGAGCCTTGGCTTGGATGACTTTCAAAGGGGATTAGACACATCAAGAACATACCATAAGAAAATAAGAAGAGCCTGCTGGATCAAGCCATTGGCCCATCCAGTCTTGGGCCTGATCTAGCAAGTGCTTCTTAGATTTGCTGCAGGAACCAGAGTGCATCCCCTCTGTGTGATCTGCTTTATGGAACTCCTCTGGGGGCTGTAGACAAATAGAAAATAGCTACTGAAAGAACAGGAGCTACTGGCTGAATGACATTTGTTGTTATAAAGTCAATACTTTAACAAAAAAACACATGACCATTATTTGACAATATTGGACTGATCGATTGACCATTATGGTTTTTTGACTAGTCAGTTACCCAGCCCTAATTCAAGCAACCAAATTTAAATAGCAAACAAAATTTACTTGTGAGAGTGGCGCATGAATACCTTGAAATGGCTGGGTACAATAAGCTGAGAAGCGAGGTGAGTAGGGATGAGCCTTTCATGATGCCTGCATCACTTTTTCCCCCCGGAGAAAAAAGACCTAGCCACTGAAATGTGCTTGCATCATTTTCAGTTGTAGCTGACTGCACGTATTTTATCATCTAAATCTGGGGACATTTTGTACTTGTTCTTCAAATGGAAAGTGTGAATTGACTCTCAGAAGTCTAATGTGTATACTAGATGAGGGAATGCAGGCAACTGTAAATTATTTTTCACGTACAATTCCCTTTCTTTCCTGAGAGTCTAATGCCATGGAAATTGAGATTGCCACAAGCCATACTGAAGGTAGCCAGACCTAGGGTGATATCCAACTGCGGAAGCCTGCTCATGCAACAGCCTTTCCATGAGCAGGAGCCTTGTTTAGTGCAACAGCCAAATCCAATGGGTGTCTTGTGCTTGCAAAATATGTTGTGCAACCACTGGTGCAACTGCTGTTATTATATGCGGTGCCAGTTAAGCTTGTGTGCTGCCTGTATAGCTGCTTGTGCAATACCATCAACTCTCAAAACGTGTTGTGCTAATGTTTTGTTGGCTTTCATTTAACCCATTATATTTAAGGAGGGGAAATGTGTGGATGCTGTAGGGCCTTTCAGGATAGTCTCACCCCCATCATTGATGTGTGCCCCTCACTGTCCATCTGTGGTTCATCTACTGTGTAAAGTGGTCCTCCATGTGAGGGGAGATCTTGGCCCAATCATGGTCCCTTCTTGCACGGAAGAGCTCTATGAACATACTGATGTATGTATGTATAGCTCACGCAGAGGTCGGGGAGGCCCATAGCTCAGTGGTATAGCATCTGCTTTGCATGATGAAGGTCTCATATTCAGTCCCTGGCATCTCCAGGTAGGGCCAGAAAATCGTGGAGAGCGACTGCCATCAGTGTGGACAGTACTGAGCTAGATGGACCAATGGTCAGACTCAGTGGAAGGCGGCTTCCTATGTTCCATTCACAAGCTGACTGAATGCATGCACAATGGGGTATAGGTCATCAAGCTGTGCTTTAGCTGTGGGGGCCTGAGCAGTGATGGGTGGGACTAGCCTGCACAACTCCACAATGCCATCATGTGTTCTCTTCAATTCTGTAGGGAGGTAGTGTGAAGCCCACTTGCTTCCTCTTAGCTGTGTAATTTGTGTGTGTGAGAGAGAGATATAGCCCATCAAGTCCAGTGTCAGGTCAGCTGTCCATTTTGCACCCCGCCCAAATACTTGAAGTGGGTGTGTAACTTTTTATTTTGTAACTTTGAAAGCACCATATGTATGTATGCTTACTGGGTTACATATTCTTTCACCTTATTAATAATTTTAAAAGGTTGCAAAAGTGCTCAAAAATGGGTGCACCCTCCTAAGCTGTGCTTCGCCCCCCTAGGATATTTTTTTGGGTGCGGATTGTCTTTTTAATTTGTGACATGACAGAACATGACAGTTCCATTTAAAGAATGATAGCTTATTTTAAGAGCAGAAGAAATAAAAGAACAGGACCCTCTGAAAAATTCAGTGAATAAGACAGAGTGAGTGTGTAACAAAAGCCTCATCTTGAAGAGCCCCCAAAAGTCTGCTGACTCAAGATTTTACCTGACTGAGGGTGGTTTTTCATGATCACACTTACCCTATAGTTACTTAAGTGATCCTGGGGGGAAAAAAAGTAAAGAGTTAAATATTAGAACTTTGTATTATGGGTTTGAGTTGAGACTCCATCCCTTGGACTTTCCTTTGCTCTGCTTTTCAGTTGTGTTCTCTACCCAGCCAGCAATAAAGAAGTATGTTTGTTCGCCTGCAGTAAGAAGTAAGAGTTTGTTTTCTCTGCAGTTATTGTTATTATGAGTAGAGCAGAATTGGTTGCTTATTGCTAAAGGATGAAATAATGAGACAAGAGCTGAAAAAAAACTACCCTAAATTCCTCTTTACACTTTTAAAGCACTACTCACAGTCATAGTGGCTATTTTCTTCTTCTTTTTCTTGAGTACTTGATGGTAAAGAGTGGAATAGAATAGAGGAACAGAAACCCTGCTGTGCATAGTACAGTTAGATGGCTGGCCGGCCAACTTGGCTGTAACTCAGGCCTAATTTCTGGTTTTCCCAATGTGTGCATCTTAGCATGAGGCAGAAAAATCAACTCATCAACCAGTTCTTAAAAAATGAAAAGGAAGGACAGCTCATCTTAATTCTGATAAACTTTTATATTACTTTAATTCTTGGGAAGACTGAAAACTGCAACTGTTTTAAAATATGATTTTAGGTGCTATGCATTTCTCTCTCTCTTTGAAAAGATGTATTGTGAACCTAACATTAAGAAAGCTTTCTTGCATGTTTATCAAACATTTTTATAAGTTTATGAAAGGAAATCTATTGTGCAGTAAATATTTTACATGGCTAAGTATTCAGTCTCATTGACTTCAACAAGAAAGTTACGCATATTGCTCTCAATACCAGTCTCCCTAAACGCTTGACTACAGTTGCCTTGTAATGTGCTCTTACTCTGTTACTAAACCTGGGGTATTTTTTGAACTAGTGTTGTTGTGATATAAAATTAAAACTGAATTATGACAAAACAAGTTCCACACTAGCTTTTAACTTCTTGGTAATAGCATAAACTATTTTGCTTGTTTTACACTTTTTGGTACCCCCTTGTCCACTGTATCCGTAGCATCCTTTATGCAGTCATTTGATTCCTGGTGTTCATACTTAATGCACATGGTCCCAGAGCTGGCACCAGACATGACTGGGCCCTTGGGCATCTGTCTGCCCTAGGCCTGTGGTGTCTTAGCCCAACAACCCCCTGATACTTAATAATAAGCCTGCCTGTGCGCTCCACCTACTTCTTGTGTTGTGTGAAAGATGTGTATGCAGTGCACACATGCCTGCCATCAACCAAAATGGTGTCAGCCCCTTAGGAAAGCCTCCATCACTATCTTGGGTGATGGCAGGCATGTGCTCACGGGACACATGGCATTCACACTTACAGGAGACGTAGGTGAGGCATGTGGGCAGGCTTATTGAGGCTCACGCTGTCTGTATTGGGGGGTGCCTGGGGGCTCTCTCTCTGCGATCTGTTGCAGGGTTGGATTGCAGGACCCAAAGCTGCCACAGATCATGGAATGGGAGCACCACCCTCCCAACCCTTCTGGGGCCCTTGTGGGCTGCAGGGGCCCTCAGCTAGGGCCCAAGCTGGCTACCGTCTGGCACCAGCCCTGCGTGCCCCCCCCCGAAGGTTGCCTAGAGGGAAATATGGCCCTACAGTGAAATTAGGTTCCCCACACCTGGCTTAGATGAGAGAGGATAAAAAGTTCTGTTTGTACTGAAGGTAGTGAGAGCAGTTCCAAAACAGCCCCTCTGCTCTAAGATGTTTTCTTTATCCTAAGTTGGGGGATAACATTCTGATATATACTCATTGTCCCAGATTCATGGATCAAGATGCCTTCTGTAAGGAATTTATCTGCTACAACATTAGACAAATTCATTCCTTCCTTTTGCTTTTGTTTTACTTTCACCACATTTCACAGCAGACCAGAGAGCCTTAGCACTGAATAACGAGGCCTTTGTATAGTGCACAAAGAGATAATAGGTATATGAGAGATACTTCACCAGCCACAATGCAGTTCTTCTTCTAATCCTAATGTGAGGAAAGGGCTGGCCAAGGAGGGGGGAAATTTCTAATCAACACAGTAGAAGGAGAAACTGACAGCTCGAAGTATTACACAAAGCAAGTCATTTCATCCCAGCAATAAATGGAAAAGATGGGTGTTTGTTTAGATGTAGGCAACCCCATAATGATTTTAACACTCAGCTGAGCCTCTTGCCAAAACAAGCACTCAGAGGCCAAAGTCTGTAATGAACTCTCATCTCCTCAATTATAGATTCAGGCCCGGACAAAATGATATCCAATATTCCATCTCCCCTCTAGAGCCGACGCTAAGGACGTGCGAACAATGTAGCTACAAATGGCGCCTTCTTCCTCATGGTGACCTCTTGCTGAGGGAAATAAAATACTCATGCAGCTATAAAGGAAGGTGTGTGAACAGTGAGGGAAGGTGGGGAGGCTGAGCTACTGGAATGTCCCCGGGGAAGTAGCAGAGCACCTGCTTTGCTTGTGGAAGTCCCCAGGTTCAATTCCCAGCATCTTCAAGTAGGACAGGGAACGTCCCCCCTCTGAAATCCTCGGAGTTGCTGCCTTGTTGTCCATATAGAGCTAGAGGGACTAGTGGTCTGAGATGGTGTAAGGGAGGGACAGATGAGTCCATCAGTTTCTGTTCTCTATCATTTTTTCCAATCTTAAATTCAGTTAAAATCCTCATAAAATTCATCAGCATTTTAGTATGAACTTCTACGTTTTTGTATGCGGTTTTTAAATGAATTGTTTATTGTAAAGTTTTCAAATACGTGAAGTAAGGGGACATGATGTCCAACATTCAAAAAAGTCAATTTCAACACAGAAAATAAATAAATATAATGACAATAATAAAGGGAGAGGAGAGAGGGAAGGTGTGGGAGGAGAGGAAGAAAGGAAAGAGAAAAGAGGACAAGGAGGAGAGAGGAAAGAGAGAGAAAAGTAAGAGAGGGGAATAGTTTTGACTAATGCACACATTTTGCAAGCAATTTCCTCCAATATAATGCATTTTTGTATGGTATTTTCACCAATATATATGCATTTTAATGTACCTTTACTCCAATACATGCATTTTCATACAAAATCTGGAGAACTGCTTTGTTACATTTTGTAAGTTATTTATTTATTTATTATTTGATTTATATTCTGCCCTTTCTCCCAGCAGGAGCCCATTTTGAGAGATAGCTGTGAGAGAATTGAGAGAATTTTGAGAGACAGCTGTGTTTCGGTTCAGTATTGGTTCAAGAAGTATGCATTAGGTAGTTTCTCATTAAAATGCAAACAAAATGAATTTCAAATTTCTTCCCCATTCCTAGTATGAAGTAGCTTCCTATTTTCTTAGCCAAAGCAGGATGCAGGGAAGCTAAGAAGTGGCTGGCTCTTCTGCTATAAAGCCAGTTATATGTAGACTGGCCCATTAGAATATATGTGTATGGGAAGATCCAATGCTGAAAGGGGCAAACTAGTGGCACCAGAGCTACTTAGTTCCCACCAGATTTTTCAGCCTTCTTGTTATAAACTATAAAATTTACCCTTCACTCACACTATTAGTGAGGTCCAAAGATCATAGTCTGTCCATGCCCCTGTTCATGGCAGTCACTCATGGCCCCTTCCAAAAAGCTACTCCAAAAGCTGAGTGACTGAGGTGGTCCCTAGTCCAGCCTGAGTAGCTGAAGATAACGGGAAAACTGGAGAGCTGAACAATTTTGATCCCAGCCTAGATTAGGGATGGGTGAGAAATTCGATTCAGTTCACATTTCAAGCCAACTGTATCAAATCTGAAACAACATGAGAACCGAAACACAGCCATCCTTCAAAATTTGTACTTATTCAAATTTTGCAAAATTTTCAGTGTAGTTCGACAATCACACAAAGTTTAAAAAATGTATATATTAGGGGAAGTGTGCATAAAATGAATATATGTGAAAATGACATACAGATATGCATTTTATGATGAGAAATTGCTTGCAAAAATGTGTGCATTAGTCAAAACTGCCTGCAAAAATGTGTCTATTAGGAGAAATTAGGAACACTAAAATACTGGAGAATTTTCATGAGGGTTTTTTTTAAAAAAAACAAACCACAAATTGCTGCAGAAATGTGGAGAACTCAATTTAAGACTGGAAAAATGAGAAACAGAGAGAACTGAAATTGACAGATCTTTCTATCCTTAGCCTAGATAGATAGATTTGTGATCCCAGCCTATAGGCTTACCTATGAAATATATAGGCAAGGAAGAAGATTGCCTATTGATTGATTGATTGATTGGTTGGTTGGTTGGTTGATTGCACTTGTATACCGCCCCGCAGCCGAAGCTCTCTGGGCGGTTTACAGCAATCAAAAACATTAAAACAAATACACAATTTAAAAACATATTTTAAAAACAATTTAAAACACAATTTTAAAATTCAAAACAATATAAAAACAATTTAAGTACACATGCTAAAATGCCTTGGAGAAGAGGAAAGTCTTGACCTGGCGCTGAAAAGATAACAGTGTTGGCACCAGGCACACCTCGTCAGGAAGATCATTCCATAGTTTGGGGGCCACCACTGAGAAGGCCCTCTCCCTTGTTGCCACCCTCCCAGCTTCCCTTGGAGTAGGCACCCGCAGGAGGGCCTTTGATCTTGAACGTAGTGTATGGGTGGGTTCGTATCGGGAGAGGCGTTCCATCAGGTATTGTGGTCCCAAGCCATGTAAGGCTTTATAGGTCAAAACCAGCACCTTGAATCAAGCTCGGAAATGTACAGGCAGCCAATGCAAGCGGGCCAGAATCGGTTTTATATGTTCGGACCGTCTGGTCCCTGTTACCAATCTGGCTGCTGCATTTTGCACAAGCTGCAGTTTCTGAACCATCTTCAAAGACAGCCCCACGTAGAGTGCATTGCAGTAATCTAATTTGGAGGTTACCAGAGCATGGACAACTGAAGCGAGGTTATCCCTGTCCAGATAGGGACGTAGTTGGGCCACCAACCGAAGTTGGTAGAAGGCACTCCGTGCCACCGAGGCTACCTGAGCCTCAAGTGACAGAGATGGTTCTAGGAGAAACCCCAAGCTACAAACCTGCTTCTTCAGGGGGAGGGCAACCCCATCCAGAACAGGTTGGACATCCACCATCTGGTCAGAAGTACCACCCACTAACAGCATCTCAGTCTTGTCTGGATTGAGCCTCAGTTTATTAGCCCTCATCCATTCCATTGTCGCAGCCAGGCACCGGTTCAGCACGTTGACAGCCTCACCTGAAGAAGATGAAAGGAGAAATAGAGCTGCATGTCATCAGCATACTGATGGCAACGCACTCCAAAGCTCCGGATGACCACACCCAACAGTTTCATGTAGATGTTGAACAGCATGGGGGACAGAACTGACCCCTGCGGAACCCCATACTGGAGAGTCCAGGGTGCCGAGTAATGTTCCCCAAGCACCACCTTCTGGAGGTGACCTGCCAAGTAGGAGTGGAACCACCGCAATGCAGTCCTCCCACTCCCAACTCAGCTATTCTCCCCAGAAGGATACCATGGTTGATGGTATCGAAAGCCGCTGAGAGATCAAGGAGAATAAACAGAGTCACACTCCCCCGTCTCTCTCCTGACAAAGGTCATCATACAGGGCGACCAAGGCTGTTTCCATGCCAAAACCAGGCCTGAAAACCGACTGAAATGGATCCAGATAATCGGTCTCATCCAAGAGTGTCTGGAGCTGGCCTGTAACCACTTGTTCAAGGACCTTGCCCAGGAATGGAACATTTGCTACCAGCCTATAGTTATTAAGATTTTCTGGGTCCAGGGAGGGCCTCTTCAGGAGTGGTCTCACTACTGCCTCTTTCAGGCAGCCAGGGGCCACCCCCTCTCGCAGAGAGGCATTAATCACCTCCCTGGCCCAGCCGGCTGTTCCATCCCTGCTAGCTTTTTTTAGCCAAGAAGGGCAAGGATCCAGCACAGAAGTGGTTGCACGAACCTGTCCAGGCACCTTGTCAACGTCCTCAAGCTGCACCAACTGAAACTCATCCAAGAAGTCAGGACAAGGCTGTGCTCTGGATACCTCGCTTGATTCACCTGCTATAACACTGGAGTCTAAGTCCTGGTGGATGCTAAAGATTTTATCCTGGAAGTGCCTGGCAAATTCATTACAGCGGGCCTCAGATGGTTCTACCATGTCCCTGGGGCCAGAGTGTAATAGCCCCCGGACAATTCTGAAGAGCTCCGCTGGGCGGCAGAGTGATGATTCGATAGTGGCAGCAAAATATTGGTTTTTTTGCTGCCCTTACTGCCTCTAAATACAGTTTACCATCGGCACTTACCAGTGTCTAATTGCATCCACCAGGAGTTTGTCTCCATCTGCACTCAAGCCGCCTCCTATATTGTTTCATCGCTCTCAGCTCTGGGGTATACCATGGAGCTGTACGAGCTCTACACAGGAGAGGGCGCTCAGGAGCAATCATGTCAACCGCCCGGGTCATTTCTGTATTCCACAGTTCAACCAGGTTTTCGATGGGAGCGCCAGCCCTATCAGCCGGAAAACTCCCCAGAGCCCTTTGGAAACCATCCGGATCCATTAGTCTCTGGGGGCAGACCAATTTAATAGGTCCCCCACCCTTGCAGAGGGGAAAAGCTGCTGTGAGTCTAAACTTCAGCAAGCAGTGATCTGTCCATGACAGAGGGACTAATGTAAGGCCCCACACATTCAGATCACCAACTCCATGTCCAGATGCAAAAAACAAATCTAGAGTATCCCCTGCTACATGTGTTGGGCCAATGGCATATTGGGACAGTCCCATGGTTGTCATGGAGACCATGAAATCCTGAGCCGCCCCGGATAAGGTGCCCTCAGCATGGATGTTGACATCCCCCAGAACCAGCAGTCTGGGGGATCTCAACAGTACACCCGAGACCACCACCGTCAGCTCAGCTAGGGAGTCTGCTGGGCAGCGGGGTGGGCGGTACACCAACAGAATCCCCAGTCTGTCCTGCTGACCCAACATAAGGTGCAAACACTCCAGACCAGTAGTCACATGGACAGGGTGCTTGCAGAGGGAGATGTAGGTCCTATAGACCACAGCAACCCCCCCTCCCCAACCCTCAGGTCTACCCTGATGCTGGACCAGGTACCCTGGTGGACATAGCTGGGAGAGACTGACTCCCCCCTGGTCACCCACCCAGGTCTCGGTTATACATGCCAGATTGGCTGCCTCATCCACAATTAAATTGTGAATGAGGGAGATCTTATTATGCAGCGATCTGGCATTTAGGTGCAGCATCTAGAGGCCTGAGAGCTGGCTGATAGGGCAACCAACAAACCTGCAGATGTGGGGAGGACCGGAACAAGGCACAGCCATTAACTGCCTGGGCTACGTTCCCCTTACCTGGCAAGTCCTCCTCACAACGCCATATCTCCCTCGACCCATCACTACACTAATTGGGGCCCCCTCAAATCTCCCCACTTGGCTCTGAGTCCTCTCTCCCAGGCACATAACTGAAGACCCAGAAGAAGAAAAAAAGAAAAGAAAAGGCAGACAAAGCAGGAGCCCCCTCAGCCAGCCGGCTTATGTATCCCCTCCAGAGAAGGGACAGGTGGAAAAAATCAGCCACAGCTGGCTGAGTACGTGGGGCCTGGTCCTACAAGGTGTGACCCCCGCAGAGCAGAAGTCCAACCGGGAAAGGGTGGTGGTGGTGGTAGCCGAGCAGCAGCAGCAAGCAGGCAGGCAGGCAGCAGCAAACGGCTCTCTTTCCCTGGAAGGGATGGTGGTGTTCCCCTTCCTCCTGCAGGCACTGGGTCTATTAAAGTAGGATAATTGTCTGAGTGGAAAATTTATACTCCTTTCGTACTTTTAAGTGTGACTTTTGGTGCAAGATCAGGCTTGGATTATTATGAAGGGTCGAGCAATTTGGATATATAATATTGGGCTAAGGAGATGGCTGAGATTGCAATAAGCACATGCCTGTCAAGAGCCAAAATGTGGGCTTCTGCTGATGAGTGAGGAGCTGTTATAAATGGAGGTAAGGCTATACATTTATTAATATTCCATAATTTGCCATGCTTTGTGAAAAAAAAAAATCTCATCCCGCTTCCAGGGGTCTTAAAATCGACACTTTCAGCCAAAATTATACCAAGAATGTTTATGTTTACAAAATTTGCTTTGTGGTTTTATGCAAGAAGAGTCAGACTGATGTACAATGTGAGGAAGTGTGCAGTTATGAGAGGCCAGGTGGAACAGCTCGGAAGCCTATGCTATAATGCAGAGATAAAGAACTTGTGGCTCCCCAGATGTTCCTGAACTACAGCTCTCATCATCCCAGATCATTGGCCATATTGGCTGGAGGCCCTTGAGAGTTGGAGTCCCACAACGTCTGGAGTGCCACAGGTTCCTCACCCCTGAGGTAACACAAGAGGCAACATGGGTGTCTGTCTGCATGTGGGAGTAGCACTGTGCATATGGTGGTGTTGCTCCAGTTCCTATTTCCAAAGAGGCAAGTGGACCTTCAGTGTAAAAAGTGGCTTGCCTCTTCAGGAGTAGGAACTGCGGCAACAGTGTAAGGTCTAGCTATATGTATGGTTCTGCTGAACCTGCACATAATGCTGCCTGGCATTGTGACTAGAAACCATACATCTCTCCTTGTTTTCAACAATCCTTTAGCGATGTACCAAATGTCACTGGAAGCACATGGGGTTTGTATTTTTAATGTTGTATCTCACCTTCAACTATTATTAGGGAAGGTAGGAAACACATTTGATAGATAAATAAATGTATGAATCCACAGGGGGAAAGGACAGTTAAAAGAAGTTCCTTTTGATCCATTAGTCTTCAGAAGGCATTATGGAGGGTCGTATCTCAGTTACTGCTTTGTGCAATATGGTTCACTAAAGACCGCTTATATGTGCTTGTTGGTGTACTGCCTGGTTGGTATTGACCCATGATGGGGCATTTTGGGTGGTGACTCCACATTTGTGGAATGCCCTCCCCAGTGAGGTGCATCTGTCTCTCTCATTATTGACTTTCAGGAGGAATTTAAGAACATTCCTGTTTACCCAGGCATTTGATGACTGAAGTAGCCTGTTCCTGGCAACCCGGAGATCACTGGAAGGAAGAATGTTTTTATCTGTTACTATTTTTAGAATGCTTCTCTGTAACTGTTTTTAGAATGTCTTTACCTGCAATTGTTTTTAGAATCCTTTTTTGTTTTTTGTTTTTGCCGCCTTGGAAGAAGATTGGGATATAAATTCAATCAATAGACCCAGCCTTTACCACAGTTGAATCAAACCTGTCAGCCTATTTGACAATCTATTTATTTGCTTGCTTTTCTTGTGATAGCCTTGACATCTTCTAACAAGCCTTTTCTAGACTAGGTCATCTAGAGGGAGCATTCTGAAGCAGACTTCAGGCATTTACCTTGCAATTTGCCTTTTATTTTACTTTACCAATTTTATAAAAACTTTAAAAAAACTCTCTGACTTTGTATTTGGAACTCCCTCCAGGATGCGTCATGACAGCAGACCAAAGATGTAGACAAAATGCCTACAATGCTCCTGTGTATTTGGTAAAAAATTGCTAATTTCTGAGCTAGTATTACCAGACTGAAAGCAACCTGTGTTCTGGTACAATAGAGGCAGGACCATAGAGTTTGCCTCAGCACCAGAGTAATCCCTCCTAGTCATTCATGCCATGGAAGGGTTTATTCCCTGAACACTCGACAAAAAAAATGTTGAGGGGGTGGTGGGGATAAGCAGACAACTCTCACCATGCTTCCCCGACATCCATGTGTTCAAACCATGCCAGAAGGAGTTTTACCCATGTGCCAATGTATGGCTATAGAGCTCCTCCATGCAAGGAGGAACCCTGTCTCAATGAGGGTCCCTCGTTGCATGCAATAACTCTATGGCCACATCTACACCAAACATTTATTCCACATTAAACAGCCATGGTTTCCCCCAAAGAACCCTGGGAAGTGTCATTTGTGTAGGGTGCTGAGTGTCATTAAGAGACTCCTATTCCCCTGACAGAGCTCTAATGGACAGAGTGGTTTAACAGTCAGCCCCTCTTCCCAAAGAATTCTGGGAACTGGAGCTCTGTGAGGGGAATAACAGTCTCTTAACAATTCTCAGCACTCTTCACAAACTACATTTCCCAGGATTCTTCGGGGGAAGCCATGGCAGTTTAATGTGGAATAAGTGTCTGGTGTGGATGTGTGTACATCGGCACATGGGTAGACTTTTAATGTAGCTTGAACATGGAGGCATAGGGAGAGTCAGTGGTGGTGGCAGGTCTTGCTTATGTGACTCTGTGACCTTGCCTACCTCTTCTTTCAGTGCATGAAGGGGGTTATGTGAACCCATCCTTAGGTTTGGGACATGTATAGCTATGCATGTCCTAAGCAAAATATGACAACTTCCCTTCTGTTAGCATTCATTCTCCCATGTAGAACATAAAACTCTGCCTTATACTGAGTCCTGACTGGCAGTGGCTCACCAGGGTTTCAGACAGTGTGTCTCTCCCAGCCATACCTGGAGATGCCAGGGATTGAACCCGGGACCTTCTGCATGCAATGCATCTGCTCTACCACAGTCCTTGTCCTGAGCCTCAGAGCCCACTGTAGCAGCTGTGACGTTATTCCAGGCATTTGGGAGAGACAGTGGCCAGCTTCATAAACCACCAATGGAAATTGCTGCAGAATCAAGCAACACCAAGGCTTCTGAGAGAGCTGTGCTGCACAAGACTGCTTGTCTGTTACGAGCGCACTCCTAAGGAAACGCAGCTGTTTATGAAAGCAGCAAGGTGGGGGGCTGGGCAGAGGGCTCTATGGGCTCTGTTTTTGTTTGCGCTTCATCAGGACGCGTAGCAGAAATGGAGGCTGTGCTAGCCTCAGGCCTCCAGAGAGGACTAAGCTGTATGAGCACACCTGGTGAGCAAAGATCTCTTTCAAGTTGGGAGAGTAACAGTTTTCACCTGTAGGAAGCTGCAGCTGCTGCTCTTATTGCCAGTGCCTATTGTTTATTTTCTCTTTCATCCTTTCCCCCCACAGATTTACTCATGAATTTAAAACCACAGTTGTGAGTACTTCCAGGGATTGTAAATACTATGGAGTTTTGGCTAGGTAGGCTTCTATAGTTTTGGGGGGTGTGGGTGTGTCTGTCCATCAGTCCATCCTTCCCAAGGATTGGTATTGGGATCTGTGCTTTTTAACTTGTTCATAAATGGTCTAGAGTTAGGTTAGCCAAGTTTGCCGATGCTACTAAATTGTTCAGGATGGTTAAAACAAAAAGGGATTGCAAAGAGCTCTAAAAGGATCTCTCCAAACTGAGTGAATGGGCAGTAAAATGGCAAATTCAATTCAATGTAAACAAATATAAAGTGATGCATGTTGGGGCAAAAAATCTTAAATTTCACATATATGCTCATGGAGTCTGAACTGATGGTGACTAACCAGGAATGAGAACTTGGGGCTGTAGAGGATAGCTAGATGAAGATGTCAACCCAGTGTGTGACAGCTGTGGGGAAAAAGGCAAATTTCATGCTAGGGACCATTAAGATAAAAACTGAAAATAAAACTGCTGATATCATAATGCCATTTCACAAATCTGTGGTGTGACTGCACTTGGAATACTGTGTACAGTTCTGGCCACCTCACCTTGTAGAGATGGAGAAAGTTCAGAAAAGGGCAACCAAAGCGATCAAGCGATTGGAGCAAATCCCTATAAGGAAAGGTTACAGTATTAGGGCTTTTTAGTGTAGAGAAAAGGCGAGTTAAGTAGAGACATGATAGAGATGTATAAAATTATGCAGGCATGAATAACATCACCCAATTTTGCCTCTGGTCCTGCCCACTCCTGGCATGTGGCCCCTGGAAGATTGCTAGCAGGGAATGTGACCACAGCACATTCCTTTGTTTGGTGATGGCTGCAATGTCTGTGCATGGCAAATACATTCTTGTTTGAAACTGAACATAGCAATGCCCACAACTTTCTATTCTGCTCTGGAGGGGTCCCGAAGTCTCTAGAGCTGAGTTTCAGGAGGGGTTCCTCCTAGTGTGTTGCAAGAGGTGTGCATGAAGTGTGACTTGAACAAATTAAGGCAGCATGTTGGAAATATCTACCACTCTGTGTCCCTTTGGGGGTCAGGGAGGTGACATGCACAAAAGTGGCTCCCTTTGCCAGTGGCACAATCATCCTAAAGGAAGGAATTGGAATGCACTCAGGGCTGGCATCAGCACCTGAAATTCAGGGGCAGCTGCCAAGCCACCATTTATTTATTTATTTGCCTCTGCCTTTCAAGCATAGCCAGGTGACTAGATCTAGCCTATCCAACTATGGAATTCACTCCCATGAGAAGCAGTGATGGCCACCAACTTGAACAGCTTTAAAAAAAGAGGATTAGAGAAATTCATGGAAGATAAAGCTATCAATGGCTATTAGCCACAATGAATGCCAGTTGCTGGTAATCATAGAGGAGCTAAGGGCTGTTGCACTCGGGTCCTGTTTGTACTGCAAATGATGACTAGACTCAGCTGCCTAGTTAGATAAGCCCACCAGAGCGCACTGACAGAGAAAGAGACTGGACACAGGACATTTTGCCCATCGCTGAAGCCAGCTCTGGATGTGACATAGAGATAAATCACACAGTGCAGTCTCCATGCAGTTAGCGGGCACTTGGAAGCATAGGGTAAGCACACTGACAGTTGCAGCAGAATGTCAAGAAGCATGACCATTGCCCAGAAGACAGTCCCATGCTTAAGGCCTGACCAACTAGGAAAAGGAAAGAAGGAAAAGATATAGATATAAGGGACACACTTATGCATCATGAAATAAGGAGGAAAAGCACTGGAAAAAAGCCTCTCGAGGATGTAGATTCTCATTAAAGTTGCATAGACTAATGTATATTTATAGATGCAAATTTAGAAATAGTTACCGTAATTTAAATATCAATGTAATACATCTCATTGGAGGGAGACAGTGACCCAGTGACCTGTGTGCTTGCTCAGTCGGCTGTCCAGGTGTTGCTGATGGGCAACTCCAACCCCCCATCCTTGCTGTGAGTATATCTTTAAACCAAAGTTGGACCAGAGAGCCCTGTAGATAGGAGGCTCCTTCAAATAGAGGGCTGGCTCTGTAAAGTAGGACATCCTAGAACAGAGGGGGAACAGGATCCAGTTGGTGGCCCTAATCCTGAGCGGACCCCCCTCAACCCATGGGCCACTTTGGCAGATGAGCAGGGGCTGCCCACCAGTCAGTCATCTGACACCATCATGATGTCATCTGAGCCAACGTTAAAGGAAAGAATTGAGAGCTCACTCTGAAGTGCTCTCCTGATCCTTTCCTCTCTCCCTTTGCAGCTTAAGCTGGGCTGCACCGGAAGATTGCCACCAAAAGCAGGGATCGACTGCACTGGGGATTTCCAGATTGTAAACTCTGAGCCCTATGGGGCTTGCTGTAAGCATCAATCAGCTGATTAGTGCTTGCTGCAAACCCCACTCTAGACAAGGAATGGCTGCGCTGTGGAGGTTCCAGTTGGACCTCCCAGTTGGACCTCCGAGCAGGGCTTGTTGCATTTATTTATTTAGCGCGATTTATATATATATGTATTTATTTATTATTTATTATTTGATTTATATCCCGCCCTTCCTCCCAGCAGGATTTATATACTACTTGTTCAAACAAACCAAACAAACCTGCAAGCAGTAGTGTAGTGGCACATTCAGAAGTGCAGAGTCCTTTCAGGATAGTCAGAGCCATGCCCACTCTCCCCCTTCTTTGCTGCTGGGTTGAAAATGAGATCTTTGTTAAAGCCTTCTCCCACAACAATAGACATTCCTAGGAGCCAATCAGCATGAAAGGGGAGAGTGTCAGCTACTGACTCACCTCCTTTTACTCTGATTGGCTCCAATCAGCACTAAAGAACAAGGAAACATGTTAGAAGACTCTTCTCAGTGGCTAACATGCTTCCCTTTCATGCTGATTGGCTTGTAGGATGCTGGAGACATAGACACTCCGCTAGGACCTTACTGCCAAAAAAGTAATGGGTCTAAGACCCCCTGAGATCCCAGACGACTACACCCATGCCTGTATGTGGTTTATATATCAAATATTCTTTTAAAATAGCAATAAGAAACAGACTTTAAATACAGTAGGCATAATAGAATTATCAAAATGTAGATGAACATCAATAGATTTTTAAAAACTTACAGAAGCCCGACTTTGGGTAGGGATCAGCAGCACTATGGCTTTCCCAATAATCAAGTGCAGCCAATTCCAGTGGGACTTGCTATCAGTACCTATCAGCTGACAGAGTATGTACTTGCCAAGGAAGAATTATAGGGAAGGAACTTTAAGACTCCTGATTGTTCCTTTGCAACTATATCGTTACCTGCCCCACACCCTACAGTGGAGAAGAGGAGAATCATGTACACTACTTTGAGCTCCTAGGAGGAAAGATGGTATATAAATGTAATAGTAAATAACTAGTAAAAATGTAACAGCAAGCGAGGGGGAAATTGTGCTCCCCAGGTATCTAAACGTTTGGAAACATTGATATATATTAAAAGGGAAAAGCAATATATGCATCAGACAGAGAGGCAGAAAGACAGAGAGAGTGTAAAATGTGAATTGCAGAAAACCCACCATTCGTCTTCTGATCTTGAAAACTAATTTGGGCAAAGTGGTTTCTTTTCCTTTGGCCTCCATGAACATTGTTTAAAATATAGTTTTATGACTTCTGCGATCGGATTACTGTATATTATCTTGCAGTGCAAAATGAGATCTGCCTGGGCAGTCAGTGAGATGTCATTCATTACTGTTTCACCTCAGGGACTTGGATATTCAATCTGAAAAAATAAACTTTCTACGTATATGATACCTATACGACAAGCATTGCTGTTCCAACTTCCTTTCTGATATAGAGCTTCTGTCTCCTGCTTGCAGCTATATGAAACCCTACCAGAGTCACTTTAGCTAAGCCTTTCTTCTTAAAAAAAAAATCCCTCGGAAAGTACATTTCTCCCTAGAATTTTGCATTCTTAAAAAAGGAGCCTTCACAAAATAATTTTTAATTAAGTGTTTGAAAGGATGGCATGCTTACAACTTCAGTATAGATGGATGATAAGTAGGGCTATCCCTCAATCAAAGGCATCTTAGTCAATTAATTATATTTTATTTAAGCCCCCCTCCAGAAGATACCCTTTTTATTGTGCATTCTTTATGATTTGTGCTCATCATGGTATTGGGGTTGTTATATGCAAACCTGCTGTCAATACTGTTTCCCCCTGCAAATCTTTTAGGGTAGATATACTGCTTTGTTTCCGACTGCTAAATGTCCCATAGCTTCCTGATGAAATCCTGTAATTTTTCATAACAAACATTGTTCTGGTTTATTTTTGTCTTGCTTTTTGTTGCACTGTAGTGCAAGAGCGCCCCGCCAGACAGTAAAAATGTGATAGCATTGGGGAGTCATTACAGAACACTAGTAATATGGAATGATGTGTGGATGGTCCAGTATAAATCCACCACTAATGCACTTTTATTGCATCAGTGCTGCGGAATACACCTACAAAAGCAAGCAAACAATCTGGAGGGCCCTAAATGTATTTTTAAAATAGATTTATATCCAGCCTTTCCGCCGCAAGGGATAAGCCTCCTTGCAAGACAGCAAACAGTTCAAGCATGAAACAGAAAAATATCTTACTGTTAATTAACTGAATAAGTCTGCATATCTGTGCAAAACAAACTGCAAGGCTGCAAGTCTTGCCTGCAGATTTCCTTGGGAGTAGAGATGGGTGATTCTGGCAATTTCAGTTTCTCTCAATTTCTCATTTTTTCAGTCTTTTCCACGTTTACATGTCAGATTGCAGGGAAAAAAATCTCATGAAAATGTATTAACATTTTTGTGTGAATTCATATTAATATACACATACAATTTTGACTAACACAAAGATATTTGCAAAAATGTTCCCAAATATACTGCCTTTTATATTTTTTTGCTAATATATGCAAACTTTACCCTAGTATGTGCATTTGGAGTATGGCATATGGAGACGGGCATTGCAAAATTCAAAGAGCAAAGGAACACATTTGTGTTTTGATTCATGTATTGTTTGATAAAGCATGAATTAGGTAGATTCACCTTAACATGCAAACTGAATCAAATTTCTTCCCCATCCCTTCTTGGGAGTAAAATTCACTGAAATCAATGGGCTTTACTTATGAGCAAGTTTACTGGGGCATAATGGCAACTTATTTTTGTGGGGCTTAAGCCCTATCCAGACATTCTTTCCTCCCCACAATTGCCATAATATGAGGCAAAGAGTGGGGAGAGGCTCCCTCTGTCCTATCAGCATCGCCCCTCCTGAATCTCTTCACATCTTTGGGGCTGAACATCTGCAGCAGGAGGGGAGAGCTGCCGTACTCCATGTGTGACTGAGAACCTTGGAAGACCGCAATTCTGAATTGTAGACAAGGCTCCCCACTTCAGAAGTTCAGCTCCCAACACACAGAGGGGTCTGGGAGCAGCAATTGTGATGTGAAGGAATAGATATGGCCAGACAGGTTGTATAACTGCATGAGCGGGAATACCCTACCTATCCTTCTATACCTACTGAAGATGCACAGTATATGCAAAAATGATGCAAAAGCATGAACTCTCTCTCTCTAACACACACACATATACAGTAGGGCCCCACTCATACAGCAGGTTATGTTCCAGACCCCTGCCAAAAACCGAAACCTACCAAAAAGTGGAACTCAGTCAATAAAATGGCACCTGAAACAAGCGCTGTATGAGTGGGGACTTACTCTAATTGAAAACCACCATATTAGTGGAATGCCGAAAAGTGGGCCACCAAAAAGCAGGGCCCTACTGTAAACACGCATCCTAAATCCACCTTGTTTGACCTCATGTTCTGTGGCAATGCAGAGGATTCTGGGATACACTTGTTGCATTGCATCTTCTTGAAGTGGCTTAATCCTTTGCTTGTGCCCTGTTCACCGCAAATGGTCTAATAGCTGCATTTCTGGCATTGTGCTGCAAATCAAGCCAGGCTGAAATGAAGAGGAGGGAAAAGAGTCACAATGGGGCCATGACTCGGCACAAGCTTTGGCCTACTATGCACCAGTTTAGGGTTGCCAGGTTCTTGGCCTGAGACTGATCCTGTATCTTTAGAAGAGAAAGTCAGCCAAGTGAGGGTGCTCTTGCAATGTTGTAATGAGAAAAACCACAAGGTAGAATTCTTTCTTCCCCCTGCACAACTTTTAAAGATACAGAAGACCTCTTGGTTGCCAGGCCCAGCCTCCAACAGGTCTTCTGTATCTTTAAAAGTTGTGCAGGGGGGAGAAAGAATTCCACCTTGTGGTTTTTCTCATTACAGAGTTGCAAGAAAACCTGCACTTGGCTAGCTTTCTCTTCTCCTAAAGATACAGGATCAGTATCTCAGTCTCAGGCCAAGAAGCTGGCAACCCTAACCAATATGGTTGTATGGGTAACATAGGAACTGAGGAAGTGGCCTTATTATACTGAGTCAGACCATTGGTCCATCTAGCTCTGCGTTATCTACACTGATTGGCAGCAGCTCTCCAGGGTTTCAGGCAGCAGTCTCTCCCAGACCTACCTGGAGATGCCAGGGATTGAACCTGGGACCTTCTGCATGCAACGCAGCTGCTCTATCACTGAACCACTCCCCTTCCCCATAAGTCTTGACTTGTGTAAATCACTTTTGATTGTATCACAGAATCAAGTGTTTGTGACTAGGGATGAGTGAATCTGCCCATTTTGGTTTCTCATTTTTGCAATCTTGTATTCAGTATCAGATTCTTTTTTTAAAAGAAAAGTCCTCATAAAAATTCATCAGAGTTTTAATGCAGATACATATGTTTGTTTGCGTTTTTGCCTAACATACACATTTTTGCAAAGCGATTTCCCCTAATATAATGCATGTGATTTTCACCAATGTATGCATTTTTATGCACACGCTATTCTAGTACATGCATTTTTGTGCACATTATTTGGCTGGAGAACTGCACTGCAAATTTCTGAGAAGGGTGAATTTCGACGGATGGCTGTGTTCCAGTTCATGTATTGGTTTGGAAAGTTTGAATTAGGTAAAAAGTAAAGGTGTCCCTGCACTTGTAGTGTGAGTTGTTTCCAACTCTTAGGGTGATGTCTTGCGACGTTTACTAGGCAGACCGTATATATGGGGTGGGATGGCCAGTTCCTTCCTCGGCCTTTCTTTACCCCCCAGCATATGCCGGGTACTCATTTTACCGACCATGGATGGATGGAAGGCTGAGTGGACCTCAACCCCTTTTACCGGAGATTCGACTTCCTCCTTCTGTTGGAATCAAACTCCGGCCGTGAGCGGAGCTTTGGCTGCGTTACCGCCACTTACCACTCTGCGCCACGGAGGTTGACCTTTAAATGCACACTGAAATGAATTTCTCTACCATCCCTGTTTGCGGCCCAGTGCTAGTGCTAGAAGACTTGTTACTTCACACAAATGCTAAAACCTGAGGATAGTCCAAGTACTTGTGCGCTGGTGCTACTCCAGAAGCACTATCAATCTTCCCATATTTAACAGGAAACACTGAGTCAGACCTCTGGTCCATCTAGCTTAGTGTTGTCTACACTGACTGGCAGCAGCTCTTCACAGTTTCAGATGGAGAGAATTCCAACCCTAGCTGGAGATTCTGAGAAGTGAGCCTGGGAACTTCTATATGCAAAGCAGATGTTCTACCACTAAGCTACAGCCCTGCTTATAATAATGTCCCACTGTTGAGCTTATTTTCCAAGCAAGCCTGCACAGGATAGTAGCATCACAGAAGCATATAAAGCTGCATTTTACTGAGTCAGGCCATACTCTACTCTACCTCATATACACCAGGTATACTCAAGGATTAACTATATCTTTTCCTCATTGGATATTATCACAGAATCTCGAAAAATTAAGTTCGACAACATGCTATAAGCTAGGGATGGGATCAGTTGGCTGGTACCAGTTCGAAAGCATTCCATGGACCTAACAGGCTGATATCAATTCAAGTTTGCTTTTTGTTCACTAGCTGCTGCTTTTACCGATCAGTTTTTCCCCCCTCCCTCCAAAAATTTGATATCAGCATTGATATTTTTAAAGGAGATACTGATGTTTTGAAAGGAAATATCAATAAATGAAAGGAAATATCAATAAGATTATCGTTCCTAATATCAATATTTTAGATGTTTTTGACAATAGCTGCAGAAAATCGTTACATAAAAATCTGATCCGCAATGATAGAAAATAAGCAAATTAATGGAAAATTTGGTACCACATCCGAATTAGGAAGAAGTCTAGCACATTCCTACTATATGCTGACCGTGGATTGGTAAAGTTTTGATGGATCTATTAAAAAGCTGTAATAACGTATTTAGGTTGGAAGATAAATAATTTAATATTGCAAAAAGAAGAAGAAAAGGGGTAATTGCAGATAATCTGAAGTGGCAGATTGATGATGGTGATGAAATTAATAGATCAGGGCAAACTGCTTATTGTGTGTTGGGACACATTTAAGGTATTTATAAGAGGGATTTGTTAAAGTAAGGTGGCCTATTTTTTAAAAAAAAAACTCACAAAGGACTTTGCAATTGGAAAGGTCAGTGAACAAAATTGGAGAACTGGAAGAGTTGCATTAGAATAATCATAATTCATAAATAAAATAAAATTTAGAAATGGCCAGAAATAAGGTGAAAATAAGATCCTTCTTCAGGTGTTCATATCCAGTGCAAAGTCAACACATGAGGGGGACCTACATGGATAAGCCCACTATCTTCCCCCCATGCCACCATTCCAATTCCTCTCCATGAGTTGGAGAGCAAACATATGATGTGTGGAGCCTCCTATACTCATGGAGGTTCACTGCACATTTTAGAACCCAGATTTTCTATATTCTAAAAGGGGTGGGAGAAGGAAGTAAACCCAGGTCTTTCCAAGCACTCATGACCTGAACTTTTGAATGAGAGATGCCAGGGATTGAAGCTGGCACTTTCTGTATCTAAAACATGTGACCTCATCCCACCTCAGATCAGACTATTGACCAGGCACAGCAAGCTACGCTCCTAATATTTATACTGGGCCTGGCCAATTCAAAAGTTTCATACTACCTAGCAGTGTCAGCTTCGCTTGGGCTGGCCACGGACCTCGACGCGCGTCTTACCCCGGGGGGATTCTCCGTGCCCAGCGGCAAGGCAAGGCAAGGCAAACTTGGCCACCAGCAGGGGAGCAGCAACAGGCGCCCCGGAGGAACCCTGCACCGCCCCTTCAGGCGCAGAGCAAGGGCCAGCCAAGCCCCGACGGGCGCGGCCACCTCTGTGCCATTCCCGCCGCCCTGTCCGGCCAGCGCAAGTTGCCGATTAGACTGCCCGGGCAGCCCCTCGCCGGCCTCCATGCCGCTGCTGCCGCCCCCCAGGTTTCCGTGAAGGCGATGGAGGTGAGCCCAGCGGCTCCCAACGGCTCCGCGAACGCCTCCGCCGCCGACGGCAACCAGTTCGTGCAGCCGGCATGGCAGGTCACGCTGTGGGCCGTGGCGTACGCCCTCATTGTGCTGGTCTCGGTGGTGGGCAACCTGGTGGTGATGTGGATCATACTGGCCCACAAGCGGATGCGCACTGTCACCAACTATTTCCTGGTCAACCTGGCCTTCCCCGAAGCATCCATGGCAGCCTTCAACACCCTCGTCAACTTCACCTACGCCGTCCACAACGTGTGGTACTATGGCCTCTTCTACTGCCGCTTCCAGAACTTCTTCCCTGTGGCCGCTGTCTTCACCAGCATCTACTCCATGACGGCCATCGCCGTGGACAGGTAGAAGCAAAAAGGTGGAACATTCCATCACAGATCTCCTATACCATGCTGGTTTTGGTGTTGAGGACACAGCTGCAGGATAGGAAAAGATTAAATGGGCAGAACGTGGAACTGCCCTCGGTGCTAACCTGTCAGTCTGCATTTGGCCCGATGCCCCACCACAAGCCTAACAGGCCTTGATCCAAAGGGCTGCAAAACTAGTCCCACATGCCGACAGCAAGGGATGTTGTGTTTCTCAAGTTTTTTAAAAAAAATTGATTGTATATATTATGTTTGATGTACACCGCCCAGAGACCCTCGCTATGGGCGGTATAAAAATTGAATTAAATAAATAAATCAAAATATAGTTATTCACTAATAGGCAAAAAAATCTTACAGTTTAAGAACATACCTATAGCCAACAGATATTTCTATCAAACTTTAAAAAGCAGGGAAATTGGGCGGTTACAGTGAATGTACCAGGGGAGCAGGAGACCTGACCTCCTGTCTGAGATATTGTACTGGCCTACAAATTGGTAAAAATGCAAACACAATTTGGGTTGGTCTTTCACAGTCCAATCCACTTGCTGTGTAGCTTGGAAGAATTTGGTAACATGTGTCTCTGAGCATATGGTGAGTGGTGGCAACACCTGCCATCTCCAAAGATGGAGAATTATATTTTTGAATGTTTGTTGGTGTTCTTCTTTGCTTCTTTCCTGTGTTACTACTGTTTCTGCAAAGAATCTAACCTAGAAAACTATATTTCCCGCATTCATCCTAGAAATCTGTGTCAAATTTATTGTTATTAATTTCAAAGCCTTTATATTGGTCAATGTCATATGATGCTGAAGGCAGCCTTTTGTGTTTCAAACTGGAGGTTATGTTCTATTTCTGTTTTGGGTGCATTAACAATTGAATCTGAAACTGCAGTTTGATGTAAAATCAGACTGATTACAGTATGTTGCTACTTAAGCAATGACTCTAGCTGTTGGAAAAAACAAACTTGGCCTGCCCCAGATGCATGTTTTCAGCCTGTTATGCTTAAACCACTTCACTTAAAGAAAGGTGGGCATGGTCAATTAAAAACATAGAGCACACCTAGAAATTTGCTAGAATATATTTCACCTCTCACTGTTTTATCTTGTGCAAATTGAGACACTCCTCATGTCCATGGGAGACTATTCTGCAGAATAATTAGTACTATTATTCCACAATTGTTTTTTGGAGTTTTTCTAGTGTAAATTTTGCAAAGTTTTGCTGTTCTTCACATATTCACAGAAACAGAAGCAAAAGAAAATGATTTACTATAGGACATTTCACTAAATTTGCAAAGTAAACAATCATATTTAAAGTGACTTTTTGAACTATATCAATTATCTTGCTTCCTCCCTGCTCAAACAAGATCAGCAGAGCACATGTCTTGTTTCTGTTATTTGGGCTGATTGCAGGTGTTGCCACCTCTCTCCATATGCTCAGAGGCACATGTTACCAAATTTTTCCAAGCTACACTGGAAGTGGATTGGACTGTGAAAGACCAACCCAAATTGTGTTTGCATTTTTACCAATTTGTAGGGCAGTACAATATCTCAGAGAGGAGGTCAGGTTTCCTGGTCCCCTGGTGCATTTACTAGAGCAGCCCAATTTCCCTGCTTTTTAAAGTTTGATAGAAATATTTGTTGGCTATAGGTATGTTCTTAAACTGCAAGGTGTTTGTGTTTTTTTGCCTATTAGTGAATTTCTCTGCTTTTTAATCTGGGAGGTAGGAAATGGGATCCTTTGCAAGTTTGCTGAGAATGGATTGATCATTTGCATGCTTATTGAGTTCAGTAGTATTTATTCCTCTGCAATCATGCTTAGGATAGGTGAAACTGGCCACAGGGGGATAGTGAGGAGAGGAGGAGGAGGGACAGGGGGAGGAGAGCAGGTCAGAACGGGAGGGGAGGAGGAGGGCAGAAGGAGGGCAGGTTTGATCATTTTCATGCATATTGAGTTCAGTGGGATTTACTCCCATGCAATAATGCTTAGGATAGATGAAACTGACCATGGGAGAGGGAGGGAAGGACGGAGGGCTGGAGTGGGCAGGGGAGGAGGAAGAAGGAAGGGGGGAGGGAAGGAAGAAGGGAGGAGAAGGGGAGGAGAGGGGAAGGTGGGGAGGGGAAGGAGAGAGGGGGAAGAAGTGGGGGAGGGGAGGGGGGAGGGGGGAGGGGGGAGGGGGGAGGGGAGGGGAAAGGCAGGTCTGATCATTTGCATGCTTATTGTGTTCAATGGGATTTACTCCCATATAATCAAGCTTAGAATATCTAATAATAATAATAATAATAATAAAATTTTATTTCTAGGCCGCCTATCTGGCCGAATTAACGGCCACTCTAGGCGGCGTACATAGACTAAAATATAACATAGAGTAAAATATAACATATAATACAAAACAAAACCCCAGTAGTCTATAGACATCCCGAGCAGCAGGTTCACATACACACACACGGTCTCTGGCCCCTTCAGCAGTTGCTGCTTTTGTAGCTGGAGAGAGACAGGGCCCCGCCCTTCCAGGCCAGGTGGAAATCAGCCAGAAATGCAGGGAGCAGGTCTTGCAGAAACTCACACAGGTAGATGGTCTCTGGCCCCTTCAGCAGTTGCTGTTTTTGTAGCTGGAGAGAGACAGGGCCCCACCCTTCCAGGCCAGGTGGAAATTAGCCAGAAATGCAGGAAGCAGGTCTTGCAGAAACTCACACAGGTAGATGGTCTTTGGCCCCTTCAGCAGTTGCTGCTTTTGTAGCTGGAGAGAGACAGGGCCCCACCCATCCAGGCCAGGTGGAAATTAGCCAGAAATGCAGGGAGCAGGTCTTGCAGAAACTCACACAGGTAGATGGTCTCTGGCCCCTTCAGCAGTTGCTGCTTTTGTAGCTGGAGAGAGACAGGGCCCCGCCCTTCCAGGCCAGGTGGAAATCAGCCAGAAATGCAGGGAGCAGGTCTTGCAGAAACTCACACAGGTAGATGGTCTCTGGCCCCTTCAGCAGTTGCTGCTTTTGTAGCTGGAGAGAGACAGGGCCCCACCCTTCCAGGCCAGGTGGAAATTAGCCAGAAATGCAGGGAGCAGGTCTTGCAGAAACTCACACAGGTAGATGGTCTCTGGCCCCTTCAGCAGTTGCTGCTTTTGTAGCTGGAGAGAGACAGGGCCCCGCCCTTCCAGGCCAGGTGGAAATCAGCCAGAAATGCAGGGAGCAGGTCTTGCAGAAACTCACACAGGTAGATGGTCTCTGGCCCCTTCAGCAGTTGCTGCTTTTGTAGCTGGAGAGAGACAGGGCCCCACCCTTCCAGGCCAGGTGGAAATTAGCCAGAAATGCAGGGAGCAGTCTTGCAGAAACTCACACAGGTAGATGGTCTCTGGCCCCTTCAGCAGTTGCTGCTTTTGTAGCTGGAGAGAGACAGGGCCCCGCCCTTCCAGGCCAGGTGGAAATCAGCCAGAAATGCAGGGAGCAGGTCTTGCAGAAACTCACACAGGTAGATGGTCTCTGGCCCCTTCAGCAGTTGCTGCTTTTGTAGCTGGAGAGAGACAGGGCCCCACCCTTCCAGCCCAGGTGGAAATTAGCCAGAAATGCAGGGAGCAGGTCTTGCAGAAACTCACACAGGTAAATGGTCTAAAACTGACCATGGAGCAGAGGAGGGGGAGAAGACAGGAGAGGGAAGGAGGGGGAGGGATTGGAAGGGGAGGTGGAGGGAGCATCGAAGGAAGGAGGAGGGAAGGGGCAAAAGGGAGAGATAGGAGGGAGGAGGAGGGGAGGGCAGGTTTCATCATTTGAATGCTTTTTGAGTTAAGTGGGATTTACTCCTGTGTAATCATGGATAGGATAGATTAAACTGACCTGGGGGAAAGGGCAGGGAGGTGGGAGTAGGGGGATGGTGGAGAGAAAGGGAGGAAAGGTAGGAGTAGGGAAGAAGGGGAGGAGAGGGAGGAGGGAGGAGAATGGGTAGGCAGGCACTGGGCAGCAAGGAAGCCCCTTTCCTTTCCACAAGGAAAACTATCTGAACAGTGTCATTCTTTTTCAGTGTTTCCCCCACCTTTTTTTTTCTACAGCAGACACATGTAGGATTTATACCCAAATTTATACCAAAGCTGTCCCTGGCCACATCCACACCAGACCTTTATTCCATTGTAAGTAATGGCATCCCCCAAAGAATCCTGGGAAGTGTAGTTTGTGAAGGGTGCTGAGAGTTGCTAGAAGACACCCTATTCCCCTCACAGAGCTACAACCTTCAGAAGAGGGGCTGACTGTTAAACCACTCTGGCCACTGGAGCTCTGTCAGATGAATAGGAGTCTCCTAACAAGTCTCAGCACCCTTCACAATCTACACTTCCTAGGATTCTTTGGGGGAGCCATGACTGTCTAAAGTGGAATAAAGGTCTGGCGTGGATGTGGCCAACTGTTTAGCCAAGCCAAACAACTGTGAGTCTGGGTTTTAGAACACTGACAGTTCTTAATGAGCATGCCCAACACTCTAATAGGCTTCAATGTTAATTTTTAAAAAATTGATTAAAAATCAGCCAGATTTTTTTTAACTGTTACACTGCATAGAATCATAGAATAGTAGAGTTGGAAGGAGCCCATAAGGCCATCAAGACCAACCCCCTGCTCAATGCAGGAATCCAAATAAAAGCATTCCCCTACAGATGGCTGTCCAGCTGCCTCTTGAATGCCTCCAGTGTCGGAGAGCCCACTACCTCTCTAGGTAATTGATTCCATATCAGAAGCAGAAGGATATCATAGCAGAAGATGAGGGTCAGAGTATGGGGCAAGGTCAGTAACAGGATGACTGGTACTCAGTGAACATGGCTGATTTTTTAATTAATTTCAACAAATTAGGAGACTACTGACAGAAAAAAGTCCAACCGGGGTCTGGATTTCTCTCTCTCTTTTTACACTTTGAACTCTTGATTCTCTCTGACTCTTTTGTGTATTGCCATGAAAACTTAGAGGGTTGTTACGCAAGCGTTTCTGAGTTCAAGACTAAGTTTTGTAAGGTTTTGTTTTGAAATGAGCTTATGGGAGTCAGCAGAATGGCATGGGAGGTATTTTCAATTTAACATTGCGGAATGTGAAAAATCCATGCTGGCTACAGCATACAGCCACTCTTGTGGCTGTATAATATTGCAATACCCTTCTACACCTTAAGAGGGCTCTGAGGTCTGAACACAGCATGTCCACAGTAACTCCTTCAGCCAACCTGTATGTAGTCTTAGAGTCTTAGACCAAGAGTTTTCTGGTTTGAGTCCAATTCTGCTACAGACAGTATAGGCTGCAAACCAGAGCACAACCACACATATCCAGGTCTCATTCACGTTCAGGTCTCATTCATTGCCACTGTGTGCTATGTTGTTGCCACCTTAGCATATTTTACATGCACTTGTGACATTGCATAGCTTGTTTATAATTTATCTTCATTACCAGTTTAATCCCAGTAGACAGTGACAGGAAGTTGGGAAAAATAAACACACGTGTTACCTCTTTCAAAATCATTTAGAGAAAGGTCTTGATTGCCTTAGAAACTGGAACACATTTTTTTTGAAGTGCCATTTCTCTACTTTGCTCTCTCTCTCTCTCTCTCTCTCTCTCTCTCTCTCTCTCTCTCTTTCCCTCCCAATAAGCTTTGGAATTAAAAGTGCCCCAGGCCAGACTTTCATCTTGCTTTTTCTTCCACCGTGCAACAGTACAGCATTGCTGATGCCTGCAGAATCTTTTTTGGCTTGTCTGGAAAAGGTGGAGACAAATGCTTGGCTCAGTTGAGCAACAACCATTGGATGAATTTGTTGGCCGTCTTCTGGTTCCTTGACAGGGCTGTAGCCAGTAATTTTGTGGTGGTGGTGATAGAACCGAAGGGCACGGTGGGAGTTGAGCATCGTAAGCCAATGCAAAACAGAACAACAAGATGAAAGTTTCAAGTTGTTTAACCGATTGAACTTTTAATTGATTGAAGCCAAAATTAATTTGTGAGTGCCAGGCACTCACCAGTTTAGAGCAGGGCTACTTCTCATGAAAAAATTGGGTAGAGTGCTGCCTGCACCTAATTTTTCCTTATGTCTCCCCAAACTCTGAGGCTAGAGACTTAAGAGAAGGAAAGAAGGAAAGCTGAAAATTCTGTGTGTGTGTGTGGGGTGTGTGGTTCTGGAATGGTGAAAGGGACCATAGGTCAGTGGTAGAGAAGATGCTTTGCAGTAGCAGACGGCATGGTGGGGTGGGCCACTCATCTGACCTCTGGTCAATCACATGGCTGCTGCGTACTGGGGGGCAGAGGAGGACGGATGAGGTGGTGGCAAGATCAGTGCGGGGTAAATGCACCAACAGAGCCAATCTGGTACTCCTACCAGTGCATTGGCACCACATCAACCTCTCCGCCACCTCACCCCTTCTTTTGTACCTCCCGGGAAGCAGCAGTGATGCAACCAACTGGAGGTCAGGTGAGCAGCTGTGCCCCACCATGCCGTCTGCTACTGATGCTTTGCAAGCTGAAGATCCCAGGTTCAATCCCTGGCATCTCCAGTGAAAGGGTCAGGTAGCAGATGAGGGGGAAGACTGCTGCCTGAGATGCTGGGAGTCAAAGCAGACAATTCAGGTGAAGTGGGCAAATCCTCTGACTGTAAGACAGGCTCCTCTGTATGATACTGAGGAGGAGTAGCCTCCTGTGGCATGAGTGAAACTAGGGTTGCCTTCAGACTGTCAGTATTTTGCAGGGGGAATTGAAGCGCATACTGGAAATATAAATTTGTGCAATTAAAGTGGGTTAAAGTGCTTTGTTGCCCTGACATGACAAATCCACTTAAAAAAAAATATTATTTTTAAATCCAGACTTTTTCCAGTTAGGAAAAGGAGGGGGAAATTCACGGAAAAGTGTGAGATGAACAAATGACATACAACCATCACACGATTCAGGACGAACTCTCATTGTTATATAAACTTCACACACAGAGAAAAAAAAATCAGAACAAATACTCAATCAAGACCAGCCATACCCTAACCTCCGCGTAAGTTTGTGCAAGCAAATCAGGATGAATGTTGAATAAGCAGGTCATCTGGAGGAGCCCTAGGATTGCCACGTGCTCTTCCTTGCAGAGGGCACTTCTCTATTTGGAGCGCTGTCAGAGGACAGTCCTCTATTTGCAGGGGTGTCCAGTTCAAAGATCACCAGCCATTATCGGAAGGAAGACCAGGGGTTTGGAATCGCCCATCAACAAATAGTACCTGCACTAAGAAGGCACACAACTCACCTCATCCCAGTCTGGCCAGTATTGTATTTCTATTTAAATAATTATAATTGGCTTGTATCTAGTGGCAGTGCAGCTCTAAAAGTGCTGCCATAAATGCAACGTAAGGCATGAGTTGGTTTCAGCAATCGTGAATTAGCAACCCTCTGTGCCATGCTGTTACAGACAGTTTCCCAACCCTCAGGAAAAGCTTGGGGGGAGCACAGCAGGCATGGAAGGGATTGGCCAAAAAAAGAAGAAAGAAGCACTTCTGCTGGTGCAATGCTACCATTGGATATATAACCCAGTATTTCTACGTGTGCATCGATACAGATCAATTAGCATGGGCAAACTTCATGCAAATTTGTGTCCTCTTTTTTTTTCCCCTTTGGCGATCCATTGATAGCCACCCTCTGTGAAACTATGTCCCACATGCATCTCCTTCTTTGGCCAAGAAACACTCATGGGCTTTCTGTAATGTCGAAAACCATATGAACACCCTCACCCTGGGAGTGCCTGCAGTCCTGGTCCAATTGGAGTCAACAGCAAAATTCCCCATGATTTCAAATGGAGCAGGATCGAAGCCTCAGAAAACAATAGCTGCATTCAAAGATCTCCCGTGCCAGCTCAAATGAGCGAAACACTTCCACGGCCTCTATTGCAGTCTAATAAGTACAATTTTGCTAGCGATATGGTAATATGCAACAGCTTTCCCCCGGATGGCTGTGTTAAAACAAAGAAGTGGTTGTCAGCCTTTCGGAATCAGATGTTAATGATATTTCATGTCTTTGTTGAGTCTGTGGAAAGTAGCTACTGCACCTACAAGGGAAATGATTTCCATACCGTGCTCCTCCAGCCAAAGCCGTTTAGAATGGGAAAACTGGACAGCGTCCATATTCATGCTTCAGAAATGAGGTGTAAAGGAGGATTTCAAGACAGGACTGACGGAGCTGCCTTTTGCTTTCTTTCTCCTAAGTTAAAACGTAACATTGTGAGGAAGACCTTTAGCGAAGTGTATGTGTGTGTGCTGTTGTCAGTGTGTGTGTGTGGTGTTCTTCTTGATTTTTTTCACTCTTTTAAACATCTCCGAAGAAAGAATGTAATGTAAGCAAAACGTCAATGTGCTCTTGGCAAACAAGAGGGATTTTTTTTTACATCTCATGTATAGCTGGAAGTGCTCAGATCCAAAAGTAATACTTCTTTCCAAATCTGGAAGAAGGATTTTTTTTTTTCAAGAAGAGGGATGCCTGTGTGGTTGCAGGGAACAGCTGTCTACCACGACTCCGTAACAAGCCAAGTCAATTGCACGTCTTTTCTCATCCCCCCTTCTTCTGTGCTCAACTAGGTTACCTTCAAGGGGGCAGAGGGGAGGGAAAGAGGTTTTCTCGAATGTTATTGCTTCAGAAACTGCCTTTTGCGGCACTGTAACATGTCTTCACTTCTGCAAAGTATTTCTGTTTTCAGGAGAAGGTCTTAATACTAATTCAAACCTCTTCCAGAAAGGAAGGGCCCCTCTGGCTTGCATTCCAGCTGGTGGGGATTAACTTAGTGCTTCTACTGGATACATATCATTTTAATCTTAAGCCTTTAGACACTGTACAACATACTATTAAGTCTGGGACCAAATAAAATACGAAAAGGTCTGATTCACTTAGGGTTGTACACCCTGTGTGGGGAGAAAGCTAACATTTGTAAAGGAAGGCCTGCCAAAAATCACTTACATTTTCACCTTTCTTCTGCTTCCTGAATCCCACATCCCCCTTGTGTGCAAAAATCTCCATCAAAGACGCCCCCAGGAAATGAGGAAAATCAAAATACCACCCTCCGTGTCAACTTTTTGCCCATTCTAAGGAGCTATTTGTATCGATACACTCCAGAACTGTGTGGGGAAAAACAAACAAACAAAGCAAAGCAAATAAAATGGGGAAAAAGTGTCTAGCAGCAACATTCAGCCATAATATGAAAGACAACCAGTATCACAAAATGTGATTCTTCACCTGTGGTCCGTGGATGGGCTTCATGGAGTCTGCACACGCACACACAAATCAATTTTCAAGGCAAATTAAATAATTTTTATTTATTTATTTATTTATGGGGGCCCATAGCTTTCTTCCGTGACCCATAAAAGGTTAAAAACAAGCGTTCTGGAAAGTAGGAAGGGTGCTTTCCTAAGGCAGGAGAAAGACAATAATTTTGAAGACAGTTGAGGGCATAGGGATGGGGAGCGTCAGGCCTCAAGGCCAAATGCGGCCCACCTGGCCTCTCTATATGTCCTTGGGACTTCCCAGGCCATGCCCTCATCCCCAGGCTATAGCTCTCAATGGCCCTGCTCTGCACCATCCTTGAGTGCTTTTGCCTGGCTCATAATCTGCCCCTGGACTCTGATAATGCCTCTTGCTCGCCTGGATGGAGAAAGGGGAGGAGCATATACGTACACAGGACACCTCTGGCCTTTTGGGTGGCTATGAGTCACATCTGTTGTTCTGCTCCTCCTGTCACTGGCCTGAGCTTCCCAGGATTGGCCCACGAGGGAATATAGCTCTCAAGCTGAGAAAGGCTCCCCTCCCCCACTCTGCTTTACGCCATGCATAGTTTATACACCACTAGCATAGTCTCACTGACTCATTTTTCCCCAAACGAAAAAGTCCCAAAGGTCTTAAGAGGAGTTGCTCCAGCCCTCCTGATTATTTTGCTTGCCTCTGCACCTTTTCCAGCTCTAACATACCTTTTTTGAGATGGAGCAACCAGAAATGTACACAGGTTTCTAAGTCTGTGGTTGCATCATAGATTTGTATAGAGACATGGTGATATTAACAGTTTTATTTTTGAGTCCATCTTCCTCCCTTCGCCACAATAACAACCTTTTGGACCTCCCCGTTTCTTCACATTCTTTCACATGCACGTGGCTCCTGGAGGATCTCCAATTAATCTTACAATTTGGAGGACAATCCATGGCAAAGAGCTGTCGCTGTCACACTCTGCTTCTTAGGGACTTACCGGAATAATCTGGCTGGTCAATGTTGGAAACTAAATGGATCCTGGACCTGATCCAGCAGGGCTCTTCTGCTTGTTCTTAACCTTACATGTACAGTTCCTGGATGCAGTGACTATCCAGCGTATGGAACTATTTAAGGCTGGATTATTACCTTTTTCTCCTGCGCTTCTACTAACTGCCTGGACTAGTGGGACCTGCAACAAAATGCTGCAGCACAGAGTTTTCCTGTTCATTGTTCCAATCAGCCAGCCATGCCCTTGTCCACGATACTTCATTCCATTCCCGCTCCATTCCAGTTTTCTGTTCCTAATTCCAGCCACTGCAAACAGAACGCTGAGCCCTTTTGTGTCCCCCCCCTTAAGTTTTTTTGTATGTTTGCAAACCTCAGGATTTTGCTGAGTTTGCTGATTCCTCCCTCTTGTGTGTGGGTGGTGCTGTTTTGGCTACATAAACAACTGCATTGATGCCTGGACATCAGAAATAGAGGGAGTAGAATTCTATCTCCGCTGTCAGAGGCAGTATAACTCTGAATGCCAGTTGCTGGAAACCGCAGGAGGAGAGAGTACTTTTGCATTCAGGTTTCGCTTGTGGGTTCCCATAGACCTGTGGTTGGCCACTGTGAGAACCGGCTATTGGACTAGATGGACCATTGGCCTGATCCAGCAGGCTCTTCTTATGTTCCTATGAGTGATGAAGGCCTTCTCGTCCTTTTGGCTTCATCTTAAACTTGGAAAGGCTTTTCTTACTCAGTTATATCTTCTCTAAATGACACTATGGTAGCTTAAATTCTTATTCTAGTTGGTTGAAAGGTGTGAACTTTTGAAATGAATAACAATATTAGCTGTTTATTCCTTAAGGGTGTGTTCTCTGGCCATCATTCAGGCTTGTAGTCAGGAGGGGGCAAATGGGGGCACCACCACCCCGAGCTGTGCTTCATCCCTCACTAAGATTTTTTGGGGATGAAATTATCTTTTTAATTTGTGACATAACAGACAATGACAACCTCCATTTAAAGAATGATAGCTTGTTTTAAGAACAGGAATTATTTTAAGAATAGGACCCTCTGAAAAATTTAGTGAGCACGGCAGGGTCAGGGCACAACAAAAGCAACATCTGGAAGAGTCCCAAAACTCTGCTCACTCAAGACTTTCCCTGACTAAGGGTGGATTTTTCATGATCAAAATCACTCAGTGATCCTAAAAAAATAAACACTCCCCCCAAAACAGCCTGCATGACTCTTGAAAAGTTAATTAGAACTTTGCATTATGGCTACAGTTAGACTCTACCCCTTGGACTTTCCTTTGCTCTGCTTTTCAGTTTCAGTTTCAGTTGTGTTCTCTATCCAGCCAGCAATAAGAAAGGAAGTTTGCTTGCCTATAGTAAAAAGTAACCGTTTGTTAATTCTCCAGTTATTATCATGAGTAGAACAGGTTGTTGTCGTTATGTGCCTTCAAGTCGATTTCGACTTATGGCGACCATATGAATCAGCGACCTCCAATAGCATCTGTTATAAACCACCTTGTTCAGAGGATTGGGTGCTTATTCCTAAAGGGTGAAATACAGAGATAACTTAATCTGAAAAAATGGCTACCCTAAGTTACCTTTTACTCTTTTAAAACATTCACTGTAATCATAATCATAGTGGCTGTTTTTTCTTCTTTTTCTGGAGTACTTGATGGCAGAGGATGAAAACAGCCTTAGAGGAATGCAAATATTGCTGTATATATACTACAGTTAGCTAGCTGGATGGCTGGCTGGCCACCTAGGCTGTAACTCAGGCCTAATTTCTGGTTTTCCCAATATGTGCAGTTCAGTGTGAGGCCTTTTCAGGTTTCTGTACAGAAATACCAACCTAGCAACCAGTAAAAAAAATAAATTCCAATCACTTCCCACAATTAGTTTCCAATTGCTTAGTTAGTCTTTTATGTAGCAGCCACTTAAAAAGTTTTCCTTTGATGGTCCAACACAAAGGAAAATCTAAACTTCAGGAACAAGACTAGAAGCAAGGACTCTCAAGAGGAGTTAACAAGCACACCCTAAACTTGTAGTGTGGACAACTTTGTTTTTCAGGTGGAATTTAAAACTGAGATGCCTAATGCAGCATCAAAGGCAAGCTCAGGAGCTCACTGTCATTACCAAAGAAGTTCAGTTCATGAAGAATCAGAACACAGAGATAGACCACAGCTATAGGCAAAGCCGAGCTTTTGAGTCTGGTATTCCTGGGGATCTCTCAAAAAAGGGTGAGACAATTCAACAGATTAAACTTCATTCACGTAAGTCAACACACTCTCTTGATGGAGAAAAAGTGAAGTGAAGGTCACTGCCTTTCCCTTCCCCTGGCATGTCCTTCACATCCTCTCCACCAGGAAAGGGGAGGGATTGGCTGGCACTATGTGCCCCTCCCCCTCAAATACCCCACCTAACAAGGCAGGCAGGCTACAGGTCTGCCTCCATTAGATTGGATGCTCTGAGGTCACATGAGCTGGGTTGCCTAGGATCACCCACCTGAGTACTAAGAAGATGAGGACACCTCTGAGTTTTCATTCAAAGGGTGCAAATTAACTTTTGTTAACAATGATTGCAACCTTATGCACACTAACTGGGACCAAGCTTCCTTGATCTCCGTGGGACATACTTCCAGGTGAATAAATATGGATAGCATGAAACTGTAAATTTTGTGTGTGGTAGCTACGAGCTGGCTTTTGAATGCCAGCTTATGAATGAAGACATTGCGTTGTTTTGGAACTTTTCAGTAGAACAACATTGGTCATAAGCAGACATAGATTGAAAACACTTGCTGTTTACAGAGGTGGTGGCAGCACCTGGTATCCTGGCAGGACCTACCACTGCCACCTGGCCTGGGCTCCATTTGCACACACACACCCAGCCTGGTGTTCATGGAATTAGGTACACACAGTACCTGGCAGCTGGATCGAACTGCCATTTTAGGCAGTTTCTCTGGGGCACTGGGGCAAATTAAAATGGCAGCCACTGCTTAGAGCACTTCTGCTGCCTGCCAGTGCTGTCAGATCATCCCACCACAACTCACCAAGAGACAAGAGGCCATACAAGAGGGCAAATTGGCCAGGGCCACCTCAGACTTTGAGCCAAGCCTGTGTTTATAGCATAGGCTTGCTCGATCAGATCAGGTAGGAGGGAGGAACTCCAAGCCCTCTCTATGTGTCCCCGGGACTCTCCCCGTCCCCGGGACTCTCCCCTTCTCCCCAGGCTACACCCCTCACCAACCCTGATGCGCATTCTCCTTGAGTGCCTTTTTGCCTCTCTAGAATATGCCTTTGAACTCTGATAACATCGCTTCCTTCCTTCCAACGTTCGATGGAGGCTAGAGGTGTGCAAGTGTGGCTGCATACGCGCATCATATATTTAAAGCACATCCCCCTTCCAAAGAATCCTGTGAACTGTAGTTTGTTAAGGGTGCTGGGAATTATAGCTCTGTGAAGAGTGAACTACAGTTCTTAGGATTCTTGTGGGGTGCTTTAAATGCCTGGGGCATATGCAGCAGAAACTAGCTTACTATAAAAAGGCAAAATTTACATTCATTGCTCCACCCACTTTTGCTTTTGGCCTCGCTCACCACTGGCATGTGGCCCCCCAGCACATTGCCCAGTGGGGGAATGTGGGCCTCAGACTGAAAAAAGGTGCCCCACCCCTGGTGAAAAGCATTTTTTACTCATCACAACAAATCTCTTTGTCCTCTCATTAAACTCCTTGTTTTCAGGCTTCATATTTTGGCTCAAAATTGGGGAGAAGCCTTTTCGGCTCTGAAAAGTGAGGCACAGTCCCGTGGAGTTTTTAAAGTTGGTGGCCCTATAAGTGGCGGGTAAGCAAAATGCAGCTTTTGCAAACCAGAATTGTACGTATCTCACATCTGCTTCCCTGCAGAGGCGAAGCAAGATGAGAACCGGCCTGCTCTCCCATTCCACCACACCCTCCGTAGGTAGAGAAATCAATCACATCTGTTTTCAGCTGTCATCAAAGCTGTAGAGGAGACAGCCGCAGTCAAAGACAGTCTTCTGTTTGACACAGATGGTGGAGGAGCTGGGTGGGGGGGAGAGATACACAATCCAAGGGCTGCCTGGCGCTGCCATGATTTCAGAGCCCGTTCTTTTGCGTTTCCCTGTTGTTTCCAGTGACTCTGAACGAGATATTTGGAATGAAATATCTGACAGGCCACAGATAACTACGCTTCACCACTTTTTGATAAATCAGGGATGCTCAATCATAATGTAGTTTGTTGACCAGTGTGATTTATGTGGATGCTACTGGAGAGAGAAGACATATATAGACAGAGTCATTGGACACTTGTTCTGATATGAGAGTCACAAGACATGACCACACACAGGTTTGAATGCTGTTAGACACATTTAGCCAAAAGCAATGTTACTCTATTCCTGTCAAGGGGGGAAATTAAGCTTCTTTTTCTCTCTCTGTGGAGCCTCGATACTTTTAAAATCCCACTTAGAAATCCAGTGCTCTGCTCCTCTCAGCCATCTCTGTAGCTATATAGTTCTCTAGGCCAACCTCCACCAACCTAGTGTCCATGCGGGCTCAAAACTGATGGGAGTTGTAGTCCAAAACATCTGAATATATAGACAAGCTTTACATAGTCAGCAAAAAAAGTTCAAGTTTTTATGTATTGCTTTTTATTTTCTAATGCAATATGGTTATGAATTATAGTTTTGGAGAAACTTTTCAAAGGTAATACACTTTGAAGAAAAGAAAAATAGGACCAGGTTAGCAAAGGCTGATTTGGTTTTCAAATGTTCTTTAGGACCTGCTCCTCTGACCTCCTGGGCAAAGGCAAAAACTGAATCAGGCCAGTGCAAGGGACCTAATGCCATGAACTGCTGGTAGAGACATCATGCTGGCATAGCAAGACAATGAGGCTGTTGTCGCTGCAGCAACTGAGGATGGTTCTGGTGTATCTGTGCTGTGCTTAAAGTTTGCATTAGTCAGACGTGGGCAGAGGTGGCATAGCGGGGACCCACAAGAAGTAGCACAAAACATGGTGAAGGCTGTTCACATCAATTTGTGAAATGAAGGGAGAAAATCTAATGTGGAGGATTTGGATATTAACCATGCTACTTAAGTGGAACCTGCATGTTCAGCAGCAGTTTACCTCTGAGCTCCACTAACAGCTGGGGTAAAAAAAAATGGCTGCCTTCATATTCTTTTGAGATTTCTACTGGAAATTCTCTTGTTTACTACTGGAAACAAAATGTTGGACAAGGTGGTGTTTGATCTGATCTAGCAAGACACAGTTACTTATTATTCGAAGCATTTATACTCTGCTCTTCAGCCAGAAAACTCCCAGAGCAGCTTACAAATCAATAAAAATGACACAGTTCTTGTATTTGGGTGTACAGTGTAAAATACACAACATTAAAGAAAAAAAGGATGGGGAGGGAAGAGGGAAAGTAGCAACCTCACGAACCAAATCCAAAAACAAGCTGCTCACTGTTCAAAAAACAGGTCTTGGTGACCCCAGAAGTGGTGATGAGGAACACAATGGCAGTGGCTGCAATGATACCAGACATTGTTGACCTTCAAGGCAGGGTCTTGGTCTTTTGGGGCCTAGCTTAAATCTTCCAGCTACTGAGCTAGGTCATCCCATCACAGCAGGCAGACTCATGGGGGCCCAGTAAATACCATCAACCCCAGAGTAGGTAGTTGTGCTGCTCTCCCTCACAGGGCAGGTGGAGCTGCCAGCCTCTCTGAGGGGAGGAGTGGGGTGAGAGGCATCGAAAGAGGTGAGCCTCAAACTGGCCTTGAAGATGAAAGTTCATCTTGCAGCACAATAAATATCATGAAAAGCCCAATACGTACACACAGATATGATGACATAATATAAGGTTAACCAGTAGAGGGAGCACTGTTTACAGACAAGCTTTACACAGTCAGCATTTTTAATTCTATTGTTTTTTACTTTCAAATGTTAAGGGTGATGGGCATTGTTGGGAGACCCCTGTTCCCCTCACAGAGCTACAGTTCTCAGAGTGATTTAACAATCAATCCCTCTTCCCAGGGAACTCTGGGAATTGTAGTCCTCAGTATCCTTAATGAACTACGGTTCCCAGGATTCTTTGAAGGAAACCATAATTGTTTAAAGTGCAATAATAGAGCAGATGGGGCCTGAGAGTAGGGTTGCCAGGTTCCTGGCCTGAGACTGATCCTGTACCTTTAGGAGAAGAGAAAGTCAGCCAAGTGCACGTGTTCTTGCAACACTGTAATGAGAAAAACCACAAGGTGGAATTCTCCCTTCCCCCTGCACAACTTTTAAAGATACAGAAGACCTCTTGGTTGTGAGGCCCATTTTCAGTCGCAGTGCCCCATTGCTTGAATTCTCTCCCTGGGAAGCTTGCCTGGTACCTTCACTGCTACTTTTTTTTTGTATTAGCTTAAAACATTTGGGATTCTCTTGGACATTGCAACGTGTCTTTTTAAAGGCATTTTTGATCTGATATTTAATGGTGCTGTGTTTGATGTTTTAACTATATCTTTGAACTGAATTTTTAATCAATTTATTTGTAAACTCTTTTACGAACAATTTCTTTCTAATTTTTTTTCTAAACAATTTATTTGTAAATTTATTTGTAATTTGTAAACTATTTGGGCTCCTGCTAGGAGGAAGAGTGTGATATAAATCAAATAATAAATAAATAAATAATAAACCACTCTGACAATTGATGTTGAAGGCCGGTGTCGAAATCCCACGAATGAATGAATGAATGAGGCCGGCAGGCATGGTGGCTATACTGCCTGTGAACACAGAATTTCCATTTAGCTGATATGGGAAGGAGTGGCAGCACCTCCAGGTTTTGGAGAGCCTCTGAGCAAGACAACCTCCAGGGACCCCCTCCCGCAATGAGTCTTACTCCTTGCTGCCATTAGCAGATGTTGTTCTCCTTTCTCCTTGCTTGCTTGCCAGGCAGAGGGTCAATGAGCAAGCAAGCAACAGCATCTCCTGATCCTCTTTTGTCTACTGTTCCACCATTAAAAGGGCCAGAGTGGAAAGCAGGTTAACAAGCAGGTTGCAACGGTGAATTAGGAGCATGTGCGTAGTCCTAGATCCATTGTCATCACTGGAGGACAAGGTGTCTTCAATGGCTAGGAGTGCCTTTTACCATGTTCAGCTGATGACAGCTATGGCTGTTCCTAGATGGGGATTAGTTTCCCCCAGTGGCTTCATTACTGTAATCTACTGTATTTGGGGCTGTGTTAGTCTGAAGGCTACAGCTGGTGCAGGCTGCTTACTGGAGCAGGCTTCTGCCTTCAGGTAACATCTTTGCTGAGGGAGCTGCACTGGCTTCCAATATGCTACCAGACCAAGTTTAAGGTTTTGTTGCTCTGTTGTATATCAACTTGGAGCCAGGATACTTGAAGGGTCAATTTGCCTCCTATGTACCTTTTTGATTGCTGATTCTCCCGGTAATGCCTAGGGGGTCTCTGAGGTCCATTCCGGAGTGACCCAAAGAGGACATTCAGCATCACAACAGCCACTTTGTAGAATTCCCTCCCAGGACATATCAGACAGGCAATGACTATGTTAAGTTTTCAATGTCAGTTTAAGCCCTTTCTTTTTGGACAAGCCTGCCCAGAGGGGTTATTCCAGCCTTGTCCATTGCCAAATTTCTTGAATTTTACTACTGTGTTATATTGTTTTTATTCTTTGCTGCTGTTTTTAAGAATGATTTTCTTTTCTTTCTGTACATTGCTTTGCCATTTCTAATATGGAGTGATTAATAAATTCTACAAATAAATAAAATAATGAAAGAACATGAGCAGATCCAGGGGACTCTTGTTGGTGCACTGCCTGCTGAGCTGCAGGTCCGTGCCAAGCCTTGATGCCGACTAATAATGCTTGCCTTAAAGGGTGCCAAATCCCGGACCCAGGAATGTGCTAGAATTGTGCCCAATTTGGATTTCGTACTGAATTTTCCATTAACTTGCTCATTCTCTATCATTGCAGATCAGATTTTTATGTAGCGATTTTCTGCTACTATTTTTGTAAACAACTTTTTTTAAAAAATCTGCCTCTAAAATATTGATATTAAGAATGATGTATTTCCTTTCAAAATATAGACATTTCCTTTCAAAATATCAATAGTAATAGCAATATTTTTGTGAGTGGAGAAAATGGATCTGTTAAAGCAGCAGCTAGTGGACAAAAATTGAATTCGAACAGAAATCAGCTCTAGGTTGACAGAATGCTTTTGAACCAGCACCAGCCAATGGATCCCATCCCTACCTGGATCAGGAGAGGCAGCTGAGGCACTTTTGTGAAGCTAGCATTCTGGCAGTGGCATTGCTGTTACTTATTGGGATGGTTCAGGGATGAGACAGGGCAAGAGCAAGGTCAGGGCAGGTTGGGTGCACCAGCAGAAGTGCTAGATTGGGATGGAACAATCTGTCGATTTTGACTTATAAAGCGTCTCATTTTTCCTATCTGAAATTCTCTATATTTCTGCAGGAAATTCTTCGGTAGTTTAGTGTGCATTTCTTTTAATAAACACATTTTTGTATGCAGTTTTGACAAATGTACACTTTTTTTGCAAATAATTTCTCCTAATATAATGCATGTTTGTATGGTGTTTTCACTAATATATGTATTTATATGCACACTTCCCCCTGATCTATGCATTTTTGTAAATGGTGTTTAGTTGGAGAAACACACTGCAAAATTCAAATGAGTGTGAATTACAAAGGATGGCTGAGTTTTGCTTCTCACATTGTTTATTGTTTGAATTTGATAGATTCAGCTTTGAATGTAAACTGAATCGGATTTCTCCTCCATTGTTAATCCTCCCTGCTACCCTGCCCTGTCCCAGTAAGTGGCAGTGCCGCTGCTCCTGGGAGGTTGGTGCTGTGGTGCTACCCTGGACTTCTACAATGGAACTTTGTGTCATGGGAAAGTGCCATCATACAGCAACTCCCATGCCATCAAAGTAGTGTTAGAAAAGATCCTTAGAGTTCTGCTGGACTGGAGTCCCTCCTTCATTTAGACTACAGCCCTGTATGTGTTGCGTTTCATTCAAGTTGTTTAGCATCTAGCAACGAGGGCAGTGCAAATGAGAGGATGTTCTTCCACGGAGTGGCATCTGCAGTTTGTTTTTAACTGTTTTTTTATTATATGTTTTAAAATTGTTGTAACCTGCCCTGGGACTTTTGGGTAAAGGATAGGCAACAACAACAACAACACACAACATTTGTTTTTTCACCCCATAAGTATTCTTTCTCAAATGGATGTTCATCATTCCCTGCAAGTCCTGGGCAACTATGTTCCCTCCTGCAATCTGCTACAGAAGGCCAGAAAACAAATGACAAAATGTCCTGCTCAGTATTTTTACGATTATCTATCTCCCACGTGTGCTTTATGTTTTCAATATAAAAACATCAAATGGGTATGGATTGTATTGAATGCTCAGAGTAGACTGATTGAAACTGATGAACCACCATAGGCCCATTAATTTCAATAGGTCTACTCTAGGGAAGGAAAGATCTATCAATTTCAGTTCTCTCTGTTTCTCATTTTTCTAATTTAAATTCAGTTCACCACATTTCTACGTAATTCGCATTTTTTTTAAAAAAAATTCTCATGAAAATTCTCCAGCGTTTTAGTGCAAATTTCTCCTAATTTGTAGGCAGTTTTGACTAATGTACACATTTTGCAAGCCATTTCCCATCACATATAATGCATTTGTGCACGTTGTTTTCATTCATATATTCATTTTTATGTACACTTCCCCTAATATATGAAGTTTTGATTAACACACACATTTCTGCAAGCAAATATAATGCATTTTATGTGTTATTTTCATCAATATATCCTTTCATGCACACTTTCCGTTAATATATGCTTTTTTGTCAACATTGTTTGGTTGGTGAACTGCATTACAAAATTCAAAAAAGTCCCAGGCTATGGTCTGAAGGCACATGAGGTGAAGCTAAGCAGAGTCAGGTCTGGTCAGTCCCTGGATGGGAGACTGCCGGGGAACCATATGTAAACTGCCTTGAGTTTCTATCATGAAAAGAAAGGCGAGGTATAAATATAATAAATAAGTGTGAATTTTGAAGGATGGCCGTGTTTTGGTTCTCCTGTTTTTTCAGCAAGTGCAAATTTGATAGATTTGGCTTGAAATGTGAACTGAATGATCACAAGCTGAATATGAGCCAACAGTGTGATGTTGCTGCAAAAAAGGCAAATGCTATTTTAGTCTGGATTCGCAGAAGTATAGTTTCCAAATTGTGTGAAGTATTGGTTCCCTCTATTCAGCACTGGTTAGGCCTCATCTTGGGAACTGTGTCCAGCAGCGGCGTCACTAGCGGGAATGCGGGGGGGTGTGGACCTCCGGCACATGCCCTCCCAGGTGCATGGATGGGGTGGCTAGCCTTGTGTGCACGCACACGTGCGCGCACTCACCACACTCCAGGCTGACGGTGGAAGGCCCGTCCTGGCTTCACTGCCAGTGAGCGGGCATCTGCTTTTGGTCTTGCCCGCCCGCCTCCGAGGAGGATTTGGCTGCTCCGACGCCGACCCGGAGAGCTTCTCGGCTCCTTTGCCAGGCAACGGCATGGGGCAGGGCGGCTCTGGGTGTCACCCCCCTCATGGTGTCACCTGGGTGCAGTCCGCACCCTCCGCACCCCGGTAGTGACGCCCCTGGTGTCCAGTTCTGTACACCACACTTTAAGAAGGATGCAGACAAACTGGAACAGATTCAGAAGAGGGCAACAAGAATGATCAGGGGTCTGGAAACAAAGCCCTATGAGGAGAGACTGAAAGAACTGGGCATGTCTGTCTATCTATCTGTCTATCTCTCTGTCTGTCTGTCTGTGTGTCATTTATTATTTGATTTATATCCTGCCCTTCCTCCCAGCCCACTCTAGGATGCACACCTTAAAGTGGTGAGAGGGTTTGAGAGGGTTTAAGAAGATGAGAGCAATGCTGTCAGGAGTCTAGACCAAGAGGCTAGACTCCTAGCAGGGGCACCCATGGCGGAATGGTCAAAGCTGAGACACCAGACTAAGATGCATCCAAACTCAGAGGAAGGCAATGGTAAACCACCTCTGAATACCTCTTACCATGCAAACCCTATGAACAGAGCATCCAAAACGCAACACGAGATAGTGCTGGAAGATGAGACCCCCAGGTCAGAAGGCACTCACCGAGCTACTGGGGAAGGACAAAGGACAAGTACGAACAGCGCTGTGACTAATGATGCAGCTACGTCAAACCCGAAAGGAAGCCCAGAGGCTGATGTGCACATGTGCAAAAGGAGAGTCTGGAGTTGTACAACGTACACAATAGGAACATGGAACGTGAGAAGCATGAACCAGGGAAAGTTAGAAATTGTCAAGCAGGAAATGGAACCTATCAACATTACAATACTTGGCGTGAGAGAATTAAAATGGACAGGAATGGGACATTTTCAATCAGGCAACTACAAAATATTTTATGCAGGAAATGAGAAATTAAGAAATGGGGTTGCTTTAATAGTGAGAAGTGATGTAGCAAAAGCAATTAGGAGCTGCAATGCAAGGTCTGAGAGAGTGATATCAATGAGATTAAACGGGAAACCTATTAACATAACCATCATCCAAGTCTACGCTCCAACTTCAAACGCAGAAGAAGAATTGGAGAGATTTTACACAGAAGTACAGGAAGAAATTGATCACACACCAAAACAGGATGTGCTGATAATCATGGGAGACTGGTATGCAAAAGTAGTCTGGGGGTGCTCCTGGATCCATCTTTGTCGCTAGAGGCCCAGGTGATCTCTGTGGCTAGGAGTGCCTTTTACCAGCTTTGGCTGGTAAGACAGCTGTGTCTGTTTCTGGACCGGGATAGCCTGACCACTGTTGTCCACGCACTGGTAACCTCTACGCTGGATTACTATAATGCGCTCTATGTGGGGCTGCCTTTGAGGTTGGTCCGGAAGCTGCAGCTAGTGCAAAATGCAGCGGCAAGACTGCTCACTGGGGCAGGGTATCGCCAACATGTCACCCTGCTGCTGAAAGAACTGCACTGGCTGCCCATTTGCTACCGGGCCAAGTTCAAGGTTCTAGTTTTGGTGTACAAAGCCCTATACAGCTTGGGACCAGGATACCTGAAAGACTGTCTTACCCCTTATATACCCAGCCGATTACTGCGCTCTGCAGGTGAGGGCCTCTTGCAGATACCATCTTATCAGGAGGTTCATTCCGTACAATATAGGAAATGGACCTTTAGTGTGGCGACACCTACCCTGTGGAATTCCCTCCCCTTAAATATTAGGCAGGCACCAACTCTGTTATCTTTTCGGCGCCTTTTGAAGACTTTCCTCTTCCAACAAGCCTTTTAAGTTGAGACCTATTCCAGTCTGGGTCTGTGTTAGAATTGCTTTTAATATGTCTTTTAATATCTTTAACCCTTTTTAAAAATGTTTTTAACATTGTTTTGTTTTAATGTATTTTAAGGTCCTTTTATGATGTTTTAAAGTGTTTTTAGTGTTTCTGTTTGCCGCCCTGGGCTCCTGCTGGAAGGAAGGAAGGGGTATAAATAAATAAATAAATAAAAGTAGGGAACAGAGAAGAACTAGGAATTATGGGGAAATAGGCCTTAGAAGACAGAAATGAAGCAGGAGAAAGACTTATTGAATTCTGTGAAGCCAACAATTTGTTTCTTGTGAACGCATTTTTTGAGCAACCAAAAAGATGACTGTGCACGTGGATATCACCAAATGGTCAATATAGAAATCAAATTGATTATACAATTGGTAACAGAAGATGGAGAAGTTCCATACTTTCTGCAAAAACAAGACCAGGAACAGACTGCAGTACAGATCATGAACTGGTCATATTGAAAATCAGAGTAAAGTTAAAGAACAACAAAACAATCATAATGCCAAAATACAATTTAAATACCATCCCAGAAGAATATAAAGATCAAATAAGAAACAGGTTTGAGGTTTTAAACTTAGTTGACAGAGAACTAGAAGAACTATGGAGTGAAGTCAGAGACATCATCAGGGAAGAATGCAAAAAGACAATACCCCTAGTTAAAAAGAGAGAAAGACCTCAGTGGATGACTGAAGAAACTCTTAAATTGGTTAAAGAGAGAAAGAAAGCAAAAGCAAAAGGAGATAGAAACATAGTCAGAACCCTAAATGCAACAATACAGGGACTAGTACGTAGGGACAAAGGGAACTATTACAATAGCTACTGTATAGAAATAGAAGAGGACAACAAAAAGGGAAAACAAGAGCCCTATTCCAAAAGATTAGAGAAATGAAAGGGACATTTAAACCAAGAGTAGGGATGTTGAATAATCAATAAGGGAATACACTGACTGACCAAGATGAAATAAAAGGCAGATGGAAGCACTGAAGAACTCTGTAAATGAGATGCAAGGATGACAGATTCATACATGGAGGAACTATATGATGAAGATCCTGAAATTTTAGAATGTGAGGTGTAAGCTGAGGTGAGGTGTAATACTTGGAAGAAACACATCACCAGGAAGAGATGGCATACCAATAGAGTTGCTATAAACTACTGAGACTGAATCTGTCCAAATTTTGACAAAAATTTGTCAACAAATATGGAAAACTAAACAATGGCCCACAGACTGGAAGCGTTCCATATACATCCCAATGCTAAAGAAAGAGGATCCCAGGGATTGCAGTAATTTTTGAACTACTGCCTTAATATCCCATGCAAGTAAAGTAATGCACAAGATTCTACAACAAAGGCGAGAAATGCCAGATGTCCAAGTGGGATTTAGAAAGGGAAGAGGCACCAGAGATCATATCACAAACATACTTTGGATAATGGAATGGAGCAAGGAATTTCAAAAGAAAATCACCCAGTGCTTTGTAGATTACAGCAAAGCCTTTAATTGTGTAGATCATGAAAAACTATGGAATGCTTTAAAAGAAATGGGGGTGCCATAGCATCTGATGGTCCTCATGCACAACCTATACTCTGGACAAGAGGCTACTGTAAGAACAGAATATGGAGAAACCAATTGGTTCCCCATTGGAAAGAGTGTGAGACAGGGGTGTATTTTATCACCCTATATGTTTAATCTATATGCAGAACATATCATACGGAAAGTGGGATTGGACCAAGATGAAGGAGGTGTGAAAATTGGAGGGAGAAATATCAATAATTTCATATATGCAGATGATAGCATACTACTAGCACAAACCAGTAACGATTTGAAACGAATACTGTTGAAAGTTAAAGAGGAAAGCACAAAAGCAGGATTACAGCTGAACATCAAAAAGACTAAAGTAATGACAACAGAAGATTTATGTAACTTTAAAGTTGACAATGAGGACATTGAACTTGTCAAGGATTATCAATGCTTTGGCACAGTCATTAACCAAAATGCAGACAATAGTCAAGAAATCAGAAGAAGGCTAGGACTGGCGAGGGCAGCTGTGAGAGAACTGGAAAAGCTCCTCAAATGCAAAGATGTATCACTGAACACTAAAGTGAGGATCATTCAGACCATGGTATTCCCGATCTCTATGTATGGATGTGAAAGTTGGACAGTGAAAAAAGCGGATAAGAGAAAAATCAACTCATTTGAAATGTGGTGTTGGAGGAGAGCTTTGCGGATACCATGGACCGCAAAAAAGACAAATGATTGAGTGTCAGAGCAAATTAAACCAGAACTATCACTAGAAGCTAAAATGATGAAACTGAGGTTATCATATGTTGGACACATCATGAGAAGACCTGATTCACTAGAAAATACAATAATGCTGGGAAAAAGAGAAGGGAGTAGAAAATGAGGAAGACCAAACAAGAGATGGATTGATTCCATAAAGGAGTCACAAACCTGAACTTACAAGATCTGAACAGGGTGGTTCATGACAGATGCTACTGTAGGTCGCTGATTCATAGGGTCGCCATAAGTTGTGATCGACTTGAAGGCACATAACAACAACAACAAACTTCCTCCCAGCAGGAGCCCAGGGCCGCAAGCAAAAGCACTAAAAACACTTCAATACATCATAAAAAGAGACTTTATACATTAAAAGAAAACATCTTTAAAAACATTTTTTTTAAAGTTTTCAAGACATCTTAAATAAAAAGGTTAAAATGTATTGTTAAAAAGAGAAAAGGTTTAAAAAACTATTAAAAAGCAATTCCAACACAGAAGCAGACTGGGATAAGGTCTCAACTGAAAAGGCTTGTTGAAAAAGGGAGGTCTTCGGTAAGCACTTAAAAGATAACAGAGATGTTGCTTGTCTAATATGTTTAGCCTTAAGAAGAGAAGACTGTGGGGAGATTTGATAGCACTGTTCAAGTATTTGAAAGATTGCCATATAGAGGAGGTCCAGGATCTCTTCTCGATCATTCCAGAGTACAGGACATGGAATAATGAGCTCAAGTTACAGGAAGCCAGATTTCAACTGAACATCAGGAAAAAATTCCTAACTGTCAAAGCAGTATGATAATGCAACCAATTACCTTGGGAGTTGGTGGGCTCTCCAACATTGGAGGCCTTCAAGAGGCAGCTGGACAGCCACCTGTTGGGTATGCTTTAATTTGAATATCTGCATTGCGCAGGAGGTTAGGCTTGAAGGCCTAATAGGCCCCTTCCAACTCTATTATTCTAAAATTGTGCCTTGAAGTTATAAATTATTATGATTTCCTAGTCTGCTCTGAGTAAAACATAGTTGGCTACAACCCTAGACAGATATATATCCCCCTAAAACATAGTTGGATATATATATATATATATATATATATATATATATATATGTAACAACTTGTTGAAAATGCTATTAACTTTTTAAAAAATGAACTAAAATATTAGTAACAGTTTAAAGCCCAAGTTGGCTCTTTTAGAGTAGTTCTGTATACTTAGTGGGGCTACTCTGATTTGTCTAGAAATCTAAAATCCATGTTGTCTTGGCCAGTGATGAGGTGTTGAAGCCCAACAGCATCTGGAGTGCTACAGGTTCCCTACCCCTGCCTCAGAAGAAATGTAATACCGTCAGCCAATCAAAGTTGAGCGAATGGCTGTCTGGATACAAGCACTAGTGGGAGAGTGCAAGGGTGGAGGTGTCACAGATGCTACAGGAAATGAATGCAGTCCTCCAGCAGGTGGCACTCTTCTCTCATACTGCAGAAGCTCAGTTTACCCTGGTGCTGTACAAGCCGCAATAGCACCTTTTGGGAGAAATTATATACTTGGACCTTGTGGGAGGGACTCTTTGACACCTCCCCACACCACCACTGACCCAGTTTTGATACTGGCATTGGGAGGTGCCACAGCATTGGCTGCTCTGAGTGGGCTGGGCCATCCCATCTGATCCCAATGGTCAGGTCTGAGCAACACTCTTGCAGCTGCCATGCTGTGGCTGGGAGAGGGGCAAGAAAGAGGGACATTTGGACTATGGCACCTCAGTTGTGGGAAAGCCTCCTAATGGAGGTTTGTCTGCTTCCTCCATCCCTTCTTACTTTCCTTGCTTGCTTTTAAGTGGGCTCTTAAAACTTGTTTTAGAGGGCATTTTAAATTAGAATCCCTACTAATATTTGTGCTTGATGTATAGTAGAGACAAGGGAGACATTTGATTTAGTTTGCATTTAAAGCAGAATTTATCAAATTTGTACTTTCCAAAACTATAGGAAAACTGAAACACAGCATTCTTCAAAATTTGCACTTATTTGAATTTTGCAGTGCAGCTCTTCAACCGACCAGTGTTTACAAAAATCCATATATTTGGGGAAAATATGCATAAAATGACTATTAGTGAAATTAACATACAAAAATGCTTTCTGTTATGACAAATTGCTTGCATAAACATCTAGGTCAGTCAAAACTGCATACAAAAATGTGTTTAGTAGGAGAAAATCACACTAAAATGCTGAAGAAGTTTTCATGAGATTTTTTTTAAACAAATTGCTGCAGAAATGTGGAGAACTGAATTTAAGATTGAAAAAATGAGAAACTGAGAGAACTGAAATTGACAGATCTTTCCATCCCTAATGTACTGTGCGGATGTACAGTATGTTTCATTGTACTGTTTTTGATGTGGCTTTCTAGCTATAGGCAGATATCCAACAGGGGGTACTTGTAGTGGTGAGTGGGCTTGTGTGTTGCAGTGAACCCTGTGAGCGATGCCGTCGGGAGTCATGTACTCCCAGCAGGGTCACCCATGGCGGTAATGTCAAGGGAGAGGAACCAGACAAAGAACGATCCAAGAAAGTCCTCAACGGCAGAACAGGCGGAGGATAACAATGTGTACATTACAACGGCTGTGAAGGCGGATGAAGGCTGCAGCAGATAAAAGACTACCAATCGTTGTGGTATCCATGCCATTGGATCAAAGCCTTTTTCTGTCAAAATTGTGTGTTGATCGTTGTGCTCCGATCTCCCCACATAAAACAAATTCACACACAGGCATCCACCAAGCAAACTAAACCAAACCAAAAGTCCCATGGCGATCGGTGAATGGTGACGCGGGCAGGACTGTGAAATCCGGAAGCCCCTAGTCATGAACCATCTTCCATCTGGAAACCTATGTCCTCACTGTGGGAGGCTGTGTGGATCCAGAACTGGCCTCCACAGTCACTTACGGACCCACTGTTAAAGTCCTTATGTTGGAAGACAATCTTACTCGGCCATGAGTGATCGCCAATGCACTTCCACTGTCGCTATGTTCAGGTGGGTTTCAATCATACACCAGCAAACTTGGGTTGCACAATTAAAGTGGATTTGGAGCTCTTGCACAATAAACCTGCTCCGCCCCACAAAAAGGCTTTATGCTGTCTAACCTTCTCGCAAACCTTGTGCAAACTAATCAGGATGAATGCTCAATAAACAGACCACCTGGCAACAATCTAAGACTAAGGAGTTTTAGCTGCATTCAGCTAAGTCCTACTCAGAGCAGACCTACTGAAATTAATAAACTCAGGTTAATAATGTCTATTAACTTTGATGGGTCTGAGTAGGCCTAGCATTTAATACCACCCACAGAATAGATCTTGACTAACACTGAATATCCCCCATAGTTTTTAGAATTATATTTTAGCTTGCACGTGCCTCTGTCTCCCATACTACCCTGAGTATGCCTCTGGCACAGATATAAACACCTAAATAAATAAATAAAAGAAATGCTGTCTGGGTAATGTGAGCATGCAGCCTTAGCCAGTATCAGAGCAGGACATCAGAGTCTTTCATTATAAATAGGTGTGTTTTTTAAACCATGTATTCATACCTGCCAATGGATAATAATACAAAAGGAGATTTCTTAAGCATCCTAATTATTAGAAAGAAAGGCCCAGTCATCAGCTAGAGCAAGAGAAGGAGGTGGTTGTGTTGGGGGGGGGAACCTGCTCAGAATTTAGGAAGGGGTATGTTCAGATGGGACAGAAAGGCTGGATGGTGGTGCAGAGGAGAAGAAGAAGGGGTGAATTTCACATTTAATCATAGTGATCCAAAATAGCTGGCTAAATCTCCAGCTGCCCTAGTGTACATAGATACTTATATGCTGAATCATCTCTCCTTCAATTATATAGATAGGTATATTTGGAAAGTATATTTATTTTTGCTCGGTGACACACGAAGCATCTGAAACAGAGCTGTTTATGTAGCATGTCAAACTGTGCCCTTTGAAGGCTAATTTTTGAAAAGCCGCCCTGGAACCTGTAGAGAATTTCTGCTGTTGATTTTACCATACAAACTGCCGCTCTGCTCAATGGACTTAATTAGAGAAGCAGGGCACTTACTGCAGGCTTAAATGCTCTGGACTGGACTTTGGCACACCAGCAGCTGGAATAATGCCCACTAGGGCATCAGGCCAAACCAGTGGATGCTGGTCCTGAAAGCAACCCTATGCTGGACTTTCCTTAAATCAGAGCCTGTTCCATTCCTGATCCAATTCACCGCTCCAAAACAGCATGGAGCAAAAAATGCTGGTAGCAGATAGGGTGGCCAACCAGCCAGGGGAAAAAAACAGCTTGGCTGGGTTTTGCTTGTGTGTAAATCACCATGAAAGCAATGGGCGAGGCTGTTTTTTCTCTGTTCCCGGCCCCCGAGCTTAGGAGCACCAAGAGCATCTCTCCAAAGTGGGTGGAATGAGCATTAAAATGGCAAATGCAGTTCAGTGTAAGTAAGTGATGCACAACAGCCTGGTTTAACATCACACTAAGGCAAGCCTTGGCATTGCCTAGACATGGGCTTCCAGAGAGGAACGCATCTTCCTCCCTAGTACTTTTTTGTTGCCATGCTGGTCTCCTCTGTGGGCCTGGAATGAAAAATATTAGACTGATAGGCACGCGGGAGAGAGCCTTTTCGGCTGTGGCCCCCAAGCTTTGGAATACCCTACCCAAGAACCCTGCTCTGCTCCCTCCCTTATGGTTTTCCGTAGACTTCTGAAAACCATCTTGTTCCAGATGGGAGAGACTGAAGGTAGAGCCTGAACTGATTTTAGCCTTCTATTTTAATTTACCTCTTTAGTCCCTTCACTACCACTCCCCTATCTATCTGTCAGTCTGTCTGTCTGTGTTGTATTTTATGTATTTTAATAGTATTTTATGTATTTTAATAGTATTTTATGTATTTTAATTTATTTTAATGTTTTTGTGATCTTTATTATGTACAGTTTTATTATGTATGTGTTCAATTTTATTGTAAGCCACCCTGAGTGCCCCATTATAGGGTAGAAGGGCGGGATAGAAATATTTTAAATAAATAAATAAATGCTGATCTAAGCCAAGATTTTGGTTAGCATGTTGTCTGAATTTGGACTCATGGTTACATTCTCTCCACCCTAAATATAAGCTATAATCAAGTTTTTTTTCTTGGTTACAGTTCATTGTTATTCTGGAGAGAATGTCACCATGAGCCCAGGTTCAAATGGCAAGTTAAGCCAAACCTTGGCTTAGATCAGCATGGTAGCAAAAAGAATTAGGGAAGAGCAACAAAGCAGCTGAGAGCTCTTCTCTGGGAGCCTGCATATTTGCACCAAGCCAAGGTTTGGCTTAGGTGTGGCATATGAAGTAGGCTACTGGGACAAAAACTCATAGCTTCACACATAAGTGGATGCAGTGCCTGACAAGGAAAAGGAACTTGAGGTGTCGATGAATAGCTCTTTGAAAATGTTCACATGGTGTGCAGCAGCTATGGAAAAGGTGGAGTTCCACTTGTGCTTCCCTTAATCTAACTCATTATTTTTACCCATTTGCAAAATTATGCCAATTTAATCAATCAATTAAGGTAAGATTTATTTCATTGAGAAGCAGTCCTATAAACAACTAATATAAGTGAACAACACAGTGATGTGGGAAGTGGCTTATACCAAGGTGGACCACTGGCCTATCTTAATGCCACATTGTTGGCAATGACTGGCAGCTGCTCTCCAAGGTTTCAGACAGAGATCTCTCCCAGCCCTAACTGGAGATGTTGGGGATTGAACCTGGGACCCTCTGCATGCAAGGCATGTACTCTACCACTGAGCTGTGGCCCTTCCCCAATGCCCCATGAAGAAGCTACGTGGGCACACATGGCAGCGAAGCAGTTAATGAGATCATACAACTCAGATTGAATAATGAAACTACTGAGACCGATCACTGGGAAGACGGCCCAGATGAGAAAATGTGAAAAGGAAAACATATAAGAAAGAAAGTTCAGCTAAATGACTGACTTTTATTGCAATCATTCCCTTGGAAGCTGAGCTCCATTTCAAAACAAACTAGCCAGAGATTACATTTGTAATCCTTTTAACCAGCCTGTGCTTTTGAAAAAGCTTAGTAAGGCCTAATAAACAGCTTTCTGAAATGCGTATATTTTAATAGCACATTGGGCTCAATAATTAGACACCTTCAGTTTTTTGATGCAACTGGTATCACTACAGGAACATCAACAGACAGAGAACCTGTCCTAGAAAGTCAATATTCATCACTGCAATTATCCATCCCTGCCGCCTCAGTTTAAAGAAACATGCCCTTCTCTCTCCTTGTTTTTTTCCAATCTGTATTTTCCAGGGTGAAAAATCTGTCGTCGAAGCAGTCAGAAATCTCTGAAAAGGATTTGTCCAGGTTTCCCAGCAACGGTAACTATGCAGAGTGTTCCCAGTCCTGTTTCTGCTAAGAGTAGCCCTCTCTTCATTCACTGTGACTGTTTTCAGAGGCTTTTGGGAAAGGAACTGGTTAGACTCAAATTAATAGTGTAAACAGAATCAAAGGGAATGGTGGCAGGACTTGGCTTCCTTCTGCGTTTGGAAAAAGTGCGAGGCTGAGGCAAGCTTTTCCGACCACTGTAGCAGTGTCATGGGAAAAGCGAAGACGGGAAGGATTCTCACTTTTTTGCATCTCTTCAAGTCCTGCCCGCTATGAACTCTGCTCTCCCTACTGCTAATTGTTCTGACAGTGGTAGCAAGATTTATATACCACTTAATTTTTTTTTTAAAAAAGCACAAGCAAAGCTGTTTAAGCAAAATAATATAAACTATGCATACAAAAATACTGAAAAAATTGACATAAACAAATAGACATAACATAATTATCAAAATATAGATAAGAAGATACGCGGAGTGAAATGATATGTCTGGGTAGGCTTCTCTAAACAAAAAAAGTTTTTAGCATGTGACAAAAATAGCACAAGGAGTGTGACTTCCTAATACTCATAGGCAGGGAGTTCCAGAGAGTAGGTGCTGTGACAACTAAAGGGCTGATTCTTTGCAGGTGTGGAACATTATGTGGCACTTGTAAAAGTTGAAGCAGTCGAGTGGTCATATATGAGGTAAGGTGTCGTCGAAGCAGATAAACCAGTCCCAAGCTGTTGAGGGTTTCTTATACTAATAGTAACAACTTGAATTTGGCCCATTAACAAATCTGACCAAATGATTTACCTGATCAATGGCCCTTGTTGAATGCTGGAGGAGTGGGTGTGGATCTTTCCACCCTGCATCTAAGATGGGGTAGCCAATGTAGTGCCCTCAGATGTTTTGGACCATGATTCCCATCATCCCTGGCTATTAGCCATGCTGGCTGTGGGTGATGGGAGTTGAGGTCCACAACAACTGGAGGACACCACATTGACTACCCTGGATCTAAGGTGTAGTGAGAGGGAGGTGCAATCTTCATGATGATCTATATGCATGCAGATCTGACTCACATAATTGCTCCTGCTTTTTTCAGGCTGAATGCCTATGTCAGGGCCGGCGCCAGAGGGCAGCCAGGTCAGGCCCTGGCTAAGGACCCCTGAAGGGCCCATCCTTAGGGTGGGTGGGTAGCACTCCCTTCCACAATCCATGGCAGTGTCGGTTCCTGACCCTGCCGCAGATTGTAGAAAGTGAGCTCCCAGGTACCCTGCTACTACTGCACAGGCCCACAACGCCCACCTGCACACCCCACCTACCTTTCCCTTGAAGTAAATGCTGTGCTGCGGGTGCATGCTTGCCATCAACCAAGATGGCAGCCAAGGCTTCCCTAAGGGGCTAATGCCCCTGTCGCCATCTTGGTTGGTGGCTGGCATGCGCACACAGCATGGTCAGCATTCACTTCAAGGAAAGGTAGGTGGGGTATGCAGGCAGGTGCCGGGGCCCGGGGCAGGCAAGTACCCAAGGGCCCCAGCATGCCTGCCGCTGATCCTGGCCTATGTGAGTGTATGGAGAGAGAGGCCTATGTGTGCAAGCTGTACATGAGTAGGCTTGATTTCAACAAGGGTGGCCATGTGTCCTGCTCTCAGAGAACAGTCCTCTCTTGGAAGGCTTGTGAGAGGAAAGACCTCTAGTTGAAGGGCTGTCTGGTCCAAGTCCTGTTTAAAGATAAAGATCCATAAGAAGCAAGAGCAAGGAGGAGCCCTGAAGTTGCCCATCAGCAGTTGGCAGCTGGACAGCAGATGGAGCAGTCTTCTTCCATGTGATATGTATAGTTTCTTTTTTATTTAAGCTATAGCGATCATTTCAGAATTTGCGTATGTATGATGCAGATTGTGTGCAAATCTATCCCCTCTTTTGCCAACTTCTTTGGAGATTCATTTCCTCATTTATTTATTGGATGTATATCCTGCTCTTCCTCCCAAAGGAGCCCAGAGTGGCAAACATAAATAAGACAATTTAACAAGAAAAAGAAAAACATACTAAAAACACTTAAAAACATTCCAAACCATAATTACAATTAAAGATATCATAAACACAGTTAAAATATTCTAAAACATAGTTAAAACATTATTTTATCAGTGGTCTTCAGGTTTCATGGTGATGTGTACGTGACCATCCTAATTCCAATATTCAAATGGATGCAGACTTCTTCAGATGCGGCCGACGGCTCCCCCCCTCCCCACACCACCAGTAGGCATTCACTCCCCCTTGGGTTCGTTGTCTGAACAGGACTAAAGCCTGAAACAAATGGCTGAATTAACCTCTATTGCCTTCTTTTTCAAAGGAGTCATTCCAAATTTTCATCCTGTAATTGATTAGTAGTATCTTGTCTGGAAGTGAGCCAAGCAATTCATCCATACTGACTCTGCTGGTGTTACTTATACTGCGAGAGATGGCTGAAAGACAAGCTGCCCTATGAAGTTTGCATCAGCCACAGAGTGAAAATAAATAAATATATAAGCTCATCCAAAGGTTCCATATATTTTGACATGAGTAGGGAAAAGTTGTTAATGGCCCTGGAACAGCCAACACATAAGCCAGAGTCATCTTTATGTTTACAATATGTGACACCATTGGTTAGACACTCTTGCAAATATTTTACCCTTGCAATAGTTATCTGAAACTGTCATTTTCATGACGTGATTGAAATTAAAAATCACAGTGGTTTGGTGCAGCTTTAACTGTCTCCTGTTCAATACAGGCTGTTAATCACTGCACCGTGCATTACGTGCTGACAATGGATCGGAAGGAAGAGAATGTTACTGCAAGAGTTGGGATGGCGTTTCTGGCTGATCTGGGATGTGACAGAGATGGCCCCAATTCAACAGACTGTGCACGCAACAGCCAGGGCTGCACTCACATAGCCTGGTAATAGAAGCTGGATTATTTTATTATTAAAATTTATTATTATTATTATTATTATTATTATTTCCAGTTAACAGTTTCACAAAGAATGAGGAACAGGCTCTCTTATAGGGGAAGGGCTGTAGCTCAGTGCTAGAGCATTTGCTTTGCATGCAAAAGGTCCCAGGTTCAATCCCAGCACTATCTTTCCTCTGGGAATACTCCTCAAAAATGTGCATTCTAAGAAAATCATCCCAGAGTGCAGGACATGGAATAATGGGCTCAAGTTACAGGAAACCAGATTTAGGCTGAACATTAGGAAAAAATTCCTGACTGTTAGACAATGGGAACAATGAACTACCCAGGAAGGTGGTGGGCTCTCCAACCCTGGAGGCATTCAAAAGGCAGCTGGATGGCCACCTGTCGGGTATACTTTAAGTTGGATTCTTGCATTGAGCAGGGGATTGGACTCATTGGCCTTATAGGCCCCTTCTAACTCTATGATTCTATGGGGGGGAAATAGCACCTGCCAGCTGATTGGAACTGTGAGGGGGTTCTGGTGATCTGGTGCTCATGGTATATCCCCCCAAATGTTGAACAGGCTCCCCAACATTATGGCCTGTGAATGGGGGATGAAATGGAGAGGGAGTGATGGTCCAGGCCTAGGTGAGAATGACCTCAACCATGCTCTGGGGTCAGTTTGTACTGCAGTAACTCTGCTGAACACTGGGGAGTCAGCATGAAATTTGGAGTACATGTTCAAGTTTCTTTGTTTCTGGTTGGTATAATGTCCCATTTTGAAACAATGGGGAAAATTGCAAAATACAATGAAATGCAATTAAGACTCTCAAAGACTAAGGTTTTTGTGTGAAGGTGCTGTACACATTCAGAACATACTAAATGCATGTTCAGGCATTTGAAAACTCAGAAGTGTTGATGGAAGCAGAGACGCGCAAGCAAGCCTGGCTCTTTCTTGCTTTTTGCATTTTCTAGCTGTAGCAAATGGCTTAACAGAGCTGTTAGCATTCACACTGTGCTCCTGTAAACTCTACTCTTCCTCATGGTAGAACTTAGTGCTGCATTTCTTACTCAGGACTGAGCTATCAATTACACAAAATATTTTTAAAAAATCATTTTAAGCTGACCCTTATTGTTTGGGAGGAAAAGCAGCAATCACAGCCCTCTCTCTCTCTCTCTCTCTCTCTCTCTCTCGCTCTCTCTCTCTCGCTCTCGCTCTCGCTCTCGCTCTCGCTCTCGCTCTCGCTCTCGCTCTCGCTCACACACACACACACACACACACACACACACACACACACACACACACACACACACACACACACACACACACACTATTTGCCCCTGAAGGTACTCTTTTGAGTGAACAGCACTTTTGAGGATGAATGGCAGCCGGGGTAAGGGTGGGCAATTTTCAGCAGGAAGCAATTGTGGAGACCCAAACTAAACATACAAGGCTGCGCTATATTGAATCAGACTGTTGGGTCATCTACCTCACTGCTGTCTTCAGTGACTGTGATTAGCTCTCAAGGGTTTCAGATGAGGGGCTTTCCCAGCCATACCTGGAGATGCCAAGGATTGAACCTGCGACCTTTTGCATGGAAAGCATTATACAGTCACAAGAGTGGCTGTATACTATAGCCAGCGGGGATTTTTCACATTCCGCAATGTTAAATGGAAAATATCCCCCATGCCATTCTGATGCTTCCCATAAGCTCATTTCAAAAGAAAACCTTACAAAACTTATAGTCCTGAACTCAGAAACACTTGCTTAACAACCCTGTCAATTTTCATGGTGATACACAAAACAGTCAGAGAGAATCAAGTGTAAAAAGAGAAAAAAAACCAGACCCCTTTTGAACTTTTTTCTGTCAGAGTCCTCAAAATTTGTTGAAATTCATTAAAAATCAGTCATGTTCACAGAGGACCTGTAATCCATTTACTGACCTTGCCCCATACTCTGACCTCCATCTTCAGCAGTTTAAAGGTTTAAAAAATGCCTGGCTGATTTTTAATTAATTTAAGAAATAGTGCATTGAAGTCAATGATAAGGCTGGGGATGCTCAGTAAGAACCAACTATCAGTGTTCTAAAAGCCACACTCACAGCTGCTTGGCTTGCCTAATCAGGGGGCCACACCCACACCAGATTTTGATTTCACGTGAGACAGTCATGGCTTCCCCCAAAGAATCCTGGGAAGTGTAGTTTATGAAGGGTGCTGAGAGGAGACTCCTATTCCCCTGACAGAGCTCCAGTGGCCAGAGTGGTTTAACAGTCAGCCACTCTGATTGAAGCTCTGTGAGAGGAACAGGGCATCTCCTGGCAACTCTCAGCACCTTTCACTTACTACACTTCCCAGGATTCTTTGGGAGAAGCCATAACTGTCTAAAGTGAAATAAAGGTCTGGTGTGGCCAGGGACAGCTTTGATTTCAATTTGGGTGGGAGGCTACATATGCCCACTGTAAAATAAAAAGGTGGGGAAAACCCTTAAAAAGAATGATACTGTTCACAATGTTTTCCTTTTGGAAAGGAAAGGGGCTTCTCCTTTGCCAAGTGCCCACCCATCTAATCTCTCCCCCTCTCTGCCCCCCTCCCTTTCTGCCCTTGTCCTCCCCTCCCTGCCCCTCCCCAGGTCAGTTTCACCTATTCTAAGCATGATTGCACATGAGTAAATCCCACTGAACTCAAAAAGCATGCATATGATCAAACCTGTCCTCCCCTCCACCTCCCTCCTATTCCCTCCTTCTTGCCCCTTCTCTCCCCCTTCCTTCACCCCTCCCTTCCCCTCCCCATCCAATCCCCTCCTTCCTCCCTCCTCCTTCCAATCCCCTCTACCACTCACTGTATGCTCAGAGGCACATTACCAAATTCTTCCCAAGTTACACAGGAAGTGGATTGGACTGTGAAAGACCAACCCAAATGGTGTTTGCATTTTGACCAATTTGTAGGGCAGTACAATATCTCAGAGAGGAGGTCAGGTCTCCTGCTCCCCTAGTGCATTCACTATAGCTACCCAATTTCCCTGCTTTTTAAAGTTTGATAGAAATATCTGTTGGCTATAGGTACGTTCTTAAACCGCAAGGTTTTTTGCCTATTAGTGAATATATGTTCTACCATTCACCTACAGAACTAAAAAAAGGTGCAATTGATTTACATTTTACTTATTTATTGAAGGTATTTACATACCACCTAATATGCAGAATTTCTAAGCCGTGTGTGTGACATACTAAGAATAACACACACCAGAGTGCAGCTGCCTACAAAATAAAAGGGTGTTTAACACAATGTGCAGTTTGGGTTTCAGGTATAACCATGAGGATAGTTCCGACACAATTCAACCACAGCAAAGAAGAGAAAACACAAAGCAAACTTTAAAAAGAAAAAAAACTCCAAGAAAATTGGAGAACACAGGTCAATTTGTAGCACACACCTCCTACTGGGAATGGGCAAATCTGTCACTTTCTATTTTTTGCAGTTTCTCATTTTTCCAGTCTTCAGTTCTGTTGTTTACATTTTTTTTTAAGAAAAGGTCCTCATGAAAATTCATCAGAACTTTAATGAAAACGTTTGTATGCAATTTGGCATAATATATACATTTTTGTAACAAGGTTTTCCCCTAATACAGTACATATTTTAAATTGTTTTTTAATTGTCTTTAAAAAAATTAATTGTGTTTTTAAATGGTTTTTTTGTTTTAAAATTTGTATATTTATTTTTATGTAAACTGCCCAGAGAGCTTTGGCTATGGTGCAGTATAGAAATGTAATAAATAAATAAACATTTATTTCCACCAATATACACATTTTTATGCACACTGTACCCTAGTATATGCATTTTTGTACACATTACTTTGCAGGAGAACTACATTTCAAAATTTAGAGAAATGTGAATTACAAAGGATGGCTGTTTTAATTTCTGCATTGTTTCGGAAAGTGTAAATTAGGTAGGTTCACCTTTAAATGCTAATCAAATTAAATTTCTTTCCCCTCCCTGCCTCCTACACTTGTTATGCACCACTGACTTCTCTGAATCAGATGAAAAGCACATGCTTTGCTATGGAGAGTAAGAACAAAATCTCATGGCTGTATAATGAGGATAAATAAGGAATATGAACATATAAATGCACAGAGTGTAGCACTTTGATCTATGGTGGAGTGAAATTGAGGTGAATACCTAAAAGGTATGTGGGTTTTATTTATTTATTTATTTAGGCAGGCTGCGATATAATGGTCCTTGGAAGGATGGCCTAGGGGCCATGGGATCTGTCAGTTCTGTTCTAGTTATTTCCTTTAAGTCCTCAAATGGCTTAGGATGGTGTTTTCAATAGGATAGGATAGCCTTGGGCCACTGTCAGGTGGGCCTCAGTGCCACAGCCGGTCCAGTGTCTCCTCACATTCTATTTATTTATTTATTTATTTATAGACCGCCCATAACGAATAGCTCTCTGGGCGGTGAACAGCAGAGTTAAAATACAAAGTTACAATAAAACATACAAGGTCACAACAAGGTAGAGTAAAAAACATTGAATATAAAACATGAACGTTAAAATGCCTGGGAGTATAACCAGGTCTTAACCTGGCGCCTAAAAGAAAGTACCGTAGGCGCCAGGCGTATCTCCTCAGGTAAGCTGTTCCATAGTTCAGGGGCCACCACAGAAAAGGCCCTGGATCTAATAACAATCCTCCAGGCATCCTGATGGGTTGGTACCTGGAGGAGGGCCTTAGATACTGAACGAAGTGAATGGGTAGGTTCATAGCGGGAGAGGCATTCCATCAGATATTGCGGTCCCACACCGTGTAAGGCTTTATAAGTCAAAACCAGCACCTTGAATCTGGCTCGGAAACAAATAGGTAGCCAGTGCAAGCGGGCCAGGACAGGTGTTATATGCGCGGACCAATGGGTCCCCGTCAACAACCTGGCTGCCGCGTTTTGCACTAGCTGAAGTTTCCAAACGGTCTTCAAGGGCAGCCCTACATAGAGTGCATTACAGTAGTCCAATCTAGAAGTTACCAGAGCGTGAACAACAGAGGCGAGATCGTCACTGTCCAGATAGGGGCGTAGTTGGGCTACTAAGCGAAGATGGTAAAACGCATTCCGCGCCACTGAGGCCACTTGAGCCTCAATCAACAAGGAAGGGTCAAAAAGGACCCCCAAACTACGAACCTGTTCCTTCAAGGGGAGTGTAACCCCATCTAGAACAGGCTGAACATCCACCATCTGGGCAGGGAAAGAGCTCACCAACAGTGTCTCAGTCTTGTCTGGATTGAGTTTCAGTTTATTAGCTCTCATCCAGTCCATTATCGCGGTCAGACAACAGTTCAGCACATCAACAGCCTCACCTGAAGAAGGTGAAAAGGAGAAGTAGAGTTGCGTGTCATCAGCGTACTGATGGCAACGCACTCCAAAACTCCTGATGACCGCACCCAGAGGCTGCATGTAGATGTTAAAAAGCATGGGGGACAAGACCGACCCCTGAGGGACTCCACAATGGAGAGTCCAGGGTGTCGAGCAATGTTCCCCAAGCACTACCTTCTGGCGACGATCCGCTAAGTAGGAGCGGAGCCACTGCCAAACAGTGCCCCCAACTCCGCGAGCCTCCCCGGAAGGATACCATGGTCGATGGTATCAAACGCCGCTGAGAGATCAAGGAGAATCAACAGAGTCACACTCCCCCTGTCCCTCTCCCGACAAAGGTCATCATACAGGGCGACCAAGGCTGTTTCGGTGCCAAAACCGGGCCTAAAACCAGATTGAAACGGATCCAGATAATCGGTTTCATCCAAAAGCGCCTGGAGCTGGCCGGCGACCACCCGTTCCAAGACCTTGCCCAAAAAAGGGACATTCGCCACCGGCCTGTAGTTGTTCAAAACATCTGGGTCCAAAGAAGGTTTCTTCAAAAGAGGTCTCACTACTGCCTCCTTGAGACTACCAGGGACTACTCCCTCTCTCAAGGAGGCATTTATCACCTCTTTGGCCCAGCCGGTGGTTACAGCCCTGCCGGCCTTCACCAGCCAAGATGGGTAAGGATCCAGGGCGGACGTGGTCGCCCGCACCATTCCAAGCACCTTGTCCACTTCCTCAAGCTGCACCAACTGAAATTCATCCAACAATGGAGGACAAGACCGCGCTCTGGACACTCCAATGGAATCATCTGTAATAACATCAGAATCTAAGTCCCGACGGATGCAAGCAATCCTGTCTTGGAAGTGTTCCGCAAATTCGTTGCAGCGGGCTTCTGATGTTTCTTTAGTGTCATGAGGGGCAGAATGTAAGAGCCCTTGTACCACCCTAAAAAGCTCCGCTGGGCGGCAAAGAGATGATCTAATGGTGGCAGCAAAGTAAGACTTTTTTGCCGCCCTAACCGCTTTTACATACGCCTTAGTGGAGGCACTCACCAAAGAATGACTGCATCCATCAGGAGTTCGCCTCCACCTGCACTCTAGCCTCCTTCTCTCTTGCTTCATCACTCTCAGCTCCGGGGTATACCACGGTGCTGTTTGAGTTCTGCACCGAAGGGGGCGCATGGGGGCAATCATGTCAATGGCCCGGGTCATCTCCGTATTCCACAGGTCGACCATGGCCTCAACAGGAGTGCCAGTACTATCGGCCGGAAAAACTCCCAGAGCACTCTGGAAAGCAACAGGATCCATAAGCCTCCAGGAGCGGACCAACTTAATAGGTCCCCCACCTCTGCAGAGGGAAAGCGCTGTCGTGAGTCTAAAGCTCAGCAAGCGGTGATCTGTCCATGACAATGGGGTAGATGAAAAATACCCCACCCTCAGATCACCATCTCCATGACCAGTGGCAAAGATCAAATCAAGAGTATGTCCTGATACATGCGTAGGGCCAGTAACAACTTGAGACAGCCCCATGGTTGTCATGGAGGCCATGAAGTCCTGAGCCGCCCCGAACAAGACAGCCTCGGCATGAAAGTTGATTTCTCCCAGTACCACCAGTCTGGGGGACCTCAACAATACGTTCTGCTATGAAGGCCCTCCTCCGGGTTCCAACTCACAGGGAGGCCCGGAGGGTGATGACAAGATCTAGGGCCTTCTCAGTGGTGGCCCCCGAACTATGGAACAGTCTTCCCGAGGAAGTACGCCTGGCACCGACTCTGCTCTCCTTCCGGCGCCAGGTCAAAACCTTCCTATTCTCTGAAGCATTTTAAGTTACACTGATTTACTTTTTAAAATGTTTATTGTATTGGATCGATGATTGTATTTTAGTATTATTTTGTTATTCATTGTATTTTTATGCTATTTTATGTTCACCGCCCAGAGAGCTATTGCTAGTTGGGCGGTATATAAATTTAATAAATAAATAAATCATAAATAAATACCTCCGAGACTATCTCCGTCAGCTCAGCTAGGGAAGCCGTTGGGCAGCAAGGTGGGCAGTACACCAACAGTATTCCCAATCTGTCTCCATGGCCCAACACAAGATGAAGACATTCCAAACCAGTCGCCGACTGGACAGGGTGCTTGGTGAGAGAGAAAAAACTCCGATAGACCACAGCAACCCCGCCTCCCCGGCCCTCAGATCTACCACAGTGCTGCACCGAATACCCAGGTGGGCAAAGCTGGGAAAGAGCAACTCCTCCCTCCTCACCCACCCAGGTCTCGGTAATGCACGCAAGGTCAGCGCCCATTTCCACAATCAAATCGTGGATAAGGGGTTTTTTATTAACGACCGACCTAGCATTTAAAAGCAGCACCTGGAGATCCGAGAGCTGGCTGACAGTACAACCAACAATCCTGTGGGTATGAGGAGAACCGGAACAAGGCACAGACATGACTTCTCTGGGACGAGTTCCCCTTACCTGGCACATTCTCCTCCCAACACCGTACCTCCCATTACCCGTCACAACGTTAATTGGGGCCCCGAAAAACTCCTTGCTAAACCCGAGGTATGTTCTCCCAGGCACATCTTAGAATAAAACTAACACAACAAAACACTTAAACAATATAAACACAAAGACACACACACATCCACTCAATCTCATTCACACAACAACAGACAACAGACAACAAACAAACAAATTAAAATACAGCCAAACAACAACAATAACAACCAGCATTAAAAACCCTCCTCCGTAGCAAGTCTTCTCTAGAGTATCCTCCGCAGCGTTTCCGTGCCGCCGCCGTCGCCGCCAGCTGGCCCACGACGACAGCCTAGCCTCCTCCTGCGGTGCTCTCACCACCGACAAGCTGCTACATGGCCCCTGGGCGTTCACCCGGGCTTCCACGTTGTTCTTGCCAACCCGGCAGTCTCGTTCCTCCAGCGTCGCTCCACACAGCGTCCTCTGTACTCAGCCGAATCTCCGCCTCATGTGCAGCTCCACGCGGTGTCCTCTAAAACATGAGCCTGGACCCTTTCTGCGACGCTCTCACCATCACAGGGTCCAGCCCGCCACTACACCCCAAACTCCACATGCCACGCTCTCACTCTCGACAGCAGGCGCCCACCACCAGCGGCACAGACCAACGGCCCGCAGCGGCAGGGCGGCAATGGCGGCGGCACAGCAGCGTCAGAAGCGAACGAGTCGACAACGACAGCAGACAAGCAGCAGACAGCAACGAAGAACAGCAATCCCACCACGACAACGGCACCCCGAGGAGCAGGTCGGCCGCAGCGTGCGCAAGCCCCAGCAATGGAATTCCAGCGGCAGCCCAGCTGCATGCAAACAGGCGAGGTAATGGGAACAACGCCACAACACCGCGACGCCCCAGTCAGCAGCACAACAACACAGCTACCACCGAAGGCACAAACACAACGACGGGACGGCAGGGCGAGGCAGAAGCAACAAGCCTGAGCCAACAAAGGATGTCTCTCACCCGACCTCGGCACCACGAGGGAACGGCTCTCACCCGAACCTCGCAGCGCCAGCTCAACAGCTGATGGTAAGTTCGCGCTCGTTCCTATGTTTATCTTGCTTGCCTTGCCCCCTGCTGTTCTATTACCTTTTGGCTGGACCTATGCCAGAACCATCACGTTCTTGCATGCCAAGTAAAAATGGTCAGGAGCCAAAGAAATGGGGGGGGGATGAAGGTCTCCCTCCTCTGAGGGAAAAGGCCAGAGGTGATGTTGAAGGAAATCAGAACATGAGATAAAATGATTATTATTACTATTACTATTGTTGTTGTTACCATCATCATCATAGTCACCATTACCACCACCACCATCATCTGGGAATAGAAAGGAAAATTTAGGAAAGTTGTTATAGGAGGAACAATGTAAAAGACCAGGAGGAGGGATGAAAGAAACTGGCAGTTGGGGAGTGTGGTGTAAAGTTAAGTGTGAAAGGAGAATAGGAGAAAAAATTACAGGAGATGGGTAAAAACGGGAAAGCAAGCACACTTATGCATATCATCCGTATATGCTATGGAGCTCACACTAGGCTCTTCATCAGGAGCATGTGGTTCATGATATCAGAAGCAAAAGTCAGCAGGAATGACTGCCTAAAGTCAGCCTGGTGTGAATGTAGCCAGGGACAGCTTTGGTTTAAATTTGGGTGGGAGGCTACATGTGCCTGCTGTAGAATAAAAAGGTGGGGAAAACCCTGAAAAGCAATGATACTGTTCACAATGTTTTCCTTTTGGAAAGGAAAGGGGTTTCCCCTCTACCTAGTGCCCACCCACCCAGTCTCCTCCCCCCTCCCTCCCCCAGGTCAGTGTTGGTCTATGACGTGGGAGACCAGGGTTCGAATCCACACACAGCCATGAAGCTCACTGGGTGACCTTGGGCCAGTCACTGCCTCTCAGCCTCAGAGGAAGGCAATGGTAAAGCCACCTCTGAAAACCATTTACCATGAAAACCCTATTCATAGGGTTGCCATAAGTTGGGATAGACTTGAAGGCAGTCCATTTCCATTTTCAAACATGATTGCACAGAAATAAATCCCATTGAATTCAAACAGTATGCCAATGATCAAACTCTCCCTCCCTTCTCCTTCCTCCTATCCCCTCCCTCTTGCCCCTTCTCTCCCCCTTCCTTTGCCTGTCCCTACCCATCCCCTTCCAATAAACACCTTCCCCTTCCCCCTCCTCCCCCTCCCCTTCCTCCCTACGGTCAGTTTTACCTATCTTAAGCATGATTGCATGCGAGTAAATACCATTGAACTCTATAAGCAAGCAAATGATCAAACCTGCCCACCCTTTCCCCTTCCTTTGCCCCCTTCAATCCACTCCTTCTCCTTCCCCACCTTCTCCTCCCCCATGGTCAGTTTTACCTGTCTTAATAATGATTGCATAGGAGTAAATCCCATTGAACTCAATAAGCATGAAAATGATCAGACCCGCCTTTCCTCTCCTTCCCCTCTCCTCTCCCTTCCTCCTTCCCCTTCCCCCTCCTCCCCCTCCCCTTCATCCCTACGGTCAGTTTTACTTATCCTAAGCATGATTGCACGAGAGTAAATCCCACTGAACTCAAAAAACATGCAAATGATCAAACCTGTCCTTCTCTTCCCCTCCCCCTCCTGCTTGCTGCCATCCCCCTTCTCCCCTCTGCCCTTCCTCCCCTCCCTCCTTCTCTCCTCTCCATCCCCTGCGGTCCCCTATCCTAAGCATGATTGCAGGGGAGTAAATCCCACTGAACTCAATAAGCATGCAAATGATCAGTCCATTCTCAGCAAACATGCACAGTATCCCATTTCTTACCTCCCGGGTTAAAAAGCAAAGAAATTCACTAATAGGCAAAAAACCTTGCAGTTTAAGAATGTACCTATAGCCCACAGGTATTTCTATCAAGCTTTAAAAAGCAGGGGAATTGGGTAGCTATAGTGAATGCACCAGGGGAGCAGGAGACCTGACCTCCTCTCTGAGATATTGTACTGGCCTACAAATTTGTCAAAATGCAAACACAATTTGGGTTGCTCTTTCACAGTCCAATCCACTTCCTGTGTTGCTTGCAAGAATTTGGTAACATGTGCCTCTGAGCATATGATGAGTGGTGGCAACACCTGCAATCAGCCCAAATAATAGAAAGAAGACATGTGCTGTGCTGATCTTGTTTTAGCATGGAGGAAGCAACATTATTAAGACAGTTGATATAGTTCAGATGGTCACTTTAAATATGTCTGATTTGATTTGCAATTTTAGTGAAGTTTCCTATAGGACATCATTTTCTTTTGTTTCTATTTCTGTGAATATGTGTACAGCAATACTTTGCAAAATTTACACTAAAAAAACTCCAAATGTAATTGTGGAATAATGGCACTGACTATTCTGCAGAATAGTCTCCAGTGGACATGAGGAGTGTCTCAATTTGCACAAGATAAAACAGTGGGAGGTGAAATATATTCTAGCAAATTTCTAGGTGTGCTCTATGTTTTTGATTGACCATGCCCACCTTTCTTTAGGTGGAGTGGTTTCAGCATTACAGGCTGAAAACATGCGTCTTGGGTAGGCCATGTTTGTTTTCTCCAACAGCTAGAGTCATTGCTTAAGAAGCAACATACTGTAATCAGTCTGATTTTTACATCAAACTGCAGTTTCAGATTCAACTGTTAATGCACCCAAAATAGAAATAGAACATAACCTCCAATTTGAAACACAAAAGGTTCTCTTCACCATCATATGACATTGACCAATAAAAAGGCTTTGAAATTAATAAAAATAATTTTGACACTGATTTCTAGGATGAAAAATGAGAAATAAAATTTTCTAGTTTAGATTCTCTGTAGAAACATTAGTAACACAGGAAAGAAGCAAAGTAAGAAGAACACCAACAAACATACAAAAATATAATTCTCCATCTTTGGAGATGGCAGGTGTTGCTCAGAGGCACATGTTACCAAATTCTTCCAAGCTATACAGGAAGACCAACCCAAATTGTGTTTGCATTTTGACCAATTTGTAGGGCAGTACAATATCTCAGAGAGGAGGTCAGGTCTCCTGCTCCCCTGGTGCATTCACTATACCTGCCTAATTTCCCTACTTTTTAAAGTTTGATAGAAATATCTGTGGGCTATAGGTATGTTCTTAAACTGCAAGTTTTTTTGCCTATTAGTGAATTTAAAAGTAGCTTTGGGACACCTTAAGAATGGAACATTTTGGCTTTATTTCATATGCTATATTTAATCTTCTTTCTTTATTCTTTTTTGTGGGAAGGTGTAAACTGTACTATAAGAACATGGCGGTTACAAAACTGGAGTTGTACTTCCATAACATTGCTGTCTGTTTTCTCCATTCCAATTTTTTGAAATTAAGGTATCAAACTGAATTAGAACTCTGAGTGACTTATGGTTAAGATGAAGCCGCTGGCATGACATTAAGACTTTCTGTTAAAAAAAAAAAGTAATGAGGAGGACTGAAAGGAAGATTGTTTTATTTTCTCTCTCTCCCCGTTTCATGTTGTTTGAAATAAACTTGGCAAAGTAAACTTTCAGTAATAAAACTTTGAAAACAAACAATTTAATCTGAAGTTTCTGCACATTTTGCATCTTGAAATATGTCCACATGAAAAGGCAACCATCCAGCTTTGTGTGGTTTGAAAGCTTAACTATTTCTTAAAATCGGTCAGTGCTTCCAATATTTTTCTTGGGATTGTCCATCACAAGCACAAGTTGCACTGAGGTGGTCAAACAGATCTAAATGTAGTAAACCCATGTAGTGTAATTGATAGAGAGCACTGGACTTGGGCTATAGAAATTTGGGCTCAAACCCTTGTTTTCCCATGAAGCTCCCTGGGTGGCCCCTTAGGTGCAGCGCCATCTCCAGGAGCAGCCAGCATGTGCCATCATGGAATTGGCTCCCCAGTAGCAACATTGCCTCCTCTTGCCAGGATGGGGTGGAGATGGAGTAGCGGCAAAGTTGGCGTGGCTCAGGCACACAGGCGCATTGGAGTGGTTCTGTTGGTGTGCCTCTGCTGTGCAACCTTGCCACTGCACTGCTCTTCCCCCACCTTGGTCAGTGGCAATAACAACGCTGTAGTGGTAGGACAGCTCCACAGCACTGTCCTGCCCCCCCGGCCACTCCTGGTGATCGCTTAACCTAACCTACCTCATAGGGTGATTATGAGAATAAAATTGGATAATCTGTACATGCCACCTTCACTTCCTTGGATGGAAGGGCAAATACAAATGTGATTAATAAAAAAATAAAAACCATGACTATGTGATTAACTGTATGGGCTTTAAACAATCAATGAAAAGATGATAACCATAAATAGATGTTTTTAAAATTCAAAGAGATACTGACAGTCCTCAGAGGCCAATAACTAAAGGGTTTCTGGTGGCCAACCTGAACCTCTTCCTTTAGATGTTCTCCAGAGGTACTGTTCCAGTGCTCCCATCTTTGGAGGTTGGGTGGCAACAGAGCCTTTTCCATTATGGTTGTAGCATTCTCTCTTTTTGACACCTATGGTGGCTCTTGCCCTGTTAGTCTTTAGGCACCAGCTAAGAAGAATCCTTGTTTTCCTGAGCTTTGAATTCTGTGTTGTATGCTGGTTTCTCCTATTGTTTTATTGTTTATCCTGTTGTAATTAGTCATATGGTAGTCTTCTTTTTATGCTTATCATTGCACGATTATGTTGTTTTAGTTTTAGGTAACTGTAATTTACTCTTCCTCTATCCATATACTTGAACCCTTTGCTGTTGTCCTCTCCATCTTTGAAGCCTCTGGATTGTAAGGGTTAAGCTCTTTTTAAGTAAACAAACTATTTTTTTTCTTGAGGCAATGATTGATTGGTTCCACCACTTCCACCAACCAGAATTTTCTTTTCTATGCATTTAATTTCACCAGCGAAGTCCCAATAATTTCTCCCAGGCCTCTTTACTGAGTGCTACAGACCAGCACATAAGATCCCCCATCTAAGTAATACCTGCCCAACTAAATCTAAAACCTATTTGCCAATGAGTAATGCCATGTGACCCAAAGAAAAGCCAATGGCATCTCTTCACCGGGGTCAGCTGCTAATGAAACATTATGAAAGTACCATCTTTCCCATGGGTGTGCTGATGTCATGGCCCATCAGAGGACTCATCAGACGAGGATGACTCGGGAGTAACAGCAGCAGACCCAGAAGGAGAAATGAAGGAAACTCCTGAGAACCCAGCTCCTTCTCCCCCTCAGCTGCAGAGCACCCCAGACACAGCTGAAGCCCTTCAGCCAGACGCAGACAGTGAACAGGATACTCCTCCCTCACCTGCAGAACATAGACAACAGAAGGTCAGGCAGAAGAGGGGCAGGCCTGTCCACTTAAGGCCAAAACGCTGATGGCTCACACCTGCTGACAAACCTGATCCTTAAAAGTCAAACCTTGGGTTCAGCTTGTTGCTGACTACAACGTCAGGTATGACCACTGTGTGGCTTCCTATCCCCTGAACCTTGACTTGGACTGATCTCTCGGCAAACTAGACCCGGACCTTCACTGACGTCTCTTCTGGATTTCTGGCTTGGCACATAAGCTTTGAACGGCCTCTGCCCTTATCTTGCTTCCTCCTTGCTAGCCTGGCAGATTTATAGCCAAGCTGCCGGCTGAGGACTTACGGCCTGGCAATTACCAAGGAATCTCCAGCCCTGCCTGCACCCCCACTGACACTGCTGTCTCAGTGAAGAGCTGACAGCTGATGAGTGTGAAGACCCTGTCCAATAAGCCTCAGCAAAAAACCAACCAACCGACCATCCTTGGCTTTCCAGTAACATCCCATTCCTAGGGTTGGGAGTTTTTGATGCCGGATCAAGAGCAAGAGAATGCATCATCTAAGTGGGACTCTCAGACAAAGCTGAGATGAATTTTAAGGGGAGGGTCCTAAACATAGGCTTCCTGTTCAAATTTTCTTTTAAAAAAATCAATTTCCTCAAATATGGTTTATACAAATTAATAAAATAAACAGAATGTCTGCATCCTGTAATTATTGGTTGTATTGAATGGTAGCCCTACTCAGAGTAGACCTATTGAAATTAATACATAATATTAAATTGGATCTATTAATTTCAATGGGTTTACTCTTAACTTAGTTGAAATCCTCCTCCTCTTCCTCCTCATTATTATATTATTAACAACAACAGCAACAACAATACAAAGAACATAGGATCATGGACAGCTGAATCGGACCATTAGTCCATCTCGCTCAGTATTGGCTGCACTGACTGGCAGAAGCTCTCCAGGGTTTTAGACAGTCTTTCCCAGCTGTTCCTGGAGATGCTGGAGGCTGAACCTTCTGTGTACAGAAGGAGATGCCCTACCATTGATCTAGAGCCCTTCCCTAGGAAGACAAAGAAGAAAGAGGAGTAAAGTACTAGGAGAAAAAAAATAGATTCATACCTACTTGTTAAAAGACAGAGAGACTGGACATACTGTAACATATTTTTTGTAGGACACCCGATGCACTTAAGCATTCCTTAGATCAGTTTACTCCAAAAATGTAATTTCTGTAGATTTCAGTCTGTAATAAACATACTCTTCTGTCAATTGTCCTACCCCTGGTGAATTAATGCTTAGTAAAGTAACTACTGAACCATCAAGATATGAACATGTGACTAACCTATTATTATAGTGTCAGTCATGCCACTCCCTTTCCCCACCTAGTATCTGAAAGGATCAAAGCTTTTCCTTTTGGTTTGTTGAGCAATAGGTTGAGATTTCTGAAAGTTGGTTAGGGAACACATTGCATCCCCCCACACACACACACTCCACTCCCTCCTTAATTCTCATGACAATTCATTGGAATTATGTGGCTGATTTCAGCACTTTAAATACATCAGTTAGGTGATCTGCTGAAGGCTTTTTTTCAGGAAAGATGGGAACAGAACCCAAGCCTCTACATTTGAAACCTATGAATCTCACAGTCCTGTCACACAAAAATCCACTCCTGGCTTTGGCTGCATACACACCATACATATAAAGCACATGTAAAGCACATGTAAAGCCGGGCCTGGCAACCAAGAGATCTTCTGTATCTTTAAAAGTTGTGCAGGGGGAAAGGAGAATTTCACCTTGTGGTTTTTCTCATTACAGTGTTGCAAGAACAGCTGCACTTGGCTGACTTTCTCTTCTAAAGATACAGGATCAGTCTCAGGCCAGGAACCTGGCAACCCCAGTGTCCACCCTTTCTACTCAGTCTGTCTTAGCAGCCTAATTTAGAAGTGGGGGGAGGCCTTTTCATTGTTACTATTGTTGAATAATTTGGAGTCAGAATCCTTACTGATCTACTGCAAATCACTCAATGATCCACCAAGAAGTCCTAATCTATCTTTTGCCCACCCCAATCTATGCTACAGGCCATTGCCTCAAATTGTGGCAGTAAATTCCATTAATTCATTGTTCCTCCCTCCTGTGTGAATGACAACAGAGGATCTGTTGGAGTTCACCACTTAACAGTACTGAGATGCACTTTGGCAGAACTTTTGCTGCTACTCATTCCAGGGTGAGGATGGGGAATTAAACATCACTGCCTCCGTTGTCTTCCAAAGCCAGCTTTGCCATTCACTCTCTGGAGAGGAAGAACCCTTTCTCTTCATCCACACTCACCCAAGAGTGTATTTGCTGGCTTTTCACCCAAGGTTCAGTTCAAAATATGGACCCATTTTAAAATTAGTTGCTGGCAGAAAGGATATGATCAGATTCTCATATGGTCTTGACAGGACTTTGGAACATCCTACTGGGACATATAGATAAAAAAAACTGGCACTAGGGAGGCCATGAGTCCTTTACAGAGGACAACCTAAGTCCAACAAAAAGCACCATAAGGGAGGAGAGGAGGAATTTCTTCTTGTTGTTGCCATTAATATTCTAACTTTCCTTCAAGGAGCTAAGGGTGATATACATGGTTCTTCCCCTCTCTATCAATCTTCATCAGGCACCTGAAGCTCAATAGGGAGGTGGCAGGTGGGTACCACCCTCTATTTCTAAATGTGCATCATACATACACAGCAACTTATCCAAATATTATGCAAATCAGTTTCCTCTTTTATCCTCCTTTTCTGGTGATGCATTTCCTCTTTTTTGGCAATCCATAAATGTCCACTCTGTTTAAACCTTCTGTTGTTTTTTCATACATCTAATAATAATCCCAGTCTGTAGAAACTAATTTAGTCATTAGGGTTTGGGATGGTGGAGGGGACGAACAACAAGAGGATCATCATACTGCCCAGTCAGTTATTTACTCAGCAAACCACAGGACTCAGCTTCAGGAGATGTAAGATGCCTTTGGTAAATCTCATTGATCAGATCTCAGTTGCAGGTCAGGTTTACCTGAGTTGGGACTGAGATCAAATCAATGAGACTCACCAAACACATCCAGGGTATTCCTGGAAAGAGATACAATAAGCAGGAAAAACATGGGTTATTTGCGTATTCAATTATCCTGGCATATGGTAAGCTTGGATCTCTTCTCCTCAAACACATGTGTGCAAAGTAAATAATAATAATGATAATGATAATGATAATAATAATAATAATAATAATAATAATAATTTTCCAGATCTCAAGAAAGTACATACGAATCATGAGATATGCAAATAATCTTAGTAATAATATGATGATGTTTGCTATTTACTTGCTTTTAGCACAAATTGGCATAATATCTGCAGCTGTAAAAACTAGATACATGCTTTCTTTTTAAAATTAATTGTGTGATTAAGCCCTTTGGGAAAACATTACTTTATTTTACGTTTTTGTAAACTGCTTTAGGACATTGTTGGTGTTCAATTCATATTCACGGTCTAAAGAGTACCCTCAATAAAGCATTGTGCTATGCCAGTTTTGCTGTTCATTCCGGCCTTGGTGGTAGGATAGCAAAGATTGCCATAAAAACATTAATTTACACCACCATTTCAAATTGACTGTAATGCTGCTTCAGAGAACTTGGAAGTTGTTTCAAGGCTTGCTGGCTTGCTGTTATGTTCTATTCCTAGGACAGACAAACCCATGCACTTCACCTCCTGGTGACACAAGGGATGATTCACAGATGAATGTACATCATCAAGGGTGCAATTTAGGGAAGATGAGGTGAGGCCTCTTCACTGTGCTCCAGGCCACATAGGATATTCCTGAGGAGCAACTCACTGGGAAGCTCATTGCTTCTACACACGGAGTGACTATTGTTATAAACCACTGAAGAGGATTATGCACTAATTATGCATGCCAAAGGCACAGATCCCTTGGCTTTCAAAAGGGTGGGGCTTGACCTGCATCAATAACGTTGTCATACTCAGAGAGTAAAACAGGAATTGTGGCATCGGAAGCTGCCTTAGACTGAGTCACACCACTGGTCCATCTAGCTCAGTGCTGTCTACACTGATGGGCAGCAACTCCCCAAGGTTTCAAACAGGGTTCTCTGCTAGCCCTGCCTGGACAGGGATTGAACCAGTGGAGGCTGGTCCATTAGGGCAAGTGGGGCACTGCCCCAGCTCTCAGCCTCTCCTCCAGCAGCCCCTGCCTTCCTGTCTACTTATTTCCAGTCCAGGGAGTAGCACTGCCCGTCAGCTACCTCCTCCTTGGTCTCAGTGTTGCTCTTTGTAGAACTCAGCAAGAAAGAGGATGGGGACAAACCTGGAATGTGTTGGACTCGCTTGTCATTGGCTCTGGCTGCATCGACTGTTGGGCTCCCTGCCGTCTGTCCCATCATTCCCAGTGGGCACTAGCCACCTTGGAAAGCTTCTTTGCACCTTGGGAAGCTCCTTGAAAGTTCAGACTTAAACCTGGAGAGCAGATTCAGAGCCCTGCTGACATTGGAGCCACCAGTCTTCACCAGTTATGTATAGTTATAGTCACCAGTAGTGTAGTGGCACATTGAGAAGTGCAAGATAGCTTCATGATAGTCATGCCATGCCCCCTCAGTGCCACATCCCCTCAGTCGCTTGCTTGTACTCCATTGTCATCTCCACATTCCTCAGTCTTTCTCACATGTGCCTTCTCCTCCAAGAACAGAATGAGCCAATCAGCATGAAAGGGGAGAGTATTAGCTACTGAGAAGGGTCTTCTCAGTGGCCGACTCCCTTCCTTTCACTCTCATTGGCTTCAATCAGCAGGAAAGGACAAGGAAGCATGTTAGAAGACTCTTCTCAGTGGTTAACACACTCTGCTTTCATGCTAATTGGCTCGTAGGATGCTGGAGATGTATGGACCCTGCTGGGACCCTGCTCTCAAAGAAGTAAGGGGTGTAAGACCCCCCAAGACCCTGGATGACTACACCTCTGATAGTCACTGACTTCAAAATGTGGTAAGCCAGCTCTGTTGTGCTTGGGGACTCTCCTGCTCATTCTGCTGAGTGGGGCCCTTGACTTCTGTCCAAGAGTCCTGCCCGGAGAACACCTTTGGATCTTAAAATATTCTCTCACAATTTAAGCTTGAATGTACCCAAGAAGAAGATGTGTCAGTCTTGCTGAAAATCTTCTCTAAGCCAACTCTATCAAGGGCTGCCCCAAGACATTTTGCTGCCTGAGGTGGAGCAGCAAGTGGTGCCCCCTGCTTTCTCCCCAAAAAGTGCATACTACCCAAAGCTGTTCAAGTCATTTAGTCACCTGAGGCAGAAATTTCCCCAAGTATCTCTTCCCTCCTAGCAGTAAGAATGCAACAATAACTACAGCCTCCCCTTTTGTACACCCAATATCAGCTGTCTGCTTCACTCTGCCTAATGGTAGGGTCAGTCCTGCCATTAACTCCAACTGGTACCTGAAATGGCACTCCTGTACATCACTGGGGGTCTCATCACTCATCACCTTCTCCCAGAATTCTGCAGATCAGTAGTGCTGTACCAGTACCCATCACATACAGTCCATCATTATCTCCATCCTCATGTTAATCTTTCTTTCTTTCCCTTTGGAATTCCCTCCTGTTAAAAATTAAACAGGCACTGTTGTCTTTTCAGCGCCTACTAAAGACCTTCCTCTTTCAACAAACTATTTAAAAAATATCTTTATCCCAGTTTGCATCTGTACTGGAATTGTTTTTAAGATGTTTTAAATATATTTTTATTGTTTGATCAGTTGTTGTTTGCTGCCTTGGGCTCCTTTTAGGATGAAGGGTCGGAGCGCACGCCTTACCCGCACACCTTACCCAGCCGCTACTTGGAGCGCACGCCTTACCTGCATGCCTTACCCGGCTGCTCCCTGCTTCAACAACCTGACAGAGGATGACAGTTTCCTGCACAGCGCTTCGGGCTGTCAGTGAGGGACCCCTGGGTGCAGCAGCCACTCTGCTGGAACATCTACCCAGAGTCAAGCTGGCCGGCCCCCGCTGACCCCGATCTTATCCAGCATCTCCGTAGCCTCATGGCGGCTAAGGAACCCAAGCAAGAGGTGAACAAGAGGAGCAGAGCATGGGGGTGGAGGGTGCCACGCAACATGCTCGCCACGATGCCTCGTGGCTTCAGCAGCAAAGGTGTGTTTTGTTTCCATGCCAAAGCTGATCCATCCATGAGCTGTTTCATCGCCTCTGCTGAGCGACTAGCTGTCCTTGCCCTCCCCAGTAGCCACCATGCTATCAGGCTACCTGCTTCCATTCCAGCTGGTCATGATAAGAATTGTAATTTAAGAACTGGTGCCTGAGCGTGCTTTCTCCTTGTTCTTCCCTGTCCCTTTTCCCTCATGTGTCGTGCATCTTACATTGTTAGCCTAAGAGCAGTTATTTAACTTTTGTAAATTGTATTTTGTAAATTGTATTATTTTATTGATGTATTTTATATTGTATTTTTATATTTGTGTTCTTTGTAAGCTGCCTTGAGGGCCTTTGGCTGGAAGGTGGGGTATAAATAAATAAATAAATATCTATACAAGGTTTTTTGATAAAAAATTTATGTGCTGGTACTCATAGCTTGATAATGTTGTGGATGACAGCAAAAAAGAGCTGGCGGTACTTCATGCCGCTGAGTACTGTCACAAAAACTGCTATCTATCTATCTATCTATCTGTCTATCTATCTATCTATCTATCTATCTATCTATCTATCTATCTATCTATCTATCTATCTATCTATCTATCTATCTATCTATCTATCTATCTATCTATCTATCTATCTATCTATCTATCTATCTATCTGTCTGTCTGTCTGTCAGTCTGTCTTTGATTGTTTATCTGTGATGCTGTGATATTATTTTTATTCATATATTTATTAATTAAATTTGTATCCCAAACTCCCTTCCAGTAGGAGCCCAGGGCGGCAAACAAAAACACAAAAAATATTCAAAAACATCATAAAAACAGACTTTAAAAATATTAAAATATCTTAAAAACATGTTAAAACAAAACATCTTTAAAAACACATTAAAAAAAAGCTTTAAAAACATCATAAATACCAATTCTAACACAGACACAGACTGGAATAAGGTCTCTACTGAAAAGGCTTGTGGAAAGAGGAAGGTCTTCAGTAGGGCCGAAAAGATAACAGAGATGGTGCTTGTCTAATATTTAAGGGGAGGGAATTCCAAAAAGTAGGTGCCACAATACTAAAGGTCTACTTCCTAAGTTGTGTGGAACAGACCTCCTGATAAGATGGTATCTGCAGGAGGCCCTCACCTGCAGAGCATAGTGATTGACTGGGTATATAAGAGGTAAGATTATCTTTCAGGTATCCTGGTCCCAAACTATGATACACACATGAAAGGCATTGACAGTTAATGCAATCTTCAATTGATTAAAAAAATGCATGTGTGATGGGACCCTTACATCAGACCAGTCAGGAGTAATGATAGGTGTAGACTTCTCAGTTTTTGCACAGATGCAGACTAGGATAAGGTGTCACCTATAAGTTCTGGACACTGTTCTGGATCATTATGCCTTGCTGAGGAGCATGAGATCAATGGTTTATTTTATCTCCAAGTCTCATTTATTTGAAGCAGGAACCATGGGCAATCAAAAACTCCCATGTACCCCAGCAGGAAATTCCTGAACATGCACAGGGCATCCACATCTTGATAATATAGCCTAGAATGTCTGTCCTGTTGCCAGAGAGCCCTTGCTTTTACCATCCCCCCTCCTCACAAGTATGAGAATGGGAAGGGAAAGCAAGGGCTGACTGATGGCGATTCTATGTGAAGCAGGTCTGAACTTCAGATGGGGTTTGCCTCAGCTCTTTTGGGGGGTTCTCCTCCAGTTCTGAATTCACCCATCACTAGGTGGGGAGGCAGATTGCTCCTGGAACAGCCCACATGCGCAACCTCATCCTAGGTATGTTTACTCACAAATAAATTCTGCTGAGTTTAAAGCCACTTTCCCAAGAGTTTACATAGGACTGAAGCCTTAATCATCCTTTGCACTGGCCATTTCCTGCTGCAAGTTATTGACGTACGTGAACTTTAAGTTTAGCAAAGATTCCTTTTTCCATGCCCTTGTGGGCTGCTTTGAGATGTACAGGATTGTGCACGAGGCTGTTCACTCAGTCCTGTAGGATGCGCTGTTGCATGAGTATATGTGTGCATATGCATATACAACACACACACACACAAACTCTTCCTTCTAAAATACATTTAAGCCTGCAATTATGGTAATGACACCCCTTTTAGCCTTTCAGACAAGAGTCTAATTAAATTTAAAGGCATTATCCCATGGAGAACGCCATGGAAAATATACATTCTCCTTTTGATGTATGGCCACAATACTTAAGCAGCCACAATTTGCATATGGTCTATGTGAAATTTAGGGACTGAACCCCTGTAGGTATAATCTGGGAATGGGGGAGGGAAGGTAGGAACAGCAGCGTATGATAGGAACGTCCTTCTTATGTTAAAAAATAATTAGGATGTGTGATTGGGAATCTAATCCTAATATTACACAACCCCTATATATGCCTGTGTTTACACTCCTTGTATTTCCATGGTTAGTCATTATTTGGGTCTTGATAATTTGGGAAGATGATTTGTTACTGACTAATTATGTACTGTTTGCCAGCAATACCCTCTGCCAGTGCTTTGGCAACAAAGGGAGAACTCATTCATGAATCTCTAGTCTTGAAACCAGCAGAGTGCTTTTGGAATCAAAAGATTCAAAAGTTCAACCAGTCTGCCCCATCCTGGGATACATTGCAGGATGTCAAGGCAACACCTGGTGCAGCCCTATTCCGAAAAACTGATCAGGGCAGGGATGCCTAAATGATGGATTTTTTGTTAGATCCAGGTGAAGCTTTTAATTAAAATTAAGCTTTTAATTAAAAACTACACATATATATATATGCTGCTGTTCTTTGAAAAGAATAAAAATAAAAATCCAGAGCTCTTCAGGCAACATTTTGGACTACCTCACTATTTGTAAAGCCTGTGGATCTAGACAAACATACAGCTATATATCTATAAATTTAGAGATATGTAATACAGAAAAGTCCTGGGGAAAAGTGACACGAGACGTTGTAAATGTCCTGGTCTGACTCATGGAGTTTATTGACATTGCACTTGACTTGGGTGTGTGTATGTGCAAATCACACTGATTTGCCTTATTATTCAGCCCACACAGAGAGCAGATGTACACCCCTATGATTTACTGCCTATCAGGTTGGCCAAACATTCTGTAGAATTGTCTTAGAAATTAATCACTAGTGATGCTTGAGGAGTGCAAATTCCAATATGAATATCTGATCTACACCTTTCATGCTTCCTGAATGTTGCAATATAGTTCTTTTCTCAATGTTACAATGCAGATCAAAAATGTATATTTTAACAGAAAGTACATATAGAAATACACATTTTAAAGAAAAGAATGCATTTAAAATATGTATTTAAATATGTTTTAAAATGCAAATTTCTGTGAAGAGTTTAAAAATGCAACTTGGAACAGGGCAGAACAGATATATGGGTGAACAGATGATATAGCTTGAGGTTGGCCCAAAGGTTGCAGCTAGTTTCGAACTGATTGGGTTGCTTGTGGGGGCATATAACACCTTGCTAGCGGTAGGGATAGGGAATAAATTCAATCACGTCACAATTAAAGTTGAATTTATTAAATTCACACATCCTGAAATAATATAAGAACTGAAACACAGCCATCCTTCGAAACTTGCACTTATCTGAATTTTGCAATGCAGTTCTCTAACCTGGCAATGTTTACAAAAATGCATATATTAGGGTAAACGTTCATAAAATGAATATATTAGTGAAAATAACATACAAAAATACATTATATTAGGAGAAATTGCTTGCAAAAATATGTAATTAGGCAAAATTACATATAAGAATGCCATCTTGGACTCCTACTGGGCGGAAGGGTGGGATATAAATCAATCAATTAATTAAATAAATAAATTCACACTGAAATGCTGAAGAATCTTCATTAAAAAAAGCCAATAGCTGCAGACTTGTGAGAGCCGAAGTTAAGAATGGAAAAATGAGAAACTGAGAGAACCAAAATTGCCAGATCCTTCCATCCCTAGCTTGGGGGACTTGTACTTGCTGCTGATCTGCTACCAGGCCACGTTCAAGGGTTGGACAGTGATGTATAAGGCCCTGTACAGTTCAGGTCCAGGTTTCTTGAGAGACAGCTTTATGTCTTATATACCCAGTAGATCGCTGCTTTCTGCAGGAGAGTTTCTCTTTCAAGTTACAAAGATATTAGAAGCCCATGCCACAGTAACTCAGAGCAGGGCTTTTAGTGTGGCTGCCCCAATTCTGTGAAACAACATTCCTGGTAAGATACAACAGGCACCCACTATCTGCACTTTCTGGAAACAACTGAAGACACTTTTGCTCCAACAGCTGGATGGATAGGTCTCTGCCATGGGGATCCATTTTGTATTGCTTTTAAACCCATCTTCTGTTATTTTTGTGCTGTTTTGTAACTTTTTAAAAGCTATTTTATTGTATTTTGCCTTGGGACAAATGTGGAAGGTAGTAGTAGTAATGAATTTAATAATAATAATAATAATAATGTGACCCAGACTAGAAATAGACTGAGGCCACATTCACACCATACACTTACTATTTCTACTATTATTCCACTTTAAACAGGCATGGTTCCCCCACAGAATCCTGGGAAATGCAGTGTGTGAAGGGTGCTAAGAGTTGTTAGGAGACCCCTATTTCCCTCATAGAGCTACAATTCCCAGAATTCTCTGTGAAGAAGGACTGACTGTTAACCCACCCTGGGAATTGTAATTACGAGGGGAACAGAGTGTCTCCTAACAACTCGCAGCACCCTTCATAAACCACATTTCTCAGGATTGGTTAAAATGGAATAAAGCAGAATAATTGTATGGCATGAATGTGGCCTGATTTGCCCATCATGCTCCCACCTATGGCAGTAGAAACCTGGTAGTCAGCCAGGTAAAAAAATAATATAATTGGAGATCTGTATAAGCTGGGTTAATTTTTCTGCCTTGAAACACTGAAAAGGCCTCATGCTGAGCTGCACATATTAGGAAAATCAGAAATTAGACCAGAGTTACAGCCTAGGTGGCTAGCCAGCCAGGTATATAACTATAGTGCACAGAGCAATATTTCTATTCCTCTAGGGCTGTTTTCTGCCATGCCCCTATGATTATGAATATAACGAGTGCTTTAAAAGAGTAAAGGGTAACTTTGGGTATTTGTCATTTTTGTCAGTTCACTTTATGTTATCTCTTTATTTCACCATTTAGCAGTAAGCACCCAATCCTGCTCTACTCATTATATCTGCAGAATAAACAAACTCTCATTTCTTACTGCAGGCAAACAAACATGCTTCTTTATTGCTGGCTGGATAGAGAACACAACTGAAACTGAAAAACAGAGCAAAGGAAAGTCCAAGGGGTGGTGTCTAACTCTAGTCCATAATACCAAGTTCTAATATTTCACTCTTCAAGGGTCCTGTTACTATACAGTCTTTCTTTTTTCAGGATCACTTAAGTAATTGTGATAATGAAAAATTTCCTCATTAAGGAAAAGTCTTGAGTGAACAGACTTTGGGGGGCTCTTCCAGCTGAGGGTTTTGTTGTGCACTCTCCCTGCCTTATTCACTGATATTTTTTTAAGAGGGTCCTCTTTTTATATCGTTCCTGTTCTTAAAACAAGCAATCATTCTTTAAATGGAGGTTGTCATTGTCTGTCACAAATTAAAAAGAAGACAATTTCCCAAAAAGGTTGGGGGGGTGAAGTACAGCTCTGGGGGGGTGTCCCATTCCCCCCCACAGAGATGTATGTGCTCACTCAACTGCTGCAAACTGCAAAACTGGCACTGTTACAGATACTGCATAATACTTGTTCTACACTTACAAGAAATTGTTCTTTTAGTGTGGCAGCACCTACTCTTTGGGAGTCTCTGCCTATTGACATCAGGCAGGTACCTTCCCTGTATTCTTTTTGGTGGCTACTTAAAATATTTTTCTTTAGGCACGCCTATCTAGATACATAGATGCTGATGAGTTTCAAACTCTTTTTAAGTTACTGCTGTTTTAATTTTTTTAATGTTTTAATTACTTGTTTTTAACTGTTTTCATAATTTTAAAGTTTCTTGTATACAGCTTATAGGGGTTTTTTTACAATCAAGCAGTATATACATGTTGTTAAATAAAATAAATAAAAACAAATAAATAATTGATTTTTTTTTCTTGATAGATGACAACAACTTGAGAAGGTGTACACTATAGTAACAATCATGTTTTGTTGTTGTTGTTATATGCCTTCAAGTCAAGTATGACTTATGGTGACCCTAGGAATCTTTTGGATATATTCATAGGGTTGTCATGGTAAGAGGTATTCAGAGGTGGTCTGCCATTGCCTTCCTCTAAGCCTATGGCACCTGGTATTCCCAGGTGGTCTCCCATCCAAGTACTAACCAGGCCTGATCCTGCTTAGCTTCTGAGATCAGATGAGATTGGGCATGTTCACGGTAGTATGGCTGTAACAATCATTTTGGTGATTCATATTAATTCTGTTCCTCTAGCCTAGTTTCACCTTAGCTCTCTCCTGGAGCTTGGATTAAGCTTGAATTTCAGGACACTTGCTTTCTTGAGATGCATTTAAGATCAGATCAAGACTGATGGTCAGCTTTAATAGGCTTCCCAGAAAAAACTGCCATATTGGAACACTAAGGTTTAAAATAGCATACATTTTCACATGTGTGTGTATACTTTGTGGTTATGAATGAGCATGCATGCAAAGGTTTGGTTCCAACGAGTTTTGCCTTCTGAATGAAATGGGCAACATATACTTGGGAGTTTTAAAACAGAAGAGAGCCAAGTCAAATCAGATGTTTGCTATTTACAGCAACCTTTTGAAAGGTTTCTCGTTGGTATTTTAGTCCTTCTAAAGTTATATCGGAGATAATTTCCACATTGCCTCTGCAAAATCTAGGACTAGGTCGATTACCTCCCAAATTTTATTATGAGCTATTACAAGTTCCATGCAAGGGCTGTCCTTCACTCATACTGCTTGGTAGAAATGGAAGGATTCTTCATGCAGCTCACAGTTAAACTACAGAATTTGCTACCACAAGATGAAGGGGTGGCCACCAACATGGGTGGCTTTAACAGAGAATTAGTTCAATTCATAGAGAATAAGGCTATCAGTGGCTACTGGCCATGACGGGTGTGTAAAACCTCCAGTATTGGAGGTGGTAAACCTCTAAATACCAGTTGCCGGGGAATGTGAACAGGGAGCATGCTGTTGTTCTCATGTCCTGCTTGTGGGCTTCTCAAAGGTGGGTTAGGTTTTACTATTATTGCTTCAGATTTTTACTGTTTAATGTATTTGTACGTTTTATTTTGTACGTCGCCCAGAGTGGCTGGACAACCAGCCAGATGGGCAACTAATAAATTTAATAAACAAATAAATAAATAAATTGGCCACTGTGAGAACAGGATGCTGGACTAGATGGGCCATATCCGCCCTGGGCTCCTGCTGGAAGGAAGGGCGGGATATAAATCAAATAATAATAATAATAGGCCTGATCCAGCAGGGCTCTTCTTATGTCCTTCATCTAATTCAAAACACCTTTGTGATAGCTTAGTACAAACAGCAGTACACCATGGTTGAGAAATCTCAGGCTTGGGGGCTAAATGTGGCCAAGCTTTCCTATCAGGCCCTCAGGTCTCTGCCTAGGCCACAAGCCAATGTTCCTCTTTATAATAATAATAATAATAATAAATTTAATTTCTTCGTCGCCTATCTGGCCAATGGCCACTCTAGGCGACTTACAAAATTGTTAAAATACATTTGATAAAATACAGTAATACAATATAAAAACAACACATCTGCAGCAACAATATTAAAACTGGGCAGGAGGCATTTCAGTTATAACAATTAACCCTCCCCAGATACCCCGAAGGCCTGCTGAAAGAGCCAGGTCTTTAAGGCTTTCCGAAACACATTTAAAGAAGAGGCGTGCCGGAGATCTTGTGGGAGGGAGTTCCAAAGAGTGGGGGCCGCCACTGAGAATGCCCTCTCTCTTGTACCTGCCAATCTGGCTGTTTTTGTTGGCGGGATTGAGAGAAGGCCCTGTGTGGCCGATCTTGTCGGGTGGCATAATTGGTGGCGTTGAAGGCGCTCCGTGAGATAAACTGGGCCGGAACTGTGTAGGGATTTAAAGGTCAATACCAACACCTTGAATTGGGCTCGGAAAACAACTGGTAGCCAGTGTAGGTCGAACAACACTGGTGTGATGTGATCTCGGTGGCGACTATTCGTAAGTAGTCGAGCCGCCGCATTTTGTATCAGTTGTAATTTCCGGACAGTTTTCAAGGGTAACCCCACGTAGAGCACATTACAGTAGTCCAAATGAGAGGTGACCAGGGCGTGTACCACTAGTGGGAGCTGATGAACAGGAAGGTAGGGTTGCAGCCTTCGTATGAGGTGTAGTTGGTACCAGGCTGCCCGGCTCACTGCCGAAATCTGAGCCTCCATGGACAGCCTGGAATCAAGCACAACCCCAAGGCTGCGGACCTGGTCCTTTAGGGGTAGACTCACCCCGTTGAACTTCAGGTCAATGTCGCCCAACCTTCTCTTGTCCCCCACAAGTAGTACCTCGGTCTTATCAGGGTTCAACTTCAGCTTGTTCCTTCCCATCCATCCACTCACGGATTCCAGGCACTTGGACAAGGTCTCCACAGCCAACTCTGGTGAAGATTTAAATGAGAGATAGAGCTGAGTGTCATCCGCATATTGATGACACTGCAGCCCAAATCTCCTGATGATTGCCCCCAGCGGCTTCATATAGATGTTAAATAGCATGGGAGAGAGGATAGAGCCCTGTGGCACACCACAATTGAGAGGCCAAGGGTCTGAAACCTCCTCCCCCAACGCTACCTGTTGGTACCTATCAGAGAGAAAGGAATGGAACCACTGTAATACAGTGCCTCCAATTCCCAATATGACTTAGGTACAGTTCCCAGGAAGCCATGGTTTCCAGGAAATCCCGAGGGGCTCCTATGAGAGTGGCCTCGGCATGCACGTTAAAGTCACCCAGAACCAGCAGCTCTGGGGACAATGGCCATACAGCCGAGACCACCGCCAGCACCTCGGCCAGGGAATCTGCCGTGCAGCGGGGTGGGCGGTACACCAGCAAGATCCCTAAACTGCCCTTCGGGCCCAACCTCCAGTACATACAATCAACAAATTGAGTCCTATGGAGGGGAGGTCTGGCAAAAACCAAGGACTCTCGATAGATGACTGCCACACCCCCTCCCCACCTTCCCACCCTCGGCTGCTGTGCGTAACGGAAACCTGGCGGACACATGGCCTCAAGAATTGGAGCAGAGGCTTCGTCCAGCCAAGTTTCCGTAATACATGCCAGGTCTGCGCGCCCATCCAAGATCATATCATGGATGAGTGAGGTTTTCTGAGCCACAGACCTGGCATTACATAACAGCAGTCGAAGGTCGGTAGGAACCTTGCGTCCCCCAGTTTTCGTCTGGTTCTGAGCAGACCCGGAACATGGGATGGATATAATGCATCTGTCCCGTGTTCCCCTATTCCGGCGTGGTCTGCTAGCAGCACCCTTCCGGCGCCTGCCGCCCAAACTTCCTATAACTTGGCCCCCCACCTCCCTCTCCGGCTTGCACATGCCTCTATCTTTATCTGCTTATCAGCAGGCCACCCACCCTAATAAAATTCGTCCGGAGACCCGCCTCCGTACCCTATAGCAGCAGTATTTACCAATTTAAAATAAATTAATTAAACCAATTAATCAATTAATTAAACCAATTAAATTACATCAAATTAAGTTAATTAATCAATTAAACCAATCAATTTACATCAAATTAAGTTAATTAACTAAATCAATACAATTCAACTAAATCAATACATTTCAATCCAATTCACATTCATACACACACACACATTCATACAACTATACATCCATACATACACCAATTTAAAACAGGAACCGGGTTGTGATAGCCGGCCAGAATGGTGGTCGCAGCCAGCCGCAATGATAAATCAGAGCAGAAGCATTGAAGCTGTATTAACTGTGGAATACTTGGTCCGAGTCACGGCGATAAGGTCCTAGCCAACCTGGGCGGGCAAGTAATGGCAACAACGACAGCACGATGGCAATATAAACAGCGTCCCACCAACAGCGCACCCTGGGATCAGGACGGCCCACAGCTGCAATGATGGCGTCAGGCAACAGGCAAACGGCAAGCGGCACGGCGACAGCAACACAGCAACGCCCCGATGCCCCAGTAGCGGCCAACCCGCGATGGCAGCCACAACGCACGAGCAGGAAGCCCAGGCAAGCAGGCAGGCAGGGCACGGCCGTGGCGAAGGAGAAACAACAGGCCCCGGGGCAGCACAACCCCCAACAACAAGCAAGCAAGCAGGGGCCGCGGCGACACAAAATGACGTAGGTCACACGTGACGGCAACGGCGTCCCGAGCACAGCAGCAAGCGACAAAGGGGCGGCAAGCTACAGCAAAAACGCAGCAGCAGCCGTAGGCCGCAGCAAACCCCCGGGCCAGAGTAGCCGCAACGCCGGAGGAGCCAGCCCATGCCAAGATGGAAGCACGACTGCAGCAGCAACGAGAAGGAACACGTAGCAACCGGTATAGTATCAAAGGGAGGGAGACAATTTCTAGCTCACCTCCTGCAACAATCCAGGGATGTTTAAGATGTTAGGATGTTTTAAAAGTCATTTTAAGATGGTTTTAAGATGGTAATTAATAAACGTCGGAGGAGCTCCAACTCCACAACCTCCTACTCCGCCGCCATCTTTTCCTGAGCCACTCCCCAGACCACATTTCTCACTGACCCTCCTCTGTACCCTCAACAGCTTTTGCCTAGCTGGAACAAACTGTGATAACACTTCTGGCTTACCTGAAGGGAGGATAGAGGTGTATGTGTATAAATCTCTGACTTTTGCATTGTTGGAAGGCAGCCTGCTGTACAAAAGTAGAGGTCATATCCATTGCCCCACCCACTTTTTCCTCTGGCTTTGCCCACCTTTGCATCAAGCTGCACCCACCACTGGCATGCTGACCTTGAATGGTTCATCAACAAGGAGAAGTGGCCCTGGGCTGAAAATTGTCCCCACTCATGTAGTATGCAAAATAAATGAGTGATGCCCATTATGGAACCCTCCAGTCAACACCAATGCATGGTGAATAGCTAGTGCCCACAAGGAATTAGCCACCCTTCCCCAAATTTGTCCAATGTTAACCAAAGCTAGGTTATCTACAGGTCATATCTCCAACTGAGAAATTACAGCAGCGCCTATCTGCTCTATTCGGTTGGAATGAGACTTTGTCCTCAGGCACCTGGCCTCTCTCCAGCATGGCCCACTCTTGTGCCAAGTCTGGGTGCTTCCAACTTAAGCAGCAATGGGCTGGAAAGAACTGTAATGAGCGTAGTTGTCTCCAGATAATCACCATGCTGTCTTCAGAGGGCAAGTGTCACCTTGTTGGTATTGTTCTTTTATTATTTCATGTAGGGCAATTTTTTTTGTTCCACAGGCATGTCATTGTACCATTGTGGATGTGCTTCTTGGGAGTGGGTGTAGAAAAACACACACACAACGGCTTGCTTCAATCTGGGAAACATGTTCCAGGACTGTATTTTTAATTATGAATCAAACATTTCAAAATATAGATGCCTAGGAATCAACACATTGATTGATGGCTTTGTTGCCTTGGAAAGGGGAGGGGGGTGTTTGGTGTCAATGGACTTGTTGCTTTCATCTTTACAATGTGTTTCTCTTCCCCCACAAAAAAACCAAATTCTTGCAAAGTTCCCTAATGAATGCTGACATGAATGGTGCATGCTTTATCATTCCTAATATATGTGCATGTTAACAAATTGTGGTACAAGATAACACTGTAGGCAAAGGCAGGGGAATAATGATGCTAGCTGCGTGCCTCCCATAAAGAGGGGGAAAAACTGTCTTAGCTGCTCCAGAGAAGAGGTCACAGAGGAAGCATGAGTAACTGACTTATGCTTCCACTGCTCACACTTCCAATTCTCATCTGAATGGAGGAGATAAGCATATCACTCATAGGGAGATGCACATTTGCTTAATGGCTGGTATAGCAGTGTAGATTAGCAGAAGATAATCATGACAATCCCATAGTCATGTCCCCAAGAAAAGTAAAAAATGCAGGCAGCTATTAATGGATCTGTCTATCCATCCATCCATCCATCTATCCCCAAGAGCAGCAGTACATAGCACATTACCCAATTTATTAGGATCAGCTAACAGCCAGAGACTTGTGAATTGGCAACAGGATACTGTAGAGGTTAAATTGTTGGAATTTGGCCTGAGTTCACATCTCTAATCAGCCATGCAGCAGGTTTGCAGTCTGATGTACTCAGTGGTGCTTACTTCTGATTGCATAAGTTCAGCTTGTAAGACATGCTGAGCTTTAACAAAAGATCTAAAGCCGGCTGGAATGCAACCCCTAGCTTTTAATTAGAAATGCAAATGATTGCAATCTTGTTACAGCTTAAATTGCAATCATGAAGTAGAAACCCCATCAAAAAAAGAAAAGAAATATCCTTTCTCTATTTTATTCTTTCCCTCATTCACTGACTTCCTCTACGCTAAATTGGTCATGATCATAAAACTTGAAAGCCTCATTATCACTGAATTCACTCGCCATTATGCTGACATTCTGCCAATTCACTTGCCAGAAAGCGACTTCAGTGTCCCTACTCTGAAAAAACAGTCATGGAGCTGCACTCCCTTCCTCTGTTCCTACTCCTCTTACCACTGGCAAGGACAGACATGCACCTCCCACTTAATTTGAGAACTGGAAGTGTGGACATGCAAATCACTCACCTTCTTCCATCACTTTTCCAGGGCACCCAAACCAGCTGTCAGTTCATGCACCATCCTTTTTGCTTGATGAACTTTTTCCATATTGTCAGAGCCATCTAACATTTGGTAAAATCCTCCTTACTTGTACCATCTACCATTTGGTTACCGGACAACCGTTGTAAGGGCTTTTAAATGTTGTGTGAGCCATAACACTCCAAATTCAAGTGTGGGGCACTCTCACCTTCCAAAGTGGTGCCCACCTCTGTCATCAGGTGGGAAATCTGTGGCTCTCCAGATGTAGTTGGATTCCAGCTGCAGTCAGCCCCAGCTAGTGGGATGATGGGAGTTGCCGTCCAGCAACTCTGTCTCACCCCTTATATACCAAATCAATCACTGAGCTCTGCAGGAGAGGGCCTCCTGAAGATACCACACATCAGTCTGTTCTCTATAATGTAGGAATTTAGACCTTTAGTATGATAGCATCTGTCCTTTGGAATTCCTTCCACTTATGTATCAGACAGGCACCATCTCTATTATGTTTTCGGCACTTATTGAAGACCTTCCTCTTCCAACAATTGCATTTGGAATTGTTTTTTATGATGTGTGCTTTTGTTGTTGATGCTTTTATAGTTATGTTTTATAGGGATGTTTTATGGGGACCAATTCATACATGAAATAAATAAATAATAAACAAGCAAACATCTGGAAGGCCACAGATTCCCCATCCTAGTTCTAGGGGATTGCTAATAGATGATACTTGTAGGGTATGTGCAAGTATCCCTGGAGAAATGTCATTAGTCTTAGCCACATCCGCACTGTGCTGTGGATTGCAGAATGGGAGTGCTACCCTCCCACCCTAAGGAGGGCCCCCTCTGTGCTGCAGAGGCCTTCAGCCAGGGCCTGACCTGGCTGCCCCCTGGCACCGGCGCTGGGACAGAGTGTCAGACTTGGATTTCTTCAATAAGGCCACATCCATGTACCATACATTTGAAGTAGTATCATACCACTTTAAACAGCCTTGGCTTCCCCCCAAAGAATCCTGGGAACTGTAGCTTATAAAAGGTGTTGAGAGTTTAGGAGACCTCTATTTCCCCTCAGAGTTACAATTTCCAGAGTTGTTTAACAGCCAGTCCCACTTCCCACTGAACTCTGGGAACTGTAGCTCTGTGAGGGGAATAGAGGTCTCCCAACAACTCTCAGCGCTGTTAAACAACTACAGTTCCCAGGATTCTTTGGGTGAAGCCAAGGCTGTTTAAAGTGGTATGATACTACTTTAAATGTATGGTACATGGATGTGGCCTTATTGAAGAAATCCAAATCTGACACTCTGTCCCAGGGCCGATGCCAGGGGGCAGCTAGGTCAGGCCCTGGCTGAAGGCCTCTGCAGCACAGAGGGGCCCCTCCTTAGGGTGGGAGGGTAGCACTCCCATTCTGCAATCCACAGCAGCATCGGCTCCCAACCCTGCCGCAGATCATGGAGAGGGAACTCCCAGGCACCTCCCAGGCACATGTCTGCCATCAACCAAGATGGTGGTGAAGACTTCCCTAAGGGGCTGATGCTCCCACTGCTATCTGGGTTGATGGCAGGCATGCACACACAGTGCACACATCATTTACAGCAGTGATAGAGGTAGGTGGGATGTGTGGGCAGGTTTATTAGTCCTGCGCCGCCTGTATAGAGGGGTTGCACTCTGGTGCCATGGGCCTGGGACAGGCTGGTGCCTGGAGCTGGCCTTGTGCTGTCCATTAGTAGACCACATCAAATAAAAGTGAAAATGAACAGAATGGGCAGAAATCCCCTCAAGTGAGTTACATCACCATACAAGGGAGTCTCCCATAATATTCACCTTTCCCCTTACAGATGACACAGACAACCATTCTTGGCGCCAGCTTTATTTAAAACACATTTCAAAGACACAACTGAAAATCATTAGATCTCACCAGCCAACAAGTGTTGCACTGCAAAATGAGAAGTAACATGACGGACTTGAGCACAAGCTCAGGCAAGTTGCAGCCTCTCCCACATCCTCCTTTCCTGGGAGGACAGCATCTGCGGAAGTCACTCAGGGACAATGCCTCTTCCAGATTCACCTCCTGCTATCTTGGAGTAGCTGTAGAAGTCTGTAATCTCCCAGTGGATCTCCTTCCTGCTTTTATTAATCCCTTTCATGCCATCCGAGCACCTCCGAACTTTCCCAAGAGATGACATCAGACCAGATTATAGGTGACCTGCTTTTCAAGTTCTGAATAAAGGACTATCCTCTCCTGAAGTTTGGGTTCACGCCCAGGAAGATTCCCAAAGCAATGTTTTACATCCAGGTGGAGCATCTAACTCTCAGGTTTCCGTGGCATCCTTTGCTTATGACAGATTTAGGGTTGAACATTGCCTCTGATAAGCGTTTCGTTTACCTCAAAGTCTACACCCAGCCATGACCCACAGCATCCTTGCTCTTTCAACCTCCTCCCATCTCACTAGTATTTAGCCGCAAGAAACCTGTATGCCCAGAATTGTTGACAATTACAGTACATAGCTTCTCTCCTTCTCTCTCTCTCTCTCTCTCTCTCTCATATATATATATATATTCCTCCTTCTGGGAGGAAGGGTAGGATAGAAATTTGATTAATTAACAATAATAATAACAATCACACACAGATCTACCACCAGTTCCTTTAAATACTTTTGATCCTTGAGAGAGATATTTTTAGGACCCTTACTATTTGTGAGTGTAATTTGTTTTAAACCAGGGGTTCCCAAAATGTGGCCCATCGACCAGTGGTCCCCAAGCTTCATTCAGGTGGCCCGTGGCTTATCTGTGGACTTGTGCTTGAAGACAGGAGATGGCACAGCCATTGCATTCAATTTTCATATTCATTTTAAATTCTATTTTGATTGCTTCCTTTATTTCTTATATTGTATTTTATTGTATTACAGTTTGAATACTATGGAATATAATAAAATACAATATATAAGAAATAAAAGCAACAAAACTGCAATTAACAGTCATCCAGCGTCTAGCTACTAGATGGCAACCACAAGCCAAAAAAGAAAAAGAAAAAAATATTAAACGACCCTCAGCAATTTTCAAGCAGTCCGTGGGGAAAACAAGTTTTGGAACCACTGTTTTAAACTGTTTTCAGTAACATATTTACTGTTAAAAGGACACACACACACACACACGATAATGCTGCTTGCTTATGTTTTTCCTTTACAGAGATGGTTGCTACAAAGCAAACCTAGATGCATGGTGCAGATCATTGTTGTTTTAAGTTCCTTGACCTAGTGCAGAGTGCCCTTCACTCTCCAGCGGTGGATACTGTTGAACCAGGGCAGACCAGCTCAATTTATGGCCCACCAAGAGAAATACAGCCCACCAGCCATGTGCTGTGTCTTGCCAAGTGCTTGATCATCCCCTTGGCTTTGCAGTCTCCAGGTAGGCAACAACAACAAAAACCCCACAGCTTTTTGGGGACATGGGTGCTCCCCAAAAAGAAGACAATCCCTACTTGCAGGTATGTCTAGTTCTTCCTCATATACATCCCCTTTTGCTTTGAGGCTTACACAGTGAATCCAGTACGCCGATTTAGGAAACGTTTGGTCCAGGCTTCTCCAGCCTGGTAACCTACACATATTTTAGACTATGGGTTGTATCCAATGTAGAGCTAAGTCCGGGTCCTGTCAGTGCAAGGATTGCCGCTAGCACGATGGGACTTCTTCCCCCTCTCTTCCCCCCAGTGCACCCCCTAAATCTGTTCTTGGGGTTTCCCCAACCGTATGGAGCCGATCTGGGGAGAGTGCATGAGGATGAAAGAGGGGAAAACCCTATTGCACTAGCAGTAATCCTTGCACTGATGGGACAGGTCAGTTGAATACTGTCTGACATCGTGGGCCCCGAGGAGAACCCCTGGCAAGGTTGGGAGAATGGAAAGTGAGCTGCACACATTGAGGAGAACATTGCCAGCACTGATGATGGAGATGAGAGGGTTACAGAGGGGGTGCCTCCAGACGTCTTAAAGCCAGCTGCTACAGCTGCTACAGCTGCTACAGCTGCTCAGAATGGTTCAGCCAGCCTTTCCTCATCTTAGCCAGCTGGTGGGAACTTTCTGCTGGCATCAAGGCCAGGCACCATGGTTGAAGAGATAAGCCCTAACGAACACTTTGGAATGTCTCTGGCAGTGGAAAATGAAAGTAATTCTGCAGAGGCAGAGATTGCCATGTTTCCCTCCCCCCATCATAGCCGCCGCCCTGCAGCTTGTACCGAAAGGAGCCTGAATTAATTCATAGTGTTACGTGCCCGCCCTTTTCTGTATATAGAACATAGCACTGCTTGCATTTGCTGTTGTGACAACTCATCTGCTGTTGCTTCTGGTATGTCTGTTTCTGCTTGAATCCCGGTTGAGGCCTAACATGAGATGCTCGATCCCTGTTCTGATTTCTGGAATAAAGCTTTATGCAGGAAAAACCCTGTCACCGAGTCCTGAGTCTGCTTCTCTGGTTGGGAGCCAGGACATCCTATGATTCCCATCAGCCCCAGCCAGGATGATGGGAGTTGTGGTCCAAAACATCTGGTTGGCATCAGGTTGCGGAAGACTGGTTTGGGTTTTGAAAAAGGTTTCCTTATAGAAAGTGTGCTGGGAGCATGGCAAAATTCCTTAGTGATCAGATCCAGTGTTGTGAGTCAGTGGAGTGGAGGCTGCCTGGTGCTTTGGTCATTCAACTCTCTGCAAAGGCATGGATATAACTGTGTCATTTTAGCTCATATGAGCAGAACTTCCAGAAATCTGAGAATATATAGCATGATAGAAAGTTGGTCTATAGCTTTGGGTGACCATGTAAACCATCAACATTCCTTCTGGCAGGCACTCATGATACACAACCTGCATTCATTTTGATGGTGCACCCTTTCTTAAGAACAAACTTCAGTTCATTTCAGAAATGTTTAATAGATGTCTCCCTATATTTAAACTTCACACATTAATAGCCTCAGGCATATTCGGAGCCAAATTTGCTATATGCAATTATATGGCGTGAATTTCACACAGCAACTCCCAAGTTTCATAATGTACATTGTTTTGGGTTATGTACTGGAAGTTATATTATGATTTACTAAGCTAAATTACTTTAATTTATACTTTTGGGGAAAAAACTCCTATAATATAAGCAAAAGATATTAGATGTTAATATAAACTAACATTGCCTTTTGGGTCTTGATTTCCAAATGCATATTGCTTCTGTTATGTCTACTATTACACTGAAAATGTGTTTTCTGTTAAATCTATTGTTATGAGGAAATTAAGCCCCCTCCCCCCCCCGGTATGGCTTTTTCCATAACTCAAAAACCTCTGCTTTAAAGTCATGAAAACTACTTTTTAAAAGGAAAGGAACAGTTTTTGCTTTGCAAATTACTTCATAAAAATGAACACACACACACACAGAGTGCAATCTATGAAAGTTTACTCAGAAGTAAGCCACACCATTATTAGTGGGGTTGACTCCCACATAACCATGCTTATGTTTGTAGCCACAAACAATTGTTTGTGAACTTAAAAATAAACCAACCAATGCTAAAATTATCATCACAACCAGAGAGGGTCAACAAAGAGATAATCCCTTTATGGAAAGATGGGCACCTCTCATGATGTATTGGCTAATAAAGTTTAAGAACAAGTGTAACCACATACAATATTGGTGTACTGTGAATATTAATTTATGTACTGTTATGTATTAGGAATGGGATCCATTGAATGTGCCAGTTCAAAAGCATTCCATTGTCCTAACAGGCCGGTTTCGATTTAAGTTCATTCTTTGTCCGCTAGCCACTAAATTTTATCGCTATTTTTCCCTTGCAAAAATTAATATCAAAAATTTTAAAGGAGATATTGGTTTTTTTAAAAAATATCTTTTTTTGAAAATAGCTGCAGAAAATTGCTACTAAAAATCGAATCTGCATTGACAGTGAATAAGCGATTTATTGGAAAATTCAGTACCAAATCCGAACTGAGTGGAATTCTAGCACATCCCTAATCAATATACATGTGAGTGCTCAGTTAAAGGTATGCAATTATATCTGTATTTCTGTTATTTTTTCCTCCTTGTTGCAAATCATTTTTCTGGGGGGGAAATTAAACCAACCAAAACAAAAGCACCAGTTCAGGCTCAAGGAGTTAATGCATTACATTTTTATACATTTTACATTTCAGTCATATATGCACACTAGTCAGAGGGTCAGAAGTGATTGTTCTATCCTACTGTTGAATGAATATTCAGAAGCAATCCTTGGTTTGTTGCTGTATAAGGTATGAAAATGTCTTATGTCCTTAACATCACTATCTTTATTTCCAGAGGGGTGACTGAGGCATACATTTTCTGGACTAGAGTTAGGTTTATGAAAGCATAATCAAAAAAGAGGAAATGCATCAAGATAAAGATTTACATAAAATTTGCATGTGCCAACTTATAAGATACAAATTTAGAAGCAATGCCTGTCATTTAAATAGAACCACGTCTCAATATAATGGGAAGTCTGTGACCAGGTGTCCTGTGTGCCTTTTCAGTTTGTTGTCCATCCAGGTGCTGCTAACTGTTGATGGGCAACTTCAAGCCCCCTATTCTCCCTTCTTACAGTTCTTTATCTTTAAGTTAGATCTGAACCAGGTAGGCCTTCAAATAGAGGACTGTCCTCTGACAGCCTTTTCAAGAGGTATGTCTGCAAAATTAGGCTCATGGTCACTGTGGGTAGTATTCAATGCTAGTTGTACTTTGAGTAGACCCATTGACATTAATAGACATGACTAACTTAGGTTTGTTAATTTCAACGGGTCTGCTCTGAGTAGGACTTAGTTGAATACAACCCTGAAACTAAAGCCTACATCAGATGCATGAAGTGTTGTCAGTTAGATTATCTCTCTATTTTGTTTTGTTTAACAAGATTTAGATATCACTTAATAAACAAAAACATCTAAGAGTATCAGTTAGTGCTTGAAGAGTTATCAGTTGAAAGACTTTCTATCTATTTATATATCTGTTTCTCACACCTCATGCATCTGATGACGTGGGCTCTGAAAGCTTATATTTAACTATGGAGCCATGAAAAGAAAAATATATGTTTGCCCAGTTATGGATATGATCTTGCTTTATATTTTTAGGTTGCAATTCTAACTCAATTATCTAGGATTAAGGAAGCAGTCCAACTTGAGTTGATGATGCACTGGGAGGAGTTGGATGTGGCAGACTCCCGAATGAGCTGACAGGCTCCTGGCACTGTCAGGCTCCACCAGCAGAAGCCCCCCCCATTCTTGCTGAACTGTGCCGGTGCCAGGACCCTGCTGGCCCTGCCAGGTTCCACTAGGAATGGCCAGCCCTGTGGACAGACAGCTGGCAGTAGCCCCAAAAATGGGGCATTCCGGGGTGTGGTGGGGAGGAGCCATGGGGGATTTATGGAGTATCCAAGTCCCCCTTGGAGCACTCCCATGGGTCCCAATCAGCATGAGCATTCTACTGGCAAAAAGGTTGGTGGAGGAAAACAATTGAACTGGGGGTCAGTGAGGACTGCTTACTCCCTGGTAGTGCTATTTGTGGGAGCCAGCTCTTCTCTTCCAGCTCCCGCACACAACTCCTGACGGAGCCTGCGTTCAGCTGGGCCAATGGCTCCTGAATGGGGAGTGGATGCTACAGAGCTTTCCCCTGACTCCTCTTCCACTGCCCCCCTCTGCCAGCTTCCACGATTTATTTATTTATTTGATTTATATCCCACCCTTCCTCTCAGTAGGATTGCTTTGGATTGTTCTGTTAGTTCCAATGAAGTCATTGGTCTTACTTCTGAGAGGACTTGTACAGGATTGCACTATTCATCATATAACTAGCCTGTGGAATGATTTGCCATGGGATTCGGAGGCCAGTAGCATAAACATGGACTACGGATAGAAGGGTTTGTCAATTTCAGTTCTGTTTCTTATTCTTCCAAACTCAGATTCAGTTCTCCATGTTTCTGCACCAATTTGCAATTTGTTTTTTTAAATCCTCATGAAAATTCTTTACCATTTTTGTGCATGTTTCTCCTAATCAACACATTTTTGTTTGCAGTTTTGACTAATGTACACATTTTTGCAAACAATTTCTCCTAATATAAGGCATTTTATGCTATTTTATTAATACCTTCATTTCTATATATATATGCATATATATATGCATTTTTGCAAACGTTGGTTGAAGAACTGCATTGCAAAATTTGGATAAGTGTGGATTTTGAAGAATGGCTGCATTTTGGTTCTCATATCGTTTCTGAAAGTGTAATTTTGATTGATTTGGCTTCAAAATGTGAACTGAATTGAATTTCTCCCCCATCCCTAGCACAGACCTAGCCAATCAATGCACAGTATTGAATGAGGAATGTTACAGCCAACCAGGGCAAGCTCCAGATCTCCAAGGAGGGCCTCTCACCACCACCAGCACCGGGCTGATAACCTTTTCCCACCACCTGTCTTCATTGCTGTGGAGGCCTGTTGGCACTGCACCTCACTCATCCTTTCAGCAGCTGAAGGATCCAGGTGCTCCACCACAAGAACTTCCACAACCACTGCTGTCAGGAGCACATCAGGTCTCCATGGTGTGGGAAACTGCACCCCATAGACATCATAGCCACTGTGGTGTCCACAAGATGAAGTTTCCCACATCATGGAGGCTGCTTCTGAGGGGGTGGGGCCTGACATGCTTCTGGTGGTAGTGGCTGTGGAAGGGTTCATGGCAGAGCACCTGGAGCCTCCAGCCACTGAATAGATGGGCAAACACTGAGGAGGAGGAGGTTGTAGCAACAGGTCCCCAGAACAAAGACGGGCACCAGGAGGAGGTGACCAGCCCTAGCGCTGGTGGTGGTAAGGGCCCCCTGTGAGCTCCTGGGTCCTCAGACCAGTGCCCAACCTGGCTGGCCACTGGCACCAAGCCTGCAGAGCACAGTGCTTTCTCTTAATCACTGCACTTGCATACATAACAGAACACTAGCTCAGACTCTACAAGTTATACCACCCTACCACAACAAACACCCAGTTGTCCAACAATCTAATGTTCAGCTGTGAGTTGCTGAGGAAACTGAGGGTGATTGACGGTAGTCAGAGTAAGATTTTCAGGAACCATTATCAAATGGATACCTGAAAGATCACCTTACTCCTTATATACCCAGTCAATCACTGCGTTCTTCAGGTGAGGGCCTCCTGCAGATACATCTTATCAGGAGGTCCTTTCCACACAACATAGGAAGTGGAACTTTAGTGTGGTGGCACCTACCCTGCGGAATTCCCTCCCCTTAAATATTAGACAGGCGCCATATCTGTTATCTTTTCAGCTCCTACTGAAGACCTTCCTCTTCAACAAGCCTTTTAAATAGGGACCTTATCCCAATCTGTGTCTGTGCTGGAATTACTTTTTTTTAGAGGTTTTTAAAGCTGTTTTTTTAAAAAAAATATGTTTTGTTTTAATGTTTTTCAAGATGCTTTGTTTTAATATGTTTTTAAAGATGTTTTGTTTTAATTTTTTAAGTCTTTTGTTTTTAAGATGTTTCAGAGTTATTTTAGTGTTTTTGTTTGCTGCCCTGGGTTCTTTCTAGGAGGAAGGGCAGGATATAAATAATAAATAAATGTAGCCATGGCCTGTGTCAGCTTCCCCAACCAAATGTCAGACTGTCACAGAGAAACTTGGCTCTCCCAAGGTGCTTTCCGCTAATTCAACAATTCTCTCCACCCACCAACCCACCTCTGCCTCCCAGTTCAAATGTGGCCAGACCACCATTTCTATCAAGCACAATTTGCCAGGCTCTTATCTTGGACCTCCATACTTATAGGCGAATTACCTATTCAGGGACCATTCACAGCCACGAGTGCACATGAAGGTTGTTTCGTGTTGGCGTTCTGACTGCCATCCAAAGTCATGTCAGGCAGAAACCATAGCAATGTAACTCAATGTAGTCAAACAGCAAAACTTGCAACAAGACATTTTGTTTGTTGTTCGAGCTTAGCTTCACTGGCACTCCTATTGTAGCTTGTAAGGGAGCTTGTACTAACAGAGAACATTATGCAATGGGCTCTTGAAATAATAATATGACTACCACTTTGTCAATTTAGGGATAAGTGAAAGTCTCAGCAAACTTCCTAATTGCTGAGATAATGCTGCTGATTCCCACCCAGTCTTGTATAGATTATAATCTCTTCTCACCAACTAACCATTAACATGCAGTTTAACAGGAGCTATATGGAAGAAGAAGAAGAGAAAGGAAGAAGACATAGAGGAAGAAGAAGGTATTTGTGGATAAATGATTTATAGTCATTGGGAGGAACTAAATCTGTGTACACTTAGGTGCCCCATTTCCATTATATATTTAAAGTAGTATTATACCATTTTAAACAGTCATGACTTCCTCCCAAGATCTTGGGAACAATGATAAGGATGCTGAGACTTATTAAAAGACCCCTGTTTGGCTCACAGTGCTACAATTCCCAGAGTGGTTTAACTGTCGATCCCTCTTCCCAGAGGAATTTGGGAATTGGAGCTCTGTGAGAGGAATAGGGCCCTCCTAACCAGAGCTTGGAAAAGTTACTTTTTTGAACTACAACTCCCATCAGCCCCAGCCAGCATGGCCACTGGATAGTGCTGATGGGAGTTGTAGTTCAAAAAAGTAACTTTTCCAAGCTCTGCTCCTAACAACCCTCAGCATCTTTCACAACTACAGTTCCCAGGATTTTTTGAGGGGAGCCATGACTGTTTATAGTAGAAAAATACTGCTTTAAATGTATAGTGCAGATGGGGCCTTACATGGAAGCAATTTCAGTTGAATTCAGTGGGACTTTCTCATTTATTTATTTATTATTTGATTTATATCCTGCCCTTCCTCCCAGCAGAAGCCCAGGGTGGCAAACAAAAGTGGTTGAAACACATCAAAACATCATAAAAACAGACCTTAAAATACACCAAACCAAAACAATTTAAAAACAGTTTTTAAAAAAGCTTTGAAAAATCTTTTTAAAAGGGTTAAAAAACATTGGTTTTTTAAAAATATATATATTAAAAAGCAATTCCAACACAGATGCAGACTGGGATAGGTCTGAACTTAAAAGGCTTGTTGAAAGAGGAAAGTCTTCAAAAGGCGCCGAAAAGATAACAGAAATGGCACCTGCCTAATATTTAAGGGGAGGGAATTGCACAGGGTAGGTGCCACCACACTAAAGGTCCATTTCCTATGTTGTGCAGAACAGACCTCCTGATAAGATGGTATCTGCAGAAGGCCCTCACCTGCAGAGCGCAGTGATCAACTGGGTATATAAGGGGTAAGACAGTCTTTCAGGTATCCTGGTCGCAAGCTGTATACGGATTTGTACACCAAAACTAGAACCTTGAACTTGGTCCGGTAGCAAATGGGCAGCCAATGCAATTCTTTCAGCAGCGGGGTGACATGTTGGCGATACCCTGCCCAAGTGAGCAGTCTCACAGCTGCATTTTGCACCAGTTGCACCTTCCAGACCAACCTCAAGGGCAGCCCCACATACTGAGCATTACAGTAATCCAGCTTGGAGGTTACCAGTGTGTGGACAACAGTGGCCAGTCTATCCCAGTCCAGAAACAGCCGCAGCTGTTTTACCAACCAAAGCTGGTAAAAGGCACTCCTAGCTATGGAGGTCACCTGGGCCTCTAGCGACAAAGATGGATCCAAGAGCACCTCCAGACTATGGACCAGCTCTTTCAGAGGGAGTATGACCCCATCCAAAGCAGGCAACTGACCAATTATCCGAACTTGGAACCACCAACCCACAGTGCCTCCATCTTGCTAGGATTCAGGCTCAATTTATTGTCCCTCATCCAGCCCACCACTGAGTCCAGGCAGCGGTCAAGGGCTTGCACGGCCTCTCCTGATTCAGATGTTACAGAGAAATAGAGCTGGGTATCATCAGCATACTGCTGACATCTTGCCCCAAAGCTCCTGATGACCGCTCCCAAAGGCTTCATATAGATGTCAAACAGCATGGAGGACAAGATAGTACCCTGCGGCATGCCACAGCACAACTGCGAGGGGACCCAATGCTATTCTCTGAGAGCAACCCTGGAGATAGGATCGGAACCACTGTAAAACAGTGCCTCCAATACCCATCTCACCAAGTTGGCCCAGAAGGATACCATGGTCAATGGTATCAAAAGCCACTGAGAGATCAAGTAAGAATAACAGGTTCGCATTCCCCCTGTCCTTCTCCTGATAAAGGTCATCCATCAGGGCGACCAAGGCTGATTCAGTCCCATAACTAGGCCTGAACCCAGACTGGGATGGGTCAAGACAATCTGTTTCATCCAAGAGTACTTGCAACTGCTGCGCCACAACCCTCTCAATCACCTTTCCTAAGAAGGGGGTATTTGCAACCGGTCGGTAGTTGTCACAAACCAATGGGTCCAGGGTGGGCTTTTTCAAGAGTGGTCGGATCACCGCCTCTTTCAAGGTGGTGGGTAAAGATCACACAACATGCACTCAACACCACGGCTGGCCCAAGCCACTTTGCCACTTGAGACAAGATAGGGCCTTTATTCTCAGTTTTTCATTTTTTTCTAATCTGAAATGCTGTGCCCCACAGCAGTTGCTACTTACTGCAGGCACCACAAACAAGCTGCCTCAACTTCCTGCACTTAGCAGGGAGTTGGACTCAATGGCCTTATAGGCCGCTTCCAACTCTACTATTCTATTATTCTCCTGAGCTACCTATCCAGGTAGCTACCATCAACAGGAGCTCAAGCAGCATGGCGGTAGATGGCAAGAGTGGGTGCTCACTACAGTGGCCTGGCAGGGGTTTGGGCAAGTGGTGTGGAGGGAGCACACATATGGCTACTTCTCCCAATCTGCTGCCTGAGATGAGTGGCTCATGATAGGCCTGGCTCTACTCAACACTGAGCTAAGAAAAATATTTGTGTTCCACCTTTCCTCCAAGATGCTCGAGGAGGGGTACGTGGTTCTCACCTCCACCTCTGCTTTATCTTCACAGTAGCCCTGTGTGGTAGGTTAGGGTGAGATATAGTGACTGGTCCAAGGTCTAACTATGAACATAAGAAGAGCACTGCTAGATCACACTGAAGGCCTACTTAGGGTAACATTCAGTTTTCACAGGAGATAATTAGATATAGATGGGAAGTATGCAAGCAGGATATGAACACACTACTATTTCTCCACTTATGGGCCCCAGCAACCTGGTGGTATCCAGAGGTATATTGTCTCTTATAGTAGAGGTATTATAGCCTTTATTTATTTGTTTATTTATTTATATACCGCCCCATAGCCGAAGCTCTCTGGGCGGTTTACAGCAATTAAAAACATTAAAAACAAATATATAAATTTTAAAACACGAAAAACAATTTAAAAACACAATTTAAAAAAATTAAAAACAATTTAAAAACACATGCTAAAATGCCTGGGAGAAGAGGAAAGTCTTGACCTGGCGCCAAAAAGATAACAGGGTTGGTGCCAGGTGCACCTTGTCAAGGAAATCATTCCATAATTTGGGGGCCACCACTGAGAAGGCCCTCTCCCTTGTTGCCACCCTCCCAGCTTCCCTCCGAGTAGGCACCCGGAGGAGGGCCTTGGATGTTGAGCATAGTGTACGAGTGGGTTCATGTCAGGAGGGGCGTTCCATCAGGTATTGTGGTCCTAAGCCATGTAAGGCTTTATAGGTCAAAACCAGCACCTTGAATCGAGCTCGGAAACATAAAGGCAGCCAATGCAAGCGGGCCGGAATCGGTTTTATATGTTCGAACCGTCTGGTCCCTGTTACCAATCTGGCTGCTGCATTTTGCACAAGCTGCAGCTTCCGAACCATCTTCAAAGGCAGCCCCACATAGAGCGCATTGCAGTAATCTAACTTGGAGGTTACCAGAGCATGGACAACTGAAGCCAGGTTATCCCTGTCCAGATAGGGACGTAGTTGGGCCACCAACTGAAGTTGGTAGAAGGCACTCCTTGCCACAGAGGCTACCTGAGCCTCAAGTGACAAAGATGGTTCTAGGAGAACCCCCAAGCTACGAACCTGCTCCTGCAGGGGAAGTGCAACCCCATCCAGAACAGGTTGGACATCCACCATCCAGTCAGAAGAACCACCCACTAACAGCATCTCAGTCTTGTCTGGATTGAGCCTCAGTTTATTAGCCCTCATCCAGTCCATTGTTGCAGCCAGGCACCGGTTCAGCACGTTGACAGCCTCACCTGAAGAAGATGAAAGGAGAAATAGAGCTGTGTGTCATCAGCCTACTGACGGCAACTCACTCCAAAGCTCCGGATGACCACACCCAACGGTTTCACGTAGATGTTGAACATCATGGGGGACAGAACTGACCCCTGTGGAACCCCATACTGGGGAGTCCAGGGTGTTGAGCAATGTTCCCCAAGCACCACCTTCTGGAGCCGACCCGCCTAGTAGTTATAATGTCACAACATTGTTTAGTGAGGATTTGAATCTGGGTCTCCCTTGTCATTTCAGTTACAGAGCAATCCAATGTGAATTAGATTGTGCCCTCACTCTCAGTTTCTCATTTTTTCTAATCTTAGATTCAGTTCTCTACATTTTTGTAGAAATTTGTGGGTTGTTTTTTTTTAAATCCTCCTGAAAATTTATCAGGCTTTTAGTGTGAATTTATCCTAATGAACACATTCTTTGTATGCAGTTTTAACTAATGTAGACATTTCCCCCAAGATAACATAATTCTTGTATGTTATTTCCACATATATATGGGTTGTTATGCACATTTCCCCTAATATATGCAATTTTGTGCATATTATTTGGAGAACTACATAACAAAACTCAAAGGAATGCAGGTTTCGAAGGAGAGCTATATTTCAATTCATGCATTGGTTTGACAAATGTGAATTAAGTAGTTTCTAATTAAAATGCAGCCTACAGCCATACTACCCTGAACATGTCCGATCTTGTCTGATCTCGGAAGCTAAGCAGGGTCAAGCCTGGTTAGGACTTGGATGGGAGACCTCCTGGGAATACCAGGTGCCGTAGGCTTAGAGGAAAGTAATGGTAAACCACCTCTGAACACTTCTTACCATGAAAACCCTATGAATATATACATAAAAAAAGATTCCTAGGGTCACCATAAGTCATAATCAACTTGAAGGCATATAACAACAACAATTAAAATGCAAACAAAATCAAATATCCACCCCTAAATTCATCACATGGCTGCATCCTGACAATGGCCAGCTCCATAAGTGGCTGTAGTTGTCCTTTAGTGTGTTTATTGGCAGACATAACGTGCCAACCAGAGAAGGTCAGATGAATAGGTGAACTGCAAAGAGCTTGAGAGCAAGAGCCTAGTGGCATGAAGCATGCACTGATTATTCAGATGGATGATCTCAGCAGAAGCATTTGGTGTGGATAGCTGAGGGAAGTTAAGCTGCAGGCAATTGAGACAGACAGAAAATGTTTAAACAATGGAGTCTCAAGATGATCTAGATAAGATTCTTGATAAGGCTTGACAGGGTATAGAGATCTGATCTTGAAGGCGTGATATAATGAGAAACAAGGGTTTATCATGGCTTGGGCAAGTGAGTCATGAGGATGACAAATGAAATATAAAGCCAACATAATTACACAGAGGAAAGAATAGCATGTGCATCAATACAACATCAAGGCTCTGTGGCAAGCTCAGGCCTGCACAACTTTGTGACCCACTGAATTGAATGCAGCATATGAACCATGCAGTGTAGACCCTGATGCTCCCCCACACACAACTTTTAGGAATATAGGGAGCCACTTTATACTGAGTCAGGCTATTGGTCCATCTAGCTTCTCTCTATCTCACCAGTCAAAACAGCTAGACTGGTGAGGACTAAAGAGAGGGCTTTTTCAATTGTGGCCCCCACCCTATGGAACTCCCTTCCAAATGATCTCCACCAGGCCCCTTCCTTGATGAGTTTCCGCCGGGCCTTGAAGACCTGGCTCTTCAGGCAGGCTTTTGGCGTGGGCTAGATTTTATCATTATCGCTTTTAGATTTTAATGTTATAGTACTGGTGTGTCATTTTGTGTTATTTTGTTCATTTTGTACGTCGCCCAGAGTGACTGGATGGCCAGCCAGATGGGCGACTAAGAAATCCAATAAATAAATAAATAGCTCAGTACTGACTACAGTGACTAGCAGTGCCTCTCCGGGGATTCAAATCGGGGACATTCCCAGACCTACCTGGAGATGTCAGGGATTGAACCTGGGTCCTTCTGCATGCAAAGCATAATCATGTCATAGTCAATTTATTTATATACCACTTTTTCCACAAATACATTTGTGCTCAAAGCAGAAACAGAAAATAAGCAGTCTACAATCATACATAACCATAACAGAACGTATATCACTGCAACATAACACTAGCAATTCAGCAATAAACCATACTCATTTAAAATACATCAAAAAGTGAGATGAAGCTTACCAATAGGTCAGTTAACTATATTAAATACTTTCTCCTTTTATACCTAAACCCACCAGGTTAACAACCCAAATGACAAACGCAGAATCCTACAAAGATATGTGCAGTCTCCATTGGTAGTAAGTTTTATAGGGAGTGTCCTAGGCTGAAATAATTCCTTTGAAAGATGGTCATAATATTGCACTGATGCAACTTCCATTGAGCAGGCCTATTTTAAAAATGGTGGCCCAACGGATGTTGCCTTTAGAGCCCTCGTTTCCACAGTAAGGGAAAATATAGCTGGTTGCATCAACCATTTTAATTCATTCTAGACAGCCAGGTTACTGCCTGTTCTAGATTTGGTTATGGTCCTTGCCCAAACTGGCCCTTTTTGCAGTCCTAGGGTAGTCTACAACTAAGTACTACTCAGACCAGACCCACTGAAATTAATGAATCAAAGTTACTCATGTCTTTTAACATCAGTGGGTCTACTGTAAGTAAAACCAGCATTCAATACCATCCATAGACGGAAAGCAAAGCCTAGAAGTATGGGAGAATCAAAAGAGCAATCAAAAGAGCAATCAAAAGGCTGCTGGGCTATGTCTGACTTTCTTTGTGCAAGTGAAAGTCTGTTCAAACAACTTTTGATTCCACTCATTAAAGTTTGCAAGCATCGTATTTTTATTGTACACAGTAAATTAATGACATTTCATGTTTTGTTAATTTGTTCTTGTTCTGCTAACTTTGAATGAGCCAGTAGCAAGGTGATTAAGTGTCCCCCTTTACAGTGGGCAATCCTCTATTTGAAGGAGTTCTCTTTTCATTTCATTTTATTTATAAAATAAATATTTCTATGCCACCTATCATAGCAAAAATCAGGGCAGTGTACAACATTAAAACATGAAACACCATTTCAAAAAATAAAAATACAGATAATTATTAAGGTGACTGGCTAATCAAAAATAAAAATTAAACAGCTGCAAAGGCCTGTCAGCATCAGAAGTTCTTCAAGAGATGCCTGAAGGATAAAAGTGAAGATGCCTGCTGAATCTCTGCTGGAAGAATGTTCCACAGCATGGGACTGGAGACCCTAAACCCCAACTTCTAGTTGAGGCCAGTCAGATCTAAGTAACTTGGGAGACAACAAACAGCGCTCCTCCGGATGGTCTTTGGATGATCTCAGAGATGGGATATAAAGCCCCAGGCAGTCCATAAGCTATCCCGGCCCAGATTGTTGTCTGGTCCAAGTCTGGTTGAAAGACTCATGAGAAAGGAGAGTATAGGCCTTGAAGTTGTCCATCAACAGCTAGCAGTCAGCAGATGGAGCAGGCACACAAGCCACCTGGTCACAATCTTCCTCACTTATGGGGAAATGTATCCTATTTCTATTTAAATTATAGAAATTGTTTCTTAGTTTGCATCTATACATATATATAAGCACATGCACATTTGATGCAAATCTGTGTCCTCTTATGCCCTCTTTCTATGCTGGAAAACAGAAGGGAGTAGAAAAAGAGGAAGGCCAAACAAGAGATGGATTGATTCCATAAAGGAAGCTACAGATCTGAACAGGGTGGTTCATGACAGATGCTCTTGGAGGTCGTTGATTCATAGGGTCTCCATAAGTCGTAGTAGACTTGGAGGCAAATAACAACAACAAATGCATTGACATAAAATGCATTGACCTAACTGAAGGCATTCTGCAAAATATTAAGCAATTACCTGCAGTGAGCAGTCTCGCCTCTGCATTTTGCACTAGCTGCAGCTTCCGGACCAACCTCAAGAGCAGCCCGACATAGAGCGCATCCAGCCTAGAGGTTACCAATGTGTGGACAACAGTGGTCAGGCTATCCCAGTCCAGAAACGGCCGCAGCTGTCTTATCAGCCAAAGCTGGTAAAAGGCACTCCTAGTTACTTTTTTGAACGACAACTCCCATCAGCCCAATCCAGTGGCCATGCTGACTGGGGCTGATGGGAGTTGTAGTTCAAAAATGTAACTTTTCCAAGCTCTGCTTCTTTTGTTTCTTATATTGTATTTTGTGATTTACAATTTGAATTCTATGGAATACAGTAAGATATAATATATGATAAACAAAAGAAGCAATCAAAATACAATTAAAATCCAACAGCACCTTGCACAGTGCATTACAATTACTACAACAGGCAGAAAAACCATTAAGTGGTCTACCAAGACCTTTAGCAAGTTTCAACTGGTTTGTGGGTAAGCTGACCAAAAGGTCGAATAAATAAATTAAATTGAACTGGTTTGTGGGGGGGAAAGTGTGGGAACCAAACTGGCCTAGAGATCTGGGCCATGCAAGTGATAGCACTGATAATCCAATCAGTGTGTACCAGTCCTCTGAACAAGTCTGAGCAGAGGGATGTCCAGTAGATAACTCTAGTCAGATTCAGATCCAAAATTAAGCAGAATAATATGCCCCCCAAATCTAGAATTCTCATGAATGGGTCCAGAAGGTTAGATATCTTGAGTATTTGCATAACTCAGGCTCCTGTAACAACAGAGAGTGTTCACAAATATTCTGACTGCTTTGAGGGAATGCTTTCACCAATCTTGCTATTTCTATTAGTGAAGCCAAGGGAGTTTTCAAGATGGGCTAGAAAGTGGAAGTCAAAGAAACAGAGGGGAAACAGGAGGGCAAATTTCTCATATTTATTTGAATAAACCAGCCAAAATCTTCAGCAACAGGTCTCCAGTTAATAACCAATTATCATAATATAAGCAGCTTTGAGATCTGTGTATCAATTTGAGATCTCCAGTAGCTGAAGACGTATTTGAGAAATGAAAAAATTAGAGAAGTTTGCCTAAGATAAGGATGCAGGGAAAAAAAGCTTGACTGATGTTGTACATTCCTCCCTTTAAGATAAGCGAGTGAAAATTCAAGATCCTCATAAGCACACAAGGCCACAGAGCTGCTAGATTCATTAGATCCCATCAGAATGAGATCATGCATGTACTGTTAATCAAAAAGTGATTTTACTGAACTTGAGTACAATGAATGTCAGACACAGGAAAAGAAAGAGGGTGGAGGAAATCAAGAGCAAAACCAGAACAAGTCCAACATATCAACCAAGCTTGTCAACGCATATCTCTAAGCAGTGTGGACATGGAGCACCTAGCCCATAGGTTAGTACCTTAATGTGGCTCCAACGATGCTCTGGGGTAGGAAACGTTTGAATATACAATGAACCTAGCAATGTCTTGAGAATATAACCACTTTGATTTTGCTGATCCCATGTGCTCTGTCTTAAGTTCCTTGGGGAAATAGTGAGATAGAAATGTTACAAGGTTAAAAAATAAAATAAAATAAAATTCTAAGAGTGTTTTATAAGGCTTTAGCCCACGTACTAGGGAGTATGGCCCATTGAAATCAGTGGATCTTACCTTTGAGTGAACATGCACAGGGTTACTCTGTAAGACTACCCTTTGTGCAAATATGTGTCATTTTTTAAATGTTGCTAACACAGGACAGCCCCCTCTAGGATGCACACCTTAAAGTGGTGAGGAGGTTTGAGAGTGTTGAAGAAGCTGAAAGCAATGCCGTTAGGTGTCTAGACCAAGAGGCCGAATGGTCAAAGCTGAGACACCAGACTAAGATGCATCCAAACTCAGAGGATGGCAATGGTAAACTACCTCTGAATACCTCTTACCATGCAAACCCTATGAACAGTGTATCCAAAATGCAACACAAGATAGTGCTGGAGGATGAGACCCCTAGGTCAGAAGGCACTCACTGACCCACTGGGGAGGAACAAAGGACAAGTACGAGTAGTGCTGTGACTAATGACGCAGCTGGGTCAAACCCAAAAGAAAGCCCAGAGGCTGATGTGCACAGATGCAAAAGGAGAGTCCGGAGTGTAAAATTATGCATATTGGAGCAAAAAAACTAAATTTCACATATATGCTCATGGGGTCTGAACTGGCGGTGACCGACCAGGAGAGAGACCTCGGGGTTGTAGTGGACAGCATGATGAAAATGTCGACCCAGTGTGCGGCAGCTGTGAAAAAGCCATTCCATGCTAGGGATAATTAGGAAAGGTATTGAAAATAAAACAGCCGATATCATAATGCTGTTGTATAAATCTATGGTGCGGCTGCATTTGGAATACTGTGTACAATTCTGGTCGCCTCATCTCAAAAAGGATATTATAGAGTTGGAAAAGGTTCAGAAGAGGGCAACCAGAATGATCAAGGGGATGGAGCGACTCCCTTACGAGGAAAGGTTGCAGCATTTGGGGCTTTTTAGTTTAGAGAAAAGACGGGTCAGAGGAGACATGATAGAAGTGTATAAAATTATGCATGGCACTGAGAAAGTGGATAGAGAAAAGTTTTTCTTCCTCTCTCATAATACTAGAACTCATGGACATTCAAAGAAGCTGAATGTTGGAAGGTTCAGGACAGACAAAAGGAAGTACTTCTTTACTCAGCGCATAGTTAAACTATGGAATTTGCTCCCACAAGACGCAGTGATGGCCACCAGCTTGGATGGCTTTAAAAGAAGATTAGACAAATTCATGGAGGACAGGGCTATCAATGGCTACTAGCCATGATGGCTGTGCTCTGCCACCCTAGTCAGAGGCAGTATGTTTCTAAAAACCAGAGACAGAGATATATTTTATTACCCTATTTATTTAATTTGTACACAGAACATATCATACGGAAAGCGGGATTGGACCAAGATGAAGGAGGTGTGAAAATTGGAGGGAGAAATATCAATAATTTAAGATGCAGATGATACCATACTACTAGCAGAAACCAGTAACGATTTGAAACGACTGCTGTTGAAAGTTAAAGAGGAAAGCACAAAAGCAGGATTACAGCTGAACGTCAAAAAGACTAAAGTAATGACAACAGAAGATTTATGTAACTTTAAAGTTGACAATGAGGACATTGAACTTCAATGCCTTGGCACAGTCATTAACCAAAATGGAGACAAGAGTCAAGAAATCACAAGAAGGCTAGGCCTGGTGAGGACAGCTATGAGAGAACTAGAAAAGGTCCTCAAATGCAAAGTTGTATTGTTATGAGGTATCAAATATTTGGAATTTTTAATCTTTGATTCATCTCAGTGAACCAGAGTTTGAAAAGGCCTACAACAGCAAAGATTCCTGGGAAACAGCCCCTCTGTGACCTCTGAGTACATATCTTGCAATGCCTGAAGGTATAGACTTCCTGACTCCCATGGAAATTTGGATTTGTCACCCAGTAAGAATAGGCGCTCCTTTCAAACAAAGGAAATGCATATGATAATCTAGGCCATCAGGAGGAAACAGAATAGCTCCTTTCAAACTAGGAGGTGTTGTGCATTTCTTAGCCTTTGGAGAAGACAGGATAAACTCCTGTCAAACAAAGAAACTGTTTTACACAAGGATTATGATAATCTTAACCTTGGGGAATCATCAGGATCTACAGCAGGGAGATCACACCTATCATCCGGGAACTTATCAGGAAATGAGTGGGTTCCCACCTTCCTGATCACATTTACATTGGGTTTATTTTGGGGTCAGTTTAGTTAGGAAAAGGTATAAAACATGAGGAGTGAGAAGGGGAAGTTAGTTCCTCTTCTGGGGGGCTGCAACAACTGCTTTTCTTATCAACGCACGCTAGCATCTTTGGGATAATTTCAGAGCTATGGATTTGGGTGAGAACTTTCAAATCTGGCGCTGGTTACAAAGGGCGGAGCTTTTGCTCATTGGGCTAGATACGAAAGTCTCTCTCTCTCAGCTTTAGGCTTGCAGCAACTCTCCAGGAAAGGTATATGCAACTATCTGGGCCTTTTTCTTTCTTTCTTTTTCTTCCTGTATGGATGAGCTTAATGTGAAAGTGTTTATAGGGTTAGTCTATTTGCTTTAGTCTATCCAGTGTTGCTGAATGAATGAATCATAGCTAGAAAGCTGCTCATTGTTAACTGCAATTGTAAACTGCAATATTTTTTTCTTGTTTCTTCTCTTAATAAAACCACTCTTTATTTTACTTTCAGTGTATGTGTTATTGGGTTAAGGGTAAAATTATACATGCTCCGGGGGGTGACGTGCGGCTAACTCCAGCAAAAGATCCTGCTGCTCTCTTTTTGGGACTTGGATTTCTAGTGAGCTATGCTCATGAGGAAGTTCAAGGTCCTGTCGTAACAGTATCACTAAACACTAAATTCAGGATCATTCAGACCATGGTATTCCTGATCTCTGTGTATGGATGTGAAAGTTGGACAGTGAAAAAAGCAGTGGTGTTGGAGGAGAGCTTTGCACATACCATGGAGTGCGAAAAAGACAAATAATTGGGTGTTAGAACAAGTTAAAGCAGAACTATCACTAGAAGCTAAAATGATGAAACTGAGGTTATCATACTTTGGACAAATAATGAGAAGACATGATTCACTAGAAAAGACAATAATGCTGGGAAAAACAGAAGGGAGTAGAAAAAGAGGAAGGCCAAACAAGAGATGGATTGATTCCATGAAGGAAGCCACAGACCTGAACTTACAAGATCTGAACAGGGTGGTTCACGACAGATGCTGTTGGAGGTGGCTGATTCATAAGGTCGCCATAAGTCGTAGTCGACTTGAAGGCACATAACAACAACAATGCAAGACAGACAATAGTCACGTTTAAAAGGGTTTACATTTTAGTTATACAGCAAGGATAGCCAACAGTGTGCTTTTTTGAATGTTGTTGGACTACAGCTCCCACCATCTCTGACTATTGGTGATGCTGGCTGGTGCAGATGGGAACTGGAGGCCAACAGCATCTGGAGGGCATCACATTGGCTACACTTTCGCAAGACATACAGGAGTTCTTTCAGTCCAATAAAATTCATGCCGTGCCAAATGACAGAATCCTGCTGGGATACTGAACCTTTCTCCCATCTCCCTTCCAAAATGACTGACCTGTGGGAATTCAGTTTTTTTTAAAAAATAGCTTTGTGTGCACATCTCTCACTGCTGGATCAGGCTGGGGGGAATTGGGTGCTGGTATATGCTGGCACTAAGTATAGAAGGATATATCCTTTTCACTTCTCTCTGTTTCTAATGTTAAATTACATTCTCCACATTTTGCAGCAATATGCAACGTTTTTTTAAAAAAATTCTCATGAAACTTCATCAACATTTTAGTGTGAATTTCTCTCAATAACATTTTATATGAATGAATTAATTAATTTATTTATTTCGGTCATGGACCAGCCAACATAGTATGAACACAACACACAAATTACACAAATTACACAATATATGATTTACATCTTACAATAAAACCATTAGAAGGCATAAAATGTATAAAATTAGCAATACTAAAATATATAAAAGGAACCAATAATTAAAATAACTGATTCATATCTAAGATCTTCTGTCTGCAGGTGGTGGCCGCTGCGCAAAATTTAGCTACCCTGAGTGTCACCATTGGGCTAGTATCCGCTAACAAAAGATGGAGGTAGTCAGCTTCAGATTTTACAGAAAGCTCGTATAAGATAGGAGTAATAAGAACGTGCCGGAGGTCTCGGTAAAAAGGACAGTTCAAAAGAACATGTCCAATAGTCTCCACCTCCCGTGCTTCTCATGGACAAACTCGATCTTGATAGGGTACTCTATTATACCTACCATCAAGCAGGGCATATGGCAAAGCATTGAATCTGGCCAGAGTAAAAGCTTTTCTATATTTGGCCACAGTTGGGTTCGTCAAATAAGACATAGAAGAAAATACTACTATGGGCCCAGGGCAGGCTGGTTCCCAAGGGCCCAGTCATGCCTGGTGCCATCCCTGCCCTAATATAACATATCTTGTGTGCTATTTTCACCAATATATCCATTTTTATGCACACTTTCAGCTTATATGCATTTTTGAAAACATTGTTTGGGTAAGTGTGAATTTTGAGGGATAACTATGTTTTGGTTTGCATGTTGTTTCAGAAAGTTCAAATTTCATAGATACTACTTCAAATGTGAGCTGAATTGAATTTCTCATCCATTCCTTGCTGGCACTGGGGATTTCCCATCCGGCTAGAGATACATTTGCAGGCACCTGCTTCCATATTCATACAGACTTAAAGATGTGTTCTTGCACTCAGGTCCTGCTTGCGGGCTTCCCCCAGGCACCTGGTTGGCCACTGTGAGAACAGGATGCTGGATTAGATGGGCCACTGGCCTGATCCAGCAGGCTCTTCTTATGTTCTTATGTGTGACTCTTAAATTCAGTTCTCTACATCAGTTTGTGAATTATTTTTCTAAAGGTCTTCATGAAAATTCACCAGCATTTCAGTGCATAATTATCCTAATATGTAAATGTTATATGCAATTTTGCCTAATATTCATGTATTTGCAAGCAATTTCCTCATAACATAATTCATTTTTGTGTTACTTTTACTGATTTGTGTATTTTTATGCACCCTATTCTCTCGTATATGCATTTTTATGTGCTACTTAGCTGGAGAACTGCATTGCAAAATTCAGAATTTTAAAGGATGGCTGTGTTTCAGCTTGTGTATTGTTTCAGAAAGTGTGAATTAGGCAGGTTCACCTTTAAATGTGAGCTGAATTGAATTTCACCCCCATTCCTAGACTCTTTGTGGACTGGAACTTAAGTATCTGGCAACGCAATCCAGAACACCGCTGGCCTTTTGCAGAGAGAGATATTACCTGCTGTGGCGTTTGTAGAGGGAGTCTTTTCAAAAGCAGTCTTTTATTCCCTCCTTGAGCGCTGTTGAAACCCTGGAGATTAGTGAATAATAAATAAAAGTGTTTATCATTTACTATCATCACAGATAACTGCCTGTTGAGACTCCAACAAGGTAACAGAGGGACAGGCTGGCACGTCAGCACAGCATGCTCCCTATTTTCTATTATGCGCTAGACAGCAATCTTTCATTTTGGGTATCAGTCACCACATGCTGCTGTGATTCTTCCAAAGTCACAGAGCAATGGCACTGGTGCAAATCAGTGCAGCTAATGCAGATGGCTTTGCAAGCCGGTTTCTAAGAAAGCAGATGGACAGAGTTGGGATGACCTGCATGGAAGAATGCTTAGACATTTCTCTTTGCTGAAGATGTTTTAACTGGCTCTTTTATCCATAATATTATAATGAATTTAATTTTAATTTTAATTTCGAGAAAAGGCAAATAAGAGGTGACATGGTAGAAGTGTATAAAATTATGCACTGCCTGGAAAAAGTGGATAGAGAAAGGTTTTTTTCCTCTTTCTCATAACACTAGAATTCATGGACATCCAATGACGCTGAATGTTGGAAGATTCAGGACAGACAAAAGAAAGTTCTTCATCACACTGTTAAACTATGGAATATATAGCTTGGGGGCACTCCTGGATGCACCAATGTCACTTAAGGCTCATGTGGCCTCAGTGGCATGGAGTGTCATTCATCAGATTTGACTGGTGGCTCAGCTGCATCCCTATCTGGACAGGGACAGCCTAACCTCTGTTGTCTATGCTCTGGCAACTTCTAGATTAGACTACTGCCATGCATTATACGTGGGGCTGCCGTTGAAGACGATTTGGAAACTGCAGCTGATGCAGAATTCAGTGGCCAGATTGTTGACCTGGACAAGTCAGGCTGAACATATAACACCAATTCTGGCACAACTGTACTGGCTACCAATTACTTTCCAGGCTCAGTTGAAAGTGTGGGTTTTGACCTGTAAAGCCTTTTGCAGTTCAGGACCCCGATACCTGAAGGACTGCATCTCCCCATATGAACAAACCCGAATGTGGTTATTGCCATCTGAGGCCCTTCTTGTGTGCTCCCTCCATGGGAGGTTCACAGGGTGGCAACATGAGAAAAAGCCTTTTCAGTGGTTGCCCCCTGCTTGTGGAAATCTCCACCCAGAGAGGCACACCTGCTGCTATCTTCCATCTTTATTTGTTTTTAGGTACCAGGCAAAGACTTTCTGCTTTACCCAGGCTTTTGGCCCTTGATGTGCGGGGCCTTAGTGAATGGTGGCGTCTTTTAGTGGGTCGGGACCTGTAGCCCTGTCCTTTATTTTGTACTGATGTGTTTTTAGGTTTTTTTTAAATTGTGTTTGTTTTTAGCTGGTTTTAATGTATTGATGTGTTTTTAGGTTTTATTGATCGTGTATGTTTTAAATTTTAATGTAGGTTGCTTTGGGTCAGTTTGTGAGAAAAGCAAATAAATAAGTAAATAAATAAATAATAGTTTGCTCTCACCAGAGGCAGTGATGGCTGCTAACCTGGATGGCTTTCAAAGAGGATTAGGCAAATAAATGAAGGATAAGGCTGCTAGCCGTGATGGCTATGCTCTGCTTCCATGGTCAGAGGCAGTATGCTTTTGAATACCTGTTCCCGGAATCTAGAAGAGGGGACAGTGCTCTGGTGCTCACGTCCTGCTTGCCGGCTTCCCATAGTCATATGGTTGGCCATTGTGAGAAGCGGATGCTAGACTAGACGATCTTTGGCCAGGATCTTCTTACATTCTCACACAAGCCTTTTCCATTTTAGCATTCTTGTACTTTTCATTGCTCCTGGGCCTGGTGCAAATGAGAGGCTACAATCCTATATAACTCCAGGTAGTATTGGACCCTAACTCCTAACTTGTGGAATGCCCTGCCATGGAATGTGATGATGGCTTTAAAAGGGACAAATTCATGGAGGATCTTGCTATTAATGGCTCTCCAAGCTTAATACCAGGTGCTGGGTGAAATATTGGCCTTAATTCCCTGGTTGTGGACTATTCAGAGACATTGGGCCATTGCTCTGTCTAGCTCAGTATTGTCCACTCTGATGGGCAGCGACTCTTTGGCAGCGGCATCCAACGAACACATCCTGTGAGTGCAAAGATTTGCACTTGCCCAATAGAACTTTCCCCCTCCCGCATGCCCTGTGGCCTGCCCAAATCTGCTCTAGATGGTTGGGGGAACCTCTAGAATATATTTAGGGAGTGCAGAGGGAGGAGGAAGGGAAAGTTCCATTGTGCAAGTGTAAATCCTTGCACTGATAGCATGTGTTGGTTGGATTCCTCCAGGACTCTTTTTGTAAGTTTACTCACTGGTATGGGGTACTGTCACCTCTTTTTTTTTGCTGCCCATGGCAACCATTTTGTGTTGGCATCCAGGGCACATTTATGAAGGTATGAGTACTGACACCCCATTTTTTACCACTGGATACTCCCTAGGGTTTCTCAGGCAGGCGTCTTTCACAGTTCTCCCTGGAGATGGAGCATTGGAACACAGGAAGCTGCCTTACACTGAGTCAGACCATTGACAATATTAGGCAACATAAACAATACTAGCTCAGTATTGTCTACATTGACGGGCAGCTGGTCTCCAAGATTTCAGACAGGAGTCTTTCCCAGCTCTACCTGGAGTTGCCGGGTACTGGACTGGGAGCCTTTCGCTACCATTAAGCTACAGTATCTGATTGGCTACTGTGGGAAAAGCAGGAGTCTTATGTTGATAATAATAATGAGGAGGTGTTGGTGAAGAAAACATGTCTTCAGAAAACCTACCCAAACAACTCACCAAGGTTTAAGCCACAAGCGGGGATGACACTATGATATAAACGCTGTCCATATCATCAGTTCTGCAAACTCATTAGAGCGCCCAGAACCACAATCTGCAGTTTGTTTCCAAAAATGACATAATGTACCTTCTGGCACTTGCATAATAGCTAATTAAAATTAAAAAAAAAGATAAAGGAGAGGCTTTCCCTTTAATATTTAATTAAAAGCTACCAAATATAATTGTTTTTCCAGTCCTGACAAAATAAGGATAATCACTTTGCATGTTACGTTTGTGCAGTCTTGCTGGGCTAATTAATTCTGAAAATAAAAGGGTCACTTCAGGGAAAAGGGATACTCTAGGTTAGGGTGATTGCAACTGCAACGTAAACAGAGTGCCTGGTTGTTATGGTGATGAAATAATGCTCAGAGAGAAACTGAGGATTGAAGGCAACCGTCAGATGAATGCTTTCCAATTCTCTGGGTAGACCATCAGTTATGGAAGCAAATCAGCCAGAAAGCTCTGGCAGACAGGGATCCTGAAACAAATGCAAAGCGGGCAGACATCGATGAAACACAAGATGACTGGAGCCTTAACCAACAGACCCACTGCTCAGGCAGTTTGGATTTCTGATGCAAAGCCTGCCTGGATTACCCAGTCAATCACACATAATGGGATATAATCCCAGTACAAAGAGGCTCTTCATGTTCGTTCTGCACTTGCAAGGAATTGCTCTTTCAGTGTGGCAGCACCTACTCTTCGGAACGCCCTGGCCATTGACATTAGGCGGGAACCTTCAAGGCATTGCTTTTGGCCCCTGCAAAAACTTTTTTTGTTTCAGCAAGCCTATCCAGGCATATAATTTTAACATGCAATTTTAGCATGTCATTTTATTATGTATAGCGGTTTTAAGATTACAGATTTTATTTGTATTTACATTTCTTTTCATTGGTATTTTTAAGTGAATATTTTACACTGTACTTAATGAACTGCTTAGAGGCTGTTTTTTAAGCAGTAAGCAGTATACACATTTTGTTAAATAAATAGAAAACCTTGGCATGAAACACAAACATGGGCATCTTTCCCTTGACCTTTCCCCAGCTCAACAAAAGCAGCTTCAGGAGTTTCCAAGTTAAAGTGCAGGAATGGGGGCAAATTTGGCAATTTTGTCCTGCCAGCCTTCTCTTCTTTTTCTTAGAACCCCCCCTCCCAATTCCCAGCTGCTTTTCTCCAAGAGAGGAAAAGATGTGGATATTATTTGGATTTATTTTTACTAGGAGTGTTTAAAAACTACCTCCGTTTAACCGTCTTACATTTCTAGAGTTTAGTGCTGCAGCTCTACACATGGTAGGTGAGCAATCTGCATCCAGGGGACAACAGGTGGCCCTCAACCTCATTTTATTCAGCTGCTTTATTCTTCCATCCCCTTAGAGTTCCTTCCTTCTTGTTTATGCCTGGCTTTTTACACTGTTTTCCCCTTGTACTATGCATTTTCAGAACAATTGGAAGAGGCAGCATTGAATTCAGTAGGATTCTCTTCTTAGTTGACATGGACTACACTGAAAGAGAGATGCTTGCCAAATCATTTTGGATTATTAGGTTTGGTGTATTTGTGTTCTGTACGTTACCAGGAGAGCTGAGAATCCTACAGTATGGCTCTGACATTATTTTTAGCATTAAGAATTTGAGTATGTTTCTTACTTACTTCTTTAGTAGCCACACTTTTTGACATTGCTAAATTGATAATAGTTGGGTGATGTCTCACCATGAAGCAGCCATTTTGAACCTCTTTACATTTGAATATGCATGCACATACACGTATGCCCCAGGATAGCCCCAGTTATCCCTTGATTATGCTTGGGAATCCTCTAGCTCATTCTGCTAAGCAGAGGCCTGGTGGTACCACTGAGGGAATCTAGCCCCAGCCAGCTCTGGCATGCCAATTGTTTGCAGGGCTGTACTCACCTCAGTCCTGCGCTCCATCATTGCTTCTCCCTCTCCTGTCCCAAGATGCAGAAACAAAGACTTGACTCTTTCCAGGGCAAGTAAGGATGCTTGCATTGACCTTCCCTGTACAAGGTAGGATGTTCTAAGGATGTGAAGCACTCTGTATTGGGGCAGGGAACCTCACGACTGGGGGCCAAATGTGCCCCTCCAGACCTCCCTACTTGGCCCTCAGATTTGTCTTCAGGCCACACCCCTCACTGGCCCTTGCTTCACACACTAGGTTTTTTTTTTTTACCAGCTGGAATGCGTTGTTGAACTCTGATAATGCCTCCTGCTTGCCTGGATGGAGGATAGGGAGGGGTGTTTAAGTATGTGCAGAAGCTAGTCCACTACACAAAGGGAAAATTATGCATATTGCTCCACCTACCTTTGCATCTGGCACGTGGCTCTCACAAGGTTGACCAGAAGGGAAAGTGGTAGTAGCAGCTGGCAGGGAGAGGTGCCACCAAGCACCTGACCTCCCAGCTGTGGACCCACTGCTAATTACCGGGAGGGGAAGGGATGAGGTGGTGGGGACATTGGCATTGTCCAGGTGCAGCAGTGGGAGGTGAAGTGCAAGTCACCACCCCCCAGCTGCTACTGGATGTGGTCCTGGAGCTGGAAAAAGTTCCCTACTGTTGCTTTAAATCAATGCTCCATATCCTGTATACAAATAGCAAACTTATTCTCTGAATGTGGAGCCTTACATAGCTCAGCTGCACTGCTCACACTCAAGAGGGGAGGCTCCAGGAAACCCCGGGGTTTTCAGAACTACAAAAACTTTGGGGGTAAAAGATGTAAGGAATGGGGAGCCCCAAAACAACCCAGTGAGGACTGAACATGCTCGATCCTTAATACCTCCAAAATATATTGTAAAGTTGAAAAAGGTTCAGAAAAGAGCAACTGAAATGATCAAGGGGATGGAGGATTTGGGACTCTTTAGTTTAGAGAAAAGGGTGACATGATAGATGTATATACAATTATTGGTGGCATGGAGAATGTGGATAGGGAAAAGTTTTTCTTTCTCTCTCATAACACTAGAATTCGGGGACATCCAATGAAGCTGCACATTGGAGGATTCAGGACAGAAAAGAGAAAGGACTACTTCACCCACTGCATAGTTCAACTATGGAATTCGCTCCCACAAGAGGCAGTGATCATGGCCACCAACTTGGATGGCCTTAAAAGAGGATTAGGCAAGTTCATGGAGGGTAAGGCTATCAATGGCTACTAACCACAATGACTATGCTCTGCCTCCACAGTTGGAGGCAGCATGGTATTCTGAATACCTGTTGCTGGAAACCGCAGGAGGATGAGTATTCTCCTGCTCAGGTTCTGCTTGTGGATTTCCCATGGACATCTGCTTGGCCACTGCAAGAACAGGATTCTGGGCTAGACGGGCTCTTCTTATGTTCTTAATGGGTATGGAAAGCTGACAGTTGAGACGAGCAAAACTAGAAAAACAGGGAGTGTGGTTAATAGAATTGCGTGTAGTGGAACAGGGCATGACTGACTGGCTAGAGTCTTAAGAAGGAGTGCTGCACACTGCAGCTTTTTGCTACAGGCCCCCCACTTGTTAAGTATTATTAAGAATCCTCAGCAACCTGCTGTGACTTGTTTGCTCAGCAATTTGCAGATAAAATCCGACTTGGACTCCAGGTCAAATACAGCACAGAAGAAGCAGGATGTTCCTTTAGTATCATTTTATTGCACTCGCTTGGATCATTTTTACTGTTGCAGGCTGAGGATGCCAACACATTGCACTGAGAAATCCAGCCTGCTGCTTGTACACTCAGCCTTGGCCCCTTTTGGTGTTTAAGATCTAGCCAAAAGGGAGTGGCAGGTATTGTTAAAGAAGCGGTCAACTCCTCTTTAAGAGAGGATGTGGTCTCAGCCGCATTGAAGGAGGTGATGGAGCCCTCTTTAGAACAGACTGATTTGTCTAACTATTATGGCCGGACTTAAATCCATAAATTGGGCTCCTGCTGGGAGGAAGGATGGGATATAAATCAAATAATAAATAAATAAAATAATTAATAAATTGGGAGCTCAGTGGTGGTGGTGATGGTGGTGAGTCCCATCCAGTTCCTGACAGTCCTGTATTGAACAGATTCTCTAGACATAGTGTTGAATTCTAATTCCCATCAGCCTCAACCAGCACAGTCATCAGAGATGTTGGGTGCTGTATTCTAACAACATCTGGAGAGTCACAGGTCTTCCATTCTTGATCTAGACCCATTTCAATCTGGCTTTAGGCCTGCTGTTGCGACTCAGACTGCCTTGGTTACCTTGATTGATTGTTTGCCAAGAAAATGACAAAAAGAGTGGAGTCCTGTTGATTCTCCTAGGCATCTCAGTGGTTCCTGGTGTCTTTTCTCATGCACAAGATATTCTAACTCTTTAAGAACATAAGACGACCCTGCTGGATCAGGCCAAAGGCCCATCTAGTCCAGTATCCCATTCTCACAGTGGCCAACCAGATGCCTATGGGAAGCCTGTAAGCAGGACCTGGGTGCCAACAGCAATCTCCCCTCCTGTGGTTTCCAGCAACTGGAATTGAAAGCATGCTACCTCCGACAGTGGAGATAGAACATATTTATTAGGGTTCATTCAACCATGCAACTTCCCATCACCTACAGCCTAAAGTAGCAGTGGTGTCACTAGCGGGGTTGCGGGGGGGGTGCAGACCTCCGGTGCGCGCCCTCCCAGGGGCATGGACGAGGTGGCTGGGCTTGTGTGTGCGTGCACGCGCACTCGAGACCAGCCACCCCGTCCATGCCCCTGGGAGGGCACGCGCTGGAGTGGCACCCAGCTGGAGAAGGCCTGGGAATGCCGGAACGCCTCCCTCGCCCCGCCAACGCTGCTCCCGGTCTTGCCCGCCCGCCCACCTCCGAGGAGGAGTTGGAGCAGCCTTGCTGGGCAATGGCACGGGGCAAGGCGGCTCTGGGTGTCACCCCCCTCATGGTGACACCTGGGTGCGGGTCGCACCCTCCGCACCCAGGTAGTGACGCCCCTGTAAAGTAGTGCAGTGTAGGGATTCTACTTAATGCATAAATTGAGTCTAACATTGCCTTCACTCCATGCAGTACCAGGTTATCCACATCATCAGTTTTGTCACTTCATACTCCTACAAGAAACATAAGAGCAGCCCTGCTGGGTCAGGCCAAAGGCCCATCTAGTCCAGCATCCCATTCTCACAGTGGCTAGCCAGATGCCCTTGGGAAGCTTGCAAGCAGTACCTGAGTACAACAGCGCTCTCCCTACTTGTGTTTTCCAGCAACTGGTATTCAGAGGCATACTGCCTTCAACAGTGGAGATGTAATTTTGGTTGCTGTTTTCTGCATGCCCCTTTCAAAGCGGCAGAGACAGGCTAAGCTGCCATCAGACTCAATGCAAGTTATGTTTAATGAGACTTCAGAAAACCTAGCCATGCCCTAGAAGCTATAGAAGCAGTAACCATCAAGGGACCTTAATAGTGTGACTGTTTCAGAGCAAGTTAAATATTAAATAATATTTATATTGGAACATAAATATTGTAATGCATAATTCAGGAGGAGGACACTCTTATAGCCGTATTAGCAAGAAGGTCATTGCCCTCTGGTGACAGACATTCTTAATTCTTACACTACGTTTGCACACTTTATCCCAACTTTTTTTTTGTACAGAAGAGTGCATGCAGCTGAAATTAGACTTTTATGTAGAACCTGTTGTAGTGTGTATGAGTGAGTGAGTGAGTGAGTGAGTGAGAGAGAGGGGCGGTGTCAGTCAGTCGGTTGGTTGGTTGGTTGGTCAGTTAGAGAGTGAGAGAACAGAGAGAATGCATTATTCATTTTAGGAATCCACAAGAGAATTGGAGTGGGGGGAGATGAATACCTCTTGACTGTAATATAACCTTCAGATCTAGCATTTGTCTTGTATTCTATATATTTTTTCCTAATACCTTTCTGACCTAACGCTAATAGGGTGGCACCAAGCTAGACAGATAGTGGCTGTTTTCCCCAGGTGATTCGTAGCAGCAGAATTGTAGGTTAAATCTGTTTATTTTTTTCATTTTTTAAAAAACTATCTGAAGTGAGTTTCACAAATATTGAGCATCCACCAAATTTTCCAGTTTCATAGTTCAAATACTGAACGGGGAATTTCAGGTTCAAATCTCAAATTTGCATTTTGAATGGGAACTTTTAACTCAAAAAGACAAATGCATTCAGCTTGTTGGCATCTCTTTGAGAATTTTGATGTTGGCAGACTTCAGACAGGAAATCTCATAAGCTGTCAACTGTCAAATACTAATTATCATTACATGTCAACTATCAAACGCTGCCAAATATTAAATATTCTTTATGCCAAGCATCAAATAGCATATACTAGTAGTTTTCAAACTGTCTTAGAACAGAGGAAACTGCTTTCTCTTGAGTCAGGCCACCTAGCTCGGTGGACCAACTGGCAGCAACTGTTCAGGATTTCAGAGAGAAGTCTTTCTCAGCTCTGCCTGGAGATGTCATGGACTGAACCTAACACCATCTTCATGGAAAGCATATACTCTGTCAATGAGCTACAGCCCTTCCTCGACGCACAGCACTTTGCAAGCCCAGTGATTAGCCAGTCATTGGTGCTTGCAAAGCACTGAGCACAGGGCTTTGCAGTCACCACCAATTAGCTGACCATCACTGCCTGCAAACACCCTTTTCAGCCCAGCTGCATCTTTACCTGCCCCATATCTGACATCATGTCTGACATCAGGTATAGGGCCAGTGGGCATGGCTTGGCTGAAACAGCCAGGCTGGTCTAAATAGGCCCACAGGCCGAAGGTTTCCCTCTGTTGTCTGGTTTTGCTGAGGAACCTCATTTTTTGAATATTTATCAGGAGGGGATTAGCAGCGACAGGCGGACCTCACCAAAAGACAGGTTGCCCAACGCTACTAATGAAAGCATTGCATGTGTTCTATGGCACATTCTCTATTCAAAAATTGAAAATTTTAGATGGAAGCAGACAGATGACAGTTGCTGCTTACAGTGTGTAATTTCCCCATCATATCAAAGTGTCTCAGTCTTGCCCAATATATAGACATACATTTCCAGTGCAATCCTGAGCATACCTGCTCAAAAGCAAACCTCACTGAGTTCAGTGGAACTGATTGCCTGGAAAGTGCATGCAGTACTTCAGCCTTATACTTTCTTTCCTACTGTGTAAATAACCAATGTGTCCTGAATTTGGACACATTGACACTTTCTAGGTTGAAATGTACCACCAAACGTCAGCATTTTATGGCTTGGTACTTGAAGAGCCGAGAAGCAGTTTAAAAAAGTACTCTGTATAATAATTCGTTCCAGTCTTTGACAGATTGATTTTCATGGGTTTGTTTGCTCCTTTCTGCATCTTCCTTGGTAACAATGCTAACAAGAAATGATCTATTAAAACCTTGTCAAATTCCTTGTTACCTTAATAATTAGATTAACCTTGAGACACAAGGCTGAGGTATTTCCCCTATCCAGTTGCTGGAGGTGATAGTTTTCAATGATAAATAAATAAGGGCCATCAACCACTAAGCCCTTTCAAAAAATTGTCTGCCAAAAAGGGGAGTGGTTTTCTCTAAGGGACATTCTGACCAGACACAAACAAGTTGGCAAAGCACTTATATCACCACAATAGCGGCAAAAGATTTGTCCAACCTGATCAATTCCTATTTGGAGGCATCTCAATTTGAAATCATTCCCTTAGCCAGGAATGGCCAACTCCAGACTAGAGCTATGCAAAAAAATGGTTTTTTTGACCATTCGTTCAATGGGTGAATGAACTCCCCCCAGAAGTTGGTGAGGGCAAAAATTTATCTGATATTTTAAGCAGGTGGTTGCCACTTATCTTTCTAAAACTTATGAAGTGGCCAATGGTATTCCATTTTTTCCCTTGATTTTCTTTTCACTTTTTAAAAAAGTATTCAAACTTTAGAACATTAAAAATGACCAAAGAAGCATAAGGCTCTCTTCACAACTTCCTGACAGCCACATTTCCTGGAATCCCTGGGAAGTGATTTCACTTTCTGAAATTCTCACTTTCTGAAACAATATGAGAACTGAAACACAGCCACCCTTCAACATTTGCACTTATCTGAATTTTGTGATGTAGTTCTCCAACCAATGTTTACAAAAATTCATATATTAGGGGAAAATGTGCATATAAACAAATATATTTGTGAAAATAACATACAAAAATGCATTATATTCGGAGAAATTGCTTGCAAAAATGTATATATTAGTCAAAACTGCATACTAGAAGAAATTCATGTAAAATGCTGAAAAGTTTATTTAATTGACAAATTTCTGCAGAAAGGCAAAACCCTGAATTTAAAATAGAAAAATGAGAACCGAAATTGACAGAGTCTTCCATCCTTACTCTTTACAGTTTCCCATCAGCTGCATTTCCAGGAACGCCTTGGAAGTGATTCCACATCATGTTGCATCATGTTGCACCCAAGGCATTTTAGGAGGCTTGGTCAGTGAGAAGTGGCCCAAGCCTCTCTCTGCAATCTCCAGCCAGCCCCATTTGCTGGTGAGACTCGCTAAGATAAGCCCTTCACTTGCCACATGAGGTTTTGTTGTGAAGATGACTGAGATAATATAAGTTAAGTGCTTTGGCAACTCTAAGGTGCTGGATTTTTTTTAATTTTATTTTCATTTCTTTTACTTGTAAGCTGCATTTCTATTTTTTTTTTTTCAATAATTTTTATTCAGATTTTCATAAAACATACAAGACGAAATCATAAAACATTCAAAGACAAAAAACAAAATCAAAAATAGTTAAACAAAAAAAAAAAAGAAAAAAAAAACAAAAATAAAAAATAAAGAGTAAAATATTGACTTCCCATTTGTCAAAGATCAAATCAGTTATAAGTCTATAATATATAACAATCCTGTCTCTTAAGTCATATTATAAAATCACTTTCCTCCAGTAGTTATCTTACTTAATCATCAAATCTCATAAACATTACTTTATTCTTTCCACAAAAAGTCAAAGAGAGGTTTCAATTCTTTAAGAAATATATCTATCAATTTTTTTTTCCAGATAAGCATATCGATTAATCCATCTCATTACTAATTATGATAATCTTATTGTCATAACCATAGTCAAAATAAACATTTCAATTAATCCATCACATCAGAATCTGTTAGGTTCAGTAATTTCAGTAGCCATTGTTCTATTATCCCTATTAGTTCCATTTTCCATCTTCCATCTTCAGTAGTCTTGTTAAGTCCAGTAATTTCAGTATCCAATCTTCCATTATCAGTATTCCATAATAATCTTGCTGTCAAAGCCATAGTCATATAATAAGAGTCTGATGGGAATTACCTCTATCCCAAATATTTTCTTGCCATCCATTCTGAATAGGTTGCTGAAATACTGCTGTAAAATCATATCTCTGTTCTTTTTTTCAAAATACACTGGGTCATCTCTTGAAAGTTTTTCCATTGTCACATGGCTGCAGTTAATTCCATAGATTTTCTCTATATTGGGCTCCATCACATCAATCCAGTCCAGAAGATTATCCATGCCATTGATAACTTTATCTCTAGAATCTTCATTAATTTCTTCAGAGATAACATTGAGTTCCAAACAATAGATTTTATTTCTAAAGTCCATAGACTCCAAATCTTGTTCCTGTTCCACGTTTGTTCCAATCTCCGGGATCTCCTCTCTCACAGGGACCCCTGTTCCAGTCTCCAGGGTCTCCTCTCTCACAGGGACCCCTGTTCCAGTCTCCAGGGTCTCCTCTCTCACAAGGACCCCTATGTCTTTAATCTCCTGTGTCTCCAAACAATAGATTTTGTTTCTAAAGTCCATAGACTCCAAATCTTTTTCCTGTTCCACGTTTGTTCCAATCTCCGGGGTCTCCTCTCTCACAGGGACCCCTTCCAGGGTCACCTCTCTCACAGGGACCCCTATATCTTTAATCTCCTGCTTCATTTTACTCAATTCAATTTTCAGCTCCTTACAACCCTGTCGCAGGTTTTGTTTCGTTATCTCAATCTCATCCATTATTTTCTGAAACATAGTTATTTCCAGATTCTCAGCCACTTTCTTAATTGCCATTTTAAAAGAAAAATATAGGAAAACCACTTCTTATTTCAGCAACAATTGGGTTAATACTCCAAACTTGGTGACATCACAGTATAAACAGAGCAGACAGCCTTATCTCTCCATGCTTAAGTAAACAAAATGCAGTTCCCAGGATCGAAACAATTAATGGCGGTCGTCAGGAAACAGATTCGTCAAAATAAAATAGACCAAAAAGAGAGTAGTCTCAGACAATATAATATTCTTCAAAATAAAAATCTGGAATAGAAATCCCTCTTCTGTGTATATCTTTAGAATGCAAATCCAGGACAGCTTTTTGCAACAAAAACAGAGATAAGCTATTAATTAGTGAGTAGCAGAGAGAAGTTATGGCTCCCCAGTGAGATGTCAAAAACCGATCAATCTGGCAAATCTCTTTTAAACAGCAACAATTTAAGTCAAGTAAAAGAAAAATATAGAAAGAAGGGTGCTTGCCTGTTAGTGCGTTCTCTCTTAGAAGATAAGATGAACGTTCGCTTTATCAGATAGAGCTTGTTGTTGAAAATCCGTCCCACCTTCGTCGGCTGGACCTCGTCCCATAAATTAATGAGATCTGGTCGTCCCAACAAAAATAGGCTTTGAGGTTAATCTCTTCGTTTCTCCCTACCCGGGAGAAGTTTAATCAGTCAAAAAAAAAAAAAATCTGACTGATATATCTGAATAAGCTTCTTTTGAGGCAGGAGCCCGTCTCAAAAGCAGGCACAGGCTAAGTCACCCTTCCCGGAAGTCGTAAGCTGCATTTCTAAAAAATTACTCCAAACAGTAAAAGACACTACTCAAAATCCTTAAAAAATGAACACACACACACCAGGCTGGAAGCAGCATCAAACATTAACTGTATAAAGAGCCCTTGGTAAATAAATGCTAGCATTCCTATTATTACGTAATTTGATTTATTTGTTTATTTATTAAATTTCTATCCTGCCCTTCCTCTCAGAAGGAGCCCAGGGCGGCAAACAAAAGCACTAAAAGCACTCTTAAGACATCTTAAAAACAAAATGCCATAAAACATATTAAAGCAAAACATCTTTAAAAATGTATTTTTTAAAACAAAAGCTTCAAAAACATCTAAAAAAGTAATGCCAGCACAGATGAAGACTGGGTAATGTTTCTACTTAAAAGGCTTGTTGAAAGAGGAAGGCCTTCAGTAGGTGCCAAAAACATAACAGAGATAGTGTTTCCCTAATATTTAAGGGAAGAGAAGACACTGAAGCTGTAAAAGGGTGACAATCTACTCTGAAGTATTTTTTTTAAAAAATACTTCCAAGTGTTATTAACCATCAGGAGCCTTCAAAGATCCAACAGGTTGAAATTTGGTTATTTGAAGGGATTATTGAGTTAGGGTGGTAGTAAGCTGTGTATTGCCAAAAAAGAGTAAATGCATCACCCCCACCAGGGGTGTAGTTGTCCGGGGTCCCAAGAGGTCTTAGACCCCTTACCTTTTTGGGAGCTAGGTCCCAGCAGTGTCCCTATGTCCCCAGCATCCTACGAAAATCAGCATGAAAGGGGGATGTGTTCACCACTGAGAAGTGTCCCAATGAGTGTTGATTGCAAGCATATCTTTTATTAGTTCCTACTTCAAAAGCCAAGACAAGTTGTGGAGAGTGAGAATGTTGTAACTGAAGAAAAAGAGACACTGAGTCTTGATGGTAACATCCCATCTACATCATCAAGCAGGTTGGTAGGAGCAGGAGATAAACTATAGACACTGAATTCAGTAATTCAAGCAATATCTCCAACAGTGAGACAATAAAATGCTGCCAGTGATAGAGAAGCAGAAAGCAGTATTTAAGCTTGCAGATTATTGTATTATGTTAGAAGGTTGTATAGGCTTAGAATGGGGCATAGCTGTGAGTATCATGAAAGGACACTGCACTTCTGAATTTGCCACTACACTACTGACCCCAACCCCAAGACAAGGACAAAAGTGCATGTAAAATTATATAAAATATGTATAAAATGCTGTAATACTTCCACTGGCTGTCCATTGCCTACTGGGCTAAGTTCAAAGTGCTGGTTTGGGTGTAGAAAGCTCTATACAGCTGGGGACCAGGGGACCTGAAAAATAATCTCACCCCTTACATACCCAGTCTATCACTGTGCTCTGCAGGTGAGGGCCCCCTGCAAATATCATCTTATCAGGAAGGCAGTTCCGAATAATACAGACACTGGGCTTTTAGTGCTGTCATACCTACCCTTTGGAATTTCCAAGACAGCTGCTATCTCTATTGCCTTTTCACCTACTGGAAAGACCTTTCTTTTCCAACAAGCCTTTTAAGCAGAGATCTTTCCCAGTCTGCATAACTGCATAACTGTTTTTAGATGTTTTAACCCAGTCCAGGGCCAGCCCCAGTCATGCCGGGCCCTTGGGCATCAGCTTTCCCAGGACCCTGGGGTGTGTGTGTGCACATGCACGCATGTGTGTACGTGAGCAGCCCCCCCCCACCCCTGTCACCTGTCTTTTAGTACTGCCATTAACCAAGATGGCGGCCACGGTTTCCCTAAGGGGGTGAAGCCTCCGCCCCCATCTTGGTTGATGGCACGCGTGTGTGCCATGTTCACACATCTCTGCCATCAACCAAGATGGCAGCAGGGCTTCAGCACCGTAGGGAAACCTCGGCCACCATCTTCATTAAGGGCAATGCTAAAACGCAGGAGACAGGTAGGTGGGGCGAGGAAATGGCGGTCAGGTGGAAGCTCCTGCCCTACGATCGATGGCTGCTGCTGCGGATCGCAGAAGGTGAGTGGAGGGGCCCCTTAGGGGCCCCTGTAGCTCCAGGGGCCCTCAGGCCAGTGCCCACCCTGGCCCCCCTTTAGAACCAGCCCTGAACCAGTCAATCACTGAACTCTGCAGGTGTGAGCTTTCTGCAGATACCATAGGAATATAGGAAGCTGCCTTATATCCCAGTCTGCGTCAGTGTTAGAATTACTTTTAATATGTTTTCTTGAATAATATGTTTTTAACCCTTTTTTTAAAAGATTTTTTTTGTTTTAATGCATTTTAAGGTCTTTTTATGATGTTTTAAAGTGTTTTTAACATTTCTGTTTGCTGCCCTGGGCTTCTGCTAAGAGGAAGGGTGGGATATAAATCAAATAATAAATAAATAAATAAATATACCGAATCAGACCATTGGCCCATCTAGTTCAGTATTGTCTACAGTGACTGGTAGCAGCTCTCTAGGTTTTCAGACAGGGGATCTCCAGCCCTACCTGGAAATGCCAGGGATTGAGCCAGATACCTTCTGCATGCAAAGCACATGTGTTACCACTGAACTACGGCCCTTGCCATCTTATCAAGAGGTCCGTTCTGCACGATATAGGAATCGAGCCTTTCGTGTTGTGCCACCCACCCTTTGGAATTCCCTCCCATTCTCACCCCTTCTCATTCTTCCAATTTTAAATTCAGTTTTCCACATTTCTGCAGGTATTTGCAAAAGATAAAAATGAAAATAAATTTCATGATTTTTTCCCAGCATTTTAGAGCTATTTTCTGCTATTAAACACATTTTTGTATGCAGTTTTGATTAAGGAACACATTTTTGCAAGCCATTTCTCCTACTGCAATGCATTTTGTATGTTCACTAATATATTCATTTTAAACACTCTCCATATATATGTATTTTTGTAAACACTGGTTGGTTGTAGAACTACATTACAAAAAATGCACATGCTGAAGGATAGCTGTGGTTCGGTTCTCATAGTGTTTCAGAAAGTGCCAATTTGACAGATTCAGCTTTAAATGCAAACTGGATCAAATTTCTCCTCCAAATCTACATAAGAGTAATAGTTCCATGGTAGCAAGAGTTTTGTTTGCTTTACTGGATTTTCCGAGTGGGGGCTTTACTTTTTGTACAAATCTATGAGCATTTGATTGCTAGAAAAGTGACAAAGAAATTTTCATTTAAATGATGATTCCTTGGAAATTGGATAGTGTGAACTGGAATGGACACATAGGGCTATTTCTCTCCAGCAGCTGTGATAACTGAGAAGGCTGCCAGATATCCATGTGTTCACTTTGGTTCACACTAGTTCTTCTCTGTGTGGCTGTGCTCCATGCCATGTACATAAAGAATTTGGGAATGTGAGGGGGGGGGACCCTTCCAGATTTTCAACTCTGTTCTGAATCTCTGACATCTCTCCCAGACATTCCAGCAGCTGTGCCTTTCTATATACAAGCTTGATGTAGTCTTGTCGTTAATGGACATCCAAGACTGAACTGCTGTGGGGAACAAGGCTACTTAAGGGAAGGGACATTGGAAATTAGGAATCTGCCTTATACTGAGTCACACCATTAGCCCATCTAGCTCAGTATTGCCTACACTGACTGGAAGCAACTTTCCAGGATTCCAAATGGTTCTCTCCCAGTCCTACCTGGGGATGCTGAAGATTGAACCAGGGATCTTCTGCATGTAAAGCAGATGCTCTACTACTGAGCTATGGTCTTTTCCCATCCACAGCTCCATAGAGAGCACAGGTTCAACATGTCAAAGGTCCCCAAGTTCAATTGCTGGCATCTCCAGGTAGGGTAGGAAAGATTCCTGCCTGAAATCCTGGATTGCTGCTGCCAGTCAGTGTAGAGACGACCGATCTGAATGGTAGAGATGGTGTGATTCTACCCACTGCTGATGGTTTGGGGCTCCAAAATTGTTTGGGAGGCCAGACCCAGCTCACGGGCCACCAGTTCACCACCACTGGTGCACACAGTAATGAGCTAGGTGAACCAATAGCCAGTACAAGGCAGCTTCCTTTTTATCAAGTTATTTGTTTTGTTTTGCTTTTTATCCTGCCCTTCCTCCCAAAGGAACCCAGGGCGGCAAACATCAAAATGTTAAAATAATACAATTTAAAATAAAAATATTTAAAACATTTAAAACAATTAAAAGCATTTATAAACATTTAGAACATCGGAAAACGTTTAAATATCATGTGTGGTGCAGCTCTTTTTTAATTAAGAAATTTTCTCTCTCTCCTTAAAAACAACAACAAGCAGAAGTTCTGTTTTTGTTTTCATCTAGGGAGGGTGTGTTGGCCTTCATTACGTGAGTGCTATGATCTTGATAACTTTCATTTTAGCTCTGCAAAGTGTTTTTGTGTATTTGTTTGTTGTTTATAAAGGCATTTTAATCAAGTCAGCTTTCAGTCTGTTTAATATTTGTTAGTCTCTTTCGATCTTCCAGATTGAAGTTCACGTGGCTGGGTTGGCCAGAATTTCTCGCTTTATTTGGAGAACAGGAAAAGCAAGTCAGTGCCAGAGGGGAGAAAAAGTCTTCTCTCTATATTAGAGATTGCTGGTGTAAGTTTTTTCCGCATACTATATTTCGATCGTCATTCGAGGATGTTTGCGATCTGCTTTATCTGATCTGTGCACCCAGCTGAAGCCTTCAAATTCAATCAGATCTGGCAAATTAAAACCAGAATGCTTTGAAAGGATTTCATGTAAATATCAATATTAATGCTATCCTTGAACTGTAGGGGCTGCTTGTCTGCATAAAAAGGAGGGTGTGTAATATGTATGTGTGTGTTTTGGCTGGAATGTGTATCAAACAACATTCTTTAATTAACCTGATTGCAATTTCTCTCCATTTCTAGGGGAGGAAAAACACAACGGCTCTAATCTGAGGCTCAGGATCCACTCCTTTGCACACGCAGAGCTCCTATGCAGGCAGGCTTCCCCATTCACTTGGGATGTCCCATTCAGATGGAACGTGTAGCTGTGCATTGTGGAAAGAGATGCATATGCTCTCATGCACATCATCAAGGAAGTGAAAAAGGGAAGCATAAGCATATGTATGTTAGGGATGGAAAGATCTGTCCATTTTGGTTCTCTGTTTCTCATTTTTCTAATCTTAAATTAAGTTCTCCCCATTTCTACAGCAATCTTGAATTCAAGATTATTGAATTCAAGCAATTATTTTCAAAAATAAAAAACCTCATGAAAATTCTCCTGCATTTTAGTGCGAATTTCTCCTTATAAACACATTTTTGTAGGGAGTTTTGGCTAATGTACACATTTTTGCAAGCAATTTCCCATCATCATTATCATCATCACCATATTATTAGAATTTATTACCTGCCCTTCACCCAGAGGTCCCAGGGCAGGTTACAACAATTTTAAAACACATAATTAAAAACTGTAGTAGTAGTATGTACTACTACTACTACTAAAACACATAATTAAAAACTGTTAAATACAACCTAAACAACATCAGAGAAAATAAGGTGGGTCTTAAAATATATATCTCAGGTATAGAAGACCAGGGTAAAGAGATGTGTCTTCAGCATTTGCTGAAAGTTGTACAATGCATTTTTGCATGTTATTTGCACTCATATATTCGTTTTTATTCACTCTTTCCCCAATATATGCATTTTTGTAAACATTGGTTGGCGAACTGCATTGCAAAATTCAAAAAAGTGTGGATTTCAAAGGATGGCTGTGTTTCTGTTCTCATATTGTTTCAGAAAGCATGAATTTGATAAATTTGGCTTGAAATGAGAACTGAATCAAAATTCTCACCCTTCCCTAATGTATGTGTGGGTTATACATACAAATGCAAGATTTCTATATACACAGAGCATTTCTATATACACTCCTTCATTTACCATGAGCCAAGGGCTTGGTAAGTATTTATGAATGAAGTGACAAAATTAATAGTTCTAGCCGTGTCTGCAGAAGACTTTTTGCATCCCCAGTTAGGAACTTCAGCACAAATGGGGAAAAGTTCAGGAAGCACTACACTAAAAAGATGAAGGCCTGTGTTGTGCATTTGTCCCCTATGTGAACTATGCCCGTCGCAGACCAAGCCTCTGTTGCTACATAAGCCCATGTCTGATGTGTGCACTGACAAGGGTATGGGGGGCACCTTGCTGTGGACCCTATCGAACTTGCTACTGATCTTATGTTCAGTCACCAGGGTTTCTTCTAATGTGTACTGCTAGAAGATCAGCACATGCCTTGCATTGATTCCTTATGCCATGTGGGGACTAAATAAGAGCATAAGAAGAGCCTGCTGGATCAGGCCAGTGGTGCATCTACTCTAGCAACCTCGTCGTACGGTGGCCAAATGGATGCCTTCAATTGCACCCTTCAATGGATTTACTGACATCATTTTTTGTTAAAAAAAACCTTACCCAGTCCCAAAGAGCCAAATAAAAGGCAATTTCAATATGAAATAGTGTCATAAAACAGCTGAATTAAAAGTAATAACACGGGTTGACCTCCACTCCCCCACCTACAGCATTGACCAGTCTGACCAAATAATGGCTGAAATCAATCTTCTGAAACATACTCTTTGCAATGATTGTTTATAAACTGATTTATAAAACATACATGCAGCTAGGAGATATACAGTGCAATGAATCAAGAAGGGGAGAAAGGCATGAGAGAAGAGGAAGGGGAAGAGGAAGAGAACAGGAATCTCCAGGGAAGGAAGTCTGAGAGTTGTTTGGCAGCTTAAACTATGCCTCTCTGCATACACGTGATGCTCTCTGTGCATGATTTGTTCATTCAGAGTTTGATGCTTTCAGAGGAGTGGAGAGATCATAATTAGACATAAGGAAGGAGAGGGTAATGAATACAGAGGTGCCCTAAATGGGCACCTTGTTCTGCCGGGAAGTAACAGATTAGGGTAGGGCCATTCTTTCTCCCTCTCTCATTAAACTAGAACCCAGGACCATTCAATGAAGCTGAATGTACCTCCTCACACAGCGCATAGTTCAACTATGGAATTCACTCCCACAAGAGGCAGTGATGGCCACCACCCTGGATGGCTTTAAAAGAGGATTAGACAAAGTCATGGAGGAAAAGGCTATCAATGGTTACTAGCCATGATGGCTATGCTCTGTCTGCACTGTTGGAGGCAGTATGCCTCTGTATACAGGTTGCTAGGAATCACAAGTGGAGACTCTAGGTTAAGTCTCTATTTCTCCTTAAATGCCAGGTTCTTAGGATGAACCTTTGACCCACCCATGCAAAACATCCTGCAAAACTTCCTGAGCAAAACATCCCCTTAAACCTTTGACCCTCCTGTGATCTTTTGACCCTCCTATACTCGAGAGCCTTCAAATGAAAAAAGCTGCAGTTGATAGGAAGGGGGACATTAGTGGTGGGGATGGCATGCATGCCTAGCTGGAGTTAGCAGGTTTGAAGAATTAATCTCTGGAGTCAGATGGACTGGTAGGCAGGGGGACATTGGCAGTGCTGGCATACATGCCTTCACATCCCCTACTCACTTTATCCCCCCATGTGTTCTTTGAATGCCTGAATAGGGCTTATTTGTCTGTCTCACCAGTACTGAGTACTCGATCAGCAAGTCTTCACGTGCACCTACATTTCTTTACTGGAGATGCCAGGGACTGGAAAAAAGGTCTTCTGCATGGAACACAAGAGCTCCATCACTATTCTTCCCCATTAACAAGAATGTTTTATCAATACAATTCTAAATTTGTGATCACTGATCAATGTGTGAAAAAAAGGTTGGATCCCTTTCTCACCTTCTCAATTGCCCTCCCTTTGTGATTTTTAATTACAGGCTTGCATTCTCTAGTCAACTAAAACTAACTCACAAAAATAATTATAATTAGTGTTGGCTTCAAGATTTTGGCAGGGCCTAGTCAAGGCATCCTCAGTTCTGAGCCCCCTTAAAGTGGAAGAGGTGGAGCATGGATCCCTCACCTGTCATCTGAACTTTTTCAGATGAAAACTGTTATGATAACAGTTCCATCATCATCATCATCATCATCACAAACCATTGGATAACATATGCATGGTAAAGCAATCCAATTTCAGACTCCACTGTTGCTGCTGTTACAACATTTTGAGCCTTAGGAAATATAATTGCTCTCAGTTGATGTTAAGAAAAAGGAATCTTGGTTTCATCCTGAGTATTGAGAGCCCAGTGTTTAATCAATCTGCTACATTGGTTGGTGAATGGAAGACTGTGTATGTTGCAGAAGAAAACCATCACATTCATTAAGGGAGTGCTTTATTAGGAATCAGCTGATGTGACATTAAGGTCTTGTCTTCAGGTGTATACACATTACACTGAATAACAGGGTAAGATTTTCATTACTCAGCAAGTCTTTCAAATTAAGAGATGCTATCTCCTCCTCTTAAGGTCATAAGTGATTCTTGGACATGCTTGTGAGCACTCCCCCCCTTTTTACAGCAAGACAAATATATTTGCTATATACTCCACAATACTGTGTCAGCTCTATCTGAAATGTCACATGTCTCATTTCATGTTTATTATAACAATGATACACAGCCTCTGGATAGCATATGCATGGTAAAGCAATCCAATTTCAGACCTTACCGTTGCTATTGTTACAGCCTTTTGCACTTCCTAAGCACTTGCCTGTGCTTAAAGCCATTGACCTGCATTATCACAGAATCATAAAGTTGGAGGGGGTCTTCTAGGCCAATATTCTTCAATCTTGTCTCCTTGAATGTTGTCAGTCTGCAACTCCCATCATCCTCAGTCAGCTTAGCCAATGGCCAGCCAATGGATGATGGGAGTTGCAGTCCAACAGCATCTGGGCTAGGGATGGGGTTCACTCTTTGGTTCCAGTCCATGTTTTGGTTTTTGCAACTTGCTTGTTGTGGTGCTGATCCGCAGTCCCCCCCTCCCAATTTTTCATTTTTTATTTTTTGCTATTTCTGATCTGCTTGTAATAGCTCACAAAATTGCTAATGCTGTTAGTGATCTTTCTACTGATGGGTTTTCTATTGAAATTTAAATTAGGCAGATCATTGCTTGTCATTTCTGCCTCAGGTTACTGTGGTGCTGACCAAAGATGTTAATGGTGATTGTTATCACCTCATTGAGACAGACCTTCAAAGGAATAAACATTTCATTCAAAGGAATACACATACCTTCAGAGCAAAGCTGTTTACTTTAATAACAATGTCAAACTAGCTGCGGATTTGTTTTTTTAAAAAACCGGTGTCACCAATAGTTGCAAGCATTAGTCAAACCCAATCCGAAGACATTTATTTATTTATTTATTACATTTATACCCCGCCTTTCTTTTTATGATAGAAACTCAAGGCGGCTTACATATGGTTCCCAAGCGGTCTCCCATCCAGGCACCAACCAGACCTGACTACTTAGCTTCAGCAGGGAGCTGGCCTTATGTGCCCAGGATTTATGGATTCTGACAGAATTCGGTAACAAATCTGAAAATGCCAAATTCGCCCCCATCTCTAATTTGGACACACAAGGTTGAAGAGCACTAGTCGAGTCTGCTGATCTATGCAAGAAATCCAGTGCTGGAGCATCCCCAGCAGTTGGCTGTTCAGCCTCTGATTGAAGATGTCCAGTGAATGAGAGGGACTTTTTAGTTTAGAGAAATTCGAGTAAGAGGTATCATGACAGAAGTGTATAAAATGATGCATGGCATGGAGAAACTGGATAGATAAAAGTTTGTATCCCTTTCTCATAAAACTAGCATGGACATCCAATGAAGCTGAATGTTGGAAGGTTTAGGACAGACAAAAGAAAGTCATTCTTCACACATAGTTAAATTCAGTGATGGCACCAGGCATGTTTCCTTGAGAAGAGCTTTTGTGTCTCCCTGCTTCCACTCTGCCTTTAGTAGGAATGGGTACGATTTATCACACACCATACAGCCAAGCTATGTCCCTGCTTCTTGCTGTTCAGGCACCGGGAAAGCCTTAAAAGACCACAGCTATGGGCTGCTCCCTTAACCTGTTACTATATCTCTCTGAGGTAAACTCCGTTGCCACCATTTGCTACTGTTACAAACCTTTGTTTATATTTTGCTAACACTTGTACTCTTTGTGATAGCTGGCCAAGAACCAGGCATGTTTTTGTAAAACAAACAAATTTATTTAGCAGAAGATATGAATAAACAAGAATACTTTTATCTCAGTTCTCAAGAGTGTGGTTACAGATTAATATTCTGTAGTTCTTATAAGTTACAAACACCAAGTTTTCTTGATGTGCTCTCAGTAAATCCCTGCCCCTCTAACCACTCTAACCTCCAACCCCTGTGCACCCCAAGACCAACCCTAACCACTCATAAACTCTGCCCAATCTCTTCATAAACTCAGCCTTATCTGTCAACTGTCATTTACTCAAATATAAAACCAACCATCCCCCATTCTCTCAGCCAATCACATGCAGCATTCACAAAACATTCCATCTCACTCATCCGCCTTCTTTTCACTAACTCTTACCATATACAACATGTATGATAGACGTGGAGCCACCACTGAAAAAAAGCCTGTTCTTGTGTAGCAGAGAAACTGGCAGAACTGAGCTCTGTTTCAGCAGGGGTTATCGGATGTGCTTTACTCTTGAATGTTTGGCTTTCCATCCATATGTTAAGCAGGAAGTACTAAGAATTTTGACTGTAGTGCCTTAAGGTATATTACTATAGAGAGTTGTGTTTATTTGAAAAAATGACAATTCTCACAAAATTTAAGAAGTTAAATCTTCTTAGAGAAGTTGAATTCACCCCCACACTGATTACCAAGGGTGAGGGCATAGAATTGGGAGTCTACTTTAGGTGTAGGAAAGGAGAAGAAAGCTGTACAGTGGCTACGTATAGCAAGTCAGGCCAATCGTCCATCTAGCCATCTACTGTCTTTACTTATTGGCAGCAGCTGTCCAAGGTTTCAGATGGGGGTCTTTCTCAACCATCCTGGAGATGCCAGGGATTGAACCTGGGACCTTTTGTATACAAAATACTGACCTGCATCCCCTTTCCCATTTAACTACTTTATGGCACTTAGGAATGGGATCTGCTGGTTGTTACTGATCCGATCATGATTCTGGAGGATTGACAGGCCATTCCATTCCATGTTTATTTGTTTCTACTTTCTTCTGCGGTTTAATCCGGTTCAATACCCCCCTCTGCATGCAAGGGTGGAAGGAGATTTAAAGACTTACTGCTGCAGAGATTAAAAGGCAAGCCTAGAGTGTCTCCTCAACTTGGCCACTGACTCAGTGCCCATGTAAAGGGGATGTTCTAGGTTTGCCTTTTAATCTCTGTAGTATTAACCCTTTAAATGCCCTCCAGAAGAACTGTCAGCAGCCAACCACATGATCCCATAGGCTAAATGTATCTTGGCAGCGGCAGCCACACATCCAGGTGGCTCCAGGGAGAGGAGGAGGAGGAGATGCCTGCTCACTCCTTTATGGGCCAATTGTGGCACCTAAGGATCAAGAAGGATGGAGAAAGAGGAGGAGGCACGAGAGGAACCCCTCCCCAGGTGGAAGAAAAGAGTGGCAGCAGTGGCTCTGAGTCATGCTAGATCTGCTGTGGGGCAAGTGGCAGCAGCTCAGCAGTGGGGGGAGCATCCCAAATGTGCTCACCAGCCTGTGGGCAGAGGTTCATCTGTGCTCAGCGTTCTGAAGCAGCAGGGCAGGGAAGTGTGCCCGGTGATATGGGAGGAGGCAGTTGCAAGGCTTGCATGCTGTGGTTGAGCAAATCCGCTGTCAGGAAAAAAATCCACTGTGTTCACGAACTATTGTAAAATCTGGTGCCAAGTCTGACTTAAGCAGAATTCTCTCCCATCCCTCATGGCACTGCTATCATAATTAATTCAAAATCTCTACAATGGCTCTGGTATCCTCTGTATCTATACAGAGATAATTTCCAGAAGGATATTGTAGCAAAAGCAGCAGAGTTTTGTGGCACCTTAAAGATTAACACATTTAGGGAGCAATCCAAACCCCAGATCCACCAGGATGAGGGGAGTCTGGAATAGTTTGGAATCTCCAGCCGAGTCAGCTAAGTCTGGTCTCAGCCAGGGCTATGCTTGGGTAAGTCCGTTCTCCATCCTGACTCATCCAAGGCTGAGTGAGCTGAGGGGGCATTCCAGGGGCATGGTGGGTAGGGATAGGATTCAGTAGTTGGTTCCTATGCATTTGAATTTTGACAGTCTGGCTGTCAGTACTGATCTGCCATTTTTTTTGTTCCTGATTGTTTGCGCAATTGCTGCAAAAAACAGGTTGTGCAAAAATGGTTTTTTTCCAGTGAAAAAAATAACACAATTGCTAACAATAATGCTAATGAAAATGCTTATGTTGCAGGCACTTGTTCCACTGAGTTAAGCTAAGAATGCATCACCTTAGAGGAAAGCTGATTATGAAGACAATAATGTAAAATTTGGAGCCGATTTTTTTAAAAAATGTGCCAATGACAGCCATGACCCTCCGTAAGAAACCAATACCAGTCAGAAAACAATGTGGATTGTTGGATTATTCAAAATCTGGTAAATATTTAGCTAATATTGTCTCCCATCCCTAGTGGACTTGCCACTATTTCAAATTTGTTCAGTTCAGTCACATAACCTAGCAGCGGAAGTTACACTGGCAAAAAGGGTGGTGTAAGTCAAATACTTAGTTTTAAATGCTTGTTTTCCCTCTGCTGGGTTCAGGTCGGCTCAACCATCAATAGCCCCTCCTGAATGGAGTTTGGAGTAGGTTTTACACTGGTCCAAGTTACACTGGCTTCCTATGGTTAGGATTGTTCTCTTCTAGCATGAGCTTTTGTGAACCACAAGTCCATTTCATCAGATACATGAAATGTACCCAGAGATATAGATATAAAGAAGGAATATTGATAAAATATTCATGGTAGGTAGGTAGAGCCATGCAAATAATTTCCCAACTGGTTCCTGTTCAAGAGACATGAGTAAAGCAAAGATTTCTTTTTCTTTTTTTTGTCACATTTTCACTCCAGATTTTTGTTTTTACTGGCCAGATTGAGGTATTTAAAACTGACTTTCCAGTTCAGGTCTGGATTTAAATGTCAGCCTTTTGACAATAGTGATATTGTGCATAGATAACACAGACAGAAGAATGAACCTTTGAGAAGTTTGCTTTTCCTTCTCTCTCTCCCTCTCTCTCTCAGATGGCTAAAAACACAACTATAGGGTTTGTTTTGTTTTCAAAATTGGGATGAGTACCAAGTTGGAATCACTATGCAGACAGAAGTGGGGGCAAAGGCCCCGTAGCATAAATTCCAGGAAATGGGTTGGTTGTATAAGGACATAATTAAAAGATATTGCAGCAATATCAGGATGAGTAGGATAGAATTTTGATAAGGTATTCAAGTGGTCCACTAACTTTTTTTTAACCCAAAAGTTTAACAGAGAACTGTAATATGTGTCACTATGCATCTTCAGTCTCCACAGAGTGGACAAAAATAAAATATTCTGTGTTTCTAATTATTTGTTTTTAACTATATAATATAGCACAGTGGTAGAGCATCTGCCTTGTATGCAGAAGGTCCCAGGTTCAATCCCCGGCATCTCTAGGTACACCTGGGAATGCCCCGTGCCTGAAACCCTGGAGAACTGCTGCCAGTCAGTGTTGACCTTGCTGAGCTAGATAGACTAATGCTCTGACTCAGGATAAGGCAGCGTCCTATGTTCCTAATTTTGCCTCGGCAATCACCACAGGAAGCTGCTTTCATCCACTTAGGCCAGTATTGTCGACTATGACTAGCAGTGGCTCTCCAGGGCCTCAAGAAGAGGTCCTGTCCATCACCTGCATTCCGATCCTTTTTTAAATTGGAACTGCCCAGGGATCGCACCTGGGACCTTCCCCATGCACTGTGTGTGTTTTACCCAAGAGCGGTGAACCTTAGGCCAGGGGCTCTGATGTGGCTCTCTAGGCCTTTCTATCCAGGCCTTGGGGCTCTCCCAAGGCTACACCCCTTACTGGCCCACATTTCAAATGAGTTGATTTCTTATCTGCTTTTTTCACTGTCCAACTTTCACATCCATACACAGAGATCAGGAATACCATGGTCTGAACGATCCTGACTTTAGTGTTCAGTGATACATCTTTGCATTTGAGGACCTTTTCTAGTTTTCTCATAGCTGCCCTCCCCAGTCCTAGCCTTCTTCTGATTTCTTGACTATTGTCTCCATTTTGATTAATGACTGCGCCAAGGTACTGATAATCCTTGACAAGTTCAATGTCCTCATGGTCAACTTTAAAGTTACATAAATCTTCTATTGGTATTACTTTAGTCTTTTTGATGTTCAGCTGTAGTCCTGCTTTCCTGTTTAACTTTCATCAACATTCATTTCAAATCATTACTGGTTTCTGCTACTAGTATGATATCATCAGCATATCTTAAATTATTGATATTTCTACCTCCAATTTTCATACCTCTTTCATCTTGGTCCAATCCCGCTTTCCATATGATATGTTCTGCGTATAGATTAAACAAATAGGGTGATAATATACACCTCTGTCTCACACCCTTTCAGATTGGGAACCAATCAGTTTCTCCATATTCTGTCCTTATAGTAGCCTCTTGTGCAGAGTATAGATTGCGCATCAGGACAATCAGATGCTGTGGCACCCCTATTTCTTTTAAAGCATTCCATAGTCTTTCATGATCTACACAGTCAAAGGCTTTGCTGTAATCTATAAAGCATCGGGTGATTTTCTTCTGAAATTCCTTGGTCCATTCCATTATCCAATGTATGTTTGCAATAAGATCTCTGGTGCCTCTTCCCTTTCTGAATCCAGCTTAGACATCTGGCATTTCTCACTCCATATATGGTAAGAGCCTTTGTTGTAGAATCTTAAGCATTACTTTACTTGCATGGGATATTAAGGCAATAGTTCAATAATTACTGCATTCCATGGGATCCCATTTCTTTGGAATTGGGATGTATATTGAATGCTTCCAGTCTGTGGGCCATTGTTTAGTTTTCCATATTTGTTGAAATTTTTTGGACAGATTCAGTCTGAGTAACTTGTAGCAACTCTATTGGTATGCCATCTGTTCCTGACGATTTGTTTCTTCCAAGTATTTTAAGTGCAGCTTACACCTCACATTTTAACATTTCTGGTTCTTCATCATACGGTTCCTCCATGAATGAATCTGTGATCCTTGCATTTCTTTTATAGTCCTTCAGTGTATTGCTTCCGTCTTCCTTTTATTTCATCTCAGTCAGTCAGTGTATTCCCCTGTTGATTATTCAACATCCCTACTCTTGGTTTAAATTTCCCTTTCATTTCTCTAATCTTTTGGAATAGGACAGTATCTCTAGGTAGGACTAGGAATGTTGTGAGTGTTCTGGATTGTAGCCTTATTAGTATTTGTGTCTTGGGTTTACAAGTCTGATTATTTTCTTTTTTCCCATTTATATATTTATTGGAATGTAAAATTTAAAAATAAAGCAGATATCATAATTAACAATGTGACCATTTGCACTTACCCAGCTTCACCCTTCCCTTGACTTTTCCAACCACAAAAGCATCAAACCCACAACTTTCTGAAACAAAGCCATAAAATCTGCATGCAGTTTCTCAGTTTCCATATGATCACTGATGCACATAGTAATATTGCTCAACTGCTCAACCACTTTGATCTATGGAACTGGCACTTTTACAAGTGCCACATAATGTTTATTCCACTCTTGTAAGGAATTGATCCTTCAGCGTGACAGCATCTATACTTTGGAACTCCCTGCCAATTGTTATTAGGCAGGTGCTTTCATTGTAAATGTTTTTGCTGACTGCTAAAAACTTTTTTGTTTCATCAGGCCTACCCAGGCATGTAATTGTAGCATGTTTTTATTATGTATATATTTTTTAGAAATTGCTGGTTTTATTTATATATTGTTAATATTAATTGGGTTTTTTATCACTATTTTTAAAGGAATGTTTAGATTGTCCTTCTGTCACATAAAGCAGTATAGACGTTTTGTTAAATAAACTAAAAACAGAGGTAACCTGGTCATTGGGCAGATGCTGTGTGTGTGTGTGTGTCCATCATCAGTGTTGAAGAAAGATTCAGCTGCCACACTGGTCACCTTCTATGTGGGGAGTGTCTAGTGATGGGGAAGAATATCCACTAATTTGGACGTAATACCAGATTTTGACTCAATCTGACAGTCTACTGTCTTTTCGGACCGGCACTGATTTCTTGCAGCAGACTGCACCTGTCATTGGCATGGATTTTTTTTTTTTTAAATCCGCTCTGAATTTTATGTTATTATCTTTGTAATGGTCTTTTCTCTAAGTTGATGCATTCTTAACAGCTGTCTAGGTGATAATGATCGCCATTTACATCCATTAACCTCCCTCCAATTTTCTATTCATTTTATAAATTCTCAGAAATGGCCATTAACATTCATGTTTTTTTCTTGGTCTGACTCTCTCTGTTCTCTAATTCTTCTGTTTCTTAAATAATGTTTAGGTTAAGTAATCATTTTGGTCATTATTCATTATCGAATTCAACAAATGTAGTTTTCTCAATCTACCAAATGATGTTTCAATGCAATGCAATTGCTTTTCATTTTCATTTCATCTATGGAAGACTATGTAATTTTTTCTTCTAAGTGGTAACAACATCATGGTGGGTACTGCATGCACACAGCACAGCACGCAGACACTCTGCATGGGTGTTTTGTGGAGGACGACCCTAAATAATGCTTTGTTGCAGAGTATGCAGATTGCACTGACTTATTTAGATGCTATTTTACACACATACATGAAAAAATATTTTTAAAAAGCAGCAAAAGTACTGCAAAACAACAAGAATACCAAACAGGGGTGGGAATGGCATTCCTGCCTTGTGTGGGGGCGTGTTTGCTGCCCCCCCCACTCTTTGGGAAGACTTGGGAATATTCCCAAAGGTTGTGAGTGGGGTCAGGTGGGTCAGATGACCTACAGGAAGAAGGGACAAATGGGGTTTAAAAGCCCGCTCCTCCCTTTGATACTTGCCTTTTTTCGCCTTGCGGCACCTGCCCCCCCCTTGTCAGTGTGGGCTTTGCTAGTCACCAGTTGGGGCTGAGTAGGATGTTTTGGGGGGGATTCTGATTTCAGAGTCCCTTTTGTTTGCCTACTCCATACTGCTTGATTCAATTGGCCTTGCAGGGGTGGTTGAGGTCATCTAGCTTTCGCTGGCATGGAATTCGGGCAGGTGAGGAAGCACGGGGTAAAAACAGGAGACTAAGCCATTTTGGTAAAGGGCACTCATTAGGGAACCATCAGTGCTGAAGATCTGGTGGGGATCTGGCAGGTGTCCTTGTGGGACCAATTTGTGCAGCGGAGTGAACGCCTGTATGGCGGGGCCATGCTGCGGAGGTTGGAACCACATACCTGGCTCTAATAGCAAGGAGGGACTGGTTCTCCCACATCCTTGACTGGTGAGTTACAGTCCATGGTGACTGACATACACAGGGGAATGGAGGGAATACTCCCTCACAGTTAGGTTTATCCTCACCTGCCTGAAGCAGTTTGAATCTGGTTATTTGGTTCAAATTGGCTAAGATGTCACTATTTGTTATATTTTAATAAATATAACATTATTCCATTTCTGTGTCACGAGTTTTCCTTGGTGTGGTGGCAATCATTAAGTAGTACATCAGTTAGCCTGAGGCAAGAGACAGACTCAGTGGGTGATTATCTGCCTAACTGATATGTTAATAGAGGGGGAAACATGGAACATCATAAGCATTTTTATAAGCATTTTCGTTAACAATTACTTTTTTTGCTTAAAAAAATAAGCTGATCAGACCAGCAAGTGCGAAAGCAAACGGGAACAAAAGAAGGGTGGGTTGGGAACCAAAGACGGACTCTCAGAATCCAAGAGGATTGGAACTAGGCAGCGAACCCCATCCCTAGGAATGTCTCCAGCATCAAAATATCTTGGGCTGGCCCTGGTTAAGACTTTCATTGGTATATGTTTTAACAGGAAGTAATCCTGTTAATTGGTTATTCCCCTAAACTGGAATATTCCCAGGCCTACCGAGATATTAAACCTAGGAACTTCTGCATGCAAAAAGGTCCTGGCGTCTCTAGTAGGTCTGGGAATATTACCTGTCTGAAACCCTGGAGAGTTCCTGTCAGCCAGTATAAAACATACTGAGCTAGAGGGACCAACTCAGTATAAACTGATCCTCTGTAAACTAGAGGGTCTGACACGGTATAAGGCAGCTTCCTGTGTTTCTAGTTAAATTCACAATAAGGGTTTGTGGTAGAGCAAAAGGACACAATCTAGCAACAGGACAGGCTCTTTTTCCATGTTCTCCCCATTTCTTAAATCCTATTTTACTTTTAAATCTTAAAATGTAACTAAAAACATCTCTTGTGATAGGGATTTGTCCATTTTGGTTAACTCAGTTTCTTATTTTTCCAGTCTTAAATTCAGTTCTCCACATTTCTGCAGACATTTGCATTAAAAAATCCTCATGAAAATTCTTCAGCATTTGGGTGCAATTTCTCCTAATAAACACATTTTTGTATGCTGTTTTGACTCATGTACACTTTTTTGCAAGCAATTTCTCCTAATATAATGCATATTTGTGTATTATTTTCCCTGATATATTGTTTCATGCACATTTCTCCCTAGTACTGCATATGCATTTTTGTTTGGTTGGAGAACTGCTTTGCAAAAGTCAGATAAGTGTGAATTTCGAAGACTGGATGGGTTTTGGTTCTTGTATTGTTTCAGAAAGTATAAATTTGGTAGAAATGTGAACTCAGTTGAATTTCTTTCTCATCCCTACACACGAGATTAGGTACACTCCATGTGTTGACCAGCAGTTCTGTAACACATCTTGGTAACCCTGCACAGCTTATGACTGGGCAGGCCTTATGACTTTATAATTCACCAAGTTAAATGTAATCTGCTCACCATGAATTGTGGCTTCCCAGCTGCTTGACAATCACCAGTTTTTGCAGTCCTGACTGGGAAACAGCAAATGTTTTTGTAGCATTTACCAGAGGTTTATGAAGTCACCACTCAGACACCTTACATGGCTGGGTGGGCTATGCACAGTGTGATGGGTCTCCAGTTATGCAAGCCTCTTCTTCCATAGACACCATCCTCAGAAAAATATTATTGCACTTCTAGCAGCTCACAGGAACCTTTTGTGTATGGCACATGTGGGGATTGTGTGACCCTTCAAATGTTGCTGAACGACAACTCCCATCATCCTTGACCATTGGCCATGCTTGCTGAGGCTGATGGGAGCTGGAGTTCAGCAACATCCAGAGAGCAAAAGGTTCCCCATCCCTGATGTATGGATCTCTGGATCTCTGATCAAACCCAGTGCTTTCAAAGCTTGGAAACGCATCAGGCCACATCAGATGACATACACATATCCAGTGACAGAAAGATAGGAACATACTGAGTCAGACCCTTGATCCATCTAGCTCAGTATTGTCTACACTGACTGGCAATGGCTCTCCAGGATTTCAGACAGGGTTCTCTCTTAGCCCTAACTGATATACCGAGGATTGAACCTGGGGCCTTCTGCATGCAAGGCAGATGTTCTGCCACTGAGCTATGTCCTTTCTCTTCTGTTATGCTCCCCTCCAAAACTTCCACATGCTTCCTACAGTTCCATATGTGTGCATTAAGGCTGGGACTTTTTTGCCTTCCAAACTTGTATGTATAGCTATGTTTTGGTTGTTGAAACCCCACACCCTATGCATCTGATGTCTTTATGGATACTGTATGAAAGTGACATTGACAGCTTCATGCATTTGAATGACCACTCTTGAATTTCTTATTCATTGTTGGAGCTCCAGAAGGTACAGCTTTTTTTTCTTTTGTCCAAGTTGAGGTAAGTTGAATTGAGTTGGTGGCTAGAAATGGGGAAGGAGGGGGGGCTTGCTTTGCGACACAATCACTGCATTATATGAAACAGCAGTCAAGTGGACCAGACAGGTGCTCGGTAATTGTTTTATTGCAGTTGTTGGGTAGCACGTATGAGATTTGCTAGATGTTAAAAAATAAAGTAAAATAACAACCTACGCTGGATGTAATACTACTATGCTGAGGAAACATGTATTGATGATGCAGCCTCCTAATTTAAATGCTTGAATATTGCTCCTAAATGAAGAAAGATCTAATGTTTCCCCTTGATTGCCATGGGCTTCTGTTGAGAGAAAGGGTGAGATATAAATCTAATAAATAAAAAATAATACTTTCTGCCCCACTTAATTTCATTCTGGGTCCAGCCAACGACTGCAGGGGGGAAACAGAGTCTTTTTTTTTAGCAAAGCTTTCTTGCATGAAAGTTAGACTCTCTGCAGACTGACATACAGGAGTGATGTACAGTGCTGAGACAGTCTTTCATCCTTCCCTCTATGTGGCTTTCGCTGCTTGTATGTATTTGTCTCTGTATATGTTGGCAACCTGCTGGAATACTGACTCCCTAGACTGGTATGTAGAACCTTGAAGAAAGTCATTGTTTTTGCTGTAATTCTGACTCCCGTCTGGGAGAGCTGGAAACTCGGCTTTCAGTTACCAAAAACTGTAGCAGTATCGAGGAACCTGGCAACTGAGGCTTTTAAATGAATAAAACAGATATGTATGTTACCTAATAGCTTGGGTCTCAAAAGTCATTAAATTTACATCATACTTTATCACATTATGAATTGTAATAGTCCAGAATCACTGTTTTGTAAGAAGCCACAGAATTGGATGAAATATGTCTAACTTTCGTTAGTTTTCTAAATAATAAATAAATAAATAAAATATATAGCTGTAGAATAAAGCACAGGCTTCTTTTTTTTTTAAAAAAAAAAAGACGTATTTGTTTTTCTTGCTCTCTTTTTCAGAGAATTATTTAATCACCTGGCAACTTAATCCACAATCCAGCTCATCTTAAATATTTGAATTAAAACACATTTAGTCCTGATTTAGCCCTATCAATGGTTGTGCCATACATTTAAAGCACATGATTTCCCCCAAAGAATCCTGGGAACTGTAGTTTGTTAAGGGTGCAGGGAGTTATAGCTCTGTAAGGGTAAACTATAGTTCCCAGGATTCTTTGAGGGAAGTCATGTGCTTTCAATGTGCTTTAAATGTATGGTGTGTATGCTGCTCCTAGAATAATTAATGATACGACAGTTTTCTGATGAGTGCTAGGAAGGAGGTTACTACAGGTCAGATTCATGATGATATTTAGGTATTTAGTCATGGGCAATGTGAGTTCTACTATCTCTAGGCACAAACTTTAGCCTTCCTTCTGCTCTGAGATTTCTCTGCCCTACTGTCTGCAAAGTCTCTACTGGCACCATAGAAACTGTTTGTGAAGAGGGTAGAGCTTACAGAATGCATCATGCACATTAGGGTTACTTCATGGATTATAGTATCTCAACATGCAAAATTCACGAGCAGAAGACCCTCAGGAAGTGGTTGGCTCTCTGTCACTGGAGGTATTTAAACAGAGGCTGGATGGCCATCTGTCAGGGATTATACAGTTGCAAGATCCTTGAAACTGAACAGAGGGTTGGACTAGATGACTTCGGGATCCCTTCCAACTCTAAAGTTCTATGGGTGATAGCCAACTTAAGTCATATTTAGAGTAGATCCATTGAAATCAACAGACTTTCTTAATCATAAGTTCAGAGTCAGAGCAGATTCATAAAAATCAATGGTCAAGTTAGTCATAAGCCCATTGATTTCAATGGATCTACTCTGAGCCTGCCTTAGTTGGATACCACCCTATGATTCTAGCACCTGTACCACAGGTTACAAATCTATACAATGACCTACTGACAGATTGCATTTAAGCTGTCTTCCACCTAATTATCTCTGTTGGTTCCTTATAAATAACCAATTCACACAAGTCTTTTAACACCTTGAAGCAAAAGCCAGTTCTAAGCTGGTTAACAAAAAAGAACTGTACACGGTCACTGGAGTGTTCTATGCATGCGAGCAACCTGCTTCCCGAAGAGGCTCTTTTCATGAGAAAGATGTCCTAGAAAGCAAAATTCTCTTTTCACATAAGTGATCATTTTGTGGTTTCACAACAAAATACCTAAATTGTAATCACATCACATATCCTGACTGCTTCATCAGATCTCCTTCATTGTGCTTGTTTTTTGCAGGTACAAAAGTTAAGGCAATTTGTTATCCAGATATGAAACTTAAACCACTCTACATGTGGATCAATTTCTAGCACTGTTCCTGGCAATCTTACTGATATACTTTAGAGTCCTGTTTCATTTTTCACTTTATTTGTTTTGTTCACAATTATCTCTTTTGCATGTTTTACTTATTACTGTCTGAGTATTTTGCATTTATAAATTGTGGCTTGTATACACATCCTTATTATTGGTTCCGGCATGTTTGACTTTATGTTTCATACTATTCCTTTTCAACAGAGAGTAGCTTGATACCAATCAGAAACCAGCCCTATGAGATTACTACATTTAGCCCTAAGAGCTGGTTCACAAATGCATGTACATCCCTTGATTTTTCAACACCTCATTACTCAATACTTCATTGGTGCTTGCAGCTGAAAAGGTGAACTCCATTGAAAAGTATTGCTAGTAAGGCAATATGGAAGTTCTTCCTGGGGAGAGGGCTTAATTTGAGATCATAAGAAGAGCCCTGCTGGATCAAACCAAAGATCCAGCATCCTCTTCTCATAGTGGCCAACTAGATGTCTGTGGGAGGCCCCCAAGCAGGACCTGAGCACAATAGCACACTTCCCCTACTATTGGGCCCTACAGTCACAATCCAAATCAGGCTTCTCTGTAGCTGCTATTTGCAAACATTTTAAAGAGACAGAGATGTGTTTCCATATCCAGTTGATATGGATCCAGTTGATGTGGCCTGATGACATGGACAAGGTGCTTGCGACGATGCAGTGAGCAACGCGTCCTCTTGACCCTTGCCCTTCTTGGCTTATTAAAGCTTGCCAAGGGGGTTTGACTGAGTGGATGCAGGGTGTGGTCAATGCATCATTGTGGGAGGGAGTGGTTCCAGCTGCCCTGAAAGAGGCAGTGATCTGACTGCCCCTGAAAAAGCCCACCCTGGACCCATCGGTCTGTGACAATTACCGACCGGTCGCATATACCCCCTTTTTAGGGAAGGTGATTGAGAGGGTTGTGGCACAGCAATTGCAAGTACTCTTGGATGAAACAGCTTATCTTGACCCATTCCAGTCTGGGTTCAGGCCTGGTTATGGGACTGAATCAGCCTTGGTCGCCTTGATGGATGACCTTTATCGGGAGAAGGACAGGGGGAGTGCAAGCCTATCACTCTTACTTGATCTCTCAATGGCTTTTGATACCTCTGACCATGGTCTCCTTCTGGGCCGACTTGGTGAGATGGGTATTGGAGGCACTGTTTTACAGTGGTTTGGATCCTATCTCCAAGGTCTTTTTTAGAGAATAGCATTGGGTGATTGTCTTTCAGCCCCCTCGCAGTTGTGCTGTGGGGTGCCACAAGGTACCATCTTGTCCTCCATGCTGTTTTACATCTATATGAAGCCCTTGGGAGTAGTCATCAGGAGATTTGGGGTGAGGTATCAGCAGTATGCTGATGATACCCAGCTCTATTTCTCTGTAACATCTGAATTGGGAGAGGCTGTGCAAGCCCTGGACTGCTGCCTGGACTCGGTGGTGGGCTGGATGAGGGCCAATAAACTGAGCCTGAATCCTAGCAAGGCGGAGGCACTGTGGGTTGGTGGTTCCCAAGTTCAGATAATTGGTCAGTTGCCTGCTTTGGATGGGGTCATACTCCCTCTGAAAGAGCTGGTCCATAGTCTGGGGGTGCTCCTGGATCCATCTTTGTCACTAGAGGCCCAGGTGACCTCAGTGGCTAGGAGAGCCTTTTACCAGCTTCAGTTGGTAAGACAGCTGCAGCTGTTTCTTGACCAGGATAGCCTGACCACTGTTGTCCGTGCACTGTTAACCTCCAAGCTGGATTACTGTAATGTGCTCTATGTGGGGCTTCCCTTGAGGTTGGTCTGGAAGCTGCAGCTGGTGCAAAATGCAGTGGTGAGACTGCTCACTGGGGCAGGGTATCACCAACATGTCACCCTGCTGTTGAAAGAATTGCACTGGCTGCCCATTTGCTACCGGGCCAAGTTCAAGTTTCTAGTTTTGGTGTACAAATCCCTATACAGCTTGGGACCAGAATACCTGAAATACTGTTGTATCCCTTATATACCCAGTCAATCACTGCGTTCTGCAGGTGAGTGCCTCCTGCAGATACCATCTTATCAGGAGGTCTGTTCTGCACAACATAGGAAATGGACATTTAGTGTGGTGGCACCTACCCTGAGGAACTCTCTACCATTAAATATTAGACAGGCGCCATCTCTGTTATCTTTTCAGCGCCTATTGAAGACCTTCCTCTTTCAATAAGCCTTTTAAGTTGAGACCTTATCCCAGTCTGCTTCTGTGTTGGAATTGCTTTTTAATATGCTTTTAAACCTTTTTAAAAAAACACAACATGTTTTTTAACCTTTTTTTAAAAAAATGTCTTCAAAGCTTTTTAAAAAAATGTTTTTAAAGTTGTTTTGTTTTAATGTATTTTAAAGTCTGTTTTTATGTTTTAAAGCATTTTTAGTGCTTTTGTATGCCGCCCTGGGCTCCTGCTTGGAAAAAAGGCGGGATATAAATTAAATAATAAATAAATAAATAATAAATAAATATCCCCATTGCATGTTTGGCTGGGTTCTTTTGGTCTCAGGTTGTGGTTCAAGGACCAGTCAGAAGATATTGTCCATTGCTCTGTTCCCTGTTTGTTATCTCGTTTTCAGCAATTTTGGGAAAATGTATTATATAGCAGTCCAATGCTAGGCCCTTCAACAATTCCACCAGGATCATGGAACTTTGATGAGTGTTATCTACTGTGCAAAAGCAAGCACATGAAAATGATTCGTGCACTCTGTTAAAGGCTATTCTAAATGCTGCAATTGTGCTTTACCATGCAGTCACAATAAATGATGGCATTTACCCAGTTTGGTTTCTAGTTCACTGAGCCTTTTCAATCTGCTAGCGTAATCCAGTCCCAAAGGATTTCTTTCAAGCTGTAATTGTTGCGTAAGATAGTCTCATTTTTTTATTCTACCAATATTGGTAATAAATGTTCATGAATTTTAATACAAGACTAATGAAACTTAGGAGGAAAAACATTTCATAGTTCACTAGTTGTACTGAGCAGAGTGCAGAGCAGTATGATAATAATATAATATCTCCCCCATCCACTATTACACTTTTCATACTATTGTTAAATGTTAACCCATTTCTGCATGATTGCAATGGAGAAGGGCTGTCACAACAGGGGTGTACTGGAGATCCCCTTTAGGAAAGGTGAGGCCTGCATCACCTTCTAGGCTATTGGCCAGAGATCAGTGAGAGAGCATTTACAGCAGACATCAGGTTCAGTCCTTGGCATATCCAATTAAATGGATCCCAGTAAGCAGATTCTGGGAAAGAACTTTGGCTGAGACCTTTGAAAGTTGGGCTAGTTTGCCCAGGCATTTTAATGTTTTAATGTTTAATATTTTTAACACTCAATATATTAATATTTTAGTATTTGTATTTGATGTTTTAACAGACAGTGATATGCTACATCCTTTTGTAACTTGATGACCAGTTGGTTTTTAAATTATATGTGAAGTGTTCTTATTTGATGTACACCGCCCAGAGAGCCTTGCTATGGGCGGTATAAAAGTCAAATTAAATAAAATAAATAAAAATAGATGGGCCAATACCCTGGCCCAGTAAAACATAGGTTCATCAGCTGAGGCCATTGCTTGCAGGATGCATTGTTGATAGTCTTTGTGCTTCCCCGCCCCCAAAAAAGAAATGACAAAAACTCTATGTCACACAAAGAGATGCACCAGCTTTGAATCTAAAATCATCTGGGATGGGGCCACAAAGGGGATTGATTCAAGACAGGCAGAGTCTGGCAATTCAAAGGGAAAGTCTTGAATGCTATGGATGAATTTTACTGGCTGTTGAACGCAAGACGGGAACACAAGACGTTTCCTTACACTGAGTCAGTCAATTGGTCCACCTAGCTCAGCACTGACTTGCAGCAGCTCTCTAGAGTTTTAGACAGAGGTCACTCTCAGCACCACCTGGAGATGCTGGGAATTGACCATGGGACCTTCTGCATTCAAAGCAGATCCTCTACCACTCAGCTACACTCCTCCTGCTTATCTGAGGGAACTAAACTAGAAATGACTTGCAGCCTCCCCCAATTATCTTTTTATTGGTTTCAAAACTTAGATTCAAACACACATCAGCTTCTAAATAGTAATAATACAAGATACGTGAATAAGGAGAAAGTCAAAGAACAAGAAAGATATCACCACACAAAGTTCTGTTTGTACGTCAGTTACAGGAGATGGGGGTTACAATCGGATGGTCTGTAGGAGGTATGAATACTAATACTGATGTTATGTTCTGCCTTGTGATGTTTCAGAAAGATTTGCAACAGAAGATGAGGCAGAAAATAATTTAAAAGAGGACTTCAGCACATGTTCTGAACAATGCTTCTGAGTATCCCTTACTGTGCTCTTTATTTAATCCACAAAACTTATAAAATCAAACCATGTACTAACAAAATTATATGTTATGATTGCTTCCTGAGTACCTGAAACCTTTGGTCCAAATTCTGCACCAATGCCAGATCCCACACCCTATGGTACCAATAATCAATTGTTGCTCCTTTCAAGCCCCTACAATGCTTTGCACTGCCATTAGCAGATACCCTATGTGCACTTTACTTTTTATTTCTATGTTTTCCCCTAAATAAAGATTCAGCAGGGCCAACTGGGGAGTTCTGTCCTATGTAAAACACATCAAAAACACAATTCCAAAATCTCTCAACATTTAGACAGGACAACCACATATGGTGATAAGTGCTGACACTGGCACACACACACCCCAGCATTGGATATGACACCTCTATTTTTTCAGGATTCAGCTTTGATTTATTGCCCCACATCCAGCTCATCACTGCCTCCAAGCCCTGATCTAACATTTCGACCTCTTCTCCTGATTCAGATAAAGCAGAGAGATAGAGTTGGACATCATCTGCATACTGATGGACCTTGCTCCAAATCTCTCGATGACAGTTCCCAGCAGTTTCCAATAGATTTTTAATAGCATGGGGGACAAGATGGAATCCTGCCAATTCCCATGGCACTGAAAAATGCCCATCATAACTACTTTCTGGAAATGGCCCTGCAGGTAGGATCAGAACCACCATAGAAAATGCCCCAAACCCTCACCTCCCTGTGCTGCTCCAGAAGGATACCACAGTCAATGGTACTGAAAGTTGCCAAGAAGTAAAGAAGAACAAGCAGGGTTGCACGCCCTGCACCCTTCTCACAACAGATGTCATAAACCAAGGCATCCAAGGCCATTTCAGTGCCATGGCCGGATCTGAGGTCAGACTGAAATGAATATCCTCCAAACGTGCCTGAAACTGGGCTACCATCACTCTCTCAAGCACCTTGTCCCAAAAGAGGATATTTCACTTCTGAGTCTGGAGAGGTCTTCTTAATTACATCTGTGCAGCAATCAAACTCTCAAACGAGAAAAAAAAAAACCAGCAGCCAAAATATGCCGTAGCTAGTTCCTAAAAACTCTTTCAGGCTTGTTGTGTATCTTCTGCCATGAAGAGCAACTCCTCTATTCCCTAATGCACTTAATCTATTTGGATAGGAACTGTGAAAAAGTAAAATAGAAGCAGTTTAGACTGATGTATGCAATTTAGGAACACTACAATTGACAGAAATCAGAAAGATGTTGTCCTGGTAGTTTTTGACAACAGCCACAATCTTCAGTTGAGTGTGATCTGCTGCCTACCCTTTTTATTCTGTTCTTACAAATTGCCAGTTATATGTTTATTGTTTGTTCAGCAATAAAATTGGATGTCTTGTGTTCTTTGCCTCCCCCCTTGAAGTATAATTTAAGTTTTGATCTTGTGTTAAAGTAATAATCAATTTAAACTGAAAACATGATTAGATTTGCACCTATAAGCAACAGCTGGTATTTGGGGGCAATGTAGGGCAAAGGTAGCTGGTATTAAAACAGCAATATAACGTGGGGTCCTTTTTATTAAGAGGCCACAAAGCACAGACTGTTGGCCAAGCTTCCAAAGAAATCCTAGCTTACATAACTTTTAGCTGTGCACCTTTGTTATTTCTAATGATTATTTAATATGTCTTGCAGTATGTGCATGGGAAAAGACTGCCTTTAGCTAAAAGTTACCCTGCAGCCGTAATTTTAAAAGGGATGACCAGAGATAAAATCTTTGCTGGGCAGGTTTGTTAATAAATAGATTAGTTACAATCAACTAGAATGATGAACTTAATTATCCTAGAAGGGAATGGAGCCATACAGAAAAAGATGGATGCCAAAACTGTGACCCACCTGGTAAGATGTAGAGAGAAGTGATAGATCGTGGGACATATACGATAATTAAAAGAACAGAGCGGTTCCAGTACCAAGCACACCAGACCAAGTGATAGCAAGGTCCAGCTGGAGAGACAGTATGTACCTCGAATGGAGTATTCAGGCACACTATTTTAGAAACAGATCCTCCATGGTGCAGAGTGGTAAGTGGCGGTAACGCATCCGAAGCTCTGCTCACGGCCGGAGTTCGATTCCAATGGAAGGAGGAAGTTGAATCTCTGGTAAAAGGGATCGAGGTCCACTCAGCCTTCCATCCATCCGTGGTCGGTAAAATGAGTACCCTGCATATGCTGGGGGGTAAAGAAAGGCCAGGGAAGGAACTGGCAATCCCACCCCATATATACGGTCTGCCTAGTAAATGTTGCAAGATGTCACCCTAAGAGTCAGAAACCACTCACACTATAAGTGTGGGGACACCTATACCTTTATTTTAGAAACAAGGAGGGAGAACCTGATGGTTTTCTGCAGTAGCATGTTACCCACTCTGAGGGAGTGCACCCGACAGTAGCATAGTGGCAAACTCAGTCATGCAAGGTCCCTTCATGACATGTCCCTTACACCCACTCCCCCATCTTATACAATAAAATGAGCTTTCAGTCTCTTACTTTGTTTGGAGTACTTTCCCTTAGTGATGCATTGCAACAATCGATGCAGATCTCCATGTGTTGCCTTTCAGCTAGATCTACTATATTTTGTGCACATACATGGGCAAATGTACTAAGATGCTGTAAGGTAAGGAACTTCCTTTGCTGAGTTTCCCTTCTTGGTTACCATACTAAGGGGAGTATGTTAGCTACTGAGAAGAATCCTCTCAGTGGCCGACTTGCCTCCTTTCACTCTGATTGCCTCCAAACAGCGAGAAAGGATACTGAAGACATAGGGACCTTTCTCCCCCCAAAATTAGGGTCTAAGTCCCTCTGGGACCTGGAAGACTGCATCCCAGCACCAGATCTCAAATTATAAGAAAAAAGATGTGGGTAGGATTTAATAAAATCACACACACACTGCTAGGAATGGGGAAGAACTTTGTTCATTTTGCATTTTAATGAGAATCCACCTAATGCAAATGGAAATGCCTCTGTCCTTCACACTTCTCCTATTTTTGCAATGACATTTTCCAACAACAACAACCAGTGTACAAAAAGTGTGCATGAAACCTCCTCCGGGTGCCTACTCAGAGGGAAGCCCGGAGGATGGTAACCAGAAAAAGGGCTTTCTCAGTGGTGGCCCCCGAATTATGGAACAATCTCCCTGTGGAGGTACGCCTGGCACCAACATTATTATCTTTTCGACGCCAGGTTAAAACATTCCTTTTCTCCCAGGCATTTTAATAAATTTAATAATTTAATAATTTTAATTTTAACATTTTAACATCTCAACTTATTTTAGCATCTTAGTATGCTAGTATATTTGTATTTTAGTATGTTTAAATTGTTCTATAAGTGGTTTTAATTGTATTTTGCTGTCTTGCTTGTTGTGAACTGCCCAGAGAGCTTCGGCTATGGGGCGGTATAGAAATTTAATAAATAAATAAATTAAATAAATAAATAAATTAGTAAAAGTGACTAAATGCATTATATGTTAATGCATTATAGTAATAGAAATGGATTGTGTGCAAAATACATTATATGAATGGAAGTAGCTTTAAAAAATACATTAGGCAAAATTGCACATGTATTTCAGGAGAAACATACATGAAAATGTATACACCCATTTTTGTGACGTGTTAATTTTTAAAAAAAAGATTCACAAACTGATGCAGAAACAGAGCAAACTGAATTTAAGATTAGAAAAATGAGAAACTGAAATTGATTCATCCATCCCTACCCCTGGTTCCTCCCACATTTTAAGCAAACCAAGGCCTTCCAGTAGCTAAGGGGACAATCACAAAAGATAAGGAGAGGGGCAGGCCACCTCTAGCCATCATGTAATTCAAGTACTAGGTGTTTTATAGAAAACAATACCATGAGATTGGTCACCTGATTCCCAGAACAAGGAGAATTCTGGTCTGAGATGTTAGGATCCTGGCTGTAACTGTTGTTGATACTCCCTCAGCAGTCTCAGTGACACAGAAATTGGTGTCTGACCTGTAGGGCTTCTGTTTGGTATCCTATGAAGCCTAACGTCTGTGGAGGTATGGCTGGTTTTCCCATTGGTCCTATTTGGAAAACCAGGGCTTACTCAATCTAAAGTAAAGTGTGGGAACATGTCCTCTTCCCTTAACTCACTCACCACTCCCAATGCACTCAAACCCTGCATATGTCCGACTCTCCAGCACCAGTGTCCCACCTGCCCTTGAAAGCAGCAGGGGAATATGTGAGTTATAGATGGGGTAGTCTAGTTTTGAGAAGTTTGCCTACAGTTGGGTAACTCCATTTAATCCACTTCAAGGAAGTGGTGGGCCAGCTGGTGGCCATAAGTGGTGGACCTTTAGTGTGGCAGCATCTACCCGGTGGAATTCTCCCCCCCTTAAATATTAGATAAGCACCATCTCTGTTATCTTTTTGGCACCTATTAAAGACCTTCCTCTTTCAACAAGCCTTTTAAGTTGAGACCTTATCCCAGTCTGCATCTGTGTTGGAATTGCTTCTTAATATGTTTTTAAACCTTCTTTTTTAATATGTGTGTGTGTGTGTTTTAATCTTTTTGTAAAAAAAGATGTTTTGAAAACTTTTAAAAAAATGTTTTTCAAGATGTTTTTAAATGTATGTTAAAGTCTATTTTTATGATGTTTTTAAGTGTTTTTAGTGCTTTTGTTTGCTGCCCTGGGCTCTTGCTAGGAGGAAGGGTGGGATATAAATAAAATAATAAATAAATAAGTGGGTTAGATTGGCTCACTAGGCTGGCTGCGTTGCCTACAACACAGGGAAAATTAAATAAGTGAAGCTAAACAAAAAGAGATGTTAGTTTAATTACTTTTTTAAAATGGGGGAAAGGTTAGTTTTCAAGCCATCCCTCAGATAACTGCCTTCTACATGTGCAAAATGGGATGTTTTTATCCTTACAGAGGCAGCTCACCTTCCACTTGCCAAGGTAAGCCCTTTCTTCATTTATTAGTCATGGACATTTTGCAGTAGTTAATAGATTTATTATATATTCTGTTCCAAATCACTAGGACTTATTGTCTTCCCACTTTTAGATTCACCAACAGCTTGGAGATTGTTTGCAAAATAATAGTTCTCTTGGGCTCTAATTGTAAATCCATTTACCTGGGAATAAATCCTGCTGAACACAGTGGGGCTTACTTATGAGTAGATGCATAGGATTGTGATGGTTGTCTCTTGTATCAAAGTGCCGTATTTTTTTTTTAAAAAAGCGAATAGAGACAGAACCATATATTTGAGCGAATATATATTGATTTTTGTTAATTTCTCTTTCTATTATTATTTTGTCATCAGACATCACCACTACATAAGAAAAGAAATAGCCTTATCACATCTTCAAAAAAGTTGTTACTAGGGATGGCTGTTACTGTGGTAATTTGGTTTTTTTAAAATGTACGGTAATTTTGGATTTTAATATATCTGTGCACACTCTGACTATGGCAGAAAGATCTGTCAATTTTGGTTCTCTCAATTCCTCATTTTTCCAAACCTAAATTCAGTTCTGTAGCAGTTTGCGAATTTCTCTTTTTAAAATCCTCATGAAAATTCTTCAGCTTTCTAGTGCAAATTTATCCTACTAAACACATTTTGTATGTAGTTTTGACTAATGTACACATTTTTGCAAGCAATTTCTCCTAATAAAATGCATTTTTGTATGTTATTTTCACCACATTTATTTATTTATATCCCACCCTTCCTCCTATATATCCCCTAATATTTGCATTTTTATAAACATTGTTTGGTTGGAGAATGGCTTCACAAAAGTCAGATAAGTGGAAACTTTGAAGGTTGGCTGTGTTTCAATTCTTATATTGCTTCAGAAAGTGCAAATTTAATAGATCTGGTATCAAATGCAAACTGAACTGAATTTCTCCCCCTTCCACAGCTCTGACATTCAAAAAATGAAGGGCAGTGTGCAAATGTTTTTAATAAATAAACAGCACGTCATTGATCATATGGTTATATATTGTATTTATTCTGTAGGATATCAGATATCAAAGTGGTCCTGCACTCTCAAGATAAATACATTCATATCAATACAGAGTAAGTGTCTTGGGATATCATTTCAAGACCTTGTGAGCAGACAAATACCATCGTTTAATGTAAACTAAGAATATATACGTGCACATGCATAATACCATCAGAAATTTGGCAGCCTGGCTGAGGGGCTTCTGAGGGGTAGAGTAGAGGCCTAGACACATTGTAGATGGCAAAAAGCCAAATCTGACAGCAGAAGCCTGGATGATCACCTTTCAGGTAAGTGACTCCTGCTAAAAGTGGTATAATTGGTACCAGTGATGGCTGCACCATAAATCCTTAAGATAAGTGACCTGCTGCCTTTTGTTACTCATCTATGAGCAAGAGACTCATACTCAAGGATAATAAAAATGAACAGGGGCATTAATATCAATGAAGTGGAGATAAAAAGCACAAGACAGTGGCAATGATGGGTAGTTTAATTAAAAGAGTCATATGGAGAAAAACCCCATCAGACAGTAAATGATATTAAGGCATTTTATAACCGTCCAATTTAATAACCAGTTTACACAGCAAAATCCTTTACTTTTTTGAGTCGTTAATTTTCCCCAGGTCAAAGCACTGGATACACTTCACCAGGGCAAGCACTTTGTTTGCAAGATATTGCCCTTTCTGATTGAAAATGTGACATCTCATTAAAAAAAAAACAGGATGGGTGATGATCCCCATATCTGTGTAGACAGCAGCTTCAAGGACTTGTCAGGTCAAAAGTCAAAAGCCCAAACAGGTGTGCGCAGGTAAAGGTCTTTGTGAAGCAGCCAGGTTGCTCAAGGGCCTGCAGGGGCTTCCTGGAGGCTGAGACAAGTAAAGCCAGGGCAACCTTAGCCAGTGATGCCTCATTCAAGGAGCAACAGCCGCAGAGTGGATCCTGAGCTATAGAGAAGACTATAGTGGGGCAGTAACAGCAGAGAAAAAGGTTATATGGACCCCTATGATAGGTGAAGTTATAGATGGAAAGTTATTAGAGCCAACGTATTATGTAAAATTCAAATGCAGTAAATGATGTATACCATGAGATTATAACTGAACTTAGTTCTCTGGTAGTAAAGTTACTGTCATCTAAGACTCTGAGCGGCCAGACATATGGATGGTTTGATGCAGAATGTAGGCTAGCCAAGAAGAAAATTAGCTAAATATGTGAGTCTTTCACAGCATTTGAAAATGACAAGGGCCACTGAAGAACTGATTAGTTAAACGTTCCAGGCATCTTACAAAAAACACCTAAAGCAAAAGAAAAGATTTTAAAAGAAAGTTAGGATTTAAACTTAGCAATAAAGGAAAAGAGAGAAGATAAATTCTGGGAACTAGTGTTATCTGGTATGAAAGAGGTCAAAATTCTTATAGAAGTACAAATTTCTGAGGCTGGGGGGAGTGTGACAAGACCCCCAAATCGCCCAATGATGTACCCCCTGCTTTGTAGCCTGCTGCCTTCCATCAGTGGGGGGTAGGAGGAACTTCCTCCTCCCCCCCCCAATTGAATGCAGCCAGCTCCAAGGCCTAGGGGCATGACAACAGCCCCAAACCTCGCTTCCCTGGAGAGATCTAGGCCCATCGATGCGCCCTCAGCTTCATAGCCCAAATGTCCCTTCCCTGGAAAGGTTTAGGCCCGTTGTTGCACCCCCCCTGGCTTGAGAACCGGCTGCATCCTCCTTGTCCCCCAGTGGGATGCAGCCAGCTACAAGGGCCCACCCTATGACATCATTAGAATCTTCCCTAAAATCTCAAGGTTTGGGATGCTTCTGACCTGGTAACCCTAATATAAGGGGTAGGGAATCTTAGGCCTGGGAGCCAAATGTGCCCCTTCAGGCCTCTCTGTCTGGTCCTTGGGATTCTGACCAGGCCACAACTCTTCCCAGGTCGTATCTCTGACCAGATCTGCTCCATACGCTCCTTCAGTGCTTTAGTCTGGCTGGAATGTGTCTTAGGTAATGCCTCTTAATTCCTAGACGAAGGCTGGAAAGTTCTGCATGTGTGTATGTCTCTGTGTAGATACCACTTCCTTTTCTGTGACTAGAATGTAGCCTACTGTGCAAAGATACAAATCAAATCCATTGCCCTGGATACTTTTGCCTGTGTCCCCATCCACCATGGGCATGAGGGAGTGCAGCTCCTAGGCTGAGAAACCTTCCCACCCCTGCAGTATATATATAAATAGTAGTGGACAAAATACCAGGAGGTAATAGTGAAATGGTAGGTGTGTGCTATTACTACAATTAATTTGTATGTGCAAACGGTCCTTGAGCTGCAACATATTGAGAAGCTGGCCTTCTTGCCTAGCCCAGAGTATAGTCTGAAGGCATATGAGACCACCACTTTGTTGAAGCTAAGCACATCTGGGTCTGGTCTGTGCCTGGATGGAAGACCACCTGGGAACTACAGCTGTGCTCAACCCTCCCAATCCATCCCATGGCCTTGAACTGTGGACCCCGAGAAGGACCATTCTGCCCTGTCCGAAAAATGGGACCACCCACCCTGCCCCAGATCTGCCCCAAAATTTAGTTGGGGGGATGGGGCTAAGGGTGTTTTAAATAAAAAATATGGTTGGGAGAAGAGAAGAAGGACCCACTACATCTCCTTCTCCCCCCCCCAAGAGCAGGCAGGTACAACCAACACCACATGAGAACTGCTTTGCACCCAGCTCTGGGAGGATTTTTGGGGTGGCGCATGACCCCGAGAGTGATGGGAGGGAGATTTCTCCTTTTGCCCATGCTTGCTCTTGCTGGATCACTAGTGATCTCGGACAATCCCATGAGAGCCTGAGCAGGGCGGAGTCAAGACCAGGCCTTAGGCATAGGCCTGCCTGACACTGGCATCTTTCTTCTCCTGTCGGTTTTGAAGGGAAGAGGTGGAACAGAGTGTTAAAGAGGCACATAGGAGATTGATATCAGTTAGGGGGCCCTCTGGCAGCCACTGTGTGGCCTCTTCCCTCCAGAGGCTGGCTCCTGGCATTGGATGTTGTCGCCGCCCCATACCCTGCCCCCTGATAGCTCTGGATCACTCTGGGCCACCTAACCCAACCCGTAGTGATCCAATGCTATCTGAACCTGACTTGGCCGAGGCCCAAAAGCCTCTGATTCAGTTTGGGGCTCAAGCCTCAGCTGAATTTGGAGCACAGCCTCACTGGGAACTATATGTATGCTGCCCTGGGTTCTATGATGAAAGAAAGGCGGGATATAAATGTAATAAAATAAATAAATAAATAATAGCTGGAGGGAAGCTTCTATAATGTTCCTTCAGCAAGGAAGAAAGATAGAGTCAGAACCCTTGAGGCAATACACAAAAATGGAGATGCTTGCCAGAATTCACTTGTCTACGAGGCTTGAATGTTCTCTCAAGGAACCTGGATAGAGAGGAGGACAGAAGGCGGAAAGTGTAATTCTAATGCATGAAATTAATAAACAAATCAAGATTTTTATCTGGACAAGGTCTGGTGCAGAGCTTGGAAGTAACTAGTTACAAGTAACGAATTACTTGCAATTTATTACTTTTTTGAGTAACGAGCGGGTAACTTCATTACATTTTGCTGGTAATAGAACAAGTAGTAACTTCATTACTTTTGAGGAGTAATTGTAATGTTTCCAGCATTACTTTTGTGCATTACTGGGGGGGGGAGGGGAAGTCTTCTGCTCCTCTGATTTGTGAATAAAAATCATGTGCTTCAAATTGGGCTTCTGTGCAGCGTTGTTCTTCCTTCATGCTCTATGGGTGCTTAGGAGGCAACAAGGGAGGAGGTGGAGAGCGAGACGGCATGGAGAAAACAACTGTTTAAAAGTTGACAGGAGTGGAAGGAGAAAAGAGCTGGAGGCAATATATATATACAAAAATATGTGTGTTGGGGTGTCATCATTGCTGGGGGTGGGGTGAGGGGATGTGAGATTCTGTTATGCCATTCTGTTAATCTTATGGATAAAAAAAATTATTCTACTACCCTCTGTGTGTGTGTGCTTATTTTTAATGTTGTTTTAGGCTACTTAGATATGCATCAGCCAAGGCCAGCACCTTGTAGGCAATTTCTTTTTTAAAAATGTAACTAAAATGTAATTGTAACAATTACTTTTGAGTAAAAGTAAAGTAACCAGTTACTTTCAGAGCAATTGTAATTGTAATGGTAATTACTACTTTTGGGGGGCCATGTAACTGTAACTGTAATTTATTACTTTTTAAAAGTAATCTTCCAAGCTCTGATCTGGTGCAAGACAGCTGTTTTTATACCAGATTTGAGCTCTTTCTATAAAAGAAGCCTGCCTGGGGAAAAAAGCAGAACTGCAGGGAGGAACTTGTCATATTTGTTGTCTTGTTGCTCCAGAGGACACAGGACCCAAACCAACAGATTCAAATCAGAAGGGTGATTTCTGACTAAACATTGAGAACAGCTTTCTGATGACAGTGACTGCCCTACCGTTAAACAGTCATTGGCATCAGGAAATTGTTCCTAATGTTTAGTCAAAAATCACCCTTCTGATTTGAATCTGTTGGCTGAATCCACAGATGATAGATTCTTCTTTGTTAGAGCTTTGTAAGTAAGGATGGGGGAATATGCCAATTTTTGTCTCCGTCACTGTCTCCTTTCTGTAACCTGAAGGTCTGTTCTCCACAAAACCACATCAGTTTGTGATTTTATTTTTTTAAAAAAGTCTTCATGAAAATTCATCAGTGAACCTTTCATAATGCACACTCTTGTATGCAATTTGTATGCAAATTGCAAAGCATTTTCTCCAATAGAATGCATTTTGCATGTTATTTTCGCTAATATATGCATTTGTATGCACACTTTACTCTAGTATATGCATATCTGTACACATTACTTGGCTGGAGAACTGTATTGCAAAATTAGGAGAATTGTGAATCTCTAAGAATGGCTATGTTTTGGTTCACATATTGTTTCAGAAAGTACAAATTAAGCAGGCTGGCCTTTAAATGTGAACTGAATTGAATTTCTCCCCCATCCTTGTTTGTAAGCCGGGCATAGACATAGATAGATGGCGGCCTATCAAGAATTCTTTGCTTGCCTTGATTTTACAATATTCTACTCCTTATGACCTGACCTTCATCAGAAAGGGTGACAAGAGGAGGGGGTGATTACGTCGGAAGCCTGTGCATGTAATCGGCACTGTCTCTGGATCAAATGTGAAATGGTGTTCTGGGGCAGAGAACAGGTACCTGGCTCCTTTGTGCTGGATCAGAGACTACTGGATCAGGTCAATAACCCATCTAGTCCAGCATCCTGTTCTCACAGTGGCCAGTCAGATGCCTCTCAGAAGCCTGTAAGCAGAACTTGAGCACAACATCACTCTCCCCACTCATTATGCCCAGCATACTGCCTCCAGCAATGGTAGAACATAACCATTGTGGCTAGTAACTATTGATAGCCTTATTCTCCATGAATGTGTCTAATCCTCTATTAAAGCCATCCAAGTTGGCAGCCATCACTGCCTCCTGTGGAAGCAAATTCCATAGTTTAACTATGAACTCTATGAAGGGTGTTTTTTTTTTTTGTCTATCCTGGATCCTCCAACATTCAGCTTCGTTGGATGTCCACAAGTTCTAGTATTATGAGAGAGGGAGAAAAACTTTTCTCTGACCACTTTCTCTATACCACGCATAATTTTATACACCTCTATAATATCTCCTCTTGAAATTAATAAGTGTGCGCTACACAGCTCACAGTTCATGTATTAAGTGTTCTGTTCCATTTGGAATGGTTTTGTGTATTTTATAATTGTAATGATTTTTAATGTTATAGGTATATAATTGTATATTCTATTGTAGCTATCTGCCCTGGAGTAAAAAATTGTATAAATAAATAATAAAAAACTATGATGCTGACTTTATCGATAGATAGATAGATAGATAGATGATAGATGATAGATGATAGATGATAGATAGATAGATAGATAGATAGATAGATAGATAGATAGATAGATAGATAGATAGATAGATAGATAGATAGATAGATAGATAGATAGATAGATAGATAGATAGATATGCTTTTATGCCAAGTCTCCCTAGGCATAATCCAACATTTTAATGACTACACCACACTAGCTATCTTTGTAATCTTTGTCCTCCCCTTTACATTACCTGGGAAAACGGTCCGGAGGTTGCAACTGGTACAGACTGCAGTGGCTCGCCTAATTAAGGGCAGCCGCCGGCGAGACCACATCACTCCAGTATTAAAGGAGTTGCACTGGTTGCCAGTTGTTTACTGGGCCCATTTCAAGGTATTGGCTCTGACTTTTAAAACCCTACATGGTTTCGGCCCAGTCTATTTGAGGGAATGCCTCCAGCCTTATCAGGGATGCCGCTCAACAAGATCAGCCTCAAAAGGCCTTCGCTCTATCCCACCAATTAAAACAGCTAGACTAGTGAGGACTAGGGAGACAGCCTTTTCAATTGTGGCCCCCACTCTGTGGAACTCCCTCCCAAATGATCTCCGCCATGCCCCCGCTATGATGAACTTTCGCCGAGCCTTGAAGACCTGGCCTTTTAGCCAGGCCTTTGGGGAGGGTTAGGTTTTTATTATTCTTGGTTGAGATTTTACTGTTTTAATGTATCTGTATGCTTTTTCTGTACGTCGCTCAGAGTGACTGGGCAACCAGCCAGATGGGCGACTAACAAATCTAATAAATAATAAATAGTACATGCTGGAATGCACATCTAACCTTTATGTTTTGTAAATAGTGGGGAACCTTTTTCAGCTTGAGGACCGCATTCCCTCATAGGCAATCTTCTGGGGGCTGCATGGCAACAGTGGGCAGGGCCAGAGGGGAAAATGGGTGTAGCAACAGATACCTGAGTACATAAGGCTACATTCCTGCAGGGAAAAGTCAAAGGTTTCTACATACATGCATACATATATACACGCATATATACACAGGTGCACACACCATTTGCACTATACATTCCAAACAGTATCATACCGCTTTAAACTGTCATGGTTTCCCCCAAAGAATGCTGGGAACTGTAGTTTGTTAACGGTGCTGAGAGTTGTTAGGAAACCTCTATTCCTTCACAGAGCTACAATTTCCAGAGTTCCCTGGGAAGAGGGATTGATTGTTAAATTCTGTGAAGGCAGTGGGGGGTCTCCTCATAACTTTCAGCACCCTTAACAAACTACAGTTCCCAACATTCTTTTGGGGAACATATGATACTATCTTAAATGTATAGTGCAGATGGGATGTGTGTGTGTATATATATATAATAAAAACATAAAAAATCATCACTCAGCCTCCATTGAAGAATTTGTAGCACAGCATCATAATCTTTGATTTGCATGAAATCAGGGTGGGGTAGGGGAGCAGAAGAGGAGGTTATACAACAGCAGTGGCTGTGGCATGGGAGAAAGAAGGGAGGGACACTGACAGGGGAAAGTGGTGGTTTAAAACAACTAGGGCTTATCCAAACGGAGCGGGATAATCCACCATTTCCATATTCGGTTTGTCATCTGATAGTCCTCACTTTGCCTTTTAGTTCGCTCTTTCCCAATTTAAAAAAATGCTTTTTTGCACCCGCACACACAGTGGTAAGACCCCTACATTCTTTTTGCTTTTTCCAAGCTCCGCCTCTAAAACCTCCCGCTATCAACCAATTGGTCAGCAAAAAAATTACGTATGCTCCTCTCCCTCTTTGCAAGGAAGCACAATATGGCTGTAAAGGAGTTCTCACCTCGGAAGAAAAGGCTGCTGGTCAATTTCACGCCTGCCTTGTTTGTATTTGCGATCTTATGCTTAAATGAATGTATGCTTTTCTTCCTTTATTGATATTTAAGGAGATACGCTGGCAATTGCACTTATTTCTCCAAAAAAGCAAGAAACGTGTCAACCCCCCCTTCTCCCTTTCCTTCCCATGGAGAATGAAATTGACAAAGCTTTTCGACCAGGCTTAAAACCAATGTACGCTTTTCTGATTTGAAGCAAAAAACCCAGCAAATACAATGAAATTGACAAAGCTTTCCGGAGGCAGGCGTGAAACCGACCAGCAGCCCCTTTCGCGTGCTGTGCATTGCAGATCTCACCCAGAGCGGCCGCCCAGTTTGCAGGCTGGCAAAAAATAAAATGCATCTGTGCAGTAGTTGCAGACACCCCCCCAACACCCCACCATTGCGATGATTGGTTCAATTTTCCCGGGCTTATTCTCGCACATGCGCAAAAGTGCAGATACGTGATTGGCTGGAATGAGGAGAAGGGGCAAGGGGAAACACCCAAGAACCGCCCATCAGCTGTAAAGTCCGCGGTATTGCATCCTAACTCCTGAAGGCACAGCGGATGATTCCCGATTTTAAAGAGCAAATCGCATTTTTGCCAGTATTGCAAGGAGCAGATTTAACCCACGAAAATGCGTAACAGCGTGAGACATCATTTGGATGACCAAAAAATAATGAACACACATAGCGGGTGTGTCACAGATTTTGCAGTCATCTGGATGAGCCCCTAGTGAGGTCTGAATAAATTGGCAAGGGAGGCACACTGAGGGGCAGTTGTTGTTGTTTTAAAAAAACTTAGCATGGAGAAATAGCAGAGATGGGTACAACACAGAAGCTAATACAACAGAGCCTTTCCCAACTCCCTCTTGCTATACTGAAATCTCTGCCATTCTTTAAAACTGCCACTTTTCTCTCAGTGGCTCTCAATCCCTGCTTCACTCAAAGCTCTGCCACTCTTTGAAACTGCAATTTTTCTCTCAGTGTCTCTCAATCCCTGCTTTACTCAAACCTCTGCTCTTGGCCTTAGACACACTTGCAGTTATAGTGGTTTCAGAGTGTCTCCTCTTCTTTGTTATGAATCTGGGGACACACGGTGTAAGTCAAATTCCATCCCTTTTTACTCAAAATTGGGGATTTTTGAGATAGGATGCTTTTCCCCTTAAAGCCCGCTTCACACCAACTTCAAAATTGTTTGGTCAATTAACCCGATGTGAATCTGAGGCATGTCCAATGGAAATACTTTGCTGTGGGTGGTCCTAAGTGGCCTGACATCAGCAGTGGGACTGGGTGTATTTCAATCAAACAATAAAGATGTGTACAGCTCGGTACATATTTGTTTCAAACTGCACCCAGACAAAACAGACTCTTTAAGGAATTAATGTGCACATAGCCATTCTTTAAAACCACAATTTTTCTCTCCGTGTCTATCAATCCCTGCTTCATTCAAATATCTGCCATTCTTTAAAACTGCCATTTTTGTCTGTGCCTCTCAGTCCCTGCTACTCTCAAAACTCTGCTATAACTGTCCTTTCTTCTCTCTGTTTCTGTCAATCCCTGCCTCACTCAGACTTCTGTCATTTAAAACAGCCACTTTTCCCCTTTCAGTGTCCCTCCCTTTTCACCGTACTCAAAGATCTGCCTCTTTCATTCCTCAGTCGCTTATGTGGGAGAGGTAAAGGATGCAGAGCCCTCAAATATTCCATAGTACCTTTGCACAATGTTTTTCACTCTTGGTACCATGTGTTGTCTTCAACATGAAGTTCCAGATTCAATATAGTCATTTAGAACAGGTATTTTATTAACATATAAACATCCATATATGTACAACATCCATCAACTGAACGTAGAGCAAGCCTATCAGTTAAGACTCTATTCATCTTAAAGATGGAAAAAGTGGAAATGGACTGCCTTCAAGTCGATCCCGATTTATGGCTACCCTATGAATAGAATTTTCATGGTAAGCGGTATTCAGATAAAGCAACATATATCATCATGTTTGTGTGTGTGTGTGTGTTCAAAGGGGGCTCAGTATAGGAGAGAGAGAGGAGTAATAGTGTGTGGACCTATGGGCCATAAGTTGCCTGGCCTTGTACTAGGCTATTCATAGGAATGTGACGCTGCAGCTGCTGTTGTATCTGATGGATGCCACTTATGGCTGACCAGTTAGTTGCAGTTGACAAGAAGTCATCATCAGTTTATGATATAATTTTCTCAAAGCTTTTTTTTTAAAAAACCTCAAAAACACTTGACTTCGTCCATGTTCATTGAGTTAGCCTGATATCTCTGTTGTCTGCTATTAAATGAAATGAGCATAAATACTTAAGGAATAAATTAAGAAAGATCAATGAGCAAGGAAGTTATATGCTTCCCATTAATCTGCCAGGGAAGCAAGATTAAAATAATTATAGTTTTATTTATTTATTTATTTATTTTACATAGGTTTCATTAAACTTAAATCACGCTCTCTAATAAAGGATTACTGTTCAGCAGCAGTTGCTGGAGATGACAGAAAAATGGATACATTGTTGGTATTTTATAGTGATGTTTTTAAAGTGTAATAATTTTAGGACAGTATGAACTGGTGCAATATTGGATTCACAATTAGATTGTTTGAAAATCCCTTACAGGACAATCTGCATGGTGGAACTTCCCTTTCTTCAAAGGTCTCCTTATCCTTCACTTTTTCCCATAGAGCTGAAGGCTCAGCTCTTTAGTCCTTACTGCCCCCCAAAACTCATCCTAAGTATAGGCCTCTTGTCAGACATTCAGTATTCTTGTTTTCTGTCCCTTTCTGCCTTTGTCTAAAATTAAACTGTGATTGCCTTGGGGCGGGGTCCTGCCTTTTTGCTTTTTTTTATTTTAAAAGCACTATGTACATCAGAAGTGGGGAACCTCAGGCCACATTTGGCCCCCATAGCCTTTCTATTTGGCCCTTGGAAAACATCCCAGGCCACACCCCTATCCCTAGGCCACACCTCCAACTGATTCTGCTTCATACTCCAAATGTTTTAGCCTCAGATAATGTCTCTTAGATGTCTGGAGGGTTGCGTGTGAGTGTGTGTACACACTAGCCTGTGGTCCCACCCACCACTGGCATGTGGCCCTCAGAAGGCTGTCCAGAAGGTAATGTGGCTCTCAGTGTGAAAAAAGATTTATCACCCCATTTACATTGATGAGCTATCCAAATAATTAACAAAGGCAACAATAATTTTGTTAATTGCCAATATGACTTCTAAGAGGTTTCCAAGAATAAAACCAATTACAGAATATAAATACACATAATTAAAAAATACAAATTAAACATATCGGGATGAGAAATCTTTTTTTTGTGGGCCACATTCTCTCAGGAATAACCTGTGGGGGGCCACATACTAGTGGTCTATGGGACCAGACTGAAAAGTGTGCAGAGCTGCTCCATTTTCTCTCTCTTTTGCCACTCTCTCTCTCTCTCTGTCTCTGTCTCAGGCAGCCCAGTAGACTGTCAGGGCAGGGGCACATCACTCTTGCCAGTCGTCTGAAGTGATTTCTTGCTAAGAGCTATTGCAATGAGTCTGAGAGGATTATGATACACAGCCCTTCCTCCTGTAAGAGCCCAAAGAGTATTACAATAGTAAAAAAATCCAACACTAAAAAAAATAGTATAACTACACTGAATAATAAAATACAATGAAAATATAGCAGAACATCCAACAGTAGGTTGCACAAACTTTTCCAGAAGGCCTATAAAAACAGGTAAGTTTAGAGCTGTCACCTAAAGGTGAACTAAGTGGGTAATACCTGGGACTCTCCAGGGAAGGAGTTCAACAATCTGGGCATCACCACAGCGAAGGCCCTACTTCTTGTTGCAGTCCCACGGACTGTACTCACCAAGGAAACCATAAGCAGGGTCTCCTCCACAGATCTCAACAGGTCTTCCCTGTACTGAGAAAAGTTGCTTCTTAAGATTCTTGGGTCCAAAGCCATTTAAGGCTTTGTACATCGGTGCCATCACCATGAATTGGGCCCGGTAGCTCACTGGCAGGCAGTGTAGTGCTTTCATATGGTATTTATTTATTAAATTTATATCCCACCCTTCCTCTCAAAAGGAGACTGTGGCAGCAAACTTTTACAGTGTGTGTGTGTGGGGGGGGACATAGAGAGAAAGAGATTTTGGTACCAAACACTGGATTTAGTGTATTTCAAGACGATTTGGTGCAGATATCAGAAAATCTAAAGGCTAATAATACATTAAATATGCTATCACATTTAATGCATCTGTGTCTTGCCAACTGGTAAGGGTTCTTCTGGATCCAGAGGCAACAAACATGCAGGTAGGTGGAAGTCAAAGATTTTATTCAGTAGCAGGCAAAAGGATACATACAGCAAAATCTACTAAGCTTACTTTCTCCATTCAGTTGTGGTGAACTCCAAGGGACCGACAACGGAGAGACCCCAGCTAATGGCAGCACCTCACCAGTCCAGGTCTGTGTCAAAGTTCACTTGAGCAAAAATCTTGGGGACTTATATAGCTAAAAGTCCCAAAGGCTGCATGCTCATTCTCCACAACAACTTCGTTAATCACACCTGTTGTGATGATCACATCCTTGGTCTTATCATTGTTTATTAAGCACCCTTTTTGAAGTTTATACTAATGGAATTGTTACACCTGGTGTGAAGGTCATGTTCCCACCCCTTATCGATGTTTATGAATATTTCTACAGATGAGCCAGGAACATCAACTATCTACCCTAAACAGATAATGACCTCTCCCAAACTTCAAGGTTGTGCTCTTCTGGTGGCTTCTTTTAAGAAAACACCTAATTAAGCTAACAAGCTTACAGTGTCTGAGAAAATAGCCAAATAAGGCTCAAAAGCTTGCAGTCTTCTAAAGGGCCTAGCTGCCTTTTAGGAAGTCTGATGGGCTAGGAAATAGCAGAAGGCTACTATTACTGGACAGGGAAAGATCATAGCTCAGTGGCAGAACACCTGTTTTGCATCCAGAAAGTCTCAGGCTCAAACTCCAGGTAGGGCTGGAAGACAACCATATTTGAAATCCTGGAGATCAGCTGCCAGTCAGTGTAGCCAATAATGAGTTAGATGGACCAATGGTCTGACTCACTATGAGGCAGCTTTCTGTGTTTCTATGGCCAAAGGCTTTCCTAAATATGGGAGAGATGTCTCCTCTTTCCAGAAAGTAAATGAATGATGCTCCAAGTTAGGGATGGAAAGATCTGTCTATTTTGCTTTTCCCAGTTTCTCATTTTTTCCAGTCTGAAATTAAGTTCTCTATACTTCTGCAGCAATTTGTGATTTTTCCAGGCATTTTAGTATGTGTTAAAAATTGTTTTTTTAACTTTTTTAAAGAATTTAAAAATTTTAAAGTTGTTTTTAAATTGTCTAAATATGTGGTTTATTGTATTTGATGTATGACTGTTGTGAACCGCCCAGAGAGCTTCGGTTATGGGGCGGTATATAAATTTAATAAAATAAATAAATAAATAATTCTTTTAAAAAAGCATCATGAAAATTCTTCACTATTTTAGTGCAAATTTCTCCTAATAAACATTGCTGAATGCAGTTTTGAAAAAATGTACACATTTTTGCAAGCAATTTCTAGTAATATATTGCATTTTTATTTATTATTTTCAATAATATATTCATTTCTGTACACATTTGCCCCTAAGATATGATTTTTTGTAAACTCTGGTTGGGGAACTGCATTGCAAAATTCGGATAAGTACAGATTTCGCAGGATGGCTCTGTTTCAGTTCTCAGATTGTTTTGGAAAGTGCAAATTTGATAAATTTGGCTTTAAATATTAAATATTAGGGTGGGTGGCCTGTTGACTGGCAGATAAGAACATAAGAACATAAGAAGAGCCTGCTGGATCAGGCCAGTGGCCCATCTAGTCCAGCATCCTGTTCTCACAGTGGCCAACCAGGTGCCTGGGGGAAGCCCGCAAGCAGGACCCGAGTGCAAGAACACTCTCCCCTCCTGAGGCTTCCAGCAACTGGTTTTCAGAAGCATGCTGCCTCTGACTAGGGTGACAGAGCACAGCCATCACAGCTAGTAGCCATTGATAGCCCCGTCCTCCATGAATTTGTCTAATCTTCTTTTAAAGCCGTCCAAGCTGGTGGCCATTACTGCATCTTGTGGGAGCAAATTCCATAGTTTAACTATGCGCGGAGTAAAGAAGTACTTCCTTTTGTCTGTCCTGAATCTTCCAACATTCAGCTTCTTTGAATGTCCACGAGTTCTAGTATTATGAGAGAGGGAGAAGAACTTTTCTCTATCCACTTTCTCAATGCCATGCATAATTTTATACACTTCTATCATGTCTCCTCTGACCCGCCTTTTCTCTAAACTAAAAAGCCCCAAATGCTGCAACCTTTCCTCGTAAGGGAGTCGCTCCATCCCCTTGATCATTCTGGTTGCCCTCTTCTGAACCTTTTCCAACTCTAGAATATCCTTTTTGAGATGAGGCGACCAGAACTGTACACAGTATTCCAAATGCGGCCGCACCATAGATTTATACAACGGCATTATGATATCAGCTGTTTTATTTTCAATACCTTTCCTAATTATCGCTAGCATGGAATTTGCCTTTTTCACAGCTGCTGCACACTGGGTCGACATTTTCATCGTGCTGTCCACTACAACCCCGAGGTCTCTCTCCTGGTTGGTCCTGGTTAGATCCTGGTTGGATCCTGGTTGGATAGGGATAGAGGCATGTGCAAACCAGGGAGGGAGGTGGGGGGCCAAGTTATAGGAAGTTTGGGCGGCAGGCGCTGGAAGGGTGCTGCTGGCAGACCATGCCGGAATAGGGGAACATGGGATAGATGCATTATATCCATCCCGTGTTCCGGGTCTGCTCAGAACCAGACAAAAACTGGGGGACGCAAGGTTCCTACCGACCTTCGACTGCTGTTATGTAATGCCAGGTCTGTGGCTCAGAAAACCTCGCTCATCCATGATATGGTCTTGGATGGGCGGGCAGACCTGGCATGTATTACGGAAACTTGGCTAGACAAAGCCTCTGCTCCCACTCTTGAGGCCATGTGTCCCCCAGGTTTCCGTTATGCACAGCAGCTGAGGGTGGGAAGGCAGGGAGGGGGTGTGGCAGTCATCTATCGAGAGTCCTTGGTTTTTGCCAGACCTCCTCTCCAGAGGACTGGATTTGTTGATTGTATGTACTGGAGGTTGGGCCCGAAGGGCAGTTTAGGGATCTTGCTGGTGTACCGCCCACCCCGCTGCACAGCAGATTCCCTGGCCGAGGTACTGGAGGTGGTCTCGTCTGTACGGGCATTGTCCCCAGAATTGTTAGTGCTGGGTGACTTTAACGTGCATGCCAAGGCCGCCCTCACAGGAGCCCCTCGGGATTTCCTGGAAACCATGGCTTCCTGGGAACTGCACCTAAGTAATATTGGGCCCACCCATGTAGCCGGTCATGCTCTCGACCTTGTGTTTGTCCTGGGAGAGGAGAGAAGTGATCTGAAGTTGGGAGTGGTTTATGCCACTCCTGTGTCATGGTCAGATCACTACCTGGTAAATATGGACTTCTCATTGCCATGCCCCCTCCGCAGGGGTGAAGGACCTATTAGAATGGTCCGCCCCAGGCGCCTGATGGATCTGGATGGATTCCTGGCTGTGCTAGGGGAATTGGAACCTGCTGAAGGTCGCCCGGTCGAAACCCTGGTGAAGGAGTGGAATGAGGGGATCACCAGGGCATTAGACCGGGTGGCTCCGAAACGTCCTCTCCCCCTGAATAGAACTCAGCTAGCACCATGGTATACACCGCGGTTGCGTAGTCTGAGAGAGGAGGTGAGACGACTAGAATGCCGGTGGTGGAAATCCCGCTCCGAAGATGTCCGGACACAGGTTAGAGCAGCAGTAGCTGCCTACCAAGTGGCAATAAAGGCAGGAAAGAAGGCTTTCTTTGCTGCCTCTATTGCATCTGCGGAGTGCTGTCCCAGGAGGCTGTTCCAGGTGGTCCGAAGCCTGGTCGGTCCAGTTGCTCAGGAGCCCTTGGAACAGTCAAAGGCCTCCTATGACTCATTAGCAAAGCACTTCGCTGATAAAATCGAACTCTTACGGAGCTTGATCCCGTGCGCCGTGGATACAGTGAATGAACCAGAGTTGGCCAGTTGCACGCCAGTAAGTTGGGATCGGTTTCAGCTTCTCCCTTCTGAGGAAGTGGACAAGGTGCTTTCGTCTGTGAAGCCTACCACTTGCCTTACTGATCCTTGCCCTTCGTGGCTCCTTATGAGCTGCAGAGAGAAATTGGGCGAGGGGATCAAAGCGGTGGTAAACGCATCCTTGAAAGAGGGTATGATGCCATCAGCCTTCAAGGAGGCAATTGTAAAGCCCATCCTAAAGAAGCCCTCCTTGGATCCCCAAGTTTTCAATAACTTCCGCCCAATTTCGAACCTACCATTTTTGGGCAAGGTCATTAAGCGAGTGGTGGCCAACCAGTTGTCAGCACACTTGGATGAAACAGATTACTTGGATCCATACCAATCAGGTTTCAGGACTGGTCACGGAACTGAAACAGCCTTGGTCGCTCTGGTAGATGATTTGAGGAGGGCATTAGATAGGGGAGAATTCACCTTTCTTGTCCTCCTCGATCTCTCAACGGCTTTTGATACTGTCGACCACAGTATCCTTTTACTTCGCCTGGAGGGATTGGGAATTGGAGGCACTGTATTACAGTGGTTCCGTTCCTTTCTCTCCGACAGGTACCAACAGGTAGCATTGGGGGAGGAGGTTTCAGACCCTTGGCCTCTCAATTGTGGTGTGCCACAGGGTTCTATCCTCTCTCCCATGCTATTTAACATTTATATGAAGCCGCTGGGGACAATCATTGTTGGCTATTAAACCGAGAAAGCAGAGGTTAAATTTCAACAAGTGAGCTACGTGACTTAGCAGCGAAAGTTGGCAGAGCTCGAGCCATCTTCAAGGACACGTTGCTAAGAAACCTAGGCTCGGGCAGCTGGCCTTATCTATATAGAGGGCCAGCAGACACTTGTGAGTGTGGGGGTCGAGGAGTTTGTACAGAGAGAGCTTGTGATATATTGTCAGTAAAGTGACTCTTAAAACTTATTGCTTGTCCGGCTCATTGCTTCAACTGGCATCTAGCCTGTCACTATACTGTTCTGCATCCTGGGCATCTGCTTGCGCCAGATACAACATCCAACAAGTGGTAGCAGAGGATGGTTACCTGGTGCTGATGGTTACCTGGTGCTGAGGATTGCAGAAAAGCGGCAGAGAACAGCCAGAACTGCAGACCAGCGAGTAAAACAGCAGAGAGATGGAGAAACCGAAAGCTGAGCTGAAAGCTGTGAGAGAGCCGTGGGAAAAAAAAAAACCTGACTGAAGGACAGAGGTGAGAAGCTCTAATTACAAAGGCGGTGAACTGTGAAAAGTGAAAGTATGTCTGTTACGTTATCGGCCGGGATTCCCTTGGAAAGGCTGACAGGGAAAAATTATGGCACTTGGAAACAGAGAATGCAGGCTTTTCTAGTGAAAGAAGACCTGTGGAAAGCTATCGCAGAAGACCCACCCGCCGGGGTGCCTATTCCAGCAGATTGGAGAAGGCTGGATGAGAGGGCAAAGGCGTTAATTGTTCTTGCTATTGATGATTCTCAATTACTGCACGTGCGTGATGCAACAACGGCAAAGGAAACCTGGGAAACTTTAAGAAATATTCATGTGAAAAAGACTGCCAGTTCTAAAATATATCTTGCCAGAAGATTGTATCAGATGCGCTTATCTGGAGATACAACCATGTCAGAGCATTTGTTGGAAATAAACAGACTGTTTACTGAGTTGTCAGAACATGAAATTGAACATTCTCAAACGCAAAAAGTGTATATCACATTAGCTTCACTAGATTCATGTTATGATAGTCTGGTGAGCTCTTTGGAAGCAATGGACGATGCAAATCTCAATATGGATTATATAGAAGGCAAACTTTTACAAGAATTCCAAAGGAGGCAGGAAATGGCAAAGCAGGAAAAGACTGAGCCTAAACACAACGTGGAAAAACAGAACAACAAAGCTGCACAAGAGAGACTGTATGGACAAAAGGCGTGTTATTTTTGTGGTTCCAGGCAACATCTTCAAAGGAATTGTGAAGCAAGAAGAAGAGAAAGAGGAAGAAAACCATGTGTACAGGTGATCTATGCTAGTAAGAATAAGCAATGTATTAACAATGAGCAGGGAAACAACCGCAAAGATTTATGGGCAATTGACAGTGGGGCAACAAATAGTATAATCAAAGATAAATCTATGTTTCATACATTTTGTGACGTAGAGGATCATGTAATAATGGCTGATGGATCTAAGAAACAGATCAAAAGTAGGGGTACAGTGAAATTAGCAGGTTTCAATACCATTATGACAGATGTGCTGTTTGTTCCTGATATCGAATGTAACATTATGGCTGTGTCGAAACTCAATGAAATGGGGTTCACAGTAATGTTCAAAAGGGGTTCAGTGCATGTAATGAGAGGAGAAAAAATATTCATGAAAGGAATAGTGAGGAACTCATTGTTCTTCTTACACGTGAAACAAACAAATCATGTACTCATGTGTGCTAATAAGAAACCCCATAATAATTGTGTTCATTTATGGCACAGAAAACTAGGCCATATAGGATATGAAAATGTGGTGAAAACAACAGAGAACAGTAATGATGTGACATTGAGAAACTGTGAAAAATATGTAGACTGCCACGTGTGTAAACAAACTAGGGCAGTTGTGGCTGCAAAGAACAAAGAAGCCATGCCCAGTACAAATGCACCTTATCAATTAATACACGTGGACTTAGTGGGGCCATTTCAACCTACTCAGGGGGGTGCAAGGTATTTCCTGACAATAGTTGATGATTTTTCAAAATTCTGCACTGTTTATTTACTAAAAGCTAAAAGTGAAGCTGCAGAGAAACTGAAAAGATTTATTACAAAACTTGAAGTGCAGTTTGGTGTCAAAATACAGAGAATAAGATCAGATCAAGGAGGACAGTTCTTAGGACACTCTTTTACTGACTACTTGGATAAAAGAGGAATAAAACAGGAGTTAACAGCCCCTTATAGTCCTCATCAGAACGGGTTAGCTGAACGCTGGAACAGGTTGCTTCAGGACTCAATAAGTTCAATGCTATGTGACTCCTCTTTAACACAAGGTTTCTGGGGAGAGTGTGTTCTGTATTCAGCTTACATTCAAAACAGAATATTCCATAAGGCCACTGGAATGTCTCCTTATCAGAAATTGTATGACAGAAAACCCAGATTAAACCATTTGATTAGGTTTGGAGCAGAATGCTGGGTACATGTTCCCAAAAATAAAAGGACAGGGAAGCTGCAAACGAGAGCAGACAAAGGGTACATGCTGGGATTTGAAAACACGTATTACAGAATATGGCTGCCAAAACAAAGGTCTGTAGTGTTAAGCAGAAGCGTGCAAGCAATAGAGCAGGATTGGGAAGAGAAAACATATGTGGAGTTGGGAAACACTGAAGGTAGTAATGAACAAGCACAGGCAGACACAGTACCAATAAAACAAGAAGAAACAGGCAGCAGTAGTGAATCAAGTTCTAGCTCTGAGAGAGAAACAGAGGAATCGCCTGACACAGACACAGACACTAAGGCAGAAATACAACCACGCAGATCAGAGAGAACAACAAAAGGTATTCCACCTGTTAGATTTAAAATAAATGCCATTAAACATATAGACTTCAGTAACTGGAAAAAGTGGGATGATGGAAATCATGAAGAGTAATGAAATGTAATGAAAATGATGCTGAGATTGCAATGGAGTAACTGTATTACAAATGAAAGTGATGTAAACTGAAATAAAAGGAAATGTATCAGAAGAATAAAACCAAATGATGTAAATGTAATGACATGTAAAATGTAACACATGTAAATGGAAGAGAAATGTAACTGGCTGAATGTGGAAATTTAAGGTGGGGGATTGTTGGCTATTAAACCGAGAAAGCAGAGGTTAAATTTCCACAAGTGAGCTACGTGACTTAGCAGCGAAAGTTGGCAGAGCTCGAGCCATCTTCAAGGACACGTTGCTAAGAAACCTAGGCTCGGGCAGCTGGCCTTATCTATATAGAGGGCCAGCAGACACTTGTGAGTGTGGGGGTCGAGGAGTTTGTACAGAGAGAGCTTGTGATATATTGTCAGTAAAGTGACTCTTAAAACTTATTGCTTGTCCGGCTCATTGCTTCAACTAGCATCTAGCCTGTCACTATACTGTTCTGCATCCTGGGCATCTGCTTGCGCCAGATACAACATCCAACAATCATTAGGAGATTTGGGCTGCAGTGTCACCAATATGCAGATGACACTCAGCTCTATCTCTCATTTAAATCTTCGCCAGAGTCGGCTGTGGAGACCTTGTCCAAGTGCCTGGAATCCATGAGTGGATGGATGGGAAGGAACAAGCTGAAGCTAAACCCCGATAAGACCGAGGTGCTGCTCGTGGGGGACAAAAGGAGGTTGGGAGATGTTGACTTGAAGTTCAGTGGGGTGAGTCTACCCCTGAAGGACCAGGTCCGCAGCCTTGGGGTTGTACTTGATTCCAGGCTGTCCATGGAGGCTCAGATTTCAGCAGTGAGCCGGGCAGCCTGGTATCAACTACACCTCATACGAAGGCTGCAACCCTACCTTCCTGTTCATCAGCTCCCACTGGTAGTACACGCCCTGGTCACCTCTCGCTTGGATTACTGTAATGCGCTCTACGTGGGGTTACCCTTGAAACGGTCCGGAAATTACAACTTATACAAAATGCGGCAGCTCGACTACTTACGAACAGTCGCCGCCGGGATCACATCACACCAGTGTTGTTCGATCTACACTGGCTTCCAGTTGTTTTCCGAGCCCAATTCAAGGTGTTGGTATTAACCTTTAAATCCCTAAACGGTTTCGGCCCAGTTTATCTTACGGAGCGCCTTCAACGCCACCAATTATGCCGCCCGACAAGATCGGCCACACAGGGCCTTCTCTCAATCCCGCCAACAAAAACAGCTAGATTGGCGGGTACTAGAGAGAGGGCATTCTCAGTGGCGGCCCCCACCCTCTGGAACTCCCTCCCACAAGATCTCCAGCACGCCTCTTCCCTAAATGCATTTCGGAAAGCCTTAAAGACCTGGCTCTTTCAACAGGCCTTCAGGATCTCCGGGGAGGGTTAATTGCTATGATTGAAATACCTCCTGCCCTGTTTTAATATTGTTGTTCCAGCTGTATTGCTTTTATACTGTTTTTATATTGTATTACTGTATTTTATCATATTGTGTTTTAACAATTTTGTACGTCGCCTAGAGTGGCCATTGGCCAGATAGGCGACACAGAAATTAAATTTATTATTATTATTATTATTATTATTATTATTATTATTATAAATGAAAACTGAATCAAATTTCTCCCCCATCCCTATTGCTAGCATAGCAACACTGTAACTCCTTTTGCCACCAGGGATCACAGTGGCTGAACTACAATCCCCATGATCTCTGGTAGAAAATATTGCTGCTGCCAGCATCATTTCCAGCTAGAGTGAGGCCCATCAGGCTGCATGTTGCTTAGCTTCTACTTGCAAGAACCTGAGCAGGGGAACATTGAATTCTCACTAGTTTGCCTCAGCTATGGTAAGTCTGGGAAAGATTGTGCTAAGGTTCATTTCTCATCTGACTTTAGTCTCATCCAATTTATTGATGTAGCACCTCCCCCCTAACAAAGAATGGCTCAGAGAATCAAAGCGAAACCGAGTATTGTTCAACACAGGCATCTGAAGTCTCAGATGTTTGACACCAATATAATGATTATATTAAAGTCACTAAAGAGATTCAGATGTTTATTAATATGATTTACTATAATGTTGTTTTCATTTAAAGGCAATCATTTTTAATAGGACAAACACTAATGCAACATTCACACAGAATATGAAATTATGTTCCAACTCTGGCTGGAACACAAGGTTTAATTGTAACTATTGGGGTTTTTTTTTAGTCTTTTGACATTTTAATTATGATTGTGTATTATACTTTTGTACTGTTGCCATTCAACAGGACAATAAAATATAATTAACACAATAAGGAACACAGAAACTAAAGATGGAAATACCTATTAGATCATGCAGTCAGACCCCCAAGCCAGTAAAAGAGTTGTTCCTTCCAGTAAATATATCTAAATTAACATTTTTCCACAAACCAGCCACAACAGAGATCCACCAAAACTTTCAAGTTTGTTTCTTTTATCTTCAAAAGGCAGAATTTGGCTTTAAAGTTTCTTCATTTGGTTTTTTTATACAAAAGTATTTCTTACTCCCCCCATAAAGTTCATTATCAGAGAACAGAAAAAAAAACACCACAGATGGTTTTGAAAAATTGTGAATATTTTAAAAATTATGGATAAGCCCTCCCCCTGGTTGTATATAAATTTGATAGCTATATTACATGACTGGCTCATATTATTCCCCATACTTATTGAGTTTAGGCTGTAATCCACAACTCAAGTAAGCCAGGGACTTGGACGTGAGCCAGTTTAGGTTGCAGTTTTTGTTCTAGCAAGATCAAAGACAAAACTCCTCTTGATTTTACTGGTTGTTGATTGCACCCTAACTTAAATAAGAACACAAAAGCATAAGAGGATCAGTGCTGGATCAGGCCCAAAGTCCATCTAATTCAAGACACCCATGGAAAAGCTGCAAGCAGGACTTGAGTGCAATAGTACTCTCCCCACTTGTGATTCCCAGCAACTGGTATTCATAGGCATATTACCTCTATGGAAACAGAACATAGCCATCACGTCTAGTAGCCATTGATAGCCTTATCCTCCATGAATCTGTCTAATCCTCTTTTAAAGCTATCCAACTTGGTAGCCATTGCTATCTCTTGTTGGAGCAAATTCCACAATCTAATTGTGGAACTGTGTGAAGAAGCACTTTCTTTTGTCTCTAATCATAATCCACTAAGACCTTCATCTACACAGTGCTCTGATCTCAGCATGGAGAGAGAGAGTGAAACCCAAAGGCCCATAACTCCTTGGAATAAAACTTGACCATTTCTGATGTCATAGAACAGACATGTATACTACTTTTCAAAAAGCCATAAAGTCTAAAAACTCAGTAAAGAGAAGAACCTGCCGTTCTCTCCAAAAGAGTGGTGCTTATTTTTACGTTTTAGATGTTTAACATCTATCACTGAGTGTAAACAAAACATGCAGAGTGTTTAAGGAAGCAGCATCAAACAACTGCATAGGTAGATGGATAGATAGATAAGACAGGTCTATGGGTTCAGGGTTTTTTTTAACTGAAAAAGCCAATTTTCTCACATACACATAGTTTTTGGTCCTTCCTCCTCCAGATGTCCTTTTTCCATAGTGTCCCCCTCTCCTATAGTCCCCCCCCCATCCTGCTAATTAAGGATCAGCTACAGGAGACTCCTCAGTCAAATCTAGAAATATGCTATTTTATTGTATTTGTATACCGCCCCATAGCCGAAGCTCTCTGGGCGGTTTACAGTAACTAAAAACATTAAAAACAAATATACAAATTTAAAACAAATCTTTAAAAAACATTTTAAAACACAATTTTGATCCTCCATTGACAAACTAGTAAGCACATGTTGGCCTAGAGCAGCCTTTCCCAACTCGTGGGCCACCAGATGTTGTTGGACCACAATTCCCATCTTTCCTGACCATTGGCAATGCTGGCTGAGGCTGCTGGGAGTTGTGGTCCAACAACATCTGGTAGCCCACTAGTTGGGAAAGGCTGGCCTAGAATAATGGCATTTGTGGTAAGAAGACTAAGCAGCAAGCCACTGCTGTGATAAAGATGACTATTCTTTTCTCATACATTCCATCCAGGAACATCAGCCAAACCGGTCTTAGGAGAAAGGACTGCCCGTGAGGCAGTTGATTCCTGGCATATCTTATTTTAGAAATGGGTTGTATCCAATTGTTTCCTTCCACTGATGGAAGGCTCTTTGATCCAGTGGAGGCTTTCATGAGTACAAAGTGGGACAGATTATTTTTACAAGTACAGTATTTGTTATTTTCTGCAATCCTCTGCACAAGCTCCCATGCTGGTTCAAAGGGTCTCCAACCATTTTGAGAGGATTGGGGTGATGGGGTGGTGTAGGGAGATGCAGGAGGAAAGAGAAACCAGCAAAAATGGCATCTCCTCCACTTTCCATTAAAGCAGTGATGGCTAACTCTTCGTTTAGGAAGCCTCATATCACCCCTCCCGCACAAGTGAAGCATTTTTTTCTGGTCTCCCAGTACACATCAATATTGGTAGCAGCAGTGCCCATAGTCCCCAAAGAGCAGAGCTTTAAGATTACTTTTAAAAAGTGATAAATTACAGTTACAATTACTTGGCCCCAAAAAGTAGTAATTACCGTTACAATTACAGTTGCTCTGAAAGTAACTGATTACTTTACTTTTTCTCAAAAGTAATCACTACAATTACATTTCAGTTACTTTTTTAAAAAAAACTCCTACAAGGTGCTGGCCTTGGCTGCTGCACATCTAAGAAGCCTAAAACAATATTAAAAATAAACACACACACACAGGGGGTAGTAGAATAAAAACTTTTATCCATAAGTTTAACATAATGGCATAACAGAATTGGAAATTAAGATAGAAAACTTAGCTAAAAGATGGAGCCTGGGTAGGGAACATTTAATCTAGCCTACTTGCTTTCAGCAAGAAGGGTTAAGTGCCTTCAGGCTAGGGCAGTCACCAGAAGGCCACAGCAGAGACAAAGGAGCCTAGTGTTGTGGAGATGTTAGATGGGAGCTTTGGGGAGTAAAGATGGAGGCTCCTGAAGGCTGCAATTCTAAACACACTTACTAAGGGATTAAGCCCCATAGAACTCAACAGGACTGACTTCTAAGTAGATATAGTTTGGACTGTGCTGTTGGTAAACCTTGACTAGGGTTCTTCTGCAAAGACATCCATATCCAAGCAGGGTTGGCAACCCCCTGCCTGGAATACCCTGCCCTTATCTTTTAATGTGGCTGCTCCAAATGTTTTTACAGATTTGACCCTTTACTTCAGAAAGAGGTCTGAAAAATGAGTAAGAGTAAGAAGTATCTTTTAAAATTGTTCTTTTCAATTCACTCTTGAATGAACATCATACCTAGGGCAGATCCACACCATTCCTTTAAAGCACATTCAACACCCATTTGAAGCACATGAATCCCACCACAGAATCATGGGAACTGCAGTTTGTTAAGAGTGGTGAGAACTACAACTGTGAGGGGGAAATTACACTTCCCAGAATTCTTTAGGGGAAGTCATGCACTTTAAACGCGAGTTGGATGTGCTTTACACATATTGTGTGAATCTGCTTAATACATTTTGCCTGCATGTAAATTGTTTTAATTAATTTTTCAAAATGGAAGTAAGCTATAAAGTGTAGTGGGTGACCATGGGCTACTCACCATTTCTCAGCCTATCTGCCCCTCAGGATGAAAACAATGGAGAACCATGACTACCCCAAGGCATACTTAAAATGTAAAGGAAGTATTGTACAACCATAGTATGCAATTGGATACTTATAGGGACACAGCATGACAAAACTGGGTGGAAGTAATGAGTGGGGTACCACAGGGCTCGGTCCTGGACCCAGTGCTCTTCAACATTTTTATTAACTACTTGGATGAGGAGTTACAGAGCATGCTTATCAAATTTGCAGATGATACAAAATTGGGGGGCATAGCTAATACCGTGGAAGACAGAAAGAAAATTCAAAGGGACCTTGATAGGCTGGAGCATTGGGCTGAAAACAGCAGAATGAAATTCAACAGGGATAAATGCAAAGTTCCACACTTAGGAAAAAGAAACCAAATGCACAGTTATAAGATGGGGGATACTTGGCTCAGCAGTACGACACACAAGAAGGATCTTGGAATTGTTGTTGATCACAAGCTGAATATGAGCCAACAGGGTGATGCAGCTGCAAAAAAGGCAAATGCTATATCAGGCTGCATTAACAGAAGTATAGTTTCCAAATCATGTGAAGTATTAGTTCCCCTCTATTCAGCACTGGTTAGGCCTCATCTTCAGTGCTGTGTCCAGTTCTGGTCTCTGCACTTCAAGAAGGATGCAGACAAACTGGAACAGGTTCAAAAGAGGGCAACAAGGATGATCAGGGGACTGGAAACAAAGCCCTATGAGGAGAGACTGAAGGAACTGGGCATATTTAACCTGGAGAAGAGAAGACTGAGGGGAGATATGATAGCACTCTTCAAGTACTTGAAAGGTTGCCACACAGAGGAGGGCCGGGATCTCTTCTCGATGATCCCAGAGTGCAGGACACAGAATAATGGGCTCAAGTTGCAGGAAGCCAGATTTCGACTGGACATCAGGAAAAACTTCCATACAACAATGGAACCAATTACCTAGAGAGGTAGTGGGCTCTCCGACACTGGAGGCATTCAAGAGGCAGCTGGACAGCCATCTGTCGGGAATGCTTTGATTTGGATTCCTGCATTGAGCAGGGGGTTGGACTTGATGGCCTTATAGGCCCCTTCCAACTCTACTATTCTATGATTCTATGAAAATATTTATATAAGCATGACTATCAAATATGTTTATTTATATAACCTGTAAAGATATTGCTTACTCAATTTCATATCTCATCTCAAGGTCTCAAAATGCTCAGGGAGACCTTGAGATGAGATATGAAATTGAGGAAGCATCCACACTAGGAAATGTGGTAGTAATGGGTGACTTCAACTACCCGGACATAGACTGGCCGCATATGTGTTCCAGTCATGACAAAGAAGCAAAGTTTCTAGATATTCTAAATGACTATTCCCTAGACCAGTTGGTCATGGAACCGACCAGAGGGACGGCAACCCTGGACTTAATCCTCAGTGGGGACCGGGACCTGGTGCGAGATGTAAGTGTTGTTGAACCGATTGGGAGCAGTGACCACAGTGCTATTAAATTAAACATACATGTAAATGGCCAATTGCCAAGAAAATCCAACACAGTCACATTTGACTTCAAAAGAGGAAACTTCACAAAAATGAGGGGATTGGTAAAAAGAAAGCTGAAAAACAAAGTCCAGAGGGTCACATCACTCGAAAATGCTTGGAAGTTGTTTAAAAACACTATATTAGAAGCTCAACTGGAGTGCATACCGCAGATCAGAAAAGGTACCGCCAGGGCCAAGAAGATGCCAGCATGGTTAACGAGCAAAGTCAAAGAAGCTCTTAGAGGCAAAAAGTCTTCCTTCAGAAAATGGAAGTCTTGTCCGAATGAAGAAAATAAAAAAGAACACAAACTCTGGCAAAAGAAATGCAAGAAGACAATAAGGGATGCTAAAAAAGAATTTGAGGAGCACATTGCTAAGAACATAAAAACCAACAACAAAAAATTCTATAAATACATTCAAAGCAGGAGACCACCTAGGGAGGCGATTGGACCCTTGGATGACAAGGGAGTCAAAGGTGTACTAAAGAACGATAAGGAGATTGCAGAGAAGCTAAATGAATTCTTTGCATCTGTCTTCACAGTGGAAGATATAGGGCAGATCCCTGAACCTGAACTAACATTTGCAGGAAGGGATTCTGAGGAACTGAGACAAATAGTGGTAATGAGAGAGGAAGTTCTAGGCTTAATCAACAATATAAAAACTGACAAATCACCGGGCCTGGATGGCATCCACCCGAGAGTTCTCAAAGAACTCAAATGTGAAATTGCTGATCTGCTAACTAAAATATGTAACTTGTCCCTCGGGTCCTCCACCGTGCCTGAGGACTGGAAAGTGACAAATGTAACGCCAATATTCAAAAAGGGATCCAGAAGGGATCCCGGAAATTACAGGCCAGTTAGCTTAACTTCTGTCCCTGGAAAACTGGTAGAAAGTATTGTTAAAGCTAGATTAACTAAGCACATAGAAGAACAAGCCTTGCTGAAGCAGAGCCAGCATGGCTTCTGCAAGGGAAAGTCCTGTCTCAGTAACCTATTAGAATTCTTTGAGAGTGTCAACAAGCATATAGATAGAGGTGATCCAGTGGACATAGTGTACTTAGACTTTCAAAAAGCTTTTGACAAGGTACCTCACCAAAGACTTCTGAGGAAGCTTAGCAGTCATGGAATAAGAGGAGAGGTCCTCTTGTGGATAAGGAATTGGTTAAGAAGCAGAAAGCAGAGAGTAGGAATAAACGGACAGTTCTCCCAATGGAGGGCTGTAGAAAGTGGAGTCCCTCAAGGATCGGTATTGGGACCTGTACTTTTCAACTTGTTCATTAATGACCTAGAATTAGGAGTGAGCAGTGAAGTGGCCAAGTTTGCTGACGACACTAAATTGTTCAGGGTTGTTAAAACAAAAAGGGATTGTGAAGAGCTCCAAAAAGATCTCTCCAAACTGAGTGAACGGGTGGAAAAATGGCAAATGCAATTCAATAGAAACAAGTGTAAAATTATGCATATTGGAGCAAAAAAACTTAATTTCACATATACGCTCATGGGGTCTGAACTGGCGGTGACCGACCAGGAGAGAGACCTCGGGGTTGTAGTGGACAGCACGATGAAAATGTCGACCCAGTGTGCGGCAGCTGTGAAAAAGGCAAATTCCATGCTAGCGATAATTAGGAAAGGTATTGAAAAGAAAACAGCCGATATCATAATGCCGTTGTATAAATCTATGGTGCAGCCGCATTTGGAATACTGTGTACAGTTCTGGTCGCCTCATCTCAAAAAGGATATTATAGAGTTGGAAAAGGTTCAGAAGAGGGCAACCAGAATGATCAAGGGGATGGAGCGACTCCCTTACGAGGAAAGGTTGCAGCATTTGGGGCTTTTTAGTTTGGAGAAAAGGCGGGTCAGAGGAGACATGATAGAAGTGTATAAAATTATGCATGGCATTGAGAAAGGGGATAGAGAAAAGTTCTTCTCCCTCTCTCATAATACTAGAACTCGTGGACATTCAAAGAAGCTGAATGTTGGAAGATTCAGGACAGACAAAAGGAAGTACTTCTTTACTCAGCGCATAGTTAAACTATGGAATTTGCTCCCACAAGATGCAGTAATGGCCACCAGCTTGGACGGCTTTAAAAGAAGATTAGACCAATTCATGGAGGACAGGGCTATCAATGGCTACTAGCCGTGATGGCTGTGCTGTGCCACCCTAGTCAGAGGCAGCATGCTTCTGAAAACCAGTTGCCAGAAGCCTCAGGAGGGGAGAGTGTTCTTGCACTCGTGTCCTGCTTGCGGGCTTCCCCCAGGCACCTGGTTGGCCACTGTGAGAACAGGATGCTGGACTAGATGGGCCACTGGCCTGATCCAGCAGGCTCTTCTTATGTTCTTATATTTATAGTGCAATCCTATGTTTGTTTACTCAGAAGCAAGTCCCAATGTATTCAATGGGGCTTACTCAACCAGGGAAAACTGCAGCCTCAAGTGATAAGGAACTTGTTCTTTTAACAAGTCCTTTAAGTTGAGACCTTATCCCAGTCTGCGTCTGTGTTGAAATTGCTTTTTAATATGTTTTTAAACTTTTTCTTTAAAAAAATGTTTTTAAAGCTTTTAAAAATGTTTTTAAAGATGTTTTGTTTTAATATATTTTAAAGTCTGTTTTTATGATTTTTAAAGTGTTTTTAGTGCTTTTGTTTGCCGCCCTGGACTCCTACTGGGAGGAAGGGCAGGATATAAATCAAATAATAAATAAATAAAAATAAATAAATAAATAAACTTCATTCATTTTTTTAGAAAAACACAAGTCTGCGCTATGTTTACTCACAAGTCCCATTAATTTACAGCACAATCCTAACCATGTCTACTCAAAAGCAAGTCCTAATGGAGTTCAATGGGGTTTACTCCAGGTACATGCTTTACTCCCAGAAATGGCTTTACTCCCAGAAAAGCAGATATTGGATTAAATACTTTCATATTTCATAGCCCAGGGTCTGACTCTTGAACAGAAGAGGAAAAAAAACATTAAGCCATATTACTTACGCAAACTGCAAAAAACTCAAACCCACCATATTCTGACGTTCAGCCTAGGCATGCCTGGATCAACAAGTCACAACTCTGGCGTCATTGGCTACAATCATGAAAGGGCGGGGTTACAGCCAGAGCTTTGAAAAGTTGCTTTTTTAAACTACAACTCCCATCAGCCCCAGCCAGCATGGCCACTGGATTCGGCTGATGGGAGTTGTAGCTAGAGCATGGATCTGTTTAAAAAAAAGTTGTGCGGGGGGGCGGTTGACGTTTTGGTGTATATCTCGGGAATTAGACCACCTAGAAACTTACTTTTTTTTTAATTGAAGCTGAGAGTCCGGAGAGTAAGTGGTGGTAGCCAGAGAGCCAGAGTCCCCCCCAAAACCAGAGACTCCAGCCAAAAACACACACACCGGGGCACACACACACACACACACACACACAAATCATCGTCACTCACCTCCACAGCTCTTCGCCAGTCTGCTGCTGCCTTCCTTGCCCTGGCTTTTTCCTCCAGCGTCCATTTTTTTCTTTCAGAGTCAGACGCTAGCAGGCCCTGCCTATTCACCTCTTCCCTCGTGCCTCCTAACACAGATCACGAGGGAAGAGACAGTCTGCGCAGAGGTCCAATCAGTGTGAGGCACATGTCTTGTGTTAACCAATCACAGCCAGGAGCTGACTTCCCCTTGTTCCCACCCCCAAGTAACGTCCAACCTAACGTGGAAACGTTAAAGTTGCAGCTGAAAAGTAGGGAAATTACTAGTCGTTCCGTTACTTGCCAAATGTAATGGAATTACCCACTCGTTATCTAAAATTGTAACGAATTACAAGTAACTCGTTAAAAATAACGAGTTACTTTCAGGCTCTGCCAAAGAGTTAGCCAACTGAACTAGGGAAATCCAGAGGGAAAGTGTCACCTTTCAGAAAATGCAGGTCCATTTCCCCACACATCTTATGTCATGATTTTGGAGTGAAAACTCCTCTGAGAATCTCTCTGAGGGACAAGCTGTGGCACAAGGAAAGGGAAGGCATAGATTTGCTAAATGCCACCTGTCAAGTGCTATCAACTGTTGAAATAAAATAATGCCAAATGTGAAATACTGATATTGCCCTTTTGGTAGAAGTGCAGGAAATATCCTCACAGAATATCCAATAAATGTTTGACATCAACATTCACATGTTTGAGAAAGAATAAATTTATCACAAAAAAATTGGTGAAGAGATTTTTGGGAACAAATTTGCTACAGCTCTAACAATTAAGGCTGCCAACAAATTAAAACAATTTAAATATTTTTACGTTGATTAATCATGTAACCAATTCAATTTAAATTAATTGACAAAATTAAATTACTTGGTTACATTCAAAAAGATTTGGATATTGCCAGTCCCTCAACAAAGATAGTGCTGCCAAAGCTTCCTGTGGCTGTTTTGGGGACTGTTATTGTTGTTTTGTTTATTTTTTAAGTTATAATATATTTATTTGTGTTTTTAACAATACTGTAAGTCGCATGGAGACTTTTGAGTAACAAGCAACTAACAATTTGTTGTTGTTGTTGTAATATACCATGCCAAGATATTAAAAAGAATAAGGTAATATTCCATTTAATAAACAAAAGCTAATTTTCATTGTTAGAAAGTTCATCTTTAGAATTTTCTTCACCTCTGCATTAGACTAACATACCAGAAATAAACAGCTGTAAAAAATAAAGAAGTGCTTTCTTAACACAACCTGTTTGATGAAAAAATGGTCTCCCAGGTGAACATTGCCTCCCAGCAATTTAGGCTGCAATCCTAACCATGTCTACTTAAAAGTAAATCCCACTGACTTCAATGGGGCTTACTCCCAGCAAAGCAGGGTTAAGATTACAGTCTTAAACACTGAATGCTCATACTGACTGGGGCTGCAGTTCAATACCTACTTAGTTTAGGAATAAGCCCCACTGAACTCAGTGGGCTTACTTGTGATTAGGGACGGAAAGGTCTGTCAATTTTCTTTCCCTCTGTTTCTCATTTTTCCAATCCGTTTCCAATTCAGTCCTCCACATTTCCGCAACAATTTTAGATTTTTTTTAAAAAAAAATCATCATAAAAATTCTTCAGCATTTTTGTGTGAATTTTTCGTACTAAACCCATTTTATTGTATGTAGTTTTGTCTAACGTAGACATTTTGGCAAGCAATTTCTCCCTATAAAGCTTTTTGTATGTTATTTTCATTAATCATTTTTATGCATATTTCCCCCTATTAATGCCTTTTTGTAAACATTGGTTGGACAATTGCATTGCAAAATTTGAATAAGTGCAGATTTTGAAGGACAATTATGTTTTGGTTCTCATATTGTTTTGGAAAGTGCAAATTTGATCAATTCTGCTTTAAATGTGAATTGAATCGAATTTCACCCCCATCCCTACTTCTAAGCAGACATGTATAGGGTCAAACTATTAGGCTGCAATCCTGCACAAACACGGGCTGCAATCCTAACCTGATTTACTTGGGAGTGAGCCCCAATTAATTCAGTGAGACATGGTTAGGATTACAGCCATGGTTAGGATTACTTGGGAGTAGACCCTCCAAATGCAATACAGCCTCCTTCTTAGCAGAAACATGGACAGGATTACACTGAATAGCTTGCAGCACTACTATATGATTTTAAAGCATGAGAAAAGGTTTATGCCTAAAGACAAACTAGCTTGCTAAATAGCTTTCAGTTTGTGCTGCCTCCACCATGTGGAGCATTATTTATTTGGCTCAGTTGTCGTGGTGCATTGTCCCCACTTAATCCCCAAGGGCTCATGCAGTGATACATTTTGTCCCTTTCTTTTCTGCATTGTGGGTTCTTTTTTAATGCTGCATGTTGGATTTATGCTTAGATATTCCATATGAGGGTAGAGTGGGTGAACAGGGCCTCCTCTGATCTTTGATTCCATGGAGTCTATTCCTTTCTTTGTGCTGTTGTCAAGCATCATATGCCACAAGATGGATGAACAATAAGGATACAAGCAACATATTCCACACAATGACAAGAAATATTTTTCAACATGTGAAATCATGTTTAAGATCTAACCCTCCTAAATCCTAACAGATGAAACCACTTTCATAATTTTGTGGGAACTGGGATTCTCTGTCAATATGTCTGCCACAACTCAAGCCCCTTGATTTTTTAAGAGTTATACAATGGTTCTTCCCATAGTGAAAAATAAATAAATGGATATTTTGACAAAGACTATTTGTTGCTATACATCAACCATGTGGGATCTTAAATAATGGATTGCCTTGAACAATAAATGTAATCCTTTGTTGGATACTCCATTATCACTCAGGGATAATTCATTTTGTAAACTGTTCACTGAAAGAATGAGATGGAAAAGCAAGATATGAATGCAATTATTCATGAAATAGTAATAATAAAAATAATCAAACTGGAAGCAATATACATGCATCAGGCTTTCATCATGAATGTATCCCTCACTAGCTGGAGAGTTACATGCAATTCCCAAAGCCCAATCAATAATCTGCTACTGTTTCCATAGTCTAATTTATTTATTTATTGCATTTGTATACCGCCCCATAGCCGAAGCTCTCTGGGCAGTTTACAACAATTAAAAACATTAAAAACAAATATACAAATTTAAAAACACATTTTTTAAAAAAGCAATGTAAAAACACATGCTAAAATGCCTGGGGGAAGAGGAAAGTCTTGACCTGACGCTGAAAAGATAACAGAGTTGGTGCCTGGCGCACCTTGTCTACTAAACAATGATGGGCAAATTTGTCCATTTCTATAACTTTGCATTCCTTTTTTTTCTAGTCTTAAGTTTGGCTCATCCCATTTTTGCATACTTTTGCAACTTTTTTAAAGTCCACATGAAATACATGTGCATTTTTATGTGCATTTGTCCTAATATGCTCTTTCTTTGCATGCAATTTTGCCTGTTAGATGCAATTTTGTAAGAAATTTTCACGGCTATACACATATTACATGCACTTTTCACTGACACACACATTTTACACACATTCTTTCTCTGGAAGACTACGCTGAAAAATTCAAAGTCTGGATTTCAAAGGAAAGCATCATTTCGGTACATGTATTGGTTCAGGAAGTGTGAATTTATTAGGTGAATGAATGTATCCTCCAACCCTATAAATAATGGTTGGATCCTTTTGATTAACTGTTCAGGAGCAAAAGTGGGGAGCTGGAATTAGTATCTCTTACTCCCCCTTTCCCTGTCTATCAGTTTACAGCAGGGATTCTATCTTTTATTTGAAACTCAGTCATAATGTAGAACTCCAGCAGCTGCACACATACTTTGTCGGTTCATGTCCAAGCCTAAAGATGTTTACTGTAAGAAACAAGTTCTGCTGAGGCTAATGGGACTGGATACTTGTTAAGCTGGTTCAGGACTGCAGTAATGCTAAAGCACATTTCACACATTATATGAATAAGTGGAGGGGGGGAATGGGACTGCACCTGCCCTCCCTGCTGCTGACTGCTGCATATGTAGATGAATGGGCTGAATGGTTGCATAGATCCTACAGAACTATTTCCATGTGTTCTGGGTTTTTGACAACTTCCACTACTGGGTGTTTGTTGACTGTGGTTTTGTATAGTTAGATTTTAATATTTATACAGAGATTTTGGTCAGGTTTTTTAAAGGTATGAGTTATTAGTGAGGTATTATTGAAATGTTGATGTTTGCATTGATTATGGTTATTGAAATATTTGTTGATTATTGCCGTTATTGTTTGTTCACCTTATGTATTGGGAGCTGCCTTGAACACAGTTTTCTATGTGTAAAAGTGGTGTATAAATTAAAGCCTATTCTAAAATGTTACCTAATCCTACTTTTCCATTTGTATGCACAAAGGATCCATGCACACATTAAACTGACTGTGCAGAGGTTGGGAGCTGGGATGCTATATGTAATCCCATTCATTCCCCAAGTAGTGTAGTGGCAACTTCAGAAGTGCAAGGTCCTTTCATGACAGTCACACTCATGCCCAGGGCCGGTTCTAAAGGGCGGCCAGGTGGGGCACTGGCCCAAGGGCCCCTGGAGGTACAGGAGCCCCCCTGCTCCCCTTCCGCGATCCGTGGCTCCTGCTGCAGATCGTGGAAGGGGAGCGGGGGGACTGGGCAGGCTGGGGCCCAAGGGCCCCAGCATGCCTGGGGCCAGCCCTGGCCATGCCCCTCCCTCTTTTGCTGCTGGGCTGAGAATGACATCCTTCTTAATGACTTCTCCCACAACAACAGGCATTCCTAGGAGCCAATAAGCATGAAAAGTGTGAGCAGCTGAGAAAAGTCTTCTCAGTGGCTGACTCATCTCCTTTCACTCTGATTGTCTCCAATCAGCAGGAAAGGATAAAGAAGTGTATTAGAAGACTTTTTTCAGTGGCTAAAACACTCTCCTTTCATGTAGGATGCTGATGTAGGATGGGGTTCAGTAGCTGGTTCCTATCCATTTGGATTCTAACAGTCCAGCTTTCAGTATTCAATCCCATTTTTTTGTTCCCGATTGTTTACACAACTGCTGGTTCACAATTTTTTTTCCAGGAAAACAACAACACATAATTGCTAATGAAAATGCTAATGAAATTGCTTAAGAATACATCAGCTAAGAGGAAAGCTGATTACGAAGACAATAATATAAAATTCATAGTGGATATTTTAAAAATAAAAACAAAACAAAAACCCATGCCAATCACAGCCGCGACCCACTGCAAGAAATCAATGCCAATCTGAAAATAATGCGAATTGTTGTATTATGTCAGAATCTTGTAATAAATACAATTTAGCAAATATTCTCCCACATTCCATAGGGAGACATAGGACCCTGCTGGGACTCTGCTCGCAAAAAGGTAAGGGGTCTAAGACCCCCCCAAGACCCTAGACAATGATACCCCTGCCTTCCCCTCCACACATTCAGTCAAATGTGTGAAAAGGGTCTGTGCTTGTTCATTGTCTTAAAATGCTTAGGAACATTAATGGCATAAAACACATTTCTACACATTCCTGTCAAGAAAACTGCCTTGTTAGGGAGTCAGACCATTGGTCCATCTGATTCAATACTGTCTGCGTGAACTGACAGGGGCTCCCCAGTCCCCCTGAGCCCTTCCCCTAACTCAGGGTCCATATGTGACTCACATTGACTCCGCATTACATTAAACATCTCTCTCCCCCCCCAACTTCTTCCACAATTCTAGAAGACTCCAGAAAGCTGCACTGACTGTCAGTGCTAGAAAAGGAGAGAAGTAAGACAGAAGATAATGGGATGTAGAGATCAGTATTTCTACAGGAAATGAGTAGCAGAGACGCAAAATGGCTTAATTTTAATAAAGATGCATTAAATAAAAAGTAAAAGGCAGATTATGAAGGACAATTATCTGAGTAAGGCATATGGTAACATCTTGCATTAAAACAAGGTCTATTTTTGAGAGGAAGGTCAATGAGGCAATGAAATAATTTACCTAGGGATTCATCAAGGAATCATCAGAAGGGGTATTAAAGCAAAAATGAGATTTATGCTGCAATCGAATATACACACTTACCTGGGAGTAACTCCCATTGAACCCAGTGGAGCTTACTTCTGAATAGGCATGTATTGGCTTGCAGCATTAGTATGTTCATTAGTAACCTAGTGGTAAGTATTGCATTTTCATGGTGAACTGGGTTTGATGGCTGCAGTTGTGTCCTTTCAAACTGAAATATCTGATAATGTATCTTGTCTAATCTAAATGAAGGGCTTAATGGCATAAAACATATTCCTACATTACTATCAATAATACTAACAGTGCAATCTCTTGAAATAAATCCCTCTGTCTTCATTGGGATTTCCTCCCATGTAAAGGTCTGCAGATTTACAGTGCAATCCGAACTGTGCCTACATAGAAGTAAGCCCCACTGAAGTCAATGGGGCTTACTCCTAGGTCAAGAGGGTTAGGACCACAGCCTAAGACAGCAATCCTACACCCACATGTTGCCTGCTGGAGAGGGCTATGATATGGGCGAGGTGACCATACACTGGCCACCGTGGAGACCCCCCTAAAGAGCTGGGCAGGTAGAAAGCTATCATTACCTGTTTTCCTGGGTGGCTCAGTGGTAAAGCATCTGCTTTGTATGCATAAGGTCCCAAGTCACCAAATAAGGTCCCTTGCATAAGGTCCCTTGCATCACCAAATAGACCTGGGAATGTTCATCACCTGAAAACCTGGAGATGCACTGCCAATCAGTGTAGACAATACTGAGCTATGTTGACAAATAGTCTGACCTAGTATAAGGCAGCTTCCTGTGTTCCTGCCAGTGGTAGCAAGTAAAGGGCCCTGAAACAGGGTGTTCCAGTGGTGGAGTGGGCATGGGACAGAGCCAACCATGGATTTCTTGATCCAAAGCTGCTCTGTTTCCCTGAAAGGTTCTGAATCCTGAACCTGGTATACCTAATTCTCCACTTGTTTTCAACACAGGGGTAGAGTAGGGGATTATAAATGACAAGCTTGGGATTGGACCAAGATGAAGGAGGTGTGAAAATCGGAGGAAGAAATATCAATAATTTAGGATATGCAGATGTTAGGAATAAAATTATTCCCGACCCCAAAAGGTTGCCCAGGGTTGTCAGGAGTGGTTTAAAGGAACCTACATTTCTGTCAGAACCAATGTTGCAAAGATTTCTGGAACCCAGAGAAATACAACTCAAAGTTCAGTTTCTTCCCTCATGAGAAAAACCCCGAAGGCGCCTCTCTGACCGTAAATATCTCTGTAAAAACGAGATAACATGTTTCCCTTCTGATGTTATTATTTCACTCTGTCTTAAAGCCACTATACTCTTCCTTCAACATTGTAAACTAGGTCAGTACAAACAAGACATTTTCTCATAATATCTTATGTTTCCTTAAGTTTTGCGCAATATTGCTGACTATGCTAAGTCCATAAGAACGTTAGAAACATTTTTTATCTCTTTGGTGTCAATCTGCCCCTTTTCCGCGCCTTCTTGTAGCTCTGACCTCACAACAAGTTTCCTTTTGACTGACAAGTGTATAAATACGTTATCACAACTCTTGCCTTTTAGAATCAAAAGCAAATGTAACAATAATGAGCTAACACGCTTACTTATCTCTGTAAAGATGTAATATTGTATTTCCTTTGGGTATGCCTTTTTAATAACATTCTGCTTTGTTTTGCTGTAAAACCTTATATAATGGAACCTTTGCCTAATAAACGTTGTTCTCTCTCCTGACAGACTGTGGTCTGTGTGGTTAGAGATCCCTTTCTTGATCAAGCAAGTAATTGTCTCAGTGTCTGCTTTACCTTTGGTATATGGCGGGACCACTAACAGGTAAAATAAATTATTGAGCTTGTGTGCCTAATTAGAATTAAGGTATACGCCTGCTCACCCCCCCCAGAGAAGGGAGGGGGTATTTAAATTTGTTCCTAACACAGACAATACCATACTACTAGCAGAAACCAGTAATGATTTGAAACGAATGCTGATGAAAGTTAAAGAGGAAAGCACAAAAGCAGGACTACAGCTGAACGTCAAAAAGACTAAAGTAATGACAACAGAAGATTTATGTAGCTTTAAAGTTGACAACGAGGACATTGAACTTGTCAAGGATTATCAATACCTCGGCACAGTCATTAACCAAAATGGAGACAAGAGTCAAGAAATCAGAAGAAGGCTAGGACTGGGGAGGGCAGTTGTGAGAGAACTAGAAAAGGGCTTCAAATGCAAAGATGTATCACTGAACACTAAAGTCAGGATCATTCAGACCATGGTATTCCCGATCTCTATGTATGGATGTGAAAGTTGGACAGTGAAAAAGGCGGAAAAGAGAAAAATCAACTCATTTGAAATGTGGTGCTGGAGGAGAGCTTTGTGAATACCATGGACTGAGAAAAAGACAAATAATTGGGTGATAGAACAAATTAAAGTAGAGCTATCACTAGAAGCTAAAATGATGAAACTGAGGTTATCATACTTTGGACAAATAATGAGAAGACATGATTCACTAGAAAAGACAATAATGCTTGGAAAAACAGAATGGAGTAGAAAAAGAGGAAGGCCAAACAAGAGATGGATTGATTCCATAAAGGAAGCCACAGACCTGAACTTATAAGATCTGAACAGGGTGGTTCATAACAGATGCTGTTGGAGGTCACTGATTCATAGGGTCGCCATAAGTTGTAATCGACTTGCAGGCACATAACAACAACAAATTTTAGGCCAAACCTAGCACTTTGGATTCTGCCAAAATGAAGTGGCAGAGGGTGGTGTTCAGCGCTAGGCCTACTCAGAATAAACCCATTAAAGTTAATAGACATGACTAACTTAGGTTCATTAATTTCAGTGGGTGTACTCTGAGTAGGACTTAGTTGAGTACATCCCAGAATATGTTGTTGTTGTTGTTGTTGAAGATGATTATTATATTTATTACATACTGGAGACAAGTGATAACCTTGTTTGTCTACCCTGCAGGTACACAGCCCTGTCTAGCAACGTATAGGAATGACAGATGAAGAGTCTCTAGTCCTTTCAGTCTAGCTTGTACTTTTCAAAGAGGTTTGGGCATTTATTTATGACGGCTTTGTGATATTTCATGTTTAAAAAATTAAAATCTATATCATGAAGGGGAGGAAATACCACCTTAAGTACTATGCAGCAAGATTAAACAGACTGCTTCACCAAAGCCCTGCTCTGCCTCAGGACCATCTTGGACACTTAATTACCTTTTGCAATGAATAGTTGTCTGTATTCTAATATAGCATCTGAAGAATTAGGCTGACATCCTGTCAGGTAGATCACTGGATTAAGAGTGTTTTACTGATTTTCTGTTTCTTTCCAAAGGGGTCCAAATGACTCTCAGGGATAGTTAATGGAACACAGAGGTTATCAATCTACAAATCTTCCATCCCTGCAAGGAAGGATACAGAATACTGCTTTCTTCTTACCTACACCTTTTCACATTACTATGGCTTCAAGCAGAGATGCCAGGCTCAAAAGAGGTTGTGACTTTGTTGAGCCCCAAACTCCTTTTCTGGTTTGCACTAAAAACTGAGCTAAAGAACAAATCTTGGTTGTCCTTCACCCAGCTGTCTGAGCTGCCGTCCCCCGTCCCAAAAGGCATCCCCTTCACTAGGGATGGGGGAGAAATTTGGTTCAGTTTGCATGTTTTTACTCAAATTGCATGTCCTTAAAAAACCAAAATCTAGCTATACTTCAAAATTGGCTGTTCTCTGCATTTTGCAGTGTAGTTCTCCAACCAAAAAAACTATGTACAAAAATGTGTATATTAGGGGGAATTGTTTGGAACTGCACACTATAATGTGACAAGTTTTCACGAGGGCTTCACAAACTGATGTGGAAATAATGTGGTGAACTGAATTTAAGATTAGGAAAATGAGAAACGGGGAGAAACTGAAATTGACAAATTTGTCCGTCCCTACCTACACACCCTCTCCTTTCTGCTCCTTTCTTTAAACTGGGAACATCAAAAAAGGCTAGCGGTGAGAGGTGGTGGCTATTGCTCATCATACTGACTAACAGTGTGCCAACATGCAGAAGAGCCAGGGAGCTGAAGTTCTCCCAAAGACTCCTGCAGCCCATCAACCCGTTTTTATCAGAGCCAGAGCAAACTCCACTGTTGAGTTCAATATTATGGCATTCCTTCAAATTTTAGTCATGTCCTTATAAATTCATGGAGGATAGATCTATTAAAGTTTAAAAGCCTGCTATTGGTTTTATATATACAAAATTAAACACACACACACTAATTTATTTCAAGAGCATTTGTACTGGATGGCTTTTATTCCTCTTAACTGTTATAGCCATCATGTTATCACCAGTTGCACACAAGTTTGTTTTAAGCAAAGCGAGTGCCTTTGGCACATGTGTCTTTTATACAGGTACATTTACAGTGTGATTCTGTGCATGTCTGTTCAAAACAGGTCTTGTTGAGTTAAATGAGACTTATATGAGGTAAGTATAGGAGTGCAATCTCCACTGTGTATAACGTTTGTAGAGCCAATGAGTTGGTTACAGACATTGATGCTTCTGAAAAATAACAATATGTACTCTGAGACATCATGGCAGATGGATTTATTCCCCGGTGCCTTCCATAAATGGAGCCCCTGCAGTGCTGATGAGGTGCGCCTGGCGCCAACACTTTTATCTTTTCGGCGCCAGGTCAAGACTTTCCTCTTCTCCCAGGCATTTTAGCATGTGTTTTATATTGTTTTAAATTCTTAAATTATGTTTTAAATTGTTTTTTAAAAGATGTATTTTAAATTGTATTTGTTTTTAGTTACTGTAAACCGCCCAGAGAGCTTTGGCTATGGGGAGGTATACAAGTATAATAAATAAATAAATAAATACATGCCAATCTTTAGAGTACGTTGGAAGTAGGAGGAATACTTTCCTATTCCTGCAATGAAAAATGAGTGGAAGCTACACCAGACCAGTTATCTCTCTGCCAGTACTGGACAGCATGATGGGGCACTGGCACTTAACTGACCTTCTGACAGCTAAGTTGCTGCTACACACTGGGAGGAGGAGGAGCCAGGTGGCAGGAAGGTGGCTATTGCTTCCCGCCCTGGGATTCTTGAGGGTAATTCATGCTTTACACGGCCAATACATTTACCACATGTACACTAGTGTTTGCAATGGTAACCCTGGAAAATGTGAATGGGAAAAGTGTTTCTCTCAACAGAAATACACAATGGACATAAACCTAGAAGCTGGGAGTTCATAGAATCATAGAATCATAGGATAGTAGAGTTGGAAGGGGCCTATAAGGCCATCAAGTCCAACCCCCTCCTCAATGCAGGAATCCAAATCAAAGCATTCCCGACAGATGGCTGTCCAGCTGCCTCTTGAATGCCTCCAGTGTCAGAGAGCCCACTACCTCTCTAGGTAATTGGTTCCATTGTCATATGGCTCTAACAGTTAGGAAGTTTTTCCTGATGTCCAGTCGAAATCTGGCTTCTTGCAACTTGAGCCCATTATTCTGTGTCCTGCACTCTGGGATGATCGACGAGAGATCCCGGCCCTCCTCTGTGTGACAAGCTTTCATGTACTTAAAGAGTGCTATCATATCTCCCCTCAGTCTTCTCTTCTCCAGGCTAAACATGCCCAGGTCTTTCAGTCTCTCCTCATAGGGCTTGGTTTCCAGTCCCCTGATCATCTTTGTTGCCCTCCTCTGAACCCCTTTCCAGTTTGTCTGCATCCTTCTTGAAATGGAAGACCAGAACTGGATGTAGTATTCAAGATGAGGCCTAACCAGTGCTGAACAGAGGGGAACTAGTACTTCACGCGATTTTGAAACTATACTTCTGTTAATGCAGCCTAATATAGCATTTGCCTTTTTTGCAGCCACATCACACTGTTGGCTCATATTCAGCTTGTGATCAACGACAATTCCAAGATCCTTCTCACATGTCATACTGCTGAGCCAAGTATCCCCCATCTTTTAACTGTGCATTTGGCTTCTTTTCCCTAGGTGTAGAACTTTGCATTTATCCCTGTTGAATGTCATTCTGTTGTTTTCAGCCCAATGCTCCAGCCCATCAAGGTCCCTTTGAATTTTCTTACTGTCTTCCATGGTATTAGCGGTGCCCCCCAACTTTGTATCATCTGCAAATTTGATAAGCATGCTTTGTACCTCATTCTGTATTGTCAAGTATGTATACACATTCACTTTATACTTTCTGATATGTTGTGCTGTAGACGTTTGTATATTAAAAGGAAAGGAATCTGCCGTTTACTGAGAGGTGACAATACTTCAATGTTTTTGGAATATTCTAAGTATTCTGCACTCTGTGGCAAAAGAGAGTTAAGTAGTCACAGGTGTGTGCATGCCATGTGTGTGTGTGCACACTCATGCACACATGCACGCACACACACACATACAAATTGATGATAGAACACTCTCTGCAAAACCACCTTGTAAATTTTTTAATCATACAACAGAAACAAATGAGCATGACCTGCAACGAAATGTTGCAGTGTACAGTTGCTCCCATTCAGTGTTAGAGCCAGCCAGTCAGTCAGCCATGCCATCCTCTATGATACTCCATTCCATTCTTACTCCCACCTGGTTTCTGTTCCCCACCCTTGCAACAGTATTCTATGCCCAAAAAGCATGCTTAGTTCTCACTGAGATGTTTTTGGGTTCTCTCTCTAGGATATTTTCCCACCAGATTTTTTTTGTACCTCTGCAAACTTTGCAGGGTCCCTCAAGCCTGCTGATAACTCCCTCTTGTGTTTTGGATATATAAAGCATCAGCACTCTTGCCTGAACATTAGAAATAGAGTGAATGATGCAGCACCATATAGAATATTAATCTGACAGCTATTTGGGACATTTGCTCTTGTGTTCAAATTGGCCTCTAAATTTTTTTCACTTTGCTTGCAAGCGAGCATGCTGTAGGATTAAACGGAAAAGTGCCAGAATTATGCTTTGCCTCAGGACCATTCCTGTCACTTAATCACCTTGTTTTCATAAGTGTTTTGCTATGTTCTTAAGGGGGCTTTGCTTTTGATGTTAAGCATCAAGAGCTCTGTCAAGAAGAACACGGCTGGAACCAAAGGACTGTTTCTGTGTAAACTAAGGCTGTGTCAAAATTGCTCTCCATTTTCACGGGCATTTTTGGCAGTGTGGAGAAACACACCTCTTTGATCACTTTTTAAAAAGTGTACATTACACCAAGTTGCTCTCCCTCTCAGTTGACTTTATCTGCCCTCAGTGTTGTCATCACCTAGCCAAAGTTGTTTAGCTATAGCTAGCACCATGGCATCATCCTGTTTGCTTTGTGGCTAATCCAGGGCTGCAAAATCACACACTTGTTTGTTTGTTTGTTTTAGGCCTCTATATACCACCCTTCACAATATTTATCCAAGGGCTGTTTACAATACAAATTTAAACAAAAACAAGATCTTTTTTACAAAAACAAAATCAATAGACAAATAACATAATTAAATATCAGTAGAAACTGCAGAGTGAAAACTTAATTTCCTATGTTTAAAATACAGCATCCTTCCGGTCTTAAAATATAAGGGTTGTATCCCCTAGAGCACCCTCCTAATCACTTCTATGGGTTTCCCCAACCCTCCAGAGCAGATTAGTGGGGATGCAGGAGAGCACAAGTGGAGGAGAGGGAGGGGAAGTTCTGTTGCATGAGCAGAAGATGTTCCACTCACCATTACCTTCAACCATTAAAATGCCTGAGAGGATAAAAATATCTTAATCTGATGTCTAAAAGATAATACTTATAAAGCGCCAAGACAACTTGGGTCAGGTGTGGGGAACCATTGGTCCTCCATATGTTGGTGAACTGCAACTTCCATAAGCCACAGCAAGCATGGCCAATAGCCAAGGATGATGGGAGTTGTGGTTCAACATCTGGCAGGCCAAACATTCCTACATCTGACTTAGAACCTTCTCCCTATTAAGACCTGCCTGTTCGCTAAAATCTTCAGAGGAGGCTCCATTAGTTACTTAGTTTATTACATTTATTTATTGCTTCACATAATCAAAAGGAATCCCAAAGCTATTTACAAGAAAAGCCATATACAAAATTACATAACAAAATACCCATAGAAACAATACAATTACTAAAAGTGTTCATCCAAAATAATAAGAATATCCACCCCACCCAACACAAGAATGAGTATATTAGTTATGCCATTGTATGCAGAGCTTCATCTGCATGGACTAGAGCAGCCTTTTCCAACTTTGGGGTCCCCAGATGTTGCTGGACTACAATTCCCATCATTCCTGACCATTGGATATGCTGGTTGGGGCTGATGGGAGTTGTAGTCCAACAACATCTGGGGACCCAAAGGTTGAGAAAGGCTGGATTAGAAGATGATGATCTACGTGGGCCTGTGGTCTGAACCAGGTGGGCTCTCCGTATGTTCTTACCATATTGGTAAAATAGTTCTGTAATATCAATCTGACAGCTGGTTAGTGTTTCAACTATTTAATTGTTGATGATTGTTTAATTGTTCTTTGAAAGTTGTTAGTAGCCTGGAGCACTACACAGGTATGTAAAAAGGCAGGATATGAATTATTCTAAAAAAATAAGAAAAGAAGCTCTGCGCATCCTGGTCAAAAATATTTAGCTGTCACTTTGTCAATTCAGTGCTATCACTTATGGACTGAACCAGGACAATGGATTTTTATCATACAACATTTGTTTAATTGGCTTACCAATGCCAGGTTGTCTGTGCTTTCAACAACTGTTTCATCAGTTTGAAGCAGGACCATGGATTTTTATCATACAACATGCATTCAATTAATTACTAATGCCAGGCTATCTCTGGAGAATAAAGATATCAATGACAACTAGCCACAATGGCTATGCTCTGCCTCCATGGCCAGAGGCAGCCAAATACCAACAGCTGAAAGCCACAGAAGGGGAGAGTGTGCTTAGGTCCTGCTTGCAACTTCCCATGGGCATCTGGTTGGCCACCGTGAGAACAGGATGCTGGACTAGATGGACCATTGGCCTGATCCAGGAGGCTCTTCTTAGTTCTTATGTTATGAACAACTTCCTGCATTTCATTTCCCTCTGACCTCACTGTTGACATCCTCCGACAAACCGTGTGCATTTAAATCTTCATACATCTGAAGAAGTGGACTGTCTGTAATCCATAAAAGCTTAAGCCGTAATAAATTTGTTAGCCCTTAAGATGCCAGAAGACCCTTTGTTGATCTTATATTCACCTTGAATATTTTCTTCCTGGCGAGTTTCCCTTCAATGTCAATTCATCTTTGTGCCTCTCCACTGCAGGGAGGCTGCAACTTTCAGATCTGCCTGCCTTTCCATTTAACTTTCACTTTTTATTATGGAAATCAAAACCAGGACAAATTAGATACCTCATGATTCTTATTTGTTTTAATATCATGAGAATGTCTGCAATGGACCAAATAGCAGTGGAAAATATTTAAAGCAGCAAGGCTGGAGTTTCTGGAGGGAAAACTTCAAAGGTAGCTTGCAAACAGCAGAAGGAAATAGAAAACAATAATTCGTTACATTTGTGGGGTGTCCTTTTCATGCGGAATTCTGTTGTGAACATTGCATGAAGTAGTGGTATGGGGGGAGTGGAGGGAGGTTGGTTTAGGGCCTAACTTGGATTGTTTTCAAGTGTCCTTTTAAAAGCAGTGGCTAGTTTGGAGACAGAAAACCATGTCTTGCCTTGAAACTGAATTTTGCTCACAATTCCATTAGGCATGTGCAAACCCAATCTCCAATTTTTGCAACCTATATTCACTTTTGTCACATTGTTGCTGAATGATATAGCCTAGGATTTGCAAGCGGCCTAATTTTTATTATTTGCTTTTACTTAGAGCTGGATTTAGGGGAAGGTGAACCAGGCAATCCCCTAGGATTGATGTGGGTAACCTCATGTCTGGGGACCAAATGGAGGCCTCTCCATCTGGCCCTTGGAACTCTTCCCACACCACATCCCTCACTGGCCCTGCTTTGCCCCCCAAGTGTTTTTGTCTGACTTGAATGTGTGCCCTTGTACTCTGATAATGGAGGGGTGTGTGTGCAGAAATTATCCTGCTGCACAACGGTCAATTTTTATATTTGTTTCTCTGCCCACTTTTTCATCTGGCTCTGCCCACCACTGCCACGTGGCTCTTGGAAGGTTGCCCAGAAGGAAATCAGGCCCTTGGGCTGAAAACATCAACCCTCAAGCTGCTGACACCAGGCAGACACTTTCACTGTATACTTTTTGGTGCCTGTTTAGGCAAGCCTATCCAGACACATGGATGTTGATGTGTTTTATTTCTTCTATTTGTTTTGCAAACAAAAGCACTAAAAACACTTTAAAACATCATAAAAACAGACTTTAAGGTACATTAAAACAAAACATGTTTAAAAACATTTTTATAAAGCTTTCAAGACATATTTTTTTAAAACAAGGTTAAAAACATATTGTTTTGTTATTTTTTAAAGGTTTACAAACATATTAAAAAGCAATTCGAGCACAGAGGCAGACTGGGATAAGGTCTCAACTTAAAAGGCTTGTTGACAGAGGAAGGTCTTCAATAGGCACCAAAAAGATAACAGAGATGGCGCCTGTCTAATATTTAAGGGTAGGGAGTTCCGCAGGGTAGGTGCCGCCACACTAAAGGTCCTTTTCCTATGTTGTGCAGAACGGACCTCCTGATAAGATGGAATCTGCAGGAGGCCCTCACCTGCAGAGCACAGCGATCAACTGGGTATATAAGGGGTAAGACGGTCTTTCAGGTATCCTGGTCCCAAGCCATATAGGGCTTTGTACACCAAGACTAGAACCTTAAACTTGGCCCAGTAGCAAAGAGCTTACTGCTGTTTTAATTTTTTCATTGTCCTCTTCTATTTCTTTACAATAACTATTATAATCGTTCTTTTTGTCCCTACGTACTAGTCGCTGTATTATTGCATTTAGGCTTCCCTCCATGTTTCTATCTCCTTTTGCTTTTGGTTTCCTTATCTCTTTAACCATTTTAAGAGTTTCTTCAGTCATCCATTAAGGTCTTCCTCTCTTTTTAACTAGAGGTATTTTCTTTTTGCATTCTTCCCTGATAATGTCTCTGACTCCACTCCATAGTTCTTCTGATTCTCTCTCAACTAAGATTAAAGCCTTAAATCTGTTCTTTATTTGATCTTTATATTCTTCTGGGATATTATTTAAATTGTATTTTGGCATTATGATTGCTTTGTTGTTGTTCTTTAGCTTTACTCTGATTTTTGATATTATCAGTTCATGATCTGTACCACAGTCTGCTCCTGATCGCTTTCGCAGAAAGTATGGAACTTCTCCATCTTCTGCTATCAATTATATAATCAATTTGATTTCTATATTGACCATTTGGTGATATCCATGTGTACAGTCATCTTTTTGGTTGCTCAAAAAATGTGTTTGCAAGAAACAAATTATTGGCTTAACAGAATTCAATAAGTCTTTCTCCTGCTTCATTTCTATCTCCTAAGCCCCATTTTGCCACAGTTTCTAGTTCTTCTCTGTTCCCTACTTTTGCATTCCAGTCCCCCATGATTATCTTGTTTTGATAAGAACATAAGAAGAGCCTGCTGGATCAGGCCAGTGGCCCATCTAGTCCAGCATCCTGTTCTCACAGTGGCCAACCAGGTGCCTGGGGGAAGCCCGCAAGCAGGACCCGAGTGCAAGAACACTCTCCCCTCCTGAGGCTTCCGGCAACTGGTTTTCAGAAGCATGCTGCCTCTGACTAGGGTGGCAGAGCACAGCCATCATGGCTAGTAGCCATTGATAGCCCTGTCCTCCATGAATTGGTCTAATCTTCTTTTAAAGCCGTCCAAGCTGGTGGCCATTACTGCATCTTGTGGGAGCAAATTCCATAGTTTAACTATGCGCTGAGTAAAGAAGTACTTCCTTTTGTCTGTCCTGAATCTTCCAACATTCAGCTTCTTTGAATGTCCACGAGTTCTAGTATTATGAGAGAGGGAGAAGAACTTTTCTCTATCCACTTTCTCAATGCCATGCATAATTTTATACACTTCTATCATGTCTCCTCTGACCCGCCTTTTCTCTAAACTAAAAAGCCCCAAATGCTGCAACCTTTCCTCGTAAGGGAGTCGCTCCATCCCCTTGATCATTCTGCTTGCCCAGAATGGTTTTGATGTGTGATCAATTTCTTCCTGTACTTCTGTGTATAATCTCTCCAATTCCAATTCTTCTATGTTTGCCGTTGGAGCATAGACTTGGATGATGTTATGTTAATAGGTTTCCCATTTAATCTCACTGATATCACTCACTCAGAACTTGTGTTATAGCTCTTAATTGCTTTTGCTACATCACTTCTCACTATTAAAGCAACTCCATTTCTTCTTAATTTCTCATTTCCTGCATAAAATATTTTGTGGTTCCCTGATTGAAAGTGTCCCATTTTAATTCACTCACTCAAAGTATTGTAATGTTGATGCGTTCCATTTCTTGCTTGACAATTTCTAACTTTCCCTGGTTCATGCTTCTCACGTTCCATGTTCCTATTGTGTGCATCGTACAACTCCCGACTCTCCTTTTGCATCTGTGCGCATTAGCCTCTGGACTTCCATATTTGTCCATTGTTCTTCCCCAGTAGCTCATTGAGTGCCATCTGACCTGGGGGTCTCATCTTCCAGCATTCTCGTGTTGCATTTTGGATACTCTCTTCATAGGGTTTTCGTGGTAAGAGGTATTTAGAGGTGGTCTACCATTGCCTTCCTCTGAATTTGGATGCATCTTAGTCTGGTGCCTCAGCTTTGACCATTCTGCCTTGGGTGACCCTGCTAAGAGTCTAGCCTCTAGATTCCTAGACTCCTGACGGCATTGTTCTCAGCTTATTTATTTATTTATTGAACTTTTAGACCGCCCTTTAGCGACAAGCTCTCAGGGCGGTGTACAACAGGACACTCTCAAACCCCTCACCACGTTAAGGCATGCATCCTAGAGGAGGTTGGTCATGTTACAAAACCTAAATGTGTATTTGAATTAGTCCATCCAAAAATATTCCATCCATCGTCATATCCTATTCCTTATACCAGGCAGTGAATACAAAATATAAACATTAGCATGCTTAGTGATGCCAGGTCTCCGGCAAACAGCCGGAGACTCCGGCCCCGCCCCTGCTTTTCTCACCTCCGGCCAGAATTGCCCCCATGTTGTTTAATCTCCGGCTATTGTGGACTCCCAGGAGCGAGGAGCCAGTCATGCAGACGCCAATTTTCCCCTTGCTTCTTCTATCTGCTTTGCCTCCTCTCTCTCTCTCTCTCTCTCTCTCTCTCTCTCTCTCTCTCCTTTGCATGCAGACGTGCACACCTCAGGGGAAGGACTCCATTTGCCTTCCCAAGCACCACCTCTCATTCTCATTCTTCCGTGGCGTGGAGCAAATTGGAGCAAGTAGGAGGTGAGTTGGCTGGCTGGCAAATGCCCCGGCTTTGAGGGTTTTAGGGAGTTCTAGCTGCTCTAGAGCTGATGAGCAGCTGTGGCCGGGGAGCAGTGGCATTCCAAGTGCAGGCAATAAGAGGATGACACATCGGGCGCTGCCTCTTTTCCAGCTCCAGCTCACCCAGGATAGCGTCCCACCTTCCCCCCCTGCATTTAGAGGCATCCTCTCTCCCTGTCCTTGACTTCCCTCCCCTTTCTCCCCTCCCCCTTTGATTTCTTTGTCTGTTTATTTATTTTTATTTTGCGTGAGAAACATTGGTATTTCTCTCCCTCCCCCTTCTCTATCCCCCCTTCCGCTTCTTTCCCTCACTGATCCCAGGGCTCCCTCACCTCTTCTCTTGCATGCTTGGGAGCCTTTTTCTCCCAAGCACCAGCAGCCTGTAGCAGACTCACTCTCTGCTGGGGGTGGAGATACATGGGCTGGTGAAACCAGAAATTGCTGTCCACCCTTTCTTTCTTTCTTTCTTTCTTTCTTTCTTTCTTTCTTTCTTTCTTTCTTTCTTTCTTTCTTTCTTTCTTTCTTTCTTTCTTTCTTTCTTTCTTTCTTTCTTTCTTTCTTTCTTTCTTTCTTTCTTTCTCTGTAAGTGTTCATTTACTCAGAAAAACTTGCTGCAGCCTTGTGCCCCCTTTGGGAACCAACTATGATAGTTACTTCCAAGAAAGCATGTTCTTCCTCCAGGATGAAGACTGCAATCCTAAACACGCTTGGGTGGGAGAAAGCCCACTGAATTTCATGAGGATTGCTTTGGAGTAACTAGGCTTGGGATGAGCTTTAGAGTCGTTTCATCTAAAATGAATTGGGTCAACCAGAAGAAAGACTTCATCTTATTTTTCTGTTCTAAACATCTCAGGGCAGAGACCCGTCTTTTTTGCTTGCTATAAACTGCATTAATTATTATTTATAATAATCTGCAATCGCTAGGGGCATTATCAGGGGAGGTTGAGCCCTGGGTCTTTTCTGCTAGACCCAGATCTGCTACTCCCCACTTTTTAAAAACACATGTTTATTTTTATTTTGCTCATAGGGCAGCAAACTACAGTGCCAGTGAGATCCCAGGCTGCATACACACCGTACATTTAAAGTGTGCGGCTTCCCACAAAGAATTGTGGAAATGTAGTTTACCCCTCACAGCTAAAATTTCAAGCACCCTTAACAAACAACAGTTCCCAGGATTCTTTGGGGAAGGAGAAACATGCTTTAAATATATTGTGTGTACACACACTATTTTAATTTGCCCAGAAGCACTGTATACATTTATGCAGATTGTTGCCCAGAGTTTTTCAAGAACTTAGCAACAAGGGTGTAGTCGTCCAGGGTCTCGGGAAGTCTTAGATGCCTTACTTTTTTGGGAGCAGGGTCTCAGCAGAATCCCTGTGTTTCCAGCATTCTATGAGCCAATCAACATGACAGGGGAGTGTGTTAGCCACTTAGAAGAGTCTTCTAACATGCATCCTTGTCCTTTCCTGCTGATTGGAGCCAATCAGAGTAAAAGGAGGTAAGTCACTGAGCAGACTCTTCTCAGTAGCTAATACACTCCCCTTTCATGCCTATAGGCTCCTAGGGACCTCTGTTGTGGAAGAATGCATTAGCAAGGATCTCATTCTCAACCCAGCAGCAGAAGAGGGAAAGGTGGGAGGGGTGTGGCTGTGACTTTCATGAAGGGACCCTGCACTCCTGAATTTGCCACTGCATTGCTGCTAGCAACACCCTTGGCCATTATACAGCAGACGCAAGTAACAGTCTCCCAGCCCTTTTGGCTAAAGGGTGGGGTATAAATGCCTTAAATAAATAAACACAAAAAGCAGCTACTCAGAGGAAAATTCAGCAGAGGATTAAGGGTTGTTTTCACCACTGCCATCCAATATAATCATCCCCCACTTCTTACTACAAACCAATACATGTCTACTCAGAAGTAAGCTCCATTGGGTTCAATGGTACTTACTCCCAGGTAAGTGTGTATTGGATTGTAGCTTAGTTACAAGCTTTGAACTAACTTCAGCTATTTAATTGTTTACACATGATCAGGTGTGTAGGTGTATAAATTCCTTTAAAATGTTGTGGGTTTGGCTCTGGTAAGTTTACCACTGGCAACCTTATGTTCTTTTATTTCAATTTAAAAAAAAAAGGGGGGGGTGCTGTTTTTTTTTTTAGGCCTTCTGGATGGCTCTGAATTGCAACTCCCCAGGACCAGAGGCATAACTGGAAGTCCTATGGTTCCCTATGCCTGGTGTATTCCTTCCATGTGTCAATTTTTATTTTTTTGTTTTGGTATTGGGGCCCTACTGTTAGCTTCTAGAGGAAACTAAAGCAGCTCACAGCAAGAAATAATGCACATCCAACTCACATTTAAAGTGCATGACTTCCCCCAAAGAATCCTTGGAAGTGTAGTTTCCCCCTCGCAGTTAGAGTTCCCGCCACCCATGACAAACTACAGCATCCATCTGTGCTCCCATCTAACATCTCTGCAACACTAAGCTCCTTTCTTCCTATAATGGCCTGGCCTGAGGGCACGTAAACCCTTCTTGCCAGAAGCAAGTAAGCTAGATTAAATGTTCCCTAAAAGTGTTGAACTATGACTTGGCAGACAAGGGTTTGAATCCTCAGACAGCCATGAAGCTGACTGGGTGACCTTGGACCAGTCACTGCCTCTCAGCCTCAGAGGAAGGCAATAGTAAACCACCTCTGAATACCGCTTACCATGAAAACCCTATTCGGGACCGACGAAGGCAGTCCATTTCCATTTTGCATCCATGCTCCCTAAGCTTGTGAGAAGGAATGACCTTGTCACTTCAGCTGGACTTGGGAACACCCACTTTTAGGTAAGATTTCTATTTTAATTTCCAATCAGAGAATTTTTTTTTAATTGTATGCTCCAAGCAACTGTGGTTGATACTTAATGTATCATGCTTAATGACATAATTAGGGCCCACCCATGACATCACTAGAGCCCACCCCGTGATGTCACTAGAGCCCGCCCCATGACATCACCAGGGCCCGCCCCGTGATGTCACTAGGGCCCACCCCGTGACATTACTAGGGCCCGCCCCCGTTTTCTCAGGTTTTTGGATGGTTCCGACCTGGCAACCCTAAGCATGCTAGATTCCCATTTCATACAGTTTTCAACTCACAGTTTCAACATACAGTTTTCAACTCACATTGAGTTTTCAACTCAATTTGAACTCACAGACTCTGGACTCCCAGCCAGGCTCTCCTCCCCACTGTGCTATACCAGCTTATCTAAATGTCTTAAAATAAATAAATGAATAAAATAAAGGAGCTCCTGTGGGTGGGATAGGTGATGATGAATAGTGTCAATTCCCTAGGCTTTATCAGACCTGAGGACCTTGTGTGGCTGTCCAGATATTGTTGGACTGTGGCTCTCATCAGCCCCAACCAGTATGTCCCATGGTCAAGGAGAATGAGAACTGTAATTCAGCAACATCTGGAGGGCCATGAGTTATGAATCCCTGCTTTAGATGTTGATAATGCAGTTTCAGCCTAAAACTGAGGCCCCATCTGCACTCTACATTTAAAGTAGAATCATACCACTTTAAACAATCATGGCTTCCCCCAAAGAATCCTGGGAACTGTAGTTGGTTATGGGTGCTGAAAGTTATGAGAACTACAATTTCTCGAGTGGCTTAACAATCAACCCCTCTTTCCCCAGAATCCTGGCAATTTTAGCTCTATGAGGGGACTAACCGCTCTCAGCACCCTGACCAAACAGTCTTTGGGGCAGCCTTTCCCAACCAGTGTACCTCCAGATGTTGTTGGACCACAACTCCCATCAGCCTCAGCCAGCATTGCCAATGGTCAGGAAAGATGGGAATTGTGGTCCAACAACATCTGGAGGCACACTGGTTGGGAAAGGCTGCTTTCTTTGGCTGCTGCTTTTATTATTATTATTATTATTATTATTGCATGGATAAATGGGATAAAAAGAATGCATTAAAATTGGGTTAGAATGGGTTAAAGGACTTCTGGTCATTTCTCACAGTATCATTGCTTTCTTTCAGTATTTTGAGTGAAAAGGGAAGGTTTAGCTGAGGGGTTAAAATTTTAAACAAAACCTAGAGCTGTAGTGATAAAAAAAGGAAAACAAGGGCTGGGATGAAATACTGGAAAACTTATTTTTAAGCCTTATCTTTAAGGCTTGTTTGGGGAAGTCTGAGACTGGCAGAACAGTGGCACAAGGGTTGGGATGAAATCTACTCCCTAGTTTGAACTAGCGCATAACTGGTTAAAATGCCAGGGAAGTTTGCCAGGGAAAGGTTTATCAGAGAAGACAGAAGTGCTCATTTTGGAAGGGCTTACTCGCTCAGAATACAATTAAAAGACAAAAAGCAGAAGAAGAAAAGGTAGGAGTGAATATTATTGCATATGATTGCAGGAGGGGTTGAAAATTTAAACAAAAAACCAAAGCTGCAGTAATAAAAAAATACCCTGACATTCCGTGTGTATCTGTTTAATTTTGGCTGCTATATTCGTGATTGTATTTCTGGTGCTTTTTTAATAATAATAATAATAAAAATAAATAAATAAAAAAGAAATATTCTTTTTCCCTCCCCCTAAACTGACAAATACAACAACAATAACAAAACATTTTTCCTTGGAATGAGCAGTCCTTTAGACGCTTTCCCAGGATAATATGACAATTTTTACACACACATGTACATCTCACACAAAACATTCAAATTTCCATTCGCACAGGAAAGGGTTATTAATTCAAAGGTTCCGGGTTTTGTTTTTGTTATTTTTTTTAAAAAACGGATTTTAAGAACAGCAGGCATGGGGGGTTATTACACTCACTGAGCCATAAGGTTGCTGGATCACTGATTTTTAGCACAATTCACAGGCAAAGCAGGAGAGGGAGAGGTTGCAGGGGAAACCACAAAGGTGATAGATACTGTTACTATCCTAGGGCTCATTCAATCATATTCTTCATTCATACACACTCACTTCCCGGGAAACTACTACAAACTTCACAAACCTATACACATATATCCAGGTTCCTCCCAGACTTACTATTTCTGAGGCATCTCAGTCTAAAATACTGAGGAAAAACAACATGAACAACATCCCAAACCCTTTTTTCCAGATTTGAGGCTTCCCAGTCTAATTTTCTGAGGAAAAACAACATACAACATCCCAAACCCCTTTCTAGGTTTGAGGCTTCCCAGACTAAATTGAGGATAACACCATAAATGTCTTCCCACCCCTAGTCTCGAGGCATGTCAATGAAGAACTGAGGTACTTATTAAGCTCAAGCAATCTCAAGATTTACAACATCACTACTATAAACAACAGTTTCCCAAGAATAGTTTCCCCAAAAACAGTTTGCTAAAAGCCTGTATAATTATAATTTAGTATCATGCCAATACAACATGGAAAGACTCTTAAAAAAAATTGGACTCTTACCTCCAGGAGAAAGGGAGTGACTCTGGAAGGGCTGGGGGAAAAGACAGCAAGGAGTTGAGATTTTAAGGTGGATCTCTTACCCTTTTTGTGTGCACTCCCTTGGTCTCTTTTTTCCCTGCTCTGGTCCAGTTTCTCTGCCTTCCGCCCAGTGTCCCAGCAGATCCCACTGCTGACACCAAACTGTTGGAGAATTTTGTTTTTCTCCTGTGGGTTCTTTTGCTGGGGGTCCTTGAATAAACATTTTGAAGACACAGGCTTGCAGCAAAAAGGTAGGCCTTTATTGGATGACAAGTGTACACTTGGTCAGTCTCCCACCTAGTGAGTGGAGGACTGCAACTTGACACTGTTTGCCTGGGGTTTTTATACATTTCAGGACAAAGACTTTAGCATCTACCAATCAGGATTTAACACGTCAGAATGACATAGACATGATAGTATTACACAGGCATTTTGCATAGGCATTGCATAGGTACTGTACTTCTCTGCATCGTGTTCTAATGAATTTGGCAGTGTTCAGTACTTCACATGAAAGTACAGGCGGGCCCCGCCATAAAGTGGAAATCACCATAAAGCGGAACTCCATTGAGTATAATAGGGCGCTTCGCGCGAAAATGCAACAAAATGCAGCAAAATCGGCTTTAAAACGGGGAATGAAAGCTACCACATTAGCGGAACACCGGGAAGCAAAGCACCGGGAAGCGGGGCCCTAATGTACATTTTCACAGTGAGCTAAGCATCTTAGCAATTCTGCAAGTCTTTCTACGTCTTAGAGGCACCGAGATATTCAGCACAGTGTTATCAATTGTTTTGAGTACAAGTAGTTCCAAACAACCAGCATAGTCAGGGAGACAGCTGTAAGAAGAAAAATATCTGGCTTCCTACTAAAACTGTTAAAATGTTATGAACCTTTATAGCTTTATAAAAGAATATATTTTGCTTATTATTTATGTATATTGAATTCCCCATTAGCTATACATGTATGCATATATAAAATTCCCCATCAATACTGCTTTAAACGTATAGTGCAGATAGGGCTTCAACTGCAGAAACTCACTGCAGTCTAAGATAATCTTGCAATGATGATGAGCTTCCATTTGGTGTAAAAAGCACCTGATTGCAATTTCTAAAAGTGAGCACACTTTGGGCTTGTGTGTGATGTAGTGAAAATACTTACATATGGGAGTCCCACAGGAGCTGTCATTCATTAGTGCTTAAAACAGATGCTTCATTGAACAACAAATTTAATTAAATGTAAACCTGTTGTGCTTGAACAAAAGATATTTTATGCATTTTCTCTTTTTTTTCCTGTAGAGTGAGCATAAAGTTAAATACCCTGGAACAATTAGCCTGAGTTGCTATGTGTTCTGTATCTTAATCAAAGAGGAAGTCAGTGTTGTAATTGTTTTTCCAAAGACAAATTAGTTTAAAGAGCTAATCAGCATAAGCATCACAACAAAAGCTGAAGTTCCTTGTGTCTGCATGACAACTGCATAGAAAAGTGTATGAAATGTGTTCCTGTACATGGCCTGATACTGCTTCAACGTGGGGAGGCAGGACTGTGCTGCGAACTGATGGCATCCCACATATAGATGGAGTTCCACAAACCAAATGCACACTCAAGGCGACAAGCTGTCTAGGCTCTAAGCAAACCAATGAAGGGCAGCTTGTCTTCTAGGTTCAAAGGTGCATTTAAAAGAGTGACTAATCAGAGAGGCAAAGCTGTTCAGATGACACAGCTTCAGTCAGTGAGCTTTCGAGGCGTCAGCTTAACTTCTGTCTCTCACAGCAGAGAAGATAGCAGACAGGCAACCTGCTTGCTTTACAGGCTTCCATTGCTTCCAGCCACCCCTAGATTTCTGCTGTAATACTAAGGCAGGGGCAGGAAGCCCTTTTTAGCCCTAGAGACACATCCCTTGCTGGGCAACCCACTGAGGGCAACATGCCAGTAGTTGGTGGGGCCAGCGGCAAAAGTGTGAAGCAACTTCCCATCTTAGGGCACTGGATCAGTGGCAGAGCATCTGCTTTCCACACCAGCAGACATGGAGGGCCTGCCTCGGCAGCTGCCACTATTTACTTTCTCTTTTGTTGTGAAGTCCAGAGGCTACTGCAGAGCTCTGCAGCCTGGCAAGGGGCTGGGGGCTCAAGTGCTGCGGCTATGGGGCAGCCAGAAAAATGCTGCTCCCAGCACAAGGGTGTTAAGTGGTATGGCTGCAGCTGGTGGGGGTTCTCATTCCAGGAGTGCAGTGAGGGCTTGTTGGGGAGATACACTTGTTCCACCCGTGTTCTATTGCTCTCTAAGCCATATCCCTTTATGCCAGTAGCGGCTGGTGGTCCAATGTCAGTGGGGCAGTGAACCCACTCTAGGTTTTAGTCCAGTGGTTCCCAATCTGGGGGGTGCAAAGTAATCGGGGGGGGGGCGGACAGTAAAGAAATGATTTATTTATTTATTTATTTATTTATTTATTTATTTATTTTTAAAAGTCTTCCCTCCCTGGATGCTGTCTGCTCCCAACTGCTGCTGCAGATGACACCTCCCCCTTGCCCCAAACAAGAGGGGAGGACTTTTGTTGAAGCACCAGAGCATTTTTCAGGTGTGCCAAGGGCAGGCAACTGCCTATAAAACATGTGGTGGAGGCTGAGGGTGGAGCTACCAGGAAGAAGAGTGGATTAGTATCAGCGACTCCCATCTCCTCGCACTGCCACTGCTGACAACGCCCTTGCTCAGAATGAGAGGAGAAGGCTTTTCATGAAGCAAAAAGAAGCAAGGCTGCAAGGAAAGGCTGCTTTCCCCCTTCCTTTCTGGCAGCCAGCCTGCCTGCATTTGTCGGCTCCTGCTTTGCTGCCACCTCCTTTTAAAAATCATTCTTATTTGCGAGGCTGCCCAGATCTCGCCTTCAGCCCAGACAGAGCCAAGGAGCAGTGAGGAAGTGCAGGACTTGTTCACCCCCCCCATCTCTGAGGCTGTGTCTGTGTTAGCATCCCTCCTTTTTTCCACCTACACTCCACCTCCCCAATCTCTCTCTCCAAGACGCTGTGGCAGTTGAGAGCTTCCCCCTTCCCACGTGCCCAAATGCATGCATGCCTGCTTGCATGCTTGCAGGAGGAGCAGGTGTGTTTGTGTGTGTGTATGCATGCCCTGATCTGTCTTCTGCTCCACTTTCATTCTTCAAGTGCTAACCAAGCCATCAGGTCTGATGATCATCCCAAGGCCTAAAAGTACTGACTCCCCTCCTCAATCTGTGCACCTTGTTGTATGCAGTGCACAATCAAGCATCCCCATCATCACCAACACACTGCTGCTTCTTGATTACTAATTTTTTAAAGAAAGAAAAAAAGCTCAGCAGGGTGGCTGAGGCTGGGATCCTGGTATTCATTAGTGTAGTGGCAAATTCAGAAGTACAGGGTCCCTTTATGTTGATCACAGCCATGCCTCTCCCTGCATTTTTGCTGTGGGGTTGAGAATGAGGTCCTTGTTAATGACTAGGAACCAATCAGCATGAAAGAGGAGAGTGTTAGCACTGAGAAGAGTCTTCTCAGTGGCTGATTTGCCTCCTTTCACTTGGATTGGCTCCAATCAAAAGGAAAGAAGCATGTTAGAAGACTCCTCTGAGTGGCTAACATACTCCCTTTCATGCTGATTGACTTGTAGGATGCTGGAGACATTGGGACCCTGCTCCCCAAAACGTAAAGGGTCTAAGAGCCCCCGAGACCCCACACAACTACATCCCTGCTGGTATTGCAGCAGAAATGTATTTATATATTTATTTATTTATTACTGCATTTATATCCCACCTTTCCTTCAAGTTGTTCAAGGTGGTGCACATGGTTCCCCTCTTTTCCATTTTATCCTTACACCAATCCTGTGAGATAGGTCAGGCTGAGAGACTGTGTTTGGTCCAAGGTCACCCAGTGGGCTTCATGGCTGGGTGGGGATTTGAACCTGGTTCAACACTGCATCCCACACTGTAACCTACTGGTGATGGGAAACAGAACTGTACATCTTCAGACTGTGGGGAGGGGAGGGGACACCAATTTGGTTGGATCTTTGCATTAAGAAAAGAAAGCAACACCTCCCTGTATGCAGGGAGCTTTTAACGGAAAGGGATATTTGGAGATATGATTTTGCCACACAGCATTTTTTTTTCAATTAACAGAGACTAAAATTACAATTAGCATGGGGGGGGTCATGAAAATTTTTGAGGTTACAAAGGGAGTCCCGTACTCATAAAGGTTGGGAACCACTGTTTTAGTCCAAACTTTCAAGGAGCTATCCAAGGTGCTGAAAGGCCATTGAGAATTGGACTAAAACCCGGAGCATATTACACTGCCTCACTGACGCTGGAGTCACCAGCCTTCACTGCTTTATGCTTTCTGACACTGACTATATGGCAATCACTATGTTCTACCTCCACTGTCAGATGTAGTTAATCTCTGAATACCAGTTGTTGGGAACTGCAGTGGAGAGAGAGCTATTGCACTCAGGTTCTGCTTGCAGCTCCCCATAGACATCTACATGGCCACTGTGAGAAGAGGATGCCAGACTAGATGGGCTGTTGATGTGATCCAGTAAGGCTCTTATGTTCTTAGCAAGCACTGCCCAGACAATGTTCATCTTCCTGAATTGCTTTTCAGCATAAACTGCCTTATACTGAGTCAGATTAGAGTCAGTATTGTCTGCACTGACTGGCAGAGGCTCTCCAGAGTTTGAGACCAGAGTCAATCCCAACCCTACGTAGAGATGCTGGAGATTGAACCTGGGACATTCTTATGGGAACCCACAAACAGGACACTCTCCCCATTTTTCACCCAGTGGTGGAAAAAAAAACAGACCCTGACCAGGCAGTTATTCCAACCTTTATCTCTGGAATGTAGGAAGTAGACCCAGTCTTGCAAAATGCGTGCAAGGTAGAAAGTGCTGCTCCCAATATATAACTGAAAAAGAAGGTTCATATTTGTAGGCTGTGGCCTCTGGCTTTTGCAACCTAATAAATCTGATACCATCTGACTCTATTTTAATAAGTGTATTAATGAATGGTGGAAACACTTTTACAGAAGGCTCTGATTGTTAATAACTGAAATATGAAGATAAGAAGAAATGGTGTCATGCCATGATAATAAATGAATAGTTAACTCTCAAAGCAGGAGCCTGAATTATCTCTCTTTCTTTCCAGATCTTAAATGCTATCTGATTTCATAGATACATATTATAAGAGAACTTGGGACTGCCTCACCCTTTTGAAAGCATCCCCATATAAAGTTTTCTTCCACCTTCCACCCATAACATGAAATACATTTTGTTCTGATTTGTTAAAATGTTATTACACTGGGCATTCCTTCACATCATTGGCTATAGCTGAGCAGTTCAGAATGTGTGTGTGTGGTGGTGGGGCAAGTTGATTATGTTATGGGGAAGGGGAGTAGCTCAATGGTAGAGCAACTGCCTTGCATCAGACAGTCACAGGTTCAATTCCTGTCATCTCCAGGTAGAGCTAGGAAATACTCCTGCCTCAAACCCTGGAATGCTGCTTCCAGTCAGTGTAAACAATACTGAGCTGGAGGGACCCAATGGTCTGACTTGGACACTTCCTATGATCCTATGGAGGGGGGAAATTCATGATTGCAAGGTTGCCATTGTTAGTGACAGCCATGTTTTTCTTGTAACCCAGGAGTGGAGAGCCATTTTCAGTCCAAGGATTGCATTCCCTTATAGGCAACCTTCTAGGAGTTGCATGCCGGTGGTGGATGGGTCCAGAGGCAAAAAGTAGGTGTGGCAATGGATATGACTCTGTACAGTAGGCTATATTCCAGCCAGCAAAAGTCAGAGATCAATGCAGGCAGGCAAGCAAGAGGAATTCAAGGCACTTGAGCAGAATATGGATCAGAGCCAATGAAGGGTGTAGCCTCAGTAGAAGGGATGTGGCATGGAGAGCAGGTGTAGTCTGGGAGAGTTCCGAGGACTGGATAGAGAGTCCTAGAGGGCCTGAGATTCCCTAAAACTGATGTAAGGAGTAGTTTCACCCAGTTCTCCCAGGATACAGATAAATTTGGTTATAAGTCTCTCCAGTAAGAATACATTGACATATATATATACTACAATGTATCTTTGCCTAAGGATGTCATCACACAGCAATTTGGTTGGCTGACAACAGGTGGCATTGCAAACTACAATGTGACAACAGACTTCTGAGAGCTGCTGGAAGATGGAGGCGGGCAGGCAGGTATAAAGAGAAGGGGGTTGGCTATGGCAACCTGTAAAGGGAGGGGGTTGGCTATGGTGACCTATAAAGAGGGGGAAAGACCTGTAAAGGGAGGGGTGGCTTTGGTGACCTGCAAAAGAAGGGGGTGATTTTGGTGAACTGTAAAGGGAGGGGGTTTGGCTTTGACAAGTGGTAAAGGGAGGGGTGGATAGGGTTGGTGAGCAAAGCGATCAGGGTACAGCCCTCTCTGTGTGTGTGCGCACGTGTGCGTGTGTTAAAAGTAGCAATCAATGGCCCTTCAAGACTAATGGAATCAAGGAGATCCTTCAAGGCACTGAGCTCACAGGGCTAAATTATACTCTCAAAAATCTTGAGAGGGATAAAAGGTTTGCACTGGAGCAAGCATGTTGACAGGTGCTGTTGCCAGACATGTGATGTCTTAGCAAAGTTGCTGAAAAAATATGCCGCTACACTGATGTGGACTGTCGCTGCTCTTTTTTTATCTAGCTGCATCATTACAAGGATGTTCCATGTAGAAGATTTTAGAGCTAGGTGGGCAGAAGGTAGACTGGACTGTGTTAGTAGATGTGCATGAGTTTCTGACTCCCAATTGTTTTACGGTGACAGCAACAGAATGACTTATTGTCACCTTAATTAGGTTTTGAAAATGGATAAATCTATTCAGGAGTGGACTATGTGTGAATGGTATATGAGCTCAGTTCAGATCTGGTACTGAAAACAAACTCCCAAGATCAGAGTCTGCTCAAAGACACCTAGCAATATGTCTTTTGCACCTGGCTCTTACTGATAGATCTTGGGGTTCAGTAAAACACAAAATAGATTCAACAAGCCCAAAGTCTGTCCATTCCTGTTTTAGAGTGCATGAACTAGCTTTAGAGGGCTGAAAGATTTGCAACAAATGAATCCAGAAAGAATGGTGAAATAGCAGAATTAACACACCATAAACATACACATAAATTTACACACACATGTTCCTAATTATTGTTGGGTGTGGGCAGTGGTGTAGTCATCTTAGATCCCTTACATTTATGGGAGCAGGGTCCCTGTGTCTCCAGCATCCTATGAACCAATCAGCATGAAAGGTGAGTGTGTTAGCCACTGGGAAGAGCCTTCTAACATGCTTCCTTGTCCTTTCCTGCTGATTGGAGTCAATTGGAGTGAAAGGAAGTGAGTCAGCCACTGAGACGACTCTTTTCAGTAGCTAACACTCTCCTCTTTCATGCTTATTGGCTCCAAGGGACATCTGTCTTCACAGTGGAAGATATAGGGCAGATCCCCGAACCTGAACTAACATTTGCAGGAAGGGATTCTGAGGAACTGAGACAAATAGTGGTAACGAGGGAGGAAGTTCTAGGCTTAATCAACAATATAAAAACTGACAAATCACTGGGCCTGGATGGCATCCACCCAAGAGTTCTCAAAGAACTCAAAGGTGAAATTGCTGATCTGCTAACTAAAATATGTAGCTTGTCCCTCGGGTCCTCATCCGTGCCTGGGGACTGGAAAGTGGCAAATGTAACGCCAATCTTCAAAAAGGGATCCAGAGGGGATCCCGGAAATTACAGGCCAGTTAGCTTAACTTCTGTCCCTGGAAAACTGGTAGAAAGTATTATTAAAACTAGATTAACTAAGCACATAGAAGAACAAGCTTTACTGAAGCAGAGCCAGCATGGCTTCTGCAAGGGAAAGTCCTGTCTCAGTAACCTATTAGAATTCTTTGAGAGTGTCAACAAGCATATAGATAGAGGTGATCCAGTGGACATAGTGTACTTAGACTTTCAAAAAGCATTTGACAAGGTACCTCACCAAAGACTTCTGAGGAAGCTTAGCAGTCATAGAATAAGAGGAGAGGTCCTCTTGTGGATAAGGAATTGGTTAAGAAGCAGAAAGCAGAGAGTAGGAATAAATGGACAGTTCTCCCAATGGAGGGCTGTAGAAAGTGGAGTCCCTCAAGGATCGGTATTGGGACCTGTACTTTTCAACTTGTTCATTAATGACCTAGAATTAGGAGTGAGCAGTGAAGTGGCCAAGTTTGCTGACGACACTAAATTGTTCAGGGTTGTTAAAACAAAAAGGGATTGCGAAGAGCTCCAAAAAGACCTCTCCAAACTGAGTGAATGGGCAGAAAAATGGCAAATGCAATTCAATATAAACAAGTGTAAAATTATGCATATTGGAGCAAAAAATCTTAATTTCACATATACGCTCATGGGGTCTGAACTGGCGGTGACCGACCAGGAGAGAGACCTTGGGGTTGTAGTGGACAGCACGATGAAAATGTTGACCCAGTGTGTGGCAGCTGTGAAAAAGGCAAATTCCATGCTAGCGATAATTAGGAAAGGTATTGAAAATAAAACAGCCGATATCATAATGCCATTGTATAAACCTATGGTGCGGCCGCATTTGGAATACTGTGTACAGTTCTGGTCACCTCATCTCAAAAAGGATATTATAGACTTGGAAAAGGTTCAGAAGAGGGCAACCAGAATGATCAAGGGGATAGAGCAACTCCCTTACGAGGAAAGGTTGCAGCATTTGGGGCTTTTTAGTTTAGAGAAAAGGCGGGTCAGAGGAGGCATGATAAAAGTGTATAAAATTATGCATGGCACTGAGAAAGTGGATAGAGAAAATTTCTTCTCCCTCTCTGATAATACTAGAACTCGTGGACATTCAAAGAAGCTAAATGTTGGAAGATTCAGGACAGACAAAAGGAAGTACTTCTTTACTCAGCGCATAGTCAAACTATGGAATTTGCTCCCACAAGATGCAGTAATAGCCACCAGCTTGGATGGCTTTAAAAGAAGATTAGACAAATTCATGGAAGATAGGGCTATCAATGGCTACTAGCTATGATGGCTGTGCTCTGCCACCCTAGTCAGAGGCAGCATGCTTCTGAAAACCAGTTGCCGGAAGCCTCAGGAGGGGAGAGTGTTCTTGCACTCGGGACCTGCTTGCGGGCTTCCCCGAGGCACCTGGTTGGCCACTGTGAGAACAGGATGCTGGACTAGATGGGCCACTGGCCTGATCCAGCAGGCTCTTCTTATGTTCTTATGTTCTTATCTGTTATTGTGGGAGAAGGCATTAACAAGGATCTCATTGTCAACCCAGTAGCAAAAAAAGTGGGAGGGGCGTGGCTGTGACTATCATGAAGGGACCCTGCACTTCTAAATTTGCCACTGCACTGCTGGCCGAGGGATCCTATTGATTTCAAAAATCAAGAGTTAGGTTTTTGATCTGTAAGGCTGTAGTTGCTAGCTATTACCATTACATCCATTTGTTGTTACATGGCTACAAAATAGCTTTCTAACAATAGTTACAGTCTGCAGAAGAAGAAGCAACATTTCCATTTATTGTAGGCGGTGTCAAAATATTCACACTGCAGAGATAATTACCCTTTCCTACCTGTAATTACTGTCTTTAATTTTCTGATTCAACATGCTGCTTTTAGGCTATATGGCATCCCATGGCGCCATGCAACATGTCTGTGTTTAAAGTACTGTAGCCTAGGAGGCCATAAACGCTAAAAGGTCTGCCTGATATGAGAACCCCAGGTGCTTCATTACCCTTTTGTTAAAAAGCAAAACTGCCAAGTATTAGCTGGTACTTTTTGTGGATTAATAGGTTTCCATCATTAATAATTTCTAGAACACCTTAAATGTGCAGATGCCTTAAGGTCCCCACCTTATTTATCTCTATAGCAACATGGTGAGGTAGGTCACTGTTGCTCCCGTTTTACAGATAAGAAAGTGAAGACTGAAACAGAACAGAGTTCCTAGATGTCCTGTAGTGTAAACCATTCATCTTCCCTTATTCCAGAATGTCATGGCTATAGAATTACAGAATCAGAAGCATCCATAAGCTCACCTATGGGGCAGGCCTGTCCATTCATCCACAGCACACATACACAGCCTGCACTGGGTTAGCCAAGGATGTGTTCTTCAGATGTTGTTGGACTACAGCTCCCATCATCATCATCATCATCATCTTAAATTTATTTATACCCGCCTTTCGGCCAAAGGCCCTCAAGACGGCTTACAAAGAAAAATAAACACAAATATAAAAATACATCAATGAAAGCAATACAATTTACAAAAATTAAACTAAATAACAAATAACATTATTAAGGGGAAAAAGTGTCCAGGAAAGAAACTCAGAATAAATTACATACATCCACTGCTGCCCTGCTTTGGAACTGAGATGGGTACGGGTTTCCCCGGGCATGACACTTTCAGCCGGGCGGGAGAAATAGGAACAGAGGCAAACAGAGGCAAACATAGCGCTCCATCCAGCTTCTTTGATGCCAGGAGCACGGAGAAAAGGACGGAGAGTCCGCGGGCTAGGGCAGGGCATGACCATCTTCCCACATGAGGGCAAAAGAAGCGAGGTGTCCTTACCGCAAGTTTCATCATTGGGGGTGCAGGCGGGGTGGAATCATCCCTGACCATTGACCTTGCTGGCTGAGGCCAATGAAAGTTGGTGTCCAACAACATCTGAAGTGCACCATGTTGGTTATACCTGGCCTACACATCTGGAGACACAAGTAGGTTCCTACTGGGAGGAAGAGTGGGATATAAATAAATAAATAAATTCATTAAAAGTGTTCCACAGGTTCTCCATAGAAAAGATGTCTGCAATCCTCAGGATAACAGGAGATGGCTTTTATTGCTGAGACCACTGAAATTTGGAACAGGAAATCCTACCACGTACCTATATCTGAAGGCAGATTTGCACACTGTACAGAAGTGGTGAAGTGGGGAGTTGAGCTGCTAGGGGTGCTATTTAGCCGCTCAGTGGATGGGAAAAGGGAAGAAGGGTAAACCAAGACTGGAACGTTTCCCCTCATTATTAACATTTAGGCAGAATTTTAAACAGGGTAAACAGGAATTTGACCGATGAAAGAAATTGTGGACATATTTGATTGTTTAATTAAAAAAAAAAACCTTTGCATTGTTTTTACTGTTTTGTTTACTACCCTGAGGAGGAAGAGTGGGATAAAACCCCCACAAAATAAAAGTAATAACAAACACACTAGGGGTAGCCAACCTGGTGCTCTCCAGACATTTTGGAGTCCTCTGGCCATTGGCTATGCTGGCTGGGGCTGATGGGAGTTGGAGTCCAGCAACATCTGGAAGGTAACATGTTGGATGTCCCTGGTCTATACCATTCTTCCCAAGGGATAATGATATTGCAGTCATGGCTGCCCAGCATCCTGTTCTAACAATGGCCAACCAGATGCCTATGGGAAGCCCACAAGCAGGACCTGAGTGCAACAGCACTCTCCCATCTTGTGATTCCCAGCAACTGGGATTCAAAGGTATACTGCCTCTGACAATGGAGGGTGCACATAGCCATTATGGCTAATAGCCAGTGATAGTCTTATCCTCCATGAATTTGTAGCTTTGAACGAATATGTAGGTTTCTGAATTGTATGATACTTGAAAGTCAGTTAAGCACATGTGCAGATGTGGCACTTATAATTAGCTACCAAATGTGCCACAGCAAAACGGGATGACCTCCCCTCACCTAATGATTTGGAAGCTTACAAAGGGTTTTTTAAATTAAATTATCAGTTTGACAACACATTCTGGCATCCATTGGTTTCAATTACACTTAATGAAATCAGTTTCTTCACATTAATGAAGGCCACTGCTTTAACACTAATTCATTTGTGCATTCTAAAGGTCATGTACACAGTGAAGAGGAAGTTAAGGTTATGGTAATCCTACACTCACTTACATGGGAGCAAGTCCCATAGAACCTGGTTGTGGACAAACAGGGACAAATCTGGGCTGCACGTTGCATTTAAATTTAAATAAATGGATCTTACTACACTGGAGCACTCAGTCCTGTTAGGGCTGGTCCTATAATTAGTCAGAGTGAAGTGGCCAGTTGGGTACTTATGGGGACAGGCAGTCCTTTAAGTACTCTGTTCAAGCCTTGAAATGTTTCAAAGGTCAAAAACAGCAGTTTGAATTTAGCCTGGAACTGGACTACAAGTCATTGCAGGTGGCATAGTACAGGTATAATGTGATGCTAATGCCTAGTTAGTAAACTAGTAGGTGCATCCTGCACTAACTACAGTTTCTATACACTCTTCAAAAGCAGTCCCATGCATAACACATAACAGTGGTCTAACCTAGAAGTAAATAGAACATGGATATTATGATTATGGTTGACCCGCTCTTCACCCAAAGGTCCCAGGGTGGGTTACAACAATTTTAAAATAAAGCATTAAAAACAATTAAAAACAATCTAAAATCATAAAATCATGTGGACACTGGGTCCTAAAAATAAACATCACAGGTGTCAAAGGCCAGGGCAGAGGTGCAGATAGCTGAAGTAAGGCTTTCTCCATCCACACAGGGTCATGGCTGACAATTTGTAGGTTCCTTTGCAGAAGCCAAACATGTAAAGAAGTGATACACATTTGTAATGAGGCTATAACCATCATATTATTAGCCAATTGCAATAGCTGGGGCCTCTGTCTGGACTGTTAGTGTGTATGTGTGTGCATGGTGTGTATGTGTGTGGGGATCTCTAGTTTTTTTAAAAAGGAAAAAAAGCCAAAAATGTTTCCCGGATGAGAATAAGGATTGTGTGATCGTCAGGCCATCTCTCAGTAGCCCATCTCCAAAGATTCTCAACTTCTTATTAAATATCTTCCCTTCCAGCTCATGCTGATTGCTTCACTGGTGTGTAATGAAATTCAAGATGTGGTTTCAGAGCCTTACAGCCCGAAGTGAATTTGGTTGTACAAGAAAAGGTTTATGATGAGGAAGAAAAGGAAATGAACAAAGAAAATTATCTCTCAGTAGGAGGGCGTTTTAATTGACTTATATAAGAAGAACAAAGGAAAGGCAAGAGTCCTCTTTATTGCAAGATAAACAGTGCACAATATATTTGCCTTTAATCTGTATTTATAACACACATTTATGGTAATGATTGTCCCTGCTCTTCTATCTTTGGCACAACAGAAGCACTTGTCTCTTTTCTCCTTTTACATTGCACTAGGTGATGCTGTGATAATTGTCTGGGAGTGCCTTTGCTTTCTTGAAAACATGAAAGTGGTAGAAGCATGTGAAGTAGGCACTAGGCACAATGTACAAAGGCCTAGGTGGTCCTTTTCTCTGCACCCCTGCAGAAACTTGCTGGAGGAAGGAGCAGCTTACATGATCTGTGCTTCACATCAGCACTGTCTCTGCAAATGGCCAGAGAGTGCGATTTCGGCTGCAAATTAAGGTGAAGTAAGGCAGGAGGGGACGACTTCAGGCTTGATGGATCTACTTTATTTTTTTACTTGAACTTCAAGGTCCACCAGCAAGAGCCAAATGCAAAATGATGTTGATTTATAATTAAGTACCAGGGTGCCTTTGCAGATATGCTCAGCCCAGAAATTTGTTCTCAGGACCAGAACTGATCCCAGGATCCTTTCACACACAAATCCACTCCTGGTTTTCCCTCAAGCTTTCTTTGCTTCAGTAATCTGATCAGGAGTCAAAAATTGTTGCTGATCTACTTCAAATCACCCTAAGATCTACCTCCATGGCTGAAGGCAGTATGCTTCTGAATATCACTATCTGGAAACCACAAGAGGGAAGAGTGATCTTGTGCCCAGGTCCTGCCTGTAGCATCTGGTTGATCACTGTGAGAACAGGATCCTGGACTAGATGGGCCACTGGCCTGATCCAGCAGGCTCTTCTTATGTTCTTACTAGTAGACCCCCATCTACCTTCTGCCCAGCCCTGACATAAGGGTCCAGCGGGTTTCACCTGGTGCCATGACCCTGAGGAGATAGAGGATGGGGAAGGAATCATACCTTGAAAGAACTCCTGAAATACTCAACTTGCCACAAACTCTTGCTCAAATAGGTAGTAGACCTGACCCCCTCATATGATTCCAAAGGTCTTCCTCAGAACCCTCCACAGTATGGGGGAGGGCACCCCATCATTAGCACCCTACAGTCAGGAACAGTCAAGTACCCCTGTCCCACTGCACCAACACCTGAGGAACAGTGGTCATCCTATTTAAGTTGCAACAACTTTCCTTGGGAGAGGGAGGATCTGGATACAACATCTGGATGCAAGATTATGAAAGTCCACAGTTGGTTGCAGACCTCTGAATAACATCTCTATCTTGCTGCTTTACATAAGGCCTCTGGGCCATACTAGTTGTCTACTAAATTCATAGCAGTCGGCTACCTATCTTGTTTTTCCTTAATTAGTTACAGGCGTGGGGTAGCCCGATTCTTACTGTGAAGGCATTGTACAAAGAGTTGTGCTTGGAATGAACTAGTTCAGTTGAATGAAGTTCACTGAACAAGTTCAAAAATCTCTGAACTACACCTGAAAGTAGTTCCTATAATTTGCTGTGTGAACTAAAGGGGAATTCATCTTAGGGTAGAAATTTGAACATTGATAGCTACCATCAGCAGAAAGCACAGACTCTTAGCTTTCATTTTTATTTTAAAAAAGTAAGCCAATCAGACATCTATAGAGAAAGTTAGAAAGCAAAATGTGGAGGGAATGTTCTAAATTTTATTAGGCAGATATGGAGGTGCTGCTCTTCCTAAGGACACTTAGTCACTTAATCACTCTTGCTAAGAATCTGAAGGAAAGAATGTGAGGCATTTCCCTTTGTCTTCCCTGCTGAAGAGATTCATTCTCTTCCGACAAGAGCAGCTTGCAGCAAGACATAAAGGTGCAAGAAGAAAGTGATGCCTTGTGCCTTTAGCAGCTGTGTGGCTGACACAAACTATTTTACTTTATCTTATTGTATTTTCTATTGTTGTGTTTGAATATGAAAACTAATAAAAATTATTTTTGTAAAAAATGCAGCAGATTCAGAACAATGCAGACAGCCAGTGTGGCAAAGTGGTTGGAGTGTTAGACTATGACCTGGGAAACCAGGGTTCAAATCTGCACTTGTATGGGAAATCGAACCGGAAGATTGGCAAGGAGACAGAATGACCTGTGAAAATTGTTCCTTCATGTCTGGCTTTTTGACTCTCGAGTCTGAGAATTTAGCAGCCAGGCCCATTAGGCAATTACAAGTTTTTGAGGCTTAATTGGCTATTTTCTCAAAGAGATTGTAAGCTTGTTAGCTTAATTAGCTATTTTATTTAAAGTAGCTATATACACAGGATGGTACAACCCTGAAGTTTGGGAGAAGTCCTTATCTGTTTAGGGTGGATGGTTAATGTTCCTGGTTCATCTGTGAAAATTCATAAACATTGATAAGGGTTGGGAACATGACCTTCACGCCAGTTGCAATTTATTAAGTTAGTATAAACTTCAAAAAGGGTGCTTAATTAACAATGATAAGACCAAGGACATGATCAACACAACAGTTGTGATTAATGAAGTTGTGGTTGGGAATGAGCACACAGTCTTTGGGGCTTTTAGCTATATAAGTCCCCAAGAGTTTTTCTCAAGTGAACTTTGACACAGACCTGGACTGGAAAGGTGCTGCATAATGGCCATCAGCTGGGGTCTCTCGTTGTTGTTCCTTTGGAGTTCCCAACAAGTGAATGGAGAAAGTAAGCTCAGTAGATTTTGCTGTCTGTATCCTGTTGCCGGCTACTGAATAAAATCGTTGACTTCCCCTTACCTGCATGTTTATTGCTTCTGAATCCAGAAGAACCCTTGCCAGTTGGCAAGACACAACTCAGCCATGAAGCTCACTGGGTGACCTTGGGCCAGTCACTGCCTCTCAGCCTAACCTACCTCACGGGATTGTCATGAGGACATAATGGAGAGGGAAAGAACTATGTATGCCACCTTGAGCTCCTTGGAGGAAATGTGGGCTATAAATGTAATAATAAATAAATAAAATAGATCCCAAGATTCCCATAGTATTCACTGTGCCCCTCTCTAGTGAATATAACATTTCAACCCAGCTATAAAATTTCTGAAAAGCTAATGTGAATAATTTTGGATCTAAGACCAGGGTTCAACAATACATTTGCCATGCTGCCATCTATCCCAGAATCATCTTCCTTTTAGGGTCCATACTGGGGCTTCCATGCATGGATCTATCCCCTTCCCGTCTGCCATTTTCCGATAGGAACATAGGAAGCTGCCATATACTGAATCAGACCATTGGTCCATCTAGCTCAGTGCTGTCTACTTTGACTGGCAGCAGCTTTCCGGGGTTTTCAGACAGGGAGTCTTTCCCTGCCCTACCTGGAGAATCTGGGAATTGGAACTGGCAGCTTCTTTATGCAAAGCAGATGGTCTTCAGCTGAGATGGTCCTTCTTCACAGGGATTTCTCCACTGAATATCCCCCCCCCAGATGCAGCAAATGACCCCTTTGTGGGCAAATAGCAGCATTGGGGATGATTTGCATATTTGTATGTTTGTGAAGGAAATTTTTCTAACACTAAATTTCTGTCCAAAAGCACCATACTATACTAATTTATCTGTGACAAAGTCCCATTAAACTAATTGGGGCTTACTTCTGAATAGACATGTAATGGGCTGCATTGCATGGCAAAGTATGAATAACTTAATTACATATTCTTCCCCACTTTACTCTTGTTTCCATCCCCTTCCACTTCTTCTGTTGTTCCCCTTGTGGCCTGTTTCCAGATTGTAAGCACCTTGGGGCAGAGATTTGTCCTCTCATTCCTTGCAAGGTGCCATGCACATGGATGGCACCATTTAACTAAATAATATATGTAAATAAATGAGAATATTCACAAAATTCAAGAGGATGTAACAACAGCCAGAATATGAAAAGGTATAGGTTGATCCACAGCACCTTTTTGCCAGGATATATCCCAAGAAATATGTCCTGGAAAAGGAACTGTTATGGATAGTGGTGTTCTAGCTATTGTTTCCTCTTCTTGAATCATGAGGTCTTTAAATACAGAAGTCAAGACCTTTTTATTAAAGCAGTAATACATCACTGGTGTTCTCAGCAATAAAAAAGAGGAATAATTTCTGACTAACACTGCATACTCCAAATAGCATGGTTGACATAAGCACAATCAGGTAATTCAGTGCAATTTATTCTCTTTCTGCCCAGCTGTCTCATATCTGTTTCTTTAGTGATACACTTGCTAAATTATATGTGGACCTGCAATATTTATATTTGGCATTTTGCAGCTCGAATGATAGCATTTTAGAAGAGGTCCCATTGCTCAGTGCAGCAGAACACAAATCACATGCTGGATTTTTACATGTCTGCTTCTGTTAGAAAAAAAAGGTGCATATGATTGTCATGAATGTCTAAGTTTGGTCAAGCTAAAATGACTCAACCAGAGGGAATTCTGCGGGGCTTTGTTGCAAAGACCACCAGGATACTCTGTGCGGGGGAAACCCAAGTGTTTTAGTGCCGGACAGCTGCAAATTGCTAATATCAAAAAGATGCAGCTGAGCCCTATCTGTTATCTCTTATCTGCTTCCTGACATCAAAGTCAGGAGGTTTGAGCATTTTAAATCAAGGACCGCTTGGTGTGAACTGTCTAGCCCTCCTTATCTTCAAAGAAGGTGATCACGGAAGGGGCGCCTAGGTTGGCTAATTGGCCCCCTCCCTGTTGCCAGCTAAACCCCATAAAATGAAGGGTGATCGTTCAGTTAGTTGTTCCCTCATTCCATCTATCTTGATTTGTCTATGGATTCCAGTAAAGCCTTCGGGAGCCAGGCATTCAGACTGCGAAGTAAGAATAGCTAGGTTAGTTAAGCTTTGTTATGTTCATTGTCTGAATTTCTCTCAGTGTTATGTAAATGTATCTTTTGCTCAGTCCTGTTGAGGGTAATTAGCGTTAAAGGAAAGTATTGCTGCTTTCTTTTTATATGTATCTTTCTTAGTGTGATGTAGTGGTTATGGTGTTGGACTATGACCTGGGAGACCAGGGTTTGAATCCCCACATAGCCATGAAGCTCACTGGGTGACCTTGGGCCAGTCACTGCCTCTCAGCCTCATGGAAACCCTCTTCATAGGGTCGCCATAAGTCAAAATCGACTTGAAGGCAGTACATTTACATATTTTCTTTTAAATAAACTACCTTTTCTATTTGGTGTGCACTACTTGGAGTTAATGCCTCTAAATCCAGGGCTTGACCATGAAGCTACTGACTACTGATGGTTAATTTAGGTTAATACTCTAGAGCAAAGAGTTTAACAATAGGTCTGCTCTAGGATTTAAGGTAGTGCTCTGAGTTCCCCTTACTCAGAGTGTAAAGCTAGGTAAAAGGGGTGGTGGCGGCAGTCTACCTCCTCCCAGGGTTGGCACTGGGTGTAACTTGGCCCTGGGAAGGTGAGAGTTTGCCCGGGAAGCAGTGGCCCAGGAAGTTGGGACTGTTCTCAGAAGCAAAGACCCCCCTTGGGTTGCTGAGGTCAAAGGACCCCAGGGGGCAATCTTTGACAATGACAAATTCAGAATAGAGGTTTCTGATGCAGTGGGACAGGACTAGCAATGTGGTACCCTCCAGATGTTGTTGGACTACAATTCCCATCATCCCTAACCACCACACATGCTGGCTGGGACTGATGGGAATCAGAGTCCAACAACATCAGGAGGGTGCCATGTTGGCTACATCTGCAGTAGTGGCTCAAAGGGGCAAGTGTACGGTGGGGAAAGAGTGGGAAGATGAGAAAGGAGAGAAATGGGAGAAGGTAAGTAACTTCTTTCAAGGTCAGGGCAAAGGGATGAAGATGGAGAACAGAATAATGGGGCCCTTGGAGCTCTCTGTAACCAGTGGTGATGCAATTCAGGGCATCACCAATAGTTGGATACAGACAGAGTCAGTTCCAGATTTTCAGTGGCCTCTTCCCAAGATGTATGAAAAAGAAAAGGGAGGAGCCCAGAATGCCACAAAATGGGAAAGTCAAAAATAGTCTCTTCAAAATGATATTTATTGTATAACCAATATTAGAATATGCCCAATGCATTTCAGCCCAATCAGAGCTTTCATCAGGGGCTACAAATGCAATAATAAAAGACATAAATCAGGACAGACATATTTCAATTATACATTGTACTTATGATCTATTAGTTTTAAATATAATATCCCAAAATATTCTTTAACAATGAATTTCTTATATTCCCATTCTATACATGTAAATTTAAACACAGAACCATAACTTTATGTATAAAAGATAAATTTAAAAAACATAGTTTATATTTGTATACAGATTAAATAGAAAAAAAATTTATATATGAAAACAAAGTGATTATACTATTTAAATAATTAAATAACATAAGCCAAATGATTTCAAACTGCTTAACAAATGTATGACATTCATAAATTCATTATAATTTTTTTTATAAAATATATAAAAACAAAAAAAATATTTCTATTTAATCTGTATACAAATATAAACTATGTCTTTTAAATTTATCTTTTATACATAAAGTTATGGTTCTGTGTTTAAATTTACATGTATAGAATGGGAATATAAGAAATTCATTGTTAAAGAATATTTTGGGATATTATATTTAAAATTAATAGATCATAAGTACAATGTATAATTGAAATATGTCTGTCCTGATTTATGTCTTTTATTATTGCATTTGTAGCCCCTGATGAAAGCTCTGATTGGGCTGAAACGCGTTGGGCATATTCTAATATTGGTTATACAATAAATATCATTTTGAAGAGACTATTTTGTGGCATTCTGGGCTCCTCCCTTTTCTTTTTCATACATGTTTTTGAATGCCCAGCACTTTGTTTTCTTTTTTTCACTCTTCCCAAGATGCCCTCAGCATAGCTTCCTTCCTTGCCATAGTTGCCTTTCCCTTTGGGCCAATCTACACAATTCCCCTTAAACAGTAAGGCTCTCCCTGCTCTGGCCAGTATTTCTTTGCTTAGAAAGGGTGTGTGAACATACAAAAAGAGAAGGTTAAAGGGGTCAGCAAGCACCAGGGCCTTGGCATATGCCTGGTGACTCTGTCACCACCTCTGAATGATGAGATAAAGTTAATCTCAAAGTACCCCAAAGGCATTAATATCAAATGGGACAAAGTATGTAGTGGAATGTTCTAAAAGATTTTGTAGTGGTGAGAGTGGACTTCAACTTCTATCAGCTCCATCCAGCATAGCCAGTGGTCAGGGATGATGGGAGCTGCACTAGTCCAGCAACATCTAGAGGATGGCCACACTGGCTACTAGGGATGGGGTTCAGAAGCTGATTCTTATCTGTTTGAATTCTGACAGTCCAGCTGTCAGTACCGATCTGCCATTTTTTTGTTCCTGATTGTTTGCACAAGTTCCAATTCGGGGGGGGGGGGTTTCCAGCGGAAAAAATAACATAATTGCTAACGAAAAAGCCAATGAAAATGCTTGTGCTGTAGGCACTTGTTTCACTGAGTTAAGAATGCATCAGCTTAGAGGAAAGCTGATTACAAAGACAATAGGTAAAATTTGGAGCAGATTTTTTAACAAAAACAAAACTGTGCTGATGACAGTCATGACCCACCACAAGAAATCAATATTGGTCTGAAAGCAATGCGGATTGTTGGATTATGTCCAAATCTGGTAATAAATCTGATTTAGCCAATATTGTCCCCCATCCCTGCTGGCTACTCTTGCTGTACAGAAGCAAGAATTTCATTGTTCTACTGATACAATCACCTGTGCATAACTTGACTGTTACATGTGCAGAAACCATAATTCTCTATCTTTCCTTTTGTGTGTTTTCATACACACACACACACACACAAATTAATGCTGAACACTAGAAGGAATCAGGCTGATGTGGGAAAGGTAGACTTTTTATAGTATTTTCAGGTTCAGGAGAAGCATTCTTTCATGAGGGTGTGAAACTCTCTCTAAGGTATTCATTGTTCTTTGCTCATGGCTGTCGACCATTTGCATGTTTTTCCTTCCTGCTTGCCGTATCAATGTTTACTTCCACTTTTATGTTTCTGTGAATAAAAACCACTGCACAGTAACACTCTGTGTTAAGAAAAATATTAGTAATAGTAAGTGGTGGCATGAATATTGCATCAGCTACACACATTTGCACGGTGCCCTGAGGACACTTGTATTTGTATTAGATAGTGTCTTATGAATACTTCTAGTTCCTCAACATTATAGAGTAGGCATAACCCTACAGAAAACAGGAAGTGAAACTGAAAATATAAAACCAACATGCCCCCCCTGGGATGCTCGTCCCTGATATGTGGGTGACTGCCCTAACAAAGTCAAAAAGGATTTTCATACGGATATATCTGGAGAGGATGCAAGGACCCTTCATAGAAAAGGTGAAAAGAAGGAATACACAACTTTTTCAAGGAACTGTAAAATGGGGAGGGGATGAAAGTGGGGAGTAGACTGGCTGTAGATGTTACAAGCACATCTACAGAAAAAACACTGGCTGCCATATCAAGGGCAGTTCAACAGGAATGCTTTGACTGGGGATGGAAGGATCTATCAATTTCACTTCTCTCACTTTCTCATATTTCCAGTTGGAAATTCAGTTCTCCCCATTTCTGCAGGAATGTGTGATTATTATTATTTGAAATATTCATGAAAATTATTCATTTTAGTGCAAATTTTTCCTAATAAACATACTTTTGTATTCCATTTTGACTAGTGTACACATTTTTGCAAGCAGTTTCTCCTAATATAATGCATTTTTGTATGCTGTTTTCCCTGATGTATTAATTAAATGGACACTTTCCCCTAATCTATGCATTTTTGTAAATGTTGTTTTGTTGGAGAACTGCATTGCAAAATTCAGATGAGAACGAATTTTGAAGAATGGCTGTGTTTCAGTTCTTATATCATTTTGGAAACTTTGGATTTGATAGATTCCCCTTTAAAGCAAACAGAATCAAATTTCTCCCCCATCCTTAGCTTTGCCCATGCTGATCAGGAAGATGGTAGAAGGTGTAAGGAGGCACAAGCTGTGCATTGTCATTCAACAGTGCATAGGCTGCAGCAGAGTTTGGAAGTAACTAGTTACTTGTAATTCATTACTTTTTTGAGTAACGAGTGGGTAATTCCTTTACATTTTGATTGTAATAGAACTAGGAGTAATTTTATTACTTTTGTGGAGTAATTGTAACATTTCCAGAATTACTTTTGGGCATTACTTTGGGGGGGGGAGCAGGGGAAGTCTTCTGCTCCTCTGATTTGTGGATGAAAATCATGTGCCTCAAACTGGGTTTCTGTGCAATGTCGCTCTTTCCTCATGCTCTGTGGATGGGCAGGAGGCGATGAGGGAGGAGGAGGAGGAGAGTGAGACAGGGTGGAGTGGAGAAAACAATTATTTAAAAAAATGGATAGGTGGTGAACAATGGAGTGGAGAGGAAAAGGATCTGGAGGTCAAGAACATGGATAAAGGAGGATAAGGAGGCAGCAGCAGAATGGAAATAAAGAACTGTGGAGATGAAAGATGACAACGTGTGTGTGTGTGTATATACTGTGTTTGCACTTGGCACACAAAGTGGCCTCCACCACCCTCTCTGACTACTGTGCTGCATTTGCAGTATTTTAACTTTTTTGAATCTCAGGGGAAAATGTTTTCTTGAGTGAGTGTCCCTTAGTTGGTGGCAGGGCAGGGTCCGGGAGGTGGTTAAGTGAGAGAGATTATGCTGGCTGGCTGAGTGGGGGGGTTGCACTTGGTTTGATGTGCAAAGATCTGAGTAGTGGCCTCATCCTCCCTCCCCACCACCCTTACCAGCAGAGAGACCACCATTGCTATCTTATGAATAAAAATAATTATTCTACTACCTCTGTATGTGTGTGTTTATTTTTAATGTTGTTCTAGGCTACTTAGATGTGCAGCAGCCAAGGCCAGCACCTTGTAGGCTTTTTTTTAAAGTAACTGAAATGTAATTGTAGTAATTACTTTGGAGGAAAAGTAAAGTAATCAGTTACTTTCAGAGCAATTGCAATTGTAAAGGTAATTACTACTTTTTGGGGCCATGTAACTGTAACTGCAATTTATTACTTTTTAAAAGTAATCTTCCAAGCTCTGGGCTGCAGCTGCTCTATTATTTTTAAGTGGGAATAAGATTTTACAAATCAGCCTCATCTGGGGGGAAAAGACAGAAGGAAAATAATGGAAAACACTGAGATGCAGAAGGTTAGCAAGGACATTGTCTGGATTCTCTGTAAAAAGCAAGGGAATAAAGGATGGCCATTTCAGACTGAAGCTGCAGTCCTATACCTACTTATCTTGAACTGGAGATACTGCCCAGTCATCATGGCTAATAATCACTGATAGCCTTGTCCCCCATGAATTTGCCTAATTTAATTTTAAAGCCATTTCTGTGCACTCAGGAGATGTTTTATCTCCCCCTTTATTTCCTTCTTGTTGTTCCCTTTCTCCTTTTGGGCCTCATCTGCACTATAAACTTGAAGAATTATATCACTTTCAACAATCATGGCCTCCCTCTAAGAATCCTGGGACCTGTAGTTTTTTAAGGGGGCTGAGAGTTGTTAGGAAATCCCTGTTCCCCTCACAGAGTGACAATCCTCAAGAGTGGTTTAACAATCAATTCCGCTTTCCAGGGAACTCTAACACTTGTAGCTCTGTAAGGGGAATAGGGGTCTCCAAATAACTCTGGGCATCTTTAACAATCATTTGCATTGCAAATTGCTTGCATTGGCTGCCTGTATGTTTCTGAGCTCAATTCGAGGTGCTGGTTTTAACTTATAAAGCCTTACACGGCTTGGGACCACAATACCTGATAGAACACCTCTCCAGACACAAACCCATCCATACACAACGCTCAACATCAAAGCCCCTCCTCCGGGTGCCTACTCCGAGAGAAGCTGGGAGGCTGGCAACAAGGCCTTCTCAGTAGTGGCCCTCAAATTATGGAATGATCTCCCTGATGAGGTACGCCTGGTGCCAACACTGTTATCTTTTCGGCGCCAGGTCAAGACTTTCCTCTTCTCCCAGGCATTTTAGCATGTGTTTTTAAATTACTTTTTAAAAATGTGTTTTTAAATTTGTATATTTGTTTTTAATGTTTTTAATTGTTGTAAACTGCCCAGAGAGCTTCGGCTATGGGGCGGTATACAAAAGCAATAAATAAATAAATAAATACAGTAGGGCCCCGCCTATACAGCGGGTTAGGGACCAGGCCCCCGCCATAAAGCGGAAATCGCCATAAAGCAGAACCCATTGACTATAATGGGTCGCGTCATGCGAAAATGCCGCAAAATGCTGCAAAAGCGCAAAATCGGCTTTAAAACTGGGAATTTCCCCTAATTGAAAGCCGACGCATCAGCGGAACGCCAGAAAACGGAACGCCGTAAAGCGGGGCCCTACTGTAAATAAATAAATAAATATAGTTCCCAGGATTCTTTGGGTGAAGCCATGACTGTTTAAAGTGATATAACCCTGCTCTAAATGTATAGTGTGGATGTGGCCTCAGTTTCATAGTACAGTGAATATATATGATTCTGGAAAGTAGTGTTTATCTTTGTTACTACTATTGTAAGGTTATGTAGAGAACTTGTCGTGATATCTGTTCACAACAGAGCTTACTTGCAATGATGTTGTTTTAAAATTCATCCCTTCCATCCCTGCAGCATGGCACTGAGATGGGATCTTGTCTTACAAGTTTATGGAGCAATCTCAGAAATGAGGGCAGGATCTATGAGTGAGCAAACTGCTTTAGTGTTGGCAGCAATCAGCAGTCCATGAAGTCAATGCATTTTTCTAATTATCTGTTTATTTCCGCATTTCTTGGCTGGTGAGACTTTGTCATGAGACGAGCCAGATGGCAGAGACATTGGCACCTGTAATTAGAAGAGAAATAAATACTGCAGAACCCACATTTCCTCCTGTATCTCCCTTTTAGCTTTTCTAGTGGTTGCTGCAGCTGCTGATTCTGAGCTATAGTGTTTTTTCCCCTGACTTCCTTAAAGGAGCCAGTACTCTTTGCTCTTGTGACTCAGAGTTCGCTGTCTGATTTACCTGAATTCAGAGTCTGTGGAAGGCTTGCATTTTGAAACAGGGGTGTAACAGAAAAGTGGGGGGATACAGGAAAGATGCATCTTTCTCAAAAATTGGGGTGAGAGGTACTGTTATTACATTCTGGACAAAACAACATCAGTAAATATTGTGGTGTATAAAACACCACCCTCCAGGCCATTCCTAAAGTATACATGAATCAGGGGAGAGAAATATGCTGTTCCTGCTCCTTCCATGGCTTGATGGCCGGGATGTGGGACCATCTTCAGCCTGAGAGCCGCATTTCCTTCTGGACAACCTTCTGAGGGCCACATGCCAGTGGTGGGTGGGGTCAGAAGAAAAAGGGGAAGGGACCGTGGCTTGGTGGTAGAGCATCTGCTTTGCATGCAGAAGATCCCAGGTTCAATCCACAGCATCACCAGGAAGGACTGGGAGAGACTCCTGCCTAAACCGTGGAGAGCCTCTGCCAATCAGTGTAGACAATACTGAGCTAGATGGATTCAGTATAATGTAGTTTCCTGTCTTCCTATCTGAGCAGAGCAACACACGCTTTGTATGACTGGCTAGTTTCTACAGACACTCACACACCTCTCTTTATACTCCATCCAGACAAGCAAGGGGCATGATCTCAGCAAGGCAAAAACCCTCAAAGAGGGGGAGAAGCAGGGCCAATGAGAGGTGTGGCCTGGGGAGAGGGCATGTGGCAGGGGACAGTACAAGGGCAAGATAGAGAGGCCTGGAGGGCCATATTTGGCCCTTGGGCCTGAGATTCATCGACTCTTTTATGGCCCCTGAACTGGCTTATCTCAAGTATGTGATTGTGCCTTTGCATACCTAGCATGTTGACAGCCCATAGGTTATGAGACATATTTTGCAGTGTGTAGGTAACAGGGCTGCATCTAAACAAAACCTGGCAGTTGCTCCTGTGCCTTTAAAACAGCAGCTTAGGTCTGTGCTGGGAACAAAAAAGCATCAGCTTCTCATCAGCAAATCTGACTGCGTAATCTGCTCTACAAGTCATAAGAGACTGGGGCCACATTCATGCTACACAATTACTCCACTATCATTCCACTTTGAGCAGTCATGGCTTCCCCCAAAATATCCTGTGAAATGAAGTTTGTTAAGGGTGCTGAGAGTTGTTAGGAGATTCCTGTTCTCCTTGCAGAGCGACAATTCCCAGAGTGGTTTAACAATCAATCCCTCTTCCCAGGGAACTCTGGAAATTGTAGCTCTGTGAGGGGAATATGAATCTCTTAACAACTTTCAGCAGCACCCTTCACAAACTACATCTCCCAGGATTCTTTGAGGGAAGCCAGGACTGTTTAAAGTGCAATCATAGTGGAATATACGTATGGTGTGAATGCAGCCCAGGTAGACTGAAGAGTCTCTCTGGCTGTATATCCTCAATCTTGAATTTTCTCTCTTTCTCCCTTTTTTTTGGAGCTCAAAAAGCTGCCTTACACCAAGTCGGATTAGTGGCCCAGCTAGCTCAGTGTTGTTGACCATGACTGGCTATGGTTCCTCAGGTGTTGGTAGGAATCTTTCCCAGCTAGGGATGGAAAGATCTGTCTGTTTTGGTTCTCTCAGTTTCTCATTTTTCTAATGTTAAATTCAGTTTTCTACATTTCTGCAGTGATCTGCGGATTTATTTATTTTTAAATCCTCATGAAATTTCTCTGCCATTTTAGTGTGAATTTCTGCAAATCAACACATTTTTGTAGGCAGTTTTGACAAAGGTACACATTTTTGCAAGCCATTTCTCATCACATCATGCCTTTTTGCATGTTATTTTCACTCATGTATTCGTTTTTATGCACACTCACCCCTAATATATGCATTTTTGTGAATGTTGTTTATTTGGCGACCTGCATCCCAAAATTCTAATAACTGCAAATTTCAAAGTATGGCTGTGTTTTGGTTCTCATATTGTTTCGGAAATTGCAGATTTGATAAATTCTGCTTGAAATGCGGATTGAATCGACATTCTCACCCATCCCTATTCCCAACCCAACCTGGAGATGCCAGGGATTGAAACTGGGTCCTTATGCGTGCAAATCATATGCTCCACCCTTGAGCTGCAGCCTATCCCAATCCCTTTTCCAGCACAGGATGGCTACATATCTGAGCTCATTTACTGACGGTTTATACAGCAGAAAATATGTAAGCTGGCAGGTACAGGATCCCCATGTTCTTAGCAACAAAACATAGCAGTTTAAGTCCTGGAAAGGTGCAATTTCAAGAACACTAGGTAGGGTACTAGAGAGAAAAATGTTTGCTGCTCTATGTTCTAATCTCTGTTTTTTAATGTAACTGTGTTTTTAACTAGCTGCACCAGTTCTTTTCTGTTGGATTTTGTTGTTGGGCATTTTCTTTTCTTGTTTCTATGGGCCGTCGGGGTAGAAATGTAATGCATAAATACATGCTTGGGTGCAGCCTGCAGCAACCGAATAAGGAATGCATTTTTATCACATAATAAAATGATCATTTGGAAAGGCCTGTGTCAGAGGATGACTTGCAGATTTCTATCGGCATTGCAAGGTTGCTTGTGTTTAGTATCCCCATGCAAGCCATGCATTTTATATATGGGATTGTGGTGGGATGCTTCACATATCTGGGTGCAAATTGTCGTGATGAGGATGCCTTCAGGGATGTATACTTCCATCCAGCTTCCATGCACTAATTTGGAAAGATTTATAGACTGCTTAATCGGAAAACTCTCTAAGCAGCACACATCTAAAAATGACCAAAGAACACATTTCGCAGCTGAGCAAGGGGATCTGTGTATGGAGAAATGTTCTGTGGATGAATCTCTCTCGCTGGGGCAAGGCTGTTATGATCAGTGATATTGTCTTATTTATAAACCTCCCTTCCTCCGAAGAGTGCAGGAGAAAGTACACAATAAAACATTCAGTAAAATCATTGAAAAAAATCTCATCAGGATGCATATCATTAGGGGAGGGGAAGGGAGGGGAGAGACGCCTTCTCCTGTGGGTCCGGTTACCTTCCTCAGGACCATCTATACCAGTAGCAGGGAAAGCTGAATGCAGCCCTCCAGACCTCTCTCTCTGGCCCTTGGTGCTCTCTCCCTGCAACATGCATCCACAAGGCACACCCTTTACCATCCCTGCTTCACAGGCTCCTTGAGTGTTTTTGCCTGGCTGGATTATGTCCTTGAAGTATGACAGTGACTCTTGTTTGCCTTGAGAGAGGATAGAGAGGGAGCGTAAGGTGGGTGTGGAGAGTAGCCCACTCTGCAGAGGTAAAATTCAGATTAATTGCTCTGCCTGCTTTTGCCTCTGCCTGCTTCCATTTTTGTCTCTGCCTCCCCCACCCACCTCTGGCATATGGCGCCAGAAGGAATGCGTCCTCACCCTGATCTATGTCCTTGGTTCTTGTAAAATGGTCAGGTTTTTGTGATAAAGTAGCCAGGTTTTGGTCTCTCATACATACAAAAATTCAAAGAATAACTAGACAAAACATAATCTTTACAGCAGAACTGGCTTTACTAAACCTTTTTACAGAAGGAAATCAGAATTTACATTACAAAAAATTGATTGGCTTCTTGCTGGTGGCTGCCAGCACGGTGATTGCACAGGTTTGGAAAACTCTGGAAGGTCTCACATTGGACAGATGGCGTCGAAAGGTGTGGGAAATTGCCTTATTAGAAAAATTGACTATCAAATCAAGATTTGCAAAAGGAAAGAGGAAAAACAAAGAGGCTTTCAAAGAGGACTGGTGGCCCTTCATACTCTTCTCTGCAAAAGATGAAAGAATGGGTCAAGTATCAACTCCTTCTAAAAGACTATGGCTAAGTTAACATTTTCCTTAGACTCTATAACTGTGCATTTCAATGGAAAATGGAAAATGTTTCGTAGGGTGGGAAGAGGGAAGATTTATGTGGGAAGGGAATGGGGTAAAGTAGTATCATTTAGATTGTTGATGAATATAGATGTGTGTGTTTTCAAAAAGTTTTCATTTTTTTTAAAAAAAATTGTCAGGTTTTGAGAGGCCCTTGGACAAAGGTGTCTTCAGTGCATTCCCTTTGGCCTCCTCCCCATTGTAGTTCTTGCTCATTCACTTACCCTCTCCTTCAGGGTAAGTGATGAACCCCAGTATTGCGATGTAGACCAACTCCTTGAGTTTCTGTGAGTTGTCATCACTGGGGATCTGAAGAAACAGCTATTTTCTGTTTTGTTTCTGAATACACATCTTCAACTAATCCCCCTTTTCACAAAAGCTATATAGGCAACTATATGGGCACCACTCTTTTGACATGTAAATTCAGAGTTATTAAGGAGGTGGGGGCAGCCTCCAAATAAATTTCCAATTGGCCACATAGACTACTGACATCAGAAATGGAGCATATTTTCAAATGGGCCAAACAACAATTGGTCTCCACGAAGAGGCCAGCTGTTACTGGTGTCAGATTTGCATAAATATGTGAGACTTCACTCTCAGTCTTGGTCTCTTGGAACCAATCAGGCAGGGGACCAAAGATGCACACACTCTCTCTCTCTGATCATCTTCTCGGCAAGGAACTCTGCACATTCTTAGAAACCCAAGACTCTGCTAAATTGGCAAAAGTAGCTAGCTGAGATTGACTTTGGGGTTTCACCTTACGTTTGTATGTGTCAAGGCTGCCTTCCCTTTTTTCCCATTCTTTGTCTTTTTTACCAAATTCATTTCATTTCAGGGGTTTTTAAAGGAAATTTGCAGCAAAATCTTCCCCATGTGCTAAGGCTGCAGGTATATTAAGCAACTCCTTGTTTATAAGGATCTTTCACAAGGTTCTGTGTTCTCTGGGCTTTTGGACAGTAAACCCTTATTATTGCTTAATATTTCTACAGCAGGACTTACGGGACAGGCCCTTGGTAGTAAACCAGGAATGGAGAATCTCTGGTCAGTCCTGGCCCTCCAGGGGGTCCAGTTTGGCCCATTAGTCCATTTCCCCCAGAGCACACCCACCTGTCAATCAGTTGGTGTCACTTGTGACATCAGCTGATGGATGGGAGGGAGGGAGGGCTTCCATTTTGCACTGTTGTGGGTCCCTGTTCCCAGGAGGGAACAGACACCTATTGTCAAAGCAGCAGGATTTAACCCTCCACACAACAGATGATGAGCAGACCTTAAATCCTGCTCAGTTTGTCTGTCTGTGCCTGTTCCTTCCTGGAAACAGATGCACACAGGTAAAGGAAGCATCAGGAAAAAAAACAGGTCTGCTTGCTTTTGCTATATGCACCTGGAACAGATGTGTACAGCAAAAGCAAGCAAACCCAGTTTTTTTCTGCATCGTCGCTCAACAGAGCAGCCCCTTTCAGAGATGATGTGCACATAAAGGAGGCTTCTTCCTCCGCCCGGTGAGGAAAGAAGACTGCTTTATGCCAACGTCAGCTCTGTGAGGTACTGCTCTATTGAGCAGTGATGCAGAAAAACGTGGATCTGCCAGCGGACAGGTACGTGCAGTGAAAGCAGGCAGACCTGTTTTTATTCTGCATTGCAATGACACATGCCTCTTCCAAGAGTAAGGCTGGCAACACTAGCTGTCGGGTACTTGGAAATCCCTACACAAGGGATTTTCAGAAGTGGGTGTGACAACCTCCTGTCATTCATGCGACATAATCATGACATCATGTGATTGACAGGTAGGTTGCCCCACCCAGCTGTCAAAGTTGGCCCCTGGGGGTGGGGCCAGATAAAGATCTGGTCTGTACAGCCAGAAAGGTTCCCCACCCCTGCAATAGAGCTTTGAAAAATAGAACCCTTGGGTTGAATCCAATGTTATTCTTACTCAGAGTAGACCTATTGAAATTAATGCACATAAGGGAGCCATGTTCATCAATTTCAATAGGTCTCCACTAAGTAGAACTAACATTGGAGACAACCCCAAATATTTGGCAGCCCAGTAGTTTTCTTTTTAGTCTGGTTTAGTCTGAGATGGCAGCCTGTCAGAATTATTTCTGGGGAACTCTTGCAAAAAGGGGGCTTTCCAGAAGATAAATCCGCCTGATCCTTACCAGGACCCAGTCTACACAGCCACCCATATATAAGGCAAGTGAAGGATCCTGCTCCATCTTGTCACCACCTACATTCTTGGAGATGGAAGGTGAGCAAACAGCAGCAACAAGGAAGAGAAGCAGCAAGAAGCTTCAGGGGTTGGCATCAATGGGCCCCTTTTGGGATGTGGACCTTGGCAAGGAACTGTTGATGCCAACTTCTGACCCCAAATCTCACCCCACCCCTTAGATTTGAAATTATTCTGCTGCATAGATCTCTAGAAAAGTTCACCTCCCTTTTATTTAGCTCACGTTTATTAAGGAGTATAATTTTAATGTGAAGGATGCAAATGTTATATTAGTCGATTTAAGGAGTATTCCTGTTTACTGCTAGCTCATATGCTTCGGTTTCCAAGCTGATTTTGACTGAAAGGGGGAAAATACATACATTTTCAATCTAGGAATTTGTGCCACTTTCTATAGATGGCTGAGACTTTTGAGGGATGAGCCTGGGAGATGAAGGAGGAATATGAATATTCAGTTGCTAAGTGTGTTTATTTTTTATTGCAAGGCTTGAATATACAAACTCCATTTTTGAGTATGGAAGTCAGTATGTGAGAATCTGAAGCAATGCTGGCTTACAGATTCACCTGAGAAGTTTATATAAGCATGTATACTGTTTATTCAATTGAATGTGCTGCAGATGGTGTGTTTATACACCTTGGTCTCAGTGTATACGTTATGGTTTTAATGAAGCAGAGTAAAAAAAAAAACCCTAGGAATGGAGCAACTCCTTTTTCTGAGAGGTTGCTTTTCCTTTACATAGAATGTGTCTGCTCTGGATTAAATTTTGAAACTAGAAAATGTAGAAAATAGCAAGGCTTCCTAGATTCAGTTTGTAACAGGGCCCAACTAAGGGTGCAATCCAACTGGTATTTATGCTGGGCTAAGGAGAATTGGATATGGCAGACCCCTGGCTGAGCTGGCACAGTCCTGGATCAGCCAGGATCTGCCACTGGCAGAAGCACCTCACCCCATCTCAGCTACAGTACAGCCAGGACCCTGCCGGCTGAGCCGGGGATCTGCCAGGGAACCCCAGGCTGGCGGAAGGGTGCCAACATAAGCTGGTATAAGGCCCCAAGAAGGGGTGTTCTAGAGGCAGGCTGGAGGAGAGGTTCGGGGGCTGTTTCGGTATCCGGGAGATAGGCAGGTTACCTGTTCTGGATGGGGTTGCACCCCCTCTGAAGGACCAGGTCCGTAGCCTAGTGGTACTCCTGAATTTATTGTTGTCACTAGAGGCCCAAGTATCCTGTGTGGCTAGGAGTGCCTTTTACCAGCTTTGTCTGGTTCATCAGCTATGGCAGTTCCAAACAGGGATAGCCTGACCTCTGTATCCATGCGTTGGTAACCTCAAGGCTGGATTACTGCAATGCTGTCTATGCGGGGCTGCTCTTGGCCCTGGTTTGGAAGCCCCAGCAGGTGCAAAATGCAATAGCCAGATGGCTGATGGGAGCATATGGCCAACAACATGTGACACCACTTTTAAAACATCTGCAGTGGCTGCCCATCCACTACCGAGCCAGATTCAAGTCCTTAATTTGCAAGGACTAGTATTAATTTACAAAGCCCTGAACAATTTATGTCCAGGGTATCTTAGGGACCACCTGAAACCTTATAGCCCAGCTCAATCACTGAGATCATCTACAGGAGCGTCTTTGGTCATCTCCTTAGTTTGCAAGGCTCATTTAACACTGACATGAAAGTGAGCCTTGAGTGTCATCAGCCCAGATCTCTGGAATTCTCTGCCAATAGAAATTCAGCAGGTGCTTTCTGTTTTAACTTTTAAACACCCGCTGAAAATCTTCCTGTTCTGCCAGGCTTATAAAGGCAATTAAGGAGATTTGTTTTTATGGTATTTTTTATGTTTTTTATTCTATGGTGGTGGTTGTTTTTAATGTGTTGTAAACCGCTTTGATGTTTTTAATGAAATAGCAGTATACAAATATTTTTATATATGTTTAATGCTGATTTTATAAATAAAAAAATAAACATCCAACACCCATTCTGAATGCTTCTGTGGGTCCCAGTCAAGGCCAATGTTACACTGGTGAAAAAGTCAGTCAAAGAAAATAATTGCAATGGAAGCCTATGGAGTGCACTTATTCCTCAATGGGGGTATTCGTGAGGGACGGCTTTTGCTTTCCGATTTCTGTGCACAGCTCCCAGGTGAGCCGGTGTTCAGCTGGCCCAGAAGCTCCAAAACACCACATGGATGCAGCGGATCTTCCCACCAGCTCCTCCTCTGCCAGCTCCCCTTCTGTCAGCTTCCCATGAGTTAGATTGCTCTGTAATTGAGCTGTGTTACTGAACAGTAGGGGAACAGCTTGATTATTTCTGAGCCCAGTTATAAGCCAGGTTGAGTCTATATTAGTGGGAGCCTCATCCTTCCCCTGCCCTCCATAGGGATGGGGAGAAATTCAGTTCGGTTCACATTTAAATGCAAATGTACCTTTGCACTTTCCGAAACAATATGAGAACTAAAAGGCAGCCATCTTTTGACTTTAACGCTTCTCCAGTTCTGCAATGCAGTTTTCCAGCCATAATGCACTACATCAGGGAAAATTGCTTTTCAAAAATATGCATAATTGGGGAAATCGCTTTAAAAACGTATACAAGGAGAAATTTGCACTAAATGCTGACAAATTTTCATGTTTTTTTTTAAATGATCAAACTGATGTGGAAATGTGAAGAACTGAACTTATGAGTAGAAAAATAAGAAACAGAGAAACCAAAATGGTCAGATTCACCCATCCCTACTCCTCCCCCCTCCCCCGTGAATGTTTATTAATTGGCAATTGCTGCTCTGCTCAGGATTGGAAGGGAGGGAGATGTCTTTTCCCCTTCCCCCACTTCCTGGCTAGTGGAAGACTGTTATGGCATTGTCCAAAGTGCCAAGAGTCCTAGGAAAAATTGCAGCAAAGGGCTGACTCTCTTTTGTGCTGCCTTCTAATCCTGTTCACAGTGTCACTGTGGCCATAAGGGAAAGAAGATCTTTCCTCTTATTTATTTATTTATTTATTATTTGATTTATATCCCACCCTTCCTCCCAGCAGGAGCCCAGGGCAGCCAACAGAAACGCTAAAAACACTTGAAAACATCATAAAAACAGACCTTAAAATACATTAAAACAAAACGATGTTAAAACATTTTTTTTTAGAAAGCTTTAACAACATCTTTTTTAAAAGGGTTAAAAACATATTTAAAAAACACATATTAACAAGTAATTCTAACACAGATGCAGACTGGGATAGGTCTCAACTTATAAGACTTGTTGAAAGAGGAAAGTATTCAAAAGACGCCGAAAAGATAACAGAGATGGCGCCTGCCTAATATTCAAGGGGAGGGAATTCCACAGGGTAGGTGCCACCACACTAATGGTCCATTTCTTATGTTGTGCAGAACGGACCTCCTGATAAGATGGTATCTGCAGGAGGCCCTCATCTGCAGAGCGCAGTGATCAGCTGGGTATATAAGGGGTAAGACAGTTTTTCAGGTATCCTGGTCTCCAGCTGCATAGGGCTTTATACACCAGAACCAGAACCTTGAACTTGGCCTGGTAGCAAATGGGAAGCCAGTGCAATTCTTTCAGCAGTGGGGTGACATGTTGGCGATACCCTGCCCCAGTGAGCAGTCTCACCACTGCATTTTGCACCAGCTGCAGCTTCTGGAGCAACCGCAAGGGCAGCCCCACATAGAGCGCATCCAGCCTAGAAGTTACCAGTGCGTGGACAACAGTGGTCAGGCTATCCCAGTCCAGAAACGGCCGCAGCTGTCTTACCAGCCAAAGCTGGAAAAAGGCACTCCTAGCTACAGAGGTCACCTGGGCCTCTAGTGACAAAGATGGATCCAGGAGCACCCCCAGACTACGGACCTGCTCTTTAAGAGGGAGTACGGACCCATCCAAAGCAGGCAACTGACTGTTCCAGCCACCGCCACTGCCGTCACATGTATGCCATAGCTTGCCCTCATCCAGCAGGGCGGCGGCTGCACCTTCTCAGAGAAGATCAACTCAGCCGCCAAGCAGGGGGCCTCCGTGGTCACTTACAACTATGGTGGTGGGATGGGGAATGACATCCAGGCCATGACCCACCTTTCTTCTGCAGGACCGGCTGGTGCTGGGGAAAGCTTACTCGTATTTTGCCATCAGAGAAGCTGATTAGAAGTTCAATCGAAGGTGTCAGACTTGTACATATAGAAGGAAAGAGAGAGAACCAACCCACAGCTTTGTTGGGGGTAGCCTGAGATGTTTCTGCTGCTCCAGGTGCCTGCACCACACTGTATTTTCATTGGAATTTTTGTAATCGCTGTTTTTTAATAGTTATTTGTTATTTAATTTTGTAAATTGTATTGTTTTATGGATGTGTTCCTGTATTTGTGTTTTTCTTGTAAGCCGCCTTGAGGGCCTTTTGGCCATAAGGTGGGGTATAAATAAATAAATAAATAAATTGTCCGAACTTGGGAGCCACCAACCTACAGTGTTGGAGTTACCTTAGGCCACATTCACACCATACATTTATTCCACTATTATTCTACTTTAAACAGTCATGGTTTTCCCCAAAGAATCCTGGAAAGTGTAGTTTGCTAAGGGTGCTGAGAGTTGTTAGGAGACCCCTATACCCTTCACAGACCTGCAATTCCCAGAGTTCTGTGGGAAGAGGGATTGACTGTTAAACCACTCAGGCAATTGTAGCTCTGTGAGAATAGCAGTCTCCTCTCAGCACCCTTCACAAACTACACTTCTCAAGATTCTTTGGGAGAAACCATGACTATTTAAGTGGAATAATAGTGGAGTAAATGTATAGTGTGAATGTGGCCTGTATATAGTATTTTGCAATTCAGGAACTATGCATAAAAGAGCCTCTATACATAACTGCCATTTCAGCTTCATTGTCCTGGTTCCAAATGGTTTTGAATAGGAAATTTTCTCCTTGATAGCTGATGGCTTAATTCCTACACAGCACACATCCAGATGACACTAAAGCAACACTGACAATAAGGGATGCTAAAAAAGAATTTGAGGAGCACATTGCTAACCTTTTTGTACACCACCCAGAGAGCTACTTGCTATGGGCGGTTTATAAATGAAACAAATAAATAAATAAATAAAATAAGAACATAAAAACCAACAACAAAAAATTATATGAATACATTCAAAGCAGGAGACCATCTAAGGGAGGCTATTGGACCCTTGGATGATAAGAGAGTCAAAGGTGTACTAAAGAACAATAAGGAGATTGCAGAGAAGCTAAATGAATTCTTTGCGTCTGTCTTCACAGTGGAAGATATAGGGCAGATCCCTGAACCTGAACTAACATTTGCAGGAAGGGATTCTGAGGAACTGAGACAAATAGTGGTAACGAGAGAGGAAGTTCTAGGCTTAACAGACAATATAAAAACTGACAAATCACCGGGCCCGGATGGCATCCACCCGAGAGTTCTCAAAGAACTCAAATGTGAATTTGCTGATCTGCTAACTAAAATATGTAACTAGTTCCTCAGGTCCTCCTCCGTGCCTGAGGACTGGAAAGTGGCAAATGTAACTCCAATCTTCAAAAAGGGATCCGGGGGGATCCCAGAAATTACAGGCCAGTTAGCTTAACTTCTGTCCCTGGAAAACTGGTAGAAAGTATGATTAAAGCTAGATTAACTAAGCACATAGAAGAACAAGCCTTGCTGAAGCAGAGCCAGCATGGCTTCTGCAAGGGAAAGTCCTGTCTCAGTAACCTATTAGAATTCTTTGAGAGTGTCAACAAGCATATAGATGGAGGTGATCCAGTGGACATAGTGTACTTAGACTTTCAAAAAGCTTTTGACAAGGTACCTCACCAAAGACTTCTGAGGAAGCTTAGCAGTCATGGAATAAGAGGAGAGGTCCTCTTGTGGGTAAGGAATTGGTTAAGAAGCAGAAAGCAGAGAGTAGGAATAAATGGACAGTTCTCCCAAAGGAAGGCTGTAGAAAGTGGAGTCCCTCAAGGATCGGTATTGGGACCTGTACTTTTCAACTTGTTCATTAATGACCTAGAATTAGGAGTGAGCAGTGAAGTGGCCAAGTTTGCTGACAATACTAAATTGTTCAGGGTTGTTAAAACAAAAAGGGATTTCAAAGAGCTCCAAAAAGACCTTTCCAAACTGAGTGAATGGGCGGAAAAATGGCAAATGCAATTCAATATAAACAAGTGTAAAATTATGCATATTGGAGCAAAAAATCTGAATTTCACATATACGCTCATGGGGTCTCAACTGGCAGTGACCGACCAGGAGAGAGACCTCGGGGTTGTAGTGGACAGCACGATGAAAATGTCGACCCAGTGTGCGGCAGCTGTGAAAAAGGCAAATTCCATGCTAGCGATAATTAGGAAAGGTATTGAAAATAAAACAGCCAATATCATAATGCCGTTGTATAAATCTATGGTGCGGCCGCATTTGGAATACTGTGTACAGTTCTGGTTGCCTCATCTCAAAAAGGGTGTTATAGAGTTGGAAAAGGTTCAGAAGAGGGCAACCAGAATGATCAAGGGGATGGAGCAACTCCCTTACAAGGAAAGGTTGCAGCATTTGGGGCTTGTTAATTTAGAGAAAAGGCGGGTCAGAGGAGACATGATAGAAGTGTATAAAATTATGCATGGCATTGAGAAAGGGGATAGAGAAAAGTTTTTCTTCCTCTGTCATAATACTAGAACTCATGGACATTCAAAGAAGCTGAATGTTGGAAGATTCAGGACAGACAAAAGGAAGTACTTCTTTACTCAGCACATAGTTAAACTATGGAATTTGCTCCCACAAGACGCAGTAATGGCCACCAGCTTGGATGGCTTTAAAAGAAGATTAGACAAATTCATGGAGGACAGGGCTATCAATGGCTACTAGCCATGATGGCTGTGCTCTGCCACCCTAGTCAGAGGCAGCATGCTTCTGAAAACCAGTTGCCGGAAGCCTCAGGAGGGGAGAGTGTTCTTGCACTCAGGTCCTGCTTGCAGGTTTCCCCCAGGCACCTGGTTCGCCACTGTGAGAACAGGATGCTGGACTAGATGGGCCACTGGCCTGATCCAGCAGGCTCTTCTTATGTTCTTATGGTGCCCTCCAGCTGTTGATTGACTCCAACTGCCATCAATCCAAGCTATCATGGCCAATGGTCAGGGATAATGGAAGTTTAATCCATCTGGAGAGCACCATGTTTCATGTGCCCTGTGTTATAGTTAGTTTGACACAAAGCTGCCAGAGGGGAAGGATGAGGCAGTGGTTCAGGCCAAAAGAGCTGACCAAGCAGCAGCAACATACAGGAGAATGTCTAGCAGTACTCATGCCTTTCCTCTTAAGGAGTGTGGTTGTTGAATGATTTCAAATCCAAGCTATTAAACCAACTGGTCTGGTAACTAAAGTTAACTATACGGTGATCATGATTGCACTGCAAATGGAGCATCTGTAGTTCTTTCAGAAAGTAAAGGTTTATAGGAATCACTATCTGAGGATGTACAAAGATATTGGGTTGCTAAGTCACGTGGAATGTGCATGCACAGAAACTAGAAATGAACTCATAATCACAGTTTCAATTTAAAAATATTAAAGTTGGTAAGGCAGAAATTTGGGCTGGGTACACTTTCAGGCATTTATGAACCTACTAGATTATACATGTAAATCAGATAATTTCAAATTTTGGCAGCATCACTAGCCATGAGGAAAGGATGAAATAAGGATATTTTTTTTCATCCCCTCTCCTCTCATCTATTTAATCATAGCTGGAAACCCCGATAAATATATTTCACATCACAATCCAACCTCTCCACAAAAACAAACAGACAAACTTTTTGAGGGAAAAAGCTTTGAAAAGTTAATATGCCCTCCCCCAGGTATTTTAGTTTGAATTTCTCCTATTAAAAATATTTGTGAATTCAGTTTTGACTACATATAAATTTTTGCAAGCAGTTTCTCCTAACACAATGCATTTTTGTATGTTAAAAAGTAAAGGTGTCCCCTCACTTATAGTGCGAGTCGTTTCCGACTCTTAGGGTAACATCTTGCGACGTTTACAAGGCAGACCGTATATATGGGGTGGGATTGCCAGTTCCTTCCCCGGCCTTTCTTTACCCCCCAGCATATGCCGGGTACTCATTTTACCAACCACGGATGGATGGAAGGCTGAGTGGACCTTGACCCCCTTTACCGGAGATTCGACTTCCTCCTCCCGTTGGAATTGAACTCCGGCCGTGAGCAGAGTTTCGGCTGCGTTACCGCAGCTTACCACTCTGCACCACAGAGGATCTTTGCGCTACAGAGGATTTTTGTATGTTATTTTCACTAATATATTTTTTAATTCTTTTTTTTTGCATTGTCCCCTAAAATATGTTTTTCTGTAAACATGGCTTGGTTGGAATTTTTTTGTAAACATTGCTGCATCACAAAACTCAGATAAGTGAGAATTTCGAAGGACAGCTGTGTTTTCATTCTCATTTTGTTTCAGAAAATGTGTTGGTTCTTCCTGTAGGTATGTACCAGAAGCAGAGCTGCCCATCAGTGGCACAGTGGAGCAGGGATAGACAGGCATGAAACACTGCCACTTTTTTCCTAGCAGGGACAGCAATGCCATCTCCTGGGACACTATACTAAGAGAAACCCACCAGATAAGCTAAGCAGAGAGACAGAGGTAAGTTAGGGTTATGTTTAATGAATGTATGTATGGCTTCCCACAACAGAAGTCCCGAAGCAATTTACAAGAAGAATAAAATGCAATAAATAAAAATACATAAACATGTTAAAAACATAGTCACATCCACACCATATACTTAAACCCCTTTATACCACTTTAATAGCTATGGCTTACCCCAAAGAATCCTGGGAATGGTAGTTTGTTAAGGGTGCTCATAGTCAGAGTAGCAACATCGAGTAATTGGTGCTGCACAAATGCTTGGGAAGACAAACATGCCTTTGCCCAGTGCCAAAATGATGTTGATAAATTTGGCACCAGGCAGGCCTCCCTGGAGAAAGCATTCCATAAAGACAGAGCTACTGCAGACAAAGCCTATTCTCTCATTATCATCCACTGAGCCTCCCTTGCAGACGGCATACAGAGCAGGGCCTCAGATGATGGGCAGGTTCATATGGGGAAAGGTGGTCCTTTAGCATAGGAGCCCTGAGCTGCACAATGCTTTAAAGGTCTAAACCAGCACTTCGAATTGCAACATTAGCACATATGGCAAAAATTTAAACTACCACTTTTAATTTTGAAAAAAATCCAAGATCTCTTTTATTATGAGCAACCAAAATGTCACAAAATAGTAAGCAAGCTTTTGAGTCATGCAGGCTGGATATTAACCAAAGAGGGTGGGGAAGAGAGAGAAAAACTGGCTTGGTATTGAAGCTATAATGTCTGCACCAGTCAAAAATTCCTTTTTGTTATATAGTTAGTCATAGAAGGGTTGTGGCTTAGAGGGCGTGTGGCACTACATCACTGCTGCCCACCCAATGGATAAGTAAGAAATCTTCTCCAGCAATGAGCCCCAAAGCTGGATGCCTGCCACCATGCAACAGCTACCTATACTTTTATTCTAGTGTCAGCCAAACTTGTGAGAAAATGAGGATCCAGTTAGTAGAAGCAACACTGCAAAAAGAAAGAGGGGGTCACACCACAGATCAAATTGCTGCTGAAGGCAGAAACTAACAAGCACAGCAATATTTTTATAGCCAAACAGATCCCCATTGAATGTGACAGATTCTTTTTCCTCAGGAGAAAGAATTAAAATATAGAAGCAAACTTTTAGCTTGAGTTGACTCTGCAACATTTCACCTAAGTAGAGCTATTGCTTCATTTATTGAGCAGCCACAAGAGGAACCACACTCTGGATTGCTGTTCACAGAGAGCTTGCTTCCTCCAGACTTCAAGCTTGATTCCACATTTTAATTTTTCCCCTGGGAAAGAACTGTCATATTTGAAACATCCCAGAAATTTGCTCAACAATAAAATATACTCTTTGCACAGGTTGGTTTCTTTATTTGATTATAGTTAATAGCTGTAAGCAGAATGGGGGAGAAATAGGGATTGGGGGAGACCTTTAGAAGTGAATTTGCCTAATTTGCACTTTCCAAAGCCATCTAGAACCAAAACACTTCCATCCTTTAAAATTTGCATTTCTCTGAATTTTGCAGCACAATTCTCCAGCCAACTAATATGTACAAAACTGCATATACTGTGGGAAAGTGTCCATAACAATGCATCTATTGGTGAAAACATCATACACAAATGTATGATAGTAGAGAAAACTACTTTGCAAAAATGTGCATATTAAGCAAAATTGCATACACAGATGAGCATATTAGGAGAAATTTGCACCCAATGCTGATGAATTTTCATTAAAAAAAAAAGTAAACTGAGGTAGAAATGTGGCAAATGGAAGAGACTGGAAGAATGTGAACATCAGAGAAACCGAAATTGATATCCCTAGAAAAAGCCCTAGCTCATTGGTAGAGCGCATGCTTTGGATACAGAAAGTCCCAGGTTCGATCCCCAGCATCTCCAAGGAAGCCTGGGAAAGACTCCTGCCCCAAACCCTAAAAGATTCTTCTAGACAGTGTGGATAATATCAGGCTAAATCAAGGCACTCTAGCCCTGTGACATTCTAGAGATATTGCTGGACTCCATATCCCATCAGGCCCACCCAGCCTGGCCAGAGATGGTGGGAATTGTAGTCCAGCAACATCTGGACAGGTTCCTCATCCTTAAACTAGATTGACCAATAGCCTGACTTCATACAAGGCACATTTCTTCATTCTTAAGCAAAGGATAAAGAGGAGAGTAAACAGGTTTGGTTTGATGGAGTCTGTGGAAGAAAGAAGACAAAACTAGGCCCTTACGCAAGAGAACTCAAGGGCCAGCATTAGAAGACGGTAATCAGGCATTTGAACAACATGGCCAGTCCAGCAAAGTTGATGTTGAAGGATCATTGTTTCAACACTGGTGGTCTTTGCTTCTTCCAAAATGCTAGCTTTAGTCCGTCTGTCTTCCCAAGTAATTTGCAGAATTTTCCAGAGGCAGCTTTGGTGGAATCTTTCAAGAAGTTGGGAGTGGTGTTTATAAATGGTCCATGTTGTACAGGCATACAGTAAGGTCGGTAGTATAATGGCTTTGTAAATAAGCATTTTGGTCTCCCTGCGAATATCCCGATGCTCGAACACTCTATGCTTGATTTGGGAGAATGCAGCACTCACAGAGCTCAGATGATGTTGAATTTCATTGTCAATGTCAGTGTTTACAGAAGATGGCTGCCAAGATAAGAAAAGTGATCAACATTTTCCAGTGTCACACCATTAAGCTGGATTGGTGGTGCTACAGAGGGACTTATTCACACCTGCTGATGAAGCACTTTGGTTCTTTTTATATTAAGCAAGAGCCCAAGCTTTCCATATGCTTCTGGAAAGACATTTAGCATAGCTTGACAATCTTTCTTTGAATGTGCGGAGACTACCTTATCATTGGCATATTGAAGTTCTATGACAGAGGTTGTAATTACCTTACTTTTTGCTTTCAGCCTTCTTAGATTAAAAAGCTTTCCATCCAATATATGATTTCCACACCGGTAGGAAGCTTCCCCTCAATAAGGTGTGGAATCATAGCAATGAGAACAGCAAATAAAGTTGGCGCAATGACACATCCCTGATTTATGCCTGACTCTGAATGGATCTCTCTGAAAGCCATTGTTATCCAAAATTGTCATGTCATGTTGTCATGAAGGAGTTGCAAAATATTCACAAATTTATCAGGGCATTCAATTTTCAGAAGGATGGTCCAGAGAGCGGTTCGATTCACAGTATCAAAGGCCTTAGTCAGATCAATAAACGCCATATATAAAGGTTGATTCTCCTCCCAGCTGTCGTGCAGTGAAGATCATGTCCACTGACCTCCTGGAAGGGCGGAAACCATCTTGGGATTCAGGGAGAGTATCTTCTGAGATAGGTAGGAGGTGATTTGTGAGGATCCTTGCAAGGATTTTAGTTGCGGTAGGAAGAAGAGAGATGCCTCGATAGTTCTCACAATCTGTTCTATCAACCTTCTCAAAAAGAGTGATAATTATGGCATCCCTAAAGTCTTCTGGGATCTCCTCCCTCATCTAGATCTTTTCAATGAGCTTATGAAGTTGTTGTGTAAGTTCTGACCCACCTTCTTTAAAGACTTCAGCAAGAATCCCATCAGGTCCACTAGCTTTGTTATTCTTCATAGATTAATGGCTTTACTGACTTTATCCAAATTAGGGGATACTGCAAACTCGTCTTTAGTTTGTTGTTGAGGAATTTGTGAGAAGACCTCACCAGCCACAATAGAGTTACGATTAAGGAGGTCGTGGTAATGCTCTTTCCAGCGCAGTGCAATAGACTTTTTATCCTTAAGAAGTTTGCTACCATCCATTCAACGTAAGGGATTCGTACCATAATTTGTTGGTCCATAGATGGTCTTTGTGGCATTAAGAAAGCCCCTTATATCATGAGCATCTGCAAAATGCTGGATTTCTTGAGCTTTCTTTATCCACCAGGCATTCTTAAGTTCTCTAGTTCTTCTTTGAATCTCAGCCTTTGCACTGGCATAGATTTTCTTCTTAGCAGCACAGTCAATGGCTGCTTTCACACATGGGGCTAATAGCGCTAGTTTAACGGATTAAAAATCTAGCGCTTCGTTCTGGATTTCAAAAATCCCTTTCACACTGCAGTACCAATTTAGTGGCATTTCGCGCAGTGGTCTTTCACACAGCACTCTCACCTACCGCGGCCATTAGAAGACTGCTTCTTTTCCCGCCTTTTCTATTCAAAAGCTCTGCTTGTTCCTTCTGCATGGGGGGGTTGAAAGAGGCGTGATCACGATCAGCTGAGAGGCGCGGTAGCACAGCAGCAGCACAGGCTGCTCTCAGGAGCAGCTGGGATCGGCTGGGAGGCGCGGCGGTGGCAGCGCAGCAGCGCATGAAGGCTGCATGCTGGGGCGGCTGTTGGTAAGGGTGGGAACGCACTGCATGCTGGGATGGCTGTCACATGAGCAGCGGCAGCTAGTGCAAAACTCCTGCAATCTTCCCAGCCTGCTATCGGAATTTTTCTGGTATCATTTATTGCAGAAATTAGTGCTAAACTTCCACTATATTCCACCAGAATTCCAGAGCTACCTGTTATGTCGTGTGAAAGCTCAAATTTTATGTGCAATTTAACAGGAAATAAATCGTCAGAATAATGGAATAAAGTGCAGTATGAAAGCACCCCAAGTCTTTCTGCCATATCCAGAAGCCTTTCCTTTTCTTGTCGATGATATGTTCAATCTCAGTATCATTCTCATCAAACCAATCCTGATATTTCTTAGTTTGGTATCCAATAGTTTGTTCACATGCTGCAGTAATGGACGTCTTCAGTTTAATCCAGTGTTCCTCAAAGTTTTCAGGGAGTTCCATAGGTAGATATTTCTTAAGCATTGTTTGAAAACAAGCTCACTTAATGGGATCTTGAAGGGCGTGGATGTTCATTTTACACCTTGGCTTTCTTCCTTGGACCCTACATTGAGGAACAATATTAATGGCCACAGTGGATTGAATTAATGGGTGATCTGTCCAGCAGTCATCAGCACTCACCATGGCCCTAGTGAGGAGTACTTCATGACGATCTCTAGCACGGACAATTACATAATCCAGGAGATGCCAGTGTTTTGACCGAGGGTGCTTCCATGATGTTTTAAATTTATTTTTCTGGTGAAAGAACGTGTTTGTAATAACAAGATTATGCAATGCACATTTAGTCAGAAGTAGAATTCCATTCAGGTTGCTATTGCCAACTCCTTCTTTTCCAATGGTTTCTGGCCATAAATTGAAATAACGCCCAACTCTTGCATTGAAATCGCCCGGGAGGAGAATTTTATCCTCCTTAGGTATCTCTGATAAGATGGTGTCCAGCTGGTTATAAAAATTTTCCTTGATGTCTTCATCAGCATCTAACGTTGGTGCATAAGCACTTACAATAGTTGCCTGCTGTTTTTTAATCAGAGAGTTGAGATCTGTTCATTAATGCCGATAGGAACTTCTGACAAGAACTAAACATTATTTTTAATAGCAAAGCCTGCTCCATGTATTCGTCATTCTTGGTCAGGCAGTCCTTTCCAGAAGAATGTATAACCTCCTTTTTCTTTCTTCAATTGTCCTTCTGCTCTTCAAGTTTCTTTGAGTGCTGCTATGTCAATATTAATACATCTCAACACCCTCACAATGATGACAGTCTTGTGTTCAGGACATTCACTATCTGTGTTGTCCAGTAATGTCCATATATTCCATGTTCCAAAATTCAATCGTCTTTTGTGATTGCTAATTAGTGACCTCACTGGATGCAGTAATCAAGTCAGGGAGAGATGAGGCAGACTATGTTTAGGGCACCTTTTCTAGCCCCTTCCCCATAAGGGGTGAGCAGAGTGGATCCACAATAGGACTGCTCAGTCATGGATATAGCTGCCGGACTACTCAACTGCCTCGGTCCTTGAGCCAGGATGACTGAATCTGCTATGTGCTGGTCATGACTAGGGGCTTCCAGATTTCACAGTCCTGCCCTGTCACCATTTGCTGATCACCACGGGACTTTTGTTTTATTTTGGTTGGAAGACGCCTGTGTGTGAATTTGTTTCATGTGGGGAAATCGGCACACAACTATCAACACACAATCTTGACAGAAAATGGCTTTGATCCAATGGCACAGATACCATGACGATTGGAAGTCTTTTATCTGCTGCAGCCTTCATCCGCCTTCACAGCTGTTGTAACGTACACATTGTTATCCTCCGCCTGTTCTGCTGTCAAGGACATTCTTGGCTCGTTCTTTGTCTGGTTCCTCTCCCTTGCCCTTACCGCCATGAGTGATCCTGCTGGAAGTACATGACTCCCGACGACATTGCTCACAGGGTTCATGGGAACACTCAAGCCCACTCACCACTACAAGGTGACGATCCAGCGTGCATATCGCTGCGACTCACTCCTCTCAAATGGGTGAAGCAGCAAGGTAAAAGAGGCAAACTGCACGTAATGTTAAGGAATCCAGTCTGTGTTTTATGTGTTCCAGTTTACCAGAGTCTGGAGTCACTCCAGTTTAGGCTTGTCACAAAGCTAGGGAGCTCTAGAGACTAGCTATGGAAGTCATTGCAAAGACAGATTTTACATGGGCTTTTGTCATGCTAACATATATCAGAGTTTGTTTTCAATGAAATGATTTGGTCACCACTCATTGTGTAATGATTACATCTTACACTGCACATTATGCTCTCCCTACCCTACCAAGAGAATGGGAGGGATCCAATTTCATAGTGAAAGTTGACTCCCTTCCCCTCTCCCCCAGGAAGCACATCTCTGTCAGAGAAAATGCCATGCTCCCATCCACCAATGTCACAGTTCAGTGCAAAGAGAGTGAGTTAATGAGCCCTATTAAAATGAGGTGCAAGACTGGTCATAATGCATGGTTTAACACTTTTGACATAATAACTGTTTGTATGAGGGAAACTGAATGATGATGTTTCCTTGCTTGCAATCCTCATACACACCAACAAAATGAAGTGGATTGGTATCCCTTCAAAAGTGGTATAGGTGACTTTTTTTCAGCTGCGGTTTTTCCTTTCTGTCTTGATGTTCGGTGATCAGGTGAAGGTTATTCCTTGGCACTTAGGGATAGAAAGATCTGTCAGTTTTGGTTCTCTCAGTTTCTAATTTTTCCAATCTTAAATTCAGTTTGCAGTAATTTGCATTTTTTTTTAAAAAAAATCCTCATGAAAATTCAGGTTTTAGTGTGGATTCCTCAGACTAACACATTTGTGTCTGGAATTTTGACTAATGTCACATTTTAAAGAGCAATTTATCCTAAGATAATGCATTTTGTATGTTATTTTCACTAATATATTCATCTTCATGCATACTTTTCCCTCTATGTATTTTTGTAAATTGGCTGGAGATCTGCGCTGCAAAATACGGATGAGTGCAAAATTTGAAGGATGGCTGTGTTTTGGTTCTCATATTGTTTAGGAAAGTGCAAATTTGATAAATTCAGCTTTAAATGTGAACTATATCAAATTTCTTCCACATCCCACCTCTTCACACACAGACTTAAATCTTCCAAGTGAAATGTCATATCTGCTGCTTTCATGGAGGGGAAGGTTTCAAAATGACTCCTACCTTGGCTGGCTATGTAATAGTAGACTACCTAGCTTTACATTATTTATTTATTTAGTTAGTTATTATTTTATTTATACCCCGCCCTTCCTTCCAGCAGGAGCCCAGGGTGGCAAACAGAAACACTAAAAACACTTTAAAACATCATAAAAAGACCTTAAAATACATTAAAATAAAACAACGTTAAAAACATTTTAAAAACCTTTAAAAACATTTTTTAAAAAGGGGTTAAAGATATTAAAAGACATATTAAAAGCAATTCTAACACAAACACAAACTGGGATAGGTCTCAACTTAAAAGGCTTGTTGGAAGAGGAAATTCATTTTGCATCCATTCTTTTTTCCATTTTGAAATTGAGGGCAATGTACGCAGAGATCCCAGGTAGTCTCTCAGCCAGGTGCTTACCAAACCCAGACCTGCTTAGCTTTAATAAGGCTTTTACAGAGCTTGGGAAAGTTACTTTTTTGAACCACAACTCCCATCAGCCCAATCCAGTGGCCATGCTGGCTGGGGCTGATGGGAGTTGTAGTTTTAAAAAAGTAACTTTTCCAAGCTCTGGTTTTACATCACATACCTTCAGAGTATGCCCGGAGAGTTTGCACATTAAATGGCCACCACCAAGAATTAAGCAACGATGCATTCACAAGTAGCATTTGTAGCTAGGAATGGAGAAGAAATTTGATTCAGTTCACAATTAAAGCCAAATTCATCACATCCACACCTTCCAAAACAATATAAGAATTGCAAAACTGCCATCCTTCAAAATTCATTGTTATCTGAACGTTGCAATGCAATTCTCCAATCAAACAATGTTTATTAGGACATTTATTATATTTATAATAAAAATGCATGAGATTAGGAGAAATTGCTTGCAAAAATGTGGACATTAGTCAAAACTCCCGACAATAATATGTTTATTCAGAGAAATTCATAGTAAAATGCTGTTGGATTTTCATGAGTATTTTAAAAATAATAATAATTGCAAATTGCTGCAAAAACCAGGAGAACTGAGTTGAATATTGGGGAAATAATGAGATACTGAGAGAACTGAAATTGGCAGATCCTTCTGTCCCTACTTGTAGCTAATAGTATGTAAGTACCTTTTGTATTTTCCAAGCTGTTTCTCACTATAGAGATTATGGGGTGCAGAGGACTGTCAAGCAAACTCAACAATAACACATTTGCAAGAGAGGCTTCTCTTTTATTTTTAAATCAGCTTCATTTTTCAAAACATCCATTTGGGAAACACTTCCATCCCCTTTCCTCATTCACCACAAAAGAAGGAATCCATGTTTATAAACACATGTGCAGCTGGAACTGTCCCTCCCCTCATTTCCTTTGTGTTGATTTGCTTCCAGTTGTACCAGCTTCTGGTTCAAACAGCTTGCCTGACCTCCGCTGGCTGTGATGTCAAAGGAGGGGGAGACAAAGGCTTGTAGAACATCAGAGCGAACTAGAAAAATAAATAAACCGATGTGTCACATAACATTAGTTGGGAGGGGGCTTGGTGCAAGTGGAGGTTAAAGATCATAAGGCAGCAGAACTGCCTGAGTGAGGAACTGGACAACAGGAAATCCCTGGGGACATGAGGTTGCCAAATGAGTTCAGCATGTGAATCCAGGTCCCAACACCTGAAACAAAGAGGCACAGCATTTGATTCATCAGCATAATAAGCTTTGTTAGAGATCATGGTACATTCTAACAGCTGAGATCCCTTCCTTGCAAGCATATGTAATCACAGCTGCTGGCCAAACACCTGTGTTGACATGCGGACTTGTATATATGAGCTGTTGTGTGGGTGGGACAGAGCAGGAGATAAGTGAGTGAGGAAATCCCAACAAGGAAGCACCATTTTTTCTTCATAGCATAGCTTAGCATATGGCAGAAAGGTTCAATCTGCTCTGCTCCCTGTATAGTTTCAGAACTGTGAGGATTTCTGTTCAAGCTAGGGATGGGGGAGAAATTCAGTTTGGTTGTCATTTTAATATGAATTTACCCAGTTTGCACCTTCTGATGCAATGTGGGAACTGAAACAAATCTATCCTTTGAAATTCAGCTCTCCAAATTTTGTGATGCAGTTCTCCAACTCCACCCCCAGTGTGTACAGAAATATGTACAGTAGGGGGAAATGTGCATAAAATTGCATATATTAGTGAAAATAACATGGGAAAATGCATTAAGAACATAAACACTTAAGAAGAGCCTGGCTGTTGGATCAAGCCAATGGCCCATCTAGTCCAGCATCCTGATTTCACCGAAACCAACCAGATGCCTGTGGGAGGTGCAGGGGGGGGGCGAGTAGGAGACATGGGGTGGGTCAGGGTATCTTTTGCTTGAGAGAGGAAATTTTATTTGAAATGTATTGTTCTTTTACAATATGTTGTTGAACTATGTTTTGTTGAAACATGACTTGTATTTTAATACGTATTTTGTATTTTCCTTTTACATGTGTTTAATTGTGGTAGCCTATGGCTCTGAGCAATAAAGATTCATTTCATTTCAATCAGCTGTGTGAATTCTCTTTGGAGTGTGTAGAATTGTGGTCTTTGTTTATGGCATGGATGACTTCTCCTTGAGCATAAGTTTAATTCTCAGTGGGAAAGGATCAGAGTCTAAGTAGACTATCCATAATCACAGCTCCATGTGGATTGGTTGTAAGAGACAACTGGGCTTTTATACAGTCTTAAAACATGCAAGCATGAGTGTATACCTCTGGTAAGTTTATATGTACCATGAAATATCTCAAACTTTAGTTTGTCAATATATGCACACATTTAATCAAACACTCACGCTTCAGTGCTTCCATTTGTTGAATGAAAATACTTCATTATTTGGGGAAGGGCTGTAGCTCAGTGGTACCAGGTTCAATCCCCATCATATGCAGACAGGGTTGGATAAGACTCCCTCCCTGAAATCCTGGAAAGCTGCTGCCACCAAGTGTAGACAATACAGAGCTAGATGGACCAATCGTCTGACTCAGTATAAGGCATCTTCCTATGTTCCTATGGATCAGCAAACTATGGATGTGTATTGGAGGGAAAACTGGATCTGGAAACATGTGAAGCAATGGCATGACTCCTTCACATACCCAAGCTCATCCAGCATGGTCAGTGAATGTCAGAGCTTTCAGCAATAGTGGAGACCTTGATCAGTTAAGAAGCCCACCCACCAGGAGGCAGTGTCACCATCTTGGTTCTCAATCAGCACGAGGCTTCACTAGGTGATGAATGTTGTCGCCAAGCACTGTATAAGGGGCTACCCAACTTTCCCTTTTATGGTGCCGGGAAATATAGGTCATTATCGTAGTTCATTCAGCCTGTAGCTTTTACCAGCCATGCCTCCACCTTGATGAAATTATGAGGCCCTTATGGTGACCATAAGCCCTATACAAACCATAATACTCTCAGAATGCAAACCCTGTTCCGGTGTTTGTCATACGCACACGCAAGCAAACATGTGGGGAAGTGAAGTCATGCCCCACCCCCTCTGGTACATAACTTTCACTCAGATGACAGCTCCACACAAGTGTTGAGGGAAAGGTATAAAGTGGGAAGCCTCTTCTCTCCACCTAATTGAGAACCCTTGCATGTTGAATTACATGTGAGTAAAATGAGTACCAAATGGGGATATTGGGTTGTATTCAATGGAGGGCTAAGTTGAACATTCAGTCAGCACAAGGATTTTTCCTTGCCTAACGGAACATTCTCCTCCTCCCCTCCCCCCTGCACCGCCCTAAATCTGTTCTGTGCAGATTTGAGGGCTGTGTGGGGTGCACACATGGCAGAGATAGGGGAAATCCTCTTGTGCCAGTTGAAGTTGTTCCACTAGTGCAAGAGTTTTGTTGAATCCTGCCCATAGCCACCCACTTTTCTTCATCCATTCTGGTTGTGGAATTGGCCCCCAGCAACCTGCAAAAAAGAGGTAGCCTTTGAGCATGCCTTTTTCAGTCTTTCCTGGGTGTCAGATGGTTCGGTTTTAAACAGACCCAAGCCACTACAGTCTGAAAGCATGCTACCCCCACTAAAAGGAAAAGAAATCCCAGCTGGGCAGGAGCACTTTAAAAACACCTGCTCAGAGCACAGGGGATTAACCTTACATCATGTAACACTAATACCGGGAGGTATCATATCTGCCAGCTGGCAGCCAGACATTAGAGTGAATGTGTCTAATTAGCAGAGTACCCCACTTACTCTCCGTTGGAGACTCCATATGAACACTGCTGAGATTCCAACAGGGAGCTTTGTTTTCCTCAGCCAGCCACAAATGCAAGGTGAGCCAAGAGAGAGTTTCATTCCAAAGGACAAGCTAGTAAGAGCTGGACTAACATTTTGTCACAGCAGAAAGTAATATATTTCTGGACCCTTACGAACAAGGCCCTTACAAACATCCTGAACATCCCCTTCTTCTACTGAATGGAACTTTTGGCTTAAAGTATTGTTATTGCTTTAGAAAGGAATAGATTTACCAAAAAGGCAGAGTGCAACCTTTTTGGCAGGGTTTGCTGAGAATTAATGAAACCGTTTCTAAGCTGTAGACCTCAGCACTTTGACCAGGAACATTAAGCCTTGTACATTTTTCTTCTGGATAAGAAACGTGTTATTTTCTAATTCAAAGCTGGCAGATAAAGTTGCCTTTTCCTAAATTCAACAGATTTGTCACTCGCTCAAGAGACAGTGGTGGCTGGTGCCCACTGGGACTGGTGGGGCAGAAGGCAGGGAGCCTAAACAGTAACTGGAGCCACAGCCAATGACAGGCAGAGCCAACTCGTGCTAATTTTGTCCCCATCCTCCTCCTTGCTGCATTCTATGAGGGGCAACACTGAGATTAACGAAGAGAAAGTGGACAGACACGGCCACCCTCTGAGCTGGCAGTAAGAAGGCAGGCAGGTGGGGGCTGGCTGAGAGCAGATTGAGGTTGGTGGGCCAGTGCCCCATTTGCCTACATGGACCTCCACTTCAAGAGGGCAGTGAGAAGTTTCAGCTTCACCTAGGCTTGGTTGCGGGAGCACTGATGATTTTAAGTGTCCTTGTCATATTCGCTGTGTTACAAGTGGAAGAAGTGGAAGAAGAAGAAAAATAGGCACTCTGGAGAAGATCTTCAGAGAGAGGACCTGAAACTCCACCGTGCCTTCACACAATTCACAGCTTGCTCATTTCCTCTGTCCCTGGGACAAAGTAAACATGATGTTAAATGCAGCCAGTTCATTAGCACCTAATGTGTTGGTATGGAGTCACTCTTCCAACACCAGCATTGAACAGCGGTAGTGAGGTCATGGCTGTCATATTGTTGTCTGATTGGTTCAAGCACAGATTGATTTCCAACTGTCTCCTAACCATTAACTTCCATCATCCATCCAAACTGGGCTATTAACTTTTCTGTAAACCTATATTTTATCATCTATGACTCAGCAACTTTGAGTGGAAGAGGAAGCCAACTTAATATCACCCAACAAGAGAACCGACACAGGACAGCTGTGTTGCTTTACTCTGGCCATTGCTTGGCTGGATTATATCAATGAGATTCTGTGGAAAACCTGCTCTTCTTCTGCTTCAGCTGATACTGGCTAACCATTACAGATTCAGGCCTCAAGAGATATCGCTGCTGGAGACTCCGTTGCTGTGGTCCATGCTGCCGCCATTGCTGCTGCCTGCCCGCTTACGCGCGGGGCGTTGTCATCTTCGCCGAGGTGCCGCGCTGCTGCCGGTGGACTTCGCTGTTGCGGACTGTGTTGCTGCCATCGCCGCCGCTGGTTGCGGGCGTCTTCATCATCGCTGAGGGCCGTGCCGTTGCCCAGGACACTATCACTGCGGCGTATATCTTTGCCACCTCGCCGCTTTCTTGCTCGCGTGTGGCGCTTCTGTTGCTGCTTGGGGCTGTGTTGCTGTCCTGGTGTCCTTGCTGCGGCTTGCCTTTGGATGGGACTTGAGACTGCCATCGCTGCTTGACGAGGATTAACTCATTTTAACGTTTGTTTGGCGTGTGTGGGGGGGCTAATGTGGGGTGAATGATTGGTATGTTTGCTTGTTTGTGTGGTTTTATGTATTTTTAACATGTGCCTGGGAGATAAGATTCCATCCTTCGTGGGGGGGCTCTTGGGGGCCCCGATTAACGTAGTGATGGGTAATGGGAGGTATGGCATTAGGAGGAGAACAGGCCAGGTAAGGGGAACTCGTCCCAGACAAATTGTGTCTGTGCCTTGTTCCGGTTCTCCTCATATCCACAGGATTGTTGGTTGTCCTATCAGCCAGCTCTCGGATCTCCAAGTGCTGCTTTTGAATGCCAGGTCGGTACATAATAAAACCTCACTTGTCCATGATTTAATTCTGGAGGAGGGTGCCGACCTGGCATGTATAACCAAGACCTGGGTGGCTGATCAGGGAGGAGTTGCTTTTTCCCAGCTTTGCCCACCCGGGTATTTGGTTCAGCACTGTGGTAGATCTGAGGGCCGGGGAGGGGGGGTCGCTGTGGTCTATAGGAGTTCTTTTCCTCTCACCAAGCAACCTGTCCAGACGGTGACTGGTTTGGAATGTCTTCACCTTGTGTTGGGCCAGGGAGACAGACTAGGAATACTGTTGGTGTACCGTCCACCTTGCTGCCCAACAGCTTCCTTAGCTGAGCTGACAGAGATAGTCTCGGAGGTCCTTTTGAGGTCCCCTAGACTTTTGGTACTGGGGAATTTCAACGTCCATGCCGAGGCTGTCTTATCTGGCGCAGCTCAGGACTTCATTGCCTCCATGACAACAATGGGGCTGTCTCAATTTTCTACTGGCCCAACACATGTGTCGGGACATACTCTCGATTTGATCTTCGCCACTGGACATGGAGATGGTGATCTGATGGTGGGGTGTTTTTCATCTACCCCATTGTCATGGACAGATCACCGCTTGCTGAGATTTAGACTTACAGCGGCTCTTTCCCTCTGCAAAGGTGGAGGATCTATTAAGTTGATCTGCTCCCAGAGCCGGATGGATCCTGTAGGTTTTCAGAGGGCTCTGGGAGATTTTCCGGCTGATAGGACTGGTGCTCCTGTCGAGGCCCTGGTCACACTGTGGAATACAGAAATGACCCAGGCTATTGACACGATCGCTCCCACGCATCCCCTTTGCTGTAGAGCTCATACAGCTCTGTGGTATACCCCGGAGCTGAGAGCGATGAAACATGAGAGGAGGAGGCTGGAGTGCAGATGGAGGAAAACTCCCAGTGGATACAATCATGCCTTGGTAAGTGCCACCAATAAGTTGTATACAAAAGCGGTAAGGACAGCAAAGAAGCTCTATTTTGCTGCCTCTATTAGATCATCTTTAAGCCGCCCAGCGGAGCTTTTTAAAGTCGTGCGAGGGCTCTTACACTCTGGCCCCCACAATACTATGGAAACATCTGAGACCCGCTGTAATGAAATTGCTGGACACTTTCAAGATAAGATTGCATGTATCCGCAGGGACCTTGACTCTGATGTTGTGACAGATGAATCCATTGAAGTGTCCGGAGCACGGCCTTGTCTTTCTTTATTGGATGAGTTTCAGTTGCTGCAGCTCGAGGAAGTGGACAAGGTGCTTGGAATGGTTCGGGCGACCACGTCTGTTCTGGATCCTTGCCCATCTTGGCTAGTGAAAGCTGGCAGGGCTGGAACCACCGGTTGGGCCAAGGAGGTGGTTAATGCCTCCTTGAGGGAGGGAGTGGTCCCTGGTAGCCTCAAGGAGGCAGTAGTGAGACCTCTTTTAAAGAAACCCTCCTTGGACCCAGATAATTTAAACAACTATAGACCGGTGGCGAATGTCCCTTTTCTGGGCAAGGTTTTGGAGCGGGTGGTTGCCAGCCAACTCCAGGCGCTCTTGGATGAAACCGATTATCTAGATCCGTTTCAATCTGGTTTCAGGCCCGGTTTTGGCACCGAAACAGCCTTGGTCGCCCTGTATGATGACCTGTGTCGGGAGAGGGACAGGGGGAGTGTGACTCTGTTGATTCTCCTTGATCTCTCAGCAGCGTTTGATACCATCGACCATGGTATCCTTCTGAGGAGACTCGCGGAGTTGGGTGTCGGGGGCACTGCTTGGCAGTGGTTCCACTCCTACTTCGCGGATCGTCACCAGAAGGTAGTGCTTGGGGAACATCACTCGACACCATGGACTCTCCATTGCAGAGTCCCTCAGGGGTCGGTTTTGTCCCCCATGCTTTTCAACATCTACATGCAGCCGCTGGGTGCAGTCATCAGGAGTTTTGGAGTGCGTTGCCATCAGTATGCTGATGACACGCAGCTCTATTTCTCCTTTTCATATTCTTCAGGTGAGTCTGTTGATGTGCTGAACCGTTGCCTGACCGCGATAATGGACTGGATGAGAGCTAATAAACTGAGACTCAATCCAGACAAGACCGAGACATTGTTGGTGAATGCCTTCCCTGCTCAGATGGTGGATGTTAACCCTGTTCTGGATGAGGTTACACTCCCCCTGAAGGAACAGGTACGTAGTTTGGGGGTTCTTCTCGACTCTTCCCTGTCTCTCGAGGCCCAAGTGGCCTCGGTGGCACGGAATGCATTTTACCATCTTCATCTGGTAGCCCAACTACGCCCCTATCTGGACAGGGACGACCTCGCCTCCGTTGTTCACGCTCTGGTAACTTCAAGATTGGATTACTGTAATGCGCTCTACGTAGGGCTGCCCCTGAAGACAATTCGGAAGCTTCAGCTGGTGCAGAACGCAGCTGCCAGACTACTGACGAGGACCAGTCGGTCTTCGCATATAACACCTGTCTTGGCGCGTCTGCACTGGCTTCCTATTTGCTTCCGGGCGAGATTCAAGGTGCTGGTTCTTACCTATAAAGCCTTACACGGCGTGGGACCTCAATACCTTGTGGAACGCCTCTCTCAATACGAACCTACCCGTTCACTTCGTTCAGAATCTAAGGCCCTCCTCCGGGTACCAACCCATCGGGAAGCCCGGAGGGTGGTTACTAGATCTAGGGCCTTTTCTGTGGTGGCCCCTGAGTTGTGGAACGGCCTCCCCGAAGAGGTACGCCTGGCGCCTACACTTTTATCTTTTCGGCGCCAGGTAAAGACCTTTTTATGCTCCCAGGCATTTTAATTTTCTTAACCATTTTAATCTTTTAATCCGTATTTTTAATTTTTGTCATATTGTGTTTTTGTAGTGCTTTTTGTTGTTTGTTTGTATATGTTTTTATGATTTTTATTATGATATATTGTATTTTATCTTGTTTGTTCACCGCCCTGAGAGCTATTCTGCTAAGGGTGGTATATAAATTGAAATAATAAATAAAATAAACCAGCAATCTGCCTAACCAACCAACAATCAGTGAGTCAGTCAGTAGCCTTAACAATATATTCAGTTAATTTATTTATTACATTTATATCTTGACCTTCCTTCCAAAGGAGCCGAGATAGTGCATGCGCAAACACGCACGCATGCACACGCGCACACACACACACACAATTAAAGCAATTCCAATACAGGTTCAGACTGGGATAAAGGTCTCTGCTTAAAAGACTTGTTGAAGGAGGAAGATCATCAGTATCTGCTGAAAGGACAATAGAGATGGTGCCTGTCTAATATTTAAGGGGAGGGAATTCCAAAGGGTAGGTGCCACAACACTAAAGGCCTGATTCCTATATTGCATGAAACGGAGCTCTTGATAAGGTGGTATCCGCAGGAGACCCCTGCAGAGCACAATAATCAATTAGGTGTATAAGGAGTGACAGGATCTTTCTGGGTACCAAGCTGTATAGGGCATTATACAACAGGCATGCTTTCAAGCTAGACATGTGGTTAGTCAATTAACTCATAAGTATGGCTCACTTAGAGATTGGACACATGTTGAGGTATTAAACTCTAATAATAAAGCAAAGAGAATACTGAGCCAAAATATATAATTGGTGACCTGGACTCAGCTAGAAACACATATTAGAATGAATGGAAAATGGATCCAGTGAAAGAAACTTCACAAGAAGTTTGGACATGGATTTGGAAATACAACCCCCAGACAAACCTGTGTCTAAATTTTAAGGAAAGCTTCTATAAAATTTTGTTCAGATGTGACTCAGGTTAAATAGAGTCAACACAGGGGTAAGCAATCATTGTTGGGAATGTGGCTCCTCTAGACCAAACATGTTTCTTTTAACGTGCAACCCTGTTCTCTGACTGATGACAAATTTCAGCGGTTACCTGGGTTTAATTTTCTTTGAACTTAGATCACTAGGGGCTTACTGGCATTTTGTAATATTTATGTTTATTTATGAATATACCTGTTGAGCATAGGTGGAGATATAGCATGAAGCACTCTGGTAGATGCCCCAAGATTACTGTTCCCAGATTATATTTCTATGTGGTGCCTGTGGGCACCAGTCTTCCCATCTATACCAAAAAAGGTCTCAGTTGATATCCCCTAAAAAGTCCACTATGCATGAGAGACTATTTGCTCTTCCTGCTCAGTTCCTATTTGCACTGTCACAGCCTCTCCTACATTGAACATGCCCCCTTAAACATGGACACATTTCATTGGATGCCAGGACTGGACACCTATCATTCCGAACACAGGAGACGTGCAAAGAGATTCTCTGTGCAAGCAGAGTGGCAGCTGATGTAGGTGCCTTTTCCCCATTGATGGGGTGACTGATAAGGCTGGGGGAGAGACACGCCCACACCATTTTGTGGTCCTGTTTCTTTTTCTGCACTTTTAGGTGTGGCAACAACAAAATTCGTATCACATCAGTCCAGACAGTGGAGGCTGGTGGAACCCAGACCTGGTGGGGTGCCTATTATTTATTTAGTTATTGTCTGTCTGTCTGTTTGTTTGTTACATTTATACCCTGCCTTTCTTTCCTCATGGAACCCAAGGCAGCATACAGGTGGTTCTCAGGCAGTCTCCCATTCAGGCACTGACCAGTCCCAGACCTGCTTAGCTTCAGCAAGGTGGTGGCCTTATATGCCTTCAGACCATAGCCTGGGACCATAGGCTATGAGATCATGCAGGCGGACCCTAGGAGGTCATGTAGGCAGAGCCTATGAGGTTGCTCCTTGTGATGTCCCCATCCTCCTCCCTTGCAAAAAAAGGGAAAACACTTAAGCAGTACTGTTGTACAAATACATAGCACCAAAAAGTGTCTTATCTTGATACATCATTCACTAAGCATACATCATGCACCAAGATAAAATTGTAGCAGTTACCCCAATGTCATACAATGAGCTTCATGGCTGAATGGAGATTTGAACCCTGGTCTCTCAGTCCAACTCTCTAACCATCACACCACACTAGCATGTGGCATGATGAGAATTACGCTAAATGGAACACTATAGGCTGGCAAGATTATCAAGGGCAGCAACTGGTTTAACCAGCTGATTCCCAATGCAAAACACAGTTTCCAACAGTGAAGTTTTACTCCTATGTACATTTATGTTAATAACGATCATGATAATAATGATAAGTCAGAATCGACTTGAAGACAGTCCATCCATCATCAATAATGATAATTGTTATTGTTACATGCTCAGGCCCTGTGGCAGTGGTAGGCCTGGTTGGAGGGGAACAATTTCTGGGTTTGCCAGAGCACAGCTTCCCCCTGCTGCTGTGCTGGATCAAGCCAAAGGTTAATCTAGTGCGGCATTTTGCTTCCTACAGTGGAAACTAGATGAAGCCCACATCCAGGGATTGATGTCAATAATGCTTTTCTCTTGTTTGCTTCCTTCAGCATACTCAAAGGTAGATTGCCTCTAAACTGGAGAAGGACAGGTATCTGTCAACTGATTGCTATATGGAACCTCCACCTTCAGAGGCAGTCTACCTCTGAATATGCTGAAGTTTGAGGCTTTTGGCCTCAAAACACACACACACACAAATCTCCCTCTTCAAGGAGCCCCCCCACTCACCAAAATTCTCTCCACCCCAGCAACACCAAGCAATGAATACATGCACACACACACAATCCCCTCTTTGAGCAGCCTTTCCACTTGCATGCTTCTAGAATGCTCTCTCCTCCCCATCCAACAAAGCAATTGCCAGTGAACTCACACACCTACTCCCCTTGCCTCCCCTTACAGTCCCAGACCTCAAGAAAGAGCCAAGAAAGAAGGCAAGCACTTCCCCAAATCAATGCAAACAAATAGCTTCTCTGTCAAACTACAACTTAGCCAAGGAGGAAAGATGTGTTGCTGTTGAGTACATTTGGTAGGCACCATTCTCTCACCCACTGCAATAAAAACAAGATCTAACTTTCTCATCATCATCCAAGGAAACCTTAGCTGTCTCAATCAGTTCCTCTCCTCTCCTCCTTGGGATGTGCTAGAATTCAGTCCAATTCAGATTTGGTACCAAATTTACCAAATAATTCACTTATTTTCAATCACTGACGATCGACTTTTAATGTAGCGAATTTCAGTAGCTATTTTTGAAAACAGACTTTTTTAAAAAAAAAATCTACCTCTAAAATATCAATTGTAAGAATGATTATTTCCTTTTAAGATACCTATCTTTCCTTCAAAATATTTATATTTCCTTTAAAAATATCAACATTGATATTGATATTTTTTACGATTGGAAAAAAAAGCTCAGATCAGAAAAAGTAGCAGCTAGTTGATACAGAATGAAGTCGAATTGACAGAATTCTTTCAAACCGGCACTGGCAAACAGTTCCTATCCCTACCTCATACATATTTACAAAATAAGTAAAACCAATGGCTGCTGCCATAGCAATTTTTTTTAGCTGAGCTGCAAGTGTATGTTGAAAGTGAGGGAAGGGAAAGAGGACGCCCAGAGGAAGAATGCATGGTCGTGATTGGCTGGGGGAGGTGTTCAGAAGCCCGCCCAGCTCTGTTTATTTCCTGGGTCTTTTGATATGGCAATGAGTCCATTACCTACTAAGGAAAAAAGGGGGCAGGGAGAAATGAATGAGTGTTTTGTCTGTTGCCTTCCTTAACTAAGCCCTCTGTAACCATGCTTTTTTTTAACCATTTCCATCCCAGGAGTCAGAAGGTAAATGCATCTAGGAAGCCTCTCAGTCAGTGAGGCTTTATTATTATTATTATTATTATTATTATTAAATTTTATTTATACCCTGCCTTTCGGCCAAAGGCCCTCACGGCAGCTTACAAGAAAAATAAACACAGGTATAAACATACAATAATATACAATATAAACAATTTGTTGTTGTTATGTGCCTTCAAGTCGATTACGACTTATAGCGACCCTATGAATCAGCGACCTCCAAGAGCATCTGTCATGAACCACCCTGCTCAGATCTTGTAAGTTCAGGTCTGTGGCTTCCTTTATGGAATCAATCCATCTCTTGTTTGGCCTTCCTCTTTTTCTACTCCCTTCTGTTTTTCCCAGCATTATTGTCTTTTCTAGTGAACCAGGTCTTCTCATGATGTGTCCAAAATATGATAACCTCAGTTTCATCATTTTAGCTTGTACTGACAGTCCTGACACCCAACTATTTGTCTTTTTCGCAGTCCATGGTATGTGCAAAGCTCTCCTCCAACACCACATTTCAAATGAGTTGATTTTTCTCTTATCCGCCTTTTTCACTGTCCAACTTTCACATCCATGCATAGAGATTGGGAATACCATGGCCTGAATGATCCTGACGTTGGTGTTCAGTGATACATCTTTGCATTTGAGGACCTTTTCTAGTTCTCTCACAGCTGCCCTCCCCAGTCCTAGCCTTCTTCTGATTTCTTGACTATTGTCTGCATTTTGGTTAATGACTGTGCTGAGGTATTGATAATCCTTGACAAGTTCAATGTCCTCATTGTCAACTTTAAAGTTACATAAATCTTCTGTTGTCATTACTTTAGTCTTTTTGATGTTCAGCTGTAGTCCTGCTTTTGTGCTTTCCTCTATAACTTTCATCAGCATTCGTTTCAAATCATTACTGGTTTCTGCTAAGAGCATGGTATCGTCTGCATATCTTAAATTATTGATGTTTCTCCCTCCAGTTTTCACACCTCTTTCGTCTTGGTCCAATCCCACTTTCCGTATGATATGTTCTGCGTACAGATTAAACATATAGGGTGATAAAATACACCCCTGTCTCACACTCTTTCCAATGGGGAACCAATCGGTTTCTCCATATTCTGTCCTTACAGTAGCCTCTTGTCCAGAGTATAGGTTGCGCATCAGGACAATCAGATGCTGTATAATATAAACAATACAATATACAAAAATATATATAATAAATAAATATAATATAAACAAAAATATATAAAATATAATATAAATAAATATAAATAATATAAAAATAATAATATAAAAATAAATAATATAAAATAAATAATAAAAATAATAAAAATACATAATATAAAAAATAAATATAATATAAACAATACAATATACAAAAATTAAATTAAATAGAAACAACATTATCATTATTATCATTATCAACACCGCCAAGAAAGAGGAGGTAGTGTTAGTGGGGGCGGCAATCTTCCAATTGTCTTACAATGGCAGTAATATTAATATTACTGTGGGTGTCAGAGAAAGACTGGCCTATGGCTTTAGAGGTTTTAGGGGGTTCAGAATCTTGGGAGGGCACTGCCCCACTTTGCCCAACAAAGGAGCCTCCCATGAGTCAGGGTATATTTCTCCATTTTGTGTTCAGTTCTTTTAGATGTGGCAGCCCACTCCCAAGACAGCCGCTTTGTGTTATGCCATGCCCCCATGGCATTCTGTGACTGACACCCATGGCAAGTTCTAAAAACACCAAATGTACCCACTGGCTCACAAAGGTTGGTGACCTCCAGTCAGGGGAGACAGCCAGCATCCTAAAATGCTTTCAGGATCAATTCTCTCTTTCTTTCTCTCTCCCTTTTTAAGTCTACCTTGCTCCAAACTGAATTTTCTCCACACATATACATATCATCCCCAGAGAAAGGAAGGCAGAAAATGGAGGAGAAAGACATGCCCCCTTTTCCAAAATATCTCTCACCTTCCATTTCCTTTGACATTGCTAAGGCCATCTGTTGAAAACCATCAGTTAGTAAGAATCACTGGATTGGAAAGATCCCCTAAAGGTCTTCTAGTCTAATCCCCAATCCCACTACAATATATTTTGGTCATTCCCCAAAACAGGCGCTAGTGGGCACATTTGAAATTTTGAGAAAAAGTGTTGTGGGTACTAGTCACAAAATGGGTGCCATGGGGTGTAGAAGAGACCAAGCCAGGGGGAACACAAACTGAGCAGGAAGAACAAACACTCTCTCATGCACTGTGGATTTTTGAGGGGATATAGAGAGAGACTCAAGATGTAGAGCCCCAACAACAACAGTTCACAGGATGTGGTGCAAATAGGAAACTCCCCTTGCCAGTTGCAGCAGATCATATGAAATGCTTTCGGTGTTCATGTGATCTTCTTTCTTTACTAGTTGAATTTGCACTAGTACAAGAGTGCAAATGTAGTGTTGCACTATGCATTCCAAGCACCACTTACCCCAAAGTATCTTGGGAAGTGTAGTTAAGTGTGCAGAAAGTTGTTAGGAGAGCCCCTCACAGAGCTACAATTTCCAGAGTTCCCTGGGAAGAAAAACTGCTTGTTAAACCACTCTGAAAATTGTAGCTCTGTGAGGGGTACTGAGGTCTCTCCACAACTCACAGCATCCTTAACAAACTACAGTTCCCAGGATTCTCTGAGGGAAGTCATAACAGCTTAAAGTGATATGAAGCTGCTTGAAATGCATAGTGCAGATCAGGCCATACATACATGGAGGATCAGAGTTGCCTAAGACATTTTGTGGCTTGGGGCAAAGGTCAAAATGACAGTCCCTCCCTTTCCATGTACAAATGCCTGGCCAGCAGTAGAATATTTCTTCAATACTGACCATGGGGCAGCATCCTCCACTCCACCTGGGGAGATAGGAGTAGCTTAGGAAGTACAGGGCAGGTCATGTGGCATTACACAGCTTTGAGCACTCCCTGCATCTCATCATTTGTTGCCTGAGATTGGCTGCCTCAACCTGCCTCGTGGTAGGGCCAGCCCTGGTCAAGTCGTGGGCAGCAGTCTATATAGCAGTCCGTAGGGACTTTTGTGAAAGAGGCTGGGAGGGATAAGGAACAAAAGTGAAATGAGACAAGGCTAGAAGAGTGATGGTGGTGCACTGTCAGGACCCTTCCTGTCAGGATCCCACCTCAGGCGCCACCTGCTAGGATCCCACCTGTGGTCACTGCCTTGTCACGGTCCCACCTCAGGGTCCTGGTCTTTAAATGGTTCTCACCGGCTCTAGCAAAGATCTCTCAAGATCCCACTGCTAGGCAGCACCACCAGTCACTCCCTATAATTCAATATTGCCTTGAGACTGTGCTTTAGTCTCCTCCTGGCCTATTGATACTTTGTGTCTGAGTGCACTTACAGGCCACAAGCCCTCTATATCTTTGTGCCTATAAAGAATACAGCACTGGGTTGCTCTGGATACCTGATAATGTTACACTATCCCTTCACCGCTGCCACCACTGATACTGTTTCCCAACCTTGGTATAAGCCCTGCCCACCCTTCTGGTCTGTGTAAACCCACCAAGTAGGATGGAACCTTAATGAATACCAAAGGTAAAAATAAAAAATAAAAATTAAGGTGAATGTAGCAGTATAAATCCTGAAAATATTTATTATAATAAGCTGAAATAAACCAAGAATGCATCAATATAACAAAATACATCTAAATTTAAACATGAAAAGTTTTTTACAAAAATATATGTCAAGAACAATATATAAATATGAATATTGTTTCTGATATGGAACAAGATTAGTAGGAGAAATCAAATTCTAATGTGGTGAGGATGTTTTCAAGATGGTCCAGCCAGACGCGTTTCAACACAAAATGTCTTTTTCAATGGCTATAAAACTGGCTCACAACATGAATCAAATATAATTCAGTATCCAATGAATTATTGCAATTAATGCTTTTTTAAGTTGTTTTTTTATTGATTTTATAGTTATTTAACATGAATAATATAATGATACAAAAATACATCAATTTAACTTTAATACCCTCCCCCCTCCCTCCACTTTAGAGCCAATTCCTGTTTTGATTCGGTTTATGTGCTATGTTATGGAAAGTATATTGGTAAGTATTGGTATATAGGTGATTATTGTAGTGAGTAAAAATTAAATACAATATTATCATGAGATGGTTTAAAATTGTAGGAGTATTATTATTTGTTTAGGAAAACCAGATAGTTTTTGCAGATGAAGAAAGCTGGGTATGTAGGTCTTGTTAATAATAATAATAATAATAAATTTAATTTCTTCGTCGCCTATCTGGCCAATGGCCACTCTAGGCGACTTACAAATTTGTTAGAATACAATTGATAAAATACAGTAATACAATATAAAAACAATACATCTGCAGCAACAATATTAAAACTGGGCAGGAGGCATTACAGTTATAACAATTAACCCTCCCCGGATACCCCGAAGGCCTGCTGAAAGAGCCAGGTCTTTAAGGCTTTCCGAAACACATTTAGGGAAGAGGCATGCCGGAGATCTTGTGGGAGGGAGTTCCAAAGAGTGGGGGCCGCCACTGAGAATGCCCTCTCTCTAGTACCTGCCAATCTGGCTGTTTTTGTTGGCGGGATTGAGAGAAGGCCCTGTGTGGCCAATCTTGTCGGGCGGCATAATTGGTGGTGTTGAAGGCGCTCCGTGAGATAAACTGGGCCGAAACCATGTAGGGATTTAAAGGTCAATACCAACACCTTGAATTGGGCTCGGAAAACAACTGGTAGCCAGTGTAGGTCGAACAACGCTGGTGTGATGTGATCTCGGCGGCGACTATTCGTAAGTAGTCGAGCCGCCGCATTTTGTATCAGTTGTAATTTCCGGACAGTTTTCAAGGGTAACCCCACGTAGAGCGCATTACAGTAGTCCAAACGAGAGGTGACCAGGGCGTGTACCACTAGTGGGAGCTGGTGAACAGGAAGGTAGGGTTGCAGCCTTCGTATGAGGTGTAGTTGGTACCAGGCTGCCCGGCTCACTGCCGAAATCTGAGCCTCCATGGACAGCCTGAAATCAAGCACAACCCCAAGGCTGCGGACCTGGTCCTTTAGGGGTAGACTCACCCCGTTGAACTTTAGGTCAATGTCGCCCAACCTTCTCTTGTTCCCCACAAGTAGTACCTCGGTCTTATCAGGGTTCAACTTCAGCTTGTTCCTTCCCATCCATCCACTCACAGATTCCAGGCACTTGGACAAGGTCTCCAAAGCCAACTCTGGTGAAGATTTAGATGAGATAGAGCTGAGTGTCATCCGCATATTGATGACACTGCAGCCCAAATCTCCTGATGATTGCCCCCAGCGGCTTCATATAGATGTTAAATAGCATGGGAGAGAGAAGAGCCCTGTGGCACACCACAATTGAGAGGCCAAGGGTCTGATACCTCCTCCCCCAACGCTACCTGTTGGTACCTGTCGGAGAGAAAGGAATGGAACCACTGTAATACAGTGCCTCCAATTCCCAATCCCTCCAGGCAAAGCAGAAGGATACTGTGGTCGACAGTATCAAAAGCCGCTGAGAGATCGAGGAGGACAAGAAAGGTGGATTCTCCCCTATCTAATGCCCTCCTCAAATCATCTACCAGAGCGACCAAGGCTGTTTCAGTTCCGTGACCAGTCCTGAAACCCGATTGGTATGGATCCAAATAATCCGTTTCATCCAAGTGTGCTGACAACTGGTTGGCCACCACTCGCTCAATGACCTTGCCCAGAAATGGTAAATTCGAAATTGGGCGGAAGTTATCGAATACTTGGGGATCCAAGGAGGGCTTCTTTAAGATGGGCTTTACAATTGCCTCCTTGAAGGCTGATGGCATCACACCCTCTTTCAAGGATGCGTTTACCACCGCTTTGATCCCCTCGCCCAATTTCTCTCTGCAGCTCCCAAGGAGCCACGAAGGGCAAGGATCAGTAAGACAAGTGGTTGGCTTCACAGATGAAAGCACCTTGTCCACTTCCTCAGAAGGGAGAAGCCGAAACCGATCCCAATTTACCGGCATGCAACTGGCCAACTCTGGTTCATCCACTGTGTCCACGGCGCACGGGAGCGAGCTCCGTAAGTGTTCGATTTTATCAGTGAAGTGTTTTGCTAATAAGTCACAGGAGGCCTTTGACTGTTCCAAGGGTTCCTGAGCAACTGGACCGACCAGGCTTCGGACCACCTGGAACAGCCTCCTGGGACAGCACTCCGCAGACGCAATAGAGGCAGCAAAGAAAGCCTTCTTTCCTACCTTTATTGCCACTTGGTAGGCAGCTACTGCTGCTCTAACCTGTGTCCGGACATCTTCGGAGCGGGATTTCCGCCACCGGCGCTCTAGTCGTCTCACCTCCTGTCTCAGACTACGCAACGGCGGTGTATACCATGGTGCTAGCTGAGTTCTATTCAGGGGGAGAGGACGTTTCGGAGCCACCCGGTCTAATGCCCTGGTGATCCCCACGTTCCACTCCTTCACCAGGGTTTCGACCGGGCGACCTTCAGCAGGTTCCAATTCCCCAAGCGCAGTCAGGAATCCATCCAGATCCATCAGGCGTCTGGGGCGGACCATTTTAATAGGTCCTTCACCTCGTTGTGAGGTGTATTCCATACAGTTCCACCATACTGACGTAAACAATTCCGGTTTTGCTGCACCTCTTAGAAATCGAAGCTGTAGCGTGATTTTGTCTAGTATAGCTATCGTCCATATTTCATTGAACCAGATCTGCAAGTTAAGTCCATCTTGATTTTTCCAGTGTTGTAATATTGTTAGTCTTGCTGCTATGAGTAGTTTACATAGCAGATGTTTTGATTTTAATGTTTTGTTTTCATCTTTGAATAAAGATAATAAAAATAGTTCCGGTGTTAAGTGTATTTTTTCTTTCGTAATGTTGTTAAGTTCAGTATGTACTGAAGTCCAAAATTTTTTAATCTGTGGACAGCTCCACCATAGATGGAAGTATGTTCCTTTCTGATTGCATCCTCTCCAACATAAGGGGGATGTTGATGAAGATATATGAGAAAGTTGTACTGGTGTATAATACCATCTGTGAATTGTTTTCACCATGGTTTCTTTATGTGCTGCAGAAATTGTTTTGTTGTGTTTAGAATGAAAAATTGAAGACCATTCAGATGTTTCTAGTTGATATCCCAGATCTTTTTCCCATTGGTTTTTCAGACCTGTTAGTTTTCCCATATCAATTTCTAGTAACATTTTATATAGATTAGAGACTATTCCTTTACCAGAGTGACCATTATCTAGTAATATTTTCTCAAATTGTGTGATATTTTTAGTAGCGTTTGTTTTGATTTGAGGGTCCTTTAAGATAGTTTGTAATTGGTATGTATGTAACCAATCTAAGTTCCAAGATGGAATATCAATTTTTAGTAGTTGAATAGTGATTGGGTTACCTTGTGGAAAAAAATCCCTCAATCTAAAATAATTTTTCTCCTCTCCTATTTCTATATATTTTTTCAAAAAATCGTCTCCTGCTTTCGGGTAAGCAGTTAAGGGAGTTAAAGAGAAGTATATTGAAGATAATTTTAATTGCCATTGTTTCCAGATGGAGAATGTGGATTTTGTATATGGATTGTTAATAGTTTTAATCCATTTGTGGTTGATAGGTAAGAAGGGTAGATTCCAAATCTTGCCTTTCGATAACATATTTTCTTCTAGTCTAATCCAAGATTTGTTTGATTTCATTATGATGAAGCTAAGTTGGCGAAGTTGAAATGCTATGTAATATAAATGTAAATTCGGAAGACCCCAACCTCCAGAATTTGTGTGTGTGTAAAAGGATGTCATTGCTAGTCTTGGTCTTTTATTTTGAAAGATGAAGTTATTTATTATGGTTTGCCATTTGCGAATAGTAGTATGTGTGATAAGAATAGGGAGTACTTGAAATAAATAAAGAAATCTGGGGATTATTTTCATGTGAACGGTCGCTATTCGGCCTAGTATGGTTATATTGAGTTTTTTCCATTTATTGAGATCTAGTTTCATTTGTCGTATTAAAGGGTAATAATTAATATAAAACAGTTTTGATGTATTTTTGGGAATCAGGACTCCCAGGTATCTAAAAGCAGAGTTACATATATTAATTCCCAATATTTTGCGGGTGATCAATTGGTCTTGAGGGCCAACATGAAAAAACATTATAGAGGATTTGTTGAAATTTATTTTAAGACCAGATATTTCTGTAAATGTTTCAAGCATCAGTTTAAGTGTTGAGGCTGATTGTGATGGGTTTCCTAACATTAATGTCATGTCATCTGCATATAAATTTAATAGATGTTCTTCATCAGTTTTATTAATTTTATAACCCTGTATTTGAGCATGTGCGCGTAATTTCATGGCTAGAGGTTCCAGAGCCAGAGCAAATAGTAATGGAGAGAGAGGACATCCTTGTTTCGTCCTTCTTTGTATTATTATGGGGTCAGAATCCAAATTATTAGTGGGAATTACTGCAGTAGTGGTGTCATATAATCGGTTAATCATTTTTAGTATCGTATTTCCTAATTTATATTTATCTAGTACTTTAATTAGCTAGTTCCAGTTTAAACAATCAAAGGCTTTGTATATATCTAAGGATAAAATACCTAATGGTTTTTTGTTTGTTTGGCGTGATATATGATGTTAAGCAGTCTTCTGATGGGGTCAGATATATGTCTTCCTTTAATGAATCCTGTTTGATCTACATGAACAAGATCAGTTATCATTGAATTGATTCTGTTTGCTAATATAGAAGTAAATAATTTTTGATCTTGATTAAGAAGATTTATTGGGCGATAGGATTCCACTTTTATCTTTATTTGGTTTAGGTATAACTATTATACGGGATGTTTTCCAGGTTTCTGGGATAATTCCACCTGACCAGATATAATTAAATAATTGTGTGAGGTGTGGGGTTAATATGTCTTTGAAGATTTTATAAAATGTGCTATTAAAGCCGTCTGGTCCAGGTGCCTTATTGTGTTTGAGGTGTTTGCCGTAGAAACCTCTTCTATTGTTATATCTTGGTTTAGAAGTGTTTTTTGAGCATCTGAAGGAGTGGGTGGGGAAAAGTCAAGGAGAAAATTGTGAAGTTCCTCTGTTTTGATAGGTGTGGTATTATATAGTTTATTATAAAAATCCATGAAGCATTTATTGATTTCTTTAATATCAGACGTCATGTTCTCTTGATGTGAAATTGTTGTAATTGTAGTGGCTGTATATTGTGATTTTAGAGCATGAGCTAGTAATCTGGAATGTTTATTTCCCCATTCATAGTATTTTTGTTTAGTATACCAGAGTGATTTAGATATTTTCGTAGAGTGCAATTAATGCTTTTAACACATTTTTTATATAAAAAATTTGTGGACAAGGACAATGTGTTAAAAGCATTAATTGCAATAATTCATTGGATACTGAATTATATTTGATTCATGTTGTGAGCCAGTTTTATAGCCATTGAAAAAGACATTTTGTGTCAAAACGCGTCTGGCTGGACCATCTTGAAAACATCCTCACCACATTAGAATTTGATTTCTCCTACTAATCTTGTTCCATATCAGAAACAATATTCATATTTATATATTCTTCTTGACATATATTTTTGTAAAAAACTTTTCATGTTTAAATTTAGATATATTCTGTTATATTGATGCATTCTTGGTTTATTTCACCTTATTATAATAAATATTTTCAGGATTTATACTGCTACATTCACCTTAATTTTTATTTTTACCTGTGTAAACCCAGCCAACAATCAGGCGTTAGGTAAACCAAGAAATATTTATTTATATACACAGGAATAACAAAATTACTTAAAGGTATAGTTAACAAGCGTATGGTTTCATCAGATGTGTTTCTCTTTATGTTTCTAGTCATCAATAACCTGCCTCACTACCAGCCTAATCCAATCCAACCCACAAAACCAACTCCAACCTCCCTCAGAACTCCCACCAACAGAACTCTCTCTCAACTGTCATCCTCTCATTTATACCTTCAGACACTCAAACAGCCAATCATAATACAACATTCTCCAGCATTCCAGCCCATGTACTCAATCTCTCACTCATTCTGCTTACCATATATACTCTAATAAACCCACACTTACCATATTTACAGTAATATAAATACAGGGGCATCACTTGCACACATAGCATAAATCTCTGATCTCTGTCCAGAAGTCGGTGGCAAAGAGCCTAGCCCGGTATCAAGCCAGCTTCACCAAACAGTTTCTCTGGTATAGGGTGTGAACTCTTCTGATAGCTGTTACATCTTTTGATCTTCAAAACACCAAGGTTTGGTTTGTTTCCTTTGAAGTGCCGAGGAGGAGGAGGAGGAGGACATAAAGGCTGTAATCCAGAGGAATTTAGGCAAAGTTCCATTGACTTCAATGAGATTTTGATGCAGTGAGTTATCTTTGGCTTGGAACCAAAGTCTTTAGTTGAATTTCTTGCATGGAAATGGCTCATCAGCTATCTCCAAGTTTATCATGACCTTTTCCCAAGGCATAGTGGGAAGATTAGAGAAAGACTGCTCAACTCCCAGCATGTTGCATCAACCAAGAAGTCCGTCCACAGATTTGAACCATACAGTGTCTCATTCCAAATGGGATTAGCAGAAAGCTTACCATTTAACATGTCATTGTTATATCCATAGAATTAGGTGATATGAAGTCTTACAAAGGTTCATTTGAATAGAGAGGTTCTTCCATAATAAAAACCCATCTAGAAGTACTCCTATTATTTGGCTTTGAAACTATTCCTAAATTTGGGGAAAACCTCTCGGGGAAAATCCACCCTCCCTTTTGCTTTTCCCATTTTCAGCATTCAGAAAGCAAAATACTATATATTCAGTCCCTCGCCATTACCAAAGGTTTGCTTTTCAATTTGCCCACTGCACTCCTGTAAAAACAAACTATTGTATAGTTCCAGGACGGAAAACAGAATCAACATCATCATTTCATTTACCTTTATTAAATGTGTTTATTTCAGTTTTTACAACAATAAAAACAGTATAAAACTCAGCAATACAATACAGAGTAGTCATACAAGTTCCTTTCAACATAGATGTGAATTGGTGTGTATATGTTTACACAATATGTGATGGATAATAGCCCTAATTGAGTAATTCATTGGGGAAGGGTTGTAGCTTAGTGGTACAGCATCTGCTTTGCATGCAGAAGGTCCTGGGTTCAATCCCTGGAATCTCCAGGTAGGGCTGGGAGAGAATCCTCTCTAGAATCCTGGAGAGCTGCTGATGGTCAATGTAGACAATACTAAGCAAGATGGACCCAGGGGCTGACTTATACTAAGGCAGCTCCCTATGTTCTTATGTTACTTGCATGAAGGAATAACATGTGTACAAAGGAGAAGGGGGGCACACTGTTAGTCCTACCCTTTTTGGCTCTTTCAGGCTTCTCACATGCTCATGGCCAATTCTGCAGCTAGGATAGTCAGTGGATAAAGGTTTTTTTCTCTCTTTCTCATAACACTATAACTAAGGAAAAACAATGAAACTCAATTTTAGAAGATTCAGGACAGACAAAAGAAAGTGCCTCTCCAAACGGCACATGGTTAAACTATGGGATTCTTTGCTCCCACAAGAAGCCACTAAGTTGGATGGCTTGAAAAAAAGGATCATTTTTAGTTATTTATTATAAAAATATTTGTATACCACTATTTCATTAAAAACATCAAAGCAACCACAGAATAAAAAAATAGAAATACAACAAAAGCAAAGGTCAATTGTTGTAAAAAAAATACATTCTTCGGCTATGGGGCAGTATATAAATGTAATAAATAAATAAATAATTGCCTGCATAAGCCTAGTGGAACAGAAAGGTTTTCAGCAGGCGCTTAAAAGTTAAAATAGAAGGGGGCAGAGCTTGGACACCAAGAAAGATGGCGGTGTAGGGTGAGAGCTCCCCAGCCCAATCTATTATTAATGCCCTAAATCAGAAGAAAAAAACTGTTTGCTTTTCAGTTTGCCCACTGCACTCCTGTAAAAACAAACTATTGTATAGTTCCAGGATGGAAAACAGAATCAACTCATTAAACAAATTCCCCTAATGGGGTATGCTCATGAGAAATAAAAACCTGGACCTTACAGGATATTTTAAACTGACAGGGACACTGATCTCGAGACCAGCTCAAGACAGACTCCTGACTAATTCCAACGTGGTGACGAGTGTGAGTAAAACCTCTATTGGCACGCAAATGGAGGCAGAGGTGGGCATCCCTGAAATAATCACGGGGACAATTAAGGAGGAAATTTCAAAACACTTTCAGTCCCTTAAGCAAGATTTGATGGCTAGTTGGATGTCAATATTGGAGGAAAAACTGGGAAGCAGGACTAAAAGAATAGACGCAGTGAAAAGAACTATGACACAAACAGAGGAGACACTTAGGGATCAGGTTACCAAACGTAAAATGTTAAAGACCACTTAATTACTAAATTTAAACTGGAAGAAATTCTTAAAATGGTTAAAGAGAGAAGGAAAGCAAAAGCAAGAGGAGATAGAAACACGATCAGAACCCTAAATCCAACTATACAATGACTACTACGTAGGGACAAAGAGAAATATTACAATAGTTATTGTGTAGAAATAGAAGAGGACTACAAAAAGGGAAGAACAAGAGCCCTATTTCAAAAGATTAGAGAAATGAAAGAAATTTAAAGCAAGGGTAGGGATGTTGAATAATCAACGGGGGAACACTGACTGATCGAGATGAAATAAAAGGGAGATGGAAGCAATACACTGAAGAACTCTACAAAAGAGATGCCAGTATGACAGATTCATTCATGGAGAAACCGTATGATGAAGAACCAGAAATTTTAGAATGTGAGGTGAAAGCTGCTCCTAAAATACTTGGAAGAAACAAATCACCAGGAACAGATGGAATACCAATAGAGTTGCTACAAGTTACTGAGACTGAATCTGTCCAAATTTTGACAAAAATTTGTCAAGAAATATGGAAAACTAAACAATGGCCCACTGGAAGCGTTCAACATATATCCCAATGTCAAAGAAAGGAGATCCCAGGGAATGCAGTAATTATCAACCTATTGCCTTAATATCCCATGCAAGTAAAGTAATGCTCAAGATTCTACAACAAAGGCTCTTACCATATGTGGAGCGAGAAATGCCAGAAGTCCAAGTTGGATTTAGAATGGGAAGAGGCACCAGAGATCATATCGCAAACATACATTGGATAATGGAACGGACCAAGGAATTTCAGAAGAAAATCACCCTGTGCTTTATAGATTACAGCAAAGCCTTTTATGGTGTAGATCAGCCTTTCCCAACCGGTGTGCCTCCAGATGTTGTTGGACCACAATTCCCATCTTTCCTGACCATTGGCAATGCTGGCTGAGGCTGATGGGAGTTGTGGTCCAACAACATCTGGAGGCACACTGTTTGGAAAAGGCTGGTGTAGATCATGAAAAACCATGGGATGCTTTAAAAGAAATGGGAGTGCCACAGCATCTGATTGTCCTGATGTGCACCCTATGCTCTGGACAAGAGGCTACTGTAAGGACAGAATATAGAGAAACTGATTGAGTTCAGGACTATAAGTTTTGTAACGTTTTGTTTTGAAATGAGCTTATGGGAAGCATCAGAGTGACATGGGGGGTATTTTCAATTTAGCTTTTGTGGCTGTATAATTAAATCAAAAATTCTTATGTTCTTAACCAAGCTATCTTGCTCAAGTTTAGCAAAGTTTCTTAGCTCTTCAGTTTCAGCAAAATTTCATTTTGCCGTTGAGTTATGAAGGAGACAACTAGTTTACAATTTACAAATGGAGTAGAAAGCTACTATTGAAATGCTTTCATCTTCAAGTATAGATGTAAGAATAGGATCGGGGTGTGTGTTTAATCATTTCTTGCTTCTGATCCTTTTTATCTCCACACTCCAAAAAGTTTCACCTACTAATACTTCTTTTTTCTTCTTTTAATCCCAGCCTTCTTCCAAGGAGCTCAAGCAGGGAGTCCTACATTTTTAATCCTCAAACCAGCCCTGTGATTTAAATTAGGCTGAGAGAAAATGACTAGCCCAAGGTCATCCCATGAGCTCTTTGCCTTTGTGGGGATTACAAAGCAGATTAATTTCCCTCCTCCAGGTCCGACAGTCCATCCCTAACAATACAGGTGGTTAACCTCTGGCCCTCAAGATGCTGTTGGACTTCCACTCCCATCAGCTGCATCCCATATGGCCAATAGTCGGGGTGGTGAGAGTACAGGAACATCTAGAAGGCCACAGACTCCCTGTATTATATCATAATAGGGTGGTGGGAATCTCAGGTTCGGGGGCTAAAAGTGACCTTCCAGGTTTCTCTATCTGGCCCTCAGAATTCTCCCCAGACCACACCCTTCACTGGCCTTCTTTGAAACCTCCTTGTCCAGCTGGAATGTGTCCATGGACCTTGATAACACCTCTTGCTTATCTGGATAGAGGATTTGGGGGGGAGGGTTGTGCAAGGTAGCATTTGCATCCATTGCTCCACCCACTTTTGCCTCTGGCTGACCTGCTGATCACTCACATGTGGCCCACAAATGGTTGCCCTGAAGGGAATGTGGTCCTGTGGCTTCAAAAGTTTCCCCACCCCTGCCATAGTGGCTTTGCAGAGCTCAAAGTAGGAGTCAGCAAAAAAGTTGGCAACCCTATACTAGCTTCACTGGTTTCCTTTATTTTTAGAAGCTGTGGTGATAGGGATTTCTGCACTGCACTGATGTGGAACCTAGATTGCATACTCTTGTTTGTTTGTTTGTTTGTTTGTTTGCTTGCTTGCTTGCTCGCTTGTTTGTTAAGACCATTTCTATACCACTTTATATATAAAAATATCTTAAAGCAGTGTACAGAAAACTAAACAAAAATACAAAAAAACCATTCATATAAATTAGTATTAATAAGTGTATACATATCACATTGTCCTCTCCTTCTGACACATCTCTTGACTCAACACCCCTCAACCAACACTCCGTGCATCCTCCCTGCATCTCACCCAGGGCCCAAATAAACCTCACAACCAAGAGGGCTCCTGGAACCTGCTGACATCAGCCCCCTTGTCTCTCACTCTAGGCATGCTTTTATGGGCAGGCACCAAGGTTGATGGAGCTTCCCTAGGCTCCCCACAGCTGTGTCTCATTCAGCACTTGGTCAGCTGCACTGCACACACTCAGTTCCAGGCGACAAGTGTTGGTTTGGTGAATTTCCCAGGGAGTCCAACGGATGGCCAATAGGACACTCCTCCACTCACCATTCTTGCTCTGGCTCCTGCACACCTCTCCTCTTCCAGCCACTTTTAATTTCCAAAAGCTGACAAGAATAGGCATGACTCCTGGATCACCAGTCCTGTATCCATCTATGGTTGTAGACTTGAAAGGAAGCGGAGTGTGGGGAAGTATCCCTCCTTTCCCGCTAGCTGTATGGTCAATATGCCAGAGCTTAGAAAAGTTACTTTTTTGAGCTACAACTCCCATCAGCCCCAGCCAACATGGCCACTGGATTGGGTTGATGGGAGTTATAGTTCAAAAAAGTAACTTTTCCAAGCTCTGCAATACGCGGACAGGGAAACTCTGCCATAGCCTTTTCACACATTGCAGAAAGGGAAACCTGGTTTTACACTCAGCAGCAAGCTGCCTACCATTCTTAGGTCCTGATGAATGGACATACATGTTGCATGTGTTGCAAACGAGCATTTGCCTCATTCATGCTTTTTGGGTATATAATTCAGCAGATGTCCTTTTTTTGATACCATTTTGTGGATCTTCCCCACCCCCTCTGAGAGAAGTTACCGGAGGCCTCCATGGTACTTCTGCCTTATTTAGGGCTATGTTTCTTAATGCTAATAGTCCAGAAAGATGCCAACAGTTCCAAAAATATTAAACAGAGCAGTAGCTATAAGTGCTTATAAAACAATAACCAGCAATTTATGCCATAGTCTCAGCTAAGCTACCTATTGCATAGCTTTTGCAGATTAGTGTTATGCAATTATAATACATCTATTTTTATACTTTCCAGAGGCACACATTCCATGCTTGATGGAATTACTCTTATTATAACCCAGGAGATTACCTTGCACTGTAGTAATACCTGCACAGTCCAAAGCCAAATGAAATTCTGATATTACTGAGGTCAATTGCAAAGCTCTTATTGATTTTGCCATTCTGTTGGGCCAATATAGCCCACCACTTTCTTTCGCAGTGGGAAAGCGCATGTTTTGCATGCAAAAGGTCCCAGGTTCAATCCCCAGAATCTCTAGGTAGGGTTGAGTAAAGTCTTCTTGTTCGAAACCCTGACAGCTGTCATTCAGCATCAACAATACTGAGCTAACTGGACCTGTGGTCTCACTCGGGTTTATGGGAGTTTCCTATGCTGTCCTATAAGCAATTATCCACGCTTGTAAGGTTAATCCCCTGAAGACTCCTTGAAAAACTGAGACACTTGGTAGCAAATTAAAAGGCGTATATTAGCTTTTCCTGGTGTCATCTTCCTCTAATTACCTCAGACATTTTTTTAAAAAATTGACACGAGAGCCAGTGTGGTGTAGTGGTTAGAGTGTTGGACTACTTCCTGGGAGACCAGGGTTCGAATCCCCACACAGCCATGAAGCGCACTGGGTGACCTTGGGCCAGTCACTGCCTCTCAGCCTCAGAGGAAGGCAATGGTAAACCCTCTCTGAATACTGCTTACCATGAAAACCCTATTCATATGGTCGCCATAAGTCGGGATCAACTTGAAGGCAATCCATTTCCATTTTCTGAATCACGATCACTGATGTGTGTGCAGAACAAATTCTGGGATGGCTTAGTGGTCTACTGCTTGCTCCTTTCCACCCAAAAGGGTTCCAGAAAGTCAGTTTGACCAGTCCCCTCCTTATCCCCAGTGTTTGGAAACAAGAGCATTTTGTTTTAAAACCCATGCACACAATGCAAAAAGTAGGGGGGAATGGGGAGGGAGAGGACAGCAGAAGAATTTTCATTGCTCTGTGGAGCAGAAGGGTTAAAATCCTGCATTAGCACAAAACAACTGTTTGGTCAATGAGGTGCTAAGCTCCACGTGGCAGCAATGTGTAGTGGCTGAGATCCAAGCGACATGATCAGCAGCCTCTTGTAATGAATCTGGACCACTTCAAACTGCAGATGAGGAATCATGTGCCTGAAAACATCAAAAAGCTTTAGACACATACTAAAATAGCATCTCAAGCAGAAGACCTGGGGGAGGAACTTTTCTGCTACATTCATTTGGTATGTGCAGGGAACTTTGTTTTTATCTATCTATCTATCTATCTATCTATCTATCTATCTATCTATCTATCTATCTATCTATCTATCTATCTATCTATCTATCTATCTATCTATCTATCATCTATCATCTATCATCTATCATCTATCATCTATCATCTATCATCTATCATCTATCATCTATCATCTATCATCTATCTATCATCTATCATCTATCTATCATCTATCATCTATCTATCTATCTAATCTATTGCTCACATTTCCAGGCAGTGTATAGCAATATAATACCAAACAGAAGAAGATGCAAATATCCAGTATAATTAAAAATCCAAAAATGTCCAAAATACTCAGTAGCTACAAAATTCTTAAAACCATAACGGTTGGCATCACACATCAGCAAATGCCAAGGCTGAACAGAAAGATTTTCAACCTGTGTCAAAACTATAGCGGTGTGCACACATGCCTAATTTCCGGAGGGAGGCTATTCCAAAGTGTGGGCCCCAGGGGAATGCCATTTCCTTGGTCTATGAGTTGTTGTCTGAATAAAGTCCCTGAAGATGACCACAGGAATAGGCAGGTCTATATGGAAGAAGGAAATATACATACTGTATGTCCCGGGGCAGTGATATGGCAGCCCCACACCTGCAGTCTGAAATGGTACAGCCAGCCAAAGCTTTTGGACTAAATTTAAAAAATCAGCTTTTAAAAGCTAATAAACAGGGTGATAAGATGGTGCCCACCACAGAGGTTATGGTGAATGCATAAAATGCTCAAGGGAATTGGACTTTCTCCTTCCCCACCCATTGCATCTGTGTCACACCCCCTGGTGTGTAAGGAACATAGTGGACTGTCCACATGGATCATCGTAATATGTACACTCCTTAATAGTGTGTAAACTCAAAGGGCAATTTGGCTTGCTGCTTCCAGCAGAAGAGCAATGATTGAGTAGTGGTTGATCCATTTCAGACTGGCTTTACTATGGCACCAAAACATTCACATCCACAGCATACATTTAAAGCACATTTTAAAAACCTTAAATGTGACCTTAGTCACCCTCACTGATGACCTTTAACGGGGGAGAGATGAAGGGAATGCCACCCGGTTGATTCTCCTTGACCTCTCAGCATTGTTCGATACTATTGACCCTGGTATCCTCCTGGAGCGGCTCTGCAGGTTGGGAGGTATATGCACTATATTGTGGGGGTTCTGCTCCTGCCTTCAGGACTTCTACCAGAAAGCAGCATTGGGTGACATCTGTTCAGCCTCATGGCAGTTGTGCTGTGAGGTCCCACAAGGTTCCATCTTATCTCCTGGGCTACTTAATTATATCATCTGGGGATTTGGAGCACAAATGAATGAATAAATAAATAATGTCACCAATATACACCCAGTTCTATCTCTCTCCATTCCATCTGAATCAGGAGAGGCTGTGAAAGTGCTGGACCGGTGCCTGCAGGCTGTGATTATTTGTTATTTATTTAGAGCATTTGTACCCCATGTGAGGATCCCACCTCAGACCACCACCTGTCAGGTCCCTCCAGTCAGGATCCTCATTTTTATTTGTTCTCTCACCGGCTCTAGCACAGATCTCACAAGATCCCACTGCTAGGCAGCACCACCAGCCACTCCCTGTTTCACAATATTGCCTTAGGACTTTGCCTTAGTCCCCTTCTGGCTTATTATTACTTTGTGTCTGGGTGCACTTGCAGGCCACAACCCCCCTGTATCTTCATGCCTATAAAGCATACAGCCCTGGGTTGCCCTGGATACTTGATGATACACTATCTCTTCACCACTGCCACCATTTGATACTGTTTCTGCACCTTGGTAACTACCCTGCCCTCCCTTCTGGTCTGTGTAAACCCCAGCCAAGGATCAGGCTTTTGGTAAACCAATAAAATATTTATTTATAAACACCAGGAAATAAGATTACTTTAGGTATATTTAACAAGCGTATGGTTTCATATAGTGTCACTCTTTATGTTTCCAGTCATATATAATCTGCCTCAATACCAGCCAAATATAATCCAATCCACAACCAACTCCAATCAACCCAAACTCCACAACCAACCGACACTCTTTCAACTGTCATCCTCTCATTTATACCTTCAGACACTCAAACCCTCAGCCAATCATCATACAGCATTCTCCAGCATTCTAGCCCATGTACTACCCCTCTCACTCAATCCATTTACCATGTATACTTTAATAAACCTGCACTTACCATATTTACAGTTATCAAAATACAGGGGCATCACACCCTGCTCTTCAGCCAAAAAGGCTTTTAGAGCAGCCCCAAGCCCAGTGGTGGCCTTGATGAGGTCCAATAAACTGCAGTTGAGTCCTGATAAGATAGAGGTGCTATAGGTCCAAGGATTAAGGGGACAGGCTGGGTTGTATTCAGCTAAACCCTACTCAGAGTAGGCCTACTGAAATCAATGAACCTAACTTAGTCATAACTTCAATGGTTCTACTCTGAGTAGAGCAAACATTGAATACCACACCCTGTTCTTGAGTAGATAGCACTCCACCTGAGGGAACAGGTCTGTAACTTGATGGTACTCCTTAATTCCACACTGTCACTCAAGGTCCAGGTGTCCTCACTGACAAGAGGCTAGTTCATCAGCTACATCTGTTCCTGAACTGGTATAACCTGACTTCAGTGATTTATACTCTGATAACTACACGGCTGGACTACTACAATCCCCCTCTATGTGGGGCTTTAAGATGGTCTGGAAGCTGCAGCTGGTCTAGAATGCTGCAGTCACCAGGTTGTTATGTGGGGTAGCAAGATCATGTGTACTGATCTTCAAAACACTTCACTGGTTCCCTGTGAACTACTGGCCCAATTCAAGTTGTCGTTGCTAGTATGCAAAGCTCTGGCTGGCATAGAACCCAAGTACTTAAAAGAATCCCTTGTCTACTACCTACCACCTGGAACTTTAAGACTGGTGGAGGAAGCTCTACTTGTGGTCCTCCCAACAGTGGTCACACAAAGCAGGGCCTTTGCAGTAGTGGCATCCAGATTCTAGAATCCCTCCAGGGGAGATCCAGCTGTCTGCCACTCTGTTATCATTCAGGTGACACCTTAAAACATACTTGATTGTTCAGGCCTTTGGCCCACATCTGGAGTGGCGCTCAATAGTCCAAATAATGCTGACTGCTACTGCTGCACTGTATTTTGTTGTTGATTTTAATTAGTGTCTTATGTTGAATTTTGTCTTTTTATGGTTGTTTTTAGCCACCATGGGGTCCTACAGGAGGAAGGTTGGGATATAAAAGCAACATAATATATTAGCAGCAGCCACCCATCTGAAAGCAGACTGCTCCATTTCTGTGGTTTTCCTCTTAGTGGTGAAGGAAGGAAACTGCATATGCTGAAAGGCTCTGTATGTGTTAGCTTGTCGATACAAAGTCTCCAGAAAAAGTAGAGTAGATTCAAGAGCCATCAAGAGCAGTATTCTGTTTCTGACACTGGCCAGCAGCCAGTTACTTCTGGGAAGTTCAGAAGCAGTGATATGTAGTGTTGGGGAATTAAGTCTTACAATGAACCCAAAGCCACTCCTGGGTGAACAAGCCAGGAGATAGTGGGAATGAGCAGGAGTTTTGGGAAGGAGGTTTATTGAAATATATGCAGTTGACACAGCCAGAGGTGCTCTTGTGAGTCACCCATTGCAGGAATGGTAAAATGCAAACTTAGATATGCCCAATAGTATTGAGCCTACGGCCATACTACCCTAAACATGTCTGATCTCATCTGATCTTGGAAGCTAAGCAGGGTCAGGCCTGGTTACTACTTGGATGGGAGATTGCCTGGGAATACCAGGTGTCATAGGCTTAGAGGAAGGCAATGATAAACCACTTCTGGATACCTCTTACCATGAAAACCCTATGAATATATCCAAAAAGATTAATAGAGTCTCCATAAGTCGTAACCATCTTGAAGGCATATAACAACAACAATAGTACTGACCTTTCATACTCACACACTCACGCAAGTAGCTGGTGGCCAACCAGTACTGTAGCAAGGAAGAAGAGACTTGGAGAAGGAGAGGTGGCATGCTCATGAAGTCTCCGGTGGTGGGCTATGGTAGAAAACTTCTCAAATCTTCTGGTACAGCTGGAGTGTCTTTATAGGCAGATAAAGTTCTGATGTTTTTTTGATATCTTCACTGAGCCCTGGTATCTCATCCATCAATCAGTCAGCTGTCACTTGCAGTGATGTCAGTCTCTTGGCACATCTGTGTTCCCAGGACTGCATCTCTTCTTTCTCATACCAGCTTGGTGCCTATCAAAGGCGCTGGGCACAAGATCTCTTTTAGGGCACTCAGACTTACACTAGAATTATAACATTTGATGTATTCCAGACACACCCAGAAGCTCCAAGCCTCCAGTTTCAGCCATAACCCTAGAAAAAGAAATCCATTCACACCCACACATCCATTATGTTATCGTAACATAGACCACTCTGTCATTGGTGGCCTTGGGCAACTAGCTGGTTCCAAAGCACATTCAAGCAATGTAACCAGCACTGAACTTTGTTTTACAAACAAGACAGAGAAAGTTATAAATATACTTGGCTTTATCTCAAACGTATTTCTGTCTGTTTCCATACTGACAGCATTTCTTATAGATATTTTAAAGATACTATTATAAATGTGAATACAATGATAGAGTAATATTTATGGTAAATGTATAGTATTGCAGAAGCATATAGAAATGTCCAATAGCATTATCTATAATAAAAGGCATATATAAGTACATAGAGATGTTCAGGCATTGATATATATAGGAAGGCAGAAATATACAGCAAATCTACTTTAATTCATGTTACCAGGACTTGATGGTGATAACTGCTCTCTTGTTTCCTCCTAGTATTTGATCATCATTGGGAGTTCTGTGTCTCAACAGGTCCCATCCTTCATTGTTATTGTTGAGAGTCATTGACAGGAACATAGGAAACTGCCTTATACTGAGTCAGGCCATTGGTCCATCTAGCTCAGTATTGTCTACACTGACTAGCAGTGGCTCTCCAGGATTTCAGACAAGATTCTCTCCCAGCCCTACCTGGAGATGCCGGGGATTGAACCTGGGACTTTCTGCATGCAAAGCAGATGCACTGCTACTGAGCTATGGCTACAAGTACCTGAAGGCCTTGCTCAATAAGTCCTCCAGAGCTGCATGAGCACCTGTGCTTTATTTATTTATATCATTTATGCCCGACTCTTTGGCCAAAAAGGCTCTCGGAGGGACTTACACGTCCCTCCACTTAGGCTTATAGACTAAAAAGACATGACACACAAGGGAACAAGGAGTTGGGTGGGGGGAGGAGGGAAACAAGCTCAAGTCCCTAAAGTTACAGTTTTTATAATGCAGGTAAGAGCAGCAATTTCTCACTGATGTCAGGCAGTTCTTGGTGTGTGTGTGTGTGTGTGTGTGTATATATATATATATATATATATAATGGTTAATATATATTTATGCTATGGGTATATGCTATGGGTATATGTAGGAGCACATGCATGTGCTCCTACATATACCCATAGCATATACCATAGCATAAATATATATTAACCATATAAACTGGTTATGTTTTTGTGCCGGGCAGCAGGGTGGACGGTACACCAGCAGCAACCCTAGTATACTGTCTCCTTGGCCCGACATCAGGAGCAGGCCCTCACAGCCAGTTCCAAGACAGAGTGGTTTCCTGGTGACAGAGATGGAAGTTCTGTAGACCACAGCTACTCCTCCCCTCTGTCCCTGCAGCCTGTGCTGGTATTGCACTGAGTATCCAGGTGGGCAAAGCTGGGTCAGATCATCTCATCCCAGCTCACCCACCCAGGTCTTGGTAATGCACACCAAATCAGCACATTCATCCACAATCAAATCATGGATAAGTCTTATTGTGTACCGATCAGGCGTTGAACAACAACACACACAGGCCAGTGGGCACAGCAGATGAGCAACAAGGAACCCATCCATGAGAGGAGTGGCAGCAAAGAACAAGGCATAGATAGCCTTGCCCTCATCTCCTATAGCATGCCACCACTTGTGTACTGGACCCATGCCCTTCCTGGCTCATTAGAAGTACCAGTGGGGGACTGGTCGATTGGGTCAGGGGAGTAGTTAATGCCTCTCTACAACAAGGCAGAATTCCATCATGCTTAAAGGAGGCAGTTATAAGATCACTGCTGAAAAAGCCCTCCCTGGATCCCTCTTTACTGGGTAACTACCGGCCAGTCTCCAATATTCCATTTCTAAGCAAGATAATAGAGTGTGTGGTGGTCGCCCAACTCCAGAGATTCTTGGATGATAAGGATTATCTGGATCCATTTCAATCTGGTTTTGGGCCTGGCTATGGGACAGAGACGGCTTTGGTTGCCTTGGTGGATGACCTACGCAGAGAACTGGACAGGGGGAGTGTGTCCCTGTTGGTTCTACTGGACCTCTCAGCGGCTTTCGATACCATCGATCATGGTATCCTTCTGGGCCGCCTTGCTGAGATGGGACTTGGGGGCACTGTGTTACAGTGGCTCCAGTCCCTCCTGGAGGACCGAACCCAGAAGGTGGTACTGGGGGACTCCTGCTCGACCCCTTGGCTATTGACCTATGGAGTCCCTCAGGGTTAGAACATAAGAACATAAGAAGAGCCTGCTGGATCAGGCCAGTGGCCCATCTAGTCCAGCATCCTGTTCTCACAGTGGCCAACCAGGTGCCTGGGGGAAGCCCGCAAGTAGGACCCGAGTGCAAGAACACTCTCCCCTCCTGAGGCTTCTGGCAACTGGTTTTCAGAAGCATGCTGCCTCTGACTAGGGTGGCACAGCACAGCCATCATGGCTAGTAGCCATTGATAGCCCTGTCCTCCATGAATTTGTCTAATCTTCTTTTAAAGCCATCCAAGCTGGTGGCCGTTACTGCATCTTGTGGGAGCAAATTCCATAGTTTAACTATGCGCTGAGTAAAGAAGTACTTCCTTTTGTCTGCCCTGAATCTTCCAACATTCAGCTTCTTTGAATGTCCACGAGTTCTAGTATTATGAGAGAGGGAGAAGAACTTTTCTCTATCCACTTTCTCAATGCCATGCATAATTTTATACACTTCTATCATGTCTCCTCTGACCCGCCTTTTCTCTAAACTAAAAAGCCCCAAATGCTGCAACCTTTCCTCGTAAGGGAGTCGCTCCATCCCCTTGATCATTCTGGTTGCCCTCTTCTGAACCTTTTCCAACTCTAGAATATCCTTTTTGAGATGAGGCGACCAGAACTGTACACAGTATTCCAAATGCGGCCGCACCATAGATTTATACAACGGCATTATGATATCGGCTGTTTTATTTTCAATACCTTTCCTAATTATCGCTAGCATGGAATTTGCCTTTTTCACAGCTGCCGCACACTGGGTCGACATTTTCATCGTGCTGTCCACTACAACCCCGAGGTCTCTCTCCTGGTCGGTCACCGCCAGTTCAGACCCCATGAGCGTATATGTGAAATTAAGATTTTTTGCTCCAATATGCATAATTTTACACTTGCTTATATCGAATTGCATTTGCCATTTTTCTGCCCATTCACTCAGTTTGGAGAGGTCTTTTTGGAGCTCTTCGCAGTCCCTTTTTGTTTTAACAACCCTGATAATGCAGTTAAGAGCAGCAATTTCTCACTGATGTCAGGCAGTTCTTGGTGTGTGTGTGTGTGTGTGTGTATCTATATATTATGGTTAATATATATTTATGCTATGGGTATATGCTATGGGTATATGCTATGGGTATATGTAGGAGCACATGCATGTGCTCCTACATATACCCATAGCATATACCATAGCATAAATATATATTAACCATATAAACTGGTTATGTTTTTGTTCATGAAGCATAGGTAGTTAACATATTTGGTAACATTTCTGCTAGACTGATTGCTTGTTTATTCATCTTCCCCTTCCAGGTGGGTTCCATTTCCCCTTGTGCTTGTTGGCTGGCTCAATGGTTTGTTTCTTCGCCTTGTCTTATGTGCTTTTGGTTCTCTCAGCATGTGGCTTTCAGATTCTTTGTAAGAGGACACACTTGACCTAGTTATTGCATCTGATTGAACATTCAGATGGGTGAATTTATTTCTATTGATCTTGACTTTGGCATTGCTGGGCAACAAAAAGAAAGTATCAGTTTATAATAAATATCCGTGCGTAATATTATTACCATTATATTGTAGCAAAATATGTTACAAATATCCCCAGGGGAGAGGACAATATTTGATTCTTCCTTTTAAGATTTAACAGCTAGGGTACAGGTTAAATCTATTCCATCTGTTTTGCAAATTCAAAGCCAGCTTTGGGTGATATTTCTGACAAACAAATGAAAGCATAGAACTACATGCAAAACATGTACATTTACAGAAAACTAATAGTAGTTTTCTGTAATATATATATGTACATGCACACACTTGACAAAGATGTGGGAGGACACCCAAGGGTAAAGTGAGGCTGCCCTCTTTGAAATGTCTGTAGCTATCCATTTTTAGAGGTCTGCCTTCAATATATTAATTTATTCATTATTTGATTTATATCCCGCCCTTCCTCCCAGCAGGAACCCAGGGCAGCGAACAAAAGCACTAAAAACACTTTAAAACATCATTAAAACAGACCTTAAAATACATTAAAACAAAACATCTTTAAAAACAGTTTTTTAAAAGCTTTAAAGACATCTTTTTTAAAAAGGTCAAAAACATATTGTTGTTTTTTTAAAAAAAAGGTTTAAAAACTGCACTGGCTACCAATATGTTTCCGGGCCAGATTCAAAGTGTTGGTTCTTACCTATAAAGCCCTTAATGGCATCGGACCGCAATATTTGATGGAACGCCTCTCTCGCTATGTACCTACCCGTTCACTGCGCTCGACATCTAAGGCCCTTCTCCGGGTCCCAACTCATAGGGAGGCCTGGAGAACAGTAACTAGATCTAGGGCCTTTTCAGTGGTGGCCCCCGAATTATGGAATGCCCTCCCAGATGAGATACGCTTGGCGCCTTCTTTATTATCCTTTCGGCGCCAGGTAAAAACCTACCTCTTTGCCCAGGCATTTTAAGCTTAATTTTTAATTTGAATTTGAATTTGAATTTTAAATTGTAATTGTAATTTTTATTTTATTTTTATTCTAATTTTGTTCTTAAATATGTTTTATAATTGTATAGTGTAATCCACACTTGTTCGTATTTTAAAATGTGGTTTTATCTTGTTGTACACCGCCCTGAGAGCTTGTTGCTATAAGGCGGTTTAAAAATGCAATTAAATAAATAAAAATAAATAAATATTAAAAAGCAATTCCAACACAGACACAGACTGGGATAAGGTCTCTACTTAAAAGGCTTGTTGAAAGAGGAAGGTCTTCAATAGGCGCCAAAAAGATAACAGAGATGGCGCCTGTCTAATATTTAAAGGGAGGGAATTCCACAGGGTAGGTGCCACCACACTAAAGGTCCATTTCCTATGTTGTGCAGAACGAACCTCCTGATAAGATGGTATCTGCAGGAGGCCTCACCTGCAGAGTGCAGTGATCGACTGGGTATATAAGGGATAAGATGATCTTTCAGGTATCCTGGTCCCAAGTTGTATAGGGCTTTGTACACCAAAACTAGAACCTTGAACTTGGTCCAGTAGCAAATGGGCAGCCAGTGCAATTCTTTCAGCAGTGGGATGCCATGTTGGCGATACCCTGCCCCAGTGAGCAGTCTCGTCACCATATTTTGCACCAGCTGCAGCTTCCAGACCATCCTCAAGGGCAGCCCAACATAGAGCGCATTACAGTAATCGAGCCTAGAGGTTACCAATGTGTGGACAACAGTGGTCAGGCTATCTGGTCCAGAAAAGGCTGCAGCTGTCTTACCAGCCAAAGCTGGTAAAAGGCACTCCTAGCCATGGAGGTCACCTGGGCCTCTAGCAACAAAGATGGATCCAAGAGCACCCCCAGGCTACGGACTTGCTCTTTCAGAGGGAGTACGACCCCATCCAAAGTAGGCAACTGATCAATTATCTGAACTCGGGAACCACCAACACACAGTGCCTCCGTCTTGCTAGGATTCAGACTATGTTTAATGGCCCTCATCCAGCCCACCACCAAGTCTAGGCAGCAGTCCAGGGCTTGCACAGCTTCTCCTGATTCAGATGTTACAGAGAAATAGAGCTGGGTATCATCAGCATACTGCTGACACCTCACCCCAAATTTCCTGATGACCACTCCCAAAGGGCTTCATATAGATGTTCAACAGCATGAGGGACAAGATGGTACCCTGCAGCACCCCATAGCACAACTGCCAGGGGGCCAAAAGACAATCACCCAATGCTATTCTCTGAAAACAACCTTGGAGATAGGATCGGAACCACTGTAGAACAGTGCCTCCAATACCCATCTCACCAAGTCGGCCCAGAAGGATACCATGGTCAATGGTAGCAAAAGCTGCTGAGAGATCAAGTAAGAGTAACAGGGTCACACTCCCCCTGTCCTTCTTCCAATAAAGGTCATCCATCAGGGCAACAAAAGCCAATTCAGTCTCATAACCAGGCCTGAACCCAGACTGGAATTGGTCAAAATAATCTGTTTTATCCCAGAGTACTTGCAATTGCTGCACCACAGCCCTCTCAATGCCTTCCCTAAGAAGGGGGTATTTGTGACTGGTCAGTAATTGTTGCAAACCAATGGGTCCAGGGTGGGCTTTTTCAGGAGCAGTTCGATCACTGCCTCTTTCAGGGCGGCTGGAACCACTCCCTCCCACAATGATGCATTCACCACACCCTGGTTCCACTTGGTCAAACCCCCTCGGCAAGCTTTAATATGCCAAGAAGGGGAAGGGTCAAGAGGACACATTGCTGGCTGCATAATCACTAACACCTTATCTACATCATCAGGCTGCATCAACTGAAACCGTTCCCAGGAAGTTGCAGCAGACGTTGTACTGGACACCTCATTGGGGACTACAGTAGATGTGGATGGGGCATCAAGACTGCTACGGAGGCAAGGAACTTTACCCTCAAAGTGCCTTGCAAACAATTCACAGTGGGCCTCCAAAGGGTCTAAAACTCTGTTTCCTGGAGTTGATGTCAACAGACCCCTGACAATATGGAAAAGCTCCACTGGAAGGCTACTTGAGGATGCGATGGTGGCAGAGAAGTGGGCCTTCTTCGCCACTCTCACTGCCACACAGTAGGCATGGTTATGATGTTTTACTTGTGCCCAATCAGCCTCACAGCACGTCTTTTGCAATTTGCAGTCTAGCAGTTGTCCAGCCTGTTTTATTGCCCTTAACTCACTGGTGTACCAAGGTGCATACCGGGCTCCACAATGCCAGAGAGGGCACTCAGGGGCAACTGTGTCAACAGCCCGACGCACCTCACTGTTCCACAGCGTGACAAGGGCTTCAATAGGATCACCTGCTCTATCTACTGGGAACTCCCCCAGGGCATTCAGGAACCCAGTGGATTCCATTAGTCTCCAGCGGCAGACCATCGTAATCTGTCCACTACCCCTGGAGGTCAGGATCAGAGCCATAAGTCTAAACTTCACTAGGAGGTGGTCTGACCATGACAATGGAGTGACATCCACCCCCCCTATCTCCAGACCACCCCTTCCTCCATCTGGAGCAAAAAACAAGTCGAGGGTGTGTCCTGCCCCATGGGTCGGGCCAGTGACAACTTGAGACAGCTCCATGGTCTTCATGGAGGCCATGAAGTCCTGAGCTGGAACACTAGAGGCAGCCTCAGTGTGGACATTGAAATCACTCAGGACTATCATTCTGGGCTCCTCCAATACCACAGCCTCCAACAGCTTAGTCAGAGAAGCTGCCGGGCAGCAGGGTGGACGGTACACCAGCAGCAACCCTAGTTTACTGTCTCCTTGGCCCGACATCAGGAGCAGGCCCTCACAGCCAGTTCCAAGACAGAGTGGTTTCCTGGTGACAGAGATGGAAGTTCTGTAGACCACAGCTACTCCTCCCCTCTGTCCCTGCAGCCTGTGCTGGTATTGCACTGAGTATCCAGGTGGGCAAAGCTGGGTCAGATCATCTCATCCCAGTTCACCCACCCAGGTCTTGGTAATGCACACCAAATCAGCACATTCATCCACAATCAAATCATGGATAAGTCTTATTGTGTACCGATCAGGCGTTGAACAACAACACACACAGGCCAGTGGGCACAGCAGATGAGCAACAAGGAACCCATCCATGAGAAGAGTGGCAGCAAAGAACAAGGCATAGATAGCCTTGCCCTCATCTCCTATAGCATGCCACCACTTGTGTACTGGACCCATGCCCTTCCTGGCTCATTAGAAGTACCAGTGGGGGACTGGTCGATTGGGTCAGGGGAGTAGTTAATGCCTCTCTACAACAAGGCAGAATTCCATCATGCTTAAAGGAGGCAGTTATAAGACCACTGCTGAAAAAGCCCTCCCTGGATCCCTCTTTACTGGGTAACTACTGGCCAGTCTCCAATATTCCATTTCTAAGCAAGATAATAGAGTGTGTGGTGGTCGCCCAACTCCAGAGATTCTTGGATGATAAGGATTATCTGGATCCATTTCAATCTGGTTTTGGGCCTGGCTATGGGACAGAGACGGCTTTGGTTGCCTTGGTGGATGACCTACGCAGAGAACTGGACAGGGGGAGTGTGTCCCTGTTGGTTCTACTGGACCTCTCAGCGGCTTTCGATACCATCGATCATGGTATCCTTCTGGGCCGCCTTGCTGAGATGGGACTTGGGGGCACTGTGTTACAGTGGCTCCAGTCCCTCCTGGAGGACCGAACCCAGAAGGTGGTACTGGGGGACTCCTGCTCGACCCCTTGGCTATTGACCTATGGAGTCCCTCAGGGTTAGAACATAAGGACATAAGAAGAGCCTGCTGGATCAGGCCAGTGGCCCATCTAGTCCAGCATCCTGTTCTCACAGTGGCCAACCAGGTGCCTGGGGGAAGCCCGCAAGTAGGACCCGAGTGCAAGAACACTCTCCCCTCCTGAGGCTTCTGGCAACTGGTTTTCAGAAGCATGCTGCCTCTGACTAGGGTGGCACAGCACAGCCATCATGGCTAGTAGCCATTGATAGCCCTGTCCTCCATGAATTTGTCTAATCTTCTTTTAAAGCCATCCAAGCTGGTGGCCATTACTGCATCTTGTGGGAGCAAATTCCATAGTTTAACTATGCGCTGAGTAAAGAAGTACTTCCTTTTGTCTGTCCTGAATCTTCCAACATTCAGCTTCTTTGAATGTCCACAAGTTCTAGTATTATGAGAGAGGGAGAAGAACTTTTCTCTATCCACTTTCTCAATGCCATGCATAATTTTATACACTTCTATCATGTCTCCTCTGACCCGCCTTTTCTCTAAACTAAAAAGCCCCAAATGCTGCAACCTTTCCTCGTAAGGGAGTCGCTCCATCCCCTTGATCATTCTGGTTGCCCTCTTCTGAACCTTTTCCAACTCTAGAATATCCTTTTTGAGATGAGGCGACCAGAACTGTACACAGTATTCCAAATGCGGCCGCACCATAGATTTATACAACGGCATTATGATATCGGCTGTTTTATTTTCAATACCTTTCCTAATTATCGCTAGCATGGAATTTGCCTTTTTCACAGCTGCTGCACACTGGGTCGACATTTTCATCGTGCTGTCCACTACAACCCCGAGGTCTCTCTCCTGGTCCGTCACCGCCAGTTCAGACCCCATGAGCGTATATGTGAAATTAAGATTTTTTGCTCCAATATGCATAATTTTGCACTTGTTTATATTGAATTGCATTTGCCATTTTTCTGCCCATTCACTCAGTTTGGAGAGGTCTTTTTGGAGCTCTTCGCAGTCCCTTTTTGTTTTAACAACCCTGAACAATTTAGTGTCGTCAGCAAACTTGGCCACTTCACTGCTCACTCCTAATTCTAGGTCATTAATGAACAAGTTGAAAAGTACAGGTCCCAATACCGATCCTTGAGGGACTCCGCTTTCTACAGCCCTCCATTGGGAGAACTGTCCGTTTATTCCTACTCTCTGCTTTCTGCTTCTTAACCAATTCCTTATCCACAAGAGGACCTCTCCTCTTATTCCATGACTGCTAAGCTTCCTCAGAAGCCTTTGGTGAGGTACCTTGTCAAACGCCTTTTGAAAGTCTAAGTACACTATGTCCACTGGATCACCTCTATCTATATGCTTGTTGACACTCTCAAAGAATTCTAATAGGTTACTGAGACAGGACTTTCCCTTGCAGAAGCCATGCTGGCTCTGCTTCAGCAAGGCTTGTTCTTCTATGTGCTTAGTTAATCTAGCTTTAATAATACTTTCTACCAGTTTTCCAGAGACAGAAGTTAAGCTAACTGGCCTGTAATTTCTGGGATCCCCTCTGGATCCCTTTTTGAATATTGGCGTTACATTTGCCACTTTCCAGTCCTCAGGCATGGAGGAGGACCCAAGGGACAAGTTACATATTTTAGTTAGCAGATCAGCAATTTCACCTTTGAGTTCTTTGAGAACTCTCGGGTGGATGCCATCCGGGCCCAGTGATTTGTCAGTTTTTATATTGTCCATTAAGCTTAGAACTTCCTCTCTCGTTACCACTATTTGTCTCAGTTCCTCAGAATCCCTTCCTGCAAATGTTAGTTCAGGTTCAGGGATCTGCCCTATATCTTCCACTGTGAAGACAGATGCAAAGAATTCATTTAGCTTCTCTGCAATCTCCTTATCGTTCTTTAGTACACCTTTGACTCCCTTATCATCCAAGGGTCCAATTGTCTCCCTAGATGGTCTCCCGCTTTGAATGTATTTATAGAATTTTTTGTTGTTGGTTTTTATGTTCTTAGCAATGTGCTCCTCAAATTCTTTTTTAGCATCCCTTATTGTCTTCTTGCATTTCTTTTCCCAGAGTTTGTGTTCTTTTTTATTTTCTTCATTTGGACAAGACTTCCATTTTCTGAAGGAAGACTTTTTGCCTCTAAGAGCTTCCTTGACTTTGCTCGTTAACCATGATGGCATCTTCTTGGCCCTGGCGGTACCTTTTCTGATCTGCGGTATGCACTCCAGTTGAGCTTCTAATATAGTGTTTTTAAACAACTTCCAAGCAGTTTCAAGTGATGTGACCCTCTGGACTTTGTTTTTCAGCTTTCTTTTTACCAATCCCCTCATTTTTGTGAAGTTTCCTCTTTTGAAGTCAAATGTGACCGTGTTGGATTTTCTTGGCAATTGGCCAGTTACATGTATGTTTAATTTAATAGCACTGTGGTCACTGCTCCCAATCGGTTCAACAACACTTACATCTCGCACCGGGTCCCGGTCCCCACTGAGGATTAAGTCCAGGGTTGCCATCCCTCTGGTCGGTTCCATGACCAACTGGTCTAGGGAATAGTCATTTAGAATATCTAGAAACTTTGCTTCTTTGTCATGACTGGAACACATATGCAGCCAGTCTATGTCTGGGTAGTTGAAGTCACCCATTACTACCACATTTCCTAGTTTGGATGCTTCCTCAATTTCATATCTCATCTCCAGGTCTCCCTGAGCATTTTGATCAGGGGGACGATAGATCGTTCCCAGTATTAAGTCCCTCCTGGGGCATGGTATCACCACCCACAACGATTCTGTGGAGGAGTCTGCCTCTTTTGGGGTTTCGAGCTTGCTGGATTCAATGCCTTCTTTCACGTATAGAGCGACTCCGCCACCAATACGTCCTTCCCTGTCCTTCCGATATAGTTTATATCCAGGGATAACCGTATCCCACTGGTTTTCTCCATTCCACCAGGTCTCCGTTATGCTCACTATATCAATGCTCTTCTCTAAGACCAAGCACTCCAGTTCTCCCATCTTGGTTCGGAGGCTCCTAGCATTAGCGTACAGGCACTTGTAAACAGTGTCTCTCTTCAAGTGTCTTTGGCACTTGTGGTTAGGCCTGTGGTAATTTTGCTCTTCTGAATTTATATCCTGTGCCCCTGCTCTCACAATGCCTACTTCTAGGCCTACCCCTTTTAAAATTTCATCATTTCTTTGGTTTTTATCCCAGGGGGGAGGTTTATTCCGAACCGGACCTTTCTCAGCTCCTGTCGGGTTTCCCCCCTCAGTCAGTTTAAAAGCTGCTCTGCTACCTTTTTAATTTTAAGTGCCAGCAGTCTGGTTCCATTCTGGTTCAAGTGGAGCCCGTCCCTTTTGTACAGGCCCGGCTTGTCCCAAAATGTTCCCCAGTGCCTAACAAATCCAAACCCTTCCACCCGACACCATCGTCTCATCCACGCATTGAGACTGCAAAGCTGGGCCTGTCTGGCTGGTCCTGCGCGTGGAACCGGTAGCATTTCAGAGAAAGCCACCTTGGAGGTCCTGGCTTTCAGCAACCTACCTAGCAACCTAAATTTTGCTTCCAGGACCTCACGGCTGCATTTCCCCATGTCGTTGGTGCCAACGTGCACCACGACCACTGACTCCTTCCCAGCACTGTCTACCAAACTATCTAAACGACGGGCGATATCCACAACCTTCGCACCAGGCAGGCAAAACACCTTGCGGTCTACACGCCCATCACACACCCCACTGTCTATGTTCCTAATGATCAAATCACCCACTACAAGGATCCCTCCACCCCCTGGAGATATATCCTCGGCACGAGAGGATAGCTGCTCATCCCCCAAGGAATGGGTCCCTTCTAAGGGATCGTTTCCCTCTTCCTCAGCTGGATGCTCTCCTTCCCCGAGACCATCGTTCTCCATGATAGCAGGAGAGCTATCATCGTTGGAGTGGGACACAGCTATAACGTCCCTGAAGGCCTCCTCCACACACATCTCTGCCTCTCTCAGCTTTTCCAGGTCTGCCACCTTGGCCTCAAGGAAATGAAGTCGTTCCCGGAGAGCCAGGAGCTCATTGCACTGAGAGCATACCCATGACTTCTGTCCAACAGGCAGATAGTCGTACATGCTGCAGGCGGTGCAAAACACTGGAAAGCCCCCACACCCCTGCTGGGTTCTTACCTGCATAGTTTTGTTTAAGGTTTATTACGTCAATGGGTTGGAGACTGCGGTTTAGTTGAGGTCAGGGAACAGACGGGCAGAGTGGGGGGCCCTGGCCTCCTCGCCCTGCTGCCGAACTCGCTCTGCTGCTTAACTCGCCTTGACGGTTTGTCAGCTGGGGCTCCCTCTAGCTCGTGGAGCAGGCTCCCTCGCTAGCGTGCTCTGACTTTATATGTGTGGCTGGTTCCTCCCAGCTACTGCTGCCAGCCAATGATGTGTTACTTGAGGCTGATGGCTATCAGCTGGGGCTTAACTCTTTAGTATTCTCTCAGGCTTCCTTCCTTTGAAGGCAGGAAGGCAGGCTTCCTTCCTGAGCGAGGCTGTTTAAGCTTTTGGCTGCTTTTAATCTAAGCAAGGGGCTGCGCCTTCCAGGCAAGTCTTTTGTGTTTGTTGTTTTCCCACCTAGAACAGCCTGACCTTTCTTTAACCTAGGGAAACAGAGGTTGTGGTTGTGTTTCAGGAAGGCTGAAGCTGCCCTTTTTAGCAAGGACTGAGCTGACTCTCTCCCTGTATGTATCGGTGGAGTTTCCTTTTCCCCCTTCTCTCCAACTGGAATTTAGCCTTGTTTACAGTGTCCCCTGAAGCTTTCCTGCTAGGGTGGTGTTGAAAACTAGCTTTCTATAGGCTTCCTTCTCCTAGGATCTGTCTCCTAAGATATAGATTCCTTCAGGATTTAGCTCCTAGCTCAGGGTGACCTTGGGCTGCCCTTATTACTTATTGCTCTGAGCTGTTTTACTTCAATTAAATAATGGAATAAATGGGAGCTACTTACTCTCTTTTTGCTCTGCTGCTTAACTCGCCTTGTCTCCCATGTTATTTAACATCTACATGAAACCGCTGGGAGAGGTTGTCCGGGGTTTTGGGGTTTGGTGCCATCAGTATGCCGATGACACTCAACTCTATTTCTCTTTTCCACCTGAAGCCAAGGAAGCCGTACAGGTCCTAAACCAATGCCTGACATCAGTGATGGACTGGATGAGGGCAAACAAGTTGAGATTAAATCCTGATAAAACAGAGGTACTCCTGGTCAGTCGGAGGGCAGATCAGGGAATAGGGATTCAACCAGTGCTGGATGGGGTCGCACTCCCCCTGAAGTCTCAGGTTCACAGTTTAGGTGTACTACTGGACTCAGCTTTGAATTTGGAGGCCCAGATTACTGCTGTGTCCAGGAGCGCATTTGCCCAATTAAAACTGGTGCGCCAGCTGCGCCCATTCCTGGAGCTGCTTGATCTGACTAGGGTGATGCATGCCTTGGTTACATCCCGCTTAGACTACTGTAACGTGCTTTACATGGGGCTGCCTTTGAAGACTGTTTGGAAACTTAAATTGGTACAAAGAGCTGCAGCCAGAGTGCTAACCGGGGCTGGTTACAGGGACCATACACCTCCCCTGTTACAACAGCTCCACTGGCTGCCAATTTGTTTCCGGTCACAATTCAAAGTGCTGGTTTTCACCTACAAAGCCCTATACGGCTCAGGTCCATGCTATTGGACAGATCGTATCTCCCTACATGAATCTGTCCGGGATTTGAGATCTTCAGGTGAGGCCCTTCTTGTGCTCCCCACACCTTCGCAAGTACATATGACGGGGACACAAGATAGGGCCTTTTCGGTGGCCGCCCCTAGGCTATGGAACTCCCTTCCGAGTGAGGTGCGATTAGCTCCCTCCTTGCCGTCTTTCCGGCGACAAGTAAAGACTGTTTTATTTCAACAGGCATTTGGGATAGAGAACGACCAGGATTAAGTGTCATAGGATTGGTGACTACATTATATGATCTTATTATTTTAAATTGTCCGCTTTTTTTAACGTATGCTTTATGGTTTTAATTTTTCTCATAGTTTAATTCTATTTTTAGTTGTATACTTTTGTATGTTTTAATTGTGTTGTTTTTTAGTTGTAAGCCGCTCTGAGTCCTATTGGAAAAAAGGGCGGGGTAGAAATAAAGTTTATTATTATTATTATTATATAGTAGTTCACCCTATGGCTATACTTCCCTCTACCCATGATCACCAAAATTGGGGTGGCATCATCCATGCCCCTCCTTACTAAGACTCCTCCTAAACATCTGATATGGACCCAACAAGAGCCCACCAACAAAACCTACCTGAACCAATGATCCCAGTAGGCTTCTGCAAGAATTAGGAACAGTAAGACGGACCCACTCAATATTTTTCACACAGGCCACATCTACTCCCCCTCTGTCTCACATCGAGGGAGGGCCAGCCTTCTGCCAGTTACAGACTCTCACTCTGAAGACATCTGGTGACTTTCCCATCATTCAGTTCACTGCACAGGCTCTCACCCTGCGCAGGAACTACACATGAGCCACACTCCGTCCCCACTACCCAATCTCCTCCAGATTGCTGAGAAAAACAAAAGAAAGAAAGAAAATAGAAGAGGGTAGTGCCCCCACCCTTGGGATTCCCTAAGGGTCTCCCCAAGGGACAGCTCCCTTCAGTGGCAACCCCGCTGGCGGCAGACCTGCTGCCGAAGGGCAGCTGGACTTTTATGCCTCCTGACCCAGCTAGGAGCTGATGCAAGAGGCTGCACAATTAACTGCAGCCTCTCTCTGGAGCCAGTGTCAGGCAGGGGGTCCCAGTCCTTGCAGCACTTACCAGGGACTTCAGCTGTCTCAAAAGACAGCAACCCAAAGGAGCAAGCAGCAAGCACCCAGATGCTCAGATACTCCCTCCCAGGGCATGTCTTCTTCAGTCCCCCTAGTGCTGCAGCTGTTCCCCATGAAGATATATGAGACATCCGTAGCTGTTGTCTCAGTTTGTTTATTTATTTATTATATTTATATCCCACCTTTCCTACAAGGTGCTTACAAGTTCCTTACATAGTTCTCCTTCCTCTCCATTTTGTCTTCACAACAACCCTGTGAGGTTGGGTAGGCTGAGAGAATGTGACAGTTGTTGAGGCATTACAGGAGGGGTGAGGAACCTCTGGGTCAATCCTGGCCTGCCATGGGGTCCAATTTGGCCTATGAGGCCATTTTCCCCAAATCACATCCAATTGTGAATCAACTGGCATCATTGGGTGATGTCAGCTGATGGATGGGGTTGGGGTTCAGTCCTGCAGGGTGCTGCTCCACCAAGAAATGTGTTGACAAAGCAGAATCCTGCAGAGGACAGGATTGAACCCCTCTGCTCATCAGCTGGTTAGCAGAGATTTCACACCTGTTTGGTGCTGCTTCACCAATACATTCCTTGTAGAGTCCACACTCAGAATTTCCTCCTTTGACAGTGCGCTCTCCCCTCCCCCAGTAATTTTAATACAAGACCTTTATCTGCATGCACAGCGGAAGACACTCTGTTGAAATGAAGTGGAAAACTTGCACAAGACTCCCTTGTAGGCATTTGATCACATGCACATCTTTGGGTAATGGCAAAAATCTGAATATAACAACATAAGAAGCTCCCTAATATTGAGTCAGATCATTTGTCCATCAAGCTCAGTATTGCCTACTATGAATGGCAGCAGCTCTCTGAGGTTCCAGACAGAGGACATTCCCAGCCCTACTGGAAATGAGGGGGATTGAACCTGAGGCTTTCTGCATGCAAAGCAGAGGCACTACCACTGACTACGGCTCTTCCCCAATGCATAGAAGCAGAAGCAGGATTGTACCTCCTAGTTCCAAGCTGCCCCCCAATATCAGCAGACTGGGGAGAATATTGGGAGAAGGGGGCACATGGAGGTGCTCTACCACTGAGCTACAGCCCTTTGCTCTGCCAAAGCCCTTCCACCTGCCAAAGTCTCCAGTAAAACTTATGTGATTTGACTTTGCCCCTCGGCTTCCACTTATGGAAGAGCTACCATATAGTTGTCTGTCTGTCTGTCTATCTGTTCTCTATGCATTCAAATGCCTCTTGAGACGTCATTGCCAAACTTGGCATAATGGTTCCTGAGATGGAAGGAGACAGTTTTCACCTACGTTTGGATACTGTCAGATGCCATTTTGAATCAAGATGGCAGATTGAAATGTTCCAAACTCCACCAATTTGGACACTTCTTCAGATATCTTCATCAAATTTGGCACAATGGTTCCTGAGATCAAGGAGTGGTTTAGGTCTATGTTTGTAAACTGTCAGATGCCATTTTGATTCAAGATAGTGGGCCAAACTGTTCTAAACTGTACTGATTTTCATTTGCCCACTGGTGGACACAATTTTTAATCAAACAATTCCAAATTGCCCGATTGTTGTGATGGTTCCTGAAATGGAGGAGCAAGTTTTCGTCTATATTTTGTTACCATTGGATGCCATTTTGAATCAAGATGGTGGGGTGCACTTTTCAAAACTACACTTATTTTAACCAAATTTGGCAAGAAACTAATAGGGCTGTGCACCAGATTTGGCCAAATCCCAAACCAAAATTTGGATGGATCCGGGTTTTGACCAAGCTGGGTCCATACAGCCCCAGATTGCCCCAGTTCAGGCCACCCAGAGCAATCCAGTGCTGTCAGCAGAGTGGGGACTGGGCAGCAAAGAGAGGCAGGCAGACTGTGCAAAGAGCATTACCGAGCTGTTTGCAAGAGGGCTTTCAAACAGCCCTGCACTGCGCTTTGGCTGCGTGTGCCTGTCCCCAGCAGGAGAACACAAGCGTGCAGTCACACTGAGCAGGACTGAACCCTCTGCTCACCAGCTATTGAGTGGAAGGTGTAATCCTGCTGGCTACAAGGGTCTGTTTCACCAGCATGTTACCCTCAGGGAATGTGCTAAGGTTTCAACCCTCCTGCTCTCCACAGTGTGGTCGGGGGGGGGGGAAGAGATGCAGTATCTTTTCCCCCAGCCCCCTCCTGACCCTAAAGTGTTTTTAAAGCCCTAATTAGACATTAGCCCTATGTCCCAAATTGATTTGGGGGCAGGATCCTGGTAGGGTGTTCCCTGGGTAAGCTCGGGTCAGGTTGGGGCTGTGCAGAGCCCTAGAAAGTAACAAATTACATTATCCATACATACATCTAGTGCTTTTTTTGTGATGGAACTCACCAGTACAAAGTACCATCACCTATTTTTTCGCTGCCCGTAGCAAGCATCCTTTGCTGGCACTCATGGCACTTTTATCAAGATATTAATGCTGGCACCTCTTTTTTTTTTTACCAACAAAAAACGCTGCCTAAATCTCAGTATTTTTTGGCTTTTGAGAATTTCCAAGAAACACTGCTGGTACTAGAATACAGTAGAGCTGAGCCGAAATTTCTCAGGAGACGTTTTTCTGAGAAAATTTCTCATCCTCTGAGAAAAAGAAGGCCAATTTGTAGGACCTTCTCTGAATATTTTACACCTCTCTGTGTGTGCGTATGGTGGCTGCCATTCTGATCCCACAACACAATATCTGGTGGACTGTGGAAGATGCAAACTGGTTGCCAAGCTTGGGGGGGGGCAGGAAAGGAAGAAAGAAAGACACTGTGCTACAGCAACTGCTGATTCCCCACTCTCAGAAAATGTTGGAAAATTGATCTTCCCCTAGGAGAAATATGGTGAAACACCCCTCCCCAACTTCTCTGCCTACAAATAGAATGGCCCTAGAATATACAGTTAATAAATGCTGTGACCCATTATATATCCATGCCTTTTCTCCTTTCTGGCTAATTTGAAAAAGAAAGGATTTACATGCACACACACACCAAACATTTGGCCTCTGATAAAACATGCAAATTGAACACATCAGTGTCAGTGTCATTTTTATTTGCTTAATTTATTTTCAGTGGAGCATTTGCATTTTTGGGTGGACTTCTTCCAGGGGGTCTTGGATCCCCCCCTTCCTTTCAAAATAGAACTATCCATAATCATAGAACTGTACTGTAGGAGAATGTGGTTAAATATATAGAAATCAACATCTTGTAGATTCTTTCTCCCACCATCTCCGCCCTTATCCCAGACGGGAGACTCCAGCTCCAACTCTACAAGTTGACACTCATGTCGCTTTCTAGTCCTTGCATAATTGTTACCCCCCCCCATGGAATGGTTGATTCAGCTCTAGCCTTCCTCTTCAGAGCACAAAAATAATTTGATAGGCATATCTTTGCTAATGAGTCTTACTGTTTTTAGTAGTACAGGAAAAGGAGAGCTTTGGATGATGATGATGATACTATTAATAATGATGATGATGATGCACCAATAGTGTGCACGGTGCTTTGCATAGACATGTCCCTGCCCCGAGGAGCTTACAATCTAAAATTTGACATAGGGGAGTGAAGGGGATGAAGAGCTAAACAAAGAATCAATATGCTATTGTTTCAGTTATCTGCTTTTAGGTTACAGACTTACTTGTAGTAGGCCAGCAGTGGCCAACCTGTGGTCTCCCAGATGTTCTTGGACTCCAGTTCCCATCAGTACCAGCCAGTATAGCCCATGACCAGGGATGATGGGAGCTGTAGTCCAAGAACACATGGAGGACCCCTCTGTGGCTAACCTCACAATAGATCAAGGAAACAAGGGGGCTGGGTCAAAACCTTCATGCAATAAGTGAGGAGGGATTTGAAGGAAATATGAGAGATGGTGTGAACAGTCAGGTGCAGCTGTCATGAACTTCCGCGCTGCACTTCTGCTGGCCTGGCCAGAAGTAAATACTTGTGCAGACAAGCAATAAATCAGCATTCTGTGGCCTCCCTGAGGTTTCACTTTTATTCTCCATAATAATTTGAGATGATCAGTACTGTAAAGTTGGGATTGGATATGGACTGCCTTCAAGTCGATCGCAACTTATGGCGACCCTATGAATAGGGTTTTCATGGTAAGCGGTATTCAGAGGTGGTTTACCATTGCCTTCCTCTGAGGCTGAGAGGCAGTGACTGGCCCAAGGTCACCCAGTGGGCTTCATGGCTGTGTGGGGATTCGAACCCTGGTCTCCCAGGTCGTAGTCCAGCACCTTAACCACTACACCGCACTGGCTCAGAATAGGAATATTAAAACTGTAACATGTAATTTACTTTTTATCTACTAAAGTGTCCTGATTTATTGGGCAGTGTGTATAATTATCAGGGGTGCAAAAACCTCTAGCCTGTGGGCCTAATTAGGCCCACCAGGCCTCCTCATGTCCTATGAGGCCATTTCTGCCAAGCCACGCCCACCTGCCCTACATATATGGCATCAGATGTGGGACAGTAAAGGCTGAGCTTGGGGCTTTGCAGGCCCTGCAGATCAGCTGATTAGTGGTGCCTGCAAAGCTCCAAGCATTGACTATTGTCAGTATTTGGGAAGTACTGCATCTAAGGTTTCCCAAGCAGTGACAATCAGCTGGGGAAAAATCTTGAGAAGCACTACACACATTTTATTTTTTTGCCCATGTGGTCTGATTTCAAACTGTGGTGGCAAAAATGGGTCACCTGACTTCATTGTGATGTCAAGTGATTCAAAGGTGAGCGGTCTGCCCGCCTGTCAAATTTGACCTGCTAGACAAATATGGTTCCTGACCACAATATTATTTCTTCTTTGTTGTCATCTTCTTTATTGTCTTTGTCTTCTTCTTTTTCTCTAGAGAGGAGGACAAGAAGAGCCTGGCTAGATCAGGCCAATGGCCCATCTAGTCCAACATCATGTTCTCACAGTGGCCAACCAGACACCCATGGGAAGCCAGAAAGTAGGACCTGAGTGTGACAACGCTCTCCTCACTTGTGCTCCCAAGCATCTGATATTCAAAGGCATACCACTTTCAGTACTGGAGGTTGTACACACAGCCATTGTAGCAATTAATAGCCTTATCCTTGCAGATCAACACAGATGCTGGCTGATGGTAAAAATACCAGGTCACAGAAGGAGGGAGGCCTTTCTGTGGATCTACAAGAGTCTTCGTTATTTGTAGTCAATGCCATACCTCAGCTCGGCTTTATCTGCGCTCCACTACATCTGTGTAAAGTAGCAAGAAAATGCCATAGCAATAAATCACAGGAAAGAGAGAACAGAGATTTTAACATCTACCTGTAATTGTTCTGGTGGTTATTGAAATTGCAATAAAGCTGAACCTTCCCTTTTACTAGACACCTCCTCTGCTATCTGATCCTATCTATCTATCTATCTATCTATCTATCTATCTATCTATCTCCAGGGCCTGTTTTGCATGGCCGTCACTTTGAAATGCAGCTTTATTGAAACTACTATCTAAGAATCTTAAGCAATCTCAATATTAATGAACACAGAGTGACCCTGAGTAGAACTTCTTTTTATCTCCCCCCCCCGAGCCCATTCGTGTGAAATTGTGGGAACAGACTCCTAGTTGAGAAACACTAGAGGAAAGAAATCCAAACATCCTTGCAATGATATGGATGCATTTGTCTTTGAAGTGGTCAAAAAAATCACCCATTCTTTAGAGGCATTCTTATTCAGTTCCTCCTCTTAGTCTCCCCTGTGTACAACTATCATATTATGCCTGGCCTCTTTAGTGACAACAAATACATGAGGCAAACCAGAGAAATTACTAAAGAGGAAATGGAAATTAGTAGTAGGTTAAGAGGTTTAGGCTGTGACAGTACTGAACAGTAAGAGAACCAACTGCTCTGTACTATATTCAAAAACTTAAGAAATGTTCTTTGTTGTGGCCCTAAGAATAGAGGGAGGGTAATGTGTCTCTGCATATAGAGAAGCATTGCAGCCATTCAAGCTGTTTTCACACTGCACTTTATTTTGTTATTCTGATGATTTCTTACCTCGTAATTTGCACATTATATTTGATCTTGAACATGACATACAAGCTAGTGCTGGAATGCTAGTGGATTACAGTGCAAATTTTGCACTACTTTTCAGGATAAATGATACCAGAAATAATCCATTTGCAAGCTTGGGAAAATGGCGGGAATTTTTCGCTAGATGCATCCATTCACATGACAGGCATCCCAGCATGCAGTGCATTCCCACCCTTTAGGCACACTTTTTTTTTTGCCTGATGAAAATTGTACCTGTATTCTGGCATAGGCACAGGTACCAGTCATAAGAACATAAGAACATAAGAAGAGCCTGCTGGATCAGGCCAGTGGCCCATCTAGTCCAGCATCCTGTTCTCACAGTGGCCAACCAGGTGCCTGGGGGAAGCCCGCAAGCAGGACCCGAGTGCAAGAACACTCTCCCCTCCTGAGGCTTCCGGCAACTGGTTTTCAGAAGCATGCTGCCTCTGACTAGGGTGGCACAGCACAGCCATCACGGCTAGTAGCCATTGGTAGCTCTGTCCTCCATGAATTTGTCTAATCTTCTTTTAAAGCCGTCCAAGCTGGTGGCCATTACTGCATCTTGTGGGAGCAAATTCCATAGTTTAACTATGCGCTGAGTAAAGAAGTACTTCCTTTTGTCTGTCCTGAATCTTCCAACATTCAGCTTCTTTGAATGTCCACGAGTTCTAGTATTATGAGAGAGGGAGAAGAACTTTTCTCTATCCACTTTCTCAATGCCATGCATAATTTTATACACTTCTATCATGTCTCCTCTGACCCGCCTTTTCTCTAAACTAAAAAGCCCCAAATGCTGCAACCTTTCCTCGTAAGGGAGTCGCTCCATCCCCTTGATCATTCTGGTTGCCCTCTTCTGAACCTTTTCCAACTCTAGAATATCCTTTTTGAGATGAGGCGACCAGAACTGTACACAGTATTCCAAATGCGGCCGCACCATAGATTTATACAACGGCATTATGATATCGGCTGTTTTATTTTCAATACCTTTCCTAATTATTGCTAGCATGGAATTTGCCTTTTTCACAGCTGCCGCACACTGGGTCGACATTTTCATCGTGCTGTCCACTACAACCCCGAGGTCTCTCTCCTGGTCGGTCACCGCCAGTTCAGACCCCATGAGCGTATATGTGAAATTAAGATTTTTTGCTCCAATATGCATAATTTTACACTTGTTTATATTGAATTGCATTTGCCATTTTTCCACCCATTCACTCAGTTTGGAGAGATCTTTTTGGAGCTCTTCACAATCCCTTTTTGTTTTAACAACCCTGAACAATTTAGTGTCGTCAGCAAACGTGGCCACTTCACTGCTCACTCCTAATTCTAGGTCATTAATGAACAAGTTGAAAAGTACAGGTCCCAATACCGATCCTTGAGGGACTCCACTTTCTACAGCCCTCCATTGGGAGAACTGTCCGTTTATTCCTACTCTCTGCTTTACTCTCTTTATTTCCCCCACACAGTCCTGTGTCTATATGACTAAAAAACTATATGTCAGATGCTAAAGGGAGAGAGGTTGCATGGTGATGGTACAAGATTTTAGACCTCCTACACAGTGGGGAACTACAGTGTGCATGTGTATAATGGGTGAGGGATGTCAACATGACATTCATTGCAGCCGTGTGAGAGACAGTTGCGCAAAATGCCGGTGTATCGGCTGAAAAAGCTACTGTTCCTTAACACAACAGACACTGCAGTGTGAAATGAATTTTAGAAACCAGGATAGAAGTGCTATCATTTTAATCCGTTCAACTAATGCAAATGTCTGAAAGCAGCCTCTGTCCCTTGCTATTGGCAGAGGCTGGATCACTCAGCGTCAGGAGTGATGGACAGGTTTTGACTACACTGAACATTGTTCCTCTCCTAAGTGGAAAGTTCTTCTTATTCCTAGGGCAGGGATGAGGAACCCGAGGTCCAGGGCCCAACTGTGGCCCTCTAGGCCTATTCATCCAGCCCTTCGAATCTCTCCATGTCATTCACTATTCTGAGCTATGCTCCTCACCACCCTTGCTCTGCATCCTCCTTAAGGATTTTTACACATCTGCAATGTGTCCTTGAACTCTGATAACAGTACTTGCTTGACTGCATAGAGGATATATTTTATAAAACGGATGATTATAACCAACATTTTATATTCTACGTAAGCTGCTTAGAGGTTATTGATTATTAAGTGATATACAAATTGTTAAATAAATAGGGATGTGTGACTGTGTAGAAACTAGCCCACTATACAAAGGGGAAATTTTCATTTGTTGTTCTGCCCACTTTTGCCTCTAGCCCCTCCAATCCTGGCATATGCCCCCCCCAAGGATGCCCAGAAAGGAATGAGGCTTTCAGGCTGAAAAAGGTTTTCCATAGAGGAGTGATGACAGCCATTCATAAGGTCCACCCCCCAGCATCAGCTGTTAATACACAGATGAGGGTCTTGTGGCCCTCCAGTTGTTGTCGAGCTTGATCATTGTCCATACTGGCTGGGGCTGTTGCAAGCTGGAGTCCAACAACATCTGAAGGGGAACAAGTTCCTCATCCCCAAATTAACAGGAGTCCTGGGAAAGACCTCCTCCTAGGGAGATGCAGCCAGTCTGCCCCAAGGGCCAATTCAGCATAATGGTGCTTGATACTTTCATAAGAATCTACATGTGCATGTTTATCTATTCATAGTTTGTTTGTGTGAACACAGCACCACACAGAGTTTTTGTATGTCTTCCCACATAATACTTTGCATGTTGCAAGTCCCAGGGCAATGTCATAGCCAATATGGTATCAAGTGGCAAGCTTGCAGAGGACAATATCCCTTGCAGTGTGTGTGGTGAGGTTCTTCTTACAACAATGTGGTAAAGTAGGTTAGATGGAGAGATAGTGACCTACCAAGGGCAAGCAATGTGCTTCACGGCTGAACAGCGAACCAAATGTTTCCTACACACACACATAAGTTTTCAGGTATCACACTACACTAGCAAATAATACTGTGGAAAATAATACTGGCTTACCTTAGAGGCATTTTGTAAGGATTGCTCAGTAACTGTATGAAAACTGCTTTGAGCACTTAGCAAAATAGGCAGTTTAGATATCAGGCTAATCATCATCAACATCAGCATAATCATCTATATGTTCTCCACACTATTGGCTCAACAGCAACAACAAAAATGCTGAAGCATTAGGGGAAAGACAAACTGTAGCAGCGATAGTGCGGTTCTCCATGAGTAAACACCTGTCGACTTCTGCAGAGTGCTAGAACCAGACAATTATTGCCTGCAATAAGCCTGCAACCTACCATTTGAGCGATATGATAGTGAAATGACTAATCCAACTCATGATCTGCAGGCAGATATATACTATAGAAACACATGAGAGTTGCTGAAGGGTGTTATTTCTCTTGCAATTTGTTAATCACTGTCGTTACAGCACATTTATATCTAAGATCTCAACTCGGAGCAAGGAAAGTTTCTTGTAGCAGAAAGGGATTGCACAAGTATTATTAAAAAAGAAAAAGTTGTATATGAAAATATGAGGAATCTTTAGATGTGATGATGACTTAAAATAGGGATAGGGAACCTGTGGCCCACTAGATGTTGTGGGAGTCCTAGCTCTCATCAGCCTTAGTCAGCATGGCCAATGTTCAGGAATTGCAGTCCAATACCATCTGAAAGGCCACCATTTCCCCACTCATGGTCTAAAATGTCAGTCCTGCCTCTGGACTACTTCACACATGCATGTTCTCTTCATTACTTCCTCCCTGCAGCCTCAAGTAGTCATTTGCATTTGTGAATGAGACTTCCTAGATTAAACCGAACAGACAGAACTTTTATATCCTGCTATCGCCAGTTCATATATTTGGCTGTAATCATCAAGTGATGTACATTTATTTGTGAATTAATCCAGCAAAATTCATTTATTTCCTTGAAAAGAGGTCAGAACATCAACCGTTGTTTCATGTTTTGTTTTCAGCATTGTCTCTTTTTTTTGTGGCTTTGATCCTTTGTGGAACAAACAAGGCATAATCCAGCCACAGCTAAATTTACTAATAGGCAAAAAAACCTTGCAGTTTAAGAATGTACCTATAGCCAACAGATATTTCTATCAAACTTTAAAAAACAGGGGAATTGGGCAGCTATAGTGAATGCACCAGGGGAGCAGGAGACCTGACCTCCTCTCTGATATACTGTACTGCCCTACAAATTTGTCAAAATGCAAACACAATTTGGGTTAGTCTTTCACAATCCAATCCACTTCCTGTGTAGCTTGGAAGAATTTGGTAACATGGACCTCCTGGTAAAATACGGTTAGCCCTAAACTTCAAAGTGGGTTCCCTCTTCACTGCCCTCTGTCCACTGTTTGAAGGATCGTCTGAAGTGACTCATTGCCTTTATTCTCTGATGTTAAATTTGTGTTAAAAGAACAATACATGATTATTTAGAAGTTGCTATTCTGTAGTCCACAACTGTCTCCCTTTTTATCATCTTTGTTGTGACATAAAAAGAAAGCATCTTTGTTCAGAGGACTTGAGAAAATCTGCATAAAAGAAAATGCAGGGGAAAGCATATATCACAGCTTCTACTGGAGCTTGTTTTTGGCCTCTGCATTTTCTCATTGATTTCAATAAATTTTATTTTATGTTATTTTTTCAGCCCCGTTTTATTGCATTATTAAAATCAGAGCAAACACACAAAATAAGTTTGCTGCCTGCTTTCATTCAGAAAAAAAGGATATGAAAAGACAGCCTGTACTGAATGATAAAGCTCTGTTTTTAATGTCTAGCCATGTGGTTTCTTCATAGAAAATTAATGCGTTAAAGATGAAATTCCTCTCTTCATTTGCATATATCTCCTTGCAGCGCTCTACTCCACAGAGACATAATTGGAAGCATTTTTGCAGCTGAATCTTAGACTTTATGTTCCTAGGATCTTGACGTCTAGAACGCTTTTTTCCCCCCACCCCCCAAAAATACATCCTTTTTCAGTTCTAATCTTATTTAATGGGGAACTATTTTCAAATGAACATGTTTACCTGGGAGGCAGAGTTGCCAGGGTGCATTTTGCAACCAAGACATATGGGGCTTCTTCTATCTGTCCCTCTCCCCGGACACAATATCTGCCTGCTTGTAAGGAACAAGATTTTAAGTGTGCTGCTTTGGAGAAAGGAGGACAGGTCACTAGCACAGGAAAGTAGTAGGGAAATTGATGGGTAGAGCAATCCTAAGTATAGAAAGCTGGCAGAACTTATGCCTGTGTATACCCATGAGCTGGGTTTTACGCCGGCTCCTTTTTCTGTGCAAAGCAATCCTGTCTTGGGAGACAAGTGCATGAGTGCTGAAGGTGAAGAAAGTTACACATTTTTCATCACGAGTGTGGACTGGCTTGGCTCTGAAATGACCAAGCCCATGATGGCTCAACCATCTATAGTTTAGGTCATGTCGTGTCCAGTAATACCACATGAATCCTATAATCCAGCAAGATGTTATAAAGCAGAAGATAAGCTGGCAATCATCATGAGTTCCCACTTTTCTGTTTATTAAAAAGTCACATATGATAAAATAAGGCAACAAGCATGTAAAATACTTGATGCACACATGGTTGAACTACACTGGGCCTGGACTTTCAACCAGGAGCAGTGCTCAGCTAAGACCCAGGAGTAAGGTGGAATTGAAGTCTAGTTGCAAAGTTCACCTGGGGCTCTTTTCCAACTTGGCTTCCACTTGACCAGTTGCAAAATGTCCAGAAAAAGGTCCAAGTTTGCATCAGCTTTCCTAGAGGAGATGAGCATCCAAAATCTTTAAAGGAAAAAGGAGCACTCAATGTTGCACTAAAAAGTGCAAAACAACATGCCTGGTGCATTGTTAAAAATGGGGATGGTGCAGATCAACTCTCTTAGCTGTGCAGCAAACTGCATGTTATCTGGCAGGGCCAAGACTAGGCAAAGGATCTAGATTTGCGTACCAGTAACTAGACAATTATTTGACCCTGAACTTTACAGCAAGGAGCGGTATGATAATGCTGGGAGAGATGCTACTAGTCACCTTGAACATCACCAACCACCAACCATCATTGTTAGAATATCACCAACTGGCAGTTGGCAGTCAGAACTGGCCGTCTGCAGACACATCGCCAGCACCTCGCACTTCACTTGCCATGGACAACCCTGAAGCCAAGAGAATCATAGTTAAGCTGGTGTAAGTTACCCCTATTCTGAACCCCGTTCAGGAATGGTACCACTGCCAGCTGAGCCTGGCAGAGGGAAAACAAACCTTTAAAACAGAGTTTGATTTACATCACCCTTTTTGCTGGCATAAGTTCTGCTAGGTTGCCCGGGTCAAGTGATTGAAACAGGTTTGGGATAGGTGTAAGTGTCTCCTTGACCTGCTTTGCCTCTAGAACGACCCTTTTTTGAGGCTTGCTGCAGTCTAAATACTGCCATCTTAGCTTCCACCAGCTGAATCCTGGCTGAGCTGGGATAAGGAAGTTACATTGGCATGTACCTGGCTGAGTCCTTGCCTAGCCAGGAAAGCCCAAGTTCCACCTATTCCAAACTTGCTCAATACAGCAGAACTTGGGTTTAGGATTGCACTGTGATCGATTGATTACATTTATTCTTTGCCTTTCCTTCAAGAAAATCAATGAGATATACATAGTTTCTCCCTCCCTCATTTTATCCTCACAACAACTTTGTGAGATAGTTACCCTGAATTGGTGCCCGAGGTGAGAGTGGACTGAATGAGGGCTAATAAGCTGAAGTGTTATCCTGATAAAACAGAGGTGCTCCTAATTAGGAGAGAGATGATCTCTAGAAAAGGGATTCAACTTTTTTTCTCCCCAGATGATGTAGTGCCCCCCATGAGTAATCAGATTCACACTCTGTGGAAGCTCCTGGGTGCCCAGGTAGTGGCTGTGGCCAGACATGCCATTCTCCAGTGGAAGCTTGGATGCCAACAGCTCCATTCCTGAGGTCAAACCTGGCTTCCGTGAGCTGTAGTTACGTACAGATTAGATAAGTGCAATGTACTCTCCGAGAGGCTACCTTTGAAGAATCGTTGGAAGCTTTAGTTGGTCTAGTGTTGGTGGGTGTTTACCTATTACACTGTCCTGCATCGGAATACAGGAAGCTGTCTTATACTGAGCCAACCACTGGTCAATGGACTAGCTCAGTATTGTCCACTGGCAGCAACTCTCGAGGATTTTGGACCGGGGTCTATTCTAGCCCTACATGGACATGCTGGGGATTGAACCTGGTGTGCATTCAAAGCAGATGTTCTACTACCGAGCTATAGTCCCTTGTCAATTGCGCTGCTTGCCAAATTGTTTCCAAGTACAATTCAAGCCAGTGCTACCGTGGAACCAGAGTGGTGCAGTGGTCAGAATGTCAGATGAACACCTGGGAAACCAGGGTACAAATCCCCACTCAGCCATGGGTGACCTTGGGCCAATCACTATCCCTCAGCCTAACCTACACCACAGGGTTGTTTTGAGGATTCAGTGCAGAAGGGGAAGAAGTGTGTAGACCACCGGGAGCTCTTTGGAGGAAAGGCAGGATATAAATGTAAGAAAATAAATGAATAAATATAAAGTGCTGGTAATTACCTTTACAGCCCTAAGTGGCTTGGGTCCAACCCTAAATCCCCTAGGGCAGTGGTTCCCAACCTGGGGGCTGGGACCCCCAGGGGGGCCGCAAAGTAATCCAGAGGGGGCCGTGAACAGTAAAGAAATGAATTATTTATTAATTTTTTAAAAAAGTCTTCACTCCCTCTACACTGTCTGCTTTCCGCTGCCGCTGCAGATGACACCTCCCCCTTGCTCCAAACAAGAGGGGAGGCCTTTTCCTGAAGCACCAAAGCATCTTTCAGGCGCACTAAGGGCAGGCATCTGCCTATAAAATACATGGCAGATGCCAAAGGAGGCTGAGGGTGGAGCTACCAGGAAGAAGAGGGGATTACTATCACTGATTCCCGTCTCCTTGCACTGCCGCTACTGGCAACGGCCTTACTTAGAATGAGAGGAGAGGGCTTTTTGTGAAGCAAAAAGAAGCAAGCCTGAAAAGAAAGGCTGCTTTCCCCCTTCCTTCCTGGCAGCCAGCCTGCCTCCCTGGGGGGAGGGGGTCACAATTTTTTTTCAGCTTATAAAGGGGGTCCCGTGCTCATAAAGGTTGGGAACCACTGCCCTAGGGGCTGCCTCCTCCCATGTCAGCCTGCCTGCTCTCTACAATCTGGTGATGTCCTTCTCACTGCCCTTCCTGTAGAATCATAGAATAGTAAGAGTTGGAAGGGGCCTATGAGGTTATTGAGAAAGGCCTTCTCAGTGGATGCACCCACGTTAAGGAATATCTTGTCTCATTATGTTAATCTTGCCTCCTCCCTTGCTGTCTTCTACTGAAGATATCTCTGTTCTGCCCAACTTTTGCCTTGCTGAGCAGGTGTAATGAACTTTGTTTGTACCAAATGACAGTGGTGACTGGTGCCCATTGGGACTGGTAGAGTGGTAGCGGGGGGACCAACAGCAGGTGAAGCTTGAGCCAATGACAGACAGAGCCAACTAATTCTAGTTCTGTCCCCATCCTCCTCTCTGCTGTGCTGTACAAGGGCAACACTGAAACCACAGAGAAGATGACAGGCAGGGCCACCCCACTGGACTGGTTGTAAGTAGGAAGACAGGGACCAGGTAAGTAAGAAGAGAGCTGGCTGAGGGCAGACTGAAATTGGTGAGGCAGTGTCCCATTTGCCTAATAGATCAACCTCCACAGGAGATTAGAGCCTGTCTCCATTTTGTATTGTCGTTTTATGATACAATTGTGACATTTTCAACTCTTGTAAGTCACCCTGAGTTAATATGTATATATAAGAAGGGCAGGATATAAAATTTCAAATAAATAACTAGGACTGAAAGGTCACCCAGTGAGCTTCATTTCTGAGTAAAGGAACTGAATCTAGTTCTTCCCAGTACTAGTCCAGCAATTTGACTAACCCACTGGGTCTCAGTTGCCATGCTTTCTGATTTGGTTGTCATCTTGCCTTTCCTCCAAAAGAACCCAGGGCAACACACAACAAACTGCACAATTAAAAATGAGACATGGTTAAAACCTTTTAAAACAACTCAGAGCATTTATAGCACAATCCTATACATGGTTTCTTAGAATTGTCCTTTTGAGTTCAATGGGCGTAGACCCTCCTAGTTAGGTGCGCATATGATAACAGCTCAAATTGCAAAGGGGAATATTTTATGTTGTAACCCAACAACCTCAAAATCATCAGAATCTTTTATTACAGAATACTTTCTCCAGAGTAATCTAAAGAGGCCATCACTCACTTGAAAAGAAAGAATGAAAAGTGAGGTTATTTGTTCCTTTGGATGGTATTCAATGCTAGCCCTACTCAGAGTAGACCCATTGACATTTATAGACATGACGGACAGAGCAATCCAACTCAGGGGAAGCCAGCGTACAGGGTGCCAGCACAAGAGAAGCTGGCATAAAGTTCTACCACATCCAATTGCTACTCCAGAGCCTCTGGTTGGCTGAACACCGGCTCAGCCAGGAGATGCGCACAGGGACAAGAAAGTAAAAGTCTCCTCTCCCAAATACCCCTACCAGGGAGTAAGCTCTCTCCATTGACTTCTACTGTATTTCTTTTCTTAGACCGACCTTTTTTCCAGGTAACTTTTGCCTGAATTGGGACCTGCAGGGAGCACTCTGAACGTGAGTTGGATGTGGCCTAAGTCTCCTCAATCTGGCCCCTCTGCCGATACACCCCCAGAACACCTCTATTCAGGACTTATGCCAGCTTATGCTGGGTTCACCAGGGCTGTGGAATCGGAGTTGGAGAGTCGGAAGCAATTTTGGGTGGTGTCGGAGTCGGTAGAAATGTACCAACTCCAACTTCAAAATAAATTTTGATTGACAAATTTTTTTAAATATAAATTCAAAATGTCAAAGAAGCTTCCCATGAAGTCAGCTGTAGTTAAGCATTTCACCATAACTCAAGAAGGAAAACATTTTGTGTGTCAGTGTATGACACAGGACCCAGATGAAGACAAATGCTGTGATGCCAAGATAAGAGCATATTCAGACAGCAATAAAAATGCTCCTACAAGAGCTTCCAATTTAAAAAGCCATTTACAGCCCTTTCTAGGGCTGTAGAGTCAGAAGCAATTTTGGGTGGAGTCGGAGTCGGACAGTAGAAAAATAGAGGAGTCGGAGTCGAAGGTTTGGCGTACTGACTCCACAGCCCTGGGGTTCACTTATGCCGTTCTCAGCTGAGCCGGCTGTGCTCTGGCTGAGCAGACTGAGGGACTTACGCCAGAGAAGCCCAGCTGAGCCGGGACACAGCCAGCTCAGCTGGAGATCCACTGTATCCAACTCCCCTCAGCTCAGCATAAATGCGAGTTGGATTGCACCCTGACTTAGTTTTATTGATTTCCAAGTTGGACTTAGTTGAATACAACCCTTTGTTTATAAAAGTGATATCCTGCCTTTTGCTATGAACAGCCTGAAGGTGGCTTACAATAGCAAAACACAATAAAATATTATAAAACAACAATAAGCAAGATAAAGAGTACAGGCCAGCAGAATCTCCTGGGAAGTGGGACTGAGTGTTAATCCACTCTGGCAATTGTAGGTCTATGAGGGTAATAGGTGTATCCTAACAATTCTCAGCACCCTTCACCAACTACAGTTCCCAGGTTTCTTTGGGGGAAGCCATGACAGTTTAAAGTGGCATAATACTGCTTTAAATGTACAATGCAGATGGGGCCTTACTACCAAAAAAAGATGTAATTGATTGACACTCTTCCTTCTCTCCACTCCACTGACCAATTTATTTTAAGTACAAATAAATAAAAATCGGTTCCTGTACTCAGTTTCTGCTATAAAAAACCCTTTCATTTTTAAAATCCATTTTCTAATTCTAAATTAACAACCTTTCATGAGAAAAGATTATGCCATCTTGATAAACTATAACACATTGACAACACCTAGACTTCATTTAGGCTGCTCCTTTCAGCTCTTGCTGACAGATTATGTTCACATGTTGTCCTTCCTTCCATATATCACATGCAAATGCAACATTTGTTTCAAAGAGTTTGATGGTGGTAGAGCTTGACTTCATCAAGGATTAGCTGGGCCTGGCTTGTTGAACAAGTTCTCTAGGCATGCATGAATCAAACAGTTGCAAAGCTTACAGCTGATGCATGAATAGAGTGTAAGTTGCATTTTTTTTAAAGGACCCTTGCAGCTTTCCAGTACCTTTCAAATTTCAGAAGGGTACACATCATCTTAATTTAAATATTCATTTTATTGCTCTCCACAATATTTATCCCACCGTGATGTAGTCATGAGCTGCTGGAGTATCATGCAACTCAACCAAGTAGGTAATGCTTGACTTAAAGGAAGAGAGGCTGACATCTTCAAGGGATTTGGAGGAGGGATCATAGCTAAGTTGTACAGCTTTGCAAGTAGAAAGCACCAGCTTTAATTCCTAGCATCTCTAGGTAGGGCTGGAAATAGGGCAGCCACTTACATACCATCCCCCAAAGAGGGAATGCATCATCCAATAAGAGGACAAAAAGGGGCACAGATATGCATAAAAATCACGTACGCTAATTTATCTGTATGGCTGCATGTTAAGAAATAATTCCTATAATTGCAATTTTTTATTTATTTTCTTTCACAGAGTTTGTATGCTGCTTAATTGTAAAAAAAAAATCTCTAAGCGGTTTACACAAAATAAAATACACATTAAAATTATCAGTAAAGGTCAGAGTTAAAAATTCTTCACTTTTAGGGAAATGCGGAAGACTGTGACTAGGTCTGGAGGCTGGGAATTCAATTCAGTTTGCATTTATAGGCAAACCTATCAAATCCATTTATTCCAAAACAATATGAGAACTGCAACACAGCCACCCTTCGAAATTTGCACTTCTCCAAATTTTGCAACACAGTTCTCCAACCAATGTTTACAAAATGCATATATTAGAGGGAAATATGCATAAAAATGAATATATTAGTGAAAATAACAAACCAAATTGCATTATGTTAAGAGAAATGGCTTGCAAAAATGTGTATATTAGTCAAAACTGCACAGAAAAAGTGTTAGGATAAATTGAGCAACCGAAAAGATGACTGTACATGTGGACATCACCAAATGGTCAATATAGGAATCAAATTGATTATATAACTGGTAGAAGAAGATGGAGAACTTCCATACTTTCTGCGAAAACAAGATCAGGAGCAGACTGCGGTACAGATCATGACCTGGTCATATCAAAAATCAGAGTAAAGCTAAAGAAGAAGAACAAAGCAATCATAATGCCAAAATACAATTTAAATAACATCCCAGAAGAATATAAAGATCAAATAAGGAACAGGTTTGAGGCTTTAAACTTAGTTGACAGAGAACCAGAAGAACTATGGAATGAAATCAGAGATGTTATCAGGGAAGAATGCAAAAAGACAATACCTCTAGTTAAAAAGAGAGAAAGACCTCAATGGATGACTGATGAAACTCTTAAAATGGTTAAAGAGAGAAGGAAAGCAAAAGGAGATAGAAATACAGTCAGAACCCTAAATACAACAAATACAGTGGCTAGTACGTAGGGACAAAGAGAACAATTACAATAGTTATTGTATAGAAATAGAAGAGGACAACAAAAAGGGAAGAACAAGAGCCCTATTCCAAAAGATTAGAGAAATGAAACAGAAATTTAAACCAAGAGTAGGGATGTTGAATAATCAACAGGGGAACACACTGACTGACCGAGATGAAATAAAAGGAAGATGGAAGCGATACATTGAAGAACTCTATAAAAGAGATGCCAGGATGACAGATTCATTCATGGACGAACCGTATGATGAAGAACCAGAAATTCTAGAATGTGAGGTGAAAGCTGCTCTTAAAATTCTTGAAAGAAAAAAAGCACCAGGAACAGATGGCATACCAATAGAGTTGCTACAAGCTACTGAAACTGAATCTGTCCAAATTTTGACAAAAATGTGTCAAGAAATATGGAAAACTAAACAACGGTCCACAGACTGGAAGCATTCAATATACATCCCAATTCCAAAGAAAGGGGATCCCAGGGAATGCAGTATTTATCGAACTATTGCCTTAATATCCCATGCAAGTAAAGTAATGCTCAAGATTCTACAACAAAGGCTCTTACCATATATGGAGCGAGAAATGCCAAACGTCCAAGCTGGATTTAGAATGGGAAGAGGCACCAGAGACCTGTTTAAAGGAGTATAATGCTGCTTTAAATGTATGGTGCAGATGGGGACTTAATGCCATTTTATATATTTTGAAGCCTTGGCCTACTTTCTAGTACTCAGCAGAGATCTAGTCTTCCTAACATCCTGGGAAAAGGCATTTCAGAGGCAAGATGCCACTGCAAAAAAGACCCCTTTCCAAGTATATATCAGCCTGGATCCCATTAAACGTAAAAGGGCAAAAATTGTGCAGTTATTTATCTCTGGGTCAATGGTGTGTGAAAGAATAGTTGGTATGGAGTCACCATCAGATTGCTTTAAGACAGCTTTTATTGAATATTTAAAGCTGTCTTGCCTCTTCCAGGGATAAGGAGGTTGGACTGATGTTCAGTGATGTAACCTTTAAAAAAAGTTTTTCCTTTTTGGGGGGGGGGTCAAGCCTGAGCACTAATTCAGATGTGGTGTGAGGGTAGCCACTTCAACAAGCTGGTGCTTCATCTAAGGCTGAGTTAAAGAAGGAATCCCACCCCCAAGCAATAGTTGTTCTCCAAAGGGGGGGGCTGTCCTTTTTGACATTTTAAACCCTTTGAAGAAAGATTTCCTTTGAGCAATGCAGTCTTTGTGGTGATGGCAAACATACATTTGTAATTAAGAGGAACACAGTGTACAGTCAAAATGGTGTAATAGCATGCGACTTACTGAGTGTGTTAAGAGAAAACATTGATCTGGAGGGTCTCACTGACCTACTTTGTTTCTGGAGAGACTTGAAACACAACACAAACTCAGACTGCAGTGTCTAGCAATGCAAACAAAACCCCTTTCTTCTATTTACACCTCCTCCATGGTCGTCCACATAGCTTCATAATTTTTTAGCGGTATACTGCAATTGTTTATTAATTATCCATCACATTTTGTAACCCAACTTTCTTCCCTAGTGCTTAGGATTGCATACACAGGGCTTTCCCTTTTTTATTCTAACGAGAACACTTTGAGGTAGGCCAGATTTAAAGGCAGTAATTGGGCCAAGATCATCCATCGAGCTTATACTTTCCAGTGGTACAACTAGCTCCAGACTTAACTCTGGACTTCCAGTGGTGTGGTTAGCTCAGGTCCAGAGGGGCGCATTTTCAGATGGCCAATAAGCAAAGCCAATTAACAACTATATAGAGTATTATTTACACTGTTGTTTCATTCTTACAGCCAGGCATTGCACCCCTTTATTGCACACTGTATATGTTTTGCACATTTTCCTTTCCTTTCTTTTTTCATCTATGCTGCAAATGTCTTTAAAATGTTTCCATAAAGGGTCTTCCCTACATTACAGCCAGCAGCCTTATCACTTTCTGAGGCTAAATAGGGAATGTAGGACACTAGCTGATTTTTTCCTTCTTTCTGTTTTCCCCCAAATGTTGATTTTTAAAACCACAACAAAACATTACAACTTCTAAATACCAAAGAAAATACATGATACTTGATAGTAAACAAAACAAAAACAGAGCTTATAAAAATAAGGATACATAGCTAACGTGGGGCTACAGCTTGTGATAACTGAAAATCTGTCAACAGACCTTGCAGGTATGTCTAGGGAGAACATAGAGGGCCTTGTGATGTTCCTATATTAATGTATATATGGTAAGTGTTGTTGTTTTAGAAGATACATGGTAAGTGGAGTGAAAGAGGAGGGGGAGTGAATGGGCAGTAGAATGCTAGATGATTGGCTGAGTGTTTAAAATGGCTGAATGTATAAAAGGAAGAGTGAGAGTGGAATCTGGGGGGAGAAGAGAAAGAGTGGATTGCTTGGTGGGGTTTGAGAGAGTTGTTTGCCAGGAGAGAGTGGAGAAGGAGGGGGGTGGAGTTCGGATTGGTATTGAGTAAAACCATGTGCTTATGTGCCTTAAGAAGAAATCTTGTTAATCTTGTTAGCTTTGTTATCTTTAATAAATACTTAATTTGGTTTACCAAAGGCCTGATCCTTGGCTGGGGTTTCACAGACCAGAAGGGAGGGTAAGGTAATGACCAAGGCTGAAGGGGAACTGTAACAAATGGTGGCAGCGGTGAAGAGAATAACAATACCAGTATTCAGAGTCTCTGGGAATACTAGTATTGGGACATTACTGGTGGTTGCCTAGCAGGGGGATCTGTTGAGATCTGTGCTAGAGCGGGGAGAGAAACCATAAGAGAGAGCGGTCCGGACTGGTGGAGTCCCTGGTGGTGCCTAGAGACAGGCAGTAACCACGAGCAGGTAGGAACCTGACAGGGAGAGCCAGGGAAGGACGCATCACATGTGGTGTCAGTAGCGGTGGGAAACGAACAACAGAGAATCCAGATACGAATACTAGAGAATCCAGAACAGTGGTGTGGCAAACAGAAATAACAAAACAAGATTTCTTGTGAGAGTGACTGGCAAAGAGTGTGTGGCAAAGAGTGAGTGAACTCAAACACCATGGCTGAATATATAAAAATGAAAAGAGAGGAGCTGGTGGAGAAGTGCGTAACATTCAATTTACCTCACGAGGGTAAAGGGGTAGATGAATTGAGGGTAGCACTAATAGGATTTGCAACTGCCCAGCAAAAGCAACCTGTCAGAGAAGAGACCCCAGAAGGATACTCAACCAATCCCGCTTATATAGAGTATTTGAGAGAGAAGTTAAGATGGGAGCATGAGTTGGAAACTGAAAGATTGAGGAGGGAGGCTGATGAGAAAGAAAAGCAGTGGGTCTTTGAGGCTGAGGAAAAAGATAAACAGCGAGAGTTGGAAGCTGAGAGATTGAGGATGGAAGCTGAGAAGTTGAAGATGGAAACTGAGAGAATGAGAATGGGGTTTGAGGAGAGGGAGAAGCAACGAGCAGTGGATGCTGAATTACAAGTAGAAAAGTTAAAATTTGAAAGAGAGAAGTTTCATGTCTGAAAGGACAGAGATGGAGCAAAAATAAAAATTACTCCAAAGGACTTTGCTGTCTATGAGCCTGGTCAAGATCCTCAAATTTACCTCAGCACCTTTGAAAAAGCAGCTCAGTTGTGGGGGCTACCTGAAGATAAATACATGCAGTATTTATCAAATCTGATTAAAGGGGAATTGGCTGAGGTATACCAATATTTCCCCTCAGACAGGCCCGTCACCTATGCTGAATTCAAAGAAGCAGTGTTTAAAAGATTCAGACTGGGGCCTGATTATTTTAGAAAGCTTTTCAGAAATTGCCAGATACAGACAGGGAGGTCTTTTGTGGAACTGGGAGCAAAGTTGATGGATATATTTGGAAAGTGGATGAGTAGTGCCAAAGCTCAGTCTGTGGAGGAGGTGAAAAACCTCATGATATTGGATCAATTATACCATCAGTTACCACCAGAAATAAGGCTCCTGGTCAAAGACTGTTCCCCTACATCGGTGCAGAAGGCCGCAGAGATGGCGGATCACTTCACCTCCAACAGAACTGGCTGGGTGGGGAAAACATCAAGATATTTTAAACCCAGACCATATAATGCTAGCAGAAGGGATGTGGTACCACAGCGAGTGAGTCCTCCAGTAAAATCTGAAGGGCACAGGACACCCCAGAGTGGATCTGTGTACCCTAAAAGTGAGGAGAAATTATGCTACAAATGTGGTAGACCGGGGCACCTACGTTTTCAATGTGAGGTTGCCAACCCCATTAGTAATCCTGCTCAGACAAGGGCAGTGAAAACAGAGCCCAAGGCTTTAGAAACAGCGAAAAAGGTTCAGTTCTGCCAGATAAACTGGACAGAAGTAACAGACCTTGATTCAAGTCTGAGAGAGGAAGTGAGTGTACAAGGGGCAAATTATTGGGCATTGCTTGATACTGGTGCCGCTCAGACATTACTGAGGCCAGATTTAATAAAATCTGAGGTAATATTACCTCAGGAAACTGTGACTATCCAAGGAGTGAGGGGTCAACCAGAAAGTTTGCCTGTGGCCCTGGTGGATATGACTTGGAGAGGCCGAGAGGGCCGATATAAAGTAGGCATTAATGCCCAGCAACAAGAACCAGTAATACTGGGAAGGGATGTAATGGGCGCCCAAGGAAAGATCTATGTAGTGACCAGACAGCAAATTGGCAGAGAAAAAGAAGCCATATCAAGGGGGGCTGAAACAAACAGGGTGGAATCTGTTAACCAGCCTCAGGTCACCATAGCAATCACTAGCAGGCCTGGTGAAGGAGACAGACTGTATCAAGTGGTCTCTGGGAAAGAAGCAGAGCAATTCAGGGAAGAGCTGCATAAAGATATAAGTTTGAAGCAGATAAAGGAACAAGCTCTGACCCAACAGATTCCTTTCACTGACAAACTGAAGAATCAAGTTGTGTGTGAGAATGGGATTTTATATAGACTGTGGATGCTTGCTGAGAGAAAGGGTGAATGTGAACCAGTGAAACAAATGATGGAAGTGGAAAAGAATTTGAGTCAAGCACAGGAGAAGCAATGTTACTGGTATGACAGAACAGCCAGGGAACGTGTGTATGATGTGGGAGATATGGTTATGGCGTTCATAGCCAGGAAACGTGACAAATTACAGGCTAACTGGGAAGGACCATATACCATCAGAGAAAGGCTTGACACAGTGACATATGTAATCACCACAGACCAATTAAACTAAAGCAAAGTGGTTCATGTAAATATGTTAAAGCCTTACCATACTAGGGATGCACAGGTGTTGCAAGTTACCTTATTCCCTGAGGGAAGTGGGCCTGAACTTCCAGATTTGGTACAGGAAAGCAAAGACAAAGGAGGGGTAGATCAAGTGGAATGGTCAGAGGAGGTAGAGGAGGAAGTAAAAGAAGAGATTCTGAGAGTTTTGAAAACCTATAGGAATCTCTTTAGCAACAAACCTGGCCGAACCAGTATAGTTATACATTCCATTGATACTGGAGATCATGCCCCAATCAGATCTGTTCCGTACCGTGTGAATGGGAAAGTTTTGAATGAGATCAAAAAGGAGGTGGAAGATATGCTGGAATTAGGAGTGATCAGGGAATCCATCAGTCCCTGTGCCTCAAGTATTGTCCTGGTTCCGAAAAAAGATGGAACGACCAGGTTTTGCATTGATTATCGGCTAATCAATAAAATTACTGTCCCAGATGCGTATCCTATGCCTAGGGTAGACGCTATGTTAGAGTTATTGGGGGCAGCAACCATTATCTCTACACTAGATCTCTGTAAAGGATTTTGGCAAATGGAACTAGACGAGCAATCCAGAGCCAAAACTGCCTTCAGTACACCAGATGGGTTATATGAGTTTGTGACCTTACCCATGGGACTAAGGAACTCACCAAGTTCATTTCAGAGGCTAATCAATACTGTGTTGCGAGGCATGTCAGATTTTGCAGTGGCCTATATCGATGACGTGGCCATTTTTAGCAAGTCGGTGTCTGAGCATGTCCAACACCTGACAACAGTATTGGAGGCCTTAAGAAAAGCAGGCCTCACAATAAAAGCTAAGAAATGCCAGTTTGGACTAAAGGAAGTAATCTATTTAGGACATAAGGTGGGGAGTGGGAAAATCACCCCCTTATGGAGCAATGTGGAGGCAATACAAGCGTGGCCGATCCCCTTAACCAAAAAACAAGTAAAGGCATTTCTGGGTGTGGCTGGATTTTATAGGAAGTTTGTGAGAAATTTTGGGGAAATAGCAACCCCCTTGCATGAATTAACAAGGAAGAAGTGTTCTGAGCATGTGGTATGGACGGATGAATGTCAGAAGGCTTTTGATCTACTGAAGCAAGCCTTGTGCCAAGGACCCATATTAATAGCACCAGACTATGAGGAACCATTCATCGTGGCTACAGATGCGTCGGACCTGGCGCTGGGAGTCGTCTTGCTACAGGAGAGAGAAGGCACCAGACATCCAGTGGCGTACCTGAGTCGCAAGCTGACGCCGAGGGAGAAAAACTATTCGTCGGTCCAGAAGGAGTGCCTAGCGGTTGTGTGGGGACTGAACAAGTTGCGCCCATACGTGTGGGGACGAAGATTCACAGTGACTACGGATCATGGGCCTTGTTATGGTTGCAGACTATGAAAAACCATAACACTATGCTGCAGAGGTGGTCCTGGGCCCTACAGGACTATCAGGTGGACTTCCAGTTCATAATAGGCAAGGACAATGTACTGGCCGATGGACTTTCCAGGCAAGTGGCTGGGACTGCAGTGACGTGACCAGACAGAGGAACAAAGAAAGACATTTTCCCCATAGAGACTTTTATTTGTTAACGCGACGTATAAATCCTGGAACAGGAATAATACTCTGCTGTTGTTTAAGGGGGGGGAAATGTGATGTTCCTATATTAATGTATATATGGTAAGTGTTGTTGTTTTAGAAGATACATGGTAAGCGGAGTGAAAGAGGAGGGGGAGTGAATGGGCAGTAGAATGCGAGATGATTGGCTGAGTGTTTAAAATGGCTGAATGTATAAAAGGAAGAGTGAGAGTGGAATCTGGGGGGAGAAGAGAAAGAGTGGATTGCTTGGTGGGGTTTGAGAGAGTTGTTTGCCAGGAGAGAGTGGAGAAGGAGGGGGGTGGAGTTCGGATTGGTATTGAGTAAAACCATGTGCTTATGTGCCTTAAGAAGAAATCTTGTTAATCTTGTTAGCTTTGTTATCTTTAATAAATACTTAATTTGGTTTACCAAAGGCCTGATCCTTGGCTGGGGTTTCACAGACCAGAAGGGAGGGTAAGGTAATGACCAAGGCTGAAGGGGAACTGTAACAAATGGTGGCAGCGGTGAAGAGAATAACAATACCAGTATTCAGAGTCTCTGGGAATACTAGTATTGGGACGTTACTGGTGGTTGCCTAGCAGGGGGATCTGTTGAGATCTGTGCTAGAGCGGGGAGAGAAACCATAAGAGAGAGCGGTCCGGACTGGTGGAGTCCCTGGTGGTGCCTAGAGACAGGCAGTAACCACGAGCAGGTAGGAACCTGACAGGGAGAGCCAGGGAAGGACGCATCACAGGCCTCTCCCTTGAAGGAGAATGGCAGCCCATCTTCCCACAAAAGAAAACCAATGAAAAGATCAAGCTACCCAGATGGTTTCAAAATATGACGGGGGATGCCTCATGGCATCAGACCCCATAGAATACACAATAAAGGGATGCCAAACAGCATAATGATTTCTTGGTTTTGATTTGCCATGTATGGTTTGGACATTATTGCTCAATTTCTCAAGTAAGACTATCTTCCAAGGCTTTTCATACCATCTATCAATAGTTAGTCTATCTGCCCCTTTCCAGTGATGTGTAATTGTGATTCTGGTGGCAATCAACAGAAAGTGCTATAAAACCAGACCTTTTATATACGTTCTTATCTAGGGGAAGGTGTGTTCCCATGGCTGTATCAGTTATGCTGCCTGCTGGAAGCAGCACTAGCTGCCTGCTAGAAGCAGCCATGCCATATAAGCAGCTTCCTCTCAGCTGGCCAGGCCCGGCCTCCAAGAGGTCTTCTGTATCTTTAAAAGTTGTGGAGGGGGGAAGGGAGAATTCCACCTTGTGGTTTTTCCCATTACAGAGTTGCAAGAACACCTGCACTTGGCTGACTTTCTCTTCTCCTAAAGATACAGGATCAGTCTCAGGCCCTGAACCTGGCAACCCAAATGGTGGAGAATCTGCAGCCCTTAAGATGTGGCTGTGCTACAAATCCCATCATCCCTGACTATTGGTCATGCTGGCTGGGGCTGCTGGGAGCTGGAGTCCAGCAATTGGCACAGAAGGCAGTGGATTGCTGGGCAGGCACCATGGCATGCCTCGGGAGAGCACCATGGCACCCATAGGCACTACATTGGTGATCCCAACTATATGCTATAGGCTACCTCCTGGATGAGATGCAGCATGCTGCTGAATGCCATTTGTTGGGTAACATGTCCTGCTTGTGAGCTTTGCAGCGGTCACTCTATGAGTGTACAGCTCAACTATCTGTGTACAGAGGTTGTACACTTGCTGAATGTAACAGATGAACACCCCCTTACAGACACTCCTGCCTGCATGTGTCCCCACCCCCTTTCATTAGGCTGCATGCTGACATAGGAGTAAGTCCCATTGAACTCAATTGTACCTACTTCAGAGTAGACCGATATGGGGGTGTTCTATTCATCCCAGCAGGGTACCCTCCTCTCCCTCCCTTACACCCACATGTACTTATATGTTCCTTCACTCCTCCTAACTAGGGATGGGGGAGAAATTGAAACCCATCCTTCAAAATTTGCATTTATTTGAATTACGCAATGCAGTTCACCAACCAACCAGTGTTCACAAAAATGCATAGGTGAAAGTCACATAAAAATGATTATATGAGTGAAAATAACATACAAAAATACATTATATGACAAGAAATTGCTTGCAAAAATGTGTACATTAGTCAAAACTGCATATAAAATATGTTGAGATGGAGAAATTTATGCTAAAACCCTGGATAAATTTTATGAAGATTAAAAAAAAAAATGCAAATGTGGAGAATTGAATTTAACATTGGAAAAATGAGGAACAGAGAGAACCAAAAATGACAGATCCTTCCATTCCTCCTTCTAATGTTACTCTACCGGCAACGGGTGCGGGGGTGGAAGGGAAATATGAATGTGGAAGAAAAAATGGCAAAATATCAGAATTAAGAGAGGAGGGAACAGCGGGGAGAAAAAAATAGGGGAGAATAGCAGACGGGAAAAGAGGAAAGAGTAAATGGAGGCGAGAGAATATTATTATTGTTGCTGTTGTTGTTATTCTTGTTGTTGTTATTGTTCATCTATTTCAGTTATGAATTGCTTCCCATGAGGCATCCTGAAGCAAAATTACAATATAATAAAAACATATATACAACACGTGTGTGTGTGTGTGTGGTGTAAAATAGGAGTGGGGAACCTTTTCCCCTCCAGATGATGCTGAACTACAACTCCCATCAACCCCAGTGAGCACGGCCAATGGCCAGGGATGATGTAGTTCAGCAAACATCTGGAGGGCCATGCATTCCTCACAACAGCACATGCATAAAATCAATTAAATTCAATACAGATACCAACAGGGATAATGATCTCCATTTAGAAAGAGGAAGGTATTTAGCAAAGAAAATAAAGAGGAAAGTGGAGAGCAGGAAGCAAAAAGAAAAGAGAATGGGGGGAGGGAGCGAAGAGAGGCAAAAGGAAGGTCGAGAAATGAAAGGGAAATAAACGGCAGCTTTCCCTCCCTTGCCCCAGGGTCCCAGCTTCTCCTTCTCCATCTCTCTGCTGAGATCCAACTTTCCTCCCACCAATACATTAGCTTGGCACAACTTAGCTTCCTGGGCTTTCTCCTCCCCCCAATACAAAGGTCTGTTGGTGGAGTCTCTCCAAGTGGAAGGAAATGGGGTGGGGTGGGGGCTAGTGCAGACAGTGAAGGCTAAGCAAGAACTGTGTCTGGAGCAGGCACAACAGAGTTACAGAGTCAGATGAGCAACTGGCACAGAAGGGGAGTGGATTGCTAGGTGGGCACCGTGGCATGCCTCGGGAGGACAACATGGCACCCATGGGCACTAAGTTGGTGACTCCAACTGTGTGCTATAAGCTACGTTTAGGATGAGAGGCAGCATGCTGCTGAATGCCATTTGCTGGGAAACATGTCCTGCTTGGGATCATGTCCTGCTCCTGCCTGTGAGCTTCACAGTGATCACTGTGAGAAATATGATGCTGAACTAGATATCCCACTGGTCTGTTCCAGCAGGCCTCTTTTTACGATCTTCTTGGAGCCCACCACCCTAACCCTGTGCTACTCTGACAGAACTTGGAACAGATAGGATATGCTAGAATTCCGTCCAATTCAAATCTGGTACCGAATTTTCCATTAATTCCCTTATTCACCTATAGTTGCAGATTAAATTTTTAAGTAGTTATCTTTTGCAGCTATTTTTGGAAATATTTTTAAAGAAAATCTGTGTCTAAAATATTGATATTAATACTGATATTTTTATCAATAGTTCCTTTAAAAATATTGATATTTCCTTTAAAAGTATTTTACCAAGGGAGAAAAAAATGGATTGGAAAAAGCAGTGGCTTTTGGACATAGAACAAACTCTAATCAATACCAGCCTGGATGGAATGCTTTCAAACATGCACTGGCCAACGGATCACATCCCTAGTTTATACTGACCTATAGGCTTGCATTCACCAAATGCCAGTGGACTGCTCAATGCATTTCAATAGTTTTCTTGTATATATGCTAGGGGTGTGCAAGGCCCCCAAGATTCACCTTGTATTTTTATCTCTGCATTTTTCAAAATTCTGAACTGTTTCTGAGTCACTCTATCCTTTTGCTGCTTTGATATATGTTACAGGTTCTGAGCCTCTCTATATAAAACAAAGCTCTGCATTTTTCCACTCACTATAATGGGAAATCTAAAAATGGCTATAACATCTTCCCTTTTGGCTAAAGTGTATGAAATGTACAGGCATAGCAGCCCCTTCAGAGTGGATTAAGCCTGCCAAATTGCAGACAAATAGGTCTAGGGGCTAGGTCCAGGAGGAGGTAAAAGACATTCACTCTCTTCCATAATCTGTTTCGGGGGGGAGGAAGCAGGGGTCTTTTTCTTACCTTAAAATAATTAAGGGGTGGCTGGGGGGGGGCTTTTACACCATCTCATTTTTTTAAAAAAAATATATAGCATCACTCTCACACCAGCCTTTCTTTCTGGTGGTTGTTGTGTGTCCTCCAATGGGACTTACAGATACAAGTCTTAACAGGCCTCCTGATAGGCCCTCACAAGTTTTCAGTAGGCCTTAAAATACGAAGCTGTCCATTATGCTGCCTTCAGAGTGCTGAAGAGCTCTGGGTTGTTGTTTCTGTTAAAGAAGAACAAGGTAGGGTTTAAAAAAAAAAAAACTCAAATAAAGCTTTTAACTTTTAAACATTTTGCTGTTGTTGTGCTTTAACAACAACAACAAACAAAAATCAACAGCCCTTCAGTGTTCTGCAGGCAACATTATGGACAGCCTCATTTCTTCCAAACTCCATGAATCTACAGAAAAATAGAGATGTATAAGAAATATGGGGCCAGAAAAGCGCAGAAACAGAGTGACACAAGGATTTCTGGGGATCTCAGTCCTACTTGGAAGATTATTGACATAACACTTCAACTCATGAGATGTGAGACTCCAGATCACCCAAACTGTGTGATTATTTGGGCCCCTCCACAGAGCTGATGCATACACGTAATATGTCATTTTCCTGCACCCTGCTACCAACTGCATCTTGCATCTGTGATGTGCTGATATCATGGATTGCTAATATTTGGCTTATATCAGCCAAAGTATGCTGATATAGAATAATAGAGTTGGAAGGAGCCCACAAGGCCATCGAGTCCAACCTCCTGCTCAATGTAAGAATCAAGGTTAAAGCATACCCAACAGGTGGCTGTCCAGGTACCTCTTGAATTCCTCCAGTGTTGGAGAGCCCACCATCTCCCTAGGTCATTGGTTACATCGCTGTACCACTCTAACAGTTAGGAAGTTTTTCCTGATGTTCAGCTGAAATCTGGCTTCCTGTAACTTGAGCCCATTATTCTGTGTCCTGCACTCTGGGATGATCAAGAGAAGACCCTGGCCCTCCAGGGTGTGACAATGTTTCAGGTGTACAATACACTAGTTGGCATGCCAGAGAGCAAAGATCTGATTTAACTCCTGGTGAAAAAAAGTCTCCCTGGCTGAGAGTCACTGTAATACATTTTAATAAAGTAAAGTAAAAAGAAAACAGTAAGAGGCCACAGTGCTCAAACCATGTTGCTTCCTGCATTCTGAAGGCCTGTACTGCTACCTAATACCTTGAGCACAATGTGCTCATTCTTCCTTCTCTACCAGTGAATTCCGCATTGCAAAGTCTGCTTGGACATCAAGGAGAGCTCATGTGCTTTCAGCTCTCTTCTTGCCAGACACATGTATGCTAGGAGTTGCTCCTCCCTGCCTTGATCAAATAGTTCACAGTGAATAACTCAGCCAAATAAATTTAGCCATTTTCCACCTGCTTATTAATTGGAATCACAAATATGTTTTTCTTCCGTATTGCTGAATGAATAAGCTCTATGAATAATGATCTGTACGACTTAAGAGTTCTGCTGAAAAGTATTGAAAATATGAGTTGCTGTGCTGATACATCAGATGCACAACTTTGTTTTCACGCTTGTAAATCTCAGTACCAAGCATTCAGTACAGATACCTGCTTTTTAGCATGTGCAAAATAAGTTTCATATCAGTATTTTCCACTTGCAACATTTTCCACTTAAAGATTGCAGCTTTAAGGCTACAATCCTACACTGACTCACCTCAGAGGAAGTGCCACTGAACTCAGTTGTCCTTTCTGAGCAGACATCCAAAGGACTGCACTGTTCAATCCTTTAACTTGGTTGGATCATGAACTTGTTGTCTGATCCGAATGCAGGTTTACTTCAAAGTAAGTCCTTTTGAATTCAGTGGGGCTTACTCCCAAGTTCACATGCAGAGGATTAAATCCTTAGGTTGCAATTTCAAAAAGCCTTTTAAGTAGACATCTTATCCCAGTCTGCGTCTGTGTTGGAAACTTTAAAAAAAATCTTTTAAAGAAGGTTTGTTTTACAGCAGTTTTGTTTTAAAGATGTTTTTAGCATTTTATCATTTGTTTGCCGCTCTGGCTTCCCTTTGGGATGAAGGGTAGGGATATTATTATTATTATTATTATTATTATTATTATGCATCCTCACCTGGAAAAAAGTCCCAGCGAACACAGTAAAACTTATTTCTGAGGAAATGCAGAGGATTTCACTGTTGTCTTTTCAGATGAAAAGGGCAAATTGTAGAATTTTTATTATTTCTCTCTCGCCAGTATCTTTGCCAGATGGTTTGAAGTGCAAAGTTATTCCTACAAGAAGTGAACATGGAAAGTGTATAGTGTATAGACTGAAAAGTCTTGATCCCAGATGCCCGTTTTTGCTCCTCTTGACGCTGACACAGGTCTCCAAACAGCAAAACACACCCCTGGGTTGTTTTAAGCAGCCAGTAAAACAAACTTGAGTCACTGAATGACTAAATTATTTGTTTATATTACACAGCTGATGAAGTTAATTTTTTTGTTTTATTTTAGTTAGTTATGGAGTCTTTCTGTCTAATTACTGTAATTAGCTGAATTAATAAATCTTAGAGACACTCAGCGTAGAAAAACTAAATGCAGATGGCACAGTTGTTTCAGACGGCTTAAGACTATTTGCAACATGGTAAATATAAATTTAGCATACACACATATGCCCTGCTTGCCATGAAAAAGTAACATAATGTATAACAGCCCTTTTTACACATACATGCATGCACATACTCTGCTGCCCCAGAGGGTAGGACTAGGTCTAATGGTTTTAAGTTGCAGGAGCATAGATTCAGATTGGACATTGGACATTTAGACAAATTCATGGAGGACAGGGCTATCAATGGCTACTAGCCATGATAGCTGTGCTGTGCCACCCTAGTCAGAGGCAGCATGCTTCTGAAAACCAGTTGCCGGAAGCCTCAGGAGGGGAGAGTGTTCTTGCACTCGGATCCTGCTTGCGAACTTCCCCCAGGCACCTGGTTGGCCACTGTGAGAACACGATGCTGGACTAGATGGGCCACTGGCCTGATCCAGCAGGCTCTTCTTATGTTCTTATTAGAAGGAACTTCTTGACAGTAAGGGCAGTTCGGCAATGGAACTGACTGCCTAGGGAGGTGGTGGGATCCCCTTCACTGGATGTCTTCAAGCAGAGGCTGGACAGCTATCTGCGGGAGATGCTCTAGCTGTGGATTTCCTGCTGTGACCAGGGGGTTGGACTCGATGGCCTACAAGGCCCCTTCCAACTCTATGATTCTATGAAAATATGCACGTGTGTTGTTCATATATCTGTAAAGATGCTTAGGCCTCATAGACTAATTTACTCTTCCACTCATCAAGGAGGGCATCAAAATGGTTAAGATACATGCTGGGGCCCTTGGGCACCAGCCTGCCCTAGGCCCCGGCACTCCCCTTCTGCAATTCGCGGCAGGATTTGTACCGCGGATCGCAGGGCGGGACATCCCAAGGGGCCCGCCATTCCCCCGCTTCACCTACCTTTCTCTCTGCTGCTGGTCTCACAGGCATTTTCTACAAAAAATTGGCAGACACATTATTGCCACATTAGTTGCGGCTATTTAATATATTTACAGGAACCCCTGAACCTCAAGCCTAGAAGGAATTTAGAATAGTTCTCCTTTTAAAATCTGAAAATGATGCTGAGTCACCTGACTCATACAGATCAATCTCCCTTATCGGTCAGGATACCAAAATATTTACTGGCATTCTCGCTGAAAGGCTACCTACTTTTCTCCTGACAATAATACATACTGATCAAGCGGTCTTTATAAGCAATAGACATATTAAGGACCCCATCCACTGCCTTTTTAATGCCATATACTATGGGAAGCACTCAGGCAAACTATGTGCAATCATCTCTCTTGATGCGCATAAAGCATTTGATAAAGTCCATTGAAAGTTGTTCAAACTATTACATAAAATGCAATTTGATCATTTTACTATATTTATTTATTAGACTGATATCCTGCCCTTCCTCCCAGTAGGAGCCCAGGGCAGTAATGAGTTTGTAGATGTTTTACAGAGGCTCTACTTCAATAGCATTGCAGTAGTCAAGGGGGGTATTTACTTACCTGTCTGATTGTTTCTCTTTTTGCTTGTTGGACAATCAATAGAATACATTTGTTTAAAAAAAGAGTGCATCTCATCCATAAAATCCCTATTGCAATACACTTCTTAGATGGAATGGGAGTGACTGAGGCCATGAGTGAGAAGGAACAGATTCAACCTCCCCCTAAATGGCTCACATTGTGTGGTAGCAGTGGAAGAGAAATCAGAAATCATTCAGCTTCTAGTAGTAATAATTATTGTACATTTATATGGTGTCATCAATTGCCCAGATCTAAAGATCCTCTTGTACAAGGAGGAGGGCAGTGTTTCTGATGCCCCTTATTTTTTCAGCCTGAGGGAAAACCTTCTGGGGGTCACATGCTGGTGGTGCTGAGGTCAGAGGCAAAAAGCAGGCAGAGCAATGGATGTAATTCTTACCTTCCCACAGGAGGCTACAGTGTACACATCAGGTTTTTTATATGTATCTATGCTCACAATGGTGATTGGAGCCATTGGCCAGTGCCTGTTCAAAAGCATTCTGTTGACCTAACAGGCCAGTATCAATTCAAGTTCAGTCTTTGTCTGCTTAGCCACTGCTTTTACCAATCCCTTTTTTCCCTCACAAAAATACTGATATTAATATTGATATTTTGAAAGGAAAGTTGGATAAATTATTGTTCTTACTATCAATATTTTAAAGGCTACATAAAAATCCGATCTGCTACTATAAAGAATAAGTGAATTAATGGAAAATTCAGTACCAAATTCGAATTGGGAGGAATTCTAGCACATTCCTAGCTCACACCCATCTCTCCATCCATGCAATGAAGAGGATACATTTGAGCCAGGCAAAAGCCATTGGGGAGCTGGTTCGAGGATATGTTCCAACCAGGGAAAAGCAATTGAGGAGGGCACAGGCCAGAGCCATGCAAAGGTATAGCGTGGGCAAAGCCCTGAGGGATGGATAGAGAGGCTTGGAGGGCTGCAATTCACCCGTAGGCCTGAGGTTCCCCATCCCTGCCCTAGACCTTCAGGAATGGCTTTCTATGGGGATGCAATGGACTGCAACAGGGAGGATGAGGTGGAAAAGCCCAGTGGTGTGACCAAAGCCCTATCTGCTGTTCTTGAAATCCAGACCAATGTATGATCACTTCTAGAATGCAAACTTCCCAGCAGAGTCAGCACAGGGATCTCTCCTCTTGTATTCTGTCAAGCAAAGCACACTGATGGCACTATATCAATAAACAAATAAATAAATGAGCTTCTCAAACCAGGCAAGAGCTCTGCCAAGATTCACCAGAGTTCAGCCCTGGCATCTTTCTCCCCTCCCCCCCCCCCCATGCTAGGGCTTAACCCTGGAATACTGGAAGGGTAGGTGAAAGTGCCTCTAGCTGAGCAAATGCAGAATACATTATCCTAACTGTTCTGAAACTACAGAGAGGCCCCATCTGCACTATATATTTAAACACTATCATAACACTTTAAACAGTCGGCCTTTAAACAGAATCCTGGGAACTGTAGTTTCTGAAGGGTGCTGAGAGTTGTTAAGAGACCTCTCTTCCCCTCAGAATGCTACAATTTCCAGGGTTGTTTAACAATCAATCGCTCTTCCCAGGGAACTCTGGGAAATGTAGCTCTGTGAGGGGAATAGGGGTCTCCTAACAACTCTCAGCACGCTTAATAAACTACAGTCCCCAGGATTCTTGGGGGTGGGGGGAATCCAGGACTGTTTAACGTGGTATGAAAAATGGAAATGGATTGCCTTCAAGTCGATCCCAACTTAGTGCAACCCTATGAATAGGATTTTCATGATAAGCAGTATTCAGAGGTGGTTTACCATCGCCTTCCTCTGAGGCTGAGAGGCAGTGACTGGCCCAAGGTCACCCAGTGAGCTTCATGGCTATGTGGGGATTCGAACCATGGTCTCCCAGGTCGTAGTCCAACACTACCACTACACCACACTAGCTCTCTTTAAAGTGGTATAATATTGCTTTAAATGTATAGTGTACCTGGGGCTAGAGTCTTTACACATCAGAGATTGGGAGCGAAGGTCTTACAGATCTGAGGATGTTTCTGATGTCCCTTTTTCTAAAAACTAAACTCATAGCCAAAATACACAAGTAGCTGCCATGAGAAGCTTGCAGTCTAAATCTTGGGACTCGAAGATGGGTGAGATAACAGAGGAAAGGCAAGGAGAATAAGGAGAAACAGCAGACACTGGGAATGAATATGCACAAATACTTAGGGTTTGTTTCAGCTAGGGTTAAAACTAAGGGGCTAAGCCAGAGGCTTGATGGAAAAGATGGGGACAGATCTGTAGGAATAGAGAAGTGGTACTATGAGGGTGGCCATGTGTACAGAGGGCAGTCCTCTATTTGAAGAACTGTCCGAAGGCCTCTATTCCCCTCACAGAGTGGTTTAACAGACAATCCCTCTTCTCAGGGAACTCTAAAAACTGTAGCTCTGTGAGGGGAAGAGGGGTCTCCTAGCAACTCTTGGCACGATTAACAAGTTACAGTTCATAGGGGGCTTTTTGGTAGGGAGGAGCTATGACTGTTAAAGTGGTATAATAGTGCTTTGAATGCAAGGTGCATATGTGGCCCCAGTGAAGCAGAGCCACAGCCATAGCCTCCTGGCAACAGCATTGCTGACATTTACAGGGAGGGGGAAGTAAGGTTGTGGGTGCATGGATGTACCAGGGCCAGCAGAGCCGATCTGGCACTCCCGTTGATGCATCTGAACAGCCTCAAGGTCTCTGCAACTCTTTTGCCCCTCCCAGTAACCTGTAGCGATGCAGCTCCTGGGAGACTCTTGCCGCTCCACTGCACTGAAAGGGCTGCTCCTGGAGGCACACACAGTTGCAGAACCTTGCTGCTACTCCCTACCTCCCAACATCTTCTGCCTGTGGCTGTCCCTGAGAGCAGTATTTGACAAATGAGCTAGTTTCTGTCTGATGTTTACATCTGTGATCATGGAAGAGAGAGGATGTGAATTTGTTGTGATTTATTCAAAACTCTGTTGTGGTTTCATAATCAGGAATCAATTTCAGAATAACTTATCTGTAGCGAGCTTCCAAAAAAAACCTTATCTACACAAATGGATAGTATACTTGACTGGCTCCCTGCATTGATATCTTTTGATGTTTGACTTATTCCTGATTAAGGACACTGTTATGACAACCCACACAAGATTTTTTGGGGGGGGAAGAGTACAGCAAATGTGGGTTTTTAGAACTTCAGAGTAGAATTTTTAGAAATAATAATTAAAAATTAACAATGGCTACTCAAACTCACAGAGTATTTGTTATAGTATTATAACACATTCCTTTTTCAAGAAACCTTCTAAAGTCTTTATCCCAGTTGGTGTCTGTCATGGTTTTGAAAGAATGTTATGTATGTGCCATTGTTATTTTAAACTGTTTTTATATTTATAATTGTTTTTTTAAATTGTTTTTATTTTTGTAATTTTTAAAACGTTTATATATGAAACTGTTTAATATATATTATTATCTTGTAAATCACTTCGGGATGGCTCATGGGATGCAATTCATAAATGAAGCATAATAATAACAGTATTAAATCAATGTTCTCAGTCAAAATCTCTGCTAATCTGTTCTAGACTAGGATCTGTCAGACTGAAAAATCTATAACATTCAGATAATGTAAGATTAAATGTGTGTAATACATACATGCCTTTTTTGGGGGGGGAAAGGTGCATCAGGACATTTTTTAAGGAATTGTTACCGGGTGTCCATTTTTTGATCCAAATGGCTTGCACATGGAAGCCTCTCTCTCTCTCTCTCTCTCTCTGTATATATACACATACATACACACATACACATCCTTGCAAATGCATTTACACAAGTTACTAGCTTAACAGAATTCTTACTAGCCACCACCTACCAGTGACAAAAAAAAGGAAATTAAAATTTAGAACTGCTGCTTGTGATCCACACCCTGTTGTAGCAGAATTCTTACGGCGGGGAAAACACAAATATATAGAGAACCAGGCATCACAGTGGAGAGAGAGAGATTTTATTAAGAAGTTTTCAGAAAGACTGGTGGTTTGTAATAACCCTAAGAATTACAGTGTAATGTATCCCTATGTTCTACTGTTTCTATTCAATTTCACTAAAATTTCATACCTCTAATCAGTGTTTCAGTGGCTTCCAACCTGAAATTGTGCTCTTTGTTCATTTATTAAATTTCATGTGTCCTTTGTGTCCACTGGGTGTCCAAAAGCTAGGACTGGGTGTCCATTTGGACACATAACTATTACTTAAAAAATACCTTGAGGTGTACACATCCTGCCTAAGCATGAGGACTGGAAGACTCAAGGCTGATACACCTTCCTGGCATGACACATTCAAAAAATAAAAACAAAGCTGACTTTGCATCACGGGTGAGGCTCCTGCTCTGACTGCCCTTCTAATGCTATATCTATCTTCACCTTAAGCTTTTAAGGGTGGGCCCCACATTGTCCACAATCTAAGCAAATCATACCAAAAGAACAGAGAAGTCAGGAAACAAAAGAGTCACATACTCATACAAAACGGCCAGGGGAGTTGAAGACAGAATGTAATTATCGTCCACAATTACGTTCAGGGAGAATGTTAATTATGCCAGTTGGATATTTTGTCAGGGCTTTGTGATAACCACCCATGCTTTGTGAAAGGCTTGTGGCCATTCTTTTAAATTACAATAAGTGGTCAGAGCTTCAAAGTGATGCCATGGCCATGAGATGACTTGATAATGAGATATTTTAACTGCCTAAAACATATGCAGTGCACAAAAAAAAAGTAAAATAAAATATGAGCACATTGGATAGCTTGTTGTGCTTGCAAGGCCTCCAACATGATGACAAAACTCTCCCTCACACACCCATTCCCCGTGTTAAAATACATGTGAATTAAAGATAACTACAGTAGATTAAAATTAAACAGAAGACTATATGTATCAGAGAGTCGGCCTATTCAGGACCTAAGCAAGGTCCAAAACTGTATTTAGGAACACAGGAAACTGCCTTATAATGAGACAGACCATTGGGTCCATCTAGCTCAATATTGTCTACACTGATTCACAGCAGTTCTCCAGGATTTTAGGCAGGGTTCTATCCCAGCCCTACCTGGAGATGCCATGAATTGAACCTGGGCCTTCTGCATCCAAAGGTCCAGCTGTGGCCCAACAGGCATTGATTCATCAGGTATCCTTGAGCAGGTCATTAATTTTTCATCTAAGTCTCCTCTTTCTGGATACCTGAAGCATAACAGGACAGCAAGAGGAAAGCACTGGGACTTAATTTAGTAGGATTATGTTCAATTCACTGGCTGCCTATTAGCTACCAGGAGAAGTTCAAGGTTCTGCTTTTGGTGTACAAAGCCCTATAGAGCTTGGGAGCAGAATACCTTAAAGATCATCTTACCTCTTCTATACCCAGTTGATCACTGCGCTCTGCAAGTGAGGGCCTGCTGCAGATGCCATCTTATCAGGAGGTTCATTTTGCACAACATAGGAAGCGGGCCTTAGTGTAGTGGCACCTACCCTTTGGAATTCCCTCCCTTTAAATATTACACAGGCACCATCTCTGTTATCTTTTCAACACCTACTAAAGACCTTCCTCTTTCAACAAGCCTTTTAAGTAGAGACTTTATCCCAGTCTGTGTCTGTGTTGGAATTGCTTTTTAAGATGTTTTTAAACCTTTTTTTAAAAAATAGATGTTTTTATGTATTTATTTTATTTATTTAAAATATTTCTATCCCGCCCTTCTACCCTACAACAGGGCACTCAGGGCGGCTTACAATAAAATTGCACACATACATAATAAAATTATACACACAACCAACATTACAGTAAATTAAAATACATAAAGTACAATATGCATATATATACAGACAGACATGTATATATATGCATAGATATATGGGGCACTGATACTAAAAGGGCTAAAAAGATAAAAATGAAAAATAAAGAGCGTAAAAATAAAGAGCGTAATAACAGTGTGAGGCTCACCCACTTTAAAAAAAATGTTTTAAAAATGTTAAAAAAATGTTTTAAAGATGTTTTGTTTTAATATATTTTAAAGTCTGTTTTTATGATGTTTTAGAGTGGTTTTAGTGGTTTTGTTTGCCACCCTGGGGTCCTGCTGGGAGGAAGGGTGGGATATTAATTTAATAAACAAATAAATAAATTCTATTTGCTCCATAAACCAGCCATGTAAAACTGATGGATTTAGGTCCATTTTAACTTGAAGATTATACATTGCTATTTTAAGAATGTTTATTTCTTAAACTAAGTTTAGTGTTTTATCCTTTGGGTAAGAACCAATGTAGGGGCGACCTAATGGTGGCTGGTGCCCATTGGAAGTGTGGGGTGGAAGGCAGAGAAGCTAACAGTAGGTGGAAGCAGAGCCAATGACAGGCAGAGCCAAGTCATTCTAGTTTTGCCCCCATCCTCTTTCCTGCTAAGTTCTACAATGGCAACATTGATCTTAAGGATGAGAAAGCTGACAGCCGCTGCCACCCCCTGCAATGGATGTAAGTAAGAAAGTAGTTGGGGGGCAGCTGAGGGCTGAATGAGGTTGGTGGGGCAGTGCCTCATAAGCCCTAATGTACCAATCTCCACCAGGACTCAATTAATGGGGCTTCTCCTTCCCCTTCTCCCCCCTTCACAAACCTAATCTCTGCTTTTGAAGGTTGGGAGATCCTCCAGAGAAGAATTTGGGGGCAAGCTGTAGAGACCTGATGTATAGGCTCTGACAGAAGTTTACAATTGCTTTATACTGAATATAAAGCTTTATATACCTTTATACCCACAGGTACAGACATATACTCGGGGTTTATCTAGATTAGTATCATTTACTGCAACTGGTGGTGAGTCTCTATCCAGGCCACCTTGAATCCTCAGGCAGTATACCCACAGGTACAGACATCAGGGTTGGGTCCACTTGCTCACCCATTCCCCCATGCCTCAGTTTTTACCAGGAGACAAGCAGCAGGGAGGTATCCAGCATTTTAAATCTCCAACAGTGCCCCAGAGCCATACTACATCAGAGCATGGTAGGAAAATTAAAATGGAGGACATCTCAGAGCATCTGCTGCGCATTTTGACACTAGAAGCCAGCTGATGAAGAAGGGAAAGCTGAACTTTGTCTGGGGGAGGAAGGCTCAAACTTGGTGATACCCACATCTCCAAAGCCTCTAGAAGAGCTCTTCTTTGATACCAGATACTTTAACTGGAATTCCAGGTGCTGGACTTGGGATTTCCCCCATGCACAACATTTTTGTTGGATTGAACCCTTTCAGGGCGATGGATGGGGCCTTGACTGCCAGAAATGGAAACCTTACAGCATGCAATCTGCTTAACTTTTGCAGAGCTGCTACTGGCTTCAGGGTAATTGCTAATCATAGGGGTGTGCTGTTTTATATGGAAGTAAACTAGATTCCTGAGTGAATAAACCCTGGGGTCAGAAGCCAAGGAGTTTATTCTATCAAGAGAATTGGATCACTTCAGAGAAAAGCAGTACACTGGCTTTAGTGTTGTGATTATGGTCCAAAGGGAGGAAAAGAAAAGAAAATAAGACACTTGACGATTCTGGAAACTATATTGACATAGACCACAGTAACCTGCTCTATATAGAATCAACAACAGTTATCCATCCTTTTACAGGACTGTATGAGACAGAGTGTCTTACCATCCAGAACAGGAGAACATTTATTTATTTATTATTTGATTTATATTGTGCCCTTCCTCCCAGCAGGAGCCCAGGGCATTCATTCAGTATGGGGACTCAACTTGAAATTGTTTGTAAGCTGGAGAACTCCAGGTAACATATATAGCTAAGGGGTGTGTAATTAACATAACACATACTTCAAGTTTATTTATGATTGTGGGCTTCCAACAGGCATCTGGTTGGTCATTGTGAGAACAGGATACTAGACTAGATGCGCCACTGGCTTGATCCAGCAGGCTCTTCTTACGTTCTTATAAATATGGCATACACCAAATTGCACTTGAAAAAACCTAAGGCAGCCTTGATAAACCTTGATACATTATTCTGGTTTATGTATGTCCTAGGCCTGTCCATGCTTCTTTTCCCATAGGCACTGCATAATGCATTACGTTCCATTCTCCATGCAGAGGCCCATATCACTGAAAACAAAGTTATCTGGGCACCTTATAGTATCACTCAAATATTAAAACACAGCAAAAAAAACAAAACAGCAGCTTTAAACAGAACGTAGAAGTTTTCAAGATTTAAGAGCTAAATGAAAAGGTCTTTGCATCATACCTAGATGACCCCGAAGTAAGTAGGTGCCAGAAGGAAAGGGGGAGAAATTAATTTTTGTTTGCATGTAAATGTGAGCCTACCTAATTCAAACTTCCTGAAACAATCCATGAACAAAAATGCAGCTAACCTTCAAAACTACATCTCAAGTGTCAAAGGCCAGGGTGAAGAGGTGCGTCTTCAGGATACAACAAAAGCTATACAGTGAAGGTGCCAGACACACCTTTGTGGAAAGGGAATTCCAAAACCTGGGGGCTGTCACAAATAATGTCCTCTCCCAGGCCACCACACCACCCCAAACTTCTGAAAGTGGTAGAACTACCAAGAGGACCCCTTTTGCCAATCTCAACACCCAAAAGGGCCTGTAGTAGATAGGTGATCTTTCAGATATTTGGGGTCTAAGCCATTCAGGACTTTAAACACTAGCATGAGCTGAATTGGGCCCAGGAATGAACTGGCAACCAATGCAGCTGTTTTAAAACAGGAGTTATATGAGATATAAATGGAACTCCAGCCAATAATATGGCTGCTGCATTTTGGGCCAGTTGAAGTTACCATGTCATCTTCAAGCCCCATACAGAGCACATGGCAATAATCCAGTCTGGAAATTACCAGAGCAGGGAGTATCATGGCCAAGTCATCTCTGTCCAAAAGCTGGAAAAAGGCACTCCTAGCCACTGAGGCCATGTGACCCTCCAATGTCAGCATTGGATCAAGGAGCACCACCAAGCTATGGACATCCTACCAGGGAGTGCAACTACATCTAGGATAGGCTGTTTCCCCACCTCCCAAATTTGAGAACTTGGAACACATAACACCTCAGGATTCAGCTTCAGTTTATTGGCTCACATCCAGTCCATCACTTCCTCCATGCACCAGTCCAACACCTCAACCATCTCACCTGATTCAGATGGAACAGAGAGACAGAGCTGGGTATCATTCACATGTTGTTGACAACTCACTTCAAATCTGTTGACAGCTCCCAGCAGCTTCATATAGATGTTAACTAACATGGGGAACAAGATGGAACCCTGCAGAACATCACAGGATAACTCCCATGGTGCTGAACAGTAGCCTCCCATAACTACTGTTTGGAAGCGGCTCTGGAAGTATGAGTGGAACCACTGAAGCACAATGCCCCTAACCCCCACCTCCCCGAGATGTTCTAGAAGGATACCGCGGTCAACAGTCTTAAAAGCCACTGAGAGATCAAGGAGAATGAGCAGGGTTACATTCCCCCTATCTCTCTTCCGACAGATGCCATGAACCAGGGCGACCAAGGCAGTTTTAGTGCCATGGCTGGGCCTAAAGACAGACTGGAATGGATCCAAGTAATCCGTTTCCTCCAAGCATGCTTGAAGTTGGACTTTCACCACTCTCTCTAGCACCTTGCCCCAAAGAGGGATATTTGGGCAATGGTTGTTTAACACTTCTGAGTCCAGGGAAGTTTTCTTAAGGAGGGGGTGCATCACTGCCTCCTTCAAGGTGGATGGTACTTCTGGCTCCTCCAGTGTAGCATTGTTCATTCCCTGGACTCACCGAGTCAAGCCCCTACAGCTAGCTCTAACAGCCCAAGATAGCCAGGGGTTAAGGCCACAGGTGGTTAGCCGCCCTTCTTCAAGCAGCTTGTCCACATTCTCAGGTCACAATAATATATGGGAACTAATGTACACTAGTTTTTTTTTTTTAATGTTATTCAAACTTTTTAAAATACAGTAAAGACATAAAGGCCTTGAGTACAAAGGCGTAACAGAAGATACAAACTTCAACAAGACCCATAGCAAAATGAGGCCTGACATGAGGACGGGAGGAAGCTAATAGAGGAACACCATTTGTACAATTAAGTAAAAAACAACAACACCAATTACATAAGGAGTCCTAAAGAAGAAAAGGAAAGAGGGGATTATACGTAAGTAGAAAAAACCCAAAATGGATGGGGAGAAAGCAGAGAAGAGAAAAAACTATGTGGAGCAGGAAGATTACAGATATTTCCAGATATACTTGGTTGGAAGAACTGACACAGTTTGTTGTTCATTGACATGAGTCACAAATGTCCACCATACAGCTGCCAAGTCCTCTGGTTCAGCATCCCCTCGGACCACTTTCCAGTGATGAATATGTTTCTCAGCAATGGCAACATATAAAGACTTTTTAAACCACCAATGCAATGTAACAACTGCGACATCCTTCCAGCCTTGCATGATGGTCAAGCGGGGGGCCACGAAAAGGTGTGTGATGAGAGGCTTTTTCTCCTTTATTGTGTTCAGCTTTTTAAGTGACCAGAGCTTGCATGCTTTCAGTGGATCAGTTGAGTGAACAGTCCATCATACTCACAGACTCTGACCTTGTATATCACTATTCAACCCACTCCAGGCTAGAATTTGGTACTTCGGAGCCCTGGTTAAAAAAATAGTCATGGGTCTGCCAAGGGGTCATGTGAGATAGGCCCTCAGAAAAGAGCAATCAGAGTAATTCTCCTTTGATGTCAGACACAAGCTTGTTATGCTGCTATTTCATCACTTCTATAGCCCTTAGTGCATCAGATTATACATAATCACATGCCCAATCAGAATTAGACACCCTGTCTCTGTACAGTATGCTTCATGAAGATGATTTGTGTTTATTTTGCTCATCACAGAAAATGGGCAGTCAAGCTTTGCCTCAATTAGGGCTGCTCCAACAGATGCCAGAGGCCCAAATCAAAAGATGAGCTGAATGTGCAAAAAAGACAACAGATCAAAGGTCTCTTGGTGCTCATAAAGGAATTAATGGATAAAAAGTTAGCATTATAAGGTTAGTCCAAATGATCTAGCCCAACATGCTTCAAAGGCCACGTACAGAGATCATACTTTTTTTTTTAAGTCCAGATTAACAAATAATAAAAACTGCTGATTGCAATGACATTCATGATGGGGATTTGTTTATTTACCCCACTCTTCAGCAAAAAAAGACTTACATTTTTGCTCCCAGAGAAACGTAAATACTATCAATTAAAACAAGACAGTCCCAGCCTACCGGTTCACAATCTCAAAGGCAGGACACAAAAAGGGGACAGACACAGGAAGGGAAGAGGGGAATGAAGGATCAAAACTCAGGCACCAATCTTAAATAGTAGTTCTTGTAATGACCAGGTGGAATGGAAACAGCTGAGGGACAGGAAGCGCTTGTTGGAGCTGCCCTTTCAGAAGATCTGATGGAATGAGCTGCTTGCTGCTTCTCACCTCTTTTATTGAGGCCACCTGCTGGAATGGTTGCTACCAAGTGACAAATGAGGGAGAAAAGGCCCAAGGGAGTTAGGATTTAAATCTGCAAACCCATATAGTACGGGGAAAAGATATACCTCGCGATAGACTACTTGGCCCAATTATAAGGAACTTTCCTGGCAGGCCATTTGTCTGTTTTTTGAAATATTTCCTAGCTGATTTTAATAAGTCTGCAACAGAGTCAGTGGCTAAGTTCCTCTTCTCTGCCCAAAGGAGTCACAAGAGGATTCTTCTCTTTTAACTGCTATTTCTTTTATGTTGTAGTTTTATATTTCTGTTTCTTAACTATTCTGATGTCTTATTGACTATTTTATTTGAATGGGCCTGTAACAGAATATGAATAAACAAACGATATACCTCTTTGTAATCCATGCCACTTGGAAATGGGAAAAGAGTGACCGAGGTATCAGAAGGCATCATCAATATGTAAACCCAAATATTTTCATTAAGTTATCTGAATCAGTCATTTTCAAACCTTTCAGTCGTTCCATCTTAGCCCTGTGACCTTAGCATCTTGACTCAGAAAACTCCAGTTTGCCTGGGAAAGTATGGAAATTGAAAACTTAGGTATGCAAAATAAGGAAACTACAATATGTGTCGTTGACCTCTATTTACGTTAATCCACAATGAGGGGCTCTTGCCGGTTATGCATAACAGCAGAAGACCTCTGGAAAAATGCAAGTATCTTCTGATCTGCTGGACCTCTAACCTAATTAAGCCACCCAAGGCACATCCAGATTTGACCTGATGGAGGAAGCTCCATGACTGAGACACTGATACAAGCAGTAGTCATATTAACACTCTTTATTTAAGGATTAGAACTTTCCATTAGGCAGATGTACATAGAACCCCTTTTGCATAGCACAAACCTTTGCATTTGTTAGGTCCAAACCCAACATGCAAGCCGCCCTGTCTCCCCAACTCACTTATTACACCCGGGAAGAGTGCGGAGCTGAGTGCAAATGAACCCACTATCAGAGATCAAATAACACGAAACAAAGCCTTTGCAAAGGGGACCCAATACTTACAAGCCGAAGCAGGCGAGCATGGGAACCTCGTTTATTGGTGGTCAAGGGTTTATATAGGCTTACCCCAAAGTTTACAATATTGGGTTCACGTCATAAAATATAAAAGAAACAATTGCTAACTGCCATAGCTTTAGGGCATATGTAAGGAGGTAAAGGGGTACAGGGGGAAGGACAAAGTGGAAACATCAAGACTATCTCTTAGACTCTTTGTCCGCATATTTCGCATGTCCTTGAGATAAGCACTATGCAGGAACAGACAAAACAGATGAGAAGAGGAGGCCCAGTTGCAACCGGGCGCCCCCTAAACCAAACACAGACATGGCATCATTCTTACTTGCATATCAAAAGGGAGTAGTACAACTCAAGGATATGAGGGGCAATGGAACAGCATTTGACATTTCTATGTAAGGCACATTAGCAGCAATAAGCAAGGCCACAAGCATACATGAGATACAGAAATGCATAGTAGGGAAGTTTCCAGCCTAAACCGGCTTTTATTATGCGAGCCACTGGAATGTAGGTAAGGGTCAGGTCACCAGGAAATAAACCGACATGTTATATCAAAAGTCAGATAAAGGCCACTTTGGTTCTATTTCCCATAAGGCCCAAGCTGGTTTAGTTAGGAGAAGTGAACTATAGTTTTACAGACACTGGGGATTTCAATTCAAACACAACAGTCCCCCCTTTCAGCCCTGAGAGACTAGCCAGTCTATCAGGTAGCTGTATCACCTTGCTTGGGTTGCCAGATCGGTCTTAAAGCCATTTCCATGTAGGATGGCTGCGGTTTTCGGAAAAGGGACAGTGTGAGTCGGTTCAGACAAGCAGAGGCCAATTGCATTAAATTAGGAATACATTGTAGACAACAGCAAATCGAAATTAACAAAGCACATACCATAGCGATGTAAAATAAAATCTTGTGCCAACCAGGCCAAGCTGAAAACCAATCAGAGAACCCCGAGAACAGAGAAAAATTCCCTATGCGCTCTACTTCATGATAAATGTTCCCAATGTCATTAATGTGTTTCATGACATCAGCCTTGCTGTCTGTTATGTGGGTACAACATTCGCTCCCTATCAGCGAACAGACCCCCCCGTGAGAGCTTAATAAAAAGTCCAAGGCGAGCCGGTTCTGGAGAACTACAGTTCTAATTTGCCCCTGTTCATTTGTGAGATCTGAAAAGGAAATGGCCGAATCATTCATAAAACGTTCAAAGGCTTGAGACAGTTCTATGAGTTCCTGGTATGTTTTGGCTGTGCCCTACATTGGAAAAAAGCCTCTCAGCACTGCCTCCCCTGTGCCTCTTTTGTTACGGCGGCGTAGAGTAGGCAATGTAGAGGAAACCCGGAGCCCTGGCACCACCCTTCCCAGAGTACAGGTCCAGGAGCCTGATACTGGCAGTTTCCTTACCACTGAGTGTCCACAAAGCCACCAGAGTCCAGCTGGGGTTTGGTGATCCACTAAGTCCGTGAGGAAAGGCACTAAATGATGGTCTGCAAAAGTTAAACGTAGCAAATGCTGCCAGATGGAAAGCCATGTTAGACCCGCTGCTTTGCGTGTTCCATTCACAAAAGTCCAATTGCCCGGGTTTGTAGAGTAAATCAAGCCGTCACACAACATCCCTCCCACTGGCTGGCTTCCGCTGCCTACACAAACTGATCTAGCGATGGGCCCACTAAGAACCAACCCCCCTTCTAGTTCCTGTGAGCTGGAATGTGAGGCAAAGGAGAGATAGTCATTCAACGGCAATGGGGCCCCCGTCAAGGGGACTCCCGCCTGTCCGTGTGGTGGGGTGTGTGCACAGACATAACAAGTGCCCTTTTTTGGAGCTGTTTCTTCCATCAAGGCAACAAACATATTTCCGTCCCACCCATCGCCTCTCTTGGTGTTTCTATGTTTGAACCCGCCCAATGTTTTTCTGGTTTGTGTGGCTTGTGTTACCTGTTCCTGTACGGGTTTCTGAGCGCTCAATTTATCATTCAGCCATGCATAACATGATGGTACACCAATGCCCACACAAAACGTCATTCTTTCTGTCATCCTGGGCTGGACTCTGCCGTATTGGACCTGGAAAGTAAGCATGTTATACTCTGAACGTATAGATGTTATGTCCACATTAGAAGGGCAACCATAATTAGGCATAGGACGGTATTGCCAGCACCGAAGTGCAAGTCTAATAGGCCATTCGATTTCCACTCGAGTACAATGTGTTACCCAGCGGCCAGTATAATTATGTTGCAAAATAACGGCTGCTTTATGGCATAAACGTCCCGCTATGTCAGCCTTCACTATTCCTTCCTTTATCTGGTTCACATCGTAGAGAAAAGGGTCTGGGCAGTCCCGTGTTTTCGGAATTGTTCGTCCGAAATCTTTCAAATAGTAATAGTCATTGTCAGTACATATTTTCACATTTGGGGGGCAGCAGAGGGGTGAGGCATATTGAATCAGAACAGCCACCCCCCATAAGTAGACAGACATCCTCTCTTTTTGTCGGAACATTTCTGTGTTGATGTTTATTCAATGTCCGCGTGCTGGAAAGGGAGTTGTGCCGCCTGCCACTGACCGGTTTCTTCGTTCCTCTGCAAACGTATCTTGGGGACCTGGGGTGGTGGCGGTGCCGCTACTACAGCAGGCTTTACGTGGGAGTGATGTATCCACGACTTCCGTCCTTCTAGGAAAACTGCTGCTTGTGTAGTTAACAGGACTTGATGCGGTCCTGTGTATCTCGGCTGCAAGGAATCGCCCCTCACGAACTTCTTTGCCCAAACAAAGTCCCTGGGGTTGTATGGATACACCTGGTCCTCAAGGGGTACCATCTTGGTGGATCCGGCAGCTTTCCACAATTCACGGAGTCTGGTCTGCAGAGAAAGATACTGGGATACAGTTATGTGATCCCCCCCAATAGTGAAACATCCACATTTGGCAAGCTCCCCCCTTTTGTGGGAGGCCTGCCATACACTAATTCAAACGGCGAGAGCCCTAACGCACGGGTAGGGCGAGTACGCAAATGGAAAAGAACGAGAGGGAGTACCTGAGGCCACCTTAAGCCTGTTTCCTGAGTATACTTAGCCAAAGCCGTCTTAATTTCCCGGTTCTGTCTCTCCGTCGCCCCGGACGATTGTGGATGGTAAACAGTATGAAATAGATGTTTAATTCCCAGACCTTCTTCAATTTTTGCCAAAATCTGTCCCGTAAAGTGTGTTCCTCGGTCTGAGTCTATTACCTCTGGAACCCCGAACCGCGGTATTATTTCTTTCAGTAGTATTTTGGCCACCGTTGTAGCTGTGGCATTTGTGGTTGGAAATGCCTCTACCCATGCTGTTAAAGGACATATCATGACTAAAAGATGTTTCTTTCCTTCCGCTTTGGGGAGATCAACAAAGTCAATTTGGAGCTGTGTAAAGGGTGCTGCCGGCACAGGCCTACCCCCTTGTGGGGACCTATTTGGTAAGGCTGGGCCGTTGGCTTGGCAAATGTGACATGCTTTCACTATCGCGCCACATACAGGTTGGATTCCGGGGGCATACCAGAAGCGTGTAATCGAATCCACTAACGCATGTGTACCATAATGACCCCCACGGTCGTGGAACCATTTCGCTGCTGTGTGATACAACGCTCTGGGAAGACACGCTCGACCGTCAGGCATAGTCCATAGCTGCTGCTTCAGGATCGCTCCTAGCTCAGTCCATCGCTTCACTTCCTGTGGGGGTATTGAAACAGGTACAGGCGGGACAAAAGCAGTGGTTGCCAGCGCCAAAGTCGGCATACTCATAGGTAACAGTGCTGCCTGGCGCGCAGTTTGGTCTGCCAGGGCATTTCCCAGAGTCACAGGATCCTGCTCCTTGGTATGTGCCTTGCAATGCACCACTGCTAGCTGTAAAGGTTCAAGAATAGCTTGTAATAACTTTTGCACGAGTTCCAGGTGTTGAATTGGTTTACCCCCTGCAGTTGTAAACCCCCTGTACTTCCACAGGTGAATGTGACAGTGTATAACTCCAAAAGCATACCTGCTATCAGTAAAAATAGTCACTTTCTTACCTGCTGACAATTGACATGCTCTGGCTAGCGCGTAGATTTCTGCTGCTTGCGCTCCCCATCGTCCTGGGAGGGCTGCCGCCTCCACCACATCCCATTGTGTTGTTATCGCAAAACCCGTGTATCTTACCCCATTCTGGTAGTAGGAACTGCCGTCCGTAAAAAGGATAACATCTGATTCCGGCAATGGTTCATCAGATAGATCTGGTCTGATCTGTAAGGTAGATTGTAAGACTTCTACACAGTCGTGTTCCGGAAAAGGCGGGGGTAGCTCGAGCAAGAGGGTGGCTGGGTTTAACGGTCCACAGCGTTCAAACCGCACGTTTGGATCCTCTAGCAGCTCTGCTTCCAGCTGTTGCTGCCTCTGTGCTGAAAACACTTGTGTGGTACCTTTTCGCAACAAAGCTGAAAGTGCATGCGAAGTCCAGACAGTAGTGGAATGACCGAGGGTCAACCCTTTCACCTTGGTCAAAAGTAAAGCCGCCGCAGTCAGTGTGCGTGTGCATGTGGGAGTCCCATGGGCCACGTTGTCAATCTGTTGAGAATAGAACACCACTGGGAAATGACTGGGACCGTATAATTGTGTCAGGACTCCGCTGGCCACCCCTGATCTCTCATGTACAAACAGATGAAAAGGTTTACCATAATTCGGCGGCTTCAGGGACATAGACGTGGCTACGCTTTGTTTTAATAATTGGAACGCTTTTTCATTGTCCTGGCTCCATTGTATCAAATCAGGAGCTTTGCTTGCAGTAAGTGCGTGTAGCGGCTTGCTCAGTTCTCCACAGGATGGCAGCCATGGTCTACAGAACCCAATCAGTCCCAGAAACCCTCTTAACTGTCTCTTTGTTTTCGGGAGGGGGTAATTTTGTATGGTAGAAATACGCCCGGGGTCCATCTGTCGCCCCTCTGGCGTTAAAATAAACCCCAAGTATTTAACTTTTTCTGATAGCCACTGGATCTTCTTCGGGTCTATTTTGTGACCCCTTGAATGCAAATATAGTAGAAAAGCCTTACCGTCTTCTCGCAGCGCCCCCTGGTGTCTGTTTGCAATCAAGATGTCATCAACGTACAAAACGAGAACGGAACCCCCTTTTGGGGTGAATCCCTCGAGGTCATCCCGCAGACACTGGCTAAACACCCCGGGACTATCGCAGTATCCCTGAGGGATTCGGGTCCATACAAAAGAGCGCTGGTCCCATTCGAACCCGAACAAATGTTGTGAATCTGGGTGGAGAGGAATGCTAAAAAAGGCATTTTTGAGATCAATGACGGTAAACCACTTCGCATCCCATGGAATCTGGCTGATAATTGTTACCGGGTCTGGAACAACAGTGTGCAGAGGGATCACATACCTGTTTACCGCCCTCAAGTCTTGGCAGAATCTCCACCGGACTGGATCTCCAGGTTTCTTTGGAGGTTTCTTTATCGGTAGTATAGGCGTGTTGCAGGGGGTCCGCTGCGGCCGGATAACTCCTTTTGCAATAAAGCCTTCAATTATGGGGCGTATGCCTTCACTTGCTTCCAACGACAGAGGGTATTGAGCAACGTTTGGTGGCGGGAGGAAGGGCTTTACCTGAATTCGAACGGGGCTTACCGATCGTAACAGCCCCACATCTGTGTCCTCCGTACCCCACAAGTCAGGTGGCATGTCAGCAAGGTCTTCTGGTAAACTGTGTCCTGTATGTTTGTGTTTAATTGTGTTTCCCACAGGCACCCCCAATACACTCATCAATAAACCCACCCCATCAGGGGTGCAGGTTAAGGTAGCCTCCAGTTTACACAACATGTCACGGCCCATTAGAGAAATAGGACAGGAAGCAGAGTAGAGAAAAACATGGTTAAACATTTTATCATTGTATTTAACTTGCAATGGTAGCGTTATGCACATAGGTGTGGGGTTTCCATCTACCCCCATTGTCATTTTTACTTCTTTGCTCAACCAATTTCCAGGTGCTACATTGATCAGGGAGTATGTGGCTCCTGTGTCTACCAGAAAAGTCACCGATTGTCCTTGCACGTTTAAGGACAGTTTGGGTTCTTGGGTTGGGAGAGAAAGAGAGAGAAAAAAACCTGCTAAAGACATAAGATTCATCAGTCCCGCTCCCAACCCCTCCCTTTCCACAGTTAGTCATTGTTGGTTAGCCGAGCGCCCGCCGTACTGGTCCCATGAGGCCGGTGTCTGTTGGGCGGCGGGAGGAGGCGGAGGTGGGTAATCTGCTTGCGCACCTGTAAAATCTGGGTAAGAGGGGTTGTTAGAGGTGTATTGTGCATCCCCTGTCCTCCACGGACAGTCCTTCTTGAAATGTGTGTACTCTCCGCATTGGAAACAAGCCCTATCTCCTTGCCATGAATTCCTCATTTATCCTCTTCCTCTCTGATTTCCGGCTCTCGGCCCCCTTGGAAAACCTCTACCCTTGCCTCGAAATCCTCTGTTTGGTGGCTGGCCTCTTATAGCAAGAGCCAGCATTTCAAAATCCTCTTTTTTCTCCTTTTTTCTACTTTTCTCCTTATCCTTGTCCCATACAAAATCCGCTACTTCCAATATCACCGTCACAGCCTCCCCCCCCATCCGGGTCTGAAATTCAGAAAGTAATCCCTCACCGCTGGTTGCGCTTGATGTACGAAATTGGCAATGAGGGTCGGATGATCCAGCACGTTTTCTGGGTTCAGATTAGTATAACTACGTGCTCCCTCTAACAAGTGCGACCAGAATTTTCTGGGAGGTTCACTGGCTTCTTGTTTTATCGCCATAAATTTAGCTTGGTTGGGGGGTTTCTGTGACATTCGCTCCAGATGTGTCAAGAGCCTATCCCTATCGGTCTGCAGCTGGGCGCGGCGAGGCTGCGTCCAGTCTCCCGCTACCCAAGCTGCAGCCGTTTGCGCTCGGTCTGACCAAGCCCTATTTCCTGCTGCCTCTGCAGCCCATGCAGTCTCCAGTGTCCACAGCCTGCTACGTTCTTCACCTGTCAGTACCCTTCTCAGCAAATGTTCCACATCCGAGTATGTCGGATTGTGGCTCTCAAACAACCTACCCAACAGTTCCCTGATTCTCCTTGGCTGTTCCCCAAAAGTTCCAGCCATCCTATTCCATTCTTTTAAATCCCATTCCAACCAACTCTTTAGTTCAACCACCTCAGTACGCTGGATACCCCCACGGCCATCCACGTACGGCTGATCGTGCACAAGCAATGGCATTTCTAACGCTTCTGCCTCCTGCCTTTTCTTTTCCTTTGTTCGCTGGTGCGTGTCCATACCCCCTGAGGCCCCCTTCTCCTTTTCCTTTTCATCTGTCTCATCATCCGACACATATGAAAAGACCCTTTCCTCCGGAATGGGATCTCTGCTCCCGGGAGCTGGGAGCGGATCCGGAGCAGAAGGTATTATAGATCGGTTCAAGACCGTTCTTTTACTTGACGTATCGTCATTAAAATAATGAGGAGGCGCCTGTTATCAAATTAAGGGGTTCAATGGCAAAAAGGGGGTCCGCACAAGGGATCCCGAACGAGCCCCCAATTGTTAGGTCCAAACCCAACATGCAAGCCGCCCTGTCTCCCCAACTCACTTATTACACCCGGGAAGAGTGCGGAGCTGAGTGCAAATGAACCCACTATCAGAGATCAAATAACACGAAACAAAGCCTTTGCAAAGGGGACCCAATACTTACAAGCCGAAGCAGGCGAGCATGGGAACCTCGTTTATTGGTGGTCAAGGGTTTATATAGGCTTACCCCAAAGTTTACAATATTGGGTTCACGTCATAAAATATAAAAGAAACAATTGCTAACTGCCATAGCTTTAGGGCATATGTAAGGAGGTAAAGGGGTACAGGGGGAAGGACAAAGTGGAAACATCAAGACTATCTCTTAGACTCTTTGTCCGCATATTTCGCATGTCCTTGAGATAAGCACTATGCAGGAACAGACAAAGACAGATGAGAAGAGGAGGCCCAGTTGCAACCGGGCGCCCCCTAAACCAAACACAGACATGGCATCATTCTTACTTGCATATCAAAAGGGAGTAGTACAACTCAAGGATATGAGGGGCAATGGAACAGCATTTGACATTTCTATGTAAGGCACATTAGCAGCAATAAGCAAGGCCACAAGCATACATGAGATACAGAAATGCATAGTAGGGAAGTTTCCAGCCTAAACCGGCTTTTATTATGCGAGCCACTGGAATATAGGTAAGGGTCAGGTCACCAGGAAATAAACCGACATGTTATATCAAAAGTCAGATAAAGGCCACTTTGGTTCTATTTCCCATAAGGCCCAAGCTGGTTTAGTTAGGAGAAGTGAACTATAGTTTTACAGACACTGGGGATTTCAATTCAAACACAACACATTCATCATGTATGACATTTAGATCCCCCCCCCCGCATACTGTAGATGCTTTTTCCCTTTTTGTTCTTGGAAAACCTCTCTTTTACATTACAGCAGTGGTTGCCAAATTTTTTTTCCTATGGAGCAATATACATTCATGGTAAGCGGTATTCAGAGGGGGTTTACCATTGCCTCCCTCTGAGAGGCAGTGACTGGCCCAAGGTCACCCAGTGAGCTTCATGGCTGTGTGGGGATATTTATATATATATATATATATATATATGCAATACACACATACACACACATACATATATATATTATTGTATTTCATCGTATTCCATAGAGTTAAATTATAGTACAGTAAATTACAATATATGAAATAAAAGCAACAAAAATACAATTAAAAATCAATACAAATATTTAATACAATGGATGTGTCATCTCCCGTCTTTAACCACAAATCCACAGACATGCTGCAGACCACCTGAATGAAGTTCACAGACCACTGGTGGTCTACGGACCCACAGCTTGGGAACCCTGGGTTAACAGCCTGTAAGAGTTATCCACTTTAAATTTTTAGTGTTCAGTCTCCACGGGATCTTTCTTAAGATAAAGACACACTTACTGCTGTGCTGGTTCTAGTGCATCTCCACCTTTGTTTTCTGAAGACGGGCACAAAACGCTAATCAAACACCGCCCTTTTTTACTCTAAAACCTGGTCAGGTCAGGTCGACTGCATTTTTTAAAAAATTCAGCTTCGGACAGATTTTGCAACTGATTGGTAGATCTACCCATTGTTCCTCCTGGTGTGGCCAATGGAAACTCTTTGTTGTAGGCTCAGGCAGAGACAGTGACTGGCCCAACACTTTGCTGTGGGCAGTCCTGAAGGATCTGAAGTCAGAACTTCAGGGAGGTGTGTCCAGCTGAAGGCAGAGTCACTTCAAAACACAGCTAGAAAAAACAGAGCTTGGAAAAGTTACTTTTTTGAACTACAACTCCCATCAGCCCTAGCCAGCATGGCCACTGGATTGGGCTGATGGGAGTTGTAGTTCAAAAAAATAACTTTTCCAAGCTCTGAGAAAAACCATTCTTGCTGCTTTTGAAGCGACTAGTGTGCCCACAGCCATAGCCTAGATTATTCTAGTCCTAGTTACCTTGGCTCTCCTTCCTACCTCCTCTCCCCGGTGATCCTTACCTCCCTTTTGTCATTATTATTTATGTACTTGGATTAGTAAGGGCTCTGGCAGAGGCACACCGCACACAAATCTCTCTTTGTCAAAGTGTTACTGCCATGCAATATAGCTCCTGCCTTTTCTTTGGCTGTTTGTTGAAAACAAAGGGCATCTTATTATCTAGGAGCCAAGAATTATCCTCCCAAGAATTAATCAGGAACTGCTAAAATAACCCCAGGGTCCAAGCACAGAGAATAACTTCTCAATTTGCTCCAGTCCCTTAAAAATAGTGATCCTCCCTATGCCTCTAACCTTAAAATAGGTAATATTCACATACCCTTCCCTCTTATCAGCTCTCGTGCAGGTACTCACACTGTCTAACTTTCCCCTGATCTAGTTCAAGCCACGTCCATCTGGTTTCCAGCACATTTAATTCTACAAATTTAGCATTAGGGTCCTCCTGCCCCTCGTACCCCTTAGATTTAGCCACCCTGGGCTCCTTTTATTTCTGTGATGCACATTAACTAATATTTCTCTTTTGCATACAAACAAAACAAAAAAACTGCGTATTCTTTCATTCTAAGCTTTGTCTGATCAGTAATTCACCCTAGCGATTTGACCTATGGCAAGTCATGACTCTGAGATAAAGACTTAACATGTCTCCTTCTGAAAATGTACATCTCCCCAACATGGATAGACAAGGACAAATGGTAACAAGGCAGCTACCCAAGATAAGTCAGGAGCCAAAGGAACATGGCTAAGGAACAAGCTGAGAAGGTGAAGCCAAAGATCAAGCCAAGACGCAGGACCAAAGAACCAATTAAAGTACATAAGAACACACCAACGCCTAGGAAGTTCTTGTTGCTCAGTCAGGCCTAACTCAGACAGAAAGTCATTTTATAGTGTTTCCTGTCCAGGAAGGTCCAATGGACAGCTAGTGTGGACAGGTCCAGTCTAGGGCTTTAGGGTATCTAACTGCATAGGCAGAAGCTCCTACATGTCACAGCTACACACAGAGCTGAAGATTCTGTTTGCGCCCCACCAGCTCCTGTCATTCCCACAGGGGCCAACCAGATGCTTCTGAGAAGCTTATAATCAGGAAATGAAGGCAAAAGCCCTCTCCCGCTATTGCTCCCAGCAACCGGTTTTCCATGACACAATGACTCTGAACCTGGAAGTTCTGTGTAGACATCATGGCTAATAGCCAGGTACACCATCATACATGAATTTGTCTAATCCACTTTGAAAGGCCCGTCTAGTCCAACATCCTGTTCTCACAGTGGCCCAGTGGATTCTGCTAGCAGGACCTGGGTGCAATAGCACTCTTCACACTGATGATTCCCAGCAACTGATATTCAGAGGCACATTGCCTCTAACAGTGGAGATAGAACAACAGCTTGTGGTGTAGTTAACAATTCCTGTAGCTGCATTGTGCAGGGGGACAGACTGTCTTTCTAGGAAAATTGTCCCCCATTGCTGTTTCTCATTGAGGAACATAGGGAGCTACCGACTCAGACTATTGGTTCATCTAGCTAAGTACTGTCGAGGCTGACTGGTAGCAGCTGTCCAGGATTATCAGACACAAGGCTCTCCCAGCTTTATCTGGAGCTGTCAGGGATTGAACCTGGGACCTCCTGTATGCAAGGCAGACCCTCTACCACTGAGCTACAGCTCTTCCCTAAATTAACCCTGATGAATTTCCAAGGCTCTTCGAAATGCCATGGAACTCAGTTTGAAAATCACTGAACTAAATTAATAACTCTTCTCTTTGTGCACAGCAAACTTTCTTGCTTCATTATTACTCCTGAATCTGTTACAGAATGTTGCGCTGCTGTTGTTGTTTACTGAGTTTCTATCCCACCTTCCTCCAAGAAGGAATCCAGGGCAGCAAACAAGGGACAAAACACTAAAAACATCTTAACATAAAACATCTGAAATACATCAGAATGTTGTTGAATCTGTCATCAAAATGTATCAGAACTGCAATATTACAGCAGTTGGACTTCTTTAAAACACTTTTCAAAACACCTACCAGCAGAGTTTTGTTTCCCTGTTACACATTGCTTCTTATAATGCTGCATGAATTCCCATTCAGAGTGACTTGCTTCCTTTTATTTATTCTATTTCAAGACGTTCCGCACAGGTATATTTAACACTTTCAGCTTGGAAAATATGGTCATAAAACAGCCTGTCTCTGGGATAATCATAACGTCAAGCATATTTTTACATTTAATATGAGGAAATTATGTGTCAAAAGGTAAGGCAACTTGTAATTAATAGCAAACTTGTTGAATACTTGGTGAATAGTAACAAAAGCCCATCAAAGACCTTTGCTGCCCATTGGCTACTGCTCATACTTTTGACAGGCTACCATGTCTAAGAGCAAATTAGCTGTTTTTTCTGGGTTAGGGTCTTCAGTTTGTCTAATGCAAGATGTTGACTGAGGGCATCATTTATTGATAAAATGACAAATCTTAGATTGCTGAATTAGGTTGATGGTAGACAAGCGTCTTGTAGATGTTCAGCTCTTATCTGTTGCTAGGGCAACATATGCATGACCTTTCAGAAAGGAAGAGGATATTCTCATCCCAGAATTTTGTAGGCAAGGGATGGGGAACTTGCAGGCCCTCCAGATGTTGTTGGACTCCACCTTCGATTAGCTTCAGGGATGATGGGAGTTGTAGTTCTGGTCTAGGGCATTTTACTTAGAAGAGCAAGAATGAAGAACAGGACCAATATATAGATGAAATCAGAGAAAAATGAGTCTCAGTGTGCTATGCAGGGCTACTCCACTTATTCATTTCTTTCACCAGGTAATCTTTCATGAAGAAATAAATTGGGTTGTCCAGAGGAAGCTACCATAACAAAAAGAATAAGCTATGATTTGGGAAGTTCTTTGTTTAAATGTTGTCACTACCACAAACCTGTCTTGGTCTCTGCTTCATCATCCCCCATCTGAAATATGGGGGTAGCTTTGAGGTACTCCTTGAACCAACTTTGTCACTGGAGGCTCAAGTGTCTTCAGTGTCTAGGAGTACCTTTTACCAGCTTTGGCTGGTATGCCAGCTACAAACGTTCCTGGACAGGGATAACCAGGTGACAGTGGTCCACACGTTGGTAACCTCTAGACTTTACTAGACTTGACTAGTCCAGCTACAAGCATGCTTGGAGGAAACTTTTGGTAGTTTCGCCACCTTTGGAAGCTCAGGATGGTGGTGGCCTGGGGAAGGCATTCTCTATGGCAGCCCTAAGCTGTGGAACTCCCTTCACACCGAGGTGCGTCTGACGCCTTCAGTGTACAACTTTTGGTGAATGCTGAAGATGCACCTCTTTACCCTGGCCCTCGACACCCAAGATGTATATCTTTAGGACCCATCCTATTTTCTGTGATGTTGTTTAGGTGGTTTTTAACTGTTAGTTATGTGTTTTAAAATTGTTGTAACGCCCTGTGACCTCTGGGTGAAGGATGGGTAATAAATTCTAATTCTAAATAATAATAATAATAATAATAAATGCTCTTTATGTGGAGCTGCACTTGAATTTGGTCCAGAAGTTGCAGCTAGTGCAAAACACTGTTGCACAGTTGCTGTCTGGAGCACTCTTTAACAATATGGGACACCTCTGTTGAAAGCTACATGCAAGGTATTTTTACTGGTATATAACGTCCTATAGGGTTTCAGATCAGGATGAGAAGCAATCTTTCCCCCTACATCCCACCTCAGTCACTTAGATCTGTGGATGCCTAGGGATGCAAGTATCTGTCAGTTTCAGTTCTCTGAGTTTCTAATTCTTCCAACTTTAAATTCATTTCTGCAGCATTTTGCAAAAAAAGAAAAAAAAACCTCATGGCAAGTCACCAGCATTTTAGTGTGATTTTTTGAAATTGCTTGCAAAAATGTACACATTAAGTTCCCCTGATATAATGCACTTTCACTAATATATTAATTTTATGCACACTTTCCCCTAATATATGCTTTTTTGTAAACATTGGAGAACTGCATTGCAAAATTCGGATAAGGGTGAATTACATGCAATCTGAATCTAATTCCTCCCTCATCTCTAATGATGCCAGATGGCTCTGCAGTAAAGCATGCTGTGATTTGAGTACCAGATCTCTGGAAATCTCTTCCTTAGAAGCGAAAGAATCCCCCACATTGTTATGTTTTCAAGGTTTGTTGGATATTCTTCTTTTCTCCCAAGCCTTCCCAAATTAGCCTATTTTATTTCTACAGTTTATAATTCTTGTTTTTTAATGTCTTGATACTGTTTTTATGATCTGCATTATGTTTTATATTCTATTTCTACTTTGTATGCTGGTTTACTGTTTAGTTGTGCTGTATGAATTCTTGGATAAACAAATAAATAATGGGGATATTTAATAATATTGACCTGCATTACAAAGTTGTTATAACGATTATTGAGATAACGTGTGGGAAGAAAGTGCTTTTCATTACATTTCTATTTCAGTTTTCATCCGATAAGCTGAAGGTGGCATACACGGTTGTTATTATTAATTATTATTTATTTATATATTTGACCACCTTCCATATACATGTCTCAAGGAGATGTACAAGATATAATCAAAATGGCTTTTAAAAACCAGTTTAAAACAACACAGAAAACAGCAGATAATTTTGAAAACAAAACAAAGTAGACACCCATTGTAGAGACCCACTGATCAAGCTGGAAAAGTCTGGAGGAACAGTAATGCCTTCATTTGTTTCCAGAAAGTGGAAATAGTGGGTGCCTGTTGTATCTCAAGAGGAATGCTGTTCCGTACAACTGGGGCAGCCATACTGACAGTCCTGCTCCAAGTTACAGTGGAGTGGGCGTTGGAAATCTTTGGAACTTGCTTGAGAAGCTCTCCCACAGACTGCAGTGACCTTCTGGGTACATAAGGGTTAAGGTGGTCTCTCAAGGAATCTTGATGGTTTTCTCCTCCCACAACATTACAACAACCTTGTGAGGTGGGTTTGGCTGAGAGAAAGAGACAGACCCAAGATCACCCAGTAAGCCTGATGTCTGAGTAGGAATTTGAAGCTGTGTCCCCCTACTAACCTGAGACTACCCACTGCACACTGGCTTTTCAATTTCATATAATGTTGTTGTGGCTGCTGCTGCTGCTGTTACCTGTCACATAAGACAATTTGCAATCATACAATGAAAATAACTAAAAACAGGTTTTAAAACAATACAAAAAGCCTTAAAGATAAGTTTAAAAACAAACACCCAAGGCAGAAATCTTTTTTTAAAAAGTCTTTAGTTATTTCTGGGAACTACAGATAGTGGGCCCCTGTCATATCTCAACAGGGATGCTGTTCCACAAAACAGGGACAGTCACACTGAAGCCCCCACTCCAAGTTGCTGTGGAATGGGTTTCTGATGTTTTAAGGACTTCAAGGGAAACTCTCCTGCAGAACACAGTGGCCTACTGTAAGAGGTAAGAGGGTCTCTCAAGTCATAGAATCATAGAATACTACAGTTGGAAGGGGCCTATAAGGCTATCAGATCCAACCCCCTGGTCAATGCAGGAATCCAACTTAAAGCATACCCGACAGATGGCTGTCCAGCTGCCTCTTGAATGCCTCCAGTGTCAGAGAGCCCACCACCTCCCTAGGTAATTGTTTCCATTGTTGTACCACTCTAACAATTAGGAGTTTTTTCCTGATGTTCAGTTGAAATTTGACTTCTTGTAACTTGAGCCTGTTATTCTGTGTCTTGTATATGTTAGTATGAAAAGTTTGAATGTCGCCTGGTGTATGAAACTACTCATTTGCATTTCTGTAGTCTGACTTGTAAATATGCCAGTAAATATGCCACTTTCCAATCTGAATTTCCCCTGTGCGCCCCATTTCTGGTTTCCAGTCCAGAAAACACCCAGTTGTCAATATAACACTAATTGCATTTCCCATTGCTGAAAACATTCAAGCCAGGCACTGACTATTTTTGTTTTGCTTTGATTTTTTGCCTACCTCTAAGTCATTGCAACTACGCCATCCCTTTACACAGCTGATGAATCAGGCCCATTATACTGAAAAAGAGCTCAATAAAGCAAATGAAAATTACATAGGAAGAAGCACAAAGATCACACATAACAGAATTATACAGAAATAGAGAGAGGGAAAGGGAGAAGAAAAGAAAATGGACTGTGAAGCCCCAGGAGCCTGAGCAAGGCTTTGAATTTTAAAAGGTTTTTAAAAAGGAAACACGATGGTTATTTCACACATAATAATAGCCGGCTACTCTGTCATTAGTGCAATAGGGAAGTATTGTACAGTCACTTGAGGAAAACATTGACTTAGGACCTAAGAGCCCATTGACACACAGAGACCAAATAATATGGTCCTGATTTCCTGGGACACTTTCCCTTTTTAGACTAAGGCAGGGATGGGGAATCTGTGGCCCTCCAGGTGTTGTTGGACAATAACTAGGGATGGAAAGATGGGCCAATTTCGATTCTCTCTGTTTTTCATTCGTCCAGTCTTCAATTCAGTTCTCCGCATTTCTGCAGGAAATTGCATTTTTTTAAAAAAAATCCTCATGAAAATTCATTAGCATTTTAGTGTGAATTTCACCTTATAAATACATTTTCGTATGCAGTTTTTTTATGAATGCACACCTTTTTGAAAGCAGTTTTCCACAATAGCGTGCATTTTTGATGTTATTTTCACAAATATGTTCATGTTTATCCACACTTTCACCTAATATATAACAGACCTTTAGCGTGGCAGCACCTGTTCTGTGGCCTGCCCTTAAATATTAGACTGGCGCCATCTCTGTTATCTTTTCGGTGTCTATTGAAGACTTTCCTCTTTCAACAAGCCTTTTAAGTTGAGACATTATCCCAGTCTGCTTCTGTGTTGGAATTGCTTTTTAATATGCTTTTAAACTTTTTTTTTAACAATATGTTTTTTAATCTTTTTTTAAAAAAAATCTTCAAACTTTTTAAAAAAATGTTTTTAAAGTTGTTTTGTTTTAATGTATGTTAATGTCTGTTTTTATGATGTTTTAAAGTGTTTTTAGTGCTTTTGTTTGCCGCCCTGGGCTCCTGCTGGGAGGAAGTGTGGGATATAAATCAATCAATCAATTAATTAAAAATATATGGGGTTGGTTGGAGAACTGCATTGCAAATCTGGATAAGTGCACATTTCAAAGGATGGCTGTGTTTCAGTTCTTTTTTTTTAAAAAACATGACATTTTCATTATGCATTTTAAGTATATGAAATTAAACTAGCATAAAGACAATGTACAAAATACAAAAAAATTACAGAAAATCCAAAACAAAACCTGCCTCCAGGCAGGACACGCTCAAAGTATACCCTATTTAATATTGTTTCATGACAAGAATAACAGTTCTCATATTGTTTCAGAAAGTGCCAATTTGATAGATTCACCTTTAAATGCAACTGCAATGAATTTCACCCCCGTCATCCCTGCCCGCTAGACATGCTGGCTAGGACCGATCGGAGCTGGAGTCCAAGAGCATCTGGAAGGTCACTAGGTCTCCATCCCTGGACTTTGCTCTGTGTTGCTTATGTTCAACCATAAATCCATTCTGTCCCTTTTACACATAAATCTGCAAATTTAAATACATTTTTTTAAAAAAGCCTTGCAAAATACACATTTTAAAATGAATTTTGCTACTTTTTTTGACCTGAGAACTGCATCAGAGCATTTGGTAAGTGAAAAATCTATATAGATCTGTAAGATCACTTAGATCAGCGGTTCCCAAACTTTTTTTCTCACAGACCAACTGCTGATGGTCTTGATGGACCAGTCAATGATTTTTCTGTCTGTCTTAGCAAATGTAATGCGCTGTGCTAGATGCTGTATGATTTTAATTATATTTCATGCAATTCAAATTATAATACAGTAAAATACAATACTAGAAATAAAATGAGCAATACCAATACAATTAAAAATCAGTACGATTATTTAATGTGGACATGAAACTTGAGGACCATGGATCCCAGTTTGGGAACCACTGATTTAGATCACCTGGGGAGTTATTATTCATAGCACTGGACCCTACAGAATATCATAGGGCAGTGACCCAAAAACAGACTTTTTTTGCTGTTGCCCCTGTACCATGGGATGCCCTTCACTCTGCCATAGATGAAACAGCAACCATTGGTGGCTTCAGATGTATGGTAAATATTTAACTTTTTGTCCAGGCTTCAAATGTCCCATAATGTTGGGCCCTGTTTTACATGTTTGAATCTGCTGAATTTCTGCCTTATTTGCTTTTATATGTTTTTATATTACTGTTGTTTTCAGTCTGAGTTTTTGTTTAAAGGTTTTAATAATATATTCATTTTTTAGACTGCACAGCACTAAGAGATTTTTGAACGATTAAGAGGTATATCAGTGCTTTAAATAAATAAACCCAACGGATAACTAAGGGCATATTCACACCACACATTTATTTAATTATTATTCCACTTTCAAAAGTCATGGCTTCCCCCAAAGAATCCTGGTAACTGTAGTTTGTGAAGGATGCTGAGAGTTGTTAGGAGGTCCCTATTCCCTTCACAGAGCTACAATCATCAGAGTGGTTTAAAATAAACCCCTATTCCCAGAGAACTCTGGGAATTGTAGCTCTATGAGGGGATATGGGGTCTCCTAACAATTCTCAATACTCCTTAACAACTATACTTCCCAGGATTCTTTGGGGGAAGCCAGGGCTGTTTAAAGTGATATAATAGTAGGCATGGAAAGATCTGTCAATTTCAGTTCTCTCAGTTTCTCATTTTTCCAAAATGGTAAATTCAGTTCTCTACATTTCTGCAGAGATCTGCGAATCCTCATGAAAATTCTCCACCATTTTAGTGAGAAATAAACACATTTTTGTAGGTAGTTTTGATAAAGGTATGCAGTTTTGCAAGCCATTTCTCATTACATCATGCCTTTCTGCAGGTTATTTTCACTCATGTATTCATTTTGATGCACACTTTCCCCTAATATATGCATTTTTTATAAATATTGTTTCGTTGGCGAACTGCATCCCAAAATTCTAACAAATGAGAATTTCGAGGGACAGCTGTGTTTCGGTTCTCATATAGTTTTGGAAATTACAAATTTGACAAATTCTGATTGAAATGCGAACTGAATCGAAATTCTCACCCATCCCTATATAATAGTAGAATAAATGCATGGTGTGAAAGTGGTCCAAGTTCTGATCCACATGTTAGTTTGAAAGCCCTGTCATGCCATTTGAAGAAAAACATCTGCCTTCCTACACAATGAAAACCAGCGTGTCAGGGAAGCAGCTAGATTAGGACCCTTCCCTGATAAATTGCTAAAGAGGAAGTATTTAGACATGCCATTCTCTACCTGTTATCTGAAATATGGATTAAGACAGACCTGCACAATTTGCCGCCCATCATTCGAAACACAGCCATCAGCATGTTTCATAGCCCACCAATAGCTCAAGCAGCTGCCTGGTTTTTGCTGCCTGCCTGAAGGCTACATAAACAGGATAGTTGTCAAGCACTTGGTACTGGCAGACTACAATACATTTGCCAGTGAGCTGTGTTAAGATTTGTGGGTTGCAAGTGGAGAATTAGTATTGTGCTGAACTTTTCTCCTACTTCCCCCCCCAACATTCTCCAGCAATTAATGAGAAAATAAATAGCAAACAAAAATTAACAAAGGGCAGATAAACATTTCAGTGAAATTCTGATGGGTAGGGTACAGAGTGTCTGTTGCACTTACCTAACTTTCAAGGTGGCCAAAAGGTGTTTGTACCTTCTTCTTTCATTCTACACACCATCTGTCCAATGATCTGCACTCTGCAGTCTTCTTGGGTGTCTGCATTTCCTGAAAATGAAAGCTGTCATTCACATCTGGGATTTCCTAAAACCACAGGAAGGTGGGGAGGCTGCTTACTGTGTGGCTCACAAGTGATCACCTTTATTTTTTTTTAAGTGAAATATTTTTACTTTTAAAAAAAGTTAGTACAAAACGTTTTTGTGGTTTTTGGTGTGTGTGTGTGTGTGTTTTAGGAAAGAGCTAACAGGAAGGACTTTATTTTGAGTAGATTATAAAGTGTCAGTCTGTAAGCACCTTGAAAACAATACAGTGATTGCTAGAAGCCAACATGGATTTATCAAGAACAAATCATTCCAGATTAATTTTATCTCATTTTTTGATTGGGTAACCTCCCTGGTAGATTATGGGAATGCAGTGGACATAATATAGTTGACTTCAGCAAAGCTTTTGACAAAGTGCCCCATTATATTCTGCTTAGCAAGGTAGCTAAATGTGAGCTGGATGTAACTACTATTAGGTGGATCCACAGTTGACTACAGAATCTTACTCAAAAGGTGCTTATCAATAGTTCCTTCTCAAACTGGGGGGAGTAACAAGTGGGGTATTGCAGGGCTCGGTCCTGGGCCCAGAGCTCTCCAACATTTTTTATTAATGAGTTGGATGAGAAGGTGCAGGGAATGCTTATCAAATTGGCAGATGATACAAAATTGGGAGGGATAGCTAATACCTTGGAAGACAGAAACAAAATTCAATGCGATCTTCATAGGCTGGAGTATTGGGCTTCAGAGGAGGGCGACAAAGATGATCAGGGGACTGGAACCAAAGCCCTATGAGGAGAGACCAAAAGAACTGAACATGTTTAGCCTTGAGAAGACTGTGGGGTGATATGATAGCACTCTTCAAATCCTTGAAAGGTTGTCACACAGAAGAGGGCCAGGATCTCAGTCCCTTTTCTCATAGAGCTACATTGGGTACACCCAAATGTGTTGCTAATGCTTCCCTCAGTTTGGAAACTGGACTCAATTCATTAAGCATCTTAGCATGGACATATTCTATTCATTCTTGACTTAGAATCTGTTCTTCCCTTTCTTCAGTGTCTCTGGTTTATCAGGTACTAACTTGATTCTTTATGTCTACTTGGAAAAGAGAGCTAATTGGTAAATTGAGTGCTATTGATTTGTTTCTTTCTCATCTCTTGTCCTTGGACACAATGCAAGCTAAATCCATTGTTAAATAGAAAATAAAATACGAATAACCAAGAGCTACATGCCTTAGCAAATGGGCCTTGTTCACCACGCTCACTGGGCCTGACTTGGTCTGCCTCTAATCAATGTATGCCATACTTACACTTTTTAACAATACCTAAGTATAGAAGAGCAGCTGGCATGTTTTCACATTATACCCTCAAAGATGTGAGAATTCAGATTTCTAAAGTTCCTATTAAGGATAGGTGCTGCCCCTGTAATCAACTGGAATCTAAAACAGTTTCCCAGGGCCAGTTCTAAAGGGCGGCCAGGTGAGGCCCCTCTGCTCGCCGGACAAGAGCTTCCAAGCCGCCCACCATCCCCCCGGTTCACCTACCTTTCTCTCTGCTGTTTTTTGCGGTTTGCCATCAATCAAGATTGTGGCCGAGGTTTCCCTAAGGGGCTGAAGCCTCTGCCGCCATCTTGGTTGATGGCATGCAAGCGTGCTACACGCGTGCATTGCTGCCATCAACGAAGATGGTGGCAGAGCTTCAGCCCCTTAGGGAAACCTCTGCCGCCATCTTGATTGATGGTAAACCTGCGTGCACAGTGCGCGCAGCCGCAAAAAACAGCGGAGAGAAAGGTAGGTGAAGCGGGGGATGGCGGGCAGCTCAGAAGCTCCTGTCTGCTGAGCCGCGGCTGCTTCCACAGATCGCGGAAGGGGAGCGGAGGGGCCCAGGGCAGGCTGGTGTCCGAGGGCCCTGGCATGCCTGGGGTGGGCCCTGCAGTTTCCCATATGTTTTTTTACTGTAGATTTTATCAAGGGGTCAGAGAATGTATAATCTACCCCTTATGAGGCAGTTTCCTGGTCGATCCTTAGCGACTCTTCTGATATTTTCCATAAATGATCCAATAAATTCATTGCTGAACAGGAAGCATTATTTCTGAATGTAGTAATATCTCTTAGACATTCAATGATTGTTAGCTCTCAAATCTTCACCTTTGGTCTTTTGATTTTATGATTATGTATTTATCCAGTTGTGTATTTTTTAATGGTTGGTTGACTGCAACAAAATGTTGCTGCTGCTGCAGTAACTATCTGGCCAGCTGAACTTGTGCTAGAGGGCCTACTGTGTAACAAACACACACACAAGGTGTAGCGAATAGCCCTAGCCATACATACAGCAACATGTGCATGGGATAGCAGGACCACACCTCCCATCCCTCACTGCCCAAACAAGATAGAATAGATCTTTCGAAAGAGCAGGGAAAAAACCCCTAAACCATACAAACAAAGGCATGTTGTGTTGCTGTGCTTTGATAAATTTGGCAGCCAGCTGTGCTTTTTCCATCCCTGTTTTCACTTCCCACTTGGAAGAAGCCATTTTGCTCTTTGCAAAAGCACTGGTAAGTGAAAGGTCATTGTCCCCCACGTCCAAATAATTTACCCAAGAAAATGGCACTGCAAGCCTTGACATTTGTAAATCATATGATATGCTTGAGAAAACCTGAGATCGTTGGTCCCCCTAGGACCCTGCATTAGTGATTCTGCCTGGAAACAGCTCTCCCAAGGCTCAAACAGAGGTCCCCTGAGCCTTGCTACTTGAGACCCATTTAAGTGGGGAGACCAGAGGCTGAGCCTGGCATCTTCTCGTTGCATGTGCTCAACCATTATGCTGTGGCCTCATACCAAGCACTACCTTATTGATCCAGGTATAGCACTAAGAATTCATATTCCAGATAATGATTTTCCTCCCTCTTGCATCCATTTTAAGAAAGTCTGAAATCAATGATTACTTTTCTAACTCTTCCACCTCTTGCTCATGTTTACAATGCATTGGGAATACCAACTTCAATCAAATTGTCTACCTTGTCTGAACAATTTAGTAGCGATACTGTTGGTTTGGATGTTTTATATAGGACAGAGATGGGGACATTTGGTGCTCCAGATGCTAGTGAACTACATCTTCCATCATCCCCAACCATTGACCATGCTGGCTGGGGCTGATAGGAGTTGGAGCCCTAAAACATCTGGAGGGTCACAGATTCCCCATCCCCAATATAGTATGTCCACACAAACCCTTTCATACGTTGAACGTCCACATGGGGTGGTTGTGGGGTTGCGCTATTTAGCACACTAGCCATGTCCCCTGCCAACTGCATGCTCATCAGGTGTATGATGGCATCCTACATGTTTTACACATGTGGAATCAGCTTGATTTGGCCCAGGATTTCCCTTCTTGTGGAGAAGCCCAATATGCGTACATAGTTTGAGCATAGGGTGCTTTCACTTAGATGAGGAATGTGCAGCTACAAGCCAGAAGCATGGCTAACACATGCATCATCTGGGCACGGATAGTCAGCATGGCCCTGAGACCCCCTCAAAATGTTTTTAACCTGTAGGGGCATTCAAGGAACACCCCTGTATCTAAGGCCATGTTCTCAGAGACCTTCACACACTGAAGATACCCATTTTAAAAATTGCTTCAGTGCTTATTCAAGAGCTTAGGTCTGTCATAGATGTCTGTTGCAGAGGTCCCGTGGCATATCGCTAACTGCAGAAATGGAAGGCCTAAGATTAAGGTAAAGGTGTCCCTGCACTTATAGTGCAAGTCATTTCTGACTTTCAGGGTGACGTCTTGTGACGTTTACTAGGCAGACCGTATATATGGGGTGAGATTGCCAGTTCCTTCCCCGGCCTTTCTTTACCCCTCAGCATATGCCGGGTACTCATTCTACCGACCACGGATGGATGGAAGGCTGAGTGGACCTTGACCCCTTTTACCGGAGATTCGACTTCCTCCTTCCGTTGGAATCGAACTCTGGCCGTGAGCAGAGCTTTGGCTGCATTACCGCCACTTACCACTCTGCACCACGGAGGGCCTACCTTCTCCCAAATGTGCTCTCACCACATCCTCTGAGCTCACTGGAGGAGGCTCTCGGTCAGTGGTAGAGCATCTGCCTTGCATGAAGAAGGCGCCAGGTTCAATCCGCCGGGACCTTGACTCCAACATTGTTGCAGTTGAACCCAATGAGGTGTCCGGAGCATAGTCCTGTCCTGTTTTATTGGATGAATTTCAGTTGGTACAGCTCGAGGATGTGGACAAGGTGCTTGGACAGGTGTGGGCAACCACTTCTGCTCTGGATCCTTGCCCCTCGTGGCTAATAAAAGCTAGCAGAAATGGAACAGCCGGCTGGGCCAAGGAGGTGATTAATGCCTCTTTACGAGAGGGAGTGGTCCCACTCTGCCTAAAGCAGGCGGTGGTGAGACCGCTCCTAAAAAAACCCTCCTTGGACCCTGATAATCTTGACAACTATAGACCGGTAGCAAATGTTCCTTTTCTGGGCAAGGTCCTAGAGCGCGTGGTCGCTCGCCAGCTCCAGGCTCTCTTGGATGAAACTGATTATCTGGATCCATTTCAATCGGGCTTTCGGCCGGGGTTTGGTACAGAAATGGCCTTGGTCGCCCTGTATGATGACCTCTGTCGGGAGAGGGACAGAGGGAGTGTAACTCTGCTGGTTCTCCTTGATCTCTCAGCGGCTTTTGATACCATCGACCATGGTATCCTTCTTGGGCGACTTGCGGATTTAGGAGTTGGAGGCACTGCTTGGCAGTGGCTGTGCTCCTACCTCAAGAACCGTCTCCAGAAGGTGGTGCTTGGGGAGCATTACTCGAGGCCCTGGATACTCCAATATGGGGTCCCGCAGGGCTCAGTTCTGTCTCCCATGCTCTTTAATATCTATATGAAGCCTCTGGGTGAGGTCATTAGGAGTTTTGGAGTGCGTTTTCAGCAATGTGCTGATGATATGCAGCTCTATTTCTCCTTTTCATCTTCTTCAGGTGAGGCTGTTAATGTACTAAACCGCTGCCTGGTCGCGATAATGGACTGGATGAGAGCTAATAAACTGAAACTCAATCCTGACAAGACTGAGATGCTGCTGGTAGGGGGGCCCTCTGCCCAGATGGTTGATGTCCGACCTACCCTAGATGGGGTTACACTCCCCCTAAAGGAGTAGGTCCGTAGTTTGGGGGTCTTATTAGATCCGCTCCTGTCTCTGGAGGCTCAGGTAGCCTCGGTGGCACGGAATGCGTTCTACCAGCTTCGGCTGGTAGCCCAACTACGACCCTATCTGGACAGGAAGAACCTTGCCTCAGTTATCCATGCTCTGGTAACCTCTAGATTGGACTACTGTAATGCACTCTACGTAGGGTTACCTTTGAAGACGGTTCGGAAACTTCAGCTGGTGCAGAATGCTGCGGCCAGAGTTCTTACCCGGACTAAAAGATCTGATCATATAATACCTGTCCTGGCCCAACTGCACTGGCTACCAATACATTTCCGGGCCAGATTCAAAGTGTTGGTTCTTACCTATAAAGCCCTTAACGGCACCGGACCGCAATACCTGATGGAACGCCTCTGTCAGCTCTACACTGCATGAGCAGTGTCGGGGGGGCTGGAAATTCCTGGGTCTTTGGCAGGGAAGGAAAGTCCTTAGCCAGCAGTCGGGTTGTAAATCTGCCAGGCCTATCCGAAGCGTACTTGCCGAGTCAGAAGTCCAGAAGCGAGGTCAGTGGAGGTCCGGGATCAATTGCCAAGGAGGTCAGTCAAAGAGATGCTGCAGGGAAACTAGGTCTACACAAAGCCACGCCTGACGTTGCAGTCAGCAACAAGCTGCAGCCAAGGTGTGCCTTATAAAGAGCAGGATGGACAGCAGGTGTGAGCCCTCAGCGTTTGGGCCTTAAGGAGACAGGCCTGCCTCTCTTCTGCCTGACCTTCTGCTGTCTATGTTCTGCAGGTGAGGGGGGAGTATCCTGTTCACTGTCTGTGTCTGGCTGCAGGGCCTCTGCTGTCCTTGGGGTGCTCTGCAGCTGAGGGGCAGAAGGAGCTGGATTCTCAGGAGGCTCCTCCGTGTCTCCTGCTGCTCCTGGGTCTGCTGCTGTTACTCCCGAGTCGTCCTCATCTGAGGAGTCCTCTGACGGGGCCATGACACTATCCCCCGCCCCACGACCAACCCTCCGCCTCCCGCCGGGGCCCGGCTTATCCGGGTAGCGCTGGTGGAAGCGCCGGACCAGACGAGGGGCATGCACCTGCGCCGCATCTTCCCATGAGCGTTCCTCAGGGCCGTACCCCTGCCAGTCTATGAGGTACTGGAGGCGGCCCCGATGCCTCCGGGAGTCCAGGATCTGCGCCACTTTGAATTCCTCTTCCCCGTTGACTTGTATCGGTGGTGGGGGCCGTGGTTGACTATCCAAGGGGTGAGGCGGGAGAGCGGGAGTCAGCTGTGATCTATGGAAGACAGGGTGAATGCGGAAGGAGGCAGGGAGCTGGAGCCGGAAAGCCACTGGGTTAATGTGCTGGGTAATCCGGAAGGGACCTGCATTCCGAGCCTCCAGCTTGTGAGACGGCCGTTGCGAACGCAGGAATTTGGTTGAGAGCCATACCTGGTCGCCTACCTTCAGCGGCGGGCCTGGTTGGCGGTGGCGATCTGCAAAGCGCTTATACGTGTCCTTGGCCTGCTCCAGCTGCTCCTTCAGGACTGCCTGCAGGGCTTGCAACTCCTCCAGCATGACATCCGCAGCGGGGACCGGCGACGGGGGTCGCACTGAGGGGAAGGATCGGGGGTGGTAGCCGTAAGAGGCAAAGAACGGGGTCTGGCGCGTGCAGGCATGCACGGAGTTATTATACGCGAACTCCGCCAGCGGTGACAGATCCACCCAATTGTCCTGTTGGAAGCAGGTGTAACACCGCAGGTATTGTTCGACGGTGGCGTTGGTACGTTCTGTTTGTCCATCTGATTGAGGGTGGTGGGCGGAGGACAAGTGGATCTGGATGTGCAGGGCCCAAAACAGGGCCTGCCAGAACCGGGCGGTGAACTGGGCTCCTCGGTCAGAGATCAGGTGGTCGGGGAGGCCGTGTAACCGGAAAACCTGGGTCAAGAACAGTTGCGCAGTTTCTGGGGCAGAGGGTAGGCCGGCACAGGGGAGGAAATGGGCCATCTTGGTGAACAGGTGTACGACTACGAGGATGGTGGTCATTCCCCGGAAGGCCGGTAAGTCCATGATAAAATCCAGGGAGACCGAGCGCCAGGGCCCGGGGGGGGTAGGCAGTGGGAGCAGGAGCCCCGGGGGCTTGCCGGGGTGGCTCTTGGCTCGCTGGCAGGTATCACAGGCCGCTACATAGTCCTTGACGTCTGCTTGGACCCGGGGCCACCAGAAATCCCGTAGGACCAGGTGGAGGGTTTTATATGTTCCAAAATGCCCTGCTGGCTGGCTGTCATGGCAGAGGTGGAGCACCTCTCCCCGCAGAGCTCCTGGGGGAACGTACAACCGGTTCCAGTGATACAATAATAAATAATAATAATAAATTTAATTTCTTCGTTGCCTATCTGGCCAATGGCCACTCTAGGCGACTTACAAAATTATTAAAATACAATTAATAAAATACAGTAATACAATAAAAACAATAGATCTACAACAACAATATTAAAACTGGGTAGGAGGCATTACAATTATATCGATTAGCCCTCCCCGGATACCCCGAAGGCCTGCTGAAAAAGCCAGGTCTTTAAGGCTTTCCGAAATACATTTAGGGAAGAGACATGCCAGAGATCTTGTGGGAGGGAGTTCCAAAGAGGGGGGGCCGCCACTGAGAATGCCCTCTCAAGAGGCCCTGCTGCAAGGAAAAGGGGCTGTCCCGGGCGGGCATCCCTGACTGGAGCTCTCGCTGCTGGGCCAGGGCGTAGGGGTCCTTTTGCTGCTGTTCCTGCACCCGGTCCAGGAGGGGTTGTGGCTGGTGGGTAGCGGCGAAGTTCTCTGGGCGAAGAATTGGGCAAAGGGGGCGATCGACCTGCTCGGCTCGGTATTCTGGCTTGCGAGAGAGCGCGTCTGCTAGGGTGTTTCGGCGGCCAGGGAGGTAGGTGACCGTGAACTGGAACCGGGAGAAAAACAGGGACCACCGGATCTGGCGTTGGTTCAGCCGTCGGGCGCTTTGCAGGTGCTCCAGGTTTCGGTGGTCTGTTCGTACCTGGACCGGATGGCGTGCCCCTTCCAGGAGATGACGCCAGGTCTCGAAGGCTACTTTGATGGCCAGTAACTCCTTCTCCCAAATGGTGTAGTTCTGTTCCGAAGCGTTGAGTTTCCGGGAGCAGAACGCACAGGGGAGCAGGGACTGCTTGCTCCCCACCGGCTGAAGTAGGACCGCTGCCACTGCCTTATCTGATGCATCGGCCTCCACTATGTAAGGTCGGGTAGGGTCGGGTTGCTGGAGGATGGGTTCAGATGTAAAGGCGTGTTGGAGGCGCCGGAAGGCCTGTTGAGCGGCCTCGGTCCAAACAAACTTCTCTTTGCCTCGAAGCAGGTCTGATATGGGCGTGGTGAGTTCAGAGAAGTGGGAGATGAACCAGCGGTAATAGTTGGCGAAGCCCAAGAAGCGCTGCACATCTTTGGGGCTTCGCGGAGCGGCCCAGTGGAGGATGGTCTCAATTTTGGCGGGGTCCATCTGGATACCCGAGGGCGAGATCCGATGGCCTAGGAAATCCACGGTCGTGAGGTCAAAGGCGCATTTTTCGAGCTTGGCGAAGAGGCGGTGCTCCCGCAGGCGCTGCAGCACCGCTCAAATGTGCTCCTTATGTTCCGAGGGGTTCCATGAGTAGATCAGGATGTCATCCAAGTAGATCACCAGGAAGCGGTCTAGGAGGTCCCGGAAGATGTCGTTCATGAAGTGCTGGAAGACGGCAGGCGCTTGCACAAGCCAAACAGCATCACGGTGTACTCAAAGTGCCCATAACGGGTGCGGAAGGCCGTCTTCCACTCATCGCCCTCCCGCATACGCACCAGGTTGTAGGCCCCTCTCAGGTCGAGTTTGGTGAAAATGCGAGCGCCCCGCAGCCGCTCTAACAGTTCTGGGATCGGGGCAGAGGGTAGCGATTCCGAACTGTAATCTGGTTGAGGGCGCGGTAGTCATTGCACAGCCGGAGTTCCCCACATTTCTTTTTGACAAAGAGGACAGGGGCGGCTGCAGGGGACGTAGAAGGGCTAATGAACCCTCGGCGCAGGTTCTTGTCGAGGAACTCTCTGAGGGCTGCCAGTTCGGGTTCTGACAGGGAATAAAGCCGGCCCACGGGAATCTTGGCTCCGGGGAGCAGATCAATGGGACAGTCGTAAGGACGATGGGGCGGCAACTGGTCTGCCTCTTGCTTCCCAAACACATCCGCGAACTCCCGGTACTGCTCCGGTAAGGCCTCGGGCATGGAGCTTGCCTCCTGGGTCATCAGGATGCGCTCCTTCGGCCTCCAACAGTTGGCTTGGCAATGGGGGGATCCGAGGGTCAGTCAGCCCGTGGACCACTGGATGATGGGGTCATGCCGCTGGAGCCACGCCAGGCCCAGCACGACTGGGAAGTGGGGTGCGGCAGCCAGGTAGAACTGGAGGCTTTCCTTGTGCTCCCCCAGGGCCATGTCGAGCGGCACTGTCTCCTGTACTACAGGGCCCGAGGCGAGAAGCTGGCCATCAATAGTCTCCACCAGGAGGGGGCGGTGAATGGGTTGACTAGGAACCCGGTGGAGCTTGGCAAAGGACACGTCCATAAACTTGCTGGTGGATCCTGAGTCCAGCATGGTGGGTACTTGTAGGGTCCCCCTTCCGGGGACTGTCAGTGCGATCAACACGGTCAGATGCTTGGCTGGTGAGGAACTGAGGTTGCGGGCCCCTTGAACCATGAGGTTGCCCCGGCTCAGGGGCCTGTGAAGGCTGGGGCATGGGCATTTCCCGAGGCAGGGGCTGTGGGTCGTTTCGCGGAACACTGGGCTGCAAAATGCCCCGGGGCCCCGCAATACAGGCAGAGGCCCTGTTGCCGGCGTCGCAGCTTTTCGGCCACAGAGAGACGTGGCCGAGCCCCTCCCAGCTGCATCGGTTCTGCCGGGGGTGTAGGGTCCTTGCCGACAGGCTCCAAGGGCCCAGCCACCGGGGCTGATGCTCTGTAGACTGGCCGGGGTCGGTTGGCAGCACACCTGCTTTCCAGCCTCCCGTCAATCTGGAGACACAGGCGTATGAGGGCTTGCAGGGTTCCAGGGCGCTCCACCCTAGCTAGCTCATCCAGGAGCTCATCCGACAGCCCCTCCTGAAACTGGTCCATGAGAGCGGCTTCTTTCCAGCCCAGGGTTTGTTGCAATAGACAAAAGTCTGTTACATATTCCCCCAAGGGGCATCGGCCTTGCCGCAGCCTGCGTATCTGGCGGTTGGCTGTGGCAGATTGGACTGGGTCCTCGAACATAGCCTTCAGTTCTCTGGTGAAGGCAGCTAGGTCGTTGAGCACGGGGCTCCGCTCGAGGAGCAGGGGCGTGGCCCATCTAGCTGCCACCCCGGTGCAGAGGTTAATCAAGAATCCCCCCCGGGTCTTATCATCTGGGAAGGCCTCCGGGCGTAACTCCATGAAGAGCTGGGCCTGGGCCAAGAAGGCTGAGAGCTGGTCGGAAGCCCCAGTAAATTTCTCTGGGAGAGTCACACGGCACTTGGCTCTCCCTGTAGGGAGAGGGGGTGGGGCTGCTGCTAGCTGGGTTTGCAAGCCTTGGACGGCCAACAGCAGCTGGTCTACTTGTGAGCGCAGGAGCAAGTTTTCCTGCTGGAGTTGCTCCATGGTAAGCACTTCCCCCACTCCTTTGTTGCCTGCTTTGTTTGGGCTGACTGCAAACTGTCAGCTCTACACTGCATCAGCAGTGTCGGGGGGGCTGGGAATTCCTGGGTCTTTGGCAGGGAAGGAAAGTCCTTAGCCAGCAGTCGGGTTGTAAATCTGCCAGGCCTATCCGAAGCATACTTGCCGAGTCAGAAGTCCAGAAGCGAGGTCAGTGGAGGTCCGGGATCAATTGCCAAGGAGGTCAGTCAAAGAGATGCTGCAGGGAAACTAGGTCTACACAAAGCCACGTCTAACGTTGCAGTCAGCAACAAGCTGCAGCCAAGGTGTGCCTTATAAAGAGCAAGAGGGACAGCAGGTGTGAGCCCTCAGCGTTTGGGCCTTAAGGAGACAGGCCTGCCTCTCTTCTGCCTGACCTTCTGCTGTCTACGTTCTGCAGGTGAGGGGGGAGTATCCTGTTCACTGTCTGTGTCTGGCTGCAGGGCCTCTGCTGTCCCTGGGGTGCTCTGCAGCTGAGGGGCAGAAGGAGCTGGATTCTCAGGAGGCTCCTCCGTGTCTCCTGCTGCTCCTGGGTCTGCTGCTGTTACTCCCGAGTTGTCCTCATCTGAGTTCTCTGACGGGGCCATGACAGCCTCTCCCACTATGAATCTACCCGTTCGCTGCGCTCGACATCGAAGGCCCTTCTCCGGGTCCCAACTCACAAGGAGGCCCGGAGAGTAATAATGAGATCTAGGGCCTTCTCAGTGGTTGCCCCCAAATTATGGAATGCCCTGCCTGACGAGATACGCCTGGCGCCTTCTTTGATATCTTTTCGGCGCCAGGTAAAGACCTACCTCTTTGCCCAGGCATTTTAATTTTAATTTAATTTTAGTTTTAATTTTAATTCTATGGTTAATTAATTGTAATCTCTATTAATTTTGTCTTAATCTGTTTTTAACGTGTTTTTATACCTATATGTTGTAATCCACATTCGCTGGTTTTTAAATGTGGTTTTATTCTGTTGTACACCGCCCTGAGAGCTTGTTGCTAAAGGGCGGTTTAAAAGTGCAATAAATAAATAAATAAATAAATAAATAAATAATCCCCAGCATCTCCAGGTAGGGCTGGGAGAAACTCCTTCCTGAAACTCTGGCAAGCTGCTGCCGGTCAGTGTAGATAATACTGAGATAGAGGGACCAATGTTCTGACTCAGTATAAGGCAGCTTCCTATGTGGGCAAAGCAACACATGTTGCTCGAGGCTTGGTGGATAGCTATAAAGTACAAGATGTTCTCCATGAGGCCAATTTCATGTGCAGTTTTCCAGAGGCTGGTTAAGATTCTTGTTCTTCAGTCAGGCCTTTGTGGTATAAAATAGTTGCTGGTGTTTTATAGTCTGGGTGTTCCTCGATGTCTTATTTGCCCCTCAGCTTTCCCTGCTTTTATTTTATAAGAGTACATAGGAACAGAAGAACCCGGCTAGATCAGACAAAGAGTTCACTTAGTCCAACATCCTTTTTAAGCAGTGGTGAGCCACATACTTCTGGAAGCCCACAAACAGGATATGAAGGAAATAGCCCTCCCACATTATTTAACCCAAGAAATGTGTTAGCACCTAAGTGGCTTGGGACCCAAGTACCTAAAAGCACATATAAACAATCTCGGGAGTTGGAGTCCAGCAATATCTCAGAAGACACCATGCCAGCTACCCTTGCATTCACATTTCCCTGTTGGGAGAGCAAAGATAGATAGAGAAATAGCTTAGGTTGGGTGTTCCAGGCTTGAAACCTACAGCCCAGGGTGGAGCCCCATATATAAAGAAAGTCAGCATTCCTCTTCTGGCATTTTACAGCTCAATCTTAGCCTGGTCTGCTTAGAATTCAGTGGGGCTTACTTCCAAGTAAGTGGGTTTAAGATTGCAGCCTTAGGCTGCAATCCAATACACACTTACCTGGGAGTAACTTCCATTGAACTCAATAGAGCTTACTTCTGAGTAGACATGTATTGGATTGCAACCTTAGTCTTTAATCTGCAATGCAAATCTTTGGTTTCTTTGCCATTTCTTCTTACTCAGTTCATAGTTTGGCACTTTATCAATTATAATGAAGTTCCATTACTGCTGCTTTAATGCAGATTGCAAAGCTTTTTCTCAGCGGAAATATCAGTGTCTTTAACCTTTGGCTACCAAGAGATATTGCTCACTCTTGTGCTATGCTGGGTCACTTTTAGTACTGGCCCCAGTGACTTCTACAGATGGGCTAAACCTGACATCCATAAGAAGAGGCAGGGTTTGGCTTGCGGATGTGGGTTGCATATACTTAAGATGCAAAAACAGCTTAATTAACCTCTTGGAAACTGCAGCAAATTATCTGTCTGCCTAGTTGATCTGAACCATACTCTTAGAAGAAACCAGTAATGACTTGAAATGAATGCTGATAAAAGTTAAAGAGGAAAGCACAAAAGCAGAACTACAGCTGAACGTCAAGAAGACTAAAGTAATGACAACAGAAGAGTCACAGTGCTACTCGTACTTGTCCTTCCCCAGTAGCTTGGTGAGTGCCTTCTGACCTGGGAGTCTCATCTTCCAGCACTATCTCTGGTTGCATTTTGGATACTTTGTTCACAGGGTTTTCATGGTAAGAGGTATTCAGAGGTGGTTTACCATTGTCTTCCTCTGAGTTTGGATGCATCGTAGTCTGGTGTCTCAGCTTTGACCATTCCACCTTGGGTGCCCCTGCTAGGAGTCTAGCCTCTTGGTCTAGACTCCTGACGGCATTGCTCTAAACCCCCTTACCACATTAAGGTGTGCATCCTAAGGTCTACATCTTATATTTCTCCAATTCCCATTTGATATTAGATGTTTTCCACCCAACTTGTCATATATCTTAGCTCCTGAAAGCCCATACTTCCCAGTTCTTACATTACCATCTCTTCTTCTTGACCAAGTGCTCACTGTACTAACTGTGTCTGTCTAGATGAAATCCTTTAGGAACAAGCATTGCAACAACCTTCCTTGCTTTTCCACAATCATACACTCAGTGTGAATTCACATGATGGCGCTCCCCGCCCCACCCCCTTCCTGATCAGATTGTCCCAGGCACATCCATCTTCAGTTGCTCATGAGAATGATTGAGAATAGCACAAAGCGCCATGGTGCTTGCTCCTGCCCACTCGACATTATTTATGTTTGTGGCCGTGTGTAAAATGGTCCTTTATTCTCATGATAAACATGTCTCTGGAGGCATTAGCAAATAGGCTATCTGGCTCCAACCCAGTGCTTCTTGTTGCAAAGTATATGCAACTTGGAGGGACCCATGATGCATGGGAAACTGCTCTTATCTTAATGGAGCAAGCCATTTTTAAAGACTCTTTGGCCCAGTCCAGTTTTTCATTTCTCCATTTCCCAACCTTTCCCATGCACAGATATAGAGGTGAGATTACATGTAACGTACCAGCAGTGCACTGGTGACATCCATATCCAACAGAACCCTTAAGGTAGCCTTCACCAACCAGGTGCACACCAGATGTTTTGGACTACAAGCTGATGGAAGCTGTAGTCCAAAGGGCATCAGCTTGGTGAAGACTGCCTTCAGCTCTTCCAGTGAGGCTCTGCTCTGGATGTCTTCCCCAACTGCAGTGCCATGGTTAAGACTAAGCACTAAGCTGAGGGCCCGTCTGGTGGTGGTTCCTTTATTGTGGATCTCTCTCCTCAGAGAAATTCACTTTTGCTGTTTAGGAGTAAAACTTTTCAACTTAGAAGGGCCTTTGCTGGGAGAAGACTGACTTAACGGATTGGTGCCAGCTTGTTCCCTTTTGTTTTGTTATTGCAGTTTTCATGTTCAGTTGAGTTTTTAAAACACCTGATGGATGAAAATTATTATGTTATCTAAGTTTTGTATTTGCTTGTTTTGTTGAACTTTGTGTTGCTGTAGTATTAATAAGAAATAAATAATGCAATGGGTATCATTTCCTAGCCAGAACACAGTGGGGGGTGGGGGTGGGGTGGGGGTGGGGTGTTGAAGCCCTGTTCAGGCATTATTGCAAACCTTGCAATATGCACTCATAGGCAGTGTATAGTAACTTTCAGAGACTATCCCTACAGTTACCAAAACAGTATTAGATACAAGCGCATTCCCCCACCACCATGAGCTCACAAACTCACTCATTCATTCCCTACCCATCTCTTTTGTCACACGCACCCAACCACCCACCAATCTTCCAAACCTGCTCTGCTTTCTTTCTCCCCCACTTACTGGTAGTGTAATGGCAAATTCAGAAGTGCAGGGTCCCTTCATGATAGCCACACCACGCCCCCTCACTAGGGTTGCCAGGTTCATGGCCTGAGACTGATCCTGTATCTTTAGGAGAAGAGAAAGTCAGCCGAGTGCAGGTGTTCTTGCAACACTATAATGGGAAAAACCACAAGGTGGAATACAGAAGATCTCTTGGAGGCTGGGCCTGGCAACCAAGAGGTCTTCTATATCTTTAAAAGTTGTGCAGGGGGAAGGGAGAATTCCACCTTGTGCTTTTTCTCATTACAGTGTTGCAGGAACACCTGGAACACTTGGCTGACTTTCTCTTCTCCTAAAGATACAGGATCAGTCTCAGGCCATGAACCTGGCAACCCTACCCCTCACAGACACTCCCTCTTCTAAGATTATACAATAACATGAGCTTTCAGTCTCTTTGTTTGGAGTCCTTTCCCTTAGTGATGCATTGCAACAATCAGTGCAGACCTCCACGTTTTGCCTTTCAGCCAGATCTACTATTTTCTGTGCACATATATGGGCAAATGTACAGAAATTTGTAAAGTATGGAACTTTACAGAGTCTTCTCTGTGGCTGACTCGCTTCCTTACACTCGATTGGCTCCAATCAGCAGGACTGGACTGAAGACAGAGGGACCCTGCTGGGACCCTGCTTCCAAAAAAGTATGGGCTCTAAGTACTCCTGGGACCCTAGATGACTACACCCCTGGGGACAAGAGAGGACTTTGATTCAGTTTGCATTTATGGGCAAGCATATCTAATTTGTATTTTCCGAAACAATTTGTGAGCCAAAGCACAGCCGTCCTTTGACATTTGCTTCACATTCCTGAATTTTGCAATGCAGTCTCCAGTCAAGTTATGCGTACAAAAATACGTATGCTAGGGGAATGTGTGCATAAAAATACACATAATGCATTTTTGTATGCCATTTTCACTTATATTCAGGGAAATTGCTTTGCAAAATTGAATATTAGGCAAAATTGCATACAAATGGTCCATTAGGAGAAATGTTGATGAATTTTCATGAGGACTTTTTTTAAAAAAATAAAATTTGCAACTGTTGTGGAATTGAGGAGAACTGAACTTGAGAATGGAAAAATGAGAAATGAAGAGAAACTGAAAATCACAGATTCCCCTGTCTCTACTTACCACAAGTCTGGAAGAGAAAGAAGGGAGGAAAGTCATGCCAGGCTGTCAAGTGGGGTGGAAATGAAGGGAAAAGACAAGAGGGGGCAAGAGAAGGGGACTGGGAGATGCCTAGGTTGGAAGAGATTGTGAGAAGCATCTGTAACTGAGGCACTATGAACTCTTGGGGAATTACAAGCTTGGTGAAGGGCCGTAGTGCAGCCGTAGAGCATTTGTTTCACTTGTTAGAAGGCCCCACGTTCAATCCCCAGCATCTCTGGGTAGGGCTGAGAATGTCTCCTTCCTGAAACCCCGGAGAGCCTCTGCCAGTCAGTGTAGACAGTATTGAATGAGATGGGCCAATGCTCTGGTTCTTCCGTTCGCTAGCATTATAGAGACACGTGGATTCACTTTTAAGACACCATGAGTGGAAACCTTAACGTGCTTCTTTGTGTCACAATCAAAGATAACATTCATTTTAAACAGGTTGCTTTTGAGGGACACTTAATATATCTGAATTGTTTGACAGAAAAAAATATTAGCAAATCTGATTTTTTAAAATAAAATATAAGAATGTATCCACCTGCTTAATAAATCTCTAGTCTGGATGCAAATGAATATAGCAAGCTGTAATGTCTCAGTCTGCTCAAGGGATGCAAACAGCACAGAGGGACAACAGACCCGGCCTAGAGAGTAAAGGTATAGCCATATGGAACAAAAAAACAATTGCCCTTTCTTATCAGAAGTAGGAGTATGGCATGATTATGTACATTTTAATGAAAAGGGAGCAGCTCCAAACATCTCTTACTGGCAGACCACAAAAACACACATTTTAGGGCACTGTAATGAAGGCTTTTCTCCCTTTTTTTAAGTGTGTGACCATCCTTTTATGCACTTGAGTCCTAAGATCCAAATGTAATTAGGCTAATGGACCAATTAATTAAAATTTCTTCAAGAGCCTTTTATTTACACTAATGCTTCTTAGTCTTCATTTGGCAAAAAGCATTAAACAAGCATCCCACTCCCAGCAAGCCATTAACCCGTTGTTCCCATGACTATATTGTAGCTATCAAGTACTAGGATGAGGTAGCAGTTGCTGCTACAGTCCTCAGGGCTGGCGTCAGCAACTGGCAGCCTTGGGCAGCATCCAGGGCCCCTCTTTTTACTGGCCTGGTGCTCTAGACAGTGATCTAGCTGCCATTTTAAGTTCTGTAATAATTCTGATGTAGCATCACTCCGAGGCATTGTGGGATATGAAAAATGGTGCCTAGACCCAGCTGCCTGGCATTGAATGGACTTGGACTTGGGTAGCCTTTCAAGAGAGGATTGTTCTCTGTAAAGTAGGACACATCCCCCCCCAAACAGCTTGTGTATCTGACACACAGGCAGGTGTGAGATTTAACTTTATGTTTTACAAAGATGCACAGAGAACAAAAAATGCAAGCCTCATGCTCTTCTTAAGTTCTCGTCCACCCTGCTACCAAGCCTGCATATTGTGTAACAACAAAAGCTGCTCTTTAAAAAAAATGGAAAACCTGGAACGCTCACAAATCCACCCAAATGTTTGCCTGGAATCTACTCCGTCGTGATGTTTGTGTGTTTGTCTCCAATGGTATCTGTATTGGATTTGAAATTGATTTTATATGTGTAATTGTTGTTTTTAGTTACTTTTTAAATGGGTTTTAACAAATATTTTTATATATGCAATTGTTTTAACTATTTTGACATATGTTTTTATTGTACTGTAAATTGCTTTGAAATGCCTCATAGGAAGCAACTCATAAATGAAATTTAATAACAATAGTAATAATAATTGGCTAGCAATTTGGCAGCCAGTGTATAAACAAGTTCTTGGTGCATGTTAGAATGCTCATATATGCCAAAATTCCTTGCCTATTGACATTAGGTAGGCACCCTCGCTCTAGTGTTTTACATGCCTGCTGAAAACTTTTTTTATTTTAACAAGACTCCCTAGACATGATTTAGTTACTAATATTCATTTTAAAAGTTGTACTGATTTTATCTGTGTTTTAATCATTATTTTATGTCTGTTTGCAATAGTTCATAGTTTGACTATTTTTATCTACAATGTTATCATGTACTGTATACAGCTTGAAGGGACTTTTTGATTAAGTTATTTATATATATCTTTCAAATAAATGAAATTGTTGCAAAATCTGGGTAGACTGAGCCTATGCACTTTGAAGTAGATGATGCAGAGAGATGATTCCTAATTGTGGGGCTGTAAATTATTATTTTGCTTATGATATATAGTTATGCTTATAATATAATTATACAATGTGATCCACTTTTTCTTTTGCTGAACCTGCTAGCCTCTATTCCGATATATTGGTTGGGTGGTATGTGTGTGTGTGTATGTTGTATACAAATAATAGCAAACAACAACAGGAAGTCAAGAAGTGAGAAATCAATCATGGAATCATAGAATAGTAGAGTTGGAAGGGGCATATAAGGCCATCGAGTCCAACCCCTGCTCAATGGCATCTCAATGGCAATTTTATTAATGTTTTATAATTGTACTATATATTTTTTTTTTCCACACTTGCTCATATTTTAATTGTGATTTTATTTGTTGTACACCACCCTGAGAGCTTTCTGCTATAGGGCGGTCTAGAAATGTAATTAAATAAATAAATAAAATAAATAAATGCACGAATCCAACTTAAAGCATACCCAATACGTATCAGCACTAAGGAACAAGCATGGAAAAATAATGGATTTCTATTATCCCATGATATCCTTTCAATAGTTACGCAATTGGACTGTCACCTTGTAGTGGTGAGTGGGCTTGCATGTTCCAGTGAACCCTGTGAGCGATGCCATCGGGAGTCATGTACTCCCAGCAGGGTCACCCATGGCGGTAAGGTCAAGAGAGAGGAACCAGACAAAGAACGATCCAGGAAAGTCTTCAACGGCAGAACAGGCGGAGGATAACAATGTGTACGGTACAATGGCTGTGATGAAGGCGGATGAAGGCTGCAGCAGATAAAAGATTTCCAGTTGTCATGGTACCCATGCCATTGGATCAAAGCCTTTTTCTGTCAAGATTGTGTGTTGATTGTCGTACGCCGATCTCCCCACATAAAACAAATTCAAGCACAGGCATCTTCCAAGCAAATTATCTTGGAAGACAATCTTACTCGGCCACGAGTGATCGCCAGTGATGATGAGTTACACAATTAAAAGTAACTATATTAGTGTTATTTCTACATGCTTTTGCATTGTGTCTAATAAAATTTTTAAAAATCACTTTCTCTACATCCAAGTACTACAGAAGAAGAAGATGATGATGATATAATAATGAATTGCCACAAACCATTTCAATTGCACCAGTTAGCTAAATGCAGCTAAATTTCTTTATTGTTTTAATGGATTGGGGACTTAAAAAGCAACCACTCAATTGACCCCAGTGCTCATATGTACATATATCTACAATCGTACCTTAACCCTTCCATCCCTGTTACATGCCACTCTGCCAGCCAGATTACAGAGTGTCTCTGGTTGAGCAAAACCATTATTCACTAGGTCAGGGACAAGTGCCAGGCTTGCATGTTTCCTCTTGTCCCACACTTCGCCCCTTCTCATCATGTGCCTTCTCTTTAAACCACAGTTCCCTGTTACCTCAGAAGCAGAGAACACTGGCTTAATGACGGTTTACTAACCAATATCTTCCTTAATGTGACCATGTGCACTTCTATACAGAGGACAGCCTTCTAGTTCAAGGGTGTCGGGTCCAAGTCTTAAAAGTTCTTTGAATCTTAAGAAAGGAGAGCAGCAGCCTTGATGCTGCCCATCAACAGTTAGCACCTGGAGAGCAGAATGAGCAGGTACATAGGTCACAGCTTTCCCCACTATGGTGATATGTCCTCCGTGCCTGAGGACTGGAAAGTGGCAAATGTAACGCCAATCTTCAAAAAGGGATCCAGAGGGGATCCCGGAAATTACAGGCCAGTTAGCTTAACTTCTGTCCCTGGAAAACTGGTAGAAAGTATGATTAAAGCTAGATTAACTAAGCACATAGAAGAACAAGCCTTGCTGAAGCAGAGCCAGCATGGCTTCTGCAAGGGAAAGTCCTGTCTCAGTAACCTATTAGAATTCTTTGAGAGTGTCAACAAGCATATAGATAGAGGTGATCCAGTGGACATAGTGTACTTAGACTTTCAAAAAGCGTTTGACAAGGTACCTCACCAAAGGCTTCTGAGGAAGCTTAGCAGTCATGGAATAAGAGGAGAGGTCCTCTTGTGGATAAGGAATTGGTTAAGAAGCAGAAAGCAGAGAGTAGGAATAAACGGACAGTTCTCCCAATGGAGGGCTGTAGAAAGTGGAGTCCCTCAAGGATCGGTATTGGGACCTGTACTTTTCAACTTGTTCATTAATGACCTAGAATTAGGAGTGAGCAGTGAAGTGGCCAAGTTTGCTGATGACACTAAATTGTTCAGGGTTGTTAAAACAAAAAGGGATTGCGAAGAGCTCCAAAAAGACCTCTCCAAACTGAGTGAATGGGCGGAAAAATGGCAAATGCAATTCAATATAAACAAGTGTAAAATTATGCATATTGGAGCAAAAAATCTTAATTTCACATATACGCTCATGGGGTCTGAACTGGCGGTGACCGACCAGGAGAGAGACCTCGGGGTTGTAGTGGACAGCACGATGAAAATGTCGACTCAGTGTGCGGCAGCTGTGAAAAAGGCAAATTCCATGCTAGCGATAATTAGGAAAGGTATTGAAAATAAAACAGCCAATATCATAATGCCGTTGTATAAATCTATGGTGCGGCCGCATTTGGAATACTGTGTACAGTTCTGGTCGCCTCATCTCAAAAAGGATATTCTAGAGTTGGAAAAGGTTCAGAAGAGGGCAACCAGAATGATCAAGGGGATGGAGCGACTCCCTTACAAGGAAAGGTTGCAGCATTTGGGGCTTTTTAGTTTAGAGAAAAGGCGGGTCAGAGGAGACATGATAGAAGTGTATAAAATTATGCATGGCATTGAGAAAGTGGATAGAGAAAAGTTCTTCTCCCTCTCTCATAATACTAGAACTCATGGACATTCAAAGAAGCTGAATGTTGGAAGATTCAGGACAGACAAAAGGAAGTACTTCTTTACTCAGCGCATAGTTAAACTATGGAATTTGCTCCCACAAGATGCAGTAATGGCCACCAGCTTGGACGGCTTTAAAAGAAGATTAGACAAATTCATGGAGGACAGGGCTATCAATGGCTACTAGCCATGATGGCTGTGCTGTGCCACCCTAGTCAGAGGCAGCATGCTTCTGAAAACCAGTTGCCGGAAGCCTCAGGAGGGGAGAGTGTTCTTGCACTCGGGTCCTGCTTGCGGGCTTCTCCCAGGCACTTGGTTGGCCACTGTGAGAACAGGATGCTGGACTAGATGGGCCACTGGCCTGATCCAGCGGGCTCTTCTTATGTTCTTATGTTCTTATGTCTTTGCAGTGCTTTTGTTGTTAAAAAAAATACCTGAGGTACCAATACTCATATCTTGATACAAGTGCCATGGGCAGCAACAACAAAAAGAGAGAGACAGAGACAGAGAGAGAGAGATGGCAGTACTCTGTACTGGTGAAAGCTATCGCACAAAAAACCACTCTGTATTTGTATGTGAATTATAGTCAATATATGATACCAGTGTGGTGTGGTAGTTGAAGACTCGGACAAGGACCTTGGAGACCAGGGTTCCAATGTCCATTCAGCCATGAAGCCCCCAGGATGGGCTTGGCCAGTCACAGTCTCTCAGCCAAACCTACCTCACAGAGTTGTTGTGAGGGTAAAAGAGGCGTGGACCATGTATGTGACCTTGAACTGTTTGGAGGAAAAGTGTGATATCAATGTAATAATAAACTACATTTATATTCCACCTCCTCTGACCTTGCCATCACTTTGCCCTGCCCCATCCCTTCCAGACTAGTGAAGTGCAGGCACCGCCGGGAGGACACCACTGTCTCTGCTGCACACACCCTCACAAGTCCCCGCTGGATTAAAACCTGTTAAGAGATTGCTAATGTGGCCCAATTAATTGGGCAGCACAATTTGTTTTTAATTTAATAGTAAAATCTTCACACAAACATTGAGGACAGGTATCTTAGAAGAGGCATTCTGCCTTCTCTCACAGAAAAAAGGAAATGGCTTGTTAAGATGATGTGTGCTGTGCAACGTATGACTATCTAAAAGCTGGTTCAGTATTATGCTTCGTTCATATGCAGATGTATGCAAATATAATCAGTTAGAACACATTATTAATAGACTACCTGGATAACAGCCCTGAGATAAATAATTGGGTGTCCGCTTGGAACAATACATTCTTTTTCATTCTGTATACTACTACTACTACTACTACTACTACTACTACTACTACTACTTATTCAATTTCTTACCCACCCTTTGCAATTAGGCCCCAGTAGTAGTACTCAGATGATAATAACAAGAACAACAACAACAGGAGGAGGAGGAGGAGGAAGGAGGCAGAGGTGATGTTTGTGTAGCTTTGATTGGGTTTTAAAAAGCTTTAAGGGGATTTAATGTCAAGTGGAGAGGAAAAAAGAGTAATTCATCCCTTCTTACTATGCCACTTAAGCTGGGCTTGCAGCTGTTTGTGCCATTGTAGCTGAACACTGGGCAAAGCATTCAGTTTTATGTTCTTCTTCAAGAAAGACTGAATTGCCTCTTCTGTCTAAAAGAACCTCAAATGACAGCAAGTAGAGTGTCGACTTATAAGATTTTACGGCCATGATCGTATTACATTTCCCTGCATCCTTAATGTTGACTATACAGAATTTTAGTATAAGCTGCCTCTGCTGCTTCCCAAAGCCCTTAATACGAAAAGACCTACTGATACCCGAAACTGTCTCTTTTGCTCTTGATGTGGCGAATATTTCTCCACTGAGGTCATGTTCTATTGGAATCCAGTCACCACATCTTTAAAACAAAAGTTGAAATTAGTTATACAGTAGCTGAAGGATTCGTGGTAAGAGGTTTGAGGGCCAAATCTAGACACTTCAGGAGGACTAGATGCCAAGCCGCAACGAAGGACTTGATAGTTGTCAACTTTTAAGGATGGGGGTCTCTTGCCCTGCCACCTTCCATCTTCTCTTCAAAGTAGTCCTCCAGTAATGCTAGTTGTTGACCACAGCTCTCAACAGTCCATTGTATCACATCCTCTGTTATTATTTTTAAAACATTTGAATATCATTCTGATACCATGTATTCTCCTTTCCAAGTCCAAGACTGTTCTAACACTAGTCCACACTCGGGCAAGATTACAAGAAGGCTTTTCATTGGCTAACTCTAACTGCATGGCCTTTTCAATCTAGACTGCATTGATGTGGCAACTTGAAAAGGTAGGGATTTGCCTCTAGTGCAGGAATGGGAGAGAAAATTGTTCAGTTCCAAATTCACACTCCCTGAAATAATACTGTTCTTCGAAATTTGCCCTTCTCCAAATTTTCTGATGCAGTTATCCAGCTCCCCAAAAAGGTGCATAGTGGGGAAAGCATACATGAAAATGGACATATTCATGAAAACAACAGACAAAAATGCATTATATTAGCAGAAGTTGCTTGCAAATATGCGTATATTAAGCTTATTGCATATGGAAATGTGTATATTGGGAGAAATGTGCACTAGAATTCTGATAAATTTTCATGAAGCTTTTCCAAACTGATGCAGAAATGTGGCAAATAGAACTTAAGACCGAAAAAAATTAGAGGCTGAGAAAAAATAAAATTGACAGGTTCAGCCATGTCTGATCTGATGTACTATTGACCCCACCATCTAGTTCCATGGTGACATGTTTTCTTATCTGTGACTCTTCATATGGCTTACTTCTAGTCTGTCACTTGACACAATGGGATACAGCTCTCCTTCTTGTAATAAATCATGTTGGCTAGTTGCAGCAAGCTTACTTGTATGCAGATCCATTTGGTAGCATGTGCCCCAGCTTGAAGCAGGCTGCCATGCTTACCTGCAAGTGAATCTGCTTGAAAATAAACACTGGATCCTGCTGCAGCTAACTAGCATTTCAACCTGCCAACAGAACTACTCATGGGCAGGAACATAAGAACATAAGAAGAGCCTGCTGGATCAGGCCAGTGGCCCATCTAGGAGAGTGTCCATCCTGTCCATTCAAGTGACAAATGTCGACTGTCTGACAATGAAGAGCCCCATCTTTCTGTAGGACACATCTGTGTGCATGTTTGCCAGTCTCTCTGTGTGTGGGAGAGTGTGAGGTGTGCACACCCACTTTTGGACACCCACCACTGGCATGCAGGCCCTTAGGATTTACCCTTGGGCCAAAAAATGATAGCCACTAGAGACTAGATATTAGGTTATTGCAGTTTAGATGCTGTTCTTTCCAGGGGCGTTCAAACAGTTATAGATGTGCAATAGATCAACCCAGAAAACTGAAACCTAGGGAGGAGGGAGGAAAAATCTAGCTACTCTGAGAACCATTCAATGGGAACAGCAAGATGGCAGTTGGAACATCTGAGGAGTGAGACAGGGGAATGGAGAGACTTTTAACATGTTTGTCACCCAGTACTTCTGCCAAGCGAGCCAGGGGCTATGAAAGACATATAGATAGCAGCCCAGTGAGGAAGTACTGGTTTGGGAGGGTGCACATGGGGGAAGGAGAGAATCCAAGTGTTAGAAATTAGGAGAAACAAGATGGAGGGTGTTGCAAAAGACGCAGAGTCCAGAAATAAAAGAAACTAAGCTGAAAGTAAGGAGGCTGGAAGCTGCTCTGCCAACAATCTAGGATAAGCTGAAAGGAATTACTTTATTCCTAAAACTTGCCTTAAGTAGAGAAACAGTCTAGACAAGGCTTAGATGAATGCATTTTTTCCATGTTATGTTCATAGCCTAACATTTCAAATGTTCAAAAATCTTTTTTTCTTAGAAATATTATTACATTAACCATTGAATGAATATTATTGCATTAACCATAATGTAATATTATTACATAAACGTTTAACTACAGCTTTCCAATACTTTGAGTAAAAGCTGAAGGAGTTGTTGGTGTAAGGCCTTGATTTTCACCTTGTGCCTGACTGCCTACAGTGTGTGGCTGAGTCAGTAAAGAAGTCCATAGAAGACACCATTACAAAGGATAATGACTGTTTTAGTGGAGCCAGCCAGGAAAAAATAAATAAAAATAAAAATATATTTATGTGGTGGCAGCAGTGTTGATCACAGGAAGGGAAGGACTTTAAAGAAGGGGGTCAAAGTTAGCTGGTTTGCTCAGCTCCCTACTGTCTCATAGTGCAGGTTACAGACCATGCCATGATACACCTCAATATGGCAATAACTCTTCAGTAATTCCTGGAGGAGGGTGGGTTGTATGTGCAGGGGGGGGTTGGGTGTGTGTGAATATTTTTTTATCTATTATTACATTTTTATCTCGCCTTTCCTCCAAGGCATTCAAGGCAGTGTACATGGTTCTTCCCTTCTCTATTTTATCCCACAACAACCCTGTGAGGTAGGTTAGGTTGAGAATCAGTCACTGGCCCAAGGTCACCTGGTAAGGTTCATGGCCAAGTGAGGATTTGAACCTTGGTCTCCCAGGTCCTAGTCCAACACTATACCTACTTCGCCACACTGAGAGAGCAGCGCAGACACTTACCAGAGCAAAGGCGGATGAACCAGAAAAAGTTTACTCATCCTTGTCCCAGAAAAAAACCCTGGTACATGGTGCAAAGAAGAAGACAGTCTTAAAGCTTCCAAGGTGCCATAGCACCCTTTGTCCTTTTTGCTGTTGCAGACTAATAACAGCCTCTCTTCTGTGAAGGCAGGATAATCAATAATTGTTCAGTTGTTTAAATTTAACTGCTGGCAGCTTCCCTTTCAGCTTACTCAGCAAGCAAAGGCCAGTTATATAAGTTATGTTCCTTGAACACTGTGTTGGCCGTCATTATGGCTGGACCCTGTGTGTGAAGAAACGGTGCTTCCAAGAGGCAACCTGGCAGCGGAGAGGCACAGCAAGGAGCAGCCCACTACAAAAGCCAACTTATCCTGCATCTCTTCTGTTTGATTATTCTGAAGTAGTAATGAGATGCCTGGTGGAAATGTATATTGAAATATAGCCATAAATTGGGGTGATGGCTAGGATTGTCATGCCTCCTACTTCACAGAGGGCAATCATTTACTTCAGAGCAGGGGAATCTTTTTCCCCCAATCCCTTGATGAGCCAAATTTGACAGGTGGGCAGGGCCATGTATCTGCCAGTCACTGGACATCTTAGTGACATCAGGTGATGCTGTGCTTTGAAGCCGCAGTTGTTGGGACTTCAAAGCACGCTGCAGGGCTGCTTGAAAGCCTTTTGTTGCTTGCAAAGGGCTTTTAAACAGCCACCCACAGCTCCTTTAAACGATGGCTGTTTGAAACCTTTGTGCTGCTCCTGTAAACCTCAGGTACACCTCAGGTACACCTCAAGTGTAAGCTGATAATGAGAGATATAGGTATATCTCACCAGGAGGGCATCCCACAAATGGGGAAACACTGCTGAGAACGCCCAGTCACAGATCAACACAATCCAGGCAGCAGCCAGTGGCTGGCACAAACAACAGGGCCTTCCCTGCGGATTGTAGCGCCCAAGATGCTTGATAAGTAGGAAGACACTCCTCAAGCTACTTGGGACCCAAACCATTTCGGGCTTTGTATGCTAGTGCTAACACCTTAAGTAGTAGCTCACTGGCATCATTACAGTGCTCTCCGGACCAGTGGCACATGGTCCCATTCGGCTGCCCCATTTTTCAACCCAGCTACAGCATTCTGCACCAGCTGTAGGCTCCAGACCATTTTCTGGAGTGGCCATCTCAGTTTGACTTAACTCTTCTGAAGTTTTGTGCCATGTTTCACTCCCTCACTCCTACTTAGTTTAACCCTCCTCTCTTCGGCCTCTTGCTTCCTCCATCTGACCTTTCCTTGTACCCAGTAGTATAGTGGCAAATTCAGGAAAGCAGGGTCCCTTTGTGATAGTCATGCCACACCCCTTCACTTGCTTGCTTGCTTATTTGTTTGTTTGTTTATATCCTGCCCTTTCTCCCAGTAGGAGCCCAGGGTGGCAAACAAAAGAACTAAAAACACTTTAAAACATCATAAAAACAGACTTCAATATATATTAAAATACAACAACTATTAAAAACATATTAAAACAAAACAAGTTTAAAATATTTTTTAAAAAGCTTTAAAAACATTTTAAAAGGTTTAAAATATATTAAAAATATTGCTTGCTTGCTCTCTGTCATCATCTCCACACCCCGCAGTCCTTCCCGAATGTGCCTTCTCCCACAACAACAGATGTCCCTAGAAGCCAATCAGCATGAAAGGGGAGAGTGTTAACTACTGAGAAGAGTCTTCTCAGTGGCTGACTCATCTCTGCTCCACTTAGCAGGAAAAGACAGGTAAGCATGGTAGAAGACTCTTCTCAGTGGCTAACACACGCTCCTTTCATGCTGATTGGCTCGTAGGATGCTGGAAACATAGGGACCCTGCTGGGATCCGGCTCCCAAAAAAGTAAGGCGTCTAAGACCCCCTGAGACTCTGGACAACTACACCACTCTTGTATTTGTCTACTTTATCTGCCATCTTCCCTCAGGTCTCTGCTGCATCCAGCCCTATTCCTTCTCCTCTTATGTCCTCATCTTTTCCTACTCACCTATTTTGGCCCTACCAAAGTTTCCTTACTTTGGCCTCTTCCCTCCATCCCCACCTACAGTCCCTTTCCTGCTTGCTCCACCTAATCTATTTCCTGTTAGCTTTCAGAGGATTGGAAGCATCTATTTAAAGACTTTTTAAAAAAATCTTATATTTAAGATTTTAGAGGGGGTGGTCCCTGGCTGTCTGAAAGAGGTGATAGTGAGACCACTCCTGTCAGGAGAAAGACAGGGGGAGTGTGACTCTGTTGATTCTCCTTGATCTCTCAGCGGTTTTTCAATACCATCAACCATGGTATCCTTCTGGGAAGACTGGCTGAGTTGGGAGTGGGAGGGACTGCATGGCGGTGGTTCTGCTCCTACTTGGCGGGTCGACTCCAGAAGGTGGTGCTTGGGGAACATTGCTCAGCACCCTGGACACTCCAGGATGGGGTTCCACAGGGGTCAGTTCTGTCCCCCATGCTCTTCAACATCTACATGAAACCGCTGGGTGTCATCATCCAGAGCTTTGGGGTGCGTTGCCATCAGCATGCTGATGACATGCAGCTCTATTTCTCCTTTTCATCTTCTTCAGGTGAGGCTGTCAGTGTGCTGAACCGGTGCCTGGCTGCAACAATGGACTGGATGAGGGCTAATAAACTGAGGCTCAATCTAGGCAAGACTGAGATGCTGCTAGTGGGTGGTTCTTCTGACTGGATGGTGGATGTCCAACCTGCCTTGGACGGGGTTGCACTCACCCTGAAGGAGCAGGTTCATAGCTTGGGAGTACTCCTAGAACCATCCCTGTCACTTGAGGCTCAGGTAGCCTCGGTGGCACGGAGTGCCTTCTACCCACTTTGGTTGGTGGCCCAGCTACTCTCCTATCTGGGCAGGGATAGACTGGCTTCAGTTGTCCATGCTCTGGTAACCTCCAAGTTAGATTACTGCAATGAGCTGTATGTGGGGCTGCCTTTGAAGATGGTTCGGAAACTGCTTCTTGTGCAAAATGCAGTGGCCAGATTGGTAACAGGGACCAGAAGGTCGGAACATATAAAACCGATTCCAGGGGTGTCATAACCGGGGTGCGGAGGGTGCGGATCGCACCCGGGTGACACCCTGAGGGGGGTGACACCCAGAGCCGCCCCGCCCCTCGCCATTGCCCGGCAAGGCTGTGCCTTCCTCGGAGGCAGGCGGGCGAGATCGGGAGCAGCGTCAGCGGGGCGAGGGAGGCGCGACGGCATTCCTAGGTCTTCTCCGGGTGGGTGCCCCTCCGGTGCGCGCCCTCCCAGGGGCATGGATGGGGGTGGCTGGCCTCGAGCGCGCGCACCTCATCCATGCCCCTGGGAGGGCGCGCGCCGGAGGTCCACACACCCCCGCACTCCTGCTAGTGACGCCGCTGACCGATTCTGGCTGTCTTGCATTGGCTGCCTGTATGTTTCCGAGCTCGATTCAATGAGCTGATTTTAACCTATAAAGCCATATATGGCTTAGGACCACAATACCTGATGGAACACCACTCCCAACATGAACCCACCTGTACACTACGCTCCACATCCAAGGCCCTCCTGTGGGTGCCTACTGGGAGGGAAGCTGGGAGGCTGTCAACAAGGGAGAGGGCCTTCTCAGTGGTGGCCCACAAATTATGGAATGATCTCCCTGACGAGTTGCACCTGGCGTCAACCCTGTTATCTTTTCGGCACCAGGTCAAGACTTTCCTCTTCTCCTAGGCATTTTAGCATGTGTTTTTAAATTGCTTTTTAAAAATGTGTTTTTAAATTTGTATATTTGTTTTTAATTATTTTAATTGTTGTAAACCGCCCAGAGAGCTTCAGCTATGGGGCGGTATACAAATGCAATAAATAAATAAATTTAAATTATATGCTTAATGTCAGGGCTGGCGTGTAAATGTTCCCCTTACTGCTAAGCCCAAGATTTATTTAAACTGGGGTGCAGGCCGTTCAGTTGTCTGCCAACAGGTTGGTTCAAGTCATTTTTTCAGTTAGTGCTGTGATGGAGCAAATAGGTGTGAGAAGAGTGGGATTTGTGCTTAGGATGTTCATATCACAAAGGCACTGAAGGCTAGCTATCTAGGCTCTCTTCCTTGCAATTCTATGCAAATAAACAGGAGAAAAGTGTTGAGATTTGCTGCCAGGTAAATTCAGCCAAAACCACTGTTGTTACCATTGCTATTGCATCCTTGCACTATGAGAACATGGGTTCGAAGGTGAAACAGAAAATCTCAGTGTTTCAATGCATTGTGTTCCCACTCAATCAGACAACCTGGCATAGCGCCACCTTGGATCCTTTAAAGGTTTTCAACACTACATTCCCCCCTCTGCTTGCAGAACAGATGTAATTGTCTCTAAATATGTTTTTAACATAGGAAATTTTCCATCAGATATGTGTGTGTGTTTTATAAGTACATGTATATATACAGTTGTATAGCTGTATATGCCAATAATCCCGAAGAAAGTTACTTGTCCAATTTTCCTTTGGCTTTTGCACATTGTCATTTTTTCCTCTTCTTATCCCGCCCCCAAGTTGGATTTATTTCTGCATTTCTTTAGTGTAAGATGTTAAAAGATTGGGAAGGCAAGGGGGTCTTTAAAAACAGTGCTAGTTTTCCTTGATTACACTTATGGGGAAAGAAATGGTTTGCCCAGGAACAGTGAGACACTGAGATTAACATTTTGGAGAGCTAACTTTCCAAGGGATCAACAAAGAATAAATAAAGATGTGCTTGGAATAACCACTGAATGCAGAAAGACAAAAATGCCTTCATCTGCATATGGCTCAGAGCACTAACTATCCTACAAGGCTCAGTTGGTAAATAAGCTGTGTGTCTCCTTCCAGATTCCATTCAATTTATTGGCATTGGTGAGGAATCTGGAGCTGGAAATGAGGATGTCAGTTTCTGAGCTTCAGATCTAATTCAGCAGACAACTGGAGGGTAGTTTTGCCTTCCCCCCATCAACCCCAAACATTTAGACAGATTTTTTTAAAGGAAGGAAGTGATTTAGCAGTCAGTGCCTGTGCTGCTCAGTTGTCAGAGGAAACCAATGAAATGAAAATGAAGTGATAACATACTATAGGACAGAAATCCGGAGGAAAATGGCAATCTGGGACTCTCCAGCAGAGACCCCAAATAGACCCGAAAGCTGGAGCCAAAGCAACTTCCAAGAAGAGTGAACTGTAGGATTACCTCATCCCAATTTCATGTTTACTTTATATTTACAGTGGAGGTGCTGTGGGAGGGAGGAGGACACACCTGGAGAAGCAGTCACCCGAAAGGCTCAGGGTTGGGCGATAATCTAACTTTTTCTCATATTATCCTCCTTAAAAAACCAGAGAGTTAGGTGCCTCATCTATTATCTGTTACATGCAGTCGGGATGCAAAATGGGGAAAGATTTTGAACTGAGGTCTGCCACATCCATGCCAAAATAGTATTAAACATTGCATCACACATACATACGGTTCTGTTCCCATGCACATGAGGCAGATCTGCTGGTACATGGCATTTTCATAATGGCTTATAGCAGGGGCTTCCAGCTTTGCAAATATCACCTTTAGATTTTAGTACTGAGTCCATTTCACAAAGAATCCAAGGAAGATACAAAAAGCTACATTATTAAATTCTAGTACTTTACCCTTTGAGGTAAAATTGATAGAGTTATCATGGATTCATTTCTGTGTCCCACTGTGATCTCTGGTCAAAGCAGTGTTGCAGGGCTGTATATCACATAATGCTGTATATGGGAAAGATGAAATCAAGCTCTCCCCCTGCCAAATAAGTCAGATCAAAACTGCATGTATGCTGTCAATTTTGCCACTCCATTGACTAAGGATGGGGAGAAATTTGATCAGTTCGCAATTACTACCAAATTTATCAAATCTGCACTTTCTGAAACAATAAGTCATCCAAAACGCAGCCATCCTTCAAAATTCTCACTTATGCAAATTTTGCAGTGCGGATCTCCAGCCAAGCAATGTTTACAAAAATCCATAGATGAGGGGAAAGTGTGCATAAAAATAAATATATTCGTGAGAATAACATACATAAATGCATTCTGTTAGGAGAAATTGCTGGCAAAAGTGGGTACATTAGACAAAACTACATTTAAAATGTGTTTCCATTTTTTTAAAAATCACAAATTGCTGCAGAAATGTGAGAACCAAATTTAACAACGGAAAAATAAGGAACTGAGAGAGAAATAGAAAATGGGCAGATCTTTCCATACCATTGACTTGTACGGGAACATCTGCAACTAGGACTTAGGCAAATGGAGCAACCAGACTTCCTCCCTACACATATACACATCCAGATAGCCCTCCCTCCTCCATTGCATTTGTACAGTTTTCAGGCTACCAGTGTTGGAACAGGACTTATGCCACAGTAGCGGAAACACTTTTTGTCACTCTGCCATGTGAAAAGGGAATCACTGCCATGTCATCATCATCATTATTTATTTCCCGCCCTTCATCCAAAGCTTACAACCATTGTAAAATACAACATTAACAACAATTTTAAAACAACCTAAAATCCCAAAATAGGATGCTGAACTGTGTGAAACTTTGGGTAAGAAATCTGAACAGGAAGGATGAACATACACAGAGGTAGTTTTTAGATCATTAGGAGAACCCCCTGACTTGAGTAGGACCTTATGCTGCAGCAAGCATAGGTGATACCTTCCAGAGGTTGCTGGACTACAACTCCCATCATTCCTAATCATTGGTCTTGCTGGTTGGGGCTGATGGGAGCTGGATTCCAATAACATCGGGAGAGCACTTCATTGGCTATCCCTTGCTACAGCATAGTTAGACTAATGATTAATCCAGACCTCATTCCACTGAAGTCTGCTGGACGAATATGGAATTAGTATTTTGAGGGTAACATAGTTTTCTGCCAGGTTTTCAGTCAGATCACTACAGGGTTTTGTTTTGTTTTTAAAAGCTAACTCATTGGAACTGGCAGGTATTTCTGTCTCAGGAGGAGGTCTTAAAAACTAAACCATTCATCAAATCTCTTCCACAGAGTTGGGACAATAAACATACTTTCTGACCAACTCTTTTACTTTCTTGCTGTTGCTTTTAACATAGGAAAGTGATGTGTGTGTGTTTGCCCGCACATATGAAGCCTGCCAGCTCTCCTAGCCTAGCCTGCAACTCCGCAGATATACACATGAGCCAGTAATTGCACTACTCATCCAGAAGTGAAATGCTACAGGCAAGAAGGTAGTTTGAGCATGCATACTATCGTGCTGATGAATATGCAAGAAGGGGGGGGGAAGCAAGGTTGCAGGAAATTAAGTGGACATATCGGAGCAAAACATCTGAATTTCACATATACGCTCATGGGGTCTGAACTGGCGGTGACCGACCAGGAGAGAGACCTTGGGGTTGTAGTGGACAGCACGATGAAAATGTTGACCCAGTGTGCGGCAGCTGTGAAAAAGGCAAATTCCATGCTAGCGATAATTAGGAAAGGTATTGAAAAGAAAACAGCCGATATCATAATGCCGTTGTATAAATCTATGGTGCGGCCGCATTTGGAATACTGTGTACAGTTCTGGTCGCCTCATCTCAAAAAGGATATTATAGAGTTGGAAAAGGTTCAGAAGAGGGCAACCAGAATGATCAAGGGGATGGAGCGACTCCCTTACGAGGAAAGGTTGCAGCATTTGGGGCTTTTTAGTTTAGAGAAAAGACGGGTCAGAGGAGACATGATAGAAGTGTATAAAATTATGCATGGCATTGAGAAAGGGGATAGAGAAAAGTTCTTCTCCCTCTCTCATAATACTAGAACTCGTGGACATTCAAAGAAGCTGAATGTTGGAAGATTCAGGACAGACAAAAGGAAGTACTTCTTTACTCAGCGCATAGTTAAACTATGGAATTTGCTCCCACAAGATGCAGTAATGGCCACCAGCTTGGACGGCTTTAAAAGAAGATTAGACCAATTCATGGAGGACAGGGCTATCAATGGCTACTAGCCGTGATGGCTGTGCTGTGCCACCCTAGTCAGAGGCAGCATGCTTCTGAAAACCAGTTGCTGGAAGCCTCAGGAGGGGAGAGTGTTCTTGCACTCGGGTCCTGCTTGCGGGCTTCCCCCAGGCACCTGGTTGGCCACTGTGAGAACAGGATGCTGGACTAGATGGGCCACTGGCCTGATCCAGCAGGCTCTTCTTATGTTCTTATGTTCTTAAGGATCCACAAGGTGATCAAACATTGGGACCATTTGGTGCCCACTTCCCCAGGCCTCTCGCCTCCCCATTGCAAAAAGTAAAGTAAACATCACACAGGTATTAGGTAATTTTTACAGTCTTCTCTTCTTGGCAGCTGCTTTGGCTCCAGTGCCTATTTTGGGGCTCCATTGGAGAGTCCCAGGCTACTGTTTCTCCCTGCATTTCTGTCTCTTAAATATCCTACAGTATATTATCACTTCATTTTCATTTCACTGGTTTCCTCTGACAGCAGAACAGGACAGGCATGGACTGCAAAATCACTTCCTTCCTTCAAAAAAAGTCTGAAAGTTTGGGCTTAGTGGTGGTGGTTGGGAGCTTTTTAGAGCAGAAGGCAAGCCTTTTTAAATGGCACTTTTCCACTTGGTGTTTTAAAAGGCTGTGGAACATTGGAAGCTGCCTTGTACAGTCAGAGAATTGGTCCATCTAGCTCAGTTTTGTCACTGGAGTGACTGGTAGTGGCTTCTAGACAGGGGACATTCTCAGTGCTACCTGGACCTGCCCAGGACTGAACCAGACACCTTCTGCATACAACGCATATGCTGTCACCCTGAGCTACCCCTTTCCCTGAGCTTTTGATCAAGTGAGAGTGTACACATACACACACATTCTTTATTTAAACATTGTTTACATACCACCCTGCTTTATAAAAATCAACAATTAAAACAGTTTGAATGGCAATGAAGAACACAAAAACAAATGCAACTTCTAGCAGAGGAAGAAATATCCTGCATGGAGATAATGGCCCACTGTGATGCATGAGAGTGTTTCCTCCCCCGACTGTGGAATACTCTGTCCCTGGAAGACCCTTACGGGATTCCACCATCAAATAAAAACATTCCAATTTCTCCCCAGCATTTGAGACATACCAGTGAGGCCACATTCTGTTTTCAGTATTTTTAGGCTTTTCTTTTCTTTTTGGAAAATAGTTTTAAGGATGGTTTTAACTGATGTGCATTTTTTTGTAACTGTTGCTTATTTTATAATATTCTGGAAACGAGGAAGGGCAGTCGCTAGCTATTACTATTATTGTTATTGTTATTCCCTTCCTCTAAGAAGGAGCCCAGATAATCATCATCATCATCATCTTCAGGCAATAATCCTAACCTGCAATCCATACTCCAAGGGGGAGTTGGGATCCAGTGGATGTCACCATATGCTGGCCTCCACTGATGCAGGGCAGGGGCTCCACAACCATGAAGGTTCCCATTGCAGTTGTGGAAAATATGGCGGATATATGTTTGCATCCTCCATGATTCCCAAGAGCTAGCATCATTTAAGGACACTGTAGGGGGACAAGTTACTACATTGTAGGGCAGCTACTACACACAAAAAAGGTGGGAAATATTCTACATAGTGATCTTATTTTTCTTGGGAGAGAGGGTTGTTGAGAAAAAGAAAAATTGCAGAACTTTTCACACACACCCTCCATGTGTAAATCGGAGAGTTTTACTACGCTTGAGTCGTCTACCTTCCACAAGAGATCACTTACAACTTTTCAGGACATAGAGTTGTTGCCAGCTAAGGTCTACTCAGTGTAAACCCATTAAAATTAATAGACATAAGTTAGTCCATTAATTTTAAGAAGTCTACTCTGAGTATGATTAACACTGGATGCAACTTATAGTTTTGAGCTATTTTAGACAAACCTCTCAGGATCATATTAAGGGTGGCTGAAATGAGTAAGTTATTGAATCAGCATCTTCCCAAGTAATAGGCACATCTGGGATTTAATGAAGCGTGCTGTCCCTCAACGTTTCCCCTCCTACAGCACTTGAGAAGTAAAAAGCTCTGTTCCTTGATCACTGTAGATGTCCTTACGTATCCATCTTTGTATTGATACTAGCAGAAAGAACTCAGTGTTGCTCTGGAATTGTAAGATACCAAAGAATACCGAGATTTATACATGAATAATGTAATTGGTCACTTTCTAGGGCTATGCATGGTTCCCTCACTGACCCAACCTCATGCCACATTGGCACAGTTTGGAACCGTCATGCCAAACTGGGTGACAATATCCTCAAAGGCATCCAAATCAGCAGAGTTTAGAATGGTTTGGTCTGCCATCTTGCTTCAAAATGGCATCTGACTGCATGTAAATATAGGGCAAAAATCACTCCTTGCTCTCAGGAATCGTCACACCAAATTAGGCAACATCACACAAAAGTGGGTGATGATTGCTTCAAAGGTATCCAAATCAGCAGTTTGGAATGGTTTATTTCACCATATTGATTCAAACTGGCATCTGACAGTCTCCAAACCCAGCCCCTCCACTGAGGAATCCATCACACCACATTGGATGAGGATGTCTTTAGAGGCATCTGAATCAGTTTGGAATGGTCCAGTCCACCATCGCCATTCAAAATGGCATCTGGCGGCATCCTAACCCAGCTCCTCCGTCTTGGAAATCATCAGGACATATTGGATGAGGATCTCTTCAAAGGCATCCAAATCAGTTTGGAATGGTCTGATCCACCAGCATCCAAATGTATGCCAAAATCTGCTCTTCCATCTCAGAAGGTGCCACCTTTGGCCAGCAATATCTCCAGAGGTGCCCAAATCGGTCTGGAATTGTTCAGTGTGCCATCTCAATTCAAATGGTGTCCAGCAGCATCCAACCCAGCCCCTCCATCTTGGGTACCATCACACCACATTGGCCGGTGAGATCTTCAGAGGTATATGAATACTTTGGCATGGTCTGCTCCATCATCTCAATTCAAAATGGCATCCAGGAGCATCCAGTTGTAGACCAAAACACACTCCTCTGTCTTGGGAGCTGTCATGCCACACTGGGCAAGGATATCTTCAGAGACATTCAAATCAATTTGGAATGGTTCAGTGTGCCATCTTGATTCAAAATGATGGGTGACAGCATCCACAAACAGATGAAAACCAGCTCCTCCACTTAGGAACCATCATGCCAAGTTCAGCAATGATACCTCGAGAGACGTCTGAACCCACAGAAAACAGACAGACTGCTTTTCAAAATATAGAGTATATTCTTGAGATATGAAGATCACAAAATATTGCAGGGGAGACCTTAAACATTAACAATGAATGTTGAAAGAATTCACAGCTACCATTCTGGGAAACTGCCTTCCTGAAACCACCTCAAATATATTGATTTTTCACATAGGTCATTTCCTTTCTTTTTTGACAAAGCTGTTTTCATAACTTTCAATGGGACTATCAAAAACCCCCAAAATTAATCTTGGTTTGCTATTTTACTTTCATTCCCTTAGTGTGGTGACAGCCCTGCTAATGTTCTGACATATTTCAAGTTGTGACTCACCACTTCCTGGCTAAAATGATTTGTTCCATATTTGGTTTTGTTGTTGTTATGTGCCTTCAAGTCGATTACAACTTATGGTGACCCTATGAATCAGTGATCTCCAAGGGCATCTGTCATGAACCACCCTGTTCAGATCTTGTAAGTTCAGGTCTGTGGCTTCCTTCATGGAATCAATCCATCTCTTGTTTGGCCTTCCTCTTTTTCTACTCCCTGCTGTTTTCCCCAGCATTATTGTCTTTTCTAGTGAATCATGTCTTCTCATCATGTGTCCAAAGTATGATAACCTCAGTTTCATCATTTTAGCTTCTAGTGACAGTTCTGGTTTAATTTGTTCTAACATCCAATTATTTGTCTTTTTCACAGTCCATGGTATGCGCAAAGCTCTCCTCCAACACCACATTTCAAATGAGTTCATTTTTCTCTTATCCGCTTTTTTCATGGTCCAGCTTTCACGTCCATACATAGAGATTGGGAATACCATGGTCTGAATGATCCTGAGTTCAGTGATACATCTTTGCATTGGAGGACCTTTTCTAGTTCTCTCACAGCTGCCCTCCCCAGTCCTAGCCTTCTGATTTCTTGACTATTGTCTCCATTTTGGTTAATGACTGTGCCGAGGTATTGATAATCCTTGACAAGTTCAATGTCCTCAATGTCAACTTTAAAGTTACATAAATCTTCTGTTGTCATTACTTTAGTCTTTTTGATGTTCAGCTGTAGTCTTGCTTTTGTGCTTTCCTCTTTAACTTTCATCAGCATTCATTTCAAATCATTACTGCTTTCTGCTAAGAGTATGGTATAGTCTGCATATCTTAAATTATTGATATTTCTCCCTCCAGTTTTCACACCTCCTTCATCTTGGTCCAATCCCGCTTTCCGTATGATATGTTCTGCGTACAGATTAAACAAATAGGGTGATACAATACACCCCTCTCTCACACCCTTTTCTATTGGGAACCAATCAGTTTCTCCATATTCTGTCCTTACAGTAGCCTCTTGTCCAGTATAGGGTGCGCATCAGGACAATCAGATGCTGTGGCACCCGCACCCCCATTTCTTTTAAAGCATTCCATAGTTTTTCATGAGCTACACAATTAAAGGCTTTGCTGTAATCTATAAAGCACAGGGTGATTTTCTTCTGAAATTCCTTGGTCCGTTCCATTATCCAATGTATGTTTGCAATATGATCTCTGGTGCCTCTTCCCTTTCTGAATCAAGCTTGGATGTCTGGCATTTCTCGCTCCATATATGGTAAGAGCTTTGTCGTAGAATCTTGAGCAATACTTTACTTGCATGGGATATTAAGGCAATAGTTTGATAATTACTGCATTCCCTGGGACCTCCTTTTTTTGGAATTGGGATATATATTGAACACTTCCAGTTTGTGGGCCATTGCTTAGTTTTCCATATTTGTTAGCAAATTTTTGTCAAAATTTGGACAGATTCAGTCTCAGTAACTTGTAGCAACTCTATTGGTATGCCATCTGTTCCTGGTGCTTTGTTCCTTCCAAGTATTTTAAGAGGCGCTTTTACCTCATATTCTAAAACTTCTGGTTCTTCATCATATGGTTTCTCCATGAATGAATCTGTCATCCTTCATTGTATTGCTTCCATCTTCCTTTTATTTCATCTCGGTCAGTCAGTGCGTTCCCCTGTTGATTATTCAAGATCCCTACTTTGGGTTTAAATTTCCCTTTCATTTCTCTAATCTTTTGGAACAGAGCTCTTGTTCTTCCCTTTTTGTTGTCCTCTTCTATTTCTATACAATAACTACTGTAAGTTTTCTTTGTCTCTATGTACTAATCATTGTATTGTTGCATTTAGGGTTCTGACTGTGTTTCTATCTCCTTTTGCTTTCCTTCTCTCTTGAACCATTTAAAGAGTTTCATCAGTCATCCATTGAGGTCTGTATTGTCCCTTTGCATTCTTCCCTGATCATGTCTCTGACTTCAGTCCATAGTTCTTCTGGTTCTCTGTCAACTAAGTTTAAAGCCTCAAATCTGTTCCTTATTTGATCTTTATATTCTTCTGAGATGTTATTTAAATTGTATTTTGGCATTATGATTGCTTTGTTCTTCTTCTTTAGCTTTACTCTGATTTTTGATATGACCAGTTCATGATCTGTACTGCAGTCTGCTCCTGGTCTTGTTTTCGCAGAAAGTATGGAACTTCTCCATCTTCTGTTACCAATTATATAATCAATTTGATTCCTGTATTGACCATCTGGTGATATCCACGTATACAGTCATCTTTTCGGTTGCTCAAAAAATGTGTTTGCAAGAACAAGGGGATGTCTCCATTTACAGGGGAATCTGGCACAGCTCCTAAATATTTACCCTGGAGTAGAATTTGACTAAGTCTTGCAGACATCACATCCAGGAAGACACCATTTTTCCTTGCTGTTTCCAGTACTGACCTGTCTTGTCATCTTGGATAAAGAATATGCATCTACTTGCACATCCGTCAACTCATGTATTACATTTTATCCCACCCTTTCTCTAAGGAACTTTAAGTGGTGGTTTTTATCCTCATAACGTCTTCCTGACAGACAGCCCTCCAAGGTGGTAAGTGAACTGCATAGCCAAATATGAACCTGGGTTTTCCTCATTTGAACTCCACATTCTGGCCCAGTCTTTGCCAGCCTGGTGGTCTTCAGATGTTATTGGACTACAGCTCTCATTATGCCCCAGCCAGCATGGCCAATAAGCAGGGATTGTGTGAGCTGTAGTCCAAAACGTCTGGAGGGCAGGGCACCAGGTTGAGGAAGGCGGTTCTAGCCAACCACTGTGCCACTTAGATGTGTCAAAGTAGGATTCCTTGGGATGCCTATTCTCAAAGAGGTGAAATGGCTCCTCCAAAAGGTAATGTCCAATGGTCTTATTTGGTTAGTGAACCACTGGCCATCATGTCATCCCTCACTGTGTCCTCCAGGGTCTGTATCATTCCAGCATAGCTTAATCTTTTCCTTAGACCAGCAAATGAGATCCTCCTACTGGCTTCTGTGTTAGATGAGATAGAAGGTGTGGATGCCTGTGGATGCCTTTTCAGTGGTGGCTCCACTTATACGGAATTTCCTCCCCACTAAAGGGTATATTGCAGCTTCGCTCCATTCTTTTAGATGACAAAAAAAATAGTATTATTATTATTGTCTTTATTTATATTCCGCCATTTTTCCAAAACTGGAACTCACGGCGGCTTCCAGATAAAAATACATATAATTAAAAATATACAAAGTCTACATTAAAATAAAATTAAACTATTTCCAATATTAAAACCATACACACATGTAGCTAAAAGAGTTCAAAACTAGTTTAAAAATAATATAATAGACATTAGCAATGCAGCACCCTTCACACCCTATCCTTAACAGCCTTCAATTCCAAAGCCTTGTTGGAATAATAACGTCTTTGCTTGTCGGCGGAAAGACTGCAAGAAGGGGGTCATTCTTACCTCCCTAGGAGGGAATTCCAAAGTCTAGGGGCAGCCACTGAGAAGAAAAAACTCACCTCTTCTGCCGAGTTTTTTTTGGGGAAAGGGGTAAAATGATTTGGATGCATTTTATTAGTTTTTGCCTGTTGCACGGTTATTTACTATGCTGGGGTTTTGACATTATCATTTTGATTTGGTTTAGTTTTTATTAAGTTTGTGTAGTAAAATGGCTGTCTGTAATCCCCAGATGGCCAGCCAATCAAGTGGCTATGAGTGCACACATTGGGCTTGTGGAAAAATTCTCCTTGCCACTTGGCAGGATACCAAATGGCAATCTGCCACTATGAGAGAGATGAAAGAGATAATATCATCTAACATACCACCTTTATTTGGCAAAGATTTATGGAATGTTTCAAGTTACATGGACACTATGTACACATAAACCATAAGCAAAGGAAGCCACAAAGAGGAACTTTGACTGAGGAAAATTATGCAGCCTCCAACCTCTAGGTCAGCCTTTTTCAACCAGTGTGCCTCCAGATGTTGTTGGACCACAACTCCCATCAGCCTCAGCCAGCATTGCCAATGGTCAGGAAAGATGGGAGTTGTGGTCCAACAACATCTGGAGGCACACTGGTTGGGAAAGGCTGCTTTAGGTAATACTACCCAGTTTGTTTCCTTTCACATGCTGCTCGCTGTCTAACAAAGTGTTTTACTGGAGATAGATCTACGTAACTGCTAGACTTTATGTTTCCATACTTGGGGAGGAGGTCAGCCATTGCTTCCTTGTCTCAGAATCCTAGCTATAACCTGAGACCGGAATCAGCTAACAGACACTAATCATAGGTTGTGGGCACACTAGCTGCTTCAAAAGCAACGAGAATGGTTTCTGGTTGCATTTTGAAGCAAGTCTGTCCTTGGCTGGAAACATCTCCCTTCCCCACTGCTGACTTCAGATCTTCCAGGACTGTTCACAGCAAAGTGTTGGGCCAATCAGTGTCTCTGCCTGAGCCTACAGCAAAGTGTTTCCATTGGTCACATCTGGAAGAGAAATGGGTTGATCTACCAATTAGTTGTGAAATCTGTGTGAAGCTGAATTTTTTTTTAATGCACTTGAGCTGAGCTGACCGGTGTTAGAGTAAAAAGGTTTGGCTAGTGTCATGTGCCCCTGCACACAGTAAGTTTGTCTCTGCCCCAAAAGTCTGCACTCTCCATCATGAGACTGAATCTGCTGCTAGAGCTTATGGCTGTAACATGGGCAGGAGAACCCCTACTGGGCTAGGGAGCATGGAGTGGTGGATCCACTGTTACATCCAAAGCAGGGCAGAAGGTGGGAATGTGTTGTTTTCAATAATTATTTGCTATGCCAGCTCCAAGGATTGGGTCTCACTGGAGATCCACAGGGCTTTATATCCAATAGATCCACAACTGCTGCTGCTTTGCTCCTGCCCAGCCTGGAAACTCCCTGTGTTACCAGGCTTCCCGGTCATAGAGAGGCTGGCAGAAAGGCAATTATGCATCATCCAAGTCCCCCATCCATCCACTGGGGTGGTTTAGGATTTCACTTTAAGCCAATTTTTTTTGTTGGCTTTCCCCTCTTTTTCCTGCCAGTGTGGTGTAGTGGTTAAGGTGTTGGACTACGACCTGGGAGACCAGGGTTCGAATCCCCACATAGCCATGAAGCTCATTGGGTGATCTTGAGCCAGTCACTGCCTCTCAGCCTCATGAAAACCCTATTCATAGGGTCGCCATAAGTCGGAATCGACTTGAACGCAGTACACTTACATTTTGCTTTGTGTAGCATCCAGCCTAATGAAGATTTCAAAGAACTCAAAAGCTTACTCACTGATTTGTGACATTTTGGTTGGTCCTAATAAAGGTACTGCCCAACTGTGGACTATATAAACGTATGTACTTTGCTGCTAACAGAGGTTTATCCATTAAAAGGCATCACCTTTTCTGTCACTTTTTTCTGGTACCAAGAGCTATATAAATATATCTATTCTTTTTAATATAAATATAATTTTTCTTTAAAAGCATCTATCTATCTATCTATCTATCTATCTATCTATCTATCTATCTATCTATCTATCTATCTATCTATCTATCTATCTATCTATCTATCTAAAGTCCTACACACACCCAGCAGTACTCATGTAGACTCTGCTTGGACCTTCTGATGCTAGGTTAGAAGTGATCTTCAGATGTACAGGTTAGAAGTGGTCACAGCATGTATGACACACAAGGAGGAACAAATCTGTCAATTTCAGTTTCTCTTGCTCCCCATTTTTCCAATCTTAAATTCAGTTTGCCACATTTCTGCACCAGTTTTCAATATTTTCTTGTAGTACTCCTCATGAAAATTCATCAGCATTTATTTCAGTGCATGGTTCTCCTAACATACACATTTCTGTATGCAATTTGCCTAATGTGCACATTTTTGCAAGCAGCTTCCTCCAACATAATGCATTTTGCATATTAATTGCACTGATATATACATTTTCATTTTTTGCACAGTTTCCTCTGTTGTATACATTTAAGAGAGAAATGCAAATCAAACCACATTTCTCTCCTATCCCACTATGTCAGAATGTAGTCTATTCCAGAAGCATTGTTGCAGTTGGGGCCACCTTCTTTTTTTTCCGGTAACGTCTTGGAACTTAGTAAGATCGTGGTTGAAGTGACATTTGCATGAGGAACTTTCTGTCCAATAGAAGATGTGCACACTGCTTATTTCAGTCTCCGCCTCTCGTATCTCTCTGGCAATGTGTAGTTTATAAAGCACATGACATCATCCAGTTAGCATTTCCTTCTTTGCTTCAGTTGGCTGTCCGCTGTGGTGGGGAAGGAAAATGAAGCTGATGATATCACCTAAAATGTAGTCTGGGTCTTACCCTTTATAAAATACCACTAATTTTTATTGTTGAACTCACCAGTTTGCAACTGACAAGTAGCATTTGACATAAATGGAAACTGTAAACGGCAAAGGTATGACTGGATCCAGTTTTCAGAAATTAAGATGCTCCAGATCAGTCCTCTTCAGCCAGAATAATTAAATCAAAATAATTCAGATTTGCTACCTGTTTCTCCTCCACTATCTAGCATTTAGAGATTAAGAAGCCTTGTATACCTCTCTTTAATACAAAAGAAAAATAAATCCTGGATTATTGTACGTGAGGTCATAGTTTCTCCAAGTCTAGACATCTCCAGTGATCACTGCCTTTATATTACGGCTGTGCTTTCCATGCGCTCGGCTGTGAACAAAGCACTTTTACATTTAGCTATATCAAATATGCAGAGTTTCCAGACATGGTTTTCCTGGCATTGGACATCGCTTTTGATGCCTTTTGTATGTTTCTATGTGAGAGATCTTTTGCGGATAAGAAATAAGGGCAGAATACAAAAAACGGAGACCTTCCATTTTTGTTATAAGATTTTTTCAGTTTTTGGAACACTTTTTGGTTCACTGCATAATCGTTATAAAAAAAGTTTCCAACAAGAAAGAGAAGGAGTGAAGGGAAGGTTATGTGTGTATTGGGGGGGGGGAATGCAGCTTGCAAGATAGGCAGACAAATGTTTGTAGATGGTTTGACCATCTAGAAAATAAGGCCTATGCATAGGCTTCTATGTAGGCAGCCTGCTGCTATGTCAGTGGCAGTTGATTACTGCTGTGTTTAAATTTTGTATCCAAATACAGAAAGGATCGTAAGATCTTTAGCCCACTGATGGGGAACATTTATTTTGCATTGTTGGATCCATTTCCTGTGACCATCAGATGGGCTCTAAAGTACATGAACATCAGTAACCTCTAAGGAGGCTTGATAAAGTTAATATAAATACGCACCTCCAAAGGATTATATCTTACTTAGGGTATTTGATGGCTTACTTAGAACAAAAGGGCGATTGATATGCGTGCTTAAAACATTGTTTTGGGGGCAAATGTGACTAAGCCTAAACTCGTGACATGCAAAATAAAGTACTGCTGTGTTCACTGTCAGAGACAGAAAGATAGATGTGAAAATATTTTTAATTGTTTAGTTAAACTTTTTGGCTCCAGTTTTAGTCTGTAACACAGCTGGGTGTGCCAAAGTGGGTACACACACAGTTTGCAGATGATCCCAGATACAAACCGTTCTACGTTGGAAGAATAAATAACAGTAGACTCAGTGAATTCGGTATAGCTCCTTCTGAACTCCAGGATGAGGTTTGCCAGCCCTTGAATAAAAAAGGTCTCCCGGTACTTGGGTAGAGCTCAGATGCAGACTCTGGGAACAGATCCTGCTGCTCCTTTAAGCAGAACCCACAGAATGCACACTGTTCTGCTAAAACAGTGCTCAAATATTCCCTACTTGAGGAAAGAAGTCTGGATGTCCAAGATTTTGGGATTATTGCTGTTGTTGTTAGTCCACTCTGTCTATGACATTTTATAAAGTACTAATGGGGAGGCTCCTGTTCCAAAGGATGTGGAATCTAAAATATAAAAAAGGAGAGAGAACAAAGGAAGAGCAGGGAAATGGAGGCAGGAGTTTGACAGGAGAGAAATGTGCATTTATTTCAGCTAAAAATAATTAGGCTAGGTAACAGTAATGTATGAGGGCAAACAGCAACATTATATAGGTATCTTTTAAATAAGTGCCATTGAATGCAGGGATGGGGAAACATATGGCCCTCCAGATGCTGAACTCCAAGTCCCATCAGCCCCAGTCAACATGGCCAATGGTCAGAGATTATGGGAGTAATGGCAGTGTGATTGACAGTCAGTGTGGTGTAGTGGTTAGGGTGGTTCTAGAGCAGGGAGAAATGAAAAACGAAATGAAAGTGAAGAGTCTGGGCCCCCTGCTAGGAACCTATGCTTTCCAGCCGACTGTTTGCAGCCCTGCCTGGGGGTTCAGCGTTCAAATCCCCATTTGGCCATGAAGCTCACTGGGTGATCTTGGGCCAGTCACTGCCTCTCAGCTTAACCTACTCACATGGTTTTTGTGAGGGAGGGGAGGGGGAAATCATGTATACCACCTTGAGTTCCTTGGAGAAAAGCTGGGATATACATGTAAGAAATAAATAATAAATAAATAAATGGGAGTTGGCAGCCCAACAATAGCTGGAGGGTCACAGATTTCATATCCTTGATCTAATGGGTACATTAAAGGGCAACATGTTATTGGCATGATGATTAAATTTATACCAGAATAGGAGTTTTCATTTTAAAATTCTGCCATTAAACACCAAAACGTCCTTGTCCATTTCTCTATTGGGATCTACGAAGTGAGTGAGTAAGCCATAATTGCTTAGAAAAAATTATTCTGTGGAAAGGTACTTAGTCACTAAGGTTTGTAAATTCAACCACTTTATCAGCATATGCCACTAATAACAACAAAATAATGGCTCTCAGCCTTGTATTTGTTGACACAGAGATGGCAGAATTTTTAATGGATATGATTCAGGTTGAGTCAGCCTTTTGATCCAGCTCATTTTGAAACTGCAATTCATTCATTCCATTTATTGTTTTGTTATTTTATCCTCCTTAGGAAGGAGGGGCACTCTGAAATCAGCTTCTGTGTTGTTTCAATTAATAATAATAATAATTTCAGACACTTTCTGAAGTCTGGGTCAAAGGAAACGTCATTATACCATACTACTATGTCCCATTTAAAATAACAGGGAGGAGTCACATTGGAAAACACTAAGCAGCCTAAAATTAAGCATGTTTAGTCAGAGGTAAGTAGCACTGAGTTTGATGGGGCTCAGTCCCAATCAAGTAAGCATGCATAAGATTGCTGCTGCAGATGCATGTTCAAAATATTATCCATCTTGTTCATCTAGCAATAGCTCTCCAGAGTTCCAGGCAGGGGATATTCCCAACCCTACTTGGAGATGCTTTCTGCCTGGAGATGCTCCCTTACCTTCAAGCAGAGGTCATTCCCAGATCTACCTGGAGATGCTCCCTACCTGGAGATAAAGTGATCAGCCATGGACATCTGGTTGACCACTGTGAGGATGCTGACCAACAGGATGCTGGACAATATGGGCTTTGGCCTGATCCAGCAGGCTCTTCTTATGTTCTTAGCAGAGCTTGGGAAATTTACTTTTTTGAACTACAACTTGCATCAGCCCCGGCCAGCATGGCCACAGGATTGGGCTGATGGGAGTTGTAGTTCAAAAAAGTAACTTTTCCAAGCTCTGGTTCTTAGGTGTAGCATGCAAGAAGCACATCACTAGAGAGACAGGCAGCATTAGCACTAAAGCAGTACCCACCCACAACTACTTCTTGACAACCTTTTTTAATGACAATGCTCACCAGTATGGATTGTTGTTGTTGTTGCTGCTGCTGCTGCTGCTGTTATTTCCAAAAGGAGCCCAGGGCAGCAAGCAATAAAACACTAAAAATATCTATAAAACATCTTTTAAAAAATCTTCAAAACATCTACATCCACAGCACTTTTATTGACATATGAGTACTAGGGATGGTGTAGAACAGCCTTTCCCAGCTAGTGGGCCACCAGATGTTGTTGGACCACAACTCCCATCAGCCTCAGCCAGCATTGCCAATGGTCAGGAAAGATGGGAATTGTGGTCCAACAACATCTGGTGGCCCACTAGTTGGGAAAGGCTGGTGTAGAATATTCACAAAATTGGATTTGGTATTGAATTCTGGGATAATCAGCAAGTTCCTCTCATCGTTGAACAGGCTCCCACACTTTGTGTGCGTTTGCACCTGTTAGTGACACTGTAATTTTTTAAAAGAGAATTACGTAATTATTTACGTGATGATTTTTTGTAATCTGCTGCTGTTGTAAACATATAAATATACAGCAGCATCAGGAATAACAGAGAAAATTACATAATCTTTTGGAAAAAATAACGGGGGGAAAGGAGAATTGGGAATTGTGATAACTAGAGGAACACAATTTATAGCGAATGTGAACTGGCAGCTCATTTGATGAATTGAAATATGGAATGGAATCAGATAGCAAACCCCATCCCTAATGAGCAACGGCATCTCAGTTTTTACCAAAAAAGCACTGTTGACAACTCATTTCCAATATAGCCCCTCCCCACAATAAAAGTGCTTTCTCTGCACACAAAATCAAACTATACTAATTGTTCCTTTTACCCTGACTGTAGGTTCATATGTATTTGGCATATTCCCTAACAGTATTCTAGTAGTCAGTAATGATCAGTAAAGAAACACCAACGGTTCACCATGAAGTAGTTGTTTTTCTTTCTCGTTTCCTTTTCCTTTTTTAACAAATCATTTCTACTAGACGTGGTGGACCTGTGGCCTCCAGATGTTGCTAGAATACAACCACCATCCTCCCAGACGATGCAGGTTGGGGCTGATGGGAGTTGAAGTCCAACAGCACCAGGAGGGTCCCAGAGCTCCCAGCCCCAACTGTGTAGTTGTAAGAAGAAGACAGAGTTGAAGACGAATGACCTGGAATTACAAACCCTGTAAATGGGTGTTATATTTGCTGGAAATAAGGTAGTCATTTTTGTAATGGGATGAGAAAAGGGTCACAATGGAAAGATAACCTAGAATCACAATCTTTATCAACTATAATCACAATCTTTATTAAAACTAGGAAAAATAACAGGATAAAAATGCAAAAACCTAGAAGGGCAGGCTGCCATTTCTCTTGGCCTAACAGAAATACAGAATGACAGCCCTATAGGCCCACTTTTTTTCTTTTGTCATTTCCCACTTGCTCCCCTTTTGTTTCACGTGACAAGTCGTTTTAGCTCAAAAGTCAATATTCTGCTGGTATGTGAAGAATTATAAAAGGAACTTAACTAGGAAACACAAGAGCACAAGGAATTGAATCTGCATTTAATTCACTAAGCACACATGTTTACATGACCTTTTGAAAAGGAATTAAAGAACTTTCATTGCACACTCTAGGTAATTGGTGTTACCAAAGTGATTACAGAAAGAAGCAAAACCATTTCTTCTGAGTGATCTGGAATGAGAGAATCAGTTAAATTTCATTATCATTCCCTATCTCAACCATTGCTGGGTATGCTTCTGAACTGAATCCAACAATGTATTAGATCTGAGATGCCTAAGAGATCTGGGGATATGAGCACAATGTTTTTTTATTGGATAAAATATTGTGCCATCTTTTATTTGCTCTCACGAGGAGGGGGCGTGTGAAAGAATAGGAGAATCTAAAGATGTGTGTACACTAAAACCTCATCTGGTTGTGAACTAGTTTTCAATACCTTCCAAAGTAATGAAAGGCTGGGAGTTGTCATAAGAATCTGAGCCCACCCACAGAACTATTAGAAATAGATGAATTATCTGAAGGACACCTCAGATGAATTTGGGGATTATACGCCAGATCTCTCACACACAGAATGAAAGATCTCATATATATATATATTAACCAGTCTGAGAACTTGGGGGAAAAATGTCCATTCATCTATGCTACCATCTCTCATACTCAAAAGCCACCCCCTCCCAACCGCCCAAACATACTCTTCGACCTTGGGTCTCCTGATATTTTTGGACTACAACTCCCATCATTCCCAGACAGCATGGTCAATGGTCAAGGATGATGGGAGTTGTAGCCCATCAATATCCGAGGACCCAAGGTTGAAGAACACTGCTCTGCAACTTGCTTTCTGTATCTTGAATTTGGGCAGTGGTTGTGGGAGAAACAGAGGTATATGGGGAGAAATGTGAGGAGGGAGGTTGTGCTTCCTTGCTCTCTGAAACCCTGTTCTGCTGGGTAACAGGTTGCCAAGGTATGGGGACCCCACTGCAACATGGAATGGTGTCCTTGTCCTATTGGTGTTGACACTTTCTACCTGAAAGTCCATAAAATAAATCTGGGGAAGGTATGAGGTGAGGGGAAGTGAATTCCTATTCAGGTGCTCCAATACTGTGTTTACATGTGAATATGATCTGATTTCAGAATATAGACACCATCCTTTGGAAAAGAGTGTGTGTGTGCGTGTGTGTGTCTGACGGAAATGTTAGTGATGAAATTTGAGTTTCAGCAAAACAAATCTGGCATCAAATTTCTCTGCCCTTATACCAGATACTCCCAGGAAGTCTATTTCCATAAAGATTCCTGATGAGGTCAATCATTTTCAATATATTTTTTTCTAGACACTTCAATATTTTGTGTTCTGCGTCCCAAATCAGATATAAATGTCCTGAAAATTTCCTCAGTCTTGGTTGATCTTAATAACTCCTGCACACTTCATTCTCAGGCAAAAGACGGTTAAGCTGTAGTTAAAAAGGTTCCTTCACACTTCCAAAGTATGTTTTGGGTGTAGTGTGATGAATTTAATCCTCATTAGTTATGCTTATGGTTAATATTGCATAGTTTGTAGTCTCTGGCTGGAGTATCCAGCCAGTATCTAGCATGACAAAGCTGTGAGCATATCTGAACCAGGTAGAGCCGGATGCTTCCCAGCAAGAAAAAGGACATTGTAACAAAACTAGCAGATGTTCCTTTAACCACTTCCCCCAACCCATCACTATTCCAGAACACAGAAAGTGCTTTGAGAATGTACCTCAAGATGGACCTAATTCTCTCAGAGGTGATCAACTATGTTTGGGCTGTAAGGCTTCAGGCTGCATACACACCACATTTTATTCTAGAATCACAGGAGACTAGTTCTTGTTTTTTCTTTCTTTTTTTTAATTAATTGTTAAACTGCAAATTCATTATGATAAAGAAAAGAATATTTGTTGTTGTTATGTGCCTCCAAGTCGACTACGACTTATGGCGACCCTATGAATCAGTGACCTCCAAGAGCATCTGTCATGAGCCACCCTGTTCAGATCTTGTAAGTTCATTTTAGTTTACACACGTAGATCATTATATGCCGTACAAATGTCCAAATATGCATCTAAACGAGAGTTGGTCTTTATAGAAAGTATGCTCAAATGTAGCAAGGATGTTTAAATAATCAAAACATTGCATAATAGCTGGCGGGTATTTATCCTTCCAGACTTGAGGTATAAGTCTCTTAGTGACCATTCGGGCACATAAAGATTTTCTACCTAGTCCACACACAGTCTAGACCTACTGCATATTTTTTTGCCCCTGAAAAGCACTTAACAAACTGATTTCATTCCTAAATAAAAGCTCATGGCAAATTGATTCTGCATAACCCCTCAGTGTGTCCATTTGAAAACAGATGTAGGCGGTCCCAGCAATAGGGGGGTGTATCGACTACCCAATGACATTGTGGGTGGGCATATACCAAGAGGAGGGTTTTCAGATGTATCTAATCAAGCAGAGGGATTTCAAACACCTATCAAGTAGCCACACCCACCTGTCTGGATGGCAAGATCTACAAGAAATCTGGAGTGAAAGCAGCATGATGAAGACAAGCATGAACAATGGCGTACTGGAAAGAATGACATTTTTGTGCTACAAACAGGTACCTGTAAGTGTCTATGCAGCCACAGACTGACAATAGGGGCTCAAATGTCTGAATGTTTCTCCAGACAAAATCATTTTCTTGCACTGTGGTCCTTTATATCTAGTTTTCTACATGCAGGGATTTTTTATTTTTTCTATGAAGAAGCATTCAGTTATTTGAACCCTTGCCTGGAGTACAAAGTGCTACAGCGAGAAGCAGTTTTACCACCTCAGGGAAAAATCAGCCCATGCCAAATTATTGTTGTTCAGGTTGCATTCTGTAAGGGAAGTTGCAAATGATTACTTTGAGTTATATGCACCATTTTAAAAAGCATAGAAACAAGACTGACAATTAGCAGGATTTGCTTGTCATTCAGAAGACCATTCATTCATTCATTCATTCGTTCATCCATTCATCATAGACCTCTAGAGACCATCCCAGTGGACCTATTTAATAGACTGTCAGAGCAATCCAAACTATAGAAAGGCAGCTTAATTTACACAGGCCTAAAGTAAGGCAGAGTAAGGGTGCATTCAGACATGGGTCTTGTCTCATTAGTTTTATGGATTATAATGGTAACACTTTTGTCCTGATTTCTAAAATTCCTTTCACACTGCAGTACCAGGGATCGTGGCATTTCGACCAATACACGGCCATGTTGCACTAAATGTCTTTCACACTGCTGCAACGAATGACTTGTTTCCATTGCTCACCCGTTATACACTTGCACACTGTAGTTCCTTCATAATTCACTGTGTATCTCATCACGTCTCCATGTGATCCCTCTTCCTTTCATTTCTGACATTTGGGGCAGGGGGACTGCTACCTGTGCCTATGCTGGAATAAAAAAGGTAGGCAAAATGACAGCACAAAATTTCCATGATTTCCCGGATTTTAGGGATTGCCAATGGAATATTTCTGGAATCATTTATCATGGAAACAAGTGCCAAACTTCCACTATTTCCATTAGATTTCCAGAACTGGCTTCTATGTTACATGAAAGACCAAAAAAATGCAAAAGTTATGAGGTAAGGATCTGTCAGAGAAACATATTAAACTGCTGTCTGAAACCACCCTATGTTACTCCTGTTACAAACCCTTTCAGGAGTAGGGATACTGCTGGCAGAAGGAAACAAGCTTTTAAAATAAAGATTGACATATGCCAGCCTTTCCCAGACTTTGGGTCCCCAGATGTTGCTGGACTACAACTCCCATCAGTCCCAACTAGCATGGCCAATGGTCAGGAATTATGGGGATATCTGACCTAAAGTCCAGCAACATCAGGGGACCCAAAGGCTGGGAAATGGGAAAGGCTAACTTACACCACCCTTTTTGTGGGTGTAACTTTCTCTGGGTTGCTAGCATATGACTGAGTTGAAAGGAGTTTCGTATAGGGGTAAGTCTGTCATGCCCCACCCCACCCCAAGCTAGGGTGTCTTCCTATGAGCCCTCATTATTATCAGTTAGTACATCAACTGGGGAAGTCCCCAATTTATTTATTGCATTTATATACTGCCCCATAGCTGAAGCTCTCTGGGCAGTTTACAACAATTAAAAACAAATGTACAAATTTAAAAACACTTTTTTTAAAAAAGCAATTTAAAAACACATGCTAAAATGCCTGGGAGAAGAGGAAAGTCTTGACCTGGTGCCAAAAAGATAACAGGGTTGGTGCCAGGTGCACCTTGTCAGGGAGAACATTCCATAATTTGTGGGCCACCACTGAGAAGGCCCTCTCCCTTGTTGCCAGACTCCCACCTTCCCTCCCAGTAGGCACCCACAGGAGGGCCTTGGATGTGGAGCATAGTGTACAGGTGGGTTCATGTCGTGAGAGGCGGTCCATCAGGTATTGTGGTCCTAAGCCATGTAAGGCTTTATAGGTTAAAACCAGCTCCTTGAATCAAGCTCGGAAACATAAAGGCAGCCAATGCGAGCGGGCCAGAAACGGTTTTGTATGTTCGAACCATCTGGTCCCTGTTACCAATCTGGCTGCTGCATTTTGCACAAGCTGCAGCTTCCAAACCGTTTTCAACGGCAGCCCCACGTAGAGCACATTGCAGTAATCTAACTTGGAGGTTACCAGAGCATGGACAACTGATGCCAAGTTATCCCTGTCCAGATAGGGGCGTACCTGGGCCACCAACCGAAGTTGGTAGAATGCACTCTGTGCCACCGAGGCTACCTGAGCCTCAAGTGACAGAGATGATTCTAGGAGAACCCCTAAGCTATGAAACTGCTCCTTCAGGGGGAGTGTAACCCCATCCAGGTCAGGTTGGACATCCACCATCCAGTCAGAAGAACCACCCACTAGCAGCATCTCAGTCTTGTCTGTATTGAGCCTCAGTTTATTAGCCCTCATCCAGTCCATTGTCGCATCCAGGCACTGGTTCAGCCAGAGCTTGGAAAAGTTAATTTTTGAACTACAACTCCCATCAGCCCCAGCCAGCATGGCCACCAGATTGGGCTGATGGGAGTTGTAGTTCAAAAAAGTAACTTTTCCAAGCTCTGGGTTCAGCACATTGACAGCCTCACCTGAAGAAGATGAAAAGGAGAAATAGAGCTGCGTATCATCAGCATACTGATGGCAACGCACTCCAAAGCTCTGGATGAGAGCACCCAATGGTTTCATGTAGATGTTGAACAGCATGGGGGACAGAACTGACCCCTGTGGAACATCATACTGGAGAGTCCAGGGTGCTGAGCAATGTTCCCCAAGCACCACCTTCTGGAGCTGACCCACCAAGTAGGAGCGGAAGCACCGCCATGCAGTCCCTCCAACTCCCAACTCAGCCAGTCTTCCCAGAAGGATACCATGGTTGATGGTATTGAAAACCGCTGAGAGATCAAGGAGAATCAACAGAGTCACACTCCCCCTGTCTTTCTCCTGACAGGAGTGGTCTCACTATTGATGGTGTTGTAGCAAAAATGCTACAAGTTCTCCCAGGTGGAGAATAATAACACACACGCAGGAAAAATCGAGTTCAAGGCTCCTTATTTATTTACTGCAATAAAGGCAAACCATACACTTCACACAAGGGGTGAGGCATGAGAGAGCCCCGAGCCCCCAAAAACAGGGATTTTTATACCCTTTACAAAACAAGCTGGTTAATTTTACACCCATCATTTATTATGCTCTGCTTAATCAATAGTATAGTTACTCTTTCCTAAGGTCAAACGGTTAATCCTTACTTTTGCAAGCGTATGTTAATCAGTGGGTCACAGTCCACTGACCATGCTTATTTCAAAATGTGAGCTTTAAGCTTTTAAGCAAACAGACAGATACAAGAAGTATTTAGGCAAATAGGCAATACTGTGACCTTTAAATCTTTCAAACTTCACAATGGTATAGAAAGCCGCTGAGAGATCAAGGAGAATCAACAGAGTCACACTCCCCCTGTCTCTCTCCCGACAGAGGTCATCATACAGGGCGACCAAGGCTGTTGCTGTGCCAAAATCAGGCCTGAAACCTGACTGAAATGGATCCAGATAATCGGTCTCATCCAAGAGTGTCTGGAGCTGGCCTACTCACCTTAGTGATGAGGTCTACAAGAAAGCAATTTTTTTTATCTCCATCAAAATATTCAGAAAAAAAACCATGGACTGGGTTGTGGCTGGAGCTCTCCCAGCTACTGTTTATGTCTACCCAGAATGGCCTTCTGCTTCATAAGCTGAGAACTCTGGTTTCCTGAAATAATACTCTTTTTTAAAATAATTGTGGAGACATGAATGCAACAGCTCTGTTACACTATTGTCTGACTACGGTGGATTTTTATTTATTGTGAATTCATAATAGATATGAGGAGGCACATCGGAATAAGGGGTGTGTGCTCCCTCACTTCAAAGCATGTAACTTCATACATAAAAGTCCCATTGTTTGAAACTAACAACGCATAGATGTGTATAAAGAAAGAAACTTAGTGCAGTGCTCGAAATGTTTTAACAGGAAGTATGTGAGGGACACGAAGTGAGATCATAAATGAAGGTCTGTGAAAAGCTGATGCTATTGCATTGCCAAAGCAAAGTGGGTGCCGATTCAGTCAGTGCCTGAATGGATGGCCATACACACTGCTCTACGTTTTCTAAGGAAAGAGATAGATCATATTAAAATGAGAATAAGAACTGATGGCAGATACAAACATTCTAATGCAGACAGGCACATGCTCAGGGGCCAAAAAGGGCCGTAACTCAGTGTCAGAGCATCTGCTTGGCATGTAAAAGGTCTCAGGCTCATTCGAAGTAGGGCTAGGGATGTCTCCTGTCTCCACCACTGGAGTCACTGCAGGCCAGTGTAGGCATGTTTCACTGACCACTATAAGATGGCTTCCCAGGTGCTGTGTGAGGAAGTAACTCCTTAGGGGAGGGGCTATGGCTCAGCAGGGATGCACGTTCTTTACCCACTGAAGGTCCCAGGTTCAGTCCACAGCACTGTAATTAAGCGGTTTACAAATTGTCAAAATAAAAATAAATAAAATAATAAATTAATCCCCAGGTAGGGTTGGGAAAGATTCCTGCCTGGAAACCCAGAGGGCCACTGCCAGTCAGTGTAGGCAGTATTAAGCTAGACAGAGCACTGGTCTGTCTTGGTATAAGTAGCATGCTATGTTCCTATGTTCAAAAGAAGCCTTGTGGCATTGCAGCCACATTCACAGAAGGAATCACCTGAGTTTGATAATTACACATAATGTTACTTCATTCTCATACTGTACACATTGAGGGTCCATCTGTTATGTTCATATAAAGCACATGATTTGGCCGAATGTGACTGTGCAAATATCATCATGTGAAAAGCTTCCACTCTGGATACACCGCACCATACCAACATAAAGATTGGTCATCCAGAGAATGTGTTATGTAAGCACAGTCTTGCATGCCTACCCTATGGCCAGAAATTGTTAGGATCAGATTGCAACTGAAAGTTTATTCATTTTATTGTATTTACTAAACATATTTATAACCTGCCTTTCATTTGGGGGTCCCATCCTGGAATTACATAAATGTGAAGCAAAAAAATAATTAAAAAAGAACAATAAAATACAAACACACAAAGGCAATTGCAAATATCCAATTGCAAATTTAAAAGTTAACACACTTGTCCACCTGCCATACCAAGAATACTGATGTGGATATTGTAGTACAAATTACTATGTGGTTGTGTCAGGCCCCAGCTGGTGAGGTCTTGGACCCAGCCCTAGGTCAGGCTCCATCTGAGAACGAGGAGTCAGGTTCTTGTGACGAGCCCAAGAAGGGGTCATCTGCACCCAGGCAAGTTCGGCCTCTGACATTGAGGGTGAATGGGTCACAAGCCGAAGAGAGAGGCAATACCTCAAATGCCAGCTGGAGATCTGGCCCATCTGGAGGAGTGCCTGACTGCAGGCCTGGACTCCTTGGGAGTAAAGGACTCCTCAGGAATAAAGGTATGGCTGCAGCTGATTAATAGGAGTCTGCTGAGGTTTGGGGTGTGGTGCAAGCAGCTCCAGCATAAAAACCCCAGTGCTAGGCTGGAAGAGCTGTTGCAACAATGTCAGTACACCAGCTCTGTACTTGACCAGTTGGTGGTCTCCTGTGGCCTCTGCTCCTCACCATAGATTACTCTGGACCTGTCTCTGGACCTGTCTCTGGACCTGTCTCTGGACCTGTCTCTGGACCTGTCTCTGGACCTGTCTCTGGACATATCCTTGATCTGCTCAGATCTTGACCTTTGACTGCTCTGACCTTGGCTTCTTGCCTAATCCCTTTGTTGTTGTGGGTTATGTTTGGACTCAGACTTTGGACTGGTCCATGATACTTGGTGTAGCCCTTGTTGTTATTATTGCTGGGAAGTCTCTCATCATTCTATAGGAGCCTTGTGAGAACAGGACAGTTTACCATCATGGTTCTGTATGTCTTGAGGATTAGGTTGTGCTTTGAAACTATGACACACAATGAAGCATGATTATCATTATGCTTTTATCGAGCTCCTTCTCTAAGGAGCTCAGGATGGTAGAGAGGTTTATTTATTTTCTGTGAAATCCTAGAATCAAAGGTCTATTTGGTGCTGGCACATGAAATCCTTTGCTATAGTATCCTAGCCTTGGTTTGAGAAAACCTGCCATTTTACATGCTGCCCTTCAGTAACAGAATTGTAAGGCTGTGTACAGCTTAAACAGAAAAATTATGGTGAAATCATAAGAACAAGACACTACAGTCACAGAAGTCACTGCAGTAGCAATGTTACAATCCATCAAAGCTATGAAGCAATAAAAAACAAGCATGGGGATTGAAGTTGGTTCCAGTCATTTGCTGCTTGAGGCAAAGGACAAGATGGTGCCCCTTCCCAAATTTCCTGTAGAGAAGCTGACCAGACTAGCAGTTGAACCTTACTTTTAACATGGGCTACCTCCACCATACCTGAAGGCAGCAGGCTAGCTTAGGGAGTATAGGATAGGCACATAGCTCTATCTTCCCCACCCTCCAGCATTTACCACCTGAGGCAGTTGTATCACTCTGCCCAATGGTAGGATCAGTCCTGGTTGGAATTCTTGGAAGAGATATGGATGGCTGAAAGTCTCCCTACTTTCATTTTTAAAAGGTACACACTGTTTTCAATATACACAGAAGCATATCCATTTTATTAGATGATGGAAAGCCCATTTCCAGATTTTAGCTACAATATTTTGCCTTCTGTTCTGTAGTTGTATAAGCTATTTTAAAAGGGTACAAGACGCCAGATCTGTGAGTCAATGCTTTCCTCTATAGTTCTTTTCCAATCTAACATCAAAGGGTGCACCATTATCTCAGCAATAATTTAAGCTGTTTATCAAATGATAATCTGGGAAGAAGCAAGTACGTCTTGTGATGCCACTTCTCATACGTAGGTGTGGTAGGTATTTATTGAAATAGGTACAGTATTTTTGGTAGATGGCATGCCAAAGTCTTAAGGCAAAAAGTAATTGTTCCAATGTACATTCATTCTCTGCCAGCTAAAATGTCTTTTCCCAAAAGATTTTGGCCTGTTGACATCTCCAGAATGGTGATGTATAAAAAGTAAGGATAAGAATATAGTGTTAGGTCCTTCCCACTACCCTGAGTAGTAATTAATCCAGGGAGAGCACTGAGGAAATTAGTTTCTTTTGAAAGAGAAAAGACTGGAACTTCGATAATATCTGAAATACCTATTTTATTTACCGATACACAGAGTTGAAGCAAACAGGCTCCTGCAGTAGATAGTACAGTTATTGATCCTGTCTCAGTTTCACAGAGACAAAGTATTTCAGTAAGACTGTAAGCAGTGGTATGCTGGAGCCAGCTCGTGAGAGCCGATTGTTACATTTTCAGGAATTTTGAGAGCTGGTTGTTGGTGGAAATACAGACCACAGTTTGGGAGCCCCTGATGTATAGGTTGAGCTGTAAGGAGATATATCTCTTGTCAGGGATATATCCAGGAAGCACTCTGTAGCGCGCTACAGCTGATCTTCCCCTGCTTCTGTGAGATCGCCCCAGGAGGAGGAGAAGATCTTACCCCGCTCCAGCAAGATTGCCCCCGAGGAGGAGGAGATGGATCTTCCCCTGCTCAGATGAGATCACCCCCGGAGGAGGAGAAGATTTTACCCTGCTCCAGCGAGATCACCCCGGACAAGGAGAAGATCAGCTGTAGCGCACTACAGCTGATCTCCCCGTGCTCAGGCAAGATTGCCCCCAAAGGAGGAGAAAATCTTCCCCTGCTCTGGCGAGATCACCCCCGAGTAGGAGTGGCTGGCCACTTCCTTCCTGCCAGACAGAGGCAGGGAGTTGACTCCTTGTCCAGAAAGAACCCACCACCTGCTTTCTGAATTGCTGTCAGAAACCCTGGATCAAGCCTTGACCATGCACCACAGATTATGGTGAAACTCACTTTGCGCTCCATTTGTCTTTGCCCTGGTAATTGCTATTAGCCTCTCGCTTCCCCAACCTATGTCTAACTTTCTCATTTCCATATCTCACTGTTTCTGAACTGTTGTGATAGTCTAAACACAGGTCACTTGCATTCAAGTTTTTCTCCCTGGTGCATTTAGGCGTCTGCTGCAACTTTGGCTAGATCCCTAGCACCTGCCTACACTCCATATAAGGCCATCACTCCTCTTATGTCTATCTCTGTATTAGAACAGGCAACATGGGCTTAGGTCACCTGTGTAACTTGTAATGATTAACTTTCTTCCTATTTTGTATTATTCTACCCATTTTTAAAAAATATGTTGCTGGATCCCAACTCCCATCATCCTCTCAGCATAGCCAGTGGCCAGGGATGATGGGAGTTGTAGTCCAGTCACATCTGGAGGGCTCCATGTTGGATGAACTAAACAATCAATTGAAACTGGTCTAAAAAATAAATTGAAACTGTATTGGACCCCATGTTTACCAATTATTTGTTCTTTTGTAGACCACTCTTCAGCAAGGACTGAAACTGTGGGCATATGTTTGATTTCTGAGCAGTCAGCAATTTTGATTTTAGTTTTCAGGATTGTCTGTAGATATGAATCCCTGATATTCTTAAGAAAGAACTCAGATCATTAGGAGAAAATCCTAGCACATAAAATGCAAAAATAAAAATATAGCTAAAATATAGGATTTTGCCTTGAATGTATGGAATTTTACAACAGATTGGAGCAATCTGTTGTATCCATTACAAACAAAGGTTTAATAAGAAATTGATAGGTTTTCTGTAGGAATAATGGATTCAAGAAATCTCCTTCTCTTCCCTAAATTCTAGGGCTACAATCCCCAAATCCTTTACTTTTTTTTTTAAGCCATGTCCCAGAATATTGATCTCAGGCTTGTGCCTCAGATCTCTGAACAAAAATCTAAACTTGATCTTTCAGTCTCAAGCTGTCATCACACGCCTTCCTGTGATACACTTTTATTTCATATTCCCAGCTCAATATCACCAAGAGACACTTTGGAAATCCCATCTTTACAATGCTACAGATCCACATCCCTCTCATCAGGCACCAAATCTTTATTGATGCACTTGCCACAAGGCCCTCAGCTGAAATGTTGCAGCCTTTATTGGCACAGCAAAACTGTACAAGAGCTGTTTAACTGTGAAGAGAGGCAGAGGAGCCCACAGTTAACTGTCAGTCAATGCCAGAGGTCAAATATATTCCTGTCCATAAGAGGCTTACAGATATATCCTTGGTCCTAGTGGAAGGGTTTTTTAATGCGGCGGCTGCAGCGTGCTTAGCCAGTTGGTCGCACCGGCACGGCAGCCGGCTGTCACTTTCTGTTGCTTCTGAGTTTCTGGCAGGGGTGAGAAGAATCTGTGTGGAAGAATGGGGAGGACTCCTGGAACAATGAGTAGCCCATAAAATAAAAGGTTTTTGTGTTGTGCTACCTTAAAGATGAACAAAACGGAGAGGTTTGTAGTGCCTTAAAGATGGAACTAACTTGTTATGGTATCAGCTTATGTGCACCACAGTACTAGACGTATCTAAGAAACATGTTGCTTACCTGTCCTCCTCTATAAGGTTCCAGGACAGGTTGCCATAATATAATCCTATAACTAAAAGCAAGCAAAATAGTTTATCCAGTTTTTAAATCAAGGAAATCAATTCCAGACAAGCGTTTGTGGACTACAGTCCACTTCCTCTGATGCATGTCATCAAATGGGCTGCAGTTTATGAAAGCTTATGCCATGATATATTTGTCCATCTTCAAGGTGCCACTAGGCTCTTTGCTGTTTTTACTTAAGCAGACTAAAATACATAGAAAAGCCATAAGGTCAAATTGCGTGTGCATGTACTGAGTTAAAGAGCAGCACTTATGTAATAGAATCTGAAATACAAACGAAAGGCATGTGGTGGAACTGAAGTTATGTGTGGTATTGTACACATATGTATATTCTGATACATGTGCTCATGTTCTGTTTGTGGGCTTCCCAGAGCATCTGGCTGCCCTACTGGACTAGATTGCTGCACCAAATTTGCCTGTGGTGACATCCAACAGGGCTTTTCTTATGCTCATTTAAAGCAATAGTGGCCTAAAATTTTCAGTCTGAGGGCAGTGTTCTAGGTTGGCCAGCCTTCTGAGGGCTGCCTGCCTGTGGTGGTCATGGCCAAAGTTTCCTCTGAGCATTTGCTCTCATGTGCATGCACTACAATTGTGCAGCATATACCACACACACTCTTCACTCATGCAGTCTCTTTCTTGCACTCAAATATTCACAATCTCTGTCTCACTCAAAGGGGGGGAGGGGATCCCTGCAATTATACAAAAAGCTAAAAAGATAACACTATTGCAATCAGTAGTGCTGAAGCTGAAAGAGTTTTCAGTTTAATGAATATAATTTGTACGAGGGTGAGAAATAGTTTAATAGTTTAACGGTAGATCATATATCAGATTTAATGACAATAAATTTATTGGGAAAAGAGTTAGCAGATTGGGATGCAACTCCATTTGCCAAATCATGGTTGAATTGCAACCATAGGTTGGCAACGGATACAAGAGTTCGGCAAAAAATCAATGAAAGCATTCTGTGAGAATCAATCGGCCATATGGAATTTACAATAAAGAGTATTGTATATTTTATTATTATTTGGAAATTGTGTGCTACACATCCTTTATATCAGTAAAATTTATCATAAACTTATATACATATATATATGCATTTTTTTTCCTTTGGAGAGCCGGTTGTTAAACATTTACCAGCACACCACTGACTGTAAGCCACTTCTAGCTAGGGATGTACTCAAACTATGCAAAATTCAAATTTGACACGCGGCTTCCTATTTATTTGCGTTTTTTTCTCCTCACAGATTGGGTTATTTTCTAGTGGTTTTCTGTGGCTGAAGCAGTTTTTTTAAAAAAAAATCACCTAAAATATCAATATTATTGATATTGATATGTTTTAAAAATCTATGAAAAAACAATATTTTTCTGGGAAAAATTGTATTTGTCACAAATAGCAAACATTGATCCCTTATGAAGCAATACCAGAAGGAAGTTTGACGGAGCAAATATTAAACTGGCACCGAAATGCAGATTCCATTCCTACTTCCAGCTGACTCCACCAAAAACTCTTATGAACTCTGTTTCTGTCACACCTATTCACACTGCCAAACTGTTACAAGCAAGAAGGTTGAATGCCTGATGACTGGGGAGAGATTCCAAGCCATCAAGGCTGCACCCATGGTCATTATTTATTTTCTTATTTATTTATTATTAAACTTCTATTCTGCCCTTCCTCCCAGAAGGACCTAGGGAAGTAAACAAAGGACAAAACACTACAAAGATCTTAAAACGTAAAAAAAATCTTTAAAACATTTTAAAAATAAAACATTTAAAAAACATATCTTAAAAAATATTTTAAAATGTATTAAAAAGCAATTCAGAAACAGATGTGGACTGGGATAAGGTCTCTACTTAAAAGGCTTGTGAACAAGGAAGGTCTTCAGTAGGCACCGAAGAGATAACAGAGATGGCGCCTGTCTAATATTTAAGTGGAGAGAAGTTCAAAGGTCTGCTTCCTGCCTTTCTTCTGTCATGGACCCCAAGGCAGCATACATGTGGTTCCCAGGTGGTCACCCATGCAAGCACTGATCAGACGTAAACCTGTTAAGATTCAGCAAGATGGTGGTCTCATGTGCCTTCAGGCCATATCCTAGTTAGCCCTCAGTTTTGCAACTCCTGGCAACTAAGGATTTATATAACTCTCACATGCTATCACATTGTGTCATTCCCATCACCACCATCCCACTGATTCACCTCTCCCAGTTGAAATTTCTATCCTTTAACACCTTGTTTATGTAGATACTCCTGAATAAATTCACTAATTGGCAAGAAAAAAACAACGTTGTGGCTTGAGAATGTACCTATAGCCAACAGATATTTCTATCAAACCTTAAAAAGCGGGGAAATTGGGCAGCTATAGTGACTGCACCTGACATCCTCTCTGTATTTGTACAAATTTCTACAAATTTGTACAAATGCAAACACAATTTGTGTTGGCCTTTCACAGTCCAATCCACTTCCTGTATAGCTTGGAAGAATTTGGTAACGTGCCTCTGAGCATATGGTGAGTGGTGGCAACACCTGCAATCAGGACTACATCTCCAGAGATGGAGAATTACATTTTTTTGTATTTTTAGTGATGTTCTTGCTTTGCTTCTTTCCAGTGTTACTAATGTGTCTTCAGAGACTCTAACCTAGAAAATTATATTTCTCTCATTATTCATCCTAGAAATCTGTGTCAAATTTATTTTTATTCATTTTGAAGTCTTTTTATTGGTTAATGTCATATGATGGTGAAAACAGCCTTTTGTGTTTCAAACAGGAGGTTATTTTCTACTTCTATTTTGGGTGCATTAACAGTTGAATCTGATATTGCAGTTTTGTGTAAAATCAGACTGATTACAATATGCTACTACTTAAGCAATGACTCTAGCTGTTGGAAAAAACAAACTTGGCCTGGCCAAGGTGCACGTGTTCAGCCTGCTATGCTTAAACCACCCCACTCAAGGAAGGGTGGACATGGTCAATTAAAAACATAGAGTACACCTAGAAATTTGCTAGAATATATTTCACCTTCCACTGTTTTATCTTGTGCAAACTGAGACACTCCTGATGTCCACTGGAGACTATTCTGCAGAATAATCAGGGTCATTATTCCATAATTGGTTTTGGAGGGTTTTTTGTGTAAATTTTGCCAAGTGTTGCTTTAGTTCACATACTTCACGTACTTCACAGAAGCAAAAGAAAATGATTTACTATAGGAAACTTCACTAAAATTGCAAAGTAAATAAAACATATTTAAAGTGACTATTGGAACTATATCAACTGTCTTAATATTGTTGCTTCCTCCCTGCTAAAACAAGATCAGTACAGCATATGTCTTGTTTCTGTTATTTGGGCTGATTGCAGGTGTTGCAATATCTCAGAGAGGAGGTCAGGTCTCCTGCTCCCCTGCGCATTCACTATAGTTGCCCAATTTCCCTGCTTTTTAAAGTTTGATAGAAATATCTGTTGGCTTTCGGTATGTTCATAAACCACAAGGTTTTTTTCTATTAGTGAATTTTTCTGCTTTTTAATCCAGGAGGTAAGAAATATGATCCTGTGCAAGTTTGCTGATAATGGATTGTTCATTTGCATGTTTATTGAGTTCAACGTGACTTACTCCCTTTCAGTCATGCTCAGGAGGGGAGGAGGGGGAGTAGGCGGGAAGGGTATGAGGAGGAGGGCAGGTTTGATCATTTGCATGCTTACTGAGGTCAGTGGGATTTACTCCTATGCAATCATGCTTAGGAGAAGTGTGACCATGCGGGAGGAGAAAGGGGGAGCGAAGAGGAGAGGAAAGGAGGGGAGCAGGGAGGGGGAAGGAAGGGGGATTGGAAGAGGAGGGGTGGGGGTGAAGGAAGGGGGGAGGGGCAAGAGGGAGGGGAAAGGAGAGAGGGGGAAAAGAGGGCAGGTTTGATCATTTGTATGCTTTTTGAGCTCAGTGGGATTTAATCCTGTACAAACATGCTTAGGATAGCTGAAACTGACCTAGGGGTGAGGCAGGGAGTGGGAGGAGGGGGAAGAGGGAGAGAAGGAGAGGAAGGGTGGGGTAGGGTGGTAGGGGAAGAGATTGGGTAGGGGGAGGGGAGGAGATTGGGTGGGTGGGTACTGGGCAGGGGGAAAGCCCCTTTCCTTTCCAAAAGGAAAACGTTGTGAAGAGTATCATTGTTTTTCAGGGTTTCCCCCACCTTTTTATTCTACTATGAGGACAATCCAGGTATAGGTTGTGTTAGCTCTTTTTCAGTTGAAGGCTCAGCGGTCCTTTCCTCTTTGCTGTCTGGAGTGATAGCTGTTAGCTGCCCATTGATTTAGCCTGGTTTAGCCAGGCCTCTGCAGACAAGCAACAGTAGGGGGCACTACAAGTGCCACAACAAAACTTGGCATCCACACCATCACACTCCTCCTGGCATCGGAAAGTTAGGCCAGGCCACTCCACCCTGTCCATCCAGATGCGGCATGATTCCCCCTTGGTCTCCACAGCTGTGCCCCTCAGAGCCAAAAGCAGAACTAGGAAGCACAACAGAGCCTTTGTTGTACCTCAGTGAGGCCTGAGATAGGAACAACCTTCTGAAAGTGTCATACTTCTAACACTTACGCAGCATGGCTGACCCACCTACCGCCTTGTTCAGACAGGCTGCTTTTGAGGAGCAGCAGCAATAGGGCGGGCAGGCAGGAACTCCTCCACAGAAATTGGCATCAGCGTTGCCACACCACTCCAGATGCTGGAGGGCTTCCACTAAGGACTCAATCCCATATGTCCAGGCATGGCATGTTTCCTCTTTCACAGACCCACACCCTAAAGCCAACAAGAGGACCAAGGCACGCAGCAGAACTCTTCCCATACTGCACACACACCCCTGAATGGGGAACATGCTTAACAACCCTCATGTAGTCATATAGTGTCCCACCCAAATTTAAATCAAAGTTGTCCCTGGCCACATCCACACCAGACCTTTATTCCACTTTAGACTGTCATGGCTTCCCCCAAAGAATCCTGGGAAGTGTCGTTTGTGAAGGATGCTGAGAGTTGCTAGGAGAGGCCCTATTCCCCTCACAGAGCTACAATCTCCAGAAGAGGAGCTGACTCTTAAACCACTCTGGCTACTGGAGCTCTGTCAGGGGAATAGGAGTCTCCTCTTAGCACCCTTCACAAACTACACTTCCCAGGATTCTTTGGGGGAATCAAGACTGTCTAAAGTGAAATAAAGGTCTGGTGTGGGTGTGGCCCCCTGATTAGTCAAGGCAAACAGCTGTTGAGTCTGGCTTGTAGAACACTGACAGTTGGTTCTTACTGAGCATGCCCGACATAATAGAGTTCAATGTTAAATATCTTAAATTAATTAAAAATCAGCCAGGTATTTTTTTAACTTTTAAACTGCAGAGGATGAAGGTCAGAGTATGGGGCAAGGTCAGTAATAGGATTACAGGTACTTTGTGAACATGGCTGAGTTTTAATTAATGTCAACTAATTATGAGACCACTGACAACAGCGTTCTGGATTTTTTCCTGTTTTACACTTTGAACTCTCGATTCTCTCTGACTGTTTTGTGTATCACCATGAAAACTTTGAGGGTTGTTAAGCAAGTGTGTCTGAGTTCAGGACTATAAGTTTTAGAAGGTTTTTTAAAAAAATGAATTTATGGGAAGCAGCAGAATGGCATGGGGGGTATTTCCAATTTAACATTGTGGAATGCGAAAAATCCATGTTGACTATAGCATACAGCCACTCTCGTGGCTGTATAATCCATGTAACGATTATCTGAACCAGATTGGGTGAAATGTGAAAACATATACAGATATATATGTTTGCTCACATTTATACAGTTACTGTCTTTATCTAAGATATTGTAAGCTACCTTGAATGTGCCTTTTGCCCAGAAAGGGAGGATATAAATTTGAAGATACTTCTCCATATTCCAGTACTGGGAGGGTCTCACTATGTGATGATGCGGGGTAAGACTGTCCGCGTGGTGATGCCTGCTGGTTGAATACCCTCCTATTATAGGTATTGTTAATGTGGTACCAAGTTTAGACCACGTTTAGACTTATCTGCCCAGATACTTTAAGTCAAGGGTAGCTAAAATGTTGTGGGCCTCAGCTGTCATCATACCTGACCTTTGGCAATGCTGACTGGGGCTGATTGGAGTTGGAGTCCAACAACATTTGGAAGAGACCACATTGACTACCCCTGTTCCAAGCTGATTATTGTTTAACCAGCTCTGTTGCTTTTAGCTTCTTTATTTCATTGTGCATTTTAACATGTACTGTTGTTTACAATTTGCTTTGTTTTTATTTTGTGTTCTGAACCCGACCTTCAAATCTGTTTTGATAAAGGGTGGGTTATTAATTTTTTAATAAATAGATATAAATAATATATAACTATGCCCCTTAACCACTGTTGGCCATATCAGGTCCAAAACTCAGGAAACAACATGTTGCAAAACATGGTGAGACTGAAAGGAAAAACAAACCTTTTGATATTCATAAGAACCTTACCAACAGTTTCCCAGCATTCCTTTAAAAGCAAGCAATTGTTCCTCATGCACATCTGACTTAGAGTTGCCAGGTTTCTGGATTTCATTTGGACACTCCATTTTTGGGGGGTCCTCTCTGGATCTCCGTGTGAGTCATTCCAGTCTCCGGGATTTTGGTCAGCCAGGGGTATGAGCCCAAATTTCCCTTCCCCAGGAATATTTAGGTCCACTGATGTGCCCCCAGCTTCGGAGCCAGTTGCATTCAATTGGCAGGGCAAGGAGTCAGTTCCTCCTCATCCACCCCCCATCAAATGCAGCTGGCTCCGAAGCTGGGGTGGGATGTCACTGGGCCCAAATCTCCTTTCCAATGGTAGATTTAGGCCCACTGTTGCACACACCCCCAGATTTGGAACTGGCTGCATTCCATCAGGGGGTGAGGAGGAAGAAATTCCTCCCTCCATGACATTGAAATCTCGTGGTTTGGAATGCTTCTGATCTGGCACCCCGAGTCTGGCGTGTTCTTAAAAGCTCTTTTAAAACATATTTTGCTTCCATGATATTACCAGGAACACATGAAATTGCCTTTTCCTTCCAAGGAAGCTGAGATTTCTAGACCATCGCTAAGGAATATTTTTTTATTATTATTTTTTCAGTGCCAGGGTGGATACCTTGTCCAACACTGCAGGCTACATCACAGACAGGACATGAGCCAGAGGGACATGCTCATTGATGTTCTCCATTGATAAAAGCAGCATAATTGTCACAGGCACAATCAATTGGGCATTTCTGCAGTGCAAAACTCATAGTAGTGCCCCTGGGTTATTCCATTCATTCCAACGGGCCTCACACAGGAGAATGTTCGGCTCTAATGTGCCTCATGACATTTTCATGACCATGCAAATGCCAGGCTAGAGTTAATGGCCATTATTTTTCAGTGATTTCTCCCCCTTGAAATTGGCATCCTCAAATGTTGACAGTATTGGGCCTTAAAAAATCTTGATGCTTGGCTCTGAAATGATCGGAGCTCAAAATATAATAAATGTGAACATTCTGGGTTGTATTCAGCTAAGTCCTACTCAGAGTAGACCCATTAAAATTAACAAATCTAAGCTAGTAACGTCTATTCAGTTGTGTCTACTCTGAGTAGGACTAACACTGAGCACCACACTCTTTTTATTTGCTTCTCTTGGACTTTGCAGTGACTCAGTTCAGGCGAGAGGGTTATCTAGTTCACACATTGCGTCTGCCAATTACAGATGGTGGAGGACCCTGTTCAAGTTGCATTTCAGGAAAGCTCATCTGCCATTAATGATATTCTGATTGAAAATATCAACTAGAAACTCCAAGGTTTCTAGCAATACAATTTTAAAACAAAAACAAAAAAACACTGCAATTATTAATTATTGCATTTGCATCCCACCCTTACCAACAAAAGACCTCAGGACAGCAAATACCAAAGTGGTAAAACACTACAATTAAAAATAAAATAAAAATATATTTAAAATATTTAAAAACATCTAAAAACATATATACATGTTATATCATTCTGGCCATCACAACCATGACAGCTAGATACTTGGAGCCTGATTCAACACTTTCCTTACCTATTCTATTGAGTGTTCTTAGTACTTCAACAAAGCAGCTCTCTGTACATGAGAGGGTTGCAAATGGAGGAAAGGCACGGGTGGGCAGTAAAGAACCTCTAGGAGGGGAGAGTGGTTCATGACAGATGCTCTTGGAGGTCACTGACTCATAGGGTCGCCATAAGTCGTAGTCGACTTAGAGGCACATAACAACAAGAAGGAGGGGAGGATGTGGAGGGGACTGATCTCCTTAATTTGAAAAGAGAAGGAAAACAGGTATAGTAAAGATTCTATTTTTAAAAATACCATAGAATCTCTGGCAAAGATCTGCCCTCCCACCACCCCCATTTTGAGAGGTGGGTGGTGGCCTTCATCATGCAAACACATGATGTTATTATGTTTTCAAGTGACAACTTCAAAGCAGCTTACTGCAAGCTTTGTTTTCTCTTAATGCAAGTACAGTTTGGATTCAAACTGTGCCTGCAAACACTTTTCCTTTGCAGATTGGCATACTACACCTGCAAATGGGCAAAGTGGGGCTTACTGTGAGCCCCTTTGAAGGCACACTGTTAATCAACTGATTTGTGGCTGTTCCAGGTGGGAAAACAACTGATTTGTGGCTGTTCTAGGTGGGAAAACAACAAACAAAAAAGACTTGCCTGGAAGGCGCAGCCCCTTGCTTAGATTAAAAGCAGCCAAAAGCTTAAACAGCCCCGCCCCTCGCTCAGGAAGGAAGCCTGCCTTCCTGCCTTCAAAGGAAGGAAGCCTGAGAGAATACTAAAGAGTTAAGCCCCAGCTGATAGCCATCAGCCTCAAGTAACACATCATTGGCTGGCAGCAGTAGCTGGGAGGAACCAGCCACACATATAAAGTCAGAGCACCCTAGCGAGGGAGCCTGCTCCACAAGCTAGAGGGAGCCCCAGCTGACGAAGCATCAAGGCGAGTTAAGCAGCAGAGCAAGGAGGCCAGGGCCCCCTACTCTGCCCGTCTGTTCCCTGACCTCAACTAAACCGCAGTCTCCAACCCATTGACGTAATAAACCTTAAACAAAACTATGCAGGTAAGAAGCCAGCAGGGGTGTGGGGGCTTTCCGGTGTTTTGCACCGCCTGCAGCATGTACGACTATCTGCCTGTTGGACAGAAGTCGTGGGTGTGCTCTCGGTGCAATGAGCTCCTGGCTCTCCGGGAACGACTTCATTTCCTTGAGGCCAAGGTGGCGGACCGGGGTATCTGGTTCAGCATCATGGTAGATCTGAGGGTCGGGGAGGTGGGGTTGCTGTGGTCTATAAGAGTTCCATCTCACTCACCAAGCACCATGTCCATGCAATCACTGGTCTGGAGTGTTTGCACCTTGTGCTGGGCCAGAGGGACAGACTGGGAATCCTTTTGGTGTACCGCCCACCTTGCTGCCCAATGGCTTCCCTAACTGAGCTGACGGAAGTGGTCTCGGAGGTACTGTTGAGATCCCCCAGACTATTAGTACTGGGAGATCACAACATTCATGCTGAGGCTACTTTGTCTGGGGCAGCTCAGGACTTCATGGCCGCCATGACAACCATGGGGCTGTCTCAATGTGTTAGTGGCCCAACACATACATCGGGGCATACTCTTGACCTGGTTTTTGCTACCGGACATGGGGATAGTGATCTGGGTGTGGGGAGTTTTACATCTCTCCCGTTGTCATGGACAGATCATTACTTGCTGAAGTTTAGACTTTCAGTAGCCTTTTCCCTCTGTAAGGGTGGGGGACCTATTAAATTGGTCCGCCCCCGGAGACTAATGAATTCTGAAGGTTTTCAAAAGGCTCTGGGGGTTTTTCCGGCTGATAAGACTGGCGCTCCTGTCGAAGCCCTGGCCAATCTCTGGAATACAGAGATGACCCGGGCTGTTGACACGATCGCTCCTGCGCGCCCTCTCCTATGTAGAGCTCATACAGCTCCTTGGTATACTCCGGAGCTGAGAGCGATGAAACAAGACAGGAGGTGGCTTGAGCGGAGATGGAGACGAACTCCCGACGAATGCAATTATGAGCTGGTTCGTGCTTCTACTAAGCACTATGTAGGAGCGGTGAGGGCGGCAAAAAAACAACATTTCGCCGCCACTATTCAGTCATCTCTCTCACGCCCACGGGAGCTTTTTAAAGTGGTTCGTGGCCTACTCCATCCAGGCCTACAAGATACAGCAGATACATCGGTAGCTCGATGTAATAAATTTGCTGAACACTTCCAGCATAAGATCTCATGCATTCGCCGGGACTTAGACTCCTATTTAATAGCAGTTAATCCTACTGAGGTGTCCGGAGCACAGTCTTGTCATGTTTTGTTGGATGAGTTTCAGTTGGTTCAGTTCGAGGACGTGGACAAGGTGCTTGGACAGGTTCGTGCAACCACTTCGGTACTGGATCCTTGCCCCTCTTGGCTAATTAAAACTAGCAAGGAAGGAACAGTTGGCTGGGCCAAGGAAGTGATTAATGCCTCTTTACGAGAGGTAGTGGTCCCTGGCTGTCTGAAAGAGGCGGCAGTGAGACCACTCCTGAAAAAACCTTCCTTGGACCCAGAGGATTTCAGCAGCTACAGACCAGTAGCCAGTGTTCCGTTCCTGGGCAAGATCCTGGAACGTGTGGTTGCTGACCAGCTTCAGGCACTGTTGGATGAAACCGATTATCTAGATCCATTTCAATCGGGGTTCAGGCCTGGTTTCGGCACTGAGACTGCCTTGGTCGCCCTGTTTGATGACCTATGTCGGGAGAGAGACAGAGGGAGTGTAACTCTGTTGATTCTCCTTGACCTCTCAGCGGCTTTTGATACCATCGACCATGGTATCCTTCTGGAGAGGCTTGTGGAGTTGGGAGTTGGAGGCACTGCTTGGCAGTGGTTCCGCTCCTACTTAGCGGGTCGTCTCCAGAAGATAGTGCTTGGGGAACATTGCTCGACACCGTGGGTTCTCCAATGTGGGGTCCCGCAGGGTTCGGTTCTGTCTCCCATGCTTTTTAACATTTATATGAAGCCGCTGGGGGCGGTCATGAGGAGTTTTGGAGTGCGTTGTCATCAGTATGCTGATGACACGCAGCTCTACTTCTCCTTTACATCTTCTTCAGGTGAGGCAGTCGACGTGCTGAACCGTTGCCTGGCTGCGACAATGGACTGGATGAGAACTAAAAAACTGAGACTCAATCCTGACAAGACTGAGATGCTGTTGGTGGATGGTTTCTCTGATCGGATGGTGGATATATACCCTGTCCTGGATGGGGTTACACTCCCCCTAAAGGAACAGGTGCGTAGTTTGGGAGTCATCTTAGACTCTTCCCTCACACTTGAGGCTCATGTAGCCTCGGTGGCCCGGAATGCGTTCTACCAACTTCGGTTGGTAGCCCAGCTACGTCCCTATCTTAGTAAGGAGGACCTCACATCAGTGGTACATGCTATGGTAACCTCGCATCTGGACTACTGCAATGCGCTTTACGTAGGGCTACCTTTGAAGACGATTCGGAAGCTACAGCTAGTGCAAAATGCGGCTTCCAGACTGCTAACAAGAACTAAGCGTTCGGAGCATATAACACCTGTGCTAGCCCGTTTGCACTGGCTTCCAATTTGCTTCCGAGCCAGATTCAAAGTGTTGGTACTTACCTATAAAGCCTTATACGGCGTGGGACCACGATATCTGTCGGAACGCCTCTCCCGATATGAACCGGCCCGTACACTACGGTCTACTACGAAGGCCCTCCTCCGGGTTCCGACTCATAGGGAAGCCCGGAGAGTGGTGACAAGATCTAGGGCCTTCTCAGTGGTGGCCCCCGAACTATGGAATGGTCTCCCCGAGGAGGTGCGCCTGGCGCCGACACTATCATCTTTTCAGCGCCAGGTTAAAACCTTTCTCTTCTCTGAGGCATTTTAATTCCTGTTAATTCTAAATTATTATATTTTGATTTTAGACTGTACAGTTTTTTGTACAGTTTTGTATTGTGATATACTGTATTGTGTTATTTTTATTGTATTTTTAATGTTCACCGCCCAGAGAGCTGTTGCTAGTCGGGCGGTATATAAGCTTAATTAAATAAATAAATAAAATAAATAAAAGCTGAGAGAGGCAGAGAGGTGTGTGGAGGAGGCCTTCAGGGACGTTATAGCTGTGTCCCACTCCAACAATGATAGCTCTCCTGCTATCATGGAGAACAATGGTCTTGGGGAAGGAGAGCATCCAGCTGAGGAAGAGGGAAACGATCCCTTAGAAGGGACCCATTCCTTGGGGGATGAGCAGCTATCCTCTCGTGCCGAGGATATATCTCCAGGGGGTGGAGGGACCCTTGTAGTGGGTGATTCGATCATTAGGAACATAGACAGTGGGGTGTGTGATGGGCGTGTAGACCACAAGGTGTTTTGCCTGCCTGGTGCGAAGGTTGCGGATATCGCCCGTCGTTTAGATAGTTTGGTAGACAGTGCTGGGAAGGAGTCAGTGGTCGTGGTGCACGTTGGCACCAACGACATGGGGAAATGCAGCCGTGAGGTCCTGGAAGCAAAATATAGGTTGCTAGGTAGGATGCTGAAAGCCAGAACCTCCAAGGTGGCTTTCTCTGAAATGCTACCGGTTCCACGCGCAGGACCAGCCAGACAGGCCCAGCTTCGCAGTCTCAATGCGTGGATGAGACGATGGTGTCGGGTGGAAGGGTTTGGATTTGTTAGGCACTGGGGAACATTTTGGGACAAGCCGGGCCTGTACAAAAGGGACGGGCTCCACTTGAACCAGAATGGAACCAGACTGCTGGCACTTAAAATTAAAAAGGTAGCAGAGCAGCTTTTAAACTGACTGAGGGGGGAAACCCGACAGGAGCTGAGAAAGGTCCGGTTCGGAATAAACCTCCCCCCTGGGATAAAAACCAAAGAAATGATGAAATTTTAAAAGGGGTAGGCCTAGAAGTAGGCATTGTGAGAGCAGGGGCACAGGATATAAATTCAGAAGAGCAAAATTACCACAGGCCTAACCACAAGTGCCAAAGACACTTGAAGAGAGACACTGCTTACAAGTGCCTGTACGCTAATGCTAGGAGCCTGCGAACCAAGATGGGAGAACTGGAGTGCTTGGTCTTAGAGGAGAGCATTGATATAGTGAGCATAACGGAGACCTGGTGGAATGGAGAAAACCAGTGGGATACGGTTATCCCTGGATATAAACTATATCGGAAGGACAGGGAAGGACGTATTGGTGGCGGAGAGAATGTTATCTCATAACATTAAAAAACAAGATTCACAAATCCAGAAAAAATAATGGTCAATAACCGAGACAAATACATTCATAAATTAAACATATAACAAATGAATATAACCACAACATATGAAAAACCTAATCAATAATGTATAATTTTAAAATAAAATATTTTCAGTTTTGGATAGGAGGAATTCATGTATGAAGCATGCTACAAAATAGGCCACTGAAGAAGGTGCATCAGCATTTAGCATAGTTAGTCATTCAGAGATCTGTACTAGCAAGAGCATTCTATATGACATTTTTGCCATTTAAAGAATCCGACTGGAGGATTATAAGAGCATGTTATGTGATTTCTTTTCTGTTTAGATTTTTATTAGGTTCTTCATATGTTGTGGTTATATTCATCTGATAGATGTTTACTTTATGAATTGATTTGTCTCAGTTATTGTATTATAGAGTCTGTTTGACCATTATTTTTCTGGATTTGTGAATCTTGTTTCTTTAACGTTACTAGACAGAACTCCACTTTAATGTAATAAATTTCTGTAATATATTTATGGGTATTTTGGATATTTGATGTTAAGAGTATATATAGAGTGATTATATTTATCCAAATTAGGACCGCTCCTGAACCTGTGCCTGCCATAGATAGTAAGACAGCATCGGAAATGCTGAATGTTGCCCAGTTTGCTTAATGTATGTTTAACTGAAACAAACTCAGTATTGCAGATACTGTTAACAGAGAACCTGGTTTAAAAGCGCAAGGAAAGAGATAGATCAGAGCTAAATTTTAAACCTTATTATTTTTCATCCACCCATCTTTCTTTTTGCTGACCCATCCTCTAATCCCACAAATAGTAAACCTCCAACTTGACATCAAAAGAGGTTCCATTAAATATAGGCACTCTTCTAATTACTTGGGAAAGCTTTTAGAATATAGCAGTCCAGACAGACACCATCAAGAAAAAAAATGAGAAGGGAAACTATATTGTCTTAAAAGTAAATCTGAAACAGGTGGAAGGATTTGGTATTAATTGTACTTATTCAAGTTCCATATGATATATATGTTTCATCTTTGCTCTTGGTAAGCCCTCAATTTGACATAGTTACATTAATTTTATTAAATATTGCCAGAACCTTGGTATTAGACAGGAGAAGCTGGAAGCGTAAATATGGAGGGTGCCTTCCAGGGAAAGCTTCTGGGGAACTATCCCCTTGCTTCCTGTGCCACTTCTGCAGAAGAGAGCTTGCACAGCTCAAGTGCATCACAGAGGCTGGCAATGGCTCTGGCTGGTGTGACAGTATTGACACTACTGGTCCAATACCCAAGACACTAGTTTGGGTTGCAGATTCTCAGCTAAGTTAACTCTTGCATAGATTCAAGATTAATTTGCAAGCAACAATATACAAACAAACAGATGCAAATGTCAAGAACCACTGAAGTGGCCAGAGATTTAATGTTATGCCACTCATGTGATAAGAGAGAGAGCAGGAGTGCATGTGAAACTCTGCCCACTCTGTTGCATCGCCATGCCCATCCCCACTACACTCCATGCACTGGAGGGCAAATGTCTGCAGCGGGGGAAACTGTACATGTGTAGGCTCCCCACATGGTTTAGAACCCTGCATAAGGGCCACAAGGGGCCACTGGCCCCCAAATAGGACTCTTAGTTCTCCTGAATGTGTATAAATACCAGCCAATTGAGCATTACACTTCATGCATCTGATGAAGAGAAGTTTAGTCCATGGAATCATATGCCATTAATAAATTCATATGCCACAATACTCCTTGTTTTTGCTACAAGAGACTAACACAACCACCCCTCTGGAAATTTTCAGATGTGAGGTGAAACATGGGATGCAGCTTTATTCCCCTCCCCCCAGCCTTCTTTAAATGGCAACCCTTTCAAACAACTGAAAAATAATATTTTAATCTACTTAAGAGAGACATCACCCTCCAGATGCCAGAAGAACATCCAACAGGCACCAGACCATTTTCCAGCTTGGTCTAATAATGTCATGGGAGACCTTATGGCAGGGAGCAAAATCAGCATGATGCCAATAGATGACATAGACAATGAATAATGGCACAAACAGGAAAAATTATGGAATGGGGACCAGAGTTGTAGTTTATCAAATAAGGAAGCCTGCTTTGGTAGAATAGGCCCGCTGAACACACACATGCAACCTGGGAAGGAACCACCTGTTTGGCACAGATGTTCTGAATATAAATAGCAACTCTTAGCTAAGGGAACACACGTAACTTTGGTTTAAGACAGAAAATTCTCTCCTTTATCAGGCAAGCAATAATCAGTGGAAGCTGGAGCATGATTATTCATAGCTCGTTGTTTGTGGCCTAATAAAGTTATAGGTTAGTGCGTTAGCATGCCTCCAATCTTTGCCCTGAGCACAAGTACAAAAAAAAATTGTCGCTGTGAATATACGAATTGTGTGGCAAACTATTTAAACAGTGAGAATTAAGCCAAAGTAAAATACAAACAGTAATTGGCAAATCAACATGAAGAGTACTCAAAACAGCAAAGAGTCTTGCAGCACCGTAAAGACTAAGGGTGATATCAGAGTAGATCCATTGAAATTAATGAACCTAAATTAGTCATTTCTATTAACTTCAATGGGTCTACTCTGAGTAGAACTAGCATTGAATACCACCCTAACAAATTCATCAAGGCATAAACTTTCATGGGCTACAATCCACTTCAGTGGGTACAACTGATGCCATCTGGAAAATGAAGTATAGCTCCAAGGTCCACAGGGAGCTTGGGTCTCAAAGTATAGTCTGAAGGCATGTGAGATTACCACCTTGATGAAGCTAAGCTGGTCTGGGTATGGTCAGTACCTGGATGGGTGACTGCCTGGAACCATAGGTATGCTGCTTTGGATTCCATGATGGAAGAAAGGCAAGACATAAAATTTAAGAAAACAATCAAATGAACAGTACTATAATAGCCATTATTAACTTCTAAGTGGTGGGAATATAAAACGATGGGCAGATATTAATTAATTAATTAATTATAAATATATTCCTCTACTGAGGAGCTCATAACAACTCATATAACAACTCAATTGGTCCGCCCCCAGAGACTAATGGATCCTTTTTTTTAAAAAATAATTTTTATTCAAATTTTTCAAAAGACAAACAAAACAAAGTCAAAAAAACATAGCAATACATCAACAAAAAATAAAAATAAAATAGTTGACTTCCGATTTGTCGCAGATCAGCTATAAGTATATAATATACATCAAACCTGTCCCTTAATGTATACATACAGAATCCCTTTTCTCCGTAGGCTGTCTTAATTAATCGTCAAATCCCAGTATCATCATTTTATTTTGATCTTTCAACAAAAAGTCTCAGAGAGGCTTCCATTCCTTAAGAAATGTATCTGTCGATTTTTCTCTAAGTAAACATGTCAATTTGTCCATTTCTACTAAATCCATTAATTTCAATAGCCATTCTTCCATTGTTGGTATTGATTCCATTTTCCACTTTTGTGCATATAATAATCTTGCTGCCGTAATCATATATAATATTATTCTTCCATATTTCTTTTCTATTTGTTTATCCATAAAACCCAATAAAAAAAATTCTGGTTTTGACTGAATATTTATCTTTAGAATTTTTTGCATCTTCCTACCTATCTGTGCCCAAAATGATTTTGCCTTTTTACATAACCACCACATATGATAAAATGATCCTTCTTGTTGTTTACATTTCCAACAAACATTAGAAACATTACTATACATTTTTGACAACTTTTCTGGAGTCATGTACCAACGGTACATCATTTTATAAAAATTTTCTTTAAGATTATAGCATAGTGTAAATTTCAAACCTTTTTTCCACATATTTTCCCATTGATCCATTTGTATGTTATGACCAAAATTTTTTGCCCACTTTACCATACACTCTTTTACTTGTTCTTCCTCCATATCCATTTTCAATAAGAGTTTATACATTTTCGCAATTATATTTTCATCATTTGTACACAATCCTATTTCAAAATCAGATTTACTTATTTCAAACCCATACATTTGCTTGTCCATTTTATATCTTTCTAACAATTGTAAATAGGCAAACCATTGAAAACTATATCCTTCCTTTGTCAGTTGTTCTCTCTCTTTCATTGTATATTCTCCATGTACATTTTCTAATAGTTCTTGATAAGTTAACCATTTCTCTTTTCCAGTCATTTCTCTTCTATAAAACGCTTCTTGACTTGAGACACATAATGGTATTTTCGAATAAAACCTTGGTTTGTATCTATTCCATATTTTCAACAGAGGACATCTTATAAAATGATTGTAAAAGTCTACATTTACTTTTACTTTGTCATACCATAGATATCCATGCCATCCCCACTTCAAATTATGGCCCTCCAAATCCAATAGTCTTTTATTCCTCAATAAAATCCATTCCTTTATCCAGACCAAACAGCAGGCAGCAAAATAAAGTCTCAGATTTGGTAATCCCAGTCCTCCTCTTTCTTTGGCATCTTGTAGTAGTTTAAATTTAACTCTTGGTTTTTTTCCTTGCCATACAAATTTAGAGATATCTTTTTGCCATTGTTTAAAAGGTAAATCAGAGGATATTACAGGTATTGTTTGAAACAAAAACATCATTCTCGGTAATACATTCATTTTTATCACAGATATTCTACCCATTAATGACAGTTGTAGTTTATCCCATCTTAGCAAGTCTTTCTTAATCTCTGTCCATAATTTTTCATAATTATTATGAAACAACTTTGAGTTTTTATTTGTCATAATGATACCTAAATATTTCAACTTTTTTTCTATTGTAAAATCTGTCTTGTCCATTAACTCTTTCTGTTCCCTTAAAGTTAAATTTTTCACCAACATCTTTGTTTTTTGATTGTTGATCTTAAATCCTGCTAACGGTCCAAATTCTTTTAATTTGTCCATCAATATATGAATTCCTTCCAAAGGGTTTTCTAGTACAATTATCAAATCATCAGCAAATGCTCTCAATTTATATTCTTCTTTTTTTATCTTTAATCCCGAAATCCTTTTATCTTGCCTTATATCTCTAAGCAGCACTTCTAAGACCAGAATAAATAAAAGGGGAGATAATGGACATCCCTGTCTTGTACCCTTTTGTATTTCACATGAATCCGTTAAATCTCCGTTAACAATTATCTGGGCCTTCTGAGATGTATAAATCGATCTAATCCATTTTATACAATTGTCTCCAAAATCCATTTGCTCCAAAACCTGAAACATAAATTTCCAATTCAAATTATCAAATGCTTTTTCAGCATCTAAAAAAATCAAAGCTGCTTGTTTATCATTTCATTGTTCTAAATATTCCAACACATTCAAGACATTCCTGACGTTGTCACGTAATTGTCTTTTAGGTAAAAACCCTGATTGATCTTCCTGAATAAATTGTTGCAATATTATTTTCAATCTTTCTGCCAAGATCATTGTAAAAATTTTATAGTCATTATTCAATAGAGATATTGGCCGATAATTTTTTGTTTTAGTTAAATCTTGCTCCTCTTTAGGTATTAATGTTATATTAGCATTTTTCCAACTATCCGGTATCTTTCCCTCTTGCAGAATAAAATTCATTGTAGACTGTAAAGGTAGCAAGAGTTCTTCCTCCAAACATTTATAATACATTGCAGATAACCCATCTGGTCCTGGCGCCTTTCCTAATTTAATTTTGTTTATAGCTTCAGATATCTCTCTTGACGTAATAGGGCCATTAATAGCTTGTCTCTGAAAATCTGTAATTTTAGGCAAATTCTGTTTAGATATATACTCTTCTATTTTTTTAGATGGAATTTCCTGACACTTGTACAATGTTGAATAATATTGATGAAAAATCTTTTTGATTTTTACATTATCTGTCAGCGTCTCATCTCCTTCTTGTATCTTTAAAATAATATTTTTTTGACGTTCTTTTCTTAATTTATATGCTAACCATTTCCCAGGTTTATTTGCAAATTCAAAAGTCCTTTGTTTAGCAAAATTTAGTTTCCTTTCAATTTCTCTAACTGTCAACATTGACACTTGTTTCTGTAACATTTTAATTTGATTTACAATAGAAACTTTAGTTGGATTCTTTTTCAATTCTTCCTCTTTTTGTTTTATTTCTTCCAAAATTAATTGCATTTTCTGTTGTTTCTTTTTTTTTAATTCAGAGTTACATTTAATAAAATATCCCCTCATAAATGCCTTACTTGTATCCCAAACGATATTTTCACTTGTTCCTTTATGTAAATTATGTTCAAAAAACTCTTTTAATTTCTTCTTACATTCTTGTACTACTTTGTCATTCTGAAGTAAAGATTCATTTAGTCTCCATCTAAATCCAAGATTTTTTTTTTTTTAAGGTTAATATCACAGGATTGTGGTCCGAAAAAGTTTTTGGTAATATATCCATTTTAAAAATATCCTTCGCTAAAATTTTAGACATCCAAATCATATCAATCCTCGAGAATGTTTTGTGTCTTTCTGAAAAATAAGTAAATTCCTTTGCGTTATCATTTATATATCTCCAGGTATCCACCAATTCTAAATGTTCCATCAGTTCAAAGCAAATCTTCGGTAATTTACCCTGTGTCTCTTTGATATTTTTTTCAGAAAGCCTATCAATTTTTGGTGAGATTACCCCATTCCAATCACCCATGACGCACCAATGATCATATGAAAACTCTGACAATTTTTCCATAAGTCCTGTGTAAAACCTTGTTTTATCTTCATTGGGAGCATAAATACCCACTATCAAAATGTTTGTACCCTGTAAAGTAATTTCAACCCCCACAAATCTACCACTATCATCCAGTAATACCAATTTAGGAAGCAATTGTGGGTTAATGTAAAGAACAACTCCATTTTTTTTTTTTGGTCCAGCTGAAATAAATTCTTCACCCAAATTTTTACAAATCAAATATTTGGAATCTTTCTTCTTAATATGAGTTTCTTGTAAACAAATTATATCCAATTTTAATTTTTTCAAATAATGAAACACTTTCTTTCTCTTCTGCGCCGTGTTGGCTCCATTTATATTCCAAGTTAGATATTTGTAATCCATCTTTAAGCGTGTATTTTAAAATGTGCCTGATGCTCCTTTTAATCCATCATCTTCCTTCCCCTCCTCTGCGTATCCTTGTTGACTTTGTTTCCCAGGAATTATATCCATATCTTTGAGTTTATCTTCTTCCATATCTTTTAAAGCTTTTCTCAAGAAGTCCCTTGCTTTTTGAACAGTATTCAATCTATATTTCTGTTGTCTGAATGTAAAGATCACTCCTTCTGGAACATCCCATCTAAATTGAATTTTGCATTGCTTAAGTTTTTCTGTAAGGAAAGCATATTCTTTTCTCTTACGTAGAAGTCTAATAGGAATTTCTTTCATCACCAGTATTTCCTTACCATCAATTTTAAAGGTATTTTTAAAGTGTTGCTGTAATACCATATCTCTGGTCGTCTTTTTTATAAAATGAACAAGCACATCTCTTGGAATTTTTTTCATTGTTGCATATCTGGAATTAATTCTATACACTTTGTCTATTTCAAATTCCATCCGATCTTCATTCAAATCCAGAAATTTTACTAAAGCATTAACAATTTTATCTCTGATGTCTTCACCTATTTCCTCAGGGATTGCACGGAATCTCAAACAATGCTCTTTATTTCTCATTTCAGTCACAGCCAAATAGTCCAAGTTTTTTTCTAATTCCAGATTTAATATATCTGTTCTATTCTCCAAGATTTGTACCTTTTCTTTAGTATTTTTTGCATCCTCCTTTATTTGCCCAATTGTCCCTTTAATCTCATCCACTTGTGTTTTAATATAGTCTTTTATATCTATCAATTCAGTTTTCATTTCCTGTTTTATAGCATTAATCCCTTCCATTATTTTTTGAAACATATCTGGGGGTATAGCCCCTTCCTGTGGGTCAATAGAACCTCTTCGCTCCTGGGCCCTAGTTGCTTTTTTAGTTGTCATTTTCAAAAGAAGCCTTTAATTTCTGATATTAACCACTGTTCCAAAACCTAGAGGCAGTCTATTTCTTTTTTTTTTTCCTCCACCAACAAAAGAGTTAATATTCCAGGCCTGTTATTATAGTCCAGCCAGCACAACACAGTTCTTATCTACGTCCAAGAATGCAAAACAATCCTGGTTCCCAGTACAGCCAACACCAAGCGATTAGTAACATATACGAACAGCAGATTCGTCCAAAAAAAAATAGTCCAAGGAGAAAAATAGTCCAAAATATATTTCCATCAAATAATAATTACCTCTCATCCGTTTTTAAACTTTAAAGCTCCAAATTCAGGCCAGCTTTTTGTCGTAAAAAAAAATATATAAGTTGTTTACATTTTCTTTCTTCCTTAATTATATTTAAAAGAGAAAAAGTATGACTCACCCAGGTTTCTCAGTTGCTGATTCGTAAACAAATCCCTTTTATTGTAGTAATTTAAGCCAAATGATAAGATTTAGACAGAAGTAGGCTCGCTGGTTAAGGACTTTTTTTTTGAAGGAAAAAAAACGCTTCGCTTTATCCCAGTACAGCTTGCATGGAAGTCCTGACTCCGTCTTCAGCCGATCGGCATGCCTTCTTATCTCAGGAATTTCCTGATCAATTCCAGCCGCTGACAGCTCAACGAAGTCTTGTGGAGAATCTGATCGGTTCTCCTATACCTTGGAGAACATTTAAGCCAGTCAAAGTTTCCTTTTAACTGGCTTTTAACCTGAAAAAAGCTTCCTCTGAGGCAGAGATCTCTCAGAGACAGTCACCAGCTGAGCACTCACTTCCGGGAAGTCCCGAGACTAATGGATCCTGAAGGTTTTCAAAGGGCTCTGGGGGCTTTTCCGGCTGATAAGACTGGCGCTCCTGTCGAAGCCCTGGTCGAACTGTGGAACGCGGAGATGGCCAGAGTGGTTGACACGATTGCTCCTGCGCGCCCTCTCCTGTGTAGAGCTCATACAGCTCCATGGTATACCCCGGAGCTGAGAGTGATGAAACAAGATAGGAGACGGCTCGAGCGGAAGTGGAGGCGAACTCCTGATGGATGCAACTATGAGCTGGTAAGTGTTTCCACCAAACTGTATTTAGAGGCGGTGAGGGCGGCAAAAAAACAACATTTTGCCGCCACTATTAAGTCATCTCTTTGCTGCCCAGCGGAGCTTTTTAGAGTTGTCCAAGGGCTACTTCATTCTGGCCCTCAGGACATGATAGAGTCATTGGTGGCCCGCTGTGAGGAGTTTGCTGGACACTTTCAAATAAGATCTTATGCATCCGTCGGGACTTAGACTCCCAGTTTATAGCAGTTGATCCTAATGAGGTGTCTGGAGCACAGTCCTGTCATGTTTTATTGGATGAGTTTCAGTTCGTTCAGCTCGAGGACGTGGACAAGGTGTTTGGACAGGTACGTGCAACCACTTCGATACTGGATCCTTGCCCCTCTTGGCTAATAAAAACTAGCAGGGATGGAACAGCTAGTTGGGCCAGGGAGGTGATAAACGCCTCTTTACGAGAGGGAGTGGTCCCTGGCTGTCTGAAAGAGGCGGCAGTGAGACCACTTTTGAAAAAACCTTCCTTGGACCCAGATAATTTCAACAGCTACAGACCAGTAGCGCATATTCCATTCCTGGGCAAGATCTTGGAGCGAGTGGTTGCCGGCCAGCTCCAGGCACTGTTGGATGAAACCGATTATCTAGATCCATTTCAATCGGGGTTCAGGCCTGGTTTCGGCACCGAGACAGCCTTGGTTGCCCTGTATGATGACCTATGTCGGGAGAGGGACAGAGGGAGTGTAACTCTGTTGATTCTCCTTGATCTCTCAGCGGCTTTTGATACCATCGACCATGGTATCCTTCTGGAGAGGCTCGCGGAGTTGGGAGTTGGTGGTACTGCTTGGCAGTGGTTCCGCTCCTACTTGGCGGGTCATCTCCAGAACGTAGTGCTTGGGGAACATTGCTCGACACCGTGGGCTCTCCAATGTGGAGTCCCGCAGGGGTCGGTTCTGTCTCCCATGCTTTTCAACATCTACATGAAGCCGTTGGGTGCGGTCATCAGGAGTTTTGGAGTGCGTTGTCATCAGTACGCTGATGACATGCAACTCTACTTCTCCTTTTCATCCTCTTCAGGTGAGGCTGTCAATGTGCTGAACCGTTGCCTGGCCTCGATAATGGACTGGATGAGAGCTAACAAACTGAGGCTCAATCCAGACAAGACTGAGATGCTGTTGATACGCGGTTTCTCTGATCAGACGGTGGATATATACCCTGTCCTGGATGGGGTTACACTCCCCCTAAAGGAGCGGGTTCATAGTCTGGGAGTTCTTTTAGATCCTTCCCTGTCACTGGAGGCTCAAGTAGCCTCGGGCACGGAATGCGTTCTACCATCTTCGGTTGGTAGCCCAGCTACGTCCCTATCTGAGCAGGGAGGACTTCACATCAGTGGTACATGCTCTGGTAACCTCGCGATTGGATTACTGCAATGTGCTGTACGTAGGGCTGCCTTTGAAGACAGTTCGGAAGCTACAGCTTGTGCAAAACGCGGCTGCCAGATTGATAACGAGGACCAAGTAGTCCGAACACATAACACCTCTTCTGGCCTGCTTGCACTGGCTTCCAATTTGCTTCCGAGCCAGATTCAAAGTGCTGGTTTTGACCTATAAAGCCTTATACGGCGCGGGACCACAATACCTGTTGGAACGCCTCTCCCAATATGAACCTGCCCGTACACTGCGCTCCACATCAAAGGCCCTCCTCCGAGCTCCGACCCACAGAGAAGCTCGGAGGGTGGTAACAAGAACTAGGGCCTTCTCAGTGGTGGCCCCCGAACTGTGGAACAGTCTCCCTGATGAGGTGCGCTTGGCGCCGACGCTGCTGTCTTTTCGGCGCCAGGTTAAAACCTTCCTCTTTTCTAGGGCTTTTAATTTAACTTAATTTAGTTTTAAAGTGTGTTGTAATTGTTTTTAGATCTTTCATTCTCTGTACTTTTGCTGTATGGTATTACTGGATTTTATTGTATATATTTGTATTGCGTGTTGTTCACCGCCCAGAGAGCTATGCTAGTGGGGCGGTATAAAAATTTAATTAAATAAATAAATAAATAAATAGATGATATAGTGTCCCTAGCCTTCTGGTGCTTCAGACCAGCCTTTAGGATATTAGGTATATTGTCACCATCACAACCTTTTTGTGAACTCCCTTCAAGATCTGCCTAATCACTGCTAAGTAAACATAAGGTACAACCAATATCCATAAAAAGGTGTCCCCGCACTTGTAGTGCGAGTCGTTTCCGACTCTTAGGGTGACATCTTGCGACATTTACTAGGCAGACCATATATATGGGGTGGGATTGCCAGTTCCATCCCCGGCCCTTCTTTACCCCCCAGCATATGGGTACTCATTTTACCGACCACGGATGGATGGAAGGCTGAGTGGACCTTGACCCCTTTTACCAGAGATTCGACTTCCTCCTTTCGTTGGAATCGAACTCTGGCCATGAGCAGAGCTTCGGCTGCGTTACCGCCGCTTACCACTCTGCGCCACGGATGATCTTACCAATATCCATCCATAAGGATCTATTATTTCAAATATCTTCTTTGAATATTAGCATACTCCTGGATTAAACTTTGTGGAAATTGTTTGCAATGGAAATTTCTCTTTGGACCATCAAGAGGCTGTATTTTCTTATTTGTGTTTGGAAACCTCATTGGAACTAAAGTTCTCCAAGAGAAAATGAGATAATGATTTTTTAATTGAGGCTGGACATTTAGGAGTGTATCTAACTTTTTTCTGCCCTGGGCTCCTACCGGGAGGAAGGGCAGGATATAAATCTAATAAATAAATAAGTTCTACTCAGCGTGGGCCCATTAAAATCAATAGACCTAAGTTAGTAGTTTTGATTAATTGCAATGGATCTATCCTGAGTATGACCAACACTGGATACAACCCCAGTTTTTAAAAAAGACTATCCAGTCTGATGTTTTGTCCAATTCATACTGAAAGAGTTGCTAAGAGAGTTCTGTAAAATGATTTGGATTCTATTTTACTGGTTGGGCGAAGGTGAGAATTTGCACAACAGTTGTGTAACGATATCTCTGCCTGTGTGCTTGCTCTTGCAGCCCTATAATAATTTATTGGTATGTACAGATCGTTTCAAAAGCAGGTGATTCCAAAGATGTGGTATCTCTTCACTACCCTCTTCTCCAATGAAAAGAGAATACTTTGCAAATATTAACCTGAATTTCTCATTGCTTGGGTAAAGGGTTGGATACTTGGCATTCAAATTTCTTTTCAGAATATATAAGTTAAATAAAACAAAAGAGAAGAGCCCTCATGGCTACATGGCTTCTCTAAAGTGCCTTGGGAAATGCGGAATCTTAATTGGCCTCTCAGTTTTACTCTCATTTGTTTAATAAAAGAAAGCATAATCTGGGTGTTAAAAGAGATCATGGATGTTTCCAGTTCCTCTGTGTCCTGCTTTCCATCTCTATTACTTTATAATTCTTTAAGGAATTTCACAGTTTCAAAAGGTGAGCCTGTATCTAATTTGCAAGTATTACAATACAATACCTTCTCTTTTGTTAAAGTAATTTATTAGGAAAACATCCCTGGGCACCATCCAATTTGAAAAGGATTATACAGGAACTCTCTTCAAAGCAATAGTTTAAAACAGGGAAGTGTCAGTCTTGCTTTTTGTGAGTGTTAGGCAGGGGACCTCAACTCATTCTGAAGGGTAGACATTTCCAGGTATAAAGAAGCACACTATGCAAATGTTCAATTAAAAGTAGAGCAAAGGTGGGACTCTGGGAGACAAAGAAGAAGCATCTGGGGAAAGTATAAGTGGCAAAGATGAATAATGCAAATAAAGCCATTGCTTGTTTGATCAGAAGAATCAAACTTCCACTTAGGGTAGGTGCACACATTTTGCTTTGAGAAGGCTTTAAAGAAGGAAGGTTTGCAAACTGAAGTATGTCTTCTGTTCTAAGGTGAACACTTGAGAAAATAGTTATGTAGGTTTTCAGCACAGTGGAGGTTGAATATGGAAGATCTGTTTGGGAAAGATCCCTACTGGCTAGTACCCTGTGATGTCACAAACCCTACTTTGTTTTCCTACTTGATTTTTAAAAAAAGTGAGGTGAAAGAAGATATATATGAACAAGCAAGTATACAGGTCTCTCTTATTTTATTTTTTTAAAGGGCAGGCAGTCCACTTAAAGCATTGACAGGGGCCAGAATGATGACTGGAATAGTGTACGATCACTGATATGCTCAACTACCAATCAAATTGCGAAATCGGTTGATAATGTAGGTGGCAAACCACATATGGCTTCCCATTTGATATGACATCTGTCAGCACCCTTAATAGAGATGAAATAAAACACAGCCAAAAGTAGCAGCTGCAGACAAAGGAGTGAGAAAGAAGTGTGGCGTCCTTCCCTGGCACCACCTGTGTCGCTCTCACTCGTGGCTACCAGCAGTCAGGATCGTCATGTTTATTTTTACCTCTCTCCGCTCTAGCACAGATCTCAAAAGATCCCCCTGCTAGCCCACACTACCCAACACTCTGTGTTTCCAATATAACCTCTAGACTGTGCCTTAGTCTCTTCCTGGTTATTTTGATACCTTGTGTCTGTGTGTATAGGTAATTCCCAACCCCCCTGAAGCCTCTTGCCTATGAAGCTCACAGCTCTGGGTTGCTCTGTGGTACTGGATGTTGATACAATATCTCTTCCTTCACCGCTGCCACCATTCGGTACTATTTCTTCTTCAGCCTTGGTTACTCTGCCTCCCCCCTGGTCTGTGCACCCCAGCTGAGGAATCAGGCTTTAAGTAAACCAAGAAAATATTTATTGATAACACTAAGAATAACAAGATTACTTATAGATTTCATTGACAAGCATATGGTTTCATATATGTTTCTCTTATGTTCCTAATTCCTACTATTTGCCTCACAACTCCCAATCCAATCTCTCAACAGCCACCTCTTACTCTCCAATCAACCTCCCTGTCCACAACCTCCCTGTCCAACACCCACCGTCCAACAACTCAACTGTCATCCTCTCATTTATACCTTCAGCCATTCAAACACACAGCCAATCATCATCCAGCATTCTACAGCCCATGTACTCCCCCTTCTCACTCACTCCCATATTTCCTATAATAAACCTGCACTTACCATATTTACATTACATCCACATACAGGAACATCACATGAAGGTCCAATCATCAATCAGTTTGCTCAGAGGAAAGAGTCCTGGTTTCACCAAAATGGCTGCTGTTGCAATACAATGTGTACCTGAATATGGACAGGTAATGGTTGCAATGACCAAGCCCTCTTTAACGACTGCTGAATATGAAGACAGTCTAATTTGGTTGACTAAAAGTGTCCTACTAGCTGTGAACTGATAAAAACTTATGAATGACAGAGTACTTTATTCTGTCTGTCGGTAGAACAGTCTACAAATTGGCTTTCAACAAATATCCCCTCTCCAGGTGCAGATGCTGCAATACAGCAAGCCTTGTGTGCATGACTATCTTCTGTTTTTTATATCAACAACTAAGAATATGACTGGAGACAAGATCTGCTTTCTAGAAACACACTCCCACAGACTGTTCTACAAACCAAATTTTCTTGAGTTTAATTGGCAACAACCTTGAGAAGTCCTGAATGAAAACCTAACATAAGAACAGAAAACCCTAAGAAAAGCCTGCTGGATCAAGCCAGTGGGCCATCTAGTCCAGCATCCTGTTCTCACAGTGGCCAACCAAATACCCATAGGAAGCCAGCAAGAAGGACCTCAGCGCAACAGCTCTCTCTCCATTTGTAATTCCCAGCAACTGATGTTCAGAGACAGACTGCCTCTAACACTGGAGACAGGACATAGCCATTGTGCCTAGTAGCCATGGATAGCTTTGTTCCCCATGATGAACAATGGGGAAGGACAGTTTAATTTGCCCTGCCTGTGGGCCTCTAGAGGCATTTGCCTGGCCATCACTGGAATCAGCATGTTGGACTAGATGTGCCTCTCACTGAGCCCAGCACGTCTCTGCTTATAGCCTATGGAATGAGCAATTCCTCCTATATTGTGTTCATCTTTTTAATGGGCCTGAGCTTGTGTGCTTCCAGTGGGTCAGCTGAGTGAAGAGTCCATCATACACATGGACTCTGTTTTTGCACCCCACTATTGAACCCACTCTAGGCTAGAATTTGGTGCTGCAGAGCCCAGTTTTTTTTTTTTAAACACCTCATTGTCTGCCAAGAATAGGCAGGGTTTGGCTTGCCAATGTGGGCTGCATATACCTAAGATGCAGAAACAGCTTATTAATTAACTTTTCTTAAACTGCAGCAAGTTAGCTGTCTGCCTAATTCATCTGAATAGATTTGTTGTTTGTTGTTATGTGCCTTCAAGTCGATTCCGACTTATGGCGACCCTATGAATCAGTGACCTCCAAAAGCATCTGTCATGAACCACCCTGTTCAGATCTTGTAAGTTCAGGTCTGTGGCTTCCTTTATGGAACCAATCCATCTCGTTTGGCCTTCCTCTTTTTCTACTCCCTGCTGTTTTTCCCAGCATTACTGTCTTTTCTAGTGAATCATGTCTTCTCATGATGTGTCCAAAGTATGATAACCTCAGATTCATCATTTTGGCTTCTAGTGACAGTTCTGGTTTAATTTGTTCTAACACCCAATTATTTATTTTTTTTGCAGTCCATGGTACATGCAAAGCTCTCCTCCAACACCACATTTCAAATGAGTTGATTTTTCTCTTATCTGGATAAACAGCTAAATATAAACTTAGGAACTAAACTGCAACACTGCTATCTGAAGAACTTAAGAAGAGCCAGAGGGATCAGGCCAGTGGCCCATCTAGTCCAGCATCCTCTTCTCACAGTCACATTCTGGCCAACCAGATGCCAATGGGAAGAACAGCCTGAGTGCAACAGCACTCTCCCCACCTGCAATTCCCAGAAACTGATATTCAGAAGCATACTGCTTCTGACAGTGGGGGTAAAACTTCACCATCATAGCTAGTAGCCCATGAAAGCTTTATCCTCCAGGAACCTGTCTATTTCTCTTCTGAAGCCATCCAGGTTGGTGGCCATCAGTGCCTTTAGCGCCTGACAAAGCTGGAATAAGTGTTGGCTGATTGACCACTAGAGATTTCCACCGGGGGGCGGGGGATGTCAGCTTTGGCCCACTGAGAAACTCTCCTAATAACTTCTGTGAACTAGAGTGATGCTCATATTTCATGTTTCAGAGTTCCATTATTAATTCTTCTACTTAAAAAAAAAAACAATCTAAGGGCAGCCTCGAACATGTTGTGCTTGACCAGAAGGGCAGGTGGGGAGAGATAGTTTCACCCTTTCCCTTCTGTTATTTTCCAACTTGAAGTCCCCTTCTCCAGCCTGTTTTCCCCCTCGTGTTTCAGCTCAAAATCTTCTTCCCTGCTCTGCTTTTTCACCTGCAGGAGATTTTGCAGTTCCCAACCCTTCTCTCTCTCTCTCCCCACCCCACCCGCAGATGAAAAAGTAGTCAGGGAACAGTGTCTTCCTGCCTGCCCTTCTTCTGGTCAGACACACTCTGCCCTTGGCTATTTTGTGTTTTTTTAAAAGCATGGGTCAGTTTTAGCCTGAAGATATTTTAACAGACAGCTTACCATTTTAGTTAAGAACTTATCTTTTCATATGCCTCAGGTTTCCAGCCATTCTGAGCTAAATCAAGCTGTGAGCCTTCAGCACCCTGATTTAGGGTGAGAACTCACAAATGAAAGCACACAAAGATGTATTTGGTAAAAGGTGCCACATTGCACAGGACACCTTTTTGCAGTGTGGAGTATGGCTGCTGTGCTGACCCAATATTTGCCTGATTCTAAGTTCATATGTCATTCAGCATAGGTTTATCTTGGGTGCCCTGAGTTTGCAAAAATAGCATGCATACAACATCTGGGTTAAATGACATGCCCAGTTTTCTCAGCATCTCTTCATATTATCTCATGTCATATAGCTAGAAAAAAAACCTTTCAAATACATCGCACAACACATCTCATGAATTTCCCAGAGCCCTTCTTCTCTGAGTTATAGTTCAGAATTATATTGTACTTTGGGGGTAGAAGAATCATATGAGAGATTTGAATACCAGACCATATTTATGTAGGGCTGTGTCAAATATTATCTCATTTCAGTAGTCCCTTTCAAAGCACAGTCAACAAAACTGAATTAATTATGAGGAAAATACCCAACTTGATGCTCCTTGGCTCCCTTTTGTTCTGCGTCTTGAGTTTTCCCTCATTTTCTTCTGCTTCTTCTTGGCCCATTTCTTATTGTGATTTAAACTCTATTAGGATGTTCTTCGCTTCAGTGTTGAAGAACATGGGAGCAAGAAGTAAGGCCACATTGGGTAGGCCTGCCCCTGACATTGTGTGTTCCTCCCTCAATGTCTGTATGTAGAGCTTGAACATCTATAGCGAGGAGGCCTTTGTGTGTATAGTTGCATGTGTGAAGGCCTCCATGGAATTTGCAAACCTGATCATTTAGGGTTGCAGATTCCAGGGAAGCCTTCACGTGTTCAACAATAAACACGAAAGCAAACTTGCTACAGATGTCTTTGCTGTAGATGTGGACACTGAGGGAAGAACCTGCAATGTCAAGGGTGGGACTACTCTGGGTGGCTCTGCTTCTTGCTCTCATGTTGTTCACCACTGCAGCAAAGAACATCTAAATTCAAATCCCAACCAAAAATGGTGCCAAGAGGAAGCACAAGAAAGTTGGGGGTTTGTAATTCGAGAAGCAGAACAAAAAGGAGCCAAGGCGCATCAAGACAACACAAACTGGGCTACTTGCCCCATAATTTACTCAGTGTTGTTGACTGTGCTTTGAAAGAGATAATTGATATTGGATAATATTTGGTACATTGAAAAGGTAGTGTGGAGTGGTTCTGCTTAGTATTCCAGTCAGTTAGCTATGTCCATCTCCAAAATATTTCATCCCGCATTCCTCCCACTTTGTTTTCCATTCCCACCCCTCAAGCAATCAGCCAGCATTCTGAGACCAGTGAGCATGCTCACTCCTCAATGGACTATTTCTGGGGTCCCCTCTCTGCTTTATGTTTTGTTCCCCTTTTGAAATGTATTCTGTACTGGCAACGAGCATGAAAATCAGTTGAAAACTGGAGGTGTCTTTTGATAGTTATAAAACAGCCTTTTTCAACCGGTGTGCCTCCAGATGTTGTTGGACCACAACTCCCATCAGCCTCAGCCAGCATTGCCAATGGTTAGGAAAGATGGGAGTTGTGGTCCAACAACATCTGGAGGCACACTGGTTGGGAAAGGCTGTTATAAAACCTGACACAAATAAGTTCAACCCTATTTAAAAAAAAAGGTAGAGTGACTACTAATGTAGAGTGACTACTGACAGTCATAATTATATTTTATTTAGGCACTGTGGTAAATGAGACAAATCCACTTTGGCTTCTGTGATGTTAACAAAGCAGGCTTCTCCTGAGTGACTGGTTTGAAAATAGAATCAGCTAGCTCAGATAGAGATGATCAAAACATGTGTTGCACTGGAGAAACTGTGATACATTCTGCCATTTAGCATCACTTGCCCACAAACTCCTTTAGAGATTCTATCACTTTGACATTCCAAGCCAAAAACCATAGTGGCAAATGTTTGAGTTTTGGCATCTCCAGATGAAACCTTTTATTTGTCTTTACCTAGTGCAAACCTATCCATGTTGCAATGTTTGGAAGCCCACTCCATGTTCTCTTAGTAGTTCTAGCACCCTAGAATACAGAGCAGCTCCAACCCAGTTTCATTAGGATGCAAACTGTAGCCTTATTAGGGGGTTCAGTCTCCTCGTATGTACGGAAACACACAAGAAGCAGGGGTGCCAAGCCCTGCTCACTCCAACATGTCATTTCTGCATTGTTTGGAGCCCTCCACAACTTTGAGAGCAATGGTCTTCAGGAGGGAACCTCCTCTTCTTATGAAGGCTCACTGTGAAATGTAGAACCCTGATTGTGCAGGGTTCTAGATTATTTACTTATTTCTTGCATTTATATCCTTTTATCCAAGGAGCTCAAAGTGGTGTTCATGGTTCTCCCCCCCCCCATTTAATTCCCACAACAACTATGTGAGGTGGGTTAGGTTGAGAGGCAGTGACTGGCCCAAGGTCACCTGGAGACCTTCATGCCTGAGTGGGATTTTGAACCCTAGTTTCCCAGGTCCTATTCCAGCACTCTAACCATGACACTACACTAGCTCTCATTTTGCACTGTGGGCTTCTACAGTGGAAGGAGAAGACCTTCCTGCTTCAGACCATCACCCTCAAACTCATGGAGGGCTCTATATGGGGTACATATGACACACTAGGGGAGGCTTTGTGACATATCCTGAACACTTCTTCTTGCATGGTTGCTTGCATATCAAGAGACTGAATGTCCAACCAGGACTCTCTATGCATGCTAGACCTGGTTACGCAGTCATGAAATACTCTGGTAGGCCTGAATCTAAGTATTTGTTTCATACTTACGTTGCTATAATAAAAGCATACTCTGTTTTTCTCCACTTCTCTTGATTTTCCTGTGTCCCTGAATAATTTTACACATACCCACCTAGACGTAAGACCCAGAAGAAAGACTCTTGCTCCCAGAGCCCCAGGTTAAAAGTGTATAGAGTCACCGTCTCAATACAGTTCCTATAATGGTATGGAATAGATTTAGACATTTTGACCCCTTAAGGCAAATTATACATGCACATTTGAGTGTAGTGATGCCACAAAGTGGTGATGAAGACAGGGGGCTGCAAAAGTGCCAATGTCTCCCCACCTTCACAGGGTGTGCAAATGTGAGGAGGCACTTTTGGTCCTCCCCTACAAAGGATGTTATGGGTTGTATTAATGGATATGCTGGTTTACAGCTACCCTAGTTTCTTCACTTCTCACCACATGGATACAGCCCTATAAGTAATGGTGAGGGGATTGTTTCTGTGACTTCCAAAGTTCTGTGTCATCGTAGGAGCCCAGCCAATGACTAGAAAGCTCTTAAAATTTATAGTTGACCTTCCCACACTTTTGTTTTGCTTTTTTACATGGACATTTTTGCAAAACCCACAACCTTCATACCTGTATTTTCTGTCTGTGAAGTGTCCCCCAGTTGTTGTTTCTTGGAGAAGGGCACACTATACCCTTAAGCATGACTCAGATACTACATCTCCAGTCTGGCCTACAAGCTTCTGGATACTAAAGACACTTGCTAGCGAAGCAAGCATTCCCGTTATTACTGGCATGGTCATAATAGTCTCAGGCTGTGTACACACTTACCCATCTGTAGCATAAAAATATAGTTTTGCTCAATACGGAATCATTCACACTCATCCTTAACATGCTGCTTTCAATCTAGATTAATTGTAGAACCTGTTATCTAGATAAGCAAGTGTGGTTACTTGATATATGTTTGAAAACCCTCCCCTTGATTAGATTATGCATTTGAAAACCCTCTCCTTGAGGGAATATGCCCATTGACAACATCCTTGGGCACATGTGGATACACCCCTCACTGCCAGGACTGCCTACATCTGTTTTCAAATGGACACACTGTGGCATAAAGCAGAATCAATCTGCAATGAGATTTTATTTTCAGAATGAAACCAGTTTGTCAAGAAACGTTTTTTCAGGGGCAAAAAAAAAAAAGGTCTAGGTTGTGTGTGGACTTGGTAGACAAAACAAAAACTCAGTCTCCATCGATTCTAGAATAAAATGTGTGTATGCAGCCTTGAAGATCCTCTGTGGCGCAGAGTAGTAAGCTGCTCACGGCCGGCGTTTGATTCCAACGAAAGGACACCTTTACCTTTACCTTTTATGCAGCTTCACTTTTCTACAAATTCTAGATTGATGACACTAATCTGCTGAAGTAATAGAATGTAAACCAATGGTATGCAGGGGGAGTGAGTGTAGGAATCTGATTTTATCTAGATTTTTAATTAGGACTTGAGCTGGAGGTATCCTACAAACCTCCTTACCAATTTATGTTCCCTAGTCCCTGGAGCTGTTTATCTTCTGGACCAAACCGGTGCAGCCAAGACAAAGGGGCTGCATTCAGACATGGGGCTTATTGTGCTATTTATTTATTAATTATTTGATTTATATCCCACCCTTCCTCCCCACAGGAACCCTGGGCGGCTTTAACGGATTAAAATCGTAGTGCTTCTGTCCCAATTTCTAAAATCCCTTTCACACTGCAGTACCTGTTGTGCTAAGGAACCATGACTTTTTTTGCCAATATACTGGCATTTCATGCAACTGTCTTTCACACTGCTGCAGCAAACAACACCTTGTTTTCATCCCTCACCTGTTATACACTTGCGCACTGTAGTTTCCTCATATTTCACTGTTTAAGTTCATATCTAGACAGAGACGTGTGTATGGGAAAAGAAGGGAGTGCTGCTACCTGTGCCTGCTCTGGAATGTCGGGATAATTTTTGTCAGGCAAAACAAATTGGTGCAGCTTAACCAGTGTGGTGTAGTGGTTAGAGTGTTGGACTACAACCTGGGAGACCAGGGTTCGAATCCCCACACAGCCATGAAGCTCACTGGGTGACCTTGGGCCAGTCACTGCCTCTCAGCCTCAGAGGAAAACAATGGTAAACCCCCTCTGAATACCGCTTACCATGAAAACCCTGTTTGTAGGGTCGCCGTAAGTCGGAATCGACTTGAAGGCAGTCCATTTCCATTTTTCAAAGGGCAGGAACAGATTGCATTCTGGGATGCGTGTCATGTGAGCAGCTGCAGCAAGCACAAAACACTTGCGGTAAGGAATAGTTGGAATAATGGAATAAAGTGCAGTTTGAAAGTAGCATGGGTTGGATCCAATTTTACTCAGAGTAGACCCTTTGACATCACTGGATCTAAGTTCATCATTGTCATTATTCTTAATAAGTCTACTCTGAGTAAAGGTTTATTGAATACAACCCAAATAAGCTTGAAGTTTAATGTTTTATTGAAAATGTACAGACCTTCGCACAGACTTCTGTACATGTTATGCTCTGCCTCCATGGTCAGAGGCAGCATGCTTCTGAATACCATTTGCTGGAAATCACAGGAGGGAAGAGTTCTCTTGCACTCAGATTCTCGTTGTGAGCTTTCCACAGGCATCTGGTTAGCCATTGTGAGAATAGGATGCTGGACTAGGTGGGCCATAGGCCTGATCCAGTAGGCTCTTCTTAAATTCTTAATTCCTTCTGGGTGGCAGATCAGGGACATGAGGTGGCTTGCTCCATCTCTCCATCTTATTCTTGATGCCTATTTATTTATTACAAGAATTTATATACCACTTTTATAGAAAAAATACCAAAGTGGCTCGAAATTTATGCAAATCTTAATGTAAAGCTTATCTGCACAGGGTTTTTTTTTCTAATTCACTCCTTGATCTTGGCAGTTAGAGAGGTTTTTTTACTGGTTCTGCTCAAAATGCAAAAATTTCTTGCATATTATATGCATTATCACACACATTATCATGCATATAATATTATATGCATAATACTCTAGGTTTCCTAAAGTAAGCAGCACATAAAGTTTATATAAATTATATATGTATCTGTTTATGTCACAAGCATACATACATTAATGCATATAATGTTATAAAAATACTGATGTATTAATATTTATAAAATTATGCTACATTGGGGCTTGATTCCTTTATATGTGCTAAAGATACAGTTTACATATTTTTGCATATAATTAGTCAGGCTTTTTTACAAAGCCAACAATGCACAAGCAACTCATACATAAATGGCTACTTGATGCAAGAGGCAATATGGTGCAGACAAAGTTTGATTGGGTCACAGCCTCCAAATTCTCTGTATAAATCACTTTAAAACAGATTTCTCCTCCAGTCCTACTCACCTAATCGGTGTGCTTGAGTATTGCGCCAGAATTGATTCTCCAACATGGTTTTGCTTTTGAAGTCAATGGGAACATTTACTACTGCCTCTTTAAAAGGGGGGGGCATTTCTTGATATCTGGATTGTCCCCCTGCACCTCCAACAGATTCTTTCAGTGGTGAAGTGGAGGGGATCTGGGAGGTCTACATGCAAACAGGGGAAAGCCAGGAGGGAGTGCGGTGGGGGGGGATTTCCCATATCTTCATCATAAAAAACATTAGCATAATTCCTCAAGTGCAGGGTATCTAAAATACCTTTGAGTTATTTATTAATATTTGAAGAGGTTTTTGGCATCAGGCAGGGAGCATAATTCTTGAAAAGAGCTGACAGCAGAATACATTTGTTAACTAGAAAGACGTGTCTGAACTCTGCCAAGAGAAACATGAGTACTGAAAAATCACTTGGTGGTAGTAATGGGGACCGTGCCTTTTTTCAGCTACAGAGGCTTATTTATTATAAAAGATGTTTTGCTGACCGTTGTGTGGTCAGTCTTTTGCTCCTTGGTGAAGTCTCCATTGCCCAGAAAGAAGGGGATGATTTTTAAACAGGCAAGGATTTTTCAAATGGTTTAAAGTCAGAAAACAACAACAAAAGAGTTGTGTGGCACTTGACTGATTTATGATGGCATAAGCTTTCGGACAGGAGTCCACTTCATCACATGCATCAGATGAATATGCTTCAGCAGATGTTAAAAACAGCTACATTTCCAGTACTGTACCTGGATCCTTATTTTGTTTTTATTTCCAACATATGATCTGGCCTCTTCCCAAGGGTGGGAGGGTGCTTTTTGCCTCTCGACTCCAGCTGAGGGTGCCTCCACTGTCACTATCTTGTGGGAGGGATTCAAGAGCATTCCAGAAATATAGGGTTGCACAATTAAAGTGGATTAAAGTGGCCTGTTGCACTAGTTTAAAAATCCATTTTAAAAAGTTGATTTTTTCGGTTAGGAAAGTGACAGGGAAATGCGATGAAAAGTGTGAGATGAGTAGGGGTGTAGTTGTCAAGGTCTCGGCGGGGGCTATCTTAGACTCCTTACATTTTCAGAAGCAGATTCACAGTAGGGTCTTATGTCTCCACCATCCTACAAGCCAATCAGCATGAAATGGGAGTGTATTAGCCACTGAGAATAGTCTTCTAACATGCTTGCTTGTCCTTTCTTGATGACTGGAGCCAATCAGAGTGAAAGGAGGTCAGTCAGCCACTGAGAAGACTCTTCACAGTAACTAACTCTCCCCTTTCATGCTGATTGGCTCCTAGGAACGTCTGTTGTTGGAGAAGGCATTAACAAGCATCACATTCACAACCCTGCAGTAAAAAAGGGGGGAGAGGAGGGGGTGTGGCTATGACTATCATAAAGAGACCTTGAACATTTGAATTTCCCCCTACATTATTGAGGACGAGTGAAGGCATATAAACACATGCACATAGGAGATCTGGATTTCTGGACCTATTCTTCCCCCTCCTTCTGGTACACAGCAGGATCCTTGACAGGTTTGCTGTTCTGCATGCACCACCATGAGACCTTTGAGGCATATATAATATAAAATGGCTGCAGTCTTCAGAATAGGACAGGATACAAATCAAGATAAAGGAATAAAATAAAATAAATGCCAAAGCAATTATTGGATTGGGAAGCACAAATGCTGACACTGAAATTGCTGAAATCTGAGTGTATTGCAAGTAGGGCTGTCAGCCAACTTTAAAAAATCCTACAACACAATCCAGTGTTTCTGCAGAAGGAAATTCCGCTGACTTCTGTTATTCACAGGTGACTGTGTACAGGACTGAAGCCCTTGTCAGTTAATTATATGGGGCTGTATTCAACTAAGTCCTACTCAGAGTAGACCCACTGAAATTAATAAAGCTAAGTAAATCATGTCTATTAATGGGTCTATTCTGAGAAGGACTAGCATTGAATACCACCCATGGATTTAGTTGACCATTAATTGCAATGTAGTCCTATATATGTCAGTAGTAAGTTCTCTTAAATTCCATGGGGCTTACTCCTCAAAAGCAGCACCTACACTTCGGAACTCTGTGCCTATTGACATCAGACAGGTGCCTTCACTGAATTCTTTTTGCCACCTGCTAAAAACATGTCTTTTTAAGCAAGCCAGTCCAGGAACATAGATGTTATTATTGATAGTTTTAATGTTTCTTGTACACTGCTTCGAGGTGTTTGCTGTTTTTGTTTTGTTTTTTACAATCAAGCAGTATATAAATTCTGTAACTAACTAACTAAAATAAAAGTGGGTATAGTATAGCAATCAACTAACAATACAATCCCATGTGTGTTTATTCCATAGTAAATCCCACTGTGTCCAATGGGGATTATTTCCTAGTATGTGTTAATTGTGGGACTGCAGCTTTATAGTGCAATCCTAAGCATGCTTAATCAGAAATTAGCAACACAGAGCTCAGTGTTATGTTATGTTATGTTACGTTTTATTTCTAGGCCGCCTTTCGGCCAAATAGCCCCCAAGGCGGCTTACACACAAATAAAAATACAAATACAAAATGCAAATAAAAACAATACAATTTACAAAAAAAAAAAATCAAACTAACAAAGTCCTAACATCTCTAAAAAAACAGGAGCAGCAAACCAAAAGCATTAATTTTCCTGGTAAAGGGCAGTCCCCAGAAAAATGTCACTAAGAGCAGGAGTGGGGGGCAAAGTAGGTGGAAAAGCATGCCCCTTGATGGTCCCAGCACAGTCCCATCCCTGCAGCAGCATGTCTCAGTCTGCAGCTCTTCCTGATCTGGCCCAGGCAGAGGGGTAGGGCAAGGCAGATGGAAATGCTTGCCCCTTGATGGTCCCAGCAGTCTCACCCCAGCAGCAGTACCTCTCAGCCTGCAGCTCCTCCTGATAAGGCCCAGGCAGAGGGGTGGGGCAAGGCAGATAGAAATGCTTGCCCCTTGATGGTCCCAGCACAGTCTCATCCCTGCAGCAGCATGTCTCAGTCTGCAGCTCCTCCTGATAAGGCCCAGGCAGAGGGGTGGGGCAAGGCAGATGGAAATGCTTGCCCCTTGATGGTCCCAGCAGTCTCACCCCAGCAGCAGCACGTGGGGCTTCCTCCCTAGTAACCATGCTTAGGAGTGCAACTTTAATCTGTCCACATTTACACATGAGAAAAAAGAACTGTTGTAAAGGGAAAAAAGAATGTATTTTGTTTTTAAATGATGCCCATGTTCCCCCTTCTCTCACAGACAGGAGGGAATGCCTCTTTTAAGGGGATACTTGCCACCTGGAGGGTTATTTGTACTGCTGTTGTTGCTTTTTTAATACACGCCCTACAACAGCCAAAATTATTTTTTTTAAAAAATCTTCTGTCTGCTTAATTATGGGGCACCTTTTAATAAATCAAGTTGTTTTTAATTGATTTATCTAACCAACCAATGACTAAATGTTGCAGATGTGATTATGCGTGTGTGCTTCTGCAAAACTTCCATTTATTTCAGTTGTGCTTGCAGAAGTGAAGCTTTTATCAGATCTTTGGGGCAACAGCTGGACACTAACAGACCACAATATTGCAAACTATTTTGTTCCTGGATACTGGTAGCAATTCAGTGAGCTTGTTCACCTGTATGAAAGGCCTTGTATGTACACAGCTGCCTTTTTTTTTTTTGTATCTGTTTATGCATTACTAGACTTTCACTCCATCCCAACTTATGATATGTGTGTGCGTGGTGGTGGGAGGGTGTTGATTCTGCGCCAAAGCAAATTCAAACAAACCAGTTGAGAACATAGATATGGTACACATGCCTCTTTCTGGATTGCTGCCTATATGGGCACAATCCAGAGAATGGCAATCAAGTTTCATTCATATCTAGATCAATGGAAAATGAGTACCTAGCTAAGCCCTTGAATTCTAATGATTTCAGTGGAAATTAGGCATACCAAGTTTTCTCTGGATCCTCATCTGTCCATGTATGATGAAGATTATTGTCGGTGTGCTGGAAGTTATTTCTGTGAATTTACAAGATCTGAACAGGGTGGTTTATAACAGATGCTATTGGAGGTTGCTGATTCATAGGGTCCCCATAAGTTGTAATCGAATTGAAGGCACATGACAACAAATAGCTGAATGGCACTGAGCTTCAGAGATAGAGCCACAGACTCATTAACAGGGCAATCCTAACTATAGAAAGCCAGTGTAATTTACACTGGTGTAATTTGTGCTGGCTTAAATTACCCAGAATTTGACTTGACACCTCCCCTTTTGCCAGTTGAGTTCTGTTGGGTTGAAACAGGGCTGGTATCAGGTATAAGTCTCTATTTGCCCTGTCCTGTTCCTACCACATCCCCAGAATACCCCTGCTTGGGGATTTAGGCTGGCTTAAATCCCAGATGCTGAGCTGGGGTGAGGAACATATGCTGATATATTACCACCAATATGGACAGTTATTTTGAAACCACAGTCTTGATTTAACACATATTTTTAACAGATTTTAACCTGCCTTTCAGAGTTCCTGCCCTTACAAGGCATTTTACAACAATTATAAATAATTCAAAAACCATAATCATATAACAGATAATTGTTAAATAACATTTAAACATTAAAGTAACATTAAAAAGATAGCATCAGCTAAAAAAAATCAGAAAGGGAAAATAATCATTAAATGATACTTAAACATTAAAATATAGCAGAAGCTAAAAAAACTTTTCAAAAAGAGTTCAAATGTGAACTAAACATTCTAAGTTCTTTATGAATATTGAACAATACCTATATCTTTCTGAAAAAGAGCAATATCCAAGTGGCAGCACTAGAACAAACAGCATCATATAATGAATAAATTACTAGAAATACCAACAATAAGCTACATTTCTCGGTGAAAGGAGAGAACATTGTTGTAAGATTCTTCAGGAGTCCAGGAAAATGCTGAGACATGGTCTAAGCAGAGCAGAGCTTGGAAAAGTTACTTTTTTGAACTACAACTCCCATCAGCCCAATCCAGTGGCGATGCTGGCTGGGGCTGATGGGAGTTGTAGTTCAAAAAAGGAACTTTTCCAAGCTCTGATCAGAGTATGGTTTTATTGCAACTTTAGTATCAACCAAACCAGTAATTAGATTGAGGCTTGCTAGAATCTTTCACAACTGTCTTTTATAGTATCTTGGGCAGGTAAATTTTGCTCCATCTCTGTATCAGCAGTGACTATAGATGGCAAGGCCAGGATGCCCCCTCTGTAGGTGGGTACTTTAGGTTAACAGAATAATATTTTTTTTAAATCCCTACTCACAGCACCCAGAAGTTCTGTCGGGGCACAGTTGCTGTTGTAACATTTATATTCCACTTTTCCTCCAAGGAGTTCAAGGTGGTATACAAACGTGGTACGCCTGTAAGGTAGGTCAGGCTGAGAGACAGTGACTGGCCCAAGGTCACAGTGAGCTTCATGGCTAAGTGGGGATTTGAATCCTGGTCTCCCAGGCAGGACTGCCAACAGATGTGTAGAAAGTGCAGGTTTCGGTAGTCCCTGGAGTTATTTTCCGCAGATTCTATTACACAGCAAAAGGGAGTGGTTGTTAAAGAATCCCCCACCCCCCACAAAAATAGCATATGCAAACCAAACACTTTGCAAAGAAGCTTGTTTGTTGTAAAAAAAATTAGGAATGAAATGTAGCAATCAGAGCATGGAGGGTGCTTTTCTGGCTTTGTGTGTGTTTTTATTTATAGGGTGTCATCACCTTTATGAATTTCATAGGACTTATTTAGACATGGTTAAGGTTGTGCTGTAAATCAGTTGGACTATTGTTTTGGACTGTGTTGTTAATCTCTCTCTTCCTCTCCCCCGTTCCCATCTCCAATCCTACTTTTTGAACCAATTAGGCAGGGTTCACTTATGTGTCACTGCTGCTATGTGGCAGGAAACCAATACTGATTTTTTAAAAAATCTGCAATGACCAACTAATATTTACAATAAAGTATTATATGATGTGTATTGTATTTTTGTATTTCCTCTGTGTATATGTAATCTTTCCAACAACCCTATACAACAAGGTAGGTTAGGCTGAGAATTTGTTCTCACATGCTTAGAGTATTTGTGTATGTGTTTTTGGTTGGTATTTTGCTGTAAAATATTGGAACTGGGGAATGTTGCTTTTAAAGCAATGGAGGGAGCACCTGCTTTGTGCATGTTTTTTCCCCCCATGTCTGTGTGGTCTGTGAGTATGACACCCTGAAGAGGGTGGTGAAGAATGACAGCTCTAGAAACCCACATTAAGGCATTCCCAAGAGAGTGAATTGAGACAAAATAGGACAGTGATTTACAAGTGACAGGTTCCCCCTGATTGTTCCTGGTAGATAGGGACAGTTGCACATTCTAAGAGTAAGCATTTGGAGCAAAAGAAGATCAGTGATTTTACTAGGGACAGGTTCCAGAAAAATAGACTGTTCCTGGTAAAAAGGGACAGTCATGTACTCTAAATGTAAACATTTTGGTAAGAGCAAAGTGGGCTTCTAAGTCTGATGCAGAAGAATCTATGCTTCAACTGTCACAAATTTGGCATACCTTCAGATAGGGCCTAGGTATCTGGCATCCTTTTCAGATTACTGTGATATCACAGAAAAGTCGTCCTAAGGATATAAGAAGATATCTGAATCAGACCAAAGACCTATCTAGTCCAGCATTCCGTTCCTCACAGTAGCCAACAAAGTGCCTCTTGGAAGCCCACCAGCAAAGCATAATGCAATAGCCCTCACTTATTGCTTCCCCCTGCAGCTGGGATTCAGAAGCATGATGCCTTGGAGCATGGAGCCCCCATTCAGCCAGCGTAGCTAGTACCCACTGATAGCCTTATCCTCCATGATTTTGTTTAACCCCCTTTTAAAGCTATCCAAGTTGGTGTCCATCATCACATCTTGTGGTAGAGCAGCCTTTCCCAACCAGTGTGCTTCCAGATGTTGTTGGACCACAATTCCCATCTTTCCTGACAATTGGCAATTGGCTGAGGCTGATGGGAGTTGTGGTCCAACAACATCTGGAGCCACGCTGGTTGGGAAAGGCTGTGGTAGAGAATTCCATAGTTGAACTATCACTGTGTGAACAAATATTTTATTTATTTATTTATTTATTACATTTATATGCCGCCCCATAGCCGAAGCTGTCTGGGCGGTTTACAGCAATTAAAAAAAATAAAAACAAATATACAAATTTTAAAAGACAAAAAACAATTTAAAAACACAATTTAAAAAAAAATTAAAAACAATTTAAAAACGCATGCTAAAATGCCTGGGAGAAGAGGAAAGTCTTGACCTGGCACTGAAAAGATAACAGTGTTGCCGCCAGGCACACATCGTCAGGGAGATCATTCCATAATTTGAGGGCCACCACTGAGAAGGCCTCTTCCTTGTTGCCAGCCTCCCACCTTCCCTTGGAGTAGGCACCCGGAGGAGGGCCTTAGATGTTGAGCGTAGTGTACGAGTGGGTTCATGTCGGGAGAAGCGGTCCATCAGGTATTGTGGTCCTAAGCTGTGTAAGGCTTTATAGGTTAAAACCAGGTCCTTGAATCGAGCTCGGAAACATACAGGCCGCCAATGCAAGCGGGCCAGAATTGGTTTTATATGTTCGAACCGTCTGGTCCCTGTTACCAATCTGGCCGCTGCATTTTGCACAAGCTGCAGCTTCCGAACCATCTTCAAAGGCAGCCCCACGTAGAGCGCATTGCAGTAATCTAACTTGGAGGTTACCAGAGCCTTTTGTTTCTCTTGAATTTACCACCATTCAGCTTAACTGGACGATCTAATATAACTTGTGGCCCTCCCGATGTTGTTGGATTCCAACTCCCATCAGGCCTAGCCACCATAGCCAATGGTCAGGTATGATGGGAGCTTAGGGTTGCCATATTGCCCGGATAGCTGGGTTTTACCTGGATTCTATGCATGCCACCTGGCGCCCGGCTAGCCCCTTACGTGGCCCGGATTCTCAGCTTTAATTTAAAAAAAAATTAAGTTTCTAGGTGGTCCGGTTCTCGAGATATACATAAAAACATCAGCCACCCCCCTCGACTGTTAAATCTTTCTTTAAACAGTACTGTACTATAGCACTTTGTAGCTTTAACCCCGCCCGTTCAGCATTGCAGCCAATCAGGGATTGTGTTTCAGTTTCATTGACCTCAGGCAGTGTCTAGAAAACAAAATGATGGTTTCACCCCCCCCCCCCGTTTATCTGAAAATCTCATAAATTGGGTAAGTATATACATTTCACCTCTTGTGTGCAGGAGTCAGAGCTTGGGCAGTGTTTTGAAAACCTTCCCAATACTTGCTTTTTGTAAAAGCAATGCTAATCCCATATGCCCAAAGTAAATCCCATTTAATTCAATAGGATTTACTTTGAGTAGACATGTTATGAATGTGCTGAAAATCAATGGGACTTTGGAGTGAATGTAAAAAAGAATTATGTTTATGTTCTAACTCTTTCTGTCTCCAGTCCAATTTTAAAGCAAGTAGGCAGGGCTTACTTAGGTATTACAGTTTTTATTCTGTAGGAAACTAATACTGATTTTTTTAAAACTAATACTGATTTTTCTGCAATGACCAACTGGTTTGACAATAAACTATTATATGGGCTGTATGTATTTATACATCTGCTGTGTGTGCGTGTGCGTGTATGGAGTCTTTCCAACACCCCTGTGAGGTAGGGTTGGAAACCAATGCAGCTCACAACAAGAAATAAAGCCATTTAAAATCCAATGACCATAAAACAAATATAAAAAGTTGCAAAACAGCGTAAAGTGGCATGATTCGGAATTTTGGGTTGTGTGAATGAAGTTGCTTATCACTTGAGGTTGCAGTTCTGTCCCTGTTTGAGTAAGCCCCACTGAATACGCTGGGACTTGCTTCTGAATAAATAAACTTAGGATTGCACTATAAATATCTTTACAGTTTGTGTAAATAATAAATATATTTGATAGTCATGCTTATATACATATTTCTTTATTTATCATATTTTTGGTTTTTGGTTAGGAATCCTGACTGGTTGTGAGATGCTTAGTTTTTTGCCTTACTCATAGGAATCTTGTTGTGGTTGGTATGGTATTACATTTAGGAAAGTGTTACTGCCTTCTGTGTTTTTTTTTCCTATTTGCATTTCACTTATCTTTAACCTCACTCCGTTACACCCATAGAAACAACAGCAGCATATGCAAGATAATTAACTCCCATTAGTGATAAGAACAAGAATTTCTAATTATTATTTCAATTAAAACAAGAGGCTTATCAATACTTTGAAGAGGATCAGATATTTATTTTCTTTCTGAGCCCAGGACTGGGTCTTTCATGATGCCCGGGGAGCAGGAGAGTAGTCGATAAGACAGGCATCCTGGCATTGGTAATCTAATTAGAAAGGTATGTGTGGGGTTGTTGCACACTTCCAGGCCCAGTTTCATTTTGAGTATGGAGGTGGAACCTGTGTAGATGTGGTTGAGAAATTTTGAGTTAAGCAAAGCTCTGCTTTTATAAAACCTAAGAAACATACAGATACTTTGAATGTCTGAGTGCCTGCCCCAGTGGAACACTGGAGGAACTTGTAAAACTTGCCGCAACAGTATTTAGAACTGAGCATGTGGTGTGAAAGACTCCTTTTCCTAACATTTTGGCTTGTTTTTCTCCACCCACCACATCTCTGAAATATATTGTATATGTAATGGTTAACCGTGCTGCTGCCCTGACTTACTTTATGTCTGTTCCTATTTTGTGTTTTTATTATGTTTTTATATTGATTGTGTATTTTTATTGTTTTTATTATATTTGTAAGCTGTGCTGAGCTCTGATTTTAACAGCAAAAGGGCAGGATATAAATTCTCTTAATCGATCAATAAATACTCCATAGTGTTGGAAACTAGAGTCTAGGCATAGGCTGAAAATGTTGCTTTTAAAAAAAAGATTTCTCACATCTTTCCCCAGTTTTTGGTGGTAATTCCTAGGCACTAAAACAAAACAACTGGACAATCCAAATATTAATATGCAAATATTTGCATAATATGCAAATATGCAAATAATTTGCATAATATGTAAATTAACCTGCCCAGATTTGTGGAACTGGAATATGGCAACCCTATGGGAGTTGCACTATTGGGAAGGCCACAGATTACCCAGCCCTGATCTAACATTATAACAGAGGGAGAAAAACTTCTCTATCCATTTTCTCCACACTACACATAATTTTATAAACCGCAGATGTCCTCTTTTACTTGCCTTTTTTCTAAATGTTATAAACCTCAGTGATGTCCTCTTTTACTTGCCTTTTTTCTAAACTAAAAAGCCCCAAATGTTGTAACCTTTCCTCGCAGGGGAATCAATGATCATTTTGCTTTTATCTTTTCCAGCACTGATTCCAGTTCATATCTCTTATTTAAACTATTATCCCCAAATACCGAAAAAGAAAAGAAAGGATCTATCTCTGTCTTGAGAGAGAGAAAAAGTTGATGTATAGCATTTTTATTTTATTTTTATACTTCAGTGGTGATTTTTTTATACAGTGGTGATTTCATAGGAATTGAAATTCCTATTGTAGCATGGTATTGCACATCTCTTTTATTTTGCTTTGGTTATTCGTAAGAGCTTTGATAGTATTAGCAATTCTTTTAAAAGGGTAGGAGTATACAGTACAATGCAGTTATTTTTATAGCTAATAAACCGAATGAATAAGTACCTTAGCATAACAGAGATGGAGCAGGTCTGAACAGTTCTTGGCCTCTCGATTTGCATGCCTGTACGAAGATGTGAGGCTTCTTCACAAAGTATTTGTGTAGAACCAAGCAATTAAGATAGAACAGAATATTCTTTAAAATAAAAGTAAAACTGCACAAGTAAGCATATTATTTGATGCAAAGGGGCAAGAGTTTCATAACAATGTTGTATAAGCTCCTTATTGAGACCTTCTCTCTGCCCTTAAAAGCAAAAAAGCTGTAAACTGTGGTGTGCCATAAGGCTGGAATGATAACAATAAAGGGTGCGGAAGAACATCCTCTTATGTCATAACAACTAAAGAGGGCAGATTTGGTTTATAATTGTCAGCTTGAACACTTAATTGAAGGCAACGTAAATGACTCTGAGTGCTGCAAAGAGGCGTCAGTTTTCCTGAATCAGAAATATCACCCCAAAAAGTCCTGATTTGAAGGTAAAGGAAATGCAGCTTTAATACAACTTCCTTTTATTATGTGCAGATGTACCAAAGGGTGGGGGAAGTAGCCGTATCATATGTTGTGCGCGGCGGGGGGAGGATGAGCAAAATTTTTTATCCCTTTGTCTGTTATCAATTAAAATCATCAAAACAAAATTATCATCCAAATTACAATGTATCATTTCACTTTTAGATGGGATGGGGAAGAGGAGCAGCTATGAAGTCTGCAAACCATCAAAGCCATTCACATCCAATGGCTAGCATGTTCATGTCTGTTTTAAGTGAGCTTTGGGGAGTAGAAATGGAAACCATGTTCACGTGGTCAAGATCACACTTGCGTCAAAGAAACCTTTGAGGTTCAGATTCAGAGAGACAGACAATCTTTCTCTTTTTCTCTTCCCTTCTTTTTGCAAACCTCAAAATATTTTTTTTGGGGGGGAGGATATCCCTTGAGAGGCTAGGAAGTGGCATCAGTAGGGTTTGTGGGCAAGTCTTTGCAATGGGCTAGAATGGAATATCAAATATTCCATTTCCAACTGTCCCCTCTTGGAGAATTCTGCATCTGAGAACTGTTTTTAATTTTGCCAGAAGTAATTTAAATTCTGTTTGTTTTCTGTCATGTGCTTATTTTGGCATGAGGTTTAAGAGAATTCTGTATCTACATTTTAAAGTAATCATCTGTCTTTACAAAAGAGATTATATCCTTAATTTTGTCAGTACATACATCTTATATACATTAATGAAATACCATGCATATATATATATATATATATTAAAAGCAGCTAACTTGCCTGCAAGATACTTTAAAAATTGACATATTTTTAATAAAATAGCTAAGTGGCTTTGGAAGAACCTTGGTGAATATACTGCCAGAGAACAAATGACAAAATAATTCATCATTATTCCTTCTTCTGGGCTTTTTTTTCTTCAGCTGTACTGCAGGAAAAAAATCTACAGTACTCAAGTTAGATTTTTTTTGTGAATGGTTAACTGTCTTCCCCCAGAAATTTAGAATGAGTTTTCTGTCTTACTTGATGAAATGTTTACCTGAGACATATTAAAGTTCTTACTCTGGTCAGGATTATTTTTAATACCACTCTTCAAATTTGAAAATTAGGTCATGGATTTTATTAGATCAGGGGGAAGTCCAAGCTTGCACAGGAGTCAATATTATGTAATCTTGAGGCAAATATGGATTTTCCCACAAAATGTATTATTATTATTTATTAGATTTATATCACCTTTTCTCCCAGTAGGAGCCCAGGGTAGCAAACAGAAGCACTAAAAACAGTTTAACACATCATAAAAACAGACTTGAATATATATTAAAACAAAACAACCAATAAAAAACATTTTAAAACAAAACGTATTTAAAACATTTTTTAAAAGCTTTAAAAACATCTTTAAAAAAAGGTTTTAAAAGATATTAAAAAGCAATTCCATCATAGACACAGACTGGATATGGAAATTTAGATATGGACCTTGGAAAGAGGCCATTCTGAGTGACACCAGAGAGGTTCCAGTAACATGAAGACTGTATTATTAAAATGAAGCCATATCAACCAAGGTTTAGACCCAGTCCTCTGCAACTGAATCCTGAAAAAGTGACAGCAGTCTGAAGATTTGGCTCTCTGAATGTGACTCAGCTAAGGGCCTCATATCCCTAACCCTGCATTAAATATTGACATCCCACAGTACTGCTGCAACTATCAGACAGAGATTCTGATACTCAGACATTCAGGGGATAATAAAATAATGTGAGCTAACTATCATGCAGCCCAAAAATCAAATTTCTGATCTGTTGACATCAGTAGAATCAGGATGATATACAGAGCAAATAAATGTATAACCTGGAGGTGGGATATTTGTTTCTTACTGCATAAATAGTTCTTTTTCTTCTTTTCTCTTGATTTGGCCTTGTTGTAGAGGCCTGGGAGTATGGCCAATGCTAATGGGAATGAGGAAAGATTTACAATCAGCATAAATTCAGCATGATCAATTGTCCAGGCTCTAACTTCATTAACTGATATTTGATATAAGGCTGTGGATGAAAGACTAGGCTGTTGTCACTTGTACCGCATATAATAATAATAATAATAATAATAATAATAATAGGCTTCGCTTCCATTTTCAGTCTTCCTTGCTTTTTCTCTCCCCTGCTTCCTTAAATACATAAATCATTCTTCCCATCTCATGAATGCTAAATATACGTTTGCTCTTCTGTCTTCCAAAAATGTGTTCCTGTCTGTTCTAAATAGCATGCCTAATCTATTTTTGTTCTTTTTTGTTTAAAGAAAATAAAAGAATGAAAGGACTGTAGCACCTGAATGAAGGATCTCTGGAGACTGACACCTTATAGTTCTATGATTTATTTGTTGATCCAGTAAATAACACATTAAATACTGTGTCAACATGTCTCCCTTCAAGGTTCAGTAGTGTTGTTATTGTTGGGCTTCATCCTAAAATTCCCAGTCGGTAAGAAGGCCTTCACAATAATTGCAAGAAATAGTTATTTTCATTCAGCCTTACCTGATGTAGTTGGTTTGGATGAGACAACAGGTCAGACTGAAACTATTACTATATTTATACAGTCTCTCTAAAGTTTGCAAAATGCTTTATAATATAATGCCTCAAAGCCACCCTATGGGAAGTCCTTCACTATTGGTTGCATTTTACAAGTAGGGAATTGAGGCTGAAAAATGGTGGCATGGAACAAACTTACAGTATCTGTAAGAGGGAAGGGTGTTTATATATTTAAAACATGTACAATTCCCAGAGTGGTTTTACAATCAATCCCTCTGGGAATTGTAGCCCTGTGAAGGGAATAGGGGGTCTCCTCTCAGCTCTACAATTCCTAGGATTCAACAAACTACAATTCCTAGGATTCTTTGGGGGAAATCATGACTGTTTAATTTGATATGACACTGCTTTAACTGGATAGTGCAGATGGGGCTTATGTTAGTTGTAGGCAGGTAATACGCTGAAGGTAAACAGCCCTAGTTCATTTGTAGAACCTATGCACTGCATGCAGAAGACTGCATAAAGATTCAGCAGGCGCCTTCTGTTGTAACCTTTAAACATCTGCTGAAAACTTTTCTATGCCACCAAGCTTATGCAGGAATTAAGAAAATGTGTTTCTGTAATAGCTAATTGATGATCTCTGATTTTACATGGTTTTGTATATATGTATGGTTGTTGTAAGCTGCCTTGTTTTTTTTAATAGTGGGATACAGATATTTTTATAAATAAATAAATAAAGGTCCCAGTTGAGTCCCCAAGCATCACCAGATAAGGCTGTGAAAACTCCCTCCCTCACACAGACATACCACACACACACACACACACACACACAACCTGGAAGAGCTATAGCCAGACAGTGTAGACCAGAGGCTCCCAAACTTTTTGGGTCTGTGGGCTCAATTGGGAGTATGAGTAAGTATTGAAGGACCAAAAGAAAATGGAATGCAGTAGAAGGCAGCTGTGAGGTCTGAGCCACAAATACAAACCTAGTCCTCTGAACCCTTAGGTGTCAACACAAAACCCATTCACAAAAGACAACAAAATCCCAAGAAGGCAAACTGTTCCCCTTGCCAGTTCAGACATCCCTGAAAGGAAAATACAGGCACAGTGAGGGGGATGGCTACCATCCAACAGCATCACCCAGCACCTCCATGGGCTTCTGCCTAGCAACTTCATTCCTAACTTCAGCCTGCCAACTTCCACTGGTTTCCACCCACGAATATCCACTGGTGCCTCCATTCACCCTAAGCCTGGAGGACAACCTCTGCCACCCCAAACACGTAATTCCCAGACACGCCACATCTGGAGGGTGACCTCTACCACCCTCTGAATGCATTCAGACACACACCATTCACCTCAACCACATTAAAAGCCTCCCATTCACACACACATACACAAGCCAGCCAACAACCGCAGTCACTCATCAGCCACTCTCCGTTCATTCACATACATGCCCCAGCTTCAGTCCGCAAATACTCATGAAGCTGCTATCAACTGACTTCTGAAGGTGAACTTCAACCGACTTATTCCGCAAACGTCAGCCTGCTTCAGCCTTGCGGCATCCACTGGCTTCTGAATACAAACTCCACCAGCTTCCACCCACCAACATCAGTCAGGTTCCGTCAGGTCCATTGCCAGGCATCAGCCAGCTTTCAGCCTTGGATATCAGCCACCTTCAAGCTGCAATCCCACTCAGCAAGCAAACTTGCCTTCACATCACTCCCACAGCATCCCGCTGCTGGATGATCGCTTTCTTCTATCAACAAATTCACCTCCTTGTGGAAGGAGCCTACTCAGTGCTGAATGTCACAGCTCTTGCCCACTGGGCTGTGTTAGTGAAGAGACAAAGGCCGTTCTGTTGGTCCACTCAGCTGCCACATTCTTTTGTGATATCACAGGCAGTCCCCAGCCAATGGCAATAGCTGGGGAGGAATCATCATAACCTTCTCAGATCTCACAATGGTGGGTGCAGCTCAGCAGTGATTTGTTCCCTTGCTTGTTAAAAAGATGTAGAGCCAACCCCTTATCTGTACTGGTACCAGGGAAAAGCATACCATAAACCTGGGGGTGAGGGACATTTTTCAGCCCAATGGCTGCATTCCCTTGTGTCAAACATTCCAAGGGGTGCATGCCAGTGGTGGGTGTGGCCAGAAGCAAAAAGGGGTGGAACAACAAATATGATTCTTGTCTTAGTACAGTGGGCTCCATTGCAGAGGTTTCTACACCACCACCCCATCTCTGCATCCAGTTAAGCAAGGACCATAGTTCAAGGAAACATCCCAACCAGATAAAAGCATTTGAGGAGGGTGTGAGGCATGAGTGGTGAGAGGTTTAGCCTAGGGAGAGCCCTGAGGGCCAGATAAGAGTAACCTGGAGGGCCACATGTAGTTCACAGGCTGGAAGTTCCCCACCCCATCATAGAATAAATGATTAAAAGGGTATTTCCAAAATTAGCCATATTCAGAGTAGACCCATGAGATCAATAGACTGAGGAGGAGGTAGCTGACAGCAATGCCACCCGTTGAATTCGTTGTAGGCAGGCAGGTGAGGGCTGGCTAAGCGAAGACTAGGAATGGGAAAGAAATTTGATTCAGTTCACATTTCAAGCAGAATCTATTGAATTCACACTTTCTGAAACAATATGAGAACCAAAACATAGCTATGCTGCAAAATTTGCCATTTAGATTTTGCAATGCAGTTTGCCAACCAAAGAATGTTTACAAAAATGCATATGTTAGGGGAAAGTGTGCATACAAATCAATAGATGAGTGAAAATAGCATATAAAAATGATTTATATGATAAGAAATTGTTTGCCAAAATGTGTACATTAGTCAAATCTGCCTACAAAAATGTGCTTATTAGGAGAAATTTGCATTAAAATGCTGGAGAATTTTCATGAGGATTTTTTTTTAATTGCAAATTGCTGCAAAAATGTGGAGAACTGAATTTAAGATTGGAAAAATGAGAAACTGAAATAATAATAAACTGGCAGATCTTTCCATCCCTAATGAAGACTGAGATGGGTGGGGCAGTGCCCATTTACCCTAATGGAAAAGCCTCCACTGTTGTTGAGGTGGTGTCTTAGGACTGCATTTCTCCCCATCTGATGCAACATTATAATTAACTAAAACCTCTTAAATCTGAATAAACCTTTGGATTAGGATAATCCAAAAATGCACTTCAGATTTACAATCTGATGCCCTCTCAGGTACAAAGTGTGCTTGCCCTAGGCCAGTCATTTGCTCTCACAGCCTAACCCACCTCACAGGGTTGTTGAAACCTTGAAAGCTTGTTAAGAAATTAAAATGGGGGGGGGAGGGAAAGACCAGGTATGCTGCCTTGAGCTTTCTAGAGGAAGGAGGGAATAAAAATATGATAAATAAAATAGCTAATACAGGTACATTAGAGTTACATAATGACGAGAGGGAACAGAAGAAGTAAAGGGCTGATGATTGTGGGGTGGCCAGGATGATGGAGAAGACCTCACTGTCTCATATTTCTCTCTGAGAGCTGCCAGGATATCACACTGCATACTTTTAAACCTTTCCTGTCCTCCACTTTAAAATGGATGCAGCAGTGTTTGAACATGAAACACAGAATTGTGCTTCATTCCAATATCTTAATGTTCAACTGAATCATCATCATCACCAGTAAGGCACTTCACATCCCATATCTAATTGTAATCCTTACTGCAACCCAGGTTATTATTTCCCTTGGCAGTGGCAAGATGCAAACTAGGGGATTTCTGATATGTAGCTCAGTCTTAGCCACTGTTCTACACTAGTTCGCATTACAAACAAACAAACTACCAAACTGTTGAGTTAAACCAAGGGCCCCACTGTTTAGTCAATTAGTTATACAGCCACAAGAGTTGTTTCCTTGTGGTTTAAGAATGTACCTATACCCAACAGATATTTCTATCAAACTTTTAAAAACAGGGAAATTGGGCAACTATAGTGAATGCATCAAGGGAGGAGGAGACCTGACCTCCTCTCTGAGATATTGGACTGCCCTACAAACACCATTTGGGTTGGTCTTTCACAGTCCAATCCACTTCCTTTGTAGCTTGGAAGAATTTGGTAATGTGCCTCTGAGCATATGGTGAATGGTGGCAGTACCTGCAGTCAACTCAAATAACAGAAACAACATGTGCTGTGCTGATCTTGTTTTAGCAGGGACGAAGCAACTATATTAAAACAGTTGATATCGTTCAGATAGTCACTTTAAATATGTTTGATTTACTTTGCAATTTTAGTGAAGTTTCCTGTAGTAAATTACTCTCTTTTGCTTCTGTTTCTGTGAATATATAAACTACAGCAACAATTTGCAACACTAAAAAAAACTTCCAAACATAATTGTTGAATAATGGCATTGACTGTTCTGCAGAATAGTTTCCAATGGACATGAGGAGTGTCTCAGTTTGCACAAGATAAAACAGTGGGAGGTGAAATATATTCTAGCAAATTTCTAGGTGTGCTCTATGTTTTTAGTTGACCATGCCCACCTTTCCTTAAGTGGAGTAGTTCAACCACAGCAGGCTGAAAACATGCATCTGGGGCAGTCCAAGTTTGTTTTTTCCAACAGCTAGAGTCATTGCTTAAGTAGCAACATACTGTAATCCGTCTGATCTTACATCAAACTGCAGTTTCAGATTCAACTGTTAATGAGCCCAAAATAGAACTAGAGTATAACCTCCAGTTTGAAACAAAAAGGCTATCTTCACCATCATATCACATCGACCAATAAAAAGGCTTTGAAATCAATAAAAATAAATATGACAGATTTCTAGGATGAATAATGAGAGAAATAATTTTCAAGGTTAGATTCTCTATAGAAACAGTAATAACACAGAAAAGAAGCAACATAAGAAGAACACCAATGAACATACAAAAATGTAATTCTCCATCTTTGGAGATGGCAGGTGTTGCCACCACTCACCATATGCTCAGAGGCACATGTTACCAAATTCTTCCAAGCTACACAGGAAGTGGATTGGACTGTGAAAGACCAACCCAAATTGTGTGCGCATTTTTACAAATTTGTAGGGCAGTCCAATATCTCAGAGAGGTCAGGTGTCCTGCTCCCCTGGTGCATTCACTTTAGCTGCCCAATTTACTGCTTTTAAAAGTTTGATAGAAATATCTGTTGGCTACAGGTACATTCTTAAACCACAAGGTTTTTTTGCCTATTAGTGAATAATAGGTTCTTAGGAACCCTGCCATAAAATTTCTGGCTGTGGGCCTGTAGACATGTATCTAACAGAAGCTGGCCATTACAACAGCGTAGGACTTAGTTCAACACTTTGCTTAGCAAAATAGCCACTGTAGAATCAAGGGCAACAGAGGTGGGGAGGAGGTCTGAGTCTGGGTTTTGAAAAGTAAAGATATATTTGTCAGAATTGTGTAAAGCTGAACAAAGATAAATAATTATCAATAATTAGCCTGCTGAAGTCTCCCCAATAATCTGTTGTTAGGTCACTGAGTGGACGTCATAATCCTTCCTCGCAGAGGGTTGCAATTGCAAAACGTTGACATTTTGTTTTGACATTGATGAAAAGAATTTGTCAAATATGTCAAAACATTTCAAATTTCAAGGCTTTCTGTCATGAGGTTAGCAGACATTGTGGAGAAAAGGGTTCTTTTTTAGCAAGCTTGTGAAAACATGGAATGATATTTATTTTGGGATATAATATCCAATGGAATCTTTTTATACATATATAACTAATATATGTGGGGTGAAATGTTTGCCTAAATGTGCATCTGTGGATCGGTCAACCAGTGGAGTCTTTCTTAAACCTCTTTAATTGGATTTAACTGGTATGTGACATCCACCAAGTTCAAGTTGGTTGGTGGTTCAAGAAGAGAAAGGAAAATAGTCAGTTTATTGGCAGATATCATTTATTAGCTTCTCTTATAGTTGCCGTTTTTTCCTTTTTATGTAAATCACTTTGACCATGATATAGATTAGGTGTGGAGCACCATGGGCCCTCCAGATGCAGCTGACTCACAACTCCCACCATTCCTGGTCACTGGCCATGCTTGCTGGGGCTGATGTGAGTTGTAAACCAGCAACATCTAGAGGCCCAAAGGTTTCCCACACCTGATACAGATGTAAAGATGGTATATAAATCAAATGATAATACTACTGATTGATTTATTGACTGCATTTATATACCGTCTTTCTGCCAAAGCCCTCGAGTGATTTATATATTGAATAAAAATTAATAATGATTCCAACAGTCTTTGCCAACCTGGTGTCCTCCAGATGTTTTGAACAACAACTCCCACCAGTCCTGCTGCTTGTGCGCTTCTAACAATAATAATAAGCATCTGGTTAGCCACTGTGAGAACAAGATGCTGGACTAGATGGGCCATTGTGGCCTGATCCAGCAGAGTCTTCTTATGTTCTTATGGGGCAGATAGGAGTTGTAGCCCAAAACATCTGGAGGGCACCAGGTTGATGAAGGCTAGCTTACAATCTGAGAAACATGATACCAAAGGAAAAAGGAATAGGGAGCGAAGAGGAAAGTAAGCATATTCAGGGAGCAGCTCTTTCCTACTGTTACATAATAACCAGGTGGAATGGTCACCATAGAGGAGACAGTTCTGAGACAGGGGAAGGCAAATGGCAATTGGTCCTGAGCTGAGCCAATGGAGGAGGGCTTGCTGCCTCAACTCTTCCTGTGATGCACCCGGGTGGAATGTCTGAGATGGCTCTTGGAGGCGAAGATATAAATGAAAGCTGGCTGCAGCTGAACCAGTGGAAGAGCTTTCACTGTCTCACCTCTCCTTTCACTGCACTCAGTTGGAATGGCCACTCCAGGAGACACTTCTGGGAAAGGAGGGACCAACTGGCAGATGCTCCTAGCCAAGCCGATGAAGGGGAGCTTGTAGTCTCAACTCTTCCTCTCCTGAAGCCACAGGAAATGTGGTGAACAAATTATTGTGGCCAGAAATACATGATTCCATCTGTAGTTATCAATATTACCCAACTTAAAAGTATCCATATTAGGGAGGGGGGAGAATATCTGTTAAATCAGACTTACTACCAGATTCTGACTGAATTCAACTGTCTGCTATCTTGTTGGACTGGCACTGATTTCTTGCGGTGGGCTGCGGCTGTAATTGGCACAGATTTTTTTTTATTTTTTTTCTGATTTTAGGTAATTGTAAAATCTTCGTAATTTCATCTATCTTTGTAATTTCATCTAAACTGATGCATTCGTAACTGTGTGGGTAAGATAAATGGAGGGGGGGAAACCACGTGGAACACTGTGACCATTTACATAGGCATGTATGTTAAAAATTATGCAATGTTTTTGCAAACCCCCTCCCCAAAAAACAGCAGATCGAATCGGCAAGTGGGAACAAAAAAAGGGCGGATTGGATGGAATGACAGACTATCCTAATACAAGCAGATCAAAACTAGGCAGCGAACCCCATCCCTAATCCACATACCTGTTCGGCTATCTATTAAGATTAATTAGTTACACAGATTAGGACTGTAGGATTAAAGAGTTGAGGATAAAGCAATATTAGGTGAAGACAAGACCTCCTAATGCTCTCTCCTTTCTCTTTCTACCTTTTCACCATTTCATACTAATTAGTGTTTTGTCTGTGCTGATTCTAAATGTTTCCTTCAGACGGTGTTGTTAATGTGATCCCAGCATTACATGTGTTCTTTCTGCTCTGCCTCAATCTGCGTTTTTGTTTGAGAGTTAAAGACAGTAAAGTATTATGGTTACAAATGTATCAGCTGTGAGAATTTAATCTATGGTATAATTTTGCCTCAATTTGAAACAACCCTGACAGCTAAGGATCTGTTATGAAGGAAAAGCATGTTATTTCAGAAATATGTAAATTGGTCCATTTAAAATTATTTCAGTTCCTTTCCGAGAATAGAATCTGTCAAAGCAGTTGTGCTGCTTTGGAAGGAAAAACAGATAAAGGAAGGGGAGAGTGTATTTCATCCCTGTAAGCCAGATACTTCTTCACTCACTCAAAATCAGAGCTTTTTCACTTGGAAATTGAGCGGAAAACCTTTTTTCAGCCTGAAGGCCACATTCCCGTATGGGGGACTTTCCAGGGGCCGCATGCCAGTGGTAATTGTGGATAGAGGTACCAGTGCATGGAGCAATGAATGCGACTCTTCTCTTTACAATAGTTCACACACGGAGACACATACACAAACCTCCACGCAGGGAAGAGGTTTTAACATAGTTCAAGGACACGTTTCCATCAGACAAAACATTTGAGGAAGTTATGGAGCAGCATTGGGGCGGGGAATGTCCTGAGAAGAGTCCCAAGGACCAGACAGGGAAGCTTGAAGGGTAACATCTAGTCCCCAGGCCTGAGCTTTACGACTGGAAAGCTACATTCACGTGAAGAGGGACCATTATTATCACATCTCCTGGCCTACGCATCTTGAGGATTTCATGTGTACAGGAGGACTATGAGGAACTTGTGTTTGGGACTTGAGCTCAGAGTCATGTTGCACCATAGAGCAAAGTACAACAGACTGCACAGTTTATTACAAAAGAATTATATGAAGATTTACCAAAATAAAAGACTGATACCAAATATACAGGTGGGGGAAAAAAAGACTGACTGGCCACAGGTGAATTTCAAAATAAGCTTTCAGCTCTTTGATTAAACCAGAGGGGTAGCAGAGCTGGGAGGAACCTAATGCCAAAAATGGGGAAGGGAGGGTGGTAGATACAATTTATTTATTTATTTATTGCACTTGTATACCGCCCCATAGCCGAAGCTCTCTGGGCAGTTTACAGATACAAGATATGTGTGGAGCTAAACGGCTATAGAGGGAAGCTAGAATGCAAATACACATTACTGCAATGCAGCACATGTACCTTCTGGAGATCTAAAAAGAGAGAAAAAAGCAAGAAAGAGAGATTGAAGTACAAACATTACATATTCCAAGGGAGAAGTGAAGAGAAACTCCTTTTCAGAGGTTGCAGTGAAATGGGAGATTGTCCTTCATATTTAGACCTTAGAGATTGCTTCAGCAGTTTCCCTATGAATTTATTTATTTATTTTATTAAATTTCTATACCGCCCCATAGCCGAAGCTCTCTGGGCGGTGTACAACAATCAAACATCAAAAATACAATAAGCCACATATAAACAAATATAAAAACTTTTAAAAAACTTTTAAAAAAACTTTAAAATTATAAAAATTCTCCAGAAGAATCAGGACAGTTTTCAACACATACTAAAATGCTAAAATTCTTGGGAATCAGACAAATGGGAAAGAGGTAGAACACCTTATCGAAAAGGAGACAAGCTGAGTGGGACTGGAACAATCTAGACTGGGATCGAAACAACTAAGAATGAACTTTTTAGTGTCCTGGGGTAAATGCTAAGGTATGCTGTGCAAGGAATACATGGTGGAGAGCTTTCATTCCTAAGTAATGGAATCAGTGCTAATGTGCTTCATGCACGGAGCTTCCTCCATCATTATTCTAAGATGGCCAAATCTGGATGTGTCTTCAATTGTTTGAATAGGTTAGATATCAGAGATCTATTTACATTTCTCAGAGATTTCTTGCTGCTATGCATAACAGGTAACAGTCCTACACTGTAGAACAATGTAGACCAAGGTCAGCAAGCACATGCAGCTGCAACTTTCTTGCCTTGTTCACCTAAGCTTTTGGCAATGCAAATTTGGGTGAATTCCAGGTAAGGGCAAATGTTTAAAGCTCCCTTAATCTGGCATGTCAGTTTTCTGATCTGGACCAGGCCTCCCTCATTGAGAATTTCTCAAAAAAACCAAACACCTACAGTTAAGGACAGATCTTTATGCTTCAAAGAGATTCTCAGTAAAGTACATTGGAAACTGTAGCTGCAAGCAACTTAGACCTGGCATTTTCTTTACATTTTCCAGGTTAAAGCTGATACTGAGAGCTGAACTTGTAATGTTATGTGATTCATATAGTTAGTTCTGAGAACACTTTATCCATGATTTAAAATCCTAACTCTGTTGTTGTTGTTGTTTTGATTTCTTAGCCACCCTTCGCCCTAACGGTGCAGGGCAGGTTGTAACAATTTAAAATTCAATATTAAAAACAGTTTAAACCAAATTACAATCACAGGGATAGAGTGGGTCCTGAAAACATATATATTAGATCAGATTTTGTTCAGGCATGTTCAGTATACCATGGTAATATCACACCCTCACCTACCACTAGGGTTGCCAGGTCTCCGGTTTTCTGCCGGAGTCTCCGGCAAAAGGGGGCCATCTCTGGCCTCCGGCCATAGTTGCTTTGAAGACGTGGATCTCTGGCTTTTTAGTGTCTGCCTGAGGCACGCATGCGTGATTGACACATGCATGCGTGAGGGCTAACGCGCCTCCCACCTAGAGGCAGTCTGTGCCTGCGGTTTGCATTGCGGCCGCTAGAGCAGCTTGTCGTTTGGACTGAGACGGCCGTTGGAAGGGAGGAGCTGGTCGTTTTGAATTGTGAGGGCCGTTGGGAGGGAGGAGCTGGTCGTTTGAATGAGATGGCCGTTGGGAGGGAGGAGGTGGTCGTTTGATTGAGACGGCTGTTGGGACTGGAGGCAGGAGCAGGTTAGAGGCTGGCTGGGGCAGGCACAGAGACAGAGAGAGAGAGGGAGAGGGAGAGGGAGGGAGGGGGGGTTTCTCTAAGGGTCTGTCTCTAAGGTCTCTAAGGGTCTGTCTGTCTGGCTCACAAAGTCTAGCAGGAACAATATCTGCCCCAGTGAGCCACAAGCCGCACTCATGTTGCATTATGTAAAGGTGCTTCCCTGTGTGCCAGCAGGCAATTGCTGTACAAGGGACTTATCCCTGAAGAGGACAACCAGTGAAAACCCTTAGTCCTTCTTTAATTCCAAACACAACACTCAGGCACTTATTGCAAAAGGTAAGCACTGATATCTCCCTCTTATTTCACAGTTGCTTCATTTCAGCTGTCAGTAGTCACCACCTGACTTGGCTATTAGAAGGAATAACAGTAACTGCTATCCAGAGCTCTTAATAGGAAGGTTGAATTCCTTTCTGGGCAGTCTACTGAGGGCCATGTCCCAGTAGTGAATGTGGCCACTGGCCAGAGGCAATGAATTTTACCTTCTATGTTTTTGTTACGTGCCTTCGAGTCGATTACGACTTATGGCGACCCTATGAATCAGCGACCTCCAAGAGCATCTGTCATGAACCACCCTGTTCAGGTCTTGTAAGTTCAGGTCTGTGGCTTCCTTTAAGGAATCAATCCATCTCTTGTTTGGCCTTCCTCTTTTTCTACTCCCTTCTGTTTTTCACAGCATTACTGTCTTTTCTAGTGAATCATGTCTTCTCATTACGTGCCCAAAGTATGATAACCTCAGTTTCATAATTTTAGCTTCTAGTGATAGTTGTGGTTTAATTTGTTTAACATGGCTGCAACCATATCTACTCAGAAGTAAGTCCTATTGAGTTCTATGGGGCTTAGTTCCTTAATAAGCATGTTTACAGTTGCTGCCTTCAGGGGCATCCATCTGTGCTCCCATCTAACATCTCTGCAACACTAAGCTCCTTTCTTCCAATAATGGCCTGGCCTGAGGGCACATAAACCCTTCTTGCCAGAAGCAAGTAAGCTAGATTAAATGTTCCCTAAAGGTGTTGAACTGTGACCTGGCAGACCAGGGTTTGAATCCCCACACAGCCATGAAGCTCCCTGGGTGACCTTGGGGCAGTCACTGCCTCTCAGACTCAGAGGAAGGCAATAGTAAACCACCTCTGTCTGAGTACTGCTTACCATGAAGACCCTATCTGGGATCAACTTGAAGGCAGTCCATTTCCATTTTGCATCACCCTAAGCTTGTGAGAAAGAATGACCTTGTCACTTCAGATGGACCTAGGAACACCCTATTTTAGGTAAGATTTCTATTTTAATCTCCAGAGAATTTTTTTTTGAATGGTATGCTCTAAGCAACTGTGGTTGATACAATGTATCATGTTTAATGATGTCACTAGGGCCCACCCCGTGACATCACTAGGGCCCACCCCGTGACATCACTAGGGCCCGCCCCGTGACATCACTAGGGCCTGCCCACTTTTTCTCAGGTTTTTGGATGGTTCTGACCTGGTAACCCTACCTACCACCCCACTGTTTGCAGCAGATGAAGGCATGTTTTATTTACCCAACAGTCATATCCAGAGCTTGGAAAAGTTACTTTTTTTGAACTACAACTCCCATCAGCCCAATCCAGTGGCCATGCTGGCTGGGGCTGATGGGAGTTGTAGTTCAAAAAAGTAACTTTTCCAAGCTCTGCATATAGCAATGCTGCTACTAGAGACTCTGCTATATTGCCACCCTGGTCTCCTGCTGGGAGGAAGGGTGGGATATAAATCAAATAATAAATAAATATTCCCTCAGCCCTTGCTATAAATAACAAAGTTTATAGGCAAGCCTCAGCCCTCTGTGTGTCTTTGTGCCTTGTTAAAAGATCACAGCTATGAGCTGCTCCCTCATAACTATGGGTTGTTCCCTTAACCTGCTGCTGTTTTTTCTGAGGTAAACTCTGCTGCCACCATTGATACTGCTTCAAAACCTTTGCTTATGTTCATCCAAACCTTATGCCTTTTTTTGATAGCTGAGCAAGAACTAGGCTTGTTTGAAAACTAAACAGATTTTATTGAAAAGAAAAGAAAAAACAAGACTAACTTAGTTTTTAAACGTGTGGTTACAGTTAGTTTTATAATAATAATAATAACAATAACTTATATAGCACCATCAGCTGCACATGGCACTGTAATAAAGTAAAACAATAAAAATAAGTCCCTGCCCAAAAAGGTGTACAATCTAAAAAAAATATGAGGACAACAAAAAGGGAGGGGAAACAGAGGAAAAAGTGAGAATATCAAATACACATATTTGAGATAACAAATTACAGGGGGGAAAAACAGAGCTTGGAAAAGTTATTTTTTTGAACTACAACTCCCATCAGCCCCAGCCAGCATGGCCACTGGATTGGGCTGATGGGAGTTGTAGTTCAAAAAAGTAACTTTTCCAAGCTCTGGAAACCTAAGCTGAAATTCCAAAAGCTTTGGAATAAAAGAAGTTTCTAAAATGAGACTTAAAAACTGAAATTGAGGGATCAGTGTGCAAGTCCTCCAGGAGACAATTCCAGGAATATGGACCAGCAAGAGGAAATGGATGAAGTCGAGCTAAGGGACTGTTAAGAAGCATAGAGTTTGAGGAGCGGAGCTCCCAAGCAGGGCTATAGTGAGAAATAAGAACTGAGAGACAAGGAGGAGCTGGATCACGTAAAACTTTAAAGTTAAAACAAGAAGCTTGTATAGAATCCTGAAATAAATAGGAAGCCAATGAAGGGCCTTCAGAAGTGGAGTAACATGGTCAAAACAACGGTCCACGTAAATGAGTTTGGCAGTGGATATAATAGTTCAAATATAATACTCTTAATAAGTTCCTTTATTACCATGCCAATAACCTATTTCACTACCCCAAGATGGAGTGGTTTAAGTCTCACTCACAAACTTTTTGCCCTGTCAACTGTCAAAGCTTCAAAACGCCCTGTTCCCCTCACACACCTACAGTCAGAGCAGCTGACCGTTAAACCACTCTGGCCACTGGAGCTCTGTCAGTAATAGGAGTGTCCTCTCAGCACCCTTCACAAACTATACTTCCCAGTATTCTCTGGGGGAAGCCAGGACTGTCTCAAGTGAAATAAAGGTCTGGTGAGGGTGTGGCCCCCTGATTAGCCTAGCCCAGCAACTGTGAGTCTGGCTTTTAGAACACTGACAGTTGGTTCTTACTGAGCATGCCCGACACTATCATTCAGTTCAATGCAACATTTCTTAAATTAATTAAAAATCAACCAGGCATTTTTTAACTTTTAAACTGCAGAAGATGAAGGTCAGAGTATGGGACAAGGTCAGTAATAGGATTAGAGGTACTCTGTGAACATGGCTGATTTTTAATGAATTTCAACAGATTATGATAACTTTGTCAGAAAAAAGTCCAAAAGGGCTCTGGGTTTTTTTTCTCTCTTTTTAGACTTTGAACTCTTGATTCTCCCTGACTGTTTTGTGTTTCGCTATGAACATTTAGAGGGTTGTTAAGCAAGTGTTTCTGAGTCCTGGACTGTAAGTTTTGTAAGGTTTTGTTTTGAAATGAGTTTATGGGAAGCATCAGAATGGCATGGGGGGTATTTTCAATTTAACATTGCGGAATGTGAAAAGTCTACGCTGGCTATAGTATGCAGCCACTCTTGTGCCTGTATAATAAACATTAACTGTCAGACACTCAGCCAATCACCATACAGCACACACCAACATTCTAGTCACTCATTCCCCTCTCCCAACCCTCACCACTTACCATATACATTCTATAATATCATCAACTTACCATAAATATTATAAGATAACATCAAACATTAACATAAAAGCATGGAACTATACAATGAAGGTTCCAGATGCACGTCTGTGGGTAGGGAATTCCACAACCTAGGAGCTGTCAGAGAATGCCCTCTCCTAGGTCACCATCCCCTGAACTTCAGAGGGCAGTGGAACTACCAAGAGGGCCCCCTCTGCTGATCATAACGCCCAAGAGGTGTTAATGAATTGATTTCCTCTTGTCAATATAAACCACAGTCATTGTCCACAGCAAAGCACACCAGATCTTAAAGGTTCTCCTTAAAGAACAACTTTCTTACTTAAGGAAGCTAGGGTTCATTTGCATTGAGACTTTCTCTTGTTGCCTTTAGTACTTTGTGTTGGGAGCAGGACCTCAATGCCACAGGTATTTTATGTGCTGTATTACTGTCTTTGGAAGCTGAAGAATCTTCCAGTTTCTTTATCATAGAATCAGAGAATAGTAGAATTGGAAGGGGCCTTTAAGGCCATCAAGTCCAACTCCTTGCTCAGTGCAGGAATCCAACTTAAAGCATACTCGACAGGTGGCTGTCCAGTTGCCTCCTGAATGCCTCCAGGGTTGGAGAGCTCACCATCTTCCTAGGTCATTGGTTCCATTGTCATACCGCTCTATCAGTTAGGATGTTTTTCCTGATGTTCACTTGAAATCTGGCTTCTTGTAAACTGAGCCCATTATTCTGTGTTCTGCACTCTGGGATGATTGAGAAGAGATCCTGGCCTTCATCTGTGTGGCAACCTTTCAAGCACTTGAAGGATACTGTCATATCTCCCCTCAGTCTTCTCTTCTCAAGATGCCCAGTTCTTTCAGTCTCTCCTCATAGGGCTCTGTTTCCAGTCCTATGATCATCCTCATTGCTCTCCTTTGAACCTGTTCTAGTTTGTCTGCATCCTTCTTGAAGTGTGGTGTCCAGAACTGGGTGCAGTACTCAAGATGAGGCCTAACCATTGCCGAATAGAGGGAAACTAGAACTTCATGCAATTTGGAAACTATATTCCTGTTAATGCAGCTTAAAATAACAGTTGCCTTTTTATGTTTGTATGCAGTAGATACGAGCATGCTGCAGCCTAAGAAGAACAATTTGGCCACAGAGCACATGGAATTGCTGCTTCTTTCTCATTAGCAAAATAGACTAAGATTACAGTCTTAACCTCCCATCTGTGCTGCAGGAAAGGGTCTGGGTTGAGCAGAGGTCCTATCTGCTGGCCTCTCCTGGTCATTTACAACTCCATGACCCATAATCCCCAAACTTTCTTTACCTGCCCACTTTCTTCCTGCAGTGCCAACAGTGCATAACCTCTTCTGTCTCTAGGACCTATGTGTTGTTTCCCCACAATCCTACCTTTTCCTTGATTATTCCTTTCTTCAACTCTGTGTTTCTATCACTTGTTAACATAGAATGGATTCTTGCTTTTCAGGCCACTGTCTGTTGCACTTTCTTCAGCCACTTCTTTCTCTTGACCAACTGTCCTGGCAGTTCTTTTGCTTCTCCACAACATACAGTCTCCCATTCTTAAGCACTCTGATTTTTCTTCTACGCTTGCTCTGTAACCAGCACTGTATGCATGGTCTCCTTTGCCCTTTTCTTCAGGCCTCATTTTCCATCTGTCCTTCCTTCACCCTTCAGCCAGATGATCTACAGGGTAGTTTGCAAATTTACAAGGTACCACTTCCTCAATCCATTAGTATCTCTGCCTCTTTTCCCTTTCTTGTCTCTAGGTTCCCTGACTCTTAACTTCTCTATGTCTGGGCCCCCCTCCTCAGTTCTCAGTCCAGTCCATATTAGGTTTTAATATTAGCCAAACTGACAACTTTGTCTTCCTTCACTGATGATCTGGTTCATCCTTAGCAGGTAGATGCCCAAGAAGAAAGGTGGTTGCAGCACCATAAAAAGCTCCAACTGAACACCTTGCTCCTACAAATGCTGGAGGGCTTATGGATCAAGGCAGCAGTGGGGAATCTGTAGACCTGGAGTGGGGAACTCCAGCTCCCATTAGTCCCAACCAGCATGGCCAAGGGTCAGGGATAATGGGAGCTGTAGTGATGCAGCATCTGGAGGCCACAGGTTCCCCATTCCTGACCTAAGGTCTCATGAGTCTCTCCATCCAGTTTACCCTTACTAAGTTTCACTTCAGTCCACTTTAAGCTCCAGCTCTTGATGGTGAGAAGTTCTTTTTGTAGCCTTCCATATGGCATGCTTTCCTGTGCTGTTGGCCAGGTGGGCTACAGCTGGAGGTACTTGACAGTTCAGGTGAATTCAGCTCAGGGTAAAGCATTCATAAGGATCCTGTTTTAGCTTCTGAAGGCTCCTGACCACTAGTATAAGTTTCAGTGCTAGGAACCTGGTCCAGTTCTTCGTAAGTAGTATAGCTGCCCTGGACTCAGCTGCCTCATTCTCCTCTGACTCTGAACTTAGGCCAGGGCCATGACCACTAAAGCTGGACTGCATTCCGTTTAGTTCTCCAAGCAACCAAACCATCATACCAATTTAGCCAATCAGTGTCAAACGATTCCCCTCCACCAGCACAATACAATACAGAGAACTGACAGTGGTGCTTGGGGATGGTAACACTGTTAACCATTCATCTAAAAGAAGAAGGAAGACATTTGTTCTCTATAGAGTTTTAGCTTCTTTGGTGCTAAGGTAAGTTTGCATAAGAAAGCTAAATCCAGATCTTAAGTCAGGCTGTTGGGACACAGATATCCAACTCTTCCAAAGCCCTTCATAGCTAGGTTAACAACAGCTTAAGTATCTGTTGCTAGCCTCTCCCAAACTTTCATCTACACCCTACCCTACCCAATTCTCCAAACGTTCATGTTTGGCACAGCTGTCCCACACGAGGAAGGGATCTTGGTATAACAAAGTGTTAGCTACTGGGGAGGCATGAGTTTGAACCTCTGGGCAATGGTTCCTAGGGCTGAACTGTAAAGAGTCCTTCTATTCATTGCCTTGCTGGATCAGACTTAGTTCAGCATTGTCTATCCAACAGCAGCCAACCTCTGGAAGCTCACAGCTGATGACCATCCAACATATGGTACCCAGTTGTATACTGCCTCAGAATATGTACGTTCCATTTGCTGAGCTACAATGATCTCCCATATTGATTTAGGGGAGTCCTTAAGAACCTTGGTATTTCATATTGATGGCTTCTCTTGGTTTAAAGTGAGTGCTGCTATGCAGTGAACAATTGTTAAAGAGAAGCACACGGCAGTGTCTAGAGGACCTGTCATTCCAGTCTAGCAAGAGTAAACACACTGATTTATTTATGACAGAGCTCAACTTCCTTCTTCAAAAAAAAGGTAGGGGGAGTGAGAGAGAAATGTTCCCAGAGGGAGTGTGTATTCCAATTCTGTTGCTTCAGTTAACATTAGTATATTGTCTTACACACAACTGTAATTCACTATATTTATTGCTTGCATTGTTTGCAAGGAGTTGCAATCATGGTTCTTTTTTTCTTTTTTCTTTGTTTTACATTTTAGTAGGTTGTGAAACCAAATATGCCCTTTGCCTTTCTTAATGGGAAGGAGTTGGTTAAGAAGGGACCTGAGCTGTTTGTACGAGACCATTGTTGCATTACAACAATGGAGTATGTCATTCACAAACTGGTTTAATTAAAACAAAACGACAGAGAAGCAAGGAAATGAATGTGCTGTGATGTGTACATTGATTTCTGAATGTGTCTTTCCTGTGCTGTTGATTTACATATTTACCCTCTTTTTTTTAAAGGGGGGGGGCTGTCCACATAGCCCATGAGAGTGAATGTGATCTGTTGAAAAGAATATTATACTTAGGCTTGAGAACTGTGGGTTCAAATCTGTATTCAGTAGCTGGTTTGGGACATGCACATTAACATGTGTATGTAGGTGTATGATTACACTATGAAGACAAAGGGGCAGGGCTATGCAGATAGGAGAATGTTTTATTCTCAGTTACCAGAGCAACCAGCACCAGGGAGCATATTTAGTCCCTCCCCAATAGTATATCTTGAGTGCACTCTTTATTCTCTTCTATATGTTTACTGCATGGACAGCACATGAGAACAATATAGCGCTCCGTTCCAAACTTGCCCTCTACTCCCGTCTTTGGATAGCCTGGCCCTAGCTGAAAGGCAAGTATGGGGAACCTTTGACCTTTCAGGTGTTGAACTACAACTCCCATCAGCCCCAGCAAGCATAGCCAATGGCCAGTGATGATGGGGGCTGTATTTCAACAAATATCTGGACGACCAAAGATTCCCACACCTGCCGAAAGGGATCAGACAGTGGGTTGCAGTGTGTCTCTGCACAGAGAAAACTGCACTTCTCCAAATGTTCTTAAAATATACTCCACAGTCCACTTGTTATGATAGGCATTTTGTATTATGACTAGCAGTTACTTGCAGTAATGCCTCTAAAGTGGGGTGTGTGATGGGCGTGTAGACCACAAGGTGTTTTGCCTGCCTGGTGCGAAGGTTGCGGATATCGCCCGTCGTTTAGATAGTTTGGTAGACAGTGCTGGGAAGGAGTCAGTGGTCGTGGTGCACGTTGGCACCAACGACATGGGGAAATGCAGCCGTGAGGTCCTGGAAGCAAAATTTAGGTTGCTAGGTAGGATGCTGAAAGCCAGAACCTCCAAGGTGGCTTTCTCTGAAATGCTACCGGTTCCACGCGCAAGACCAGCCAGACAGGCCCAGCTTCGTAGTCTCAATGCGTGGATGAGACGATGGTGTCGGGTGGAAGGGTTTGGATTTGTTAGGCACTGGGGAACATTTTGGGACAAGCCGGGCCTGTACAAAAGGGACGGGCTCCACTTGAACCAGAATGGAACCAGACTGCTGGCACTTAAAATTAAAAAGGTAGCAGAGCAGCTTTTAAACTGACTGAGGGGGGAAACCCGACAGGAGCTGAGAAAGGTCCGGTTCGGAATAAACCTCCCCCCTGGGATAAAAACCAAAGAAATGATGAAATTTTAAAAGGGGTAGGCCTAGAAGTAGGCATTGTGAGAGCAGGGGCACAGGATATAAATTCAGAAGAGCAAAATTACCACAGGCCTAACCACAAGTGCCAAAGACACTTGAAGAGAGACACTGCTTACAAGTGCCTGTACGCTAATGCTAGGAGCCTGCGAACCAAGATGGGAGAACTGGAGTGCTTGGTCTTAGAGGAGAGCATTGATATAGTGAGCATAACGGAGACCTGGTGGAATGGAGAAAACCAGTGGGATACGGTTATCCCTGGATATAAACTATATCAGAAGGACAGGGAAGGACGTATTGGTGGCGGAGTCGCTCTATACGTGAAAGAAGGCATTGAATCCAGCAAGCTCGAAACCCCAAAAGAGGCAGACTCCTCCACAGAATCGTTGTGGGTGGTGATACCATGCCCCAGGAGGGACTTAATACTGGGAACGATCTGTCGTCCCCCTGATCAAAATGCTCAGGGAGACCTTGAGATGAGATATGAAATTGAGGAAGCATCCAAACTAGGAAATGTGGTAGTAATGGGTGACTTCAACTACCCGGACATAGACTGGCTGCATATGTGTTCCAGTCATGACAAAGAAGCAAAGTTTCTTGATATTCTAAATGACTATTCCCTAGACCAGTTGGTCATGGAACCGACCAGAGGGACGGCAACCCTGGACTTAATCCTCAGTGGGGACCGGGACCTGGTGTGAGATGTAAGTGTTGTTGAACCGATTGGGAGCAGTGACCACAGTGCTATTAAATTAAACATACATGTAACTAGCCAATTGCCAAGAAAATCCAACACGGTCACATTTGACTTCAAAAGAGGAAACTTCACAAAAATGAGGGGATTGGTAAAAAGAAAGCTGAAAAACAAAGTCCAGAGGGTCACATCACTCGAAAATGCTTGGAAGTTGTTTAAAAACACTATATTAGAAGCTCAACTGGAGTGCATACCGCAGATCAGAAAAGGTACCGCCAGGGCCAAGAAGATGCCAGCATGGTTAACGAGCAAAGTCAAGGAAGCTCTTAGAGGCAAAAAGTCTTCCTTCAAAAAACGGAAGTCTTGTCCGAATGAAGAAAATAAAAAAGAACACAAACTCTGGGAAAAGAAATGCAAGAAGACAATAAGGGATGCTAAGAAAGAATTTGAGGAGCACATTGCTAAGAACATAAAAACCAACAACAAAAAATTCTATAAATACATTCAAAGCAGGAGACCATCTAGGGAGACGATTGGACCCTTGGATGATAAGGGAGTCAAAGGTGTACTAAAGAACGATAAGGAGATTGCAGAGAAGCTAAATGAATTATTTGCATCTGTCTTCACAGTGGAAGATATAGGGCAGATCCCTGAACCTGAACTAACATTTGCAGGAAGGGATTCTGAGGAACTGAGACAAATAGTGGTAACGAGAGAGGAAGTTCTAAGCTTAATGGACAATATAAAAACTGACAAATCACCGGGCCCGGATGGCATCCACCCGAGAGTTCTCAAAGGACTCAAATGTGAAATTGCCGATCTGCTAACTAAAATATGTAACTTGTCCCTTGGGTCCTCCTCCGTGCCTGAGGACTGGAAAGTGGCAAATGTAACTCCAATCTTCAAAAAGGGATCCAGAGGGGATCCCGGAAATTACAGGCCAATTAGCTTAACTTCTGTCCCTGGAAAACTGGTAGAAAGTATGATTAAAGCTAGATTAACTAAGCACATAGAAGAACAAGCCTTGCTGAAGCAGAGCCAGCATGGCTTCTGCAAGGGAAAGTCCTGTCTCAGTAACCTATTAGAATTCTTTGAGAGTGTCAACAAGCATATAGATAGAGGTGATCCAGTGGACATAGTGTACTTAGACTTTCAAAAAGTGTTTGACAAGGTACCTCACCAAAGGCTTCTGAGGAAGCTTAGCAGTCATGGAATAAGAGGAGAGGTCCTCTTGTGGATAAGGAATTGGTTAAGAAGCAGAAAGCAGAGAGTAGGAATAAACAGACAGTTCTCCCAATGGAGGGCTGTAGAAAGTGGAGTCCCTCAACGATCGGTATTGGGACCTGTACTTTTCAACTTGTTCATTAATGACCTAGAATTAGGAGTGAGCAGTGAAGTGGCCAAGTTTGCTGATGACACTAAATTGTTCAGGGTTGTTAAAGCAAAAAGGGATTGCGAAGAGCTCCAAAAAGACCTCTCCAAACTGAGTGAATGGGCAGAAAAATGGCAAATGCAATTCAATATAAACAAGTGTAAAATTATGCATATTGGAGCAAAAAATCTTAATTTCACATATACGCTCATGGGGTCTGAACTGGCGGTGACCGACCAGGAGAGAGACCTCGGGGTTGTAGTGGACAGCACGATGAAAATGTCGACCCAGTGTGCGGCAGCTGTGAAAAAGGCAAATTCCATGCTAGCGATAATTAGGAAAGGTATTGAAAATAAAACAGCCAATATCATAATGCCGTTGTATAAATCTATGGTGCGGCCGCATTTGGAATACTGTGTACAGTTCTGGTCGCCTCATCTCAAAAAGGATATTATAGAGTTGGAAAAGGTTCAGAAGAGGGCAACCAGAATGATCAAGGGGATGGAGCGACTCCCTTACGAGGAAAGGTTGCAGCATTTGGGGCTTTTTAGTTTAGAGAAAAGGCGGGTCAGAGGAGACATGATAGAAGTGTATAAAATTATGCATGGCATTGAGAAAGTGGATAGAGAAAAGTTCTTCTCCCTCTCTCATAATACTAGAACTCGTGGACATTCAAAGAAGCTGAATGTTGGAAGATTCAGGACAGACAAAAGGAAGTACTTCTTTACTCAGCGCATAGTTAAACTATGGAATTTGCTCCCACAAGATGCAGTAATGGCCACCAGCTTGGATGGCTTTAAAAGAAGATTAGACAAATTCATGGAGGACAGGGCTATCAATGGCTACTAGCTGTGATGGCTGTGCTCTGCCACCCTAGTCAGAGGCAGCATGCTTCTGAAAACCAGTTGCCGGAAGCCTCAGGAGGGGAGAGTGTTCCTGCACTCGGGTCCTGCTTGCGGGCTTCCCCCAGGCACCTGGTTGGCCACTGTGAGAACAAGATGCTGGACTAGATGGGCCACTGGCCTGATCCAGCAGGCTCTTCTTATGTTCTTATGTTCTTAAATACCATTGCTGGTGAACACAGGAGAGTGCTAGTGTGCCCATCTCTTGCTTGTGGGCTTCCAAAGCTGGCCACTGTGGGAAGAACATGTGGGAGAAGAGAGGCCTTTGGTCTGACCCAGCAGGGCGTGTCTTATGTTCTTGTGATAAGTCCTCATCAAACTACTGTCATGTGTGAAAGCAATAGGAACCTATATCAAAGGCTCAGGAAATGAAGGAACCCATTCACATGTTATCCTCTCAGTTAGGATATTCTGTGTCTACTCTTTATGGCAGTCTGTCTTCTTCTGAGGTAAAGGCTGACTTCTACATCACCAGCAGGTGCACCAACATTTTCAACGGATTTTCACAGTAAGAATGTAACTCTTGAACTGTCCTGAATAATCCACCTGGATCATTCTTTTCAGAATTACACAATAAAATATAAACCTGTTGAGAGCTAGATGCCCATATTTTCTGTTACATTCAGTTGCAGTAAATAGAAATGGAACATACCGTCAGGCTTTTGCTATATCCTGAGAGCTTTAATCAAATATTAAGAGCCCCACGAAGACATCACTGAACAACTATGTGCAGTGGGTTTTTATTAGTGGTTGGTGGAGTTTAGGAGGAGTCTGCCTCTAAATTGCACCCCACCAACAATAGAACTTTCAGTATGACCTGGCCCTCTGCTTGCTCTCATTGAACATATTCGGAACATAGGAAGCTGCCTTATACTGACCATTGGTCCATCTAGTTCAGTACTGTTTAGTGTAACTGGCAGTCACTCCATCGATTCAGGCAGGAGCTTTTCTCAGCCCTATATGGAGACACCAGGGATTGAACCTGAGACTTTCATTATGCAAGAAAAGAAGTGCAACCACAGGGATCATTCAGTGTGTAACTTAAGGGTTAATTCTGTTATCAGTAAGTCAGCTAACCAAGAGGAGTTGTGGTAGAGGTGTTGCTTAGCAACCAGGCAGAGTGGCATGCTCTTCTGTGATGTAGTACATGCTCTGATTGGCTTTCTGTGGGGGTTTTCTTTTGTATGTATGGTTGTATGTTTCCCTACTATGTACAAGGTGTGAACTGAAAGACAAAACTCTCTCTGTTCCTTTCTCCTCAAATTCCGTGCCGGATTTAGACTTGGTGAGGCCCTAAGCTATATAAAGCTTGGAGGCCCTTTGTTAAAAAATTACACCATTCAGTACACATAAAATTTTAAAAGCCCCCCCCAAAAATTCTGAAATTTTTTGAGGCCCCTGCGGATTGTGAGGCCCTAAACTGTAGCTTGTTTAGCTTATGCCTAAATCCAGCACTGCTCAAATTATACACTGTTTTTGTTCAGATTGCTCAGTAAAGTGTTATCAGGACTTTTCTCTCTGGACTCCATCTGGTTTATTTAAGAGACTTTGCTAACAGCTACTGCTACTGAAATACAGTCCTTTCCAGTGTATCTCCATTTTTTTAATGACAAGAGGGGCTACTCAGAAATGTCTTTACACACATAGAGCTTGGTTCACACTTAAGGTTTGACATACGGTGGGCAAGCACAAATCTATCAGAACCTACAGGCTGATGTTGTGTGTGAACATCACACATTTAGAGGCTCCTGTGTTCATAGTCATGCACAAACCATAGAAGTACAGAATGGTAAAGTGTGATCAAGATTAGGTCTAGGAGTCAACTGTGGTTCCTTGCAGTAGCAGAAATGGGGGAGGCCTGTAGTCTTCATGAGTTAACAATCATGCAGATCTGAGTACCTCATGTGGCTTTGACAACATGCGCTGTGTAGGTGGACAAGAGCTGATGGGTGTGCTAGGTGGATCAATGTAGGTTCTCTTGTCTTGGATTTTTATACCGCCTGCATGCAATCTTCTGTTAGGCAAAGGCATTGTTAGTGCTGGCAATCCACACAGGAAACATGGCAAGCCGCCAAGACTAACAGAGGACAAATCAATGAGAGACACTGCATATAAGGAAAGGAAAGTCACTTTTTTCTACTTAGTGTCTCCCTTAGTATCTTTGTCAATTGGCTTTCTTATCCTTAGTTTCCCTTTACTTTAAGGCAAGGATGACCAGCTTCAGGCCTGGGGATCAGACCCAGCCTGTGAACCAATTTTATCTGGTCCTTGGTAGATCTTCCAGATTTAAATAAAATAAAATTGCATACTTTAAAATAGCATTCCCTTAGGAGTTGTATGTATTATCCTAAGGTGTGTGCTATGTAACATGGAAGCTTTATCGCTAGTTGATCCTGATTTTATTGTGACCAACTCATACAGGTTCAGGATTGTTTTTCCCTAGACCAAGGATGGGGAACCTCAGGACTGGGGGCTGAATGTGGCCTTCCAACCCTCTCTATTTGGCCCTAGAAACTGCCCCCAGGTCACTTTCTCTCCCCAGCCACACCCCTCTTCTTTCTAGTGCTTTCACTGAAAGTTTTATACTTCTGTGCCAATTCATGAATTATGGTATGTGTGGGGAAGGGGGCTGCTCTCCCTTTAAATTTTGTGACAGATTCTGAACTACTGTTTTTAAAAGACTTTGGGGGGCATGATTTGGCTAAAATGTTGGGGGCTCAGGGAATGGGGCTTGCAGGTTTTATTAAGAGCAATATACCTCTCCCCCAACCTATGAATGTTGCCATCTTTCCTGCTTCCCTCCTTATCCGCCATTAATTTCTCTAAAGCTCTTTTAAAGCCATCCAAGTTGGTGGCCCTAACATGGTGTGGCAGTGAATTCCACAGTTGAACTATGCGCTGTGTGAAGAAGTAATTTCTTTTGCTTCTCCTGAATCTTTGAACTTTCAGCATCACTGAATGAATTCATGGTCTAGTTTTATGAGAAAGGGAGAAAAAACCTCTTACCCACTTTCTCCAGACCATGCATAATAACTCTGTCATGTTCCTCTTACTTGTCTTTTTTCTAAAATGCAAAACCCCAAACATTGTAACTTTTCTGCAGTGAGCAATTGCTCCATCTCTTTGATCATTTTGGTTGCCTTTTTCTCACCTTTTCAAGCTCTACTGTAGGGTGTTTTTTCTTTTTTTGGAGGAGCAGCAACCAGAATTGTACACCAGTTTTGCAAGTGTAGTCTCATCATAGATTTGTGTAAATAACATTATGATATTGTTATTATTATTGTTATTGTCATTATTATTATTATTATTATTATTATTATTATATCCAGTCCTTCGTCCCAAATGACTCCTATCATGAAATTCACCTTTCTCAGCTGCCACACACCAGGGTGATGTTTTCACAGAGCTATCCACCACAACTCCAAGATTTTTTCCCCAATCACTGCCAGATTTATATACCGCTTAATCAAAAATAACAATAACAATTTCTAAGCCACTGTTCTTCAACCGTGGGTCCCCAGATGTTGCTCTGACCATTGGCTAAGCTTAGAGTGTAAGCAGTTTATATAAAATGGTATAAAATAAAAGAAAATATTCAAAAAATTGAAAAACATTTAAAACAAAAAATAAGAAACTTTGAAAGAGCAGACACAATAAAATTATCAAAATATAGATAAAGTCAATACGCTTGCCTATACAAAAAAGATTTTAGCAGGCATCAAAAACATTGCAACAAAGGTGCCTGCCTAATATTAAGAGGCAGGGAATTCAGAGAGTAGGTGTTGCTGCACCAATGGGCGTACATGTGATGTTGGGGGGGTGTTGCCCAGTGTGTATCACTTTTCACATAAGAAGAGCCTGCTGGATCAGGGCAGTGGCCCATCTAGTTCAGCATCCTGTTTTCACAGTGGCCAACCAGATACCTATGGGAAGCCCACAAGCAGGAGATGAGTGCAACAGCACTCTCTCCTCCTGCGTATTCGGATGCATAACTGGCTCCGATCATGCAGGAAAAGCATAGCCATCATGGCAAGTAGTTGTTGGTAGCCTTATCCTCAATGAATTTGTCTAATCCTCTTTTAAAGCCATTCAGTTTGTGTCCATCACTGCCTCCTGGCGGAGTGAATTCCGTAATTTAACCACACACTGTGTGAAGAACTACTTTCTTTTTTTTCTATCCTGAATCCTCCAACATTCAGCTTCATTGGATGTGCATGAGTTCTAGTGCTATGCGACAGAGAGAAAAATGTTTCTCTACCCACTTTCTCCATGCCATGCATAATTGTATACATTTCTATCGTGTCACTTCTTCCTTTTCTCTAAACTAAAAATCCCCTTATGCTGCAAACTTTCCATGTAAGCACACATGCAAACAATGAATCCCATTTGCCTTTTTAATGTGTGTTTACCCAGTTTAGAGAGACACTCCCCAAAGAAGTTTGCCTGGCATGTACTTTATCTTTTTGGCATAAGGTGGAAGACATTTTCATGATCACAGGCATTTCAGTAAGTTGTAGGAAGAATTTGGTGGAAGCTGTTTTGTGAAAACTGGTAACTAAGCTTGCTTTTTTTTTTTTTACTCTGCTGTCCTAACTGATGATTATTTGCTTATTTTATTTGTGTTACTGATTTTTTCTTTTAAAAATGTTTTATTTTAAATCTCAATGTTTTGTTTTTAATCTGCATTGTAAACTGCTCCTGGGATGAATATTTATGTAGGGTGATATGTTAATACCTTAAATATAAACATACAGACATACATAAAAATGTCTTGTCCAAGTGGGTGAGTAGTAAGAGCTTACTCTTAGAATGTGAACCCATAGACTACATTGTTTAGTTTGAGATTATGAGTCCCATGTAAACCTATTAGGTAAGGTCTAGCACTTTAATTTTAATACCCACAAGATCTTTAATACAAACCAGCTTATGATATGCAATTCAGTATTTACAGCAGTGACAAATAATATTGGTATTGGCAACTTTTTTTCTTCAAGCATTGTCTGTTTAAATTCTCAGTCTGATAACGTAGTAGGCAGATGGTCAGAATAATCCAGTTCTTCTGCCAGTGTGTTAAGAGCATCTCACATCTTTGTGAAATAAGCCATTTAACATCTCAGCATTTTGGTATGTGGGGAAGGATCCCCACCCTTACTGGGATGTATCATTTTGCACCAGCAAAGGCAAGGGGTACACTGGTTCTGGAGGGACCATGGCTCATTGGTAGAGCATCTGCTTTGCATGCAGAAGATCCCAGGTTCAATCCTTGGCATCTCCAAATAGACCCCTGCCTCAAACCATGGAGAGCCAGTGCTGGTCAAGGTAGACTAGATGGACCAATGGCCTGACTCAGTATTAGGCAGGTTATATTGTTTCTAATGGATGCCAAAATAGCTAGGCTGGCTGTGTTTACAAGATTCATAATATAATAGGAATTCGAAAGAAGCTCAAAAAAACCACTGAGGAATTTGAAAAAACGAATCCTGTGCACCTCCTCTTCGTCTTAATTCCCAAGAGAAAAAGATTAGGTGGGAAGTGGTTTGCTAATACAAGCTAGGGATGGGAAAGCATTTACTCTCTGAGGGCCATGTGCACTTCTGGCAAACTTGCAGAGGCCACATGCCAGTGGTGGGTAGGGACTGCAAGATCTGTCAATTTCGGTTCTCTCAGTGTCTCACTTTTCTAATGTTAAACTCAGTTCTCTACATTTCTGCAGCAATCTGTGATTTTTTTTTAAAGTCCTCATGAAAATTCTACACCATTTTAGTGCTAATTTCTCCAAATAAACACATTTTTGTAGGCAGTTTTGACAAAGGTACACATTTTTGCAAGCCATTTCTCATCACATCATGCCTTTTTGCATGTTATTTTCACTCATATATTCATTCTTATGCACACTTTCCCCTAATATATGCATTTTTATAAATATTGTTTAGTTGGCGAACTGTATCACAAAATTCTAATAAATGCGAATTTTGAGGGATGGCTGTGTTTCAGTTCTCATACGGTTTTGGAAGGTGCAAATCTGATAAATTCTGCTTGAAATGTGAACTGAATCGAAATTCTCACCCATCCCTAGTGGTGGGTGGGACCAGGGACAAAAGTGGTCAGAAGAACAAATGTGAATTCAACCTTTGTAGGAAACGGTAGTTTCTACAGACACATGACACCTAGGCAAACAAAAGGCATTATCAGAGTTCACATTCCAGTCAGTCAAAAACATTCAAGAAAAGCATGGAGCAAGGCTGGTGACCAGTAGTGTTGTGGCAAATTCAGAAGTGCAGGGTCCCTTCATGATAGTCACACCACGCGCCCTCACAGCCAGACCCCCTTTCCACTTTCCTTTGTCTCCCTTGCTCTCTGTATCGTCTCTGAGCTCACACTCCATCACAACAAATGTCTCTAGGAGCCAATCACCATGAAAGGGGAGTCTTCTCAGTGGCTGACTCACCTCCTTTCACTCTGATTGGCTTCAATCAGCATAAAAGGACAAGGACTCTTCTCAGTGGCTAACATACTCCCTTTCATGATGATTGCCTTGTTCTTAGGGACATGGCTGGGACCCTGCTCCCAAAAAGGTAATGCGCCTATGATCCCCTGTGACCCCTGGATGACCACCCCCCTGGTGGTGAGGAGTGTGGCCTGGGAGGGAAGAGTCCCGAGGGCCAGATAAAGATGTCTGAAGGGCCACATTTGGCCCCAGGCTTGAGGTTCCCAATCCCTGATCTAAGCTATTCTAGGTTTTATCATCCTTTCTCTTGTCACATGTTGTATGTACACCCAAAGTCCTGCTCAAGCAATAGATGAGGAAAGGGGAAGATGCCAGGATTTTGAGGAAAATGGGCAGGAGGAGCTATAGCTGCCCTGTTCTCATGCTGTGCTGGAATATTTAGGCTGCAATCATAACCCCACTTACCTTGGAGAAAGCCCTGCTGAATTCAATAGGACTTCTCAGTAGACATGATTAGGGTTGCCCTGTTAAAGTGATTTATCCCACAGCAGGAATGCAAGATGCAACTTCTACACAAGGGGTATCAATAATAATAATATTTTTTTTACTAAATTTATTAGTTATTTGCTACATAAGGAGACTCCAAGTGACTTTAAAATGTTAAGAAGATAAAGAATAACATAAAATCTGATAAAAGACAACTATATTACAATTAAAGCCATGCAATAAGCTATAAAATAGACTCATGAAAACTTCGGCAGCAAAAACATACTGTCCATCAATAGACAGTAAAATCTTCATAATCTATCAAATGCCTGGGAGAGGAGAAACCTTTTCTCTGGTGCTGTATCTCCTGCGGAGAGTATTCCACAAGCAGGGAGCCACAACTGAGAAGGCCCTTTCCTTGTCATCCCCTTGAAACCTCCTTTAGAGTAGGCATCTAGAGGAGGGTGTCAGATGAAGACCTAATGGTCCAGGTAGGTTTGTATCAGACTCACAGTTTAAAGCAGTACTGTCTAACAGGAGCTGCATCTGACGATCACCTAGCTCATAATAATTTGTGGCCCAATCATCACACATCCTTGAGTGGTTCAAACACCCTTGTTTGTGGTTCCCGAGGGAAGTGCTACTCTGAAGAATACTTTTAAGAAAAATGCAACTGTATGATCTACCTGCTGCAGGTCTTCTACGGTTTAAAGCACCTGCATAATGTTGGGATCATATATGAAAACAAAACCTCTAGAATTGCACTTACTGTTGACATTTTCTTTTTGAATGGGCCTTTAGTGCACAGATGTGTTTCCTTTATGATGTTGCTACTTTCATTATTCCCTGTTCTTCAAATTGGCAAGAGTGGAACGATCGTGGCGAATTTAAGTAAGGTATGGCATACACATCCAACTTTTAACGGTAGTGACTGTGTATTGTATGTCAGACAATGTATGTTGACAGAAGACATTATGGTTACAATGGAGGGTGCACTGTTAAAGCAAGGTGAAACACATGTCTTTGAAAGATGTTTCCTTTCCCCCCCCGAACTTAAACTCAGACCTCACACCACAAGCTATGTAAATAAATCTTGGCTACAGTGAAAGCAGACAGCTTGGAGGCTGCCACTTTGCTTCATTGCATTTGCAGAATACAGGAAGAACTCAGCACGGTAAGCGCCCTTTCACCAAAAAACATATTTGCAAGGAATAAAATTAAGTGACAGTCTGGCACAAATGTTTCCTGCCCCCTCCCCTTCTCAGTCATCAGACTGTTTGGTATTTGGATAGCTGGACTCTTTGAAAAGATTTGCATGGTGTGCAGCTACAGTGCAATTCCAATACTGTTAGATGGTTGCCTTGCAATGGGAAATAGCCTGCACTTGGCCAGCCCCACCGGCTTAGAATAGGGATGGAAGAGAAATTCAATTTGGTTCACATTTAAAGCTGAATCTATCAAATTTGCCCTTTTTGAAACAATATGAGAACCGAAGTGCAATCATCCTTCGAAATTTGCACTTACCCAAAGTTTGCGGTGCAGTTTTGCAGCTAAGTAATATGTACAAAAATGCATATATAAGGGGAAAGTGTGCATACAAATGAATATATTAGTGAAAGCAACATACAGAAATGCATTATAAGGAGCAATTGTTTGCAAAAATGTGCACATTGATCAAAACTGCATATAGAAATGTGTTTAACAGGGGAAATTCACTCTAAAATGCTGAAGAATTTTCATGGTTTTTTTTAATTGCAAGAAGCAGAAATGTGGAGAACTGAATTTAAGATTGGAAAAATGAGAAACTGAGAGAAACTTTGAAAAGAAGGGTGGGGTATAAATTAATAAATAACACAACAACAACTGATAGATTCTTACATCCCTAATTGAGAAGGGGTTAAAGGTAACATAAAGTCAGGTGAATAGATGAAGATTTACTCACATTAGTGTAAATTTGTCTTGCCTTTGGTGCACAGCTGGAAGAGTGGAAAGTAGCCCCCAATAAATATACAAGGTGATTTTACAAAATCTCTACCCCAATATTAAATCTGGTAAGTGTAAACGGCAGTGTTGGGTAGTTGTGGGAAACCTATGGTCCTCAAGATATTCCTTGATTCCAACTCCCATCAGCCCCAAGCCAGCCTGGCCAATGGTCAGGGATGACTTGTGTTGGGGTCTAACAACATCAGAAGGGCATCAGGTTCCCCATCTCTAGGTTATAGAGTGTTGGATGGGGGGCGGGGAAATATTAATTTTCAAATGCCCACTCAGCCAGGAACCCTAGGCCAGTCATCTTCTCTCATCCTAACCTACATATAGGGTTGTTATGAAAATTGAGGTGGGTGGAAAGTAATGCACACTGCCCTGGGCTCATTTGATGATTATGATTGGGCATAAAAGAAATAATTGAATATTATTGCTGTATTATCTGTGCGGGAGTTCTTTATATTGACTCCTTTAAATATATTGGGGGTACTGTTATTGCCAGGTTGAATAAGTGGTGAGAGTATTTGAATGGCTGACTTCTTGGATCAGCCTGTGACTTGTTTTTCTCAAACAGATGTGTACCTCTGAACAATTATACCCAAGTTTGTGACTCACATCCTATTAGCCAATGTGCTTATAATTAAGCCAGTGGGCCACAGCTAGCTTAAGCATGAATGCTACAAATTAGCCTTAATAGTTTTGTGGATAACATTGACAGACCACAATGCTGAAATCATATAAAAAAGGACAGTTCTATTTAAAAAAATAGTTGAGTGCTCTTTCAAGTATCTAGGAAATATATTTTGAGGTAGGCTTATGGGAGAATTAGACATGTTGGTTCGCAGGAGTGGATGGAAGTAGAGACCCAGCAGGTAGTAGTTATTTCTGGCATCTCCAGGTAAGGCAAGGAGGCAGCAGCGGATGATGTGGTGGGGCAGCCTGGAAATGCCTGAGGAAATAGCGAAATTTTTGAAGCACACTGAAAGCGCCCAACACTTGATGCCTGCCTAATCTCCAAGGGGGAGACATTCTCCATGTTGCAGGGTGAAGGCACATGTGACATACTTATCATGGTTAAAAATGATATATTCTCTTGTAAACTGGATGCATTCTTATTTATTTATTTATTATTTATTAAACTTGTATACCGCCCCATAGCCGAAGCTCTCTGGGCGGTTTACAAATTTCTTGAATCTATCCATCAGGCTCCTCCCTCAACTGTCATCAATAGCTATTCCTTCAGGCTATAGGAGAAAGAGAGAGATGGGACTGCAAGTCCTCTCCAATAGCTCTACTGAAAGACCAGCAACTTTTGGCTCCTCCTTTCCTTAAAATATTGTTGTCCCAGAAGATCAAACCTGAACTGAGAAACAGTGCCTGGCTTTTCCTTTTCCTCCTTCCTCCCAATCTCTTGTCCTTTTGTGTCATGTCTTCTAGATTATAAACCTCAGGGAAGGAACTGTCTTATCACTGACAGGTGCTCTTAGAGCCTTTCTTGTTTTTTTGCCTTTAGAACAAAATGAAAAAATAAATAATATAAAATGCTAATTAAATAAACATATGGTTTTAAATAAACAAATAAAGAATAAAATGGCTTTAAATAAATAGATAAATAAATAATAAGCCCTAAGCAAAATTAGAAATTGGTGTTGCGTTTACCTTCCTTGTATTTTTTGGAGAAGGATTTTCACTTGTGGAAAAGGTTATTGATTAACAGATTGGCTATGAAGGTCTTCTGTTTATTCAAGGGCATGACTGTAGCCTGGGAAGAAGCAACTTTTTGTTTTCTTGCACAGGTAGTTTCTGCATCTGTTGTCCTTGCTGTCAATTGACAGGGGAAATAAATCTCAATGGTCTTTTAATCCTTGTTTTGTGTACTGAGAATACCTACAAGAAAATGATGGAGTTGGGTAAACCATCTAACCGATGTTACAGATTTCAAATAATTTGTGGGCTGCTCGTTAGTGGTGATGCCACTAATGAGTGAGGCAAGGGGAGGAGTGACTCCTTACAGGGACTTCTCTGTGGTGGCCCTGTAGCATTCCCTCCCCAGGAAGGTCTCCTACTTGTTTTTCACCCAGATAAAAGTGATATTTTGTTTACCCAGATTTTTAAGACACAGTTGTCTACTGCAGCCTTCCCCAACCTAGTGCGTGGCTATGCTGGCTGAAGCTGATGGAAGTTGTAATCCAAAACATCTGGAGGGCATCAGGTTAGTACTGGCTGGGGCTGATGAGAGTTGCAGCACAAAACATCTGGAGGGCAGCAGGTTGGGGAAGGCTGTTCTGTTGCACTATCAGTTGCTGGTATTATTTGCATTTAGTTTTGAAGGAGGTGTTTTAAAGATGTTTTTCACTGTATATATTTTATTTTTATGCAGTTCACTACCTGGGCTCCCAGGAGGAAGGGTGGTCTAAAAATAAAATGAATGAGTGAATGAATAAAAAAATATCATTGAGGGAGAATTGTACCATTTCCTTAAGCCCCTTCCGTTTTATTGCCTATTCCAGACAAAGCCCTGCCTCTTACTGTTTTATAGGCATAGAAAAATGTTGACCATATTATATTCTATAATAGGAGTCTGCGATGGAAGACTCTGAGGCAATAGTAATAGACCTGCTGCTGCCAATGCAGATACATGGTAGAAAGGGATCGGTGATTGTGGCAATAGGGCAAGGTAGTCCTAGCATATTACCCCCTATCCCAGGGGTGGGGAACCTCAGTCTTGAGGGACTGAATGAGGCCCTCCAGGCCTCCATATCTGGCTCTTGGAACTCTCTCTAGTCCTCATCCCATCTCCCAAAGCCACACCTTTCTTCATACCCCAAGCATTTTTGTCTGTCTGGAAGGTGTCCTTGAATTGCTGCCCTGGGCTCCTGCTGGGAGGAAGGGCAGGATACAAATTAAATAATAAATAAATTCTCATAATGACTCTTGCTTGCCTGGATGGGGACAAGAGAGGGGCGTGTGTAGAAACTAGCCTGCTGTCCAAAGAGAAAATATCTTTGTTGATCTGCCTGCTTTTGCCTTTGGTTGTGCCCACCACTGGTATGTGGCCCTCTGAACGTTGCCCAGAAGGAAATGTGGCCCTTGGACTGAAAATTTTATTTATTTATTTATATCCCGCCCTTCCTCCCAGCAGGAGCCCAGGGCGGCAAACAAAAGCACCAAAAACACTTTAAAACATCATAAAAACAGACTTTAAAATACATTAAAACAAAACAACTTTAAAACCATTTTTAAAAAAGCTCTGAAGACATCTTAAAAAAAGATTAAAAAACATTGTTTTTTAAAAAAGGGTTAAAATATATTAAAAAGCAATTCCAACACAGAAGCAGACCTGGATAAGGTCTCTACTTAAAAGACTTGTTGAAAGAGGAAAGTCTTCAACAGGCAACGAAAAGATAACAGAGATGGCGCCTGTCTAATATTGAAGGGAAGGGAATTCCACAGGGTAGGTGCCGCCACACTAAAGATCCGTTTCCTATGTTGCGCAGAACAGACCTCCTGATAAGATGGTATCTACAGGAGGCCCTCACCTGAGGAGTGCAGTGATCGACTGGGTATATAAGAGATAAGACGATCTTTCAGGTATCCTGATGTTCCCCACCCTTGCCCTGTTTCTTCCTCAAAGTGGTCCTCCCTAAATTAGTTTTGCCTTTATGTACTGCTTCTGAGTGATAAGGACAATATAGCACTTGCCTTTCCCATATAAACCAGCCCGAGCATTAAAGATTAGCAGAGGGGGAAACTGTGGTGGTTCATGGGGAAGTGGTATGCAGCAGCCACCAGGCTCTTCTGCAGCAGTCACCAGCTTGTGGAATACCCACCGTGGTGTGCTGGACCCATCATTGCGTATGTCTTGATGGTGGGTTAAGTCGCTCCTTTTTTGCCCAGGCCTTTGGGTGAGGAGAATCAGAATACCCTCCACCCGCCAGCCAACTCTGCAGGATTGTTGCTCGTGTGGGTTTGATTATTTAGTGCAGTCTTTTCCAACCAGGTGCCTTCCAGATTTTTTGGACTACAGCTTCCATCATCTCTAATGATTGGCCATAATGGTTGGGGCTGATGGGAATTGTAGTCCAAAAAATCTGGGGGCACCAGATTGTGAAAGTCTCATTTGTATGCATTCCGAGGCTTTATTTGATGCATTAAGCTGTACGTAATGTCCTGGGATCACATGGTGAAAGGTGGGCTATAAATGCATATAAATGAGTAAATAATTGAGAGAGGTTTGCTACCAAATGTGTTGTACAGAAGTCTATTTATGGCTTCTGAAGAGAGAGATTTGTAATTTATTCCTTTAATTAATTAAGACTGCATTTCTCCAAATATTTATTTGGGAGAAAGCCACATGGAGTCTAGGGAGGATTTGTTCTGAAGAGACATGCACAAGATTGCACTGCATATACATTTATTGCACATCTACAAAGACTTGAGGGTGGCATATATGGAGCAATCTCATTTTGCCTTCAGGACAATTTTGTGAGATAGATTAGGCTGAGAGACAGTGACTGGGCCCAAGGTCATCCAGTGATGTGTCTGCAACTGAATTCAGATTCTACTAGTCCAAAGACAGTGTTTTGTCCACTACACTCCTTACTGAATAACACTTTGTTTCTGCATATGCAATTAAAATGTATACACACAAATTCTCACGCTCTTGACAATTCACAGTATTTATCCTATATATCACTTTATTAAATAAAATCAAAAATATAAATACAAATATAGACATGAGTGTACTGCTGAAACCACTCCACAGTATCCTCAGCTATTAAATTCATTTCTAAATAAAAAAGTAAATTCTGTACTGAAAATATTCAGGTTTAGGATTGAGAATGACATATTTACATTAAATATTAGGATAAATTGTCCTGACAATGTAAGCCGCAACGGAAACTGCTGACATTATGGAGTATCTTTGCTTTGAGCTGATTCAAAAAAGTATGCCCATAACTTTAATATTTGATTACTGAGGCTTAATGCCTGGCAGATGAATGTGTGAACTGATTCCATGGACAAATGAGAAAGTTCTGCCTGTTGGCTCATTCACACATGAAAGGCATTACTTTACTTTGTTGTCGCCATATTATAGAATGAAGGGTGTGTCTTGTCCAAAGCATAGGCAAATAATGGAATTAATTGCCGCAAGATGTAGGGATGGCCATCAACTTGAATGGCTTTAAAGGAAGATTAAACAAATTTGTGGAGGGTAAGGTGTCAGTGGCTACTAGTCATGATGGTTATACTCTACCTCCACTTCTGAATACCAGTTGTTGGGAATCAAGTGAGGGGAGTGCAGTTGCATTCATGTTCTGCTTGCAGGCTTCTCATAGGCATCTGGTTGGCCACTGTGAGAACAGGATGCTGGACTAGATGGGCCTCTAGTCTGATGCAGCAGGGCTTTTATTATCTTATGTAACAGCAACATTCCATGCTGCTGATTACAAACCACTCCTCGACATTTTATTTCCTTGTTTGTTATATTAATTGATATTTATTTGAATGGATATGTCAACCGCTTAATAGCTTAAAATCTCTAAGCGGCATACAAAAATGCAACATAAAAACAATAATACAGTATAATACAGAGATATAAACAGTAAAACAATATTATAAAAAAATTGAAAATAGAAATTCAGTAATAATAAGGTCTAATCTTATTAGCAAATCCAGGAGGTGCAGAGGGCATGCAGGCGGAGGAGACGGAGGGGAGGTTCAGTTCTAGGCATGTCTGTGCAATGACAGCTGAATACCACTCTATGCCTAGATATCTATCTGTCTTGCCCAGTTTTCTGATCATACACTGATCTCGCTGATGGAGGGTTCCTCACCCCTGATTCAGGACTAATTGGAAGTTGAAGCAAATTCTGAAGCTAGGAAATATCTCCTAAGATATCCTTTCCGAGTCTCTACAGTCTCTACTTGATGCATGAAAGACACTATAAGACACCCTTTTAGAGAGTAGAGAGTGGGAACACCTAGGCCAGGAGGACACTTGGTGAAAAACTAATAACTTAGGACGGGTGGGGAACCCTGAGGGTGGGTTTTGACAGTTAAGTTGTCCCATCCACCTGTCAAAATCCCTTGGGTAGGGCTCCCAAGCTTGGAAACCACAGCATAAGGGGCGTTGCTAGTCCTGTGCTTTGCAAACCTCCGTGTGCTTCTCCTTCCCATCTCTGATGTCAGAAAGAAGTCGTGTGGCTTCAAAGAACAGTGCTGGGAGGGAGAAGTTGAATGGAAATCATTTCCCTCTCCTTGAGCAAGGCACGCTCCTACCACCCATTAGCTGACGGGCAGTTGGGAGCATGCCTTCCTCTAGCAAAGGAGCAATCAGGATCCTACTTTAAGCTCCCATTTGTTCCGTTAAGCCCCATCCTTATCCGCCCCACACTTGACATCATATATGGCATCAGGGGTAGGGCAGGTATGCATGGCTTCCCCAAAATGGCCTTGCAGGCCAAGTGGGCAGGCTTGGTAGGCCAAGTGTGGCCTTTGGGCTGGAAATTCAGAGAAACCGAAACTGACAAATTCACCCATCCCTAATTGTGATCCAACCATACTAATTTAAGTTCAACATATAGGTTGAGATTAAAGGACTGAAAATAGTATGAATGTTCATCATGGTAGTCAAATCAAGGTTTCTCCTAGCATAATACTACAACATCATGCTCCAGGGGATACCCTTGGGGACTAGGGTTCCAGTCACAGTACATACAATCCTCCCACCAAAGCACTTGCCAACAAGGACAAGGCCACAGATACAGCACAGTCTAAAGAAACCGAGATCAAGCATGTAGAACAAGTCTAGGTCCACAAGATACAAAGTCAGCCAACAATCCTAAGTCAATACTATAGGGAGTTCAAGCAAGGCAGGGGGAACAAGGAAGCAGAGACCTGTGTTGTTTCAAGGCACTGGAAAGCTCATGAAGGAGGCCTTGGGTACTCTGGCACAACCTTAACTACAGCTGCTAGCAGTGAAGAATTGGAGATAGACCCCTTACTCACAAGGTGACTGACCACTCTGGGTCCATACTGTGTCATCACTCTTTGGCCTGGACCTGAATATATATGTGTTCTTGGGGATGGGAGTGTTGGTTGGTTCCACCTTCTCCTCTTATAGTTCCCATGGTTCTTTGACAGCTATCAACCCAGGGGCCCTTCAAGGGGATCCTCAGCATCAGATTCAGGGGGCCCTGCCTGCTCCTCAAGATCAAACTGGTTAATCCTCTGATGGCTCTGTGCCTGGTACAAGGTCAGGGCTAACGAAGATGCTCTGATGGTGTCCTTTCATGGACATATTAGACCAGGGTTGGAAAACTTGTGCCCTCCCCAGATGTTATTGGATTCTAGTACCCACCAGCCCCAGCCATCATGGCCAATGGATAGGGATGATGGCAGTTGTAGTCAAATAGCACCTGGAGGGTCAAAGTTTGCCCAGCCCTGTATTAGAGAAATATGAAGAGATTCATGCATCTATGGATGTCCTGCAGTGATGGTGTTCAAATTCTGAAGAACATTGCAATGCAACACTGCACAACACTAAAGGAAATGCTCCTCATATATCCTTATTAAGGAAGACAATAAAGCAAAATTTTACAGAACTTTCACACATAAAACTGGGCCTGGGCAGGTTCCAGGTATTTAAAAAAAAAATCTTCCACCCTACAGTCAACTTCCTGTGCAGTTATCATGTAGGTAATGTGAACATGGATGACCTCAAAATGGCCTTCAGGGCAATTGTTGTGTTGGGCAAATCCTTTGTTGATGATGTGTCTGCAAATGCAAGAGGCATTTTAAGAGCGATGGATGTCAATCTTACAGGCTTTTGGGGGGAAATTGCAATTTATGACATGTTAGGATAAACAGTTGGATTATATTTCTGAAAAACATGTTCCATCAGGTAAAATCATTGTGATTATAGGCTCTAGTAGTATAAGTAAGGAAGTTATGCACTAAAAGGTTGAAATTATAAAACACGTATGCTTGTGCTTAACTGCTAATCCTCCTCTGTATCTATGTTGAATAAACTACAAGACGATGAGAGAGAGAGAGAGAGAGAGAGAGAGAGAGAGAGAGGGAAACACCCCTCCTCTGCATTAAACAGTAAAGGCATAGATGGCACGGCACGTTGTTTCATCTTGATAAACTGTTTTCTTTCAAGATGTAACAGTCACTGGACTTTCTATTTTGTCTCGGAATATGAGTTAAGAAAAGGGTGGACTAGTTTCATCGATTTAGATGTGACTAAAGTTAAACACCTGCTTAACCTGCATTGAAATCAATGGGACTGAAAAATGCTCAACTTTAGTTGGACTGGACCTTAATTTATGTCTTTTTGCCTTTTTTTCTTCCTGTGGAAGGGAAAAAACTTTTATTTCTTTGGCTGGATGAAATGATCAGTGTTTATATTCATTATAAATCATCCACATCTTTTAGAATTCCTGCTGCAAAAAATGACTCACTTTGTGGGTAACCTGGTTTCAAAGAAAAGAAATATTCTGTTAATTAAACAAAACAAAATATATGTGCTTGACAGTACTAGATGGCAAAAAAGCTGAAACCAAAACAAACCACAACTTCATTATCTTGCTTAATGTATACAATTTCAATTTTGAAGGTCTAAAAAGCAGACTGACAAGTACTTGAAGGAAAACAATAGAGTAAGTGACCCGTATATATTAAAAGTTACAATCAAGCAATTATTACATGAGCTTATGAGTAAGTTGGAAATATTTTAGGCTAAAAAAACCAGAGGATGCTGGAAGGCCCTTTTTGTCTCTACATATTATGCCAATCAGAAGAATGTGCCAAAGGCTGGAGCATGAGGTAGATATTTTCTCTGTAAATTATTTCATAAATAAATAACTTGCCTTGGGGAAAACCCCCCACCAAAATACTTCACTGCATTTTTGTTTTTGTCTTTATTAAGTTCTTTGTGGAACTTTTCCAGTTAAATTAAGCCAATTACTATTAACATATTTTTTATATATATGGTTTATTTTAGCCGAAAATATTGCATATGCCAGGCAAACTATTTTAGAGATGCTTTGCTAGTATAGTTTTCCCAGGATTTTCCTGTTGGAAAATAACACAGCTTGACCTTACTATTTATGAAGTGGAGCTGTGAAAGAAACAATTTCCTTTTACCATTCCTTCTTTTAACCTGACCACCTAAATTCTTAGGAGTTATCAGTTAATAGCTTATTGTCCTGGCAGCATGATGGAAAGGATACATATGTCATTTCAAAAGGTTTATGCTCATGATAGGATGTATTAGTCCCTAGTTATCATTGCTTAAAGCAGGAGGTCCCAAACGATGATCCACAGAACACCAGTGGTCCATGACCTTCATTCAGGTGGTCTGCAGCGTGTACCTGTGGATTTGTGGTTGAAGACAGGGCATTAAATATTCATATTTATTTTTAATTGTATTTTTGTTTCTTTTATGCCTTATACTGTATTGTGTTGTTTTACAATTTGAATTCCATAGAACTGAAATTGTAATACAATAAAATACAAAAGAAAAGAAATAAAAGCAGCAATAAATTACAGTTAAAATCATGCAGCACTTAGCGCGGTGCATTATGATTGCTACAACACGCAGGAAAATCATGAAGTGCTCCACCAAGTCCCTCAGCACTTTTCAAGTGGTCTTCTGTGTATGTGTGTTTGTGTGTGCATGTGTGTGAAGTCTGGGAACCACTGATTTCCCACCTGGGAAAATGGGGACAAAGACTGAGCTGTTTGAGCCTTGGTTAGATTTTCTTTTTCAAAATCAACTTGTGAAGAAGTTGCAAGAGTACGAAATTCATCTTTGTAAAGTTTGGCTCTGCCACTGCCGGGGCATGTAACAAGTAATCACCTTTTATTTTATTTTAAACTTTCCATTCACAGTGCCAGCTGACAAGCTTGTTCTGACATATTCAGTTTGTCCCCTCCCAGTCGAACCCATGACCTGTCTCAGCCAAAGGACTTCTATTTCACCTGATTCATACTCCTGAAGCCAACAGGATGCTATCAGATTAACTGAGTTGCATTTTGGGCCATAAGTTACCTAGAGACAAGACTTTGTTTAGTTTAAACTAAGCATTCTAGAGTGTTCTAAAACCTTGGTGGAAAAATGAACACCAGTCCTTGTTTGTGTAAATTATTCCAGACATTGTCTACAATTTCTTCAGCAATTGGATTTACAGCTTAATAAAATAAAATGTGGATATCTTACTTCCCCAAAGAGTGCTTATAGTACATATTAGCAATGTACTACAGTAAATTATTCTGCCATTAAAAATGCAAATAGCCCTTAGTTAACAGACTTTAAATTCTACCGCAGATATGAGTATTACTTTTCTTAGCTTTCCCAACTGAATTTCTGGTGATGGAGTACATAATCAGTCCTCCACATCATATGATTCTCTTCTCCCTCTTTAAAACAACATGGTATATGTCCGATAAAGAAACTACTTTTTACTTTCCTTACAAGTTCACTACTTGCCTGTGAATTATTGCATTTTTTCATGATGTGCTTATTGGACAAATCATACAAAAGAACATAAGCACGTGTGGGGAGTAGGTGTTGGTAGAATATGAATTAATACATTAGTTTACACATCTCCCAGTATATTATACAAAAGAGAAGTGAATAATTAATAAATGTAGCAGAACAGGCCTTGGTTTATTGCAGATTAATTTTTGCTTTGTTTGTTAAACTGAAATATTTTCGGTTGTATAGTGCATGTTAGCCCCCACAAAGAAATCACACTTTTAGGGAAAATATTGAGGATGAAGTAATGTATTTTGGGGAAAATAACTTTACATATAGCTAATAATTAGCTTTTTCATGTTTCTTGGTTGAATAATCTCTTACTAGGAGCGAGAATAAACTAGATTATGACTGCTTGAAGTCGGAAGTCAATATAAAATTTATTACAAAATGGAAAAACATCACAACAAGCTACCTAGCTATGGAGGGCTGCAGAAAGGCTATTCAAACATCCTACATGTTTATATTGTTTTTAACACCACCTTGTTTCACACTGAAAATTCTTTCACAGAACACTTTTCCTCAGAGAGTTATAAAAAAAATGTCATTGCCTGTCGGCAAATTACAGTATAAGGAATTTGACTCTTGTTAATTCAAAGTTTCAGTGTAAATACACAGGGGTTGAAGGAACTTTTAAGAAAAGGTTGACAACAGAGCAAATGTATATAATGTATACTATGATAAACCCGAGGGGTCGGCACTGCCGTTGGCGTAGGGTCTTGCTTAGTCTTGCATTAAAAGAAATGACTTAATGTTAAAAACAAATAGACCGCAGCTTGCAATTCTACCCCAGTCTCAAGTTTGGCTGTTATAAATGTTTTTAAGTCTCTCTCCCCCCTACACCCCAACAAGGATTTCCAATCATATTCCAAATGCAGGTTCCTTTTTCTTTGGCGACTTTTCAAATCCATCTTTTCCCATCCCAAGAAAAGCATCTGAGGATCCCTATTATGCTTTCTCTCTGTATATGCCCAAGCATACAAAGGTGTGGCACAAACCTGCATCACCCCTGGAAATGCTGCTACTTGGCTCCCTCACCATCCATATCCCATTACAATCCAAAACTAGAATAATCAAGGAAAGGGCCATAGCTCAGTGGTAGGCCACATGCTTTGCATGTCGAAAGTCCATGGTTGAATCCGTGGCATCTCCAGGTAGCAAAGGCTCCCATTTTAAACACCGGAGAGCCGCTGCTAGGATAGACAATAATATTGAGCGAGCCAAGACCAATGGACTAGCTTAGTGGAAGTCAGCTTTCTTTATATTCTAGCTTCTCTTAAAACTTCCTGTGTGATGCATTAAAAAAAAAAAGGTTCTTTGGAGAAGACAGTCTTCCCCCTTTCCAAAAGTGAAGGGGGGGGAACAAACAAGCAAGCAAACAGAAAAAGCCTTCCGCAATGATGGTCACCATTGCTATTCCCCCGCCCCGGGAAGGGCCAAGGCGTGCGAATGATTTGATTCTCCCAAGCCGCCTTTGCCTCGTGGGGCTGCTGCGAATTGCAAGGAAGAGAGAGCAAAAGGGACAGAGCGAGCGAGCGAGCGAGACGGAGGAGGAGCAGCCGGCGAAGGAGGCCGGGCTAAGGCCGGCAGCGGCAACAGGGGACGCCTGTACTGTCTCTTTAAGGGCTCTCAGTCTGGGGTGGCGCTTTTCTCTTGCTAAGGCTCCCTTTGATATTAATAGTGTTGGTGTCTTGAAACTGACGTAATGCTCGGAGACTGAGGTCCTGACAAGCGATAACATTTCTGATAAAGAGCTGATCTCCTTGCAATCTCAAAAGCTTCCTCGGCAATCCTCCTTTTTTGGGGCTTGTTTGTGCCACTAGAAGCCAGGCGCTTTCTCTCTCGCTCTTTCCCTCTCCTCTTTTATAAACATAACCAGGCGGATCCAGGTCCTTTTTGCGCTTCCCCCTTTCGCTCTCTCTCTCCCCATCAGCAGAGGGGGCGAGAAGGGGGGGTTGTGAAGGCAAATCTTTCCCCCTCCCCTTCTTTTTAACCCCCCCTCTTCCTCCTCCTTTCTCTGCTTTTTTCTCCTGCTCCTCCTCCTCCCTTCCCTTCCCCCCCGTTTCTACCTCTTCCAAAATAATCCAAGATCAACTCTGTTGCAAACAACAGAAAGACGGTTCATGGCTCAAGCGACGGTTCCACCATCTTTCAAGCTGCTTCGATTATTATTATTATTGCTGATTAATCAACAGGTAAGCGGTGTCGCTGCTGCTGCCCGTGGTCGGGCGATTTTAAAGAACCGGGGGTGGGGGGTTTAGAAAGAACAACATCAGGGACTGTGCTGTGTGTCGATGTGGTGGCTGGGGAGGGTGCGAGAGGTGGAGATCGCGGAGGGGGTGGGGGCGCGGGGAGGGGGGTCGGTTGCGCGCAAATCCTTTCCTGCCTCTGACGATCACTGCGTCTGTGCTTGTGCTGGTAGCGGGGTTTGTATATTTTACAATTGTATATTGCGTGCGCGCGTGCGTGTGTGCAATGAGAAATCGGATGTAAATCAGGGTTGACTGGAAAAGGGGGTGAGTTTGTGTGTGCGTGTGTGTTTTAAGGGGGAGTGTAAAAGTGTGAAAGAAGGAGAAAGCTTAGATGGCCTAGGGTTTTGGATGTATGTGTGTTTAAATTATCTTTTTTTAAAAAAAATAATCCTTCTCCTCCTCCTTCCCTTCCTCGGGTCTACGCCTTTTGTGGGTCAAAACCATGTGTTGATGCCTGGGAAATTGGCGACTTGAAAACTTGCAGTAGCCCTGTTGGTGGTGGAGTCAGCGGGGGTCAAGTTCAGCAGCCGAGGAGAAGCACAAGGGAAGCCCTTCCCCCTTGCACTCCCTCTGCCCCCCTCTCCACCCCGCAACAAGAAAAGAACTTCTAAAGCTGCCGGTGTCTTTCCGGGCTCCCCTCCCTTCGTATGTGCATAGCTCTGATTTAATTCCCCTCCATGTAGGAAAGGAAGGGGGGGGGGAGAGAGAAAATCCAGAGGTATTTTATCCCATTTGACTTTTTTTTTTTAAGTTTTGCAAATCTTGCATCCAAAGAGCGGACAAACCCTCCAGAGTTTTTGCACCTTTCTGATTTGTTCCTAGAGGAAAAATCTTTCTTTTCAAAAGAAAAGAGAAAAGATTGGGGGATTGTGACAAAAATCCCGGCTCAAGAGGGTGACCATCATGAGTAAGTTTGGGGTGGCGATGGGAAGAAACTTTTTTGGTGTGATTTATATGTGTAACTTGTGGATGCGGATGGGGGGGTGAGGCAAGCAGAGTATTTATATATGTATGTATTTATGAGATGGAGAGGGTGGGACACTTACTCCTGGTCTCTTCCCCTCCTCCTCCTCCTCCCCCCTCTCTGGCAAGAGAAAAGGTGACATGTTGTTGTTGGTGACTGCATCTTTTAAAAGAGTTTAAAACTTTCTCCTTTTATAGGCCAGGACCCCCACTTAGCTCTTCCAGGGTTCCTACAAGTTGCTTGATCCCCCCCCCCTACACTTGAGATCTGTGTGGCTGATTTCCTCTCCCCCCCCCACCGCTTTTTGAAGGGACTGAATGAATGGAGAGGTGGAAACTTCCTAATACTTTGAAGAAGGAAGATTGCAGTTGTGCTGATAGTAACTTCTGATAAACAGAGCAAGGGGAGATGAGTGGGGTGGTTTGTTAGTAAAAGCTTCAGGAAGAAGCTCTTAATTTCTTTTTTGAGGGGGTGCTGTGCAAACTTAACACTTTCTACTCCATAGGTCTCCCCCCCCATCTCAGTCTTTGATCATAAAGAGACACTTGCTAGGACTTCCCAGGGTTGACTTGCACTCATTCTGTTGTTCAGGAGAATTTCATTCTGAGGTTCTTGTTAGTGGATTCATTAAAAAAAAACCCTTTCTGGTAAACAAGGTGTTACGTTTTTGGGACCGTTAGCAACTTTAAAAAAAGTTTGGGAGAACCAAAGTATATACAAACATAAACTGCTTTTTTTTTCCTACCCGCAAATGTCAAACATCTGAATTTCATTGACTGAAAGCGAAGGAGGAAAGAAAAAAGTCAGAGGCCAAGTGATGGAGTAAACATGAGGACTCATAATGAACCTTCTTTCCATTCACTCTTTTGCCAGTGAGCAGGAAGTACTGGAATAAAGTTGAAGCAAATGCACTTGAGAAAAAGTGCAAGTGGGAATTAGGAAGGAACATTAGATTGGATGGTTCATTTTTTCTGAATATGTACAGTGCCCAGCTCCTTGCAAATATTACTGCAACCTAATGATAATAGTAAATAGTAATGATAGAACAGGAATACACAGACTTCAGAGCGCTTTGTCTAAATCTGTAGCATGGTACCTATTTTAGTGGGGCTGATGTTCTCTTCCTACTTTTTTTTTTAATTAAAACATATTAAAAAGGATCTTCGTATATGTTGTTTGAAGAGTTCATCCACTTTTCTCTTGATATTTGTGGCTTTATTTTTTAATATATATTAAATGTAAACACTGATTATGAAGAGAACAAAAGATGAGAGCTACAAAAAGTAAGGTGCACAATAGTGGTAAAAGTTCTTTCCTGATGGGGACAAACCGGGGACAAAAGTTTACAGTAGACCCTTCTGAATGGAAGGCGCAGCTTGTCCTCTTGTTCACAATAATCTATTTAGGTGAGAAAGCCTTTTCAAGTATTTCACCAGAGTGACATATTAGAAATCTTAGGAAAAGCAAAGTCCAAAGAAAGTTTTTATTTTTTAAAAGTCCCTGTGCTCATGGAAGTAAATGCAGGGCTTTCATGAGAACACCAACTATTTCCTGTAAATCGTGAGGCTGACAGAACCGTCTGGAAATGATATCAACATTTTGCAAGGTTTTTTTTTTAACAACTGTAGTGAAAGTTTGTTACAAATATGGCTAATCCAAACAAATGGAGCACTTCATTCTCCCCCCACCTTTAAATGATGACAAAGGCCTTTCTGTTTCCTTCTTTTTAAAAAGGTATAAGTGTTGGTTGAACTGTTATTATTGATGACACATCACTAACTATTATACTGTTATACATATAAATCCTCAAAATCTTCAGCGCCATATTGACAATTTAAAGGGAGATGATTACTTTTAGAGCTGTCCCTAAAAGGGAACTTTGCTGTCTGTACATTGGGTATTACAGGTAACAGTAATGAAGAATATAACCTCACTTTTTTAGGAAGCCTGATAGTTTAAGGTATACTAGAAAAAAATCACTCCCTGGCTTTAAGGCTTAAAGCTAGTTTGTGATAGTTTTCTAATAGTTTTTGGCCTGCATTTCTTGCATTACGATGTGATATAAGGTACTGTTTTGAAGCATTTGAAGCTGTTTTGGCAAGAATTTACTGTAGAGTAGTATGATGGAGTTCATATTATTTGCTCAGAGTAAGTGCTTGGAGAACTGTGATCTGAGGCTTCAGTGAGCCTACATAGCTAAGACTTTCCTTATTAGTTTTAAAAATGCATTTATCACATACAAGATACACTAGCTTTTGTAGGTATTTGTGGAATAGCACTGGGTATACTGTCTAACAATAAATAAAGCTGCTGTTTTAAGGAGTATGTGCTTGTGTGTGTGTATAATAAACAGTGTGCTTAATTATTTTGTGTATGTCTGTGAAGATTTAGAAGTCTGAGTAAGTCCCACTGAGTTTACTGATTTACTCCTGAGTACTGTAAATGTGCATAATATTGCAGCCTTAGTAAATCTACTATAATTGATGTGCATAAAGAATGTATATATACATATAGACCACTTGTGTACTGCAGCTCTGTTATAAAAAACAGTAAAAGCAACAATTCTTGTTGATGAGCTTCTTACAGTGGCTGCTCATTAGATTTCAGCATTCAGATGATATTTTGTTTTTCATGCTGATTGAAGCTCTTAAGGAGTGCCTTATATTTTCCAATCATTCAGGTCACACTGACTAATTACATCTTGCTGTTATGTATGACGATTGGCCCCATAAAGTGAACTTTCTGTGAAAGTGACCCATATCCTTTACCTTATTAAAGCTAGGACTCTGCAAAAGTTAATAATTTCAGAAACATCTGAAAAATATTTATGAAAGCTGAAAGCATGGTTTTCAGCGTTGTTCTTACACAGAATCATCAGTAACACCTTTAAAGTTTGTTATGTATGTGTTTGAATAGATATGGTTGACCCATTAATATTTGACAACACTTAAAAGGTAATAGCTTTAATTGGAACATTATCAGATCTTACATGTAGCCACACTGACAATGTTGATTGTCATAAAGGTTGTGAATACACCACACTGAACGCTGTTAAAAAGTTTATGGTAAAATACTCAAGAACGTTTATAGTTAAACATATTTGATCATGTTTGCTTGGGAGTCTGAAAAAAAGTTATTCTTTGCTTGTAGACAAGCCAAGCGGGAATTACTGACACTTTTAATGTGCTTTCTGTTGAAACAAACTAGGAATTTGTGGGCCATGATCCTGGGTGGATTTAATTTCCACTGGAATCAGTGGAACTTAACTTTTGCCGTAATGTTTTTTGGATTGGGCTGTTGGTTAAAGTCTTGGCTTCGGACAGCAATATATTCTGATATTTGGATTTTTGGTTAGTGTGTAAAATGAAGCCATTCATTCCAGAAGACCGACAACTTTCCAGTTGCTGTTTGCCTTTGCTTAATTTAGTTTCCTCAAGACAACTAGTGAGGTAGTTTAGATATGTATTTTTGGCAGTCTTGGGTAACCATAAATGCAGAGTTTTCTGTCCCAAGTATTACACCTTACAATTCAAAATGTAGGCAATTCAAATATACAGATGGGGTTTTCTCTCTCTTTAAAAGCACAAGAAAGTCTTTCTTGGTGTGTTTCACCTTCTTAAAGTTCTCAGGTAAAAAAGAAGCCTAGCTATTGCTTTCTTCAGGTATTGGCGAATACTATAAACTATTAGTATGGCTGTCACTCAGTTACAGAATTTTATCTGATAAATTATCTACCTTTTAACTGATTAGTTAACTCATTGATTCACAGTCGCACATATCCAAGACACCTGAATATATGTGCTTTTTAAAGATATTTGAAGAGAGCTTCCACTTATTATTAGAATTAAGGTTTATCTTTAATATTTTCCTTTTCATTTCCTATTTCATTAACACAGCAAAAACAGGATGAAAACAAAGGAAGTGCATAGTTAATTTTTCAGCTCCACAGGTTAATATATCTCTAAATCAGTTAATCAACTTAACCTTTAGTTGATTGATCCACTTATTAAATTTGTACTCCATAAAAACCTAATCATTGTAATTTTTAAAATACTGCTGATTATTGACCTTTGGAAAAATAATTTATTTTTATCTCTCATTAAGTATAAATCTTTTTTTAAAGGGGGACATTTAAAAAACCTGTTGAACTTCCTTCTTATGATGTCACAACAGAGTTATGATATTGCTTTGACAGTTAAAACCTCCCAGATATAGGCTATTTTGATAGTTTCATGATTACTTTCAATTTAATGTAGAATAGGAAGGAAACCCAAGTTTTGTTTAATTGTATTGATCTTTGACAACTTTGAAAATAATACATACAAGCTAGTAAAGTTGTAGTTATTGAATTTAAGATTGTTCCATTAACTTCAGTGGTATTACCAGCACAATACTGTGCGTGTTTACTCAGCTCACTATGTTCAGTGGGACTTACCTCCTGGTAACTGCATAAGATTTCAGCCTGACAGCATAATCCTTTGCATGTCTACTCAGAAGTAAGTCCTATTAAGTTCAATAGTGGTTCCTCCCAAATAAGTGTGTATTGGATTGCAGGCTGAATTGGTTTAAGACTACAGTCTGTGCACATTTACAAAGAGTAATCCACATTGAACACAGTGGACTTACATTAGAGTAAAAATACACTAGGTTTATTGTGCTTTAAATCCAACAAATTTATTATCTAACTAATTCACATTCCAGCTAGATTTAAAATTACTGGCTTGAAACCAACTTAATCCCAATTCTGTTGAAAATCCTGAATAATTTCATACCCTCCTTTATGATAGTAGAGTATATTGACTCATAAGGGACTTGATTAGTTCAAATTAGTCTAACGGAGTCGTGGATTAAGTTTATAGTGAGCATATTATAGCTTCTTAAAACAGCTAAATCATTGTACAGTAAATGTTTACTATAGGTGTAACAAGGTTTTGATGTTAGATTTACGTTCATGTGAATTTATAGAAGTGTCTTTGAAGCTAACAATTTAAACTGGGTCATTGAAGTTGGTGTTATTGCCCACATTATTTAAATGATAATGTGTAGTTATGGCTTCCAACAGTGCAGCTCAATGCCCCACATTTAAGCAGGAAAAATTAAAGGGAAGTGTGTGATTTGGGCAGCATTCCATAGAATTTAAGGAGGGGGAGGTCCTGTAGTGGCATTTCCCGGGGTTGTTAGGAAAGCATCATTTACCTACACATAATTTACATATTCCCACTTAGTTCAATTGCTTGGTTTGCAGCCTCTTTTGTAATCTCTATGTGTGAATGAAATATTAGTGGGTTGAGAGGTCCGTAAAAGTGGTGGCTAGCTTATTAAATTATGTGTGTTCACGTGTGTGGGAATGTCATGTTAAGAGACCTTCTTTACTATGTGTCTCAAATTCAGCTTTGCTTTTTGTATGCTTCAATCAAAATGCACATGGAAATGTTTTGCTGCCTTTTATAGTGTCCCATAATTTTCCTATCAAACTTGTACATGTTGTAGGATGTGAATCATCCTGTAAACATATATATAAAGAATATTATCTGCTAGTGTCGATAACCTTAAAAAAAAAGACACATGCACAAACTCCGAGAACTTGGGAGGGCAGGAAGTTCATTGCTAAAGTGATAATTTAAGATCATCTGGGGAAATTTTACTCACGGCACCGCACCGTACAGAATATCACAGGGTGGTGGCCCAAAAACAGGCATTTTCCGCCATTGCTGCTGCAATATGGAAGTGCCCTTTCCTCTGCCATATGTGAAGCAATCCATCAGTTGCTTCAGACATCTTGTAAAGACATTTTTGTTTTACCTAGGCTTTTCCTGACCCATAAGATTGTACTTCGTTATTACTGAATTTCAGTTCTTTACCTGTAGTTATAGTACTATTTTTATGTTTGTATCTCTATTTTAATGGTATATTTTTATGCTGTATTTTTTGTGTACTGAGTAGAGATTTTAAGCGGTTTAGAACTGCTTTCAAGTAGATAAAATTCTAAAAAGCGCTTTCAATTTTTGGGGAGTTTGTACTGACAACCTCCAATCCCAAAACTATAGGCAATCAATAGGAGAAATGTCTGTCTTCGAAAAAACTAATTCATATTTACCCCCCTCCAAAATGTATTTCATACAAATATTTTAATTTTTCAAAATATACCCAGCCCTTTTTAAACCTTACTATAAACCCTTTACAAGAGGCTATACACCTTCCCCTGGTGGTTTTATTTATTCAAGAAGGAAACTTTCTCCCCTCTTTCTTGCATGCGTGCTCTCTCTCTCTCTTCTTGGTTTCTTTAAACCGACTGACGTAATGCCAAACTTTGCTTTAAAAGAACAGACAGAAGTAATTGGTAGCTTTTAACTTTTAATAATGTTCTGGATTTGTTTTAGTGCCTAACTGCCATTTTTTAAAAAAAGAACTCAAGTAAAACCGGGCTTGAAGCCTGAAGAAGAAAGACCCCGTTGATGCAGTTATTTTTATTCTTCTTTTCAATCAGTTTTTTTAATCTTTCACGCTGAGCTTTGCTATGTTTCTCCAAATGCATTTTGTGAATACTGGTGCATTTTAGGTTACATTAACTTCAACTGGTTGAGAAAAGGAAAGTTTCCTCATGAGGTTCTAAGAGGTATTACTGCTCTTTCCCTCCCTCATTTACTTTAATCAATTTGTCTTTCGATTAGTAATTGCTACTCTCAAACTATTTAGTATTTTTTTAAAAAATGTCAAGGAATAATTTACACCTGTTATTGTAAGGCAAGAAACATGCAAACAGAACAGTGGAATAGTGGCATTGGCAAAAGGAATGTTCAGCCTGTTCCGAATCAACCATACACAATTTTTTTTAAAAAAAATACATCCATTCTTCTTTTTTCCCGGTTGCTACTTATTCTACACTTCTTTTGGAAGTCTGACAATTACAAAGAAGAGAAACAGCCATTAACATATGCTGCCTAGGACAGTAATTGAACAATTTATTTTAAGATTTTTAAATTTGCTTTATCATCTTCTACAGTTACATTTCCTCTTTCCATTCCCCAAGTTGGGTTTTACAAACAAGCCAAACTATCTGTCTGCAATTGGATTAGTCAAGAGATTTCTTGGTGAAGTTGACCGTGGTGCGAGACTTCATTCGTTGGCAAACGTGAAAATCTCTCAAAGGCCAAGTCAGCATGTGCCAGTTTCCCCTTCCTTCAGGGGAGGCACTCCACCCAGTTGATGGGTACCCCACCCAAAAGCAGAGAACTATAATTCAGTGGCACCACTTTTTAAAATGTCAGTTCTCCCTGGAGTTCAAACCCTAGACTTAAGTTGTTTGGATCTTTAGCTTTCATTTCAGCGTCATTCTTTTCAAAGACGTTTTAATCTGTAGAAGGTCTTTGTCAGGCTGTTTCTGTTAATTCTCACTTGGAGAAAACTCATTTTGATGTTAGTAGGGCTTATTATTGGCCTTTGGATTGGCATGTAGGGTTTTTTTGTCTGGGAAAAGCTGATACAACTGCATTTTTAGGCTATAAGATAAAATAAATTTAGATAGTTATAAATCTTTGTTCACCCTCTCATATGAAGTGAAAGTGCATACATTCAACCCTTTGCTAATATATTCTATACAATAACACCAGGATCTGCAAAACAGTTTAAATGAGGTATATGGGTTAAGTTTATTAACTCCTGTTGAAGGCAATGGGGCAAAACTGTTTTAATCCTTGGACTTCATGTCAACAGATTTGTAGAACAGTCTTTATATAAATTTGCTTACCAAGTGTTGCTCGGTGTCCAGTACCTCACTGTATTTAAATCCATTTTTTTCTGCACACAAATCTGCAGGAGTTATGTTTATTTGATTTGGTTTGCGTCTCTTTTTACCAATTAAAACTGGGAAACACTCCAATTCCCAAATTGGTGCCTATCACGCAATTGTAGATAATATCAAGCAAATATATGCTGTAATCTTGAAATAGTATAGTATGGAAATATTCCGCATACAGATTTTAATAGAATTTAGCTGGGATTCTGTCCAACTAGTCTGAATATTCTCTTTTTATATGTAACTTAAATTAATCACTTTCATAACAAGGGAGAAAAAGATGAGAAATGATTGGAAAACGTATCTTGGGCAAAGCATGTAGCATACATAATGCTTGCCTCTTCCCAGCGTTGTTAGTTCATTTGTGTGGCTTAAAACCCCGTCTGTGGAAGATGACACAAGAAGTTCATCAATCGTGCTTATGTTCATGTACAAGATTTACTTAAATACTATGTTTCAGTTTTGCCTCAAACCATTTTAAACCTCCTCTGGTCCAAGAATCTACCATTTCTGGGTTCCTGAGAGATTAAGTATGACAGTTTCTATTATATAATGAACAGCAGTATTGTTTGAACAAAGGTAACATATTTTGATTTATGTACTTTTTTTCTCCCTGCCAGTTGGCAGTAGTATTGCTCTAAAATGGGGAGTGTAAAAATCTGAATATCTGAAATCTATAGTGCAGGAGATGTTTTTAAATCACTGGCTGTATCATACATAGGGTAGTGCACAGTATATACAGTAGATTTCTTTCTTTCTAATATGTAGACAATGTACCTGCACACTATTGTACCTTTATATGTTCATATATGATTGTGTTTCATGTGGTACCTTGTACTTCTCTCATGGAATGTTGTTTTAATATGTTTTCTTAGAAGTGCATACTCTTTAATGCCACAATTGTGCCACAGAGGTAAATAATTGGCAGACATCAGTTATGGGGGGAAGGGGGATAATTAAGAGATTTACAGAGGATGGCACACATTTGTAATCCCACGAATGTAAGTCTTTGTCTCCACAACTATGTTAACTTTTAACATAGTTAACTTTAACTATGTTAAAAGTAATTTTTTTAAAAAAAGCTGCAGTTATTTGGTTTGTGTGCCTAATGTACAAAACAGGCTGGTAAACTTGTAGACCACTGTTCTTGGCCTAAATAGTTTCAACGCTTCTTAAACTAGGTAAACAGATTATCCTTCTCTGACACCTTCAAGAAAAAATCTGTGAAAAGTGATTAGTTTTTCCCTTTGCACTGAAAGTTAGATAGCTCTGGCTCCATTGGACAAATGGGAAGAGTGAATTCCACAGTTGACAGCTCTCTGTAACCAAGTTCTGCCACCCAAACTCCAGATGTTCAGATCTCCAAGTGTCTCTCATTATGGTAGGGGAAATATGTGTATGCCAAATATCTCCTTTTATCATATGGAGCATTACAGAGATCTGACCTTAGTGTGCCGTTGGTCTTTGAACTATAGAGTGTGTCAGTATTACTCTGGGACTTGCATATTGTGTTCTTTTCCAATAATTTGATATGATTTAATCCTATGTATATTTAGTCAACATTCCGTAGGAATGTTACAATTTTTTTTATTTTTCGGGATGGCTTTTTATGTTAATGAAGGATAGAATGTTACAATTCTTGTATGGTAAAACATATGAAAATAAGCTAGACCAAAACATGCCAGTATGGCATTCCTCAGTTTGGACTAACTGGTGGTTCAAGTTTGGATTGATTCTCTGGTACAAACAGAAACCTACCCCTCTAATGAAATGTTGGTCTCTCATACATGTTCTAAAACTCCCTTTCTTTCCTTTAGCATGCAAATAGTTCAGATGCTATATTACATGTGTAAGCGTAACACCAGGTGCACATCGAAGATGCTTTTTTATTAGTGCTGTGAGTTACTTAAAATCTTTTTTAAGACATTGTAAATAAATATTGAGACCAGTGTTGCATAGTGGTTAGAGTGTTGGACTACCACCTGGGAGACCAGGGTTCGAATCCCTACACAGCCATGAAGCTCATTGGGTGACCTTGGGCCAGTCACTGCCTCTCAGCCTCAGAGGGTGGCAATGGTAAACCCCCTCTGAATACCGCTTACCATGAAAACCCTATTCATAGGGTCACCATAAGTCGGAATCGACTTTAAGGCAGTACACACAACAACAAATAAATATTATAGTGTTTCAATGAAGGCACTATTTTGACGGCAGTTAATGAAGATCATGCTTGCAACTAAACAATACCAAAAATAATCTGTTGTTTGGGAAATCATTTTACAATGCCTCACTTGAATTGGACTATGGATTGTTTAGTGCAACCCCCCCCCCACATTTTAAACAACTTTTTGGAATTCAGAGTCAGCCAATTTCAGAGACAATCCTGTAAGATCCCCATTTTTAATCTGAAATGAATGAAGTAATTGGGTAACCACACTGACAACTTGATCTGTACTTTCATACCTAATTTCTCCCCTCTACATTGCACCATCAAATTGCACTATTAAGAAATGTGCGGCGTTTGGAAGAATGTTGCATGATGTGAACAGTGTTCCATATGCCTCCTTTTTAAAAAATAAAACAACAGAAGCATTAATAAAAATAAAGATCCTTTTTAAAAAATCAAAGAGACCTTTTTTTAAAGGTCTCTGCCTGCAGTGGTGGGTGATGAGTCCTGTGTTCTCACATTGATGTAGTGGGTTGAAACACATTTTCTGTTTTCTTGTCAGGAAGCATGATCTGACATACTTCTTTTTACATAGGTGCTACTCTCTCATTCACAAAGCATTCTATATCTTTTGCTCTGTCTCCCTTTGCTTCTCCATTTTATCCTTCTCTCCCATGTCAGTGGCTTTTTAGGCTGTGTATATATAAACACAGGACACTTCCCTTCTAAAAATACATGCAAATTAATTTCCCTAAGTGTTGCACCTTTAAAAAAAAAAACACAGAAAGCATCAGTGTTTATTTTGTTCTTTATGAGGCTTTCATGTCTTTAAAGTATTTATTGTGATGTAATGAGAATTCTGACACTAAGGCTGCAATCCAATATGTCTCAGAAGTAAGCTCCATTGGGTTCAATGGGACTTACTCCCTGGTAAGTGTGTATTGGATTGCAGCCTAATGCTGCTGGGCAGGGATGGGACTGGAATGGGTGAAACACACTCTCATGTTCCACTTTTACTTGTGGCTAGTTTTGTAATGTCATTGGGACAAGGGTGTTTGTCAGTGCTGGAAAAGTTCTAAGCAGATATTCAGTTTACTTGCTTTAAAGCTGCTGTTGGGATAAAAGCAAAAAGAGGTAATGAATGTTGGTGTTTGGGTTTGATCTGGCTGCCTGAATTATTTTATAAATGTGAATGGAAACTTGAAGCCTCTGATAAAGATAACCTTGTTAGGGGAAAAGAAAAAGAAAAAAGGATGTAACATAGTAATCAAAGGTGCTAGGGTAGTTGTGTTACAGCTTAAACAACATGTGGCATTTTAAATCACTTCATCAGATGCATAAAGGATTTTAATTTCGGATTACACATAATGCATCTGAAGAAGTGGACTATGCCCCACGGAATCATATGTCAAAATAAATTTGTTCGTCTTTAAGATGCCAGCAGACCCTGTTAAAAGTGCTGTGAGTTGTTCAACATGCATTTAATTAAAGATCCAAATGCTGGTTTGCCACACCAACTTAAGTTCGTCTGGAAATAGGGTATTTTTCAGTAAACTACCCAGAATAGGTTCATATGTGTACTGGATTATTTTTAAAGTCCTTATTCCATCTCATAATTCACCAGTTTTTCTTAGTAAATAGTGATGAAAATGTTTACATGGTTTGCTGGGACTCCCTTAACGGTTTCCCATTAGTCTGTTCTGGTTGGTTGCATTCCATTTTCACTATTGCTGGTGGAACCCCATCACTGGGTGACTCTCAGATGATGTGTCTAGTCCTGGAGATGACTTGTACTACACCCACTGCTAAAACCATGGGAAACTGGTTTCGAGGCATCCGACACATCAAACCTCCATTTTAATATATGTTGGCTTAATCAAGATTGCCATCTCTCCATGGTTACATTCAGTGTAAAATATAATTCATTTCAGTAAATCTGTATCCTATTTCCAAACATGCCAGACTGGGTGTGGGTACCAGACTGGATGTGATGTTAATAGTGCAATACTATACATGTCTGTTCAGAAGTAAGTCTCATTGTTTACAGTTGGGGTTACTCCTAGGTAAGTGTATATAGGACTGTAGCACATTAATTCTGCATGTGGTGTCGGGTCAATACAGGTCTGCACGATCCACAAAATGCCAAATCTTCCTCTTGACTACTGCAGCTTTGCTCTTGTTTTATGGAAACAAGTGTGATTACTCAGTTGAAGTAAAATTTCAAGAAGGTGGATGAAAAGAACCAGACCTCACAGTTGAAATGCAAGAAGTGGCTAAAGATGAGAAAGCTGGTTTCCAACCAGGATTATTAATAATAATATAGGGTGCTGCCTTCTACTAAGTCAGACCACTGGTCTATATAGCTCAATATTGTCTATGCTGACTGATAACAGCTGTCCTAGGTTTCTGACAAGGGACATTCCCAGCCCTACCTGGAGATGCTGTGGATTGAATATGGGACCTTTTGCATGCAAAGCTAATGATCTACCAGTGAGCTATGGCCTTCCCCAAACAGCTGAAGGAAGTCAAAGGAAGGGAGGAGACTTCAAAACAGCTGTTTTGTAAAACACTTTCCATAGGCTATTATCAGGTACCCATCTTACAGTGTATAATGTAATGCCAAGATCGAGCCCTCTTTGGTATGCAGCAGTGGGACCAATAGTGGTCAGTGCTAGCCAAGGGCAGGATGGGGTGGAGTGAGGAGCACAGAGGCCTGAACTGGAGTGGGCACATCAGCTTTCAGTGAATATCATCAGTGCATCTTGCATGTTCTTACTGAAATTCATTGACTCCTTTGGATTATCGAACGCTTGCCCAGCTTTTTTAGCACAGTCTAGAGAGATGCAAAGAGGAAGCTTCTTCTAGCAGCTTAACTCTTACAAGAATCTAGGGGAGCTACTTGCCATTTACTTAAAAACCTGATGGTTTCTTATGGAAGGTCCATGCCAAGCCTGGCGACTTAACAGGTCTTCAAAAAAACACTTTTACTCCCAATGCTCTTGTTAGAAGAGCCTTGCTAGGTCAGACCAAGGGCCCATCTAGTCCAGCATCCTGTTTCCAAAAATGGTCATCCAGATGTTTCTGGGAAGTTTACAAGTAGGATACAAAAGCAACAACCCTTTCCCCCATTGTTTGTTCCCCAGCAACTGGTATTTCTTTCATTACATTTTCTTCTTGCCTTCAATAGAACTCATGATGGTATACAGAGTTCCTAGGCAGTCTCATCCAAGTAGTGACCAGACCTAGATGTTCTTGGCTTCAGAGCGGTTGCTGCATCATGTACCTTCAAATTAAATTGGCACAGTGTCTCTGAACACAGTGGTTCTGTTTTGCTGTTCTAACAGCTGTTGGTGGACTTGTTCTTGCCATACTTTATTATGGGTTTCATCTTATTGAGTATAGTGCCTAAATCTCACATTAGTTGCACAGAATATTCTTTCTTTCAAGTCGTTGCGTGAGTTGTGGATTAAGTTTTCATAGTAGGGTAATATAGTGTAGAAGCTAAGAATGTTGAACATACGCAGCTGACATCTTAACTCCAACCATGAACTTGCTCAGGCTGCAATCCTGTGTGTAATTGCTAAGTGTTACTGAAACCATTAGGATTTACTTCTGAGTAAATATGCTTAGGAGCAGGTTGTGTTGCCTTGGGGCAAACTCCTATCTCTCAGCCTCAGCTCCAATCTTCTTTACAGGGATATAATACTGGTGTTAGTGCCGTGTTGAAAGTTGTCATCCAGGTGAAAGAGGCTTCTGTTCTTCTGCCTTCTTCTCAGAACACTTTGGAACTACTTTGGAGTTTTTTTAGATGGTTTTAGATGGCTCATGGTTCTGAGGTTTCTTTATCGTTGCAAGGTGGCCAATAGTTTTTTTCCCCAGTGTACATTTCTCCAGCACTCTGGCACCTCCCTGAAAAAACCCATGGGAGGTGTTGAAAATGGAAATGGATTGCCTTCAAGTTGATTCCAACTTATGGCAACCTTATGAATAGGGTTTTCTTGGTAAGCGGTATTCAGAGGGGATTTACCATTGCCTTCCTCTGAGGCTGAGAGGCAGCGCCTGGCCGAAGGTCACCCAGTGAGCTTCATGGCTGTGTGGGGATTTGAACCCTGGTCTCCCAGGTTGTAGTCCAGCACCTTAACCACTACAGTTACTAGGCTTTAATTGAAGCATTGGCACCCAGGCAGGCTGCACAGTAGGATGTTTTTTAGAGTGAAAGGGCACTCACAAAAATCAGTCGGCCACTTCAGAATTAAGGAAAGTGTGACAAAATTTCTATATTCCACCCGTGAGTATTTCACAGAAGCGTTTTCTCCCCTTTGAAAATGTTTCACATGTAATTTCTTTCCTTGTTAATTGATGGAGAATGGTAAAACATAAAACTATTAAAGTGTGAGAAATTTTCAGCACAGCACTGTTAAAGTTTACAGGTTTGTTGTTAAGATTGTTCACACAGTAACATTAAACTGGTTTAGAGCTATGTGAATGAGCAAAGTCTTGGGCTCGCACGCTGCTTTTCCCTTTCTCCTATGCAACCAGGAGGAGGAGATTGCCAAAGTTTAGTTTCACTAGGGATCCTGGTGGCTAAAACAAAGATTAACGAGCTGGCTTCATAACCAGTGATTTGAAGTTGGCTTCCTATGAAACTTCTCAGAGGTTGTTTTAATAAAGATCCTTGATTCAAATGTAACACATGGGAGCCAGACAGGGAAAGTGGGTGCCTATGAAGTTGATGCTTTTCCACTTAATTCTAAAGTTTAACCATGCTGCCCGTTTAGTGTTCTGTGTGAATATGGCTGGCATATATGAACATTGTAAATTGAACGTTATAAATGTTAGGCGATGTTGCTGCCATTTGTCTGTAATCTGTTACTGATTGCATTTTTTTACTGGCTTTGGCAAGTGAAATGATAAATGCTGTCAGTTGGAAACTGATGTCAAAGGTTTGTAAAGAAATTAATTAAAATAGTATGCAGTGAGAATGAATTAGTGGATATTGTTGGGTTTTTTAAAAATACAGTTTTTCTGAAGAGCCTTGGTGAGAAGTATATGCTGACCATGTACTTTTTTTATTGTTTAAAAAACGTTTTTAGAAATCAGTGCTTCAGAAATCTCAAACACTGGTAAAATATAAATAACAGCAAATCACTTGGCCTAGGTCTGACATATGGAGTCTGAGGAGAAGACCTTCTTATCAAGAGTTTAAAAATCTATACAAATGATATATAGGTGTCTTGGGCATCCTATGGCTTAATATACATCTTGTGTTTATGATCTCACCGTGCAAAAACTTTTAGAAGAGTCACTGTGATGCTTCTTAAGCTAAGAATCTGTTAGAATGAATGGTTTGGAACTGCACCCTCAGAATCCGTTACTACTCTAGACATTTCTTAGCTCAGAAGGCAGTATCAAAATATTGCATACCTCACCTTTCCCACCTCCATTCCTTTGACGGAACAACCTGTTGTTCTGTGAGCACAATAAAACTACTTTGCGGTATGTTTTTCTGAGTAGGACACAATTGTAGTTGGAACCACTAGCAATTAAACAGAAGCACACAGCAGCAACTTTTGTTTCAGAAGCTTTCATTGTCAGTGTGAAGGAGGAATTTTTCAAACACCAAAGGAAAAAAAAGTAAGAAAGGGGGCAGCTGTGGAATTTGTCTTAGTGGGTGAAAGGAGAACTGTGGTTAAAGAAGCTACTGGCTTCATAGAGCATTTGGAATTTTGTTCCTTAAAAGAATCCAATATATGTTTGAGGAGAAAGGAAGCAAGGTCGGTGCAAAATGCTTTATAACCTGAAGAACTCTTGACTGTATAGAAATCTCTGTTTTCCTTCCTTCCCGGTAGCAAACTGTTGACTTCCTTTTTCCTTTCCTTTTTTTCAAGTGAAAAGGAATTTCAGACCAAACTTTACCACAGTGAAAATGCCATTAAAAAACTCACACTGTAGCTCAAACTCCATATAGCCGAGAATGGCACTCAACAGTTTGCAGCCTGATATTGAAGGGCTTTCAATCAGGACCTGGACAGAGAGACTTTTTTTTTGGTATTAAAAATTATCATTTTTTTTTTTGAATTCGTTATTAGAAAGAGGTGTATGTGCGTGTGTGTGTGTGGGGGAGACTGTGCTTCCAAATAATGTTAGCTTGATTGAAAGCAGGTAGATTCTGTTTAAAATTTGAAAGAAATAAGGAACAAGCTCTCATACAAGTTATAATTCCAGTTAATGTTCGAATGGCCAGGAAACGTGAAGTGCCTGTGATGAGCTTCCCATAACATGTTGTCTTCCTTAGTTAAAATCGAATCATTCTGTGTCCAGAGAAAGTAAGTTGTTTCTTGTTCCCATGAGATAGCCTAACACTGTATAGGATTTCCGCACATCTCCCTTATTCCCTAATATTTCACAGATTTTCTTTGGTTTTGTGACCGGAGGGTGACGTCAGGAGCGAGACATTGAGATATACAACTTATAATTGCTTTGCATTAGTGTAATGATCTTCCTGGTCAGGAAGATGCTTGTTTCTCTGAATAAGCTCCAAGTTAAATGAGGTAAACCAAACTGTGCGTACAGCCCTGCAGACTGCATGTGTTAGTTATGATAGTTATGATAAGAAAACAAATATGCAGCTTTACTTTGATTCCAATCCTTAAAAAAACTTTTATGCCTATAACAGTGAATGTATATGCTTAGTTATTTTTTTAAACTTCCTTTCTTCTCATTCAGGGAAGAGATAGTACATAGGACATTTTTATTCTCTATTCTGTAATCATGTTAGAAATGAGTTTCATTCAAACAATTGTTTTGAATTGAGGCTAAAGTACATTCATAGCTAGTGCTCGTTACTATTATGGATTTATTTAAGAAGCAAAAGTCTGGCTACATTTACAACTCTGTCAAATAGCACATCTACTTCATTTACTTCATCCAGTGATCATTCCTGAAGGCTTAGAGCCTCCCGTCACTGTGAAACTTCTAAGTGGCTTGGGTGTAATTTCTGTGCTTACGACTCTCTCTCTTGCTCATCCCCGGTTAGGAAACTTCTCCCCTTTATTCTGCTGATAAAATGGACCCTTTGTAGTTTTATGGTGTATGGTGGAGTTATCATGAGTGGTCATTTTGTTCTTAAACCTATGTTAAAATGTCCTCAGTATATATTTCTTTGGAATTCATTTCGGATCATTTAATGCTAAAATACAGTCATCAATAATGAGGGAAATGCTTTTTCAGCATTGTGCAGAGTTCAGAACTGTCAACCGTTCTGTCTTTTGGCTTTGCAAATTGTTGCATTAAATGCTGTTGAGATAACTAGCATTTTTTATTTATGCTTTTTACTTGTCTCCTCCTTGTTGTATATCATATTTTTAGAAAATAGCAACAACTTGAGAGTGATTTCCCCCCCCAGTCCCCATACTTTTTCCTAACAATCTGTTAGTATGTGCTTCTTTTCATTCCTACTTTTCAGAGGGTTATGCTGGAATATATCTTTCACCTTTGCCATGTTTTCAAGGGTGTCCTTAAGATGGAAATCTTTTGGGGAAATCCCTCATATTGAAAGTATTTGCCATTTCAAAAACAACACTTAATGTATGGAAGGATTCTCCTTTTGCATTTGTGCATGCAGTGTGATGAGGTGAATCACAAGCCATTCCACTTTTTCTCCATCTTTTCTCTTGTCACTTGAAGTGGCATTCACTTGAAATGTTTAGTACGGTTAAATTATTAGTATTTTTACACAGAACTTTGGTAGAACAAACTACATGGCATCCTAGTCCTTCTAAGGCTAATAACTTAATCTGTTTAAAGTGGGATATACAAATCTTTTAAGATATAAATCACATAATAAGGCTGTAGTTCGTTGCACAATTACCTGGGAGTAAATCCACTATTGAACTCAGTGGAACTTTCTTCTGAGTAGATAGTGTAGGATCATGCTATTAGAACGTCATGCCTGTTCTTTCATTTCATAAATCAAACCATAATATTGCAGTTGACTAGTACATTTATTTAAACTTTTTAAAGCTTTGATGCTCTGTATACATTGTTTTGAAGGATAAGGATTGTTCTTTTTTTGTGTGAATACAGTATTTCTCTCTTTTCACTTTTTCAATAAGGTCTGGTTTTGGCCTCCTGCTTCCATTGTCTTTTAACCCAATGGTTCATTTTGTTGCTTAATTTAAAAAAAGCATCTAAGTTTAATGAATAAGTAATTGCCACTTAAGGTTACATGGTGTATATACAACAACAGAAAACAATTATGTAGACTAGAGACCAGCACCTGGAGGCCCTGAGGGGAACCATCTGGCCCCCAATATATAAAGAGGGAAGTGGTGTCTGGTGTCAGCAGGTCTCGCCAGCCTGTCATTTTTGAGTTGTGGGAGTTAGAGCCTTGCACCGCCAATCCTTGCTCCATTTTTCAAAGTGGCTCTCCAAGGAATATTGTTGCTGACCACAGATACATAGAAGAGCTACAGCAGGAGACATCATTCCTCTTTGGGTAGCTGAGCGAAAATGGTGATCACTGTACAGTGAAACATGTGTATTGTGTTCTTCTGGGATCAGTATAAGCAATATTTAAAAATACTATGGTGAGGAAGCACAAGTGGTACATGGCAACATGCAAACGTCACCCTAAGATAAGCACATATTGAAGCCTATTTTAATAACTTACTAGGCTTACCAAATTCCTTTTCTTGGTAATTTGTGTCCATAATAACATATTGCAAAATGAAATGTCAGGGCTCCACTAACATAACATTCAGTAGTATGTCATAATAGGATCTCTCTTTCCTTGCGCACACACTTTAAAGCTCTTCAATTTAATACACATCCCAAGTCCAAACAGACTTGGCTAAGCAAGGGCAGCACTGCATCCCTCAACATTTTAAGTAGAGGCACAGTGAAAGTTTTGTTTGTATCTGCCAGTGTTTTAAGTCCCTATAGGAGAGGGTAAGAGAGGTACTTTTTTGATTACAGTAAATGATTGAATTTTCTGTGCCACGTATAGAGGCAATCTCTACTGTATGAGATATTGAAGCTGGGCGTGCCCAGTTACAGAAGCAACCTACCCAGTGGCTTGTGATGGCAATATTTTTAGAGATGCCATGTAATATGTGTACAATCTGAGGGGGGTCTTTTTGTAGCGCCACAGAGGATTCTGGGGTTGCAATTTTTGGACTTTGTGTGGCTGTGCATGAACTAAAAGTTACATCGCCAACACATTCAGATTTTGTAGTGTAGTGGTTTAGGAGCACAGAATGGTATAGACTGCCGCTAGTTGCTTGCTCGGGTAGCAAAACGTGATTTGTTGGCTTGGTGTTACACAGCTAATGAAAATGGCTCCCATACTGAAACCATTGAAGGGTCTCTGAAGAGCAAGACCCACTACAGCATATGTATTGCAGGTTTCACTTTCTGATTTTGGCCTTTGGGGGTGGGTGCAAAGTGTAGACTTTGCCATAGAGCTTTGCCATAGAAATAGACCCTATCCCCTCTCCTTTTCATATAGAGGCAATAGAGACAGGGAGAAGATAGTGGTAGCAGTACAGTTTGCACATTACAGGGTAGATGTTTCCTGGGAATTTTCTGGGAACTGAAAGAAATTAATGGAAAAAAAGATGGAGTAGTTGGCAGTCTGACACTGGCCTGTGAGGAAAGGAGAACAACCATTATATGTGTCAATGGAAACTTCCTTGGAGGTATATAATCACCATCATATACATGGCATTTTACAAGGAACAGATCTGACAGGTCCCTATCCCAAGGGACTTGCATTCTGAAACAAATGCCAGGAACCAACAGAAGATGGGTGGGTGGGATGGAAGTGGGGGTAAGCAGGAAAAGAATATACAGTTACACATACACATATTTTTTGCATAGTTCTAGTAGGGTATTGGGGCTTGGTGGATGATTCAAAGATTTCCTGGAAAATGTGAGTTTTAAGGCAGCACTTGAAAGGAACAAGGGAGGTGGTTGTACAGAGGCATGTTGGCAGGTGGTTTCAGACATAAGGGATAGCAACAGAGAAGGGCAAGGACCACAGCTCAGCCAAAGATTTATCTCCCTTGCATGCAGAGGTCCTGGGTTCAACCCCTGGCATCTCCAGGTAGGACCAGGAATGTTTCCTGTCTGAAACCCTGGAGAGCCGCAGCCAGTTGGGGTAGACAGTACTGAACTAGATTAACCAGTGGTCTGACTGAGAATGTGGCAGCTTCCTACATAAAGCTGGAGCTGTTTTAAGTAAAACAGCTTTGAATAGGTGAGGCTGGTAGAGCTGGATGAGCAAAACCCACAGGAAGGAATATTCTGGGATATAAGTGAAAAAGGATAGGAGGGAGGGCAAGGCCAGATAAGCATCTTGTCTTTACCTTAAAAACCTTGAGCAGGGTCCAGGAGTGGGCAGGAAGTTACCATAGGGATTTAAGGAAGTATGTTGCATGTTCAGAGCTATGAGAAAGGCTGCTTTTCTGTTATCATTGTACCAGGTAGTTGCAGTCCATAATGTCTTGTCTCCTAAGCAGCTAGACTATGGGGAAGGGCCACAGCTCAGTGGTAGAGAGTAACTGCTTTGTATGCAGGAGATCCCAGGTTCAATTCCTGGCATCTCCAAATAGGGCTAGGAGAGACCCCTGCCTGAAACCCTGGAGGTTTGCTGCTAATTTCAGTGCTGATAGTATTGAGCTAGATGGACCAATGGTCTGACTCTGTAGAAGGTAGCTTCTGATGTGTACTACACAATCCAACAGGGGGGCCTCAAGATTTTCTTGTGCCAAGGGTGCAATTTTCAGATCATGCACCAGCTTCTTCAGTTCTGAAAGCCTGATGACTCTGGGTTGGAAAACTAGACACTTCAGGTCTAGTTTATATTTATAGTTTATTATAAATATTATAATAATTTTTATTTTTATTTATTTATTATTTGATTTATATCCCACCCTTCCTCCCAGCAGGAGAAAATTAGCTAGATGGACCAATGGTCTGACTCTGTAGAAGGTAGAGAAATTAGTGTGTTCCTGGTTAGTAAAACAGTTGGGTGCCACTGTCCATACGTCCTTGTCTGCTTGAGCCTCAGTCCAGTTTTGTGCTTATATCTAATTGTGGTGATCTGCTTTGGCAGCTTGTGTGAGAAGTACAGTAGGGCCCCGCTTATACGGCGGGTTAGGGACCAGGCCCCTGCCGTAAAGCGGAAATCACTGTAAAGCAGAACCCATAGACTATAATGGGGCCGTCGCGCGAAAATAATGCGGAAATGTCGCAAAACGTCGCAGAAGAGCAAATATCAGCTTTAAATTGGAAAACAAAAGCCGCCGCATTAGCGGAACACCAGGAAGCGAAGTGCCAGGAAGCGGGGCCTTACTGTAGTAATCTGAAAACACTTCTGTGCACCCAGTGTGTATTCAGTACAGGCTTTCAAAACAAGACTGAATGGAGTATGTCTAAATATGGGTCATATCAGTTCGCCCTTGGCAAAAAAAAGTGTCCTTTTCATTCCTTCAAAGTGTGGTTGCTTCTGGATTGGCTAAGGTCTGGCCTACATATGCAGCAGAATGAAGTGTTGCAGAAGGTCTGCATAAAATAATGGACTGTACCACTTCAAGCTGAAGGAGGGGAGGGTGGCAGTCACAGTTTTGAAAGCTATGTGGAAATCTCTGGGCAGATGGAAAATTAGCACAACAGAAAATGAGCTGGACTAGAAGGTCTTTCTCTGGTATCCTTTAAAAAAAATTATCTGCTTGCAAGATATTTTTACATGGGTGAGCACTCAAAACTGATGACCCTACCAGTTGTCTGAAGTGGTGCCATTCGTTCTCTCACCTCAGGATTCTTTTTACCTCAACCTGTTGCATGTGCGGAGCTGGGGGATCCCTGAGGTTGATCAATGCAATGGCAATAAACCCCGACTGTCATCCAGCCACAGTCTTGGCCATCTCCTTAATCTCTTTGCCAGGGAGCCCTTGCCCTGTACCATTCTCATTTTGGGACATGAAAGAGCCCAAAGATGTCATAATCTTTGTGAGGATTCTGCAAGGCAGTACTATAATAAATAATAATAATAAAATTTTATTTTTGAGTCGCCTGTCTGGCCGAATTAACGGCCACTCTAGGCGACGTACACCAACAGGATAAAATACAATATAAAACCAATACAACACACTCAATAATTAAACCAACCACCACTCTTATATTTAATCAACAACATTAAAAGCTAACCCACCCCAGCGCTTCCGTAGGCCTGCCTGAACAGCCAGGTCTTCAAGGCTCGGCGGAAATCTATCAGGGATGGGGCATGGCGAAGATCGAAAGGAATACTAATGATGTATTGCTGCCCCCTGTGTGATCAAATGAATGTATTGTGCTTTCTGTGGTGCTGATCAACAAAGCATTCGTCGAAAGACCTCCCCAGCATGATACATGGCCTGTCTTGTATTTAATTATCTTGTTAATATCGAAGTGATAATGGAATTATATATAAGAAAAGTGTATAGATCTATAAGAACCATTTTGTTTAGACTATCTAATATTCTCAGTGTGGTTCCCTTCTACTAATGGATATGGATATCCCTCACCCCCATTCCCGGTTCTTCAAAAAGGGACTGAAACATCTGTTTATAAATTACTTTTGAGCTATATGTCTGTAGGTTTCTGATTTTGTGACCAAGAAGTAATTTGCCATTAATATGTTGGTGTTTTAGAGGCAGTGTGCCACTGAATACCACTTGGTGGCGAACAGCAGTGAGAGAGGTCTGTTTTCTTCCTGCCCTGCTTGTGGGCTTCTCAGAGGCATCTGATTGGCCACTGCAGGAAGCAGAATGTTGGCCTAGGCAGACCTTTTGGGCAGGTCCACGCTATACCTTTCAAGCACATCCGATGCACATTTAAAGCACAGGACTTCCCCCCAAAGAATCATGAGATAACGTAGTTTGTTAAGGATGCTGGGAATTTGTGGCTCTGTGAGCAAAAAATCATAGTTCCCAGGATTCTTTGGGGGAATCATGTAGTTTAAATGTGTGTTGATGTGGATCCAGAACAGCTGTTCATCTATTCTTGTTAGGGATTGCAGAGTTAAAAGATCAACACTGACTGGAACTCAGAAGTTCAGATCCCTGAAAACCATATTGCCTATATCAAGAGTTTTTAAACAAAATTCTAATTTAACAAAAATGAACTAAGGTGGTCATGGAGTATCTAGTAGTTCATTTAGTTGGTTTGCTTAAGCTTCTGTCTAAGTGGGGGAGCTGGATTTATGTATTTATTATTGCATTTATATCCTATGTTTCCTCCAAGGAGCTCAAGGTAGCGTGCATGTTTCTGCCCTTCTTCATTTTATCCTCACAACAATCCTGTGTGGTAGGTTAGGCTGAGAGGCAGTGACTGCCCCAAAGTCATCCATTTAGCTTTATGGCCAAGTGGGGATTTAAACCCTGATCTCCCAACCAACCAACACTTTGGAATTCCCTCCCCTTGAATATTAGACAGGCACCATCTCTGTTAACTTTTTGGTGCCTAGTGAAGACCTTCTTCTTTCAACAAGCCTTTTAAGTAGAGACCTTATCCCAGTCTGCGACTGTGTTGGAATTGCTTTTTAAGATGTTTTTAAAGCTGTTTTTTAAAAAGATGTTTTTAAGATGTTTTGTTTTAGTACGTTTTTAAAGATGTTTTGTTTTAATATGTTTTAAAGTCTTTTGTTTTTAAGATGTTTCAGAGTGCTTTTAGTGTTTTTGTTTGCCGCTGTGGGCTCCATTTGGGAGGAAGGACAGAATATAAATTTAATAAATAAATAAATAAACACTGCCACACTGTGTCTGCCTAGCTACTAGATATGCCCATACATGTGTGAGCATTGGTTTTGAATATCACCTCCGAGTGAAGAATCTAATGTGCATAAAGCAAAACTGCATGATATTTATCCCACATAAAATCTAGGTATTGATTGTATGTTTGGGCCTATGTGCATTGGATTTTGGTGTTTGTTTATGTACTCCCTCTAAGCATGACATCCATGTGTGTATGTCTAGTGTGCTCCAGCCAGAATAGGCACTCCTGGTGGGTGTGGGGGGCAGTATCCCAATCTCTCCCCTGTCACGCATGTAGCCAATGAGATCTTTCAGACTAGTCTTCTGTGGAGATGAACTCTTAAAACATGAATAGGATGAAGACTCGTAAAGCATAAGACACAAGAATGCTAAAATGTTTCTGATATGATCAATAGATTAGGGAACTATTAAATGTAATTGATTGTCTGATGAAGAAATGTGCAGTTTTGAAAGCTTGTTGAGGATTTCAGACAGGAGGATCCCTCTTACTGTGAAAGCAATTTTGCTGAATCACTCTAGTCTAAATTTAAAATGTTAGCTTTCAGTTTGGGTGACCTAGATTGAGACACTTAGCACTGACTGTACTTAGTACATTATGCTACTTGGGATGCTTGTCCTGAAAGGCGGGATATAAATCTTTAAATAAATAAAGCAGGTTGATGGATCAACGAGAATGAAGACTTCTGAACATAGCAATGGGGCAGCCAATGAATCATGCTAACTCTTCCTGTTCTACTGATTTGACTGGAACTTACTTCTGAGTTAGGATCATAAGCTCATTAGTTAGAACAGCAAATGAACACTGTGATTCTTTGTGCAGACAGAAAAAGGATATGGTCTCTGTACCTGTGAGCACAGATATTTATTTATCCTAAAATTTCTCTCCCACCAACCAGGCCAGTCATGTGGTCTTGTGATAGCTAATAACAAATATATCAAAAACATGAAAGATGATGATGATGTTAACATAAGCAAAACCCAAAATTGTCAACAATAGTCAAGACCTGGTTTGTAGCCTTGGTTTGGAGGAATCAAGCAAATATGCCAGTTTGTTTGTAGTGTAATTTTTGCAAAAAGCCAAGATGTTACTAACTAAGTTTTAGTCTGGGGATGGATGAGAGGGCATGCAAAGAGAGACATTTACTGCAGTTAAGATCTCTTCCCCCCGCTCCGATAAGAGACATTTATTTATTTATTTATTCCAACAGTTTATATGCCACTTCACACCTTGGTCCTTAAGTGTGTGTGTTGGAAGGTTATATATAAAATTAGTTAAAGCTAAACATTAAATCAGAACATTTACTTCCTGCTGAAATGAAAAGGTCTTCACTAGGCACCAGAGGTTCAACAGGTATTCTTGCCTGCTCTGGGTATCAAAGAGCCAACCTGATAATTCCCAACTCAAAACTACCAGCCATTTATCTAGTTTAACCCCTGGTCACAGTCACGTGCATTACCTGATAGCAAGCCCGGTTCTATGTTAGTGAGACTGACTTCTCTGTGGTGGGGTAATCCAGAGGTCTGCATAGGTGTGTGTAGACATTTTCCATTATTTACACACATTTCTTCTCATAGATGGGATCAGTAGGTAAAGCACATTGTGTGTGAGATCAGAATATTCAGGTCTAATTCTGGATGCAAACTAGTAACAACATTTTGTCATATCAGTAATAATTATAACAAGGATATGAGCCAGACCACTATTATTGTCATTTCATAGTTAATACTGAAGGTTAACGGCCTAAACTAATGGCCTAAACTGGTCCTGTAGGTTCATCACTGAGCTAGAACAGGGATTCAGGTTTCTGTCTTCAGTACTCGAGTGCTCCAATCATTGGCTGCTGTTCATAGAGTTACAATTCTAAGAGTGGTTTAACAATCAATCCTCCTTCGCTTTCAACTCTGGGAACTACAAACAAGGGGAATAGGGGTCTCCTAACAAGTCTTGGCATCCTTAACAAACTACAGTTCTGGGTTTCTTTGGGAGAAGCCATAAGTGGTAAGAGAGTGCGATGTGACCTGAACGGCATATAGTATGAGTTGGAATAGAACACAAGAGGCTAGACTCATAGTATACAACTGAAATGGCTTGATATTCCAGTCATGTAACTAGTATTTATAACTTCTGCTGTGTGTCTGTAAATGGCAAGTGTGCATGCAGGGCTGGTGCCAGGCATGCTAGGGCCCTTGGGCACCAGCCTGACCTGGGCCCTGGCACCCACCTGCATGCCCCACCTACCTTTCCCTTGAAGTGAATGCTGCACATGCTGTGCGTGCATGCCGGCCATCAACCAAGATGGCAGCTGAGGCTTCCATAAGGGGCTGATGCCTCTGCTGCCATCTTGGTTGATGGCATGCATGCATGCTGTGTGCGCGCATACCTGCTATCAACCAAGATGGCAGCAGGGGCATCAGCCCCTTAGGGAAACTTTGGCCGCCATCTTGGTTGATGGCAGGCATGCGCCCACAGCACAGCCAGCATTTACTTCAAGGGAAAGGTAGGTGAGGCATGCAGGTGGACATCGTGGGCCTGCACGGTAGTAGAGGGGGTTCCTGGGAGCTCCCTCTCTGCAATCCGTGGCAGGGTCGGGAGCCAACACTGCCACGCATCGTGGAAGGGAGCTCTACCCATCCACCCGAAGACAGGGCCATTCAGGGGCCCCTTGGGCAGGGCCTGACCTGGCCGCCCTCTGGTGCCAGCCCTGTGTGCATGTAATCTTCCCTCCACATATAGGCAACATGTCTCCTTAGGCTTTGGTATTAAAATCTGAATTTATATTGAACACTTAGAAGTTATGGGAATGAATGATGATGCAAATTGTTTTGTCTTACTTTTTCAAAGATGAATGTGTGAACTTCCTAAATATATTGTCTTAGTTTCATACAGTGTTTTTTTTTATACAAATGAAAGGCTGGTACTGACATCTTGATAAAAGCGCTGTGGGTGATAGCATGTTGCTATAAGCAGCACAAAAAGTGGTGACAGTACTCTGCACTGGTGAGGGCCATTACACAAAAAAGCACTGATTTTTTGTTGTTGTCTGAAAACTGCAATGCACTAGATAAAGATTGTTAGGGTTTTCACACATAAAAATAGCAAAAATAATGTTTTCTTAAAAGTGGTTCTGGATTTTCTTGACCAAAGCCCATTCTTAAGATATACCTTGAAGTCAAAATAAATAGGTTTGCACCATTGCCTTTCTTACAAGAATACATGAGGACAATTTTGGGAACTGCCTTGTAGTGAGTCCGGCCATTGGCCTATGTAGTTCAGTACTGCCTACTCTGACTCAGCAGATCGGCAGGGTTTCAGGCAGGAGTATTTCCTATCCCTACCTGGAGACACCAGGGGTTGAACCTGGGATTTTCTGCATGAAAGGCAGATGCTCTACCACTGAGCTATAGTCCTCCCACGTTGTTAGTATTTTAGGAGAGCCTATGTGGTGTAGCAGTTAAGAGTGTCAGAATGGGCACTGGGAGACCAGAGTTCAAACCCCCACTCAGCCATGAAGCTCACTGGGTGACCTTGGGCCAGTCACTGTGTCACAGGCTAACCTACCTCACAGGGTTGTTGTGAGGATAAAATTGGGAGGGGGAGAGCCAAGTTTGGATACCGCCTTGACCTCCTTGGACGAAAGGTGGGATATAAATGTAATAATAATAAATTAAATAAATAGGACTTGTTTTCTGATATCCTACCCAGCCTTTCCCAACCAGTGTGCCTCCAGATGTTGTTGGACCACAACTCCCATCAGCCTCAGCCAGCATTGCCAATGGTCGGGAAAGATGGGAATTGTGGTCCAACAACATCTGGAGGCACATTGGTTGGGAAAGGCTGTCTAATCCAAGACAGTAATTAGATTGATGAAGTTGGGATGTACACTTCCATGCATTATGCTTAGGGTTGGAGCGCAAGAGAATCCTGAACTGATTTAGATGACAGTGATGTGAAAGCTGGATCCTATGCTGGTCTAGTTATGTCTGCAGGAAGGTGAATAATATGGTTCCTTCCTACACTGAAGTTGTGTAGCCTCTACAGAGAGTGGGTGATGCTGGCATAGAAAGAAACCATGACATTCATCCAACCCTTATTTTAAAATTTATTTTTAAAATAGTGCAGAATCCAGATGTGCTGAAGCTACACCCCTCTGGAAATATGAAGAGGGCTCAAAATATTTAATCTTCTGGACATTGCATGGGCCATCACACAAGCAGCCAGCACAACTTTTTTTTCTTTTCTGTATCTGAACATTGCATGTGATGTGTGGGTGGTGAACATTGCATGGGTGGTGTGGGGGAAAGAAGACACATGTTCTGTAATGCATACTTTATTTTTTCTTTGTGCTAGATTAATTTTCTGAGACTTCCTTAATTCTTGTGGACACAAACAGTGTACTCCCATAACATGAGCCCCCCATCCAATAGTAGAACCCAAGGCTGATTGAGAACACACAAACACACATCAGAATCCTTTCTGATGTGTCAGTGTAGACGCAGTCAGTCAGCATTGTCTTTAATTAGACCAGACTAATGTATGTGAGAAGTATCTAATGAAAAGGCAGCTTATCACTAATCACTGTGAATGCACAGTAGCAGCTAATAACATTTCAAAGTCTTCTGAAATACCGAGCTAAGCTTGTTTGATCTTAAGTGGGCAGTCATTTATCTCTTATTAATTATTGGTAATTCTCAAGGCCTCTCAACTTTGGGCATGGCAAGTCATTTATTGCCTCAGGTAAATGTCTGAATAGATTCACACACTGCTGTGTAAAGAAGACACAACTCAGTTATTCCATATGTGTTTAATATTAAAAGTTAAGTTACTATTGGAAGTATTCAAGTGGGAGTCTATTGTTGCTGAGAAGTATAGGAAATGTAGTTCCAACTGCTACCCATTTCATTGGACTGACTGATAGGGGGTTTAGTCACACTGAGATGAGCAGCATCTGAGCAGGGAATGGGTGGTTTGCTTGATTTGGAAGGGTCTTGGAAAAGATATTAATTTTTCAGTTCTTCTCTCATAATATTAGAATTCTGTGTCACTCAATTAAACATTGGCAGTAGGTTCAAGACAGACAAAAAAGGATTTCTTCATACAATACATAATTGACTTATAGAATTAACTGCGAGAACAAGTTTTGATGACCACTGTCTTAGATTGCTTTAAAAAGGGGTTATACGGAATAATGAAGGACAAGTATTAGATAACTATCTATCAGCTATTATGGTTTTAAATAGGTTAGAGTTTTTTATTATTAGAGCCTGGGAGGCTAGGGTTCAACTCCCCTCTTAGCCCTGAAGCAGCGTCTCCAAGGTCCTAATCCTACACTTTAACCACTATATCATCCTTGCTCTCTCACCAGGCTGTCTGTCTTGTCAGGTAACAAAACAGGACCTGAAACCACAGTTTGATTCTGGTTTGTTTTAACTAACTTTGGTTAAAGCAAATCATAGTTCCTTGAGTTTGTTTAATTTCCAAACATCATGGTTTAGATCAGGAGTGGCTAATCTGTGACCCTTCAGATGCTATTGGAATGGCTTCCATCACCCTTGACCCCATTGTTCATGCTGACTGGGGATGATGTGAGTTGGAATCCAACAACATCTGGAGGGGTGCAAGTTTCCCATCCTGGTTTAGCTGATGTCTGAACCAAAGTGTATATCGCTGAATACCAGCTGATGCTAGGGACAAAACAAAATAAAACAGCAGAGGGGCCTTGAGTTCTTGCTTTGGTTATAAGCTTTCTAGAAGCATCTGTTCAGTCACTGTTGGAAACTAAATGGCAGATGAGATTTCAGTCTTTTTTTTTCTTTCTGAAACTTCGATCCTGCCCTTGGAGCCAGTGCTCCATATTATGCTTTTACCGAATCATATGAGACAGAGTTCCAGTGCCCCCTTGCTCCCCATTACTGCAATGCAAGTGGTTGTGTGCTGCCCTTACACTTAGTTCCATTTGTTCATGTTTGGCTTTAGTCAGCTACACTTGTGGGAAAACTCAAAACAGCTTTTCTTGAGTTAGGCTGGTAATTCCTGCTTTAGCTTCACAGGTTTTTGTGGGTTGGGGCTTCCTGGCTATCAGCTTGTTTTAACTGCTCTCTAATGGTTTTTCTTTCGCTGTGGTGCGACTGTCGGTTAATGTGTACTTTCTAAACGTTTGTAAGACGATAGAAGCCCTTTTCTGCTTAGTATCCTGTAAAGCATGTGTAGCGCATAATATGCCCCTCTTTTATAAATACATTTAGCCTGTCTACACAGCTATCCTTTCCCACAAATATGTAAGGAGACATACTTTTGGTTAATAATGTGAGGGGAGAGAAATGATGGCAGTGAAACTCCAGTAACACTGCTCTTTCTGAAAAGATCTGCTGTATATCTTTTCCTCCCATTAATCTACCATCCTTGAGCAGCAATTGTTTAATGCTGTAATCTGAAAAGAAAGTTAAAAAAAAAAAGTAGAGAGAGAGCAATGGATTGAATGTTTAGGCTGAATAAGGAATGCACTTGATAGAAATAGCGGGCACTGCTGAAGAGGCTGGCAGTTGCCATCTGGTCTGTGTTTACTAATAAAACATCAGTTTTCCTGGCTGCTAAATATGTTCAGTGGTCTTTTCACTGCAGGATTGAGTAAGTGAACAAACATGACAGTTTAGATTGTAAGCTCCTCTAAGGCAGGGGTCTGTCCTCTCCCCCTTTTTTTCTTTGCAAAGCACTGTGCACTTTTTGTAATTATAACATCAAAGGTTTGTGCATGCCTTTAGTTGCAGTTGACCTGCACTTCCTGTTTCCTGTACTTCTGTGTCTTGCCAGAAATTGATCTTGCAAATCTCCATTGTTGGGGATCTCTAAACTGGCCTTATAACAGGAGCTTGCTAACTTCCCCACTTGAGGAGTTAATCCAAAATCAGTTTTGGACAAAGCATGTGGGTGGGACGTATAAGTTAATTGTGTTATTGTATGTGGATCCTGCTTGCAGGCTTCCCAAAAGCATCTGGCTGGCCACTGTGAGAACAGAATGATGGGCCTTTGGTCTGATCCAGTTAAAGTTCTTATGGTAGGAATGGATAATAGCATACCACTCCCACTCTTTTTTTTAATTAAATGCAAAAAAATTCTTGGTCACATGCTACACTTTGTCAGGAAGATAATTACACTTACATCTAGCAAAATTAGGATTTATATCTAGCAAGAAAAACAAAACAACCCCACACACCCCTGAATTCTAGTATTCATGTTGCTGACATTCCAGTTTATGGTACAATGAATGGTTCAAACACCTTTCTAGTCTGGTAGATTGTTCACAGTTGTAGGCAGTTGAGTTTTGCCTTTGTTTATGGTGAATGCTTAGATACCAACTGGTATTTATTCAAAGGATTTCGTATTGGGACATGTAACTGCTGAGGGGCTAAAACTATGTTTTAAAGAGAAGGCTGGCAGAATGCCTTTATGTAGAACTGTGAACTGAGTGAGCTTCTATTTACCTGCTTGAGCTTCATTCATTCAGTTCCTTGGTAGCAGTGGTGATGTGAATGGGCAAAGATATATGAAGCGACAATGTTTGAGATTATTTTTTTGAATCTTTAGGTGGAGATCTGTGCAGGAAACTGGTAGAGAGACACTGTATCTTGGTAATTTAGGTGCTTGTTGGGAATATTCAAAATCTTAAAGACATGCTCGATTCTGCAGTTGCTCAGAATTCTTTCAGGTTCTGCTCTCAGACTTATCCAGGCCTGGACAGTGGTTTTTCCCCTGTTCCTTTAAGCATGTCTGCAAAAATGAGGCCACGACGTCCTGTATACCACTTCAGATTGCAGGAGTGTGTGTGTATGGGGAGACTTATAATTTTGAATATTGCTTTACATGGATAAAACTTTACTGCATGTAATAAACTAGGGCATCAGGTGGAGAACTCCCTGGCGTGCTCATTTTCTATATTATTTTCATGTAGAAGAGGGAAGGAGAAGAGGGTTAAAAAAACCCACTAACACACCTGCAGTCTGAAATGATAAAGTCCTCAAACTCAGTTACTGTCTCATTTTCAGGGCAGCTCTTTTCTGCTGCAGTTCTGAACATCTTAGAATTCTCACCTGACCACAGCAGTCTCACCTCTCCTAACATGGACAGTTTGTTCGTTTGCTGTAGCATAGCCTATGTTTAGAAATGCAGAATTTTAAATGTGCAGGCCCTTTAGAATGAAGCAGTGCATGGAAAATAATGGTTGTTGCCTAAGGCATGATTTTGTTCCCTTTGCCTATGCTGGAGAACCTGGATGAGTCCTGCCACAGAGAGTGGGGTGGCTTTCACATACGCTCCAGCATTACACAGATGGAAATAGAGATATGAGGGTAGAATTATCTATACCAGGGGGTCCCAAAGTGTGGTCTGTGAAACTTTATTCAGGTGGTCCACAGCAGGTCTGTGAAGAGCAGCAGGCACAGCTGCTGTGAAAGCAGGCACAGTGGCCACTCCATTGTTGTTCGAACACAGCGGTCCACCTGGAAGGTAAGTGGGACAGACTTGAAGTGGTGGGGGAAAGAGGCACTTGAAAGGAGTGGAGAGGATTAGCAGTGAAGTTAATGGAAGATTAGAATAAAATAGTTTAATCTTGCTTCAACAAAAATCATACAGCACCTAGCACAGTATATTGCAATTGCTACCACAGGCAGAAAAATCATGAAGTCGTCCACCAAGATTCCCAGCAATTTTCAAGTGGTCCATGGGGGAGAATGTTTGGGAACCACTAGTGTACATGTACAGCAGAACAAGGCAGGGGAGTCCTGGGGTGACAGAATAGACTGTACCACTTCAAATGGCAGGTGACTGATTGTGTGTTTTAAAAATGTTTTTATTGTTTCAACTACAAAAAATAGAACAATAACAAAATATGACACAATGATACAAATAAATAGCAAGAGGTATCAGTAGCATCCCATATCCAATAACTCATAGCCCTCTTATCCTAACAGGTTTTTCAACAATGTGCCATGGGTGTCCAGAGCAGCTGGTATATTCAAACGATTCTGAAATAGATTGCATTTTTCAGTGCACCCCAAAATTAGGAAAAGTCCTTTGCAAGTAGAAAACTTGCAGTGAGAGGGCAGGCCTAGAGTCTTTCTTCCTGATGAGCTAGTTTTCATTTTCATGGAAGTTTTTATGTGATGGAGCATTGAGAAATGGCATCTCTTACCTATGCTCTGAAGTGGTACTGTCTACTTTACCACCACATTATGTAGACTAGAAGGTATAGACCAGGTGTTGGTGTAAGATGGTTGCCACTCAAATAGGCCTTGGTAGGACTCAAGGCTGATGCCTGCCCTTACCCACTCCCTCCTCTCTCCTCTCTCCCCTTTTTTAAATAATCTGGCCCAGCACTCCTAAGTACAGCTAGGCAGTTGGGTCTAACTGCTGTTGTTGTTTTAAATTTTTTTTTTTGCAGATAATGTAATTAACAAGGAAAAAACAGCATCAGGTCTACAAGGATAGAAATATCCACCCTCCCTCTTTTATTACAGAATTCTTGTCAATCACACCATCACAGGCAAGGCATACATTGGCATCAAATAACAATAAAAAAGTTCAAAATATCCATAGTTCTTTAAAAGGCTCTGGGAGTCTTAACTGCTATTTAACTTCTCACAATGCCCCAGAGCAACATGAGTTGTAGGCATTGTGGGAAATTAAAATGGCAGCTGGAAGGAACAACCTAGGCCACATTCACACCACACATTTATTCCACTATTATTGCACTTTAAACAGTCATGGCTTTCCCCAGAGAATTCTGGGAAGTGTCATTTGTGAAGGGTGCTGAGAGTTGTTGAAATGGAAATGGACTGCCTTCAAATCGATCCCGACTTACAGCGAACCTACAAGTTAGGAGACCCTTATTCCCTCACAGAGCTGCAATTCCCAGACTTCCTGGGGAAGAGGGATTGATTGTTAAACCACTCAGAATTGTAGCTCTGTGAGGGGAATGAAGGTCTCCTAACAAATCTCAGCTCCTATACAAACTACAGTTCCCAGGATTCTTTAGGGGAAGCCAGGGCTGTTTAAAGTGGAATAATAGTGGAATAAATGTATAGTGTGAATGTGGCCCTAGTGCTCCCAGGAGGGGTGCTGTTGTCCACTGCCACCAGGTAAATACCCCAGGGCCCCACCTGAGGAAGAAGGCCCCACCGAGATTACTCTGCCTAGAGTCCTGAAACTTGAACTGACCGTGCACTCAAAGAGAGGACATTCTTTTTGGCAGCCCCAAAGCTGAGGAATTCCCTCCCCACAGAGTTGTGTCTGGCACCTTCATTATGTAGTTTTTGTCATATGCTGAAGACACACCTCTTTTCTTTGGCCTTAAACACCCAGTTATATGTATTAACATCCACCCAGTTCTCTTGATTGTAATCTGTTTAACGTTTTGTGTTTTTTTTAAAAAAAATACTGCATTTTAAAATTGTTGTAATCTGCCCTGTGACCTGGTGGGGGAGGGTGAGTAAGAAATCAATAAATTGTTAGTTATGGGGAAAGCTAATGCATGTGTGTTCACATTAACAAACCTTTTCAAAGGCATCCCTAAATATCTCCCGAAAAAGTCAAAACAGGGAAAGTGACTTATCTGGTACAGGTACCGGAAAGTTAACACAGCCCTTCAGCCTTCAGCTTTGGCTTCTTAACAATAGCTATTTCTCAAAGGCTAGGTCTTTTGCAGACCAGAGTTAAATTTCGGAGTTGTTCAGTTGTGTGAAGAGACGCTGTCTGTCTCTCTCCACCCCTTTTTTATTCTATTTTGTTGGTCTATGGAAGGGCTGGTTGAAGCTGTGCCCTTGACAGAATCCTTTTTGTACATCTTTCTTTTCCAACCAATTTAGTAATAAAAAAAGGGTGTGTGCCTATTCAGTGCAGATAACTGTGCTCTCATATAAAAGCCTACAAGAGAGTAAGTAATTGGCTGCAGTTGGCTGGTACAGTAGAAGAAAGCTGTTTGATCAGTGAGTGCTTCTGTACACACATTGAAGAGGAAGTTATGGGATGATATGGGGACATGTTGGAGTTAATCCTTGTGGTTCTTCCCCCCCCCCCATCTTATTTACACTGCTTAGCAAGCCTTTTGAAACTTTGCAGAGGCTTGGGAGGGGAGGGAAGGGAAACATCGTGTTGGTATGTATGTTTCAGAGACGTAGCAAAGAACTGTTGCTTGGTTAGGGCTTAAGACAAACCAAAGGACTTGCCGTACATCCATCTGGTGCCCTTTTGTTCTCTGCTTGAATTTAAATCCATCTCCTGAATTCACATAAACTTTGCATGGGTTTTTTTTGTGTGGCTTTGCAATTGACCAACATGAAAAAAGAGATACAGAGAGAAGGGGGGGGGGAATTTCCCTATTTTTGGAGAATTCCTTTCTCCCAAGCATATGAGGCTGTGAGTCATTTCTCCTGTAACTAATTTGTGGAAGCTATCTACATCTTCACTAGAAGTCTGAAGAAACACAGGTCTCTCTCTCTTCTATCCTTTTTCTATTTCATTTAGTGGCTAAGACTATTGCTTTTTGTGATCTGCTTACAGATGAGTGCTGTTGGTATTCACATGAACCCTGGTGAAGCTTTAATATGTATTCCTCTGCAGGTGAATTTACGTGTCTTATCGCAGGAAACACTCCAGAAAACAGTTTTGCCTTCTTTTTCTCTTGTCCTGTTGTCATAATGTGCTAGTTTTCTGTGAATGCTGTCTATATTATAATGAATTCTTACATTATAATGTATGTTTTTAAACAGGCTGCAAACCACTTGGAGACCTTTCTGTGTAACAAGTGATTAATGTTTAATTAATAATACTATTTTATCCTCCTTTGTCTTTCAAAGAGAACCCTTGCAGTGCATGTTTAGTCAGAAATACATCCCATTGAATACAAGGGGAAAGGGTTATAGCTCAGTTTGAGAGTTCTTGCTTTGCCTGCAAAAGGTCCCAGGTTCAGTCACCCATACATCTCCAGGCAGGGCAAAGAAACAGCCTGGTCTGAAATACTGCTGCAAGTTGGTATAGACAATATTAAGCTAGATGGCACAACTTGTTATAATGCAGTTACCTACAATCCAATGAGACTTACTGTTACTAACTGTTCAGGATTGCAGTCTTAATGCATAAAAAATGCGCTAGCTATAAATTTCCTATGAAGTATCATTTTGAATTTAAAGAGTTAGGCTGGAGTTCTAACCACACTTACCTGGAAGTAAACCCTGTTGAATTCAGTGCAACTTACTTCTGTGTAGACATAGTTTGGATTGCAGATCAAGGCTGCAATCCTATACACACTTACCTGTGTACAGTTAACTCTGAGTAGATGTGCACATGACTCCACTGTTAGAGGGTATGTGCAAGCTTTTGGAACAAAATTATATTACAATCACCAAAACGTGCTTCCAGTAATATAGTTTTAAGGTTGGAGTATTGCTCTTTAAAAGCATTACTTTTCAAGAGCAATGTGGTATTTGTTTGAGGAATCAAATACTGTAGTTGCATAACTCCAAATTTTGCTGCCATAAGCTTGGTCTTCACTAAGTCATTTCTGCTTTTCCTATAGGCATATTGGATAAAACCTTTGTCCATCACCTTGTTAAGACTGATTCTGATGGAATGCTCCTCCCACAAAGAGAAATATCAGTGGAGGGATAACTGTTTTGAAAAGTTAGACTTATGTAATATGTTTCCAATGTGTTTTTTCAATGAAGAGAAATATTAGGTCAGGATCACTGCAAAATCAGAAGACCTTAAAGAATTCCAGAGGGCTAACTCTGTTGTTTGTTTTCCTGCAAAAATGACAAAGAGTCTTGTAGTATCTTAAAGACTAGCAAATGTATTATGGCATAAGCTTTAGTGGACTAGATTCCACTTCATCAGATGCAAGACCTAAAGAATGACCCAAATGGTTGAGATGAAGCTCTGCACCTATAGTTGATTGATTCAAATTGTAACTTTGAAAATTATTTCAGTGGTAATGAAATACAGCTTTCTTGCTGGGTGTGTAGCAGAAGTATTCATTTTCACTTTGCAGTGGGAGGAAACGCCAGTTGACAAACACCAGCATATAGTATACAGGTCAAAGCAATATTTTAAAAATGTATTTATTATTAAACTTTAAATACATCTTTCTGATGTTTAATTATACCAGGATGCAATTCTTTTGCTTTTGAAAATAGAAGGCTTAACATTTGCTGGAACTGCAGTATGCTTGCATAATTCTAGTAATGAGAAAAGACAATGGCGGACATTGACCTGGTTTGCATATCATACTAAGCTGGACCTTGGCTTAGCATGAGTGTGCAAATGTGTAGGTTCCCAGGGAGGATATTGTGCCTGCTTCACTCCTCCCTGGTTGTTTTGCTTCTCTGCCGCCATGGCTTGTCTTAGTGTGTCATCCAAACATAGACTCATGGCTTAGCCCTCTCCAGACTAACCACAAGCTGTAACCAAGGTTTGTCATATGGCTTGCAGTTCATGGTTAGTTAGTTGAGGCAGACTGTGATTAGGATATATACGTTGCAAAGATATTTCCATAAATGCACACCTAGCATTCAGGATAACATTTGCATTCTGTGTGAGGCAAACTGTCTTTCATTGCTTTAATAACAGGTATATGAAATGAATTTCCTAATGCTGATACTAAGGCTGTCTTCAACACGTTTGTAAAGATCACAGGAAAGAGTTGTATGAAATGAGTTATCTGAGACTTGCTGATACTAGGGCTTCCTTCAACGCTACCTTTTGCTGCAGAGCACGCCATCCTCGTTGCATCAGTATGTCACTATACAAACGAGTCAGCAATTGCAAATTGGAAAATGCTCAATAAGGACTGGCAGTTTGCCAATGTATTGTTTAACGGTGGCAGCTGCTGAATAGTTTAAGGGTAGACTTGAGTGTTTGTGTTCTAAAAATTCCATGTTCTCAGTTGTCTGTGGACAGCCTACAGCTTAAGCAGAGGATGCTGGGAGGTAGAAACTTGATCGTTGGTTTCTGCTAGATTTTTGTTGTAGCTACACAGCAGCACTTTTTTTTTAAAAAAACCCCAACATCTCAACATAAATACTGTGAAATATATATAAAACTGCTGCTTTTTAAAAATGTGTCATCTTCATATAAGGGACAGGCAGTGAATGCTATAACTGTAATCTGGACATAGGTACAGATATGGGAAGGGAAGCCTGAAGGCAGACATGTTGCAAAATGAGATGGCCAAAGAAATTGTCAAGAGAGAAGAGTTGCCTAACTACCATGGGAAATGTGGAAATACTGGATAATATTTTGTGTATATGGTAGGGGGGAATGAATTAGAGAAGTGATTTTATACTTTACACTTATTATTTTAAAAATCATATGTAGACTTTAAATGTGTTATCCACATAATGAGATACATTAGTAGCCTTTACCAAACTGCTGCCCTCCAATTGATTTGGACTGCAACTGCCATCAGTCCCAGCTAGCATAGCCATGCTGGCTGGGGTTGATGGGAGTTATAGCCCAAAATATCTGGAGGGCACCAGGTTGGTGAAGGATGTGCTGTGTAGACCTTGTACACCCTTGAAGGAGTTGAGGACACAGTGCTGGCTGCTGAGCTCAGGAATGGCACATAACTGTATTTTTTTCTTTAAGCATTCAGATGTTCAAAACTCTATGACCTTTGCTCTGCTTAACTCTTAAAATAATAAATGTAATGGAATTTATGTTTGCTGTTGAATATGCAGATACTCAACTCAAATGTTGGTGTGAGTACTGTGTTAATTACATATCTGAAAAGGTATAAAAGTAATTGTTCAGCTTTGAGAGTTTCCTTGTGGGTACCAGATGTCCCTTACTGTAAAGGATGTTGCTGATTTTAAAGGAGTGTTACCAGCGCTAGACCATTACAGCTGCGCAGGACATAACATATGCCCATTATTTAAGAAGTGTGTGTCCAGAGAACTTCTGTTTTCCATGCAGAGGTTCCAGGTTAAGTCTCTGGTGTCTCCATGTGGGGCTGTCTGAAACCGTACCAGTCAGTGTAGGCAACACTGAGCTACATGGTCCAATGGTCTGACACAGTAGAAGGCAGCTACGTATGTTTCTAAAAAATGATCAAGAGGATCTGAGCAACTCCTCTAAGCAAAAAGGTGAAAGTGTTAATCTTTGCAGCTCTGATCTTTAATAATGAGAAGGTGGCGCTTCTGCAAGAGAGTAGATGGCCAAATCAAAGCCATGCATTCACTGAAAGCAATCTGCCACATCATTTGAACTGATTGTCAGTGTTGGGGCCAGCAGCACTTTTTGCTTCCTTTCAGTCTTTCCAAAGCAACATTACAGAATAGCTTGTGAAGACTTGCCTTGCAGCAGTTTTCTTTCTTTCTGTTTGTAGATCTTACTGTTTCAGACAGGAACCTGTTGTTGTTATGTGCCTTCAAATCGATTTCGACTTACGGTGATCCTATGAATCAGCGACCTCCAATAGCAAATAGCAGTAGCAAATGGCTAGGAAAAAAATGCATATACAAATAAATATTCCTGATACAGTAGATGGTAACTGATTGCTCAAGGAATATGTAGTTTCCATAGATGTTCATCTTCACAAATGGTACGTAGAAATCAATTATTGCTGTATTAGACTAAAGGGCGGCAGTTCTGGAAATTATGTTGGGAATTAAGTTCCCTGATTTACAGCACAGTCCTATACGTTTGCTCAGAAGTATGCCCCATTACGTTCAAGGGACTTACTCTCAGATAAGTGTTCAAGTAATTCAGCTTTACATAGTTGGGAACCCTTGGAAGCCCTCTGAGTTCCATTCAGCACTCCCTTGTGCCTGAGTTCTGTTAGCACACTTTCCTTTTCATTGCCTTTCTGCATGTTTTGTTCCAGTTGTTCAAATAAACCCACAAAAAAGCTCACAAATATATATTTATTATCCCACTTTTACATTATTCATTTCAACTATGTACACGCTAAATCATTGGTCTCAGGGTCTAGTCTTCAGACACATCACACTACCACTTTGTTGAGGCTAAGCAGGTCTGGGTGTAGTAAGTGCCTGGATGAGTGATTGTTTGGGAACCACATACATGCCACCTTAGGTTGCATGATGGAAGATAGGTGGGCTATAAATGTAAAGGGAAAAAAATCATACCGCACTTTGGTCTCATTTCTGAGATACCCAAGGAGGCCAATATCACAAAAATATTAAAACAATCCTACAATAGTAAAACAACAAAACCCAAATGGCACAACAGAGAGAACAATTAATGTAGAAAAGGCAAAGGGATAACCGTTCATAGGATAGCCAGGTGAAAGGCTTGCTGGAAGAGATAGGGGAAAGGGCCATGGCTGAGTAATAGTGTATCTGTCTTGCATGCAGAAAGGTCCCAAGTTCAATCACCGGCATCTCCAGGTAGTGCTGAGGGGGAACCCTGCCTGAAATCCTCAAGAGGCACTGCCAGTCAGTGTAGACAATACGGAGCATGATAGACCGATGGTCTGACTCAGAATAGGGGAGCTTCCTGTGTTCCTATATGATAAGTTTTCTCTTGGTATTTAAGGGTGCAATCCAATACTGGTATGTTACACTGTGTGAGAGTTTGGCAGAAGTCCTGCTATGCTGGCCATGCAAATTTGCCAGTGGAACTCCCCAATACACTGGTGGAATGTCTGGAACAGAGCCATGGATGGGACATGGTTGGCATAGGGGGAGACCGCATTTATGCTGGATTCTATGCTGCTTCAATCCATGATCATAAACCCCTGTCAGCATCACAACTTTACACTCGTCCCTCACCTGGCACAGGTAATTTTCAGTTGCTTATTTATTACATTTATATCATGTCTTCCCACCAAAGAGATCAAGGCCACATTCCCACCAGACATTTATTCTACTTTAAAAAGTCATGACTTCCCCAAAGAACCCTGGGAAGTGTAGTTTGTGAAGAGTTGTTAGAAGATTCCCTTTCCCCTCACAGAGCTCCAGTTCCCAGAGTGGTTTAATCAACACTCAATCGCTCTCCCAGGCAGCTCTTTAAAGTAGAATAAAAGTGGAATAAATGTATTGTGTGAATGTGATCCAAGGCAGATACATAGTTCTCTCCCACCATTTTATCATTACAACAACCATGTGAGATGACTGGTCTAAGTTCAGTGGTTCTTATTTGCCTTTTTTTTTTTGCCATGTTGGGTCTCCTTTGCAGTAATAGTACTCTATTGAACTATGAAGTACTCTGTTGAACTATGAAGCTTTAAAATCAGTATACAGGATCAGAAATTGTCCCCTATGGCTGTCTCATATTCAACATTGCTGATGTCATAAATGTATACGATACAATAGTTGCAAATAATGCCAAAAGCTTCTTAATAGCTAGTAAAAAGGACTCTGCTAATCAAATGTTGGGATCAAATAGACCCCAATTTAATCATTGTTGTGAAAGAAAAGAAAAAGAAAAGCCTTTGACAGGTACTCTAATTCATTTTTTTAAAAAGAATGCTTAAAATTGTACTAAAAATTATTGCTTATACTATTTTTATTTCATTTCATCATTTATTTCATTTGTATCCTGCCTTTCCTCCCAAAAAAGCCTGATTATGTTGAAGCCTACATCTGGGTAGCTGCTCACATACAGGCTTCATTCAGGCATCCACACCAATGCATAGACATCTCGGTATTGGGGCCAGTAGTATGTCTGACATGAGAATTGGGGTCAGCAGTACAGCCCCTCTCCCTAATCACTGTGTGAGCACCTCATCACACACAAAACCCGTGAAGAGACCTTCAGAGACCATAACATCTCAAGGCCAAACTAGGCGGGGTGCAGGATATACATAATTAGGATCTCTTATGGTTGAAAACAACAACACAAAAAACAACACAAAAAACTAATTAGTATTCCTAGGCTGCTGGTAGCTAGAGGGGAAAAGGGCAGGTTTAGTGTCTACTTGTCTTTCCTCCCTCAGAGGTAATGGCAATATTGGGGAAGGTGATTTAGACTGGGGAAGAATTGCGAAGGGGAGGAAAGGGTTGAAACCCGCCACAAATTGCTGTTTTCCCAGTCTGCAAAGCTGCCTTGTGATTTCTGGCATTATCTCTAGTCTGGCCCTTCAACTCAAATCTCATGGAGACAAAAACTTAACATTCCCATAACTATATTTTTTTTAAATTCATTTCTTCAGAGGCACAAAGTAGCTATCAGGTTGCAAAATTTTCACTCTGTGTGGGTGGGTGGAGAGAGGGGCCATTTAGGACTCCCACCCAATAAGATGAGCCCTGCTGGACCAGACCAAAGGCCCATTTAGTTCAGTATCCTCTTCTCACTCTCCTCACTTGTGTTTCCCGGCAACTGGTGTGCAGAGGTGTACCTGTCTCTGACAGCGGAGGTAGAACATAGCTATCATGGCTGGTAGTCATTGGACAATCAGAAAGTGAATGTTCCTCATTCATTTTTCATGCCACTTTAATGAACTCAAATTAAATAAAAACACATTGGGGGGCCATGGAAGGGTTTGAAATAGTGTGGAATGATCCACCTGAAAATAACATTTCAATACATTGTAAGTTTTGAAGCACACAGGAGCTCTTTTGACATAACTTGATGCTTTTAAAAATGTGTATTTATAGAGCTCACTGAGGTTATTATTAATATTATTATTTGTTTATATAGTGCCATCAGATGCACATGGCAGTGTACATAAGATAAACAATAAAAACAAGTCTCTGCCCCAAAAGGTGTACAATCTAAATAAAATAAAAGGAGGGCAACCAAGGAAGGGAGGAGAAACAGAGGATAAGCAAGGACTTCAAATACCCATACTCTAGGAATCCAAATTATAGAAAACACAGTAAAGTAACTTAAGCTGAAATCCCAAAAGCTTTGGAATAAAAGAAGGATTTTAAATGAGACTTAAAAACTGAAATTGAGGGATCAGTCTGCAAGTGCTCCAGGAGGCAATTCCAGGAATACGGAGTAGCAAGAGAAAATGGATGAAATCAAGCTAAAGAGCTGTGATGGGAAAGAAGCAGTGAGTTTGAGCAGCAGAGATCCTGAGCAGGGCTATAATGAGAAATAGGATTTGAGAGATAAGGAGGAGCCAGGTTATGTAAAGCGTTAAAAGTTAAAACAAGAAGCATGTACTGAATCCTGAAATAAGTTGAAATTCCATGTACCTTACCTGGGAGTAATCCCCACTGAACACAGCGGGACTTTTTATGAGTAAAATGTAAATGTACTGCCTTCAAGTCGATCCCGACTTATGGCGACCCTATGAATAGGGTTTTCATGAGGCTGAGAGGCAGTGACTGGCCCAAGGTCACCCAGTGAGCTTCATGGCTCTGTGAGGATTCGAACCCTGGTCTTCCAGGTGGTAGTCCAACACCTTAACCACTACACCATACTGGCTCTTTGAGTAAAGATAACGTTAAAATAAAATAAAATTAAAGAACAGGCTTTTGAATGTATCTGGGTCATGCTGGGATTTATTATATATTGTTCTGATTTAACTTGTTTTTGTAACTACTCTGGAAGCTTTGCTGAAGGGCGCTATAGTATACTGTGCAATCCTGTGCATGCTTATTTTATGAAGCTCACTGGGTGATCTTGGGCCAATCACTGCCTCTCAGCCTCAGAGGAAGGCAATGGTAAACCTCCTCTGAATACCGCTTACCTTGAAAACCCTATTCATAGGGTCACCATAAGTTGGGATCAACTTGAAGGCAGTCCCTTCATTAATTAAATAAAATAAGCATGCATAGGATTGCACAGTAAAAGTGCAAAAATCACTTCACAATTTATATTATGTTGTTGGTCCTCAGAGTTGACTTGGTGTAGTAAGGAACAGAAGTATGTATTTGCCAAAAGTTGCAGTTGAGCTGCTTCAGTCATAAATTGAGACTAATTAAAAATGAGACAAAATAATAATTAAGAATGAGAAAGCTTTAAGACTGGGTTGCTTTGGGTGTGGGCCTCTGATTAATGTTTAGTTTGCCAGTCCTTTGCAATAGGAAATGGATGAGTCAGTTTGGTTTGCAGTTTTTGTCAAGAGTTTGCAACCGATTTTATGCATTCTTTCCTGCACTGGTATATATATAACCCAGTAATACAGATCTATAATCTATAAAATTGTTTTGATCTGATCTGTTTTATTTTTTCTCCTGCTGACATCAGTGCAATAGTACTGGCTTAAGCTGCAAATGTTTTGGACTGGACTGTTACTTATTTTCATTCACATATTTGTACACTAATCTAGAGAATACTGAGAGAGTTGCTTTGTAAAGCTGAAGATATCTTAACCTTAGAAAGGAAGTTATCTGGTAGGACAACCACATAGCCCAGCCTTATATTGGCCTCATGGGCACATTTGCAAACTTGAGAAACTATTATGGTGGCACCACACACATACTGCAAGCTTTTTATTGGCAACTATAGAAAGCTTATTTCTAGCCCATTTTCAGTAAAAGGAGCAGCACAGCGGGGGGACCCTGAGGGTGTCAGGGTAGGCCTCTAAGGGTGCATGTGCACCTGCAGGTGCCATATTGGCAACCTGTGACTTGGCTTATCAGAATCTGTCTGTTTACAAGCTTTCATCAGGGCACAGCTGAGGAGTCTGTTTCAGTATCATAACTGAGTCCCCAAAATATTTACTAAAGAGGATAACTATGAGTATGCACAATTTCCCTTGGTCATTGAGGAGCAGGAGCTTTTCTCACTTACCTTGGCTTTCCATTTCAGAAGGAGTATCCTTAGCTCACATACAGGACTTCAGTTTTTGAAATTTGAGTTCTGTTTGCCTGCTTATTATAGTGAATGTGCCATGCAGGTAGTACTCCTTGCATTATGGACCTTGGTCATACTTTACCTCTTAGTTGATAGAGATTCTTCCATGGAGGGACTGGATGTAGCTGAATTTATCACTGTGCTCATTACTATCTCTTTGTAACCAAGATAAGAGATTGCATGTAAGACACTGAGCCTAGCCACTGTTAAAGAGAGTCAGTGTTGGCCACCAACGGGCCTAAAATGGATTTCAAATTGACTGTCCACTACCACCTTCGTCTCAATGTTCTGTGAGGCTAAGAACTAAAATATATTGGAGAACCCCTCGGAAACCACAGAGGTGATTGCCTGGCAACTAGCTTGTGATCTCGACTATTGTTTCAGTTACCCAGATGATTTTGTCAGTTCTTGCCTTCCCTTACTTTAGAAACCGTAATCCCAGTTTGGAACTGGTAGAAGGCAGAGGAAAATGGCCATGATGGTACCTTTCATCATGAGCACCTTGAGCAGTTGGGTCCTTTGGATATGAAAAGTTGTTACCTGTTTAAAAATGTTTCCTGGTTAAATGATCTTTATAAATGATTGTTCCATTGATCATCTACCAAATGGCTCCAGTTGATCAAGTTATTTATTTTAGTCTGAAAGCAATCTTTGTTATTTGAGGAGCAATAGTACATAACATTTTATATTCAGTAAACTATGGGAAACAGGATTGTCATCTATAATAACTTTCCTGTCCTGGAAATGGTGAGTTAGTGTCATGGATAAAGTTAGCAATGGCCCCATAATATCATCTGAAAAATAATCAGGAGATTACCTTCATCTCAGTTTTTAGGCTGTTGTGATTCGTATTCGAAAGGAAATGCAGGAGGAATAATGCATTGCTAATGTCTACATTAGAAATCTGTGTATGTGGCTAATATAACTAATATAAACATATTTCTCTTGTGAGCAGTAATCTTCCTGTTTTCTAAAGAAACAAGAGTTTGCAAGAGCAGCTGAGTATGTGCTCAAAACATGTGCATTCAAGTTCCAGTACTATCAAACAAAGTTGGCAGGTATAAAGCTCTGTCTATCGTTCCAGGCAGTTTCTCTTTTAAAAACACTTCAATATGAAATGCATAGAGTTAAAGCTGGCCCCCACCCTTTTTGAGAAAAATAAAAAGATTATATTGTCTTTACTGCAGTGCAGTGTCTCTTGGGAGTTGTCTGGAGGTGGGGGAAAAGTCATTTTTTTCCTTTTTTTTTAAAGTAAATATTCTGTCTGTCTTCTCAGTTATATGTGAATAAGCACAGTTTAAATGATAAAATCAATTTGCTCAGTTGGACTGCTTCTAATTAATCTGAATTTTAAATAATAAGAATAAAAATGATACAAATAGTAAATAAAATAATGCATAAACAGGTTTTGGCAGCTGAGCCCAGACTCCAAAGCTCTTGCCTGTGTTGGGGGATTTGCCCCCTTCCCCCACTGCCTCAGTTTGGAAAGCTAGAATTTTAAAAAATGTAAATGTACTGCCTTCAAGTCGATTCTGACTTATGGCGACCCTATGAATAGGGTTTTCATGGAAGCAGTATCCAGAGGAGGTTTACCATTGTCTTCCTCTGAGGCTGAGAGGCAGTGACTGGCCCAACGTCACCCAGTGAGCTTCATGGCTCTGTGGGGATTTGAACCCTGGTCCCCCAGGTCGTAGTCCAACACCTTAACCACTACACCACACTGGCTCTTGTAGAATTTACTACCTGGAAATTAATCCCCACCTCTGCTATGTGAAAAGCAAGAGGAGCTGTAACAAAGTTCTCCCCTTGTTATGCGTCTCAGCTGTTCACTCTGTGAACAACCAATATGCAGGAACCAGCAGGGAATCTCTGAGACAGCCTTGTAAATAAGCCCACAAAACATAGTGGTGTGAAAGAAGGTAGTATCTTGTATTCCATACTAGCTGCAGAGGAGAGGAACTCCTGTCCTCTGTGGTAGTCAATAATGAAATGCAGGAAACTAACATCTTAGGCTAGTCAATTGCCATCTACCACATTTGCTGGTGGAGGGAGGGACACAGTTTCAGGAGGGACTTGCCTTCACAAGTTGTGCAGAAACCAATCAGACAGGCAGGGGACAGACAACTGGAGACATTCCTCTCCTTCTCTGCTAGCCCACTTATTTGCCTACAAAGAAATCCTCATGGCCTATGGCTACCAGACAAATTGTTAAATACAAAGCTGAGCTGAGATGCTTCAGGAAAGGGTTCACCAAAGCCTGTGTTGACCCTGGAGGTGAGTGGGCAAAAGTTCCTGCGATGTCTCATGTGGAAATAAATTAGTGGACAAAGGCAATTTTTCTGGCCCTAACTTTTCAGCCCTTGCTCAGTTCAAAATATGGCAGGTGACTAGGGCTTAAAAGTCTTTGGCATACATAATACAAGAAAAGAGTGGGTGGTTGTGCGCTTAGGGGAAATAAGGATGTACAGTATATGCTAAATTGAACTTGAGTCATGCATAGTGTGTGACATATTGAACTTAGCAATGTGCAGGGTTGTGTCTATTCTATGACACAACTTTGCAAAAGATTTCGGGGTTGGGATGTGTTGGGCAGAATGGTGAATTTAAATGGCAGAGAAAAGTCATTCATTTGTAAGATTTATAGCTTTTATTACATTGAGCTTAATCTCCATATGCAGCAAAGTACAAACTGCAAAAAGTGTTCGTTTCTGCTTCCCAGGAGCTCATATTTAAAGTACTGGCTTGAAATACTGGCTGACAAAAAGATGGATTATTTGCTTATTTTTATTGATTAGAATATGTGGTTATCGAGAATAAGCACAGAATTGGCAGCTGCAAGGTATGCATTTTAAGATTTATCCTGAGAGAACATGTGCACAGTTATTTGCCATTCTGCCTGGTTTTTTTTAACCCTTTGGCTGCACCTATAGGTTATTTATTCCCAATAATCTATTCCCAATCTAGTCAGACGCTGCAAGTTTGACCCTCCATTCCCCTAAGCAATGTTCCCAGAATATCAGTTTGGGATTGTAGGAAGTTGTCTGCTATCAGAGAGAAGGAGAGAGAGCAGAGGGTGGAGGAAGATGCATCCAAGAGTCAGATGACTGGCCCATATAACAACTATCATTATCATTATTGATTGTCCGTCCTTCACCAATAGGTCCCAGGGCAGGTTACAAAATCTAAAGTACAATATTAAAAAGAATTAAAACACATTTCAATCACAAGAACAGAGTGGGTTCTGAAGACGTACATTTCAGGAAATGAAAGCCAGGGCAAAGAGGTATATCTTTAGCCAAAAACTGTATAGTGAAGGTGCCAGATGCACCTCTGTAGGAAAAAAAATCCACAATTTAGGGGCTTGCACAGAGAAAGCTCTCATTCAGGCCACCATCCCCCAAACCTTTGAGGGTGGCAGAACTACCAGGAAGGCTCTTTCTGTTGATCTTAGTATCTGAGAGGGTCTGTAGGGAAGGAGATGGTCTATGTGATATCTGGTTCAGCATTGTCTACTGGCATTGGCTGTCCAGGGTTTCAGGCGGTGCTGTTTCCCATCCCTACCTGGAGATGACAGAATTGAATCAGGGGCTGTCACATGCAAAATATATGCCCTACCAGTGAACGATGGCCCTGTCGCAATTCTAGGCCACTAATAAGAGCAATAAAATTATTGGGATTTCTTCAGAATGCTCATATAGACTGGAGGAAAGGAAAACCTTCTACCTTTCTTCCTGTATCCTTGGCTGTTGCTCTCACATCAGCCCCATAAGGGAATTCACTGAAAGGAACAGTCTTGGAGGAGTACAGCTGCAACATTCTGGAGAAATAGCTCATCCCAGAAACCAGTGAATCCAGGGACATCTGCCGTCCCTCACATTTAGTCCAGTTGCAAGGGGTGCAGAGTTTCCCTTCTCTGTCATCTTTCAGAAACCTCAAGACTTGGACACTTTCTGAGCAGCGTTACAAGACAAAAGCATCCCGCAGTTTATTTAGATAAAGTGAAAGGGAAGGAAGTGACTCTTGCTTATTCTGTTAATTGTTGTTACAGGCCAGCCTTCCCTAACGTTGTGGCCTCCAGATGTTGTTGGACAACTCTCATCACCCCTGACCATTGGCCATGGTGGCTGGGCTGATTGGAGTTTTACTCCAACAACATCTGGAGACCATGAAGTTGGGGAAGGCTGCTATAGGTACCGCCACCACAATAAAACAAGGCGCCCCACAATCCCCTCTTGGTTGGGGATTAAAATGCCTCTTGCTATCCAGCACAGCCTCTTAGTCTCACTTTTGCTTGAGACTTGCCACTATCCTGCCATGTTACTTTCTCCCATAACAGTTGATATGAAATTTGGTGCTGCACTGAGCATGCCTGTATTCTCATATTTGCATATGAGAATGGAAAAAGGCATTCACTTGCGTATCACTTTTAATATGAAGATTCTTCTGGTGTCGAGAAGTGGCTCCCTACCTTATGCAAAAGTGCACTCTTCATTCCTAGCTCCATTTTGTCTGTTCCCACTCTTCAAGATCTCCAGCAAAACTTTTTCTCATTGCAATATATGACCTGCTAAGCCAAATGTGGCCTGCCACTTTTTTTGAATGCACCAGCAAAACGTAATGTTTTGTTCCCTACCTGGACTGAGAAAAATAAAAATTAAAGATAAGAAGGTTGTCAGTCATCTAACAGGTCTTTGGCTTGCTGGGGTAGTGGTTGTGCAGACTTGAGCTATATCAAGCATTGCTTGTGGACTGGTGAGTCAGAAGCCAATCTGACCTGGCAGAATTTTTTGTTTGTTTGTTCTATCAGCCTTGCTTGTTGTTGTTGTTGTAATGTGCATTTTTCATTCTCCCCTCCACATCTGGTAGAGCTCAAAACCAACACCTGGACAAGGGTTTTATCAAAGACTTTGGTCACAGCAATGCAACTGTATAATTTCAAAAATTTGTCTGACATCCAAAATGTTTGGATATGATGTTCAGATCTGTCTCAATATGGTTACCATAAAATCGGGATATGTTTTTGGGGTGATGGTGGGACAGCCAACCTGGTTACTTAAGAGACTGCGGTAATCAAGGGTCAAGTAACTGAGGCTTCCATCACATCTGTTGGCAACAATAAAGTGGAAGTGTAAAACACCATATGGCAGGATGAATTTTGCACGTATCCCTGCACCATATGTTTGTCGTTTGGAAAGCCTTTGTGAAGGGGGAAAAAGATGTTACGTTTTACATGAGCATTGACATAAGAATTCTCCAAACCAAACCAGTGCAATTTATTTAATTAAAACCCAGATTGTTTTGATGAAGACTAGGCAAGAGATAAAATGTATGTTGCATCCCACACTGGAACTCTTGCACAAACTCTAAACTGATTGAAAGGTTGTCACGAAACTTCTGGAAAGCTCCGTTTACAGTGATGTGAGTAGAGCACACACCCAGGATTGTTGACTGATCTCTCAAAACTGGTTTTTGAGTTTTTGCTACGTTCTCACTCCTTTAACCCTTCAATGTTTGTTACTTTGCTGTGGGAAGGAATGTGACAAAATAAAACCTTCGCTTTTGTGTTTTTGATGCATGCATATTTTGTCCAATGGGCTTCATAATCACATGGCCTAGGTTTTAGTTCAACTGTCTTTGTGCGTTTAGCCAGTGTGTCTGCCATTTGGTTGTTTTTAACTATGAAGACAGCTATGAGATAGAGCTCTTTCACATCAATAACTGTCATGTGCCTGTCCGCTTTCCCACAGCATGGAGGGTTACGTGCTTGGAAGCGAAGGAAGAGAACTTGCGGGGCATTTGTAAGCTGATTAAGAGCAGGTTGCTTGTAAAATGGGATTGCACATGTTAGCAGGAAAGACCCAGCAGCACTTTGTAGACATCGAAATACAATTAAGCATCCTTAGTTAAAACACAGATACAAATTCTAGACCTCGCGCACACCCTTACCATAACAAGCCTGTGGCTGAAATAAAAGCATATCTGCATTCTATTAGTGTCATTCAAAATTGGGCCATATGTAAAGGCTTGTGCAGGATCTCCATGTGCAGTGCTTTTCTTTTAATTTTTTGTTCTTGCATAGACTTCTTGGGAAGTAGCCGACACAAATACCCACATTTCACAAAATGGGAAGTTGTCTTCTCCTATACAACTGAAGTGGTTGTCAGGGAAGATGCGGTATCCTCCCTGAGTATCATCTTCAGCCATGTCCCTCTTGCCTTGCATGGATTTGGGATGTGTGTTTTTCCTCTGTTGGACAAATTTTATATTGCATTTATGGATGAAGTATAGATGGGTGGCTTGTCTCTCTCTCCAGTAATTGTTTTGATTGATAGTTCTAAGGTCCAGTAAGGAAAACCACTCTTTTTCTCCCCATAGAATTGTATCCACTTTGTTTCTTCCTTTGGGAATCCGATCCTCCTTCGAACTTTGTTCTCTTATTTTAGCATATCTCTCCTTGGACTTTGGTCAAGGACAGACAGTACTAGCTGAGATATGTCCCTATGATTTCCTATGTATATATTGGGACCAAAACATTTGCTTATTTGAATACCAGTGTATAAGAAGAATTTCCTTGCTGGTTCACGCTTGGCTCCATGTAGTTCAACATCAGGAATGCCTGCCAGATGCCTCTGAGAAGTTCACAAGCAAGGCATGATGGTGAAGGTCACCATTTGTTGTTGTTTGCCCCCAGCATGTATAGTCAGAGGAATTCAACTGCATCTAACATGGAGGTTCCATTAGATGCTATTTATGGCTGTTCGCCGTTGATAGATCTTTCCTCCATCCTTAACTCAGATTGTCAAGTGTCAACCTAAAGCTATTACCTTCTTACCACTTGTTTGTAATAGGTCATCATACAATCACAGTTACCAAGACAAAAACCAACACCGCCTAACCTTACTCCAAAAACCTCTGCTGCACTCTACGGTAGCTTCACAGCATCAGCTATGTATCTGAATACATCTCAACAAGTGAGTGGAAGGTAAGGACTAGAATAGGGGTGGCCAGTGTTGTGCTCTTCAGAAGTTGTTTGATGATCACAGTCCATATGCTTCTTCATCTTTGGTTGTGCTGGCTGAGGCTGATGGGAGTTGTAGTCCAACAACATTTGAAAGATAGTACATTGGCTATCCCTGACTAGAAGCCTGAAGCTGATGTAGACATTGCATAGAGGCAATACAGAGTCTTGAGGAGGGCTGGTTTGATTGTGACTATTGTCGAGAAACTAGATTTTCATCAGTTTTGCCTTGTGTCTTGCTTGTTCTCATACATTTCTTTTACTCTAAAAGAAGTTTAAACTTCAAAGGCTTTCTGAAAGAAATCTTTTATGTGTTACACATGTGTGAATTTGGATTCCTGTTTGGTATCTTCTTTATGGATATGCTTTTCAGAAAATTTTAATGAGAGTTTACAACAGATGCTACTGAAGGTCACTTATTCATAGGGTCGCGATAAGTTGTAATTGACTTGAAGGCACATAACAACAACTAGCAACAGTTATGATTGGACCTCTGTGCTGTGGAACTCAAGGCATCATTAGGGCAGCATGCAATGAATTTACTTCATAGCAGAGATGATAACACGAACTTTCTGTTGTCATAAGCATTGGAACCATAGTTAGAGTGGTGCTGTGTGAAATTGGCATGCCTTCTTGCTAGCAGGTATGGAAGGGAATAGTACAAGGTTGCATCTGTGTGGCTATAAGCTTGCATCCAACAAGCATGCTGAGATATGGTTTCTTGGCAATGTATTGAAAATTGGACTAAAAATATTTTAAATAAATAAGGTGTTCAGCTCTCCTAAAGGTCACCAGTTCTCATTAGTGGATGAAACACCATGGGTTGTGTCCTCTGGTTGTACTACTGGAAAGCAGCTTGAAAAACCACTCTTTCCTTTCCACCTTCTCTCCCCCTCCGGGTTGGTCCCCCTTCTTGAACAGTGTAGGCTGTGTTGCACAAGACTCCAGTGTGAAGGGGAATTGCCACAACGTGAGCAGAGGGATCACACCCATGGAAGTTCCTCTGCCTGATTTCAGCTGATTCAATGCTACACAATTCACACTGTACAGGAGGACCTGCCGCCCCTACGGAGAAGCTTTTTAGGAGACTGCCATCCACCCATGAAACTATTGGATACAACCCCATCGTTTTGCTGTAAAGCAACTCAAATGTTGAACTGACATTGAACAGTCTCAATAACAGAGTACCAGAAAGGCCCTGAATTTCCCAGACCTGTAAGGAACCTGTAGAATTTGTTAATGTTGTTTGGAAGAAGTCTCCCCGCCTCAAAACATTAAAATAGGACTGCTTCTTTGGCAAAATAAACTGTCAAGGGAAATACACACACACACAAACATAAACATGCACACAAGAATATATGAATATATGTGACATTATTTGGAAGTACAGCATGTATTTTAATATCTAATCTCTCTATCTTAAACATAAAATATGCATGCTTTTAGCACACTCTTACTCTATATACATATTAATCCACACAAAGGTATTTTGTAGCACTAAGTTTTTATCAATATGTGTTCAGGCTATTTTGCATTATTCATAAAAGGCGAAGCAGCAGTTGAATAATAAATATTGTCGCCGGTTCTTTTGTAATTCTTTATTAATTTATTCTTTAAAGAAAAAAGAAAAAGACACATTGTGGAGACTTTACTTGGATGTTTTTGGTTCTGTGTTTGTAATAGTGGTCTCCATTTCCTCTCTTACTTAGTGATTTTTGAACCATAACTGGCTTTTCCGAAGATGACCAGTGTTTACTGTGAATTTGTCATTTTTGCTATCTATCCATCGATCTGATATAATCTCCTTGTAATGGGATGCAAGTGTCAGTGAGTGGGATATTAAATGAAAGAAAGTTAAGAGATCACACATTTTATACAAAAATCTTCTGTAAGATATCACTTCATTGGGCTATTTAGCAACTGCAATTTCTAGCTTCATTTTATGGACCTTATACCTCAAAATTAATCAGAGAACTAATTGTTGCTCCTCGAGTTCCAATGAGTAATGTGATTTTTTAGCTGAGTCTTGCAATACGAAGAAAATTAATAAAAGTAGCCAGTGTTCTGTGTAGAGTTAGAAAATGGGATATCTCCAGGTGAGTGTGTGGGCTACAAGTGGAGTTAATTGGCTCAACATCAGTCAGTGTAGGATGGTGTGACTTAACCTCAAGCAACTGGGTTGTGCTTGGCTGGCTCTGCGTAGTATCTTGCCTCATCTTTGCTGGACTCTTGTAACCAAATTGGCTGAATTTGGTTTTTAGATCTTCAGGACATTTGAGCTTCTTTTTCCATAAGTTGCAACATTACTTCAAAGGAGGCTATGATTTAGCCTGTGCACATAACTTGAGGCCTTTCCCAAGACTTCTTTCTGCCATACATGCTTGTAAGACATAATTTAAGGGAGGGGGACTTCCTGAATTTTATCGGAAGAGGCATCAGTACACTGGATCCACTCAATAGCATTGCGTAAGTCAGAGTTGCTATGCTAAGGGGGAAGGTGGTAGGAAGATGACATTGATAGATGAGAATGGGACATAGTGTAGAAAAGAAGGGAGGTCCAGGATTCTCAGTCTAAATCAATTAAGCATAATTATGAAAGAGACTGTGAATGAGATGAAAGCTCTTGACCCACCCTCAATATAAATGGTCTCTTCTAGTGATAAGAGTGTGTTGTGTGTGTGTGTGTTTAGTGTCTCACTATTTATGGAAGTAGTTTTCTGTTGTGTTCTCATTTTGGTTCTGACTAGTGAATAACTATTTCTGTTTGTGAGTATTCTGTATTTGTTGCTATTTTCCATTTGATGGTTATGCACTTTGTGTAGTGGCTTAGTCGTATTTAGATGAAAGCATTGTTGACTTTCCACAAACACCCAAGTTTGGAAGCATTGTTTTATGAAGCTTGGCAGATTCCTAGTGTTTAAATTTAATTATCTATATGAATTGTAGAGGCTGATGTGAGAATTTTGGCATTGCCCCGTCATGCAACCCACTTCCCACCCACCCTCAGAGTACAATGAAATCTAGGAAAATAAGAAATCTTCTGTCAAGGACTAATTTCAAAATGTTATAAAACTCAGTTATACATTAAGAGGTTTCCCATTAAAAGTCAGTGTAGGACTAAGGCAGAAAGAAAATGTATTGCAATCTACTCTGTTAACTTCTCTGTTGGAACATTGTATGCAATAGCTTCACTAGAATATAGATGCACCCCTGGAAAAAAACAATTTTGTGAACTACATGTCATGTTGCTTGTATTAACTTAATGACCTGATCCTTAGAGCACTACACTGCCTTTTAAATGTACAATTAGCACTTCTCCCCTACACAAGCCCTCCTGGTCTGATGAGATTGGCAGAGCTTTTGCTTTGGCTGGCCTCTTGAGAGAAGGGTCATCTGGTGGGGTTTTCTTTACTCAGCTTTCTCTGCTGTTCTGTGGCCTGCTTCCCCAGAGAAACTCATAGATGCCCTGCATTGCTAATCTTTTGAAAACTGGTTCAAAGCTTCCTACTTTGAGAGACTTGTATTCTGATTCCCTTAGCTTGTACATCAAGTTTAGCTTCGGTTGTTGTTAATCTTTTGCTCATTTTTTATTTAGTGATTTTTTAAAAAAATATTGTAAACCACTGTCAACAGTGAATAACAGAGACTAAGAAATGCAAAATGGGTGAGATGCTTCCTTGAATGTTCCAACCTCTGTTGGTGAAGGGGGAAACTGGCTTTGTAATTAGAGCTCTTCTACAGCTGAATGCAAAAGCAACTAATCCTGAACTGTAGTGTTGGATTAAACTTTTAAGTGTGGTATTGTACTCGTAGAATAGAGAAATGAATTTTAACGGGTCTATTCTGAGTAAGACTTGGTCAGATCCAACCCTAAATATTTTACCACTCATAGGTAATGGCCTAATTATGGCACTATTCTTTCACAAACAATGTTTTGGCATTCTTGGGAGAAGTGTCCCCAAATAGGCAGACTACTACAAACCCATGTTGGTAACATGAGATATTATTAGTATCTTTCAGAATTCATTGCCATTAACTTTGCTGGTGTTTAAGAAAGTATTAGATCCATTCAAAGAGGAAAGCAGATATGTTTACCTCTGAGTAACATATGCTGGGGGCAAAGAGGAGACAGTAGAGGTAGCACACATGTCTGCTTGGTACAAACAATGAAGGCTAGAACTGAATATGAGGTCTAGCCAATACCCTTCCTGCCCTGTTTCTTGGAGGGACACCTTGCTGGCCTCAGCTGAAAATAAGAGGCTGGGCAAAATGGATACTTAAACTAGCCCAACAAGGTTTATATAGTTTTGAAAAACATCCATACCATGTTTCATCCTAACAGCATTCACATCCTTATATCCATCTCTGTCTGACTGCAAATCTATCCACCAAACTCACATTTTCCGTGAACCCTTTTACTTAACTCCTTAGTACCTATTTATACAAGCTCGAGGATCTCTAAGTCAGGGGTGGGGAACTTGTGTCTCTCCAGATGCTAATGGACTCCAGCTCTCATCAGCCCCAGCCAGTACAGGCAATGGCCAAGTATGTTGGGAGTAGTAGTACAGCAATATCTGGAGGGCCACTAGTTCTTTACCCTTGTTCTGACTAAATCAAATGCACACACTTCCCCTCACTTCCATCTTCCATTCCCATCTCTGTGGTTTTTGTTTGTTTGTTGGTAAAATGCTGTGCATTTTGATGATATGGTATAAACCCCCCCCCTGATTATTGATATAACTCTGTAAAACTTAACAGCCACCACAGCCTCCTGAATACATATTGTATCTCCCATACAAAATCTATAAAGCTTAAACATGCCGTGACCAAAGTTCCTAACAACTTGGTGTGCAATTAGTTGTCTGTTACTTTTGAATTTTCTGAATGAGCTTCGGTTTTGAAGATTAAAGCCTTATAGGATGAGTTTGGAAGTTTAATGGAGCGGATGGGGTGCAATAAATATTACAGAACACTGTTAGAAGAGAAACCACATGTTTCCTTGAGAAATCAGTAAGCTTGGTTGCCATGTGAAGTGTCTGATAATGAAATTGGGGTGGTGGGAATGTGAGTACGTGTGATAATGTGGATTCTAAATGCTATGTAATTAATGTGTGTATTGGCTAGAGTTCATATTCATTTGTAGCCAGAGCACTCCAGTTTCTGATTTGTGTCCAAGTTTTCCTATATATGTATAGCTTGTGTAGGAAACACACAGTCGACTCTTTTGTTGCTGCTGCTGTCCTCCTACTCTCATGCATGATGGAGAGTGGTGGCATTTGTGTGTGGGGAAGTAACAAAACGTTAGAAATATGACAGACAGGCAGTGCTATTTTTTTTAAAACGGACGAGCTGAAACTCATATCTGGAAAATTAGAAAATTCCTCTCCCATCCCTCCTCTTTTATTGTGCTCCCTCCCTGGTGGCTGCTGATAGTCATTGGATCTGGTGGGGCTGCTAGGAAGTCATAGAGGTGTGGGCAACGAGGTCACAGGGGCGTAGCTGGTTGTTCTAGTTTTCTCCCCATCCTCACTTGCAAAGATACCATGGACCCTTGCAATGCTTAATTGTACAAATCCTGAGCACCTAAGTAAATAAGCTGAAAAGTCCCTTACTTTGGTTCAGAAGGGGTCCTTGCTCTTACAGTTGTTTCTCTTCTGGGAGAAAAGTTGTGTATCCCCCCCCCATTCTAGTTCTCTCTCCATATCTTCCTTTATAGAGAAACAATGGACACTTAAAACACTGCAGTTTTTATTAATATTTAACACCTAAGTGTCTTATGTTGCTGTCACAATTTCTACTGTGAGTCAGTGCCACAATAACCATAAATTACTCAGAAGTGAGCCCCACTGAATTCCATGGAGAATGCTCCCTGATGTGTACAGGATTGCAGCCTGAATTGGTTAGTGTTAAAGATATCACATAGGACTTTTAATAAGGGACCCCATAAATTTCCAGACCCATGGAAAAAAGATGGAATGGATATAAACTCAGTGCTGATTAATAAATAATGATAATAAAACGTCTGTTTCTAGCCTGCCTGCCCACCCCTGGTTTTGAACTGGGGTAGGTGTTTGTGTGTGGCCAGGTTTGGATTCATGAAATAAACCACCCTAAAAATAAAAGAAAAACTATCTGGGACACAATAATCCAGGGTGTTAAGGCCTGCAAACATTGGACTTTACATGTGGGTCCTCAGCAAAGTCAGTGTGTGGCTGTCTACTGGGACAGGACTGCGTTGGTGGGTTGTGCAGGCAGGGTGCAATACATACTCCTGTACTACATATAGGTTCTGCAAACTGAATTGTCTTCTGCACCATTCTACATTTTGAAATAGTATTTTAAATTTGCCAACACGTTTTAATCTCTTTTTATCTTCACAACAATCCTGTAAAGCGGATCATAGTGCAATTTTAGCAAAACTATGATGATAAAACAGCCTACTTCATCATTAATGGTAATCCATGAAAGCTTTTGCTAGCTTTTAAAGTGCTACTGAACTATTATTTCTGCTGTAAGTCATGGCTAGTTGGCTAGCCCTTGTTTGAAAGTGAACCAGAGTAAAATATACCCAATACTGAGCAATGAGCCTGTAGCAAAGTGAATGAATATTGAATTAAGCCTCCAGATCTTCTGGAGAGTTGGCTTTTTTTTTAAGTAAAGACAGTGTTTTTGCCACTTGGCTTACTGAGAAGGAAACTGTTCAGGCATTATTAGGAATTATGAGCCTCAGAAATAAATGGGAAGAGCATATACAAAATGCACCTGCCTCACCTATGGGGAATCTCTATTTGCCTCTACATTGTTCTTCTGCCTGGAAATGGATAGTTTGGGATTGGGATTGGATTGGCTGAACAGTGAACACAAGAGGCTGCTAGATCAGGCCAATGACCAATCTAGTCCTGTTCTCACAGTGGTCAACGAGATGCCCATGGGAAGCCCACTAGCAGAATCTGAGTACTGTTTTTAGCAGATCTGAGTTCTTTGTTTAAAAAATAAGTCAAGAAACTCTGCATAGATCATAACATTCAGTTGCACCTCCGGCTTGGCTTCCATGACACTGTCATTCAAGTTGCAGCATTTGTGGCTTTTAGTTTAGAGAAAAGGCAAGTAAGAGGTGACATGACAGAAGTGTATAAAATTATGCATGACATAGAGAAAGTTAATAGAGAAAACATTTTTTACCCTCCATTGACTCTAGAACTCATGGTCATCCGATGAAGCTGAATGCTGGAAGATTTATAACAGATAAAAGAAAATACTTCTTCACATGGGGTTAGGGATGTATAATGTATAGTAATGTATTAGTTTATTTATATACCACTTTTTGGCCAAAAGGCCCCCAAAGTGGTGAACAACATATTAAAACATATTACAAAAAAAAATTACATAAGAAATAACCAGTAAAAAATATACAGTAAAAATACAATGCAACAAGAACAAATTAGGGATGTTGGAGAATTCTGTCAGAAACTGAAACTGGAGTGGAAATTGCTGCGATTCCCATTTTTGCTGGAGGTTTTTAATCCGCAAACATTAAGCAAGTAATTACATTAGTGTATGCACTGCTTTTGATGATTCCCTTCCACTGAAATGCATTGAAATTGATTACATAATTGATTACATAACTAATTGCATTAGTTTTGGCCAAAGCGGATAGTGAGTCAAACAACATAGGTTTTAGCAGAAGCTGAACTGTAGTGGAATGGAAACAGCATTGATTGTGATGGATACAGGATGGGATGGAAATTGCTGCCTCCTTGCACCCCTATATAAGATACACTTTGCATGGAGTGTAAACATATAGAATATTGTGGTGGAAGAGTCTTCCCATCTTGCATCACAAATATGTATTAATATGCTTAGCAGCCCAACTATAGATTAGTCACTGGACAATTCAATTTGTTAGTGTCTATATATAAAGCTTTAATCTGTTTTGCCATTTAGTATGAGTCTGGATGGAGGGGACACATTCTGAAACCTGTTGCATAAGTTATGATGCAGTGATTTAATAAGTTGATTATTTAGCTAGTGCTATATAAATTATACTAACCCATACTGCTCACTCTATTAATAAATATTCTTAGCTCTTCTCGTTAAGTCCAGTGACCTCTCCTTATGTTATGCATCGTCCATATCGGACCAACCCCTGCCAAACAAACAAAAAGACTGGTAATTTGTTTGCCATAATAGCAATGATTGTGGGTTGAACCACATTTCCAAATTCATGTTTTTCCTTCAGTAGTGCCTTATCTGAGCTAGTGTCCTGGTCTCCAACTACTGTTTTATTTATTTAAATGTTTATACCCTGTCTTTCCACCCCAAAGGGACCCTCAGAATGGCATATGGTCAACATAAAGCATAATTAAGGATGTAAACCAGCATAAAAAGATAACCAACAACCAAAAATGTCCGCAAAACCAAAAAAAGTAAATCCAGAATATTTAAAATGATCAGCGAGTGTCCATCACAAGGGTGGTGGGCCATTGTGCAAGACCTGCTGCTAATATAATGTAAGCATTCAGAAGAGTTCATTTGGGGAGAAGCAGTCCTTTAGTTATCTGTCTCCTAATACATACTATCCTAGTAATATGCTATCTTCTAGTTTGTGTTTCCTGACCGTCAAAATCTCAGCACTCTTTCAGAAAGCAACAATATTGCAGTTTGTCAAAAGCACATTGATGTCAGAGTTTATTGGTTCTTAGACTCATTCAGATAATAATATAGTAACATATGTGGATGTTACCGTGCTGGGACCACAAAGATGCTGCACAGTGGCAGTAGAATAGTCATTGTGTTAATCCACCTTCTGGATATTATACAGCCACAAGAGTGGCTGTATACTATAGTCAGCGGGGATTTTTCACATTCCGCAATGTTAAATGGAAAATATCCCCCCATGCCATTCTGAGGCTTCCCATAAGCTCATTTCAAAACAAAACCTTACAAAACTTATAGTTCTGAACTCAGAAACGCTTGCTTAACAACCCTGTCAATTTTCATGGTGATACACAAAACAGTCAGAGAGAATCGAGAGTTCAAAGTCTAAAAAGAGAGAAAAAAACTCAGAGCCCTTTTGGACTTTTTTCTGCGAGTTCTCATAATCTGTTGAAATTCATTAAAAATCAGCCATGTTCACAGAGGCACATGTTACCAAATTCTTCCAAGCTACACAGCAAGTGGATTGGACTGTGAAAGACCAACCCAAATTGTGTTTGCATTTTGACAACTTTGTAGGGCAGTACAATATCTCAGAGAGGAGTTCAGGTCTCCAGCTCCCCTGGTGCATTCACTATAGCTGGCCAATTTCCCTGCTTTTTAAAGTTTGGTAGAAATATCTGTGGGCTATAGGTACATTCTTAAACCACAAGGTTTTTTGCCTATTAGTGAATTCTCCCCTTATTTCATCAAGCAAAAAGAGTTTGCATTAGTGCCGAGGTCTTCAATATTTGGGCCTAAGATGTTGTTGAGCCACAACTCCCATCATCCCTAGCCAGCTTAGTTAATGGTTGGGAGTGGTGGGAGTTATAGTCCAGCATCATCTGAGGACCCAAGGTGAAAGGACACTGCATTCGTGCATCTGGAATAACAGGTACATGTGGTAGCTACAGATTATTTCAGTGGGACTTCTTTGGAGGGATTGTCTTCAGAATTGCAATCTTGAGTGAGTGGCAAAAGTTATGTGCTTGCCTGGTTATCCATGATAAGCATGAATTATCCCTAGGGAAGCAGGAAGGGTTACTTTTGTAAATTAGAAGACTGAAATAGAGCTGCTGTTTCTAATTCTGGCCATTGATGTGTCTGTATTTCCTTACAACAATACATGTGGGCCAGGCAGATGAACAAAGTTTTATTGGCTAGTAATTCTGTAGTCATATTTGTAAGGCTCAATTGTTTAGCCATGGAAACTCAGCGTGGCAATTAAAAATTATTTTAGGCAAAGTTGTGTATCACAGGTTATGTATCACTTTGTAGTTAGATGAGCATGAAATATTGTTTAGCTCATGGCCTGCTCTACATATTAGGTGATTGAATCTTGAGGTGGCAGAATGGATTAAGTGTTTACAGACTTGTAACACTGCCTATCACTTCAGAGTGTCTACTTTTTACTGTGTATCTGCATTGTTACTGGACAAGAGTTCTACTGGACAAATAGTTTTCCACATACCAAAAAAAAAAGTGGGAGGGGAGAAGGATGTGCAGTGATCTTCATTAGTAGAAGGGTTTGAAGTATACAGCTTTATGAATCTGGAAAGTTCAGGGAAACCCTTGTGCTGTTCCACTTAAGTTTGACCTTTTAATCTTTCTAAACTTCAGTGTCACTATATGCACCTTTATATTTAGCTTTTTGGCAAAATGTCTCCTTGGGTAAGTATTTTTTCCCCATGCCATTTCCTTGCTGCTTAACAAAAAGTTGCAGGGTTTGTGTGTGCATGCACTCATGGACAATTCAGCTTCTTTTAATGTTTGGTCCATGGTTTTGTTTCTTGGATGCTGAAACTAGTTAAACATTAGCTTAATTACGCAGGAGGAGAGCAGTGCTTGAGTTTATCGGTTGACAGTTTATTAGATCTGCACTTTTTTGGGCTAGCAATATTCTGTTACTTATTTCAGCATCCGCTACAAGAAAGTGGTGAAGGGAGGGCAATCATAGGATTCAATCCTGCCCAAATTCTGCCATTGATTTTTATCAGTCAACCCAGGAGCGCATATGAGTCACTATAGTTCCATAGCTGATTTATATCGGCATGGGAATGATGAAGCCAAGATTAACAATTATCTTGCATTATATTCTTGTATAGTGCAGTTCTACCACTAAATCACTTGGCTGGAGTTGGTAAGTGCCACAAGTAGACTTTGACCTCTGGATAAAAATCTCTTCCACAACTACTTCTTTGGACTCAGCTGAACTGGAAGAATTTGTCTTATGTGGCCTGCCAGCAAAAGCTTGGTTCATGACAAAGCCCTCAGTGATTCTTCAATTTTTGGAGAAGGTTCAGTTGTATCTTCTCCTGGGTCTTTCCAGTCAGTCATAGGTACCTTTATAGGCACATCATAAGATTGCTGCTAAAGGGGAAATGGGGGTGTAGCCAAGTTTAGCAATACCAAAGGATATGACAGACCTTGTGGCTACAATGAAAAAAAAACAGACTAAATATTGTTGGGCAGTTTTCTTTGTAAACTATTTGCATGTTCCAAAACTTTTATTTTACCATTGCTTTTTTACTTTTCTTACAACCCCCTATTTCCTGAATTATGCTAGGTGAGTACTGAAGTCACCACAGTGTGGTATGTTTATTGTATTCTGATTTCCATAGCCTCCATATATTTCAGCAAGCTGGCTTCTTATGGTTATACGGTGCAGAGTGGCTAGAGAGTGTATTGACTCTAGCCGTTTTGAGGTGATTGCCTGAGCATGCATTGTTTAAAATTGGGAGCAGGGGTGTGCACACAAGCCATGCCCAGAGCATTCCCATGTGCATCAGGCCAGTCTGCTCTGTACCCAACCTTCCTATGTTGAGCAGTGAAGATCTGGAGGGAGCTTTTACTAGTGCTCTCTGGAGTGTGAGTTATAAATACCCATGCAGCTGGGAACCCAGATAAAAAAGGGTCCCCGATAGTGTGGTGAGTTTGACTTGCATTCAGGTGAACACTAGTAAATGCCTTCTGTAGACCTTCTCTGCTCAACACAGAAAAGTTGGGGCCAATGTGCACAGAGAGGGATGTGTGCAGAGATGTTGGGAGTGAGCCTTGCATGTGCACTCCTTCCTCCATTCCCACTTTTCAACATTGCATGTTCAGATGAATGCCAGGACACAGTTCCTGTATTTGTGGCCTGGCTCCCAAACAAAGAAGCAGACTCAGGACTTGGAGACTGGATTTTTCTGAATGAAGCTTTATTCCAGAAGTCAGTATAGGAACACAGCATCACTCTTTAGGCTTGAATCGTGTTATGGAACTGGAACAAACTAAGCATGTGACATACAACACAGGTAGTGACTAGGTGTATCTCAGGGACATACTAGGTACGTGGAGGGAACAGCAGATGAGTTGTCGCAACAAATCTAAACAAGCTTCACAACACCTTTATATCAGAGAGGAGGACGCTTACTTGTATGGGTTAATACTGGCTCTTTCTTGCAATTGTTGCAAGGTGGGGAATTTTTCTAGGAACAGAACAAAATTGGCCTAACTGCAAGCGCCTCTTCTCCAGCCTTCTTGATCTGGGAGATCTGGTTATCTCTGACTCAGAGAAGTTGCTTTCATTATGCTCTCTCTGAGAGAAGTCTGGCTGTTTGTTATAATTTATCTGTTCAGTGGCTAGGTCTGGGCTAGGTGCCAGTGAAGACTCTTCATGGGCCAGTTCAGGCAAAGGGGCTTTTCGAGCTTTTCTCAGCAATTCTATTAACAGGCCCAGAGGCTTCTGGAGGCCTTTCCTCCATGCCTTCGTCATTCCTTTTATCAGTACTGGCAAACCCCTCCCCAACATCTGTACCCCTGTCTTCATCTTCCCAATCTTGGCAAAGGTTTTCCTTGTGGCCCATGATAATTTGGTCAATCTCATTCCAAAAGATCCCACCAAAAGAACTGTGCTCCGTCTGAATGGATCACCGCTTCATATTCTCAATCTGCCTGGCAGTTCCTATTGCTACATTTCCATACAGTGTGGAAAAGTTGTGTTTGGATTTCTTTCCTTCTGGCAACACATTTTCAGATCACTAAACATGCTGGCGAGTCTTTCATGTGCTACAGAACTTCTGTATGGGGCAAAGGATTCTTGCCTTGTTCTAGGAAGCACAGTTGGTTCATACAGGGAACTTAGTCCTTAATTTTGCTGCCCATGAATTGTGTGTGCACCCTGGCACATGACCAACCATTCCCTATTGTTGCACATTAGAGGAACAGATCAGCAGTGCTGGGCAAGCTGTCACCCTTTTCACCTTGAGGAATATTGATAAACACTAAAACTCCAGGGTTCCCTGGAGCAGTCTGAAAAGTAATGATGTAGAAGAATATCTGCTCCAATGGCCAAGAGCGGGGTTTTAAAAATATGTATAAAAAAATAAGATTCCCAAGATTTTTCTGGTTTTATAAGTCTTATCTGGCTCCATCACTTTTAGTATCTTAGTGCTTCAAAGATATAGTTGGGGTAGTTATCCAAATAATGATAATTACCTTACTCCAGGTATGATGTAACAACTGCAAGTTCTTTGAGGATTGCTTTATGGATGTGCTTGACAAAAAAAATCAAGGTGGTAGAAACTGTAGTTGAGAATGGTTAGGAACTTTGATTCATCAGTCACCATCAAAGATTTGTGGTAGAATATTGACACAGGCTGGCCTAGGAGACATAGTAAATACACAATATGATTGACTAGCGTGAGTCCATATTACAAACCGCAATGAATGATGTCTATTAAGTTTTTTTTAAAAATCGTGGTTCATTGTGAATGGTAGACCACCTGCTATGGAACAGCTAAGGCTATTAGGAGGTAGTTATTTCACTGCATGGACAATCATTTTGGATTTTTTCTCTGTGGTAAAAAAACTGATTGAGAAGCATTTCAGTGCACAACAGTAAAAGTCCCTTCAACATGCAAAGCCAGTTTCAGACCTGTTTAGAACAATCAAGCAGAGGAATAACCTCCAAAAAGTGTGGCCATATTTTCTTGGGTTAACAAATAGAAATTAAGTGTCAATTTATCCAATAATTTGTTGTCCCAAACTCAACCAACAGGCTTTTTCACAGAATCACCTGTTAAAATACAAGACTTTTGGACTTTGGGCCTTTTGCCTGATGCTACATTGAAGTTCCTTCTATGCCAGCAGAATTTAGGAAACAGAGCATGGAAATAAGAGACAACAGTTCTGGTCTTGCATCTTGTTGCATCCTTACAGGACCAGTCCCCAGGAAAGAGATGCAAAACAGCAGTGGCTAATATGCATGCAAGTGGCTTAAAATGGTTCAGATGGTTTCAGAGACATTTACAAACCTCCAAAGCTGAACCAAAATATCAGTGTTGTATAGGGAAAAAGTGGTTGCTTGTGATTCTGGACTCAACACATCAAGAAGCCAGTGCAGGATTGCTGTGAATCAGTCCAGTGCAAGAGACTGAGTGCTGGGTTTGGACACATCAAAATCCTTGCACAGCCATGAAGCACACTGGGTGGCCTTGAGCACTCCACAATATCTCAGTCTGACACCTCGTAGGGTAGTAATTAGGATAAATGAGAGAAAAATAGTTAAGCGCTGGTTCCAAATTAGAGGGGGCTTTACTTACTGTTTATAAGGATAATATTCAGTTCCCATAAAGCTGGTTGGCTTCTGTACTAGTTACAGTAACAGTATATGGTAGCAATACATGAAGGCAGTTCTTTTCGTTCTTAAATAATTGTTTGTAAAATACTGTACTTTTATGCAAAGCATAAATTTGGTGTTTGTTATAGTTACTGTATAAGGTCTCTGATGTTTCTTTGGAAGCATGGTACATCTCTATTTTGTAATTTCTGCCCCTAAAATACCCCCTTTTGCTTTCAATGGGATTTGTATTTGTCCAAGTGATTGTTTTAAACTTGAAAAGTCTTTGATAAGCAGGAATTAGACTTGTACCTTATATTTGAAATCTGCTTACTGATAAACCTAATTCATCTGCTATTCCAGAAGCTAGATGACTGTTAATTTGCCTGGTCCTCTCAAGCATATGCTAATAGAAGAGACTGTTCTTGCTTAATTTGATGTGCATTAATGGGAGATTTATTTGATGAGAGCTGTTTAAAGGAGACTACACTTTCTATCTCTGAAGGATTTAAGTTGTCTTATTCTTTAAAGAATTGAGAACAATCAATGCTCGGAGAGTAAATTTAAACAGGAATGGACAAGACACTACAGAACGTGCCTTCCTTTTCTACTAGAGTTGGAATGCTTTGGTGAAATAATGCATGTCAATGTAGTTTGTAATGGTCTATGGAGTCTTTTAAAAACATTCCTGAGAAAAACCTTCAGTAGTGTTTTAGGGCTTGTTTAGCTTGGGGTATATACATACTTGGTTGTAGTTTATGTTGTATGTATGAATACTTTTGAGTGTATGATAACATAGCACAACATCTACTCTTCTGTATCCTTTATCAGCTCCTGATGCTATTACTCCTCCTGCTACATACAAAGAAAGAAACCACAGGACACCGAATATACTATGCATTTACTCCAGACTAAACATGAACTTAGACTTTTTTCCAGACACTGCTTTATAAGACTCTGCAGACCAACTTAAGCAAAAAGGATCATTACTTTCCTAGGGGATGTTAGGAAAGGCATAGAAAATATAATTGCTGGCACTGTGATACCTTTATACAAATCTATGGTGTGGCCACTCTTGGAATACTGTGTGCAGTTAATCACACTGCAGAAAGGATTATGCAGAGCTGGGAAAAATTGCTGATTAGGGCAACCAGAATAGTCAGTGGGCTGGAGCAATGCCTCTATGAAGAAAGCTTTCAGTGCTTTGAGCTTTTTAGTTTAGGGGAGAAAACTAGTAAGAGAGGTCATGTGAAAGTATATAAAATTATGCATGGTGTGGAGAAAGTGATTACAGAGAAGTTTTTTCTTCCTCTCTCATAATACTCAAGTCCAAGTTCAGTCGTTGGAGTTCTTTAAGTAGGGGAATTGGGATGGACAAACTCATTATTTTCTTCAGACAGGCCATTCTTAATTCATAGAATTCAGTGCAGCAAGATTTGGTGATAGCCACTAGCTTAAAAGGGGATTATACAAATCCATGGAAGATGTAAGGCTATCAGTGGCTATTGGCCATGAAGTCTCTCTGCTGCTTCTACATTCCATGTTGCTGGGAAACAACAGTAAGCAAGGACTATTCCATTCATGCCCTTCTAGTGAGCTTCCTGGAGGCCTCTGTTAGCCACTGCGGGGAAAGAGAATTCTGCTCTAGACATGACTTTGGTCTTATATTCTCATGAGTGACATCATCTCCAAAGTGTTTCAGCCTTTGTTTAAAAAGGAGCCATATTCTGAAGTTCGTGGCGATTGCTGCTAACTACTAACCACACCAGCAAAAATTTGTTTGCATAGAATACACTAGCGACATGGTCCTTGCCATCTGCGGAACGGGCCTGTGGACAGGGAAGGGATATCTGTTGTCTTCTCAGAAGGACTTTGAGGCATTTTTGTCCTCTCAGTTAAAATTTGTATACATAGGAAGCTGCCTCATAACTGAGTCAGACCGTTGGTCCATCTAGCTTAGTATTGTCTATGCTGACTGGCAGCGGCTCTCCAGGGCTTCAGGCTGGGTTCTCTCCCAGCCCTGCTTGGAGATGCCAGGGGTTGAACACGAGACCTTCTGCATGCAAAGCAGATGCTTTGCCACAGAGTACGGCCGTTCTTTTTCATGCAATCCCTGAGTAAGACTCAACTTCTTTGCATACCATGGGTGTCGTAAGACTGTGGTGGCCAACAAAGTGAGAGAGTGTCACTTGCCATTGTAGTATGTACAATAGGGCCCCACTCATATGGCGGGTTACGTTCCAGGCCCCCGCCGAAAAGCGGAACCCACCGGAAAGTGGGACATAGTGCATGATCAGCTGTATAGTACAGCTGATTGCACACTACAGCTGATTGCTGTCAGCTGGGGTGCGGCGGCTGGAGCTCCCCGCGCTACAGCTGATCGCCCCGCTGGCCCCGTATTAGCGGAACGCCGGGAAGCGGGGCGCCAAAAAGCAGGCCCCTACTGTACTGTAGAACATATGCAGCCCTCTGTAGTTTGATTTTTGCCTCCTAAGTTGGGGAACAGGCAGGAGCACAGCACTGCAGATTCAGGCAGGGCTGCAAGCCTGACTGTATACCAAACAAAGATATGTGAAGGTTCAAGCTCATGGCCAGATGTTCTGTGGGATAGGGTGATCAACCATGCCTTGTAAGACTCTCCTGAAAAAAAGCCCTTAGGAGGTTTTTAGCCATGGTTCTGCCCACAAACCCAGTAAAGCCACAAACCACCTTGCATTTTTTCAGCCCATTAAACATTTTAAGTGATACATTGAGAATGTTGAACATTGGAGCATGTTGTGGCCACAATACATTTTAGGGTAGAATTCCAAAGGCTTGTCAGTAAATCTCAGGAGGCTTTGTGGCTACAGAAGAACAAAGAAAAAGAAAAGACAATGTTGAATGCTTGGCCATTTGTGTTGCGGTTCCATTACTTCAACACAATCCCCAATGGAAGTTCAGTGAAAACCTACTCTAGACCCACTGTGAACATTTCACATCCGTGCTAATAGTAATTGATGCATCTTCCCTCTTTGAAATGTGCCCAGTGCTTTTAACAAGCTTTCTGAGATAAAAGCTATCACTGCATCTTATGCTAAGAAATGTATTGTATCTGAGTTTTAGTGGAGATGGAGGGGGGGTGCATAGGGGGAGGCTAATAATCTTTAGGATCATAGGAAGCTTTCCCAGCCCTACCTAGAGATACCAGGGTCTGCTAAATCCCTCTTCAGCATGGTGTCTCATAGAGATGGATGAATCTGTTTTCTTCCCATAATTTCATTCTGATCCATTTCTGTCTTGACCTGTTACTATTTTTTTAAAAAAACAACAAAATAAAACCTTTACATAGCATATCAATACATATTTAAATTTATATTTAAGTGGCTATTTTATTTCAAAATAATATTTAAATACATGTTTTGGTACATTTAAGCTGCCAAGAACAGTATTACAAGACTTTGAGCAGTGCAAAATAAAGCACATTAGTCCAAATAATGGGGATCAGGCTGTTTTGTATACGAATTCATCAAATTCTTCAAGCATTTTCCATTGTAACTATTAAACATTTTAAGATTGTCAATCTGCAGGTAGGGCTTGTTTTTAACAGTGCCAAGCAGTTTCATCATAATCATCACCATCTACCAAACCCCACCAAAGTCAGCGGTAAAGATGTTATCAAAAAGGCAGACTTCTTAATTTACGCTCCCTCGTAGTTCATTAATTATGGCATCATTATTAAATTAGGAGTGCTTCTCACCTATAATAATGGGGAGAACTGACTCAGTGACATGTAGAAATCTGATGTTTTTTAAAATAGTATCTTTCCCCCTGTTTTCGGTGAACTTTGGTATATGGTGATGATTATGACAGTGATTGAATCTAACATTGCCAGGTGCTGTTCAGTTTTTTTAATAGCACAAACCGTGCCTTCAGACTTACATTCTAAATATGTTTATATTTTGGTAATGAATTAAACTCTTAATTTCTGTTTAATATCTTAGAATCATAGAATATTAGAATTAGAAGGGGCCTACAAGGCCATCGAGTCCAACCCCCTGCTCAATGCAGGAATCCAAATCAAAGCATTCCCGACCGATGGCTGTCCAGCTGCCTCTTGAATGCCTCCAGTGTCGGAGAGCCCACTACTTCTCTAGGTAATTGGTTCCATTGTCGTAACAGTTAGGAAGTTTTTCCTGATGTCCAGTTGAAATCTGGTTTCCTGCAACTTGAGCCCATTATTCCGTGTCCTGCACTCTGGGATGATCGAGAAGAGATTCCCGGCCTTCCTCTGTGTGACAACCTTTCATGTACTTGAAGAATGCTGTCATATCTCCCATCCTCTTCTCCAGGCTAAACATGCCCAGGTCTTTCAGTCTCTCCTCATAGGGCTTGGTTTCCAGTCCCCTGATCATCCTTGTTGTCCTCCTCTGAACCTGTTTCAGTTTGTCTACATCCTTCTTGAAGTGCAGAGACCAGAACTGGACTCAGTACTCAAGATGAGGCCTAACCAGTGCTGAATAGAGGGGAATTAATACTTCACACGATTTGGAAACTATACTTCTGTTAATGCAGCCTAATATAGCATTTGCCTTTTGTGCATCCACATCACACTGTTGGCTCATATTCAGCTTGTGATCAATGACAATTCCAAGATCCTTCTCACATGTCGTATTGCTGAGCCAAGTATCCTCCATCTTATAACTGTGCATTTGGTTTCTTTTTCCTACGTGTAGAACTTTGCATTTATACCTGTTGAATTTCATTCTGTTGTTTTCAGACCGATGCTCCAGCCTATCAAGGTCCTGTTGAATTTTGTTTCTGTCTTCCAAAATAAATTGCCAAATACAAAACTGCCCCCAAATGTTCTTATTTTTCTGAATTTAAGCTTTTAGATACAATCATCCACACAATTTTTCTCTCTTTATTTTCAGTAAAAATATACAATTGCTATAAAATGTGTGCAGTTAATTAATTATCCAATAAGGCACAGGCACGCCTGTAGTGGAGAGACAGCTTATGAGTCACTGCTGATTAAATCTCCACTCATTTAGGGTGGCTGCTGTGGGATCCAGCCCAAGTCTTATTTAAAGTAGTCCTTGCTGTGTGCTTAATTGTGTATGTACAGTAGGGCCCCGCTTATATGGTGGGTTAGGGACCAGGCCCCCGCCGTAAAGTGGAAATCACCGTAAAGCAGAACCCCATTGATTATAATGGGGCGCATTGTGCAAAAATGATGTGAAAATGCCGCAAAATCGGCTTTAAAATGGGGAATTTCCCGCCGCCACATTAGCGGAACATTGGAATGCAAAGCGCTGGTAAGTGGGGCCCTACTGTATTTATATGTATGTATGTATATATATACACACATACACCATATATATATTTGTAATTCTCCAGCAGGTACTTATTACTCTCCTCTGGAGGGATAATAATTTAAAGTACATCTTGATTGCTTTCTTCAGTCCTACTCCCTCTGAGAGATTCAGTAGGCTGCAAATAATTTTGTTTCCAGTTGCTATAACAACAGTCCACCATATAAGGGGCCTTTCACCAGATGATCACAAAGTTCTCTGCAGCCTATTAATTAATTAATTAAAGCTTACTCCCCAGAGTGGAAAGAGCATTAATAAGTATGCATTACATAGAACCACTGACTGCTCAGCTCAGTGGGTTCTGCTGTATTCTTGTCCTGGTGTAATCTGGTCTCATGATGCTTCATACCTGTGAATTCATATATGACGTACTAACTTTGGGAAAATTTTGTGAACTTGGCTTGCAATGAGTTGAAAACATTTGCACCTCTTTAGTCTGTGCATCTACACTTTAGTATGACTATAGGCCATGTCTTCCTCATTTATGCTAGTAGATCCCACCCACTTAAAATGTGCAGTGTCATTATTGTGCACCATGGATTGGGCTTGCTGCAGTCCAGCCAAGTTTCTTGTTGTTCCAAGCCGACACCTGTTGTCATTTTTATGGTCTGTAGCTAAGGAATTCATCAAGATACAGTATGTGTTTGGGTTAAGGAAGGGAAGAATGACATAGTACATAGCCAGTAAGTGGCTATTTATCTACTCCCAACTTGATATACATCTGTTACTTCCAAAGTTATATTCATGCATATGGTGTTGAATGTTTAGGCTTCTATTACAACCTTTTGTTAATTTGGTGGGGCCTGTGCAAAAGCAACACTTGGTGGGCTAGACTATGGCTGAGCTGAATTTTTGTGAGCATTGACTTCTTTTCTACTTACCCCCATCTCTTGTACACTTCTCTAGAGCTAGATGGTTCATTCATTGCTATGTTCCCTTGAGTTGTTAAGGACTTTGTAATGATACTAGTATATGTAAGTAACAGAACTGGATTGCCAAATTATTCTCTAGAAAATGAGACCTAGTCTACAGGTGATTAGCCACTTGTCATTGTTTTTCAAGCTATTCACTTCCATGAAATCTAGAACTAATTGCTACTGCTGTTGGAGTTGTATTGCATTACGAGACCACTTGCTTTTAAAACATGGGTTTCCCATGACCTTGTGAAAGATTATCAGGATTTTCAAAGTATGCTATTTGGGAAATCATATAGCATTTGACTGGACCAAACAGCAGAATATAACTTGGCTCTGCAAACCTTCTCCTTTAATCCCACATATGACACTTTTGGAACTGATAGACCACAGTAATAATCCCTCCTTTTCCCATTGGTCTGAGTTACTTCAAGACTGTGTTCAGACACTTGGGTTTTCTTTGCTTTCCTTCAGGGCAAAACCAGACACGTGTGTGTTTATTAAAATCTGTCTTTCAGGTTTGACTATAAGGTGGAGTATTACTTTTTAACACTTAAAAGGAGTGGGTGGTGGATGAGATCATAACCATCCCCTCTCCCAACTTACTTTCCAAGGCTACACTGTTTTAATACTTCCTCACACCAAACCCGACTCACTTCCTATATTGGAGCTGGGTGGTAGTGGGAAGATGATTAAAGAAGTGGAATCTGGGGTGGTGGTGGTGGTGTAGGGTAGGGATTTCATTCCCAAACCCCGCCTATGCATTTTAGTGTTGAGAGTTAATCTGTGTCCCCTGTTTTAGCTAACTTGAGAAGCTCATATATAGCAAACATGTACATGCACGGTTTGGGCCTTAGCTGTGTTCATTGGGTTCAAAGTGTGTTTTGTTAACCATTTGGTAAGGGCTATTCTTAGTACAAATCTGTATTAGACATTACTGTATGTGCATACAGACACAAAGAAACAAACGTGTAAGCTGAAAAGAGTAGCTTTTATGATCATGAGAGACCCCATCAGGGTCTAACATGTTGCATACAGCTGGAGTAATGCGTGAAAGTCCCTAGGTCTCAAGGGTCCTAGGATTGGGGTGGGGGTATAAGCAGAAGAGGAGAAGGGGTTATGATTTTTTGACTGCCTTATTGAAGTAGTAGTGGTGAATCTTTTTCTGAATGAGGCTATGGCACCCAAGTGCCCTGATACTCACCCTCTTGTTGGGTCAGAATTGGTTGCCGTAAGGCTGGACATCTCCAGAACCAGTGGGGTTGGAATCTGTGAGAATGTGTATGCAAGAAGAAGTGGATATGGGAAGGAAAGAGCAAGCATGTGCTGAATGCTGTGTGTACTTTTTTTAAACTGAGAAGAGTTTACCACAGCCACCATTTTTGCTGCAGTACATATCATGCCGCATATAAAGCAGGCACAACCATGTTGCTAAGTAAGGAAAAAACCCAACTGATCCTGAATGCATAATTTAGGAAGGAAACCTTTTTTTTTCTTTTGCAGATGTGCAGATCAGCTCTCAAAATGTCTTCCGTGTCTTCCGTGTGCCTCCTAAGCCAGTTGCGTTAGCCCTCCTGCTAGCTGACTAATAGAATTAATAACTGTAAAAGCAAAAGCAAAAAACAAAAACAAAAAAAGCATTCTAGAGCCACATGCCTTATGAAGTCAATGCTGGGTATGATTTTAAAAGTATGTAATCTATTTTTTTTTCTCTAAGTGGAAATGTTAACTGGAAAACTTCTTGGCACGCCATAAAGCATTGTGCAATCTGTTATTTGTCTTACAGATAATAATTGCAGAATGCTTATACGCTTTCTCTGTATTCTCACTCTGTCTAACATGACTTGCCAGTAGATAGTTTCTTCCATTTAGAGGTACTGCAAATGGGCTTTTATTTAGATAATATGTCTTCTTGAAAAATGATATTGATAGTGTATAACTACAGAGGAAAAACATATCTTTCTGAAGGGTACAATGCTGTAGATACTGTCCAATGAAGCTGTGTTTTTAATGGGGGGGGCTTGGGAAGGGGTGGTAGAAGGGTGATGCTCCTAATGCTTCACAAATTCTTCCCATACAAAAATGTTGGCAATTATTTTGACATTAATACTTCTAACATTTTAGAAAGGGGGGGGACTTCAAAAAGTTGTTCCACATTCTGCCTCAGCCAGCTCATGGCCCAATCATCTGTTTCAGCTTTCCCTAAGCTCCCTTCTTCTCAAAACAAGTTGGGACGATAATAGGGTAGGGGTGCAGCTCCCTTCGCAAATCCAGTGTGGATCACAGAGTATCCTCTGAAAGGGAATATTCAGCCCACCCAGATGTTGACTGGCAGGGAATACTGTATTACCTTAAGATCCTCTTTCTCTGTGGGAGTTCACTCTACCCTCCCTCCTCTCCCATCAGTTTGAGACTCTAGACCAGCCAACATGGTGTCCTCCAGATGTTGTCAGATCACAGCTCCCATCTTCCATAACCATTGGCCATGCTAGCTGGTGGTGATGGGAGTTAGAGTCCAGCAACATTTGGAAGGCACCATGTTGGCTACTTCCGCTCTAGACAGTAAAACTACAGCATTTTACAGAACTGTAAAATTACAGTGTGGAAGTTACTGATAGAATTCTCTTTCAAGTAGTATGTTTACTTGATAACTATGAAGATGGGATTAGACCCGGACCAGGAAAAATAAGAAATGATGTGCAGCTTATTGTTTGTCATCTTATGAAATTCTGGATGGGATAGATCTCTTATGTGAACAACAGTTGTCTCAAAACATAGCCCATATAGCCTGCAGTAGCTTATAACTTTCCTTCAGTTGCATATTTGTTTTCACAGTTGTGAGGTAATTCCTAGGCTTGTCAATTTAAAACAAAGAGTGGCTTTGAGGAAGAGAGTGTAATGTTCAACTGTAGGAAAGGGGAAAGGCAACTCCCCCAACCCTGGTGTGTATGCGTGTGTGCATTGAATATCACCATTAACAAGTTATTTCTTCTAATAAAGTTAATCACCATTCCAAAAAGAATTCAGCATGGCATTCCTGGGAGAGCATCGAGGATGCTTTTACAGTGATGCCAAACTATTAACTAATGCATTGAACTAGAGGAGTAGATTACTGGTGACATTCTGTAAACGTAATTGTGAAGTTTTACAATTTCAATGCTGAATTCAGTGTGCCAGCATAGTAATTGTGCCCAAGTAAGTGTGCCAGTGATTGTAGTCAGATTGTAGCCAAATACCTTGCAGAGATTTTGTGTCTGGCAAAAACTGTCTGAATCTTTATGTTTAAAGCAGGGGATGAGGGGAGGCAGAAGGATAAATTGGCTATATGTTTTAATCAATCTGATTAACTCTTTGGTATCTTCTTGTGGCATGTGTGTGTTTCTTTTCTCAGATATGGTCCGGAAAAAGAACCCCCCTCTAAGAAACGTTGCTAGTGAAGGTGAGCCCGAGACCCTCAAGTCGCCGGGTATTGCAAGTGACAATATTGAAAGGCAACAAGAATTTTCTGCCGGTCAGATGCAAGGAAACGCAAAGCAGGGTGAGGCTGCGGAGCAAACTGACAAGGAGGGGTTTTGCACGCATGTCCCAGAGCCATCTTCCAGCACTAAAAAGGACTTGAAAAACTCAGCAACAAGCGAAAAGGCTGGCTTCAATTATGAAAGCCACAATAAGGGAGGAAATGTTCCATCCTTCCCTCATGATGAGGTGACAGACAGAAATATGCAGGGCTTCTCATCTCCAGCTGTTGGGGGAATCTCAGAGTCCTTGAAGTCTCCTCTCAGATCAGATGCAGATGACACCCAAGATGTGGTCTGCACTCCGTCAGGAGATCTGATGGAGAAAAGCGAAGAGCATTGCACATCGCCAAAATCTACAGATGAAACAGCGCATGTGCAAAGTGGCCAACCCGAGGGCCGAGGTTCGAGTCCGGCTTTGGTGGCGTCAAAAAACCCACAAGTGCCTTCAGATGGGGACTTAAGACCAAGCAAATTGAAAGCAGATTTGCTGGCAAACGAGAACCCTGATATGGCGCCTCTGTCTCCAGAGCTTCAGGACTTCAAATGCAACATCTGTGGCTACGGTTACTATGGGAACGACCCCACAGATCTCATCAAACACTTCCGCAAGTACCACCTCGGGCTGCACAACCGCACGAGGCAGGATGCTGAGCTCGACACTAAAATTTTGGCGCTCCACAACATGGTGCAGTTTAGCCACTCCAAAGACTTCCAGAAAGTCAATTGTTCTGTGCTGTCAGGGGTCCTGCAGGACATCAATTCCCAAAGGCCAGTCCTGCTAAATGGGACTTACGATGTGCAGGTTTGTATCTTGTACTTCTGTATCTCCCTGTATGTCTCTACATGCATGTTTTCAAGAAAAACATGGAAGCACACCTTTTAAGTCTGTGTAATGAAAGAGTCTAATGTGAGCTGCTACAGTCACATCAGTGCTTACAACCTTACCGTTTAACCTTTTTTTTTTTTTTTTTGCGATTTTTCAAGTTTGGTCTGTGCGAATCCATGGTTCATTTAACACCCTATTCAGCAGCAGGCCTAAGTTTACCACTAAGTGTGTTCCTGACAAGAAGCTGCTCGTTGAACAACTCCATGGTGAGGTTTGGATGTAATGCCAAACCACAGTTTACCATTACAGAAATGAGCTACTTGAGTGTTGCCTTCACATCTTCTGGTGTATGCCAGAGGAGAACAAAAGTATTCAGTTCCTGATTTAAAGTAAGTACAGTTTGTCATTTTGTCCAAACTGTGGCTAGTTTGTAAACATCCATGATAAAAAAAAACCCCACAGTTTTATCTTACCTTGTTTTAATAAACATAGTTTAAATTAACCGCAGTTTATCCTGGTTGGATGGAGCAGGAAGTTAAAAGGAGGAGACCTCCAGATGCACAGGAAAGGGTCTGTTAGGCCCAACACATTTTGGAATAAATCCTTTTTTAGGGGCACTCTTGAATAACAGTTCTCAATCTGGTCTGTAAATGCTGTTGCAACTTGCTTCCAGAAGAGAGCAGAGGCAGAAGCATTTGAGCCCAAGGCCTTAGCAGGCTTATTCCCATAATGCTACGCTATGGTTTAATGTTACGTCCAAACCAGTATGATGTACATTTTTTAAAAAAACAATGGTTTGCTGCATTAAAACACTACATTTTCAAGTCTGTCTTTAACTGGACCGAGGCTAGTGCATTTAACATCAGTCACAACTGAATCCCAATGAAACTAGGTGGGTCAGTTAGTGATGATTAGCTTTTTCCATTGGTTTCTTTGGGACTTAGTTATTACTAACTTAACCTGGATCCAGGGTCCTTAAGGTACAATGTGTAATGGCTGAAGTGAACTTCAAATTAGGAAGCAGGCGTCCCTTAAGGATAGGGCTGTTCATATTTTTGGTGACAAAAGTATCCAAATTCTGTGCCAAGGAGATTTGGACTAAATTATGCAAGCCAATAAAATCTATACATAGAGTCCAAAGGGGTCTTGGAAGTCATCTAGTCCAGGCCCCTGATCAGTAGACTACCTACAATGCAGTATGCAATATGCAGGTCTGCTTATAGTACATTCTAAATCTGATTATTCTTTGGGTGGGGTGAGGGAGAATTTAGAATTTGGCCTCTTATAACTGGAGGCCATAAGGGAAAATATCCAGAAGACAGCATGAAAGGGCTCCTTAGACTTCTCTTCAATCAATGGATGAGGAACCTGTGGCTCTCCAGATGTTGCTGAACTACATCTTCAGCTCTAGCACTATGACCTGGCCCTGGGCCATTTGTAGGATTAGCAACAGTTGCCAGGTCAACCCCCTGCCTGGTCAAAATGGAGCTTTTGTGGTATGGACTCAGTGAGCCATGAATGTACCCTTATGTAATCTTCTTGTGGCAATTTATGGTAGTGTGGGTATAGGGAGATTTAAGAATGCTCAAATGGCAGGCAGCATAGAGTGCCATGGATTTACTCCCAAGGGGTGGGATGCTCCTTCAACTATTTCAGCATATAAGTCTCTCTTTGTACCATGTGTTTATAAAAATGAGAAACATGTAGATTTGGTAGATCATATCGGGGGGGGGGGGAAATAGAGTCCTATAGGAAATAACTCTCTTTAAAAAATTTAGCAGAAAATTAGTATCTGGATTATTTTAAATGAACAGTCTGATCTCTGCTGGTTGGTGGAAGCTATGGCTTTTCTTACTGATTTTTGATGGAGTAAGGGACATTAAGTCTTGAGGACAAGCAGTGTAAGTGATCTGGTGCCAGGGCTATAAGGCTTCCATTTCCGGACAACAGAAAGCCATCTGAGCATTATGAAAGTAATATTCCATAATAAATCCTAGCCTACTTTATTATCACAATAGTATGCATTGAGCAGCAGGCCTGTATTTTTTCTTAGGCGCTGTATCTATTTTTTCCCCTAGTCTTGCTTCTGTACACTAAGCTGTGAGGTACTTTATGGGAGGAGGTGGGTGGCTCATAATTCAATGAGTTGTATACTCTGCAGCTTTGTACTGATTTGCCTAAATTCCCAACTGAAATTACTATCATCTCCCAAGACTGGCTCTCTGGTTGACTCTCCGCACGTCACAAAAAGGTTTCTAATGTACATAGCACTTGCTTCATCTGGTGCTCCATCTGCCCAATACATTTAAATCACTATCACGCTACTTTAAACAGTCGTGGCTTTCCCCAAAGAATCCTGGGAACTGTAGTTTGTGAATGGTGCTGAGAGTTTTTAGCAGATCCCTATTCCCCTCACAAAGCTGCAATTCCCATAGTTCTTTGGAAAGAGGGATTGATTGTTAAATCACCCTGGGAATCATAGCTCTGTGAGATGAATAGGGGTCTCCTAACAACTATTTAAAGCAGTGTAATAGTTCTTTAAATGTATGGTAGAGATGGCGCCTTAGAATTCTGTTACCATTCCCAGCAACCTTGTGATGTAGGCTATTATAATATAATTCATATTATTTTTGCTTACATTTTGCCTTTATGATACAGTTTGATTTTGTGCTGTTCCACCACGTACCCTGCAATGCTTCTTTTAAAAAAGTTCTTTTTTTTACAAAAAAAGTTACTCCCTCTCCAGCAAGCAAGACAAAAAATATATAAGTATCATTATCCACAAATGAAACCATCCAATTAATTGCAATCAGGCCAATTGAATACAATAAAACAATGATATAAAAATCCATACACAAACTTACTAACATAGCAATGACAAATTAAACATCTTCACAGTACGCTCTCATGAGACAGTTTTACTTATAAATAATGAGCACCGTTTTTTCTCATGCCTATTTCAAGCCAGTCATACATCAGTGCTGTTAGTTTGGCTCTCAATATTCTCAATACCACATTACCCAAAATACTTTACTGCCTTTTAGGGGTCTGGATATATGTTGTCTGACTCGCACGAAGAAATAATTTGTTTAAATGGAAACCTCATCAATAATTAGTTTAGTTTTGTGATACAATTATAACCACAAATTTCACAGACATTTCAATAGAAATGTCAAAGAAATGTAGAATCTTTGTGCATTAGAAATGTCACGTTTATGCTATAAAACCTGTTGAAATAATATCAGGTCTGTGGTTCCCAAACTCCCCCCCCCCAATGCATCACTTGAAAATTGTTGATGGTCAGACCATTTAATGATTTTTCTGCCTGTTATAGCAATTGTGTTGTGCTAGATGCCATATGATTTTTTAAATTGTATTTTTATTGCTGCTTTTATTTCTTATATTTTGTTATATTACAATCTGCATTCCATATAATTCAAATTGTAATACAATGTAAGAAAATTTAAAAAATACAATTAAAAATCAGTAGAAATATTTAATGCGAACATGCTGTGGACCATCTAATAAAGCTCATGGACCACTGTCTTACCTCTTTGGACATTTGCAATTCTGTAGAAAAAGGGCTGTATCTGTCTGTAGTTTGTTAAAACTGCAGTGTCACACACTTGGTTTATTTCAGCATATGATGACAGGGCAGTAGGAAGATTCTGTGAACTTATCCCATAAAGATTTCTCTTGAAGTTACTGTCCAGAAGACACAGTGGGCTGCAAAAATTGATGGTACTTTTGCAAGCAGTGTGGAAACCAAATACTACACAAAATCATGGCTTGTAAATGATATTACTATGATATGTTAAACAAGACACATCTACTTTAAATTACAGCGACACAGTTTCCGGGAATGCCAGTATTTAATAATTTGATGGATCCAGCAGTAAAGATGGAGGGGATGTATGATGAAGGGGCACAGAAACATTAGCTTTTGATCATGTACAATAGTTTGAACATTAACTGTGAGATGTGGGCAATTCAGAAACTAATTTTGTGTTTCTCCAGAAAGCGCTCTTTGAGTAACTGATCCAGGTTGTCAAGAAGAACTTTCCAACCACAATTGCCAATATGCAGGAATTTGATATATATATTTTTTTAAAAAATGCACATCTTCCTAACAATGATATTGTTAGGTTCTTTGTTATTTGTAGGAAAGTTTATGCTTGATTAGATTGAGCTGGATTCTTTTCATAGGCGGCATTTTCTGAAATAAACCAGATGTGCACAATATCTCAGATTGAACAAATAGAACTAGAAATTAAACAGATCAATGAAGACCATACTCGTTTAATAAGCCTTGGCAACAAAATGCTGTAAGGAAGACAAAAAAGGGGTAGGAAACAGCACACAGATAATCTAGTTAAGATCAGTTCTTTTCTCCAACCAGAAATGCATTCTAAAATAGACCAGACACTCCTATATGAAGCTTGTGATTATTCAATAGAAACAGTTGGCTTTGGAAGCTTCTTTTATTTTATATATATATATATGCGCTAACTTTTCCTGGCGAGTTTGGGAAAAAGATCATTAAATATTCACTCATGCCAAATGTTAGACTTCATCACTTGTGCATATACCAGATGTTGATGCTGAACATGTAAGAAGCTAAGTAACTGATTAATATTTGTATGCTTTGCAGTAAATACTGAACAGATTTTATAAACATGCAGTAAAAGGATTGCTGAAATTCCCTCTAGTGCTCACACATTTTGTGTTGCGACCTTCCAGTTTAGTGCTGTTTTATTTTGAAATGGTTTGTGAATCAGTAATTCCCAGTCTTGGGGGAGGAATAACTAAAGCTTCAATCTTGAGCATACTTAGAATGGTAGAAGTTAATTACTAGTATATTTAATGCTTCTAATTTATATGTTGCATTCCAAGTATCCACCTACATCATCTTAATAACCCCTGCCAGCATTATTACCACGATATTGTAGATGGAGGCTGATACTGAAAGACAGTGGATTGTGTAAGGGTGTCTAATTCATTTGTGGTTGTTGTGAGATTTGAAGAAGGGACTTATAGCTCACATGCTTAATTACTATACTACAGAAGTGTCTGTGGTACTGGTAGTTTATGCTGTTTATTTAAAGCATTTGTCTCCTTCTCTTCAGCCAGAAAAGGCTCCCAGAGTGACTCAGAAATGTCAGTGAAAAGACAGTCTTTGCTTTTAGGCTTAAAGGCTTAAAAGAGATGACACAAAAGGAACAAGGACTGGGTGAGAGAAGGAAAAAAAGACCATTGATAGGACTGTCCCTAGGTGCCTCCTCCAGCGCTGTGGAGCCCACAATGCACCCAGGTTTACTAGTGATACATGGGTGATGAAGCAGATGATGGTCAAAGTACAAGTGGCACAAATGTCATGGAAGTCAATCAAGCACATACCGGAGCACAAAACAAGTGCTTATCATGTGACGATGATGGTAGATTATTTCTCCGCTACTGTTGCATCTACAAGTAGCCATCCAGCAGAGCTTTTCAGAGTGGTTAAGGGACTGGTGAGTTCTGGTTGTAGTCTGTAACATCTGAACCATCTGTAGCCCGCCATGACATATTTGCTAGGCAATTTGAGAATAATATTGTTCCCCTCCACTCCATATTATTTATTTATGCTGCTTTTCCATATAAATATGCTCAAAGTGGCTCACAACAGAACAAAAGTGCAAATCACTACATCAATAACAATAAAATACTAAATCATTTCAAAACAATCCAGCAAATAATTCAGTTTGATTACATGAACATTATAACATTTAAAGTAATCATAAAACAAATTATCAATCAGTTTAAACATATAAATGAATGACAAACAAAATAAACATTCCAATACATAAAATACAAGAAAACAGTCTGTCACCCCAGCTCAGATGTTACAGTCTCTGCTGGTTGCTATTAGTGTTGCTGCTTCTACCAGGAAAGGATTCACAGTGGCACCCCCTTTTATCCCTGTCCCAAACACCAGCCAGAGCTCACCCAAGAAAGTGCCCGGAGCTGGTTCAAGTGTTGCTGGTCTGGGAATCAGGATTACTATCATCTCCCTTCCCTTGCACTCTTGAGTTGCCAGAAAAATCCCCATTGCACTTAAAATGCCACTAGTCCTCAGCAGGGCATATGTTCTAGGAGCGGGGAGAGTTAATATAAGAAAGTCTGTCACCCCAGCTCAGATGTTGCAGCCTCTGATTGTGACTGACAGCTTGCTGTTGCTCCTTGATGGTGCTGGTGGTACAGTTTTGGGGGAGGTGTCCAAAGAACTGTCTGGCCCTGTTGTTTGGGATCAGTTTCAGTTAATGATGCTTGAAGTAGTGTGGCCCACTACTTGCTCTTTTGACCCTTGCCCTTCATGGCTGTATAGAGCTAGCCAGAGGGGTTTAGCAGAGAGTGGTTAATGCCTCATTGCAGGAAGGGGTGGTATCCACCACTATGAAAAAGGCAGCAGTGGTGTGTCCCCTTCTTAAAATGAAAATAATTCCACAGTAATAATTCCACAAGTAGCTAGATCGGTAATGAACTTCCATTGGCTAGTCAAAATGTATCTGTTCACCCACGATTAGGGTGGACTAGAGTAAACCCTCTCTGGATTATGGGATAGGATTATGCTGTAGTGCTGAAATCATAACATCGTTGTGTAGAAATCAGAAGAAGGCTAGGACTGGGGAGGGCAGTTGTGAGAGAACTAGAAAAGGTCCTCAAATGCAAAGATGTATCACTGAACATTAAAGGCAGGATCATTCAGACCATGGTATTCCCGATCTCTATGTATGGATGTGAAAGTTAGACAGTGAAAAAAGCAGGTAAGAGAAAGATAAACTCTTAAAATGTGGTGTTGGAGGAGAGCTTTGCGCATACCATGGTCTACGAAAAAGACAAATAATTGGGTGTTAGAACAAATTAAACCCAAACTATCATTAGAAGCTAAAATGATGAAACTGAAGTTATCATACTTTGGACACATAATGAGAAGGCATGACTCACTAGAAAAGACAATAATGCTGGGGAAAACAGAGGGAGTAGAAAAAGAGGAAGGCCAAACAGATGGATTGATTCCATAAAGGAAGCCACAGACCTGAACTTACAAGATCTGAACAGGGTGGTTCATGACAGATGCTCTTGGAGATCACTGATTCACAGGGTTGCCATAAGTTGTAGTTGACTGGGAGGAACATAACTACATTTATTTATTTATTATTTGATTTATATCCCGCCTTCCTCCCAGCAGGACCCCAGGGCGGCAAACAGAAGCGCTAAAAACACTTTAAAACATCATAAAAACAGACCTTAAAATACATTAAAACAAAACAACGTTAAAAACATTTTTAAAAAAGCTTTAAAAAGATCTTTTTAAAAAAGGGTTAAAAACATTATTAAAAAAATATTAACAAGCAATTCTATCAGCAATTCTGATATTTTAATTGCTGTATTGTTTACATGCTGTATTATTTGAAAAAACAATGGCAACGACCATATTATTTGAAGTAAATGGTGTTTCTGACTGCACTGGAAACCATTTTGTGGCCACTTTATGGCGAAAAATGGTATAAAAGTGGTGATTTTTAAATAAAAAACTGCATAAAGCAGTCTAGGCAAATAAAAAGTATTCCAAAATGAGGGTCTACCGCATAAAAATCATGTGCACAGCAGGACACATATTTGCAAGCACAAGGACACTGACCAGTCAGTCAGCAAAAAAACTGTAGAAGATTTTGTTTTTTTAATTTGTTTTTTAATTTTATAATTGCATTTATATTCCACATTTCCTCCAAGGAGCTCAAGGTGGCATACACAGTTGTCCCGTTTCTATCCTCACAAGAACCCTTGAAGTGGGTTAGGGTGAGAGTGTGTGACTGGCCCAAGGTCACCCAGTGAACTTTATGGCTGAGGGGAGATTTGAACCCTGGTTTCTGGGTCCTATCCCAGCACTCCAAACACGGTGTCCAGTGGAGCTCATGGGCTAAATTAATCCCACAATCTTGGTACGGCCACTAAGAAGACACAATTGTATCCTAGCCATGGATGAAACATGGAAAAGGGCATGTCAGATAGATCTTAGTGATTTATTTGTCCTATAATGTGTCCTTGAACTATATGCAGTGCCCAGGGGTTCCCTCAAACTAGTCTAGAAGGTTGGATGTTTTTGAAAATCACTGATGTGAAGTGTGGATGTAATGTAAAAAAAATCATTTAGATATGTCTGTCTATCTGGTCTAGTTTGATTTTGCAGATGTGCATTCAAAAAACAAATGAAAAATGTATGTGTTGTATGTTCAACAGATTTGCTGCTTAAAATGTGCAACTGCCCTAAATGGGATTTTCCTCTAAGTAGGTGTGTGGAAAACCTGGCTTTAAATATGAAATGATACATGCCATTCCTCAATTCCATTAGCTCATGAGTGACTATCTGTACTTTTCTTGGAATTCAGTGGCAAAATTTGTGAATTGCACCATAATTCTTTATTGAATTACTTCCTTGGTCTTATTCATTTTGTATCCCAGACCAGCCAGGAAGAGGTTAGGTGAGGCACTTATGCATGGTATGGGTTTTCCTTGTTGTGTTGGTACAGGAATGGATCATTTTTAGTTATGAAACAAATAATTAATATCTGGACTAATAGTTCAGTTATATAGGTGTTCTTAAATCTTCAAATCCTATATTATTCTTTAAACTTGGACCACAATCCATATAGCTTCTAGATATGTGGCTTGTAGCTTTCATGCACCATAAGGGCACTTCAGATTGCATTTCAGATGCAGCTTGCAATATTGTTTGGGGTGAAAAAAAGTCAAAAGGACTGCTGAATGTACAGAGTTGATAGCTCAAGATTGTAGCCCTATTTATGAATTTGATTGTCATTTTCAAATTTAATGCCCATGTGTTTCTATTGCTACTGTTACTGTTTTAATTTATTACCCACCCTTCACCCTGTAGCATTTTAAAATACATCCTTAAAAACAGTTTAAAACAAATTACAGTCACAAAAACTAGGCTGGGTCCTAAAAATGTACATCTCAGGTGTCAAGGGCCAGGGTAAAGAGATGCATCTTCAGCATTTGCTGACAGCTGTGTAAAGAAGGTACGAGATGTACCTCTGTAGGGAGGAAATCCCACATCTCGGGCTGCCACAGAGAATGTCCTCTCCTGGGCCACCCCCACTTGAGTGTCTGAAGGTAGTAGAACTACCAAGTGGGGGGGGGGCTCTGCTGATCTTAACATCGTAGAGGTTCTGTAGGGAAGGAACGAGGTCTTTTAGATATTTGGGGCCTAAGTCGTTTAGGGCTTTAAACACTAACCCAAGCATTTTAAATTGAACGTGGAAACGAAAGGCAATTGGTGAAGCTGTTTAAAACAGGTTTATATAAGATCTAAATGGGACCCTGGCCAGAAATCTGGGTGCTGAAGTTTGGACCAATTGAAGCTTCTTAGTTGTCTTCAAGGGCAGCTCCATATAGAATGCATTGCAATAGTCCAGTCTGGAACTTAACAGAGCATGAAGTACACTGGCCAAGTCATCTCTGTCCAAAAGGGACTATAGCTTTTAAACTAGCCAGAGCTGGAAAAAGCCACAAAGCCTGAGCCACAGAGCCTGAGCCTCCAGTGACAGTGTTGGATCCAGAAGCACCCCCAAGTTACAGACCTGCTCCTTACAGGAGAGTGCAACCCAGTCCAGAACAGGCTGTCTCCCCTCCTCCTGGACATGAGAGCTTGTGACATATGACACCTCTATCCTTTCAGGATTCACCCTCAATTTATTGGCCCTTTACTGCCTTGAAGCACTGGTTTAACGCCTCAACTGCTTCTCCCAGTTCAGATGGAACAGAGATGCAGAGCTAGGTGTCATCTGCATGCTGATGACACCTCGCTCCCAAGTTTCTTGATGAAACCTCCCAGAGGCTCCATATAGATGTTGAAAAGTTTGGGGCACAAGATAGAACCTTGAGGGACACCACTGGATAGTAGCCTCCCATAATGACTTTCTGGAAAACGCTCTGAAGGTAGGAGCAAAACCATGAAATGCAGTGCCCTCAACTTCCTCCACCTTGAGATGCTCCAAAAGGATAGCATGGTCAACAGTATTGAGAGCTGCTGTGAGATCAAGGAGAATGAACAGGGTCATACTCCCCCCATTTCTCCCAATAAACGTTATCAACCAGGGTGACCAAGGTGGTTTCAGTGCCATGGCCAGGCCTGAAGTGGAATGGATCCAAGTAATCAGTTTTACTGAAGCATGGCTGAAGCTGGATCACCACCACCTTCTTGAGCACCTTGCTCCAAAAAGGGATATTTGCCACTGGGTGATAGTTGTTGAGCACCTCTGGGTCCTGGGGGGAGGGGACTCACCACCACCTCATGCAAAGTGGATGGTACTTAGCTCCCTCCTCCAGTGAAGCATTAATCACTCCCTGGACCCACCAAATCAACCACCTTCGTCTAGCTCTAGGAAGCCAAGGGGACAGGTGGTTGGCTACACTTCTTCAAGCAGAATGTCTACATCCTCAGGCCTCAATGACTGAAACTGTTCCAGGTCAGATGAGTGCTGTGGACTCTTGGACTTGCTCTAACTATGGCATCCAAATCTGTTTAAATCTGTGCAATTCTGTCCCTAAAGTGTCTCACAAAGTTGTTGTAGCAGGCCTGAGGGTGTCAGAGCAATGCTCTCTTGGCCAGATGACAAAAGCCCATTCACCGCTCAACAGATGGCTATTTGCAGATGTAATAGTGGCACAGAAGTTAGCTTTCTTCCCTGTCACCACATGGTAGGCATGTTTGGTTAGGTTTGGAACAAGATTTATGCCACCTGCACTCTAGCTGTTAACCCTCCTGTTTCATCACATGCAGGTCACTATAGAGCAAGGCAGCCTGCATGCACAGCAATGGCTGTGGAGCACGTAGGTTGCCTTGATACTCTAGTACCAAGTAGGAGAAGATTCAAAATCATTTTCATGTAGCCATGCCACCTTTTTTGTTTCATTTTGATTTGTCTAATAATTTATTAACTAATTAAGGATTTACATACTGATTTCAGGTATATAGCCTCCTAGCCAAGCCATTACTTGCATTCGGGTGCTAGATTTTCTTGATTCAGTTCCATAGGAGCCAAAGTATGTTGTCACATTTGTCGAAATATGAATCTCAATTGCAAGCTGGATACAAACTTCTTTCTGAAATTCATTAGCCTCTTGATTTGTTTCTCTGTCATGGTCTACAGCATCATTCGTATGAAGCTTGGCAGCCTCAGGGTACTGCTTTAGGTGGATCCAGTTTCCAAGGAACAGCCAGGATCGATCCTCCCCCCCTTCTTTTCTTTGTTTTCATTTTGAAGATTAGCATTGACTAAAAATACTTAACATTGTTTAGAATTGAACATATTCTTTTTGGCCACCATCCTGCTTTGAATTTTCATAGCGGTGGACCTTGAGGGTACATGGCTCTTGGCGTGGATGCAGGAATTTGTTCACATGGAATAATTGTAGGATTGGGGTCTTTGTGTGAAAGTTTGACAGACCAACCCTGGAAAGATGTTTAAATCAGAGTGGAATATACATGAACTTAATTGGAGGGTCTAACATGCATGAACCTAACTGGAGGGGCTTAGAACAGGGTAAGGCTATCATTAGTTTTCCCTTCTCCATAATATGTCAGTGGATGGTAACCCCCTTTCTTGTCAATATGGATCCATCCAGAGAGAGAGAGAGAGAGAGAGAGAGAATTGACTATCACTATGTCATTTGAAGTCTTGACGATGGTGTGGCTGCATTTGGAATCCTGTCCCCTTGTCCCACAAAGTAGCCAGTAGAGGTGGAAAAAGTGCCACAAAGAGTAACCAGAATGGTCAAAATTGGAGCACCTAACTTTTATTAAAAGGCCAAAGCAGGAATACCTAATGTGGTACCCTCCAGATGTTGGACTTTCAACTCCTGTCAGCCCTAGCCAGCATGGCCAGAGGACTCAGGGATGTTGAAAGTTTGTTTGTTATTTATTAAATTTGTATCCTGCCCTTCTTTCCAAAGGAGCCCAAGGTGGAGTTATAGTCCAGCAACGTCTGGAGGGTCACATGTTTCCCACCTCCTTGTTAATGGTATTCTCTCCCAAAAGATGTGCTCACGACCACTAGCTTGGCTAACATTAAAAGAGGATTAGACAAATTAATGGAGGATTGGTTCATCATCTCCTGTTATCCTGGACAAATAACTGAAACTTCCAATTCAGAGGCAACATGCAACTGAATACCAGTTGCAAAGAGAGTAAATTGGGGCACATAGCACTTTCATTCCCTGCTTGTGCATTCTCCAGAGGCAACTGGCTGGCCACTGTAATTAACAGGATTCTTTACTAAACAGGCATGTGGTCTGTTTCAGCAGAACTCTTTATGTTCTCCTGACAAGGTTAAGGGAGCTTGGGCATTGACTATTTTCCTAATTTATATTTTCACTTGCAATACGTATTTGGAGTCTTCTTCAGTACTTCCTATGCTCTTAACTTGGTGTTATAGCACGGAGGCAGGATCACTGGAGGCATTTGGGATGATCCATCCACAGGTTTACTGTTCTGGTCTCTGTCAGTCATGTGGACTGCTGGGGGACCATAGGGGCTGAGTCTATCAGTGTGCTTGGGCTGCATGAATTAAAAGCCCAGGAACATCTCAAATTAGGGAAACTTGATGGGTTTCATGAGGTTGCATTCCACCATTTCAGGACACCACTGTAAAATAACTCCTACATGAGTTTGTAAAGTTCTTCCAAACCTGCTGGACAAGGTTAAATATTGCAGCAAATGTTTATCAAATTTGCATACATATTTAGACTATGGCTTGGCTCCTAAGTGGGTGTGGGGGCAGCAGTGTGTCCACCAACTCTCTTCTCCATCTGCAGACCCCTGCACCATATCCCACCCTATTTACAAGGGTCCCCCAACACCCAGGAGCAGCTTTACAGGCACACAGAAGACTTCACAGGGAAGCAGGGGGTGAGAGAGCCTATTTCTGTGAATGTGAACTTTGTTCCATTCATGGAACACAGCTATAACTTGAAAGTATTCTCTATTATCAAAGCTGAAGGAGGTGCTACAGGGTGGAGCTACAATAACAATAAAATCCTAGCATCTGTTCTGACCTGCACAGCATGGTGAACTTTGTTAATTGTGGAATAGATAATGCCTTTCTGGATGCTGTATTGCACAAAGTGAGTGGATAAACAAGAGCATTAGGGGGAAAAAACTTTTAGGATTAGGAGATTAAATGTAATAGGCAAGTGGGAGACTGCGTGACTCAGGGGATTGGTAAGGCATCTCAAGCCTTTCACTTCCTGATTAAAGGTTGAAAATTGTGACCTAAGTAATTGGAAGGCTTGCTGCCATCTGATTTTGCAACTTCATTTAGTTGGATTAGTTCTTAGCTGATGGAAAGAATTGTTAAAAATGGAAATCTTCATCAATTTGTCCAACCCTCAGTGATTCATAACCTGTTTTTCTCCAGGAAGCCAGGAACCACTCCAAACATTCCCTCCCTGCATGTGTTCAACAATATCTTCACACTTGCGACTGTCCATTTGCCAACATTCACATGCCCAACAGTGCTCCTGCTCATAGAAGCCATTCCACAAGAGATAGAAACTCAGTCTAACTGGTTGGCGGGAAGAGGGGAGTACTTATACTTTACTTGTCTAGCTCCACCTACCTATCCTGAAGGAAGTCTATTGCTGATAAATAGTCAAACCCTCACAGCGTTAAGATCAGTTCTTAGAGAATCCTGTTTCTGATTTGGACTTACTATTATTTTTAGTTATGACATTTGTATGCCACTCATCCATAACAGGTGTCTCTGGGTATTTAAACACGTAATGAGAGAGAGAGAAGGGGGGAGGACAAACAAAACTGAAAACACCCCCAAAGTTTGAAGTACAGATTATTATTGTTGTGTTTACACAGCCTGTCCAAGTTATTTAAAGGCCTAGATGAACAGAAAGGTCTTCATTTGGTGTTGACCACAAAGATGGCACCAAACAAGCCTCTCTGGGAAGGCTGTTCTCTCGCTGAGGTGCCACTATTGAAAAGGCTCTCTCCCTGGTGGTTACCCTCCTCACTTTTTTGGTGGGGGTACCTATAACAGGGCCTCCAAATATAATCTTAAAGGTTAGGTGGATACACATGGGAGAAGGTGGTCTTTCAGGTAACCTGGATCCAAGCCATTTAGTGCTTTGAAGGTTAAAACTAGCTCTTTAGATTGGGCCTGGAAACTTACCTGAAGCCACTGGAGCTGATAAAGTACAGGTGTAATAGGGGCAAACTGCTCAGTCCCATTTCATAATCTTGCAGCCCTGTTCTGGTCCAACTGCAATTTCCAGGCAATTTTTAAAGGCAGGCCCATGTATAACACATCACAGTACTCTAAATGGAAAAGTCATTTATTATTAGGTATAGTTGGGCTACTTCCACTGAGTAGTTGTGTGCATTTATGGTAGTGTGAAAAGAACAGGAAGTGCAAATGCTTTACGTTCCTCCATTGAAAAATAGATCCCCTTTTGAACTGAGATGATTTGGCAACGATATTCTGGTAACTTGCTCTGGTAACTTCCAGAATGGATTCTTGCAATGCACTCTATGTGGGGCTGCCCTTGAAGTAAACTCAGAAACTTCAACTGGTCCAAAGTGCAGCAGCCAGATTAGTGGCTGGGATTGCTTTTAGAACTCATATAACCCCTGTTTTAAAACAGTTGCATTGGTTGCCAGTTTGTTTCTGGGCCTAATTTAAGGTGCTCACTCAATTAAAACCCTAAATGACATATGCCCCAAATATCTTAAAGACTGACTTCTTGTCTACAACCCCCCTTGGGTGTTAAAATCAGCAGAGGGGACCCTCAGTTCCACCACCCTCAGAGGTTTGAGGTGGTGGTTGCCTTGGAGACAGCATTCTAGGTTGTGTAAAAAAAAAAACCTCAGGTGCATTCGCAACCTTCACTGTACAGTTTTCGGTGAATGCTGAAGACCTCTTTATCCTAGACCAGCCTTTCCCAACTTTTGAGTCCCCAGATGTTGCTGGACTACAACTCCCATCAGCCCCAGGTAGCATGGCCAATGCTCAGGAATGATATGAATTGTAGTCCAGCAACATCTGGGGACTCAAAGGTTGGGAAAGGCTGCTGTAGACTTCAGTATCTAAGATGTGTGTTTTCAGGACCCACCCTCTTCTTGTGACTGTAATTTATTTTAACTGTTTTTAACGCTGAATTTTAAACTGTTACAGTCCGCCCTGAGACCTGCTGGTGAAGGGCAGGTAATAAATTTAATAAATCCTCATCCTCATCCCCTATTGGGGAGGTACATAGGGGGTCCTCAGGATTGTTTACTTGATGGTGTTGTCACCATTTTTAAAAGCTTTAATCCTGGTGAAAGGAAATGGAAAGCTTTTAAATGTTGAGATATCTTTAAATCATAGTTGGGGGACCTCCAAATGTTGTTTGACTCCCATCAGCTCCAGACATGGTGGCCAATGTTCAGGGATGATGGGAGTTATAGTCCAGCAACATCTGGAGGGACACAGGTCCCCATCGCTTCTTTAAATGAATTAATACATGCCAGTTCTGACACATCTAGTAGCCAGTCTAATGGTTCCTCTTAGAATTTAGACTGATTCAGAAGTTATGGCTTCCACATGGGGGCTGCTGGCAGCATGCCTGCATGGTACATCCATAATGTTTAGAATCTCTTGAGTATGTGGGTTTGCTAGACTGGTAGAGAATCTCCCTGTCACATATGTGCTGTTGTAGAGCCTCTGCAAATGATAGGCCAACGGTGCTGTGAAATGCTGACATTTCCAGTGGCTCCTGTTGTGGCAGCTGCAATGAAAGCTTAAATGGGCCCTCATCATCATCATAATTTATTGCATTTATATACCGCCCCATAGCCGAAGCTCTCTGGGCGGTTTACAACAATTAAAAACATTAAAAACAAATATACAAATTAAAAAAGAACACATTTTTAAAAAGCAATTTAAAACTATAATGCTAGTGCCATGCTGAAAACACCCCCACAGATTTGCCTTAATGTAATCATCCTCTGAGGTAGTAGTCTTGATTTACTGTACCTCCATCTTTGGCTTTGTGTTGATGGTAATGAAAGAAAGACTTCACTTGCAGGTTAATGGTGCCCAGCTATTTTAAAAAGGGTGCCACGTGGCAAGTTGAAAGAATGAAAGACTGCGTTATTCATTGAATTACCCATGCACATTCTCTTTTGTTTTTGGCATAGTTTCGCCTTTAGTCTTAGCTGCTTTCACACTGCACTTTATTCCATTATTCTGCAGATTTCTTACCTGGTAATTTGTGCATTATATTTGATCTTTCACATGACGTACAAGCTAGTTTTGGAATTCTAGTGGAATATAGTGCAAGTTTAGTGCTAATTTTCATGATAAATAATACCAGAAATAATCCGTTTGCAAGCTTGGGAACCCAGAAAATTGTGGGAGTTTTTTGCTACCTGCACCCACTCACGTGACAGGTGTCCCAGCAGTGTGTTCACTCCCTTTAGGCACTTTTGTTTTTGTCTGATAAAAATTGTAGCAGTATCCTGGTGTAGGCACAGATAGCAGCAGCATTTCCCACACACATCCCTGTGTCTATACAACTAAAAAAAAAAGATGCTAAAGGGAGAGGGGTTGCATGGTGATGGGACGAGACCTTAGACCTCCTACACAGTGGGGAACTACAGTTTGCAGGTGTATAATGAGTGAGGGATGTTCATTGCAGCTGTGTGAAAGATAGTTGCATGCAATGCTGGTATGTCAGCTGAAAAATCTACTGCTTCTTAATGCAAAAGGTACTGCAGTATGAAAGGAAATTTAGAAATTGGGATAGAAGTGCTACCATTTTAATTCATTAAATTAACACAATAAGCCCCATGTCTGAAAGCAGAGCTTCTGAATCAGAAAGTCAGTGTAAGGCTTGGATCTATTCCGTGCTGTAGACAGACCCATGCGCACACATGTCCAAGTATGCCACAAATTCCTGCTGTTTGTGCCACTTACAGGATGCTATAGCTTTTTTTTTTTAAAGCTATGTATGTTCTCTGCTAGCTGTTATTTAGAAAAGACAATAATGCTGGGAAAAACAGAAGGGAGTAGAAATAGAGGAAGACCAAACAAGAGATGGACTGATTCCATAAAGGAAGCCACAGACCTGAACTTTGAAGATCTGAACAGGGTGGTTTATAACAGATGCTATTGGAGGTCGCTGATTCACAGGGTCGCTATAAGTCGTAATTTACTTGAAGGCATATAACAACAATGAGTATTATTATTTATTAAATTTATATCCTGCCCTTCCTCCCAGTAGGAGCCCACGGCAGCTGTCACTAGTTATGAGTGATTTCGAAACCTGAACAAATGATTTTAGTTAGTAAGGTGAGATATGAGAGTTGTAAGGCAGGGTATGAGTTGGCTAGTCCGTTTGTACCTTCAGGAAATAGGGCTGAATATTCATTCAGAAAGTGGGTGGAAAGGGGAGTAGTAGTATTATGTGAATTGGTGTGAGCAACACTGCTGAGTGATTTGTCCTTGGGACTAGCAGGGGATTAGAGTAATTTGTATATTCATATTTGCCTCTCCGTATAGGCTTTTTTATACTGAAACTGTCTTTCTACTGATCTGCAAATCTGCACATCCATTTGACTGGAAGAGGTCTTGGCATTTATGTTATCTTTGTGCTTGTTAATTGTTTTGCATGGAAACTAGTTTTTTCCCCTCCCCATTGTTTAAACATGATTCTTTTAAGTACAGTTTACGCTTCATGAAAAATTGCCTTTTTTGTATAACAATTACCACCTTTCACGAATGGGTCCCATTTTAAATGGTCATCAAACACTCAATGAAGTGCAATCCTAACAGCTAGTAATCCATTACACCCCAAAATTCATATAGATTTTTCATTTAATTTTTTGTAACAGGCAAGAACAGGACATGCCGTAAACAACTATTCCTTATACTGATGATAGTGTAGGGTTGATTAATTATCTGAATTCGCCACTGTGAGAAAATTATGAAAATATTAGAGCTGCATCAGATATTATTTGGTTTGAATTTTTGGACCATTGAAACTAGCAACTCTGGCATGGTCAAAAATGTTTTTTAAAACAATCTCAATCAAATAAATATTAACCTGTTCCAATCCTCTTTGGCACCATTGCTTTCCCTAGTGGTGCCTGCTGCTTCCTTCCTTTCTGTATTTCACATGCGTGACTCCACCAAAAAGGGAATCCCACAATGAACTGGATGATGTTACAGTGCTATTATTTGGCAAATTTGGCAAGGAGAGGTCACTGAGTGCAGATGAGGGCAACACAAGTGAGCATTTTCATAAGGAGTGCTGAAGAATTGTAAAAAAGAGGCGGCATTTTTCAACACTGCCAAAAATGTAGGCCCGGCTCAGCTCTAAAATGCTCCCATTTCAGGTGATAGATGAAAATGATAAGAAATCAGGTGTCCCATAATAGCTGGGCTTTTCACATTACACTTGCCTCAGGAGAAGACAGTAGTTCTTGTCACTTGAAAATTACTTTTTTTTTTTTGACAGCAGAGACATTTGTCGGACTCCCATGAAAAGACAAAAATAACAATGCAACTGTATGTTTTGGCAGACAATACACATTTACAAGTAAATGCAAGAGTGAGTTGTCCTTTGTTTTTCCAATAAAGTCTTATTTCCCACATACAGAAAAGTGATGTGAAAATCAGTCTCTAGGACATAGGCTAACATTATTTTCTTTTACCATGGCACTTTAATTCTCAAAAAAGGTTTTGCATATATTTATTCCCTTCAGATGTGATGCCATACTTGGAGTGTGTCTTTTCAACTAGTAAAAGGTCACATGATCCTGCATCTGTGGAAGAGTTGGGGCTTGCAGTTATAGCTCTAGTCAACTCATCCTTTGAGTTACAGTCAAGACTCATTGATCATAACTGAAGATGGATGGATGGCATAATGAGCCAAACTCCTGCAGAGTACCTGGATTTTCCACTGAAGTCTTATGGGGCTATAAATGATAATACATTTATTATATAATAAAGCAATTGCAATGTAGGCAAATAAAAAGAAAAGCCAAAGCAAACAAAAAGGCCTCCTATTAATCTGTTATGCTAATCTTTCTACTAAACCACAGTGACAGCCTTGTGTGTAATTTAAAAAAAACCCAAACAAATCCTAGATTGTCTGTTAAAACTATTTCCTTTTTCCCAATTTTTGTTCTTTATAGGGTTATTGACAATAAGATTAAGGTCAAAATTCTGTTCAGGTACATACAGAGTTGTGTGGCATTTCCCCAACACTAAGAGTTCTTTATTTTGAAACAAGTCAGAAGCCTTCAGAGATTGTAGTTGATGTCCCTTATTTCACAATCCTGTAGCTCTCTAGAATACTCCCGTTTTTTTAATAGCAATTTGCATTGTTTTTGCAATCTTGCCCGCACCAAAACCAGTAACTGCAGCTTGTTGACACATCTGCAAATTACCTATCATTACCGTGAACTAAAACTGAAGCAGAGAAATTGGCAATGAAACCCTACCAGGCATAAGTGTTTAGCTCTAGGACTGAAACACCTTTCTCTCTGTGCCATAGTCATGTCTTCCCAGAAGAGGAACCTATTGCCTTGGTTTCTGTTACATCGGGACACAATTCAGCTGGCCAGAGAAGGGTGCAGTAGTCTCTCTTTCAGCAGGTGACATAAGGGAGCCAGTAGGGTTGCATTTGGTGGTTTAAAGCCCCAGACCGTGGCCCAACACTCCATGCAGAACAGCTAGTTACTTGAAGGTAGACTACGCAGCTTGCATGCTCTTCTTACCTGCTTGAGTCAGTACTTGCATTGTTTCTAGACCACTGGCCTACAATGCCAACAGCTGTTACTGTCACTTAGGAAAGATTTGCATTACCAACGTTAAGTTAGTTTTAAGTCAGTTTAACTATCAGGGGACTCTGTTCCCAGCCACTCCACTTCAAAAATCTTGGGAGTTTAAGAAAGTGTTCTAGAAGCCCCACAAATCTAATTTCCAGGGTTCTTGAAGGGAAGACACACAACTTTTCAAATTGGTTTCTATTTTTTGTTCTAAATGAGTATTTTACCAGATCAAATGTTTCTGTGGCATATGTATGTGTGTGTGACTGACTGTGTGTGTGTTTTGGGGAGGGAATGCAGGGAAACACCTTTTCCTCCTTTTTGATTTCTAAAAGAGATTTCCAGTTGGAAATGAGCTCCGAAGTCTGATTATGTGATTGCATATAAATGTCAAAAAGAAATAATAAAGGAAAATTTTTAGCGTGGTCCAGCTCACAATGTTACGACAAGAGTACAGGCTACATTATCATTCACCTGAAGCCTTTGGGATAGAGGGCAAAATATATCAGGTTTTTTTTTGTCCAATGCAATTTCAGTAGAACATTAAAGCGTGCTCCAAGTTTTTGATGGCTCTTGGGACATCCCTTTTCAACTTCTCCAAGGATCTGGAGTGGCTGGGCAGTTTTGAAAGAGACAAACCTGTTGGCGTTAGGCTTTCTGGTAGGAAAGCATTTACCAAAGAGGGATAGCCTGGTGGCCTCCCTCAATAATAAGTTAGCAAGACTAAGGTTGTGAAGCAGATCTGGTGGCTTTGTGGCAGTCCTTGGAATGGGATTGGCTCTCTAGGAGAGGGTGTTACCTGATTCTCAGGACCTGAAGAATTCTGGTATGGTGTCTTGGCACAAACTGTTTACTGCTCTCTCCTCTAATTAATGCCCCTGATTAGCATGGGGGAGTACTAGTGTCTCATTCCAGGGCTCCTTGTTTGAGTCTTGTGGCACTTGACATTGGATTGAGCATTAATAAAGGGTGGGAAAATAATATAAAGTTTTAGGAGCCAGCCGTCAAATGTTTAGGCACCAGGACTTATTTAAATCTCTCAGCGCCAGCTTCCCTTTTTTAAGAGCCTAGGCCTCCTGACACCTGGTTTTTTTCTGTTCCCAATGATTGTTTTTGGTCATCATTTAAGATGCCTTTATTAACTTTACAATGGAAAAAAGAGCCTTAACCAGTCTTACTTAAGTAGAGAGGGCCAAAATCAACTTTTTTTGCAATGCCATTTAGCAATTTATTGACTCACCACACGAGCCTTGCTTGGCTCTGCAGCAGCATATGAAGAAGTGCCATCTTTTCTCCAGCTAAATGGCTAAAAGGCGTTTATATTATATGCATTTTTAAATGTTTACATTGCATGCTCTTTGTGCATCTGAATCTTTCCGTATGGTGCAATTCCGAAATGAGCAGTGATCCTTTGTGGCACAACTGTCAAAGAAAGGGAGTGGGGATATCTTTATTTGCCTAATGCAGATTGAGAGAATCACCCAGAAAAATAGTAATTCGCTTTGCAGTTGGGGAAATTAAATCTGTTCTTCCATTACAGAATGTGTGCTGAAAATTTATAGGTTTTCAGTAAAGGATACAAATCCAAAGAGGTGCATTGCTGAATCCCAGCCTCCTGTTACATGAATGTAGTTATTAAAGAGAAAACTGGAGAAGGGTGGAGGGTGGATTCCAGTGTGTATAGAGTGTTTCTGATTAATTAATTTCTGAAAAATGGATTGCATGCACATTTTCACAGTCTCAGCACAAGAAGTAAAGCAGTGATGATATTGTAGTTATGAAGGTGGTTCCCCCCCTCACTTTTCATTCACACTTCCCCCTCCCCTTTGGCTTTCAATCCAGTCTATAATCCTGCTGTGATTTATTATATTTTATATTTTCCCATTGATGAGAATAGGATTTTCCAATTAATAGGCATTGGAGGATTGCAGCCCAGATGTCCCAGGAGAAGCAAATGTTGTTCCAGTGTCACAAGACAGGTGTGGCACACTTGTGGGAAGGACTGAACCATTTGTTGCGAAAGCAAAATATTTTACTAACAGAAGCTTGAAGAAGCTATGCTTTCTTCCTTCCATGAGATGCGTTCATTAGATCATAAGAAGAGTTGAGGCTTATGCATTCCTAGTGATGTCATGATTTCTGTACATAGCAAAAGTTCTTTCTCCTCTGCTTTTGTGGTTTTTCTATATTTTGCTAAATTAAGGCTCTTTCTTGAGGGACATCTACATTAAGAAACCTTAGTGCTTCAAGACATGTGTGGCATTTTCTGTGGCCTAAAATTAGTTTTAACTTGTTGGCCTTAACTTGCAGTGGGCTAGACTTAAATTCTGCCAGAGACTCTGTGACTAGTGATTTGGTTTGAGTGACCTCACCTTTTTGACGTGTATCTGTCATTGCAGACGTATATTCAGCAACCAGTGAGCAAAACAAGTTTCTGCATCTTGGGAAACTGCCATTTTCAGGCCTAGCCTTCTGTACAGTCTAGTCCAAGAACAGCTGACAAAAGTGCATTTCAGTGCAGGCCACACTTTTTGCATAGGCACAAAGGAAACTAAAGGCTAATGTTGCGATACAGTTTTCTTCCTGCTCACAGACTTGTTCAGAAAACAATGGATAAATCTATTTCTTTCTCTAATATGGAACAGTTTATATTTGTGCACTTTTCTTAATCAATTAAGATTAACAGTTGTGGGTCTGGTATCTTTTGGTGAAATATCTTATTCCTTATTCTTTAGGTGACCATAAAGCTCCTAGTCCAGTTGGCTCCTTGTCATATAACCATCTCAGTTGATATGTCTTGCTGACCTTCATTCTCTTGTGTTTGTACTTGTATCCATGCCCTGTTTCTCTGTGCTTCTCAATGAATCCAGTCCATGGGATCCCAGGAGTGACTGCTCTTTACTCGTCTACCTCTCATGCTTGGGTTCCTTGTCACCTTGCACTGCATAGTTAAACTCTAGAATTAACTCTCACAAGATATACTGATGGCCACCAACTTGGACGGCTTTAAAAGAGGATTAGGCAAATTCATGGTGGATAAAGCTACTAGCCACAATGGCTATATTCTGCCTCACAGCATTGGAGACAGTAAACCTCTGAATCCCAGTTTCTTGGAATCACAAGTGAAGAAAGTAATGTTGCACTCAGGTCCTGCTCTTGGGCTTCCCGTAGGCATCTGGTTGGCCACTGTGAGAACAGAACTCTGGACTAGATGAGCCATTGGCCTGATCTAGTAGGCTGTTCTTATGTCACCGGGTTTCCTATATTCCTGTAGAACAACAACAAATGGCATACATGGTTGTCACCCCTTCTCCATTTTATCCTCATAACAACCCAGTGAGCTATATTAGTCAGAAAGGCTGTAACTACACCTAGTATGCTTCATGGCCAAATGGGGATTTGAACCCTCGTCTTCCAGGTCCTAGTCCACCACTCTACCATTCCTTCCATTGCTCCCTTCTATTTCTTACTACTTTGAGCAAATGCACTAAGGTAGCATCAACTTCTTCAAGAAAAGTATTGTATGAGGCATCTGTCTGCCAAGGTTTGCCTAGTAAGTGGTAAAAATGTAATTTTGGGATGAAAGGACAACATGGATGCTGTTCTGTTTCATAGTGATTTGTAATACAGCATGCACAGTGTAATATGTTTAAGTATTCTTTTGATGTTTCCCCCCCTCTTTTGTGTTAAACATAAATTACACATTGGTTAATGTTCTCCTTTTCATCTTTCACAGGTGACTTTAGGTGGGACCTTTATTGGCATTGGACGCAAAACTCCAGATTGCCAGGGCAACACCAAGTATTTCCGTTGCAAGTTCTGCAATTTCACCTATATGGGCAATTCATCAATGGAGCTGGAGCAACACTTCTTGCAGACCCACCCAAACAAGATAAAATCCACTGTTCCTGCCTCTGAATCCAGCAAAGCATCAGAGAAGAACTCAGGCAAATCCAATCCTGCTGTTCGATCATGTGAGGCTGCAGATCTGGGAAAGTGGCAGGATAAGATCACCATAAAAGCAGGAGATGATACTCCAGTTGGTTATTCGGTGCCCATCAAACCTCTTGAATCCTCAAGACAAAACGGTACGGATGCCTCCAGTTACTACTGGTGCAAATTCTGCAGCTTTAGTTGTGAATCATCCAGCTCGCTCAAACTGTTAGAACATTACAGCAAGCACCATGGGGGGAGCCAGGCAGGGGGCCTTCACCCAGATCGGAATGACAAGCTCTCGAGGGGGTCGGTCATTAATCATAATGACTTAGCCAAAAATTCAGATGGAGAGTTAGCAACAAAGACCGAGAAGGGCTCTAGCGTGGCCAAAAAGAAAGACTTTTCCAGCTCAGGAGTGGAGGACAACGTGGTGACAAGCTACAATTGTCAGTTTTGTGATTTTAGGTACTCTAAGAGCCATGGCCCAGACATAATAGTGGTGGGGCCTCTTCTTCGTCATTATCAGCAGCTACACAACATTCACAAGTGTACCATTAAGCACTGTCAGTTTTGTCCCCGAGGCCTCTGTAGTCCAGAAAAGCACCTTGGAGAAATTACTTATCCTTTTGCTTGCAGGAAAAGTAATTGTTCCCACTGTGCTCTCTTGCTCTTGCACTTGTCTCCTGGGATGCCAGGAGGCTCCAGAGTCAAGCACCAGTGTCACCAGTGCTCTTTCTCCACCCCCGATGTAGACGTTCTCCTGCTTCACTATGAAACCACACACGAAGCCCAGGTGTCTGAAGTCAAGCAAGAAGCAAATGCCCTGCAAGGGTTGGACGGGTCGCTGAGTGTCAAAGAAAGCAAAGAACACATGTGCACCAAATGTGACTTTGTCACTCAGGTAGAAGAGGAGATTTCTCGACACTACAGGTAAAAAAGTGTTGTGTGTGTATGAGTGCATATCTGTATATGGGCCTGTGCTCTTCAGCATTAAGAAGCTCCAGGTTCAAATGTGGGAGCTTCCCTGCACATAGGGCCAGTTCAGAGGCTTATCCAGTTGTCAACGCCCTGCGGACAATTGTGAGCGTTTGTTCCCCTCTACATGCAAATAAGGTAATGATGGATGTGAGGGCTTCATTTGTGTGATCTCTCTCTTTTCTCTTGTGAGTGAAAAGAATCCAAGGATTTGCCAAACAGGAAGCCTTTGTATTGCCGGTTAGTTCTCCAGGGGTACTGCCTGCAACGATGATGGGCTGGGGCAGGGATAGCCAGTGTGGTGCCCTCCAGAGATGGTTGTACTACAACCCAGTCTGCGTCTGTGTTGGAATTGCTTTTTAATATGTTCTTAAACCTTTAAAAAAAAATGTTTTTAATCTTAGACAATGTTTTTAAAGCTTTTTTAAAACAAATGTTTTTAAAGATGTTTTGTTTTAGTGTGTTTTAAAGTTTGTTTTTATGATGTTTTAAAGTTTTTAGTGCTTTTGTTTGCCGCCCTGGGCTCCTGCCGGGAGGAAGGGTGGGATATAAATCAAATAATAAATAAATAAACTCCCATCAGTTCCAGGCAGCACGGCCAATGGTCTAGGACAATGGATGCTGTAGTTCAACAACATCTGGAGAGTCCCACAATGGCTATCGCTGGGCTAGGAGAAAGTATACACTGACCCAGGAATGCCCCTTTCTATGAACAGGGAGACTGCGTGACACACAATGGCACAGGGTCTGATTACACTCTAGTCCCACCTATTTTAGGCCTACACCATCAAAAAAAATTGCTAGCAGTAGCAGCTGCCATTTTAGTTAGATTTTGAATGACTGAGCAAAATATCTCCAAAATACTATGATGTATTAAATGAAATTCTACTATTGGGTCCAAAGATTCCTCTTAGATGATTTTGTTATTTGAGTAAAACAGTCAATTTATTACATTCTGCAGAATTTTTTTTAATAACAAGGTGGCCTCCAAATCTTGACTATCAGCTGCTGTGAAGTATGTTTTCCAGATTAGCCACTCCTAGTAATCATGCCTCTCAGTTCTAAATCCAGTAATAAAAGTAATAATGAAGTTGGTGCAGCCTAAATGTGGAAGATGTGCCAATCTTCCCAAATGTGGTAGATTTGCCAAAGAGATTGGCCGTGATCCATCTAAACTTAAAGGTGATGAAATCCCATTTATTTTGATGGGGCAGTTAGGCAAATGCAGTGCATGCCCGTCTTGTTGTGCAGAAGTTTCTTTCCCAAGTTGTGCTTAAAATAATAATATTAACAGCAGATTTTTGTGTGTAGTGGGCACCATTTCCACCCCTCAGATCCTGGTAAGAAATACCCAAATGTTCATAATCCAAGAATGGGTATATATCTGATTAAACTAAGGCAGGATTTCCCTATCTCTGCTCTCCTTCTACCTTGAGATGCTAGTGATCAGATCTTGAATCTTTTTTGGGCAAAGCAAGTGCTCTAGCACAGAGCCACAGATCCTGCATGTCAGATAAAAAGAAAGAACTGTTAAAGGCCTCTTTCACACAACACGCTGAGCCAGAACTTGGCTTAGTGAGACTGCCCGAGTGTGTGGGCTCCTGGAGAGGAAGAGCCATAGTTCAGTGGTAGAGCATCCACTTTGCATGCAGAAGGACCCAGGTTCATTCCTTGGCATCTTCAGTTAGAGCTGTGAGAGAGCCCTGTCTGAAATCCTGCAGGACTGCTCCCAGTCAGTGTAGACAAAATTAAGTTAGATGGAGCAATGGTCTGACTCAGTATAAGGCAGCCTCCTATAAGTTCACAACTGCTTTGATCCTCCCTGGTCCTTTTTGCTGTCATGCCGTGATGAGCTAAAGTGATGTTTGACAGTGTATCATCTGAGCCGGGGCTAGCAAACCTTCATTACAGTGTATGGTTAGTAAGGAGAAAGCTGTACCAGGAGCCCCTGTTTGGTTGACATATGAAGTGTGGTCTCGCTAAGCCAGTGTTTGGTTTAGCGTGTTGCGAACCAGGACGCAGAACTGTATTTGTCAAAAATTTCCTCGGTTGCTAAAAACAATCTAAAATATAATACAAAACTGGAAGAAATTAAAAAAAGGAAACTTTAAATGCCTATTGAAAAAGAAACATTCTCACCTTACAATGATAAAAAAAGGCCGAGAGGGATCCAGATGGGCTTTTCCAGGACAGATGTTCCAAGCCTGTAGTTCCACAACTGATAACAGATTGTAGCTCTCATACCCACTTTCCTAATGGCATGAGATGTGGGCCCAGAAGGCAAGGCCTCTGAAGCTGATCCTAAAGCCTGGCCAGAACTATATTAGCAGAGGTGGTGCTTAAGGTTACCAGGATCATCAGCTGTGGGGTATAGAGGGGTAATTCCTATTTCTTAAGGGGTTTCCCCCCCTATTAGTCCCTTACATTTCAAGAAAACATTTGTTTTCTTCCCTTTCATAGCTTTATTCTGGCATATTCATTTTGGAGGTGACCACAAGTGTCCTTTTTCATGTGAATGCGGCACTATCTGGTGAAAATCACAAGCTATGTATTACTCTTTGGGGGCACTTTCTCAAGGCCATTACACAAAAATGTAGGGCAAAGTCACATTATGTTGAGCCTTGAGCTTCAAAAGCGATGGTGTGAAATGCTTTGCCATGGCATTGTGAAATTCTGATCTAAAAGTTGGGCTACATGAATATGAATATTATGTTGGGCATCTTGAGAACATGTTGACTAGGCATTGTGAAATGAAAAGGGAGGGATCTACACTATAATAGAAGCATTCAGTTGGGATAAAAGCAGAAAGCACCTGGACATTGCTCAACAGTTAGCTGTGTTGACTAGAAATAATGGTGCCTGCTGCTCATATGTATGTGACAAACGGTTGTGGCCTACACAGGCTCCAGGCCCCAGCATGCAAGTCCCTTCTTTCGATCCCAGCGGCCCGTGGTATGCTGTTAGGATTAATTAGTTAATGATTGTAAACAGCTTTGAAGATGAAAAGTGGTTTCTATGTCTTAGGTGATATTACAGTTTATTTTTATTAGGGCAACTTGCAGCCATATTGGAAGACTTGAACACACAGGACTTTGACCACACTTTGAATGGACTTTCTTAGGTTTAATATCTCACAGGTGATTGAAAAGACTCTTCTGCTGCGAGCTCTTTCAGCTGATGTTTTTGTCTGTTTAAATTAAGATGTCCCTTTCCAGGAAAAGATAATAGTTTTTTTTTATTCCCCAAACTGGAATTTTATATTTAGGCCTTTTGGTCTAGTTTTCAAAAGAACCGAGTGTCATATAGTTACTGTTGACGTCAATGGTCCATAATACTGTTGGAAAAAAATCACACCACTTACTTAGGTGACTAAATATGCTTTTGGGAAGCTAAAATTAGGCTCTTGAGCTTCAAAAACCTTGGCTAGAACTCTACAAACCTTCTGGCACAACAAACCAGTATTTATTCTGTATATATATCTACGTATATTTTTACTCCCCCCACAAAAAAATCCTATACGATGAACTCCCTTTTTACATAGTTGCTCTGTAACATTTATATAGGTGTCATTTTCATTGTTCTCTTTTTCTCCATACCCAAGCTTGCCTACTTTGATTTTCAGATAAAGGTTTTTTTTTTTTAAAAAAGTTAAGATTGATTTAAAATGTTAAGGTCAGTTCACTATCTTATTTTAATTTCCCCCCCCATATGAATAGTAAATATTTGACAGTGGGTTGCACCCACACGTCCGTTCATGCAATGAGACTTCCATTTCCTTTCCTCCCCGAGTGTGCCCCCACAGTCTGCTCCACAGCCCCCCCCCTCCAGAGCCAATACTGAGTGTGTGGTGGTGGTGAAACAGGAGAGAAAGTGGAAGCTCCATTGTGCGCACAGATGTCTGTTGCATGAGCAGAGCCGCAGAGTTGGATGCAGCCCGTGGCATCTGGAATTGTCAAACTGTTGTCAAAACGAACCTCATGAAAACTGTTCAGGCCTTCCTTGACTATAAATCACCAAGGCATAGGCTGCATTCACACTGAACACTACACCATTGTTTGTTTAGGTTTATTGTGACTTGTTTGAATGTCCACATCCACCATAACTAACCATGGTTAGCCATGATGGCTATGCTCTGCCTCCATAGGTGGAGGCAGTATGTTTCCAAATACCAGTTGCTGGAAACCGCAAGAGGGGACAGTACTCTTTGCACTCAGGTCCTGCTTGTGGATTTACCCTGGGCAAGTGGTTGGCCACTGTGAGAACAGGGTGCTGGACTAGTTGGGCCAATGACTGACCCAGCTCTTCTTATGTTCTTATGGTTTACTTTAGCAACAAACCACTATTGAAACCATGGTTTGTTGTTATTGGTTTATGAATCTCAGTGTGCTTTAACAGTCCTGGATTGTTTCAGTGCCAGCCACAACTTCTTGCTAGAGCAGCTAGAAAATGAAACCACTCCCCAGGTTAAGCAGCTGTCTCTGGCACTTTTACAACAATGCAAACATAAAACTGCACATGGTTAGAACGAGCTATGGAAGCAGGGAAAATTTGCACAGGAGTGTGGTGGGCAAGGGAATAGAGTTCATGAGCTCACAATATGCTCCTGATCACCTAAACATGATTAGAAAAATCAGGAATTTGATGTCTGCATCTGGTACCTGCCTCACCCAGCAGTTTCTTGGTACAGGTTATGTTTTGAGGAATTTTAATGAAGACAGAAGGGAAGTAATGAAGGGGCACACCATTTTTTTCAAGACTAAATATGTACATTGGGAAAGTAGTTCTCATGTATTGCTGAATTTGATGTAAAAATCCTGGATGTGGTTCTGATTAAAATCTGGTTTAAATCCTATTAATGTTTTCATCTCTAACATTCAGAAAGCTCAAAGAGAGAGAGCAATTTACATAAATGTCCTGCTTCTATCAACTTGGTGGTATATGTATAAAAAATTGTGTTTGTTTCTTATCTTCCATATTTCTTCAATTACCTTTATTGAACTTTTGCATTTTACCAACTCTCTTTCTCTCCCTCTCCATCAATAAGTGTAACTAGATGAGATGCCATTCATGAAATTAATAATTGTATGAATGGCTTTTTTAAAAAAAAAAATGCAGACTGGAGAGCAAGTAATCTGAATTGGCATCCTAGTATGGAGGTTAGGGGGGCTTTAATCTTTTGCCATCCACCATAATCCTGACCTGGATTGGTTTCTGTGCCAACTATTAGCATTGGGGAAGAAAACCCATATTGGGGTGCATTAATTCTGTGAATAGCATTTTATATATCTTGGCCCTAATTCCCACTCAATTTGGAATATTAATGTTCTACCCAATGTCTGATGTAATGGACTCTTATTAATAACCAATTATTATGGAATCTGGAGTTTTCAATTTGCATGTTTTACATTAAAAAAGTTAGACCACCTCCCATAAAGCCATTCTTGATTTTTCTAAGGCATTCATACAGTAAATATGGGCTCCTGCTGGGAGGAAGGGCGGGATATAAATCGAATAATAAATGAATGAATGAATGAAACTTCTAAAATCTGGCATAAACATATGAAAACTAAGGGGAAATCTACATTAGAAATGATTGAAAAATGCTTAATCGTCACTGTGTCCTGTAATGAATCCTAGGAACTGTAATGTAGATCTCTTCAAATTAATTGTGCTAGCCTCTCATACAATTCTCTTGATTGGAATTATTACAGTTTTGAAACTGATTTAAATTAGTAGTGTACTAATTTACACCAGAAAAACTTGCGCCATCTAATTGATGTTTGAATATACACTTAAAAAAAAATAATTGTCCCCCAAGATCAGGGCTGGAGAAAGAGACAGATTGAGGCCTACTTTCTGGTATTGAACACTGCAAGACACAAATCAGGAGCTTTGCAGGCGCAGCACCAATTTCCTATGCCCTGCATGTTAGGTCTTCCAATTAAAGTAGTTAACTTCTTGCAGTTCAAGCCAGCACACAAAAATCTTAGTCCAAGGGTAGTTAGAGTGTGGTTCCTTAAAGATGTTGTGGACTAGAAATAACCCCTGCCAGCATAGGCAATAGTCAGGGATGATGGGAGTTGTAGTCCAAAATATTTGAAGGGCACCACAGTGGCTACCTCGGTCCTAGATTGTAATACTTCCAGTACTGAAAGTCTTGGGATCCTAATCCAGTGGTTTTGTCAGTCCAATGTCTTTACCTGCTACAAAGACTGCTGAGCAAATTATTGCAGAGAGAAGCTGCTGTGCCTCTCTGTGCTTCCAGGCTCTCCCTTATTGCTTACCTGCCGCCTGTCTGCCTATCTCCTTTCTTCCAGACATACCCTGAAGTAGATTCCCTGCACGACTGTGCTCTTAAAACCATAGGGGCCTGATAATCTGCCTATTTAATTCGAAGTGTGTTTGTTTCTTATTCTGTTGTTATGATATAATATGTGGGGTAGAAAAGGACCAGCTCTTGTAAGGAGACCTGGGTGTATTCGTGAGCCAAATGCTGTTCTTAATGAAGTCAGTAGGAGCCTAGCCACTGGCTTCAGTGGGACTAGAATTCTTCATTCATTTTCCAGCAACTGGTGTTGCCATGACAATCACATTTCTTACATGTGTTTGATCCTTACATGTGTTTAGTCCAAGGCTCACTCACTCCCCCTGCCCCCAATTCACTTAATTTAGCCAGGGTTGTTAAATATGTGACTATTTTTACCTACACAAGATAGATGTTGGGGGAGAACTCATGCAGGGGAGAAAGCACATCTGTACACAGTTATATGTATTTTGCCGTTAATGTTGCTGAAATTGCACTATATTTGTGGCAATAGTGTACATACTGTGAATGGGTTGGTTTGCTTTATTATTAACAATATTTGTTTCCTTACCTGGAGGTCATCTAGCATAGGAGCATTATCATATCCCTCAGTATTGTTGAACCCCAATACATGAGATGTATGCCGGCATATGTATTTTTGGAATAAGGATACGCTTGCAGACTTTTGCATGTTTTGTTAAAGGGCAGGGGCTATTTTTTAAAAATCATTTTATTACAAAGTCTTGCACACCGGGGTCCTGATCCTGACTGGGGTCTGTGTGCTACTGTAATACTAATAAAACAGTATCATGTTAGCTCATAAAATGTGTTCTGTTACTATGGCATACACAGGAAATTGGCAACATATTGTTCCGATGTGGGAACATATGTTTTACATAGTTCAGTAATACAGTACTTTGCATGGTCTGCTTGAATGAAAAGAGGCATGTGTGTTATTCTAAGGTATAAAAGACATTTATAGTGGCTGTACTAGAGATTGCATATTAGGTAATTCCTCTGCCTTCTTAGTTGAAGGTTTATGATTGATTGGAGTCTTTCTCGCCCCCTCCATCTCCATTCCCTCAATTTCACTGCACTATCTTATCACATAATCTGGTCTCTTGCTTTTTAAAAAGTCAAATCTCTTAAAAATTTGAGAATATCCACAAAAGAACAAAAAAAAATTGTTTCCTGCACAAAGCAAACTGCATTTGGAATAAACAGTTTTAGTCCCAAGGACTCCCTGTACCCTGAATTGTTTTGCATGAATTATATGTTGTTGAAGGGGACAAAATTATCAGAGACCATACTCCACTGTTTTTTAGACAATTCAACTGGAATTCCTCTTCCTCTCCATGCAGCATTTTATGTATATATCACAGGTTCACAATATTTTTTGCCGTTTCACCATTTCATCCCAAAATAATTTGAATTATGATAAAATGCTTTACAATATTATTTCCTTGAAAGAATTCCAACAAAAATAAAAAAATGGTTTCCAGTTTTCATGACATACATCCGGTTTTTGTTTGTGCACACAAATGGTAATAAAACAAGTGAATTTCTAGAGTTTTGGGCAGGGGTATAGTCGTTCAGAGTCTCAGGTGGTCTTAGACCCTTTACCCTTTTGGGAGCAGGGTCCCAGTGGGGTCCCTGCATCTCCAGCATCCTGTGAGCCAATCAGTATGAAAGGGTAGTATCTTAGCCGCTGCTTCCTTGACCTTGCCTGCTGATTGGAACTAATGAGAGTGAAAGGAGGTAAATCAGCCACTGAGAAAAGTGCTAATACTCCCCCCTTTCATGCTTATTGGCTCCTAGGGATGTCTGTTGTGGGAGAAGGCATTAACAAGAATCTCATTCTCAACCCCACAGCAAAAAAGGGGGAGGGAGTGTGGCTATGACTAACATGAAGGCACCCTGCACTTCTGACTTTGACACTACACTACTGCTTTTGGCTAATTCCCACAATTTCATAGCCATTTGTTTGTTTATTTATTTATTGTACTTATATATTGCCCCATAGCCGAAGCTCTCTGGGCAGTTTACAGTAATTTATTAACAAATCACACTAACGAAAGAACATAAGATGAGCCTGCTGGTTCAGGCCAGTGGCCCATCTAGTCCAGAATCCTGTTCTTACAGTGGCCGCCCAAATGGCCAACCAAAGTAAGCTTAATTCAATTATTTACATCTAAAATAATTATATGAGCTAAAAGTCTACAGGGTGGCAGAGAAAAACCTTTTCATTCTCTCTGTCTGTCTGGCCAAACACCTAAAATCTATATGCAGACTGGTCTTTTTTATTTGGGAAGTATCACTACTTCTTTGAGTAAGGCTCAATCTAATTGCCATTACTTCTTCACTCATTCCTCATTTCTTTCTCTCTTTGTCTACCTAAAGTCCCCAGGTATGTTCCTGTATGTTCTCTTTAAAATGGTAACCTATAACTTAGTCCCTTTAAAGGCCATATTTTAGAACAAGTGACCCATGAAGTCAGCTGTTGTTTTTGATTTCTAAACTTCTGTGGAAATATTAACTAAAATATCCCAACTCTGTAAGTCAAAGGAGACATAAAGCTTTGGGCATAACTACCACTGCCAGGTTTTGTAATGCTGATCAGAAGTAGTCTGAACTGACACCGAAACAGTCCTTGATCACAAATTCAACAGAACCCTTAATTAAAAAAAATAGCAAGTATATTACTTAATTAATATATTTATTTTATTTTACATTTTTAGCTAAACACCTCTTATAATTTTACTTAGGAACATGGTCTTCTGTTGGTACATCATGACCCACAACCAGAAGCAGTCTTTTTGTGGATGTGCCACATTACTGTAGTTGGGTGAGCCATAGCCAGCTTTTGAATGGAGGCAAATAGGAGAGAATTATATATTCTTTGTTCATAAATGCAGGAAGATGGATTGGGGCTGCAGAGAGTAGCCTCAGCCCTGGTGTTGTATGATTCCATCTAGATCCTCTCCCAGTGAGTTACTGGGCCCAATTCAAAGTGTTGGTACTAACATATAAAGCCCTGAATTGCTTGGGAATCAAGTACCTAAAGAGCACCTTTCCCTGTATCAACCATCTCTGACTCTACAGTCAGGCCTGGTTGATGTTGCCGTCACCGAGAGCTGCCCACTTAATGCTTAGCCTTTTCAGTGGTGGCTCCCCATTAGTGGATTAAAGTTTTGTAACATTATTTTTTTCCCCTTTCTCTATCAGGAGACTCCACAACTGTTACAAATGCCGCCAGTGCAGCTTTACAGCTGTTGATACTCAGTCCCTCCTGGAGCACTTCAACACTGTGCACTGCCAAGAAATGGACATCACCACAGCCAATGGGGAAGATAGCCACGGGGTGGCTGCTGCTCTTAAGGAAGAGCCCAAAATTGACCTGAAGGTCTATAGCCTGATGAATGCAGACCCCAAACTGGGAGAGCCCGTCTCTGAGAACATAGTGAAGAGGGAAAAGCTGGATGAAAAGGAAGTATTAAAGGAGAAATGTTGGCCTGATGGGTCCAGTGATGATCTTCGTGGTGCACCTTGGAGAGGAGTGGACATTTTAAGGGGAAGCCCTTCCTTTACCCAAACAAGCTTGGGCCTTCTGACCACAGTGTCTGTTGGCCAAGAGCAGCCAAAGCCCTTAAGGGATAGTCCAAACGTAGAAGCTGCCCATCTTGCACGGCCTGTTTATGGCTTGCCTGTCGAGACCAAGGGGTTTCTGCAGGGGGTACCCCAAGGAAGCGGAGAGAAACCTGGACCACTCCCTCAGCCATATTCTGGATCTGGTGATAACAAATCAAAGGATGAATCTCAGTCCCTCCTAAGGGTAGGAAATCTTTTATTTTTGTCTGTGCATGTGTATGGTTAATTTCTTTCAAACTGATTCTTAGCAGTCAAGCACGCATTACTGATGTCGGGGCCTTGAAGAATTCAGACTTTCATGAGTAGACTGTAAAGGAATAATTTTAAGAGTGTTTGTACAGAGCTATGCATGCTAGTTGCAGCAGTAAGTGATCTTTGTTTGTGTTCGCTATTAAATTAGGTTGTACTGAGTTAATAATTCCTGCTGATTTTGCAAGATGATGTTACATTTAGAAAACGAAAGCACAGAACCCCAGAAGGCTGCACATCTGTTACAGTAAAACATCTAATCACCTCCAAATTTTAAGGTGGTTTGACAGTACATAGTTAAGCAAGCCGTCACTGGATCAAACAGCTGAAAATGTGAAACCTGAATCAAATAATAATAAAAAGTAGGTCTATGATTTTTTTTAAAAAGAACACAACACAGAGTGTAATTAAATATAACATTTGGTGGTTGTTTAGTTATGTTGGAAATTGAAGGAACTGAGGAGGCGAAATGTTGGTACCTCCTTATTGCATAAACACCCACACCCACGCATCCATGGATCACAGAGTGATATTGAAATTGTGTTTTTTTAACCTTTAGATCTCAAAAGATGGGCAAAGCAGAAATATAAATGGTGCCATAAATGCACCAAAGAAAGTCAAAAAGCAGATCAGTTTCAAAATAGGAAGCAGAACCTTGATTTCAATACAGGCAGGCCCCTCTTATACGGCAGGTTCCGTTTCGGACTGCCACCGTAAAGCGGAAATCGCCATAAAGCGGAACCCATTGAAAATAATGGGGCGCGTTGCATGAAAATGTCGCAAAAGCGCAAAACCGGCCTTAAAATGGGGAATTTCCCCTAATTGAAAGCTGCTGCATCAGCGGAATGCCGGAAAACGGAACGCCAGTAAGTGGGGCCCTACTGTACCTTCTTTGAGAAGCCATGTATCTCCCAACCATGGGGTTATCTGGCATTTAACTCTGTGTGTGTTCATATGCAGATGAACACATGTGAAATTGGTTTATGACATTTTCACTGTTGGAGCTGAAGTAATTGTTTTGGAGGGATATACACATTGGAAGGGTATTCTTCTTAACATTGGGGAATTCAGCACAGAGTGAGTTCGGAAGGTTGATCCCTTTTCCTTTCCAGCCACAGGAAAACCCTGCAGCTTGTTGTAGGTAAATAAACACAATTGATTAATTTGATGTTATTTGTTGGCACACACAGGGCCAACATGCTCCTGCTATTTCTTAGGATGAAATCATTCTTCAAGCAGCAGGTTTGTGTACTTGTTTGTTTGGGGATTTTTTTTGGTAGGGTGGTCAACGAATACTTTGGAGCCAAATTTGTAATGCAGTTCCCCACAAAGTTGTGACTGACTACATATTTCATAAACTTCTTGTTTCTGCTTCATATCTTGGACTAATGGTGCGAGGGGTGGTGGTGTCAGTTGTTTGGTAGGGTATAACACTGGGGTGTGAGGGGAGCTTCATTCAGCGTGGTTGGCTTAATTGTCTTATGGGGCCACAAACTCTGCTGGTTTTACTTGAAACTGTGGTTTTCACTTCCTGCTTTGTGGCCAGTCCTTAACCAGGGCTTTGGTATTGAGAAATAATAGTTAACCATGTCAAAGGAGAACAAGCTATAGTTAGGCATTATGTCTGTGTAGGGCAGAAAACTTTATAATCTTCAAACTGTGTGGAAAGGGACTGTTACTGAATTTTGAGTAGAATTAATTCATTTTAGTTACTATTTTCCAGCCATTTCCCCAGGAGGCTTTCACCCTAGGAAGGAGAGCACAAAGATATCTTACAGCACATAACATTGTCGATATTTCTATCCCTCTCTTCCTTAGCCTGGCTGCAATTTATCTTGTAAAGGTTTGTTGATACAGGATGAGTCTATTGATATGCAAAAATGTTCTTTTGAGTGGTGGAGGGAAGCTTTGGCTGCTGCTATAGTAGAGAGACTGACCAAAGCAACCTTGTTTACTACGTTGAGAACTCTTCTTTCTGGGCAAACATGCTAAATTGATTTCAAATGAAGTAAGTTGCCTGGTTAATTATATTTAGACTTTTATATAATGCTTTTCCTCAGTGGTCAAAGCATTTTAAACATATAGGGTGGTATTCAATGCTAGTCCTACTCACAGAAGGCCCATTTAAGTTAATAGACATGACTAACTTAGATTCATTAATTTCAGTGCATCGATTTAGAGTTGGTCTTAGTTGAACACAGCCCACAGGGTGATATCCACTTGAAATATACTCAGCGTAGAGTCACTGGAATCAATGTATTCAAGTTACTTAAACTCTGAGTTCGGACTAATAATGGATTTCACCCAGATTATTTCAGTAATACATATCAAGAAGCTGTGAGGTAGGTTGGCTCTATTATTCCCATATTATGGATGTGGGAACAAGGAGACTAAGAGATGGTGGCTTGCATCAGCTGGTAATTGCATTAGGGACTCCTTAGCTCATTCTTTTAACCAGTACATTTTATACAAATGCATACCATGCATGTTCTTGGAAATGTTTGGGTTCTGGGTTAGCTGGTTTTCTGCACAAAGACATTGAAGGAACTTTGGGATTTCATACCTGTCTTCTTATCATTCAGCAGGGTATGTGACTGGAGGCACGGGCTTCAAAAAAAGAGTTCCATTCCGTACGGAAAATGCCACTCCTTTTAATGTATTTTTGAATGTGGCATGAATTATATTGTCAATTGTAGTATAAGAAAAGAAGTAAAAGATAGGACTCAGGTTACATAAAGAAAGTTTGGAAAGCAAGTATCTTTTTTAAAAAAGTAAATCAAGGTCTTGTTAATAATTCTGCAGAAAAGTGTTTATGTCCCTAGGAAGCCTCTTGTACTGAGCAGAATTGCTAACCCTAATCCACTTGAAGGAGAGGGGAGGAGGGAGCATGGGAAAAGGGAGAGGCATTGGCTCCTGACATTTCTGTAGCAAGGTAGGTCATAAGATAGATGGGACCTACTGGTAGACCTTAGAGTGATTGGCCACAGACCAGCAAGGATTCTGACTCCCAGTTATGTTGAGTAGTGCATGTTCTATAACAAATTATGCACACAAACATTTTTTATGGTACAGGCTATGAAATCAGGGCAGATCACTCTCTCTCTCTCACCTACACACATGATTGCGTATATGTTATTATAATGAATATGATAAATCTATGGACTTAAGCAAAGCTTAATGGCACTTTTTGTGAATAGAAAACAAGCTGTAGTGTTGCAAAATATGAAAGACAAATATGTCCCACCTTTTATGTCTAGATTCTCTTCTGATAAAGTTTACCAGTGTCATTGTACTCTGATTTGTATTTTCATTTGGTTTCAACCTTGTTAAATATGGGGAACATTCACTCTATTGTATTTGAAGATATATTTTCAATGCGATGAGTTCATTATGAGTGACTTGCCCCACCAAAAATTGGTTACGATCAATTGTCTCACCCAAATCAATGCTGCTTAAGCGCAAGTAACTTTCTTTCCATGGTTTAACAGGTTTAAACAGGTGGTGTACATGTGGGAAAAGGGGAGATTGTCAGAGGTATACTGAAGACAAATTAGTTACTTTTCGACAGAGGTTAAGTGAACATCTCATGCAGAATTCCTTTCAGTGTCAGCAGTTTCAAGGAGACAGTGATTCAGTTTAGTTGAATCAGAGCACTAATGTACACCTAGTATTAATTAATTAATTAATTGTTTGATTTATATCCTGCCCTTCCTTCCAGTAGGAGCACAGGGTGATAACTTTTGGTTTACATCAGGGGTAGGGAACCTCAGGCATGGGGTCAACTGCAGCCCTCCAGGCCTCATCACTACCTAGCTCTGGGGAATCTCCCTAGGCCACACCCCCTCCCCAGCCATATCCTTTTTTCTCCAGGCTACCCCTCTCCCTAGCTTTGTTTCACATCCTCCTTGAGCATCTTTGCCAGACTGGAATGTATCCTTTTAACTCTGATGATGACTTTTGTTTGCCTGGATTGAGGTTAGGGATGGTCATGCGAGTGTGTGTAGAAACCAGGCAACTGTACAAAGTTAAAATTTATATTCATTGCTCTGTCCACTTTTGCCTCTGGCCCTGGTTGTCCAGAAGGGAATGTGGACTTTGGATAAAAAAGGTTTCCTACCTCTGGTTTACATAAAGTCCCCTTGATTTCAGATGGGAAAATTTTAAGAAAGCAATTCACACTTTGAAATCAGTGGGATTTAGGCTTCAATCCTATGCACCCTTAGCTGGAACTAAACCCCACTGAACACATAGGATTTATTTCTAAAAACCAGCAGAATTGAGAAGTGTTTTAATGAATGGAACTGCTCTCATTTTGTGTATATTGTTTCAGACAATGTATCCAGGGCCTCAATGCCCTTAAAAACATAGCTGCTGAAAGAAGGAACATCTGAAATAGTTTCTCTTTAGCTGCATTTCATTTTTTCCTCATTTCCTCTGACTCTGTTAAGGATCTTTCAGGAAGTATTTATAGTCAAGGCTATTCCTTACCATACGGGTTCTCTAATTAACTGAGGGAAACTCAGCGGGTGCCATGTCTTACTAATGCACATAACTATGTTGGGTCAAAGCACTGCCGAACTTTTTCAGCTTTGTTAGCACCTGTTTCCACAATTCAGTGTTTGGGGATGTGGGGAAGTTAGTGTCTAAGGTTAAACTACATCCTGCAGAAAAACCCCTAAAATAATCACCTAACAAGGAAAAGTGTTAAAGAAACTTAGTGGAAACATTTGCTGTTAAATGCTGGATGGCCCTGCATTTAAAAAAATAAGGGGACAATGTTGTTGAATTGCAGAGACTTGAGATTCCTATTACGTTTTAAAATAGTTCAGACAATTTTTTAAAAAAACTGTGTTTAGAAACTACTGGATTGAATTTGCGTGCAAGTGGATACTCTTTGTGTCTCAGTAACCAAACATCAGCAGAACGTAATATTTAAAATGTTAAGCCAGCTCAGCTAAGTGGATGTTTCTGGACTGCGTGGATCAAGTTTAAGCATTATTGGGTGGAGAGGCAGCCTCACTCTCTGGATATTTACTCAGCCACAGCTAGGCATGTTTTGGGAAGAAATGTGTAGAAATGTATTAGGCGGTAAAATCATAATTTGGGTGTGGTGATATAATAATATAGTGCATGGATGTTACATCAAAAACCTTGAGGAAAAGGTGAATCAGTTTGCAGAACAAAGAAGTTTGAACGCTCCTATTTTTTTAAAAAAAAATTGTAAGCAATAGCGTATGCCAAAGCTGCTAGGTTTGGGAACAATTCAGTTTAAGCTGAGAACATCGATCTGAATCCTTATTCAAAGTTAGCTACATAAACTGCATTGTTATAGAGCCAGTTTGAAAGGTCTTTCAACATCTCTCATTCCAACAGAAAATTTAGTGATGAGGGAGGTGTATTAGATTTTTATCTGTGCCTACTCTTGTGTTATGCTGCAGCATTGCAGCATTTAGTTAGTCTTCCTCATCCTGCATCTATTGAAATAAATGTAAAAAACCAATTCTGGTTTACCTTATTATGTGAGTCTTGGAACTGTGTAGGAAGGAGCCAGTAAATCATTATTAGCCTTGTATATTCCAGTCTCTTGGTACCTGGCAATTTCCGAAGCAAAGTGTTAAACGTCTTTTCACTTGACATTACTTTTATTTCACTTACCTTTCATTTTCAACTCATTTTCAACCCAGAAGGTTTTAGTGATTCTTTAACCCATTGAAGTGTCCAGAACACGGTCTTGTCTTTCATTATTGGATGAGTTTCAGTTGGTGCAGCTTGAGGAAGTGGACAAGGTGCTTGGAATGGTGCGGGCGACCACGTCTGCTCTAGATCCTTGTCCATCTTGGCTGGTCAAGGCTAGCAGGACTGGTACCACCGGCTGGGCCAAGGAAGTGATAAATGCCTCCTTGAGTGAGGGAGTAGTCCCTAGTAGCCTCAAGGAGGCAGTAGTGAGACCTCTTTTGAAGAAACCTTCCTTAGACCCAGATAACTTGAACAATTATAGACCGGTGGCAAATATCCCCTTTTTGGGCAAGGTTCTGGAGTGGGTGGTTGCCAATCAGCTCCAGGTGCTCTTGGATGAGAACAATTATCTGGATCCGTTTCAATCCGGTTTTAGGCCTGGTTTTGGCACTGAAACAGACTTGGTCGCCCTGTACGATGACCTCTGTCGGGAGAGGGACAGAGGGAGTGTGACTCTGTTGATTCTCCTTGATCTCTCAGCGGCGTTTGATACCATCGACCATGGTATCCTTCTGGGGAGACTCGCAGAGTTGGGAGTTGGAGGCACTGCTTGGCAGTGGTTCCGCTCCTACTTGGCGGATCGTCGCCAGAAGGTAGTACTTGGGGAACATTGCTTGACACCTTGGACTCTCCATTGTGGAGTCCCTCAGGGGTCGATTTTGTCCCCCATGCTTTTTAACATCTACATGCAGCCTCTGGGTGCCGTCATCAGGAGTTTTGGAGTGCGTTGCCACCAGTACGCTGATGACACGCAGCTCTATTTCTCCTTTTCATCTTCTACAGGTGAGTCTGTGGATGTGCTGAATCATTGCCTGACCGCGATAATGGACTGGATGAGAGCTAATAAACTGAGACTCAATCCAGACAAGACTGAGACACTGTTGGTGAGTGCCTCCCCTGCCCAGATGGTGGATGTTCACCCTGTTCTAGATGGGGTCACACTCCCCTTGAAGGAACAGGTTCGTAGTCTGGGAGTTCTTCTCGATCCTTCCTTGTCTCTTGAGGCGCAAGTGGCCTCGGTGGCAAGGAATGCGTTCTACCACCTTCGGTTGGTAGCCCAGCTACGCCCCTATCTGAACAGGGATGACCTCGCCTCAGTTGTTCATGCTGTGGTAACTTCTAGGCTGGATTACTGTAATGCGCTCTACGTAGGGCTGCCCTTGAAGACAGTTCGGAAGCTTCAGCTGGTGCAAAACGCAGCAGCCAGACTGCTGACGAGGACCAGCCAGTCAGCACATATAACACCTGTTCTGGCCCATTTGCACTGGCTACCTATTTGTTTCCGAGCCAGATTCAAGGTGCTGGTTTTGACCTATAAAGCCTTACACGGCGTGGGACTGCAATATCTTGTGGAACGCCTCTCCCGCTATGAACCTACCCGGTCACTTCGCTCAGCATCTAAGGCCCTCCTCCGGGTACCAACCCATCGAGAAGCCCGGAGGACAGTTACTCGATCTAGGGCCTTTTCTGTAGTGGCCCCCGAACTGTGGAACAGCCTCCCCGAAGAAGTATGCCTGGCGCCTACGCTTGTATCTTTTCGGCGCCAGGTTAAGACCTGGCTATGCTCCCAGGCATTTTAAGCGTTTATGTTATAATTTAATTTTTTTATTTTTTATTTTTTTCTTTAGTTGCTGCTTGTGTTTATTGTTTGTTGTCTGATTTTATTGTTGATATTTTGTATTTTAACCCTTTTGTACACCGCCCAGAGAGCCACTCGCTATGGGCGGTCTATAAATGAAACAAATAAATAAAATAAATAAAATAACCTAGCCTTCCCTAACCTGGTGCCTTCCAAACAAGTTAGACTAAAATTCTCATAATCCCTCACTGTTGGCAATGCTGGCTGGGATTGATATAGTCCAAAGCATCTGGAGGGCACCAATTTGGGGAAGGCTACTTTAACCTTCAACTACGTTGTCCACATTCTGCATTTGCTGTGGCTAAAATACCACACTGAATGTTTCAAGATAGCTTGCATTATAGCCCATTTCCTCATATAACATCTGAAAACATGCTTTCTGGTGTGTGTGTGTGTGTGTGTGTGTGTGTGTGAGAGAGAGAGAGAGAGAGAGAGAGAGAGAGAGAGAGAGAGAGAACTTTAATTTAGGAACTGAGACACAAACTGCATGGAAATAGATTTTGATTAATGTGTTGTTTTCAAGAGCCCACAATCTTGTATGAGAAAATGCCATTTTTATTAAAATAAAAATGGAGCAGTCATATGTTCAAATGAGAAGTTTGGTTACTTCAAACTAATTTTAGTTAGGTGGGGTGCAAATCTCTGCTGTTGCTGTTCCTGCAAATAGCATCTGATCACAGCTGTTTTGGTACAAAAAACAAGCACAACAAAAACCTATCGTGAGTCATTTGTGCTATATTTGCAGGGAGTGAAGAAACTAAAACTCAGTCTCAGAGAAAAGGAAGCTAAAAAGAAAGCTACATCTTTACATGCATGCATGTGTGTGTGTCTGTGTTGAGTTTACTATTTGTACAAGAAGCTTGTGAGGGCTGAAATAGTCAGTGTGATGTTTTCCCCACTCCCTCCCTTTAAATTCCATAAGGTATTGCATCTCACCAAGTGGTCCTGGCTCATATAAACTTATGTCATAATACACATAAGGTGCCACTGGACACTAGTTTGTTGTTGTTTTAAAGGAAGTCTTTGTTCAGCTGAACAATCTCTGAATTTTTATGAGGCAATCTTGAAGTTTTGGTGGATCTCAGAGCTTGCTCTGAAATTACAGCAATCACATGCAAACAAGAGGTTAATGATAAGAACAACAATTAAAGAAAAAGCACATTTGCTGCAGCCAGGGCACTTCAAAGCTATCACCTCTCCCGTCTGTACATGACTAAAAGGCTTTAAGGCAGATAGTACAAGGGGGAAAACCACTGAAATCAAAGACCATCTTAATATACTGTTATAGCCTGTATAAGACATTTGAAGAATAATATCTCAAAATATTCATAGGTTCTTCTTCTGGTGCATACATGTTAGCAGATGCCTTTCATGTTTGTAGTGTAAGGCACTTGAAATGCAGTTAGGGAGGAGGAGAAATTTTTCCCATATACTATTTGTGTGTTTCTTGCTATGTGGTGCATCCATCTAGAGAACTACTGTAGTGTAGTGGTTAGAGTACTGGCCTAAGACCTGGGAGATCAGGGTTCAAATCCCAACTTGGCCAAAGAGGTCACTGGGTGACCTTGGGCCAGGAACTGACTCTCACTCTGACCCACCTCATAGAAGCCAAAATGGAACCATGTATGCCAGCCACCTTGAGCTCCTTGAATGAAAGCTGGAATATAAAAGTAATAAAAAAATTAATAAATATTTTCCTCTTACAACAAGCCTTTTAAGTAGAGAGTCTCTGTCTGTGTTGGAATTGCTTTTTAAGATGTTTTTAAAGCTGTTTTTAAAAATATTTTTCAAGACGTTTTGTTTTAATATGTTGTAAAATCTTTTGTTTTGAAGATGTTTTAGAGTGTTTTTGTTTTGCCGCCCTGTGCTCTTCCTGGGAGGATACAAATTTAATAAATAATAAAATCTAGCTCAGTATTGTCTAAATGACTGGCAGCTGTTCTATTGGATTTCAGACTTCCCCACCCCCAGCTATTCCCATAGATACCAAGAATTGAACCTGGGACTGTTTGGATTCAAAGCATGTGCTCTGCCACTTTGGTCCCTCCCCTTTACCTACACCAAAGTATCTTTTTAAAAGAAATCCAACACCCTTAGCAGTGTGGGTAGCTTTGCTTGTCTAATGGGTAGCTGAGAGCAATGAGAGACACCCATTTGTATATGTCGTATGTACGTAATGATGCAAACCCACATATGTTTATTCAGTTTATTCTTTCTTTTAGGAGTTCAGAGCTGTGTAAATATGGAAGTTTCCATTTTATCCCCCCACCAATTCTATGATGTAGGTTAAGTTTAAAGATAAATAATCTTCAGGCAGTCAGTTTGAGCATGTTAAAGACGGAAGTGGGAGCACACGGGGCTAGTCCCATAGCTCACTGGTAATCTGTGTGCCGGACATGCCTTGAACATCTCTGAAAAATCCTGATCATGTAGAAGAATCTAAGTGATCCTTCTTCAGAGCGTTCCACTCAGTGTGCATCACATGTGGCTCTACTCCCCCTCTTTTTGTTCTTTGTGTGGAGGAATAACTTTGAAAGGTTGGGGTGTAGTGTCTTTCCAAAGGCCACTCAGTGGGTAATATGTGCGACCTGACCACAGACTTGAAGCCAGGTCTCAGCACCAACTTGAAAGCACATAAGAGTAAAAAGAGCTTGCTGGATCAGGCCAGTGGCCCATCTAGTCCAGCATCCTGTTCTCACAGTGTCCAACCAGCTGCCCATGGGGAGCCCACAAGCAGAGCTTGAGTGTAAGAGCACTCTCCCCTCATGTGGCTACCAGCAACTGGTTTTCAGAAACATACTGCCTCTGACTATGGTGGCAGAGCACAGTTATCATGGCTAGTAGCTATTGATAGCCTTATCTTCCATGAATTTGTTTAATTTTCTTTTAAAGCCATCCAAGTTGGTGGCCATTAATGCCTTTTGTGAGAGTGAATTCCATAACTTAACTATGCACTGCTTGAAAAAGTACTTTATTTTGTCTGTCCTGAATCATTCAGCAATTCACCTTCATTGGATGTCCACGAGAGAGGGAGAAAAACTTTTCTCTATCCACTTTCTCCATGTCATGCGTAATTTTATACACTTCTGTTATGTCATCTCTGACTCTCCTTTTCTCTAAACTAAAACTCCTCAAATGCTGCAACCTTTTGTCATGGGGGAGTCACTCCATCCCCTTGATAATCTTGGTTGACCTTTTCTGAACCTTTTCCAACTCTACAATATTCTTTTAGAAGGAAGGCAACTAGAACTGTACATAGTACAGTACCCTCTCTCAGGAGATGAATGGACAGATAGGACTAGAGAGAGAAAGAGTTGCACATGTGGTTTCTGGCTCTTTTATTGACCTCTCTTAACAAGACTATTGTAAGGATTACAAAAACAAAATGTGTGTGAAATTTTGAGGTTTCTGTTTCTTCTGGGTAGCATAGTAGCTGCCCTATTGTTTGTGGATGGGGTGCCCCCTGCCTCAACATTGTACTGCTGTGTACAAAAAACCCCTACATAAATGCTAATTTTTTTACAGTGATAATTAGGCCAGAGGTACTGTTTTTCATAGTGTGTGTGTGTGTGTGTGTGGAGTGTCTCTCTAAACTGCCTGGGTCTTAGGCCTGGACATTCTACTGGCATGGATCTTCTTTGTGGGATACTGTTCTTAAATTCTTCTTGCATGACCAAATGAATTGGCTTACCTTGGAAAATAGATACTGTAGGAGACCCTCATGCCAGCCTCTGGAATATAATCCGATAGCCACTGACTCTTGTCAAGATGATTAGCCTCATCTCACTGTGATGTATTATTTCACAATGCACTTCTAGTGTAATAGGTTCAAGTACTAAGACTGAAGCCAGCTTAATCTGTTTGAATTCAGTTGCACTAAAATGGCTGAAACAAAGATTTTCAGTTTCACAGGGATGTAGGCTGAGCCACAAAGTCCTTTGTATTGCATGGTTCACTGGCACCAAATTAGTATAGACCCCTCCCCCTTCATTTAAAATCTTTTTTACTTAAAAAGTAAACACACACACACAATCGTACACTTCAAGCTTTACATCTGGAGCTTACTACAAAACTTGAATAAAATGTTTGAAGCTTCTGGTTCTTGTAAGCAACTTGGCACTTTGCTTTTTTGTCTGTGTGCTGTCTTGAAATCTGTATTACTGTGTTTATTAGTAGCAAAGAACCAAAATGAGGAAAAAACAGTATTCTTAATTATTTTCTATCCCCTTCCTCTCTTTTTTTCATCAGGCACTGATCAGAGATGTTAGTTAAATGTTTTATAGACTCTATGGTAATAACTTTAGAAGCAAAAGAGCACGTGTTCAGCCTACTGATTTTTCCAGAATGGAAAACTCCGTTAGACTTTGCAGAAGTTTTAAATCTGGGTTTATTTTCTTTTTGAAATCCTTTGATCCCCTCAAGGCCTGTAAACGTCATCATCCCTTAATCAGTTTGGCTTTGCCTCTTAATAGCTGCCTGAGAGGGTGAAGAGTCTTCAAAATGTCTGGGCATGGCAACTTTCAGATTAGGTGTTTTATGCATATGTATGTGTAAATCTTTGTGAAGGGTATAGGTTGGGAAACACAGCAGTTGCCTTGTTGCTGTTTTAAAAGTAAACATCCCCTTCAGCCCCAGATATAAACATTTAGTGCATTTAATGTGCTGCATGCACATCTGTGTTGTATCAGTGCTTCGTGCAGTGAACACGCACATCTTACATACCACTTTAAACACCTGTGTGGATGCAAAGCTTGGGATCTGAGGCTGGGACTGCCATAATGTGTTTTTTTTCAGGCCTCAGATTCCTCTTTAGGGAAAGAAGGGCAGGAACCACACACTACTTTCTGGGAACAGGGTTCCACTAATGGGACACTGCCACCTCTGTCTGGTAGCCACCCAGCACACCTCAGACAGCAGTGACAGATGCAGTAGGCCTTCCATTGAAGATCTGAATGTATAGGTAGGTACATATGGGGACAGGTGGTCTTTCAAGTACCCTAATCCCAAGGGGCTTCAAGGTCAAAATTAGCACTCTGAATTGGGCCCTGAAATAGATTGTGAGCCAATGTAGAAGGCATACCACAGGTGCAATGTGAACATAATCCAGTTTCAGTTAGTAATCTTTTAACAGCTGCATTTTGCACTAACTTCAGTTTCTGAATAGTCTTCAAGAGCATTCCCACATATAGCACATTACAGTAGTCTAATTAGAGGTTAACAGAGCAAGGATCATGAGGACAGGCTGTCTCTGCACTGGCAGGGTATGTATTTTACGAACCATGTGATGGAATGGGACATAAATTTCAGGCACAAGCTAGCTAAAGTGTCTCAGTGTTGCTTAAAAATTGGAATAAATGGTACTTCAGAGTGCTTAATCTTTGCTTATAGTGCGCCTGTAATAAATGAACAAATGGGGAAGAGCACTGAAGGACACTGAATCTTGACTTGATCACAAGAAATCTTATTCAGCTGTCCCTTGACTTCTAAGATTTCATGCAGAATTGCCCACACACCTCCAGTACATCTTCTCATGCATGAGGATTAGAATATTGCTTTCTGGAAAGCTATACTTTTAATGAAGCGTTCTTAAAGAGGAACAACATCCACACCATTCCAGAAACAAGGACCATTTGCACAGTGATAGTAAAAGTCAATAAAATTTTACCTTAGGTATACGGATAAACTTACTATTTTCTTCTTGTGTTTGTTAAATGAAAGCTGAGATTCTCAGGAAGCTGAATTAAGTGTCCAATATAACAATCTGTCCTTTTTCTGTGCTTGCACAGTATTACAACACACAGTCTCAGTTGTGCCTTTAAATTTATCCTTATCTACAAAAATGTTATTGTTGCTAAATAACATAAATGTTGCTCTTGCTTTGTTTAGCCATTTAGTCAGGTTTTAAAAAAAAAAAATCTTCCCTGACACACTGTTAAGGAAAGATTAGAGTGAATGTTTGCAATTGCTCTTTGCAGGCAACGAGATCTAAACTTAAATGTTTCATGAAGAATGTGGTGTGCTTCCGTTAACATTAGAGTTGCTAGTGCTAATAGTTATTCACAAATGGCTGTGCACATTTTTGCAACCTGAAGGACTATAATTTATTAGATTGAAAACAAAGTGTGATCAATACAGTCTTTAATGTAATCAATAACTAGAACTGCCAAAAGGCATTTTACCATATTTCAAGCTGAAAAAAGTATTTTCTGTCATTTTTAAAAAAAACCAGCATTCCACTTTCAGTTTATCAGCAGATGGCAAGAAATGTTTCAACGGAGCCCATCTGCCTATCCGTTTTTGATAGTGTACAAACTGAAAATTATATTTCTTGGCGAGGCAGCAAAGAAAAAAATGATATCATCCAGTGCCATTTGTAATAGTCTGGCAATAATGTCCATTCAGATTCCTGCCCCTGCCCAAAGCAACAGGCTACTTTGTAGGCTCCAGAATTGCTATTGCTGCATCACTCAAGGCCGTTTCTGAGGGGTGCATGTGTTTCACCAGCATCCATATGGCTAACCCCCGGCTTGTGTAGGACCAGTCCTTGAATTTGTGCGGCAAGAGACCCCAAGATCCATCCTCGGGTTTGATTAGCATGTGGAAGGAATTATTAGATATGCCATCTATGTGAATGGTGTTCACACACAGGATTTATATTGTGTGTTAAAATATGTTTGCCGCATCATCTGCAGAGTTTGATGCAGCTTCCAAATATATAGTTACAAACAATATCAGAAAAATTAATCCTAAATGCAATCCTAAACACAATTATCAAGGAGTAAATAAGCCCATGTAACTCAGAGTGACTTAATTCTGAGTAAATATGTTCAGATCACACTGTACACGGTGTATAAAGCCCGTAATAGTCATAATCACCAGTACTCCACCCTCTGGAACTTGCTTCCCTTTGACCTTCGGCATGCCCCCTCCCTGATGAGCTTTCGCCGCGCCTTAAAAACCTGGCTTTTCAGGCAGGCCTATGGGATCTCTGGGGTGGGTTAGGTTTTATACTGTATCAGTAGGATGGTTTTTTAGATGATATGATATTAATACTGTGATTGTTATGAATATGTTGATATTGTATTTTATATTGTGTACGTCGCCCAGAGTGTCCGTTAAGTTGGACAGATGGGCGACTAATAAATAAAATTTTATTATTATTATTATTATTATTATTACTCATTAACAGTAAATGGTAATATGACATGCATTGGCTACAGTGTCCACTGTTAACGAGTTCGTGTGCTGGAAATCCCACCCATACTTATGGGCAGTCTTGCTGTTTAAAGGTCTGAGTTGGACCATTTGGTACAACTCTGTGGGTGTCGAGATCATGAACAAGCAAGTGGTGGGCAGAGGGGAGGCTAGATTAGGTAGTTTGCCTCTTAGCTAATCAGCTGCCTCAGGTGATCAGGCAGTTGAAAAAATCCCACTGCTTACAAAGAACCATTCTGATCTCCTAGCCAGCATCCTCATCAGATAGTGGGAGAAATGATAAATCTTAAGAAATTATAAATCTGTCTACATTCTTCCAGTAGACAACCTATTGGGTTCATTAGCCTGGATGTTACTTTTACCTAAATATTATAACCTTTATTCTTACAAATAACAGGATGAAAACTGCTAATTCATTGAAGAATATACCCTATTACACACTACCTTTATTCTTCTTAAAGGAATAGAAGCTCCACAATAGATCCTAAGTTCTGAGTCAAAATAACTCAGGGTATGAGGTAAGTGTGTGTGTGTATGTATGTTAGGGTAATCCATCTGTCTATTAATATACCTATTCTATTTTAACATCTGGTTATTCCTAAATGTTCATCAGTTGGCAATCTCCTTGTTGTTGCTATCTTGTAACAGAGTGGCATTGAGTTAGTATTTGGAAATATATACACAACCAAAGCTCTTACCTCCATTGACGGTTAAAAGTCTCTTTCCTTTTCCACAAAAAAAAAAGTGAAATGGATTTAGCTGAATTGTTAATACAGTCTTAGAATAAATGGGTTGGAGAGGGATTGCAGATTGTTGCCTTGATCCACAGATCTTTAACTTTTCCTGGCAAATCTGGCGCAATAATAGAGCAGAACACAAAGATTTGACCAGACTCTAAGCCAATCCAAAATGGATTTGAGGAAAGATTCTGGATACAGCTTCCAGGGACCATAGCAGTAGTAGGGCCTGTAGCTTGAGCCCCTTGGATGCTGCCATAAAAATGTGTGATTATGTTGCAGAATACAGACAACTATGAGGAAAGGCCTGCTGGCTCCCATTGTTTTGATGCTGTGTATATACAGAGGCCCATCCAAGTCTGAAGCCCTAGTACTACTAATGAGACCCTTTTCAGGAATTTGAACAAAGATGGGGAAACCAGGAAAACAGAATTGGACAGTGTGAGAGGGATATGTCTCTAGTCTGAAAGCATATTATTCACAGTGACTACAACCAAATGTTCAATAAACACTGATTTCTTTATTACTTTTATTTTAATCCAGTCTTTTAACACTGCGACATCTGTGGCTTACTGAGCCGTGATGACACTTCTGACACAAACAAATGGTTTTACAACCAGTCATGTTAGGTCAGGATGGTGTGAATAGCCTATGGAAATAAGGTTGGAGCTGGAAAAACAACATGCTTTTAATGATGGTCTAGCGAAATGACAGTGTCATTTCTCAGTGTTTTAGTGTTGTCAACTGCATGTTTACTCCCTTTGTCCCTCAGGATGGCAGGATTTCCTGCAACCTTTCATTTCCAAGATAGGGTTGATCTTTTCTTGTTATCTCCCTCCCTACCACCCATCCTGCTCTGCACACGCACACACATAGACTTGCATGCTACCTTCACTAATCCTCGTTAACAGATTGTATGCATGAACATTTTGAGGGCTTGTTTGTCGTTTCATCTTTCAGCCTTAAGCATGCTGTGACTTGTTAGAAATAACCGAAAGGGGGTTTGGGGAGGGGGAGATTACCATCACTAAGTTGGCTGCAAATTCCACAGCCAATGACAAGATGAAAAAAGGAGCACTGAATGAGCATAGAACATCCGTTCAATTTTTTAAAAAAGTGGTGGCTTCTCAAAATGTGTTTGACATGTCCTCAGCTGAAGACAAGTAGTTGTGGTGGTTTTATTCAGCCTTTGCAAACATTCATAAAAATGAGTTGGAACCTGATGCCGCAGCCTGATGATGATGATTATCATCATACAATGCCGTTTTTATGTAGGTTCCAATCCTGTGGAAATCAATGGGATTTAAACAATCAACCTTTATCTAGCATTGCATCTTCAATATTTTCCCCACATCAACTGCTATGAAGTGGGCAACTGAAGTTGCAAGAGTGACTTACCCATAGCTGAGTCCATGGTTGAGTAGAATCATGAACCCAGACCTCCCAGAACCCTATCTATAGAAATTCCAAAATGAAGGAAGCTCAATAACTATAGCTGCAATAAGCAATGTGACTGGAATAAGTTATGCTGATAGTATGGTCCCTACGCCAAGGTGCAGCTGAACCCATGACATTAGTAGGCCTATCCAAATGTGTTCCAATATGTTGTATGTGTTGCAAGTCACACCCTCAGTTTGATCTTTAGTTCCGACAGAAATGGTGGTGTATGGGTGGAGGTTCCAATTTGACCTGTTTGTCATGGATGAGTCTTATCTAGTTAAGATTCTGTTGGACTCAGCAAGGATAGCGGTACCGTTCAGATGGTCCAGCGGCAAAGGCTTATAGATCCAAGTGGTTTCCAGCTTGTATTGTGGGACACTAGTTAATTTGGCTGGATCTTCCAGTTGACTCTTTGGATAGAATGCTGACTCAAGTGATTGATGCAAGAGCTTCTAGGTGCCCTGTTTCTGTTTTCACAGCCCTGGTTTCCCTGTGGTTTAATGGGAATTGCTGGTAGTGAGGCTTGTTGTTGTTGTTGTTACGTGCCTTCAAGTCGATTACAACTTATGGTGACCCTATGAATCAGTGACCTCCAACAGCATCTTGTAAGTGCATGTCTGTGGCTTTCTTTATGGTGGAATCAATCCATCTCTTGTTTGGCCTTCCTCTTTTTCTACTCCCTTCTGTTTTCCCCAGCATTATTGTCTTTTCTAGTGAATCATGTCTTCTCATGATGTGTCCAAATTATGATAACCTCAGTTTCATCATTTTAGCTTCTAGTGACAGTTCTGGTTTAATTTGTTCTAACCCCCAGTTATTTGTCTTTTTTGCAGTCCATGGTATCCACAAAACTCTTCTCCAACACCACATTTCAAATGAGTTGATTTTTCTCTTATCCGCCTTTTTCACTGTCCAACTTTCACATCCATACATAGAGATCAGGAATACCATGGTCTGAATGATCCTGACTTTGGTGTTCAGTGATACATCATTGCATTTGAGGACCTTTTCTAGTTCTCTCACAGCTTCCCTACCCAGTCCTAGCCTTCTTCTGATTTCTTGACTCTTGTCTCCATTTTGGTTAATGACTGTGCCGAGGTATTGATAATCCTTGACAAGTTCAATGTCCTCATTATCAACTTTAAAGTTACATAAATCTTCTGTTGTCATTACTTTAGTCTTTTTGACGTTCAGCTGTAGTCCTGCTTTTGTGCTTTCCTCTTTAACTTTCATCAGCATTCGTTTCAAATCATGACTAGTTTCTGCTAGTAGTATGGTATCGTCTGCATATCTTAAATTATTGCTATTTCTCTCTCCAATTATCACATCTCCTTCATCTTGGTCCAATCCCACTTTCAGTATGATATGTTTTGCTTATAGATTAAACAAATAGGGTGATAAAATACACCCGTCTCACACCCTTTCCAATTGGGAACCAGTCTGTTTCTCCATATTCTGTCCTTACAGTAGCCTCTTGTCCAGAGTATAGGTTGCGCGTCAGGACAATCAGATGCTGTGGCACCCCCATTCCTTTTAATGCATTCCATAGTTTTCATGATCTACACAATCAAAGGTTTTGTTGTAATCTATAAAGCACAGGGTGATTTTCTTCTGAAATTCGTTGGTCCATTCCATTATCCAACGTATGTTTGCAATGTGATCTCTGGTGCCTCTTCTCTTTCTAAATCCAGCTTGGACATCTGACATTTCTCGCTCCATATATGGTAAGAGCCTTTGTTGTAGAATCTTGAGCATTACTTGCATGGGATATTAAGGCAATAGCTTGATGATTAGTGCATTCCCTGGGCTCCCCTTTCTTTGGAATTGAGATGTATATTGAACGCTTCCAGCCTGTGGACCATTGTTTTATTTTACACATTTGTAGACAAGTTTTTGTCAAATTTTGGACAGATTCAGTCTCAGTCACTTGTAGCAACTCTATTAGTATGCCATAGGGTTTTCATGGTAAGAGTTATTCAGAACTTCCTCTGAGTTTGGATGTATCTTAGTCTGGTGTTTCAACTTTGACCATTCCGCCTTGGGTGACCCTGCTAGGAGTCTAGCCTTTTGGTCTAGACTCTTGATGGCATTGCTGTCAGCTTGTTCTACACTCTCACACCCCCTCACCACATTAAGGTGTGCATCCTAGAGAAGGGTTGTGAAGATAAAAGCTGAAAAAACAACCATATGTGCTCCCTTAAAATATATTCCCTTAGAATATAAATATGTAAAATAAAGCAACCCTGTGATCACGTGAAGGTAAGGAGAATTTGAACTCTGGCTTCTCCAGCTCATGGCCAATTCTCTAGGCCAAGAGTGACTACCTTGTGGCCCTCCACATGTTTTTTACTCCAACCCCCATCAGCTACTATGGCCAATAGTTGGGGATGATGGGAGTTGTAGTCCAGAAACATAAGGAAGGCCACAGGATAATCAGATAGACATCCCTGCGACACTGCACCAAACATAACGACACTCTCCTTATTTTCATTTGTAGTTGTGAAATGAAAGACAGAAAGAAAGAAATCAAAATCAGAGGACAAACAGTATATAATGTGTGATGTGGTTAAAACTAATAGACCTCCCTCCAATCAATTTAAGGGCACATTTTCTTTGTTTGGAAAATCTGTTGTAACAAGTCATTAAACTATTTTTTCCCTTGCATGCAAATAGGAAACTTTCTGAGGTGACTGCTAATGAACATCAGATATTCATATCTAAGACAACAAAGGGAGCCTCTGGAGTCAACATAAAACATTATATATAAATATTTCAAAAAGCCCTTTGGAACCACGTAAATATAGGGTATATTATATCTGCCCCAGGCTTTCCTTAATGTGCTGTATATGGTAATAAACTTACTGCAAATACAGTAGACTTTCTCCCCACATGCAGTGTATTCAGCTATACTTTAAAATGAGACTTTCGTGTAGACAGCCTCGCCACAAGAACCTCTGAGGTATGTTGGATGAATTTCTCACAGCTACTCAGCATCCATGTAGTTATGAGACCTCAGTGAGGTCTTACGGCTTGATCCAGCCCAATCCAATTGGGGTTGGATAAGTGCTGGTTGCGGACAGAAGTTAAAGGAGAATGAAGAGCTTCAAATGAAGGGCCCAAACAGCTGCGTGACTGTATTTGGGTGACTCACAGTGCAATCTTAACCAAGGCTACTCAAAAGGAAGCCCTGTTGAGTTCAGTGGGGCTGTCTCCCAGGTAAGTGTGGTTAAGACTGCAGCCTAAGCCATTTTGGCTATATTCTGAACAATGATTTGGAATATGGAAAGCATTCCCTGCCACCACTTCAGCATGGGAGAACTGAACATGTGTGTGTGTGTTGTATGTCTAGGTTGGCACATTATAAATTCACAGATTCAAGTTTCTTTAGCTATTGGAGGAAGTTGGGGAAAACCCTATGACTACATAGTACAGCAGACACCCTATATTCTGACCTCCACTTTCTCCATGGTTGTGTACACACCATACATTTAAAACACGTTTAGAGCACATGACTTCCCCCAAATAATTCTGGGAACCGTAGTTTGTTAAGAGCGCTGGGAATTATAGTTAACTGAGGGGTAAACTACAGTTCCCAGGCTTCTCTGAGGAAAGCTATCTGCTTTAAATATGCTTTAAAGTATGGTGTTTACAGAGCCTGTGGTTTGCTATAGTTTGGAGATGCACCTTAGTGCAGTGGTAGAGAACATGCTCTGCATTGTGAAGGTCCCAGATTCAGATCTGTGGCATCTTCACTTAGAAGGACCAGGTAACAGAAAATACCTCTGCCTGAAACCCTGGAGAGTTGCTGCCAGTCAGAACAATGTAGAGCTCTATCGACAAATAGTCTGACTTCATATAAGCCAAGTTCCTATGTTCTTGCCCTCTGCCAGTGGTAGCCAAAGATGTGAAGTGAGGAAACACATCATGTGATGTTACATCACAAGCAGGACCAGACCAAGACATTTTGCTGCCTGAGTTAATATGACAAGATGGTCCCCTCCCAATTCCACGTGCAGGAGTCAGCTAGACTAGCAGCTGAATCTTATTTCAACACTGGTGAAAATATAGCATCTTCCAAGACACCCGAGGCACAGGCCAGACACTAGAGGGGTTAGGACAGACCATAGGGCAACAGAGGGAATTGCTGGGGGCTACGTGAGGAATAGGTGAGGGTGCCACTATTGCCCCTGAGCATCTGCTGCCTGAGGCAATTGCCTCGCCCTGCCTAATGGTACAGCCAGCCCTGATCGCAAGGTAGACAAAACAATAAGTTTGGAGGAATGAGAGGAATATAGGGACACCACTTTTCATGGCAGTCAAACTTTGATTTCAGCTTTTCAAAATGTTATATTCAACACCCAACTTAGAAGTTTGATATTGACATGAAGTCTCGTGCAAAACAATGTTCTGGATGCTCATGGGCTTTTGCAAACCATAGCACAATTCAATTAGCAGAAGTCACTCCATGTTTTAATTGGAGAATAAGAAATCTGCAGAAGTGAGCCTTATTTCTCACATGTAATTCACATAAGATCAGGAGTGGACAACAATATATGGCACTATTTCTAGCCTGTGTGCTACCCTTGCCAAAATATCACAAACTATCCTCGATTATCCTCGATAGTCTGGGCTAAGAAAGAATGTGATTGTTTTTCTTTAAGTTTACTTTTATTCTCTAGGAAGAACAGGGAATGTGTATACTTCACTTTGGAAAGAAATCTCCCAGATGCCCTGGTAAGTCCACAAATAGGACAAAAGGGCAGTAGTCCACTCTTCCTGTAGTTTCCCCAGTGACTGGTATTCAGAGGTAGGTTGCTTCTGAACCTGGAGTTAGCATGTAGCCGTTGATAACCTTATCTTCCATGGAAGATCCCCTTTTTCAAGCTGTGTGAAGTTTCTGACCATCATGATTTCATAATATAACTATGCTCTGTGTCAAGAAATACTTACATTCGTCCTGAACCTCCTACCATTCTGCTTTGTTAAACATCCTTGGATTCTAGTGGTATGAGAGAGGGAGAACAACCTCTCTATATCCACTTTCACCACACCATGCACAACTTTATAAACCCTGAATGTGTCCCACTTCTTCTTACTTGCCTCCCCCCCTCCAAGCTAAAAATCCCCCTCATAAAGCAGCTGTGTCAGTCTTCTGATAATTTTGATTACCACTTTCTGGCTTTAGAGTAACCAGACCTGTATATAGCTTGTTATTGTTGTTGTTAATAAATTAAATGTATATCCCGCACTTCCTCCCAGAAGGAGCCCAGGGCGGTAAACAAAAACACTAAAAACATTCTAAAACATCTTTAAAAAGACTTTAAAATATATTTTAAAAAATCTTTAAAAACATATTAAAACAAAAATATTTAAAAACACATTTTAAAAAAAGCTTTAAAAAGCTATTCGAACACAGACTGGGATGAGGTCTCTACTTAAAAGGCTTGTTGAAAGAGGAAGGTTTAGTCTGGTCACACCATACATTTTGGTAAGTATGGTAGTTGTAGAATTGAATTTTGAGGAGCTGCATAGGATTCTGAGGAGGTGGCAAAGAAAATTGTCCTGATGTACAATGACAGGGAGGTTACATCAGACAATGAAAGTGAATAATAATGTACACATATTTTGATGCATTTTTAGTCTAGTGTAAGATCTTAAGTTAAAATACAAACTGTCCAGTTTTGCCTGTCATTAACTATCTTCAAATAACTTCAAGTAACTTGAAATAATACAAATAACTCAATGCAGGATTTCCCACTCAAAGATCTGCTAATCAAAATCTGCCCCGGAGCACTAATCGTTCAAAGAGAAATTGCAACAAGAAAAAAACACACATCTGTTCTTTGAAGACCCCACAAAAAGAATGTTGTGCCCCCTCTCTCCTCCCCTCATTCCACATCACTGGTTAACTAATATGCTATGTTTTCCAGTCTGATGCAGGTCAGTGATGCCACCATACAAATAAAGCTTGAGAATAGTAAGGCAATGTTTAAAATAGTGGAGACCTTGAACATCATGCCTATTTTAATAATACTGTTAAAAAGATTTCCTGTCTTTAAACACCCCAGAACTGGGAGAATCAACGTACATTAGTTTTTACAGTGTATTTCTTCCATCAAGATAGTGATTATAACTTTTGTGTGGTATTCAATGCTAGTCCTACTCAGTGCAGACCCACTGCAGTGAAAAGATGTGACTTACTTAGGTTCATTAGTTTCAGTAGATCTACTCTGAGCAGGACTTAGTTGAATACAACCCTGGGTTTTAAGTGATGGTCGCAGTGTGCAGGTGCAGAAATGGATTCCCAGGGTTGGCTGTGCACCCACAGCCATCATCTCATTTCCCTAGAGATGAGACTTGATCACTGTGGAGGCACCTGTGGGGGCATGGATGGAGGAGCAAGATGTCTTACTGGTGGTAATACAGGTGGCAGGTTTTTGATTGGCCAGCTGCCATTTTGTGAAACAGTAGCATCTTTGTTGTCCAGTCTCTTTAAGCTTTTAAGCTAGAAGAGTGGGAAGGAGAGAAGCAGGGCTAAAAAACTGAGGTATATCTGGAGAAGGGGTTGGATTTCTGAAAAGAGGAATACATTTGGGAGGGATCTGGGATTGTGAAATAATTTGGGGAGAAACTAATTAAAGGAACATAAGTGATTTAGTGGTTATGTGGTCACTTCATCTTGAACTCATTGTTCTTGCCTTGGGCAAGTTATCTTTATCTGGGTTAGTAGTCTCCAGTTAGGCCAAACTAACACCCTTTGGGAACATCATAGGCAGCCACATTTTGCTTTTTGTTTGTAACTAGAACATGCTTTTCAGAGGTAGAGTGCTTCTAACCATGGAGGGTGTTTTTAACCTATCAAATCTAATAGGAAGGGTTTTTTTCTGGACAGAGCTGGTGTGGAGCAGGAAACACAAGGTATGGGTGGGTGAAGCTGAAGGACTTATAGTAGGGAGGAGCCTAGCATGGTTGGAGACTTGTAGAACTTGTGTTTGGTGTTTACCGTTGGAGCTGCCTACACATGACTGTGGATGAGGATTTCTAAGTGGTTATTTGCTGTTGAGGGTGGGAGGCTAAGCAAAAAATAAATAAATTCTGAACTTCATTCACAGGCATAATTTGTGAAATAAGGTGTAGCAGGTGGGCCTTTGACCATCAATATCAGATTTTAACTGATGAAAGGCTTTTCTGGAGGAAATGACATTATATTTCTTCTTTTTTATGATTATTTCTCTTGCAGTATGAAATACTTTCTTTTCATAGGTTTATCACTAATATCTAAATTTATAGCAGTATGAGAAGATTCATCCTTACTGTCCATTCTATAAAGCATTGAGTACTGTAGCACTTGGCTATAAATCAGTGTATAGCTCCATTCACTTCAATGGGGTCATTTGAAAAAAAAATCCACAAGTTCTCTGGTTTCGCATGTTGCCTATCAGGCATTTGACATCTGTGTTCATTAGAGAAGTGTCAAGATACCAATACTGTTAATTTTTTTCCATGATATATGAGATCACTGTCTCTTCTTTCTTCAGTTTATTATGTCTTTCCTCCCATGAAGATGACACTTTTGCAGGAATTGAGAAATTGGTCAGATGGAATACAACAATCTTGTGCCCCTGTAGGGTTGGGTGAGAATGGGATTAAGAGGGATAAAGATACTTGAGCAACTATATCGAGCAGATATGAAATGCCTGTAACATAAATAAGCCCTTTTCAATGAAATATGAGAACATAAACAATGTGCTCAAAGTTTGACGCCCATAAACGGAACTTGGGTCACAATGTGATATCCATTTGACATTGGAAAGCCCGGTTCTCCTGCCACCTCTAACCTCCCACTCTTGTTCTTCCATAAGGATCAACACACCTTGAAGAGCCCACAGTTAAGACAACAGTCTGCTTACAGTAAGAGTGCCTCTGTGCCTCGTTTTGCAACTTCATTCATGCTTTTCGTAACTTGTTATGACGAAAGCTCTCTGGATAAATCATTTTGATAAATACACTTCTGACCCAGGAGGGGTAATCCAGACTGTGATTACTACTGTGATATAATTATACAAAAATTTTTCTGGGAAGTAGGGGTGGAAGGAGGACCAGTCTATTTCTGATTCCTCTCAGTTTTGCAAGTGTTTATTCATAAGTTCACTGTGTTACAGTTTCTGAATTAATCTGCATTTTTTTAAAAAAGTACAAAAATCCATATTTAATTTGTACTTAAATGTTATTTTATCACAAAATACTATTTAAATATGCATTTTATCTCCATGAACATATTTCTAAACATATTTTATCATAAAATACACTGGGCAGAAGTAAGTGAGGTCGTGGTTATTCTAAGCAGATGATTGGGCTGACGGGTTAAAGGTGAATTAATTGTGACTCAGTCCAGACAAGACAAGAGATATTAATGCTGGTTCTATAGGCAGCTTACAATGCACAATCTTAATAATAAAAAGCAACAAATAAAACACACCAATAGATGAAAATGCATTACTGTATAATTAAAGACAGGGGAATTAATTTAAAACAGAAAGCAGAAAATACCCCAAGCTTAAGCAATATTAGAACTACAACATAATTTAAAATGTTATAATGCTGTGGCATATAGCATTTCCATAAGTTTATTCACGCCACCTGCTTTGTACAAAGAACCATTTAACAAAAACCGGGGAACTTAACTTTACCTAACAAATGTTGGAAAGTGCAAAATGTACAGGTTTGTCTCATTCTCCTTAGAAAAGCATTTATTTAAAGGTATCCCTATCTGTACCCTTCCCCCCCTCCAAGTTCCTATTTCCAGATGCCACATTTAGGGCTAATTTCTGCCAGTCAGCCCCATAGCAAGCGATTGTTTGGACATGTCAAAGTTGCGCAGCCACAGGAGGCATGGGGAACTTGCTAATCCTGTTATTGCAGCAACAATGCATAAAATAGTTTCAAGGATGCCTGGACACTTGCCTGGTTACTGTAGCCACAGAAACTCTAAATTTGAGTGGGATGGGCCCTTGAGGACTAGAATTTCATGAAATGTTGCCTTGTTGCTGAGTACTATTTCATTTAGGCTCTTCTTGCGGTTTTCCCAGCCAGCATCTGTGTCCATCTGCAAGGATAAGGCTATTAATTGCTACGATGGTTGTGTGTACAACCTCCAGTACTGAAGGTGGTATGTGTGACGCCCTTTCCTGGCTCTCCCTGTCAGGTTCCTACCTGCTCGTGGCTACTGCCTGTCACTAGGCACCACCAGGGACTCCACCAGTCTGGACTGTCCTTTTTTATGGTTTCTCTCCCTGCTCTAGCACAGATCTCAACAGATCCCCCTGCTAGGCAACCACCAGTCACGTCCTAATACCAGTATTCCCAGAGACTCTGAATACTTGTATTGTTATTCTCTTCACCGCTGCCACCATTTGTTACAGTTTCCCTTCAGCCTTGGTCATTACCTTACCCTCCCTTCTGGTCTGTGAAACTGCAGCCAAGGATCAGGCCTTCGGTACACCAAATATAGTTTTTATTAAATATACCGTATATTCCGGCGTATAAGACGACTGGGCGTATAAGACGACCCCCAACTTTTCCAGTTAAAATATAGAGTTTGGGATATACTCGTCGTATAAGGCTACCCCTGCTTATGACATGCAGGTACTTAGCAGGAAAACTGTCACTTATAAACTTATAAATATTAATATTTGGATTGTCCAGTTTTGTTTTTGTGCCTAGGAATTACCACCAAAAACTGGGGAAAGATGTGAGAAATCTTTTTTTTAAAAAGCAACATTAAATGCCTAGACTCTAGTTTCCAACACTATGGAGTATTTATTGATTGATTAAGAGAATTTATATCCTGCCCTTTTGCTGTTAAAAACAGAGCTCAGCACAGCTTACAAATATAGTAAAAACAATAAAAATACACAATCAGAGAAAAACAAGCCAAAATGTTAGGAAAAGGAGTCTTTCACACCACATGCTCAGTTCTAAATACTGTTGCAGCAAGTTTTACATGTTCCTCCAGTATTCCACTGGTGCAGGCACTCAGACATTCAAAGTACTGTATGTTTCTTAGGTTTTATAAAAGCAGAGCTTTGCTTAACTCAAAATTTCTTCTCCCTTTGATAACCACATCTACACAGGTTCCACCTCCATACTCAAAATGAAACTGAGCCTGGAAGCGTACAACAACCCCACACATACCTTGCTAATTCGATTATCAATGCCAGGATGTCTGTCTTATCGACTACTCTCCTGCTCCCCCCCCCCACACACACACACCGGGCATCATGAAAGACCCAGTCCTGGGCTCAGAAAGAAAATAAATATCTGGTCCTCTTCAAAGTATTGATAAGCCTCTTGTTTTAATTGAAATAATAATTATAAATTCTTGTTCTTATCACTAATGGGAGTTAATTATCTTGCATATGCTGCTGTTGCTTCTATGGCTGTAACGGAGTGAGGTTAAAGATAAGTGAAATGCAAATAGGAAAAAAAAATACAGAAGGCAGTAACACTTTCCTAAATGTAATACCATACCAACCACAACAAGATTCCTATAAGGCAAAAAACTAAGCATCTCACAACCAGTCAGGATTCCTAACCAAAAACCAAAAATATGATAAATGAAGAAATATTTATATAAGCATAACTATCAAATATATTTATTATTTACACAAACTGTAAAGATATTTATAATGCAATCCTAAATTTATTTATTCAGAAGCAAGTCCCAGCGTATTCAATGGGGCTTACTCAAACAGGGACAGAAATGCAACCTCAAGTGATAAGCAACTTCATTCACACAACCCAAAATTCCGAATCATGCCACTTTACACTGTTTTGCAACTGTTTATACTTGTTTTTATGGTTATTGGATTTTAAATGGCTTTATTTCTTGTTGTGAGCTGCCTTGGTTTCCAACCCTACCTCACAGGGGTGTTGGAAAGACTCCATACACGCACACGCACACACTGCAGATGTATAAATACATACAGCCCATATAATAGTTTATTGTCAAACCAATTGGTCATTGCAGAAAAATCAGTATTAGTTTTTAAAAAATCAGTATTAGTTTCCTACAGAATAAAAACTGCAATACCTAAGTAAGCCCTGCCTACTTGCTTTAAAATAGGACTGGGGGGGGCAGAAAGAGAACACAAACACAATTCTTTTTTACATTCACTCCAAAGTCCCATTGATTTTCAGCACATTCATAATCATGTCTACTCAAAAGTAATTCCTACTGAATTCAATAGGATTTACTCTGGACATATGGGATTAGCACTGTTTTTACCCCCAAAAGCAAGTATTGGGAAGGTTTTCAAAACACTGCCCAGGATCTGACTCCTACACACAACAGGGGGGAAAACTGAAATGTATATACCTACCCAATTTATGAGATTTTCAGATAAACAGGAGGGGAAACCACCATTTTCTGGCCTCGCAATGAAGTTTTGCAGACACTGCCACCAAACAAACACTTCACTGATTGGCTGCAATCCTGAACGGGCGGGGTTAAAGCTACGAAGTGCTATACAGTAGTTTAAAAAAAGATTTAACCAGGGGGGGGTGCCTGACGTTTTTATATATATCTCGAGAACCGCACCACCTAGAAACTTAATTTTTTTTTTAAATGAAAGCTGAGAATCCGGGCCACCTAAGGGGCTAGCCGGGCGCCGGGTGGCATGCTTAGAATCCGGGTACAACCCGGCTATCCGGGCAATATGGCAACCCTAATAAGACAACACCCGGCGTATAAGACGACCCCCGACTTTGGAGAAGATTTTCCAGGGTTAGAAAGTCATCTTATACGCCGGAATATACGGTAACAAAGATAACAAAGATAACAAGATTTCTTCATAAGGCACATAACCATATGGTTTTATCTAATACTAATCCCAACTCCACCCCCCTCCTTTTCCACGCTCTCCTGGCAAACAACTCTCTAAAACCCACCAAAACAACCGACTCACTTTCATCACATCACATCCACCCAGATTCCACTGTCACTCTTCCTTTTATACGCTCAGCCATTTTAAACACTCAGCCAATCATCCAGCATTCTACTGCCCATTCACTCCCCCTCCTCTTTCACTCAACTTACCATGTATCTTCTATTCAAACAGCACTTACCCTATTTACACTAATACAGGATCATCACAGTATGCCTTTCAATATCAGATGCTTTGGAAGTGAGGAGAGTACTGTCACACTCAAGACCTACTTTCTGGCTTCCCATGGGTGTCTGGTTGGCCACTATGAGAACAGGATTCTGGACTAGATGGGGCTTTGGCCTGATCCAGCAGGGCTCTTCTTATGTTTTTTCTGCATCTCTCATAATGCCAGAGCTTGGGTACATCCAATGAAGCTGAATGTTGGAAGATTGAGGACAGGCAGCTTTCTTTTAACAGCGCATAGTTATACTATGGAATTTGCTTCCGCAAAGGCAGTGATGACCATCAGCTTGGATGGTTTTAAAAGAGGATTAGATAAATTCATGGAGGATAAGGCTATCAATGGCTACTAGTCATAATGCCTATACTTCTGAATACCAATTGCTAGAAATTGCAGGTGGGGATAGTGCTATTGTGCTTGGGTCCTGCTTGCAGGCTTCCCATAGACATCTGGTTGGCCACTGTGAGAACAGGTTGCTGAACTACATGAGCCACTGGCCTGATCCAGCAGGGCTCTTGCAATGTTCTTAAGGTTGTCAGGGCCACAATGCACCCTTCCCCAGATGCTTTATCAGAGCTACATTATTCAACAGGAAAGGAAAGGGCTTTCTTGGCAGTGGTGCCCATTTACGGAGCATGCTCCTTAAAGAGGCTTGCCTGATGCCTATGTTTCCATCTTCTTGGCACTAGGCAAAAATCTTCTTGCCTACCCGTGCACTTTAACTCCTTACTTGTTTTAAGGCATTAATCTGTTTTATCTATTTTTATCGACAGTGATATAGTTGGTTACGCATCGCTCTGACATAACAGATAGGATGATGGGCAGCGTATGTTAAGTCTGTTAAATCAATGCTAATGGGAGGGCATGCCTGAATATACACTTGGAGTATGATTTCTGTCCCCAAAAGTCCTTGAGGCCAGCTTCAGGAGGAGAATGGGAGCTTGAGCAAGGGGTGCAGCAAGCAGAGGCTATGGCTTCGCTGCCCAACCTGCTCTCATGTTTACTAGGCATGACTAAACCAAAGGCTTCATCCTTTCTGCTGATCACAAGGCCCAATTTTGTTTCTTCCTTTTCCTTCTGAGGTCTCTGAGGCCAAAACGCACACTTGCTAAGCTTGGTCTCCACATAGGGAAATGAGGTTTTTCATTCAAGTCCTCATTCAGTTGGCACAGTGGTTCATAGTTGCATGTATGGCTGTAGTTTACTCTCTCCTTGCAATACTAATCTGCATGCTTACATCAAGGCAACCACAAACCCACCTCCGTAGAATTCCAGTGAAAAGCTAATTAATCCTAGAGCAAGCATCAAAGCACATACAAAACAATGCTATACTATTGCTAAACATGTAAGTGCTTTTGTCTCACCCACTTAAAAGAAGGGGTTGAGTTATTCATCAAAATTCCATTGTTGTTATTCACGTATCAATCTGAAAGTGAATTCTCAGGCTCCACACTCCAGGAAGTGGTCTGTTGCAATCTCAAAGTTTGTGTTAGAATTACCTAATTAGATACACCTAATGTATCACCTTTGATCAGGGCTGTAAACCTGGCAATTTGACCACAGTGCTGCTGCTGCTGCTATTATTTATTATTAACTGCAAAGAGTTTTTGGAGGGTTTGGACTTCTTTGTTGCTATTCACTGTGCTCGGTTAACGACTATCTCTTTCTGAAGGTAACTGTTGTGTGGTCAGATTAAGGAGTGGGCATGACAAGCCCCCCTCCCCCCTCACTTCCCTTCACCACGAACCCACTGGTTTAGTGATTAGCCTGCAAGCCCTTTGCATTGTGCTCAGAGAACAGTTCCCTAGTTGCGGTGCACTCAACCTTGACATAAATTTGAAATAAGTACTTTGTGAAGGGTTAGTCTTTTGTGCAGGGTGTGTGAGAAATCCTGCCCGACCAGGTTTGTTACAGAAGCTAGTGTCAAATTGCTTTGCCCCAAGTATTTCACTTATCAAAGTGGGGATGAGAGGAAAGAGGGGGAGTAGAGCAGTGACCTGATGAATTGGGGACGACGACGACAGGATTTTTCAAAGAACTTGCTCTCAACTTCGAAGAGGCGGTTATTTGAGGGTAGATCTTGAGGTGGTGGTGGTGAAGAAATCTCAAGTTTTAGGTTTATAGTTTCTTTCCTTTAACATCTTTCTATCCCACCTATCTTCCAAGGAGTTCAAGATGACATGCATTTAGCAATGGCACAACTACCTGTGAAATCCCTTTTCTGATAATATACAGTAGACAAGTACAATAGATAGGTATGTCATTCATAGAATTCGCATTCTCTGCGTTTCTTGTCCAGGCTAGTTGGCTTTTAATTTAATCTGTTTGATCATGCTGTTTGCCTGAGGTGATTAGCAACCTTTTCATGTAAATCCCAGTCAATCCCATAAAGTGAGTTGAAGACAGGGCAGAAGAATACTCAGCTTTTTTTAAAAACAAAACTACCAAAAACATAGTAGCTACAATTTTACTTTCACTGTTGATCTCAGCACTGCCATAAGAAGGCAGATGAGGTATGTGCCCCCCCCTTTTCATATAGTGCAACACATTTTTTTTAAAAAAGGTATGGACTTTAAAAATGGATACAATATATTATTTTACTGCCTTGCAGGCCTTGTGCTTGAAAAGCCTATTGAAAATATTTAGCTGAGTCTTTGCTCACAGCCTAGGAGCAAGAGAGGCTATTTCCAATTAGCCTTCAAGCCTGAGTTTCCATGCACCCCGTTTCCTTTTTTTTAAAAGCAAACTTTATGTTAATTGGTGTCATGCATTCGTTCAAACCTTTTGTGTAAACGTCGTCATGCATGCCCTTTGATTGGCAAATGCGTTTGGCGAGACTTTGCATGCATGTGTACTTTCTTCATGGATTTATTTCCCCCTCCTTCTTATAGCTTTGCTGGAGCAAACAAAACTAATGGCAGTATTATGTGAAATGCTAACTGATTTATACTTATGCCCCGCCTCGCCCCCCCCCCGCAAAGCAACAATGGCTTTGAATTAATAAAACACTAAAGTGACTGGAACTGAAGGAGAGGTATGAGAAACAGAAAGCAAGTCCCTCTTTTTGAGCAAGACAATCAAGAGTGAGCGCAATTCTTCAGAGCTGGTCTCTGGGTGTCTCATAGGAGGTGTGATTTATTTAATGGAGGCATCGACTTCAGGGGGCTGGGCCGAGGTGTTTCATTCCTTTGATCCCCTCATTGTCAACAGCTAGAATTATAGCTACTTTCCAAGACTAGCAAACTAGTGACAAACACTCTTACACCTTTTTAAGGACTGTGCCCCATGACAGCTAGGTTTTTTTTCCTCCATCAAAGGCTTCTTGGTTAAAGGCTTTGCTCTCCATTACAAACACAAAAAGCTCATTGAGTTGCTACTGCAAGAGAAGTTGAGCCTTATTCCTAAAAATCTTGACTCCCAGGAAAATGTGGCTTCTGATCTAACCCATCATCCTTTCCAGCAGTCTGTTTTCAGCATTGTTTAAAATGGCTTTCTGTGTGATGCCTCTTTCCTTCCCTAAATTTGAACAGGGAAATTATGGTTGTAAGCCTTTTATAACCACTTTGATATTTCATTTAAGTGTATGCTGCTCCAGGCTTAAATTGTGTAACATTTCATGCTTTATCAATTGTTCTATCCTAACACACACACCCATTTTTTTATAGTAACACTGCATGTGTTGGCTAATTTGAACACGTAAAGGTGTCCCTGCACTTATAGTGCAAGTTGTTTCCGATTCTTAGGGTGACGTCTTGTGACGTTTTACTAGGCAGACTGTATATATGGGGTGGTTTTGCCAGTTCCTTCTCCGGTCTTTCTTTACCCCCCAGCATATGCCGGGTACTCATTTTACCGACCACGGATGGATGGAAGGCTGAGTGGACCTCGACCCCTTTTACCAGAGATTCGACTTCCTCCTTCCGTTGGAATCGAACTCCGGCCATGAGCAGAGCTTCGGCTGTGTTACCGCCGCTTACCACTCTGCACCACGGAGGCGCAGCATTTAATACTGAACAGACAGCTTTTTCTTTCTTTTTTCTTTTTGTGCTATATGAGCCCAGATAGGCAAAGAAAAATGCATATATTTGGCAATTGATGATGAGTAATTCTCTGTGAATTCAGTGAGATCATTCACAGTAGATATGTTTGGCATACAGATGCAAACTTGGTGAAAGAGTAGGACTTTGATTACAGTGATTCATTCACAAACAAATTTTCTGATATTTACTTTGCCCCCGCAAAGATCAGGAAACATCCAAACCTCTAGCTGAGGCAACTTGTGATCAAATTCTTGCTGTTTTGTGAAGTTGTCTTCATGTCTTTAGTGATGGTGCAAAACTTTGAAAATGACTTTGCATTTTGAATCCCTGTCATTCAAACTCCCTCTGCTTAGCTAGAAGCAGTGCTGAAAACTGCTTTGCTATTCCCAGATCTTTTGTACCTGAAGATCAGGCCATATTCTTTCCTCCATAATGCCACACAGGCACAACTCTGCAGGTTAAGATAGCAAATTTCAAAAACAAATTTGACGTTTGTCACTTTCTGATGGAACTACAGGGATAGTTTGGTCTCAAAGCCAATCCAGATGCATGGGACAATTAGACAAATATAATATTGGGTGGTTGCAAAAAAAAAAAAAAAGGTCAACATTAGCAACTTGAATAAAAGAAACAAGCAACATTAATGAGCAGGAGTTGGAACGCTCAGTTCCCTTCAGAATGGCTGCACTGAGTACACCCACCAGAATTGACATTGTAAGGAATCCAGGATGGAATAATGGTGGCTCATGATTTTTTCTCTCCTATAAGAGCTTGTGTTTCTACACAGATTGCCAGAATATATAACACCAGCTGGTTTTCACTGTGGGGGAAAAATAACAATAATGAAATACAAGTGGCAATTATTTATATTAATAGACTAAATAGTGTAGAACAACCATAGCAACAAATGTGCAAGGGTTACATATTGACTTTGAATCAATGTTTAGAATTTTTAAAAGACAAGCAGGACATGACAGCAGCTTCTGTCAGCCAACACAGCACCCTCTTAGATCCAGGCCCAGCACTATTATATCCTATGTGCTACCTCCTTCTATCATGGCTGTTACCTAGCACCTTGAGGGACTATACATACACCAACCCCTGGGTTTCCTGGATGATTTTTTGAAGTGTGTGTGGGGGGGAATAGTGTGCCAAAACCACTTTGGTTCAGTGCTAAAGAACATGCATGCATGCAGAAGGACTCTGGTTCTATCCCTGACATCTCTAGTTAAAAGAATCAGGTACAATGATGAGAGTTTTCTAGAAAATTTTGAATGGGAAAATTCTGATGCAAATTAAGCTAATTGGCATAGGGTAATTTGCATTGGAATTTTAAAGTTTGCTTTGGAAAATGTTGTGATACCCTAGGGTGATCTAATTTAGTGTGTTCATTTTACTTGTATTTAGTACACAAAGCTAGAAACTTCAAAATTGCCAAGCTTGCCTAATACTGTCTTTGCAATTGGCATCTATTCATTGTTACCAATTAGTTTATGAAATGGAAAGTTTTCCATAGGAACATAAAGCACTGAAAAATAAACTACAGACACTTTCCCAGGAAATTTTCCAGCCCACATCACTGATCAGTTACTAGGTGATAGAAAGACAGTTTTGCTTCATGAGACCCTAGAGCATTATCTAGTACCTCATCAGTGATGTGGGTTCGAAAAATTATCTGGAAAAATTTTCAGTGCTTTATATTCCAGCGGAAAACTTTCCATTTCATAAACCAATTAGTAACAAAGACCAAATGTGTTTATATTGGGCAACTAAATCATGAGGAATCAATTTATCATTCTGATGACAAATCTCTTGTGGCAATTTAATATTTACTGTAGCACTTGAACTAACTTCTCTTTACTGTTGTTAAATGTATCATGCCCAAATTCAGGTCCTTTTAAGATCTTTATAAAACAACCCCAGAGAACAGTGTTCGTACACCTGGATTAGGGCTGCTATGTGCGTGACAGCTCCTCTATGCAGGCAGCAAATTTAGTAGGGTCATCAAGCCTGATTGACTGACAGGCTGTGCTTGGCTTGATGGGCTACAACTTGTGCAAGCCTAAGATTGACTTTGGGCTGGGGATGGGTGAGGGATGGGTTGATTCATTTCACACTGAAGCCAAATTTATCAAATCTGCACTTTCTGAAATGAACCACCTTTGAAATTCTCACTTATTCGAATTTTGCAATGTAGTTCGCCAATCAAACAATGTTTCAAAAACTGCATATATTAGAGGAAAGCATGCATAAAAATGAATGAGTGAAAATAACATACAAAAATGCATTATATGACAAGAAAATGCTTGACAAAATGTGTACCTTAGTCAAAACTGCCTACAAAAATGTGTTTATTTGGATAAATTTGCACTAAAATGTTGGCAAATTTTCGTGAGGATTTTTTTTAAAAAATCTACAAATTGTGGCAGAAATGTAGATAATGGAATTTAAGGTTGGAAAAATAAGAAATTGAAAGAACTGAAATTGTCAGAACTTTTCATCTCTACTTTGGGCTTAGTTCTATCTCAATCTCCTTGTGCCGTATTCATCACTTCCATGACTTTTATTATCAAAGTGCATGAAAAGTGTTGGCCTATGACCAGGAGTTCCAGTTTAAAGTCCCCACTTATCTATGAAGCTCACTGAGTGATTTTGGGGAGGGATGGCCCCAGGGCTGTGGCGTCGGTATGCCAAACCTTCGACTCAACTCTGACTCCTCTATTTTTCTACTGTATGACTCCGACTCCACGCAAAATTGCTTCCAACTCTACAGCCCTTTCCAGGGCTGTAAATGTCTTTTTAAATTGGAAGCTCTCGTAGGAGCATTTTTATCGCTGCCTGAATATGCACTGATCTTGGCATCACAGCATTTGTCTTCATCTGGGTCCTGTGTCATACACTGACACACAAAATGTTTTCCATCTTGAGTTATGGTGAAATGCTCAACTACAGCTGACTTCATGGGAAGCTTTTTTGACATTTTGAATTTATATTTTTTAAAAAATTGTCAATCAAAATTTATTTTGAAGTCGAAGTCAGTACATTTCTACCGACTCCCACTCCACCCAAAATTGCTACTGACTCCATGACTCCGACTCTGACTCCACAGCCCTGGTTGGCCCTACCATTAAGCAGAGTGAGGCTACTGTCTCCAGCAGTAAATGCTCATGGGCAGTAGTAGCAGTCCCTAACTTTTTCCTCAGCCTCTACTCTGTTGCCACATGACCTTTCCTGCTGCCTCAGGTTGTTGGAAGATGCTATCCAATCACCAGTGGTGAAGTAAGATCCAACTGCCAGTCCAGTCAGCTTCTGTACATGTAACTGGGAGGTGATGTCATCTTGCACTTCACCTCAAAGGAAGGCCCTAACTTAGGCTGCGATATAGTGACTAGCCCAAATATACCTCACGGGACAGTTCTGAGGATAAAATGGTAGTGTTTGACACATTTTCCATTATTTGCTTTAGACACAGAATACAGTTGGTTCTGATTAGCCTACACTTGTGCTGCACAATTGCCGTCTGTAGGACAGGTAAAGGCGCTCATAGAATGATGCCAAAAAATTGACATGGTGGAATGTGGACCACACCCGGTCTCTCCCAAATTCCCCATCCTAATTTGCCTTTCAGAAGTAGGTACCTGCTCCTTCATGAAATCCTTCTCTCAAAATGAGTCATGGTGAAGCTTAACCTAGAGGAAGGGCAAGAAATTTTTATTTTGGGTTGAGCGGCGATAGTTTACCAAGGCTGCAATATTTGTTTCCTGGTGGATTTTATAAACAAGAATTGTTAAGCTAAGCATAACTGTTTTAATATGTTAATATTATAGACAATTGCAAGTACAACCTCCTGGGAAGTCTTTCTTTTCAAGTCCCACTGAAAATGAAGGTTGCACTCCAAAGCTCTGACAGTTTCTGTCAAATGGTTGAAGGGCCATTTGCTTGTGTCTCAGTGGATGGTATGCATAAGCAGGGTTCTTTGGATTGGGGCCAGGGATAAATAACTTTAGGATGGGTTGGATCCCAGGGTTAGGGATGGATCAGTCTGTTTCTGGTCTGTATTTATTTATTTATTGCATATACATCCCACCGTTTTCTCCAAAGAGCTCAATGTGGTGTACAGGGTTCTCTTCCTCCTCATTTAATCCCCACAACAACCCTATGAGGTAGGTTTGGCTGAGAGACAGCGACCGGCGCAAGGTCGCCCAATGAGCTTCATGGCTGAGTGGGGATTCAAACCCTGGTCTCCCAAATTCTAACCGCTATACAACACTGGCTCTCCAAGTGTATCATTTTTGCATGTATTTGCTCATAAGTCTTATGTCCTGTTTACATTTTAAAATCTGCATGAAGATTTATATTTCAATATATATTTCAGAATGTATACAGTATTATCGCAAAATACACAGACTGCCCTTCATGTGTGTTAAGCACAAAGGTCTGAAGCAGATTTTAAGCATGTTCAACCTCCCCATGAGAGTCTCTCCCATCCACAATTTAAGCCTTCACATGTTCACATATAAATTTTATTCTGTATTCCCTAAAAGTGTGAACCTCAGAATGCATATATAATCTATGTAATAGTTCTCATAGTCACACTAATTTATTCACAAAACTACAGACAGTTGCTACTTGGATAATGCACTGTTGACACTGGCTTGTGCCCCTGCAATTGTCTGCTCTTATAAAATATTATTCTATGGAGATTCAGTTGTCTTTGGATCAGTATTTATTGTCACATGGCTACAAAAGTGCCTGAAATTTATTTTTAAGTAAACAATATTTATGAGTTATAAAGAATAAAACCAAATGTATTTTTCTACAGAGAAAATAGTTGGAGTTCAGCTTTTCAAAACCAGGGACATGATCCAGCTGAAGTTAAGCGCATTGGATTCTGTGTGTGGGAGAGTTAAGCATGTTCTTAACTCTCAAAATAATAGTGTGTAACTTCAGCCAGGTTGCTCCCTGAATGTTTTACCATAAAATGACTAATGCAAAATATTTGACATTGGGCATATAGTCTATAGTCTATAAATCATAGAATCATAGAATAGTAGAGTTGGGAGGGGCCTACAGGGCCATCGAGTCCAACCCCCTGCTCAATACAGGAATCCAAATCAAAGCATTCCCGACAGATGGCTGTCCAGCTGCCTCTTGAATGCCTCCAGTGTCGGAGAGCCCACTACCTCTCTAGGTAATTGGTTCCATTGTCGTATGGCTCTAACAGTTAGGAAGTTTTTCCTGATGTCCAGTCGAAACCTGGTTTCCTGCATCTTGAGCCCATTATTCCGTGTCCTGCACTCTGCGACGATCGAGAAGAGATCCCGGCCTTCCTCTATGTGACAACCTTTCATGTACTTGAAGAGTGCTATCATATCTCCCCTCAATCTTCTCTTCTCCAGGCTAAACATGCCCAGTTGTGTCAGTCTCTCCACATAGGGCTTTGTTTCCAGTCCCCTGATCATCTTTGTTCCCTTCTCTGAACCCATTAAAGTTTGTCTGCATCCTTCTTGAAGTGCGGAGACCAGAATTGGACGCAGTATTCAAGATGAGGCCTATGAAGCTTTTGTTTACTTGTGTGTTCACTCTTCCTATGTTAATTTTTAGAGATATTGATCTGTTCTTTTAATTCACACAGGTGTCTTGAAAGTGTGGAATTGTTTATGTGACCAAACAGGGTGCACTGAAACTTAGAGGAGGAAGTGGGTAGACAGGCACACTCTAAACCTCAACACTTCTGTTGTCTCTCTGCCCAGCATTGTGGCTCAAGGCTTGCTGATGCAACTCGCTTCTATACTTCACAACTTTAGCATGACATGAATGTGTGCACTGGAATTACATATCTAGGTAATATACATTTGTACGCTGTGTAGCAAGACTTTGAAAGTGTGTGGTGTGCACTGTCAGAAGGGATCTCAAAAACCCTCTAGGCAATGCTTTAGCACTTCTGGTAGATGTCCATCCAACCTCTGCTTAAAAACTTCCATCACCTCCTAAGACAGTTGGTTCCACTGTTGATCAGCTCTAATGTTTATTCTAAATCAACATTCTTGTAATTTGCATCCATTGATTTGGGTCCTACCCTCTGGAGCAGTAGAAAACTAATTTGCTCCATCATATGTGTGAAAACCACTCAAATATTTGAGGATGGCAATCACATTATGTCTTCTTGAGTCTTAACATACCCAGTTCTTGCAGTCGTTCCCCATAGGACTTGCTCTCCAAGCCCCTCACTATCTTAGTCACTCTTTTTCTCATACACGTCAGTTGTATAGAGGACCTACATTGCAGCTCTAAAGGGCAGGAAACAAGCTTAATCTCATTCTGAATGATATCTCTGAGTGCATTGCCCCACAATAATGAATGGTTGTCCTTCATTTCTTATGTGGGAGATGCATGTGAAATAAAGCACTGCGAGAGCATACCTTACCCTCCGCATAGGGACACAGAAAACTGCCTTGTGCTGAGTCAAGTCAATGGTCTATTTTGGTCAGTATTGTTTACACTGACTGGCAGCAGCTCTCCAAGGTTTCTGGTAGGGGACATTCCCAGCCCGACCTGGAGATGCCAGGGTTTTCACCTGGAACCTTCTGCATGCAAGGCAGATGCAGCTATGGCCCCTCCCCAAACCAAGGGCTCCTGACCTTATTGAAAAGCATCCTGCAGAGGCATGTTTTTGTGCACAGGAAGTGTGCAGTATACAAGGCAAACTTGTTTGTGTGTGTTAAGGTGTACATGTGCACCCCCATAATGGTGGGCATTTTGCTAGTGTTTTTACATCTTTCATTTTCCAGGTTGCAGCGCTGAGCAAACAGGCTTGCTGAATACAATGGGAGTTTCTTCTGAGCAAATATCTGTGCTGTAAATGTATATCTGGGAGCTCATATATACTTAAAATGCCTTTTAAAAAATAAATGTGAGGGACCCTGTGAGTTTAAAACCTGCTTCCTCTCCATGGGACTAAAAGTCATGCTTAAAATGCTTATCAGAAGCAAAGAAACAGATTTGTGTTACCTGGATATTTGATGTTCCCCTGGGGTTTTACTCAACTTCAGATTGTTAAAATGTAGAGAATGGGGGGCTGATAGTTAATTATATTAAACAAATAGAATTGTAAAGGTCTGTAAACCTGTAATGTAGTGATGTGCGATAGCAGTGGTGCATCTTGTTAGATCCATTGACATAAGGGTCGGAAGATAAAACTGTAACCTATACCTCTATATTATTATTATTATTGTTATTGTTGTTGTTGTTGTTGTTGTTGTTGTTAGAGTGTTAAGTTAGCTACCCCTTGGACCACTTGCTGAGAAGCACAACCTGAGTAATTGGATGTGTCACTAGGTAGTATGCTTGCATAAGCTGTTTCTTATTATATTGACCTGTCAGGGACCAAAAATTAAAGCTGAAGAGGGATGCTTATTAGTGTCTACAAAATGATTCAAAAGAGTATGAGGGAGAAGTCCTTGAGGCACACCTGCAAAAAGTCTGCCATTGCAAACCGTGTGTGTGTGTGTGTTTGTGTGTGTTGTGTGTGTGTGTGTGTGTGTGTGTGTGTGTTGGGGCGGGAGGAAGACTAGCAGAATAATTCTCTAGTTTTTCTGCAGTGCCAGCACTTGCAAGGAAACAGTTGAAGAGTGACACTCAGTCAAGTACAGTAAATACATTCTTCTCTCCAAATTGTTTTTTATAAGCATAGATTAGACTTCTTCTCTGCAATATAATTTTATTGTTACATGGCAGTGTTTTGGCAAACAAATAGCAGACTTGTTGTGCAAACTTTAATTTTCCTTTCTTAGACCTGACTAATCATTTTAAATCATTTTGCTGGAAGGATCATAATATTAGTAATCTGTTCTATTTCTTTGAACTCTCAAGGGTACGTGTGTATAACGTGAAGGAGTTTCAGCGTCTTTGATGATAAATTAGTATTCATTTTTCACACTTCATTCCCTCCCATCTTCTCAAAATATATCCCCCCATAGGCTTTCATAACCACCTGTATCACTTCCAGTAGCACATTTGTATTGGGGGAGAGATAGAAGTTTAGACTATAAAAAATAATAATATCCAAGTAACAGTGTCAGTCAGGGAGCAACATTTTATTCTTACGTATGAGAGAGGAAATTGATTTGCACATAACGTTGAGCCAAACCATGGCACGAATGCACAGGTTCCCAGAGAGCACAGATTGTTGCCACTTTGCTGCTCCTCCAGCCCTGCTACTGAGCTAAGCCGTGGTTTAGCTTAATGTGTCATCTGAAGGCTTGTGGTTTGGCTCTCTCCAGATAAACCAAGGTTTATTTTTTCATTTCCAGTTCATAGGTTGTCTGCAGGGGACAAACCACAAGCCTGGGTTTGGATAACTTGTTAAGCCAAACCGTGGCTTAGCTCACAGCAGTGAAGCTGGACAGGAGGTGGAGCAAAGCTGCCACCATCCCCTCTCTGGGAGCCTGCACACTTGTGCATTTACAGTGAGCAATGGTTTGGATAAGCATTATGTGTGAACTGAGCAGAGAGAGAGAAGACTACCTCAAAGCCTGCTCCAGCTGGGCTCCCCTCCTCACTCTCAAATGCACACATCTGACAATTCTGCCACCAACTGTCCTACACAGAACTCCTGTGACATATATGTTCATACTGTTTGTCATTTTTTAAAAAAGAATGTACTTTAATGTTTGTAAGCTGCCTTGGAAGGATTTGTATCCAGAAAGGCGGGTTATAAATAATTGCAATAATAAAAGAAAGAGAGAGACACATTTTATTCAGGAAAGGTGTCTGAAATCAAAATAGAGCTGTGTATTTAAGGTAAACACTAATTATGAACAATTTTTCTCCTGAACTAAAGACGATGAAGCATCTGCGAAGTTGCCAGAGAAAGAAATGATTTTGTTACTCTCATAATGATCCATCTTCCACAAACTGGGCTCCTGCTGGGAGGAAGGGCGTAATATAAATCAAATAACAAACAAACAAACAAACAAACTAGAAATGGTATGACGGATCCATGTGAGGTGGTGTTGGTACTTTAAAGGGCAGTAATGTAGTGGCAAACTCAGAAGTGCATGGTTCCTTCATGATAGTCACAGCTTCCTCCTCCCCTCTTTTTTTTGGGGGGGGGCTGCTGGGTTGAGAATGAGATCTTGTTAATGCCTTCATGGCAATATACAATGTGCTGTTCCATAACAACAGCCATCCCTAGGAGCCAATCAGTGTGAAATTGGAGAGTGTTAGCTACTGAGAAGAGTCTTCTCAATGGCTGACTCACCTCCTCTCACTCTGAGTGGCTCCAATCAGCAGGAAAGGACCAAGAAGCATGTTAAAAGACCTTTCTCAGTGGCTAACACACTTTCCTTTCATGCTAATTGGTTCATAGGATGATGGAGACATAGGGACCCTGCTGGTAACCTATACCCAAAAATGTAAGGGGTCTAAGAGCTTCTCTGAGACCCCAGATGACTGTGCCCCATTTAAGAGCAAGTGTAGTAGATAGGTGAGGGACTCAGAACTTACCTCCCTTGTATCTTAATCTCCTTGCAGTCACTGCCCCCTTCTCCTCAGATGGAAGCTTCTTCAATTGTGAATGTTATGGGAATGTTCTCTTGAGGGAAAGTTACTCACCCTGAAGGGTGGGTAATAAATCTCATTAATAAAGCTGGAGAAGGGTTCTGTCCTCCTCAGTCACATTCTCCTTTTTGCACCTTAAATTGCCACTGCTCCCACCTCCTATGAGAGTACAGAAGATCAAAGGTTTAAACCCTCATTTTTATGAGACCAGAAACATTGGCTGTTTCCAGCCCCCAGGGTACATGATGCCACCACCTTGCTGAAGCTAAGGCAGTCTGGGCAGTAGGTGGCTGCCTGAGAAGCACTTCCACACCACCTTGGGTTCTGTGATGGGAAAAAAGGTGGGGCATACCTGTTAAGAAAATAAAATAATAAATTAATAATTGTATACTTTAGCTATGTAGGAGGTGACTGCAATTCTTTCCTCAGTTCAAGCTGTTTCCCGCTTCTTCTTTTTTTACCGGCAAAAAACTACATTCCAGTTTTAATGCACATTATAGTTTTATGAAGAAAAGATTAGTATTTACTAGTGCCCAAGAAACTGTATGAATAACCTTAAAGCTATCTAGAAATGCAAATGAGAGCATTTCCCAAAGATAACCTCCATGAAGCTTTATTATGAAAGAGCAATCTGTAACAGGGAACCCAAGGTGTGTCAGGCTTCTCTCTGTGATAATGAATGTTTCCCTCTTGCTTATCATAGGATTTATGATAATTTTATTCTTTAGACATGAGTGTGCCAGATAGGGATCTGTGTGAGAGGTCATTCCCTGTAACCTTGGGTGGCAAGATTTCCAAATTTCCATTATTTACCAAACTGGATTTATATAATGGTTTTCTCCATATAATTGTTTTTGGAGCTAATATTCAGTGATAGATACCTGCTGGTTCCTGCTGATAGAACTTTTCATATAGATGTCAGATTCTGATGCAACAATCTCCACTCTATCTTTATTAGGATCACTCCAAAGTAGGGATGGAAGAATCTGTCAATTTCAGTCTTCTCAGTTTCTAATTTTTCCAATCTTAAATTCAGTTCTTCACATTTCTGCAGCATTTTGGTTTTTTTCTAAAAAAAACCTCATGAAAATTTTAAAGTATTTTAGTGTGTGTTTCTTCTAAAAACACATTTTTGTATGGAATTTTAACTAATGTACATATTTTTGCAATCAATTTCTCCTAATACAATGCATTTTTGTATGTTTTCATCAAATACATTCATTTTTATGCACCTTTTCCCTTAACATATGCATTTTTGTAAGTATTGGTTAGAGAATGGCATCAGAACATTTGCGTAACTGTGAATTTCAAAGGATGGCTGTGTTTCAGTTCCCATATTGTTTCAGAAAGGGTAGATTTGATAGAGTTGGCTTTAAATGCAAACTGAATCAAATTTCTCCCTCATTCCTAATCCAAAGCATGGAAGGAACCCTATGTTATGTTGCATTGTCATTGCAGGATAATGTGTAACAGTCCATGGGGGAGCAGGAATGTCATTGTGTTGTCATTGGAGAAATCCACATTGAGACCTTGGCACAAAACTCACTGTATAGTTTTGGGCACGTGGGTGAGTTACATAAGCTCTAAATAATGCACTCGATTTGTAGCGATACCTTTTTTAATATGTTGGGATTTTCCCCTCCTCCTGCCGTAAGCCACAGAGGAAGAGCAGTGAATGGGGAAGGGCCATAGCTCCAGGGTAGAGCCTCTGCTTTGCATGCAGAAGGTCCCAGGTTCAATTCCTGGCATCTTCTGATAGGGCTGGGAGAAACCCTGTCCAAAACCCTGGAGAACTGCTGCCATCCAGTGTAGACAATACAGAGTTAGATGGAAATGGAAATGGACTGCCTTCAAGTCAATCCCGACTTATGGCGACCCTATGAATAGGGTTTTCATGGTAAGCGGTATTCAGAGGGGGTTTACCATTGCCTCCCTCTGAGGCTAGTCCTCCCCAACTGGCTAGGGCCTGCTCAGCTTGCCACAGCTGCACAAGCCAGCCCCTTCCTTGTCTGCGACTGCCAGCTGGGGGCCAACTGGGCTCCTTGGGACTATGCAGCTTGCCATGGATGCACAGGTGGCAGGGCATGTAACCTCTGAGCCACTCACTGGGGTGATCTTTAGCTGACCCTTGGCGCCCAGGAGACACAAGTGGGGATTTGAACTCACAGACTCTGAACTTCCAGCCAGGCTTTCCTCCCCACTGTGCTATACCAGCTGTCACATAGTTAGATAGTCCAATGGTATAAATAAGGCAGCTTTCTTTGTTTCATAGAGGGCCACATGGGTTACTGAACTCTTGCAACTGTCTGTTTCTCGAACATGTATTTCATAGAGGAAGAGAATATAAAAGTTCTGGTAGAGGTCGCTGTACATAATAACGAAAGCAATTCCTATTTATGCATATGTGAATCATCTTGTAATGCTGCTTTGAGTTGGAGGGCTGTGTGTGTGTGTTTTAACATGGAGCCAGCGGGGTTCAGATGGCTGTCTTTCCTACAAACAAACAGATTCACAAACTGCTTACTCCTGACATGTGGTTTTGGGAAGAGTTTTGTCTTCCCATAGGTATGCATGTATATGTTGATTTAATGATAACAGCTTAGTTTTTAATGATAAAAGCAAATGAAATCCCCAGGATAAATTTAGTGACTTGAGAGAAGACAAAGTTTATTCTCTGGCACTGCTTCTAAATGAAATTTGATGTTCTCCCCCACCCTCCGCTTCTCTTTCTTTCAAATGCAACTGTTCTGCAAATTTTTTTATTATTAATAAAAAACCCATTAACCTCCTGGCTTTGACATTTGTGAATTTGCAGTTCTAGTGGAACAAAATGCTTGCCTCCTTGTTTTCTTCTTTTCCTCCATTTCTGTCATATACATTGGAGCACCACCGAATTTATTTCAGAGGGGGCTATTCAATGTTAGACATACTCAGAATAGACCCATTGAAATCTATTGAAGTCGATTTAAACATAAGTCCAGTGCTGGATATAATGTATACTGTTGACATATATAATATGTTTTTATATTGCCTTTCATTTAGCGTCCCAAGACAGAAAAAAATACAACAGTTCAATAAAAAAAAATCAAAACATTAAATCTGTGTTAAAATCTTCAAAAAATGCAGCAACGATCCAGGGCAAATTAACAGAAAAACACCTCTATTGATTTATATATTGTGTTTATACCCCACCCTTCTTCCAAACAGGAGCCCAAGACAGCTTACAATAAAACAACTAACACAATGAAAACAAAACTTAAAATCACTGTCAGCCGTCACAGACTTTTGTAGCACCTTAACTCTCAGAACCACTCCTTCTGTGATATAGACTCAGACAAATAAGAATATTTTCAGCTTATGCTGAAATACCTCTAATGTGGGGGCCAGCTGAATGTGTACTGGGAGAGAGTTCCATAAGAACATAAGAAGAACCTGCCGGATCAAGCCAGTGGCCCATCTAGTCCAGCATCCTGTTCTCACAGTGGCCAACCAGGTGCCTGGGGGAAGCCCGCAAGCAGGACCCGAGTGCAAGAACACTCTCCCCTCCTGAGGCTTCCAGCAACTGGTTTTCAGAAGCATACTGCCTCTGACTAGGGGGGCAGAGCACAGCCATCATGGCTAGTAGCCATTGATAGCCCTGTCCTCCATGAATTTGTCTAATCTTCTTTTAAAGCCATCCAAGCTGGTGGCCATTACTGCGTCTTGTGGCAGCAAATTCCATAAATGAGGCACCACCACCAAGAAGGCTCTGTCTTGTGCCACTGTCCTACTGTTAATTAGTTTGTTTTGAATAAGTATACCAGTTCCATTGTTCAGTGCTACGTGTGCATCATTGACATTCTGTGACCAAAAACAACCTGCTACTTCTGGCAAAGATGGCAACAGGAATCAAGTCCTTAGTATACCTTGGTAGCTTATGGGGTTTTGGAAACCCAAAATGTAAAGATTTTTACAATGCCACCTCAATAGTATGTATATAGATGCTATCTATATGTTCCCTTTGGGTTTGATACAGTGCTTGGGTTTATGTCAACAACAACAACAAAAAACCCCACATTGTTAGCATTAAAGTACTCAGTGAATAGAGAGGATACCCCTGAAGCATGCATTTGATGATTGCTTCCATAAAGCTATTGCAATAGGAAAAGAATATGGAAAACCTGTACTAAGCTATTTTGCCTGCCCCAATTGTACTCAATCTTGTGTTTGGTTCAGAGAGCATACATGAGAATAATAGTATCCTATATGTGGCATTCTTCAAACAGATTTATTGAGGTCTATGCTAATTCAGAAGATTTAAATTTTCCCCAGGACTGGCGTGGTTTAATTAAGATTCTCATTATATATGTTCTTGGCAAATCATGCCTAGAAGAATTCTTTCGTAAAATGCTAATAGCACTTGTAGCATGGCAGTTTGCTGAGAGGAGGAAAATGAAGGTCACATCAAAGAGGGCGAAGCTAGACAAAGAGGTCGGGCTGCAGTAGAGATTGCAGAACCATAAAGTAGTACACACTTTGACAAATTGAGATTACACTTCAAAATGTTCCTAATGTGATTCCAAAATTCCATGCAAATACATTCTTCCAAGAGCATGCACAGACCAGAACTCTTAAGCCCGCATTACTCAAAATATGTTGCTCCTTAGGAATGTGCCAACCCTATCTCCCTGCATTTGACAACCTAGGCAATGCAAGGCTGCATTCAGACAAGTGGTTTATTGCGTTAGTTTTACTGATAATAATGGTAGCTTCTCTCCTGATTTTTAACATTCCTTTAACACTGCAGCACCTGTTGCATTAAGGACCTGTGGCTTTTTAGTCCGATATACTGCCATGTCGTGCTAAATTTCATTCACACCAGTGGGCATGATGTGGCACAATAATGAACATCACTGGACATGTCACTACACCCCCAACCTTTCCACACATGCACATGTCTGTTCTCCCATGAAATCAGAAGAAAGAACTGTATGATGGTTTACTGCCCCAAATTTCATCACTTTACTCCTGCAATTGTCTCAGTTAATGGGGTTGCAAACTGATTATTTCTGGAAACAATTAACATGGAAATATGCACTAAACTTCCACTATATGCACTGGATTTCCAGAATGGCTTTTATGTCATGTGAATTATCAAATAAAATGAGGAAATTATCAAGTAAGGAAACATCGGGAAAATGGAATGAACTGCTGCCTGAATGCAGCCCAAGTGCTGTGTATGTTTGACTGCTGGTCATTGCTAGCTGTAGTGTTGATTACAAAATCAAAGTTCAGGAAGGGGCAATGATTTTGATAATATTTGTATTCCACTTTTCCAACAACAATGTTGAGTACAAAGTGGCTGATAATTTCCTTCCATTTAAATTACATTTTACTTTCATCAAGATACTTCTTTGCACAGGTGAACAGTTAAAGTTGTCAGATGAATCTTCTTTAAGTTGTACCTGGGGAGGCTTGCACAGTTTCTGATCTTGGGGATTGTTCAGTGTGAGAGCTGTCTAAATTCAAACTTTTGCTTGGAAGTTTGATCTGACAAACACACAAATTCCATGAGTTATCATGGGGAGTAGTTACAGTACTTGTGACATACTTTCTCTGGAGTGTATGCACAACCAAAAAATGGCTGTAGTTGTGATTAGAATCTGAAGTTGGAGGGGCCAGTGTGATGCCATCCAGATGTTGTTGGACTCCAACTCCCATTAGCCCCAGCCAGCATGAATGATGGTCCAGGAAGATGGGAGCATAGTTAAGAAGGAATCTGCTTAGCTTTAACAGTGGTTGGCACTGCTGCAGATGCTAACCCTGGGTTAAGGCTAACATTGGAAGGACAAGGCAATTTATGCTGGATAGGAGGAGGAGAAAAGTGCTGTTTTCTGAGGCTAGCTTCCAATTAGCAAACCTTTGGTTGCAGAAAGTCAGTTAGCTCTGCATGAGGTGAATGTCTGCATGGATCTAGATGTTCACATTAGGTAATTTGATATAGTGAATGTTTATCTATTTTGGTTTGGTGGGAGAAAAGGGAGGGCTAATAAATGTCCTGGCTCCCCTCCACCCTTTTTTGTTTCTTACCCTGATCTGCTGCTGATTCAGTGCCAATTTTTTACCTACTTCCTGGGAAGATGATTCCCAATCAGACATTGCACAATGAAGATGAGGATGTCATAACAATATGTAGGCAATTAAATTTGGCTGTGTGACAACATGGCAGAGCCAATTCAGAGGAAGGAAAATGCTTCCTGGATCAGTGAAATGTCACCTGAAAAGATGGGTTGCCCTTGTTGCTACAAAACATTTTTGTGAAATGAGCTTTCTCTTTTGGAGCAGTCCTAAGAACACAAGAAGAGCCTTGATGGAGCAGACTATGGTTTCATCTAGTCCAGTGTTCCCATAGTGCCCAACCAGGTATCCATGGGAAGGCCATGACATAATCATGATAGTTTGTTTTCTCCAGCAACTGGTATTCAAAGGCATTATTATTATTATTATTATTATTATTATTATTATTATTATTATTATTAAATTTTATTTACACCCCGCCTTTTGGCCAAAGGCCCTTAAGGTGGCTTACAAAGAAAAATAAACACAGGTATAAAAATACAATATAAAAATACAATAAAAGCAATACAATTTACAAAAAATAAATTAAATAACAAATAACATTATAATAACAAATAAAATTAAATAACAAATAAAATTAAATAACAAATAACATTATCATTACCGGCACCGCCCAGAAAGAGGAGGTGGTGTTAGCGGGGGCGGCAGCTCCCGAGAGGCAGAAGGGCAACAGGCATTTGTTACAGCAAAGCTGTGCAAGAAGAGTTTGTCCTTTCCTAAGGTCCTCTTATTCTGGAAGTAATGTATAACCATGACTAATAACCAATTACATCTTTATTCTCCATGAATTTGTCTAATCTCCTTTTAAAGCAATCCAAGTTGGTGACCAACACTACATCTTATGGTAGTGAATTTCAAAGTTTTACTATGTGCTGTCTGACTGGACCTGTCAACTAGTCCTACCACTAGTTGAAAAAGAAGAGCAACAAATAGCCCACCAATTATTACTGATCCTGTACCCTTTCTAATATTAATTCCTACAAGTGAGGATGGTGTCTGTTTCTGCTACCAGTCATACCCCCCCCCTCTCTCTCTCTCTGTGTGTGTATATATATATATATATATATATTTCTGTTTCTCTTGATTTACTCCCCTGGAAGTATCTGCATATCTCAGGAAGATACAAATGCTACTTGTGGTATCTTGTGAAACTCTTTGCTTCTCTATAGTTCCAAGTTTGGGTTGTTTTTAACCTTTAGGATTTCGTGACCATTTGAATTGCCCAATTAGATTCCCCTGGAATCTATAAAAGGATCACTAATCCAACAAGAGCAACATTTAGCTACATTAAGATCAGAGTCATTGCTTATTTGCGGTCTTAGCCAAGACCAGCTATTGTATGAAAGGGTAACAAAGAACAATCCATTATTTTAAAATAAAATAAAATAAGGAACTGATCTTTCTCCAACTTCAAAGCAAAGTTCAGTTCTGGTTTCAGTTGAAGCTTTAGTTAATAGTTTATCCAAAGCAGATTTTCTATCCCAGACTCTTAACTAAATTAAAAGATTCAGTTTCAAACAATTTCATGTATTCTTTACTGTGCACTTGATTTGTATTTATCTTGTTTCGGAAAAATAATAACCTTTTAGGTACTAACACTGCGCATCACAACAAACGTTAGCAGAGTCTTGCCACATTGTTACTACATAGATGGAAAAACTAAAGAAGTACAAGTTACATGCTAACATCACAAGTTTTTAATTCAGATTAGGTAATGGGCAGGTTTAAGACCCCCCACTCTCCACCACTTCTCTATACAAAATCCCCCACTTCCTAAGCAGTTTAGCTTTTCTTTCTTTTTTTAAAGCTTATTATACACTATTACACTTTAACCAGTAATGTGCCATTTGCTGTTCCGGTTCAAGAGACCTGCAATAGGTGAATTGGCTTGCTTTAGGTACACCATGATAGGGTGATAGATGAAGTTAGTAATTGGTGTCTGGATGATCAAAAAAAATGTTGGCCTTAGTAACTGGTGAGGGCACTAATTGGGATGATGTTCAATGCTAACCCTACTCAGGGTAGACCTATTAAAGTTAATAGACATGACTAATGTAGGTTTATTAATTTCAGTGGGTCTGCTCAGAGTAGGACTTAACTGAGTACAACCCTTGGTCTCCACTTCAGGCAGCGAATACCTTGGGCTGGTACTGAATAGTTACCACCAGGAGGTGGAAGATGCTTGGACCAGCCTGATGAACTCACTTGAGTATCCAAATTCCATATGACTAACTGCATGCCTACTTAGAAGTAGTTAATTGAGCTCATTGGGGATAAGTGGGTATAGGACTGCAGACTTTGCAAACTGAAAATTGGCAGAAAAGTAGTCCAAGTCACCTTGATAACTAGAAAAATTAAAAACTACTTGTACATCCTTGCTTTAAAATGTGGGTCTCAGTAGTTCAGCCTAGTAATGCCATGGCATTTCAAAATTAGCAATTTTGTTCACACATAATTTGGTTAAGAAATCCTCCAGGAAAGAAGCTCCTTTTAACAAAGGCTTTTTTGGGTGTGGAAGGCATGGGGAGGGCATACTCTGACATAATCAGAGTGTGGCTCCTTGTCTACTGAACTGCAGCTGCTGCAGGCAGCTCTGTCACACATGGCTGGAATGGTGCTCCTTGCCAGGTGGTACGGGTACTTCTGCAGTAAACAGTGCTTCTGGTGCCCTGGTAGCACTGTTTACTGTAGTCGCATCTGCTCGAATGTAGGGGAGAATGGCAGAGAGAGAGAGAGAAAGAGAGAAACCAAGCATAGGGTGGTGGTGATGGCTGCCCCTTGCCTGCCTGCTCAAGTGTACGGAGAGGAGAATTCTGCTCAAAGCCTTAGATTTCTATAGCAAGATGCTACATGATAGATAAAAGAAAAAAGGCAAGGTAAGCATCCCTGGATGCATTGTAGAAGAAGCCTTCAAGTGGTCTATATGCAAGGCTTACCTGACCTGGTTGTTTAATTTCAGACAAGTTTGTTGAAATATGTTGAACTGCTCTCTTTTTTTGTGGTGTAGGAACCCATCCCTATTCTTTCCATGTTCTTCCTACCTCTGGTTCCAGTTTCTGTTAAATAAGTAATGTCCAGGTATGCATGCATGTCGTTTACTGAAGTATTACTATAGCTGTACATCTCTCCCTCAAAAGTTAGACAAAGAGGTATATCTCAAAAATAGTTAAGTAAACCGTATTTGGCCTGGTGGAATGCCTTTTAGAATCCTTGGGATCTAGCATCTCTATCTACTTGTTCTTTTTGAAGTTAAGTGATGGATAGATGGATAAATAGGCACTAAAGAAAATGTAAGGATCACCATTCATATGATTGCATATCTGAAAACTGCAGATCAGTGTTTTTGAGAGACTGGAAAGAGGTATGCTTATTTTCTTTTTCATTGTAGCTGGTTAGAGGTAAAACTTTCCATCTTTTGCTTCCTGGAGGTATAACAGATTGCTTATTGTTGTGAGTTTGGGGGGTTGAGATGGATAATTCCTATGAGTCCCCTTCCAGCCTCTGATTTGGAATCCTGTGCCATGGGGTGAGAAACTCACTCTGCTGGTCAGATGAGTTTCTTTAAGCTAATAGAGTGGCCAGGTGGGTTAATGGGTCTATCAGGTGCTCATCAACTGGTGAATGGGCCAGGAAGATCCTTTTGTCATTGAAACTCTTCAGGAGAGCCCCCCCCCCCGAGCCTAGGAGAGGCTTCTGTAGAGAGTTGTGTCTAAGGAAGGCTGGGAACTGGAGGCAGGCAGAGAGTCTGGCTCTCTGCATCATGGCTTTAGGATGCCTCCTGTAACCCTGATGGAAAAGTGGAATATTGGACTGCTGATACCTTGAACCCCTCCATGCTAAGCTCAGGTTGGAATGTGTGTAAATAAATAAACCAAATTTCATAAAGACACCACAGTCTCTGCTGACCTTTTCCCAAGGAAACCAAACCCAGGGCGAGTGCAGGGACCCCTGGAAATCTCACCACTCGGAGATTGGGGTGGCGCACAATGTTATATTTTGGTATGATGCAATACTGGTTTCTTTTTGCTTTGCAGAAAGGGCTATCTTTTGTTCATTTTGAAAGATTTGTGTGTGGTGGGAGAGATGGAGAGGGCACATTGCAGGAAGAGAGAGCTAATTAATTTCTGGTTAACCAGATGCTTATCGTGTAAGGGGTTTTCCACTACATATTAGAAGAAGAGGGGTGTAAACTCCCTGTAGCTTGATGGGATCTCATTTGCAAAGTGTGAATTTTCCCACAGGACTAAAAAGCAATTTTGCAGTTTTGCTATTCCAGCTGACTTCTATACGATTGGCTTAGCCCCACGCTATCATCACAACCTCCAATGGCACTGTCTGAATTTAGAATAGCCCTGGGATAAGTACGCAAAATAAATATTGCTAGGAACCTAGATAGGAATTGAAAGCAAATGCTAGGCAGGGATCATGCCTTCATGTTTTGCTCAAAAGTGCTTCATCTTTAAACAACAGTAATGATAGTGATTAGTTAAGAGCAGCACAGAAAACGTGCATTTAAAATTAACCTGACAGGGCATTTTGGTGTCACCCTGACTGATATGTACACAGTCCATTCTTTTAAAATTCAAGGGAGCTTATTTGAATTGTAAATTGGCAGTGCATTCACGTCCAAGTCTTATTGTGTGGTAGTGTGACAAATTACAAATGGAATATTGGCTGAGCTTCCATCTCTTGAATTCCTTCCCCCTGCCCCTCTCCCTTCTCCCTCTTCTTTTTTTCTGGTTTCTGGACCTATTATCTTTAATCTGTTTTGCAGAAGCTCTATAGAAGACGGTTCTGGATATGGAAAGTACATTAAGTTTCATTGTTGGCTTTAGCAGACCTCTGTATGGCTTCCTTGACCTGTGACTTCTCTTATTGGTTGTAATTCAGTACAGTTGCTACTAGTTTTGTGTCCTGCTGTGTGTGGACTTAAGATCCCAGCATAGCTCAGACCTGACAGCTCATTTCATAAGATGTTAGTTTACAGAAGTTGGCTGAATTGGGTAAAACATATACCTTGAAGAACTTGGGCAGAATATGACTTTTTAAAAAAAGGGCGGGAGTATCTTCCCCCACTTCTCTCTATGTGTATTAATACCAGAGAGCAGTATGGCATCTTAACCAGTTGCATCAGAAGGTTTCAAGGCTACAACATGCATCTGGCTGTGGACTCTAGTGCATGATAGGTTATGACACGATAAATGTGTTTAGTCTCTAAGGTGCCACAGAACTCTGCATTCTTTCTTGCAACAACAGGCTAAATTGGCTACAAATAAGTAAGAGGGGTGTATATGCAAGTCATTCTTGAAAAATCCCAACCCAGTTCTAACAAATGGACCAGAATGCAAGAGATGATTAAACAAAAGTGTTATCACATACTAATAGGTGTTTAATCTTGAGGCAGTTTAAGATTTTGAAGTTTTACCCAGCCGAAAAGAAAAGGAGAAGAGATTACTGCAGCACATTTCAATGTTTTGCTTAGAGCTGATCCCTGGCAAAGGCAGAACTATAGGACAGAGGGCCTTGTGGCCCTCTAGATGTTGTTTGACTCCAACTCCCCATTAGCCCTAGATAGCATTGCCAATGGTCACGGATGACGGGAGCTGCAGTCCAGCAACATCTGGAGGACCACAAATTCCCCATCCTTGCTGTAGGAGATGTCTCAGGTAGGAAGAATTAAAAAGAAAATGGAGCATGCAAAGTAGGGAAGGGGGGAGGAGTCTCAGCATAGTACAGAAATTAAAGCATTGTGGCAGAGTAGATAACAGTAAGATCTGGATTAAAAACTATTGAACTGGAAGGGAGCAAATTTGTTTTGAGCAAATTATTGCATCTCACTGTTTTGTTTCAGTCTCAGCAGCTATCTACTGGAGTTTCGCACCTTTTTATGAACAGAATAAAAAACTAAAAATAATACAATCAAAAAAGGAACAGATGTTTTAATAAGGGTGATTCCCATATGCTTTTGAATCCCCTGGTTAGATGAGATGTGTGAAGGGGTCTCCACATGTTAACTACCTGGATGGGGTCCGCATAACTAAAGAGGCAGTGGAGACATATTGCTAGCTCCGCCCACAACTTTGCACAACTTCTGTACCTGCCCCTGGTCTCAAGAGGGGACTAAATTTTGTACCAGATCAGTTTTGTTGCTTGAATGTGCCCTCCTGTGGTCAGATCTGGCACCTACCATACAGTTAAATTAAGAGCCACCCCGAAAATGCTATAAAGCAATAATACTCGACAACCACAATTAATACATGTTTTGTTTGGGGGTATGAAATTGGAAATATATTTAACAAAGGGTAAAGGGGTGCAAAGGGCAGCTGCAATTCTTCTCATTGCTGTCTGCTTCCTCTGGCTTTTCATATCAATTTGCTTCACTTTGTCCCTTCCAAAGGACAGCCGTCTAGCACCAAACACTTCCTGCTTGAATTTAAATTGACAAATTTATGCCAGCTCACTGTGGTTTTGCAATGCGCTGTGTGAATCACAAAGGAAATAAGCTTCTAGCTATTTTAAGGTTTCTTTTGTTGTATGCATGTCCATTGATTTCTTGTGGGTTCTTTCAAGTTTCTCTTGTGCTGGATACACATTTGTTCAGTCTAACCCACCCACCCCATCTTCCTAGGGTGCCATTGTTTGTACATGCATGCACACATGCATACATATATACGTGGCATGAAATGTATCCTTCTGGTTTTGTAAACGTTCAAATGGCAGAAAAAAAGGAGATGGTTTTTGTCTTATGCAAATGACTGATTTTTCCTAAAGGATGTACAAATACCTGAGAAGTGGATGCTGATTATAACTCTGCTGTGCAGGATGTGTACTCCAGGTTCACAATCATCCTTTCCTATTTTAAACAAACAAACACCAGGAAGTTTCCACTAGATTAAAGGGTAAGTAAAATGACATGGTTGAAAGAATTAATGGTTTAATCTGTGAGACTTTAAGATCAAGTGGACTTAATTTCACATTTTTTCCAGGCTTCACCTAGCTAACATTCCATCCTGGTTCTGAAAGATGCCATTTGGAATATGGACTCTGCAGGTGTTATTAAGAAGTCATTAAAAAGATGTAATGCGCCTGCTTTGGAGTAAGGAGGGGCAGTAAAGATAATCTAGTAACAATGGATATCCAAGCAAATCTAAGAGACCTTGAGTGATAGTTCAGTGTCACTTGAAATATTGTTTTATAAAAGAAAAAGAAATTGGATGAGGCCAACAATGTAGATACAAAATAGGAGCCATAAGAAATCTTGGAAGAAAAAAAAATGGCAGTAAAGATTTGTGAACTTAGTTATTGCGCAAGTTTGTCCCTTCTTTCCTTGCATGCAGGATAATGGCCTTACACTCTTGTAATAGTTGCAGTGTACAAAATATTTAAGATTAGGTTCAGCATTTTAGTACCAAAATCACAGGATAAATATAGTTTTTTTTCTTCATCCCAGTTCTCGTTATCCCCAGTAACTGCAAGCCAGGACAAGATAGGAATGGACAGATCAGTTTAATCCTGGTTTGTGTCACTTTGGCATGTGTTCATTATGAAGTCTTTTTCATCCTGTTTCTGTACTGATGTGTGATTTATTTTTATTTTTTAAAAAATGATTAAAAAAACGCTGTCACTGTTATGAGATGGACCGATTGCTTCTTAAAAAAACCATTTTCTCTTTTTTCCTTTTTTTACCAACAATAGCCATTCCGAACAGCTAGACAGGCTGGCTGTTGTCATATATGTTCAAAATAAAGCCTCTTGGGAGTGATAGCATATGTCATGCCTGCCGGGGACATTATAAAGAAAATAAGATGGCTTTCTCTATGGACTTGGGGTTTTTTTTGGCACATTTTGTCTGTACAATATCCCTTGGAAAGTCTTTATAGCCTATACCTTCCAAGGGCATTTGGAACCCCATATTATATGCAGGTGATAGCAGTCTAGCTTTCTAGCCACTTGGAGGAGCTATTACCTGTAAAAGAGAGAGAGAGAGAGAGAGGGAGAGAGGGATGCATTTGCTCCTCATGAAATTTGTGGACATGTGGATTCCAAAGAACTATGTTCCTATCTGCTCATTAGTCTAGGAAATGTGGATTAGGTGATTTTGCTTCGGAATTCCCACTAAATGGAATTCCTTGACCATCCTTAGCAGGAGAAGATAATTTTCCAGTGCTGTCAGAAATAGATTTAATTAATCTCCAGTGGGAGAAATAATTGTGGGGCAGCCAATTAGTGTGCTTCTTTCACTCCCTGAAAAAGTAGCCCTATACATTTAGTGGCATGTGGCATTTTCTTTTCTGCTTAACCTATGTAGGTCTGCAGGGCCGGCTCCAGGCATGCTGAGGCCCTTGGGCACCAGCCTGCCCCAGGGCCCTCCGCTCCCCTTCCGCACAGGACAGGAGCTTCCCAGCTGCCCGCCATCCCTTGCTTCACCTACCTTTCTCTGGTGTTTTTTGTGGCTGCGTGCACTGCGCATGCAGGGTTGCCATCAATCAAGATGGCAGCCGAGGTTTCCATAAGGGGCTGAAGCCTCTGCCGCCACCTTGCTGCCATCAACCAAGATGGTGGCAGAGGCTTCAGCCTGTTATGGAAACCTCGGCCGCTATCTTGATTGGTGGCAACTCTGCACACACTGCAAAAAACAGCAGAGAGAAAGGTAGGTGAAGCAGGGAGATGGCGGGCAGCTCGGAAGCTCCTCCTGTCCTGCGATCCGTGGCTCCTGCCATGGATCGTGGAAGGGGAGCAGAGGGGCCCCTCAGGGGCCTCTGTAGCTCCAGGGGCCTTCAGGGCAGTGCCCTACCTGGCCGCCCTTTAGAACTGGCCCTGTAGGTCTGTTTCACTATTTGTTTGTTATTATACTTCTGGCATGACACTCTTGCTCCCTGTGAGATAACCAGACCTCTTGTGATTTAAAAAAAAATCTGAACAAAAGAGGGCCTCACAAATCCAAATGCATCAGAAAAGTGATACCATGCATTAGATGGGATCAAAATAGCCATTTGCATGTATGAACACAAGAAGAGCTCTGCTGCATCAGACCAAAGGCCCATCTAGTCTAGCATTGTGTTCTCACAGTGGCCAACCAGATGCCTATGGGAAGCCCGCAAGCAGGACCTGAGCGCAACAGCATTTGTGTTTCCCAGCAACTGGTATTCAGAGGGATCCTGCCTCCAACAGTGCTTAAGGCACTTTTGAGTATGCACATAACAGATGGATTACTGTTTTCCCTTTCTACCTGTAGCCTCTCAAATGCCCCATTGGAGGGAACATGCAAGCTCTGGTTTGCACTCTGCAAGATGAACATAGTAACTTTCTGTTGATATTTCTTTTCCTCCTCTTTCATTTTAGTATTACAGATGTTCCAGTATCATGAAAATATCAACTGTTTCTTTACTCTTTTTCAAAAGAAATTATCTGGTCACCCACATTTGTAGAAATTGGATAAAGCGAACAAAGTACAATCTGTGTACACTCTGAAAGTCAGAAAGCAGTAAGAACCACACACTGATTTCTGAAAATGGTCCCATAATTATTTAACCAGTCTCATGATATTAGAAACTTGAGTAATTGTGGATAGCATTTTGTGATTACAAACTTTGCTCTAATCATAAAATTGCATAAAGAGAGAATGTTGTCATTTGTGTGGAATCATGTTCTCTAGAGTTTGCAAAAGCTGCTGCAAGGATAGTTGTGTGCGGTTTTTATACTGAGAAAAGAGAAGAAATAACATGAGAACACTGGATGATATAGCAGGGCTCATTCCACTGGGGATTAAAAGTCAATCTTAAATACATTGAAAAGAAATAAACAGCTAAGATAGTAATTAGGTGTTGCCATTTTAAGCGGGAATTGGTTTTTTCATCTATTACCAGGGTATTTGTCTGTCCTTGTCTTCAGCTTTTTGAAAGGCTGCTGCACATAATGAAAAGTTTAACTTGTCAAGTTTACATTTCAAGGTAGAGTCTGGAATATCAAACAGTGCAAGTGATAATTACCAGCACCTGGAAATCATTTGTACCTGAGGGTTAAGAAAAGCATTTCCTATTTTACAGATAGGGTGTTTCAATCTGTTGATCAATGTAACAGCAACTACTTAAAAAGATCACAGTGGCATAGTCGGCAGTGTCTTCTTTCAATAAACATAACATTAAATATTATACGTTGGATCATGGGGTCCCTGCCCATTAGCTCATACTCCCCCCCCTCTTTTGGGATGTACTAAATTCTATTTGGTATCTAGAGGGAAAATGCTATGCAAATCTGATCCATCAAAAGACATCATAAAGGAACTTAACTATCTAAGAGCTATTCTACATATTACATAGAATGAGGTACATATTACACAGAATGAGACAGCAGTGTTAAAATTAATTATGGATTGTCCCATTTCCAAGTTAGGAGGTCCAGTTAAAAAAAGCTTCTTGTATGTAGTAAATTAGCACTTCAAGGAGAGGGCTTCACCGAACCCTGGAGCGTATTTACTATAGATGAGAAGTTTTATTATTTGCTGGAAGTGTATTCAATATCATTATCTCCCATACCCAGTTTGAGAAGTGATAAAAGTTCAGAATTCTACCATCGTATTCCACATCAGGTGTATAATAGCACTCAGTCTTCTGTGTACTTATATTCACAACTACCTCTGTAATCCAGGGGAACAGCCACAAAATGCATGTGCAACAGAGATTGTGTCACCCCAAAGATAAGAGCAAGGAGTTCACATGGTTCAGAGCCAGGTTTACACTGTCTTTCCATGTGTTGCCTGCTTTGTCACTCATAGACCAGAAGCAAAAGCAATCCAAGGTCCACTTCAATAGATGCCAAACTGCAAAACCTGTTGCCCCAAACAAATCTGTAAAGTTGCTACCCCTCTATAATATGACAAAATAGTAGGGATTATAATATGGAGAGTTAAAAACAGCAGCCATTGTGTGAGGGCAAGAGGTTAATTGTTACTGCAATCAGGGGTACAACATCCATGGCTCTGGTGGTGATTCTTGCACTACCATCATGCTGGAATTCCAGAGGTCATGATTGCCTTGCCTTGATTTCTCAGATCCAATACCAGAATGAGAACAGGGATCAGTTAAAGGAGACAATTTAAAGGAAGAGCAGGAAAGGCTTTGGAAAGCAACTACAGGCAAATCTGTTTTAGAGGGGGCTCAGATGCTACCATTGCACAGAGTTAGGATACATCAGATTCCAGATACGTGCTTTGTTGTTACATATGAACATTACAGTTCTGATTCAGTTGTAGTCCCTTTTTTGACTCTCAGAACAGAAGTAGTAACCTTTGTAGATTTCAGACTGTGAAAGGACTGGGTAAAATTTCTAAAGTTTTATTTTTTAAAACATTTTATACTGCCTTTTGGCCCTAACAAGTTTGAGATGTTAGCTTTCTAACTGATCTGCCTTAATGTTATCCAAATCACCATAGTCAAAGTAAGATACAATGCAAATTATTCTACACAATTCTTTTAATGAAGACAAGTGGGTTGAAAAGCAGTCTTGCATGCAGAAGTTACCTCTTTTCTTTCCCAATTTCCTCTCCCTGCTCCCCCAGTTCTATTACTTTTGCTTTGTATTTGCTTAGCAAACTATACAATTAAAGTTTAAAAGATGCTGAAGAATCATATGCTGTATGATTCCGCATCTTCTCTTTTGTTCCCCCCCCCTCTTTTTCAAAATAAGCTTGCTTAGGGGATGGGAAGAGGCAGTGGAAAGCCATGGATGTGATTGAAATTAGGAAGGATCTTTCTCTTATTTCATGATGTGAAGCATGTGTGGGCAAGGTTTTCATCTCTAGTAGTTATTTGCCCCACACAAAGAAACTTTAAATGAAAATAGCCTTACAAATTAAAATAGAATGTGAACTCTTTTGTTTAAAAATCACAATCAGAAGGGTATCAACTTGTAGCGTGCTGGACAAATCTGATATTTAGAGAAAAATTTGTGTTGCATTCTTCCCCCTTAAAAAAAAAACCCTTTGGATTCATGCTTATCATTATGTGCATTTAAATTGGGAGTCAAGGTTTAAAAAATAACTCAGCTCCTTGGACAAACATGGTTCTTGTTTGACTCTGGCCATTAAGAGAGAAATATTGGGCCTTAGTGAAGGTAAGGCTTTTGAAGTGTGTCCCATTTCTCAAGAATTCTTTGAATCTTCTTTGTATACCCACAATGAGCTCCGTTTCTGACTCAGAAACTTATATAGGAATTGAATGGCAATCATACAACTTTCACAGACTGGATTGCTGTGTGCTTTTTGCCATAATTCTTCTGCACGATCTCATCCGATCCATGCCATGTCTGCATTTCCAGAGTGGAGTAAGATGGAGTCACAGGCTACCATCTTCCTGAAAGAATGTTCAGTTCTGCCCCCTATGTTTCACCTAACAGTGGAGAACACCACTGAGGAGAGAGGCACTAATAAGACCAGATCAGCTGGTACAGTCTGCATACTTGCACAAATTAAATAGGTGTGTACTTCACTTGTCTCGCTCCACTTTGTTCTCCTTCTGGTATGCTACCTGTTCCTCCATTCCAGACTTATTGAAGTGGCTCCCATGAAACCTGTGCTGTATATGATTAATGTTAAGTGCAGTGTAACACTAACTGAATAACTTCCTCAGCTTTGAAAATGCCCAAGATAATGAACTGAGGCTTGTTTTACTACCAGCTCAGTAAGGCTGTACTTTTCTGAGCCTGCTCCATAGGTAAAGGCCATATGGTTCTGAATACAAGTTGCTGGAAACTACAGGAGGGGAGAGTGCCCTTGTGCTCAGGTCCTACTTGTGGTTTTCCCATAGGATTCTGATTGGCCACTGTGAGAACAGAATGCTGGACTTGAAGGGCTATTGGCCTGATCCACCAGACACTTCTTATGATCCCCTGGTAGAAACCTACCAGTGGCATCTGTGGTGGTATTCCCAGTGCTGCAGAGATGATCATGTCTCAGTTTGTGATCAACACACACACTTGCCTAGACACTGTATGGATTATCTCCTAAGTAAAGTTGTTTTCAATTACAGACATTTATCTCATGTTCTTAAGAATTTGATTGGGGGGGCAGAAGGTTTTTTTTAGAATTTTCAGCTTCACAATAATCTAAGTCTCTTTTCCCTTGAAGATCCTTTTCTAAGAGTCTCTTTAAAAATATTTATGACAACAAATACAATGCAATATGGATAGTATCCTGTGTAACCCTATCAAATCTGGCTGAAGGGTTCAGGTCCGTTGTATAAAACAAGGAGATAACTTCAAAAGCAAGGAGTATGTTGTAGTGAGGGAAAAGCAGTCAACTGAGAGAGCCTAAAGATCAAAGACAGAATATCTGATTTTAATGATGCAGAACATATGGTTTGCCAAAACCTTTTGGATTAAAGCAAATAGCGAATGTAATCAAAGGGAACTGAGCCCTTTGTTTGGACCCAAAAGTAGAGTGTCAAAGAACAAGAGGCAAATGCTTTAATTTTTCTTTCTTTCTTTCTTTCTTTCTTTCTTTCTTTCTTTCTTTCTTTCTTTCTTTCTTTCTTTCTTTCTTTCTTTCTTTCTTTCTTTCTTTCTTTCTTTCTTTCTTTCTTTCTTTCTTTCTTTCTTTCTTTCTTTCTTTCTTTCTTTCTTTTGCATGTCACACATGGGGAAAAAAAGAGCATATAAAAAAATGAAATCTAGTGGGGTGGTTAAAGTTCCTTGGCAAATGTGCCAGCATGACTTTCTGTAACTAACATACTCCTTGTAAAAAAAAATGAAAAAAAAATGAGGGGATTGGTAAAAAGAAAGCTGAAAAACAAAGTCCAGAGGGTCACATCACTCGAAAATGCTTGGAAGTTGTTTAAAAACACTATATTAGAAGCTCAACTGGAGTGCATACCGCAGATCAGAAAAGGTACCGCCAGGGCCAAGAAGATGCCAGCATGGTTAACGAGCAAAGTCAAGGAAGCTCTTAGAGGCAAAAAGACTTCCTTCAGAAAATGGAAGTCTTGTCCGAATGAAGAAAATAAAAAAGAACACAAACTCTGGCAAAAGAAATGCAAGAAGACAATAAGGGATGCCAAAAAAGAATTTGAGGAGCACATTGCTAAGAACATAAAAACCAACAACAAAAAATTCTATAAATACATTCAAAGCAGGAGACCATCTAGGGAGACAATTGGACCCTTGGATGATAAGGGAGTCAAAGGTGTACTAAAGAACGATAAGGAGATTGCAGAGAAGCTAAATGAATTCTTTGCATCTGTCTTCACAGTGGAAGATATAGGGCAGATCCCTGAACCTGAACTAACATTTGCAGGAAGGGATTCTGAGGAACTGAGACAAATAGTGGTAACGAGAGAGGAAGTTCTAAGCTTAATGGACAATATAAAAACTGACAAATCACCGGGCCCGGATGGCATCCACCCGAGAGTTCTCAAAGAACTCAAATGTGAAATTGCTGATCTGCTAACTAAAATATGTAACTTGTCACTTGGGTCCTCCTCCGTGCCTGAGGACTGGAAAGTGGCAAATGTAACGCCAATCTTCAAAAAGGGATCCAGAGGGGATCCCGGAAATTACAGGCCAGTTAGCTTAACTTCTGTCCCTGGAAAACTGGTAGAAAGTATGATTAAAGCTAGATTAACTAAGCACACAGAAGAACAAGCCTTGCTGAAGCAGAGCCAGCATGGCTTCTGCAAGGGAAAGTCCTGTCTCAGTAACCTATTAGAATTCTTTGAGAGTGTCAACAAGCATATAGATAGAGGTGATCCAGTGGACACAGTGTACTTAGACTTTCAAAAAGCGTTTGACAAGGTACCTCACCAAAGGCTTCTGAGGAAGCTTAGCAGTCATGGAATAAGAGGAGAGGTCCTCTTGTGGATAAGGAATTGGTTAAGAAGCAGAAAGCAGAGAGTAGGAATCAACGGACAGTTCTCCCAATGGAGGGCTGTAGAAAGTGGAGTCCCTCAAGGATCGGTATTGGAACCTGTACTTTTCAACTTGTTCATTAATGACCTAGAATTAGGAGTGAGCAGTGAAGTGGCCAAGTTTGCTGACGACACTAAATTGTTCAGGGTTGTTAAAACAAAAAGGGATTGCGAAGAGCTCCAAAAAGACCTCTCCAAACTGAGTGAATGGGCAGAAAAATGGCAAATGCAATTCAATATAAACAAGTGTAAAATTATGCATATTGGAGCAAAAAATCTTAATTTCACATATACGCTCATGGGGTCTGAACTGGCGGTGACCAACCAGGAGAGAGACCTCGGGGTTGTAGTGGACAGCACGATGAAAATGTCGACCCAGTGTGCGGCAGCTGTGAAAAAGGCAAATTCCATGCTAGTATAATTAGGAAAGGTATTGAAAATAAAACAGTCGATATCATAATGCTGTTGTATAAATCTATGGTGCGGCCGCATTTGGAATACTGTGTACAGTTCTGGTCGCCTCATCTCAAAAAAGATATTATAGAGTTAGAAAAGTTTCAGAAGAGGGCAACCAGAATGATCAAGGGGATGGAGCGACTCCCTTACGAGGAAAGGTTGCAGCATTTGGGGCTTTTTAGTTTAGAGAAAAGGCGGGTCAGAGGAGACATGATAGAAGTGTATAAAATTATGCATGGCATTGAGAAAGTGGATAGAGAAAAGTTCTCCCTCTCTCATAATACTAGAACTCGTGGACATTCAAAGAAGCTGAATGTTGGAAGATTCAGGACAGACAAAAGGAAGTACTTCTTTACTCAGCGCATAGTTAAACTATGGAATTTGCTCCCACAAGATGCAGTAATGGCCACCAGCTTGGATGGCTTTAAAAGAAGATTAGACAAATTCATGGAGGACAGGGCTATCAATGGCTACTAGCCGTGATGGCTGTGCTGTGCCACCCTACTCAGAGGCAGCATGCTTCTGAAAACCAGTTGCTGGAAGCCTCAGGAGGGGAGAGTGTTCTTGCACTCGGGTCCTGCTTGCGGGCTTCCCCCAGGCACCTGGTTGGCCACTGTGAGAACAGGATGCTGGACTAGATGGGCCACTGGCCTGATCCAGCAGGCTCTTCTTATGTTCTTATGTTCTTGTTGAAGATGAAATTTAACTAGGTTGATGAAGATGATGCCTGGAGCAAGAAGGCCAGATTTATTTGGAATACACACACCCAATAATGAAATTCCAGCATGGACTTCTCAGTACTCACCTAATTTTTGTAAAGGGTGGGGAATAATCAAAAGGGTGGAAAGCAGGGGACAGGAATAATTAAAAGGGGGAAGCAAACATTATATTTGGAAATATGGTTAAAAGTAAGGAGTGTGACAAATGTAAGAGGTGAAATGCAAAATGATTTATGAATAGCCGGCTTATATTGGGTGTGAGCTTCATATGTACATTTAAAAGAAAGAGAATCATAGAATAGTAGAATTGGAAGGGACATATAAGGCCATCGAGTCCAACCCCCTGCTCAATTCAGGAATCCAACTTAAAGCATACCCGACAGGTGGCCATCCAGCTGACTCTTGAATGCCTCCAGTGTTGGATAGCCCACCACCTCTCTAGATAACTGGTTCCATTGTTGTACCTCTCTAATAGGAAGTTTTTCCTGATGTTCATCCAAAATCTGGCTTCCTGTAACTTGAGCCCATTATTCTGTGTCCTGCTCTCTGGGATGATCGAGGAGAGATCCTGGCTCTCCTCTGTCACAGCCTTGTATTTGAACAGTGCTATCATATCTCCCCTCAGTCATCTTTTCTTAAGGCTAAATATCTGCAGTACTTTGTCTGTCCTCATCGGGCTTTGTTTCCAGTCCCCTGATCATCCTTGTTGCCCTCCTCTGAACCTGTTCCAGTTTGTCTGCATTCTTCATAAAGTGTGGTATCCAGAACTAGATGCAATGCTCAAGATGAGGCCAGACCAGTGCCGAATAGAGGGGAACTAGTACTTTACGTGATTTGGAAACTGTTCTTCTGTTAATGCAGCCTAAAATAGCATTTGCCTTTTTTTGCAACCACATTGCACTGTTATTTCAAATTCAGCTTGTGTGATCAACAGCAATTCCAAAATCCTTCTCACATGTTGTATTGCTGAGCCAAGTATCCCTTATCTTATAACTGCATTTGATTTTCCCCCTAGGTGTATAACTTTACACTTATCCCTGTTTAAATTTAAAATGTTGTTTTCAGCCCAGTGCTCCAGCCTATCAAGGTTACTTAATAGAAACACATCTACATATTTATTTGAAAAAATATGTGTCTTGTTTTGTCTAGAAATTTGGTCCAATGAATTTCATTCATACACGCTTAGAACTGAATTCTGCTGTAGCTAAACCACAATTCTTTTCCAACCACAATGGAACCCAGTTCCTCCTTTTCTACAACTTTTACGCAGTACAGTTTGAGCCAACCTTTGAAGCTATCTGTGGACCAAGAAGAATCATAAAAGGGGCTACAGTGATACTGTTCAAATTACCGGCCCAGCTGTATTGCATGGTAGGATAGTTGTGCAGTGGCAGAGCACATGCTTTGCATGTAAAAGATCCCAAATTCAATCCCTGGCATCTCCAGGTAGGGCTGGGAAAGTCTTTCATCTGAAATCCTGAAGTGTTCTGCTAGCCAGAACCATAATGTGACAGTGCTAAAATTTTGTGCAATAGAACAAAGAAGACACATATATTTTGAATTAAATTTTCTGGGGAAATACTTCATTAAGATCTCTGTGAATCCCCCTCAACAAGTTGAATGGAAGGGCCCTAGTTCAATGGTTGAGCATACCCTTTGCTTGCAGAAAGCCCCAAATTCAGTTCTCTGGCAGTTCCACCTAGGTCCGGAAAAGACTGCTCTCTGAAATCCTTGAGAGTTGCTGCCGATCAGCATAGCCAACAGTACTTAGATAGATGGTTCAGTGGTCTGACTCCAGATCTCTTGACCTCATAAGGCAAGGCTGGTGTCAACCAGAGCAAGGGTGTTCTCTGTTATGACACCCACCATGTGGAATGCCATGCCGAGCGAAATGTTTCAGGCCCCATCATTATATTGCCTCAGGTGTCTGGTGAAGAACTGGCTTTTTGAAAAGTCCTTTGGCTGGATGATCTTTTGCTGGCTTAGTCCACTGTTTTGACAGCTGTTCTGTCATTCTCAATTCTATGAAATTCCTTACAGTTTTTTATGTTTGATTGGGATTTAATTTTGAAATGTTTGTTTTAAAATGCTTATTATCTTATTTGTTAGCTGCCTTGGGCTCCTTTGGGAAATTATGCAGGGGAGAATTTTAAAAATAAGTAAGGTACCTTCCTCTGTTCATGTCGTGGAGAAGATCTGTGTCACTTGTATAGTTAGGCCCTTATCTGCATTGTACATTTAAAGCAGTATCATACCACTTTAAACAGTCATAGCTTCTCCCAAGAATCATGGGAACTGTACTTTTTAAGGGTGCTAAGAGTTGCTCGGAGATTCTTATTCCCCTCACAGAGCTATAGTTTCCAGAGTGGCTTAACAGTCAATCATTCTTCGCAAATAACTCTTGGAATTGTAGTTCTGTGAGGGGAGTAGTGGTCTGCTATCAACTCTTAGCATCCTTAAAAAGTACAGGTCTGAGGATTCTCTGCGGAAAGCCATGGTATCATAATGCTTTAAATGTGTTGTGCAGATGGGTCCTTGGTATTGAATCCCATCATTGGCCTGAAGGACTCCACCTGGGTACCCATTTGGCTCAGGTACCACTCCAGGGAGCCATAGATCACTCCCCCCTCTGCCACAGATTGTCTTTTGCTCTGATATTTATTTATTTATTTGTGTACCATGCAGTGGGATTAACTGAGTTATAGACGTTTATAAATTGAGATTTTCCACAGAATAGTTAAAAAACTGAATGGACTACTAGCCTAACCTTCAGTCTCATTTCTTATAAACATGAAGCTTGCAGCAAGAATGTAAAACCGGTGGAAAACAATTTCTAAATCCTCTGTGAACATTGATCATGGCTCTCATGCTGATGCTATTAGGCAGAATGTAAGCATCCTAAGCAAGCAATTCTCATTCTGTTTTGCTGTCTCAGTGTGAGATGAAGGAGTGGCATCTGAAACCCATTAAACACCAAAAATCCCTCTCAACATCATATGGGTTATTCTACACCAAAAGGCTTGCGCTACTTCTTCTTAAAGCTAAACTTGCATGGGGTTTTTTAAAAAAGAGTGAGGCATAAAAATCAAAAAGAATTTTAATAATGTATCATCACTACCTTTGCTTTAAGATGTTTGAATAGAGATGGTTGTTTGGTCTTAGTTTGTGTGTGCATTACAGAGAAAGGCTAACGACATACCTGGAGTATGTCTGCATCAGCTGACCTATGATATTTATTTATTGGCTGCATTTGTATCTCACCCTTTCTTCAGCAGGCATGTTAACCTTTTCCACACTCAGCTGCTGTCAACAAAACACTGTTCTTAAGATGTGCCTGAAACAGCTGTGCATTGTTTCATATGATGTTCCAGTTTTGTTTGAGAAAGTTAATACCTTATTGAAGGAGTTATTACATTTCCAGCAATGTTGGCTCATAATGTTGCACTAGACTTTGCATAAAAGTTTGTAACCCGGACTTCTGGATCGTACAGCCAATAAATAATTCTTCTGTTCTGAAATCACTGTGTGTATAATAGTCTCACTAGGCAGAAGAACTTCCATTTTATAAACTTCAGATTTCCAAATATCCTGTTATCCAGTTTCTGTTCTTCATGTGTCATATATATATATATATATATATATAGCAAAACTATTTCTACACCTCCCTCTCACAAAATATCAGGGTGGTACACAACAGTGTTAAAACACTTTAAAACACCATTAAAATCAGCATAGACATGGAAGGTTGTTTATAGATAAAGGTTGGGGAACCTATGGGTCTCCGGATATTATTGGACTCCAACTCACATTAGTCCCAGCCAGCAAGGGTCAGGGATGATGGGAGTTGCAGTGCAACAGCATTTACAGAACCAGAGCCTCCTCATCCCTGCTCTAGGCCAAGGCTTTCCAGTGTGCATGATTCATTGCTTGTGAGTCCCACAGCCAAAGGTGAACTGTGCTGCTCTATGATAGTTCAGACATGGCATCAGCATGGGTACTGTAGCCAAAATGGAAGAGCGCTGAGCTTTTGTTGTGAAAAACCTTGGTCGTTTTTGTACTTTGGTAAAGGCAATTTCCCACATTTCCACTTGTGAAACCATCTAAAAAAGGTGCTCTGTGTGCCGTAATATTATTCAGAGCACACTTAAATTTATATTAACCCCTAATTATCCAGGTGGCTTACATTTTCACTGAAAAAAATGCTTCACTGCAGTGGTTTATTTACCTTCTTTGTTTAGTATATTAGGAAGACTTCTACTTAGTTGCTGTTATTACTTTTCATGTTCCCCCAAAGAAATCATTAGTTAACCCAAGCTGGAAAAATCTATGGATAATATAAGCAAGTGTTTTCTTAGATGTTATTTTATTAGATCTGGATAAACAGCCATGAGTGATGCCAATTTAACAGTACAATTTTTGGAGGCTGGGCTTACTGATAATGATTTTGGTAAGGTGTGGGGAACCTATGGTCCTCCAGACATTGGTAAACTACAACTCCTATCATCCCTGGCCATTTGCTATGCTTACTAGGGCTGATAGGAGTTGTAGTTCGCCTAAATCCGGAGAGCCAAAGATTCCCCACACCTGCGTTTAGGTGTTCTCAGGACAAATGCAAGCTTACACATAAAGTTGCTTTGTTTCTACCCATTAACACTGGAACAAGATGTGCAAGGCACATGATCAGATGAGGCTTACACATAGCCAGTGCATGCCCATAGGCTTCTTTTTGTTATGATTTTGTTGGGTAAATTGCAAGTTACAATATTTGAGAGGAATTAATCAGACCCATTAATTTAGTAAATCAGATTCATTAATCAGCTGATACTTTTGTGACAGTCTTCTGATGGTTTAAAATTTCAGAATAAAATTGAATAAAGCAGGAAAACTAGATTTATTCAATTGAGACTTATTAAAATCTGCTTTTATGTATTCACATTACTTGGGAAACTCTAGTTAGGTTAATCTCCAGTTATTCCAAAGAAACCAGGATCAAATCATAGTTTTTGTTCACTAACCTGATTAGAGTTCTCCAAGTTTGAAGTTAATGGGGAACTCTGATTGCTTTAAAACTGGAAGTTGATGCTTCTAATCTCATCCCTTGGTCCACACCAATGGAACAGCAGGAAGGAGGAATCACATGCGTCCATGGTTCACTGCAGCTTGTGTATGCTATGCTAAACCATGGTTTAGTTCTATGTTCAAACTGGATCAGTAATTTTTAAATTACTCAAAGCTTGAACAAACGGCCAAACTACCAGGCTGTTCTGGGGTGAACTCTAGCCCCACAGAGTAATTTTGTTATTTGTGTTATCCTGCCAAACAACATGGATTTCAGGGTGTCGTTCCCCCCCCCGTTTTTCTCAACACTCTTCACTGTAGATATGCGGTGACATAGTCAATCACACATTAGGAATAAATGTGAGATAAAATGTTTAATGAAAATGGTTGCCCGTATCTACTGTCTGTTATAAAATGGAATGAACAAATGCAAAGGGTGGAAATTATAAAGTTTAGAAAACTAGCACAAAGATGTCTGAATAGCTCTTCCAGCTTCAAATTACCCCTCACCTACCAATCTTCTCAACACAGAGTTTTTCTTAAAGAGATTTGAGATGAACAAACTAGAAAAATGATTCTTATACACTTAAAGGTTATGAGGTGTTTGTTTCATCTTGAACCTTTGGGTTTGGGAAGTCTTAGTTCCATTGTTCAACATTATGCACTGATATCAATAGAACCAATGAGAAGGAGTGAGAAATATTTCTAACTTGTGCTAGTGGGCTCTGTAACTCTGTTACAGTTCAGTGCAGCTTTATTCAGGGAAATACAAAACATTCAGCTGTGTTCTTAATAGCTTTAAAATAATGTTTTTTTCTTATGTCATTATGGCTGAGGCTATGTGTAATCTGTGATCACTCCAACAGAAATGGTAATTGGGCAGTTTATTAACAGCTGACAAACAAACTATATTTAATGTAACACTCCCTCTCCCTCTCTCCCTCTCCTCCCCCCCCCTCCCTCCCTCATATATATATATGACCATGTAGTTTTGAGATTTATTAATCTCAATATGTAGGTTACAACTGTAGCTCAGGGGCAGAGCATCTGCCTTGCATGCAGAAGGTACCATATTCAATTCCATACATCTCCAGACAAGGCTGGAGAAGTTCCCTGCATGAAACCCTGGAGAGCCATGGCCATTCAGTGACACAATATTAAGCTAGGTTGACCAATGGCCTTTGTTTTAAGACATCTTCCTGTTTAGAGGAAAATGTTAACACACTGTCAGTTGTAGTAGTACTTCTTTGTGGCCATATTTTTTTCCCAAAGGGAAAGGGGTGCCACATAATTGTAGAGTCAAGTGTAAAAATATGCATCCACAAACTGAAGCATCATTTGAGCATCTTCACTTGAGTGCAGTTGGTTTTGCTCTTCAATAATTATATTATTCATATGTACCATAAGTAACTCTTCCTGTCACTGGAATGATTTGTTCTTTCTGAAAATAGCACTTTGCCACAAATTATAATTAAAGGTGTTAAAAGGCATACTTGATTCTAGCTATGGTAGATACTCATTGTACAGACTCTGCACAGTTGCAAATGAGATGGGCTGGGATGACCTGGTTGCAGTCTCTGGCTTACCATCTGTAATTCATTGTAATTTGTAGGAAAGCAGTCATTTCACACCTTTCAATATAACCACATTGAAATACAGAGTGGGGAGTCCTGACTCTGCAGCTGCTCTTAACAGTGGTTCTACAAACCAAAGTTTTTTTCTACCTACATTATTAACAACACTGATGCACTGAAGAAGAAATAAACAAAGAGCACTTGGATTGGGCTATTTAGCTCAAAGAATAGTTGATAGTGCATGTAGCACATTCTGGTCACATTGCCATTTATATCCAAGGTCACAACAGTGATGTTTGTTTAGATATGACACTAATTTTCTGAATGGGAAATGGAAAGATAGCATGGAAGCTTGTAAATAACTTGAATGTCCTCCAGTCTTTGGTAGCAACAGGGAAGGAAATTAGAGTAAGAACATCAGAAGAGCCTATTGGATCAGACCAAAAACCCATCGAATCCCACGTCCTGTTCTCACAGTGGCCAGCGAGATGCCTATTGGAAGCCCACAAGCAAGACAAGAACACTGTTCCACTCATCAGTTCCCCAGCAACTGACATTCAGCAGCATTCTACCTTTGGTACTGGAGGCAGTATACAACCAATATGGCTAATAGCCTTGTCCTCTGTGGATTTGTCTAAACCCCTTTCACAGCCATCCAAGTTACTGGCCATAACTACATCTTGTGGTAAAAAATTCCATGTGCTGCGTGGAAAAGTAGTTTCTTTTGTCTGTCCTGAAGTGGGTCTTTGTGATAATGGGTGGTATTTAATGCTAGTCCTACTCAGTAGACCCATTGAAGTTAATAAACATGACTAATTTGGGTTCATTAATTTCAGTGGATCTATGCTGCGTAGGATTGAGCTAAATATAACCCAATGTAGCTGTATTAGGCTTTCTGCATGGACTTACTAATGAAGTGGCAAGAAGGTGGAAATAATAAAGAATATGTAATGCTCAAACACAAATCCCAGTAATAGAGGTGATGCAACTCCTAAATGAGGACTCATCAGGCAGCAACTGATACTGTGGTAAGGAATCAGCCATTGTTATTTTTCATCTTTCCAATAGACATTGGTGCAACCTCATATTTCCACAGCACCTTAAAAATAGCTTAATGCCTCCTACCTTCTCCCACATCTTGTTTCAAGGCTCTTATCAGATGCAGACTCATGGTGTTACCATCAGCCAAGATACCTCCCCCCTTTGCTTTGTTTGCTGTCTAGCCTGCTGAAGAGTTCTTGTAAACCTAAAAGCTTGCATGCTATTTTGTGAGATATTGGTTACCACAACATATTGCCCTAATATGGATGACTTTCTTGCTTATGGCCTAGCACGGCTACTTTTAATTTTTATACAATGGTTGGAACGAAGTGCAGAGCTGAGAAGAGCCTAGAAGGGAGACAGCTGGAAGCCTCCAGAACCCACTCTGTTCTTTCCTAAAGGGGAAAAGAAGTGGGCTTTTAGTATAATAGCAGCTGGTATAGCACAGTGGGGAGGAGAGCTCTGATCCCCACTCGCTTCTCCTGGGTGTCAAGGGCCAGCTAAAGATCACCCCTACAGTGAGTGGCTCAGGGGTTATGTGCCCTGCCATCTGTGCAGCTGTGGGCAAGCTGCATAGTCCCAAGGAGCCCAGTTGCCTCCCAGCTGGCAGTCGCAGACAAGGAAGGGGCTGGCTTGTGCAGCTGTGGCAAGCTGAGCAGGCCCTAGCCAGCTGGGGAGGACTAGCCTCAGTGGGAGGCAATGGTAAACTCCCTTGAATACCGCTTTCCATGAAATCCCTATTCATAGGGCAGCCATAAGTCGGGATCAACTTGAAGGCAGTCCATTTTCATTAGTATAATACATCCTTAAAATAAAATAACTGGTGTTGCAGGCCTGTCTCTCACTGATGAGACTATTAACTCACAGGACTGATCAGAGGTACATGGCTAGTGATTTTGATGGCTCTAGGAACTGCAAGGGAAGAAATCTTCTGTTCCAAAGCCATATCCTGCCACCCAACTGAGACTGTATGATGGTAGAAATGTGTTGGGTGTTTGATTTTATTTTATTTTTTAGATGTTTGGTGACGTTCCAAAAGTTTTTCTCTAGGCTAGCCGTGCATCTGTGTGTATGTCTGAAGATGATAGCAGGTTCTTCCAGTTCTTCCATCTCCGAGTGGAACAGCGCATGTGAAAAGTTTAGGGGCCTCATGAAGGTAACACCACAAAGGATATGGTGATACAAGAAAATAATTGCTGAATCAAAGCTCAGCAATTGGTGGATTTTATTTGAAAAACAAATGTACATAAGCCTTCTCAGTTCTTGCTTTTGAGGAAAATTATAAAAGAGCCTTTGGCACTTTTTGGGGTGGGTAGTTGGGAGTTATTAAAATGATAATTTGAGTGATTTATTTGTGTATGCAATTAAATTATTGAAAATTAATACAGAATTATTGCTTTAAGCATTGCACTATTTATTTATTTATTTATTTATTTATTTATTTATTTTCTGGGATTAAAGTTAATTATAGATATGGGCACAATTAAAATTATAGCCTGGTTTAGATCTTTCTTTGATTGACTATGGCAATAGTAAGTACTGCTTAATATGATTTATTCAGCTGTTGAGGGCTCTGCAAATTTATGATCAGTTTCACTGTTACTGTAGCAAGCTTTGGAACATCATTGCAAACATCACTTTTATTTTTTACACTGCATTGAAAGCTTTCAATTTACCTCATTTCAGTATCTACTCCATCATGTGGAACAGATGCAATTTAAAATAGCACTTATCAGTTGGAATTTTCTAAAGGGACAAAAGCAGTTACTACATAAAGAATAACCTTCTCTCTGATTCCTTCCAGCCTTGGTATTGGAATGTTTCTTGATTTCAATATTGGTGATGGCTGGATGGGTTATCTCTTCTACCTGTGTTAAAATAATTTATCTTAGATCATAACTCAGTGGCAGAGCACATTGTTTTTGTGCAGAGGTCTCAAATTCAACCCCTTCCATCTCTAGCTGATCTTGGAAAAGATGGCCTGCAGCTTTGGAGTGGGTGTTATCAATATGCGGATAGCATCCAGCCATATTTTTATTTATTTAATTAATTTATATCCCACCCTTCCTCCCAGAAGGAGCCCAGTTTCATTAACTGATCACCTAGGAGAGGTGTTTTAAGTTTAAATTCCCTGAATTCCTCTTTTATTTGTTTTTATACACTTTAATGTGCTTTTATACTATTGGTCTATTGGTTTAATGTTTTATTTTTTGTTTTAATGATACATTGTTTTATCTATTGTACACTGCTTAGAGTTTTGTTAAAATAGGTGGTTTATAAATGCTTTCAAATAAAACAATAGCATCGCTGCCTGATCAGAGCCGGTAGTGTTTTTGGAGCTTGCTGGATAAACAAGTGTTGGAAGTGTCCATAAATACCTTTCTGCTCTACTTAGTTACGTATTGATAGCCAGGGCCAGTTCCAAGGGGCAGCCAGGTGGGGCAGCCAGGTGGGGCCAGTGCTACAGGAGCCCCTGGGGTCCCTCTCTGCTCCCCTTCCACGATTAATGGCAAGATCGCTGCCGCAGATCGCACGGCGAGAGCCTCAGGGCTCCACTATTCCCTTGCTTAACTTACTTTGTTCTGCGGTTGCGCACGGAGCGGTGCCCTTAAGAAAGATGGTGTCTAAGGTTTTCCTAAGGGGCTGAAGTCTCTGCCTCCATCTTGGCTGATGGCACGCATGTGTGCTGCGTGCTCGCATCCCTGCCATGAACCAGGATGGCGACAGAGGCTTCAGCTACTTAGGGAAACCTCAGCCGCCATCTTTCTTAAGAGCACCTTAAGAGCATGCGCAACCGCAGAACAAGGTAAGTTAAGCAAGGAAATGGCGGAGTCCCAAAGCTCTCGCCGTGCGCGAATCACGAAAGGGGAGCGCTGGGGCCTGGGGCCTGGGGCAGGCTTTTGCCCAAGGGCTCCAGTGTGTCTGGGGCTGGCCCTGGGCATGCACACACGTGGATGTGTGCATGCGCACATGTGTGCCAGGGCCCAGGGCAAGCTGGTGCCCAAGGGCCCCGGCATGTCTGGCACCAGCCCTGTTGATAGTCCTCTTTTTAAGATGGGCCTTCACAAAGAGGCTTATGGTTACTTCATGAATACAAATGCCATTTAAAATGGTAACAATAACCATTGTTTTAATTTCATAAAAGCAGTCCAACTATAATTATAAACATGATGGTGATGATGAGCAGTGGTTAAAATAAAGTTCATTGATAAACAAGAAATTAAACTAAAACGAGCAGTAATCTATAGCAGAAAGACAAAGGGGAAACACACACACACACAGAGCACAACAGTTTAATTAATAGTGGACTAGAATAAAGAAGTTAAATATGTGTCCCCTGGGAGGTACCACACCACTGATAAAGTCCCATTCCTACTCCTCGCCAATATAATAGGTATTAATGGCAGGACCAGGCAGGTTCATATGGGTTTATATGTTCTTCAGATACTGCGATACACTATATATGGGGTTGCTCTTAAACAACTGAAACATCAACTGCTGCCCACTTCATGATAGAACAGAAACAGGGAAGCTATAGCCGTGCACATGTTGTTGCACTTCAGCTCCCATCAGCCCTAGCCAGCATGGTCAGTGGTCAGGGATTGTAGTCCAACGTCATCTGAAGGGCTAGAGGTTCACTATCCCTATGATAGAGGTTGGGAGTAGGGAACATATCAAATTGCCTCTAGTTACCAATTGCCTAATTCAAACTGCTAGTTCTTGAATTTGAAGCCCTTCAAGGTGTAGGACCTACATTCATGAAAAATCTCTTTTCCCCATACAATCCCAGCGTTGTTTGAGCACTGCCAGAGCTAAGGACATCTCTGTCAGGGGGCAGGGTCTTTAATGCAATTTTCTGAGATTGTAGAATGATCTCCTTGGTGAAGTTTAGAGAATTGTTGCTGAACTTGTGACTTCTTGGAGACAATGCAAAACCCTATTTATTCCAGGAACTCCATGGCTGCCGATAAATGCACTGTTCATGCTGTTGATTTTATTGCATTGACTGATAGTTGTTTATAATTTGCTTTGTTGCTGTTTTTATTATTGTCTTTTGTTGGAAGCTCCCTCAAGCTTTATAGGAAGGTACTATACAAGTTTGTAACACATGCATGAAATTTTGCCTAATTTTCAGGTCAACGATACATTGTTCTTCAGTTATTTATTACATTTTTATCCTGTGTTTTCTCCAAGAAGCTCATGATAGCAGCCATGGTTCTTTCACTGCCTCATTTTATCCTCACAACAGCCACCGAGTAGGGTAGCCAATTGCCTGTCACCCAAAAAATGTTAGTGCGTCACCAAAAACGGCGACAAAAGCTGACACAGATTTGAATAACATTTGCATGTGATGATTTATAAGAACAGATGCATATTCTGAAATAATTAAACCGCTATAATTTAAATAGAACATAGGAACATAAGAAGCTGCCTTATACTGAGTCAGACCATGTGTCCATCTAGCTCAGCCTTGTCTAGACTGACTGGCAGTGGCTCTTCAGGGTTCCAAGCAGAGGTCTTTCACAACCCTACCTGAAGATGCCAGGGATTGAACTTGGGATGTTCTGCATGCAAAGCAGATACTCTACCACTGAGCCACGTCCTTTCACGTGGTACACAATGCATGATATTGTATTGGAATACAATACAACTTACCATAATGAGGAAAACTGTGACTAGGTGGCCTTTGTACCAGTTCTATCTGCTGTCCAGGTGTTAACTGTTGGTGGTCCATTTCAAGACCCTTGCTGTCCCTCCTTACAGGTAAAACTGGACTGAGACTGGACAGCCCGTCAAATAGGGAACTGTCCTCTGTAAATTAGTACACATGGCTACCCTACCATGTACTGAGCTTCATGATTGTGTGGGTTTTTGAACCTGGATTTCCCCAGTCTTAATTAGACACTGTAACCAAATTACAAACCAATTTTCAAAGACAGACCCTGTGATTTCTTAGCAAAACAAAAACAAAGAAATGGAGAACTTCCAGGGCACGTTTGAATTATATGTGTGGCTTATTAACAAATGATAGTTTTCCATCTGTGTAAATCTCTTCAGTATGTTTTGTTTGCTTTTTCATGTTAAAACACTTTGCATAAGGTACAGCTTTTAGTTAGCATTTGATCTTGAGAGCAGAAAGGGGAAATGGAGGGAAACTGTTCTCCCACCAAATGTATTTATAACTGATTTGAAAGAAATTTGTTCAGTTTCCAGTCACTCCCTATGCGTGAAGTGAAGACTTCGGTCATGATGTCTCTATATGTTTCCTACCAATATGTTTCCGGGCCAGATTCAAAGTGTTGGTTCTTACTTATAAAGCCCTTAACGGCATCGGACCGCAATACCTGGCGGAACGCCTCTCCCGCTATGTACCTACCCGGTCGCTGCGCTCGACGTCGAAGGCCCTTCTCCGTGTCCCAACGCATAGGGAGGCACGGAGAACGATAACTAGAGCTAGGGCCTTCTCAGTGGTGGCCCCCGAACTATGGAACGCCCTCCCTGATGAGATACGCCTGGCGCCTTCTTTGCTATCTTTTCGGCGCCAGGTAAAGACCTATCTCTTCGCCCAGGCATTTTAAAAAATTTTAAATTTGAATTTAAAATTGAAAATTTTTAATTGTTTTATTGTGTTTTTGTATTTTAACCTGTTTTATTATGCTGTGCACCGCCCTGGGAGCTTATTGCTATAGGGCGGTCTAAAAATGTAATAAAATAATAAATAATAAATAATTTATTTAATTATGTATACCGCCCCATAGCTGAAGCTCTCTGGGCGGTTTACAGTAACTAAAAACATTAAAACAAATACAATTTAAAACAGATCTTATAAAAACAATTTAAAACGCAATTTAAAAATTTAAACAGTATAAAACGCATGCTAAAATGCCTGGGAGAAGAGGAAAGTCTTGACCTGGTGCCGAAAAGACAACAGTGTTGGCGCCAGGCGCACCTTGTCATCAAGATCATTCCATAATTTGGGGGGCACCACTGAGAAGGCCCTCTCCCTTGTTGCCGGACTCCCAGCTTCCCTCGGAGTAGGCACCCGGAGGAGGGCCTTTGATCTCGAGCGTAGTGTATGGGTGGGTTTGTATCAGGAGAGGCGTTCCATCAGGTATTGTGGTCCCAAGCCGTGTAAGGCTTTATAGGTCAAAACCAGCACCTTGAATCGAGCTTGGAAACATACAGGCAGCCAATGCAAGCGGGCCAGAATTGGTTTTATATGTTCGGACTGTCTGGTCCCTGTTACCAGTCTGGCTGCTGCATTTTGCACAAGCTGCAGTTTCCGAACCGTCTTCAAAGGCAGCCCCACATAGAGTGCATTGCAGTAATCTAATTTGGAGGTACCAGAGCATGGACAACTGAAGCCAGGTTATCCCTGTCCAGATAGGGATGTAGTTGGGCCACCAACCAAAGTGGGTAGAATGCACTCTGTGCCACCGAGACTACCTGAGCCTCAAGTGACAGAGATGATTCTAGGAGAACCCCCAAGCTACAAACCTGCTCTTTCAGGGGGAGTGCAACCCCATCCAGGACAGGTTGGACATCCACCATCCAGTCAGAAGAACCACCCACTAGCAGCATCTCAGTCTTGTCTGGATTGAGCCTCAGTTTATTAGCCCTCATCCAGTCCATTGTCACAGCCAGGCACCGCTTCAGCACATTGACAGCCTCACCTGAACAAGATGAAAAGGAGAAATAGAGCTGCGTGTCATCAGCATACTGATGGCAACGCACTCCAAAGCTCCGGATGACCGCACCGTTGAAGAGCATGGGGGACAGAACTGACCCCTGCGGAACCCCATACTGGAGAGTCCAGGGTGCCGAGCAATGTTCCCCAAGCACCACCTTCTGGAGGCGACCTGCCAAGTAGGAGTGGAACCACTGCAATGCAGTCCCTCCCACTCCCAACTCAGCCAGTCTCCCCAGAAGGATACCGTGGTCGATGGTATTGAAAGCCGCTGAGAGATCAAGGAGAATCATCAGAGTCTCTCTCCTGACAAAGGTCATTATACAGGACGACCAAGGCTGTTTCTGTGCCAATACCAGGCCTGAAACCCGACTGAAATGGATCCAGATAATCGGTCTCATCCAAGAGTGTCTGGAGCTGGCCCGCAACCACTCGTTCAAGGACCTTGCCCAGGAATGGAACATTGCCACAGGCCTATAGTTATTAAGATTTTCTGGGTCCAGGGAGGATCTCTTCAGGAGTGGTCTCACTACTTCAGGAGTGGTCTCTTTCAGGCAGCCAGGGACCACGCCCTCTCGCAGAAAGGCATTAATCACCTCCCTGGCCCAGCCGGCTGTTCCATCCCTGCTAGCTTTTATTAGCCAAGAAGGGCAAGGATCCAGCACAGAAGTGGTTGCACGAACCTGTCCAAGCACCTTGTCAACGTCCTCAAGCTGCACCAACTGAAACTCATCCAAGAAATCGGGACAAGGCTGTGCTCTGGATACCTTGCTTGTTTCATCTGCTATAACACTGGAGTCTAAGTCCTGGCGAATGCTAAAGATTTTATCCTGGAAGTGCCTAGCAAATTCATTACAGTGGGCCTCAGATGGTTCTACCATGTCCCTGGGGCCAGAGTGTAATAGCTCCCGGACAATTTTGAAGAGCTCCGCTGGGCGGCAGAGTGATGATTCGATAGTGGCAGCAAAATATTGGTTTTTTTGCTGCCCTTACTGCCTCTAAATACAGTTTACCATCGGCACTTACCAGTGTATAATTGCATCCACCAGGAGTTTGTCTCCATCTGCACTCAAGCCGCCTCCTATATTGTTTCATCACTCTCAGCTCTGGGGTATACCATGGAGCCGTACGAGCTCTACACAGGAGAGGGCGCTCAGGAGCAATCATGTCAACCACCCGGGTCATTTCTGTATTCCACAGTTCAACCAGGTTTTCGATGGGAGCGCCAGCCCTATCAGCCGGAAAACTCCCCAGAGCCCTTTGGAAACCATCCGGATCCATTAGTCTCTGGGGGCGGACCAATTTAATAGGTCCCCCACCCTTGCAGAGGGGAAAAGCTGCTGTGAGTCTAAACTTCAGCAAGCATTGATCTGTCCATGACAGAGGGACTGATGTAAGGCCCCCCACATTCAGATCACCAACTCCATGTCCAGTTGCAAAAACCAGATCTAAAGTATGCCCTGCTACATGTGTTGGGCCAATGGCGTATTGGGACAGTCCCATGGTTGTCATGGAAACCAAGAAATCCTAAGCCGCCCCGGATAAGGTGGCCTCGGCATGAATGTTGACATCCCCCAGAACCAGCAGTCTGGGTGATCTCAACAATACACCCGAGACCACCTCCGTCAGCTCAGCTAGGGAGACTGTTGGGCAGCGGGGTGGGCGGTACACCAACAGAATCCCCAGTCTGTCCCGTTGACCCAACATAAGGTGCAAACACTCCAGACCAGTAGTCACTAAGCATGCCTCATATAAATACTTATACAGTTTTACCCCCTTGGTCACCTGAACGTCTTATCGTGCTATGAGGGGATTACAAGCTTGCACAAGAAATGGCCTTGAAAGACCTGGACTTTCTCCATCAAGGCATTCCTGGTCATCACCACACCCCTCTATTCATGTTTGTGTCAGGCCTGACCTAAATCCCCTTGGGCTGAATGGAAAAAGATCCTTTGACTTCCTCGAGGTACTTATGCACCACTTGGTGAACCTTTGAATCTGTATGAAGGGGCTGCCAAAGCAGTAGCGCACACAGCAGATTGTGCTCATTTTTGTTCTTTGCTACAAATACAGAAACCTTAATTTGCTTTTTGCTATACTTAAAGTGCTTCAGGCAATATGTGTCCATAGAGACAGTGCACTGGCCCTGTTTCCACCACACTAGCTTGTAACAGTCACTTTCACCTGTTGGATGATAACATGACTTATTTCGTTAAAATGTAAGTGCCGAGGTTCACGCTTGTGTTAAACCCCTGGTGTTTAATCTTAGATGCCGGGAGGCTGATTATGCATCAGGAACTGGGGATTAGGTGCTCAGCAACTGGTGCTGGGATCTACTCTGGTGAGGTACTCTAGAGCGACTATGGATGTTCTGAGCACTTTTTAGATGCAAAATGCAATAGGGGTGTGAAACATCAGCCCCTGTGATTGGCAGGTAGTTATCCAAACATGAAGTCACCAATGCCTGGACTACTTTGGTCACGCTCTCCCAGACCAGGAATGGTCACAATTGTTGTACCAGGCACAGCTGGTAAAAGGCAGTTCTAGCCACTGAGGCCATCTATGCCTCCAATGACAAAAGTGGGTACAGAAACACCCCTAGATTGTGTACCTGTTCTTTCAGTGAGAGTGCAGCCCCATCCAGGGCAGCCAATTGACCAATTTATTGGACATGAAAACCATTCACCTACAGTGCCTTTGTTTTGCTAGGATTCAAGCTCAGCTTATTTTCTCTCATCTGTCACACATCTGTGTCTAGACACCAGTCCAGGGCCCATACAGCCCCTCCAGATCCAAATGTTATGGAGAAACTGAGCTGAGTGTCATCAGTGTACTAATAGCACCTTGCTCCAAAACTCTTAATCAGTGGTGGCTAGTGGCTCCATGTCAGTGGAATCCGCTCCAGGTTTTAGTTTGGACTAAAACCTGGAGTGGATTCCACTGACATACTGACACAGAGCCACTAGCTGCTACTGCTGCTAATGACCATTCCTACAGTTTCATATAGATATTAAATAGCACTGAGGATAACATAGTGTATCCCATAGCATATATGCCAGAGGGGCAAAAAGCACTCTCCAAATGCTGCTTTCTGGACTTAGTCCAGTAGGTAGGGCCACTGTAACACAGGCCCCCAGTTCCCATTCCACTGAGCTGGTCCAGGAGGATACCATGGTCAATGCTATTTAAAATGCTCCAGAATGGACTATGATGAAAGAAAAACTGTCAGATGGATAACCATTGTGAACACTGAGCAGACCATTCAGGCAAGATACATGAGTGGAGTCATTAAGAGGTTGCTCTTGGCTACTCTTACGAAATGCAGCAGCATTCTGCAACATGGGGCCCTCTTAGATACTGTATTACTGGACCACAACTGCCTGACCATGTTGGCTAGCGCTGATGAGAGCTGTAGTCTATCAACACCTCGGGAAGGCTATGATATATATAGAGAAGCAGTCTTAAATTGAGTTTAGAACAGTGCCTTGCAAATGTCACAATTCTTTTTTTCATGGTTGTGCACTTGGGATGCAGGACAAGAATGTGAAATAAGGATTTAGAAAGCTAAGCAAAATAGGAAATGAGGTAGCATAATTTCTTTTTAATGGTAGGTCACACTCCACAGCTGTTAAGCATGCAGAAGCTTTTTCCAGGGGAGTACATACATTTCTTGTGCATCTGTCTAGTGCTTATGTAATCTAAAGCAGTTGCAGCTATTTGAATACTTGCTGCTAGGAATATCTATCTAAATGGTAATAAGAACTTAAGCTAGTGAGCAAAGCACTCAAAATATTTGGCTGTTTCATGGGGTTCCTTAAGGTGTTCAGAATTAAATAAAACCTTGGTATTCTCTCTCCCCCCCCTTTCTCTGCCTTTTGTAGCAGATCTTTGTCTCTTATTAATAACGTTGTATTTGAACAGAGAAACTAAGATGTCTTCAAATCTTTATAAAATGGAATTGTGTTTGAGAAGATGCAGTAATCAACTTAGGCAGTAGGTGGTAGATGTCGGGATTTAAGGCCAGCCTTCAAACAGTATAGGATTGTGCACTGCCGCATAGTGGGTTGGAGGTGCTTACCTGACTTCCTGGCAGGAGAGTTGCTGCTGCTCACCAGTAAGGAGGGAGTGAGGCAGCACGGAGGGCGGCATGAAGAGGAGAACAGCATGATGCAGACGGATCAGCGGGAGCAACATATTGACTCCACTGCTGTGTTTTACACCACATTGCCCTCCCTGCTACCTCATCCCTCCCACTCTAGGTCAGGTAAGTGCCTCAGCTCCACCATGCCATCCATTACTGTCCACCACCTTGTGATTAGGAGGTGCTTCCAGATGGGGCAATATCTCACAAAGGGGTCATTCAGATTTTCTATGTTCATGCTTGGCACATTGGATGAGGAAGAAATTTCATTCAGTTCACATTTAAAGCCAAAATTATCAAATTCACACTTTCTGAAACAATATGAGAAGCAAAACACAGTGATCCTTCAAAATTTACTCGTATCCAAATTTTGTTACGCCGTTTTCTATTCAAACAATTTTACAAAAATGCATGTATTGGAGGAAATGTGTATAAAATGCGTATAAAATGAATATATTAGTCCTTCACTATTATTAGTGAAAATAGCATGCAAAAATGCATTATATTAAGAGAAATTACTTGCAAAATGTGTGTACATTAGTTAAAACTGTAGACAAAAATGTGTTTGTTAGGAGAAATTCACACTAAAATGCTAAATAATTTTCATAAGGATTTTTTTTAAAGGAAATTGTTGCAGAAACCAGGAGAATTAAATTTAAGATTGGAAAAGTGAGGAACTGAGAGAACCAAAATTGACAGATCCTTCTGTCCCTATTGGCATGCAAAGTCCACACATATGTGGTCTGTCTGTGCTTTTCACATGGCTTAGAAATGCTAACATTATATAAATGCCTTAAGTAAATAACATATATATCTGTAGCACTATTTTCCATCCACACCAGTGGGCTGTTCTTGATGGAATAGTTTGTGTTCTACCCCATCCTGTCCATCACTATTCCCCGGTCCTTCACTAACTTTTAAGAAAGCAAGAACATAAGAAGACCCTGCTGGATCAGGCCAATGGCCCATCTAGTTCAGCATCCTCGTTTCACAGTGGCCAACTAGTTGGCCATGGGAACCCGCTAGTAGGACCTGAGTGCAAAGAGCATTCTCCTCTCCTGCGGTTTCCAGCCTCTGGTCTCTGCCTGTGGAGGCAGAGCATAACCATCATGGCTAGTAGCCACTGATAGCCTTTTCCTCCATGAATTTGTCTAATCCTCTTTTAAATCCGGTGGCCATCATTGCCTCTTCTGGGAGTAAATTCTATAGTTTAACTATGCACTATGTGAATAAGTACTTTCTTTTGTCTGTCCTGAATTTTCCAACATTCAGCTTCATTTGGATGTCCACAAGCTCTAGTGTTATGAGAGAGGAAGAAAAGCTTTTCTCTATCCACTTGCTCCATGTCATGCACAATTTTATACACTGCTATCTTGGCACCTCCACCTCATCTTTTCCCTAAACTAAAAAGTCCCAAATGCTGCAATATTTCCTCAAAGGGGAGTCACTCCATCCCCTTGATCATTTTGGTTGCCTTTTTCTGTACCTCCTTCAGCTCTACAATATCTTTTTTTGAGGTGAGGCAAATTAGCTAACAAATTATGATATTGGAAGTTTTATTTTCAATACCTTTCCTAATGATCCCTAGTATAAAATTTGCATTTTTCAAAGCTGCCTTCAGGGCTGTGGAGTTGGTACGCCAAACCTTCAACTCCGACTCCTCTATTTTGATACTGTCTGACTCCGACTCCACCCAAAATTGCTTCCAACTCCACAGCCCTGGAAAGTGCTGTAATGTCTTTTTAAATTGGAAGCTCTCATAGGAGCATTTTTATCACTGCCTGAATATGCGCTGATCTTGGCATCACATCATTTGTTTTCATCTGGGTCCTGTCACAAAATGTTTTCCATCTTGAGTTATGGTGAAATGCTCAACTACAGCTGACTTCATGGAAAGCTTCTTTGACATTTTGAATTTATATTTTTTTAAAATTGTCAATCAAAATTTATTTTGAAGCTGGAGTCGGTACATTTCTACCGACTCCGACTCCACCCAAAATTGCTTCCGACTCCACAACTCCGACTCCACAGCCCTGGCTGCCGTACACTGGGTCAACATCGTAATCGAGCTATCCACTATGACCTCAAGGTCTCATTCCTGGTCAGTCACCACCAGTTCAGACCCTATGAGTGTATATGTGCTATGGCAATCATCCATCGCAGAACATTGTTAGCCCAACTGCCTATACAGCCATGATTATAGTTAGCAAATGTATGATTTTTAACCAGTTTTATATGATGTTTGATATTGTGTACTGGTCTATGACCGCAAGAATAAATTCAATTCAATATGAGCGTATATGTGAAATTCAGATTTTTTTGCTCCAATATGCCTAACTTTACACTTTTTTACTTTGAATTGCATTTGCCATTTTCCCACCCATTCACAGGTTTGAGAGGTCCTTTTGGTGCTCTTTGCAATCCCTTTTTGTTTTAACAACCCTGAACAATTTAGTAACAATTTAGCAAACTTGGCCAGCTCACTGCTCATCCCTAACTAGATCATTTATGAACAAGTTAAAAAGCACAGGTCTGATCCTTGGGAGATCCATTTTCTACAACCCTCCACTGGGAGAACTGTCCATTTATTCCTACTCTCTGCTTCCTGCTACTTAACCAATTCTAGGTATGCATTCAGGTATTTCTGTACCTATGAGCATGCATCTTTAATATTTTTCCCCTACAGGAAGTGTAGTAAATGTTACCAGCCTTTAATGATCATGTTTTACAATGGACACATCAACATAAATTTTCTGTTGTTTCGTTTTGTTTTAGTATTTTTACCACAAATCATATCAGACACAAGTCTGATATTTAGTTATATTGAAATTCAGATAAAGATCTTTTGAACAAGACCTCCTCCTCATTATTATTATTATTATTATTAAGTTCTGATATATGTGCTGTGATTAGTCTCCAAAATAATCACCCACATGCGTTGGGATGTTGAGAAAATAGCTTTTCTGAACTAGAGATTTCAACATGCACTCTCATATTGCTTGGGTTGCAGGCAACAAAATGGCTAAGATGTGCTCAGGTGAGGAGCAAATCAAGTAGGGGTGTGATGATAGAGCCCACCCACCAAGATGTTACCACATATGACAAACTGCCCACCCCCCCATCCCCCACCAAAACAGGTTTCCACACTAGTGGTGACTATTGATGTATAATGAGTTATTCTTACCTAACAAATTTTCTGTGGTAAGAGGTAATTTAAAGGGGGGCATTTTGATGACGATAATGTCAAGAGAGTGGTGCAAAAAGGTCTGTATGCATGAGCAGGACTGATTCCACAATTTCATAGTCAGGCTGGAACCCCCCAAGCTCTCTATTTGCAAGCCTTGAGACCTGGAAAATTGTGGGAGTTTGGCATTTTATTTTTCCCATGGATTTCACCTCATTGCTGCTCATGTAACAAAATTTGGGGTGGTATTCCAGGATTCAGAAGTGTACATACGTATAAAGGGTGGGCGGTGGCGACATGTCCAATTATGTCTGCTGTTGTGTTACACCATGCCCATTGGTATGAATGAAAACTAGTGCAATATTGTGATATATTGATGAAAAAACACAATTCCATAATGCAACAGGTATTGCAGTGTGAAAGGAACATTAGAAATTAGGACAGAAGCACTAGCATTATAATCAGGAAAAATAATGCAATGAACCCCACAGCCAATGTATTACTTGCTAGAGAGTACCAAATAAACCAACAATTAGTGGCACATGTACAGGTAGTTACTGGGCAGGAGTTGAAAGGTCCACAGGCTTTTGAACTTGGCAAAGTCCAACTTACCTCTCTCGTACTGTGTTGCTATCTGATCCACAGCTCAGCAGACCAGTGACATAGTTGTTCCAGTGCAGTGTAAAATGCACTAGAGATGGAAAGATCTGTCAATTTCGGTTCTCTCAGTTTCTCATTTTTCCAATCTTAAATTCAATTCTCCACATTCCTGTAGCAATTTGCAATTAAAAAAAAATCCTTATGAAAATTCTCCAGCATTCTAGTGCAAATTTCTTCTAATCACATTTTTGAGGCAGTTTTGACTAATGTACACATTTTTGCAAGCCATTTCTCGTCTTATAATACATTTTTGTATATTCATGTTTATGAACACTTTCCCCTAACATATGCATTTATGTAAACATTGTTTGGTTGGCAAACTGCATTGCAAAATTCAAATAGGTGAGAATTTGGAAGGATGGCTGTGTATTGGTTCTCATTGTTTCAGAAAATACAAATTTGATAGATTCAGCTTGAAATGTGAACTGAATCGAATTTCTTGCTCATCCTTAGAATGCACTATAGTGGCACTATCTCCTACTTGGAGCTTGGGTTTTGGCACTTGCCGAAAAGGCTGGCTTCCACTATTCTACCACTTCAGGTTAACCTTTCTGCTAGCTTGCTACATTTGCATGTACATGAAGGAGTTTTTTTGTTAGCTAATTTAAATATTTGATCCTCCACCTGTAAGCTGAAGTTGTACAGTCCAGCCACATGTACATTGCATGAGCCTGCTGATCATGTAGGTGAGCAACAGCTAGGGTGTAGTGTTCTAATACCAAGACCAACTTCTTAGTGTAGGCTCTGTATACTCTACTGAAGAGAAGGCAGTTTAAAATACTCATGCACCCATCTCCCCTTGCACCATGCCATAATCCCAGGCTGTGGTCTGAAGGTGCATGAAGATACAACCTTTCTGCTGCTAAGCAGGTCTAGGTCTGGCCAGTGCCTGGATGGATGGCTGCCTAGGAACAAAACTATATTGCCTTGGGTTTCATGATGAAAGAAAGGCAGGCTTGATGTGTAAGAAAATAAAAATGTAAAGGGGTAGATGTGGATGTCCCCATGGAAGGATGCTGCTTGTGTTTTTTGCACTGACAATCATTTTATGCTCTGAATGTGCAAATCAGTCCCCAAACTTCCAATTAGAGCTTGGACACTGGTTGGCTATGAAACAATAATAATGCAGATGCAAGTAAAAGCTTAGCACTTTATTGTGCACTTGTGCCATTCAATAAATTTTTTAAGGATGTGCAGCCAGAATAAATAGCTATTACCTGATGAAAGCCAGACATCCTTGAAAAGAGGCTCCTCTGTCCAGAGTGAGTCCAAATAAGATTAAAAGGTCTTCACTGAGTCAAAAAATATCAGAGGAAACAAAAGCCCATAATATACGAAACCACAATAATAAGTAAACTTTCCACTTTATTTATACAGTATATGCATGTGTGTGTGTGTTATGTGCAAAGATTTGGAAACAAAACAAACATTCTTGTTTTCTGCAAAACATAAAATATTTCAACAGTTGCAGCAGTAACTGGAAAGCAGCCCTGACTGGAAATGTGTAGTGGTTTTTGTTGTTGTTGTTAAATGTCGACACTGAGAGAATGGTTGAGTCAAGTTGTAAATGATGATTCACCATTAATACTGTAATTGGAAGGCTTGCTTCACCTGCAGTTGATTTACAAAAATACAAACCTCAAACCACAATACCCTACTCTCACTTCTGAGTGGATGTTAAATCTGTCTGCTATACATTGATGTCATACCTACCCTAGTAAGCAGAAACAATAATCTTTTTCTTTCTTTTACTTGCAGTTCTTTTAAAATAAGCATCCTTGGCTCTGTCAAAAGTAGTAATATAAATGGAACTGAAGGCCCAGGAGACCTCTTTTCTTAAAATTTCCAGGATCTGAGAAGCCGTATGGGAGGCCCTATTGTTATGCAAATTAGGCAAGTGCCTCAGGTAGTGGACTCTGGAAGCAGCTGTGGGCACACACATACTGCCACTGCCACCATACTTCCTGAGCCCCTTAGCTATTCTCCTTTGTTGGAAGACAAAGCCTGGCTTCCATATATCTGCTGTCCTCAGGTGTGTTGATGAACACTGCCCCGTCTTCCATGCTGAAGTAAGAAGCGACTGCTGTTGTGTAGAATGGAGTGAGGTCACTATCTTGTCCGTTGCCTCAGAGAGCAAAATGCTTTGGAACTGTCCTGGTCAGCTCTGTTGGATAAAAAGGAGACATAGTGCTAGGTACTCTAAGGCAAGCCATTACTGCAGGACATAAAGGGACATAAAGCTCAAAGAACCAGTTCTCTGTTATGAGGAAACAGGGAACTTGGCTGGGGAGGGGGAAGGAAAGGAGCTGAAGCAAGGGAAATAAACTGTGGATAAAAGAGTCAGGGCAGGGCAGGACATTTATTTATTTTAAAGGTATTTATTTACTTGTTGCATTTATGTCCCACTTTTCCTCCAAGGAGCTCAACAGGGTATATGGTTATCCCCATTTTATGTCATAACAACCCTGTGAGGTAGGTTAGGTCACACAGTGAACTTCATTGCAGAAAGGAGACTGAATTTCTCCAGTGCTTGTCCAACACTCTAGCCACAAAATGCATAGGAGCTTCATGTAACCAACATTGCTTAGCCATGAGCCAACCCACATATACACGCACCTTTGGGTAGGTGCAGAACCAGTGTGCAGACATACGTATGAGCACTCCTTAAATGTGGGGCTGGCAATGTGGAGCATCTACAGGGGGTAACCATTTGTGGTTTCTGCAGCATAATAACTGTTACTTCCTATCTGCTTTCTTTTCTTTTCCCCCAGTGGCCAGAGTCCCAAAAGAAAACTTGATCTTAAAATTAGCATGCATTGTCTGTCAGCTTTATATGGCATTGTAAAAAATTATTCAGGTGATAGCAATATTAGCAGAGTATTTTATAGATTCTTGTACCATTTTTTTTTTAAAAACGATGCCTTTGTATCAGTGAGGAGAGGAGAACAGAGCCTGTATGGGGTTACAGGCCAGAATACAATTGCTAGGAGATGAGTCGTTGTGCACAGTGGTTCATAGTAAAAAACATCTGGCTTAGAGATTGATTCCATATGTGTGTGTGTGTGTGTGTGTGTGTGTGTTTTAAAAATTGAAATCAGTCCAAATAATGACCAAAATCAATCAGCTGTCAGCCTAGAAGTCATGTATGCCGGTACTGATTTGTTAGACAACCAGAATTGCCAGCACCTTGCATAATTTGGCACCGATTGACAAAGAGTAGACTGTTTTCGGCTACAGACGGTTATTAATTTGACCCCATCAAATATTCTGCAAAGTGAAATCAGCTGGCTTACTTTTGTCCTTGTGCCCACTCCTCTCCTTTTCATCCCAAGTCTAATTGTTTTAGACAAACTAGCAAACTTGTGGCCTCTTAGCTTCACACGGGAAGACGTACATTCTTTGATCCATACCAATATTCTCGTGTTCAACCTTGGAGCGATTTATGGACATTTACTCACAGACAGACAAGTCATTATTGGCTAATGGTTCAACCACTTTGATTCTTTTTTTACTTCTTTGTTTTTTTTAAAAAAAGGAGAAATATAGTTGAACAGTTTATTCACACCTGTGTGAATTTATTATTTCTAAAATGAAAAGGGATTAGCAATAGGACTGGGTTAGGTTTTGTTGCTGTGGAGGTGAATTCAAATATTGCCCCATGCTTATCATATCCCTAATGACGTAACTTTACTTATTTTCATTTCTAATTGTAATCATTTGACTATCACGCTATTGTGTTCCACATTAGCTTTTCTAAACTTCATAAGCTCACAGGTTTCTTGCACTCATTAAACACAAAAACTGTGTCAGCTTTCACCAACTTGGTGCCCTCCATACGTTTTGGACTTCAATTCCCATCAGCCAGTCAGTCGAGCATGCTACGTCGATTGTTGAAGGCAGTGTGCCACTGTATGCCAGTTGGTGCTGGGGATCACAAATTGAGAGAGCAGTGTTTTGCTCAGGTCCTGCTTGCAGGTTTCCCATAGGCATATGGTTAACCACTGTAATAGGCTGGTATAGCACAGTGGGGAGGAGAGCCTGGCTGGGAGTCCAGAGTCTGTGAGTTCAAATCCCCGCTCATGTCTCCTGGGTGTCAAGGTCACCCTGAGTGAGTGACTCAGGGGTTATGTGCCCTGCCACCTGTGCAGCCATGGGCAAGCTGCATAGTCCTAAGGAGCCCAGTTGCCCCCCAGCTGGCAGTTGCAGACAAGGAAGGGGCTGGCTTGTGCAGCTGTGGCAAGCTGAGCAGGCCCTAGCCAGCTGGGGAGGAGTAGCGTCAGAGGGAGGCAATGGTAAATCCCCTCTGAATACCGCTTACCATGAAAACCCTATAAGTCGGGATCAACTTGAAGACAGTCCATTTCCATTTTAACCACTGTAAGAACAGGATGCTGGACTAAATGGGCCTTTGTCTTCATCCAGCAGGGCTCTTCTTACGTAAGTCTGATCTGTGTGATACAGGAGATATATGGAAAAGTAGATCCTTTCCCACAATGTCAGTTTTCCAATTGATATCCCCTCAACACGCACGCACGCACGCACACACACACACACACACACACACACACACACACACACACACACACACACACACACACGGGAATATAGTTGCATGGTTTTGACCTATGGAGCAAATATCAGTTTTAGAACAAAACAATTTCAGTTGGGATAGCTAGCCCCTCTCCATTATCACAGTTCCAATCCAAACATGGGACCTGTTGATGAAAACATGGATAAGTCCCAAAGTGCAGGTAACTGCTGTTGCAGGATGTTTTCATACCAAGGCAAGCAGCCTTGGAATTTGTGCACCCCACATAATTGTCCAGTTTGTCTGTATTCAGGGGATGAATATAGACCATCAACTTTATTATGTTTATTGCCAGTGTTCTTGGACAGTGCAGGACAGAACTGAAAATCAAATGAGTGTTGCTTAGATTTCTGTTTCATCTGTCATGGTTCGTAGCTGAGAATTCTTTGATGTAACCTGGATGCACCTTAAAGTCAATCTGAACAGAGAAGTGGTTGCTTCAAACACAACTTGAAATATTAGATGTACTATGACATTGTTGTCTGGGCAGGTGATTTAGTTTAACTCTTTTATAATGTCATAGTCGGCATACAGAGAGTGCAATCGGTTAATATTGTGCACTGGCCATTCATTAAAATGGTCCTTGTGCGAAGTCTCATTTAAGCCCTATAGAAATGAATGGAGGTTGCATCAGTTCAGCCTTGGAGGAGCATGCACTGAGAGTTCTTCTTGGTATAACCATCTTATCTGATGTGTAGAAGGCATTATGTCTAGTCTCGTCTTGACAGATTGTAGGCTGATGGCATAAGCAGGAGGGGGAGGAAAGAGGCAGTGTCTTCAAAATGTAGAGCACAAGCTGTTTTTCTTAAACTGATAAGTATAAAATAATGTAATTTCTGTAATTACTGTAATTAAATGTCTACCAACTATTAAGAATCTTTTTTGAAAGGAACAGCTTTAATATTTTTTTTATTTGTATTAAAACTATTTTAGATGGCATATTGTAATTTTTCAAAAAAACAAAACAAAACTATCCTCTTCCCCCTTCCCCTTATCTTGGGATGAAAGATGCAAGTGGGGGAAAATTTTCTCTGTTTCTGTTCCCCACCCCTCCTGTGGCCCATAGCACAGTCTTCAACATTGTATACTGCAATCTTATCCCTCACAGTTATTTCAAAGAAAAAATCATTTTTGCTTTGTGACAACATCTACAAGAAAGCCCTTATTCCTTGTAATGTTTATGTCTCAGATGAGTAGTTCATAATCAGTAATTTGTTCCTGTGAACAAGTGATTTTCAGTGTCTGGATGTATCTTGCTGTGGATGATATTTTATTTGGCATGTTCCTAATGTATAATGAAATGCCTTTCACTGGAGATTTTCCTCTTTTATGGTTCAAGTCGACTAGACCACTTGCAGTGATGCTTGCAAGTTCTCTCTCTCTCTCTCTGAATGAGAAGCTCTCTCTCTCTCTCTCTCTCTCTCTCTCTCTCTCTCTCTCTCTCTCTCTCTCTCTCTCTCTCTCTCTCTCTCTCTCTCTCTCTGAATGAGAAGCTTCAGGTGTGATTGTTGTTGCCATTTCCTTCTGGCTTCCTTGCAGTGTGCTGTGCCTGACAACGAGCAATACAAGGCCACTGTTGCCAGGCAAGAAATATGCTCATCGTTTGGAGAAGAGCTGTAGGTCAGCAGTTGAACATCTGCCTTGCATGTATGAGGTCTCGGGTTCAATCCCTGGCATTTCCAGGTAGGGCTAGAAAAGACCCCTGCCCAAAACCTTGGAGAACCGCTGCTAGTCAGTACAGACAGTACTGAGCTAGATGGACCATTGGTCTGACCCTGCACATGGCAGCTTCCTATTCCTATTCCCCCAAGTCCTAACCAGCAGCCATTGTTGGGAGGCAGGGGAAGTATAGACAATATCGCTGAAGTGGACTTCTGATGAATGGCTGATGATGTCATTGGCCCCTGTCCATTTAGGATACTGCTGACCATTCACCAACAGGGCACCATTGCAGTGTAGCCTCAGCCACTACTGCTTTACAGTGATGGCTATGAGTAGGAACATGCTCATCCATGGGTTGCTGCTCAGTGGCACCAGCTGCATAATGCTCCCCACTGTAGTTCACTGGCTGACCCAGGAATCCACTGATTTTCATCCACCCAGCATTTGGTCTAACCCCATTCTATGATCAGAGGTTTTCTGGAGGAAAAAGGTGGGGAATATAGTAGCAGGAAGATTCATGTTCTCAGAGTCAGGACGCCTCCGAATGCCAGTTGCTAAGAATCACAAGTAGAGAGAATGTTGATGTGCTCATGTCCTGCTTATGGACTTCCCACAGGCATCTGGTTGGCCATTGTGAGAGCAGGATGCTGGACTAGATGGCCCTTTGGTCTCATCCAATAAAGGTCCTTTGTATTCTGTCTCTTTCTGCTATAAAGTGGCTTGTACCTATATGTGACTAAGTTTGTTTGTATGTATATATTAAAGAGAGAACAACAGAGAATGCAGTTCCTTGTTCTGTACAATTGAACACCCTTTAAAAGGAAATAAGTCCCACTGAGTTAAATGGAACTTATTCCCAAGTAAGAGTGCAATCCTATATGCACCTACTCAGGACTCACTTCAAGGTGAGTAGGCATAGGGTCTCCAGGTTCTACTCCGGAGTCTGTGTTTTGGACTCTGCAGTATCATTTAAAGGGTGATTTATGTGGCAGTGGTATAGTTCTTCCTATTTGTGTTTCAGTTTCTTTATTCAGCTGCAAGAAGAGGCATAGTTTCATTGTCAGACAGATAAATGGATGTGACTTCATTAAAATCAACTATCTCTGGCTTTAATAGCAGATTCATTATGCCCAAGATTTGCTAACTGGACAAAAGTTTAAACTTGGATATGTGAGCATGTTGTCTCATAGTTGAACTGCCTCCACTGTTGGAGGCAGTATCCCTCTGGATACCAGTTGCTGGGAATCAAAAGTTGGAGGAGTGCTGTTGCACTTGGGTCCTGCTTGTCACCTTCCCAATGACATCTGGTTGGCCTCTGTGAGAACAGAATGCTGGACTAGATGGGCATTCACCTGATCCAGCAGGACTCTTATGTTCTTTTGTAACATCTATCATGTCTCTTTTGGCAATGGCAGTGGTTGAAATGAAAGAACAGCCTGTGCTGGCGGGGGGTGATGGGAGCTCTTGTCCAAAATATCTCTAGGGCACCAGGTTGGGTAAGGTTGTTTTAGAACACTGGGTGACACTAACGTTGCAATCCATTGCACACTTTCCTGGACGCAAGTCCCAGTGAACCTAATGAAGCTTACTTCTTAGTAGACATGTATTGGATTGCAGCCTAATGCTGCAATTGTAACTCTACTTAACTGGACGTAAGCTCCGTTGAATTAAAAAGGACTTACTTCTGAGTAGACATGGTTTGGATTGTGCTGTAACTCAAAGCAGAGATTTATTAGTATCTCAAGTTTTAAAGGTGTAGTAAAGTGGACTTTTTAAAGAAGAGTTCCCTACCCTAATATCCCTAAAAAAATTTTTTTTAAGTTTTCCCCATTTCTTACTTTATTCTTCAGCTCTAATTTGTGTGTAATATCTGCTCTCTTGCGTATCTCAAAGTTGATTATAACAGTAAGAACTTTACATTGTTGTCTTCCAGCATCTCAGGAAAAGGCAAAAAACACGTCAGCGCTCTAATGAGGTGATTTTAATTCAGGCAAAATCAGCTGTGGAATGCATCCATTATGCAAGCTATATAAAGTACAATAGACACTTTGTTCAAAGGTTGCTTCATTCTAGATAGACGAGACAAAGAAAAACAGCTATTTATGATTGTTGTGCAGATATAAAACTGAAACATAATGGGATTTGGAAAGCTCACATCTTCTATTATTATTTGCGGTGGTAGTAGTAGTAGTATTGAGTATATTGCTTTTTTCACACAAATGTTCCCGAAGCAGCTTGCAACACAAGAAGAGGAATACATATCAAAACACCAATACGATAAACAGTCTAGTACTAACTCATTTCAAAAATTAATGCATCAAATTTATTTTCAAAAAGTTCATTTACGTTACACTTACCTTATAACATTCTAGTTAATTACAAAATGAGCAGTTATCAGTCATTAAAACACAGTATCAATTTCTATTATTTATCCATTTTTGAAATATATATGCCATGCCAGAATCAGGAATGATAAAACTTCCTGATGTGTTCAGATATTAATATATAATAACATTAGCAACCAGTTCCTCAAAAGCACCAAGTGCAGGAAATAGCTGCCAGATTTATTTAATTTATTTAAGTTATATCCCGCCCTTCCTCCTAGAAAGAGCCTAGGACGGCAAACAAAAACAATAACACACTCTAGAACATCTTAAAAACAAAATACTTTATAGCATATTAAAACATCTTTAGAAACATATTAAAACGAAGCATCTTTAAATACATTAAAACAAAACATCTTTAACAACTGTTTTTTAAAGAAGCTTTAAAAAGATCTAAAAAAGTAATTCCAACACAGAACTGGGATAAGGTCTCTACTTAAAGGGCTTGTTGAAAGAGGGAGGTCGTCAAGTAGGTGCCAAAAAGATTACAGAGATTGTGCCTTCCAATATTTAAGGGGAGGGAATTCCAAAGGGTAAGTGCCACAACACTAAAGGTCCAGTTATTATGTTTTGCGGAATGATAAGATGGTATCTGCAGAAGACCCTCACCTGCAGAGCGCAGTGATCAACTGGGTATATAAGGGGTGAGACAATCTTTTAGGTATCCTGCTTCCAAGCTGCATAGGGCTTTGTACACCAAAACCAGAACCTTGAACATGGCCCAGTAGCTAATGGGCTGTCAGTGCAATTCTTTCAGTAGTGGGGTAACATGTTGGCAATACCCTGCCCCAGTGAGCAGTTGCACTGCCGCATTTCGCACCAGCTGCAGCTTCTAGACCAACCTCAAGGGCATAGAATCATAGAGTTGGAAGGGGCCTATAAGACCATCGAGTCCAACCCCCTGCTCATTGCAGAAATCCAAATTAAAGTATCCCCAAGAGGTGGTTGTCCAGCTGCATCTTGAATGCCTCCAGTGTTGGAGAGCCCACCACCTCCCTAGGTTTTTGCTGATGTTCAGTCAAAATCTGTTTTCCTGCAACTTGAGCCTGTTATTCTGTGTCCTGCACTCTGGGATGATCGAGGAGATATCCTAGCCCTCCTCTGTGTGGCAATCTTTCAAGTACTTGGAGACTCTCCCCTCAGTCTTCTGTTCTCAAGATGCCCAGTTTTTTCAGTCTCTCCTTACAGGCTTTGTTTCCAGTCCCCTGTTCATCCTTGTGTCCTTCCTCTGAACCTTTTCCAATTTGTCTGCATCCTTCTTAAAGTGTGGTCTAGAACCGGATGCAGTACTCAAGATGAGGCCTAACCAGTGTCAAATAGAGGGGAACTAATACTTCACGTGATTTGGAAACTATCCTTCTGTTAATGCAGACTAAATTAGCATTTGCCTTTTTTGCAGCCACATTACACTGTTGGCTCATTTTCAGGTTGTGATCAACTACAATCCCAAAATCTTTCTTGCATGTAGTACTGCTGAGTCAAGGATCCCCCATTTTATAACTGTGCATTTGGTTTCTTTTTCTTAGGTGTAGAACTTTGCATTTATCCCTGTTGAATTTCATTCTGTGGTTTTTCAGCCCAGTGCTCCAGCCTATCAAGATCCCTTTGAATTTTGTTTCTGTCTTCCAGGGTATTACCTATCCCTCCCAATTTTGTATTCCAGGGTATTACCTATCCCTCCCAATTTTGTATCATCTGCAAATCTGATAAGCATCCCCTGTACCTCCTCATCCAAGTCATTAATAAAAATGTTGAAGAGCAATGGGCCCAGGTCTCACATGAGAGTAATTCAGCCTGGGGGTTACCAGTGCATGGACAACAGTGATCACGTATCCTGGCCCAGAAATGGCCACAGCTGTCTTTCCAGCTGAAGCTGGTAAAAGGCACACCTAGCCACTGAGATTACCTAGGCCTCTAGTGACAAAGATGGATCCAGGAGCACCCCCAGATGACGAATGTGCTCTTTTAGAGGGAGTACAACCCCATCCAAAGCAGGTGATTGACCAATTATGTACAAAAAAGAATTGTACATCGCAGTTTCATTAAAAAAACACCAAAGCAGTTTACAGCAATTATACAGTATTTATACAGTTAAATTGTGTATGCAGATCATCAGCTCACCATTACAGAAGATGTTTTCTTAATAAGCCTGGTAGTTTAAAGGTTAACATAGAAGGTGCCTGCCTTCTTACAAATGCCAATATAAAAAGTGCTAAATGCAGAGATATAAAAACAATCCTAAACAGGGGAGAGTGACCACCTACAAAGTGCAGAGATGGGGGATCTGTGGCCCTGTAGAGGTTATTGGATTCAGCCTCAATCAGGATGGCCAGTGGTGAGGGATTATGGGAGTTGTAGTCCTGCAATATTTGGAAGACAAAAAGTTATCCAGCCCTGAAATACAGCCTGGAAGTTTCTAAAAACCAAAGCATGCTTGGGTTGGGCCCTATAAGAAACTAGGCCTCCAGTTAGCTAGACTGACTCTTCCCCTCTCACCTGGACATTCACTAACACATACTTGTTCTTTCCCCATCCTTTCCCCCACTTTCAAATGTGAGTTGCAGTTTAGGCTAACTGATCTTGTGTACCTGCTCCTTGGTGGTATTTGGACACCACCAACCTGGTTCTTTGGCTCTAGTAACTTGGTGCTCTTGCCAAGATCTTTGCCACTCATGTGTCTCTCTTCCAGAGCCTGCTTCTCCTTAACTTAGACCCCTTGGATCGCTTACAGTATGATTGTTTTTTATTCTGCACTGAAGTTCCACACTTTTACACTGCAAATCCTGATTACTGTGAATACAGTAAACATATGAAGTGTGGGTAACACACTTTGGATAATGTGGATCAATGCTAAAGTACCTTTCCATACAATCTTGATACTGTAGACTGGGCTCTGCTTTCCAGGTTTGGGTACATGGTATGTGTGTAAGTTGTCAACACTTTTAAGTGTTTGGTGTAAAGTCAGCAATCAGTGTGGTGCCACCAAGGGTGAAACTACATGAAATGTGGAAATCCAGCATGGTGTAGTAATTAGAGTATTGGACTAGGATCTGGGAGACTAGGATGCAAAACCATGCACTCTAGGATGCACTCAACCATGGGATGCACTAGAATGCACTCAGCCATGGAGTTCACTGGGTGACCTTGGACTGTGAGACAGTAACTGGCCCAATCTACCTCGCAGGGTTGTTGTGAAGATAAAACGGCAAGTCACAAAACCATGTGTGCCACCTTGAGCTTCTTGGAGGACATGTGGAATGTAAATGCAATAAATACATAAATAAATAAAAATAAAACTGCCCAGTGACTTCAGACTCTAGTGGCATAATAACACCTTGTGCCTTTAATCACACTGTGTTTTTTCCTGAACACCACAATCCATTTTCTCTTGAGTTTTATTTTGTTCAGCATACATGATATCTATCGAAACAGACTCAACTTCACTGTCTCTGCTTTTACGATGTATGCCGCTCAACCTTGGCAGTCAAGTTGGATATGCTATCTGCTCACTGTTGGTATCATGAAGCACAGAAAGGAGCCCCCCTTTCTTTTTCTCCTCCCCCCTCTTCCCTCTTCCCAGATGCTCTGCACTTCCAAATAAGGGGAAAACATGTGTTTCCCAATGCTGTGATAAGTCAGAGGTATAAGTTACAGCCTTACCATAATGAGAAAGGAATGCAAAGTGCAGCCTTCTCTATCGGCTCAGAATATGTTTACAGAATCCAAGTGAAACGCACTGAGACACTGCAATAACCACTATGTTGTCCTAGGTGGATTATAGGGAGGGAAAAGCCCCTATAAAGTATAAATTTCTTAGGAGAAGTTTCTAAAAGGTCATGATGCTTAATTTTGCAAGTTGTACCTATACTCCCTTCACTCATCAGTAAGATATTTTGGGATGAATGAAAATGCAGAATATTGAAAGCTGAACTACTTAACCCACTCTCCTATTTATTTTCATGAACGTTGAAAAGCAGAGAGAGTCAGCATTCAGTGCTCTTCTTCTCCCTACCATTTCCATTATTCTCCCTGTGCTTTGCCTCATTTAATCTGACTGGCTGTGGCAAAAACAGAGCTTAGAAAAGTTAATTTTTTGAACTACAACTCCCATCAGCCCAATCCAGTGGCCATGCTGGCTGGGGCTGATGGGAATTGTAGTTCAAAAAAGTAACTTTTCCAAGCTCTGAGCGAAACACATGCTTTTGTTGATGGCTTTGCAGCATGTGATGCAATGATATAATCGACATTTATAAACAAAATCATGTTGTTTGCCACAGCCAGGGAGTCGAAATCAAGAATGAAAAACCTTTGTCCATCCAGGTGTTGCTGAATTACAAAAGAACTACTTAAGAACATAAGAAGAGCCTGCTGGATCAGACCAGTGGTCCATCTAGTCCAGCATCCTGTTCTCACAGTGGCCAAACAGTTGTCCATGGAAAGTCGTCAAGCAGGACCTGAGTGCAAGAGCAGTCTCCGCTCTTGCAATTTCCAGCAACTGATATTCTGAAGCATACTTGAGGCACAGCATAGCCATCATGGCAGTAGCCACTGATAGCTTTATCATCCATAAATCCTTTTTTAAAGCCATGCAATTTGGTGGCCATCACTGCTTCTTGTGGGATTGAATTCCATAGTTTAACTACAGCTGCATCAGCCACAGCAGTGTCCAGAGATGATGCGAGTTGTGGTTCAGCAACATCGGGAAGATCAGAAGTTCCCCACACCTGGTCTAAATGGCAGTGTGTCCAAACGAGAGAAGAAAAAGAATTAAAATAGTGCCAAGAATAAGAAGGGGAATAAAAAGGTAACAAACAGTAGCAAAATGAATGTTGTGCAAAGTGACCATTTCCCCCCAGTAATTTGTTTATTTGAGACCCAGTGTGGTGTAGTGGTTAAGGTGTTGGACTGTGACCTGGGAGACCAAGGTTCGAATCCCCACACAGCCATGAAGCTCACTGGGTGACCTTGGGCCAGCCACTGCCTCTCAGCCTCAGAGGAAGGCAATGGTAAACCCTCTCTGAATACTGCTTACCATGAAAACCCTATTCATAGGGTCACCATAAGTCAGGATCGACTTGAAGGCAGTACATCATCATCATCATCAATTTGTTTATTTGCATCAAATGTGCTACTTTCAAAGCAAATTTCAAAATTAAGATACTTTTTGGCATAATCCACATATAAACCAAACTGAAAGAAGCCCTTGCTGATTTTTGTATTGTGTGGCTTTTATCATCTCAAGAGCAAAATGCACAACGGAAATCTCTGTTAACAGTTCATTCATGCTCTAGTTTTATTGATAATAAAAGCCCACAAAGAATAATAGATATTTAAGATGTTTGATTTATCTGTTCACTGCTCTCCCAAGTTTTCTTCTCCCTTGGATGTTTTGTTTCTCTGTTCCTCCTTGCTTTCCCTTTTTTAAGGGGTAGCTCTGAGAGTAGTAGATTTGATTGAATGTGCTTCCAAATAAAATTAAGGTGATGGTTCTTATTTTTTTCTGCCTTAATCTTTTTACTCTGTCATATCCAGAAAACAGGAAATGAGTCAAAGCAAGGGAAAAAAGGCATCCCCAGCCAAGGCAACTTTCTCAGTATGTTGCTAAGTTTCTAACTTCCGAAAGGGAAATAAATAAATAAAAACAAATTAACAGTGCCTGGCACTGAGACACCTACAAACCGTAAAATCAGAATCCTTCCCCTCTGCCAGATTACATGGAGGGGGTGATTCTATTTTTTTTTTTTGAGCTCTTAAAAGAGCTTATTTTTTAAACAAAAGAAAATAATGTTCAGGGGTTTTAGAAGCAGAATAATGGTTCTGGTGTGCTTATTTATTCCCCATCATGTCTCTTCTTTTGCACATTTGTGTTAAAAGACTTTGCTTAATCTACCAGACATCAATAGTACACTTAATATTTTTCAAGGTTGGACTTCATGATCCAATTCAGTTACCTCACTTCACTTCCTACATAAAATTAAGAGCAAACTTTAAGCATAGGTGAGATAAGGTCACCAGTGCCGGGCCTTGAATGATGCTCACATAATGCATCTTGTTATAGCTGTATGCATAAATGGTTGTTGCAGCATTGGCTGCAATCGACATGATTGCCAAGCCTTCATGCTTTGCTGCTGGTTCCTAAACCTGGAGAGCCAGTCTAATGTAATACAGGAGTGATTATCTGTGCCCCTTCTGATGTTAGACCTCACCCCCATCACCCCGACCATTGGCCATGCTGGCTAGACTGATGGGAATTGGAGTCCAGAAACGTCTGAAAGGCCCCAAGCTCCCCAGCCCTCGTGTAGTGGTTAGAGTGTCATACTTGGACTGGAGAGATTCAGGTTCATATCTCCACTCAGCCATGATGTTCAGTGTGTGACCTTGAGCTGTTCACTCTCTTTTGGCCTAACATCCCTCACAGGGCTATTGTAAGTATGTACTGTCTGAACTGTATCCTACCTTGGGCTCCATGGAGGAAATGCAGGATATAAGCGATGTTGGCAATTAATAATAAAAATACTTCTGTGCTGTAGATATAGCTATAAGAACTGCCTGTGTGCAAAATGTGAAGGGTCCATACATAGATAGCTTTTAAAGTTGCTATTGCATACAATATTAGGAAATCGTCTGCATTCCTTGCCAAAGTTGGATTATGCACTATATATTGTCTTGTAAGGGCTTCGACCTATCCACTTATAAATATTTCCAAGTACACGGCCTTTATCTCCAAATCCATTTCAATGATGATATTCTGCCAAATCTTGAAATGTAAAATGTTGTTCTTCAAGGTGTTGATTATTATGATACGGAGTGAGATTTTAAGGTTCATCGCTCATCACATGCTTGACCAAAATACACAACAGGGATATCCAAATATCTTCATCAGTTCCTTTCCCCCGCCCTGCTGGATATTGCATCTCAGTTGTGCAATTATTTCTGTTCTCAACCTTCAGTAGCAACTTTGTTACATTATTTTAGCCACAAGAAAGTGTATAACAATTTACAAGCCATTTTTGTGACCTAAACCAAACAAGGGACATTTAATCATTAATGGCCTGTACCAAACATAAACATGAAAATAAAAAACAAATTCTGCACCAGATCTTCAGACAGAATGGTTGCATTATTTTTGTTGGGGGTGGGGGAATGTAATTGTTTCAGTATACAAAAACAACAGTTTCCCTCAGTTTTGGCTTTGTTGAATTTTTAACACTTGGGTAATTTTGCCTTTAAAACACAGTACAGCGGAGCATTTAAATATGTAGAAATACAATTATTTTGTTCATTTGCAATCCCATTACAAACTAAAAAATTCCATGATGAAATAAGAACACTACTCAAGTGTGGTCTCCAAGTGATTTTGATTGACAGGGGCTTGTTCTCCATCTCATGGGACTAACCATTTACTGTTCCCCAACCTATACGGTATGCTGTCATGTCACTGGTTGGGATGGGGGTTGAGGTAGTGATGAACTACTTACCACCATGACTGCCTTAGAACATTGTTTGTCGTAGGGTATTTGGGGCTTTGCAGTATGTAGGTTCCTTTTCTTGAGAGCAGACAGCAGCATCCAGTGCAACTAATGATGATTTTCATTTACACCACTCATGGGTACTGCTACCCCCTCTCCAGGAATGGACCCTACACACTGCAGGCCATTTCCTCCTCCTCCTCCTCCTGTCTATGTTCTCTGTCCCACATCACCAAGCAATGATGTTGGTCAGGTTTACAGAACACAAAAGTGAGATGGTTACTTACTTGATAAAAATGACCCAATCCCTTACTTGGAGGACATTTAACTAGCAGCAAGATGCCCCCCCCCAAAAAAAGGTTAAAACTTTGTGAGTTAGGAAAGGCTTAACCAAAGTAAAGTAAGTGAGGTGAAGATGGCCGGATGGATAAAGAGGATGGGGCTTTTCTAGGAATAGCATCAAATGGCTGAAGAGATACAAAGGAGTAGGAGACAAGGTCTAATGAGATGCTTTGCTGCAAAGTTATTTGGGAGAGTAAGCACCAGTGACCTTAGTGGAACTGACTTTTGAGTAAACATGCATGAGATTGAACTGTGTGTCTAATGCATTTGTGGGTGGGTGTGAGAGAGAAAAACTTTGACATGAATTTGTATCATGCTTGGGAGGGGCCATTGGCTATATTAGCATTGGTAGAATTCCTCACCCCCGGTTTAAATAACTATGGCTCCTGAAAAACCTAACAAATATATTGTGGCATAAGATTTCCTAGGCCAGAGCCCAGTTCATCATATGCTTGAAGCGCTTTCCTGACTAGGTAGCAAGTATATGTTATATACACAAGGGAATGGGTGGGAGGGGAGACATTACAGCATGGGTATAATTGATGAGCCAAATAATTCATTTTTTATGCTGTATGCTGGAGTTGCATATCATTTCAGTTCTGCAATTCTTATATCTATGTGCTGTTATGGCCCCTTTGTAAATATCAGATGGAAAATTTCAAGTCGATGAAAATTCTTTTTAAGCTGACTGTCTGACTCTCCATCTCAGGTTACCATGCAATCCCTCCTGTAAATTGGCTAAGAAAGATCCCAACTAAAAATCTGTTGTCCCCTTACTGGAAGTATTCCAATATTCTTTGGAGGATGGGAAGAGGCAGACCTTCCAAGTACACGTTTAGGAGTTCATTCTTCTTATTATTATATTATTTGCACAATTATGTTTTCTCATCTTGTTTGGCATCATATCCTTCATTGCTATTCATCTGCCTTTTTTACTGGGGCTTCTGTTCCCAGCTTTAAGAAACTTCAGCTTCAGCAAAGACTCTGGATAGGTACTGTGACCGTTTCTCCACACATTCTGCCATATACTTTTGCACATGTCTGTACCTAATGTGTGATTTATACAAAAATCACTTTGGACCTGTTCTGGGTCTTATAATCTGACTGCCCAACTCTTAAGGCTGCTATTTTTACTGGCCATGTTGTTGTAGTCTTTCTATAGCAGCCTGGCATACAGAAATTAAGTGGGCCAGGTTTCCTGGCATGGTTATAAATGACAGGGAAAGCTTCACTTGCTTAATGCCTGCACATCAGAATAAGATTAAAGCCACAGTAGCAGCAAAAGGTGGCAGCAGTACTATCTAGGATCCTGGATCAATGTCAGGGGCACTGGAGGTTGGTCTAGTAAGGCCAATGGGGCATTGACCCAACCTACCTAAATTTGCCCTTAACCATCCTCCATCTGCCTGCCTTCTTATTTCATCCAGGGCGTGGCACTGTCTATCCGTTTCCTCCTTCTTAGTCTCAGTATTGCCCTGTAGAACTTAATAGGAACAAAATGTAGAATCAATTGGCTCAGTCTGTCATTGGCCGTGGCTCCAACTACTGTTGGGTTCTCTGACTTCTCCCCTACCAGTACCAGTTGGCACTAGGCAGCTCTGGACAGAGGTTGACTCAGAGCTACCCATTTTTGGCCTTCAAGACCTACTACAGACAAGCTTCAGCAAAGACTCTGGGTAGATAAAGTGACCGTTTCCCCACACATTCTGCCATATATTTTTATACATGTCTGAACCTAATGTGTGATTTTTTACAAAAAGTTTTCTTATCACTTGGTAAGAATGATAGCCATGACCAAGCTACATTGGGGTGATGGAGCTCAGTCAGGAATCGTTTGGTAATCCTTTTAGTCATCCAGCTTGTCTTGATCCAGACTATCAACTACTCATTGATTGCTGGTAATCTTCCATTTTATATTTTGCAATGTAGTAATAAACCATGATTCAGCATTATTTACGAATGGAACCACTTGGGGTTTAATAGGGTTTAATCCTATTGATACAATTTATAGGGCATTAAATGCAAAGTGGCTCAGTTTATATGTAACACCGGGACTTTTTTTGTGATACCGATACTCATTGGTCTGGAGTACTGGCATCATTTTCCTGGCTGCCCATGGCAACCATTGAGTGCTTGCACACAGATCACTTTTAGCAAGGTATGAGTACTGGCACCTCTTTTTTTTTTAACCAAAAAAAGCACTGCATAACACTAAACCATGGTTTACATGCACAAGATGGAACAAGCCTGAATGAGACTTGGGCTTTTGCACTCTCCATACCTCTCTCCTACTCCTGCATGGCTGTGAAAAGGATTTTGGCAGCGTGAAATTTCACTTTCCCCTAATCTCGGCTTGTCATTGCGTGTGAACTAGAGATTGTAGTTAGTTTTAAAATCCAGCTGCAGAAAACAATTTGAAGCTTGCTTGTTTTGAAACTGACCCAGAGTTTGTTATAAACCACAATATCTCAATACACAACATCAAGCTGAGATCTGGGAAAGCGAAACAAAATGCTGCTAAATACTTTTTCCCGGCCTTGTGGGAGGAGAGGGGAGGGGGAGCTAATGAGTCCAAGTCTCACTCAGGTTCATTACAACTCATGCATGTAGCACTAAACCATAGTTTAGTCTTCCCAAACTTGGTACCCTCCAAGAGTTTTGGACTGCAGCTGTTGTCATCTCCAACCAGCACGGCCTATTGTCAGGGATGATGAGAATTGTGATCCAAGAAATCTGGAGATCACCAGGTTGGGGAAGACTGGTTTAGCTAGTGTGTTAGGAGGGTTACTTTCAAATACTTTTGAACAGCCATATTGCTTGAAATTTATGGAATGGAATCTGCTGCATATACATTTGTTTAAACTATGCATTTGAAGGGTTGACCCCCAACAACAAAAATTACTCATCCCCCAAATGGTGATGTTTATTATGATGTTCTCATTGAATTAGGACCCTTCTCTCCAAAATACAGTTTCTAAGAGTCAGCCATCTCTCTCTCTATGTCTGTACTGGTAATCGATCTTCCTAGAAAATTGTCTAAATTATCTTCCCCAAGGGTGTGTGTGCGTGCGTGTGTGTGTGTGTGTGAGAGAGAGAGAATGAGAGAGAGAGAGAAAGAGAGAGAGAGAGAGAGATTTCCCTGTATTGGAACCTATGCCAGTGCAATAGCAAGATACCTTGCAACAGGGAGAGCAGAGTGCACATTTCCATCCTTTATGTCTTCCAAAAGGCAAAGAGGAAGAAACAAGTTAAGTTAAATCTGATAATCAAAACCTTAAATCTGATGAACTGTACAGTGATGACAGGCTTCCTTCAGGGCACATTCCCCCTGCCCCCATTTCAGGTCTGCCTTTCCCCCTTTTCCATATGTCAGTTGGACCACCTATCACCACCTGCTGGCCATGGTTTTTCTCAAGAATATTGCTCAACACCTTCTAGCCAATCAACAGGAAACTCACATCAGTCATGCAACGAGAGTTAGAATCGTTCATGGATGTCCTTAAGTTATTATTCATAATCACATACCTTCTAAGAAATGGCCCAGAAGACAGAAATGTAAGTTTAGGGAATCTTGCTTAATTTTGTTTTGTCCTTCCTTTCTTTTAAACAACCACAAAACGTGTGTGCCTGTGTGTGTGTCCTTTTTTTCACTGATGCAGTTGGCAATATTTTCCATAAGCTTACCAGTAATATTCAAGGCAGCTAATAACAATAATTGAAATAATTGTAAAATAACAAGAGGACCACTAAGAAACTGCAGATGCAAAGATGAAAAAGTACAACAGCCTTTTAAAAACAAATTAATCAGACAGTTTTTAACAAGTTAGGAACAAAATTATCAAGGGGATGGAGCGACTCCTCTATTAGGAAAGGTTGCAGCATTTGGGGCTTTTTAGTTTAGAGAAAAAGTGAGTCAGAGTTGCCATGATAGAAATGTACAAAATTATGCATGGCATAGAGAAAGTGGACAGAGAAACACTTTTCTCCCTCTCTCAATATTAGAACTCATGGACATCCAATGAAGATGAATGTTGGAAGATTCAGAACAGACAAAAGAAAGTACTTCTTCACACAGTATATAGTTAAACTATGGAATTCACTCCCACAGATGGCCATGATGGCCACCAATTTGGTTTGATTTAAAAGAGGATTCAACATAGCCATGATGGCTATGCTGTGCCCTCATAGGCAGAAGCAGTATGCTTCCAAATAGCAGTTGTTGGAAGCCACTGGAGGGGAGAGTGCTATTACAGTGCTTGCAGGTTTCCAATGGGCAACTAGTTGGCCACTGTGAGAACAAGATGCTGGACTAAATGAGCCATTGGCCTGATTCAGCAGGCTCTTCCTATGTTCTTATGTTCTATCATCCTTTCTCCTAGGTTCAAAACAATTCAGTGAGAAATAGTCAAATGTGGTGCAAAAACCTTCCTAAAGGGGCAAGATAAGCCTCCCTTGGGTAGAAATTTAGAGCTTGGGTGCAGCTACTTAAAAAGCTTCTTTTCCTGGTCTCAATTAAACATTGCTTCAAAGAGATACTATATTTTTTCTACTTGAAATTTTTACATATCATCTTTATTAAGAGATTGACCCAAGATATTGTCCATTGTCCTTGGACCTAATACTTTCAAATAAATGCCGTCCATTCCCAGACAGGCAAGAGGTCTCTTCAAAAAGACAAGGATGTCAATAGCTCCAGTCTGCTTTTGACAGCTTTTTATTTTCTCCTGGGTTAATATTTACTTGTTCATATAGTACAAATCTGAACCATATCCCTGCCAAGTTTGTCTGGCAACAAGGAATTGAGCATCTATGCCCTACTTTTCTGCAGCAACATTTTCTAGACAATCTGTCCAGAAAACATTTTCAGGAGTTCTGAGCTTCTAACAAATGTTCACTGCAACTACCAGTGAAGTAGCACCAGAGAGTAGAATCATCCTGCTGTAAATGCTGCTCTGCCGCATAGTGCAAGCTTTCCATAAAAAAGAAAATGCCAGGGTGATGAGAGAGAGGAGGGAGAGATGGGTGGTGTGGTTTGGGGCCACAAATGCACACAGACTATATCAGATGCAAATTAGGTTGCCTTGGGAGGAGATTCTTGATCCATTGCAGGTGTCTGATGCCTCACCCACCCTTGCAAGTTACCTGATTCTTTAGTACACATTATGCATACATTGACACAAACTGGGCCACATGTGTTTTGAAACTATTCGCTTTTTTTTGTTCTGGAGTGCATTTATTAACAGGTGGCTGAAAATAAACAGAAGCAAAATATTTGTGCAGATTTCCTTTCCGGCCTGGCCTGAGGGCTCAGGATGTATTGCAATACGCTGTTGTGTCATAACTCTCACAACAACCCTGTAAAGGTAGGCTCGGTGAAAAAGGGCGACCAAACAGTTGAGTAGCACACTGTCTTACCTCATGTGATAGCTTGCATATTTTCATAATGCCTGAATAGAGGTGAAGATGATCACGCATGTTTGTTTCTGCTTCACAGACTTGAATAACATGGCCAACAGAAAGATCTCCATAGAATATTTGGCTACAGCCAGGGGTAGCCAATGCGGTACCATCCTCATGTTGAACTCTCAGCTCCCATTAGCCCCAGCCAGTATGGTCAAGGATGATGGGAACTGTAGTCCAGCAATATCTGGAAGGCCCTTTGGGTAACACCATAGCCTCCTGAGCCACCTCCATGCATATACTAGTATGGAGGGGGAGGGCCACTTGTTGGCTGCACCTGTGTCATTGCACACCTTGCTAGACCCACTGCAGGACAGGGTTCTCAGCTGCTTGGGAGGACCTACACATGTACAGCTGAATGTGTGAAGACTTCCCTTTTAGACATTATATTGGATATGTGTATGTGGGGCGGGGAATGAGTTGGAGTCCAGCTTTCTCCATACATTCAGTGTGTATGCTTGTGAATTCAGTGTGTATGCTTGTGAATTCAGTGTGTATGCTTGTTGGCTGCTCATCCAAAGTTCGCCCAAATGCAACGGGTGGAATTAGTAGCAAATCTCACCCACGCCGTTTTACTTTAATGGGGTCCAAATAGTATTTGACCCCATTGCAGTTGTGATATGGTGTGTAGTGGCTAGAGTCTTGGGTTGTGGGGAGACCAATACAAATTCCCACTCCCTTCTGGGAACCTCTAGGCAAGGCCATACCTCTCAGCAAACCCCAATCCACAAGGTTGTTATGGGGCTAAACTTCAACTCTGTGCTCAGGAGGAAAGATGAGGTACAAATTATATAAATAAATAAGTGTGAAAATAGCAGGCGTCCACTTCATTTCTCAGTGGGTTTCAGCATTAATAAAAGGCACTGCTGTCATGCCACTGGAGGAGTTGATGATGGTAGCTTCAATCCAACACAATACAGCAATTATGTACACTTAGGTCCTTTTTCAGTACTAGTTTAGTGTACTATATAAGACTGAGCTTATGTGAACCGAAAAGTCTTCAGCTTAAATTCTGCCTCTTCAATGAATTCACTGTCCTACCTGACAGGGGTGATAGAAGTGCTGAGATAATACATGTGAAGTGCTTTGAAGACTCTGAAGCACTACTTAAATGCTAAGCTATAATTTCTGTGCGACTTAAGCAGCCTGCTGGTTGATAGCTCTTGCAAGGGAGACTTATTACTGACAGCCTAGAGTGTTCAAACAAAACAAAAACAAAAGCCTAATATTTCTGATTACCAGAAAGTGACTGTGAATGATAAGAGATCACAAGCTGTTTGTCTTATGACTTATTGTAGACTTACTGTATATTGCAACCACCACTAAACACTGTCAGTCACAGGAGGGGATGCAAGGCTAGACAGTTCACTAATATGATTGTGTACTGTACTCATTAAATTACATTAGCTTTGCTCTGAAGAGGTGTAGATTGGATGGATATTAGCATTTGATGCATGACTGAGCTTTGAGGGGTGTTAATGTTATTTAAAAGTAAAGGGCATGGCCCGGCTAAAGTTGAGCATTTTTTAAGTCCCGTTGATTTCATTGAACAGCACTACCTGCATGCTTAACTCTACCATTGAATTAAATGGAACTTGGAGGTGTTCAGATTTGGCTCTGTGGTACCCAACATGAATAGTTACATTTATTTACTCAGCACACCTTACTGATTAGGCAAACATTATGCACACTTCATCTGAAGAAGAAATCCTTTAATTTCCAGAGGGAAATGAGCAAATCGTACTGATTTTATTGTATTTTATCTGTATTGTATTGTAATTTACTGAATTTTAGTTTGTACGTCGCCTAGAGTGGCTTCGGCCAGATAGGCGACACAAAAATTAAATTTATTATTATTTTATTAAAGATGGCACAGGAAAACAAGATGTGATTTGTGTGTTATTTTGAAGTATAAATTACTAAATTATATTTTTCATTTTAGCTTTCACTATAAATATTGCCTGATATATATGGCGTGTTTTTTCTCCCCTTGATGTTGAATCTCTTATGGTATAGATGGATTTCGTCACAGAAGTAAATAACAGCTTGTTTCCTTGGGAGCAATTGGAAAACAGAGTAAAAACACTACTTACTGTTTTTGAAAGTTGTGTCAGATTGCCATGGCAATAAAGAGTTGCATCATGTTTCCATAGCTACTGAAATTATAAAGCTGATTTAAGGAGAATCAAAGAGACACCCTATAGAATGATATGGATGTGTAGAAAGAGAGAGAGTTTTTAAAGTTTTCTCCCCCCGCCTCCTTTGCAAGAAAAACTATATATGACGCTTTTACTGAGAAAAAAAACTTGTACAGTTTAAGGGCTGAAAAGTGGGGAAAGAGACACTGCTGTTCCTAACAATCCTTACCTGAAACTGCAGAAAGCTGAAACTGGTTTTCTTCTTCATTCGTGGTTTCATGGTTTTCTTTTAAGCAAAAGCATACCAGCCATTCAAAAACCCCAAGACATAGCGCTGAAGAATGATGTGACTGGGAACTTAATTTCACAGAAACCGCCCTCTAACTGTCATTCTTCATCTCTTAGATTTTATCCTCTCTCTCTCTCTCTCTCTCTCTCTCTCTCTCTCTCTCTCTCTCGCAAGTGTCTGGGCAGAAGTTTCAAAATTGGCCAATTTCAGCCTAACTGTTCCCTGCTGATATCCAAGGTGGTTGATTCAGTTAACAGAAACATTAGAAAATGAAAACTTTTGTCTCTGCTAAAATGTCTATTCCAAGGTTTGTAGCTCTGAAGATCTCTTGCTAGGACAAGCACTTATGAGTTCTTTTGCATGGCTTTTATTGGTTTAAAAGCCCTCAAATTTGAAGAGGAAAGTTTGAATTGTGACATTTGGTGAAGGATCTAGACCATAGATAAACAGAAGCACACCCTTCAGTATTCACAGATGAAAATGGTGACATTGGTAGACTTATTCATGCATTACTCATATGCAGGGCGCTCTTGGCTTCAAGCTAGAGTGGTGCCAGTCTTCTTGCCAAAACCCTGACAGCATGTCACTGCACTAGCTCCACCCTATGATGGCTGTCTACAAGAAAAGCCCATGCATGAACAGCTACTCATGTTTAGGGGGTCCAAGTGATCAGGACACTTGAATGTATGGGGGGGAATCATTTTTGTACAGAAAAAATCTGGCTTTCAAACTTGAATCTTTATAATTATGGGTGGCTTAAGAGACATTTATTCTTAGCCTTAGTGAGGCCTTAATCCATGCTTGCTTCCCACTTGCAATTTAGGCTGGACAAGATAAAGATGATCACGCATCTTTGTTTCTGCTTCCTGGGTGTCCACAGCCATGACCAATGTGGAGATCTCCATAGAAAATTTGGCTACACCTTAACCTTATAAATCACCTTCGTGAGGAGAACTCCCCATTAGACCTTCCTGCTCAGTGCAGGAAGGCCAGGGATGGAGCCAACAGGAACACTGGAGGTGTGTCTAACATGCATGGCTCTGCCTCCCGCAAACAGACTCACAGTTTATACCTGGAGGCATTCTTCGGGTGCATTAATACATCTAGTTTTAGTTATTGCTATGTTGTCTAAATGTTCACTGCAATTTTGCAGATCTAATTCCATTGCATTCATTTCATCTAGTCTTACCTCTCCAGACAGTTTTAACAGACCATTTAAGAGGAGTGCAAGTTACAGCAAGTTTTAGGCATTAATAATGGCCAGGTATTATTATTATTTTTTTATGAATGTCTGTTTTCTATATTTACTGTGCTTTCTTTGGAAAGAGGCCCATGAAACAAAGTATTAAGAAAACACTCAGCTGTCCTGGAATGTGCATATTAGCTGCAGATTACTTCCTATTAGCAGATTAGCTGGGAGGCTATTGGCTAAAAAAAAAAAGTGTGTGTGTGAGTGTGTGGGGTTCTTTGTAACGTATTTAAGCCCTGGGAGAGAATTGCCACCATGATTGGACAAGGAGAATTAGCTACCGTTGCCATGGACACTGGATTCCACAGTTCCATTGTTAACTTTTTAGTGCTCTACAATGAGATGTTACAGCAAGAATCCCCTGGTTTTGTTAATGAAACTATAGAAGAGAATGGTTTGGAAAAGAAGGATAAAGATAATTTGTGATCCAGATGATGAAGAGATGTCACATGGTATTTCCCCCTGCTTTTTATCATTGCATTTAGTCAGCAAGTGCTGTGTGCTAAGTACTATTTCTATAATACTGTAGTTCTTTTTAGGGTGAATTTGGCATTTGTTTTCTATAGTGGCTTAGCAGAACAATATTCTTCTATACTCCTTGCCAAGTGTAGAAAAGGGTTGTGCTGAAAACCCCCCATAGAGTGACCACTTGGTCCTTTCCATTGATTTAGTCTTAAAAAAAAAAAAAAGCTTGTCCAGCAGATGCAACTGCATATGCAGGTGCTGTTTTGCCTTCTGGCAAACAGTTCTTGGAGCAGCATCACCACAGGGCTATTGGGAGAAATTTAGCACCTGATAGCACCTCCATAGTTTTTTTTAATAAGTTTTTCTTTATAAGTTTTATAAAGGCCATTTGTAGTGGTATTCTGTTTTAATAATACTTTGAATGTAACCAGCAGAGACATTCCAGCACTGAAGGGATGATTCTCTGAGGCTGCAACCAACTATGACCTTGCACAGACTGGGAAAGTGATCAGGATTATAGTGCAAATCAAATCAATACTCTTCAATAGTAGTAGTAATAGTGATGGCATTATTCTGGACTTCATATTTAAATGATCTACTGCTTTCTGTGTGCTTGTTGAGTAGGTTGTTGAACTGTGCTCCTTCGTATTATTTTATATTTTGAGAACTTCCACAATTAAAAAATGAATGTAATATTTTAAAATTATTATTATTATTACTATTATTGCATCATCACTATAGAGCGCACATTACAGAGGCAACACTCCCTGATTTCAATGATATGACATACAATTTAGATATGACATAAATAAAGTAGGTTTGAAGATATCTAAAAGTTTCATCATGCTCTTGTTTGGTCCATGTTTAATTGTGTGTGGTTGATGGTTTCAACATTGAGCCCACAAGTAGGTTGCAAGATGCTGTACTATCAGCTGTCCTATGCAATAGCTTCCTTCAAAATATAATGTGCAACAGGAATTGTTCCATTACAACAATTTCTCACATGTTGGTTTTAATATTTATTGTAATGTTTGCTTCTATGCATGTATTGCTTTGTTTTTGTAAGGGAAAGTACTTAGATTTTGTAAGCCAAAGGAATAATGCTTGTTTCACTTAATGCTATATGAGACCCCTTTCGGCTTCAAAAGCTAATATGTTCCATGCCAGAAGAAGTGGGAATGCAGCTGAATGGTGTAATTAATGGATTAAAAGACAGGAGGAGTAGCTGGATCTTCTGATGAAAACATGGAGATAGGATTGCATTCTCTTTTTCTTTTTTTTTACAAAACTGAGCAGCACTTGTTTTGGCTTGTCATGATGAAAAAGGATGTTCTCATTGCCTCAAGGATATTTGGATTAAGTTGATTTAGCCCCATTACAATAGAAGGAGCAGGAGGAGAGAGAACATTTTTTTTCTTGCATTTGCCTTGGAATTATGAAATTACTAAATTATAAAAGCATTGATGTCTTCCATCTTTTCTTAAAGGTTAAGCTTATTATAAACAGGCTCCAAGTTTTAAACAAGAACAACAAAAGGCTCGGCAGATAATGGAGCCTCTTGCCTCACTGTAAAACAGGACCAAACATTCCCTACGTTAAATAATACATTGAATACTGCTAGATGTAATTTTAACTCCTTGTCTCCTAGAACGTTTCCTGCTGGGGTTCTAGGTGCATCACACAAGAATCCTTTTGATGTTTTGCTCACTCTTAGAATATGGTTGTGCTCTGTAATGTCCTTTCTGGATTTTGTAATGACATATTAAGGGACATAGAAAACTTATTCAAACATTAACACCATCCCAGAATATTGGCTATGTGGAAAAGGAGATATATTGAGATATATTATTTTCTAGAGCTCTTGAGAGAGGTGATGCTGACAATGATTCACTATATTAAGGTCATCTGAACATGGCTATATTGTATTTCTGTGGTCCAAACTAGGGATGTGTTAGAATTTCGCCCAATTCAGATTTGGTACTGAATTTTCTATTAATTCACTATTGCTGCTGATCAGATTTTTATGTAGTGATTTTCCGTGGCCATTTTTGAAAACACCTCTAAAATATCAATATTAAGAATGATAATTTTATCAATATGGACTTGAGTAGCCAGCATTCTCCAAGCAAGCACTTTCAGAATTAGTGAAACTTTATTTCAATGTACTACAATTGTTGTTGTTGCTTTTTTCCCCCTACCCTTCCTCCCAATATTCCAAAGACCATCATTTAAAACAGACTTAAATATATATATCCCTTCCAAAGCATTGTGATTGGAGAGTTCTTATCAATTTTCTCCTTCTAATAAGAAGCTAAACCTCTCAGTCACAAAGAGGCTCTCCTCTCTCCCTCTCCCCACTCTGATGATTTCCTTATATGGCAAGCTTGGGGGGCAAATGTTTCTTTTTTTGCAAACACACTGCCAGCAGTCTATTTATGTGTGCGTTTTAATATCTGTATCTCCAAACGCTGCAGAGTGCTTCAGAGGTCCCTGTTTCAATTAGGGGTGCCCTGCTTCTGTCCAAAGTGGTCCATTTCGCTTTGGGATTTCTCTGAATCCAGTGCACACCCCTGGTAAATATATAAGAAGAATAAATTAAATAAGAATCAAGTGTCTTTTGAGGATGCACAAAACTAGTTGACTGGAGTAGTTCCTCTTTCTGGTCCTGCTTAGGATATTATAGGACACATGAAGAAACGTAAGCTAAAACAATTGGCTTGTAGTGCTTTCAAAGATAATTATCATTGGTGTGGAGCAGATTTTTTTTATTATTCATTTTTCTGGATGAGAAAAAAGAGATTTGCTAGCAATCATGACAATAGGAATCTGCTTTTTTCCAAGTCTCTTTTACCATGTATTAAATATTTTTATAGACTGAAGCCCCATCTGCACTATACATTTAAATCAGTATCATTAAGCTTTAGCCCACCTCAACCCCTGATAGCATGGCCAATAGTCAGGGATGATGGGAGTTTAAATCTGACTACATCTGGAGATCTGCAGGTTACCCAGCAGGGCCGGCTCCAGGAATGTTGGGGCCCTTGGGCATCAGCTTGCCCTGGCCCTTGGCGTGTGTATGTGTGCGTGCGTGCATGCGTGCATGCACGTGGACCCCCCCATGCCCCCCCACCTACCTGTCTGCTGTCTTTTACCATTGCCCTTAACGAAGAGGGCGGCCGCGGTTTCCCTAAGGGGATGACACCTCCGCCATCATCTTTGTTGATGGCATGCATGCGTGCTACACGCATACATCTCTGCCATCAGCTAAGATGGCAGCAGGGGCTTCAGTACCTTAGGGAAACCGCGGTTGCCATCTTCGTTAAGGGCAATGGTAAAAGACAGCAGACAGGTAGGGGGTGCAGATCGCAGAAGGGGAGCGGAGGGGCAGCTGAGGAGCCCCCTGTAGCTCCAGGGGCCATTGGGCCAGTGCCCCACCTGGCCACCCTTTAGAACCGGCCCTGTTACCTAGCCCTGGTTTACTGTGACATGCCAACTAGTCCAGTGTAGACAGTACTGAGCTAAATGGACCAAATGTTGCTATACATGATATCCAGACTTCAGTTTTTTAAATGTAGATCAAGAGCAGCATGTCAAACATCTTGAGAAATAATGGTGGGGTGAATGAAAGAAATAATGCACAATGTGTGATATAGTGGCTAGAGTGTTGAACTCAGGGCTGTGGAGTTGGTACGCCAAACCTTCGACTCCGACTCCTCTATTTTTCCACTGTCCAACTCCAACTCCGACTCCAACTCCTCTATTTTTCTACTGTCCGGCTTCACCCAAAATTGCTTCTTGTCAATCAAAATTTATTTGGAAGTCAGAGTCGGTACATTTCTACCGACTCCGACTCCACCCAAAATTGCTTCCGACTCCGACTCCACCCAAAATTGCTTCTGACTCTGACTCCACGACTCCGACTTCACAGCCCTGGTTGAACTAGGACCTGGGAGACCAGAGTTCAAATCCCCACTCAGCCAGTCACCAATTGTGCAGAATCAATAGTTAACCAAAGTTAGTGGAAGTTTAGTACTTGACACCACTAGCACGATGATTTCACATTTAAAATGTTTCCTTTTATACAAAATCTCATTCTACAAGAGAATTAGCTGGTTATCTTAATGCCATGTGAAAATTCTAAATTCTCTTGGTTGCTTTTCTAAAATGGCTTCCCACTCCTTGGTCAGCAGGGGTGGGGAACCTGTGGCTCTTCAGATATTCCTGTCATCCCTGGCCATTGGCCATGCTGCCTGGGGCTGATGGGAGCTGGAAGGCCACAGGTTCCCCACTCCTGCCCTAAACACACCTTCCCAGCTCCTACCTTTCCCACCAACACTATTCAGCTCCTCCTGCCCTTAGGCTCCATGTAAGATTCTTCTCGCTGTGTTGGATTGTCAACATGTCATTACAGACACCTTCTCTTTATTGGTTAAAATGTTCAGGGGTGTGTGACATCTGTGTTATTCAGCCCATGACTCAGGGTGGGCAAGTTCATAGGCAGCCATTTTTGGCTGATTATTTATGAAAGAGATTTTGCTGTTTGTTTGGGTTGGCTTGAATGCTGCTGAAAAGCCTAAAGTACTTAATTTCCAAATGTTCCATTCTAAACAAACCTGTACCTGGTGAATCATGCTTTGTCCCTGATCCAGGATGCCTCCTCCTTTTGCCAATGTTGTCTCACACTAGAAATACAAAACAATTCTAAACATGCACACATCGTTTAAACAATAACACAAATCTGGGGGGGGGAATTAGTTGATTTGTAATTTTCTGTTTCTTGGCTTCTAAAGTGTGTTGCCTCCTACATTGTAGGGGTGTGAAAAAGACAGAAGGAAGATAAGTGCTTTTGGCAAAGCTACGGAGGTTTGGTCATTGATGTCTCCTAAAGATTGTTTTCAAAATGTGCCAGTTTCTTCTGTAAAGTTTTGAAAACTGTCTGCTTAAAAAACTAGTCTGCAGAGTGCCTCAAAATTCCACCCCTCACCAGTATTATTATTTCATAAGGCAAACTTGTTTCATTTCAATATTTGTTCTGTTAGAACCCATAATTCTTAGCTGATGTCATCAAACCTTTCTTTATAGCAACCAGTGGCAGAAGATGTTGCATAATCGTCTGAGACGTTCTGCTAAGTCAAATTATCAGTTAGGCTGAACGTTTGATCATAACAATATTTGCTCAATCATACATAGGGTCGAATTTCAGATTATGAAGAAATTGTGACCAGGAGAATAAATGGTTGGATTCATTTTCCTGTGGAATAAGAATGGTCTTGTAATGACATGTGAGTGGTCCCATACCAAAATTTGCATGTATCGTGGGTGTCATTTAGGTAGGGCTGCAGGGTGTGGTTTTACACACACACACAGTGCAACACTCATAACTTTGGTTGTTACAAAGTAATGTCAACAAGTATTTTAACATGTAATTGTATTTTATTATGAATATATTTAAATGTTCTGATTTTATTTGAAAAATGTTAGGTCATCTTGTTTTTTACATCTTGTTTTTAACCTTATGGGTATTTTATGTAGACTGTTTAGAGGTTTTGATGATTAAAAGGTATAGAAAACCGGTTAAACAAACAAACAAACAAATAAAACAAATGTATTAAAAACACTTTTCATGGCACTTTACAGCACAAACCTATACTTCTGTTTATTCAGAAGTAAATCCTGTTGACTTCAATGGGGCTTTCCTTCCAGGTAAATAGTTACATGATTGAAGCGACAATCTTGAATCTATCCAAGGGCTGGCAACAGGCCCGGCGCCAGTGGACAGCCAGGTTGGGCATTGGTTGAAGGCCCCTCAAGCTGAGAGGGGGCTCTGCTGCTGGGGCTGGGCAGGTGTCACTCCTGCTCTGCAATCCACGCTAGCATCAGGTTACAGAGTGTGCACCCTGAAACCCGATGCTGGCTCAGATCACAAAGTGGAAGCAATCCTCCCAAGCCAAACCTTCCCTGCTGGTAGTGTGGGTTGGCCATGCCACTTCCCACTTTACCATGGTGCTGCATCAGCGCACATGTTTGCCATCACTCTAGATGGCAGCGGAGGTGTCAACATGCCCCTGTCGCCACCTTGGGTGATGGCAGGCATGCACACTAGTGCTCTTGACACCACGAGGCCTATTTAAGCCTGCCACAGCAGTCATGCCACCCTTTCGCCGCCACCACCTTCGGGGGCCCACTGCAGTCTGGTGCTGGCTGGCTGGCGATATCCTACTAATGGTGTAAACACAGACTGATACCCAGGCAATCCATAACAAGAGACCATCAGAATATGTGTGACTTACATGGTAAGATGTGTTGTCAAAAATTGTATACAATGAAATGATATCAAAAAATCATATGTAATAGGACAAAATGAACAAAACAGGATCACTGAAAAGACAATCCAATAGTTGTAAATATAGTAACACAATTATGTGCTGGTTAGCTCTATATTCATTATATTATTAAGAACATGGATAGACATCATTGTATTTGAAATTACTGAATTGTCTTTCTATAACATGTTTGTGCGATTGTGTGTGTGTGTGTGTAACAAAATATGTCACCTAGTACTATTAACATATACAGTTTCTGATTTCACTTTACCATATGTCTGATATCCGAAATGTCTATTTTTTTAGGGTTTCCTTTTTATCAATTTTGTTTATATATTCTGTAACTGATGGAAGAGCCCTCTTTATGGCTTGTTCTAATATTCATCCATGATCTATGATTTGTTATTGATATCCAGGAGCAAGCTTTTGAATCTTGATGTGAACTAGTCCTCCTTCTGAAATCTCTCTCTGTCCCATCAAAATGGCACCTCAAATTTGTGGAACATTATGATATCATCTCCTTTGGGTGCAGTGGCCCTCCAGGAATCTTTTCCAGCACTGCTGCCTGAGTCCTTTTAACTGCAGATGTCATGAATTTAACTTTGTCTGCCTCTCTCATGCAAAGCATGGCTGTTTCACCTTTGTCCCCAACAGCCCCCTTGAAAATTGCTGATGGTCCTGGCAGACCACTTAATGTACCAATTTTAAACCACTGCGCTAGGTGCTACATGAGAAATACATATACAAATTTGTACAAATGCATAACTGTATTTTTATTGCTTCTTTTATTTCTTAAATTGTATTTTACTGTATTACGATTTGCATTTTATTGTATTACAATTTACATTAAGTGAGTTCAGTGATGTTTCAGTGGATACAGGATTCCAGCCTAACGCCTCTTCCCCACTGGATTACACTGGATTTTAAATTGCTTTGAGTTCATTTTTGGGAAATTAACAACAACAATAATAAATGACATTAAGATCAATGGGCCTTATTCCCATGTAATTTTGTGTTGTGTGTATAGGATTCCAGTCTTAAGTCTTACAATGCAATCCTAACCATGTCTACTCATAAATAAGACCCACTGAGTTCAGTGGGACTTAATCCCAGATAATTGGGGTCAGGATTGCAACCTCATTCTCTTTAATTGCACATGTTTCCTTTAATATGTATTCAATCGTTGTAAGCACAATATTTTTTTCATTAATAGATACAGTCTTCACTGCTCTGATGTACTCTCCATTGAATTGAATGGGAATAGTACTGGGTTGATGACTTCAATTGTCAGGGTATTCTTGCTGCAGTGTCAGCAAAGAGGTTGCAGGGTAATCAGAAAAGTGTTGTGTGATTGACTCTCCAGAGAAAAGATGTTCAAGACATTCTGCACTTAGTGGGCTGCTGTTTAAGATTTGTGTATTCTCTCCATCTGCAGTATATGGTTCCTAAACATGTAAATGTTTTAAAAGTGTGTGACTCGTGTACAAAATAACACATTTTACAAAAGCTAGCCATCTGCCTTCCTGTTTTAATTAAATATCTTGCTCTTGTTCTCCCCCCCCCACAGCCCACACAGACACAGGTATGTCAGCAGGGAGAAAATTTTGATTCAGCAAGTGATGTTGATGCAGATGAACTGGAAAGAGGAATAACCACAAATTACCTGTATGTTGTGACACACCACTTTAGTTTCCATTTCCATATTTAATTCCATTTCTGATATTTAAACCACAGACAATTTTGTTTTGTAGTGTTTTTTCCCCTGTCCTCTTTTTTTTAAAGTAATTCTCCTTTCAGTCAAATGGAATTTTGCAAGAGCTTGCCAAGATTCTGAGTCATGGGGACTGCTTCTGTTCTGTCAAAGATAATGGGAACTTTGCCATTGCCGTCAGTACAAACAGGCTCGTCTGCCTCCCAATGGGCTTCAGCATCCCTGCTTGCCTATCTCTCTCTCCCCCTTTAAAGACTATGTTTTCTAGAGGGGCATGCAGGAGAAGTATATGAGAAAGGACCGCCATTGCTGCTAGTTGCAGCAGCCCTCAGATTAAGGGATCAGTGATACCTGCTCTTGTTTTCTTGTGTTGCTTTGCTTGATGGGTGCCTTAAAACACAGAGCCAGGTGCTAGACTAATGATGGGAGTAGAACCTGGCAATAGCAATAACCCACAAACCTTTTTCCTCTTAGGGATGAATCACACAATTGGCTGCTGCTGCTACAGCTGTGTTCATAAGGCGTAGTATTAGGTGACTATCCTTCGTCATATCTTGGGATTCCTGTGACCACAGCTGCCAGCTGAGCAGCCCTAAGAGATGATATTTGACACTATCCTGTGCAGCACCACCCAGATTTATAGAAAGAGGCTGCATGATGAAATGAGATGGCAGATCTGTGCTTCCTGCAATCATGGTTACATGGTCGAGCATATTATTCAGTCAAAGTTTGGCATAAACTGATCCTTACGTTGCCTTTGACAGGTTCATTGACAGTACAATCCTATACCTGTCTGCTCAGAAATAAGCCTATTTGGGTTACTTGGGGCTTCTTTTCAGGTCTGTAGGATTGCAGCCTGAAACATCAGCCACCTGTTTTACAGAGCTCTGGAAAGTTTTGCCCATCCTGTCCCCAGGAAATTACTGATGTTCTGTCTCCATTTGGAACAAGTGGGGCTTCAAAACCCAGGTGTGGGATTTTACACAATTGCAAAAAAAGGCATTCCACTACACTCTAGATAAGGAATTTTGCACTGGAATGAGCATCACATCCAACAATGGCTACAGGAACTTGGCTTTTCATCTCCAGTGGGACTCACTTACAAGACCATGTCATGTGATCTGCATTTTGGCAGACTTTTAACAAGAAATAGCTCCAAGACATATGTGAGGGAAGATACCATGTGCGTGAAAGATAAAACTCAATCAATTAGCTGGAGGCTTTGTGTAACTGAACTTTGTTAAAGCACCAACAATGTCTGCCAATTAATGTCAGTTAAGAAGGAGCCTCCAGCTAATCTATGAAGTACTTTAACTAAAAGGAATGTTGATGTGATTGTGCGCATGATTGCATGATTAAATGGAAGGAAAAATATTGTGCAGATATTGCTCAGAAATTTTATCTTTCACGCACACAGTATCTTCCCTCCCACATGCCTGGAGGCTATTTCTTTTTACAAGTTTACAGATGTGCAAATCACATTGAAAGATCTTGTATGTGTGAACAGCCAACTTTCTATGGCTGTTCCTTATGGATGTGCACTCTGAGATGGATCTCCTTATCTGAATCTTTGTTGAAGTATTTATTTGTCACTTACTAAAAAGTTTTTGTTTGAAACTGGCATAACATTTTTTTAAAAAAGTATACAATCCTAAATTTCAGATACACCAAAAGACACAAGAACATTATTAACTGAAAATGTTTATCGTGTAATGACATTAGAAGGACACATCCCACCCCACCCAACTGAACACCAATTATGAGCAAAATGCTTGGATGAATAAAAACATTTTCACTTGGCACCTACAGATTAATAGCAATGGCACTGGGCACATCTCTCTGGGGACAGCGTTCTGCAATCAGAGACCCACCACTGAGAAGGCCCGATAGCTTGCTGCCACCCTCCACACCTCCTTCCAAGGGGGTACCTGAAAGGGTCTGTGTGGATTCATGTGGAGAGAGGTGATTCCTAATGTATTGGGGTCCTAAGTTGCATAAGGCTTTATAGGTCAAAACAATCATTTTGTATTGAGCTCACAAATTAATTGGCAGCCAATGCAGTCGGATCAGGATTTGTGTTATGTGATCAGACCTCCTACTTCCAGTCAACAATCTGGCCGTTGGCTTCTACACTCCCTGCAGTTTCCAAACTGTCTTCAAAGGGAGCCCTACATGTAATACATGAAAACAGCCTGGCTTTCATGGGTATTCAGAACAAATCATAACAAATATTCAATAAAGACCGGACAGTCTAACCACTGTGTGTGCTTTGTACAAGTAAATCTGGATGAATGCTGAATAAACAAGTTGTCTGGAGGAGGAGCCTTTAGTTTGAAGCACAGGAAAACACAGACTGGAATTCCCCAGGCCTGATGTATATGAAGTCTACTATTTCTTTATTAGATTTTTATCCCTCCCTTCCTCCTCCAAAAGGAGCCTAGGGTAGCAAACAACCAAACAAGAAAAGCAAGAAATAGATTTTTGAGACGTTTAAAAATGTTCCTAATTTCCATGAAGAAACCGTTACCCCACTGGATAGCCTTTTGGTATGTGGAGAGAGAAACTGACCTTGTCAGTGAGCAGCCTGGTTTTTTTGTTCATTTGTTTTTAATCCTCACTTGGCAAGAAAGATGGAGAAGGGGGAAAGAGGCAGGTAGCTTGAAAAATTTCTGGGATCAGGCTGACATATCTGTGAATCAATAGCTATCCTAAATTTCATGGCAAGGAGAATTATTTCTGGTATTTCAACACAGCCAAAATCAAGATTCCTTGTTTGTTACAAAAATCTATTTTCTTTCAAAATAGACATGCAATGGCAAGGAAATGGGGAAAGACAGGATGCTGAATATGTGCTGGATTAATTGGCTTCATTTTAGACTGTTAAATGTTCTGAAAAAATAATTAACACTCTGATTTCTTACTGTTAATAATTACCAATTCTGGCCTAATGAGAAGATTTCCAATCATCAGTTTACAACTGTTCAGAAACCAAGAAATGAACTTTAGCTTCTGCCACTTTTATTTTCCATATATTCTGAGAACATGTTTTTAGGGCAATTCATCTATGTTTCAAATAACTTTCCCCCCTCAAAATTAATTAACCCCATTAATTTCTGATTAAGCATTTATTTCTATTTGCATCCTTATGCAGCACTCTTTGAGGGCAAGTGAATTCAAAAACTCATAAAATTCCAAACTAATTTGAATGTACCCAGACTTTTGAGGTGAGGTACACTGGGCATATAGCTTTCTGTTCCTGCTTCTTGGCTTATTTACAACTGAACTCTATATTTTGCTTTAATCTTAACGGGTTGTACCCAATATTAGTCCTACTCAGAGTAGACCCATTGAAATTAATGAACATGACTAACTTATGTTCATTAATTTCCGCAGATCTCCTCGGAATACAACTTAGTTGGATAGAACCCATTTTTTAAACTTTTGGTTTGGCTTGTGTATGAAAGTCAGTTCTAATAAATGATGCTACAGAACCCCCCATTTCCATTTGCTGTCTTTCATTTTATGACAGTGCAGATGGGGCCTCAGATATCTTTGTTTTCCTTTTAGCCATTGTGTGACTATTCTAAGCGAGGCATGTTAATAGATACAGTTTAAAAAATCATTTCAAGTCGGGCTGAAAGAAGCTGTTTCAGAGGTTACCCCCATATGAAGAACTTCTTGGACTTATCAAACAAAAACCAGTTGCAACCCAAAGTGCTTAGAATGTACCTAGATGTTACCTTTATCACACAGGTGACACTGGAAACAGTTTTTCTATGGTAATATGTAGTGCAATTCATCATGAGCTTCTTTCTCATTGTATGTCCTTTTTTCCTGTGCCAAGGGCTCACATTTTTGTGGTGGCTGGCATTGGCATGTGGAACAATCATGACCCATGCTGCACATTGTGTCAGCTGCAAGAATAAATGGCTGGCACCTTTTGAAGCTCATCTGTCATCATTCTTACTTTACATTCGGCATAGTAAAGTTGCCTTTATGTGATTTCAACTTGTTTGTTTTATCTCATGATGAGGCCTGAAATTTACTGGTGGCTGAACTCTTTATCACAATGTGATAAACGATCTGACTAAGTGGATCACATAGAAGAAATATCTAACAAGCCAAAAAGTCCAGGTAAAGGTCTTGCTGTGGTTACTTGAACCATGTGAAAAAAAAATAAGCATCTGCCCATTGTCCCATTGAACCCAGTGGGGGCAAAGCATTTGAAATGGGAGTTCACAGCAATTCCTTGATGTGAAGAATTATTCAGGGACCCAGTGGGAGTTTCGGCATGGTGAATTTATTGAAGGAGGCAGTGGAATTTTCTTCTTCCCTTGGGTTATGTCAAGATATCCTGATAAGATTTATTAACTTAAGTGTGAATGAGAGCAGAATGTCACATGTTAATTGTCATTGAGGGTGTTGACTGAATCCTGACTAAAAAAACTGAAGTTTTTATTGACTCATTAAACCTACTTTGTCTGGTTTTCTTTCTGATAATTGGAAAGTGGTTTGTTCTTCCTTTAGATAGCAGAGTTGAACAGGTATGTACACGTATGCTATGGCAATAAATCTGTCTCTGTGTAGATTGTGCAGAATGCAAATCACTCAGTAGAATAAATGGTCTGGCAGGTTGGCTGTCACCCCAATTATTACATAGCTGATTTAGGGTTTGTTTCCTGGTTAAAATTCCATCTTGCAGGAACCATAAGAAAATGGGTTTGTCACCATGATATGAAATTGCTATTCAGTGATCTTTTAAAACCAGCACAAATTTCAAAAGTAAAGTTTCTGAGTTCCTGGCAGAACTTAAGAATTTCTGTGTATACAGTGGACAGGGAGCCATTCAATAAGTTGCAGGTTAATACAAATGGAAGTGCAAGTATATAAATGGAGCTGATATGGAAAAGGGATAGTGGTAGAGAAGTTTTCATTATCCCTAAAAAAAATCCTAGTTTCCTATGGATGCATTTTGAATTTTTGTGACTCATTGTGGCTAGCTAAGAACAAAATACTTCTAAAATCCACTCTTTGGTATTACAAGACCTATAAATGTCACATAATTTGGATAGAGTAGTATTATTTCAGTCATTTTTCCAAACGTGTGCTGGTGTACACAAGTGTGTGCCATGAAAGAACTGTTACTAGGCAGTGAAACATAAACATTTAAAAGTTAAAGTTTCCTATAAATGCGAAGTACCTACCTATAAGGGAAGCTCATCCTTCATGCCACTATGATTCAGTGCTTGGCCTTTTCCCTGTAAAATCCACCTTTGCTGAGGTTGGTAATTCTACCTTCTGTATTAACTGCAGTTGGATAATTCAGTCACGTCTCGATAGAGAAACAGAATTATCTATGCTCAGCCGAGATTTGCCAAGGGGAATGACTTGTGTAGACAAGGAGTGATCTTTTCAGGTTGGACAGTTCTTACTCTTACACACTTTATAAAGAAAGCCTTTTCCAGTGTAAGAGTAAAGCATGCCTCCAATTTTAATTCATGCAAAAGTGTGCCTGAACTATAAAAAGTATGAGAAATTGTGATAGTGATATAGCTATGTAGATAATGTAGGTCCCAACAGGTTTTTTAGTTGAGAACATTATTATCATGGGGGGGCAATGTTGAAATAATAGTAGGTATTTAGTTTGAGGGCTGGTTAGGCACCTGGTTGGGACCCCCCAAGTATCCGCATCAGGATGCTGACGCCTCTCATGGGCCCCACTTCAAAGAAAAAATCCAGCCTGATGGCCTGAACCAGGAGTAGCCAATGTGGTGTCCTCCAGGTGTTGTTGGATTATGACTCCCATCAGCCCCTGATAGCATAGGCAATGGTCAGAGATGCAAGAGTTTAGTCCAATAACATCTTGAGGGCACCACATTGGCTCCTCCTCCTCTAAGCAGTACCAGGCAGTTGTGTCTGGCTGCCATTTTAATTTCCCACAATGCTCTAGAGTGTGCTGGGTCAGGGGTATTTTAAGAAATTAAAACAGCAGCTAGGTATAACACTGCTCAGAGGTGTATTTCTGGATTCCTGCTCTTCCTGCCAAGTAAGACCACTAGGTCCTACTGATGGAGCAGGGATTCTACCAGACGGCACTTTGCCGAGACGGCACTTCAAGCCTGGAGCTGGCCCTTCCTCATTGTCTGATTTATACAGTAGTGTTGGCTCATGTAAATGAAACTCATGTAATCACTTAACTGTAACTATCACTTGCTATTTACCAGGAAATCTTGACTTGTCAGTAAGTGGGTGGCAAACCAGCTATGTGATAACTGTCATTTCGACTGATAATTAGAAGTGTCTTACTTCTCCTTACTTTCAGTGTGGTTGTGGTTAGTGGTATTATTTACAAACTGGGGTCCCTTCTACCGACAGCATTGCAGAGAGTGACTTGTTAAGTTTCTATAACACCAGGTTAACAAGAACAGCATTGGGAATAGGCAACCTGTGGCCCTCCAGATGTTGCTGGACTTCAACTCATACCATCCCTGAACATTGGCCATGCTGGTTGCGGCTAGTGGGAGTCCAACAACATCTAGAGTGCCAGTTTTCCCATCCCCAATTTATAATGTTCAGCTCCTTTAAACCACACAAACTTGAATATTATTGAAACTTTATGAATTATGCATAAAGTATACTATCCCAAAATGACAACCTTTCGATGTTTATGGATGCACAGTGGGGATAATAGCTAGAATTGGACATATAAAAACACTAATAAATACACTATTGGACTGTGTTTATTGTGCAGTTGCCAATTAAGGGTGATAAATAGCTTAGACTGCAGGCAATCATAATACATCTGGTCCACAAAAAGTAAAAATACATTTTTTTATTTTGATTGTGTAGATTCTGTCCTCACTGCTGGAGCATTCAGAATCATCTGATAGTAAGAGACAGTAGGGCCAATGGTAGGGCAGGCATCTTCCATTTAAAGGATGTTCCATACATATATGCCCATCTAATTGCTCAACATCTGATAGCTGATGACTGACTCTGTAAACTGCCCCTCTAAAAATCATTGTAAGGCACATCTTTGTGTTTATGATAATTTGTATGTGATATCATTTGATCTGTGATGACTCCTTCAAACATGCAAGTCATTGCCTCCATGCAGTATTCATAGTGATGAGTATGCATGTGTGAATGTACATTGGTTCCAAGTAGTGATGTGATCCATTTCCCATCTCACCATGAAAATCATTTGGGTTTTTCATTGGAGTGGAGGAACTGTAGCTCAGTGGTAGAACAGATGGTTTGCTTGCAAAAGGTCTGAGGTTCAATCCCTGGCGTCTCTAGGTTGAACTGGGAAAGAGCCTTGACTGAAACACTGGAGAGCAACAACAGTGTGCTAAGTGGACCAATGGTAGTAAAAACTTAGTAAAAAGCATTTTCCTAGGAGTGTTGCATTCAAATGACGCAATCCTGATAGGGATCATAGGTTTTGTAGTTTTTTACTGCCTTCTGAATTGAACGGCCAAGCAAGGAAGGCTAGAGATATCATGTTTAGCCATAATTTGCTGCCTGAAACTAAGTTTCTGTTAACTTCCCAACACTTTTGCACTTTTATGTCAGAATAGTCGAGTCACATGAAAACTTCTCAGTAGGCCCTGTTCTTTTAATCCAGGCTGCAATGTCTAGAAAAGATTTCCTGTTGAAGATCTCTAAGCCTGTCAGTAAAGGAGTCAGCAATCTTAAGACACCACCTATAATTGTGTTTTGTAGTGTGCATCTGCTAGTACAGGATAACAGGAATCTTTGTCAAATAGAAATGTGATAAACCCTGAAGGGGACAGAGTTTTGCAAGTAGATCAATTAAGGGAAAGGAGGGACTGTGTTAAAAATATGGATGCAAGACTTTATGTGTAGAGGACGCCTGTGCAGAAGAAATAGGAGACATGAAGCCCCATAATCAGTAAGGGAGACATGTTGATTCTAGTGACAAAACATCAAATTAAAAAATGGTCCCAGAATGCCTCTGTTAGCAAGTGGAGGAACCTGGTTTTGTTATGTTTTTAATTAAAAATAAATAAACAAGCAAAACATTATGTGACCCAGAACATCTAAGGACATTTTAAGCCATATTGGGTTACATGTCTGCTGTGTGTGTGTGTGCATACATGCATACATTACAATGGGTAACATACAGCAAACATCACTAATAAACAAATCTATATCCAATTTCTTTTACAATATGGAAAAAAAGAGAATGTTATCACATTATGGTAGCACTGTAAAACTTCTGTACATAAATGGAATAATACTTCAACAGTCCATTACTATTTTAACTCCTGGCATTAATGGATCAGTTAGGATTCTGTTCATAGTGCTTCATTTTGGGACCTAACAATTGTGCATATGGAAAGGATCTACTTGTGGATGATTATTGTGTTGCATAATAATTAGCCTTGGTTCCTGGTCTGAATGGTAGGCATATTACAATTCCACACCAGTTTTTGTAACTAAAGGTGGACATGGTTTCAAGCAGTCATCTTATTATTTATTCTTTATACATTACCAGGAGAGTAACAAAAGTTAACAGTGGAAATATAAGCAGCTCAGAACTGGGATTCTGTCAAAGTGAAAGATGATGAACGAGAGCTAACAGCATCCAGCATCAGTAGAATATGTACCTAATTGTACATTTTGCCGTGTAGTTTTTAAGACTAGTTCTGTGCTACATTTGTTTGGCATCTTCCCCTGTGATATTTAACATAGTACTGTACTTCTAAAAATTTGCTGTAATGAATGTCAGTTTCACAGGGTATTGCTTTTTATTACACTCACAAGAACTAAATATAACACACACGCTTCCAGGAACTCATAAAAGACCTCCCCTTTCCCCCATCCCACCCCCCTTTTTTGGCAAAAGAACCAGTTTTTAATGAATCCAATAGCATGAGTGTTTCATTCAGCTCTAGTGAGTTTAATAAAAAGTATTAGCCTATACACTGTTGTTGGATGTGCCTGTAAATTACATATTCCCATTGATAATATGTAGTTATTTTAAAGCTGAGATTGAGCATTCATTTACAGTGGTAGATATGTATATATAACTTGCAGCTAAAATATTCTAGATATATTTTATTTATTTATTTATTTATTATTTATCTAGGTAGAATAGTAAGGAGTAAAACAGAAATACTGTTATCAAACTTTGGTTACAATGTCTGAACAGGAAAGAAATTTAATTTAGATGGAATGTAAATGTCTACTCATAGGGAAAAAGAAATTCTATTTGGGGTGTTCTTTGATGAATTTCCACATTATTGCTATTTTTGTGCATGCCTTGGTAGCTTCTTAATCAGATGGCTAAAATCTGCTGTGTGTAGGTGCTTCAAAAACAGTAACAGAATGTAGTGGCCTCATTTTGAATTTTTGATACAGATTTTTTAAAATATATTTTTTTCAAATGGGGTGAACTTATTGCACTGTTAATATTAGTGTGCTACCTTTGAAGGCCTTAAGAACCTGAAAGGCTTGGTAGAATTTTTTTTAACGCATTTGTTTTTCTTCTATACTGATCCTTTTAAGACCTTGAAGTGAAATCAAAAAGGGTTTCAGGCTAAAAAAATCTGTGGCTAAGATATGTGCAGTGGAAGGGAATAATATAATTACGTGTAGCTTTTGATAAACATCCCAAATTGTGCTTCAAAGGACAGATGTGGCTCTAATAATCTGAACCATTTGCATTTTTCGATTAAAGTTTTCTTGATTGCATTGCACTTGATATGTATACTTAAACCTCTATGTTAAACGTTGCACTTTGATACAGAGCATATTGTTTGACTTTGTTCTTATGATCTGACAAGCTTCATTATATAATAAACTAGTTTAAATAAATCTTAAAGACATAAAAGTGGGCCTGACATGAAGGGAAAAAAATACAACACACACAAATGATATATTGGTTAGATGTTCCAGAAAGAGTCAAAGGGTTTCTCTCCCTCTCCCTCCCTTTTCATTCAGATTTTTTTCCTTTTCCTTTTTTTTTGTTTGGTTGGAACATGTGTTTTGCATAAAGCTGTAAGGCATTTTCCAGTAACCAGGGTTGTATTACAAAAATGAGTAAAGTAAAACAAAAGGAAAGCATGTTTCAACATTTTATACAATATTGTCACACATTGTTGCACACTTCCGGCTGGAAGTAAATGTGACATTTATAATGCTAATTTTTCAAACCTAACCCTTTAAAACATATACAGTACACTGTTGCTCAGGAAGATTTGTACTTGTGGAAAGAGCTGAATGAGCTTTTCAGTCAGGGATGCCACTGGATTCCTAATGATTGGGGGGTTCTTGAAATTTCTTTTTTTGAATTGTGTATTTTAACTTTATCAGCTACCAGTTATCGGACATTTGACTTAGATTATTAGCACAACTAAGTTAGCATTATGAGGCTGGTTCTGCATGTCTTCCTACAAAAGTAGTGGCTTTGCCTCCCTGTTTCCTTTACTCTGTAATACCTTTTCATAGAAAAATGGTGTAGGGTTCCTCATCCCTTGTCCATTTCATTGGATGACACTTGTCAAGGACAGGTCAGTATGCAACATGATGACCTCACATTTGCTGGTGTTAATGGAAGGGAGAGGTGGTGTACCTTCCTCAAAGTATAGTGTGATATTAAATACAATATGAACTGTAAAGCAAACTGCAAAATAAATTCTTTCTTTAAGTTATATTTGCATTAGCCTTCAAAGAGGAAACTTCATGGTTGAGTGGGGATTTGATCCCTGGTCCGACACTGTAACCACTACATCACACTGGAACCTCAGGCTCAGGTCCACATGTGGCCCTCCAGGCCTCTCTAGGTAGATAGTCTAGATCAGTGGTTCTTAACCTGGGGTGCATGCACCCCTGAGGGTGCGAGACACTTTTTCTAGGGGTACGAGGCGTTGTTCAAGAGATCTTAAAAATTCATTTATCATTTTAAAAATGAATGGTATGTTTTCAGGGGGTGCAGAGCATATTTTGGAAATCCAGAGGGTGTTGGCAGTGGAAAAGGTTAAGAACCACTGGTCTAGATGGTCTTTCCCAGGCATACCCCTCATTGGCCCTGCTCCACAGGAATGTGTCCTAGAATTCTGATAATGGCTCTTGCTTGTCTAGAGAGAGGATAAAGAGGGTCACGTGAGTGCCTATAGAAACTAGCCTACTGTGCAAAGGTCAATTTGATATTAATTGTTCTTCCCGTGTAGTCCCACCCACTACTGGCATGTGGCCCTCGGAAGGTTGTCCAGAAGGGAATGCTGCCCTTGAAGTGTAAATAGCTTTCCACCCCTGCTGTAGGCAAACTCTGAACTTACTGAGGATATAGAAGTAGAACCGACAGGTGTATGTAACTTATTTTAGATTTTGTAAAACTACTGTGGGCTTCTCCTTTTGTTAAAAAAAAGAAGTATAATTGTTCAGGTGTCATATATAAAAACCTGACAAAGAAGTGTTACTCTTCAAAAGAATCAGAATAGCAACAGAAGAGTTTAATTGCATTCACTTCAAATTGAGAAAGTTTTGTAACTGAAAAGGGAAGCCAAGAACACCTGAAACAATCATATGTAGTTATCTCTTTTGTATTTCAATTTTTAAGTGTGTATTGGGGAGGGGGAGGATCCCATTATTTCTGCCAGTCAGAAATATAGAGAAGAATCTTTTTGTGCTGTAATTATCATGGATATAAGTAATCTGGTCTTTGTGTACAAAGCCTTTCAAACACTTGTCCATTTGAATGTTATTACACAGTCTAATTATAGTTGCATTGTTCTACTTTATTAATATTTTCAAATAAGTTACAAATGTTTCAAAATTCAGTTGAAGCTATAAAATGTCTTTTCCCTTTACTTGGAAGATTGAATTTTTCTCGTTGGTCATTTTCTTTTGACCAGCTGGTGGTATCCCAGTTCATAAGGAGTTGAAACTTTCATAAGCTCTTATGGTAAAATTTTACATCTCTGGTTTGACATAGTAGTGATATTATAAATCCACCATGCTAACATGGGATGGTGACCATTGCCAAAGCAACCAGCCTGTTTTAGAAAAGCATTTGAAATATTAATTGGGCCAGGGCATGGTGATCCATTATCTCAGTACAGTTCACAGTTTTCACTATACTAATCTCCATGCTAACAAATGACAAATATATGTGAATTCCTTTTCAGTTATCTTCCAGTTGATAGAGAATTAGATCCACAAGATTTAGATCTGTGGAGCCTGTGTTCTGCTCGCCCTCTTTGATGTGCCTTCCAGGGCTACTTCATACTTTACATTGCTCTTTGTAAAGGCTATTTCATTGCATGTATAATCTGCACATGTGCTGAGATGCTGTGCCCAACTGTACTCTTTGTAGTATTTATGCAAAATGGAGAATACATGTGTAACTGCATCAGATGAGATGGTGTGTTTTGTGTATAAGCATGCTGTACATTCTTCATTTTCACATACATTCTGTTCTCTTAGCCTTAGTTTCTGATTTGTGAAATAGCAATAACAGTGACCTTCCTTGAAGTATAGTGTGATATTAAATACAATATGAACTGTACAGCAAACTGCAAAATAAATTATTTCTTTAAGTTATAAGTATTTGCATTAGCTTTCAAAGAGGAATGGATTGGATAAGCCTTCTAAGAACTTAATAAATTAATGCAAATAGGAGTATGTTACAGAAGTTAGAAACAGTTGTTTCGTGCTTGTTTTTGTGTTCTTGTTTTGCATACTTTAAGGACCACAAGCTACATCTTAGGTTTCCTTTTAGTTTCACCTGTCCTATATATTTGAGAAGACTAACAAAGCAGTTTCACTTATGTTCCATCGTATGTCCCCAAATTTCATGTCCTTTGTATTCTAGGGAGTAGTTGAAGCAGTTTCCTAAACATTCTCAGACAGCCATTCTAAGTCCTTAGCATCTAGTGGAGAATTCTGTTATTAGATGTGGCAAAAAGGGAAATTTCAAGGAAACTGACAAAGGCAAGGTAAATTTATAATAAATTGGAGACTTTATTGAATATAGTAAAAACTTAAAGTCATATAGTATATATTATTTTGAAGTCAGATTGATTGTGGATTCTACATATGGCCATCTAATTCACTGCTAAAGATTATATATTTTTTCCTCCTGTATTCCTTTTGGTAATTAAATAAAAATTAAACTCTAATGATTAAGAACACAGTTCTGATAAGCATTGGGCTTATCATTATAAAGGGTTGGCTATTGTTTGTTGAGTGATTATTTGCAATTCTGCAGAGGTTTTGTAATTATAATTCTGTAGTCATTTTATCTTAGTTTTCATGGACATTTTCCTCTTTGATTTGAATACAATTCCAGACCGTTCACCAAGATCCTGACATTTCTGTTTCAACTGATTTTTCTTAGACGTCCAGGATTGAACTAACCCCCCCCCAAGTTTATTTACATGAGTATGGCAGTAACTCTGATTAGTTTATCATAGTGTGTTCATAAAATAAAATCACATTTGTAGCTAGGAGTCTTATAAAAAATATGAAGTCATCAAGCACAGATATTGTTAGCTGAACTGGCTGATGAAAGACCAAGTGGCTAGTGTTCCCTTGTGGAATTAAAAATGTCAAAACAACTTACACACAGTGGAGCAGATTCTGTGTAAAAGCCAATAAAATTAGGGGAAGCCCTCAAAAAGCTGGCAGATTTTACCATGAAAAAACAGAACCACCTGGGAATTTTTACCCATTAGACCATGATATTATTTTATATTATTGCAATTCAGTATAAACAAGTGTAAAATTATGCATATTGGAGCAAAAAATCTTAATTTCACATATACGCTCATGGGGTCTGAACTGGCGGTGACCGACCAGGAGAGAGACCTCGGGGTTGTAGTGGACAGCACGATGAAAATGTTGACCCAGTGTGCGGCAGCTGTGAAAAAGGCAAATTCCATGCTAGGGATAATTAGGAAAGGTATTGAAAATAAAACAGCCGATATCATAATGCCGTTGTATAAATCTATGGTGCGGCCGCATTTGGAATACTGTGTACAGTTCTGGTCGCCTCATCTCAAAAAGGATATTATAGAGTTGGAAAAGGTTCAGAGGAGGGCAACCAGAATGATCAGGGGGATGGAGCGACTCCCTTACGAGGAAAGGTTGCAGCATTTGGGGCTTTTTAGTTTAGAGAAAAGGCGGGTCAGAGGAGACATGATAGAAGTGTATAAAATTATGCATGGCATTGAGAAAGTGGATAGAGAAAAGTTCTTCTCCCTCTCTCATAATACTAGAACTCGTGGACATTCAAAGAAGCTGAACGTTGGAAGATTCAGGACAGACAGAAGGAAGTACTTCTTTACTCAGCGCATAGTTAAACTATGGAATTTGCTCCCACAAGATGCAGTAATGGCCACCAGCTTGGATGGCTTTAAAAGAAGATTAGACAAATTGATGGAGGACAGGGCTATCAATGGCTACTAGCCGTGATGGCTGTGCTGTGCCACCCTAGTCAGAAGCAGCATGCTTCTGAAAACCAGTTGCTGGAAGCCTCAGGAGGGGAGAGTGTTCTTGCACTCGGGTCCTGCTTGCGGGCTTTCCCCAGGCACCTGGTTGGCCGCTGTGAGAACAGGATGCTGGACTAGATGGGCCACTGGCCTGATCCAGCAGGCTCTTCTTATGTTCTTATGACATTTTGTAGATCAGCTAGATAATATAATTTTTTTAAAAATGATGTCTAGCATATTTGCACTAGATGTGGTATATCTGTTTGGGCAGACAGCCATTCCTCAATGGATGGTTTATGCACATATAGCAGTAGTGTTATTGTCCTGAGGTTGCAGTGTGGCAAGCTTTATTTAGTTAGTTATTGTCATATATGTCTACATTGCTTAATTCCAACACAGTCTCGTAAGTGTTTTACAGCAAATAACAAATACTATATAAAGCAAACAATAAACCATGTTGTACCATATAGAACGAAGCAACATTGTTTTCACGTAAAAGATCACATTTTAATGCTTTCCAAAACGCAATATTCCTCCAGACAGGAAAGTTAGCACCAGAGGTCTGTTTTGGGACTGATGTTGTTTAATTTGCATGGAGCTCTCTCACCTGCAGTGCAAACTAGTATACTCCATTCTACCACTTGAGCATTCAACCTTCTCTTTTTGCTACACATGAACAAAATGTTGTGCAAAATGAGGTGGCCAGCTGAAGTGATACAATTCTGGACCATATGACATCAGCATGTAGATGGGATATTATATTTTGTAGAGGTTGCAGAAAGGCAGCTATGCTAAACTTTTTTTTCCTGGCATGCTAGTTTTCTATAGCAAGTCTTTCTCTCCCCCACCTTTAAAAAATATGGGGGATATTCAAAACTGGAATTTGCCCATCTTCAGTCTTCCAACCTCATACTGTGCAATTTGGACAATTGCTTCCAAAAGTCAATTATGTTATGAAGTAGAAAAATTTGGAATTAGCATGTTATGCTCATGGTTTGTGACAATTTAGATTGACCAAGGAAATCTCCCAAATCCTATCTATGATGGTGAATTTTGGACATATAGTTTGCTAGGTTCCATCTCCTGCAGTATTATAGTCAATTGTTACAATTCTGTGTCATTACCTGTCTTTACGTTATAGTGAAAGCAGTGGGAATTACATAGACAACTATGTCTGCAAAATTGCAACCAGCAGGACTTTTATCTTTCACTGTAATGGGTCGAGTCTGTTAACTGGGATTAGTGATGACAGTATGTTCAAGTCAGCCTTAGATGATACCCTGGAGAGCCACTTTATTCTGGTGATTCTGTTGTTTGGTCAGTTGGGGCTGAGAAAGGAATCCCCCCTTCTGTGTTTCACTAACACCAAATCTTGGAGCTGCATCTTGCTTTAAGACAGAGAGGATATTGGGGTGGCAGCAAATTATTGGGAGGACTCCGTATTGTTCATATTGATAATTGCCATTGAGATCGGATTTATTCCTTATATAGTAACATCAGCATGCATGGCATTTTACACATTATAAGAGCATAGCTCCCTGCCCCAAGGAACTTGCAATCTGAAATTTTAAACATTGGAAATAACAGAGGAACTGAAGGGTAGTGGAGATAGATGTAAACAGGGCACTGGTATGCAGTTCCTTCAGTCATATATGCCTAGGCTTGAAAATGGAAATGGACTGCCTTCAAGTCGATTCCGACTTATGGCGACCCTATGAATAGAGTTTTTATGGTAAGTGGTATTCAGAGGGGGTTTACCATTGCCTTCCTCTGAGGCTGAGAGGCAGTGACTGGCCCAATGTCACATGGCTGTGTGGGGATTCAAACCCTGGTTTCCCAGGTCATAGTCCTGCACCTGAACCACTACACCACACTGGCTGTCTTAGTTACAGGCAAAGTCACAGTATGGCAGAGGTGAGGCATCTCAGGCCTGGGGGCCACATGCGTGCCCCGAAGCCTCTCTATCAGACCCTCAGGACTTAATTTCGCTGCTTGGAAAATGCCATATAGATCAAGAGTTAACT